>NC_037347.1:20000000-25274928 GCF_002263795.3 Bos taurus
GGAGGAGCCTGGTGGGCTGCAGTCCATGGGGTTGCTAAGAGTCGGACACGACTGAGCGACTTCACTTTCACTTTTCACTTTCATGCATTGGAGAAGGAAATGGCAACCCACTCCAGTGTTCTTGCCTGGAAAATCCCAGGGACGGGGGAGCCTGGTGGGCTGCCATCTATGGGGTTGCACAGAGTCGGACACGACTGAAGCAACTTAGCAGCAGCAGCAATGTACCTATTGAAATTGTTCTTGAGCTCAAAAGGAAAAATCAGTCTTCATTTTGGAAAAAAGAATCAACATAGTAAAATAAAAGTGTATCTTTTTCCAAAAGTTTTTATTGACTACTACATTTATATACACACCTATAGTCTGGTATCTAAATACCTGAAACATTTGTAAAGTTTTAATTCCTAGAATGAATAATGATTAATTTCTAATGATTTTGATGTTATGTCTACAAAAATAACTGTGACCAGGAGTGAAAGTCTATCCATCTCATTGTCTTTATCTTAGAATTGATTTAAAAATTAAAAAAAAAGAAAATCCTCCTCCTGAGATGCTATTTGTGATGCTATTTGTTTAGTTCCTGAGGTCCTAGTTTTCCCGAGGTGATGTTCGGCTCTCCTAAAAGACAAGTTCATGTCCTACTCTTAAGGCCTTGAGAATGGCGCCTAAGCTCCTCCAGACCTCAGTTTCCTCAACTCTTTGATGGAGCTCATGTGTTTGTGTGTTTTCTTATTTTTAAATGTATTTTATTAAAGTATAGTTGATTTACAATGTTGTGTTAATTTCTGCTGTCCAGCAATGTGATTCAGTTATGTGCTCAGTCGCGTTCAACTCTTTGCAACCCCATTGACTATAGCCCCCCAGGCTCCTCTGCCCATGGCATTTTAGGCAAGAATACTGGAATAGGGTGCCGTTTCCTATTCCAGGGGATCTTCATGACCCAGAGATCGAACTCACATCTCTTGCATCTCCTGCATTGGCAGGAGGATACTTTACCACCAGGCCACCTTGGAAGCCCAATTCAGTTGTACATATACACATTATTTTTCATACTCTTTCCCTTATGCTTTATCACCTGATATTGAATGTAGTTCCCTATGCTCTACAGTTGACCTTGTCACTAATATGAGTTTGTTTTCGAAATTAATGAGATGACATGTATGAGTGCTATACCCAGTGCCTGGTACTTGGTGAGCCTGAGTTCTAGCCACTTCTTCCACTCACCTTGCTGGGAAGCACTCTTTTGACTTCAGTTCTGTCACCTGATAAATGGGTATATAGAGCCTTCATGAGGCTGATGTAGACATTATTGTGTTAATAACCTCACTCCGTGACTCCAATCCATTTCTTTGAGCTCTGGCCAGAGCAGACTTCCCATCCAGAGGCACAGCTCTCTCATTCATGGGCTGATGGGTGGCTGGCTATGGCAGATATTACAGGTCCCCACAAGCATCGTCTCATTTTCCTGCCAATAAAGATGTGGGGAAACTCTTCCCAGAAAAGCCATTTCTTTGAACTGAAGTACTTTATCTGGATTTATAGCTCATGACATGATAAATACTAAACACTTAAGAAAGAATCTTTTCCTCCTTAAAAATGAGGCTGGGGCCAGCTCACTGTTTGCCTACGCCCCCTTCCAGTGTGTTTCTTTTTTCTTTGGGAGAAAATTTTTACTGTAAAGATGTGGGAACTCTGTTTTGGCAAAGAAGGTGTATAAAATAGTTTTCAGAAATAGCGGCTTATGAAAAAGAAAACACGCCAAACTCAGTTTTTGAATTCTGATTCCAGCCGTGAAGCATATGCCATAAAAGGGCACAGGAAGAAAACTTACAAAAGGCTTATCTACTGTGATTAACCAAAAAAATGTACTCTGTTGTTAAGCAGACAGCCTGTGAGCCAGATTTTGTTGTAGATACTGGGAATACAGAGATAAATAAACCCTGTTCCTGATTGCAAGGGGCTCGCAGCTCCATAGAAGAGCCCAGGTGTCTGTTCAGGACCAGACATTGAGGATACGAGGATGGGAAGCCACAGTCCCTTCCGCTTTTCCAGATAAAGAGAGGCTTACACTGTGACTGTGTTCCTAAGCACTCTGGTTGGAATTAGCATCAGAATCTGAACGTTTGCTTAGCCCAGGGCACCTAATTCAAAGCAGTGGGACCAGAGAAGCTGATTAATTTTTGACCCAAGTTAATTTTTGACCAGAAAAAGAGAGATCAAAGGGAAGAACAATAATGTTGCCAACAAAGCACTTGCAGAGATCTGCGAGTGGTGGAGAAGGAACCCTTGCCCATAGGTGGATAACAGGTTGTCTCCTTCCATCCCAGAACAACCCTGGGAGGAAGATAAGTTTGTTATCTCGTAGAAGAGTAGAATCTTAGGAGATTAAAGTTGTTTTCAAAGATTGCAGTCAAAATCAATTGTCTGAACGGTAACTGTGGAACTCTGCTGTTCCTACGATTGCTATTGTGTGCTGCTGACTATTGTAAATACATCACACACAAGTTACAAAACGTACATATAGAATATTAATCATCAGAATTAACCAAAGATGTTCACCGAACTGAATGAAGCCAAGAAACTGAACTTCTGAGTTTGTCATGGAGTTAGTTGGTCTTTACTGCTGCTCGTGTTAGATCCTGAAGGGAGATGGAGGTAGGGGAAGCAGCTTGGGCAGATTTCGGGCAAGCCATGTACGATGTGCATGTCTGTCATCATACGAGAAGGCTGTAATTGATTTAGTAAGGAAGAGGAGGCTGTTGAAAGTTTTCAAGTGAAATTTAACATTTTAAGTTTTGTGTCATTGAAAGGTAACCCTAAGACAATACAGAGACTGAACCTTAGATGTGTAAGATTGGAAGGAAGAAAACTATTCAAGTCTATTATGTAAAGGGAGTCGGGGGCTCAAGGTCAAACTAAGATGGAAGCAGAAAATGATTTAATTTTTATAAAAAGTTATGGAAGTATAGTTGATTTACAATATGTTAGTTCAAGTGTGGGGCTTCCATGGGGGCTCAGAGGTAAAAAAAAAAAAAAAAAAAAAAAAAACATCTCCCAGAGCTTGCTCAAACTCATGTACATTGAGTTGGTGGACATGACTCATGTCCACTGAGTGCCACCTGGGAAGCCCATTGAACCCTTGAAAGTGTTAGTTGTTCAGTCGTGTCCATTTATTTACGATCCCATGGACTGTAGCCCACCAGGTTCCTCTGTCCATGAAATTTTCCAGGCAAGAATACTGGAGAGGGTTGCCATTCCCTTCTCCAGGGGATCTTCCCAACCGGGAAATCGAACCCCAGGTCTCCTGCATTGCAGGCAGATTCTTTACTGTCTGAGCCACCACTATATGCCAAATACTTTGGCAAGATTTTACGTGTCTCATTTAATCCTCAAAACCCTGTTTTATCTCCATTTTATAGTCTAGGAAACTGAGTCTTAGAGAAGATTAATAACTTGTTCAAGATCAAATAGCTAGTCACCAGTGGTGTTTGGATTGGCACCCAGGCAATCTAACTCCAAAGGCTACTTTTTAACCTGCTCCTGTATACCCTCCTTAACTAACAAACATTGTCTCAAAGAGCAGACTTTTTACATTAAATAGATCTTATTTGTGATGTGTGATCAAGGGGTTTACTTGAGTTGCCTGGATTGTTTTACCGTTACCATTACTACAAGCTAGGAAAAATGTTACCAAACAAATGTAAATTAAATGAGCCCTCTGAAAATTGGCTTTCTAATAAGTCAATTTCCTTCATTGTCTAAAGCATCAGGTATTAAATTGCCACCAAAGCACATTCCATGTACATTTATTTTTGACACTTTTTTTCCAAATTCTATTTTAATGAAAACTTCAAGTTGTCTCACAGTGTTAGAAACAAGGGCTTCAGTTGGCAATGTGATTTTTCCAGTTGTTTGATCTCTTTTAAAAGATTTAATTCAATTTTAGAATATAGCATTGTCCTTTGAGATAGGTACATAGCATTAGAAACCACTTGATTAAACATAGGGTCCAGTATGAATCTGAAATCGGAACTAGAGATATAATATGAGCTATAATTTGGGTAAGTGCTAATATCATTTGTATACATTTCAACAAAGTAACAGCTATAGAGATGACGTACAAGAAAACAAACCAGACACTGGTCAAGGCAGTATTTTTACTCTTGACCGTATCTATGTAACAGCAAGCAACACTTTATAGAGAGTCAGGGATGGTTTAAGGAAGTACATCGATTTCTCAAGTTGAGAATCCTTATCTTTTAACTTTTATTTCTAATGCTTTGCTTTGCTCTTTAAGAATGAGACATTTAGAACAAGACTGGCTATCAACTCCTGAATGTACCATTAAAATTAATCTTTTTGATTCCATTTACATCAGTACTTAAATTTTTGGAGACAGTGCAGAATGCTGGTTGTCCAGGTTTGGGAGGAGAGGGAAATGGGTGTTACTGTTTAATGGGTACTACTGTGTTATAGTTTGAGAAAATGAATGAAAAAGTTCTAGAGATGGATGGTGGTAATGGTTGCCCTTGACTGTGTGGATCACAAGAAACTGTGGACAATTCTTCAAAAGACGGGAATACCAGACCACCTTACCTGCCTCCTGAGAAATCTGTATACAGGTAAGGAAGCAACAGTTAGAAATGGACATGGAACAACAGACTGATTCCAAATTGGGAAAGGAGTACGTCAAGGCTGCATATTGTCACCCAGCTTATTTAACTTATATGCTGAGTACATCACGTGAAATGCCAGGCTGGATGAAGTACAAGCTGGAATCAAGATTGCCAGAAGAAGTATCAGTAACCTCACATAGGCAGATGACACCACCTTTATGGCAGAAAGCGAAGAAGAACTAAAGAGCCTCTTGATCAAAGTCAAAGAGGAGAGTGAAAAAGTTGGCTTAAAGCTCAACATTCAGAAAACTAAGATCATGGCGTCTGGTCCCATCACTTCATGACAGATAGATGGGGAAACAGTGAAACAGTGACAGACTTTATTTTGGGGGCTCCAAATTCATTGCAGATGGTGATTGCAGCCATAAAATTAAAAGACGCTTGCTCCTTGGAAGAAAAGCTATGATCAACCTAGACAGCATATTAAAAAGCAGAGACATTACTTTGCCAACCAAAGTCCGTCTAGTCAAAGCTATGATTTTTCCAGTAATCATGTATGGATGTGAAAGTTGCACTATAAAGAAAACTGAGTGCTGAAGAATTGATGCTTTTGAACTGTGGTGTTGGAAAAGACTCTTGAGAGTCCCTTGGACTGCAAGGAGATCAAACCAGTCAATCCTAAAGAAAATCAGTCCTGAATATTCATTGGAAGGACTGATGCTAAAGCTGAAGCTCCAATACTTTGGCCACCTGATGCGAAGAACTGTCTCATTGGAAAAGACCTTGATGCTGGGAAAGATTGAAGGCAGGAGGAGAAGGGGACAACAGAGGATGAGATGGTTGGATGGCATCGCCGACTCGATGAACATGAGTTTGAGTAAGCTCCGGGAATTGGTGATGGACAGGGAGGCCTGGCGTGCTGCAGTCCATGGGGTCACAAAGAGTTGGACATGACTGAGTGACTGAACTGAACTCAACTGAATGGTTGCATGACAGTGTGAATGTATTTAAGGCCATTGAGCTGTGCACTAAAAAGGGTTAAACTGGTAAATTTTATATATGTTTTACCATGATAAAAACATGCTTTATCTTGACCTATACTTATAGAGGGTCAAAATATATTTAGCCATTGGATATATAATTTTTAAATACTTGAACTTAAATTGACATTGCCAATTCCTTCATTTTAAAGTAAAATCTAAAGATTTCTAGCTTCAAAATGGTGGATAGATGACCTCCTCACCCTTTTTTTTTTCCCCTAAAAATATCACCCAAATCAATAACATGAGTGAACTCTAAAAATAAGGATAGTACAGAGGCATGTATAATGTACACCCAGCCACAAGCCCTGACTCTTTCTCTGGATAGTCAGCATACCCCACACCTCTCCCCATGGAAGACAAGAGGTTTTGCAGCAATAGGCAGAGAGTCCAGGAAGGATAGCTGTGCAAACTGTGTTTGGAGGATGCTACAAAAGTCTGCAAACTGACCAGGCAGACCTCCATTTCCCTTCTCTTGCCCACATCAGACCACTAGCAGCAAGACTTAATACCCATCCCTAGAAAACGCAAACCACCTCAGAGGGAAGAAGGTCATACAGTGACATTTAGGGTGGTCAGATGAAATACCTGCTGGGCACCTAATCTCACTACAGCAAATTCCCCAGTGCACAAGCCCCACCCAGGCACTCAGCACCTCTATCACCTTTCTAGGGCTCAACCTCATATGTGACCTTGGGTCAGGGATCAGTGCAGGAGTTTGAGAATCCTACTCTCACCAATGATGAGCTATTTGCACGCGCTTCTTTAATATCACTTAAATACTTAATTTAAATGAGGTTAAATTTACAGAGATACATGTAATTTGAGAATAAAGAAGAACATGAAGAATGAAGAAGAGAAGGTTAGAATATGAAGGAAATACAACAGCACTTAGGAAACTTTAAACAGCTGACTTGAGCCATGCAATGCAGGGTGTTTTTTTCTTTTGATCCCATATTTTGAATTAGTACAAAGTTCTGAGAGTTATTTACAAAGTACATATCTTGTCAACATTACTGATCTCAGGCAAAAATGCTTATGCCTGTTTTAAAAACTAGTTTTCTGCACCTTTTGATTGACAATATAATTGGTTGACAGATGTTGAAATCTATATTATCAGAGATCTCACGTATTGTTACCTTTTAAAATAATCATTTGTTAGTCAGGATTACCTAATGAGGTAATCAAAATGCCATCTATTGTGGAGGTAACCACAAGTGACTATGGCTAAACATCTTACACCTTTCACAGCTAACAGACTTGTAACCTTGTCATGTATAGCCTCATCATAGTGTTTATGAGCCTAAAAACTAGAAACGAGGACAGTGAACTTAAATTGTTTAATCCTGGATATCTTGAAAATCTAGAATTTACGGGCTGATGGACAAGGAGTGAGGTGCTATCTTGTGATTTTGATTTAAATTTCCCTGATAATTAGGGATGTTGACCATCTTTTTATGTACCTAACTAGCCATCTGTATGTCTTGTTTTTTTGAAAAATGCCTGCTCAAGTCCTTTACCCATTTATTAATCATATTATTTGCGTTCTTTTGCTATTGAGTTGTATGAATTTTATATGTATTTTAAATATTAATACTTTATCAGGTATGTGGCTTGCAAAAATCTTCTCCATTACATAGGTTAAATTTTCACTTTTGTGACATTGTGATTTATAAGAAAAATACATTTGATCATTCAGATAACCAAAATGTGTTTCTAATACATATTAGGTCTTTTTCTACTCTGGTTCCTGGTTCACAGCTCTTAAAACCTTTGGAATTTCCTGTGATAAGAATCATAAAAGTATCTTTTGTTATGTTAATAAGGTAACTTCTGGAAAGTCCCTAGGGAACTTAAAGAAGGGGACTAGTTGCTATTGGAACCAACCAATCCTTTAGAAAGTTGAAACTTTCATTTTCACCCAGACTTCTGAGGGGATTGGCTGGGAGAGAGACTAGAGGTTGAATCAGTCCTCAAAGACCAGTGATTTAATCAGTCATGCCAGTAACAAAGAAGCCTCCATAAAAACTGGAAAGAATAGGGTTCAGAAGGCTTCGGGATTGGTGACTATAGGGATATGGGGGCAGAGTGATGCACTAGGAAAGAGTGGGAAGCTTTGTGTCCTTTCCCATACCATGCTCTACATACCTTTTCCATCTGGCTGTTCCTGAGTTACATCCTTTTATAATAAAACAGTAATCTAGTGAGTAAATGTGTTTCCTAAATTCTTGTTAGCATCTCTAGCAAATAAGGAGGGGATCATGGGAACCTCTGATTTATAGCTAATTTTTCAGTATTGCAAGTAACAACTTGGGTTTGCAGCTGACATCTGTAGACAGCAGGAGGGAGTCTCATGGGACTGAGCCCTTAACCTGTGGAATCTGATATTATCTCCAAGTGGATGGTGTCAGTATTGAGTTGAATTCTCTGACACCCTGCTGATGGTGTCAGAGAGTTGTTTGTTGATATGGGAAAGTCTGCATCTGCCCACCCCCCAAACACACATTACATTTGGAGAGTGTAGGGAAGGGAGTGAAAGTCACTCAGTCGTGTTCGACTCTTTGCGACCCCATGGACTATACATATACAGTCCATGGAATTCTCCAGGGCAGAATACTGGAGTGGGTAGCTGTCCCCTTCTCCAGGGCATCTTCCCAACCTGGGGATCGAACCCAGGTCTCCCACATGGCAGGTGGATTCTTTACCAACTGAGCCACCAGGGAAGCCCATACAGTTTGATGCAGAACCCAGAAGAATTTTGTTGATGATTTCCTTTGCTATGCAGAAACTTTTTAGCTTGATGTAAAGATTTGGTGCATTATCTATCAAAATTCCAAAGGCATTCTCCACATAAATAAAAAAGACAATCCTGCAGTTCATATGGAACCACAAACACACACACACACACACACACACACACACAAAACACATGCAAACCACGAATAGCCAAAGCAATTTTGAAACAGAAGGACAAAGCTAGAAGCATCACATTTCCTGATTTCAGACTATATTACAAAGTTATAGTAATCAAAACAGTATGGTACTGACAAAAAAACAGACCCATAGATCGGTGGAACAGAATAGAGTCTTGAGACTTCCCTAGTGATCCAGTGGCTAAGATTCCATGCTCACAATGCATGGGGTCCAGGTTCAATTCCTGATAAGGGAACTAGATCCCACTTGCTGCAACTAAAAGATCCTGTATGCTTCAACTAAGACCTGGCACAACCAAATAAATAAATATTGAAACAAAAAAAGAATAGAGAACCCAGAAATAAACCCATGCACTTTTGGTCAATTCATTTTTAATAAAGGAGCCACAAGTATGCACTGGGGGAAGGATAATCTCTTTAATAAATGATGTTGGGCAAACTGGATAACCACATACAAAATAATGAAATTGGACCTGTACCCTACAGTGGTCACAGTAATTTACCTGAAATGGATTAAAAACTTACAAGGCCTGAAACTTAATATTCCTAGAACAAAATAGGGAAAAACTCCTTGACATTGGTCCTGGCGGTGCATTTTTAGATATAACACCAAAAGCACAGGCATCAAAAGCAGAATTAGACAAGCAGGATTAGATCAAAATCATGATAATTACTTTTCTAACCTGACGTTTTACAAAAGAGGTAGGAAACCTGAAGATCAGAAGCATTCAAAATATAATACTCTTGAGCTTTTCCTCAGGAGTTAAGGAACTTAGCTCCAAGGAGGTTTATGCTTATAGAAAAGTCCTTGAATCCAAATGTATATAAGAGAAACAGCTCAAAATCTGCTACTGATAACTCTCCAGATAAGGGCTGCTGCTGCTGCTGCTAAGTCACCTCAGTCATGTCCGACTCTGTGTGACCCCATATACGGAAGCCCACCATGCTCCCCTGTCCCTGGGATTCTCCAGGCAAGAACACTGGAGTGGGTTGCCATTTCCTTCTCCAATGCATGAAAGGGAAAAGTGAAAGTGAAGTCGCTGAGTCTTGTCCGACTCTTAGTGACCCCATGGACTGCAGCCTACCAGGCTCCTCCGTCCATGGGATTTTCCAGGCAAGAGTACTGGAGTGGGTGCCATTGCGGTACCACATTATTCCTCAATAAGTAGGAAATACTGCAAGAGTTCCAAGTGTCTTGTTCTTATTAAATACTTGAGTACAATGTAGAATGCCAGGAAACTGTAGTAGCAACAAAATAACAAACCCGCGCTCCATGTTCATTCTTCCTACACCCTTACTTGACCTATATGCAGTCCTGATTTTAAGCACATTTGACAGGCCTGTATATTTTGTTACATCATAACATGGTTCTCAAAAATTGTAATCTGAAAGTAAGAGTTTGCTCAAAGGACAGAGATCTGAAAGTGGGCAGAGCATTTCAAAGTAATAACATCTAGAAAAAAATTGTATAGTAATTAACATACTATCTAACTCTTAATGAACAGTTGGTTTCAGTTCCTATTTCACATTTAATGCTTGGCTTTTGATAACTGTCCTTAGTCCCACAGATTGTGCTTGCCATTGAATAAAAGGAAGGTTTTAGGGTGCACCCCGTCTGTTTCCCTGCAGCTGATGCTCTCCACAGTAGTGTTGCCCATATTGCCTGCTGACCACCATTAGTATGGGAGAGATTTTAGGTGATATCTGGATGCTTTTTTTTTAATTAACACTTTTATTTGGGGGAAATGCAATCAGCATGTCAAACCCATTCAATCAAACAAATATAAGCTTATTGTTTATGTTATTTAAGTTAAAAGAGAATGAGTCAATGAAGAAAAATGTCAAGTCATAATGGTGTATACATGGTATAGATGCCAGTAGGACAGGACTTGTAGAGGTTGTGTCCAGATGCCTGAAGTTTAGGAAACATGATACCACACAGTGGTTTGAATCAACCAAATATATACGGTTGGATGACCATGATGAACATAAACATCTGTGGTACAGTCCTTTGAAATGTTGCATGACAGTAGTCAAAGAGAAGTCTATATGCTAAGTTGCTTCAGTCGTGTCCGACTCTGTGCGACCCCATAGACGGCAGCCCGCCAGGCTCCACCGTCCATGGGATTTTCCAGGCAAGAGTACTAGAGTGGGTTGCCATTTCCTTCTCCAATGCAGGAAAGTGAAAAGTGAAAGCGAAGTCATTCAGTTGTGTCCAACTCTTTGCGACCCCATGGACTGCAGCCCACCAGTCTCCTCTGTCCATGGGATTTTCTAGGCAAGAGTACTGGAGTGGGGTGCCATTGCCTTTTCCAGAAGTCTGTGTAACACTACACAATTCAGTATATCAGGAAAATGCTAGAAATCATAGTCGCTTCTAGATCAAATGCATGTTCTCTAAAGCCCTCCAGACAAGGTCCACGTGTTTCCTAAAATCCCTAAATTCTCCCCAGATTCAGGCATCCTCATTGGCCATTGTGTACGCCATCATATATTTGTGTACTAACAGGAATGTGTGGGAGGAAGCAGTTTCATATCCCTCCATTCTGAGGAGCTTTTCAGAGGAAATAAAATGTGATACTCAATTTTTAACACATTATTTCAGAAATTACCCTATGGGGAAAAAATTCCTTAGACTGGAGAAAACACTGTAATGTGGAACAAGCACTATTAGGGTTTTAAAAACTTGTGATCATTTTGTCACTACCTTAATATCAGGGATAAGAACAAAATTAAAAATTTCAATCTCCATGGCTTTGTGCTACTGTGTACCACTGTGCGTCTGTCTTTTTTCTGTAACCTTGATGGATGTATCTAAGAAGCTTCAAGTCTTCTGGCTCGTTGCATGTGTTGTCAGATTCCCCACTATTTAAACTTGTTTTCTCTGGGGACAGGGGTGATGTATTAGTCATTAAAGGACTGTGATGTAGTGTACCCAACAAGTGCGTTAGGATTTTCAGAGATAGATTCTTGGAATACGTGTAACATTGAGTAGAGCACAGGACAGCACTAACCTAAAGAGATTAAGGATGTGTTTCTGACCGGGAAGGGAGTGCCAGTGAGCTAAGTAATTTCACTGGGACAGAAAGAGCTTTCTTGGGGATGGTAAAACAGAGGACTGACTATTTCAGGAGCATTTTTAATTTTTAGTTAATTTATCTCTAATTGGAGGATAATTGCTTTACAATATTGTGTTGGTTTCTACTGTATATCAACATAATCAGTCATAGTTATACATATGTCCCCTCCCTCTTGAGCCTCTTTCCCATCTCCCACCGCACTCCCCCCACCCCTCTAAGTTGTCACAGAGCACTGGGTTTGAGCTCCCTGTGTCGTACAGCTATCTCAAGAAAGTTTAACCTTTACATATAAATGGCAACCCACTCCAGTACTCTTGCCTGGAAAATCCCATGGACGGTGGAGCCTGGTGGGCTGCCGTCTATGAGGTTGCACAGAGTTGGACATGACTGAAGCAACTGAGCATATAGACTTCTCTTTGACTACTGTCATGCAATATTTCAAAGGACTGTACCACATGTTTATGTTAAACTTTAAATTCAGACATTTCATTTGGTGATTACTGTTACTTTCCTTCTGAAATATCACCAAGAAGATATTGGCTGGACCTTACATGAAAGAGAACAGTACTCCAAATAAGTAATAGTAGTTAGCTACTTTCACTTAGCCTGGGTTTTTTTTTCCTTTTTTCTCTACATTAAAATTTCAAGAAAAAAAGATAAACCTCTTTTCACAAGCCCCCTCCCTCCAAAAAGGGCAGTAGTTTCCCCAACTTTCTTTTGAATGTCTGAAAGTATGTGATTGGCTAACCTCCCTTAAAGTGCCAACGTGTTTAACATGGGACAGAGCCAAGAATCTGTGAATGTCCCTGAACAGTCATAGGAAAACTGAAAAGCTTAAGGAGATAGCTGTATGGCAAGCAGTTTATTGGCATTTACCTGAAGAAGCCTGAGAGGAGACTAAATAATAAATGCACCTAGAAGTGTGACCGGGTAGGAGGAGGTGAAGGGTTTGCTGTAATAAGTAGCCAGAGGTCTGGCGAGGTGCCTTACTACATTAATTTTCCAAGTCCTTTGGGTGGGTCACACTTGCGCTACAATATCCTGTCTGCAAATGCTAAATAAATACCAGGATCACGTCAGACTAAAGAACCAACGTACTAACTAATGTCATTTAAGAAATCAGGATGCTTAAAGTATTTTTCAGGTAATTCACATTCAAATTAACTAAAGTTGGCACACCCGGACAAATGTTAGTTATATATCCTAGTGGAAATGTTTAAAGGGATTGGGGAGGGAAGTCCAATCCTCTTCTCTTAGGAGCAATTTGAATTGTTTTGTTTTTCGTGGTTGTTAAAAAATTTTATTGGAGTATAGTTGACTTACAATGTTGTGTTAGTTTTATATGGAACAAAGTAGTTCATTTACACATATATTCATTCTTTAACAGATTCTTTTCCCATATAAATTACTGCAAAATATTGAGTAAAATTCCCTGTGCTATATACTAGTTATAGCACAGGGAACTTATAATTCATTTGTTATCCATTTTATACACAGTAGTGTGTTTAGTGAAAGTTGCTCAATCATGTGAAAGTTGCTCAGTCGTGTCTGACTCTTTGAGACCCCATGGACTGTAGCCTGCCAGGCTCCTCTGTCCATGTAATTCTCTAGCCCAGAATACTGGAGTGGGTAGCCTTTCTTTTCTCCAGGGATCTTCCCAACCCAGGGATCGAACCCAGGTCTCCTGCATTGCAGGCAGATTCTTTACCATCTGAGCCACCGGGAAAGCCCAGTGTGTTTATGTTAATCCAAAACTCTAAATTTATCCCTCTCCCATACATTTCCCCTTTGGTAACCATAAGTTTGTTTTCAAAATGGATCAGTTTAGATTATGTCTACTAAAACCAAAAATATTTTATTTCAAATATAGGAACTGGGGCAGGGATTAGTTTTCACAATAAGAGACGTTGAGATACAAGCTTCATTCCTTACTGAAGAGCTGTTAGTAATTTGCAAACCCAGAATCTTGGTATATACATATAAATCAATGAAATTTGCATATGATTTTCAAAAAAAATAAGGTTTACAAAACATCCTGCAAGGAAGCAGCCTCAGTACATGAAGCCACTTGTCTAGCAGCATGACATTAGATTTTTCAGTTTAAACATTACCGCATGACCTGATGCAACAATTTTAATTTTTGAGACAATTTTGTGTTTCTACAACCAACCCCAAAGCATGAAATTTCATTAAATGTGCCCCAAATGAACAGCTGCTAAGCCTCCCAAGTCCTCTCAACTTTACTTTTGACTAGAACTTTTAGTTTTCTGTGCCAGAGTTTGAGAAAATGATTTTTTTTTTTTTTTTTTTTTTTGAGGGTTGATAAGTCTATGGTGAAGGGGTGTGTTCCTTATAAAGGTGCTCAGGGAATCTTACCTTGAATAACAAGAGACACCTCATTTCTCAGAGGAGGAAATAAGTTTCGAGATGTCTTCTGTTTGGCTGGTTTACACTCCTCCTCTCTGGCGCTGATCTGCAAAGAAGCTTTGTAAATTTCAGCAATTGACTAGACCCGCTGGGCTGGGCGCTGGGTCTTTTTTTTTTTTTCCCTCTCTCTCACTTCCCTGCGATGTTTTGAACTGCCTTCCTACAGACGTCATACAGCCCTTGAGGAATAGTTTCTGCCTGGTGAGATTGAATGATAGTTCTCATTCACAAAGGCATGGAGTCAGATTCTAATCAGGGGACACAGCGGAAATTACGTTCGCAGGTACAACAGTGAGTCCAGCTCAAGTGTGGAGAGCTTTGTTCCCTCTCTGACTTCTTGGCTCCCCCGAGAGGAGTGTTTTTTTGTGGTCGTCCTGAAATGGAACTTCCCTGACAGCTCTCCGGTGTCGTTACTGTACCTCGCGGTCATTTCTGTTTCCTTTTCTCTAACCTGAGCACTTTTAGACGGTCGGAAACCTTTAATCCTGGTATTGTGGAAATGCAAAAGAGATGCGATCAAGTGGCTCTTTCACTCTGTTGGTTACCCTTGTGACCAGATGAAGAATAGATTCAAAATCCAGTTCCTCCCTTGGCAGTGCAAAGCAGAAAACAAACTGTCACTTCCGAACAGCCTGGTGATGGAGTAAATTCAGTATGAAAGAGGAAAAAGCTTCTGTGTTTTAGAAACCTCTCTCTGTTCTGGACTGGGGGCAGAAATTGGATTCCGGGAAATGTGGATTTCTTCAAACAACCTCCTTTGAAAATGGAATATATTTCAAGCCATCTTTGTAGAAACACAGCTGAAATGTATTAATCAGAATTCTTGAAGAGTTTTTTTTTTTTTTTTCTTTTTCCTCCAAAATGAGCATTATCATGAAGCCAAGATCCCGGTCTACAAGTTCCCTGAGGACTTCAGAGGGAGTGTGGTAACGTGCTTTTCTCTCCTGCTTCTCCCCTTCTTTGATTTAAAGATTGACGTAATCGTGGAGTATTTAGTAATTGCTGACGAGGTTCAAGAGTTAGGTATGATGTTAGGGCTTTGTAAGAAAGAGCTCGGTGTCGGTGACACTTTGGCTCTACTTTGTTGCTCGATTTTGTTTACTCTAAAAATAAGGGTGCTCGCACTTTTTTTTTTTTTTTTTTTTTGGTCGTCATGGACCATAGCAATTCATTTGGTGACAAGTTTTAGAAGAGGAAGGAAACCTGCAAAAACCTTGGAAGTTTAGAAAATGAACTTATCATTTTTCACTGTCTGATCTGCCTGCATGTTTTCTTATCTCTCTTACCTGATAGACAAGCAGGCTAGTAGTTAACGATCTTTGCTGTGGTCTTTAGAAGTAGTACTTTACCTTTCAGCACACGAGTATTAAAATAATTAATAATGTTTTACATTTTAATCATATAACCAACTTGAATTTAATTATATGACTAAATGTATATCAAGTTGCTTATCATTCAGGAATCTCCTGTTTTATTTTGTTAATAATGTTCCTTGATAATTTTGTGGGGTTCTTTTTGGTAATTTTAGTGTTTTCATCTTAATAAAAAGTATGTTAACTTCAATTTATTCTAATATTTAGTTCTACGATTTCTTCAGTATTTGATATGGCTGTATGCACATAACCTTAAGGAATAGTTTCTCAATAAGTAACTTTTGTGTCTAATACAGATATTTACAAAAATATTTTTATGGCTGTTTCAGAGGTTAATTTTATTTTATTTATCTTAGTGATTGATTGTAAATATATAAGTAAGCTCATCTTTTTGAAATGGAAAGAATCCTTTAGACAGGAGAATTAAAAGCAATGAGTGAAGGCAGGTGTTGAGGAAAGGCTGGAAGCAAGCAGGTAAGATGCACTACATATAATTATTTGAGCAGGCAGACACACAAATAAATACTTAAATTATTTGTATAGGGAATTCAGTCCACATTTATGAGGTTGGGTTATCATTTGCTGTTATTGTACTGCTGTTTTGTAGGGGACTAGAATCAAGAATTTTCCTGCAGTGGTATTTCTGTGAGTTTTAATAAACTATAGATGCAGATTTGATCTCATATCAATTGTGATTTTTTTAAAAATAAATGAATACATGTGATAAATTCCTCCTTGAATTTATTTAAAGAAAAGGTTGCATCTGCAACTAAACTTGTATGGCTCTTTTATGCCAAATAATAAATACTGGGAAATACTTAGAATCCTTTTATAGTTGCTATAACCAATATAAATCTCTAATATAAATGGGTAATCAGAATTTATAAGTGAATTTTATTCACTTGTGATTTCTGTCCTGCCTATGTGAAAACAGGCTCTTATGCATGAATAAATAGTATTTAACCAACCTATTTGCTGTTTTTGTCTCAAACGCCAGGAGACTTAGCTCCAAATTTAGGATGCAATCAATCAGCAACACTTAGTGCAGTTCAGTGTTCAGCAGCATCGACATCCTTTACTCCTCTGAGGTTATCATAGTCTATTTTTATCCACAACTGTTCTATTTGATTATTCTGTGTTATGTAAGGTCATAAATAGGGCCACAGTTCAAAGTATATGTTTTAAAATATGAATGTGTATATTGTTCCATTTAATTTTAAATAGTTTGAGTAGTGTTTGGTTTAGATGGTGTTTATGTAAGAAGTAAATGCCTCTCTTTATGCTAATGGTCCCTGATGGCACACTATGGAAACCTCCCTCTTACCTCTGTCTTATTAATAATGTAACTGTTTGGGTATATCACTGCTGTCTCTGAATCATTGACCTGAGGTTGTAATCACTGTAGTTATAGTTTAACTGTTTTATTATCCCTTTATCCTTCAATTTCTGTACAACACATCTATTTATATTTTTCTTTTCGGGTTTTACATAATTTATTTATTTATTTATTTATTTTTTTTATTGAAATGAATCCGCCACAGGTATACATGTGTTTTATTTTTTTTATTTTATATTATTTTTAAACTTTACAAAATTGTATTAGTTTTGCCAAATATCAAAATGAATCCGCCACAGGTATACATGTGTTCCCCATCCTGAACCCTCCTCCCTCCTCCCTCCCCATACCATCCCTCTGGGTCCTCCCAGTGCACTAGCCCCAAGCATCCAGTATCGTGCATCGAACCTGGACTGCAACTCGTTTCATACATGATATTATACATGTTTCAATGCCATTCTCCCAAATCTTCCCACCCTCTCCCTCTCCAACAGAGTCCATAAGACTGTTCTATACATCACACATGTGTGTATATGTGTACACACACACACACACACACATATATATAGATGTTTACTTGATTAACAAAAAAAGCAGCCCTTCGGCTCCCTGTACCTCGGTACATACTTGCCCCCGACAATTCATTAGGATGGTGTCCTCTCAACCCCCACCCCTAACCCCTTTCCTTTCAGAAACCAAAACCTACTTCATCCTCTTAAGAACTGACTTCCCACTAGAGAGACCAAGTAAATATTCCTTTTTCAGATGATTTTATTTCGTTCTGTGCTTGAGAATACTTTCTTTTGGGAGAATCATCTTTTGCCTTTACTATCTTAATGCTACTTATGTAAATCTTGTTTGTTCCATTGCCCCCTTTTTTCTAAGACTGTCTATTTTCTCTTTGGATGCTTCCGGACAGTTTGCTAATTGCCTTTTGCAAGAACCCAGCGCTTCAGATTACTATTCTTTGGCTTTTTTCCTGTTTCTTTCCAACCACTACCATAAAAAACAATCCACACGAACTTGTTATTTACAGCCCTGACTGAATCCCTTTGAGATACTCACATTTTAAAAGAGGATTTCATGACAAACTCCTAATGATATTATATATCCTTCCTCCTGGTTCATCTGCTTAAATAACAAGCCCTTTACTTACAGTTAAAATTCTATTAATTTCTAAAAACAAGATAAAAATAATCTTGAAATTGATCTGTTTCCTTATTATATAATATTTTAAATATATATAAAGTATTATATAATAAGGATATATACTAGGTTGTTTTTATTTTTTCAATAGGTATATTTATTGACTACCTACTCTGTGCCAGGTTCTAAAAGAATTTAATTGTGGTATTAATCCTTTTGCATTCCTTTAAATGTCTGCTAGAAATTGAGAAAAACATGATCTATATGTTTTCTTATGCTCATACAGTTAATAAAACTAGCAAAATCATTTATTTTGCCTTTCTGTTTCAGTCATTTGGGTAGTAATAGTTCATCTTTAAATTCTCTGTGAGAAAACAAAGAGGCAGTTACATATCCATAAATATTTTAATTTCACATGTCTTCAATTTAGAAATAGTCAGCAGTTATACATTATAATAAAATTATGATTCTGTAGCATTTTACCACTTACAAATATATCCCAGAGATAGTTCTCATTAATCTAACCAAGACTTATATAATTCAATTTAAATGAAAAATAATTATCCTTACAAATATAAATATAGAAAACTTTGATCAATAAAACTGGACTTTGTTCTTTTCTGCTGTTCATTATTTGGCATATACTTGTGATATTTAAGATTGTTCATTGTGTAATCTGGTGGGGAGAAGATGCTATTGTCTAAGATATGCCTGTGAGTCTTTTTATAAAGTAAGTTTTGAAGCAGATTATTAAATATGTAAAATTTTTACTTAGGTTTATAGACATAGAAAATAAGCCCGGAAGGGTGTTTTCCAAGCCTTTAGTAGTGGTTACCTTCTAGGGTAAAAATGGCCAGAATGGAGGCAGGGTGGTTTTCATTCTTCTGAATATATATTCTTTTACTATATGATATGCACTTTTTCATCAAGGAATTATGATACATGATTTTAAATATATTAAAAATATAACTACCATGTGCATTAGCAAACTCATCTTTATCTGTGTAGCCATCTGTATATCTGGTAAACAATAATTGGCTCAGTGTCCAAAATACGGCAAATAAGCATTTCAGTAGTGAGCAGATATAACTTTCTAAAAAACATTGCTTCTCAGATCAATAAATGATTGTTTTTTTCTATTAACTCTATTCTCCTAAAGTTATGAGTTCAGGCTGACTGAGAATTCTTATTTTGGCTTCATGATTATAGTAAAACTACTAACTTTTCTAATTGAAAATAAAAAGATGTAATGACAATAATATTTTGGAGGGAAAATTAGTTTTAACCCCTGGTATCCTAACCTCAACTATTCTCTTTTTTTTTTTCACTTAACTTACATATCTTGAACTGTTGTAAATATTAGTTCTGTGCTCCACTTCATCATGCATTTTTCTAATAATAATATTTCTAGCTTTCATTTTATCGAGTGTCTCTTATAAATGAGAACTCTGTGGAAAATTTTAAATATAGTATCCTGTTTAGTTCTTATAATAATGTTGAAAGGAAGGAGTTGTTAATCCCTATTTTACAGATGAAGAAATGAACCTAAGAGATAAAATAATTTGAACAAGGCACTTTAACTGCTAGGGAGTGCTGAGGTTCAATCCCATGCCTCTCTGCTTCAGAGGCAGTGCTCTTTTTCTTTGGGCTTCCCTGGTAGCTCAGTAGGTAAAGAATTGCCTGCAATGCAGGAGACCTGAGATTCCCTGGAGAAGGACATGGCTAACCAGTCCAGGATTCTTGCCTGGAAAATCCCATGGATGGAAGAGTCTGGCGGGCTACAGTCTACAGGGTTGCAAAGTGTCGGACGTAACTGAGCGACTAAATCACTACCACCACTATTTTTATAAGTATCACTTTTGATGACTGTCAAATTATCTATCTTGTGAATATAGCAAAGGCACTAAAATATTTGGTAGCTATTGGGTGACTGAAAAGATAAGTTGGAAGTTGACCTTCTGGGGTATGATAGGCCATAAAGTTCCCTGATAGCTCAGTTGGTAGAGAACCTGCCTGCAATGCAGGAGACCCCGGTTCGATTCCTGGGTGGGGAAGATCTGCTGGAGAAGGGATAGGCTACCCACTCCAGTATTCTTGGGCTTCCCTTGTGGCTCAGCTAGTAAAGAATCCACCTGCAATGCGGGAGACCTGGTTTCGATCCCTGGGTTGGGAATATCCCCTGGAGAAAGGAAAGCCTACTCACTCCAGTATTCTGGCCTGGGGAATTCCATGGACTGTATGGTCCATGGGGTCACAAAGAGTCGGGCACTACTGAGCGACTTTCACTTTCAAAGTTTAAGGCTGATGTTGAGCATTGAAAAATAACTATTTGAAAGGGTTTTGTGATTCAGAGAAGGCAATGGCACCCCACTCCAGTACTCTTGCCTGGAAAATTCCATGGATGGAGGAGCCTGGTAGGCTGCAGTCCATGGGGTCGTGAAGAGTCGGACACGACTGAGAGACTTCACTCTCACTTTTCATTTTCAAGCATTGGAGAAGGAAATGGCAACCCACTCCAGTGTTCTTGCCTGGAGAATCCCAGGGACAGGGGAATCTGGTGGGCTTCCATCTATGGGGTCGCCGAGTCGGACACGACTGAAGCGACTTAACAGCAGCGGCAGTAACAAATAAAGTTATCTATTCCCTATTGTAGGAAAATAAAGAGCAAAAGTCAGTGCTTCTCAGTTCTAATAGATCATCTTTCCAATTTTGTTAGAAAGTCTTACTTTGTTCTCTGTAAGATCTGTAAGGCGTCAGGTAAGAAACCAGTTCTCAAACTTTGTATGAAGTTTCATAATGTTTTAACTCAGCTTTGAAAAAGGTACAAAATCTTCCTTCCTGTATCTTTTATCTTACAAGGTTTTGCAAATGGGAAAACAAATGGAACTTGTGTAATTTCTGCCTGTCCAGTTATACAATGTGACTGGACTTAGAGAAGTGACTATTTTCAAAATTGGTTCAGAGCTTTGAACCTGCAATAAATCTTTTTGATCCTATTTTCTAAGTTTGCATCACATCTGGTGATATAGACCTAGAGATAATCCCAGATCTAGAGATAAGCAGCTTTTAGGAAAAGTGGTTAAAATAGCTTGAATATTATTTAAAACATTTTAAATATATATATATATATATATATATATATATATATGTATATTTTAATGCCAGGGAAGGACAGAGTGGATCACAAATACTCTTTAAAGTCTTAAATTATGAAATTCTAATTCTCAAATCTCTAAATGCCTTGCTCTGTGGTCAAGTTTGGACTAAACTAGGAAGTCTTTTAGAAGAATGGAGAATATAGAAAATTCCAGAACCTGTGGATGCAGTTCTTAGCATAACAGAGGAAATATGAATGTTACGCCTTTATTATCTACCTTCAACCTTCCTAGGCAGTTGGCTCTCGTAGGAGCACCCTGGGTGATAGGTGAGGATGTGAATTGGGGAAGCTAAACTAAGATGCTCTTCAGAATAACAGTGAGAAACAATAAGGGGAAGATTATGGGAAAGATCTGAAGAAGTGTCTAGAGAAATAAGAGGAAGGTCAGAGGGGAGGCTGGAAGGACTTCAGCCCATTCTGAACCAGACACTCGCCATCTGGCACCCTGCCCTGTTTAATCACACTGCCACCTTCCGATAGCAGCTGTAGTAATGAACTTGCGTGTAGCAATGGTTTTTATTTATTTGTTTGTTTCTCCCCTTCATCTCAGGACTAAAAACTTCTGCCAGAGGATAAAGAAAGTCGACTTCAATCCTTTCCATTTCTCTGTTACATGAGGGAGAACAAGAAATTAGAAAACTAGAAACCAGGTGTAGAATATATGCACACTGAGGTGACAATTTCCGAAACTTCCTTACTGGTGAAGTTTTTGATGTTTTACAGCCCACACAGTTCAGACGTTTTGTTTATAGCTAATATTAATCTTCCTTGCTTAAATTTTAACCCGTTTCTTCCTAGTTATCAGGGTAGTGAATCAGTAGATAAGTAGATTCTCCTTTATGGAGTAAAGTGACTTTGTGGTCTTTTTTAATCTTATGTGCTCAATTGGCATCCAACTCTTCGTGACCTCACGAACTGTAGCCTGCCAGTTTCTTCTGTCCATGGAATTTTCCAGGCAAGAATACTGAGTGGGTTACCATTTCCTTCTCCATTTCATTTCATAGTGCAAAACGCTCATTTTGAATTGTAAAGGGGGTGGTACCAGTGTGACTTGTTAAAAGAAATGTTCTGTAAAACATAGTTTCAATGTGTAATTGTTTTCAGGCTTCATGCAAAAGAGCGTTCCCATTGTGTCTGAGTCTCTGTCCTGTTTAAAATACATTCAAGATGAGAAATTCAACTTTCTAAAATGAATATGTATGAAATGTTCATGTATATATGGAATACAGAAAATAACAATTCCTAACATCTGTGATTTCACTTCATTGCAATGTGGTACAGAATTTCTTCTTTGTGTCAGGGGATTTATATGACTGAAACTGTTTTAGTTAGGATAAATTCCTGCAAAATGTGTCAAATTTTAACCAATGGCATTCTGGCAGGCAGGCAACCACTGCTGTGATGTTTCCTCTGCTATAGATGTGTCATAGAACAGCAGGTAACTCTGATTGGCAGCTGGATTACCAGCTAGCTGGGACAGTAGCCCCTAAGTCTACAGTGGTAACCAGAGTGGTGACCATTGTAATGATATGTGTGTGTGTGTTCGTGTTCAGTTATGTCTGACTCTTTGTGACCCCATGGACTGTAGCCCACCAGGCTCCTTTGTTGATGGGATTCACCCTGCAAGAGTGCTGGAGTGGGTTGCCATTTCCTCCTCCAGAGGATCTCCCCAACCCAGGGATCGAACCCACATAACAGATATACAATATTGAGAACCTGCTGTTGGTCAGACACTGGACTTGGTGCTGTACATGATTTAGTTCATTTTATCTTCATAATTACAGGAGATAAAACTCGTAAATCACAGTGCTGAAGAAAACATGGTCTAATTCTAAACCCCATGTTTTTTGTGGTGATGATATTGTTTTTGTTTTATTCAGTTTTCTCCACTGTCTCCACTGCTTTGGTCACTCATGATTCTGCCTCCTAGTATTGCAAAAGTGGTCAGTAGGCTGCTGGTCTATGCCTTTCCTTTCTGTCCTAGATTATTTCAAGGTTCTCTTTTTAACCATGTACAGCTCAAGAACAAATACCTTTTGTATTTGTCTGCCTTCTTTCTCAAGGTGTGCACACAAGTCTTCCACCATGGACCATAGAGATGGATGGAGACGTGGAAGGTGGACTTTGGCCCAGCTTCATTCTCTAGAAATCTAGCTAGTTCTTGATGCATTCAGTTTATTGACCCTCTCCCCCAATCTGACTATAAATTGCAGTTTTCTTCCTCTCTGGCATTTGACCAGCGAGTAGAACCATAAACTCTTGGAAATGAATAGGACCACAGAAAATAACCTATAATCTAATTCTCCCCACCCTGACCCCATTTTTGGAACTGGAAAAGTTTTGCTGGTCTTTAACTTCCAGTCAAATAAGGTCAAGAAAATGGTTAGAAACAATGTCAGTGTTTTTGTGGCAACAGATTTTATTGGAGAAATATTTTTCTTAAAATTCAAACACAAAGTTTGAAGTCAAATAGAGAGCTAAAACTTTGTCAGGTAAATTCGTGAAAGTATTTCCATTTATAATTTGTATGGTTCAGTTCAGTTCAGTCGCTCAGTCATGTCTGACTCTTTGCAACCCCATGAATCACAGCACACCAGGCCTTCCTGTCTATCACCAACTCCCAGAGTTCACTCAGACTCATGTCCATCGAGTCAGTGATGCCATCCAGCCATCTCATCCTCTGTCGTCCCCTTCTTCTCCCACCTCCAATCCCTCCCAGCATCAGAGTCTATTCCAATGAGTCAGCTCTTCGCATGAGGTGGCCAAAGTACTGGAGTTTCAACTTTAGCATCATTCCCTCCAAAGAAATCCCAGGGCTGATCTCCTTCAGAATGGACTGGTTGGATCTCCTTGCAGTCCAAGGGACTCTCAAGAGTCTTCTCCAACACTACAGTTCAAAAGCATCAATTCTTTGGCGCTCAGCTTTCTTCACAGTCCAACTCTCACATCCATACATGACTACTGGAAAAACCATAGCCTTGACTAGACGGACATTTGTTGGCAAAGTAATGTCTCTGCTTTTGAATATGCTATCTAGGTTGGTCATAACTTTTCTTCCAAGGACTAAGAATCTTTTAATTTCATGGCTGCAATCACCATCTGCAGTGATTTTGGAGCCCAAAAAATAAAGTCTGACATTGTTTCTAATGTTTCCCCATCTATTTACCATGAAGTGATGGAACCAGATGCCATGATCTTCATTTTCTGAATGTTGAGCTTTAAGCCAACTTTTTCACTCTCCACTTTCACTTTCATCAAGAGGCTTTTTAGTTCCTCTTCACTTTCTGCCATAAGGGTGGTGTCATCTGCATATCTAAGGTTATTGTATGGTACTTAAATGTAATTCTTAAACTTATGTCTGTGAAGTTAGCTAATATCATGATAATTCTGTCACAACTTCAAAGTTGGATTGAAGGAATATTTATGGAGAGGTATGGAGGTTGAGGTCTCCATGATCTCCTGAAGGAAATTCAAGACAGTGCTTTGTCCAAAGACCTTCGCAGGTAACTAAACTCTGATCAGTAACATTTTTTGGAAGTCACATCGCTTATTAAATTGCCAAAATTCATGTCTTGAAATTGTAACTTTACTCTTCTCTCTTCTCCAAAACATAGTCTCACTGAAGTAAAAATCATGGTAATTGCTATTTACTGAGTGCTTCTGTGACAGATATCAGGCTGTGTGTTTGAAAAGAATTACTCCATCAAGTCTCATTATAAATCCTGTGAGGCACACATTATTATTATTCCTCATTTTCTAGAATAGTGAGGAAAACTTACCTGAGATTGCATGGTAAATAAGAGAATTTCATGGATTCACATACTTTTAAAAATTATTAAATGCTATTATTTTTTTTTTGGCCACACTGTGTAGCATGTAGGATCTTAGTCCCCTGACCAGGGATCGAACCTGTATCCCCTGACTTGGAAGTGCCAGGGAATTCCCGTAATGTTACCTTTAGTAATGCTATATATGTAAATATGTCAGATAAGTTAATTAACTTAATTAAAATTAATTAAAGTCCTTAGCACAGTAGCTGATTCTTTGTATCAGGAAATGTTAGCTTGTATTATGCATTTTTCAAGTTTGTATATTATTGGGACTTTTTAAATCAAGAACTATAAGGTGAAACTGATTCAGTCTATAAGAGCTTATTTTCTGTGAGACAGTCTTCTTGGGACACCTCAAACTGAGTCTTTATACAAAGCTAGGGGTTCTGGATAAATCACACTGTGCTTCAAAGATCTATTCAGGTGGGTCAAAGAATAAATGATATAGAGAAGGTAGCAGAGAAAGAAGTGATCAGTTGGAAGCTAAGATGCTTCTGATTTAGTTATTTAAAAATAGGTCAGAATCCTCTAGGACAGCAGTCCCAGGCAGTGGGTTAATCTCACAGGAAGGGCTTGTTGTTTTTCAGTCAGTAAGTCTGACTCTCTGTGACCCCATGGGCTGCAACACACCAGGCTGCTCTGTCCTCCGCTGTCTCCTAGAGTTTGCTCAAACTCGTGTCCATTGAGTCGTCGATCGATGCTTTGTAACCATCTCATCCTCTGCTGCCCACTTTTTGTTTTGCCTTCAGTCTTTCCCAGCATCAGCATCTTTTCCAGTGAGTTGGCTCTTCACATCAGGTGGCCAAAGTATCAGGAGTTTCAGCTTCAGCCTCAGTCCTTCTAATGAATATTCAGGGTTGATTTCCTTTAGGATTGACTGGTTTGATTTCCTTGCAGTCCAAAGGACTCTCAAGAGTTCTCCAGCACCACAGTTCAGAAGCATCAATTCTTCATTGCTCAGCCTTTTTTATAGTCCAACTCTCACATCCATACATGATTACTGGAAAAACCATAGCTTTGACTATGCAGACCTTTGTTGGCAAAGTGATATCTCTTATTTTTTTCATATGCTGTCTAGGTTTGTCATAGCTTACCTTCCAAGGAGCAAGCATCTTTTAATTTGACGGCTGCAGTCACCATCTGCAGTGATTTTGGAGACCAAGAAAATCAAATCTATCACTGTTTCCAGTTTTTCCGCATCTGTTTTCCGCCATGAAGTGATGGGATGGGATGCAATGATCGTTTTTTTTTTTTTTTTTTTTTTTAATGCTGAATTTCAAGCCAGCTTTATCACTCTTCTCTTTTGCCCTCATCAAGTGGCTCTGTAGTTCTTCACTTTCTGCCACCTGGTGGTTCAGTCTTACTGTACCTCACTGCCAGGCCTTCCCTGTCTTTCCAGATGCCCTGCTCCTCTAGTCCTGACATGCCTTCTGGGTTGTGTAATATACAGATTGTTATCTCCATAGCCTGAGTCTCCTCATCCTTAGCAGGTCCCAGACTGGATAGGACTCCTGTTTATTTTTACTCTGCCATTCTAGCATAGCACAAGCCTCTTTCTCCATCTAGAAAGACAACATGCAAAAAAAGGGGATTTGGTTTGATCAGTTCCTGTGGCCCAGAGTATAGTTTCAGGATGAGCTGAAGAGCATAGAGGCTGGAAATGTAGAAAATGCAGTGGTTTAGTGAGAGCAGCCAATTAGTGTTCCATTGTCTCTGCTCTGTACTTATTTTATTATGAGTAGGTACCAATAAAAAAATGTGGAAAAGCTTTACTTTGTTATAATTAGCAACTGTTCTTTGGGCTAAAAGGTGTGACTGAGGGTGGGGCTCACCACCTTGAGGGAAAAAATTGGGTCACTAAAGATTCCCTGAATCTCTGCTTGAGAAAAATAGTTCCGATTGTTTGTCTGAGTCCTGTTGTTAAAATTGCGTCTAATTGTATATGAATCAGAAAGTGTTTCCATGGTAATGTAAAACACAAAAATATCAGCAGATTTACTGTTAGCAAACATCCCTTTGTAAGTGTTTTTATAATCGGGAAAATCACTTTACATACATAGCCGTGGAATTATACCCTGACTTAGAAATACACATAAAATGTGTCCTTAATTGTAATGTCTTTCTCATGTAAGTAACAAAGGAAATAGACAATCCTCTTTGTTTAAAACCAAGATTGCTAATCATTTTCATCTGTGGCCCATAGTATGGCCACGTGGAAGAATACTGGGAGCTGCACTGAGATTCAGAAAAAGTGCTGCCAACTTTTTTTGCCAACTTTTGCCACCAAAGAGAAGAGGGATATCATGGGGCTGCTTGGCGTTTTAGGTGGCCCTGATGGTCTCAAAATAATTCTTTACATTTTAACTCTGCCATTAAATTTGCACAAAAATTAAGTTGTAGCAAAAGCAGTATTTATATATCCATACAAATCTGTGTGTGTATATTTTAGAAGCTTCGACATGTTTTTGTCATTTGTCACCTATGAAGAATATGTGTACATGTCATAAACCATAACTACTCTTTTTGGATGTTGCAAACTAGAAAAAAAAAGAAAAATTAGTAATTCCTATTATCAGTGGCCACCCTTATAATCACCACCCTGATTAAAAATAATGCTACCAGCAACTCTAAAGCCACCTTTGTGGCCCTTTTAGCTACTGCCCACCAGCACGAAGTATAACATCTATCCTGATTTCAAAAAAAAATCACAGAATACTATTTTCTACTTCTGAGTTTTATATAAAATGAATGGATACAGTTGGTACTGTTTTGTGGCTGGTGGGTTTTATTTTCCCTGCCAATTGATGTTTGAGAGTGTATCCCATGTTGATGCAGCTGTGTGTAGTCCATTCATTTCTCACTGATATACAGTTAAGCAAATTTTTGTTTGAAATATAAATTCAGGGTAAAAATACGCTAATTGTTTAGGTCACAGTTTGGTGTTTAGAACTATCAGTTCAGTTCAAAACTGTTGTCAATTTGTAGTAATCATTGGAATACGATTTCACGTGCAAGCTGTTGTTTAGATTCACTCTCAATGGGCATTTCTTCTGGGAAGCTCTCCTGGCCTTCCCATTCAGAATTAAGATGTTCTTCCCTGTGTTCAGGAGACCTGGTCCATTCTCTAGCAAAGCACTTGTCGCATGGCAACAACTGACGCTGTCTTGCCTGCCTGTCCTCAGGGACTGTGAATGGGTTGTAGGGTAAACTGGGTGTTTTCATCTTTGTACCTGGGTACCCAGCGCGGTGCCTATCCCAACAGCAGGATTGTGCGTCTGTCTGTTGCATGCAGAGAGAACAAGGAGTGTGTTACACCACCTGGAAAATGTCCCAATCTGTATTTATGTTTAAATTTATTTTAATAGATGGTGCTCTGCTAAGATTTGTACTGAATTGTGAAGGCAGAATTACTCTCTGTGGCGAAGAATTGTAAAGTATCAGATCAGAGAGGATGTTTGCCTGTTTTCCTGTGGGTTTTGCCCTTAGTTTCCCAACTTCATTGGTAATTCCAGTCTCAACACTTCTCCTTATTCCCTCATGAGTCTCCTGTCTATTAATTGAATCCACCTTCCCAGTTTTCCTCAACATTTCTCTTTGCCTGAGTGACCCATCTCAGGACCATCAACTAACCATGAATGGCGTGTGCAGATGCTGATGTATTCTGTACACATTCATCTCCCAGTTGACATACAGTTGACTTTCTCTAGAAGTGAAGTGAAGTCTCTCAGTCGTGTCCGACTCTTTGCCACCTCATGGACTGTAGCCCACCAGGCTCCTCTGTCCATGGGATTTTTCCAGGCATGAATTACTGGAGTGGGTTGCCATTTCCTTCTCAAGGGGATCTTCCCGACCCAGGGATCGAAGCCAGGTCTCCTGCATTGTAGGCAGACGCTTTACCGTCTGGGCTACTTTCTCTAACTCTTTATCAGTTTGGTGTTCTCTTCATCTGAGAGACCTATTTGGGGCAAGAACCACAACCACTGCTTCAGGCTCACTGCAGCTTCATTGTCAGCCTTTTGAAGCAAAACATAGCCACCCCATCAGACAGACTCCATGGCTGGGATGTTAAGTCAGGGACCAAGTGTGGCCTAGAGCCCTAACCTCTGGCCTCCGAAGTCTGGGTGAGCATTCCTTCCTGGATTGTGCACTTTCCCCACTATTAAGTTGCTTTTAGCTTTACCACATTTCTAGACTTACGTTTTTCAGAATACTAAGAAATTAAGTCTTAATCCTTTGTAATTGAGGATTGGTTTTTAGTGTGGTACAAGATCATTTTCTAGCCACTTGACCATGAAATCTGATTCCATAGCTTAAAATGTACTGTTCTTAAAGAAGAGTTTTGTTTCTGTAGAACTTTTATTAGTTGTAAAAATAAAGGTATATTTTTCATTGCTTCACTTAACAATGTTTATTAACTCAGTTCTGCTCCAGGCACCCTGATGGGTCTTAGAGAGATATTAGCCCTCACCTTCATAAAATTCCCAATCCAGTGACTTTCTAAAGTATTCCTGTGAGGTAGAAGATTTCTACTTTTACAGTTTTCTATATCCCTAGGATTTTTTTTTGCTTTTATTATAAAAATACATTTATAGTTTAAAAGTGAGTGGTTGGGTTGCTCTCAAAAATCCAGCAGTGAACAGAATAATTTAAAAACCTGACTACTTGAATTTAGGGTGTGGTAATATGAAATAAATCTGGGATATTTGATTTTTTTAAAACCAAAATATTTTCCCTGAGATTAGAGGAATATGTTCATTCTAGGTAAATTGCTTATTTAATCACCTCCTAACAAGGCTATGTCAGCCAAATTAAATGTTTAAGTTCATTTTATTTAAATAAGCTTTAGAACCAGCAGATTTCTCTCTTATTTAGATGAATTTAGCATTTAATTTTTCAAAGAGAGAGCATATAAACTAGGAAATTTTAATGTATATAGAGAAAGAGAACATGAGAAGGAAAATCAGATAAATAGAAAAAAATGAAGTTTAAACAAAAATAACTCATATTGACATTTGACATAATTTGTCTTATTACCAAAATTTCTGTCTTCACAGGAAATGTGCAGGAGATTCGTTTTTATAGTACCTAGTTAATTTTTTTTAAAATTTTTGAGGACTCTGTTTCACATTAGTGAAAATGAAGGCAAATAAGTTTTTCCTTTCCACAAATGGCCACTACTGGTTTGCTTGCCAGCACTGAGTAAAATAAACTAATTTTACTATTACCATGGTGGAGCGCAGTTATATTCCTTTAAACATCTTGCATAATCCATGGCTTTAACTGCATTAATCTAAATAAGGTCATTTCATCAAATAGAGATCTAATAAGAGCTTTGGAAAGAACTATCAGAGACCAGATTCCATTTAGAAATCAGATGAAAATGGCATTCATGTCCCATTGTTGTTTGGTATAAAGAATTTGCTCTTAAGGATTACAATTGCCATACAAGGGGACCACACAATGGAAAGCCTGCCTACCACCAAAATATCAAATGTTATCGGACTTTCACAGTGAACTGTATTAGTACATGATTCCCACCAAACATATGAACTACTGGTATTTTAGCAGTAGTCCAGTTAGCAATTACAGCAGCTCTGGCTCTATAGTATTAACTAGTTTTGAACTCAGTCTGACATTAGAATCTACCACATTTAGTATACCCTGTCTCTTCAGTGGACTTCCCTGATGGCTCAGATGGGGAAGAATCTGCCTGCAGTGTGAGTAACCTGGGTTCAATCCCTGGGTCTAGAAGATCCCCTGGAGAAGGGAATGGCTACCCACTCCAGTATTCTTGGGGCTTCTCTGGTGGCTTAGATGGTAAAGAATCTGCCTGGATTGTGGGCAGTCCATAAATAACTTTTATATACTTGAGCTGGTAGTCAGAAAAACTATATGATTTTAAACTTTGCAAAGTGTATTTGTAAGATTTTAATTGAATTATAAATTAATTTCTCACTTGAATCTCCTACTTCTCCCAGTATTGTCCCTTTTGTCATCCCTTCTTAAATAAGTCATTTATTTTTTTTTTTTTTCACTTGTAGTTTTGTTCTATTGGTGATTTGACTTTCTTTGTCAATTGGTGATCATTTCATGTATAAAGCACAGAGGTTCATTCTTTTAAATTTCACTCATGTGTCATATCCTAATAGTAAAAAATTGCTGGGTACAATAATCTGGGCTGTAGGTTATTTTCTTTCATCATTTTAAGTATGTTTTGCCATTCCCTCCTGGCTTGAAGAGTTTCTATTGAAAGATCAGCTGTTATCCTAATGGGAATTCCCTTGTGTGTTATTTGTTGTTTTTCCCTTGCTGCTTTTAATATTTGTTCTTTGTGTTTGATCTTTGTTAATTTGATTAATATGTGTCTTGGGGTGCTTCGCCTTGGGTTTATCCTGTTTGGGACTCTCTGGGTTTCTTGGACTTGGGTGATTATTTCCTTCCCCATTTTAGGGAAGTTTTCAACTATTATCTCCTCAAGTATTTTCTCATGGTCTTTCTTTTTGTCTTCTTCTTCTGGAACCCCTATGATTCGAATGTTGTAGCATTTAATATTGTCCTGGAGGTCTCTGAGATTGTCCTCATTTCTTTTAATTCGTTTTTCTTTTATCCTCTCTGATTCATTTATTTCTACCATTCTATCTTCTAACTCACTAATCCTATCTTCTGCCTCTGTTAATCTACTATTTGTTGCCTCCAGAGTGTTTTTAATTTCATTTATTGCATTATTCATTATATATTGACTCTTTTTTATTTCTTCTAGGTCCTTGTTAAACCTTTCTTGCATCTTCTCAATCCTTGTCTCCGGGCTATTTATCTGTGATTCCATTTTAGTTTCAAGATTTTGGATCAATTTCACTATCATTATTCGGAATTCCTTATCAGGTAGATTCCCTATCTCTTCCTCTTTTGTTTGGTTTGGTGGGCATTTATCCTGTTTCTTTATCTGCTGAGTATTCCTCTGTCTCTTCATCTTGTTTAAATTGCTGAGTTTGGGGTGTCCTTTCTGTATTCTGGCAGTTTGTGGAGTTCTCTTTATTGTGGCGTTTCCTCACTGTGTGTGGGTTTGTACAGGTGGCTTGTCAAGGTTTCCTGGTTAGGGAAGCTTGTGTTGGTGTTCTGGTGGGTGGAGCTGTATTTCTTCTCTCTGGAGTGCAATGAAATGTCCAGTAATGAGTTATGAGATGTCTATAGTTTTGGGGTGACTTTGGGCAGCCTGTATCTTGAAGCTCAGGGCTGTGTTCCTTTGTTGCTGGAGAATTTGCTTGGTATGTCTTGCCCTGGAACTTATTGGCCCTTGTGCGGTGCTTGGTTTCAGTGTCGGTATGGAGGCATTTGATGAGCTCCTGTCAATGAATGTTCCTTGGAGTCAGGAGTTCCCTGGAGTCAGGTTTGGACTTAAGTCTCCTGCTTCCGGTTATCGGTCTTATTTTTACAGTAGTTTCAAAACTTCTCCTTCTATACAGCACCACTGATAAAACATCTACATTAAAGATGAAAAGTTTCTCTATGGTGAGGGTCACTCAGAGAGATTCACAGGGTTACATGGAGAAGAGAAGAGGGAGGAGGGAGTTAGAGGTGACCCAAATGAGATGAGGTGAATCAAGAGTGGAGAGAGTGGGCTAGCCAGTAGTCACTTCCTTATGTGCACTCCACAACTGGACCACTCAGAGATGTTCACGGGGTTATACAGAGAAGAGAAGAAGGAGGAAGGTAACAGAGGTGGCCAGAAGGATAAAAGGGGGGAATGAAAAGGAGGGAGACAGATCCAGCCAGTAATCAGTTCCCTAAGTGTTCTCCACCGTCTGGAACACACAGAAATTCACAGAGTTGGGTAGAGTAGAGAGGGGTTAGGGAGGAGACAGAGGCGACCTGGTGGAGAAAAAGGAGAGTCCAAAGGGAGGGAGAGCAGTCAAGCCAGTAATCTCGCTCCCTAGTGAAAAATGGGTCCTGAAGATTGGGTCCTTAAAGGTACAAAATTGGTAACAAATACATAAAAGCAAAAATTAAAAATCTAGAGTAAAGTTTGGAATTTCAAAAATGCGATGTTAAAGAAAAGAAGAAGGAAAAGAAAGAGAGAAAAAACGAACAAACAAAAACAAACAAGGTCGAGAAAATTATAAAGAAAGTACAGGTACAAAATTGATAACTAATACCAGAAAGCAAAAATTAAAAATCTAGAGTAGAGTTTGGAATTTCAAAAATACAATGTTAAAAAAAAAAAAAAAAAGAAGAAGAAAAATAAAGAGAGAAAACAAACAAATACAAACAATGTCACAAAAATTATAAAGAAAATACAGGTACAAAATTGATATCAAATACCAAAAAGCATAAATTAAAAATCTAGAGTAGAGTTTGGAATTTCAGATATACAACAATAAATGCTGGAGAGGGTGTGGAGAAAAGGGAACCCTCTTGCACTGTTGGTGGGAATGCAAACTAGTACAGCCACTATGGAGAACAGTGTGGAGATTCCTTAAAAAACTGGAAATAGAACTGCCTTATGATCCAGCAATCCCACTGCTGGGCATACACACTGAGGAAACCAGAAGGGAAAGAGACACGTGTACCCCAATGTTCATCGCAGCACTGTTTATAATAGGCAGGACATGGAAGCAACCTAGATGTCCATCCGCAGATGAATGGATAAGAAAGCTGTGGTACATATACACAATGGAGTATTACTCAGCCATTAAAAAGAATACATTTGAATCAGTTCTAATGAGGTGGATGAAACTGGAGCCTATTATACAGAGTGAAGTATGCCAGAAGGAAAAACATAAATACAGTATACTAATGCATATATATGGAATTTAGAAAGATGGTAACAATAACCTGGTGTACAAGACAGCAAAGGAGACACTGACGTATAGAACAGTCTTATGGACTCTGTGGGAGAGGGAGAGGGTGGGAAGATTTGGGAGAATGGCATTGAAACATGTAAAATGTCATGTAAGAGATGAGTTGCCAGTCCAGGTTCGATGCATGATGCTGGATGCTTGGGGCTAGAGCATTGGGACCACCCAGAGGGATGGTATGGGGAGGGAGGAGGGAGGAGGGTTCAGGATGGGGAACACATGTATACCTGTGGCGGATTCATTTTGATGTTTGGCAAAACTAATACAATTATGTAAAGTTTAAAAATAAAATAAAATTAGAAAAAAAAAAAGAATTATACAACAATAAAATGTATACCATAATAAAAAAAAATTGCTGAAGTTTCCAATAATCAAAGCAAAATTTTAGATGATTTCCTTTGATAAACTATATAATTTGTTTGAAGTACCAAACCTGTTTGCTTCCATGATCCTTGTCCTTTATAGGTCTTTGTTTCTAGTTTATCTTTACACAGGAGGTGGGTAAAGTACAAATACAGACCTCCATGTGCAAACCTGGGCTTCCCCACAGTTATAAAGTACCAAATTCCCTCGGTGCCGGTCCCTCGAGGCACTGCATGTTCACTCAGTTGCTTCCTGAATATTGCATAAGTGTAACCAACTCTGTAAATTTCAAATTCATAGAAAGAAGCTCTAGCCTTCAAGGCAAAAAACTTAATTGAATATCAAATGAACACCTTTTGTTCTCTGAACTATTTCTAAGTAAAAGTTGCTTTAAAATCCTCTTTGATTTTCTGTATTCTTTAGGGCCCAAGTTGGACTGTCCACCTATTTGGAGAGAAGAAAACCAAACAAACAACAAAAAACCTCTCAGGAAAATCTTTTTAAATGTATGAGCATCTATTCTGGCTATTCTGATAAAGAAATGATAGTGCCTTGCTTATCAACTCATGTTGAAACTTTTGATTTCCTATAAAATTTGTTGGGAAAGGAAGTTAAATCCATGAAAACTTCTGTCGAGTTTGATCTCAATCCTAGCAATTTCTGATTTAGGATAAGTGTCCTGAATAAATGCAAACATGCTGGTGGGGAGAAAGAAATACTCCTTGTAATAAATGAATTATGAGTAATAGGAGTAATAGAAAATAAAGGCTGGCCCCTCAAAATAATTCTGATGACTTACAAGAGATTTTGGGGAGTGACTCTGAGTAACTCTCAGTTGGTTTTACTGGTTGGTGGGTCAATGGAAAGTTATGCTGCCTGTAAAAATATCTGGAATCTTTGAGAGAAAGTCATTTCCCCCCCCCTTAGTTATCTAAGAAAACCTTTATCTGTTTTATAGAAAGAAATCAAAAGCACTTAAGCTTCCAGCACCAGGAATAGATTCATTTTTGTCTTCCTTGTGAGAGTTAATGGCTAGTTTTAAACCTTGAGATCACTTTGATGCTAGACCTTATCTGCTTGACTGCATTCAAAGAACTTGTATTTCTTTAGACCTTAGGAAAATACAGGACATGGTACCATAGAGCTGAAACTCAGAGGCAGTTTGCAATTGCTAACAATAGAGATGGGGAGAGGTAGGGAGCGTCCTGAAGTCAGGTCAAATTCAAAACTAGGCTCCTCCAGTTACAAGCAGGGTGATCTTGTACGTGGGGAAAAATAATCCTTGGAGTTCCTAGAGAGGTTGAATGAAGGACATCTTAGAAAGTATTTACTTGGCACAGAAATCAAATAAGTGTTAGTTTATTAATTTTCAGAGGGGAAAACTCCTAATCATGTTTTTGTGTTTATGTTCTCATGTTAGTTTTCATTTTAGTTTTGGCTCAAGTTACTCTTAAACACAAGTTACTGTTTTAGGATGTAAGAATTTGACCATTTAACAAAATGATAGTATAAGATATAACACGTATATGACATTTCACGAGTAAAAGAGCAATGGAAATTTTACTGAAAAAAAAGTATTAACAGCTCTAAATAAAATCTAATTATTGTTTAATTTGAAGATTAATACATGTAAATCTTGGGTTAATCTAAACTTATTATTCTGTTAAATAAATTTTCATGCATATGGAATAAATCAACCTCACTTATAGCTAAATCTAGATTGAAACCTTCTTTGACATAGCTCTGTTAAAAATAGATATCATTTTCTAAATATTACAGTATTTAGAAATATGTTACTTTTTCTATTCTTAAACATACATAAGTTACATTCTAATAGTGGTCTACAGTGATGTCACAAGAAGATTAGAGATATAAAATGCTTTTTTATTTAAAAAGTATAGTTCAGACAGACTATATGCTTAGGATAGTTTGCTCTAGTTTTGTGTCGGGGAGTTTCTATATCCATTGAGTTGGATGGACATGAATTTGAGCAAACTCCAGGAGTTAGTGGGGGACAGGGGAGCCTGGCGTGCCTCAGTCCATGGAGTCACAAAATCAGACATGACTTAGTGACTGAACAACAACAGCAACAAAGTTTCTATGTATTCCTGTAAAGACAAATGCATGTTTGATTTTTGACATATGCCAGGCATTGAGGATACATCCATGCGTCCCTCACTTCATGGAGCTTATGGAGTAAAAATAATTATGTTTAATAATTATTTTTACTCCATAAGCTTGATGAAGAGAGGGAGACACCAGTACATCCCAGGGCTTAGGGTTAAGAACTCACCTGCCAGTGCAGGAGACACGAGTTTGATACATTGGTTGGCAAGGTCTCCTGGAGGAGGCCATGGCAACCCACTCCAGTATTCTTGCCTGGAGAATTCCATGGACAGAGGAGCCTGGCAGGCGACAGTCCATGGGGTCACAAAGAGTCAGACACGACTGAAGCGACTGAGCATGTATGCAACAAATAAAATGATTCCCAATATGGTAAGTCCAGTGAAGAGAATACTACACAAAAGGCTGAATTAACGTGTGTGTGTTTCTTGGAGATGTACTTTCTTTGAGTGGTCAGGGAAGCTAAGAACGTGAAGGAACCAGTTGAGCAAAGCGATGGGAGAAGAAGATTACAGCATTTATATGGCTCTCACATCCGAATTTCCAGTGGAAGTTGGAAATCTTAAAATGATGGGTTCCCTATATCCTTGGTGTTGATCTTTGGCTGGGTTGTTTTCTACATGTTCCTGAGCCTAACCTCTGGTATTGGAATGTTCTTGAGAGTCTTGGAGGGCAGAGGTCAAAGAAAGTGAACTTCACTTAGGGATGGAAAGAAAGCCTTCTGGAGTAAAAGGATGCCATGCAGCTGCACCTTTCTTTTCTTGATACAAAGTTTATGAGCCTCCCAAGTAGCAAGTAGACTTGCTAGAGTTGCAAAGCATTTTTTATTAGGCTTAAGATTCTCATTGATTTTCAATGCCTCACAGGAATCACTGAGAACTACTTAGCCCTTTGATCACCCTTAAAACATAACACTAGCATCTGTGTTTTCTTTTTTTTTTAATTTAATTTTATTTTTTAACTTTACAATATTGTATTGGTTTTGCCATATATCAAAATGAATCCGCCACAGGTATACATGTGTTCCCCATCCTGACCCCTCCTCCCCGCTCCTCCCTCCCCATACCATCCCTCTGGGTCGTCCCAGTGCACCAGCCCATCAGCACCATCTGTGTTTTCTAATCTCAAATTTACTTCTATTTTAGATAGCATGTCACCCACTAGGGCAAGCCGTATTGAATTTTCTCTGCCTGTGAGTACCTAGATTTCAGTGTTCTAATACCTCTATTGGCTTAGTTTAGTTAAGGTTTGAATCCGAAATGTAGTTGATGAATAGATATATGTGTTTTTTTTAAAAAAAATGATTCTAGCAACTTGCTAGAGTAATCTTTGCAGAGGATATAATTTGGCCTTCAGCTGATGGGAGGGTGTGCCCCCTGTGACAATATGAATGGTGAAAAAGACAGAAGTTCTATTTGGCAAGACTGCTTGAGACATATGTCATTTTTTCCCCCTTGAATTCCTCAGTAGTTCATGAATGGGCTCTATCAGCTCCAGACAACAAGCACACTGAAACCCGTCACAAATCAGAAAACAACAAAATAATGACAAAAGCAACAATAACAACCAAAAATAAGTTAATTAAGGGTTTAGTGTGAAATATAGGCTATTGGATTCTTTTTTATTGGAGTATAATTGCTTTATAGTGTTATGTTTCTGCTGTACAACAAAGTGAATCAGCTATATGCATACTTACATCCCCTCGATTTTGGATCTTACTGCCCACCCCCATGCCACCCATTTAGGTCATCACAGAGCACTGAGCTGAGCTCCCTGTGCTATAGAGTATGTTCTCACTATCTATGTGTCTTACATATGGTACTTTTATTTATGTCAAACCTAATATTTTACATATGGTACTTGTGTTTATATCAAACCTAATCTCCTAATTCACTCCACCCTCCCCTCCTCCCACCATGCCCACATGTCTTTTCTCTGTGTCTCTGTTCCTAGCATGCTAAGTCACTTCAGTCGTGTCCGACTCTGTGCAACCCCATAGACGGAAGCCCACCAGGCTCCCCCGTCCCTGGGATTCTCCAGGCAAGAGCACTGGAGTGGGTTGCCATTTCCTTCTCCAATGCATGAAAGTGAAAAGTGAAAGTGAAGTCGGTCAGTCGTGTCCGACTCCTAGCAACCCCATGGAGTGCGGCCTACCAGGCTCCTCCATCCAGGGGATTTTCTAGGCAAGAGCACTGGAGTGAGGTGCCATTGCCTTCCTGGATTCCTAGCATATTGCATTCTAATTCTTTTGACAACCTAATGTCTGTTAAAGATGTATGTGTAACTTTTTGTTACTGTCGACCATAAAAGTTTGTTAGTTAGTATCTACCATTCCTTGACCATAGGGAATAACAGTTTCCTTTGCTCAGATACCTCTATTTAAGAGGTGATAATGCAGCTTAAGGAGACCCACTCAAAAACAACTCCAAAATGAGCCAGAGAGAGTGGAAGGAAGAAAAGAGGAGAATGAATGCGTCCAAACATAGCCCTGTGTTTCATGGACACTCAGAAATCTTTCTGCACCATCAGAACTTCACAGAATGACATTACACCCAATTTACTGCTGCCCTGGAGTGTTCCATTTCTTTTGATGACGGTTTTGCCTTAGAATTTAAATAGTCTAATCAGATTTTGACAGTTGATGTTTATCTTAATTGAAACAGATTCTCTTCATCCTTTTGCTGTTAGACTTCTACTTGGAGGCTGAAAGGTCACTTTAAATGGGCACGGCATGTGGGAAACCGCATAATGAATTCAAATAAATTCATGTCTATTAAAAGGAGTTCTCTCTTGCTCAAGTTTCAGAGCTTATGTAGAATAAGCCAGTTGGGTTTTGTCTTAATTTCTTTTCAAAGGAGCTTATTGTGCTTCTTCTTTAATGCTCTCATAACAGAAAATGGGAAAATTGTCAATTTTCATTTAATCTTGTTCAGAAGAATGGGTTTTGCTCAAGTGATTATGCTTATTTAAACTGAGTTTTTATAGCTGCTGCAGCTGTCAACAAATTTAAGAGGTATACTTTGGTTACATTGTTTAAGGTTTCTTTATATTGTGTATCTTTAATGTATCAACTCCACTCTTAAAATTTTTTCTAGCTGTTGGCCTGTGTAAAAGTGCAAAAATATATGTATAAAAATGTTCTACAGCAAATTTTATAATAGAAAACTAGAAATAGCCTACATGTCAATTAGTATAGGGCTCATTCAACAATTTTGTATAACATTAATGAGATACTGTGTAGCTGTGAGGAATGTCTCATATACTGGTATAGAATTATCTGTAGGTAATGTTTACTATTAATTACTATTACTGTCATAATTTGGAAAAATGGTACTCATACTCAGAGTTCTTCACTCATTAATCTTCTTTGGGTATCCCTTAAAGTTTATGTAAAAGCAAACAGTGAAATCCCCCTTTTACACAAAAAGAAGCATTGTCTACCTGGTCACTGTCCTGAAGCTTCCGTTTTTCACTTCCCAACGCATTGGTACATGGAGAGGCTTCTTGCTTTTATTTTTGAAGGAAATTTATTGAGGTATAATTCACATGCCATACTAATCCCTCATTAAAATTATATAGCTAATGAATTATTAGTATATTCACAGAGTTGTGCAATAACACAGTTCATTGCGGTATATTTTATCACCCTGGAAGAAACCCAGTTCCCCACGGCTGTCACCCTTCCACGTGACCTGCTCTACTCCTAGCCCTACTGCTGCTGCTGCTGCTGCTGCTAAGTCGCTTCAGTTGTGTCCAACTCTGTGTGACCCCATAGATGGCAGCCCATCAGGCTCCCCCATCCCTGGGATTCTCCAGGCAAGAACACTGGAGTGGGTTGCCACTTCCTTCTCCAATGCATGAAAGTGAAAAGTGAAAGTGAAGTCGCTCAGTCATGTCCGACTCTTAGTGACCTCATGGACTCCTAGCCCTGAGCAACTATTAATCTACTTTCGGCTCTATTAGATTGGCCTGCTCTGAATAGTTCATTTAAATAGGACCATGTAATATGTTGTTTTTCCTGACTGACTTCTTTCACTTGGCGTAACGATTTCAAGATTCACCTATGTTGTAGTGTGTATCTATCAGTATTTTGTTTCTTTGTATGGACAAATAATATTCCATTGTATAGATACCCCACCTTTAGTTTATTCATTCATCAGTTGATAGACATGCGGATTGTTTTCACCTTTTGGTTACCATGAGTTATAGTACTGTGAATATTTATATAAAATTTTTCTTGTGTTCTAATTCTGTGAAAATATCACTGGTAAGTTTGATAGGGATTGCATTGAATCTGTAGATTGCTTTGGGCAGAATAACCATTTTCACAATATTGAAACCAGTCAATCCTAAAGGCAATCAACCCTGAATATTCATGGGAAAGACTGATGCTGAAACTAAAGCTCTAATATTTTGGCCACTACTGCAAAGGGCTGACTCATTGGATGCTGGGAAAGTTTGAAGGCAGAATGAGAAGGGGATGACAGAGAGCAAGATGGTTGGATGGCATCACCAACTCAATGGACATGAGTTTAACAGCCTCCGGGAGATGGTGAAGGACAGGGAAGCCTGGTGTGCTGCAGTCCATGAGGTTGCAGAGGTTTGGACACGACTGAGCAACTGAACAACAAGAGCAAGAACATGGCCTAGCTCTCCGTCTGTTTGTGTCGTCTTTGATTTGTTTCTTCAGTGTCTTAGAGTTTTCTGCATACAGGTCTTTTGTCTCTTTATGTAGGTTTATTCTTAGGTGTTTTATTCTTTTAGTTGCAGTGATGAATGGGCTGTGTATGAAAACACAAAAGACCCTCAATAGCCAAAGCAGTCTTGACAAAGAAAAATGGAGCTGGAGGAATCAACCTTCCTGACTTCAGACTATACTATAAAGCTGCAGTCATCAAGACAGTATGGTACTGGCACAAAAACAGAAATACAGATCAATAGAAAAGGATAGAAAGCCCAGAGATAAACGTATCCACCTATGGACACCTTGTTTTTGACAAAGGAGGCAAGAATATACAGTGAGAAAAGACAGCCTCTTCATGAAGTGATGCTGGAAAAACTGGAAAGCTACATGCAGAAGAATGAAACTAGAACACTTCCTAACACCATACACAAAAATAAACTCACAGCGAGATCCTCTGTGACCCACCTCCTACGTAATGGAAATAAAAACAAAAGTAAGTAAGTGGGACCTACTTAAAAGCTTTTGCACAACAAAGGAAACAATAAACAAGATTAAAAGACAGTCCTTAGATAGGGAGAAAATAGTTGCAAATGAAACAACTGACAAAGGATTAATCTCCAGAATATATAAAAGGCTCAAACAGCTCAATATTAGGAAAACAAACAGCCCAGTCAGAAAAGGAACAGAAGACCTAAGCAGACATTTCTCCAAAGAAGATATATAAGATGTACACATAGTTTTACATTCAGCTAATAAATGAAAAGATGCTCAACATCACTAATTATTATAGAAATGCAAGTCAAAACTACTGTGAGGTATCATCTAACACTAGTCAGAATGGCCATCATCAAAAAAATCTACAAACAATAAATGCTGGAGAGGATGTGAAGAAAAAGGGACCCTCCTACACTGTTGGTGGGAATGCATACTGATATAGCCATTATGGAGAACAGTATGGAGATTCCTTAATTTTTTTTAATTAATTTATTTATTTTAATTGGAGGCTAGGAATAAATCTACCATATGACCATCAGCTCTACTACGGGGCATATACCCTGAGAAAACCATGATTAAAAAGGACACATATACCCCAGTGCTCATCGCAGCACTGTTCACAATAGCCAGGACATGAAAGCAACCTAGATGTCCATCAACAGATGAATGAATAAAGAAGATGTTATACATATATACAATGGAATATAATTGTGTGCTTGGTTACTAAATCATGTCCGACTCTTTGTGACCACATGCCCTGCAGCCTGCCGAGGCCCTCTGTCCATGGGGATTCTCCAGGCAAGAATACTGGAGTGGGTTGCCATGCCCTCTTCCAGGGAAAATGGAATATTACTCAGCCATAAAAAATGAATTTGAGTCAACTCTTCATGAGGTGGATGAACCTAGAGCCTGTTACACAGAGTGAAGCAAGTCAGAAAAAAGAAAAATAGATTGAGTATTTTAATGCATATATATGGAATCTCCAAAAATGATATTGATGAACCTATGTGCAGGGAAGGAATGGAGAGGCAGATGCAAAGTGTGGACTTATGGACACAGTTAAGGAGGGAGTGAGTGGGACCAACGGAGAAAGTAGCCACCAGCGGTCTATACACTATCAGGTGTGGATGGATAGCTGGCGAGAAGCTGCTGCGTAGCACAGGGAGCCCAGTCTGGCACTCTGTGATGACCTGGAGGGATGGAAAGGTGGGAGGGGAGGGAGACCAGACAGGGAGGGGGGTGTATGTATAATTATGACTGATTTGCGTTGTTGTATGGCAGAAACCAACCCGATATTTTTATAAATTTTAATATTTAAATTAAAAAATAGGAAAAAAGTTTTCTTGTGAAAAAATAATTTTATATTTCTCATGAGTAGGTACATAGTAGAATTGCTGTCTCTAAGGATACGTATATGTTTAACTTTTATTTTTGTTTTTTACTGTTTCCCAAAGTGGTTGTATTATAGCAGAAAGTTATATGGAATAACTGGACCATTAGTAAATTAATTGTCTAGGTATATTTTTAAATAAAAAAATCAAGGTAAATGTTCCCAATTTTGTAAATGTCCAAAGACTCTCGACATATATGGTATATGAAAACATGCATATGTTTTCACCTTCCAGCGTATTTCTGCATATGCAGTCTAGGCAATGGTAATAGTTGCAAGCTTTGGAGAAGAGATGGCTACCAGCTTGGGCATCTGAGATGGAGAGGGGCTGAGTACTCAACATTTTGAATTAGAGGGATTTTTATTGTGTGTTGGAGAAGGAAATGGTAACCCACTTCAGTATTCTTGCCTGGAATATCCCATGGACAAAGGAGCCTGGTGGGCTACAGTCCATGGGGTCACAAAGAGTTGGACATAACTGAGTCACTGAGCTCTTACTATGTGCACGAATTAATTTTTCAAATGAAAATGTGATTAATTCATGTAAAAAAAAAAAAAGAATGATTTTCTTGATACTCTTCTTCTGACCAGTAATGGTTGTGGCAGAGGCTTGTTTATCGGTCGTCCTGCTCTGGGAGGTGTCAGTGCTGCACAACCCACTTTCTTCCCATCTGCCCAGTGTGATGTCAGTTTTAGTTGTTAGGGCAAAAAAAAACTCCTATCTGCTGTTCTAACTTTAAGAGCCAAGGTAGTGTTTTAAAAATCAGATATTGCTTAGTTCACTCCAAAATAATGTTTCCCAAGTGTTTAGAAACTACATCAAAGGCAAAAAAAGAGGGGGGAAAAAAGTGAGCATCTGGGATTGAGAAACAAGAATACATGGGTGAAATAAACATGAAAGATGCAGTAAGTGCTGAGAGCAGAGCTGGTTAGTCTGGAGCCCTTCAGTTTGCTGTACAGTCTGTCCGGGTATCATGTGTTGGTGACTGAAAGAGGGGATCCTCCTGCACACATCCATCACGTAGCTCTGAAATGGTTCTTTCTTTGCTTTCATCTGTGCTGGAAAATTAGCTGTTTTAGTGTGAATTTTCCTAATTACTTAAGACAGAACATTTAGTGTTTTATTTTTTTTCCTGTTTAAGCTCTTGATGATTAAGCACATTAGTAGATTCTGCTTTCTATCTTTGGTTAAATTAGCTGTCTTATCGAATGACAGAAACATGACCCCGTGCATTTGTTTGTTGATTTGTTCATTCATCCTTGTGTTCACTCATTTATTCATTAAGCATTTATTTCTTCAGCACTGCTGTGACACCACTGCTCAGTGTGATGGTTCCTCCTGTGGTGTTGGGTGGGTGGGTGAGGAATGATTTGCCACTGAAAGCATCCTTTAATAGTCAAAATCCTTACTTTTTAATAAATATATACTAACCAAACCTGATTTTGAAAACTACATGACTTTGATTCACTTAGTTCTGTAAAATGAAAAAAGGTCATGGGCAGTGATCAATATCAGTTCAGTTCAGTCGCTCAGTCGTGTCCGACTCTTTGCAACCCCATGAATCGCAGCATGCCAGGCCTCCCTGTCCATCACCAACTCCCAGAGTTCACTCAGACTCATGTCCATCAAGTCAGTGATGCCATCCAGCCATCTCATCCTCTCTCGTCCCCTTCTCCTCCTGCCTCCAATCCCTCCCAGCATCAGAGTCTTTTCCAATGAGTTAACTCTTCGCATGAGGTGGCCTAAGTACTGGAGTTTCAGCTTTAGCATCAGTCCTTCCAAAGAACTCCCAGGACTGATCTCCTTCAGAATGGACTGGTTGGATCTCCTTGCAGTCCAAGGGACTCTCAAGAGCCTTCTCCAACACCACAGTTCAAAAGCATCAATTCTTCGGCGCTCAGCTTTCTTCACAGTCCAAATCTCACATCCATACATGACCACAGGAAAAACCATAGCCTTGACTAGACGGACCTTTGTTTGCAAAGTAATGTCTGCTTTTGAATATGCTATCTAGGTTGGTCATAACTTTCCTTCCAAGGAGTAAGCGTCTTTTAATTTCATGCTTGCAGTCACCATCTGCAGTGATTTTGGAGCCCCAAAAAATAAAGTCTGCCACTGTTTCCACTGTTTCCCCATCTATTTCCCATGAAGTGATGGAACCAGATGCCATGATCTTCATCTTCTAAATGTTGAGCTTTAAGCCAACTTTTTCACTCTCCACTCTCACTTTCATCAAGAGGCTTTGTAGTTCCTCTTCACTTTCTGCCATAAGGGTGCTGTCATCTGCATATCTGTGGTTATTGATATTTCTCCTGGCAATCTTGATTCCAGCTTGCGCTTCTTCCAGTCCAGCATTTCTCATGATGTACTCTGCATATACGTTAAATAAGCAGGGTGACAATATACAGTGATCAATATAGATTAACTTAAAAAACTATGAAAAGAATAAAGAGATTCTATACAAATAAGTCTTTAGGAATAATGTAAAAAAATTTGATTTTATACAAAATTTAGAAGACAAGTTTTTCTTAGGGTTCAAAATTCTTTTTCAGAGGAATGAAACCACAGGTGAATGAATGAATACATTTTTCTTTAATTATCATATGTGTCCTGCTGTGGGAATGAGGAATATGCTATGTGGTGACTGTGTCTGGGGATGAAGGGAGGTTGAGTGATGGAATTAACAAAATGCCACCAGAACAAATATTACATTGGACTGACTTGCCTATACAAGTAGATTTCTGGTTTCTGTCTTTGGTTAAATTAGCTTGTCTTATCGAATGACAGAAACATGCCATAGAAACAATGACCATCTATTCCTGCAGAGTTCATTTTTGAAGATGCTTGTAACTAAAGAGAAGTCTTATTATATTTCATTTTATTTAAGTATAGAGCTATCTGATGTCACAAATTTTTTTCCTTTCATGTCATGATACATTTTCCCTTTGGCGGGACTATTGTTTATGTTTAGAGAAGACACTGATTAATCGCAGTATTTTTTTCAGAAATAAATAGGGATTTTCCTGCCCGGACGCAACTAGTATTCATTTACTAAATGTCAACAGAATTAACAAAGAATTTTGTGTTGTAAAAACTCACAGTTGCCTAGTTTTCTCTCTCATATGTATATTTAAAAAGCAAGATTCTTTCACATTTTTATGCGTGATGTGACAAGAGAATGTGACTCTGCTGTTGATCATGATCTAATTGCAGTTGCTAAGGACCATGGCTTATATACACAGATTATATACATTGTCGTGCTGGGAGCACAGGCACCCAGTGAAGAAAGCCACAGCTAATATGCTCAGTTGTTATTATTGTTCAATCACTGAGTCGTCTCTGACTCTTTGCGACCCCATGGACAGCAGCGCACTAGGCCGCCCTATCCTTCACTGCCTCCCAAAGTTTGCTCATATGCATGTCCATTGAGTCAGAATACTGTCGAACCATCTCATCCTCTGCTGCCTCTTTCTCCTCTTGCCCAGTCCTTCCCAGCATCAGGGTCTTTTCCAATGAGTCAGTTCTTCATATCAGATGACCAAAGTATTGGAGCTTCAGCTTCAACATTAGTTCTTCTAATGAATATTTAGGGTTGATTTCCTTTAGGATTGACTGGTTTGATCTCCAGTATCCCTGGGTATTTATTTCTAGATCTCTATCCATTTCTTACTATCAGTTCTCCTTTTACAGTTTAGATGACATGAATAATCATCTGAAGTCACCACTCAGGTATTAGAAAATGAGGTTGATAAGGCATCTGTGTAGGGGAAACTCTAATAGGATCTAGTTAGTTGGATGAGGCTTTCAGTGGGGGAGTCACCTGTGTACTGTTCCTGCGCTCTATGTGGTGGAGTGAAAACTCCAACCCAGGCTGCTGCACACCCAAGCCCCCACACTTGACCACTCTGCTGTGCTCTCTCTCCAACAACTTGCCTTACGGGAAACTGCCTTAATACATACAGCTTTTTAAAATAAAGCATAGCACAGTCATGGCTTGCCCCTAAGTCAAATATGAAACGTGTATCATTTCACAGAATCTAACCATGTTCTGTTGTTGAGGAGTCCTTTTATTTTATTCAAACAGGGAAGCATTATTAATTTAAACTTCTTTGCCTTGTAATCTGCAGAATATTTACAATCAAGGCATACTAACCCCCTCGTATTTTCCTTTATTACAATAAATTTTATTATAAAACAATTCATGTGTACTATAGAAACTTTTGAAAATATAAAAAAATGCAAATACAAATTACTCATAACCTCCTCACTCTCCAAAATGACCACTGTGAATTCTTAGGTATTTTCTTCCAGTGTAATATGGTACTAGTAGCAGTCATGTGGTTCATATACTTTTACTTCAGCTTTTTAAAAAGTTAACATTTTATAATGAGTGTTTTCCCATATCATTTCATATTATTTCAAACGTTATTTATATGCATGCACATATACTGCCTTAATACAGTTCATGTTTTAATTTCATATTTGCCTTTTTGACATTTAAGCTGTTTCTAATTTTCCCCCAAATTAAGAAGATTAGCCACTCTGTGAATTTCCTATTTGCGTATTAGTTGTTTTTCTCTTGTGGTGTATAGTTTTTCTCATTGGTTGTAAAAGTTCTTTACATATTAGATACAAATCTTTTTTATCTCACATTTGTGGTAATTATATATTCTACTTTTTAGTTCTTCTTTACTTTTGTTTACGGTGTTTTATGTAGTTAGATCTATTGTTTGTTTTTCTCTTGTAACTTCTTTCTCTGCTTTAACAATATGAGGGTTTTTTTTTTTGTACTAAGAACAGATAAATATTTAGCCATATTTTCTTTGTGAATTCATTTTTTACATAATTCTTTAATCAGTTTGGAATTTATTTTATTTATTTTTAAAAATAACTGGGCTTTTTGTTTTACACTTCATTCATTTATTTATTTCTGGCTATGCTGGGTCTTGGCTGCTGCCCAGGCTTTTCTCTAGTTGCAGCGAGCGGGGGCCACTCTTCATTGCGGAGCACCGGCTTCTGATTGTGCTGGCTTCTTTTGTTGGGGAGCACAGGCTCTAGGTCATGAAGTCTAAAGCAGCTGTGGCTCCCTGGCGCTAGAACACAGGTTCAATAGTTGTGGCACATGGGCTTAGTTAATCCACAGCATGTGGGCTCTTCCACGATCAGGAATCGAACCCATGACTCCTGTACTGGCAGGCAGATTCTTCACCACTGAGCCCCCAGGAGAGCCTCTGGAATTTATTTTAATATGAGGATCCAAGTTTACCTTATTTCCAAGTAGTTAATCATGTGTTCCAGAACCACTTGTTAAATACCTCCTGCTTTTCTTTTCTTTTGTGTCAGGACTTCCTAGGTTGCACTAGTGGTAAAAAACCTGCCTGTCAGTTTAGGAGATTCAAGAGATGCAGGTTTGATCCCTGGCTTGGGAAGATCCCCTGGAGGAGGGCATGGCAACCCACCCCAGTATTCTTGCCTGGAGAATCCCATGGACAGAGGAGCTTGGCAGGCTAAAGTCCATGGGGTCACAAAGAGTCAGACATGACTTAGCACACACATGCATAAAATTTTATGTTTCATCTATCATATGTAGATTTCAGACTTGTCATGTGTAAAATTACATTTAACAATTAATATTATAAAAGAAACTAGCAGTAATTTTAAAAACCTATGCAGTTCATTGATACAAACATATTCAGTTCAGTTCAGTTCAGTTCAGTCGCTCAGTCGTGTCCGACTCTTTGCAACCCCATGAATTGCAGCACGCCAGGCCTCCCTGTCCATCAACAACTCCCGGAGTTCACTCAGACTCACGTCCATCGAGTCAGTGATGCCATCCAGCCATCTCATCCTCTGTTGTCCCCTTCTCCTCCTACCCCCAATCCCTCCCAGCATCAGAGTCTTTTCCAGTGAGTCAACTCTTCGCATGAGGTGGCCAAAGTACTGGAGTTTCAGCTTTAGCATCATTCCTTCCAAAGAAATCCCAGGGCTGATCTCCTTCAGAATGGACTGGTTGGATCTCCTTGCAGTCCAAGGGACTCTCAAGAGCCTTCTCCAACGCCGCAGTTCAAAAGCATCAATTCTTCGGCGCTCAGCTTTCTTCACAGTCCAACTCTCACATCCATACATGACTACTGAAAAAACCATAGCCTTGACTAGACGGACCTTTATTGGCAAAGTCATGTCTCTGCTTTTGAATATGCTATCTAGGTTGGTCATAACTTTCCTTCCAAGGAGTAAGCGTCTTTTCTTTTCATGGCTGCAGTCACCATCTGCAGTGATTTTGGAGCCCCCAAAAATAAAGTCTGCCACTGTTTCCACTGTTTCCCCATCTATTTCCCATGAAGTAATGGGACCAGATGCCATGATCTTCGTTTTCTAAATGTTGAGTTTTAAGCCAACTTAAAAGTTTTTCACTCTCCTCTTTCACTTTCATCAAGAGGCTTTTTAGTTCCTCTTCACTTTCTGCCATAAGGGTGCTGTCATCTGCATATCTGAGGTTATTGATATTTCTCCCGGCAGTCTTGATTCCAGCTTGTGCTTCTTCCAGCCCAGCATTTCTCATGATGTACTACACTACAAAGATAAATTCTGAGAGGATGAGAAAAAAAATACACTATTTTCTTTTCACATTCCACTAAGCTGTCTTGCCTACACTCTGGGCATGTATTTCTAAGAATCACCTGCTTTGAACCACTTGTTAGGACCCTAGTATGTTTTGCCCCCAAATACCAGTTGGTAGATGATACTGCCATCATTCCTGGCCAGATAGAACCTTCCGCAGTTCCCACTGGGTTGTCCACTGCTCTTGCTTTCACCTACCTCCTCCACCAACCTGTCACCAGGTCCTACCAATCTCTGTTTTATCCCAATGAAAGTGCTCATTCCAGGTTTTAAACTCTCTCATTTTGCCTTATACTAGTGTAATTAACTTATCAAGTCTGTGAGACAAGAAAGGATAAAGATTTCTACAAAGGTTAGTAATGCAAGAATATAGCTTATTAAAAATAAATACCAGATTACAGGGTTTGCATTTAGAAATGTGCTGTTCCATTAGATTGGAGATCACTGGTCTAGATCATATGACCCCAGGAAGGTCTGTAGAGTGAAAGTCACTCAGTCGTGTCCATCTCTTTGCCACCCCATGGCCATGGAATTCTCCAGGGCAAGATACAGGAGTGGGTAGCCGTTCCCTTCTCCAGGGGATCTTCCCAACCCAGGGATCGAACCCAGGTCTCCCACATTGCAGGCGGATTCTTCACCAGCTGAGCCACAAGGGAAGCCCAAGAATACTGGAGTGGGTAGCCTATCCCTTCCCCAGCAGATCTTCCCGACCCAGGAATCAAACCAGGGTCTTCTACATTGCCGGCAGATTCTTTAGCAACTGAGCTATCAGGAAAGCCCCAAGGTCTGTAAACCTGTTTGTATTTCAGGGATAGAATAGGAACAGAGCATCCAAGCCTGCATCTGATGGTCATATGAACTGGAGTCTCAGAAAGGAGTACAGGCACGATAAACCAGGGAAGAAGACAATAGTGAGATGGGCATATATTCAAAGTGACCGTGGGAAGGGTGGCATGATGCCATCTCCCAGAATGATGATGAAGGGCCACTAAATTTGCTCCTGTTTAAAATCAAAATTATTCCTAGAGAACAGGGAGGAACAGAGCAACAGGTAACGTCCAGGTGACCTCAGATTGTAGAACCTGTGTTCGAAGTCACCTATTCCTTAGTTTCCATTTTTTCAAGCAAATTTCTAATATGAAATAGAGGGAGTCTTAGATCAATAATGTAATTGAGGGTTCCATTCCATTTCTATTTTAAAAAACCCATCAATAAAAAGTTGTACAGTAGATTTTATCAGTGTAAAAGGCCATTGTCTTCAGTCTTGGCAAACAACCCAGCCCTCCTCTGAAGTGGCTATTGTGAAGCCTCTGGGAAGCTGAAATTGCCCTTAACCTTGAATGAATATAGGCAGGGCCTCTTATATATGTTTTACTCAGGAAATGTAGGCTTCTTCTGTATTAAATGGTGCTCATAAATATTAAAAATACTAACCTACCTGCTGAAAATCAGCACTCTGTTTTCACAAAAATTGTTCCCAATATTTGTTCTATTTTTAGAAGATAACCATCAGGGAGAGTATACACTCTAGGGTTCTTATTTAGCTATTGGTTGAGGTACTTTGGTTTTTTCCCATTTTGATCTTATATCAACTAAGGGTGGACTTTAAGCTATACAATAATGTATTAATATTACAGGAAAAATAAAGTATAAATCATCCTTAAAATACAGAATCGCATTTTGTGCTTACTGAGAGCTTAACTTCTGAAATAATTGATCATTACTGCAGTTAGTAAGAAATAGATGAAAACTTTACCCTTCACTTTAAAGTCTTCTAATTTGCCTGCAATGCAGGAGACCCAGCTTCAATCCATTGGTCAGGAAGATCCCCTAGAGAAGGGAATGGCTACCCACTCCAGTATTCTTGCCTGGAGAGTTCCATGGACAGAGGAGCCTGGCAGGCTACAGTTCCGGGGTTGCAAAGAGTCAGACACAACCGAGCAACTAATACACACTCACAGTTTCTGTTTTGAAATAGTCAGTGGGTCAGACTAGAGCCACCACAATAGGCATACATAGTGTACAGATCATGAGAACAACTCTTTTTGATAACTCTGTGACAGAGTAAAAAACTCATAATTTTCACACTTTGGAATTGCTTTTGCTTTGCATAACCATAAAGAGAAAGGTAATATTTTTAGCTAAAATAAGGGATAAATGCACATTAATTCTTTGCTTTTTCTAGATTTTAGATACATAAATATTTTACCATAAGAAGGTAAGGTATTTATTTATACATTCATGTCTTTATTCATTAAAAGTATTTTATTGAACAAGTGCTATGTGCTCATATGACCTGTGTTCTATATAACAGTAAGAGAGATGATCTGCTCATCTATATTATGTATCTGAGTGAAATATTTAATCTATCACAATGTCGCCCTTTAAAGGAATTGTTTACTGTGTGCCTTTTAATGGAAGAGCATTCACTAATTTAACAAACGTCACAGGACACGTGTCATTAATTAGCTCAGTTAGTGTGGCTATGGGACAGATAGTCCTGTAAATCAGCTGCTCTTAAAGTCATTAATTAACTGACTTAGTTTCATGGCAGAGGCACAGTCTATTTCAATTAGACTGTGGTTCCTGTTATTATCAAATGAGGTCAAGTATACAAAATAATGTAAAAAGTCATGTTTAATGGTGCATGGGTATATATGTATATGGGTGTAGGTGTTTTTACACACAAAAATATGTAATACAAGCATTATAACTTGTAACTGAAATAATGTTCACAAAACTTAATTGGATTCTCATCCCATAACATATGCATACATGTATATACATGTACTTACACAGTGATAAGAGTATTTATGTATTTTATTGATATTAATATTTAATTTGGGGAGTTCTGACAAAGAAATAAAATAGTTGTACTTTATCTGAGTGAAGATCCGCATCTGGAACTATAAAAATGAGCATTATTCCAGATTGTTGACTAATTTGATTATCTTTACTTTTTATTAGTATGTTGACTTGCGTGTAGATGTAGCCTTCCTTTCAAGAGGGAACAAACAAGGAAAATGTGCCCATAAATGGTCTCTCTTCCCCCAGTAAGAGCACCCATAGAAAAATGATAGAACTCTTAGTCATCATGGTTGAAAATATCACACAAGGTTAATATAGTGCCCATCTGGTGATATCTTTTAAAATCAGATTTATTAAAATCAGAGTTGGTTTTGACTAGGGCTGTTCCATTAACCACTATTATTTAGTAGGAGATGGAAGGTCTAATGGATAACAGTCTGTTTCTCTTCAGACATTTATGTGTTTTTATTAGGATAATGAATAATGAATACAGAATTATCAACATTATTCTGTGTAGTTTTTGTTTGTTTTAAATAATATCTGTAATGTCAAGCTCGCTTTCATTGCGTAATCTAACCACACACCAAGCCTACAGTGAAACAAAACAGAGGCTGAAACGTGTTTATTGCCATTGTCTCTTAAAGAAACCTCTGAGAAGTTTGCCTCAATATTTAAAAAGAAAAAAGAGATGGGTACTTTTCTGAATAGATGTTATTGTGTTGCTCAAACAAAGCTGACTCTGTAGAAGGAGATGGATTGCTTTGCCTTTCACCAGTGACCATCATTACCTGAACAAAAATCACCGGCATCAATAAAGAATTTTCAACCAAAGTTTAGTTGTTGTTCAAGCAGAAAACAACAGGGATCAACCAAGGATCCCACCACTGCCAAGAAGCACTTTGAGGCTTCCCTGTTAGCTCAGCTGTTAAAGAATCCACCTGCAATGCAGGAGACCCTGGTTCCACTTCTGGGTTGGGAAGATCCCTTGGAGAAGGGATAGGCTACCCACTCCAGTAGTCTTGGGCATCCCTTTTGGCTCAGTCGGTAAAGAATCTGCGTGCAATGCGGGAGACCTGGGTTTGATCCCTGGGTTGGGAAGATCCCCTGGAGGAGGGCATGGCAACCCACTCCATTATTCTTGCCTGGAGAATCCCCAAGGACAGAGGAGCCTGGTGGGTTGCAGTATATGGGGTCACAAAGAGTCAGACGTGACCAAGCACAGCACAGGAATCGAATCCACACCCCCCAATTTGAAAGGTGAAGTCTCAACCACTGAACCGCCAGGCAAGTCCCTTGAAATGCTTTTGAGAGACCTGAAACCATTTTGCTGTCTCCTGAGAGGGAACTGGGTTCAAATTCACTTGTATTTCATCTTTGCCATTTGCCTAGCTTTGTGCTCCATCCCTGTTTCTCATTTTCTCAACTAACCTCCCAGAACTCTGTGTGGCATCAAGCTGTCTACATTTACAGATAACAAAACCAAGATGTAGAGAGCCTAAGAAATCTGCCCAGGCATAAAGCTATTGGCAGAGCCAAGATTTGAGGCCAAGTCAGGGTTCTAATACACACATACCTATGCATGTGCTCAAAGTCAGTTGAAAATCAAGTGCTGATGGGGATAAGTATGACAACTCCATGATAAGTAGAAGTTTGGGTTTGTTAAGGTCTTTTAAGAACTCAGAAGGCTTACTGCCAATTTTACTTTTCTTTAAAAGAAGTATTTTCTCCCATTGCTGGCATGTGCAATTATAAAAAGAAATTAGAGATAAACAGATAACAATTTCCTGGCTGCCTTCATGTCTGTGAGCCTGACACAAATCCCAGAAGGAAAAATATGCTGTAAGGAGGCTTATGTGATATTGCTTCTTTAGGGATCCTTTGACCGCTTATTTACAATATCCAGTTACAGCCACGTTACTTTCCTTTTTGGGCAAAAGCACACATTTGCGTGACCATTCTTTTGGCGGAAGCTGACACTGCCTGCCACTTCCAATATGTCCTTGTGTGCCCAAGCTCATAATGGCAACATTTGAGTTCAGAGCTCCCCAACAGCACAATTACCGCCAAATTCACCACCGATGGGACCTCAGGGGCCTCTTTGTTAGCCAGGAACATGCAGACATGCTTCATTTTGCATCATAAAGATACTTCCAAAAGTAGTTTCTCACTGAATTATTTTCTAATAACATATTTTTCTAAGCACAAAATAAACACATGTTCCTTGTGGAAAAACAGAACCACAGAAAATATGCATTACAATATATAAATAACCTGCAACAGTAGCATCCAGGGGTAGGCATCATTCAAACAGGTTGATTTATTTCCTGTATAAGTTTCTAAAACACACACACAGATACGCACACATTTTCAAATGCACGCATATATGTAAATACACAAGTGAACAAAAATATTAGGTCCAAAAGATTGAATATTTGAGACATGTTTATTGCTATATAAATCCTACTGTTGCTGAGTACCAAGTGACTGTCAGGACTCTATATATAATCCTTTTTTTTTTTTTTACATTTCTCACTTTGCCTTTGAAATAAGCATTTTCCCATATCATCTAGTGTTCCAGGAAAACCTGATATCCTAATGGTGGCATTGAATCCATTTTAGATAAAATAAAATAACTTATTTAGTTATTCTTTCAACTGTTACTCAGTTGAACTTTCTGCCTTTTGCTGTTATAAATAATAAATAATAGCTCTTTGAGCATCTTTGTTTTCGAAATCTTAATCTGCATCTGTGATTAATTACTTAAGCAAAATTCTAGGAAATACCATTACAAGGCCAAACAGCTTAAATGTTTATAAATCTCTCAATACACACTATTGCCAGATTTTTTTTCTTTTTTTCTTTCTTGACTTTTCTTTCATTTTTTAATGGCAAGGTATTAAAAAAGGTTTTTTAAACCCCTTTTAAAGAAAATTGCTCTTTCCAAAGTAATAAATGGGCTTTGTTTTAAAAAACAATAATTGGTAATTGATATTTAATAAAAGATGAATTTTCGTAATATTTGATCTAGTCAGACATTTTTGTTTTACACATGGGAAATTAAGGCTTGTGTGCAAGACAGAAGACAGAGTAGAACTAAAATCTATCTTCCAAGCCTCAAAGGCAGTCAAATTTATGTTATCAGTTCAGTAGAGAAACAGCTTGAGTTTCCTCTTTTGGTGGTAGAGAATATGTCAGTGTTTCTTTAAATATGGTGATGTGTTTTCACTCTTACAAGTAGGGCCTTGACAGTGAAATGAGAATCATTTTATTCATTCCGATTCATGTAGCAATAGCATTCTGTGAAATCCACACTACACAGTGATTCTCAAGGTATGGTGTGCATCAGAAATGCTGTATGTGTACTGTTTTTAAATGTGGCATCTTGGAATTTCATCCTTAAGACTGATTCAGTAGCTCTGGATAAGACTTGGAACTATTCAGTTAACAAGCAACCAATTAATTCTGGGGCAAGTTGTCTAAGGCCACACAATGAGAAATATTGGTATGATGATTAAAAAAAAGATTTGTCTGATGTTGGTGCTTTGACAGTAGCTCTGATCTGTAACTGACTTGACTTCTCTCTGCCTTAGTGTTCTTATCTATAAAAAGGGGAGAGAAATACTAGTTTTCTCCATCCAGGATTGTTGTGAGGAAGAAGTAAAATAAGCTATGCGAAAGGATTTAGGACAATCCTCCATAAACAAATCCCCAGTAAACAGTAATTCATTGGCACTGCTGTCATTGGCATCTTGTCTATGTCATTATTCCTGCACGGGCTTATGGAAATGGATACTTTTAAATGGATGGCATTGTCAGTGGATTATTTATTGATTGTGATTTGCCCTGTTGTTCCTTTTGACATGACTGAATTCTGTTTACTTAGATATTTCCTTTTTTTTTTCTCTCGCCTCCATCTACTCACACCACTATGATTGAAACTGAATTGAGGTCACATGCAACAGGACCTACCCAGAGAGTTTGGTAAGACCAGTTGGAGAAGTATCGATGAGTCTTGCTGCAAATACAATGGTGATTCTGCTGCTCAATAGCTCAAGAGACCCCATTAGGAAGAGTCAGTTCTCCCGAATACTATTGAGCTATAATTTGCCCATAGTATCAGCCATGGCATCTGTTTGCATAGTTAATTCCTCCTCCACTGGTCCGGCAATAAATCCTGTGTTAAACAGAGAGACTTCTGTAAGTGATGTTGAAGTCTGTATATAGCATATACATTCAATAAATAGTCATTATTCCTATACATGGTGTCAGAACTGTGTTAGGTGCTGAGGATACAGAAATTAAAGTACTTTAATCCCGTTGCTTCTGAGATCGTCTTTCTGGACAAGACAATATGATACAGAACCTTCAGGGACTATTCAATTCATGGCTACTTCCTACGAAAGACAAATGTATCTGAACTTACTGGCTGCTAGATATTCCAATGTCAAATAGTTCTAATTTGGCTGAAGAGTCTACTTGGATTAAATAGGGTACTTTAAAGCACAAGCAAAAGTCTTAAGAGAAAATAGCATCACAGTAGCAAAACCTCTGTATAATCCCCAAAGAAAATTCCACTCAAAGGCCTTGTTGTTTCAAGTCATATTTAGTTAAACTACATAACTTAGCCATTCCCCTGAGTGTCAGCGGAATTTCTCCCAGCGCTGTGAGTTTGTCAAGTCAAGTTACTCTGTCTCCTAACCCATGGAAAGAGACAGCAGTTATTGAGAGGTTATTGTATGTCAGCCCTTAAAGTAGGTACTTATTTGTGTTCTCATTAAAACCTTTTAGCAGCCCTCTCTTACACCGGGGATCTTATAAAGATTACGCCAGGAATAGAACGACAGCCTTGTAAAGTTCAGGCCGCCGAGAAGCTGTTTTGCTCAAGTGCAGAAGAAGCCATTGCTGCCAAGTTCTTGTGGCTGGTACAGGCTGGTGCTCCTTGGAAGAACAGGGGCCATGGCTAGACTCATTGTCCTGCCTGCGCAGGGCCAGGCAGGGTAGCAGACCTAGCTGTTTAACGCCCTTTTATTGATATTTTTACTTGAAAAGCCTCTTGTTGCTTTCATGGTAGGTGGGCTATCCTTAACTGGTTTTAACTTTACCCCCGTTTCATAGCAGAAATTCTTAACTTGGAATCTACAAAGAGACTTCCAGAATCTGTAACTCCCTTAAAATAATAGCAGGAAAAATTTACAAATCACTCATCATCCCACTATGCATGATTTATCTTATTTAAACCTCCTTATGGTCCTACCGAATAGGTACTGTTTTTATTTCCATTTTTGAAGATAAGGAAAATGAAGTTTAATATCTTGCAGAAAGTCTATAAGTATGCAGCAGCAGAGTAAGGGTTTTAATCCAAGCTGTCTGGATCCAGGCTAAAACTCATAGGCTTAACCACTAGGCCATACTGAACTTTATGGAATTATTTCCAAAAAGGTGTGTGGGTGTGTTTGAAAAAAAATTTTTTTTTGAAAGGCTTATGTTTCTGGAGACTTTCAGGTCATTTTATTCTTAAAAGGATCTCTTTTCTTTTAAGTTGAACTGTAGTTTATAGTGTCATGTTAGTTTCAAATGTTCAACACAGTGATTCAGGTATAGGTATTCTTTTTCAGATTCTTTTCTCTTATGCTGCTGCTGCTGCTAAGTCACTTCAGTCGCGTCCGACTCTGTGTGACCCCATAGACAGCAGCCCACCAGGCTCCCCCGTCCCTGGGATTCTCCAGGCAAGAACACTGGAGTGGGTTGCCATTTCCTTCTCTAATGCATGAAAGTGAAAAGTGAAAGTGAAGTCGCTCAGTCATGTCCAACCCTCAGTGACTCCATGAACTGCAGCCTACCAGGCTCCTCCTTCCATGGGATTTTCCAGGCAAGAGTACTGGAGTGGGGTGCCATTGCCTTCTCCGCTTTTCTCTTATCACATCAGATCAGATCAGTCACTCAGTCGTGTCCGACTCTTTGCAACCCCATGAGTCGCAGCACACCAGGCCTCCCTGTCCATCACCAACTCCCGGAGTTCGCTCAGACTCATGTCCATCGAGTCAGTGATGCCATCCAGCCATCTCATCCTCTGTCGTCCCCTTCTCCTCTTGCTCCCAATCCCTCCCAGCATCAGAGTCTTTTCCAATGAGTCAACTCTTCGCATGAGGTGGCCAAAGTACTGGAGTTTGAGCTTTAGCATCATTCCCTCCAAAGAACTCCCAGGGCTGATCTCCTTCAGAATGGACTGGTTGGATCTCCTTGCAGTCCAAGGGACTCTCAAGAGTCTTCTCCAACACCACAGTTCAAAAACATCAATTCTTCGGCACTCAGCCTTCTTCACAGTCCAACTCTCACATCCATACATGACCATTGGAAAAACCATAGCCTTGACTATTGCAAAATACTGAGTATAGTCCCTGTGCTACACAGTAGGTCCTTGTTGTTGTCTCTGAGATCTAAAATTTGAAATGCTCTGCTATCTAGTTGCTACATATATGGACATTTATTAGAATGACCTGAGTAGAAACAATCTGTTCTATACCTGTGGGGAATCTGTACTTGAGTTATCAACTGAACCATTTGGTTTGTTCACCAGGAAGGTCTGCAGGTCTTGAGCTAAGAGTCCAGTGCTTCCAGACCTGCGTCACTCCTTCCCCCTGCCATCTGACCACATCTCTCCCAGGAGCACAACGCAGGTTGATACCAGCTTTTAAAATAAAATCTATGTCACTCATGAAATATCCAGAGAACTTGGAAAACTGCAGGAAACTCAGAAGCTGGTGGGCTCAGGGGCAAAGAAATCATAAATTCACAACCAGCACCACCCGCCATTTAGCTTTATCATATCTTGCCAAAACTGGCATGGAGTGGGATGTGCTATTCAAGAGTAAAGAATTTTCGATTGGTTTATTGTAGTGAAATTTGCTTTTTTTGGAACCAGGATCAAAGTCATGTCCTTTCTCTGCTCTAACAAAGGCACAGCCACATAAAAGGAAAGTCTTAGAATCTGAGCAATAACAAGATTGTGTTATGATATAATCTGTAAATATACCAACACCTCTCTTAAGAATATAATCGGACCCCCTGAACGGAGGAGGTTGTATGTTGGCCATTAGTTTCAATCACTGGAAGCGCTGCAAATACTAATTTCATTAATGTTTCACTGGCCTCAAGATTAATGCAATGAGCCAAATTATAACCATCTTATTAAAATATGGGAAATTTCAGTGTATTTAAGTAGAAAAGAACAAAAAGGGAATTAATATTTATTGAACGCATATCACCTTCAAAACACTGTCTTGGGTGCTTTAATATTCATTAACTCATTTTGGTTTTCTACATGTGAGTGGTTTATAATCCCTTTTCAACAAGTGTGGGAAAAAAAAAAAAAAAAAAAAAACCAAGTGTGGAAGCTCAGGCTGAGAGAGTCTAAGGAGCTTTGCTTAAGGTCCCAAAGCTGGCAGGGAACTGAGCCTCTTCACAACCAGATCTGATTCCAAAGTCCATGCTGTTTCTACTAAGATATGATATTTGAGGGGAGCTAAATAGCATTGGGGAACCTAGTTTTGATCATTTGCATCAGTATTTAATAAGGGACCACTGGATCCTAGAGAAGCCATGGAGTATAGTGGATATAAACTTGGATTTCAGGCAGGTTACTTATCTCTGAGCACCATTTCTTAATCTAGCATGTTGTGCTGTGCTCAGTCACTCAGTGGTGTCTGACTCTTTGTGACCCTATGGACTGTAGTCCACCAGGCTCCTCTGTCCACGGGATTCTCCAGGCAAGAATACTGGAGTGAGTTGCCCTTTTCCAGAGGATCTTCCTGACCCAGGGATCAAACCTGTGTCTCCTGCATCACAGGCAAATTCTTTACCCACTGAGCTATCTGGGAACCTACCTAGCATAGTACTAAAAATCAAAATTTAAGATCCATTTTAAATGGATCTAAAATGCTGAGAATAGTCTATCCTCTGTTGTTTTTGTCTATTGTTATCATTGTGTTGTCCTTGTAAGAAGGCCCATCGAACAGGGCAGTAGGATCCCCATGGACAGTAAATCTCCCACTGTGTGGACTCTCTGGAAGGGCTCGCCTTTGGGAGCTGCTAGAATATAAGCTCTAATTCTGTCAGGGATGAAGTGGCAGAGGGCAGGGTGGAGAAGAGCTTGACAGATCCTCCGGTCTCCAGTGCAGAGAAGTGTCATCAGAGTAATCAATGTTAAAGCTTGAAAGATGCTGAAGACCACACTGTCTCCAGGGACATCAGCCAAAGTTTGAAGCATCCAGGAGAAAGTATCAGTATAACAATGCATAATGGTTAGAGCACTGATATTTAGACCCCATATGGTAGATTTGGGAGAAGGCAATGGCACCCCACTCCAGTACTCTTGCCTGGGAAATCCCATGGACGGAGGAGCCTGGTAGGCTACAGTCCATGGGGTCGCTAAGAGTTGGACACGACTGAGCGACTTCACTTTCACTTTTCACTTTCATGCATTGGAGAAGGAAATGGCAACCCACTGTGGTATTCTTGCCTGGAGAATCCCAGGGACTGGGGAGCCTGGTGGGCTGCCGTCTATGGGGTCGCACAGAGTCAGACATGACTGACGTGACTTAGCATCTTAGCATGGTAGATGTAGGGCTTCCCCGGTAGCTCAAATGGTAAAGAATCCACCTGCAGTGCAGGAAATCCTGGTTCAATTCCTGCGTCAGGAAGTTCCCCTGGAGAAGAGATAGGCTACCCACTCCAGTATTCTTGGGCTTCCCTGTTGGCCAGATGCCTGCAATGCGGGAGGCCAGGGTTCAATCCCTGGGTTGGGAAGATCCCCTGGAGGAGGGCATAGCAACCCACTCCAGTATTCTAGCCTGGAGAATCCCCCTGGACAGAGGAGCCTGGCGGGCTATAGTCCATGGGGTTGCAAAGAGTCATATATGACTGAGTGACTAAGCACACACATGGTAGATTTAATTCTGGGCTCCCAAAATTGGGAAATTATAAAATTGCCTATTTTACTTTACCAAACAGAACTCCAGCAAGAATATGGAGAAAAGCCTTCTTCTATAGTTACACTCTCATTCTTGTTTGCCATTGCTCGTGTGTGTGTGTGTGTGTGTGTGTGTGTGTGTGTGTGTGTGTGTGCGCGTGTGCACTCAGTCTGTCCAACTCTGAGACCCCATGGACTGTAGCCTGCCAGGCTCCTCTGTCCATGGAATTTTCAAGGCAGGAATACTGGAGTGGGTTGCCGTTTCCTTCTCCAGGGGATCTTTCCAACCCAGGGATCAAACCCACTTCTTTTGTGTCTCTTGCATTGGCAGCCAGGTTCTTTACCACACTACCACCTGGGAAGCCTTTGCCATTGCTCAGGTGGTGTTTATTTTGGTAACAGGAATACCTGATCTTCCAGAGGCAATTTAATCTCCACAGTTCCAAAGATTCTCTCTCTGCAATAAATAGCTCAGGTTTCTAGTGATTCCCGAGGACATGGATCTCACGTTACTTACCATACTATAGTCAAAAATACCTTTGCTCTTCCTTCCTACTATATACAAGACTGGAGAATAAAAGAGATGATAACATGTTGCTTTATGTGTTTTGACATTACCAGTAGTATATATTTTTGTCATTATAATTTTTAACTATGGTGAAACAGGTATGAGATTTTCCAGGTGAAGTAAAGCCTGTGACATAGCATTCAAAAGGAATAATTCTGATTCTGGAAAACTCTTTCTAAAGGACAGCACCCTTTATCTCCTTCCTGTTCTTTCTGTTTGGTGGTGGGATGGGGAAAGGAAGAGGCAGATTCAGGATCGTCAGGTGAGAATGTCAAAGGCAGTAACTGGAGCTGTTCTGCGAAGGTCAAAGGACTTTGTTTCCTATTCCATTCATAAATCCATGAGAACAGATATCTCATTGTGTTTAAATACAAAATGCACACTCCCGTTTCTTTTTTCTATAAAAAAACAAGACAAAATGTGAGTTCTCACCTGCTGTCCAGATGTTCATCTGATTACCATTATCCACTAATCCATATAGAAATAGCAGGGTTACAGTGTGCCTTTTGTTCCTGTTTTGAAAGAGTTATTAGTACATTTGGTTGAGAAGCACAAAGGCCAGTTGAGCACATACCAGCTACTATGCTAGATACTTATTTTCTCCATTTCATGGAGGGAAACTGAGGCATGGAGAAGTTGAGTAACTTGGCCAAGCTCACATGGCTAAGAAGAGAGAAAATTAGGTTTTGAACCCAGACAGCCTAGACCATGTGTTATTTCTTTTAATGATTTTTTTTTATTGAAGTATAGGTGATTTACAATGTTGTGTTAGTTTCAAGTATTTAGCAAAGTGATTTAGATTCTTTTTTTCTGAATCATATTTTTCCCTTACGGTTTATTAAAAAACATTGAGCAGCGTTTCCTATGCTATGCAGTAGGCCCTTGTCAGTTATCTGTATTATATGTAGTGGTGTGTATATGTGAACTCCTGATGTATCCCTCCCCTCTGTGCTTCCACTTTGGTAGCCATAAGCTTGTTTTCTATGTCTGTGGGTCTGTTTCAGTTTTGTATGTAAGTTCATTTGTATACGTTTTTAGATTCCACATGTAAGTGATATCCTGTGATATTTGTCTTTCCCTGTCTGGCCTACTTCATTCATTATGATCTCCGCTAGGTCTATCTGTGTTGTTGCAAATGGCATTATTTCATTTTTTGTATGGCTGAGCAATATTCCATTATATATACATAGGTATATATTTTTCTCTGAAGATGAGAGGTTAAATTCTCGGGAATAAACATACCCACCCCAGGTAGACATATGCACAGAACTCAGACACAACAGACAGAATGACTGCCTCTCATACACAGTAAAAAGCCAGCATACAATGAGTACTTGCTCTGTGCACACACTGGAGAAGGTACATATACGAATTTTATGCAACGGAGTTCACACACATGTGCTCACACATGTACAGTATTATTTCTTCATGCGGTAGATGAGAAAGGAGATGCTCAGGCAGGTTAAGCTGTTCAACATTGTCCGGCTAACAAGTGATAAATTCAAGATGGAAACAGGCTTCTCTGTCATGGAATACCATCATGTTCCCACTGAGCCATGATGCCTGCTCTCTACAGTCATTCATGCACTCAACATTTAATATTCATTTAGTGAGCACCTGCTATTTCTAATGCCTCAGCATGCAGTATAGGAAAAATACAAGATTGAAGTTCACAGGATCTAGATTTGAATTTCTGCTCCATCATTAAATCATCAATTTATTAAATTTCTCTGAGTTACAGTTTCATCATCTATAAAATAGGAGTGAACAATAATATGTATCTCATAGAAATGTCATCAAGAGCAAATGAAATTATATATATATAAATATTTGGTATATAACAAAACACTTTGTAAATCTTATTCTTATTATAATAATTACAGGAAGGGGTGTGTATGTAGCCTCCCAACCTCAAATAGTGGGAGAGGGGCATCTGAAGCCTGTTGCAGTACTCCAAAATATTGCTTTAGTGAGGACCTGAGTAACATTTGGAATTGCAGGAGCAAGAATTGGAGGCATATTAGACATTGGTTCATCCATGTGGAGCTTTAAAGAACAAAATAGATTTCATGGGTAGCAATAGGTAGGGCTCCCATAAAACTTTATTGTCTGTAAAATATACTCTGTGTATTTAGAACAGCAGGGGCAAAAGTAACTTTGGAGGGGCCAGAGATGAAGTTGGGGAGCGAGTTGGGACCAGACTTTAATTCAAATGCCGTGATAAAGGATTTTAATCTAGTGCTGTAGGCAAGCGTAGGTATTCAAGGAAGTAACAAAAATCTCACCACATCAAGTTATCTCCGGGTGCCATCTTTCCCTGCTTCTTTCTTCCTCTTCCCCTCTTCCTTTTTCTCCTTCTTTCTAGCATCCATTCAACTACACACAAAATGCCCACAACAATGTAGAAGACGGAGGAACACGGCAGACCAGTGGGTAGGAAGCAGCTATGACAGCTGTGTTGAAAATCGCACTGGCTCTAGAGGCTCTGTTTCCCTGGAGGGTAGAGTCCAGATTTATGAGCTGAGTTCAGTGCCATGCAGTTGAAATCAGGAATGTTAAAGCTGAAAGAGATCTTGGAGACAGATCTAGTCTTCCTAAATTGCCAAGACATCAAATTACCTGAACACTGTTTTAAAAAGAAATATTCCTGGGTCCAATCCTAGATTACTGACTCAGAGTATCCAGAAGGAGGCCTGAGAATCTGTAGTTTTAGAAGTCTTTCGAAAGTGATATGCAGAGCAGTAATTGAGAATGATTGGTAGTCAGTCTCTTAATTTTATTTATTAAACTTTTTATTTTGTATTGGACTATAGCTGATTAAGAGCAGCCTGGACGGGAGGGGAGTTTGGGAAAAAATGGATACATGTACATGTAGGGCTGAGTCCCTTCTCTGTCTCCTTGAATCTCTTTATTTTATTGGTAAAATCCCAGAAAAGTCTAGAGGTTTGCCAGTCTAGTCAGTAGCAGAGTTAGAACTCAAAATCGAGGTTCGCAAATTCCCAATCCAGTACTGGAGCCCAAGGTCAGTTGTTACCTTTTTGCTGGAGAATGTTTCTTTTTTGTCATCTGCTCTTTCAGTATGAATTTGGAACCTCTTTGTCTCATAAAACTAGTCTGTATAGTGTTTAACTTTAACCTCAAGGTGGTTTGCTACGTCTTTCCCAAGTATTATTAAACATTTACCAGACATTTAAGGCATTACAGTGTGGTCAGGGTGATTAGCAAAGTTAACAAAGTGGAGGACCCATATTTTAATTCCTTTCAAGTTTTGTCATACTTTTATATTTGGAGATAACGTAAACACATCCCTTCATGTCAGCAAAATGTCATGTTCTATGCAAAGATTTTGAACATTATGCTCAAGGCAGCTAGATGATATCTCAAAGTAAGTTCTAATAGGGCACATTAAATAATGTGTTTTTGTTTCAGCCTTTATGAAGTTAAAACTAATCCAGTGGTTCAATCCTCCTTTAAAGTCTTTTTTCGGAAGACCAGAAGATTTTGGTTTGAGTCATAATTCAGTCACTTAAATCAATGAGACTCTGGATAAACCATTGCCCTCCTTTCTGAGTCTTGGTTTCTTTTTGTAAATAAAGATAAGCCTCCTCACCCCTCCCCATTGCCCAGGGTCACCCTGTGAATTTCACTGAACCATGACAATGGAAAGGCTTTAGAAACAATGAGGGGCTAGCAGGGAGAGGCATGGGAAGGAGAGGCCTTTGGGAGAGATTCTTCTGTTTCCCCAGGAAGGGTCATCATAGTCCAGCTCATCAAGAGGCACAGATGGAGCTTAGGGACAAGGCCAATGGCTGAAGCACCCATGGCATCCAGAGAGATTATTTCCATGTGGCCTGAAGGGCCAAGTGCGTTAGTGGGATTAGTGGCAAACATAGTATTCAAACTCATAATTACATTGCAAGTTTAAAGGACAGCTGTGTACAGGGAAGCCAAGAACAGAATAAGCATACATGTGGTTTGGATTTTTTCCTCATGTCAAATTTTATTTCTAGGTCTAAACTTTATAGGCAAAGAAAAAGAAGGGTAAAATCACATTTTAAGATTTTTTTTTAAGTTTTAAAGTTAGAGGGGGAAAAAAAACACAACTGAATGAATGCTTTCAAAAACTCTGATTTTGATTTCAAGAAGTATCTGCATTTCTTGCCCCCCCCCCCTTTTTTCTAATCTGGTCAAAAATTAAAATTTAAAGATCAGCAAAGTATATGAATATGTTTGGATTTTTTTTCTTCCAACATAAGTTTAAACATCTGTTATCTATTCTTTTTATAGCTTAATGTATAAAAAATTATAGAACTTATTTTATAAGATACCTGTTCTGTACAAGCAAACACATTTTAAATTAGATTATCTGCCAGTGGTACTGATTTTGTACAGGACAGGCTGGAGATTCCCTGGTGACTCACACAGTAAAGAGTCTGCCTGCAATGCAGCAGACCTAGGTTCAATCCCTAGGTCAGGAAGATCCCCTGGAGAAGGGAATGGCTACCTACTCCAACATTCTTTCTTGGAAAATTCCATAGATAGAGGAGCCTGGTGGGCAATAGAGTCTATGGAGTCACAAAGGGTCGGACACGACTGGTGTCTAACGCTTTCACTTTCAGGCTGGAGATCAAGGTTTATTTACATATTTAAGGCTGGAGATTAAGGTTTATTTACATATTTACACTATGCTGATACAATGAAGTACTAAAATTTTACATGCCAGGAATCAAAACAAGTACAGTTCCTATTAGGAAATAATATATCTGAGGATTCTGGCATGACCATCTAGCCAGTTAGAGAAATCTTTGCTAGATTGAAAGGCTGTGCCATTACAAATGGCCTTGTTTACACTGTACTTAAGATATCATCATCATCCTGAAGGTGATGAAGTAGGTACAGAAACAATTCTGTTGTTTCTGCAAATATTCATTAAGCACCTAGTATTGCCAGGCACTACTGGGGGCTTCCCTGGTGGCTCAGATTGTAAAGAATCTGCCTACAATGCAGGAGACATAGGTTCGATCCCTGGGTTGGGAAGATCCCCTGGAGAAGGGAAGTATTCTTGCCTGGAGAATTCCATGGAGAGAGAAGCCTGGCAGGCTACAGTCAATGAGGTCCCAAAGAGTTGGACACAACTGAGCAACTAACACTTTAACTTTTTTTCATTTCACTGGGAAGAAATGCAGTGCATTGAGAAGACACAAGTACTATAGTGGTTGCACTGAATTTCTACTTCTAAATTAAAATAAGATTTTTTTCCCTTCAGGACAACCAAATTCCTAGTGATAGTGTTCATAAATCCTATTGATGTGCCAAGTCCATAGTTGAGAAAAATACATGGCTGTCACTGCTGACCTCCTTTGCTTTTTTTTGATCTTTTGCTGTGTTTTTAAACTTTTTTTAAAAGTCGAATTTTACTTCTTTAGCTATAAAAATTCCTTTCATTTTCATGCAGTGATAGATCTCAAATATTTATATGTAATCATCTGATTGTGCCAACTGGCCTCTTTTCTGGATGGATTCTATTCAGTTTTGCGTGTTGTCTTTTTTTCATTTTTGTAGAATTTATTTTGTATAATCTTGTCTCCCATTTTGGATTATTTCCCATTTATACTCCTTTTAAAAAATGACTTATGCTTTTTTAATGAGGAGTCCAAAATGGTACATGAAGCTCTAAGTACAGTGTAAACAAGGCCATTTGTAATGGCACAGCCTTTCAATCTAGCAAAGATTTCTCTAACTGGCTATAGATGGTCATGCCAGAATCCTCAGATACATTATTTCCTAATAAGAACTGTACTTGTTTTGATTCCTGGCATGTAAAATTTTAGTACTTCATTGTATCAGCATAGTGTTAATATGTAAATAAACCTTAATCTCCAGCCTGAAAGTGAAAGTGTTAGACACCCAGTCGTGTCCGACCCTTTGTGACTCCATGGACTCTATTGCCCACCAGGCTCCTCTATCCATGGAATTTTCCAGGAAAGAATGTTGGAGTAGGTAGCCATTCCCTTCTCCAGGGGATCTTCCTGACCTAGGGATTGAACCTAGGTCTGCTGCATTGCAGGCAGATTCTTTACTGTGTGAGTCACCAGGGAATCTCCAGCCTGTCCTGTACAAAATCAGTACCACTGGCAGATAATCTAATTTAAAATGTGTTTGCTTGTACAGAACAGGTATCTTATAAAATAAATTATATAATTTTTTATACATTAAGCTATAAAAAAGAAAGTGAAAGTGAAGTCACTCAGTCGTGTCTGACTCTTTGTGACTCCATGGACTGTAGCCTACCAGGCTCCTCTGTCCATGAGATTTTCCAGGCAGTAGTACTGGAGTGGATTGCCATTTCCTTCTCCAGGGGATCTTCCCAACCCAGGGATCAAACCCGGGTCTCCCACATTGTAGACAGATGCTTTACCGTCTGAGGCACCAGGGAAGCCCTATAAAAAGAATAGATGTTTAAACTTATGTTGGAAGGGAAAAAAATCCAAACATATTCATATACTTTGCTGATCTTTAAATTTTAATTTTGACCAGATTTGATCATTTGAGTTTGATCTCTAGGGTGACAGTGAAATATTTTTCATAGCAAAAATGCCTTGACATTCAGTGAAGGGAAGCCCAAACTAGACAATACTCCATTTTGTTTGAAGCCATACAGCCCAGAGAATGTCCCAGGTAACTTTCTCTCCTCCTCCTAGAGGAGACTATCTGGTTCTAGAAGGGCATTTAGTCTATGAGTTTAGAACAGGAAGGATGGCCCTAGGCATCTGCATCAACCTGTATCATTCCCAGTACAAAAAACCAACTCGGCTCTGATTCCATTGCAAATGAACTAGAGAACAGTGATGAGTGGTTCTAGTCTACATTTGGGTAAGTTATGAAAGATTTCTAGAAATTATTTTTAGACTCTGGTCCATATACTCCTAGAAATGTATACATTGAGAATGTCAATTTGGTCTGGAGTCCCATTCAAAGCAAAACAAGCCTAGTTTGATGCCGTGTTTCTAAGACCTCATTGACTCCAGTGGAGCATGGATCCAAATCCCTGGAGAAGGCAACTCCTTGTCTCTGATCCACAGACAGACTCATGTTCAACTGGTCCTCTCTAGCTTTCCTGATTTTCATCAATGCAAAACAGAACCAAACCTTCCCTCTTTATAGAACAACCCCCACTGTGTGTAATGGCTGTGAATGCATTCTCCAACACTTCTTCAGCACTAGATGATAAGAAATGTCATGAAAATAAGCACAACGAAGGAACGTTAAAGAGAAAAATCTCAACCAGGTATCAAGACAGTAGAATTTAAAGAGGCAGAGTTTTACTTGGGCCTCAATGGGGTGCCTTTTTTTTTTTTTTTAAAGTCAGTTCATTTTTCACCAAGTAACTATCTAGGGTGGTGTGTAGGAAAACAGGGCAGCTCTCTTCCTTGCTGTCATCTGGGGACCAGGATCCTTTCGTTTGTGTTTCTACCATCCTTTGTCGCTGCAGAACCTTCAGCATCCAACTAGAAGTGGGAAGAACAACCCATAGCCAGGCACTCAGGAGGAATTCTGAGCCAGTCCTGGAAGTGGCATGTGAGATTTCTGGTCATATCCCTTGCATGACCAAATCTAACTGCAGAAGAAGCCTAGAAATGAGGACTTCTTATCTGCCTAGGAACAAACAGAGACTGGAATTTGGCAGATGGCGAGCATAATTTGCTATATTCATGGCTTTGATTGTTGAATTCTATGTTTTTCCAGCATTGTGTTGTCTTTAGTCAGGATTATAAAACCATTTCAAGGAAATATAAAAAATATATATATCTTTACTCTTCAAAATCATTGTTGGAGTGGATCAGTCCAACAGCTGTTTGGCAGTCCATCCCAATGTTTTAAAACATTTGAAGGATCATTTGCAAGCTCGTATAATTCACCTCATATAAGAAATCACAAAGGAAAGCAAATATCAGTAGGTTCATAGCACAATGAATCATAGGCTGCTTGGTGTGGACATTTACATCTGTGTCTGTATTCTCTGTGATATATTTTAAAGAACTGTGAAAGCACTGATCATGTATAACCATCAGAGCATTCTTACAATTGCTCTACCATGGTGAAATTGAAGAAATGGTATCTAATTCAGGCCACACGGCTCTCTGAAGCCCTTCCCTGTTCTCTTCCACTTTCATTAAAGTGGAAAAACCCATCTGTTTGGATCATTGAGGTTGGAAACTGAGTGATATCACTTCTCCAAAATAGATTTAATAGTATGGCTTGGTTAATTGTTTCCTGACCTGTTTGAGAGAGAGTCCAGACTCAGAGAAAAACATGGTGTATAAATTTTCGTATTCAATAGTGGCAAAGAGTCGGATTTGCATTATATTTTTAAAGGTAATTTTGGTAGAACTATTACAGTTTTTGTTTTCAGTTATTAAAGACTTATCTAGACATTTAATCTACTTAATATATGATATTTAATGATACTTTCACAAAGGACTTATAATATTTGATCACTATTATTCATCCAATTAAGCCATTTGAAAATTAATTCTTAATAAGTCAAAATATGTGAATAGCCAGAAATGAGATTGAGAACCACGTTTTAAAGTCCACTTCTCAAAGAGAAAATCATGATCCCTGTAGAGACATATGGTTTAAAATAGATCCTTCTCAGACCTTCAAAGTGATTCTAGCATTCTACCTGGTGGGATCACTCATCTGGAAGAAGGAGCATAAGCGTATTGCAAGCAAAGTTATGAAAAGTATGGGTATGCTTTGGAAACTTTTTGGCTATCAAAAAAATAAAGAAAAAGAAGAATTAGGGAAAAAACTAGCCTTAATAATAATATATCTTTTAGGAAGAAAATATGATGCCACATCCCCATTTTCAGTCTTTCCGTTGTTTCCCTGTCCTTTCCCATTCTGTTATGGCCTCAAATGCACAGGGAAGCTAATGAAGATCAAGCTTAGAGCCCTTCACGGGCTGGGCCCCATTCTAAATTCTAGAAGAGAGGCATAATAACCACTGCACATAGTTATAGATTTTGTAAAATTTGCAAAAGTTAGAACTTGGGGGGGCATTACTTTTTTCAAAACAGACTCTCAAAGTACCATGAAACCAGGTTCCTACCCCTGATTCCATGGCTGACTGGAGGGCAGACAGGAAGATGTTCAAGACAGATTCTGTTAAATGGGGGCAAATCCTATTTTTTTATGGCCCCTTTGTTTTTTTGCAGCTTTATTTAGATATCATTGACATATGACATTATGTAAGTCTAAAGTGTGCAAGTAGTGATTCTGTATTGTATATATTGGAAAATGATTACCACAATAAGGTTTTAACACGTCCATCACCTCAAATAGTGACAGCTGTGTGTGTGGTGAAAACTTTAAAAATATACTCTCTTAGCAATTTTCAAATTCTATACTGTATTAACTATAGTCACAGTGTTGTACATTATATCCCTGAACTTATTCATCTTACTACTGGAAGTTTCTACCCTTTAACCACCATTACCCATTTCTCTTACCCCCTTCTCCCAGCCCCCAGTTCAGTTCAGTTCAGTCGCTCAGTCGTGTCCGACTCTTTGCGACCCCATGAGTCGCAGCACGCCAGGCCTCCCTGTCCATCACCAACTCCCGGAGTTCACCCAGACTCACGTCCATCGAGTCAGTGATGCCATCCAGCCATCTCATCCTCTGTCGTCCCCTTCTCCTCCTGCCCCCAATCCCTCCCAGCATCAGACTCTTTTCCAATGAGTCAACTCTTCGCATGAGGTGGCCAAAGTACTGGAGTTTCAGCTTTAGCATCATTCCTTCCAAAGAAATCCCAGGACTGGTCTCCTTCAAAATGGACTGGTTGGATCTCCTTGCAGTCCAAGGGACTCTCAAGAGTCTTCTCCAACACCACAGTTCAAAAGCATCAATTCTTCGGCGCTCAGCCTTCTTCACAGTCCAACTCTCACATCCATACATGACCACAGGAAAAACCATAGCCTTGACTAGATGAACCTTTGTTGGCAAAGTCATGTCTCTGCTTTTGAATATGCGATCTAGGTTGGTCATAACTTTCCTTCCAAGGAGTAAGCGTCTTTTAATTTCATGGCTGCAGTCACCATCTGCAGTGATTTTGGAGCCCAGCCCCCAACAATCACTAATCTATTCTCTGTTGTCCGTGGGCTTCTTTTAGATTATGCATATAAATCAGATCGTACAGGATTTGTCTTTCTCTTTCTGACTTATTAACTTAGTGTGATTGCCCTCAAAATTCATCCATGTTCTTATAAGCAGCAGAATTTCTCTTTTTTATAGCTGAATAATATTCACTCCATATATGTGTGTGTATTTCTTTTATCTATTCCTTAGTCATTGGGCTCTTAGGCTGTTTCCATATCTTGACTATTATAAATAGTGCTACAATGAACATACCTCTTCAAGATAGTGGTTTTATTTCCTTTGGATATTATATACCCAGAATTGGAATTGCTGATTCATATGGTAGTTCTATTAATTTCTTGAAGAACCTCCATACTGCTTTCCATAGTGACCATACCAACAAACATTTCCTTCAACAATATACAAGAGTTTCTCTCACTAGGAGGCTAGGAAAGGCTAGATTAGAGTGGCAATTTTCAGTAGAGGAGTCTGGGAATATCTCATCATGAAGGTGGCATTTGACTGATACCTGGGTCAAGAATATTCTGGCTAATGCCAAGGCTCTGGGGAGGGAGTGCTCACATGTGTTCAAGGAACAACCAGGGATAGAAGAGGCTGAGATTATCCTACTAAGTGAAACAAGTCACAGAGACAAATACCATATAATATCACTTATATGTGGATTCTAAAATATGACACAAATTTAAATGAGCCTGTCTATGAAACAGGAGCTTCCCAGGTGGTACTAGTAATAAAGAACCTGCCTGCCAGTGCAGGAGACAGGAAATGCAGGTTTGATCTCTGGGTCAGGAAGATCCCCTGGAGGAGAGCATGGCAGCCCACTCCAGTATTCCTGCCTGGAGAATCCCACGGACAGAGGAGCCTAGCGGCCTTCGGTCCATAGGGTCACAGAGTCGTACACAACTGAAGCGACTTAGCATCTATGAACCAGAGTCATAGACACAGAGAGTAGACTGGTGGTTGCTGTGGAGAGGGAGTGGTTTGAGGGAGGGATGGAGTGGGAGGTTGGGGTTAATAAATGTAAAACTTTATATATAGAATGGAAAAACAACAGCTCTTACTGTATAGCACAGAGTCCTATAATGGTATGCCATGATAAACTACAATGAAAAAGAATGTTTTTAAAATGTATGTATTTATATGTATAACTGCATCACTTTGCTGTACAGCAGAAAGTAACACAGCATCATAAATCAACTATACTTCAATAATTTTTTTAAATAAATCACCTATAAACCTCAAATAAAATAATTCTGAGTTTGAGCTTTTTAAACTTTAGATTGAACCTTTTAGAAACATTGGCCTTTTGCCATCCCATTTGGCAAAAACTTACAAAGCAAGTCCAGCTTATCCCTTTTGGCCTCCAACCCAAACATTAAACTCACGCCATCGTTTTCAACTTTAGTCTCTTTATCGGTCTCTGTGACTCAGGAGTGTCATGGGCATGTCAGAAACAAATACTATGCTCCCTGAGATCATTTGGTATTTTTACCCATAAAGAAGCGCACAGCTTTCCCCTTTGTGTCAGGCCTTTGTTTATAAAAAATGATCTGTGAAAACAAAGGGTAAAATTACACATCCTTCATGCAAATATACATATTATGCAAGGTGACATGCACAGCGTCACTTACTTTCTACTTTACTAACGTCCTGAATACTAGGCGCTCTCATGATGTCCTGTGCAAATTTGAAATGGAGCTTTGGGATTGATTTGAGGAAGATCGCCATTCATGCACCTCTCTGTAAAATGCCATTTTCTACAATCTCATTTCTATAGATAACCCTAGCAAAGTAAATATTGAGGTAGGGAATTGGAAGAAGCAGTATTTTCTTTACTCCAGACAAGGTACTCGATCTGCAAGAAATTCCTGAATGGAAAATATCACTGGTGTTGATTAGAAACAGTTTCATAGCCTAGTAGTATTGATAACAGTGGGTAAAACACTTATTATAGAGAGAAAAAAAATATTTTTAAATGATTATCCAACTCTGCTTATATTTCATTAGGCTTGGGGGCAAATCAGCCCCCTCATCCTGAGCGGTAAAGCACCAAAATGGATTCCATCGTAGCGCCAATGCATGGCTACCATACGCCAAAGAGTCAGGTACAGGAAAATAAACAGCAGTGTAATTGTGCAGCGAGCATAGGTACCAAGCTACACCCAGTGGCCTGGTATCTGAAGGACTGTTCCTGCTTATTCTTTTTGCCTGGAGCCCCACCCAGGATGTCGGGATTTCCACGCCTTCCACGTTCCTAGCAGGAAATTGTTCTTTTTCTTCAGTGAGGAATATCTAGAGAAAAATCAACAGTCTCCACCCTCTCCCCGGATGTTATCACACTGGAATTACAGAGTGGGGTGGAGACACACAGCTAAGTTGTAAAAGCAGCTCAAGTTGTGAGAGCGATCTGGCTCCAGCACCTGTCACCGCATTGATTGCCAAGGCCGATTCCAGCTCTCAGTTCCCTCTCTCCCCTACCCCACCCTCCGCAGTAGGTTCTTCCCAAGGCAGCATGCTCAGGAACAATCTGGATGGAAAGTCCCCCTCAAAGCAAAAGAGTGATAACAGTTAAAGTAACAATAGATCCTATATATTGGGAAGGTGCTAGCTGCCAGGCACTGTGCTGAATGCTTTCTAAACATTACATAGGGCCCTAAAACTAGATACTGTAATTGTCCTTATCAGGAAATGGAGCCTTAGTACAGTAACTGCCTAAGAGCATACAACTAGAAAAGTGGTAGAACCATGATTTAAAATTTAGACCATGTTTTCTAACTGAGACAGCATATTAAAAAGCAGAGACATTACTTTGTCAACAAAGGTCCGTCTAGTCAAGGCTATGGTTTTCCCAGTGGTCATGTATGGATGTGAGAGTTGGACTATAAAGAAAGCTGAGCACCGAAGAATTGATGCTTTTGAACTGTGGTGTTGGAGAAGACTCTTGAGAGTCCCTTGGACTGCAAAGAGATCCAACCAGTCCATCCTAAAGGAAATCAGTCCTGAATGTTCATTGGAAGGACTGATGTTGAAGCTGAAACTCCAATATTTTGGCCACCTGATGCGAAGAGCTGACTCATTTGAAAAGACCCTGATGTTGGGAAAGATTGAGGGCAGGAGGAGAAGGGGACAACAGAGGATGAGATGGTTGGATGGCATCACTGACCCAATGGACATGGGTTTGGGTGGACTCCGGGAATTGGTGATGGACAGGGAGGCCTGGTATGCTGTGGTTCATGGGATTGCAAAGAGTCGGACATGACTGAGCGACTGAACTTTGCTTTGCTTTCTAATTCCCAAGTGAATGTCCTAGAATATTTTTGGTTATCTCCCACCTCCCAGTGGGAAGATCTCTGTTGTCAGTGCACCCTTGATGTTAATACAAAGTGACAGAAGCAGCTCTGAGATGTTCCTGGCATGAGTGGAGGCTTTCAGGGTTCCCTCCAGCATTCAGCAGCTACTGGGTTCCCTCCAGGGTCTTCCCTGTTGGAGCTCTTCAGAGCTGCTTTGGAAATGGGACATCTTTACATCGGGGCTCCCTGAAGTGGCCCCACTGGACTCCTCATGTGGCTCACCTCCATCCAGCTCCTTGCCGGGGATCAGCGTCGAGTATAAAGTCCTGATGGCCAGGCAACATGAGATGAGCTATTCATCCATGAAAACAGCAGAACCATGATTCAGGAAAGATTCCACATTATGGGCAAGAAGAGATGCAAAATGCATAAACCAGAGGAGCAGGGTCTAAAATCAGGCAAAAAAAGAAGAGAAATGGCCCTAAGTGGACCAGTGATTGCAAGGTCAGGAAACACAAAGTGTGGGAATAGCGAAGGAGGCCAAGTGGAAAGTGGATCAGGACATGTAGTCCAGTAATTGTGCTGATTCAGAACAATGTAGAGAGCTGGGGAGCAGTTTGGTTGGTTGGTCAATTTGCTTGTATACTCTTTGGGGTTTTTTTGTTGTTGTTGGCAGGTTCCACAGAAAGGGTCCTGAGTGGAGTGAATGGTCATGAGTAGTGCCAAGTGCACACAGCCTTCAGCATTCTGATTGCAGCAGGCTGGCAGGGCCACAACTCTTTACCACCCCTCTACCTTCTGCAGACTCACCAACCCTCCCTGTTCCAAATGAGCTTGCAGACTCTGGAAAGAAACCTACCACAGGGGTTGTAACAGAGACTCTTACGCCTTCCCACTGTGTTCATAACTGGGAAAATAGGGATCTTAGAATTCCAAAACTGAGGCTCATAAAGACCAAGCCCCAGAATTAGCCTTGGCATGCTTGATCCATAAATTGATCAGAATGTTACTTTCAATGAGTTAACATTTGAAATTCTTTCGAGGTTAGGAAGCTAAGATATTTTTTTTTTCCTATTTTTGTAACAAATAACAGGCATCTTTGCAGTAGAGACATTCCCAGGCCCTGAAATCAGAAAGCTTGAGTTTAAAACCCACTTAGAAACTGTATGGCTTTGAATGTGTCACTTAACATAGAGTCAGTTCTTTGTGACAGAGATTCCTCATTGGTCAAATGGAAAATATAGTGCCCACTTCAAAGGGTTATTGTGGGGATTTAATGAGGTACCGTATATATAACACAGCACAATTCCTGGAGAGTGTTCTAGATGTTTTATTATCATTGTGATTATTATTCTCACCATCGTCATTATACTCATATATTCTCACTCTCCCTACCTCTGTACTTACTTTCCCAAACTTCTGCTAATCTTATCCTTCAGTTCAGTTCAGTCTCTCAGCTGTGTCCGACTCTTTGCGCCCCCATGAACCGTAGCACACCAGGCCTCCCTGTCCATCACCAACTCCGGAGTTTACCCAAACTCATGTCCATTGAGTCGGTGATGCCATCCAACCATCTCATCCTCTGTCATCTCCCTTCTCCTCCCACCTTCAATCTTTCCCAGCATCAGGGTCTTTTCAATGAGTCAGTTCTTCGCATCAGGTGGCCGAAGTATTGGAGTTTCAGCTTCAGCACAGTCCTTCCAGTGAATATTCAGGACTGATTTCCTCTAGGATGGACTGGTTGGATCTCCTTGCAGTCCAGTCTTATCCTTGGACTCCATCTAGTTGGCAGTGAGTCAAAGGAGGATTCATTATATTGAAGTGTTTGCCAAAGAATGTGTTTGGCAAATTCACAACTGACCTCTTTGGTACCAACATCTAAGGTTAGGGTTACACCTCATCTCCTACTTGTTTTATTAATAATACCATGACATTGTTTATAAAGTTACATTTCAAAAATGAGTAGTTTATTTGAAATCATCCATATTTTCAGCCTAAATAAAGTCTCAGTTAATTTGCTATCCGCTGAATGAATTACTGCCTTGATGTGTTTTCAACCAAATCTCTTCTAGGAGAAGATCCTCAGTTCTAATATTTACAAAAGAGCTCATTTTTTAAAAAGTAAGAGTGAATACCTACTAACAGTGACCATTTTTAGGTCATTTTTAATCTGTAAATGGAGAAGGCAATGGCAACCCACTCCAGTACGCTTGCCTGGAAAATCCCATGGATGGAGGAGCCTGGTAGGCTACAGTCCATGGGGGCGTGAAGAGTTGGACACACTGAGCGACTTCACTTTCTCTTTTCACTTCCATGAATTGGAGAAGGAAATGGCAACCCACTCCAGTATTCTTGCCTGGAGAATCCCAGGGACGGCCAGGCCTGGTGGGCTGCCCTCTATGGGGTCGCACAGTCGGACACGACTGACAGGACTTAGCTGTAAAGCTAATATTAATATTTCTTAGGCTAATGTGTTTTTATCAATATTTGGTAATCACTTCCTATGGACCTATAAGGGAATTAAAAAAAATTTTTTAAAGGTTGTTTTCATGAATCTTTAAGAAATAAATAGTTTTGACTTTTAAGTTTATAATAGATTTTCCTCAAGAAAATGATCTCCCTCTAGTGGACAAATTGTTATACTACAACCTGCAAAGAAAACTATCAAAGCCCATGGACTATCCTGTATCAAGTGTTTTATGACCTATTAATAAATGTTTGGTGTTAATAGGTAATATAACTGAAAAAGAAAGGTTAAAATTTTAAAGATACTTAGCAGTATTTGTTACAAAACTGACAGTGGGGAAATTTTTTAAATTAAGACTTTCTTGATTTAATTGAAAACATAATAAAACAAATAATGATTAATAATAAATTAAATCATAATAAAACAAATTAATGATTTGGGAGTAATACTGGTATTTCCTCAGGTGAACTGAGAAAAACGGAACCACAAACCATGCTCCTATAGCTCTTATACTTCCGTTTCTGCATAGTGTGAAAAGGGTACTTATCGTTTATTTTTTAAAACAGTAAGCACATTTTAATATTGAAGGGAAATCAGCGTAAACATTTGTTTTATATGTTCACATTAAAACCTCCTCATGCTGAAGAGCTGCCATGACTATCTCCTTAGAGCAGAAATCACCCCTTATCCTCTCCCCAAGCAGAGGTCTTCCATGTCTTTCAACTGTATACTGAATGCCTTCAAAATCCCTCTTTAAATACCATTCTTCCCTGAAGATTTCTTAGATATCCCTGCCTGGATTAATCTCATTGCCTTTATTTTTGTAACTCAGTGTGCTCATGGTAGGTATTTAATAAATGCTTGTTGAGTTAAGCATATCCAAGAAGAACTTGCCAGAGATCCGGTATAAGTCTCTGTAATAATTAGAAATCCTTCCCCTCTGGCCTTCCTCAGGATTGCTAAAATCCCAGATGCATGAAGTGTCTGTCCACGTGCAACAGATGTCCGTTTTGGGGTGTCACCTAGGACTTCCCTAGTAGCTCAGCTGGTGAAAAATCCACCTGCAATGAAGGAGACCTGGTTCGATTCCTGGGTTGGGAAGATCTCCTGGAGAACAGATAGGCTACCCACTCCAGTATTCTGGCCTGGACAATCCCATGGACTGTTCCATGGGGTCGCGAAGAGTTGGACTGAGCTACTTGCACTTTCTTTTCATTGCTAATACACATTTGTGGTTTACACGATTATGCCTTATAGCTGGGAGAGCTTCAGGGCTAGTAGATAATCCAGTTAGCTTGGTAATTTTGGTCAATTAACCTTTCTAGGAGCTGGTATCCTCTTCTGGCAATGGCACCTCCACTCCAGTACCGTTGCCTAGAAAATCCCATGGACGGAGGAGCCTGGTGGGCTGCAGTCCATGGGGTCGCGAAGAGTCAGACACGACTGCACAACTTCACTTTCACTTTTCACTTTCATGCATTGGAGAAGGAAATGGCAACCCACTCCAGTGTTCTTGCCTTGAGAATCCCAGGGACGGGGAGCCTGGTGGGCTGCCGTCTCTGGGGTTGCACAGAGTCGGACACGACTGAAGCGACTTAGCAGCAGCAGCAGCATCTTCGTCTATAAAATGAATCTGTTCAAGTAGATAATCTCTCAGTGTCCTTTAAGGACCAAATAAATGCATCTGTAAAGTGACAAAATTCTAAGAAAATTTGAATTGAAAAACATGTTTGTGACTGGCTAAGCTAGATTTTGAGTTTTTCCTGTGTGTGTGTGTGTGTGTGTGTGTGTGTACGTGCTCACTTTCTACTAGATGGATTGGTTTAGAGTCAGTGTTCTCATTTGGTCATAGAATCATAGGTGATTCATGAAACATCAAGCATCTGGGTAATTCTTCCACTGTGGCCTTCAGTCTTTGGGTCATAATACTGTTATTAATGACTCCAGTAGCAAAAGAATATTTAAAAATTAGCTAGTTGATAGTTTAGACAAAGATTGTAATGGGGAAAACATGGATAACAACTGAACTTGAATTCATTCACTCATTTACTCATTTAACAAATTTTTAAACCACATACTTGCTGGGCTATCGGGAGCTAACATCCTCTTCTTATAGGAACACACAAGAGTTGACTTCATTTTAATACTGGTTGATGTTTGACTAGAAGAACTCTGTGGCAAGTTTATCTCGGTTATAAAGTGTGCGATATCAAGAATGGCTTCCGTAGTTCTTTTCTCCCCAAACTCTAAACTCTATATTGCTGAGCATCGTGCCTTTCATTCATTTGATCACTAGTTCAAACCACTTTTCTGAAGTGCCATGTGAGTGCTTAGAACACCTAGAATCTTCATTCTCAGCTCACAGTCTAGGAATGGAGATCACGTGGTAATTATTTCCAGCTCCTTATAAACCCCACCAGTAGAGAGTAGGAACGAGTCCTGGGGGTGCAGAGGAAGGGCATCTCATGAAGCTCTGGGGTATCAAGTCAGTATTTCAAGTGGAGGCTAAGTCATCAAGGATGAATAATGTTTAGGCAGGAGAGTGTAGTGCCGAGTAACTGGGGAGAAGAAGGTTAGGTGGTGAGAGCCTGCGACAGGGAGGCGGTGGTTGAGTATGAAGGCAACGTGAACTGCTCAGTGGAAGAGTATTGCATGTCAAGGCTGGGAAAAGGGCTCATTGTCCTTGAGGACAGATGCCCATGACTCTGTCAGTTTAGCCAAGGAATGTGACCTTTATTCTGAGGACAACATTGAGCTACTGAAAGATTTTTAGCTGATGAATTACGTAGTCAGGTTTACATTTTGAGGAGAGTCATACCGGGTGAAAAATGGATTCGAGAGACTACTTTTAAAACTCTTATAATAATATAAATGAGAGTTGATGGAATCTTGAACTTAATATATTGGCAGTGGGGATGGAGGGAAGTGGCTACAACAGAAATTAGTGATTCGATAGATGTAGGTAGGAGTGGAGAAGCTACTCCAGAGAAGCTCAGCTTTGGGGAAGCAAGGATATTAGACATGTCATGAGCACTTGTTGAATTGAACCCAAATATTTAGTGAATTACTATATAAAAGGACTTCTAAGGAGAACCAGTCTTTGCAGAATTGTTCCTTTTTAACTGAAATTGAGTTCAGAGCGATCTATGTATCTTACATCTGGTCAGTTAGCAGAAATACTCAAAAGCTTGGGAGGAAAAGTGTATGAAGTCGGTATGTTATTTTTCTTTTGTATATTCTGGTATTATAATTTTTTTAACAAAAGGAATCAGTTGCTAGGTTTCCTACTTCCTAAAATGAAATCTCCCTTTATTAAAACATCAACGAAAAAAAAAAAAAATATCAACGTACAGTTCACGGCAATGTCATCCTTTTCTTCCTTGTTGACAGTTTCGATGTGGACAATGGCACATCTTCAGGGCGGAGTCCCTTGGATCCCATGACCAGCCCGGGATCTGGCCTGATTCTCCAAGCAAACTTTGTCCACAGTCAGCGTCGGGAGTCCTTCCTGTACCGCTCCGACAGCGATTATGACCTCTCACCAAAGTCCATGTCCCGGAACTCCTCCATTGCCAGTGACATGTAAGTATGAGGTTGAGCAAAGGGACAAAGAAACTCTTAGAGGAAACCAAGTAAATTTCTCTCTAGAGTTGATAGAACCAATGATGTTTGCTCAACTGCATCATTCTCTAATTTAAAAAGGATGATGGACAAAATTGTATAAACTGAAGATAAACAGTAGATTGAATTTGTATATGCTCTCACTCTTGGTAGGACATTTATTTTTCCTAGAGAATACATTGTCTGGGGAAAGTGAGAATTAAATTTTTAATGGAGGCATTTACACTGAAAACATTAGCTTATATTCGTGTAGGACCTGACTGAGATTTAGCTACCTAACCATGTGAATCTTTCTGAATATTTTGAAAAGCTTTAAACTCAGTTTGCAAGTCCCCATGATATTAGCATGTGTGTCTCTTTGAATGCATCTTCACTAATGTACCACACAGATGTTAGCACTGGTTTGCTGGCTCATTTGAGAGATCTTTGTGGAGGGTTGCCTAAATTAAACCGTTTTTGGAATATTAATCACTGGAGGCAAGTAAAGAAAACATTGGACAGTCTTGAATATCGTTTAAGACATGGTACAGCTTGGAAAGTAATTAAAACAGATAAGCTGGTTTACAGATCACATACCATCATTAGCTCATTTTCTCAGCACATTCCATTCCTGTTTACTCTAATGTTCTTTAGTTTTCTAGTTTCTGGAGGCTTCTAAATAGGACCTGACTCTTACTTAGTACCTTTGCTGTCATTTAAGATCCCTCGGCCTCTGTGTAGAGTTAATGTCCAGTTTCCTCTTCTGCATATACATCCGTCCAATAACAACAGCATCTTCTCATGGCACCATCTCAAAAGCTCAGGATAGGTTGCAGTACATCTTAGAAGAATGTATGGGGTCCCTGAATGTCTAGTGTTATTCTTGGTATTCTAACAGGTCATTAGGTTATCCCAATAGGTCTACATGAGATTCTAGAAATGAAATGGCTCTTTGTTGCCGTTTATTAATAGTTATAAAATGATGATACTCTCTTCTCCCTAGGAATGAGCAACTAGAGTACAATCACTTTGATTCAGGTTCTGAATTACAAAATTCCCATTGTGTAACTGTCTTTGTTTGACAATTACAGGAGATAGAAGAAAACTTTAAGACAGGGTTCTTAATCTCAAATAACTAATAATGTTATGAAATGACAGGTTTTATGTCAAATAATTAGTGAAAAAACATTTTTAAGTCCTAATTGTTGTCCTTGCAGGCTACAGGTTAAAGTATGTCATTACCTACCTCTGTGCACCTGTCTCCTCCATCTTTCAAAAACTACCCAATTTACTTTCCTTTTTTAATCTGCTTTTTTGGCAGTGAAACTTCTTCCATAATTATATCTCTCCACATTCTTCCAAACCCACTCCAAGATCCACATCTACTTGCTGTATATCCTTATATGTTGTGTTACCTTAATATTCTGAAATGTATCTTTAGTTCATATTGACCTCTGAAAATCATCCCAATTCAAATAATATGTGTCAGTCACCCATAAAGTAGAAGTCATGGTGCCAGATATCAGAGGAAATACAAGGTGCATTTAATCTAGCTCCCATCACTGTTGTGTGCTCTCTTCCCTCCTGCTCAGAGCCCTCTTCTTCACTGATTCTGCTTATCACCCCTTAACATATTATCTCCAACATATAGAGGCAGACCCTTTACTCTCTGGAAAATTCTTTTTATGTATATGTTCAGCTATCAGCTTTCATCAGATGACTTACTGCTCAGTATCTCTGGCCCTGAAACCTCAGTTGAGCCCCAGAACTATAACACCTCACTGCCTGCTAGAGATTTAGACTTCCTTGTTCAGCTGTTCCTTCACACTTCACAGTGCATGCGTGCTTAGTCGTGTCCTGCTCTTTTCAATGCCATAGACTGTAGCCCACCAGGCTTCTCTGTCCATGAGATTCTCCAGGTAAGAATACTGCAGAGGGTTGCCATTTCCTCCTCCAGAGGATCTTCCCAACCCAGGGGTCAAACCAGCATCTCCTATATTGGCAGGCAGATTCTTTTACCACTGAGCCATCTGGGAGGCCCCAATTAGTCCATATTCATCATTAATTCATTGTATTGATGGTGTCCACTCTTCTTCATTACAAAACAACCTCCTTTTCCCATTGGTCCCATTTCTGTTATCTTTGTCTTGTTTTCTTAGGTTTGAAATTTAAGATGGTCATTTATTCACACATAATAAAAATGCTTACTGAGCAACTAGGTGTATCATTGCTTCCAGTCTGCATGGGGTAGGAGGAGAGGCAGGGCAGGAGGGCTGACAGTTGAGAGTTTCATCATAAAATGTGAGAAGCACCATCCTTGAGACATTTACAAAACTACAAGAGAAAAGGAGAGGAGAAGGAGAGTTTGCCAGCCAGGGAGAGCCAGGCCAAGAGGGCAACATTTGGATAATGTGGGGCGAGGATAATCATGGCTCAGTTAAAGAGTGACAGTTTGATTGGTGTGGGTAGGAAAACGTGGCAAGAGAGAAAGACTGGAATCAATCACAGAGGTGTTTAGCTGGGGTCACGTGATCCCATTCTTGTTTTTATTGCTTCTGATTGCTCTATTGTTGAGTGATTGAGTAAAGTGAAGTGATTACAGGGAAAGAGTTCATGCTGAAATTCATAGAAGCAAAACAGGCTTAATGCGATGGAGGCCCAGGTCAAGGGAGTTGGGGTGGGATGACAGTTTAATCCAGAGGCAAGGGGTGTGTGTGTGTGTGTGTGTGTGTGCGCGCAAGGGAGTTGGGGTGGGATGACAGTTTAATCCAGAGGCAAGGGTGTGTGTGTGTGTGTGTGTGTGTGTGTGTGTAGACAACCAGTGGGCAAGGCTGTGTGTGTGTGTGTGTGTGTGTGTGTGCGCAAGGGAGTTGGGGTGGGATGACAGTTTAATCCAGAGGCAAGAGGCTGTGTGTGTGTGTGTGTGTGTGTGTGTGTGTGTGTGTATGTGTGTGTGTGTGTAGGGAGACAACCAGTGGGCAAGGAGAACCAAACAGAATGCTGAAGTTTTGACCCCAAACTTGTAAATGAACAATGATGTTGACATAGGGACAGGGTAGAAAGTAGACAGCATAAGGAATTTGACTTTTACACAATGGGGCTGGAGCTGTAGGAGGAACAAGACAACAGTTAAAGAAAAAGGACAGAGAAACAACACTGCAGAGGATCAGGAGAAAATCGAAGAACCAGTTACTGTTTGCGGTGACTAAGTTTGGGAGGACCACTGGAAGAAGCATCTTAGTGGGATAGTAGAATTGGAAGAATAGAATTAGTGGAGGACTGAACTGAAAGTGGAGACATCAGCAAGTGCAAGCATCTCTTTAAAAGGTTAGTAAGTAAAAGGGAAAAGAGAATTAAAGTTGCTTGAGAGAAAATTGAGTTCAAGGGAATTTATTTTTTTAATTCAGAACAGGTAAGCTGAGAGACACAAGGGTTAAATATGGAGTTGTAGCTGCTACCGAAAGTATGATCATGAGCTCAAGTGAAGGAACTAACCTTGGAAAAGTAATACAGACAAGTACTGCATTCTTTACAATGATGAAAAAAAGTGAAAAGAGGAAATATAAATTTGGAGCTGGATGGGTGAAATATTTAGAGAATTGATGGTTTATGATATCTACTTTTTCATGCAAGTAGGAAGTATAAAAAAGAGTATATGTCTATAACTGAGTCACTTTGCTATATAGCAGAGATTGGTACAACATTATAAATCAACTGTACTTCAGTAAAAAAAAGAAAGTATAGCCATTGATAACTAAAGGAAAGAGGATGGGGCAGCTTAAGAATAGGGGGGAGACTTTAAAAGAGCCACACTGCAATTATAAAGAGAAGAGGAAATTTCCTGGCAGTCAGTGGTTTGGATTCAGCACTTTAACTGCCAGGGCCCAGGTTTATCCCTAGTTGAAGGACTAAGATACCACTAGCTTTGTGGTATGGCCCCCAAACCTAAAAAATATAGAAAGAGAATAGGATAAGAATACTAGAAAGAAAATTGCTGGAAAACCCCATAGATAATAATATGTAATATTGGATGGATGAAGAACCAGGTTGAAAGTCATATCTTCCAGCTTTAGCAAAGGTGAAACAATTGGGGTTTAGATGGAAGCCAGGGACAAGCCCATGGTGTGTTCAGTTCAGTTCAGTCACTCTGTTGTGTCCGACTCTTTGCGACCCCGTGAATTGCACACGCCAGGCCTCCCTGTCCATCACCAACTCCCGGAGTTCACTCAGACTCACGTGCATCAAGTCAGTGATGCCATCCAGCCATCTCATCCTTTGTCATCCCCTTCTCCTGCCCCCAATCCCTCCCAGCATCAGGGTCTTTTCCAATGAGTCAGCTCTTCGCATGAGGTGGCCACAGTATTGGAGTTTCAGCTTCAGCATCAGTCCATCCAATGAACACCCAGGACTGATCTCCTTTAGGATGGACTGGTTGGATCTCCTTGCAGTCCAAGGGACTCTCAAGAGTCTTCTCCAACACCACAATTAAAAAACATCAATTCTTCGGCGCTCAGCCTTCTTCACAGTCCAACTCTCACATCCATACATGACCACTGGAAAAACCATAGCCTTGACTAGACAGACCTTTGTTGGCAAAGTAATGTATCTGGTTTTGAATATGATGTCTAGGTTGGTCATAACTTTCCTTCCAAGGAGCAAGCGTCTTTTAATTTCATGGCTGCAATCACCATCTGCAGTGATTTTGGAGCCCAAAAGAATAAAGTCTGACACTGTTTCCACTGTTTCCCCATCTATTTCCCATGAAGTGATGGGACCAGATGCCATGATCTTTGTTTTCTGAATGTTGAGTTTTAAGCCAACTTTTTCACTCTCCTCTTTCACTTTCATCAAGAGGCTCTTTAGTTCCTCTTCATTTTCTGCCATAAGGGTGGTGTCATCTGCATATCTGAGGTTATTGATATTTCACCTGGCAATCTTGATTCCAGCTTGTGCTTCATCCAGCCCAGCGTTTCTCATGATGTACTCTGCATATAAGTTAAATAAGCAGGGTGACAATATACAGCCTTGACGTACTCCTTTTCCTATTTGGAACCATAAGACATAGGTAAATTCTTAATGATTATCATGAGTACACTAAAGAAATAAATACATAAAAAGTAAACTTGAACTATCATAAAGCATAAACAAGTATTTTATAAAAGTAGGAAATACTACTTACAAAATAAGTGGTATAACAGAAGGTTACCCATGTGCTGTCATGAAGAAACATGGAGAAAATTACAGAATACATGGATAAGTGCATAAAAGATATGTAGTTTTTCCCTCTTAAATTCTTCAAAATGCATTTAAAACTACCTTAATTTCTGGATAATGTTTACTTCTGCTGTTGCTCTTGATCTAATGCTGTAGTGTTATTTGCATTCGCCAATAGTCAGATATGAGCCACTGAGGAAAGTAACAGGAATATTATCACTGACAAGAAAAACAGAATTTAGTCATAAAACTAAGAGTTTATTGAATACAAACTGTCAGTCAAACCATATCAGTTCAAAGCAGTTTTCAGTCCTAATCTCCCAGTATGTCCTGCCCTTTCCCCACCCCCATACGGGGTCTACAGGTCTATTCTCTACGTTTGTGCCTCTATTCCTGCCCTGGAAATAGGTTCATCTGTACCATTTTTCTAGATTCCACACATACGTGTTAATATATGACATTTGTTTTTCTCTGACTTACTTCACTCTGTATGACAAACACTTCATCTGTGTCTCTACAGACATGACCCAGTTTTGTTCCTTTTTATGGCTAATATTCCATTGTGTATATATACTACATCTTCTTCTTTATCTGTTCACCTGTTATTGGACATTTAGATTGTTTCCATGTCCTATCTAGTATAAATAGAGCTGCAATGAATACTGGAGTACATGTGTCAAATAGATAGCTGGTAGGAACCTGCTATAAAGCACAGGAAACCCAGCTCTGTGCTCTGTGATGGGTGCAATGAGAGGCGAGGTCCAAGAGGGAGGAGATGTATATATAAAGGTAGCTAATCCACTTCATTGTAGAGCAGAAGCTAATACAACATTGCAAAGCAATTATGCCCCAATAATAATGCAAAAAAGAACATTTTTCAGTTCATCTGTATAATGGACCTCTAGTCCCCCATCTTCTGTTGAATAAACAGTAATACAGAGAATCTAGGTAATCTAATTAGCCCTTTACTTGTACTTACATACTGATACATATGGGGGAGGTGTGGAGGGGCAGTGAGGAGGAGGTGAGTGGACCCGATGTACCATAAAAAGCTAGGGCACACTTGGTGGTCTAGCTAATTAGTCCCTGTCACCATATAGAAATACACGATCTCACTGAACAGCCTTTGCAGTGTCCCATGTGGTCATTCTCCCAGCCAGGAGTCACTATCCCCCAACCCCATGTCAAATTTCTGTCCTTTCCTTCAGTTCAGTTCAGTTCACTCGCTCAGTTGAGTCTGACTCTTTGCGATCCCATGGACTGCAGCATACCAGGGCTCCCTGTCCATCACCAACTCCCAGAGCCTACTCAAATTCATGTCCATCGCGTTGGTGATGCCATCCAACCGCCTTATGCTCTGTCATCCCCTTCTCCTCCCATCTTCAATCTTCCAGCATCAGAGTCTTTTTCAGTGAGTCGGTTCTTCATATCAGGTGGCCACAGTATTGGAGTTCGGGTTCAGCATCCTTACCAGTTAGCAGTTAGCAAGTCCCTCACCATCTCTTGAGCCTTTGTGAGTTTTCGGTTGTAGCTGCTCTTGGTCTTTTCCTGTGACTATTGAGTAGAGGTGATGTAGCCTCTAGTACTGAATTTGAAAAAGGAAGAATGATTGCTTACATATCTATTCATTTTTATTACAGGCAGGTTACATTATTCTTCATTGGTCTTACTGAGCTATCTCTGAAAATAAAAAGAAATGTTGCATTACAAAGATTCTAGTCCTCACTGGATCTGTATGAAAAGTTTGTAGCTCCACATAACTAGATTTTTAGATCTTGTTAACGCTAATGAGCATCTTTGTCTTTTCTAACCTTGATCTGCCATTTGAAAGTGCTCTGCGCACATGTGTGCTAAGTTGCTTCAGTTGTGTCCAGCTGTTTGCTACCCTGTGAACCATAGCCTGCCAGGCTCCTCTGTCCATGGGATTCTCTAGGCATGAATACTGGAGTGGGTTTCCATGCCCTCCTCCAGGGGATCTTCCTGACCCAGGGATCGAACCCACATCTCTTATGTTTCCTGCATTGGCGGGAGGTCCTTTACCATTAGCACCACCTGGGAAGCCCCTTAGAAGTCCTCTACCATTAGGTAAATATAGAAAGGAGCTGTGTTCAGGTAACTCCTTGCCCATTTCCTGAGTTTTCCCAACTGAGGAAGTGTTCTTACCTCTTAGTCGATGGTATAAGAGTAATTACTCTAGGGCCAGAGTGGCTTAGGTATCCTGAGCCACCACAGGGAGCTCACATGGGTGTGACAGATACTTGAAATTTTCAAGGGAAACACAGAAACATCTGTCAGTCACCTACAGAATGAACAGCTTGAAATCGTTTCCATTTTCAACTTTGGATCATTAATTTTTGTTCAGTGACATCATATCTTTGCAAAACTGGGTTGTTGATAATTGTGATAAGAAGCAAGCATCGCAGAAAATCAGTGTGAAGCAGGAAGCGAGGGAGGCAGTGTGAAGCTCCTTCCCAAGTGAGAAGTTCTATAGTCTTCCAACGGGTGCTCAGTTGTTGAGACAGAACCATGTTAAATACTTTGAACTGAACTCTTAATAATTTCCACTGTTACTTATTTCTTTTGGCCGGTGGGGTGCTGTAGAAAATTGGTGGTGGTGGTAGTTTGGTGGTTTTAGTCACTAAGCCCTGTCCAACTCTTGTGACCCTATGGACTGTAGCCTGCCAGGCTCCTCTGTCCATGGGATTTCCAAGGCAAAAATGCTACAGGGGGTTGCCATTTCCTTCTTCAGGGAATCTTCCTGACCAAGGGATCAAACCCGCGTCTTCTATATTTCAGGCAGTTTCCTGCATTGCAGGCAGATTCTTTACTACTGAGCCACCAAGGATATAAATTACTGAAATATTAAGAGTGTCATGAATTGAGAAAGTTTAAGAACCTCTTATTTAAGTTATTTATTCATATTCTTAGGATTGGAGTTAAATCAAATCTCTGTGTGAAAAGATATTTTGTTAAGAGAAAGGAGAAAATTCAGTAGATTCACAGTCGTGAACTTCTGGATGAGCTCTAGAATTGATAATTTATCCTATTCTTTACCTCAGGTAGACAAAATAGTTTTTTGTTTTTTTTTTTTGTTTTTTTTGCCAAGAGTGATATTATTTTGGTAGTGAGCCAGATAACCTGGGATTCCTCTACCAGTCCTTGGAGGTTGGCAAGTTACTATCATTATTATTGTTATTAGGGTATTGATACAGACCCTAAACTCACACAGCCTTTAAATCTCAAGAAGTCTATTGACAGAATATTCTAACGACATTGGCTGCTAGAATACTGTTTTGCTACCTTCTTTCTTATTTTTTTTTTTTTAAATTCCACTTCTTTCTCCAGTCCCTGGGGTTGTTTTATTTCTAGCTCAAAACACAAGAGATCTATAAATGGCTAAAAATACTTATAAATTAGTTAAATATGCTTTTTCGATTTTTAAATTAAGGAATTAAAAATAGCAGCTGAATACACATTTTATATTCCTAATCTCTTACTAAAAAAAAAATCATAAAAGGAAGTTCTAATATTCTGACGTTTTGAATAATCATGTTTGTTAATGCCACAGGGTAAAAACAGTCCATTTTAATGTGTTACTATAACATTTGTTTGAGTTATCCTTGCACTATGCTCCAATCTTTGAAAATAGAAAATTAATTATGTGTTCTAATAATATTGCTTGCTTATCACTGCCAAAGTGATATATCCTGAGGTCTTAGGAAACATGTAGAGATAAATATTAGTTATGAAAAGTTCTTAAGTCAGAGGGGAAAAAAATGGAGATTGACCAAACTTACTAGTAACCCCTTATTTTCATGCTAAGGCTACTAAAATTCTATTATGTCCTTAGGAGAGTTTGCCCTAATATTTAGCATACAATATTTTGAATTTCCTCCATACTCAGATGCTTCTCAGTGTTTCAACTCTAATTTTAATTGTGGGAAAAAAAAAAAAGGCACCCGAGCTTTCCTCAACTCCCGTAACCTTAGAGAAAAAGGCAGTGTGAAGATAAACTATTGAAACTTGTAAATGATTGACTATGCAGTTAGCTTTGACCTCAGACTTAATATTGATACTTTACAAAAGGTAATATCTACTTTTTAAAAAATGTGGAGAGAATGGTAGCTTAATAAGAAAAGTGATCACTGTACAATTTTATGAGCTCAAATTCCTGCTAGGGAGCAAACTCAAATCAACCTTGGTCAAGGAAGAGCTGGCTTATTTTTCAGTGAATACAAAGAACATAACCTCTAAGAGCAAAGTGTGAATTAAATTAATGACTCAACTAAAATTAGGAAAATTTGAAAACCGTCTTCAATGAAAAAGTGACAGTAACCTACACAGTGCTCTCAGTACAATATGGTCCTAAATGAATGAACCAAGTTGAAAATTATGAAGTCTTCTTATTTCTTGTGAGGGACAAATGGCCATTACACAAGAGGATCGAGTTCTATCAGTTATAGATACTGGGCCCAGGGCCTCCCGCTTGCTTTTTTATCCCAACACTCTTTGCTCTATATACTCAGTCAGTCAGTTCAGTCTCTCAGTTGTGTCCGACTCTTTGTGACCCCACGGATTGCAGCATGCCAGGCCTCCCTGTCCGTCACCAATTCCCAGAGTTTACTCAAACTCATGTCCATAGAGTGATGGCATCCAACCATCTCATTCTCTGTTGTCCCTTTCTCCTCTCCACCTTCAATCTTTCCCAGCATCAGGGTCTTTTCAAATGAGTCAGCTCTTCGCATCAGGTGGCCAAAATATTGGAGTTTCAGCTTCAACATCAGTCCTTCCAATGAACATTCAGGACTGATTTCCTTTAGGATGGACTGGTTGGATCTCCTTGCAGTCCAAGGGACTCTCAAGAATCTTCTCTAACACCACAGTTCAAAAGCATCAATTCTTCTGCACTCAGCTTTCTTTATAGTCCAACTCTCACATCCGTATATGACCACTGGAAAAACCATAGCCTTGACTAGACTGACCTTTGTTGGCAAAGTAATGTCTCTGCTTTTGAATATGCTGTCTAGGTTGGTCATAACTTTCCTTCCAAGGAGTAAGCGTCTTTTACTTTCATGGCTGCAGTCACCATCTGCAGTGATTTTGGAGCCTAGAAAATAAAGCCAGCCGCTATTTCCACTGTTTCTCCATCTATTTACCATGAAGTGATGGGACCAGATGCCATGATCTTTGTTTTCTGAATTTTGAGCATTAAGCTAACTTTTTCACTCTCCTCTTTCAATTTCATCAAGAGGCTCTTCAGTTCTTCTTCACTTTCTGCCATAAGGGTGGTGTCATCTGCATATCTGAGGTTATTGATATTTCTCCTAGCCATCTTGATTCAAGCTAAAGAAAACTAAAATCAAAACCACTCTCTAGCATTATAAAATTACAATTTCCTGAACTTTAAATCTTGACAGTGAGTTGTGGGAATGAAGTGGATAGATCGGGGAAAGAATAAATTTGATTTCTAACGGAGGTAACCAATCTGTGTCTTTTACCACATTCTAAATAAAGGTATTATTAACAATTGGCTGCATTTTTGAATGAGAGTTTCATGCTTTTACTCATTCAGCAAATACTGACCGTACCTATTCCATATCTGGGTATTGCTTGAAGATACCATAGATCCATGACAACAAGTCAAAGAATTTTGTTTGGATCATACATTCTTGTCATGAAAAAAAAATCTAGATTCTTACCCAGACAGAAAAGCAGACTTACCCAGTCATTATTGAGATTCCTGTATAAATTCCTCTTTCCATTTACACATCATTTCTTTTAAATATTGATTGTGTTTGTCAGTCTTAGATCCTTAGTGAGTTGATCTCAATGTCATCTGTACAGTTTTATGCACCATATAAGGAAATATAATCACACTATTGGAACATTTATATGATGTGCTTCATGAGATAAAATACACTAGGGATTAAGTCATGCTCACTAAATCCCTGTAAGATGAAAATTTTAAAATATGCTATTACAAATAGGAAATAAAGAGCCTTCAACCAGATCTGTGTTTTTTCTTCAGAAAAAAAAAATCAGGACTATTGAACACTGGGTTTTGTTATCAGATTCATAGCACTTTGTGGCATGCTTGAGGTATAGATTCACTGAAGAAATACCCCGATTTATTCCATCTGCCTGTTGAGATTTCTCTCAGACTTTTGTGTCAGCTTTCCATTCATTGTCTTAAGACTTCAGGGTTTTCTTAATCTTAGATAAATAAAACTTACTTGTCATTGACATGGCTCAGTGGTAAAAAAAAAATCTACCCGCTGACAAATCAATGCAGGAAACACAGGAAACAGGGGTTTGATCTCTGGGTCAGGAAGATTCCCTGGCAGAGAAAAAGGCAACCCATTCCATATTCTTGCCTGGAAAATCCCATGAACAGAGGAGCCTGGCAGACTACAGTCCATGGGGTTGCAAAGAGTCGGACATGGAAGAGTGACTAAGCACACATGCTCTGGATAGTCAACCTCTAGACGTATGTGGGACCTTAACTCCTACAAACTGTCCATGCAAGTAGAGAAGTTAAAAGCAGAACAAAAAGGCCATCTGCTGGCATATCTGCCAATGTTGGAGTCTGCACCGTGACAAGAGATCATTTAAGCAGTTCAGTGCCTGACATCGCGTGCCAAAAAATGTTATCAATGGTCCCAAGGCCAAGTCCTCTGGGCTCCCAGTTTTCTTTCCAGGGAGAACAGGGCTGCATACAGATCTCATGTTTCTGTGTCTCAACATTGATTTTTCCTTTGGGACTTAGAGAATTTCAGACTGAATTTGTTCTGTGCATCAGGGCCATTTTGTTTGGCTGCTTATTTTTTTTGCTCCTTTGTTTCATTTTTGGTTTTTGCCAGAAAAATCAGAAAACAAGCATTATGGTTTATGTGTTATCTAAAGGTCTCTGTGGTGATTTTTTTTGGTAAAACCTTCATTCAGTCATTATTATTTTCAATTATGAGTTTATTTTTACAGAAACTAAAAAAAAAAGAAGGCAGTTGGGAAAAGAACTTTTTGCAACTAATCAGAGTTAATTCTGCATGTTAACAACATACTTTTGTTTTATGTCTTTTTATGTTCATATTTATCTTCAGTATATTGAGTCCCCATTCATTTTTTCCCACCTACTATAGAGAGTAGGTAAAATTTCCTACATGTTTCACTGTTTTTTGTTTGTTTGCCTTACATTTGTTTGAAGGTAGCTCATCAGGTGGTACTAGTGGTAAAGTACCCGCCTCCCAACCCAGGAGACATAAGAGACATGAGTTTGATCACTGGGTCAGGAAGATGCCCTGGAGGAGGACATGGCAACCCACTCCAGTATTCTTGCCTAGAGAATCCTGTAGACAGAGGAGCCTGGAGGACTACAATCCATGGGGGTCATAAAGAGTCAGACATGACTGAGCAACTTAGTACACAGGCAGCCCATCTGTAGTATTTCTCTAGGAAAGGAACCTGATGTTTCCCAGACAGACAGCTTGCCTATAACCCGGCTCTCCAGACACAGGAGCACTCTAAGAGTGGTGAAAGTATGCCATAAAGGTTCACAAACAAACCTCAGAGTTATCAGTTTAAGTTCAGGATTTTTACAAGGTTTACCACGTTTCACCCTTTGTGATTTTACTGTCAGTAGACTCTTTGGGAAGTGATGTATATGTCCGTCTAGTTAAGGCTATGGTTTTTCCAGTGGTCATGTATGGGATGTGAGAGTTGAACTATAAAGAAAGCTGAGCGCCAAAGAATTGATGCTTTTGAACTGTGGTTTTGAAAAAGACTCTTGAGAGTCCCTTGAACTGCAAGGAGATCCAACCAGTCCATCCTAAAGGAAATCAGTCCTGAATATTCATTGGAAGGACTGATGTTGAAGCTGAAACTCCAATACTTTGGCTACCTGATGCGAAGAGCTGACTCATTTGAAAAGACCCTGATGCTGGGAAAGATTGAAGGCAAGAGGAGAGGGGGACAACAGAGGATGAGATGGTTGATGGCATCACTGACTCAACAGACATGAGTTTGAGTAAACTCCAGGAGTTGGTGATGGATAGGGAAGCCTGGCGTGCTGCAGTCCATGCGGTCGCAAAGAGTCAGACACGACTCAAAGACTGAACTGAACTGTATATAAGAATTTATTCTTACACTTGCCTGGCATCTGTATGGAGAAGGCAATGGCAACCCACTCCAGTCCTCTTGCCTGGAAAATCCAATGGACGGAGCCTGGTAGGTTGCAGTCCGTGGGGTCACAAAGAGTCGTACACGACTGAGCGACTTCACTTTCACTTTTCACTTTCATGCATTGGAGAAGGAAATGGCAGCCCACTCCAGTGTTCTTGCATGGAGAATCCCAGGGATGGGGGAGCCTAGTGGGCTGCCGTCTATGGGGTCGCACAGAGTCGGACACGACTGAAGTAACTTAGCAGCAGCAGCATCTGTATAATTTTTATAGTTGCCATAGCCTTCTCCCGTGAAGTTCAATACTTGATCCTCAAAACAATCATGTAAGGAAATGAGAAAGTATTATTAGCTCACTTTTAGAAATCACAAAATTCTGCTCAAAAGTGTGTCTTTTCAGCATGCACACACACACATGCACACACACACACATGCACAACGTGAGTTGGAATCCAGGTATCTTGACCTTGAACATAGTGATATCGACCAACAGCTGTGGCTGAACCACTCATTTGGCATTTGCTGGCAGGTACAGTAGTCTCTAGGTGAGAACAGAAAAATTAAAGCAGTTGAACTAAAATCTTTATTTCCTTTTCCGGGGTGGAAAATCTTGATGGGCACTTGGGCAGATCTTTCCACTTAGGCTCTTTGCCAAATAATCAAAATTTTCTGTTATGTTAATATATCAGTGCTTTTTTGCCCTTAAGCTTAGAGTAGACTTTTTTTTTGGTTATATAAAACATTGTCTTCCTTGGAAAATTTGTAACTGAAGTTTTGTAAAAATTGCTCAAGAGCTGCACCAGTTGAGATGAGAAGTCACTAGCCACAGGTGACAGATTTCTCTTAATTTAAATTAATTAAAATTCAATAAAAGTGGCCTTCAGTTCCTCAGTTGCCCTAGCCACATTTTGAGCCGTAAGTAGCCACTGTGGCTGGTAGATACTTAGACAGCACAGAAAGAGAACATTTCCACCGCTGCAAACACCTGTTGGGCCGTGCTGTTCTAGAATCTAGAATATGGACTTCTATGGGGCTTCAGAAGAGTCTGAATCTATTTGTGCATGCAGAAAGCAGCATGGTGCAGTAAAAGTGAAATAGTATTTAAAGCCTGGGTTTAAATCCAGCTCCACTGCTCATTTTCATGCCTTGGGAGTTCGTGACTCAATAAAACTTCAGAAGCCATGTGGGGACTGACACCGGGTTACTAAGCGCTTACTTTGTCAGATAAATGACTTTATTTATTTAACAAGGAAATTCCCATCGATATACACAATCATTTTATTTTCCAAAGGCGTTTCACTTGACTTATTTTATAAAGAGAGTGGCACATATTCTCATAATAAATGAGTCTTCCAAAGGAGTACAGTTAGCTTCTTTTTTTTTTTTAATGTGTCTTTTTTAAAAAAACTCACTCCTTGGTTCATGTTTATTCTCTTCTTCACAAAGGCCAGTGAACATTCATTCTGTTGGGCAAGAACCAGGTCACAGCCTGGCATTTTTGGAAACCACTAAATTCTGCCACTTGCCAAGGGCATGACTGCCAATGAGTTACTCAAGTTCTCTGAACCCAGTTCTTTACCTTAGGATGGGACTATGAGCATCCATTTAATGCAGAGGCATCAGAATTAAATTCCATGGGTCGGTAGAGCAGGATCGGTACACAGTAGTTGCACAGAAAGCATCCTACTCTCATGTCTCTCCTTAATGGCAACCCACTCCAGTACTCTTGCCTGGAAAATCCCAGTGGACGGAGAAGCCTGGTAGGCTATAGTCCATGGGGTCCCAAAGAGTCAGACACGACTGAGCGACTTCACTTTCACTTTCTTTTAATCTACAGAATTGTTTTACCTCGTGCAGATTTTTAAAAAATTGTTGTTCTTGCCACCCATAAATCTTTTCCCTGGGAACCCATTTTGGAGAAAAACCGAGCAGGCAGGGCCACTGACGTTAACAGTCCTGTCAAGTGAGATAAACTAGGAAAGAAGAACCTGTTCCTACAACGGAATGAGGACACTTCAGAAAGCTTGCTGTGTCCTCAACCCTTTCCTGTCCTCCTTCCCCCTCCATGGAGGTCAGGCATCACCATTACATGACAATGATTTGTGCCTTCACGTGCCTGGAAGGATCCCTTTCTCGTATTGGCTTTTATTACACAAACTAAATAGGCTTAGAGAATGTCTCTATGTTCGCAAATCGCTTTTAACTTCTTACATCTAGAAAACCTTTTGCTGTATAATTTTGACAGTGGATCATCTTTCATGCTGTCATCTAACACATTTGAGGCCATTTATTGGCATCATGTGTATTCTCTAATGAAGCCTTAAATTTTGTCTTATGACAAAGAAAGAAGAGATTACCCTTCAGACTTAGAATGTTTGCTTATGTTGCATTAGCTCCAGTTTCATTTACTTTCTTATCAGTGCATGTGGTATGAGCATACATGGGCCAAAAAACGAAGGGTTTTGTTCTAAGAATGTTTTTGGTCAAATATCAGGCCAGACCTTCATTCTTAAAATGTGAGGAAGCAGTGAGCAAATGATTTAAATTTTAGAAGACTAAATAGCTTTCAATGTCTGACTTTGATATATAACTTTCCTTTCTAAAGTTATATGATATAACTTATTTATTTTTTTAAAAGATTTTCCTTTGGACAGCATTTCCAGTTTCACAGCAAAATTAAGAGGAAAGCACAGAGATTGCTCATATACTTTCTGTCCGCTACCAGAGTGGTACATACATCTGTTACAATTAATGACCTTGCATTGACATTATATGCTTTTAATCTTAGGAAATATACCTTAAAATGAAATTTTGCAGAGCAGATGGTGTTTGAAGGGTTTTTACATTGCGTGGTACAGAGAAAATAAGAGAGTAAATTCTCCTTATACTGATAAGGATGCACCTTTTCCTCCACAATACTTTTATCCTCCCTTATTTGAAATACAGAGGCAGAAAATCAAAATACTTTCCCTAGGATTGCACTCAATCCTAGGGAAATGTGTATACATTATGTATACACAGTGTATACATAAATAGATTTATATGGGGGTATTTACCTATGCATGCATATGCACATAAATGCCATCTCCTGAGACATTTGTTTTGTATGACATGCATGTAATTTAGCTGCACTCTGAATATGAACGTATGATATTGAACTCTCAGCCAGAATTATCACCTCAGTAGGAAGCCAAAAATTATTTGATTTCATCTTATTATTTTAGTTTAGGGAAGAAGGACATGAAAATCAGTAGATGGGTAGAGACTGTTTTGTGAGTCCTTTTAGTGATTTGTTTTGTTCTGCATTTTTACATTAACTCTTCCATTTGTTGTCTTTATGGTATATATCAGCTTCATGAAGTGAAAAATGTGCTAGAGATTAGGGATTGTTTGGAATGTGCTTTTGGCATTGATAAATGCCACTACTGATGCCAAATTGCACAGTGTTTAAGCACAGACCCATCAAGAGTCATACTGCCTGTGTTTGAATGCTGGCTCCATCATGCCATGGGCATTTGATTTTTTTGTCCTTCTTAGGCCTCCCGTTCCTAATCCACACACACAAAAAAAACATACCTAATACAGGATAATCAGTGTAATGTTCTTTTGCATAGTGCCTGGTGCATAGTAATAGTTTGATAAATATTAATTACTGTTATTATTTTATAGGGGATTCCCAGGTGGCTCAGTGGTAAAGAATCTTCCTGCCAATGCAGGAGATGCAGGAGATGCCCGTTCGATCCCTGGGTCAGGAAGATCCCCTGGAGAAGGAAATGGCAACCCACTCCAGTACTCTTGCCTCGGAAATCCTGTGGACAGAGGAGCCAGGCGGGCTACAATCCCATGGGGTTGTGGAGTCAGACACAACTGAGGGACTGAGCACACACATTCTTTTATAATAATTATAATTGTTTGAAATTATTACTACTATTATTTATCAGCTTTTTGGATATTTGTACTCTGATTTTTCAAAGTAATTGTACTGAAAGCCCATTTAAGAAATAAAAAATAATAGGAACATATTAAAAGGGCCCCCAGTGCTGAAGTCAACAAACATTGAGTGATTTTGCTGAGCATCAGTGGAAAGGAGGTTAGTTTAAGTTACTATTCAAGTCTATTAGGAAATTACAATTCTAGGCCAAAAGAAAGGGTTAAAAGTACATAAGCTGTTTCCTCATAAAGTTAAGAACGTGGATGTTCTCACACACCTGTTTTCATAGAATAGGTATTAGCTCATTTGTCTGTTAAAATTGAGGAAAGGGCTATAAGTCCGTTTCTCCATTTGGAGTTTTTCCTTTTTGGTTCTAGTCTGGATTTTAAATGCAAAGTTGATTTTCAAGTGAGGGTTAACATTTCAGCTTGATGACTGATAACTATGGTCAGGATTATAGAAAAACCACCGAAACTGTGCATACAGACATGCACAAATGGCTTGGAATTTGATACTGAAGAAATTCAGACTGAATCATGCTGCTGCACAGAGTACTGAATTGCTTTAATTTTGATCTTGTAGTAACTTACGTTACTTTTAGTCCTCACTCAAACGTTCCTGGACATTCCTGCCAAAATTCAAGTCTCGGTAGTTGTGATTTTGACCACGCTTTTGTGTTAAATGGGTCACCTTAATTCCAAGTGGCCAGTAGCAACAAAGAAGGTTACTTTCAGGTGTGGCTGATCTCGGCTTCATGTTATAGGAACTTCAGTCCCTGGGGTCCCATAGTGGAAGTACTAGTCTTTTTTTTTCTTCTTACTAACAGTGAAACTAGTGCTAAACTAAAAGGCCAAGCAAAGCAGAGAAACCATATTTTCAGGTGAATCTGATAGACAGTGAAGAAGAGATTTTCTTTGTTTTTATTGTTTCAGTAGTATTGTATCTACTAGGAATTTATGGAATTCATAATGCCTCCTTCATAAGTAACTTTAAAAGATTTGTTATATTCTTAAATGAGGCGTTCATATTTTCTCAGAGAGCAACATTATTTTTTTGGAAAAGCAAATCATTAAAAAATGATACCTATGGGAAAATATGATTTGGTTTCACAAAATGTCTTAGTTGCCAAGTTTCCAGAATATTTTTATTGTCTGAAACCATAGTTTCATGATTTTAATTAAAAAAGGGAAGCAACACACTGTGCTGTACACCTAAAACTGATCTAACATAAATCAGCGATACTTCTGTTTTTTAAAAAGGGTAGCCACGTGACATATTCAGCATCGCCTTTAATTAGTACACAATGAACGCTATTTCTCAACTAGCGTTTTAATATTTGGCTTTGTCTTATGAACATTTTATCAAAATAAGCATTTTTTTTTAACTAGGTTGTTTTTAAAGGAATGAACAAACTAAAATACATTTGAGTAATTTATACAATTATTCAGTTCAGTTCAGTCGCTCAGTCATGTCTGACTCTTTGGGACCCCGTGAATCACAGCACGCCAGGCCTCCCTGTCCATCACTAACTCTCGGAGTTCACTCAGACTCATGTCCATCGAGTCGGTGATGCCATCCAGCCATCTCATCCTCTGTTGTCCCCTTCTCCTCCTGCCCTCAATCCCTCCCAGCATCAGTCTTTTCCAATGAGTCAACTCTTCGCATGAGGTGGCCAAAGTATTGGAGTTTCAGCTTTAGCATCAGTCCTTCCAGTGAACACCCAGGACTGATTTCCTTTAGGATGGACTGGTTGGATCTCCTTGCAGTCCAAGGGACTCTCAAGAGTCTTCTCCAAAACCACAGTTCAAAAGCATCAATTCTTTGGCGCTCAGCATTATTAGAATCTGTTTTATTTTAAAATAGAATTAGCAGTTACATTTCAATTCATTTAGATATACATCTGCTTGAAAAGTTTAGAGATTACTAAACATAGGCTACACTCATCAGAAATTATTTAAAAGTATGCCTGCGTGCTCAGTTGTGTCCAACTCATTGTGACCCCATGGATTGTAGCCCACCAGGCTCCTCTGTCCATGGGATTTTCCAGGCAAGTATGCTGGAATGGGTTGCCATTTCCTTTTCCAGGGGATCTCCTGCATCTCCCGTATTGGGAGTCAGATTCTTTACCACTGAGCCACCTGGAAAGCCCATTTAAAAAGTATGTGTGCTTAGTCACTCAGTTGTGCCTGACTCCTTGTGACCTTCTTAGACCGTAGTCCGCCAGGGTACCCTGTCCATGGGATTTTTCAGGCAAGAATACTGGAGTGTGTTGTCATTTCCTCCTCCAGGGATCTTCCTGACTCAGGGCTCGAACCCATGTCTCCTAGCCATCGGGGAAGCCCCATTTAAAAGCATAAAGGCATTTCGCATGGTTCAAAACAATTGGACGCAATCATGTCAGTTTTGATCAACCTCCCATTCCTGGCTATTGGAGGCACGTAGAATTACCTTGAAAAAAACTGAATTCATTGACTGCCGCCTAGGAGGGACAGTGATCCTGTCAGGCAGCATGCAGTTTTGAGAGCTCAAATATTAGGGCACCCTTCTTGAGTCATGGTTAAGTAGAGGGTTAGAGAAAGCAAACGAAAGAACAACCAAAACCTGATGATGATCTGAATTATAATCATTAGAAGGAGCTCTGGCCAAATGGTTCAACTTCTGCCTCTGGAATTGGGAGTTGGGTGGGCACACAAAGGGGAATATCATCCATTCTTTCTGACAGCTAGATGGTGCCGAGAAGCTTTTGAATAAAACACTTTGCTAAATGAAAAAAAAAGTATAAAGGCATGTAAAATTTTTCATGATTCAACAGGTTTAGTGTTACAAACAAGATATAAAGTGGAATTAGAATGGGATTCTAAGTATGTAAGAAATCATATGTCTGTAAAAATCCTGTGTAACATACATGTGCTCACATATCCAGAAGGAAAGTGTTATCAACAGTTATCTTTGGGTGACTCAAGGTTTTTCTGTATTTTCCAAAGTTTCTATAGTCGATATGAGTCTTATATTTGGTATATGCATATAATAGCTTTTTAAAAGATCAGGTATATTGTATTATGTGTTTGTTTGTTTTCTGTGTCTGTACTTCTGTGAACATGGGAATAAAGAGTGGTGAATAGAAAGTTCTCCTGTGGCTAGTTCTTGGGTGTTGCCAAACAGGGCTCCCAGAAGTATCTTTATGCACTGTTTAATTTGGGGCTCCCAGAAACATTTTAATGTACACATTAAAAATAAGAACATACTTGTTCTCTAATTCGTTTCTAAAAGAGGGGGATCAAGGGTGACAATGCATAGGTGATAGTTTCAAGTCTAAATGGAGAAAGACTCTAGGGTTTCAAAATACCGTTGTCTGCACGTTTATCAATTCCCTAATCCTATTGACAAACTCCAGAGGAGAACGACTTTCTGATTTTATAGCCAGAGACAGGGAAGCGTGGAAGATCAAAAAGTTTACACAATATTCAGAAAGTAAGCCTCAGCCCGTGGCCCCTCTTCAAAGCACTAGCTCATCCAGCCACGTGTCATCCTGAAATTTGCAATGCATGATACTCAGAAGCAGCAGGTACTTTGTGGCCACTAATCCTTTGTAGCTTTGTCGGATTAGAAGTCTTCACTCAATAAAGTATAAACTTTCTTCTAATTAACTGCATCTCCTTTTCCTTCTGGGTTGGTTATAATAAAGTGTGGAAAGGTCATTGGCACGTGCGTTTCACACACAATCTTGAACTAGTTTACAAAGCTCTATTTTCAGGTGCTGCTGTCAGCTGAACTTGATTTGTTAAGAAGGCAAGAAGCTTTTCCTCATTTAAGTACTTGAATAGTTGATGGATCCCAGTGAAGTCTCTGTGAGGGTTTGCTTTTTGATTTCTCTCTTTCGGTTTCTTGTCAATTTGGCTGGCTTCTTATTATAGAAAGAATGAGGGGAGAAAATAAAATGCTGTAGTAAATACTGCAAAAGTAGCAGAAGGATGGCCAAAGTCATAGGGAGTAGTTCTTGACTGTGGTCGTTTCTCCCTGGAAAAACAGAATATTCAATAGTGCCCTGTGGAGCCTCACATTCCCCTGCCTCCAGTAGCGCTGGCTCAGAACTCAGCAGGCTTTGTCTTTGAGGAAGGGGAGAGGCTGCCCCAGCCCCAGGGACCAGGCGGGTGACTGGTTCAGCTCATGTTAACCAGAGCAAGTGACCGACACTTAGACAAAGACATTTTAAAAAATTATACATTCATTATATATTCAGAGATAATTTAAACCTTACATAATTTTGAAAAGGAAAGATTAGCTATTTATTAAGGACATTTGCCACTGAAATGCTAGAAATCTACTCTGACTAAAATGAGACAGTCTTGAGATATTTGGCAAAAACAATTTCTGGTCAAGTTAAGTCAAAAGAGTGAAATACCTCCATCACTAAAACTATAACTTCTTTTATGCTTTGACAGAGAAAGGGAAGCAAGATTGATAAATTACCCTAAATATTGTATATTCTAAATAAATTATTTTCAGTGCTTGGGAGTAAAATATAACCGAAGATAGAATTAAGTGTTTTTATATATCCTCACATGCTTTTCAGTTTAGAGTAATTAAAATCCAGTGTAATTCATGTGAAAAATGAAAAGACATTTCCGGGGATTAATATTTGAATGATGCTGTGCCTTTGTCAAGGTGGCTAAGTTCTTAGGAAATAAACTTGGTAATCAGGCAATTATATTGAATAAAGTGGAAGCAAAGATTGTATCTTTGAAAAGTATCTAGATTTTGTATGAGTTAAATTTTGGCTGTCTCCATAATCTCTCCAAAGCGCAGATGCCCCTCAAAAACATAATTGTGAAATGAAGAGGGTGCAAAATAACACATATTTCCTTAAAAGCGTGTACTATCCCTTTATTTTTCCCACACTTTGAATTTGAAGATCTCTGTGTAACTCGATGATGACCAAAACAACTGGTCTAATTATTGTTAACGATCCGTTTACTAACGTCATCCATATGCCGCTAGTGCTGAAGCATATTTCCTGAGTGTTGTTTTAGGTCACTCAAGCCCTTTCCAGAATTGTTCATGAGTGAGCGAACTGTTCAGCTGCAGTGTTCTCAGGGTCATGTCCTGAAGCTTTCTGTGTAGAATAATTCCATTCCCTTTTGATTAAAGGGCTCCAGCTACCTACATCAAGATATACCCCGTGGAGATTTTGGAAATCCTTCTCACAAACTGTTCATGCTAAGAAATACCACGAAAGAACTCTGGGCCTGGGTTTCTCACTTTCTTCCAAGTAGACTGTTGGCGCAACTTTCCTTGCCTCTCCTTGTCCCTCCAAGAGACGTCATGCTGACAGCTTGCCCTTGCATCCTGGCACTGTGTCACTCAGGTTGCTATAGCAACAGTACACACAGAGTAACATTCCCCAGTAACCACGGCGGCTGGGACCTGAGTCAGTTGAAAAGTTCCACTGGGTTTTTATTAGCATCTGATGCAGCCCCGTGTCATCTACAGTTCCAAGCCCATCCAAGGCTCACACACAGTGATGCTCAGGACCTTCCAGTGTTAGATGGTCCAGGGACCTCTCACCGGAGTCACTGCCATTGCTAGCTCCTTCCTAGGTGCCCCTCAATAATACCTATAATAAGCAGCCAAGAGTAAACTCAGGTCCTGTTGCTGGAACTCCGTTTCTACTGTTGTATATCCTGTGTGCTTAATAACTGTCAGTGACCTTGGTTGATAATCAAGAAGCCCCTCTTTTTACCTAGGGAACTGGTCAGTGGTTAACATCCCAGAAGACACATCTTCACCCTTGTGACTGAGAAGAACATGTGTTAAAGAATAAGGATGTAATTGCTGTAATTCTCCTTGGGGATTTATGAATATGAAACGTATTATTTAATATGGCTTGAAAGTGGTCCTAGAGTGACCAGTGTCATCTAACATGGGATTTGGTTTCTTTTTCAGACATGGAGATGACCTGATTGTGACTCCCTTTGCACAGGTAAGCACAGCTTGCTGCTGAACAGGTTTCTCAGTCCTCAGAAAGTTTTAATGGCAGGGATTAGTTCTGGTTCTTCATTCTAAATCTAACACAAGTACAGATACAAAGTCTGTGGTTCACTCAAGTAATCTGAAAGCAATGCTAGAGAATATAACTTTGTCCATATTGGTCTGTTTCTTATAAATCCATAGACCCAGAGAGTATCTTTGCTTCAAATTACAAATTGCCCAAGTGACATACTTAAGTGGGACCACATTTCCTTAATTGACATAAGCACTAGAAGAGGAAAGCTATATCATGGGTTAAATTACATTTAGTATAATTAGGTACATGATTAGTGCTTGAAATTCAATATTCCAATTCAACCTGATGCTTTATTTACTCTTCTTTTAAACATGGCATTTGTCCAGAGATTTAACTGAATGGCATATTTATGTTTATGAGTTCCTTTTAGGCATACAAATCATGAAAACACTTTAACCACATGATCCCAGAAATACTAGAAGGTGAAAAAAATCTAAAGAATTTTGGAATATAAAGTAGTTGATAACCTGATATTCTTAGTATAGACCAGTGCTTCTCAACTCTAGTTACACAGTAGAATCTCCTGGAAAGATTTTATCCCATGCTGCACCTCTGATCAATTGAATCCAAAAATCTGGACCCAGGCAGTATACTTTTTAAAACCCCAGTATTTTCTCAGGGAAAGTTGAGAGCTACTGGTATGGGCAGACTAGGGATCAGATCAGATCAGATCAGGTCAGTCGCTCAGTCGTGTCCGACTCTTTGCAACCCCGTGAATCGCAGCACGCCAGGCCTCCCTGTCCATCACCAACTCCCAGAGTTCACTCAGACTCACGTCCATCGAGTCTGTGATGCCATCCAGCCATCTCATCCTCTGTCGTCCCCTTCTCCTCTTGCCCCCAATCCCCCCAATCCCTTCCAGATCTCATTGGAAAAGATCAGAGTCTTTTCCAATGAGTCAGCTCTTTGCATGAGGTGGCCAAAGTACTGGAGTTTCTGCTTTAGCATCATTCCTTCTAGAATGCGATAAAACTGATTTAACCTGGGGCACGAAGCAGGTTTGGAGCAGAAAATGGCAACCCACTCCAGTATTCTTGCCTGGAGAACCCAATGGACAGAGGAGCCTGGTAGGCTGCACTCCACGGGGTCGCAGCGTCAGACACGACTGAGAGACTGAGCAAAGCCAGTTTAAAGTCAACAGTGACTGTTAATAAGAATGATCCAGAGGGTTAGAAAAATCATAATCAAGGCTAGCTACGTCACAACTAGCGCTAGCAACATAAGCAACTCACTAACTTCTCTATGACTTTTTTCCCCAGTTGGTAAAATTGGGGACTCAGCTGGTTTAAGATAGACCCCAGTCAAAGCCTTTCACCTGCTCTTGTGATGAATGTGCGTGGGCAAGCCTGTTCTCCTCTGTGAAATGACACAAGGCTACTTGTCTCATAAGGTTATTATCAAGAAATTGAAGTAACACCAAGCTTATTTCTAGAAAATAAAATACTTAGTGAATTTTGTGTTGTTATCAGCAAGGGTTCTTTGATCTCCAAAATTTCATAATAGGTATTGTTTTTAAAAATGAATAATGGCAGTGTTTGGGTAGCAGAATCATATATGTTTCTAACACTTTTTCAAATTTCCTGACTTTTTTTGAATTTATATTTATTTGTTTGGGGCTATGCTGGGTCTTCGTTGCTGTGCAGGCTTTTCTCTGGTTGTGGTGAGCAGGGGCTACGCTTTAGTTGCAGAGTGAGGGTTTCTCACTTCAGGGTTTCTCTTGTTACTGAGAGCCCCTCTGCAGCACGTAGGATCTTCCTAGCCCAGGGATCGAACCTGCATCTCCTGCACTGGCGGGAAGAGTCTTTACCACTGAGCCAAAAGGGAAATCCCAAATTTCCTGAAGTTTTTAATTGCTATAATTTAGATCAAGATTTAAGGAGTCCATAAATAGCAAAGTATGTAGTGATATTTTTTATTAATGCAGGCTATTAAAAATAGAAGAATACCACCACCACCCCTTTTGGAAGTTTAATGTCTCATTTGCTTAAAAGTTTGCTGGAGGTCATTAGTTCTTTCCAATAATTATATTTCTATGTTAAAAAAATTTACAATTGCGTTTCATCATATTTTGTGATAATAAAATCATACAAAGCTAAGGACTTTTAATTGATAGCTGTCAAGAACCCATAACTTTATATCTAAAGCTCAGTAACAGAGTAAATCAGGTAAAATAATATATAAATAACCATCATCAAATGTAAAAACAATCATTCCAACCTGAGTATATTTAGGTCACTATTCTTCTAACTAAAATCTCTAGGTGTTGTTGTAAGAAAAATACACTTAAATATGTAGTAAAATGTGAAAAAAAGTAATCTGTATATCTTATATCAAGTAATATGTGTTAGTCTCCCACTAATTGATAGATAAATTTCAACTTGAACCTTGCCATTAACACTCTTCAATTTTAAGGATATCTAGTCTTTTACATATCAGACATTTTCTGTAGAGTATTATAATTGATATACTGAGAAATATATTATGTAAAATATCACTTAGTCTGTGTCAATGAACTGTTTAACTAGGATGTGTACTTACTAATAATACCCTTGAAATTGGATCTTAGAATAAAAAACACTCTGTATAATTTGTGGGTATATATGATGCCTGAATCATATATAGATTCTTGGAGTCTACTTAGGAAAGTTTATGATTAGCTTAATGACTCATATCACCTTATGGAAGGTAGTTATTGCCCCAAGGCTGCAGATTCTTAAGTGGCTTCATCACAGCTTTCACAAATGGCCTTTTACTAGAGTATATAATCTAAAAAACTCTATGTATGTATGTGTTTCTTGCTCAGTCATGTCCAGCTCTTTGCGACCCCATGAACTGTAGCCCGCCAGGCTCCTCAGTCCATGGGATTCTCCGAGCAAGAATACTGGAGTGGGTTGCCATTCTGGTTTTCGACCCAGGGATCAAACCTGGATCTCCTGCACTGCAGACAGATTCTTTACCATCTGAACTACAGGGAAGTCCCTTCTCAAAGTTTTAGTATAGGTGAGAGTATTCACCATTTAATGCTAAATATTATAATGCTTAAATGGTAAGATGTTTTTGTCACTTGAGTTGAAACCAATATCATCGGTCAACTATACGATAGTTGGCTTTCACCAATAGACAGAGAAGACTGTAGACATTAATAGGTTATCCAGGGAAGTGTTGAAATAGGCCAAAAAATTCCCATCGTTCCCAACATGCTTTGGGATTGCTAATTTCACACTAGATTATTCCAATGAAAAAAGCCATACTACTTTCAAAATAAAACCTTCGGCATAGAAAAAATAAATATGAGTAAAAGGAAGAAGAAGAAAAGTTCCTATAATTCTTAACCCTGAAAGATTGACATTTTACTTTCTGCCCCTCTCAGTTTATTTTCCTGTGTGTATTGTTGTCGTTGTTTAGTCACTAAGTTGTGTCCTACTCTTTCCATCCCATAAACTACAGCACACCAGGCTTCCTTCTCATAATTCTTTAAAATGGGCCTCCTGCTGTCTCAGCTGCTCAGTGGCTCCTTCCAAGCCCATCTCATTGTCTGCCTCTTCTTGAGAACTCATTTCTTCATGCTTTGCCTTCATCTCCAAAACATGAAAGGATCCCTCCCTGTGGTTCCCCAGCCACAGTTTCCTGTGAAGCGAAGAGAATAAAATCTTAGGTTATGAGAGAAATTGGGAAGATGTGCAAGGTCATATTCCACTTTGATGGACAGAGCTGAACCTAAAGCATTGAGCATAGACATAACCTTCAGCAAAGATCCTCCACTCCCCCTCCATATTCGGTTCCCAAGTCTGTAACACTGTCAGGGTTAGAAATTCTTGCTGGTGTTCAATCTAAACACGTTTCCACTTGTAGTTTCTTATGTTCCCCCCGTAAGTTCAGAATCTTTTTGCTCCCCAGGAAGATAACAGCTCTAAATATTTTGTTGTTTTACATTTGAAATATTCTCCTGTGCTTATGCTGAAATCTTTGGGTTTGGGTATTCCCTTAGAGTAAGTGTTGACAGGAATGGTGTCATGTCACCTGATGCCACTTAGCAGCTGACCTTTTCCTCCCAAGGGTGAAGTCTCAATTTGGCCAGAGATCTTGAGGGGCCAAGGAACTCCAAGGAGGCACGACACTGATGCAGTACAGGGAACCCTGCTTTGTAATCAGTTGCCTCTGGCTCCACCTTTTCCGTTATTTGTATCACATCATGAATGACCGCCATGTAAAATTCTTAGTCAATCAGAATCCTCCCCTGGAAGTGTGCATTATTCAAAGAAGTGGAATCTTTAGTTCAACAAAGGACAGAAAAATATCCAGATATTATCTTGTATCCCCCACCCTCACATCATTCAGATGGAGCGAGATAGACTTGATTTAAAAGTACAGAGTAGGAACAGCCAAGTCATTTCACCTTTACTCTTACTGAAATTATAGCACCTAGGGTAATTTTAGGAAAAACGTGGTGGTTATTAACCTTGTAGAACATTACTATCCCGTGGTAATGGGACATTGTTGATTTTTTTTAAATGCCTCTGTATGTCTTTTCCTCATTGCACCCAGAAATAGCAATCTTGTGGTCTTGTCATTGAATCCAATAGGATCTCCTTATTTCTTTCTCTAAGGAAGAAGAAAATCATCAGATTTCAGTTGCGTCTACCTGTTGGGTTTTTTATCCTTCATTAAAATAAATTTCAGTAGCATGTTCTAGGAATCTAAATACTTTTGGGGTTGAACTATATGAAATTATCAGTATTCAACCTTTGCTGGCATACAAAGACAGCAAGCTCATATAGTTTAACCAAACATAACTTGGAAAGAGATTTTCTGCCAAAATGACCTTTCTATCTTGTAAATAATCACAATTTGGCTCCACTATTTTTTCTGGAAGCAAAACCAAGACAAAGAGTTCTTTCTCCCTCCTCAGCCCCTCCGCCCCACCCGATCTAAGGCCTGTGGCAACTCATGGTCTATGTTTTAATGCCATCTAGTGGCTTAACGTGTATCCAAAATGAAAACATCCTCAAAGCTATTTACTTCTTGGTTGTTATTTTATTAAGCATGAGTTTTTAACAGGCCTGTCATTGCCCTTTTTTTTTTTAAAAGCAATCTCCTCTTTAAGTCTTTTCCAGGAACTATTAATATAGAAGTACACGTTCCTTTTACGTGAATACATTCAGATGTTTAATTTTTTAATGAAATCCACATTTGTCTGCCGTTTTCAGGGACTCTTTTTGGTTAATAAATGTTGAGAAATACCTAAGAAAGGGGACTTCTCCCAGCAGTCCAGTGGTTAAGACTTTTCCCTTCTCCTGCAGGGAACACAGGGAGCAGGGGCCAGGGAACTAAGAAATTTCATGCTGTGTGCTGCAGCCAAAGAAAAAAACCCCAAGAAAGTCTTAGATTAATGTGTGTAAATAACATTTGATCCCTCTTACAGGCCAATACAACTGTGTGCAAAAATTTCCATATCAGTGTCCTAATTATCTTTTCTAAAATGTTCTCCTCTTTCCCAATGTATTTTGACCTTGAATTATTATGCTTTTGCTTGGAGGGGCAGAAGAAAAAGAAATGACCCTAATTTTGTAACCGTTGAGCTGTTAATATGGGAGAAAAACCTCAGGGACGTTTTGGTTAGTAATCATTAAAGACTGATGAAAACTATCAGAGTGTTAGAGCTCTGACTACAGCGCTTAAAGGTTTGAATTCAAAGGGCATGAGAGCTGCTCTGTAACAAAAGTGAATAATTAAACCCTAACTCAGGGGCTTGTGTGAAACTGTTCCTGGTTCTTCCCCTACAACCTGCAGTAGCAGATGCTTCACTCTTTATGTTCTCCAATGCCAGTGAGAAACCACGAAGTCTAACACAGTGCCTTTGGGTTGTGTCACCCAGGATCACTGAACTTGGCCCAGGGCAACACCCCTTGTAACATTTGATTGGCACTTCTATTTATACTTCCGCTGCTATCATAAATGTCATGATGCAGAAGATAATAGTTAATGCTTAATATAACATTATGAAATGTTATTTGCCCTCAGTTCAGTTCAGTTCAGTTGCTCAGTTGTGTCTAACTCTGCGACTCCACGGACTGCAGCAAGCCAGGCTTCCTTGTGCATCACCAACTCCCAGAGTTTACTCAAACTCACGTCCATCAAGTCGGTGATGCCATCCAACCATCTCATCCTCTGTCGTTGCCCTTCTCCTCCCACCTTCAATCTTTCCCAGCATCAGTGTCTTTTCAAATCAGTCAGTTCTTCACATCAGGTGGCCAAAGTATTGGAGTTTCAGCTTCAGCATCAGTCCTTCCAATGAATATTCAGGACTGATTTTCTTTAGGATGGACCGGTTGGATCTCTCTGCTGTCCGAGGGACTCTCAAGAGTCTTCTCCAACACCACAGTTCAAAAGCATCAATTCTTCAGAGCTCAGCTTTCTTTATAGCCCAGCTCTCACATCCATACATGACTACTGGAAAAACCGTAGCTTTGACTAGATGGACCTTTGTTGGCAAAGTAATGTCTTTGCTTTTTAATATGCTGTCTAGATTGGTCATAGCTTTTCTTCCAAGGAGCAAGCATCTTTAATTTCATGGCTGCAGTCACCATCTGCAATGAATTTGGAGCCCCCAATAATAAAGGCTGTCACTGTTTCCACTGTTTCCCCATCTATTTGCCATGAAGTGATGCAACTAGATGCCATGATCTTAGTTTTCTGAATGTTGAGTTTTAAGCCAACTTTTTCACTCTCTTTTACTTTCATCAAGAGGCTCTTTAGTTCTTTGCTTTCTGCCCTACTGTCTGCCCTGCTATTTGTCTTACTACAAGAAAAATAATGTAATACTTGCACCCATGGGGAATGATATAGCTACAGGTTATTTACTGGCAGTGTTTGTAAAACTGAAATTTAGGAGACAATCTAGAAGTCAACAAATGACATATATACCCTACCATGTATAATATAAATAGCTAGTGAGAAGCTGATGTATAGCATAGGGAGCTCAGCTCATGTTCTGTAATGACCTAGGTGGGTGGAATGGGGAGGTGGGAAGAGGCTGAACAAGGAGGGGGTATATGTATACTTAGAGCTGATTCACCTTGTTGTACAGCAGAAACTAGCACAACATTGTAAAGCAATTATACTCTAATCAAAAAATAAATTAAAAATAAAGTCAGTGAGGAGAGGGGACAGGCAGCTGATTGGGGGGGTAGCTAAAAGGGAAATTTCTTTCTTCACTTTTTATTTTGAAATATTTCACCCATATAAGAGAAATTATCTAGTGACTTTCCGAAATACAAGAATAAAAATCAGCAGTTTAAGAACTAGAACAGTGCCAATATTTTAATGCCCTGAGTATCCCTCCCAGAGCCCATCTGTCTGCCTTCTCTCAGGAATAATAATTTTGATTTTTATCTTTGTTATTGAGAAGGAGACAGTTGACTTTTGTTTAAACTTTGTACCATGTGAAGATACAGATTATGCAAAAATAAATACAAAATTTAAAATTAAATTTAAATTAAAAAACAATAAATTTATCTAATTTAATATCTTCATTATAACGAAGGCAGAAACCTTTACACAGAAAAACAAGTGGAGTATGTCTTTCATGAAGTAATGCTTGCTTTCAAGTGAGCATAGAACATGAATTACCTGTGATACTATTTCTATTTGTCCAGCTGTCAGATGCAGTGTACTTAATGTAACTTATTAAAAATGAAGTTCTCAGAATTCTGAAGTCAACATTTTGCCTAGAACAAGGATCAACCGGAGGGGGGTATAATAATCTTATTCAAAATGCTGAATTAGTGTATTTGATATTCAATTCTTAAAGCATAAATTTAGCCCGCATGGTTTAATGACAGTGGATCATTTGTCAGAATTCTTTCTGCATCATTCAAGATTTCATGCCTAATAAAAGACATCATGGTTTGATGTCAGCAGTTGGCTATTTGAGTACTTCGTCATAGGCAGCATGACCTTTCAGCACTGTGAGTTGTTCATATGCAATAGTGAGCCAGATTTTTCCAGTGACTGAGTTCATCGTGATTGGCACCTTAGGAAACATCATTAACTCCTGATGCTGTAGGTCACTCCCTGTGCATGCTCACCCGTGTCCAACTCTGGGACGTCATGGACTGTAGCCGGCCAAGCGTCTCTGTCCATGGGATTTTCCCGGCAAGAATACTGGAGTGGGTTGCCATTTCCTTCTCCAGGGGGTCTTCCTGACCCAGGGATCGAACCTCATCTCCTAAGTCTCCTTCATTGGCAGTGCTGCAGATTCTTTACCACTGAGCCACCTGGGAAGTCACTCTCAACAGTTTCCCAGTGACTTACAAGAATTAATGCCAGTTTCAAAAATATCTGAGATATTTTTGTCTTAAAATTTAGACTGACTTTAGTCTAGGTCAGTGCCAAATGACAAAATTCTGGAAACAGTTCTGGAACTGTTGGAGCAATTATAAAAACTTCACCCCGACAGTGTATTGTCAGTGATGGGTCTTAAGTAAGTTTCCTATGCACACACCAAATCATTACATAGACTGTCGCCATAGTGGGCTAATAGTCACTGAGTGCCTTCTGCTTGCCAAGCATTGTTCTTGGCACCTAACCTGCCATGTCACTTCATTTTCACGGCAACCCTTTGAGGTAGATGTTACTATGCATACGTGTGTACTCAGTTGCTTCAGTCATATCCAACTCTGCAATCCATGAACTGTATCCACCAGGCTCCTCTGTCCATGGAATTCTCCAGGCAAGAATACTGGAGTGGGTTGATATACCCTCTTCCAGCGGATCTTCCCAGCCCAGGAATCAAACCCATATCGCCTGTGTTTCCTGCATTGCAGGCAGGTTCTTTACCCAATGAGCCACCTGGAAAGCCCAGATGTTGCTATAAAACCTGTTGGTCACTCAGTCATGTCAGACTCTTTGCAATGCCGTGGATTGTAGCTCTCCAGGCTCCTCTGCCCATGGAATTCTCCAGGCAGGAATATTGGAGTGGGTTGCCATTCCCTTCTCCAGGGGATCTTCCTAATCCAGGGATCAAGCATGGGTCTCCTGCATTGCAGGTAGGCTCTTTACCATCTGAGCCATCAGGGAAGTCCAGATGTTACTATACTGGTTTACAGATGAGAAACTTAGGGTCAAAGAGACGGTAGAATTTTATAAGTTCACACACTGACTATGTAAGAGAGCCAGGCAACCTGGGTTGTTATGTGGTACCTAATGAGACATCTGAAATATATATTCTAGATAAACATGCTGGTTGTCACCCAGATGACCCATAATATAGGGTCTAATATAGACCCATAATATAGAGTAATGGCAACCCACTCCAGTACTCTTGCCTGGAAAATCTCATGGGCAGAGGAGCCTGGTGGGCTGCAGTCCATGGGGTCACGAAGAGTCGGACACGACTGAGCGGCTTCACTTTCACTTTTCACTTTCATGCACTGGAGAAGGAAATGGCAACCCACTCCAGTGTTCTTGCCTGGAGAATCCCAGGGACGGCGGAGCCTGGTGGGCTGCCGTCTATGGGGTTGCACAGAGTCAGACACGACTGAAGTGACTTAGCAGCAGCAGCAGCATAGACCCATAATATAGGAGTCTAATATAGACTCCACCCTGGGGAGACTTGTCCATTCTAGGAGAAAGTGAGGGGGGTAGGTGGAGATACAGTACTCTTGTCACTTCTGTCTCCTGGTCTTTAGATTCTTTTGCCACTTTATAGTTTCACTACAAGTAGAAAAAGGAAGAGTTATTAGAGACAGTGGGATCCCTTGGTATGTGTATATGTTCGTGTCCATGTACTCATTTATTCAACAAATTTGTCTTGAGTATCTTCTGTGGGCCAGACGCTGTACGCATCCAGAGCAGTCTCATTTTGCTTGAGACCTTATAATTCATGATTCAGGTAACCTTAATGAAGAAGAGAATCTCTGTTTACTAGAATAGCTATGTGGTAAAGGTGAGAAAACAATTTAAAGTATACTTAGTTTGCTGACTTCAAGACTGTAGCATTCTTGGTGAAGATACTGAGGATAATTTTGTTTTACATTTTTTACCTAAAGTGAGACTTTAATATTTTACATGATGTGATTTCAAATTTATATAAGAGGCAACAGCAGCCCTCTCTATATATTTCCTGGGATACTGTTTTACTGACTGGGGAATCCAGCAACACTATGAAAACTGCTGCTAATGTCACCATATTCATAGACAGTGTGGACAAATATCTGGAAAATCCCTAAGTCTGGCCTCTCTGGATTTCAAATAGATCCATGTCACCTTCACCAGGTGCTAGGAGATTCTTCAGTACTATATGAAGCTAAGTTGCAAGCAATATTAAACTTTCCCTTAGCAAACTGTTTTTAAAAATCACCAAACCATTTCATATTGCATCAAAGAGGGCCTTATTTCAAGAAGTTTAAGTAATCCTTTTTTCTTGTAGGTCTTGGCCAGCCTGAGAACTGTACGAAACAACTTTGCTGCATTGACTAATTTGCAAGACCGAGCACCTAGCAAGTAAGTTATTCTTTTTACCCCCACCTTCCAGCCAATCTTTTAAATAGTGTTTTCTCAGTTTGCTTGAGCTCAAGGCAATATATTAGATTTCTCTGAATCATTGCCGTGGTGTCTAACCATTTACACTAAGTCATATGAAGTCCTGTTAATTTACTATAAATACTTTGGAGTGATGGTTCTCATATCAGAAATGAATCAGGATGACAAATAAATATGGTGATTCCATCTGTCAGAGATCACCTGGCATGATCAGTCCTCTGCCTTGTCACACACAGGGTAACTTTATAGTTTGGGCTTACTTCATAAATTAACCATTGACAAATAATGTCATCAAGACTTGAAGTTAACCCAAAGGCATCCTCTCAATTCTAGCACAACCATTACTTGGGGAAGCCTCATATCACAGGCGTGTGTGTTAGTCTCTCAGTTGTGTCTGACTCCTTGCAACCCTGTGGACTGCAGCCCTCCAGGCTCCTCTGTCCATGGGATTCTCCAGGCAAGAATACTGGAATGGGTTGCTATTCCCTTCTCCAGGGGATCTTCCTGACCCAGGGATTGAACCCCAGTCTCCTGCATCTCAGGCAGATTCTTTACTGTCTGAGCCACGAGAGAAGACTCATATCACAGGAAAGATCTCTAATTCTCCTGCTGTTACTGACTCGGATGAGCAGTTAACAAAATTGGGATTTATGGGATGACAGGGGAAGGAAGTGTTTGAAAGAGAGAAAGATGAGAAGGAAAATAACTATAACTTGGGGGTTCCAATAAAGATGGGAAATGAAACAAAAAAGAAAATTAATTTTCCAATATTAAATGGAAAACTGATTAGTTATTCACATTCCATTTTTGTGATAACCTATTATGAATAATGAGGGCTTCTCAGGTGGCTTAGTGCTAAAGAATACACCTGCCAAGGAGGAGACTCAGGTTCGAGCCCTAGGTCTGGAAGATCCCCTGCAACCCACTCCAGTATTCTTGCCTGGGAAATCCCATGGACAAAGGAGCCTGGTGGGCTACAGTCCATGGACACAACATAGCAACTAAACAACAACAACATTATGAATAATAATATTATCATTAAAATATCAACTGTAAAGAATTTTCGAGGAAAAAAATTCATTAAATCAATATTAAGAGGAAAGTGAATAAAAATGTATTTGAACTTATCTATGCATATAAAATTTTGTTGTAATTACTACTTCTTAAAGAAGACACAGAAAAAAATCTAAACTTTCCATCCCATAATAGCAGAATCTACCTCCCAAATTCACTTTTCTTGTGACTAAAAAAAGCTCTGGCCGTTATGCCCATACTTTCTGTGACAGAACAAGGTTTAAATTAAAAAAATCAGTATAAATGCCACAATGCAAATAATTGGAATGGAACTCAGAAGGTTCAGTTGGCTTTCACATTTTTGCAGGTAATGCAATTTTGCAGTCCTATTCCCTCAGCCTAAGCATTTTTCACCTCCCGCTTCCCCTCTTCATCCACTGGGCTAACTGTAATTCATTCTTTAGGTTCCAGCTTAAAATGTAATTTCATTTGGGGTACTGTCTCTAAGTAACACCCCACACGCATCCACACCCACGGGACCCAGCCCGGGTGCTGTGCCTATCCACCACCTTCTGATTACATCCTGCCCTTCACCCCTATTTTAGCACATTCCTCTCAGTATTGCAGTTGCCCGTTCTCTTGTCTGAATGCTGCTTAAGAATTTCAGGTCCCAGAAAGCAGAGGTTGCGTCTGGTTCATTTTTGAATTCCCAGTGCCTAGTGTAATACCCAGCACAGTCATTTTTCTGCACGCACTTGACGGCTGGAAGGGTGACACAGAAATCCAGCTTGGGAAGCCTAAGGGTATGTTTCAGGCTGCGTGCTCATTACCAAACGTGTCTTCCGTGTTCCAAGCCCCCTTGGTGCTTCTGGCATTTGGCAGCTTCCAAGTTCCATCACCTTCTCTTTGGAAAGTCGCAGCTCTGCAGGAAAAATGGTTACTGGTGTCCCTTCTGAACTTTTCAACCTCAATTTTTGTCCAGGAAATTGAGATTTTTGTCTTTGGAAGGTGAACAAAAAGCTTTGTAACTAATTCCTTTTACGCTTCCTTCAGCCTTGGTCATTTGAGTAGCAGCGTCTGTACCTGTGGGCAGGCAGACAGTTGTTCAGCAGGCGTGACGGCATCAGGCTAGTCTTTCTGTCCCCAGAGAGATCATCTGAGGCCTCTTCTATATGAGACAACGGTTTTCAACTGACTCACAGGGGCAAAACAGATTCAAATGGAAAAGAGCAGCTAAGAGGAGGGTAGAAAAACATAATTTATGCCTGAACTTGACCAGCCTTATAGTGCCCCGGGTGAAGTCAAATTAAACAGTATTATCTGGTGGACTTGTTTTTCTGGGCTTCCCAGGTGGCTTAGTGGTACAGAATCTGCCTGCAAATGCAAGAGACCCAGGAGACTGGGTTTGATCCCTGGGTCCGGAAGATCCCTGGAGTAGGACATGACTACCCACTCCAGTATTCTTTACTGGAAAATTCCATGGACAGGGGAGGCTGGCAGGGTGCAAAGAGAGAGACATGACTGAACACACAGAGCACAAAGGTATTTGTAGTCTCTCTTTTGATTGAAACCGATTTGTACCTTCTTTAGGGCTTCAAACCCAATCAGCCTTCTCAGGTATCAGAATAGTAGGACTCAGTCTACACACAGATAAACTCTATTCTATTCAGTGATAGCAAAAATGGATATGGCAAAATGGTTCATCACATCATGACTTGAGGGAACCATAATTTCCCACTGGGTACTCACAATGCCACTAGAACACTCCCAAGCCCACCCTTGGATTTTCTGGAAGTATATGCTAGGGGCTTCCCTGGTATCTCAGCTGGTAAAGAATCTGCCTGCAGTGCAGGAGACATAGGTTCAATCCCTGGGTTGGGAAGATCCCCTGGAGAAGGAAATGGGTACCCACTCCAATATTCTTGCTTGGAGAATTCTATGGACAGAGTAGCCTGGCAGGCTACAATCCATGGGGTCATAAAGAGTTGGACGTAACTGAGCAACTTTCACTGCACTAGCTTGCATAATCCACCATTTCTGAATCCTACAAGAAGTGCATTTGGAAGGATATATCTGAAGCCCTGACCCCTGCAAGCCCTCACTTGCTCACAGCTGACTTTTGGTAACTTGCTGCTAGTTCCTGTCCCCCTGCTCTTCCTTGTCCTTGAGATTTTCCATTCCAGAAGTGAGTTCTGGCTCATTCTTTGTTAAATGATTTATCACTGTAGCTGTGGATCAAATGATTAATATTTTCTGCTGTTGTTACTTGAAATATCAAGTTCCCAAGTGCCAGTTGTAGGGTTGATATCAAAAGAAGATAATAAGTAACAAGCCCATGATTTGGTTTTCAAAACTATAGAAATGTTTTAGAAAATATTTCTTCGATACCTTTTCCAGACAAAATCAATACTTCCTAAATGTTCACAGCTGCTACTGCTAAATCGCTTCAGTTGTGTCCGACTCTGTGTGACCCCAGAGACGGCAGCCCACCAGTCTCCCTCGTCCCTGGGATTCTCCAGGCAAGAACACTGGAGTGGTTTGCCATTTCCTTCTCCAATGCATGAAAGTAAAAAGTGAAAATGAAGTCGCTCAATTGTGTCCGACTCCCAGCGACCTCACGGACTGAAGCCCACCAGGCTCCTCCGTCCATGGGATTTCCCAGGCAGGAATACTGCAGTGGGTTGCCATTTCCTTCTCCAGGGACCTTCCTCACTCAGGGATCGAACCTGCAACTCCTGTGTGTCCTGCATTAGCAGGTGGATTCTTTACTCCTGAGCCACCCGGGAAGCCCAGTCATTATACAAGTGATTTGAATAATAAACTCTCAGCAAGTAGATGACTATTGGTATATAGACCAGAACTATTTCAAAGGCAATGGCAACCCACTCCAGTACTCTTGCCTGGAAAATCCCATGGATGGCGGGGCCTGGTAGCCTGCAGTCCATGGGGTCGCTAAGAGTCGGACACGGCTGAGCGACTTCAGTTTCACTTTTCACTTTCATGCATTGGAGAAGGAAATGGCAACCCACTCCAGTGTTCTTGCCTGGAGAATTCCAGGGACAGGGAGCCTGGTGGGCTGCCGTCTATGGGGTTGCACAGAGTCAGATACGACTGAAGCGACTTAGCAGCAGCAGTTTGAAACATTAACCTTTCTTTTTAATGAAGCATTAATTAAGTTTCATAATAAAAACTAAAATGACTCAGAAGTTAACTTTGGTGCATTTTCAATCAAATGAATGCAAAATTTCAGTCCCAAACTGATATCAGTAAATTTAAGAGCAATGAAACATAGTCAGAGGCTGACTGGAACCCAGGCAATGGGAATTTAAAAAGTACCAGACTGCTTTCCCCATGTACCTCCCAGCCCTGCTAAGAGATCATTCATCTCAGGAAGGCAGATTGGACCAAGGCTCTGCCGGAACCTGCCATCTGCAGAGGTTCCACAAAAGCTGCCTGAAAAATAAGGCAACAGAGTAGAGCACGGGGCACTGGAATCACAAATCTCAGCTTTCTTACTTTGAAGAAGCCATTTAAATTTCCAAAGCTTGTGTTTTCCTCATTGGTAAAATGGGAACAATGAAACTGTCTACCTTAAGCTTTGTTGTAAGGATTAAATGAGATCATCCATCTAAAGTGCTCATTTAGCAAAATGTCAGACACACAGATCAGTTCAGTTCAGTTGCTCAGTCGTGTCGGACTCTTTGCGACCCCGTGAATCGCAGCACGCCAGGCCTCCCTGTCCATCACCAACTCCCGGAGTTCACCTTAACTTTGTCCATCGAGTCGGTGATGCCATCCAGCCATCTCATCCTCTGTCGTCCCCTTCTCCTCCTGCCCCCAATCCCTCCCAGCATCAGAGTCTTTTCCAATGAGTCAACTCTTCGCATGAGGTGGCCAAAGTACTGGAGTTTCAGCCTCAGCATCAGTCCTTCCAAAGAACACCCAGGACTGGTCTCCTTTAGGATGGACTGGCTGTATCTCCTTGCATTAAGCCCTTAGTTAGGGTTAGCCACTACTGGAACTACCAAAACAACCCCCCAAAATGAAAACAAACACTTTTGAGACATCTTTGAATGTATCTATTTTATAAAATGTTTTAAATATCACTATTTTTAAGAGCTTTCAATTGTAGTAACTTCATTTTTTTTAATTGGAGAATAATTGCTTTACAATGTTGTGTTGATTTCTGCCATACAACAGGGATCAGTCATAAGTATGTGTGTGTATCCCCTCTCTCTTTAGCCTTCCTGCCACACATCCCTACACCTCTAGGCCATCACAGAGTGATAACACCTTTATAAAATTACATTTCAACAAAATTTAAGATTCCATAAGTGATATTTTCTTCAACATAATTGATTAAATACTGAATACATTGAACTGGGCTCTGCAGGGAATACAGATTAATCATATGGCATTATTATTATTTTTTTACACCAGAGGGTTTATAATCATCTTGTGAAACTTCACCAACATCTGAAAAATTAGAGACTACTAAATAAGACTGACTTAAGTACCCTTATAGTGTTTCTAAAATCTCAGCAGGATCTATTTGGGCCAGTTGTTAATATACCTCTCTAACAAATGTATCAGAGATGTTTCTTAATATAAGAAAATGGGAAAAAGTTGAAGCAGGTTCTCTAAGTGTAATATAGTTTACAAGGAATCATTCACTTCTGATAATGTATAGGTAATCATGTCGAGTTATGCAAAAATAAAAGTTTCATAACGTTGCATTAGAGAAACCAGTTGTAGACTCGCTGCTTTTTCAAGTTCAGAAAGTCAGTGTTTGCTCTGTAAGCCTTGGCTTAATTGAATATGGTCAGTCAATAAAGACTTCCTCTTCTCTCATGTCTCTGTGACATTTACATCAGCTTTATTTACCCCAAAGTCTATCACAACGAGACTTAGCTTTTTTTTTTGATCTGAACTATAGTACAAAGTGTGCATAGGAATTTGACTGGCTAGCATGAAAAAAATCTTCATTTGCTTACCCTAACTTAAAAATAATCCTTACATTTAAATGGTGTATTTGAAATGACTCAGAGAGTCCCGAAACCAACAAAATATCACGTATTTACGGCTCTGTGTTTTTCTCTCTTTGTCAGAAGATCACCCATGTGCAACCAACCATCCATCAACAAAGCCACCCTAACAGGTAAGAAAGATCTGGGACATTATTCTTTTCACGTCTAGGAAAAAAGCATATTTTCCAAGATTCCGCCTAATTATTATAATACCAGTTTTTTCTACAGTTTTAAAGTGTTTAAGAAATTAATCCTTTCCTCTTTATCATCTCATTTCTCTCATTGATCTCACAAGCTGTCCATTTTAAGCTATTGGTAAAACTTAACTAATGTGCCTTTAAAAAAAAAAAAAAACAATTAAATTTGTACTCCTACTCAGCTGAGCGTTGCTCATTCATATCTTGAGAGGTAGCATTACCTTAAAAGTGTTGAACATGTTGTTTCTGAGCTTGTGTTATCATCATATTGTTAATATATGCTAGTTTGGTTTAATGAAAGTCAGAACATAAATAAAAGTTACCTTCTTGTTTAATCAATACCCCAGTTGTGTGTAGGAAGGAACGCCATTCCAATACTCCCACTTTGGACCCATAGAGTTGAGATTAAATTCAATTTGGGAGAGGAGAGAAGAAGTAATTATATAATAGCTGAAAGCTCAATGAGATCAAAAGAACAGATGTTTGGGGAAGAGAAGTGGATGGAAGGGTGAAGGGTGTAAAGGGCAAAAGAATAAAATTACTCCAATTCCTTTTAGTCTATTTTAGACATGGGGCTTGACCTCAGCTGATCCAAAAACAGAGCAAATGATCTCATTTTGCTGAACCTGAAACCACATTTGAACTCATTTAATCATTTCTTCAAACTCCAATTGATTCATTAAAATAATTGCCTGGAGAAGAAAACCTATGTTTTCTAAAATTATTACCAGAAGACAATTAACATATTCTCCAAACTAGACCCACACTTCACTTGATTCAAGTGTCTTCCTTGGAGTCCAGCTCGTAACGTGCAGAGGAGCCCATTATTACGTTATTAGTGACTATACTTTGCTTGAAAGTGAACTTCATCATGTCCAATCAGGACCTTTCAATTGGGCTCATTTGTGGTCACCACATCAAAGTGATTCTGGAATAGTTGTTAATGTTGGTCTTTCGCGAATGGCTTTCAAATAGACTTGCGTTCCGTTGACTATTACATTATTGGTTGTCTTTACCATTTTTATCTTTCAAGATCTTATTGGTGATGATTTTCAGCTGGCATTTCATAGTCTGTCTGGTTTACCTGTTTTCTTCTTGCCATTGGTCAAGAGATGGACAATAATTGAAATTCCTATACATTAAAGTAAGTTCTTTGAGTAAGAAATGTCTTCTTCAGAGACCACAATATAAGAGAGCCCAAACGTACCTGGCGCGTCTAATGAGAGACACCATGTGGAACCTGGTTCCCAGCCTTGCTCCCAGCACTAGACCTGAGCCCCCTTCACCTTTGCAATAAGCGAGACAGCTGACATCGCAGTTTGTACGGGACTCAGTGCTGTTTTGGTCCCTGAAAGCTCCTGTAGCTTGAGGTTCCATATGAGCCAGCTCCACAGAGCGTCCTCAGAGCAGCTGCAGGTACCAGTGGAAGCTACTGTGTCCACCAAGCGCTGGGGGTTGCTGCATGGCCAGGGCAGCTGACTGACCATCATGGCAGGCATCTGGCACTGATTAAAGAGAGGGTAGTCCACTCAGGAGGCACAGAAGCGGTCTTAAATACATGTGGGAGGCCCCACAGAAGCTCCCAAATGTTTTCACTTAGTGCTAAAGCCAGGAGCAATACCAGGGGGAATGGTGGGTCATGGACATCTGGGTGTCAAGGTTATTGTGGCCTCATTTGTACCCACATGATCTTGACCTGGGGCTGTGGGCTACAGAAATATCTACGAAAGGAGACTAATTAACTGTCATTAAGTATTAACTGTCATTAAGTGCTTCATGCAGCTGTATTCATCACAAAGCACAACAGGAAATGAACTGGCTAGCAAACGGAAGCCTTTTTCCTTGCCCAAGCATGGCAAACAGGTGGAAAAGTTGAATGAGGGAGTTGGGGAATGAAGGCAACAGCAAGGGACGTTCTCCTCTCTGAGCTCATTCTGAGAACGTGGGCCCTTAAAAACATAAATCGTGAGGCTTCGCTAGAAGACAAGACACAGGGGGAAGGTGTGCTTGTGAATTTCCTCCCTCGGTGGCGTGGGACCTGACTCCAAGTTCACTCCCTGGCTGGGGTGAAGGAGAGTGTTAAACAGTCAGTGCGGCAACCTTGAAGGTGAACTTGGCCTTCTTAGAAATTATTCATGGGTTCTAGAGGAACAGTGTAGTACTCTATGCAGTTAAGTTCATGGTTGATCCAAAAGGCCATGTTGGTGCACAGAAGCCCTGCAGAGCACCTCCATAGAACATCACTGATGGGGCACTCTTGGAATTGTGTGTGATTTCATAGGGGAGGAAGGCGCTTCTCTGCATGTCCAGAATCCAAGTCATACTCTATCATGATAGCTGTGTGGCCCTGGGCAGGTTACGTACCCTTTTTCTGCCTGTTTTCCCATTTACGAAGCAATGATTGTATTTTATATAGCTGTTGCTAAATAAATGATTTCATGTGTGCAATGCTCTCAGCATAGAATAAGCACTCAATACATCATTTTCTTTTCTTGTTTTTATTTGGTTTTTGTGTCTAGCATTCATTCTGTATGAACTAGGGGAGATGGAAAGAAAATTAAGTCTCCATAAATCAACTTCTTGAGCTTTAAAAAAGTTTTAACTCTCTCTATATCACATTGTGCCTTCTAGAACTTTCTCACATAGAACTAAAAACACTCCTTTCCCCCTTGGAGGTTATTCCATTTTACATGAGTTAAAGTTGGAAAAGTTTGATTTTATATCATTAGGGATGAAGCGTGTTAGTTGCCAGATTTTATTGTTCTCCATAATAGGTAAATACATAGCTCTACATCAGTGTAACAATGGAAAAAAGAAAAAAAAGAAAAACCTTCCAAATGTTCATTTAGAAAAGAGCCTTCCTACTGAAGAGCTATTTGTTCTTTAGTGTGGTATAACAGAAATATGGCATGTGGCTTTCTGGGCCTGAGTGCAAACCTTGTCTCTCTCTTTAGTTTTATTCCCTCATTGGAAGAATGGAAATAGGAGTTCCTAATTCTTGGTGCTGTTACAGGAATTCAAGGAGATAAGTTAGATGAGGAACAGAAGCCTGTCATGAGTAATTCACAAAGTTTTCTTCCTACATCTCTACTCTGTGTCTGACCTTTTTTTTGATCCTAAAAAAAGCTAAAATTAGCTTTGATCCTAAAGCTAATTTTAAAGCTAATTTTAAAACTGGTGGTGTAGAGAAGGATAGTGGCGATGTATCAGCTTTACTTGTGTGTTTAATTTGTGATTTTGTTTGCAAACAGTAGTGATAGCACATCTTTAGGAATCCCTGTACTTAATGCAGGGCTCCCAGGTGTCTTGGTGGTAAAGAATCTGTCTGCAATGCAGGAGACCCAGGTTTGATCCCTGGGTTAGAAAGGTGCCTTGGGGGGAGGAAATGGCAACCCACTCCAGTATTCTTGCCTGGAAAATCCCATGGATAGAGGAACCTGGTGGGCTACAGTCCATAGGGTTGCAAAGAGTAGGACAGGACTGAGTGACAGACACACATACACATACTAGTGCAAGGCTCACGTGCGTAAGTCCTTAGCTGAGAGTGAATAGCAGAACTAGAGTGTGCTGAAACATGAGAGGGCAGCAGAGAGTCAGAGCTGCCAAGCTATACCTGCATGGTGACATTGAGCCCTGGTTTTGGTATAAAGCCTTGTCTTTGGGGACACGGTTAGTTCTTTTGAGCATTTCAATTTCAAACGAAGCTAACTCAAGAAAAATGTTCTGTGGCCATCTCCTGAGACCCTGTCACATCTTGACAATATCACTTTACAGTATTTGTAATTTCCATATTTTCTGTCCCTTTGTTAGTCGCTCAGTTGTGTCAGACTTTGCAACTCCATGGCCTGTAGCCCACCAGGCTCCTCTGTCCATGGAATTCTCCAGGCAAGAATACTGGAGTGGGGTTGCCCTGCCGGCATCCAGGGGATCTTCCTCAGGGATCTAACCGGGGCGCCTGCATTGCACGCAGATTCTTTACCTTCTGAGCCACCAGGGAAGCTTTTTTAGTCATATTTAAATTGAGGATCTTCATGGTGAGAATGTAACTGAGAGAAAATGCATTTAAAGTTCTCTATTTTAAAAATGAGAAAATTGAGTCCTAGTGAGAAAAAAAAAAATGCTACTTAGAGGCAGAACTGAGAATAAATGCAAGACCCCTTTTTCCCAAGTTTATACCCTTATAAAATTATCAGTGCAATTAGGGTAGCCTTCTGACCCCACCATGAAGTGTATGTTTTGGAGAAAGTAAAAGAGATCTTAAAGGATATTGATTTCTGGGTAATAGATACATTTTTGTTTTGTTTTGTATATGGACTCAAAAAACTTATACTGATTTCTCACTGAACAGGTCTTTATATTTAGAGCTATTTTTGTTATTTCCACAGATTATATCCTAGAGGCCTTCAGATAAATAAAGGTTGGCCGACTAAGGAGAAAATACGAATTCTTCTATCAAAGCAGTAAAACTAGTACAATTACCTACCATTTACCTGTAGAGGGAGACACATAATTCAGGGACAAGCATAAAATAAAACAAAAGTAGTTTTAGTCCAAAATTTTGGTATATCTCCACTCATATTTTTTACCCTGAATATCCATAACTCCTTTTTGAAAAGTGCATTTTCAATAGAATTTAATCAGTTGTTAAGCAGAGAATTTAAAAAGTAAACTTTCAAAATATACTAGTCAAAACACAATGAAAAGAAACTTAATTTTGTTTGTTTAGTGTTCTTCTAAAGCACAAAGCATTTTCTAAAATCTATTGATGAAAAAAAAACTGAAACAATTTTTTGGGAACAATTTAACTGGAACAATTATTTTGCTATTATCTGGACTAATCATTTAACACTTTGTGCTTGCTTAAGAAAACGAAACTCTTTTATGGTGACAGTACTAGTGACTTATATGTAGGTTTGCCTTTTAAATCTCTGTGTGTATATAATAAAAACAACTAGTGTATGTGATGTAAAAAAGATACATATATATCTTTTTACATTATAAGCGTGCTGAGTCACTTCCGTTGTATCTGACTCTTTGTGACCCCATGGACTATAGCCCCCTAAGGTCCTCTGTCTGTGGGATTCTCCAGGCAAGAATACTGGAGTGGGTTGCCATGCCTTCCTCCAAGGGATCTTCCTGACCCAGGGATAGAACCTGTGTCTCTTATGTCTCCTGCATTGGCAGTGGGGGTGGGGGAGGGGGTTCTTTACCACGAGCACCACCGTGTGTATATATAAAATAGATAGCAGTTGGAAGTAGGAGCCTCTGAAGAGGGGGAAAGAGACCTTGGTGAGAGAGATATATAGGGCCCGAGGGGACACTGAACTAAAAACGTGCCTTTAGACAGAATGGGTGGGGGGATGAAGACCCAGCTGTTGCTATGGGAGTCTCACCCTCCTCATCAGCCCCTGGCAGGAAGTGGCTTCATCATGCAGCTCTTTTTTCCCTTTCTTTTAATAAGAGCAAAGATAGTGGCAACACTTTACTGATTACAGAGGAGGAGTGCACAGTAAGCTTTCTTAGGAATGTGATTGAGGGATGCTGAGAACACCTTATGTTTAATAGCTTTAATAAAAAATTAATAAAGATTGTGTATGTGAGTGTTAGCCATTGGTTTTAGGGGGAAGTTTTTTGCTAGTTTTACTTATATATTTGATGCATCTGATGAGTGTGGAATATTCTAAATTTTTGAGCCGGAGTTTACTTTTACAAAAATCCCCACATTAAAAAGACCTTTCCAGGAAAAACACTGAACTAAAAGATTTGCTTTAAGTGCATGGAGTATGACTACTTATAAATTTATGATCTTTCAGAGGAGCCAAAATCTGTTTCCTTCCTTAAAGCTAACTTGTTTTGCCTTCTTATGCTTTCATTTAGATAAGTAGAGCTATCTCTACTAATTTGTAAAAAGACCAGGTCTAACAATCACTTTTTAGTTAGAAATTGATTTAAGTTAAATTTGGTTTTCTAACAGAAAACCAGTGAAAATGGGAAAATATAATTTAATCGTATCTCTATTGACTAAATATCTGCTCTGGATATTTTGTTTTAATTTTAACTGAAACAATTAAATGAAACTGCATATTCATTGAGTCAGAACAGCAAAAAGATTATAAGTGAAGCCATACAGGTTGAAAATCCAGCTTTCTTCTTACTGTGTTGTCTTGGTCAGCTTACTTAAATTCTCAAAGTTTTCATTTCCTTCTCAGTAAATTCTAAGTCAGTGACTAGCATAGTGGTTGGTACCCAGAATGTACTCAACAAATACAGATTATCATTATTGCTTTAATTTATTATTATTATTTCATCAACATATATTTTCTGTGCACCTTATATGTGGCATGCAATGAGGTAGGTGTTGGAAATAAAAAGAGTAAAATGTGACTACTGGCTTCACAGAAGTCACATGGGGGACAGAAAAGGAACCATGAAAAATTAAGTACAAGCTAAGTGCCAGCACTGAAGCAAGTTCACATACCTGTATGTATTTGAAGGAGAGGGCAGGTGACTCTACCTGGGGGAAACTCCCTGCTGAACTTTGAAGAATGTGGAGTTCTCCAAATTCTGGGTGATGGTGAAGGACAGGGAAGCCTGGCGTGCCGCAGTCCATGGGGTTGCTGAGAGTCAGGCACAACTTAACAATTGAACAGCAACAACCTCATGCCAAGGGATCAACAACAGTGAGATACGGAAGCATGGAGTGCTGGTCCAGCTCAGGAGACTGGGAACAGTAAGGAACAAAAAGAGCTGAAAGTGAATGGGAGCAACAGCGCGTGAGTCTCCAGGAGTAGATTAAGGCAGCAGCATGAAGAGCCTCGGAAGTCAGTGTAAGTAACAGTGGACTCTATTTTATGAGCAATGGCAAGTCATCAGTCATTTCTAAGTGGAGGACCAAGTATGTATGTTAGCATGACAGTGTTGGAAGCTGCAGAGAAAACAGATTGGAAGGAAGACAGACAAGAGGCAGCCTCATACTTACCAACAGCCGTTCCAGACCAAGTGCACGTTGAAGATCATATGGGTCCAAACTGGGGTGGGTGTCCTGGGGATGGAGAGGAGGAGATGGATTCACAGCTCTTCGCAGAGATTTGAGAAGTCTTGGTGTTTGATTAGATTGAGGAGTGAAAGAAAAGAGAAAAATGAAGGCATACACACAGGGATTCACCACACCATTGTGCGTTTGTATAAGAGATTGAAAACAACCCAAGTGCTCAGCAATGTGTGAGTTCTATTTAGGTAGTAAAAGTTCTATAATAAAAAAGGTTACATGACTTCTTTATGAGAAAAAATTAATAATGTAGAAAAATGCACTTAAAGAATAGATGTTAAATTGCTAAGTGAGCAATAGGCACCCATTTCATCCTTTTTAATTATGTATGTTGGGTTTAGTTTAAGATATTTTGCACGTTGACTAGTAACTAGCAAAGGCGGATAGCAGTACCGCTGTACATAGAATCTGGTGACAGACTTGTAAGTATGTCTCAGATCACGGGCTTCTGTTTGCCTGTCCTCGATAGAAAAAGTACAAACGAGACACTGCCAAATGTTCTTTCAATATTATTGTGCCACAGTGAGCACTCACTGTATCTTCAAATAATAATATCCCTCAGATAGGGCAGCCCTCTGCCTGGTGGTTGTGGAGCCTACGACAAGACAATTCTGTGATTCTCCAGTTGATCAGAAAAGCTACCATGAAAATAGAAGAGTTAAAGTCACCAATGTCCCCTTCAGCCTGTATCCCTTCCTCACCACCCTGAGTTAGAAAAGCACAGTGCTTCCCAAACCTGCCTGATCTAAGGAACCCCTAAGGGATCTGTAAAAATAAATGCAATAAGACAAGTTCCAGGACAGTCCAGAACAGAATCTTTGGGGTAAGGCTTGGGATCTATATTCAAGTGCCTCAAGTGAACAAATCAGCCAAATTTGGGAGACTAATCGGATACTGAATGCAGTAGGAGAGAGTGCTGCTCTGAACAGTGTTGCCATTGAGTTGCTGGGAAGTTGTTGGAAAATCATTGACTCTCTGGAAACTGTGGACAGTGATACGCACATCCCCATCCAACAGGCAGTGCAGCCTAAGATACACAAGATAATATGCGTGAGGTGCTTTGTGGTCAGCAGAAGGGAATACAAGGTGGCAGTATTATCTGTGCCATCCTCGTCACCATGGTCGTCATCATCTGGGCCATCACCCCTGTTATCTCTCCAAATGTATACAGATTTTAATTAGGCAAGCTTGTCCCTCTCCTTGAAGAAAATGAAGCATCATGTCCGTGTTTGTGTACAAGGGTGGGAGTGAGTTTGGGAAATGTTTTGTTTAGTTACTGTATTCTTTTCTTCTCAGACACTGTATGCAGTCTCCTTTAAAAAAAAAAGAAAAAAAATGAAAGAACAGCAAAACTGCATTCTTAAGTCACTCCCTTTATACACAAAGGGCTTCCCACCCATGTATGCCTTAAAGCGTGTTCCCTTAGGCACACTTAAAAATAAAAGACTGTGGTGGGGCAAAACAATGAAAATTCCTTTGGGTCTAATTTCCCACGTTTTTCTAATTAAGTGTTACACAGAATTATTTAACTCTATGAATAAATGAGGATTTCACTATTCAGAAAAAAATTTTTAATTGGATCTATTAATACTAACATTAATAAAAATTAACATTTTCTGATATGTGATATGTATTAAAGACTCCACGTGCATAATCTATTTTAAATCTTATGATAATTCAATAGACAGCTTCAAATGACAGTTCAGTTCAGTTCAGTTCAGTCGCTCAGTCGTGTCCGACTCTTTGCGACCCCACAAGGTGTAAGTTAAGTCTGGGGCTTCCCAGGTAGCTCAGTGGTAAAGAGTTCCCCTGCCAGTGCAGGAGCTGCAGGAGATGCGGGTTCAATGCCTGAGTTGGGAAGCTCCCCTGGAGTAGGAAATGGCAACTCACTTCAATATTCTTGCCTGGGAAATCCCATGAACAGAGGAGCTTGGTGGGCTACAGTCCATGGGGTCCCAAAGAGTCAGTCAGACAGGACTTAGCAACTGAGCACGCATACACAGATTGTCTGACTCAAAGGCAGACCCTAAAGCCTTCCCTCCCTTAAAATGTATTGATCCATGCACAGAAACACAATCTGCTGTCATCTTCTCCCCGAAGTAATTCTTCCCTTCTTTTCTGTTTTTTTTTTTTTTTTTTTTTTAAAAGAAGAGAGAGTAGAAAAGGATCCTATGTTGTGTCTTACTAAATCTGTATGAATGGAGGGTAGGATGGAGGAGAGATTAGGTCTGTGGATACAGAACAACCCTTTGCTGCTGCTAAGTCGCTTCAGTCGTGTCCGACTCTGTGCGACCCCATAGATGGCAGCCCACCAGGCTCCCCGTCCATGGGATTTTCCAGGCAAGAGTACTGGAGTGGGGTGCCATTGCTTTCTCCAGAACAACTCTTTAGGAAACCCTGAAAGGTCAGTTATGAGCTAAGGAAAAGATTCCTTCTTGTGAAGTAGAACTCCTCAAGCTTCCCCACAGGTCTCTTCCTGACTCCTCTGAAGTGCCTGTTGTCACAATACCCCAGGAAGGTGCATCAACAAGGAGAGGACCCCTTGGTGTGTGTGAGCAGTGAGGTAGATGGAGGATGTCTGCGATTTCAGGATAGGGCAGTGCTCGAGCCTCTGCATTCACCTTGCTTCTCAGACCACTCACTATTAACGCTTGAGATGACATGTTCTACCATAAGGTAATATTCATCTTCTCTTTGTCTGTAGACTCAAAGTAAGCTCTTCACCTCCATTATCATTTTCTTGAGTCCCTTTCTAGCCATGACATTCCCTAGATCTCTGTGCCCCAAAGGCAATTCCTCTAGGTATTTCTGATGTCTGCATATCCAGTGCTTTTTTAGTGTGCCCTCTTCCTTTTTGTGGTTCTTTTTTGGCATTGTTGGTGCTCTAAAAGTATTTCTAATTCTGTGTTCAATGTGTCTGGCGAAACAAATGGGTGCTCATGTCTTCCCCGCTCCCCGCCCCTCCCCACCCTGGGTATGTTTCTGATATTTGCATATTGCTCACTGAATTGTCCACCTGCAGAACTTCTTTAATGGATCTGCTCCTTCACTCATCCGTTCACCTGGATGTGAAGAACTGTGCTTGGTCTCTCAGGACCCAGTTAGGCATAAAATACCTCCACTGAAATTTATGACCATTTTCCTAGAGTTTTGTGGAATTTTAAAAAGGTAAAATGTGTTCTGTGGAATGACAGAGGGAGTTAAGTAAATAGAAAACCAGAGGGTTTGTAAATAAGTGGAAGGATGGGTGGATAAGGAAAACAGGGGAAAAGGGAGGCAAGAGGAAATGGGTCCGGCTGAGATCCTTTGTTGAGAGAGCCAGGAAGCTGTCTACTCTGTGATTTAGCTTAGAGACTGGAAAAGGTCTAGAGAACTACTTGAGGAACTTAGGGAAAACTTAGCAACACCACACAAGCGACTTAGAGGAATGAGAGGGTAAAAGAAAGATTTTCTGAATCACCAGGGAAGAAAATAACAAAGAACAGGTTGGGGAATGGAGACCTCAGTTGAGGAAGAGGTGAGCATCTCTAAGATGTGTCTTGGATCACTGTGCACAGACTGTGCTCTTTAATTACAAATGTTTATGTAGTTAGAAATAGATCTAGGTTTTCTCTTCCAAGAGGTTTTTATTTGGAAAACAAAATCAAAGTGCTGTGTTTTGTTTGCTTCTTTGATGTGCAATTCAGAACCTGCATAGAGGAAGAAGAGCAGGGCTCTGAAGTTGAGAGATCTGAGTTTCATTGCTAGCTCTCCTGCTCACCCACCTTGTAACCTTAGAAGAGTTACTCAAATGTCCTGAGTCTTTTCTGTTAAACGTATTGGATAATAACAACACTAGTGAGAGTAATATTGCATTTATGATTTTGAAGCGCATACAAGATAATGCATGTGAACATCGTGTCAGACTGTCGAGTTGTATTATTCATGTTGATCCTCAGAGTGGTCGTCTTTGCACACTGTGTACATTTTTTGCCCTGCTGCCATTGATAAAAGCATTTGGGGAATGGTTTGGAGACATTTTATGGGCCATACAAGAAAAAAGCGGTCTCCTTGGTTTACTGTCATGCTTCACTAGTGACCAAAAATATTAATTCCAATATGATTACCAACCTTAGTCACTAAATAAGATATCGGATTAGCCTGGACGAAGCTAATTCTAAAAAGGTAGCCACTCCAAGGGGTAAGACAATATTGAGGCATTAGAGAGAAGTATTATAATATGGACTCTGAAGGTGATGCTAAGACAGAGTGTCCTAGAATTGTTAAGAGTGATGGCAATATATGAAGTAAGTGTATATATATAGGGAGTTGACAATGGTCTCATCTCTAGGGGTTCTTTTTTATTCTTCAGCCACGCCTCATAGGGTCTGTGTTTCTTTAGATCCTCGCAGCCAGGGTCCATTCCTGGAAACTGCTGAAGGTGCCAGAGATAAGAGGAGAGGGCCGATGTGTCTCAGCCCATTGGCTGGGGAGGGCTCATCCCTCATCATTTCCACAAAAAGCGCAGCAGAGGAAATGCACATGGCATTTCTCACTGCCTCTGTTCAGTTATTACCAGGCATCTACGGAGCTTCAGCATCCTGTTCTTTGAGGATTCCATACAATCCTCTCCTAAGCTGGCTTATAACCTCCTCTTCTATGATCGTGTATCAGTAGCGATCCTCTGGTTGCAAGATAAAAACCAATTCTGCTCACTTAATAAGCCAAGTGTGATTTAGTAGAAGAATATTAGGAGAATCCCCAGTTCCCTGAGAACTGGTGGGGAGGCTAAAGGATCAGGGTTGAAGGAGTCAGTACACCTAAATCTCATGGCAGGGTCAATCAGGTGAGATCCCTGAAACAGTGTTTAGTCCCTTTGTTATTCTGTTTTAGAGCCAAATTCCAGCGAGTGAGTCCAGTGGGTATGATTTGGGTCTTGGGCTTTGGCTCAAGGAAAACAGGGTATTGGGCTGTTTCACAGATCAGGTAGTAAAATGCAGGGCCGAGAGCCTACGTGATGGGGTGAGATTCCGTGGATTCACGTTCTACTTCTGCCACCTCCGCATGTTTCTCCTGAAACAAATCATTTAACCTCCCAAAGCCTCAAGTTCCTTGTTTTTGAAGCAGGGAGAATAAATAGTAATTATCTCCGAGGGAGTTTGTGAGATGATATTTAAGAAGAACTAAGCACAAGGCATGGCACATTGTGAGCACTTGATCCTTATGGCCTGTTTGATAATTAGGGTTATGTGATAGAAATGCCAAGTAATTTCTGAGAGGAATTAGGGTACAGTTAGAAAGGGGAAATAAGTGCTGGCAGGTTAAAAATAATTATTGATTATAGCGGGATAAGAGGATTGGCCTCAGCACACTGTTTATTTGGTTAACATATTTCTCAGTAACCTGCTCTTTATGATATTAAGATTCTTAGGGATGCGAGATGGTACTTGTTTGTTAATGTATCCCTAGGAACACAGTTCCTCTGAAGATACATAATGATGTGACTTCTTGATCATTTGATCCACACTCATTTATTGATGCCCCTTTATACTTAGATCTAGAGAGGGGGCCATGGTCTGTGGCTTCTGGTTTACTTACAAGTATAGGAATCAAAGGGAAGAATAATTTGCATTCCTATGATCTTTGTTTAATAGTCGTCTAAATGGAGTGCTGTCTATCCAGTCATTGCCTAATTAGGTTTACTTTAAGGGATACAGGATTATAGCGAGAGAAGGATTATTTTTTAAGCCTCTCCACTTTCTGAGAACAATATGTAAGTAGGTCTCAGTATACAAATGACTTGGGATTCTAAATCCATCTGAAGTTTCATTGTGTGAACTTTAGAAAAAAAAATACCCACACACTGGCATTCACCAAAGCCCTTTAGAACTAACCTATGTATCTCCTTTTCGAGAAAGTAAGGTTTCCCAAGGAAAGAGAATCTGAAGGAGAATTTGAGGACCCAGGAAAAGGGCTTTCCAGGTGGAGAAGGCAATGGCACCCTGCTCCAGTACTCTTGCCTGGAAAATCCCATGGATGGAGGAGCCTGGTAGGCTACAGTCCATGGGGTCGCTAAGAGTCGGACACAACTGAACGACTTCACTTTCAGTTTTCACTTTCATGCATTGGAGAAGGAGATGGCAACCCACTCCAGTATTCTTGCCTGGAGAATCCCAGGGGCGGGGGAGCCTGGTGGGCTGCCGTCTATGGGGTCGCACAGAGTCGGGCATGACTGAAGCGACTTAGCAGCAGCAGCAGCAGGTGATGCTAGTGTTAAAGAACCCACCTGCCAGTGCAGGAGACATAAGAAAAGCGGGTTTGATCCCTGGGTCAGGAAGATCCCCTGAGGGAAGGCATAGCAACCCATTCCAGCATTCTTGCCTGGAGAATCCCATGAACAGAGGAGCTTGGTGGGCCCCAGTCCATAGGGTTACAGAGTCAGACTAGACAGAAGTAACTTATCAGGCACACAAAAAAAGGCATTTAGGTTTATCAGTGGGATGGGATGGAAAACCAGTGGGAGGTCACTGTAGAACACTGCATGGCCTAGCCTACCCATTTGGAAAGTCAGAGTCATTTTGAGAAGGAGGGCCCAAGCCCAGGTTTGGGGGCGCTAGTTAGAGTCACACACCATGACAGAACCAGTCAGGTCACACCTCACTGCCCCACAGCTGCTGCATCCAGAGCCACGGAAGCGCTGACCTGTGACCACCACGCCCCCCACCTCACACTCTGACTTAGCTTCTGAAGCCACTGGCCTGCAGCAGCCCCCGGCCCCTCTCTATCCTCTCAGCCCCGACCCCTGTCTGCAATACCCGCATCTCACCCAGGACTAGTCATGCCTTGCTCCCCACACCTTCTCCAGCATCAGGTCTTCCCCAGACTGACGGACTCTGGCCTCTCCACTAATGTCACCATGCCTTGTCACCCAGTACAAGAAAGACATGATAGAACTGAACCTGGAAGTATAGCCACCCTGAGTGTTAGTTTTTTACAAAGGTATATGTATCTTTTTCCAGGGGAGTAGCTAGGCATTGACTCACTCCAGTGTTCTTGCCTTGAGAATCCCAGGGACGGGGGAGCCTGATGGGCTGCCGTCTATGGGGTCGCACACGACTGAAGCGGGCAGCTAGGCATTGTAAGAGGACAGACTTTGGATTCCTTAAATCAATACAGAAGAGGGTTCTAGCTATGCCACTCCGTAGCCATTGGGCAAGTTATACTCTAAGCCTCAACTTTTTTTTTTCATTTTTTTTTTTTTTTTTTTTAGATTATGAAAGTATGTTAATACATTTACAGGAGACTTGGTAAATACAGAACAGAGTTATGTGTAGTTCCACTATATATTGCAGTTTTTTTTTAAGTAGATAAATTAAGATTTTTAGTTGGAGTTATGATATCAAACTCTTAAAAATTAACAGAATGAATATACAGAGAAGTAGCAACTTAGCAGCAGCAGCAGCAGCAGAATATAGTAGACTTGAAAAGCACTATGAACCAATTCAACATAATGAAGATATATACAATTGTCATACAACACTAGGATACAAATTCTCTATTTCCATAGACTGTAAACTAGGAGATGCTGAAACATACTAGGGACATAAGACCGGGTGCAAAAATTTCATTTTCTGTGATTTCTAAAGATACTAAAATCATAAAGTCTGTTCTCTTATCACTGTGGAATTGTGTTAGAGATTAATATCAAAAGATATTTGAAAATGCATGCATGAGTGTTTGCTAAGTCACTTAAGTCATGTCTGCCTTTGCGACCCTACGGACTGTAGCCTGCCAGGCTCCTCTGTCGGTGTAATGTGACACTTACCAAGAGAGGTCTTTGACTTACCATTGAAAAGCTTCAGTAAAGTTAGAAGACTGAAAAAACACAGAGGGTGATTGCAGAGAAGAAAGCATTTAAAAAAGAAATTAATATCAAAGATGCCTTAAAAATCCCACGTATTTCAAAATTAAATGTCCACTTTTTAAATGAGGGGTGTATCTAAGAAGCCATAACAAGGTAAATTAGAAAATATTTGTAATAGAATGAAAATGAAAAGAGAATTTACCTGAATTTGTTGCATGCAGCCAGGCTGCTCAATATGATTAAATTACAACGCAGAGTCGCTAAGCCTCAACTTTCTAATCTATAGAATGTAGATAGTAACAGACCTACCTCCGAGGGCTATGATAAGCATTAAATGAGATGAATAAACATCAAGCCTAGTATCTGACACATGGTAGAAAGTAAAAGTGAAATGCTAGTTCTTGAATAAACTTTCTTTTCCTCTCGAGTGTACTGTGATTCTTCCATCAGTGAGTGTGAGAAGCAGATGAATCCTCTTTAGAACGGGACGTCTGACACACAAAAAAGGAATGAGAAAACAACTGAATTTCGTAAAAGCGTTTTCCTATACTAGCTTGTCTTCTATGGTCTGTTTGTAAGAAACCAGCTATGCCTGCAAAAATGTCTGCCTGTCTCCATAGCCAGTTCTTTTCTACATGTTTGAATTCCTAATTGTGCACACAGTCTTAGTCACTATGTTTTCATGTGCAGGCAATTAAGACTCATTTAACAGCCTTCCCTCTGGAAGGTTTTGTTCTCCATCTGCCACAAATCAGATTCCTTAAGAACATGTTTGATTTTGAAACAATGTGAAAGTACTGTTCATTTTGTTCAAATTGCATTTATGTACCATTTTTGAAAGTGAGGTAAATGGATAGCCACAAAAAGCTCAGCAGCTGGTCAAAACAAGACTTCAAAGAAATCATTGAAATGGGGCAGAATTAAAGAAAAAAAAAAAACATTATAATATGCTAGGACAAAACCAAATAAAAACTGTAGTCTGATAAACGTTCCTCAGACATATTTCGCTCATAACAAATATTTATTTTACAACAGATTTAAAATACAGGAAAATGGGAACACACCCCAGTTCCCACTCTGAATCTTGGAAGTCTTGAACTCACAGCAGTGAATGTGATGGAAAAGGGTAGAAGAAGCCAGTAAAGAGGCAAACAGGAAAAGATTAGGTTTGTCTTTTTTTTTTTTTGAGAAACATGGTACAAAATTACACATTTCAGTAATATTAACCAGAAGAATCAGATTTATATCTATGTTGCTGTACATCTGAAATGAATACAATATTGTAGATCAACTATACTTCATTTTTTTAAAAAAAATCAGAGAACTAATTTCTCTCTCACCACAGGTGAGTTCCATTTTTATTAATTTGTTTAATAGGCTTCTTTAGAGCATCAAATAGAAGCTAATTTGCTGCTGTTCAGTTGCTCAGTCGTGTCTAACTCTTTGCGACCCCATGGACTGCAGGACTCCAGGCTTTCCTATCCTTCACCATCTCCCTAGCGCTGGGTCAAATTAAAGTTGAAAAAGAAAAAAAAAAAATTATTAGGTTCTGAACACAAATATGTGTCTGTGAATTGGTAACACAAGTTTGAGTGAACATTTTAAGAGAAAAGGATTAGATTTTCTAGAAGAGTCTCAAAATTAAATATCACCATTTGGAGACAGTTTGTAGAAAATAGTTTTCTCTACTTATAATTCCCATTGTTTGAGGACTTGAAACAAATAACCAACAGAGTTAATACAGTCAATCCCTATTTCTATATCAGTTGGATATTTTGTCCATCAGCTTTCTAAGGCTTTAAGAGCTGAATTGTTTTGATACCGTTCAGTGAAAGGTTCTGTAAAAGTTCAAAGTTTTGTCGTTATTTCGGGTAGTCACACCTGCCTGTTTAAAATGCCTTTTGTGCAAAATGGAGCCCAATCTGCTTTCAAATCAGACAAATGTGACAGATTCCCTGAGGTGCTTCCTCACAAAGTAAAATTAAAACTAGAGGGCCACTCCCACCTACCATCTTTGTGTCTGTCTGCTTAAGCATCTAATGGCATCTCTAAAAGAAGAGCAGAGAAAACAGGAGTGGCTCATTGCTGGAGATCCAAAGCAAGATACAGGTCTTCTGGAAGAAAGGCACCTAAGAATTCTCAAGTAGTTGATAAATAAATAGAGAAAGTGAAAATGGAGGAGGCCATACTTTTCATGAACAATGAATATTTATTAAAAGGTAGCTATCTTAAGAGCAGCTAAGCTCAGAGATCACAGACAACTGATGTCTGCCATTAAAGGAGTTAGTTCCACTGTAATTAAGAGTCAAATGAATGGTGTGCCAAGCCTTCAGGATAGTGGTTCACAAACTTGTCTATTCATTAGAATCACTTGGGAATCTTTTAAAAGTTCCAAAAAGTGAAGAAGGAAAATATCAAGGGTTTGGAGACCAGTGGAGGACAAAAGCAGTGTTCAGGAATAAAGTCTAGTAACGGCCCTGCCTGAGCGTAGTGTATGGGGATCAGGAATATAAAGGAAGAGATAGTTGTAAAAGATGAAAGAAGGACCCATGTGAAAGATTTACTAACTACCAATTGTATGATTTTATTGAGTGGACATATAATGGTTTTGAAATGTGTGAAGGCTTATAATCCCTGATGTTATATATAAAATATATGGATTATATACAGGATAAAGGTCCGTATAGTCAAAGATATGGTTTTTCTAGTAGTCATGTATGGACATGAAAGTTGGACCATAAATAAGGCTGAGTGCTGAAGAATTGATGCTTTTGAATTGTGGTGCCGGAGAAAACTCTTCAAGAGTCCCATGGACTGCAAAGAGTCAATCCGAAAGGAAATCAATCCTGGATGTTCATTAGAAAGGCTGATGCTGAAGCTCCAATACTTTGGCCACCTGATGCGAAGAGCTGACTCTTTGGAAAAGACCCTGATGTTTGGAAAGATTGAGAGCAGGAGGAGAAGAGGGCAACAGAGGATGAGATGGTTGGATAGCATAGCCGACTCAATGGACGTGAGTTTGCACAAACCCCGGGAGATATTGAAGGACAGGGAAGCCTGGTGTGCTGCAGTCCATGGAGTCGCGTAGAGTCAGGCACAACTTATCAACTAAACAACAACAGCAAATATAGGGTAAAAATAGGTTGATACTTGATTTCCAATGTAGAATTGAAGGCTGATTTATCTCAGTGCCTAGATTACCTATATTTCATTTAGAAGAAAATGTTCCATATGTCAAATATTCTAGAAAACCAAGGACCATAACCTTATTTTAACTATTTGACGTGAAAATCTTTGAAAGGTGTTATGCTCATTCTTAATCCCTTAAAGGCATGAACTGAATCATTAAGTCATTAAATCATTTTTCATGGCTCTAGTCATCACTATGCAGATCTTTTATATTTATCATTCATAGATGCTCTTAATGATATGTGGACTTTTTATTCCAAACTTTACTGCACTTTAAATTTTCATCTGCTGATCCCAGTGGTCTCTTCTTGTTGATACTGAACCTGGCCCTAGTGGCATTTTAATCTGACCTGCTGCTCCTTTATCCTTAGCAAATTGGGTTACCAAGCCATTGCATTGAGCCTAAAATAAGAGCAAATTAACTCAGAATAAAAATGGGGTTTTGAGGCAATTCATTTTTGAGGAAAGGCTTGGTGGCTCATACAGTAAAGAATCTGCCTGCAATGTAGGAGACCCGGGTTCAATCCTGGGTTGGGAAGATCTCCTGGAGGAGGAAATGGGGCTGGCTACCCACTCCAGTGTTCTTGCAGGAGAATCCCATGGACAGAGGAGCCTGGTAGGCTACAGTCCATGGGGTCAAAAAGGGTCAGACACAACTAACTTTACTTCAGAACATTTAATGTGTATAACAAATATGTCTTTAAATTTATTGAATGAGTATTCTGGAGTTCTTTTCATCTACTTACTGGTGTTGAATAGTATGAATTTCTGGTTAATTAATCTCTGGATAAGTTGTTACTATACTACTAGAGCTAATAAAATTAATACTGAATTATCTTTAACCAGTCCACAGAAACCTGTTTAATTCTATGCTCTGGGCATCAGGGAAACAGAAATGAATAAGATGTGGTCCCACCTCCCCAAGGGCTTGGCAAGATATAACTGTACATATAAAAAAGATGCCATGAATCTTAGTCTCAGGATTGTGCCACTGAAAATAAATGTTATAAGAATCAGTAGAACCAAAGGTCACATTCAGACAATAAGCAGTGATGGACCTTGAACATTTCCCAAATACTTTAGAGTTAATGAAATGTCCCACCTGGCCAGACGTTTATAATGGGAGTGTTAATGGATGATCACCACCCAACCACAGAGATTTAGGATTGCTTCCAGCATCCCAGCAAAACAGCCCTTTTCACCCAGGACCATTTGGTGTTACAAAAGAGAGGTGATGGCTTGTGATTTATTGACATTCCTTCATTTTGCATCTGGCTCTGGGCTTCTGAAACTTGTGGAAAGATCAATGACCTCAGGGTTTAGGGAGCAGAGCTATAATCCCAGATCCATCACTAACTTCCTGTTTAACCTTTGGTCAGTAATTGAACCTGATTTTTCCTCAATAAAATGAGAATATTAGAGAATATTATCTAAGGACCCAGCTAGCTCTTTTTACAATGTTTCACTGTTTAAAAACGCATGCTTGTGATTAATGGGCCTTTATTTTCTTTAGTTCTTTTTCCCTAAGATGTGAACATAATATACACTCAGTCAGTGTATGAATTCTGCTTTTCCCAGTGTGGCTCTTCAGAGAATATCCTTGACACCATTTGCTGTTTTGAGTTTTCAGCAAAGAGTTAAAAGGAAATTCTGGCTCCCCTGGCTAGTCATCCTCTCCAGTTGGCAAAAGTCTTCATGTGGACTTGATGGTTGCCTAGAGTAACAAAATATTAGGGACAGAAACATGCTCAGGGACTCGACTGTATAAGTGACTCAGATCTGAGAGGCCTTTTCCAGCTCAAAGGGAGCCCATACTTAGTGGAGTGGGTATTTGTCTATGCCTGTCTGAGCTACTCTTCTGACTTAGAGGTGTCTAGGGTTTTGCTTACAGAAACCAACCTTGAAACCTGCAGGGGAGTTATATGGTCAGAAGACAGTCTTCTTTATTCAGCGTGTATCAGACCTGAGAGATCACTGCTGCTGCTGCTGCTAAGTCGCTTCAGTCGTGTCCGACTCTGTGCCACCCCATAAACGGCAGCCCACCAGGCTCCCCCATCCCTGGGATTGCTATAAGCAAGATGAGGAGACCCATTATGGGCCTTTGAGGAGCACATATCAAGGACATGATGAGAACTCAGTGAAAATTCACTGTCAGAGCCACTATTCAAAGCCAGTTATCTCTTTTGAGTTAGGAGAACCCAGTGAAGGAAGGACTCCCAAAAATCAATACCCTTTTCCTTCCCTCTATTGGAGCCAGACATCTCTAACTATGCTCTGAGCTAAAATGTGAATTAAAAAAAAAAAAATAAGAAAGTTCTCTTTCTAAACTCCTTAAGTCTGAGGTCATCCTCTCGCTCTTCCATCAGTCTCCCTGATATCAATTACTCAAGCTTGTTAAGGGAGTTATTAGCATCCGGATTCATGTCTTTTGCTTCTAGTCAATGTTGCCTGGAGTAAGAATTAGAAGAGGATTAGCCAAGTCTCCTTTCTTGAAGTCCTTTCTCTTTAGCTGTTTAACTAGGTTTCATTTTAATTATGTGTTTGGCTGGCATTGTTTCTCTACCCAGTGCACGTTCTTCCCACTTGCATTTGAACAAGTTCATCGTGATAATAATCACAGTTATCAGCTATTACTTTTTATCCTGATTGAATACTTAACTGAGTGTCATTATGATCATTAACTGACCTTGGTTTGGACCTTGTGATTTGTAATGAATATTCTTTTTGACGGATCGCAAACATAGTCCTAAACTCAAATGGTTACAGTAGGCACTCTTACCCCTATAACCATAGCAGCTGTTTGGAAACACAGCTTCAGATCACTTGTTTGCAAATGTCTTTTTCCGTACAACCCTGTATGGAGTGGAACCCATATACATTACTTGACATGTGAAACACATGTGACCCGGGCAGATGATTCAGCTGACCTTGAAAACTACAGCTGTTTAGTCACTTTAAAAACAACGCAATACGAGAGATTTACTAGGCTTGGGCTTAAACCATATTATGCTGACTGACGGGAATTCTAACCCTTCAGGGAGGGGGAAAAAAGTATAAGACAATGGAATTGTGTCATCCTGGGTGTTAATGTTGCCATTAATTTTAAAACATCTCTTTACAAAAGGTACAAAGAAGACTGCTTAGTGTTACAAGCAAAAAAATCCAGTAATATCCAGATGGCTTTATTTTGCTTTATTTTTTAAAAATGTAAGGAAGAAGTCCAACTTTTAACTTTGTTTCCTCCCCATCCAAATCAAGAGCAGGGGCTTCCCTGGTGGTCCAGTGGTTAAGAATCCATGATGCTACTGCAGGAGGAGTGGGTTCCATCCCTGATAGGGGAACTAAGATCTTGCATGCCACTCTGTGTGGCAAAAAAAAAGAGCAGTCTATAGTCTTCCTAAAAGATCAACACTTCTTTACTTACTATGTTTCCTGCTTAGTTAGGGTTTACATGGTGGAGGGTTAATATTCTCTTCCAAGGCGGCCCTACATGTGTTCCAATTGCTATATATAGACACTGTTTTAGCAGAATTTTATTCAGTGAGTGAAAGAGACCTGAAAAATTATGCTTTAATCAAGACAGAAATTTATATTTCTTTCCTATAAAAGAGACTTAGAATGGGGAGTCTAGAACTGGAATGAAAGCTCTAAGACCATTAGGGACCTATGGTTCCTTTAGATAATTCCTCCATCATTCCTAGATTATGGGCTTTGCCTCCATGGTCCAAAATGATTTCCAGAACTCTGGCCATCACATCTAAATTGCCAGCAGCAAGATGGATGAAGACCAGCACACACCTTCCTTTAGAAGAGACTTCCTATAAATCCCATGTAATGCCTCTATTTACATCTCCTTGACTCAGGTCCCATCACATGCCACATCTAGCTGCAAAGGAGACTGGGAAATAAAGTATTTTTTCCTGGCAGTCCCCTAATTTGAAGATTCCAATCTGCTTTAAGTAAACGAACCCTTACCCAGCCTCTCCTCCTTGTCATCCCAGTTTCTCTCAAATTCTTTGCCATACTCTTCTTATACCTCTTGGGAGAAACCCATCCACTTCCTTATCGGAACTCCTGGGGGAAAAAAAAAATCCCACGTCTCAATGTTTCATGCTGGAATTGGGATAAAGTCAAGAGCATTCACGTCAGCTAGACCCTCAGTTTCACCCGACATTTCATCCTTGTTTTGCTTCCTGTCTCAGCCCCACTGGTGCTTATTCCAAACCTCGTCCCCCTTTCTCAAGCCTCCTGAACCAGCAACTGCTCATCAGCTTTCAGTAAATGACTTCACTTGTTGCTCAATGAAGAAACACACTGTCAATATGAATACAATGCTAGATTTCTAATTAAAAAAAAAAACATAATGCAGCCAGCAACAAAGATTTACTGTATAGCACAGGGAACTATAGTCAATATCTTATAATAACCTATAATGGAAAAAATCTGAAAAATAATGTATGTGTATACGTATAGCTGAATCACTTTGCTGTGTACCTGAAATATTTTAAGTCAACTATACTTAATTATATATATATATAAATTATTTTTAAAAAGTGAAAAAGAAACTCATTGTTAGGACAGGCGCTTTCCCAGCTTTTCCACCCTCTTCCTGCCATCCAGACCCAGCCTTTTCTTCCCTGTTTCCAGTCTCGGCGGTTGTTGTGTCCCTTTTCCTTCCTGCTCTAAGTCAACCTCTGCTTCCTTACACTTGGTCCTTTCTCCTCCCAGCACCTCCAGGTAGGTCCTTGCTGCATCGATTTCCTCTTTTTCGCAAGTCTTTGATTTCTTCACTTCTTCCGGTTCTTTCCCTATTTATGTTCTCTTAGTCTTAAAAACAATACCAAACCAAACAACAGCAAGGTCTGGGAACACCTCCTTTACTGATCCTTGAGTAGGTTCCAGGCAGTCAAGCTGCCCCACGTCCTCATCTCCCAGACTCCTCAACCTATTGGAGTGGGACTTTCTCACAGACCCTCTGCTCCCACTGCTCTCACCACGGTTCCAGTGGGCGCCTACGTACCTTCTCCCTGCTTATCTTAGAGGCTTTCCTCTGACACTGTCTGCTCATTCATTTACTCAGTAAATCTTTATTCATTGCCTTTGTACTGGCAGCCATTCTCTTCCGGGTGATGCCACTATCTTCTTGCTGCTCTGAATACTTCTTCACCGTCGTTCATGATTGATCTTCCTCCCCTTCTGCCGCAGCGCCCCCCTCCCCGCCCCCCCGCCTTAAACGTGAGTCTTCTGGATGTGATTCATTGCTTTTCTCATTCAGTGCATTCTCTAGACGTTTTCATATGCTTTAGTAGTTGTATTGCCCATCCTGTGAAGGATCCCAATACCTGTTGATATTCCATTATTTTCAAAACTCGGTTCATCTATTTCTTTGCAAATCTGTTTTTCCTGTCTCAGTTAGAAGCACTTTTATCCTAGAATGGAACTTGGAGACCATACACCCATACAGTTGTAAAAAAAAAAAAAAAAATTGGGGGGGGAGGCACTCCTGCTGTAATCCAAGGGAGAGCTGGTAAGTGCCTGGACTTGAGAAATATTATTGAGCTGGAGAGGAGAGGACAGGTTTCAGAGACATTTAGAAAGTAAAATAAAAACATGGATGGGTGTATGGTCTCCAAGTTTACACAGCTGTGTGTAGCATTTTATTTAAAAATATGATACAGAATTGAATTGAAAATAGAAGTATTATTTTATGAAAATGTTGAGATGCATACACACAACAACCATTTTGCCCTGTATTTCTTACTGTAAATAAAACTTGAGAACCACTTTCTTAAATAGTCTTCCTCTGGTGTACTCTCCGTAGCTCTGCCTTCCAGGGCACAGCCAGATTGTAGTTGAAAAATGAGACATTCAGCAAATGTCATAATACCCTCTATCAGTCACGAGATGAAACTGAATCTCCTCAGCGTCGGTGCACAAGGCTCCTGCCCTGCTATGCATCACGCCACCTCTCTGGGCAGCCCCTGCCACCTGACTCTTTCAGTAGCAGAGGCTTCTTCCACCCACACGCACACCATGTCTCACAGCTCTCTGCAGCTGACAGTTCTCTTCTCCTCATCTGGAACTCGCTTTCCTCGCTTAATTTTCTGCTCACTGCACCTCATTCTTTGGGTGAGGTGACTCTTGAAATCTAAGTCCTGTACCCTTCTCCAGGTTGAACCAGGCCCTTCTCCTCTGTCTTCCCATAGCCCAGTACCTACCTCTAGCGTAACTCTGACCTCTAGTATAACCTCTAGGATGACTCTAATGAAACATAGTCATCTATGCCTTTTTATTCTCAAACAGCCACCCAGCGCAATGCCAGTTCAATGCTGTGTCTTCAGTGTGTGGGCCTAAGATGCCATTATGCTCCACTTGTGTGTGTCCAGAGACCTGGACCCCAGAAAGTCCTCGTATATTTCTTCTCAGGACTTCTTAAAATGATAATTAAGGAGTCCTCAGAAGCAGAACATAGGGCAGTTGATGCCAACAGTGAAAACCTTTTTTTTTTCCCCCACACAGGAAGGATAAGTGGGATGAAACTGTACTTGTTATACCCTTTGATAGGAGTGAATAGCTTGAAAGAAGTGGGTGATGAATGGTCTCCATTGTCACACTCCTGAATCAGAATATGAGAAGCAATCCCATTACTGGCCTGTGGTTCCATTGGCCAATATAGTAAATAACTCAGGTGGTTCTATAAAAGGACAGGTTTTTGTGAAAAGGATAAAACTCTTTAGATTTGTTCTGCGGGGCATTTAAGAGTAGCCTTACTCATGGTCGGTGAAGGCTGGGCTCTCATCCCGTGGTCACCAGGGAGTCTGTGAGCACAGTATGTATTCAGCCTTGTGGAAATACTAACGCGGAATGTCTGTCATCTGCCAGCATCCAGCTCCGTGCCAAGTGCACCTTGGCGCATTTCTGTGATGAGTGTAATGAGTTTTTTCCTTCTGATTTGGGCTCTACTTTCATTCCTGCTCCCCAGTGTAAGGCTAGATCGCTTTGATATCTTGTTTCATACTTTGGCTACCCTACCCCTCCACTTTTCTCCTCCTTTTCTTGAGAGGAGAAGGATGACTCCATAGAGCTGTCCTTTTGTGCTTTGGGCCAATTCTGTTGAGTTGTTTTATGGTCTTGAACTTAGAGCTGCCTCAGCACTCAACACTAGCCCCTGGACTGTGAGACTAATGAGAAAAGCAAAATGACCTCAAGCAAAAGGAAGTGGTTTATGTTGTGGAGAGAAACTTGGAAGGATACACCACCAAGAACACAGGGGACTCTTGTTTTCCCTACTGTCTACAGCTGGGTTAACGCATTTCAAAATAACCAGTCAATTTAGCTAATTCCATCAAATGGCTAGTCAATACAGTCAAGAGGAAGGGAATATAAACAAATGGTTTTTTACATGACTGGCTTAGCTTTGTGTAGCCTTGATCTTAGTCATTTCCAGGGAATAATTTCAACTCTTAAGGAAATGCAGACTACTATAGGTTAGTTCAATACAAAAATACTTTTAAAAGGGTATTCATATTCAGTACATATTTCTTTTTCCAGAGGGTCATTAAAACAGGTAGAAATGATATAATGGACATTGGAACTTGGATTATATTGGATTGGCCAAAAAGTTTGTTTGGGCTTTTGCATGACATCTTACAGAAAATCCCAATGAACTTTTTGGCCACCTCAATAATACTGGGAAAGTAAGGTTAAGCATCATTAGCAGAAGCTCACTTCTGTCTTTTTCATTCTTCCACTACTCAAATATCTCTTCTCCCCACTTCTTCATTTTGTTGTGTGTTCTATCCCTCCTCTTTAAACCTTGGTAAGAGTAATACAAACTCTTTGCCAAGCACAGTACTAAGACTTGATGTACACGATCACAGTTAATTATCCCAACAGCCCAAGAAGTGGGTGGAATGGTTCCATCATTCCACAGAAAACTGAGGGTATTTCCTTTAGTTGGAAACTCTGGAAAGCTGTAGAGCTAGGACTCAAACCTTAGCAGTAATAGTTTCAGATTCCACACCCTGAACAAAATTCTGCTGTCTCTCTCACTTCATTGAAGTTCACTTTAGTTTTTTCCACAGTCGTTCCTTTTCTTATCTTCTGTACTATGCTCACCTCGCATTCCCATGTCATTATACCGTCTGCTTTTTCCAGTCTTATGTCTCACTTCCCTATTTCTCTGTGACCTCCCATTCCCTGTCTAACATCTCTTTCCTTACCCTCTTTTCTGCTCCCTAATCCTGTGTCACTCTCCTCTCAGTCCTCAGAGAGTGCAGGAAGACTGCAGTCTCTCCCAGGCCCAGACCCTGCCCCATCTGTCATTTTTTGGCCTCTGCTTTCCTAACATCTCTCTAAGTTAGAAGTGGTGCCCAGTTTTAAGCACAAGACAAAGCAAAGATATGTTCAAGAGCCTGTGTCCCTCTGCTCCCATATATGAGGAGTACTGTCTGTGCAAATAAAGCGATTATAAAAAAGAATTTCATTTTTGCCAGAGATCTCACAAATTAGATTTTTGCTGAACTCCAGATAGTCTCTATAGTGACTAGAAAAAGATAATGCCTCTTGCTCTGATCACTACCAGGAAGTGAACTCCAAGCAGTAGATAGAAACCGACCCCAGAACTGTGAGATCCAAGATAAGTAGAATTCCTGTGTGTAATTCTATTTCAGAAACGCTGAGGGGAACACCATGTGGTATTAGAACACAATTTTACTTTATTCAAGTGACCATATTTTCAGTCAGTCAGTATGGGACAGAAGAGTATCATTTCCTTGACTCAAAGCTATTTGATGACTTTTCCTGGCAGCACTCTGTGAGTTCCAAGAGAGGACTCCAGATTCCCAAGCTACTGACAAAGAGCAAGCGTCTTCTCATCACACAGTAATTCACAAAAGTCTCACATCAGCATATGGTAACATTCCCATCAGATTGGCTTGGTTATCAAAAAATAACTAGGTCAAAACAAAAGTCATTCTTCCATGAATGACAGTTAAAGGTTTTGAGGACTCGTCACCATTCTAGAGAACTTTAACTTCCTCTTTTGCTTGTAGGATGTATAGTATCTTTCTTGAGACTCTGCTATGTGTATGCTTGCTTGCTTGCTCGTGTATCTAGTGTTTCTTTTTCTAGATTCTTCTCTGCTTTTTTGTTGTCCCTGCTTGCACGTGGCTTGCCATAGCTTCTCTAGCCCCAGTTTTACTTCAAACCACCTATAGGTGCATTTTCTTTGCATCTCCTAACACCTTACTTGCAATTTCTCATTTATAATTACGAGTGAATAGAACCTACACATTTATAAATATAATTGGACAATTTTTCATTCCTGTGTATTATAGGCCATTGATGACCTGTGAGCATGTGAATTGCCTGCTTTGGAGTTAGATCTCCAGACCTGCTCTATTTAACAACTTGGACAACATTTTTTAAAAATAATTTCTTGGTCGTCTCCATGTACCAGACCTAGGCAACACTCTTGGGATCCAGTGATGATCAAAAGAGGGTTTCTTCCTGGTCTTAGTCCCTATAATCACAGACTGGAAGTGGGGCCAGTATTAATCAAAAAAATCACAGAACTGAATACAAAATTCCAAGCTGAAGTATATGATATGAAGGGAAAATTCTCTGAGAGTGGCAGTTCAGAAGAAACTCAGTCAGGCTGCCCATGCTCCTGGAATCTCCTGGAAAAATACATACTTATGCCGAGCAAACTGGGTGTTCTGAGAAGACACCAGATGCATGTCACCAATCGAGAAGACTGAGCAAGTTTAGGCCAAAAGCCATTTCTTCTGTTGTGCTGTTTGTGATGATCTTACTGCAGAACTTACTGGCTTTCTTCCCTCCTGCTGTCCCACCCGGAAAAGGTCTCTTTCTTTGAAAAGCAGCATTGGCTCCTCTTCCTCCACCAACAGAACTGTAACATCTTCCTTCCAGCTCCAAGGCTCTGAATTTGGACCTCCCACGTGGTGGGACTCGAGACTAATCCCTTAAGCCTGCTAGATTCCCAAAACAGTCATTCAAATTTGAAATGCCTGGGGCCTCTTGTGTAGCCCTGGCTGGAGTAATTTTCGCACTTGGATTTTAAACCCTCAGAGTCAGGATTTCACCTGAAGACTTCCAACTAATTGCTGAGATGGCATAAAAAAGGATATTCAGGTTTAAAAAAAAAAAATCTGTATGAATGAGTTTGTTTCTTATTTGTTTTGCAAGCTGCTTCCTTTTGGACAACTCTGCCAAGCTATTCTGAGTTGTTGTCAGGCTTGATTCCAAATATGTTGGCAAGAAAAATTCAAAGAGATGGGGAAAGATGAAGTCTACTCTTGTCTTATTTTTTTTTTAATTTTTATTTTTTTAGTTAGAATTTAATTGTTTTACAATGTTATGTTAGTTTCTTCTGTACAACAACTTGAATCAGCTATAGGTATAATATATCCCTCCCCTCTAGAGCTTCCCTTCCATCCTCCATCCTGTCCCTCTAGGTCATCACAGAGCACTGGGCTGAGCTCCCTCTGTTACACTGCCGCTTCCCACTAGCTATCTATTTTACACATGTTTTACTCTTATCTTTTAATTCACTTGTACGACCACAGAGAACCAGTCCTAGGACCCTAACATGAAAATCTTAAGAACTATTTTTCCAGACTCTAAAATTCTCCTAAATCCCCATCCCAGTATCACTCAAGGTCATAAAACCTCTTTTTGTCCCTAAAGCTGTAACTTGTGCCTGAAATTCCCACTCCAGGGTTCCCTGGTAGTTTTAATAGTGCTGTTTGATGCTGCAGCCAGCTTCTCCACGGTTTGAGAGTTGACTGGAATACACTGATGTGGTGTGCTGTCATAGCTCTTGGAAGAATATTAGGACAAATTAAACTCCAAATAAGATAGCACGTGAAAGAACTTGGTCTCTTAGTGGCAGAACTAAATACTACAGGAAGGAGGGCTCAGCAATTCCTGTCCATCCCTAAATGATTCAGAGGAAGTACTTACTGTGGATCAAACTGAGTTTGGAATTGGCTTTGGACTCAGTCGCAGAGCAATCACTTAGATGCACTCAGCATTTGTGCTTCTAGTTCTGTTTGCTTTTCTGCTTAGTTAAGCCTAAGGATGTGTGTTAGTTTAAGAGAAAATGGTATTCTTAAAGTAAAGGGTACTCTTAAAGAAAAGGAGGAGGGGAACAATTCACACCTCAAAGCATCAAATTCTAGGAAAACTGATGATGGCCAAGTTTAGGCAATGATTACTACCATTATTACTCAAATAGGTCTGGCATTTCTTACACGTGATCCTCATGCCCCAGCCCATGCTGGGCAAAAGCAATACAGCCTGAAGTTGAACAGCTTTTCCTTTGAACAATAGTTAAGCATCATTGGTGCGTTTGGATCATGTGTGGCTTCAGGGTAATAGAAACATTTTTCCTGCTGTTTAGAACAACTTTAAAAAACATATACATATATGCACTTACTTTATATACTATGTATTGGAGTCGCTAAGAGTCGGACACGACTGAGCGACTTCACTTTCACTTTTCACTTTCATGCATTGGAGAAGGCAATGGCAACCCACTCCAGTGTTCTTGCCTGGAGAATCCCAGGGACAGGGGAGCCTGGTGGGCTGCCGTCTATGGGGTCGCACAGAGTCGGATATGACTGAAGTGACTTAGCATAGCATAGCATATAAGTACATATGTCTTTTGGTAAATGGTTTTATTTCCCGTAGATCTTTATGATGGGTATACTGAATAACCTATCATCTATGGAATTCCATTTAAAAATCTTCATTGGGGATGGATTTATTCCAGGGAGAATAGGTTACATGTAAAATACAAGGAACACCTAATTAAAATAATAAATAGCTTGTATTGAGAGCTTCCTGTACAGGTGCCAGGCTGTGCTCTCTGCCTGCGGGAATCCTCCCTTTGTGAATCCCCCCTTTCCTCCACGTGAGGTTCAGCTCTGTCCTTATCTCCATGATACAGATGAGACCCAGAAGCTTAGAGGAGTAATTTGAGGGTTTAGGCAGTATTTGGGGAGTTACAGTAAAAAATAAACAGAAAAGTCTCCTTCAGGTTTTGTAAATAGGCTTTCTCCCCTGACTTGTCAAATATAATTTTCTCCTCTCCTTTCAACTAAAATAAGGGCCCACAGTCTGTACCTTGTAGAACCAGGGCTCTAAAGTCACTGCCACCAAAATTCCAGGAAAGTAAAAGCCAGCAATTCAGGAAAACGCATTTATTTTTCTAGATACCTCCATTAATGACATGACTAAATCACCTCGTAAAGATTATTGGCTTGAGTACCCATCATCCCTCTACTAAGAAAAACAGGAAATAACTCAGATATAAATGATGCAAGTGGCTGCTGAGTTAGGAAGACATTCTCGAAAATCCCCTCATGCCCATAAATTGCACACTGGTGGCCTAACATAATTTACTGTGGGTGATATTTGTAACTGGCTCTCTTATTTGAAAGATTATGGAGACTAGAGAATGGGAAGGCCAAGAAAAATCTCTTTAAATAGTAGAAGTTTATGGGAAAAAAATAAATGCCACATCTCACTGGACATTGTTGGAGAGAAGCATAGAAATTTTGGCAAAAGAAACCAATGATAAAAATTATAGTTACTAAGTTAAAGCTCTCAAATTTAGTTATAAATATTTATAGAGCCAATTAGAATTGAGGAGACAAAAACAGGACTTTAAGAAATTCTAAAAGCCATATTTTCAGAAAATCATTAAAGGACTGGAGATTTAAACAGTGTCAAAACTTGTGATCTTCCGGAGTCACACTCAAGATGAGATTACAGATCACTAACACTCTGTTCCAGTTTAGCCAGTTCAGTAATACTGCTGCCCAACTCATTGAAAAATATTGGCAGCTTGGACCAGCAATTAATTTTATCAGCTTGTTCAAAACTGAATCCATCTTAGGAATAACTTGAAGGTTTAAGCAACATTTTAGTTTAAAAAGTCTCCCCCAGTCCAACTGAAAACTCATGATAAGTATTTCTTTTCTTGTGTTGTAAGGAATACTTAAAACAGAGGTATCAAAGACACTTGATTTTTAAAATTTTATATGGAACTCTTGATATCATGGTCAGAGATGTGAAAGCACTGTTCAAGGGGAATTTAATTCTAACTTAAGTTATTTGCTATTTATTTCATTCAAGTAAATTTTTACTCAGGAAATAAAGCTATAGACAATAGTTTTCTGCAGTTTTTCTATAGGAAGCCTTATCTAATTATTTTATCAGGTTAAGTCCTACTGCTCCGCTCTCAACAGAATCTGAATAAGGAGAAGCTCTCCAAATCCAGTTTGAAAATAAAAGTAAAACTCCTTCAACACTTTGCACTGGACTGCATTATTTGATTTGGAAGAGAGTCAGGCCACTTCCATTTCTTGGTGAAACAACTAATTCATTGTCTTCCTTTAAAGAAATGACTCTCTTCAGTGGCTTGGACATGTTACATTTCTATCCTGTAGCAATTACCCCTCATGCCTAGAACAGTTTTTGTTTTTTTTTTTAATAACTGAAAATATTTTTAATAAATAATAGATGCTCATGCTTCAAAATTAACAATCTGTTCTAGCAAGGATCAAATGTTAACAGTATCTTGGGCATTACATAAATACATTTTATGTGTATATAAGCAAAATACATTTTCTAGAAACCTTTTAAAAACATAATGATAAAGTATTTAACCGTATTAAGTTAGTATTTCAAAAGTTACCATTAGGGGGAAAAAAGCTTCCTGCAGTTTATTTTCAGTATTGTTTTTTTCAGTAAGTACAGGATTTTGGTTTTTTTACACCTATTAAAATTGTCTTTCAGGCATATATTTTAAGTTTTTCTTAAATATATTTTAATTAATTAAATGAATGTATTTATACTCATTAGAAACTCTGCATAATTTGCCTGGACATGGAATTGTGTGAGGGCAATCAATAGTTTTCAGTTAGGGCTTAATATCATTAGATAAAAGATATCTTTTAGCCTTTGCATGTCTGGCATCATGTTTTTTTACCTTAATTCAGTAGATTTCTTATATCTCTAGGAAGGGTTTCTGTCTAGTACATTCTTTGCAGGAGAATGTAAAATTGCATTTAAAATTCATTCACTGGGAATCTGATTTTCTAAAAACCATACTGGGAAGATGGATGTACATTTTTAGTAACTCAAGCTGGTCAATAAATCTTATAGTATTATTTTCTCATAATCTCTGCCCATCAGATGTGAACTGGGACTCCCCATTCTACCCCCACCCATCTCGCCCTACACCCAATTCCAGACAAGCACTGAGAACGAGAGGAAGCCTGAAAGAGTAGGAAGAGGATGAATTTGGGAGCCTGGCAAACCTAGGTTTAAATCCACCTCCTAATTTATTTACTGGTAAATTCAGGAAAATCGCTGGCCATCCATGAGCCTCATTTGTATAATCTGTCACACAGAATGGTGATAATATCAGGTATTATTGCAAAGATTAAATGAGACCATATTGGAGAGTGCCAAAAACATCCTTCTACTTGAAAATGGGCATTCCCTCATCCACCTTATTTTTTCTTTAAGATTAAAAATGTGTTTTTTCTTACATTTTCTAACTTCCTATATTTAATGATATTTATATTCTGTAATAAAAACCTATATTTTCACATCTCTTTACAAAAGCAAAGACATCTATAAAATAACAGCAACAACAAAAAGTAGCTTCTGGATACAAGTATTTTATTTTATTTTTTATTTTTTCCCAACTTTTAATTGTTAAAGGGGAAAGGTTTCTAGCAGGGCAATCTGAAGATCTCTGTTAAGCATATCTATTTAAATTATAACCCCAGGTTGGTCAGTCTAACTAGGCTGATTATTTGTTTTGATGTGACTTATATATCACCTTTTAAATAATTTACATTAAATCTGCATTTTTCTTGCCTGTCTACTCGCTCGCAGGTTGCTACAGGATAGACTTTATTGAAGCCAAACTTCGTCAAAGTCCAGGACACCTAGATATATCAACTTTATACACTCAGTGCTCAAAAATTCTTGCTTAAGACACATAAAGCCCTGTTACAGGCAATCAATTCATTATGAAACTAATTTTAAGTTAAATTATCATGAAGATTAACATTCAAAGCACTACCCATCTTTTTTTCTCATTAAATAGCCTAAGGAATAACATTCCTTGATTTTTTTTTTTTTTTTGGTCTTGTTTTGTCTTCCCTGAGGATACCATTTACAGTCTTCTAGTTCATCTGGAAAAGTCACTTGGTGTGAACTAACCGGCTGTTAGGGCGAGAACGCATCTCACTGATCATCAATGCAAGGCCCAGCTTTAGAGACAAGGCTAGTGACTCAGCCCAGTAGTCAGTGGGCATAGCTGGTCAGTGGCCAGAACTCACATCCCCTGACCCATAGCACCTGTAGATTTCTATACAACTAAGCCATCTAGGTTAAGGATAAGATAATTATTTTCTCTTTACCAATAGAAAATTAGACTAGTAGAGTCATAAAAAAGATGTTTCCCTTTTGTAAACCATAGAGGAGTTCCTTACGGTTCCTCTTTTCTTTTTTTGGATTTCTGATCTTCAAGACATGTGGCGAACCTCTATAATAAAAGTGAAAGTACTTGATCATGCGTAAGTTGAAGTGCCTGTGCCTAATTCTGCTTTGCATGCCAGCTTCAGGGATGGAGGTACATGCTGTGACAAGCAGTGAACTAGCATCAACCTTGGAGAATTCTTGAGGCTCAGTTGCACGTCCCCCAAGTTCAGAGTCTGCCAATTGATTCTTGATTGTTGTTCTTTAGTTGCTCAGTTGTGTCTGACTCTTTGTGACCCCATAGACTGTAGCCCACTAGGCTCTTCTGACCATGAGATTTCCCAGGCAAAAATACTGGAGTGGGTTGCCATTTTTTTCTCCAGGGGATCTCCCTGACCCAAGGATACTAAGATCTAAATTGGTAGGGGCATCAAATAGTTTTCTACAAAATGTCAATTGGAGTGAAATAATTGTAAACACGCTGCTGCTGCTGCTACTGCTGCTAAGTCGCTTCAGTCGTGTCTGACTCTGTGCAACCCCATAGACGGCAGCCCACCAGACTTCCCCATCCCCAGGAATCTGCAGGCAAGAACACTGGAGTGGGTTGCCATTTCCTTCTCCAATGCATGAAAATGAAAGGTGAAAGTGAAGTCGCTCAGTCGTGTCCGACCCCCCGCGACCCCATGGACTGCAGCCCACCAGGCTCTTCCGTCCGTGGGATTTTCTAGGCAAAAGTACTGGAGTGGGGTGAAACACGCTAGAAGCACTTAAATAGATGCTCATTTGCAGAGTTAGGTAGAATACTGGGAGTGTCCTTTGTTTTATCACTTTGCAATGATATGAGTAGTATAAGATATAATAATGTTTTGTCATACTATGCTAATTAGTTTGATTGAGTACTTACCATGTTCCAGGCATATCTAAGCTTTTAATGAACACATCATTTAATCTTCACAATTACCCTTGGAGATAGGTAATGTTACCGCCATTGTTCACAGGAGGATGTGTGGTTTACTTTAACTGTCACAAGGATGTAGGTGGTGGAGCTGGAGGCCAGACTGCATGTGGCTGACTCAGTAACCTCTTAATCCCTATGCTAAATCAATTTCTCTGCTCATGCTATAAATCTCCTTCATCCTTTAGTTGATTTATTGATGGTGACATTTAAATTTAGTTGTCTTCAAAATGGAACTCTTACTGTAAAAGGGAATCAAATTGACTGGAGTTTGAATTTGAATAAATGTTTGGAGATAACTGAAGACTTGAGAGTCCTAGGAAGAATAGGGGAGGGAGACAAAAAAGGAAGAGAGGGAAAGAAAGGAAGAGATGAGGGGAAAGAAAGGGAAGGAAAAGTAACTTAGTGCCTCTCTAGACACTAAGGTTTGTTTGTTTTTTTTCCAATGAATATAAATTTTAGAACATGTTTCCCAATCCTACTTTATTTATATTCCTGTGTAACCCCCCAATAATCCATTACTTCCAGATCATTTTTATAACCATTATGACATACTTTTTATTGGGAAAAAAAATCTTCCAGATTCCTCAAGCAGATACCTTCAAGAAAGACTTCTGAGGATTGAGAAACTGACTTTTTAAAGTCTTATTCTATGGAAGATCTTTTCATTGCAGTGAGCACTGCAAGAAATTTTGGTCCTGATGATAGGAGAAGCAAAGTGTTTAAAGATACTCAATGAAGTGAAAATATACATTAGGAAAGTGTTAATACAAAACTTTTCTCAGATCCCCCCACTCTGCTTAAAAGCCACTAAATGGTGTGGTTTCTACACAGAAAGGGCCCACCTTTAGGCAAAGCTTAGCCAGAAGGCAAGTCATTTAGTCACTAATGGCCTGAGGTCTGGTTTTCCCCCAATAAAACTGTGAAAAGTTTTATTTTTCAACTGTTTAAACATGAAGATTCAGAGAAGGCAATGGCAACCCACTCCAGTACTCTTGCCTGGAAAATCCCACGGACGGAGGAGCCTGGTGGGCCGCCGTCTATGGGGTCGCACAGAGTCGGACACGACTGGAGCGACTTAGCAGCAAACATGAAGATTACAACCTCAAGTTTGCTTTGATATGGAAATACTACACAGTCTGGGACAATTGTAAGCCTGCTGCTAAGCTGCTAAGTCACTTCAGTCGTGTCACAGCAGCCCACCAGGCTCCCCCGTCCCTGGGATTCTCCAGGCAAGAACACTGGAGTGGGTTGCCATTTCCTTCTCCAATGCATGAAAGTGAAAAGTGAAAGTGAAGCCGCTCAGTTGTGTCCGACCCTCAGCTACCCCATGGACTGCAGCCTTCCAGGCTCCTCCGTCCATGGGATTTTCCAGGCAGGAGTACTGGAGTGGGGTGCCATTGCCTTCTCCGATTGTAAGCCTGAAAGTGAAGTCACTCAGTCGTGTCCAACTCTTTGCGACCCCGTGGACTGTAGCCTACCAGGCTCCTCGGTCCATGGGATTTTCCAGGCATGAGTGGGTTGCCATTGCCTTCTCCGATTGTAAGCCTACATGACCTTATTTGTGATTAGAATTGAAAGAGGAAGAAATGTGAGGTTGGAGAGCTTGGAGGCTAAGAAAGGAAACTAAATTTGGAGCCTCCTTATATGAAGGAGAAGATGAAATGCATCTCAGGAGTAAAATAGAAAACTAAAGACGAGAGGAAGCAATCATAAAAATTTCTAAGGAGACTAGTGGAAAACTCAGTTGAACTCATTTACCTTCCTTGTGTGCTATGTGCTAAGTTGCTTCAGTCGTGCCCAACTCTTTGCGACCCTGTGGACGGTAGCCCACCAGGCTCCTCCGTCCATGGGATTCTCCAGGCAAGAATACTGGAGAGGGGGTTGCCGTTCCCTTTTCCGGGATCTCCCTGACCCAGGGACGTGAGTACATGCTCGCACATTTACCTTCCTTGCACATCAGGAATGCTGTGAGCTTGTCATCTCATCATAGTTACTTTTGCTACCTCTTACCGTTTTCCCTGCAGTTATTATCAACCCAGTATTCAGTCAGTCAGTCACATGAGTTTCGAGGCTTGTACAAAAACAGCCGGGTGGGTCCAGTTTGGGAGAGTGTGTCCCTAACCTGAAAGTAGGTATGTCACCAAAAAGTCAGGCTGGCCTTAAGCGCCCCAAGCTAACCACACCCCATGGGTCCTTGGAAGAAAAGAAGGAGATAATTAGAAAACTGTCTGGGGTCAGAAGGGAGCCCCTGGAGGTATAATAACTACAAGAACATTGAGACTCTCTGTCAGTTAGCCCCCAGAATACCAAGCTAGATTCCGAGGGAAAATCCAAGATGAGTCGGACAGACTGGCCTTCGGGAGCATGTAGAGTGGCCATAGATGTCAGGTCATCTTCTCTTCTTCTTGGCCAATATATCAGCAAGGTCCAGCATGTACTCACTTGAAACTTTCATTCAGAAGAAGATGTCTTTCTTCAAATCAGTGTTTTTCAGAAAGAAGTCCAGCATATAACTCTGTGTAACACAGAGGACTGCTGAAGGTGAAGCGAGGCCAGGGACCGTGAGACCCACCTTCCTGCCTCTTTACCACATTGATTTTCTAGGACAAGCGCCCTCAGGAACTGCCTCCAAACCAACAACACACCAAAACACAAGACCCTGAAGTTGTCCATAGTCGTGATTTTGTGAATGAAAGATTATTATGGCTTTTTGACTTGGACAAATTATTTTACCTCTCTGGGCCTTATCAGTGAAATTACAGGTATCACGTAAAGTACTTGTTAAAGGAGGTTTTGGTGGTGAACATCCTGAAATCGCCCTCACAACTTACTTGGGCAAGCAGGTTAGCTACAGAAAAAGAACTAAAAGATTATTTAGACTGTGGTGTAATTTACTTTGGGAGATATTTCACTTGTAAGTGCAAATAAATTATTACCTAATTGTGAATTTTCAAGCAATACATTTGTAGGAAATGTATTTTATTAGGAGTTTAAAAATCACCAAATAGGTTGTCTTTTTAGTGTACCAGTTACATTGTATTTTCCTCCTACCTGTAAATCCTGCAACTTCTGAAATTTTCCTCCTGCCCCATAAGTAAAATATCCACTTATAGTATGTATAAACTGCTTATACTTTATAGATGGAGAAAGATTCTTTCTGATTTTACAAGAGAACATGTTTGTATGGGTATAATTTTTACCTTCAAAGGAGAAGGCAGTGGCACCCCACTCCAGTACTCTTGCCTGGAAAATCCCATGGATGGAGGAGCCTGGTAGGCTTTCATGCATTGAAGAAGGAAATGGCAACCCACTCCAATGTTCTTGCCTGGAGAATCCCAGGGACAAGGGGAGCCTGGTGGGCTGCCGTCTCTGGGGTCACACAGAGTCGGACACGACTGAAGTGACTTAGCAGCAGCTTACCTTCAAAGGAACAAAGTTTCCCTTTAAAGATATACTCAGATGATTCCTAAATCTAATTAGACTTTTGCAGTCTTCTCAGAATTACTATTTCCTTGGCCCTAAGATGTAAATCTGGTAAAGGTTTTAACTTTTCTGACAGAATCACACCAAGGAATATTATTACTGCTTCAGTTCCTGTAATCATATATTGAGGATAAGAATGTTTGCTTGTCATTTCAAAAGTTTACCATCTAGTGCAGACACTTTTACCTGCTAAAGGATACAGATAGATATCTGTGTACATGTTATATGTATACAACAGAATATATATTTCTGAAAAAGATCAAGGAGAAAAATTTTCACTGAAACAATGTTTTTCTAATTTTCTAATTCTTTCAAAACCAATGTCTAGCCTTCTGGACTATAGCTTATGACAAAGTAGTGTTTAAGAACTTCAGTACTCTGATTTTTGGTTTACCTTTTTCATTACAAAATGAATGTATATCCAAAGTGAAATAAGTCAGAGAGAGAAAAACAAATATCATAGATTAATGCATATATATGGAATCTAGAAAGATGGTACAGAGGACCTATTTGCAGGGAGGCAGTGGAGGCTCAGACATAGAGAACAGACTTGTGGTCCCAGTAGGGGAAGAAGAGGGTGGGACGAATTGAGAGAGTAGCATGGAAATATATAAATTATCATATGTAAAACAGATAGCCCATGCAAATTTGCTGTATAATGCAGGAAGTTCAAATCAAGTGTCTGTGACAACCTAGAGGGTTAGGAGGTGGGAGGGAGATTTAAGAGTCAATTCATGACTGATTCCTGTTGACATATAGCAGAAACCAACACAATATTGTAAAACAATTATCCTCCAATTAAAAATTTTTAATGAATGTATATCTTAAAAAGTCTGTATTTTCAACTCAAGTAGACATTATAACAACCATCATGTTTTGTTTTTTTTTTTTAATTGGCTGCCCAGTCCTGTTTTCAGGATCTTAGTCCCCAACCTGGGATTGGACCCATGCCCTCAGCAGTGAAGTCGTGGAATCCTAACCACTGCACTGCCAGGGAATTCCCTCAGATTTTCAATTCAAGAAGTAAATTAACTCCACCAGCCCAGAGTGTAGATCCCGATCCAAGCCCCCCCCACCCCGATTCCGGAGTTCTTTAACTAGACTCAATTTGCAGGACATGACTTGACTTTATATATAGCTACACTGAGACATATGGCTAAAGAAAGCTCTTAGGCCAGCCATCACCTCAAACTTCTAAAGCGGCAGGATCACTTAACAGGAGTATAACCTTTGGCATTAATTACATCAGTGCAAGTTGCAACTGCTTCATCTTTTCCCAGCATCTCCAGCTGTTGCCCTTAGAAGAATGAATGTCTTCTGCCAGCCTGATCATTCATGGGGCTACATCTGTATACATTTTGTGTTTCTCAACTGCGGAAATTTTCTACTCTTTTGCCCTTCTACTCCTTCCCCAACCCTGCTCCCCTCTAAGATGGATCGGAGTTTCCAGGATCCGTTATCATCAGTTTTGTAACTTACATTTCACACTTGGATGTTTCTAAACATAAATGCAAGTGGGACAAAACTGAGGCCTGAGAAAACCTCAGCTTTTCTGTAGGAGCCATGAGACACTGACCTTTTTGCAAAAAGAACAAGAAAAAAGAAAAATGTTTCTTTGTCCTTTGGGGAAAGCTTCCTTAAGATTCTTCCTGTCTCTAGTTACCCCTCCTGCATGTAACTGTCAAGAGTAATTTTTTCCTAAAATGCAGTTCTGATTGTATCTGCCTCCTGCTTATAACATCAGAGTCCTCAGTGTCTTCCAGGGAAAATTTAGACTTCTTTACCTTCCAGTGTCCTGACAGAATGGCCAAGGGCTTTAGTATCAGATGCACCTGCTCTCCAGTTGTGGCTCAGCCCAGGTATACAACCTTTTTCGGTCTTCTGTTTCCTCGTCACAATGATGGAGCAACAGGTTATTCTTAGAAGGTTATTGGAATAATCATAGAAAATAGCAATTATAAGAAGTCTGGTACCAAATAAAGGCTTCCCTGGTGGCTCAGATGGTAAAGAATCTCCCTGCAATGCAGGAGAACAGGGTTCGATCCCTGGGTCAGGAAGAGCCCCTGGGAAAGAGAATGGCAACCCACTCCAGTATTCTTGCCTGAAGAATTCCATGGACAGAGGAGCCCATTGGGCTACAATCCACGGGGTCACAAAGAGCTGGACACGACTGAGCGACTAACGCACACACAAATAAATGCTCAGTTAGTATGAATGCCTTTCTTCCACCTTCCCCTCAAGGTCTGCTTACACTGAAATGTTTCCAGGCTCCTTCTTTCCATCCTGTTCTTCTCTGGATTCCAGCCCACAGTTTGTGGTTTCCTGATGGAGCTCTCTTCTCCCCTAACTCTGTAGCTTTTGCATAAGCTGTTCCTCCACCCTTGGAAGTCTTCCCACCCTCACCTCTTACAGAAAACAGAGGGTCCCTCCTTGCCGTTTAAGATGGCAGTTCCTGGCTTCCTCTTGAGTTTAAGCTTTTCTCCACCATATTTCCATATAATCATGCACACACCGCTTTCATCGTATAATGTCCCAACATTAGTTGTCTTACAAGTTTTCTCTAACGTACCAGTTCCTCCTGAGGCCAAAATCTGTGTCTTACTCACCTATGAAGCTCCAGCCCCTGCACTCACTGCCTAACTGGTTGAAGGATTGCATGAATAGCCCAGAGGGCTGAGTAAATATGGTTTTGAAAAAGTATCAGAGGCTGCTGATCTATCAATGTGAAAAGCAATACACCCACCCTCTAGAAGAGCCAAAGTGTTGAAGGCAGAAGGCTAGATAGCTTGTAAATCACAGGATTTCTGTCTGCAGGAAATCTTGGAAAATGCAACCAAGCTGAAAGAACTTCAGCTTTCCTTCGGGAAATGGTTACTGTGGGGCCGGGACATATGTGAGAAGAATATCAGCGTGTCATGAGAAACACATGCACCGAAGAGCTATGCTTCTGATGCCCTTATTCTCAAATCAGAAATATTACCGGCTTTCAGGGACAAAAGGGAAGTAACGTGTGTTCCCAGTGTTTGGCTTCCTTCTTGCCATGGACACTGCTAACAATGAGATTTTCCCGGGACTTCTCCTTGAAAACCATATTAGGGTTGATAAGGGTGATCACTTGTACGTAGCATGGCGCCTGGCACTGGGGATAATTTGAATCCTCTGCCGTTAGCTACTCCTTCCAGAGGATCCTGGGTCATATGGATGGTTTCAGAAGAACATCTATGGTGTTAATTACATCCAGTGGTTCCTAAGGGTTGGTGTGTTTTGTTTGAAAAGTTTTCCCCTAAAATGTCCCCCACCCCATTTTTGTCTCACTTAATATCACAGATACCAGTTCAGTTTCTAATCTATTTGAACTTTTCCCTCTTGAAAACCTCTTAGGGTTTATTATTCCCAGCACTACAAATAATTTTTTTTTCTTCAGATCCAAATTCCTTCCATCACAGTTCTTTCACAATAACTTCTTTTGTTCTGGAAAATTGTACACAAACTCCAGAAAACCCCCAGTTTTAGATCCTAATCCGAAAGGTCACATCATCAAAGCAAACATCAAAATCCTTGCACCAGAGGATATGGAAGATTGTATGGACCTTTGGCCTCTAGGCAAAGGTACAGGAGAGCTGGAATGTGAGCAGGAAAGAAAGCCTGTCAGCTTCCCTTTTGCCTTCAGTTAATGCGTAAATCTCTGTAGTAACTTTAGGGCAGGCTAGGGAGACCGTGGTTCCAGATGGCCTGGGACGCAAGAGCTTCCTGTCATGTGGGCTCAAACTAGGAAAGTCCTGGGCAAATTGAGACAAGTTGATCCCCTTACCTAGCCTTTGCTGCTTATGTTTTTCTCTCTCCTCTCCGCTTTTAGTCCTCTTTCCTTTGAAACCATGTATTGAGCGTCATTTCTTCCTGATTCTAAATACGTGCAAATCTTCAAAGATCTTGGACAAGCACATCCTTCAGAGAAAGCCGTGCTTGCAGTAAATATTTCCATGTGAGAGAGCAGGAAAGCATGTTGGTGTCCCTTGTACAAGCTCTAATTGATGGGTCATGAGTGTCTGGGATAAAAGGTTACTATTTTCTTGCAGGTCTTTCCAGAGAGTACTATGGCTACTTTTACCATGCTCTTTTTAACTTAGCAATATATCTTGAAGCTCTTCTGTATGTGTCTTTACAGATAATGATCTACATCTTAGTCTTACTACCTGGCACATAATATTTCCCTTTGTGTGTGCAATAATCCATTTAACTCTACTGATAGACCTATAGACCATCTCCAGTTTTTTACTACTACAAATAACCTTGAGAACTTCCTTCTACCTGAACATTTCTGTGTCCTTTTGTGAGTATGTTCATTGAATACACGTTTGGCAGTGATTGCGTCTAAAATACGTGCAGATATTGCCAGGCTGTCTTCCAAAAAGACTACATCACTTCCAGAAAGTTAGCATCATATTCCTATGCCCACTGACTCGGGGATTCACAAATAAAGTATTTTGCCAATCTAATTGTAAATAAGGTTCCTCACATTTTTGTATATTTATTGGTCACTCTTTTCCTCACTTTTTAAAAATGAATGCAAAGATTCATTAAATCAGTTATCTTTTAGGTTTTTTTTTTTTTTTTTAATCAACATGTTAATGTTTTGTTAAGAAAATGGGCCTTGTTTGCAATCATTTTCATTATTCTAACTCAACTTCATTTAGGGCATGCTTTACCATTTTTAAGCTTTTAAAATGTTTTTATAGCCATAGTCATCTTTTTCATGTGATTGCTGGATACTTCCATATCTTTTACTTGTTTCCTGGCACTTGGTGTGGCATCTATTACATGGCAGAACTTCAGTAAATGTTTTTTTGAATGAATGGATAAAGAATCTGTGAATAAATTAATGATGTTATTTGCTTCTTCTTATTTCTCTTTTGGTACATAGAGATTTGGGAAGTGAATACTAAAACCTCTATTTCAGCAGGATGTAAGTATGGGTCATCTTAGGGCAGGGATCTTGCTTGACATGTCACCCCTTCCACATGTATCACAGTGTCTGTCACACAGAAGGTATTATATGTGTTGAAAAGAATGAATGAGCTCTCAGAATAATGAGATAAATAAAACATGCATGAACTTTATCCTCCTGTACCAATGACAGGCATTTCTGGAAAATGAGCCCAGACTTGCAAGGGTTATGCTTCCTGGGCCAGAATTTCAATTTATTTTAATGTTGCCAGAGTTTCACACTTATTTCCTTGGTTCCAAGTAAATTAAACAGGAGTGGCAAGAAAAAGAAAAAAGGATTCAAGTCTTGGGACCCGGGACCAGGGACCAGGGACCACGCTTAACTGAATTTATAATGCCCATAACATCTCTGCTGTGTTTGAAAGGTTAAACATTTCCTGGAGAAAACAACTGTTTCTACCACTTGCCAAAGTACTCATAAAATGGCCTGATTGCTAAGAACAGAAAACAAACCAAACCAAAATAAAATGAACCAAATAGCAACAGAAATAAATGTGCCTTAGTATAGTTAGATGATTACCAGATCTGTTCATAGACCACCATCCTTCAGAGTATGGGCATGTGCTTCAGGATAAGTGCATCCTGGTCAGGTGATGTTTAATGCAGTCCCTTCCATGTGTCCATTTCCTGGGTCATTTGGGGTCATTTGGGGTCCTCTTGTTCGTGCACTGAATTGCACATACATTATGTAACTCATTGCAACCCAATAGCTGAACCCATGGTTTCCTAGCTATTAAAGTATGCCACAAACCAAACCACCTGTGAGGCGCCAGCTCAGCAAATGTGCCTATGTGAAAAACAGTCATAAAAAATACAGAAAAGGGGATGAAAGAAGACTGAATAACAAGTGAGAGCTCCTATATTTGATGCCATGAGGCATGCAGGGAGAAGTGTTCCGTGTAAGTTGAAGGAAGAGGGCAGCATGGGCTCTGGCATTGAAGACCATTCTCACTTTGTGGAAGGATCATGCCGTGTGGCATGAATCAGAGTGACTACTGTGGGTCCCCTGTTGGAAAGACTGCAATTATGGATAATTATGTGCAAGCACCAGGGGAAATGCCAGACGTTAGAATCTATGTTTAATGTGAAAATTGCACTTCGTTTTTTTGTGGAACCTCAATATATAGCTTACTCTATAAAATGTGGGCATATTTCTGAAGGAAAGAAAAATGCCACGGTTGCATTTTAACATCCTGTTACATTTTAGTTAAATACAAAAGACCGTGACTTTTCAAAGAGAAAAAATCTCTCACCATCTCTCTCCCCTCTCTGTCTCTTCCCTGTCTCTCTCTTTCCTAATAGACAGCATTAAGTGATTCCAAACATGTCATCTTAGGTTATAATTGAAATTAGACTCTATGGAAGGAAGGGAATGATGAGTTGTCCTGAAAATCCCTTTGGTCTACTGATTTGATCAGTTGTGCGTGCATGCTAGTTGCTTCAGTCGTGTTCGATTTTTTGCAACCCTGTGGACTGTAGCCTGCCAGGTCTCTGTCGATGGGATTTTCCAGGCAAGAATGCTGGAGTGGGTTGCCATGCCCTCCTCCAGGGAATCTTCCTGACCCAGGGATCAAACCCAGGGATCGATCATTTCTCTTATGTGTCCTGAATTGGCAGATGGGTTCTTTACCATTAGCGCCACCTGGGAAGCCCAATTTGATCAGCTAAGAGCTTCCACTGTTGCTGGAATCCAAGGAATTCTAGATAAGAAGAATTGGTGTGTTGGTGAATTAGAGTGTTATGCATTTTCTCTCTCTCATTCTTGTACTGTGGTTGCCTTGTTTTTTCCTAAACATCACAGTCTTACCCTAGATTCTCTTAGAGATTATAGCTTCTGTGCTAATGTTTTGTGGGAGAGGAAGAATCATGTAGCTCAAGGAAGCAAGAACAGAGTGGAGTTGGAGGGAATAGCAGGAGGGGAGAAGAGAAGTAAATACAAGGTACTAAACCAAACCTGTCACATCTTTACAAGAAACACCACAGCTAGTTGCTAAGTTACAGAAGATATTGCTTATGAGGTTATATTGAACATTGTGTTTTGGAATGTTCCATTTGGGGGAGAAGGGATGAGCAGATTTCTCTGCCCACAGATCTTTTATCTCTCGCTGGTCAGTTCACTCTATAGAACCTTGACTCCCTTGACCCTCCAGAAGTCCCTGGGGAAGCCACAGGCCCCACATATCTTACATGGAGTCCAACGGTTCCTGTCAGATCAGAGACTGTTGCTCAGGCCAGGCCTCCAGAAAAAGGATGGGGAAGCCGAAAAGATGAGGCACTTGCAGTGATAGCCAAGACCTTGCTGGAACTGCTCCAGCAAGGAAGCTGGCAAAGTAGCATGTACCCAACAGGTTGATTGGGGAGAGTTGACCTGAGAAGCCCAGATTGGGGGCCCAGTGTACTTACCTACAGTTTACTGGCAGAATTAGAATGGATCAGACCAGAAGTTTATTAAATTAAGCTTCTCTACTATCCTGATAGGGGCTTCGCCAGGTGGCTCATTGGTAAAGAATCGCCTGCCAATACAGGAGATGTGGTTTCAGTCACTGTGTGGGGAAGATCCCCTGGAGAAGGAAATGGCTACCCACTCCAGTATTCTTACCTGGAAAATACCATGGACAGAGGAGCCTGGCGGGCTGCAGTCCACAGGGTCGCAAAGAGGTGGACACGACTTAGTGACTAACGGCAGCTGTCCTGATACAGCACGCTGTGGTTTAGTGCCGAATCTCTGGTTATCCGAGTCCTTCATTTCTGTCAGCGGTTTTGCTGAGTCCTTCAAAGAAATTTATCTCCCTGAGCCTCCACAACTCTATGGAATCCATTTACAGATGAGAAAACTGAGACCGAAAGAGGTTAAGTCACTTGTCTTGTCTGTGTTCACATAGCTAGGAAGCAGCAGAGCTAGATTTGAACCTAGGGCTTTCGAATTCTAAAGCTGTTGATTTCCTAGGCCATACAATCAATATCCATTTTACTGTTCCTACTCAAAAAGTATGACTCCTAGCTATGAATCGCAGTAAAGAGAGGCATTCTCTTCTGCTTCATGCTAACACAGTCTTCACCGTTTTCTTTGTTATTTCATGGATATGGCAAAATTATCATATATTGTGTGTTGTGTGTATGTGAGAGAGTGAGAAAAAGAAGTTTTCAGGTGAATTTTCCAATTCTCCAAATAATACAAGAATGAAGAAACAGTGATGAGCTAAGTGTTGATGCCAGTTTATTCTTGGACATACACTGATCACAGTGCTAAATTCAGTCAAAGGAACATAGAAACGCCTGTTACAATAACAGTCTTGACTTGCCTCCGTTGTCAGATCGGGCTGAACATATGTAACGACATGATCATGTCTCCAGCTTCATGGGGTTTGACTCACAAGGGAAATTTCTAATATATCATCTTGAAATCAAGTATTAACTCCAAAGCAGAGCTTAAAAAACAATGTCACTTCCACAATCCGGTAGAAATGTTAAGCATATCAGCATGCCATAAATGCCATGAGGTCCCATGCTGTGTATATAACAGAAATAGGGAAAGGAACTTTCCTTAAAGAGAGGATGAGGCTAGTGTTATCTGCATTTGTTCATTATTGTATTCTTCCATCCTCGATTAACTGTTTTAAAAAGCTACAGCTGAAATATGCTGAAATAAAAATTGAAAATATTATTCCATTGAATAAGGTCATCTGAATAGCTTTGAATTTCAGTTAGTTTTTATTGCATTTTATTGAAATTTTAGTTTTGACTCTCAATTACAACTTACATGTGCATTGAACATGTAAATGTCATTTAGGTCAGTGCTTTCCAAATGGCACATTTGGAATTAGATTTCTAGTGAAGGTGAGATAAGTATATTTCTCATGAATATGAGAGTAAATAAGGAATGTAGCTTGTGTTCAGTCTCCCACATGTTTGCTCCAAGGGCTGAGGGAAATCACTGTCTTGGCTCAATTTTTGATCCCTAACCCGTAATATACCATTAGGAAGTCTAATGTATGTAGAGAATGCTTAGTTTACCTTACCCTTAAAGGTTATACCTTTAATTATTCCAGTGGATTGTGGGTGAGTGTATCAGACCCATCTTTATAAGGTATATCATTGGAATTTTAAAATCTTAACTTATTTCTCTTAAAGTGAAATAAACTATGTAATAGATTCAGAGGGCGTAAAGTGGGGACAATTGTTATACAGATTTGCACATTGAAAAAAATAAAGTTATGAAATGGTATGGTTGTGCGGAGCATCAGAAAAGGCAAATATAAGGATAGGGAAATAAAAGAAGGAAGAATGGTCAGTTGTAGCCACGCATGATCAGAAATAACGACCTGCATCACAAAGATCCTCGTCTCTGTTTCGTTGGGAAAATTCTGCTAAGTCACAGGTTCCCAGACTTTGGGATTTCAAAATTTTTTAAAATAAATAAATAAATAAGAATCCAGCAAAGGAGCAAAAGATTACCAACCCATCAACTCTTTTTTGGCCAAATAAAGTTCTTTTCAACAGAGCAACTGCTATATGCCAGAACCATAATTTTATATGAGGATATTTATATCCTATATCCTACATACATGTTATACCAAAAAATAGGAAAGGATCAAAAACAGCAGTCATTCCTAAAAGGGGACTTTTGAAACCTTTCATTAATGTGTGTGTGTACATGTTTTGTGTGTGTGTAACTATGTTACACTAACCTTGTGTGCGTGCACGCTAAGTCACTTCAGTCGAGTTCAACTCTTTGTGACTCCATGGACTGTAGCCCACCAGGCTCCTCTGTCCATGGGATTCTCCAGGCAAGAATACTGGGGTGGGTTGCCATGCCCTCCTCCAGGGGATCTTCCCAGCCCAGGGATCGAACTCCCGTGTCTGTCTCCTGCATTGGCAGGTGGATTCTTTACTACTAGTGCCACCTGGGAAGCCCTACACTGACCTTAATATTTTTGTAATCATTTCACCAATTGGAGAAGGAAATGGCAACCCACTCCAGTACTCATGTCTGGAGAATCCCATGGACGGAGGAGCCTGGTAGGCTACAGTCCATGGGGTCGCAAAGAGTCAGACACGATTGAGCGACTTCACTTTACTTTCACTTTCACCAATACTCATAATGTTTAGAAATGATCATGATAAAATCATAAGAGTATGAAATTATTCCATATCCACTCAATGATAACTTCTAGTGAGAAATATAGCAACTGTTGAACATGACATAAAAACCCAACTCTATATGACATTTTTATTGACCAGCTACTTGCATATCAGGCACTATAATAGGATTTGAGGATATGTAGGTGAACAGCTTGGGCTTCCCAAGTGGCTCAGTGGGTAAAGAATCTGCAGTGCAGGAGATGCAGGAGATGTGGGTTCAGTCATTGAGTCAGGAAGATCCCCTGGAGGAGGGCATGGCAACCCACCCCAGTATTCTTGCCTGGAGAATCCCATGGACAGAGGAGTCTGGCGGGCTACAGTCTATGGGGTCACAAAGAGTTGGATACCACTCAGCGACTCACTTTGTGCGTTATAAAAAGACACCATCTGTAGGCAGATAGATTACAAAAAAAGCTATCCCCTTGGATGGATAAATTAGAAAGTGAAGCCCTTTCCTCAGGTTTACACAGGCCTGCCTGCTGGGAGCATGGCCAGGTGGATGGAGCCTTTCTAGAGAAGGGTTGTAGAGGACGGAAAAACATGATCAGATTTACACTGTAACTTATTAGTCTGGAACAGTTCAGTTCAGTTCAGTTCTCTCGCTCAGTCATGTCCGACTCTTTGTGACCCCATGAATCGCAGCACGCCAGGCCTCCCTGTCCATCACCAACTCCCGGAGTTCACTCAGACTCAGCTCCATCGAGTCAGTGATGCCATCCAGCCATCTCATCCTCTGTTGTCCCCTTCTCCTCCTGCCCCCAATCCCTCCCAGCATCACAGTCTTTTCCAATGAGTCAACTCTTCGCATGAGGTGGCCAAAGTACTAGAGTTTCAGCTTTAGCATCATTCCTTCCAAAGAAATCCCAGGGCTGATCTCCTTCAGAATGGACTGGTTGGATCTCCTTGCAGTCCAAGGGACTCTCAAGAGTCTTCTCCAACACCACAGTTACAGTTAGAGGTGACTAAACCTTTTTCATTTGCTTGAATGAAGTGGAAGCCATATCAAACATTCATAGTTGGCTAAGATATTGATTGGGTGCAAAACTTCTATTAGGTTGGTAGGTGAGTCCTAGGGCGTCATTTAGAAAGGACAGTGCATTTTCTCTAGTGCCCCAGGCAGAGTTGATTGGTTCAGGGCTAAATCATAAAGATGGACACTCTTTTCTGAGTCACACACAGGTATTTTGACATCTCAGTTGACTTGATTCACATCCAACCTAGAATTTACTCAGATCACTCCGGTTTTGCTTATAAAATTTAGGTGAGCCACCTTAAACAGGCATGGCTGTAATTTGTTTCTGAGTTAAACACTATTTTTTTTAATATATTAGCTTATTGATTTCTCCAAAGAGAAAGCATCTCAAGTCTGATACATTTTCTTGTTAATTAAATGAACCAAGTTTTGCAGTCATGTGGTATACAGTGAAAATAGGCTTTACGGGAAGTGGCAGCTTAGGTCGCAGATGGACAGCTAGACTTTCCAAAGCCCTTGCGTTTTTAATGTGGGTTTGCCTTTAAGTTGAAGGAATTACTTAGGCTTCTTATCTCAGTGTACACAAAGCTACTTATCGTCTAGATGAGTATTGGCAGTTTGTCTCAGAAAAAGGAGAACCAGAAACTGGCTCAGTACTTACCTTTAAAGTTGCTCTCACAGACCGGGTTCAAAATAATCCTTGAAGAATATTTAAGAGCACAATTGGTAGCTACTTGACATTCAGTTGCAATTAAATGCTCAGTGCAAAATGCATTTTATAGAAATTTATCATGCTGGCCTATGCTGATATGTTTGCTTCGGATCATTAGTTTCTCATTAGAAAAATCCTTTAAAGGAATATACCCTTCCTGTTTTAGTGGTATTCCACAGCTCTAACTCTGGTCACAGGGGGAAAACACTCTCTGTCCTTTGTTTGTGCTACTTTATTTGTTCTTACCAATTTTATGATTTTCCCCATTTGTTTTTTTGAGCATCATTAGTATCATTATCCTTTAATAAAGTTTCTCTTATGTGCCAGACATTGTGATAGGAGCGTAGTAAGCATCATCTCTAACCTTTTCAATAACCCTGCAAGGTAGGAATTATTCTTCCTGTTTTACAGATAAGGAAACCAAGACTCAAACAGATTAAGAGATACCCTAAATTTTTAGAGTAGCAAGTGGTTAGGCCAGATTTCCAATTCAGGTCTGACTTGGAAGCCATCTCTTTCAACTCCATTCCATCTCTTCTCCTTCATTCTGAACCAGAATGTGATACATATCTGTCAAAAAAGAAAGTGCCAAAATGTGACTTTAAAAAGTAGTCAAAGTTTTCTGCAGAGAAGGCAAAACTAATATGGAGAGTGCTGAGGGGAAGGAGTGGCATGAAGATCTCAGGTAGAAGTGAGGAAGCATTAAGCCAATGGCTTGAATCAGGGAGCAAATAAAATACATTAGGATTATAACGTTACAATCAAGTGGCTGGAAGCTAGGTAGTAAATGCAGCAGAATGATGGCTGGATACAGGGGGTTCACGTGTTGGGAACCCAGAGAAATCTTTGCTCTTTCTTCCCAACTCTATCATTACTTTAAAACAAACAAAAAAACTTGAATTTCATGTATATATTATTTTGTAAAATAAACTCAGAATTACTCTTCAAACTTATATGAAAAATGGGAAGGTCCTAGGCAAATGGATTTGGGCTTTAAATAACCAGCAGCAACGTGTCATAGTAGAAAGAACAAACCATTTAGTGTGGGATAGTTTGAGTTTTCAGTCCTGACACTTCATAGTTATGTGGCTTTGAATAAATCATGAACCACAAAATCTGAGCATCGGTTTCCTCACATGAAGCTGGAAGGGTTAAACGAGGTATAAGCAGATGCCCCTTTAATTGTGTGATCTAAATAGTTCCAATTGGAGTTAATGATGGTGCATTTCATATGTTGCTAAGTGGCTTCTTCCAGTACAATGACTCCTGCTAAGTTTATTATGGGGGGCTCAGTAATCTTCATGAGGAACCACTGTTATTTGGATACCAAGACCATTTTAATGTGTCCCTATCAAAGATTGGGAAGATGAAACTTACCTAGATGTGCAATTCTGTCATCATGTTAAATGACCTTGAATCTTTAAACATATAGATTTGAACTGGAGATATGTCTGTAATGTTTGGGGGTACATTTGGGTCATGATAAACTCCATTGCCAATGAAAGTTTCATCATCATCATGACAGCTTCCCCCAAACTGCTGGGTAGGTAATGGATGTTAACCAGTAGGCTAGCTTATAACTGGAACCTTTGTGACCAGGCCTCTTAAAAACTCAGGAGTGTTTAGAGGAAAATGTTAAATTCTCAAAATACTCTGCTCATACTCAGCTGTTATTATTGCTATTACTATTGTTATTCAGCTGTGAGTCCTTCCCCTCTATGTGCTCAACCTTCTATTTTTCTCTTAAGAAGAGGAGAAGGGTGTTTGCTGCACTCTGGAGAAGTGAAAATTGGCTTCATTTTTGGTCCTGGGCTTGAGTTTTGACCCTGAGAGTAAGCTAGGAGCACTTAACTGAGTGGGTCTTGTTCACAGCATGGTATAGGGGGAAATCACCTTATCAAAGGCTTTAGCGAAACCTTAAGACTAATCAGAAGTAGGTCAACCACACACACACACAGAGGCAGATCTCAGAAAGCTGGGACACAGAGAAGGCTCTGTGATCCACTTAGTCCTCTCTTCTCCTTTTGGGATCTGTGCAGGGGAAAACACTGAGGAACAGTCCTAACTGGCAAGTTGCCATCGGGAAGAAAGATGTCTGGCTGAGCTCTTGCTAGAAAAGAGGACTGAATCCCTTTCACTTCAGAAGTCCGTTCCACGTTTTACTGAGAGCCCAGGCTCGGTGAATAAGAGGAGCCTCTGAGGGCTGGTTTCTGATGTCGCACTAGGCACGATAAGAATGCCATTGACGTCAGCAGAGTCATCATCAGGGAGAATGGCACCCCAGCTCTTGAAACCACACCAAGCAATTGCAGTGCTTTTGAAAATTAAAAGCCGGTGCTTGGGGGGAGGGGGAGGAGGGAAGGAAGGGAAAAAGCAAAGACGGGGGAGCGCTGGCTCCGGCTGAGCTCTCTTCTTTCTTTTATGCATTTCCTGTATTTTAAAAAGACAGGCACGCGGGCGCTCCTAGGCACAGCGCACGGACCTTAGCCTCCGCTCGACCTCCCAGACACTTTAACCTGAATTGTGCCGGGCGGAGAGGAGGGGGAGGATGGGTCAGAGAGGGAGACGGGCGAAAGAAAGAATTTATAATTTGGTTAACATTTCTGAATTCAGAGAAAACAAACCATGCCACCCAGGTGCTGGACAGAGGCCCTAAGCCGCAGGAGAAAATATAAGGCTGGAGAATGAAATTGTTGAACTAAAACTGATATGCTTTGAAATGCGTGTTGTGAATAGATGACAAAGGTGGAATTAAACACTTCAAAAGAGCTATTACAAAGCAGCCTCCTTTCCCCACCCCCAACCCAGCATCACTGCGGGCTCTTGAGTGTTTGTGTGTCTGCCTGAGAAAATGACAAAGTTGTGGGTTTGCAGAGGGAACACTGCGGGCAGGTTGTGATTTCAGCTTTCAGAGGCCGCTCCAAGAACATCACCTCCAGCTGTAATTCAAAGGGTTCCTCGGCTGGAAAATGTCTTGGAGGTTAGGAAGTCTTTGAAAACAATTCTTTAGTGTAAATTGTCCCCGCTTTCAAATTCCACCATTAATCTCACCCTTTCATTGTCTTCCCCACTCCCTACTGATCTACCAGCTTCATTCTCACTCCAGTCGCCCCCCACCGCCCCGCCCCCCCAAAGCAACACTAAAACCCTGCACGAAAGACTGGATGGCATCCGTGTACAGCAGCGTGCTTTATTTTACAGCATTGATTGGCGGCTTCCCAAGGCCATAAAATCTTTTGCTGATCTGATTTTAATATCCATATCCTTCAGCTATACCAGAAAGAATGGTTTCTGTGCTGGAGAAACGTTAGAAGGGAAACAAAAGAACATATGTGCATAAAGCAGAATCTGGCAGAAAACGTGGATTTCATAAATCGCATTATTTGAAGCTTCTATTTGAAATGGACTGGTAAGAAAGGAGCATGAAGGAGAAGCACAGAAAGGGTTCTTTCCAAAGACCCCTTACTTTAAGAAAAGGCAGAAGCGGTCAGCTGCACTCCTTTCAAATGCACAAATAGTACTTGGGTAGAACCCCTTCTCCATCCCATTTGTTCTTAAAAAAAAAAAAAATAGTAAAGCTTACATTAAGATGGGTTTCTTCCTTTATTTAATGTGATCAAGTAAATACAGGGAGGAGTTTAGCAAAACACATTGGCTAAGTACAGTTAGTGTGTTAATGCAATGATGCCTGATTATCCATGTGGTACTGTTGGTTACCCCCTCTAAAAGTTCCCAGGTAAATCCAGGCAACCTGGCTCATCCTGGCTATTTTCGTTTTGTTTTCATTTTTGTTTTGTAACAAACAAAGGCTCATAAATGGAGTCTCTCTTTTCTTCCTCCATCTCTACATTTTTTCCTTTTTTTTGTTTCCTTCCTTTCATTTAAAAAATACTACTTTTTTTAACAGCAAAAAAAAAAAAAAAAAAAAAAGAGAGTTTGCTGAACCTGCAGCCCCAGCGTCTTAGAGGCTCCTGGGTTTGCCTGAGTGGGATGGGAGCCCTCTCTCCAGTTGCAGGCGCCCGACTACGGGGAGGCACATGGGGTGGTGGGTGAGGGTGGGTGGAGATGGTGAGGCAGGAATCAGAGCCTTCTCACACGGCTTTGTCCACAAAGTCTTTGATGTTAATCCTGTTAACACAACACTGACCAACGGTTTTCATTCTCTACCCCTTTTTGCTCTGCTGCCTTGATTACAAGTGTTCTGGCCCATCTCCCCAAGTTGTTCCTGTTCCCATCGCTGTGTCTGTCATCCCCCCATCCTGTCCCACCCCCCCATTTCTGTGGTTATCCGTTATTCTCTGTCCAGATCATTTCCTCCAGCAAAACAAAAAAAGCAAAAGCCTCTCTCCATTCTTCCTACCTACAGATTCCTTTTGTCTCTTGCTATTCCTTACTCAGAGCAGGAACAGTCCCAGACCACAGGGATCCATCATCCCCTAGGGTGCCCTTTGCACCAGGCACCCTAGCAGGAATCTCAGAAGCGCGCCCCCACCCCCCCTCACCCCCAGGCCGGGTGTGTTTTAGAGATGTCAGGCTCAAATTCACTGAGCTCTAATTTGCAACAGGAAGTCCTAGTGAGCCTGATGAGGGATGGGAATTAGCAAATAGGGTTGGCAGTCAATTGACAGAGGAAGCTTAAGGAAGGGGCTCATTTAGGAAAGGAAAAAGAATTTAATCCTTTTCAGGTGTGTTAATTTCCTTTATGGGCAGAATTACTATGGACTTGGGGGCATTTTTTAGTCTTTCTTTTTCCCTAAGGTCTGGCCTCATTTCATAGGAAGGAGGAAGGATAAATGGAGTGAATTTGATTATGGACACCAGCCTAGCCCTCACTTAATGAGCCATGGAAACAAAATAGCTCAATCTCCCCTAGCTGCTGTAATCCAACACTAGAAGCATTGAGAGCAGTGTGGCTTTGGTTACACATATTTGTAGTACAATCCTTGCCTCGGTGTTTTGAAATGTTCATCAAGAGATCTGAGGTGTCTTAGTTCTTTGAGTAGCAGCTATAAATTTTTCAGAATTCGTTTAGGAAAAAAAAAAGAATGAAGAAATCTAGAAAAAAATCTACAACTTAGAATTAACAACTATTAATATTTGCCATAGCTGCCCCTGATTTTTTAGATAAGAAAAATAAAACAATAGAGATAAATTTGAATATCCTATTTTCCTGCCACCAGCAGCAGCCCCATTTACCTTCTCCAGAAGAACCTCTGCCATAAATTTAGGAAATAGTCCCCAAAATAAAATATAAATATTTTATTCATAAATAACATACTATAATGTTAAAAACTCATCAATGTCTTTTAGCTTAAAAATTGTTATCCAACATTGTGTTCCTTGGGGCTTTTTTTCTCTCTTTTCTTTTCTACTATATAATTTCCACTAATTGCCTGGTTGCAGTAGATCAGTGGTAAAGTAAGTGATATGAGAAGGTTACTAGAATAACCACTTTTAGAAGGGATCCCAGATGGGGAGGCAAGTTAAGCTGCAGTTGCTTCAGTCGTGTCTGCCTCTTTGCCACCCTACGAACTGTAGCACACTAGGCTCCTCTGTCCATAGGATCCTCTGGGCAAGAATACTGGATTGAGCTGCCATGCCCTCCTCCAGGGGATCTTCCTGATTCAGGATGGAACCTGTGTCTCTTAAGTCTGTTGCATTAGCAGGCGGATTCTTTACCACTAGCACCACCAGGCTACAGAATGATCAGAGCAAAATTCAGCGAGGTAGGAAGGAAAGAAACTTCTGGTCAGGCCCAACATTGATATATGAGGAGAGGAAGGAGGAGAGCATGGCTGAGTCAAGATGAAAGCAAACTTGCTGGGAACCAGTTAAGGACGAGCTGGTTTTGCAGCACTCTTTGCTCTGTGACCTCAAGCAAACCACAGCCCATGACAGCCTCTCTCTGCTCCTCAGTGGTCCTCAAGTATAAAATGCAGTTCCCAAATCCCAGAGCCAGAATGCTAGTACTAGAACTCTTCCCTGAGTTAATAACTAAGAGATTGAAGAACTAGAAAGGCATTATGATTTGTATATGCCCATCAGAGTGAAATCAGAAGTTGGGCTTAGAGTAGGAAAAGTTATTCTTCTTGAGTATGTTTTCCAAAAGTTATACCTTTTCAGCAGTTTCTGTGGTAATACGAGGATTGATTTAACAGTTGGTCAGATATTTAAAGTGGCGTAAAGGCAAGGCCTGTTAAACAGAGCTGCCTTGTTCAGTGTACAACTGATGCTCAGACAATTTAACCATCCTGTTGAGGGTCGCATAGCTTATAGGCTGTAGAAGCAACATTTGATCCCATGTCTGTCCACCTTTCATAAATTTTTTTTTTTTTTAAGATTTTAAAAAATGTGGACCATTTTAAAAGTCTTTATTGAATTTGTTACAGTATTGTATCTGTTTTGGTTTTCTGGCTGCAAGGCAAGTGAAAGCTTCGCTCCTTGACTAGGGATCAAACCCACACCCCTTGCATTGGAAAGCGAAGTTTTAACCACTGGAACTCCAGGAAAGTCCCCACAAACCTGTTTTGAACTGCTGTGCTACAACATGCTACCCCAGAACAGGCTCCTTTCAAAATGCAGTTACCTCTATATACATCTTCACTACGTAAGCTGCCCCACCCTGAAGGTTTCATATTTAAAAGGACATACATATTTCCTATCTATATGTTTTAGGGGGTAGGGTGTCCAGAATAGACCCTTAGAAGGAGGGTTTAAGCATGTTGATATGAACAATTTCAATGTTGAAAGCAGGAAACTTGGTAACTAATATTTTCAATGAACTCGAGAAGTCACAGGTTTTGGAATCAAATGTTTTCATGTCAAGACAACAGTGTAGGAGCAAAGGACTGAAAGTATTTAGCAAAATTAAGAAGGAAAAGAATTTATAAACCACAGATTATGGAAGGGAAACAAAGATAACCTGGAAAGAGTTCTGTGTTTTGTTTTGTTTTTTAATCAAATGCATTACTGGAGTTGGTGGAAAAAATAAATATCAAAGAAGGAGTTTCTGATAGAAAATTAAACAAAAATGCACTGGAGATATTTTTCGAGTCAGTTGCATTATTGCTTATGACTAAGGTAGAAGACTGAGATGAAATCCTGAGGCACAGGGAATAAATCAACACACAGACCTGCAAATTCTTCATGTTGATTGATCTTTAGAAATTAAATATGTCATTATACTATCAGTACAGCATGTCTTAGCTGATGGACCAAACAAAACATCTACAAGCTTTGGGAAATGAGAATCTGAAAAACTGACCAAGACCGAAAACAAAACAAAGAAACAAAATGAAGAACGCCAATTTAAACACCCTAATATAGAAAGCTAGTTCTGATTTTAAAAGACTCTGACTCAGAGTCGGACTGTGAAGAAGGCTGAGTGCCGAAGAATTGATGCTTTTGAACTGTGGTGTTGGAGAAGACTCTTGAGAGTCCCTTGGACTGCAAGGAGATCCAACCAGTCCATTCTGAAGGAGATCAGCCCTGGGATTTCTTTGGAAGGAATGATGCTAAAGCTGAAACTCCAGTACTTTGGCCACCTCATGTGAAGCATTGACTCATTGGAAAAGACTCTGATGCTGGGAGGGATGGGGGGCAGGAGGAGAAGGGGACGACAGAGGATGAGATGGCTGGATGGCATCACTGACTCGATGGACGTGAGTCTGAGTGAACTCCGGGAGTTGGTGATGGACAGGGAGGCCTGGCGTGCTGCGATTCATGGGGTTGCAAAGAGTCGGACACGACTGAGCGACTAAACTGAACTGAATCAGTATTTTCCCTCAATTCTGTTATTTAAGTTAGAATGATTATTGACTTAGAAGAGTTTTTTCAAAATGCGTTTTTAAATGGAAGGCTTTCCACATATTGAAATGTAAAGTGGTCTTGGAGGGAGAAACTGTTTAATGGATCAGGGATTTTATTGGAATTATGGAAATCTTTGTACCTAGATAGTGCAGTTGCGTAACATTGTAGGAGTGCTAAAAATGCCACTGAATTGCTCACTTAAAATTTTTAAATTTTATATTATGTGAATTTCACCTCACCAGATTGTGTTGAGAGAGAGGATTTGGTTATAGCACAGCTTTATAAGTTTAAAAAAAAAAAATAGTGGCTTTGGCTACGATAAGCCTATGATGTTCTTGAGAATTTACTTTGTGTCTTATTGACACTGGAATTTGCAGTACTCAAGGGTGCCTGGCACAAAGGTGGGATTCATAAGTGATCAAAGAATGACTGAATGATCCTGGGGTCAAGTCATATCTGGTGAAGTCCACTTCATGAGGTGGTCACTTGACTATGTGTTGTGGGATATATCCAAGGAAAATCAAATGGATATATCCAAGGGCACAATCAAATGAAAGTTACCTTCAACTATTTTTTTAAGTTGGTTGATTAAAGGATAATTAAAATTTTTGGATTTTAGAGTGTGGTAGGTTTGATTTTGTTTTGAATTTTCCCCCATTAGCCTCTGTGGAACTACAGATTACAAACAGGGCTGTCTTCTTTCTTGCTTCTCTGTCTTGCCCTTTATATCCATTTCTCTGAATATGAACTGTTGGAAAAGTTGTAAATTGAAATGAATCACAAGATGTCTCCACCATATCCTTCTTGGAACATGGTTGAACAGCTGATGTCAAGACATACAGCAGAGTTCTATGACTGAAAAACAGTGTTACTGAAATGAAAGTCACTGTCTTCTAAGTTTTCTTTATTATAGTCTTCTGTTATTTTCTTTGTCATATTAGCACCATTGAAAAAATACAAGTTGGAGTTGGGATAGGGAAAAGTAATGACAGTCCAGTGTTTTTAAACAGTAAAAAATTCAGGATTCATGAAATTACTCTATATCCTCTGCTCTGGTGTTAGAAACTTTCTGCGTGAACTCTCTCAACAGTTATTTCAATTCCCCAAATAATACACTTCTGTAGATAGAATCACATGTTGATAGCCCCTATACTCTATATAGAGGACATTACTTTCCTCTACTCTCTTGATATTTAATAGTATTGATAATTAGAGTTTTTCTAAAAAGTGTTTTGTTTTCATTTTGCCTGCCCATTGTTAGAAGGAGTCCTGGATCTATAAACCAAAAGTAAGATTTTAATAATTTGCAGAAACTCACTCTTATGAATAGGATAGCATCAGTTATCTTCCTTAAAGAAGAAGGCAGGCAGTAAGTCTGAAGACTTTTAGAATATTGCTACCTTATTTGGTTCTCAATAAGACTTTAAAAAATTTTATCCTTTTCACCCCAGTTTATACAGATCTCTTGAGCTTGACTTCACTCTAATATCTTATCTTCTTTTCTTCCTTCAGCCTAATTTTCATTTGTAAGGTATTAAGCATAAAACAGAATGCCTGTGAAGACTTCCAAAGCTAAACAAGGTATCGTTTGAACTGTGGTGCATTTACCACTGATGCTGAAGACGAGGAGAAAGAGGACAGATGCGTGAGCACATGAAAGGGCATCCCAACTAGAAGACCAAAGCGTGATCCTGAAGAGACAGGAGAAGGAGGTCAGGCACACGGGGTGGTGCAGAGAAAGCAGTGCTGGGAGTACTCACTGAAACGTGAATAAGCCCTTTCCCGTTTGAACTTCATGTTCTGATGGTTACTTTATTTAAAAAAAAAAAAAAGCAGTGTATGTAGCAAAGTCACTGAGGCCTAGTCCTTAAAGTCATCACTGCTCTGGACAAGTGCCAAAGCAGACCTACCTTGTATGTGTATTAACAGCTTTATGCATTTATTTGAATTGCTCTGTTCACTGTCAGCAAGTATTTATCGGAGCATCTTCTACATGCTGGGCATCTCAGACCTGGGATACACAGGTGGAAAAGATAGGGTTTAACATTTGCACAGCTTGCTGTGTAGGGAAGAGATGGACAGATCACTAGATAATGAAAATACAACGTGTTTAAAGTGGAGAGTTTTTAAAGTCACAAAGGTCACTCAGTGGAGGAGGTCTTCAATGGCTTTGACCAGTCAAAGTAGGGAAAATGGCCTGTGGAAAGTTGCAAACTTAAGAAATACCTGAGGTATTTGAGAAATAGCTCCAAGCTTCTATAAGGCTAGAAATCAAAGGACAACATGGGGCCTTGGAAACTGAAGCTAGAAAGCTAGAATATTCTGGTTTGCACTATACACTGGGCCAGGCACCATGAAAAATACAAAAAATAGAGAGCTATAGCCGTGGGCTATGGAGTCCACAGTTTAATTTCGGTACATTGGATATATGTCCACATTGGCTATTCATTCCTTGGGAGGTTATAGGTTACTTAGTCCTGGAAGTATTTAAATTTATATTAGCTAGCTCTAATAGGAAATTGATACAATATTTTAATTGTAGTAAGAAGAGTTGGATTAGAGTCTGTTGCAGCAGTGTGCTGGTAAACCAGTTCTCCTTTCCCCCCTTCCCCATCAAAACACATACAAACATAACAAAACCTGATTGCATTGTTAGACTGTTGCCAGGGTGTAAATACTCCCACCATGGCTGATTTCAAGCTACCACTGATTGAACAGCCCTTTTGCAAAATTCTTAAATATTTAAGAATTGAGAACAGTCAGCCTGAAATATCTTTGCAATAGTAATTCTGTAATTCTTAAGGTCAAGTAAATAATGGAACCAGTAAATCATATGTGTGTGTGCTCAGTCACCCAGTTGTATCCAACCCTTTGCAACACCATGGACTATAGCCTGCCAGGCTCCTCTGTCCATGGGATTTCCCAGCAAGAATACTGGAGTGGGTTGCCATATCCCCCTTCAGGGGGTCTTCCTAACCCAAGAGTTGAACCCACATCTCCTGTGGCTTCCGCATTGGCAGGCAGATTCTTTACCAGCGAGCCACTTGGGAAGCCCCAATAAATCATAGACATAGGAAGAAAATGAAGAGATCTTTGAAAGCTAGATTAGTTAAGATATGCTCCATGGAGAAAGTAAGGCTTGGCTTGGGACTTATAGAGAGGAGCAGGCATCCCAAGTGAGTGCACAGATGTTAAAATCAAAGATGTATGTGACAAGGTGACAGTGTCATAGAAGTGCAGAAGTCCAGATGAGTGACGTTAGAAGTTATTTAGATTGCGAAAGCCTTGGCCATCAAACTAAGATGTTTTGGACATTAACCTGGTTAGTTAGACAGTCATTCATGGTTTTGGGACAAAGATGGGCATAGCAATATTTTGACAAAAACAGTATTTTAGAAAAATTTATTTGACAATAAAATGAAAAATTGATAGCAGTGAGACCTCAGAATAAAATAATACGCTGATAACTCAGCTGCAGTCTTGGAATTTTGTAATACCTTGTATGTTGAGAAATTGTAGCCTAGACTGTTGGGTTAAGTTACTGTGAAGGCAGTGAAATAATAGTGACTAAGTGTGGAGAAGCTAAATTCAGATGGAACTGGCACACAAACCCACTGTGTACTGTAAAGTATTTTTATTGGTACTAGTCTTGCCATTATTGCAGCTAATGATGATATTGAGTAATTGCCAACTGTTGTTAATTGCTTAAAACCAGTGCCTAAAGCAAGCACTCATCTTGCAGAAAGTTGCCTTTCTTTGAACTTTAGGACAAAAACTTGTTTGAAACATGGAACCTTAAAACAGGAGGTCTCCCTCACAGCACATCTGCAGCCAGTCTCATTCCAGTTGTCTTTTCCACCCTTTCCTCTTCCACGCCTGCCCCCTCCGTCTCCAGGCCAATCCAGCTTTCCAGGCTTTCCAGGCTTTCTCCTACCTCTTGTCTGGATGCACAATCATCATTCAAACAGCTCTGGGTCAGTATCTCCTTTCACCAGAATTCCTGCAGCCGTGGAGGACTTGCAGAGCATCTTTCTTAGGACTCTCTTAAACTCTGAGGGTGTTTTCCGACACGCATTGCTTTGTAATTCAATAACAGGGCTCTTGTGGCTTTTTTATGGCAGTTTTTTAAAAGCACTCAGAGTAAAAAGAAAGGAAAGGTAGTAAAGCACGTGCACATAAATGCTCGCTGAGCACGTTCACACGTGTTCTTGTCAAATATTCTTTTCAAAACCTGTCTGAGCAGGTCTGAGCTGTGTAAATTTGGTAAATCAGGGTTAGAGGGCAAAAATTCTGTTTGTGTTCTCATAGTAGAATAATATAATAGCATGTATGTTATAAAGAAATCCAAAGGATGAGCTTTCTGAAATCCATCCGTTCTTTTTTTTAATTAGAGGATAATTGCTTTACAATATTGTGTTGATATTTGCCGTACATCAACAGGAATCAGCCAAACCCCTCTCCATCTTCCCATTCCTTCTTGTTTAATCATAAAATGGGGAATTATATGCTTTATATCATTATATTTGCTCAAGAAAGTACATTTTAATACAGTTTAGTACCATACATGCTGAGAACAAGTTGCTAATGAATTTGGGCAAAGATTCCCATTTCATTTCCTGAATTTTCCTCCTTTTTTGGCTATAGGTTTATTAGTTTAGTACTCCAGCAAGCATTAAGTTACCAATTCTCTGAGATAATAAATGTATTTTACAATAATAATTATAAACCTGCCAGAATATCATAGAAGTTACATTGTTGGGTATCTAAACAGAACCAAAATCATTGCAAAGTTATTTTAAAACCATTCTTAATTATTTATATAATCATAGATTATGGCTTGCAGAAGATGCTGATGAGATCATCCTACAAACTAGCTGTGTAGGTTCCATACAAGGGCACTTCAGTTCTGTTCAGTTGCTCAGTCGTGTCCAACTCTTTGCAACCCCATGGACCACAGCACACCAGGCCTTCCTGTCCATCACCAACTCCCGGAGTTTACTCAAATTCATCTCCATTGAGTCGGTGATGCCATCCAACCATCCCACCCTCTGTCGTCCCCTTCTCCTCCTGCCTTCAATCATTCCCAGCATCAGGGTCTTTTCAGGTGAGTCAGTTCTTCACATCAAGTGGCCAAAGTATTGGAGTTTCAGCTTCAACATCAGTCCTTCCAGTGAATTTTCAGGACTAATTTCCTTTAGGATGGACTGGTTGGATCTCCTTGCTGTCCAAGGGACTCTCAAGAGTCTTCTCCAACACCACAGTTCAAAAGGATCAGTTCTCCAGTGCTCAGCTTTCTTTATAGTCCAACTCTCACATCCATACATGACTACTGGAAAAACCGTAGCCTTGACGAGACAGACCTTTGTTGGCAAAGTAATGTCTCTGCTTTTGAATATGCTGTCTAGGCTGGTCATAACATTTCTTCCAAGGAGTAAGCATCTTTTAATTTCATGGCTGCAGTCACCATTTGCAGTGATTTCAGAGCCCCCAAAAATAAAGTCAGCCACTGTTTCCACTGTTTCCTCATCTATTTGCCATGAAGTGATGGGGCTGGATGACATGATCTTAGTTTTCTGAATGTTGAGCAGAAAAGGTTGAGTTTATTTACCAACAAGGGCATTAACTCTTGGTAAATAAACTCAGCCTTTTCTCTATGTAAACACTGTGTTTTCGTAAACATATATACATAATACCTCAATTATTGACAGCAACATTCATTCTTACTATTAAGAATTCAGCTTCCCATCCCTCACAGCATCCCCTTTTTCCTTTAATAGATCATCACCAAGAAGGAAGAAACACAGGTCTTTGAGTACCCAAAATAGATATTCACAGCATCACCCTGTAAAGATAATGCTCTTCTCTCAGTAAAAGAAATGTGTACCCACATTTTAGTGATGTTTCATACACACTTGGTTGTGTTGTTCCAAGCCTTCCATAATTGGATGGACAAGTTAGAAAAGGGGTGAGAGGGGAGGGTAGGAGATTCCAGAGAAAGGAAAGCCACAACTCATAGTAGCCAAGTGACAGCTAGCTGATGGCCTGAAAACAAAAGAAGAAACAGAAAATCTGTCAAAAGCATCCGAAAAAGCACAGCTGTCTCAGGCCTTTTGGAAAAGTGCAATAAGCTCAACCTGTTTTGTTTCTTTCTTTCTTGTTTTTTTTTTTTTCTTAAAATTTTTTAGTTTGCATTAGGGTATATCCACGGAGAAGGCAATGGCACCCCACTCCAGTACTCTTGGCTGGAAAATCCCTTGGACAGAGGAGCCTGGTAGGCTGCAGTCCATGGGGTCGCTAAGAGTTGGACACAACTGAGCGGCTTCACTTTCACTTTTCACTTTCATGCATTGGAGAAGGAAATGGCAACCCACTCCAGTGTTCTTGCCTGGAGAATCCCAGGGACGGGGGAGCCTGGTGGGCTGCTGTCTCTGGGGTGGCACAGAGTCGGACACGACTGAAGCGACTTAGCAGCAGCAGCAGGGTATATCCAATTAACAAGCAACATTGTGATTGTTTCAGATGAACAGAAAAGGGACTCAGCTGTACATATACATGTATCCATTCTCCCCCAACTCTCCCTCCCATCCAGGCTGCCACATGACACTAAGCAGAATTCCGTGTGCTATACAGTAGGTCCTTGTAAGTTATCCATTTTAAATATAGCAGTGTGTACCTTGTAAGTTATCCATTTTAAGTATAGCAGTGTGTACATGCCCATCCCAAACTCCCTATCTCTTCCCTCCATCTTTCCCCCTCCTAACCATTAGCTCTTTCTCAAAGTCTGTGAGTCTGTTTCTGTTTTGTTAGTAAGTTCATTTGTATCATTTCTTTTTAGAGTCCACAAATGAGGGATGCCTTATGACATCTCTCTTGCCGGTCTGACTTACTTCACTCAGTATGATGCTCCCTGGGTCCATCCATGTTGCTGCAAATGGCATTATTTCAAGCTCAACCTGTTTTGAGAAACCTAACAGCATCTCTATCAGGAGAGTTAAGTGTAACAATTGATGTTCAAGTTGGTGACACTGAGTCATCAAAAAAAAAAGGCTGATATATTGTGCTCAATCAGTATTGATTTTCTATTTAATATTATAAAGAGATTTTCTATTTTATGCACTTAAAAGTAAGGGAGAATACTCCAAACCTAACTCTATCCCCTTTAAAACTTCCCCTGGTTAATTCTCCATCCATCATATTCTCTCTTTGACATACTCTCTAGTGACTTCCCTCTCACACTGGTTGAGTTCCTCCCTTCTCAAGGAAAAAATTCCCTTCTCCTTTGATGCTGTGTCAACCATATCTCTATTGATTTTCTCACACAGACTTCTGGAAAGAGAGTTTATACGCACTGCCTTCATTTTCTTTCCCTCCCGTTTATTCCTCAATCCACCAGTTGCAGCCCCCCTCCCCACTCTGTTTCAGCTATGATTCCTCTGATCTAATTGCCAAATAAAATGCTTTTCAGCTCATTTCTTACTAGGTTTCTCTAAGACAGTTGTCTGTCTCTCCTCCTGGCTTGAGGTCTCGCATTCTTTCTGTTTCCCTCCTTGATTTTTGTTCCCATCATTCTAGACTTCCCAAGATACCAGTCTCAGTCCTCAGCTCTCCCCAGTCTTAATGTTCTCCAGGATCCACTTATGCTTTCTTGTTATTTTTAATCACTATCTCTATACTTATAATGCCTGAATTCATATCCAAGCCTATCTTAGCCTCATCCACGAAGTTTGAAAATTCCTCTACTAATATTTATTGGAAATTCCCACCTGAGTATCTCATGTGTGCTTAGTCACACAGTCGTGTCCAACTCTTTGTGCCTCCATGGACTGTAGCCTGCCAGGCTCCTCCATCCATGGGATTCTCCAGGCAGGAATCCTAGGGTAGGTAGGCATTCCCTTCTCCAGGGGCTCTTCCTGACCTAGAGCTTGAACCCAGGTCTCCTGTGTTTCAAGTGGATTCTTTACCATCTGAGCCACCAGGGAAACCCTACAACTGGGTACTTTATAGGTTTATCAAATTCTTTAAATCCAAAGTCAAATTTAAAATGCTTTTTTCCATGCATTTCTTCCCTTTTACGTATTTCAGTTGGTCATACTACTCAGTCATCCAAGCACTTCATGTTCAGAAAATGAAACAAAAGCGAGTAACAAAAGACATGAAACCTCTTCACATCTAGCCATGCAGAGATAACCACTGCTACTACTTGATTTCTGGTCTTCCAAATGTTTGTGTACTTCTGTATATTTTTAATGAGATCACAATATTTGACCATTTACTGCTGTAACATCTTTTCTGTTTAATAAAAAATCTTTTTTATCTATGTATTTTAATTGAAGTATAGTTGATTTACAATGTTGTGCTAGTTTCAGGCGTATAGCAAAGGGAATATATATACACACACATATATATTTTTTTCAGATTCTTTTCACATATGAAAGTGAAAGTGTTAGTCACTCAATTGTGTCTGACTCTTTGCAACCCTATGGACGATAGCCCACCAGGCTCCTCTGTCCATGTAATTATCCAGGCAAGAATACTGGAGTATTCCCTTCTCCATGAGATGGTTCCAACCCCAGGGATTGAACCCAGGTCTCCTGCACTGAAGGCAGATTCTTCACCACCTGAGCCAACAGGGAAGCCCTTTTCACATATAGGTCATTACAAAGTATAGAGTATGGTTCCCTGTGCTATACATAGGTCCTTGTTGCGTATCTGTTTTTATATAGTAGTGTGTATATGTTACTCCCAAAATAAAAGTGAAAGTGAAGGTGACTCAGCCATGTCTGACTCTGCGACTCCATGGACTATACAGTCCATGGAATTCTCCAGGCCAGAATTCTAGAGTGAGTAGCCTTTCCCTTCTCCAGGGGATCTTCTCAACCCAGGGATTGAACCCAGGTCTCCCACACTGTGGGCAACTTCTTCACCAGCTGAGCCACAGGGGAAGCCCAAGAGTACTGGAGTGGGTAGCCTATCCCTTCTCCAGAGGATCTTCCCTGATTCCTAATTTATCCCTCTCCCATTCCCACCTTTCCCCTTTGATAACCATAAGTTTGTTTTCTGTGTCTAAAAAAATTTTTGAACTTTCTTCTGCTTCAAAATATACTTCTTAAAATGGTTGTTGAAGTTGTTCATATTCTTGCCAATAATGTTATTTATCAACAGTATTAAGCATTTATATAATCTTTGTCAACTTTCTTGCTTTTTCCTTCAGGAAGAAATGATTGAAAATGAAAAAGAAAAAAAGTGTATAACATCCAATATGAAAATAAGCTCCCTGGAAAGGAGGAGAGAATTCCTTGTTAGATGATAGTAGCAGTAAGATTAGCCTAATTATGCTCAATAAGTAATGTCATCAATTGAGTGCTTTCTGTGTGCCCCACAGTTCTAAGGACTTTGCATGATCCTCACCATAAATCTGTGAAGTTGGATAAATTATTTTTTCTTATTTTATAGTTGTAGAAACCGAAATGCAGAGAGGTTAAATAGCCCAGGGACACATAGGTAATTCACAAGAGTCTGGAATCAAACTCGGGCAGTCTGTTCCAGAGATCAGTCTCCTGACAGCATTGCTAATCTGCCTTTTGTTGTACCCTAGGGCATCCTTTCTACTGGAGTGTACCATTTAGCAGTCAATTTCTTAGAATAAAACTAATAAATAATATGGTTGAGTTCTCAAAATCTTTAATGGATAGTAAAGACAGAAGCAAAAAAGATACCATTTCTATGAGATAGTAATGAAAGTTTCATTTATTATCGATGGTTATTCCAGTTTGTTTTTGATAATGTAGTAGACAAAAATATATATACCCTGCTTCTCCAGTGACTCAGTGGTAAAAAATTCACCTGCAATGCAGGAGACGCAGGTTTGATCCCTGGATTGGGAAGATTCCCTGGAGAAGGAAATGGCAAACCACTCGAGTATTCTTGCCTGGAGAATCCCATGGACAGAGGAGCCTGGCAGGCTACAGTCCATGGAGGTCACAAGAGTCAGACACAATTTAGTGACTCTAAGCAACAACAAATTTCAGGTTTAGTATAATTTTCTAAGTATACTCGAAATGGAAGTATTGCTGCATTTTCCAAATTATGGTTTAAAAATTGTGACTTCTTCCAATCTGGTGATATCGGAAGCTAAATTTATATGAGCTGAGGGATAGAATGAAAGAACATCGTTTTCACTGCCAAATCCATGTCCCCAGTCAAGAGTTTCACTAGGAGATCAGGCACAGCAGGGACATCGGCCCTTTGATGCCTGAAAGATGGGGTCTTGGTCTCTGGAAGCCTAATTCCCTCTGGATTTAGGATAGAAAAATGAGGACACATTCAAATAGCTCACTCTTGGTATTTAAAAGAAAGACGTTATTTGACAAATAGTATGGATTGATGTTTGTGTCAATGGTCAGTCCTGTGTTAGGGCCCTTACACTAATAGGAGACACCTTCGTGGACAGTTATCACCTGAGAGTATATCACAAAGAATGCTCCTAAGGAGCTTTTTAATCTTTGATTTAGTGGTTTACTCTCTTACGTCGTGTCCGACTCTTGTGACGCCAGGGACTGTGGCCCTCCAGACTCTTCTCTCCATGGGATTTTCTAGGCAGGAATACTCTAGTGGCTAGCCATTTCCTTCTTCAGGTTATCTTCCCCACCCAGGGATTGAATCCAGGTCTTCCGCATTGGAGGCGGGATTCTTTACCAACCAACTGAGCCACCGGGGAAGCTTAAGAAACTAGAGAAAGTTCCCTAAGGATAAGCCCTCATTTTGGCAACCCTCCTCTAGTTCCAGCCTCATGCTTGGTCAGTCATAGGTCAGAAGGAGCCACATTGAAACAAATTTAAAATATGCAGAGCCATCCTCTCTGAGAACAAAAAGAAAAGCCAGGAGAAAAGATGAGTTGTGGGCAGAAACCTAAGCCACTTCTCTCTGATTTGGGAGAACCCAGAGGAGAAAACGTCCAGGCCCCGTATGACACCAAGAAAGTGTCTGGATCAGCAAAGTATACAGGCAGAGATCCTTTGTTCTTCTTTCTCTCTTTAAAGAAACTTTCATGGGACTTCTGTGGTGGTCCAGTGGTTAAGACCACCCTCTCAATGCAGGGGGCCTAAGTTTGACCCCCGGTCAGGGAACTAGATTCCACATACCACAACTAAAGATTTCACATGCTACAACCAAGACCCAGCAAAACAAAGCAAAACAACAACAGCAACAACAAAAAAAAAAACTTTTCAAGCTAGAATGTGGAAAAGAATGCACTTCTGGACAACCCTCCGTGGTATTCTGGCATTGGTAGGAGGCAGTATCTTGTATTGGGTCAAGGTGCCAGCTCTAGAGTCACACTGCTCTGAATCCAAGCTCTGTCATCACTACTCTTGACCACTCATGCCTCCTAACCTCAGTTTCCATAGTTGGAAAAGAGGGATAATAATAGCAGCACCCTTAGGAGGAGGATTAAACAAGATAATCCACACGGTGCTCGGCACCATGCCTGGTACATGGGCAGCGTTCAGCAGAAGTTAGCTGCAGAGCTGCTAGAGCCACTATCCTTTTACATGGAAAACGACGTGTGTGTTGGGGGCAGATTATCTAGGGGTATTGCCTCAGAAAGAACAGTCGGCCACCCACACAGATCCTTACGGAGCAGTATTTTCCTTGATGAACTCACCGTACTTGAGGGTTTGCACATCAACCATGCAGTCTTAGAAATGTGATCTTGTGCTTCTCAGGAATGATGATGCCCACCTCCAAAGCCCACAAGAGCCTTATTAAAGCTAGAATATCAGTTGATTCTTTAAAAAGCTACAAAATGTTTTGGCCCCACCAGTGCAAACATTGTCTCTCTGTAGGTAAGTTCAGAAATGCCAAATGCCTGCATAGTGTGGATTTAGAATGAGCAGAGTCACCTGTGATCAAAGAATTTACTCTCTCCTGATTCTAAGGAGCGAGGCCCTCCAGGTGAGCAGGAGAGGGTCTTTTTAGGAGGGCAGGCTCACTCCCTGGGTCCACACAGGCGCTCCCTATCTCTAAGGGCATGTCGTCTCCTCTGATTTACCTGCTAGCCACCCCACCTTGAGGGCTTTCCAGGTGACTCAGTGGTGAAGAACCCACCTGCAGTGCAGGAGACACAGGTTCAGTCCTTGGGTTGGGAAGATCCCCTGGAGGATGCAGTGGTAACCCACTCTAGTATTCTTGCTGGGAAAATCCCATTGACAGAGGAGTCGGGGGGGCTGCAGGCCATGGGGTTACAAAAGATGAGCAACTAAACAACGACGACACCCTCCCTTGAATGGGAGACTTCTTTCTCCAGCTGCATCCAAACTAGTACCCTCAACCAGCCACTCTCTGGGTCTGACTTGGGTGTCTCTTGCAGATGATTTTGCATAACTCTAGATCGATCTCATAGTTTGACCCTGAAATATGTTAGATAACTTTGTTTTGTCCGTTTTTTGACTCTAAGGGAACCACTTAAATGCTGTCCCTTGCACTCTTTTCTCCAGACCACCAGGCCAAGAGTTGTCAAAACGCTGAATGCTGGGCTCAACAGACTAAAGGCATGTCTTAGTCCCCGCCTCCGGCTTCAGGACTAGATAGAGCTTCAGCCCAGCCTAGGCCCCACTTGGCTCCTTCAACACCTCCTGCTGTCCTCCTCTGCTAGCCTTTGGCAGGCCGGCTAGTCTGGTAATGCTCTAAAGACTGACTTCTGTGGCTTTGGATTTGCCCTAACTTGGCATCCACATTTAAATGCTCCATGTTCAAATAAAGTCTCCTTGTGGCTTTTCATGGTACCCATGACTTTCCTTCCCAGGACTTATCACAAATGAAATCAGCCTTTGTACCTATTTTGCTGCTGTTATGCTCTACTGATTAATTTCCCCATGAAAGAAGACACTATGTTTGTTTATCTACCAATATGCCCGATATTAAAACAATGCATGGCACATAGAGGTTTTAATGAATGTATATTGATTAGTCAGTGATTCTTAGTCATGTCTGACCCCTTGTGACCTCATGGACTGCAGCTCACCAGGCTTCCCTGTCCTTCACTATCTCCCAGAGTTTGCTCAAACTCATGCCCATTGAGTCAGTGATGCTATCTATCTCATCCTGTGTTGCCCCCTCCTCCTGTCCTCAACCTTTCCCAGCATCAGGGTCTTTTCCAATGAATTGGCTCTTCAGATCAGGTGGCCAAAGTATTAGAGCTTCAGTTTCAGTATCAGTCCTTCCAATGAGTATTCACAGCTGTATTTCATATCATGCCTTGACATAGAGTTTTGTGAACACACACACACACACACAGGTGTAGCTCCCTTTCTAGATTCTAAGCTGCTTATCTAAGATTAGTTGATCAGTAACTTTAGAAAAAATAAACTGCATCCAGTCCTTCCAATGAGTATTCATGGCTGATTTCCTTTAAGATTGCCTGGGTTCATCTCCTTGCTGTCCAAGGGATGCTCAAGAGTCTTTTCTAGCACTACAGTGGTGTCTGTATTTCATATCATGCTTGACATAGAGTTTTGTGAACACACACACACACACACACACACACACACACACACACACAGGTATAGCTCCCTTTCTAGATTCTAAGCTGCTTATCTAAGATTAGTTGATCAGTAACTTTAGAAAAAATGCCTTTTACATGACAACCCTACATATTTATAATTTCTCACTAGTATAAGAAGACAAGTGGTGAGAGGCTTAAAATTATTAAAGTGAAAAGCCATATTGGAACACCAGCATAAAACAACACTTGCCCTTTATATCTTTAAAAATCCCTTTTCTAAACAGTGATTCTCATATATCTGTATATTTTGCTGTGTATTTTTCCAGAATAATATTTGTTTTAGTTGTTAAGTTGTGTTTGGCTCTTCACAACCCCATGGACTGTAGCCCACCAGGCTCCTCTGTCCATAGGATTTCCCAGGCAAGAATACTGGAGTGGGTTGCCATTTCCTCCTCCAGGGATCTTTCCAACCCAAGGGTCGAACTCATGTCTCCTGTGTCTCCTCCACTGGCAGGCAGATTCTTTATGGAGCCACCAGGGACGACCCTGATAACATATTGCTGAGAACCTCAAATGAAATTTTTAGCCAATCTAACATATACTTAATTTCTTTATATGATGCTTTCCTCTTGCCTATCACAAGGAAGCTTTGTGTCTTACCTTGAAAAAAATATACGTGTATACCAATTTATATTTTATAGACCTGGTTGATCAGCCATCAGCCTTTATACAATAATATCATCAATCAGATACATAGCAGGTTTGAAGTTGCCCTCTATTACTCTTAAACTATAGATTTTCCCCCTGTCCCAACTGTGTGGATTAGTAGTCTTAACTTGTAACCTGTGGGCCCACATGATGGTTCATGCCTTTCAGAAGAAAATTCAATGAACCTTCTGAAATTACATATAGAAATGTGAGTACACATTCATTATCTGCATTTTTGGAGGGAGTTAATCCAGTCATGTTTTTAAAGTTTAAGAACTCCAATTATATAGTGATTGTAAATATACTTATCCTCTTAAATTCCTCTCTTACTAATTCAAAAATAAGATTATTTTTCTACTTCATATGCAACCAATTTCTTCTGGAGAAATTGGACATTTATATAAACCTTCACTCTATCTTTCATCTTTGCATTACACTTGTAATTAACGCTAACATTATGTTACAAACCCTCTACCCCAGATTCTCTGTCTTCTCTCTGGCAACTTCACCAACATGAACTTTCAAAATTGGTGGATTATACCCCTCTTGTGGTCCCTGGAGCAGAGTGTGAGCATCAGCTGGACACTCATGAGAGACTCAGAAATGCAGATCTGTTAAATCAGAGCCTGCATTTTAACAAGATCCCTAGGCGATTCGTAGGCACATTAAAGCTTAAGAAGCCTAGAACTGGTACATCTAGTATCTCATTTTCCTGTGTTTAAAATTTTCTATAATTCCACTAACAATTATCGTAGGATTTCTAATTTAATATCACCGAACAGTTTGATTAAATCTCTTATCTTTGGATTTTGCAAGGGTCTAGGAGTGGGAGAGTAAGTCAGTTAACTGGTCTGATTATTAAAAAGCACTAATATTCAGGACATGTGTATAGTTTCTGTGATTCTCAGCAGAACTTTTTGGTACCTTCTGCCTCTACTCTTTGTTTTAGTGTCTGTGCTTCTCTAGTGTATTTGAAAATATTGACCGGGAGAGGCTGGAAAATTAAGTTTTTTAAGACGAATGCTATAGACTAAGTAACTTTACCAAAAATGGAAAATGCAATGCTTATGCTGAATTATGTTGAAAAAATTCAGTTTATAATCTGAAAATTTTCTAAAGCAGGGTTTTGCTCTCCCAGTTTTTCATAATAGATCTAGCAGCTTCAAATTAAACATCTTTTCTGCTACATGGTATGTGTACCAAACACTCTGTCTCTCCAGCATTCAGCTTTCATCTCTAAGAGTTTAGGGAGTTTACGGCTCGGTGCATTTGATGTGGCACCGTTCCACATGTGAGGCATGGTGATTTGGACAGCACGAGAGAAGTGTGTGCCAAGAATAATTGGCTTCTGTATTGCGGAACAGCTCAAATACCGTGTGTATCACAGCATGTAATTTGGGTGTACAAGATGCCTGTAGTTCAAAGTGCTCTACTCCTCTGCAGTGGCAGGCTGGGTTTCCTGTTGGCTGGCTCCCTGTGTTTGGATTCAACAGCCTGGGTGCAGTTAGAAAGAAAACATCCATTTAGAAAGTACTTCTTATAGTCCTGCAAACGGGGAGACCTTGGCTCCCAGGTCCTTTTCCTCCCTCCCTCCCTCCCCTCCTTCCTTCCATGAGGAATAATGCGAAGCAACTCTCTCTGCTTACTCTGACTGTCAGCTTTGTCTGAGTAGTATTTCTTTGCTATTATTAAGAATTACCTGAGGCTCTGATAGAACTTGCAGATCCCCAGGCTGTTCCTCTTCCAATCTGATTCAGTAGTTTGAGAAGGAGTAGAAGAAAACTTGCGTGTGTGTGTTTTTTTTTTAAACTAGTGTTTCAAGCTTGTAACCAAGCTCATAAGACTTTGGAGTTAAGATAGACCCTGGTTGTTAACACCTGCTAGATGACTTTGGATAGATTACCTAAACTTTCTGAGCCCCGGTTTTTAATGTGCCAAAGAGGGGTAATGCTAAGTAGGCGTAAGTATTGCCGTAAGGGGACAATCTATATAAAGTGCCCAACATGGTGTATGTGCATGATTTATAGTTTATAGTCAATAATGTTCATCCCTTTCTCTCATTGCAGTGTAAGGCTTTTGAAGGGTTAGTTTTGAATTTTCCCCCAAATGTTTATCTGTGCTAGGTATAATTTATAAAGTAAAACACAGATAATGAAACACAACCAAATTTTAGTTCAACAAAGACTTTTGAGGGTCTGTAGTATGCCATGAATTTGAACGTACATTACCTAATGTAATCATCACAATGAACCCTATACGTGGTAGATGTTATCATTCCCACACAACAGATATCTAAACAAGGCTCAGGGATAACTTTATGTTTAGTAAAGATATTAGAGTTCCAGTCCAGGACTTTTCCTCCTCTATCACAACAACCTTTGCCCTTGATATTTTGTCTGTTTTTAAAATAACTAATGTCTACACCCTTGTCCACACATATGCACACATAGCTCTAAAGTTAAATTTCTGAATAATGTATTTTTTTCAAATCATCTCAATTATTTATTTCATGAAAACTCTTTATATGGATCAGAGATCCTCAAACTCAAATGCATAAAGGGTCGGGTAGGTGATGTAAAATGACATCACCTGGTCTGGGCAGCTGTCGGACAGTGAGGAGGGGTGGAGACTGTGGCAGACTAGAGGGACTGCTCGTCCATCTGAAAGAAGCAGTTTCTGCTTAGCTCCAGACTCTTTCTGAAGTGCCAGGATGTGGGTTCCCTAATGTCAAATCTTTAGCTTTTTTAAGACAGGAAGAATTCCAAAATTTTATGTGAAATTTCCCAATTTCTAAACACTGTGTGTGGGCCAAACCACATCAGTGGGCCACCTCTGGCTGGAAGACTGCCAGTTTGCAGTCTTGACCTCACTGGCCTTCATTCTGCACTTCTTTTGACTTGGTGCATGGTTCATTTAAATGGCTTGAATACATAGTGGGCACTGCTGGGTAATGTCTTCGTAGTATACTCAAATTTCTGGACTGACCTTTAGTTTACCAGATTCCGAATTTTTATTTTCTCAGAATCCAGTTAAATTGAGTGTTGTTACTGATACTCAGAACTCAAGAACTTTGTACAAAAACAAGATCACTAATTAAGTAATTGATAGTGAGAAACATATTACTAAGTAGACAGGGTACTGTAGTAGCCTGACCAGTTAATTCTCTCCTTGTAATTCATCTGCCTGGAAGGCAGTTGCCTACCTAGAAGCTGCTTTCATGCATATAGAGTCAGAACCCAGACGCAGAGGGACTTGAAAAAAGTACCTCCCTGTTTTGGGTCTTAGAATCTTCCCTCCTTATGGTAGCCATGCCACTGGGTTACTGCCCAGAGATTTTATTAAAACCTAGATTGTGAGGCTTTATACTCCAAAGATTATGGATCAGTATATAATCTTTGATTATATACTCAAAGATTATGATTCAGTACCTCTGGAGTAGGTGCTGAGAATATTGCATTTCTAACAGGTTCTCAAATGATGCTGATATTGATGGACTGCTAGATGGGGAACTCCCTTTGAGAACTATGAGGTTGGCCAAAAAGTTTGTTTGGGTGTTTTTCTGTAATATCTTATGGAAAAACCCCAAAGGCCTTTTTGACCAGCCCAATACTTTCCTCTAATTCACCTTCACCTACTGCTCTTGTCTGTGTCTCGCTTTAATATGCTAAGATAGTCACATCTTAATGCTGGGGTTGGGACCTAGATATTTGGACAATTTTTAGGTTTTCCATTTTTGCCTTTTTAGATTATTTCACTTAAGTGAAATGTTTAATTCACTAATCTGTCAAATCCAAAATGCCATTGATTGCAAAGCACACTTGGAAAATGCCATTGATTGCAAAGCACACTTGGATTTTAGAGACATCAAAATTGTGAGAGAAAAAAAAAAAAGAATGCACTTTTCTAACCACTGTAGTTCAGTAAATTAGACCTCAGTTTGGGGTAATCTCCCCTGGACTATGTTATATAAAGCTCAACTGGGTAGATACATTTGAAGAAAGGATTGTTGTGCATTTTCTTTGAGCCCAAGATGAATTTTAAATTTACCTTTCCCAGTTCTTAGTAGAAAAGACACGGCTGGCACAGTGATCTATGACTGACTTTGTCATCTAATTGAAATTTATTGTTATTGTATTTCTCCTCTGCTACTCCAGATTGACCCTGGAATGCCCAATCTTCACTATGGAATGAATCTCTTTTTTGCCTTATTAGATTAGTATGGCCATGTACCTTTTAAAAAAATAGTTGTCAAACTCACCACTTCCTTGGCCACTCAGGAAAGGACAATTAAGACGAGGGTTGCTCAACTGTTCTAATTCTACCTTGTCTGTATGGTCATAAATTACTGTTCCTAAGGAAAAAGGACTCGGAAAAAATGACTGTTCATTTCAGTAAGCATCTGCATGCGTATGTAAGAATGACTTGAGAGACAGAAATTCTAAATCTATCTTGGGACTCAGTCTATTACTGGAAAATCTCTTGGGGGTTCATTTATTAATTTTGGAAAAAATCACTAAGTAAAGTCCCTTAGTTATGTAAACATTAGGCCTCCAGGCATGTCTTTCCTTAGAGAAAGAGTGTGACAAGATCTCCTTTTCAACCTGCTCCTCTCCTTGGTAATGTTTAAGGAGAGTGCAAACCAAATTACCTAAGAACTTTGGGAGTCTACTGGAGAAAAGAGCCTGAATCCTCAACTTTCTCTGTGAAATGAGAAGGGAAACACATATTTTAATGGGGTCATGTGGTCTCTGCTGCTGCTGCTGCTAAGTCGCTTCAGTCGTATCCGACTCTGTGAGACCCCATAGACGGCAGCCCACCAGGCTCCCCTGTCCCTGGGATCATGTGGTCCCTAGGCAGGCAATAATACTGCTCTCTGAAGGTGTTAACACGTCATGATGAAGGGGAAACCTGGACTGCCTGTTCCAGGCCATGACCTAAGGTTGATGCTGAGGCTGCTTTTTATTTAAGCATGAGTTAAAATCAAAGAGCAACAGTCTTGAAGTTTGTGGCTGGTCCATTCTAGAAGCCAGTGGAGGCCTGAAGCAGCAGGACACAGGACTTAACAAGACCAGTGTTCAGCTGTGATGCCACGCAGTAGTGGCAAAAGCCTTCATGCTAATTGCGGTCCTCTCTCCACCTGAAGTTTAGAAGCAAGGGTCTACATTAGACTGAATAACCAATAAGCGGGAGACCAGATTTCCTACTTAAAGACTCCCGAGATTAACTGGAAAAACAAGAGATGTGACAGTATTTGCAATCTAAGCATTACCCTGTGTGAATATAGGATCAAATGAGACTAAATCTATTTGACAAGCAGGTAGGCCCACAAGAAAATTATTCAAGTCTAGTTAAGGAAACTGACATCTATTCTTCTAGTAGACTACTGAGTATCTCCTGTGTGTCAAGAACTGGGACCCACAGCGAAATGAAATAATACAACCTTTAGACTCAGAGAATTTTCCAGAGTCGATAGACCCAGTGTAGTAATGGAAGTGCGTGTAGAGATATAGTCAAGTTGCTGACGAGGCTTCCCTGTCTTCTGGGAAATGCTGGATATACCTAGTGTAGATAGTAATTGACTTACACCTTAGAGGCCATTTGGAATCTCTCCATAAATAAAGAAGGTCATTTCAGACAGTGGGAACAGCATTATAAAGTCATAGACATGTGAAAAAAGAGATGATTGTTGCAGAAAAGCTAGTGACCTTTGCTGCAAACGGATGGCAAGGAATAAGATTAAGTGTGAATTCAGGTGGGAGCCACCTTCTAAAGATTTTTAATTTATATTTACAGATATTGGTGCACCACCAAATATAAGTATGGCTTGCTCTGTTCTGTAGTTTTGAGAAATTACTTAGGTCAGGGGTCTAATGCCTGAATACCTGAATTGGAGCTGATGTAATAATAGAATTAAAGTGCACAATAAGTATAATGCACATCAGTCACATCAGTCACATCAGTAAAACCATGCCCCTCGCCAGCCCATGGAAAAATTGTCTTCCACAAAATTGGTCCCTGGTGCCAGAAAGGTCGGGGACCGCTGACTTAGATGACCTCAGCAGAACAGGTGGTGAATGGGACTGAGAAAAAAATGATCAGCAAAGCCACTGGCAATAGGGAGGGAGGCCAGTTTGGGAGAGCACTGAAATGTTCTAAGCATGGCATTATGAAAGAAAATTGGAATCTTTACCATATGCTGAGCGTTACAGAAAATAAAGATGGTAGAGACCCTGCTTTCAACGTGCTTAAGACATAAAACAAGTAAAGCATGAGAGCAGGAGCCTAATTATGCAGTTCAAAGTGCTGAAGAAAGCTTGCAGTAATGACCATCGTGATTGGGTTTCGTTGGGAATGTTGTTGGGAGTGGAGTGTAAGGAAGTGGTGATAACCGTGGTTGAGGAAGAAACAAGATTAGAGCAATGGCTTAAAAGAAAAAATGGCTTCAGAACATTCAAACCTCCTTTGTATAGTGGCGGACACTGTTTTGAGAATGTCAGTTTCGGGAGATGCCATAATAACGTGTTTGTGTGTGTGCCTAAAAAGCCACCATCACGAAAGATCTGGAGTCCACTCATAAAGTTCAAGTTTCAGTTTTTGCCCATGGATGTAGAGCATTCTGCTTGCCTGCAAAAAGTAACTGTCATATTATACAGCACAGCTCTCATTTTCTTGGTAATTTAGTGACCATGTAAACACGTATATGACTTGTGGTAAATATGGTGATTCTCACTTTATAACCAAAGAGGGTGGGTGTTACAGCTTGTGAGCAGTTATGACTGTAAAGCCTGCTGTGTGAGTCACTGGGTTTGGCCCAGGTATTAAGACGTGTTATTATTCATGTTGGTTAGCTGAATTTCCTGGGCTAACCTCGTTGGAGTTTGCTTTGTTAGCAAAGGACCAGATCTTTACTGATAGACCAGGTGTCTGAATTCTGCTCCTACTTCTCTGGCTGACTGGTTCTGCAGTTTGGGGAAGACTTTTTAATCTTTCTGTTCTCAATTTCTCCATCCATAAGCAAGGAAACAGACCAAATTCCACTCGAAATTGAGAAATCAGTGATTCTATAGTGTGGCAGAGACTGCGGTGCTGTACTTAGTTGCTCAGTCATGTCCAGCTCTTTGCTAACCCATGGACTGTAGCACACCAGGCTCCTCTGACCGTGGGGATTGCCCAGGCAAGAATACTACACTGGGTTGCCATGCCCTCCTCCAGGGGATCTTCCCAACCCAGGGACTGGACTCAGGTCTCCTGCATCGCAGGCAGATTCTTTACCAGCTGAGCTACCAAGGAAGCCCAGCAGAGACTGCTGCTGCTGCTGCTGCTGCTGCTGCTAAGTCGCTTCAGTCGTGTCTGACTGTGCGACTCCATAGATGGCAGCCCATCAGGCTCCACCGTCCCTGGGATTCTCCAGGCAAGAACACTGGAGAGGCTAGTGCTGACTAAATATCCTCAACAGATATGTTCAGTTGGTGATCAATATAATTACGGTTACAAATGAATCTTAATTATATTGGGTAACATTTGCCCAGCCAAAAGACAACATTTCTTATCCCCTTTAGAAATAGCTGAGCTAATGAAATGTAAGCAAAACGAGCACCTTCCCAGAAGTACTCCCTTTCACCCTTGCTCCTCTTCCTATAGTATTGATTTGGGAGGATTCATGTGATGGCTGGAGCACCTGTGGCCATCTTGCAATATGAATGGTCTTGAGAAAAGATGGTGTATCTTAAAGATAGTAGAGCAAAAAAATAAGAGCTTAGTTCTCTGGGGAAAATGATATCATTATTCAGCCTGGCCTACCTCGGCATTTTCTTCTTATGAGACAAAAATAAACATCTTTCATTGAAGGCACTTACTAGTCACCTAATTGAATTTCTAATTAATGTATTGGTATTGAGTTATCTTTGTATAAGTTTCCATCACTAAATTCTCTCTTTGCAATATTGGAGATAATAGCTTATAATAAAGCTGAGGGTTTTGGTGCTAGGAGGTACAACATAATTCACCAAATATATAGTATTAATTGTTAAATTTATGAAAACATAGCCATAGTATGTAAAGAATTGACAATGTTTGGTACAAACTGGGATGGAGAAAATCAAGGGGAGTTTATTAATCAAGGAAACTACAAAATTTTTAAAATATTGGAAGTTGCTGGGATGTGGAGAGCTAAAAGCACTTTTGATCTTAGTTTGCAGCAAATTCACATTTTAATAGCATGGAAACCTCTAGCTTTCCATACACCTGTGCTTTGATCTCCTTGTCTGTCATTGCAATGTGATTATGAGGATTACTGGGTCATTCTCAGCCTAAGTTGTTTTTGTGATTTAATTTTCTGGGAGAGGAAGGGGATCATTAAAGGATATCATTAAAAGGAGAGGCATGAGGCTTGTAATTGACCTTCCTTGAAAGTAGTCCCATCTGGAAGATTTTATCGGTAAACATTTATCAGTGTATTTGCTTTTAAGCAGATTCTTCTCCTCTGTTCTTTAAAGCAAGCAGGCAAAGACTTAAAAAGAAGCCCCAGGAGTACTCATAGGTTACTTTTGTGCATGCTCATGGGGAAGAAAATTTATATGTAAAGACAAATTCTCTCCTAAGATAATTATATGATTTTTTTTTTTAAGTTTTGCTTCAGTGGTTCTCTTTCTCAGGTTATAATTTGCAGGTGATGGCATTCTTTAATGACTGTGCTTTGTTGTGATTTGTTTTCATTTATGTTCAGAGTAGAGGTGTTAGGAGGGATGTGATATTTGTGAAATCTAGTATGCAGGTGTTTTGAAAATCTGTTAAAGCTCTGTTAGCCCAGTGCTAGTTTGAAACATCATATTGTACTTTTCTAGAGTACAGGAACTGTTTTTAGGAAGACAGACGTTGCTGTGGTTTAAATAAAACACCAACATGACGTATTAGCAGTCGGAAGATGTAACCCACGTAGTCTTTTAGAGTAGTGTTTTAGAGTAGCAGAAAAATTGCTTTGGTTTCCTCATATCTTATAGTTTTCCTGTTTGCTTGGTTTTGCTTGTTGACTTGCTTGTGTCAATAATCACAGCCCTTGTCATTTTTCAGTTCCATATCCACTTACAGAGGGAGAGAATTCCTGGTTTTATCTAATTTTCGGTTTTATGTTACATTTACCGAAGTGCTTCCCCTCACTGGTAGTAAACTGTTCCTTCCATTCCCTTCAGAATACTCTCTAATCAGTTTAAAAAGCAACATTTGACTTCCCAACCTATCACATACTGGTGAGCAATTGTTACACACTTGTTTTCACACTTAGGGAAATGTCCTAGATGCCTTTCTCCTGTGTGTGTGTGTGTGTGTGTGTGTGTGTGTGTGTATTGATGGCTTCATTTTTCCCACTTAATGGAGTTCCATGAGGTTATAGGTAAAGTATGAGAACCATTAGGATTCAATCTATGGATCACGTTTAGTTAGTCTGTGAGTCCTGTTATCAGAACTCTTGCCATTTGGGGCTTCATTCCCATTTTCCTTATGCCTGGGGATAGCGCGAGAGTCAGAATCCTACAGCCACCTCTTTCCAGGTTTTTCATCCAACAGAGAAAGAAAGCTTCTCTAGCAGCTCCCATACAAAAAGGTTATAGATCCTATCGTGAACCCGTCACCGTCACTGTGATCCCACCTAACAGTGAGGAGGTTCCCTGAAAGGAACCAAACTGTTGTTTTCCAAGGAAAGGAAACCTGAGTGTTAGGCATCCATAATGACCAGTTGCTCACTAGCAATACAGGCCAATCTCTTGATGAGACAGCAACTTCTCACTGTGTATGGACTTCCTGACAGGTCAATCACAGTTGACTAGTGAATTCTGAAGTCTTACTACATGCCTGAACTCTAGGCCAATTATGTCCATTTATAGCTCAAAAGCATTGCTAGGGCAAAGGGAGTAGGGTAAACAAACCACATTCCACTAATTATCAAGTTAACTCTCACTGGGGCCTACCTCTGTGTACAGCTCAGTTCCTCAACCTACTTTCTCCAGCCCCTCCTGTTCATCAGTTTCCTCTGTAGATGCCCCTATGTTAGACTCCACACATTGCCCATCTCCATTTTGAAGGAAAATGCTGCTGCTAAGTCGCTTCAGTCGTGTCTGACTCTGTGCAACCCCCCATAGACGGCAGCCCACCAGGCTCCCCCGTCCCTGGGATTCTCCAGGCAAGAACACTGGAGTGGGTTGCCATTTCCTTCTCCAATGCATGAAAGTGAAAAGTGAAAGTGAAGTTGCTCAGTCGTGTCCGACTCTTAGCGACCCCATGGACTGCAGCCCACCAGGCTCCTCTGTCCATGGAATTTTCCAGGCAAGAGTACTGGAGTGGGGTGCTATTGCCTTCTTCGAGGAAAATGCTGAATGTTTTTTATCCTTACTTGCCTCTACAGTTAGCACAATGCTTTGCACATGATTCACAAGTAATGTTTGTGAAATGAATAAAAAGCATTTGAGGGAAATAAAAAGCAATCACTTCTCATCAGGAACGCGTTGAGAACCCCTAGAATAGCCGATTCAACAGCTTGGAGTGGATGCTGTTTCAGGTTTAGTTTATGGAAACGCTCCTTGTTTTAAGTAGGCATGTTCATTAAAATGGTTTCACCTTTATTAATCTATTATTATCAGTCTTAACCCTTTATAAAAACGGCTTGGAAAATTAAGGGGAAGAGACCTGAATGTTATAAACAGTCCAGCCTATTGTATATATAGTGAAGAAAGTGTTTTCTTCTTTTTTTTTTTTTTTTCCTGGCAGCTGAGATAATACCAAAAGAACTCAGGAGTAGACTCGAAGTGATATCAGAAGAAAGTGGTTACCCAAGTTTTCCTGACTGCTAGTAGGTGGCCAGAAATAATGAGAGGGTATAATATATATGTTCCGCTTTCTTGGCATAGATAACTATTTAATTATCTTATTTCTGAAAGAACTACAGCTCCACTGTTCCCTAAGTTTATCCTTTAGCCATTTAATATAGTAATATCCCTAGTGTAAAAGCAGGAAGCAATTACTGTGATAACCTGGATTCTTTGTAAAAGAATACTAGACTACCAAGAAGGGTTTCTGTTTTTTGTCTTAGTTTTTTTGTCCCAGTCTTTTTCGGTAAGAATTATCATCTAAAGCACCACTTTATGGGACTGTAAATACACTGTTTCCAAAAAACCAACACTTCTCCACTTTGTCATGTAAGAGTACTAAATGCTGGGTTATTAGTTATCAGCAAAAGGTCATTCTTTGTTATTTATTTTTAATGACTTACAAAATTTGGTGGTACTATCTAAGCAAAGTCTAAGCAAAACTGACTTCAGGATGGGTGATGGACTTTCATTGATTACTGCTCACCGACCCATCCTTTCAGAGTGATCAGCTGTGTGGAAATAATGGTACACTTTTTTAAAAGCACAAAGTTGGGCAGAGTTCAGCACTTTGCTCAGCCTCTTGAGACCCTGACCCAATGCTGTTAGCAGAACAGAAATTGTCACAGGACTCGAGAGTTTCAGAAAAGTGCTGAGAGTACCCATTATTCATTCCTGTGTTTCAAGATTTAGTTCAAAGTTGAACACAAAACCTGGCTTCTGAGATTTCCTGTTTGGGAATCCTTTGTGTATACCACTAGTTTCCACCAGTCCTTCATTTGAATCCTCAGGTGCCTCAGGCATGGTTTAAATGTAATTGAATTACAGGTTACAAATAACGTTTCTCAACATTTTGCAAGCATCCTTCTACTGTTTTCTAACATTAGTGACGTCCCAGTGTCCATTCAAAGCCTATTTTTCTTTGTAAAAAGTTTGTGAACTTCTATTCATCCCTGATGTCTCCACATTTCATGATCTATTCTCTTGGTCTGGGTGTTCATCTGTTGTCCTGGGCACACACTTTTCACTCCAGACATGGGCCTTTTAATTCTGAATTTGTTTTCTTTTCTTAGTTCATCATTAATTTTACCTTCTCTGTTTTCTCTCCCTGAAATTCTTGTTAGCTGAATGTTGGACCTCTTAGATCAGATTCTTGAATTTCCTCATTTTTTTCTTTTTTTTTTTTCTCTTTGGTGTTTTGTTATACCTTATAGAAACTTCTTAAAAAATTTATCTTCCAGCCTTTCTATCGAAATTTTCATTTGGGCTGTTTTTTTTTTTTTCAACTGTGCTCTCTTGTCTTCTGCTGCTGCCTTTTTAGTAGCATCTATTCTTATGTCAGGAATGTATTGTCTTTCTACGCAAATAATAGTTCTTCAGAGGTTTTCCTCTATTTGCTGTGGACGTCTTTATTCAGTTGATGTGGTCTGCTTGTACTAGTCTCTCTTCTTCATTCTGCATAACTTCCTCAAGAGGCTGTCCATTCGTATTCAAAGGTCTGCCTGTCTCTCTCTCTTTCACACACACGCACACACACACACAAACACACATACACACACACACACACAAATACAACAAAACAACAATGATGCCAGCAACTAATGCACCACCAAAATTTTGTGAATATGGATGGGGCTTGTCAGCTGTAGAGTTTCACTATAGCATGATTATTTGTTCAGTTGGGTTGTTCTTTGGGAAGTTCTTCAGTGTCATTATAATGAGATTTTCCAATTCTGCCTGAGAAATATTCACTTGAAGGCATATACCTGACTGCTAGTGTTTGAGGAACATAGCTTATAAGGAGGTTGGGTATCTTACTGGGAATTTGTCAATTAAACATCTATATTTCAACCTTGAATTTCACCCTGTTTGCCACAATACCTGACATTCAGTTTGATACCTGTCTAGTTTATTTTCTCCAGAAAAGAAAGATTCAGTCTCTAAGAGAGGAGAGGAGAGGGAAATAGTTAGGATCCAAAGTCTCCATATAATTTAAAACTTTCAGACTCTCGCTAAACTCCTACCTGCTTTAGTGCTACTGCCTCTGAGCTCCACAACTCTGGTTTGGGCAGAATGTGTTCATTCACTTTCTCTTGGCATTTGCTCTCTGTAATCATTTTCTCCATTGTGCTAAGGCAGTTTCTACTTCTCTATCCACTCTTTTCTTCCTAAAAACCCGTTGTGATTTCTCCTTTGATGATCTCTCTTCTCTCATTATCTATGCCTTTGTGGATTTGTGTGTATTTACCCCCCTTTCATTTTAGTGAGGTATCAGGAAGAGAAGGAAAAGATAAGCATGTACGGGTTCAAGCATCTTTGCTAGAAATTCTGGGGAGCCATAGCTGTGGAGGAAGGTGGCTAAAAGAGTACTTTATAATAGAAAATAAGTGATCAAGCAAGTTGGATGGAAGAGCAGCAAGATTCTAGAAAGTGCTGTTTCTGATGATAGGTAACATTTTTTGAGGGCTTGTTATGTGCTTGGAGCTTTGCAAAAAGTTCTTTACATAGGTTGTTTATTTTCATCCTTGTAAGAGCACCAGGATGTAGTCACTGAGGCATGGAGAGGTTATATGACTTGTCTAAGTCAGTAAATGGTAGAGCTGGGATTTAAATCCAAATCTAACTTCAGAGACCATCCTCTCAACCACCAAACTATCTTGCCTTCTATAAATTGCTTAAAACAAGGATTTTAAATGAAAATGCATTTGAAAAAAAATACTATTTATGATTTAGGAGACTTTCTTTTAAGCAAAATTATTAATTAGCCTATTTAATATTGTTTTAGAACTAAAAACTTCTTTCAGGTTTGGAAAGTATTAAGAGAACCTTTTTCAGATGAATAGACACCACCCGTTAAGACATTATAAGACTTAAATTCTCATCATTTTCTCCTGGAGGAGGAAATGGCAACCCAACCCAGTATTCTTCCCTAGAAAATCCCATGGGAAGAGGAACCTAGTGGGCTACAGTCCTTGGAGTTACAAAGAGTCAGACACAACTGAGCACGCGCGTGCACACACACACACACACACACACACATCATTTTGCAAACCTATAGACAATCTATTAGAATTTCATCCTCTTACCATTTTGTAAAATAAACACAATCTTTAGAACCGTGTTTTAAATCATTTTCAGAGAGATGGAGGTTGCGTCTATACAACACCAAACATCTGGAAGAAAGGAATCCCCTGCCAAAGCTTGTTAAAAGAGATTCACAAGCAAAGTATGCTTTTGAATTATGAAAACATATTTATGTCCAACATCTTGAACAACTCTTACATGTATGTTTATGTTTCAAACATGGCTTAGAGATCATTAAGATTAAAATTTAATTAAGTGTATTCTGTTGTCTTTGCCATCAATTTCAATTAAACCAGACTTGCTTGGCACTTTTGGAGAGAAAAGTCTTCAGTTCTTTCCCTTACTGATGTTTTCCAATTTTGACTTTGGGGTTTTCCCCCTCATAACTACATATTATTTAAGGAGGTTCTTTATGCTAAACTTCTAAATTATTCACCAAGTGATTTTCATCAGCACTTACGCAGATGGAATAGAACTGAAAGGTTCCACAAATTAATCTTTTTAGGCTTTATAAAAATTTTGTGACCTTCCAAGAAGCCACAGGTGTTCAGGTTTTGGTCTTTTAATTTTTTTTCTTTTTAAAATAAGACTTTATTTTTTTAGATCAGTTTTCAGGTTGACAGCAGAATTAACTGGAAGGTAGAGATTTCCCATGTATTCCGTACCCCCATACATGCATAGCCTCCCCATTATCAACCCACCCCCACTGGAATGATACATTTGTTACCATCGATGAACATACACCAGACACATCATTACACCCAAAGCCCATGGTTTACATTAGGGCTCACTGTTGGGTTTGGAGAAATGTATCTTCCGTTATAGTATCATACACAATATTTTCACTGCCCTAAAAATCCTATGTTCCACCATTATGCCTTCCTCCCCTCCCTTCCCTCATTGTCAACCCACTGATCTTTTCACTATCTCTATAGTTTTTGTCTTTTCCAGAATGTCATATTGCTGGAGTCATACAGCATATAATCTTTTAACATTGGCTTCTTTTACCAGGGGCTTCTCTAGCAGCTTAGATGGTAAAGAATCTGCCTGCGATGCAGGAGACCCAGGTTTGATCCCTCAGGCAGGAAGATCCCCTGGAGAAGAGAATGGCTACCCACTCCAGTGTTCTTTTCTGGAGAACCCCTGGACAGAGGAGCCTGGCAGGCCACAGTCCACAGGGTCGCAAAGAGTCAGATAAGACTGAGCTGTTAAGCACAAGGACAGCACATTGATCACTCAGCTACTGAAGTGTAGCTTAGTGTCTCCAGGTTTTGGCAGTTATGAATAAGACGGTGATAAACATGCATATGGTTTCTGTGTGGGCATAAGTTTTCAACTTTTGGTGGGTTACTGCTAAGTAGCGCTGTTGCTGGATCATGTGGTAAAAGTATGTTTAGTTTTGTAAGAAACTGTCACACTGACTTCTAGTGTGGCTGAACCATTTTTCATTCCCACCAGCAATGAATGAGAGTTCCTGTTGCTTCTCTGCCTCCTTACCAGCATTCGGTGTTGCGGGAGTTACAGATTTTGGCTATTCTGTAAGTGTATAGTTGTATCTCATTGTGCTAATTTGGATATCCCTGATGAAATATCTGGAGCAGCTTTTCATATGCTTATGAAATTTGCCTCTTAAGGAATTCACCTATTATTTATTTATTTTTTGACAACATTTCCTCCCTCCCCATCCCATCCCTAAGGGTCATCCCAGTGCACCAGCCTTGAGCACCCTGCCTCATGCATTAAACCTGGACTGGCGATCTGTTTCACATATGATAATATATATGTTTCAATGCTATTCTCTCAAATCATCTCACTCTTGCCTTCTCCCACAGAGTCCAACAGACAGAGTCCAAAAGTCTGTTCTTTACATCTGTCTCTTTTGATGTCTTGCATATAGGGTCATCATTACCTTCTTTCTAAATTCCACATATATGCATTAATATACTGTATTGGTATTTTTTCTTTCTGACTTACTTCACTCTGTATAATAGGCTCCAGTTTCATCCACCTCATTAGAACTGATTCAAATGCATTCTTTTTAATGGCTGAGTAATACTCCATTGTGTATATGTACCACAGCTTTCTTATCCATTCGTCTGCTGATGGACATCTAGGTTGCTTCCATGTCCTGGCTATTATAAACAGTGCTGCGATGAACATTGGGGTACACGTGTCTCTTTCAATTCTGGTTTCCTTGGTGTGTATGCCCAGCAGTGGGATTGCTGGGTTGTCCCTGGGATTTCTTTGGAAGGAATGACGCTAAAACTGAAACTCCAGTACTTTGGCCACTTCAGGCGAAGAGTTGACTCATTGGAAAAGACTCTGATGCTGGGAGGGATTGGGAGCAGGAGGAGAAGGGGATGACAGAGGATGAGATGGCTGGATGGCATCACTAACTCAATGGATGTGAGTCTGAGTGAACTCTGGGAGTTGGTGATGGACAGGGAGGCCTGGCATGCTGTAACTCATGGGGTCGCAAAGAGTTAGACATGACTGAGCGACTGAATTGATGGCAGTTCTATTTCCAGTTTTTTAAGGAATCTCCACACTGTTCTCCACAGTGGCTGTACTAGTTTGCATTCCCACCAACAGTGTAAGAGGGTTCCTTTTTCTCTGCATCCTCTCCAGCATTTATTGTTTGTAGACTTTTTGATAGCAGCCATTCTGACTGGCGTGAGATGGTTCCTCGTGGTGGTTTTGATTTGCATTTCTCTGATAATGAGTGATGTTGAGCATCTTTTCATGTGTTTGATAGCCATCTGTATGTCTTCTTTGGAGAAATGTCTGTTTACTTTTTTAGTTCTTTGCCTCTTAGGGAATTCACCTATTTTTAAATCAGCTTGCTTAATTTATTACTGTTGAGTTTTAAGATTTCTTTGTATATTTTGAATAATAATTCTTTATCAGATGTATCATTTGCAAATATTTTCTTCCCAGTCTGTGGCTTGTCTTGTTCTCCTAACATTGTCTATCACAGAACAGAAATTTAAAATTTTCATGAAGTCTAGCTTATCAATTATTTCTTTCATGGATTATGCTTTTAGTGTTGTATCTAAAAACTCATGATGAAATCCAAGGTCACAATTTTCTCCTATGTTCTGTCCTAGGAATTTGATAGTTTGTGTTTTATATTTAGATATATTATTCATTTTGAGTTAATTTTTGCAAAGGGTCTAATGTCTGTCTAGATTACTGTTGTTTTTATTTTTATTTTTGAAATGTCCAGTTGTTCCAGGGCCATTTGTTGGAAAAAAAAAAAAAAAGCATCTTTTTTCTATTGTATTGCCTTTGTCAAGGATCCTGCTTCTTTGTCAGAGATCAGTTGACTGTATTTATATGGATCTATTTGGAGGCTCTCTGTTCTGTTCTATTGATCTGTTTATTCCTTCTCCAGCACCACATGCTTTGATTATTATAGCTTCACAGTATCTTTGTAAATTTTTAAATTGTGGAATATAACGAACATTCGTGAAAGTACATAAAGCATCAGTGTTAGTTTAACCAATAGTTTTAAAGTAAACACCTATTTTAATTGTCCCTCTGAAGCATCACACTTGTAACTCTCCAAAGAGATAACCGCTGTCCTGAGTTTTCCTTTGCCTGCTTTTCTTTATGGTATGGTTTACCACTTATGTATTCATCTCAAAACAAAGGAGTTCAACTTAATTTGTTTTTGTGTTCATGTAAATGGATTCATCTTGAGAATACTTTTATGTTTTTGCTTCTTGTACACAATGTTTTCCTGGGAAGATTCGTCAATGCTGCGTGTAGATGAGGACCACCCATTTTCATGACTATATCGTGTTCTGTTGTATCAAGTAACCATGATCACAATTTGTTTCTTCAGTCTTTTCTTGTTAGGAAGTTGGGCAATTTCCAGTTGAAAAATATAATGAATATTAACTTACAGGTATCTTAGTGCAGGGGTTCCCAACCCTAGGCCACAGTCCAGTACTGGGCCAAGGCCTGTTAGGAACCAGGCCGCACAGCAGGAGGTGAGTGGTGGGCAAGCGAGAAAATCTTCATCTGTATTTACAACCACTCTCCATTGCTAACATTACTGCCTGAGCACTGCCTCCTGTCAGATCACTGATGGCATTAGAGCACAGGAGCATGAACCCTACTGTGAGCCGTACATGTGAGAGATTGCATGCTCCTTGTGAGCATCATCCTGAGTCCCCCTCCTCCATCTGTGGAAAAACTGTCTTCCACAAAACTGGTCCCTGGTGCCAAAAAGGTTGGGGACTGCTGTCTTAATGCATATAAGCATGCATTTCTGTGGGGGAATATAATAAGAAATGGAATCCTGGGTCATGCATAACTTTACAACAGGAGGGAAAGTATTCGATCAAGTGCGTAAAAAGTGTATGAGAATTTCTGTAGCTTCACATCTTAGCCAAAAACACATAGTATTGTCACACTTTCTAATTTGTTTCAAATATGGAATCTCTATGGGCTTCCCTGGTGGCTCAGTGGTAAAGAATTCGCCTGCCAGTGCAGGAGACACCGATTTGATTCCTGGGTCCGGAAGATCTCCTGGAGGAGATGGCAACCCACTCCAGTATTCTTGCCTGGAGAATCCTATGGACAGAGGAGCCTGGTGGGTTACAGTCCATAGCGTTGCAGAGAGCTGAACGTGACTGGAAGACTGAGCAGGCACACAAGGAAGCTCTATGATGAGATCATTGCATCCCCTTGGTTACTAATTAGGGTGAGTCCTCTTTTATATGGGGCTTCCCTGGTGGCTTAGAGGTTAAAGCGTCTGCCTGGAATGCAGGAGACCCCGGTTCGATCCCTGGGTCCCACTCCAGTACTCTTGCCTGGAGAATCCCATGGAGGGAGGAACCTGGTAGGGATTGCAGAGTCGGACACGACTGAGTGACTTCACTTCACTTCACTCTTTTATATGTTTAGTATATATTTGAATTTCTTATTGTTGTTGTTATGCTTCTTCAAGAAAAGCCTTTTCTAAAAAGTGTTTCAAGCACTTTTTAGGGAAATAAAGCCACACAGATAAAATATTTGCCACAACATGTCAACGAGAAAGGCTTCTGGTGCTCTGGAGCTCTCCATGATGGAACCTCCTGAGAATCTGCAGTGTAGAATGCAAATAGTTGTTTGGATTCAGTGTTGTTGTTGTTTCCTATCCTGTAATGTTTTGCATCCCTTCCCAACATTTTTATAATTCGGGACTGCCTTTGAGATTTTTTTCTCCTTATTGTTGCTCTTGTGTATAAAAGAGATGATAATAGGGCTTCTCAGGACAATATGTCTGTGTTTGGCTTATCTTGTTAAGCGCTTTATATTGTCTTACCTATCTTCAGAGCATCCTTTTGAGATACAGAGGTGGCCAGGACATCACCATGCTCCTTGTCACTGAAAGAGATAGAGAAATCAGCATGGACCAAAGATGAGCACAGAACTCAGGTTTCATAACTCCTAGGCTAATGCCAACTGCATTAGACACGAAGTCAACTGTTCTGTGCATAAAACATGAGCTGTGTTCATCACCTGATTGCTGATACCAACTACCTAGAAGGTGAATTTTTTAAAAGAAAGATATAAAACTGTATATGATTTTACAGATGTTTTTGATCATTTTTAACAATTTTTATAGTTTAACTTCTTGAAACCCCTTTAACTCTATTTATCTTATAAATAATTCTTAATGCTCTTAAACTGATCAAGAAAATAACTTATATCCTTCCCGAAATGGCCAGGGTTCCTGCCATCTTGCTTCCTATTTTCTTCCCATCGAATCTCTCCCTTAGGTTTAGCAATAAAACAGGCAGCTTAATATGGTTAGTGGCAGAATCTGAACATTCTGTGCTCATGTCTTACCTCATTTCTGTGTTCTTGTGGACTTTCTGGAAGACTCTTTTTTTCCAGACTCTAAAATTATTTTAGTGTACTGTATAAAATCCTTGAACTTATAACAGTTTTCAGTTTATAAAAGACTGTATGAAGACTTCTCCTCACAGGCTGTAAAGAATGCAAGGACAATGAAACTCAAATAATCGAATGACATCCTTAAATCTATTTCAGTATTATTTATATGGCAAATTCAAGATTAAAGACCTGATTTTGTAACAACTTGTTCAGTACTTCTTTTATAGGCAGCATAATACATAATTGTAAAAAGTACAGATTATCTGTGCTTAAATTCCAGCTCCATGCTAAACAGCTGAGTTATCCTGGGTAAATCACTTGGGCCTTCTATGCCTCAGTTTCTCCAGTAATAAAATAGGGTATAATAAGAGTTGTTGTGAGGATTCAATGAATTAGTACCTATAAATGCTTAAAACTGACCTCATCTAACATAATGCTTAAAAAATGTTAGCTCTGTTGTGATGTTTTTCTGTTTATTTACTCTTAAAGAGTGATAATGTGTTACCATGAATAATAAGAGAGAGAACTGCCAGAACTCAAAGTGATTTTATAACCATACCTATCAACATAGATTAACAGCTTTGACTTCTTTACCTATAAATATGGAAATAATTAATCTCTAAAAAATCAATCCCTATACATTGTAGAAGTAATATGTAATGTTGACTGAAACTCAGTACAAATTGTTTGTTTATTTTGAAGAAATCAGTATCACCTTCAGAGCTAAGCTGATAGCCTGGAATCATGCACAATCTTCTGTTTTTTCCAGAACTCGTAATTCCTTTCTCCAGCCCACTTAGTACATTTATGCCAGAAAATCTATAGTTTGCCACAATCAAGTATAACACTGGGGGTCCAAGCAGCAGGATCCTCTGATACAACTATGCATTAACAGGCATCCCCTAAAGGCAAAATAAGGCTATTCCACAAATACAGATTGAACTTCTACAATTGTCTGAGAACTATGAGGAGCAGAGATGATATTATGGTGAATCCCTGCTATTCTTTTGAAGCAAAAACCTACATACCTAAATGATTAGAGAGAAAATGATGCTCTGTTGGGGCCAGAGTGATATCTAATTCATCTTCCTGTTCCCTATAACTAACAAATAAATGATTATTAGTGAATGAATGAATAAATACATAAATTTCAGTAGAAAAAGATCCATTTAACAAACATGTATTGAGTGCTTTGGAATTTTACTAGATTTGGAGATTGGAAAATAGATTAAGACAGTCCCAAAATTTAAGGACCCAGCAGCCAAGGGCATTAAATAGAAAGGTAAATGATCAATTACATTACAGCATGCTATGCATGTGCACATACCATTCCAAGACTGGAGAAGAGAAGAAAATCAGAGATTCTTCCAGAGATGAAAATCCCTGAGCTGAGGCTTTGAGGATGAGAAGTTAGCTAGCCCAGGAAAGATGCATATGGTGAGGGGTCAATAGATCAAGCAAATACTACAATGTGAAACAGTTCTGGTATGTGATGCAGTGGGTGATGGGAAGAGGTAAGAGAGATGATCAAAGAGAAGCAGCCATCAGGAACTACTGAAAGTCTTAAATACCATCCTAAGATGCTTGGATTTCTAAAAAGTCACTTGGGGGTGATTTTATTCAAGGAGATAACTATCAATCTTAAGTTTCATCATGTTCTTTAATTTTGACACACTTTAGAGTCGCATGTTTAAATTGGTCCCTGTGAGAATTGTGTGTATGTTGTTTCCATTCTTGTATGTTTCTTAAAAAAAATTTTTTATTCACGTATTTATTTTATTTTTGGCTCTGCTGGGTCTTTGTTGCTGCATGTGGGCTTTCTCTAGTTGCGATGAACGGGGACTACTCTGTGTTGCAGTGTCAGGGCTTCTCATTGTGGTGGCATCTCTGTTGCAGAGCACAGGCTTTAGGGCGCACGGGCTTCAGGAGTTGCAGCACAAAGGCTTAGTAGTTGTGGCTCACGGGCTTAGTTGCTCTGTGGCATGTGGAATCTTCTCAGACCAGGGATTGAACCCATGTCCCCTGGACTGGCAGGCAGATTCCCATCCACTGCACCACCAGGGAAGTCCTCATTCCTGTATATTTCTTAGAAAACCAAATAAGAGCATTTTCTGAATCATGTGCCTGAATTTTGCCTTTGTATTTATTAAGGATGAATTATTGCATTAATCACACATAATCACTTGAAGAAAAGTATGTAACTTTTTGCAGCAAAGTTTCTCATATGGAGACCATATACCTCTGATTGTGAAGTGTATTGGAAATGATGACCTCTCAAGTTTGAGGCTTCCCTGGTGGCTCAAATGGTAAAGAATCCGCCTGCAGTGTGGGAGACCTGGATTTGATCCCTGGGTTGGGGAGATCCCCTGGAGAAGGGAAAGGCTACCCACTCTAGTATTCTTGCCCGGAGAATTCCATGGACACAGGAGCCTGGCAAGCTACAGTCCATGGGGTCACAAAGAATTGGACACAACTGAACAACTAACACTTTTACTTTCAAGTTTGAGAAATGCTGATGTGGACATAGAACTGGAGTGAGGAGGGGAAAGACAGGCATCAGGAAAACCAATTTAGAGCCTGTTTCAATAGTCACACATGAAGCAAAGAGGACTCGAACTAAGGGAATTCAGAAGAGAAAAAAATGAATGTAGTAGTTATTTATGAAGTAAAACAGGCAGAACTTAGTGATGTCCAGGGGCTTAGGCTTGAAAGAGAGAGAGCGAGAGGACAAGGATCATGCTTGGATTTCTGGCTTCAATAACTGAGTAAGTGATGGTGGCGTCTCAGTGAGAGATCTCTCCGTAGCAAAAGAGTAAGTACCAATGTTAGAAATATGGACTGTGGGGTGTCTGTGCACATTCAGGTGGAGATGTGTGGAATGTAATCTAAACTGGAGTTTTCAGAACGTAAGTAGGTAGATATTGCAGTTTGAGGGGTCAGTGTACTCATGGGGACAATGAGTAGGATGAGAAAAAGACAGTGTAGAGAAAGAGGAATTCAACAAAGAGACTGAGAAAGAGTGAGTGAGAAATAGGCAGACAATCCAGGAGAGTGAGTCTCAAATTCAAGGCAGGAGAGAATTGAAAGAAGGTACGGAATTGTTGGGAAAATTGTGTGGAAAAGATACTAATTGAACTGAGTATGGGCTTTCCTGGTCAGGCTGAGCAGTAAAGAATCCTCCTGCCAATACAGGAAATGTGGGTTTGATTCCTGGGTCAGGAAGATCCCTGGAGAAGGAAGTGGCAAACCACTCTAGGACAGAGGAGCCTGGCAGGCTATAGTCCATGGGGGTCACAAAGAGTTGGACATAACTTGGTGATGAAACAACAACAAATGGAAAGACAAAGGGAATTGGTGGAACAGAAAGGAAGAGGTATGGCTTCTGAGTTAGGAAGCATAACAAGCAAAGTCTTACAGAGAGATAACGTAAGATATATGCTGGAGGGTTGGCTAGAGTAGGCAGGAGAGCATAGGGCTGAAAGATGGACTCTAAAACTGAACTCCTTAGGTTCAAATCCCAGCTCCCCAGTTTCAGCCATGTGATCCTCAGCAATTTATATATAATCTTCTGAGCCTCAGTTTCCTCACGTGTAAAATAGGGGCAATAAGAGTGCGTCATTTTTTATTTACATTTAATCAGAGGATAGTTGTTGTACAATGTTGTGTTGGTTTCTGCTATGCAACAAGGGAAAGGAGTACGTTCTTCATTAGCTTGTTTATTTTTTACTTTCCTGTATATGAAGTGTGAAAGTGTTGATTGCTCAGTCACATCCGACTCATTGAGACCCCGTGGACTGTAGTCTGTCAGGCTCCTGTGTCCAGGGAATTCTCTAGAAAAGAATCCTGAAGTGGGTAGCCATTCTCTTCTCCAAGGGATCTTCCTGACCCAGGGATCGAACCTGGGAATCCCAAATTGGGGACAGATTCTTTACCATCTGAGCCACCAGGGAAGCCCTTGCAAAATCAGGATGATTTTATATCTGCAACATTGTGTAGCTAAACAATTTTTAGCTATCTCTGAATATTTTATTTTTTGTCCTTCTACCATCCCAACCCCTGTTTATATTTTTCTGTTTATGGATACTTAATTTTAATAAGTGGAAATTTTAAACTGTTTATATAGCCTGTTGTTGTTGTTCAGTCACTAAGTCATTTCTGGCTCCTTGTGACCCCATGGGTTACAGCTCGCCAGGCTTCCCTGTCCTTCACTATCTCCCAGAGTTTGCTCAAACTCATGTCCATTGAACTGGTGATGTTATCTAACCATCTCATCCTCTACTGCCCTCTTCTCCTTTTGCCTTCAATCTTTCCCAGCATCAGGGTCTTTTCTAATAAGTTGGCTCTTCACATCAGGTAGCCAAAGTATTGGAGCTTCAGCTTCATCATCAGTCCTTTCAATGAATTTTCAGGGTTGATTTCCATTGACTGGTTTGATGTCCTTGAAGTCCAAGGAACTCTCAGGAGTCTTCTCCAGCACCACAATTTGAAAACATCAATTCTTTGCCTATATATAAACATATTAAAATATAAAGATATATTTTATAAATCCTTAGCAAACATTTTCCTAACCCAATATACATATATATGTTTTATTTTAATCCTGTATGTGTTTATATGACATGTTTAAATTTTAATAATTATGGAATATATTTTATTATGTCAGGCAATGGATATTCTTTACCTAGGTTTCCTAGATTTTCATAATAATCCATAGTTTCCTTGTTGGCTTGAGATGTTGCTTCTATATTTTACTAAATTTAAGAATGATTGGCTCTGTTTGTATAGTCTGTTCATGTATAAAAAACACCATGATATAATTAGTATGTATAAAAATACATTTTAGTATCTGGGAGAACATATGCCATCTTAATTAATCCATTTTTCAGTTATTTCCACTTGGTTTTGCTAATTTATAAATATTACTTTTAAAATTATAAAAATTAACTTTATAATCAATTTGTAAAGCCCTCCCAGAAAATCCCACTAAGATTTTGATTGAAATTGCATGAAGTTGCTAATTAAGGAGTTTACAAGTGTTACACAACTACTTTATGAAATCCCTCACAGTCATCTGAGAAATTCCTGGTTCTTAAATTATACATATTCACAGTCAGCAAAAGATCACCAGACATGTGAAGAAAATCAATAGCAAAAACAAAAAGAGACTAATGAGTAAACAAAACAAATGTATTTTTTTCTAAAGAAAATCTGTCTTCTGTTTCTAGAAGAAGTAGAGACCATAAAATGTATAGGAACAAACCCTTAAAGTATTGAATTTTCAGAGCGGTTAGGGGAAGAGTACCTTCATTAAGTATGCTCAGGTTTCTGTGAAATAGAAGCAGGATGCTGAAAAAAATGGAATGATTGGATAAAAGACCAAGTGTGCTTAAACTCTGAATTAGTCAAGCCAAATCTCACAGAATGTAGAGCAAAAGGGAAGGATAAAAAATGCGGTGGAAAAGAGAGATGAAGAGTGTGATGAGAAGGGAACTAAGAAGAAACAGGAAAAATAATTGGAAACACACGCCTTGACCTGAAAAGTCATCTGAGTCCTCAGATTGAAAGGGTCATCAGTGTCCAGCAGGGGAAAAAAATACTGAGACACACGCTGATGAAATTTTGGAATTCCAAAGATCAGAAATTGATCCTAAAAACTTCTAGGGAACAACAAAGAATCTTTCAAAGGTATCATACTTCTCAGCGAAGATGGAAGTTGGGACAGAATAGGCAGTGTTTTAGAGTCCTGAGGAAGATTAATCGGAGCCCCAAATTGACGGCCAAACTGTCGAGTATTAGGAGAAACTAAAGATGTCTTTAAACATACGTGGGCTCAAGTTTACCAATCTACCTCCTACAGATCCTTTCTAGTGAAAGAAAATATTGCTCAAAAGTGTTATGTTCAAGCAAAATAGAACCAGAAACCTATGCAGATCACCTAGGATACAGAGAGCACTGGAACCAACCCAGGTGTCTTATGAAAATAAATCCCAGGATGACAACAGTGAAATAGGCCTAGAAAGCAGGCAGCCTAAGTTAGGAAGAGTGTCACAGGGTTCTGAGAAAAATGGAACTTTCAAAAAGAAACTAGGGATCATGAGTCAAATTGCAGAGTTAGTAACCTTTTAACATTTAGGGCTAAGTTAACTGCATTAAAGTTACCAATTTGTGTGTGGGATGTGTGTGTGTGCACATGTGTGCTCAGTTGTGTCTGACTCTTTGCGACCCAATGGACTGTAGCCCACCAGGGCTCTCTGTCCATGGAATTTTCCATGCAAGAGTACCAGAGTGGGTTGCCATTTCCTACTCTAGGGAATCTTCTCAACCCAGGGATCGAATCTAAGTCTCTTGGGTCTTCTGCATTGGCAGGAGGATTTTTTTATCACTGTACCCCCAGGGAAGCCATAAGTTATAGATTAATCTGTCTTTATAATAGTGGGTCTTCCCATCCAAGAAATTAGTTATATGTATATTTTTCTAGGTTTTTAGTGTCGTTTAGTGAAATTTTATAATATTACATATGCAAGACTTTAACATCTTTTATTACATTTATTTCTAGATATTTTGTGTGTTCTATGCTATTGTAAATGGGATACCTTATTTTATAACTGGTTATTGCTGGTATATAGAAAACCTATTGTGTATTATCTGTGGTTTATAATGTTTTGCCTTTCCTATATATATTAGTTGGTTGTCCTGAAATTTGACTTATAGAATTATCATCTGAAAATATATTTTTTAACCCTCCTTTCAAACATTTGTACCACATATTTGGTTTTCTTATTTGATTGCTTAGATTAGAATTTCCTAAGCAGCATTACATAATTGGAGCCAGTGGGTAGCCTAGCCTTGGCTTATTTCTGATTTGTTACACTGTTAATTATGTATATTGAATGAAAACTATTCACTGGTGTGATAAGGAAACTTTCTTCTGTTCCTGTTGTACTGAGTGTCTTATTTTACTGTCATCTCTTTAATAAGCATGTTGGGCTGCATTATGGACGTTGTTGAATGGTAGGAGAAAGATTGTGGATTTAGTTTTATACCATTGGGGACCATTGTAGAATAATATGATTTTGAGGAAAATATATAGAAAATGGTTTAGTAATTCAACCATCCAGTGATAATTGTATACCCATATGAACAAAGGTAGAGGAAGTACATACAAGAGGTTTGAATTTAATAGATAGGTCAGATAAATAAATCCAATTTTTTACCTGATTTCTTCTTCCCCATAAGACTCAGAATATTGAACAATTTCAATATCAAGTTGATGTTGAATACAATTTATACATAACTGCCAAAAACACATCTATTTTTCTGCTTCTTATCATGAACACATGCTTATAAAAAGCAAGACTGAACAGCAGAAAGTTATTATTCCTTAAAGATAGGACATCATTCAACTTTTCTCTTTTGACATAGGAAACATCAATAATTGATACTCTAAGTCACTTTTCTCAACAATTTTCTAGTTTGTTTGTTTGTTTGTTTGTTTTTTTGAGTGCTTTCATTTATTTTTTTTTCTTTTTTTTTTAAATTTTATTTTCTTTTTAAACTTTACAATATTGTATTAGTTTTGCCAAACATCAAAATGAATCCGCCACAGGTATACCCGTGCTCCCCATCCTGAACCCTCCTCCCTCCTCCCTCCCCATACCCTCCCTCTGGGTCGTCCCAGTGCACCAGCCCCAAGCATCCAGTATTGTGCATCAAACCTGGACTGGCGACTCGTTTCGTACATGATATTATACATGTTTCAATGCCATTCTCCCAAATCTCCCCACCCTCTCCCTCTCCCACAGAGTCCATAAGACTGATCTATACATCAGTGTCTCTTTTGCTGTCTCGTACACAGGGTTATTGTTACCATCTATGGAATTTTCTAGTTTTTATAAAACATCGTTTAAGTGATATTTGGCTCCCATCACCTATTTTGATGACAAACTTCTTTTCAAATAAAACATAAATAAGTTTTTGTGTTATGAATAATCTGGCATCATTTAAAAACATGAATTATCCTTGGAGATGATAGAACTTTATGCTTTCTCCTCATTGTTCTATAGACAGTAAATTTTTAATTAAAATAATAATTTGAGTATTACTTTTACCTGAAATTAATCTATTCCTGTTTCATTAGAAATGTCTAATACATAAATTTCTTGAAATATCCATGTGTGTTAGTCTTCAATCGTGTCTGACCCTTTAAGACCCCATGGACTGTGGCCCACCAGGCTCCTCTGTCCGTGGAATTCTCCAGGCAAGCATACTGGAGTGAATAGCCATTCCTTTCTCCAGCAGATCTTCCAGACCCAAGGATCGAACCCCCATCTCCCACACTGAAGGCAAATTCTTTACCATCTAAGCCACCAGGGAAGCCCACTTGTTATTCTGCCCCTTCAAAATGACCCAGTATCAGACTATGATTTGATTTCTAAGATTTTATGTAGTTGATTATATTTGGGATAAGATTATAAATTTATATACTATCTCCTTCATAGTAATAGTACAGATGTTGAATTAAAATATTTCATAATTGTTTTATAAGAGTAAACGTAACATTCACAGTTCCTATTTGTGAGTCTGACTTCTGTGCCTGTCATGATGACTGATACAGATTCAAGTTTGTTTTTAATAAACTCCAAGAAAGATCAAAGCCAGGGATCATCTGTAACATTGCTCTCACTTGACAGCCCTCTGAGGCCCCTGTTTTGCCCTGCAGCCTTTTCCTAAGGAGAAAGCCACATTTTTGGCTGACTACTCACTTTCATACTTTTTTGTTTTTTTTTTTAACAACTTTAGGTAATGCGTGGCAAAAAACAATATGAAAATGTTGATAAATGGAGAGATGCACTCTTTCACCATCTGGTGAGCATTCTGGAGAATGGAGACAAATTCCACACAGCAAAGGAGTGAAGTCATTTCTGCAGGAAGTTTTAGCTTTGGGGATTAGTTTAAGAACTCAGAGCAGGCCATATTGTGGTGGGCAGTTCAGCATGATTCTTTGAGGTTTTTAGTAAATTGCAGACTGTTTACCCTGGAAAGGGACTATAGAGATCAGTTTCGAGAAAAGAAAACAGGCCCATAGAGGTCCAGTGGAGCATCCATAACATTTATTTGAATTGCATTATCAGAAGCCACATTCCAAAATGTGCAACTGCTGTCTTATTATAGAATTTACAATGACACATTCTGAGGTCATGAAGGAAATAGACTGAAACACTAGGAATTAGGTCAGTAGCTTGAGACAGTCAAGCTGCAGTCTCCTAGGCAGTCTTCAGTTTCCAAACCTGACCAGGATTGGGAATATGGGAGGGGCACATGCACACATGTGTGTGTGTGTTTGTGTGTAGTATCCTTGTTCTGTGCATCATGTTTTGAGATGAACTTTGCACTTTACACGTAGAAGCCACAGCCAACTTCATCCAACAGTTCCTAGTACTGCTTCTTTATGGAAATCAATGTTTTGGATATTTCAAGCATATTGTAGTACCAGGTCAATGAGATGGAACCCAAATTCACTGTGTGTGTATGTGCATGGAAAAAATGTATTAGAAAAATATTAATTTGTACAGTAATGAACATTGGGTTATAGAATTATATGTGATTTTTCTTTCTTTTCTATACTTCCCCCCCTGTATTGCCTAAAGATTTCTACCATGAAATTTTCTTTTAATGTATAGTTTTATTGCATAAGTAATAAATAAGTACTTTCATGTTGTAAGATACTGGAAACATTGTAGAATATGGGAAAGCCCCCCTCCATGCTCCTTTAGACTTCTTTCCTTTAGTAACCATTTAGCAATGGATACAGTTTGGTGTACATCCTTCTAGAATTTTTAGCCTGAATATTCAGTTATTAGAGTTGTAGAAATGTTCAAAATCAAAAGTGACGCACTGCACATGCTTTTCTGAGACTGACTTTTGTATTTGATACATTTCGGAGAATACGTATTGTTTCATTTTCGTACCTACAAATCCATATGCATGCAGGTGTACATGGTGGCTCAGTCATGTCCAACTCTTTGTGACTCCATGGACTGTAACCCAACAGGCTCCTCTGTCAGTGGCACTTTCCAGGCAAGAATACTGTAGTGGGTTGCCACTTCCTCCTCCAGGGGATCTTCCTGACCCAGGGATCGAACAGGAGTCTCCTGTGTCTCTTGCATTGGCAGGCAGATTCTTTCCCATTGAACCACCTGGGAAGCCCCCACATATAAAATCTATACCAGTATTCTTAAATTGCCAATATACCATGTATATGAAATTTCTTATTTAATTATTGTCATATTGATGGACATTTTTTGTATTATAGACAGTATGCACCAAACATTATTGTATACACTTGTTTATGTGTTGTATTGATCTTTAAATCCTTGAACTAATTATAAAGACAGAAAGTTGACAAGCAGGGAGATGGACATGAGAAGAAGTTAAAGGAGGGAGATATTTCTGGAGAACAGAATACCCATCCCCTAGGTCTCATCAGACTCCACAAAAGATTCAGATGCTCATTCAGGAAATAGCAACGCTGCTGTAGAATATTTTTTGGAATTCAGGGCTCCTAAGAAGTAGTTTGGGTAAAAACACACACTCATAAGGTTTTTGTCTTTGTTCTAATTGTGCGAGAAAGAGCACCTCCTGGGATATACAGGGATATATCTGTATAGCTGTCTCGGGGTGGGGTGGGGCAGAGTCTGGGGGGTGGAAGGACAGAATTTGGCCTGTTGCTATCCCCCAGTCTCCTGTCCTAGCCCCGTGGCAGTCTGACTCAACCAACTGAACATAATCACATGGTAGCCTTCAGGTGTGTTTGGGAAAATAAATTATTGAAAATTCTTGCCAAATCTTGAAAATCAGCTATTGCATTTACATATGTACAGTATGGCGTAACTGCTTCTGCTGCCTACAACTGTCTTGTACAATTCAAAAAAAAAAAAAAAATGGGGGAAATGTTTCCCCTAGAAAAGCAAAGTGACAAAGAGTCTTTAAAAATCGTGGTTGCATTAAATGGACTTAAGGGACAATTCCTTCATTTATTTAAAACTTCAGTTCTCTAATAACTTGCCAATATTAGTTATCATTTTGTTAACTTAATTTTATGTAGATGTCATAAAAAGAGTTTTGTGTATAATGCATTTTTAATATTCAGAAGAGCCCTATAAAAACTATCAAAACTTTACAAATAAGAAACTTGAAATATTAAATAGTTTCTTTAGGTAGATATATTCCCAAGTATTTTATTCTTTCCGTTGCAATGGTGAATGGAATTGTTTCCTTAATTTCTCTTTCTGTTTTCTCATTATTAGTGTATAGGAATGCAAGGGATTTCTGTGTGTTGATTTTATATCTGCAACTTTACTATAGTCATTGATTAGTTTAAAGATCTAAACGTAAGACCAGAAACTATAAAACTCCTAGAGGAGAACATAGGCAAAACACTCTCTGACATACATCACAGCAGGATCCTCTATGACCCACCTCTCAGAATATTGGAAATAAAAGCAAAAATAAACAAATGGGACCTAATTAACCTTAAAAGCTTCTGCACATCAAAGGAAAGTATTAGCAAGGTGAAAAGACAGCCTTCAGAATGGGAGAAAATAATAGCGAATGAAGCAACTGACAAACAACTAATCTCAAAAATATACAAGCAACTCCTACAGCTCAACTCCAGAAAAATAAATGACCCAATCAAAAAATGGGCCAAAGAACTAAATAGACATTTCTCCAAAGAAGACATACAGATGGCTAACAAACACATGAAAAGATGCTCAACATCACTCATTATCAGAGAAATGCAAATCAAAACCACTATGAGGTACCATTTCACTCCAGTCAGAATGGCTGCGATCCAAAAGTCTACACATAATAAATGCTGGAGAGGGTGTGGAGAAAAGGGAACCCTCTTACACTGTTGGTGGGAATGCAAACTAGTACAGCCACTATGGAGAACAGTGTGGAGATTCCTTAAAAAACTGGAAGTAGAACTGCCTTATGATCCAGCAATCCCACTGCTGGGCATACACACTGAGGAAACCAGAAGGGAAAGAGACACGTGTACCCCAATGTTCATCACAGCACTGTTTATAATAGCCAGGACATGGAAGCAACCTAGATGCCCATCAGCAGATGAATGGATAAGAAAGCAGTGGTACATATACACAATGGAGTGTTACTCAGCCATTAAGAAGAATACATTTGAATCAGTTCTAATGAGGTGGATGAAACTGGAGCCTATTATACAGAGTGAAGTAAGCCAGAAGGAAAAACACCAATACAGTATACTAACGCATATATATGGAATTTAGAAAGATGGTAACGATAACCCTGCGTACGAGACAGCAAAAGAGACAGTGATGTATAGAACAGTCTATGGACTCTGTGGGAGAGGGAGAGGGTGGGAAGATTTGAGAGAATGGCATTGAAACATGTAAAATATCATGTATGAAACGAGATGCCAGTCCAGGTTCGATGCACGATACTGGATGCTTGGGGCTAGTGCACTGGGACGACCCAGAGGGATGGTATGGGGAGGGAGGAGGGAGGAGGGTTCAGGATGGGGAACACATGTGTACCTGTGGTGGATTCATTTTGATATTTGGCAAAACTAATACAATTATGTAAAGTTTAAAAATTAAATAAAATTTAAAAAAAAAAGAAATATTAAATAACTTCACCAACAGTCACACAGTTTTGAACCCAACTTTTATTATATTTAAAATTCTATATCTTAACACCAGATTGAAAATAAACCTGTAATTAGTTAATTAGAATGTTTTCATATTGGTGGCAACTCCAGCAATAATAATTAAAATAGTATGTTTTCATAGTAATAAAAACAGTATGTTTCAACAACTCCAATAATAGTATGTTTCATCTAATATATATGTTGTAGACTAATACTTCGGGTTATATCATTACTTTGAATTATGGTATCTTTCATAAGATATTGAAATTCTGCGTTGTAGATGAGACCGTGTATCAGTAAGAAAGGTATGACTTTTGCCTTTATCTGTGTTAGTCACACTATCTTGTTTGAGCTTTTGAGGAGGGAGTGACAGGGTGGGGAGAAACAGAGCATATTAGTCGGTATGTATGATCCTAAAGTCTGAGGTATTTGGCATTTTTAAGGATAAGCATTGATTCAGTTTTACAAGCATACGTTGGAAAGAAAATTAATGCCATATGCTCAAAAACAATTCTTTGCTCTTAGGAAAGAGTTTTGTTTCAACTTGAGAGTCATGATCATGTTTATCCAATGTACTGATTGTGTGAACTGTATATAAAGTGTCAGCTCATAAGGGTATATATTTATGGTCACCAGCTGCTCCTCAGCTTCCATGTTTGTCCTGTTGGTGGAGTTAGTTTGTTTTTTCTGTTTCTCTTATTGTCACTAAAGACTCTTTAACAGTCTCTGGTATTCTCTACAATTATATAGGAATATTCTCAAAGCTAATTGCTTGCAGAGAGTACAAATAAGAGATGTTTTTTTCTATTAGATTTTTATAGTATTTAGATTTAAACCCCAGTATTTTACTAATGGGAGTAGGCTTTTCTTTTATTTGCTAGGAAGCTCCACTTACAGCTGGAGAAATGTGTTGTTTTTCTATTTATAAATAACAGCATAAAACATGTACTATGTAGAAGAGAAATTACTGTTGTGAAATTGGCCACTTTGGTTTACACTGATTGTGAAAGTGAGCCAGAGGATTCTGTTTGATTAACTTTATGAAAGCAATAGTCTTCTTTAGTCTCTTTAGCCTTCCTTGTGGTCTATTCCAAAAATTCTCAGCAGGTTGCTCCAGAGCTGCAAACGAGAACACAGTTCTTGGAAAGTGCTTTCTGGAAGGATCTGCAATGGCATTTAGGACTGCCAAGCATCAGGAAATAGAAAAATGGAGAAATAAATTACCTCATTTACAGAAAATGTCACCTTAGGTAAATCACATAAGAAATAAATTGTATGGGTCTTTAAAGAATACAAACAGATATTATAACTGAAAAATATGGATAGAAATAGATAGGTTGTGGGAAATGTTTAGAAAAAATAATGTTCTAAAAGATAACTTTTATGTCTACCTAATGTTCATTTTAAGAAAACTGATAAGAATTTTTGGTATGCTCTGTATTTGTAAGAAGTAATAATAGATTTTGAAATAAGTCTACATTACAGAAAATGTTTTTTTCTTTGTACTTGATTTCAAAGAAGCCAATGTTTAAAGAAAATCAGTTTTTTTTAATTTATAAGAAATGCAGTATACTAATACATACCTACTTACTTAAGTGAGAAGATAAACAAAATCTGACAGAATGAGTTTTCTTTGCAACAAATGTGCATACCCACAATTTGAAAGTTAAAAAAAAAAACAAAACAGCAAGCTTTCTATTGGAAGGGAATCAAGGTGACCAAAACATAGTTTTGTATAATCTCATAATGAATAATAAGTCTATCCACTGTCCAAAAGAGCAGACTAAAATAAGAAATGAGTGCAAAAGGGAGAGGTTTCAGATAATCTAACCGCAAATTTAACTTTTTCAAAATAATAAATTTGACAAAATAAACTAAGCCAAATGAGGTTATAAATTATAAGTGGTGTATTCTTTTCTTTCTTAGTTTCCATTCCTTTTTCCCCATTACATTGTTCCTGTATGTGGAAAATAATTATGTGGCATTTCTCTCATCCTGTACCCATCATAGGAATACATAATTAAGAAATTGCCCTTTTTCTGTAGACCTCAGAATCCTTCTCCACAAAGCACTTCTAAACACCCACTGGTAATAGATCAGAGTTGAATCCTGATTGTACCTCCTAGATCTCCTGATCGGTTATTTTTTCCTTGCTCTCAGGAAAATAATCTGTATCTACAATGAGAAGTAAGGAACTGTGTGATATAATACAAAATGCTCTAAAAGAAATCAGAACATTATGTCCTAGTCCTGGTTCTGTCGTGAAGAGTACAGTCTTGGCAACTTGTAACTTCTCTAGGAAGGATTTCCAGTCTGTAAAATTAAGGGGGTTAGACTAGACATTCTTTCCAAAATCCTGTCTAGTATCAGCTTTTTATATTCTATACCTTCAGCAACCCCCAGAGACGTCTCACCATTCCCTAAATACACATTGTTTTACATCTGCGACGTTTTGCACATTTTCTTATTTCAGCCTGGGAAGCCTTTCGTCACCTTTGCAGCCTGGCAAAACCACCACTCCTTTTTCAAGTCACCTCTTTAGAACCAAAGCCTTTCCCAGTTTCCCCCAACTCAGGTCAAGGGAGCTGTCCTCAGCTTTGTGTTTTTGATATAGATCTGTCTTCTTTGCCTTTTTTTTTTTTTTAATTGATTGATTGATTTGAGAGGGGTTTTGTTTTTGTTTTGTTTTGACTGTGGTGGGTCTTCATTACTGTGCAGGCTTTTCTGTAGTTGCTGTGAGCGGGGATTATTCTGTAGTTGCAGCACACCGGCTTTCATTGCTATGACTTCCCTTGTGGATCACAGGTTCTAGGGCATGCAGGCTCAGTAGCTTCGGTTCCCAGGTTCCAGAGCGTAGGCTCAATGGTTGGGGCAGAATGGGCTTACTTGCTCTGCGGAATGTGGAATCTTCCGGGGCCAGGGATTGAACCCGCATCACCTACATTGGCAGGTGGATTATTTACCACTGAGACATCAGGGGAGCCCATATATATATATATATATATATATATATATATATATAAATAATTACCTATTGATTTGTCTTCTAAAAATTCTGTGAGGAAGGGACTCCGACTCTTGATATCTGTAGTCTCCAAGATATGGTGCTTCATTCATCCCAATGAAATTCAATGAAATTGTATTGAATTAATACAGTTAAAGGTCAATATCTGACTGTTATAAGTGTAAAGCCTAGGGACAAAATATTATTATTTACATGATTTTATGTACATGTATTTTGGTAAAATATTCATGGTAAGCTTCATTACATCTGTTCTAGCTAAGCAATGCATGACCTGTGTACATTATAAACCACAGGAAACACAGATAATTCAATGGTCTTTGAGACCAGTTGAGCTAAGGATGTTAGAGGTCAAGAATTAATGCAGTATCAAAGAGCTTATACAAATAAGTAAGGAAAACACCAAAGCTTCAATGCTAAATCATCAGAGACGCATTCAGACAATTCACAAAAGAAAATATATAAATGACAAGTTAGAATATTAAAAAAAAAACAACAAAAAATTGGAATGTCTGGGTAAAGATAAAGCAAATAACATGTTCATTTAATACCTTTACCTTCTGAAAACTGTAAAAGGGTTTTTTCAAAGCATAAACCACAGTGACACAGAAAGTGCGAAAGAAGTAACACCAACAAAATTTTTAAGTGGGAAAAACAAATGGTCAAGTGGTTAGCAGTTAAAGCTGACCCCTGTGCTGGCACTGGGGAAGGCGGAAAAAGCAGTCCCGCTAATAGTGCCAAACAACAAAAATACTAAAAAATCAGCCATATTCAGAGCCTAAGAAAGTGGGGATAAAGTCGGAAACTGTGGAAGAGGCAGCTGGGCATGCTCATCATACGGTCTATGGAGCAGTGCAACCACCCCTCACTCACCCCAGCACAATACTGGACGTTTATTCTCAGCAGGTTAAAAGCCCCAGTCTTCATAGCAGAGATAATTATTTATTGAGACAATGCCAGATCTTCGGGTTAATAGCACCAAGAGTGGAATCTGGATGAAGGCTGACAGGGCCATCTGGAAGTGTGAGTCATTGAGGACCACGGGCCGGAGGCTGGTGCAAGTGTGCCCTGTTGCAGTGACTGCTGTTTTCACAGTTGCCCAGGAATCTCTCAGGGAAGGAGAGGGTTTCCCTGTTGGATAAAAAATGAACTTCCTCTTCATTGAATCTACAAATAATATGGGTGATAAGGGATATTCAGTTCAGTTCAGTCACTCAGTCGTGTCCGACTCTTTGCGACCCCCTGCAGCACACCAGGCCTCCCTGTCCATCACCAATGCCTGGAGTCTACCCAAAGCCATGTCCATTGAGTCGGTGATGCCATCCAACCATCTCATCTTCTGTTGTCCCCTTCTCCTGCCCCCAATCCCTCCCAGCATCAGGGTCTTTTCAAACGAGTCAGCTCTTCACATCAGGTGGCCAAAGTATTGGAGTTTCAGCTTCAACATCAGTCCTTCCAATGAACACCCAGGACCGATCTCCTTTAGAATGGACTGGTCGGATCTCCTTGCAGTCCAAGGGACTCTCAAGAATCTTCTCCAACACCACAGTTCAAAATCATCAATTCTTTGGCACTCAGCTTTTTTCACAGTCCAACTCTCACATCCATACATGACCACTGGAAAAACCATAGCCTTGACTAGACGGACTTTGTGGACAAAGTAATGTCTCTGCTCTTTGATATGCTGTGTAGGTTGGTCATAACTTTCCTTCCAAGGAGTAAGCGGATAAGGGATGGGTTTTTATTAAAGTAGAAAATAGTGATTAGGATGATGGTAGGAGCACCGCTATAATGTTCCTGGACCAATTTACCATCCTTGAATTGCATATTCTGGAACTGCCGAGCATGCAGACTCTCACATGGAGTGTGTTTGCGCTTAGCTCTTCTTTCTCTGCTTTGTCCATTGCTTTAAAATCCGCTAATCTTGTTGTACCAAGTTTCTTAACACTGGGTTACTTTGAAAGAGGTCTGTGTTTCAGTGATTTGGGGAATGGAGAAGGGGTAAGGAGAAAGAAGGATTTAAGTTGGTTCTTAGAATGTTTTCCTTTGTTTATCAATTGAAAGAAGAGATAGAAAGGTGGGTTATTTAGATAACATTATGTTCCCACTGCACTGATCATCCGTCCATTTCTCCAAGAAACCATTTTAATTCCAGTCACTTGAATGTACACTTTGTTCCTTCCCTCTAGAACACCCTAAGACACTTTTTCTGCCTGATAAACTTTACTCACTCTTCCAAACCAAGTTGAAATGTTCCATCCAGTGTGAAAGCTTCCATGACTCCAGAAAACAGCAATTATATTAACTACAGTTTAAAAAGCATCTGGTCCTAGAGTCGATTCTTATTGGATAAGTGAGGTAGTAGTTTTAGCCTCACTTTACAGAGAAGGAAACTGAGGCTGAGAAGACTTGAGTAGTGACTCAAGAGCATAGATCATTGTTCCTCAGTGTCTGCAGGTTACATGTACCAGGACACCCCTCAGATAGCAAGATGTGTGGATGTTCAAGTCCCTTATATAAAACAGTATAGTATTTGCATGTGACCTAACATCCTCCCTACACTTTACATTATCTCTAGCTTATAATAACTAATGCAATCTGAATACCGTGTAAATAGTTGTCATGTAAAGAAAATGAAAAATTTGCTTTTGGGAACTTTCTGGACATTTTGGGGGCAATAGTTGATTGAATCCAGGAATATGAAACCTGTGGATACAGAGCACAGACCGTACCTAGATTTGAAATCCAAAGCTGAAAGCCCTTTCTTTTTGAAATCTGCATCACTTACTAATTATTTTGTTTTGTATTTGTTAACATGCTTACCTCCCTCACTGAACTGAGTCTTTATTCCTTCATGGAAAAGAAATTGTTTTGGGAGGGTGGCATTTTTATATATAACATTAATCAGATTTAAATTTTTTATTTATTGTCAACATTCCTTGTTTGACTCTACAGTCTACAGGGCAAGATGTTTAAACCAGATATGTTTTATTCATTATTGAATCCAACACCTGTCACAGTGTCTGCCACAGAAATCGTGCAGTATATATTTTGAGGTAAATAAATGAATTAACAACTGAATGAACAGATGAATGAGGCAGAAGGACGAGATCCAGCTTATAACAAAATAATACTTTTTAAGCTTTCATTATCCCCATTGTCTGAATGGACAGTGATTTCTTAAAGTAATCTGAAACAAACCATCAACATCAACCATCATGTTAATTCAGATGAAATCTGTACCCAAATAGAATCTCAGCATGCTGGCCATGGGAGTTAGGGGCAAGTTTTGCTTTCTTATAAACAAAGAGACCGAGACTACAGAATACTTAGCCACAGAGATGTTGGGTTTTGTGTTTAATACAAAAAGGCTTTTTTTTTTTTTAAAGTAGGACAAATCTAATATGCTTTATTTTTTATTGCAAGACATATAAAGACATTTGGATATTTCTTTTAAAAAATTATTTTATATTGGAATACAGTTGTTTACAATGTTGTATTAGTTTCAGGTGTACAGCAAAGTGATTTAGTTATCCATATTCACATAGCTATTCTTTTTCAGATTATTTTCCCTGGTACGTTATTACAGAATTAAACTATTTTTAATCTAGAGCTCAAGTAGACAGTTTTAAGCTCCAGACCTCAAGCCAATGCGGTTCATGTTTTGTCACTATAGGGTCTACAATAGAACTTTATTTTAGGGATCTTATGAAGTTTTCATAAATTTTTCAGCTATTAAAAACTGACCACAACGAGTAATATAAAAGATTGCACTGATTACAAGGTACTTAGCCTCTGAGTACTAACTTACAATGTACTTAGAGTCTACTAAGAAATATATGTTTATTTCATGACTTTAAACACTTTTAAAGTCTAAAGCTCTTGTGCTTTTAAGAAAGTCCATGTCCTGCTTTTAAGAAAAAACCCATAAGAAATAAGAGATAGCAAAATGTATTAAATTATTTATTCCGTAACAACACAATCCCACATCGGATTTTAAATACAAAAGAATAGGCAAAAGCTAATGGCACTGACTTTAATTCTAATCCAAATAAGTCAGGAAGTTAAGTGAAATTAGTTTTTCCTCTAATCTTGTGTGAAAAAGAAATGTGTCATATGGCAAACCCATATGATTCCAATCTGTTGGGTTTATTCATCCCTGCCGTAACATTTAGACTCCAGAAACTATATCAGAAATGGAATCAATATTTCAACACCAATATACAGACTAGAAATGTGGTAAGGTGTGTGATACCTTACTGCATTAAAAAAAAAAGTATTTTGATTGAGACAGGATGTTGATCATGTATCTTTTCCTCCAGAATCTTATGGCTGTTTTCTTCTTTATGATTCACTATCCATAAAGGCACATTTTCTCTTCTTTTCTCCATGGAATGAAAAAGAAAAAGAAGGATCTGTATCTTAAAAATAAGCTTCCCCATCACTTGGGGACATGACTAATTTCCTTTGCTGGTCATTCCTTTCTCATGGTCCTCCTCCTGCTTCAACTCAAAATGTTTCCCCACCCATGTACCGCCTCCTTTAACAAATGCACTGTCCCCATGACTTCGCTTCTTTGTCTGGGACTCCTCCACACCTGGGCTTCCCTGGTGGCCAGCTCAGCAGTAAGGAATCTGCCTGCAGTGTAGGAAATGCAGGAGACATGGGTTTTATCTTTAGATCAGGAAGATCCCCTCTGGAGAAGAGCATGGCAACCCACTCCAGTGTTCTTGCCTGGAGAATCCCACGAACAGGGAGCCTGGCTGGCTGCAGTCCAAAGGGTCGCACAGAGTCGGACATGACAGAAGCCATTTAGCATGCACATCTCCTCACCTACCCACTCCTAACCCCACTCCACCCTTCCTCCTATTCCCTGCACCAAATTTTTGATGTATCAAGAATCTGCTCCTGTAGGAAGCCGAGCCACACCGCCCCCACCACCAAGAACAAGTTAGACGCCTGTGTGTTCTGAATATGCTCTTGGAGTTCTCATCAGAGATCCACTAGGACTGTCTATATTAACTTTCCTTCCTTCTACAGACTGAATTTCTGAAGGGCAAGAATTTGCCCTGTTCATTTTTATAACCAGCATCTTACCTAGTGTTTAGTATATATTACATGTTAAATAAATGTTTGTGGAGTGAATCATTGAGGCTGGTTTCCCATTAGGAGAGTGAAGAAAGTAAATTTCTTTGAATCTGAAAAGCACACAGGAAGAATTGGGACATTTTTGCTCGAGTTAAAAGTACTTTGACGGGGACTACCTTTGAAAGTCCATCTCGTTGGGCCTCTTGTAGTCTTGTGAAATAGGAATATTAATCCTCAGATCCTATCAAAGGAGACCTAGTTATTAAGGGACAAAAAATTGGTATAAAATGTACTTTCTAATTAGAGTCCCAAATCATATATCCTGAGGACAATATAATGTTGAAATGTCTTACTAGCTTCCCAATACAAGTACACGTGGTATCATATGATTAAACCAGTATGAGTCAAAGAAGGAACAGGATGTCTAGGCTTTCAGTGTTCTTGGTATTCTTCAACAGAATATTTTATTAGTGTATAGTCTCTTGACAATTATTTCCTGATCGTATTTCCTCAGGAAACTTCAGATTTAAGGTGTTTATTCGGAAAAGATAGGTATGAGATATTGTATTTTCATTATAGATGTAACAAGTAGAGCACATTTATCTTTTGTGATCAGGAAATAAAAGGAGCCCTATGTGTAGCAAGCAGTGAAATCTCTAAAATATGGAAATTAGGTGTGGATAGACTGGAAGTCAGTGTGTAAGGCAAGCATAGAATCTTCTTTCTTTTCTTTAATAAAACCTTATCATTCATTTATTGTTAAGGAAAGTTGGAGACCCTGTGGACATGTCTACAGCTGAAATACTCCTTACTCTTGGAAGTCAGGCTGTTTGTTGGAAGAATAGAAAAAAAGCTAGCACCTAAAAAGAAAATTATGCTTGGAGAAGAGATTATCACTAATGGATATATTAATTCATGGCTTGCTGATTAGATACATTTTTGTAAAAATAATTTGGTAAACTGGTAAAAACAGATTTTTTTTTTTGACATTTTAGAGTGCCGTAACGAAATTCTAGTTAAAAAGAGACCTAAATCTAAATTAACAAATCACCATGTTGTATATACTATGCTATGCTATGCTAAGTCACTTCAGTCGTGTCCGACTCTGTGTGACCCCATAGACGGCAGCCCACCAGGCTCCCCCGTCCCTGGGATTCTCCAGGCAAGAACACTGGAGTGGGTTGCCATTTCCTTCTCCAATGCATGAAAAGTGATAGAGTGTTGAAAAATCACAGCCAGTAGATTCATGGCCTGCTCTGGGTATTTTATTCCCTTTGGTTCATTGTGATAAAACACTGGGTCATGGGTAGCCTTTAGGACCTGACAGTAGACTCCTCTTTAGCAGGAGCAGCATCAAGGCTGTGTGGTTTATTTTAGGAAGTGGTGTAGCCTACGTAGCCCAAAATGGACCAATGAGAGCTTGGTGAGGACTTGCTTAAGGAACTCACCCAAAAGAGTACCAAGGATGCATGTCATCTTGGCCAATTGATTGGGAAAAAAAAATTTTTTTTAATGTATTTTAGAAAAATGTGATATTTTGAAAAGGGCATGAAATATAGCAGGAATCTTAAAGCTGAATTTTCATTTCTTTCCAGACTTTGTCTCTTTGTCAGTCATTCTCTCTTTCTCCCTTCTCTTGCCTCTTGTGACCTTGTAGTTAATAAGAGAAAACATATATTTTCTAATGTTTCTTTATTAACAGCAACAACAACCAAACAGCCAAACGCTTGAATTTTGCCCACCATCCAAATTTTTTATTTAAATGGCCTCTTCTTTGGAGTTACCTTGGAATCAGGTTTTTATTCCCTCTCTGTCTCTTTTGTATTTCTAAGTGATATGTATCTGTCAATTTAAAATACTTCCATTTTCATTCTAGAGGACTAAGACTGTCCAGTTGTCACTTGTTTTTAACTTATTTGTCATTCTCCATACCTCTGCTTCTGCCAAATAAACTGATTATCTCAATTTTTATCTCTCTTTTATATTTTTAAGGCAGTAACTGAAATTGGCTTGCTCCAGGGCAGATACTCTGGGTGACAGAATAACTTGAGGCAAAAATGTTTTGAATTAGTTTATAGGTAGTTTGATATCACATGTGTCAGTTTTTATGACCTGCTATTTATAATAGATTACTTCCTAACCTCACCTTGGCCCTGGCTCTGGCCCAGCTCAGAAAATTACTAATATAGTTATCAGTTGACACTTAAATGCATGTCTTCAGGTTTAGTAATGTGAAGGAAAATTTCCAGAGGCATGATAATAAGGAAATTTAATTAAGAGCTCGTGTTGACTCAGGAATATTATGTATAGCATTGATCCATAGTGTAACTAATACATTCATTATGTTGCAAATTTCAAGTGATTTCTTAGTACATTGGCCAATCAGAGTGGAACCTGTCTCAACAGGAATGTTGAAAGAAGCAAGGCAGTGAAACTTTCATCTCCACTGGGAGTGAACTAACTTGCCAAATCTGGGCCATCAATCATAGTGAAGACGTTCAAAACAAATCATACATCTTTCACAGTTCATTGTATTCATCAGCAGTTTTGAAATCAACAGTCCAAAGTAGTCACTTTTGGCGAGGTTTTCCATGGCCTGCGGTTTGGGCAATATGCCTCAGCTGTCTTTTTCAAGGCTCTAGTTTTCCGGTAGTCGTATCGCATTGGCCAGCGTCAACGAAATCTGAAAGGACAAAAGGGTGGGCTCATTTTGTCGAGGAAGGTCATGACATTATACCTTTGAAAATGTTGTCTTAAAAATCAGGTCATTGTCTAAAAAGTTTCTTGGAATCACTTAGTGCTTGAATGCACGGATGGATTGCAAGACTGATTTTCCCACTCATGTACTGGGCTAACACTCATATATAGGCAAAAATGTACAATATGAAATGCCTGTTTGTGGAGGGAGGAGGAGGATGTTCAAACATGAAATTATTTATTTATTGTCACTGTTCTGATTGCTGTTAAAAAATGTTTTATTTCAAATCATATCATATGTAATAGAAAGTTTCATGAAGGGTACAGGGTATCCCTCACCCAAGTTGATCCATTGTCAACATTCTGCCTCATGTGCTGTATCACTATGTTTCTCTTTGTGTATACACACCACACACACACACACACAAACACAGACATTACTTGTATTCTCTGAACCTTTTGAGAGAAAGCTGCACCCATCATGACCCTCCATACCCCAGTTCCCCAATCTTTACCTCTCAAGAGCAAGGAGTCTTTTCTCTACAACTACAATTAGTCTCAAACACCTGATTGCCTTTGACTGTTTCAGCGTGGCTTGTCTTTATACCTTTTACCTCAATTTTTAACCCAGATACTGAAATGGGTAGAATGAATAACTCAACTATCTAAAAACAGTCAAGTCACTCATGTTTTAAATTTTACCAACAAACATGGTATTTTAGTATGTATAAAATGACTCAGTGTTGGTTTTAGGAAAAATAGGTGGGTTAATACTAATAGAGGTTTCCTTTAGTAAGAAACCTTACCTATTTAGAGATTCAGCTTATCAGTGGCACTATAGTTAGCTAGCATTCGTTAAGACAGACAGAACATTTTGTCTTTCTGTACTTTTGGTTCTGTTTTTTTCTCTTGTGATCAGGTAACCCGAGGTTTTGAAAGATTGTAGTAGTTTCTACTTTGTCAGTGCCATTACCCTGCTCCCTGACAGTAAACAGTGGAGAAGTGGAGAGGGCATTGGTGATGCGGCATGGGTTCGGGAGAGATCAGGGGTCTTACACTACACCCCAGCTATCCTTTCACTGAGATGAGTAGTGGTGGATACCTCCCAAAATGGTTCTTACAGCTGTTTTTAATCTCTGATCTTAATTTTTAAAATGCAGGTTTACCCTATTGTGAATAAATAGAACTGAGATTTATGTTTAATAACCTATATAGCTCATTTTGATAACACATATCTGGCAGTTGCAATTTTTTTTCCCAAAGGGTCTTTGGCAGGCATATCCTTCTCCACCTCAGTGTTCCCAACAATATGCCTATGTATTGGGGGATCCAGATGAGAAGAGCAGTGCTTCAGGGGTTTAGAATGGGCGGCAGGATTTTGTGTAGGAGGAAGTTGTGATGCTGCAGCAAATTATGAAAAACGGGTCCCTTGATAACATTATAATGGCAAAATCATCCAGGAGGCCATTCGCACATCCAGTGACAACGTATACACAGAGGTGGGCCTCATGTATGTACAAACAAGTGTACTACCCTGTGCAGACTGTTGGTTTAGTCATCCAACAGATGTACATTGAAAGGGAATGTTCCAGGAGCTGGGGCTTTGGTAGTGAATAAGACAGCCATGGTCCATAACTTCACAGAGTTTACACATAAACTCTTTTGCTTTAAAATATTGTGCATTAAGAAGTATTTGTGCTCTGACCATATGACCACAGTATGTCATTCTATAAACCTTTCAGACATGACTTGGATCCACAAGAATTTAGTTTTAAAGCTGCTGGATTTGCAGGAGGAAAGAGCATTGGCTTTGAATGACAAATCATGGAAAGAAATCATTTTGAAAAGATCCTACAGCTTGTAATGGTTTAACAAGAGCAGTGTGTTCAGAGACTATTGAGTCAGAAAAATATGTAAACGTCCATGTGTTCAAGTGGATAAGTGAGTGGGGCGGGGGGAACCTTCTCAAAATGAGGACAGCGTTCTTCGTGGTGGGAAGCCATGTTTTGGTTCATCACTCTCAGGCCTCCATCAGCTTCCAGGCTGGAATGACTTCCAAATCAGGCTGCAAAGACAAATATCTAAGTCCTAAGGGAAGCTCCAGGGTGGTTCTTTCACAGTTTTGTTTGGCGTATTTTCTCAAAATTATTTTCAGATAGTTCCAGAGCAAGCTCTTAACTCATCATCCATCACTGCACAGTATCTTTGAATTACAGTAAACTGGAAGCCAGCCATTTGATATCTAAATTTCAGTCTGGCCTGTGTCAACACAATTCTTGTTGACAAGACTAAGCCATGGTCCTAGATCATAGGTGAGCAGGAGTTTCATTACTGGTGTATTAGTTGGGATTATACTTGTCTGTGAATATAGAAATTTAAAATAGAGATGGTTTGAACAAGAGAGATGTTTATTTTTGCATTGTGTTAAAATAAGAAGGTAGATAGTCCAGAGCTCCTGGGGCAGCACTTCTATAAAACCTTCAAGGACACGTGTTCTTTCCATTGTGTTGCTGTTAGATGTCACCTCACTGTGTCAGTTCAACTCATGACCAGATATGGCAACGCCCAGCTCCATTCCTCAATTTCATGTTCTAGCGAGTAGAAAAGAGAAGAGAATGGAGGACAAATAAAAGATACAGGAAAGGTGTCTTTTAATGTAAGTTCTTGAAACTTCCATGTAACACTTCTACTTCCAGCCCGTTCACTAGGACTCAGTCATGTGGTGACACCTGGTTACATAGGAATCTGGCATTTTCTGTTTTGATCATTCCTTTGCTTAGGTAAAAACTGGGATTTTATTAGGTGAGTGGTAACTTTGTAGATTGTTGTATGAGAAGGGAAACGGATAGAGGGATTCAGATGCTGAAAAGTGCATTTTTGTCCTGGTTTGTGTTGTCTTCACAACAGTTCATCAAGTTGTATAGTACTGACTTCTGTTCGGTGTGTTTGCTATACTTCATTTAAAGTATAACTTAAAAGAAAATTGGCATTCTAATACAAAACTGATGAAGAAAGACACCAACATTAGGGATCATTCAGCAGTCTCTGTCACAATGTTGCTTTTTAATAACCTTGCATATTTTTAAATATTTCATATCAGTGTGCAACAGTATATTTGCAACATCATCTGTTTCAATAGTGTGATCTTATACAAGTGTGAGCTTAGTAGCTGCAGTTTTCAGGAAAGGTGCGTTAGGCTCTGCTAGAATATTTTACTTACCCTAGGTAAGGGCCTAAAGATTACATGTGCTAGCCTCATGACTGATTTTAATGGTGTGTAAAAATAGTTTCCCTACCTCAACACTGACATGTTCACATAAAATTGGGGGAAAGAGAAGCTAGTAGCACAGAACAAAAGTAGTTAGGGCTCTTAAAAGTGTTTGAGGATGGGGAACACATGTATACCTGTGGCAGATTCATTTTGATATATGGCAAAACCAATGTAATATTGTAAAGTTAAATAAAATTAAATTAAAAAAAAAAGTGTTTGAGACTCTTCATGTTCTTACCAGCTCATAGCCTCATCTCAATTTGAATCACAGGTACATTCTGAACTTAAGGTAAAGTCCTAAAGCCCCACACAAGGATTGTTCCGCTTGTTCTAACAAGATTGTGTCCCAGCAGGCATGCCACAATTTGAGAGTTACAAATAGGGAGGTCTGAAAGGAGAAGGGCGGAGGAGGTAATTTCTGTTAACTCTCCTGCAGTGTCTTAGATTAAGGTGGATAATGGTTCCCATTTTGCTGACACGAGGCAGAGATGTCACTAAACAGGGAGGATGAACAATCACAGAGCTGGCTTAATTTCCAGAGGGGTTTATGGAAGCACTGTGGCCAAATGTTCCTAAAAGTATGAAGTAATCTAATTTGTTCCATCATTACAAAAAATTAAAGCCAAACACAATTACATCCCAGTAGTAAAAAGAATCAGTTCAAGTGCCATTGTTATTGACTGAATGAAGCGAGCTTTCTGATTACCTTGATCAGCCAACATTTTAATTTTTGTCTGCCCATTTATTCCAAATCACATTAGAGGGCTTTAACTGATTTTGACCAAAGGAGCTATATTATTAAGGTGCAGTTTAATCTGAGAAGTTTAATTACTAGATTAGAGTTTTCAAATGGATGTGTCTTCTAGATTTCAGTAAATTTGGGCATGTAATAATTAGGGATTCTTTGTTTCTTAGTGTTAGTAAGAGGTCCAAGTTGAAAGAAAGACTTAAATTTAGGGAATTAATTTTTTGTTGTTGTTAGACCAAGAGTCTTTCTGAACAGGGGTTGTCTGTTCTTCTAGGAGTGGGTCCAAAGCTCCTGGATGCTTTGGTGATTTGAGAGGGTTGCTTCCGCAGAGGAAAGCCGGTGTGGTACCCAGACTTCCAGGGGAGGTAGAGCTGGGCAGCTAAATGCTGTGTGATGAGCTCTCACATAGTGTTCATATGGTTTAGCAACCACACCAGGACACATTTGCGAGTGAAATGTAATGCTACTCATACTTATACTGGGATAACAGACATAAACCTGGTAAATTCAAAGCCAGTTAGAATATATGAACCTCCTACCCATATGGAACAAGGGGCAATAAATATCCAAACAGACGAGTAAAATAGAATGCTTGAAAGTGTTAGTTGCTGTCGTGTCTGACTCTTTGCTACCCCATGGACTGTAGCCCTCTAGGCTCCTCTGTCCATGGAATTCTCCAGGCAAGAATACTGGAGTGGGTTGCTATTCCCTTCTCCAGAGGATCTTCCCAATCCACGTATCGAACCTGGACTCCATTGTAGGCAGATTCTTTACCATCTGAATCACCATGGAAGCCCAGAAAATAAGGCATTCTGTAGGACACTAGGAAAGGAAAATGAAGATAAGGTTCACTCTGCCAGCGATTTCTCTCCATAGCACAGAAATTATTCTAATCACGTGATATCTCAGAGCATGAAGTTTATAAGCCCCCGAACTGTGTTAATATTCCTCTAACAGTCTAGTTATTGATTCTTAGAGGTGTGAGAAACTCTGGAAACATTACAGGAAGGTAGCCGTAATAAAAGTAGTGTCTTAGGCTTTTTCAGTTCAACAAACATATATTGGATATCTAGTATGGGACAAGCAGTATTTAGCATCAGAGATTGAAAAAAGTATTTGATATGATCCCAACCCTGGAGAAATTCATTCTCATAGTAAACAAATCATGGCAATAAATTGTATGGTGATTTAATTACTTGAAGAGTTAACTTCTTATTTGGCTCTCCTGCATCAAATATGATATCTGCCGGTCTCTGTCTTTAGAGGAAACTCCTGCTGGGTAGCAACCTAGATTTTTCCAGACCCCGACTCATGCTAGACACTATTGCGGATAAACAAGGTGAGTGGGTCGTTTCAGTGACGCTCTTTTTACTCAAAGGTCTTTGTTTTCCAGACTGTTAATTTATTTTGTTTCCATCTGGAAAGCCCTTCCCTGTCATCTGAGCAGTTCAGAGCAAATGAGCAGAGACAAGCTATAGAGATTCAGGATGTCTGGGTTAAAAAGGTTTGCTTGTTTAATTAGATAAACAATTTGAGAGTAATTTCCAGGATTACTGTTCCTAATCACATCGGTAAAGGCTGGGAAGACCCTCTCAGTCAGTCAGTGGGTAATAGAATCTGAGAGAAGAGTAAAATGCTGGAAGGAGCTGGAAATAATTCAGAAAATCCTCCCACACTCTATGTGTCTGCATATAAAATTCATTGTCATCATGCTTTTCTGAGCACTTATTTTTTACACACATAATCCAATTAATTTTCAGCATCACCCTATGATATACTGCTCTCTGCATTTTTAAAATTATCGTAGAGAACAAGCTTAAACAAGTGAATTAACTTGTATGAGGTCTCAGGCTAGTCAGTGGCAAAACTCAGGCAGTAAGGACTACCTTACTCTAAAAGCTATTCTCTTAAACTTTTTGTCCCTCTGTGGTTCAGAGTAACCCACCATATAGTCCACTCAGAGATTAAGAGGATCAGGGACCCACCCTGTCTCATTTCAAAATAAAGGAATTAAGGAGTAGGGGCGGTCAGACAGAGCTGGAATAGCGGCTTTATTCCTATAGAACAAGTACCTTCCTCCAGGAGCCAACCAAATGGGTTCAAGTGCCAGTCTTACCCTGAAGGAGAGTTACATTACCAATGGTTACTTTCCCTGATGAATTCATTTCTAAACTTTAATTCCCCACAAAGAGAGCAGGACCCTGGTGCCACAGGGGCCAACTCCTGGGGAGGAGGCAGGCAGAAGGAGCAGCAAGTGGGGAATTCAAGCTACAAAATTTAATTAAGTTCTCAAATGGCTGGGTTTTCTTTACCCACTTATCAGCCAGCCCGTTTTTCTCCTCCCACAATTGCCTCTTTCATTGTCCTTTTTAAATAAACATGATCTGCTTGATGTTCTCAGCTTCCAGTTGAATTTCTTTACTTTTAGAGACCCGTGCCCAGCCTTTCTTTTTTGCCCCAGTGGCTATAGCTCTCTGCTTCCTTTTCTCTCTCACTCACAGGCTTTCACTGAAGAGAATTTGGACACTTAGAGAAGGAAAAGACTGTTACGTGTCTGAAGCCTAGTTCCGCCAGCTGGTTCTTCCCCCAATCTGAGCCACCAGGCCCACTCTTGCTGTTCCTTAAATCCCCACCCATATTGCAAACTGATTGTGAACCACCAGATGGAGGAAGACTGTAGCTCACATGATCTTTTTTTTTTTAATTTTTTTAATATTGGCGTATAGGTGATTTAGAATGTTGTGTTTCAGATGTATAGCAAAGTGATTCAAATATGGATACACATGTATCTATTCCTTTTCAGATTCTTTTGCCATTTAGATTATTACAGAACACTGAGCAAAGTTACCTGTGCTATAGTAGATCCTTGTTGGTTATCTATCTTAAATATAGTAGTGTGTACATGTCAACCATTTGAAATCACTGTGATTGCTCATTTTTGGATCAGTACCTCTAGACTAGGGGCCCCCTGAAGTCAGAGTTCTTCTGAATCAGCTCTGTACACTGAGCACCTCTTGGAATATGAGATGCCCCCTAGCAGATGTTCAACATATTTTTAGTTAGTAATGACTCAAATCAAAGTTTTAGTAGACAAGAATGAATCAGTGTCAATAAAATCAATAAAACAACGTCTGGTTTTCCAACTTTGTGCATGAAAAGGACTCATCCCTTGGTAAAACCAATACAGACTAAGTATATATGGATTCCCTCCAGCTCTAGAACCCATCATCCCAGATCTTCTCCCGAGTCCTCCCCACCCTGAGTGATCTCAGGCTCATTGCACTGCAGACCTTCCTGCTCTTCCTATGAAGAGCTTGTCATCTGCCTCTATGCAGAGCTTCCTTTGGAAGAACTTTTGTATGAAGGAAGTAGCCTGTAAAAGGCAGAAATAGAAGAGCTAGGAGGAAAGAAGGAAGAAAGTCCTGGATGAGCAAGGGGCAAATATGACCACGGACGCAGAGGTGAGACTTGGGGGGAGGACTTTCTGACAGGAAGCAGGAGGTGTAGGCAGGGTCAATCATAAGAGATGGTGAAGACAGATGGGTCTACTAAGATGGATTTAAAGGGCATCCCAGGAGTCAAACTGAAGGTTAGATGCAAACCTATAAGCATTAAAATCCAGAATACGGTCTTGCATAAGGAGAGATATTATTCTAATTACAGAAGAGGTGCTTTGGGATTATGTAGAAATGACTGAAAAAGGAAAAGACCCCTAGAAATTGAAGGAAGAGCTTGGTTTTCTTGAAGTGTCTTTGAAAGCATTGAAGATCTGGAAAGGGAAATGACGACCAAATGGAAATATTTACTTTTTCTTATTCATCTGCCAATGAAAGGGTTAGGATGTGTGGCATTCTTTGGGAAACAGTGCTCCCTGTTTGCTTGGGTCATTAGTAACTGTTAAGTCATTGGAATCAGATATTTTTGGTCAGGCTAAGTTCCTCGCAGCACATCTCATAGGGGTCCAGTTGGTCCCTGCTGGACAGCTGCTACCTTTTGATCAAGACCATCCCTGAGTAACCATTGGAACCCGGTAAAGGAATTCTCTGTCTTTTGACTCCAAATTAAATAGTCTTTGTGACCCTACATTAGTATTCTGGATTCCAGAAACATTCAACTTAATTTCTCTGCCTTGAAATTATAATGTCTTTATGGGCTTGGCTAAAATACCACTCTCAGGAAGACTTCTGTCACTTGTGCTAATAAACACTGCAGATATTAGAGATTGCAGTCTGGCCACTAAGGGTTATGACATCCTAAAATCCTTAACGTCTAAAAATCAAATGCCAAAAATTTAAAAAGAGAGTTTGCATATAAAAACTTCAACTGTGGGGATTCTTTTGAAAACTCTGAAGATCTGGCAACAGTGGGTGGTCCATGCCACATGTGCCCTCTGAAGTCCCACCCCTACTGCCCCTGCAGTACCCCCAACCGTGCCATTCATTCATTCATATGATCTGTCTGGCTGCATAGGCTTATTATGTGTTCACCTGGTAAGTCTCTAGTGCCCTAATGAAACTCACACGTGTATGGAGAAATGACTTACAAAATATCTGCATATTAGATAGCTCATACTTTAGAGAACCCCGTATTCTACTTATGTCTCCCTTGCAGTCGAAAAGTAGGTTTTTCTTTGTTTAATGTATTAATTAATTTTTGGCTGTGCTGGGTCTTCGTTGCTGTGTGGGCTTTTCTTTAGTTGTGGTAACCAGGGGCTGCTCTCTACTTGCAGTGTGAGGGCTTCTCATTGTAGCGGCTTTTCTTGCTGTGGGGCAGGGCTCTAGGCACACAGGCTTCAGTAGCTGCGGCACGTGAGCTCAGTAGTTCTGTTTCCTGGGCTCTAGAGTACAGGCTCAATAGATGTGGTGCAGGGGCTCAGTTGCTCCGTAGCATGTGGGATCCTTCCATACCAGGGATTGAACCTGTGTCTCCTGTATTGGCAGGTGGATTGTTTACCACTGAGCTACCAGGGAAACCCTAAAGGGACAGTTTTTATTAGAAAGTGAGAAGAAGAGAACAAGAGGGAGACAAAACTAACATTTATTAAGCTAGATGATCCCTTACTTCTGTGTTTTCAAACTTATTGGTAGATTGCAAAATCAATTTTGTGGGTCATGATCAATATTCTTTAAATAGAATAGAAAACATCAGAGTGAATGTTACATGGTAAATGTTATTTCATGTCAGTTCTACTTCAACTCTTTATATAGTAAATCAAATATGTGTTCTCTGTATGTTTCAGTTAATATAGATTTTCTTTATATTGTGTGTATCTCATTTTCTTCACTTTAATTTAAATGCACATTTTGTTAAAAGAATATAAGCAAGTTTTGCTGTGAGTATTGTGTATAACACACAGGCATTGCTTTTAATAGGCATTCGCTTCCTCCTGCCTTTTCTTTTTTTTCCAGTAATGTGTACTATTATTCCCAAACTCCTAACATATGCCCCCACCGTTCTCCTTTGGTAACCGTAAATTTGTTTTCTATGTCTGAAAGTCTGTTTCTGTTTTGTAAATAAGTTCATTTGTATCATTTGTTTAGATTCCACATATAAGTGATAACATACGATATTTGTCTTTCTCTGACTTCATTTAGTCTGATCATCCTCAGGTCCATCCATCTTGTTGCGCATGGCATTATTGCATTACTTTTTTATGACTGAGTGGTATTTTATGCGTATATATGGCCTTCCCAGGTGGCACTAGTGAAATAACCTGCCTACCAATGCAGGAGACATAAGCGACTGGGGTTCAGTCTCTGGATTGGGACCATCCCCTGAAGGAGAGCATGGCAACCTACTCCAGTATTCTTCCTTGGAGAATGCCCATGGACAGAATAACTTGGTGGGCTATAGTCCATAGGGTCTCAAAGAGTCATACACAACTGAAGTGACTTAGCATGTAATATTATATGTATCTATACATATATATACTATATAATATGTATTCTCTTTGTGTTCATATATAATTATATATGTATATTTTATATAAGCCATTTTATTATATTTAAGCTTATATTATACAAAATATATGAAATCCCATGGACAGAGGAGCCTTGCAGGCCATAAAAAAGTCAGACATGAATGTGCGTACACACACACATAATCTCACATTTTCTTTTGTCTATTCATGTGTCACTGGACACTTAGGTTCCTTCCATGTCTTGGCTATTACAAATAGTGCTGCTGTGAATGTTCGGGTGTATTTATCATTTCAGATTAGAGTTTGCATCTTTTCTGGGCGTATGCCCAGGAGTGGGGCTGGGGGATCATGTGCACGCTTAGTCACTCAGTCGTGTCTGACTCTTTGTGACCCTTTGGACTATAGCCTGCCAGGCTCCTCTGTCCATAGGATTTCTCTGGCAAGAATACTGAAGTGGGTTGCCATTTCCTCTTTCAGGGGATCTTCCCAACCCAGGGATTGAACCCATGTCTCCTGTGTGTCCTGCATTGCAGGCAGATTGTTTATCCTCTGAGCCACTGAGGAAGACCACTGGATCATATGGTAGCTCTATTTTTACTTTTTAAAGCACCTCCATGTAATTCTTCATAGTGGCTGCACCAATTTACATTCCCATCAACAGTGTCAGACAGTGTCCTTTCTCCTTACCTTTTTTTAAACTGCACAGGTATCAAAACATTTCTGTATATATATTTTTATATTAGGAATTAGCACCCACATGTCTTCAAAAAATGAGCACAATTAACAACAGTATTCGTTCTACTTACTACTTTAAATAAGTATATTGGTAATAGTATGAAATATGTTTCTTACTGCGGTTCACTGTTAAAATGTTTGAAAGCCACTTCCTTATCTCATTTAATCTTCCCCCAAAACTCTGAGGGGTGGAGTCTGGGCCTTCAGAAGAAAAATGACAGTCTCCACAGGAGTTGCAGTTCCTTATATTCTTTGCTTGTTGGAAGGTCTCAGAGAATGCCAGAAGGGGAGGGTTTGGTTAGCTGGGGCCTTGAAGCTGATGATGAATAAAGGACATGTTCAGGGTGGGTAACCATGGTGGTTCGATCACCAGGACAAATTATGAAAACGAAATATACAGACTTTAATTAGAATGTGAAACTAAATATCTAGAAGCATCTCCATTGGTTATTTTTGTGACAGAATACTATATGAAATGAAATAAATAATGCCAGGGAAATGGTAGATGCACTGAGAATAGTGGTGTTAGCTAAATGGCAAAATTCAGGAAACTTAAAAGTTATACTTCAAGAGTTAAGATACATAATACTGTTTAAAAATATAAAGTCACCAGAAAGACACACCACAGCAATTGATTTTAATGGATCTCAAACGTTTTTTTAAATCTAAACCCTTAATGATCTCAATGCAAAATGTCCATACATTAAATAAACAATTCTAGTTAGCAAATATGCCTTGCAATGCTATGCTAAGTCACTTCAGTCGTGTCCGACTCTGTGTGACCCCATAGACGGCAGCCCACCAGGCTCCCCCGTCCCTGAGATTCTCCAGGCAAGAACACTGGAGTGGGTTGCCATTTCATTCTCCAATGCATGAAAGTGAAAAGAGAAAGTGAAATCGTTCAGTCATGTCCGACTCTTAGCAACCCCCAAGGACTGCAGCCTACCAGGCTCCTCCTTCCATGGGATTTTCCAGGCAAGAGTACTGGAGTGGGGTGCCATTGCCTTCTCCAAAATATGCCTTAGAGATTTATAAAAATATTTATATATATACAGCCATTATGTTTTCAGACAGTAAGAAGAAAATTGCTATTCAACTATTTTTCTCTAATCAAGAAGGTGTAATTTATGCACAAAGCTAAATACTCAATATAAAATAAGGTTTTACCAGATTAGAGGATGGCAAGAAGTGTTCAAATTGTCTTGAAATATTATATATTTTCAAAAGCTAATCTTAAGAATGAAGTAAAACATGAATGACGTGCTTTATGCATCTAGCTTTTCACAGTATCCGAAGTTTAAATTGTTTAAAGTAGCATGTGTGCATGCTCAGTTGCTTCAGTTGTGTCTGAACCTATGGGTTGTAGCCCATCAGGCTCTTTTGTCCATTGGATTTTCCAGGAAAGAATACTGGATTGGGTTGCCATGCTCTCCTCCAGGGGATCTTCCCAACTCAGGGCTCGAACCCGCATCTCCTGGGTGTTGTGCACTGCAGGCAAATTCTTTTACCCACTGAGCCATCCTGGAAGCCCTGTTTAAAATAGCAGGTATAATAAATACTGTTGCTTATTGTGTTAACTTTCAGATAGATGCAGGTGCTAACTGCTAACATATCAAAAATATGTACAGAATTGTTTCAATAATTGTATTTGAAGAAGAGATGAGAAGGAAATGGATCACTGTTAAAATCAACTGTTATGTGTCCCAGGTAACAAACTTGATAAATATTTATAATCTTTTCAACAAATCACACATTTAAGTTGAAAGGAAAACAGCAAAAATGAAATAGGCATATGGATATATGATTCTTCAAGTTAGCCTTAAAATTCAAATAAAATATGGAACATGTCCTGGGCATGCAGCCTTCTTTGGGATATATTTTTAGCTCTATTTACAAATGAAAAAACTGATAGATTGAAAAGTTAACTCATTCACCCAGCTCTGCCACCTGGTTGCTAAGTTTCAGAGTCAACCTTTGAACCTAGGTCTCTGCCCCTAATGTCATGCTCTTTCTATTGCTCGTGACTATTACAGTAGACCACTAAAAAAGATGACTCTAGACCTCCTGGCTTACCGCTGACTGTGCATCTGGACTCCTGCAATGGATTCTTAATCTGCCTCCTCCCTTCCTCCTGGGCCACCAGTGCACTTGTCCAATTCCCTCAATATCCATTAGTTCAAGGCCACACACTTAAGTATTCAACTTTCCCTTCTGTGCCCTTGAAGGAGTCTACTCCATCCAGGTTATTTCTCGCCCACACATGGAACCTTTATTCAGGCTCCAGACATTTCTTCTACCTGAAAAGAATGCCAGCTGACTCTCTCCTCCCATAGCCATTCAAACCACAGACTGCATGGAAACTGCCTCTCTCCTGGTTCACTTTCTTCCTGGAACCCTGAACAATTAGCTACAGTGCATACCTCCTGATCCCTGCTCTGAACTACAGTAGCGCTTCCAAGCTGAATCATTTTTAAGCAGCAGCTGGTCATGTGTCTGATTTTCTCAGCAGGGTATTATAAGTTCCTTTCCAGGTCCAAGCCAGTGAATCGTTCGTGTTCTTGTATTTTACAGCAACCAGCACATCAGAGACTTCATAAGTGTGTATGGATTTATGGACTGCTGTCTTTCTGGGGAAGAGAGAGAAAGGGAAGAAGGATAATTACTCTCTGGTCATTTCTCAGGAGTACACAAAGGCATGAGGAGGGCAAATAAGATGTCCTTGGTAGAGATTTCAAAAACATTTCAAAAATATTTCAAAAAGAACCCACAGAACATTATGTATCATGTTTAGGTTTTTGGACTCGCCTGACATGGTATAGGGCAGAGTTTTCCAAAGTGTGCTTCAGGACATGATAGTTTTTGCATTCCAAGATCAAATCCATTTAAACAATACTTATTAAATGACATTAAACCCATTCTTTACTCAGCGGTAAAGAATCTGCCTGAAATACAGGAGCCACAGGAGGCCATGAGTTTCATCCCTGGGTCAGGAAGACCCCCCAGAAGAGGGCATGGTAATCCATTCTAGTATTCTTGCCTGGAGAATCCCATGGACAGAGCATCTTGGCAGCCTACAGGCAACAGGGTTGCTAAGAGTCAGACACAACTGAAGCGACTTAGTACTTGCACAGCACTTTTGCTATCGAGCTTTCCGCTTTTGATAGGTTCATGTCCATTAAGATCACTACATGTATTGTATGACATTCTGCAACTTTGCTTGCCCACAGAATTCTCTTAGTAAGGAGACTTATAGGAATTCTGTTGTTGTTGTTAAAGAGTATCAGACAGACAGTTTGAAAGCAAGAGGTGGAGCATAAGCGGTAGAGCTAGAATACAGCTAGAGAGACATACCCAGGACATTATCACAGCTTAAATTCTACTTGGAAAGAAAGTCTTACTTTTTACAAAGTATGTCTGGTGATGGTGGTTTAGTTGCTAAGTCGTGTCCAATTCTTGCAACCCCATGGACTGTAGCCTGCCAGGCTCCTCTGTCCATGGAATTCTCCAGGTGAAAACACCAGAGTGGGTTGCCATTTCCTTCTCCAACAAAGTGTGCCTGCTGCTGCTGCTGCTGCTAAGTCGCTTCAGTCGTGTCCGACTCTACTAACTGATTTTTTACCCACAAATACATGTTGAGTGCCTGTAAATGTTAGGATCCGTTCTAGATGCTTGTAGAAAAGCCTAGAAGCACATGTAAAAATGATATAAGCACTGTCATAGAGGCAAAGTTCAGCAAATTGTATCCAGGTGGAAGGATTGGCTAAAAAGGGCAGTCTTAGAAAAATCAAAAGTAAAAGTGGTAGTCACTCAGTCGTCTCCAACTCTTTGTGACCCCATGGACTATAGCCTACCAGGCTCCTTTATCCATGGAATTCTCCAGACAAGGATTCTGGAGTGGGTTGCCTTTCTCTTCTCCAGGGAATCTTCCATACCCAGGGATCAAACCCGGGTCTCTTGCATTGCAGGCAGATTCTTTATCATCTTAGCCATGAGGGAAGCCTAGTCTTAGATGGGATGGTAAATAAAAGGAGCTGGAATGGTATGATAAAGCCCACTGAAAAAAAAGCCTTCTGTGGACTCAAGAAGTATGACATTCATAGACTAAGAAGCAGGGAGTTTATGCAGCTGAATTTTGAGTGAGGCACTGACATGTTAAAAACAGAACTTAAGATTATTCTAACTTTATAAACAGGACTTGTGAGAAAGACTGAACCCAAGAAGATCCAATAGTCAGCTGTTACTCAAATCTAAAAATAAATAGATGAGGATTTGACTGAAAGTGGCGAGATGGCAGTTGTTGAAATTAAGAAGAAATTGGTAAATCAATTGGCAAAGTATTAGATGGGAATATCGTTGGGACAGGGGTAGAGGGTGTAACTATACAGCAGAGAAAGCAAGATTTTCTACTTATCAATAACTTTATTTCTCAAAATATCTTAATTTCAAACAGAAAGCATCCATACCTGGTGTTCATTGAATCTAAACTCATAGAGTTCCAGAATCATGGTATTGGATGGGACCTTTGAAGACATCTGGTGAATTCTGAAATGCCCTCTATAGTATAATTCCTGACCCACCCAGGTTAATCAATCATGAACAACCTAAAAACTGACATCCCACCCAAATAAAATAGTGTCAGAAGTTATAAAGTAAATAAATATTAGAGCTGGGTAGGCAGAAGAGATCACCTAAACAAATCCTTACTTGCTGTAAGGAATGCTTTGTGTAGGAACTGACAGAGATAAAGATTCAAAGACTGTGTCATCCCTGAAGGTTGACTGTAGGTGAGGGAAACACATATGTCTCCTATAGGCCCTCTCCCCAAGAGAATCAAAATGACTCCTAAGGTTGTAACAGAAATACTCCTTCATCATTGGACTGTGAGTTTCTTGAAACCCAAAGTTATTTCTTTCCATTTGGTGTACTCAGCACCTGGCACATAGCAGGTATTCAGTATATATTTATTCAATTGCAAACAAAATACATAGTTCTAATAGTTTTTTTCCAGCTTTTTGGCAAAATATTTATTGTTATTTTATTGAAACAAATACAAAGACAAAAGCTTCCTCACTAGCATTTCTGGTCTTTGTTGTTGAAATATGAATTAAGAATGAAAATCATCTTACCCCAAACTCATGGATGTGTTTGGTCTGTTTTGAATGTCAATGGCCATGTCTTGATACTCTCCTTGGAAATTCTACTTTTGCTTTGCTCTTGAGAGTTTCTCTCCCTACCTTCCTGGCAGTTTCCCCTCCCATTCTGGGCCTCCTAACTGGTCTTGTCTTTGTCCAGTGCTCCTTTCGTGCTATTCCCAGAGTAATCTTTCTGAAAAACAGATCTGACCCAGGGACATCCTCACTTAGATTTTTAATGGCTCCTTCAGAAAAAAAATGTAAAGTCTCAGAATAGTACAGTAAATCCCCCATGAATACTTCTCCACTATACCTTTGTCCATTACTGGACCCAAACTTTGCATCTGTATCTGCTTCTACCAACTTGAATGGCCTGTATTCTCCAGCTGGCAATGGCACATGTTTATCTCAGATGTCACCTCCCATTCTTCACTTGGTTAGTTCTTCAGTTCATCCCTGAAGACTCAGGGCTGAATTCCCTCTTTCAGAAACTCTCCCAGAACTTTCCTAGGCAGTGGTAGGTGGCACCTTCCCTGATGCCTTCTGTGCCATGTGCTGACACTGCATCTGTACATACTGCCTGGTTTGGTGGAAACTTAGATCATTGCCTTTGCCTTTGGACTATGAGCTTCTTGAAACCCAAAGTTACTTCTTTCCATTTGGTGTACTCAGCACCTGGCACATAGCAGGTATTCAATATATGTTTATTCAAATGAAAAGAAAATTACTATAATTCAGTTCAGTTCAGCGCTCAGTCATGTCCAACTCTTTGTGACCCCATGAACCGCAGCACGCCAGACCTCTCTGTCCATCACCAACTCCCGGAGTTCACTCAAACTCATGTGCATTGAGTCGGTGATACCATCCAGCCATCTCATCCTCGTCGTCCCCTTCTCCTCCTGCCCCCAATTCCTCCCAGCATCAGGGTCTTTTCCAATGAGTCAACTCTTCGCTTGAGGTGGCCAAAGTATTGGAGTTTCAGCCTCAGCATCAGTCCTTCCAATGAACACCCAGGGCTGATCTCCTTTAGAATGGACTGGTTGGATCTCCTTGCAGTCCAAGGAAGTCGCAAGAGTCTTCTCCAACACTGCAGTTCAAAAGTATCAATTCTTCGGTGCTCAGCTTTCTTCACAGTCCAACTCTCACATCCATACATGACCACTGGAAAAACCATAGCCTTGACTAGACGGACAAAGTAATGTCTCTGCTTTTTAGTACCACGTAAACTCATTGAGAGGACATGGGAACTGTGAACTACCTTGTTCATTGCTGCATCTCCGTCATTCAGTGTAGTGCCTGGCAAGAATCTAGTAGGTCAGCAACACAAGGTTATTTAACTCACGGTCTCTCACTTAAACTAAAATAATCTACAAGGTTCTTGTTATTATCCCCAATTTTCAGGTGAGGAAATTAAGGTCCAAGAAAGATTAGGTGATATGCCAGGGATTATGGCTTGTGTGTAGTGGAATGGAGATGAGAACCACCTCCTGCTTTTCAGTGTCCATCAAGGAGTGGCACATAAAGTCCCTAATCCACATTCTGATTAAACTTGGTTCGAACTCTAGTTTCTTGGACAAAATTTCTTCCTGCTCTTACACAGAATTTCAAAAGCTTCCTCTTCATTCTCTGTCTCTCCTCTCTGGTGTCAGCTCAGGCTGACATTTCAGTTTGAGCAAATCTGGCCTCTAGGCTCAGATTAAACAAAACAAAACAAGAAGACTCTTTATCTCAGCATTTTGTACCTTCAGTAACTTTATTAAAGTTTCAGGGGAGTGGAAGATTTATAGTGTGAAATTATCCTGTAGACCAAGCTGACTCCTTTCTGTTACACACACACACACACACACACACACACACACACACTCCCAAGGGAGCATATTCTCCGCCTTTCCTATGTGGAAGAGAACACAGGAAATTTATCTGTGGAAGAGACCACAGATTAGTTCCACCCAAACCAGTGCACCTTAAAGTCTCATCTTCTATACTATTTTCTGCGACCTTGTCAAACATTATTTTGCCCTCTCCTTGAAAGAAATTCTGGATACAGTTATGATGAATACAATATGATGACGATTCCAGAAGACTAATTTTTAAGAGCAGAAAGTCTACTCCCTCACAAGTCCCATTAGGCAATTCTTCTATTCATGCCCGACACATCATGAGAGCACATGCTTATGTCAAATTTTAATACTGAGATTGTCTTAGATAAGAACAACCATCAGAGAAGCAAATAGTCTGTGAGTTATTAATTTTATTTCTACTGGTAACATGGCTGACGATCATGGTCTGACTGATTTCAGCCTAGCCTCACTGAATCCCATTTATTGCAGAGTCCTAGAATTTTCCATCTCAATAAAATCAGATCACCTATCACACAGTACTCTGAATCACTCAGTGGCTCCTCTTTCTGAAAATTCCATCCAAAGCTCCTACCTACACATGCCTGACAAGACTTCCACGACCAGTGTCTGTGGATTTCTGCAAGGCCCTACTTATGGGAATTCCTTTCACTACATAAACACATATACACACATCTTTTGAACTCAGGCCCATAATGTTTTCCCTTAAAAATTCTTCCCACCCCCTTCACTTACCTCCTGTTTCATTCTTTAGTACTCAGCCTTCTCCCACTCCACTCTGATTTAAATTACCTTCTGTTATTCTCCCATCGCCTACATGCTTCCCTCTTTCAAAATGCTTTCTACAATATAGTATGCCAAAACCATCTCTACTCCTGGACTTTAAGCTTTCCTGGGATAAGGGGCACATTGTTTTATTCATCTCACTTTTGCAGACTCTAATAGTGACACATATTTGGTGCTAAATAAATGTTTGTTGAATTACTGATGGTACAGTGATGGTACTCAGTCGTGTCCGACTCTTTGCAGCCCCATGGACTGGAGCCTGCTAGGCTCTTTGGTCCATGGAATTTTCCAATAGAGAGGGTTGCCATTTCCTACTCCAGCGGATCTTCCTGACCCAGGGATCTAACCCACATCTCTTGGTCTCCTGCATTGGCAGGTGGATTCTTGACCATTAGCACCACTGTACTAGAAGTCAACAAAACCCAATCTTATATTTATTTCATTAAAAAAAATTCTACTAGAGCCTTAGGTAGACCAAGGGAAAAAAATCATAGATAGTGGGAAGATAGGGGAAAAAACTCACAAAATTATGTATACCTTTTCCTTAGAGGTTTTTTTGAAGTACTAAGTGAAATTTTATATTTTTCATAAGATTTCAAAGCAAGAACTTGATGCCAGAAATACACTTGGAAATGAGAACAGCTTGCCACTGGCAAGCTTTGCTTAAACCTGTTACATGTACACATTGAAAGTGAATCCAACTCCTTCATGTATTTCCCATCAGATAAAATGTATAGACAGAAAAAAGAAATCAGCAAAAGTTAGAGCTAAACTGAGCCAGTCTTTTACTGTATCAAATTCAGGGAGTGACTTGCTTGGAGTAATACATGGTAAAATGGAAATCATATTTCTCTAGTTCTACCTACTTTAGACACTATCAACTCCATCCTTAGGAACAAAGAGGGAATTTGGGTGGGAATTAAGAAAGGGGAAGCTGGAATTGCTTAAAATGTTATGTATTTAATTATTAATATTTGTTCTTCAGAGCTGTTTAGTGAAGGGCTTTTTTTTATCTTTAAGAAAAATACGAATCAGCTGTTACAGTTTATATTTTTTTAATTAAGGATAAGCAAATGGTGTCCAAAGTAACGGATTTTTTTTTTTTTTGACTTGTTCTCTTCATTTACACCAATAAGCCTATCTAGGAGTTATGACAAATTTATGCAGACCTTTAATCAGTCAAGAGTTGGCAGAGAAACTGACATCCGCAGAGTCACACAGTACGTAGAATGGATCCTTTTACCTCAATGGTCAATATCCCTGTGACTTGTGGGTAAAAGTAAGTGACTGAACATGTCACAGGAAAACGACCTCAACCTCCAGCTCACCGCTGTGGCTCTGAGGCAATTACTTTTTTTTTAATCCTTTTCAAAAGGAAGCTGCTGCTTCAGCATCTTCTCCTGGAGCTCCTGGCACTGGTTCAGGCTGTGTGTCAGGGGAACCCTTGATCGCATCACAGTGACGGAAGCCAAGTGCTGGCCTGCAAGAATTGAGGACTGTTTGTTCACAGAAGATCCTGAACAGAAACACGGGTGTCACATAGTTCAAGGGGGCCTTGAAGGAAACCGATGCTGCCGTAGGAGGGGACTTCCAAAGGCTCAAGTTATTTCTCAGTTGCTGTTCCAGAGCCCTTGCCTGGCTTTTGTGGAATCTGGCCAAGAGTTGTTGCTTAGGCAGTTTCTCCCTGTAGGTCCTTCACTTAGACTTTAGACAGGGAAATAAGAGTTTTCATATATTTTCAAGTAGTGCCACGGTGATGGCTACTCTCTGGGGAGAGAAGTATTTTATTAATGAATGCAGTGTGTGTTCTTGGTAAAACCCCACATTAAACTAGCTCACACTGTTTTCATCCTGAGAGCTATTGGTGACGTTTAGGTGTGTTGGTTGGTGACTCAGTTTCCTGGAGGATAGCAGGAAACTCCACATTGAGGCTTTTTTAGTGGGGATGAGAAGGTCAGTTACTCAATGTCTTACAACACTTGGGGTTAAAATTCCTAAAAGTTCAGCTTTAACACTGATCCTGAGCAACTCTGGCTAGCCATATTGCCTATAAACCTAGGAATTTGGGAAAAGTAGTATTCTCAGCTCTATGCTAATATCAACAGTAATTCTTCTTGTTTTAACAGTAATTTTTTATTTGAGCAACAATTTTATAGAACAAACTGTTTTTTTGTTGTTAGTCATTATTTTCTTAATTGGTATATAGATGTGCTCTGGTCATTTTTTTTTTCTTATTTCATTCTCCAGATTTACACAGTTCATGCAAAGGTAGTTAGAACTGAAAATACGTACACAGACCACATTTTTATTGTGCTCAAATGCAGATTGTCAGAGGGGCTAATCTATGATTGGGACATAAAGTAGGTCTTCTGAAACAAGCTGTCCCTCTTGTCACTGTACTGCCTTCTTAAGAGTAAGTCTGGTATTTGAGTGCATAATGTCTTGACGCATGGAAACTTTGGTGAATTACTTTTCTACTCTTAGGATTAAAAATTGAACACTAAAGTGTAACACATGGAACCACATCCCGCTAGGTCAAAGGCCTATATTCTGAGAAGTTGGTGATGATGGGAAGGGAGATGGGGAGGTCCCCTGGGGCTCAGACTTTGGAAAAGTTGGAAAGCAGGGGAGAGAAACACAACACAAAGGTCTTTGAGGTGGGCAGAGGGGATTCCTGGCTTCCGGATATAATCAGTGACTGGAAAGATGGCTGTGAACAAATCCTAGACACAATGGTTATGCATCTTTAACGCACTGGATGTGCTAACTGTGGATGGCCCAAATCAACTGAAATAAGTTAATTTCCTCTTAAAATTCCTACATCCGTATTTTATACCTTAGAGGAAAGAAAAATCCAAAATAAAACCACATAGTGCATGTACTACCATCAGAACTAGGTTATGCTATAGTTACATATGGAAGATATTAAGTAAAATGAAAATGTGTTATGGTCATAGGTTTAATGATTGCTTATGATCTTTAGGGTATGGGATTACAAGGAACTTTCTGCATTCCATCTTTGTGTAATGTTTCAGACTTTATAACAAACATGTTATATTTTTATATACTTTAATCAAGGAAAGGCTGTACAGATAAAATACTCTATGCTTGTGATTTAAGATTGTCTTTAAGGTTTTTCCTTTTGTTGGGGGAAAAGCTCCAATCTTACACTTTAATTCACCTGGCAAGGTTAGGTAGGTGTTGGTTCACCTAAAGAAATATTTACAGAGATTGGTGCAGAAAAAAAAATTTTTTTAAGTGGAATAAAGAGGCAGTTTTTAACCTAGAGTTCTCAAAGTGAATAGCCAACAGTTCAAGAATCCTTGATAACAATTAGCCACATGGCCCATGTAACAAATACTTTGAAAGTTATTTTAACTTTTAAAAATTTTATCTAAAAACCTATCTGGAAAATCTCAGGAGCCTGAGATTCAGTCCATGACATTTTTTGTTGTGCCACTGACCAAATTTCAAGGCAAATGGAGTCCAAACTTCAAGGGCAGAATTTCTTCTCCTCCAATACCTGTAGATCTGAAGACCAAGAAAAATGATTACATCAACTGCATGTAAGCTTTTCAGATTATGCTTTCTAACTGACAATAACAGAAGTTTCATAAGATGGACTCTTCCTGGGAGTCTGAACGTTTTCCTGCTCTGAAAGGTTTGCTTATCTGCAAGCTAATAGAGTGAAGTTCTCTGCAATTGATCTCTTACGGTAGAGCTCCCCCAGGGTCAGTTTTTGTGAATAGAACCTGCTTCCATACGATGTCTTTGAATGTAGTCTTTTCTCAAGTTTGTACTTTATTCTGTGCATGGTAGGTAGAAACACTCTTTCAGACTCTTCCCCTTGGCATCGCAATACCACCCTCGTCCCTGATTTGCAGTTCGTTTGACGAAGAAAGCAACATAGGCATAAATTGCCTATGCCCGTAAGCATACATTGTAAATTGCCCAAAAGGCGTGGTGCATTCACACTGCCGTTGAAGATAACTCAGACAATTCTGAATGTGAAAATACAGCATATTGTCAGATCTGTGAATTCTAAGGAGTGCTGGCTCATAACATTGTATGTTTTTATGTCCACCCCAAAATTTAGACGTAAGGGCTGGGTTGGGAACTCAGCCTGGTCTAAATACAAATACTTCTAATTCCCACAACCACCCTGTCCTCTTCAAGTAGGTAAATCCTAAACTCTCAGAAACCCTAAAATCCAAACCCACGGAAACTGATTGCGCGCGTCCTAAATAACCCAGCTTGTGGGACCCGTCGGGTTCTCCGGGGAAAACTTGCAGGATGGTGGAGACGCGGAGGTTAGGGGCGACCCGGACGGGCTGAGCTCGGCTGGGCGTGCGGGGTCCCCGCGGGCCAGGTGCGCGGCCGCGCGCGCGCGGGCGCGACCCTAGGCGGCGGGCGAGCTGGTGGCGGGTTCTCCACGCCGGGTTTTCCGCCACTCCCGTCGCACGGGTCCCCGGCAGCCCCACGGAAACACACGCTCACGCCCGCTCCTCGGAGCGAGCAGCGCGGGACCGCGCGGGGTGATGCGGCGGCGAAGCGGCGGGGCGACAAGGGGCCCGGGCGGGCCGTGGCCCCGGGCGATCTAGGCGTGGAGTCGAGGAGGGGCCGGGCTGCGCCGAGGGCCGTGGGGGGCGCGAGGGGGAGTGTTCCCGGAAAGCTGCGGCGATGGAGCCGCGCTGCGCCCGCCGCCGGAGGAGTTGAGAAAGAAAACAGGAAACGTGGTGGCCGCGCAGCCGGCCGCGGCTGATTCATTCGCTTTGAGAGAAGGCTCGGCAGGAGGGGCGGGCGCGGGGCCGCGGCTCGGGGCCGGTCGCCGCGCAGATCGCGCCGGGGACCAGACGCTCCCTCCGCTGGGCGGGCTCCTGGGCGCGCGCGCCACCCCCCTTCGCCATCCTCCGGCACCAGGACTTTTTCAAAGTCGCGTCGTGGGGGTTCTGGTCCATGTAAAAGTTGGCTTGGCGCACTTGGCGCGCCCTCCCAGGACGCCGAACGGAGACGCCAAGCTGGAGAGGGCGTGCGTACCCGAGGCCCGCCGCCCCGCTAGCAGAGCCCCGGCCCCCCTCGCGGTGCCCGGCTCGGCAATATGAAGAAGCAGCCCTCATGTGCGGGCACCGGGCATCCGAGCATGGCGGGGTACGGCAGGATGGCTCCCTTTGAACTCGCCGGCGGCCCCGTGAAGCGCTTGAGAACTGAGTCCCCCTTTCCCTATCTCTTCGCAGAGGAGGCCTACCAGAAACTGGCCAGCGAGACCCTGGAGGAGCTGGACTGGTGTCTGGACCAGCTAGAGACCCTACAGACCAGGCACTCCGTCAGTGAGATGGCCTCCAATAAGGTAAGCCCCGGCTCGGTTCTCACCGAGTCCCCTAGGCTGCTGATTCCCACGCTGGTGAAGCCACCAGTCCCCGTGGCCCCGGGAAATATACAGAGGTTTGTCACACACACACTGCATTTTGGCTCCTTTGGAAGAAGATTTCTGGTGCTGTCTGTGCCCTCCCTCTCTCATCCATTCACTCTGGAGAAATTAAACATTTTACAAAAGCAACTTTGATATAGTTTTGATTGCAATACCCGCAAGACACAGCGCTCACGTGTGTGTGTGTGTGTGTGTGTGTGTGTGTGTGTGTTTGGAGGGGTACTTCTAGGTGACACTTTGCCCTTGCAGCAGAAACGAAATCCTGCCTACTGGCAATCCATGTTTTAGGGTATTCTTCGGATTCTCAGTGGGAAGTAAGAGTTGCTGGAGGTCAGTGCAATACCTTGAATGTCACCACCTACCGCACTCCCACTCAGAAGAGTTCAGTGAACTTGGAACCTTAACCCACATTTATCTAAGTGTCAGAGTCAGGGTACCCTGTAAGAACTGAGCCTTTGTAGTTTCGCTTGGCCGTATGTGTCCACAGGGGACGTCAAAGTTAAGGTTATGGTCACTGTCATTGTTACTGTAGATCTTGGAGGGAGAGTCCAGTTTTCTGAGGTTATTTACAGAGATGATTCAATGGGGGCATTTGTGCCATATGTGTCAAGGTGCTGGTGTTGGTGGATGGTGGAGTTCAGGGGGCTGAGAAGCAACCTTCCACCTGCTACAGCCTTAAATCAAGGTACAGTGTTGTCCATTTTGGTGTATTTTTTTTGGAGTTCCTATTATTATTTTTTTTAAATCTTTAGTTATGTAAGGAAATAATTGGGATTATCTATGTTTTTAATGATTGTTTGGCTCAGGGGCTGGGAGGCATGGGCCTGTTGGATGCAGATGCCTGAAGGATTTAGCCAGTAAGGACTAATAACTTCATGTGGCAATTAATAACAGTTGCCCCTTAAAAATATTTAAATATTTTGGCCCACCTATTTGCAAGGTCAGGAAAGTTATGCCATTTTACTGCTTATCTACTTGCACATATTTTTCAAAGAGCTATGCTTTTTTTTTTTTTTTTAGTTGACTATAGTTTTCATCCCACCTGTTTTTCTCTCATGCAGTTTAAAAAACTATAGCATATCACCTGCTTGATTGTCTTATCTCTTGACAGCGCTTACATAGACAGCAGGATTTTTAACTGAAAGTTTAGCTTCAGATAAACAAAATAAAAAGGACTCCCCAGTCACTATCTATAGGCACTAACTTACCCGTAAGCACACTGACCTACCCATAAGCACACCAATGATCAAATCTGTATCTTTTTTTTTTTTTTGGTCATTTAAGCCTCATTTCTAAATTTGGTGTGATTCCTCATCAAAATGACAGGTTATTACTCTTACTCTCTGCCTTGGCATCAGGGGCCATTGTTCTCATCTAGCTAATAAATTCTTAGTTCATTGATTCATTTTATAATATATAGGTTGTTCTTTCATAATTTGGTTCATAATGGCAGTTGACATATGCTAAGGATCTCGTGTCCTGAAGGCTGAATGGGACCATTGTGTAATGGGCCTGAGTTCTTATTCTCTTGCCTGGTTAATTCTGTATAGTGAAAGGAGAAGCCAGAAGACACCAAAAGATGCTCAAGCCTTTGCTTATATTTTCAAGATGATTTGACTGTGCTTTTTCAGCGCAATGAACCTCAGCAGCTGTAATTACTTTCCCCCAAAATCTATACTCTTAATGATGAGACCTCTGTTTGAATTTAAAAATGAACATGAAATCTAATCATGTAAGTGACTTCAGTTGACAAGTAATTAATTTATCTGTACTTTAAAATGAAAAAGTAAAATTTGAGGTCAAAATGATTTTTTTTTTCTTTTAAAGGCACCAAGTAAGGCAAGGATTTTTTTCTTTTCTCTTTTTTTTTTATTGTGAAGGCCCCTCAAGTAGACTTTGAGTTAATTTACAGATTTAATGTAGGAGGTGAACTTATTTCAAAATGCAGTCATTCTAGCTGTGTTTAAGTCTTGTGTTGACATGATCCTTATTTTTAACATTAAAAAAATTCAACTCAGCTGAAGCTGTTGATTAAACTTTTCATGTCTAAGCCATTCATCTTTTTTTTTTTTCCTTAACTCATTCATTTCTAAATAAGTGCTAAGCTCCTGTGACTTTTTATAGATGAAAACGGATTAGCATAGAAAGAAAAAGCTCTTGGTAAAGGTTGTAAAGTTATCCTTCAGCCTGGTAACAAGGGCACGAATAAGTCACATCCACATGAGCTGTAAACTGAGTTGGAGCAGCTGATCTAAAGGTCCCCAGGAGTGATACCAAGTCTAAGTCTGAACTGGAAATGTGACAACTTGTGTCACACGTCCACTAGGTTGTCGAGTATCTCTTGAGTGTGAATGAATAAGTCTGAAACATTGCTTTCGGTTACTAGTCTTATTATCATCCTTTCTTTCTACATGTACTTATTTGAACCAACTAGTGTTGTCTTTGAAAAGTCATAATATTTTTCTTTGTTTTCTTCTCTTTTTGAAGCTTTAAAAAAAGTGCCCTAATTGATTAAAATAACACAATAAAATACTAGTAAGAAATCACGATTTTTAAGTGATTATTTGGAGAAAATATTTACTATGAAAGTGGATTTGGGTGTGAGGAAGGAGGAAATTGATTCGTCAGACTCATTTAACAAATTGGGTTAATGGATTCTTATTTATAAAAATCTGAACAGAAGGAATCTGAACTATTAGCAGTTTTTAAGGGATGCTTCAGAAGCAACTAGATGTATTTCCGGATTGGGATTGTAATGTGTGTAATGCTTATCGATAGTGTTGAGACAGGAAAATTATGGAGTTCTTGGCCAATGCCAAAGTTGGCTGTAATATGTGTAGGATACTTGTACCAAATAGGGGTGAGATACTCCAGATGGCATTTAATTTGAGTGGTTAAATTGACAGCGTTTACTCTCATAAGCACATTAATCTGCCTGAGATTTGTACAGATTTCCTTGAGTTAAGAGAGGTTTTGGTGATGTCTCAAAGCTTTGGTGGCAGACAAATCTGGAAGTTGAATCACAGTTTTATTCCTTACAACCTGAGTTACATTAGAGAAATGACAAACATTTTTAGCTGGTTTCCTTAGCATAAGATGAGCACAATGATACTTGTTTTGAAAGGTCAGAGTTCGAAAAAATATGTATAAAATAGCTAGCTAATAATGTCTGACATGTACTGTACCTGTTGTTATTAGTATTATTGAAGGTTTAGGTTCAACTTGATTCATTGCGTACTTGGCTAAATTTTTTTTTTAACCATTCAGTTGTAATCTGTGCTTGGTATTTTAAGTTTCACAGTTTTTATAATCCAGTTCTTAATTTTTATAATCCAGTTCTGTCTATAGCACACATTTCTATATTACAAAAAAGTGTTTATACTTTCTTTAGCATAATATAGGCATAAACATTTTGAAGTTCTAATTAAAAGCTTAATCTTTTCTTAAATTTCAGCTACAGAATTGGAAACAGAAGAGCTAAATATTTTTCCTATTTTATTTGAAAAATGAAAATACAGCACTTATTAATTTTTAGAAAATATTAAACATGATGTGGGATTGGTAGGTATATTTCCATCCTTTGTAAATATTTTGCAAAGCTAAAGTAACTTTTAAGACTTTTTAAGAAAGGTGAAATAGTTTCACAGTATTTTTGGTTATCTTTTTCTCATGGAAAGTAAATTGAGGCTGTGAGGAGGGTAGGCCAGGAATCTAAGCATCAAAAGTTACGCTTCGGAACTGGATCCTCTTGTGACCTAACAATGCACATTTCACCAGACCTTCAATGTAAGTGTGGTGATATTTGAAGGGGAAAATAAAATCATCTTAAACGCCCCCCTCCCCGACACCACCAAATATATCACTATAAAAATGAATTGGTCCTCTTCTCTAAATTTGGGGCAGTTCTGAGGCTTGGCGTTACTGGAACCTACTTGCTTGAAGCCCGTATACTTCAAGGGGCTTCCCTGGTGGCTCAGTGGTAAAGAATCCACCTGCTAAATGCAGGAGATGTGGACTCCATCCCTGGGTGGGGAACATCCCCTGGAATAAGAAATGGCAACCCACTCCAGTATTTGTGCCTGGAAAATTCCATAAACAGAGGAGCCTGGCAGATTATAATCCATGGGGTCGCAAAGAGTCAGAAAGAAACACACAGAGACACACACACACACACACACACACACAATGCTTCAAACTGAAAGTCTGTTTTGAAGTTACGAGTCAGGTGTCCTTCTAAAAGACTTAAGGATTTTTGTTGTTGTTGTTCGTTTCAGGCATATGTAGGCCAGCTTTGCAAATGTGGATATGACTTCTTTATGGAATTTATTTTGTCTGGTTTTAACAAAGATCTCTATCATGTTTCTGTTGCCTACAAATTAAATTGCTTTTCTGGGATGCTTTTTCCTAGTATTTTTGCTGTCTACTCCCCCTGCTGATTTTTAATAGTCAATGCATATGTAACATATACTATAGCTTTCTGTGATTGCTGATGTATTTTCTTCTGGCAAAAGTGATGCTGGAATGAATACTATAGAATGTTCACAAGAAATGGCTAAATCTTAAGATTTTTCAGCATTACCTGAGTATAAGATGGCTCAGGAAAGATATAAATGTTTAATTTTGTTGAGAAGAAAGCAAAAAGTTGGAAAAGGCATTTTAATTTTGTGAAGAGCAAAGAGCAAATAACAGTAATTTTCTTTAAAATATTAAAAACTTATTGACATAGTCATGTAAGAGTTAAGAGTTATCAACATACTTAAAGGAAAACTCTAAATTTTTAGAAAAGAAAATATCATTCATAAATAAAGATACTCAACTTACTGATGCTTTAAGTTTGCTCACTGCTTTTCCATCTACTTTATAAAAGTAGATTTGGCCAAGATTTATGTAGTTTACATATAGAGCCTTAAAGTTAACATGAAGAATTGGAAGTGGTTGTTTTATGATCACTGTTTAAAAAAATACTTTATTTGCTTTTAAGTAATAATAGAAAGAAGGGAAGTGCTTTTTACCAGATATTTTTATGTTTAATTAAATAGTAAAGCCCTTAATTTTAACCCCTTAACTTTAACTTTAAAGCAGTAAGGATTACTGTAAATCTTAATTTATCTCTTTTGTCATCAACTTGGCTCCTATATTGGTATTTAATGGCAGTAAGCTTAATATCCTTAAAATAATTAATTATCAAAAACTTTTAATTTTGTGACTCAATAAAGTAGTTGTTCCTTGAGAATTGCTTTCGGTCATTAAACTTTTGATTTAATTATAGGATAGTGGTAACTTCTGTCTCAGAGTGTTATGAACCATGTCCTTTTTCTTTTTTTTTTTAATTTCAAAATGTAAGGCTTGGCCAAAATAAAATAGTACTTTTCCCAATATATGAATAGTTTAAGCATGTTGAAGAAGGTTGCATGCTCAGTTGTGTCCAGCTCTTTGCAACCCCATGCCCGCCAGCTTCCCCTGTCCGTGGGATTTCCCAGGCAAGAATTCTGGAGTGGGTTGCAGGAATCAAACCCACATCTCTTGTGCCACCTGGGAAGTCCAGATTAAGCACATTTGCCCCTAAATAGCAAGGATAATAATGTTTTTACTCAATTTTAAAAGATTCTGGTGATATTGACAGGAATAGCTGTCTCTGTGACTATGTGATAATCATAGATTGTAGCTATTCCTTAAGATACACATAATTATGGCAGATATGAAACACCGATAATGATTTCCACTAAATCCATGCAATATTATATAAAATATGATTTTCTCTTTTTCCAGAAAGAGATCAATACTTTAAAACTGCAGATAGCTCGGCTTTATTTTGTGACAGCATAGCTTTCTCTACCGGGTTGTAATACTGTGCCTGACTAGTGGTGATAGTCGAATTGACACTATCAGTCTGAGATCTTTCTGGGAAGTAGAGAGAGGGGTAGCCTTGCCTGCATTTTGATACTCATATTAGTTTTAAAAGACATTTTAAGAAAGCATTTTCTTTTGTTTACTCTAACAAGGATTGAGATGAGTAGTGAGCCTTCGTATTTGCTTAAAACAAACATTTCTGCTTTGTTCATTGTGAAATTAGTTAAATTAGATTACCAACTGCAATGGTGTTAACTTTATTATCCTTTACACTTAGGAAAATACTTCATCTTTAGTGAAGTATTTTGTTGTTGTTGTTATTATTAATGTCCTGGGATTTTTGTTCTTATTTTGCTCTACTTTATGTGTGATGAGGATGAATGGCACTTACACTTCTCCTGAGTTATACACCAGTGCTTATGGCAACTTTGTAGAGTAGAAAGGACATAGATGTTTTTTGCCAGGCAGGCTTGGTTTCAGATTCCAGCTCTGCTGCATTCTACCTAGTATTTTGAGCAACATGCCTCGCTTCTCTGAATTTCAATTTCTTCATTTCTAAATGGATATAATAAAAGGGGAAAATAAAATTGAAAGAGTGTTAAGACCATCAGATATATAGAAAATTCAGTTTGGTGAATACTGTATATTGGGTGCTCAATAAATTACATGTAATTTATTCTATCCCTCAACTGTATTGGAAAGGAGAGATTAAGAAAAGCTATATGTCAAATACTCCTAATATAAGAACATAATATTTCTTAAAAGAAAAATGTGACTTTTGTTCTGTAGTAGATTTGGAGTTAGTGTTCTCAGACTTGCTGTGTACATTCATAACTATGTTATGTTAGGTATGTATGTTATGTATGTTAAATATTTTTATTTAAAGCATTTATTTTTAAAAGGTAAGTGTCCACAAGAGTGCCTCATCTTAAGCAAAGAATTACATAAAATCATGGATTTGATGTTCTAGTTATAATTGTTTTTAATGTACATTGAAATTAATTTGTAACAAAATGAGAAAGTTTCATCCACACTGCATTACAGACAACAGGCATACTTTTGGTTATACTAGTCTAAATTGGCAGTAAGAACCATTTGGGGAGTCATTTTTGCTTAGAAAGATATGTCTGTTTTAAACAACCTTGGTTTTTCTTCTCTGTCATTAATGAGATCTCCCCACTAGAGGAGAAAATGCCAGATTTCAGACAGAATGGTCTCTGGATTTAGAGCACTCTCCCATAGTCAGATTGCCATGGTTAGATTCAGTCTCTGTCTTTTACTAAATTTAAATGGGACAATTTACCTTTATGATTCAGTTTCCTCATCTGTTAAATAGTTGCTGTGATGATTCCATGAATTGAAAGATGAGAGTTATCTAGACAAGAGTCAGGAACATAGTGGGTGCTTAGTAATGTTGAGTCCTTTATATCCTTCTATAAAGGAATATCATCTATCTTTTCTTCTTTCGTGGGGTAAGGGTTAGAGAAGGTGTTTGTTTGTGATCCTGATACTTAAGCTTCCAGTGAGCTTTTGAGAGAGAATGGTAGCCTAATGATGTTGTGAACCACATAGGACTATTGGAATGTTTCATTTGCTCTTCTATCAATTACTTTTCAGTGGAGTTTACCTTCTGTTTCTTTGTGTAATTTTATAGTATAGCCCATCCAAATGGCCTGAGGTTTTATCTCAGAATACCTAAAACTCTAAGCTGTTTTCTAGCAGAAATACCTAAAACAGTGGACAATAGTCCAGTGATTTTTTTTTTTTCGTAAATTGATGCACCCTGTCATTCCTCTGAATGAGACTGAAAGTAACCCAGTCACAGAATCCCTTATTTTAATATTTGATGTTAAGAATAATATATTCAGGACATAGCTTTCTAGGGTCTTAGCAACTTAACCATTTAGTGTATGCAAACATTTCCTTGCTCTGTCAGCTGAGAAAGCCTAAAGCAGTGGCACCCCAGGGGCACTGAACACATCTAGCAGCCTCATCTTGGTTTCTAATACCCTTCTCCAGCAGAAGGTAGCAGGACTCTGCGGAGAAGTAGCTGATTCTGGAACTGGCACAGGAAGTCAAGCTGGCGCATGTGTAGTGCCAGAAAATAAGGAGGTACTCAAAGAAGTGTTGATGGGAGCACGACAAAGGGACACAAGAGCTAACTGAAAAAGCTCCCAGTTCCCAGCTGGAATTACTTGATTGAGAAACTGGGATGATAACCCAGGGTATAAAACAAATATCTATGAGTTCATACTGATACAATTTATTGAATAAGTAATTAAATGAGGGAGAAGAGACAAATCCACCATCCAAATAATTTATGTAGATACTCTGCTCTCAAGGAGAAAAAGCATAACTCCTCACTGTGGGCTTAACTGTGGGCTGGGCATACTGACCTCCTTCCAGAAAAGCACAATGTGGAAAAAGGGAACAGCACCTCTACTGTAGAAAAACTTGACAAATACACACTTCCTCACCCAGTGATCAAAGCGGACAGCAGTTCTGATAAGTCAAGTTATAGTTGATGCCCTTGATATGATCTGATGAAAATGGTACTAACATTGGTGTTTCCTACAAAAAATCATATAACCCCACTCTAAACATGAGAAGAACATCAGCTAGTTCTTAGTTGAGGGACAGTCTACAAAATACCTGACCAGTAACTCCTTGAGACTATTTGAAAGTCATCAAAAACAAGGAAAATCTGAGAAACTGTCACAGCCAAAAGGAGCCGAAGGAGACATGATGATTAAATATAATGTGTCCTGGATGGAATCCTGGAACAGAAAGGAATATTCAGTGAAAGCTATGGAAATCTGTGTGCACTTTTATTAATAAAAATGTATCAGTATTGGTTTAGTAATTAGGACAAATGTGCCCTATAGTAAGATATTAGTAATTGGAGAAACTGGGTGTGGGACATATGGGAACTCTCTGTACTTATCTTCACAGTTTTTCTGTAAAAAAGAACTTTTCTGAAATAAAAGAGTTATCAAACAAACTGTCCTGTAGGGTCTATCTGGAATATTAATCTCCTCTATGAAGTCCTTTCCAGAGAAGGCAATGGCACCCTACTCCAGTAGTCTTGCCTGGAAAATCCCATGGATGGAGGAGCCTGGTGGGCTGCAGTCCATGGGGTCGCTAAGAGTTGGACACGACTGAGCGACTTCACTTTCACTTTTCACTTTCATGCATTGGAGAAGGAAATGGCATCCCACTCCAGTGTTCTTGCCTGGAGAATCCCAGGGATGGGGGAGCCTGGTGGGCTGCCGTCTATGGGGTCGCACAGAGTCAGACACGACTGACGCGACTTCACAGCAGCAGCAGCAGCAGCATGAAGTCCTTTCTGTCCTATCTTTCCCCATATCTCCCATCCTGAAAAAAAAAAAATAAAAAGTGTTAGTCGCTTAGTTTTGTCCACCTCTTTGCAACCCCATGGACTGTATGTAGCCCGTCAGACTCCTCTGTCCATGGGATTCTCTAGGCAAGAATACTGGGGTAGGTTGCCGTTCCCTTCTCCAGGGGATCCTCACAACCCAGGGGTTGAGCCTGGGTTTCCTGTATTGCAGGAAGATTCTTTACCATCTGAACCACCAAGGAAGCCTATCTCCCATCCCAGCGACTCCTAACTGGGTATAATGTCTTTTCCCTTTGATCTTCTGTGGGACTTTATTTGTAGTTCTGTTAACTCTCTGTACAATAATTCTTTGTTTTCTTTCCATCACATGATACATTAGGTTGTTAGTCTTATTCATTTTCCAGTCCCCACGACATGGGACACAAAACTGTGCTAGACAGATGCTCAGTAAACATTGGGTGAATTGTCTGAATGGTATTCTGGTGGTGATTCTTGAAAAGCACCATTAAATGGTTTTGGTTCTCAGTGCTGTAGGAATCTTCACTAATCAATCTCAAGGACTAAGTTTATTTTTACTCATCTAAGCCCTAAAGCTTTAGACGATAAAAATTCTTCCTTTATTTAGCTTCAGTTTTACTGGTCGTCAGAGTCTTTGCAAGGGAGTTACTGAACACTTACTCAGATAATTGAAGAAATTTATCATAATTTTTCTAATTATCACTTGAGTGGAATTAATAGAAATAAAATGTAAAAATACTCTGTTTCTGCCTTCCACTTAGTGTTTTGATGGTTTTGGTAGTATTTAGCATGGTCAGCATTTCAAAGGATCATAGTTAGTATTATTCATCTCAGACTCAAGCCGTATGTGTTAGAACTAAAAGAGGCAGAAGTGGGGACTTCCCTGGTGGTCCAGTGTCTAGCATTCTCCTCTCCTGGTGCAAGGGGCTCGGGTTTGATTCCTGGTCAGGGAACTGGGTCCTGCATGCTGCAGCTGAGACCCAGCACAGCCAAATAAATATAAAAAATAAAGAAAGGAGGTGAAAGTGATCGTTTGTTTGACTTACCTAATATCAGTTGGGAAACGAGACCCAAACTCGTCCACCTCCTTATGTAGTTCACTGTCGTTTGCAGTTTTGTACGCAGTCTTTATCTCAGCTTGTTTTCATAAATTGCAGGAGGGAGGTACATTTTTTCTTTTCCTTTGAATGTGTTAGTGGAATACAAGCCATGTTTCTGATAAATATATGGCTTCAGTTAACTCTTCAAGTATATAACCAATGAGTTTTCTACCCAGCCACTAGGAGTACTGATGAGTTCTGTATGGCTTTAAGCCCAAACCTAGTGAGTGTCAATGTATTATTTTGTAGTTGGTCATATAAATTCGTAGTGTATGTGTGGCATTGGTTAATGTAAATGCCATTCTCCACTTTGGATTACAGCCTTAGAGTCTGTACAGGATAGTTGATGCCTTGTAGGAAAGTAGTTTTTCTGTTATTGAGAGTCCTGATCATTTCCCAATAAAAAATCTCAGTCCATCATGCTCATCCAAAATTATAGCATAGTTTATAGTGAGTTTAGTCTCATCTCATTTAAATTAAAAGTTGGTATTAATACTCTATGGGTAAAAGCCATACAAGTCATAGTGATGGCCTTAAGCTATTCTGTCTTCTCTGTATCTGTTGTAGCAATAACATTCTTATTATAGGTTTGTTCCCAGTAAAAATGACATATCTGGCTTTGAATATTAGGCTTCCCAGATGGTGCTAGTGGTAAAGAACCTGCCTGCCAGTGCAGGAGACGTGAGAGGTGTGGGTTCAATCCCTAGGTTGGGAAGATCCCCTGGAGGAGAAAACGGCAACCCACTCCAGTATCCTTGCCTGGAGAATCCCATGCACAGAGAAGCCAGATGAGCTACAGTCCACGGGGTCACAAAGAGTCGGACACGACTGAAGTGACTTAGCGTGCACGCACATCTGAATTCTGTCCCTGCCAGCCTGAGAAGAAAGGGTGTGCTTGTTGGGTTTTTGCCTGTTGGGGAGTATACTGTGCAGATTTACCCAGGCAGCTGGGAACCCAGGCTGTTGGGTTCCCGGCAGCCTCTCTGGTCTGCTGCACTGTAATCCCCATGGTGGCAGCCTCTGGCGTTTATTGCTGGCAAGCAGTGTGCTTGCAGACATAGGCACCATAATAGGAAACTTCTCAGCCTGTCATAAACAGGCCTGGAGAGTAGCAGGCACAGGCCTGACAGGGATGTGTCCATAGCAACCAGGCAGAGATGAGGCTGATGTCGTGGAGTAAGTCCAGGCTGATGTCTGTCTTCTTCATTTCAAAAACTAACTGGCTGATTTTTAAGGCTGCTTTCCATTGTCGGCATAGCAGTGTTTTGGTCTCTTTGTCTTTGTTTTAGACCGAAATATGAATAAAGACGTCTTAAATGATGCTGTCCAAAATATTTTGAGAGGATATATCAAAGTATTTTCCTTGTGCTAAGTCTCCTAATTCTACCTGATCATTCCAATCCATACACATTAGAAGGAAAGAACAGCTGTTTCATTACAGTGGAAAATTATTTTTTTAAAGAATCATATACAAATAAAATTATCATGTGTATATCTAAAGAATTATAAATTATACTGAACTACACAGAATTACAAAGAAAAGAGCATTTCTTAGTAAGGCGACTTTTCATTGTTTATGCCTTTACATCAAGTTCAAGTTTTAGAAAAATAATATTCTTTGACAAAAAAAGATTCTATTCTATATTTGCTAGGTGTCTTTTTCAAGCTTCAGAAAAATAACTGCAACTTTAACTATAATGCCTTTGTTGCAAGAATTTAGGAATGGGCTTTAATAGTTTTAATAAAGAGGTGCAAATGCTTTCATGGGTGCTTTAAATATTTGTGTGTCATTTCACTATTTGTAAGGAACCCTTGTTTAATAAAAGAGGTTCAAGACTGCAAAGGTTGAAAAAAGCTGTAAATTTGTTGAGTATATAAAAATTTAGATAGACTTAAGAGAAAATCTTGAACTTTTATTTATTTATTTTTTTAAGATTAGGTATTGGATAGAAATTTGCCAGCTTGCCCCTTTCCTTTATTTACTTATTTTTTTCAGTTATCACTGGTCCTCTTACACTTTGTTTTGAATATTTGAAATCAGTTTCAATAGTACACTCTGATAAGAGTGAAACTAATTAAAATGATCTTTGATATACATGTTGAATTTCTGCTCTTTGTTTTCTTAATCTTATATTCTCACTATGGTTTCTTAGCTCTCTATAAGGGTAAGTGATAGTTGGGCTTCAAGCAACGTTTTTTACTAGAGGTATTCTTACTTCTTTAATAAACATCAGGAAGGATTAGTGTACTTTCTCCTGGAAGATACTGTTTAGGCTTGCTTCTTAATTTTCACGTGCTAGCAAGGTAATGCTCAAAATCCTTCAAGCTAGGCTTCAACAGTATGTGAACCAAGAACTTCCAGATGTACAAGCTGGATTTAGAAAAGGCAGAGGAACCAGAGATCAAATTGGCAACGTCCACTGACTCAGAAAAAGCACGGGAATTCCAGAAAAACATCTACTTGCGTCATTGACTACGCTAAAGCCTTTGACTGTGTGGATCAGAGCAAACTGTGGAAAAGTCTTAAAGAAATGGGAATACCAGATCACCTTATCTGCCTCCTGCGAAACCTGTATGCAGGACAGGAAGCAACAGTTAGAGCCAGACGTGGAACAACAGACCGGTTCAAAACTGGGAAAGGAGTACATCCAAGGCTATATACAGTCACCCTGATTATTTAACTTAAATGCAGAACACATCATGTGAAATGCTGGGCTGGATGAAGCACAAGCTGGAATCAAGATTGCTGGGAGAAATACCAATAACCTCAGATATGCAGATGACACCACCCTTGTGGCAGAAAGTGAAGAGGAACTAAACAGCCTCTTGATGAAGGTAAAAGAGGAAAGAGAAAAAACTGGCTTAAAACTTAACATTCAGAAAACTAAAATCATGGCATCCTGTCCCAGCACTTCATAGCAAATAGATGGGGAAAAAGTGGAAACAGTGACAGATTTTATTGCCTTGGGCTCCAAGGTTACTGAGGACGGTCATTGCAGCCACGAAATTAAGATTCTTGCTCCTTGGAAGAGAAGCTATGACAAACCTAGACAGCATATTAAAAAACAGAAACATCACTTTGCTGACAAAGGTCCATTTAATCAAATCTGTGGTTTTTCCAGTCGTCATGTACAGATGTGACAGTTGGACCATAAAGAAGGCTGAGCCCTGAAGAATTGTTGCTTTTGACCTGTGATGTTGGAGAAGACTCTTGAGAGTCCCTTGGACTGCAGGGAGATCAAACCAGTCAATCCTAAACAAATCAACCCTGAATAGTTATTGGAAGGACTAATGCTGAAGCTGAAGCTCCAGTACTTTGGCCACCAGATGCAAAGAGCCGACTCATTGGAAAAAATGCTGATGCCGGGAAAGATTGAGGGCAGGAGGAGAAGGGGACGACAGGATGAGACGGTTGGATGGCTTCGTTGACTCAACGGACATGAGTTTGAGCAAACTCAGGGAATGGTGAAGGACAGGGAAGCCTGGTGTGCTGCAGTCAGAGTCTCAGACTCAGACATGACTGAGCTACTGAATGACAACAACAATTTATTTTTTCTAGGTGTGTTAGAGAGCAGGAAAATGATAAAGGGTATATAGTTGAAGAGCCAAAAAAGAAGCGTCGTTACATCATTACAGACTGAATATTCAGTCCCTAAAGGAGAGGAATTTGTTCTCTCCAACGAAGAATTCAATGGAAGAATTACTTCAGCCTTATTTTCAAACATTTTGATATTATCCATTTGCTGTGTTTGGTACATATAAATAGTCTTTGATTACACTGATCAGGAAACATCAGTATGTGCCTTATTACCTGATGTAAGACATGATCCTGATGTTGACTTGTCCATCAAACCTTACATTTCTAACTTAGTCCCAGAAATAGTACCCTATGTGTCAAAATAATTTGTCCCATTTTTAAAGATGAAAAACTGATGCTCAGTTAAACTTGTCCAAGATCCATATGCTACTTCATAGATGTAAAGATAATTTTTTCTAAGAATATAACATCTGGGGAAAAGGCTGGGAGATAGGAAAACAACATTTGTTCTCAAGCTGCCTTTTCAAAGTATGTACTAATAACTTTACTTATTTAGTGAGCACTCAATTCCAAAACAGCAAGAGCCGATTTAGCAAAATACCATCCCCAGACGGGAATGCTATTGTACAGCTGATTCCGGTTTTCTTTTTCTGTGTCCTGTTGGGACAGGTGTGGAAAGGACCTTCTTAGCTCCTATCCTAAGAAGAGTATGATGGTGGGATGGCTGGCTTTTAGGCTAGGAGTCAGCTCGCAGGCAGGTAGTGAACAGGTCACAGATGTAAACTGAAAGATGCTAGGGTCCGTGGATGAGAAGACCAAGTGACTAAAGCAGATCTGACATTCTGAGTTGGCAGGAGATTTGGGGGATATAGAATTGGTTGGGACGATTATAGTAAGGAGAGTGGTGGCAGATAGAAAATGTATAGAATGTATTCTGGGAATGTGTGAGCAGGTGTCAGGATTTTTTTTTTAATAACCTGTGTCTATGGAGTTGCCTTGGAGATTTGTTTTCTTATTGGAGCGAAATGAGAAAGGAAGCTGGGCTCCGGACAGAGTGAAGATTGGAGGAAAGAAAAGTGGAAAGACATGTTAGACAGTGAGAGGTGGAAGAGGGTGGGTGGTAGGAGTGCTCTGACTGGGCTGAGCTAGGAGCAGGGCTGTCCTTGGCTTCACGTTCATACCCACTTCCCACCTCAGGGCTCATATGCTGAAATCTGGTTGCAGTAAACCATTGGGACAGCCTTGGAGGGAAAAAGAAATCCCAGGGGACGGCCAGCATGCAGTGTGAGTTTTAAGAGAGGAGAGTCAGCTGTGGGGATAGGGCAGGAGGGGAGGGCGGGCTGGAGAGGGGAGATTTATAGACCTAGTGTATTTCAGGAGGCGCAAGTCTCTTTTAGCACCAGTAGCTGGTGTCATCTTCACCTGTTGCCTCCTCGAGTCTTGGCCCAGTAGTAGCAGCATGGATGGGTTGTCACATCCAAGAGCTGGGCCATCCCCTGAGGAGCCTGGGATTGAGGAGGTGGGGAAGCCAAAGGACAAGCTGGAACAGCGTGAGGAGAGAGTGGGGTTGATGCCCTACTATAGTGATGAATTATTAGATGCCAAGAGAAAAGTGGAGCAGAATAGCTGATGACAAATGTGAACCTTTATGTTGATTCAGCTTTAAATCTCCCACATTCCAGTGAGCTTAGCAATTCCTCTTCAGGATATGAATGCACCCCACGCTAGAGTGGTGACCTCAGATGCTTAAACTGCTTCTACTTCTCTGAGCCTCTGCTTTCTCTGTAAATTGGGATTCACAAAAATCTTATCTCACAGGATGGTTATGGGAATTTAAATGCCAACTTATGTCAAGTGCAGAATATGGGGCACACCCATAATAGGTACTGTGACCTATCTTTAGTTGGAATGGGAACTATTTTTACACTTAAAAGGTGAACTTTATATGCTGCCATGTAGGTAACCCAATGCAGCTGGAGCTGGAATCAACAGGCCTGGGCAGAGGAGCTCAGAGTGTGCCTTTGAAATCTTGATCCCCATCCTGGTGATTTATGAGCCTCACCAGCTTGCATATGGGATGGCCCACTGCAGTTGTTTACTTTAGTTTTAGCTCGTTACCTAGCATTTGTGGGTAGCATATTTTTATTTACGCTCTCACTGACCACTTAACCACCATGACTTTGAAATCATATGTATGAAGCCAGCCATAAAAGAAACATTTATTAGTGTGGTGAGGGTCTCACATGGCTATTCTACCCACTTTGTCTACAAATTGTCTAAGAATTAGACTTTGCTTTTTCCTCACCCTGGATGACCTCAAAGACCCCTCCAAGTAATATTTCTGATTGTGTGGAAATACTGAGATTTTGACTATTAAAGTGTCAAATATCAATCAATATCAGGTGACTAGATGTCTCTTCTTGAGGAACCAGAAGAAACACAAACCAAAAATTGAACCCTGTAATCATAGCCCAGATTTAAATCTACAGTCAAGCTGAGAAACAGAGGAATGGATGAAATGACCTTGAACGTAGTTCCAGCCCAGATGGGCCAGTTCCAGTCTGAGTCATGGGTCTGACACTAGCTGTCGCCAGAGGGAGAAGAAATTCCCCAGCTGGGTAGTTATAAGAGTTGAAAATGAGTCACTGACTAGGTGATTGATCCCTTTCCATTTTCCACTTGTCGTTAGCCACTTTGCAGAGAAACTTTGGTATGTTTAATCAAAAAAGTTTCTTTTCTTTTTTAATTCCAACAATCCTTAGAGATGAAAGAGATTTGTCAGATCAACCTGTTCACTTCCTTCATTACAGACAAGTTATAAAGGCACAGGAAAGTTAAAGTGACACGGAACAAGACGATCCAGTCTTACTTTTGGGAAGACTTCTGTCTTGTGGCAAGTAAAAAGTTTTTATTGCTAGACAAGACCCTGATTTCAGTCTTTATTGATATTATCACTTTTGAAGGAAATTTTTAGTTTGATGTATATTTTGTATTTGATCCTTGACTTTTCTCTAGGCCAGATATGATTTTCATATGAGAATAAATCAGTCTTTTATTATTGTTGTTTTGTACCTTTTGACTTCAGGTAACTTCAGGCCAGTAAGTAGACTTTCACTAAGGAAATTTTGTATTTGCCTGGTTACTGTAGGCCACCAATCTGCTCCAAAGGCTTTGATAGGTGAAATGAGACTTCTATATATGTGCGTTTGTATTCAAATATATAAGATAGAATACATGCATACATACATACATACAAAGCATTGGACATACAGATTGAAAATATAGCTAGTCATGTAATAAGCATATTGTATGTTGATGAATGATAGAGTAATTCATGAGGTTCTGGTCCTGTAGAGGAGTTCAGAGTGTGTTCAGTACTAAGGACCAGAATGATTGGGAAGCATCCCAGACAAAGTGCTACTTAGGCTGGATGTTGAACCTTAAAGGGTTCCTACAGATTGCCAGTGAGAGAAGAGATGACACTCCAGGGCCTGGATGAGGCAGGGTAGGGTGGTACACTCTTGCGCATTTACCTTACTGTCGGTGGGGGTGGGAGTGAGTGTTTTGGATGAGTGAGCCTTTCTCAAAGAGAAAATCTGATTAGAGGAACAGAGGCAGGTGTGAGAAATGTAGATTGGGGTGCTGCAATGTAAAGTGCCATAAGTGTTAGAGTGAGATGTTTGCACGTTGCCCTGTAAGCCCTGAAGAGCCCTTGCATTTTATTATCAGGAAGATATTACAAGGAAAATAACAAAATGATTTTAGAAAGATAAATCTGATGGTGGTATGCAAGATGGATCATATCGAGGAGAAATAGTAAAAGCAAAAAGAATCCATTAGGAAATTAGGCATATAAGTGATGAGGGACTGAAATAGGATGGAAAGGGAAAGAAAGGAATGGATAGGAGAAAGATTATAGGAAAGGTGACAGGATATATCAGACTTCAGGGGAGGCACTGCAGCCAGAGGGAAGGATGAAATTCTCAACCCAGGTAATAACAGAAAGAATAATAGTTGGAAAGCCAGGAAGAGAAGGTGATTTGAAGAGAGTGGGGTAAAAGATACAGCAGCTAAATCTTTAGACCTGAAATTGGAGTGAAATTACATATCTCAGTAGAAATGTCCTATAGGCCTTCAGTTGCCGGGACTGGATTTCTGGTGAAAAGACAGGCAACCTGGGAGCTCTCTGTACAGACTTCATGGTTAAGACCTTAAGGCTCATCTGTAAAATGGGAATAATAAAAGTACTCATTGGATTGGTATTAGAAGTAAGTGAGATAATACCAGGTAAGTATTCAGCAATATTCCTAGCACATGCGTGTGTGCTCAGTCACTCATAGACACTAAATAAATATTTATCAATATCAATCAATAAATATTAGCTATTACTATGTTTACTATGAATTTTAGTGAAAGACAGTTTTTTTGAATTATTAGAACTGTTATTATGGAAGCTATACTAAAGTCACCTGTTTGGTGTGTTTTCGTAACACCCCAAATGTTCTGATTCACATGCTTGCTCTCCTACCTGTTAAGGGAAAGTGACAGCCCAAACTATAATTGCTCAAGCTTAACTCTTGATCACTGTAAGACCTGGAGTGTTCTTGTTATTTATGTGAATAGTTAAGGAGGTGAACTACTCTTCTGTTTATTGCAGCTTCCATAATAAAGTCCCTGAGCCATATTTTTGTCTTTGTTTGCTGTGTCCAGAGTCAAATCAATTTTGACGGCTTTATAAGGAGCTTTAGAAGAATGGTATTAGTTCAGTGGAAGCAAATGATCACTAGCTCAGTGTTTTAAAACTGCATTCACTCATAGTAGAAGGGACTTCCACAAGAGTGGAAGAAATCCAGAGAGGTGGACCCTCTGGATTGTGAATTGTGAATTGTAGAACTCCAGTCTGGGTAGAAGGTTGGACTTGACATCTTCAAGGGAGGTTTCCACATGGATGACCCCTGCAGGATCCAGGCACTGTCGTGTGTTTGGGGAGCCCACTGCATCTCTTGTGTGATGGACCGCTTCTCTCGTAGGGCATTAGGCTTGCATTTGGAAGATCAAGAAAAACAAACTTTGTTGTCTGTTTCTAGTTGTACTAGTTTATTTTGTTTTCCCCTATTATATTTATTCCTACAGGCAAAATTTTATGTTTTCCCTTCTTAAGGATATAAATATAGAAAGGTATTTTAGAAAAATAGTGGTCAAGCTGGTTAATGCCAGGCTTTATTGATGTGTGAATAAAAATGAGTTAAATTATTTTTTAAACTACTTTTTCAGGTCTTAGTTCTTTCTTCGAAGGAGCATACAGGTTCATCTTATTTTATCAGCAATTAGAAAAACCTAATTTGTTTTTGATATATTTTAGTGCCAGTAATTTAGTCTTAAGCTATAAGAATGCTGCTGCTAAGTTGCTTCAGTCGTGTCCGACTCTGTGGGACCCCATAGACAGCAGCCCACCAGGCTCCCCTATCCCTGGGATTCTCCAGGCAAGAACACTGGAGTGGGTTGCCATTTCCTTCTCCAAGATATAAGAATAATCATACTTAATTTAAAATGTTTAAAGTAATTAAAAATGTTTAAAGCAATATCTTGAATAAAAATGATTGCTCTAGTATTAGTGACCATTATCTAGCTTTATGCTGTGTTTTATAGTAAAATACAGTGCACTTAAAATATGGTAAGACTTCCCAGCAAAATGGCAACGCATTCCTAATTTGAATTCCAGAAAAGAATAGAGAGAATGGGGAAGAGGACATATTCTAGAAGTCCAGTGAATGCCAAGCTGGAAATGTTTGTAGAAGAAACCCACATCCAGATATTTCCCAGAGAAATCACAGAAACAAATAGATCTCAACACAGCCAGAGAGAAGGGGCAGATTATCTACAAAGAAATAGCAGTCAGATTGACAGCTAATTTGTGGCAAGGAGCACAAGAGTTCTTCTGATTGGAAAATGTAAATCCGTCTCTGAAACTCCAGCTATAAGGGCATCTAGGATGTGGATTTTTCCTGTGTCCAGCCTCTGGAAGGCATATAAAAGGAAGGTGTGATTGGCACTGTTCACGCTTGTTTGCCTTCTGTCTCTCACGCACTAATAGGTAAGCTCCTTCAGAGCAGACCTGTTTGCTGACTGACCTTTGCTGACTGTTCCTAGAACTGGTAACTAACACATCAGTTCAGTTCAGTCGCTCAGTTGTGTCCGACTCTTTGCAACCCCATGAATCATAGCACACCAGGCCTCCCTGTCCATCACCAACTCCCGGAGCTCACTCAAACTCACGTCCATCGAGTCAGTGATGCCATCCAGCCATCTCATCCTCTGTCGTCCCCTTCTCCTCCTGCCCCCAATCCCTCCCAGCATGAGGGTCTTTTCCAATGAGTCAGTTCTTTGCATGAGGTGGCCAAAGTATTGGCGTTCCAGCTTCAGCATCAGTCCTTCCAATGAACACCCAGGATTGATCTCCTTTAGGATGGACTGGTTGGATCTCCTTGCAGTCCAAGGGACTCTCAAGAGTCTTCTCTAGCACTACAGTTCAAAAGCATCAATTCTTCAGCGCTCAGCTTTCTTCACAGTCCAACTCTCACAACCATACATGACCACTGGAAAAACCATAGCCTTGACTAGACGGACCTTTGTTGGCAAAATAATATCTCTGCTTTTCAATATACTATCTAGGTTGGTCATAACTTTCCTTCCAAGGAGTAAGCGTCTTTTAATTTCATGGCTGAAATCACCATCTGCAGTGATTTTGGAGCCCCAAAAAATAAAGTCTGACACTGTTTCCCCATCTATTTCCCATGAAGTGATGGGACCAGATGCCATGATCTTAGTTTTCTGAATGTTGAGCTTTAAGCCAACTTTTTCACTCTCCTCTTTGACCTTCATCAAGAGGCTTTTGAGTTCCTCTTCACTTTCTGCCATAAGGGTGGTGTCATCTGCATATCTGAGGTTATTGATATTTCTCCCGGCAATCTTGATTCCAACTAAAACACCTAAATAAGACATATTACTTTAATAAAAATATTGCCAGCTATGATGCTAGATTCTATTTTGGTTTTGTTGTCTTACCTTTCTTAGGCTTTCACATTAATAATTTGCTCTGAAGAGGGAATTTTCATCTGTTGATGCTTTCTATTGAGCTATTCTAAAAACATATTAAAAGATTTGGATGAAAGTGGTCTATCCTAATGTAATACATTAGAGAATATGTATCTACTCCAGTGTTCTTGCCTGTAGAATCCCAGGGACAGGGGAGCCTGGTGGGCTGCTGTCTATGGGTCACACAGAGTCGGACACGACTGAAGTGACTTAGCAGCAGCAGACATTCAACACTCTTCCATCTGGCAGCCTTCCTTATCCAGCCTGTGAAGAACTGGAGGAAGGGGTTGGGGGTTACTGTCCCTCGACAGTAAAAAAAAAAAAATTCATTTCATGGACTTAAATTTTCTTGCATTTAATTCATAGGACTGTCTTTCTCCTTATTTATCCTTCTGCAAATCTACCCCTCACCTGTACTTCACCGTCTCCACAAATGGCACAAATATCCTTTCAAAGCTGGGAGTCTAGGAGCGAATTCTTATGTCTTCACTTGCAGTGGTTCAAGTCTTATCAACTCTTCCTCAAGTGCTTCTTCCTCTTCTGTCTGCTTTTGCTTCTCTGTGTACCGTCCTCTTTAGAGACAGTTTTTTAAAATGTAAATCACTTCGTGTTACTCCCTGTGCCGAACCTTCTGGTGGTACCCCACACCCTCCGGAAGGCTTGCAGGGACCCGCATGATCTTGCCCTGACCCACCTCCCATTTCATTCTGCATATGTATCCTTTGTCATACTGGCTGTTTTCTTCCAGCCCTTGCTCAGCATACTTTGCATCAGTATCTTGTCTCAGATATTACCTTCCTGACTATTTAGTGGTCTACCACCATGGCATCATGTTACCCCCTTTTCTTTCATCCAACATGTTTGTCACTCATTTTTTTGTCTGCTTGTTTTTTGTCTTTTGGCCCCAAGAGTCCAAGACCTCCATGAACAGAGAGAACTCTTCTGTCTTATTCATTACTATATCCCTCAGGTGTCTCAGCAGGTAAAGAATCTGCCTGTCAGTGCAGGAGACGCAGGAGGCGCGGATTTGATCCCTGGGTCAGGAATATCCCCTTGAGAAGGAAATGGCAACCCACTCCAGTGTTCTTGCCTGGAGAGCCCCATGAACAGAGGAGCCTGGTAGGCTACCATCCATGGGGTCACAAAGAATCAGTCACAACTGAGCATGCACGCAGCAGCTCCTGACTATGTTTTGACAGGTTACACAATTGGAAAACTACCATCATAATCTAGATATAAAATGTTTCCATTGCCCAAAAAGTTTTCTCTTGCTTCTTTGTGGTCATTCCCCTCCCCCTGCTCTCAGTAGCTGTCAACCAGTGACCTGACTGTCCCTATCTATAGTTTTGCCTTGCCAGAATGTCATGAATGAAATCACACAGTGTATATATTTTCTCCGTAATTAGGAAGTTCTCTTTCATACAAGATTATTTTTGTAGAAGCTTCATTTATATGAGGTTTGTGCGAACATTCGTTGCCGTAACTGTTCTTCAGTGAAACAAAAGTCCTTAGTAGATATGATGATGATTATGGTGGTCGTGGTGGTGGCTTCAGCTGGATTTACTACTTAGCTGTGAACATAGAAAACTCTGTATCTACTCTATATAATTCAAATTGTATTAACAATGATAGGATACTATGCTAACATTTAATGAGATAATGTGTAAGAGAAATTTAAATAAAGATATCATCATATCAGTGTCCTGTCATTTCATCTTCAAGGAACCTTTCAACAAAAATAAAGTTTCTTACATCAGAATTTCTTTCTCAATAAACATTAGGTTTTTCCTGTTTTAAATAAAACTAGTGTTTGGTGAAAACTTTCAAACCAGGTTAAAGATGATTCTTAGCTTTTCAGATGATTTTTGGTTTCAAAAAATCAACCTGAAAAAAGCTAAACCCCAGATCAACCAGGAGTTCCTCTTAATCTCAAGTCTCCAAAATATTCATAAGATATGTTTTTGTGTTCTGAAATGTGATGGCTCTTCAAGAACAGAGCTGTTCTTTAAATCACATTTGGCTCCGTTTATCACTAGAGGGCAGTAAATACAAACAAGTTTGGTATATTTACTTGTGTCATGGTTGGTTTTGCACTATTAAGCAAAGAAAATATAGTTTTAATAATGTAAAAAATAGATAATAAAATTCTGTTATTTGAAATACAGGTTGTCAATTAATTACAGATCATTGTTTGCCTCCAGAACTATTTTTAAGGCATATGAAAGCAAAAGACCACTTAGTGATTTTACAGACAGTGGTTTGCAGTCCTCATTGTATTCAGTACCTGAAGTTTAATCTTGCCTCAGAATTCTTTCTTTATAGCAGTTAGATTTGCATATCTTAAGCCTAGCAGTGTTGAATAGGTGAGCCTACTCTATGTAGATTTGTGTCTTGATTAAAACTCCCAGAACTTCAATCCTAAGCAGAAAGGTGTAAAATAAATGTAACAGATTATAGGATAAACTATTTTAAGATGTACATCTTACCAAAAACAGTGCGGTTGCCAGGAATATCCCTTGGTTTGGAGACATCTAAGAGTCAATAACACTACTTTAAATAATTTGTAAATATTTCAAGTGTAATAATAGATTGCATTCCCAGGGACTGTAGCCCACTAGGCTCCTCTGTCCATGGGATTCCCCAGGCAAGAATACTAGAGTGGGTAGCCATTCTTTTCTCCAGAGATCTTCTCGACCCAGGGTTCGAACTCAAGTCTCCTGCATTTCAGGCAGACTCTTTACCATTTGAGCCATCAGGGAAGCCCCATCTTAGAATTAATTATGTTAATAGACATATTGCTTATAGACTCTAGGATAAATATGGATTAATGCCTGAAATAGGTTTTTTTTTGGCAATTTGGAGTACTCTGAAGCCAGACAACCTGGGTTCAAATTCTGTCCCTGCTATTTGGCTTTGTGACCTTGGCCAAGACACTGGAACTTCTGAGCCTCAGTTTCCTCATAGTTTGGGTTGTTTTTCTTTTTCCCTGTTCAAAAATGTCTTATTTTTGTTGACCTCTGTTGCAAAGACAGTGATACCAGCATGTGTTAGTATATCGAAGACTTCAACTCCATGAGCAGAGTTTTAAATATCCTGAAATAGTCCACAAATGTTGATTGCTTGGGGTATTGCTTGAGGACCAAGAAAGAATGGAATAAAATAGGAGTGGCCTCTAGAGATTCTGAGAATTATTATTAGAAAACTGAATGCTGAAGGAAATTATATATATTTTTTCTACTCTTGTACACACATACACACACACACACATACAGACACGCACTTGTTCATATATAAAATCATTTGGATGTTTGAGAGGAGCAAATTACTAATCAGGAAGCCTGAGGTCTCCCTATGCATCTGTGTCTTGTTCATATATCACTTGCACATATAAGTACGTCTCACCATCAGGTGAGGCTGCCAGTATCTCTCTTTGGGCACCAGCTTTCTCACTAGTTAGTAGGTGGAGTCAGCACAAGGATTAAGACTGAATGAGTCCACTCCTAAATTCATACCATTTATCATAGTTTGGATCAGCCTAATTATATGGCAAGATATTCATCCACCATGAAGAGCAAAGACTAAAGAGACCTGGACTTGCATCTCAGCCCCTCCACATCCAGGGCAAGTTATTGACGATTTAAGAGTGTCTGTCTTTTCACCTTAAAATGAGGATCATATCTATCTACTCAGGGTGTTGCAAAGATTAGAGATAAGAGATAAATAAAGCTCTTGGTGCATACTAGGTGCCTAGTAAATGCTGTAACATACTTGTTAACAATTTCCTCATTAGAATGATCAGAAACCAAGCCTCATCTGTAAACCTATATCTCTCTGGTTTCATCCATATTTTCTTCTGAGTTGTTTAGATTTCTTTCTGCAGGCTTTACTACTGTGGCAATTGGAAGGAGCATCTAGTCTGTTTTTTATAATGGGAAAAATGAAATGAATTTTAATTTAGCTTGGATATTAAAAGATTTCTTATTCCCTAGAAATACGGAAACCTTCCTAAGTACTTTTTACTTGGCATTATTACTGTTACTACTACTACTGCGTACTGTTACCGTTATGTCCCCTACTACAGCAGGCCAGAGAGCTACATTTGAATCTTTTTATGCCTGTGGTTCATGAACAACTTAGGGAAATATGAAGAAAAAATCACATATCTTTCTTGCCTCAAGTGTCCTCCACCCTGGTTGAGGAGGCAAAGTTCAAAGCAGTTGACACAATTAGAAAAGTGATTCTTAACACTGGGAACATTGAAGAAGTTTCAGGTACGCTGGTGGCAGAGTACTCCTGGCATTTCATGGACAAGAGCCAGGGAGTAACTAGTCTCTGGGATAGTCCTTCATCATGGACTGTTTCTGTGTCCCAGAAACCATTCACAAAGGTAAAAAATTCACTTAGGATTATCTGAGCCTAGAACGCAACGACTTTTTACATATAAATGCAAAATGTTTTTTGCATGGTGCTAATCCACAGTACATTTTTGAGTAATGCAATTGCAGTGTAATTTGAGGGAAAAGTGCACTTTGTTAATTTGAAAACCTTTCCAAGAAACCACTCACCATTTTGGAAAAAGATCATCCCTCCAATACAGCACTCCGGTAATTATTTCCATGTTGCTGTCACAGTGATGGTAATTCTCCACATCAGAGGAATCAGAGCACTTAGTGCTCTGTTGCTCAGTCATGTCTGACTCTGCAACCTATGGACTACAGCCTGACAGGGTCCTCTGTCCATGGAATTCTCCAGGCAAGAATAACGGAGTGGGTTGCCATTCTCTTCTTGGGGGTGGGGTGGGGTTCTTCCCAACCCAGGGATCGAACCTGGGTCTCCTGCATCACAGACAGATTCTTTACCATCTGAGCCACCAGGGAAGCCCAAGTACTTTACATATGTGTACTAATTAAAACTCCCAACAACATAGATAGATGGTATTATTATTATTCTCATTTTCAGATGAGTAAACTGAAGCATGGAAAGTTTAAATAACTTTCTTGAGATCACACAGCTAGTGATAGTAAGATACAAGCTTTTACTGTGTCTTTTTTTTTTTAATGTACTCGTGTACAAGTGTTTAATTTTGCAATGTTTAATTTATAAATTACTTTTTTCAACTTTTGTTATTGGGCCACTAATTCATGTCTGACTCTTTTGTGACCCCTTTATGTTACTGGTAAGCCATTACACAAATTTTTTTAAGTATCTATATAAGGATTGCTTAGTATGTGTGTATATATTTAGTAAAGTGTGTATGTAAAAAGAATATTTAAGAATTTCATTTCAGGATTAAAAAGTATTTGTTACACAAAGAAAGAAGTAACTTATTAATAGTTTGAAATTCAACAGAGAATAAAATAGATTGATTGCTGTTGTTGCTCAGTCACTAAGTCAGGTCCAGTTCTTTTCACCCCCGTGGACTGCAGCACGCCAGGCTTCCCTGTCCTGCACAATCTCCTGGTTTTTTCTCAGATTTGTGTCCACTGAGTTGGTGATGCTATCTAACCTAATCTCATCCTTTCCCGCCCCCTTCTCCTTTTGCCTTCAATCTTTCCCAGCAACAAATAGATTACTAGATGGAAACAAATAATGGGCAGTACAATAAGGCCAAGAATGGCCCCCACCACCACCCCCTGCCCCCACCTCAGGGCCTTTGCTCTCCGCAGATCCATTGCTTGACTCCCTCTACCCCCAGAAATCCATAAGACTTGCTCCCTCTCTTTCTTCAGGTTTCTGAGCATGTGTCATCTCATCAGAGTCTTTCTTTGATCATCATATAAGAGAGGAACCTTTATCCCTGATACCTCTTACCCTCCTTGTCATTTCTTTTTCTCTATTGCACCTACCATTACTGACATATGTATTTATGGAATTAATTGTCAAATGTAAGCTCTGGGTGAAAAACCGTTGTTCACACTGCTATACCCCCATATCCAGGAGAGTGTCTGGAATATAATAGAGTAATAAGTAATCTTTAAAGAGTGAGTATAGAATAGTTAAGAGTTTGGTGAAGGGCTGAAATATTTGGTCTTGAGGTGTATTTTGAATGATTTAAATTTGACTTCGAAAGACCAGCTTGAAGTAGATAGAATAAAAGATGGGAGGGTACTGATAGTTCCCTGGCAGACTAGTGGTTAGGATTCCAGGCTTTCACTGCCATGGCCCAGACTCAGTCCCTGGTTGGGGGAACTACTGAGATCCCACAAGCCACAGGGTATGGCCAAAAAAAAAAAAAAAAAAAGGAGGGCTTCATCACAGGGATGGGTGGAATAGGAGCCTGCTGGGAACTGAGCAAGTGTGGAAAGAGCTTAAACTCAGGGATTAAGGCCAGTGTCAGGCCAGAGCTTCCAGAGAAGTCCAGATATGTTGAAGCAGGTGACACTGAGTTGTCAGCCACTGGCTTTGGAGTGGCAGACTGAGTCTGAGTTTGAGGAAAGTTGCCTGGCAGTTGAGATCAGTAAGCGGGTGGTGGAGAAAAGCCAAAGGACATGAGTAATGAAGCAATTACAGTGTTTTGAGTCTGATGCATGGAATGAAATGATGCAGTTGGAAGGAAACAAGTATATATATGGATACATGTTATCCTTTTAAAAGGATAAGCCAGGAGTTTACAAATGTAGGCATCTTCTACTGTATAGCACATGAAACTCTGATCAATGTTACGTGGCAGCCTGGATGGGAGGGGGATTTAGAGAGAATAGATAAATGTATATGTATGGCTGTGGCCACGTAGGGAAAAGGACAGTTTTCAGGACTGGAAAAGGTCAGGTCAGCCACAGAACTGCAAAAGGTCAGTTTTCATTCCAGTTCCAAAGAAAGGCAATGCCAAAGAATGTTCAAACTACTGCATGATTGCACTCATCTCACACACTAGCAAAATAATGCTCAAAATTCTCCAAGCAAGGCTTCAGCAGTACATGAACCAAGAACTTCCAGATGTTCAAGCTGGATTTAGAAAAGGCAGAGGAATCAGAGATCAAATTGCCAACATCTGTTGGATCATTGAAAAAGCAAGAGAGTTCCAGAAAAACATCGGCTTTATTGACTACACCAAAGCCTTTGACTGTGTGGATCATGACAAACTGTGGAACATCCTTCAAGAGATGGGAATACCAGACCATCTTACCTGCCTCCTGAGAAATCTATAAGCAGGTCAAGAAGCAACAATTAGAACCGGACATGGAACAACAGACTGTTTCCAAATAGGAAAAGGAGTACGTCAAGGCTGTATATTGTCACCCTGCTTATTTAACTTATATGCAGAGTACATCATGAGAAATGCTGGGCTAGATGAAGCACAAGCTGGAATCAAGATTGCCAGGAGAAATATCATAACCTCAGATATGCAGATGACACCACCCTTATGGCAGAAAGTGAAGAGGAACTAAAAAGCCTCTTGATGAAAGTGAAAGAAGAGAGTGAAAAAGTTGGCTTAAAGCTCAGCATTCAAAAAACGAAGATCATGGCATTGGGTTCCATCATTTCATGGCAACTATATGGGGAAACAATGGAAACAGTGTCAGACTTTATTTTCTTGGACTCCAAAATCACTGCAGATGGTGACTGCAGCCAGGGAATTAAAAGATGCTTGCTCCTTGGAAGAAAAGCTGTGGCCAGCCTAGACAGCATATTAAAAAAGCAGAGATGTTACTTTGCCAGCAAAGGTCCATCTAGTCCAAGCTATGGTTTTTCCAGTAGTCATGTCTGGATGTGAGAGTTGGACTATAAAGAAAGCTGAGCGCTGAAAAATTGATGCTTTCCAAGTGTGGTGTTGGATAAGACTCGTGAGAGTCCCTTGGACTGCAAGGAGATCAAAGCAGTCAATCCTAAAGGAAATCAGTTCTGAATATTCATTGAAGGACTGATGCTGAAGCTGAAACTCAAATATTTTGGCTACCTGATGGAAAGAACTGACTCATTGGAAAAGACCCTGATGAAGGCTGGAGGAGAAGGGGATGACAGAGGATGAGATGGTTGGATGGCATCACCAATTCGATAGGCATCAGTTTGAGCAAGCTCCAGGAGTTGGTGATGGACAGGGAGGCGTGGCGTGCTGCAGTCCATGGGGTTGCAAAGAGTCGGACACGACTGTGTGACTAAACTGAACTGAACTGATGTGTATGGCTGAGTCCCTTCGCTGTCCACTTGAAACTATCACAACATTGTTAATCAGCTATACCCCCAATAAAACATAAAAAGTTAAAAAAATATAGGCACAGCAATGAAATATTTATCATGATCATCGATGTTATCATCATAGCCTAATATCTTTTTATCACTATGTATCAGATGTTTTCAGTGCTCTGCATATAAAGTGAAAGTGAAGTAGCTCAGTCATGTCCAACTCTGTTGCAATCCCATGGACTGTAGCCGGCAAGGCTCCTCTGTCCATGAGATTTTCCCAGCAAGAACCCTGGAGTGGGTTGCCATTCTGTTCTCCAGGGGATTTTCCTGACCCAGGGATTGAACCCAGGTCTTCCGTACTGCAGGCAGACTCTTTACCGTCTGAGCCACCAGGGAAGCCTAAGCTTTGCATGTAACACCTCATTTAATCCTCATAATAGTTGTCCTGGCTATTTATTGCTATAACATATCACTTCAAACTTTGTGGTTTAGAATATCTATTTTTAAATTATTTTGCATTGTTTTATGGGTTAGTTGGGCTTGGCTCGACATTCTCATGTAAGAATCCGTCATGTGCTTGCAGTCAGATGGTGATGAGGGGTGGAGTCATCTACAGGGACAATTGCTTGGATGGCTAAGATAGATTCTGCACTTTCAGGTCTGGCTTGGGGCTGGCATGGCTGGTAGGGCTGGAGATAGCTGAGTATGCCTATGTGCTTGCTCATTTTCTCTGTCTTTCTCTCCTCCCATCTTCTCCTCCCCCAACCACCACCATTTCTTTCTCTGGGTCCCTCTCCCAGAAACCTTTCCATAAACTTAGCATGGGCTTCCTCCTAACATGGCAGTCTCAGAATACTCACGCTTTCTTACAAGGTGGCTCAGAGATCCCAAGAGCACATTCATGGAGACCAAGGTGAGAGCTGCCAGACTTCCTGTGACAGGCTCCACAGATAGGCATCATCCTTTGTTGGTTACCCAAGCCAGCTCAGATTCAGTGTAGGGTCGTGTGGCTCATCAGGAGGCATCTTTGGAGACAGTTACCACAGTAACCAATTTTACAAATGAGGAAACTGACACAGAAGTGAGAGTCTTCCTCGTGGGATATGCACTAAAGGATTTCAACTCAGAGTCTGTTCTTGGTACTTGAGTGAACTTGGGAAAAGCACTGTCTCTTTAGGTATTACTTTATGTGGATATTAGGATGTTTGGAGGGATGATATTGAAAGTCCTTTCCACTTCTTTCACCTATTAAAGCCTTTGGATTTAGATGATGAGAGTGGGAATGGAAAGGAACAAGGGTAAGTGAAAAAGCCCTGCTGTCGAACACAGAACTTTGTAACAGCATGCAGGGAAGGTACGTGCTAGACCAGGAATACACCAGGGTCACTCAAGGATTCAGTTGGATTATTACATTAAACATCTAACAGTGGTCAACTCACATGAAATACCTATTGAATAGCAAGAGTCATAGATTTCAGTTTGAGACACTGGAATATGGGCCCACTGAGTGAAATGGGAGTAGTCATAGTAAGAGCTGCTTTGAATAGAAAAAGGACCTACCAATTTTGAAAAAGTCTGAGGTGTCTGGTAGGGCATTCCATCAGGAATAGTATCCTTTAGTCATTTGTAAATAAGGTCCTAAATTTCACATTAGAAGAGGTCATTAGACAGTGTTTGCCCTGGAGAGAGTCTTTGTGTGTATCCTAGATTAGAAGATGAATTGAAGGCAACAAAGGTCAGAGAAGTGGGAGGAAAAACTTCATCTGGAAGCTGCAGGTCCTGGGAGTGAGAAAGAGGGGAGAGAGTGATCAGACTATTGAACACTAAAGAGAAGTTGAGAATGAGAGAATAGTGCAAGAGGAGGACCTTTGCATTCTTCTGGAAGCAGTTTTAGTGAAACATGGGAGTTTAACATTGTTTTTTGTAGAAGATTTTGGGACTTTGGGAATGAATACATTGGGTGGGAACTGCAGCTGAAGACTTTGGCAGCAAAGGACCAGTAGAAGTTCAAAGAGGCAGGGGTGACATGTTTCTGATGAGGGTGTGCTTTCTGAGACTGGTAAACCTGATGTAGGAAGACTGAGCAGTCACCACACCGACAAGTTAGAGAAACACAGAGAAGTGGGTACAAACTGAGATGGAGGAAAGGTAGACTGGACAGGACGTCATGCTAAAACAGAGCAAAAGCTGCTGCTGCTGCTAAGTCACTTCAGTCGTGTCCAACTCTGTGCAACCCCATAGACGGCAGCCCACCAGGCTCCTCTGTTTCTGGGATTTTCCAGGCAAGAATACTGGAGTGGGTTGCCCTACTTTCCCCTTATTTCTTATCCGTATGACCTCTTTAATATAAAAGTTACTGAATAATGCTGCTGCTGTTGCTAAGTTGCTTCAGTTGTGTCTGACTCTGTGCAACCCCATAGACGGCAGCCCATCAGGCTTCCCCGTCCCTGGGATTCTCCAGGCAAGAACACTGGAGTGGGTTGCCATGTCCTTCTCCAATGCATGAAAGTGAAAAGTGAAAGTGAAGTCGCTCAGTCGTATCCAAGGCTATCCCAAACCAAATAGAAAAGATTATTTTTTCCCAAAGGAATTTAGATTTCTTATTTACTTCTTGTAAAAGACCTGATTACTTTTGAGCTCAAGTCTGTATTCTTAACAGCCACTCTTATACCTTTACACAATCATAAAAATACTCTTCTGATCAAAACATAGATCCTGAAATCTGTCCACAGAGCTCTGCATTCTTGAACCATATACAGTGCATTGGCTTTCAGGTTTCCACCCCTCCTTCCAATCAAATTTATAATAAATCATCCCCACCCTTAGCTTTTGGAAGGTTGTGGAGCTCAACCACATATAACAATTGAAACAAAAGGAGCTAAGAATAGCAATGCCACACAGGTGAAGAAGTGCATCACTTTCATTTATGAATTCTGGACATTAATTCTATTTTCTAATTACACTATGCTATCAGGTTGGACTGAGGAAGAACTTCAGTTGTATATGTGTCACCGGGGAAACCACTTGTTTTGGATTTGACAGAGGGAGACAATTAAAATGTCTGCCATTTTTAGAGCAGCTTTTATTTATTTAAATTTTTTAGAGCAACTTTTATTTTGAAGAAAAGTCAGAGAATATTAAAATTCATAGAAATGACTCTGAAAGGATTGGAAATTCTTATTTAAGAATGAACTATGAATTCTGCAGAGTTTTATGGTGGTTATTCATCACAATGAGAAGTAAAGCCCATTCATCTTTTCGTGCGGCAGCCTGAGCTGTAGGGATACCATTATTAAATGGCGTTTACCAGAGAAAAACCTCCTCCCCAGAGGGTCACCCTTGCCAACCAATCACAGAGCAGCCTGGGCCTAGTCCACGCCCCCTGCCCTGATAGACCCAGGAACGCAATGTGATTGGTGCATAGTTGGGGTTTTATGGGAGGGGTTTCTTGTCACTCTTTCTGGCTTCCCTGCAGTTCCTTATTTGGTAGCTTTTGACAGAACTCCTCTTTCTTGCAGCTAAGCATCTTGACATACATTATTCATTAAGCCCTGGAGCTCAGGGAGAGAAAGATGCAGACCCTTAGATCTTTAGATGTTTCTTTATCACACGAATTGTCTTTATTCAGAATAGTGGTTGAATTCTTTTGCATTCTGGAGTTTTACAAATGGCATGTATTCAATGGGAAACCGACTGGATGGGATCTAATGCGAGGCTTTCTTATGTGTACTTAATTACCAAAAATCTTTAAAAATCTGCATACTCTGCTTGTGGAGATTGCTAAGTATCAAGGTTTTGAAGATATACTTATTTTAGAACTTACTCTCTATATAATCAATCAAAAATGCCTGAAGCAAACTATTTACTGTCAGTATCTTGGGGCTACATAAAGGTAAGATTTATTTAGCCTTTGTAAACTCCTGATTACTCTGATTACATAACTAATAATTTTAATAAATTACTATGGAGTAAAGCTTTCTAAGCAATCTTTTCTTTAGACATGAGCTACAGAAGACATGTGTGTTTTTAGTGGTCAAGATAAGGAGAAATTGTATAACTTTTATTAGTTGTAATTTGTATGTTAAAATAGCTTTTTAATTTTCAGCATTTCTTCTGTTTTATCTTGTGTAGATTTGAGTGTTTTTTTAAGTGTCAAGGTAATTCCATTGGAGATAAATAATTGGGATAAATTATAACTGGTACATGGGCTCTAATTAGTATGTAGCATTTAAAGTCTATAAAAATTAGTTTATGCCTCTTTCTAAAAAGCTGTACTACTTTTACCTGATGAGGTTTTTTTCTTTTTTTCTTCCAACCTTTGGATATAGATGACAATAAAATTGACAGTATTTAATTTTTAGGTGATATTTTATGTAAATGAACACTTGATCTATTTGTAAAACTGAAAGATGTAAATTTATATGATAACTGCTATATTTGTTAAATCTCAAAAAATGAATTAGTACACTGCATTTAATAAGGTTATGTTCCTGCTTGGTAAGCTTCTTGCATGCCCTGTGGTAATGCTAACCTGGCAATCCTATCTGTTTAATATAGACTTGAGGTGGAAAAATCTTTTTCAGTCCTAAATGAAACATCACTTCGGAAACTGGAGTTTATTCTTGAATGTTTGAGCAAATCACAATACACATTTTTAGAGAATCCTTTTCCATTACTTTAAGGGCTTTCAGATTGAAACATTTTTCATTTTCTTTGTTTCTTTTTAAAGCAAAATTTCCTCTTTCCTGTGAGATTTACTTGCATTCTAAGAAAACTTATTTCAGTTTTAGTTGTCCAAAGTCATGATTTTCCACCTTCCTTAAAATCTTGATTCCAGATTTTGTCATTTTCATTATTTGAATTTTGCTAGCCATTTCTTGGCTTAATTTTTTTTTAATAGAGAAAAGTGTAGAGAGTAATAAAGAAGCATCCCCCTCCCCAGTCTCTCTGGAATTAATTTCTTAGCTTCTATACAGCTCATATTTGATAGTTTTTGAAAGGCTTCACAGTCATGTTACAATTATGGATAATACCTTCGAGAATCTACAGAATTTTAATGCTTTTTGCAGAAATTTTGCTGGCAGCTTTATGTTTTTAATATTATATTGCTAAAAACACTTAGGAAGGATAGATATACATGTATTTAGTCTTATTATGTATTTTGAAAGATTTGTTTTTGTGCGGTTAATACACTGTTTATTTTAGCTTTTAATGCTGGCATCCACCAAACTTGTAGTGTGTCACAGTGCAGCATATTCAAATAATTTTTAGCAGAATGTTGTGGGGAAAAACAAGCATTTACTTAATGTTTGACCTTTACCACTGTCTTAATTATATACTAGAAGATATATAATGCACTAAGTAGCACATTGGCATGAGGGGGAAGTACAGGGATTAAATTTGGGAATACTTTAATTTTTTTTATTATTTAGTTTTGTTTCCTTGACAGTCTTAAATAAACATAAATTGGATAACTGGAGTTGAAAAAGCAATATTCAATATTCAGTTCAACTGCATTTTCCCTTTCCTTTATGTTTTATATTTGCTGCATACAGACATTCTGATGCATAATGAGAACAAAGGATTTGAAAGCATTCACTTAGAGATCTTCCTCTTTATTCTTTGTTGCAACAATAACTCTACATATCATTTCAGACTGTTTAGATCAGAAACAATCAGAATAATTCATCAGTCTAAAATATTTAGAGGTCCTTTTAGAGATATCTAAGTGCTCAATTAAATTGTTCTACATTTTGCAACCAGTTCTTTTTGAAAAGCAGTTCTATATTTTGTCTCTTCTAAATCTATAAATTGAGAAAGAACCTAGAAAGCATTCTAGGAAAAATAGATTTTATTACCTTTTCTAATCATTTTCCCCCTCATGGCAGTTTTACAGTTATGTTAATAATTGGTATGTAGTTATCTTAAAATGAGAGAAATTCCACTTGGATTTAAAAATGATTGTTGAGTGATTTAGTTTATTGTCTGTTAGCACATCCAGCTATACACTCCAAAACCAAATTGTAAGAGGAACTACCAGTTGAGGAAGCACTGATGGTAATTTTGGGGGTTATTAATTTAGCTTCCCTTAGACCATATGTTTTATATCAGTAGCAAAAACAAAAAAATAAACAATTTTGATTCCTTTTAGAAAAGTTCTTTGTGCTATAATTTAATTGACTCTCTGAAAATTGTTTTTAGGAAATCTCCTATACTTTTGGGAAGAAAGAGGTCTGCTTAAAATATTGTGTTATCTAATTATGTTAAAAGGAAATGTTGACTTCCTTGGAGCACCTCCCAAGTCTTGGGAGGGTGATAGGTGTGCAATGAAGGGTTTTTCTCCACCCATGCTTTGGGGTTTTGAACAAAGGGAAAAGGATAGTCTGGGAATATATGTATATGATGCAAAAATAATCAGCAGAATATAACGTGTCATTTATCAGTCTGTACAACAGAATTCTTTCACTGGAATTTTTTGCTTTAGTTATTTGCACCAACTGGCTATTTTGATGAGTTGTATAATCAAACTGCCAAGAAGATTACACTTCATTTTCATGTTCTTCCAGTTAAATACAGTAATTTGCGTGGCATATCTGCAGATACCATGCAGTTTTTCTTCTTGGGCATATGGCAATGTATTCCTTATACCAAATTGCTTACATGTTAGAAAGTAGTTCTGTAGAAAAACTGGGTTCCTATCTGACTGTTTGAGTGGCACCAACTGCCCCCCACCAAGGCTGCAACGTTTTTTTAGTTACATTCAAATAAATGCATGGAAGGCAGGTGGACAGTGGTTCCTGTATAACAGACTGTAGAATGGCTAGGCTAGTGGCTGAAAATCTTACTTATTCCCCTAACTTTTAAGAAAGGATTCTGTCGTGACCAGGCAGTCCTCTCTGGCCACTTCTGTCTCATAGCAGGGACAATTTCAGGTCAAAGAGATATTTCATTAAATATATGTTTTAGAGGTTTAGCAGACTCTCTTGAATGTATTTTGCCTAAAAAGTAGATTTTTTCCAGGAGAAAATTTCATTCATCAAACAGATATTTACATACCTTTTAGGCCTTATGCATGGTGCTTGAGTTCTAAGTCACTTCAGTTGTGTCCGACTCTTTGTGACCCTGTGAACTGTAACCCACCAGGCTCTTCTGTCCATGGGATTCTCCAGGCAAGAATGCTGGAGTGGGTGGTCATGCCCTCCTCTAGGATCTTCCTGACCCAGGGATCTTGTGCATTGACAGGCCAGTTCTTTAGCACTATCACCACCTGGGAAGCCCCTTAGGCATGGTTTTTTGTTGTTGTTCAGCCGCTCAGTTGGGTCTCCTGCTTTGCAAGCCCATGGATTATAGCACACCAAGGTTCCCTGTCCTTTACCATATCCCAGAGCTTGCTCAAACTCATGTCCATTGAGTCGGTGATGGCATCCAACCATCTCATCCTCTGTTGTCCCCTTCTCCTCCTGCCTTCCATCTTTCCCAGCATCAGGGTCTTTTCTAATGAATCAGCCCTTTGCATCAGGTGGCCCCAAAGTATTAGAATTTCAACTTCAGCATCAGTCCTTCAATGAATATGCAGGACTGATTTCCTTTAGGATTGACTGGTTGGATCTCCTTGCTGTCCAAGGGACTCTCAAGAGTCTTCTCCAACATCACAGTTCAATAGCATCAATTCTCTGGCACTCAGCTTTCTTTATGGTCCAACTCTCACATTCATACATGACTACTGGAAAAACCATAGCTTTGACTAATCTGACCTTGGTTGGCAAAGTAGTGTCTCTGCTTTTTAATATAGTGACCATTTTCTATATGAATAATACCCTAAATTATTTTTTGGTATTGGTAGGGGAGCTAGATATTTAGGTATATATTTTATGTTGGTTTAAATACAGTTAGATCTTCTGTCCATTCCTGCAATGATAAAATTAAACTATCACTATAAAAGGCCTAGGAAACCAGGAGATAAAATTCAAATAATATTGAGCATCTACTGTGTGCCAGTGTGAGTTAAATGATCTTACACACTCATAAATGATAGCCTGTAAATTGTTTAAGAAAATATAACTGCATAAAAAATGGGCAGAAAATATTTTGAACACTTGGTATTATCTTTATGAACTTTCTTGAAAGGTTCCAAATTTTACTTTTTCCCCCAGTGGATCATAATATATAATGCTCAGTGACAATAAGCAAAATGTATGTTTATTTTAAAATTGGTATTTTGCAGTCTACAAAGCAGTGACCATGCCAATTTTAAAATATAAAATATACATACATTTGGTGACTCATTTATCTTATAACTGGTTGTTTGCACCTTTTAATCCCCTTCTTCTATTTTACCCATCCATTATTCCCCAAGTCTGGCAACCAGTGGTTTTTATGTATCTGTGAGCCTGTTTCTGTTCTATTCATTCATTTTCTGATTCTGCATATAAGTGATAACGTACGGTATTTGTCTTTAACTTGTTTCACTACCATACAACCCTCCAGGTCCATCCAAGTTGTCACAAATGGCAAGATTCCATTCTCCTTTTTTATGGCTGAGTAATATTCCACTGTGTGTGTGTGTGTGTGTGTGTGTGTGTGTGTGTGTGTGTGTGTGCGCGCGCGCGCACACACACATGTAAATATACACACATGGCAAAATATAATATACAGCACAGAATATAACCAATGATATTATAATAACTTTGTTTGGTACAGAATCTATTAATATTAAAATACCAAATCACTATGTTGTATACCAAAAACCCAGGATATTGTCAACTATGTTTCAACAAATATACACAAAGGAAAAAGGCATAGCTAATTATATACAGTTAATAGCAGTGAGACAGTGAGGATATACATGAGTTCTACATGCATTTTTTAATCAGAGCAAGTTATAAAAAAAAAAATACACAACAGAAGTGAACTTTGTGTTTCTGAGTTTGAGAATGAGCATCGTCAGTCTGTAAATTAACAACCAGAGGTATCTCTGTTGGTTATAGCTGGTTCTTCAATTTTGACTGCAGGAAAATGCTAATATGCATTTCTTATATCCAACAGTATACTGAAATTTTTTATTGATCTCAGTACTTTACAGTGATCAATTCTGATACCTAATTTAGATGATCAATAAGATTAACTCTGGAAGTGATTTGCCAAATTATCTTGAGTTTATATAACACCTTGGGATGAATTGTGCAGAGCCAAAATTTTTTTTAAATTCTAATAAACTAAATACTGAGTTAAAAATGCATTTCAGACATTACTAAATGATGATTCACTACTCTCTTTACCCCAGCGTTAATTGAGGATTTATGATGAAATTCACAATTTTAAAGGCTTTTTTGTGATCAAGTATTTAGTTTTTGCTCTATATAGAGAAAATATATTGTTTAGTACATTAAAAGAAATATTAAGGTATATTAAAAGGTCTATTTGAGTTATTTGGGAAGTCAAAGGAAGATACATTGAGAAGCAATAATGGCTAGGAAAGCGTAACATCGTTGAGAATTCCGGTTTTGATAATGCCATGTGCTGGTGATAGATAAATTCCAGGTGGTAGATATGTTTCTTTGGATAAAATAGGCACCAGGGAACCAGTAAAATAAACTGTGAAGCAATGATGTTTCAGCTGAACAGGTCTATTTTCAATTGTATTTATGGGACTTATGGTGATGAATTGGTAAATTCTTTGGATGCTGAAAACCAGTAAATCCCTACTTAAAAAACTTTAAAAAGGAAACATTATGTATTATCTGTTCAAATGTTTTCTCTATAGTCTAGTAGAGTACTCAAATCTGCTCAGTTCTGCTTTCGGGGAAAAGACTACATTTTAATCTCTGATCAGTATACATATTCATTTCTGCTAATGATAAATTAATTGATAAAAAACATACCATGTTTTATTGTGTGGCAACCCTTTTGTGTGTTTATAAATTAGTTTTTTCTCTTCTCTAAATGCTAATAATTCATGCTATTTTTATGCATTCTCCCCCCAGTGTCCTCCTTGAATATCTAAATGTGTGCTGTCCATTTATGGTAGCCCCTAGCTTCATGTGACTTTGCAGTTTAAATTCATTAAAATTAAATAAAATCTAGAATTCAGCTCCTCCTTTATACTAACCATATTTAAAGGGCTTGATAGCCACATATAGCTATTGGCTCCTAGCCACTAATGTCTGGAGAGTGGAGAGTATAGCATTTTTTCATCATTGTAGAAAGTTCTATTGGATAACACTGACCTAAAGAGTCAGGATGTGTTAAAGATTCTTTGGCATATTTTCCATATCTTAGCATATGCTCATGTTATTTCACTTAAACTTTCCTCTTCTGTTATTTCATTTTATCTTTCTGTTTTTTCAGTTTAAAAGGATGCTTAATCGAGAGCTCACCCATCTCTCTGAAATGAGTCGGTCTGGAAATCAAGTGTCAGAGTATATATCAAACACATTCTTAGGTGAGCATAACAATTTAATTTTTTTCTTTTTTATTGTTTGGTTGTCTTTAGAGGTAGATTGGGGTACAAACTTGTTTTGGAACTCAATAAGAGTTAGGAATTCCATTTGTTTTCAGTCATCAAATCAATGAGCCTCTAAGTTTTAGAACCTAAGGTGACAAAGTACCTTTTTTTATCTTTTAGTTTCATTCAAGACTTTAGAGATTCCCTTAATTAAAGTTGTATATTTCCCATTTTTCCAAAGTACTCAACTGAAAAATGTATTTTTTAAAGAGAGCTATTCATGCATTCAACAAATGCTTGTTAAATGCCAGCCATTGCTGGACAGTAGGTATTTAATAATCAGTTAAAAATAGTCCCTAAACTCAACGAGTTTGTAGTCCAATGGGAATCATGCCTGGTAGGCTGGGGAGGCAGAGAGATGTAACACAATTGCTGAGGAAAAGCCTGCTGATGATGGTAGCTGAGAGCATGGTGCACTGGGACACCACCACTCCATCCTCCATCCAGAAAGAAAATGCAGGTAGAACAAGCCAATAACTTGAACATACCCTTGATCTGAACTTACTTTCAAAACAAAACTGCTGTAATAGCTAATTAGCACATTCACTAAACAGACATTTCTTGGATACACGCTCTGTGTAAGGAAAAGTTAAAGGAGGCACTGCCTTGAAATAGTGAATGAGTGTATTGATACCATCTGATGTCCTAGTTGAAAACAACAATTAGCTCTTGTGAATATGATATTTACTTATCAGATAATATTGGAGATTCTCTGTGCTCCCCATATAACCTTGTTACATTATATATCCCCCACATCACTATCCTATAGAAAATGTAAAGTAGCAGAAACAGTCTGACTCCTTCAGATAGACTGTGTATGCTCCCGCAGAATGGCCCGTTAGGTTCACACACTGCTGTTTTCAGTTTGTGCTCGAAGTTTCTGCCATTTCAAAGTAGGTGTTGAAACTGGAGTTCTTACTTGGCAAAAGCAGCTTTCCCACCAGGAAGTGAATTTTGGACAGGAATGGAATTGATGAGCAGTAGAAATAACCAATATATTTTGCCTTTTCCAAGTCAGCAATCATAAGTTTTTTTTTTTTTTTTTTAAGTATTAGGACCTTCAAAGTTGTGGTCACTGAATTATTTGATGTTAATTATTATGCAGTAGAATTTATTTGCTTAATTTTGTGTTTCAGAGTATCAAATTAAGTCCACATCAAACTGTAAATACTCAACTTCCTTAAGAGGAGTTTTACTTGGAAATATTTCCTAGAGTGTATAATGATCAATTAAAATCTGCCTAGTTATGCATGTTTGGAGAAAAAAAAAACTAGGCAGAATTAATACTAAGTGTAGAATATTTTTAAAATTTTTAAGATAAGCAACATGAAGTGGAAATTCCTTCTCCGACTCAGAAGGAAAAGGAGAAAAAGAAAAGGCCAATGTCTCAGATCAGTGGGGTCAAGAAGTTGATGCACAGCTCCAGTTTGACCAATTCAAGCATCCCAAGGTTTGGGGTCAAAACTGAACAAGAAGACGTCCTTGCCAAGGTAAGATGATTTCAAGTACCATGATCAGAAATATGTAGTGAACTTTGATTCCTTCTGTTTTAAATAAATGAAAAAGCTTATTATTAATAATTCATGGGGATTTTTCTGGTAGATGGGAAAGCACTTCATAAAGCTCTTGCTAAATCACTTGAATAGCATTGAAACATATACATTACCATATGTAAAATTAGATAGCCAGTGGGCATTTGCTGTATGACATAGGGAGCTCAAATTCAGTGCTCCCTGACAACCTAGAGGAGTGGGATGGGGTAGGGGTGGGAGGGAGGTTCAGGAGAGAGGGAACATGTGTATGCCTATGGCTGATTCATGCTAATATATGGCAGAAACCAACACAATATTGTAAAGTAATTATCCTCCAATTAAAAGTAAATAAATTTTAAGAAAGAATAAGGTAGAGGAACATGAGCTTTTAGAGAAGGATCTCCAAAATAAACCATCAAGAGGAAAAATAAATCACTTGAATTTAATTAATATATAGAGACAGGTGGCTTGATGTTCTTTCTTTTTGCATCTACATTTGATTGTTTGAATAGTTTAAGTTAAAGTTTTTGAGAATATGTTTTAACTAGTTAAGGTTAACTAGCTTAACTAGTTACCTTTAGTTAACTAACTTAACTAGTTACTTTTAGTTAACTAGCTAAGGTTTTGAGAATACGTTTTAACTACTGGAGAAATACTTGAGATCAGTATTTCAAGTGTGTAAATATACTGTTTTGTCAGAGATATAAGGTTGAGCAACACCATTCAGTCTCTAGCATGTGATTTGCCTCAAGTTTGCCTCTACTTACGTGGTGCATCCATTACATTCGAAATGAACTTTTGAAAAAAAGTCTTAACAATCTCTTCATTAAAGTCAGTAATTTTTAAATGACTGTGTTCATTCTTTCATGTTCTACTTCTGCATCCAAACTTGTTCTTACCTTTCCTTAACCCCAGGAACTAGAAGATGTGAACAAATGGGGTCTTCATGTTTTCAGAATAGCAGAGTTGTCTGGGAACCGACCTTTGACTGTTATCATGCACACCATTTTTCAGGTAACGTGGTTAAGTTCTATCGCCTCTTATTTGGTGACATAATGTCCAGTCTGTGAATTGTGCATGCATTTATCTTCTTCACTACTCACCCTCTTTTACTTATTTTGATAGTTTTTTATTTGCTGAAACATATAAGGGATATATATTGCCCCTTATATGCTGCTGCTAAGTCACTTCAGTCGTGTCCGACTCTGTGTGACCCCATAGACGTCAGCCCACCAGGCTCCCCCGTCCCTGGGATTCTCCAGGCAAGAACACCGGAGTGGGTTGCCATTTCCTTCTCCAGTGAATGAAAGTGAAAAGTGAAAGTGAAGTCGCTCAGTCGTGTCCGACTCTTAGCGACCCCATGGACTGCAGCCCACCAGGCTCCTCCGTCCATGGGATTTTCCAGGCAAGAGTATTGGAGTGGGGTGCCATTACCTTCTCCTGCCCCTTATATACCAAGGGGCAAATAAGGATACAAGAAGGTTAGAGTGTGGGTAAAACACAAATAAATCAATTGTATTATTTTTCCCATTGAAGAAAAAGATATGTGGGCAAATGAAGCAATTCATTAAAATAATTTTAAAATCATAAAATAAAAAAATTTTTAAATCATCCACATGACCCTCCCTTGCACAGAGAATGGAGTGTTAACTTTACAAATTGAATAAGCCCCTTGCTGACTAACCTTAGTTATGTAATTTCTTCAGCCACTGTCTTGTGGACTGCTCTCTTCTTCAAATCAGTTTCTCATTCTTGTCAGGTTTTTGCCCCAGTTCAGGGTTAGGATTTATATGAGAATTTGGGGCTGAGGTCTCCAGCCCTCAAGAGAATGTTGTGTCTCACGTGCTTTGACCCAGTGGCCCAGTTGGGGTGGTGGACTGAAGCTACCTTCAGGGTCCCAGGACACGGACACTTGATAGTTGGCAGCTCATTCCTGACACCATATATTTTGGGCAAAGCTTTGCTGGGCTCCAGAAGGACAACTGTATTCTGGTTTTGTCCCTGCAGTTTCTGGATCACCCCATGGGTTTTCATTGTCCTCACTAGACATTGAGAGAGTGCTTCTCTCATTTCTGGGTTATCCATAGATGGCACAGGGGGTGATTTCTGTTGCTGTTGTTAACACACTGTATGGAAAATCTTTTCTATAAGATACAAAATGCTAAGAGGATTTCTTTTGCAGGAACGGGATTTATTAAAAACATTTAAAATTCCAGTAGACACTTTAATTACATACCTAATGACCCTGGAAGATCATTACCACGCTGATGTGGCCTACCACAATAATATTCACGCTGCAGATGTCGTCCAGTCAACGCACGTGCTGTTGTCTACACCTGCTTTAGAGGTACACTTGGTCTCTAAACCTTCAAGAACAGTAACTTGCCACTCACAGTGGTTCTTCAACTTTCATACTGAAGGGCATGCAGGGCAAACAGCAACTGGCTTCCTGGAAATATTATTAAGTTGGGAGGGGGATGTCATTGTGGTAATTAAACAGCTGAGTCTTTGATGAATTTGTCTTGGATAATAATCAAAGACTTAGGGATTCATCTGTTTATGATATTGCCTCTTTGAAATGATCTAGTGAACATTCCATAAAGCACACCTGGATTACTCAGTTTTGATTAGTTTGGGGCTTCTTGGGAATTTAGTCTGATGACTTTTTTGTTTATAATCCAAAGATGATTATTTTTATAAAATAGAAGCTATGCATTGATACTTTTCATAGAACTCACTAGAAAGAAACATATCTTTAATGTCACCAAATCCTATGAAGTTGTTCCATTGAATGTTTATTAAAGCAATTTGATTTCCTTAATCATTTGGGAGAGTGACTCTCTTTTGCTAATGTAGTTTATAGTTCAGATTGTTTCATTATAAAACTGGGTTAATACCTTATTGTTTGAGTGGGAGGCTCTCAGCTGGGGGTGATTTTCCCGTTACTCCGACTCCCCCGCTCCTCCCAGGGACATCTGGCAATACTGGAGAAATTTTTGGCTGTCACAGTTTGGGGGTACATTCTACTGGCATCTCATCGGTAGAGGCCAGGGGCCCTGCTAAACACCTCGTAACACACAGGATAGCCTCCCACAGCAAAGACCTATCTGCACAACAAAGACTTATCTGACTGCAGATGTTGGTTTCTCTGAGATTGAGAGTCCCTGTTTTGAATGGAAGAAAATAATTGCTCGTGTCATTAATTTTATGTACATTTTCAGAATATCCTTGAACATCTTAAATACTTTTAAAATAAGTTATTATTTTCTAAAACTATTGGCAGATATCCTTTTTAAATATTTTAAAAATATAACCATGGAAAAGGTGTGATCTTGAATTATAATAAGATCAGATAAAATATTTCCTCCAAGATTACATTTAAAAAGGCCATGAGGAGCTCATTTTCTGAAAGTCTGCCATCCTGGAATATGATAATAATATATTTTGAAGCTTCATTTTGTTTTCCATCAGAGTCTGGGAAGGAATTTCCCATTCCTATGTACCTTTAATTTATATTACTATAGAATAGTAACTTTATCTAATATTGTCTGCGTTCTTTCAGGCTGTGTTTACAGATTTGGAGATTCTTGCAGCAATTTTTGCCAGTGCAATCCATGACGTTGATCATCCTGGTGTGTCCAATCAGTTTCTGATCAATACAAGTAAGTGAAGTGAAACTTCTTCATTTTTGCAGAAAAAATTTTCCTTTTTACATTTTAGAGTGACTGAGGGTTTTTATAAGTGTAGGGTGTTTCCAGAGTCATGTTCTTTTGAAATGTGTATATATGCATTACAGTGACTGCACATTAATGTTATATAGCTCTAAAAAATTACTGTTCTAGCCCATGAGGCATATGATGTTTGAAAAAACATGCATTCCAGTACTTCTCTTGAAATACTATATTACCACATTAGTAGACAGAGCAATTGAAAGTGAAAGTTTGCAGAAAGATTTAGGTATATTGCTCCTAAAGTTTTTTCTTTTTTTTGGGGGGGGGTGGGGGTGCGGGCACTGTGCTGGGTCTTTGTTGCAGCTCACAAGCTTTCTCTGGTTGTGGCATGCGGTCTCTCTAGTTGTGGCATACAGGTTTAGTTGCCCTGTGGCATGTGTGATCTTAGTTCGCTGACCAGGGATTGAACCCATGTCCCTTGCATTGGTAGGTGGATTCTTAACCACTGGACCACCAGGGAAATCCTACCCTCAGAGTTTTAAATAAAAGAAGTTATCAGGATGCATGTTAAATTCCTCATTTTATGTAGGTTGTGACTTAATCCTCTTCAGAGGCTGTAACTCCTTCTTCTCTCCACCATGTTCTTTCCTCTTCTTCCCTTTTTAAATCTCATGCTGAGGGCAGTATGAGGTTCTGTTTTGACATACTGTTTGTTTTTTTCTTTTAATATTTCTTAACCGTTGATTTTTTTCTCACTGGTGACATTTTGTAAAATAAGTCATCAATGGATTTGGAAAGAACGCACAGAAGAGACTGTTCGATGTGGGACACCTCTTAACACACAGTTGCACTGCAAACCCCTGTAGGGAATATTAGTAGCATTTGGGTGAGGCTTTTGGCAAAGAGATTGTTTTACAGAAATTCTGTTCTTTCTGTGCTCTTAGTCACTTAGTCGTGTCTGACTCTTTGTGACGCCCATGGACTTGGACCCGCCAGGCTTCTCTGTCCATGGGGATTCTCCACTGAACCAGGGTCTCCTGCATTGCAGGGGGTTTCTTTGCCAGCTGAGCTACCAGGGAAGCCCATTCTCTCTGTACTTGAAGTTAATTGGTAAATAATTTAAATGTACCATTATATAATTCCCTCCCAGCACAGTAGATTAATGTTATAAAAGTCACTTTTGTATGTGAAAAAATAAAATAAAAAGCTCTTGTTTTTTCCTATCTGTTAAGAATCTGTCTTTGCTTTTTACTGAGTTGTGGAAAACAGCCTTCTCCTGCCCCATAGCAGTCTAGCTCCTGTAGTGTCTGTTCCTCCACCATTCATTCCCAGTGCTTTGCTGCAGCCAGATTTAAAGGGGAAGTTTAAATATAGCCTTGCTTTGAGAGATTCAGATCTTTTGGCTTATTTATATATTTGTATATTTTTAATAGCCTCTGGACTACCCTATAACAAAATGCACTTTGGTGACTCACGCATGTGTAGGAGAATTGGGAAAGTCATAGGTTTCCAAAAATGGATGGATAGTCAGTGCATTTCATGTCTTAGCTACCTTTTGAGAACCTATAATAGGGTGCTTTCAGGAGTCAACAAAACATTACTGTATATCAACACATGAGTTTACATTGTCTCCTAGGTTAGGGTTGATTGTGTCCTTTCTGTTAGAACAGAAAGGTCATATAGTAAAATGTACACTGGCAATTTTTTATTATCCTGGACTGATTCATTATTTTGCTTCTTAGGTATATCTTAATGTTTTTAACAAATACATATAAATTTTGTCTTAACTCTTGCATTAAGAAAAGTAGGCTTTTTTCTTTAAATTAATAACACCAATATTCAGACTTAAGTGTTTTATTTGCATCCTATTATACTAAATATTGTATCTTCCCATATTATAACATTAGAATTAAGAATTGAAAACAAATTAAAACAACTGATAATAAAGTCACTGTCTTCCAAGTATTCTGTTAAATTTTTCAGGAAAAATGAGGACCAACTCTATTATTCTTTATTATGGACCCTCTAAGGGCAGATGGGCCTAGGCTGGCAGCAGGGTACCCGTGGAGTCTGCAGTTTAAACTAGCAAAGCCTCAGTCCACACATGAATCTCATGCCCTTTAAAGTTTGAGACAACTGAGAATAAATAATGGAGACTGCTGCTGCTGCTAAGTCGCTTCAGTCGTGTCTGACTCTGTGCGACCCCATAGACTGAAGCCCACCAGGCTCCCCCGTCCCTGGGATTCTCCAGGCAAGAACACTGGAGTAGGTTGCCATTTCCTTCTCCAATGGAGACAGTAGAGGGTAATTATACACACAGGACAGTGGCCAAGGGTGTCTGTTTAAGGTCGTTTTACTGATGACCTGCCTGAGGTAGAAGGATTATAGACTGCGCTTCTGGAGGCACTTTGTTAGCCAGTGATGTTGTGCCCATCTCCTTTCTGTGGGGTCTCAGCCACACAGGGCAGTCAGCAGTTCCCAGGCCAGCTTTGGATTGCTGATATTTTCTTGAGGGTGGGGTGAGATAGGGCTGTGTAATGCCTGAGAGAATGAATCAGTATCATCTGGTAGATGAAAGTTATCCCAGGGTTGATAAGAGCCCCAGGGCATTATGAGAATTATTGCCTTAGTTAGCTTTTAATTGGCCTTCCCTGGTGGCTCAGACGGTGAAGAATCTGCCTGCAATACAGGAGACCCGGGTTCTTTCGATCCCTGGGTCAGGAAGATCAAGCCAGAAAGCATTTTGTTTCAGAACTCAGAAGAGGCTTAGTAGCCTCTAACACAAGTTAAGTTTTAGTTTTCACAGCATGTTTTAAAGTGAAAGGGAAGTGAGTGAAGTCGCTCAGTCGTGTCTGACTCTTTGCGACCCGTGGACTGTAGCCCACCAAGCTCCTGTGTCCATGGGATTCTCCAGGCAAGAACACTGGAGTGGGTTGCCATTTCCTTCTCCAGGGGATCTTCCTGACCCAGGGATCGAACCCAGGTCTCCCACATTGCAGGCAGATGCTTTAACCTCTGCACCACCAGGGAAGCCCTTAAATACAAGAATACAGTCTCTCAGAAAAGGAGAGTCTCACTAATAACTGCAAACTTATAATAAACAGCTGTATGAAATACTCTATCAGAATTATGTGATTATTTTTAGTTTACAGTAAACTTTTTATAGACATTAAATTTGTGTTTTCTCTTTCTTTTGTGGATGGATTGAGTGGCTCAAACTAGCACACACTCTCAGCTCCTAACCTGGAGCTGGGGCTGCCATCTTGTCCAAAGCTAAAGGTTGAACCTGTGTTTCTTGTAATAAAGACTTCTAATCATCAGATCAGACCTACCATAGATGGGAGGTCACTTGTCCAATTTTAAGGAGACTGCATGGCTCACCAGGGCGGAAGGGCACTTGGGCTCACCTGGCTGATTCCCAGGCCAAATACCCCTCTGCTTCTCAGTTGTGGCGATAGTTTTCATTAACCATTCCGGTTGTGTTAGTTTTAGGCACCAGGTGATTTAATATTAATGACACATACACTCCTTGTAAACATGCTGAAGGTTGTGAAAACAGAGCGATCATTTCTACCTGGCAGAGGCTTTAAGCTTTTATCAATGATTTAGGGGAGTGGAGGATTCTGAATTGGATGTAAGGAAGTTGAAATTCCAGGTGAGAAGCTGCATAAATCTTTTTCAAGGACAATACTATGTAAATAAATCCATAAAATGTAAATAGCATCATAATGTGTTGAATAGAGCACAGTAGAGGATATTTACCTTTAAAAAGATAAATATAAGCGTTATTTTCTGAAACAATAAAGCAGTGTCAGCATATATATAGCATTAAATTTTACTTGGAAAACAAGTAAAATTTCTGTTTCTAGCGAATCTGCCTAGGTGTGGGGGAGAAAGGTTTCCTCACACATTTGAACACATTAGTCATCTATTCAAATCATATGACTTTTGAAGTTCAAGAGCAGAGACATTTTACTGTATGAAGGTAGAGCTGGACCTGGTGATAGTACATACTCTTTATTTCACTGATCTCATTGATAAAAAAGCTTTCCGCCACTGTATTTGTAGCTTGTATATAGAACGTTATTTTTCTGTATAAATGTAAAATCATAGAATCTCAGTCAAAGTGTGTCTTGACTCTCACGTCTCCTTCCTAGCTTCTTTAAAATAGTCATTGAGCAGTATTGAGTATTTCTTTCTTAGAAAATAATGTATATTTTCCACACAAGTCAAAAGAAAGATCCAATACATGTGTTAGTTTTTACAGTGACTTAAGTGGAAACAAGATAAAGCACCATTTTTTTTTTTAATGACTACTTTAATAGACCTGAGTCTGCTATTTACAGGAACTAGGAAAGAGGTAGGATTTCTCATTGAAAAAAAAAAAAAAAAAACAGAGGTCCAGGACAGTCATGGGGGAGCAGCCGAATCTTCACCTTGGAGTTATGTAGACAACTCAAAACCCGGCTCCGTGTGAAACTCTCAGTGTGCATCTTGGATGTGCAACATACATGTTTATAGTGATTGCCAAGACATGTGGACAAGGAAATGGAAAAATGAACAAAGCTATCCTGTGAACAAAACAAGTACAAGCATGAACAGACCCTGATATTGTTCATATGTTCCAAGCTGGTCTTGTACACTCTTGGAGTACAAATTACCCTAAGGCACATGATCTTTACATTACATAAAAGATCAGATAGATAGTCCACCTTTATCAGGAATACATCTTCTGTTCTGGATGTGTTACAGATGTTAGGAATGATGTTTTCTACTGCTGAGCTTATGGAGCTGCCTCTAGCAGATCTGGAGAGGAGGTTCAGGGTAATCTCACCTAACTCTTCTTTCCCTTTAGAACAGAAGAAGGCGAAGCCTCAGTGTGAACTGACTTATCATTTGCCAAGAGCGTTAAGCCCACTCTCAAGATTCTAGGGGACTCTCTTCTAGGTGTTGTAATGTCATGGGAATGCAAGTAGAAACATTTAGGAGAAATTGCTTCCTAAAACCCCAGATATCTCAGAATATGAAAAATTAGATAAACTTAGCATAAATGGCTTTGTTGACCTTCTACCTCTTGTCTTTCTTTCAAGACTCTGAACTTGCCTTGATGTACAATGATTCTTCTGTCCTGGAGAACCATCATTTGGCCGTGGGCTTTAAGTTGCTTCAGGAAGAAAACTGTGACATTTTCCAGAATTTGACCAAAAAGCAAAGACAGTCATTAAGGAAGATGGTCATTGACATTGTGAGTAACTGATAAAAAGCAAAAAAGAGAACTGTGATCTATGATGTTTTCTTAAAAAAAGAAAGAGATGACAATCAAATAAAAGTTTCTTGTACATTTCAAGATATTGCTGCCCTTTCTGTCCCAGAGGCTGGCCTTGCTGCTGGCAGTGATGCTCTGCTGCTAACAGTCTGGAGTTAAGAATAATGAAAAAACCTCTGTCAGCAGAAGTGCCATGCAGAAACATCCATGACATTCGTCTTTTCTCTATGCATTTTTCATGAGACACAGGGAAATCTCTGGTTATCAGAAACTTTATCTGTTCAGCTTTGTACATGCAGAGAAATGGAGATATTACATGTCTTAAATAAGCAGAAAATTAACCAGAATATTGTTCCTAAAGTATTCTGTAAGCAACCTGTGAATCACTCCATTGTAGTCCAGTAACCACTTTCTAGTCCAAGAAATTAAAAAACTTCAAAATGTGATGATGTCTTATCCAGAGAAAGAGCCCTTTTTATCACCATGAGAGTGGCTGCTAGTGATTAATGTTTCTGTATATTGTACACATTTATCTGAGCTTCCAGGAAACTTGACAGCAAAGAGGAGTAGATTCTGGCCCAAGAAGTAGTAAAGGATTCCCGCACAGGGCTATTAGATGACAGAATTGTTCTCCATTTCTTCTCATGTTCTCCATGATATTTTCATGTGCAAATTATGACTTTTTTCCTCTGGGCATTTTTTACTTATTAAAACACTGTTTGTCTTTTAAGGTACTTGCCACAGACATGTCAAAGCACATGAATCTACTGGCCGATTTGAAAACTATGGTTGAAACTAAGAAAGTGACGAGTTCTGGAGTTCTTCTTCTTGATAATTATTCTGATAGGATCCAGGTAAAGCATTTGACTTTGTTCTGTGTCTGTGTGTACACACTCATGTCTGTGTGTCTAGCTTAGATAGGATTTATGTCTCCTTTCTCCCAGCTTATAATTTTGGTAGTTATAAGCAGGATTTTTATCCAGATTCTTCATGCTGAGAATTAACCAGACAAAATCCTATTGGCCTTTGCAAGTGGAAGAGCGTTAAAAAAAAATAATATCCCACAAAACCAACCACTTAAGCAGCTCTGAATTTAATGAAGTGAGCATGTAAACAGTTTCTCTCATGATACCTAGATGCGGTAGAAGTGGCATACTTTGGGACTATTAATACAAGTGTGAACCATACACAGACACATCATGGTCGAGCCGTCTGGAACGACTCTTACACAACATGTATTTTTAAGTGTCACAGTCACCTGATGTGAATTTCCAGTTTAAAAAAAAGGAGTGGGTGCTAAACAGAGCATGCACTGGTTTGTTTTAGGTCCTTCAGAACATGGTGCATTGTGCCGACCTGAGCAACCCAACCAAGCCTCTCCAGCTGTACCGCCAGTGGACGGACCGCATCATGGAGGAGTTCTTCCGCCAAGGGGACCGAGAGAGGGAGCGGGGCATGGAGATAAGCCCCATGTGTGACAAGCACAACGCATCTGTGGAAAAATCACAGGTGATGCCTTAAGCTTTCAGAGAGAACACAGCTACATGGAACATTTGGTTACTTTGTTTGCACCTCCTTCAGTCTTTTATGGGGTGATCTTAATTACCTTCTTTCTGACAAGCTCAATTCCCACTTCATGTTTGCAAGCCTCAAAATTCTTTGATTCTTAGGATGTATATCCGTATGGTCATATATCTATTCATAGAACAGTATATTTATTCATTATAACTCGATTTGTATAGCATATTCATATGTGTAGAATTATTTCAACTACCTCTTCTCATAAGTGAATAAAGTTTTTTGAATCCATGTGGAATACATGGCATTATTTCGGTGTATCTGGATCCACCTATAAATGGATTATTCTAAAATCAAGTCCAAGCCTCAAACCAAGCAAGGTAAACAAGCAGAGGTTTTTTACATCACAAACCTGCTCTTGGACTCAGAATTCTATAAGCTATTAGTTGTTTTCTGCAGCTCATAACAACATTGTCATACAGTCTGCTACCTAAAATAGTGACTATTTTACCAGACTAAGGTTAATAGTCTTCGGTTCAGTGTTATATTTGTAAAGCATATTACATTTATATATTTTACATAAATTCTATATATCATATATAAAAATTTAATTCAGTATATAAATTGAATACATTTGGGTCTCTTTAATCTTTTCCATTGTTTCTTAATCCTGTACTCACATTGGATATATTTTTTTTAACCAGGTGGGCTTCATAGACTATATCGTTCATCCTCTGTGGGAGACGTGGGCAGACCTGGTCCATCCTGACGCCCAGGACATTTTGGACACTTTGGAGGACAATCGCGAATGGTACCAGAGCACAATTCCTCAGAGCCCCTCCCCGGCGCCCGATGACCAGGAGGAGGGCAGGCAGGGTCAGACAGAAAAGTTCCAGTTTGAACTGACTTTAGAGGAAGACGGCGAGTCAGACACCGAGAAGGACAGTGGGAGTCAAGTTGAAGAAGACACTAGCTGCAGCGACTCGAAGACTCTGTGCACTCAGGACTCGGAGTCCACCGAGATCCCCCTGGATGAGCAGGTGGAAGAGGAGGCCGTGGCGGACGAGGAGAGCCAGCCCGAGGCCTGTGTCATCGGGGACCCCTCCCCAGACACGTAACAGGGCCCAGACTTCCATGCCTTTCGTTTGTGTTTTTTGTTTTTTTAAGTAGAAACGTTGTTTCCAAAGTGCATGTCACATGCCACAACCACGGTCACACCTCACTGTCATCTGCCAGGATGTTTGTGGAACAAAACTGACCTTGACGATTCAGTCTGGCGCTCAGGAATATCGTCACCAGTTTTTTCACCTCCATGTCATCAGAATGAGAGGGACATCTTCATGGACAGCATTGTCACAGGTCTGCGGCTCCATCAAGCTGAAGAAACCGAGAAAAATCAACTCTTAAGTGTTTTCTAGGGAGTGTGGCTCATTGGGCAGCCCCAAAGTTAAGATGATTTGGGGTTTTTTTTTCTTTTTGTTTGCAATATTTTCAGCAGAAAGAAGGCATTATTACATGGATGCAGTGAACAGATGGGTGAAGCAACGAATGGGTCAGGAACAGGACATAGTGTGAAGCTGTTACCAGGAAAAAGATGAGCCACAGAAATTGCATAATTTTCTAATTTCAAGTCTTCCTGATACCTGACTGAATAGTGTGGTTCGGTGAGCTGCACTGACCTCTACATTTTGTATGATATGTAAAACAGATTTTTTGTAGAGCTTACTTTTATTATTAAATGTATTGAGGTATTATATTTAAAAAACTACATTCAGAACTTCATCTGCCACTGGTTATTTTTTTCTAAGGAGTAACTTGCAAGTTTTCAGTACAAATCTGTGCTACACTGGATAAACCTAATTTACAAATTTTACTTGCACCTTAGACTTCATAGCAATTAACTGATTTGTAGTGACCCATTGTTTTATATACCAATGACTTCCATATTTTAAAAACAAAAATTGACTTTATGTTGCAGGAAACCCTTTTGTAGGTCTTCATTTGCTGGCTCTTCATTTTGGTCTATTCAGACACGCAGAGTTGCTCCCCACTGACATTTCTCTTCACCGTGTGCAAAGTGAACACGTGTTCCATAATACTCTGATGTGTGTTCTGTCTAATGTATCTCAAGCCTCGTGGACACTCAGTCATCAGTTGGTATTATCTGAAGCAAGTGGGAGATATATAAATACCCAGTAGCTAAAATGGTCAGTCTTTTTTAGATATTTTCCCACTTAGTGTCTTCTGATAACTTTTTGCTGTGGTGGTAGACCCTCATTTCACAAATGCATGTCTTTGTAATAACCCACACATTTCATGTTCATTTTTATTATTTTCACAGTCAGTTATAGTAAGAAAACCTTTTTCCCCTTGTGCTGCTTCATTATTCAGTGTGTGTTTGAACCTCTGTCCACATTTACCACGTGGGGTCTTATCAAATATATCACCACCATTCTGATGGATGCAAAGAACAGGTAGTCAAGTTAGAGTTAGCATTCTTTTCTGCCATGAGGTCGTATATAATGACTAGCTTTTACTTTTGATTTACAAAGAAAAGTTAATGGCTAGCTAGGTAATTTTTAACAATATTAGTAGAATATATTAATGAACACCAGTACAATGAATGCTCTTTTGTTTCTATGATTTCACCACGGGATTAAGAACTGTATGAGGAATATTCCTGAGACGTGATTTTAAGTGTAGCAATGACTCTTCCTTAAAGGACAGCCACATAACACATAATAGCATTTCTTGCTTTATCAGTTATCATTGATCCAGAAGTACATCTAGTGGAGGAGAACTTTAAATACGCTGATGAAAAGAAGTTGATGGTCCCTAGCACCAGAGATTAGGTGATGTGATGCCATTTTAAATTACTCAGTTGGGTAAGAAGATTCTGACTAAATCTTCAAGAGTAGAGATCACTCTTGGCTGAATTTAGCATCAAGAATTGTATTGCAATTTTAGAGATTGATTCCCAGTATTTACCTTTAATTGGCATCTTGGGGCATTTATTTAGTCTGGACTTTCTTCCCATTTCAGCTCTTAAAAAATGTTTACCTTCTCTGTGAAGAGCTTGGAGCCCAAATAATCATTTTTCACAGTGATATCCAAGAACTCAAGTAGAGGCTAAAGGAATATCTGACCAAACAGAAAATAGAACAGTAAATGGAATTGTAATCCTGAAAAATGTTTATATTGTGGATGTCTCAATCACTAAATCATCAGCCAGGGAAATGACCCAAGCTGAAGATACTATTTTAATCCCCTGAGAGCCATGGTTGGTTAGAAACATTGATAGAAAAATTAGGTAGCTGTGAACTTCAACATAGAGCACAAGACAGGAATTGACCAATTAATTATCAGATTCCCCTGTAAAATTCAGACAGTAATCTTTCAAATAAAGTCTTATGTTTGGCAGGTGGTTTCACAAGAACAATTGGAAACTTGTTTCCATTTTAATTTTGTTCCTGATGGAGGTCTAGAAGAAAAGGCAAAGAATCTAAGGTTTATTCCTTTCTCCCAAATACTCTCAATCCCTCCCTTTCCTCATGCTTGCTATTTCCCCCACAGAGTGCCTAGAACTTAAGAATGAAAAAAAAATTAAAACAGCAATATGTCACAAATCCAGACCTGAAAAGGTATATAACAGCACTAAAAAAGGGAGACTCCTTTTATTTCTTCAATTTGTTGGTTTTAATGGTCACATGTGTGAAGATACCCAATGATGGACAATCAAATTTTAGGAAAAAATATCCAAAAGACAGGGACTAGTGCACTGTACAATCTGCTTCTCCTCTCTTCTCTCCTCTGCTCTCGCCGAAGTGTGCTTCAGAATTATACACTGCTTTAAAAAGAATATCCTTTTATAAGTGGCTTTACATTTCCTAAAATGTTGTAAGAAAATACAGTATCTGGGTACTGTATGGGGAAGAAAATGTCTAAGTTTGCATAAAACCAGTACATTTCAGCTTGCAAGTTACTAAACATAATAATGCTGTTTTAATTTTCTTTTCTTTTATGTCACTTAAAATTCACAAGAAAATAATGTAGATAGAACAAATTGTAGACAAGGAAAAAAAAACTTGAATGAAGTGGATTTTACCGAAAGCTTTATGATGCTTTTTGAATGCATTATTTATTTTTTTGTGCCATGCATTTTTTTCTCACCAAATGACCTTACCAGTAATACAGTCTTGTTTGTCTGTTTACAACCATGTATTTATTGTAATGTACATACTGTAATGTTAATTGTAAATTATCAGTTCTTATTAAAACATCATCCCGAATTGGGATGGTGTTGATATATTTGGAAACTCTTGGTGAGAGAATGAATGGTGTGTATACATACTCCTTGTACATTTTCTTTTCTTCTATAAAATAGTCTTGTCACCTTAGAGCTTGTTTATGGAAGATTCAAGAAAACTATAAAATACATAAAGGTATATAAAATATAAAAACATAGCTGCAGGTCTTTGGTCCCAGGGCTGTGCCTTAACTTTAACCAATATTTTCTTCTGTTTTGCTGCATTTGAAAGTAAGGTAATGCTGGGGTTAGGGCTGGGCATTTTACATCTGAGCTTTGAATCAATTGGGTTTCTGGCAGCAGCTGGATTGTACAGAACCATGGTCAACCTCTAGAGCATTCTGAGACTCTTGAGAGACAAGCCCTTAAATGCTTTCTGCCACGAAGCACCAAAGCATATATGATGGTGTTTTTTCCAATAAGATACTAGCTGAGCTGCTTCAGTTAGTTACATTTGATTTTTTCTTTTTTTTAATTTTCAAACACTACTGGGGAAATTATTCTTGTCCAATAATTATTAAAAGTCTTTTCGACTTGAGCACATGGACAAATGAACTTGATTTGAAACTAGAGCCATAGGCCATGCATGTTAGTACTTTATTATTTGGCTTCCTGCCATGTTAGGAAAACAAAATATGAAAAAGGTCATTTTCTTTAAACCATGGAATTTTTCTTCAACTAAGATGAATCAAATTTCCTTATGTATGTAAATTCATACATTAACACAAAGTTTTATATCATGCCAGTTCACATAGCATAGTGGAGTCACCATTCTCTAGAATGTGTGTTTCTGCGAAACTTAACTTGCTTTAGAATTTTAAATTTTAACCTTGTGCAGAGGCCAGCTCCCGAAAGCTATGAAAAATTCCCAGTGGCTGATGTGGAAACCTCTTTCCACTGCTGCCCAGCCCTCAGGATGTGCAACTTAGTGAAAGGAGAGAATCTTTTTCTAGGAAAAATGAGCCTCCTTTTATTTTATTTCATTTTCTTTTTTGACACAAACTGTAGATTTTAGCAGCCCTGGCCCAAAGGAATTTGATTACTTTTGTTTTAAACAGTACAATGGGGACACTATAATTACAAAAAAGAAAAAAAATCCTTACTGATTTTAGTTGTTTTAAATTTGATTTCTTTGGATATGTTTTCAGAGTGGTCAATTGTGTGTGAGCATTACAAATGATGATTCTTTTAGTGGTTTCTTAGCCTCTCTTACAGCCCATGGGGATAGTACTGTACATCAATACCTTCATATGAAATTTTTATATGCAATGGAAATAAAAGCATGGGTTGATTCTGCCTATTTATGACTCGATCATTTACAAATAAGAGTATTATTCATTTTAACTCGTAGTTCAGTCAGCACATGTTTCCAAGAGCCATAAGGATTGTTAAGGTGAAATAAAGGATAGTGATATCATATATTACTACATATTTACAGTCCAATAAAGCCAAATTATGTAGATTAATCTTACTATAGAGTAAAAAGGCCAAATTATGTAGATGGCCTATAAGATAAGCACAGTAAAAGGCTTGGGAAGGGAACTTCTCTGATTGAGTGTTCTGGCATACTGAAAGTTATTCAGATACTCAACAGTTATTTGCTGGGTCCCTACTCTGCAAACTCCAAGACTGTAAGGATTCATCAATGAACAGACATAATTCAGCTTTTGTGAGTTTAAGGTCTAGAGGGGACAAAGGCATTGAACAGTTCCCTATGCAGCATCGTAAGTGTCCTTAGTATAGCAAAGAAGCTGAGGTGCTGTGATTGAACAAGAACCTGAGCTTGGTCTCTTCCAGAGAGGAAGGAGCTCAAAAGGTAACTTGGCAAAAAGGAAGAGTTGACAGGGTCAAAAGGGAGAGAAGGGTCCAGACAGAGAAAACTTCATTTGCAAAAGTCCTGAGGTACAAATGAGCTCCAAACCTCGGGAGAAATGGAAGAAAAGCACTCCTGCTCCCTTGCTCTTCACCTTGTAACCCTGCTTTCTTCCCTTTATAACACCACATGTGACTTCCCTCGTGACTCAGATGGTAAAACATCTGCCTACAATGCGGGAGACCCAGGTTTGATCCCTGGGTTGGGACAATCCCCTGGAGAAGGAAATGGCAACCCACTCCAGTACTCTTGCCTGGAAAATCCCATGCATGGAGGAGCCTGATGGCCTACATACAGTCCATGGGGTTGCAAAGAGTCGGACACGGCTGAGCGACTTCACTTTCTATGTGTTTTTTGTCTCTTTCCCACCAGAACAGAGCTTCACGAGAGTCCAGTCTTTGCTCACCAGTGTATCCCTCACACCTCAAATGGATCCCTGGTACACAGTAGATGTTTAATACTTGTTGAATATCACTACCAAATTGATATTGGATGTAATTCAATCTGGTGATCAAGACATTTAGGGTTGATACCATAAAATTAGTCTGGTTGTTTAGATAAAGAGAGTTCACAGTTTTCTATCTGGTTGCTAACTAATGACTCTGCCTCTTCCTCACAAATTCTTTTTTCTTCCTGAATGGCAGAAAATCAGTATTCATGATCAATCAGCACAAGTGTAAGCCCTGAATCTTAACTAGTAGAATAAGGTTAAATAGAATAAGCTGTGCTCTGCCTCCTCACCATTTTCTCCCACCACCACAGGCAACCACAGCAGCGGTAGCCTCCAGAGGCCCAAATCATCCCTTCCAGGAATGCTTGATCTAAACGCAAATCCCTTCCTCCGTCTACCACCCCTAAGTGAGATTATGCAACAAAAAAAAGTTGCCCTTCTTTTTCCCTGTATTCCCCTAGGCTGATTTAGGCCAACTTGGGTGTGCTGAGTCTACCTGGGTTTAGATCTTTGATCTGGAAACATCTCACACAGCTCTGAGCCTACAAGAGCAAAACATTCCGTGTCACCAGACAGCACCATCCCTAACAGGGACAAACTGCACACACACAGCCTTATTTTAATGGAATTCCACCTGTGCTTCCCCAGTTTGCAGATTTGGAGGCTGTTTCTGTCGTAGGTATTCTTGTATTTCCAAATACTCATTGTCAAACTCAGTGCAATGGGTGTAAAGCTCAGCCCACGAACTCAAGCCTGTAAGATACACTGCTTGCTTTATTTATATCAGTTAACGTGGGCTCTGTGTCCCCATTCTACTAAAGAATTGCCATCTCTGTCTTTATTACTACATCCCCTCTCCCTTCCAGTATAAAAGTTCTCTCATCTCCAGCCGAGTATAAGCACACCTTGGTGTTGTCCAGGCAGTGGTGGTTCCATACAGTTTCTGGGCTCTTTGCTTTCTTGTCAGGCATGTTGTATCCGCCGAGGCCGGGGAATCCCGGTTTGGGGGTCCTACATCTTTCCGCCACAATGGTTGCAAAGGACACCTGCCTCCCAAGATCCGGAGCCACTCTCAAAGACAATTCAAAGAAAGACCTAGACAGTTCCTCCAAGCTGGGCATACTCAGTAAAACTCTAGCCACAAACGAAGTGCAACCCTTCCCCTGTCCCACTCTATCTGAGCGGCAAACAGAGTGCAGCCTACATTTCTGTCCGGCTGTATTTTTGGACTTCCCACCCGACCCCAGCCGGATGATTAAGCTGCCTGCACACGTAAGAACTGACAACTTGCGTTCCTCGGGCAAGCAGAAAGCCACGCCATTTTGACACGACACAAATGAAACAAACAATAAGGCAACAGCTGTTCCTGGGTGAGAAAGGGTCCCCAGTCAATGACCGAGGCTTTGGAAAGGAAGGGAAAACTTGAAATGTTACCTTTTTCAACGGGTCACCGCAGAGATTGAGGAGAGCAGACACTGGTAAGAATCTTCACCCTTCCTTGGCTTTTGCTGTTTATCCTAGGAGCCCATGTGCAGCCTCCAGACAAATGTAGTCTTGTGTCTACTAGAATTTGACAAGATTTTTCATTAATTTTAATGTTAGCTTCCCCTGGGCTGTTGAGGAAATAACCAGTAGCAGTTTACTGGAGAATTTCTGGGAGTTTGGTTAACCCCAGGAGGGACCCTCTTTTGAGGAGGGAGTTGCTATGGAACGATTTGACAAAACTTTTCCCCTTGTATCCTGACTGAATGCAAATGAGAGAACTTTGGGCCTGTGTTTTGATGGGGCCTTTCCCAGTGACTCAGTGATAAAGCATTTGCCTGCAGTGCAGGAGACCAGAGTTCAATCCCTGGGCTGGGAAGATCCCCTGGAGAAGGGAATGGCTACCCACTCCAGTATGTTTATATGGAGAATTCCATGGACAGAGGATCCTAGCAGGCTGCAGTCCATGTGATCACGAAGAGTCGGACACTACTGTGTGAGGGAGCATGGAGAGTTTTGACCATGGACCCCAGGAGGGTGCAAAAAAGGGGAGCGTTCTAGGTTTCTGGCTTTAAAACTATTTAGTGGACTTTATTTATGGTCTTCTGGTCTCTTCAGAGTGGAAAAGCAATTCACTGGAAGCTTAGTGAGTACTCACATAACAGAGGATAGAGGCTGGTGGTAGGAGTCACCTTAGTCTTTCGATGTTTTGTTTTAGACAGGTCTTTAATTTTTCATTCGCCTTTTATAATGAAACATTCGATGAAGCTTTGGGGCAGCCTTGCTTTTTGGAGGCTTTGGCATGTCAATTAAAATAGATATCCCATTTTCTTTGTTGATTTGGGCAACACTCTCGGGTGCACTTCTTAAATGAACGATAATTGTCTCTTTGGAAAGTTCCCCATGGTGGTCATGGTAATTCTAGTTTGTCTTAGTAGGATTTTGCCATTTTGGTAGATATTTACACCTCCTGGGCCACAGTTCTTAGGCATAAAATAAGCAGGTGTACCGGAAGATGGCATTCAGTTCTTTGAAACTAGAAGATCTTGTTACTTTAGCTGAGCAGATTAATACCTAAGGTGGATGTGCTGCTGGGTTGGGGTTTTTGTGGTGTTTTACAAAAACTTTATGAAACAATTTTGTTGCTGAAAAACTGTTTAAAAATGATGAAAGAAGTCAATTCGGGTGGTACTAAAAAACTTTAATGAAATGGAAAATCTCCTTTTGGAGAACTGCCAAAGAGGGCAGAAAGCAAGAAGCTTTTATGGGATAAAGAATAAAGAGCAAGGAAGAGACAAATAGAAAATACTGCTTGCTGCTGCTGCTAAGTCGCTTCAGTCATGTCCGACTCTGTGCAACCCCATAGATGGCAGCCCACCAGGCTCCCCCATCCCTGGGATTCTCCAGGCAAGAACACTGGAGTGGGTTGCCATTTCCTTCTCCAAAGCATGAAAGTGAAAAGTGAAAGTGAAGTTGCTCAGCCATGTCCTACTCTTCGCGACCCCATGGACTGCAGCCTACCAGGCTCCTCTGCCCAAATATCTGCATGGCTGGGGACAAATAGTCAACCTTGTTTGGGGTGAGAAGCCAGAGGTGGGTTGTTTTTGGGGGATTGGCTGTTGGGATATGCTGCATATCTGCTCAGGAGAAGCATTTGGAGGAACATGAAAGTTGTAATATTTCGGTTTGTTGATGGCAGTGTCTCAGGCAGAAGCCACTCCATCTTGGGCCTAGAAATGTATTTCATCAGTATTTTGTACATATCTCCAGATTAGATATGTACATGGCCACCCTAGGTGGTATCTTTTGAAGAAAACATACTTCTTTTAGCCCAGCTAGTAGGCGTGCTTCAATCCATGGGGTTGCAAAGAGTTGGACGTGACTGAACAAAAACAGTAAAGATTTAAGTCAAGATGTTAATATTTGCCTCTTCTATCTTGGCTGATACTGGCACTCCTCAAAATGTGGTCCTTTAACTGATCAGAACCAACTGGGTTCTTGTTAGAAATGCCGATTATCAAGTCCCAACTGAGATTTCTAGAGTAAGAATCTCTAGGGGTGGGTCCCAGAATCTGTCTTTTAACAAGTCATCCTGTTACTCTTCTGCACCATGAAGTTAGAGAAACACTGTTCAAGACCTCTTGGAGTTGTTTTTTCCTCTTTTGGCTTTGCAAAAAAGGAGAAGTAATCATCTCAACCCCGTTTCTAATTTATTGCATTTACTCAAAGGGATGCATGTTACTATAGGAGTTTCAGCAGGTGACATGGTATAGCTAATGGCAATTGGAGAAACAGTAGAAACATATGTTTAACAAGCCAGTTTCCATCCACAAGACTCAGTATTATTAATGGAGAGACACCCACCTTCACCCCTCCATCCCTGCCTCCTCCATTTTGGAGGCCTGTGGCAAGCCAGGTTGTCAACTGCACCTACAAGTTATAGATTGGAGTTCCAGAGACATCCCTGTCTTGAAGCCCATTAATTTGCTTGAGTGGCTCAGAGAAGCATTTTACTTACCAGGTCACTGGTTTATGACAAAGAGCTATCACTCAGGAAAGCCAGATGGAAGAGATACATTCAGCAAGGGATGCGGAAAGGGCAGAAGTTTCCATGCCCTCTCCAAGCACACCACTCTCCCCAAATCTACAGTGTTCACCAACCTGGAATCTCTTCAAACCCCATTTTTTTTTCTTAATGGAGGTTTCATTGCATGAGGAAGTATATCATTGGCCATAGGAGATTAAATCAATATCCATCTCCTCTCCCTGGAAGCCGTGGGTGGGATTGAAATTGGTCCCCCTGACCCCATCCTTAAGTGTTTTCCAAGCCACTATTAACATAGTAAAAGACAACTTAATTACTCTTTAACACTTAGGAAATTCCAAGGGTGCTAGGAGCTTTATACCCGAAACTGGGAAGAAGACCAAATATATATTTTTATGGTAAATTACAGTATTACATAGCACAAGCTGGCATGGGCTAAAGGAGATACGATTAATATGACATTCAAAGGAGAGAAGATACCATCCACATTCTCCCTGCAGGACCATCAGTGTAATAGATGAAGACTGAGCACCCGTACCCCAGCTTCAGTTGCCCCATTCCAGCTCTCAGTCATGCAGTGTGTGCCCCTCTGCTTTTGTAATTGGGTGAAACTGCACAACACAAGGCTTGGAATCTGGCATCACATGGAACCACCAAAGGGACCAGATGACACACTCAGAAAGTCAGGGGGTTAACTCTGACCATTGGGAATCCAGAGATGGAAGGGAACCAGGCCGGTTAACTTCTCCTTCTCTGTCCTTGGGCTGCCCTGAGGCACAGCTTCCCCTTGAAGCCATTGAGACAACCCCTGTATTCTTATCAGTGAAAGCACCTCCCAAGCTGTCTACAATGTCTTTTGGCGGCATCTTGTGAGGCAGGAGCCAGTGCTAAAACATCACAACACACTGCTTCCCATTTTCCCTGCTTCCCTTTCTTTCCCTTTTCTTCCTTCCTTGCTTATTTTAGCCTAAATCCTTTTTTTCTCACCCCACTGCCCAAGGGTTTGCACCTCCCAAATAAACTCCCATCACTTTGACCTCTGCCTCCAGCTCTGTTTCCTAAAGACTTTGAGCTCCATGCCATCCTTTACATTCAGATGCCAAATTTGAGTATGTATATTTGTATATATTGGAGAAGGAAATGGCAGCCCAACTCAAGTATTCTTGCCTGGAGAATTCCATGGATGGAGGAGCCTGGCAGGCTACAGTCCATGGGGTCCCAAAGAATCAGACACAACTGAGTGACTAACACTATTACTACTATATGTATATATGTGTATGTGCCACTGTGTTTAAATAAGGCCCCTGGATATTATAGGCAGAGACTGCCCCCTCATCTTTGTTTTCCTATAGCTTAGTTCAGCGTCCGTCTGTCATATAGCAGGTATTCATTAAACAGGAAAAGAATGACAGGTGGATAATCGCCCAAAAGAATGAGGTTAATGATGAAGAATGGACAGGGAGAGTATGGACTGGCCTAGAGTGGATTAGAGATTGGGTAAACAGGAGTGACACAGTTAAGGGACCAGAGGTAGCTAGAGGAAGCACCCCAAGTAGAAGTTGAAGGGATTAGTTCATCTAACCAGGCAGAGTAAGGGAGATGCTGTGGCACCCATCACCTTCCAGGAAGTTTTATCTGCACCCGCTGTAAAGGATGCTCTCGCTTGCCTCACTCTGTCATTACCATCCTCTACTCTGTGTGCATCCTGGGGAATGGAAGTTGGAATGTGTTTGACTCTTGTGAAGGAAAGGAATTCTGCGGGGATTTGGTCTCTTCTCAGTCCTGTGGGCTGATTCTGAGCCTTTTGTGGAATCCCTCCATCCTTTCCAGTGTTTAGATTAGGACTGGCTTGCAGGGCTGCCTTTCTGGACAGTGAAACATAGGTAACTCCTGGGAAAGTCTTCCTCACTCTTACAGAAGGAGAAAAGAAGGGGCTGAGCTTTGGAAATGGTTCCTTAGGCTGCCATGGTTGGACTGTTATCTTAAGACCATGAGAGGAATTATCTGAAAACAGAGAGAACATACTAAGGATGACAGAGCTGAAGACAGCGTGAGTCTTTGAAGGTGTTTTTCAAGCTGCTAATATAATCAACTTGACTTCTAAGCTACTTATTTAAGATAAGGACCAGTTTTTATAATGGATGCCATTTCAATTGGACTTTCTATTACTTGCCCCTGAAAGAATCCTGACTAACACCCCCATGATCTGTGCCAACAATGTGCCAGGGAGTCTGGGTGGGGGTGGCATGCCTGGCATAGTGAAAAGGTTGGGACTTTGGCCCCAATTAGCTGAGTGACTATAGCATGTTAATTAATCTCTGAATCCTACTTTTTCTCAGTTTAAATATGGGAATTGTGATATTAGAATCTAATTTTTTCACAGTGTTATGAAAGTAAATGAATTAATAAATGCTAATCTCACTGTAAACATTAGACAGTACTTTTCATCTGCAGCTTGTGAACCATTAATGGATTGTGAAAGAGAGTTGCATTGAGGACTAAAACTTAAAAGAACTAAAATGGAACAGAAAATACTGCTGTTACCACACATAGTAAGTTTAGTCTTCTAAAATTATTGTTTCATTCACGTGTGTAGTTGTACATGCGTGCTTATGTGTATGTGCATAGCTGTCAGGTTAAATATATTTCTTGCTTTAGGTCATACACAAAGATGTTTGTGAAGCATGGATTTAGAGTAAAATGAATACCTGAGGCCAAACAAGAGTGAACACAGAAAAGGGTCTTCAGGTGAATTGTGATGATGTGCAGTGTCTCCTGGGAAAAGATGGAGAACAATGGACTACACCCAGATCCCATAGGATACCCAACACCTTATGGGAAGGTTGACTGCTTTGGGGGACAGGTAGCTTTGCTGTGTTTTGTAAATACAGAGTACCTGCTTAATTTTATACTCCCTTTTCACCAACATACATCCTAGAGAGCCATGGCTAGAGAAAAGAGAAGAGTGAATTTAGCAATTCTTTTTATAGCCTAGACACAAACAGGAGACACCTGCATGGAGGCGTGGCTTGTCTACCATCACCTTTAATCACCATGGAGTTCAAGTATGTGCACAAGGCAAGGAAAGCAAGAATTACTCCAGGACAAAGGAAAGAATAACATCAAATCCTTTCAAAATGCAGGTTTTGCCCTGGATTGTTTTTCTTCTTTTAATGAGCAAGGGGAGAAGATTAGAAAAAATTATGTAGGTCATTCACACATGTCTGGGAGAGGTCTAGTGCCTTCAGCCATGCAGGGAGAAAGGCAAATTGAAAATCAACTGAGCGATAATTGCCCCTCTCTATGGACCGCTGTCTTAGTTGCTTTAAAGGACTGGTGCTTGACGCTTGCTTTTGAGGAGCTTTCAGTTTGGTCAGAAAAGGATGGGGTAAAAGGTAGGAATCAGAGAAGAGTATAGTGAGCACTGGGTCTGCCCAGGTGGCACTAGTGGTAAAGATCCTGTCTGCCAATGTAGGAGACATAAGAAACGGGGTTGATCAGTGGGTCGGAAAGACCCCCTGGAGGAGGGGATGGCAACCTACTCCAGTATTCTTGCCTGGAGAATCCCATCGGCAGAGGAGCCTGGCAGGCTACAGTTCATAGGGCCACAGAGTCAGACACAACTGAAGTGACTTAGCACACACACATGCATAGTGAGCACTGAGACTTCGTCACACTTTGAGCTTTCTCATTTCAAGCTGACACAAACCCAATATCCCCTCTGTTTTACAGAGAAGTCAAAGGAGGCTGAAAAAGATGTGGTCGCTCATTCAAAATGTCAGAGCTGATATTTAAACATAAGCCTGTTTGTCTCTCAAGTCACCTGTATTCCCTGGAGAGGAGAATCTTTACCCTGATTGTTGCTTAAGTTTTGTTTTTTTTTTTTACTTCTTTTGCTTAAAGGAAAGTAAAGAACATAAGTTCCTTACGTTGTCAGCTATGAGTATTCAAGTTATTATCTAGGGGATTTATTTTTTATCTCAAATCTCCATTTTCTTCAATAGTTACTATTGTTAAAGTACTTAACATGTTGGGAATGTGGATATTTTGCTCTACACTGAGCAGATACTTAACATACATTATTACCAGATCTCACTGCAAAAGTTGGTGGTCACCTCCTTCCCCTCTCTCTCCCTCTTCTCATTTTAGAAATTAGAAATACAAGAGAAATACAGAAAAGTCAAAAACAAACTGACTACCCTGTGTCCTCACTATATGGCAGAGCAGGGTTTCTAACCTGTGCTCACTGACTTTTGACTAAACCTCTAACATGTACCGGAGAAGGCAATGGCACCCCACTCCAGTACTCTTGCCTGGAAAATCCTATGGATGGAGGAGCCTGGTGGGCTGCAGTCCATGGGGTCGCTAAGAGTTGGACACTACTGAGCAACTTCACTTTTACTTTTCACTTTCATGCATTGGAGAAGGAAATGGCACCCCACTCCAGTACTCTTGCCTGGAAAATGCCATGGACAGAGGAGCCTGGTAGGCTGCAGTCCATTGGGTCACAAAGAGTCGGACACGACTGAGTGACTTCACTTTCCCTTTTCACTTTCATGCATGGGAGAAGGATATGGTAACCCACTCCAGTGTTCTTGCCTGGAGAATCCCAGGGATGGGGGAGCCTGGTGGGCTGCCGTCTGTGGGGTCGCACAGAGTCAGACACAACTGAAGCGACTTAGTAGCAGCAGCAGTAGCAGCAGCAGCTAACATGTACAGAGGAGCCTGGTGGGCTACAATCCATGCGGTCGCAAAGAGTCGAACACGACTGAGTGACTTCACTAACCTGTACACGGGGCTTCCCTTGTGGCTCAGCTGGTGAAGAATCTACCTGCGATGCGGGAGACCTGGGTTCAATCCCTGGATTGGGAAGATCTCCTGGAGAAGGGAAAGGCTACCCACTCCAGTATTCTGGCCTGGAGAATTTCATGGACTGTATAGACCATGGGGTCACAAAGAGTTGGACACGATTGAGCGACTTTCACTTCACTAACGTGTACACATATATGTATGTGTTTGTGTCTAAAACATTTTTATTCTCATGTTTGAAGCCAGTCAGATAAGCGTGAACACAGAAAATCCTGGCAATTCATTCTCTGTATTCCCAGCCCTTCCCAAATGCTCTACAGATGCCTCTTTGTAGCAGCCAGCCTTAGCCATTTTCTTTAAGTTGATGAAGATCACTGTGTTCAGTGCTCCTGCAACAATTCTGATAATGATGAGTTGTGTTTTTTTTTACCAAGAGTTGAATTGTGGTGTGGTGGAATATACCACCATGTTCACCAACTCTGGAACCTAGAAAGAGGAAGATCACAAGTTTTGGTTCCTGACAACATCCTCCATTTTTCTCTGATTTACGCAAATGCTAACAGCAGCTGGGCTCAAAACACAGACTCACCTTGCCAGGAAGGCGCTCCAAGACTCAGCCCTGCTGCTGGGACCTCCTTTTCACATTGCATATCCTTGGGAAGAGAGGGGAAGTTCTCCAAGAGTGTTTTGTAATTTCATCCCTTCTCTGGTTTTGACACAGATTCATAGCATTGTGACCTATGTGAACTCTTTCTTTAATTAAAGAAATAAAAGTGTTTCATCCTTTAATGCAGACCTCAAGAGAGCTTCTGGGTTCAGGTCCCCTGGTACAAGGACCACGTCCTTCTGCCAGAATTAGTCCCAGACATACTGTTGAGTTGGGCAGTGGTATTCAAAAGGACACTGATGAGAAGATTTGAAGAATTGAAGAGCTGACATTCTTTACTGTCCATCACCAACCTGCAGAGCTTTGTAACCAAGATGATAGTCACATGGCAATAGTAGCCTAAGAAAAAAGGATGCAAAGGGTGTTTTCCTCCAGGGAAGTCCAGGATATTGCTGTGAGCAGTCAGGGTCCAGGGCTGCCAACTCAAGGGGGCTGAGGCCTCTGTGGGCCTCCAGGACCCCGGAAGATACATGGAACTCTCTGGACCCAGGGTGAGACACACCTGGTTTTAGATGTGTCACCCTGTACACATTTTTCAACTAATCTGACCTCTAGTTTTCATTCTTAGGGGAGCTATTTCAACATGGGTATTATATTAATTAACTATTTTTCATAATTTGATAGAAGTAATATTGGTACATTATTTAAAAAGTCCAATATTTACATGACTCATTAACATATATTAGTCTCCTTGGGCTGCCATAACACAGTGTCACAGACTGGGTGGCTTAAAACACAGAACTTTATTTTTTCACAGTTCTGGAGGGCATAAGCCCTAGATCAGTGTGTCAGCAGGTTTGATGTCTCCTGAGGCCTCTCTCCTTGGCTTGCAGACGGCCGCCTTTTCCCTGCGTCATCACATGGTCTTCCCTCTGTGTGTCTCTGGGGATCCAAATCTCTTCCCATGAGGACACCAGTCAGACTGGATTAGGTCCAGCCGTATGACCTCCTTTGATCGTAATCACTTCTTTTAATGCCTTGCTTCCAAATACAGTCACATTCTGAGGTGCTGGAGGGTTAGGGCTTTAACCCATAGAGTTGAGAGGGACACTGTTCAGCCCATAACAACCAACAAAGAGAAATCCTGTGCCTACCTTGCATGCCCTGGTTCCACTTCCTGAGAGCCTAACCCTCCTTTTCCTTCCTATATTTACTGCAATATTTATAAATGACTTATTTGTACTGCAGTTTCTTGCTTTTCTGATTTTAGCTATAATCTCTGACTTTTGTTATCGGAAATGAGGATATACCCTCAGTTCCACATGCTTTTTTGAAGTCTTCTAGAATTGTATCGTATTTTTTGGTTAGATTATTATTAAAAGTTTGCATTGTTATATTTATGTAAAAAATATTTACTGCCAATCCATGTAGTTTGTTATAATTACATTTGTATTTTCTGGTAGGTCTTTCCAGGAGATGATAATTATTTCCATTTTTACTACTTTTCAACATCCTTATCACTGTCCATCCCATATTCTCCACTGAAGGGAATCTCCTTTCATTATTGTGAACACGTCCAGGAGTCCTGGCTTTCACTGGTTTACCTGCTCCATCTGAGATAGTCATTTTCCCAGATTGTGGCTTTGAGATCTTGTCTTTACTACTGTTCTTGGATTTTCGTTCAGCATCCTCCTAGAGAGTCCCTTCCCTTCTTGCTGTACTGGATCTTCTGTTTCTTGGATCTTAGTGTTTTTAGTTGTCTTAGCTTACCTCGTATTTTGCTTACTTTGGTGTACCTCATGCACTAGTAGCTTCCCGAGAAAGAATGCCTAGAAGGTAAATGTGAAAAGATTTTGAATATGAGAGTCCTTTATTTCACTCTGTTATTTGCATGAGAGTCAAATATAGAATTTTGGGTTGGAAATACATGTCCTCTCAGATCTTTGCAGACATTAATTTCCTGCATTGGCATTGAGGAATCTACTGACTTTCTGATCCTTAACTTCTGTACATCACCAGTTTTTCCTTTGCTGTTGGTTCTCTTTATTTTCTTGATGTTTCTAAGATCTTTTCTTTGTCCCATTTCCAATCAGTGTTCCTGTTTTCAGAACCCACCTGCACTCCCATGTCCACAGATCCCTGGATTCTTCCGTTTCTGAGCCTTTCTGGGATTCTGAGAGCAAATTGCTCACTGATGGTCTTCCCTTGCTCTGTGCTGGGGGTTTTGCTAATTTTGCTCCTGTTACCTTCCCATCTGCTTCCAGCTTCTACCTTGTGGTTGTATAGGTATAGGTAAATATTCAAAATACAGTCACATTCTGAGTCACAGTTCCATTCTCTTAGTCCTTGTGTGTTTATGCTTTTAAGGAAAATCCTTTTACTACCATCTTTGTGGAGAAATATACAAATATGAGGGCTTCCCTGATAGCTCACCTAGTAAAGAATCCACCTGCAATGCAGGAGACCCTGGTTCGATTCCTGGGTCAGGAAGTTCCCCTAGAGAAGGTATAGGCTACCCACTCCAGTATTCTTGGGCATCCCTGGTGGCTCAGATGGTAAAGAATCCACCTGCAATGTGAGAGACCTGGGTTCGATCCCTGGGTTGGGAAGATCCCCTGAAGGAGTGCATGGAAACCCACTCCAGTATTCTTGTTTGGACAGTCCCCATGGACAGAGGAACCTGGTGGGCTACAGTCCATAGGGTTGCAAAGAGTTGGACATGACTGAGCAAGAAAGCACAGCACATGCAAATATGAATATTCAACTCCCCCCCCCCCCACCTTTTAAGTGGAAGTTCCTCATAGAATTATCATAAAATTCGAAATTGTGTGTGTGTGTGTATATATATATATATATTTAAAACCACTTATCTATAGAACCTGTTACATAGCAGGCACTGAAAATATCACATTTGTGTGTATATGTGTGTAGCATGGGGCTAACAGGGACTTAAACACTGAGGGTCATATGATGGCCTGGAACCAATCTTTGCATGAAGACTTTGTTGTTGTTTAGTTGCAAAGTTGTGTCCCACTCTTTGTGACCCCTGGACTGTAGCTCTCCAGGCTCCTCTGTCCATGGTATATCCCAGGCAAGAAGACTGGAGTGGGTTACCATTTTTTTTCTCCAGAGGATCTTCTTAGCCCATGGATCAAACCCACGACTTCTGCATTGGCAGGCAGATTCTTTACCACTGAGCCACCAGGGAAGCCCTTGTGAAGACTTACAAACATCTTAAAAAAAAAAAAAAAAAACTTCTGACATGTCTGAGTAAACCTACAGTCAAAGAGAGAAGTATTTCTGAACATGCTATGCTATGCTATGCTAACTCGCTTCAGTCGTGTCCGACTCTGTGTGACCCCATAGACGGCAGCCCACCAGGCTCCCCCATCCCTGGGATTCTCCAGGCAAGAATACTGGAGTGGGTTGCCATTTCCTTCTCCAATGCATGAAAGTGAAAAGTGAAAGTGAAGTCGCTCAGTCCTGTCTGACTCTTAGCGACCCCATGGACTGCAGCCTACCAGGCTCCTTTGTCCATGGGATTTTCCAGGCAAAAGTACTGGAGTGGAGTGCCATTGCCTTCTCCAATTTCTGAACATAGGATGGTATTTTTTGTTGCTAGACTCTGCCTTTCTCAGCCTCATGGATTCATGCCTATGCCCTTGATAGAGAAAAAGGGTCTAAAAAGAAATGCAGCAGATGTTGGTTTTAGTTCAGTATTTGGTTATTCTGCTTTCAGTCTTCAGAAAGCACACTTCATTATTTCTGGCATCCATGCCTCAATGATGATGTAGTTATAAATGTTATCAGTGTAACAGCATCAGAGACAGGAAGGAGTGTTGGGGGCCAGAGTGAGGTACTCCGCCCGTGACAAAGGTCATGAGGAAGGAGGCTCGACATACGCAAAGGCGGGATCGAGCCTCAGGAGTCCCCCTGGAACTCCTCGAGCATCTACCCCCATAACCAGAGCCTGCCTACTTTACTACTTTGTGCTCACCTACACCTCTGACTTTACGGGGGGCTGTCCCCCACCACCTCTTTTGGAGAAGGAGTTAACTTAGAGCTCCAGTTTATAATAATTCCTGGGCGTGATAAGAGTGTTTTAACCTACAAACTCCTCTGAAGGTTCTCTGGCCTGCCTGACAGGCTTGTCCGGCCACATGTGATCGCTCACAGCCTCCCAGCCGTGAGAGGCACAAGATGCTTTAAACCTTCTAAAAACAGGTTCCTTAGAAAAGTTAGAAAACTATTAGTATAAGTATAATGGGCTAATTAGAAATTGTGTTGGTGAAGGGTTTTTCATTTGTTGAGCCAATGTTTGTTGCTAAGTCTCCATATCCCCTGCCCTTACACACATTAATGAATATATAGAATTAACCTTTGATATTAATCACGTTAGACCTTAGGCTAAGTAAATTCTTTCCTTAACTAAAACCCACTACACCCTCACCCTGTAGGAATGTAACTTTATTTGGGTGGCGTCTGTTTTGAGAATAATCAGCCCTGGAGAAATAAGCGTCCTGATTGACTGACCGCTGTCACAAGGAGAGGGTCGTAAATTGTCAGCAGGCCCCCCTGGCCAGAAGATGATGTAACACCCCTAAGACCTCTGTATACATTTGTATGAAGCACCTGACTTTGATAAAAGTCAGGACTGCTGACCCCGCGTGACTTTTGCATAACATCTCAGTGTATAAAAGTAGACCATGGAAAATAAAGAATTGGGATCAGTTTCTCGAAATACTGGTCTCCCCATGTCGCGCTCTCTCTCACTCTGGTTGAGTCTCCATCTGGAGCGCGGAACCCACCATGCTTACTAATTATGCCTGGGCTTCTAAGATCCGACCGGGGAGGCCTCAGTGTCTCCTCTCCTTCGGGAGAACGGAAGGATGCCTGCGGCCTACGTAAGTGGTGCAAACTTCTTGTCTTGAAGTTTTATTGGTCTCCCGCGTAAACCAAGCTACTCAGCCTCTTTTCTCCACTGAATTTTCCTACTGAGCTATCCTCATCCTATTACTCTTTATATCTTTGATAAAATATTTAAATAAATAGGTCGCCGACGCCGTCCCCGCTTCGAATACCCTGGATCAGCCGGGGCAGGACCCCGGCAAAGGAGGCATGTAATAAAGGTGTTATTAATATGTCTATACTATCTTTAAAATCCAGCTTTAGAGATGAAATGTACAGTGTGTGAAAGGGGAGTTACCCTCAGTGAAGGCTATAGAAAGAGTTTAAATACTTACCTATAACTTGCTGTAAGGACACTCAGAGAAGGCATTGCAGGAGTTTGAAGGCACTGGGTTAGAGCTAGACAAATCAGTTTGCCACTCACATTCATCAGAGTTGATAATTAAAACTATCAATGTTCTGTGTATCTAGGAGCTGCTGCACTGAAAGTAAAGAATTAAGGGGAAAATACCGATAGATAAAGAGAAAAGAATCACCAAAGGAATCTTCAGTTAATCAACTCAGAACATTTCTTGAGCATACTTTGTCGTCAGGATTCTAAAGATTTGGTCAGAGAGACTAGGAGGAAAGACAAAAAGAGGGCATCACCTTGGGATCCTACGTCAGTTGGTTAATGAGGTTGTGTTTTATACATTACAAGTCTGGGCAGAAGCCAAGAACAACAGTGGGGATATGGGATGTGAATTTGGTCATGGTCGGAGATGTGGGTAAATTCAATGATTTTGAAATGTAATCAGGTGGGAAAGATGCCCCCCCAAATCTAGCTGTTGGAAAATTTACAAACACATGATTAACAACAAGCATACTGAAAAGCTAATGGCAGAAGGTGACAGCAGTGGTGACCTGAGGGTCACAAATGAACTGGGTTTCCTGGATAGTGGGCAAACAGGCTGTGTTGGGGGAAGCACCAGATAGTTGTAAGAGGAGGGATTCTCCTTTTTCATTCTCCTAAGAGACTTCACCTTGGAAAATGATGGCATCATTGATGCCTTTTTGGATGGCAAAACCAAAAGATTCTTTTTGGTTATAATGACCTTGAACTTGTATCCAGATGTGGCCAGCCTATTGCAGAGAGCTTATTTACCTGATCATTTCCCCTCAGATTTTGAGCCCGACCCACCCCCACCCCCCCACCATTGCTGTCACTCCACAAGCTCCAATTCCTTTCAAATGCCATCTGAAAGCATTTATTTTTCTCTGTTACCCCTACCCCTTAATTTGCAGCATCACTGGCTTTTGCTTAGTATTAGCAGCAGCAGCAGCAGTAATCCTTGGCGATTGTTTCCTCATTGGCAGTTGTATGAAGTGTTTGGTGATATTGTTGTTTGGGGGAAGCTGAGGGAGTGAGGGAAATGCTATCATCAGAATTCCATGGCCTTTAAACGCAGTTTGGTGCCAGTACACTGGGGGATTCTCTGGCCCTCGTGGGAGTATTTCATTCTTACACGCTAGGGATGTCCCGAGCGATCCACCCCAGTGCACCATTCACAATAGGGTTTGACTTTTAAATAGCTTTTCATTTGGTTGGAAAGAACAGATTCCCGCACAGTTTTTGGAATGCATGGAAAACCCCTATCATTTTCCTGTCTGAACACCTTCTTCACATGCAGCCCACACAGTTCTCTGCTTTACAAAAGAGAGAGGGATAGTGGGAGGGAGAAGGATAGAGGTCACCGATGACGCTCAGGGCTCAGGGATGACCTTTCCTTCTTAGCTGTTCTGGGTAAGGTGTATTCCTTCACTGGGCAGCGTGCAGAAATAGTGAGTGGGCAGGAGCTTTATTCTTCCCTGGTGTCACCACCCCCACCACCCACATGGCCTCATGACTACATAACGCAGTCGCTTCCTTTTGTTTCCATGAAACACTTCTGACTATGAAAAGACTTATAAAAGGAGTTTGTGCTCATTGTTGAAAACTTGGACGGAGCCAAAAAGCATACAAGGGCAGAATAACAAAGAAACAAACCTTAGAATACCATTCCCAGAGCCAGCTACTCAAAGCTTTGTGGTACTACAAATCAAGAATTTGTTTAATGATTTATTAAATATTTATTGACTGCTTATGCCCTACCAGGCATTATGCTGGCTACATACAGAGGCAAATGGTGAGATCCTTACTCCTGTGAAAATGTGCCTGTGTTAATGCAGGTCCTGTCTGAGATGTTTCCTGACCTTTTGTATCCTGCACAATGTGTTTCTGCGGTCATTAAAGGCTCAGTTCTTAGAGCTTCTGTAGTCTGGGTTAGCTGATCCCTCTCCTGTCTTTATACAAGAATGATATCCTGCCCGTTTTCACAGCTATCTTCAGGCACACAGCTGCTGTCTGTGAACTTATGAAGTTAGAGTGTCCCAGTGGCAATGACTCTTGCCTCTCTACCATATGACCCAACAGTCCCTCTACTGGGCATATATACCCTGAGGAAACCAGAACTTAAAAAGACACATGTGCCCCAGTGCTCATTGCAGCACTATTTACAATGGCTAGGACATGGGAGCAAGCTAGCTGTCCATCAACAGGTGAATGGGTAAAGAAGCTGTGGTACATATATACCATGGAATATTACTCAGCATAAAAAGGAATACATTTGAGTTAATTCTAATGAGGTGGATGAACCTAGAGCCTATTATATAGAGTGAAGTAAGTCAGAAAGAAAAATATGGTATAGCAACACATATATGTGGAATCTAGAAAGATGATCTAGAAATACTGAGGAGCGTATTTGCAGGGCAGCGGTGGGGACAAAGACATAGAGAATGATTTTGTGGACACAGTGGGTGGAGCTGAGGGGTGGGACAGATTAGAAACTAACACGGAAACATACACGTTACCATATGTGAAACAGATAGCCAGTGGAAATTTGCTGTATGACGTAGGGAGCTCACATGCTCTGTGACAACCTAGAGGGGTGAGATGGGGTGGGAGACAGGTTCATGAGGGAAGGAACATATGTATACCTATGGCTGATTCATGTTGATGTATGGCAGAAACTAACAATATTGTAAAGCAACTATCCTCCAATTAAAAATAAATGTTGAAAGAATGGTTTCCTTGATAGAAATGACAGTGAGTTAGGGAGGATATGGAGGTGAGGGGAAATGAATAGCCCTGGCAGGTTGCTGTGCTGTTGGTCTGGGAGATGGCAGGGGGAGAGGCAGTACACGGGCCAGTGCAAAACTTAGTGCTGGGTGGGGATGACTTTATTATGACACAGGATTGAGGAAAAATCAAGTAGAGAAGGAAAGGTTTAAGATTGAAAACAAAGGGCTAACTGATGAAACAGACTCACTGGAAAGAGATCCAGAATACCAACTGGTCCATCCATACAAGGGTGGTGGCACTGTCAGGAGGCACCTTGGAATTGTGTGGGTTATCAGGGTGACTTGGGGCTGTTAAGGCATCGAATGGGCAGAGTCCAGAGATGTGGTGCGTCCTGCACTGGGTGATATAGTGAAGAAAGTTTCCACATTCCAAGCAGCTTTCAAATGAGCTACTAGTCAGGAAGGTGAAAACTCTATTTAGAATTATCTGAGCCTGGAACCTAGCACTGTTTTTCAGTGACAGAAAGTAATTTTTACATAGTTTTAATATGGATTAAATTTCCCAAAGATTCAACCACAGTATAAATCAAGGGAAGATTTCACTGGGAAAACTTTATATATATAAAATACTTTATAAAGCATTACTTACCATTTTGAAATGGCATTTTTATTCCTACTGAAAGTGAAAGTGTTAGTCCTACTCGGTCTCATCTGCTCTTTGCGACCCCATGGACTGTAGCCCGCTAGCTTCCTCTGTCCATAAAATTCTCCAGGCAAGAATGCTGGAGTGGGTAGCCATTTCTTTCTCCAGGGGATCTTCCCAACCCAGGGATGGAACCTGAGTCTCGGGCATTGCAGGAAGATTATTTACCATCTGAGCCACCAGGGAAGCCCATGAGTTCTAAGATTAAGTACCTGAATCTGTCTACACATTCATAATTAGCACACAGTGATTCTACATTGAGGTATAAGGATTTTTCTACCTTACTGTGTATTCAGTATAATAGTACCTGAGCCTTTACATATTGAAAAGCATATTACTTTCCTTTTATTTTTTAATTATGTCATAAAATCAATTAAAATGTAATTATGTATTTAGGTAGGTTATATTCATTTCTCAGTATTAAAGGGGAAGGGAGTTACAAAATACTTTTTTATAAAAAGGCATTGGATCTGATTCAGCTAAGAATCACCAGCAAAAATAGAAACACTTAGCAAGAGACGCTTTAAACACTGTGCTAGAGAAGGCAGTAAGGATGGATGAGGCACACAGAAGTCAAAGGAAGGCGGGCATGGAGTTGAGGAAATCATCCTGTCCTTTATCCTCTGTCAAGTAAGAGTTTAAGATGTGTTTAGAGTGCAGGAGGGAGTGAAATTGAAGGTGACATAAAAAAGAGAAAGAGGAAAGTCAGTTGTGGATGAGTGTTGTCTGAGACTATGGGAAGATTGCTGCTGTTGCTGCTGCTAAGTCGCTTCAGTCGTGTCCGACTCTGTCTGACCCCATAGACAGCAGCCCACCAGGCTCCCCTGTCCCTGGGATTCTCCAGGCAAGAACACTGGAGTGGGTTGCCATTTCCTTCTCCAATGCGTGAAAGTGAAAAGGGAAAGTGAAGTCGGTCAGTTGTGTCCAACTCTTCACGACCCCGTGGACTGCAGCCTACCAGGTTCCTCCATCCATGGGATTTTCCAGGCCAGAGTACTGGAGTGGGGTGCTATTGCCTTCTCCAGGAAGATTGCTGCTGCTGCTGCCGCCGTGTCCAACTCTGTGCAACCCCATAGACGGCAGCCCACCAGGCTCCATCATCCCTGGGATCCTCCAGGCAATAACACTGGAGTGGGTTGCCATTTCCTTCTCCAATGCATGAAAGTGAAAAGTGAAAGTGAAGTCGCTCAGTCCTGTCTGACTCTTAGCGACCTCATGGACTGCAGCCTACCAGGCTCCTCCATCCATGGGATTTTCCAGGCAAGAGTACTGGAGTGGGTTGCCATTGCCTTCTCCAGGAAGATTGCTAGGCAGTGTTCAAAGCCCAGTTGAGGTTGGAGAACTTAAATTTGTCAAGAGCCTCATTCAGCACAGGTGTGGTCTTTGCCAGAAGAGCTCAACAGGAGTGCTTCTCTTAGGGAGCAGGGAGGGCTGGCTGGATTCATCCAGGGTTGGAGTTTCCCTAAGCAGGAGTAGCAGAAGAGTAAAAGGTCAGGTCATGAAGAACACTGACTACCAGACTCAGCAGCTTAGCAGTGAACTATGATTAGGGCCAGAAGTGACACCTAGGAGACTGTTACATTATAAAGGCCCCTGGTCAACCCCAGGGTCCCCCAGTAATAGTACATTCTTCCTCTTTCTATTTCAAGAATGCAGCCAGCTTTATTCCCCACCTGGTATATTAGTTGGTGAAGTTCCATTAAAAGATTTTCCTCTGTTTTGCTGCACTGACTTACAAGGGCTGACATTCTCTCAGGACTCTATAAAGAAACAGTGCAGCTTCCGGGCCTCTTGATGTAAATGGAGGCGAATTTTGCTAAGGTGAAGGTGAGTGTTCCCAAATCTGGAGGGAGGCAGGGCTTTTAAAGGAGAAAGTCAGTACACACTAAGATGAAAATAAGAGGTTTAGCCAGTGGAAGCCTCTTGGCTTAAAAGAAAAGCTCTGTAAATTCCCACATTTCTCCTGAAGAGTCAGACTTTTAAAAATCAGGCACGACCTTACAAATTTCTCATCTAAATTTCTGTCCAAGTTTCCATTTTGATTGTTGGAATCTTGAGTGGTAGCTTCTGACTGCAATCCAGACCTCATCCTGCTCCTCTCTTCTTAACTGAAGTGGAAGCAAGGAGGCATCAGGAAAAGAAAAGAGTCACCGTCTGATGGCTGCATTCAGATTTGGGGGCTGAAGTATAGAGAGAAAGGGAGAGAGGGATGAGCTGGTTCACCAGTGGAGTTGCTGGGGGCTGAGCACACTTGGCAGCTCCAAGACACTGGGAATCTCAAGGGCATGCATGACTGGGCTTGGAGCAGGCGTGCACATTCATATGGGAATTGGATATGGATTGCGGACCTAATGGAGAAATGGATATAAAATGCTATGAGGTCTCAATGAATAAGATGCTGCAAATATCTTCCTTGAAAGATCATGAATAGAAATGACTAAACTAACACAAATTCATATCAAGAATATATAGAAAGAAAGAAAAGGGTATGATGAAGGGAAAATCCAGATGGCTAACAAGTATATGAATAATTGTATAAACACTAATAATCATAGAACTGCAAGTCAAAATGGGGCACTTCACTGTGTATAACAGACTGAAGGTTCGTCCACATCACTATAAATGACCCAGTTTCATTTCTTTTTATGGCTGAGTTATATTCCATTGTATATATGTATCATATCCTGTCATACAGAGTGAAGTAAGTCAGAAAGAGAAAAGCAAATAAAGTATATTAAGGCATATATGTGGAATCTAGGATATGGTAATGACGAACCTATTTGCAGGGCAGGAGTAGAGACATAGGTGTAGAGAAGGAACGTGGACATGATGGGGAAGGAGAGGGTAGGGAGAATCGAGAGGGTGCCATTGACATATACACGCTATCATGTGTAAAATAGCTAGCTAGGGGGAAGCTGCTGTTTAGCACAGGGAGTTCAGCTCAGTGCTCCTTGATGACTTTGGGGGTAGAATGGGAGGGGGAGGTAGGAGGGAGGATCAAGAGGGAGGGGATATGTGAATACTTAGAGCTGATTAGAGCTGATTCATGTTGTTGTACAGCAGAAACTAACACAATATTGTAAATCAATTGTATTCCGATTTTAAAAAACGGGGCACTTGAGATAGGAAAAAAAAAAAAAAGGAAACTTGAATAATGAAGTATTGGCAAAGTTGTAGAGAAATAGGAGTCCTCAGGCATGGCTGATGGAGATGCAGACTGTTAGAGCCATTCTGGAAAGTGATTTGGCAGCACTGAATGGAATTAAACATGAGAATACTCTGTGACCAGCCATCTTTCTTGTCTACTTATACCCAACAGAAATTCCTTCAAAGGTTCCTAAGGAATGCCACAGGGCTATCATGGTGGTTTTGTGGGGGTAAGAAGTTGGAAGTAATCTGTTTACCACTAGGGGAGTACATAGGAGAAGTACAGGAGAGGGACACGGTGGTCCTCTCTGCAGCACTTAGAAGCAAGAATTAGATGTACTCCTCTGTCCATGGAATTCTCCAGGCAAGAATACTGGAGTGGGTAGCCATTCCCTTCTCCAGGTAGCAAGGGTAGATTTTTTTTAAATAGTGCCAAGTGAAAAACCTAAGAAGCAGAATAATACCATTTAAAACGGGAACCACATGCAGACATTAAATGCCCTACACGCTTTGCAAAGATGCGGCATTTGTTCAGGAAATTGGATCAATGGCTGTAATAGAAGCACCCAAAATAATAAGCCTGATAGATTTTTTTTCTCCTGTTAAAATTCAGGTAGGCAATCCAGAGGGGGTTCAGCATCATCAGGGACCTGTTTCTGTCATTTTACTTTGATACCTTCAGCTCATGACTCTTATCTCAGAGTCCTGTGTGGCTACTTGATCTCCTAGCACACAGTCAGACTCTGCCCAGTGGGAAGAGAGAAAGGAAAAGGAAAAGAAAAGATACATTTCTGCTTATAGGGCAGCCTAGAAGTTCACACATCACTTTTGCTCTTATCCCATTGGCTAACATTAAATGGTGTAGTCATGCCCAGCAACCAGCTATGAATTCTGTTAGGATGTTAGGAGGTTGACAAGCAATGCATATGTGCAAATGACGCAAATTAACACATTAGGGTAGGGCCTGAGGAGGAAGGGATGGGGATCAGAAGGAAAAGGGAAGAATGACATTTATACAGAATAAGAAAGAGTCCTTGTGTGGATTCATGATGAGAGTGTATCATAAACTGAGACCTGTGATTATGGCACTCTTCTGTACCTGAGGTTCATGAAAGGAAGGAAAGGAGGAAGGAAGGAAGTGAACAGAACAGTAATTACCTAGCAGAGTCACTCAGAATGTTACAGAAAGCATAAAGTGTCTGCAGTGCCTGTTACAAAGGTGTCCAGCAAATGTTAGCCATATCCACTAAATATCAGAATAGATCTTTTCCCATATTATTATTTTTAATATAAATGTATTTATTTTAATTGGAGGCTAATTACAATATTGTATTGGTTTTGCCATACATCAGTCCCATATTATTTTTGGTTGGTTCTTTGGCTAATGCAGAAGTTCACAATATTTCTAGCTAATAAGTGCATGTGAAGAGAAAGTGAGAGCATTAAGACAGACTAACATATTTCATTTACATATAAAATTATCATCTTTTGTATTTGGGCTTCCCTGTGGCTCAGTGGTAAAAAAATCTGCCTTTGATGCAAGAGCTGCAAGAAATTTTTTTCAATCCCTGGGTCAGGAAGATCCCTGGAGAAGGGCATGGCAACCCACTCTAGTATTCTTGCCTGGAGAATTCCATGGACAGAGGAGCCTGGTGGGTTCCAGTCCATGGGGTCACAAAGAGTTGGACATGACTGAAGTGACTAACACACATGACTGGGTGTTCATTGGAAGGAATGTTGCTAAAGCTGAAACTCCAATACTTTGGCCACCTCATGCGAAGAGTTGACTCATTGGAAAAAACCCTGATGCTGGGAGGGATTGGGGGCAGGAGGAGAAGGGGACGACAGAGGATGAGATGGCCGGATGGCATCACCAACTCGATTGACATGAGTTTGAATAGGCTCCGGGAGTTGGTGATGGACAGGGAGGCCTGGCGTGCTGCGATTCATGGGGTCTCAAAGAGTCGGACACGATTGAGCGACTGAACTGGAACTGGAAGTGACTTAGTACACAGTTGATTTATAGTGTGCTAATTTCTGCTGTACAGCAGAGTGGCTCAGTTATACATATATGTACATTCCTTTTCATACTCCTTTCCATTATGATTTATCACAAGACATTGAATATAGTTCCCTGTGCTATACAGAGGAGGGCTTCCCTGGTGGCTCAGTGGTAAAGAATCTGCCTACAATGCAGTAGACTGCCTGCAGTGCAGGAGATGCGGGTTCTATCCTTGAGTTGGGAAGATCCCCTGGAGAAGGAAACTGTAACCCACTCCAGTATTCTTGCCTGGGAAATCCTGTGAATGGAGAAGTCTGGCAGGCTACAGGCCAGGGGTCGCAAGAGTTTATCGACTTAGCGATAAACCACCACCACTATACAAAGAGGTTGTTGTCTATTATTCTGTATATAGTAGCTTGCATGTCCTAACCTCAAACTCCCCAGTCCTTCCCTACCCCGACCCCTCACTCCCTTGGCAACCAAAAGTCTCATCTCTCTGTGAGTCTGTTTGTGTTTTATAGATAAGTTCTGTGCTCTGCTATGCTTAGTTGCTCAGTTATGTCTGACTCTTTGTGACCCCATGGACTGCAGCCCACCAGGCTCCTCTGTCCATGGGGATTCTCAAGGCAAGAATACTGGAGTGGGTTGCCATGCTGTCCTCCAGGGGATCTTCCCAACCCAGGGATCAAGCCCAGGTTTCCCTCGTTGCCAGCAGATTCTTTACCATCTGGGACACCATGGTTTGTGTCATAGTTTAGATTCCACATATAAGTGATATCATATGGTATTTGTCTTTCTCCTTCCGACTTACCTCTTGGTATAATAATCTCTGGGTTCATCCATTTGCTGCAAACAGCATTACTACTTTCTTTTTTTGTAGCTGAGCAGTATACCATTGTATACATGTACCACATCTTTATCTAATCATTTGTTGATGGACGTTTAGGTTGTTTCCATGTCTTGGGTATTGTAAGTAGTTATGCTATGAAAATACGGGTGCATATATCTTTTAAAATTATAGTTTAGTCTAGATATATATACCCAGAAGTGCGATTGCTGAATCATACGGCAACTCTTTTTTTAGTGTTTTGATGAACTTCCATACTGTTCTCCATAATGGCTGCACCAACTTAAATTCCTACCAACAGGATAGGAGGGTTCCATTTTCTCCACACCTTCTCCAGCATTTGTTATTTGTAGACTTTTTAATGAGGGCCATTCAGACCCGTGTGAGGTGTTACCTCATTGTAGTTTTGATTTGCATAAAATTATCATCTTTAATGTTGTTAATCCTTTTGGATCTACAGATCAGAGATTTTCCCTGTTGTTGAAACACTTGATTCTGAGACAGATATTCCATAGAAACCATGGTGGGGACACATGAGACCAAGTGACATGATAAGAGGGTTTTCTTTTGACCAGAAATAGGGCAACATTTACATCTTCAGTTATGACATTAAAAAAAGAAATGCCACGAAGAACTTTGAAACTGCTGAAGGAAAAACAGTCAGTGGAACAAAGTCTTGAACTTAGAGAAACCTTAGCTGTCCAAGAGAACAGTCCTGCTGTTTTCTGGGAACACACACAAAAGTAGAATCAAGGGCTGCATGCCAATTCCTTCAGCGTCCAGCTTTGCACTAAGGGAGAGCCAGAATTGAGCCTCACCTGCTTAAGGACCAAATTAATCACCACAGAGCTTGGCTTTCAAACACACTGATGGAGAAATGAGTAATTTTCAGTGAATGCCTTTCAGCATATACTTATATCCTAAACTAAAGAAGTCTAATAATAGCAAGGAGACTCCTCCACTAACTGGGGTTTTCATGAGATAATTACACCCCTGGAGGACTAAAGGTATCATCTTTGTTTCTTGCTGTATAAGACAATGGATCTGATTGTCTTTTAGTTACCACCCACTGCTGTGTCTCTGGCTCCAAAACTTGACAGTAGGTAAGGGAGAATATATCTGTGTGTAAAATCATGGCTTGCTATCACATACATTGTATTTCTTAAGGGTAGCATAATAACTATAGAAATCAGAGAATCCATTTGCAGACTTTACACTGAACCTCATTTCAGCCCAATAAGTTGGAAGAAATTATACATGACCCCCACCACACATGCACACATATACATACAAACACACATGCAGGCACACAATTGCACCCCTAAAGGAGGATATATATAGTCATCATATTTCTCAAGAAGAATCTTTGTAGATAAACTTTCTAGCTCACTTCCAGAAAATAGTATATCTTTAGACTAGTTTGTATGTGTATGCAATGAAATTATACTAGATTATTTCTCTTTTCACCTTAGCTTTTAATTGCAACAGTTCTTTTTTCAGGTGCCTTGTAGCATCTACTCCTTCATCTCTTTTCTAGAATCTCTGTTTGGTTCTTAAATCCTTAATTGTCCTATTTTACATAATGTTTAATTTTATGAGATCCCTGGAATATGAGATTTTTAAATGAGATTTCTGGAAACCTAGATGTTTTTAAAATCAGCTGAATAAACCCTCCTTTCCCTGAATGGAGGGAGGTAAATTCCCTTAAATATTCCCTTGCCAGATTCAGAATCTGCCACAGTCTTCAGAAGCACTCTTGTTCTCCTTGTGTTCAAGTTTCTTCTTTCTCTGTAAACTATTCTTTCCCCTTAACCTTCACCATCCTGACCTGGCTCAAAAGCAGGTTTATCATGCCTAGATCATGCAGTCTCCACCCTGCCACCCTCTCCAGCCAGTTTTCCCCTCTGTTTAATCCCCAAAGTGATGCCAAGTCAGCCTGCTTTATAGACAGCTCAGGGTCTCCTAGGCCACTCACTGCTGTGGCTAAAAGCTAAGGTTATATTCATCCAGCCCCAAACTTTGTCAGTGAACATCTAAGGCTCAAGGACAGTGTGATCAGCTTCCCAGACCCTTGTGCTTGACCAGGCAACTAGGTTGTTTTCTTCTGGAATGATTAGGATTTCTCCTCTTGAGATCATATAGAGATAATGGAGTTTTTACTCCTAAGGATTATTTTCTTGTCCCACAAGTCTGAATCCCAGGGTAAAGGCTCGAGGAGTCAGCATGTTTATTATTGGACAGGGTGCCAAGTTTTGATGCTTCTGGTCTGCTTGACATGAAACGAGGGTCACAGACTCCCCCAAGGACCAATGAAGGAGAAGCATCTTCAGCTAGAAAACAAAAAAAGCATTTCTCTGTAGTACGGGTTCTTCAGCTGGTGCTCCCGGTGGGAGCAGGATCCCCAGGATCTGAACTAGTTTGCCTTCTCACACTGGCATGATTATCAGGCCAGTTTTGTTTGGTATGCTCATTTCATAGGGCTGCTGTAACTAAGTACCCAAAACTAGGCGGCTTCAAAGGACACACATCTGTTCTCACAGAGCTCTAGAGTCTAGAAATCTGAAATTAAATGTTGGCAAGGCTCTCTGGGGCTTCAGGGAATTCTCCTAGCCTCTTTCTAGCTTCTGGTGGTTCTCAGCAAGCCGTGGTGTTCCTTGGTTTCCAGACACATCCCTCCAGTCTCTGCCGTTGTCCACTGCGCAGTCATTTCTCCCTGTGTGCTTCAGTCTCTTCACATTGTAGTCTTCCAAGGACACCAGTCAGACTAGATTAAGGGTCCACTCTAATACAACTTTATCTTAACTGCAATAATTCCCTACTCTAAAGCAACTTTATCTTAACTACAATAATTACACCTGCAACGAGGTATTCCTAAATAAAAGGTTACATTCTGTAGAACTAGAGGTTAGGACTTTGGCATACCTTTTGAGGAGACATGATTTAACCTGTAACATTTGGGATCAGTTTGACTTAACACAGGAAATCACTTATCCTTCAGATGGAGAGTGCACAGTTAGGATGAGGGTCAGAGAAAGCACACACCCTCACCCCTCCAGTGCTCAGAAGGGAGAAACCGCCCTTTGCCCTTCTTCTGAGTCCCTCCGTGTCTGTCTGCCAGTTGGCACACACTCACCAGTGCCCTGACCAAGGTTTCATCTACATTTGTAGAGTGAGCGGTCAGAGCTACATCTGTGCTATGAAAATGCTCACAGATCTGCCAGGAACATGAATAACAGCATTTTCCACAACAGTTCCTCTTCCTCAGTCAAGCCAGAAACTCTTTTCTGATAGCACTGCAGAGGCAGTGAGTTTCCTAGTTGTATATCTCTTTGTAGGGAGCTGGATCAAGTGCCAGCTTCCCCTGTCCAAGTTTCCTCTGTCCTAGCCTGTTGCGGGCCTTAAGGGAGAAGCTGGGAATGTGCCTCTGCCTGGGGACCACAGGCAAGGTCATCCTTGGGACTCTGATGGAGGATGGGGAGGAAGTGGGGGACACCACGGAGGCCTCAGGCTTCCTAATGAGCAGCTAGTGGGCTGAGAGGGTGGGCGGGCGAGAACGTTGGCAGCCGCTGGAGCAGTTGGACTCCTGCCCAGACCCCCAGCTGCTGCTGCTCCACTTCCCGGTGGGCAGCTGCCTGGGTACTCCTTTGACGCAGCAGTGGCACATGGAAAGCCCGAAACATGGGGCTCCGTGGGGCTAGCCCAGGGCAGAGCTGTGAGAGGCAAAGCCTATCAGGCATGTCTCGCCACTTGAGCTCCCTTTCAGCACCTCAGCCCATTCCATGCCTCTGCCCATCTCAGCAAAGCTTGGGTCTCACTTGACTGGCCCGTGCCCTTTATGCTAAGATGCTGCTGCTGCTAAGTCGCTTCAGTCATGTCCGACTCTGTGCGACCCCATAGATGGCAGCCCACCAGGCTCCCCCGTCCCTGAGATTCTCCAGGAAAGAACACTGGAGTGGGTTGCCATTTCCTTCTCCAATGCATGAAAGTGAAAAGTGAAAGTGAAGTTGCTCAGTTGTGTCTGACTCTTAGCGACCCCATGGACTGTAGCCCGCCAGGCTCCTCCATCCATGGGATTTTCCAGGCAAGAGTACTGGAATGGGGTGCCATTGCCTTCTCCGATGCTAAGATGCAGACAGACCCAAAATGAATCTAGACCTTTTTGCTCCATCTTTTAACGTCTGTCTCAAAGGAAATAAACATCTAGCAAGAAAGCCTTGAAAAACACTGTCTCTTCAACACTGAAATCTTAAGTAAAGTCGCAAAATGGGTAGCAAGAAATATTTTGGCATAAAACAACAAAATGTTGAAAATCTGATCGTAAAGATTCTCCTCCCACGTGATTGCCCCGTGCTCTCTGTCCTCTCTCTCTGCCTCCAGCTTTCTAGTCCAGTGTTTCCTCACATGTCAAGTAATCTTTTTGGCTCTGCATTTTATAATTCTGCTTCTGCATGTTTTGCCTTTTTTTTTTTTCATCTAAGTAAAGACAACAAAGCATTGTGACCAAAAGATCTTCCCCTAGAAGGTCAGTGGGGGAAACACTGAACCAGTAAGGATTTTGATCCATATTACCCTCTCCCCAAAACTTGAAAATCTTTTATTCCTTAATACACTAAAAGGGAATCTTTAATTGGCATTCTAGGTACTAAGTAGGTTGGAGGGAAGTGGTGGGAGGAGGAGGGGAGCAAGTGGAGGGATTGGTGAAGAGTCTACCCGTCTCCTCCTAGGATAGCTCTGGTGCCTCATGAGGGCTCCACTGTCTGGAAGTTTCTGGTCAAAGCCCTAACTCCCTACTCCTCTACATGTTGGGCACAGGGCTGATTCAGAGCAGCCAGTTTCAGGCTGCTTATATGCCTCAAAAGATCCAAATTGGTGTTGCCTATAGCTGCAGGCATGGTGCTACCAGGCTAGGCTGTAACCCAGCCTGGATCATCATCATCTCCCCCAACATAGCCCATTTTAATTGTATTTAGTTTCGTCTTCAGGCAATGCAAGTGAATCATTGAAAAGTTATGCTTCTAGCTCTTTCTTACAGCCCCAAAGAGGTAAATCCCCTAAAGTGAATTTTTTTTTCTTCCATACCTAAGCCAAATTTACCTCAGAGTTCAAGACTGTCTCACTCCTACACATCCTGCCACGAGTTTGTAAATCCTCAACTTATTTAAAAGATAATGGAATGGGCCGGGGGAGTGGTGAGGGGGAAGTGGGAGAGATGGGGCAGGGCTTGAGTGGGTGGAGATGATGGGAGAAGATTGTAGTCATGAGCACACTGTGTCACCAGCCCTCAAACTCACCTCAACACTGTGAAGTCTCAGCACAAAACTGAAAGTGCTCACACCTACAATACTGAGACTTTTCTCTGAGACAGTCTTATGAGTTCATACTTGACTAGCAAGTTTGAGAAGGGAAGCTAGGTCCTCCAGTGAGAGTGTGGGGTGGGGCTAAGGGGTTATAAACTGGGGCAAAGCATGCAGTTTGCTGGTGTTTTTTCCTATTTGTCGCAGTTATTTCTGTTTGGGGCCATTTTCCTTTTATCATAACTCAGTAAATCTTGTTGTTCCTATCTCAGTGATGAGAAACCTAAGGAGGATCTTATCCTAAATTATTGATAATTGATATGTATTAGCACCCATAAGGAGAAAGCAATGGCACCCCACTCCAGTACTCTTGCCTGGAAAATCCCATGGACGGAGGAGCCTGGTGGGCTGCAGTCCATGGGGTCGCTAAGAGTCAGACATGACTGAGCGACTTCACTTTCACTTTTCACTTTCATGCATTGGAGAAGGAGATGGCAACCCACTCCAGTGTTCTTGCCTGGAGAATCCCAGGGACAGGGGAGCCTGGTGGGCTGCCATCTATGGGGTCGCACAGAGTCGGACATGGCTGAAGCGACTTAGCAGCAGCAGCAGCAGCAGCACCCATAAGCTCTAGCCTCCTTCACTTATCTAAGAAAGACTTAATTGAAAGAAGAAGTTGGTCTTGAGGTGAGCTATAGCTAGTAACTTGTTAAAAGACTTTTTATACCCAAATGGGCTGGTAAGCAAGGGAAGGGCTGGACAAGCAGTTCCTGGAGTTCAGAAGCAGCCATAGGTACAGATCTCTCCAGGTTGCTGGAACCACAGATGACGTCTCCTGGGCAGTCCTCCAGACATACAACAAAGCTACCCTGGCTATACTGCCTGGCTTCCCAGTGACTCATGCAATGTGTCTACCCATATCATGGCTTTGTAAGAGCGCTGTGGTGGGTCTACTAGTCTTAAGGCCAATCAGTGCAGGTCCAACCCTCATAGGATATACTCCTGGCCCACACTTGGAATACCAGTAACTTTGAAGACAGAGAACAAAGAGTATGATTGAAAACAAAAACCTTCTGCTCCAAATGTACCTTTCTTATATTGTACTTTTTGTAACTGGTAAGACTGCTCATATGGTTCCTTTTGCAGCATATCTAAAATATTCTTTTTCTAAAAAGATTTAAGGGAATGCAGACAACATGATCCCATAAAATTGTGCTACCTTGTTTCAAAATAATCTAGCTGGTCAATTTCATATACTATCAAAGAAGAGAAACTGAAGCATGGCGTTTGCATAGTCAGCTCTAAAAGTCAGGAAGAGATGCCAGAGAGGAGAAAATCTCTGCGTCAGTTAGATCACTGTCTAATTATGCCAGGCTTGCAAGCAAAATCTCCCTTAGACTTCCCAGCTTCATTCTATTCTGTAGCTAGATTGTACCCCAGTGTAAGCAAGTTATCCCACTAACTGCCAGTCAGAAAGGGTGCAAACAACAAAATGTGGGAAGTTCAGCCAGCACATCCTCATGACTGTTTAGACAGGATCAGCTGACGAAGGACTGGCAGAGTCTTCTCTGAATGGCAGTGGCATGTCTGCAACAGTGCATTTGTGCATATAAAATATGTGTTTATGTTGCACATACATAGTTAAGTCAGTTTCAGCTTTAACTAGTACATTATGAGCAGGTTGAGGAGCCATCACCCGATTTTCTATCATGGGCGTGGTACTTCACACACCATTCATTTAATATAAGACACTTAAAGAAGAAGAAAAAAACTTTGCTGATGTCTGACTCAGAGAAAAAGAATGGAAAGTTAACAACAAGACATGATTCCAACTGAAATAAATTTGAATACTCACCATGTTCTTCATTCTCAATCCTCATGTCTTAAAACAGGCTGAAAGCTCTCAATTGTTCAGTGAACTGAGTAATACCAATGACTGCAATTGCTGTCCAGATGACATGAGTTCACAAGATGAAGATAAAAACATTTAATTTAATGTTCCAGGAAAATAAAAGTGCTCATTTGATTGAGAGGGGAAGACATTAACAATTACATTCTAGAAAATTCTATGGCCATTAACATCTGTTTGTGGTTTTTTAAAAACTTGTTTAATTTGGTGAAGAATTTTTAAAAATTTTATAGTGTTCTACAGTTTTCAAAGGTTTCATGCAGATGATTTCATATAATACCATAATAACCCTCCTTTTCCCCAGTACTATTATATTGTCCCTCCCTCCTTCCCTCTCCCTACTGATAACTGCTAATTTGCTCCCTATGAGTTTGTTTCTTTTATGTTTTATTTACTAGTTTGTTGTATTTTTTCGATTTCATATATATGTAATATCATACAGTATTTGTCTTTCTCTGTTCAATTTATTTCACTTAGCATAATGCCCCCAAGTTCATCTATGTTGCTTCAGAAGGCAGAATTTCATTCTTTTCTATGGCTGAGTAATATCTATATACTTGAGGGGGGGGGTGTGTATGTGTGTGTGCATGTATGACATCTTTTTAATCCATTCATCTGTTGATGTACATTTGGATTGCTTCCATACATTGACAATTATAAATAAAGTAATTCTGAACATTGGGGAGCATTTATCTCTGGGTTTTTTGGATACATACCTAGGAGTGGAATTGCTGGGTCATATGATAATCCTATTTTTAGTTTTTTGAGAAACCTCCATATTGCTCCTCTGGTGGCCCAGATGGTAAAGAATCCGCCTGCAATGTGGGAGACCTGGATTCAATCCCTGGGTTGGGAAGATCCCCTGGAAGAGAGCATGGCAACCCACTCCAGTATTCTTGCCTGGAGAATCCCCATGGACAGAGGAGCCTGGTGGGCTGCAGTCCACGTGGTTGCAAAGAATCAGATGACTGAGTATTCACTCAACACAGCACATCCTGCTTTCCATAGTGGCGGCACAAAGTTACATTTCCACCAACAGTGTTTGTGGATTCCCTTTAATCCACATCCTTGCCTACTGTTATTTGTGTTCTTTTTGATGATAGCCATTCTGACTAGTGTGAGGTGATATCTGCAGATGAAAAAGAAACTACAAAGGAAAAAAAAAGAAGCTACAACTGACACCACAGACATACAAAGGCTTACAGGGGACTGCTACAAACAACTATATACCAATAAATGACAACCTAGAAGAAGTGGACATATTCTTCAAAAGATACAATTTCCCTAGACTGAGCCAGGAAGAAATAGAAAATATGAGCAGACTAATTACTAAGAATGAAATTTAATCAGTAATTTAAGAACTCCCAATGAACAAAAGTTGAGGACTAGATGGCTTCACAGGTAAATTCTACTAAACATTTAGAGAACAGTTAGCAACTCTTCCAACAACACAAGAGAAGACTCTACTCATGGACATCACGAGATAGTCAATACCAAAATCAGATTGATTATATTCTTCGCAGCCAAAGATGGAGAAGCTCTATACAGTCAGCAAAAACAAGACCAGGAGCTGACTGTGGCTCAGACCATGAACTCCTTATTGCCAAATTCAGACTTAAATTGAAGAAAGTAGGGAAAACCACTAGACCATTCAGGTATGACCTAAATCAAATCCCTTATGATTATACAGTGTAAGTGACAAATAGAGTCAAGGGATTAGATCCGATAGACAGACTGCCCACGGAAGTTTGTGATATTATACAGGGATCAAGACCATCCCCAAGAAAAGTAAATGCAAAAATGTTAAATGGCTGTCTGAGGAGTCCTTACAAATAGCTGTGAAAAGAAGAGAAGTGAAAACCAAAGGAGAAAAGGAAAGATAGACCCATTTGAATGCAGAGTTCCAAAGAAGAGCTAGGAGAAATAAGAAAGCCTTCCTCAGTGATCAATGCAAGAAATAGAGGAAAAAAACAGAATGGGAAAGACTAGAGATCTCTTCAAGAAAATTACAGATACCAAGGGAATATTTCATGCAAAGGTGGTTACAATATAGGACAGAAATGGTATGGACCTAACAGAAGCAGAAGATATTAAGAAGAGGTGGCAAGAACACACAGAAGAACAATACAAAAAAGATCTTCATGACCCAGAAAATCACGACAGTATGATCACTCACCTAGAGCCAGACATCCTAGAACACGAAGTCAAGTGGGCCCTAGGAAGCATCACTACGAACAAAGCTAGTGGAGGTGATGGAATTCCTAAATTTGAATTTTTAGGATTTCAAATCCTAAAAGATGATGCTGTGAAAGTGCTGCACTCAATATACCAGCAAATTTGGAAAAGTCAACAGTGGCCACAGGAATGGAAAAGGTCAGCTTTCATTCCAATCCCAAAGGTGATGCCAAAGAATGCTCAAACTACCACACAACTGCACTCATCTCACACACTAGAAAAGTAATGCTCAAAATTCTCCAAGCCAGGCTTCAACAGTACGTGAACAATGAACTTCCAGATGTTCAAGCTGGATTTAGAAAAGGCAGAGGAACCAGAGATCAAATTGCCAACATCCATTGGATCATCAAAAAAGTGAGAGAGTTCCAGAAAAACATCTACATTATTGACTATTTCAAAGCCTTTGACTGTGTGGATCACAACAAACTGGAAAATTCTTCAAGAGATGAGAATACCAGCCTCTTGAGAAATCTGTATGCAGGTCAGGAAGCAACAGTTAGAGTCCATAACCTGAGATATGCAGATGACACCACCCTTATGGCAGAAAGTGAAGAACTAAACAGCCTCTTGATGCAAGTGAAACAGGAGAGTGAAAAAGTTGCCTTAAAACTCAACATTCAGAAAACTAGGATCATGGCATTTGGTCCCATCAGTCAGTTCAGTCACTCAGTCATGTCCAACTCTTCGCGACCCCATGACTCGCAGCACACCAGGTCTCCCTGTCCATCACCAACTCCCGGAGTTCACTCAGACTCACATCCATCGAGTCAGTGATGCCATCCAGCCATCTCATCCTCTGTCCTCCCCTTCTCCTCCTGCCCCCAATCCCTCCCAGCATCAGAGTCTTTTCCAATGAGTCAACTCTTCGCATGAGGTGGCCAAAGTACTGGAGTTTCAGCTTTAGCATCATTCCTCCCAAAGAAATTCCATGGCTGATCTCCTTCAGAATGGACTGGTTGGATCTCCTTGCAGTCCAAGGGACTCTCAAGAGTCTTCTCCAACACCACAGTTCAAAAGCATCAATTCTTCGGTGCTCAGCCTTCTTCACAGTCCAACTCTCACATCCATACATGACCACTGGAAAAACCATAGCCTTGACTAGATGGACCTTTGTTGGCAAAGTAATGTCTCTGCTTTTGAATATGCTATCTAGGTTGGTCATAACTTTCCTTCCAAGGAGTAAGTGTCTTTTAATTTCATGGCTGCAGTCACCATCTGCAGTGATTTTGGAGCCCAGAAAAATAAAGTCTGACACTGTTCCCACTGTTTCCCCATCTACTTCCCATGAAGTGATGGGACCAGATGCCATGATCTTCGTTTTCTGAATGTTGAGCTTTAAGCCAACTTTTTCACTCTCCTCTTTCACTTTCATCAAGAGGCTTTTTAGTTCCTCTTCACTTTCTGCCATAAGGGTGGTGTCATCTGCATACCTGAGGTTATTGATATTTCTCCCGGCAATCTTGATTCCAGCTTGTGCTTCTTCCAGCCCAGCGTTTCTCATGATGTACTCTGCATAGAAGTTAAATAAGCAGGGTGACAATATACAGCCTGATGTACTTCTTTTCCTATTTGGAACCAGTCTGTTGTTCCATGTCCCATTCTAACTGTTGCTTCCTGACCTGCATACAGATTTCTCAAGAGGCAGGTCAGGTGGTCTGGTATTCCCATCTCTTTCAGAATTTTCCACAGTTTATTGTGATCCACACAGTCAAAGGCTTTGGCATAGTCAATAAAGCAGAAATAGATGTTTTTCTGGAACTCTCTTGATTTTTCGATGATCCAGCAGATGTTTTCAATTTGATCTCTGGTTCCTCTGCCTTTTCTAAAAACAGCTTGAATATCAGGAAGTTCATGGTTTACGTATTGCTGAAGCCTGGCTTGGAGAATTTTGAGCATTACTTTACTAGCGTGTGAGATGAGTGCAATTGTGTGGTAGTTTGAGCATTCTTTGGCATTGCCTTTCTTTGGGATTGAAATGAAAACTGACCTTTTCCAGTCCTGTGGCCACTGCGGAGTTTTCCAAATTTGCTGGCATATTGAGTGCAGCACTTTCACAGCATCATCTTTCAGGATTTGAAACAGCTCAACTGGAATTCCATCACTTTCACTAGCTTTGTTCGTAGTGATACTTTCTAAGGCCCACTTGACTTCATTCCAGGATGTCTGGCTCTAGGTGAGTGAGCACACCATCGTAATTATCTGGGTTGTGAGGATCTTTTTTGTACAGTTCTTCTGTGTATTTTTGCCCCCTCTTCTTAATATCTTTTGCTTCTGTTAGGTCCATACCATTTCTGTCCTTTATTGAGCCCATCTTTGTATGAAATGTTCCCTTGGTATCTCTAATTTTCTTGAAGAGATCTCTAGTCTTTCCCATTCTGTTGTTTTCCTCTATTTCTTTGCATTGATCGCTAAGGAAGGCTTTCTTATCTCTTCTTGCTGTTCTTTGGAACTCTGCATTCAGATGCTTATATCTTTCCTTTTCTCCTTTGCTTTTTGCTTCTCTTCTTTTCACAGCTATTTGTAAGGCCTCCCCAGACAGTCATTTTGCTTTTTTGCATTTCTTTTCCATGGGGATGGTCTTGATCCCTGTCTCCTGTACAATGTCACGAACCTCATTCCATAGTTCATCAGGCACTCTATCTATCATCACTTCATGGCAAATAGATGGGGAAACAGTTGCAGACTTTGTTTTTTGGGGCTCCAAAATCACTGCAGATGGTGACGCAGCCATGAAATTAAAAGATGCTTACTCCTTGGAAGAAAAGTTATGGCCAACCTAGACAGCTTCTTAAAAAGCAGAGACATTACTTTGCAAACAAAGGTCTGTCTAGTCAAAGCTGTGGTTTTTCCAGTAGTCGTGTATGGATGTGAGAGTTGGACTGTGAAGAAGGCTGAGCACCGAAGAATTGATGCTTTTGAACTGTGGTGTTGGAGAAGACTCTTGAGAGTCCCTTGGACTGCAAGGAGATCCAACCAGTCCATTCTAAAAGAAATCATTCCTAAATATTCGATGGAAGGACAGATGCTGAAGCTGAAACTCTAGTATTTTGCCACCTGATGTGAAGAGCTGACTCATTTGAAAAGACCCTGATGCTGGGAAAGATTGAAGATGAAGGGAGAAGGGGACAACAGAGGATGAATTGTTAGGATAGGATCACTGACTCAATGGACATGAGTTTGAGTAGACTCTTGGAATTGGTGATGGACAGGGAGGCCTGGCATGCTGCAGTCCATGGGGTTGCAACGAGTCATACACGACTGAGCGATTGAACTGAACTAGCAACTGTTAGCATCTAGCCCTCTGAAACTATTTTTTAAAATTGAGGAAGAAGAAACACTCCCAGACTCATTCAGTGACATCAGGATCACCCTGTTACCGAAACCAAATAGATACATCACACAAAAAAAGAAAATGACAGGCCATTATCACTGGTAAATATAGATGCAAAAGTCAGCAAAATATTAGCAATCCAAATCCAAAAATACTTTAAAAGGATCATAAACTATGATCAATTGGAATTTATTCCAGGGATACCAGGATTTTTCAGTATCTTCAAATCAATCAGTGTAATATACCACATTAACAAGTTGAAGAGTAAAACTGTATGGTCATCTTAGTAGATGCAAAAAAACCTTTTGATGAAGTTGAACATTTATTTATGATAAAAACTATCCAGAAAGTGGGCCTATAGGGAACTTGCCTCAACATAATAAGAGCGGTATATAACAAACCCACAGCTAACAGCATACTCAAAGGTGAAAAGCTGAAAGCATTTCCTCTAAGATCAGAAACAAGACAATGATGTCCATTCTTACCACTTTTTATTCAACATGGTTTGGAACTTCTAGCTATAACAATCAGAGAAGAAAAAGAAATTAAAGGAATCTAAATTGAAAAGGTAGAAGTAAAGCTGTCACTGTTTGTAGATGACATGATACTGTAAATAGAAAATCCTAAAATGCCACCAGAAAACTACTAGAGCTCATCAATTAATTTGGTAAAGTTGCTGGATACCAAATTAACATATAGAAATCAGTTGCATTTCTGTATATTAACAAGGAAGTATCAGGAAGAGAAATTCAGGGAACAATCTCACTTACCATCACATCCAAAAGAATAAAATATTTAGGAATAAACCTACCTGAGTAGGAAAACCTTATACTTGGAAAACTATTAGATGCTGATGAAAAAATTGAAAATGACACAAACACATGGAAAAGATAAACCATGTTCTTGGATTAGAGAATCAATGTTGTTAATGACCATGCTGCCCAAGGCAACCCACAGACTCAGTGCAGTTCCTGTCAAAATGCTAATGGCATTTTTCACAGCAGTAGAACAAATAAGTTTAAAATTTGTATGTAAAACACAAGACTCAGAATAGCCAAAGCTATTTTGAGAAAGAACACCAGGAGGAATCACGCTCCCTGACTTCACTACAAAGCTACAGTAATCAGAAGAGTATGGACTGGCACAAAAACAGATACAAAGATCAGTGGGACAGAATAGAGAGCCCAGAAACAAATTCACACTTTTGGTTGGTTAACCTGTGACAGAGGAGGCAAGAATATACAGTAGAGAAAGGAGAGTCCTGTCAGTAAGTTGTGCTGGAAAAACTGGACAGCTCCATGTACAAGAATGAAATTAGAACCTTTTCTAATATCGTTACAAAAATAAGCTCAAAATGGATTAAAGACCTAAACATAAAACCAGATCCTGTAAAACTCCTAAAGGAAAACATAGGCAGAACACTCTTTGACATAAATTCCAGCAATATTTTATGGGATCCATCTCTTAAAGCAAAAAATAAAGAAAAGGGACCTAATTAAACTTATAATTTTTTGCACAGCAAAGGAAACCACCAACAAAATGAAAAGACAGCCGACTGAATGGGAGAAGGTATTTGCAAATAAAAAGACTGATAAGGCATTAATATTCAATATATATCAACAACTTACACAACTCAGCATCAAGCTACCATATGATCCTTTAATCCCACTCCTGGGCATATACCTGGAGAAGAACATTGTCTGAAAGGTTACATGCACCCCAGTGTTCATTGCAGCACTGTGTACAATAGCCAAGACATGGAAACAACATAAATGTCCATCGACAGAGGAATGGATAAAGAAGATGTGGTACATACATTCAATGGAACATTACTCAGCCATTAAAAGGAGCAAAGTAATGCCAAGGATGAAACTAGAGATAGTCATATTGAGTGAGGTATAACAGAGAACGAGAAATATCATGAGATATCCCTTATTTGTGGAATCTAAGAAAAAAGATACTAATGAACTTATTTACAAAACAGAAACTCACAGACTTAAAGAACAAACTTATGGTTACAAGACAGGAAAGAATGTATATGTATAACTGAAACATTTTGTTGTAGGCTTGAAAGTAATACAACATTGTTAATCAGCTGTACTTCACTATCAAAAAGTTTAAAAAAAAAATGGGCAGAAGAACTGAGGAGACATTTTTTTTTTTTTCCCCAAAGAAGACATACAGGTGGCCAGTAGTCATATGAAAAGGTGGTCAACATTGCTAATCTTCAGGAAAATGTCCATGATTCTTCACTGAACTCTGCCTAAGAAAATGTGCCAGGGAGCTGCCATCCATCCACATCAGGCCTGGCCCAGGGCCTCTGCCTGAACCCACAGCCAGCCTGTATCTGGATTGTGGGCCAGTTGTTCACATGCAGACCTCAACCTGAGCCCGATAGGCAAAAACATGGTTTTCACATTTACCCTTGGTGCTTCCTGGATCAGAACTTCAGACTCTGTTTCAGCCCTATTAATAATGAAGAGGAAAAGAGAGGCTCTTCTGTCATGAAGGTGGTTGATGCTGATGAATTTTAGTTTTACACCTCAGGATTTCTCTTTCCTTCGTCATTCAGGAAATCTGTTAGATAACTGAATGATGTCAGTGCAGACCTCCTCCCTATCTCCTGACACTAGATATGGGCAGTTTGAAGTAGGCTTCAAGGATCAGCTCAGAGCAGGGAGCCAAGTTTCCACCCGTAACCATGTGGTGACCGGGTGACAGCACAGAGGAGAGGACGGGGCTGTGTGCCTGCTGCAGGGGAGGGCATGTTGGGAGCTGAAGATCCAGCCTCCCATTAGGGCTCTAGCTGAGTAGCTCCTCAGCTCACAGGTCTGTGACACGAAACACCAAAAAAAAAAAAAACCCATCTTGGAAGTCCTTGCAGACCCCCTTACCACATCAGTTCAACTAGTCTAGATTCTGGGGTTCAAAACCTTGTGATTTATAGAGCAAATGTCCCTTAAAGTCAGTGTAGGAAATTGCAGATTGGGCAGTCGGTGAAAACCAGAGGGTAAGCCTCTGGCATTTAAAAATTCTTTGATAAGATTAGCTGAAATATCCCAGTGACCAAAATAGGCTATTTTTAACACCCGGCACCTTGTCAGCATACACAGGACACTCACTTTAATCAGAGATGGGGGAATTTTAACATTTTCTTTCTGAAGAAGGTCAGAGTGTCCAGAGGGTGTGTGGGTGATGTCTGTATCAGGACTGTTATATGAGGTTTTGTTACCAGCCCATGTTTAGCATAGCCAGAACCACAGCTGTTTCTTAATGACGCTTAGCTGCTGTAAAAAGGCATATAACAAGAAAAATCTCTTGTACTGTAGTTTTTATTTTCCTGTCCAGGACCACTGAAGGTACCTCTCTCACGTCACACCCCGGTGACAGGATGTGAACTCCAGAGCACTGGACTTCACCTCAAACCAGTGACCTATGTAGTGCACCCTCAGGGGTCCAGGTTCCTGTAGGTGGCATTTCGTGTTTCAGCACCTCTCAGTGGGACCACTGTTGACATTTTGGGGGAGCAGAAAGGAGGAGGAGAGGCGTGCTGGGGTTGGGCTTGGGCAGTTTATAGTATAAGGCTGCCTCTTGCAATGAGGAATGAGTAGCTTGTCTGCTCCCCTCCCGTACAGTCAGTGCCAGAAAATCTGTTTCCTAATACACATTTTCAACTGTCCCCATGAGAAAGAGAAACACAGTTAAGAAACTCTATAGGCAGAAGTGAGTAGTACAATTTCAAGCCTCTTGCCTAGCTGAGGAAGAAGAGTTTGGACACCACGTGGCCAGTCTGAATGGAGGCATCTTCTAAGGAAGCATTATTCTGAGCCTAAGAGACTTGTACTGTGTAGTTTCCCACAGGTGATCTTATTTGTGGCCTCAGAGAAAGAAGAAACTCAATTAGATGAGCAGAGAGAGGTGGAGATGAGAAAATGTTCAGACCGGAGACTGATGCATGTCCTTGTTTCTGAACTCTGTGCCAGTCCCTGGCTCCCCAAGCGTCTCATAAGACCTGCTGGACTTTCCACTCTTAGATTCCATGGGATCATCCACAGCCTTAAAATCAATCTCCTCCCCCCTTCAAAATAAACCTCCCTCTCCCTTTGTTTTTGGCCTAAGCTAGTTTAAGGTGTTTCAGTTATTTTTAACCAGAAAAATGTGACTCAGAACTTATACTTGAAAGGATAATTTTTAATGCATGATGCTCATAAAACAAGCCATAAACATAGCAAGATCATGGAGTAAGTGTAGTACATGCGGTGACTTGGTTTTCCTGGAATTATGGTTTACACAATTTCCCCCTTTCAGTCCAGTGTCCGAGTTTCACAGTAAATTATATGGTCACCCTTTCCAGAGGATCCAAAGTGGACAACCTAGTCTTTATGAAGAAAGTTTATCTTAACAGAAGGACTTCAGCTAAAAGGAAGAGGAAATTTTTTGCCTCAGAGTCTCTTAGCTGTAGATGTACCTGGGCATGGTTTAAGATGAAATATAGCTGACTCCCAAGCCGTCAGGCTATGTTGTTATTGTTCAGTTGAGAAGTTGTGTCCAACTCTGTGCGACCCCATGGACTGCGTGCAGAATGTCAAGCTTCCCTGTCCTTCACTACCTCCCAGAGTTTGCTCAAATTCACGACCGTTGAGTCGGTGACGTCACCCAACCATTTCATCCTCTGTCGCCCCCTTCTCCTCCTGCCTTCAATCCTTCCCAGCATCAGGGTCTTTTCCAGTGAGTCGGCTCTTTGAATCAGGTGGCCAAAGAATTGGGAGTTTCAGCTTCAGCATCAATCCTTCCAGTTAATATTCAGGGTTGATTTCTTTTAGGATTGACTGGTTTGACCTTGCAGTCAAAGCAGTCAGGCTGTTGTGGTGGTGGTTCATTCGGTAAGTTGTGTCTGGCTCTTTGTGACCCCATGGACTATAGCCCACTAGGCTCTTCTGTCCATGGAATTCTCCAGGCGAGAATACTGGAGTGGGTTGTCCTGCTCTCCTCCAGGGCATCTGCCTGACTCAGGGATTGAACCCTCGTCTTTTACATCCTGCATTGGCAGGCAGATTCTTTATCATTCATATCACCTGGGACCAGGCTATGGATAAATAAAAGAGGAGAGAGTAAGATGACCCTATTCTGTTTATTTTCACTGTCAAACTCCTATTTTAAAATCTGTTACTGTGACCCATGGAAGTAACTAATTCTGGTTGGGTAGACAGATTGGCAAGTGTTTCAGGTTTATGATCTATTAAGAGGAATATTATCTAATCAGAGTGCTTAGATGACCCTGTCTAATTGGAGTCCTTTTTTACGGGAAGAGGAGCAAAGCAGCAAAAGATTCTCTCCTTTATGAGAGCAATGGGGATTTCCAAGGTTAAGGGACATGTGAAGAGCAGATCTCGGTGAAATTCTAGAGGTCACACTGAAGCAGCACTTGGCAAAAGCCACTGAACCTCTGGCCCCAGTCCATAGGTGGTTTCACATTTGGGGTTCCTATGCTGGGTTAATGGCACTCTGATATAGAGTCCCAAGTCAGAAACTGCTCTTTTCTTTATTTGCTTTTGCTCTTTAATTTTATTTCATCAATTTTGAATATGTGGGTAGTATTTTGCATACAGTGTCTGATCCTTTTTCTTGTAGCAATTCATTTATCAGACTTTATCTAGTTAGTCATGTGGCTGTATTCATCACTGGGGCCAAGTTGCTCTGATCACAGAGGTTCAATCCTATAAGCCCCAGAGAGCTGACATTAGTAACAGGCAAGCATAGTTGTTCCATAAGGACTACTTAATTTAAATCTTCAGCCATCACCACATTAGGTGTCACAGGATAACAGTTTTCACTCCCACAAAGAGATACATTGTTTTGAATCCTCAGACTACAGGGTTTTGTTTTGTTGCTATATTTAGCACCTTCTCTGTTGTCTTTATCCATTTTGTTCCCTTTCTCCCATCCAATCCCATTTCCCCTTAGGCTCGGCTATATTTACAGATCCAATGTATTGTAATGTATTTACCTATAGAAGGCTCTGAAGTAGACCAATACATTCATTAAATCCAAGGTCACTCTCCACCTAGGCTGGAATTCACGTGCTCTCCTATCTCCCACTCTGTTGAATCTGTCTTCTTTCTCCATCACGGCTTCAAATGACCTGCTAAGAAAGTAAATGGAAACGTTGATATCAAAAGCATAAAACAGGTCTGACATTAAGGTCCTGACAATGTGGACATAGCCCAAATTTGAATACACATCTCCTTTTAATGAGTTTAAAGTCTAAAGTTCAAAATTCTTAAGTCAATGTCCAGAAACCAACTTCCAAGTTTCTTGTCCTTTTCAATTTTGTCAGAACACAAGTGATTTCCAAGTGATGGAGAAAAAACAGAGGAAAATATTTTGATTCGTCTCATTAGGCTGTTGGTCAGTCAGTGCTAGTCATCCAGAACTCATGACCTCTAAATTTAAATGCACACAGGAGCATTTGGTAAATGGTAAATATTTACCATTAGACATTGTTCTGTGTTAGAAAATTTGTCTGTGAACACACTCCACTCTCTGAAAGTGGCTTTTGAGATGTTGCTGTCTTCTTTCAGAGTTTAGAAATACGCGGTGGCAGCAGCTGTAGTCACCACTTCTCACTTGACTTGCCCTTCTTCCCTATCCTGCAGAATCTCTTCACTTTCATTTCTTCTTTGAGCCCCATGTTCCTGTCTCTACTCTGATCCTCCAGCTCCCACCCTGTGGTGAATGAAAGTGGGACTTTTTCTAGTTTTCTGACCTTTACTATATCTTCTAGAAAAGGCATTTTCTATTCTGCTCAATGCAGTTGGTGTTTCCTATCCATGGGTTCTGCATCTGCAAATTCAGCCATCCACAGGTCAGATTTGCAGTTGGCTGAATCTGGAGAGTTTGAACTCACAGATACAGGATCCAGTAAATGACTTGAACATGCAGGAATTTTGATATCCATGGAAGTTCCTGAAACCAATCTCCTGTAGATCAAGGGAAAACTGTATCTTTGGTCCATGCCTTCTTGCTGGGAAATTGCTTAGGTCTAAAAACCTGCCTTCTGGCAGAGGTACTCCCTTCTCCTCATATTTTTTGGTTTTGGAGAATCATGTTGAACAGATTTCCGAACAAAGCTGCTATTGATGCTTCTGAAGCGTGTGTCCCTGGGGCTTAGAGACCGGCAGTGCCTCTGCTGAGGGCACCTTCAGATGAAGTCCTTCCCTACTTTTGGATATTCAAACCTTAAGCAGCATTTTCTCTTGAGGCTTCTTTTGCTGCAGCTCTGGCTTTGCCTCTAGTGTATTAGCTTCCCCTTGTTGGATGCTCCTCATTTTGGGGGAGGGTTCCACTGACTTCTAACAGATCACCATGTTTCTCAAGCTGGTCTCCTGCTTTCCCAAGTTGTTTGCTGGAATTAAGAGCCTGTCTTCCTTTCACATTTTCTTTGTCTTCTGGCCCAGACATTTGTTCTTAAATGCCCTCCTCTGGTGTTGTGGGATGATGTCCCATAAGGAAAAATATCAAATGAACAGATGAATGGATAAACATTCATTTAACTGCTCGGCAATAACAAGTAAGGAAAAGTTCAGTTCAGTTGCTCAATCGTGTATGATTCTTTGCAACCCCATGAACTGCAGCACGCCAGGCCTCCCTGTCTATCACCCAGTGCTGGGAGCTTACTCAAACTCATGTCCATTGAGTCAGTGATGCCATCCAACCATCTCATCCTCTGTTGTCCCCTTCTCCTCCCACCTTCAACCTTTCCCAGCATCAGGGTCTTTTCAAATGAGTCAGTTCTTTGCATCAGGTGGCAAGGTATTAGAGATTCAGCTTCAGCATCAGTTCTTCCAATGAACACCCGGCACTGATCTCCTTTAGGATGGACTGGTTGGATCTCCTTGCAGTCAAAGGGACTCTCAAGAGTCTTCTCCAACATCACGGCTCAAAAGCATCAATTCTTTGGCACTCAGCTTTCTTTATAGTCCAACTCTCACATTCATACATGACTATTGGAAAAAGCAAAGATTTGACTAGATGGACCTTTGTTTGCAAAGTAATGTGTCTGCTTTTTTAGTATGCTGTCTAGGTTAGTCATAACTTTCCTTCCAAGGAACAAGCTTAATTTCATGGCTGCAGTCACCATCTGCAGTGATCTTGGAGCCCCCCAAATAAAGTCTGTCACTGTTTCCATTGTTTCCCCATCTGTTTGTGAAGTGATGGGACCAGATGCCATGATCTTAGTTTTCTAATCTTGAGTTTTAAACCAACTTTTTCTTTCTCCTCTTTCACTTTCATCAAGAGGCTCTTTAATTCCTCTTCACTTTCTGCCATAAGGGTGGTGTCATCTGCATATCTCAGGTTATTGATATTTCTCCCGGAAATCTTGATTCCAGCTTGTGCTTCACCCAGCCCGGCATTTTGCAGGACGTACTCTGCACATAAGTTGAATAAGCAGGGTGACAGTATACAGCCTTGACGTACTCCTTTCCCAGTTTGAAAGCAGTCTGTTGTTCCATGTCTGGTTCTAACCGTTGCTTCTTGACCTGCATACAGATTTCTCAGAAAGCAGGTAATGTGGTCTAGTATTCCCATCTCTTGAAGAATTTTCCACAGTTTGTTGTGATCCACACAATCAAAGGTGTTGGTATAGTCAATAAAGCAGAAGTAGACGTTTTTCTGAAACTCTCACTTTTTCAATGATCCAACGGACGTTGGCAATTTGATCTCTGGTTCCTCTGCCTTTTCTAAATCCAGCTTGAACATCTGGAAGTTCAAGCTTAATGTACTGTTGAAGCATGGCTTGGAGAATTTTGAGCATTATTTTGTTAGTGTGTGAGATGAGTGCAATTGTGTGGTAGTTTGAGCATTCTTTGGCATTGCCTTTCTTTGGGATTGGAATGAAAACTGACCTTTTCCAGTCCTGTGGTCACTGTTGAGTTTTCCAAATTTGCTGGCATATTGAGTGCAGCGCTTTCACAGCATCGCCTTTTAGGATTTGAAATAACTCAACTGGAATTCCATCACCTCCACTAGCTTTGTTAGTAGTGATGCTTCCTAAGGCCCACTTGACTTCGCATTCCAGGATGTCTGGCTCTAGGTGAGGGATCACACCATCATGATTATCTTGGTCATGAAGATCTTCTTTGTATTGTTCTTATTTCTATTCTTTCCACCTCTTCTTAACATCTTATGCTTCTCTTAGGTCCATACCATTTCTATCCTTTATTGTGGGCATCTTTGCCTGAAATATTCCCTTGGTATCTCTAATTTTCTTAAAGGAATCTCTAGTCATTCCCATTCTGTTGTTTTCCTCTATTTCTTTGCATTGATCACTAAGGAAGGCTTTCTTATCTCCCCTTGCTATTCTTTGGAACTCTGCATTCAAATGGGTATATCTTTCCTTCTCTCCTTTGCATTTCACTTCTCTTCTTTTCAGAGCTATTTGTAGCTCCTCAGACAACCATTTTGTCTTTTTGCATTTCTTTTTGTTGGGGATGGTCTTGATCACTGCCTCCTGTACAATGTCATGAACCTCTGTCCATAGTTCTTCAGACACTCTGTCCATCAGATCTAATCCCTTGAATCTATTTCTCACTTCCACTGTATAATCGTAAGGGATTTGATTTAGGTCATACCTGAATGGTCTAGTGGTTTTTCCTACTTTTCTTCAATTTAAGTCTGAATTTGGCAATAAGGAGTTCATGATCTGAGCCACAGTCAGCTTTACATCTTGTTTTTGCTGACTGTATAGAGCTTCTCCATCTTTGGCTGCAAAGAACATAAATCAGTCTGATTTCAGTATTGACCATCTGCTGATGTCCATGTGTAGAGTCTTCTCTTGTGTTTTTAGAAGAGCGTGTTTGCTATGACAAGTGTGTTCTCTTGGCAAACCTTTATTAGCCCTTGCCCCACTTCATTCTGTACTTCAAGGCCAAATTTACCTGTTACTCCAGGTATTTCTCAACTTCCTACTTTTGCATTCCGTTCCCCTATAATGAAAAGGACATCTTTTTTGTGTGTTAGTTCTAGAAGGCCTTGTAGGTCTTCATAGAACCGTTCAACTTCAGATTCTTCAGCATTACTGGTTGGAAAATAGGCTTGAATTACCGTGATAGTGAATGGTTTGCCTTGGAAATGAACCAAGATCATTCTGTCGTTTTTGAGATTGCGTCCAAGAACTGTATTTCGGACTCTTGTTGACTATGATGGCTACTCCATTTCTTCTAAGGGATTCTTGCCCACAGTAGTAGATATAATGGTCATCTGAGTTAAATTTACCTATTCCAGTCCATTTTAGTTTGCTGATTCCTAAAATTTTGATGTTCATTTTTGTCATCTGCTGTTGGAGCACTTCTAATTTGCCTTGATTCATGGACCTAACATTCCAGGTTCCTTCCTATGCAAGATTGCTCTTTATAGCATCAGACTTTACTTCGATCACCAGTCACATTCACAGCTGGGTGTTGTTTTTGCTTTGGCTCTGTCTCTTCATTCTTTCTGGAGTTATTTCTCCACTGATCTCCAGTAGCATATTGGGCACCTACCAACCTGGGGAGTTCATCTTTCAGTGTCGTATCTTTTTGCCTTTTCATACTGTTCATGGGGTTCTCAAATACTGAAGTATTTGAGTTTGCCATTGCCTTCTCCAGTGGAACCACGTTTTGTCAGAACTCTCCACCATGACCTGTCCGTCTTGGGTGACCCTCCATGGCATGGCTCGTAGTTTCATTGAGTTAGGTGCTGGAGCAGTGGCTGTGCGGCACTGGAGCGACTGTGAGGAGATACCCCATGTCCAATGGCAGAGAAGCACCAGCAAGACGGTAGAAGGGGGTAAAATTGCATTTAGAATCAAACCCCATACCCACCAGAGCTGCTCATAGGTCTCAAACAAACCTTGTTCACGCAAGGAACTGTTGACTAATCCTAACCAAACTCAGAAGGCTAGTCTCTGTGCTAAACCAGACTCTAAAGGTGACATACCATATGATTCCATTTATATGGAAATCTAGAGAATCATTGTATGGGCATTCTGAAACTGTCAGAAACATCCCTTATTTTTGAAAAAATCTTGTCCAGTTTCTCCTGCTGGAGTGAGGTAATCCCTCCTAGGAGATAGTCTCCCATCAGAACAGAACGTACCTCAGTCCTGGTCTCAGTGTGAACTTACCCTTTCTGGTTCTCCTTTCATCTTTGAAATGCTTTCTTTTAGAATTTTAATTCTACAGATTTCTTGATCATGCTCTTGACCTGTTGGCAGTGCTCCAAGGACTGTAACCTTTTAATCAATTAAGTTATGCTTTGAGTATTTGGTGTAACTTTTTTTGGAAACTATTGAAATAAACTATTGAATAGAGTTTTCAAATCTTTAAGGAGCTGTCTTACCATGAATTTTCATCTTAAAGCAGCCTCATAGGAACACTCTGAACAATATTTGATTCTCTTGAGTATCCATGGACCAATCAACTTGGCACATAAAATTAATCATCATCATTGTCTGACACATTCCACTGTCTGTGGAATCAGACAGTGGTGATGGTTGCATACATTTTGAATGTACTAAAAACCACTGAATTGTACACATTAAAATTTGGTTAAAATTGTGAATTTTTATTATGTAATTTTAATCTCAATTTTAAAAAGTTAAAACCACAGGAAATACCACTGCACATATACACACACACACACACACACATGATATATATATATATATTTAGAGAGAGATACACATGTATATAAATGTACATGTGTAAGAATTGACAGTAACAAGGGCTAGCCAGAGATACAGAGTAAGTATAATTCTTGTGCATTGCTGTTGGAAATGAAAACTGATACAGTCATTTTGAAAAGTGTTTGCTAGTTTCTTAAAAAATTAACTATACACTTACCTTAAGACTCAGGTATTCCACTCCTAGGTAATTACCCAGGAGAAATGCAGACATTCACATTAAAACGGTATGTCAATGTTGATATCTGCTGTATTTTACTCTCTCTGCCTCCTCAATGGAAACGGTGGGCACTCAGTGGGTGAATGGATGCACAGTCTGTGTCGTGCTGGGCAGTAACAAGGCAGGAACTATGGACACACCCCAAACAGAAGGATGTTAGATGCACTATGACAAGTGCAAGAAGCCGGGTCCAAAGGGCAACATACTGTATGGTTCCACTTCCACGGAATCTAGAGGATTATCGTGTGGACGTGCTGGAAAAGGCGGAGCTGTAAAGACAGAAAGTAGATCCGTGGTTTCCAGATTCTGAGGGTAAGGGTAGGGGATGACTAAACAAGAGGTGAGAGGGGATTTGAGGGCTGATGAAACTATTCTGTATCTTCACTGGGGTAATAGTAACACAACATACGTATTTGTCAAAACTCCTAGAACTACATGGTTTAAAAAAATCTAAATTTTATTATACAAAATTATCTTAATTTATAAAAATGGGGGAGATGGATGTACGTGTGCTTGGGATGTGCATGCATGCTCATTCACTTAGCCGTGTCTGACTCTTTGCAACTCCAGGACCTGTAGCCCACCAGGCTCCTCTGTCCATGGGATTCTCCAGGCAAGAACACTGGTGGGTTACCATTTCCTCCTGCAGGGGATCTTCCCGACCCAGGGATTGAACCCATATCTCCTGTGGCTCCTTTGGCAGGCAGATTCTTTACTACTGAGCCACACACCATCTGACATATAATCAGGTACTCAGTAAATATTAAACATAACTTTTTTTTAAAACAGGTTAAATGATACAGATACCTACAACAAAAACTAAACTTTAATTTGTTTTAAGTTATTGAAACTTTTTCTGTCAGCCTTATTGAAATAATAAATCCCTGAGGGTATTAGAAAAATTAAGTTGTGAATAGTTGCATTAAAGTTTCCATGACCTTTGTACATCCTTAATTTGGGGCAGGTATTTCATTTGCCCTTGATTTATGAAGTGCCAGAGAGATCCCAGCTCTCTTCAATTTGAATGGAAAAGAAGATGTCTAAAGGGACTTGAGTCTCAAATTGTGGCTGACAGAACACTTAAGAGTCCCGATGTGAGGTAAAATGAAAAAGGTGAGCAGAAAGTAATGCATGGTCCCTAAAACTAAGTCTGTTCAACTTGTAAGACTGCCCTTTATTCTGACATCATGTACTTCTTTTTGGGGGAACTCAAATGGCTCTATTTTATTCTATTTATAAAATGGCTTTTATTTATGAAGAATCTGTTTGGTAATACCAGTTAAGATCCAAGCTGAGGGTGTTATGTGCAGGGTCATGAACCTGGTTGTGCTGGCTAGCCCACCCGTGGTCGTGGTTTCCAGTCTTCATCATTTCATCTCTGCCCAGGATTTTCATTTGGCTGACCTCAGCAAAGGCAGCAACCTAATGCAGCTCAGAAATGTTTTGAAAATTCAGGAGGCGTTTTCTAAGTTCCAAGGACTTACTCAGAAGTTTTGGATTGAAATGATCAAAACCTAGGCTTTGCAGGTCACACATTTCCCCACCTGAACGGTGGAATTCATACCTCTTCAGATACTTTGCTGTTTCACCCTGTGTGCCTGGGGAACAAACAGAATAGCCCTGGTTCCATCTTGGCTGTGTTTGGATCATGCCTTTCACACTGGACTCAAACAGGATGCCACCATGGCCACAAAGTCACAGGTGCTCCATCTGTAGCTTCACCTGCCAGGGAGAGGTCCTTCCATAGGTCTGTAAGAACATGCCTTCTAAAGACATTCTCTGAGCTGAATATGATTTCATTACAGCTCTGCTGACAACCATGTTTATTTTTGCAACTACTCAAAAACTAGGTTGATGTGCAACAGGCTTTGGGAGCTCAGAGTCTAAACTGCCTGCTGTTGGTCAGCACTTTAGGATCAATCTAAATTTGTCTTGACGGATTATCAGTTCAGTTCAGTTGCTGAGTCATGCCTTGACTGTTTGTGACCCCATGGACTGCAGCATGCCAGGCTTCCCTGTCCTTCATTATCTCCCAGAGTTTGTTCAGACTCATCTCCATTGAGGCAATGATGCCATCCAACCATCTCATCCTCTGTTGCTCCTTTCTCCTCTTGCCATCAATCTTTCCCAGCATCAAGGTCTTTTTCAGTGAGCCGGCTCCTCATATCAGGTGGCCAAAGTATTGGAGCTTCAACTTCAGCATCAGTAATCCAGTGAATATTCAGGGTTCAAGATTGACTGGTTTCATCTCCTTGCAGTCCAAGGGACTCTCAAGAGTCTTCTCTAGCACCACAATTCAAAAGCATCAAATGATCAACCTTCTATATGGTCCAACTCACATCCGTACCTGATTACTGAAAAAAACATAGCTTTGACTGTATAGATTTTGTCTGCAAAGTGATGTTTCACTTTCATAATATGCTCTCTAGATTTGCCATAACTTTTCTTCCAAGGAGCAAATGTCTTTTAATTTCATAGCTGCAGTCACCATCTGCAGTGATTTCGGAGCCCAAGAAAATAAAGTCTGTCACTGTTTTCATTGTTTCCCCTTCAGTTTGCCATGAAGTGATGGTACCGGATGCCATGATCTTCATTTTTTAAATGCTGAGTTTTAAGCCAACTTTTTCATTCTCCTCTTTCACGTTCATCAAGCGGCTCTTTAGGTACTCTTTGCTTTCTGCCATTAGGGTGATATCATCTGCCTATCTGAGGTTGTTGATATTTCTACTGGCAATCTTGAATCCAGCTTGTGATTCATCCAGCCCCACATTTTGTATGATGTACACTGTATACTAGTTAAATAAGCAGGGTGACAATATATAGCCTGTTGTACTCCTTTCCCAATTTGGAACCAGTCCATTGTTCCATGTTTTGTTCTAACTGTTATTTCTTGGCCTGCATATAGGTTTCTCAGGAGGCAAGTAAGATGATCTGGTATTCCCATCTCTTTAAGAATTTTCCAGTTTGTTGTGATCCACACAGTCAAAGGCTTTAGTGTAGTTAATGAATTACAAGTGTATGTTTTTTCTGGAATTCCCTTCCTTTTTCTATGACCATAATGATATGGTCAAGCAAGAGATGGCAAGAGTCAGCATGGACACCTTAGGAATCAGTGAATTAAAATGGATGGGAATGGGTGAATTTAATTTAGATGACCATTATATCTACTACTGTGGGCAAGAATCCCTTAGAAGAAATGGGGTAGCCCTCATAGTTAACAAAAGAGTCTGAGATACAGTCCTTGGATGCAATCTCAAAAACGACAGAATGATCTTGGTTCATTTCCAAGGCAAACCATTCGACATCACAGTAATCCAAGTCTGTGCCCCATCCCCTGATGCTGAAGAAGCTGCATCAAGTGATTCTGTGAAGACCTACAAGACCTTCTAGAACTAACACCAAACAAAGAGGTCTTTACATCATAGGGGATTGGAATGTAAAAGTAGGAAGTCAACAAATACCTGAAATAAGATGCAAAAGTTTGGCCTTGGAGAACAAAATGAAGCAGGGCAAAGGCTAACAAAGTTTTGCCAAGAGAACATACTTGTTATAGCAAACACTTTCTTCCAACAATGCAAGAGAAGACTACACGTGGGCATCACCAGATAGTTAATACTGTAATAAGATTGATTGTATTCTTTGCTGCTAAAAATGGAGCTCTATACAGTCAGCAAAAATGAGACCTGGAGCTGACTGTGGATCAGATCATCAGCTCCTTATTGCAAAATTAAGACTTAAAGAAACTAGGGAAAACTAGTAGGCTATTCAGGTATGACCTAAATTAAATCCCTTATAATTATACAGTGGAAGTGACAGATAGATTCAAGGGATTAGAGCTGATAGACAAAGCCTGAAGAACTATGGATGGAGGTTTATAACACTGTACATGAGGCAGTAACCAAAACCATCTCAAAGAAAAAGAAAAGCAAAAAGGCAAAATTGTTATCTCAGGAGGCCCTGCAAATAGTGGAGAAAAGAAAAGTGAAAGGCAAAGGAGAAAAGGGAAGATACCTAACTGAATGCGGAGTTCCAGAGAAGAGCAAGGAGAGACAAGAAAGCTTTCTTAAGTGAACACTGCGAAAAAATAGAGGAAAACAATAGAGTGGGAAGACTAGAGATCTCTCCGAGAAAATTGGAGATACCAAGGGAACATTTCGTGCAAAGGTGGGCACAATAATGGACAGAAATGGCAAAGACCTAACAGAAGCAGAAAAGATTAAGAAGAGGTAGCAACAATACACAGAAGAACTGTACAAGAAAGGTCTTTATGACCCAGATAACCAGGATGGTGTGACATCCTGGAGTGTGAAGTCAAGTGGGCCTTTGGAAACATTATTATGAACAAAGCTAATGGAGGTGATGGACTTCCAGCTGAGCTATTTCAAATCCTAAAAGATGATGCTTTTAAAGTGCTGCACTCAATATACCAGCAAATCTGGAAAACTCAGCAGTGGCCACAGGAATGGAAAAGATCAGTTTCCATTCCAATCCCAAAGAAGGGCAATGCCAAAGAATGTTCAGGCCTTCTATACAATTGTGCTCATTTTACATGCTAGTAAGGTAAAGCTCAAAACCCTTCAAGCTAGGCTTCAATAGTGAGCTGAGAACTTCCAGATGTACAAGCTGGATTTAGAAAAGCAAAGGAACCAGAGACTAAATTGCCAACATCAACTGGATCTTAGGTAAAGCAAGGGAATTCCAGAAAATACTTCATAATAGTTACACTCATTAACTGTTTATATGATTCTATGCATATGTGGTTTTCCTTACAGATATTTTTGTCAATCATTCCTTTTAACAAGCCCATAAAACAAGCCTACAATATCAATTGTTCTTTGCCTTGAAGACTGTAATTTCTCTCCCTTCTCCCATCTTCTTGTCTCCCAATCGTGGAGTGATAGTGTAAAATAAAAGACTGACCTACTTACCTTAAGGTGGGATTAACTTTATATTGCAAAGTCTGCATGGGGTCAGACTGAAGTCAGTCTCTGGCTGAAACCATATTTGACTCATTTTTTTTTTGCTCCTGACTATTCTGCCTTTTGGGCTTTTCAGGTGACTTAGTGGGTAAAGAACCCTCCTGCCAATGCAGGAGATTCAGGAGACTTGGGTTTGTTCTCTGGTTCAGGAAGATTCCCTGAAGGAGGGTAATGGCAGCTCACTCCAGTAATCTTGCCTGGAGAATCCCATGGACAGAGGAGCCTACAGTCAGTCCATAGGGTTGCAAAAAGTTGGACACGACTGAATTAACTGAGCAATCACACACGTTCTGTTTCTTTCTGTCACCTCCCCCTGTTATCCTGACAGCATTTCCCAAACAGTTATTTGAACAAGAATCTCTGTCTCAGGCTCTGCTTCTGGGGAACTCGATCAAGACTGGCATGACCTCAAAGTTGCCACAAATGGTACAGATATGGAACAGTCCAGCTGCCTTTGAGAAAATTTGTCAAGAGCACTTCCCACTAGGGATAGTCCGGAATATGTGGCAATAAACCAACCCAGCCTCATCTTTTCATGGGGGAGTAAGTTAGCCTCTGCATTTCAGGTTATTTTCCTGAGAGATAGGAGGAGCGTTGTTGGTATTCAGTAAAGCATATGGTGCATCATAATGTTGGAGAGCTTGGGACGCAAAGGTACAAATTGTATTGAGGGGTGTATAAATGTCTTGTGGCTGCTGGAACAAACTCCCACAAACTTACTAGCATAAAACAAACTTATTCTCTCATAGTTTTGAAGTCCAGGTGTCCAAAACCAGTATCAGTCAGTTGAAATCAAGTGTATCAGCAGTAGGGCCACACTCCATCTGGAGACTCCTGGGAGAATCTGTTCCTTGGGTCTCCCAGCTTCTGGTGACAGCCAGCATGTCTTGGTCTGTAGCTGCATGACTCTTATCTCTGCCTCTGTGGGTACAGTGCCTTCTCTTCTATCTGTCCTGTGTCTCCTTCTGCCTCCTGTTTATAAGAATACACTGCATTTAGGGCCCACCCTGTAGACCAGGATTCTTTCCTCATTTCAGGATCCTAACCTTCATCTCATTTAGAATGATCTTATTTCCATACAAAGTACCATTCACAGGTTCCAAGTTTTAAAATATGATAAATGTCCTTTAACAGAGGAATGGGATAAAGAAGATGTGGTCCATATATACAATGAAATATTACTCTGCTATAAAAGAGAATAAAATAATGCCTGCAGCAACACGGATTGTCATAGGGATTGTCATACTGAGTGAAGTAAGTCAGACACAGGAAGACAAACATCATATAACGTCGCTTATACATGGAATCTTAAAAAGAAGGGTAAAGGGACTTCTCCGGTGATCCAGTGGTTAAGAATCCACCTTGCAATGAAAGAAACTTGGGTTCAGTCCCTGATTGGGGAACTAAGATCCCACATGCCACGGAGCAACTAAAGCATGTAGCACAAGCTGCTGAACCCATGCAGGAGCCACAGCGAGAGCCTGTGCACTGCAAGAAAAGGTCCCACATGGTGCAGCAAAGATACTGCGTGCTGCAACCAAGAGCCAAAGCAGCCGAATAAATCATTTTTTAAAAAACGATTGGCAGTCAAAGTGAATTTTTTAAGAAAAGGGTACAAATGAACTTAATTACAAAACAGAAGTAGAATCACAAATGTGGAAAACAGTCTTATAGTTAACAGGGGGTTGGGGGAATGATAAGTTGGGAGACTGGGACTGACATATACACACTACTATGTAAAATAGATACCTAAAGAGAACCTATTGTATAGCACAGGTTATGCTCAGTGCTCTGTAATGGCCTATATATATGGCAATCGAGTCTTAAAAAAGAGTTGATATACGTATAGGATTCAATTTGCTTTACACCTGGAACTAACACTACTGAGTTTTCCAAATTTGCTGGCATATTGAGTTCAGCACTTTGAAAGCATCTTTCAGGATTTGAAACAGCTCAACTGGAATTCCATCACCTCCACTAGCTTTGTTCGTAGTGATACTTTCTAAGGCCCACTTGACTTCACATTCCAGGATGTCTGGCTCTAGTGAGTGAGCACACCATCATGATTATCTGGGTCGTGAAGATCTTTTTTGTACAGTTCTTCTGTGTATTCCTGCCACCTCTTCTTAATATCTTCTGCTTCTGTTAGGTCCATACCGTTTCTATCCTTTATTGAGCCCATCTTTGCATGAAATGTTCCCTTGGTATCTCTCATTTTCTTGAAGAGATCTCTAGTCTTTCCCATTCTGTTGTTTTCCTCTATTTCTTTGCATTGATCGCTGAGGAAGGCTTTCTTATCTCTCCTTGCTATTCTTTGGAACTCTACATTCAGATGCTTATATCTTTCCTTTTCTCCTTTGCTTTTCACTTCTCTTCTTTTCACAGCTATTTGTGAGGCCTCCCTAGACAGCCATTTTGCTTTTTTGCATTTCTTTTCCATGAGGATGGTCTTGATCCCTGTCTCCTGTACAATGTGATGAACCTCAGTCCATAGTTCATCAGGCACTCTGTCTATCAGATCTAGTCCCTTAAATCTATTTCTCACTTCTACTGTATAATCATAAGGGATTTGATTTAGGTCATACCTGAATGGTCTAGTGGTTTTCCCTACTTTCTTCAATTTAAGTCTGAATTTGGCAATAAGCCAAATTAAGCCGGCAAATTTGGAAAACTCAGCAGTGGCCACAGGACTGGAAAAAGTCAGTTTTCATTCCAGTCCCAAAGAAAGGCAATGCCAAAGAATGCTCAAACTACCACACAATTGCATTCATCTCACAGGCTAGTAAAGTAATGCTCAAAATTCTCCAAGCCAGGCTTCAGCAATACATGAACCGTGAACTTCCAGATGTTCAAGCTGGTTTTAGAAAAGGCAGAGGAACCAGAGATCAAATTGAAAACATCTGCTGGATCATCGAAAAAGCAAGAGAGTTCCAGAAAAAGATCTGCTTTCTTGACTATGCCAAAGCCTTTGACTGTGTGGATCATAATAAACTGTGGAAAATTCTGAAAGAGATGGGAATACCAGACCACCTGACCTGCCTCTTGAGCAACCTGTAATGCAGGTCAGGAAGCAACAGTTAGAATGGGACATGGAACAACAGACTGGTTCCAAATAGGAAAAGGAGTTCATCAAGGCTGTATATTGTCACCCTGCTTATTTAACTTCTATGCAGAGTACATCATGAGAAACCCTGGGCTGGAAGAAGCACAAGCTGGAATCAAGATTGCCGGGAGAAATATCAATAACCTCAGATATGCAGATGACACCACCCTCATGGCAGAAAGTGAAGAGGAACTAAAAAGCCTCTTGATGAAAGTGAAAGTGGAGAGTGAGAAAGTTGGCTTAAAGCTCAACATTCAGAAAACGAAGATCATGGCATCCGGTCCCATCACTTCATGGGAAGTAGATGGGGAAACAGTGGAAACAGTGTCAGACTTCATTTTTCTGGGCTCCAAAATCACTGCAGATGGTGACTGCAGCCATGAAATTAAAAGACACTTACTCCTTGGAAGAAAAGTTATGGCCAACCTAGATAACATATTGAAAAGCAGAGACATTACTTTGTCAACAAAGGTCCATTTAGTCAAGGCTATGGTTTTTCCAGTGGTCATGTATGGATGTAAGAGTTGGACTGTGAAGAGAGCTGAGCGCCGAAGAATTGATGCTTTTGAACTGTGGTGTTGGAGAAGACTCTTGAGAGTCCCTTGCACTGCAAGGAGATTCAACCAGTCCATTCTAAAGGAGATCAGCCCTGGGTGTTCTTTGGAAGGAATGATGCTAAAGCTGAAACTCCAATACTTTGGCCACCTCATGCGAAGAGTTGACTCATTGGAAAAGACTCTGATGCCGGGAGGGATTGGGGGCAGGAGGAGAAGGGGACGACAGAGGATGAGATGGCTGGATGGCATCACCAACTCGATTGACATGAGTTTGAATAGGCTCCGGGAGTTGGTGATGGACAGGGAGGCCTGGCGTGCTGCAAGTCATGGGGTCGCAAAGAGTCGGACATGACTGAGCGACTGAACTGAACTGAACTGAACTGAAACTAACACAACATTGTGAATTGACTATACTCCAATAAATTTTTAAAAATGTATCTGGTATCTTTTAGGAGTTAGAATATGGGATCTTTGGGGGGGACCATTTTTCTGCCTGATGCACAGAGACAGTTGCAGAGCTGCTCTGCATTCCTGTGTCCCTTCATGATTAACTTCTATCAACAAAGGGTAACCAAAAGCATTTGCTTTACTTGTTTTATGTGTTGTCCTTCAGTTGCTAAGTTGTGTCCAACTCTTTGTGACATCGTGGATTGTAGCATGCTAGGCTCCTCTGTCCTCCACTATCTCCCCAAGTTGGCTCAAATTCTTATTCATTGAGTTGGTGATGCTAACTATCTCATCCTCCACCACCTCCTTCTCCTTTTGCCTTCAATCTTTCCCAGCATCTGAGTCTTTTCCAGTGAGTCGACTCTTTGCTTCAGGAGGCCAGAGTAGTGAACCTTCAGCAACAGACCTTCAGAATATTTAGGGTTGATTTACTTAAGGATTGACTGGTGTCATCTCATTGCAGTCTCAAGAGTCTTCTCCAGCACCCCAATTCAAAAGCATCAGTTCTTTAGCACTCAGCCTTATTTATGGTCCAAGTCTCACATCTGTACACGCTACTGGAAAAACTATAGCTTAACTATACAGCCCTTTGTTGGCAAAGTGATGTCTCTGCTTTTTAATATGCTGCATAAGTTTGTCATAGTTTTCCTTCAAAGGAGAAAACACCTTTTAATTTCATGGCTTCAGTCACCATATGTGGTGATTTTGGAGCCCAAGAAAATAAAGTCTTTTTGGATGGCATCATCAATTTGATGGACATGAATTTGAACAAGTTCTGGGAGTTGGTGATGGACAGGGAAGCCTAGTGTGCTGCAGTCCATGGGGTCGCAAAGAGTTGGACACAACTTAGCAACTGAACTGACTGAACTGATATATACTATGGAGGATACAGAGAAGTGAAGTCACAGCCTTGGTGTCAAATATCTTGTCATCTGTTTCAGAAGTACCCCATAATAAGGGGCTTCCCAGGTGGCTCAGTGGTAAAGAATCTACTTGCCAATGCAGGAGATGCAGGAGTTGTGGTTTTGATCCCTGAATTGAAAAGATGCCCTGGTGGAGGGTATCACAACCCACTCTAGTGTTCTTGCTTGGGAAATCCCACGGACAAAGGAGTCTGGTGGGCTACAGTCCATAAAGTCGCGAAAGAGTGGGACACGACTTAGGGACTGGGCTCACAGGCACACATCCCATGCTCAAAATAATGTAATTTACTACAACTAACACTGAATTTTGTAGGCCTAATATACCAAGAAGAGAAAAAGCCAGTGAACTGGAGCAGTGAAGGGAAACTGTGGAGAGAGGTAAGACTTGAACCAGGCCTTGACACTTTGTCAAATTTGGCCAAGCAGAGGAGAAAGAGTTGTCTTCATTCTTTCAGGTGATATGACAAAATAATTTCCTTCTCACTGTTCTGGAGTCTTGGAAGTGCAGGGTCATAGCACCAACATGGTTGGGTGGAGATTATCTTTCAGACTTCTCATTATATCCTCACATGGTAGAGGGGGCTAGGGAGCCCTGTGAAGTCTCTTTGTTAAAGCTGGAATCCCATTAATGAGGCCTCCACCCTCATGAACTTCTCACCATTACATTAAACGTTAGGACTCTAACATGTGAATTTCAGGAAGACACACACATTCAGACCATAACAAGAATTCAGTTTATTTCCTCACTTAATTTTTACAATCACTCTTTAGGGTTATGTCTTTTAAACATTTTTGGCCCAACTCATATTAAGAAATATATTTGATATCATGACAGTTTATTTAATGAACTTATGAATAAAAGTTTTGTAGGACAATATTTATTTTTAACACACATCCAGTTTTGATTTTTTAAAAATCCTATTCTGTTCTATTTCATTCCATGCTATTTGATTAAAAAATGCTGGTTGAGGCTCTCTAGCTCACTAAATTAAATCGTAACCACTAGCATGGATTAAGGTACAGTTATTTGAAAAATACCACTTTAGTACAAATACTCTATATCATGGTTTCTGATCTGTTGCTGCACATAACAAATTATCCCCAAACTTATTGGCTTAAAACAGTACTCATTTATATCTCTGAGTTTCTGAGGGTCAGGAATCTAGGCATTGTTTAGCCCAGTACTTTTGCCTCTAGGTTCTCTTATAAGGCTGCAATCAAAGTGTTGGTCAGAGCTGTAGTCTCATCTGAAGACTTACTGGAGAGCAAAAAGATTTACTTCCATGCTTGTTCACTTGTAGATTGTCTTAATTTGACATTCGATGAAAATGAGGTGTGAGGATTGACTGGCTTATGTGGACTTTCAGAGTCTTGATTATTTGTTAGCTGGAGGCCTCCCTCAATTCATTTCCATGTGGACCTCTCCATAGAGTACCTAGCAACACGATAGCTGGCTTTATCAGAATAAGAGCGGGAACAGCAAGGAATGAGCAAGGCACAGTAACAGTCTTTTCGTAATGCAGTCTCAGAAGTAATTAGTGAGTCAGTCGCTCAGTCATGTCCGACTCTTTGTGACCCCATGGACTGTAGCCCACCAGGCTCCTCTGTCCATGGAATTCCTCAGGCAAGAGTACTGGAATGGGTAGCCATCCTCTTCCCCAGGGGATCTTCCCAACCCAGGGATCGAACCCAGGTCTCCCACACCACAGGTAGATTCTTTACTGTCTGAGCCACCAGGGACCACTTTTGCTATATTCTCTTTGTTAGAAAAGAGTCACTGGGCCCAACCCACACCTAAGGGGAGAGAGTTATGCAATGGATGGTAATTCACTGGGGACCATCTTATTGGCTGCCTGCCACACTGGTAAATCTGGTATCAGCAAGAGAAGGCATTAGTGACACCTGGGGGAGTTGACGATAACATGAAGTCTAACTTGCTTAATCTGTAGTGAGCCATCTTGATCCATGATACTATACCTAGGGTTTGACTGCTGTCTACAGGTAGGACATTGAGGAACAAAATTCAAGGAACAGCTTAAAGGCAAATAAGGAAGCAATTTGACATTTGATGAAAATGACGTGTGAGGATTGACTGGCTCATGCTCATATTGTGAATTATTGATAATAGTGTAATTACCAGCCAGTTTGCCTGGCTAGAAAGATTAGTAACTTGACCAGGGTTGCCCAGTTCTTCCGACTTGGTAAGTTATTAACTTGTCCATGACTACACAGTTAGATGTTAACACAATACTATACTCTCTTATACCAGGCTAGCAGGTTGAGTAAGAGGAACTGATGCTCTCTTTTGTGTTAAATTAGCCAGTTTAGGGAGGTTTTACTTTCTCTGCGGCAGAGGAGAGTATAACTCTTACGGAGGAAGCAAACCCTTTTAATTTTTTCAGATTGTTATCTGAGGAAGTAGGCATTCTTTTCTTTCACCTAACCACAGTCCGTTTGTTACTGAGAACCAGAAATTCTAGCAGTCTTAAGAAATTTGGTAATTACTAAAGAAAAATATTGAGAAGTCTTAAGATGTTATATCATGCAAAATTAAGGCCTTGCTACCTTTATTTATCTGAGGAATTAAAATATTGGCATTGGGAGATATATTTCAAGTTCTTAGAGTCTTTTTTCCCCTAGGGCACCAATTTAGGCCTATATAATGTTTTAGGAGTAGCCAGTGAGTCACTAATAGACAGTTGGTCCTCTGTATCCATGAATTCTGCATTCACAGATTCAACCAACCAGAGGCTGAACTCTTTACATAGCATTTACATTGTATTTACAACTATTTACACAGCATTTATATTGTATTAAGCCAGAGATGACTTAAACTATATAGGAGGATAAGCATAGGTCATATGCAAATACTGTGCCATTTATATAAGTGATTGTAGCACCTGTGGATTTTGGTATCTACAGGGGTCCTGGTACCATTCCCCCACAGACTAAAGGATGACTGTATCTGTTTTATATGTAGAATTTTCTGGTTTGTTGAATGCAGGGAGAGGGTGATTTCCAATAGCAAGAGGTGGTGAGAGGCCCAGCAGGATGTAGAAGAGGATAAGTTTGAGAGCTCAAGGTCCTTTCTGTAGCATCATCCCAGGTGGGAACAATAACCCTGTTCTTCTTTACCTTGTTCTTGTTGCTGTGGTGATCTCTCCACTCACAGCAGCCTGAGACAGTTGTGTTGAGACTCATCTCCTCCAAGATCCTTTCCTTGTGATAAACCACTAGAGAGATTTCACTGACAACGATCACTCATGATGTAGGCTGAATTTAATGCAATTCAGATGATTGCATTAAAGGCTTTGAATGACAGGAGGAGCTGTTATGGAGTGACCCCCGCAAAAAAGGAATTTTATAAAGAACTTTTTTTTCTAAACTAGCAATAACCCTGGGGCTTGAGAGAGCTTTCTATCCTTTCTTTCTGTCTTCACTGTAGTCATATCTCTGAGTTTCTGAAAAAAATCTGCCTCTTTGGGGATGGTTTGAGTGGAGAAGAGGGTTGAGGCATGAAACTAAATGAGTCTGTCTTTCTTTTTCTGTTTCTCAAAACCAGAGAGGATAAGAAAGTAAAGATGAAGGTGGTGTTTTTTATCTGAGAAATTCTTCCTTCTTTCTGAATATTAAAACATAGCAAAATGAGTAAAGTTGGTCTGTGAGTTTAAAAAAGGGAAACTGAGAAGGCCAAAGAATGATTTTGGATACCTTGAAACTAATGATGAAAATTATTTAAAATATGATAAAAATATTTTGGAATGATTTAAAAAGCTAATAATATCCCATATCTTTTTACTCTTGGTTTTCAGTAGCTGCTGTTCATTTTTAGTGAGAAGTCTCTGGAATGAAAGTGTCTTGCCTGACAGAGATGTTGGTAGGACTTCTACTCATGAACAAATTACTGGAACTACTCAAATTTTCCTTTCAAGGCCTACATTCCTGTCTGTTTTCTATCTTCTCTCTCTCCAGTCTCCCTGTCTTTCTAAGTTCTAATTGGTTAAACATTTGGTCTCTTTGGTTACCATGGATTGGGGTGGTGACTCATGTGCCGCCAATGGGAACCTTAGCTGATAGCTGGATCTTATGGAAACGTAGGAAGAATTGACTCATCAGCCTCCAGAGAGAGAGCAAGGGGCTGGAAAGCCTGGCCTCACAAAGCCAGGAGAGGTCGGGATGGCAGTAACCCCCTCACACACACCTTCAGGCACTCCAGCGGGGGCCCCAGGGTCTCTTCTCCCAGTGCTCTGCCTTTCTGCGGCTCTGCTGGTCTTAGCTTCTGCTTGTCTTTGTGTCTTCTCAGTGTTTCCTCACTGCTGATTCACACCACACTTTCCACTCCCAATCCTGAGGAAAGGTCTGGCTGGCCACCCAATTATCATCATCTCTCTTTGCATAGAGCTCTTTGTGCAAGGCCACATCACAGGTCCCAGGCCCACCTGCGAACTGGTACCTTTTGTGCTGGAACAGGTCATGTGACTTGAACATTGCCAACCCTACTGGAATTACTGCCTGAGGGCCCCTTTTCCTCATTGGGGCATTTTTTCTCCCACATTGTGTGGGACTGGAAGGTCTCACACAATGACTGCCATGAACACTCTTTTCCACTGAAACACCCATGTCTTGTCCCACATGTTTTAATCTGACATAAGAATGATTGTTTGTTTATTTTGTGATAGTCCTTTGAAGGGAATATTCAGGTAGACTAGGTAAGATCTTTTCTTTATTCACAAAGGAACACCATTACAGGAAGAGAATGCCAATGGCATTTTAGAAAGTGTAGGTGATACCTCATCTAATCTTTCTTTTGATTTCTGGTTGCATTTTGCTCCTTGGTATGTGAGTGGATATTGAACAGGAGACTGGCTGGAGCTTATGCCTGCCTGGACACTTGCCACCATCTAGCCAGTCCATCAGATCAGCCAAGCAATCCATCTAAAATGGATTAAAGATAATGACCTCAAGCTGTGAATGAATTTGTTTCCTTACTGATACTTCTCATCTCAGGTCAAGTGGATCCCACTTTCCTGACACCACATGTCCAGGAGGCAGTGCAGCTCAGGAGAGACAGACACAGAAGGCTGGGCAGTACAGAGGTGAGGCGTGCGTGGCTGACTTGGGTTTTGTTTCTCTATTTCTCCATACCTGTCTGCTTACATGTCTTGTTTTGGTCTGGAAAGGATACTATTTGGGAATACACACTTTCCTTTTGAAAATGACTGATACGAGGAATTGTAACGTTTGAAACGTCAGCCATTTCAGGAGGTTTACCAGAGTTTCCTCCTTGACCTAGTTTCCACGTTCTTTGCTCTGTTTCCTATTTCAGCCGTTAAGATTTAGGTTGCTATGAAATGCCTTCAGTTTGCTCCAGAGGCCAGCGCCCCATCATCTGGTCCACAGCAAGTGACCGAAACTGCTCAAGTTGCTCACTAAACTGCTCAAGTTGCTCTCATTGTAACCAGTAGCCCACCTCCTACTAAGGCGACCAGCTTGCAGCGCTTGTTCTAAATGTGAGCTCATCCTTATACAGTGAGAGAGAGAATGAATTTCTGTGAACTTGTGTTCTGCACCTCTATTTATACATCCACATGTTTTCTGCTTCCCTTTAAGATAACAAAAATGCACAGCGAAACCACACATTGCGTAAATGACCTCATTTAATCTACTTTCTTCTTCCTCTTCTTCAAGGTTGTATTTAAAGAGTTAAAAAAAAATGGGACAGGATGATATGCAGGTGGAAATTTCAGATTTGCGGTTGAAAATGCAAAACAGTGAAAAAGCATCTGGGCAGAGAGTCGACTGGGAATAACAAATGATGGCAAAATGCCTGAGGATGTCTTATGAATCATTTTATATCGATTCATGGTTTTGAGTTCTGGTTTAAAAGTCACTGTCATCACCTTACGTGGGAGCTTCTTACAGTGCAGAATCTCGGGGGTTTCGGCAGACAACTGCTGAGCCCGAATCTGCATTTTCACAAGTTCCCCAGGTGATTTTTAGGCACTTTAAAGTTGGAGAAGCACTGGCCTAAATACTTTGTTGGTTGTTGTCATGACAACCTGGTCACTTCCATTCCAATTGAATTGTTTTATTTTTAATCCAGTCCAGCTGCTCCTTGCTCAGTGGTCTGTAAGTCTGTCACCTGGCAAACTGAGCCCAAATTTTCAAGGGGTGGGCCATAACGGCAGGGCGCAGTATCTTCAACCTTTGTTTCTAGCCTCACTTCTGCTTATCCCCACCCCACCCCCTCATCAAACTAAGATGCCTCACTCATCATGTGAAGGTGTATGACTTGCCTCTTCTAAGGCTGTTCTTCCTTTCTGACGTGCCCTCTTTTCCTTTCCTCCCTGCATACTGACATCCTGTCAAATCTACAAGGACCGTATCAAATGCCCTGTCCTTTGTGAAGCCTTTCCACAAATGGACAGGATTCCTCTGTCTTTGAATTCCTGTGGTACTTGCTATATAGCTCTTTCATGGTGTTCTTCTGTGAATCATTCGCTTTACTCCAGAGTGCTCATCTGAGCTTTTCCTACCTCTCCAGACCCTGCACCATATTGTAAGCTCTTTGAAACAGTGGCCACAGTCTTAGCTCATAATTGTCCTTCCTGAAGCCATGGCTTCAGTACCTTGTACATAGTGGACAGTCAATAAATTAAATGGCCAGGTAATGTAATTGGGTTAATACAAAATGATCGTATGCTAGGCTTCACATATAAGGTAATACTGTGTATGTCATGAGGAGGATTTTTAGTGGATGAAGAACATACACTTGCTCAGTTCTCTTTTTGAGCACTCACAAAGGATAAGCTTGAACTCTTTGGCTTAGAAGCTAAGTGGAAGCTAAGATGCATTGAATTTGTGATTTGCCAGCTTTGCTCTGGGGTGCCTACCAGGACAGGCCCAATGTGGGAATCTTGGTTCTTTGACTTCCTAGATTGATCCCCTTGAGGAGGCAATTTGAGCTCTCTAAGCTTCAATTTTTCACATAATTAAATGGGACACACGGCATTTATCATGGTGTCTGGCACTCAGAAGCACTTAATAAACAGAAACTGTTTTGATAGTTTCAAAGATAATGAGAATTGTGATTAAATTAATATGACCATTTGTTTTATTATTCTAAGAAAAAATACAGACCACCAGATCCTAAGATGATATTTAACCTAGAGTGTTCAGTGTTGTCTTCTATGGCAGATCAGAGACTATGGGAGACACTTCTCATCTGTCATTGGGTAGTATTTTCGTCTCACACCATTTAAAAATTTCTCTGCATAATTTATCATTTTAAATCAAATCCTACACAGATTAGCACCTGTAGTTTCTAGCTAAATTAAAATAATCCATGTGGAATAAAGTAAATGAAGAAAATTTGTTATCGTCCTGAACACTGACAAATAATGAAGGTAGAGGGGGAGAAACAGTTAGATTGCGACATCATCAACATCCCCATTTTCCACTTGTGATATTGTCATGGTGATGGAGGAACAAGTTAGCAGAGGAAAATCTTTTTCTTCCTTGTTTGGATTATTTTGTCATCTGTCATGTTGGGAAAAGTAGCATATTGATAGTTCAGCAGTTTTAACAGAGAAATCTTGATTAAGTTGATGGATTTCTGCTTTCCTGAGGCATCCATCATGGACCAGCTCTTCCTTCTCTGACATTGCAATTTTCACAATAATTTTCCTTTCCTTTCTATCCTCCAACCTTGCTCGTTCTCTTTGGCCTAAGGTTTTTATTAAACGAAATCATCTTCTCATCTTTCATGCCTGTTACTTTCTTATTAAATTTCCAACTATTTCAGTGCATTATTTAATAGTTCCCATGACATCAGTGACTCCACTGCCCTTTGGACTTTTTTCAGTTTGTTTCTTATGTTAAAGTACATGGCACTGAAAAGAGGATTTCAGACATTTTGCTGGGAGTTCTCATTTAGAAGGATCTCAGATTATCCCATGGATGGAGGAGCCTGGTGGGCTACAGTCCATGGGGTCGCTAAGAGTCGGACATGACTGAGCGACTTCACTTTCACTTTTCACTTTCATGCATTGGAGAAGGAAATGGCAACCCATTCCAGTGTTCTTGCCTTGAGAATCCCAGGGATGGGGGAACCTGGTGGGCTGCCATCCATGGGGTCGCACAGAGTCGGACACGACTGAAGTGACTTAGCAGCAGCAGCAGGTTATCAATGTCATTGGAGAGGCCTAGAAATCTGTAGGAAAAAATGAAGCCAGTGTGATCTTACTGAGTCAAGTGGAAAGGGTTGGAAAATTCTGTGGGCTCTAGAAACCTGTTTGCCGTCCCATTCTTCCTTTTGTAGCAGTATCTCATTTTCCTTTAGCGGATATCCCTCTCCCACTCTTAGACCATGTGATCAGGTGGGGCTGACCTCATCCCCTCTCTAGAGACTGGCCGGTGAGGTCCCTGGCCAGAACTTTCTCTGGATCCAATGTGAAGGGCATTTTTCCAGCTAAGGTGGTGAAGGAGGTAAGCTGTAAGCTGGAGCTGTTATTGTCTGTCTTTGTCAACACAGCAGAGCTTACCTTTGGGTGAAGCCATAGAGAGAAAAGCAAAGCTAAGATGGAGTGAGAGTAACTAAGCCCTTATGACCCACTAGTCTCAAAATAAGTGATTTTTGTTACATGAGCTATTGAACTTCCTAGCTGGGTTATGTTTCTGTTGCTGTGAGCTGAATTAGTCTGATACAAGTAGCCTTGATTCATTCTTAGCTCTCCACGGCATGGAATGCTAAGGAGAAAATAGAGTCCTTCTGAATTTCCCATGTGGGTTTTATCATGTAAGAACCCAGTAGAGTCTGACTGTACCCTGTTTCTATAGACTTGGAGGCGGTTGAGCACAGTGATAAGAGCACAAGCTTTTGGAACAAAAAGTACCTGGTGTCAAATTCAACTTCTGCAGCTCTGTAGCCTTGGGCATTCTGAAAGAGATGGGACTACCAGACCACCTGACCTGCCTCTTGAGAAACCTGTATGCATGTCAGGAAGCAATTGTTAGAACTGGACATGGAACAACAGACTGGTTCCAAATAGGAAAAGGAGTACGTCAAGGCTGTATATTGTCACCCTGCTTATTTAACTTACATGCAGAGTACATCATGAGAAACGCTGGACTGGAGGAAGCACAAGCTGGAATCAAGATTGCTGGGAGAAATATTAATAACCTCAGACAGGCAGATGACACCACCCTTATGGCAGAAAGTGAAGAGGAATTAAAGAGCCTCTTGATGAAAGTGGAGAGTGAAAAAGTTGGCTTGAAGCTCAACATTCAGAAAATGAAGGTCATGGCATCCAGTCCCATCACTTCATGGCAAATAGATGGGGAAACAGTGGAAACAGTGGCTGACTTTATTTTTCTGGGCTCCAAAATCACTGCAGATGGTGATTGCAGCCATGAAATTAAAAGACGCTTACTCTTGGAAGGAAAGTTATGACCAACCTAGACAGCATATTAAAAAGCAGAGACATTAGTTTGTCAACAAAGGTCCGTCCAGTCAAGGCTATGGTTTTTCCAGTGGTCATGTATGGATGTGAGAGTTGAACTATAAAGAAAGCTGAGTGCTGAAAAACTGGTGCTATTCAACTTTGGTGTTGGGGAAGACTCTTGAGAGTCCCTTGGACTGCAAAGAGATCCAACCAGTCCATCCTAAAGGAGATCAGTCCTGGGTGTTCTTTGGAAGGACTGATGTTGAAGCTGAAACTCCAATACTTTGGCCACCTGATGTAAAGAGCTGATTCATTTGAAAAGACCCTGATGCTGGGAAAGTTTGAGGGCAGGAGGAGATGGGGATTACAGAGGATGAGATGGTTGGATGGCATCACCAACTCAATGGCCATGGGTTTGGGTGGACTCTGGGAGTTGGTGATGGACAGGGAGGCCTTGCATGCTGCAGTTCATGGGGTTGCAAAGAGTCGGACACGACTGAACTGAACTGATGCAGAGAACTGACTCATTGGAAAAGATCCTGATGCTGGGAAAGATTGAAGGCAGGAGAAGGGGATGACAGAGGATGAGATAGTTGGATGGCATCACCATCTTGATGGACATGAGTTTGAGCAAGTTCCTGGAATTGGTGAAGGACAGGGAAGCCTGGTGTGTTGCGGTCCATGGGATCCCAAGGAGTTGGACACAACTGAGCGACTTTCACTTTCTCTCACTTTAGCATGTGAGTACTGAGCCCAGACTTCAAGATTTAAATCATGGCCCTGTTTTCCCGAATGATGTGACCTTGGACAAGGCAGTTCAGTTTGTTTGTCTTAGTTTTCTAATCTGCAGATTGGGGATAATAATAATAGGTCAATATAGTGTTGGTATGAGAATGAAATCACAGCATGTGTGAAGCACTTATTTTAGTGGCTGGCATGTACCATGCTCTTAATAATGGTAGCTGTTGTTACTAGTGTTGATTCTGATGCAAATGGTCATCAGACCACACCTTGAGAGGCACCGAATTAGATGATGAGCATTCCAAGGTCAGCAGTCAGGTCTGTCTGTCCCCAGAACCAAGCCCTGTGTCTGACACATAGTAGTCACTCAAACAACCGTCAGTCTGCCTTTTTTGTGTAGTTAGTATCTACACGAGTCATTTGGGCCCTTTCCTTATATTCAGTTCAGTTCAGTTGCTCAGTCATGTCCGACTCTTTGTGACCCCATGAATCTCTCACTGTTTTGTGGTCTAGCCTCATCTAACATCCAAGTCAGAAGTATCACAAGGGCAAAGAATGTGATAAGCCTTGTATCTCCACCCAGCAGAACTTTCCAGCTGCTTCTTCGTGGAAACACAGCTGAGCTCGTCACTCTGCTTGGAGTCACCAAACATCTGACTCTTCTGGAGAACAGAAGCTTGGTTCTGTAGAACCCAGCACAGTTCCCCCAAATACTATAGAACAGTGAATTCTCTATTTTTTTCCACTCCCACATGTCGGGAGGCAGATATAATATATCATCCTTAGTAACATGAACCGTTACTGTAGTGATCTTCCAAGGTGGGTGGAGGCAGGGGTGTACTGATAAATATTTTTAAATAACCTCTCTAGAGTCAGAGACAGGGAGAGTCCTGATTTATGGTGGTTATCAATTTCCATACTATAAATATTTCCACCATGTCTGATCTCATGCTGCCAGTGAGATGCTGCTGCGTGTAGATTCGGCAAGAGGTGTGTGCAAACCTGCTCCGTTGAGCTGGTCAGATGTGTGATGACTCCAGCACATCATTAGTCAGTGGGTAAGTAGGTATTTCTGGTGTGTGTGTGGGAACCTATATAGTATGCAACCGAAAGGCTCCCCACAAGATTCCGAAAAGTTCCTTTAAGGGGAACTCTAGCCTCCTTTTCTACCACCCAGAGTTACATTTGTAGGCAATCAATAAATGCAGGAAGCTGCTGGGATTTGGAGGAGGGGTATAAGGAATGAGGATGCTGATTTTTCAAGTTTCGTCCAGGTCTTTGGGTCAGGGGATGGCAGTATAAGCCAGGTTACTAAGAGAGGCTCAAGTGTTAGAATATAGGTTTATTTTAACGCTCCTAATGATGTTAACTGCAGCCATTGTAGCAAGTGTTCCAACTCCCATTGCTGGTGCAGAGAATTTCTTTCCCAGTTGAGTTTTCAGAAATCAGAGAGTTTCATTGTTAGATGGTTTTTTACATTTTAATTTGTGTTTATTGATGAATGCATGAATCAAACTCCATATTTATTTTCTACTGTCTCCTAAGGTGAATTCTTCATTGTACTTGGTCTGGGATTTTCATTATTTTCCAAAGTCCATGCTCACTGTTTCTATACCTTTGTGCTTTCCTGTTAAGTCATGGCCCCTTTAAGTCATGGCTTTTGGTGGCCTGACTCTCCCACAGTGGAGCCTAGGACATGAAAGGTGAGGAAAGGAACTGGACTCTCTTCTTGGCTGGATTAGAGTCAGGAAGAACTCTGTACATGTATGAGGCAGGGGTGCAGGTGAGTTTGTGGTGTTTATAGTCTGTTATGTAATAATGGCCAAGGATCCTTGAGTCTTTACTACATACCAGGCACAATGAGAATGCATTAGTTCATTTACTCCTCAGAACAACCATGTGAGGTAGGTACTGCTATTAGCCTTTTTATAGAGGAGGAAATGGAGGCATAGGAAGGAAGAGCAAATGGCTAAAATCACAGTTGGATGCAGATTGGCTGAAGGGAGAGCTGGGATTGAACCCTGACCAGGCTAGATGCACTGGGCTGTGAGGGGCTCCACTAGGCTGTCACGCCAGGCTGTGGATCAGGTGGCGGCTTGGTGGGTGAAGTGTGATGGTGTAAGGTTACCTTGCAGTCTTCCATCTACCTTTATCTAATCCCACAGGATGGGTCCATGAACACCAGTAGCTATGATGTCTTCTAAGACAGCATTGGCTGTCACTTGACCCACACTCCAGGGAAAAGCCCCTTGGTCAGCCTCATCCAGTGAGACAGTAGCAGTCTTGCCCTGAGAACTCCCCCCGCAGCCTAATCATAGAGGGGCACACTGTGTGTGGCACAGACAGCTGGCTCTCGAGACAGAGGTTCTAGCTGGGCCAGTGGCCAGTGAAGGACATACTTCCCAGCTTCCCTTGCAGCTTTTTCTTTTTAAAAAAAATATTTATTTATTTGGCTGTGCTGAGTTCTAGTTGCGGCATGTGGGACCTTCAATCTTCATTGCAGCATGCAGGATCTTGAACTCTTAGCTGTGGCATGTGGGATCTAGTTCTCTGACCAGGGATCAATCCTGGGCCCCCTGCATTGGGAGCATGGAGTCTTAGCCACTGAACCACCAGGAAAGTCCCTCCCATGAAGCTTGATGTGGCCAGGTAACTACCTTCTTTTTTTTTTTTTTTCACTTTCTTTTTTTTTTTTAAATTTTATTTTATTTTTAAACTTTACATAATTGTATTAGTTTTGCCAAATATCAAAATGAATCTGCCACAGGTATACATGTGTTCCCCATCCTGAACCCTCCTCCCTCCTCCCTCCCCATACCATCCCTCTGGGTCGTCCCAGTGCACTAGCCCCAAGCACCCAGTATCGTGCATCGAACCTGGACTGGCAACTCGTTTCTTACATGATATTTTACATGTTTCAATGCCATTCTCCCAAATCTTCCCACCCTCTCCCTCTCCCACAGAGTCCATAAGACTGTTCTATACATCAGTGTCTCTTTTGCTGTCTCGTACACCGGGTTATTGTTACCATCTTTCTAAATTCCATATATATGCGTTAGTATACTGTATTTATGTTTTTCCTTCTGGCTTACTTCACTCTGTATAATAGGCTCCAGTTTCATCCACCTCATTATAACTGATTCAAATATATTCTTTTTAATGGCTGAGTAATACTCCATTGTGTATATGTACCACAGCTTTCTTATTCATTCATCTGCTTATGGACATCTAGGTTGCTTCCATGTCCAGGCTATTATAAACAGTGCTGCGATGAACATTGGGGTACACGTGTCTCTTTCCCTTCTGGTTTCTTCAGTGTGTATGCCCAGCAGAGGGATTGCTGGATCATAAGGCAGTTCTATTTCCAGTTTTTTAAGGAATCTCCACACTGTTCTCCATAGTGGCTGTACTAGTTTGCATTCCCACCAACAGTGTAAGAGGGTTCCCTTTTCTCCACACCCTCTCCAGCATTTATTATTTGTAGACTTTTGGATTGCAGCCATTCTGACTGGTGTGAAATGGTACCTCATAGTGGTTTTGATTTGCATTTCTCTGATAATGAGTGATGTTGAGCATCTTTTCATGTGTTTGTTAGCCATCTGTATGTCTTCTTTGGAGAAATGTCTATTTAGTTCTTTGGCCCATTTTTTGATTGGGTCATTTATTTTTCTGGAGTTGAGCTGTAGGAGTTGCTTGTATATTTTTGAGATTAGTTGTTTGTCAGTTGCTTCATTTGCTATTGTTTTCTCCCATTCTGAAGGCTGTCTTTTCACCTTGCTAATAGTTTCCTTTGATGTGCAGAAGCTTTTAAGGTTAATTAGGTCCCATTTGTTTATTTTTGATTTTATTTCCAATATTCTGTGAGGTGGGTCATAGAGGATCCTGCTGTGATGTATGTCAGAGAGTGTTTTGCCTATGTTCTCCTCTAGGAGTTTTATAGTTTCTGGTCTTACGTTTAGATCTTTAATCCATTTTGAGTTTATTTTTGTGTATGGTGTTAGAAAGTGTTCTAGTTTCATTCTTCTACAAGTGGTTGACCAGTTTTCCCAGCACCACTTGTTAAAGAGATTGTCTTTAATCCATTGTATATTCTTGCCTCCTTTGTCAAAGATAAGGTGTCCATATGTGCGTGGATTTATCTCTGGGCTTTCTATTTTATTCCATTGATCTATATTTCTGTCTTTGTGCCAGTACCATACTGTCTTGATAACTGTGGCTTTGTAGTAGAGCCTGAAGTCAGGTAGGTTGATTCCTCCAGTTCCATTCTTCTTTCTCAAGATCGCTTTGGCTATTCGAGGTTTTTTGTATTTCCATACAAATTGTGAAATTATTTGTTCTAGCTCTGTGAAGAATACTGTTGGTAGCTTGATAGGGATTGCGTTGAATCTATAAATTGCTTTGGGTAGTATACTCATTTTCACTATATTGATTCTTCCAATCCATGAACATGGTATATTTCTCCATCTATTAGTGTCCTCTTTGATTTCTTTCACCAGTGTTTTATAGTTTTCTACATATAGGTCTTTAGTTTCTTTAGGTAGATATATTCCTAAGTATTTTATTCTTTCCATTGCAATGGTGAATGGAATTGTTTCCTTAATTTCTCTTTCTGTTTTCTCATTATTAGTGTATAGGAATGCAAGGGATTTCTGTGTGTTGATTTTATATCCTGCAACTTTACTATAGTCATTGATTATTTCTAGTAATTTTCTGGTGGAATCTTTAGGGTTTTCTATGTAGAGGATCATGTCATCTGCAAATAGTGAGAGTTTCCTTTTGGCCCACTGGATATGAGAGAAAGTGAAGCATGCAGTGCCTAGGCTACCCTCCTAGAGGCAGGAGTGCTCTCTCCCTTCTCATTTCCTTCTTCTCAGACAAGATGGTGATGGCTGTGAGTGGAAGCCATGCATGCTTGCCTGGACTCCTGACACTTTCTTTACTCTCAGCTTGGATTTTTATGGGAAAGAAGGAAACTGAAACATTTAATCCACTTTTGTTTTGGTTTTCTTGTTAAATCATCTCATCTACAGCATCAGAATATATTCAGCTTCTGTAAATCACAGCAGTTACCTCCCCTTACTTATGAAACTCTTGTTTTCTGCTTACATGGGCTCTTTCATGCTCCTATCACCAGGGAGCACTCATGTCCCACATCCCCATGGTGAATGTCTTCTTCCAGTTCTCCATCTCGTCTGCTTCTCAGAGCACCACTCTTTGTACATCTCATGCTGAGACTGAGGCCACATGTATTAAGGAGATGAAGAGTGAGCTGGGATTCAGGCAAAGTCTGGGGATCATGCTGAGAGCAAGACAAGGGATAGGGTAAAAGCCAGCTGTCAAGTGAGGCAGTGAATGTAGTATCTGCTTGCAGGGAGGAGCCAGAGAATAGGAAGGAATGGAGGCCAATACAAAATGAGTTCAGAAGGCAGGCAGGTGAGTAAGACCAGAGGATAAAGAAGAATTCAGAGTGGCTGAAGGATGCAGCCATGCATGAAAGTCTTATATGCATTTGGGAGAAGAAAAATAGACACATCTTAAAAAAAAAAAATGCAAGGGCTTTGGAAGTTAGGTGAACTTGCCTCAGATAAAAAGGCTCTTAGAACTCGCCTGCAGTGACAGAAACTCATAGCTGACTCAGACTGAGGTCAGCCGAGAGCCTGGGGTAGCAGCCCACAGGTCCTGATGGGCATCCCAGCCTTGTTCACATGAGAGCGCAAGGTGTGGGGGAGCCTTTCTCGTCCAGCGGACACTGTGGTGGCCTGGCGCACCCTGTGGGCTGGCTCAGTCAACAGCCCTTCCAGCCTCTTATCCTTTCTCCACGTTAGAGTCAGCAGAGTTAAGGTGTCCTTGAAGCCTGGTTGGGGTTCAGCCTTGGTTCTGCTGAGCAGAAGCAGCCCCAGGCTGCTGGGAAGGAGGGTGTGATCTGTGGCCGAGGTGTGCTCCCCGGGCCTCTCTGGAGGGTCTGTGCTCTCTGGGCCCTCGTGTCGTTGGTGCTGAGGAGCAGTCAGGTGTACCATGGATCTCCACCAGGACAGTCCTGGGGTGGTTGATTATTTTCTGTGGTTGCTGCTTCACCTTTAATCCTGTCTTACTTACTGGTCCTAAAAGAGACTGTATAAGCCACCTAATAAATTCTTTTTTGTTTAAAATAGTATGAGTGAGTTGTTTACAATCCAGGTATGCTGGTGGCTACATGCATACTGTTTTACATTGTCTTTAGTTCTTTTATATCTTTATAAAGGCTTTATCCACAGCTATAGCGTAAGCCACTTCTAGATAGAGACCATGTTTTATCCCCCGCCGCCCCCCCCCACACTTTACTGTTTTTGTAATTTCAGTTTTGGCTGTGCTGGGTTCTCTGTTACTATGTGCAGGCTTTTGCTAGTTGGGCAGTCTGTGGGGTGCTACTCTCTAGTTTTGGGGCCTGAGTTTCTCACTGTGGTGGCTTCTCTTGCGGAGCACAGGCTCTAGGGCGCCCAGGCTTCAGTAGTTGCTGCTCGCAGCCTCTAGAGCACAGGTTCAGTGGTTGTGCACGGGCTTAGTTGCTCTGAGGCGTGTGGAATCTTCCTGGACCAGGGATCGAACCTGTGTTGCCTGCATCGACAGGCAGATTCTTTACCACTGGACTGCCAGGGACATCTTCATTCCTTCTTTGAATCATTCTTTGTTCTTCTGTAATGCTGAGTACATAGTAGAAGCTCAGAAAGTACTTTTTAAATTGAAATGTTCTTTTGGAGGAAAGAAATATAAACTACATAAGTGATCTCTCTGGGAAGTGCATAAAATGATCCATTGTTGTGCAAGAAGAAAATATTAGAATGGAAACTAAATTTTATCTAAACATAATTTTTCTTGTTTTACTGGTATTTAATATAGATGGTAGTACATTTATACTGACAGACAAATGTTGGTGTGAACTATCAAAAAGTTATTACATATATGGGTGAGAAATTTTTAAAAATATTGGAGGCCACTGGGCTGAGTGACCTCTCAAGATGCTTTCCGGTGATTTTTTTTAACCAATCTGATTTCTCATCAAAGGCAAGAAATGAGCAGAGAGCTTAGTAGAGTGCCATCTGGTGGTGAGTCCTTCAACATGCAGTGTCGATTCCATTGTTCCTCCAGCAAAGCCATCTGTTAGCGCCACTGTGGGCCTTCCCTGCCGGCAGAGGGGACAGTTCCAAGGAAGGAGAGAGTGAAACTCATCTGGCACAAAGGAAATGAAGGGTGGAGGAGGCAGAAAAGTACAGGCAAGAGGACAGAGAGAGGAGGGAGGCAGGTGGGCACAGAGAGAGACGAAAATAAAAATCTGTACTTAAAAGACACAGCGTGATTAAGCCAGAAACACATTGCAGAGAGGGTCCTGCTGTCTGGGTTCAGCATATCCACGTTCATCATCAAAAACCAGAAGGTCAGGATGGAGGGTGCCTGAGCCCTCCTCTCTCCCGGGGGCCAGGTGTCAGCACAGAACAAAGACTTTTGGGGCTAAACTTTACCTCCCTGAGAAAGAATTTATCTTTCAGAAACAAACACTTGCAATCTAACCACAGACAGTAGAGCCTGAAATTCTCTTCTCTACCAGCTGAATGACTCGATGTTTCTGCTCTGGATCCTCCTTCTCCTTGACTGACCGCCCCTGTGGTGGAGTTCTGGTCACAAGAACGTTACAGACACTGCGTTTTCCTTGGGCTTCGCAAGGTCATGGCTGTAACGTCAGAGGAGGCTGCTCCTTGGGAAAATAGACCCGAACAGTGACAATTATGCTTCCCAACGGATGCCCGTGTCCTTAATCTGCCCGCTGTGGAGAGAAACAGCAGAGGCGACATTTGAATCGTCCCTTGATGATGTGTCAGGACGGTCCAGTTTTGACAAGGAGGCACTGGGGAACAGGGACCTGATGACTTCTCACTACAAGTGTCCCCTCCTTTTTATACACAGAGAGGTAAATCAAGAGGAGCAGGCAAAGGAATGCAAGCAGAGGAAAGAGAGAAGTGATGCCTGAGAGGGGGAGCACGGTGGGAGGCGAGGGAGGGAAGCGCACAGCGGGAGTTCCGTGCTCTCCCGGGCGGAGAATTTCATCAGAATAGCAAGTAGGGGTGGGGGCGGGAGGAGAGGGTGGGGAGGAGGGCCTAGCAGAGGCAGTCACCTTCAGAAAAAAGAGCGAAGATCTTAGGAACTCAGGCTTCTGTGGCAGCGACAGTGCTGTGGGAATTTGCAGGAGAGCAGAGGCAGTGGGTTGGCAGTTTGGTCTAAAAAAGAAGGAGCTGGTCATGAACAAATGGTGGGGGTTTCCTACCTGGAGTGTCACAGGGAAGATTCTTTGGTGACTCACCTTATGGGAGTCACTGACAGAGTTGGATTAAAGCTGGGTCAGATTTGCAGAAGAGCCTCCAGTGTGCCACATGGCGGGGTAAGGGTCACTGGCTCGGCTAAGTGGGGATGGGAGGCAGGACAGGGTCAAGGTGACCTCAGGGGACCGCTTGCTGAGGTTTACCGTGGTCATCGTCAATGGGAGACAGTGGTATGGAGGCAGCTGGCCAGGATCTGGCCAGGGTCTGGGTTTGGGGGACCACTTCACCTCTCATTAGGTTCATAACCCTGTTCTTGTCTAATGTCTTCTCTAGTCTTATTTCTTTATCTGCAAAATGGGTATGCTGCTAAGTCGCTTCAGTCATGTTCGACTCTGTGCGACCCCATAGACGGCAGCCCACCAGGCTCCCCCGTCCCTGGGATTCTCCAGGCAAGAACACTGGAGTGGGTTGCCATTTCCTTCTCCAGTGCATGAAAGTGAAAAGTGACAGGGAAGTCGCTCAGTCGTGTCTGACTCTTAGCCACCCTATGGACTTCAGCCTACCAGGCTCCTCCAATCCATGGGATTTTCCAGGCAAGAGTACTGGAGTGGGGTGCCATTGCCTTCTCCGGCAAAATGGGTATACTCCTCATTTAATCATTCATTCATTTCTGATAGATGTATTGAGCAGCAGCCAAATGCCTATCACTCTGCTCCGTGCTATGACTGAAAAATGAATCAGCCTTTCCTGTATCCAGTGCTCATCCAGCATCAGGCACTTTATTTATTTTTACATGAAGCTTTTATTTTTATTTTTGTTGTTGTTGAAGTATAGTTGATTTATCATGTTGTGTTAGTTTCAGGTATACAGAAAAGTAATTCAGTTATACATATGTGTGTGATACATACACACGAGGCTTCCCAGGCGGTGCTGGTGGTGAAGACCCCACCTGCCAATGCAGGAGACTAGGAGACATGAGTTCGATCTCCGAGTCAGGAAGATTCCCTGGAGGATGGCGCGGCAAACCACTCCAGTATTCTCACCTGGAGAATCCCAGGGACAGAGGAGCCTGGTGGGTCACAAAGAGTCAGACATGACTGAAGTGACTTAGCACACATACTTACAGACATACACACACACAAACACACATTCCTTTTCCTTATAGGTTATTACAAAGTATTGAGTACATTTTTTATTGATCTATATAGTAGATCCTTGTTGGTATCTATTTTAAATATAGACGGAGGAGCCTGGTAGGCTGCAGTCCATGGGGTCGCTAGGAGTCGGACATGACTGAACAACTTCCCTTTCACTTTTCCCTTTCATGCACTGGAGAAGGAAATGGCAACCCACTCCAGTGTTCTTGCCTGGAGAATCCCATGGACGGTGGAGCCTGGTGTGCTGCTGTCTATGGGGTCGCACAGAGTCGGACACAACTGAAGCGACTTAGCAGCAGCAGCAGCAGTGTGTGATTGTTAAACCCAAACTCCTAATGTATCCCTTCCCCCCTTTCCCCTTTTGTAGGCAGAAATTTGTTTTCTATGTTTGTGGGTCTATTTCTGTTTTGTATATAAGTTCATTTGTATCATTGTTTTTAGATTCTACATAAAAGCAATATCATATAATATTTGTGTTTATCTGGCTTACTTCATTTAGTGTGAGAATCTCTGCGTCCATCCATGTTGCTGCAAATGGCATTATTTCATGCTTTTTTATGACTGAGTAATATTCCATTGTATATATGTATCACATCTTTATCCATTCCTCTGTAGATGGATACTTAAGTGGCTTCTGTATCTTGACTATTGTAAATAGTGCTGCAATGAGCGTTGGGGTGCATGCATCTCTTTGAATTATGGTTTTCTCCAGATCTGTGCCCAGTAGTGAGATTGCTGGATCATTTGGTAGCTCTGTTTTTAGCTGCTTAAGTAATGACTCATTACCTTAACTGTATCAACTTACTGCCATAGTCCTCACAGGGCAATGCTATCATTAACCCATTGTATAAATGAAGAAGCTGAGCACAGATTAAGTACTATGCCAAGGGTGCACAGCAGCCAGGAATTGGATCTGCTGAATTTGAACCCAGGCAGCCAGCACCAGAGGCCAAGTTCCCACCCTCTGCTTGTCAATTCATCTGGAAGGTGGAGGAACTCGACCATATACTCTCCGAGGTTGCTTCCAGGCCAAGGTTTAAGGAGTTGGTCATGCAGTACCTCAGGGTTAGGATGAACTGCCTGCAGCTGGGCTTACCTATGTCAGGGTTAGGATGAACTGCCTGCAGCTGGGTTTACCTATGTCAGGGTTAGGATGAACTGCCTGCAGCTGGGCTTACCTATGTCAGGGTTAGGATGAACTGCCTGCAGCTGGGTTTACCTATGTCAGGGTTAGGATGAACTGCCTGCAGCTGGGCTTACCTACGTCAGGGTTAGGATGAACTGCCTGCAGCTGGGCTTACCCCATGCACCTCTATTCCACATGGAATGTGGGAGCAGATAAGCTTCCCAGTTCCCCATGATCCCCTGGGCTCTTGGCCCTTCCACTATGCCATGGCCAGAAGTGAACCATGCCACACAAGTGGCATCTATTTGAGCATAGACTTGAGTCACCGTAGCTTTTCTGAGAAGAAAAGAGGGAACAGTGGGTGTTAGGGCTGCTTAGGAGAATATCTTGGAGAAGGCAATGGCAACCCACTCCAGTACTCTTGCCTGGAAAATCCCATGGGCAGAGGAGCCTGGTAGGCTGCAGTCCATGGAGTCACTAAGAGTTGGACATGACTGAGTGACTTCACTTTTCACTTTCATGCATTGGAGAAGGAAATGGCAACCCACTCCATTGTTCTTGCCTGGAGAATCCCAGGGACGGGGGAGCCTAGTGGGCTGCCGTCTACGGGGTCGCACAAAGTCAGACACGACTGAGGTGACTTAGCAACAGCAGCAGCAGCAAGAGAATATCTCATGCTTTTTTTTTTTTAACAGGCTGGATTTTATCTCTTTTACTAAAATTGTGGTTAACAGGCTGACAAAATTATATATTCTGGATGCCCTGAAATTGAAGACAATGAACTACTATTTGAAGCAAAAATGATAGCGTCTCACTTTTCTCAGTGTTTATGTTTTTCTGTTTTTCAAAGTTAGTTAAACCAGTGTGGAACCCTGCTGGTCTCCTGGTGTCCGTGTGTACATCCCAGAGGAGCCAGGAATGAGGTCAGATTTGAGGGTGGGTAATGGAGGGCTTTTCAGATAAATGAAGTAAGAGCCAGGACTGGCTGATCTCTGCAGTGGGGGCATACCCAAGACAGCAGGGCCTGAGTAATATGATATTCTGAGGATATTGGTTGAAAAACAACCAACAACATCCCCGCCTCAAGCAGCAATTGTAGGTTCCGTATTTTTGAAACGTTAAGGACAGATGATCAGGACCTCTGAGGGCAAGATAATGGTTGCCTCCTCCACGTGTTTCTCCTCCACACTCTTCCACACGTTTCTACCATAAATCCCCACAGAGGGGTATGAGGAGGGGGCTGTGTGGCTGGGAAATGGGCACCCTAATCAGGGACTTGGGGGAAATTCTTGTCAGGACATTAATGGGCTGTTTAAAAACTGATTTTTCTGAGGCGAAGAGAGGCTGGGATAGGCCTGTGGGTCCAGCAAGAGGAGCTGGGGGCCGCTCAGCGTCTGAGGCCAGGGGTAAATGGGAAAGGAGACAAGGGGCACAGGGAGGATCAGCTCAGAGGACCTGGGCCAAGCTGAGGAGGCTGGTGGCCGTCCCTGCAGTGTTTGCACCCAGAAGTCAAAGAACCTGGACGTGAGTCCCACAGGGACATGATTCAGCCACTTCACAAAATGGAAGTCTCCCCTGGGATAAGAGGACGGAAACCCCATTCAGCCTGAGGGTGATCCTTCACCCCCAAGGCAAGGCCTGGGCAGAGGAAGATGGCGGCACGTGGGCTCTGTCAGAGGTTGCTGAGCGCTCGGAGCCTGACTGGGAGCCTGTGAGCGCTCTCGGCCCCCACCGCGTGATTCAGAAGTGCCTGCTACCAGGATTAAACCAGCTGAGGACAGGAAGGCAGCGACCAGATGTGCGGAGAACAGGATATCAGAGGGATGGCCTTCAGTGAAGAAACATCCCATAGTTTTGCCCTTGGAAACCCACAGAAGCAACGAACAGGAGCCTTGCCTGGGAGGAACCTTTCATCTGATGGAGAGGGCTGTTCGGGTTTGGGCAGCACTTGAGACTCCTTTAAGATGCTGGGAGTCGGGACAGAAGGAAGATAGGAGAAAGAAAGTGTTTTAGGTCAAAAATTACAGCCCAGTTAAAACACAGATGCTTCTGAAGGAACTAGTGATGTCCTGAAATCAAGCTGAGGAGTAAAAGACTGAATCTTTCCCAGCACTGGTGGGATCAGGGAAGGGGAGGCTCCAGACTACTAAGCCAGAGGCTGTGCCTGAGAGGGCTTTTGGGGATGGACCGTGGCAGAGGAGGGGTGGAGGACACAGGCCAGGACCACGGGGAGCACCACCTCCAGTCTTGACCCGGGGTGTCTAGCTCACCTCACCCTCGAGACCACACATATTCTACCTAAATTGAACCTGCGCGGGCTGCAGTCTTGGCTTTTCTGAGGTGCCCATTTGGAGATGGGCACCGCTCTCACGGTCCCAGCCCTGGGTCCTGAACTTCCAGAGCACAACAGGGAAAGTTCCCGTGAGCCCACGTGCTTCCAGAGATGCCCTCCTTTTCTGTGGTGCTTAGAGAGCAGAGTTGTGCTGACACTATGAAGTGGTAACTATGCCTTGAGTATTCTCTCTGAGAGTAGACACACACACTCCACAATGCCCTTCATATTTAACTGTCTCAGGATATCACCACTGAGTGTAACACTTCACCACCGAGTCCTGAACAGTAAAGAACTACAACTTCCGGCAACTTGTAAACAAGAGACAATTCAGTGATCAATCCAGCCTCCCTCCCACAGAAACCTCAGCTCAAGAAGGCCGTCTGATTTATAAGTCCAGTGGGCCACAGCCTTAGGGTTTTGGTCGTCTCTACGTCACATGTTTTGGTGGTCCCAAGTGAGAACGTTATTCCGGCCATCAGTGTCCAACATTCCAGTCTAACCGGAGAGCTCCCTCTTGTGGCTATCCAATTTAAAGCAGGTTCTTTAAATTTCCAGTCCCACCAGTTTTCGTTGTTGTTCAGGAAGTAGCTAAAGGGTGCCTGACTCTGCATAGACTGTAGCATGCCAAGCTCTTCTGTCCTCCATGATTTCCCAGAATTTGCTCAAATTCATGTCCGTTGAGTCGGTGATGCTATTAATCATCTCATCCTCTGCCACCCACTTCTCCTTTTGCCCTCAATCTTTCCCAGGATCAGGGTCTTTTCCAATGAGTCGACTGTTTGCATCAAGTGGCCAAAGTATTGGAGCTTCAGCAACAGTCCTTCCAATAAATATTCAGGGTTGATTTCCCTTAGGATTGACTGATTTGATCTCCTTACAGTCCAAGGGATTCTCAAGAGTCTTCTCCAGCACCACAGTTCAAAAGCATACATTCTTCAGCACTCTGCCTTCTATATTGTCCAGCTCTCACATCTGTACATGACTACTGGGAAAGCCATAGCTTTGACGGTACAGACCTTTATCAGCAAAGTGATGTCTCTGTTTTTTAATATGCTGTCTAGGTTTGTCATAGCTTTCCTTCCAAGGGGCAAGTGTTTTTAATTTCATGGCTGCAGTCACCATCTGCAGTGACTTTGGAGCCCAAGAAAATAAAATCTGTCACTGCTTCCACTTTTTCCCTTCTATTGCCATGAAGTGATGGGGATTGGATGCCATGAAGTGATGGGACTGGATGCCATGATCTTAGTTTTTTTCATGTTTAGTTTCAAACCAGCCTTTTTATTCTCTTCTTTCACCCTCATCAAGAGGTTTTTCAGTTCCTCTTCACTTTCTTGCCTTTAGAGTGGTATCATCTGCGTATCTGAGGCTGTTGATATTTTTCCCGGCAACCTTGATTCCAGCTTGTGGTTCATCCAGCCCAGCATTTCACATGTACTCTGCATATGAGCTAAATAAGCAGGATGACAATATACAGCCTTGTTGTGTTCCTTTCCCAATTTAGAACCAGTCAGTTGCTTCATATCCAGTTCTAACTGTTGCTTCTTGACCTGCAGACAGGTTTCTCAGGAGGCGGGTAAGGTGGTCTGGTACTACCATCTCTTTAAGAATTATCCACAGTTTGCTGTGATCCACACGGTCAAAGGCTTTAGCATAGTAAGTGAAGCCGAAATAGATGTTTTCCGGAAACTCCCTTGCTTTCTCCATGATCCAGGGAATGTTGGCAATTTGATCTCTAGTTCCAGCAAATGTTGGCAATTTGATCTGTAGTTCCTCTGCCTTTTCTAAGTCCAGCTTGTACACTTGGAAATTCTTGGTCCGTGTACTGCTGAAACCTAGCTTGAAGCATTTTGAGAATAACCTTGCTAGCATGTGAAATGAGCACAATTATATGGCAGTTTGAACATTCTTTGGCATTGTCCTTTGGGATTGGAATGAAAACTGACCTTTTTCAGTCCTGTGGCCACTGCTGAGTTTTCCAAATTTGCTGGCATATTGAGTGCAACACTTTAACGGTATCATCTTTTATGATTTGAAATAGCTCATTTGGAATTCTTTCATCTCCACTAGCTTTGTACATGCTTCCTAAGGCCCCCCTTGACTTCACACTCCAGGATGTTTGGCTCTAGGTGAGTGACCACAGCATCATGGTTATCTGGACATTAAAATATTTTATGTATAGTTCTGTGTATTCTTTGCCACCTCTTCTTAATCTATTCTGCTTCTGTTAGCTCCTTACCATTTCTATCCTTTATCATGTCCATCCTTGCATGAAATGTTCCCTTGATATCTCCAATTTTCTTCAAGAGATTGCTAGTCTTCTCCATCCTATTGCATGCATGTTAAATCGCTTCAGTTGTGTTCGATTCTCTGTGACCCTGTGGACTGTAGCCCATCTGGGGACTCTGTGCTTGGGATTCTCCAGGCAAGAATACTGGAGTGGGTTGCCATGCTCTCCTCTAGGGGATTTTCCCAAACCTGGGATTGAACCCATGTCTCTGATGTCTCCTGCATTGGCAGGCGGATTCTTTACCACTAGCGCCTTGTTTTCCTCTGTTTATTGGCATTGTTCATTTAAGAAGGCCTTCTTTTCTCTCCTTGCTATTCTCTGGAATCTGCATTCAGTTCAGCATCTCTTTCCCTCTGGCTCATGTTTTTTGCTTCTCTTTTTTCCTTACTGCTGCTGTTACTGCTAAGTCGCTTCATTTGTGTCTGACTCTGTGCGACCCCAGAGATGGCAGCCCATCTGGCTCCCCCGTCCCTGGGATTCTCCAGGCAAGAACACTGGAGTGGGTTGCCATTTCCTTCTCCAGTGCATGAAAGTGAAAAGTGAAAGTGAAGTTGCTCAGTCGTGTCTGACTCTTAGCGACCCCATGGACTGCAGCCTACCAGGCTCCTCCATCCATGGGATTTTCCAGGCAAGAGTACTGGAGTGGGGTGCCATTGCCTTCTTTCCTTAGCTATTTGTAAAGCCTCCTCAGACAACTTCTTCGCCTTCTTGCATTTTTTTGGGGGGGTGGTTTGAGTCACTACCTCCTGTACAAAGTTTTGTACCTCTGTCTGTAGTTCTTCAGGGAATCTGTCTACCAGATCTATTAATAATACCTTGAATTTATATGTCATATCCACCTTATAAGCATAAGGGATTTGACTTAGGTCATACCTGAATGGCCTAGTGGTTTTCCCTACTTTCTTCAATTTAAGTCTTAATTTAAGCCGATGATTTGAGTCACAGTCAGTTCCAGGTCTGACTTTTGCTGGCTGTATAGAGCTTCTCCATCTTTGGCTGCAAAGAACACAATCAGTCTATTTCGGTATTGACCATCTGGTGATGTCCATGTGTAGAATCCTCTCTTGTGTTGTTGGAAGAGGGTGTTTGCTGTGACCAATGTGTTCTCTTGACAAAAGTCTGTTAGTCTTTGCCCTGCTTCATTTAATACTCCAAGGCCAAACTTGCCTCTTATTGCAATATCTCTTAACTTCCTATTTTTGCATTCCAATCCCCTCTGATGAAAAGGACATCTTTTTTTGGTATAAGTTCTAGAAGGTCTTGTTGTTCTTCATAAAACTGGTCAACTTCAGCTTCTTTGACCTCAGCTGAGGCGTGTGTGTGTGTGTGTGTGTGTCTGTGCTCAGTTGTGTCCAACTCTTTGCAACTCCATGGACTGTAGCCTGCCAGGCTCCTCTGTCCATAGAATTTACCAGGCAAGAATACTGGAGTGGGCACTCATTGCCTTCTCTGGGGGATCTTCTTCATCCTGGGATGGAATCTGCGTACCCTGCTTCTCCTACATTGGCAAGTGGATTCTTTACCGCTAGCACCATCTGGGGATTGGGGCATAGACTTGTATTACTGTGACGTTGAATGGCTCGCTTTGGAAACAAACTAAGATCATTCTGTTGTTTTTGAGATTGCACCCAAGTACTGCATTTCAGACTCTTTTGTTGACTATGAGGGCTATTCCATTTCTTCTAAGGGATTGTTGCCCACAGTAGTAGATATAATGGTCATCTGAGTTAAATTCACCCATTCCAGTCCATTTTAATTCACTGATTCCTAAAATGTCGATGTTCATTCCTGCCATCTCCTTCTTGACCACATCCAGTTTACCTTGATTTATGGGCCTAACATTCCAGGTTCCTATGCAGTGTTGTTCTTTGTAGCACTGGACTTCACTTTCACCACCAGACACATCCACAGCTGAGTGTTGTTTCCGCTTTGGTCCAGCTGCTTCTTTCTTTCTGGAATTATCACTAATAGCCCTCTGCTCTTCCCCAGTAGCACATTGGACACCTTCTGACCAGGGGGGCTCACCTTCTGTTGTCATATCTTCTTGCCTTTTGATACTCTTCATGGGATTCTTGCCGCAAGAGTGCTGGTGTGTTGCCATTTCCTCCTCCAGTGGACTGTGTTTTATCAGCCCTCTTCACTGTGACCCATCTGTCTTGGGTGGCCCTGCGTGGCATGGCTTATAGCTTCATTGGCTATTCATATTCATATCATACTGAAAATACAGCCCCAGAAATTAGGATGATAAGTGCCATATGAGTGGCACCCAGAAAGGTGCTATGGGAATCTAGAAGACACTGCAGCTGGGAGAGACAAGGAGAGCTTCAGGTTGAATTCCAGACTGAGAAGGTGGAATTCAGTTTGGACCAAGAATTGGCAGGATGTTGACAGATACATATTTTAAAGATGATATAGGAGAGCCAATTGGTCATATGTAGTAAAATTAAAAATTACATGTAATAAACAATTGTTAATTCCACCTCAATTGTACACCTTGAAGAAAATGTGACTTCTATATATAAGGATGCACACACAAGAAAATGTAATGATTAAAACGGAAATCTCTAAATGTCCATCTATAAAAGAGTTGATAAAACATGGCGTTCATGCAATAGAATTCTATATACCTATTAAATGAATTATTGCTACCTGGAATATCATAAAAATATTAATAGTAAGCAAAAAGAGTATATTTTCCAGGATGCCTTTAGAAAACATGGTACTCTGATGTTTGATAGACTTTAACTCAGGATAATTCAATGAAGGGATTCTATTCAGAGGTGTAGATGGGTAAATGGAATTATAGGGTTGGTATAATACTCAGGAACTAGTAACAAAGGGAAGTTTTCACCACTTCTAGGCTTGAAGTCATAAAGGGAGGGATTGGTATTAATGGAGCCTGGTTAGAGATGAAGCCATAGAAAAGAAGCTGCTGGAAGGGAGTTATTGTTATAAATGAAGCCACTAACGGGTAAGCAGCTAGACAGGGAGATAGCAGAGAGGATAAACACCACTGTCTTACATGGAGGAGATTTCTATATCTGCTGTAACAAAGTACCAGAAACTTAATGGCTTAAAACTTAAAGTTTATTATGTTAATGATTCTGGAGGTCAGAAGTCCACATTGGGTTTTACTAGGCTAAACTCAAGACATCAGCAGGGCTGCATGCTTTCTAGAGGACACTGTGTTCTCTTGCCTTTTCTCAGCTTCTAGAAGCTGCCTGCATTCCTTGACTTGTGATCCTTGCATCTTCAAAGCCAGCAGTGTTGTTGTCTTCCAATCTCTCTCTAACACATCTGCCTTCCTCATATAAAAACCCTTCTAGTTCCATTCCCTCATCTGGAGAATCCAAGATAACCTGCCCTTATCAAGATCCTTAACTAATCAATCTGCCACTTTTGCTATATAGAGTAATGTTTTCTCAGGTCCTGAGGAAGAGCACATGGATGCCTTGGGGGATCATTATTCTAGCCATCATTTCATACTTTCTGTTTTGCCACCCTACAGTCTCCTCTTGTTGCTTTGCAATGGACAGATTCAACCAGCAGCAGAGAGCAAGGAAGCCTGAAGATGCTACCCATGGAGGTCACTTTTTGGGCCACACCTGCAAAGGAGGAGAGAGAATGGAATTGGGGTGGTGCATTGGTGACTAATCACTTTAGAAAGTTAGTCATGTAGTGAAATACATAGTATGGTATCATTTATACAAAGGGAAAACCTGTAGAATATTTACACAATGCTACATGTTGTCATCGGTTATGCCTTGTTGTTTAGTAGCTCAGTTGTGTCTGACTTTTTGCAACCCCGTGAATTATAGCCCACCAGGCTCCTCTGTCCATGGGATTTCCCAGGAAAGAATACTGGAACGGGTTGCCATTTTCTACTCCAGGAGATCTTCCCCACCCAGGGATCAAATCCATGTCTTCTGCTTTGGCAGCCAGATTCTCTACTGCTAAGCCACCAGGGAAGCTTGTCAGTAGTTATATATGAGTGATAATATTTTTTAAGGTTATCTTTTTATGGTAGAATAAATTTAGATTTACAAAACAATTATAAGAACAATACAGCTAGTTCCCATATACCTATACCCAGTTTCCTCTATAATTAATGTGGTTCAGTTCAGTTCAGTCACTCAGTCATGTCTGACTCTTTGTGACCCCATGAATCACAGCACAGGCCTCCCTGTCCATCACCAGCTCCCTGAGTTCACTCAAACTCATGTCCATCGAGTCGGTGATGCCATCCAGCCATCTCATCCTCTGTTGTCCCCTTCTCCTCCTGCCCCCAATCCCTCCCAGCATCAGAGTCTTTGGTACATTGTCACAAATAATGAATGGCTGAAGTGAAAGTGTTAGTCGCTTAGTCATGTCCAGCTCTTTGCAACTGCGTGGACTGTAGCCCACCCGGTTCCTCTGTCCGTGGGATATCCCAGGCAAGAATACTGGAGTAGGCTGCCATTCCTTTCTCCAGGAGATCTTCCCAACCCCGAGATTGAACCTGGTCTCCTATATTGCAGGTGGCTTTACCGTCTGAGCCACCAGTCTCTAATGAATGTCTGTGTACGCTTTATTATTAACTAAAGTCCATGCTTGGTTGAGATTTCTTTGTTACTCCCTACTGTACTTTTCCTGCTTCAGAATTATCTCAGATATCATATTACATTTAGTCATGTCTCCTTAGGCTTTTCTTTGTTGTAACAGTATCTCAGACTTTTCTTATTCTTGATCAATAATAGTGTTTTAAAAGAGCAAGAAAATCACAAGTACCAGATCCAGGATATGATATCTGTTACTTCTAGGGAGTTTGTGAGGGCTGTAGGATCAGGACTGGGCACATGGGCCTTCAGATACATCTGTAATGTTTGATCTCTTTAAAGAGATATGGAATGGTTGTGACAAAATATTTATACTTGATAGCATTGGGTGGAGGATAAGTGTATTATTCTATTTTTCGTTTGTTTGAAATATATCGGAGTCGAAGGATTTGAGCAGTTGAGAAGAAAAGTACCAGGTGGAGAGAAGGGGCCCGTAGTCTATGGAGGAATTGGCTGTGGTTAGATGGGGGTGGAGCGCACGGTCTGCAAATGCTGTTTCAAGGTCGTGTGGCTGGAAATGCAGGCTCTGGGCCTATTGTGGATGTTGCTGATGGAGGATGAATCAAACCGCTTCATCATCTGAGGGCCGCTGACAACTGTGGAGCAGTGAATGAGCAAGGTTCCTCTTTGAAATGTGTGGAAGGGGCATTGGAGAAGGGAGTGAAGTCATCGGAGGATCGTACAGAGGCACAGTATGCAATGGTGAGGCCTGCGTTTGAAAGGCAGCAAATGCTTATCGTTGACTCTGCTAGTGCTCCGTGTTTTACCGGATTTCATTTTCACAACAACCCGTTGAGGTAAGTAGTATTATGACCGACTGTCTTTTTGCAGATGAGGGAACTGAACCATAGAGAAGTTAAAAAACTTCCCTGAGGCCATATTGCCGGCACTGGCGGGCACTGCCGGCACTGGCGGGCACTGCGGCGGCCAGGCTGGCTCCAGCGGACGTGCAGCCTAGGACCCAGCTGGCTCCAGCGGACGCGAAGCCCAGGGCCCTGCTGCCTCCACTGGCGGCACTGGGAGAAGTGGGGGACCTGGCATTAGGGATGAGGAGAAGCGGGCATAGGGGGTTAATGGCTTCAAGCCTGGGCAACCAGAAGATATTGTTACCCCAGAGAAACGCGATAAACGTCGGGAGGAGGAGCTGGACTGAGGATTTGGCTGAAGAAAAGTTGTGTTTGCAGAGCAGAAGGAAGGTAGAGCCGGCAGCTGTGGAAACAGAGCCAGTTGTTCTGGGCAATGAGAGAGAAGCTGTGGGAGGGAGCCAGAGCACTTTGTGTAAAGGAGGAGAGGAAGAGGGAAAGGTGAAAGGCAGGAAGCAATCAAAACTGTAAAGATAGAAACGGTTTTATAAACTTGTTTCATTAAATATTTAGTGGACTTTTTACTTAAGTAGGCTATTTCCATCCACCTCAGTTTTGGGCAAGCGTGAGTGAGAGGTAGTTTGTCCTTCCTTTCTTTTTTACAACTTCTTCCGCTCGTGGAATGGATTCTTGGCTTGGTGTGGTTTCTAGAAGGATGCATTAGCATCCCTTTGCCCCAGTTTACTTTCATATTATTTATATTATTCTTTCCAGTTTGGCCTAGCACTTTTCACTTTCATTTAAAGAGAATATTCCTTTTCCTTTCAACATTCTTAGTTTATGCACACTATACCTCTTTCAAGGAAAGATAACAAAAAGGAGTTGAAATAAACAACTTAAAAAATGTAGAGTGTTGTGGGCAGAACATTGTTGACTTTTTAAAAATCCATCTTTGATGTCCCAATGAAATTAAGATTTTGTGTGTTTTTTTTTTTTCTTCTGTCACCACGAGGAGGTAGAGGGGAAGGGACTTGGCAGCACTTTCTTAATCCTACAGTGCTTCAGAGTTGAGTGCTGCTGAGACACAATTTAAAACACACTGGGGAACACATGTATACCTGTGGTGGATTCATTTTGATATTTGGCAAAACTAATACAATTATGTAAAGTTTAAAAATAAAATAAAATTAAAAAAAAATAAAAAAAAAATAAATAATAGAGCAAAAAAAAAAAAAAAAAAAAAGAGTCAAAGGAAAAAAAAAAAAAAAAAAAAACACACTAAAGGGCTTTCCAGGTGGCACAGTGGTAAAGAATCCACCTGCCAGTGCAGGAGACATGGGTTCAAACCCTGAGGCAGGAAGATCCCCTGGAGTAGGAAATGGCAACCCATTCCAGTATTCTTGCCTGGAAAATTCCATGGACGGAGGAGCCTGGCAGGGTACAATCCATGGGGTCACAAAGAGTCAGACATGACTGAGTGACTGAGCATGCATGCACACACAAAGGAATGAATACCTTTTAAAATGTTTGACTGCAAATCGGTAAATCTATGATGTCATAAAAACGTCACATTATTGTAAGACATGAGCTACCTGCTGAAGCATATTGTTAAAATATGCATTTATTGCAAAGCTTCTTTAGGCAGCTGTGAAATATTAATACAAGTCACAATCAGGTAGGAGTCTTTTCCCTTCAGGCATTTCTAAAGAAATCTAAAACGAGTTGGGGGAGGCAAGTGTTTATATAAATTTGACCTTTGTTGTTCTCATAGGAAGATTTGTAGGATACTCTTTAGTAGTCAGATCACTTATATATACTATACAGAACTGCATGGAATAAACAAGAATGAAAGCCAGGAGTGGGACGAATGTTAAAGCAGGAGTCAGGAGACTTGGAGGCATCCCTGAGTTGCCGTCATCCTGGACAAACCAGAATCATCTGCTCCCATTATCATTGGTCTGGGGTGAAGTCTAGGCTTGGTGTGGTTATAAAAGTATTAATACTTCCCAGGTAACTCTACTGTGCACCCAGGGATGAGAACCATTGCCTACAGTTTGTATATTGTCCACTGCTCTTTGGAGAGGAGACGTGGGACAGTCAGAGCTTATTTTAGGAGAAATTAAAGCAGAATTGGAGTGGAACATAGTGGACATTTGACTGACTCTCAGTATCCATCTCACTCAGATGCTTAGCCTAAGCCACCTAGGGGACCTCATTCTCTTGGCCAGTGATGGATTCAAGGTGGAGAACATGACCCAGTCTGGTTGATGAGACATAAGAAGTCTGCTGCTGCTGGTCGGGGGCCAGGGGTGCCATTCTGGGAAAGGTCTCTCACCTGAGAGAAAGTCCCAGAAGGAGATAGTCTCTCTTCTTCCTCATGACATTTTGTCTGGATGTGATGGTTCCACTGGAGCTATCTGGTTACCCGCTTATGGAGGGAGTAAACATCAAAGCTCAGAAGACCCTAGGTCTTTTTTTTTTTTTAATTAGTTAATTTTTGGCTGCGCTGGGTCTTCAGTGTTGCACGTGGACTTTCTCTAGTTGTAGTGAGCAGGAGTTCTCTTGTTGCAGAGCATGGGCTTAGTTGTCTTGCAGCATGGGGATCTTCCCTGACCGGGGATTGAACCTGTGTCCCCTGCATTGGCAGGTGGATTCTTAATTACTGGACCACCTGGAAAGTCCCAGCCTTGGGTTTTCATGACATGTCAGCTACTTTATCAACCTTCCCAGGAGCCAACCCTACCTTTGAGATGTTATAAAATAGATATTGAAAGCCACTTTGATTAAGATTTTATTGTGTAGGCAAACACACTCTAAATGATATAGTGAAAGATAGTTCATTCCCGACATAAAAACAAAGAGTTTTCTGATGTGGCCCTCTCTTGAACTGTGCCAGTCTTTGTTGAAGCCTTGGTTAAGGTCAAATCTGGGTCCTGCAATCTCATAGAGTGATAGATATAGAGAGTTATATTATTTGAACTCTTTATTTTTGCTGAGTAGACAAGAACCAGAGAAGTAATATGACCTTTCTGAGCTCACATAGCAAATTTGTTATGTGGTTATGTCTAGAAACCCAGAAGATATTGTCTTACTAGACTAAGTTGGCAGAGAAGGCAATGGCACCCTACTCCAGGACTCTTGCCTGGAGAATCTCATGGACGGAGGAGCCTGGTGGGCTGCAGTCCATGGGGTCACTAAGAGTCGGACACGACTGAGGGACGTGACTTTCACTTTCATGCATTGGAGAAGGAAATGGCAACCCACTCCAGTGTTCTTGCCTGGAGAATCCCAGGGATGGGGGAGCCTGGTGGGCTGCTGTCTACAGGGTTGCACAGAGTCGGACACAACTGAAGCGACTTAGCAGCAGCAGCAGACTCAGTGGGAAAGGCCATCCTTCTAATATACAACTAGCTCTTCTATATTAATACCTCCCATGTTTACGGTGATGCCAAGAATGTTTCTCACCAAACTTAGAAAGTGTAAAACATGGTGTTCAGGCTTTCAAATTAGTATGGGGTCTTGGTGCATCAAAAAGGTTTCATTCTGAACCGTACAGATTTGCCAATCAAGAGAAATTAGGTAATTGACCAGATTCCTTTAGTTCTGTATCATAAGCCACCAGACCTGGTCGAACCTTTGCTTTACCCTGGAGCAAAGTGGATGTCAGCTTCCTTCACATGGCTTGTCAGAAATGTGAACAATTCACTTTCCCTTCCATGCTTTCCTGGCACAGACATTACACTCTGAACTTAGAGATTCCTTCCATCTGCTTACAGTGCTGTAGGATATTAAAATGAAAATAGTGCTGGGAGGGGTAATGCTCAAATCTATGCTTCTTATATGAAGGTAAGAGGATCCCTGTGCAGGCTCCCCGGGGGAAATGATGCATACCTTCCTGGAAAACAGACCTAACCTGATGGTAAAAAAGAAAAGGGTACAGGAGAAATCCAGTTTCAGGGGATATCTATTCACTTATTTCTGCCTGGGGATCTTTGGGTGGAAGAGTTTATAAGTACTGATAAGTTGCTTTGTCTCAAAGCAGTGAATGAAGTTTTGGGTGAATTTTTTTTTTTTTTTTCTCTAGAACGTTCACTGAATGTAACTGAGCCTAAAAAGGGAGTGGGCTATGGTCAGAGTTCTATTCACCATGATTGTGTATAGCACATCGGATCAAAACTTAGTGTGCCAAACAACAACTGTTAGAATGAATTTTGTGGGACAAGAATTCAGAGTACAGCAAGTCTAGGGTCTTATCTGGAAAGCTCTCTATCAATCCTGAAGACTGGAAGGTTTGTTCCCTTACATTCTGGAGGTGAAAGCTGGCTGCTGGCTGTAGCATCAGTCCTCTCTACATGAACTAACTTGGGCTTCCTCATCGTGTCCACACAAGTGTCCTAAAAGACAGAGCCAGGCAGAAGCTGTATTCTTTTTTTTAAAAATATTTATTTAATTTGGGCTGTAGTTGGTCTTTGCTGCTACACATGGGCTTTCTCTAGTTGCAGCAAGCAGGGGCTACTCTTTCCTGTGGTGCGTGGACTTCTCATTGCAGTGCTTTCTCTTGTTGGGGAGCACAGACCCTGGGCACATGGGCTTCAGTAGTTGCAGCGATAGGGCTCAGTAGTTGTGGCTCTTGGACCCTAAGCTGACAGGCTTCAACACCTGTGGCTCGTGGACTCAGTAGTTGTAGTGCCAGGCTTGTGGGATCTCTTGGACTAGGGATCAAACCCATGTCCCCTGCATTGGCAGGTAGATTTCTATCTACTGTGCCACCAAGGAAGTCCAGAAGCTGTATCATTTTTTGTTGATCCAACCTTGGAAGCCACTTAGCATCACTTATGCCATATTCTATTGACCAAAATCTTGCCCAGGAAAAGGGGAGGTGACACAGAGATCTCTTGGGTGAGTAACAAGGTCCTTGGAAAGCAAGTGGGACTGGAAACACTTCCGGGGCTTTTGGAGAAAATAAAAAGTTAGAACCAGACATGGAACAATGGACTGGTTCAAAATTGGGGAACGAGTACGTCAAAGCTGTATATTGTCACACTGCTTATTTAACTTATATGCAGAGTACATCATGAGTAATGCCGGGCTGGATGAGCACAAACTGGGATCAACATTGCCAGGAGAAATATCAATAACCTCAGATATGCAGATAACACCACCCTTATGGCAGAAAGTGAAGAGGAACTAAAAAGCCTCTTGATGAAGGTAAAAGAGGAGAGCGAAAATGCTGGCTTAAAGTTCAACATTCAAAAAACTAAGATCATGGCATTTGGTCCCATCACTTCATGGCAAATAGGTGGGGAAACAATGAAAACAGTGACAGATTTTATTTTCTTGGGCTCCAAAATCACTGCAGATGGTGACTGCAGCCATGAAATTAAAAGATGCTTGCTCCTTGGAAGTAAAGCTATGATAAACCTACACAGTGTATTAAAAAACAGAGACATCACTTTGCTGACAAAGGTCCATTTAGTCAAAGCTATGGTTTTTCCAGTAGTCATGTATGGATGTGAGAGTTGGACCCTACAGAAGTCTGAATGCTGAAGAATTGATGCTTTTGAACTGTGGTGTTGGAAAAGACTCTTGAGAGTCCCTTGGACTGCAAGGAGATCAAACCAGTCAATCCCAAAGGAAATATTTAGTCCGGAATATTCATTGGAAGGACTATGCTGAAGCTCCAATACTTTGGCCACCTGATTCGAAGAGCCGACTCATTTGACAAGACACTGATGCTGGGAAAGATTGAAGGCAGGAGGAGAAGGGGACAACAGACGATGAGATGGTTGGATGTCATCACCAACTCAATGGACGTGAGTTTGAGCAAATTCCAGAAGATGGTGAAGGACAGGGAAGCCTGGCATGCTGCAGTCCATGGGGGTCGTAAAGAGTTGAACACGACTGAACAACTGAACAGCAACAACAGTCAGCTTACTAAGGTCACAGGGACTTCATCTTCTTTTGTATCTGTCTTCTATGGCTGTAGAGAAATCTCTCACTTTATCCGTATCTCATTCAGCTGAAAAGTTGTTTTAATAAAAATCTGTGAAGAGTATGAGTGGATCAGTCTAAACCTGTCTGCAGTACTTGAAAAGTAATTCCAGATGTAGGTATGTCCTTCAGAAACATCTCTATAGACAAGGAAAAGTACATTAAATCTGCCTGTAAAGAATATTGTTGTCAAGGTAATTAAGCAGCAGGTACTCAGAAATGAGCTGGATCTTGATGTTGTCTTAGACCTTCTATTTTTAAGTCCCTCCCACCCAAAGGTAAGGTCTGGTTCTGTCCACCTTAGAAATCTGTAAGACAGTGCTGTGTTGTGGAAGGATTGGGACTAAGAAGGTTTGGAGTCAAAGCTTCAATTACTGCCCAGACCTGGTCTTGAACGGCTAATATTTCTTTCTTTGTTTTTTATGTTTGGCTCTGCTGGGTCTTCACTCCATCAAGGGCTTTGCTTTAGTTGTGGTGAGCGGGGGCTACTTCACTGCAGTTCAGGTGCATGGGCATCTCACTGTGGGGGCTTCTTGTTGCGGAGCACAGGTTCTAGAGCACGTGGGCCCGGGAACCGCAGCTCTAGCGCTGTGGGCTCTGAAGCGCAGGGTCAACGGTTGTGGCGTGTGGACTCAGCAGTTGTGGCGCACAGGCTTAGTCGCGCCTCAGTATGTGGGGTCTTCCCAGACCAGGGATGAACCCGTTTTCCCTGCATTGGCAGGCAGATTCCTATCCACTGAGCCGCCAGAGAAGTCCAACCAATTATTTCTTAAAGCCTTTGTTCCCCATCTAGAGTCTAGAATAAGGACACTAATAGAACCTACCTCCTGGAGGATACAAGAGAATGCCTATAATACAGGTAGGCTCCTAATGTTACAGTTATCTCGTGGGGCCAGCAATGGCAAAATGCAGGTTGTCATTTTGCATACTGTAAAACCCTGTGGCGAATTTGGTATTATTGTTATTATACTCAATTTTCTAACTCTCCCCTAGCTGAGAAGTTCTGAAATCTGGTGCCAAAGAGATTTATCCAATAAAATAATTTAAAATATGGATTTTTGGTAACCAGTTTGGGAGATTTTACTCAGTGGGTCTGAAGTTGAATTGGGGAAACTTGTAGTACACCTGCCCCTGGCTCAGTGATAAAGAATCTGCCCACCAATGCAGGAGACACAGGTTTGATCCTTGGGTCAGAAAGATCCCCTGGAATAGGAGATGGCAACCCAGTCCAGTATTCTTGCCTGGGAAATCCATGGACAGAGGAGCCTGGCAGGCTGCAGTCTATGGGGTGGCAAAAGAGTCATGTCTGACAACAATACCCCGCCCCAGGCGATGCTGATGCATCAGATTGCATTCAAGGTGGCCCTTTGGGATCTGCTAAGAAGATCCCTAGGACTCTTAGGGACAGTGAAGTCCAGAGAATGGCATTCTGCTTCATAGCAGGCTGTTGAGGGAGTTCCCACTGCAAACTCTGCAGGCATCAGATGGTGTCAGAATGTTTACACACCTGAGACAGCAACTGGGAGGAGAGAGCTGAGACCACCCAAGGGAAGGTCTGTCTCCATGGGAGTCTGTTAGCCTCATCATTGTCTTGGGTTTTGTGGCTATGAGGGTTTGTCTATCAACTAGGGAAAGAAGTTTTTTAGCTAATAAAGTAGGAAAATTACCCAGGATTTAGTTTTTGTTTGAAAGATCAAATGATTAAGGAGCAAAACACATTTTGACCAATTTACATGTCAAGAATCATTAAAAATAAGCTGCTGGACTTCCCTGGTGGTCCAGTGATTAATAAGAATCCACCTACCAATGCAGGGGATGTGGATTTGATCCCTGGTCTGGGAAGAGTTCACATATTGGGGTGGGGGGATGCACCTAAACGCATGTGCCACAGCTGCTGAGCCTCTCATTCTAGAGCCTGTGAGCCTAGAGTCTGCACTCTGCAACAAGAGAAGCCACCTCAGTGAGAAGCCCGAACACCACAAGAAAGAACAGTCCCCTTTTGCCAAAACTAGGGCAAGCCCATGTGCATCATCGAAGATCCAGCAACGCCAAAAGGGAAGACAGCTAATGGTATGACTCGGGGAACACAACCCGGGGCTCTGTGACAACCTAGAGGGGTGAGAAAGGGTGGGACATGGCAGGGAAGTTCAAGAGGGAGGGGACATATGTACACCTATGGTTAATTCATGTTGATGTATGGCAGAAATCAAACCAATATTGTAAAACAATTATCCTTCAATTAAAAATGAATAATTTTTTTTAAGCTGCTGATTCCTTTACAATTGGCTGCTGTTTCTTTTGCTCAACAATGGATGTGATATTTCTGAAAGAGACCTGCAGCAGTAAGCTGGCTGTCAGTACCTCTGACCCACAGTCCACTCTGCCTTTCTAGAGGAAGTGGAGGCACCAAAGTCAAGGAGTTGCCGCTGAGCACGACACTGACGAGAAGTCAGAAGTGATTTATCTTATTTTCTTTGGGAAGCATATTCCAAGGCAGTTTGGAAGAACTCAGGAACGGCTGTATTGAAGGAATCATTTTCAGTCTGTAACACAGTTTTGCCTGGCTTCATCCCTCCGGCGTACTCTTACTTCTGTGATTTTTAAAATGTTAATGCTTTTTGGTAAAACATTTTCCCCTTCTCTGTTTAACAGAAGAAACTGCATCAATTAAATAACTTTTCATATCCCCATTTCTTCCATTTATCCATACATCATAGTCTAGAATAATTTTAAGGAAGTTGCTGATGACATTTCCAACTTCAAAAAAAATTCTCACAATTACTTTAAATTTGTCCTCACTACCAAAATTCTTTGCTTCACTAGTATTCATGTAATTGAATACATATAAAATGTATTGAATATTGAATATATACTGAATTTATGGAATGTAAAAGATATTCAGTTTATTATTCTTAATGTATTTTAAAATATTTTTGTTTCTTTTTAAGTCTACTATAGCCTCCTGTCAGGATTTGAGGATTAGTAAGTGATATTTAAATTATTCACTCTTGTTTCCCTTACCAGAATCGACATAGAGAAAAGACACAATACAATTCTTACTCTGCCCTCTGGTGGCGGCAACTGAGTACGCATTTTCTTTCTAGCCTTGTCTGCTGCTCCTGCTAAGTCGCTTCAGTCATGTCCGACTCTGTGCGACCCCATAGATGGCAGCCCACCAGGCTCCCCCGTCCCTGGGATTCTCCAGGCAAGAACACTGGAGTGGGTTGCCGTTTCCTTCTCCAATGCATGAAAGTGAAGTCGCTCAGTCGTGTCTTGACTCTTAGCGACCCCATGGACTGCAGCCCACCAGGCTCCTCCATCCATAGGATTTTCCAGGCAAGAGTACTGGAGTGGGGTGCCATTGCCTTCTCCGAGCCTTGTCTACTCTAGCATATAAATAATAATACCTAACACATATTAGGGGCTTCCCAGGTGGCTCAGAGGTAAAGAATCTGTCTGCTGACGCAAGAGACACAGGTTTGATCCCTGGATCTAGAAGATCCCCTGGAATAGGAAATGGCAACCCACTCTAGTATTCTTGCCTGGAAAATTCCATGGACAGAGCCCGGCAGGCTACAGTCCATGGTGGTCACAAAGAGTCTGACATGACTTTGTGCACACACACACAACACATATTAAGCATTACACTGAGCATTGTGGCAGGCATTGCATGCATCATTTATAACAGTTTAAGGAATAAGGAAGTTGATGATCACAGAAGTCAGAAACTAGCATATGGAGGAAAGATTTGAATCCAAGAATGTCCAAATCCAAAGCCTATACTCATGTTGTTATGGCATGCTGCCTCCCATCCAGTATCTTCAGAGAAGACAGCCTAACAAAACTAGGCTTTGGGTCTCTGAGAGCTTCATGCAGGTTAGACCTGTCTTTAAGACCCATCCCTACAAATTTCTGTCTGTTTTACCTTGGTCACATTATGTAACATAGTTAAACCTCTGTACTCTCATCTTTGACTCTCAATGAGAATCGTTGTGGCCACATTTCAGAGGTCTTTGGTAAGAATTAGAACAATCCATGAACACACTAAGTACCAAAACATTGTTGGTCTGATGACCACAATCTTGTTGAAAAATACTGTGTTTGCCCCAAACTCAAGTTTGTTGGACACATTTTCTCTTGGTTCTTGTCTTTTTTTTTTTAATTATTTATTTGTTTTTGGCTGCACTGGGTTTTTGTTGCGGTGTGTGGGCTTTATCTAGTTGCGCTGAGAGGGGGCTGCCTCCTAGATGTGGTGGGCAGGCTTCTCATTGCAATGGCTTCTTTTGCTGCAAAGTACAGGGACTCGGGTGCACGGGCTTCAGTAGTTGCTGTATGTGGGCTCAGTAGTTGCATTGTGCGGGCTCTAGAAAGCGGACTCAGTAGTTGTGGAGCACAGGGCTCAGCCACCCCACCACATGTGGAATCTTCCCAGACCAGGGATTGAACTGGTTGGTGTCCAGTATTGGCAGGCAGATTCTTAACCACTGGATCACCAGGGAAGTCCCTCAGTTCTTGTCTTTTATATGGCTTCCCCATAAATTTTAAATGCAATTGTCCTCGTAAAAAGAGACCTTCAGTTTTTTGTCATGTCATGGAGCTACCCTGCAAACTGAATTTTTCCCCTCTGTGAGTCTAGTTTATGATAGTTGCCTTTGTTTTCCTGGGTGTGCACATGTGCTTAGTCGGTCAGTCGTGTCTGACTCTGTGCCACCCCAGGGACTGCAGTCCTCCAGGCTCCTCTGTCCATGGGGATTCTCCAGGCAAGAATACTGGAGTGGATTGCCATGCCCTCCTCCAGGGGTTCTTCCCAACCCAGGGATTGAACCCAGGTCTCCCACACGGCAGGGAGATTCTTTACCATCTGAGCCACCAGGGCAGCCCTGTTTTCCTAGGAAGCAGCAAATGAGAATATGATATGTCCCTGGACCTCTGTTTCTTACATATTATTCTATTCAAAGCCATTTGGGAATTCATCTCTTAATAAGAAAACTGTATGAATTTATTAATGATTTATGTATGGTTTGGTTACAAATTTAAAATCTTTTTCTTTTTTAATTTAAATTTGCTTATTTATTTTTGGCTGCACTGGATCTTTGTTGCTGTGCATGGGCTTTCTCTAGTTGAGGCAAGTGGGGCTGCTCTCTTATTGCAGTGTGTGGGCTTCTCATTACAGTGACTTCTCTTAATTGTGGAGCGTGGGCTCTAGGGCACGCAGGCTCAGTAGTTGTGGTGGGAGGACCCTAGAGCATGCCGACTCCTGTAGTCAGGGCACGCGGGCTCAGTAGTTGTGGTGGGAGGACCCTAGAGCATGCCGACTCCTGTAGTCAGGGCACGCGGGCTCAGTAGTTGTGGTGGGAGGACCCTAGAGCATGCTGACTCCTGTAGTCGTGGCACGCAGGCTCAGTAGTTGTGGTGGGAGGACCCTAGAGCATGCTGACTCCTGTAGTCGTGGCACGCGGGCTCAGTAGTTGTGGTGGGAGGACCCTAGAGCATGCCAACTCCTGTAGTCATGGCACGCGGGCTCAGTAGTTGTGGTGGGAGGACCCTAGGGCATGCCGACTCCTGTAGTCAGGGCACGCGGGCTCAGTAGTTGTGGTGGGAGGACCCTAGGGCATGCCGACTCCTGTAGTTGCGGCACGCGGGCTCAGTAGTTGTGGCACACAGGCTTAGTTGCCCTACAGCATGTGAAATCTTCCTGGACCAGGAATCAAACCCCCTATCCCCTGCATTGGCAGGTGTATTCTTAACTACTGGACCACCAGGGTGGTCCCACTGATTTCTATCTGGGTCCAAATCTTGCTGACTAAAGGGATTCACCATGCTTGAAAAAGAAGTCACCATCCAATGAAAATGTTTTTAGTGAAGGAAACAGATGGTGTGCTGGTGTAAGGATGGTAAAGTTCTTTTTAAATGCCTCAGAAACTTATGAAAAACAAATGGTACACTTTTTAAAAAATCCACACTTCTTGCAAGATTGTGGTGAACAGGAATTTTTACATTATGTTAGTGAGTATGTAAATTGGCATGGTGTTTTTGAACAATAATTTGGTATTTTGTAGTAATAGCTTTAAAGATGTTCATTTCACTTTCAGAAATACGCCCTAAAGAGAAAAAGAAGCAAAGCTTTAGCTAAACAGATGCTCATTATAGCATTATTGATGACCAGAAAGTTAGAAATGACCAATGTGTGAACAGTAGAGGATTGTTTATATAAATGATTGTACTTACAGTAAGATTAACTACAGTATATCCATTAAAAATATTGATTTAGGAGATGACTTGGGAAAATATAATACAATGATAGTGGAAAAAGAAAACCAAAATACTGAACTATCCATACTATAATCTGTCTATCTATCTGCACATTATATACGTATATAAATACACTATTTCCTTCCTATTTCACATTGTCTTCATATTCTAACAGAATTTTCTGCAACACTCCTGAGCTATTTCTTGCCTCCAGTAGGTCATATAATCAAGAATGGATTGCATTTAACCAAAGCATCTCCACTACTGTTAGAAAGAATTTGTCATGTTCACATTTTCATTTTATCCTATCACGGGATATTGGTCTGAATATGGAAAAAAAAAAACCTATACAACAAACAGGGATATGGATTCAGAAATTATGGTTGGTTGTTTATTTCTAACATGTAGTTGATATGGTAACATCATTATATTCTAGATTCTTTTTTTTAGCCTGTTTTATCAAAAAAGGCAGTTCTATACCGGACCTTAATCTACACACTGATCATTTTAAAAAGAACCACATATTCCTTCACTAATAAATAATAGTATTTTAATTCTGTTATTTATCTTTCACATTTCCAGCTTCAGTGAGTTATAACTGAGAAGTAATAAAGTGCACCTTCTTAAGTATGTAATTTGATAAACTCTGACATATATGTGCACACTTGTGCACATATCTATTGTTGTGTTACAGATTACCTCCCAAATTAAGAGCTTAAAACAATACGCATTTGTTATCCTACAAATATTTCTGTGGATCAGGAATTTGGGAGTGGTGTAGCTGGGTGGCTAAGGCTCAGGATATCTCATGTAGCTCCAGTCAGGATGTTTGAAGGGCTGCAGATGGTAAAGAACCTGCCTGCCAATGCAGGAGATACAAGAGACGTGGGTTCGATCCCTGGGTCAGGAAGATCCCCTGGAAAAGGAAATGGCAACCCACTCCAGTATTCTTGCCTAAAGAATTCTGTGGACAGAGGATCCTGGTGGGCTACCAGGGTTGAAAAGAGTCAGACACGACTGAGTTACTAACACACACACACAGACACACACGCATGCACACAGACATCTGAGGATTTGACTGAGGCCAGATAATCTGCTTCCAAGATGGCACACTCTCATGGCTGTTGGCAGGAGTCCTCAGTTTTTTGCTTGCTCTTGACAGGATGCCTTAGGTTACATCTGGGGGAAATATCTCCACAGTGGCTGGTTACTCCTCACAGAGTGAGTAAGCCAAGAGACAGCAAACAAAAGAAAACTGCAGTGTTTCATGACCTGGGCTCAAAGAGTATCATCACCCCCTCTTTATTCCACTTGTTAGAAGTAAGTCGTTAAGTGCAGCCCACACTCGAGGAAGGTAGATTAGGCTCTAGCTCCTGGAAGGGAGGAATATCAGAGAATCTGTGAGTGTATTTTAAAACCAGCACATGCATGAAGTTAGCAGCACAATCAAGACAATGAACATATACCATGTTAATTCAGATTCTAAGCCAAATGAAAAGTTAATGTACCTAATAATATTTCAACTTTGATGGTAAGTTTCTAAATTACACAAAGTATTTTCCCAAATACCATTGTTACCTTGTGTAACAGTGGACAGAGGACCTTTCAGATTGAATTATTTTCAGAGTGTTTTCAAAATTGTTCTTTGAGCAGTCAGCACATCTTTTATGCATGAAGCTGGTAAACATCCAGCAAATTTGGGCCAGAAATATAAAAATTCCTTATTTGGGAGATAAAGGGGAAAGGATGCAGCAGAGGATAAATAAGAATATGTACATAAATTATGTTTCTTTAATGTCAGGCCTCTGACTCTCTCATGACCTTATCAGAAAACATTATTTGGAACGTCTTAAAGAAAGATCTTTTTCTGACAAATACTGAAAATGTGCTCTTACTTCTAGTATGCCAGCATCTCTACAGCAAGCACCCAGAGAGCACATTTCCTATCTCCGGAGTTTTTCTGAGAGCAAAGGGTTTCCTCTGTCGTTGCTGCCCTCATAGCACCTGTGTGATGACCACAACATCACAAATGACATTGCCGCCCTCCACGCAGTATGTACTTTGTGTATATATCTGGCGCTGTGCTGTCTCTTGAACGCACATTAGCTCATTTCTTTCTTATAAATCCCTGTAAGAGAGGAGGACTATCCTCATTTTCATTTTTTTTTTCTGTTAAGAATGTTGGTGAAATTAAGACAACCCATGGTCATTCATTCAATCATTTGTGCACCCTCCATTCAACAACTGTTTTTTGAGCACTAGCTCGTGCCTGGTACTGTTTAGGTGCTGGGGGTTTTGAAGGAACAAAACGGCTAAAATTCTCTACCTTCAGAATTACATGAAGGAGGTGACATTTAAACACAGACTGTTCAAAGTCTGGATTCCTAACCACCATATCAGTGATTCTCAAACTTCTATGGGAGTAAACATCACTTGAGAAGCTTCATAATAATACATCAGGTGGCCAACGTATTGGATTTCCTTTAGGAGTGATTGGTGTGATCTCCTTCCTGTCCAAGGGACTCTCAAGAGTCTTCTCCAACACCACAGTTCGAAAGCATCAATTCTTTGGTGCTCAGCCTTCTTTGGCCACTTTACGAAAAGAGCCAACTCATTGGAAAAGACCCTGATGCTGGGAAAGGCAGGAGGAGAAGGCGATGACAGAGGACGAGATAGTGGGATGGCATCAGCGATTCAATGGATATGAGTTTGAGCAAACTCCAAGAGAGAGTGAAACACAGGGAAGCCTGGTGTGCTGCAGTTCATGGGGTCACAAAGAGTTGACACGACTGAGTGATTGAACAACAGTAACAACCTTCCTTATGGTCCAAATCTCACGTCCAAATCTCACATCCATACTGACTACTGGAAAAACCATGGCTTTGACTATAGGGACCTTTGTTGGCAAGGTAATGTCTCTGCTTTTTAATATGCTATCTAGTTTTGTCATAGCTTTTCTTCCAAGGAGTAATTGTCTTTTAATTTCATGGCTGCAGTCACCATCCACAGTGATTTTGGAGTCCAAGAAAATAAAATATGTCATTGTTTTCACTTTTCCCCCTTCTACTTGCCTTGAAGTGATGGGACTGGATGCCATGATCTTAGTTTTTTGAATGTTGAGTTTTAAGCCAGCTTTTTCACTCACCTCTTTCACCGTCATTGAAAGGCTCTTTAGTTCCTCTTTGCTTTTGGCCATTAGATTGGTTTTCATCTGCATTTCTGAGGCTGTTGATATTTCTCCCGGCAGTCTTGATGCCAGCTTGTGATTCATCCAGCCCAGCATTCTGCATGCTGCACTCTGCATATAAGTAAGCAGGGTGACAATATACAGCCTTGTCATACTCCTTTCTCAATTTGGAACCAGTCCGTTGTTCCATCATCAGTTCTAACTGTTGCTTCTTGATCTACATACAGGTTTTTCAGGAGGCAGGTAAGGTGGTCTGCATTCCATCTGTTTAAGAATTTTCCACAGTTTCTTGTCATCCACACAGTCAAAGGCTTTAGCATAATCAATGATGCAGAAATAGATGTTTTTCTGGGACTCTTTTGCCTTCTCCGTGATCCAGCAAATGTTGGCAATTTGATCTCTGGTTACATTACAGGGCAAAGGGGAGTTTGCATGTGTAATTAAGCTTATCGATCCTAAAGTGGAGATTATCCTAGTTCGTTCAGGTGAGACCAATGTAATCACGTGATCCCTTAAAAGCATAAGAGGAGGGTGAAGGGCTGTGACAGGGAAAGCCTTGTTTGAGGTGCAGGCTCTAAGACAAAAAGGTCATGTGCAGTGACTGGAGACAGGCTTCTAGGAGCTTATTCAGAGCATGGAAGAAGCTCTAGGAGCAAAGAGTGGTCTTGGGTGACAACTAGCAAGGAACCAAGAACCTCAACCCCACAACCACGAGGAGCTGAATTCGGCCGGCCTAAAAGAGCATGGACGCAGATCATCCCCAGAGCCTCCGGTAAGGAATGTGTCTCTGTTGACACATTAATTTTTAGGCTACTGAGACCAGTAGGACTTCTGCCTACAGAACTGTGAAATATTAATAATATCTGGGTTGTTTGTTTTAAGCTGCAAAGTTGGTTGTAAGTTGTTATGGCCTTGTAACAAAGCATGATACACAACCAGGAGTTGGGATCCTGTCACACGTGTGCACAGTTAGAATGAATGAGTTTCTTACAGAAGATCGAGAGCACATTGTGCAGCACCGGGGTTTACCTGGGAATAAAGAGCTGCCTGTGCCAGTCCCACCAATGGCAAAGGTATTGTGCTTGTCCCTGTGCTATTGCAAGAGGAATGGGCAAACTCATTTTCATGGGCCGCAACTAGAAATGGCTTGAAAAGAAAAGGAGATAAAGGGGGACCTCCTTCCACAGGGGCCATTCGTTGTTAGGGGGTTTGCTGGGCTGCTTGTCATGATGTTGCCATGACTTCAGTAGCACTGCCCAGGGCCCCGTTTGCATGCTCACATTTTGACACTAATCTTAATAAAACAGCTGCTACTCCTGGACTTAATAATTTGTGGTTGAATGAAGACTAGGAACAGGTGAATGGGCAACCTTAATAGCTTTTATAGCTGGATAACCTGTGATGGCAAAGAAAGCACTGTTTTGTTCTGTATTGGGGGAAGCTGTCCAAATTGGATAAAGCTGTATGAAACTGTGTTATCTGTTGAGTTGTGATAACTCAACAGTTATATGTGTGATATCTGATAACTGTGTTATCTGTTGTTGTTATCTGTTAAACTGTTGAGTTTTTTGGTTGTTTTTTTTCTGTGTGTGTGCGTCACAAAACTGGACCACATGAAAATCACCTGAGAGCCTTTAAAAAAATGCTTGACCTTGGGTCTCAGCATCAGAAAAATCTGATTAAATTAGTCAGTATGGAGCTAATGAACCGAGTTGAAAAGCCCTTCTCTGGGCTCTTTCCTTCAGAATTGATTCTGGTTGGATCATTATTGTTACAACAGGGACCAAGCTGTCTGCCAGCCAACTTGCTGTTCCCATGCTAAAGAATCTAAGGATAATAAGAAATTCAACTCATGTGCCTGACACATAAAGACTTTCTTAAAAAAATAACACTTGTTGCAGGCATAGATGGATAAAATAATACACAGTGCCTCAGAATATTGAAAATATCATAAAGCTTGAAAATGCCATCAGTTTTAATGATCAGATGATGAAGTGACTTGAGGGTGGTCTTAGTGTTAAATAATTAAACTTTAAGTGTTCTTTCAGATTAAATCATTGTATTTATGAGGATGGCCTGGGGGTCAAATGGAAATGATTTAAAAAAAATTCTAAAAGGCTATTATACTCTTTGATATCATAATGCCTTTGGAAGAATTTTTTTTCTTTTCTACTGACAATTCAAGGAAAATCATCTAGGTCTTTACCATTTAAGAGCAGACAGTAAGAGATATATTGAAATGTCTTTTATAGGGAATCACAGTAACCTCAGGGGATTGTTAAGAGCACCAGCAATTGTGTAGTATATGTTAATAGTAACTGTATTTTAAGCTACAGAAGGGGAAAAGGAGATTTTTCTGCATCTCAGGGTCTCGTTGAGTTTTTGATAATATATAAAAATCTTGAGTATTTTTGTGAAAGGAGAGCACCAGCAATTGTATAGTATGTGTTAATAGTAACTGTATTTTAAGCTACAGAAAGGGAAAAAGAGATTTTTCTGCATGTCATCTTAAGGTCTCATTGAGCTTTTGATAATATATAAGAATCTTGAGTATTTTTGTGCAAGCTTCTGTTTTCGCTGTAGGATTGTGGCATCCGGGAATCTAATATATTTTTCAAGATCCTTTTTTCTTTAACCAGCTTTTGATTTCTTGCTCATACTATCAAATCTCCATAAGAAATTATCCCTTCCCTTCTGCTTCCCATTGTAAAACCTGACTGCCCTTCAGCTCAAGTATTAACAAATGGTCTTTTGTGGATGTCAATGTGTAAGTTTCTAGAATTTCCATTACCAACACCACTCCTTCCAAAGTTCTATTTTTAAACGTCCTTTCACTTTTGACTTGTTCTCTGTTAGCCTACCCCTGTCTTTTGCCTTTTCTAGTCTGTGAACAGAGGCAAGGGCAAAAAAGATGCCAAGGGATATGTTAATTTACACTTGACCTGAAGTGATGTCCGCCACAGGGAGTGCATCACACCTGGTGTATCCCAGCAAGAAAGTACAAAGGAGCAGCAGCCAACTTTTCAGAAATACAATTGCCTGCCCTTCTCTTGCAGATGGTTTCGTGATTTGGTGGAGGCACAGCAATTTAAAACCTTAGCTCAGTCGGGCTTGTTACCCGCTTAAACAAAAGACTGCTGGCTGCTTTGACATGAACAATGTAGTCATCGCTGCTAAGACAAGGTTGTGCTTTTCTTGGTTAGTTTGAAAATTATTAAAAAAAAGAAAAAGAACTTTAAACGTCTGTTTCAGTATGGACCTTAAAAAGATAGCTGTTGTTCATTTCATCATAAGTAGTTGTTGGAATCTCTGTGCCCTACAGAGTAGTAAAAATATTAGGAAAGGACAAGAGCAACACGTTTGAGATAGCTGTGCAGAAAATAAAGCACAGAGAGATGGAGCAGAAGAGATAGAAGCAGGAGTACAAATGGGAGAATAAGACTTAGATGGAAAGAGTATCAATTTTTTGCTTATATTTTCTAATTCAGCTCTCTTTAACATAGAATGATATGTAAGCCTCTTGAAATAAGGCAAAATAAAACCCTTTTTAGACTGTCCTTAATAGCCTTTTCTTGTATTTAGAAAGTACCTGAAAGAACAGTATCTTCACCATTACCTTTTGATTCTCTGCCCAGTGCAGACTTTGTCCTCCATTGCTATTCTAAACCTGTCCTGTCCAGGTGACCTGTAAGCCTGGATTGTCTCCACATTATCTGAAAATGTGGACCACTCCTGTGTCAGAACTCGCTCCTCTCATAGCTTGTCTCCCACCCTTGTCCCATTCTCCATTTATCTCTTTTTTTAAAAAACTGAAGCATAGTTGATTTACAACGCTGTTAATTGCTGCTGTACTGAAAAGCGACTCAGTTATTCATACACATTCTTTTTTCATATCTTTTCCAGTGTGACTTATCACAGGATACTGACTATACTGTGCTGTCCCGTAGGACCTTGTTGTTTATTCGTTCTATATATACCAGTTTGCATGTGCTAATCTTGAACTCCGGATCCAGCTGTCTCTCACTTGCCACCCGTTTGGCAGCTGCCAGTCTATTCTCCATGTCCCTGGTATGTCTCTGTTTCACAGATAGGCCCATTTGTGTCATATTTTAGACTTCACTTATAAGCGCTATCATATGGTGTTTGTCTTGCTGACTTCATTTAATATGATAATCTCTAGTTGCAACCATGTTGCTGCAAATGGCATTTGGTTCTTTTTAATGGCCGAGTAGTATTCCATTGTATACATGTACCACATCTTCTTTATCCATTCATCTGTTGATAGATATTTAAGCTTTTCCGTGTCTTGGCTATTGTGAACACTGCTGCTATGAACATAGGGATGCATGTATCTCTTTGAATTGTAGTTTTGTCTGGATGTATGTCCAGGAGTGGAATTGCTGGATCATATGTTGATTCTATTTTTAATTTTTTGAGGAACCTCCATACTGTTTTCCACAGTGGTTATACCAGTTTACATCCCCACCAGCGATGTAGAAGGGTTCCTTTTTCTCTGTGTCCTCTCAGGCATGTGTTGTCTGTAGACTTTTAAATGTCCATCCATCACTTTAGCAGCTCCCTTTTTAAGTCGTCTTTGTGAGCTTGTCTTCCTTGGTTGCCTATAGATGTAGTGTACCCTACTTCCCGGTCTACTCTTCTGATTCGATATATTCTCCTGAACTTTGTTTTCTCTACTCTCTAGAGTTTTACTTATTGTCTCTATTGTTTAATTGAGTATATTTGACATGCAACCTTGTATAAATTTGTGTATAGCATGTTACTTCAGTACTTAACATGCATGCCTTGCTTGGTTGGTCAGTGCATATTTACACACTTAAACAGCATCAGTCATATCCCCTACCCTATGCCCTGGTAACCATCATTTTACTGTCTTTTATGAGTTTGACTTTTTTACTCTTCACACAGGTGTTTTTATACAGTACTTGACTTTCTCCATCTGTCTTATCTCACTTAGCATAATGTACTCAAGGTCTATCCATGTTGTTGCAAATGGCAGGATATCCTTCTTTCTTATGGGTGAATAATATTCCACATATTTTTTATCCATTCATGAATATTTAGCTAGTTTCTATGTCTTGGCTTTAATACTGCAGTAAGCATGGGAGTGCATATAGCTCTTCAACGTCCTGTTTTATTTCCTTTGGCAATGTTATAGAAAAACTCAGTTTTCCTCCTTCCACTGTAGGAAAAAATCTCAGTTCTTCCCTACTATGAGTTCTTCCCTGTGAATCTCTGTTGCTTCTCATAAAAGACGCTTCACTTATGGTCACCAGATGTGTGGACGTTTTTCCCCACACCAAGTAATTTTCAGCAGCTGGGTGTCCTGTGTGCTTAGTCGCTCAGTTGTGTCCAACTCTTTGTGACCTCATGGATTGTAGCCTGCCAGATTCCTCTGTCCATGGGATTCTCCAGGTAAGAATACTAGAGTGGGTTGTCATCTGCCCAACCCAGGGATCCAACCCAGTCTTCCACATTGCAGGTGGATTCTTTACCAGCTGAGCTACCAGTGAAGCCCAGATTTGCAACTAGTGTCTAGATAACTACTTGGATAGCATCAAGTCCCATAAGTTAAGTGCTCAGTCCCACAAGACTCCCCCCTCCCCCCTACTTTAGACACTAGTTGCCAACTCAGGTTGTCACCTGGGCTTTTGACAAAGTGGCTGTTGATTGGAAGTTGCAATGACCCCTTCCTCATGTTTAATTAGTTTGCTGGAGAGGCTTACAGAACTTGGAAATGTTTTACTTTTTACCAGGATATGTTGAAGGATGTGGTTGAACATCCAGATGGAAGACATGAGTCGAAAAATGTCTGTGGGAAGGAATACAGAGCTTCATGCCCTCTCTGGGCATGCCACTCTCCTAGCACCTCCATGTGTTCACCAGTCTGGAAGATTGCCAAACTCTGTACTCGTGGGATTTTATGGAGGCTTCCCCACATGGGCCCGAGCAATTGTTAACTCCATTTCTACTACCCCTCCCCTCTCTGGAGGATGAGGAGTGGGGCTGAAAATGCCAAAGTTCTAATCCTGGCTTGGTCCTTCTGGTGACCAACATCCACCCAGAAGCCCACTCAGGCTTATCTCAGTACAACAAATAAGAGCATAAGGGTAATATCACTTAAGAAATTACAAGAGCTGGGGAGACTGTGCAAGATGATGGAGTAGAAAGACCCTGAGCTCACCTCCTCTCACAGGCACCCCCAAATCACGACTATTTGCAGAACAACCATTGATGCAGAATTCCAGAGCCTATAAGAAAGGATCTTCTACAAATAAGATGAAGAGGGACAGAATTGTGATATAGTCAAATCCCATATCCCTGGAGTAGAAGGTTTCACAAACAGGAGAATAATTACAATTGCAGAGGTTCTCCCAAAGGAGTGAGAGGTCTGAACCCCATATCAGACTCTCCAGTCTGGAGGTCCTGCACTAGAAAGAGAGCCCCCAGAGCATTTGGCTTTGAAGGCCAAAGAGGTTTACTCATGGACATGGGCTTCCCTGATAGCTCAATTGGTAAAGAATCCACCTGCAATGTAGGAGACCCTGGCTTGATTCCTGGGTCGGGAAGATCCCCTGGAGAAGGGAATGATTACCCACTCAAGTATTCTGGCCTGGAGAATTCCATGGACTGTATAGTCCATGGGGTCTCAAAGAGTCGGACATGACTGAGCAACTTTCATTTTGGGGCTTCCCAGGTGGTGCTAGTGGTAAACAGCCTGCCAGTGCTTGAGACCTAAGAGATGCCGGTTCAATCCCTGGGTTGGGAAGATCCCCTGGAGCAGGGCATGGCAACCTATTCCAGTATTCTTGCCTGGAAAATTCCAATGGACAGAGGAGCCTGGCTGGTTGCAGAGAGTCAGACATGACTGAGTGACTAAGCACAGCACAGCAAGTTTTTAACAACTTAAGTTCAAATGCATCTAAAGCTCTACATTTTAATCTATCCCATTTCATTTTATGTTCTTGATGTCATATTTTACATTTTATTTTGTATTGTTGTTGTTCACTCACTAAGTTGTGTCTGACTCTTTGAGACCCTATGAACTGCAGCATGCCAGGCTTCCCTGTCCTTCACTGTCTCCTGGAATTTGCTCAAACTCATGTCCGTTGAATCAGTGATGCCGTCCAACCTCAGTTGCCCTCTTCTCCTCCTGCCCTCAATCTTTCCCAGCATCAGGGTCTTTTTTCCGGCTCTTTGCATCAGGTAGCCAAGGTATTGGAGCTTCAGCATCTCTTCTTCTAATGAATACTCAGGCTTGATCTCCTTTAGGATTGACTGGTTTGATTTCCTTGCAGTCCAAGGGACTCTCAAGAGTCTTCTCCAGGACCACATTTCAAAAGCATCATTTCTTCGGCACTCAGCCTTCTTCATGGTCCAAATCTCACATCCATACATGACCACTGGAAAAACCAAGCTTTGACTGTACAGAAGCGTATTAGAAGTCAGACCCTTAGGCAGCAACTTTTAAAATACACAAATATATAGTCTTATGTGACTGTACACATAACTTTCACTGGCCACAGAGCCATGCAATTAAGACATCTTGTGGCTGGCAGTTGCAGAAATTAGGGTGCTAGTTGAGTCCTTTAGAAAAGATATCAGTGGCTTAGAGCAAGGCAGAGGGAGAGCTGGACTTGAGAGATGGAGTCCAGTGGCTTCTGTCCATGGAAAGCCCCTCCGTTAGGCCCTAGACATGTAACAAACTGGAAGCCTGTTCCCCAGGCGGAAGCTCCAGAAAAAGCAAAAAGACGTCTGTTCCATAAAGACGGGAGGGGCGTTTCAGTCTGCTGTCTGCACAGTGCCTCGGGGAGTGGAAGCTTGCCAAGAACCGTTGCTCTGTTTATCACCAGCCCCTGGAACTTGGGGAAGCAAGCCCTGCTGGTTTGATTGCCAGGCAGTCAAGGGGCTTTCCCTGGTGGCAACCACAAAAACCAAGGCCCTAGACGTAAAACCTGGACATCAGGCACATGAAGGAGCCCTCCTCTTGGGGTGTGGCAGAGGGAGAGCCCAGAGATGGAGCCTGTCTTCTGAGGTTCCTGGAGATTTCATGGAGCTCTTAGCTGTTTGTTTAGTTAGAAACCTGCCCCGCAGGCCATAGCCCTGAAGGTAAGCTAGTTGACCGCTTTCACAGAAATGAGGGGTTCCTCAGTCTGTTGCCTCTTGCTGTGCTCTGGGAGTGGCAGCCATGTAAGAACTCTTTCTCCATTATATTTTAGGACCCTCAAACTTGAGCTCCAGTGGCCACCAGAGCCAGGTGCTTTGGAGGTGTTACCTGGGCAGCAGTGGCGCAAAGCAGGGTGCCAGAGAAGGGTAAAAGCTCCTTTCTAAGAGATAAAGGTGAGCTGGAGAATGGGAGAGAGCCAGCACAGAGATGGTGCCCGCCAGCCTGTCCCCAGGGAGTACCTTGTCAGGCCTCCTGATGTGTGTTAAACTAGATACCTGCCCCCCAGCCTAACACTTTATGTGAAGAGGCTTATCTGCTTCTCAGCAGATAAGAGTGTGGGCTCCTCTCAGTTGATTGCCTCCATGCTGGTCTCTGAGGCGAGTGAGTCAGAGCCCAGAAATTCTTTATGGGTTGTTTCTCATTTGCTATGCACTTTGGGTCTTATGGATGTGATCCCTGTTGACTTTAAAGGCCTTCCCTGGTGGCTCAGACAGTAAAGTGTCTGCCTACAATGTGGGAGACCTGGGTTCGATCCCTGGGTCAGGAAGATCCCCTGGAGAAGGAAATGTCAACCTACTCCAAAATTCTTGCCTGGAAAGACAAAAGCCTGGTAAGCTACAATCCATGGGGTCACAAAGAGTCTGACACGACTGAGGGACTTCGCTTTCGACTTCACTTTCTTTCTCATTTGCTATGCACTTTGAGTCTTTTGGATGTGATCCCCATTGACTTTAAAAGCTAGGTGTTTGGGGGTTTATCTCAGATGCATATTCCATGAGTTGGGGTACCTGATGTGGGATTCAAACCCTGTGCTCCACATGGAGAAGTTCCCTCCTGATTGTGGACATCACATCCAGGATGGAGTTTACGGTGAGATTGTGTCTCAGCTTCTCTTACCTGCTTTGCTTTTTTGTCTTTTAATTTGCTCAATGTGTAAGGGTTGCTCAGGTAATTTCTGTTTTTTCCAGAGGAAGGTTTTCGATATGTAGCTGCAGATTCAGTATGTTCATGGGATGAAGTGAGTTCAGGATCTTCTATGCCACCATTTTGAACCAGAACCTATGCTTTGTCTTTTAGGTAATGGAACTAATATGTATTTAATCAGCTGATTAATATGTACTTAGTGGACTCATATGTACTTAATCAGCTGAGCCAGGAATGTCAGCGTCCGTCAGTTTCTGGTTCTCACTCTTCAAATCTTATTGGTCCCCATTACCTACCTTCTGAATTGTGTATCCTGTACTCGTCACCACTACTGAGCCACTTTTATGTCAGCTGTGCTGGGTCTTTGCTGGGCTCTATGTCGTGGTGCACGGGCTTCTCTAGTTGTAGAGAGTGGGCTCCAGAGCGTGTGGGTTTAATTGTCTCTCGGCAAGTGGGGTCTTAGTTTCCCGACCAGGGATCGAACTCATGTCCTGATAAAAATACATTCACTTTGTCTCTAGTTCAAGCTCAGTACTGCACCTAGGATTGTAGACGAGAAGGGGACCAAATTGGAAATAGGCATCCTAGGATCAAAAATAATACAAATTGAAGGGAGGTGAAAAAAAGTTCTCAGACCAAGACTGAGAAATTCAGGAATATAGTCTCTTAGATATTTATTGTAATCTCCAAAAAATAAAACAAGATTAACTCAAAGAACAAAAACCACTTTCTATACAGAATTCACATACAAACTTAATACCTAATAGAGCACATACAGTTCTTACACAATTAATTTCAATAAAGAGAATTAAAACTTCACAATGTGAATACACTTTATAGCTTTAAACCCAGACAGAAGCTCCTGTGGACACATGAAGAGTCACGATAATTGCTGTGCAGCAGTAGTTTTCAGATAAAATCACGATCACTATATGAAAGCATTAAGCTGTTACTCAATTTTTTCTCAAGAAGAGCTCCACAGTGCAGTCACTGAGGAGAAGCCGAAAGTGCCTGGTTACAAAGGAAGGTCTTCATCTATGCACTTCCCCAACTCTCTTTACGGGAAACATGAAACCACAGAAAAATCTCTGGGCACACATCTGCCTGGTTGACGTTGGCCTCGACAGTGCCTTGTGTTTGGTGCATGGGCAAAGTGTCTACAACAGCGCTTCTAACGAGCTTCAAATCAGTCTGTGTTTGGAACGAATCTAGGGCTGCTCAGCAGCACCAAGGAATATGATGATGCTATAGTTCATCTTCCTCATAGGGACAAAAACACAGAGCCAAACTGGGGCAATCTGTGGGGTTTCTGAGGGCCAGTCTGGTTCTCTGGAGAAAAACAATGATCTCTAGCTGCCAGCTCTGTCACCCTTCCATTCAGGGGGCAAACTGCAACCTTCCCCATTCGTTTGCCTGGCACAGTCTCCTCTAATTCTCTTGTCATGTCTCACCTCTTTAGTGGAGCCCTTCTTGACTCCTCCTGTTTTTATAGGTCTCCCATTCTCTGTGTTCCTGGATCCTGACATAATGTAGCATTTAGATTATATCCTGGCATTTTGTTCCTTGTGCTTCAGTCAGTAAGCTTATTAGGGGCCAGAGCCATACCTCTTCCATGTTTGATTCCCCCAGCACTGAGCTAGTGCTATTTGGTAACTGTTGATAAGTAAACATTTAAACACCCTTAAATTATCATTCTCATGTTGGCTACCTGCTTACATTTTCTTTTTTTAATTTGGCACAAAGTCATCTCTAATCTCCCTGTTCCACCCACCTCTATTTCGTCAGTGGGTGTGAAAGATGAGCACAAAATTTTATCTATCACATGTAAAATAGGGCTACATATCACTGGTGGTGGCCCAAAGCCATTTTATGTGATTGGCACATCTTCACATGTCAATTTCAGGCAACTGCCATAGAGAGAACTGAAGGCTTTCTATGATGTACTGAGGGTCATGGTCATGTAAAACCAACTGCCCTTCATCATTTTTAGTGAAAAATGTAACTTTTCTTCCCAAGGGTATTATGATTTACTCTAACTAAATGAAAAAGCAAACCACAATATTAAAATGAGTGCTTTGCCTTAAAAATCGAAATGGCAAATAGGAGTTTAAGATAATTGTCCTACTTGAAACTTCGTATTTATAAACACAGTTTTTGGTAATCCAGCAACCAGGCCTAACTTCTTGATTTTCCATCTCAGTGAAGTTGTAGACCACAAATTATGAGACTAATCAAGGGGGTTTGAGCATGAATATATGAGTTTATGATGATATACCAAAATGATTTAAGGGTTTTGACTTGTTTCTTTTATATTATCAGTGTGGACAATTGAGAATTGAAAGTGAATATAACAACAACATAAAAAGAAATCAATATCTTAGAGTTTCCAGGACTGACAGTGTGTAATTTGCAAACAGAATACAGGGTTAACAATAAAATTTACACACAACTATGAGTGAAAATTCTTAGTAGACAGAACATGGGATCAACATTTCAGAGAAAAATAAAAATGACTTATGTGCATATTTTTTCTTAGGTTTCTAAATTAACCTCTTATAAAAGGCTCCAGGAGAAAAAAAGCTTCAGGAGAATTTGTAACTAAAGAAGGGAACACTTATTTAAAATAAACTAACAGCCATTCTGTCTTGAAAATAAAACCCACAATTCTAAAAGGCAAGATTGACATATATTCGCAGATACTAAATGTTTGGTCTTAATTAGGAATAAAACATACTTTGAAGTAGGCACAGAAGAGTTTCACATGACACCAATAAGGTATTTACTGTATAAATCGCACCACTAGACAAATACAGCTACAAGAAATAATTTGAGCAAGTCAAACAGCCATCAAAGCATCTCACACATTCATTATAATTCACTCTTTCATACTAGTTTATATACACTGAGTAAGTCATTAAATATTGCACTTATTGGCCCATGAACCCTCAATTCTGAGGTGTTGAAAAATAGAAAACAAATCTATTTTTTACAACATATTTCATGCAACATTTAAGACATTTCAGTTCTACAAACACCATTAAATAGTTGTACATTTGGACAGGTCAACGGTATCACATCACGTCTGACATTAACAATATATTAACAGGAATTAACAGGAAGTTTTCATTCAGCACATATCCTAGGGATGATGAGAACATGTATGGAAAACCATCATACCAAGACAGCAAACAACCCCCAGACTTCACTTTCACGAGGAGCATGGAACCCTAGACAGATGTAAGCTCGCTCGCGTCCCTGAAAGGCCAGGTGTCTGTGGCTCGCGTACCATCTGCATCTTTAAGAACAGCGTTCATGAACCTAAGCAACCCTTAGTGCCAAACAACATAAGCATGGAAACATTTCCATTAAGAAATAAAGCCACAGCCAACTCTCAGTTGTCCACAGTGAAGGAAAGTATGAACACAGGTGAACAAAATACACAGGTAACCCCCTCCCATGCCCCATCCTCATTGCAGCAAGTAATGACTGGTTACAGTTACAGTAATGTATCAATGGAAGGTAAACAGTGAAACTTAAGTCTCATTTCCCGTTTTTGGTCTGTAATTCTGTAGGGGTAGTGCTTGAAAAAATTAAAATGATAAAAAATCAGGAACTAGAACAGAGAACTGTAAATAGAAAGCTCAATTTGTCCACTGTCTCAATGGTCTGATTTTAATACTCAAACTCTGACAAAGACATTGCAATAATTTCTTTTCCCTAGAACGTTTGCAAACTATATCCTCTCTATCCTTTCCTTTTAATGGAAATTAGTTCTGTGCACAGACACACAAATCTAGTCAGTGTGAACAATCTATTTTGTAGACCTTTTAAAAGGAAATGCCAGTTCCAGCTCGAGCATAGTAAAGCTTCCTTTTCCCTGGCACTGAGAAAGCACCATAGATGGAACTTCTCCTTCATAGAAAAGTGTGTTTGAGTGTGTATGTTCTGGGAGGGGCAATACTCTTGTGGCCCAAATATAAATAGCTTAATCCATTTAAGGGAAGTATTTGATTAGTGTGTCGCATTCCTGTAAAGATTTTTAAGAAACCAAAAATATTTATTTATGAAGTAACAATAGGTGGATATATTTTAAATAAATTCTCCAGACATGTTTTTGCCCCGCCACGGGACTCTTTCTGGAATCTGGAACGCTGTAGGTGCACTGTAGAGATAATCAAGACTTTTTTTCCTGGTTATAAGCTTCATCTTTTATCCAGGTTTTCCCAGTTTGTTTCAGAATATAAAACAGGTTTACGTCTTTGATTGGCTTTGATCAAAAGCTACCTAAAATACAAAGGACTCTAAAAAGCTGACCCTAATGGTTCAGCTCATCAGAAAGACTTCACCACTTTACTGGCAGACCCCTAAAGCACAGGTAGTTTACTCAAATGGACAAAGCCAAGCAGAGCTGGAGAGGCTGCGCTTCCAGGGGGTGATTAGAAAGGCCACGTGGGTCTGGCTGCTCACGCGGCACCCCGACCCGGCACACTGAGTGAGTACACACATGAAGGATCAAAGAGTTCTAGCTACCAGGCACGCGCACTGTCATTCAGAAAAACAGGCTTCTCCAGACAGAAAGGCAGACCGCCTCCAAGTGTACCCCACCAAAACTTCTGATGGAGCATATGAAAATGATTAGACTCTTTTTGGCTTGGAAGGGTTTTAGTCATGACTTTAAGACGTAGATTAGTTTTTCATATGCAGCTGCTACCTCTGCCTTGGTATAGCTTGGGAGAGTCTGGATACATTTTCAGTATAGTTCCGCAAATGCCACATGGTTGACTGAAGACTGGTACAGCGCATCCTCAGTAAGCACGAAGATACACATCAGATAAAACACATCACAGTGAGCCCTGATGACCAACTACCATGCTCTGAAATTAATGTTGTTTCATGGAAGTTAACAGTAGACATGTGTTTTACTTAAAAAAACAAAAAACATTGCATCCCTGAAAGTATTGTCAGCATAGACGTAGCTAAAATTGGAAGTTTAAGTTGGTTCCTGAAAGATAACCACTGTGTTGAACCAAAGAACTGTAATTAATCTGGATAAGAGTTAAGTAGCTGAAATAGATATTTATTTGTGGCGAATATAGATGTCTTATATAATTGGGGTTGTACTTTAATAGAATTTATAGTTCGCATTTAATGTAACACTGATGCAGCTTTCTCTATAGCCAAAGGCATCATCATAGTTCCCTTTCCAAATAAAAATCTTGGCACTTACTTATTAGGCAGCAGGGGGTAATGATTTTAAGTGAACCTAAGGAGGAGGTTAGAAGTTCAAGGCAGTGGAAGCTGTTCACGGAGGGCAGTGACAATGAATTAATTCACTGACTTAAAGCAGTTCTTCTTAGGAGCCCAGACATACAGTGCTAACTTGTAAACTGCCATCCTAGGACTCAAATTCCATGTACCTTCTATATCTACTCACATCCCCAGAAGCTGAAATGCAGATCTACTCCATGAATGACTATGCAGAGGAAATAATTTCCAGTCCAATTTTTCATTTACATTTAGAAAAGAAAGGAAGTCCCCAAACCAAAGCTCATGGAAATATCTGCTCAAAACAATCAAGGTTTGATTATAAAAGTAATCAGAGAGATGGGGTGATGAGTGGCAGAGGAAGACAAATTCATACTGGAAACACTAATTGAACTGCATTGAGGCTAAAAGATGGTTGTCTACAACTTACACACTAACACTCTGTAAGATGTCTTTGTGCTTCTGAATACAGATTTAGTTAGGCAATTAGTGAAAAATGATCTGTGGTTATTCAGGCTGTTGGCAGATGGAGAGAATATGGGAGGTATTGCATGCATGTGTGTGTTTATATACGTTCACATGCATGATGGCCAGAGGCTGAAAAACCTTGGAATTACAGTGTTATAAGTAATATAGCTTGATGCCAATAGAAGTTTACTTAGTTAATCCTGGACTGGTTCTTTTTTGCCAAATTTTATTTTAAAGCCAAGATCTCTTGATGAGATTAGGAATAGAGGACTTTTCTCTCTTTCCACGTGCTTCATATAGCAGGAGCATTGGTGCTCAACCCTTTCTGGAAGCTTCTGGCTTGGTGAAATTCATATCAGGGTGAGAGCTTCAGACTGACTTTCAAATCAATTAGGAAGGCTCTGCTTCCACTGAGGTCTGGAAAATAGAAATTGTTGAATGTTCCTCAGCACTGACACCTGGACCAGTTGTGTTAAGCTCCCCTGACTGGCATAAAGTAGCACAACTTTGGTATGTTTGACACTGTGTACATGGGTACTTGGGTTAGGTCTTCTGGTTCTAGGGCCAGTTCTAATAGAATTAGCTTTTTGGGGAAAGTGTTGACAAGAGGGTAAAACTCAACTTTCCTTCCAATTTTCTACCCTCTGATTTTGCTTTCCATTTTACAATATTACACATATCAAGGGCCTTCTGCAAAAGCCATCCGAGACATCCTACTTAGTATATTTAGATCCTTGACATCTGTATGAATGTATGTGAGATCAGGGCTAAGAGGGGATGGGAAGGTGTTCCTGGTTCTATTGCTTCGTGTTAAACTGGAAAAGTCAGCTTAACAGCTGTACTATTTAACATGGCCATTTTCTAGTCTAGGTTATAGAAATATTACAATATCATGCAAACAGGCCTCTGTTGCAAACAAATTTGCTTTGATGGCCCCCACCTTCCCTCGCTTCCCTTCAGTTTAATTTCTGTGGTTTTTGAAGCTGGTTTGCCCTATTAAAATCTAATAAAGCATTAATGTCTTCCTGTCTTCACTAAGGCCTACCCTGCAGAGTGCCAAAGTGAAAACTTACTCTGCCAATTAGTAGATTTTAAGCTATGAAGATGAGACATAATAAAAATGTGGATATGCTTAAGAGAGCCCAAATACTTTCTCCTGTAATTTTCATCTTCTAACTTACTAGTAATATATGTGCTCTACTTCCCTGACTTGCAGGCATTTATTCTCCAGAGACCTCTTTAGATATATGCATCTTTCCCTATAAATATCTTGGCTTAAACATCTTGCACTCAACATTTTGTGGGAAGTTTCTCTATTTTTTAAAAGAGAAAACATGATCACCACAAGAGAGGAACGTTCCCCTAATGGAACTGTCCTTACAAATATGCCGTTGTGTCCCTTCTTAAAGTCCTAGCTGTGACCCATGCTGGGCAGTGATACAGATACTATACCTCTTTTTTTTTTTTTGCTCATTTAGACTCGCCGGTGGGATTGGTTTGCTTGTTCACTGTATAAGGTCCTCGAGAAATTTAGGAGAAAGAATCTGGGTATTCAAATGATTTCCTTTCTCTCTTCAATTTGCTTATGGCATCCTAAGATATTTCTGTAATCCTCAGCTCCAAAGAGTGGCCTCTGAGTCCCTTAAGCGTGGATAAAAGCTTACAGAGTGGGATATACCTTAAAAGTATAAATACTTGGAGTTAAAAAGATTAGAGATGATAGTTGCTTTTCTTCAACCTGAGAACCATGGAGATACTACTTAAATGACTTCTAACCAGGTAAAAAAACCTGGGAAGGTGTGAGCAGAAGGCAGTGGTTTGGGAAGCAAGTCTACATCCTATGGGAAGAGAGACTCTAACAAGCTTCCACTTAACCTCTGTTCCAAGGGTTGATGATGGTTCCAGAAAGTTGTGGTGGTATACGCCATGGGGGAAACTCAGGCCTTGGAATCCTACACTTTTCATTCTGGATTAAGATACTTGGTATATAACACATTGAACAGACACTTCAGTCTGTCAGTGCCCTCAAATATTTAGCATGTTGGGTGGAGCAGTCCTGGGTTAGGAATTGCTTTTTTAAACATCCAAACTAAAACTACTGTTGAAATCTAGTTCCAGTCAAGTCAATATTCATCTCTTAGGAAATGTGTGAGGGCCTTAAAGAATATTTTTGTTTCTTTATAGTCAGTGATCTTCTCAGTTATTAATAACATTGAAAGATAGAAACCTGAACCATAAACCAATCAGACTCACAAGTCTCCCTCATCATGAGTAATATTTCCACTTGATTTTTTCAATTGAGAGTAAAGCAAATAAGGTATCCTACGATCATCCCCTGCCCATACCACACACACAACCAAATTCTTGGTTATCATACCTACAAGTGAATCGCATAATTTGAACCCATGGCACAAAAGTCAGTTGTATGAAATTATAATCAGAAGTCCCAGCAGTAGCTTAATCTAAGAAATCTGAAACAAAAAGTCTAGAAGACAATAACAAATCACATGCAAATACCAGATGTTTATAGATGGATAGTCCTTACAAAGTTAAGATCACATATTCACCACATATTAACACAGGGACTCTCCCCAGAATTGAACGCACGTTCGAGCCACTGATAGCAAAGATTTCCCTCAAATAGTTATTAGGCAGTATAAATGAAGGCTAATCAATCATTTATAAATGCTGTTTTTAGCAACCAAGCCCTCTGGCGCTGCCTGTACGGGGGACACTAGCAGCCACAGTTGGGCTGCGGTGGAGGAGGCGTTTCCTTGAGTCTTGTGTTCTGCTTGGCGGCAGTGATGGCTGGATCTGTCTCCAGGCTCTCGGACATCTTGTCACAGATGATATCCACGAGACGCTCAAATGTCTGCTTGACATTAATGTTATCCTTGGCACTTGTTTCAAAAAATTCAAATCCTGGAAGAAACACACAGAAACACAGCTTGATCATTTCCTATGTGTGCTGACATTAAATGGGACGTGGCCATGGGAGGCTGGCAGTGACTGGTGGATGTGGTTTAGGTGAGAGATAGGTGTGAGGTGTCATGTGAACATACTGCTGTCCATGAACCAGGAACAGCAGTACAAAGTGGAATTAGTGATCGTTGCACCTTATTCTTCTCTAGACAAAAAAATACCTTGGCAAGAGTTGGTAATAGTAACATGAAGAATCCTCAGCACAGAGTCCATGTCATCTCTTCCCCCCACCCCCAGATCACCGTGTAGCTTCTAATCGTTTCTAAGACTGGGGTTATTTGGCTTTTTTTTTTCTTTCTTCATTTCGGATTCTACCAAAGTTATTTTCATTTTTTCATTAATTTGAGGCTTAGGAGAACGTCATGTTCGTATTCTGCTGTGAAAGGGACTCCCACAGTGTAGCCCTAACTTTTTCCATGTCTGTCCTAGTGAAGCATTGGAGGGTAGGCCTTTGGTAAATGTCCAGTATTTCACTGGACACAAGGTGGCGCTAAAGAATCACTGGCTTTACCTGAAGTGTGCTTCAACCTCCTCTAGGAAATTTGAGTGCTGTTAATCTAACAGCACTCCAGGGCTTTGTATACCACTGCATCTAGCTACTGACGCTGGTTTTCCAGAGCTGCTGTTGTCTGTCAGCAGCAGTGTTTTATCAACATCTGGGAAAGGACACGATAAATTCAAATGAGCTGCCAGAAGTGCGAGATGGTAGACAAATGCAGTGGGAGTTTCACGCTTCTACTGATACATCACTACCTGGGCAGAAGCAGCCTCAGTACTCTGCTCTGAAGGCAATCTTATCACTCCATTGTTTGCAGCCACATTCCACTGGCTGAGCTTGCCAGTCAGTTGCCATGACAACCTCCCCACTGGGTCAGCCAGCGATTGCTCTGGTCCATTCAGGGGATGTTGATTTAGGATGTATTGGGCTGAACACAGAAATGCTTTCCTAATCCATTCTGAATTTTACACCCTATAAATCCTTCTGGTTACATCTGTCCCTATCTCCGAGGAACCACATGGATTCAGAGTGATTAAATCATGTGATTTCATCCCAGCTCCTGAGGCCAAATGAGAAAAAACAGATTAATATTTTGCATCTGTGTCAAAACTGCTCTTATAACCTAGAAATACTTCTTTTCTTAAGCACTATTAGAGATACACAACAACAAGGAATTCTTGTGAGAATTTCTGATTTGGTTAAGATTGATGACTATGTCTGAACTTGAATTTCTCTAGTTACTGTGTAGTCTATTGTTAAATGTGAGTAAGCACAGGATTTGAGCTGAAGGAACAGCATGAGTTAAGACAGGTTTTACAAAATAGAAGTGAATATTTTAAGCCCTCTTTGGCTTTTATTTCCCTTTCATTAGTCTCTCCAGATAGTGTTTATGTAGCTCTCTTAAATTCTGCATTTCTTTACAGAAAATGCTATCTGGCTTAACAAGAATTCTCTTCTCTAACATCTGCAGTCTATTGGGCTAGCTCATTCACCTTTCAACAGTGTGATCCAGATTTTGGAAAAAAAGTGATTGCTTAGATCCTCACTTGCCTAGATGTCAGAAATATTTGCATCCTTGTGGGGATTTTCTCAGTTTTAACAGGAGGGTAATTTGTAGCCAAGTACAGAATGTCTTTTCTCCAAAGGTTTTAATTTTCTCTCTTCTGTGACATGTCTTTTATTTATTAGCACGATTGGGAGAAAGCACTGAAATTGAAGGATATCATAAAAGATGTGGCCATTATAAAACAAACAGTGATCCATGAAAACCTTTGCCAACTGTGATTCTTTTCATTTGGGCTTTGAGATGCACGCTACTGCTGGTGTACAACTTGAGGTGAGTAAAATGACCCTCAATCCCAGCAGCCAGAGCGCCCTCAGTGTCTGGACTGTTGCCTGGAACCCCAGGAACAGACCACCACGTTATAATAGCCCTCCATTTATCCAGCGTGGCTGGAGGAGGGACCATCCTATGGTGAGAGGGATGATTTGGCCACAGGAGCAATATTTACTGGCTTTATGATCATGAGAAAGTCATGTTTTTATTCTTATGATCCTTATTTATGACATTTGTCTCTCATTAAGCTCAATTGAGAAAATATATGTAAAAGTGCCAAGAAAACCAGAATATGCTATAATTATATCATATAATAATTATGTAATTAAAGAATACGCTCATTCAAACAACAGTAAGAATAACAAACTAACATTTGGATAGTTACTGTAGAACAGTAGTATTTAAAGCACTTTATACGTTTTATCTATGAGGCAGGTGCCAGTATTTTCTCCACATTATCAGTAAGGAAATAAATGGAGGCACAAAATGGCTGAATACTTTGCTCAGACATTTACTTGACCAGCCAGTAATGGCACAGTGGGCATGTAAATATACATGAATATTCACCAGCACCTGCAGATACTCTGCAGAGGCTACCATTTGGTTCCAGTAGAATCGGAAGTTCTGTGCTGATATAACAGACTTCCATTAATTTAAAAAGTTAGATTTAACACTCCCAGTGAACCAAGTGAAACACCTTTTCTTAATGATCCCAAAGATACTCTGGTATTTTATGCTGCCTAAGGTTCATCAAGGTAGCCATCAGGACAGCTGTATGTCTATAGAGAAATATGTGAAAGGTTCTGGAAATTAGGCCTCCTCTCACTGACCACATGAGCTGTTTGTCATAAAATGAGATATTCAGGATAAAAATCAACATCCTTATTTTAACATATAGTTATTGGGATTCAGAGCAAAGCAGTTTTGTTATTTAGCTGCTAGGTCATGTCTGACTCTTGCGCCTCCATGGATGTAACCTGCCAGGCTCCTCTGTCCATGGGATTTTCTTGGCAAGAACATTGGAGTGGGCTGCCATTTCCTTCTCCAGGGGCTCTTCCTGACGCAGGGATTGAACCCACCGTTCTTGCATCTTCTGCATTGGCAGGCAGATTCTTTACCACTGTGCCACCTGGGAACAAAGCAAGTTTACTGTGCAATAAATAATTTTCCCTCCAGGGGAATCGGTATCTTCATCCAGGCAACTTTGTGTTAGACTACACCCCACACCTATGTGTGTCCATGGTGTTGAAAGCCTGTGGACTAAATCCTTAACATTTCAGCCTTTATTTTTCCACTGAATCCTTGTTAGATTTTCCGGCCATTACCTCTCAATGTATCATACTAACTTCAACTATGGTGGTTCAGACGGTAAGGAATCTGCCTGCAATGCAGGACACTTGGGTTTGATCCCTGGGTCAGGAAGATCCCTGGAGAAGGGAATGGCTTCTCACTCCAGTAATCTTGCCTGTGGAATTCCATGGACAGAGGAGCCTAGCGGCTACAGTCCATGGGGTCGCAGAGAGTTGGACACAACTGAGCAACTAACACTTTCACTTTTCAACTTCAGCGATAGCAACATGCCCTTGTTCTTAGAAATATTTAACCCCCCATCCATACGCACAATAATTGGAGAGCCAGCACTTCAGCCCGTGATCCTTAGGAAATAGTCTTTTTCATAAAACTTTGAAGATCATTTCCAATTTATTAAGTCGGACAGTGGTTCAGCAGATAAGTAAGTAGCCCAAGGTCACACTGCAAGCTGATTGTGAAGGGTGACAGAGATCTCCCAATAAATAGGTTCCTGGTTAAGCCTACAGCTTTGGACATCTGTCCCTCAGACTACATCATTCAGTATTAATAATTGCAGCACATATGTTTTCATCAGCAAATCAGTGAACACTTTCAGTTAACCACAGACACTAATCATCCATTCTGATTCCTCTCTGGCACAGACAGCACTGTTCTCAAGTGGGATGAGCCTTGCACTGTGGTTCAGTACATACATTGAGCTGCATAAAATCAGCAGATAACCTTACCGGGATTTCCTTGTGTATCATTTGTTGCTTTTCCCATGTTGCTTGTATATTTTCTCTTTGTATTTAATTTTTGTCAGTTGACTAATATGTGTCTCACCATGTTCCTCCTTGGGTTTATCTTGTATGGGACTCCTTGTACTTCCTGGACTTGGGTGACTTTCCTTTTCTTTGTTTCCTTTCCCTCATTAGGGAAGTTTTCAGCCATAATCTCTTTGAATATTTTCTCAGGCCCTTTCTCTCTCTCCTTCTGGGCCCTCTATAATGCAAATGTTGGGTGCATTTAATGTTGTGCCGGGGCAAGGAAGCAGAGAGAGGTGGTAGAAACCGCTTTCACTCTGCTGTCCAAAGGATGCTATCCTGATTTCGTACCACTAGACGTCTGCCTACAATAGAATCACCTGAAGTACTTAAAACTTGTAAACTTCACCTCAGACATACTAAACGGGAGTTGTAAGGAGACGGACCTTAAAGCACGCATTTTAAAAGGCTCCTTAGGTGGTTTCTTATGTACATGAAAGGTTAAGATTCACTAGCCTCTCTACACCCATGTTCATTACAGCATCATTTACAGTAGCCAAAAGGTGGTAGCTAACCCAAGAATTTATCAGCTGATGAATGAGTAAACAAAATGTGGTATATACATACACTAGACTAATGTTAAGTCTTAAATTCTGACGCTACAACATGTGTGAATCTTGAAATTATGCCATGTATAATAAACTAGTGACAAAAAAATACAAAGTAGTCAGATTCAGAGGGACTGAACGTGAAGGACCAGGGGCGGGGGGCAGAAAAACAGACGTCACGTAACAGGTATAGAGTTTCACGTCTGCAAAATGAACTGAGCTCTGGTAACATGTGGCATATGCTAGACTGTATGCTTTAACATAAAGCTTACCATGTTTTACCAAAAAAAAAAATTCTTAGCGATAATGTCTGAGAATCTAAGAATACAAGAAGAATCATAATCTTAATAGCTCAGGAAACTAGAAAAGAACAAACACATCCCAAAGTTAGCAGAAGGAAAGAATTGACAAAGATCAGAGTGGAAATAAATCAAATAGAAACAAAAAAGTAAGAGCTGATTCTTGGAAAAGATAAGCAAAAATGACAAGCCTATAGCTAGACTCTCCAAGAAAAAAGAGAGGACTCAAGCCAGAAATGAGAGAGAGATTAGCAGAGAAACCCAAAGGACTGTAAGAGGCTCCCATGGACAATTATATGCCGACAAATTGGACAACCTAGAGGAAATGAAGAAATTCCTAGAAACATACAATCTCCTAGGACTCAATCATGAAGAAACAGCCTGCACAGAACAAATACTAGTAAGGAAATTGAATAAGTCATCAAAAACCTCTCAAGAAACAAAAGCTCAGGATCAGATGGCTTCACTGGTGAATTCTATCAAATGCTTAAAGAAGAATTAATACTAACATTTCTAATGCTTCATTTTATGAGTTCAGTATTACCCAGATATCAAAATGAGATAAAGATACAACAAGAAAATTACAGGCCAGTATCTCTAAAGAATATAGATGTAAAACATCCTCAACAAAATATTACCAAAGCAAGTTCAATACACTGAAAGAATTATATAACATGATCAAGTGGGATATATTCCAGGGATGCAAGGATGATTCAACATCTGCTATCAGTCAACAGAATATACATATGAACAAAATGAAGGATAAAAATCATGATCATCTTAATAGGTTCAGAAAAAGCATTTAACATAATTCAACATCCATTTATGATAAAACTCCCAAAGTGGATATAGAAGGACTGTACTTCAACATAATAAAGGCTATATATGCCCACCCCATAGCTAACATCATACTCAGTGGTGAAAAGCTGAAAGTTTTCCCTCAAGATCGGGAACAAGACAGAAATACCATCTCTTGCCACTTTGATTCCGCATGGTAGTGGAAGTTTTAGCCAGAGAAATCAGGAAAGAAAAGGAAATAAAAGACATCCATATTGGGAAAGGAAGGAGTAAAACTGTAACTACTTGCAGATGACATACTAAATACAGAAAACCTTAAAGACTCTATCACAAAACTGTAGAATAAACAAAAGCACTAAAGTTGCAGGATACAAAATCAGTATATAAAAATCTGTTTTGTTTTCTATTCATTAATAACATTATCAGAAAAAAAATTTTAAATCCCAGTTACAATTACATTAAAAAAGAATAAAATGCCTAGGAATAAATTCAACCAAGATGGTGAAAGATAGGTGTACTTATCTGTAAGACACCAATGGGAAAAAGCTAAAGATACAAATAAATGGAAAGATCTTCATAGATTGGAAGAATATTGTTAAAATGTCCATACTACCCAAAGGAATCTACAGACCTGGTGAAAATCCCTATCAAAATTCCAATGGCACTTTTCACAGAAATAGAAAAAGCAATCCTAAATTTTACATAAAATTACAAAACATTCCCCGAAATAGCCAAAGCAGTCTTAAGCAAGAACAAACCTAAAGGCAACATACTACCTGATTTCAAACTAGTAATATATTACAAAGCTACAGTAATCAAAGGGAGCTTTCCTGACAGCTCAGTGGTAAAGAATCTGCCTGCAATGCAGGAGACCCAGTTCAGTCCCTAGGTTGGGAAGATCCCCTGGAGAAGATCTTCCCTAGGTTGGGAAGATCCCCTGGAGAAGGAAATGGCAATCCATTCAAATATTCTTGCCTGAAAAATCCCATGGGCAGAGGAGCTGCAGCCCTTTAGGGTCACAAAGGTAGACATGACTGAGCAACTAAGCACATATAGTAATTAAAACACTATTTTGTGAGATAAAAGTAGACACACTGATCAGTGGAAAAGAAAGCTCAGGAATAAAGCCATGTATGTGTGGTTGAATAATTTACAACAAAGAAGCCAAAAATATATAATGAGGACTACTGAAAAAGCTGGACAATCACATGAAGAGAGTAAGACCAGACCACTAGCTTACCCCATACACAACGATTAACTCAAATTGGATAAAAGATTTGAATGTAAGACCTAAAACTATAAAACTCCTAGAAGAAAATATGAGCTGTAAACTCCTTAATATTAATCTTTGTGATGATATTTTACATCTGACTCTAAAAGCAGAGGCAGCAAAAGCAAAAATAAACAAGTGGGACTGCATCAAACTAAAAAGCTTCTAGGAAACTATCAACAAAATGAAAAGGCAACCTATACAGTATTGATAACAACAACAACAAAAAATCTCAGCATCACTAAATCTCAGGGAAGTGAAAATCAAAACCACAATGAGACATCACCTCACACCTGTCAGGATGGTTGTTCTCAAAAACACAAGAAATAACACATGTTAGTGAGCAAGTGGAGAAAAGGGAATGCTAGTATACTGTTGATGGGAATAAGTTGCTATAGCCACTGTGGAAAACAGAACAGAGTTCCTCCAAAAATTGAAAATAGAAGTTCTGTATGATCCAGCAGTTCCACTTCAGGTTATTTATCTGAAGAAAACAGACAATAACTGGAAAACACATGTGCACCCTCATGTTTTTCACAGCATTATTTATAATAGCTAAGACATGGAAGATTGCCGGGAGAAATATAAGTAACTTCAGATATGCAGGTGACACCACCCTTATGGCAGGAAGCAAACAAGAACTAAAGAGCCTCTTGATGAAAGTGAAAGAGGGGAGTGAAAAGGTTGGCTTAAAGCTCAACATTCAGAAAACAAAGATCATGACATCCAGTCCCATCATTTCATGGCAAATAGATGGGGAAACAGTGGAAACTGTGGCTGACTTTATTTTTTCGGGCTCCCAAATCACTGCAGATGGTGACTGCAGCCATGAAATTAAAAGATGCTTACTCCTTAGAAGAAAAGTTATGACTAACCTAGACAGCGTATTAAAAAGCAGAGACATTACTTTGCCAACAAAGGTCTGTCTAGTTAAGGCTATGGTTTTTCCAGTAGTCATGTATGGATGTGAGAGTTGGACCATAAAGAAGGCTGAGTGCTGAAGAATTGATGCTTTTGAACTGTGGTGTTGGAGAAGACTCTTGAGAGTCCCTTGGACTGCAAGGAGATCCAACCAGTCATCCTAAAGGAGATCAGTCCTGGGTGTTCACCGGAAGGACTGATGTTGAAGCTGAAACCCTAATACTTTGGCCAAGTGATGCAAAGAACTGATTCATTGGAAAAGACCCTGATGCTGGGAAAGATTGAGGGCAGGAGGAGACGGGGACGACAGAGGATGAGATGGTTGGATGGCATCACTGGCTTGATGGACATGAGTTTAAGTAAACTCCAGGAGTTGGTGATGGACAGAGAGGCCTGGTATGCTGCAGTCCATGGGGTCGCAAAGTGTTGGACATGACTGAGCGACTGAACTGAAGACATGGAAACAGCCTAAGAGTACACAGATTGGGTGAATTTTTAAAATGTGATATATATGTGTGTATATATGTGTATTGTCTATGCAAACAGAATATTTAGTCATACAAAAATGAAATCTTGCAGTTTGCACCAACATGGATAGACTTTGAAGGCATTATGCTAAGTGAAGTAAGTCAAACAGGGAAGACACATACTATGATCCAATGTATATGTAGAATAAAAAAAGGTTAAGCTCAAAGATACAGAGAACAGATTAGTGGTTGCCAGAGGCAGGGTTGGGGGATAGGCAAAATGGAGGTCATAGAGTATAAATTTGTTATAAAAGATTCACTATCCTTATACACTGTTGATGGGAGTGTAAAATGATGCAGGCTTTTTGGAAAACATTCTGACAGTTTCTCAAATGGTTCAACATACTTACTGTATAACCTACAATTCCACTTCTAGGTACATTAGCATGAGAAGTGAAAACATGTCCACAAAAATTTTGCACAAAAGTATTTAGAATAGCAATAGTTATAATAAAAAAGTGAAAACAGCCTGAGTGTCCATCAACTGATGAGTGCATAAATAATATGTGGAAAATGCATATAATGGAATACTTTTCAGCCATAAAATGTACTGATACAGGCTAAAATGTAGATAAACCTTGAAAATATTATGCTAAGTGAAATAAGTCAGACAAAAGGACTACATATTATATGATTCCATTTATATGTAATGTCCAAAAGAGGCAAAACTATAGTCAGGAGAAATAGGGAGTGAATACTAATGAGCATGGGGTTTCTTCCTGGGGTGATGAGAATTGATTGCGTTCAAGGTTGCACAGCTCTGTGAATATACCAAGAACCACTGAACTGAACAGTGTAAATGGGTGAAATGCATTGTATGTGCATTACATCACTGAGCTGTATGATATATTTGTCACTGTTTTATCCATTTGGCACAGATGATCTTATTTACAAACAGAGACAGACATAGAGAACAAATGTGTAGACACCAAGGTGGGCAGACGGTGGGATGAACGGGGACATTAGGATTGACGCGTACACTATTGGCACTATGTGTGAAATAGATAACTAAGAAGAATCTACTGTAAAGCTCAGGGAACGCTGCTTAGTGCTCCAGGTGAAAGTGAGAAGCATGAAAGTGCTAGTCGCTCAGTCCTGTCTGACTTTTTCAGTCATATGGACTGTAGCCCACCAGGCTCCTCTGTCCATGGGATTCTCCAGGCAAGAATACCGGAGTGGGTAGCTATTTCCTTCTCCAAGGGATCTTCCCGACCCAGGATCGAACCCAAGTCTCCCACACTATAGGCAGATTCTTTTACTGTCTGAGCCACTAGGGAAGTGGTGACCTAAATGGGGAGGAAATCCCCAAAATAGGGTATATATGTATACATATGGATGAAGAACCACTGTTTTAAATGAATGAGAATGTTTTCCATAAGAGATCGCTCCAGAAGGAATCTCCAGGCCCTACTGGGGAAACCATTCCACTCATAGAGGAGGATTCTATCAATCAGAAAATATCACCTCTTGCTCAACACAAAGCTTTCAAACAGGTATTTGTCACTGTTTTTGCTCTAGCCTCAGTGGAGACGACAGAGCTTATGGTACAGGACGTCTGAATACATCCTGGTGAACATGAGGAACACGAAGCACACTCAGCTTGGCTGCTGGCCTGCTCTACCTGGCTCCCTGAAGGTCCCCTGAGTGCCAGGTTCCAGGGAAGCCTGGTACTGTACCCACACAAGGCAGCTTTAGGCCGAAAGCATACTGCTCATCAAAGTAGTGGGTGCCAGGCAGGCTCCCCGTTGGCACCTGAAGAGTACTGAAGTGTCCCAGCACTCCCAAGAGACTTGTTCCCCTTGTAATTATTAGTGGTAATAATCACTATTCAAATACTGAGCACTTAACTACCACCTTCTCAGCCTTTTATTTAATGCATTTAAAATACTCTTATAGGCAATGACTTATTCCCATGCATCAATGGCTATGCCATGGTGTGAAATACTATTTGTTTCCATAAGATATTCTGGGGAATTGTTTTCTTTTTTCACCCCTAGGAAAAACCTCAACACCATTTGGGGCACTATGACTATTTCCAACTTCAGTTTGAGAGAAAAAAAAATTGCAACTGTTCTTTCATTCCATAAAAATCATAGTGCAGTAAATCCTTTTCATCTCCCATTGTTAAAAATCTGTGATCTGTCCATAGGTTTCTATTTCCAAACTCCTAAATGAGAAGACTTTCTGTTTCCAGATTCTAGTTGCGGTTTCAGTGTCTTCCCCTTCCTGTGGAATGGAATGAACCAGAGCAGCAAGGAAAGGTCATTCTGTTGCCAGGTGGGTGACATTTGGGCCAGAACTTGAGACTGCTGAGCAGCAGGCCAAGCTACGATATTAGCTCGTTCCCTGCTGGGCCCCAGCTTGGAGACAGACTTTAGAGGAATTGATGAGGATTTTGACCCACTTACCTGAAGAAGGCTCCACAGAAAGCAGACCAAAGCTGGAGAATAGGAGTTCAGCCAAAGGTTCGTTTTACTAAAACAAAAGGTCAAGTATGCTAGCCCTTAGCCAGGCCTAACTGGACGTTAGCTTTTCTCCTGTTTTATTAGTATGCTGAAACTGTGCAAGGATCATTCTGTGCCTTTGACAAATCCCGCTCAATGCAGAGGTTCCCTCCTGGTCCTTCTCTCCCCAGACATTAGCTTAACACACTTCATATGTGGGAAAGGCTCAGCACAACAACAGAGAGGGAAAGAAGTATCTGAGTTTGCTGATGTAGCAGCTGCCCATGCCATGGTTCATCATTCTCGGTCAAAACACCCGGCACCCTGCACTCAGCCCCGCTTGTCCGTTCCCCATCTGCTGAAGAGACTCAACATAAGCCCTTTGCAGTTTTGCCCATGTGAGTCATCTCTTTGACTGTCCCTCATCCTTTCCCATCTTTCCAATCCAACCTACTCTTTAAGACAGAGACTTCTGTATGTGATATCTGGTGTGCAGACTTTTAACATTTTGTTTTGAGCTGACCTTTAAAAATCTAGATTTCTGGAGTGGTATCACCAAGATGATGACATAGGTCATTCCTGACTTCATTCCTTCACAAGGACAGCAACTGACAACCAGCCATGTGACAAAACACCACTGAGAAAAGTCCTAGAACATGTGGGAGGCGGGAGCACCCCTGCAGCCCAGAGAGCCAGCACAGGCTGCGTCAGCAGGGCAAGAGGAGCAGCTCCACACCGACTGTGCTGCTCCTCCCAGGCTGGTGCAGCGCCACACCAAGAGCCGGCACTTCCTCCAGTGGGAAGAGAGAGCCTGGGGTAAATATACCGCTTCCCCCATATGCGGATTGCTTCTTGGGAGCCTCCATTCCAGACTCATCCCACAAGGGACGGCGAGGAAATCTGCAAGGCTTGACCACCGGGAATCTGTTGGTGATGGAGAAGCAGGGATAGGCTCACAGCAACAAGCACTTGGATCTTGACAGACTGAGTTCCTACCTGAAGCACCCAAGTAGCAGTCCCAGCCAGTGGCTTTGCTCATCTCTGGAGCCAAGGTGGTAGTGCAGTCTGACCAGGAATGGTTCTGCCTGATGCAGGTCTTCAAAGAGCCTTCTTGTTCTGTAACCTGGCGTTCTCCCACCCAGGCATGAGAACTGAGTCGCAGCCTGGCTCACTCCTGAATGTAGCTCCCAGTACTGCCAAGTCAAAAAGGCTGGCCAGAATACCCAGAAGCTGCATAGCCCAACAACACCTGAGTAGAGAGTATGACAGCAGAATTGATTTTCCCCAGAGCAAAGCCAGTCATGGTCCTGTATAGCTTGGGAAACTGGGATGTGGGTTGGCTTGAGATAAGACCAGACTTGGATCCACTTCTCCTTTTTCATCAGGGGAGGGAAACTAATTCATAGCCCTACCCATTGCTGAATGTTGCCTTCAGCCCACCTGAGCAGGGCGCCTAACCAGAGCACAGGGGAGCTGTGTAGCCTATCCAAAAGTCCTGCTTACAGTGGCACTTAAACAGAGCACATAGCCCATAGATAGGCTTTTCCTGACGTCAGAGAGTAAGGTCAAGTGGCCCCATTTGGCCAGGGAATTCAGTGTACCGTCTGGACAGACTCAGGTTTCTAAACAATAAGCCGTACCACCCCTTGGGTATGTCCTGCTGCCCCACCGTGCCAGGGAAGTTAATTCATAGCACCAGCTACTGCTGAGCACAGTACCCAAGACAACTGTGTAATAAGCATAGTCCGAGAACCCAGGGAAATGCAGAGCGCATGCTGTAGTCCTGCTTGCGCAGGGAAACAAGCCAGCAGTCCAGTCCGACTATTCTCAGCCTGCGGCACACACCCACCCCCAACCTCAGGGCGTGGGCAGAGGCTTCACACCCACGGTGCTGCCAACAGACGCCTGGAAACCCAAACTGAGCTGACTGGTGAGCTCTTGCCAGAGAGAACCTATAAATTCTACATGAGGAAACTGTTCACTCAAATGTGCAGATAGTGATGTAAAGAATTAAGAATCATGAAAAATCAGGTACACACAATACCACCAAAGGAAATTCAGTTCACTTCAGTTCAGTCGCTCAGTCGTGTCCGACTCTTTGCGACCCCATGAATTGCAGCACACCAGGCCTCCCTGTCCATCACCCACTCCCGGAGTTCACTCAGACTCATATCCATCGAGTCAGTGATGCCATCCAGCCATCTCATCCTCTGTCGTCCCCTTCTCCTCCTGCCCCCAATCCCTCCCAGTATCAGAGTCTTTTCCAGTGAGTCAACTCTTCGCATGAGGTGGCCAAAGTACTGGAGTTTCAGCTTTAGCATCATTCCTTCCAAAGAAATCCCAGGGCTGATCTCCTTCAGAATGGACTGGTTGGATCTCCTTGCAGTCCAAAGGAAATTAGTAAGCCTCAAATAACTGACACCTAAGAAATGTACATCTATGACCTGTCAGACAAATTAGAACAGACTTCTAAAGTTTGGTGAACTACAGGAACGAACAGCTAAACAAAATTCAGAAAACAATGCATGAACGATATGTGAAGTCCAGCAAAAATTATAAACCTCAAAAAAACATATCCTAGAGCAGAACAATATCATGAACCAAAGAATTCAATAAAGACTCAAAAGCAGACTCAACCACACAAAAGGAAGAATCAATAGTGTAGAATTCAGAACATTTACAATTATCCAGACAGAAGAGCGAAAGGGAAAAACAATGAAAAAGAGCAAAGGAAGTCTGTGGGACTTAACAGGATAAAAAAGAAACAATATCCACATTATGGAAAGAGAAAGGAGAAGAAAATATATTTAAAGCAATAATGACAGAAAACTTCCCAAATCTGGGGAGAGAAATGGACATCCAGATCCATGAATCCTACAGTACCCTCAGTGGATAAGCCCAAAAAGGGCTATATCAGACACATTTTAATTAAATTGTCAAATGTCACAGATAAAGAATTATGAAAGCATCAAGGGAAAAGAAAGTGACAAGGGAACACCCATAAAACTATTGGTGGATTTCTCAACAGAAACTTGTCAGTCCAGGAGTCAATTAGATGATATATTCAAAATACTGAAAGAGTCGTTACTCTTTCCACTCATTCACCAGGGCTCCTACGGATGGCTTTTACCTCCTGCCCTCTCTTTCTTGCTTAACTGCATGCTGAAAATGATTGCCTTCTAGCCAAGGTTATATCACGCACCTAATGTTTACTTCTCCAGGACAACACCCCCTAACTCTCCTCCCCTTTGTGAGCATTCTCCACGCAGAAAGAAGGTCTCAGAGTGACAACCTTGAGCACAACCAGAACCCATTTCAGAACAACCTGACGCCAGCCTTAACAATGTCCGTGTCTCCAGGAGGGAAGAAGAATGCAAGACTACCTCAGCTCCATCCTTATGTACAGCCCCACTTTCTAGCCTGAAACTGTATGACCCCTTCCTAATTTCCAGAAAGTGGGGCACAGTCTTGCAAGCGTTAACCTACTGTGGCACCCTTTGCCTGGCAAGGTAATAAAGCCACTCCTTTCTACTCCTGCAAAATAATAATAATAATAATAATAAAGAAAAACTGTCCACCAAGAATTCCACACTCACAAAATGTTTATGGCATACAATATTATAGTCATACTCATGATAGAGTACTGGAAATATTGTTACACTTTTAAAATCCTACTTAGTTTCTCCATTTATGAGAGTGAGTAGCATATTATGTGGTTATATAATACTTTGAAAGCAAAGTTATAAACAGGAAGAAAACAAAGACATTATAAATCTTATATTAAATATCACCCTATGCCTATGTTGGTTTCCCTGGTGGCTCAGACAGTAAAGAATCTGCCTACAATTCAGGAGACCCAGGTTTGATCCCTGGGTTGGGCAGATCCCTTGGAGAAGAAAATGACAACCCACTCCATATTCATGCCTAGAGAATCCCATGGACAGAGGAGCCTGGTGGGCTACAGTCCATGGGGTCACAAAAGTGGGACACAACTGAGCAACTAACACACACACATATGCTTATGTAACGATAGACTAGTATTTACATGTATCTTATGCATTTATGACGTAACTGACTTTTAAAAATATGTTTTCAATATTTCTAGGCTATGTGGTTTGTCCATGAGTTTTTTCACATTACTGAAATTCTCCAAAAAAATTTTCAACATAAGACTGTTCTATACATCAGTGTCTCTTTTGCTGTCTCGTACACAGGGTTATTGTGACCATCTTTCTAAATTCCATATATATGCATTAGTATACTGTATTGGTGTTTTTCCTTCTGGCTTACTTCACTCTGTATAATAGGCTCCAGTTTCATCCACCTCATTAGAATTGATTCAAATGTATTCTTTTTAATGGCTGAGTAATACTCCATTGTGTATATGTACCATAGCTTTCTTATCCATTCATCTGCTGATGGGCATCTAGGTTGCTTCCATGTCCTGGCTATTATAAACAGTGCTGCGATGAACATTGGGGTACACGTGTCTCTTTCCCTTCTGGTTTCCTCAGTGTGTATGCCCAGCAGTGGGATTGCTGGGGACTCTGTGGGAGAGGGAGAGGGTGGGAAGATTTGGGAGAATGGCATTGAAACATGTAGAATATCATGTATGAAACGAGATGCCAGTCCAGGTTCGATGCACGATACTGGATGCTTGGGGCTAGTGCACTGGGACGACCCAGAGGGATGGTATGGGGAGGGAGGAGGGAGGAGGGTTCAGGATGGGGAACACATGTATACCTGTGGTGGATTCATTTTGATATTTGGCAAAACTAATACAATTATGTAAAGTTTAAAAATAAAATAAAATTTAAAAAAGTTTTTTTTAACATATTTATTAAAAAGATGCACATATAAATGGACTGATGCAGTTTATGTCATTCAAGGGTCAACTGTATACTTTCAAGTGTACATGGAATATGTTATAGGATCAATCATATGATGGGCCACAAAACAAATCTTAGAAAATTGAAGATTAAAATCATACTAAGTATGTCCTTGGACCACAGTGGTATATGAAACTAGAAATCAACAAGAGGAAAGATGGAAAATTCATGCATGCATGGAAATTAAATACTTCTTCAACAATAAATGAATCAAAGAAGAAAATTAGAGGGGAAATAAAACATCTTGAGACAAATTTAAAGGAAAACACTACTTACCAAAACTTACGGGATGCAGCAAAGATAGTTCTAAAGAGGAAGTTCATAGAAATACTTACATTAAGAAACATGAAAGGAACATTAAGAAACAAAAAACCATAACTCTGTACCTTAAAAAACTAGAAAATGAAGAACAAATCAACTACAAAGTTAGCAGAAGGAAAGAAGTAACAGATTAGAGAAGAAATGAAATAGAGAACAGGAAAACAATAGAAAAAATTAATTTAGCTCAGTGAGACAACAGATAACCCAGCAATGAACCTATGTATATTTGGTTAATTAGTTTACAGTAAAGAAGCCAAGAATATATGGTGAGGAAAGGACAGTCCTTTCAATAAATAGCACTGGAAGCCACATGCAAAAGAATAAAACTGGAAACTTATTTTACACTTTACATAAAAATTCACTCACAATGGATTAAAGACCTGAAACCATAAAACTTCTAGAAGAAAACAGTCAGTAAGCTCCTTGACATTGGTCTTGGTGATGATTTTTTGGATCTAACTCCAAAAGCTAAGGCAATGAAAGCAATATGAAACAAATGAGACTACATCAAACAAAAGCTTCTGTGCAACAAAGGAAACCATCAACAAAATGAAAAGGAAACAATTTTACTTCTGAATATACAGTTTTCCAAAGAAGACATACAGATGGCCAACATCCGCATGAAACAATGCCCAGCATTACTCCTCAGGGAAATGCAAATCCAAACCATAATGAGACACAGTTTCACACCTGTTAGAATGGCTATCATAAAAAAAAAATCATGAAATAACAAGTGATGGCAAAAATGTAGAGGAAAGGGAACCCTTGCGCATTATCGGTAGGAATGCAAATTTTGCAGCCACTATAAAAAACAGTTTGGAGGTTCCTCAAAAAATTAAAAATAGAACTATCACATGATCCAGCATCTCTTCTTCTGAGTATTTATAAGAAGAAAATGGAAACACTAATTTTTTTATGCATTTTTTTTAAATTTTATTTTTTAACTTTAAAATATTGTGTTGGTTTTGCCATATATCAACATGAATCCATCACAGATACACATGTGTTCCCCATCCTGAACCCTCCTCCCTCCTCCCTCCCCATACCATCCCTCTGGGTCGTCCCAGTGCACTAGCCCCAAGCATCCAGTATCGTGCATCGAACCTGGACTGGTGACTCATTTCATACATGATATTATACATGTTTCAATGCCATTCTCCCAAATCATCCCACCCTCTCCCTCTCCCACAGAGTCCAAAAGACTGTTCTATACATCAGTGTCTCTTTTGCTGTCTCGTATACACGGTTATTGTTACCATCTTTCTAAATTCCATATATATGCGTTAGTATACTGTATTGGTGTTTTTCTTTCTGGCTTGCTTCACTCTGTATAATAGACTCCAGTTTCATCCACCTCATTAGAACTGATTCAAATGTATTCTTTTTAATGGCTGAGTAATACTCCATTGTGTATATGTACCACAGCTTTCTTATCCATTCATCTGCTTATGGACATCTAGGTTGCTTCCATGTCCTGGCTATTATAAACAGTGCTGCGATGAACATTGGGGTACACGTGTCTCTTTCAATTCTGGTTTCCTCAGTGTGTATGCCCAGCAGTGGAATTGCTGGGTCATAAGGCAGTTCTATTTCCAGATTTTTAAGGAATCTCCACACTGTTCTCCATAGTGGCTGTACTAGTTTGCATTCCTACCAACAGTATGAGAGGGTTCCCTTTTCTCTACACCCTCTCCAGCATTTATTGCTTGTAGACTTTTGGATCGCAGCCGTTCTGACTGGCTTGAAATGGTACCTCATAGTGGTTTTGATTTGCATTTCTCTGATAATGAGTGATGTTGAGCATCTTTTCATGGGAAACACTAATTTTAAAACATATATGAATCTCTGTGTTAATAGCATCATTATTATTTACAATAACCAAGATATGGAAACATAAATACACAACATTGAATGAATGTACAAAGAAGATGTGGTACATATTTATAAATGGATTACTATTCAACCATAAGAAAGAATGAAATCTTGCCATTTGCAACAACATGGATGGACTTGGAAGGCATTATGCTAAGTGAAGTAAGTCAAACAAAGGTAAATATAGGATCTCACTTACATGTAGAATCTCAAACAAAAAAATAGCAAACCACCACCCCTCCTCTGCAAAACCCCCCAAAATAAAACGTGCCTCATAGATATAGAGGACAGATTGGTGCTGATCAGAGGTGGAGGCTTGGAGGGGGCAGGAGAAATGGATGATAGGGGTCAAAGGGCACTAACGTCCACTTACAGAATAAATTACGGAGATGTAATGCATATTGCCAACAAAGGTTCGTCTAGTCAAGGCTATGGTTTTTCCTGTGGTCATGTATGGATGTGAGAGTTGGACTGTGAAGAAGGCTGAGTGCCGAAGAATTGATGCCTTTGAACTGTGGTGTTGGAGAAGACTCTTGAGAGTCCCTTGGACTGCAAGGAGATCCAACCAGTCCATTCTGAAGGAGATCAGCCCTGGGATTTCTTTGGAAGGAATGATGCTAAAGCTGAAACTCCAGTACTTTGGCCACCTCATGCGAAGAGTTGACTCATTGGAAAAGACTCTGATGCTGGGAGGGATTGGGGGCAGGAGGAGGAGGGGACGACAGAGGATGAGATGGCTGGATGGCATCACTGACTCGATGGACGTGAGTCTGAGTGAACTCCGGGAGCTGGTGATGGACAGGGAGGCCTGGTGTGTTGCGATTCATGGGGTCGCAAAGAGTCGGACATGACTGAGCGACTGAACTGAACTGAATGTATAGCATCGTCGTTGTTCAGTTGCCCAGTCATGTCCGGTTCTCCACAACCCCATGAACTGAAGCATACCAGGCCTCCCTGTCGCTCTGTAGTTAATAATACTCTATTGTATATTTGAAAGTTACTAAGAAAATAAACTAAGTTCTCATCACAAGAAAAAATTGTCATTATATGTGGTGATGGATATTAAACATACTGTGGTGAACATTTTTCAATAGGCAAATACTGACTCATTATGTTATATACTTGTAATATTACATGTCAGTTTACTTCAATAAAAACTTTTAAACCGTACTGTTGACTGCGTCCCATCAGATCCCAATTTAATTGGCCTGAAGTGCAGCTTGTGCACTGGTGTTTTTGAGAAGCCCTTCTCTAGATCCAATCTTCCTTCTAGTTTTTTCTCCTCTCCTTGCCTTGGTCCTGCCTGATTTGAATTTTCTGAGAAAGTGAGACCTCTTCAATGTTTTGAAGCCTGTGACTTGAGTTAATTCATCTGTTATTCCTAGTCTCAGAGCAGTCTAATGTGGCTCTCTCAGTGCAACAAAGAAGGAAGACAGCATGCTCTCTAATACCTTAGTCTTTCATTATTTAGACAGGAACTACCTTAAATGGTCTTTCTAACAGATTCCCTAAAATGATACCCTAAAAAATACTAAGAGGTTGATGTGTGGCTTAGTGGTAATTGTCTCAGTGTAATTTTCAAGGCCCATAGAACGAGTCATCAAGAATTTCCAGAGCTTTCTTATAAAGTACAGAATGAGTAGTTAAGGAGTTTTCAGTTTATTGGTTGGAGGACATTCCATAAAGCTGGGCATTTTTTGAAAAGAGATATTATGTATCAATACTTGGGCAAGATTGTATTTGAAAGGATTTATCCTTTAACAACGATCTAGTCATTTTCTGGCATCTTTCACTGTATTGCTGGAAGACTATGGGGTTCATGAACAGAGTTTAAATAGGATTACCAGTTAAATAGACCCAGATTTCTGCCTGGATTGTAAAACAGAAAAATAAATTCAATTAAGACCTTATCTGTGTCTCCATATTGTTCCAAGAATATGACTCAGGTGGAGCTTAGCGGTCAGGAAGGTGTGATGGTGCTATTATAATTCTCTTCAATGGAAAATGCATAAAGAGAATCTGGCTGCTTAGGGTCAGACTGCATGGATTCAAAGTTCAGTGAAGTTACTGCCTTGTTCTCTCTTACCTGGGCTGGCAAGGAAAGCCAAGAGTTGGGTGCGTGTGTGCTAAGTCGCTTCAGTCATGTCCAACTCTTTGTGACCCCATGGACTATACAGCTCTCCAAGGCCCTCTGTCCATGGGATTCTCCAGGCGAGAATACTGGAGTGGGTTTCTGCGCCCTCCTCCAGGGGATCTTCCCGACCCAGGGATCAAGCCTGAATCTCTTATGTCTCCTGCGTTGGCAGGTGGGGTCTTTACCACTAGCACCACCCAGGAAGTCCAAAAGACTCTAAACAGGAACCAGTTGGAGAATCCTAAAATCAGAGTTCCTAAATTAGGTAACCCTGAAGTCATTCGGTCTCAGCAGAAGTCAGCAGTATGGGCATTAACATCTCAGGAGGTAGACTTTCTTGGCTTGGTTACAATGATGTCCCATCCACCTTAGTTTTTTTTTTTTTTTTAATTTATTTATTTTAATTGGAGGCTAATTACTTTACAATATTGTAGTGGTTTTTGCCAAACATTGACAAATGAATCAGCCATGGGTGCACATGTGTCCCCCATCCTGAACCCCCCTCCCCCACTTCTCTCCCCATCCTCTCCCTCAGGGTTGTCCCAGTGCACTGGCTTTGAGTGCCCTGTTTTATGCATCGAACTTGCACTGGTGATCTGTTTCACATATGGTAATATACATGTTTCATTGCTATTCTCTCAAATCATCCCACCCTCACCTTCTCCCACAGTCTGTTCTTGATATCTTGTCTCTTTTGCAGTCTCTCATATAGGGTCATCATTACCATCTTTCTAAATTCCATTTATATGTGTTAATATACTATATAGGTGTTTTTATTTCTGACTTACTTCACTCTGTATAATAGACTCCAGTTTCATCCACCTCATTAGAACTGATTCAAATGCATTCTTTTTAATAGCTGAGTAATACTCCGTTGTGTATATGTACCACAGCTTTCTTATCCATTTGTCTGCCAGTGGACATCTAGGTTGCTTTCTTCCATGTCCTGGCTATTATAAACAGTGCTGCGATGAACATTGGGGTACACATGTCTCTTTCAGTTCTGGTTTCCTCAGTGTGTATGCCCAGCAGTGGGATTGCTGGGTCACATGGCAGTTCTATTTCCAGTTTTTTAAGGAGTCTCCACACTGCTCTCCATAGTAGCTGTACTAGTTTGCATTCCCACCAACAGTGTAAGAGGGTTCCCTTTTCTCCACACCCTCTCCAGCACTTATTGTTTGTACTTTTTGATAGCAGCCATTCTGACCAGTGTGAGATGGTACCTCATTGTGGTTTTGATTTGCATTTATCTGATGAGTGATGTTGAGCATCTTTTCATGTGTTTGTTAGCCATTTCTTTGTCTTCTTTGGAGAAATGTCTGTTTAGTTCTTTGGCCGATTTTTTGATTGGGTTGTTTATTTTTCTGGTATTGAGCTGCATGAGCTACTTGTATATTTTTGAGATTAATTCTTTGTCAGTTGCTTCATTTACTATTATTTTCTCCCATTCTGAATGCTGTTTTTTCACCTTGCTTATAGTTTCCTTTGTTGTGCAAAAGCTTTTAAGTTTAATTAGGTCTCATTTGTTCATTTTTGCTTTTATTTCCATTACTCTGGGAGATGGGTCATAGAGGATCCTGCTGTGATTTATGTCAGAGAGTGTTTTGCCTATGTTTTCCCCTAGGAGTTTTATAGTTCTTAGTCTTATATTTAGATCTTTAATCTATTTTGAGTTTATTCTTGTGTATGGTGTTAGAAAGTGTTCTCGTTTCATTCTCTTGCAGGTGGCTGACCAGTTTTCCCAGCACCACTGTTAAAGAGATTGTCTTTTCTCCATTGTATATTCTTGCCTCCTTTGTCAAAGATAAGGTCTCCATCAGTTCAGTTCAGTTGCTCAGCCGTGTCTGACTCTTTGCGACCCCATGAATCACAGCACGACAGGCCTCCTTGTCCATCACCAACTCCCGGAGTTCACTGAGACTCACGTCCATCGAGTTGGTGATGCCATCCAGTCATCTCATCCTCTGTTGTTCCCCTCTCCTCCTGCCCCCAATCCCTACCAGCATCAGAGTCTTTTCCAATGAGTCAACTCTTCGCATGAGGTGGCCAAAGTATTGGAGTTTCAGCTTTAGCATCAGTCCTTCCAAAGAACACCCAGGGCTGATCTCCTTCAGAATGGACTGGTTGGATCTCTTTGCAGTCCAAGGGACTCTCAAGAGTCTTCTCCAACACCACAGTTCAAAAGCATCCATTATTTGGTGCTCAGCTTTCTTCGCAGTCCAACTCTCACATCTATACATGACCACTGGAAAAACTATAGCTTTTACTAGATGGACCTTTGTTGGCAAAGTAATGTCTCTGCTTTTGAATATGCTATCTAGATTGGTCATAACTTTCCTTCCAAGGAGTAAGCATCTTTTAATTTCATGGCTGCAGTCACCATCTGCAGTGATTTTGGAGCCCAAAAAATAAAGGCTGCCACTGTTTCTCCATTTTTTGCCATGAACTGATGGGACCAGATGCCATGATCTTAGTTTTCTGAATGTTGAGCTTTAAGCCAACTTTTTCACTCTCCTCTTTTACTTTCATCAAGAGGCTTTTTAGTTCCTCTTCACTTTCTGCCATAAGGGTGGTGTCATCTGCATATCTGAGGTTATTGGTATTTCTCCTGGCAATCTTGATTCCAGCTTGTGCTTCTTCCAGCACAGCGTTTCTCATGATGTACTCTGAATAGAAGTTAAATAAGCAGGGTGACAATATACAGCCTTGAAGTACTCCTTTTCCTATTTGGAATCAGTCTGTTGTTCCATGTCTAGTTCTAACTGTTGCTTCCTGACCTGCATATAGGTTTCTCAAGAGGCAGGTCAGGTGGTCTGCTATTCCCATCTCTTTCAGAATTTTCCACAGTTTATTGTGAGATACCAAGGGAACATTTCATGCAAAGATGGGCTCGATAAAGGACAGAAATGGTATGGACCTAACAGAAGCAGAAGATATTAAGAAGAGGTGGCAAGAATACACAGAAGAACTGTACAAAAAAGATCTTCATGATCAAGATAATCACAATGGTGTGATCAATCACCTAGAGCCAGACATCCTGGAATGTGAAGGCAAGTGGGCCTTAGAAAGCATCACTACAAACAAAGCTAGTGGAGGTGATGGAATTCCAGTTGAGCCATTTCAAATCCTGGAAGATGATGCTGTAAAAGTGTTGCACTCAATATGCCAGCAAATTTGGAAAACTCAGCAGTGGCCACAGGACTGGAAAAGGTCAGTTTTCATTCCAATCCCAAAGAAAGGCAATGCCAAAGAATGCTCAAACTACCGCACAATTGCACTCATCTCACACACTAGTAAAGTAATGCTCAAAATTCTCCAAGCCAGGCTTCAGCAATACGTGAACTGTGAACTTTCTGATGTTCAAGCTGGTTTTAGAAAAGGCAGAGGAACCAGAGATCAAATTGCCAACATCCTCTGGATCATGGAAAAAGCAAGAGAGTTCCAGAAAAAGATCTATTTCTGCTTTATTGACTATGCCAAAGCCTTTGACTGTGTGGATCACAATAAACTGTGAAAAATTCTGAAAGAGATGGGAATACCAGACCACCTGACCTGTGCACTGCTTTTACTATATCCCATAGGTTTTGGGTTGTTGTGTTTTCATTTTCATGTGTTTCTATGCATATTTTGATTTCTTCTGTGATTTGTTGGTTATTCAGAAGCATCTTGTTTAGCCTCCATATGCTTGTATTTTTAATAGTCTTTTTCCTGTAGTTGACATTTAATCTTACCACACTGTGATCAGAAAAGATGCTTGAAATGATTTCAGTTTTTTTGCATTAACCAAGGCTAGATTTATGGCCCAGGATGTGATCTCTCCTGGAGAAGGTTCCGTGTGCACTTGAGAAAAAGTTGAAATTCATTGTTTTTGGGTGAAATGCCTGATAGATATCAATTAGGTCTAACTGGTCCATTGTATCATTTAAAGTTTGTGTTTCCTTGCTAATTTTCTGTTTGGTTGATCTATCCATAGGTGTGAATGGGGTATTAAAGTCTCCCACTATTATTGTGTTACTGTTAATTTCCCCTTTCATACCTGTTAGCATTTGCCTTACATATTGGGGTGCTCCTATGTTGGGTGCATATATATTTATAATTATTATATCTTCTTCTTGGATTGATCTTTGATCATTATGTAGTGTCCTTCTTTGTCTCTTTTCACGGCCTTTATTTCAAAGTCTATTTTATCTGATATGAGTATTGCTACTCCTGCTTTCCTTTGGTCTCCATTTTCATGAAATATCTTTTTCCAGCCCTTCACTTTCAGTCTGTATGTGTCCCTTGGTTTGAGATGGGTCTCTTGTAGACAGCATATATAGGGGTCTTGTTTTTGTATCCATTCAGCCAGTCTTTGTCTTTTGGTTGGGGCATTCAACCCATTTACATTTAAGTATTATTGATAAGTATGATCCCATTGCCATTTACTTTGTTGTTTTGGTTTCAAGTTTATAAACCTTTTCTGTATTTCCTGTCTAGAGAAGATCCTTTAGCATTTATTGAAGATCTGGTTTGCATCCACCATAGTTTTAACATGTCTCTAAAAGTGATATCAAGTCATATGGAGCTTCATAGCCAACATGTCCAAACTCTTATTCTTGACAGGACAGAAATGTCCCCAAAAGAATTCAGACTCTATTAGCTGTGGTGCATCTGCCTCACTTGATTTATCTAGACTTTCAGGGAAGCAACTGTATATCCTGTCTGTACCACCTCCCTCCTCCAGATACAATTTAGTATATTCCTTGTTAAATGAAGGAATCCTTTCCGATTTGTCTTTAATTTACCTTTTTCTACTTCAAGAGATTATTCCCTTGGAGAATTGCTTAACTAAGCCAGTCTTTATTGAATCAATGTTTCAGAGTTTATGGACATAAGAATGTGCCTTTTTGGGAGTCTTCATATTCCTAAAACAGAAGGAACCATTTACTTGTATTATAGATCTGCATGTCCCTTCTTCATCCTTCAAGTTATACACATTTTAATGTATTCCAGTCCTGTTTAATTTGTATATTCATGATACTTTATTATATTTTTGATATGCAGACCACACATTAAGCTCCACAAGGAGGATGATATATCATGACTCTTTGATATCGTTATAGGTGTTTAATAAACATTTGAAGATGAATAATCAAAACAAAAATAATTAGAGGTGAAAAGAAGGAGAACCACATTTTACAGGCTGGAAAGATGGCAAAGTATAAGAATATTTTGTAGTTGTCAGAGATCCTCATAGGGCCCCTGTGCTGGACAAGGAGGAAGGATGGAGAAGATGGGGTTGGAATTTAGTAATATAGGCACATGATATCATGACAATTATTTGAATGGAGAGTAGTAGGATATATATATATATATTATTTGCTTTGGGAAGAAGTATGAATGCAAATTAAAAACACAAAATTGTATCCTTATAAATTAGTTATTTAAAAAATCACTTCTCTCCAAAAGCAATTAGTTTGTTTGCAGTTTTTGTTTCTCTGACTTCATTTTTTAGAAGACCTCAGAGTTTCTGCACTTTCTGCCCATTCAGAGCTTGTAAAAATGTGTCAAGTATTCTTCTAAAATTTCAAGGCAATGCAAATCCATTCTCCTCCCAAAATTTCTTTGTTCTTATCCCCAGTTATATCTGGTCCCATCACTTCATGGCAAATAGATGGGGAAACAATGGAAACAGTGAGAGACTTTATTTTGGGGGGCTCCAAAATCACTGCAGATAGTTATTGCAGCCATGAAATTAAAAGATGCTTGGTCCTTGGAAGAGAAGCTATGACCAACCTAGATAGCATATTAAAAAGCAGAGACATTACTTTACCAACAAAGGTCCATGCTTTTGGAACTGTGGTGTTGGAGAAGACTCTTGAGAATCCCTTGGACTGCAAGGATATCCAACCAGTCCATCCTAAAGGAAATCAGTCCTGAATATTCATTGGAAGGACTGATGCTGAAGCTGTAACTCCAGTACTTTGGCCACCTGATGCAAAGAACTGACTCCTTGGAAAAGATCCTGATGCTGGGAAAGATTGAAGGTGGGAGGAGAAGGGGACGACAGAGGATGAGATGGTTGGATGGCATCACCAACTTGATGGACATGAGTTTGAGTAAACTCCGGGAGTTGGTGATGGATGGGGAAGCCTGGCATGCTGCAGTCCATGGGGTTGCAAAGAGTCGGACATGACTGAGTGACTGAACTGATACTGATATCTTTAATTATTTCTCCTATCCTTCCTAATTCAACATTTTTACAATGAAAACAAATTATAAGATTGTATATGTTAATATATAGAGATTATTGCTATACTATAAATTTGTATTTGGATAAAAATAAAAATTCAAAACATTCCCATATTGTTATAGGTACATGCATCTATAGGAGATGTCAAAAACACATACAGGAAGAATGATACTAGCTATAGGTTAATATTCAGCTCTGGAGCAATTCCCTGCATTCTCCAAACATTCCCAGCCATTTAAGCCAGTGTTCTAAAAATTTAGGGTCATAGAAAAGGCAGAAGGGTGTGTTTTAAACATGAAGATTCCTGGGCTTCAGAAACTTTGATGCAGCATGCCTGGGTTACGGTTGACAGATATGTACTTGAAAAAGAATCCCACAGGATGCAGTTGCAGGTGATACAGAGGACCATCCTAAATTCACACCCAAACATGTGAAGCTGGCAGGTAGGTAGAGGAGATGGAAGCTCAGGTGAAAGGGTCAGAGCTAAGACAGGATTGGCTGTCATTGGTTTATAGACACAGTTCATGCCTCGGAAGTGGTTGGGAGTATCTAAGGGAGGGTGCAGAGAGAGAAGAGTGGTGGTCCAAGGATAGAAAGACAAAGTGCAAGAGGGAGAAAGAGAAGTCTCCAAAGGACAGCCAAGGTATGGCCAGAGAGAGCACACCATGATACGGAGGTGAAGATGGCAGAGTTCAAGAAGGAGGGCGTGCCTGGCAGGCCAAATGAAACAAAACCGGGAAAGGGAAGACCTAAAAAATGTTCATCGTCTGTATAGTCTAACTCAGGCACTACAATGGTTGTTCTCGAAAGGTAGTGTTATTACTGTATTTCCAGGCACCTGATGCATTGTAAATATTTGGTAAACTAAACTGAAAAATCAAGGGAGGCTGCCATATGAGTTTTAAAGACCTCACCTGTAGCTCAGTTCCATTAAGTAACTTCATTAGGAGAAACAAATGTTATATGGATGTAACCATCCACAATGGAGAATTAATTGTAACTAGGTCAATAAAACTCTTGTTTTTGGTTTGTTTTGAGCCATCTGCTAAGATGTGGTAATGACATTTAAAAAACAGTACCCAACCTTTGTTTGTGTGTGATGCTATTCTGGACAATGTAATTTTACCAGTAATTAAAAAAAAATAAAGCTAAGACCTTCAAAATCTTTAAGCTTAGGTTTTTCCCTTATAAATGATCTTTCATGATCATTTATAGAAATGTATTTAGTCATGAGAAGAAAAAAAACACATTAAAGAAGGTAAACGACTCTCTACAAATGCCCAAGTGCTGGTTGCTAAGACAACTGCTGGGGTTTATTGAATATAGAGCAAAAAAATCAATCAGAAATCATTGGAAGAACTTGCACGGGTACATAAACCATTTCTGCCTCATAATTGCAGGAAATTTCCTACATCTGTGTACCACATGAAGAGGGTTTGTGTTTGTGTCAGTCGGCGGAATTCCAAGGAAAGTTGCCTTCTTGATGTGTTCTCACCATTTTAATTCCCTTCCATAACATGACCTTCTCAACACCCAAGTAATTTATTAAAATTACAGTGGTAAAAAAAAAAAAAAGTAGCCCATTACCTGCCTCTTTTGTACCAATGTCACTTAATTCTTGGCTCCCAAGAATGGCTCCCATTCTTGGTTTCTTTGAATCAAACAGTTTTCAGGTTTATATATAGAAGTCATTTACATCCATGTAGCAGCTTCTTCCCCCACGTGGCATGTGCTTGACTCGTCAAGAAAACACAAGGAGGGAGGGATGGTCTCAGGAAGCTACCCTGCCAATCTCTCCCAGATTTCCTTTCTCTCTCTCTCAGGGAATCTATTATTCTCTATTCCCAGCTTCCTGAGGTGCTAAGACGACTAAGAAACGATTGCCAAGTTTTTCAGACTTTTGAGTGGAAAACATTGTTATGTTTATGGGATAGAGAGAAGCCCTATGAATGAAATAAAAGATCAAGGGTAGCCAGATACACCAGACATCAGCTGTATGACCTTCTCATGGCAGCTGCAAGAACTTAGTAGGAGGGTTCTTATGGTCACTGGGTGATAGCCTTTAGTCTATTGAGCTCACTAATCTCATAAGGAAATGATCAGTCTCTCAGACTGGACTGTGCATAGTTCATTTATGAGATGACCAAGTAACAGAGTGACCCATTGAGAAGATCTCTGCTTCTCTAATCTATGCTACACACTCCCCACAGATTAATCCCAAAGTGCCTCCTTCAGAACAGTGTTTTTCAAATTTTAGTGGGTTGAGGCACGTTAGTGGATCCTAGCATATATTTAGTGAGTTGAAACATGAAAAGAAAAAAGATGAAAATAGAAAAGAGGATAGCATCAGAACAAATATCATCTAATAAGGGTAAATGTGTATTGTGAAACTTTCATTTCATTCTCTTCTTATGTAGGTATACACTGGATTGCTAGATTGGATACATTTCTGGTTCTGACCAGAAAGGTTAGAAAGCCAGACTCGTCCTTGCTGAGAATTCCTCAGTGATCTCTCTTGTATACAGAAAAAAAGAAACAATTCCAACTCCTTTACTCAAAGGCTGGAATTGTCCCCCAAATCCACTGTACTTCCATAACATTATGCTGGGTTCCAACTTTTTCATTCACTGTCCTCCCAGTGTACCTCTCAGGATCCTTACCCCACTCTGCCCTTTATTCATAATGTTTCTTCTCCTCTTAATGGTTTTCATATTCTACTCTCCTTTTGGGACCATTCGAAACTTATCTTTTCATTTAACCATACAATTGCTAGTTCCTCTCATCACTCACCTCTTCCTAGCTGTTCTGCTCATTTCCATATATTCTCTCTCTGTTCCCTCTGCATTGCTCTTTATCCATCTCCCATCCCACTTCATTCCCACACCTCCTGCCGACAACCTGTGTCTGCCTCATTTCCTCTGTTGCTTTCCTCTTAGCATGCACCTCCAGCTTATCATATCCTCACTATCCTATTTTATTGTTGTTTATAATTCCTGCTCTCTTGTGTATATCTCTGTCTCCCCACTTGACTGAAAGCAACTTGAGCCTGTGAACTTGAACTGTGGATCATAGTTTTTCAGTATCCCTTATAATGTCTGGCACGGTGCAGGATATATAGCACGTGCTCAGTAAAGCCTTGACTTAAATCAATCATGGCCATTGAAGCCTCTCCTCTTATGCAGTGGCCCCTGCCAGAGTCGCCCCCAGCCATGACCTCCTCCGCACCCCTTCCCTAACCATACAAGGTGGGCTTGTGTGCTGTGGGCCAGACTTAGGAGCAGATGTTTATAGGTGGCCCCCATACACACAGCTGAGCCCCAGGAGCCATGCAACTAAGGAAGAAGAGATGAAATCTTTCCTCACGGCTACACAACAATGGATTTAGAGCCCAGCAACTGGCTTTGTACACTCAGCACCTGCAGAATGTCTGAATGCACAATGAATGCTCCTGCAGCTGAGACAGGTCTAGCTTTAGCAGCTGTGGACTTTACAAGCACGTACACACGGATGTTGGACCAGGCCAAAGTCTGAGCTGCCCCCTTAGCACCCATAGTGAGTCCAGATCTATGATTACTGCAATTCTTGGACCTGACTTCAGGGGATCTATGCTGGTGGCTTGGTGAAAACAATGCTCAAGAAATATCCAGGTGGCTCAGTGAGGAAAGAATCCACTTGCAGTACAAGAGACATGTGTTTGATCCCTAGATTGGGAAGATCCCCTGGAGAAGGAAGTTGCAGCCCACTACAGTGTTCTTGCCTGGAGAAGCCCATGGACAGAGGAGCCTGGTGGGCTACAGTCCAAGGTGTTGCAAAGAGTTGGACATGACTGAAGTGACTTAGCATGCATGCAAGAAACACCAGGGCCAGCTGCCGGTATACAGATAGTGAAGGTGGGAATGAGAGATGTCCTAACAGTATAATCTGAGGGCCTGCACAACAGACGAAAATTGACACAGGAGCACACCTGCACGTGAGTAGCTCAAGAGGAGGAATACTCAACGGCTTCTGTCCCAGCAGGAGTGCTCCAACCTCACCTAACTCACATCACAGATCAGAAACACAGCCAAGAAACAGATCTGGGAGCTACTACTCCAAGAACTAGGGAGCAGATCCTGTACAACCACAGAACAATTCCAGTGCAGGCTCTGTCACTGCAACATCCATCATACCCTCTATCAAGGGGATAATGGACAGCATACACTGAAGAAGAGGTGGCAGACATCTATACTAAAAGCAGCCTTAGCACCAGGAAAAAAAAAACCCACATAGGCTACACAAAAATGTCCCTACATAAAAACAGCCCTCCAAGACACAATCTGAGGGTCTGTCATCTGAAAGAAGAACCCCCAGAGCATTTAACCTTGGAGATGAGCAGAGGTGAGTGCAGGAGCGCCACAGGGCTGAGGAAAATGGGGTCCACTCTTAGAGGGCACACACAAGGTGTCATGCACTGGACCAGCAAAGAGAAGTGCGTACACAGCAACCTGGGTGAGACCCACCTGGGGGTCTTGGAGGGTCTCCTGGGAGGGGAGGGTCGGCTGTAGCTCACTGTGGGGGCAAGGAGACTGGAACTGGAGACCCGAGGGAATACTGATCAATGTGAGCTCTCGAGGAGGTCCCAATTTTGGCACCAAGACCCAGCCCAACCTAGCAACCTACAGCCCCCAGTGCTGGAAAGCCTCAAGCCCAATAAAGTAGATAGGAACAGTGTCACCCATCAGGAGACAGGCTGCCTAAAGTTGCACTGAGCTCACAGCCACCTCAAATCACACCCCCTGACACCCCCTTCCCCCACAGAGGAACAAGACCTAGCTCTACTCACCGGGGGCAGGTGCCAGTCCCTCCCACCGGGACACCTACCTCACCCCAGGACCAGCCCCAGGACCAACCCCTCATCCACCAGGGGCCAGACACCAGAAGCAAGAGGAATTGTGATCCTGCAGTCTGCGGAAAGGAGACTACAAACACAGAAATACAAGATGAGAAAACAGAGAAATGTGTGCAGATGAAGCAACAAAAATTAAAACCCAAAATAACAACCAAAGGAAGAGAAGATAGACAATCTACCTGAAAAACAATTCAGAGTAATAATGGTAAATATGATTCAAAATCTGAGAAAAAGAATGGAGGCATAGACCAAGAAGATACCAGAAATGTTTTAAAAAGAGAAGATTTAAAGAACAAACAGAGGTGAACAACATAATAACTTAAAAATTACCCCAGAAAGCAGAAGAACGGTAAGTGAGCTGGAAGATAGAATGGTGGAGTCACCGCCACAGAGCAGAATAGAGACAAAAGAATGAAAAGAAATGAGGACAGTTACAGAAACCTCTAGGGAGGGAGAGTGTGAGTGTGAGTGTGAGTGTGTGTGTGTGTGTGTGTAACTGACTCACTTTGCTGTACACCTGAAACTAACACAACATTGTAAATCAACTATAGTGCAATAAAAATTATTTTTTAAAAACTCAGTCATGATCCCCTCCTTTGTACTAAAATTCTACCCTACTGACTCCAACATTTTTTCCCTAGATAGAGTCTTTTACATTTGAATTGGCTTTTCCATTTCTCAAGTTTTTTCATATCTCTCATCTCAGTTGCTTTTATCTACAAAGACTTAATAAAGTAGGCATGAGTTACGATACTTATTCTTAAAAGACGAGGACATTGAGCCTCAAAGAGGTTTGTAACTGTGACACATATTGCCACCAGTGTACTTAGAACCAAAATCGAATGCAACCTATTCTGTACCTATTATCCACCCTCCTCCAACAGAAACTTGAAAACAACAATCACGTAGAATAATAATGTGCTCTCAGTGTAAAGCGTTGTATGTAGAGGAAAAGCCCCAAAGAAATAGCAAACAAGGCATATCCTGTTTTATGCAATGAGAGTCGGAACACCATGTTCTAGACCCAAATGCTGGCTGTCTATTTTGCTTCTGTACTTGTGCTTGTATTCTAAGGATGCCACAGAAAGGGGGAGAAAATCCATGTACTGCTAACAGATACTGTGTTGTCTTCCACTGTCGGGTTGACAATCTTTTCATTTAATTCATCTTAGCAATTAGCTGGGACTCTGTTCTGTGTTACAAGTGATTAACATGTTCTTTTAATATTAATTTAATAATGTGTTTCTTACCAAGCTGTTCTCCTAAATGTTGGCCCCTCTCGGTTGAGATGACTCGCTCATCTTCCATGTCACATTTGTTCCCAACCAGGATAACCTGGGCATTATCCCACGAGTATGTTTTGATTTGAGTTGACCTAAAAAGGAAAAAAGAAAAGGCAAAAAACTGGTCAGAGGAAAGTGTAACAGCATAAAATGAAGGAGAAGAAATATATCCCACAGATGATGGTAACAGCAAAAGATGAAGCCCAAATGCCTGACATTTAGAATTAATTAGTTCAGTGCAAGTCTACCCTTCAGATACTCATTTGGGATCACATGAGTCAAATATCAGGGGACCTGTGGTGGTGTACTGAGAATTCTTCTGGATTTGATGAGATTAATATTACTACTGCTTCCTCCTTCTCTTCTACTCCACATTCCACAGTACTTTTATAACTGGAATGAGTGGCCAACCATCCCAGTTTGCCCAAGATGTTCCCAGTGTTAGCAGTAAAAGTCCTTTGTCCCAAGAAACCCTTTACTTCCAAGAAACCTGAGGTGGCTGGTCACTACAGTCCATCACAGGAAAACCTCATTTTACCATGTTACAATCACAACTTAAAGAGCTAAGACAATTCAGTTAGGAAACATGGGGCCAATTATAATATTAAAAAAAAACAGATTATAAGAATTAATATTCTCATGCCTTACATTTTTCAGAGAAAAATGCCAGGTTTGTTAATATCACAATTACAATACAATGACCTAGTGTTTTAAGTTACCATGAACAGGATGGCTAGAATTCAGAATAAGCTTCCAGTACGGATCATAAGGCTCATAACCAACTTTTGAGTTCCATACTTAGATGATAATTATAATAGTTAATATTTACAGGTACTGTTTCAAACTCTTTATGTATGTTAACTTAATCCTTAGAGTAACTCAATGGAGATACCATTATGATCTCCAGTTTATAGTTGAGGAAAATGAGGTATAGAGAGGTTAAAAAATTTGCTCAAGACAACTCAGCTAGTAAAGCAGTAAATATGGAAACCAAACCCAGGCAGCATAGTTCTTAAATGCACATCAGTACTACTCATTAAAAGTCTGAGAAGTTAAGTTCTAGTCTATTTGCTGTCATTTCAGAACAGAAGCTGAAAGGAAGCCATGTTCTTTAATCCTCCCTTTTTATTGGCCACGTTCTTATTTGATAACAATTCAAGATAGGTGGGAAAGACACATCACCCAGAGGGTGGTCAAGAGAGAGATCAAAAACCTAAAAAAACGTTGAAAGTTTAATGAAGGGATTTGTAAAGTGCCCAAAAGAGAAGCTTGGTGTGTTCTTACTAGCAACTGTCAAATCTTCCAGGATTTTAAAACAGAAAATAGTGGTGAACTGTTCTCAACTTGGAGAGAGAACGAAAGCCAGTAGCTTTAAACTGTAGCGGGAGAGCTTTCAAGGAGATGTCATCACTACTTCTCCCTTCCAAGAAGAAAGAAGAGAGCTGAGAGGCAGACAGGTCTGATTTCAGAGAACTTCCCTGAACCAAGGACAAGTTTTCAAATGAGATTAAAATATCTGGTGAAAGATACCTTTGGTTCCATGTGAGCATCTCAAGGTGCAACATATTTTATCAGAAAAATCCAGGGATAGGACACCTTTCTAATTCTGACACCTAAGTTAATAATGTATTCCTCTAGCAACAGTGACATTCAACATGTATCTATAAACTGGGAAAATAAAGGCAGATATTCAAAACCTAAGCTTTTTCACTTACCTCATCTTATATAAGTGTGGAGTATATGAAAAATGAATTAAGAGTAAATTAAGGTGTAAAAAATATTTTATACCTGGACACATCTTAAATCTCAAGTGGTAACATAACTGTATAAAGAAATTTCAAAGGTTCTTTGAAAGGAACTCTAATCACATTTCTTTAGGTAATTAAAAAAAAGAAAAATTATCCCTTTGCTCGTATAGTTCTTGTTAGCCAAGGCTTGGCCTATGCCTAGAAAGGGCCTAGGTTGAGAGCCCTTCTGTTAATGGGGAAAGTTCTTATCTTGGCACACAGCTAGAAATACAATACGCAGAATGAGGTTAAGGAGAGCAGTCTCAGGAGAATGTCCTACTCGCAGAAGGGGTGGGGGCTGGTGTGTAAATGGCGCCGCCTGCTGAATTTACCAAGGACGAAGGCTTGCCTGAAACAATTCAGCCCGGTGCACTTTTGTGAAGGTTAAAAAAACAAAAGACACGAGCTGATTTTTACTGTTTAACCAGGTTAAAAAAAAAAACAAACAAAAAACTTCCCTTGTGGCTCAGATGGTAAAAGTGTCTCCCTACAATGCAGGAGACCTGGGTTCGATCCCCGGGTCGGGAAGATCCCCTGGAGAAGGAAATGGCAACCCACTCCAGTACTCTTGCCTGAAAAATCCCATGGACAGAGGAGCCTGGTAGGCTACAGTCCATGGGGTCACAAAGAGTTGCACACGACTGAGTGACTTCACTTTCTTTCACTTGACCAAGTTAATGGAATGCTTGCTTTTCCCATTAAATATGTCTGTAGTTCTGCTAACATAATAACTCATGGAGGTCTTAGTATGCCACAGTGATAGACTATACATCTATTCATGCACAATATTCCCTGTTTATACTATATATATAGTATATATATATGTGTGTGTGTATAATTTGGGGAGGCCATGATTACATCAAACATACCCCTTTCTGTTAGTTCTTATATGAGAAATAGTTCACTGTAACCTCTGCAATGTCTTGAATTGACAAGGAAATAATTTAAAATAAACATTTTCTATAATTACCAAGGAATTCTACAGAACCATTATCTTAAAAGCTTAAAGAGCCATTGGAGACCATTTCTCTTTTTAATCAAGTAATAATTATGGTCTGGGCTATCTGTGCTGAGGTGAACAAAACATTAATTTGCCATCAGAGCTGTTTAGTTGAGTAAGATTTGTTTCTGACTAGTTCGGACTTCCTGACAATGTCCACCATCAACAGGGTTCAGTTCAGTTCAGTTGCTCAGTGTCCAGCTCTTTGTGACTGCATGGACTGCAGCATGCCAGGCCTCCCTGTCCATCACCAACTCCTGGAGTTTACCCAAACTCCTGTCCATCAAGTCGGTAATGCCATCCAACCATCTCATTCTCTGTCGTCCCCTTCTCCTCCTGCCTTTAATCTTGCCCAGCATCAGGGTCTTTTCCAATGAATCAGTTCGCATCAGGTGGCCAAAGTATTGGAGTTTCAGCTTTAGCATCAGTCCTTCCAATGAACACTCGGGACTGATCTCCTTTAGGATGGACTGGTTGGATCTCCTTGCAGTCCAAGGGACTCTCAAGAGTCTTCTCCAACACCACAGTTCAAAAGCATCAATTCTTTGGTGCTCAGCTTTCTTCACAGTCCAACTCTCACATCCATACATGACTGCTGGAAAAACCATAGCCTTGACTAGACGGACCTTTGTTGGCAAAGTAATGTCTCTGCTTTTTAATATGCTGTCTAGGTTGGTCATAACTTTCCTTCCAAGGAGTAAGTGTCTTTTAGTTTCATGGCTGCAGTCACCATCTGCAGTGATTTTGGAGCCCAAAAAAATAAAGTCTGACACTGTTTCCACTGTTTCCCCATCTATTTGCCATGCAGTGGTGGGACCGGATGCCATGATCTTCGTTTTCTGAATGTTGAGCTTTAAGCCAACTTTCTCACTCTCCTCTTTCACTTTCATCAAGAGGCTATTTAGTTCTTCGCTTTCTGCCATAAGGGTAGTGTCATCTGCTTATCTGAGGTTACTGATATTTCTCCCATGGCAATCCTGATTCCAGCTTGTGCTTCCTCCAGCCCATAGAGTAGCTTTAGGCAAAGTCCAGTCACCAGCTACAGGGGATCAGAATCATACTGACTGATTCATAAACTACCACATATCATAGAATCTAAGCAGCATGGATTATAAGATAAAAATTATTTAATGAATGGCCCAGAACAAAAAGAAGCAGCCAATGAATCTATGATACGATGCTTTAATAATAGTCCTGCCAGACAAACCTGTCACTCACATCAGTGTCTTGTTACTTTGAAAATTTTTTCGTGTATTCTGAGGGATTTAGTAAATTTTTCTATCTTTAGTTGCTTTGTTCATGATACTTTGTTTATGAGAGATGACCATCCCATGACTGTTTAATAAGAAAGGTCAACATATCCTTCTGCTTGTGGGTATCTTCCCTTAGGACCTGTAGAGCACTAGATTGTTGCTTTACAGGAAAATATGAAATGATAGTCATTACTCCAAAATGAGTATTCACATTCCTAGTATAAAACTGATACCCCTTCTTTCATACACAATAACTTTCTACCCACGTCCTAATAATTCCACCACTCAGTTGGCAATGTACACAACTATGACCAAGTGAGCACACGCGTAGGCAGTGGAGTCTATTTTTCATATAGCATCAGCAATTATAATAAGCCATTGATTACAAGACGCATCCCGATTTCAGATGTGTTTAAATATGAATAGTTCTGCATCTTACATTCCGTAAAGCACTGTTGTTTTCTCAGTATTTCTTTTATGAAGACCTAGGTTGAAATAAGAGCTTATATCATTCCTTTAGCTCAGGAAAATATGGAGATGAGAAAATACAAACCCCATGAGCTGCAAAAGCCCCAGAGCTGTATTTCATCTAGAGAATAATATGAATTAAGGTCAGAAGAATGTGGGGATGATAATCCAGTCCCCATGCCTTCCAACTCAGAATCCTAACAGTTTATTCAGTTCATTTAAAAGAAGGCACTAATACTAAGTGGGTATAGGAAAGTCACGCTGTATTCTTTAGCTTCAGCATCTTCACCTATAAAATGAGGCTACCACATTTTGCATTTACTTTCTGGGGCTGTTGTAAGACAAATGTGGTTGAGATAGGATCATGCTCTACTTTCCAAGTTGCAAACATCTTTTTACAAATATAAAACACTGTTAGTCCCAGCTTGGGCAGCCAGCTCTTTCTCTTTCTAAATCCACCTCAACTCATCCCTTATAATTTCTATCATCTAAATAATAATTTGACTTTTCTTAATTGAAGAAAAGTTGTCTTGTCTTTCCTCATCTCAAATCTTGTCTCCAGTTCGTATCTTGAGGCTGAGGTCCTAGACAAATACATTTCTAACTGGGAGTAAACAGTCTTTTTGGTGTGTCTGTTAGGAGCATGACACATGTCTATTTAGTGAATTATTCTTTCATGTGACATTTCTGTGTATCTACTTTTTCAGTCATTTACTGTATTTTGCAAAATTTCTTATTTGGGAATGGGTTTCTATCACCTCATTAGGGACTGTCTTATTTCCTTGTCTATTAGACAGTTTTAAAGAAAGTGGCTGTCACAAAATAACATACATGTGAAAAGATGATTTATTTCTGAATTGCTGCAAAAGATCCTTTGGGGTTTACTGTTAATCTCAGCAAGATTAATGGACTCAAAAGCAATATGCTGGTCACCATGGTTACCTGACAAATGGCAATTAACTCAGACCTTACCAGTAACCAGATGATGGTTACTATAAAAAAAAAAAAAAAAATCTGTTATCTGTCTTTAAGTTAAAAACAAAACAATAACCCCTCTCTATATATTGTCTTATTTTTATATGTTTTCTCTATATATATGTAGAGAAAGGATTTTGGTTTTTTTTTCTTTTGTTTTATATTATCAGACAGAGGGAGATGAGATTTTCATATTTTACACATAAATGACTGAACGCTGCACAGAATAAAATAATTTAGGAAAGTTACAAACAAAGAAACCAAATTCCTATAATATCTCTGTTTCCTCTCCTTTGTTCTGCGTGTATAAATAATTTCCTATGAGTTCAATCTGTTTTCATAAAGAAGAGACTCTTATTAGTCATAATGTTCTGAAAAACACTCCACAGAATGTGCCTCAGTAATCCAAAAAGCAGTTATCGCATAGGGTCTGAGAACATGTTCAGCTCTTTCCTCACAGTGAATCTCAGCCAGACCTTAACAGCAGCCCTGTCCTTCATTATGGCAGCTCAGAGTTCCCCTCAGCATTCATTTCCCTTATTCTCCTCAACATTCAGGAGCCTCAGCCTTCCACATCTCAGCAGACTTCAAATTGTTATGGAATTTCCCAGTCTGCTACTGCTCATCACATAGAATTGTCCCTTCTGTTACATTCCCACTAACTTAATCACTTATTTATCCACTTATTCTCAACCTTGGAGAGCTGTTAAAAATTACTTCAACCTGGAACAATTAAATCAGAACCTTTAGGGACGTTGTCATAGGCATTTAAAAAATAATCTCTCCAGGTGATTTCTGTGTATGACTGTATGGGTCTCCTCCCATACCTGCTTTAGTTTTTAAAATAATCTGTTTCTTTACTTCCCATCTAATACCTAAAGCGTTTGCAGGTGGTTTACACAGGTACATGCAGCAATACAAGATATATACAAAATAAATTTTAAAATGAGTAAGTGGCAGTACGGAAACAAAAACAGGAACATGATAAAACTTAATGATTTATATATACTGTAAAAGTTAAGAGGTAGTTTAAGAAGTCAAGTCAGGCTTTGCATATGTACATTAACTCCTTTAAGGAGTTATAAAAGTAAATGCTAAAAAAGCACCTTCAAATAAATTTTCTCCAATATTTTTATAAAGAAATGGGTTTATAGTTTTTGATAAGATTGCTATATTCTCATTAAATATTCTAATAAGAGAAAGAGCTAAAGCAAAAATAAAAATTATCAGAAATCTCACTACCCCCAGATAATCACCACTAACATCTTGGTGAAAATCCTAGAGTAGGCTGTAGTACTGAACTCACTGAGTCATGACCTCCTTCCTTGGAGGTGGGTTCTTTTTCCCTGCACCTCTCTGGCATTGGACTGGGCCAAGCACATTGCTTTGGTCAATGGAATATGAGGAGATTTGATGTGAGCCACTGGTGAGCAAGAGGCACAGAGGCCTTGTGAGTTTCATCAGCCCTCTTGTATTCTTGACAGAGTGTGGTCCACTGGAGAAGGGAATGGCAAGCCACTTCAGTATTCTTGCCTTGAGAACCCCATGAACAGTATGAAAAGGCAAAATGATAGGATACTGAAAGAGGAACTCCCCAGGTCAGTAGGTGCCCAATATGCTACTGGAGATGCATGGAGAAATACCTCCAGAAAGAATGAAGGGATGGAGTCAAAGCAAAAAGAATACCCAGCTGTGGATGTGACTGGTGATAGAAGCAAGGTCCGATGCTGTAAAGGGCAATATTGCATAGGAACCTGGAATATCAGGTCCATGAATCAAGGCAAACTAGAAGTGGTCAAACAAGAGATGGCAAGAGTGAATGTCGACATTCTAGGAATCAGCGAACTGAAATGGACTGGAATGGGTGAATTTAACTCAGATGACCATTATATCTACTACTGTGGGCAGGAATCCCTCAGAAGAAATGGAGTGGCCATCATGGTCAACAAAAGAGTCCGAAATGCAGTACTTGGATGCAATCTCAAAAACGACAGAATGATCTCTGTTTGTTTCCAAGGCAAACCATTCAATATCACAGTAATCCAAGTCTATGCCCAAACCAGTAATGCTGAAGAAGCTGAAGTTGAATGGTTCTATGAAGACCTACAAGACCTTTTAGAACTAACACCCAAAAAAGGTGTCCTTTTCATTATAGGGGACTGGAATGCAAAAGTAGGAAGTCAAGAAACACCTGCAGTAACAGGCAAATTTGGCCTTGGAATATGGAATGAAACAGGGCAAAGACTGATAGAGTTTTGCCAAGAAAATGCACTGGTCATAACAAACACCCTCTTCCAACAACACAAGAGAAGACGCTATACATGGACATCACCAGATGGTCAACACCGAAATCAGATTGATTATATTCTTTGCAGCCAAAGATGGAGAAGCTCTATACAGTCAGCAAAAACAAGATGTAAAGCTGACTGTTGCTCAGATCATGAACTCCTTATTGCCAAATTCAGGCTTAAATTGAAGTAGGGAAAACCACTAGACCATTCAGGTATGACTTAAATCAAATCCCTTATGATTATACAGTGGAAGTGAGAAATAGATTTAAGGGCCTAGATCTGATAGATAGAGTGCCTGATGAACTATGGAATGAGGTTCATGACATTGTACATGAGACAGGGATCAAGACCATCCCCATGGAAAAGAAATGCAAAAAAGCAAAATGGCTGTCTGGGGAGGCCTTACAAATAGCTGTGAAGAGAAGAGAAGCAAAAAGCAAAGGAGAAAAGGAAAGATATAAACATCTGAATGTAGAGTTCCAAAGAATAGCAAGAAGAGATAAAGCCTTCTTCAGCGATCTGTGCAAATAGAGGAAAACAACAGAATGGGAAAGACTAGAGATCTCTTCAAGAAAATTAGAGATACCAAGGGAACATTTCATGCAAAGATGGGCTCGATAAAGGACAGAAATGTTATGGACCTAACAGAAGCAAAAGATATTAAGAAGAGGTGGCAAGAATACACAGAAGAACTGTACAAAAAAGATCTTCATGACCCAGATAATCACGATGGTGTGATCACTGACCTAGAGCCAGATATCCTGGAATGTGAAGTCAAGTGGGCCTTAGAAAGCATCACTACGAACAAAGCTAGTGGAGGTGATGGAATTCCAGTTGAGCTATTTCAAATCCTGAAAGATGATGCTGTGAAAGTGCTGCACTCAATATGCCAGCAAACTTGGAAAACTCAGCAGTGGCCACAGGACTGGAAAAGGTCAGTTTTCATTCCAGTCCCAAAGAAAGGCAATGTGAAAGAATGCTCAAACTACTGCACAATTGCACTCATCTCACACACTAGTAAAGTAATGCTCAAAATTCTCCAAGCCAGGCTTCAGCAATATGTGAACTGTGAACTTCTGATGTTCAAGATGGTTTTAGAAAAGGCAGAGGAACCAGAGATCAAATTGCCAACATCCGCTGGATCATGGAAAAAGCAAGAGAGTTCCAGAAAAAACATCTATTTCTGCTTTATTGACTATGCCAAAGCCTTTGACTGTGTGGATCACAATAAACTGTGGAAAATTCTGAAAGAGATGGGAATACCAGACCACCTGATCTGCCTCTTGAAAAATTTGTATGCAGGTCAGGAAGCAACAGTTAGAATGGGACATGGAACAACAGACTGGTTCCAAATAGGAAAAGGAGTATGTCAAGGCTGTATATTGTCACCCTGCTTATTTAACTTCTATGCAGAGTACATCATGAGAAACGCTGGACTGGAAGAAGCACAAGCTGGAATCAAGATTGCCGGGAGAAATATCAATAACCTCAGAAATACAGATGACACCACCTTTATGGCAGAAAGTGAAGAGGAACTAAAAAGCCTCTTGATGAAAGTGAAAGTGGAGAGTGAAAAAGTTGGCTTAAAGCTCAACATTCAGAAAATGAAGATCATGGTATCTGGTCCCATTACTTCATGGGAAATAGATGGGGAAACAGTGGAAGCAGTGTCAGACTTTATTTTTTTGGGCTCCAAAATCACTGCAGATGGTGACTGCAGCCATGAAACTAAAAGACGCTTACTCCTTGGAAGGAAAGTTATGACCAACCTAGATAGCATTTTCAAAAGCAGAGACATTACTTTGCCAACAAAGGTTTGTCTAGTCAAGGCTATGGTTTTTTCTGTGGTCATGTATGGATGTGAGAGTTGGACTGTAAAGAAGGCTGAGCGCCGAAAAATTGATGCTTTTGAACTGTGGTGTTGGAGAAGACTCTTGAGAGTCCCTTGGACTTCAAAGAGATCCAACCAGTCCATTCTGAAGGAGATCAGCCCTGGGATTTCTTTGGAAGGAATGATGCTGAAGCTGAAACTCCAGTACTTTGGCCACCTGATGCGAAGAGCTGACTCATTGGAAAAGACTCTGATGCTGGGAGAGATTGGGGCCAGGAGGAGAAGGGGACGACAGAGGATGAGATGGTTGGATGGCATCACTGACTTGATGGACGTGAGTCAGAGTGAACTATGGGAGTTGGTGATGGACAGGGAGGCCTGGCGTGCTGTGATTCATGGGGTCGCAAAGAGTCAGACAGGATGAGCGACTGAACTGAACTGAACTTGTATTCTTGCTCTTCGTTGTGGCAGGAACCCATCCTAGGAAGGGGGCTTCTCTGCTAGCCTGTCACAGGAGGGAGAAGCCAGGAGCAGCCCAGCTGAGTTCCACAGATATCAGCATATTTCAGCCAAACCTAGAAGAGCCCATCATTCCTTTCCAACTCCATCTTTTGCTCCCTACCCTCGTCCCAACTTTGATACAGCCTTATTAATTTCTTTGAAATTTTCAAACATGCTACAGTTTCCAACAAGTAGGAGCCATCACTATGGATGGCTCTAGGTTTTGCAAGACCTAAAACTAATAAAATTGTGAGGTCCAATTTAAGGGGGAAAAATGCAAATTAGAAATACAGATGGTCAGAATGACCATCTTTAAAAAGTCTGTAAATAACAAATGCTAGAGAGGGTGTGGAGAAAAGGAAAACTGTTCACACCGTTGGTGGGAATGTAAATTGGTGCAGCCACTATGGATAATAGTATGGATAATCCTCAAAAAACTAAAAATAGACTTGCCATATGATCCAGCGATACCCCGACAAAACTGTAACTCAAAATGCATCATTATGTTCACAGCAGCACTGTTTACAATAGCCAAGGCGTGGAAACACCTAAATGTCCATTGTAAGATGAATGGATGAAATGGAATACTACTCAGCCATAAAAGGAACAAAATAATGCCATTTGCAGCAACATGGATGGGCCTAGAGATTATCATACTAAGAGAAGCCAGAAAGAGAAAGAATACCTTATGATACCATTTATGGGTAGAATCTAAAATGTTACACAAATGACATTATTTATGAAATAGAATCAGACCCACAGATATAGAGAACAGACTTACGGTTGCCAAGGGGGAGTGAAGTGGGGAAGGGAAGGCCTGGGAGTTTGGGATTCGCAGATACAAACTATTACATGTAGAATGGATAGACAGCAGGTCCCACTGTGGAGCACATGGAAATGTATTCAATATTCTGTGAATATGGGTAAGCCATAGTGGAAAAGGAAAAGCAAGAATTACAGATTTAGGTACAGGGCAATCTGTAGCAGATGCTGCTGGTGCTCTGCCCATATTCCCCAGGCCTTGCCACTTCTTTGCTTGCTAGCTCACTTCCAACTGCCAGTGTCTGCAGCTCTTTGCTTTAAAATCTTCTCTGAAGCAAGGGAAGACCACTCTGCCCCCCAGGGAAAGGCAGATGTCACAGAGAAGGAGCGCGCCCCAGGAACAGGCCTCAGCCAGTGACAGACAGGGACTGGTGTCTACCTCGTGCCCGTCCCTTGCTCCTCAGGCTGCTGCCACGCCGATTCCCAGATTTTAAGCATAATGGTAGAAACAACATTTACTGGTGGCCTTCCCATCCCCAGCTCACTTTCCCACTAAGAAAGTACTGTTTCTTACACTTTCTGAGTAAAAAAACTACTTGTATACAAATTCCCCTCTCCAAGCCTGCTTCGGGAGGAACCCCAACTAAGACGCTTGGAAGGGGCTTTTCCAGGTAAGGGGCCAAAGCTTCCAGCAAGATTCTGGAGTTGGCAGTACTGGCTTGAAAGTGCTGATTATGAAATATCAAGAACTTCTGTGGGTTGGTTTTTAACCTTACCTCTGACAATGACTATGATGGGTGCATTTATACCATGGAAACTGGTGAATTAAATCAGAAGTTTTTCTTAGTTTTTGCTTTTACTTTTTTCTAAGACTCTGTTTACTGGCACACCATAGAATTTAAGCTTCCTTATTTTTGCAAGAAATCCACCGGTTGCTATCACACGTGCCGCTGTCTAAAACACACTTACAGCCCCTGTGTCAGGCTCTGTCGTCCTCTTCCGTCTTGTCTCAGCACACAGCCTCTCTGGATTAGGCGCCTGTCACACGGGGACCCCACCCCCTGTTTCTCACTCACTAGGACCTTCTCCGTGCCTGTATCCCTCCTAGAGCACAATGGGCAGGGCCCCTGACTGTTCTGTTCACCACTGAGCATTCAGGAAAATGTGTGGCACATAGAGAGGTCTCAGACAGTAACTGTAAATCCATGGTCAAATGAATGAGTGAATGATAGACTGAATGTGGCAAAAATGCCTAAGAAATCCAGTAAGTTCAGCATATCAGCACAGAATAAAAACAGCACAGGAGGAGAATCACCACTCTATGTGATACCAGTGTCCCCTGCCCCCCATCCCTTCCAGGACTCAGTGCTGGCAGAGTTCTTCCATGGTCTGTGCCATCCTGACTGGAAGAGAAAGCAAGTGTCAGCCCCTCCACAGTCATCTGTGTGATAGCTGTTCATTCCAGCCTGCAGAAATCCTGGTGTCCTTTCTGCTCTAGCACCAAGAGTCAGGATGAGGATGCTCAGGGAGTAACTTAGCGCTTCAGCACCATGGAGTGGTTGCCTTGGAGGGCCCTAGTCCAGCTCCTTCATTTGATAGATGACAAAGCTGCGACTCGAGACGTGGAGTGACATCCTAATGGATATGAAGCAGTTACGAGGGGGCTGATGAGAGTCTGCATGCCAAGACTCTCCATGCCTCCTCTTCTACAACATGCTGTCCACTTCCACAGGGAAAAGCAGTGACTGCATTCTACTGATTAGGAAGAGGCTCATAGGCTAAACATGTGATCACTTTTAAAAAGAAGAAATAATATGTCTCCCAAGGAACCAAAACACTTCAAAGGAGTATGTCATATGTTACCATTCGTATAGGGACTGTAATTTAAAAAAAAAAAACAACATGATACGAATGAATTGATTTCAAAACAGAAATAGACACACAGATACAGCAAGCAAACTGTGGGTGCCAAAGGCGAATTGCGGGGGTGAGGGATGAATCAGGAATTGGGATTAACATACAATGCTGTTATATATAAAATAGATAACCAACGAGGACCTACTGTACAGCACAGTGACTCAACTATAACCTATATGAGGAAAAAAGCCTGAAAAAGAATGAATATATGTTTAACTGAATCACTTTCCTGTACACTGGAAACTAAGAACATTGTAGATCAACTATACTATAATTTTAAAAATATGTTTCACACACAACAAGCACATACACACAAGTGCATTCCAGCCTTTTTCCTGGTACATATAAAAACAATAACATTTGCATGAAGCAGTAAGGGAATATGGAGAAGTATAAGATTTGGCAAAACATCCTTACAGGTTCTCTATGCTTAATAATTATGAGATAAATGAAATCACAGAATAGAGGAATATATTAAACAAATAAAAGGTTAACCACGACAGCTTATCAACTGAGGAAAGGAAGGCATGTGTTTGGAATGATTAGCAACCTGTACTTGAGAATGGGAATCACCATGGTGACTGCAGCAGACACTCAAGCATCCTGATGGGTTATTAGGTTTAGTGACCACAGGAATCAGCAGGAGACCCAAGGGAGGGGCGTCAGCAGTGGGAAACATTCCCAGTTGTGTAAGTCAGACTAAATGCCTTAAATGTTGCCTTAAATTAGCAAGTAACACCCTCTGAGGTGGGGAAGGTCCTGGCCCTTGCTATCCCACAAGTGAAGTACTGGTCACTTTGGTGGTATAACAAAAAATAAATAATGCAAATAATATTTAAACATAAAACAATTCATTAATATAACCATATTATATTAGTGTGCTAAATGTTTCACATTTATTATTTAATACTTACAACACTGCAAGGCAGATAGTATTTTTTTTCTCATTTTGCAGATGAAGAAATTGTAAAATGAACACTTATTGAGGCTAAGTTACCAAGACCCTCAGCTAATATAACACAATTGAACAGCAAACCTTTTCCACTGGAGTAGGAGCTCAAAGTCCTGGGCTCTCTTTTTGTACTCAATTCAGAGAACCAAGAACTAATGTCTCAGCTTTCCAGAATCTCTGCTGAGAGGGCAGAACAAAGCCTACTAATGCTTTCTCTAGATTTTCAAGAAGACCAATGAGAAAATGTCCTGAAGGAGTCTTGAAAACCACAGAGTGCTCTATCAATGGAAGGTATTATTATCACCAGCAAAAAAGTACTTACTATCTACCTGGCATTGATGTGTTATCCCAAACTCATTCTCAAAACAAGCCTCATTGTAATTTTCTTTGCTGTTTTGTAACCTTTTAAAAAGTTAAAATGGGAGACACTGTCAGGCATTACTTGAGGTGCTGCTGCTGCTGCTAAGTCACTTCAGTCGTGTCCGACTCTGTGCGACCCCATAGACGGCAGCCCACCAGGCTCCCCCGTCCCTGGGATTCTCCAGGCAAGAACACTGGAGTGGGTTGCCATTTCCTTCTCCAATGCATGAAAGTGAAAAGTGAAAGTGAAGTCGCTCAGTCGTGTCTGACTCCTAACCACCCCATGGACTGCAGCCTACCAGGCTCCTCCATCCATGGGATTTTCCAGGCAAGAGGACTGGAGTGGGGTGCCATCGCCTTCTCCGTGAGATGCTGAGGACACAGCAATAAAGACAGACTTGGGCTCTGCTCCCAGGAAGCTGTGGTGTGAGCCCACACTGTGATCTTGCAAATATTCTCCAGTTACAGGTGTTTACTCAACAACTACCGCACACAGGACACTAGTGTCTACAGCCCAGGGTGTCGCTTTTGAACCTTAGCAGGCATCAGAATCACCTGGAAGGTTTGCAACCACCTTCTGAGTGCTACCCCCCGATACTCTGATTCAGAAGGGTTGAGGCAGGACCTGAGACTCTGCATTTCTAACAAGCACTGAGGTGGCGCTGATCCTGGGGTTTTCTGACCACACTTTGAGCAGCACTGCAGTGAGGGAGAGAAAGAAGTAGGACTTGGTCACTGTCCTCAGGCTGCTACGTTCACTAGAGAGAAAAGTCTGGTTTGAAAAGTTAATGATCAAATGGGCAGGATAAGTGGGGGCCCTTCCAGTGGGAAGTCTGGTGATTGTTCCAGCAGCATGTCAGATGATGGAATGGGGAGGCAGGGGGCAGGTGCAGGATAAGAGTGAGCACGTGGGCCCTTTCAAGGATTACCATGGATCTTTAAGTATTCCTAAGATGTAATCTCCATGTCCGAGAAATGCCTGGACTGAGGCAGAGAATCATGGTACTAGAATGGGCTTGGGGTCTCTGGGATGAAGAGCTGGAGGAGGCTTTCAGAGGGGCCCGAGGAGCTAAGGCTGGGCCGGGGGTTCCTATGTGGGCAGTGGTGGTGGGGAGGCATGGGGCAGTGAGGGGAGGGTGATCTGGGGATCGGCCCTTGGACCTGACATCAGCGGTTCACTCATATGAGTTCAGTTCAGACTACCCTACTGTCCATGAGAGATGGCAGGGGGTGTGGGGAAGGGCCATCCCAGAGAGCTTCCTGTCCTGGGGAGAGGGAAAGGCAGTGAGGAGGAAAAGAAAATGGTAGAACTGAACAAAGAACATCCACAAGGCCAAGGAATGGACTTAACCGGGGGTTTTGTTCCCCTCCCCAGGCCTTGCCTGCTCCTGCTCAGTTGTGTCTGACTCTTTGTGACCCCATGGACTGTAGCCTGTGAGATTCCTCTGTCGTGGGATTCTCCAGGCAAGAATACTGGAGTGGCTTGCCTTTTTTTCTCCTCCAGGGGATCTTCCCAACCCAGGGATCGAACCCACGTTTCCTGTGTCTCCTGCACTGCAGGCAGATTCTGTACCCACTGAGCCATTGGGGAAGCCCTCCCTAGGCCTTGGGTTCTCGTAAAACAGAAAGCCAGGAACTGTCTACGCTCTTGAACCCATCTGCCTTTTACTCTCTCCCATTCAACATTTCTGAAGCATTGTTCTATTGTTTGCCATAAAAATCACTATAAAATCACCTCTCTTTTTCCTTCTCACCTTTGAAATGACATGTTTTTCAGATGAACCAGAGCAAAGAGGTTTTACCAGTGGTGAGAACCCTGGCCTCAGGAAACCAGAAAATATGAAAAGGCCAAGCCCCGAAGTCATCATCTGCCCTGGGCTGCAGGGAGTAATTGCTGTTCAGTCTTTCAGATGCCACTTCAAACAAGGCAGAGTCCAGCTGCAGGCTGTGCCTACGAATCACAGCCCTTCTCTAGCAGAAGGCATTCTGGCATAAAGAATAGTCAAGTGGTATAGTTCACAGAACCTGTGCTCAGCTCAGATGCAGTCCCTGGTCTCATTGTGCCTTTGCAGGGTCAAAATAATGCATGTACACACAGCCCTTGGAGGTATTAGTTTCATGGGGGCAAATTCTAGAAGTAAACCATCCAGGCAAGTGAGAAGGACAAGCTCAACTGATGTGTTAGAGCAGTATATCAACTAAAAGAAGACGCAGCACATGCATAGTAGCCTGTGTTCTTGAACGAGACATCTGCCCTCTACTCTTGCTTTAGGAAATTGCCCAGTATCACCAGACTTCTGGAGAAGAACCAAATGCAAACCAAACAACAAATTAATACACACAGAGAGGAAGTACAACAAAGAGGACCTTTTACCAAGAGAAGCACTTTATTTCTCTTGTCCAGTACATTCCACGGACAGAGGAGCCTGGTGGGCTGCAGTCCACAGGGTCACAAAGAGTCAGATACAACTTAGCGACTAAACAACAACAAACTGTCCAGACGCATCACCATTTGCCTGTTTGTTCTCTGCTCTGCTTCTCGCCCTTCCTGGGCTGTGTTCTGCATGTTGCCCCCATGAAGCCCTTGAGTTTCCATTGGGCGATGTGGACAGGGGACTGGAGAGGGAGGAGGGCAGAGCTCAGGTTCCGCATCTTCTCTCTGAACAGCCTTATTAAAAGAGGTGGTGGCTCTATGGAGAGTTCTAGCTCTCGGTAGGTGGTGCCCCCAGTCTGTGGGCTTTAGAAACACCCCCTCAAAACCCAGTGGCTGACAATCTCTGCATAGCCTCATTGCCCCTAGGTACCTAGGATTAGATTTTCCCTATTGACTGACCTGGCCAACATCTGTTTTCTGGGCTGGATCCTCACTGACGCACTATGTTAATATTTAATAGTTTTTCATTCAGGAAACAAAACAGGAAACTATTTTGTAGCTCAAAAGTCTAGGCTACTTTATTTCTCCAACTTTTGAGGAGGCGTCCTTCCACACACACTTTGGAAAGGAAGAACAGTAAATAATAAAGTATAAATGAGGTTCTCCCATTGCAGTTGATCAACTCCTGAAGGATCAAGTTGGGCTTAATGGATATATGCTGTCAGTTGTGAGAATCCTGAAGGCTACATGCTAGGTTTTAGTTACTATGCAGTGGCCTTGATCCAGTAAAATAAAGAAGAAGAGAAAAATAAAATTATCTATAAGAAGAAATAATAGTAAATGTAAAAAAATACAGGCTACATATATGTTAAAAAAAAAAACATTTAGTCAAAATTCTAAAACCCTAGTGTTCACTGAGCTATTTGGAATAACTTTGGCTGGCTTCTGGGGAAAAAATGTAAAATAAAAAAACATGATATGGTATATCTTGAGAATTTGACATCCCAGTGCACAGAGGAAAGCTGCTGAAAGAAAAAATATTCTTGCCTGACTCCATAGGAGGAAAAAAAAAAACAAGAAAAAAAAAGCTGAAAGGTGAAATTAAAGACAAGAAAATTGGATCTTTGTCTCAGGAAATAAAGCTAACACTTTAAATCTGTTGACTGAAGTATTCCTCTCCTCTCTCCTCATTATTTTAGGTTGATCCGATAAGTAAACCCATGCGGCAAATTTTATGCTGATAGGTGGCAAAGTAAGTGGCCAGAAAGTTCTTTTTGAGTTTTAATTTGACTTGTAATGCAATTAAGCAATTTACAGTGAAATGAATAATGAAATTACTTTGAAGAGTTTCTACTCACATTTAATTTGTATTTGATTCAGACTTAAATCTAATGTTTTAAAAAGCATGTTGCTCACCGAATTATTTTTTGCCTTGTGATGGACTCTCTATTTGTTCACACTTGTGGTCTGCTTTTATTTGGACTATGAAGATGTTTTAAAATATCATAGCCATATGCTAGCCGTAACCATAGAGGGTAATAGAGTTTCCTTTAGTATTAGCAACATCATTAATTCTTCTGCTTTCTGGACTCAGCATCCCAGCAGTCAGGTTCATAAAAATTCTATCTGCAAGAGCAAACATCTGCAATTCCAGGCACCATATTTAGTGGTCATGACTTCCCTCCATCCTTCATGCACTTGCTTTTCTATGACAAGATAACGTTGCCAAGTTCTCTAGCAAAAGGCATTCTGGCATAAAGAATAGTAAGGGCACAAGTCTAGCAAAATGGAAGCATGTGGTGTGCTGCTGTGCTAAGTCACTTCAGTCGGATCGGACTCTTTGCGACCCCACGGACTGTAGCCCGCCAGGTTCCTCTGTCCATGGGATTCTCCAGGCAAGAATACTGAAGTTGGTTGCCATGCCCTCCTCCAGGGGATCTTCCCAACCCAGGGATCGAACCCTCATCTCTTAAGTCTCTGCATTTGCAGGTGGGTTCTTACCACTCGCTCCAAATGGAAGCCCCATGTGATGTGCCTAGGGAATATTAATAACTCAGTGTCACTGGAACATGGTGTATGAATGGAAGTGAAGTGAAGTCGCTCAGTCATGTCCGACTCTTTGCGACCCCATGGACTGTAGCCTACAACGCTCCTCTGTCCATGGGATTTTCCAGGCAAGAGTACTGGAGTGGGTTTCCATTTCCTTCTCCAGAGGATCTTCCCAATCCAGGGATAGAACCTGGAAGGGAATATTAAAGTCCACTGGGTGGAATGATTTTGGTTGCATTTGAAACTATTTAACTTGAACCCCAAATTGTTTCTTTTCAGATAAGAAAAGAACGATATCCCTTGAGAACTATGTCTCTCCCTGAAAAAGGAACTTCTGACTTTAAAATATCACTGAAGAATTTGTGCCTGAAGTGTCCTTAGAGGCAGAACCTTGATAAAAGGAAGAGAAGTTTCTAGTTTTGGAAGATCTTTTTATCAGGAAAGAAAGCTTAGGAGAATGTTAAAAATACTGAATTGGCCAAAAAGTTCATTCGAGTTTTTGAGTAACACTTTATAGAAAAACCAGAACAAACGTTTTGGCCTACCCAATATATGGCCCTTGAATCTTAGCATTTTTCAAAATTAGTGATAGAGATGAACAATATAAGAATCCCAGAAACTATAGAAAACTCACCCAATTCATATTTGCCCCAAACTGAATTGAAATTTGAAAGTGAGTGCCAAGTATGTGGCTGTGAGCTTTCTAGGAGGAGACAGGTCACTAGCAGAAGCCTTGCTTCTCAACTGCAGGACCATCCAGACAAACCTTCTGGCCTGACATGCTGCCTTCCTAACCCTATCATGCCAGAGAAAGTGAGCAGCAGAACACATCTGGTAGATTCATGGTCCTGTTACCCAGGAAAATTTGAGATACAAACCAAAGTAATCCTTTTAAAAGTGTCTACTCTAACAGCAAGTGCTTTATTTTCCCATTCTGCATGAAGCAAGGTGATAACATCACTACTAGGCCCTTCTGCTTAGTTGGCAGATGCTATTAATACTATTTGGATCTTGCTAGGCCACCTCATGTAAAGAGTTGACTCATTGGAAAAGACTCTGATGCTGGGAGGGATTGGGGGCAGGAGGAGAAGGGGATGACAGAGGATGAGATGGCTGGATGGCATCACTGACTCGATGGACGTGAGTCTGAGTGAACTCCGGGAGTTGGTGATGGACAGGGAGGCCTGGCGTGCTGTGATTCATGGGGTTGCAAAGAGTCGGACATGACTGAGAGACTGATATGATCTGAAGCCATCTATGTATCTGTAGTTCCTTCGTCTCTGTTGCTACCTCTTCACCCCACCACCCACCAACCACTGAAGTGGTTAATTTCTTCCTAGTGAATCTACTGAGATGAAAGCCTTGGTTTGAATGGACATGAGCCAAAGGTATTCTGGCCACTCTCTCCTGTTTGCAAAACACAAGCAATGGGTTTGCATCCAATGAGTCTAACAGTGCTTCTTGACTAGGAGTGATTCTGTCCCCTCAGTGATGTTCAGCACTGTCCGGGCACATTCTTTTATTGTCATGACTGGAGGAAGGAAGTGCTACTGGCATCTAGTGAACAGAGGCCAGAGGCGTTGCTAAATATCCTGCGGTGCACAGGACACCAGCCCCCTTCTCTAACAGAATTGCCTGCACAAACTGTCAACAGTGTCACGGTGGAGAAACCCTGCTTTAATAGTCCAAGTGAAAAAAAAAAAGTGAAAAAAAAAATAGTCCAAGTGATCTACTTTCCTAAATAATCACTTACCTAGGGAACTTGTGTTTTATGAAGTCAGAAGAGTCAAGTAAAATGGATTCAAGCTATTAATACTTACGTTGCTTTGAAGACATACAAGCAAGCAACACCTGGATGCTTATAGCTCTTGCTTTATTGGAAAAGTGAAAAAAAAAAAAAAAACCAGAGAGAGTAGTCTTTCTAAGTAGAATGAGTCTTTTCAGGGGGGTGGCCTTTTTCATATTCAACAACATATGCTAGCCCTGTTTTCATGGAACCACAAGATTCTATGACTAGTTAGAATAGGTTTAAGCTTTCAGTCTCCTTCCTGTGGTTGACCAGAGTTTTTAGTATCCTTCCATCACTAAACATATCCTAGACAATCAGATTCACACTCAAATCTTTTCATCCTCTCCCTCCTCTAAAACCAAGGCAATGGTTGCCTGTGTTTTCTTACTACAATCACAGCAGCTAGCATTTATTGAGCAGTTACAATGTGCTGGGAGTTTTAAAGAAGATTTTACATATTCCATCTCATTTAATACCTAAAACAACCCCATGAGATGGGACTGATGTTATCCCCATTTTACAGATGAGGAAAATGAGGCAGAAGGATTTGCAGGTTGTTGCCTAGAACTGCATAGCTAGTAAATGGAGGTGTGGGGGAAACAAACCTAGGGGGTTAGGCTCCAGACTTGGCATCCTTCACTTCTAGGCTGACGTTTGGTGCAAAAGATTAGGTATTTCCTCTCCCCAGATACATTTTCCTTCTCCCCATTATACTATTTGTTAGTTATGGATTCATAACCTCCACCTCCACCCTCACCAGACCCTCTTCCACATTCTCGCATGGTAGAATCATTCTAGGGGGTGATGGGCTTTGCAGCACTTCGTGTCTCCCCTCCACACCCTTGCCTATCCAGGCTGAACACTCACAATATCTTTCTAGGAATATTTCTTGCTACTTCTCTGTTCTCATGAGTTACCCACACTTCTTCAAACAAACCCAACTCATCATCCAAGCACATTTTTCTACATTCTCTGCCTAGAATCATCTGCCTGCCTTGCAAGAGACCCCGATTTGATTCCTGGGTTGGGAAGATCTGCTGGAGAAGGGATAGGCTACCCTCTCCAGTATTCTTGGACTTCCCTGGAGGCTCAGCTGGTAAAGAATCTTCCCGCAATATGGGAAAGCTGGGTTCGATCCCTGGTTTGGGAAGATCCCCTGGAGAAGGGAAAGGCTACCCACTCCAGTATTCTGGCCTGGAGAATTCCATGGACAGAGGAGCCTGGTGGGCTACAGTCCATGGGGTCTCAAAGAATAGAACATGACTGAGCAACTTTCATTTTCACTGCCTAGAATACCATCTCTTTCCTTTCAACATACTCAAAGTCTGTCCATTTTTCAACTCCAGGACAAATTCTACCTTCAAGCTATTTTTCCTGTTTTCATTATTAAGTCATTATCAAGTCATTATAGTACTTGATATTTATACTTCTCATTTGGCTTTTAATTCCATATGATATTATTTTGTGTTGCTGTAAAAGCGTTATACATGAGTATTTATCTTCTGAGTTATGGGGCAGGATTCTTGAAAACAACAATAGACTGCTTTGTATTCTCCAATGTATGGAACCCAATACATATATATGGAGTGCCCAATATATACTTGCTGCTGCTGCTGCTAAGTCGCTTCAGTCGTGTCCAACTCTGTGCAATCCCATAGACGGCAGCCAACCAGGCTCCCCTGTCCCTGGGACTCTCCAGGCAAGAACACTGGAGTGGGTCGCCATTTCCTTCTCCAATGCATGAAAGTGAAAAGTGAAAGTGAAGTAGCTCAGTCGTGTCTGACTCATAGCGACCCCATGGACTGCAGCCTACCAGGCTCCTCCATCCATGGGATTTTCCAGGCAAGAGTACTGGAGTGGGATGCCATTGCCTTAGTAGATGATTAAATCAATGATTGCAGTTTGGAGAAAATGGACCACTCTAGTTCTGAAAATAAATCTCAATATATAAATAAATCCTAAAGAAATTAAAGCATACCTTTGTGCCTCCTCAATGTTGGTTTTTATTATTACAGTCTCTGGGATATAAAAATCATGTAAAACATCCAGTGTAGTCCATGGATGTTCTCAATGAAAGTAGGGAAATGACAAAACCACTATCTTTAGGACTTTACAAGCACCAAAATCTGAAAAACCTATCTTAATGGAAAATCTTTTAGTAGGGAAGTCATAGCTTACATATGGTAGACAGGTGTTCCTTTTAGTATCTTCTGCAAGAAAGGGATGTTGGTTTAACTGAGTGTTTGTGTGTTCACACTGAACTCTGAAGAAACACTGCTAGCACTTTTCTGGTATATGCAACACACGCACACACATGCACACACACACGCACACCACTGTGTACAGTGATTTTGGTTTTTTCCTCCTGTGGCATTTAGGCCAAACCAGCTTTAGAATAATGTTCTATCCTAAATTTGTCTTTATTGCAAATCAAGTGCTAAAGATGTGCTAGCAGTGGTGCTAAATAAGACAGATGCCTCTTTGGGGAGAAGAGAGCAACTGCGAAGCCACATGATTTGCGTGCAGCCCTGACTCCCTTGCTCATACCCTTTCCCTAGTTGGGAGTTTGCCTGAGGAGGAAGAAATCTGGATGGAAAAGCAGCAATTCCTGAGGGCTCTGTGAGATCAGAGGCCCGGGGGAGGAACGGGAGTTTAAAAAGCACACAAGAAAGGAAAAATTCTGATTAAAAACTCCAGTTAAAATCCATGGAGCTCTTAGTACTTTAGTGCAGAGGAAGACAAGAAAACAGCAGGTCAATTGCCTTTTCCCCAGCTTTCTGAAAAATGAAAGGAAAAAAATGTTGGTTGTGTTAAGACTTGTCACAAATAATTTCTATTGAAGAAATTCACTGTCAGATAACTGGATTTAGAGAAAGAACAATTAACTAAAGATCCCCAAAGTTTATACAAATTTCATGTCTTTACAAAGCCCAGAGAACAGGCTGAGTTCCTTTAAAGCTTATTATTATGAACACCTTTTTTTATCTTCCTGGTCTGTCTTCTCCAGAGGATTTATGTCTTTAATCTGCATAATACATAACCCCAGCTGAGACTGTGCTGCAGAGTTCTGGATCATTTGCAGAAGGCCAGCTGGCCATGAGAAAACGGGCTGACATAGATGATCAGAATCTGTCCTTATTTTGGGGGGCTTCCCAGGTGGCACTAGTGGTAAAGAACACACACCTGTCAGTGCAGGAGACATAGGAGATGCAAGTTCAATTCTTGTGTCAGGAAGATCCCCTGGAGGGGGGCGTGGCAACCACTCCAGTGTTCTTGCCTGGAGAATCCCATGGACAGAGGAGCCTGGCAGGCTACAGTCCATGGGGTTGCAAAGAACTGGACATGACTGAAGCAACTTAGCACACATGTACAAAGTTGCTTTTGTAAGACAATTAATTTGCTTCTGCTGGTGAACTGCAAACGTTTATCTAGTAAGTCCTGTGCACCTCAGTGGCAGTACACTGATTCTAGGAGACCAAAGGTCACCTTTGACTTGTGACAGCCTTTGAAATAGAAAGGCATACACGATCTCAGAGAAAGCAAAGACCTAATCCTTCAGCCTAGTCAGGAAACCTGTCTTTCATTTACAACTTTTGCCAGAAATGGAGCTCTTCTGCCTAATGCTTCTGGTATGAGAAGCCCAACCCAATACTAAGAGGTAGAGGGCAACCAAGGTGCCAAGTTGGTGACTGGTCTGAGCAGGCAGTTAATCCCAGGAAACTGTATATGAAAGAGTTGACGCTTCAACATGGTAATAAGACTTTATTGTCACAGCACTCTATTTAGTTGACAAAAATCTATTTGATTTTTTTCCTCAGATAGCTCAATTATATATTAACACCATCCTCTTAGAAACAAGGCGTGGTTATGGAAGATAACAACCTTAACAGTGAGAAGTGCCAGTCAGGCAGTACATTGCTGATTGTCACTTCTAAATCAGTTTCCTTCTGGGAACACGGATACCTGCTGGAGACATTATCTGCCAGCCTCCTTATAGCTAGCTATGGCTATACAGCTGTGGTGGTTAATTTTATGAGGCAACTTGACTGGACCAAAGGATGCCCAATAGCTGGTTAGACATTATTTTTGGGTGTTTCTAGGAGAGATTTGCATTTGAGTCAGTGGACTGAGTAAAGCACAGGGCCTTCGCCAACAGTGGGCATCAACCAACACAATGAGGGCATGATCAGAACAAAAGGGCAGAGAAAGGTTGGATTTATTGTCTGCCTGACTGTAAGCTGTGGTACTGATCTTCTCTTGCCCTCAGCCATTCTGGTTTCCAGCCTTCAAACCCAAGCTGAACTCTCCACCATCCGCTCCCTATCTTTCAGGCTTCAAAACTACACCACTGACTTTCCTGAGTCTCCAGCTTGCAGATGGTACATCATCGGACTTCATCTCCATATTTGTATAAGCTGATTCCCTTTAACGTGTCTATGTGCTGTGCGGTGCTAAGTCACTGCAGTCCCACTCTTTGCGACACTGTGGACTGTAGCCCACCAGGCTCCTCTGTCCATGAGATTCTCCAGAAAGAATATTGGAGTGGGGTGCCATTCTCTCCTTCAGGGGATCTTCCTGACCCAAGGATTCAACCTGTGTCTCTAAAGTCTCCTGCATTGTCAGGCAGGCTCTTTACCACTGGTACCATCTGGGAAGCCCATCTATTGTTCAGCCACTCAGTTGTGTGACTCTTTGTGACCCCATGGACTACAGCACACCAAGCTTCCTTGTCCTTCACCATCTCCTGGAGTTTGCTCAAACTTATGTTCATTGAGTCAGTGATGCCATCCAACCATCTTGTCCTTGGTGATTCGATGTAAGCTAATTTATATATTTACTTCACTGAAGTGACAATTTAAAATTGTATATATTTAAGGCATACAACTAGGTGATTTGATATATGTATCAAAGCTAATTAATATATCCATCACCTCACATAGTTACTATTTTCAATTTTTCTTTTTTGATATGAGAGTTTAAGATCAATCCTCTTAGCAAATTTCTAGTAAGCAATATTGTTAACCATAGTTACATTGTTGTACAGTGGATCTCTAGAAATTATTCATGTTGTATAACTAAAACTTTGTATCACTTGACCAACATGTCTCCCATCCCTCCTGCCCCCAGTAACAACCAGTCTTCTATTTCTATCATTTGACTATTTAGATTCTAGATGTAGAGAAGTTCATGCCAGATTTGGCTTTCTGTATATGGCTTATTCCACTTAGCATAATGTCCTCCAAGTTTATCCATGTCACGAATGGCAGAATTTCCTTCTTTTATGAGTAATATTCCATGGTATATGTGCATAAGATACGTGTAGATACATCACATTTTCTTTATCCCTTCATCCATCAATGGACTTCTAGACTGTCTCCATATCTTGGCTGTTGTGAATAATGCTATAATAAACATGGGCTTATAGATCCCTCCTTAAAAGGGGGTTTTCATTTTCTTTGCATATATGACCAGGAGAGAGATAGCTGGATCATATAGTAGTTCTATTTTTCATTTTTTGTAGAACCTCCATAATATTTTTCATAATGGCCATACCAACTTTTATACCCACCAACAGTATCTGAGGGTTCCCTTTTTTCCTCATTCTTACCAATATTTGTTATCTTTCACCTTTCTGATAAATGACTTTCTAACAAGTCTGAGGAGAGATCTCATTGTTTTTATTTGCATTTCTCTTATAATTAGTGAATTTGAGCACCTTTTCATATACCTGTTGGCTAATTACATGTCTTCTTTTCAGAAGTATCCACATCTTTTGCCCATTTTTAAAAATTGAGTCATATGATGAGTGAAAGGAGGTTTTGAGTGTGGATAAGTCAGATTGATTTACTGTAACTAAATGCAATTTTTACTTTCAAAAACAAGGTTTTTTTCATACCTCAGATTTAAAAAAAATCTTTCAAATTCATATTTCTTCATTCCAATCCCAAAGAAAGGCAATGCCAAAGAATGCTCAAACTACCGCACAATTGCACTCATCTCACACACTAGTAAAGTAATGCTCAAAATTCTCCAAGCCAGGCTTCAGCAATACGTGAACCGTGAACTTCCTGATGTTCAAGCTGGTATTAGAAAAGGCAGAGGAACCAGAGATCAAATTGCCAACACCTGCTGGATCATCAAAAAAGCAAGAGAGTTCCAGAAAAACATCTATTTCTGCTTTATTGACTATGCCAAAGCCTTTGACTGTGGATCATAATCAACTGTGGAAAATTCTGAAAGAGATGGGAATACCAGACCACCTGATCGGCCTCTTGAGAAATTTGTATGCAGGTCAGGAAGCAACAGTTAGAACTGGACATGGAACAACAGACTGGTTCCAAATAGGAAAAGGAGTACGTCAAGGCTGTATAGTCACCCTGCTTATTTAACTTATATGCAGAGTACATCATGAGAAACTCTGGACTGGAAGAAGCACAAGCTGAAATCAAGATTGCCGAGAGAAATATCAATCACCTCAGATATGCAGATGACACCACCCTTATGGCAGAAAGTGAAGAGGAACTCAAAAGCCTCTTGATGAAAGTGAAAGTGGAGAGTGAAAAAGTTGGCTTAAAGCTCAACATTCAGAAAACAAAGATCATGGCATCCGGTCCATCACTTCATGGGAAATAGATGGGGAAACAGTGGAAACAGTGTCAGACTTTATTTTTCTGGGCTCTAAAATCACTGCAGATGGTGACTGCAGCCATGAAATTAAAAGACGCTTACTCCTTGGCAGGAAAGTTATGACCAACCTAGATAGCATATTCAAAAGCAGAGGCATTACTTTGCCAACAAAGGTCTGTCTAGTCAAGGCTATGCTTTTTCCAGTAGTCATATATGGATGTGAGAGTTAGACTGTGAATAAAGCTGAGCGCCAAAGAATTGATGCTTTTGAACTGTGGTATTGGAGAAGACTCTTGAGAGTCCCTTGGACTGCAAGGAGATCCAACCAGTCCATTCTGAAGGAGATCAGCCCTGGGATTTCTTTGGAAGGAATGATGCTAAAGCTGAAACTCCAATACTTTGGCCACCTCATGTGAAGAGTTGACTCACTGTAAAAGACTCTGATGCTGGGAGGGATTGGGGGCAGGAGGAGAAGGGGACGACAGAGGATGAGATGGCTGGATGGCATCACTGACTCAATAGACGTGAGTCTCAGTGAACTCCAGGAGTTGATGATGGACAGGGAGGCCTGGCATGCTGCAATTCATGCGGTCGCAAAGAGTTGGACATGACTGAGCGACTGAACTGAACTTTTTATATACGTTTAACAATTCATAGAGAAATACTGTATCTAATGCTTCACTCAACAGGTAAATTTTCAAACATCCCAAAACCTTGTGCATGGTTTTATGGAGGACAGAAAAGAATGCAGCTCCATACTTTCTTTGCTGTTGCAAGACTCCAATAATCATCACTAAGGGTGTGACAGCTAGAAAGTTAAGAGAGCACAAAGGCCATTCAACTTTTCAGGTTTTGGTAAGGAGCAGATTTTCTATGGTGTGTCCTAAGTTGCTTCAGTGTCCAACTCTTTGTGATGATATGGACTGTAGCCCACCAGGCTCCTCTGTCCATGGGATTCTCCAGGCAGGAGTACTGGAGTAGGTTGCTGTTTCCTGCTTCAGGACATCTTCCTGACCCAGGGATCAAACCTGCATCTCTTACATCTCCTGCATTGGTAGGTGGGTTCTTTACCACTAATGCCACCTGGGATTTAATCCCTAGCCAGTTTTTGCAGACTCCCATGAAGTGGTCCATGCATTACAACAAGTTGTCATACCACACCATTTTAAAAGTTAACTTTATGCAAAGCACTGGAAATCCTAGGAACTGCTGGTCTCATTACATCTCCAGAGGGTTGACCTCTGTCCAGAAAAAGAGATGATCCCATAAAGGTTCTGGGGCTGAGATATTAACAATTTTTTAACTTCCATAATTATCTCTGCTAAGAGATGATGCTATGCTGTAACCCAATAAGAAAGAACGTCAGGAGCTTTGTATGCCAAACTTGGAGGAATTCAATCTTTAATGGTTGCCTGTATCTGAAGGATCTGAATTTTAACCTAGCCTCTGACACTCACATGTTCTTGGTTCCCATTGGCTCTTGTGTCAGAGCCAATGGGAACCACACAGGCTACTCTCTCATGCAGCACCACTAGTTTCCTAGATTCCACCATGATGGAATTCTGCATGTTGCTCTGATTTTTACCCTTTTCATGGTTTCATGCAATCTCGACCTTGCCCAGATCTACAGAACTGATCCTTGCAACTCTAATTGAGACATGTGGTCCTACTCCTGCTGCTTATTTCAAACATGGGTGTGTATATTTCTTTGCTAGAAACCCTTTAGAGTCCAAGAGAGGAAAAGTACCCAGTGTGAGTAGTGAGTCCTGTGGCCAAGAGACATACAACCATATTCCTCAAGGGGGTACCATAGTCCCAAGCCTCTGCAGGGGCTTTTGCAGCCCTGTTGATATTCTTTTATCTACCTGGACCCTCAGATATGTACCCACCTCAAGTGTGTGTGTGTGTGTGTGTGTGTGTGTGTGTGTGTTAGTCACTCAATCGTGTCCGACTCTTTGTGACCCCATGGACTGTAGTCTGCTAGGCTCTTCTGTCCATGGAATTCTCTAGGCAGGAATACTGGAATGGGTTGCCATTTCCTTCTCCAGGGGATCTTAGAAACACAGGGGTCAAACCTGGGTTTCCGGCATTGCAGGCAGATTCTTTACCATCTGAGCCACCAGGGGCCCTCAGGAATGTACCCAGGGTAGATGTATTTAGGCTCTTAAATACATTGACTGTGACCAAAATGGCAGTTATTCCCGGTGGGAGGGAAGTGACTCTGAATTCATGTGGTAAAGCCATATTTTCACTAGAAATGACTAGAGACAGCCTGGAAAATTATTTAGTGGCATTGAGTTACACAAGAGGATGAAAGGCTTGATCAAAAGTCTCTCAGAGCTACTAAGCTAGTACTTAAGGATCCAGTCTCCCACATTCTCTTTATTGTTTTTCCCTCAAACTTACTAAAAAATTCCGTTCAAAAACTGTGAAAGGTCCCCTGCAAAATGTGATTTCCCCTGCTCTTCCCCTCCACGCGTGGCAGCTGAAACACAGCGCAGGCTGGACTCTGACTCATTCCCCACAGGAGGCACTGAAGCACAGCTCTTTCATTGTACAAAGACACTGCAGGGATTTATTTAAACATTAAAAAACACCCATTTTTAGGAGCAGAGAAAATAAGCATTTCCTAGTGAGAGGGAAGTGCCAACCTATATAGAATAGCTTCCAACCCTTGGATTATATTTTCCTGCTCTTAAAGAACAAATTGCTAATGATACCACTAACCTACTGTGAGCTTTTCCCTCCTCTCTGCACAGCACACTTTCCAAAAAAAGATCTGGCTCCTGTCAGCAATTCACAAAATCCAAAAGCTAGATGTAGGATAAAACCCACATAAGGGAGAAGTGGGGCTACTGCCCACAAGCCACCAAGGAATAAGCTTCCTTTTTACCTAGTTATAGTAACTGAAGACATTTAATCAGGACTTATTTACCTACTATAAAAATACATTATCAAGGAGCAACATACCTAAAGGTATTTAATACCTTTAATAACAAGGTAATAAAAGAAAATTTAAACTGCCAAACGCCATCCACCATGGAGCCTGAGCCGATTTATCTAAATTCATGAACATGAAGTAGACATTACCAGAGATGGATATTTTCAAATTCAATTGAATACATTATTGCATGATTAATCACCTCATACACACCAGATAGAGCAGATCATAGTTTTCATAAATAGTTGATAAATTCTTTGAAGAAGGGGGTCAAAGGATTTGAAGAGAAGCCCTCACCTGCACCCTTCCTTCCTTCAGATGTCATCAGTGGGAAATACGTCCATGAGAACGGGTACTATGCTGACCTCTTTAGAGCTGTCTTCTGCTGTCTGCTAGGTTTTGTGTTCTGAGATGACGAAAAGTCAGAGTTAATTTAGATCTCAGCATTCCACAAGGGTTTGCGTTGGGCCTTAATAACTGATGTCAAGTGAATCCAAAAGCACTGCCTGTAAATTTCGTAGGAGAAGGAAAAGCCTGCCTGTTTCATAAGGGGTTGGGGAAGGAGGGCAGCAGCAGATTTGTACACCAAACCCAGGCCCTCAGCTCTCAGGAGAGACCCCTCTCTCTTCTGGTTTGAGAAACTGATGGAAATACATGACATTCTTTTTCAAGACCATCTCACAGATTGTGGTCACACTGACTATCCCAGGGCCAAAATATATTCCTGAACAGCTTGTAGAGTCAGAAAGTCCTGGGTTTGAATATAAGCTCTAGCACGTACTGGCTGGGTGGCCTCAACCTAAGTTTCCATTCTTGAGAAAGTAGGATCAATAGTACTGTGTGTTCTCCCAATTCTGTTTTAAAAAGTTCAAGCCTACAGACAGTTTGAAGCTATCATATGTCTCAATTTCACAAAAGTTCATGAATTCTTGACATTCTGCCACATTCGCTTTCTCTCCGTGTAACACTTTAGTTGTTTTTGAACTGTTCAAAAGTAAATTGCAAACTTGATGGTACTTAAATACTTCACAGATTTCTAAGACTAGAAGACAGTTCCCTCCCTAACCACAGCTCCAAGTCAACCAAGAAATCTGACCCAATGTTATTGTTATTATCTAAAATGCAGACTACCTTCAGATTTCCCCAGTAATTCCAGTAATAACTTTGTACCTGGTTTTTATCCATCCAGGATAACCAAAGACCACACACTTCATTTAGTTGTTGTCTCTGTAGTCTGTTTTAGTTTAGATCACTTTCCTTTGTTTTTTCATGGCATTGATAGTTTTGAAGAATTCAGGCCATTTGTGGCCACTTGTAAAATGTCCCTAAATCTGAATTTGTCTGTTTCCTCATGGCTATATTCAGGCTAAACATTTCAGTGAGAACACTTCCCATTACAAACCAACACAAGGCACATAATACCAGTTTGTCCCATTACTGGTGATTTACTTTGTTCATGTGGCTCATGTATCACAAGTTTTACTATTGTAAAGGGATGTCTTAGCTCTCTGTAATTAAGAACTAACCGGGGCATGATGTTTTGAGACTGTGCATATTCTGTCCACTTTATCATTTAGCATCCATTGATGACTTGCTTCAATCAGTTATTCCATTCATGGTTAAAAAATAGCAAATTTTCCAGTCCCGTTTTTCGTTCTGTTAACTGACATTGTTCTATAAAGAGCTCCCCAAGCGCAGGCGGCTGCGACCGGCGCACTAAGCGCGGCCGAGAGGAGCTACCCCACGTCCAAGGTCAGGGGCAGAAGCTGGGAGGACCTCATGCCTGAAGGGCGGTGGCCAAGAGGAGTTACCCCATGTCTGAGGTCAGGGGCAGCGGCCGAGAGTGCCAGGCTACGATGGCGCAGGAACGGCCGAGAGGAGCTACCCTGGGTCCAAGGTCAGGGGCAGCGACGAGAGGAGTTACCCCGCGTCCGAGGTCAGGGGTGGTGACGAGAGGAGCTACCCCATGCCCCCAAGCCCGAGGCCAGGGGCGGCGGCCAGGAGGAGCAACCCCACGTCCAAGGAGCCGTGGCTGCGCGGGCGCAGGAGGGCCTAGAGGAGCTATCCCACATTGAAGGTCAGGAAGGGCGGCGGTGAGGAGATACCCCTCGTCCAAGGTAAGGAGCAGCGGCTGTGCTTTCCTGGAGCAGCCGTAAAGAGATACCCCACGCCCAAGGTAAGAGAAACCCAAGTAAGATGGTAGGTGTTGCAAGAGGGCATCAGAGGGCAGACACACTGAAACCATACTCACATAAAACTAGTCAATCTAATCACACTAGGACCACAGCCTTGTCTAACTCAACAAAACTAAGCCATGCCCATGGGGCAACCCAAGATGGGCAGGTCATGGTGGAGAGGTCTGACAGAATGTGGTCCACTGGAGAAGGGAATGTCAAACCACTTCAGTATTCTTGCCTTGAGAACCCCATGAACAGTATGAAAAGGCAAAATGATAGGATACTGAAAGAGGAACTCCCCAGGTCAGTAGGTGCCCAATATGTTACTGGAGATCCGTGGAGAAATAACTCCAGAAAGAATGAAGGGATGGAGCCAAAGCAAAAAGAATACCCAGCTGTGGATGTGACTGGTGATAGAAGCAAGGTCCAATGCTGTAAAGAGCAATATTGCATAGGAACCTGGAATGTCAGGTCCATGAATCAAGGCAAACTGGAAGTGGTCAAACAAGAGATAGCAAGAGTGAATGTCGACATTCTAGGAACCAGCAAACTAAAATGGACTGGAATGCGTGAATTTAACTCAGATGACCATTATATCTACTACTGCGGGCAGGAATCCCTCAGAAGAAATGGAGTAGCCATCATGATCAACAGAAGAGTCCGAAATGCAGTACTTGGATGCAATCTCAAAAACGACAGAATGATCTCTGTTCGTTTCCAAGGCAAACCATTCAATATCACAGTAATCCAAGTCTATGCCCAAACCAGTAACGCTGAAGAAGCTGATATTGAACGGTTCTATGAAGACCTATAAGATCTTTTAGAACTAACACCCCAAAAAGATGTCCTTTTCATTATAGGGGACTGGAATACAAAAGTAGGAAGTCAAGAAACACCTGGAGTAACAGGCAAATTTGGCCTTGGAATACGGAATGAAGCAGGGCAAAGACTAATAGAGTTTTGCCAAGAAAATGCACTGGTCATAACAAACACCCTCTTCCAACAACACAAGAGAAGACTCTATACATGGACATCACCAGATGGTCAACACTGAAATCAGATTGATTATATTCTTTGCAGCCAAAGATGGAGAAGCTCTATACAGTCAGCAAAAACAAGACTAGGAGCTGACTGTGGCTCAGACCATGAACTCCTTATTGCCAAATTCAGACTGAAATTGAAGAAAGGAGGGAAAACCACTAGACCATTCAGGTATGACCTAAATCAAATCCCTTATGATTATACAGTGGAAGTGAGAAATAGATTTAAGGGCCTAGATCTGACAGATAGAGTGCCTGATGAACTATGGAATGAGGTTCATGACACTGTACAGGAGACAGGGATCAAGACCATCCCCATGGAAAAGAAATGCAAAAAAGCAAAATGGCTCTCTGGGGAGGCCTTACATATAGCTGTGAAGAGAAGACAAGTGAAAAGCAAAGGAGAAAAGGAAAGATATAAACATCTGAATGCAGAGTTCCAAAGAATAGCAAGAAGAGATAAGAAAGCCTTCTTCAGCGATCAATGCAAAGAAATAGAGGAATACAACAGAATGGAAAAGACTAGAGATCTCTTCAAGAAAATTAGAGATACCAAGGGAACATTTCATGCAAAGATGGGCTCGATAAAGGACAGAAATGGTATGGACCTAACAGAAGCACAAGATATTAAGAAGAGATGGCAAGAATACACAGAAGAACTGTACAAAAAAGATCTTCACGACCCAGATAATCACGATGGTGTGATCACTGACCTAGAGCCAGACATCCTTGAATGTGAAGTCAAGTGGGCCTTAGAAAGCATCACTACGAACAAAGCTAGTGGAGGTGATGGAATTCCAGTTGAGCTGTTTCAAATCCTGAAAGATGATGCTGTGAAAGTGCTGCACTCAATATGCCAGCAAACTTGGAAAACTCCGCAGTGGCCACAGGACTGGAAAAGGTCAGTTTTCATTCCAATCCCAAAGAAAGGCAATGCCAAAGAATGCTCAAACTACCGCACAATTGCACTCATCTCACACGCTAGTAAAGTAATGCTCAAAATTCTCCAAGCCAGGCTTCAGCAATACGTGAACCGTGAACTTCCTGATGTTCAAGCTGGTATTAGAAAAGGCAGAGGAACCAGAGATCAAATTGCCAACACCTGCTGGATCATCAAAAAAGCAAGAGAGTTCCAGAAAAACATCTATTTCTGCTTTATTGACTATGCCAAAGCCTTTGACTGTGGATCATAATCAACTGTGGAAAATTCTGAAAGAGATGGGAATACCAGACCACCTGATCGGCCTCTTGAGAAATTTGTATGCAGGTCAGGAAGCAACAGTTAGAACTGGACATGGAACAACAGACTGGTTCCAAATAGGAAAAGGAGTACCTCAAAGCTGTATATTGTCACCCTGCTTATTTAACTTATATGCAGAGTACATCATGAGAAACTCTGGACTGGAAGAAGCACAAGCTGAAATCAAGATTGCCGGGAGAAATATCAATAACCTCAGATATGCAGATGACACCACCCTTATGGCAGAAAGTGAAGAGGAACTAAAAAGCCTCTTGATGAAAGTGAAAGTGGAGAGTGAAAAAGTTGGCTTAAAACTCAACATTCAGAAAACGAAGATCATGGCATCCGGTCCCATCACTTCATGGGAAACAGATGGGGAAACAGTGGAAACAGTGTCAGACTTTATTTTTGGGGGCTCCAAAATCACTGCAGATGGTTGACTGCATCCATGAAATTAAAAGATGCTTACTCCTTGGAAGGAAAGTTATGACCAGCCTAGATAGCATATTCAAAACCAGAGACATTACTTTACCAACAAAGGTTCGTCTATTCAAGCCTATGGTTTTTCCTGTGGTCATGTATGGATGTGAGAGTTGGACTGTAAAGAAGGCTGAGCGCCAAATAATTGATGCTTTTGAATTGTGGTGTTGGAGAGGACTCTTGAGAGTCCATTGAACTGCAAGGAGATCCAACCAGTCCATTCTGAAGGAGATCAGCCCTGGGATTTCTTTGGAAGGAATGATGCTAAAGCTGAAACTCCAGTACTTTGGCCACCTCATGCGAAGAGTTGACTCATTGGAAAAGACTCTGATGCTGGGAGAGATTGGGGGCAGGAGGAGAAGGGGACGATAGAGGATGAGATGGCTAGATGGCATCACTGACTCGATGGATGTGAGTCTGGGTGAACTCCTGGAGTTAGTGATTGATAGGGAGGCCTGGTGTGCTTCGATTCATGGAGTCGCAAAGAGTCAGACACGACTGAGCAACTGAACTGAACTGAACTGAGAGATTATTTATTTAGTTTTTGGTCATGCCTTCGAGCTTGTAGGATCTTAGTTCCCCAGTAAGGAATCAAACTCAGACCCTCAGCCATAAAAGTGCCAAGTCCTAACAACTGGATAACCAGGGAATTCCCCACAGGGATTATTTTAAATTTAACATGTTCAGTTCAGTCGCTCAGTCATGTCCAACTCTTTGTGACCCCACGGACTGCAGCAAGCCAGGCTTCCCTGTCCATCACCAACTCCCAGAGCTTACTCAAACTCACGTCTGTCAAATCAGTGATGCCATCCAACCATCTCATCCTCTGTCAACCCTTTGCTCCCACCTTTAAACTTTCCCAGCATCAGGGTCTTTTCCAGTGAGTCAGTTCTTCACATCAGGTGGCAAAGTATTGGGAGTTTCAGCTCCAGCATCAGTCCTCCCAATGAATACTATGCTATGCTATGCTAAGTCACTTCAGTCATGTCCGACTCTGTGCGACCCCATAGACGGCAGCCCACCAGGCTCAGCTGTCCCTGGGATTCTCCAGGCAAGAATACTGGAGTGAGTTGTCATTTCTTTCTCCAATGCATGAAAGAGAAAAGTGAAAGTGAATTCGCTCAGTCGTGTCCGCCTCTTCGCAACCCCATGGACTGCAGCCTGCCAGGCTCCTCCGTCCATGGGATTTTCCAGGCAAGAGTACTGGAGTGGGTTGCCATTGCCTTCTCCATCCCAATGAATAGTCAGAACTGATTTCCTTTAGGATTGACTGGTTGGATCTCCTTGCAGTCCAAGGGACTCTGAAGAGTCTTCTCCAACACCACAGTTCAAAAGCATTGATTCTTTGGTGTTCAGCCTTCTTTATAGTCCAGCTGTCCCATCCATACATGACTACTGGAAAAACCACAGCTTTGACTAGACAGACCTTTGTTGGCAAAGTAATGTCTTTGCTTTTTAGAATACACTGTCTAGGTTGATCATAGCTTTTCTTCCAAGGAGCAAGCATCTTTTAATTTCTTGGCTGCTCTCACCATCTGCAGTGATTTTGGAGCCCAAAAGAACAAAGTCACTGTTTCCATTGTTTCTCCATCTATTTGCCATGAAGTGATGGGACTGGATGCCATGATCTTAGTTTTCTGAATGTTGAACTTTAGGCCAACTTTTTCACTCTCCTCTTTCACTTTCATCAGGAGGCTCTTCAGTTCTTCACTTTCTGCCATAAAGGTGGTGTCATTGATTATCTGAGGTTATTGGTATTTCTCCCAGCAATCTTGATTCCAGCTTGTGCTTCATCCAGTTTCGTGTGTTCCATGATGTACTCTGCATATAAGTTAAATAAGCAGGACGACAATATACAGCCTTGATGTACTCCTTTCCCTATTTGGAACCAGTCTGTTGTTCCATGTGCAGTTCTAACTGCTGCTTCCTGACCTGCATACAGATTTCTCAAGAGGCAGGTGAGGTGGTCTGGTATTCCCATCTCTCTAAGACTTTTCCACAGTTTGTTGTGGAATGACTTAGAATTGCCTTTGTATGATTTGTGCTTGTGATCCATAGACTTCTCCAGTTTCTTCTGATCTACACAGTCAAAGGCGTTGGTGTAGTCAATAAACCAGAAGTAGATGTTTTTATGGTATTCTCTTGCTTTTTCAGTGATCCAGCAGATGTCGGCAATTTGATCTCTGGTTCCTCTGCCTTTTCTAAATCCAGCTTGAACATCTGGAAGTTCACGGTTCATGTACTTTGAAGCATGGCTTGGAGAATTTTGAGCATTACTTTGCTAGAGTGTGAGAGCAGTGTAACTGTGTGGTAGTTTGAGCATTCTTTGGCATTGCCTCTCTTTGGGATTGGAAGGAAAACTGACCTTTTTCAGTCCTGTGGCCACTGCTGAGTTTTCAAAATTTGGTGGCAGACTGAGTGCAGGATTTCACAGCATCATCTTTTAGGATTTGAAATAGCTCAACTGAAATTCCATCACCTCCCCTAGCTTTGTACGTGGTGATAATTCCTAAGGCTCACTTGACTTCACATTCCAGGATGTCTGGTTCTAGGTGAGTGATCAAACTGTCATGATTATTTGGGTCATGAAGATCTTTTTTGTATAGTTCTTCTGTGTATTGTTGCCACCTCTTAATATCTTCTGCTTCTGTTAGGTCCATACCATTTCTGTTCTTTATTGTTCCCATCTTTGCATGAAATATTTCCTTGTACCTCTAATTTTCTTGAAGAGATCTGTAGTCTTTCCCATTCTATTGTTTTCCTCTATTTCTTTGCACTGATCACTGAAGAAGGCTTTCTTATCTCTCCTTGGTATTCTTTGGAACTCTGCATTTAAATGCATATATCTTTCCTTTTCTCCTTGGCCTTTAGCTTCTCATCTTTCTCACCTATTTGTAAGGTGTCCTCAGACAATCATTTTGTCTTTTTAACACTTAACACGTTACAATCTAATAAAGAGTTGTGATGGTTAGAACAAAAGTATCAAACTTTTGGCACATATTTGGACCACAGTGTGTATCTGATAAGCGGTGGTGAGACAGGCCTGAGACCTGACACTCTTCGCTGCAACGCTGCGTTGCTTACACCTGGACACCCAGAAAGTTTTTAATTACATAGATGAGGAGTTGCCATGAGGTATTTATGCTACTTGGAGCAAACACTAAGAACTAATAGGGAAGGCTTTGGGGTTCCTGGACCCTATTGAACTTATATTTCTTTCCTTGTAATCATCTCAGATTCACAGGAAAGGCCATCTGCTGGGCAAACACATTACGTAAGTGAACCTGACCAGTGGAGATACAGACCGGAGGGGCGTGATTTTACTGGAGCTAGTCATCTGCAGTTGTCCTAGGAATTGTAAAGAGAAGGCAGGCAAACACTTGGAGGAGTGAACTGATGTACTGTTACGCTTAACTATGCTTTATTCTGTTGGAAGATCCTCCCATCTTCATAGTCTTCCTCTTTTTTTTTTCCCTCTCCCTGCTTTTTCCTTCCCTTACATCTTATACCCTCATTGCTAGTCTACCTTCTTGCTTGCTTTTTCTTTTAGTCCCAAGGCTGCCTCAGTCCTTGCTGAGGGTGCGGTTCTCTGACGACAACCCCCAGCCACAGGGAATGGAGGCTTCGTGAGCTAGAAAAGACTGCACCCACTCTCTCTCCTCTGAATCTTTCCCTCTTAACTCTCACTTTCCTCAATCATTTCACAAGGTGTTCTTATCTTTTACCTTAAATAATGTTGAACATACATTTCTCAGGCTTTTCAGGCAGCTCAGCAGTAAAGAATCTGCCTGCCAGTATAGGAGATGCAAGTTCAATCCCTGGGTCAGGAAGATTCCAGGAGTAGGAAATGGCACCCCACTCCAGTATTCTTGCCTGGGAAATCCCATGGACAGAGGAGCTGGTGGGGTCCAGTCCACGGGGTTGCAAAAGAGTTGGACACACCTGAGCAGCTTAATGTGATGTGGCGTTTTTAAGATATGATAGTTAAAAAAAATTTCAGGTTGACAGATACTCAGCAGACCAGTGTGGGTAGGTTGGGTGTGGCCAGAGCTCTGAAGGGACAAAGTCCATTGGATGCACAGAGCAAGGATTAGGGAGATACTCAGCTCTGTCATTTACTAGATAAATAATTTGAGAAAATGACTAAACTTCCCTGAGCCTCACTCCCCTCATCTGGGGAGAATATCCCTTTCACAAGAGATTTATAAAAATTGATGCATTATTTAGTTCTGTCTGGAATACTTTATCAATGCTTGTTTACATCAACTAATTAAAACTGATGATTCATTTATAAAAAACTGAATTGATCAGTTAATATTCACATTGATGGGCATTCAACATAAAGTCACAGCAAAAGAATTTTTAAAAGCATAAACAATAAGACAGCCTGAGCAATGTTATTTCATGCTCCTCAGTTGAGAAACCATTGGAAGTCATTGCTTCTAATATTGCTTTTTTTCTGTTTCATATAATCCTATAAGAACCAAGGAATAAGTTACCATGTTTCTCGGAAGATTCTATGTTTTGTTGTATTTGCCTATTTTTTTTCTTTCTTTTGCAATTGTGAATTTTATATGAAGGACCAAAAAAGAAAAAACTTCAGTATTAAATAGATAAAATAATTTTATACATTTTTGAGGGAGATTCAAGTAATACATTACCTATGCTTTTCACTGTGCTTCATGGTATGAAAAGTTCTTTAGTGATCTACTCTTAAGAACAAAGGTCATACATTTTAATATACATCCTGCTGAGAAACTTGAAGCTGATTTATGACCCTTCAAACCTGCACCTTTGCATTCTGCATGCATAATTTTAAGAGTTCATGGTTTCAGTGAAGGGGAAAAAGCAAAGATTTCTTCCATTTTTTCAATAATTAAATTCCTTTTCTATATTGAGATGATCTCTAAGATGAAAGAAGGATATAGACAATAAAATGGCAAAACAGAAATGGAAAATCAGGACCATAGTGAAATGTAGAATATTATGAACACAGAAAAATACAAATCCAGTCACCGGTAAGGGGTTCCCTCACTGAGTGCCCACCAAAAACACATGGGATGCTTTGAAGATCTGTAGTTCCGGGGCCTCCTCCCAGACATACTGAATCAGGCTCTCAAGAGGTGAGGCCTGGAAACTGGACTTTTAAAAAAGCTCCTCACATTTGGGAATAACTGATGTATACTTTTGGAGAAGGAAACAGCAACCCACTCCAGTGTTCTTGCCTGGAGAATCCCAAGGACAGAGGAGCCTGGTGGGCTGCCATCTATGGAGTCACACAGAGTTGGACACGACCGAAGCAACTCAGCAGCAGATGTATACTTTAGTGTTACACATGTGTGTATATGTGAGAGAAAGAGGGGACAGTGTTAGGGAGAAGGGGTGGGGAGGGCAGAGAGGCTGGGCTGGTAGTAGGGGAGTAAAGGCACATCAGTATAGTATTCTGAATTCCGTCTGCCCAAGCAAAGCATGACAAAGATGAAATCAGTAATTCTCTAATATAAGTATTTATGGTAGAAAACACAAGAGAAAACTTTCCTATAACTGAACTCTAAAAGCAGTCTCTTTTGGTGTTACACCAGTAGGGTTCTGAAGGCTGAAGACAATGGATTGACTGTGGGTCTGAGAACAGGGTGATGGAGCTGCTCTGGTGTCAAATATACTAGGCATGTTGCTGCTTCCCTCCACATCCTTTCTTACCAAAATAAAAAATGCACACCACTACCATCTTACAGGTGTGTGGTACTTGCTGTTTACAAAGCTATTTCATTTACTTAACTCCAGCTGATGTTTAAACAATCTTATATCAGCTGTTATTACGACCAGCCAATATCATTTCCATTTCAGAAATAAGTCCCTTGAGTGGCTCACCTAAAGTTACACAGAAGGCACTTGGCAGAAAGGAAAAGTTTCCTCTGACATCATACTGCTTCTATGTATCACTGCCAATCTTTTCATTATATGGAGAGCAAAGCAGTTAATCATAAAGGAAATCAACACTGAACATTCTTTGGAAGGATTGATGCTGAAGCTGAAACTCTAATACTTTGGCCACCTAATGCGAAGAGCCAAGTTACTGGAAAAGACCCTGATGCCGGGAAGGACTGAAGGCAGGAGGAGGAGGGGATGACAGAGGATGAGATGGTTGGATGGTGTCACTGACTCGATGGACGTGAATTTGAGCAAGCTCCGGGAGATGGTGAAGGACAGGGAAGCCTGGTGTGCTGCAGTCCATAGGGTTGCAAAGAGTTGAACACGACTGAGCGACTGAAGAACAACAACAACAAAATAGCAAGATAGGCTGAGCTCTTTGGTAAACAGAATGTGGTGAATATTTATTTTCATTCTGATTTTACAATTAGACAAAGATACAAAAGAATTTACAGGACTGGGATGGTCTCTGTGCTGGAAAAGTTTATTAGCTAGTAAAAGCAGCTCACCCGTTTTATATAGTTTAAGCCTAGTGAGTCCTCACTCTTCATAGTTTCATAAAAGTATTTGTCTCCTATAAAGAAAGGCCTTCAAATTTAGGAGGTTCTCACTTTAAAAGACTGCATAGTAACTTCTGAGTACCTGAATGACATGGTCTTTTTCCTTACAAACAAAATCTTTAAGGAGCCTAAACATTTGATTTAAACAGATAACTAAGTGATTTCTTAAATTCACAGTATTGGGATATTGAGGAACAGGAATTCTATCAATAAAACTATTATCATTGGCAGTGCTTTAGATTTCTTTTCTATCTCTCTATCTCTTCCTACTCTGCCCTTCTTCCCAGATTTATCCCCTATTGTACCTTCTCTTTCAACTTCCTTCTTTCTCCCAGATAAATAAAATGTCTTTCTTTTTGCTCCTGCAGAGACTGTATTGGGGATTTCTATGTACAGCCCAACTTCTGATGCCTCTTCTTTTAACAAGACCCACCTTTTCCCCTGGGGATTCACCCCTCTTCCACTGTGAGGCCCGTGTGGTTTGAGTGGACCAAGTCTCCCTTGATTCCAGGGTGAAAGAAAAGAAAGTGAAGTCGCTCAGTCATGTCCGACCCTTTGCGACCCCATGAACTGTAGCCCACCAGGCTCCTCCATCCACGGAATTTTCTAGGCAAGAGTACTGGAGTGGGTTGCCATTTCCTTCTCCAGGGGATCTTCCTGATCCAGGGATCAAACCTGGGTCTCCCGCATTGCGGGCAGATGCAATGCATCTGAGCCACCAGGGAATCCCAACCTTTGATTCCAGGGTGAGCCCATGGTAAAAAGGCTAGCTGACCAAATTCCCCTGGTCACTTGAAATCTGACAGGTGACTCTTTCTTATAGACAATAAAACCCATGGGTTTGTTGCAATTTACTTTGATATAAAACATTTGAGCATTATTCTTCAGCGTTCAGGAGGGAACCATGACAACTCCAGTAGTCAGTGCTTGAATTTGCTAGACTTTTAAATTCCATGGAAGCACTATAAATTTATATAGCACTATAAATTTATACAGCAGCCAATCACTGGTCTGCCACGTCTATTTTAATCTCAGGATTATATTTACCTAAAGATAGGAGTCACTTAGAATAAGAGGTCTGCTCTACTCAATACTAATGTTTTCTTCTTTTTTAAACAATGGAGGAAGAGGATAGCCAGGTTTAAGTGAAAGGACACAGTGAGTTTGAGATGCCTGTGGGATACTGAAGCAAAGATAGCTAAGGATCAGTTGCATGAACAGGTCTAGATTTCAGGAGAAGTCTAAGAGGGAAAGAACTATTTGGCTATGTACTTTAAAACCCATGATACCCAGACTGCATTTCAGAACAATTGAATCAGAATCTCTAGGAGTGGGAACCACGCATCAGTATTTATAAAGTTCTCCAGATTAGAACCAGAGAAGGCAATGGCACCCCACTCCAGTACTCTTGCCTAGAAAATCCCATGGACGGAGGAGCCTGGTAGGCTGCAGTCCATGGGGTCGCTAAGAGTTGGGCACGACTGAGCGACTTCACTTTCACTTTTCACTTTCATGCATTGGAGAAGGAAATGGCAACCCACTCCAGTGTTCTTGCCTGGAGAATCCCAAGGACAGGGGAGCCTGTTGGGCTGCCGTCTATGGGGTCGCACAGAGTCGGACATGACTGAAGCGACTTAGCAGCAGCCAGGTTAGAACAATGTATAACCAACAATATGAAACAATGCCCCTGTGTGTCTGGCTAATATTTCAATCCATTTGAACCACTGGAAAATTCAGGCAACAAATACCAAAACACTTGTATAGACTTAAGGTGTAGTTCCAATTTTCCCAAGAAAATGGTTTTATTTGTAGATGCCTCTTCCCACTTACTATTTTTCTATACCATTTGGAAATTAAATGGAGGCACTCCATCAAAGAGCAAAGAACATGAACTTTCCCTGGTTAGTTGATCTGATCCAAATTCTGCTTTTTCCACTTGTTAGTCTGCTGGCCCTGACTGAGACACTTCACTTTCTTGAGCCTTAATTTTTCTTTCTTGTAATTACTAACTTTCAGAATCCCATAGGTAACCAATGAGAATTCAAAAGTGAAACCAAACAAAAGGCAGCTGTCCGATAGACTGATGACAGCTGAAAGAAGGTGCACAGCTCGTCTGCACAAGGACAGGAGCAGATTTCTGTCGTTCTGCAGGTCACAGTCTTCAGCGCATCTGGTGTGAGGTCTGCAGCCATCCTTCCTGTCTATTCACCGTTATCTCAAGCCCTTGTCATTCACTGTCAGGGCTCTGTAATAAGTTCACCTTGGTTAATGTTGTGAGAACAGATCCTAAATGAGGCAGCTGGTGCTCACAGCAGAGCAGTGGTGATAAGGCCTGACCAAGTAATACAGTGGTTCCTTGCTTTTCTCTCTCCACCGAGGCCTGGCTCGTTACTCAATTTCATTTTCCCTGCACCCTGGTTTTGTACTTACACTGCACATTTTCTCTCATGCCTTTTCTTACTATTTGTTTCCCCAGACCACACTTATATACCCCACCCTACCCCTCCGTGCCTGCATCCCTGATCCTTAGCAAGGGTTCCTAAAGCTAGCCTTGATTTTTTTTTTTTTTAATCTCCCAACTCTCCCCCTCACACCGGTGGCATCATCTGGTTTTGCAGATATTTCACAAATCTGACAGTCATTAAACCATGGAAACCACTTAGGGAAATGGGAATAGGACACATTTACATGCCATTATCCCCAAATGTGAGATTTCTATAGCAAATATTGCTTATTTGGGATAATACCAAAATGCAACCATCTATTTAATCTCTTGGCACATTTCAATACAATTCTAATGATACACAGATTTTCATAATATTTAGAGAACATTATATAGGAAAAAATATCCCTCCTTTGCCTATTGCGCACTGTCCAACCCCAGGTACCTTATTAATACATTTAGAATGCACATTTCACTGAAAAGATGCTTAAAACTTTTATCAAATCTGTCTTAAGACACGAAAGCCAAGTCCAGCAACGTTTTTACAACCAGGCAATTATAGACACACACATGCATTTGTTCCTGATATAATCTGATCAACAAGCAAAAATAAAACTGATTTCCTTTCCATTCATTCACCTCAGAAAGACTGAAACGCTAGAATTCAGCATTTGCAGGAGAAACAGAAGTGGACCGCACAGGACCTACCTGGCAGGCGAGATGGTGGCGGTGCACGAGACTGTCGGCCTACAGCACATGCATCAAGCACAAAGCCATCTTGGGCTGCTGTTCAAGACAGAGGCAGGGGTGCTGCAGAAAGCGCCCGTGAATGCCTTATATGGCAAGGAGCCAGCCTGGAGCAGCACACAGAGCGGCTGAATTAAATGTGCAGATTAAATGAACAGCTTGCTTTATGTACATCAGTTAAGTTCAAAGCTTTCCGGCCGACTGCTAAAGGCAGGCTGGATGAAGAAATAAACAGGGTGGCATGGGGCCTGGCAGAAGGCAGGTGAGAGGGGCTCTCACTCTCTGGCTCTCTCCTCCCTGATCTGCATTTCACTTGCCTTCTTCTCTTTACCTGGAGATTTACCTATACCACCTTTTCTTGTGCAGAAAGGAAAAGGCTTGATCCTTCTATGGCCTGGAGTCCCTGACTGACCACTGTCAAGGAGAGCGTTTAGCATCCTAGCAAAGGGTTTGCACAACGAGAACTTCCAGGCACAGGCTCTGATGGTCCTCATCACCTGAAGAGCAAGGGCGGCACCTCCACCTGGCCACCCACAGAGCCCTTGACCATCTTCGCGTGCAAGTGGGGTCATCATATCAACTGTGCGATGTCACTAGACTTACTGTAACTGTGATTATTAGTTATAATCTAATACACATTAGATTACAGTGTGTATATATATACACATTATAGTCTCTGAGGGCATTCTAGTCCCAGCTCAGTGAGAGTGGCAGATGTCCCCCTGGGAGTCCCAGATTCCGGGAAATAGGTTTTCCTGAACTGTCATCCCTGCAGTCTACCGCACTCTCCGTCTTAGGAGGGTATGTCTGCCCCTGGGGAATCAAGATTTACTGAAAGGCACCAGCTTATTCAGCATCAGAGTGGTGGCAGGTCCCACCCTCTCGGCCCAGGTCACACCTGTCTGTGTGAGAGGCTTTATTGTTTCCATAGGCGCAGGTGGAAAACTGGGGAGCTGCCTCTAGGGAGGGAGGGGGAGATGCAGGGCTTGAGGCTCTTAAGGGTGTGGCTGGGGGTAAGGCCCCTGGAAAACCCTCTCTAGGCTTTTCACCACCTACCCTCACAGGCCCTTCCAGAATGCGACCACCTACGTGGCCTCTTTGTCTGTCCGGCACCTCCCTCCCCACTCCTCTGGGGGCTGCAGGCAGTGGGGGGAGGAGCTCGAGGCAGGAGCAGCACCCCCTTTCCTGTCCACCCCACCTGCTGTGAACTGTCCTTCCCCACCACAGAAGCCTCCCCACCCCCCTACCAAGGGCCTCTACTCTCCAGAGCCACCCTAACCTTTTCCTTGCTTAGTCAAATCTAATTAGTTCAGGTTTTTTTCTATTTGTTTTGCCCCCATATGGATACGGAGAAGGCAATGGCAACCCACTCCAGTACTCTTGCCTGGAAAATCCCATGGACAGAGGAGCTTGGTAGGCTACAGTCCCTGGGGTCACTAGGAATCAGACACGACTGAGCGACTTCACTTTCACTTTTCACTTTCATGCACTGGAGAAGGAAATGGCAACCCACTCCAGTGTTCTTGCCTGGAGAATCCCAGGGACAGGGGAGCCTGGTGGGCTGCCATCTATGGGGTCGCACAGAGTCAGACACGACTGAAGTGACTTAGCAGCAGCAGCATACGGATACAAGTGAAAGTCACTCAGTTGTGTCCGACTCTTTGCGACCCCAAGGACAGTATAGTCCATGGCATTCTCCAGGCCAGAATATTGAAGTGGGTAGCCGTTCCCTTCCCCAGGGATCGAACCCAGGTCTCCCACGTTGCTGGCGGATTCTTTACTAGCTGAGCCACAAGGGAAGCCCTATGGATACAGAGGGACACGTATCAGCTGATCAACACCCTTGGCTTTGCATTCAGGTCTCTGTTTGCAATTTATATCAACAGAAAGCTGGTGACTTCCAGACAGGGGCAAGTCCATGGTCAGAGCCACAACGGAGGGTATCAAGACACCATTGTCTCATTCTTTAGGAGGTTCACAGACAGTAGGATGCAAGAGGGCCACACTCTTCCAGGGCTCACTCGGGAGCCCCCAGCCCTACCATACACTCCACCTGCCGCAGAGCGGTCCTGGCCCCACCACCAGAGCATGATCACCTGTGCAGCCTCCGCTGCTTCTCAACACTTTCCTGCACCAGCTTGAACTCTCCAGAATGCTGCTTAATTTAAAAAAAAAAACACAAACCCTAAAAGTTTATTTTAATAAGTTATACCAAACATTCTTCTAGGAAATACAGATAAACATAGAAGAAAAAAACCAAATTACTCTCAACTGTACTCCCAAATTAATCATCATCATCATTTTTTTCTGTCCTTCTTTCTCAAGGGATTTTGAGGCAAACCCCAGGTCTCAGTCTCCTGATAAAAGTGGGTTTAATTATAACCTACTAGATTATCACCTACAGAGGCCCTGTAATAACTTAAATCTGTACAGAAAACCCTGGCAATTTACATAGAGGCTATTTCTTTGGCGTGGAAACTGTAAAGAACTCAAGTTGTAAAGTTCAGAAATGATGCTCACATCAGCCTGACTGCTGTGCACAGGGCAAGGTTTTTAACTCTGAGCCCCAGGGCTCAGGACACCCACCAGCCTGGAGAGCTCAGGTCCACTCCGGACGCGTCCTGGGGGTGAGCGGGCTACCCGCAGTGGCCATTCACGTCACCCCTGAGGGCTTGGAACATTGGATCTGAAGTTCTGGAACCTCAGATCTTGAAAGGATGCACAGACCTTTCTGGCGCTTGCTGCTTTATCTCTAAGCTGACCTCCTGCCCCTTGGGTTTCTTTACTTCCTCTCAGCTGCCCTCTAACACCCTCAGAATGCCCCATCCTTTTCCGCCTCTGTATGTGCTTGGCAGATGTCACAAGTTTACAGCTGCAAGGGTCTTTCCTCTGCTGGGGAGAGGGGAGGGGAACCTGGCCATAATCCTCACTCTGTTTTTGTGTCGCACAGAAGTAGATGGTTAGTATTTTGACAAATGAACTCATGTTCTTTTCTTCCTGGACGGGCTCAGTCCCCTGTGCCGTGAGCCAGCTGGGGTGCAGAGCCTCAGGGGAGACCCCATGTGGTCTCACAGAAACTAGAAATAACCTGCTCAGTTTTTTTCTGAACTCTTGTTTTTCCAAAGCCCAAACCTCTGGGAAAATTAGGGACTTCACAGAGATGTACAGGGGGCTTCCCCGGTGGCTCAGGAGTAAAGAATCTGCCAATCAGGAGACATAGGTTCGATCCCTGGGTCTGGAAGACCCCCTGGAGAAGGAAATGGCAACCCACGCCAGTATTCTTGCCTGGGAAATCCTATGGACAGAGGAGCCTGGCGGGCTACAGTCCGTGAGGCCGTAAAGCGTCGGACATGACTTAGCAACTAAACTACAACAACAAGAGATACAGAGAGTACCTTGAAGAAGCGTGGAAGGAGGAAAGCTGAGGTTCTCCAGAGCTGGGGGCGAGGCAGAGGGGTGGAGAGAAAGGAGCACACCTTTTCTCTGCACCTCTGGGAGATGCCCGAGCCACAGAGAACCCGTGGTGAAGTGCTGCTCCCGGATGGGCCCCCACAGGCTGTCCTGCCAAGGTTCCACCTGCCAGCGGACCATTGAGGAAAAGAAGGACCAGCCAGCCTGCTTCTCCCAACACAGCTCTAAACTCTGGACTCCAGAACTGCGGCCAAACCCAAGGGTTGGGGTGGGGGGGAGGGGCGGGACTAAAAACCCCAGGGAGAGCTGAGGCTCAGGGCTGGGAGAAAAGGGCCGCAGGGTCAGAAACTGTCTTAATAAAAAATAGAACTATGATTATTTCCCTAGTTGCAGATTAATGTCATACTTGTAGTGCTTTCAATGGCTGCCAAAACAAATTACAAGAGATTTAAAAGAAATGAGCTCATTATCTTACAGTTCTGAGGTCAGAAGTTGGCCTCAAGGCTCAGTGGGCTGAAATCAGCGTGTCGTCCTCAGGGGTGAGCTCTTTTCTGGAGGCTCCCAGGCTCTCTCTCTCCCTCTGCCCTTTTCCCAGCACCTGGAGGCTCCCACTTGACTTGGCGCAGAGCCTCCTTTCAACATTCAAAGCCAGCAGTGGCCGATCCAGTCTTTCTCCCATCACAGCTCCTCAACACTGACCCTTCTCCTACAGTCTTCTCCCACTTTCAGCGATGCTTGGGATTATATTGGGTTCACCTGGATAATCACGGGTAACTCTCCCTATCTTGAAATCAGTTGATTATCTACCTTAATACCACCTGCAGCCTTCTCCATACAGTATAACGTGCTCACAGGTCCCAAGGGTTAGGCTGTGGACATCTTAGAGGTGGGGGCATTATTCCACCCACCATATACCCAAATGTATATACCTGAGTTTCGACCCATGGTAGCCACCTTTTGCATATATCCATCCCTTCCTGCTTCCCTTAGTAACAAGCACCTTGATGACTTCCACTAATCTTCACAGGAAAGAAAATTATTTGGAGTAATTCTTCCCCCATTGATGTTCCATATCCTGCTATGCAAAGCGTGATTGGCGGGCCAGCAGCATCAGCACCACCTGGGGGCTCCTTAGAAATGCACTCTCCAGCCTCTTGCCATACCTACTGAATCAGAATCTGCCCTTCGTCAAGATCCCCAGTGATTCCTATGCACTGGCTCAGAACATTCCAACTTGTGGAAGCTTGAGTGTTACTGTAAAAGTAATAATGCAAAAAAGTAGGGCAAGTTTTTATCACAAGAAAAACTGAAGCTCAGGGAGGTCAAATGATTTGGCAAAATCATTTAGCGCTGGAGCTTCCAAAGTGACCTTATGCGTTAGAAACACCGGAGCTTTAGGAAATCAAAGAGGCCAGGCTGCATCCCAGACCACAGAAAGCCTATTCTCTGGGGGCAGGACACAAACACCAGTGGCTCTGACATCTCAGATGTTTCCAGTATGCAGCCAGCTTCGAGCGCCTGGGCCTTAGAAAACGTACAAGAGAGAAAGTCTAAATTGACTTAGACGATTTAAAGTCTAAGTCTTGAAGAAGAGAGTCTAAATTGTGGTTTTTCAGGACGACTTAAGTCCCAGTTTTCCCAGGACTGTTGTGCTTTTTAAACAGAAAGTCTCGTGTCCCAAGAGACCAGGACTGATGGGAATTCCTGGGACACGAGACTTTCAGTTTAAAAACTAAAACAGTCCTGGGCAAACTGGACATCAGCCATCCTTGTCTACAGATATAAAATCCAGACCAGGCTGGATTTTCAGGCTGCCACAGAGAGAGTCGGGTCTAGTTTCTCACCTTTACTTCCCACCCTGATTTCCACAGGGAGGCACTCCTCCAATGTGTGGGCGAGACCAATAAACTGCTCTCCTTGAGAACTCAGACACATTGCTTAATATGTTCCTCCGCATCCCATGCAGCCTCTAGAAGCTTCCTAATGGTCCTTAAAGGCCCACTGACTCTTCTCCATCATGCTAATGAGGTTGGGGAAGAAGGGCAAAGGCAGGTGGTCTCTTTTACGCTCAGTTTTTATTCTTTCTGACTCCCTCACTGCCAGCATTCTCTACTTAAAGAATGTATTTAAAATATCTGGTAATAAGATTAAGATCATTTATTAGTTGGCTTGTAACAAATTTTTTTCTTTACTGAAAAGCAGTCATACATGTAAAGCCAGTCTCTCTACAGTAAAAATACAATTATATATCATATTCCTCATATTTGAGTTGGGAGAAGCCTTCTCACCCATTAATTTTTGCAGATGGTTTTTTCAAACAAGAGAGGGAAAGACAGACCTTCACCCAATCAAGAACGGCCTGCCTGTCCTTCTGGACCCTGCATATCCCTCGACTTGTGATGAGAACCAGGCACAGCCCAGGGGTGCTGATAAAGTGCTTCCTCACATGTTCGCCCACAGACTGCTCACTCACAGCAGAATCAAGTCCCATTTCCAGACTCTCAGGTGACACACAGGTGCTCTCCTTACTGTGAAAGGATTGAACTCAGCCAAAATTTAAGCCCAAAACAATAACTTCTCCAGGTTCCTGTTTTGTTTTGGCAACTTGCAGGGAATTGTTGTTAGAGGGAAGAGAGGGAGGAGAGAAGAAAGGGAAATTTTGCAACATCAAATCCCCCAGGTCACTTCCAGGGTGTGTCTGGCCTCGTGCCCAAACAGACCCACAGGACAGACCTTCTAGGGAACAAGCCGACTCACTAAAGCACTCCCTTTAAAAGTGTTTCACCCAAAGCAAGTGTCTTGTGGAAACACTTTACCTCTGCTTTCTCAGTACTTGTGGGAGAACTAATTAAAACACAAACAACGGTTTCCTATGAGTTTCAGTAAAAACCCAAAATTACTTACCTGAAATATCCTAATATAAAGATTATGTGCCTTTGGCAGGAAATACAAATTCATTTTGGAGAAATGGGCACCGGAGGAAATATTTCATTCTAAATGATTCACACATGTTGTCTTTACTCCTGCATTTCAGATATTTTTTATTCTGAAAGATTAAAGTGTCCATTTGAATTTTTTCACCATTCAAACTGATTTATTTTTTATACTGCCAGGTTGGAGGTGAAGATATTTTATAACTTTTAATCTGAGAAAAGTTCTCCTGATAGCATGTCATATGGCAATTTCTTAAAAAAATCTTATCTCTATTGCAGGTACACTTTGGGAGATATTTGTGTTTACATATATGCATGTGCATTGGGCTCTTAAAAAATTAGTTTCCAGGGACTTCAGTGGTGGTCCTGTGATTGAGAATCTAACTTCCAACGCAGGGGATGCGGGTCCGATCCCTGGTTAGGGAACTAAGATCCCACCTGCCAGGGGGCACTAAGTGCTACAACTAAGATCCAACACAGCCAAAAATAAAAATTAATAAATTATGAAAACTACTAAAGAAGAGGCTGCCTGCGTAGGGATGCACCAGGGGCACAGGCCAAAAAAATACTCGTTTCTGAAAAAGAGAGGATGGATTAACTGTCAGAACTTAAATTCTGACAATGCCAGCCCTATACTAATGACAAGTAACTTCCTGAAGCCGAAAGAATAGCCATGGATATGTAGCATTGTGGAAATCAAGAGGAATTGCACGGTAGTCTCCTACCGGGAAGCAAGTTAAACAACTCAAGTAAGTAACGATATAGGGCGTGATACATCAAAGGCTGCCGTAAAACAAAACGAAGACAAAACAATCCCTGCACACTGTAAACTTGAAAGGTGAAAAGGCAAATGTGGTCTTAGCCTGGCCTCTGGAGAAATAATTCTTATCCCTCTACATTCTCTTAAGGTGCTGAAGGCCACGAACGCCTTCTAGGTATAACACAGATATTGCTAGTAAAGTTCTGACAGATCCACACGTGGCATGACTTACGTTCCAATAGCACGTTAGAAATCTCAGATATAACATTCTTCAGAAATGCAAATTTTAAAAGTTGTTATTATCGTTGAGATGATTGACTAAGAAAAGCAGCTTAGTTTTCATATTTGGGGCTGATTTCAGATAAAGTAATAGGTAGCAGTCACTACAAAGGAATGGATTATGTTTAAAGCGTTAGTTGCGTCCGACTCTTTGTGACCCCATGGAGTGTAGCCCTCCAGGCTCCTCTGTTCATGGGATTTTCCAGGCAAGAACACTGGAGTGGGATGCCATTCTCTTCTCAGGGGATCTTCCTGACCTGGGGACTGAACCTGCATCTACCCGCGTCTCCTGCATCACAGACAGTTTCTAAACAAAGTACTCCCAGCAAAGTACTTCTGTTCCCATTCATTCACTCATGTTTTTACTGAAGCTTTATGGACGTTATACCTCTTAGTCATGAGCATAAGGGGTGAAAAGAGGATGCAGTGTTCCTCCCTTGGGAAGCTTTCAGGCCAAAGGGGTTGACAGGAGAAGCACTCAAAGAAAAGACGGACAGTAGTAAGTGCCACAAAATAAAAAAGTAAAATCTGGTAGAGATCATCCAGAAGAGAGAGTCAGGAAGGTTTCATGTAGAAGGTAACATCTGAGCTTGGCCTTGAAAAGTGAATGGGGACAGAGACTAGGGTGGTAGGCATGGAGGGAAATACTGGAAGAGTACTTTCTGGTGTGACCCAACATGGGTTGAAAAACTGGAGAGATGCCAGTGGTCAGGCTAAAACCTGACTGTAGGCTGGGTCCTGATTATAGGAGGCTCTACATGTTAAAGGATTCAAACCTCATTTTATAGTTCTAGAGAGTCACTGAAAGACTCTGAGAAGGGTGATGACATGAACAGAAGAGTGATTTTTAAGATTAACCTGTTGAGAGTTTCCACTCCTGTCTTTGGCAACAGAATTGAGCTGTGATGTCTTAAAAGTGTATATGTGTGTGTGTGTATGTGTGTTAGTCGCTCAGTAGTGTCTGACCCCTTGCAACCCCTGGACTGTAGACCACCAGGCTCCTCTATAGTATGTAACAAATTAACTTCTTCCCTATGTATTGAGTGGTACTAGTTAAGGGCCATGACTGGGAGAACTGAGAAAATAGTTTCTCAAATCATACTCCGATTAAGAACCCTGGTTAAGAAAGGAAGTGACTAGAAATATAGAGATCAAATTAGGCAACTCTTAACAACTTCAGGAGAAAGAAGTATATATTAAACTAAGATACTTAAGTATTGGTTTTAATCAAATCATAGCTACTCAGTAGAGGACCATTCTCCTGTCCAAAAGGATATATGTTAACAGTAAATACTAGAAGGTCACACTTTTGTGGGGTTGAGTGTGAATTTGATGAGTAACTATGAGTACTTTTACCTGGAGGTTTTAGAAATATTCCTATGATTGATTGATTTTTAGAGAAGTTTCTCTTTGACTGGAGAAAGGATAGTTTTAGTTACTGTTCAAAGTAAGGCTAGACTGTAATTTAGAAAAAAAAATACATCTGGAATTCTAGGGGTAAATGAATATCTGAATTAAATTATAGTCAGCAAATAGTTGAAAACTATGAGATAGATGATTAATAATAAAACATTAGATATACCACATCAGTCACATATCCTTGGATTGGGTACCTATTTTCAGCCCTGTTATTAAACAACAAACAATTCTACCTTTCAAAGAAGTGTTTTAAAAGCTCCACCTAAAACCCCCAGGAGATTCCAGAACACTGATTACACCAGCTCCAACTGGCCACCAGAGAGACCTGAAACAGACACAGGCTGGATATGGCTAAGGAGGCAGAGAGCTGCAGCATCACAAAGACACGGTTTGCATTCTGAATATTATATTGGAAGGATGCAAAGATTTCACTGAAAATCAACTGACAATTACTGTTCATAAAGGTAATGCTCTGAGCAAGCATATAAGCAAAAAGCAAAAGCTAGTTACTAACAATCTTGGAGTAAGAAACAAGATATCCAGATTTAAGATAATTTGAAGACACAGACTATATGTAAGTTCCAAGAAGGATGCAAACCAGACTAACATTCTTTTCCTAGAGAAAAGGACTTAGAGACAAACTGGTACCCAAGTGCATTCACAATAATTTGCTCTACTTCAATACATAAACCTAGGTCTCTCAGTTCAGTGAGTGTAAATGTATTACCTTTCCTAATATCACTGCTGTGATTCTCTGGAAACCAAATTTGGAAGCTCCCTCCAAGTTATTCAGTCTCCCTCTAGGAGAGGTGGGCTGTCTCATTTGATCAGAGCTGCCACCTCCAGATCCACAGTCCCATCTGTTTGGAATCCACAGGCCTTCCTGTCACTTCACCGTCTGACCAGCGTTGCTTCACTGCCCCCAATTTACTGCCCTTACTATGTCCGTGACACTGCAGACCTCTGTTTCCTCACCCTTCAGAGCTCTCCTGCCTTAGACCAGTTAAGAAATACCTTTTCAAGGTTCGTGACTATCTCTTTGAGAGGAGGTTCCCACACCAGTGCTTCTGGGTCCCTAGAGTTGTCCTCCTTTCCCCCACAGGTTCTCACTTCCTCTGTGCAAATGTTACCAGGTAGGCATCTCTCTAGATCTGATCCTGACGGTGGGCCAGGTTCAAGTCATTTTCCCCATGGCCTGTTGGTACTATGCACTTTAACGAATGTGCATAAGCACCTATTTGAGGTTTCCTAAGGCTGTATATTGTCACCCTGCTTATTTAACTTATATGCAGAGTACATCATGAGAAACGCTGGGCTGGATCAAGCACAAGCTGGAATCAAGATTGCCAGGAGAAATATCAATAATCTCAGATATGCAGATGACACCACCCTTATGGCAGAAAGTGAAGAAGAACTAAAGAGCCTCTTGATGAAAGTAAAAGAGGAGAGTGAAAAAGTTGGCTTAAAGCTCAACATTCAGAAAACGAAGATCTTGCCATCCAGTCCCATCACTTCATGGCAAATAGATGGGGAAACAGTGGAAACAGTGTCAGACTTTATTTTTGGGGGCTCTAAAATCACTGCAGATGGTGATTGTAGCCATGAAATTAAAAGACATTTACTCCTTGGAAGGAAAGTTATGACCAACCTAGATAGCATGTTAAAAAGCAGAGACATTCCTTTGCCAACAAAGGTCCATCTAGTCAAGGCTATGGTTTTTCCAGTGGTCATATATGGATGTGAGAGTTGGACTATAAAGAAAGCTGAATGCTGAAGAATTGATGCTTTTGAAATGTGATGTTGGAGAAGACTCTTGGGAGTCCCTTGGACTGCAAGGAGATCCTACCAGTCCATCCTAAAGGAGATCAGTCCTGGGTGTTCATTGGAAGGACTGATGTTGAAGCTGAAACTCTAATACTTTGGCCACCTGATGCAAAGAGCTGACTCATTTGAATAGACCCTGACGCTGGGCAAGATTGAAGGCAGGAGAAGAAGAGGACAACAGAGGATGAGATGCTTGGATGGCATCACCGACTCAATGGACATGGGTTTGGGTGGACTCCGGGAGTTGGTGATGGACAGGGAGGTCTGGCATGCTGCAGTTCATGGGGTCGCAAAGAGTCGGACATGACTGAGTGACTGAACTGAACTGAAATATTCCATGCCATTCAACTCTACAAAATTCATTGTAATGATTAAGAAGCTGGATGGCCCAGCACACACAACCAACCAGTGATTCATTTCCAGCTCCTTGAAAATACCCTTTTAAATTTGTATAACTACCCTTCCAACTATCTGTCATGGGTCCATTCCTGACAAATCAACAAGTTCATTTTTTGTAGTTGTTGACTTCACAAAATTCTGAGTAAAAGAGCACCCTCCTGGTTTTGTCATGTAAAGACTTCGACCTGATATTCCAGTCATTCAGATATTAAGTGCCAGAGTGAGACCTGGATGTGGTCAGTCTGCCTTTGTGACTCTGCTGTTAGCTCTGGCCTGTCCCCTTCCTTGTGAGACTGACATTATGAGTGTTCGGCTCTGGGCTGCCTATATTCAAAAATAGGAAGAACAGAATGAGACCTTATCATAATGGTTGAGCAGATACAGAATGAATGTGGCTAAGAAATGACTGTTGATGAAATGCATGAGCCCTCAAAGATGACCTTGTGTTCTCAATCCTGTCTGCCTGGGAGAATGACGATATTGTTAATTGAGCAAGAGATGATAGGAACTGCAGTAGGCTTGGGGGGCAGGGGGAGGGTGATTAATTCAGTTTTTGACATGCTGAATTAGAGTCTCCTGGGTCATCTGAGTGGAAATGCCCAGAGTCAGTCAGATCCAGGGAACTTGGAGGAGACATCTAAACTCAAGACATACATTTGGAAGTCATTCACGTAGATGTGATAGATGAGGCCAAGGGTATGAATAATTTTAATTCACTACCTTGACATTCAGCTTGGGTATGAGAGGCAGAGATGTGGGCAAGCAAGTTAGTGTTCTCTGCATGTCTCATTTAATAGTGAGGCTTTCTCCTTATCACTCACTCCTACTTATTCATGATAAATAGGACAAGAAAGGCAAGGCAATCTGAAATTACTAGGTAGTATCAAAACCCATTGTAGCCTTTATCCAAGTTTTAAAGTCAGGTGGCACTGGATTAATTGAGATTCCCACCTTTGCCCTGCCTGTACTCACTTTCTTATTGGAAATGACTCTAAGTAAGTAGAAGTGGAAGAAATAACTGGTTCTCAGAAAACCATCAAATGTCTGTTCTCCTTTACCTACTCTTTAGTGAGTCTAGGATTTGCAATTTGTAAAACTAGTTAGATGAAGAGGGTGAGATCCAGAAGGTCCTACCTCTTGCTGAGATGTAACCAAAAATTCACTATAGGATTCTTTACAGTCCTCAGAGAAAAATTTGCTAACTTAGCTGTTGAAGGATGCTACTTTTACTAAGTTTTCATACACAATCTATGAGATTTAGATAGCTAATAGCTCCTACAGCATTGTCTTGCTATTCACATAGTTCATACTGTTGCACTGTCCCCTGAACCCAGGGTAGGCAAGGCATGAGCTAAGAGGCTGGACAGAGACTCGAGGAGCCCTAGGAACTGCAGACATGTTTATTCTCCCTGGCTGGCATGGTGGCCATAACACAGCCTTGCTCCTGGCTGACATAGCAGCCAATGCAGCAGGCACAACATAACCATAATGTAGCCCTAACATAATCTTATACAACATAACCACGATGCTGCTCTAGTGTAGAGCCCCAACACAGCAGCAGCCAGGGCTTAAATGGTGAAGCTCATACAGGTGTACCACACACCAGCACCAGGGCTTTTCCAGGTGAGGTTTATATAACAAAAGTAGCCCATGTCCAGATGAATACCTCAAGACATGCATGCACAGCTCTATAAGTGATCTCAGATGTTACATAATCATTATTTACAAAACATGGGGCAAGAGTGAGATGCTGTGGAGCGAGAGAGCCTGATCACACCATCTTGGCTAATTTTCCCTTTCCCTACAAGCATAAACAGTAAAACTCTGAAATGAAGAAAAATAGTAGACTGGATTAGTCTAAAAATGTAGAGTTCTAATTTGCATTATGGTATAATTACCAAAAAATTCATTTATTCACCAAGCATCAGCTGAGCATTTGTGTGTGCCAGTTTGAAATAATATTTAGGGTTGGCAAATAGAGCCAAAGGAATTATACATAAAACATAGTCCTCCTCAAGAAATCCCCAGTCTTATGGGAGCAGAGATACACAAAAACATTTATAAGTAAATGTGCTAAAATGCTATACTGTAATAGGAATTGTTTTGGACACACAGACAAATTATTTCTGACTATGGGGTTTGGGAAGGTTTCTAAGAAAAAGTGACATTTGAGATGGGTATTGAGGCTCAAAGAAGATTTTTGAGGTGGTGGAGGCAGGGCTGGACATTCTAGAACAAAGGAATACCCCTGGCGCGCGCACACACACAAACTCTGGGCAGCTATTTGAAGAAAAATGTAAGGAATTCTGGTGTAGGGCATAGAGGGAGTTGCAGAAAGGATTGAAGGAGGAAACTAAGAAGGTCAATTAAAGTCAGCTAGAGCATGACTGAGCGACTTCCCTTTCACTTTTCACTTACATGCTTTGGAGAAGGAAACGGCAACCCACTCCAGTGTTCTTGCCTGGAGAATCCCAGGGACGGGGGAGCCTGGTGGGCTGCCATCTATGGGGTCGCACAGAGTTGGACACGATGGAAGCGACTTAGCAGCAGCAGAGCAGGATTGGTTTTCCTCCTGATGGCAACAATAATATGCCAGTGAAGGACAAGGGCTGTGTCAAAGGCTCCAGTGAGAAGTGATGAGGTTGAGGCTTAAAAAGAGCAGAAGGGGTGAGAATTTTCTGAGGCAGAACTACTAAGATTCAACCCACAAAATGCAGGTTGATTCTCCCATTTCTCTCTTGGAGGTCTGTGTAGCCTGACTGAGAGCCCCAGCAATGTGCCGTGTTCTTCCTTCTCCTCTTCCAGGGCACACAGCTGAGTTCACTGCCTAGCTGCTGCTACTGCTGCTAAGTCGCTTCAGCCGTGTCCAACTCTGCACGACCCCATAGACGGCAGCCCACCAGGCTCCCCGATCCCTGGGATTCTCCAGGCAAGAACACTGGAGTGGGTTGCCGTTTCCTTCTCCAATGCATGCAAGTGAAAAGTGAAAGTGAAGTCGCTCAGTCGTGTCCAACTCTTAGCAACCCCATGGACTGCAGCCTACCAGGCTCCTCCATCCATGGGATTTTCCAGGCAAGAGTACTGGAGTGGGGTGCTATTGCCTTCTCCATCACTGCCTAGACCTTCTGCAATTGGTCAGGGGTAAATATCTGCACAGTGCAATGTGGGCAGAGGTGACGCACATCCCACGTCCAGGTCTGTGCATTCTCTCTTCTCCATCTGCAGTAACCTTCCAGGCAAGCTGTTGAAGATGCCACATCACAGGACGAAAGGAGGCTGGCCCTGAGCAGTGCTTGGAGCAGGACTTCCCCACCACCCCACCCCTGCGGGGCTGCAGCGGACAGTGACCAACACTGGGCTGGGGAGCAAGCAATCCAGTCTTACTGTGGCAAGGTGTTAAGATTTTGTGGTTTCTCTCTTTCAGCGGGTAGTGTTACTACGCTGAGGAACACAGAGGAAAGAAAGGGGGAATGGTGTAAGGTCGAATATTGAGAGGAACACAGTGGCCCTAATTTCACCTTAGTTGAATGTGAGAAGTTCAGGAGCACCCACGTGTTCAAGATCAGAAGAAGAATGGTTTTAAAGCTTAAGAAAGAGGCTCAGGTTAGCCTTCTTAAATATGGAAATCACTGGCATATAGATACTTAGAAATCAAAGAAGTATAAAGGAGCAGTCTTGATGCATATAGTTTGAGAAGCGTAAGGAGAACTCTGGGGGCAACACCAGTATTAAGGTGTGGAAAAGAGCAGAGGGCTCATCAGAAGAGTCTGAGGAAAGAGTGGTGGGAGGAGAGAGAAAGGAAGAGGCATTTTTTGTTTATTTCCTGCACTATAGCTTATTAGGTTTCAAAAAAAAAATTCCTCTAAGCGGCAAACTGGTGCCTGACTGGTTGCATATGACTTATAAATACATTTTGTTTGGCTCATAAAATGTTTTTCAAAATTTAAGTGCATTACCAACATTTAAAAATGCTGACAATTGACACAAAACTTCAGATGAGGGGATTCTTAGGAAAACTGAGGTGTGGCAGCTCTGAACCACCTGCCTATGTGAGGCCGATTCTGGGGAGGTGAGAAGTCTGCCGTCTTGCGGAGGGTGAGGGGGTCCTTTCAGTTCCCATCACCTGTCAGCCTTCACAGGATTTTGGTCTGCAAACAATGCTCTAAGTTAGATGGGGAAGAGAGAGTCAGGCCTTAAGGGCTGTTGTGATTCCCCTGCACCGGACAGGAGGGGTCTTCTGCCTGGGCAGCACCTGTAACAGGTAAGAGCACGGGTGGGCTTGCTTTGGCCCTGAGGTTTCATAAAGGAGCACAGACATGTAGCAGAAGCTCCAGGGCCTGGCATTTGGCACTTATCTGTGACCTTAGCCAAGGGTATTTTCAGAAGGGCAGTGGAAACCTAAAGCCGAGAGGAGTGAATGAAGATGGGCCAGGATGGTGGGCCTGGGTGATCCTCACCACGCTTCCTGTTTCTCCTTCTGCCCCTTTAATTTGCAACACCGCAGCCAGAGGGATCCTTTATCTATGTCAGCTCGTGTCATCCCTCTATTTGAAACCTTCCCCTGAGCTTCTGAGTTTACCCAGAGTCCAGGCCCGCAGTGCATCCCCAAGGCCCTGCGGGCCTGGTCCCCTTGACCTCCCATCCTGTTCCAGTCCCCTCCCCACGCTGCTCCAGCCACCATCTTCTGAGTCACTCCCGACTTACACTAAGGACACACCCGCCCTGGCCCTGGTCCTTCACCGGGCGTGCCCTCTGTTTCGAATGCTGTTTTTCCACATGGCTTACTCCTTCACCGCCTTCAGATCTTAGCTCAGTGTCCCCCATTACTGATGGCTCCATAAAGGACCATCTCCACTCCCGCCCTAGTACTCTCTGCCCCATTCCTGCATATTTTTCCCCTAAGGCGTTTGTACACATCTATTTATAACTTGTTTCCTTCATTAGGATGTGATCTGCCTTCCCTCCGTTAAAGGGCAGGAGATTATTTTCTGTTTTCTTGCCCACCAATCTCTCTCTAGTGCTAAGGGCAGTGCCTTACATGCAATCGGTGCTCAGCACATAGCTGCTGGATGACACTGAGCCACAGCCTTCAGACCATGTGTGGGGGCTGAAGTGTAGAGGATGGAAAGAGATACAGAAGGTGGCGGACATCAGCAATGCAGCTGAATCCTGGGAGAGATGGGGGCAGACAGAACTGGGAGCCTCACTGGAGGGACTGGCCTTAAAAACAGAATTTTCTCTCTTACGTAGGCATGAAGGAAGCAAGAATAGGTCCTGATACATGGCTAGGAAGGAAGAGAAACTGACATGTACCAATTATCATTCATCATAAATTCACTCATTTATTTATTGCACCCCTTCTATGTTTGGGGGCTTCCTTGGCGGCTGAGATGGTAAAGAATCTGCCTGCAATGCAGGAGATCTGGGTTTGATCCCTGGGTTGGGAAGATCCCCTGGAGGAGGGCATGGCACCCCACTCCTGTATTCTTGCCTGGAGAATCCCTATGGAAGAAGAGCCTGGTAGGTTATAGTCCACGGGGTCACAAAGAGTCAGACACAATTGAGTGACTAACACACACCCACACACACACTGTGTTTGGGGTACTATTTTAGGGACTAGGGGAGCAGAGATGATGCCTTCTATTTTCTCTGTGAGGTAGAAGCAGGGTCAGTAGCTGAGAATGAGGAAAGGGAAGAGAGAGAGGGATTTTGAGGAAAATAAAAGGCTTTGGAACAGCTGCTTCAGGCACTGTAAATAGAAAGTATTTAGGACACGTGAAAGGATTGCTGAGTAGTATGGAGGGCCCAGCTGAGGTTGTCCTGGTGCCAACTGGCACAGGTATCTGATTTCTCCAGCATCATTTGCAGCCTGGGAACAGAAGCGGAGAAAAGCAGATGGTTGGAATAAATTGGTCCTGGGGATTGCTAGGAGGGGGTGTCGTGGGAGGACTGGAGAGTGGGGGAATCAGCCAGTCAGTCTGTAGCCCTGACTTCCCACTGTCACCCCGGGGGCTGCTCACCTGATTTGGAAGAATGGCACTGATTGACAGCTGTGCCCTCTTCCCCCCAGGAATCAGCACTGGCCTCAATCAAGTGTACCCAGCATGGATTACTCCACAAACTGTGAGTAACAAAATCGCTGATAAATATTCCTGGGGGCTCTTCTCTCCTCACTCCCCATGACTTATCCAAAAGGGGTACCTATCTGGCTTCCATACTATGATGCTTTGACAGACACTTCTGGCCTACTCTGGTTAGTCCCCACTTATTCAGCTTCTGAAATAGGCAGCTTCAGTCTTTTGAGGCAGGATGACTCTCATCTGATTCCAAGTCCACTTAGGAGAGTCCCCTATGTGAGTTCCCAAGGTTATGCTTCTATTGGGTTGGCCAAAAGTGCGTTTGAATTTTTCCATAAGACCTTACAGAAAAACCTGAACTAACTTTTTTGGCCAACACAATACTCCAACATCTTCCTGAATACAAGCCTCCATGTGCTGTAATTGTGGCCACTAATTAGGACCAGTATGTGCTCTATTCTAGGCCACACCTATAGCTAGTCTCCTGGTCCCAGGCTCACCTTGCCTTCACCTGTCCACTTTGACTGTTTACAAAATTCCGTTCACCCTGAGGAGGATGGCGCATCCCACTGTTGGCCTGTCCCTCTTAGGACTTTATCTGAAATCTTTATGATGACGCACTTTCCCAGATACACAGAATGAATCTGCTGCTCTCTTGGGAGGACCTCTTTGTGTAACTTCCGGAAGTCAGGTGCAAAGCATCCAGTGCTTTCTTCTGCTGGCAGCGCCTCCTTCCTACCTGGGTCTTGATACTCACTCTTGGCTTCATGGTCATGCGAATGCATCATCATTTTACTGTCATTATGAAACGAGATGCCAGTCTAGGTTCAATGCACGATGCTGGATGCTTGGGGCTGGTGCACTGGGACGACCCAGAGGGAGGGTGTGGGGAGGGAGGAGGGAGGAGGGTTCAGGATGGGGAACACATGTATACTAATTAAATAATTTTCTATTAAAGAAAAAAAAATAGAAAAAAAAATATTTTACTTCTAAAAAAAACAACAAAATATTTTACTTCTTTACTGTCTTTTTATGGCTTTCTATACACTATTAACTATGACTTCTTTGCCTTATTTGTAAAGTTTGAGCAACTTAGGATTTTGAGCTGTGAATTCTGAAAATCAGGAGAATGCAAATTTAGATCATTATGTTCGAAGTGAGCCATCCAGATTAGTTAGAAATTTCTGGAGTCCTTGGAATGAGTTGGAGTGTGCCTTCATGGGATGCCAGGAAAGGAGATAAAACCAAAAGACAGATGCCATGAGCTTGCCTTGTTGCTGTCTTTGTTCTCACGACCATGAAAGGATGAATGGATCCTGGAGAACATTCTGGAGGGACTTGGCTAGAACTGTCCACCCCTGCCCCTAGTGGTTAAAGAAAGCTACTGCATCACCATGGTGCTTTAGTCCCTTCTTGTGGTCCTTTATTAATAAACAGAAATCTCAGCGTTGATTGTCTGCTCTTCTATTCTAATGCAGAGGCCAACTTAGAGAATGATAATCTTTCAAGTGTTCTCTCTACCCTGATCACCACCCAAGCTTCTCCCTGTGACTCTAGTTTCCACACCACAATCAAATCATATTCTTGAAGCACTGCTTTGAATCTGTCAACCCTTTTGTTTAAAAACCGTCACTAATTCCCTTTTGTTAAATAAAAACTGTGAGTTTTCCTGATCCTGCCATTCAAAGCTGCACTTACCAAACCTCAGCTCACATCATGCTTACTAACGTTCTGGTACCTAATGTGGTGAACATGGCCAAACCTAGAATCAGTGTGAGGGAACCATGTCAGGGTGTGAATTCCAGGAGGTGCTGTTTATTAGGTGTTACCAAAGTCCATCACATATCTCTGCTATTTAAGCAGTATTCCATTATTGCTAGTTCCATATTATAAATTTGAGTTTCTTAAAGCTTCCCTTTTCTCTTGATGCTAACAAATAAGATTTTAGTGATTAGCCTTGAGAGCCCAATTCCTCCATTAACATCTTCTAGTGAAAAGAATCTCAGGAAAAAGAGATGCTTCCATTTCCCTTGCCGACATAGATATTTAGACACTATCTTGCTTAATAAAAAAGAATTTGTTCAAAAACAAACTTTCGGTTTCCGAAGGGGAAAGTTGGAGAGAAGGGATAAATTAGGAGTTGGGATTAACATACACACAATGCTACATATAGAATAGGTAATCAACAAGGACCTAATGTATAATGCAGGGAACTCTATGCAGAATTCTGCAACAACCTTTATGGGAAAAGAATCTGCAAAAGAATGGGTATATGTGTGTGAATAACTGGGTCACTTTGCTGTACACCTGAAACTAATACAGTATTGTAAATCAATTATACTCCAATATATAATAAAAATTAAAGTAAAAAAAAAAAGAATTCTGAACTTGAGAACACCCACAAGAGAGAGTATCAGTCTTGAACTCTGGCTTACTGTGGAGACTTAGGTAACTACACCATTCTTTTCTGATTTCCGCTACTTGAAAACCTGTCCTTGAAAATGTTATTTATAAAATAGTTACTGAGGACACCTGGACTCCAGAGACGGTCACTAGGTCTTGACAATTTTAACTTTTAACTTCTGAAACGCTGACTGTCTAATTGTTTCCTTGTCTATAAAGTTGTTGCTAAATGTTTTTTAAAGGGGCTTCCTTGGTGGCTCAGATGGTACAGAATCTGCCTGGAATGGAGGAGACCCAGGTTTGATCCCTAGGTTGAGAAGATCCCCCAGAGAAGGCAATGGCAACCCACTCCAGTATTTTTGCCTGGAGAATTTCATGGACAGAGGAGCCTGCTGAGCTGCAGTCCATGGGATCACAAAGAGTCAGACACAACTGAGCAACTAACACACACACACACACACACACAAAATGTTTTTAAAAGATATAAATATATGTACATTTTTTAGCAACCAAAAGAAGGAGCTTTTTGCATTTTTCACTTCTCCTTACATTTATTAAAGAATAATAAGCCTACGATTCTGACAGATTATGTAATAAAACCAAGAGTTTTGAGAGATTTATCTCATTTAAATCACTAGTATTTAGTTAAATATTTATTTCTCCCTTGACAGATTGGAATCTCTTTTAAAGCAGGACCAATTACATATGTATATCTACACTTATATAAATTATTAAATATATATTCATACTTCAGCATAATTACTTAGCCAGTATCTAACATTATGCTTTTTTCCAAAAAGCAAGTGCTGAGTGATGTTTTTAGTAGTTTACCCATGATCTTGGTCCTTATGAAGACACGTGCACCTTGCCTAATTGTTCCTGTTAGAGCAGGAGCTGTTCATACCAAATTTGGAAGTCTGGCCCCTATATGGTCAGATCCTTTAATAGCAAAACATTGCTATAGAGGCCAGATTACATATGCAGCAAAACATTTTTAGTGTTTTATAAAGCACTTGGAGTATTTATTAAATATTTTGGATCATTCTTCTTTAATTAAAAATGTGGATGTATTCATTTTCCTGAGACATGTAGGCTTTTGTGTGTTTGAGCACACATGAATGTGTGTCTTTCAGAATCCAATCTATTCCCAAACTTTAACCACCTCATATTAATTTTATATAAATGACATAAAGGTCAAAAAATTATTATGGTTAATCATAACGAATATTAGTTATAAACCCACGTTTGGGGTAGGCTGTGGAGTAGGATAAAATTTGTGGCAGCTTTTCTAATTTTACTTCTTTCTGCTAAAGGTTTGAAAAGATCCGTGGTCTTTAAAGAAGGAAAATGGTAATACTGGTAAGATGCCTTTTACTAAAGACTTCTTCTTATAATAGGTTCGGGGAACTTTATCTTTTAGAAACATTCAAAAATATGAAACATCTGAGGCAAAGAAGTAGGCCACTTTCAAGAAAATCTGAACTGGATTCAGCCTTGCATCAAGCCTGAAAGAAGATTTTTTTTTTTCTCTTTGTATTTTGTCAGTCGTCCAGAACGAACACTATTCCAAGCTGTTCTGCTGATTATTCAGCTTCTTTGCCAATATCATTTCTGGGTTACAGACAGTGACTTTTTTTCCACTCTGGTTGAGAAAATGATTTGAATAATCCATTAGCAGGGGAGAACACCTAACAGCCTGCTATATTGCACACATCTTATCAATGAGTCATCCATAAGGTAACAGAGAGGGTGGTTCATTAATTAAACATCCTACTCTCACCCCGGGGCAGAACATATTAAAAATTACCATCTTTATTCTTTAATAATATTATTCTGTGTTAGAGTGAATAATTAAATTACATAGAAACAACCTGGCAGAGATAATTACAATTATCATTACATAATGAATAGCAGCATTGTTGTCCATACATTGTATTTTTCTAAAAGCTAGATGTGCCTATTCTTGTTTCCACAGAATGTGATTTTAAGGTATAAGCACATTTTATGTGTGATTTAGCTACTGTTTTTCATTAACACCCTTCAGACTCTCTTATTTTATCAGAAATAATCTGATCAAAATACTTTATATTACTAATATTCCTTGGTGGAGAATATTAACTGTAAATTCATATCTTGAAGAATCATACAGATGATTAAATTTCTCTCAAGGAAACATGCATAAACTATTTCACCTCTTGGCAGAAGTTATATATGAGGATCCTCAGCTACATCCTCATATGACTGAAGAGGAAATTCATAAAAGCAGAAAGAAATAAAAGGTCCACATCTAATAAAATTATGCACTGGAAGATTAGGTCAGAATTTCAGAAGCTTTCTCAAGTCACATCGAACTCTGACAATGCCTCTTTTTGGTTGTTGCTGAAAATGTGGCTGTCTAGATTCTCTTTATTCATTTATTATTTTTTAACATTTTAAAAATGTAGACCATTTTAAAAGTCTTCATTGAATTTGTTACAATGTTGCATCTATTGTTTATGTTCTGGTTTTTTGGCCGGTGAGGCATATGGGAACTTAGCTCCCCCACCAGGGATTGAACCTGCACTCCCTGTGTTGAAAGGCACAGTCCTAACCCCTGGATCACCAAGAAGTCCCTTGGATCCTCTTGATCTTTTAAAGCAGATTGTTTCCCAGTGTCATTTACTTTCCCAGAGAAGAGCATGAGGAAGAGAGCAGCGTGTGTTCAGCACCCTCTCTCGAGTCTGTGCTAGGAAGGACCAGTGTGCACAAGCTTCAGGGTTTTAATGCTGGTGATCCCTTGCATACATCTCTAACCCTGACCTCTCTCCTAAGCCCCACACTCAAATATCTAACTGCCAATTCAACACTGCTGCTTGGATGTCTGGTGGAAATTGCAAATACGAGCAATCGAAAATATATCCCATACACTGCTACCTCAACCCTCTTCTGATTCCCACTGCTACCCAAAGCCGACCTCTTGAAGTCTACCCCCCAACTTACTGCCACCATCATCTGCCCTGGAGCTCAGGATCCAAACTCAGGAGCCACTCATGGTTCCTCTTGCTCTATTCTGTCATCATGATGTCCTGCCTGGTTCATTTCAGAATCTGTTCTAAATCTGCTCACTGTCCCTTCCCCCAAGGCCATTGCTTAGCCCGTGTGGACATCACATCTTACACACACTGTGGTCTCAGCCTCTTCAGGGGTCTCTGGGTTTCCTTTCTTGGGTTCCCACACTCTAAGCTCTACATGGCAGTGGGAGGGATCTTTTCAAAATGCAAGCATTAGGACACTACCTCAGCTTCTTGTAACACACAGAAGAGCCACAGCCTAAGGAGCCCTCTGAACCAGATGCTGTACCTCTAACACTCTTGCTCTTGCCCTCTGGGCCCCAGCCACCCGGGCCTTCTAGTCCCTTCTGGACTCAGCAAGCTCCTGGCTGCAGTGCTCCCACTTGCTGTTCCCTCCTTTGCCTGGAAAGCTCCTCCAGCCCTAGACAGTCTTCACATGGTCAGCCTCTTCTTGTCATTCACACCTCCCCTTGACTGCTACTTCTCCACCTAGTAGGCACTTACCAATTTTATGTGAAATGAATGACTAGATCCTAAGGTATGAAAATGCAGTAAATGCATTCCTAAAATCAGGTTCTGACAAAATGAAATTTACTCAGTGGTGCCATCAATGTTACAGGGTAAGAAGTACCCAGATCAAGAATCTTCCTATTTTTTATTTTTATTTTTTTGAGTACCTAGGTAACTGGGCGTGCTGCCTGCTTAGTCCATAGCTCTTCCCCATGTCCTACAGGCCTCAAAGTCATGTGCATGACCGGTCCCTGCCTCCACAATGACCTCTCCCCCTGCCACCCTGCCCCTTGCCCCTCTACTCCAGTCACAGCCTCTTCTTGCTGTTCCTACAGGCTTATTGCATACATTCCAGGCTTGGAGGTTTTGCACTAATCCTTCTTTCCATTCAGAGTTCAGCTTCAAAATCAGTTCCTCAAAGAGGCATGCCTGACCACTGAGGCTAAAGCAGCCTCTCATATTATTATAACTTAATTCTCTGCATAGCCCTTGTCACTGGTATTTTTCTTGTTTATTTTCTTCCCTTACCACCAGGCCATAAATTTCAGTGTCTCTCTTCTTTCTACTGTATCCCCAGGGCCTGGAATAATGTCTGGCAAATAGTAGGTGATTAATAAATATTTGGTGAGTATGAATATGACCCTAACTAATTTGGTGCCTTGAAGCCACTGAGTTCATAAGAAGTACTATTTGAGATATTAGCCAAATGCTTATCTCTCCCACCCCAAGTCTCCTATTGATTTTTAAAGTGATGCTAGTCTTTTTTTGCATAAAAATATTCCTCTTTCAACTCAAACTTCTCTATAGACTCTCTCTCACAGTTGTAGTGTAGTAGGATTTCTCTTTTGCTTTGAAATGAGCAAGGGCTATGTTTTATTTATCTGTTTGCAGCACAGAGCAGAGTGTCTGACACACAGCAGGTGCTCAATAAATATTTATTGAAAGAATGAATGAATGAAAAAAAAAGCATGTAGAATAAAGCTAAGGATCTGCTGGCTGGGTGCCCACTAGAACTGTAGAACGGGATAAAGCTAGATGGCTTGGCAAAGGCTCAGCCCACCTTTCTTAGCTGAGAATTAGCGAGTTACTTTGGCCTGACTTCTGAGATCTGGCTGCCTGCAGCTCTTCAATTCACTAGAAAACTGCATACCTTCTTTACAAAGTGTTGGTCTGTTGTGAAGACATCACAGATAACCTGGCTTTCTCTTCAACCAGCAGCATCAGCAGTGTTTAGCTTTCTCTGAAATCCAGAGCACTTGTTGGATTTCCAGGGCAAGGTTCTGAAAGCTCCTGTCCTGTGTCTCCTCCCAGGTTTTGTGGTCCTATGCATACATCAGATTCAGAGATGCCGTCCTCAGTCCCCTGAAGTCTACTCCCTACCTCTTCCTCACATCCTGTGGAACCTAGGCCCCTCACCTGGATGCTGGGAATCAGCTCCTGCCTGTGTCTCCTGGCTGGATATCAACTTGTACATCATAGCCTGTACTAGTGTGTACGGCCTAACAGGTATGTCTGATTGCCTTTGTACCTTTGCACTAAGCCATTATCTAGTCTGAAGGCTCTGACTATATCTTTAGCTGAGCTATGTTTACCTCCTAGACTCTGAACCCCACACATAATTTCTGGTTCATAGAGGAGCTCTGGCATCATGTTCATAATAATAACAACCCCTTCTTCTAACACTGCCAGAACATCTGGATATTCCATCTCCTCAGCTGATCATTTGCTGCCTTGGATTTGGCATTAATCTTCTCATAGTTCCATCTGGCACTATTGGATAGCTTTGTTTCTGGACTCTTGCCTTGGACCTACAGTCTTATTTATGCACTTTATTTCAGTTTCATCTTTTTCTGTCATGATCATCCGTAAGTGGCTGATTAGATCAATGATAGCTGATGTATCACAGAGTGAAATATTGTATGACCATGAAAAGGATGATGTCAATTATGAAAAAGATTGGCATGGAAAGATCCCCACAGTGTATTTTTGAATAATAATAATATCAGGTTGCAAAATAACATGTTCAGTATCATTCCATTCACATTAAATTATACAGCTCTCTAAAAAGAGAAGCATGGAATTTTTTTCAAGAAATATCAATGGAGGTAAGATTACAAGCATCTGTGCTTTCTTCTTTATCCATGATGATGCATTATTTACATTTTCCAAAATGAGTATGTGCTCTCTTTCTAAATAGACAATCCAACTAAAAAGCGGAAAGAAAGACAGCCTTATGGTAGGGAACTTTTACACTCCATTTCTTCTCTGATCTGCAGTAAAGCAAGTGGAAGGAAAACGTTAGCTGAGGGAGGTGGAGATGGAAAAGCCAGTGATAGTCTAATAGTCCAGGCCTCCAAAGGCAGTCTCTGGGCCTGATCCCACTGTAGGAGTAGAAGGTGCTGGCTGTGAATGCATTTACTGTACCTAGCAAGTTAGGGGTCTGTTCACTATTAACTTTACTTCCCCCAAACAGTACATAATCTGTCATTTTTAAAAACAGATTATCTTTTTTTCACTTTTAAAAGTTGGTTTTCTTGACAGTTTTGAAGAGAGTCAACTGAATTTCGAAATACAGTATTTCAAAAGTATATTTTATCCAAAAAAGTTAGTGCTTGAAAATAGTAGCTATGATATGCATTGGAAAAAGAAAATTTTAAGGCCAGTGTTCTCCTTAACACTTCTTTCTATTAGGAAAAAGGTCATAACAGATAATAGGAAGTGTTGAAAAGAGAAATAGTTGATAAAACCACTCCATGGAAATATTCACTCTGAAAGCCCCCAACATAGGTACACAGCAGCTGCTTCCTGAATGTCATGGCCCGGCTGCACATACTGCCCTGCATTCTGACCTACAGACCTTGACCATGGCCACACGGGATGGAGGTTAGATCCAGAGACATCTTCAGGAAGCTAGGCCTTTGTAAATTTACACAGAGGGGAGAGTCCTGGTCCTCAGGCTGAAGGAGAAACTGAAGGGGACTTTCCTCTTTTCTGAACTTTGACACTCCTTTTCTATATCCATACAGTACACATTTAGGGCTTTCCTAGTGGCTCAGATGATATTAAAAAAAAAAAAAAATCTGCCTGCAATACAGGGGAAGCTGGCTCAATCCCTGGGTTGGGAAGATCCCCTGGAGAAGGAAATGGCAACCAATTCCAGTATTCATGCTTGGAGAATCCCATGGACAGAGGAGCCTGGTGGGCTGCAGTCCGTGGGATCGAAGAGTCAGACTTGACCAAGCAACTGAGGATGCACACACCACCTTACACATTTATGAGCTGGGTTCTACCAGGGATCTAAAAGTTTGATGCTTGCCAAAAAAAAAAAAAAAAATGCTGATTTATTTTAATACTTCCCAATGCTATTTTTTCTTACTTTTAAAAGAATTAATTAAAAATAAAAGCTTATCCAATTAGAGGAACATGACCACACCTGGGGTAAGCTTGGCAAGGCTCCCTGAGGATGAGTAAGAATTAGCAGAGCTGGGTGCAGCCCCTGCGGCTCCTGACTTCCCATCCCTTGTTCTGCTCTGTCACCCTGTCCCACAAGGAATTTCCCGACACTCCCATATGTGCTGTTAGGATGCCACCAGCCATTTCTCCCTGCTTTGGCATATTCGTTCTGCTGTATTTCTTTTCCCGCTTGTGAGGCAAAAGGAAATGGTTTTCTTCTCTAAATCATTGTGCTTTCATTTCTAAAATCATAGGAATGAAAATTTTTATTCAATGTCTACCTTATGAACTTGAGAGGTGGGAACTTCTTCAGTGAAAGCCGAAACAGAGTGATAATCCCGCAGAATGTGCAAAAAGCTTGGTCATCTGTTCCTTTGCAACAGCCTGCAAACTCTCCTCATATGGGTTGGATGACACCACCAGGAGGGCAGGGAGACTGCTTGGAAAGAGCCAAACCTACTTATCCAGTGCTGGAAGGCTGGTTTCAGCATGGGGCCAGATTCTGTTTCCCATTGTTTTAATACCTGTGGGGGAGGTGCTCAGGTGGAAATGTACTTTTGGAGATCTCCCTTTCAAAGAATCATATTGCTGGAGGTGTTAACAAGCATCTAATATCACTCTATGACTCATCAAAGAGAAAAACGAAGCATAATCTTTCAGGCTTGCCTAAGTTTACAATAAAGCAGAACTGGGGCTTGATGCCAAGGTAGCCTTAAATGGATTATCAGATTCAAAGGCCTAAGTACAGATACGTTTTAGTCATAGTATTTATAATGTGGGTTCTCTGGGTCTACCATTTTGTCTGTTTTCTCCTTGTTATTCCCCATCCCACCCCCCACCAACTCTTTAGTTTCTTAACACAAGTTGTTCCAAATACAGAGGAAGCCAACCTCAGCTTAGTTAAAATATCAACCTTTTATCAGTTATGATAAAAGGTTTTATAGAAGCAGATGGTAAACCTAGAGATAAGAGGAGATAATGAGCCAATTTAATTTTTAAAATGTATCTTAGTTTCCATAACTAGTTGCAAAGAGTCTGACAAGACTTAGCCACTGAACAACAAATGGCAAATTAGATGCAGATATAAACTTTTGGAGAAGGCAATGGCAACCCACTCCAGTACTCTTGCCTGGAAAATCCCATGGATGGAGGAGCCTGGTAGGCTGCAGTCCATGAGGTCGCGAAGAGTCGGACATGACTGAGCAACTTCACTTTCACTTTTCACTTTCATGCACTGGAGAAGGAAATGGCAACCCACTCCAGTGTTCTTGCCTGGAGAATCCCAGGGACAGGGGAGCCTGGTGGGCTGCCGTCTATGGGGTCGCACAGAGTCGGACACGACTGAAGTGACTTAGCAGCAGTAGCAGCAGCAGCATACAAACTTTTAATGTGCTTCAAATTTTAAGTAAGAATAATTGAATAAATATAATTTAATGAGAACAGACATAAAATGTGGTTAATGCTGATAGACTGTTGTCATTGGAGGTATATTCTGTATATTCATGATATGTTATAACCACATTTCAGCAACATATAGTCAACAAAAGTATTGGGTTGGCCAAAATGTTCATTTCTGTAACATGTTACAGAAAAACCCAGATGAATTTTTTGGCCAACCCAATAATATATCAAGATTTACTAATTTTATTTGTAAAACCCATTTTGTGTTTTAATGGATAACTCTGCATTATCTACAGTATACCCTTTTGGGTTATCAGATTCTAGTTCTACTCAATGTCTTTGAGCTAATTTGTAACTCTTTGTAAATGTAAGTATCTGACTGTGAGCTCAGTCCTACCTGGTAGTGATTTAACTGACTTCTTCCCTCTTGTGGGACAAACAGCTATGTTCCCTTTTGCAACTCATCTCACCATTGTTTACCTCCATAAAAATTCATGCTTTTCTGACTTTTCCTTTGAAACAGTTATAACACCTGCTTACTTCACTCATATGAGTAAAATAACTTTTTCAGAATGCATTCACTTTACATTTGTCTAAAAGTCAAGACTATACCTTTTGCTGAAAATCATTTAACAGATACTAAATAAGTATTTATATTGTAGTTTCCTTAGAAGGCTAGTTATTGGTAGGAAAAATCCATCAAAAGGATAAATAAATAGTGATGAAAAGTAAAAATAAAATATTTTCCATTAAGGAAGGCAATTTGACACAATTATGAACTAAATTTTAGGAAGGAAAGAAACCTTATGAAATATCTTGTACCTTTAAATCTGCCAAGAATAAAGTGATAACAGCAGGTTTAAGAAAGTAACAGCCACTGTCTCGATCTCAGCTGTTTGATATGGAAGACTTCAGCCACAAAAGGCGACTGGGGTTTCCAGTCGCCAAACTGAGACGTGCTGTACATGGAAAATGAACACTGGAGTTTGAAGATTTCATACAAAAAAAGTGTAAAATATCTCAATCATAATCTTGATATTGTTTACATGTTGAAATGGTAATATCTTAGATAACTTGCATTAAATAAAAGACTTTAAAAATTAATTTTACAGAGTTCTTTTTGCTATTAAAAAGTGACTGATAGGGAATTAAAAATTAGTTATGTGGCTACCGGATAGTTCTGGTAAAGAGAATTAAACTGTAAATTTAATATTTTACCGGATATTATTGCCATATTCTTGGGTTACAATATCTATGCAGGAGAAAAGCAAGAAGAAAGGTCATAAATTTAAGAACAGTTACCTGGGAATTCATACAAAATTAATATTCTTCTTCTGTGAACAATCACATAACATTTGGCTGTCATCGTTTATGATATATAAAGACAGAAAAGATCATGAAACAGCTGCCTGCAGTAAACAGTTCAAAGATCAATAGGCGTATATTTAGTTTTGTCGTACCTTTTGTCCTTGATGGAAAGCAAGTAAAATGCGAAGTTGTGTGTGTATCTATGTGTGTGTGTGGGTAGGTGGGTCAACGTTTCAGGTTTCCATGAAGAAATGAAGAGAGCTGAGCATTTAAAATGAAGAAGGAGGTACAAGCTTGGTTAATCTTTCTAGAGATATGATTGGTTATCTTGGAAACAGTTTAAATTCTTTATCAAACAAGATCCTGAAATTTTTTTTTTTTTTAGCACAAGTAGTATATGGATTTAAGCTGTTTATCATTCCAAAATGACAAAGTGTTTGTGAGTATTGCAAATACCTACATTAATGAACTGCATAATTTTCATTTGTAATGGAAGAACAAGTTGTATGACTATCAAGTTAAAATCATGACTGTGAGAGATAAATGGAACTTTTTCAGGGACTTAACTTTGATATATTTTTACTAAAAGAAAGTATTACACTGTTTTTTCTGATTAAAAATAATAAGCATTTATTATAAAAAGTATTCAATCAACATATAAGAAATAAAAAAAGCAGAATGGAACCTCTGCTCTCAGACCCACTCCCTTTGTCAGAGATGTTCACAATTAGCAGTTTGGTGTGTATCCTTCTAAATGTGTTCTTGCCGTGTGTGTGTGTGCATATGTGTGAAAGAGAGAAAGAGGAGAGGGGGAGAATGGGATCATGTAACTCACATTGTTATATAAACTGCTTTGTAAGTGCATACATAATGTCTTTCTTTGGAAAATTAAGATATTTAAGTAATACTCATCTCTCTCCAGACTCTTCACTGAAGTCTCCCCTGCCTGTAGTACTAAGCACTGGGCCTGCTGTACTGGTGGTGTTAGACATGTGTCCTTTCCATGTCTCCGGTAACTCAACTGCAAGCTCCTTGACGGCAGAATCAAGCTGTACTTAGATGAGCCATGGCATCTAGCATAGAGCTAACTCCACAATGTGCTCTCAAGTATATTTTCTCAATAAAAGATTATTTCCTGTGAATATTAACCAATTATACAATATCCTGAACACCATACAAGAAGGGGAAACAGGCAAATTTCTTGGTTAATAATTGCTCACATCCCAGGAGAAGTGCTAAGTCTAGGCTTCTGGCACCCCATTCTTGACACTCAAAATTTCTGAAAGGAGCCTTAGAGAGCATCAGTGGGTCACTGCCCTGAGGTGCTTTACATATAGTAACCATTTCATTCTTACAGTAACCTTGTAATGTAGGTACTTTTGTAATTCCCATTTTACAATGAGGAATCTGATGCACAGCGTTAAGTAGTGGCACTGGGAACTAAATCCAAGCTTCTAACTTCAGGACTTTCAGCACTTTCAACCCCTATTGTTATGCTGAGGAGGTGATAATCCAAAAGTTTCATGCCTTTTCCATATAGTCCTGGTGGATGACAAGCGAAATTTTTCATACAAATAAACACCAACATCTTATTGACACACAAGTCCACTGTGCATTTATCTTGATAACGATGCCCTTTATCCTACTCATAAAGATGCACATTCCTCACAGCAAAGAGAATGGCAAGGCAGCTGAGTGGGCATGTCCCAGGTAAAGGGTGGGGGGCTGGGAGTCAGGATGGGATAGGTCTCTGGTCTAGGTCAGGAACCCTTGCCTTGGATTCTGCATGCAGCTTCTATTAGTTCCACTCTAGCAGTGATATTTTTAATAACAAAGAGCAGCACTTGAATGCATTGCTACTCTGTGGCCTAATTTTCATCTTCTAAATTTGCCATCATGTACTTTATGCTCTTTTAAGCTAAATGACTTATCACTAATTAATCAGGACTGTGATGCTAAATTTTGACCACAAAGGGCGGACCAAAGCCAAGTCACCTGGCTTTCAGTTAATTGGAAAAATTAAATGGATGAGTGAAGTCAGTTCTTCCAGGTATAAATAATGTGTTTTACAACCCATCTATTTACAGGCATCAGCAGAAATAGTTTAATAGCAGCAGGCTCTAAGACTGTTCTATCCTCTTCTTCAATATGTAGCTACAGCGACAGTGTCAAGTTGACAGTACAGAAAGTAGAATCAAATATGCTATATATTATAAGTAATTTTATGTTGAATTTTATCAAGGTCATCTTTACTTCTGAGGACAAACTCTCTCTCATGCATGTACGCACTGACTCTTAGCAAAATAGTTACTGAGTATCTACCATGTGCCAGGCACTGGGCATGTAGTGAGGAACTAGGGAATCGGGGTGTCTGATGTGTCATGGCAATGCTACCCCAGCCACCTGGATGCAGGGAGTAGCTGGTGGTCTCCGGCTAACTTGTACCATTAAATATGGGCTTCACTTTCTGCCTACTTGCCCTGCCCTCACCATGTCTAGGCTGGAATTCTCTTGCATAACCTCCCCTGGGGCCCCGTGCTTAGCACTGTGGTTACACCTGTCATAGAACCTTGCCTACTTGTTTGTATTCTTCATTGGAATCTTCATTCCCCTGAGAAGAGGCACTGTTTTGTCCATCATTGTTTTCTGTGGCCTGGCACATAGTGCATTCTTACTAAACGTCTGTTAAATGTTTGCTGTAGGTGGTATTATTTTGTGTAAACTCTCTTGGTTTGGCTATGTGTTCATTTTCTTTTTATTGGAGTATAATTGCTTACAATGCTGTGTTAGCTTCTGCTGTACAACAAAGTGAATCAGCTATGTGTGTATATTTCCATATATTCGCTTCTTCTTGAACCTCCCTTACACCTTCCCCTGCCCATTCCCACCCCTCTAGGTCTTCGCAGAGCACCAAGCTGAGCTCCCTGCCCTCCAGCGGCTTCCCGCTAGCTAGCTATCCTACACATGGTGCTGTATATATGTTAATACTACTTTCCCAATTGGTCCCACCCCCCAGCCCCCCATTGTATTCACAAGTACATCTGCATCGTAATTCCTGCCTTGCAAGTAGATTCATCTGTACCACTTTTCTGGATTCCATATATATGTGTTAATAGATGATATTTGTTTTTCTCTTTCCGACTTACTTCACTCTGTATGACAGACTCTAGGTCCATCTGCATCACTACAAGTGACCCCGGTTCATTATTTTTTATGGCTGAGTAATATTCCATTGTATATATGTACCACACTATGTGGTCGTTTTTTGTGTTGTGGTATAAAATTACTGATGTGCGGTCACAGTTGGGAAATTTCTAATCTAAAGGCTGCACCTACAAAGGGTACTACAGTAGGAATATGCTCTGGTCCTCCTTGGGAGGCTGCTGCAAATAAGCTAGAAGAAGATCATGGAAAAGCAAAAGAAGAGAAAAGAGAAAAATGCGCTGAACATCTGCCCAGAGAAACGCCACTCAAACATTCATGAGAAACCATTATGAAGCTGTCCTCCTACCATTCTATTTAATCATGGCTAGCCTCTGTGTTCGGAGAAGGCAATGGCACCCCACTCCAGTACTCTTGCCTGGAAAATCCCATGGACGGAGGAGCCTGGTGGGCTGCAGTCCATGGGATCGCTGAGGGTCAGACATGACTGAGCGACTTCACTTTCACTTTTCACTTTCATGCATTGGAGAAGGAAATGGCAACCCACTCCAGTGTTCTTGCCTGGAGAATCCCAAGGACGGGGGAGCCTGATGGGCTGCTGTCTATGGGGTCACAGAGTCGGACACGACTGACGCGACTTAGCAGCAGCAGCAGCAGGATCTGTGTTACCTTGGGAATCATCCTCTATCCTAGCTCCTGTTTTTCTGTTTTCTTTTTTCTCTCACAGCCTTTTTCAGAACCAGTAACTCTTTTGATACCTTACTTATTATGTACTTATTTGTTGATATCTCCCCCATTTGACTCCCTGAGGGTAGGGACTCAGTACCCTCAAGATCTAGGACAGTTCTCAACATGTCGGTGTTTGATAGACAAGTCATTCTAAACTATAGCTGTCTTCAAACTTCTGGATACACTTACAGGCACAATATATCTGTAAAAAATGGGGAAGTATGGTTGCATCTATGTTTTGCTCCCAGTTGCATCCCCACAATGTATCAGAGTGCCTTGCCTACTACAGACACTCAATAATCACTGAATAAATGAGTAAATAAACCATTCAATTAAAATTCTATTTCCAGTTTATAAACCATTGGGAAAACTGGAATTCATAGGTCCACACTGATGATAAACAGATACGTAAATAAATAAATGGGAGAATTTTGCTTCAAGTAGAATATTTAGAGCTGGTGGCAGATGTGGAAGTGCTGAAATTGGAAAATCTTAATTTTGTACATATTTTATTAAAGATTGGATCAGGCCAGAGGCATCAATGGATGCTAAACCTAGAGGGAAATCTTGATGAGGAATTAGCTATTAGCATGGCTTTAAAGTGCCTCCCAACAGACAGCTTATTAGTTATGGGGGAGAAAATTAAACAGTAATTATCTAGTGGAGAAATCAAAAAACACTCAACTGGCTGATTAGAGTCAACATCACCATAGAGGGACAGATGCACTTGGTGCCCCTCCAGATGTGATAGCCTGAGAGGGACGCAACATCACCTGTGCAGTGTTCCAGACAAGAACATATAACCTGAGCGTGATCATGAGGGGCTATCAGGCAAGTGAGGGATGTGCTATTTCAAAATGGGGAGAGGTGGCGATGCTCTGGTATCTCCAAAACATCAATATTAGAAAAGACAAAGAAAGGCTGCAGAACTTAGCCATGTTGAAAGAGGTTAAAGACACATGGCAAACAAATGTGCTCCCTGCCCCTAGAGCGGATCTTCTGCCAGAGGGGGGAATGTTATACAGCAGCGGACCCCAACCTTTTTGGCGCCAAGGACTGGTTTCATGGAAGACAATTTTTCCGCAGACCAGGAGCAACGAGGAGGTTTGGGGATGATTCAAGTGCATTGCGTTTATTGTGTACTTCATTTCTGTTATTATTACAGCAGCTCCACCTCAGATCATCAGGCATTAGATCCCAGAGCTTGGGGATCCTTGGTTGGATCAACTGATAAGATAGACTAGATGAGAGAATTCTATCAATGTTAAATGTGTTTACAGTTTTAGAAAATAAGTGCACTGATGTTTGGGGTCAAGGGCCATGAAATATGTAACATACCTCCAGTTCCTCTAGAATAAAATTATACGTATAATAAAATGTACAAAATGCATATGAAGAGGAAGAGCCAGAGAGAGAAAGAGTGCATACAAATCACAGAGCCAACCATGTAAAATGTTAACAAGTGATTCTAGGTTAAGGGTATATGAGTGTATGGGTGTTCTTTGTACTATTTTTATATTTACAAATTATCCATGATTGAAATTATTTCCAAATAAAAAGCCAAAAAATAAAAGAAGGTAAAAATATATCAAAATGTATCAATAATTACCAAAAATAAAAATTATTTCATTAACTACTTGTATAGGTTTTAATATTTCATGGGTTGATGAATACCACATTAATCTGAATGATAAATTCATAAACCTTATTTTGCATGCTAGAAATGGTTTAACTTCAAAAAGGAAAGTATAATAAAATCAGCTATAATGGGAAAGTTTGCATACTAATGCACACTACTCAGAAGTCCCTGTACTCAGCAGTTCTTTGGGTTCCAAAATGCTTGCCCACTGGGAATTTTCAGTCTGGAAGCCTCCCCTGCCTGACAGAAGCATCACCGAGAAGCAGGAGCCCTGGCAGTAGGCATTCGCCTCCCCAAACACCGCATTATCCAGATGCCCCCAGCTCCTCCCGCCCACCCTGCCTGCTCTCAATCCTGACATCCAGCGCCATCCGGCCTGGCAGCAGCCCAGGAGATACGGCCACTTCAGTGGTCAGACACGCAATTACTAGAAGTGACTTACAGTTCATAACTGTACCCTAAACACGAACATCATTTCACCATGCACAAGACACAGAGTGTATCCTGCCCTGAGGAACAGCAATCTATGTTAGAGGAAAACAAATAGCCAGATTAAAGGGAAATGTTAATTGGAAGTAGCCAATTAAGTTTTTATTATGTCAGATTAGTTCAGGCTTACAACCACATTAAATCAGGACATCAAAAGGCATGGCCCTGGAATAATAAGTTAGAAACCAGCACTGACTCTCAGTTTCTCTGCAAATTATTCGCCTGTGCCCTTCTGTTATCCTCAGGAATACAGCCCTCTTTGTCACAGCCTTGTGTGGCTGCCATTTGGGGGTGGGGGTTGTTGTATAAGTGATCAGAGAATGATTTCCAGTCAATAACATGTCAGCTGTCTCAGCTCCAATTGTATGTCTTATATTCAGTGTGTTGAAGCCAATCTGATTTTTTTATCACTTTTTTTTTTCCTTTTTTTGGTTTCCCTGCCCATGTTGCTTGGAATTTAACTTGGGCCGACAAAAAAGGTTTTATTGATTTATGTAGGAGCGAGAGAGAGCGTGAGGCGGGGAGAGAGAGCAACAGAGGGAAATGCCAAGAAAACACACAAGCAGATTTAGATTTAGCATGCTGGATGATGCTGGGTGACCCAAGATGGAGGTGGCCACAGGCAGTGCTCAGTGTAACAAATATTACATAGAATGTATGTCATTTCTTATTCTGGATTTTGTGCTTTAGTTGCTTGTCTTTCAAGAAGGAATACAGTGTTAATGCATTCAACATCGTATAAACAATAATATTTCTGGTTCCTCTGCTGCTGTCTCTCCTTGAGGCTGGCACAGTTGTATGAACATTTGTTCTGTTTATCCTTGGCCTGGGGTAATTACCACCAGCAGTGTGTTGGGGAGGGGGTGGTGTACGTTGCCGCACCCCCCCTCCCCACTCCAGACAAAGATTCTCTCTGCTTTGTATCTCCTGACTAGATTGGCTGAGTGTGACACTGACCCTGACCTCTTTTCACTTCAGCAAGCATTTTTCTAACATATGCCATGTGGAAGGCACCTGAGTTGGGAAAGGCTGAACTAGAAATCATAATAAGACATAAGACTTAGTCCTATAATAAAAAGCTTGCCTCCCTGACAGTGTTATCTAGATCACAATTGTTAAATTGCTTTGCTTACATAAATTATTTAGCATGTTTCTACCGGATCTTTGTTAATAACACGGACAGTATAATAATTGTGTTGTTAAGTCCAAGTCCCAACCAGGGAGAAATAGAGTATATTGTACATTTCACTCGGCATAGCACAGAGATGAGAATTAACCCTGTAAATGCCAGCTTTTAATCTTTCATGATGGAAGGCTTCCCCAAATAGCTTGCACATGATTTCCTCTCTCAGATGGAAGAATCTACTTGTCTCAGTTCTACATACCCCCTCCCCCAACCTCTAGCCCTCCCCCTCCCTCCACAGACAGCTGGAATCCAGCATCTGACACATTTTGGCCCACTGGTGTTGGCTAGCAATTATTCTTCCCCTCTCTTGAACAAAGGAAATAAAACTTTTCAATGCTGAAACATGTAAAGGCTACAATCTGGGGAGTTGTCTGTGCTCCCTTCCCCGGCATCCATCTGTCCATCAGCCCCACGATGACCGGTGCATCCATGACCGACCATCACCGCTGCTCTTCTTCATTCTGTTTCTTCAGTCCTTGTCTCTTATCATCCCTGCCCTGCTTCTGGTCTTGATGCCTTCTCGGTACAGGGTCAGTCAGTGACCTCAGCCTTTTGCTTCTCTGCCCGGTACACCAGACACTGAACTAACCCTCATAGCATCTCTCTGCTCAGCCTCAGTTCTCCCAAATGCTGCCCCTTCCAGATGCTCAGAAGTCCCCTTCCTGCCTTAAAAGCAACTGGAGGTGCGGGGGAGAGTTGGAGGTATAGGATTATTTCTGGATCTGAATAATTTCAGGAAAGCTAGAGGTTCTGGAAAACTAGATAATGGGTAGTAGACGGTTTACTCTATTTATAATGGATGAGAACACTATTTTTAAGAAATGGCTGCTTAAAATCCATGATTCAGGAATCAGGAAAAGCATGTGAGATCTCTTTCCTTTAAAAAAAAAATCTTGCTTCTTTTGAGTCAGAAAAAGTTAATTCTATAGTTCAGTTAAAAGATGCCTCTACAGAAATCAAAATGATAGTCCCCACTACTTTCCTTCACACATTTTAAAATAAATTCAGGCTCCAGACAGGACACCCACCTTAGCAGATAATTATTTTCCTTCAGCAGCAAAACATCAAGCTTCAAATAACTAATTGATTCAATGAATATTTATGAATCTTGAAAGAAGTTTAAGCAGGCTCAAAACATCCTATTAACCATTTTTCTAATAGGGATGTCATTTTTTTTTTAATGATCCCTTTTCACTCTTTAAGGTTCAAGTTAAACCTGACCCTGCCTAGGATCCTAAAATAATGGCTCTCTCATCTCAACTGATATGAGGCATTTAACCTCATTCCTTACATGGAGTTAAGTCATCAACAACTATTTTCAGATTGGGAGTGAATTTCCATAATTTAATCTTTTGAGAAGCTTGTATATGATTACATTATTCAAGTAATATACTATATTTTAAATTGATGAATAAATCTGCATTTTAGGTAGTTGAGAATGAATAAAGTTGAGCAAATCGAGTAAGGGGAATTTCAGTGCTTATACTTTTCCCCAAAGCTGTAATATCTCTTTCTTTTTTGATACTTCACTAAATAGCTGGAGAAAGTCCATCAGCAATCAGTTCCCATTTGGAATCAATCAAAAGAGATAACTATTGAGAATTCTCATTGATTGGAATCACTGCTGGTACCTCAGAAAACCTTGAGGATTAAGGGTATAAGATGAACATATGCAAATGTTCAGCATAGATTACATGTCTCTTCCTTTGCAAACATCTTTTTTTTTCCTGCAGTTGATTCAATGAGTTTCCTGCACTGTGATTCTGAACCCTTTTTATCCAAGACAATCACAGATCTTTTCTTAGATCACAGATCTTTATGGATCACTGGGGGCTGATACCAAGGTCTTTTCTCAGAACTGAATTGCAGTTCTACTATTAAGTTATAGCAGTAGTATTCTGTGAACAGGGTCATTATTTCTTCTGCTAGGGATACTGCTAAGTTGACAGATTTGTTGCTAATATTTACAGAATAAGGGAAATAGAAAGTTATTAAGTAGGCTAAAGAGGTAATTTCAGTATGGAGTTATCTTGAATTTCACTTTCAAGCCCTAGTCTGAGTTAAAGTGGGGTTTTGTTTTTTTTTTCAAACTTTGAAATAATTTTATTACCAATTTAGGAAAAGTCTAGAGTTCTAAATACACTTAACATTTCCCTGAGTCAGAAATCAAAGTAATTATACTGAGCCTGCAAGCCGATTTCCACATTTACTTTCACAATTTATTATGCTTAACTCTGCTACTTTGTTTTGAAATATAGCTAAAATGGCAATGTTCAAGAGGCTTCGAATTAAGGAAAATCAATAATTACACCTCTGACCTACATTTAAATCATTAGTACACAGTTCTATTTAAAAATATGTAAATAGCATGTTTAATTCAGCATTCTGAGAAACAATTAAATATTTCACAAATACAAGTCAAGTCAGTCAAATAAGCTCTTCATTCACATACTATATGTAATGCCAGAAAGTCTCTCTCCTCTTCCTCATAAACCCCCATTTATGGCTCCTGTTCAAACCTTTTGCCTTACTCTATCTTGTGTTCTGCTCCCTGACCTCCTCTCAGCCTCCCTGACCTCCTCTCAGCCTCCCTGACTTAGCTCTATAACTACTCCTTCAGTGAGCTATTTTGCTGGTTGTAATTCATGTTTGCTTTGCCAACAAAGGTCCATCTAGTCAAAGCTATGGTTTTTCCGATAGTCATGTATGGATGTGAGAGACTATAAAGAAAGCTGAGTGTCGAAGAAATTGATGCTTTTGAACTGTGGTGTTGGAGAAGGCTCTTGAGAGTCACTTGGACTGCAAGGGCAATCCAACCAGTCCATCCTAAAGGATATCAGTCCTGAGTATTCATTGGAAGGACTGATGCTGAAGCTGAAACTCCAGTACTTTGGCTACCTGATGGGAAGAACTGACCCATTGGAAAAGACACTGATGATGGGAAAGACTGAGGGCAGGAGGAGAAGGGGATGACATTGTTGGATAGCATCACTGACTCAATGGACATGAGTTTGAGTAAACTCTGGGAGTTGGTGATGGACAGGGAGGCCTGTCATGCTGCAGTCCATGGGGTCGCAGAGTCGGACAGGACTGAGCAACTGAACTGAACTGAACTCATGTTTGATACCAAGAGCCATTCAAAAAATGTTTATCGAGTGCCTACTATGTGTCTTCAGGAACTGTCTGGCAACTGGAGATATGGTGGTGAACAAAACAGGCACTCCTCAATTATGTCTTAGGCTTCCTGTCTCAACTATGACCTTTTAGTGGACCTGCAAACATGATGCTGGTCAAGATCTATATGTGATGGCACCAGTTTTTATTTTTATAAGAAAGCACTGTTTCCAAATATAACCTAGTTTTAAATTTTGGTTTTAAACATGAAACCATGAGTTATAATGAGCTGCACAAGGTAAAAATTGAAAGTTTTGCAATCTGATTATGAAGACACTACTGACTGAGGAAATAATTTCCATATATATTAAAAGAACCCAGAATGAAATCTGACACCCAGCTGATTGTTTTCGAGAGTCAGAGACCTAATTTCTCTTTTCTTTTTCAAAGTCTTTATAACCTAAAATTTTCAATGTTTTCTAAAAAACATGTCTTGAGTCTTTGTATCCACTACAAATAATTGCTGAATACAACTTTTCACCAGCTCATCCTTGAATCGAGTTACTGACATTTAAAGAAAGGACTCAAGGCCAAGCAATGATTCAAATATGTATAATGCATCTATTTTCCAATATCTTAAATACAGTTACAAATTGTAAGGAGATGTCTTTCTTTGAAGCATTCACAGTAGCAAGAACTAAGAAGCACCAACTGTATAGCTTATTGTTTCCTTTTTTCCCTAAACCTTTCCATTTCTTCTTGTTCATTCTGTCAGTTTCCAATCTTCTGGCCTTTGGAAATCAGTCCCTTGCCAGAGTGAAAACTGTATAAAGCTGAGAAGAAAAACAGAAGGCTGACACTGAGGAGCTTGCTCTATCATACATAAAACTGATTATAAAGCACCAGGGTATAAAATTGTGTGATACAAGTTAAAAATAGAAGACTAGAGTCATGGAACAGAATTCAGATACTTGGAATGCAGCTAAGCCTACAAGTTTAATAAATTACAATACTGGGACTTCCTTAGTGATCCAGTCACTAAAACTGTACATGGCCAATGTAAGGGGCTAGGGCTTATCCCTGGTCAGGGAACTAGATCCCAAATGCCATGACTATAGATCCCGCATGCCACAATGCAGATCAAAGATCCTGTGTGCTGCAACTAAGACCCAAATAAATAAATAAGTACTTTAAAAATAAATTACAATACCATGGGAGATAAAATATGGACAAATGATAATTAATAAAACTAGGTTAATAATGAAAAATAAGTTGTTATGGTATATAACCATAAATCCCAGAAGGACTAAGGAATTTGACTTTTAAAAACCCTCAAGCTTAAAAATTTGTTATTGAGATGGTGGTAATTGACACAAAATGACAAATCACTAATGGTAAAGTTAATAATGAAAAACTCTGTTCAGTAAAAGGCTAAAAGTAAGAAAAGGGGATAGTTAGTCCTGATGAATATGACCAACTTTGATATAATAAACCAATACAGTTTTATAAAAAGCAACATCCTCTTTTCATTGTACAAATGTTTAAAAGATGTAAACAGTGACTCATATCTTTTGATAGAAATCATATTCAACCTCCAACACCTAATTCAATGTCACGTTCTCTGTGAAGCCTCTTTTACTCCAAGTAGCTCTACTGGCTCCCAGAGACTACTTATAATGCTGTACATTTTTCTTTAAATTTTATTCCCTTGTAATTTATCTTGTATATGTCTTTTTCTTTTAGCTAATTCATCAGTTAATTGGTGTCTTTTTACTCCCAAGGCTGAGCAGGACGCATGTTCCATATAATGAGTGCTAGATTAATGTTTGTTAAGTGAAAAGAAAATTCACACAAAACAAATCACTTTGGAATTCTTTAAGAATCCTAATTCTTTGATACTGGGATTTTCTAAGCACTAGGAAGGAATGATGGGGAAGGGCAAACTATAAGAATATATAGTCTCAACAACCACCTCTGGAGAGGACAGAATACAATAAAAAGCATCTGAATAAGTGTTAAGTAAAATCCTACTGTGCCAAGTCACTTCAGTCATGTCCAACTCTTTGTGAGCCTGTGGACTATAGCCCACCAGGCCCCTCGGTCCATGGGATTTTCCAGGCAAGAATACTGGAGTGGGGTGCCATTTCCTTCTCCAGGCGATCTTCTGACCCAGGGAATTGAACGTGTGTCTCCTAGGTCTCCTGCACTGGCAGGTGGGTTCTTTACTACTAGTGCCACCTGGGAAGCCCTAATAAATTATGTTGGTTAGTTACGAGGCTATTTTCTGGAGCAAACACACCTATAACTCAAATATGAAGGAAGTTTATTCCTTGTGTACATTCATATACACGTTCCTGATTCAGCGGGTGGAGGGGAGCTCTCTTTCCACTGAAAAGAGGTTTCTAGAAACCCACTCTCCTTCCATCTTCTGGCTCTACTCTCTTCACCTCCTGAATTCTAAGATTCTGCATGGAGCCCATTAGAAGAGGATAACAGGGATGGAGAAAGTAAAATCACATCACTATGATCTGGTAGTGGCAGACATTACCTTGACTGGCATTCTGTTGGTGAGAACTAATCACATGGCTCACCCAGGAGCAAGGAAAGCTGGGAAATGTAGTCTCTGACTGCACTTTCTTCACAGTAAGTAGTGCTACAGAATATCACAAATAAACCTGATGGAAAGTTAGCCATCTATCCCTTATAAATACTTCCAACACCTTCCTCAAATACTTTGTAAATGGATATCTACATATACAATTACACATATGTGTGTATATATATATATATATATGTATATATACACACATATATCTATGTATATATATGTGTATATATATGTATATATACATATGTATATATACACACACACACATATATATATATATACACACACACATATATATAAATTCGGTTCAGTCGCACTCATGTTTGACTCTTTGCCACCCCATGGACTGCAGCATGCCAGGCTTCCCTGTCCATCAACATCTCCCAGAGCTCCCTCAAACTCATGTCCATCAAGTCGGTGATGCCATCCAACCATCTCATCCTCTGTCATCCCCTTCTCCTCCTGTCTTCCAACTTTCCCATCATCAGTGTCTTTTCCAGTGAATCAGTTCTCCCCATCAGGTGGCCAAAGTATTGGAGTTTCAGCTTCAGCATCAGTCCTTACAATGAATATCCAGGATTGATCTCCTTTAGGATGGACTGGTTTGAACTCCTTGCAGTCCAAGGGACTTTCAAGAGTCTTCTCCAACACCATAGTTCAAAAGCATCAATTCTTCGGTGCTCAGCTTTCTTTATAATCCAACTCTCACATCTCACAACTGGAAAAACCATAGTTTTGACTAGATGGACCTTTGTTGGCAAAGTAATATCTCTGCTTTTTAATATGCTGTTCAGGTTGGTCATAGCTTTTCTTTCAAGGAGCAAGCGTCTTTTAATTTCATGGCTGAACTCACCATCTGCATTGATTTTGGAGCCCAAGAAAATAAAGTCTCTCACTGTTTCCATTGTTTCCCCATCTATTTGTCATGAAGTGATGGGACCAGAAGCCATGATCTTCCTTTTCTGAATGTTGAGTTTTAAGCCAACTTTTTCACTCTCCTCTTTCACTTTCATCAAGAGGCTATCTAGTTCTTCTTCACTTTCTGCCATAAGGGTAGTATCATCTGCATATCTGAGGTAATTGATATTTTTCCTGGAAATCTTGATTCCAGCTTGTACTTCATCCAGCCTGGAATTTTGCATGATGTACTCTGCATATAAGTTAAATAAGCAGGGTGACAATATATAGCCTTGACGTACTCTTTTTCCTATTTGGAACCAGTCTGTTGTTCCATGTCCAGTTCTAACTGTTGCTTCCTGACCTGCATACAGATTTCTCAAGAGGCAGGTCAGGTGGTCTGATTACCATCTGTTTAAGAATTTTCCACAGTTTATTGTGATCTACACAGTCAAAGGCTTTAGCATAATCAATAAAGCAGAAGTAGATGTTTTTCTGTTATTATCTTGCTTTTTCAATGATCCAACGGATGTTGGCAATTTGATCTCTGGTTCCTCTGCCTTTTCTAAATCCAGCTTGAACATCTGGAAGTTCACGGTTCATGTACTGTTGAAGGCTGGCTTGGAGAATTTTGAGCATTACTTTGCTAGCGTGTGAGATGAGTGCAATTGTGTGGTAGTTTGAGCATTCTTTCGCATTGCCTTTCTTTGGGATTGGAATGAAAACTGACCTTTTCCAGTCCTGTGGCCAATGCTGAGTTTTCCAAATTTGCTGGCATATTGAGTGCAGCACTTTCACAGTATCATCTTTCAGGATTTGAAATAGCTCAACTGGAATTCCATCACCTCCACTAGCTTTGTTTGTAGTGATGCTTTCTAAGGCCCACTTGACTTCACATTCCAGGATGTCTGGCTCTAGGTGAGTGATCATACCATCGTGATTATCTGGGTCATGAAGATCTTTTTTGTACAGTTCTTCTGTGTATTCTTGCCATCTCTTCTTAATATCTTCTGCTTCTGTTAGGTCCATACCATTTCTGTCCTTATTGTGGCCATCTTTGCAGGATGGTATCTGTAATTTTCTTGAAGAGATCTGTAGTCTTTCCCATTCTACTGTTTTCCTCTATGTCTTTGCATTGATCACTGAAGAAGGCTTTCTTATCTCTCCTTGCTATTCTTTGGAACTCTGCGTTCAAATGGATATATCTTTCCTTTCCTCCTTTGCCTTTAGCTTTCCTTTTCTCAGGGGGGTGTGTGTGTGTGTGTGTGTGTATCTTTATCTACGTACATTTAACTTCCAAAAGAAACACACACACACTCACACACAGAGGACTTGTAAATCTTAGAGAAATACAAGATTTGGGCTACAAGAAAGCCAACAGAGTTAGAGGTAGGATTCTTCCCCAGATGAGAATGTTGAGTTTTACTTAACTCCCTCACTGCAAATACATCCTACTTTACAGCAGTGATTCTCAGATTTTTTGAAATAACCACTGGACACACCAAGAACCAGGCACTATGCCAGATAATTTCAGCTTTAAAAGGAGGCAAGGTTCTTATCACCTGACAGGAATGATTAGCCTAGGGAAAGAAAGACTTAAAGCAGGTAATTATAATGTCAAGGATAGACAATGACAAAAATCTGTGCAGATTTCAATGCTTAAAAGGGTCAATTATCTTTCTTATTCTTCGTGTTTTCCCAGCATTCTGTCTGAATGCTAAATGAATACTAAGGGCTTCAGTCTTGTCTGACTCTTTGTGACCCTATGGACTATAGCCCACCAGACTATATTCCCATGAAATTCTTTCTAAATATTGACAAATAGCCTATGTGCCTGTTAAAGAATTTCCTCATCTCCACTATAGTAATGAGAGTGAGGGCAGAGATAGCAAAGGTAGGGAAAGTTCTCTACCTTTTTAATATATGTCTTATTATTGTTCCGTCTGTCATTCATTCATAAGGTCGTATCCTTATGGCCATATAGTAACAGTTATGGCCATATAGTAACAGTAAAAGCTCTTTTTTTTGTTGTTCACAAATATGATTCTAAGTGTATTATTTAAATACATTGAAAGAATGAAAGGGTTTATTTAATAAGGAGGAGGGTTGGTCAAAGGCACTATCAAATCTTATTTGGAGCCATTTAAGCTCTAGAAGTTTTTTTTAAGGGCTTCATTGTAATACTTGGGGCTTCCCAGGTGGCTCAGTGGTAAAGAATCTGCCTGCCAATGCAAGTGATGCAGGAGACGTGGGTTCAGTCCCTGGGTGGGGAAAATCCCCTGGAGAAGGCCATGGCAACCCACTCCAGTATTCTTACCTGGAAAATTCCATGGACAGAGGAACCTGGCGGGCTGCAGTCCATGGGGGTCACAAAGTAGGATATGACTGAGTGATTGAGCATGCGTGCACACACGTACATACGTGTGCACACACACACACACAGTAATATTTGCTGTGATCTAAAATATTTCTTGAGTATCACAAAGTAAATGACTTGGTGTTGAATATTGTTAGACTGAAAGAATTTGACTTTATGTTGTCCCAAGCTAAAGGATTTTATAATTCTAGTGATGAACAACAAGAATATTTAAACAATGAGATGATACAAATATATATACAAAATAACATGGAAATATGGTTGGCTGGGTGCCATGGAATGGGTACCAATCAACACACATTATGCTGTTTTCTCTGTGAACATTTCTCACCTCAGCCTTTGGAAGCTCAGACATAATAAATATTTTGACTAAATAATAACATGCTTTTGGTTACCAGCTGTGACCTCCAGAAAAATGGGAGAGGCAGATGGCAGGAAGCAGTGAAAGGGAAGTTTAATAGAAAAATGCTAGAATGTGTTTTAAAATTTTTTCTATCTACTCAGGTTGTCTATAAATCCCTAAGAATAGGGTTACCTGATGAAATAGAGGATTTCCAGTTAGGTGTAAATTTCAAATAATAAACATTTTCTTAGTATGTCTCAAATATAGTATAGGAATACTTACATTAAAATTTGTGCATCATTTTTCTGAAATTCAATTATTTTTCAGTTTATTATTATTTTTTATTATTTATTTATTTATTTTTAACTTACAATATTGTATTGGTTGCTATATCTGGCAACCCTATTAAAAATTCTAGTAAGGATAGTTCAAATGTTATCATAATATTGACACATGCCTACTGTTGCCTAAAAATATCATTAAAAATAGATTTGATCAGAAATAATGTTAGAAAGAATATACAGTTTCATTGTACATTCTGGATCAACAAAAGCTGTATTTACTTATTGTATGTCCTAATTTCTTAGGAAAATGAAAGGACTTGACACTTCTGTCAGAATAACAGAATCTTAAAGCCCACTGCTTCAGTTTTAGCTTCCATTGTCCTTCTGCTAGCTTTTGTACATGTGTCCAGATGGACAAATTAAGAATCAAGCTCAAAGAACAAATGAAGCCATTTCCTGATCTAGAAACAGAAATCAATGACATAAATATCAGCAGCAATTATTAAATAATAAATATCTTTATATTTTCAGAGTACTACAGTTTTAGAATCTTTTCAGAATCTGTAAACACACTTGAAATATCTTTTTTTGGGGAGCGAAGATCTACATGAGATTCTTGATTTCAGAGAAATTGTGTACATTCCCTCCACAGCTGTGGAAGGAACATGAAGCAAGTATGGCTTTTCATTCCAGCTGTCAAACGTACACTTTATGGATGAGTTCATTATTATGCAAGATGGAGCTGAATCACATTGGTGTGTAGGGGCTGCTAATGAGAAGTCATAAATCAAAGTCCTTAATGTTAAGCTCAAGCTCCAACATGCTGTTCCTCTTGAAATATCTCAGGGATGGCGACGTGTGTGTGCATATAAGTGCAATGACTCTGATGCTCAAGAAGTTAGCTGCTTCCTGATGCCCACTTTAAATATTCAGCATATAACCCATCCTCTCTCCCCTTTGTGATGTCTTTGTTTTCTTTAAGTCCCACGGATCCAGGAGCTTTTTGAAATGGTGGATAGAAGGGGTTTTTGGTATTGCTTGAGAATACCAGAGAATGATGCTGACTCCGTGTGTTGATTCTCTGACAAACTAGTTACAGGGAGAATGGTGACTGCTTGGAATGCTTTATTTGTTTTTCTGTTTTTCCCTAACCTCAGCAAGGAACAAAAGGACCCTCCTATTTATATTCATAACAAACCCTTTACAAGTTGGGGATCAGTTTAGGAATATAAAACTCTCCTTTTAAAGGGCAAATGTTCCTATCTACACTAGGAAATCGATGATCAATTTACACACATTCTGTAAGTTGCTTTAATCATTTTTGTCCCTGGAAAGCATAAAAGCAATCTGCAAATAGGAGTTGTTTAGACAGGGAAAAACCCTGTGGAAGGGGAATTGTGTAGGTAAAGGGTGGGCCCGGGCATTTGTTTTCTCATTCATTCACTCATCAATTGCATATTAATTGAGTACCTGCTAAGTATAAGGTTTTTAGAGAGATGCTTGGGTAATGTAATTCATATTCAAATGTCAAGAACTTCATAGCATAGTGGAGCAAACAAACAGGTAAGTGATGAACATACAAGGCAGGATGAACTAAGTGCTAATGAGATCTGTAAGGGATAGTGCATGGGGAGCCCCTGAGAAACTGATCCTGATCAGGAGGAAGGGAAGAGAACTAACACCTAATGAATTCCTGCCCTATGGCTGGTATCAGGTAGGCCTCAGGACAGTACCATATTATTAGGTTGGTGCAAAAGTAATTGCAGTTTTTGCATTGTTGAACTTTGCCATTTAATATTAGAATATGTTCTTAAATAAGTGTGGTTATGTTATACATCATTTTAATGTACATTTCTCACTTTATTTTTTTTTTGCTAATGACTTATTATTTGCTGTGTATTTTTATATGTATTTTAGACTATGGAAATGATGCTACGTACGTGTGATCAGTCGTGTCCGACTCTTTGTGACCTCATGGACTGTAGCCTACCAGGCTCCTTTGTCCATAGAATTCTCCAGGCAAGAACACTGTGAAAGTGAAAGTCACTCAGTCGTGTATGACTCTTTGCAACCCCATGGACTTAGTCCATGGAATTCTCCAGCCCAGAATACTGGAGTGGGTAGCCTTATCCCTTCTCCAGGGGATCTTCTCAACCCAGGGATTGAACCCAGGTCTCCCACATTGCAGGAGGATTCTTTACCAGCTGAGCCACAAGGGAAGCCCAAGAATAATGGAGTGGGTAGCCAATCCCTTCTCCAGGGTATCTCCTTGACCCAGGAATTGAACCGGGACCTCTTGCATCACAGGTGGATGCTTTACCAACTGAGCTAGTTGCTGTTTCCTTTTGCAGCGGATCTTCCTGGCCCAGGGATTGAACCCAGGTGTCCTGCATTGCAGCTGTATTCTTTACTGTCAAATTCTAGTGATTTTCTTATTTGAGTTAAAAAGGGGTTTTAAAGCAGCAGAGACAACTCTCAATACCAACAGTGCATTTGGCCCAGGAACTGCTAACAAATGTATAGTAGAGTGGTGGTTCAAGAAGTTTTGCAAAGGAGATGAGAGCCTTGAAGATGAGGAGTGTAGTGGCTGGTTGTTGGAAGTTGACAGTGACCAAATGAGAGCGGTCACCACAGCTAATCCTCTTACAACTACATGAGACATTGCCAACGTCAACCATTCTATAGTCATTGGCATTTGAAGCAAATTGGAAAGGTGAAAAACTCAATAACTGAGTGCCTCATGAGCTGACTGCAAATAAAAAACCCTGCTGTTTTGAAGTGTCATCTTCTCTTATTCTACCCAACAACAATGAACCATTTCTCCATCGAATTGTGATGTGTGACAAAAAGTGGATGCTATATGACAACCGGCGAAGACCAGCTCAGTGGCTGGACTGAGAAGAAACTTCAAAGCATTTCCCAAAGCCAAATTTGCACCCCAAAAAGGTCATGGTTACTGGTGGTCTGCTGCTCATCTTAACCACGTCAGCTTTCTGAATCCCGGCAAAACCATTACATCTGAGAAGTATGCTCAGCAAATCAATAAGATGCACTGAAAAATGCAATGCCTGCAGCTGGCATTGGTCAACAGAAACAGCCCAATTTTTCTTCATAACAACGCCTGACTGCATGTAGCACAACCAATACTTCACAAATTGACCAAACTGGGCTCTGAAGTTTGCCTCATCCACCATATTCACCTGACCTCTCACGAACCTATTATCACTTCTTCAAGCATCTTGATGTTTTATAGGGAAAATGCTTCCACAACCAGCAGGAGGCAGAAAACACTTTCCATGCATTTGTCTTATCCCAAAGCACAGATTTTTACACTATAGGGAATAAACAAACTTATTCTCATTGGCAAAAATGTGTTGATTGTAATTGTTCTTATTTTAATTAATAAAGATGTGTTTGAGCCTAGTTACAATGATTTAAAATTCACGGTTCAGGATGGGGAACACATGTATACCTGTGGCAGATTCATTTTGATATTTGGCAAAACTAATACAATTATGTAAAGTTTAAAAATAAAATAAAATTAGAAAAAAATAAAAAAATAAAATAAAATAAAAAATAAAATTCACGGTCCGACACCACAATTACGTTTGCAGCAGCCCAGTATCAAGGAGGGGGATATTCAAGGTGGACTTTAGAAGAAGAGGAGTTCAGAGATCCGCATCAGGACAGGAGCCCCTCGTTCTGTTCTATGGAACAAAAGAGGGAGCAGCGCACTGCACATGTGAGTGTGGCCCGCGGGCTGGTGTGTTCAGTACAGGAATGTTCATGTGGTTATGACACCTCATGCATCGGAGAACTGGGGCTTTGGAAATCAGAGGGTGGCTGCATAAAAGTCCTGGCCACATGGAAGGGAACAGGGGAGGCCAGAGCAGAGAGACTGAGCAAAAAGGCTACCTTCGAGACAAAAGTGGATTCTGCAGTCGTGGCCTGGTGGATTGGTGGCAACTGCCATGCAAAAACCTCTCAATTGTACAATCAAAAAGTCAAACCAAATAACCCTTCCCCCTCAAAAACACAAATGTTGGTCTGTGTGGCCAACATATGGGGTCTGTGTGGCCCCCTTCTGTGGGCTTCATGTATGTGTGCAGGCTAAGTCGCTTCAGTCATGCCCGATTCTTTGCGACTCTATGGACTGTAGCCCACCAGGCTCCTCTGTCCATGGGATTCCCTAGGCATGAATACTAGAGTGGATTGCCATGCCCTCCTCCAGGGGATCTTCCTGACCCAGGAATGGAACCCATTCTGTTACATCTCCTGCATTGGCAAGTGGTTTCTTTACCACTAGCGCCACCTGGGAAGTCCACTGTGGTCTGCATATCCAGGTTTTAAATATCAGATCAGATCAGATCAGTGGCTCAGTTGTGTCCGACTCTTTGCGACCCCATGAATCGCAGCACGCCAGGCCTCCCTGTCCATCACCAACTCCCGGGGTTCACTCAGACTCACGTCCATCGAGTCAGCGATGCCATCCAGCCATCTCATCCTCTGTCATCCCCTTCTCCTCCTGCCCCCAATCCCTCCCAGCATCAGAGTCTTTTCCAATGAGTCAACTCTTCGCATGAGGTGGCCAAAGTACTGGAGTTTCAGCTTTAGCATCATTCCTTCCAAAGAAATCCCAGGGCTGATCTCCATGTATAAAATAAATTTATATATATATGTAAATACATGTAAATACACACATATGTAATGTTTGGAAAACCACAAGTGTGATCATCTTCCTATCCTGCCAATTCAGGAACCTCTGCAGTTCAGAGACCCAGCCTCATCACTTCTCTATGCAGTCATCTCATCAGAAAGAACAATGAAACCACGAGAAGGCACAACTTGCATTAGTTACTTCATTTCAAGTCAATTCCCAGGGTTTGCTGCTGCTCCTGATGCTGAAAGTCCTGTCTCGGCCTGAGCCAGATGGACATGCCATCCATGGTTCACAAACCATGGGACGCTGCATGCTTGATGATCTACGAACCCCGGGATTACAGAAGCCTTTTCCATATCAATCCATCATTAGCCACTTCCATAAATAATATAGTCAATGGTGTCCTGGGAACTTTGGCAGAGGCAGCACTGATGGTAAGTCATTGATGGGAATCACTGCTCATCACTGCATCTGTGATGCCAGGGGAAACCACTTGATTGAACCCATGGGTTCAAACTTATGTTTCTCACCCTGGGAAGAAGTCTAGAAGGAGCACCTGAGTTGGAGAACAGCTGACTTGGCTGCAGTTTCCGCCCTTGCTGATTGGACCCAGGCTTGTGACATGAATCCTATCTTGAAGTCCAAACACTTGAATTCCTGATCTATGCCTAGACTCCATGCTGTGGAGTCTCTATGTGAACCACAGAATTTCAGGAAAAGAAAAAAGCCACTTGGCAAACAATGTGGCATTAAATTCTAGTCCCCATGGAAATACATGAGATTGAGTTGTCAATATTAATGAGGTGGGTTGTAGATGTAGAGGCATTAAAAATCATTCTGCAAAATCTATATATACAAAAGGTGAAGAAGCTTATATATATATGTGTGCATATATATATATATACACACATATATAAGATCGTTTATGTATTTCCCCAGAATGTTATTAATACATGAGCCTAGTTTCAATAATATGTGATTTAGAATTTCCTTAGGGAAAGCATTCATCTTTTAATGTAACTTTACAATGGGGTGACTTTAAAAATTCTGATGCTGGGGTCACCATGGCAGAGATTCTGATTGAATTAGTAAAGAGCTCAGTACAGTTGATCCTCTGTACAGGTGGGTTCAGCATTCTTTGATTCAATGAACCATGGTTTGAGAATATTAGAAAAAGAATTTCCAGAAAGTTCCAAAAAGCAAAACTTGAATTTTCCACATGGTAACTAGTATTTACATTGTATTAGGCATTATAGGTAATCGAGAGATGGTTTAAAATAAATGGGAGGATGTGCATAGCTTATAGGCAAATACTATGCCATTTTATATCTTTTTGCCTTTTCATAGTGTTCATAGGGTTCTCAAGAGCAAGAATATTGGAGTGGTTTGCCATTCCCTTGCTGGGAAGAATCTTGAGAGTCCCTTGGACTGCAAGGAGATCTAACCAGTCACTCCTAAAGGAACTCAACCCTGAATAATAATTGAAAGGACTGATGCTGAAGCTAAAGTTCCAATACTTTGGCCACCTAATGAAAAGAGCCGATTCACTGGAAAAGACCCTGCTGCTAGGAAAGACTGAGGGCAGGAGGAGAAGGGGGCAGCAGAGGATGACATGGTTAGATAGCATCACTGACTCAATGGACGTGAGTCTGGGAGATAGTGAGAGAGCAAACTCCAGGAGATAGTGAAGGACAAAGAAGCCTGGTGTGATGCAGTCCATGGGGTTGCAAAGTGTTGGACAGGACTTAGCAACTGAACAACAACAAGCCATTTTATATAAGGGACTTGAGCATCCATGGATTTTGTTCTGGAATCATTTTCCACCGGATGCTAAAGGACAATTGTGTTTTGGAAAGATGTCCAAGAGATTCTAATACAAAATTCTGGATTGAGACCTACTGTCTGACATAGATCCAGGGCAAGATGCAGTCATTTCCTGTCTACAACATGCCGAGTACATTGGGTTTTCTCCTCTGTTCCTCATAGTTCCCTTGTAAGTTAGGAATTCTCTCTCTTTTGTAAAGTTAGTACCTAAGGCTGAAAAAGGTTTAGTTCTGTCATGTCTCCAAGGTTATACAGTCTCTGATTTGTTGGATTTGTCTAACTTTGATGCAGGGGACTTCAATCAATGGTCTGCAAAGCCTTCAAAGCTCCCCTCACCAGCCACAGAATTCTCAGCTTGGTGCCTCTTGCCCTTCTCAAAATGAACCTTTAACCAGGTATTCTGCTCCTTTCTTTCTGCCTTGTCTCATTTCCTCCCAGCTCCCTATTTCTGTTGGTTTTAAATTGAGGGATTTTTTTTTTTTAAAGGAAACTTCTCCTCTCAGTTTAAGGAAATTTCTCCTAAAATTAGCTGTTCTATCTAGTGATATAAACTAAGCCATCCTTGGTATTATTCAATACATATCATAGGTCATAGGATATAAAATTTTGTGCTCAAGCAATTCAGAAAAGACTCATTTCCAGAATATAAACTATGAAAGCAAAGATTTACATAAATTACCATGTTAATATTCATATTTAAAGTTCACAGCTTATTAAAAACAAAAAGATAAGGAAATAATTTCAACTGTAGCAGAGCAGCCGTTTCCCTCATGTTGTTTAAATATCTGATATGCATTCAGGAAGTGCTAGGTCAATGGGGCCCCAGCTAGATTTTACTATACTTAACTCCTTGTGTGTCAGGTAACAAAGCTTTCAAAAATGTCATGATCAGGATCAAGCCCACTGGGGTTTAGAAAAGGCACAAACTGAAGAAAGGGGTTTGATCAAAAACAGGGTTAGGAAGAAAATGGGAGGTAAAAATATTTGTTGTTCTACTCTGCTCATAAGAGGAAGAATGTTTTGACACTTTGACACGGGCATTTTGATGAGCGCTCTATAAACATGACCTTGTCATACTGGCCTTATCACCACGTTTTGCTTCAGTGGCAATGAGACTGATGTGAATAATAAAATTTGGGAAGCCAACAAGGGCAAGAGTGGGAAGAAATGACAAGGGGAAAAGTGTGACATGTCCTTGAGGACAACGGAAGCTTTGCATTTGGAACCCTCCCAGATCTTGCTCTAGCATCTCTCTCTTTGGCTGGTTCTGATTTGCATTCTTTTATTATAATAAAACTATAATTGTAAGAATAGCACTTTCCTGAATTCTGTGTCATTCTAGTGAGTTATCAAACCTAAAAGTAGTGATGGGAAACCCTGAATCTGCAGCCTGTTGGTCAGAAGTGAGGATGGAGTTGTATCTGTTTAGATTGAGAAGATTTGGTCTTCCTACTCACTTCACAGGGCAAAGGCTGAGTGCATATTTTTGCTAATTGGGCAAGCAGAGAAGGAAGACCAACAGTATGTACATTAAGTACAAAATATTCTAAATATTCATGGAGACTGGAAAGCAGATCTGATGGAGATTATGTTCATGACAGACCTGAAGATACTAGTAAAGTTCAAGTAAACTACTAGAGTTACCATTCGTTTCTAAACAGGATCATCAACAATCCCACAATTTTCTTTTTTCATTAACAATATTACCAGGAACCAAGCTAAACATCTAGAACTAGAAAATGAGCTCTTATCACAATCTCCTCTCTGAAGAGTTACATGACAGGTCCTTCCAGACAAATCCACTCCCCAAGACAGGCAACTAACCTCAGAGCAAAGGAGGTAAAATAAAATAGCTAGAAACCAAGGAAATCCTGTGAGGAAATAATGGCATTTGCGATAAATATTGTGACACACAACCGAACATAAGGAGCTGCCAAGGAGTCTATTTTCAGAGTGTAAGTGAAGCAGAACAAATTGCAATCATATTTGTATAATACCTTTTATCCAAGAGACCAAGTCTTTTATTTAATCTTTATATTCCCTATATAGGTTGCCTGAGATAAGGCTGCAGGGACAAGAATTCAGCTTCTAGCCTTGACTTTAGTGTCAATATTTATGGAATTGTAATTACCACCTCCGAGTACAGGTGAGGTTAGGTGACAAGACGCAAAGTCAGACAGGACCGGCATCTCAATTCCCCTAGCTCCTTCTCTGTACATAATCAGCACATTCACCATTAATACGAGCTTCATGCTTCAATCTTCAAGCCTTATGCTATTTCCTGGATCACACACGCACACACACACACATGCATATACACACACACAAGATTCTCTGTAACTAGAATATAAGCCCAGGTTTGTCCTCATAGGTCTAGCCAGATATTGAGTAACCTTAAGTACTTAATTAAGACATCTTTAATTCAAGGCTTCACATTTTTTTTTTAACATGTCTGCATTCTTCATGCAGCTAATATTGGGCCAGAACCAAGTCCAGCAAAGGAAAAAATAAATGGAAAAAAACAAAGAAATTAAAAAAAAAAATCCAGAGACAGAAAGTTGGTTGATGGAACTTTGAGGCCATAAGAGATGAGCAAATATTTCTCACTGGGTTAGATGACATTTCTGGTCCTCTTAAGGCGCCCCCAAATATGTGTTGTGCATTTATTGGACTAACGGTATTCCTCACATACATGCTCCCCTCAAAAATAAAAATAAAAGACCATTTTAGGGGTGGAATATGCTATAGGAACCGAGCAGTAACTTCAAGTCGTTTTGCCCAATATGAAAGATGGGACACATTTTTATTTCTTTTCATCAGTTCCACCTACAGTCAACTTCATCTTACTGAGAGTTTGGAAGGTCTTACTATATAGAGTCAAAATTCTGGCAAGATAGGCAGTACCTCCCTACAAAATTGAACTGAGAGCACTGAGTTATTTTCTTCAAAATGTTCTGATACTGTTCTAGCCCTTGATTATCAACTTTTTGTAGGACACATAATTGATATATGCCTGAGGCTGCTAGACGATGAAGACAGCGAGTAAGGTCTAGTCTTGTATACCTCTCTTTCTGTCGTTCATACATTCATTAATTCAGCAAATATTTCTTAAACATTTAGTATAGTGCCAGGGACTATTCTAGGCACTTAGACATAATATTGCATAAAAGGGACAGAGATTAGCTATTCTGTGAGGCATGCTTGTTGGGGACAACAGACATGGTACATAAGTCAATTAGAAAATACATAAGAGGGTGGTAGATGTTATGGAAATATGAAGCCAAAAATGGGGACAGGGAATGCTAAGAGAGTTACAATATAAAATAGCGTGGGGCTGGCAGGTCTTGCTGAGCAGGTGACATTATGGGGAAGAATGGAAGGTGGTGAGGGGAGAACCACAAGGATATCTGGGAAGAGACTTCCAGGCCTGGGAATAACAGGAGCAGATGCCCTGAGGTAGAAGCAGGTCTGGTGCATTCTAGGAATGGCAAAGAGGCTGGTGTGGCCAGACTGGGCTGTGAGAGGGGGGAGCAGGAGAGGTGTGGTCGGAGAGGCAGCAGGTACATTGGGAGGGTCTAGCAGGCTCTTGAAAGGGCTCTGGCTTTAATCCAAGGGAGGTGGGATGCTGTGAATATTTGGAGCAGAGGAGTGACGTGATCGCACCTGAAAACAAGGTTTTGCAGATGATCAGATTAAGCTGAGGTTGTCAGGGTAGGCCCTGATCCAGTCTGTGCACAGAGGGACACACATATAAAGGGGAGATGATATGAAAACAGGGAGAATGCCACCTGCAGGCTAAGGAATGTCCAAGGCTACCAGAAGGGAGAGAAGCAGGGAAGAGGTTCTCTCTCGGAGGCCTCAGAAAGAGCCAGCCCAGCTGACACCCCAATCAGGGACCTCCAGCCCCAGAACTGAGAGAATACACTTCTGTGTTTTAAGCACCCAGTCTGTGGCACTTTGTTTCAGCAGCCCTAGCAAACTAATGAACAGTGGAAACAACAGTCAGGGAGGGAGGAGGGAGGATTTTGAATATGTGATTGATTATTATTCATGGATTCCAAATTTTTGAGTTTACTAGTTTATTTTTAATCTGAAAATAAATACAACACTTTCACAGACATGTGCAATCATGAGCAAGGTGGTGAAAAACCTGAATGGCCTGAAAACATACTCCCAGCTGAGTTGGAAGAAGGCAAGGCCATGGTCTGCCTTCTTCTTTCAGCTCTCACTCTCACAATACATTTAGAGCCATACTCTCCCCATTCTTTTAATCGATGATTTTGCTGTTCAGAATGACCTCCAAGCATAATGGTGAGGTGCTGTCTTGTTTCCAAGTGCAAGAAGGCAGTGATGTGCCTTATGGAGGAAATACCTGTGTTGGAGTTTCATGTGTGCATGAGTTATGTTGCTGTTGGCCGTAAGTTCAATGTCAGGAATCAACAATATGTATTAAATATGGTGTCCTGAAGCAGAAACACACCTAACATAAGGTATATATGATCGGCTGGCAAAAATATTGTGGATAGAAGCTCGCAGGAAAGTAACCCCGTACCTCATCAATGGGGCAATGATTCTGTACTCACTAACTCAGTACTTTTGATAACTTTACAGAGTATAACTACCTCAAAGAATAAGAGGAGACTGTATTTTGAAATTAGAGCCAAGATATAACAGTATTTTTTTAAAGGACTGAATGTGGGGTCTGAGAAAATGAGACATTAGGATTAACTCCAATATGTTGGCCTGATAAACTGGAAAGATGGAGACAGAAAAAGACAATGGAGTTTTTTTGAAAGCAGCTGTGGATTAGGAGCCATATATCTTCTAAATACTAACTTGAACTTAAGTTGGTGATGTGTATAAGAATACTGTTTCATGATTGGATCAGAGCTGAATTAAGAAATGTAGTCATTAAGATCCAGGGAGAGGAGAGACTCTTTGATGCCCAGCATGAGAAGGTGGTAAAACTCAGTGGTCAGACGTCTGAGCTCTAGTGCCACCACTGTCCCCTCCAAGCTATCTCAGAATCGACCTTACAGTTGGGACAACCCTTGAACAAGATTAAGAAGCTCCAAAAAAGGCTTAGCAATTGCGAATCATATCTTATTAATTGTTATTATCTGGCTAAAATTATTTCAGATTTAACCTGAGGTCACCTTAATTTAAGACCTTTATATATTTTTGGAGAAGAAGATAGAGAAGGAAAATTGCAGAGGAAGAAAATATGTGAAGGTGAAATTTCATTCATTCTAGCACATCTGCAGTGGGACCTTAAATGTCATGGAAATGAATTATTTAAAACTGGTGGGATGATGGTGTCAGACTTTTATCTTTAGTCTGGTGGTTTTTAAAAATTATCAATCTGCTCACCAGATTTCCTGCCTTAAAAATGTGTATTTATAGTTTCTTATTGTGTCATAAAAAGCTGAATGTAAATAAGTAAGGTGGAGGGAGATAAGCCAAATGACAATCTCCTGCAGGAAATAGAGCAGCCTGTGGCCATGCCATACTTAGAACAGAGGTGCATTTAAAGTCAGAAATGGGGAGGATTTTAAATCAAGCTAAAATGCCCTGCAGTGTGTACAGATATTTGAGTCTTATTGCTAGATATTCAGGAAGAGCCTGGACAACAGATTCAAATTCCATATACCCAGGGTCACGTTCCACCTGAGATCCAGGAAATTCTCTTGTCCACAACCCCTCTGAGAAACATTTCAAAGGCAGTGAAGTTTTCAACGCCTTCTGTTCCTAGAACTATCTAAATCTATTTGGGGCTTGTTTTTCTAATAAATCATTCATTTATTTCTTAAATCAAAGCCCACTGAAAGATTCAAAGCACAGAATACTCTTTCCCAAAGAGAAGTAACCTATATTTCCTCAAAATTATGGAGCTAAATTGCTGCTCTTGACTTTAAACTCCACACAGCTATCTCCTTAACAAACAGCAGGTTGGAACAAATGGAGATTTGGCAAATTAGTCTAGTTACTGACCATGATGACACATTGTTTCTCTACCTGGACAAAGCTGAAGAACACTGTAAGCGTTGTTTCAGCACCCAATCTGACTGTTTACAGCCATCTCGCTTTTCTGTGTCTTTTTACAAAATATGCCAATCAGTTCAGATAACCTTACTGGATGTACACTTCCTATGCAGGTTTCACTCACCTTAAATAATTCTTGAGCAGCTACTCAGTGCCAAGCATTCGGGTAGGCACTGGGATATAAAGGTAAAAAAGAGAAAAGGCACAGACCTTGTCTTCCAGGAACTTGGAACCCAGCAGGAAAACATAAAACTAAACAGGGGTTTACAATATGTTATAAGATATAACAGTGCTGAGATGGTTGGATGGCATTATCAACTCAATGGACATGAGTTTAAGGAAACTCCAGGAGATGTGAAGAACAGGGAAGCCTGGAGTGCTGCATGCAGTCCATGGGGTCACAAAGAAGCAGACATGGCTTAGTGACTGAACAACAACTTGGCAGGGGTGGTGTTTCAAGAGCCTACTACAGGAGCAAACAAATCCCGCATTAGAAAAAAATTTATGAAAAAGATGGTCAAGCTGAGATGTAAAGGATGAAAGGAAATTAGCTTGATCTGCGTAGAGGCTGGAGGGATGTGGTTTCTTGTAGGAGGCAGGGCATATACAAAGGCTCGGAGGAAGAGAAACCCAGAAGTACAAGAAGATCAAGGAACTGAAAGAAGTTCAAAACCAGAAAGACTTTAACAAGCATAATAATACAAGGTCAGCATCTGGTTTTCTAAGTATTAGCAATAAGCTCAAACTGCCTTCTATCTGAGATATAGTGCAGAAAAAAGGAATTGAGGGAGGAGAGTCTAGAGAGCACAGAATCCATGCACTCCTTTGAGTGGTTACCATTCGATTATTGGATCCTTTGAGACCACAAGAAATCTATATGTGTTTGGATCACATTTTCCCAGCCTCCCATGGGGCCTTCACCAAACATGCTCTAATGTTCGTCTCGTATGTTTTGAAGGCACTATAAAAAAAGGAGTCTCATGAGGTCTTTTTAGTACTAGATGTGAAAGTCAGTATTGACATAAAGCCAATGTGCCCCCAAATTAAAGACATTTCTAGCAGAATTTAGTGAAAAATTTTCTTTGCCCTCATGGATTCCTATAGTAATTTTTACCCTTTCCTATAATGAGAGCTGTATATTATATCATGTTTAATATTTTTTTTTTTGCAGCCATGGTTTTCACTTTGGTTTAAAAGACCCTCAGAACTAAATTTTCAACACGAGAGCCATTTTGCCCTTTAAATTTCCATTGGCTTTTAAATTCTCTGTCAGATGACCTCAACCTCATGTGCCCCCTCAACTTCTCCTGGACTTACGTGACTGAAGGGCTACTGACCAGCCACTCATTCATTCCTGCAAGGGCTCTGCTCAACTATCATCTCTGTTATCAACATGACACAGGCATGACCCAAAGCAGCTACCTCAGGCTAACGCCACACAGTTCTGCCTCCCACACTGAAGTTGCCCTGTTGCCACTGAAATGAGTCATCCTTGGATGTGTAACATAGAAATGCGGAGGCATTAAAGTCCCAGAAACAACCTCTGACCAGTACGAGACAAGGGCTCATGGGGAAACTCTTCTCGTCTACCTGACAGTTTCTGAGGAAGTGTCTCTGAGATCAAGGGCCAGTTGCACCTGATACCAAGCGGTGAAGGGTCCTTGCCAGACGCCCCCTAGTGTTGGTTCCCCTTTTTCCATGCCACACTTCCCTTTCTTCTCTTTTTTCTCTCTCTTGCTTCCCTAATATTCTAGTTCCCAATAAAGTATTAGCATTTATTCCTTTCCCACCATGTTTCTAGGAAACTAGGCCTAAAACAAACATCCCCCCCGATTATTGGGAGTCGCTCTCTACTATTTTATTAACCATATTGTATGCATCATTTGTGTTTACTTCATCACATCCTTTTTGAAAATTTGTAGACTCAAGATAAACTTATAAATAAGATCACAGCGAGCTTCATTTTGTGTTAACTTTATAGAACTTGGGAATCTGACTAAATTAAAGAGAGTATTTTTATTTCAGTTCAGTTCAGTCGCTCAGTCATGTCCGACTCTCTGCGACCCATGAACCGCAGCACGCCAGGCCTCCCTGTTCATCACCAACTCCCAGAGTTCACTCAGACTCATGTCCATCGAGTCAGTGATGCCATCCAGCCATCTCATCCTCTGTTGTCCCCTTCTCCTCCTGCCCTCAAACTTTCCCAGTATCAAACGCGTCAGCTCTTCACATCAGGTGGTCAAACTATTGGAGTTTCAGCTTCAACATCATTCCTTCCAAATTCCTCTAATAACATTCCAATCAAAAATTCAAAATACAGTCTAATGTGTTTTTAAAAAACGGATAGCTTCTATTTTCTCAAAATGATTTGTTAGTTTTCTGCCAGTCTCTCTAAATTTTATACTTGTCTTCTTAACTGACTACAATTTGTGTGTAGTTAAATTTTAAGACATTTTTCACTTAATCTAAATATTCCTACAGATAGATTGTTTAAGGATTTTACTGAGATCACAGCCAACAAGCATTTTCTTTTTTTTCCTATATAATAAAAGTACATTTTGTTAGGAAGAATATTTGAAGTTTTAGTTGCAAATGAAGTACAATTAATTTTTCATTTAGCCATATATTCTTTTTTCTGTGTTTTTTCTAGCCTTAAGATTAGCTGTTGGAGAATAGTAATTTAAAGAATCTGTTTCTTTGTACTTGTTTTTCAGGAATACCTCATTTTGTGTTATAGAAAACCATTGTGGAATATCAGCAAATGTCTCCTTCCCCACTCCTGCTAGATAATACTGTATATGTAAGCAAGTTTGTATTGCTGAGCTGGATTTTTTTTCCCCACACAGGTTTTTTCCCCTGAAGTATGAATAGAGTACTCAGATTCATAGACATAGAAAGTAAAATAATGGTTCAGGGGTTGGGGATAAAGGAGAACGGGAGGTTATTATTAAATTGACACAGTTTCAGTTTTGCAAGATGAAGAGTTGTGGAGATGGACTGTAGCGATGATTGCACGTCAACAACAATGTATTTAATACCACTGAACTGTGTACTTAAAAATGATTAAGGTTGTAAATTTTAAGTTCTGTATATTTTACCACAATAAAAATAAAAATTTAGAAAAAAGTTTTAATAAAATTGTACAGTAGTCAGTACTAGAGAAAAAAGATGAATGAACTTACACTGAAATACAGAAGACAAAATATAATATAAATATAAAGAGTAAGCTAGGTTTTTTATGTGTCTGCAGAAAGTACTAGGGTAGCATGGATGCAGAGCTATGGGAGTGAAGAGCATTGTCCACTGGGAATGGAAATTGGGGTGGGTGGGAACCAGGGCAGCACTATCTTCAAAAGCTTCATAGACAAGTTGATGTTTGAGATGGCCTTGAAAAGAGAATAAGAATTTAGAAAGATAGAAGAGAAGACATTCCAAGCAGAGGAACAGAGTTATTGAAAAAATGACACGTTTGTAAATGAGAAAAGTTCTATCTGGTTGAAATCTAGGAACAATGGAAGAGAGTGGTAGGGGATAATGTGAATGGAATAGACACGGTGGCTACACTGTCTACCATGCTAGAGGCTGTGGACTTCATTTTAAATCAATGCTCTTAATAAGAAATGGGCATCAGAATCACTGATGGAGCTGTCACATACATATGCCAATATTTATCACTGCAAATTTGGTTTAGTTTGTATACATTGGAGCCTGGGCTTCTGTATGCTGTCAAATCTCGACAATGATTCAGATGGGCCCCCAGAATCTCCACTATGAGAAATAAGACATTATTTAAGGCTTTATTTTTCAGATGAGAGATACGTGACTTAGCTCTGATAACAATATAATGCATGAACTGGAGAGGGTGGGGCTTGCTGGTAAGCACACAAGGTAGAAAACTGCTTAAGTGCTGATAGCTAAGGTTCCTAAATAGCTCATGACGGTCTGAATTTAGACAGTGGCCGGAGGGACAAAGGCATTCAAAAAGTCAAAACTACTGGATTGGTAGTAGGAGACGGCAATGGCACCCCACTCTAGTACTCTTGCTTGGAAAATCCCATGGATGGAGGAGCCTGGTGGGCTACAGTCCATGGGGGCACCAAGAGTCGGACACGACTGAGCGACTTCCCTCTCACTTTTCACTTTCATGCATTGGAGAAGGAAATGGCAACCCACTCCAGTGTTCTTGCCTGGAGAATCCCAGGGACAGGGGAGCCTGGTGGGCTGCCGTCTATGGCGTCACACAGAGTCGGACAAGACTGAAGCGACTTAGCAGCAGCAGCAGGATATAACAGGTTCAGTTCAGCTCATTCGTGTCTGACTTTTTGTGATCCCCATGCAGCACACCAGGCTTCTCTGTCCATCACTAGCTCCCAGAGCTTGCTCAAACTCATGTCCATCGAGTCAGATATGCCAGCCAACATTCTCATCCTCTGTCGTCCCCTTCTCCTCCTGCCTTTAATCTTTCCCAGCATCAGCATCTTTTCCAGTGAACTGGCTCTTTCCTTCAGGTGGCCAAAGTATTGGAGTTTCAGCTTCAGCATCAGTCCTTCTAATGAACATTCAGGACTGATTTCCTTTAGGATTGACTGGTTGGATTTCTCTGCAGTTCAAGGGACTTTCAAGAGTCTTCTCCAATACTGCAGTTTGAAAGCATCAATTCTTCCATGCTCAGCCTTGTTTATAGTCCAACTCTCACATCCATACATGACTACTGGAAAAACCATAGCTTTGACTAGATGGACCTTTGCTGGCAAAGTAATGTCTCTGCTTTTTAACATGCTGTCCATGTTTGTCATAGCTTTTCTTCCAAGGAGCAAGCGTCTTTTAATTTCATGTCTGCACTCACCATCTGCAGTGATTTTGGAGCCCAAGAAAATAGAGTCTCTCACTGTTTCCATTGTTTTCCTATCTATCTGTCATGAAGTGATGGGACCAGATGCCATGATCTTCGTTTTCTGAATGTTGAGTTTTAAGCCAATTTTTTCACTCTCCTGTTTCACCTTCATGAAGAGGTTCTTTATTTCTTCTTCACTTTCTGCCATAAGGGTGGTGTCATCTGCCTATCTGAGGTTATTGATATTTCTCCCAGAAATCTTGATTCCAGCTTATGCTTCATCCAGCCTGGCATTTTGCATGATGTACTCTGTCTATAACTTAAATAAGCAGGGTGACAATATACAGCCTTGACATACTCCTTTTCCTATTTGGAATCAGTCTGTTGTTCCACGTCCGGTTTTAACTGTTGCTTCTTGACCCGCATATAGATTTTTCAGGAGGCAAGTAAGGTGGTCTGGTATTTCCATCTCTTGAAGAATTTTCCACAGTTTGTTGTGATCCACACAGTCAAAGGCTTTGGCATAGTCAATAAAGCAGAAATAGATGTCTTTCTGGAATTCTCTTGCTTTTTCAATGATCCAACGGATGTTCACAATTTGATGTCTGGTTCCTCTGCCTTTTCTAAATCCAGCTTGTACATCTGGAAGTTCACAGTTCATGTACTGTTGAAGCATGGCTTGGAGAATTTTGAGCACTACTTTGCTAGCATGTGAGATGAGTGTAATTGTGCAGTAGTTTGAGCATTCTTTGGCATTGCCTTCCTTTGGTATTGGAATGAAAACTGACCTTTTGCAGTCCTGTACCCACTGCTGAGTTTTCAAAATTTGCTGGTATATTGACTGCAGCACTTTAACAGCATCATCTTTTAGGATTTGAAATAGCTCAACTGGAATTCCATCACCTCCACTAGCTTTGTTCGTAGTGATGCTTCCTAAGGCCCACGTGACTTCACATTCCAGGATGTCTGGCTCTAGGTGAGTGATCACACCATTGTGGTTATCTGGGTCATGAAGATCTTTTCTGTATAGTTCTTTTGTGTATTCTTGCTGCTGCTGCTGCTAAGTCGCTTCAGTCGTGTCCGACTCTGTGTGACCCCATAGACAGAAGCCCACTAGGCTCCTCTGTCCCTGGGATTCTCCAGGCAAGAATACTGGAGTGGGCTGCCATTTCCTTCTCCAATGCATGAAAGTCAAAAGTGAAAGTGAAGTCACTCAGTCGTGCCCGACTCTTAGCAACCTCATGGACTGCAGCCTACCAGGCTCCTCTGTCCATGGGATTTTCCAGGCAAGAGTACTGGAGTGGGGTGCCATTGCCTTCTCCGTGTGTATTCTTACTACCTTCTTAATATCTTCTGCTTCTGTTGGGTCCAAACCATTTCTGTCCTTTATTGCGCCCATCTTTGCATGCAATGTTCCTTTGGTATCTAATTCTATTGAAGAGATCTCTAGTCTTCCCCATTCTATTGTTTTCCTCTATTTCTTTGATCTATTTCTATTGATCACTGAGGAAGGCTTTGTTATCTCTCCTTGCTATTCTTTGAAACTGCATTCAAATGTGTGTATCTTTCCTTTTCCTCTTTGCCTTTAGCTTTTCTTCTTTTTTCAGCTATTTGTAAGGCTTCCTCAGATAACTATTTTGCCTTTTGGAGTTTCTTATTCTTGGGGATGGTCTTGATCACTGCCTCCTGTACAATGTCACAAACCTCCGTCCATAGTTCTTCAGACACTCTATCAGATCTAATCCCTTGAATCTATTTATAGTCACTTCCATTGTATAGTCGTAAGGGATTTGATTTAGGTCATACCTAAATGATCCAGTCATTTTCCCTACTTTCTTCAACTGAAGTCTGAATTTGGCAATAAGGAGTTCATGATCTGAGCCACACTCAGCTCCCAGTCTTGTTTTTGCTGACTGTATAGAGCTTCTCCATCTTTGGCTGTAAAGAATATAATCAATCTGATTTCCGTGTTGACCATTTGGTGATGTCCATGTGTAGAGCCTTCTCTTGTGTTGTTGGAAGAGGGTGTTTACTATGACCAGTGCGTTCTCTTGGCAAAACTCTGTTAGCCTTTTCCCTGCTTCATTTTGTACTCCAAGGTCAAATTTGCCTGTTACTTCAGGTATTTCTTGACTTCCTACTTTTGCATTCCAGTCCCCTATAATGAAAAGGACATCTTTTGGGGGTATTAGTTCTAGAAGGCCTTGTAGGTCTTCATAGAACTGTTCAACTTCAGCTTCTTCAGCATTATTGTTTGGGGCATAGACTTGGATTACTGTGATATTGAATGGTTTGCCTTGGAAATGAACAGAGATCATTCTGTCATTTTTGAGATTGTACCCAAGAGCTGCATTTGGGACTCTTTTGTTGACTATGATGGCTACTTCATTTCTTCTTAAGGAATTCTTGCCCACAGTAGTAGATACAGTGGTTATCTGAATTAAACTTGCCCATTCCAGTCCATTTCAATGATTCCTAAAATGTTGATGTTCACTCTTGTTGTCTCCTGTTTGACCATTTCCTATTTACCTCAATCATGGACCTAACGTTCCAGGTTCCTATGCAATATTGTTCTTCACAGCATGGGACTTCACTTCCGTCACCAGTCACATCCACAATTGGATGTGTTGTGGATGTGAACCTGGGGAGTTTGTCTTTCTGTGTCATATCTTTTTGCCTTTTCATACTGCTAATGGGGTTCTTATGCAAGAATACTGAAGTAGTTTGCCATTCCCTTCTCCAGTGGACCATGTTTTGTCAGAACTCTCCACCATGACTTGTCTGTCTTGAGTGGCCCTATATGGCATGGCTCATAATTTCATTGAGTTAGACAAGGCTGTGGTACAATGTAACAGGTAAAGAGAGAAAAATCAAACTGAGAACTCAGATTTCAACCACAGGCAACTGGGTTCTGGTGGCTCCATTAACTGGAATAGTAAATACTGGCATAGATACTAACTACAGTTCTAAAAGACGATGCTGTGAAAGTGTTGCATTCAATATACCAGCAAATTTGGAAAACTCAACAGTGGCCACAGGACTGGAAAAGGTCAGTTTTTATTCCAGTCCAAAGAAAGGCAATGCCAAAGAATGTTTAACTACTGCACAATTGCACTCATCTCATACTCTAGCCAAGTAATGCTCAAAATTCTCCAAGCAAGGCTTCAAAAGTATGTGAACCAAGAACTTCCAGATGTACAAGCTAGATTTAGAAAAGGTAGAAGAACCAGAGATGAAATAGCCAACATCTGTTGGATCATAGGAAAAGCAAGATAATTCAGAAAAACATCTAATTCTGCTTCATTGGCTACCCTAAAGCCTTTGTATGGAACACAACAAACTGGAAAATTCTTTAAGAGATGGGAATACCAGACCACCTTACCTGCCTCCTGAAAAATCTGTATGCAGGTCAAGAAGCAACAGTTAGAACCAAACATGGAACAATGAACTGGTTCCAAATTGGGAAAGGAGTACGTCAAGCCTGTATATTGTTATCCTGCTTCTTTAATGTAAATGAAGAGTATATCATTCGAAATTCCAGGCTGGATGAAGCAGAACCTGGAATCAAGATTGCTGGGAGAAATATCAATAACCTCAGATATGCAAATTACACACCCTTACAGCAAAAAGCAAAGAGGAACTAAAGAGCCTCTTGACCAAGGTGAAAGAAGAGAGTGAAAAAGCTGGGTTAAAATTTAACATTAAAAAAATGAAGATCATGGCATCCAGTCCTATTACTTCACAGCAATTAGATGAGGAAACAACAGAAACAGTGTGAGACTTTATTTTCTTGGGCTCCAGAATTACTGAAGATGGTGCCTGCAGGCATGAAATTAAAAGATGCTTCCTCCTTGGAAGAAAAGTTATGACAAACATAGCATATTAGAAAGCAGAGACATTCCTTTGGCAACAAAGGTCCCTCTAGCCAAATCTGTGGTTTTTCCAGTAGTCATGTATGGATGTGAGAGATGAACCATAAGGAAGGCTGAGTGCCAAAGAATTGATGCTTTTGAACTGTGGTGTTGGAAAAGACTCTTGAGAGTCCCTTGGACAGCAAGGAGATCACACCAGTCAATCCTAAAGAAAATCAACCCTGAATATTCATTGGAAGGACTGATACTGAAGCTCCAATACTTTGGCCACTAGATATGAACAGCTGACTCATTAGAAAAGATCCTGATGTTGGGAAAGACTGAAGGCAGGAGGAGAAGGAGATGACAGAGGATGAGATTCTTGTATGGCATCACCGACTCAATGGACATGAACGAGCAAGCTCCGGTAGATAATGAAGGACAGGGAAGCCTGGCATACTGTAGTCCATGGGGTCACAACGAGTCAGACACAACTGAGCGGCTGAACAGCAACAACAACTAACTACAATATCTGGCAGATTGACCATCAGAGTAGGTGCTCAATACCCATTGAATGAATGAAAGATACCTAATAAACCATGATCATACAACTGTGGATGACAACATGAGTAAGTAGGGCTGATTTATGGATAAGCTTTGTTGAGTTTTGACAGGTATGTATGTCTAGGGGAGGTAGAGTAGGAGGTTGTGAAAAAGAAATGCATAACAGAGGGCACCAGCAAACAAAAAGCCACAAAGGTTAGAAAGTTTAGGCTCAGTTCCCCAAACAGTGAAAGGTTAAGTTCAGCTTTTGAATAGTGAGAGATGAGACTGTAAAAAAATATGGGCTCCATGATGTTCTGTGTCTGAAAGTCAGTCTGAGGAAGTTTTAATTAATTAAGGAGGTGATAGTGAGTCGTGGCTATTGAGCAGGGGTCTTCCATGATCTTTAGGATCATTTTCTTTTGGGAAACTTTTATAACAGCACTGGGATAGGATGGATTGGAATGGGAAGAAATCTAAGGGGAGGCAGATTGGTTAGAAGGATATTATGAAGGAAGAAGCAAAGATCAGAAGTCCTGATGGTCATGTGGTTTGTCAGGCAGGAACAGATCCAAAGGATATTCGGGAAAAAGTTAATATGCAAGATCAGGCCCCAGATTGGGATGGACAGAAGTTAGAGTTGGATTCGAGGTGGAATCTGGGTGGCAAAGCATTGTCACCTCAATGAACAGCAAAAACTGAAGCCAAGAAGGTGAGCAGTTTCAGGTGAAGACAAGTGATTCTGAGATGCCAGAAGGAGATAGCGGGAAATGGGAACACTGCACTTCAGAAGACAGACTGGGGCCCGATATTTAAAGTTGGGAATCACCTGATATAAGTGATGATGATTGTGTGAATGGATAAGATGGCCAAGGAAACAGAATAAGCCCAGGAAAAAAGCCAGGAGAGGATGCTTACCCTCGGCTGGGTGAGGCAGGAAGTAAAAGCTAGGAAGTAGAAAGAGGAGCAGTCAGAGAGAGAGAAGATTAATCTGGGAAATGTGCTTCTAAGAGGACAGGAAACAGAGCTTCTAAGGAAAGAGTGGGTCAATAGAGCCAAATAGTTAGAGAACTGGAGAAGTAGAAGAATTGACAGTGGAGGGAGCTGGGCAGGGCTGCAGAGGCAAGGAATGGAGCGGGGCATGGGGAAGATGTACTTTTCCATAGCGTTTCTAATGCAGGAGTCAGGGGTACTGCTGGGATGGCTCCTACACTGTTATCATGTGGTTTCACAGAACTCAATAGATCCATCTCTTCTCAGCAGTCATTGGAAAAACGGGCCACAAGTATGGGTACAAATCGATTTAAGAACCCTGATATCGGAAATTAATTCATGAACACTCCCAGGACTTATCATGTCCTGAGAGGAATCAGTCAAAGATAGAATGACCATTTTTGCTAAAGCTGAAACTCCAGTACTTTGGCCATCTCATGAGAAGAGTTGACTCATTGGAAAAGACTCTGATGCTGGGAGGGATTGGGGGCAGGAGGAGAAGGGAACGGCAGAGGATGAGATGGCTGGATGGCATCACTGACTCGATGGACGTGAGTCTGAGTGAACTCTGGGAGTTGGTGATGGACAGGGAGGCCTGGCATGCTGTGATTCATGGGGTTGCAAAGAGTCGGACATGACTGAGCGACTGAACTGAACTGAACTGATGTGTACCAGAGCTATGGGTGGCACTGGGTAGCTCCACAGTATTAACTGAACCACCCATTCTGTTACTAATTTGAAATGCTACTTTTATCATAGAGTAAATCCCAATTGGCTTTCTGTCTATACCTGGACTCTCTGTTTCATTCCATTTTGTATCAAACCTCCTGGTATTTGATTGGGATTGCCTTGTGTTCACGAATTTATTTGTGAAGAACTGACATTTTTTATACTATTCAGCCTACTAAAAAGAGGGGGGTACTTAAGCCTTCTTCTATGCCCTTTAGTGAAGATAAGTACTTTTTCATAGAGGTCCTAAGCTTGTCTTTTGAATTACCATTGTTAGTGGTATTAGTATTATTTTTTGTATTTTAAGTGTGTGTGTGGAAATAAGAAGTATGTAGGTGCTTTCTCAGATAAGCAATATGAATTTTAAAAAGCAATCTAAAGCAAATGTAAATTTTTAATAGCACCTGATCTTCACTGAGGACTTCCCAAGTGGCTCAGTGGTAAAGAATACACCTGCCAATGTAGAGATGCAAGAGACATGGGTTCAATCCCTGGGTTGGGAAGATCCCCTAGAGGAGGAAATGGCAACCCACTCCAGTATTCCTGCCAGGAAAATTCCATAGACAGAGGAACCTGGTGGGCTACAGACCATGAGGTTGCAAAGAGTGGGACATGACTGAGCGACTGAGCATGACCTTCACTGAGCTGATACACAAGTAAATAAATCATTTTGGATAATACTGTCATTAAAATAGAAAAAAAATGTCATTTATTTTACCTGTATATTGGTAGTTTTTCCTTCAATAAGACAGGATGTGACTATGTATGGTAAAATGTGGATCTGTTGAGCCCTCCCCACCCCCTGCCCTGCAAATCATGTTTATCACAGGTGTTGTCACATGGTTTGATGTAACTGGGAGTAAAGAAAGGTTTCAGTTTTATTTTTTTCTTCATCCCAGTCCTTTGAAAATTTTCAGTTTAAAGAAAAACGTAAAACTAACTAACAAATCCAGATAAGGAGTCAGCAAACTTCTACCGTAAACAGCCAGAGAGAACAGCCATAGACAATAAGTAACTGAGCCTGGTTGTGTTTTAATAAAAATAAAAAAAAAAAAAAACACCATTAATATTTATTTATTTATTTGGCTGCACCGGGTCCTACTTGTGGCATAAGATCTTCTATCTTCATCATGGAGTCTTTAGTCGTGGCATGCACACCCTGAGCTGCAGCACATGGGATCTAGTTCCCTGACCAGGGACAGAACCTGGGGCCCCCGCACTGAGAGTGTAGAGTCCTAGCCACTGCACCACCAGGGAAGCCCTTCTAACAAAACTCTACTTATAAAACAAGTGGTGAAAAAAAAATAAAAAAAATAAAACAAGTGGTGAGCCCGTTGTGCTGCATAGGCCAGATTTGGCCCATGGCTCATGGTTTCCAGATCCCTAGTTTAGACCAGTATACTTCCAAATTTTTCATTATCGGTGCTTCGAAAAATTGAAAGCAATGTACTTGTCCCCATGGAACTAAAGACGACAGGATGCAAAGTGCTGGAGTGAACAAAACAGAGCAAAATCACCAAAATGATTTTTTATCAATACTCCCATAATGAGTCTGAGCATAGCTAGCCCTTATCGGCTTTCTGAAACACAACTGGGATCATAGTACATAAAAAATATACATACTATATTGTGGTGTGGTCACTGCTTTGAGGAGAGAGAAAGAGTTGAATGAAAAAAGAAAATAATCATTATTAGTAATGGGAACTTTTGCTGTTACTTACCAGTCCTGTACTGCATTGAAGGATTCTTCATTTGTGATGTCATACATTAAAATAAAGCCCATGGCCCCGCGATAATAGGCTGTGGTGATAGTCCTGTATCTTTCCTGGCCTGCTGTGTCCTACAAAATAGAAACAACAGTCTCTCAGAAACTGAAGCAATACATCTTTTGGGGAGTGATTAATTATTCCCCAAATTGTCATAACAGAGAGTTTACATTGTACTTGCAATGTCTAGCTGTATATGTTTTTCAGTCTTGATTTTCCTAATCATTTTCATAGGGCAGCTCTGCAATATTATGAGAAAATCTTTTTGAGGGGTAAAGGGCTAGCTCAGAGTACCTTCTATATTTGTTCATTCCCATTAAGCAGCACCTAACTATAGAAAAAAGAAGACAGTTCATACATATCAAAATCTGTGGCTTTTTGTATAATTTAAAACCAGGGGAGTACATTAACGCCATCATTATGAATTTACTGTCTATCTGCTAAATGCAAGCCTCTGTGGAGGGAAAAAAGAAATTTATGAAAAAGTGTCTGCATTTAAAAACTTGCAGTGTAGTTTCAGTTTATTCAACGGTAAAAAATGAGAATAAAAATACCTGCTTTGTATGAGTGTTTGGGTTGGACATATAAGGAGTGCCCAGTCTCCCATTAGAGAACCAGGGGGACATGCACAAAGCACTGAACCTCTATTAACTTGAACCCCCTAAAGTCTAGCATGCTTTTAGGGTGACATGATATAATGTATTGGAAGTGCTTCATAAAGCCTGACACACAAAAGTGGCCAATAAACAGCAGGAACTGGCTGTTATTCCTGAAGTTTGGGAAGGTTAAATCTAACACAGGATGGCACATGGCAGCTTACAAATGCAGGTGTTCAGAACCTGCAAAAGAGCCACATGCAGCAGGGAAGACTGAGAATTAGAGGCATCCCTGAAATGACCTGTATATGTCATGGACACTGCACAGTGTAGCTGAAGAAATTACTATTCAACTGTCTTGCCCTTTGTCTTCTTAGGATTTGGGATATCACTTATAACCCAGAGGTCCTTGGTTTCCCTCTTTGCCACTTTCCCAGGAGACTGGGCTCTGATTTCTCCATCCTAGTATTCTTGGTGCTTAGCATTTTGGACAGAAATGTTACCTTCTTTCTAACTTCAGTCTGGGTCCTCTTTCCTCCCTTCTCCCAGAGATGCCTCCTTTGTAAACAAAATGAATCCTGGTTCCAAGCCCTGAAGGGAAAGCTAATGTGTTAGATGATACAAGAAGAGGTTCCTTTCACATCGAAATGAAATGTACATCTCCTGGGTCTCAAACAGATTCTCACTGGACCTGCCGTTCCTTGTCCATACCCCCTCCCTCTCAGATGCATACACGACGCCTCAAACTAACAGCAGGAAATTCAAGACTGCTCACAATTTTCTCCTAATTTGTGTGATGTATTCTATTTAGCCCCTGAAAATTCAGAGAAGGGTGACTAAAGAGGCTGAAGAAATCAGCAAATGATTTCAGGAGAATGTGGGGGTGTGAAATAAAGCTTGAAAATTAGCAAAGGGTATGACAGTGCATGAAGTCAGAAACAAGTATACTCGACTTGTGGAGCAGGGATAAGACTGGCCTGATTAGAGGTATTTATTAGGTAATGTTATTGAAATACGTTTCCAAAGGTAAAATGAAAAAGATTACGGTACTCAAAATAGCAAAAATGAAGCAAAACAAGCAAGGAAAGTCTTTCAGAACAAACATTTCAGAATTGGCAGAAAACCCAAAGTCTAGATCTCACCACATGAAAATCTGACCATGTCTTGATTATAGAAAACAACTCTTAAAAATAAAATTGAAATGATGTGAATCAGATAATATTTGATTATTTTTCTGTATTTTGCTTAGCATTTTATAAATATGAATGTGTAGATGTTAGCGATAACCTTGGATATCAAAAACTCCATGTAATTGGGACCAAATATACAAATTTATCAGACAGAAAGTATCCAGTCTTGAGCTTATTTGGATATTCTTGGATATGCATTGGCTCTAATTCCATTAACAGTATATCCAGTTGTTAAATAAAGAGGAAAGTTAGACAATGAAATGAAATGGTGTTTAAAAAGCAAAGTATAATCAGAGATTGTGTAATATATTTTAGCTCTCTGGGAGACACAACCCCTTACAACTAGTCATCCTATTTTAAAACTTGGGCACTTTTGTCTCGGGTTCATAATTTTTCAGAATACATTATCTATAAAACTACTTTTTTTTTTCCCCCTACTGTGAAGTAACTTTAAATAGCTTTCATTATCTCTTGGTAAAATTGACTGAGTAGCCTTATCATCGGTTGGGGACCCCTTTCTGCTGCTTTTTCTAGACAACAGACAGCTTTCCCCTAATTTCTCATCGGAGAAAACAGCCAATATGCCTGAGCCACTGCTAAAAGGTGACCCAGACCCTCCTGTCAAGCATGTCTTCAACACGGGCACTGAATGATGTTGTGTTGAAAAACTATGACATTATCTCTTTCTTCTTGACCTCCTTCAGTGATGGCTTCCCTTTTCATAAGATGCTAATTTTATTTTGACAGTAAAGAAACCAGGTCTAGTGTTATAAAACACATCAACTTCCCACTTTGAGTGTGTTTCATCTTCAAGGGAGCAGAAATCAAGGTTGTGTTATATTATGATTGAGATGTTACAGGAAACCACTGGGTCAGACAGCCATTATGTATCAAAATTTAAAAATAGAGGGGGACAAAAACAGCTTTCAAGAAAAAAAAAAAACAGGAGCTTTCAGACAGCAGGTAAGTCACAGCAAGGGACAGGATCTTCCACAGGATTCTGACTTGAACCCAGAAACACAATCTAATTTGAGGTAGTTCTCACCTAAAAGCTCTCAAGGAGAATAAGAAATTGCAGCAAGTAAAGGACATGTAGTAAGAAATACAAAGAGGAAATTTCCTTTCCAGATACAAAGAAAATAAAGAGTAAAACTAAGGTAATAAACAGATGCTAAATTGGCTCTGCATTGGTTTTGAGCATTGAAAACAATTTTAGGTTTCCAAACTCATTAGCACTTTCTCTCCCACTATATTAGGAAGAAAAAGGAGTCAGAAAAAAAACACCTCATTACATCTGACATTTACTAATAATGATAGAAGGTTATACTGGAAAGAAAATAACATTTATAATGTCAAGTGCCACTAATGTAATTAAATGTGAGAATCTTGAAAGGGAACTAAAATGGTACCTCTCCTCAATCTGCTCAGGAAAAGGGCTCTAAACCCTGGTTTTGCCTTGTTCCTCTTCCCAGTTGATTCTAATAACTGGAGGCACCTGCTGGTTTTCTACAACTGCAGGCTTCTGGTGATTGAAAAATCACAACTGGAAATCTTTTGCACAAAAAAATGAGGGATAAAAATATGATTGAAAAATCAAAACTTTCTTCTAAGAGAGTTAGCTTTCATTTTTCTCTCTTTTAAGGAAAAATAAAATCATTTTAGCTGGCTTAAATATTTTGATTTCTCAATCATGCTCTTAGGAATTGTTGGCTTTAATGACAAGTTTGATTAGCAAATACTTGAATACCTGTCAAGAAAAGAGCTCTATAATGGAAAACATTAGCAGTTTGATCAGTAGTAGCTAGGAGCATGCTTCAGTTCTGAATTTTGGCATTTTTGTCTGTTCTTGCCTTATGTTTTCTTTCTCTGGTGAAACATTTTCTTTTTTTAACTGCACGTAGTGTATTCTCAATCACTTTGGAAGTCACACAGAGATAATGTGCAGTTTTAGACTGAGGAAATAGCTTTCATTTGTAAGATCTGGGTTACATTGTAATTCGCGTTCTTGTTTTGGTGGTTATTTCTCTCTGTATTGAATTAAACAGAAAATGGAAGTAACCATTAGTAAAGAAACATAACTCAAATAATATCACTACCATCAAAATACTTTTTATTGAGTGTCTAGACAAAGAAAAATGGATTGAAGGACAGATAATCCTGATACATAGTAAAGTAGGTCATTTTATAGGTGGAGAAATCAAATCAGAACACACTGGTGTTAACCAAAGGAAATAATATGTAATAATCCAAAGAAGAAATCAGTAGCAATGTACAGTTGGATGAGAACATTGAAACATAAGACATGAAACACATTTTATCCAGTGAACTCCGAATAGATACAAATATGTGAAACAGAATAAACATTCAGTCATTTAGCATTCAAGCAAGTAGTGATCCTTTAACTTAGACCTTGCTACCTTTTTACCTGCAGGAATTATTTTGAATTATCAAAGGAAGATTAAATTATTCTCAATATAGTATTAATGATTATTGGTTGATTGATTGATTCAATAAACAATAAGTGAATACCTATTACCAGTTACAAACTATGATAATGCTTATTAAATTGATCTATTCTAGACATATTTTTATATATTTAACAATTCTACACTTTAAAAGCACTTCATTAATCGGGATATCCTATTCCTTACATGTCTATAAAATATTAGAATATATATCATTTCTAAAGTACCAGACAGCATAGCAATTTAAAATTGTAATTGAGACCATCTCCAATTCAGAGTCACAGTTGTGGGTTGTATCATGTTCTTCCCAGAAGATATGTGAATTCCCGCCCCTAGAACCTGTGAATGGGATCTTATTTAGAAATAGGGTCTTGGCAGATGTAATCTAGTTCTGATGAGTTCATAGTGGATTATGATGGATTCTAATCCTGTGACTGGTGAAAAGAAAACAGAGACACAGAAGGGCATTTGAAGCCAGTAGCAGAGACTTGGAGTGATGTAACAACAAGCCAAGAAACATCAAAGATTGCTGGGAAGCACGAGAAGCTAGGAGAGAGGCATGAAATGAATTCTCCTTCTGGAGCCTGAGAGAGAGCATAGCCTTGTGACCCCTTAATTTAGGACTTCTATCCTCCAGAACTGTGAGGCAATACGTTCCTGTTGTTTTCAGCCACCCGGTTTGTGGTACTTCATTATGGCAGCCCTAGGAAACTAATACAGTCACTGACCCCAGTTTGCAATCTGCATGACCAGGGCAAAAGCAATATAAATTGCACAGCTATCCACATACCCCTTTACTACTTTACAGGAGAGAAAATACAGAAGGTTAACAGTGGTCTATTGGAGAACCCTAAAATAGTCTCATGAAGATGTTATGCCAAAATGCATAACTATATTCCACTTATGAAAACTAATTCTACTCCAAAAAGCTGAGTTGATATGTCTTATTGCTTTAAAAAAGTAGATCCTACTATATATGAATACACACATATATTGTTATTAGAAGGACAGAGCACCATTCCTTGAAGTGATACATATTATATACTGCTTCATGCTGGAATTTTATCCCCACATGATTGAAGTGCTGTTACAGAAAAACCTAAAGGCATAACATATACTGAGACACTACCTTCCAAAACAACAGAAATAACAAAATGTTGATTATCATGTATTTCTTTTATGTGCTATTACTTCCCTCCCAGTTGTATTTATTTTTTTCATTTCCATAAATAGGCAGGCATAAAGCAGCACGAAACACACTCTGATGAAAATAGTAAGCAAAACAGAGAGCTTAAATATTTTATGCTCTCTTGCTGCACGTTTATTTTTGGAATAAGAACTTTTTCCTTACCGCAGGTAATCTTCCATAAAGATGAAATTTACAAACCATTTTTCCCTACTGATCTTTTACAAACAGTCACTATGAATTCATTTTCAAATACTTAGTTATACAAGCATCTGTAAATCAAGCACGCATTTTAGAAGAGGGTTCTAATAATCTGGCCTCTAAATAATTCTTTGATCAATGTAGAGGTTCTTCCTAACTATTGTCCTTTATCCATCCTCTTCACACCAGCCAATTTTATCGATCAGATTTTCTCGGCATGATGTTTAACTTTGAAACACCCAATCCTTCATTTTACAATGGCATCCACTTCCAAGTAAAACCTAATAAAACAAGCCTGAGGCACAAGGATAAAACTTGACCTATTATTTCTTGGCAGTGTTGCCATGGCAATCCATCTTTTCTGGAAGAGAGGAACAGTTGTATATAGCTCTTTTATAGGGGGCCTTAGACTCTATTGTCAGTGAGACCAAAACACATCTGCCAATTGTGTGTTTCTGCTCATGAAAAGTTGGAGACACTTTTCAGAAAATGCTATTTCAATGCTCAGATGAACTCTTTTCAAGACCTTTATAAAATTTATAATCAAAACCATGTAAAGACATCTTCCTTCATTTTAAGAGCTTGTTATCTACGGATGAGTAACACAAAGGCAGAGAAAGACACCATTTTTACTTTCTTTCTAATTAATCTTTCTGACAGTCTTCTTCCCAGTAGGATTTTGATTATGTTCAACTTTGTCAAAACCTAGGGCATAAACTTTTAAATGCAGGCAGCTCAGAGCTCTTCATCAAAATTAGTGATTGTTTTTCTTCACAGAATGCAATTCAAATGCTTCCCATCAGACCAAGTGGTCTATGTTTTAAAGGGTAATAGGCTTTTGAGTGGGATTCTTAGTGTTGGCCTAAAATTGGGAACTAAAGGTGTGTGTGTGTGTGTGTGTATACACATACATATATGTGTGTGTGTGTGTATATATATATATTTATATATATATATGACTGATTTGAGTTGTATGGCAGAAACTAACACAACATTGTAAAGCAATTTTCCCCCAATTAAAAAATAAATTAACAAACTAAAATTAATTAAAAATTTAAAAAAAGCCTCCAACCATATTCCTTACAAAGGGATGGAGGTTTCACCCGCACATGTGCCAGTTGGATGGATGGATGGATGTCTGCTCAGACAATGGAACTGCTGACCTTAGGTATTTGAGAACTGAAGAGAGAGGCAGGGTGGTGGAGGGGAGGCAGTAGAGAAGTCTGACTTCCCGCAGGTTAGCATGGCTAGGTTATGTGAGTTCCCCATGGATCAGTAAACACCAGGGCAGGCAGCTGCTCTTGAGACATCTTGCCATGAACCCACCTCTGAGAAGGCTGTCTCCTGGATGAGGCGCGGGAGGCGAGGAGGATTACTACCAGAGGCAGGAGGGGCTGAATGAATGTTAAAAGGGAAAGAACCTGAACCAACCTTTCTTGTCATGGCACTGAGCAGTGGGAGAGCCGTGCAAGGCTCCCTGAACCTCCCGCATGAGGGAGCCAGCGTTCAGATACGTGACACACGGAAGGTTACATGGGCTTAGCCGGGGAAGCCGAGTGGGAACTGTAAATCACAACTAGTTCCGGCAGAGTCATCTGCCTTACCTTTCCAGCCCTTCGCTGGTCCCTCCAGAGTAACAACTAGGAAAAAAGGAAGAACAGAAGAGGTGAAAGGGTGACTCAAATCTCTCTTCCTATTACACTACCAATGTCTGGGAATATAGCCAGATTTGAGGGAAGAATATGAGTGTTAAATTGGATATGACAAGAGGATTTTAATCTAGGATCAAAAATGCTGAGGTTTTAAAATAGACTATGTATTTTTCAGAATAGATTTAGGGTCACAGCAAAATTGAACAAAAAGCACAGAGATTTCCCATATACCCTCTGCCCCACAAGTGCATAGCCTGCTCTCCCATCATTCACACCCCCATCCTCACCAGAGCAGCACATGTGTTATAGCTGATGATGTTACACCCTCATTGACACATCGTTACCACTCACAGTCCATAGTTTACACGGGGGTTCGCTCTCCATGGTGTACGTTCCATGGTTTGGACCATTTTATGATGACATTTACCCACCATTATAGAAACACCTTATCTGTGCCCTGCCTGAACTTTTTTTTTCCTTTCTTAAATAAAAGGAGAAAGACTAGAAATGGGATCTGTTCAAATTGTGGTTTAGGGATAACCACAGGACATTGGACAAAGTATCACTGAAAACAGGGTTTCTATAAAAATAATACCAGTGCATGATATTTAATACCAGCAGGTTTAGACTCTTCACCAAACTACGTACCAATGAAATATAACAACATGAAGAATATGGACTTAAGAAAAGTTTTACACATTTCAAAGCACATTCCCAAATATCATTCCAATTAATTGTTTTCTCAGAGGAGACTATTTATAGATGATGGAACTGAGAAATAAAGAGGTTAGGCACAGGTTCTATGGTTTTCCTATCAATCATACAAAAATGCTGCTTTCAAATTGTTTATTGCCCACCAAATTGTAAATGTTTGTTCAAGAATCTTGATCAGATAATTATGAGAGGTTATAAAACATGTAGGAGGTCATTATAGTTCATAATTTTACTATCAATAGCATCTGAACTTTAAGGGAGAGCTAGTTTTTTGAATAAAACTCAGTCTTATGTTGAAGTGTTTAGGAATGAAGTATAATGATGTCTGCAACTAACTATGAAATACATTAATGAAAATAAGATGGATAAATGAATGGATAGAGGGATGGATCGACATGTGATAAAGTAAAATGGTAGAATCTAGGTTAATTGTACAATGTAAGTGATGAACATGTGTTTCCCATAAAATTCTTTCAACTCCCCCCTGCCCCCCACCTCCCTGGCCAAAAGAGGTTAGGCACTGGTTCCGAGTCAAAGCAGTAGAAAATGACATGTTACATGAAAGTCCAGCTCTTCTCACACAAATCTAGTCCTCTTTCTGAATATCAGGCTGGAGACTGAAGAATTTACATTATATTTTTTCACTCAAGGTCTAGGTTTGATATTATCACTTGGATATTTAACACTTGTTCCATGTATGTGCTTTCAATCTTTGTCAGCTTCATATTTTCAAACTCCATTCACTCTTCAAGCAATTGTGCTGTGTCTAGTCCACATCTACTCTTTCAGGGCATGTTTTTCTCCTTTTTCTTTAGTCTGTGAATTTTCTTCTTAAGTTTATCTTTGCAAGCTCCTTTTTCTGTCCACCTCTTGAAGGTTTTACACAGGCTTATGATCTTCATTCTCTCTCATCATCCTGTACCGTACTATCTTCACAGTTTCAAAGGTAATCTATAAATAGCTCTGCCTCCCCTGGAAACCTTGACCACACTCTTGCTCCCCAGAATGACATTTCCATCATTGTAACACAGAGATAGCTCAAATTTATCTTGCTCAAATAAGTCAGTGCAATTCTCTTAAATTTATTATGTCACTAGCATTTTAAATCTTTTAATCACAACATCAAACTCACAGATATTCTCCTCAGAATTTGGCCTATAAATACTAAATACATTTTTGTTGGAGAAAAAAAAAACCAACAGCTATAGCTTAGCAGAGTATCCTATTGGGAGTCAGCTTTTGGCTGAATATTTGGCACTTGTGTGAACTTGGTTATCTCAGTGGCCTCTCTGGGCTCTGATGTCCTCATTTGTAAATGAGAAAGTAAATTTCTAAGTCTTGTTCCAGCTCTCAAGTCACAGAATGTCTTTAAATACATTTTCCCCTCTAACAGGATTTTTGGTCTAGTGCATCAGTATCGTTTTACTGGTGAAATCTGTCTATTAATATTTACTCTAGTTACCAACATCTTTGCATGGTGGTGGTGGCTTAGTTGCTATGTCATGTCTGACTCCTGTGACCCCATGGTCTGTAGTCTGCCAGGCTCCTCTGTCCCTGGGATTCTCCAGGCAAGAATACTGGAGTGGGTTGCCATTTCCTTCTCCAGGATATCTTCCCGACCCAGGAATTGAACCCAGTCTCCCGCATCGCAGGGAGATTCTTTACTGACTGAGCTATGAGGGAAGCCCAAAATATTTGCATAGATGTTTCCTATCTTATGATATTTGTGTTGATTTTCCTATATTTCTTTCTGTTCAGTTCCTGCTTTTTCTTTGGTTGAATGCTTTTCATTTTTTCCCTAATTTTATTCTTCTCTTTATTAGTTTGGAGGTTATACCTGTTATATGAAGTATTTTCTCAAATTTCAAAATATATGTTCAAAAAAATTAATTACATATTTATTTCCCCAAATTCAAGTATTTAGAATAATGTCATTCATTCTTTCCCATTGTACATAATAATATGTACAGTGGTCCATATTCTAATTATATCTTGACTTTTTACTCCCTATATTAGGCATTATTATGTTTTACATAGACATTCTTCACTTATATTTATTTTCCAGTTTCCCTGCTCACAATTTTTTTCTTACTGAAACTATCCTTTCATATTTCTGAAATGCACTCTTCAGAAATCTCACTAAAAGTCTTTTGGTAGTAAACATTCTCTTCCTACATGTCTGAATATGTATTTATTGAAATTATTCATGAATAATGTTCAAAAAATATATATTACTGGGTATAAATTCTAGTTATACTTTATTTGTTCTTTATGGCATTATGCTAAGGTGTATTGACTTCAGTTGACATTTAAAAATATGCTATCAGTCTAATCACTGTTCTATTTTAGGTAAACTCTCTTCTCTGAAGCTGTAAGTTTCCTTCATCTTTAGAGGTTTTCATGATGTGGCTACACTTACAATTCTTTTATCTATGTTGCTTCAGGTTCACTGTGATCCCCTATTTTGAGAATTCTTGTCTTTCAAAAGTTTAGAAAAAAATCCAGTCACTATTATTCAAACTGCTTTTCTCCCATTCTTCCCCCACCCCCTTTACTTTGGACTTACAATTAGATAAACAATTAGACATCAGATAAATAGGGTGACCCCACAGCCTGGGCTGGCCAGGAATATCCCAGGGTATGCCCTGTGGTAGATCAGTGAACACTTAAATAATGAATTTATTGACCCAAAAGTCTTCTAGAACTTTTTCAATTTAATTCATATTTGAAACCATGTCTGGATCAATAAAACAAGTTCATAGTTTCTGACATGGTTGCTGTCAGTTCTTAGGAGTTTGAAGAAAGGTCTGAAACAGTTCTAAAGGTCAGCTGAGTCATACGCTGTAAAACTTGTTAGTTTTAAAATGAAAGCAGAACTGGGTATAAAATATACAGCTGCTGCATGAGTCTGCCTCGGGAAGAGGAGCGTTTCTGTGCCTCCTGAGGCCTCTGTTCTCTTAAATCTTCACATTAGCCATTCAGCTCATTTTTTTTCTCTTATCAGCTTTCTTTTGCTACCTGTGCTGAGGAAGGGACGTGTCACTCATTGCAGGTCAAGATCATAGGCTGCCATCTGACTCACTGAAGTGTTTCATTTGATTAACACAGTCATTAAAAACTTTCAAGCCAACATTTAAAAATGTAGAGGTTTTTACACAAAAGCCTAGACTTCCAATTTCTTTTGAAAAATGCAAAAAGCTGGTAACAAATTGCTATATGGCCACTGAGGCTGAAGCTGGTAGCAGCTGCCTCTCTTACATGCTCATCTGCCCTTCTCTCCTTCCTGATGTTGCCCGTTCCCTAAGGAACTCATGTTGGAGCTCACTCCCCACCTACCACCCTAAGTACTTCTGTTTGTTCTCTGTACTAAACCATCCTATGTCTTCCTTTAACCCCAAGGATGAAGCCCAAATTCCTTAGGCTCTTTTTCATTTGACCCCATCATCCCTTTCCAATTTTGTCTTTACACTATCATATGTGTTTATTCTTCCTTTTGTTCCCTTTGTATCAGAATTTGACCAAGTTTCTCAACTCCTTCCTATGGTTTTCTGACTTCTGTGTCTTCTTGTGTGTTCATGCCTCCACATGCTTGTCCTCTTGATCTTGTGTTTATCTTCGGTAGAATTCAAGTATATCTTTTTTAAAACGTCTTATCAAATAGCTGTTCTTATTCTTCTAGACTGTCTTAACCAAAGACTAAAACTTGTTCTTAACTTAGCCTAGGCAATTTAGTGCCTAGGTGAAATTTACATTTGGTGGTCAAGATTTATACAAGGAAAAAGTCAGGTTGTCTTAACAAATCAATATTCTGTCTGGGTTAACTTCTTACTGAAAACTATTCCAACAGTGTAAATCTATATTCCTAACATTGTGCTGGGTACTGAGAAAAATATAAAATATGCACACATGTGATATAATCTCTAAATTAAAAAAATTACATTTCCCACAAACTGGCAAAATAAAGCACACAAAGTGATCTGAGCCCTGGCCATATTAGCAGTGTTTATCGTATGATGTGTACAATATGTGCTAGAGGAATCAAAGAAGGGATAGACTGAAATGTGCTGTAAATGACTCCAGGGAAAAGGTAAGGCAGGTCCTCAGGGATGGGTAAGTTTTGAAGGGCAGAGGAAAGGTGGTTAGCAGACTCAACCACAGCGGGGATCATGGAAAGACCACAGAAGTGACAGGGAGGGAACAGAGTGGCATTGCTGTTTATTCTTTATTTGTACCTACCTCAATCTCCCTGAAGGGATTGAAACAATGTCTGTTGTTATGTATTTCACAAGGCTTTTGTTTGGCATCTGAAAATTTACCAGGCCCCGCAAATGGAGAATATGATTCCCTACTCCCCTTTAAACTATAGTATCTGGTTTGGGAGACTGAGAACAGATCTATTTCTTCTAGAGCATGGAAGAAAGAAAATGTAACCTATGACTCAGTAACAGGTGGACTAAGTAAATAAACCTCTCTGAATTTTCATTTTCGAGCAAAAATGTGGATAATATTATCTACCTATATACCGTTTCATGGTTGTTGTAAGGATTGAATAAACACATTGTAAGGTTTCTTGCACATACTGGGTGCTCAATAAATGGGAACTTTTTTCTTTTCTTTTCTTTTTTTCAAGAAGCAGCAATATGTAGAGGAAAGAATAAGGTCTTGGTGTTAGAACAACTGGGTTCCTACCCTGGCTCTTAGACTCACCTGCTGAGAGACTTGAGAAATATCACTTAATCATGGATGTCACGAGAGAATATCATACTGAGTAAAGTAAGTCAGACAGAGAAGGGGATATACTGTAAAACATCCCTTATATGTGGAATCTACAAAGAAATGATACAAATGAATTTACTCACAAAATAGAAACAGACTTAGAGAATGAACTTACAGTTGCCTTAAACTGCTGAAATGGGGAAGGATGGAGGAAAGGGATAGTTAGGGAGTTTGTATATACTGCTATGTTTAAAATGGATAACCAACAAGGATCTGCTACAGCACACGGAACTCTGCTCAGTGTTATATGACAGCCTGGATGGGAGGGGAGTTTGGGGGCAAATGCACACTTGTACGTGTATGGCTGAGTTCCTTTGCTGTTCACCTAAAACTGTCACAGTGCTGTTAATTCGGTATATTCCAATACAAAATAAAAAAGTTTTGTTTTTTTTTTAAAGAAAGAAAGATCACCTAATCTCTCTGAGAATCAGCTTCCCGATTTCTAAAATGAAATCAGTAACTAATATTGAGTTGAGTTGCAAGCTGCAAATGACAAACATTCTCTGTAAGCTGTATAATGCTATAGGCAACATCATTATTATTGAACCTGTTAAGGATAGTAAAGGGTTGAAGCATGTTAAATTCCATTAGAAAGTGTTTGTTTAAATGCAACTGGATTCCTCAGTAGAACATTGTTCCTTATTTTTCCCATCTCCCAGAGCAGAGAGAAAATAAAGGTAGTTGTCCTTTAGAATCACTCAGAATGTACATACCCTCATTTTCTCTTTCTACACTTCTTTACGTAAAAAAGGAATGGAATTCAAAGGTGAAATACACAATTAAATTATCATGACAATTACTTGATTACGGATCTCTTTAAGATCTGCACAGTCTTACTTTCTATGATTGTTCTGACCTGCTTTGAGACCAAAGGCCTAATGAATAACAATGGTGGTTCAAGGTTAGAAGAGGGACTCCCACAATTCAAACTACTACTCAGTGTGGTTGATAAAACTCATTGAACGGTAAGTACTACGTCCAACAAATAAGTCTCAAAAAATACGTAGGAGACACGGGGAAATGAAAATGCAGAAACCAGATGCTAGAGAAACGGGAGTTGCTGGAGCATCTTACTACGTGCTCTGAGTCCAAAGAGAGAAAGCTCACAGCAGGCACCTGGCTGTGCAACAGGCCTGGGCAACCAGAGGATAAAGTGACTGGCTCTGGAAGGTGCACTGGAAGGCCAGGGAGATGCATACTTCGGAAAGGCTTCTTGACTTGACCAGAACCAGTTCTACTATCAAAAATAGCAAGTATTTCTCCTTCTGAAGTGGGTCTAATATATTTTTTCTTTATATATAACATTCATCTTAAATAATTTAAAATATATAATGAAATGATATTATATCCAAATGAAACATCTAAACATCAAGGCAATCCTCAGTGGTTGAGTATTATTTTGACAGTTGTTAAGTCTAGAAAATAGTAAGCTCATTGCCTGGCATGGGGCATTTTCATGTGTGGCCTTGTGACCTCACCTTCCTGTGTGAGATTATACAATATCAAATTTTATAAGGCATAAAGCTATCAGATTTTATAAGGGTCTCCTAAAATGAATGGTAACTGCAAATAAGCCTTGCAGGTTACATAGCTAAGTAGATACAAACCCTGGCTTTTTGCCTACATTTTTGGTTATGATGAAACCATCAAAAAGTAGCTTCATTGCTATTTAAGCAATTTTCTCCTTTCTGTTCAGTTCTGAACAGACACCCACATACAGCTGAGTCTGGGGCTTGGCTTCATAATTGTAGGAAATAAAATCGGAGGCAGAGGTCAGAGGCCAGCTACAAAGATGATTATAGGGTTAAAGAGAGATGTGCCCGTGGGGAGCAACTGAAGGAGCTTTATTTAAGCCTCAGGAGTCTGATGTGTGACTTCCTACGAACTTTGAGTGTTTAAAAGTCTTTGTGATAGAGCATGGGAAATGGTTATTCTTTTATAAATCTTCATTCAAGACAGAACTGGACTTAATGGTGGGGGGTGGGAAATGGGGCCTGGACACTGACTATAGGGATTGGGAAAGCTGGAAAGGCAGACATTCTGTCTTAAGGGCTGGGCTGTGAGTTGTACAGTGTCCACTGGGGAGTTAGAGGGGCCAGTCAGGAGAGGAGAGAGCTCTGGGGGCACTCCAAGCCCCTTTATCCCTGTTATTAAGGATGCTGCTTTTGAAAGGGATAAAACCTGACCACAGAGCTAAAAGAAAAATCTAAAAGAGAGGCCAAATTTATATTAAAACATGATACAATCTAAACCTAGAATAAGATCTATAGAGTTTATTCAACCTGAGTGCTATTTAGGGGTGAAATCTTCTACTAAGTCAGAAAAAGCACATTTCTAGGAGTCCGTACAAATAAATCAACCACATTATTTTCAGAGCAAATAAAATAGGACCTGTACTGAACTGTATGAATGAGGACACAGATAGGCAGATTTATACTGCATAGTACAGAAAACAGTCAAATGTTAGCAATTTACATTTAAGAAGCAAAATAAGCTAGGATGAAGAAAATCATTATTGACAAGAAATAAAACCCATGCATAAAGCAACATTTAGTTTTTTCTTAGTAAAAAGTTACCAAAATCACTGTGTTACAAATAGATCAAATAGACCTAAATCATTTGCCAAACAATCTGGCAGCCCATAACAGCATTTCCCCCAGATTTAAATTTTACTCACAACATGGCTGCTGGCATGAGAAGCCTGAAAGAGCATTCGTGTTCCAACTATAATTCAAATTTCTACTTTTGATGCAGAAAGTTCTTTTACAACTTGTGTGCCTGACAAGTATATCTTTCTTACCATGTCAACAGACTCTACTGCTTGAATAACTTGATAGCAGAGTCAGAGAGCAGATGCACTGGCATCCACTGATCCTTCTCCTACAGGAAAGACAGAAACTTCTCCAGCTGGGTACCACCCAGCTGGAGGATGCCAGGCCTGAGGATCATGCTGTGCTAATAAGGTCAAGGTCTGATCTCTGTGTGTCTTCATTCTGCCCGATTACATGCTCAACCTGGCGTGTTATTTCACAAAGATGAGAGGCAGGAGGATGGGCAAGGGTGTAAGGCTGAATTTGCACAGGTCCATCATCCTTCATAAAAAGACAAATGAATGATGCTTAGCACCCAGGGACAACTCTAAGCTACTGCTAAGGAACTTGACCGCATGGGGCTGAGTATCTCCCCTTTTGGAACCGACAACAACAAATTCTGATGCTGAGTGTTGGCTTGAGGGACAAATATGAAAGAGAGTTATCTCTCACCTTCAGGGAAATTTTAGAAGACCTATTCCTTCCCATTGGCCTATTTATTTAAAAACTGGCATTTGGTCATTTGACACAGTGCCAAACTCCAGTTCTCCTTTGGTCAATTTGATGGTGGAGTCTGGGCAGGGGCACTACTCCCAAGGAACCCTTGGTCATTCTGATGTTGGTGGTTTGACTAATACTGAATCCTGTGACTCTGGGGTTAGGTGACCAGGGCTCACAATGTGGCTCCATCACATACTCGCTGTGTGACTTTAGAAAAATCAGCTCATCTCATCTCTCATCTCTTGTTAGTTTCCTCAACTGTAAAACGGGATCATGATAGATTACCTCTCAAGTCTGTTATGAAGATTAAATGAGCTAACTCAGGCAATTTGTTTAGCATAGGAGATCAGACTAGGAAGTGAACAATACATGGTAGTTATTGTAACTTCCAAATACTCTTTCATTTAAAAATTTTTCTTTCTTACGTGAAATGTTTTATATATCAATATTTTTCATCCTTGCAGTTTCAGTTTTTTAAGTCATTGTAGAATATATAAATAATGCATATGCCATATACTGTATGTATAAAATACTATATATATGTGATTATTGGTATGATAGATCTAATTTTGGATGTCAATGTTTTTCAAAGATCTGACTACAAACCACTGTTAGTCCTTCTTATTTAAATAAAGTGGTGAGTGACCAGGAAGTAAAGATGTCTAACACATTGTCATTCTTTGCTAAAATATGATCTTTTTTTTCCTCAAGTGGAAACGAAATAAATAACTGATACAGTCTTCCAATTTTTTTGAGGTGGACAGGCAAAAGTCTCTGAGCTTTAAAATTTTTTTCTGTTGAAATACCTACTTCAATATAAAGTGTCCAAGGCAATTTAAAAAGCAAATAGAGACAAGCCAATAAAAATTAGAAACCGCCATATAAAGAAAAGCAAACAAATAATGACTGAAATGCTGCTTGGACCTTTATCCAAGCTGGTTTTTTAAAAAATATGAATACTCTTTGCCTCAATGTTCCAAATGATTGGAGATGTACAGATTTTGGTCAAAATAGAGAAAGTTACTAAAAAAGAAAGGGGTTGCCTCATGAATTGGTAAGCATTTCATCACAGGACATGTTTGAGCATAGGCTGGGTGAGCAAAGTTAAGGATGCTGTAGAAGAGAGTCATGCACTCTATAAGGCGTTAGACTACAGAACGAGATTCTAAAAGGAGAATGACAGATGGTGTCCAAGTTGTGGAAACTGGGTATTGGAGGGTTCATGATTTTGATAGCAACAAATAAGTAAAGATGTTACTAAACATCTGTGGAAAGACAAGGAGCTCAGATTTTGGATGTATCTTATTTTAGCTGTAGGTGGAAACTCCTTAGCAGAGAAGTTCTAAAACCCAATAAATAGTTATGTCCTCATTATATTAAAATCTATTTTTTCACCTAATAAATCTTTTTGTTTACTGACTTTCTGCTTTTCCTATCATACAAATTTCAGTGAGTATGGAAGAATGGTCATTTATCTGTAAATAAAAATATAAATTTAGGATGGTAAAAGCATCCTAAAGGTGAAAACTATGTTTATCTGGAAGGTATCCAAACTCTCTCTTTCCAAGATCATTGTCGCACAACTTGTAGCTGACACTGACTGATTTCTCCTCTGTGACAGAGTAAAGCTTACCATACAATGTGGCCACAATAAGCTACTCCTTAGGCAAAAAAAAAAAAAAAAGAGTTTCCAGTTTTGGTATTTCCTTTATACTTATTACTAGATCACTCAGTGGCTACTGGCACTAGATTACTTTCACATGTATTTTTTTAAAATTGACCTCAACTATTCCCTAAATCCGGAGAAGGCAATGGCATCCCACTCCAGTACTTTTGCCTAGAAAATCCCATGGACGGAGGAGCCTGGTAGGCTGCAGTCCATGGGGTTGCTAGAGTCGGACACGACTGAGCAACTTCACTTTCACTTTTCACTTTCATGCACTGGAGAAGGAAATGGCAACCCACTCCAGTGTTCTTGCCTGGAGAATCCCAGGGATGGGGGAGCCTGGTGGGCTGCCGTCTATGGGGTCGCACAGAGTTGGACACGACTGAAACGACGCAGCAGCAGCGGCAGCAGCATCCCCTAAATCATCAGAGAAACATCACGAGTTCTAAAGTCACAGTTTTACATTGGAGGCACCAACAATGTAATATCCAGTCTCTCCAATGATTAAGTGAACTACAAAGCCGCTGGGCAACGTGAAAATAAGAGGAGTTGGGCTGGTCAACATAAAATCAAATGCATCCCTAATCTCCCAGTCATATGAAGATGGATACTTCAGGCATAAGCACATTAACATGTAAAATTTAATTTGCTCCACTTCCAGAAACAAGTTAAATTAGGTTAGGAACCAGAGGGCCTCTTTTCAGAGAGGAAGAGAGGGAGGATAGATAGAGGAAATCAGAGCAAGTGGAGAGAGGGGAACAGAAATGCTTAAGAACAAGTCATTTTATTCAGAGTCCTTTTAAGAGCAAGCTTGGGTGTCATCATGTAGTTCTACACCATAAACCCAGTTCCAGGAGACTTACACTCCCTCCAAAAGAAGGTTTCTCTTTAACTATATAATATTCATTGAAACACAGATTGGTTTTATCTTGGTTTTGAATTTGAGTGCCTCTTGCCTCCTTTCCTAATAAATAAAATATCCAAATGCCACAAGGTCAAGCACATCATCAAACACTTTAAGAATTTATAAAAGAAGGCAAATTCCTTGTAGATTACCAGTAATTCCCTCTAACAGTGATATTGCAAGACTTCTGACCATTAGACAGAAGACTAGTTCACATTTGGACCAATCACTTATCTGTATCTTTTTGTTGTTGTTTAGTCGCTAAGTCCTATCCGACTCCTTGGCAACCCCATGGACTGTAGCCCACCAGGTTCCTCTGTCCATGGGATTTTCCAGGCAAGGATACTGGAGTGGGTTGCCACTTCCTTCTCCACGGGATCTTCCCAAATCTGGGATGGAACCTGCATCTCCTGTACTGACAGGTTGATTCTTTACCACTGAGTCATTCAGGAATACTAGCCCCTTATCTCTATCTGCTGAAATAAAATTCACTTCTGAGAAGCTATTTTATTCCTAAAGGCCAAGGTTACTTTGCTTACTTTCAAAATGAGAACTTAAAAATACTCTATGTGATGTACAATTATTTCATTAGTCTGTTGTTTATTTAAAAGTACTTTAAGAGCAGAGATTTCCTTAAGAAATATCTAACATATAATATGATGTCATAAATAACCAGACATTTAGAAAATCATTATTAAAGGCTGAGGGGAAAAGCAAAGGATTACAGTGATGGTCAGAAACAATAAATTATGTTCTCATTTGCTTTGATGAACTTGGTTCTGAATATAACAGTATATTGTCACTCACTTTGAACCTACCATCCATGAAATGAAGCAAAGGGAAATGCATAGTTAGCTACTTGCTTGAAATCCTCTCTGATTTGGTAACATAGGTTTCTTATGGTGTTGATTAATGGTGAGCAGAACACTGTCCAACAAATCAGGTGTCCCATTGTTGAGCAAGGGGACCACCTCTCCTAACCCCAACTGGAGCTAAATATCCAGTTGGAGAGTGACTGAAGGTATAGCAATGAAAAAGACAAACAGCTAGCTCCCCTTTTGACTTCTGAAAAGCTGGCAACCAAAATAATTCTGACAAAATAAAAGTCATTTTACCGTTCATCATACTTCCCCGTGTTTGCAGTTTTGAAATGGAAGAGAATTTCAGCACCAAAAACATTCAGCACAGACCATTTGTGTGGCATTTTTGTTTTTAGTTTTTGGTTTTTCATCTAGTCTCTTGGCAAGTTTAATGTTTACCACAAATACTGTTGTCTAGCATCGTGATACTGTGACTTGGATCTCCAGGACCTATTTATCCACCAGCTGCCAGTTTACACCCTTAGACAACATCTCTCCAATTCTCCCACCTCCCAGTCCCTGGTAGCTACCATTTATTTCCCTGTTTCTATGAATTTGGCTTTTCTAGACTCCACATATAAGTGATACCATACAATATCTATATAGCATTGTTTCTGTATATCTTATAAGGTTCTCAGTGCTTTCAAGAATTCTGTGCTTGAGCTTATTTTCAGCTATTTAGATTACTTTTCACCTCACTAAACAAGGAACATTTTTTTCCTGTTCTGGAAATAGAGATATCTATACAGTTTATTTTATCAGAATTCTTTAATTTAGAGTCTCTTTGCTTCCTCTTATCTGAGTTCACCAGCAGGCAAACTTAAGAATTATGGACCACAGATTACATGCAGTATGCAGTTAACAAAGGGGATTTCATGGCTCTGCAGTTTTCATAATTACATTAAAGCCAGGCATGTTTCTCTTTAAACACCAAAATGTGTCTTTATAAAGAAATTGGGTTTCAGGATTTGTCATTAGAAAAGTAAATAAGCAAGGATTAAAATGGCATTTACCATGAGGAAATAGTGGCCCAGGAGTTACAGTAAAGTCCACTCCAATCTGCATAAGGAAAGAGCTTCAGAGCTGGAGTCAGAGGTTCTTTCTGGGTAACAGGCTCGGCTCTCCCACAAACCAGCTCTGAGCCTTCAGGAAGGTCACTTCATCTTTTAGTTTCCTCATTTGTATAGGAATATGATTGAATTACTGAACACATACTTTCTAAGGTCTCTCAATCCTAAAGACTCCTAAGGTTAAATCCTTTTAAAGGAACTTATTTCTTCACCTGTGGCCCAGCTGGTAAAGAATCTGCCTGCAACGCAGGAGACCTGGGTTCAATCCCTGGGTTGAGAAGATTCCCTGAATAAGGGAAAGGCTACCCACTCCAGTGTTCTGGCCTGGAGAATTCCATGGATTATATAGTCCATGGAGTCGCAAAGAGTTGGACATGACTGATTGACTTTCACTTTACACACTTTTGTTTCATAGGAGAATGAAATGTAGGGCCCCTAAAAAGCTGCTTAGGACATTGATTTTTTTTTTTTAAGAGTTTTATGAATTTCAGTACAGTGATTCTCAAACTTTGGTATATGACAAAACTTGTTGAAGTAGCAATTCCTGGGCCCTATCACTAAAGACCAATTAGGGAGGACAGGCGTGTGTGTGGACATCTGTACTATGAATGACCCTCCAGGAAATTCTGATGCAGATGCTCTGTGGACCCCACTTTGAGATTAAACTAGTAGCTTGAAAGAAATAAAGAAATTTGTTCAATTCCTGGCTTAACGCCTGGAAAAAACTGCTTCAACAGGATACTAAGACACAATCATTCCAAATAAAACCTTCTTTTGCCCTCAAGAAGTAGGATTATAAAAAATAAATTTGATGTTATTCATCAGCATAATTCAGATTTGGCTGGCACATGCAATTTCTGAATTATCCCTTTCTTCTTTTATTAAAAATTCTTTGCAATTTTCCTCCTCGTGGAAGTCACCTTTAATTACCATATATGCTGAGTATTAGCTAACCCAACACAGAGCTGTCCTGGATTTTTCTGTCAAAAAGTTCTGGTTCTAATCATACTTACTATCCAGGTCAAAGTCAAATCTATTCTTAGCAGGTTACAAAATTCTATAGTAGAATTTTAGTTTTGTTTAATAAGACATATAGGTCTAGATATCAAAAAAGATTAATTAAAAATGTGTAAGTATTAGCAGTTATCTATTTTCTGTTTATTCCTCTGTATTTTAAATTTTTCTACAAAAGCTATTTTATCTTTTACAATTTTACTTTATAAAGAAAAAGAGAAAGAAGGAAGGAGGAAGACAGACGAAGGGAGAAGAAAGAGGAGCAAGAGGAGAAGAGATGGAATGTGTGTGCTATTCATTTCCAAGGATGAGATCAGACTAGTCTTTACCCCTGCATATTATTTTCTTATGAGCATATATATATTTGTATTTCTGGTAAGTGGTACATAATTTATTTTTTGTGACAAATGTATTATTGAAAATATTTAAACACACATTGAATATTCTACTCACTAAACTTTGAGTTTATAAAATACTGCAATAAAAAGGCAAATGTCTATGTTTGGGGCTATATCTAAATTATATACACAATATTACTCTCACTTCTTTCTGTACTACACATATTTTGAGTTTCAAAGCATCCAACAGTTGGGAACTATTTTCGTGTCAGCTATAATACACGAGTCTAAATAAATGATCATTGTGTAGCAGGTCTACCCGTCCTTGAGCATTCTGACCCTGAAGAAAAAGCAAAAAGCATCACTTTATTGCTTTAGCTGAAGTCTAGACTGTGATTCCCCCAGTCCAAAATGTGCCTGGGTCCATCAATCTTCAGAACACAATCACATTTTGTGAAAAGAAGGGTAGAATGATTCATTTATGATTAAAGAACAAGAAGACCAGTTTCACACACTAATCAAATCATGGTATAAATGGAATTTACCTGATGTACTTTTTCAGTGACATGATAGGTGAGCAGAAAGCAGATAAAATCTAGTCTAAAACTATATTATGGAATATATATATTATACATATGTATATACATTTTGAGATCAAACATGATTAGTTTGCTGAGTGTCTGTGTTCCAGGCACAATGCACAACGAATGAAGCATAAGTCATAATCCCTGCACATTAGAAGCTTTCTGTTCCCTGAGAAGACATTTTGTACCAAGACAGCTCCTCCAGAATGCCAGTCAAAGCTTCTCAGTCCATTATGTGTGGTAATTATCCATATTTTCCCTTTCCAGCTAGACCTTTTAATCAGTGTATTGAAAGCCTATGAAAGTGTTTTGGCTAGTTTCCCTCTGACATCTACATTAACACTGCGCTTCTGGAGACAGCAAACACAGACAAACATCTCTTTCTTTCTTCTTCCTTTTTTTCCCTTGGCTTTTTATTTCCTGTGTTTTACCAATACTCACCAAGCAGATGCCCTATGTGCCCCTAATACTCTCTGGTGGTTAAAACTCTTCTCTGTTTGGAGGAAGAAACCTTAGTCCATTTATTAAAAAAAAAAAAAAAAAACAGGAAAACCTATTACATTTAAACATTCATCCACAGCAGACAATCTTCTAAAATGTAAAGCCCTTCACTGCCTTCCCATTAAACTTGAAATACAATCTAAACTCTTTAGATGATCAATAAGAACCTATGTAATCTGTTTCTTAACCACTCCTTCCATCTTCTTTCCTTCTCCTCTCTCCTTCATTCCTTCCAGAATTCCTTCCAACCAGAATCCTTCACAAGAAAGCTTACGTAAGGAGTATATGAATATTCTATACAGGAGCTGCTTCATCACATAGACGGATCAGTCCAGGAACCACAAGAAGTGTCTCACTACAGAGATTGTGATATTTCTGCTTCTCTGTCCATTCAGGCCATAATATCCAAGTGTTGCCCACTTTCTTTCTTTCTACAGATACGATAAAGGGGTTTAGTACAAGTCTGATGACCTGTAATTCTAGTATAAAGATAGTTTAGGAAAAGAATCAAAACAAATATAAAAATAATATTAGAAAATATAAATTCATTTTTGCTCCTTCAGCTCTGGTTCTATTTTCATAATTTTTAAATTGTATTTAAAATATATGTACATATATATCATTTTTGCTCCTTCAGCTCTGGTTCTATTTTCATAATTTTTAAATTGTATTTAAAATATATGTACATATATATGACATATATATAAAATACTAAAGAAGAATAGCCATGTATTGAAAGATTTATGAATCAAAAATATACTAAATTTACTCAGAAAAATACACTATAATTTGACTTATGGAACAGACATATACATGCCATTTATGAAAAGACTTCACTTAGTCTCATGCTTATATTAACCACCACCACGAGTTGCCCAGAGCAAGGACTGGGTTTTTCAAATCTAAAAATCCAGTGTTTAGTACATAACAGATTCTCAACATATATACCATTTGTATGCGAGGAATCAGTTGATTGTACAAGGTCAAGAATTACTAGATGTGTATTTCAAGAGAACCTATAAAATATTAAAACTTGATAATCTCTTAAAAATAGAATGGCCAAGCATCACAGATATGCTTTAGACATCTGAGGTATTTTCCTGCCTGGGAAACAGCTGATTTCCTAAGTGCTGGATCAATCACTCCATGCTAGCCTTCCATCATGACTCCCTTATGTTAACTCCACCAAAGGGGATCAACATAGTGCAGGAGGGAAATGCAGATGCCCGAGACCATAACTTTTTAATGTTTTTCCTATTCCTGAAAATACATAGGGTCTTTATGGAATATGGAGGAGGAAGAACAAAATAGTTTAGTAGGTTGAGAGCTGCAACATCCTGGATGTGACTTTGCAGTCAATAACAGCATTCCTCTAGAATTTTGTCCATGCTCCAAAGTTCAGTGTGAATGCTGCCGCTTCTTGATAAGTCTCTGACACTGTCCACCCTTACAATCCCAGCAACAGGGAATTCACCACCTTGCTCTTTTATCTATGTTTCCACAGCTAGTTTTTCATCATTATCAACAAAGTGGGCTTCCCTGGTGGCTCAGATGATACTCTGCTTGCAATGCAGGAGATCCAGGTTTGATCCCTGGGTTGGGGAAGATCCCTTGGAGAAGGCAATGGCTACTCACTCCAGTATTCTTGCCTGGAAAATTCCATGGATAGAGGAGCCTGGCAGGCTACAGTCCATGGGGTCGCAAAGAGTTGGACATGACTGAGCGACTAACAATTTCACTTTTTCACTTTCATCAATAAAGTGAGTTGTGTAGGTTTACTTTTGCTTGTTGAGTAGACTCACACGATTTCTTCCAAAGTGTCCCTAGAAATGACCAAGTAAGTGGACCTCTATGGCTGTCAAAGAATTGTGGCCACTTGTATGAAGTAAATTATGCCAGACAACTAATATTCAAAGGTGGAAATTACATGTAAAAATACTTTACCTCTAATGATTCCTCTGTTTTCATTGTCTCTATCTGGAACATATACTGGATTTTTCCAAGCTTATACTTCCTTGATGCCATGAAAAGTTTTTCATTAGGTTCATAACTACTTCATACACTATGAGTTCTCTCTTTTCTCTAATATTCTTTAAAATAATAATACTAATAATAAACTTTATTATCTGCCAGAGTGGTTTTCAGGCTCTACCTTAATCCTACAAGATAGCATGACTTTTAATCAGAGACTCTGGTTTTAAAATTCCACACAAAATGACATTCATCAAAACTTACCATACAAGTTAAGCACGCCACAGCACAGAGCATTTTGTCTCCTTAAAAGACGTTTGCTTCTTGGCAGGAAATCTATGACAAACTAAACAATATGGTGGAAAGCAGAGACATTACTCTGCTGACAAAGATCGGTACAGTCAAGGCTATGATTTTCCCAGTGCACAGCTGTGAAAGCTGGACCATAAAGAAGGTAGAGCACCGAAGAATTGATGCCTTCGAACTATGGTGCTGGAGAAGACTCCTGAGTCCCTTGGACAGCAAGGAGATGAAACCAGTCAACCTTAAGGGAAATCAACCCTGAATACTCTTTGGAAGGACTGATGCTGGAGCTGAAACTCCAGTATTTTGGTCATCTGATGTGAGTAGGATGACTCATTGGAAAAGTCCTTAATGCTGGGAAAGACTGAGGGCAGGAGGAGAAGAAGGCATCAGAGGATGAGATGGCTGGATGGCATCACTGATGCAATGGACATGAACTTGGGCAAACTTCAGGAGATTGTGAGGGACAGAGAGGCCTGACATGCTGCAATCCATGGAGTCGCAAAGATTCAGACATGACTGGCGACTGAATGACAACAACAACAACTAACTTATAGACTTTCCACGAGAATATCCAGGCAGCTTTCAGAAGATTTTAGGTTAAGATTTTTTAGTGGAAATTATATGAATCATAATTTGTGAGTTCTTCATGAATTAAATATAGGTCTATTATTAATAAGCTAGATACAAAAATGGGTTAAGAACAACTTGTTTCACATGGATATCTACTTCTGCAAATTATCTTTAATAATGGCCTCTTATCTCATGATCAGTTGCTACAATTCTTAAATGTAACTGAGTTTATTAATTATTGCAAATCTTATCCATCCCCTCCCATCACTGTTTTATAACCTAGGAATTGTAGTAGTCAGTAATATTGCGTGCGTGCGTGCTAACTCGCCTCAGTCATGGCAGACTCTTTGAGACTGTATGGACTGCAACCCGAAAGGCTCCTCTGTCCATGGGATTCTCCAGGCAAGAATACTGGGGTGGGTTGCCATGACCTCCTCCAGGGATCTTTCCGACCCAGGGAAGGGATCTTATGTTTCCTGCATTGGCAGGTGGGTTCTTTACCACTAGAACCACCTGGAAAGCCTCGTCAGTAACACTGGTATTCATGCTTTTCTATATAGTCCATCACACATGCCTGGTCCTATGACTTGCTTTAATGAGAAATGCAGCAAGATAGGCTTGTGCCATTTCTGAGCCTAAGCAGCAAGCAGGTCTAGCGGCTTCAATGTTGATGCGTTGGGTAGCCCTAAGCTGCCATGTACGATGCAGGGCTGCCCTGTCAAGAGAGACCACATGGAAAGAACTCAGAGAGAAGAAAAGACCCAAAGGCTTCATGGAGAAAACCTAAGGAGCCAGCCAGCAGAGAAAACTGCATCTCCAAACTAGGGGCTCCAGGGGAATCACTCCTGCCAACCCCAGGAGTCCTTACCCACTTAGCTGAGGAAGCAGGGATGTGAGCACAGAAGTCATTTTGGACAGTCCAGTTCGGCAGACATCATGTGGAGAAATGAGCCAACCACTCTGTGTACTGCCTGGATGTCTGACCCATGAAATCATGAGAAATAATAAGATATTTTAACTAGTTAGTTGTAGTCTTCTTTGCTACATAGCAACAGAGAACTGAGGGCTTCCCTGGTGGCTCAGACAGTAAAGAATCTGCCTGCGAATGTGGGAGACCCAGGTTCAGTCCCTGGGTTGGGAAGATCCCCTGGAGAAGGGAATAGCAATCCACTCCACTATTGTTGCCTGGAGAATCCCATGGACAGAGGAGCCTGGTGAGCTACAAAGAAGGGGACACAAGTAAGCAACTAACACACACATACAACAGAGAACTGAAACAGGAGTGTATTCAGTTGCTATTGTTTCAGTCTTTAAGAAGTAATTCTTTAAAAACAAAAAAAAAGTTCAGACCAACCCAAATGAGTGTAGAATTACTTAACCAGAAGTATATATTTTCATGCAGAGGAGTGGGTCATACATAGAGCTATAGTGTTTTCTTTGTTGCTTCCAAGTAATCTTTCTTCCTCTTGAAAAATATGTAAATTTAGGAAAGTCATTCAAAGAGGAAGAAGCAGTTTGGATGAATGCACAAACATCCTTTTTTTCTAGTATGCATAACTCAAGGAATAGATTGCAAAGCATTATAGAGGAACAGGTAGACTATATAATCTTTATGATATCCTCCCTAAATGTTGCTCTATACAACTGAACTTTCGATTTATACTGAGTGACAGAGAATTAGATAAGAATCTGGAGTGCAGCTAATCTACAATATCATTTAAACACTAAGCAATATACTTTAATAGTCATGTGAAAGAAATAGAAGAAATGCATCCTGAAGCTGAAGAGGCTGCTAAGAGTAAGTTTTAATAGAGGTCATTTCTATTCCACTTAGGGTATGCCAAAGGAAGAATATGATTTTTCTTAAGAAATAATTTTGCATCTGCTGCATCACACAGATAAATGGGTGATCAAAGCCTTATCTTCATCATGAGGTTACATGGCTATATTGATTTTAAATGCTCACACAACACAAATTGTATAACAGATATAACCATATAACCAGAAATTCACCTGGGCCATTTTTTTCCTTTAACAAAACATCTCTAAAAATATCTTGAGTAGCACTACTTCATGGAGTGCTCTCTAAATTAATGGATTATAAAGTAGATATCTATATAATTGAAAGATTTAAATTGCTGCTGCTGCTGCTGCTGCTGCTAAGTCGCTTCAGTCGTGTCCGACTCTGTGCGACCCCATAGACGGCAGCCCACCAGGTTCCACCGTCCCTGGGATTCTCCAGGCAAGAACACTGGAATGGGTTGCCATTTCCTTCTCCAATGCATGAAAGTGAAAAGTGAAAGTGAAGTCACTCAGTCGTATCTAACTCTTAGCGACCCCATGGACTGCAGCCTACCAGGCTCCTCCGTCCATGGGAGTTTCCAGGCAAGAGTACTGGAGTGGGGTGCCAGGGCCTTCTCCGATTTAAATTGCTACTGGATCTCAACCCAAAGCTGGTTAAATTATAGGAACTGACTGCCAAAATTACGTTTAGTTTTAGATGTCTGTTATAAAATGTTATATTGGCACTAGAGAGCAGGGTAAGTTGTTCACAGCAAATGTGTGTTAAGAAAATAATATTATCTTCATATGAGAGGTAGCATATAATAATGGCTGGGGATTCATGTTTTGGAGTCAGACCCACTAAACTTGAATTCCATTCTAATCGCATAGAAGCCATGTTACCTTGGATACATTACTTCAATTTTTCTGGGCTTCTGTTTCCTCATTTGTAAAATCTGAGAATAAAAATAGCATCAGTGTCATAGAGCTTCTGTGGGGATTAAATGAGCATAAACTACATACAGTACTTAGCAGAATGCCTGGCACACAGAAAAAGGTCACCAAAGGTCAGCTGTCTCTATTCCCTGTTGTAGAGGGTATATATCCAACTCCACAAGGCGTACTAACAAATTATTAATGTAAAAATTACAAAGGAGGTACAGCCAAATCAAATTCATGTTTGACTTCACTGAAATCATTACTGGATCCACAAGAGACCATTTCTACTGATTTTCTGAATAGTATTATCATCCTTAATAAGCAAAGACGCACATTTTGTTTAGAGAGCTTAAGCTATAACAAATTCGTATGTACAGAATCAAAGGCCACAGAAATATCAATAAAACATCCAAAGAAATTTAAATGGACTGCAAAATGTTAGAGTATCTAAAGGTTTCTTGATTTCCTTATTGAAGCTGTGGCTTGAGAAGACTAGCATCGACATGTTCTTATGATAGTTGCAGAGCTACAACCTTTTGTAAAGAGCAGTATGTTAGTTAAGGGCTTTGTAATTTAGTGGCATAAAAGGTTGCCTTTAAAAATGGAACAGAGTCCATTCTGAATATAATCAAATAAGACCATTCCTATAGACCTGAGAGAGGTAAACCCATTGCCAAATACTGAAGCCTGCAATTTAAAGTTGCTCTTGACTTACTCTGGGTCTTGGAAATCCTTCCATGTACCTTAAACAGAAAAGCAGTAGAAATAGTGTTGTTTCATGGAACACATGGCTGCCATAAAGAATATGCATTTGGGTAAAAACCCTTCAGCCAGCCAGTCTCAGATGTGTGTGTGTTAGTCGCTGAGTCGTGTCCGCTCCTTGAGACCCCATGGACTGTAGTCTGCCAGGCTCCTCTGTCTATGTGATTCTCCAGGCAAGAATGCTGGAGTGGGTTGCCATTTCCTTCTGCAGGGGATCTTCCCAACCCAGGAATCAAGCCCAGGTCTCCTGCATTGTAGGCAGATTCTTTACCATCTGAGCTACCAGGGAAGCCCCTCAGAGCTATGAGGGGCATCTTATGTTAAAAAGAGGGAAAAGTAGAAGAGGAAAAGTCAACAAAATTGATAACATTTTTTATGAACTTCTTTTCTTATGAGAACCCTGCAGAAAGTATGAGAATGCTTGGCAAGTCATGGCTAGAAATTCTAGTTTCTACGAGATAACAAACAGGTTATTAAAAAATCTATAGCTCTTGGCACCAACAAAAAGGACTTGAGGCATTTCTATAAAAACAAGCATTCTGGCCTTTACAAAACATTTGTGAGAATTAATTAAATCAGTTGATGTGTTGGGAATATCCTATTCAATCGAAGTGTCAAAGATGGTTAATCAGTGAGGAAAGGTGAAATAAACACAGATTATCATCCAAACAGAACCTTAGCAATTCTATTCAGGGACTTAGATCAGAAATGTTTTCAATAGTAAAAGCCTAAGACTTCATAAACTGAAGAATGCAAAACAGTATAGTAGTGATTAGAAAGGATACCAGTATATCTAAATCCCCAGCCAATGTTCTTCCTTAAGTATACTTTGAATTTATCTTATATGAAGAATCAGTTGCACTAATATTTGGATTAGGCTCATTATACAGCTGCTGCTGCTGCTGCTGCTGCTAAGTCGCTTCAGTCGTGTCCGACTCTGTGCCGACCCCATAGACGGCAGCCCACCAGGCTCCTCTGTCCATGGGATTTTCCAGGCAAGAACACTGGAGTGGGCTGCCATTGCCTTCTCCGGGTCATTACACTAAGGGGTCACAAAGGTGGCTCAGACAGTAAAGCATCTGCCTGCAATGCGGGAGATCCAGGTTAGATTCCTGGGTCGGGAAGATCCCCTGGAGAAGGAAATGGCAATCCACTCCAGCACTCTTGCCTGGAAAATCCCATAGACGGAGGAGCCTGATAGGCTACAGTCCATGTGGTCGCAAAGAGTCAGACACGACTAATTATACTAAATGTAATATGTGCCTTATTGTTTCTAGCTAGATTGGGATTTCTTATTTTTTGCTCCATATCTCAATTTATGGCACATTTATATAAACCACAATTTATTAGGTAGAGCTTCCTAACATTCATACAATTAGTGTTTCCTAAAGGCAGGAAAAAATGTTAACTGCTGCCCTAAGCCTATTATTACTGAAATGTTTACTGAGTTTTATTTATTTGCAATTACTATTGGTGTTGTTTTAGTATAGAATTAGTTAAGTTCATTTTAGCATGGTTCTAGCTAATTCATACCCACTCCAGTATTCTTGCCTGGAAAATCCCATGGACAGAGGAGCCTGGTAGGCTGCAGTCCATGGGGTCGCAAAGAGTTGGACATGACTGAGCAACTTCACTTTCACTTTTCACTTTCATTTATTGGAGAAGGAAATGGCAACCCACTCCAGTGTTCTTGCCTGGAGAATCCCAGGGACGGGGGAGCCTGGTGGGCTGCCGTCTATGGGGTCGGCACAGAGTCGGACACGACTGAAGCGACTTAGCAGCAGCAGCAGCAGCAGCAGCTAATTCATATCTGAAAAGAAAGAGTGTCAAGGAAGAAACCAACTTAAATGAAACTACCCTCCAGCTGTCTACCATGCACCAGCACTAGAAATAGAAAATAGAACTTGATTTTAAAATGAATTCTGGCATGGTTCCCTCTCTCCTAAAACTTGGCATAAGATGTGATTTGGGGAGTGACTACACATTTTGCAAAGACAGCAGGTTATTCTGGTATCTAGTGGGTGGATAAAAAACTGCAATCATTTCTAGGGGGGCTTCAACTCATGAAGGCTGACAGAATGATCCTGTTCTCAATAAACTACGAAAGAAAACAAAGATGACTATATTGGCATTATTAGTCACCAGGGAGTTGGGTGGTCGAAGTTGTTAGCAAAGGAAAGGAGTTGTAGAGCTGTAGGTCCCTGGTTGAAATAACTTGGAGATTTAAAACTAATTTTTTTAACCCTATCTTTAGAGTTACTGGGCTTAAGTTAAAATCAGTAGTGTTGTTGGGGAGATAGTGCTAAATAAGTTAAAGCTTCTACTCTTCTACAATTGACTGTTTTAGGAGTCATTGGACTGGATAACTGGATGGGTCAAGAGTTGACCCCATTATGCATAAATGTATTTCAAAATTAAAAGCACTGATAAGAATCTTTCCTCTTCTCCATATATGATAAGAGAGCTGGTCCTAAGAATTAAACTTGTATTTGTGTGCATGCTTACATGTGTGTGTGTGTGAAAGAGAGAGGAAGCGAACAAGAGTCAGAGAGGTGCAGAACAATCCCTGGATTGGGAAGATCGTCTGGAGATGGAAATGGCAACCCACTCCAGTTCCCCCTGGAGAATCTTATGGACAGAGGAACCTGGCAGGCTACAGTCCAAGGGGTTGCAAGAGTCGGACACGACCTTGCCACACAATTACACACCACACAATTACATGGGCTTCTCTGGTGGCTCAGCTGGTAAAGAATCTACCTGGAATGTGAGAGATCTGGGTTTGGTCCCTGGGCTGGGAAGAGCCCCTGGAGAAGGGAATGACTACCCACTCCAGTATTCTGGCCTGGAGAATTCCATGGACTGTATAGTCCATGGGGTCACAAAGAGTCGGACACAACTGAGCGACTTTCACTTTCACACAATTACATATGTAATTTACATAGACTAGATAAATAACTTTGGAGGATTTGGGCACCATCATTTATTTTCTGTTCAATTATACAAAAAATTGGTTCAGTTTCCCCTGCATATATCATGTTCAGATAAAAATCCTAGTGAATAAGGGGTTAGGAATAATTAAGTAGAAATAAGCAGGATGGCTGTATCTTTTCCTTGCACCTGAAATTCAACTCTTACCACTTGGTAAGTTAATTCCCCTTTCCAGTGGCTTATCTTATTCCAAAATGGTGAGCAATATTTATGCTCTCCTTTCCTGCCTTTTTTTTTTTTTTTCCAAGTTTTACAATGTTGTGTTGACTTCTGCCATACAACAACACAAATCAGCCATAATCTCCTGCTCTCTTTATCTCTGTCATTTTATTGGGGATTTAGAGAGCAGAGAGAAACAATTGTGTTCAAACTTTTCTGTTTAACTGGGAGTCTCCTTTCCTATACTTCTCTGTATTCTCTACTATTTAACAAATTATCCTAAAACCCCAGCTTCTTTATTATATATACAGTGGAACTCCTGGGTGAGAAAACTGGGTGAATAAGTGGTTTTAATCAGAGAGGAAGGTCAGACTTCAAGAATTCAAAAGAGATGCCCAGGATGTGGATCCTAAGAGTAGTCAAATGACCTAATGACCTAGAATGAAAGGTGAAGGTGATACAGAGGTCAAGGAAATGAGAGGCAAGCAAGTTAGATAAACCATCTCTCCAGGCAAGGAGAAGCATAACACTGTGGAAGTCTGTTAGAGCAGCAACAGGAAACTAATACAGGGAATAATTCTGATTTTATTTCCTAATTAGTTGCTTGGCACTGCGTGTGCGTGTGTTGGCGGGGGGGGGGGGGGGGGGGCGGGGGGGAGTGTACAATATACAAGCATCCAGGTCAATTTCTTTTCACAATTCACTTCAATAATGCTTCATTTAAAAAGTGTGATCTTTCTGAACCATTACTGTTCTGGTTTCTGGGCATTACGAGTTTTTCTCTTTGGTTAGACAGCCTGGGAAAAATACCGATTTTTTTTTAGGTTCTATGACATTGAGGGAAGTTTCAGTGGTCCACTTAACATGGAGCTAAATTGCTAGTTTGTTCTAAGGTGCTTAATTTTCTCTAAATGGGCAATTTCTGAACTCCTCATTCATAAACTATAGAACTCCTTTGCTTTTTGATTCTTTTATTTGCTATAAATTAGTGCCCCATTTCTCTATGCCTTGTAAAGAAAGTTAATTCCCCTGTTTATTTCAGTATATAAGATTATGGCCATCAGGCATTTAAAATATTCATATGAAGGAATTTTAAATTTCAAAAAAATAAGCAAAAATGGCACAAAATATACCGACAAACTCAACCTCTAAAAGCCTGAACTCAGCACACATTTCTTACTGGAAATCAAACACTCCGTTTCCTAAAGGATGTGTTTGCTATCCATGGCCTCAGAAGAAAACATTACCTCTGCTTATTTCACTGAGCAAAGAAAAGGCTGTGTGAGTTTGCTGACTAATTCACATTTGGATTTGCTGGTTCTCATTCTGGTTTTTAAGCCAAGGAACAGCAGTACAGAGCTTAATTTGAATTTAAAAGCTTTCGAATACCGTTAAGATCCCTGAAGCCATTCTTTTTAAGAAGACAGTGAAAATTTTAACTGGAAAAGCTGCCCTTGGTCAGAGGAAAGAAGGCTATGAGACTATCAGGAATAGCATGTGTCGTTTCATGTGGAAACACTGCTAGGTGGAAGGCCTTGACAGGATAACAGCATGGTCTCCATGAGAACACAGGCTGAGTGTGTAACAGAGAGGTCTGCCCTAAACATTGAGATGTCAATGCTCCAAGTATTGTGTACTCAATCAAGACAAAGATTCTCCTTTCACGGCGGATCCTGTTAAGAGTAAGAGACATCTAGTATCTGAGAGATAAAGGGGGCTACATGGAGTATCTATTTCAAACTGTTGAGATGAGACTCATAGCAACCAATGAACGGATGACAGCCATACAGAAAGCAAGCCACAGCCCACCACCACACTCTCAGCACCCCTACTGCTGGTGGGGTGCCTCCCTTGGTTGTACCACCTATCCTGCACTCTGTTTCCTCCTTCGTTCATCCCACACCATCCCTCCTTACACACAGCAGCCAACATGTCTCCTTGTTCTGGCTTGGATGACTGCGGACGGGGGTGGAAGAGTATGACAGACACCACACATAACCATCATGCAGTCCATCAGTTCGGGAAGCACATATTAGCCAGAATATAAAATGATAACTTTCCCTAAGCCGACAAAAACGTCTTCTTTGAATACAAAATAACCTCTCTCTGGTTATATGGGGTTTTTTCTATGTATACCCACATCTAGCACAGATGGCAAAAGGAGATTTTTTTGTTTTTATCAGAATAATCCCTTTAAGTCAGTGATAAAGGGGCTTAGCATTATTCTATTGTTCTAAGCTTTTTTTGAAAAATCATGATCCTATTGGAATTGGAATGACTTCAGTTTCATTATTGTTAAAATAGAAAATTGCTGCGTTTAGATTTTTACTCAGTTTAAAATAAACCTCTTAGGCAAAGTTAGGGAAAATTTTTTGCTAGTCATATAATAAGTATTTTTTTTCTAAAAGTTAATACATTAATGTTCTTTTCTGAGACATGCAGGGAAGACTTAAAATACAAAAAAGCAAAAAAATATTGTTTTACTAAGAGATGATCTATTGACAATAATTTCCCTCCCCCCAATCATTTCCTAAAAGTCCATGACTTATCACCTTATACCAGGAAGCATCTTTACTTAAAGAAGCTAATCAATAGTCTGGTTGACTCCATATACTTCTTCAAATTACAAATTAGTAACTGTCCCAGGTGACGCTAATGGTAAAGAAACGACTTGCCAATGCAGGAGACCTAAAAGATGTGGGTTCCTAGGTTGGGAAGATCCCCTGGAGGAGGGCATGGCAACCTACTCAGTATTCCTGCCTGGAGAATCCCATGGACAGAGGAGCCTGGTGGGCTACAGTCCATAGGGTTGCAAAGAGTTGGACATGACTGAGGCAACTTAGCATGCACACATGCACAATCACTTTGAACATGAATACACATTACACTGTATGAATTTCAGCTATTTGCAGTATAACATTCCAAGTATCTCTTTCTGCTATCAAATATCAAATATGACCCATGTAAGTTTCATTACTAGCTATCAAAACTTAGTTTTCAATAGTTTCTATAACTATCATGTCTAATATGAAAAATACTTATGAATTGAGCACCATGTATTGGATTAGCTGACAAAGGTCTGTCTAGTAAAAGCTATGGTTTTTCCAGTAGTCATGTATGGATGTGAGAGTTGGACTATAAAGAAAGAGGAGCACCAAAGAATTGATGTTTTTGAACTATGGTGTTGGAGAAGACTCTTGAGAGTCCCTTGAATTGCAAGGAGATCCAACCAGTCAATCTTAAAGGAAATACGTCCTGAATATTCACTGGAAGAACTGATGCTGAAGCTGAAGCTCTAATATTCTGGCCACCTGATGTGAAGAACTGACTCACTGGAAAAGACCCTGATGCCGGGAGGGATTGGGGGCAGGAGGAGAAGGGGACGACAGAGCATGAGATGGTTGGATGGCGTCACTGACTCGATGGACATGGGTCTGAGTAAACTCTGGGAGTTGGTGATGGACAGGGAGGCCTGGCATGCTGCAGTCCATGGATTGCAAAGAGTAGGACACAACTGAGCGACTGAACTGATTAGGATTATCTAAGCTTTAAAATTTAGAATGGATTAACAATCATTTTTATCATTGCTCTAAAATGTTGTTTAGAAGTATTTTCAAGAGCTTACATGGCTGCTTCTTAGCCTATTTCCTTACTGCCCATGCCTCCACATACATACATTGAATACACACACACACACACCTTGAATCGTCTACCTGCCACCTTCATGTAAACCAGTAAAAGCAGAGGACACCTGTTTTATAGATCAGTCTTCAATTCTAGCTCATCACCCTGTCCTCTAGTCTACTGAAAAGATACGTCACAGAAACACTGTTTATTTCCTTAAATTAGTAGAAAATGTTAGTGCTTCCTTTAACCCCATATCCTTTGGATCCGCACTATAAGCCTTGTCTATAGGCCTTGTCATTTCTCTAGCTCTTCACAATCTGAAACCAAACAGTTAGATATCCTATCATCTAGTCAGGAAATTAACAATTCAGTTCTCTGGTCGGTGATTTGATTTAACCTAAAAGACATTTATTGAGAATCTGGTTATGGTTCAAACACTTTGCCACGTTATGAAGAGGATAATATAATGGATAAAACACTTTAATTTGCACTAACTCTTCAGTAAAATACCAAGGCATATCTTTACCCCTATCTTACTCTTTATACCAAAATAAATTCAAGGTATACCACAGATGGGGAAAACAAAAACAAACAGACAAACAAAACTATCAGTCTGGTTTGCTGGCCATCTGAAAGCTCTACAGGAAAGTCAGGATAGCTTTAATAAATATTAGAGCGTATTATGGGTAGAATTATGGCCCCCTTCAAATTCATATGCTGAAGTTCTAACCCCCAGTACCTCACAATGTGACCTTATTTGGAAATAAAGTCTTCACACATATAATCAGTTAAGCTAGGATGAGGTCATACTAGAGTAGGATTGGCCCCTAGTCCAGTATGACTGGTATCCTTACAAGAGAATTTTGGAAATAGAAGGCACACAGGGAGAATGCCACGTGAAGACTGGAGGTGTGCTGCCATAATCCAATGAACTCCCAGAAGCTAGGACAGAGGCATGGAAGAGATTCTTCCCTAGAACCTTCAGAGAGGGCACAAGCCTGCTGACACCTGGATTTCGGACTTCTGGGCTCCAGAACTGTGAGACGATACGTTTCTGCTGTTCAAACCACTCAGTTTGTGGACATTTGTTATGGCACTCCTGGTAAACTACTGCAACCGAGCAAAACCCTGCACCTCCTCCTCACCCAGTACAAAGGCCCTTCCACGCCTCCTGCCTCTTGTTTATGGAAAAGCTAAAGTCTCCCAGGCCTTCCTGAGTCACAAAAGAGCTGAAGCAAGCAATTAATGATTAGGACAATAGAGTCATAAACTTAGTGTCTGACGCACATTCTGAGTCATTTTACTGATACCATAACTGCCACCAGTGGAAAAGACTATCTGCATAATGACCAGACTGCAGCCATGACATGAACTGCTCCATCTTGAGCAACTCCAAGAACTGGCCTTAAGAGAAGGGGATTAACTCTACTGCTTATAATATGCAATATCTCTGTGGACATCAAAATAATTGTAGCTTACTCTGCCTGTATACGTAAATAGACAACTATAACTATCAACAAAGAGATGGCTACAGATCCATGTTGATATCTTTCACTTGAAGAATATAGCGCCCTATGTCAGCAAAAAGAAGTTACAGAAGATGAACCTTCATCAAAATGGAACGATATCCAGACAAGAAGGGATTTGGTAGCAGCTTTTGGCAGGAAGGAGCTCCCTGAAGGAGGCCCCTCTTGTCTTGTCACTAACCTAAAACCAAGCACCCCACGCTCTACTCATATCCGTCCCAGCACACCTTTCAAATCTTTTGATCACATGACATCTGCATAATCTGTTGGTTTATCCCATAAATCACATAAGTAAAAATGAATATGTGATTAACAGATGACCGGCTCTCTTTCCTTGCTTACCTTTCAGTAATCTTCCAAACAAAACAGTGTGAACAAGATAGCATCTAAAGAAAAATCGCAAGAAGTCAACAAGCCTGCACACAAGCCCACACACAGCAGGGGCTGGAGATGACTCTTTCCCCATCCTCCATCTCAATGATTAACGGAGATTACTTTCCTTTTTCCCTTTAAAAACTTTATTGGCAAACTTTTGGAGGTGGTTTTTGGAGGACACTGAGTCTACCATCTCCTCAGATGGCCAACATTTTGATTAAATGTGATTTTCTTTTCTAACAATGTTGCCTCTCTTGAATATTGATTTTTAAATGGAAAGCAGCCGGACCTGATTTAGTAACACTAATAGAGAATGGGAAAAGTCACTCTAAGGAAATATAAAAACAAAGAGCCATAAAAATCATTGATAATATTAAATGGATACTTTTTTAAAAATTGTATGGCAAAGAAAAACAAAACAAACCAGTGTTAAGTGTTAATCACACAGGCACGTCCGACTCTTTGCAACCCCATGGACTATAGCCCTCCAGGCTCCTCTGTCCATGGACTTCTCCAGGCAAGAATACTGGAATGGGTGCCATTTTCTTCTCCAGGGGATCTTCCCAACCCAGGGATTGAACCCGAGTCGGCACCCCACTCCAGTACTCTTGCCTGGAAAATCCCGTGGATGGAGGAGCCTGGTAGACTGCAGTCCATGGGGTCGCGAAGAGTCCGACATGACTGAGCGACTTTACTTTCACTTTTCACTTTCACGCATGGGAGAAGGAAATGGCAACCCACTCCAGTGTTCTTGCCTGGAGAATTCCAGGCAAGGAGGAGCCTGGTTGGCTGCCATCTATGGGGTCGCACAGAGTCGGACACGACTGAAGTAACTTAGCAGCTTAGCAGCAGCTCCTGCACTGCAGGCAAATTCTTTATCATCTAAGCCACTAGCTGCTGCTGCTGCTAAGTCACTTCAGTCGTGTCCGACTCTGTGCGACCCCATAGACGGCAGCCCACCAGGCTCCCCCGTCCCTGGGGTTCTCCAGGCAAGAACACTGGAGTGGGTTGCCATTTCCTTCTCCAACACGTGAAAGTGAAAAGTGAAAGGGAAGTCGCTCAGTCGTGTCCGACTCTTAGCGACCCCATGGACTACAGCCCACCAGGCTCCTCCATCCATGGGATTTTCCAGGCAAGAGTACTGGAGAGGGGAGGAGAAAGCCACTAGGGAGGCCACCAAAAACCAAACCAGAATATAAAGGAAAAACTTCCCGTTCTGGAATTTCAACTGAGGGCCCAAAGCTGAGGAAAATAATCAGTCAATGCAGGATCTAAAAAGGGGCTGCCAAGATTGGTCCATCCTTCCCAACAGTCTATATAAGCAAGGGCTGAGAGAGAATATAGGGTTCTTTAGAAGTCAAAGAGAAGGTTGTCAGAGTGCTGTGGAATTTCCTTGGTCCCTGACATAGCTGGAATGAGAGAGGCTTCAGAAAATACCTAAGGAAGAGCAACCTGGGTCTTCTAGGGCTTGGGGAACACAGGGATTTTTCTTTGAAATGACCCTAAAGGCAAGTGACTGATGGGACCAAGGTGCCTGGCAGAGCAAAGAGCCAAGCTATGGCAGGAAAAGGTGTGGATGGAGGGCCAATCCCTTGGGCCAAATGGGAACTGGTAAAAAAGCAATGTTTAAGCTGAATGAAAAGAATCTAGTCCAAGAAAAACCACCAGGAGGAGAAAGTAAATGCCAGCAGAGGGGCCACCAAAGTAGGAAACTAGAAGGCTGAATAAGGATGACTGAGAGCTTAGAAGATACCTTCATCTCAGATGGCCATAAGGAATTTTTTTAACAGGAATCCTAAACTTTACATGAGCAAATCCAGTGATCTGTGTAACACTGGTAGTAAGTGCTACTGATTTGGGTTTTGATATTTTCTTTTGGTAGTCATTTGCTTAAAGGCTGAGAAAAAATAGGCAGATAAGACAAATGGCCTCTGGGAGAAGATGCTGATGGGTGCTGGAAAGCACATTTCCTTTCCATTTCAGGGTAACTGTGACTCCTATTTGCTGGGCTTGAATGCCTGCCATGTGTGGAGACGCAGCACTTGCAAGGCTTTCTGCAGAAAAGAAAATTTAAGCAGCAGATGGGAGAAAGAAACAGAAAACTTAAATTGCGGGATATGGAAAATTTAAAATGTATCTGACAAAAGGGAAGCTTAAAAGTGTTTAATGAAAATTGTGATTACAGAGATGGTAGTTAAGTAAGGGTACAGCCGAGGTGGTATTGACAAAGTTGAAGAAAGTTAGATTTTGAGGAAAAAAATGTTTCTCTTTTTAAGAGATATTTAACGTCATCTGAACTTTAGTCTCAAAGAGCCTAAGTGAATGGGAAATGTTTAGTTATACTAGTCTAGTTAGACTCTTCGAGAATGGGGTATAAGATGTACACAAAGTCATTTTCATGGAGAAGTCTGAAAAAACATACTGAGTTTAAGATAGCTTTGGGTTGAAGGAAACCTTGGTTGGGTGGACATGAGAAAGCTACTCCAAATGATAGACACGCACAAGAACTGGTTGTTAGAGTCTGGGGTTGTTGTTGTTGTTTAGTCACTAAGTTGTGTCTGACTCTTTGCGAGTCCATGGCCTGTAGCCCACCAGGCTCTTCTGTCCATGGGATTTACCAAGCAAGAATACTGGAGTAGGCTGCTGTTTCCTTCTCCAGTGTATCTTCCCAACCCAGGGATCGAACCCACATCTCCTGTTTGGCAGGTGGATTCTTTACCACTGAGCCACCCGGGAGGCCTGAGGGCTGGGAACTCAACTTGAAAACCTCAATATCATCCCAAAGGTGTGAGATTCACCATTAGGCCTGAGGAACGCACTCAGAGAAATCTTCTGAGCCCCTGCAAAATAAGGGGAAGTTCAGAAAGTCACAGTGCTTTGGTTGTTTACCATGTGATCCAAGAGAGTTAGAGTTCAGGTTGGGAAAGGTTTATATTTTTATTGAGATATTTCATCTCAATACTTACCCTAACTTTAAAAGAGAGATCAAATTTCCAAAGACAAACAAAAAAAGTCATAACAACTTTAACATCTTATGGAAAACCAGAATGAATTTTGGGTCAAACCAATACTTCATATCTTTACCTCCTTTGGTGTCTTAGGTTTTTAACATACTTTCACATTTTCTAACACATTGTAACCTATAGAAAAGATTTCTATGCATTTAAAATGCAATACATTATTCAGTGTAAAGCATCATAACATGTGTGTTGAACTTCACACTATGGGACACTGAATTACAGTATTAAATATTGCATTACATTGACCATACAAGCTCCTGTACCATCTCCATTTATAGTCTGGTAGATCTTTTTGACTGCCGTCCATATAGTTTTCACATAGATTAAGGAGAAAACATGATTTCTTGGCATTAGGCACCATTTCCCACTGCTTTCTCTTGTATAAGAAAAAGAACGACTCTCTAACCAGCAGATAGATTCCTTATAGAACAGTCAATCAAAAATCTAGGACTCATCATATTTACTAAAAAACACAGTAATATATGTTTTAAAAAGACAAAGCAACAGACCAAGTTCTAATGTTGCTTCCTGGAGAATGAGAAAAATGATGTCCTGAGGTCTAAACTTAATATTCACAGGAGTGATTCACATAGAATAAATGTACTCATTGTTCTCTTTGATAATACATCACATCCATGGAATAAACTCAATTCTGATCCTAAGATACTGTTTCAAAATTCTCTGTCTAGATTCTTTCAAATATTTATTATGAGTGAGACTTTATTCTGGAACAATACCAACACTCTGCATCTTTTTAAAATTACTAATTTATTGCCTATTCTGCAATTTGCCTGTACTGTCACTGACCTGTTCTTTAATCCACTAAATACATGTTAATAATTCATTGATCTATGTCATTTTTGTCTAGAAAATAATTTCTATATACAGTATATATTTCTTTGATTATATATTTATTAAGTATATGATCAATTATTATGTGTATTTTCCAGTGCTGGAGAGAGTATCTAGGTTTTACGGTAGGAGTTATGACCACTTGTTGCATTAATGGTGAATGCCTCTGAGGTATAGATACAATCAGCTTGTAGTACGCCTCGGATATCACCAAAACAAATAAAAAGTATCTGGACATAATTAAAAATCATTGATCATCTTGGTTTGGAAATATAAGAAATTTCAATCCAAAGTCTTCTTCCCACCACACACTCCAACCATGTATGAATAAGAGTCAACTTAGTACAGTGAGAAGAATCTGCTTTAAAATAAGACATCCCTGGGCCAATCCCTCTGAAACGTACTTTTTTTTTTTTTTTTAGTTTTAATCTATATAAAATGAAAATAGAACTATTTTAGGGGATTAATACATATGTATTAATGGGAGATAATACACACACAACCAGTTTGTTGAGAAGAAAGGAACCAAATGCACTTCCTCGGTACTAACTTCCAAAATGGACGAGGCTTGATGGATGGAGAAACTCTAACCTGGATGAATGTTTTGTTCAAGATCAGGCTGGACTTTCAAATACCTGAAAGTGATACTACTCTAATACCTAATACTAATGAGAGAATTTATAGAATATTCCATAAATAATTTCATACAAAATATTCCACAGGACAGGGAAAGGCTCAGAACATGTTTTAAGGGGATTGTAGGTTCTATCAAGTCCAGTCTATTCATTAAATAGTTTTCTCAGTGTAAAGCACTTTGTTATTTAGTGGCTCAGTTATGTCTGACTCTGTGACCCCATGGACTGCAGCACACCAGGCTTCCCTGTCCTTCACCAACTCCTGGAGCTTGCTCAAACTCATGTCCATTGAGTCAGTGATGACATCCAACCATTTCATCCTCTGTCATCCCCTTCTCCTCTTGCCCTCAATTTTTCCCAGTATGAGAGTCTTTTTCAATGAGTCGGCTCTTTGCATCAGGTGGCCGGAGCTTCAATTTCATCACCAGTCCTTCCAATGAATATTCAGGGTTGATTTTCTTTAGGATTTACTGGATCGATCTCCTTGCTGTCCAAGGGACCCTCAAGGGTCTTCTCCAATGCCACAGTTCAAAAGCATCAATTCTTTGGTGTTCAGCTTTCTTTATGGTTCAACTCTCACATCCACACATGACCACTGGAAAAACCATAGCTTTGACTATACAGACCTTTGTTGGCAGAATAATGTCTCTGCTTTTTAATAAGCTGTCTAGGCTTGTTTATTCAAGAAAATACTCTTAAAAGTTTTCTATTATAATATACAGTAATCTTGCTGACTCCAAACTTCTCCTCACCTCAAGTAACCCAACTCCAAGAACCTAATATGTTTACTAAAATTGAGTACTAACATATAATGGGGCTTCCCAGGTGGTGTTAGTGTTAAAGAACCTGCCTGCCAATGCAGGAGACACGGGGGAAGGTGTGGCAACCCACTCCAGTATTCCTGCCTGGAGAATCCCATGAATAGGAAAGCCTGGCAGTCCATAGAGTCCAGTCCATGGAGTCACACAGAGTCAGACATGACTGAAGCAACTTATCACATACACACTAACACATTATACATTCTTGAAAAATTCTTAGTGATATTATTTAGCATAAAAAAGTTTAGAACAGAATAACTAAATGGGAGTGGAGTCCAACATAAAACAATCATTATAGATATAGTTTCATCTTTTACTATCATGTAAATGTATCCAGTGAGGGATAAGCGAACAATAGGGCTTTACCAGAAACTAAGTGAGTTGTATATTCTCAGAGCATACATCAACTAATAAGAAAGCTACAGGATAAAACATAAGTTCTACAAGAAGAAAAAAGAATGATATACAACAGGATCATGTTTCCCAGAGTTTGATTCCTTACACGTTTTCAGTCTCAAGACCATGCAACATTGGAGATGCACATGACCTTTGAGAACCATCCATTCCAATATCCTGTTTGACAGGTGAGGAAACTGTGACTCAACAAGTAACTTGGCAAATTAAAGGTACAACTTAGAGAACACAGGACTCCCGACTCCTCATCCAAATGCTGTTTTCACTCTGTCCCATTATCCTGAAAACAACGGCACATTGTCCTTTTAATACATTTCATTTTAATTGGCAGCCTCATCTGAAAGCTGTATAGTAACACGTATTAAAAGTATCTTCACAGTGAAGTTCTGGTATTATGGCACCACTCATATACCAAGCTGAAAAGATGAGTAATGAGCCACTGGGGAGTATGTAAACAATTCCTAGTTAACAGAAACAGTATTTCTACAACCTTTATTTGTATCATGCCATGCCTTAATGTATTATAATTTCACTTAATTTCTCAGCCTTTCTCCTGGTGAAAATAGTATGTTCTCAGTATTTCTGAAAATAGCTGTATTTCACTAAGAAGCCCACCTTCCAGGCGGCACTAGTGGTAAAGAATCCATATGCCAATGAAGGAAACACAAGATGCAGGTTCAGTCCCTGGGTTGGAAAGATCCTCTGGAGTAGGAAAAGGCAACCCGCTCCAGTATTCTTGCCTGGAAAATTCCATGAACAGAGGAGCCTGGTGGGCTACAGTCCATGGGGCCACTGAGAGTTGGATATAACTGAACTACGAAGCAGCAGCAGCAGCCTATTTTTTACAGAAATAAACTTACAAAGATTTTGGATATCAGCACACAAAGTAGCAGATGAAAAGTGAAACCTCAATTAATTTTGAGTCACACAGACTACAAACAAAATTCTTCAGGGTAAATCACATTTTATTTTGAAACTGTATCCAGTTAGTGATCTCATGTTCACAGTCAAAGTGCTGACATGAAGAAAGGTAAAGAGGTTCATGAAAAGTGAATGTGCTTGAGAAGAGAATAAGTTATGTCAACTGTTTTAGGGGTGTAGAACCAAAGTATGCAAGTTTTGGTTAAATGTCAAAAGTCCAGGAAAATATGCTGGGAAATAATCAAGTTACTCTAGAAAGTCTAACTAGAAACACTCTATTGCTTTATTCCAACAGTAAGGTCATCACATGGGCTTCCCTAGTAAAGAATCTGCCTGCAATGCAGGAGACTCTGGTTCAATTATTGGGTTGAGAAGGTCCCCTGAATAAGAGATAGGCTACCCACTCCAGTATTCAGGGGCTTCCCTGGTGGCTCAAATGGTAAAAAGTCTGCCTGCAATGTGGGAGACCTGGGTTTGATCTCTGTGTTGGGAAGATCCCCTAGAGGAGGGCAAGGCAACCCACTCCAGTATTCTTGCCTGGAGAATCCCCATGGACAGGGGAACCTAGCGGGCTACAGTCCATGGGGTCGCAAAGAGTCAGACATGACTGAGTGACTAAGCACACACGTGCACAAGGGCATCAGGCATGCTGGTTCATGCTGCCACTTGTTAACTGTGACCTTGACCAAGTTAAACTTTCCTGATACATAGTATATTCATCTATCAATGGGGGATGATAAGAGTACCTAAAAAATAAGGCTGTTGTAAGAGTTAAATTTTTAAGCATTAAGAATGGTGGCCTGGCATGAGTCAGTGTCAGGCTTTTGGTAATTATTATTATTATCTTCAGCAAAGGAAACAGCAGTCAGTCAGTCAGCAGCAGCCCACTGTCGATCAATCAGGAGGAAGAGAAGGAGGAGCACTGAAAAGGACCTGAGAGATAAATGATTCAATCACTTGTTAGAGGAAACACTTGGTTGCGACTTGCTGAAACAGAAACAAGAGTCGAGCTCTCCTCTGTTCAGAAGTCCTCCTGCAAAATGTATGGTGGCCAAAGTATAAGCATGAGTTTGTTAGATGTCATTCCATATTGATTGTGTAGATATGGCAGCCGGAATTCACTGCGAATCACTGAGGGTGAAGCTGGACTGAGTCTGTAATGGAAATGAGACAAGACCTGATTTTGACCATGATGTTGGCTAGGTTATACATGTAACCAACAAAATTAAAATGCCCCAGCTGTCACACAAAGCAGGCATAAGGCTTCCGCTTAACTTACTTTCACATAGTTACACATCAGGCATGGAATTTAAACAAACAATTGCATTTCTACAGTATATAGATTTTTAAGGTGACAAATACAAATGTGTCTTTGATAACATTTCCAGATTTTTAGGCGTATTTTTATGCGCTCCTTAACTTTTCTGATGTTGGAAATGAATAATTATATAACTCTGCTTTGAAATTTGGCAGATCTTTAAGAGCTATTTGGCTAACTTAGAACATTATCACATTCAGCACAGCCCAGGAAATCCAAAATCACCAAAAAGGGAAAGACAGTGGAATAGAAATGTGTCTTTTCCATAGATGCTGAGAACAAATCACTGCTGTTGTTTAGCAATTTTTTTCCCTCAAATTATATCTGAGCCAAGGCTTTAGAAAATGTTTTTAATCCATCCTTTGGGAACATTTTTATTTTTTTTAATTTAATTTTATTTAACTTTACAATATTGTATTGGTTTTGCCATATATCAAAATGAATCTGCCACAGGTATACATGTGTTCCCCATCCTGAACCCTCCTCCCTCCTCCCTCCCCATACCATCCCTCTGGGTCGTCCCAGTGCACCAGCCCCAAGCATCCAGCATCTTGCATTGAAACTGGACTGATGACTCATTTCATATATGATATTACACATATTTCATTGCCATTCTCCCAAATCATCCCACCCTCTCCCTCTCCCACAGAGTCCAAAAGACTGTTAAAGATTGTATGTAGGCCTAGAATAGGGGGCATTATCACAGGCTTTCCCAAAGGGTCATGAATAGGTACCAGGGGGTGTCCTGGCCTCTGAGATTGTACGTTTGGATATGTCTGTGATAGTAAGCTGCTGTGAGAAGATAGTAACTGCCATCAGAGTCTCAAAAGGTTTTATAATTCCCCCATTATCCTCCCCAAAATAAATAAATAAATAAACAAACCAGTATGGAGAATACTGAGAGAGGTAAAAAATGATTAGCTGTGTGCATTAATGAGGAACATTCATACAGATGGTATAAATGGCTGCATGTCACCACTTCTCCAAATTCTCAAAATAGAAGAGGGCGAAGGCCAAAAGAGATAATACTCTTCAGAAATCTCCAAATCGTCACATGGAAAAAGCATTGGTTAAGTGGAAAAACATGAAGAGTAGATATTTATGAGAACTGAAGGATGAGGCTCTGGTTGACTTGACCTTGGTCTTGCCCGTATGACCACTATTTAGGATCATGACATCCTCTAGGGCAGGATCAAACAGGGATCACACATAATTCATTCATTTGATCTTTTTAACACGGTGGAGTTAATTTTGTTAGGTCTGTTTTGTAAATGAGCAAACCAAAGCACAGCAAGGACAAGTGACTTGCTCAAGATCAATTTAAGGACCAATTATCAATTGAGCTGGCATGTGACCCAGACATTCTGATTCCTGAGCCACTGCACCTAACACAGAGGTCCTCCTGCCTCCAGGGAGGGCAGAGCTGGCCAGGAACCTGAATTTATTACCATCACTATTACTTGTGCCACAAATTTGGAGCTGAGGGAACTTATTAGGAAGCAGACTAGATGTGAGCTGAGCCTACCCCCCTATGCAGATTTTACCGACACCCACGTTCTAGCAGCCTCTAGGTGTGGTGTGCTGTGATCTGGGGAGCAGGCTCTTAGAACACAATGTTGTGTCCCAGGAGTGGGATTTTCTCTAATTCTGTCAAGGGGAATTGATACCATATGTCACCATGCTAGGGATGGAGATTTGATTTCAACAACAAAGGACACATTTGAAAGTCATCAGTTGTTTGAGCCCATAGCTAAAAATATACAAACATCTACTGGGACTTAGAATGTGAAAAACTATTAGGGGAATCTTTCAGAGGAGGCCATGGGAGACTAGAAAGAACCTTAAACTAAGAATTAGGAGCCTCTAATTCTAGTTCTGATTTAGATACTAGCAGCAATGATTCCTGTTTCTCAGTACAGTGTTTTCATTTATGAAAGGGTATATTAAACTAGATACCCTGAGGTCTTTATTGGAAGGACTGATGCTGAAGCTGAAACTCCAATACTTTGGCCACCTGATACAAAGAACTGACTCATTTGAAAAGACCCTGATGCTTGGAAAGATTGAAGGTGGGGTAGAAGGGGACGACAGAGGATGAGATGGTTGGATGGCATCACCGACTCAATGGACATGAGTTTGAGTAAGCTCTGGGAGTTAGTGGTGGACAGGGAAGCGTGCTACAGTCCATGGGGTCACAAAGAGTTGGACACAACTGAGCAACTGAACTGAACTGAACTGGTGATTTGACCCTGCTTGCGTGTCATAACTGTGTACTTCATGTGGATTTAGAAGATATGATTTTTAAACTTGTGTCATCCTCTCCATATAGGGGACAAGGCTGTGGGATTCATTAGAACCAATAGCTGAGTTAAACAATGATTTTGTGGAATACTCAAGTGCCAAAGAAATTCAGTCATTTTGAGGTTAAATAGAATTCCAGATTGATATAAAAAGTTAATTTAAAACTAGATTCTCAATTTGTCTCCCAGGCTCCTAACCTCCCACCCCTATATCCAAGCTACAAAATAAATTCTAGAGAGTGTGAACCATTTCTTTACAAGCTAATTTTTCCCTTTATCTCTGAGATTCAGGTCAATTTGTTCCACTTAGTTTTCTAATCACTTTTCTCTAAAGAGGAAAGGAAGAAACACAACTTAGCATGACAGGCTTTTAAGGTAGGCAACTGCAATAAAAAAATTAATAAAATGTCTGTGCCACTGGGATATAATCTTAATTTCAGGATGTGCATGGATAATTTATATTATATACTGGCAGTATCTACAGTGGGGCCATTTCTACTCAAGCGAAAGACTCTCCATAGTACCATGTCCATGGTACAAGAGTCAAAACTGTTTCACTTAAGAGAAGTTTTACCCAGTTTGAGCCCAGTGGGAGGTAGAGATTGATTATCACAAATCACAAATATATCATATTTGTGATTATCACATGTCACAAATATAATATACATAGGATAATATCACAATAAAGCAGGTATCAGGAGACTATCATAGGAGTTAAGCCAGGTTAAAATAAATAAGACTCACATTTACCCAAGTAGATTTCACTGGTGTTATTAAGCATGCATTTTTTCCCTTAAGGCTATTGATTCTCCTTAGAAACTTTCGGTAAAATACATCAATATACCTCATGGGGCTGCCATTAAGATTAAATTATATAATACATACAAAATTCTTAGAAACTATCTGGCATATGCATGTAGCAAATTCTCAAAAAATGATTCTCATTTCATCTGTTAGGAGTGTTGTCTCTATATAATAGATATGCCAAAGCAGCTGCTTAACGAAATCCTCTCCTTACAGGGTAAAAATCAGGGATAGATAGCCCAGTGCTGATAAGGAAGCTCCAGGACTCCATCAGGGTCCCAGATCTTTCCAACTTAAAAGAGATTGACCCAGACTTGCCTGTGAGTGTCCAGGAGTCTCCAGCAGAGGCCTGGGTCAGTGGTGGCCTGCTGCAGGGTTGGGGGCACTGAGTGTAGCAGTGCATGCATGGAATCTTTTGAAGGAGGTCACCATCATCTTCACTACCTCCACCATAGTTTGCTCAGTCACATCAGTCGTGTCCAACTCTGTGCGGCCCAACAGACGGCAGCCCACCAGGCTCCCCCGTCCCTGGGATTCTCCAGGCAAGAACACTGGAGTGGGTTGCCATTTCCGTCTCCAATGCATGAAAGTGAAAAGTGAAAGTAAAGTCGCTCAGTCGTATCCGACTCCCAGCGACACCATGGACCACAGCGCACCAGGCTCCTCTGTCCATGGGATTCTCCAGGCAAGACCACTGGAGTGGGGTGCCATTGCCTTCTCCTGCCCCAGGTAAATAGCAGGGAGGGAACACAGCTCCACCAATCAACAGAAAATTGGATTAAAGATTTACTAAGCATGGCCTCACCCATTAGAACAAGATCCAGTTTCCCCCTCAACCAGTCTCTCCCATAAGGAAGCTTCCAAAAGCATCTTATCTTTATACATTAGAGGGCAGACAGACTGAAAACCACAGTCACAGAAAACTAACCAATCTAATTGCATGGACCACAGCCTTGTCTAACTCAGTGAAACTATGAGCCATGCTATGTAGGGCCACCCAAGACGGATGGGTCATGGTGGAGAGTTCTGACAAAATTTGGTCCATTGGAGAAGGGAATGGCAAACTTCAGTATTCTTGCCTTGAGAACCCCATGAACAGTATGAAAAGCAAAAAGATTGGACACTGAAAGATGAACTCCCCAGGGCGGTAGGTGCCCAATATGCTACTGGAGATCAGTGGAGAAAAAAATTCCAGAAAGAATGGAGAGTCAGAGCCAAAGCAAAATCAACACACAGTTGTGGGTGTGACTGGTGATGGAAGCAAGGTCCTATTCTATAAAGAGCAATATTGCATAGGAACCTGGAATGTTTGGTCCATGAATCAAGGCAAATCAGAAGTGGTCAAACGGGAGATGGCAAGAGTGAATGTCAACATTTTAGGAATCAGTAAACTAAAATGGACTGGAATGGCTGAATTTAACTCAGATGACCACTATATCTACTACTGTGGGCAAGAATCCCTTAGAAGAAATGGAGTAGCCATTATAGTCAACAAGAGAGTCCTAAATGCAGTACTTGGATGCAATCTCAAAAATGACTGAATGATCTCTTTTCATTTCCAAGGCAAACCATTCAATATCACGGTAATCCAAGTCTATGCCCAGACCAGTAATGCTGAAGAAGCGGAAGTTGAGCGGTTCTGTGAAGACCTACAAGACCTTCTAGAAATAACACCAAAAAAAAAAAAAAAGATGTCCTTTTCATTATAGGGGAACGGAATGCAAAAGTAAGAAGTCAAGAAACACCTGGAGTAACAGGCAAATTTGGACTTGATACAAAAGGAAGCAGGGCAAAGGCTAACAGAGTTTTGCCAAGAGAATGCACTGGTCATAGCAAACACCCTCTTCCAACAATATAAGAGAAGACTCTACACATGGACATCACCAGACGGTCAACACCAAAATCAGATTGATTATATTCTTTGCAGCCAAAGATGGAGAAGCTCTATACTGACAGCAAAAACAAGACCGAGAACTGACTGTGGCTCAGATCATGAACTCCTTATTGCTAAATTCAGACTTAAATTGAAAAAAAGTAGGGAAAACCACTAGACCACTCAGGTACCTTACGATTATACAGTGGAAGTGAGAAATAGATTTAGGGGACTAGATTTGATAGAGTGCCTGATGAACTATGGACGGAGGTTCATGACATTGTACGGGAGACAGGGATCAAGACCATCCCCATGGAAAAGAAAGGCAAAAAAGCAAAATGGCTGTCTGAGGAGGCCTCACAAATAACTGTGAAAAGAAGAGAAGTGAAAGCAAAGAAGAAAAGGAAAGATATACTCATTTGAATGAAGAGTTACAAAGAACAGCAGGGAGCGATAAGATCACCCTCCTCAGTGATCCGTGCAAAGAAATAGAGGACAATACTAGAATGAGAAAGACTAGAGATCTCTTCAAGAAAATCAGAGATACCAAGGGAATATTTCATACAAAGATGGGCTCAATAAAGGATAGAAACAGTATGGACCTAAGGGAAGCAGAAGATATTAAGAAGAGGTGGCAAATATACAAAGAAGAACTGTACAAAAAAGATCTTCAAGACCCAGATAATCACAATGGTGTGATCACTCACCTAGAACCAGACATCCTTGAATGTGAAGTCAAGTGGGCCTTAGGAAGCATCACTACAAACAAAGCGAGAGGAGGTGATGGAATTCCAGTTGAGCTATTTCAAATCCTAAAAGATGATGCTGTGAAAGTGCTGCACTCAATATGCCAGCAAATTTGGAAAACTCAGCAGTGGCCACAGGACTGGAAAAGGTCAGTTTTCATTCCAATCCCAAAGAAAGGCAATGTCAAAGAATGCTCAAACTACCGCACAATTACACTCATCTCACATGCTAGTAAGCTAAGTCGCTTCAGTCGTGTCCGACTCTGTGTGACCCCATAGACGGCAGCCCACCAGGCTCCCCCGTCCCTGGGATTCTCCAGGCAAGAACACTGGAGTGGGTTGCCATTTCCTTCTCCAATTCAGGAAAGTGAAAAACTGAAAGTGAAGTCGCTCAGTTGTGTCCAACTCTTTGCGACCCCATGGACTGCAGCCTACCAGGCTCCTCCGTCCATGGGAGTTTCCAGGCAAGAGTACTGGAGTGGGGTGCCATTGCCTTCTCCACATGCTAGTAAAGTAATGCTCAAAATTCTCCAAGCCAGGCTTTAGCAATACGTGAACCGTGAACTTCCAGACGGACTAACTGGTTTTAGAAAAGGCAGAGGAACCAGAGATCAAATTGCCAACATCTGCTGGATCATCGAAAAAACAAGAGAGTTCCAGGAAAACATCTATTTCTGCCTTATTGACTATGCCAAAGCCTTTGACTGTGTGGATCACAATAAACTGTGGAAAATTGTTCAAGAGATGGGAATACCAGACCACCTGACCTGCCTCTTGAGAAATCTGTATGGAGTTCAGGAAGCAAAGGTTAGAACTGGACATGGAACAACAGACTGGTTCCAAATAGGGAAAGGAGTATGTCAAAGCTGTATATGTCACCATGTTTATTTAACTTAAATGCAGAGTACATCATGTGAAATGCCAGGCTGGATGAAGCACAAGCTGGAATCAAGATTTCTAGGAGAAATATCAATAACCTCAGATATGCAGATGACACCATCCTTATGGCAGAAAGCGAAAAAGAACTAAAAAGCCTCTTGATGAAAGTGAAAGAGGAGAGTGAAATAGTTGGCTTAAAGCTCAACATTCAGAAAACTAAGATCATGGCATCCGGTCCCATCACTTCATGGCAAATAGATAGGGAAACAGTGGAAACAGTGGCAGACTTTATTTTGGGGGCTCCAAAATCACTGCAGATGGTGACTGCAGTTGTGAAATTAAAAGACACGTACTTCTTGGAAGGAAAGTTATGACAACCAAGACAGCATATTAAAAAGCAGGGACATTACTTCACCAACAAAGGTCCGTCTAGTCAAGATTATGGTTTTTCCAGTAGTCATGCATGGATGTGAGAATTAGACTATAAACAAAGCTAAGCACTGAAGAATTGATGCTTTTGAACTGCGGTGTTGGACAAGACTCTTGAGAGTCCCGTGGACTACAAGGAGATCCAACCAGTCCATCCTAAAGGAAATCAGTCCTGAATATTCACTGGAAGGAAACTCCAATACTTTGGCCGCCTTATGCGAAGAGTTGACTCATTTGAAAATGTCCTGATGCTGGGAAAGACTGAAGGCAGGAAGAGAAGGGGACGACAGGATGAGATGGTTGGATGGCATCACCAACCCAATGGACATGAGTTTGTGTAAACTCCGGGAGTTGGTGATGGATAGGGAGGCCTGTCGTGCTACAGTCCATGGGGTCACAGAAAGTCGGACACGACTGAGCGACTGAACTGAACTGAACTGACACAGCTATTACCACAACACATTGACACACCATATAGCATATCTAAAGGCATCATACTATTTTGTTTTCCAATTCTATGGCAATAGGTTGTCTCCTTAGGACTAAATGCCCAAAGTTTCAGAAGCAACAGAAGAAATCTTTGGCTTTGGTCACCCACACATCACCACTTGTTTTCAAGTCTCTGCTCAGTTTTGCAGCAGCATTTTCCATGAATCACCTCCATTATCCTGTGAGTCAGTTCCTACGTAATTAGCTTCCTATTCATCATTTGTCTTCAGAGATGTTGCAGTTTCTTCCTGGGGAAGGTGCAGGCTTTTCTGCTCCTACCTCGGCTGAGGCCTCCAGCTGATTTGCACCTAACTTGCAGCCCAGCGGATTACCAACAGCTCTCACCTCTAGTTTTAGTTGCACAGCCAACTCTGGCTGGCCTGATGGGGTGCTCCAAAGTGTGTCGTGTACAGACTGTATCACCCGGGAGCTTGTTAGCATTGCAATTTCTGGCATCAGAATCTCTGGGCATAGGGCCTAAGAATCTTTTTTTTTTTTTTCCCCAGCTTTATTGCAGTATAATTGGCCCAGAAATCTCATGCTTTTAACAAACTCTTCATATAATTCTTATTCATGCTCAACTTTGAGAAAAATTGTCTTTGTCCTCTCAGTGGTTTTCAGCATATCTCTAACCTAAACACTTAGCAGAAATAGAGATGTTCACACTTCAGGTTATCCACTCAGACAGAAGAATAGCTTATTTGCCTTCTCTGTCAACTACCATTTACAAGCAGGAAATGCTTTGAATATTTTTGGTTTAATTATAGTCAGCTACAGCAGAGCTGGCTGGGGGAAATAGGAACATTCCAAACATAATAAAATGCAGTCAATTATATTGGGCTGTGCTGATTTCCTGAGGGACAGTGAATGTTGCCCTATGCAGTCCCTACCCGAATAAACATAGCTGCCTAGTTAGTGATTTACTCTCTCACACCTGTGTGTTGGAACCTGCCAGAAGCATTGAAATAGAGTACAGCCATCATCTCTTCATAAAAATCTACTGCAGCAAACCCAAAGGAGTTTGTAGTGCAGGCAATAGAAAGGGTTTTTTGTGTCACTGAAGAATTTAGTGAGGGGCATTGGCCTCCATGGTCCTCAGTGGACATACGGATTTCTCATTAACTCCTTCACTTAAGAATTTCCAGGAGGGAAGCATTCCATGGCTTCTCAGGTGGCTCAGTGGTCAAGAATTCACCTGGCAATGTAGAAGACACAGCAGATGCAAGTTCGATACCTGGATTGGGAAGATCACCTGGAGAAGGAAATGTCAGCCACTCCAGTATTCTGGAGAAGGAAATGGCAACCCACTTCTGTACTCTTGCCTGGAAAATTTCATGGATAGAGGAGCCTTGTAGGCTACAGTCCATGGGGTCGCAAAGAGTCGGATACGACTGAGCAACTTCACTTCATTTCACTTCACTTCCAGTATTCTTACCTAGAAAATTCCATGGACAGAGGAGCCTGCAGGCTACAGTCTATGGGGTTGTGAACAGTCAGACACAACTTAGCAGCTAAAGCACAAGCACAGCATGCCATGACTTCATGGAGTTTCAGAGGAAATAGACTTATGGAACGTTCCTATTTCTAAACACTTGAAATAGAATCAAATGCTCTTTGTTTATTCATTTCTCTATTCAAAAATACATTTTTGGAAAGTCTATATGATGCAAGGCACTTTGACGATACCAGGAAGATGTAAAATGAATAATAAAGAGTTTGAATAACCTCAAGGAGAGGCAGTCTCAGGACTTGCATACGGAAGATGATTTTTCCACAATGATGGTCCATTAAGGAATTAATCAAATGCCGACAATGAAATGAGTGCTCATAGATTGAAGAGTGTTGAATTGACCAATTATTATACTACTTCAACATGACATCACTGGTATTATACTTCAGCAATCATAAAGAGGATCTTGTTTCCTAGCAAGGCCCAAGCTTTGGTGTGTTCTAACAAAGAGAGGCCCATAGTAGCTAATCCCTCAAGAGGACACAGTAAAAGTAATACGTAGAAAGATGAGTGCAACTGAAAAACCTTTTTATTTGATCATATGCCAGTATCTTCTGTAGAACAGGAGTGCTCTCGGGTATTATTTATCTCTTCTCACTCATGATGTAGTCCTTACCCTCATAACATTAATACCCATTACCAGCCTAGCAGGACTAAACAGTATAGTATAATTCTGTGTGAAGTTTTACCCTTAAATACTCTCATAGAGATATGGATGCTTTTCCAACTTTGGTTGTGTACACTCAGTCACTAATTTAATAACTATTTATTTAACAAATAATTATTCTAGGTCCAGGGGATTTCATCTCTCTTCCCAGAAGAAGAAAAGATGTGGGGTCCCATCCAAGTACTAACCAGGCCTGACCCTGCTTAGCTTCTGAGTTGAGACGAGATCAGGCATGTTCAGGGTGGTATAGCTTAGACAAGATGTGGGCTCTACTCTAATGGAACTTAATTATTATTTATTGTGGTAAATAAGTAAAAATAATATTGTAATGGCAAAGTTTATGTTATGTGTATGTTACACCAAAAAAAAAAAAGTGAAAAAAATGACACTTTAGTATCAGGTAAGAATAAATACTGGAAAGGGAAATTAAGCAGCATCTCAGAGAATAGAGATGATATGGGAATGGGTTGTGTGTCCTTTAGACAGAGTGGTCAGAGAAGTCCTCTTGCAGGAGATGATATCTGACCAAATGGCATTAAGTCAGCAAGTGAGATTAAGCACATGACTTATGAGCAACTGTACTGAGGGAGGGAGGAAGTCATACTAACGTCCGGGAGAAGAGCGTTCCAGGACTGGAGTGCAAAGGGCCTGAAGTGGGAAGGGTCATGGGGTATTTGAGAAATGGAAGGACATCAAGTGTGGGGTACAAGGTCGGCGAGAGGAATAATGGTAAGAAATGAACTGGGAGGGGCTGCCAGGGGCCAGATCCTACAAATCATATGAGGGGAATTTTGAGGCATTTGGGGGTTTTCAGTGTGATGGGAAGCTAATGAATGATTTTGAAGAAGGTATGAAATTTAATGCACTTTTCAAAAATTAAAATTTTACTTGGCAATAATTATAGATTCGCATGCACCTGTAAGAAACAATATAAAGAGATCCGCTATACTCTTTACTCAGTATTCCTCAATGATAACATCTTACAAAAACTATAGGACAACATCACAACCAAGATGCTGACATTGGTACAGTCAAGCCCAGAACATTTCCAGCACCACAAGGAGGCCTCCTATTGCCCTTTTTAAGTCACGTCCACTTCCCACACCTTCCCATGTCCCTGCCTCTGGTGTTATTAGTCGCTCTGTTGTATCCAACTCTTTACAACACATGGACTTCAGCCTGCCAGGGTCCTCTGTCCATGGAATTCTCCAGACAAGAAGCAACTATTAATCTGTTCTCCATTTCTATAATTTTGTCATTTCAAGAAAGTTGAATAAATGGAATCACACAGTATATGACCTTTGGCGATTGACTTTTTCACTTAGCATAAACCCTTAGAGATTCATCCACGTTAGTGTGTGTATCAATACTTCACTCCTTTTTATTGCTGAGTAGTGTCCTTGGTATGAAGGAACCACAGTTTGTTTAGCCATTACCTGTTAAAGGGCATCTGAGTTGTTTACAGTTTGAGTTATTAAGAATAATGCTGTTTTGAACATGTATGTATAGTTTCCTGTGTGAATATAAGTTTTTGCTCCTTTGAGATAAAGGCTCAGGAATTCTATTACTGGGCCATATGTTTAGTTTTATAAGAGACTGCCAAACTGTTTTCCAGAAGAGTTGTACCATTCACATCCCACCATCATGACATGAAAGGTTCAGTTGCTCAGCAACCTTGCCAGCACCTGGCATTGTCAGCTTCTTCTCATTATGTTTATTTATTATTTTTTACTTTAGCTTTCTAATAATAATTCTAATATGTCATGGTACAGCCTTGTGGTTTTAGTTTGAACTGCCTTAATAATTAATGATACTGAGTATCTTTCATATTCCTATTAGCTATTTAACCATACTCTTGATGAAATATCTGTTCAGATCTTTTGCCCAAGCAACATTTACTTTTAGTTTATAATTATATCTGGGTTAATCTTTCCCTTTCTATTTCACCTAGGTAAATTGAGTTACATTTTAATATTTTAAACTTAAGTTCTTAGGAGAAAGGTGACTAATTTCTTTGAAAAATTAAGTGTTAGTTGCTGAGTCATGTCCAACTCTGTGAGATCCCATGGACTGTAGCCTGCCAGGCTCCTCTGTCCATGGAATTCTCCAGGCAAGAATACTGGAGTAGGTTGCCATTTTCTTCTCCAGGGGATCTTCCCAACCCAAGGACTAAACTCATGTCTCTCATATTGCAGGCAGATTCTTCTGTCTGAGCCACCAGGGAAACCCAAAATTAATTTTCCAACAAATAAGAATGGGATTTTATTCAAACTTCTTAGTTTTGTGAAATGTGTTTATAAGACAGAGTATCTGTGCCAAGGGTAAGCCTACTAATACTATTCTTTTGATTGGAACCAATATTAATTTTGTAACCCATATTTCCTATTGAAGTCAAGCTAGGCATTAGTCAACAATGCCTCATTTTACATAAAAATGTCTACAGATATAAGGATAAATGAAAGCAATCATCTAAATATCTTAATTCCCCCAAATGTGTTTCATTTTAACTTGAAGAAAAATAATTAAGTAAAAGAATGCCTGCTTCAGACATACTTTTGGTAAGTATCATTAAATACAGTGAAACACTCTAGTTGTTAACTAGAAAAATGCATAAGTACTATTTGAAGTAATAAAGAAACATAAACAGCTGTTTCTTTAAGAGCCAGTGATTATACTCATATTCTCTTTCCCATCCTCCCTTCTGTGAAAAGTGAAAGTCGCTTAGTTGTGTCTTTGCAACTCCATGGACTATTCAGCCCATGGAATTCTCTAGGCCAGAATACTGGAATGGGTAGCCTTTCCCTTCTCCAGGGGATCTTTCCAACCCAGGCATCGAACCCAGGTCTCCCGCATTGCAGGAGGATTCCTTACCAGTTGAGCCACCTTCTGTAGACACATGAAATTCTTTCTTTGTGGCAGTGTCTCCTTGAGGAAAGAGTGTGCTACACTGATACGGTCATTCTCCCCTCCCTTTTTTAAAGTCAATTGTATTAGGTTAGAATTTACATACAGTAAAATACACCCTTTTTGAGTAGAGTTCATTAATTTTTTTTTGGTCATGTTTAATTCCCAGACCAGGGATCAAACCCACACCCCCTGAACCACTGGACCACCAGAGAAGTCCCTAGTTCAACAGGTTTTGACAAACATATTATTGTTTAACTATGGCCATGGTCAAGAAATAGAGCATCTTCAAAAGGGAGGACAGAAGGAAGAAACAGAGGTTCTTCATCATCCCAAGAAAATTACCTAACACCACTTGGAAGCAGGGCACTCCCACCCCTCACCCAGGCAAACCCTCATCTGATTTCTATCACTGTAGCTTAGTGTTCGTCTGTTCTGGGATTTCATACAAATGGATCTATACAGTATGTTTCCTTTTGTATTTGGCTTTGTCCCCTCTGCACAATGTTTTTGAGATTCATCTAGTTTATTGGATTTGAATCCCAACTTTTTTAATGAGGTATATGACAACTGGACCAATTACTTAACTTCTGCTTTCTCAGCTGAGAAATGGTCTTATTCATACCTTTCTGAGGGGTTTGTTATGAGAATTACAATCAAGGTGTCTGGCTTTGCGCTCTATAATCAGTATGGATATAAACAGTATGGATATAAATCAGTGAAGGATATATTTTTCCTTCACTCCCCCAACCAAAGGAAGAAAAGGATAATTCTGAAGCTGTCACAGGTCTAATTCAAGTTCAACACATTCTGTGAGTGGCATCGGCACAAGAGAACTCTGCCATCATTGACTTTATTACTGAATACAGACACTCTCCTAAATTTCTTGCTCCTTCCCTGTCTCCTTTGGCCTTGAGCAAATTGGCAGCAGACTGCACTGGCTTCCCTGCCCTAGGTTTTATTCTGCCTCATCCAGACTCAAATGACTTCCAAGAAAAGGGCAAAATGTCCTTTTCCCTCCCCACCCAGAAAAAGAGAATGAGAGTGCAGGACCCAAGGACTCCAGAGGCCTTCTTATAAAGTGCCAAAGTACAAGACTAAACACTAGAGGCCTTCCCTGCTCCTAACAAAGATTTCATCACCCGATGCAATTTCATCAAATAGGGGCTTTGGACCTGGGCGAGGAAGAGCGGCAGAGATTCAATATTTCCTCCTTGATGGCTCTTTCCCACCAAATCTCTTCCTGCTCACACTGGAAAAGGACCGATACTGTGGTTTCTTGTTGCTTTTACCACTGTTAACCCATTTTCTTCTTTTACTCTTTTGTCCATCTCTTCCTCTGTGGTGAATCCATGCTATTATAGTATGAATATCCATTCAGAGGAAGTTGAGGTCACAAGAGGTATGACACAAGGCCCATAGTTTTGGCAATTAGCAGCTTAAAAGAGCAGAGTTAATGGATTTAACTAGCCTTCCTTTAACCTTCTAAAAGACTTCTCTTTGTCACCGCCCCAGCTGTTCAAACTTTGCCACCCACTGGGTACAATCAGGTCACCAACTGAAAGACAGCTCTCACATGCTTGATTAAACTTAGATCTGTCTCTATACACTGCTGCTGCTGCTGCTGCTAAGTCACTTCAGTCGTGTCCGACTCTGTGCGACCCCAGAGACGGCAGCCCACAGGCTTCCCCGTCCCTGGGATTCTCCAGGCAAGAACACCGGAGTGGGTTGCCATTTCCTCCTCCAATGCATGAAAGTGAAAAGTGAAAGTGAAGTCGCTCAGTCGTGCCTGAGTCTTAGAGACCCCATGGACTGCAGCCTACCAGGCTCCTCCATCCATGGGATTTTCCAGGCAAGAGTACTGGAGTGGGGTGCCATTGCCTTCTCCGGTCTCTATACACTACTTTATATTAAATAGAGAAACAACAAAGACCTACCATATAACATAATATCTTGCAATAACCTATAATAGAAAATAATCTGAAAAAGAAAAAAAATTATATATATATTCACTCAACATTTGTTGAGAGCTTACTATGAGACATAGTATATATACATATATGGGACAGTCAAACCTCACTCAACACTTGACATTAAGTTTAACCTCCTCCAAGGGAAATAAGTTTTTAAAATCTTCTGAATCATCACTTTTCACACATCTTTTTATAGGAACCATAGCCTAAGAGGTTTCACTGGGTACATTTACAGTTGGAAAATATCTATTATTTTTTCACTGCTCAGATAGGGTTTTTGGAATATAACTCCTTCTTGTAAACATATTAAGACACTTGAAATTTTAAGACTTTTCTTCTCTTGGCCAAACAGTTAGAACCAGACCTAGAACAACAGACTGGTTCGAAATTGGGAAATGAGTACGTCAAGGCTGTAATATTGTCAAACTGCTTACTTAAGTTATATGCAGAGTATATCATGTGAGATGCCAGGTTGAAGCACAAGCTGGAATCAACATTGCTGGGAGAAATATCAATAACCTCAGACAGGCAGATGACACCACCCTTAAGGCAGAAAGTGAAGAGGAATTAAAGAGCCTCTTGATGAAGGTGAAAAAGGAATGAAAAAGCCAGTTTAAACTCAACATTCAAAAAACTAAGATCATGGCATCCGGTCCCATTACTTCATGAAAAACAGATGGGGAAACAATGGAAACAGTGAGAGACTTTATTTTCTTGGGCTCCAAAATCACTGCAGATGGTGACTGCAGCCATGAGATTAAAAGATGCTTGTTCATTGGAAGAAAAGATATGACAAACCTAGATAGCACATTAAAAAGCAGAGACATTACTTTGCTGACAAAAGTTCATATAGTCAAGGCTATGGTTTTTTCAGTAGTCATGTATGGATGTGAGAGTTGGACCATAAAGAAGGCTGAGTGCCAAAGAATTGATGCTTTTGAACTATGGTGTTGGAGAAGACTTGAGAGTCCCTTGGACGGCAAGGAGATCAAACCAGTCAATCCTAAAGGAAATCAACCTTGAATATTCATTGGAAGACTGATGCTGAAGCTGAAGCTCTAATATTTTGGTCACCTGATGCAAAGAGCCAACTCATTGGAAAAGACCCTGATTCTGGGAAAGATTGAAGGCAGGAGGAGAGGATGATAGAGGATGAGATGGTTGGATGGCATCACTGACTCCATGGACATGAGTTTGAGCAAACTCCGGGAGATGGTGAAGGACAGGGAAGCCTGGCATACTGCAGTCCATGGGGTTGCAAAGAGTCAGACATGACTGAACAACAACAAAATGTATGTATATGTGTGTAAGTATAACTGAATTACTCTCCCATAAACTGACAATATTATAAATCAACTATACCTCAATAAAAAAAGTATTCTAAATATATCCAAATGAAACTTCTTTAATAAAACTTAAATCTGTCTCATCTAGGGCTTCTCCAGTTGCAGCCCTATTTGCTCAGATGGTTCTCTAAAACTTGAATTATTGCAGTGGCTTAGACAAGCATACAATGGTAAATATTAAAAATAAAAAATACACAAAGATAGTTTTAAGCAGCCATATCTGGCTCAAACAAATTAACAATTCCTTGGAGTTGTTACAAACTGTTTTTGCTCTGGATGGAAAGTTTACATGCTTAATCAACATGGGCATGTGTATTAGAAATAACATGACAAGGAAAAAAAAAGGTGGACATAGGACTCCAAATGACATTCACATGCATTCATTTACAGTCATTTAATTTGCTTATTTCTCTGAATATAATGATATTTGCTGCAGGTAGCAAAATTCTAATGAAAAACCCACAAGACACGACTGTCTTTTAAAGTATGTTTTAGCTTCTATTCTTTCACATGATAACAAATATCCTATTTCTTATTTCAAGAGAGAAATAAAATACTCACAATTAAGACTTTAATGGGACCTTGAAATAAAAGCTGAATTTTAGGGAGGCATGAGCATTATCATATTTTAATGTTGCTGCTGCTGCTGCTAAGTCGCTTCAGTCGTGTCCGACTCTGTGTGACCCCAGAGACAGCAGCCCACCAGGTTCCACCGTCCCCGGGATTCTCCAGGCAAGAACACTGGAGTGGGTTGCCATTTCCTTCTCCAATGCATGAAAGTGAAAAGTGAAAGTGAAATCGCTCAGTCATGTCCAACTCCTAGCGACCCCATGGACTGCAGCCCACCAGGCTCCTCCGTCCATGGGAGTTTCCAGGTAGGAGTACTGGAGTGGGGTGCCATTGCCTTCTCCTTAATGTTGCTGCTGCTGCTGCTAAGTCGCTTCAGTCGTGTCTGACTCTGTGTAATGTTGCTAGTGCAGGGTAATCAAGTTTCTCTGAGTACCTCTCTGCATCAGAGGCTGTTGGTATTCCACTACACTCCCCAACTCCAAGCATCCATTCTAGATGATTCCATCCTATCAGTGGAATGTGAGGGAAGTGAGCCCTACCCATGACAGGTAAGAGTGTATGGCCTTCCAGCCAGCTCTGTAACCACCATCACTCTCAGCTCCCAATGTATACCATCAACCTGCTCCCTGACCTGAAATATACTTTCCTTGTCCTGTATTTGGGTTTGTATCTTCTGTAATTTTATCTTTTTTTTTTTCTACCACATTTTTTATAGCATACTCTATGTTTTAAGTGTAAAGTAATAAAAATTAAATATTTTCTATTTTCAAAAAAAAAAAGGTATATGCCTTCTCTTCTTTCCTTGTTGTTCAGTCACTCAGTTGTGTCCAAATCTCTGCAACCCCATGGACTACAGCACATCAACCTTCCCTGTCCTTCACCACCTCCCCAAGTTTGCTCAAATTCATGTCCATTGTGTCGATGATGTCATCCAACCATCTCTTCCTCTGTTTCCCCTTTCTTCTCCTGCCTTCAATCTTTCCCAGCATCAGGGTCTTTTTTACTGAGTTGGTTCTTCGCATCAGGTGGCCAAAGTATTGGATTGTCAGCTTCAGCATCAGTCCTTCCAATGAATATTTAGGATTGATTTCCTTTAGGATTGACTGGTTTGATCTCCTTGAAGTCCAAGGGACTCTCAAGAGTCTTCTCCAACACTTCTTTCCTTAAAGTTAAACAAAAAAATTCCCAAATGGCAGACTTAAAGATGGAAGAAGCCTAGGCTTTGCACTTCACGGACAGCCACAGATTAGAGCTACCCAACCTGTTTCAGATCAAGATGTAAGAAATAAAAAAAAAACACAAGAAAAAAAATTACATTACATCATCATTATGCTATTAGGGTTGGTCTATAATAGCACAGCTATGCTAGCTAACATAGTCTCCTTCCTATATCTGAGGGGTGTGATATAATGAGGTTTGAATTCACAGATCCAACTCCAGGAAAACATAGGCAAGTATCTTTGCAGACTCATTTACATCCTCATTTTATTGTTGTTTCTGTATAGGATGGGGTTGGGTGGGAAGTGAGTGGGAGGAGGGATAAGTGTACCCTTAGTAAGAGTCAGGCTCAGGGACTAGATCATCTCTTACTTCTCAAATCCCAGGCAAAGAAGGCAAGGCATAACAATTAGAATTTCCATAATGGACTACTAAAATCTTATGGGTTTAAGGCAACCTTATAATATGTTTCACACTTGTCTACCTGGCAGAGATAGGAACAGAATGTTATATTTTTGTTTCATTTTTATTTTTTGTATCCCAAGGCCTTGGGATACATTACAAATTTAAGGAAAGAGATGATCATCATGAAATCAGTGGCCAGTGAATTAGAACCAATTTTCAGCTCCTTGAGAAAGCATTAACTCTATTATTTGTTTGAAAGTCTATTATAGGCAAGTTTTAAAAGTCTTTTGTGTGTTTTTTTTTTTCCTATAAAAAAGCCAGCTGGGTAAATGAGGCTTGATTCTGCCATCTTAAATAGTAGACTAACTGTTCTCCACTATGGGCACCCATGGTACAACTAAATGTTCCAGCTCACTGTATACTCTGAAGGCGTAAACTAGCAGCTATCTAGGAAAAAAGTCCTGTCATCTCCCTTCCTTGTAAACCTGAGTGATATAAGAATAGATGATTGCTTCCTTCTGAGACTAAAGGAAGAAAAAGTTTACATAAAGCCTGAAGATTATTTACCCAATATTTGTTGAAAGTCTACCATGGGACAGGCATAAATTCATAAAAGGGACCAAAGAAAATACATGCAGACAGTATCCCTTTCAAAAGAAGATTCATAATTTCAATTCAGTATACTTACTCATTTGAAATAAAAAGTACATTCTTGGGAAACATAACTTACATACCTATGTATATGAATACATTCATATAAATACATACATATATATGGACTTCAAAAAACAATATTGATAATTATTCTCCAATGGGATTAACTCACATTTTTGTCTAATGTGGTAGATTGCAAAGTAGCCACAATTCTTTAAACCTACCTGTCTGAATGCTCTCTTGATGATGTAACTTTGCAGCTTCTCCCGTCAAAATATGCCAGCTACTTTCCCTCTCCATTGAATTTGGGCTGTTCTTTAATTTTTAAGAGAAAGCATCTTTTAAACAAGTTTTTGATGAGGACCATTTTTAAAGTCTTTATTGAATTTTGTTACAATATTCCTTCTGTTTCACGTTTTTGGTATTTTGGTCACCAGGCGTGTGGGATCTTAGCCCCGCAACCAGGGATGACCCACACCCCCTGCATTAGAAGATGAAGTCTTAACCACTGGACCACCAGGGAAGCCCCCTGGGCTGTTCTGACTTGCTTTGGCCAACAGATATGACTGAAGAAATGATAAGCCAGTTCTGAGTCTAGAGTCAAGAGGTCTTACATGCTTCCTCCCTCTTGTGAAACGGCAAGATAACATGTAAACAAACCCAAGCTAGCCTACAGGATGAGGAGACACAAGTGACCCAACAGCCCCACTGCCCCACTGACCAGCAAATAGCCAATCAGTTCTCAGAAGCAGAGCCACTCTGCTGCTGACCACAGATGCTGATTGAGACTCAACCCGCAGAACAGCCACCCAGCTGAGTCAAACTGTTGCCCCAGAGAACAGTAGGCTATATACATTGCTGTGGTTTTAAGTCACTAAGCTTTAGCCATGGTTTGTTAGGCAGCAAGAGATAAGTGATGCCACCAATATGGGAGAGTTTAATATAGGCATTAACCACGGAAGAATTTTTAGTAGGCTGCTAAATAATCTATTTATCTTTAAAATAACGTTCTCATTCCTAAACTACAATCCTCCTTTCCTCCAGCGCTCACTGTGGTGAACACAGAAGCAAATGGAGTTTAAATCTCAAATTCACATTTATTTACTACTTAATTGGTAGGCCTTGGGGAAGTCACTTGGCCTCTCAGGTTTTAGTTTGTCCTTCATTAAGATGGAGATTGTACTATTTCACAGAGTTTTGTTGGGAGGATTAAATAAACCAACACAGGTATATTGCCCATTACTATACCTGCAACATAATGGACACACACACAGTTTCTTCCCAAACTTTCTTCTTCTTTCCCTATACTTTTTTTAAAATTTTATTTTATTTAACTTTACAATATTGTATTGGTTTTGCCATATATCAAAATGAATCTGCCACAGGTATACATGTGTTCCCCATCCTGAACCCTCCTCCCTCCTCCCTCCCCATACCATCCCTCTGGGTCGTCCCAGTGCACCAGCCCCAAGCATCCAGTATCGTGCATCGAACCTGGACTGGTGACTCGTTTCATATATGATATTATACATAGTTCAATGCCATTCTCCCAAATCATCCCTCCCTCTCCCTCTCCCACAGAGTGCAAAAGACTGATCTACACATCAGTGTCTCTTTTGCTGTCTCATACACAGGGTTATTGTTATCATCTTTCTAAATTCCATATATATGCGTTAGTATACTATATTGGTGTTTTTCTTTCTGGCTTACTTCACTCTGTATAATAGGCTCCAGTTTCATCCACCTCATTAGAACTGATTCAAATGTATTCTTTTTAATGGCTGAGTAATACTCCCTTGTGTATATGTACCACAGCTTTCTTATCCATTCATCTGCTGATGGACATCTAGGTTGCTTCCATGTCCTGGCTATTATAAACAGTGCTGCGATGAACATTGGGGTACACGTGTCTCTTTCCCTTCTGGTTTTCTCAGTGTGTATGCCCAGCAGTGGGATTGCTGGATCATAAGGCAGTTCTATTTCTAGTTTTTTAAGGAATCTCCACACTGTTCTCCATAGTGGCTGTACTAGTTTGCATTCCCACCAACAGTGTAAGAGGGTTCCCTTTTCTCCACACCCTCTCCAGCATTTATTGCTTGTAGACTTTTGGATCGCAGCCATTCTGACTGGCGTGAAATGGTACCTCATTGTGGTTTTGATTTGCATTTCTCTGATAATGAGTGATGTTGAGCATCTTTTCATGTGTTTGTTAGCCATCTGTATGTCTTCTTTGGAGAAATGTCGTTTAGTTCTTTGGCCCATTTTTTGATTGGGTCATTTATTTTTCTGGAATTGAGCTGCAGGAGTTGCTTGTATATTTTTTTCCCTCTACTTTTAAGTGTTCAGTGATACCCCAGTAACCTGCTCTGTCACTAGTTAGTTCTAGAAATCACTCTGGAATAGGGTTAACTTTCATTCTAGTGGCCTCTCCCTTTGCTTAAAAAGTTTTTTCCCATGGGTCTTTTCACAAACTAACTTTACTACACATATAACATCTACCTTTTAAGAAATTATAAATATATTTATAGTATGCTGCTGCTGCTGCTGCTGCTAAGTCGCTTCAGTCATGTCCGACTCTGTGAGACCCTAGAGACGGCAGCCCACCAGGCTCCCCCGTCCCTAGGATTCTCCAGGCAAGAACCCTGGAGTGGGTTGCCATTTCCTTCTCCAACACATGAAAGTGAAAAGTGAAAGTGAAGTCGCTCAGTCGTGTCCGACTCATAGCGACCCCATGGACTGCAGCCTACCAGGCCCCTCCGTCCATGGGATTTGCCAGGCAAGAGTACTGGAGTGGGTTGCCATTTCCTTCTCCAATTTATAGTATGTGTCTACTATGTCTCACATGCTATCCCTGGGGGTAGGGATACAAACACAAATATATATATTATTATATATTATATACTGTATATACATATATATATATACATAATTTGCTTATCACTACCTGAAATTATATATGTATATTGCTATAAATACATACTTGATTACTTATTATTATTTATCTCACCCACAAGAACATCAATTCTCTGAGGTCTTTGTGTTTGTATCCCTACCCCCAGGGATAGCATGTGGGACATAGTAGACACTCAGGGAGTATTTGTGGAATGAAAGTTCAAGAGAACAAATGCATCTCAATCATTACTATGAAAATAACTTACACATTCTTGGAAAGACACTTAATTCAAAGATTTTTTCCAAATGCAACTTTGAAAGACACTAGAAGAGATAGAAGTAACATAACAGGAAGGGATTCCACTGTTGTTTCTTTTATGCATTTGCCTTTTAATGATTTTTTATTACAATGAGAATTTCCTAAAACATTCTCTCATCTAAGGTTGAAGATTTCATTTCAAATTTGGAATGTATGTGAAAGTTGCTCAGTCGTGTCTGCCTCTTTGCGACCACATGGACTGTGGCCTGCCAGGCTCCTCTGTCCATGGGATTTTCCAGGCAAGAATACTGGAGTGGGTTGCCATTTCCTTCTCCAGGGGATCTTCCTGACCCAGGGATCAAACCCAGGTCTCCAGCATTGCAGGAAAACTCTTTACTGTCTGAGCCACCAGGGAACCCTGAAATTTGGAATACTAATTAATTAAATAAGTACTCTCTGTAGTAGAAACTGTTTCTATGACTGAAAACAGTTAAATTATAACTAAGAACAGCATAATCAGACATATATAACTGTCATAAAACTGATTTGAAAAGTTGGATTTGAATCTCATCACATAAAATTAAACTCTTTGGGAAACTTATTTCTCGGTTTTAAAATAGATTCCAACTTGCTGTGTTCCCTGGAAAGAATCCATAAATCTTTGACCATGAAAAGTCCTTTTATTACCTGTTGTTAAAAACGATTTCCTTCGGGTAGATTGCAGTCTCCAAGCAATCCTTCATTACCTACATGATATATTATGGTCCAGCAATGGATCTAAGAATGCTTTGGAAACCTTAAATTGCTCCAAGCTTTAAAATCAAACACTTTGAGTAAGCCAGCTCATCTAACAAAAAGAGCAAGTGGAAAATCAGGGCAAAAAAAGAGAAAGAAGCAAATGCAGAACACATAGCAAGTCAGAAAATATGAATTTTTATACTTTGGGTTTCATTCCCAAGTCATTTCATCTAAAATGCTTCATCTGTTCTTCAGGTTGCTGGCATAGCATGAATAATGGGCACCCTAAAAAGATTATGTGTAAATTGAAGACTATGGGAATTAATATGCACAAAACTCTATCATAATTTTTCTTTCAATTAGGATACAGTTTGTCTTTCTGTGACTTCAACTACCACTTAAAGGTGAATGATGTCCAAATCTCTGTCACCAGTTCCCATCTCTGTCAAGGGTGTCAACCGTCCTCACCAAGGAAACGTCTTATCACCACATCATCACCAACCACTTTGTTAACATGACCTGTGCAAAACTGAGTTATCAAACATGTATAATATCATATATGAAACGAATCAACAGTCCAGGTTCGATGCATGATACAGGATGCTTGGGGCTGGTGCACTGGGATGACCCAGAGGGATGGTACAGGGAGGGAGGTGGGAGGGGGGTTCAGGATGGGGAACACGTGTATACCCGTGGCAGATTCATGTTGATGTATGGCAAAACCAATACAATATTGTAAAGTAATTAACCTCCAATTAAAATAAATAAATTTATATGAAAAAAAAAACTCAGTTATCTCCTGTATTATTTATTTATTTCATCCCATGACATGGTCACCTGCCAGGCTCCCCAAGCAAAGTCTTAACAGTTTTTCTTTCTCACTCTCATTCTCTCTTTATTCAGTCGGCAGGACCTGTTGTTTCTACCTTCAGATACTGAACTGACCATCTTTCACAGTCTGGTCTCATGCCAACTCCCCAAATCATTGCCCTTCATTTTCCCTTCATTCCTTCAGGCTGCTGAAGACTATGCTTCATGGGAGGTGTTGATTTGTTAACAAGAAATTTTCCCCAAATTCAATATTCCTCCATATACCAGTAAAACTGTAAATGCATATACTATTACTCTTTCATTTTGGTGTTTCATAATTTTATGTATATTTAAAACTTAATTTACTTTTTAGAGAAACTGGTTCTTTCATACATTTGTTACTTAAGTACATTTATTTTTAAAATATGTTAAAAACATCTAATGATTGCAATTTTTCTTCCACATTTACATAAAAGCTCGCCCATATCAATTTCAAGTAACAGCAGCAAAAAAAAGAAGAACCTTAGAAGAGATTATGATACTAAGTGAAATAAACCAGAGAAAGACAAATATCATATAATACCACTTAAATGTGGAATCTAAAAAGTGATACACATGATATTTACAAAACAGAAATAGACCGACATAAAACCCCCCTTATGATCATCAAAGGGGAAAAAGAGGAGGAGGGATAAATTAGGAGTCTGGGATTAAGAGATACACACTTACATATAAAACAAATAAACAAGAAGGACCTACTATATGGAACAGGGAACTATATTCAATAACTTGTATAATGTATAATGTAAAGAAATCTGAAAAAGAATATGTATGCATATATACACGTGTGTTTCGTTGCTCAGTCGTGTCTGACTCTTTGCAGCCCGATGGACTGTAGCCTGCCAGGCTCCTCTGCCCATGGAATTTTCCAGGCAAGAACACTGGAGTGGGATGCCATTTCCTACTCCAAGGGATCTTCTCAACTGGAATCAAACCCGTGTCTCTTGTGTCTCCTGCACTGGCAGGCAGATTCCTTACTACTACTGCCACATATATGTGTCTAACTGAATCACTTTGCTGTGCACTTTAACCTAACATTGTAAATCAACTGGACTTCAATGAAAAGTTGTTTTGAAACAATAAAGGATCCTTAGATAAACCAATAAAATCAATACCTTTTCTAAAGAAACATAAATTAAAAAAATAAAAAGTAAAGTTCCAACTCACTCTAACAATAAAAATCTTGAAATACCTAGGAATAAATTTGAAGAGAAGTAGGAAGATATTATATAGGGAATATCATGTAACAGTACTGAAGAGTGCAATGTGAAAACTGGATAAATGAAGAATCAACACTTTCTTTGGTGTAAGAATGCAATAACATGAAACTATCAATTCCCCCAAAATCCGTCCAGAATTTAATATGACCAAAATAAGAGCCAACACCATTTTATTTTATAAGTTATCAGAATTTTTCCAAAGTGTATCTGGAATAATAATAAAGGAAAATTTCTAACAAGAGTACAGAGCAAGAAAGTATGCTTTCAGATATTAAAATGTATTATAAAGCCAGAGTAATTAAAACCAATGTACTGGCACAGGATTAAACAGAACAACAGAAGCTTTGTGTAGAAACCTCATCAAATAAGATAATGGAAAAGCAAAGATGGCATTCCAAAACAATTGGGGAGAAATGGTTATTCACTCAATGGACTTGGACAAGCTAGTATCTTTGAAAAAAAATAAACCTGAATCCCTATATCCTTTCCCAGAATAGTTCTTATATGGATCAAAGATTTAAATGTAAAAAGCAAAAATAAAATTACCAAAAGGAGACACAGAAGTTTAGTACTTTCTAAACATATTAATTATTTATGGAAAACTAAATGATAAAGGAGATATTGGGAAAAATAGCAAAGCATGACAATTAAAATCTTTTATATATGAATTGGTTTATGCCCATGAAATATTAAGTATGATGGCAGACTAAAGATTAATGTATAATATGATGCCGTTTACAGAAGATTGTTTACCTATCTCTACAAATTTAAAAGTGTACAGAGAGAGGTTTAGAAGAATATGCTATAAAATAGTAATAATTATGTTCTCATAGGCAAGGGATATGACTATCTGTATTGTTTTTTGACTATTTGTATTGATTCAACTGTTTATAATAAACATTTATAATATTTATAAAATAATATAGCTATTTAAAGCAAAATTAAGCTTTATGGAATAATAAACACAGGAAACAGTAAAGAAAGTACTGCAAAAGAAAAATAAACAGAAACTATTATTCCAATTTTTTAAAAAGAGAATATAATTTACATGTACATAAGAGGGAATGTATGTGAACTGGTGTTCAGAAAATGGTTGAAGATTTATTTATCATTTATTATATTTCATTCTTAACTCATCCTCTGGCTTGCCATACAAATGAAATAACTCATTTAAGATAATTATGACTCAATTTATCTGTTTATGACTGACACAAATAAATATAAGGAACCATATTTTAGGCACAACGTAATGCTTAATAACTCTAATTTTATTAGAGTTAACTTTATTAGTTTATTTTATTTTATTTACTTTAATTTTATTAGTTTTAAACTAAAGGTTACCTGATTTTTGAAGGACCTGTGTTTTATTAAAAGTTGCTTTCATTTAAAATTTTAGTTTTTTATCTGACTTAGATGTTAATATTTCAAAAGTTTTAATAAATTTTAACAAATTTGTCTCACATTTTCTCTTTGTTTTTCTTCTTTATCAAGGAAAAAACCCCTCACTATTCCTTTTACAGGTGTGTGTGTGTGTGTGTGTGTGTGTGTGTGCGCACAGGCCAGTACCAGAGGTTTGGGAATGCAAGTCGTTGGCTGCATCTCTCCTGTTATTTCCCAATGGAATATGTACTTCTGGGCCATGCTTAACCTTAGATATGATACTGCTTCCAACTCAACAGCTCAATAATAGTGATTCTACCTGTATAGTGAACAATGTAGAAAAAAAAAAATATATATATATATATAATTAAGTTTTATGAGAAAAAAAATCACTTTCCCTTGTTTTAGGGAATATAAAGTGATTGTGGAAACTGCTTTACGGGGCAATTCATTAGAGAATATTATAAAATATAGTTTGATTTCCAAGGAAAACTATAAAAGAATAAATCTGAAGGCTTTCTTGATAACACCTACCCCCAGACTAAGCCAAGTTCCTCTGTTGTAAGCTGATACTCATCACCCTGAGAATTACTATTCCAAGTAGACTGTAAACGTTGAATGGAGGATTTGTGTTCACTTTGTTTACAATTGTATCCTCAGTGCCGAGGGTAGTGCAGAGCACAAAATAAATGCTAAAAATTGTTTATAGAATGCATGAATAATTTAAAAAATGCCCTGGGATTAAAATAAAAATTCTACAGCTTTGTTGTTTTACACACATACAAACACATATAGTAACATGTATAACATAGTATATAACATGTACTATTATACCAATGTAATAGTAAATATATGGAAACACAAACATAAATTAAATTTTAAAGGCAAAAACACATTTTCTAATATTTACTGCTAATGTATAATCTTGTACACCTCCTGGTGTGAATACCACCTCTACCATCTCCCACCACCCGTCACTTTGAAGATAACTAATCTAAAGAATTACTGATCTATTGATCTAAGAATTACTGATCTAAGAATTACTCATCTATTGATTAATTTAATGGTGACAGAAAACATGCAAAATAAATAGGAATCTAGAAAAACACAGTCAGTGTTAGTCATAATTAAGAAAGTGATCAATGGTACAAGACCAGAGCTAGTGAAGGCCAACATTTGAAATTCAAAACTCTATGATGTGACATAGTCTATATCAGAGTTTTGAGGTTGCTGCTACTATAAGGTGAAGTCGCTCAGTCATGTCCGACTCTTGGCGACCCCACAGACTGTAGCCTACTAGGCTCTTCCATCCATGGGATTTTCCAGGCAAGAGTACTGGAGTGGGTTGCCATTTCCTTCTATGGCTGATCCTAAAGATTACATGGTGACAGGAGATAATCTGATTTAAAACATGGTCTGATTTGCCTAAGTTTAACATCCCCATGTCAGTGACATATTATAGACTGAATTTTGATGCAAGCTACAAAGCAAAGACATTACCTAGTTCCTGTGGAACCAAATGCCCAATTTAATTTAGGCTCAGAAAAAGTGATCCCTCCGGATTATGGGTAATCCTGCTTAATCCAAACAGTCAAAGCTGTTCTCTATTTCAGTTCTGAGTTTTCCCTTTTTCTCTGTCTTCAATACTAGTCTTTCCCAGATCAGAAGATAAAGAATGCTGTGGAAGTGATATTCAAAATGGGTCTCAGGGAGTTCCTAGCCAATCTCAGTAATTCATAAAGGAATCGTGGTCTTAAACACCTGTCCTGAAAACCACCTAGAGAAAGTGAAAGTGAAAGCGTTAGTTACCCAGTCATATCTGACTCTTTGCAACCCCCATAGACTGTAGCCGACCAGGCTCCTCAGTCCATGGAATTCTCCAGGCAAGAATACTGGAGTGGCTAGCCATTCCCTTCTTTAAAGTATCTTCTTGACCCAGGGATTGAAGCTGGGTCTCCTGCATTGCAGGCAGATTCTTTAACATCTAAGCCACTAGGGAAGCCCTGCCTGCAGAAACACAGCTACACAAAACTCAGAGATGATAATACATGGAGGCTGAACAAATGTGACCGTATTTCTTTTTCCAGGAGTAGCATCCCTAGTTACAATTTACAATCATAATTATGAAAGCTGATAATAGGGCTTCCCAGGTGGCCCATTTGCCTGCCAGTGCAGGAGATGCAAGAGATGTGGATTCAATCCCTGGGTTTGGAAGATCCCCTGGAGAATGAAATGGCAACCCATTCCACTATACTTGCCTGGAAAATGCCATGGACAGAGCCTGGTAGGCTACAGTCCATAGGGTTGCAAATAGTTAGACATGATTGAGCTTGCATGTAGTCATATGAATGCAGATCATGTTCAGCACACATATGCCAATTATCACATGTATCAGAAACCCCCAGGGTTTCTCCTAACTAGACTTGCTATAGTGTATTACTTGCTAAATCCATCCTTCATTATCCCTCCATTCTTCATTCAAAACCCAGAGCTTACAATCTGGTTCTCTTAACTTTTACTGGCTGCTCTTCTGCTGTCTAGCTGTACCGGTCTTTTCTCCCCATTCACTCACTCTTGTTCTCCCACCATGTTTCTGTTTTGCTTCCTCTCTATTCTTCCCAGACCTTGATCTCTGCTCTCTTAGCTGATATTACTAAGAATTTAGCAAGAATCATCCTTTTTAAATCACTAGCACAAGATGGATCTTGCATCTTAAATTTGAAACAGAGATCAGAGTTAGAAATCCTCATGTCACATTTAAGAAAATGTGAACTGGTGCAAAGCCAGTACTTTATATTTGTTCATTTAAAATGTTGCTGGCTACATGAGTTGAATGTTTTCAATGCATGTAATTAGGGTTCCACGAAGGAGATTATGCAATTTTTTTCAGTTTATAATGGTCAGATACTGAAAATTATTTGCATATAAATTGTCAGTTATGAACAGAAAGACAGGGAATCAGGAATGCAGAAAGAAATCAGGGGCTGTCAGAGACAGGGGAGGAAGAGTGTAGTTTGATGCCATTGTAGTGTCTGAAAGAACCAGAGTGTGCTGCTTTTTGAGCTAAGGTTTTATCTTCAGCTGTCTCTAGCTGTCAGGGAAATGCACTGTCTGGGATGGGCAGACCATTAAAACATTTCAGCAGAGATGTTCATTACTTTGGCTAATGGAGTTCAGAGTTCCCTGAAAAAAGAAATACTGGCCAGGCAGATTTTGATGAGGAGGGTTTGGAAATACCTCTTCACTGAAGGGAGGCTAAGGGAGAGACATTCAGGAAGCAGAGGCCAGTAGCCTATATCAGGCGTGGTGGAGAGTGACAGCGACAGGTTCAGAAAGCCCAGGAGATTATAAAGACTCTGAGTGCCTTGTAATGTCAAGACTCCCCACTTGGGTGCTTAGGACACTCAGGAAGGGAATGGCATGAATAAGGTGGGTCTGGACTGTGGCTGTGAAGTCAGGATGGAAGGGAAGATGGGGAATTCAAGGACGGTACCAATCATCAAATCCAAAGACGCTCCCAAAGAGAGGATGAAATCTGAAACTGGAGGCCAATGACAACAAAAAGCAAGTTAGAGGCAGTGAATTTGGAAAACAGGGCTTGGAAAGATACTTCAGTTGCAAGTATGACTTGAAAATTAGCTAATAACCAATATGGAATGGGTACCATCAATCAGAGCTGGGTTTCCCTGGTGACTCAGATGGTAAAGAATCTGACTGCACTACGGAAGACCCGGGTTTGATCCCAGGGTATGGGAGATCCCCTGGAGAAGGGAATGGCAACCCACTCCAGTATTCTTGCCTGGAGAATTCCATGGACAGATGAGCCTGGTGGGCTATGGTGCATGGGATTGCAAAGAGTTGGACACAACTGAGCAATTTTCACTTTCACCACCAATCAGAAGAGATGCCAGAGACAGCAGTGAAACAGTGGAGCCCACCTCCTCTGGGAACTACTTAACCAGCCAGTGGTGGGGCACTTGGGAACTTGAGACAGGAGCTATGTATTTACTGGGGAAATATGACTGAACAGCTAAGATGTGTGCCATAAAGTGGCTGTCTAGACAGTCCATTTCTGAAGGGCTCCCTTTTCTACAGGGAGGAAACATATGACCAGTTCTTGCCAGAGGATATGAAGAAAAGTGATGTTTGGCTCACAGCTAAGGTAACTAAGCACTGGGAATAAGATTATTTTCCCAGTGATGACAGGGAAATCTTGAAGCTACAGGAGATGGAGCCATAAGATGGAAGCCCTCTGGATTCTTGAGTTTCTACTTAAAGGAGACTTTCTCAGGAGAACTGTCCAAGAGGAAAACCAGAACTGGACTCTGCACGACTGAGAAATTAAACTTTATTGTATAAATCTACTCAGGTTTTAGGACTTTTACAGTAAATAGCCAACTTTGAACAAAACATGGCATAAAAATATTTTAGCATTTTTATGCATTAGTTTCACACTGATAAATATGAACAAATTTCTTAGTTTACTGGTTTTCTTCGACTTTCATGCACTGGAGAAGGAAATGGCAACCCACTCCAGTGTTCTTGCCTGGAGAATCCCAGGGACGGGGGAGCCTGGTGGGCTGCCATCTATGGGGTCGCACAGAGTCGGACATGACTGAAGTGACTTAGCAGCAGCAGCAGAGCATTCTACAAAGGCTTTGGGGCAATAACTTAAAGAGATAAGTTTCACTGGTTACCAAAGGGGAAGGAGGGAGGGATAAATTAGGAGGAGTAACGTATACACACTACAATATATAAAATAGATAAGCAACAAGGGCCTACTGCATAGCAACAGTGAGCTATACTCAGTATTTTATAATAATCTATATAGGAAAAGAATCTGAAAAAAAATTTTCTTTTATATACACACATACACACATATATTAATATATACATATACACACATATATTATTTATACACACACACACACATATATATACAACTTCTGCTATATACCTGAAGCTAACATGACACTGTAATTAACTATACTTCAATTACAATAAATAAATTTCTGTCTCTTATGATCCAGATGTTCAAGCTGGTTTTAGAAAAGGCAGAGGAACCAGAGATCAAATTGCCAACATCTGCTGGATCATCGAAAAAGCAAAAGAGTTCCAGAAAAACATCTATTTCTGCTTTAATGACTATGCCAAAGCCTTTGACTGTGTGGATCACAATAAACTGTGGAAAATTCTGAAAGAGATGGGAATACCAGACCACCTGACCTGCCTCTTAAGAAATCTGTATGCAAGTCAGGAAGCAACAGTTAGAACTGGACATGGAACAACACACTGGTTCCAAATAGGAAAAGGAGTACGTCAAGGCTGTATATTGTCACCCTGCTTATTTAACTTCTATTCAGAGTACATCATGAGAAACCCTGGACTGGAAGAAACACAAGCTGGAATCAAGATTGCAGGGAGAAATATCAAGAACCTCAGATACGCAGATGACACCACCCTTATGGCAGAAAGTGAAGAGGAACTCAAAAGCCTCTTGATGAAGTGAAAGTGGAGAGTGAAAAGGCTGGCTTAAAGCTCAACATTCAGAAAACGAAGATCATGGCACCTGGTCCCATCACTTCATGGGAAGTAGATGGGGAAACAGTGGAAACAGTGTTAGACTTTATTTTTTGAGGCTCCAAAATCACTGCAGATGGTGATTGCAGCCATGAAATTCAAAGACGCTTACTCCTTAGAAGGAAAGTTATGACCAACCTAGATAGCATATTCAAAAGCAGAGACATTACTTTGCCAACAAAGGTCCATCTAGTCAAGGCTATGGTTTTTCCTGTGGTTATGTATGGATGTGAGAGTTGGACTGTGAAGAAGGCTGAGTGCCAAAGAATTGATGCTTTTGAACTGTGGTGTTGGAGAAGACTCTTGAGAGTCCCTTGGACTGCAAGGAGATCCGACCAGTCCATTCTGAAGGAGATCAGCCCTGGGATTTTTATGGAGGGAATGATGGTGAAGCTGAAACTCCAGTACTTTGGCCACCTCATACGAAGGGTTGACTCATTGGAAAAGACTCTGATGCTGGGAGGGATTGGGGGCAGGAGGAGAAGGGGACAACAGAGGATGAGATGGCTGGATAGAATCACTGACTCGATGGACGTGAGTCTGAGTGAACTCTGGGAGTTGGTGATGGACAGGGAGGCCTGGCATGCTGCGATTCATGGGGTCACAAAGAGTCGGACACGACTGAGGGACTGAACCTAATTGATGATAATATCTTTCCAAGAAATAAGAAAGGTTTTTGTTTTGTTTTCTGTTTTTCTTACATTTTGAAGCATGAATTTTTATGTTTCTTTTACATTAAAAAAACCTATAAAAAAGATAATGGTGGATGTCAAAGTGAAGGTCATTCAGTCGTGTCCAACTCCTTGCAACCCCACAACTGTAGCCTACCAGGCTCCTCTGTCCATGGAATTCTCCAGGCAAGAATACTGGAGTGAGTAGCTGCTCCCTTCTCTAAGGGATCTTCCCAACCAGGGATCGAACCCAAGTCTCCTGCATTGCAGGTGGATTTTTCACCATTTGAGCCACCAGGGAAGTGCCCTTCTCCCAAAAAAAAAAACCTATAGAGATTCCCATTTTACATTGAAAAGCCCATTTTGTAAACCCCAAACCTACACAATCACACTGTAAACTGATCTCTCTAAGGGGAGATGTTCAGGGGAAAGCCTCATTCAACTCTGAACCCACAGGAGGAGCCAAGAGGATACATCCAATGAGTGCTTTTTGAATAAATGAATCAAATCATTGCTACTAGAAAGGCGATGTGCTGAGGAAAAGCAAATTAGAAGGCAATTATGGACTGAACCTGGAGTCTTCTGCTGATTAACTTTATGATGCAGAATTCTCCATGAACCTTTAACCCTTATTTATCTGAAGGACTTTGGTAACTTTTCAGTTTTGGCTTCTCATTTTCCAGTGAGAAAGCTGTGAGGCCCTGGGAAGAAGTGATCAGCTCATATCCAGAGAACTATTTTATATCCAATCTTAAATGAAAACTCTGACTTTCATAATTGAAGGTTTGTGGTGTTCTCCCTTACTGTGGCACCTATTAATTCTGACTCTCCAGTTGTTTTTCATCTGCAGAACTTAGATAACATTTATTCAGCCTCATACAGTGACCATAAAGAGAGCACGAGGTAGCATCAACATGCTGAAATGCACTCAATATCAAAGGAATGTGACCTTTTTAGTCAACTCAGGGACCTGTGAGGCTGTGAGCATCATTAAACCTAAGGGTTAGAATGATCTTTAATTTCAGTGTGCCATTAAAAAATCCTATGGTATTTGCTTCTCCTGGACTCAACATACTACCATCCACTCTCAGATACTCTTGTGAGTCATAAATTGTCAGCTAAAGCAATAACTCAAAGTTTTGGATAAGCAAGTTATTATTCTGTTGATCAGAAAATAACTGAAGTATCATATGGGCTAAAAAGCTGGTTTTAGAGGTTTTTCTCATCCGAGTCCTGACTTCCCTTTTAACTGACTTCAGTGCCTTATCCAATAGCTCTTCCAAATGGAAGATCTGAATTTGACTTGAGATCCAGTGTCTAAGGTGGCACCAGTGGTAAAAAGCTCATTTGCCAATGCACAAGATGTAAGAGACGTAGGTTCAATTCCTGGGTCAGGAAATGGCAACCCACTCCAGTATTCTTGCTTGGAGAATTCCATGGACAGAGGAGCCTGGAGGGCTACAGTCCATGGGGTCACAAAGAGTTGAACACAACTGAAGCGACTTAGCATTCATTCATTCCAGCTTCTAAAGAGGAACACTGAATCAAGTATAGCATGCTCCTCCTTTATATCTCAATACTTCTGGGTGGATCTAGACAGACAATAATCACAGCCTGCAATAGGAGGTGAGCAATACAGAGTGTGATCATCCTTTTCTGAAGCTGACTCCCTGACACTTTGAAATGATACAGCAGAGGGTGCCAAGGGGCAGCTTGAGGAAAATTATTTGTGTGGCTCCTAATTGAATATGTCACCCATGAGTGATCACTGGGTTCACCATTTAATGAACCCACTAAAATCAGGCTGGTGATGCATGGAGCCGACCTTCCCTGTCCCCACGAGTGCTGGGGGGACAACCTCTGCAGGCTGGAGGCAACACTGAGAAGCTGGCAAAACTGATTGTGCTGCCTTCTCTTTTCACGGCGTGCCCTGTGCTCCACTTACAGAGCTCCCCACCCAGTGCCACAGGCTGGTGTCCACCAGCGAAAGGTCCACTCTTGCCTCTCCCTTTCAGCTCGCGGCAGACCTGGAAATCTGCCAGTCACCCTGAAGAGACCATCACCTCTGCTTTGCTAGCTGGGTGACTGCTGTGAAGCTTGCCCTATTGACAGGGTTTTCCCAAGGAAACCTCATATCTAACAGCTTTCCTTAAAACTCATCAGAAGAGCTAACACATATAGTCATAGGTTCATTCTTTTAAAGAGCCTTTAGGGAGAGCTAACATGTGTCAGGCTCAGCCAGGTGTTAAGGGTGAAAAGGTATCTAACAAATTGCCCGCTGACCTTAAGAAATGGAGGCAGAAGCCGTTTCTAAGTGTCAGTGACAACATAACATGATAGCTACAATGAGAGAAGGTGCTAGAACAGAGGAGGTCCCAACCCCGCCCTGGGATGAGCATGAGTGGTACCCCCAGAGGCTACCCATAACTCAAAGCAAACAGCCCCAAAGAATCAAGCCTACCACCAAGAGAAAAATCATCAGGCCTCATCTTTCTCATAAAGCCAATAATAAAGGGTCCTTGTGAGATTCTGTGCTGGTAGAATGCCCCTTAGGCTGTAGACACTAGCTACTGACCCACCCACATCACAACAGGCAAAGTGAAGATACACGAAGTTCCTTTCTGGAATCACCCTCCTCTCCTGGAGCAGAGAAGACTGAAATCCTCACCTCAGGCCCCGCCTGACCAGGGGTGTCCACAGCATTTGCTACCTGAGGCCCCAGGCCCACTTTGGCCTCACTCTGTTCCCTCTGCCCCAAATGTCCTCCTCCCCAACCCCTGTACTCACAGATTAACTCCTCCCTGATTTCAAGGCTCAGAGAGATGGCCAATTCTTATTCCAGAAAACATTCCTGAGGTTCTCATTTTCTCTGCTCCCACCACACCTGCTGTTTAATACTTGTCACAAATCACACTAATAACCCGGACCTGTATTTTCACTTTTGTCTGCTTGAAGAAGACAGATCTATGTCTTCCTCTGTACACAGCACCTTCAAAGAGTGAGTGGGTGCTCGTTACATGTTTATAGACTAGATAGATGGGTGGGTGGGTGAATGGAAGAATGGTGTGTCTTTACTTTTCTGTTGCCTTTAAAAGACTCAGTTATCCTACTCAAAGAGAAATGGGTGCTATGTTTCTTCCTCCTTATTTCCAGTTAGCTGTATTTCATGCATCTGTAAATCTGAAGCATATTTTCTCTATTAGATGCGAGACATGATTGGTCATGAGATTATATGCTCTGCATATTTATTTAGGAGAGATAAAACAGAAAATTAGAACCCAGTGATCTCTCAATTTGTATTCCACGGCATTATAGTCAGCCTGTGGCACTTGCTGACATGCTGCAGGTTAATGAACTTTGCAGAGGGAGACCTGCTACATCTCACTCAGGCCCAAGTGGTTCTATGTGTCTGCTGACAGCCTTGCAGCCAGATGCGAGAGGCTTCCTCCAAGTCATGTGTCTTTTCCCTTCCCTAATACCTCTCCTGCCTTTAATACTGTCTTGGAAATAGTGTTCCCAAAATGACAACGGCTTTTGATCACAAATCACTTTCTTATTACTATTAATTGATTCTCGAACCACTCAGTTTGATTGTTAACTAACAAAGAGCCAAATCAACCGTTCATTTGTGCTCTGTAAATGCCATGTTTAAGGATCAGGCTTTCATCACTGTGCCCTCCTGAGCAGCCTTTTCCATCTTGCCCAGGCGCATCTGCAAATGTGACAAGACACATAGAACAGAAGCCTGCAATGATGACAGCCCAGATAGTGCTGGTTATGACAATTCCTTTCCATTCTGATCAAACCCCTTAAACAATTTTAACACCAGAAATAGCATGAAAACAAGAAGCTAAATTATAAACGAAGAACCAGGAGAAATGGTTAGGACAGAAACATTTCTTCTCCCTTTCTCATTTTTCCTTTCACCTGCGGGAAGGTCAGTGAGTGAAACACCCTTGGCCTCTCTCTTTCCTTCACTCAACTCTGCTCAGGGTGACTCATTCAATTAGTGGGTCTGGGGAAAACAAAAGCAAATGAGTGAAAAACCTTCCTACGGAAGGCTGATCACTCTCTGCTTGTTCCTCAGGGAGAGGTCAAGGTGGACCACTACCTTCTGTGAATGTCTAACTCTGGGGCTGTCAAATCTAAGCCACTTTCTCCAATATCTGCCTTATAATTAATAAAGGTAAGTTTTAAATTTCTTCCATCTGTTAACTATTTTGTCTTTTTTCCTCCGTCTTTCCAAAACTCAGACAGGAAAGAGGATTGTTTATGTTATTTATGTTGCAGAATTTCTGGCATGTACCTCACCAATGGTTTATTTGCGGGAAAAGTGGTAATTAAAAATACAGACTTCTTAGGTTCATATCCTGGCTCTGTCACTTCTCAGCTGGGAGCTGTCCATCCCTGTGCCCATAATATATAACTCCTCTGTACCTTAGCTTCCCCTTTACAAAATGGGGGCAAAAATATGCCTACTTATAGGGTTCCTGGGAGTACCCTTTGCCTGGGCTAGCCTAACACATGCTTACATGAGCTACTTCCGTTATCATTAAACCATGCCATATGCTCAATGGGGTGCCTTGGATGGCAACCTAATGTTGATTCCAAACGCAGTGAACTGTTTGGCTTGTGCCATTACTAAACCATCGAATGTGTGTGTGTGTGTGTGTGTGTGTGTGTGTGTGTGTGTGTGTGTGTGTGTGCGCGCATGCGCCCATGCACTTAGTTGTGTCTGACTGTGACTCCATGGACTGTACCCCGCCAGGCTCCTCTGTCCATGGAATTCTAGAGGCGAGGATACTGGAGTGGGTTGTCATTTCCTCCTCCAAGGAATATCCCTAATCCAGGGATTGAACCTGTCTCTCCTGCATCTCCTGCATTGGCAGGAGGGTTCTTTACCACTAATACCACCTGGGAAGCACACATAATACTAGAACCAAATGGACCTGAGAAATCTTAGCTTCAGGTCCTAGTTCAATGAAAGATGAGACAAAGGCCCAGAGAACTGAAGTAATTCACCCAAGGTTGCACTTGGCAGGTCCAAGGCTGGGCATCCCATCTGTCTGGACACCTGGCCCACTGATTGTCTCTCCACGTTAGCTGCTGCTCTCACAATCGTGATTTCTGTTCACTGCACTTCTCACACTCAGTCTACTTGCCCATTTAATGCAGTTATTAAGTCTAGTCATCAACCACATTGTACCTCCAAGGGTACAATACCAGGCCTCAATAAAATTTTGAGCATTACAACAATAAAAACAGATATTTCTCCCTGAGCCTCTCCGTATATTTTTCCGATTAGAGAAAGCTGAAATCTGACTTGCCCAAGATAATTCATGTAAGAAAAAGCCCATTAGAAAAGCAGTGCTGCTGATTTACTAGCATCTTTCTGTTGCTTTGTTCTTTACAACGCAGACCATTTTTAAAGCCAGATATTTACTTCTTGATTGTTCTTCTAACCCCCGCTGCTTTCCCCCCAGGGAACTCACTCTTCTGTTTGCAGCATCCCAGGGAGTGCAAACTAAATATAGTATTGAAGTAAAATCCCTGAGAAGCTAATGAACTATTTTATGGAGATTGAGGCAGGAACCCTTTTCAGGAGTGGTATTGCAATTAATTGGACGTGGCCACACAAAGGCACAGTTACAGAAACAGGCAATTTACGATAGGGAATTTAGAAGGTCACTAATGATGGCTTGAAAGGTAGAAAATGATTACTCTCAATCATGTATCAACCTGGATGCCAAATCAGACATCTTAATGTATGTTTTCAACAGAGGGCAATTTGCTTAAACTTCCAAAATGAAAATGTGGCACATTTGCCAATAATCGGTCTGAATAGCTAATTACCAACTGCATTCCACTGAGAATCTGCTACCTGTCATGCTGTAACCTTAGATTTCTCAAATATGGGAGAGGTGGTCAAGTATATTAGCAGATAATTAAAGTTGCAACAGCTCAAAAAGAGCATTGTCCTTTAAGACCCTCAATATTAGTTCAGTATGGAAATAATCCTTTTCAGTGAATTTTGGGTAAGTGACACATGGATCAATAACCGTTAGCCAGATTATTTTTAGGCGTGTCCAGCTATTCTGCTACCGGTGACATTTACAGTTATTTTTTGGAACCCAAGTAAAGAATAACTCCTTTTTTCTCTTTCTACATATCTTCAACAATTGTTATTGTGTTTAATTATTTATGAAAATTGGAATCCAAGTGAAGTTGACCGCAATGTTACCAAGTTATAGAGCTAATTGGATTCAGATTACAAAATTGAGACAATTAGCACCAATTTTCATCTCTATCAAAAGTGTTTAAACTGACAAATCACACTGTTCTTCTTTTCCACAAATTATTGACCTTTATGAAGTAATATATAGATAAAAAGATCTTATTAATCATTTTATGAGAAATTGAGTCAGGTAGTAGTCTAATAGATAACAGCGTGAGATCTATAAATTAGATTCAAATCCTAGCTTTGCCACTACCTTGTTGGATGACAAGGGAATTACTTGACTTCGCTGAGCTTCAGTTGTCCCTTATGGGAATGTTGCAGGAAGAGGGACCCCTTCCAGGGCCAAAAACTGGGCTCTTGTCTAATACTCAGGAATGAATTGTCTGACAAAGGAAGAGATTTTATTGGGAAAGGGCACCAATGGGTGGAGAGCAGTAGGGTAAGGGAACCCAGGAGAACTGCTCTGCCATGTGGCTTGCAGTCTTGGGTTTCATGGTGATGGGATTAGTTTCTGGGTGGTCTTTGGCCAATTATTCTAATTCAGAGTCTTTCCTGGTGGCACACGCATGGCTCAGCCAAGATGGATGCTAGCGAGAGGGATTCTGGGAAGTGGACGGACACGCTGTGTCTCCTTTCGACCTTTCCCGGACTCTTACGGTTGGTGGTGGCTTATTAGTTCCGTACTCCTTACCAGGATCTCCTGTCATAAAACAACTCATGCAAATAGTTACTATGGTGCTTGGCCAGGGTGGGCAGTTTCAATCAGTGTGCTTCCCCTAACAGGAACAGTGACATATGAGTGTCAGATGCCTCACCCAGAGCTGGTATGATAGGTTTAAGATAGTCAGTCCACATTAGTCATCATTATGACATCTGAGGACCCCAAAAAGCAGGGAGAAGCAGTTTTTAAGGAACCTGAGTTCTGTTTTAGATTATCATGCTTGACTGTTTGAGAAGTGGAATTGTCTAGTGAGTCTCATGCATGGTATAGAGGTCAAGAGCAGATATTTAGAGATATGTGAAAGTGAAAGTATCAGTCAGTCATGTCCGAATCTTTGCAACCCTATGGACTGCAGCCTGCCAGGCTCCTCTGTCCATGGAATTTCCCAGGCAAGAATACTGGAGTGAGTTGCCATTTCCTTCTCCAGGGGATCTTCCTGACCCAGGGATTGAATCTGGGTCTCCTGCATTGTAGGCAGACTCTTTACCATTTGAACTACCAGAGAAGCCCTGTAAACAGGTTAAATGGATCATCTAGGGTGACTGAGCAGAGCTGAAAAAAATTAAAGAAAAAATCTAGGAATAAGTGGAGTTGAAAAAAATAAAAAAATCTAGGAAGTGTCAACATTTATGGGAAGAGCAAAAAGGAATAACAAATGAAGAAAACTAGAGTAAGTGGTCACAGAAATGAAAGGAGAGCCAAGAGGGGTTGATACCATAGACTCCAAGGAAGATCCAGGGAAAGAGTGGCTGAGTACTGACAGCATGAGGCCTAGAAATAGGTCTTTGTATTTGATACTTAGGATATAATTTCCACCCTTAGGATAGAAGCCAAGCTGAATGGACATGAAGAGTGACTGCAACTCAGGAAGAGGGGGCTTTCAAGAGGGCTGGCTGGGGAGGGGAGATGGCAGCAAGGGCAGTGAGTTCAGGAGGAAAATGAGTGGAGAGGGTGAAGCATGGTTGTGGTCAGTCTATCAATAGTTCACTAAAACCTGTGCTGTTTCCTTCTAAATGCACAGCTAGTCTCTATCCCTTAGCCTCTTACAGTTACATGTGGTCACTTAGCTAACTCTTGTCAAGGAAATGTAGACTGAAAATATTGGGTTGGACAAAAAGTTCATTTGGATTTTTTGTAACATCTTACTGAAAAGCCTGAACAAACTTTTTGGCCAATCCAATCTACACAAATTTGAAGGCAGTGTTTGTAATAAGTAGGTGTGTCTCCTGCCAAGTCTCTAGAAATAACATCTTCCTTACTGTTCCCTTTGGGTCCTGACTCCACACACTGGGACCCTCTGTCCTTGCTCCTCCACAGTCTCATCTGATGTTGGCAGTGGACAGGATGCTTCCTTGGGAAACACGTAGTTTTTGCAACCCACTTTCTATTAGTATCAAGCATTGTTAAAAAGAAAGTCACAGGCTTATTTCTGCCAGGGCCCTGGTTTCTATGGCAATATAATTTTCTCAAAAGCTAAATAGGGTTCTAATCTTCTCAGACCCAAGTCTAAAGTTCTTCCTTTGACACAATTCTAAAGGCCACTTTATTACAACTTTTTTTTTTTGCTACCTTAGGAATTATATACACATTGTACCTCTACAAGGAAACTAACCATTTCTGTAACATTTTTAAATAGGAGACTGTATCCTAAATTCCAAATGATGATGTAAAAATTCACATCTGGAAGTATAAAGAACACATTTTAAAGACAGATTGTATAGAAGGTAAATGTATGGGACTAGTTTTATAATTGTTGAGATAAAATATGATAAGGTTATTGGTGTTTTTAGTCTACCTGGGGCCTGAGAATAACAGATGCTGACATTAAGGTGGAGATCAATTCAGACACAGTCCCACAATCTCTTCTTTTTTTAATATCCAGATGGGTTTCTGTCTGTCTTAATGACATTTTCTTCCCTTGGGCTTGCTTGCACTATGACTGGCAGGGCTCATTCATCTCTAATCTCAGATAAGAGAGTGAGGACATGTGAAGGTTTGAGAGATACGACAGTACGAAAGCAGCACTCCCGTTCTCTGTCCCCTTGACCGCTGAGCACAGTTGTTACAGCAGCGTCCACTGCCTCTATTAGCTCAGGGGTCAACTCATGTCCTCCTCGCCCAATTAACCTTGCTCTGATAAAAATCTGACAAAGCAGGCTTCATTCCCTTATATGAAGTTGATTACAGGTATCGACAGCCACCTTCAGGGGAGATCAAAAGCAGCAAAAGCAATTTATTCACTCACATGACTCTAGGATGCTTGATTGATGGGATCAACCACAATCCAAGGAAAAATTTGATGAAAAGATTTATTTCCTTAGTCTTAAAACCTTAATGAAGAATATGAACAATGTAACTCAACTAAACTTATTTGTTGGAAGCTTCCCTGTTACACACTTGGAAAGTTAGTAAATTATAATAATCACACCTGATTCCTAGTTTTATAGCTGAAGAATTACTGTTCTCATTTAATAATTAATGGTAAGTGCAGCTAGCATTCTACAGAAGAGTGCATCTGCTCTGACAACGGGCTTCCCTCGTAGCTTAGTCAGTAAAGAATCTGCCTGCAATGCAGGAGACCAGGGTTCGATCCCTGGGTTGGGAAGATCCCCTGGAGGAGGGCATGACAACCCACTCCAGTACTCTTGCCTGGGAAATACCATGGACAGAGGAGCCTGGCAGGCTACAGTCCATGGGGTCGCAAGAGTCAGACACGACTTAGCGTTTAAACCACCACTCTGACAACACCATCCCTGAAAACCATCTGGTATTGTATTCTGTTCTTCCATTTCAGGAATTCTTAGACCACGCTAATGAGGGTATTTTTAGAGTCATATATTTCAGCTGCATCTTCTATCCCACCTGAAGCAGAGTAGCTCCAAATTATAAAAGCACTGAACATCACAGTAATTATTATTTATAATTACTTCCTCGTGGTAGGTTGGCTCATAAATTTTAATGGAGCTCTTTCCACAGTGTTGATTGCCAACCTTCCTGGCATTTGTGGGATAAATGTTTATCCAAATAGAAATAATGTGGTCGAGTAATTTCATAGTCAGCCTGAATCGTCCCTTCTTCACTCTCCTTAGAGGTTATTTTAAATGCATAGCATTGGAAGGGAGAGGGGTGATGATTATCCTACTTTGGAAGTTCCGATGTCCGCACATTGACTCCTGATATTCATCTTCCTGGCAGAGATGTACATTGGTACAAAATAGCTCCTGGGCAGGCAGACAAATTCACTGTCAACAACTAGAAGCTCAATTCTTTCCAAGAGACAGGAAAGAGTTTGAATCCAGGAAAGAAATAAGAAACTTCTCTCCTTTCCCTCCTCTGGACTCATTCTTAGCTTAGAAATCAACCACACTTCACAAAGACACCAGAAATAGAAGGTGTCTTGCAAAAAGAATGCAAAACAGGAGGGGATTTTTACATTCCACCTACACATACAGTTAGGTCCATACCATTTCTGTCCTTTATTGAGCCCATCTTTGCATGAAATGTTCCCTTGGTATCTCTAATTTTCTTGAAGAGATCTCTAGTCTTTCCCACTCTGTTGTTTTCCTCTATTTCTTTGCATTGATCACTGAGGATGGTTTTCTTATCTCTCCTTGCTATTCTTTGGAACTCTGCATTCAGATGCTTATATCTTTCCTTTTCTCCTTTGCTTTTCACTTCTCTTCTTTTGTATGGACCTAACAGAAGCAGAAGATGATATTAAGAAGAGGTGGCAAGAATACAAAGAAGAACTGTACAAAAAAGATCTTCATAACCCAGATAATCACGATGGTGTGATCACTTACCTAGAGCCAGACATCCTGGAATGTGAAGGCAAGTGGGCCTTAGGAAGCATCACTATGAACAAAGCTAGTGGACGTGATGGAATTCCAGTTGAGCTATTTCAAACCCTAAAAGATGATGCTATGAAAGTGCTGCACTCAATATGCCAGCAAATTTGGAAAACTCAGCAGTAGCCACAGCACTAGAAAAGGTCAGTTTTCATTCCAATCCTAAAGAAAGGCAATGCCAAAAAATACTCAAACTACTGCACAATTGCACTCATCTCACATGCTAGTAAAGTAATGCTCAAAATTCTCCAAGCCAGGCTTCAGCAATACATGAACCATGAACTTCCAGATGTACAAGCTGGTTTTAGAAAAGGCAGAGGAACCAGAGATCAAATTGCCAACATCTGCTGGATCATTAAAAAAGCAAGAGAGTTCCAGAAAAACATCTATTTCTGCTTTACTGACTATTCCAAAGCCTTTGACTGTGTGGATCACAATAAACTGTGGAACATTCTGAAAGAGATGGGAATACCAGACCACCTGATCTGCCTCTTGAGAAACCTATATGCAGGTCAGGAAGCAACAGTTAGAACTGGACATGGAACAACACACTGGTTCCAAATAGGAAAAGGAGTACGTCAAGGCTGTATATTGTCACCCTGCTTATTTAACTTATATGCAGAGTACATCATGAGAAATGCTGGGCTGGATGAAGCACAAGCTAGAATCAAGATTGCCAGGAAAAATATCAATAACGTCAGATATGCAGATGACACCACCCTCATGGCAGAAAGTGAAGAGGAACTCAAAAGCCTCTTAATGAAAGTGAAAGAGAAGAGTGAAAAAGTTGGCTTAAAGCTCAATATTCAGAAAACTAAGATCATGGCATCTGGTCCCATCACTTCATGGCAGATAGATGGGGAAACTGTGGAAACAGTGTCAGATTTTATTTTTTGAGGCTCCAAAATCACTTCAGATGGTGATTGCAGCCATGAAATTAAAAGACACTTACTCCTTGGAAGGAAAGTTATGACCAATCTAGATAGCATATTGAAAAGCAGAGATATTACTTTGCCAACAAAGGTCCGTCTAGTCAAGGCTATGGTTTTTCCAGTGGTCATGTATGGATGTGAGAGTTGGACTGTGAAGAAAGCTGAGCGCCGAAGAACTGATGCTTTTGAACTGTGGTGTTGGAGAAGACTCTTGAGAGTCCCTTGGACTGCAAGGAGATCCAACCAGTCCATTCTGAAGGAGATCAGCCATGGAATTTCTTTGGGAGGGCTGATGCTAAAGCTGAAACTCCAATACTTTGGCCACCTCATGAAAAGAGTTGACTCATTGGAAAAGACTCTGCTGCTGGGAGGGATTGGGGCAGGAGGAGAAGAGGACGACAAAGGATGAGATGGCTGGATAGCATCACCGACTCGATGGACACAAGTTTGGGTGAACTCTGGGAGTTGGTGATGGACATGGAGGCCTGGTGTGCTGTGATTCATGGGGTCGCAAAGAGTCAGACACGACTGAGCGACTGAACTGATATGTACAGTAGATTACATTTATGCAATGACTTCTCTGGAAGACAAATGTCTTTACAATTACAAAGTAGATCAAGTAGATCCTTGAGGACTGAAAGGATCTTTAAGAATTCTCTTTCATCCAAGTGCAATTTACACGTATGTGTTAATAAGACATTGTTGAAGCTTGAGTTCTTCCAAAGGCAGAGCCTGAGAGAACATGGAGCTGGTGGTTTATTCAGAGGTGATACAAGGAAACAGGAGTGAATAGGGAGAATGAGACAGGAAAGGAGAAAAAGATGATGTAAGAATATTATTATTATCAGGATCATTGGGATGACTACGGGGCTGTCAATACTGTTACAAACTTCCAAAAAACATACAGAAAGCTTTTTAGAATTGTCAATCTAAAAAACAACAGGCTGGAATATTCATTTCCCTACCTCTGGTCTCTATCAACTAAGGGCTATTGTGGGGTTGGAGGTGATTACAACCTTGCACTTCCTGGCTTTGCATGCAAGTTTGGACCTAGTGAGTTGTGCTGTAAGAGGAAGCCCTGGGGCAGAAAGCAAAAAGACAAGCACTACAGGCTTGAAGTGAAGCACCAAGCACACACAGATCTGCCCGCTACAGCTGAAAATCAGTCAGGCCAAGGAGACAGTGGTGGGGGCGGGGGGACGGGTCTAACAGCATCTGCTATTCACATCCTCTGAATAAGGAAGGATCATTTTAGAATGATGATGTCAACTGCATGGAGAGCTTCTAAGAGTGTTCCCTTATTCTTCCTTTTAAAGGTGCGTACAAATCTCATGCCCCAGGTGACATACTTACCTGCTTCCTGCTGTATTCAATTCTGAACATTGTGTCTATTCTGACATTATCACTCTATAGGTTCTTAGGCTTTGTTGAAGTTTCTACTATACTTAAGACTTTAACACATCTTGTTGAGTTGTAAAATGGATTTGAATTTCACCAAAAGGATATATTTAAGATCTCATAATGATTTTGACATTAGTATGGCTTGTCTTTTGAAACACTCATTTTAAGGGAACTAATTAATAGATGTGGCTCCATAAAAATGAGAGGGAAAAAAAAAGGTATGCCTCAAACATGCCATTCACAAAACTAAAGGCAAACAATTATGGAAAGAAAAAAAAACCCTTATTTGCAAGAAAAACAAGTCCATATTCAGACCAAAAAGTGTCATAAAAATAAAGATAAATAGCTGAAAAGTTAGTAACTTATGTAAGAAAAATACAAATGGCAAAGAAGCATTTGAAAATGACACTCCATGAGATGAAAGTGAAAACATAATAAATGTAAAATTGTCAATCAAAACAATAACCGTGCTATTTATTAGTGGGTTCTATAAAATGGGCATCTTGTGTCCTGTTATCCAGAGTGTAGAATCAGAGAATTTCTGTTACATCAATTTGGCAATACAGATTTAAAAATGAAAAATTCAATTTCCTATGATTTACTGACCACGTAAAGAGGTAAACTCAGTAAAGAGGTATCAATGCAAATTCCCATCATTTACAATGGCTAGAAAGAAAAATAAAGGAAAAAAGAACGCTAGAAATAAAGGATTGGATAAATAAAATTTTCTTATGTTACTACTTAAAATCAGGCTTTCAAAGTATATTTAAAAATTTTAGAAAAGGTTCACAACATAGAAGTGAAAACACAGTTGGTGACATAGCATGTATTTTGCTTTTTAAATATATACTATGCTGCTAAGTCGCTTCAGTCGTGTCCAACTCTGTGCGACCCCATAGACGGCAGCCCACCAGGCTCCCCCATCCCCGGGATTCTCCAGGCAAGAACACTGGAGAGGGTTGCCATTTCCTTCTCCAATGCATGAAAGTGAAAAGTGAAATATGGACTATACATATACAAAAAAAATGGAGTTATACACCAAACTAATAATAGCTACCTTTGGGTAGTAACAATTAGACATTCATCGTTTCTGAAGTTAAAAGTTAAAATTGTCAGGACCTAGTGACCATCTCCTTTTCCTATCTGGAACCAGTCTGCTGTTCCATGTCCAGTTCTAACTGTTGCTTCCTGACCTGCATATAGGTCAAGAGGCATGTCAGGTGGTCTGGTATTCCCATCTCTTTCAGAATTTTCCACAGTTTATTGTGATCCACACAGTCAAAGGCTTTGGCATAGTCAATAAAGCAGAAATAGGTGTTTTTTCTGGAATGCTCTTGCTTTTTCCATGATCCAGCGGATGTTGGCAATTTGATCTCTGGTTCCTCTGCCTTTTCTAAAACCAGCTTGTACACCTGGAAGTTCACGGTTCACGTACTGCTGAAGCCTGGCTTGGAGAATTTTGAGCATTACTTTACTAGCGTGTGAGACGAGTGCAATTGTGCAGTAGTTTGAGCATTCTTTGGCATTGCCTTTCTTTGGGATTGGAATGAAAACTGACCTTTTCCAGTGCTGTGGCCACTGCTGAGTTTTCCAAATTTGCTGACATATTTAGTGCAGCACTTTCATAGCATCATCTTTTAGGGTTTGAAATAGCTCAACTGGAATTCCATCACCTCCACTAGCTTTGTTCGTAGTGATGCTTCCTAAGGCCCACTTGCCTTCACATTCCAGGATGTCTGGCTCTAGGTGAGTGATCACATCATTGTGATTATCTGGGTTGTGAAGATCTTTCTTGTACAGTTTTTCTGTGTATTCTTGCCACCTCTTCTTAATATCTTCTGCTTCTGTTAGATCCATACCACTTCTGTCCTTTATTGAGCCCATCTTTGCATTAAATGTTCCCTTGGTATCTCTAATTTTTTTGAAGAGATTGCTAGTCTTTCCCATTCTATTCTTTTCCTCTATTTCTTTGCATTGACCACTGAGGAAGGCTTTCTTATCTCTCCTTGCTATTCTTTGGAACTCTGCATTCAAATGGGAATATCTTTCCTTTTCTCCTTTGCTTTTCGCTTCTCTTCTTTTCACAGCTATTTGTAAGGCCTTCTCAGACAGCCATTTTGCTTTTTTGCATTTCTTTTTCTTGGGTATGGTCTTGATCCCTGTCTCCTGTACAATGTCACGAACCTCTGTCCATAGTTCATCAGGCACTCTGTCTATCAGATCTAGTCCCTTAAATCTATTTCTCACTTCCACTGGATAATCATAAGGGATTTGATTTAGGTCAAACCTGAATGGTCTAGTGGTTTTCCCCATTTTCTTCAATTTAAGTCTGAATTTGGCAATAAGGAGTTCATGATCTGAGCCACAGTCTGCTCCCGGTCTTGTTTTTGATGACTGTATAGAGCTTCTTCATCTTTGGCTTTAAAATACTAATCAAGACTAATTTTCAAAAATCTAATTTCAGTGTTAAAATTAATTATGACTAAGCCTTGTGTGGGTGACTCCAACTACTTTTTCTGTCTTCCTTCCTTTTCTTTTTGAAATTTTTATCTTCTAAAGAAATATATTAATAGTATATCCAAAATTTAAAGTTACTCTAAATCTATTTTTCTTCTGTTAAATCCTTTTATAGGAAAATTCCAGAAAGAATTTGGAGGCATCAGGGAGGGAGAGCTTAGATTTTTTTCTAATTCTAGCACCATAATATAAAAAGATAATTAATTGTCTAGTGATTTAGAGAGAGAGTGACAGCAAGAGAAAAAAGAAAGAGGAAGAGAGAAGTACAAATGAAGAGACAGAAAAGCAGATACAGAATTACAGAATGTAGCTTGGATATTTTAAATTGGTTTTGCTTTCCTTGTTGAGTCATAAAAATAAGAAAGACTTTTAAAAGATCATTAAATGTTTTGGTTTTCCAAATATGATACTTCTATATACAAGAAAACATTGATTCATGTTGAGGTTTGACAGAGAACAACAAAATTCTGTAAAGCAATTATCGTTCAATAAAACATAAATTAATTTTAAAATATAGTGGGGAACTAGAAGCAAAAGTTTTAAATCCATTCAAGCTAGGAAGTAAAAATGAAAAAAATATTCTTTGGAATAAGAAAAATTAAATGATAAGGCTTTATCCACCTGTCTAAGTCTCTTCCATGGGTACGTCCCAATAATTGTAAATTTGACAAAGAAAAGTAACCTGATGTAACCTAACCCTAACCCAAAATTTTTTTCTTAATCAGATTTCTGATTTCCATATGCCCCTTATTAATTTTTCAAACATTTTAAGGTTGTGTATTAATTAACAAAAGTTACACAAAGACATAACATTAAGAAAAGCATGTACAATATGTTGATATATTGAAAATGTTGTTTGGTCACTAAGTCATATTCAACTCTTTGTGACCCCATGGACTGCAGCACACCAGCCTTCCCTGTCCTTCAGTATCTTCTGGCCAAGGCTGAAATTCTCATATGCCTTTTTTTTTTTTTTAATTCTAATGGCAACAATGTTCCCCTGGGACTTGCAAAGGAGAGGACACTGAAGATTAGATTCACCACTTGTGGGTGAATAATTTCGCATACTGGTCTGGCACATTTTTTCCCTCTTTATTTGATCTTGCCTCAGTTAGAAGTGACTGGCAAAACAATCTTAATTGAAAATAGGCTGAAGGAAGCATTTTCTGAACGTGGAGTCCAAACTGTGGACAGGAATATGGGGAGTCAAATCATAAAACTGAAGAACATGAATGCAGATAGATCAATAAGGTGAGGCAAAAGAAGAGACAAGAGTGCAAGAGCGAAGTGATGGTTAAAAGTTCACCTGTGCAGAAGTCAAACTATGTACAGGCAGGAGTGCAGTTTCTAAAAGGATTATGGTATTAAGGAAGGAGATCTAGGTAGGAACCACCTATAAGAGAACTGAAATGGAGGATAAAAGAATCCAGAAATTTTCAGTTTCTAGGAAATCAGGATGCCAGGAAGACCAGGTAGATGATCTATTTGAAACTGAGCAGGTAAACGAGTATGTTTGGATTTTATATATTCCCTTCATCCAAGAAGGACCTGTCTCAAAGTAGGGGTAGAGCCAAAATAAGTAATTATTTCAGGTCCTGAGTCTGCAGGTTTGAGAGTTACAGAAGCAAGAAGTCTAACAGGTAATTAATATAATGCTATATTCTCCACTTTTTCTTTTTTACATTTTCTTTTCCATATACTCAGAGACTCCCAATGTCTTCTTTTAATCCATTCCCCAAATGAACTATAAATTAGATAACCAGAATTAAATAACATGTTAACACAAATGTAACACATGTCCTCTCCTATGATTTCCTGCTATTTCCATTACCAAACCCCATGAGCTGTCCATCTAGTGACATGCATGCTCCCGAGTCCCCTGGTAGCTGAGCTGTTGTGGCCATGCATCTTCTAAACTTTAACAGAAGAGTTATTTCATTTGCCTTTCTGTGTAAGGAAAGAAGAGTTACAGTATGTTCTAGAGTGTAGCCTCAGGGGCTCGGGGAGGAAGTCAGGGAGAATCTGAGAATGTGCAAACCCTGGTCCTGACAGTACCAGTCAAGATATGGAGGATGACAGGTTCAGATGCAATTAGTCTGATTTTGATTCCTAGGGTGACAATTCAGTGCCTGGCTAAGAAAATAGCCAATTCTCTAGAAACCATCCCCATCAAACACAGAGATCTGTTTTGCATGCTAGATGATATAGCTTTTTTTTTTTAAAAAAGTATTTTCTTGAAGGCAGGAGCAGCCTTTAAAAGGCTTTCCTTGAACTGCTGCATCTAGATTAAGATGTATTCATTTGGAATGCTTCTGTTAAGGATGGATTGCAAGCACCCTATATAATTGATCCCATATTTGACAAAATAAGATATTCTTTCTTATGCATTTGACCATAAGCTGGTCATCTGGTCATTTTCATACCACACTTCCTCTTCTGTCCTTAGGAAAACTAGAGAAAAAGTGATCACCTTCACACACATACCAGTATTCCAGGGTTATGTCTCCAGGAGAGATGGCTCAGATGGCTCCTCCCTTCAACTCATAAACATAGAGACAACAAATTTCCTTGTCACCTCTTGGAGCGCTCATATAAACTGTCCCCCTTCCTGTGGGCACCCAAACAGAACTGAATTCATCAATGTACTTTTACCAAAAAGTGTTGCTCTTTTGTATAAACGCTGTTCTTTCCTATCTTTATCCCTGATACTTCAGTTTAGCTACAAGTCTTGGTCTTAAATAACTTTTCCATCTGCAGTAACCATCCACAACCTCTAATATATTGTTACGAAGCTTGAGTTTCTACCCACTGCCATGGGAAGGAAGTCTAAAAATGGGTAAACCCAAGTTTTGTGAGACCTGGGGTTCATGCAATTTGTGGGTGCCCTGGCATCTTAGAGAATGTGCAGTGCTTCTCAAGGGGTCAGAGAGACACATTCCTCAGAGGTAACAGTGGGGCAGTCTCATTTCTTTATCTTATATCAACAGGGGAAAGTCTTAGAATGACAATGCACACCTTTCTGAGACTGGATGTTGACCTTTTTACTGGGTCCAAATAATGAAGAGTGATAAGAACTAACCTGTACTGAGTTACTATCTATAAGGTGCTATGTTAAGCAATATAGTACACATTTCTTATTATTGATAAACATATTATGAGATAGATATCCTAATTGTGCCCATTTTACAGATGCAGTAACTGGGCCTGAGAGAGGCTAGGAAGCCATGACTCAGGATTTACCAGCCAGTTTGCCATCAGGGCCTGTTCCCCTAACCAGACTGCTGCCCTGGCTCCTGAGAAACAGAGGCTCTTGCAGCAGATCTGCTTTCTCTGTGTAATACTGAAACAATGGAGGGAAGACATTATGAGATTATGAGAACTGGAAATAGGTGGATAAAATTAGGAGTACAACCAAATAGACTTGACAATCAAATATCCATAGAGTAAATGAGCATGATATATGATAAATGAGCATGACTCATTTATCAGAGCAGGACTCTGATAGACATAACCACACGCATTCATGTACTCAACATGTTTGCTGATGTCTCCCGTGTGCCAGCCATCATGGGTGCTGAGACTCCCGAGTTGAATAATTCATGATCTATTATGCCCATAGAAGCTCATAATTTAGGGAAAGAAAGTAAAACAAACTAAATGACAGATTGTTCGGGTAAGTATCAGTTACTAATATGACTTTTAATGGCAAGTTTTATCTCTTGCTCTTATCTTGATTTGTTCCGCATTTGGAAAAAGTATCTACCAAATACTTTCCCTTGCACTCCTGAGTCTTCATCACTCAAATACACAGATGAAAAGATCAGGATCCTGGAAGAACCCCCTGGGGTGAGATGGCCTATGTCAATGCTCTCCCTTCCACTCGCCTTCCCATCACCTAGTTTACAGAGCCCCTGGACTCTTTTCATAAGAGCTGCCACATCCCAGGGGGCATATCTCATTGACAGAGTCAGTGAGAGATGTATCTTTGTCTTCCCCAGACCCCCATTCTAAAAGATACATGGAGTAGTGGTTTTTCAGGTTTCATTCTCCCTGCCTTCATCTCAGTAAGGGGTTAGGAAGTTGAAGAGATGGACTCTGGGTGCCCCACTTGCTTAAAACAGGTCAGTTTCCTCCAGTCTCTATGATTCTGCACACTCCAGCCTTTAAAAAATGACTCTATATCCTAAAATATATTTAACAGTCACTGTGGCAAATGATAGAGTTTGAGGAAACAAACCTCTCTTTGAGATCAAGAGAATGGGATCTCAATGGGAACCTTCCCATTTTAATTCACAGTATATTCAGAAACACAGTATAAAACAAACCAAAAAAATGAGCTAATGGAGAATAGAGAAAGAGTATGTGTAACCCTCTGTCTCTAAGGATGCATCAAATAGCAGGGAAAGAAAGGAATGAGGAGCAAAGTTAGCAACCAGTGGGGAGTGGGACTATATTTAATCCTGAACTGTAGAAAGGATGACAAGCAGACAGGGAAAGAAAAGAGGACGAAGAAGCAGGTAAACCCATTGTCAGGTAGAGTATATTGGAGACCCTGAAGCTTTGATGATATTCTTCCAGGCACCAACATCCCCTGTTTCTAGCCACTCCAAAGGATAGGCCTCCAGCAGAAAGCCACATCTGAGTCAACCTAAGGCTGTTCTGCTCCAGAAATCAGAAGGTCAGACCTGAGTATCTTAGTTTATCCCTCCCTGGATCTATCCTTGATCTCAGCAGACTAACATAGACCTATCTCCCATTCTGCATGAGCAGACACAATGTGACAGGAGTTAGTTCACTTGAGTGGAATCTGTTCCTTAGAGAAGCAGTTATCAAACTTTATTGCATCAGACTCATCTGAGAAGCTTGTTAGAAATCCAGATTCCCTGGCTCTCTCTCAGAGTGATTCTGATTCAGTGGGCTCAGAACCTACATTTTCAACAAATTCTCCAAAGAATTCTGACAAGGGCAAGCCTTTGAGGACTATGTCTCTGGAGAGACTGTGGTTCCTGGGCTAAAACCATTGACTAGACACTCCTCTGGGTAATAATGGTGCTCAAAAACACCAGGCCCCTGCTTTATACAGCCTTCTGTGCTTACTTTCATATGTGTTTTTCTATAATATTCTGATATTAACCCATCTGCAAATTTGAGAGCCTCTCAACTATAGACGCCTTTATGTTGTCAAAGCAGAGACATTACTTTGCCAATAAAGGTCTGTCTAGTCAAGGCTATGGTTTTTCCAGTGGTCATGTATGGATGTGAGAGTTGGACTGTGAAGAAAGCTGAGTGCCAAAGAATTTATGCTTTTGAACTGTGGTGTTGGAGAATACTCTTGAGAGTCCCTTGGACTGCAAAGAGATACAACCAGTCCATTCTAAAGGAGATCAGTCCTAGGTGGTCTTTGGAACTAATGATGCTAAAGCTGAAACTCCAGTACTTTGGCCACCTCATGAGAAGAGTTGACTCATTGGAAAAGACTGGGAGGGATTGGGGGCAGGAGGAGAAGGGGACGACAGAGGATGAGATGGCTGGATGGCATCACCAACTCAATGGACATGAGTTTGGGTGAACTCCAGGAGTTGGTGATGGACAGGGAGGCCTGGCGTGCTGCAATTCATGGAGTCACATAGAGTTGGACACGACTGAGCAACTGAACTGAACTGAACTTAACTGAGTAGGTACTATCAACAATGCTAGGCAAAAATGTATAAGAAGGTTTTGATTTTCACCAGTCCCTGAGTAAGAGACCTCGGTTCTTCCATCCAGTTTCAGCCCTTGACATCTATTAATATGTTACTACAAAACTTAATTTAGAATTTTACTCTCAGAACCAGACCTACTGACTTCGCTACAGCATTCACAGAAGCATGCCATAGAGCAAAATAGAAAAACACTTTCAATTTTCACTTTCTTGTTTCCAACTGACTATAAATTTGTGGAGAATTAAAGAGTAGAGATGAAATCTGCGCTAATTTTGACACAGAGGTTAATTGCTTTGCAAAATCTGAAGGGAAAAAGAAGTCACTTCTTAAAAGAGGAGGATGGATCTACTGGCTAAAATAAAATGAAATGATTTATATCTGCACATTATTTTCCTCAACTACCATATAAGGGCAATGATGTACCTTAAGAGTTTGGGTCAGCCTTTCACACAGGTGGTACAAGTTGAGGAGGCCAGGGAAGGTGGCCCTACTGTGACACCCACTGCTGTAAGTTTCTTTGGTTAATAAGTTAATATCCTTAGGATATTTCAGATATGAGTCTATCAGTTATGCATAATTTAGTGTAAATTAATATTTAGCCTCTGATAACTTTGAAAAGATTAGGATTCCAAAATCCAGGAGGCTTCTTTCACCAGCAATGCTCCCTCTGAGAATTATGCCTCTGAGAAAAATGGCCTCTCTATTTAGTAGTACAGTTAGTAAATTAAGTAGGAGTCGGGAGAGAATTTGCCACACTTGTCACCTGCCTTCCTTCCCAAAATGGAGGGGGGGGGGTGGCAGGGGAGTTCTTGCTCCAGTGAGTTTGATTTGAGCGGGACTTACTTTCTAGTAGTTTGCTCTTGATATTGCCATAATAGCTAGGTATAAAAGATGTTGGTTTGTGCTTTCGTTTACTCCTTCTCTCATTCAGACATTACTGAAAAATAACTTCCTTCTAGTTCAGCCTTTGTCTGCAAAGGCTTGCACTCTTTGCTTTAAGCTTCAAACTTGTCTTCTGCAAAAGAAGATCTCTTTATTTTACCTCACAGCAAACGGGAGTAGAAGGCAGTGCCATGTGCTGTGTGCCATGTGCTAAGTTGCATCAGTTGTGTCCAATTTCTTTGCAACCCTATGGACGATAGCCCACCAGGCTCCTCTGTCCATGGCGATTCTCCAGCCAAGAATACTGGAGTGGGTTGTCATGTTCTCCTCCAGGGGATCTTCCTGACCCAGGGTTCAAACCCTCATCTTTTATGTCTCCTGCATTGCAGGTGGGTTCTTTATCACTAGCACCACTGGGAAGCCCAGTACCTCTCTATAAAGGTGTACCCTTTAAAATATGTGTCAACAATGCCATAGTTTTTGAATGATATTAATAATTTATTTGAGAACTAAAGCAGCTGTACTCAAATTATGGCCTGGGGGCCCCCAAGTCCCTTCAGAAGATCTCTGAGTTAAAAATTACTTTAAAATAATACTAAACTATTATATGTCCTTTTCATTCTCATTCTTTCATGAGTGTTCAGTGGAGGTTTCCAGAGGTAACAGGTTACATGACATGTGACATAGCAAAAGACTGAATGAGGAAGCAGATATCAGAATCCAGCTGTCCTCTATGAAGTCAGACATTAAACAGATTTGCAGAAATACAAAACAATATTAATCTTCTCACTATTTTTTTGTTTTTCAAAATGTAGTTCTTTTCATCAAAAGTATATAATTTATTTTTGCATGCAATGTGTTTATTATTGTTATTTTAAATAAATTAGTAAATTTTTTCAGTTTTCACTTCTGGTACAGTAAATTATCAATAGATAAAACCCACATATACACAAGTTCTTTGGGGTCTTCAATAATTTTCAAAGATACAAATGGGCCCTCAAATTAAGAGAACACTATATAAGACATATTATACATAATACATTATTCTTCAAAACTACCCTATAACACAAATATTTTTATCCTTATTTTATAGAAAATGAAACCAAGACATAGAAGAGTAAATAATTTGCCTAGAATCAAATCATCAGACACCAAAGCTCATTATTTCTCCTCATGCTCTCTTGCTCCTCTTATTAAAGCTGGTCTTATGATTGGTCTACTTGTGAGACTGAATATAGAAATGGACAATGGGCAGACCATATATAAAAATAAAACTTTGACCCACAACCTGTAGCAACCTGCCAGGAAACCATCCCACTTATCTCCAATAAACAACCCAGGATGCCAGCCTGCTATTAGACTTGCAGGAAACTAGATTGCTATCTCTAGTGATGATCCAAGAAGCTATTAATAAATAAAAAGTTTTATAAACAACAGATTCAAAAGAGTCAGGACTTATTAATAACTGAAAGCTTCTTCTAAATTTTGTCCCCACTTCCAACTTAGGGCCAATCAGAAACAGCTAACTATGCATGCCTAATCAATCAGAAAGAAGCTGTTCCCCTTCTAGTTATCCCACCTACAACTTCCCCTGCCAAGCACTTTCACTCAGGAGATCACCTGATGCCTTCCTTTTTCTCTCCTAGAAGGCTTTTCCACTCCTCTTTCAGCCTTTCAGTCTCTGCCAGAATACAAGTTAATAGTGGCTGGCTCCTCAGCTACATCAAGTTCAGCATAAAGAGCCTTTGCTTTTCTCATTTAGTTGTTCTTCCTTTACTTCCACACTTGTTTCTGTGCCATTATCCGGTAAGTCATCAGAAGACAGGAAGCTTAAAAACTCTTGGCTCCCTCACCTCCAGAGTCTAGCACTTCATACAGTACAGAGTGATCATTCATAATCATCTGGTCATTTAAGACAAAGCCATCCTGGGGCTTGTTTGACTAAAAGAGGGCGACTACCTGGTTATCTGGCTGTTCACTCCATACCATCCAGCCTAGTGGGGTTATACCACACAAACCCCTCATCACTGATTTCCAGACATTTGGCCTTCCGAGACCTAAATAATATTAATAATTCTGAAAAATAAAATTTTCAATCTAAAATGAAACCATAAGGTATAAAATGAAAAATGTTATGCAATGTGTCCTCAGGAAAACAAAACTTAAGGACTGAGAGGCTGATTTCTGGTAAATGATAATATTGAAATTTTCTTAAACGATAATGAATTGGTTAAGGGCTGCCGCATATCAACCCTGGTAAGTTTTGTTCATAGTTTCCAGACACATGAACAAGATATGGGTTGGTCTCACAAAATAAGCTGAATTGAGTTTTGACTTTATGACTGGATTGATTTTGACTGCTAGGGGAATTTTCAAAGTTGACCTTCATTTGTTTTTTATTTCAACAGGCTCTAACTGAACCCCTCCAGCTTGACCTTCCCTACCCATAAAGAAACCCACCCAGTGCCTCAAAGGAGCCTGTGATGTGCTAGAGTCTACATGTCCCAAAGTGTAATTCCTCTGTTATTCCTTCATAAACTCACTTTTGAACAATGGAGTTTGCATTAATTTACCTCTTCATTTAGGTCAGAATAATAAATAAATACAAATGGGCAACTGACAGAGAACTGCCATATTTTCCCCTCATGTTTTCAGAGATTAGATAAAAGTTTCACTGGTATTTTTACTTTCTATGCAGACATTCACTCATATTTGAGTGAAAATTAATTTATCTTTTAAAGAAGCAGACCTTAACGGCCATACATGTACTCAGAGTGCTAACTCATTAGCAGTATCTTGAGTGTTTGATAGAATTATTTAGAAACTGCCCACTGATACAGTTAGGGAGGACCATGTGGTCAGTCAAGGCAAAACAAAAGTTGTGAAATGTTCCATATTATTCAAATTCTCATGGGTATGAATATAAGAAGCATATGCCATATAATATCTATGATTCACATTATCTAAAATGTTTATTTGGGCTGTCTGCCTTTTTATTTGATAACTGAAAGGTTTTATATAGAAATATAAAACACTACCTTCTTCATTGTGCAGGATATATGCCTTAGCCTTTCCAGATCCCCTCTTTACCCAATTCCATCCTGCTCTGTGGTCCAGGGAGCTAATTTCTATGAATCGCTAAAACAGAGTTCCCTTGATGGTAGGCTAAGCCAATAAGTGGCACAGGTAAAAAGTCAGGGGTCAATAGGACTGAGACATCTGGACATTTCTTCCCTTGGCCCCTTCTCTGCAGTCATTGACAGGCAGAAGCCTTGGTCTTTTAGAAGAACACAGCCCCTCCTCCACCCACTCCTAGAGCTACAGCTACAGCTCTCTCCTGGTCCTCATTCCCTTCACTCCAAGGGTGGCGATAACTCTGAGCCTGCACCTCCCCCTTCTTGCTTCCCCAAACTCTGTACATACCTTTGTAAAAATCTTTTAAATCTCCTAAATCATCCAGGGCATTTCTCTCTCAAACTCCGTTGATACTTTCACTCCTTAAATTTTAAAAAATTTTATGTCTCCCTTTTACTTTTAGTTTATACTCCATGGTTTTGCACCTGATACTTTACAGATGTTCTAGGATTGATTTAGTTGTTTTCAAAGACTGGAAACTTCTTGAACGTGGAAACCTTGCCTTTTACGTCTCTGTATCCATCAGTGGGTTGAGTAAAGTCATTTCTGTCAACTGATGCTCACACTTGCTATTTCTTTTATCTTGCCGGTTGAGTTGTCATAGTGGCTATGCTCAGGACTAGTAAATTCATGTTTTTAGAGCAAAAGCAGGAGGAAAAAAAATCATAACGCTGAAAATAAGAACTATCTAGCTGGGGAAATGCTGAACTTTTCTCTTAAATCTTACTTGAGAAAAAATGCAAAGCAATTAAATGCTTCATTTGTACTCAGATTTAAGCTGTGTTTATATAATACCAGAACAACTGGTCAGTTCAGTATCACTTCAAACAAATCAACAGGAAAAATGAGTGACTTGGTGACACAGACATAGTCCACATCTTAGATCAGAGGCTGCCGGTATTACCGGTATAATTTCCTAAGGAAATTATATCCCAGTATTTTAATAACAGCTCTCCATGGATTTAATGATTTATAATTGTTTTGTTACAGGGAAGGACATCAATTTTATGAGCATTTAATAAACAGGCTTGTGGGTTTGCCTTTCCTGTACAGTTGATGGCTCAGTCTAAATGCACAGATGGCTCCAAAATACCAAGAAACATCTCAACAACACAGCTGACTACACTTGGGCAGATGAACATTTACCAGTGGCTACAGAGAGGAACCCAGGTGTCCAGAAGACATTTCATCTTGTCAGTGTGCCTGTATATTTCATTACCATGTCAAGATACCAAAATAAAGCTCTTCATATAAATGTCTGCCTACATTAGAAATGGCGATTTATGGCCCCCCACACAGTTCTAGGGGAGAAGGCAATGGCACCTCACTCCAGTACTGTTGCCCGGAAAATCCCATGGATGGAGGAGCCTGGTAGGCTGCAGTCCATGGGGTCGCTAAGAGTCGGATACGACTTCACTTTCACTTTCACTTTCCACTTTCCTGCATTGGAGAAGGAAATGGCAACCCACTCCAGTGTTCTTGCCTGGAGAATCCCAGGGACGGAGAAGCCTGGTAGGCTGCAGTCCATGGGGTCGCACAGAGTCGGACACGACTGAAGCGACTTGGCAGCAGCAGCAGCACAGTTCTAGAAAGTGTGGAGTTAGGTAGGTAGGTAAGGTCAACATCGGTAAAATGCAGGAGACAGAGAAAGAAAAATGACATGCTATGTGTTGGCACTATGCTAAGAACTTCATAAATATTTTATTAAATCTTTACAAAGAGATTGTAAGCAACACACTCAGATCTGCTCACCACTCGTTAGCTATGTGACCTTGGGCAAGTTATCCACTCTCATGCTTCAGTTTCCCTATCTGTGAACCGAAGCTAAGAACAACAAATATTCCATCCTTCTTCTGATACTGTTTTGCATTTATCAGATTGTTCTGATTATTCCTCCACAGCACTATCATAACCTATAATTTTTTTTTTTTATTTTACTTTCAAGCTCAAATTCCTTCACTGTGTCTGGCACATAGTAAAAACTCCATAAATGTCAATCAAGCGAATTAATGAATGAACAATTGCTTTTCATTTGTCAGTTCTTAGCTTAGATATATAGATGTTCTCAGGAAGCTTTCCCAGACTCCTCAAGACCAAGTTAGGCATCTTTCCTGGCAGTCCTGTGCCCCTGCCTCCTGAGAATTTATCACAGCAGATGAATTCTGTCTTCTTCCATCTCTCATCTCATCAGACGGTTGCCTCCTAATGGTGAACTCTGTGCATCCTTCACTACTGTACCCCCATCAACTAGCACAGTGCTTGGCACACAGTAGGCATCCAACGAGTATTTGGTTTGATTAAATTACTAGACTGGATACAAAAGTCTGAAGGTTGGTACACTATTTACAAAAGAAAACTAACATTTATTGTCAGTTTTGTACCTAGTATTGAGCTGGGTATAAGTATTTACTATAGCAAATATTAGCAACTAAGACGTAGGGGTTATTTTCTCTCATTTCATAAACAAGTAAATGTTGGCACAGGGAAGTTAGTGCTTGGGGTCACATAGCTAGTGAGAGCAGCGTCCGTATTTGAACCACAAACTCCCTGCCCCTTGGTGGCACACACTTAGTGATCCATGGGGTGATCTTTTCTTCCATATTTGTTTTCCTGTCTTCCTGCATGGGTGGTAAGCTCTGCTAGGCCAGGAACAAAGTCTGTACCATCCTTTGTATTTTGTCAATGCTGAGAAGAGAGGTTTAAACACAGCAGGATGGGGGAGTCACTGCTTCTGGCTGTCTGCAAGACTGAATGTTTTCATGCATCTTGACATTTCACATACAGTATCAGCTTCTTCTCAGGGGTGAAACTAAATCTTGCCTTTCTCAGTATACCAGGAAAAGCAGATGCTAAGTTAGAAGAAACGTGACAGGGGGAAAAGAGCATACAAATGACAGCAGCAGGAACGGTCTTGGCAGCTGTCACTGGCTTCTGCAGTTCTCTTTTACGGAATTCACCCGGGGAAAAAATGTTGGTTCCTTAGCCACAGATTAGAGGGTTGAACACCATCCTGAAATCAATGGTCAGGGTGACTAGGCTAGGTGAGCATCAAATGCAAAGACTGTAGTCGTAATTCTTTTCCTGCAGGTATTTGTTCCATAAACTCAGATGCTTCCTTCCAAATACTCTACTTTTTATGCACACTCCCCAGCAGTGGAAATAGGCATTCCAGAAATGTGCGAGAAGTGAATGAAATGTGTTCCAGTCCCTCCTACTATGCAGATCTATGTGTTTTAAGCACAAAACAGATAAAGCACAACCTGCTCATGCTGGAAGACAGTAAGTTTCAGATAAATAACTGATTCCTTTCTCTAACTATAAATAATTTCTTGGAACAGGTAAGAAGGTAAGAAAGGTAAGAAAGATATAGAGCAATTACTTATTGTGGAAAAGGTACATGCTAGAGATTAATATAAGTAAGATTAGAGGGAGCTGGAGAGAAGATGGTGAAGTAGAAGGACTTGAGCTCACCTCCTCTCACAAAACCACCAAGATCAGGACTAACTGCTTGCTGAACTGTGTCAACAAAAAAGACTGAAACCTATCCGAAGAAATATTCTCCACCCAAAAGCAAAGAAGCAGCCACAACAGGATGAAAAAAGGAGCACAATAAAATCAAATCCCATGCCCACTAGATGGGTGACCTACAAACTGGAAAACAGTTAATCACACAGTTTCTCCCACAGAAGTGAGAGTTCTGAGCCCCACACGTGGCTCTTCAGCCTGGGGGGGCGGGGCGTGGCATCAGAAGGAATAGCCCCCAGAGAATCTGGCTGTGAAGGCCAATCAGGATTGATCACATGAACCCCACAGGACTGGGTGAAACAGAAACTTCACACATGGAGGGTGCACACAAAGTATCATGTGCATTGGAACCCAGAAAAAGGATCCTGGACCAGACTGACCTCTAGGTCTTGGAGGGCTTGCTGGGGAGGCAGGTGCAGGTGTGACTCACTATGGGGACAAGAACACTGGTGGTGGAGGTGCCTGGGAGTACTCACTGGCATACTGGAGGCTGCCATTTTGACATAAACACCTGGCACTACCCACAGCCTCTAAGCACCAGTGCCAGGACCCTTCAGAGCAAATAACCAACAAGGAAGGAACAAAGCCCTACTCATAAGCAGACAAGCTGCCTAAAACCTTCCTGAGCCCCCAGTCACAACTAAACACACTTCTTGACATGTCTCTGTTAGGGGAAGCACACTGATTGACACCACCCACCCTGGCCAGGCACCATAGTAACCATTCACATGAGTTGTTTTATGACAGGAGATCCTTATAAGGAAAACGGAACTAATAAGCCACCACCAACCGGAAGAGTTCAAGAAAGGTTGAAAGGAGACACCACGTCTCCATCCACTTCCCAGAATCCCTCTCGCTAGCCTCCACCTTGGCTGAGTGATGTGTGCATCACCAGGAAGGACTCTGAATTAGAATGATTGGCCAAAGACCACCCGGAAACTAATCCCATCACCATAAAACCTGAGACTGCAAGCCATGGGCAGAGCAGTTCTCCTGGGTTCCCTTACCCTACTGCTCTCCATCCGGGTGCCCTTTCCCAATAAAATCTCTTGGTTTGTCAGCACTTGTCTCCTCAGACAATTCTTTTCTAAGTGTTAGACAAGAGCCCAGTTTCGGGCCCTGGAAGGGGTCCCCTTTCCTGCAACAGCTCTGCCTACCAGAGAGACAAGACCCAGCTCCACACACCAGTGAGCAGGCACCAATACCTCCTACCATGAAGCCTGTACAAGCCTCAGGATCAACTTCACCCACCAGGGTCAAGAGTCAGACACAAGAAGCAAGAGGAGCTATGATTGTGCAGTCTGTGGAAGGAGACCACAAGCACAGAAAGTTAGACAAAATGAGACAACAGAGAAATGTGTTCCAGATGAAGGAACAAAATAAAAACCAAAAATAACAACTAAGTGAAGTGGAGACAAGCAATATACCCAGTAAAGTATTTAGTACAATGATAGTAATGATCCATGATCCTGGAAAAAGAGGGGAAACAGAGACCAAGAAGATACAAGAAGTATTTAACAAAGAGCTAGATGAGGGGTTTTCCTAGTGGCTCAGTGGTAAAGAATCCGCCTGACAGTACAGAACACAAGTTCGATCTCTGGTCTCACATGCCGCAGAGCTACTAAGCCCATGTGCCACAATTATTGAGCCTGTGCTCTAGAGCTGGGAGCTGCAACTACTAAGCCCATGTGAGGGCAGTTAAGGAAGCCCACACGCCTTAGAGTCCATGCTCCACAAGAGAAGCCACCGCAATGAGAAGCCTATGTACTACAATGAAGCGTAGCCCTGGTCTCCACAACTAGGGAAAGGCCCACACAAGAATAAAGATCCAGCACAGCCAAAATAAATAAATAAACAAAATTATATTAAAGAAGCGCTAGATGATATAAAGAATACACAGAAAAACAATGACTGAAATGAAAAGTATACTAGAAGGAATAAACAGAGTAAATGAAGCAGAATGGTAAAACTCAATGGCACAGAACAGAATAAAGGAAAAAGAATGTAAAGAAATAAGGACAGTTTAAGAGACCTCTGGGACAACATTAAACATGCAAACATTCTGAATAGGGATCACAAAAGAAGAAAATAATGGGCCTGATAAAATATTTGAAGAGAGAATGGTGCAAAAACCTCCCTCACATGGGAAAGGAAACGTTCACTCAAGTCCAGGATATTCCCCATATAGGATAAACCCAGGGAGGAACATGCTGAGACATGTATTAATCAAATTGCGAAAAGATAAAAACAAAGAGAAAACATTAAAAGCCACAAGGGAAAAAACAACAAGTCCCCATAAGGTTATCAGTTAATTTTTCAGCAAAAACTCTACAGGTCAGAAGGAAGTGGCATGATATATATAAAGTGATGAAAGGGGACCACCTACAATGAAAAATACTCTACCTAGCAAGGCTCTCATTCAGACCTGATGGAGAAATCAAAAGCTTTACAGACAAACAAAAGCTAAGAGATTTCAGCACTACCAAAACAGCTTTACAAAAAATGCTAAAGGAACTTCTCTAGGCAGAAAAGAAAAAGACACAAGTAGAAAACAAAAAAATTACAAATGGGAAGGCTGGCCAGTAAAGGCAAATATACAGTAAAAGTAGGAAATCATCAACACAGAAATATGATACCAAAGCCAATGATCATAAGAAGACAAGAGTACAAATGCAGACTGTAGTAAATGCTTTGGAAATTAAAAGACCAGTAATTTAAAACAATCTTATACAGATACAGTCTGCTATATCAAATCCTCATGGTTACCACAAACTGAAAGTCTATAATAGACACAAAAAAGCAAAGCAATCTAGTCATCTAATCACAAGAGAAGAGAACAAAAGAGGAAGGGAAGAAAAAAGACCTACAAAACAAATCCAAGACAGCAATAAGAATATACATATCATTAATAACCTTAAATGTAAATGGATTAAATGCCTCAACCAAAAGACACAGACTGGCTAAAATGAATACAAAAACAGACCCAGAGGGATGGTGTGGGGAGGGAGGAGGGAGGAGGGTTCAGGATGGGGAACACATGTATACTAATTAAATAATTAAAAAAAAAAATAAAAATAAATTAAAAAAATAATAATAAGATCCATACATTAACACACACTGTTTACAAGAGACCCACTTCAGATCTAGGGATGCATACAGATCGAAAGTGTGAGGATGAAAAGGTATTCCATGCAAATGGAAATCAAAAGAAAGCTGAAGAAGTGACACTCATATAAGACAAAATAGGCTTTAAAATAAGGGTTGTTAAAAGAGACAAGAAGGACACTACATAATGATCAAGGGATCAATCAAGGAAGATACAACGATTGTAAATATATATACACTCAACATAAGAGCAGCTCAATACATATGGCAAATACTAACAGTCATAAAAAGAAAAATCGACAGTAACAAAATAATTGTGGGGGATTCTAACACTCCACTTACATCAATGGACAAGCCATCAAGACAGAAAATCATTAAGGAATTAGATGGACCTATCTGTTGTTTATAGAGCATTAGATCAGGTTGATCTAAAGCTCTATAAATATTAAGTCAGATGGACTTAATTGATATTTATAGAGCATTCAGTCCAAAAGCAGCAGAATATACATTCTCAGATCCATTTGGAACATTCTCTAGGATCAGTTCAGTTCAGTGGCTAAGTCGTGTCCAACTCTTTGCAACCCCATGGACTGCAGCACGCCAGGCTTCCCAGTCCTTCACCAACGCCCAGAGTTTCCTCAAACTCATGTCCATTGAGTCAGTGATGCCATCCAACCATCTCAACCTCTATCATCTTCTTCTCCTGCCCTCAATCTTTCCCAGCATCAGGATCTTTTCCAATGAATCTGCTCATTACATCAGGTGGCCAAAATATTATAGCTTTGGCTTCAGCATCAGTCCTTTATATTCAGGGTTGATTTCCTTTAGGATTGACTGGTTTTATCTCCTTGCTGTTCAAGGGACTCTCAAGAGTCTTCTAAAGCATCAATTCGTTGGCACTCAGCCTTCATTATGGTCCAACTCTCACATCCATACACAATTACTGTAAAAACCATAGCTTTGACTATACAGACCTTTATCGGCAAAGTAATGCCTCTGCTTTTTAATATGCTGTCTAGATTTGTCATAGCTCTTCTTCCAAGGAGCAAGCATCTTTTAATTTCATGGCTGTAGTCACTGTCTGCAATGATTTTGGAGCCCAAGAAAATAAAATCTGTCATTATTTCCACTTTTTCCCCTCTATTTTCTTCATCTATTAAACAGAGCTAATAGGAATAACCACATTCCTTCATTGGCAAATACATTCTAAAATGCACACAAAGTGCTTACTTTGTGGGTCAACACTGGGTTCATTAAAGTGATGCTCTTATCAGTTGTATCATCAAATTTTCAGGACAATCTTAAAGATCTTTTCCTGACCCCAACACTTGAAGTCTCTAAATTTTGAGAACCAAAAATGCACTGAGTCTGTAGTGAGAATGGTTGAAACCACAAGCATTTGTCAGAGTGGAATTAATGACATAAAGCTACCCCTGGGGCTCTAGGAACCTGCCTGCTGTATTAAGCATGTCTTTTACTTCCCTTGTGGCTCAGCTGGTAAAGAATCCACCTGGAAAATCGAACCCTGGGTTCAATCCCTGGGTTAGGACGATGCCCTGGAGAAGGTAAAGGCTACCCATTCCAGTATTCTGGCCTAGAGAATTCCATGGACGTATAGCCCATGGGGTTGCAAAGAGTCAGACAAGACTGAGCAACTTTCACATTCACTTTTCTTTCCGTGTTCAGATGCTTTGACAGCTGGGGTTTGTGAATCCTGGAGGGACTGCCCTGCTCAGTTAACTCTGAGAGACAGTAAACAACTCATTGGAACTCACTTTTCAATGCAAACCATCAATACAGAGCTCACAGGGCAAACACCCCAGTCTTGGGTTCTCACACTGGGCTACTATCCCCCTGGCCTAATCACTCCAGAGCCAAATAGGCATCTGATGACTTAGGAAAGCCACTAAGCCCCAGAGCCTGCTGCAGGAATTCAAACTAACCAGTCCTCAGCCTGCTTACATGCCTTATACAGAAACCACAATAGAGGCTGTCCTCCCATTCCCCTTTCTGCCTCCTAACCACTCAGGGACTCCCCCTCGCTCCCAAGGGCCTTCCTCCCCAAGCCCATGTGTCCTTCTCTTAAAATCTTGGAGCGTAACAAACTACTATTTCAGTGGCAGTTGCTTCCTGATCTGTGGGCCTCAACACATCTAAATAACAATAAAACCTGTCTTTTAATATACCATCTTCCTCCAGGACTGAGCTGTGGAAGCAGGGTTTATATCTTCTCAGTTTACTCATCCATCTCCTGCATTAGATTTTGATAGAGACACCGCCTACATATATGGTTGCTGGATGGAAATCAAAATTCCCTTTCATTGCATATGGACCAGCAGCGCATGCTTGATGAGCAGATTCCATTTTCGTGAAAAGGAAAAGGCACCCCTTCCTGGAGCTGAGCACAGCTCAGCATGTGGCACTCTGGCTGGAGCACAGTCACACTTGAACCCTGGTTGGTGCCCCTGTCCAGTGCACAACGTGTACATCTGCATGTGGCAGGCCTCCGATCACCATGAGGATGACTTTCTTACTAACTCAGGCTGGCCAGAGCTCAGAAATGAAGGAGGGAAGAAGATGGGGAACGGGGAAAGAGGGCCAGAAAGGATAAGGAGTGGTGAGGTTGAGGGTAGGAAAAAGAGAATGCAAAAATGATAAAATGCCAGTTCTAATTAATAAGGAAACAGCTATCCCCTTTGTCTACCTGCCCCCTGCCCACTTTAAACCTACATCCTCCAATTTTTCAAGTTAAGTCTTTTACTAGTTAGAATCAACCTTGATTTCTGGACTTGAACAATGCAGACCTAACTTAAAAAGGAGAAGTGCTTTCTTTCAGTAAAGGAACTTGCCTTTTATTCAGGGGAGCCACAGATTTAAACCCAGTTCTCGGATGCTTGGGGCTGGTGCACTGGGACGGCCCAGAGGGAGGGTATGGGGAGGGAGGAGGGAGGAGGGTTCAGGATGGGGAGCACGGGTATACCGGTGGCGGATTCATTTCGATGTTGGGCAAAATTAATACAATATTGTAAAGTTTAAAAATAAAATTAAAAAAAAAAACAAAAACCCAGTTCTCTACATAGTCTAGTTTTAAGAATTACCAGTATTCTTTATTTTGTAGATTGCTATAGACTTCGAAGTTCATACACTAATAATACAGACACTGAAAATAAATACAATACAAAGATATTCTTAATAATGGGTGTTGTATTATTTTTCAATCTTCTCACTGGGAGGAAATCCACTCTACAAAGCCCTTCCTGAAGCTAAACTACTTAAAACTTAAAAGCAAAATATTATAGACTCCAGCTGTGAAATATTTTACTGTATTTAAAGAAAAAAAAGATATACAACTGTTCTCCAATATATTCTTCATAGAATTAAATAGACACACAAAATAAAAGAACCAGCTCTAAAACTTGAAGTCTCAAAAATTTTGAAAAATTTTGACTTGAGAATCACAGAAATGATAATAAAAATGAAACAAGAAATGTTAATATAGTGAAAGACAGAAGGATTAGTAAGGATACTAAAGGAATGTAACCTAGTACAAATGAACCATGGTATGTCTCTAGACAAGTTTATTCCAAGGCAGTAATCAACTTCCACAAACAGGAGGTGTAACACATCCAGAAAGAAATGTCAATGTTTCTAGTAGCTGTTAAAATGCTTTCTTTAAATGTGGATCATTAAAAATCCAATAATCCAGTCTGTGGTTTCAGATTCCCCCCACCCCATCCCACCCCACTGCACATACGAAAAACCTACTCACGAAATTAAAAGACTCTTGCTTCTTGGAAGAAAAGCTATGACTAACCTAGACAACATATTAAAAAGCAGAGACTTCACTTTGCCAACAAAGGTCTGTATAGTCAATGCTATGGTTTTTCCAGTAGTCACATATGGATGGATGTGAGAGTTGGACCATAAAGAAGGCTGAGCATCAAAGAATTGATGCTTTTGAATTGTGGTGCTGGAGAAGACTCTTGAGAGTCCCTTGAACAGCAAGGAGATCAAACCACTCAATCCTAAAGGAAATCAACCCTGAATATTCATTGGAAAGACTGATGTTGAAGCTGAAGCTCCAATACTTTGCCACCTGATGCGAAGAGCCAACTCATTGGAAAAGACCCTGATGCTGGGAAAGATTGAAGGAGGAGGAAAAGGGGGCAACAGAGGATGAAATGGTTGGAATACATCACTGACTCTATGGACATGAGTCTGAGCAAACTCCGGGAGATAATGGAGGACAGGGAAGCCTGGCGTGCTGCAGTCCATGGGGTCACAAAGAGTTGGACCCAATTTAGTGACTGAATAGCAACAAATAAAAAACTGGGCAATCTTACCATCCAGGTTCTCTCCTGCTGACATTGTGGAAATACTCTAGCCTCAAGTTTGACGTTCCTTTGCCTAATGGCAACACTGGAAACCAGGTATGAAGTGTATCACAATTGTCATAACACAGTACTTACTTTGAGCATGAAGTAGCAACCAGATTGGCTTAGCTAGAAAAAGACCTGGATTTTAGACTCTGCTCTGGCACTAACTGTAAGGTGAAGTCAAATCACTTCACCTCTCCATATATCTTCATTTTCTAACCTGGGAACAGTTCTATTTGTGGACAGTTTAAAATAGAGTAATCAGAATTACATGAATATCTATAGCTTTTCTTGGTAGAGATAATAATGAACTGGACTAATCCATGATGATTTTTATCGCTATGAAACAATTTTGCTTCTCTTCCTTTGAAATATAGAATAGGCTATGATAGTGTGATAGAACAAGAAACACATATTTGGTCTTCTTCCTGGTTCCTGACACAGAGCTTCCATAATCCTTAGAATTTTCTAAGTGATGGGAATGAAAGGAGCATCTTTTATTATTCATAATAAGCCCCTTCCAGCCACCCAAGAGTTCGTGCTAATGAGGTGACTCCTGGTTTACACCTACATAGCTTCAAAATGGGGGCTTATTACAACATTGTCAATCAACTATATTCCAATATTAAATAAAAAATAAAAAGAATAGGGGTTGACTGTCAGAAGAACAAACTATGTGATCAAAAAGTTGAAACTTTCACCCCCAACCCTGACCTCTGGGAGGGAAGACAGGCTGAAGACTGAATTAATCACCAATGACCAAGGATTGCATCTGTCATGCGTATGTAAAGGGAGCTCCATAAAAATCCAAAAGGATGAGGTTTAGAGAGCTTTGGTGTTGGTGAATGTATTAGGGCGCTGGGAGGGCAACACACGAGAGACTGCAGGATGCTGCACCCACCCTCCCCCACAAAAATGTGCCCTATGCTTCTCTTCCATCTGGTTCTTCCTGAGTTGTGTCCTTTATAACAAATTGGTAACAGTAGGTAAACTTTTCCTGATATCTGTGAGCTGTTCTAGCAACTTATCAACCCTGAGGGGTGGGGTTGTGGACCTGTCAATTTATAGCCTGTAGGTCAAAAGCACAAGGGCCCAGATTTGTGACGGGTGTCTGAAGTGGGGGATGGGAGGAGAAGGGATAGGTTTGTGGAACTGATTCCTTTACTTGTGGGATCTGTGCTGCTGCTGCTAAGTTGCTTCAGTCGTGTCTGACTGTGCAACCCCATAAACGGCAGCCCACCAGGCTTCTCCGTCCCTGGGATTCTCCAGGCAAGAACACTGGAGGGGGTTGCCATTTCCTTCTCCAATGCATGCAAGTGAAAAGTGAAAGTGAGGTCACTCAATCGTGTCCGACTCTTAGTGACCCCATGGACTATAGCCTACCAGGCTCCTCCATCCATGGGGTTTTCCAGGCAAGAGTACTGGAGTGGGGTGCCATTGCCTTCTCTGGGGATCTGTGCTAACTCTGGGTAATTAGTGTCAACATTGTATTAAATTACAGGACATCTCATTAGTATCTGCATAGAAATGAAGAATTCCTTGTTTTGGAAAACTCCCACATTTGGTTCCAGAAATGTTGCAAGTAGAAACAGATTATACACAGTACAGGCTAAGATAGTTGTGGACACCTTAATGAATCTTGTGAGTCCCTTGGACTGCAAGGAGATCCAACCAGTCCATTCTAAAGGAGACCAGTCCTGGCTGTTCATTGGAAGGACTGGTGCTGAGGCTGAAACTCCAATACTTTGGCCACTTCATGCAAAGAGTTGACTCATTGGAAAAGACCCTGATGCTGGGAGGGATTGGGGGCAGAAGGAGAAGAGGACGACAGAGGATGAGATGGCTGGATGGCATCACCGACTCGATGCACATGAGTTTGGGTGAACTCCAGGAGTTGGTGATGGACAGGGAGGCCTGGCGTGCTGCAATTCATGGGGTTGCAAAGAGTTGGACACGACTGAGTGACTGAACTAACTAACTCACTAATGAATTTGTTACACATTAATACAAGTGCATAAAAATACTATTCACTGGGGAAAACAGTTCATGTTTGACTACTAGCATATAAAATGGCAAACCATCAGTGCCAGATACAGTCACAAATAAATAAAGTAAAAAAAAAACTGTACACAACTAATTATTTCCGACTATAGTTATATGAGTCTGAGTGAATTCCGGGAGTTGGTTATGGACAGGGAGGCCTGGCGTGCTGCGATTCATGGGGTCGCAAAGAGTCGGACAAGACTGAGCGACTGAACTGAATTGAACTGATAGTTATAACAAAGCAAGAACCCCTAGAATTACTATTGGAATGTTTAGATTTAAGCAAGCTAGCCTGTTACTCTTTATCCTTTCTCCCTCTGCATGACTGAAGTCACTGAGATGGTCAGACTCTTTCAAAAACATGTTCTTCAGCATCCCAGGATACATTGTCTAAGATTCTATCACCTGTTTTGAGAACGTGTCTTAATTAGGGCAACATGGTGAAGAGGAACAAACCAAAGCATTAGAATTTGATAGACCTAGCCTGGAATCAACCCCTTGACATCTATGATCTTGGACAAGCTATTTAATTTGTCAGACATGACTTAGCAAGTGAACAATAACAAAAACCTTTAGGTTTCTTGAATAAAATAGGAGTAATAATAGAGAGTTTGGTTGTTGTGGGAATTAGATATAAGGCATAGGTATATGTTCAATAAATGCTAGCCACATATAATATTTACACAGCTTGATTTTTGCTTATAGACATACAATTACTCCATGAGTATTCATTTCTTTTCCCAACTATACTATAGGTTCAATGAGCCAAAATCTTTGCTTTTGAGTGGTTCACAAACTAGTAGACCAGTTGGAATAAGGTAGTGTCAAATCTATTTTCACACCCCCAGAATCATGGGCATGTTAGGAGTTCCCAATGTCCCTAAGAGGAAGAAATAAGATTGTTTTGATCACAAAGAAAATAGTGGCCATCAGACTACCACTGTGACAGGAGAGAGCTGGGTGAAGGGTTCCTGGGTGGTTTATCCCTGAAGGGAGTGTGGGTGTCCACAGAATGGAGAATGAGGTCCCAGGCTGGACTGGGCTATGAAGAGAATTAGAAGTTTGGGGGAAATGGTGGATTATGGATGCATGTGTGCATGGAAGTTGCTTCAACTGTGTCTGACTCTTTGTAACCCCATGAACTGTAGCCCACCAGGCCTCTTTGTCCATGGGGATTCTCCAGGCAAGAACACTGGAGTGGGTTGCCATGCCCTTCTCCAGGGGATCTTCCCAATCCAGCAATCAAACCCGCGTTTCCTGTGCCTCCTGCATTGCAGGCAGATTCTTTACCACTGAGCCACTGGGGAAGCCTGGATTATGGATAAGTAGAGACAAATTTGAACATATTTATATGTCAGGGGCTTTTTTGTGAAGTTAATGGAAACTGAGAAGCACGAGGAGGTTATCAGAGTAGAAGCAGTTCAGAGAGCCAAATTGGGCTTTGCAAGGCTCAGAAAAGAGCAACTTTCATGCAGAAGACCTGAACAGATGCAACCGAATTTCATTGTACAGCAGTGAGCTCTGGCCTGGTACTATCACTGAGGGTTTTGAAATATTTTTGTAAGTATGAGATTATAATTCTCAAAAATGTATATTATTTGAAAGTATATCTGTTTTATATTAAGGACAGATGACTTTATATCTCTACAGAGCAATTCTTTCAAGAACCTAAATTGAGAAACTGCTAGAAATTATAGGACTGCACTTATACACCATGTTGGTGTTTTACCTAAACAGTCACAACCACCACCTTTAAACATTCCTAAGATTAATGGCAGGAGCTGTCAGCCAGAGAAATGACAGTTCTTCCGTATTAGCAGAAAGAACATGGTCACAAAGGTAAATGATGTCTAGTTACCAAATTAATTTTCAATTCAGCAAAGTCCATGAAAACAGAGACCTTTCTTAGGCCTGGATCTGACAGTTATCTCCATATAATAATCGGTTGCTTAAAGCTCAAAAGGAAGAGAATGTGAAGCAATAAACACAGCTCTTTCTGTCTCCACAAACAGGGCTGCATGCTTCTAAAGAGGGATCCACCTAACAAAAATATCTTTGGGAACCAGTAGAGCAGCAATGGGAACTGAGTCTATTTTTCCAAGTTCTTTCCTGAGTTCTAATTAGACTTTGAAAATTCCATAATGAGAATAAGTAAAAAAACTAACAATAAGCCACCTAAGAGGATATCTACCTGTATGTATACCCGCACCTTTGAATTTTATTCCTAAGAGCTTTAAGATATGAAAGGACATCTGGTGTATTTATTATATACAGATATCTTAAGGGATCTTTCCTTTTAAAAAAATTTGAATGCTTTACTCCAAGATTTGTCTTCCTTTCAGCTTTCCATATTTGAGGAGGCAAGCTTATCATCAGTCCTATAAATCAACCCTGGCACCAGCAACAAATGTTAGTAGGTGTTGGAATTGTCTCAGAAGAAGACAGAAAGCTAAACTCTAGGGAAACATCCGTTTATAGCTCAAATCCATCTGAGTGGCCGATGTACAAAAGAACAGAGAAAGGGGACCAAAACTCACTGTAAAAGCATTCTACCATGGTGCCCATACATTACATGATGTACAAAAAATACTATATAACTCTCTATTGGTATAGTCAATTTTTTTGTTACTTCATCTCTTATTTATTTCAAACCTGCTACCCATATGTACTTTTTCTTCTGTTTTTCGCTTGCTATTCTCCTCAGTTATCACAACCATTTAGTTAAGGAATCTCTGATCTTCTACAGGGGGTGAGGAGAGGCAGAAAGCCAGGCACACGGTCTCAAAACTTATTGAAAAACTTTCTTCTTAGGGAAAAACCCTGTTTAAAATAAATACTTTATTTCATGTGTCTTGCCATGTTGGGCTGTGTGCTAAACATAACTCTTGGCGCTGAAAACACAAGGTCTGAGGAGATTAAATAGGCACTTTACAAAATTTAGCTGGGGCATTATGAAGGGACTAAACCTAAGCTTTCTCTATATTATGCTTTAAAATGACCAGGGCAGGCTGCTTCCTGTGACCTGAAAAGGCTAGTTTCAGTTTGCCTATTTTGTGGATTAGAAAAGTGGCGGAGAAGGTCTGAGACGTGCTCCAGGTCACACAGCCGTACAAGACCGCGCCAGACTTTCTACTGAGTGTTCCTTACCATACAGACAGACATTTGGATTTTCTTTCTTCTAAAGAGTCTTAAGAAGCATCAGATGACAACAAGGTCTAATTCAGTCTCCACACCTTAGAGAGGCATCACTCGCTTGGCCTCTGACCTAGAACGTGCTGTGGCAAAGAACCTGGCAAGGGAGGCTGACGGACCCCCGTGGGATCAGAACAAGGCAGAAAGCGTGTGCCTCACACACATACATGGTCGATGTCCTAGGCTGAAGGATGCTGTTAGTTCAAAGTCACTTACCCAAATCTGAAGCTTAATTCTCTTTTCATTTTTGAATACAGTTTTGACTTTGAAATCGATCCCAACTGTGCTGACGAACGCAGATGTAAAGGAGTCATCTGCGTAACGGAAGAGAAAAGATGTCTTCCCCACGCTGCTATTGCCAATGATGAGCAGTTTGAACATGTAGTCAAAGTTCTGATCAGAGGAGTCTTTCTGGCCATACCTGGCATCTTGGGCAGAGGCCATCTGTGGGGAAAAAACAAAAGAGGTGTGGATGAGTCTTCCGTTTGCTATGAAGCTAGCAGCACATTCATTATTGGCCTTGCCAGAAACAGATGTCAGACCACTTAGGAGACAAGTTGAGAGAGCTCCCCAGCCTTCCTCTGATGCTGGTATCCATGGCAATAATTCCCTGCTGGAAGACAGAAAAGCAAATCTTACGGCTCTTTCCAGCTGTGTTAGTGTTTGTCACTGCTCAGCATTCAGAACAAATCAAAGACACCAAAGGAGATGTAACATGAAACGCGAAGATATGAGGGCATGCAGATTCTGGAACTTTGTAATTCCAGTGACAGCGACACCAAAGTGGCTGAACAGCAGGGTGCTTTTTCCTGAGTTATCTGAATTATTAGGGTCTCTCTTATTTTCTAGGGAAGCATACCCAAAGCCTATCTCTATTTCATCTATTGATATCACTTTAAGTCAACATCTTTACATACATGATCAATCTCTTTCAAATAAAAAATAATGATAATGACAAATACATATGGTTCAAACAATGTGCCAGGAACTGTTAACCCTCATCACAACCCTGTAAGTGGGTGCCTTTATTATTTACGTATTAAAAGGAGACAGTTGAGGCTCCGAGATAGTAAGTAATTTGCTCAATTTCACACACTTTGTAAGTAGTAGAGGCAGGATTCAAATCAACCAGTGTGGTGCCAGGGCTCATGTTCTTAACACCTCCCAGCCCAGTTCCCAAAGAGAACTAAGGAAATAAGCACATATGCTCTAAAGACAATGTGGGAAAGATTCATTGCAGATGCATTCATGAAGAACTCTACCTGGTTCAAACCTTGCTTCCACCACTTACTGGCTCTGGAATATTGAGTTTTTTTTTTTTTTTTTAATCAGTGTACCTCAGTTTCCTCTCTTCTACAAAATGGAAAAAAAAAAGTACAATCCAACCTGAAACACTTGTGAAAATAACTGATGGTAAATCTGTATGACAGATGTATAAAGAAACCAGCATAGAATAAAGAATAATCTCTATAATAATTAAAAATCCTCTGGGTGGATTTTCCCTCACCTTTTTTCAATGACCATTTTAACATCTATCAAAAACCCTGCTGCATTCCTCTAAGTGACATCTGCCTCCATATAGAAACGAGGTGGTTAGAAGGGTAAATCCCACTGATCAGTGCATTTACCCGATTATCTTTGCTGATGCTATGAATTCTTTGTTTGCTGTGCTCTTCAATACAGTAGCTACTAGTCACATATGCCTGTATATATTTAAACTAAATAAAATTAAAATTTAGTTCCTCATTCACATTAGCCACGTGTCAAATGCACAAGAGCTACTTGAGGTCAGTGGCTACAACACTGGATAGTGCAGGTCCAGGGCACTCATAACTGCAGAAAGTTCTATTGTCTGTCTAAAGTCCTTGGCTAGACAGTCTTTTTTCATTCCTTATAAAATCTGATTAATAAGTGTATCCTTCTGTTGCTGGTGGTTTACTTGCTAAGTCATGTCCGACTCTTGCGACACCATGGACTGCAGCCCACCAGGCTCCTGGGTCCATAGAATTTTCCAGGCAAGAATACTGGAGTGGGTTGCCATTTTCTTCTCCAGCGGATCTTCCTAACCTGGGGATTGAACCTGGGTCTCCTGCACTGCAGGCAGATTCTCTACCAACTGAGCTACCAGGGAAATCCCATCTCTCTATTAGGGGGACGGCAAAGAGGTGGCAAAAATACATAGAAGAAATATACAAAATAGATCTTCATGACCCAGATAACCATGTTGGTGTGATACTACCTAGAAACAGACATCCTGGAATGTGAAGTCAAATGAGCCTTAGGAAGCCTCACTATGAACAAAGCTAGGGGAGGTGATGGAATTCCAGTTGAGCTATTTCAAACCCTAAAAGATGATGCTGTGAAAGTGCTGCACTCAATATGCCAGCAAATTTGGAAAACTCAGCAGTGGCCACAGGACTGGAAAAGGTCAGTTTTCATTCCAATCCCAAAGAAAGGCAATGCCAAAGAATGCTCAAACTACCGCACAATTGCACTCATCTCACACCCTAGCACAATAATGCTCAAAATTCTCCAAGCCAGGCTTCAACAGTACATGAATTGTGAACTTCCAGAAAAGGCAGAGGAACCAGAGATCAAATTGCCAACATCCACTGGATCATCAAAAAAACACAAGAGTTCAAGAAAAACATCTACTTCGGTTTTATTGACTATGCAAAACCCTTTGACTGTGTGGATCACAATAAACTGTGCGAAATTCTGAAAGAGATGGAAATACCAGACAACCTGACCTGCCTTTTGAGAAATTTGTATGCAGGTCAGGAAGTAACAGTTAGAACTGGACATGGAACAACAGACTAGTTCCAAATAGGTAAAGGAATATGTCAAGGCTGTATATTGTCACCCTGCTTATTTAACTTCTATGCAGAGTACATCATGAGAAATGCTGGGCTGGAAGAAGCACAAGCTGGAATAAAGATTGCCAGGAGAAATACCAATAACCTCATGCAGATGACATGTACATGACACCACCCTCATGGCAGAAAGCAAAGGACAACTAAAGAGCCTCCTGATGAAAGTGAAAGAGGAGAGTGAAAAAGTTGACTTAAAACTCAACATTCAGAAAACTAAGATCATGGCATCTGGTCCCATCACTTCATGGCAAATAGATGGGGAAGCAATGGAAACAGTGACAGACTTTATTTTTTGGGGTTCCAAAATCACTGCAGATGGTGACTGCAGCCATGAAATTAAAAGACGCTTGCTCCTTGGAAGAAAAGTTATGACCAATCTAGACAGCATATTAAAAAGCAGAGAAACTACTTTGCCAACAAAGGTCCATCTAGTCAAACCTATGGTTTTTCCAGTAGTCATATATGGATGTGAGAGTTGGACTATAAAGAAAGCTGAGCACTGAAGAAATGATTCTTTTGAACTGTGGTGTTGGAGAAGACTTGAGAGCCCCTTGGACTGCGAGGAGATCCAACAAGTCCATCCTAAAGGAAGTCAGTCCTGAATATTCATTGGAAGGACTGATGCTGAAGTTGAAACTCCAATTCTTTGGCCACCTGATGAGAAGAACTGACTCATCTGAAAAGACCCTGATGCTGGGAAAGATTGAGGGCAGGAGGAGAAGGGGATGACAGAGGATGAGATGGTTGGATTGCATCACCGACTCGATGGACATGAATTTGAGTAATCTCCGGGAGTTGGTGTGGACAGGGAAGCCTGGCTTGCTGCAGTCCACAGGGTCGCAGAGTTGGACATGACTGAGCAACTGAATTGAACTGAAAGAGAAAAGCCCCAGAAGACATTTGAACACTAGAAACAATATATAGTGCTCAGTCTCATCTAAGACCACATTGGCTGCTAAAATCAGAGATATGTAAAACAACTGAGGGAAAGAGAAAAGGAGAGATGGTGCAATAATGTATTTCCTTTTTAGAAATATTGCCAGTAGGAGAACACAACCATATGAGCAAGAATAAAGGCAAAAAGAAAATCTGTATATATTATTAAATTTAAGGACAGTAAACATTCTGATTGCATTTCACACTTTCTTAATAAATATAAGCTTAAGCATTTTTCTATCTTACATCCACGAAACCACACATATGTCTTCAGTAAATACGACTGTAATGATTGCTTACCAGTGGGAAAAACTAGGCCAGTAAAACAGGCATGTATCATCATTCTCCTTTCTGACCCAGGAATCTACATGCTAAGGTAAACTTCCCCCAACACAAGCAGTCTGCCAAGAACAAAAATAGGATTATAATTCTTGACTATTGGTTTGAACAATGATGTCTTGCTCTGACAAATTTTGACACCCCAGAAAGCCAGGTAACTGTTTTGTTTGACACTTCTATTCCTCCAGACATAAGCCTTTCACCAATTAAGACTCCCCCCTCATGGAGGTGCTAAGCTTCACCAGGCCTGCAATTGGTCTTTGTTAAGAAGATCTTTTTACCATCTTTTATGTGAACTAGCCCAGAGACTAGGTTCTGAATTAAGCATGTTCAGTTAAGCCATAGTCGGAAAACAACTCTATGAGTATCCTGGACCTGCTCATTTTCTCAGCCTGATTACCTACCTACCAATACCCTGAGGTGGGATTCTAACTGATTCCTGTGGATTTCTAGGCTGCCTTGAAAGAAAATGTGATAAAGAAAGCTGATCAATCCCAAGTCCTAGTCCAAAATTAGACCAACTCCAAAACCTACAGAAATATAGGCATCATCATGATATGCACTTTTTAAATGTAACTGTAGAGATTTACACAGAGAAAACCATACTGGAATTTTCTCCAGCATAAGAAATAGAAGATGTTCAATTTTAAAGGCTGATTATACCAGTTGCAGTGGCAGCAGATAATGTGGCAGGAGTACAGAGGATGAGCGAGGATGAGGCTGGTGGATACGTGGATCTAGATCCTCCAAAGGATTAATTAGAAGAGTCTGTCAACCTGTTAACCTTGAAGATGGTACATGGTTTCTTTAAACTATTTCCTGATTTATATCCCCAATAGGATTCATCCAACTCTTTGAGACCCCATGAACTGTAGCTCACCAGGCTACCCTGGCCATAGAATTCTCCAGGCAAGAATGCTGGAGGGGGTTGCCATTCCCTTTTCCAGGGAATCTTCCCTTCTCCAGGGATCAAACCCTGGTCTCCTGCATTGCAGGCAGATTCCTTATCATCTGCGTCACCAGGGAAGCCCCATAAGATTCACAGTGAGTCCCAAAGATGTGCATTCAGAATGCATATGTGTTTCATTAAACTTTGGAATAATGAAACAAATCCTGGCGTATAGAATGGAGTAGACTGCCCTAACCTTGTTGAGGATAGAAATGAAGCGATTTTTATTTACAAAACAGAAACAGTCACAGATGTAGAAAACAATCTTACAGTTACCAGGAAGGAAAGGGGGAGAGGGATAAATTGGATGATTGGGATTGACATATACACACTAGTACAAAGCAGGTAACTAATGAAGACCTACTGTATAGCACAGGGATCTCAACTCAATCCTCTGTAATGGCCTGTATGGGGAAAAAGCCTGAGAGAGTGGATATACGTATAACTGACTCATTGTGCTGTACACCTGAGAGCAACGTCACATTGTAAGTCGACTATACCCCAGTAAAAAATGAAGCAATCTGACAGCATATGAATGTCAAAGGGACAGACAGTCACTACGTAAGTTTGCCTACACTTTTAAATACGTTCATGTGAACGTTTCTGAAATGTTCATGGGAAAATATGAAAACGTGAGTAGGCATGAAGGAAGTCCCAGAGAGTGAACTGGATTTTATAAAAGATAGATATAAGAAAAGCCTTTTAATTGTATTAATCTTAAATTAATTAAAAGAATCATAGAGTGGGAAAGACTGTTGAGGGTTGTCCTCCTTCAACTTATCACAGTCTCCCTCTTGCTGGCATGACGCTGGTATTCAAGCCTAGCCCTTCCCATCAAGTGACAGAAAGTTCACTGGGCTATGAAACAGCCTACTTCATTGATGAACAACTACAATTGTTAAAAGTTTCTTCCATAAATTTGAGCTAAAATCTACTTCCCTATAGCTTCTGTTCATGTGTTCTGCCTTACGAATCAAAGAGAGTTGACTCATTTACTCATTTACATTACTCATTTACTCTCCTCCTGACTGGATAATCTCAGCTTCTTTAGCCCCTCTGTTCCACATGGGACGTGCTCAAAGCAGCCCACATATCTAGGTTAAAGCTGACATCTCTGCAAATGTCAAAATCCCATGCATGGCTCCTACAATTGGTCACAATATTCCAGATATTTATCTGGTCAGTGCAGAGTATAATAATATTCTTATGTCCTATCACACTTGACTTAACCATAAAGTAATTCTCAAATGTTCAGCGCCTTTTTTCACATTCACTGTTAAAAACATGGGTCTCCCCTATCCTGATCCTATGCCTTGGCGATGTACTTTTTAATGAAAGTGTCAACCTTTATATGTTTTCTATTACACTTCCTTTTGCTTGTTTCGATTTCCAATTCTGTTCTGTTCTGATAACTTTATGTCCTTTCATCAAAAATATTAGTTATCCCTTCCAGATCTATGTCATTCCTAAGTTTAATCAGTATGCATTTTATATATACTCACTTAAGATGCTAATCAAAATGCTAATAAGGTGGTAGACAAATAACAATGAATTTTTTTTACCCTGCTGAATATATAAATCTATGAATGAGACCTCTACCATATGTCCTTAAGGACCTTGGCAAGTTTGAAGCAAATTTTTAACCTCTGGGAGTTAGCGCCTTGCAAAGTCACTGTGCTGGCCCTCTGGGTGTCCCTTGGTTCAATAGCAAGTGAACAGATCATAGGTTTAATTGATGTGTCATTTTTAATTTCAATTATAGTTTCCCCAGAAGTCCTACTGACCAGGGACCAAGCAGATTACCTTTGACGAACACAGGCAACCACAGTCTACTTCAGAATTGTTGAACATTAGCTCTTCCAAATAAATAAGAAAGCCAAATTATCTGCAGGAATTCCCTTGGGTGCTTAAGAAACTAAACTACACTAAGCCATTTTGTGCATCTGATGAGAAAAACAGAAAGAAGTCATTTTAAATGTACTATGTTCCATCAACTACTACTGGTAACAGCCTGAAGGTCCATGGGAAGAAGAATGAGGGTAAATTATCCAGAAAATGAAATGCAATTCTTTGCAACTGGAAGACTGAAAGTAAGGATGGGCCTTATATATGAGAAGCATGGAAATACATAAATTAGTTTCAAATCTCAGTTGTTACCTGAGGGAAAAGAAAAGGGTAATAAAAGGAATTATTTCTGAGATTTCCAAAGGTAAGACTAAATCTTAAAAAACCAAGAGGGAAAATATTAAAACACAGGATTTTCAAACACCTGTCACCTGGCCCCTGGTGGTTTCTCCTGGCGAAGGGCTCCTCTGTGCTTGGTTTGCCTGCCTCTGTGCTTGTCTCTTTAGAATGGATTGTAACTGTGATGTTCTTTGCAGTCTCCAGCCAACAATTTCTCTGTGTGTCTGCTACTGTTTGCTCTGGCGAGAGCCAGTGGAGAAGCAATAAACACTATCCATATCACTGCAGACCCATCACCACTGCGCTGAAAAGATGCTATCCAGGGACCTGGAAGTTGCCAGGACACTGGAGGGTAAATAGTGGTTTTTCCAACCCTGGTTTCTGAAGTAAAGGACCTAGGAAGTAAAGTAGCATTGGGAAATTATCTCTTTTCTTTGTGTTGGAAGGGAATGAATTACTATTTCATGGGACTCCTGGGGAATGTAAATGATGATACACCAAATTATAGTTACACTTCCAAGATGCAAGTTGCTCTAAGTTTTAAGGATATTCCTCAAGCTCAGTTTCACAGACATTCTTGCAGACTGCATCTGGATCTCTATTCCATGCATAGGTTCTTTAGTACATGTGGAAAACACACAGCAGATGCACAGGAAAATGGTAAAATAACTGCACCAGCTCTTACAGACACTGTACTACATGCTTTACACATATTATCACATCTCATCCTTTCACTGCCCCCAGATATCAATATCTACCTGTTAGCACCCCCGTGTTAGAGGAACTGAATGTCCTGAGTGTATTTCAGAAAGGCCACCTTTCCTCAGCCCTCGATAGAAGCATAAGGGAATTTTTTTCCCAACCTTAACTATGAGAGTTTAGCAGAGCTCTTGAAGGTAAAATTCAAAACTTGGTGAGGCCCCCTGGAGTTTTTATTTCTTAGACTTGTCCACATGGCACCTCTAGCAATTCATCAACTACAGGCTACATTTTCTTCATCAATTACATTTAGGTTTTCCTCCCATAGTACTGATCCCTGTGGAGGCTTCTATTCCAGTAAACTGTGATTCTCCCCAGTCTGGTGGCAGCATTTTCCCCTGTGACCTCAATTCTCCGATGTATCTAAGAAGAGTTGTTAATTTTCAGTTTGTTCAGCTTTTCTCTTATATGAGGATAGGAGTGACCACTTCCAAGTTCCCTCTATACTGAGCAGGAAACTTGAAGCCATTATCCCCATTTTAAAGACAAAATTAAGAGTATCCGAAAAGAGCTGAAGTAGAAGGGGGTCCCTGTTTTTCAACAGGATATCCTGATTTCTCCGTGTACTGACTGAACCTTTGTGACCTGGAGCAAATGGGTTATAATGTACTGTATAACAGAGAGAACTCTACTAAATATTCTGCAAAACCTAAATGGAAAAAGAATCTGAAAAAGAATGAATATACATATAACTGAATCACTATGCTGTATACCTGAAATTAACATAACATTGTAAATCAACTATACTCCAAAATTAAAAAAAAAAAAAAAGAATTACAGACATGCAGGCTCAGCTATTTCACTCTTCTCTTCATCAAACCAACAAGTTTCAATCACAGAGAATACTGAAAGAGGTATGGGTCCTTCTTTTTCCCACTTCTAGGGAAAAAAATCCATTCCTCTGTTGAAGAGAGGCAAAAGCTAAACTTTTTAAATTTTTAAATTTATTGTAACACTTTTCACACCTCCTTTGAAATCTATAGATGTTTGTTACCACAGTGTCAAGAAAAAGGAAATGAAGTTTATCAAAACCTGTAAAAATGGTTCCTATTAGTATCAAACACAGAGAACCAGTGTTCTCAGCCCAAGCTGTAGTTCACTCCTGATTCCTGGCGTGTTACAGAGGGTTCCTGGTGGCGGAGAGCCTGCAGAGGGCTGTGAAGCAGAGGGAGAAGGGGATGCTCAGATCACAGAGAGAAGACTGTGAGCCATGATCTCCTGTGAAGGGATGGTGGCTGGGAGAGCTCCGCTCCACTCCAGTGATTCAGTGCTGACAGCTGCAATGAAGCAGAGCCCAGCCCAGTAACTCCTGCACATCCTCATGGATGCTGAAGCCAGAAGGTCATTAGTGCAGTCCTAGGGAGCCTAGAAAATCCCATGGACGGAGGAGCCTGGTGGGCTGCAGTCCACGGGGTCGCTAGAGTCGAACATGACTGAGCGACTTCACTTTCAATTTTCACTTTCATGCATTGGAGAAGGAAATGGCAACCCACTCCAGTGTTCTTGCCTGGAGAATCCCAGGGACAGGGGAGCCTGGTGGCCTGCTGTCTACGGGGTCACACAGAGTCGGACACGACTGAAGTGACTTAGGAGCAGCAGCAGCAGGGAGCTGGGGAGCACCTAGCTGCTGGTAACCCAAGCTTTATAATCAAAGCACAAAAAGAGAAACACTATTGTACTTCTTTACTACCAGCTCTGAAATTATGTGCAGCAGACACATTTGTGAAAAAGAGCATTCCACATTCTTGGTGTGATGTGGATATAGATAAAGAGCACATGCTTTTGGGTCAGGTTGCCTGAGAAGGAATCCTAGATCTGCTACTTGTACAAACTTGGGCAAGGTTTTTGTTTTAACAATCATAAGCTACAATTTCCTCATCTAGAAAATAGGAATGATAGTGAAATCATCAAAGTAAAAGTGTTGGCATGTGTAAAGTCCTTGAATAGAACATCCATAATCATCTTTCTTATTCCTTTTGTTATATTGAAATGATATAGAAGCCACTCACCTTCTCCCAATTCTTATACTTGCTGCTATCTGAAATGGAAATGGTTGATTTTATAGGATATAATCCCTCTCATTTCCTAACTTTAAAGTGCAAGGGACTTTGATACCCAATATCCCAACTCTGTACAGCTTAATAATTAGCAAAATAAACACCTTATGTTTACTCTCTCATTTTATTTTATTTTATTATTATTATTTTTTCTGTTTCTTGTAACATTCTTTTTTTTTTACTCTCTCATTTTAATATTATGGCATGGAACAAAGAGCAGTCATCAAAACACTTTTCGTGATAGAAGCTGACACTCTGCCTACCTGTATGCAGACAGAAGTGTCCTGTAGTCTGGAGAGACTGTGGGGAGGGCAATGTGGCCAGTGGTCATGTGACCTGTCCTATGACACTGCCTGCCACCCAATAATTTTGGAGATTTTTTCTTTTTAACTAAATTCACAAAACCCTTGGGTGTGCAGACTTTTGTGGAAATTGAAAGTGGGCTAATAAGCGGGCAGGATCCAAATAAAGTGAAAATGATAGTTGCCCAGTCACGTCCAACTCTTTTTGACCCCATGGACTATGCAGCCCTCTGGGCTCCTCTGTCCATAGAATTCTCCAGGCAAAAATACTGGTGTGGGTAGCTATTCCCTTCTTTAGGGGCTCTTCCTGACCCACGGATCAAAACTGGGTCTCCTGCACCGCAGGCAGATTCTTTACCATCTGAGCCACCAGGGAAGCCCAGAATCCAAGTAGCAAATGGTAAAAAAAAAAAAAAAGAAAAAAAAATGGGAAAGGGAGCTCCAGCATATAGGTGGCCAACAAGCACGTGAAAAGATGCCCAACATCACTAATTAGTAGAGAAATGAAAATCAAAACTTACAATGAGGAGAGGGTGTGGGAAAAAAGGGAACACCATTGGTGGGAATGTAAACTGATGCAGTATGGAGGTTTCTCAAGAAACTAAAACTAGAGTTGCCATATGATCCAGTAATCCCACTCCCAAGCATATATACAGACAAAGCTATAATTCAAAAAGATACCTGTACCCCTATGCTCATAGCAGCACTATTCAAAATAACCAAGACACAAACAACTTAAGTGTCCATCAACAGATGAATAAAGATGTGATACATATACACAATGGAGTATTACTCAGCTATAAAAAAGGATGAAATGCCATTTGCAGCAACATGGACGGACCTAGAGATTATCAATCTAAATGAAGTAAATCAGAAAGATAAACACCATATGATATTACTTACATGTCGAATCTAAAATATGACACAATAAATGTATCTATGAAATGGACTCACAGAAATAGAGAACAAGGTCCTATGTATAGCACCAGGAACTATACTCAATATCTTACGATAAAGCCAAAACGGAAAAGAATATGGAAAAGAACGTGTGCATTATATATATATATATATATATATATATATATATATATAATTGAATCACTTTGCTGTTCAACAGAAATTAACATAATATTGTAAATCAACTACAGTTTAATAGATTTTAAAAAGAAAGGGGGCTCTAGGAACTAACTCCTAGTAGTTAGGGGGAAACTCTCTTCTTCTGGGGCCTTGGAATAGGTTTTAGGTAAAGTTTCACCTAATCTCTGATGTGCAATTTGATAAACCATCAAAGTCCACAATAACATTATAGACAACAATACTGCATGATAAACTTCAAAGTCTCTAGGAGACTAGAACTTATTGTTCCCACTATGTACAAGAAATGATAATTATACGATACGTAGAGGTATTAGCTAACACGATCGTGGTGACTATACTGTAATACACAAGCATATCAAGTCAAATTGGTGTACATCTTAAAGCTATACAATGTTATCAATATATTTCAATTCTATCTCAACAGAAACAAAAATTTCAAAGCCCACAATAAATAAACAATATCTTGCATACAGGATGGTTATTTCCATCATTTGCTAACACCTTTCTAAAATAATGCAAAGGGTATCCACAAAAGTAAAATTCCAGATAGACAAAGAGAAGTAGCACAGAAACGTCAACAAAAGTTTGGGATCTGGAAGTGCATGACTAGAGAAAGGGGAACCTTAGGCCTGCTAGGGAAGTCCACCAGAGCCCAGGCAAGTCTGGAATGGCCTTAGGATTGAAGACACCAAGTGTCTTGTTCCTAGGGTGTAGCTAGAGTCACCAACTTTCTTGTTTGCCCAAAACTGAGGTGTTTCATGGTACACAGCAGAACTTTCAGTGTTAAAATCTGCAAGCTGGGATGGTAGATCACACTAGATGTTTCTAGGTGGTGCAATCAGAAGGACTGGTTGAAAATCCAGGATCCTGCAAAGCCTAGCAACATCTTCTCCATATACAGCTCTTTTAAAACAAAATTAAGTCTAAAATATAAAAAAGTCATCAAACATTCTTGACATTCACACTTCCTAAATGTAGATGTCAATTTATAAAAATGAAAGAGCCTTTCTCTTAGCAACAAAATGTAAAAAATCCTTTAAAACTTTCTCATAGATATGGATAAAATATATATGCCTTCTCATCATTTCTTGGTAGCAAGAAATAGCAGACATTGTGTTCTCATATACCTGCTCTCGGGCTTCCTTGATAGCTCAGGCGGTAAAGAACCCACCTGCGAATGCAGGAGGTAAGAGGTTGGGAAGATGCCCTAGAGTTAAGAAACGGCAACCCACTCCAGTATTCTTGCCTGGAGAATCCCATTAATAGAGAAGCCTGGTGGGCTACAGTCCGTGGGGCTGCAAAGAGTCAGACACAACAGAGTAACACACACACACACATACCTGCTCTGTAGAGCTGGATATGTTTTTACTTAGGAATACAAAACTGAATCTTCATTACATCCAAGATTTCCAAACCTGGGAAACTCCTCCTGAATTCTGCAAAATTAGAATAGTCAAGGTGGGGCCGGGATCTAAATTGTTAAAGCTCCCCATGTGATTCTCTGGATCAGTCAGGTTTAGAATTTATTGGATTAACAAGTGTTGGCAGGGAAGCCAGGGCAGGTGCCCACTGTCAAGACCTCAGGATGTATGTACGAGGAGACTGAGCAATCTGACACAGAGTCCTGGATCCATGGGGACCCTAGAGCTCTCTATCAGCTGCCGTCTTCACCAGTCATCTCTTTCACTGATGGGGACAGCAGATCTCACCAGAATGTTGACTTGGCACAGAAAGTCTATACCCTAGAATGCCCAGCCTGCCAGAAAAGCTGAATTCTGAGAAACGTTGTTACAATTAACTCTGCCCTGGTAGGAGTCAGAATCTTCTGAGGATCAGTGATACAACTCACGGAGAGCTCTCTGTCAGACTCGGAGAAGGCACCACCTAGGAAGAGGCAGCAATCCTGTTCTCAGCGCACACAAGGCTCTGTGGAACGTGGCCTGGACTTCCCTCATCAGTCATTTTTTAAAATAACCCACAATTAGATTTTACTTCCCTCCATTCCATAAAAAGGGATCCAATAGCTAGAGGAGGTCAGTGTCTAAACTGAAACCACAAAATAAAGAATACCTCTTCCTGAGAAGAAGAAAAAGGCTAAACAATAGACATATGTAAAAGAGTAGACCAATGTTAACAGTAGACATTTCTTTTTACCACATATGTACTATATGGTAAAAAAAAAACAAAAAAAACTCTCATAAAAACACCTAGTAAAATACTCTAAAAATCTCCAATGGGGAAAATAAAAACTAACTTTTAATATTAGCATGTGCTTCCCCCCTCCCACCGCAAATTTCATCATTAAACATTTCACTTCATTTAATGTTTTTAAACATTTTACAGATGTTTCATATTAATTTTAAATACTTAAGCCCTTGAAAAATGCCTCCAGGGATTTGCTATAGATTCCTTCAAAATCTGGACATTTCCCTTCCAGTCATGGATAGGGGGACAAACCCCATTTATGAGACAATGGGGCTATCTGGACCATTCTCGAGGAAACTGGGTTAGCAGTCTACAAGGTTGTGTTTCCAGACTGTGCAATGGGAATGGCGGACAGAGCCACCTTTATACTTACAACCATCTGGGCTTTTCATTCTAAAGCCACTGCTACTATCATTTACTACAAAGGCCCAGCCTGCCCAAGCATGCGCACTAAAAGAAGGCTCACACGCACAGGTGTGCTGTGGTTCCATTGTTGCCTTTCATCAGCCCTACTACCGACAGGTGTTCAGTGACTCAAACATTCAAAGGAAAACTGCCTTTAACTGCAAACACCATAGATAAGGGTCACCTGGGGTCATATTTTGCTAATTGGTACTTAACATGGTCTTTCCTCAAGCTCTTTAATGGTCCTCAAGCTATGGCTATTTTAGCAAGAGGCATTCATCCTGTTGGCTACCAAGAGTTTCTAGTTGATGAGACTCAGACATGCATCTGAATCGCTCCTAACAAATAACAAGTAATTAAACTAAAAGCAGGTAGACTATGAGGAGGATCACCTCTTCAAGTTACCTTATGATTTGGGTTCCCAGACCATGAAAAGCTGAGAGTGTAGGAGCAAAGTGACCATGGTTTCAGGGTTTTCTCAGGTGGCCAAGTGGGCACAAAATGAGGCTCTTTCAGGTTTGCCAGAGCTGAATTCCTAATGCTGCACTCAATCCAATCAGCTTACTGAAGAGTTCATCAGGGAACTACTGACCCTGTCCTTTTACAACTCTGAGTCGGACATGACTGAAGCGACTTACAGAAGCAGCAACAGGCAACTAGGAAAGCCAGAAAAATAACAACCTTAGATACACAGATAATACCATTCTAATGGCAGAAAGTGAAGAGGAACTACAGAGCCTCCTGATGAAAGTAAAAGAGGAGAGTGAAAAAGCTGGCTTGAAACTCAACATTCGAAAAACTAAGATCATGACATCTGGTTCCATCACTTCATGGCAAATAGAAGGGGAAAAAGTGGAAACAGTGACAGGTTTCATTTTCTTGGGCTTTAAAATCACTGCAAACAGTGACTGCAGCCATGAAGTTAAAAGACACTTGTTTCTTGGAAGGAAAGCTATGACAAACCTAGACAGCATGTTAAAAATCAGAGACATGACTATGGATGTGAGAGTTGGACCATAAAGAAGGCTGAGCACCAAAGAATTGATGCTTTTGAACTGTGGTGCTAGAGAAGACTCTTGAGAGTCCCTTGGACTGCAAGGAGATCAAACCAGTCAGTTCTAAAGGAAATCAACCCTGAACATTCACTGGAAGGACTGACGCTGAAGCTGAAGCTCCAATACTTTGGTCACCTGATGCAGAGAGGCAACACTTTGGAAAAGACCCTGATGCTGGGAAAGATTGAAGGCAAAAGGAGAAGGGGGCAGCAGAGGATGAGATGGTTAGATAGCATCACCAACTCAATGGACGTGAATTTGAGCAAACTCTGGGAGAAAGTGGAGGACAGAGGAGCCTGGCATGCTACAGTCTGTGGGGTCACAAAGAGTTGGACACAACTTAACAACTGAACAATAACAAGGCAATTGAAGACCTAGGACATTGACTCTTATGTTTCACCGTTTAGTGGACAGAAGAATAGTTCATGACCCCCATAAGACTGACATAATGCTTCAGACCAATCTGAAACATGTTGGTGTTGATGTTTCTTCAGAGTTAAAGCTGTTAAGGAATATATTAGTTGATAAAGGGAAGCAATTATTGAAATGCTTTATTTTTATAATTTTGCACCTTGTTCAAATTTTTGAAAGTGTCTTGAAGCCCACACTCCTATTTAAAAAACACAAAGAAAAACATAGTATCACAAAAGCAACAATCATAGAAATATTAAAGGATAAAAATTAAAATGTGAACATGAATATTTCCCCCAGAAATCTATAAGGAATAATCAAAGCACTAATATTATTTATATTTATCACTTTTTCTATAAAAGGCTCACTGTGCTTTCTTGGTTCTACACAATACTGTAAATTAATCCTACTATAGGCTCTTCCAATATTCAAATATCTCTTCCCTAGAGAGTGTTATCTATCTTCACTTGGCAATATAACATATTTCTAATGTAAAAGAAGTCAACATGGAGCCCGAAAGGAAAAACAGTAACTGAAATAGACATTTCCTCAATGGGTTTAACAAAAGGCTGCAGATGATAGCAAAGAGTCAATGACTTGAAGATAAATTAACAGAAATCATACAACTGACAAAGAGAAAGAAAAAAAGAAAAACATAAAGAAAAGCCTAGTGATCTGTAGAACAATATCTGAAGTCTAACATACATGTAATTGGAGTCTCAGAAGAAAACAGAAGGAGATAATGAGATGGAAAAACATTTGAAGAAATATAGCTAAATATCTTTCAAATTTGGTTAAAAGTATAAATTTACGTATCTCAGAAGCTAATTCAAACCCCTGAGCTGACCCCAAAACAAAGAGCAAAATGCTGGTTTTAAATGCTGGTTATCAATCATATTGATAAACGCAACACATGAGAATGGGGAAAAATCCCAGCTAAAGGATACTTTCTAGACTGGATAAACTGCAAGGCCCAGTTATACTCAGACCATAAGATTCACACTTTAAATATAAAGTCACATATAAGTTGAAAGTAAAAATAGGACTATATACATATTATACACACACACACACACACACAGAGGCATAAATATATGTGTGTATGAGTGTATGCATGAGACACTATTAAGAAAGAGTGTATTTATGTACACTTTAAGACAAGGAGCATTGCTAAAAATATAAAGGGAGATTTCATAACAAAAGCCAGGAAATTTTTTCAGGAAGACACAACAATTATATATGTGTGTGTGGCACCCCACTCCAGTACTCTTGCCTGGAAAATCCCATGGATGGAGGAGCCTGGTAGGCTGCAGTCCATGGGGTCGCTAAGAGTCGGACATGACTGAGCGACTTCCCTTTCACTTTTCACTTTCATGCTTTGGAGAAGGAAATGGCAACCCACTCAAGTGTTCTTGCCTGGAGAATCCCAGGGACGGGGGAGCCTGGTGGGCTGCCGTCTATGGGGTCGCACAGAGTCGGACACGACTGAAGCGACTTAGCAGCAGCAGCAGTGCACTTAATAAAAGAAGTTCAAAATATATAAAGCTACATTGAAAGGACTAAAAAAAACTGAAAGACTGACTACTATAATTGGGGATTTTAAAATCTTTTTTTCAGTAATTGATAGAATAACTAGACAAAAAATAGTAAGGTTAGAGATGATCTCAGCAACAGCATACAATACCATGATATTCCAACACAACACAATACCACTACACTTCAGAACTGTTGCATGGAGCATTCACAGAGCACATGGAATGCTCATGAAGTTAGACCACACACTAGCCTAAAAACAAGCCTAAATTTTTTTTCAAAGACTGAAATCTTAAAGAATATGTTCTCTGGTAGCAGGAGGATTTAATTAGACATCAATGTTGATAAACTATCTGGAAAAGATGCAGGTATTTGGAAAATTAAACAATATATCTCTAAACCCATTGATTAAGAAGAACATCACAAGAAGCAAATAGTTTAAAATAAAATATGATGCAAATACTACACTCAGAAATTTGTGAGAGTCAACTACTAAAGTTGTTGTTAGAGATTTATCATTGTAAATACCAGGCTTATTCTTAAAAAGGAACATTTAAACTCAGTGATCTAAATTTCTACTTTAAGAAGCCTAATAAACAAAATGGTTCTATTAAAGTTAGTATAAAGAACATAGTTGTTTTTTTAAATCCCAAGTCAATAAAATAAAAAATAAATAACAAAAAAGTTAACAAAGGGAAAAGTTGGTCATTTGAAGACATTAATAATATTGATAAATATCTAGTAAGACTGGTAAAAGGGAGGTAGGGAGAAAAAAGAGAATTTATATTATCAAAGAGGGGATATCATTACAGATCTAGAGAAATTAAAAGATAGTAAAATATTTTGAACAATTTTATGTCAATAAATTTGAAAAATTAGGTGAAAAACACAATTTACCAAAACCAACCCAAGATGAAATAGAAAATGTTATATAGGCATAAATACTTTTCTCCTGCAGTGATACTGAATGTTTAAGACAACGCTCAATCACTACTTAACAAGTCAGAAATCTGGACACAGGGTAATTTAGCTAGGTCCTCTGCTCATACCGCTAAGGCCTTACAAGATGAAAATCAATGTGTCAGCTGGGCTGGTTCCTACCTGACTGTTCTGGGGGAAGATTCCACTTCCAAGTTTTTACAAGTTGTTGGCAGAATTCAGTTGCTTGTGGTTACAGGACTGAGGTCCCTATTTCCTTGATATATAGGCTTCTTTATCTTTAGGCCAACAATCCTCATGCTTCAAACTTGTGACTTCCCCTTCTGCCACATCTCTCTGACTCCAGCAAAAGAAAATTCTCTGCTTTTATTGGCTCAGGTAATTAGATTGGACCCACCTGAGAATCAGGTCAATCTTATTTTAAAATACATAGCATGACTTATATTGGCAAAGGCTCTTTCGTTATGTAATATAATTTACTGGTATGTTCCAGAAAGGCCACAGACATCTCAGCATGGGGTATGGAGAAGGCTATTCTGCTAAAGGGAGATAGGGACATGAGAGTGTAGGTAGTTGGATGATAGAGATATTTGTATATCAAAAAAGTGTCATTTGTTTAAAAAAAAAAAAATGTCCACAAAGAAAACTCCAGGCTCCAATAGCTTCAGTGATAAACTCTACCAAACACTTTAAGGAATAAAATACATCAATCTTACACAACAAAATCATTCAAACAGCAAATTCCCAAACACTTCTCACTTGTTTTATAAGGTCTGCATAACTTCTATATTATAACCTCATTAAGGCATTAAAAGAAAATCATATATTAATATCCATTTTGAATTTGAAGGCAAAAATCTACAACAAATTACAAATTGCATCCAGAGAATATATAATAACTAACTGGCTTTATCTAAAGAATGTCAGATTAACTAAAAATCAATCAGTATAATCCAACAGAATAAAGGAGATAAACCATGTGATCATGGCAATAGATGCAGAAGAAGGATTTGACAAAATTCAGCACCCACTTGTATTGAAAACAAATACTCTCAGCAAGCTAGGACTCAAAAGAAACTTCTGTATGATAAGATATCTATACCACCACCAACAATAAAACAATTACAGCTAACTTCATACTTAATGGTGAAAGATGGCTTCTCCCCAAGACTGGGAATAAGATAAGAATACCTGCTCATCACTTCTCAACACTGCACTAGCTATCCTATCCTGTGGAATAAGAAATAGTGAGGAAAAAAAAAAAGGTCTTTGGAAAGAAAGAACTGCCTCTATTTGCAAATCATACAATCACTTATGGAGAAATTCTTAAGGAATTTAAGGATTTCAATTGATGGTGCTAAAGAATCTGCCTGTCAGTGCAGGAGATGCAAGAGACTTGGGTTAGATCCCTGAGTTGGGAAGATCCCCAGGAATAGGAAGTGGCAACCACTCCAGTATTCTTGCCCAGAAAATTTCATGGATAGAGGAGCCTGGCAGGCTATAGTCCATGGGGCCGCAAAGAGTCGGACATAACTGAGTGACTGAGCACTACAAATAACAAATAAATGTAGTAAGGTCTCAGGACACAGTTTAGAGAAATAAATCAAAGAAAGTACAGAATCCAGATATAGACACCACTTAAAATTAATAACCTAAATTTCATTAAAATAAAAATTCTCATCAAAAGACACTCATAAGATATGAGTATTTAAGGCACAGACTGGCAGAGAATATTTTAATACATTTGAGGAACTAGTTTCAAAGCTATATAAATAAATATATAAACAACAGATTAAAAAAAAAAACTATATAAAGATCTCCTACAACTAAATAATAAAAAGACAACCCCAATAATGGATAAAAGGCTAAGCAGACACTACATAAAGGAAGAAAGGCAAATGGTCAGTAAACATATAAATATGCTAAAAATCACAGTCATCAGAAATACAAATCACAATGAGACACCACAACCGCCAATTAAAGTGGCCTTGATTTAAAAGGCCACTGACACCAGACACTGTTGAGGATGGGAACCCACTAGAATTTCACACACTGTTGGTGAGCATATGAAATGGTACTATCATTCTAGCTAGAGACTTGACTGTTTCCTACAAAGTTAAACAAAGACTTATCCTTCACCTCAGCAATTCTACTTTTAGGTATCTACCCAAGAGAAATAAAAACATATTACTATAAAAAGACCAATATGATAACATTTATAACCTTCATTATAGTAGCCCCTAATGAAATTACCTCGAAATCCATCAACAGAAGAACAGATTTTAAAAGGCAGATTGATACACCAGTATAATGTGTCAATAAAACAAAATGAATTATTGACACATGCAACAACATCAATGAATTCCATACACATTATAATGAGCAAAATAAGCTAGACTTAAGAGTACACTCTATATATTCTGCAATATGTTCATTTTGTATGTTTTACAGAACTATCTAGAGTTCTAGAATAAACAGGACTAATTTATGATGATCTTACTATATCAGTAGATTAACCAGAAAAAGAAAGTAAAATAAAGGAACTTGTTGGGTTGAATGGAAATGTTCTATATCTTTATAGGTATGTATTACATAGGTGTATCTACTTATTAAGAATCATCAAATTATTCACTTAATATTCGTGCATCTCAATGTATAGAAGTATCTCAAAAACTATAAACAAATGAAAAATGCTAAAAATTTACATAATTCCAAATAAACCTAAAATATTTCATCTTCACAGGTCATAGTATGCATGGTAAAAATCTATGATCTATTAAGAGGACTGCCCTAGAAGCTCTGGAACTTATTATTATTAGTGAATGATAAATGTAGAAAACTGTTGGATGACCTTTAACCAATACATCTTTTTTAGGCGGTGCAACTCCTCATAAATTCCCAGGAAAACTCAATTTTTAGCATATGGAATATGATGGTCAAGAAAGGAATTTGCAGTTCCAATATAAGCTTAAAATGGCAGGGGGAAATTGTGGTTATGCCATGTAACGATTCCACAACTCTTTAAACTGAAAACGGAAAATCATTCTTACACCATAGAAATTTGCTTTTATGGCAATTTCCCTCTCTACCCTCCACTTTCCCTTACAGAAGAAAGATGGATACTTGAGGAATTTGCTCAAATCGAGCAAGAAAGAAGTTCTTGTTTCTCCAGTGTTAACTATGGCTTTTCTCCGTCTCTGTAAGGGATGAGGACTAAACTTCCATTTGTTATGTAAAGATAAAGGGATCATAATTGAAGTTGGATGTGGTAGAAATTCAACAGTAATAAAATGCAAGATTGCCTGTGGACTTCTCACAGACAAATGAAACAACGTTACTTAGGTCTTGTTTCTAAGTTTTTTTGTTGTTGTTATACAGCATGGCTGTATTTAATATCTATTGTGCTTTCCACCTCAACTTCATTTTCAGCCTACACTTTCTACACTTTCAGCATACTCTTTCTTCAATCTTCCTCATTTTTAGCCAAACAACCTTTTTTGGCACACCGCTCCACGCTTTGAGTAGTTGTTTTTCTTTGGTTTCCTAAGTAGCTGGGAGGGATTGGGGGCAGGAGGAGAAGGGGACGACAGAGGATGAGATGGCTGGATGGCATCACTGACTCGATGGATGTGAGTCTGAGTGAACTCCGGGAGCTGGTGATGGACAGGGAGGCCTGGCGTGCGTGATTCATGGGGTCGCAAAGAGTCGGACACGACTGAGTGAATGAACTGAACTGAACTGAACTGAAGTAGTTAGAGGGCTCTCTGTACTTTCACACCTACATGAAGAAAGCTTGTGGATAACAAAACTGAAGATGAAGCATTTAAACACAGACAATGAACTCCACTTTGGTCCTTGGAGAGTGTAAGTAAAGCTATAAGAAATTTAAACCAGGAAGACAAAGAGCTAGCCATTTTTAAAACACTGACCCTTCTCAAATATTTGATTTAGTTTATATAAGATAATTTTATAAACAGAAGAGACAATTTTCCTTTTTCTGATCCAAATGAAAATCAACATGGCACTCATTCTTTATATCACCTTTTTGTGTCTTCTTAAGGAACCCAAAATAATAGCGGAAACAACATGGGCTTCCTAGAGATCTAGCAGAATTTTGAATTTACCGTGTTGGTCAAGTTGTTTAATCATATAAAGCTCTAGTTATCTGCCTGTAATTAAGGTAATGGTGACCTCTAGGACTGTTTTATATTTCTCACACACACACACACACACACACACGCACACACATAGATCTGACTGCAAAGCACAGTGCTTGGCACAGACAAAGCACTAGATAAACTGGAATTTGTTCAATCAGGCTCCTGAATCAAATGATAATTTGCTCATGAAAGTGTTGCCCTTAAGTCATGAGCACTGCTATTCCCCATTTCATTTGGTCCTCGGGATTTATGGAGGCACTAAAGGAAAAAACACAAAATGACCATCTCCTGCATTAAAATTGTAATCCATCATTTGGAACACTTACCAAATGCTATTCCTGGTTATTTAGTTGGAAATACAGACAGCAAAGACTATTACTGCTATTATCCTGCATTTTGCATCAACTCAAAGAGAAATATTCTTCAGAAAATTTGCATATATCAAAGACAGCTATACTGAACAGAGCACCAAGCTATGTACAAAGGCACAATAAATACTTTTTTAAAATATATTGAACAATTTTAAAGGGTTCTTTGACTTAAGAAAATATAAAAAGTAAATTAGCATTTTAAATGATATGGTTTGGTCTTTAAATGGAAAAAATGTCAATTATTCATCTGATTATATTTTCATATATCAAAGTCATCTGGAATGTGATTATGATTCACAAGTGCAAGTGCTAAGGCAATATCTGCCATATATATAAAGCATGTTTATAGTTTTTATTCTTCCTATCATTATATATTTTTGAAAACCTGACAGTAATTGAGAGTTGGCCACCACAACAATTTACTTGGTAAACTGAATCAATAAATGTGCTTTAAATATACTACAGAAAAAAGTTTTTTATTTTTTTAAATGTACATGTTATTCAATACAGCATTTGGGCATTAAAATTTTTAAATTAAAAAAACCAAGTCAATGAATAAAATACATCCCAAATATGAAAATAACTGCAGAAGCAAATTAATTTTGTTACCCGTTTTTATACTAATTATTCATTAAAGTTCTGACTAAATTTTAGAATTGCAGTGCCTACTACAAAGTTGATATGAATTGATTTTAAATATTTCTTAGGGCACTAATTTCATGTAGTTCTGTAATATTTTGATGACCCTTCTGAACAGTCTAAGCAATACCTGTAAGAAAATAAATACTGTAAGAAAATAAAAATCAAGATGCACTGTGATCAATTTGTTAGTAATTTATTTTAACATAAAGACTTCAGTGCATATATGGGGTTAATGTTGAATACTAACAATCTACTTTTAAAGTCTACTGTCAATGTTTACTTGTAATCAAATATGATTAATGTAGCCAGTTGGCTCTTGGCAGTAACTCCAGTAATGGGAAATTATCATAAGCCAATACATCTTGATTACAACAGCCTGTACCTTTATTGTCTGTCCAGATTCTTTTCACATCAGGTCTATAATGAAAAACTAAGTCACAAAGACAGGTATTAGAAGATACACAGCAGGGCAACTGTTCTCTGGAACAAATCAAGTTTTCAGTAACTCATAAGGCAATTTGAGAGCTTTCATTAATATAATGCTTCAACAAACAGTTAAATTTTTTTCACTTAACAGTCAACATCTCTTAATATACATAACCCATGAATGAATATTAGAGTGGGTTGCCATACCCTTCTCCATGGGATCTTCCCGACTCAGGGATCAAACCCGCGTCTCTTACATCTCCTGCATTGGCAGACTCGTTCTTTACCACTAGAGCCACCTGAGAAGCCATACATAATCCACACCATAAAGGAAAAGTAAATTGACGCATACGTTTAAAGCCCTTGATTTTTTGAGGAAAAACAGTTGGAAAACCTTTAAATTCAAATTAAAGTCAAACATTTATATTGCTGGATTTGGCAGCAGGGGTGGGTTCTCAAGAGAGACAACACGTTCCAAACGGTGTGTTCCATTCCCTCTCAATTCATTCATAAAGTGCCTTTCTGTTACGCAATGGGATCACTCTCCTTGATAATGAACACAGGCTGATGGTTAGTAATAACTGATTGTACATACAAACGAGAAAGCATCACTCATCTTTACTTAAAAACAGAACTTAAGCACGATGCTTAGGCAGAGGCACCTTTGCAGGGAGTCAAAGGAAGCAAACATAAGAACGTGACTTAAACAGGAATCGGAACGGAAAACAAATGGGCACAGTAGTCAGGAAAGCTTGGAGGAGAGTCTCTGAAACGCAGGAGTAAACCAGTGTGGACACAGATAAAGGGCTTGCATACTTCTGGGAAGAGTGAAGCCCTGAAGTGTTTGCTCATTATTACTAGAACCCTAATTGAAGAAAGAGACTTTGGGGACTCTAACATTGGTTTCTCCTTTCTTAGAGAGCTCTTAATTAAGCGGAATTTGCTCTATACCGACTCCAGTAGACAGCTCGCAACACCAGACCTGGTGTGTCTGCCCCGTGATCACGAACCAGGCAAGACAGGAGGAACAATCAATACCAATACGAGATGGCATGTTCCTCTGACTTTTGTTTGCCCGGGTTGACGTTCTAGACACTCTTATCCTCCTTGTGGAGCCCGGGAAGATAATGTATACTCCTATCCCTCCTCAAAACAGCCCCAATCACAGCCCCGCGGAGCGGGGTTCTGTCCCCAGGACCAAGTCTGAACCGCGTCCCGGCGGATGGCTGCCTAAGACCTTCCCTTAGATGGGGCGCAGTTTGTACTTGGAGCGAGGGAGAAAGCGTCTCTCTCAATTCCTCCCGAGGCCACACTTTCTATATAGACCCACCTGCATGGGAGCTTCGTGTCTCATTGTTCGCAAAGTGTCCTTTCTCCCTGGCTAACACAGTGCTGGCTCGGGCGCCCGGTCAAGCGTGCACAGCCCGCGCGCTTCACGCTCCACTCTGCACTCGGGGTTCGCTAACCGGCTCCAACATCAGCACTGGAGCTGTCCCTTCCTGGCGCCGCACACGCGTACTGGCCCGGAGCCCCGAGTGCTCCTGGGAGTTGTAGTCTAGCCTAGCTGAGCTTCCCCGCAAACCGCGGAGCAGTAAACTACATTTCCCGGCAAGCCAGCATTTAAACGGGCTGCTTCTCCAGTAGGACTCGGCCGCGGAGCCTCCCTTCTCTTTTGGACTCGCTCCTGGTTGTTAGTGCTCTCAGCCTCCCGAGCTATTTCCTCGCAAGGTGCAGGCGAAAGTGACCTCAGTTCATTCATCTCAGCTGGAGATTTTTCTTTGCTACCTATCGGCTTCCGAAGCTACATTGTGATTTTCCTGGTTAGGAAACGCACTACCTTGTGCTAATTTACAATCTAAACGAAACCTGCACTGTGTTCTGGAACTCTCCGCCCTACACCTCCCCATTCCCAATCGGGAAAGTTTGTACATTTCCATAGGCAGAGTAGGGTGGTTTTACAATCTCATTCAGCAAACGCGGGGGAGAACGACAATGAATGGTACACACATAAAGAAAGCGGTTTACTCACACAGTTGCACTGAGAAGGCGCCCACGCGCGCGAGTGTACTCACACACACACACACACTCACACACACAAAGTCCATGAAAGCGAGATTTCACGCGGAGCAGGCGGAGGAGCTCCCTTCTGCTTACCTTTCCGTACAGCTCCATTGCAACTCAAGGTTCCGAAATTCTCAGTAATCCCTCCTGCTCCAAGTGAGGTTAAGGTCTCACGCAGGAAGCCGGGCTAGACGCACTACACAATGGAAGGGGTGGGGGTGGTGCCCGGCGGAGGGAGAAACGAGGGAAGAGAGTAGAATACAGCTGATTTAGATAGACGGGTTTTTTTCCTCCGAGGGGAAAGCTTGGAGTCTTCAAGTACCGGCTGCAGAGAAAGAACTGGGAGTCTTAGGAAGTGCCAGGGGAGCGATCGCACCGGGCAGCCCCTCCCCAGGCCCTCCCCCGGGCACCGTCCACCGTCATTAGAGCGCACACACAACCTCTGCCGGCCCAAGGCTGGAGAGCTGATACGGGACTGGGTTATTTACCCAAAGCAAGTCATATAAAATGAACACATTCATCACCAGAGCCCAGAAACACCGTCACAGAACAAGATAGGAGACCTCTATTAAGCTATCCTGTCCTTTCAACAGAGAGTCATTCCTTACATTACAATCATACTCCTCCCTGGCTGGTTCAAAAATGGTTTTGAAATCTTGGAAAATGTACTTGTATTACACTTACCTTCCCCTCAACTGACAAATATGTGTGACTATCCATATTCTCTGTACCCATCTAAAAACTCCTTTTCCCCCAAGAGTGAATGTTAATCAGTGCAGTAATGATTCTTGCCTTTCACTTTGTGGTCAGAATAATTACTGGAGGCAGAATGGAGAAGGAATGAACTTGATACTGACAGAAATATGGGAGTAACAACAGCAAAAACAGCTTGAAACTTCATTGCACTAGACAAAGCAGTAGAACAGAGGTTCTTAAATGTGCTTGAAAATCTCTTAAAGGTGCTAAAATTCGTATTCTCAAGGCATGCGGAGAGATTCTGATTCACTAGATGTGACCGAGGAGTCTGAGAATTAGCATTTTCAACAAACACTCTAGAGATTCTGATGCAGTGCTTCTTTGCCATTATTTGAGAAATACTGCCTTAAAATCTTTTATATGTAAGAATTTTTCAAAAGTATAAATCTCAAAACTTCATAGACTGACTCAATATTGCAATAACAGTGTACTGGGAAACTACCATGTTTTAAATGTTCTATTAATTTTAGATTGTGCTTTTTGTTTTGCCTTCAAAAAAAAAAAAAAAAAGAAAGAAAGAAATCTAGACCTGTTTTCAATTCTTGCAATCAATGAAAATATAATGTGGTATCACCTAGGTAAATAGTTTTTATAACTACTCAGAAAACACAGTTGAAGCACAGCTCCCCTCACAGTTGAGGTTATGTGAAGGTTAGAGCAATTTCATTTAAATTAACTAATAACAAATAAAATTAAAAGGTAAAAACCAATATCAATATATTTTTCAGTTGCTTATTAGACATAAGCCTTCTGCAAATAGTTATTGACATTTAATGATAAGAATTTGCAGAGCCACTTAGAGCTTGTCTGTCTTCAAAAGAATTTCCTGTATCTTTTGTACTATCATGATCACCTTCTGAAACTCTCAGAATTCAGGGTCTGATACTACAGAACATGTTAAAATATTACAAATGTTGAAACGTTATGGGTTTATTATTGTTTGAGTAAACCAAGAACCCCTGAAAATTGAGTTGCAAAAAAAAGAGAGTTGTGAAAGGTTAAGGGGATCTTAGTTCTGTTTTGTTTCTCCTGCCTTCGTTGGTTATTTAAGTGGGTTAAGAGAGTGAAAAAAAGCTAGCCAGTGATAAACTAAAGAAACAAAAATGGACAGGACCTCAGTTATCTCCCTAAAGTCGAAAAAGCACTTTATCGGTCACCATCTATGAGTTTCATTCCCAAGATGACCGCTGGAGCTCCAGCTCTTCCATCCACAGTCTAGCTGGCAAGAAGGAAGAAATGATGATGAAAATGATGCATCCCAGTATCCCTTTAAATACACCACTGCTCTTATATTACAATGCCTAGAACTTCATCTTGTGATCATACATACTTGCAAGGGAGACTGGGAAATGTAATCCCTCTTCTGGGTGAACCTGTGCCCAGCTGAAAATCAGGAGTTTTATAAAATGGCTAATGGGGAAGAACTGGAATGGGTAGCTTATCCCTTTTCCAGGGGGTCTTCCCAACCCAGGAATCAAACTGGGGTCTCCTGCATTGCAGGCAGTTCTTTACCAGCTGAGCCACAAGGGAAGACCGCCGGGAAAGAATAGGGACTGACAGACAGCTGGTAATTTCTATTACAGGGCATGCATGCTGTGCTAAATTGCTTCAGTTGTGTCTGACTCTTTGGGACCCTATGGACGTTTGCCCACCAGGCTCCTCTGTCAATGGGATTCTCCAGGCAAGAATACTGGAGTGAGTTGCCACGCCCTCCTCCAGGGGATCTTCCCAATCCAGGGATCCAACTGCATCTCTTTTGGCAGGTGGTTCTTTACCACTAGTGCCACCTGGGAAGACTATAAGATAAATCTTGCTGCTTTTTTCTCTTTGCAATTTTACTGAAATGTAAATGTCTAATAATTTTAAAATTCATCCACTCCCAGGGATCTCTCTAATTTAACAGCCATCAAAAAGCCTTAGAATCAAGGAATTACCCAAAAGTTAGAAAAGTCTGACTCTTGTTGAGGAAATAAGGAAAGAGGGAAGCCTTCTACAGTTCCATATGAATCTGGGGTTTAAAAGATTTAAAAGGCAAAGTAGAGTTAAGTAAAGGCAAAACAGAGTTAAGTGTGGGAGGTGGGAGGTGGGTTCAGGATGGGGGACACATGTACACCCTTGGCTGATTCATGGCAATATATGGCAAAACCGACTACAATATTGTAAAGTAATTAGCCTCCAATTAAAATAAATAAAATTTTAAAAAGAGAGCTAAGTGAAGGCAAAGGGGCCACCAGTGAATGTCACAAAGTATGTAGCTTAAGCATGTCCCCCATTAGAAAGTAGAGCAGGCTCAAAGGTCCTAAGGTCCAGAAAGCATGACTTACCCAGAATCTCAGAGATGAGAGAGATAGCTGAGATGAGAACTCTTGGGTTTTTGTCTTTGGATTTAGTTTTCTTTTCATTGTCCAACATCACGATTCATTATTGATTGGCTTTTAGCAATCCTATGTTTATTTGTTATTTACAAGTATTCACTTTTTTTTTTTTGGTTTATCTATTATTCACTTTGTTTGTTATCAGTCCCTGTCTACATCAGCTCCAGTAAGGTTCTGTCAAGTAAAGTTAAATGTGTGCGTACTCAGTTGCTAAGTCATATCCAACTCATTGCGACCCCATGGACTGTAACCCACCAGGTTCCTCTATCCATGGGGTTTTCCAGGCAAGAAAACTGGAGTGGGTTACCATTTCCCCCTCCAGGGGAATCTTCATAACCTAGGGAGCAAACCTATGTCTCCTGCACTGGCAAATGGACTCTTTACCACTGAGCCACCTGGAAAGCTCTCAATGAGTTAAGTAGGTATAATTTATTTGGCCAAAACAGAGCCAAGAACCAGGGTAATTAATTATTAATTAGTAATGATGATGTTGGTTAAATGAAAAATAGCATTAAATACTTTGTTTCTAGCACTGTTACCATCTCTCTGTTAGGACTTGTGCTGAAAAATAAAATGACTGAGGTTTGATATAAGAGATAAGCGTAACCCCGGGGATTCACTTACGCCCCCATGCAAGCCTTACTCAAATCCACAGTGCATGGGTGTTGCTGGATGTCTAATCCTAGGTGTTTTGGGGATCATTTCCAAACAAGCAGGATGCATTCTGGACTGAGCCCTGTTACCTTTGTCTGACTATCTGTGTTGAAGTAGGCTTTGATTTCAACTTTGTGCAGCGTCTGTATCAAGAATTGTTATTGATTGTCTCATGTTCCCTTTGGAAGAAATTGAGTATCCCCGAGATGTTATTGATTTCTTTTTAATTAAAAGAAAAATCATTTTAACTCATTATTGCTCACCATGTCTCCACCCACACCTAATCAAAACAAGTCAAGTGCTTTGTAAAAAATAAATTCACTCCAACTAAATGAAAAAAAAATTGATGCTTTCTTTCTATAGCATAAATATGATATTATTCATGATAGATCATTTTCTTCAATACTCCTCTGTGGTAGGCACTCTGTCTATATTATTCTATCTAATCCTCAATAATATTGCAAGGTAGCATTATTACCTTATTTTACAAAGAAGAAAAAGAATAGAGAGTTTAAGTATTTGGTTAGGGACACCTATCTAGCAAGATGTTGGGCTAGGATTTTAAGCTTAGAATTATCTGTTTCTAAAGCCCAGATTCTTGCCCATAGTCTTACTCACAAAAGGTAATATTGCTTCCAGATGATATGTTTAAAATGTATTACAGAGAAGTTTTACTGGACTTTGTTGCTGTTATTTACCTTGCTTGGAAAAACGGATACTACATATAGTCCTGTCATGGAATTACTGGGTTACTTATATCTTTTCATATAACAGTTTTAAATTTGAAAACTACCAACATTTTCAGGACTTCCCTGGTGGCTCAGATGGTAAAGCGTCTGCCTGCAATACAGGAGACCCTGGTTCGATCCGTGAGTTGGGAAGATCTCCTGGAGAAGGAAATGGCAACCCACACCAGTATTCCTGCCTGGAGAATCCCAGGGACAGGAGGAGCCTGGTAGGCTACAGTCCATGGGGTCGCAAAGAGTCGGACACGACTGAGTGGCTTCACTTCACATCGCTTCACTTCACCAATATTTTCAGATACTGATTTATTTGGTGCACTAGAAATATTATGAAGGAGCTTCTTATAAATTTCAGATCATTGGTGAAGTATACATGTTTTATTTCCAACTCACAGAAGATAATTTTAGAATAAACAGATCATAATTATGCAAATTATGAGAAAAACAGAAGAATTCTAAACAACAATCCCCACATTTTACACAAGGTTCTTATTCAGCTACAAGTTTCAAATTGGTAATTTTGTGAAAAGACTATGTGACCTACAGTTTTAATAGCCCATGGCTTACTTCCAAAGAGATAGATATCATTATCTTTTTAAAACAATTATCTTGTAAAGTCATTACAAAATTTGAAAACAGTTTTATAATCAAGACCCAACTTAACTATCTGGAGTTTAGATATGAAGTTTGCTACCTCTAGGCTCTTAACTGGTCAAAAAAGAGTCAATCTAACATACTAACTTTGAGAACAGAAGGTGGCCCTAAGCTAAGCAGCATCTCTTAGTAGATTTGCAACAGTGTGGAATATGCTGTGTGTGTTTTGGTGTGTGGGGGGGAGGTTGGGGGTGATGATGGAAGAGCATGCTGTGGGCACCCAGCCAGAGCACCTGTGACAGACAGCCTGCATTCCTCCAATAGCTGAGTGCCCATCCAAGGCTCTAAGCTAAGCATATATCTCAGAACCAAGTCTAGCTGAAAAGAATGAGCCTCATGACAAATATCTATGTCCTGAACTTCCATAGCCCTTAAAAAAAATGACAGACCAGTACACAAAGAAGGGCTCTTACAGATGATCTAACTGAATCTTCCCATCTAATGCATTATAAATTAGATCTCAAAAATGTGAAATGACCTGCCTGAAGTACCATATGTCATCCAATGCCCTTAAAGGGGTGTTAACTAATATTGGATAAAAAGGATATTTTGAAAGTATGTCACAGTTTATTAGTATAATCAATTTTATGTGTAGCAATAATTTTATAGGGTTATTTTTAGGTTTACATACTATAATTTAAAATGGAGGGTCAAAAAAGTATAAGACACCATCCTCATCCTCAAGGGGGCTTCAAACTAGTTCAGAAGATCAAATAAACAGGTAACAGATAACAAGACCTCAGGGGCAGAGATAACACAAAGCAGGACCTGAATAGCTGCCTGCCCCACTCTTATCATTAGTAACTGCTTTAAAGATTTATAGGAAAGAGTGATCAGTTCAAGGATATTCTATGGAGAAGTAAATTAGACCTCTGAATAAGAAGGTATCCAATTGTAAACATAGAAGGAGAGACAAAGACTAGCAGAAGTTCAAAGGAACTTAAAGCTTATTTAGGTCTTTTTTTTTTTTTTTGAGTTTGCAGATAAAGGCTCAAATATGAGTAATGACTCATGTAGCATTACACTAATTAATAACAGAGCCAGGAAAAGTGTTAGTTACTCAGTCGTGTCCGACTCTTTGTGACCTCACAGACTGTAGCCCACCAGGCTTCTCTGTCCATGGAATTTTCCAGGCAAGAATACTGGAGTGGGTTGCCATTTCCTTCTCCAGGGGATCTTCCAAACCCCAGAAATTGAACCTGGGTCTCCCACATTGCAAGCAGACTCTTCACTGCCTGAGCCACCAGGGAAGCTACCCAGGACTCAAACCCACGTCTCCCACATTGGGAGCGCATTCTTTACCATCTGAGACACCAGGAAAGCCCAAGAATACTGGAGTGGGTAGCCTATCCATTCTCCAGGGGATCTTCCCAACCCAGGAATTAAACTGGGATCTCCTGCATTGCAGGTGGATTCTTTACCAGCTGAGCTAGCAGGGAAGCCCCATTAAGACCAGAGTTCTTTGCAAATACACATTTCAACAGTCACTACTATGGACTTGAACGCTGATTTGCTATCTCATAACTTGACCAAAAGAAAGAAAGAAAGTGAAGTCACTCAGTCGTGTCCGACTCTTTGTGACTCCATGGATGGTAGCCTCCCAGGCTCCTCAGTCCATGGGATTCTCCAGGCAAGAGTACTGGAGTGGGTTGCCATTGTCTTTTCTAGGGGATCTTCCTGACCCAGGGATCAAACCTGGGTCTCCCACATTGCAGTCAGATGCTTTACCCTCTGAGCCACCAGGGAAGCCCAACTTGACCAAATTTTTGCTCAAAAATCATATGTTATTTAAATTTACCACACATTAAATCAGAATTCAAAAACCTCCTCCATAAAGTTATGTGATCAATAGTTCTCTCTCCTATACTGGTTGAGAAACAGGATATAAAATTTTTGGAGAGCTGAGGCATGAAAGTGAAAGTGGAAGTGAAAATGAAGTTGCTCAGTCCTGTCAGACTCTTTCGGACCCCATGGACTGTAGCCCACCAGGCTCCTCTGTCCATGGGATTCTCCAGGCAAGAATACTGAAGTGGGTTGCCTTTTACTTCTCCAGGGGATCTTCCCATCCCAGGGATTGAACCCGGGTCTCCCACATTGTAGGCAGACACTTTTACCATCTGAGCCACAGATTATGGTTTCAAATAAGGGACTATTAAATATTTAAAATTTTCTTATTTTAAAAATATGACCTAAGCTACGGAACCAAGTTTTATTATTTTTCTAATTAAAATTAAGTTTGACCTGAGTCCCCACATATTAAGATGGTTATAAAATTCAATATCAATTGATCTGACAGAAATAGAGGCAAGGGTTTCCCCTTCCTCCCTCCTTTGATTATACAAGAACCCTGAAGGACAGAAAGGATATCAAAATGGTAGGTGCTAGGCATCTTCGTTGGTCACTGATGCTGAATTTTTTAAGGTCAACATGGCCCTTCCGTAGGCAGGTAGCAGCATTCTCCCATGCCAAGCTAGGCCATAGAGATCCTGATCAAAACCCCAAGGTCAGAGGTGCGTAGTGAACCAGTTAGCTCTGCTGTGTAATAAACAACCTAAAAAGTTAGTGATTTAAACATGATGAGTTCCTAGTTCTGTGGGTTGACAGTTGGGACTGGGCTTTGTTGAGTAGTCTTTGTTTTTCTTGGGTTCACACATAACATCTGTGGTGAGCTATGAGTCAGCAAAGCGGCTTCTTGGGTTGTTTGGCTCTCAGATGGGGGATGGGAAGGGGGCCAGGCCATGTGTCTCTCATAGAGTAGGCTGTTTTGAATCTGCATACATGACAGATTTTCCAGGTTCTAAGAGAAAGAGCAGAAACACACAAAGCCTCTTAAGACCTAGATTGAAACTGGCATACCATCCCTCCCACTGCTTTATATTGACCAGAAGACATCACAATTCAGCTCAGATTGAAGAGGTGGAGAAATAAACTTCACTTCTTGATGAGAAGGGCTGCACAGTCACATTTCAAAGGGACTCAGATACAGGAAGGTGTGGAGAATGTGACCACTGTTACAACCTGCCGCCCACAGCCCAGCATGGCATCGGTGCTCTACCACTACAATGGCTCTGAGTTCCGGTGAGCACCAGCCTCCACTGCTCTTGACCAGAATGCCTACCACCTCCCTGGCTTCCGGGATCAATCAGTTTCACAGGGCCTTTCTTTAATCCTCAATCACAGTGCTTCTGCTGATTAATTTTCTCTTTGTGTGTGAGTGTGCTTTGTCACTAAGTCGTGTCTGAGTCTTTGGGACTACATGAACTGTAGCCAACCAGGCTCCTCTGTCCACAGATTTCCCAGGCAAGAATACTAGAGTGGGTTGCTGTGCCCTCCTCCAGGGGATCTTCCTGACCCAGGGATTGAACCCGCATCTCTTGTGTCTCCTGGATTAGCAGGCAGATTGTTTTCAACTGTGCCACCTGGGAAAGCCCCTGCTTGATTATTTACATGGAACCAAACCTCTGGTCTTCCCTGGTGGCTCAGATAGTAAAGAATCTGTCTGCAGTTCAGGAGACCCAGATTTGATCCCTGGGTCGGGAAGATTCTCCTGAAGAAGAAAATGGCAACCACTCCAGTATTCTTGCCTGGAGAATTCCATGGACAGAGGAGCCTGTCGAGCTACAGTCCATGGGGTAACAAAGAGTTGGGCATGGCTAGCAACTGACACTTACTTTCAAGCCTTTAATAACAAAGATGTGTTCACAAATTCCTCCCAGTATACCTACAACAACTGATTACACCTCTGACTGTTAACAACCCCCAGGAGGTAAGGAAGGCAAGGATTCCTGGATAGAAGAACTCACAGGTCCAGTCACCCCTACTACAAGGAAAGAAGACCTTTTATTCTTCTGTCATCATCTTATGGAAGAAAGGAAGACTTGATCATTTCCTAACAGCTATTCTGTCATTTAATTCAATTTTATTTAATTCTCAGTTACTCTTCTGGCCACAGAATCTATAGGAAACTTGACCTAGAAATATTATTGATCACCTCTAAAACAAATTTTTGTAAGCAAGATTTTGTCCATGAAAGTATTATCTGTGCCAAATAAAATCTTTTTCTTCTATCTGATCTTTGTGCTCTTTCATAGTCTGAGGATGTATGTGTTCTTGAAAGCACATATTTAACTCTGGTTGAGGTACTCACAGTTGAAGTACACTGTTCTTTAGATTGCCATGACTCATTGAAAGATGCATTTTCTTGCTAATGACCCTCATGTAAACTGTAGTTTTTTTCTTTATAGCAACAAAGACTTCTTTGAGGAGAAGGTTATCAAACTATTAAAAATCAGATTAAGCAAAGATTCCATACCAGCACAAACTAGTACCTTGTCTTTAAAAAGGCCAAATAGTATAGGACGGAAAAGGAGGGTCAGACTGTCATATTCACTAAGACTTACTTTATACTAGGAACTGTGCTAGACACTTGACATAGTTTAACTTAATGTTTACATTAGCAAAGGGCAAATATGATTGTTGCCTGTATAAACAGGAAAAGATTGCACAGTCAAACTGGGTAATTGGTAGAAAATTTAATAAAGGGGCTATTTACAGAGCCATGGGCAGTAATAGTGGAAACTAACAAGAGAGAGTAGTATATCCTGCAATGAGAAGCAACAGAGAACCAAGGAAGAGTTACAGCTGGATAGCCGATGTCCAGGAAGAGAGGAGAGACTGCTGTGGAAGATGGAGCTGCTTTGGAAAGAAGCAACCAACCTGCCAGCCTGTGTTTCCTGCCAGCTCGTCACTGGGTAAACCCAGCCAGAATCATGAGCCATGGAGTCTGTGGATGCAGTCCCTGTATTCAGCCTCCTAAGACACAGAACAGGGTCAAGAATGGTAGAGTGGAATGGAAAAGGAGGGTAAACTAGGGGTATCTGCCACAGTGTCCCGTTTTAAAGATGAGCAAATTGAGAGTCAAATAATAACTTTTGTAGGTCACAGAGGCAAAACAAAATTTAAACTCAGATCTCTCAAAGTTCTCTTTGCAGTCATTATATCAGAAAAACATCTATTTCTGCTTTACTGACTATGCCAAAGCCTTTGATTGTGTGAATCACAATAAACTGTGGAAAATTCTGAAGGAGATGGGAATACCAGACCACCTGACCTGCCTCTTGAGAAACCTGTATGCAGGTCAGGAAGCAATAGTTAGAAATGGACATGGAACAACACACTGGTTCCAAATAGGAAAAGGAGTACGTCAAGGCTGTATATCATCACCTGCTTATTTAACTTATATACAGAGTACATCATGAGAAACCCGGGGCTGGAAGAAGCAGAAGCTGGAATCAAGATTGCTGGGAGAAATCTCAATAACCTCAGATATGCAGATGACACCACCCTCATGGCAGAAAGTGAAGAGGAACTAAAAAGCCTCTTGATGAAAGTGAAAGAGGAGAGTGAAAAAGTTGGCTTAAAGCTTAACATTCAGAAAACTAAGATCATGGCATCCGGTCCCATCACTTCATGGGAAATAGATGGGGAAACAGTGGAAACAGTGTCAGACTTTATTTTGGGGGGCTCCAAAATCACTGCAGATGGTGATTGCAGCCATGAAATTAAAAGACGCTTACTCCTTGGAAGGAAAGTTATGACCAACCTAGATAGCATATTCAAAAGGAGAGACATTACTTTGTCAACAAAGGTCTGTCTAGTCAAGGTTATGGTTTTTCCAGTGATCATGTATGGATGTGAGAGTTGGACTATAAAGAAAGCTGAGTGCTGAAGAATTGATGCTTTTGAACTGTGGTATTGGAGAAGACTCTTGAGAGCCCCTTGGACTGCAAGGAGATCCAACCAGTCCATTCTGAAGGAGATCAGTCCTGGGTGTTCATTGCAAGGACTGATGCTAAAGCTGAAACTCCAATACTTGGGCCAGCTGACTCATTGGAAAATACCCTGATGCTGGGAAAGATTGAGGGCAGGAGGAGAAGGGAATGACAGAGGATGAGAAGGTTGGGTGGCATCACCGACTCAATGGACATGAATTTGGGTAAACTCCCAGAGTTGGTGATGGATAGGAAGCCCTGGCATGATGCGGTTCATGGGGTTACAAAGAGTCGGACACGACTGAGCGACTGAACTTCACTGAACTGAATATGAACAATTCTGTTAATGATTTTTTACTCAAGTCAACAAATATTTATGGATTGCCCAGTATGCACCCTAAGTGTTTTTGACACTGCAGAGGATATGACTGACAAATGTGAATAATAAAAAAATGTAAAATACTGGAAATCAAGTATAATGAAGCTCATAAGTGTACAGCACATGCAGTAAAGGATTAGAGGCCTAGGAGGATGAAGCTTGGAGGCAATCAGCAAAGACTGAGAAAGCCTTGATGCAAAGGGACATGTTCAGAGGAACCTGAAAAGATGAACAAGGTTTAATAGATACATATGGCAAGGACATTTGGGGTCTTTAGAGGGGAACCTTGCATGCTGGAGAGGGGAAATTGTTCAGGGACTAGGCTTTTCCTACATGAAATGAAAGCAAACGTGATAAAGGGAAGCAGTTGGCTCTGGAGGAACACACTCTGCCCCTCTGGGGCCTTCCCAGATTTTTTCCATCCTCATCCCCCTCTTCGCAGTTGGGAGCTGCTCCTTTCCCAGCAATGTCAGCTGTTTTCAGTTGCATGGTATTCAGGAAAACCTGTCTGTCCTTTCTCAACATAAGGCTTTGTTTAGTGACTTCTAGCACTAAGTTACCCGACTCCAGTACTTTTGCCTGGCAAATCCCATGGGCAGAGGAGCCTGGTAGGCTGCAGTCCATGGGGTCGTGAAGGGTCAGACACGACTGAGCGACTTCACTTTCACTTTTCACTTTCATGCATCGGAGAAGGAAATGGCAACCCACTCCAGTGTTCTTGCCTGGAGAATCCCAGGGACGGGGGAGCCTGGTCGGCTGCCATCTATGGGGTCGCACAGAGTTGGACACGACTGAAGCGACTTAGCAGCAGCAGCAGCAGTAGCACTAAGTTAAACATGTGTTTAAGGGCTCAGCTTATGGCACAAAAATAGACATAATAGATCAATGGAAGAGAATAGAAAGTCCAGAAATAAACCCACATACTTATGGTCAATTAATCTATGATAAAGGAGGCAAGGGTATATAATGGAGAAAAGACAGTCTCTTCAACAATTGCTGATGGGAAAACTGGACAGCTACATGTAGAAGAATGAGATTAGAATATTCTCTAACACCACATACAAAAATAAATTCAAAATAGATTACAGACCTAAATGGGTCAAAGACCAGATACTATAAAACTAGAGGAAAATATAGGCAGAACACTCTTTGACATAAATCACAGCAATATTTTGGAGTATCCCTTTCCTAAAGTAAAGGAAATAAAAGCAAAAATGAACAAATGGGACCTAATTAAACTTAAAAGCTTTTGAACAGCAAAGAAAACCATCCAGAAAGCAAAAAGACAACCTACCAAATGGGAGAAAATATTTGCAAACAATATGACCAATAAGGGATTAATATGAAATATATATAAACAACTCATACAACCCAGCATCAAAAAAAATCAACCCAGTTAAAAAACGAGCAGAAGAGCTGCATATATGTTTTTCCAAAGAGGAAAAGCAGATAGTCAACAGGCATATGAAAAGATGCTCAACACTGCTAATCATCAGGGAAATGCAAATCAAAACTACAATGAGATATCACCTCACACTTGTGAATAGGCACAAACTAGTGGGTATAAGGGAGAATATAGCCAATATTTTGTAATAAATATAAATGGAAAGTAAACCTTAAAATTGTATTAAAAATTTTTTTCAATTAAAAGAAAAGATCTCAGCTCTCACTATCTAGGAAGCTCCCCTTGATTTTTCCAGGCTCCAGGTATATATGTTCTATGCTCTTAAAGTGTTCAGAGACATCATAGCACTTTTTGAGGTGTACTGAGATGGATTATCCTATGATCTCTCCTCACAGTAAATGGCAAGATTTCTGGGACTGTCTCCTTGTTTCCATACAACGTATGAGTGACTGTGTGTTACCAATAAGGCGTATGGAGGATATTAAGCTATTTTACAAATATATTGTACTTTGTTATTGTTCTTTAGTTGCTAAGTCATGTCTGACTCCTTGCAACCCCATGGACTGTAGCCCACCAGGCTCCTCTGTCCATGGGCTTTTCCAAGCAATACTGGAGTGGGTTGCATTTTCCTTCTCCAGGGGATCTTCCAGACCCAGGGAACAAACCCACAAACCTGTATCTCCTGCATTGACCGGCAGATTCTTTACTGTTGATCCACCAGGGAAGCCCTATGATTCTATTTTTCTCAAATGCTGCATTTTAAGCTGATGAAGATGGTTTTTGTTGTTGTTGAAAGCCTTTTTTGGAGCCTGAAAAATTAACCTGTAGATGTGGCTAAGTGAAGGACTAATCTGTTTTGAGATATAGGGTGACCAACCATTTTGGTTTGTCCAGGATGAGGGCTTTGTTGGGATACAGGATTTTCAGTGCTAAATCCTCAAAAGTCCTAGCAAACTGAGGTGAGTTGGTCCCATGCTAGTGGGAAATGAAAAACCAGTAGGAAGCAGCTTCTTTTATGCCCTGTGCTATGCCTATAAATCCTAGCAAAGGTTATGTTAGTGCTGAAAAATGTAATTTCTGATCTTGCTTTTTCATCTTTTCACTAATGGAACATTATGTCTTAGTAGAAAAGCTCTCACTCTGTAAAGAGTAGCCAGTTAAGAGACTGAGCATTATTCAGCTCCACTGTTAAGCTGCTTTTAGCATACCACAGTGACTGCATGCCTGCGTGCATACTAAGTCACTTTAGTCACATCCAGCTCTTTGTGACCGTATGGACTGTAGCCTGCCAGGCTCCTCTGTCCACAGGATTCTCCAAGCAAGAATACTGTAGTGGGTTGCCACACCTTCTGCCAGAGGATCTCCCAAGCCCAGGGCTCGAACCTGTGTCTCTTATGTCTTCTGCATGGGCAGGTAGGTTCTTTACCACTAGCACCATCTGGAAAGCCTGCCACAGTAATTGGTTGTCTCCAAGTCTGCAGTTGGGCCTCGTGATATAACTGACTGTAAGAACTTCCAATGAGGGAATTTTTCCTTTAGATATTTCATTACAGGTGGATTTATAGGAAGTGTTTTTGTGGATGTTGATTTGTTGTTTTTAGCTCTCAAAAGCTACTTGAGGGAGAAATTACTTTCATTCCTCAGAGGAGATACTGGGTTGGAACATTCACATCCAACCACCTTAACACTATTTGAACTGAGCCCTAGTGAATCAAACTGTGGTTCAATTCACTCCATTATTACGTGATTGGGTTCCTCGCTTTTGCCTATAGAGAAAGAGGTTGGTGGGTAATAGAACAAGGTTAAAGATGATACAAGGTTTTGAGAAATTGATTTTCTTATTCAGGAAATGAAGTGGGTGGAATACACTATAAAGTTGGAAGTACTCTCGAGTCTAAGACTGGAGGCCAGGAGAGTAGCAGCATCTCAGCTCTTTCATTAGCTTGGAATCCAAGAAATGATTTAAAGTTTACCTCCTACAACTCAAGTGGTTTTCTGTAACAGCAGTTCTCTGAATACACAAGAAAAAGTTTTGTCTCCTAGGAGTTTTATGAGCATATGAACGATTGTGACTTACATCACTGGCCTATTTGTTGTTTTATTCTTATGGATCACAAGCACAAATCAGACAAAAGGCAACTCTAAGTCATTCCACAACAAACTGTGGAAAATTCTTAAAGAGACTAAAATACCAGACCACCTGACCTGTGTCTTGAGAAATCTGTATGCAGGTGAGGAAGCAACAGTCATAACTGGACATGAAACAAAAGACTGGTTCCAAATATGGAAAGGAGTACATCAAGGCTGTATATTGTCACCCTGCTTATTTAACTTATATGCAGAGTACATCAGGAGAAATGCTGAACTGGATGAAGCACAAGCTGGAATCAAGATTGCTGGGAGAAATATCAATAACCTCAGATATGCAGATGACACCACCCTTATGGCAGAAAGTGAAGAAGAACTAAAGAGCCTCTTGATAAAAGCAAAAGAGGAGAGTGAAAAAGTTGATTTAAAACTCAACATTCAGAAAATTAAGATCATAGCATCCAGTCCCATCATTTCATGGCAAATAGATGGGGAAACAGTGGAAACAGTGACAAACTTTATTTTTGGGGGCTCCAAAATCACTGCAGATGGTGACTGCAGCCATGAAATTAAAAGATGCTTGCTCCTTGGAAGAAAAGTTAAAACCAATCTAGACAGCATATTAAAAAGCAGAGACATTATTTTGTCAACAAAGGTCCGTCTAGTCAAGGCTATGCTTTTTCCAGTAGTCATATATGGATGTGAAAGTGAGACTGTGAAGAAAGCTGAGTGCCAAAGAATTGACGCTTTTGAACTGTGATGCTTTTGAACTTTTGAACTGTTAGAGAAGACTCTTGAGAGTCCCTTGGACTGCAAGGAGATCCAACCAGTCTATCCTAAAGGAAATCAGTCCTGAATATTCATTGGAAGGACTGATGAAGCTAAAACTCCAATACTCTGGACACCTGATATGAAGAGCTGAATCCTTGGAAAAGACCCTTATGCTGGGAAAGATTGCAGGTGGGAGGAGAAGGGGATGACAGAGGATGAGATGGTTGGATGGCATCACCAACTCAATGGACATGAGTTTGAGTAAACTCTGGGAGTTGGTGATGGACAGGGAGGCCTGGTGTGCTGCAGTCTATGGGTTCACAAAGAGTCGGACAAAACTGTGACTGAACTGATCTGAACTGAAGTCATTCTTTTGAGGCGAATGTCCAATAGTACATTTCATAGCTGGCTTCCATGAGAATTTACTAAGCTCTTTATATATGCTATTTTATCATTTTTTCCTCACATAAAACCCACACGATAGGTATGATGATCCTTGTTTATAGATGAGAAAACTAACTGAAGCATGGCAAGTTTAAGAAGTTTGCTTTTTGAAGTAAAAATGTAAGCATTCCTATTGAAGAGGTATGACCCTACAGCTTCATGCTTATCCACTATGTCACAGGTATTTAACATGAGTGAACAGAGAGCCCCATCCCTTTATAAGGAGAAATGGTCTGCAGGATAATTTTTGAAGTTCTTGAGTAATTTCCTATAACATCAAAGAGGTAGCTTTGGTGTTTGGCTCTGTAACTACAGAATCTGAGCTTCTTTAATTAAAAAAAAAATCACTCCTCTACCAGCATACAAATTGTCAATCATCCCTTTTGGTGCATATTCAGAATCAAGTCTTGCAGAATTTTCCTGTCCAAGAATCTTCATCTTAACTTCCACAGAACAAATTTTGAATTAAGAAAATTATCAATGAAAAGATAATGATAATATGAGCATAATGTTGGATATAAATTTTAAAGGAGGAAAGCATGCATTTATTTTTTACAAAATTAATATTTTCTGAGATTCTTTAGGTTCATAAGATTATATGCAGAATGCATGTGTTCCTTTTTCACATTACATTTCTTAAGTCCAAATAAAATACCTTTCCTTTTTAAATTCTATAGCAGCAGTTCCAGTCCTTTTAAAGTAAGAGTTATGATATCATAAAACTTCTGAAGAAAAAATAAATTAGCAAAGTAATAATGTCTTATATCTTTGTACCAAATGTGATATAAGCATTAGGATTATGATTCTTACTTCATAGATGAGGAAACAAAACCAAAGGTAAAGTGAATTACCTAAAGTACATGTCAAGCAAATGGAAGACCCTAGACTGGAAGACAGTTTTGCAAAAGCAGCAATGATTTATCTGGGCTTAATAGCTATCCCAGGAAGTACAAGGTCATTCCCTGAGTCATCACTCTAGCACTTGAGTTACTATGGGAACCAAGCAGTTAAAACCTTGTAGAAATAAATGTACCATTAAAAAGGTACATGAACATTCCATGAACATTCACCAAGACTCTGAGGCTTTTTCCCTACTAACATCAGCCTTCTATATCCAATCCTAAATCTGCATATTGTTTTGTTGATGCTGAAATCTTCTAAATGTTTGAATTCATCTGGTTGAAAAATAAAATATTGCTTATGACCCTACCCAACTGAAATAGATTCTCATTACTATCATTTATAAAATAATAAGAATACCCCCATTTTTCACAGAGTATTTTCCATTTACAAATCACTTTCATATTAATTAACTCCTTAATTCTCAAGACATTCATTTAGGTGGAAGATATGCTGTTTTTAATTATGTTATATATTTCCACGGCTGAGAGTAGATTAAGGAAATATTTACAGGTGGATTCTTCCAATAATGGTTTATAAATTTATACAGAAGAAATTACATGTTTTAGTATTGTGTTGACCACTGACATATACTGTTATTTCTCATTAATTCCCTTGTAATGATGGCTATAATCCTGAGGACAAAATTTAGTATTTGTAGAAACTTAAAGGTTGCAAAATAATATGCCCATATTTCAATTTTACTTTATGGCACCAGGAGAACCTGAAACTAAAACAGAGAAGTAATCACTAGGGTTCACATTTATTTCTTTGTTTTCAGAAAGAACTATATAACTTCTAGCAAAACTATAGCAAGTTCCTAGAAAAATCATGAGGTTCATTGTGGATAATCAGAGGCCCAATTCCATACTCAGACAAACCAGTATGAAGAAACAAATATTTCACTAGTTTATGGGCCATGAAGATTTTCTAAGTTATTATCATTTTATAAATCAACAGGTATTGAAAACTGGTTTTATGGTATCAAAATATCTGAATGCAAGTTGATTACTCCCTTCCCCAGAGAAAGAAACATTAATTAGCCTCTTGGCTTCTGTAAGCCTTTATTTTCCTATCTGTAGTATAAGAGATGCAGGGCTGTTTTTTAACGTTATGTCCACTGTAAAGTGCTATACTGATGGGATTGATGGTCAGAGGGACTAGTATGGACTTCAGTGAGCCTGAACAAATTATTGAACTGAGCCTATATGTCCTTGTCAATAAAATAGGAATAATGTTAATAGGTACCTCAGAGGAATTTTTTTCAGGATTAAATAATAGGATGTGTGCCTGTGAAAAAGCTTTTCAAACAACAAGCCATGTGCTAGCCAGACCACATTAGTATAGGCAGAAAGCACATCTACAACTGAAATATGTCTTGATATCTTTGGATCCCAACTGCTTTTCACAACCACATATGAACTGTGATAAGAAAAACCATGAAATGTCGTGATATTTCATATTTTAACCTGATATAAAAATGGTGTCTGCTATTTTGAAGACTCTCCTCTTTCCCCATTGGATATGTTAGTGTTACTCTGGGTTATAACTTGATGTCTCTCCTGCCTTGTATCTACTACCTTCCTAGGTAAGCTTATCCACACCCATGGCTTCAATTTGCATCAATTTAATGATGCTCCTAGATCCATATTTCGAGCCCAGTTTTCTCCTGCCCTTTAGACTGCCTACTATGTCTCTCCACCTGAATGTTCAAAAGTATCCCAGCCACAGCAGGTCCAAAAGGGTCCTTCCCTGCTCCGCATCGGCACCTTCCTCAGTGTTCCCTGCCTTTGCAAGTGGTTCCACTGTCCACTTAGCTGCTCAGGTCAGAAATCTTGGCTTAATATGAACTTTTCAATCCTCATCATTCTTCAAATTGAATCAGTCAGCAAGTATTGTCCTTTCTACTATCTAAACTTCACTCCAATTAAATCCTTCTCTCCATTTCCACTGCCTCGGTCCCCATTAGGTCATCTTCATCAGACATTTGAATTTTTGATTCTAGTCTCTGACCTCCATTTTCCCCCAATCTAGTCTCATCATATCCTGAAAACTCTTCCTGAAATCCAACATTGGTTAAAACTCTCTAATGTCTTTCCTGTGCCCAGAAACTTAACATGACTCACAGGTTTGCATGGTCTAGCTTCTGCTTATTCCCTCAACCTTCCTCTCTCACCTCCACACTCTGGACACCAGGTTTGCAGAGTCTCTTTCATTCTTCCATTGTGTCATGCTCCATCTTGCCTCTAGTCTTTAGCACAGGCTAGGTCTTCTTCTTAGAATGCTTTATCACCATCCTCCCTATAAAAACACACACACATACCCTAAATTCCTAGTCAAGTTTTTAACCCTCAAGTTAAACTTTTCATCATCTACGAACCATTCCACTCTGAAGTCTAGGCTAGGTATCCCCCAATATATTTCCTGTACTTCTACCATCAAAAATTTTCATTGTAATCACCAGATTACTCCCATGTCATCTCCACTAAACCACATAGCTGGTTAGGACCATATTTGTGTCTATCTCTTCAATTCCTCTCTCCTTGAGCATGTTAAGATTCAACCAGAATCACAGAATCAATAGGAGAGATAAATCAAGAGTTTGTTTGTTTTTTTTTTTTTTGCAAGGAATTGACCTATGTGATTGTGGAATCTGGGTAGACACATCTGAAATGTATGGGACTTGCTGGAACTCTCTATAATGAGTTGAAGCCGCTGTCCACAGGCAGAATCGCTTCTTCAGGAATTTCTCAGCTCTGCTCATAAGGTCTGTCAGCTGTTTGAATCAAACCCAGCTCATTCGGATTATCTAAGATAATCTCCCTTACTTAAAGTCAACTAATTATATCTTTAATATATGTATCTACAAAATATCTTCACAGCAACACTGAGATCAGTGCTTGATTGAACTACTAGGGACTATAACCTAGCCAAGTTGACAAACAAAACTAGCCACTACATCTCAATATCTAAATAAATATTTGTAAAATGAATAGATGTATGAACAATTTTGTTCAGTAAGGGCACCTCTGGGGTATATCTGAAATATTCCACTTTGTACTAAGTACATCAGCACTATTACAATATTTATATTTCATACTCATTAAAATCCTTTGGGGTTTTTTGGTACTTTTGAAGGGAAAAAAAAATTGCACACTTTGTGCTGTATTTATGGTCCCTCAGATTTCTTTGGAAAGAATCAATTCACATGATCAAATATAACAGGCTTTGAACTTCCTGCAGCCAGGACTGTGTATTATTGTTTGATTCTCTCTTAACACTATTAACTGTATGTGCACAGCAGCCGCTCAGTGAAGATGTGTCATTAAAAAATACAAAATTAACCAGCTAGGATTTTTTTAAGACAGATTTTGAAGTTGTTCTGAGTCCTATATTCTTTTAAAAATTAAAGTATAGTTTAGATACAGCAAAATTCACCTTTTTAAGGGTATGCTTATGCGAGTCCTGATAAATGCATGCAGTGGTTCACTACTCAAAAATCTTGTCCATATACTTTTATAGTCAACCTCCCCCATTTCAAATCCTGGAAACCAGTGTGATCTGCTTCCCATGCCAAATCATGCAGAATGTCATATAAACTGAAGATTTCGGATTCTTTTTTGTCTGGTTCTATCACTTGGCATAATGCTCTTGAAAGTCACCCATGTTACTCCCTTTTTTTGCTGAGTAATATACTATGCTTCCTTCTTGGAAGAAAAGTTATGACCATAGACAGCATATTAAAAAGCAGAGACATTACTTTGCCAACAAAGATCTGTCCAGTCAATGCTATGGGTTTTCCAGTAGTCATGTATGAATGCAAGAGTTCAACTATAAAGAAATCTGAGTGCTGAAGAATTGATGCTTTTGAACTGTGGTGTTGGAGAAGACTCTTGAGAGTCCCTTGGATTGCAAGGAGATCCAACCAGTCCATCCTACAAGAAATCAGTCCTGAATATTCATTGGAAGGACTGAATCCAACATTCATTGGATGCTGAAGCTGAAGGTCCAATACTTTGGCCACCTGATGCAAAGAACTGACTCCTTGGAAAAGACCCTGATGCTGGCAGAGATTGAAGGTGGGAGGAGAAGGGGACATCAGAGGGTGAGATGGTTAGATGGCGTCACTGATTCAATGCATATAAGTTTGAGCAAGTTTCAGGAGTTGGTATGCTGAGTCCATGGGGGTCGCAAAGAGTTGGACACGACTGAGAGACTGAACTGAACTGAACTGAACTGAATATACTACAGCAATATTCTTGCTGAAAGTGAAGCTCCAATACTTTGGCCACCTGATGCAAAGAGCTGACTCCTTGTAAAAGACCCTGATGCTAGCAAAGATTGAGGGCAAGAGGAGAAGGGGGTGACAGAGGATGAGATGGTTGGATAGCATCACCGACTCAATAGATATGAGTTTGAGCAAACTCCAGGAGATAGTGAAGGACAGGGGAGCCTGGCATGCTATAGGCTCTGGGGTAGCAAAGAGTCAGACATGACTTAGTGACTGAACAACAACAATATTCTACAGTATGGATGTATCACAGTTTGTTTATCCACTGTGAGCCTTGCTTTTGATTGCTCAAGATTTCTCTCTCTTAATTCTTGCTCAATTCTTTTTTGCTTTCTCTTCCTATTCATCTCTATCTCTACCCTAAGGGAGGCAAATGACGGTTCTATTTGGTCAGATTTTAAGATATTTATTTGATTCTATTTTGTGCTAGAGCCTTGTGAGTAGCAATAAACTCATGCTAAGACAATGCTTTCTCTCACAATACATTGTGGTGGTTAAAAGAGAAGGGTTTCTCCACAAAAATATTGACAAGAATGTGGAGAAATAGAATACACTGTTGGTAGGAGTGTAAATTGTTGGAGCCACCATGGAAAACAGTATGGAGGTTTCTCAGAAAACCAAAAATAGAGCTACCATATGATCCAGCAATTCCACTTCTGGGTATATGTCTGAAAAAAAGGAAAAACTAACTTGAAAATATACACGTACCTTAATGTTCACACCAGCATTGTTTATACTTGCCAAGATATGGAAGCAACCTAAGTGTCCATCAACAGATGAATGGATAAAGAAGATATATATATATATATATACATATATATATATATACACACACACACACACATACACACACACATATGTACACAATGGAATATTACTTGGCAATAAAAAAATAAAATTCTGCCATTTACAACAACATGGATGAACTTGGAGGGCATTATGCTATGTGAAAGTGAAATGAGTCAAACAGAGAAAGACAAATATTATATGATATCACTTATATGTGGAATCTAAAAAATACAACAAACTAGTGAATAAAACAAAAAAGAAGCAAACTAAGAAGAGAACTAATAGAACTAATAGAGAGCAAACTAATAGAGCAAACTAATAGAGAACACACTGGTGGCTACCAGTTGGCAAAGGGAAGTGGGGAGTGGCAATATGAGGGTAGGGAATTAAGAGGTAAAAATTATGAGTTATAAAATAAGCTACAACAAGGACATTGTAAAACATGGGGACTATAGCCAATATGTTGTAATAATTATAAATGGAGCATAAAATTTTAAAACTGCAAATCATTATACCACAGTAAAAAGATTTTTTTAAGAGAAGGTTTTTTTGTATCCCTCCTGTGCTATAGGCTAACTGTGATCTTGATCAAGTTACCTAATATTTCTGTGCCTGTGTTTCTTTATATGTGAAGTGGAAATGATAGCAGTACCAACTTGGGTTATGAGCATTAAATAAAGTAATAATTACAAATGATGAAGAACAGTGCCTGGCATATTGCAAACTCTTAATAAGTGTTGCCTGGAGCCATTGCAAGTCACGAAAGGGTCTTTGAGTAAAGATGTAACAGGTACAAAACTTACTGGAAAGGTTACTTTTGCTCCAAGAGGAGAGTGGTCCCAGGGTCCTGGGAAGATGAGTCTGGGCCTGCAGGACGGGAGCTTGAAGCTGTGTTGAGCTGTAAGTTACAAAGGCACCCTGTGGTGGGTAGTGTAGAGTTCCTGTATCTCTTCATCTCTTTTACCAGTGGAAAGTGCCTAATATGTCCTCATACACTCTTCCCATTGTCCCTGCTCTGAGATAATTGGATTGACCTAGCTGGTGTAAAAGCCGTGTCTGGGTGAATTATGAGTTTGGCATTTATCTGATTTACACAGTTCCCTTAGCAAGAGCAGCAGAGGCTTGCTGGGAAATATTGCTGCCTCAGTCCCTGTGTGGGCTTCCAGGTCGTGTCACTCCTGTCGAAATCTTACCGCCACCCTCAGTGTCATTCTATGCACATTTTCACTCTTTCCTGCATTGTCCCTGGAAAAGGGCAAAGAGAGACCTACAGACAAAAAAATGATTTTATTTTCCCTTTATTCTTACTTCTTTAGACTTGAAATATTGATAAAACGAGTCCTCCCAACCTAGTTTATAGTTCCCATGCCTCAATAAAAGGTTTGTAACTTTCACCTACTCTATTCGCTCAGCTGGAAGATAATTTCTTTGTTCATATTATTCTATAAATTTAATATTTACTTTATTTATATAATCTTCCACTGAGATTTTAGGAAACTGTTTTTTTTTTTTTTCTGATGTTGCTCTATATTCCTTGGGCTGCTATTTTTATAAGCAATCAAAGCTCCTGCAAACCCTACTGTAATTATAAAATGGTATCAGAATAAATTATCACTGAGTTATAAGCTTCTGATATAAAAAGAAAATCTTTTTGGTTTTAGCCTTCTTAAAATGATAAACCCTTTTTACACAGTTATATAACTTAGATTTTTAAAAATTCAGATAAATAAAAGGAGAAAATTAAAAAATACCCACAAAGTACTACCTTGAGAGAAACTCATTTTTTGATTGAGCTTTTCCAGAGTTATCAATCTACCTTGTTTTGTATAAAACAAGAGTCTCATGTTTTCTTTCTGTGCCAATGAGTACATCACATTATTGTATTTAATGTACATTATTTATTGTTTTGGGCTTCCCAGGTAGCTCAGTGGCAAATAATCTGCCTGCCAATGCAGAAGTGGGTTCCATCCTTGGGTCGGGAAGTTCCCCTAGAAAAGGAAATGGCAACCCACTTCAGAATTCTTGCCTGGGAAATCCCAGGGACAGAGGAGCCTGGTGGGCTACAGTCCATGGGGTCGCAAAAGAGTTGGACACAACTTAGTGACTAAACAACAACAATTTTATTGTTTGATGGTTTCATAAATTTATACCATCTCTAGTGTGTACTAAGTACTGTATATGTGTACATATACACATAGATGTGTCTGTTTACTGAATTTTTCTTCATTCTTTTATCTTTCTGTGTATTCTGATGTTACAACATCTCATGATGGTTTAGCTTCTGTAACTTTAGAGTACATTTTAATATTTAATTGAGCAAGTTTTCCCTCGCTACTTGCTTTTTGAAATTTGAAGTGAAGGCTTGCTGCTATTTTAGTGACCCTATTTAATCTCTGAAGCCAGTTATGATTAAAACGATATTTTCCCACTTTATTGTGCATATTTCACAAGTGCACATGGGCGTGCGTGTGCACACACACATACCCACACGCACACCCCTTACAGCAGAACCATTGCAGGAAAATTGCTAAGTAGAGTTGATGTCCAGCATTCTCACTCCATCCCTTACAATAGGCTTCTCATTCTTGGAAACTCTGAAGATGCCTGGTGTTCAGGGTGCCTTTACCAATTCCCCACCAAATTTTCCTTTGAGTTAGAAGTCCAATTAGAAAGGAAAGGCAATCCCACGTCAGACCTCCTTCTTACAGATATGCATTTAAAAATGATCCACTTCCCTAACCCACAAAAATGAAGCCCCAATGCTGGAGTATCAGTTCTTTAGACATGGTCCACCAAGCAAAATATTTTTAATCTCAATGAGTAACTACATATTTTATAAGCTAAGTACCAGACTCATGTATCATGTTCTGTGTCAGTCTTTTAATCTTTAAAATAATCCCCCAGCATTAAAATTAATACTGAGCATTGACTGCTTTGCACAATGGAATCTTTCCCATTTAGAGAACTTATAGTTTAAAGAGTTGGAAATGGCTCAGTACTGGGGAGCGAGTGAGGAACTGGAACAGAGGAGTGGAGTAGTGAAGCAGTATTTCAGGTACTGATAGCACTTCAGTGTGCAGGACAACCCCGAGGGAGAGGGGCTGGCAGAGAAAGGAGTCATCTGAATCAGAGACTGGTAATCTTGGAGGCAAATCAGAACCATCTGTGTGGGACTTACTAAATACCGGTGCCTTACAAACAGAAACAATTAAAGCCCAGCATCTGGGGTGGGGCTGGGGTTTTGTTTATCTTCTCTATTATTTGTTTTAATGTACCCCAGGTGATCTTAAAGACTGAAGTACTATTTTTCTGAAATATATGAAACAGAAAATTATAATTTTAACCACTTTTAAGTGAACAATTTCCAGGTGATTTTAATTTATCCTCTTGTGCTCTAGAGGAGGAGATGGAGAAAGGTGTATGTGTTGGGCAGGTAGAAAGCTTCTGAAACAAAGCAGCTTGCAATTAAACATAATCTATGACCCCTGTGATTTTTAGCTAATCACCTGATAAATTGACGATGAACGTCACTAAATAATAAAGCATTTGAGTTATCAAGACTAAAGAAATAGTGAAATAGGCAAAACCAAAATTTGGTTTTTGAGTTATCAAGACTAAAGCAATAGTGAAGTAGGCAAAACCAAAATTTGGTTTTTGTAGGCAAAACCAAAATTTTTATATAAATTATTTGTCTACCTCAGGGGTTCATTTGATTTATAAATGTATATCAGATTTAGTACTGAGGTCTTTTCATGTTGCGTAGCCAATGTTTGAAGCTCACATTTTACTGAGTTAAGAGTCCTGCTTTCTGGCAAATGTTACATATTTTACTACAGATGGTGATTGCAGCCATGAAATTAAAAGACACTTACTTCTTGGAAGGAAAGTTATGACCAACCTAGATAGCATATTCAAAAGCAGAGACATTACTTTGCCAACAAAGGTCTGTCTAGTCAAGGGTATGGTTTTTCCAGTGGTCATGTATGGATGTGAGAATTGAACTGTGAAGAAAGCTGAGCGCCAAAGAATTGATGCTTTTGAACTGTGGTGTTGGAGAAGACTCTTGAGAGTCCCTTGGACTGCAAGGAGATCCAACCAGTCCATCCTAAAGGAGATCAGTCCTGGGTGTTCTTTGGAAGGACTGATGCTAAAGCTGAAACTCTAGTACTTTGGCCACCTCATGAGAAGGGTTGACTCATTGGAAAAGACTCTGATGTTGGGAGGGATTGGGGGCAGGAGGAGAAGGGGATGACAGAGGACGAGATGGCTGGACGGCATCACCGACTCGATGCACATGAGTTTGAATGAACTCCGGGAGTTGGTGATGGACAGGGAGGCCTGGTGTGCTGCAATTCATGGGGTTGCAAAGAGTCGGACACAACTGAGTGACTGAACTGAACTAAACTGAACATATTTTAGATCTTTGAGAAACCTGTATGCAGGTCAGGAAGCAACAGTTAGAACTGGACATGGAACAACAGACTGGTTCTAAATAGGAAAGGGAGTACGTCAAGGCTGTATATTGTAATCCTGTTTATTTAACTTATATGCAGAGTACATCATGAGAAATGCTGGGCTGGAGGAAGCACAAGCTGGAATCAAGATTGCCGAGAGAAATATCAATAACCTCAGATATGCAGATGACGCCACTCTATGGCAGAAAGTGAAGAGGAACTAAAAACCCTCTTGATGAAAGTGAAAAAGGAGAGTGGAAAAAGTTGGCTTAAAGCTTAACATTCAAAAACTAAGATGGCATCCGATCCCATTACTTCATGGCAAATAGATGGGGAAACAGTGGAAACAGTGGCTGCCTTTATTTTGGGGGGCTCCAAAATCACTGCAGATGGTGATCTCAGCCATGAAATTAAAGACGCTTACTCCTTGGAAGGAAAGTTATAACCAACCTAGACAGCATATTAAAAAGCAGAGACATTGCTTTGTCAACAAAGGTCCGTCTAGTCAAAGCTATGGTTTTTTCAGTAGTCATGTATGGATGTGAGAGTTGGATTATAAAGAAGGCTGAGTGCCAAAAAATTGATGCTTTTGAACTGTGGTGTTGGATAAGACTCTTGGGAGTCCCTTGGACTACAAGGAGATCCAACCTATCCATCTTAAAGGAGATCAGTCCTAGGTGTTCATTGGAAGGACTGACATTGAAGCTGAAACTCCAATACTTGGGCCACCTGATGCAAAGAGCTGACTCATTTGAAAAGACCCTGATGCTGGGAAGGATTGGGGCAGGAGGAGAGGGAGATGACAGAGGATGAGATGGTCGGATGGCATCACTGACTCAATGGACATGGGTTTGGGTAGACTCCGGCAGTTGGTGATGGACATGGAGGCCTGGTGTGCTGTGGTTCATGGGGTCGCAAAGAGTCGGTCACGACTGAGTGACTGAACTGAACTGAACTGAACTCTGTGTGAGTGTGTGTGTGTGAGTGTTTGTGTGTGAATGTGCTTTTTCTGAGGCTAGATCTAGAAATAATTTCTTAGATAATAAGCTTCAAGTATAAAGTGCCACTAAATGTTGATATGATTATTAAAAGTGAGTATCCAGATACTTTATCTCACAACCAGTCAAATTAAATCAAGCCAAAAAGAATCAAATCCTTGAAACAAATCTTACCTCCATATATGCTAAATCTGTAAATGTAAAAGCTTTGGTTTTCTCTAGTTTCTTTCCATTTAGTTTCCCAGCAACAACATCAACCACTTCACAAAAGCAGCAGCTAGTGTTAATCATTATAAAGTTTGTTTATTGGGTTTCTTTCAGTGGTTATTAAATGTTGGAGAGGAGGAAAAAGAAATTTCCCTCTACCCTTCTGAGTTCTTGGCTGAAACTCCCTGCAATAAAAGATTAACAAGAGAACAACAAACAGAAGTTTAATAACATGTATACCTCACATACTCATGAGATACCCAGGAAAAATGAGTAACCCCCTGATATGTCCCAAGCCACGATAGATACCATCTTCAGGTAAAGACAAAAGGAAAATGTAGGAGAACTGGAGGAGAACAATTTACAGGGAAGCAGAAAGGAGGAAATATTTGATAAACAAAGGTTGCCCTGGCATATGGATAAATCTCTTAGGTAAAAAGTTATCTCTGTTAATAGCTCTCTCCCTGGTACAGACCTCCTTTCTGATATAAATTTTCATTATAATTAAAGATTTCCCTGAGAAAAAGGATAATCTCTACTCTGCTTTCAGAGCTTCTCCTGTGTGTGCAATTTCTCAAAACAATCCGTATGCCAAAGGGGCACATTTTGGGATGGCATATTCTGCTCCCTTCAATTTGCAGCTTCAAGGGTTGTGAAAATACAAACTACTATATCCTGTTATGATCACCATGTCTGAATGTGGTAGAAAATAGTTCATTTTAATCCTTGACTTTTAGAATAAAAATGAGGATTCTTAGAAGGCAAGTAAGTGGTCAATGTTCTATGGTACCAAGGTACAAGGAATCAACTACACACACATTTATCTAAGGTAATGTGAAAGATCCTTTCTTTAAGACTTAGGAAGTCAAAACATCTAGATTGACTCTATGCAAATAAAGGTCAAAATCCTGAAAACAACTGCTACCCTTTGAACTTAGAAAGCATCATTCCAGAAGAAGATTTAAGAAAAGAAGCTAAACCAGCTACTTCATATTATTTCACTAAAATGAAATAAAAAGATCATTTGGTTGAGATCAGAATTTTAATATTATATTTTTATGAACCAGACTAAAATGATGGAAAAAAATCTAAAACCTTTTCCCCTGAACTCTGAATTCATTATTCTTTTAAGTGACTTAGCTAGTTGGGCAAATCTGAAACACAGCATGAGTAATATGTTTAGTCACAGACTCGGTAACTCTAATTAATGGCAAAGGGATGTTGTCTGCCATGTTTTCCTTTCTTAAGATACTTAAAATTATATGCTCTTTTAGGAATGCTAAAATAAGTTGCTGATAATGGAATTTTTCAACTAAAATTTGTATGCTATACTCCTCAGTTCCACTATGATAGACCAGATGAAATGTTTCCAGACTCGTGGGAACTCTAGGGTATCCTCAAAGGATGAATAACCTTACCTAAATATGGCAATGCATTTCCTAGAAGGCAAGTTCATTTTCCATGTCTGGGGGTTTTAGAACCTCATTAGGGAAGTAGGTTAAGAATGGAACCACCCCAATGTCTCTTTTTGGCTCAGGCTTATTTTCACACACAGGAATTGGTTAGTACTGAACTTCTTATAACTGACTTGAGTGTTCATTGCAGAATTGCCTTCTGTTAGAGAATTTCAAGAGCATTTGCAAAGATGTGCTTTTGTATAAAAAGATAATGAAAAGAAAAGAAGTGGAAAATATACTGGAAGGGAAAATAATAGGAAATCTTGAATAAGATGGTAAAGATTGGACTTATTTAAACAGCAATGTAAGAGTCGTCTAAGTACTAGTGGGGGAAGATGCAGAGTAGTGATGTGATAAAATGCTAATTTAAGAAGGATAATATGGTGTCATGATGCAGAAGGGTTAAAAGGGAAGTTGACTGCCTGCTGAGAGATCTGTCTGCTCTGGGCCATTCTGGAGATGGGAAGGATTTTAGTGAAGAGTGAATTGTCGTTATAAATACTCAGTGTTGAAGTGGTAGATAGTAGGGAGGTCTTTATCCCTTCTTATTCCTGGCTTGGATGATCTGGGTTAAAGGTATTTCTCTGGCTCAGTTACACAACACTGGCATACTCATCTGGTTGGTTGACTCCCCACCATGGAAGGATAAAAGCATATAAAATCCTGTCCCCCTCTATTATTGGAACCCATGTGGAGAATAAGACAAAATATTGAATTCTGTCCTGGATTATCTCATAAATACAAGCTTTGAGAATTTGTTTTGAAGCAGAAGAATATTGAGAAAAATATTTCTGCAAAGTAATAAAAAGCAAAACCCAGAAATGATTGTTGGTTTTAGACAGTACTCCTGGAAAAGAAACCCACCTAGGCTGTGTAATAGATTGTAGGCGTGTAATGCGCCCCTGTGGACAGGATGGGCAGATAAGTGCTTTTAGAATGATTAATCACCCCCACAGTTACCTGTGGGCTGACAGAGCTGCTGATAGCTGTTCAGCATTCCAGTTCATTGTTGAGTTCTAGACTTGGAGGGCCTCTAGTGGCTGTCGGACTCATCAGGGGGAAAAAAGGAACAACTGTTATGTCATCTAAAGTGTTTTATGCCCAGAATGTAAAATACAACAGTGCTGAGGCTGCCCTCTTTTAGTGACAGGGAATTTTAGAGTGACGAAAAGATGAGTGGAGTCTATAATAGAAAAAGAGAGAGATTGGTCATTCTTAATTTTATTTGTATGTCATTGAGTTAGAACCATAGGCAGCTCAAAAATAAGTCAGTGTACATTGTACCAAGAAATGTAATTCTACTATACTCTCATGCCCAACTTAAAATGTTGAGTAGGTATATAAAAAAGCTTTTTAGTACATTTGATTATATACTCTTCTTACCTGTCCCCAACCCACTCCCCCATGCTCAGAGAGCCTCTAAGAAAACAGGCAGCAATGAACACAGCCTTTGGTGGGAGCAGCAAAGTACATCCAAGCTTTCTGCTATGTGACACTCTCTGACTCCTTTTCCCCTTCAAAACAGTAAGTGGGACTATAAGTGCATTTTGCTGATAGATGCTCAGGCGAGAAAAGCTGATAAGAGCTCAGTGGGCCTGGACTAACAAGAATCCTATAGAACAAACAACACAATCAAAGGAAACATCCTCCCACGCCATCTCCCATGTATCACACACATAAAATCTCCAAAATACTTTTTTTCAATAAGAAAATAAAATTTAAGATATCAAGTGAATGTCTGAGGGCTAGCTCTGTAACAGACTGTCTGAAATGCTCCCAGAAAATTCTTTGTAACCCACAGCAAGAGTTTACACAGGGCTTTGGGGAGGGAAGAGAAAGAATGTTGGTTGACAATAAAAATGTTCATATTACCAAAATCCACCAAATTATGCATTCTTGGGAATACTGCAGTAATCAAAAGGAGATGGAACAAGGTGTGACGTCACTAAGGAAGAGCTTCCTGAGACCCAGAAGGTATATACTACAGCTATTAACAGGCAGTTGGGGGGCAGTGCTCTATAATCCTTAGTATTTACAAACTCAGGACAAATGCCTTTACAGTTTAATATTCCTCTTTTATGCATCATACTTTGTACTTAAGAACAATGTGAGATTAATTTTTAAATGTGTGTCAAAATGAACTAAGGTAAACCACAGGATCCTTTTAAAATACTTCTTCAGCAGTGGTCACTAAAGATGATTGACTGGATATCTGCATTTATCCCCTTTCCCTCCCAAGTCCCCATTAAATCAGTTTAAAGGGAATTTAAAACTGTATTCATGCATAACAGCAGATAGAATGGGAGAGGGACTACAAGTTGAAAAGAGATTTCAATAAGTCTCTGGCAAGCAATAAGACAAAGATGATGTTGACCATAGAGGTTGAGTGGGAGGAAACTGGAACCTGGAACTCATGTCTTCTGTGCTGCCACCAAAGACACAAACAGCCTGTCCAGTGGAAGCTGGGCGAAGTTGCAGAGTCAAGGCCTGATGGAGGGAATGAACACAGGGCATTAATGAAAGGTCTGAAAACAGAATAGCTGATTTTTGGGGCCATTCAACATAAAGCCTAGCTTCTTGCCTACTCCTTCTGAAGTCACAGTGCACACTAAAATGTACCACTCCAGTTCACAGGGACCAAGGATAGCCTTTATACGATCATGTTCTGAAATACAAAACGACCCATTGACAATGCTTACCAAGTCTTTTAGGAAAGACCTCTAAAGGAAAACAAAAGAAAATAAACACATTTTGATAATCACTCAGAAATTAAGATTGTTCTGGAAAAAGAATGTCAAATTAATAGCTTCAGAGAAATTTGAGAAGATATTATTATACCTAAAACCATGAACAGTATCCTGTGAAAAAGGAACAATGAGAAAACATGAAAGAGGTTTTGGAAATTTAAACTATAATTGACAAAGTACAAACATCATTATCAGGCTAAAAACACTAAGCCAAAGAATTATTCCATATAAGTAATATTTTCCAAATAGCCAGTAACTGTTATAAGCAATGTAATGAACACAACAAGCCCATTATGTATGTAAGAATATGATGCTCTTTTTTATCTGAGGTATAGAAACATTAAGCAGCTTGGTCAAGGTCACTTAGCTAATGAGCTAGGATTAAAACCTAGTTAGTCTAGCTGTAGAGTCAGTGAACTTCACTGTGATGGTATACTATCTCCAAAAAACAATAGCTGGTATTTTTTAAGTGCTTACTCTGTGACAAACACTGTGCTAAATGAATTACTTATTTAGTCTTCAGAACAACCCTATTGTAGACACTGACTGCTGTTAGCCCATTCTAAAGATGAGGAAATGTAAGCAAGAAAGGTCTTAACCTATGGGCCACACAGATAATAAAGAGGAGAGATTTAAATGCTTGTGGCCTTGTTCCATAACCTATTATACTATCTAAAACACAGGGGTCTAAAATATGACAGTAAGGATAAAAGAAGGTCTACAATCAAGCAAGTTAATATCTGACAAGCATAGTTTCAGGAAGAAAGAGCAGAGAAAATGGAGGTGAAGTCATCAAATTCATTCTAAAAGGGAAGTAACCTAGGCTGAAAGGAGACACAAGATTTCATACCAAAAAAAAAGTTATTAGAATAATATAGAAGTTGATTTCAAAAAGTAATATCTAAACAATCCCTGTGAAACTTTGGAGCAACAAAGAAAAGGAGTATGCTAAACATTTTTATTGGCAGTAGAAGTATGCTGATGGAACAAGGCGGGAAAAGAAAAACACACAAAACACAGGAAAACTGAGAATAGACGTCTCATCTGCCAAACTGCATGCTAGACGATGGAGCCGTGAGTTCAAACTCTCAGAGGAACAGCGCTCAAGCTAAAATTCTGTTCTAAGCCAAATTAACCAGTGAAAAGTTTGAGGGCAAAGAGAAAATAACTTAGATATGAAAAAAATGTGAAACTTTGTCCCTCTGGTAGGTAGTAACTTGAGGCTCTGTTCCAGCCTGGCGAAACAAGACAGTAAATTTTTTAAAAAGACATGGCTTCCAGGAAAATAATGGCTCCAACCCAAGAAAACAATTAGAAAAACACTTGTACATGGCAGGCGCCAAGATCCAATAGTCTAGCTTAAAGTAAGGGATGGAGGGTTCCAAATGAGGAGGAGGGCAAGAGAGAGAATATAAAAAAGGAAAATGGCAATTTTAGAAAAACAAAGAACTATGCCCCAAAACAGGGAATGTAACCATACTTTTGTCTATAGTGATTAATACATGAGTTTGAGTGAACTCCAGGAGTTGGTGGTGGACAGGGAGGCCTGGCGTGCTGCGATTCATGGGGTCGCAAAGAGTCGGACACCACTGAGCGACTGAACTGAACTGAACTGATTGTAAATGTTTTATATTAATAGTCAATCTATATACTGAGCACATGTAATTATGGTCACAAAATAGAATGTAAAGATTGAAAAGTACATTTGATAATAATGAGGAGTGGAAAGAGAGGAGGAAAAAAGGGGGGAACTTAGGGGTCAGTGGATGGTTGTAGTTTGTGCACTGTGCAAAGAAATATACACAGATGATGGTGCGGCAGGGGCTGAGAGCTAACACCTGGAAGAAAGGGCATGTAGTTTTTAACCATTAAACCCATTTTCTTTCATTATACCAAAAGGGGTTGGTTGGTGTGATTTTTTTTTTTAGTGGATTATATGAACTTAAAAGATGAGTAAAAGCAATGTGAATTAGAACAGGCACCTGGGAGAAGGCATACGTTATTTCTTTCTAGTGGAACCCTGTATTGAGTGCAGGAGAGAGAGTAACCAGAGGCAGGTGTAGAAAGTAAATTACTGAGTTTTAATTTCTTTTGAGAAGTGCAACAAATGTACAAGAAACTATTTCAGAATAACAGCATGGTCCCATCTTGAAACTTTTTCCAAGGATTTTTTTTTTTTTGTACTATATATATATATATATTCCATTGTGGGATTTGATATTAGATATTTACATGGGGCATTCTAACCACATTTTCATTATATGGTAACTTCAATTCATTCTTAATTATTCTGGCAAGGTTTAAGCTCAGCCTAATGTACCCATGTAGTTAATAATCTACACATTGATTGGGGCAAGAAAACCAAAAATCTTTTGTGTTTTCTATCCCTTTACTTCATGCCCAAGTACAGTGATAAAATAGCACACTTTCTGTTTTCAACCTTTAAAGCTACTCTGGGTAACTTCTAAGTGTAAAATAAGAAGTGTTAATAGGATAAAGTTATCAGGGAGAACACATAGAAGAAGGAAGATGTGGCAAACACTGGGTTGTAAAATTCAGTTCAGTTCAGTCGCTCAGTCGTGTCCGACTCTTTGCAACCCCATGAATCACAGCACGCCAGGCCTCCCTGTTCATCACCAACACCCGGAGTTCACTCAAACTCATGTCCATCGAGTCAGTGATGCCATCCAGCCATCTCATCCTCTGTTGTCCCCTTCTCCTCCTGCCCCCAATCCCTCCCAGCATCAGTGTCTTTTCAAATAAGTCAGCTCTTCACATGAGGTGGCCAAAGTATTGGAGTTTCAGCTTTAGCATCAGTCCCTCTAATGAACACCCAGGACTGATCTCCTTTAGGATGGACTGGTTGGATCTCCTTGCAGTCCAAGGGACTCTCAAGAGTCTTCTCCAATACCACAGTTCAAAAGCATCAATTCTCTGGTGCTCAGCTTTCTTCACAATCCAACTCTCACATCCATACATGACCACTGGAAAAAGCATAGCCTTGACTAGACGGACCTTTTTTGGCAAAGTAATATCTCTGCTTTTCAATATGCTATCTAGGTTGGTCATAACTTTCCTTCCAAGGAGTAAGCATCTTTTAATTTCATGGCTGCAATCACCATCTGCAGTGATTTTGGAGCCCCAAAAAATAAAGTCTGACACTGTTTCCACTGTTTCCCCATCTATCTGCCATGAAGTGATGGGACCAGTTGCCATGATCTTGGTTTTCTGAATGTTGAGCTTTAAGCCAACTTTTTCACTCTCCTCTTTCACTTTCATCAAGAGGCTTTTTAGTTGCTTTTCACTTTCTGCCATAAGGGTGGTGTCATCTGCATATCTGAGGTTATTGATATTTCTCCCAGCAATCTTGATTCCAGCTTGTGCTTCATCCAGCCCAGCATTTCTCATGATGTACTCTGTATATAAGTTAAATAAGCAGGGTGACAGTATACAGCCTTGACGTACTCCTTTCTTATTTGGAACCAGTGTGTTGTTCCATGTCCAGTTCTAACTGTTGCTTCCTGACCTGCATATAGGTTTCTCAAGAGGCAGGTCAGGTGGTCTAGTATTCCCATCTCTTTCAGAATTTTCCTCAGTTTATTGTGGTCCACACAGTCAAAGGCTTTGGCATAGTCAATAAGGCATTAGTAAGATGTATTGTGGGCAAGTTAAGAAAAACAGACAACTTTCATAATGACATTATGCCACTTCTCACTTAAAAGAAGTGTGGAGAATTTTAAGAATCTGTCTCAAAGGAATTGTGAAAACATTTCTGGTTCTAGCAGAGGACATAGAAAGCAGAAAATCTAAGTGCTTAGTATATAATTTAACAATTCCATTTTGAGAAGATTATAATGGAACATTTCTACTATGTAAGAATTTTGAAAATTCCTTTTAGAAAACTGCCTCCTGAGGGTTTTACACTATCCTAAAGCTCTTGGTATCTTAAGTGTAAGAGAAAACATTCTGAGTTGTGGTAGATAAAAATCCATTATCACTTAACATGTCAGCTCACTTTGTGATAGCCATGGAAATGTGGTAATATAAAACTAGTGACAGAATTTTTAAATACGAGTTTTATACCACTGTATTAATGCTGAAAATTCTCCAAGCCAGGCTTCAGCAGTACACGAACTGTTACCTTCCAGATGCTCAAGGTGGATTTAGGAAAGGCAGAGGAACCAGAGATCAAATGACCAACATTTGTTGGATTATTGAAAAAGTAAAAGATTTTCAGAAAAACATCTATTTCTGTTTTATTGACTATGCCAAAGCCTTTGACTGTGTGGATCACCACAAACTGTGGAAAATTCCTGAAGAGATGGGAATACCAGGCCACCTGACCTGCCTCCTGAGAAATTTGTATGCAGGTCAGGAAGCAATATTAGAACTGGACATGGAACGCAGACTGGTTCCAAATAGGGAAAGCAGTACGTCAAGGCTGTATATTGTCACCCTGCTTATTTAGCTTATATGCAGAGTACATCAAGAGAAATGCTGTGGTGGATGAAGTACAAGCTGGGATCAAGATTGCCAGGAGAAATACCAATAACCTCAGACATGCAGATGACACCACCCTTATGGCAGAAAATGAAGAAGAACTAAAGAGCCTCTTGAGGAAAGTGAAAGAGGAGAGTGAAAAAGTTGGCTTAAAGCTCAACATTAAGAAAACGAACATCATGGCATCTGGTCCCATCACTTCATGGCAAATAGATTGAGAAACAGTGACAGACTTTATTTTCAGGGGCTCCAAAATCACTATAGATGGTGACTGCAGCCTTGAAATTAAAAAAATGCTTACTCCTTGGAAGAAAATTTATGACCAATCTGAACAGCATATTAAAAAGCAGAGACATTACTTTGCCAACAAAGGTTTGTCTAGTAAAGGCTATGGTTTTTTCCAGTAGTCATGTATGGATGTGAGAGTTGAACTTCAAAGAAAGCTGAGCACTGAAGAATTGATGCCTTTGAACTGTGGTGTTGGAGAAGACTCTTGAGAGTCCCTTGGACTGTAAGGAGATCTAACCAGTCCATCCTAAAGGAAATTAGTCCTGAATATTCACTGGAAGGACTGATGCTGAAGCTGAAACTTCAATAATTTGGCCACCTGATGTGAAGAACTGACTCATTTGAAAAGACCCTGATGCTGGGAAAAATTGAAGGTGGGAGAGGAAGGGGACAACAGAAGATGAGATGGTTGGATGGCATCAACGACTCAATGGACATGAGTTTGAGTGAACTCCGGGAGTTGGTAATGGACAGGGAGGCCTGGCGTGCTGCTGTCCATTGGCTTGCAAAGAGTCAGACACAACTGAGTGACTGAACTGGACTGAGACACTCACCTATAGGTCTTTGTACAGACATATGTTTTATGTGAGAGCTGGACCATAAATAAGGCTGAGTGCTGAAGAACTGATACTCTTGAATTGTGATACTGGAGAAGACACCTGAGAGTCCCTTGGACTGAAAGGAGATCAAAGCAATCAATCTTAAAGGAAATCAACCCTGAATATTCATTGGAAGGACTGATGCTGAAACTGAAGCTCCAATACTTTGGCCACCTGATGCGAAGAGCCAACTCACTGGAAAAGACCCTGATGCTGTGTACAATTGAGGGCATGGGGAGAAGGGGACAACAGAGGAAGAGATGGTTGGATGGGATCATCAACTCAGTGGATGTTCATGAGTTTGAGTAAATTCTGGGAGATAGTGAAAGACAGGGAAGCCTGGTGTGCTCAGTCCATGGGGAAGCAAAGAATCACACAAGCTTTAGCAACCGAACAACAACAACAGTTTTATGTTATCTTATGTAAACACCTAGGAAGGGGGTGCTGAGTCTTATAATAAATAGATGTTTTTCTTTATAGGAAATCAAACTATTTTCAACAGCAGCTGTACCATTTTGCATCCTTGCAGTGTATGAGAGTTTCGATTACTCTGCAACCTCCCACTCCTTGCTGTGTGTGTGGTATGTAACTTCAGTCATATCTGACTCTTTGTGACCACATGGACTGTAGTTTGCCAGGTGCCTCTGTCCATGGGATTCTCCAAGCAAGAATACTGGAGTGGGTTCCCATGCCCTTCTCCAGAGGATCTACCCCACCCAGGGATTGAACATGCATCTCCAGCATTGCAGGCAGATTCGTTACCACTAAGCCACCAGGGAAGCCCCCAACCCTAGCTGAGTCTTAATATTGTATCCATTCTAGTAGGCATGTAGTGGTAATTTGTTGCTTTACTTTGTATTTCCCAAGTGATTAATAATATTAAGAAACTTTTCATATGCTTATTAGCCATTCATGTATTTTTTCTTTTTCTTTTTTTTTGTATTTTTTCTAGTAAAGTGTTTCTTCTCACTTTTTGTCATTTTTATTAGTGGGATTTGTATCTTATTATTTAGTTGTAAGAGTCCTTTATATATTCTGGATACATGCCCTATATAAGACAGTTATGCTCCAATTATTTTCTCTAACTCTATGGTCTGCCTTTAAAGACTCAGCTTTTTCCAATGTATAAAAAAATTACAAAGTGTGTTCCATAGATAATCAGAATTCTGCAGAACTGCCTAGGGCTGCTGGGTGGGTAAGGGGCTGAGGAGTCTTGCTGTCTATTTATCTGGTTGTCTTTATTTACATATGTTTAATATTGGGGTGCTGCAAAAGATTTTACTTTAGCAAAACATTTGAAATTTACCACTATAATACAGCAGGCTTCCCTTGCAGCTCAGTCAGTAAAGAATCTGTCTGCAATGCAGGAGACTGGTGTTCAATTCCTGGGTCACGAAGATCCTCTGGAGAAGGAAATGGCAACCCACTCCAGTATTCTTGTGTGGAGAATCTCATGGACAGAGAAGCCTGGCAGGCTACAGTCCATGGGGTCACACCCAGACACGACCTAGCATCTAAACCACCACCACCATTATGACACAGCAGGTTGTGGTAACAGCTTCTAGGTCAACTATGATCTGAATTTCCAAACTATTATTGGCAGATAGTTTCCAAACCTAATGGCAGATTAGTGGGGATGTCTTAAGACCTCAAAGGACTCTGGTATCCTTAAGTTTGATGGTGTTCCTTGTTGTTGTTAAGTCACTAAGTTGTGTTCAACTCTTTGCAACCCCATGGACGGCAGTGTGCCAGGCTTCCCTGTCTTTCACCATCTCCTGGAGCTTGCTCAAACCCATGTCCATTAGTTGGTGATGCCACCCAACCATCTCATCCTCTGTCATCCCCTTCTCCTCCTGCCTTCAATTTTTCCAAGCATCAGGGTCTCTTCCAATCAGGTGCCAAAGTATTTGAGCTTCAGCTTCAGCGTCAGTCCTTCCAATGAATATTCAGGGTTGATTTCCTTGAGGATTAACTGGTTTGATCTCCTTGCAGTGCAAGGGACTCTCAAGAGTCTTCTTCATCACCACAGTTCAAAAACATCAATTCTTCAGTGCTCATCAGCCTTCTTTATAGTCCAACACTCACGTCCATACATGACTACTGGAAAAAACAGTTTTGACTAGATGGACCTTTGTTCGAAAGTGATGTCTCTGCTTTTTTAATACACTGTCTAGGACTGCCATAGCTTTTCTTCCAAGAAGCAAGTGTGTTTTAATTTCATGGCTGCAGTCACTGTCCACAGTGATTTTGGAGCTGAAGAAAACAAAGTCTTTCACTGTTTCTATTGTTTCCCTATCTATTTGCCGTGCCATGATGTGATCAGATACCATGATCTTATTTTTTTTAATGTTAAGATCTCAGAGAACTTTTGACATCCTTAAGTTTGATACTGTCCCTATACTATTCTAAACATTTAAACATTACCCACACTCCAAATTAAATATATTTTAATTTCTTAATTCAATTACTTATGTCAGTATGAATTCACAGATGTTTATTTTATACTTTAGGTTATAACTGAATACTATTTACTGCTCAAATTATTTCAGTTTTGGCTACTTAGAGCTCTCTAAGTTGGTTCCTATGTTCCTAAACAATTTTTTTTTCCTTAAAAAATTGTAATAAACTTTTAAACTTTGTTTTTGAAATTATTTGGCTATGGATAATGCAGCTCATTAACTATTGGCTATAATTCTTAGCAATTATCATGTATACTGAGGAATTCTTGCAAAGCAAGAAAGAGCTAACCTATGCATTATTTTCAAATATAATGAGTTTTTGAGATTATTAATGGTAACAACTAAGTATGTAATAGACACTTAGTTATGAATGACTAATTTTGATCTTATAGTTTTATTTGTGCACTTTAGGGCCAAAATTCTACAAGCAAGGCTTCACTAGTATGTGAACAAAGAACTCTTAGATGTTCAAGTTGGATTTAGAAAAGGCACAGGAACAAGAGATCAAATTGTCAACATACATTGGATCATATAAAAAGTAAGAGAATTCCAGAGAAATGTGTACTTCTGCTTCATTGACTACACTAAAATCTTTGCCTGTGTGGATCACAAGAAACTGTGGAAAATTCTTAAAGAGAAGGGAATACCAGACCACCTAACCTGCTTCCTGTGAAACCTGTATGCAGCTCAAGAAGCAACAGTTAGAAACCAGGCATGGAACAATGAGCTGATTCAAAATTGGAAAAGGAGTATGTCAAGGCTGTATATTGTCACCCTGCTTATTTAACTTATATGCAGAGTACATCATGTGAAATACCAGGCTGGATGAAGCACAGGCTGGAATTAAGATTGCTGGGAGAAATATCAATAACCCCAGACACGCAGATGACACCACCCTTATGGCAGAAAGTGAAGAGGAACCAGGGAATGATGATGAAGAGGAACTAAAGAACCTCTTGATGAAAGTGAAAGATGAGAGTGAAAAAGTTGGCTTAACAGTTAACATTGAAAAAATGATCATGGCAACTGGTCCATCACTTCATGGCAAGTAGACGGGGAAAAAATCGAAACAATGACAGACTTTTTTTCTTGGGCTCCAAAATCACTGAAGATGGTGACTGCAGCCATGAAATTAAAAGATGCTTGCTCTTTGGGAGAAAAGCTATGACAAACCTAGACAGTATATTAAAAAGCAGAGACATTACTTTGCTGATAAAGGTCCATATAGTCAAAACTATGGTTTTTCCAGTAGTCATGTATGGATATGAGAGTTGGACCATAAAGAAGGCTAAGTGCCAAAGAATTGATGCTTTTGAACTGTGGTATTGGAGAAGACTCGTGAGAGTCCCTTGGACTTCAAGGAGATCAAACCAGTCAATCCTAAAGGAAATCAATCCTGAATATTCATTGGAAGGACTGATGCTGAAGCTGAAGCTCCAATACTGTGGCCACCTGATGCAAAGAGCTGACTCATTAGAAAAGACCCTGATGCTTGGAAAAATTGAAGGCAGAAGGAGAAGGGGATGACAGAGGATGAGATGGTAGGATGGCATCACTGACTCAATGAACATGAGTTTGAGCAAGCTCCAGGAGATGGTGAAGGACAGGGAAGCCTGGCATGCTGCAGTCTATGGGGTCACAAAGAGTCGGAGATGACTGAACAACAGCACAACAGCAAGGAGTCAATACTTCCTTTCTGGTCATCTGTCTAAGGTCCTGATTCCTTGAAGAACTCACAAGCTCTACATTTTATACCTTAAGAAAAGTGTGCAGGGGGAAAGAATCCACCTCTTTTGTGATGATTACGCAGAACAAATGCTAAGATAGCCCCATAACTCCCCTCAGGTGTCTATAGGTTTAGATGGTACTTTTGCTTCTGCTTTGCTCCTGTCTTCTTTTCTCTCTTTTCCACAAAGGGGCAAGGCTGAGCAGAAGAAAATAACAGCTGTTATTAAGATCACACTCAGGAAAGAGAAAGAGGAGTAAGTTATAACAAAATGAACATACATAGTTACCACAGGAAATAGACAAGTGGGGAGAGAGGTAAAAGTTAGAAATTAGAAAGGACTGAAAAAGAATGTATGCATATACATATAACTGAACCACATTTTTGTGTAGCAGAAATTAACACAACACTGTTAATCAACTATACTTCAATAAATTACATTTTAAAAAAAGAAAAAAGAAAGGACTTATCCTGCCAATGTTTTCTTGAAGATGTTAGCCAACATGATAAGAGCTAAGAGATCTCACATCCATAGCAGTTGTAAGTAGTAGCCATTAGTTCCCTCCTGGTGGGTACCCTGCTGATGAACTGGAAACAGGCAGAAACCATATCAGATTAATACCCAGCAGGAAGCAAGTAACGAAGCCTCTCACACTGTGCACTTCAGCAGCCTAATGTAATGAATCCTCTTGCTTCCATACTCACTGGCAACTGGTTAAAAAGTCTAGAGATTTATAAAAATGCAGATTTCTCTATTGCTTTCTATAAAGATTTGGATTCAGTTTGCAGAGCTTCCCAGAAATTTGTAGTTTTAAGTCTCCTGGGGACTTTTAGTGGCCAAATATTTAGGCTGATTTTCCTCTGTCTGAGATAAGACTTTCTGCCTAGGAGTTGAGTCTCATGGGGGAAATGGTGAGTCTCTTGGATTTAATATAATTTGCTATTCATTAGAAGGGTACATGTTAAAAATCTGTCCCTTCCTTCAGATGAATAAAAAGGCAAAGGAATCAAGACCTTAAATTCTAATCTAATAGCTCATAGAGTATGATCAGGTTTGGAGATGCAATTCCATGAGTCGGGAAGAGCCATTGGAGCAGGAAATGGCAACCCTCTCCAGTGTTCTTGCCTCGAAAATCCCATGGACAGAGAAGTCTAGTGGGCTACTGTCCATGGGGTTGCAAAGAGTCAGACAGTATGACTCTTTTCTACACACACTCAAAGAGAAAATTAATCAACAGAAGTACTATGATTGAGGACTGGAGAAGGGCCTTGTGAAGTTGATAGATCCTCTGAAGCCAGGGAGGTGGTAGGAGTTCTGGTCAAGAGCAGTGGAGGCAGGCACTCAAGTGAACTCAGAACCTTTATAGTGGTACAGCATTGAGCAATGCTGGGCTGTGGGTGGCAGGTTGTAACAGTGGCCACATTCTCCACACTTTCCTGTATCTGAGTGCTTTTGAAATGTGACTGTGCCCTTCTCATCAAGAAGTGTTTATTTTTCCACCTCTTCAATCTGAATCATGATGTCTTCTGTCAATATAAAGCAATGGGAAGGATGGTATGCCAGTTCCAATCTAGGTCTCAAGAGGCTTTGCATGTTTCTGCTCTTTCTCTTAGAACCCAGAAAAGCTGTCATGTATACAAATAGATTCAAGGGATTAGATCTGATAGACAGAGTGCCTGAAGAACTTTGGATGGAGGTTCATGACATTGTACAGGAGGCAGTGATCAAAACCACCCCCAAGAAAAAGAAATTGAAAAAGGCAAAACAGCTGTCTGAGGAGGCCTTACAAATAGCTGAGAAAAGAACAGAAATGAAAGGCAAAGGAGAAATGGAAAGATAGACCAATTTAAATGTAGGGTTCCAAAGAATTGTAAGGAGAGATAAGAAAGCCTTCCTCAGTGCTCAATGCAAAAAAATAGAGGAAAACAATAGAAGGGGAGAGACTAGAGACCTCTTTAAGAAAATTAGAGATACCAAGGGTACATTTCATGCAAAGATAGGCACAATAAAGGACAGAAATGGCATGGACCTAACAGAAGCAGGAGATATTAAGAAGAGGTGGCAAGAATACACAGAAGAACTGTACAAAGATATTCATGACCCAGATAACCATGATGGTGTGATCACTCATCTAGAGCCAGACATCCTGGAATGTGAAGTCAAGTGGGCCTTAGGAAGCATCACTACGAACAAAGCTAGTGGAGGTGATGGAATTCCAGTTGAGCTATTTCAAATGCTAAAAGATGATGCTGTGAAGGTGCTGCATTCAATATGCCAGCAATCTGGAAAACTCAGCAGTGGCCACAGGACTGTAAAAGGTCAGTTTTCATCCCAATCCCAAAGAAAGGCAATGCCAAAGAATGCTCAAACTACTGCACAATTGCACTCATCTCACACACTAGCAAAGTAATGCTCAAAATTCTTCAAGCCAGGCTTCAACAGTATGTGAACCGTGAACTTCCAGATGTTCAAGGTGGATTTAGAAAAGGCAGAGGAACCAAAGATCAGATTGCCAACATCTACTGGATCATCAAAAAAGTAAGAGAGCTCCAGAAAAACATCTATTTCTGCTTTATTGACTACGCCAAAGTCTTTGAGTGGTTGGATAACAACAAACTGTGGAAAATTCTTCAAGAATAGGAATACCAGACCACCTGATCTGTCTCTTGAGAATCTGTATGCAGCTCAAGAAGCAACAGTTAGAACTGGACATGGACAAACAGACTGGTTCCAAATCAGGAAAGGAGTACATCAAGGCTGTATATTGTCACCCTGCTTATTTAACTTATATACAGAGTCCATCATGTGAAATGCTGGGCTGGATGAAGTACAAGCTGGGATCAAGATTGCCAGGAGAAATATCAATAACCTCAGTCATGCAGATGACACCACTGTTATGGCAGAAAAAGAAGAAGAACAAAAGAGCCTTTCGATGAAAGTGAAAGAGGAGAGTGAAAAAGTTGGCTTAAAGCTCAACATTCAGAAAACGAAAATCATGGCATCCAGTCCCAACACTTCATAGCAGATAGATGGGGAAACAATGGAAACCGTGACAGACCTTATTTTGGGGGGCTCCAAAATCACTGCAGATGGTGACTGCAGCCATGAAATTAAAAGATGCTTGCTCCTTGGAAGAAAAGTTATGACTAACCTAGACAGCATATTTAACAGCAGAGACATTACTTTGCCAACAAAGGTCTGTTTAGTCAAAACTATGGTTTTTCCAGTAGTCATGTATGGATGTGAGAGTTGAACTTCAAAGAAAGCTGAGCACTAAAGAATTGATGCTTTTGAATTGTTGTATTGGAGAAGACTCTTGAGAATCCCTTGGACTGCAAGAAGTCCAACCAGTCCATCCTAAAGGAAATCAATCCTGAATATTCATTGGAAGGACTGATGCTGAAGCTGAAGCTCCAATACTTTGGCCACCTCATGCAAAGAAATGACTCATTAGAAAAGACCCTGATGCTGAGAAAGATTGAAGGCAGGAGAAGAAGGGGACGACAGAGGATGAGATGGTGGATGGCATCACTGACTTGATGGACATGAGTTTGAGTAAACTCTGGCAGTTGGTGTTGGACAGGGAAGCCTGGCTAGCTGCAGTCCATGGGGTCACAAAGAGTCAGACATGACTGAGCGATTGAACTGAACTGAACTGATCCAGATTCGAAATAGACTACTCTATGAGAGACACATGGCCTGGTCCCCATCCGACAGTCAAACAGCCAAAGAAGCCACTTTGCTGTCTTGTATACAACTAAGTGACTGAGCACACATGCACACACAGAGCAAAATGAAAATGCAAACACTCTTGTTCAAAAATGGTTGAGATCTTTAAGTATTTTATTATTTTTTTTGTCAAGTGCCTCGTGGGGATCTTAGTTCCCTGGGAAGGGGATTGAACCTGTGCTATCAGGAGTAAAAACATGGAGCCCTAACTATTGTACCACAAGAGAGTTCCCAATGATTGAGAATCTTAAGCAACAGCACAGCATTAAACCAAGTGTGGGGCCATTCTAAGCATGAGGCCCTGCATAACTGCCTGGATGGTTCCCACATGGAGTACCTGATGTTGGAATTAAGACTCTGATAAAACTCATCCTGTAAATGCGGTCATCAGATTCAAAAACTGAATTGCTGGCAGGATTAAGGTTAGACCGTCATTTGAAGATATTGTAAAATACTCAGTATCATCATTAGTTAAGCATTTTCATCTCTAGTAATGAAATGAAATACATTTCATTTAATGTATTTCAAATGAAATACCTATCAGAGTGGGAACATGACAATGTCCTCTCTGTTCATGTAGAAGAAAGTCTTAGTTGTTGATGAAACTTCATATATTTGAGTTAGAAAAATCAGTGTAAACTTATGCTTTAAAAAGAAATATATATATTCAATAACATAGAAAGAACTTTGTATGGGGAAAGTTAGTCAATAAATTAATCATGGTGTTCATTTCATAATATATACAAATGTCAAATCACTAGGTAGTATATCCGAAACATAATATTGTATGTCAACTGTATTTCAATATAAAAAGAAATACATTTATGTAAATATATGAATGTATACATACATGCACACATATACACTTATATTTTATCTGTCAGTAAAGAAAATGGATCAAAAGCTCATCAGCAAACATCTTGTGCAGTCCAAGAACCCAGGTATATTATTTTAATACTATTCTCAACTAAAAGACAAGGAGCATTACAGTAAATAATAGATCACATGTCTTAAGGAAGAGAAATATCAGAATATGTCTAATTCTTATCAAAAAGGGGCAATGCCAAAAGGATAAAGAATATGCACAAAAACATCTAAGTGCTCATAATTTGAACTTTAAACCACAACCACCACCACCAAAATAATAATAGTATAATAATAATATTGTTGGATAATTGCCAACATCCATTGGCTCATTCAAAAAGCAAGAGAATTCCAGAAGAACATCTACTTCTGCTTCATTGACTATGCTAAAGCCTTTGACTGTGTGGATCACAACAAACTGTGGAAAATTCTTAAAGAGATAGAAATACCAGACCACCTTATCTGCTTTCTGCAAAACCTGTATGCAGGTCAAGAAGCAACAGTTAGAACTAGACATGGAACAATGGACTGGCTCCAAATTGGGAAAGGAGTGTCAAGGCTGTATATTGTCACCCTGCTTATTTAACTTAAATGCAGAATACATTGTGTGAAATGCCAAGTTGGATGAAGCACAAGCTGGAATCAAGATTGCCGGGAGAAATATCAATAACCTCAGACATGCAGATGACACCACCCTTCTGGCAGAAAGCAAAGAGGAACTGAAGTGCTTATTGATGAAGGTGAAAGAGGAGAGTGAAAAATTTGACTCAAAACTCAGCATACAAAAAAAGATCATGGCATGTGATCACTTCATAGCAAATAGATGGGGAAACAAGGGAAATAGTGACAGAATTTATTTTCTTGGGCTCCAAAATCACTGAAGGTCATGACTGCAGTCATGAAATTAAAAGATGCTTGCTCCTTGGGAGAAAAGCTATGACAAACATAGACAGCATATTAAAAAGGGGAGACATAACTTTGCTGACAAAGGTTCAAATGGTCAAAGCTATGGTTTTTCCAGTAGTCATGTATGGATATGAGAGTTGGACCATAAAGAAGGCTGAGGGCCAAAGAATTGATGCTTTTGAACCGTGGAGTTGGAGAAGACTCTTGAGAGTCTCTTGGCCTGCAAGGAGATCCAACCAGTCCATCCTAAAGGAAATCAGTCCTGAATATTCATTGGAAGGACTGATGCTGAAGTTGAAACTCCAATACTTTGGCCACCTGATACGAAGAACCGACTCGTTGGAAAAGACCCTGATGCTGGGAAAGATTGAAGGCAGGAGGAGGAGGGGACAACAGAGGATAAGATGGTTGGATGGCATTACCAACTCAATGGACATGAGTTTGAACAATCTCTGGGCGATGGTGAAGGACAAGGAAGCCTGGCATGCTGCAGTCCATGGGGTCTCAAAGAGCCAGACAACACTGAGTGACTGAACAACAGTAATATTACTATTTTTGTGTCAATTTGAATAAGGTTTGCTGTGAAATTCAGTGAGTTCCTCATGCCATTCCAAAGAGAACAGTTTGTGTAAACATTATTTTAAAAATACAGAGCAAAAGCAAGGTGACTGTATTTAAATTTATAATGATTTTTTAACTGAGTAGGAACTTATGGGGCTTTCCCAGGACAGACACCCACATGTCCTCCACCTTCTTCATGTTTATAGAAAAGCTGAGGCTCCCAGGACTCCCCTGAGTCACAAACAGCTAGCTCAAAAGCTAATGATTAGAAGAATGTGAGAATGCAATTATAAAAAAATAACAATGAGGCCAGGAAAACTGATAACAATTTAAACACTGGATCCAAGAGAGTCATATAGCAGTCACAGAATCTCTAGTTCCTCCCTAAAGAACATGAGTAACAGTGTCTGACGCACATTGCTGAGTTGTTTTGTAGAAATTAAAATCCCACCAGATGGGAGAATCTAACTTCATGAAAACCATGAGCACATAGGCTCAGACTGACCAAAGGCTGAGCACTGATGATGTTAACACCTGTGATACCATCTTCCAATGTGCTTCACAATCAACCGGTCAGAAAATTATGAATGAGCTGATCATGTATCTTGTGACTCTCTTTCTTATGCTGCCTTTTAAAAAATGCTTCCCTGAAATCCACTGGTGAGCTCAGGTCTTTTAAGCATGAGCCACCCATTCTCCTTGCTTGGCCCTTGTCCCAAACTCCAGTGTTTTGGTTTGTTTGGCCTCACTGTGAGTCGGGCACACAAACTTGGGTTTGATAATTTTAACAGATACAGAAAAAGTAGCAATATATAAGATGCTCAGTTTCTTATATTTTTATATATCTGCTATATGTCTGTTTATAAAGAATAGACAAATATTTGCTCCATCCTTATATAAGGGAAAGACTAAAGAGAGAAGCATGGAGAAAGTCTAGGAGGGAAAAGGAGTCTACATCAAAACTAGGAAGGAATAAACATTAACAGATGATCAAAGGTAAAACATCAAGTGAAAAGGGAGTTCAACAAGTGTTTAGTATCAATAGCCAGAGACATAAGTAGAGAAGGAGTGCACCATTGTTGCAGGAAAATAAATAATCAGCCAGTGTTCTTCATGAGGAGAGCTAGCTGTGTGTATTAGTTGCTCAGTCATGTCTGACTCTTTGTAACCCCACAGACTGTAGTCTGCCCAGCTCCTCTGTTCCAAGAAATTCTCCAGGCAAGAACACTGGAGTGGGTTGCCATTCCCTTCTCCAGGGGATCTTCCCGACCCAGGGATGGAACCCACATTGCAGGGAGATTCTTTACCTTCTGAGCCACCAGGGAAGCCCTTAAAAAGATACTCTGTGTGTAACTGGGGGACTGAGGGAGAAATGAATTCTCCTAAGGGCAGCACAGGAATAGACCAGACCGCCAAGCCACAGGCTATCCAGGCACTGAAGACCCTCTCCCACGGCCTGGCCCAGATGGGCTGGTCCATCTCCGCAGCTGGAGGAGTATGGAGAGATGCTGGTCTATCCAGTCAGGCGGCTCCAGAGCCCAGATCTGGAGCACAGTGACAGTCATCCCCCTCAATCCCTTGTTGCCTAGAAGGTGAAGGAAGCTTCTATATAGCACTACTGATAATAATAAAATTCTACCAAGGAATATATCAGCTTGTAATATTGCTAACAAACTAGGTCAGTATATCACAATGACAAGACAGTGGGTTATGAAATGCTGGCTAAGTGATTATTCAAGAAGGATATTATGTCTGGGGTAAGACAACAGGAGACAAAATAATGACAGTAATAATATCCACACAAGAAGTGAGGATTTAGAGCCATTGAAATAACAAATAAAATGAATTCCTAAAAAGAAAGCTCAATTTGGGAAAAATAGAGAAATTCCTTGTACCATCCGTTGATAACAAAAATCCTTGACTGGTCTGAAAAGGTATTATTTTTCTATTGCATCTGTTAGTATGAAACAAAGGAATGAATTGCATTCATGTTATTCAATCTGTAGAATAGTTTTAAGAGTTAGAATAATAAATTTGCTGAGTTTGTATGTATGTAAGTTTTGTCTTCTTAGGGGTTTCAAGTATTAAAAATGGTCAAAGTAATTTGATAATACCCATTTAAATTGAAAGGATGCTTTATTTATTCATGTGTTCAGTTCAGTCACTCAGTCATGTCCGACTCATTGCAACCCCATGGACTGCAGCACACCAGGTTTCCCTGTCCATCACCAACTCCCGGAGATTACTCAAACTCATGTCCATTGAGTTGGTGACTCCATCCATCTTATCCTCTGTCATCCCCTTCTCCTCCCACCTTCAATCTTACCCAGCATCAGGGTCTTTTCAAATGAGTCAGCTCTTCGCATCAGGTGGCCAAAGTATTGGAGTTTCAGCTTCAGTATCAGTCCTTCCAATGAATATTCAGGACTGATTTCCTTTAGGATGGACTAGTTGGATCTCTTTGCAGTCCAACGGACTCTCAAGAGTCTTCTCCAACCCCACAGTTCAAAAGTATCAATTCTTTGGTGTTCAGCCTTCTTTATGCTCTAGTGATTAAATCCATACATGACTACTGGGAAAACCATAGCATTGACTAGACAGACCTTTGTTGGCAAAGTAATGTCTCTGCTTTTTAATATGCTGTCTAGGTTGGTCATAACTTTTCTTCCAAGGAGTAAGTGTCTTTTAATTTAATGGCTGAAGTCACCATCTGCAGTGATTTTGGAGATAAAAATAAAGTCTGACACTGTTTCCACTGTTTCTCCATCTATTTGCCATGAAGTGATGGGACTGGATGCCATGATCTTTGTTTTCTGAATGTTTAGCTTTAAGCCAACTTTTTCACTCTGCATTTTCACTTTCATCAAGAGGCTCTTTGGTTCTTCTTCACTTTCTGCCATGAGGGTGGTGTCATCTGCATATCTGAGGTTATTGATATTTCTCCCGGCAATCTTGATTCCAGCTTGTGCTTCATCCAGCCCAGCATTTCTCATGATGTACTCTGTATATAAGTTAAATAAGCAGGGTGACAATATACAGCCTTGACATACTCCTTTTCCTATTTGGAACCAGACTGTTGTTCCATGTCCAGTTCTAACTGTTGCTTCCTGACCTGCATACAGATTTCTCAAGAGGCAGGTCAGGTGGTCTGGTATTCCCATCTCTTTCAGAATTTCCCACAGTTTATTGTGATCCACACAGTCAAAACCTTGGCATAGTCAATAAAGCAGAAATAGATGTTTTTCTGGAACTCTCTTGCTTTTTCCATGATCCAGCGGATGTTGGCAATTTGATCTCTGGTTCCTCTGCCTTTTCTAAAACCAGCCTGAACATCTGGAAGTTATGGTTCATGTATTGCTGAAGCCTGGCTTGAAGAATTATGAGCATTACTTTGCTAGCGTGTGAGATGAATGCATTGTGTGGTAGTTTGGTAGTTTGAGTATTCTTTGGCATTGCCTTTCTTAGGGATTGGAATGAAAACTGACCTTTTACAGTCCTGTGGCCACTGCTGAGTTTTCCAAATTTGCTGATATATTGAGTGCAGCACTGTCACAGCATCATCTTTCAGGATTTGAAACAGCTCAACTGGAATTCCATCACCTCCACTAGCTTTGTTCGCAGTGATGCTTCCTAAGGCCCACTTGAATTTACATTCCAGGATGTCTCGATCTAGGTGAATGAGCACATCATTGTGATTATCTGGGTCATGAGGATCTTTTTTGTATAGTTCTTCTGTGTATTCTTGCCACCTCTTAATATCTTCTGCTTCTGTTAGTTCCATACAATTTCTATCCTTATTGAGCCCATCAATAAAGGGCTTTGCGTGAAATGTTCCCTTGGTATCTCTAATTTTTTTTTTAAGAGATCTGTAGTTTTTCCCATTCTATTGTTTTCTTCTATTTCTTTGCACTGATCATTGAGGAAGGCTTTCTCATCTCCCCTTGCTATTCTTTGGAATTCTGCATTCAAATGGGCATAGCTTTCCTTTTCTCCTTTGCTTTTGGCTTCTCTTCTTTTCACAGCTATTTGTAAGGCCTCCTCAGACAGCCGTTTTGCATTTTTGCATTTCTTTTTCTTGGGGATGCTCTTGCTCCCTGTCTCCTATACAATGTCACGAAACTCCATTCATAGTTCATCAGGCACTCTGTCTATCAGATCTAGTCCCTTAAATCTATTTCTCACTTCCACTATAAAATCGTAAGGGATTTGATTTAGGTCATCCCTGAATGGTCTAGTGGTTTTCCCTGCTTTCTTCAAATTAAGTCTGAATTTGGCCTTAAGAAGATTTGATCTGAGCCACAGTCAGCTCCTGGTCTTGTTTTTGCTGACTGTATATAGCTTCTCTATCTTTGGCTTCAAAGAATATAATCAATCTGATTTTGGTGTTGACCATCTGGTTATGTCCATGTGTAGAGTCTTCTCTTGTATTGTTGGCAGAGGGTGTTTGCTATAACCAGTGCCTTCTCTTGGCAGAACTCTATTAGCCTTTGCCCTGCTTCATTCTGTACTCCAAGGCCAAATTTGCCTGTTACTCCAGGTGTTTCTTGACTTCCTATTTTTGCAGTCCAATCCCTGATAATGAAAAGGACATCTTTGGGGGGCATTAATTCTAAAAGGTCTTGGGGTTCTTCATAGAATCATTCAGCTTCAGCTTCTTCAGCATTACTGGTTGGGGCATAGACTTGGATTACTGTGATATTGAATGATTTGCCTTGGAAATGAACAGAGATCATTCTGTCATTTTTGAGATTCCACCCAAGTACTGCATTTAGGATTCTTTTGTTGACTGTGAGGGCTACTCCATTTCTTCTAAAGGATTCTTGCCCACCGTAGTAGATATAATGGTCATCTGAGTTAAATTCACCCAATCCTGTCCATTTTAGTTCACTGATTCCTAAAATGTCGACATTCACTCTTGCCATCTCCCATTTGGTCACTTCCAATTTTCCTTGATTCATGGACCTAACATTCCAAGTTCCTATACAATATTGCTCTTTACAGCATAGGACCTTGCTTCCATCACCAGTCACATCCACAGCTGTGTGTTGGTTTTTCTTTGGCTCCATCTCTTCATTCTTTCTGAGTTATTTCTCCACTGATCTCCAGTAGCATATTGGGCACCTACCACCCTGGGGAGTTCATCTTTCAGTGTCCTATCTTTTTGCCTTTTCATACTGTTCATGGGTTCTCAAGGCAGGAATACTGAAGTGGTTTGCCATTCCCTTCTCCAGTGGGCCACATTTTGTCAGAACTCTCCACCATGATCCATCTGTCTTGGGTGGACCTACAAGGCATGGCTCATAGTTTCATTGAGTTAGACAAGGCTGTGGTCCATGTGATTAGATTGGTTAGTTTTCTGTGATTGTGGCTTTCAGTCTGTTTGCCCTCTGATAGAGAAGGATAAGAGTGTTATGAAAGCTTCCTGATGAGAGAGACTGACTTAGGGGGATAACTGGGTCTTGTTCATGTGTTATTTACATTTAAATATTTATGAAAATTATTTTCAAAAATTTATTAAATGTTTAATAAATGTAATAAATTTGCCATTGTGATGGTTAATTTTATGTGTCAACTTGACTGAAACATAGGATGCCCATATGGCTGGTTAAACATTATTCTGTATGTCTATAAGACATTTCCAAATGTATTAGCATTTGAATTGGTAGGCTGAATAAAGCAGATGGCCCTCCCCAGCTTGGGTGGATATGGCTGAATCCTCGGAGGGTCTGAATGAAACAAAGGGCAGAAGGAGGTTGGATTCCAGTCTTCTCTACCTCATGACTTCAAGTGAACATGGATCTATCCTCAGCACTCCAGTTCTCAAGTCTTTAGACCTAGACCAGAATCTATACCATCAGGTCCCTGGCTCTTGGGCTTTGAACTACACTACCTGCCTTCCTGGGTCAGTTTGCAGACAACAAATCTTTACTAATACAGCCCTTAAACAAAATAGACATACAAATGAATGTTCTTTTCCATGAGGTATTCTCAGACATTGAGGAGTTGGTTGCTGCTCTCCAAAGAACAATGCTCACTTCACATCACAATGTAATGTCTTGGTACTTTAGAGTTTCTTTAATTATTCACATGAGATAGCCCATTAAAATATCTCAGCAACATGAGTCCTGCAAGAATGTAAACTCTCCATATTTGTATTAACAGAGAACGAATCTGTGAGCTTCATCCTGTGGCAAGATGCACTATTTATATATAGACTATATTCCTAGATCTCATTGCTTTTTCTGGTGTCAAGAGATGAAAGTGGAGAGCATGAGATGGGGTTAGAAGAAAAACTTCACTACATCCTCTTATATCTTTTGAATTTTGTGAACCATTACATTTAAAATATTGTCTATTGAAATTGCCCTTTCTGGATAATTGATATCATACAACTCCTGCTGTTAGGAAAGTGTTAACCTCTATTATAAAGTGAATGAGGCAACTGGTCTTGAATAAAGTGAAAAAGTTGTCTAGATGGGTATCTAGGGGAAGAGCATTCCAGGAGGAAACAACTAGGAAAAGGGTCTTAGGGACCTTATTCTTTTATGTGGAAATCATGTCAGAGAGGAGCTTTATGGTGCAATATTTACTGCTCCAAAAATATGTCTATTAAGAGCAATGACATGCAAATTGCCCCCAAAGTTGTAGTTACAGGCTGCTTTTGTAACTTTACAAATTAATTGATCAGAATTTTGCTTTAAGTTTTGACATCTCCTGATTTGTCAGTCTAAATTTTCAAACAAGTGACATACAGGACCATTTAAGATATGTGCTGTGCTCAGTCACTCAGTTGTGTCCAACTCTTTGTGATCCCATGGACTGTAGCCCACCAGGTTCCTCAGCCCATGGGATTTTCCAGGCAATATCCTAAAGAATATTGAATATTTGTGGGCCCTAGTGTGTACTGCCTTTAAAAATCAAATGTTACACAGAGGAAATAGAAAAGTAAAAGCATAAAGTATTTTTATTGTTTTTTCTTCAACTTTTACATTTCTATATTAATCATTTAAAGATCAACAAATGCAATTATTTTTATGAAAAACAGAACACTTTCATAAATTAAATTGAAAATCCAATCTATTCTCATTGGCTATGTATCTATTTTTGTTCTCCGACTGAGTTTTTCAGTTGTTATTGTTCTCTAATCTTTAGCTATTTAATCTCCATTTGAAAGAGATATGTCTTATTGTCCTACCCCAGTATGTGCAGTAGAGCATATTTGAACAACCTGAATAGCTGTTTAATAGAGTTAGCTTTGTCATATTTCATTATTAGAAACTGTTGGGTTGGAAAAATACAATTCATTTTCTTCTTAAATCTTTTAGTAGTGGGAGTGAAGCAGACATGGTGACCTAAAAAATAAAAAGGAAGCATAAATGTATAAAATAAGGGGATTTTAAAAAAAGATTGTGTTGGTAAAGAATAGGTTGGGAATAGGAGAATATTATTTTTCCAGCTAATTACTACTCAGCTTGTTTTTAAAGGCTTTCTCCTAAACCCGTATCTCTCCTACTTGTTCTGCTGGGGGAGTGTGTAATTTCCTCGGTTCTGTCTTGTCACAACAAAAATTTGAAGCGACGGACCAGTATTACAGCTCCGTGTTACAGCTCAGTTTTATTTGGAAAGTAAAGGAAAATACATCCTTGAGGCATGAGGGGATGCCGACCCAAAAGATGCGAAGAGAAGAGAGACAGAGGCCCCCAGCCCTTTGGCTCCTCTTCTTATATGTTTTTTTTCTCCTCCTCCTGGGCCTTGCCCTAGGTAAATTAGGCTCGCCAGAAAGCACTTCTGGCTAGAAGTGCTAGAAGTTTGTTCTACCTGAGGTCCTCACTCCAGTCCTTGGACCTTCCTTTGTTCTATTTTTGTGGGCTTTTCCCTTCCTTATTTTAGCCACTGCCCTTCTGGACTCCTTTTTCCTATTCTACCTACCTAACAGTTCCAACTTTCTCTCATTTATTATCAGTATATACTTAGAAGTGAAGTGAAGTCGCTCAGTCGTGTCCGACTCTTCACGACCCCATGGACTGTAGCTTACCAGGCTCCTCCCTCCATGGGATTCTCCAGCAAGAATACTGGAGTGGGTTGCCATTTCCCTCTCCAGGGGATCTTCCTGACCCAGGGATCGAACCCAGGTCTCCCGCATTCCAGGCAGAAGCTTTAACCTCTGAGCCACCAGGGAAGCCCATATACTAACAATAATTCCCTATTTCCCAGGAGTAGACATGATCATGTACGCAGCTAATGCTGAAGAAAATGAAAACAAGCACACAAGTGTCCCCCATGTTCTTTGTTAATGGAATACTCAGGGTAGGGGCCACGGAGGAAGATTCTTAACAGATTCTATGTCAGGACATGCAGTGCTAGACAGTGTTCTCTCTCCACTCCATAATCATTGTTCCATTATCTCCTCTATTCCACAGGAGATGGGGACCCTCACACCATATTTCTTAAATTCCTGAGCTCCCCTGTCAGTTGGCTCTTAGGTTGAAGGTGGGATGAAGGGAGAAGCTCTTAGTTCTGCCTGCTGGTGGTACTTTCGGCTGCGATGGCTGATGAGCCTCACTTCCTGGGCTCCTGGCTCTCACAGCTTGATCCCTAAATAGCAGCCTCAGGGGTGTGGAAACTGTAAGCTCTAATCTGTTCCATTTTGCTGCTGTAGGGGAGGGAAGGATTCCTGCAGTTACTGATCTTTTGAATAGAATTACTTACTCCTTTTTGTTCTCAAGGTCCTGTAACACCCTTGAAACCAATTCCTTTATTAAATTCCCTCTATTTGAAATACCTATATATAATCACATACACATTTCCTACAAAATAGAAAAATTGTGTACTTATGTTTTACAAGCTTCCCACCTCTCAATTAGTTTCTCTATTTTTAGTGTTTTCCAAGTAGTGACTTCTACTTGCCCAGAAGTTATCATGATGCTTCTGGTTTTCTCATGATGCCCTACTGGGTCCTCATAATGACCATGCTCAGATTATCTCTTGTATCAAGTCAAATGTACTTTGTATCTAATATTTCCTGGGACTTCCAAGGTAATTGAATCTTGCACTCTGCCCACCTCCCACCCCCATCTCAGTTCACCATTTCTTTCTGAAGACACACTTTACCCTATCAAACAGAATTAGACTTCCTCATCTCTGCTCACATAGCTATGAACCTGAACTTCTACTAAAGACAGAATTTATTACATTGTACTAAAACTGTTGGTTTATTTATGTGGCTTTCACAATAGTCTGTGAGTTATTTGACATCATCTCTACAGTCTAGACGGAGAAGGCAATGGCACCCCACTCCGTACTGTTGCCTGGCATGGGATCATGGATGGAGGAGCCTGGTGGGCTACGTCCATGGGGTCACTAAGAGTTGGACACGACTGAGTGACTTCACTTTCACTTTTCACTTTCATGCATTGGAGAAGGAAATGGGAACCCACTCCAGTGTTCTTGCCTGGAGAATCCCAGGGATGGGGGAGCCTGGTGGGCTGCTGTCTATGGGGTCGCACAGAGTCAGATGTGACTGAAGTGACTTAGCAGCAGCAGCAGCAGCAGCAGCTATGGTCTAGAATGGTCCTGGCAAATGAATACATTTTTAAAAATTAAAGCAATGAATGGTTTATCTAGAATGACATGAATTCCAAAGGTTTGCAGCCTAATAATGCAAATTAAAGAGAGGCAATATTAGTTCATGGCTTGGGGCAGGGGGATGGTTATAAGGTTAAGCAAACTATAAACTATTCAATGGTAGAGGCTTGCCTTTCCCATATCGGTATCCTCAGCTTAACATTATGCTGAGGTATTACATGGGCTAATACCTGCAGGGGTGTAAAGATGCTTTTAATTAAGCAGTCATGGTGATAAAGGTCAAGAATTAAAAGGAATGATTGGGTATCAGAAGGTGGGAATACAGAAGCATAGGGCTTATTTCTTCATAGCATCTTTTTACCAAAAGTCATCTGAAACTGCATTATACCTTCCCCCTGAACTAGCCCAGAATTCCAGAACCTTTGCACTAAATGATCACTTGTCTTAGAAGAAAGCAGTTGATCAGTTGCTCAGATGTGCAGCAGCTCTTCTCTAAATCCCTGTCACTTATCTGAAACATTCATTCTTGAAGTATTAAGTGGGTAACACTAAGTGGGTAATGGTTTAATAACACATCATGTAAGGATTTTGTAGATTTTTGTACATCTACACAAAGGATTTTAGAGATGAAAGAATAAAGAAGCACTGTGTATTGGTGTGAGATTCAAACTCTGTGGCAGGCAGAAGGGATGTGTAAGTGGGACTGTGGACACGCTTAAATTACCTCCACCCGGGCAACAACCGCTTATATCATGCTGACTCTTAGACAAGGGCACACACTCAGCCAGCAAGTCCGTGTGGTGGAAATAATTCTAGGACATATAAACAATCTTGGTAATTGAAGAGGGAAACTCATATCATCGTGGCATGGCCCAAATGAGGGCAGATATAACTTTTATGGACACTGTCTCTCTAGGTAATATTTCTGCATCCATCAGGAGAATTTCTCAAGGCACTCCACAATGTTCCAAGGAGGGAAGCTTGTCACGCGCGGCAGCTGGGGAGAGGCAGTAGGTGTACAAAAAGCTGATGACCTTTGAACAGAAATGTAGACTGAATTGAACAACTTTGTTTTTGGCACCATTTTGCTGTCTGTTTATTTCAAGTTTACAGAGAAGCTTAAACATTTGTGGAGAAACACTGAAGGCTTATTTTTCTCTTAAGTTCATGTGCATTTCAGTGATAAATACACAGTATTTAACTTTGTACACCTGATAAAAGGAAAATGCATAGTAGAAAGAATCAGGAATAAAACAGAAGCATCGGGCATGATATCAACCACAGAATAGAAAAGTCAGTAGTCTCATGAAACTTGGCCCATAAAGCTGGAGAGAATGAAATCAATGACCTTGAAACCTTCCCTAGCACCTTGGAAGCAAGTGGAGGTCTTGGTTCTTCCCCCTAGTGATGTGAAGTTCCCCTTTGGAAGATGGGTGAGAGCGACAGTGTAGTCTATGTGTTTAAATTGCCCAGTTCTTCGCCTCATTCGGAAAGGCTTGGAGGACCAGAGCCCTAGCTTATAAGAAAGGCCAGACCAGTGGGGAGATGCCCTCTCTGGCCCCAAGTGCCAGCAAGTGCCATGCCAGCAAGGGGCTAGATAAAGCTTTATGGGAGCCACTGGCCAGGCTGTGGAACAGATGAGGAAGTGGAACAGGGCAGATGAAAGATGGGTAGAGAACATGTTTCTTCAAGGCCACAGGTGCAGGCCACCGCTTGCTTACAAACTGGTCCCACAGATGAGCTAGTAATGGAAGAGAAGGATAGGCATCCTTTTTGCTTACCTAGAAAAGCTGCTCATAACAGCTTCTGCCCTTTCCTGACAGAGTTGGCTTTGGGAAAAAAAAAAATCAGTGTTTGTGCTCTAAGAGTGGAGAGAAACCCCAAGAGTCTGTGCTCCAAGTAGCTCTAATGCTACAGCCCTCTCTGCTAGTCCTTTTCTCAGTGGGCCGGTTCTTTTCCACAGCTTTCTTTGATGTTTCTTAGTGTAAAAAAAAAAAAAAACAACAGTAATGAACATTGGCCTCCCCCAACCCACCCACCTAAACAGCTCGTTGCTGCCTGATTGCTGGCTTTCCACATGTGAAATCTTCGATGGAGAGTGTCATGGTGGGAGAAATGGCATTGCCGATGCAGTTGTGTAAACACAGGAGGACTTCTGCAGAGGCTCTGCATGCTGCCAGCCCCTGCCCCTCCAGGCGAGCCCCTCACTGCCAGGTCAGAGTCCACAGGGACTAAGATGAAGAGCTGGCTGACCTGAACCACCTCAAGGTGCTTATTGCAAACCAGACGCATTTGTTCCCAGGATGCAGGATGGGTGGAGCCTGTAGATTTAAACAAGCACAGGAGGAAGAAGAAGTACTAGATTACAGAAATAAAGAAAGCAGGCCAGAGGACCTTACATCAGATCAGTGTCCTTGGCTCTTGGAAACCAGCCTTCTCTAACTCTGTACTGCTTATAAGGTAGAAAGAAGAGTCTGGCTAAATGATAGTCAAGAGCTTATGAAGATCTGCGGAAGCTCTGTGAACGCACTGGGCAGCAGACATGAGACCTGCTGCTCTGTCTCTGCAGAAAGTGCCCGTATCAACATGGATCAGCCAGAAACTACAGGAGAGCTCGTCCTTCTGAGCCCAGTTACCGACACTGTTTTCCCCAGGGTAGATTCCACAAAGCACTGGGAATCCCCTAGGCCAAGTCCTTCCAATTTTCCTCCCTCTTGAACTTCACAGTCACCCACACGGGACTCTGGAAGAAGTCACATTTGAACTGCAACCAAACATCCCAATGTTAGTTGGAAGTCAAAAATGTAAACTTTTTGTTTCTGGATTGCTGGCTACAAAAGGGGACTTCTAGGTTTCAAGAGTCTTCTCTAAAAGGGTGCTCTACAGTTATTGTTTAGATCCTAACAGAGCTTTGCCAGTAAGGACGATCATTTATGTCTCAGCTGAATGAAAGTATTTCCTAACTAGCCCTCCAGAAACTGGATAACCGTGTCACTGACTACAACAATCAGCTAGTCTTGAAGAAGAAAACAGAATTTTAGCAACCTCTAGAATACACAGGTTGTAAGCAAGTTGAGCTGTTAATACACAGGATAGATGTCATTGGTGCTAACTCTAATCACACACCTGAAGCTGTGGGATAGCTGCTGGAAGCTCAAAATGATTTCTGAACTGCTCAAGAGTTCAGACTAGTTAGAGAATTGAAAATATTTGTTGTTTACTCTTAAGCCATGTAATGGACTCAGCAACTCTTAATACACTTTGAACTCATCAAAATAATTGTGACAACTTTCCAAAGATTAGAGCTCACTGTGATAATGAAATCATACCAAAGCATGTGAGTCCATGGACTTCACAGTAGAATCTGTACAATTTTTAATTGACACATACTGAAATTAGGAATTTAGCTATATCGTTCTACTGCATCAGAGTTCAGCTAGGACCCTTAGAGTTGGCGGGAGGAGCACAGATCTCACACATCTCCAGCACAGCCTCCCTCAACCTTGCCTTTGGTTCATCAATCTTGCCCCATATTTTATTTTCCTGGAAAGAAATTGGAAAGAGCTGTCTCGATGTTCACATAAGGGTAACTATTTTGAATTTAAAAAGTGGAAATGGCACAAGAAGTTTTTTTAAAATATATAAATTCAATTGCAATCACGCTGATCAGAAATTCTGAGTGGTAGTTACAAGTGCATTATTGTTGAAATTTTCAAAATGAATGACTATACAAAAAATGAAGTTTATTTTATTGATCAAAATATGTCAAAGTACAGAGTCTCTGAAGAAGAAAATCATCAAAGGTACTCCTTAATGGTGAAAAGTCCAACAACAATATGTAGGTAATATAACTGAGACAAGTTATACAACAGATTAATGTTTTTTATGCATCTCAGGCATTGAGTAATCTTAATATCTGAGGCATTTTCACATATGATTGAGTTTTCACAGTATCACAGGATTCTTATTAGTACCACTTGTTAGCTGTGGATGTTTTCTTGTGGATGTTAGAGTGGATAAATAATTTGTGCAAAGCCACATAGCTAATATTTATTAGAACTGTGGTGCTAATATAGGTTTAGTATATTTGTTAGAGTTTATTTTACCACTCTATTACACTGCCTAGAAATACTTTGGTTCATGCCAGACCTGTGTAGAAAGATAATCTGTATGAAATTTTCTCAACCAATATTTTTGTGTTTCTTCCTAATTATTTTTAATAGCAGTTTAACAACAAGCCCTTCAGAGAAACTGGAGATTTTGCCCTTTCTTTTACACAAACAAGCCAATGCAATGATAATGTTCTACAATAATTGGCCTCTTTTGTAGAAAGGCAGTCATTAATTCCTGTTTTCTATCTAGGTGAATTCTGCTTATGTAATTAATACTTTAGTATTCCAGTGTCAGGAGCCTGGTCTGACTGCTTAAATAAATCAAATTCTTCTATTACAAGCTTTAATATCACCATGTTTCTTTCCTTCATAGCATTTATATAAGTTATGTAATTAGAATTATGCTTTTATTTGTAAAGGATTTTTTTTTTTTTTTGGTATTTCATCTAGGCTGTTGGCACCGTATGTTTTTATTCACCGTTGAGTGCCTATTACAATGCCTAACAGCTGGTGACCCTCACAACTACTTATCGGATGGGTAATGGATAGATGGATGGATGGATGGATGGATAGAAGAAAGTCAGCACAAGGTAGATAATTTTGGACTGCTGGAAGTAAAGAAGACTTTGTATGTGACCTGGAATTTAACCTGGGCTTTGGAAAAAGGGCAAAATGTTTAACATGTCCTCCACATGTTAAAAATATACACTCTTTACTACAGCTTTTTTTTTCTAACTGCAATCGAGGAGATGCATGTTAAATTGAGTCTCACAGCTTTTTCAACACATGTGGATGAGAAGGTACTGTTATATTAAGCAACACAGTTAATTAAAAGAGGAAATGAAAATCATTCTTAAATGACAAGGGTCCCACTTCCTCTCTGCTTTCCTTTACTACTATATCCTTGGACTACAAAATATTTCATTAGAAAGGACTTTTACAAAACAGTAAAATTAAATAATTTCTACAGATCTGTGTGATGCATTAGAAATAGCAGAAGCAAAGAACTACATCTTGACTTAGAATTAAGGGACACATTTATTTGATTATTGCTTGTTCTGCAGAGGATCTGAAAGATTAAGACACGAGGCAGCCCTTTCACTCGGTTCACATATGAGACTCAGCTGGCACTGCCTGTCAGTGGCCTAATTCCTGACTGTAAGTCCCTATCTAGCCCTTGTAGATGTCTAGTTTTCAACTTTAGACAGAACTTTCTCTTTTGATTACCATCAAGGACATTAGATAAATCTCTCAAGGGTTCCTTTTTTGTGCATCTTTTCATTCCTCCTTTTTATAAATGTCCCACCTCCCATGTGCCTTTCTAGTCCTCTCCCAAACTTTTGCTTTAAGATTTAACTAGCTGATCTCACAAACTCAGAGGTAATTATTGCTTTCCTCTTGCTTTTTTATCTTTTGCTTTTAAATGGAAGAGATTCTCCCTTAAATGTAACATCAAGTTTTTCCTTGCTTAGGAATTTCACAATATTCTCCTTGATCTTCTGGAACAAACAAACTGAAAATAGCTTCTAGGCCCTTGCCATGCCAGCCCAGATAGGATATTTACTTTGTCATTAGCTGTTCCTTCAAATGTGCTCTTTAGCCCTCTCCTTGCAATGCAGTTGTCACAGATGTCTCCCCACTTCCTCCCCCTTCCACTCACCCTGAATGCACCTCTTCTGTTGGTCATGTGTCTCTCTTATCAGATAATTGAGTTAAAACTGTATATAGCCTAGACAAATTCTGCCTGATGAGACAAGATGACGGAAGAGTACATTTTAAGAAACAATGACCAGAAGAGGACGTGTCGTGCACCGCTCCTCTCCTGATTGATGGCCTTCATTACTTAGCTCTGGCCACACAAGAGCCACATACATTAAGAAACCTTTATACTCTGCTCTCTTAGGACTATCTTTGCTTAACATTTAGAAAAATCGACATCATTTCTAGATGCGGAGAAGGCCCCACTAAAACAGAATAGAGAAAAGAAAGGCCTCAGGAAATGAGACTCAAAAGGATGCTATGAAGAAGACTTGGATTAAGAAATGAAACAAGTGAAACCTTTCTATTTTCAGTCAATAAGAAAGGCAGCAAGGTATGTTGAAAAGTCTTGAGTTATGATCCTGGCTAATTATGAATCACTGTGTTACTCTAGTGGAGAAGGCACTGGCAACCCACTCCAGTACTCTTGCCTGGAAAATCCCATGGACGGAGGAGCCTGATGGGCTGCAGTCCATGGGGTTGCTAAGAGTCGCACATGACTGAGTGACTTCACTTTCCCTTTTCCCTTTCATGCACTGGAGAAGGAAATGGCAACCCACTCCAGTGTTCTTGCTTGGAGAATCCCAGGGACGGGGGAGTCTGGTGGGCTGACGTCTATGGGGTTGCACAGAGTCGGACATGACTGAAGCGACTTAGCAGCAGCAGTGTTACTCTAGGGAAGTCAAGTAAACTTTCTGGGACTCGTTGTTTTCATCTTCAAGTTGAGGAAGTCAGTCTAGATAATTTCCAAGCTATTTTCTAGGTCTGAAATTCCACAATGTTAAGATAGAAGATATCATTAACTAATAATACTGTGACAAAATAACCTGAGCAAATCTCTCATCAGAATGACTGGGTTCAAATTATGCCTCCTTTTTTTTTTTTATTGACACTAAGATCTCTGGTCAGATTTAACTTCTCGAAGTCAATCTTATCAGTAAAATGGGGATAACAATAGTACTAATGCAATAGAATTGTTTTGAACTAAGAAAGAATTCACATACAGCCTTATCATGGTGTTTGGTGCTTAGAAGCCACTCCATTACTAGGAATAGAATCTGGACTAGTCTTCTCAGAAACACCTAAGAAGGAAAATAAAATGTACATTTCTATGTATTTATTTGATGAGTCTCCAATCGTCTAACCTACTGTTTTAAAATATCATGTTAATAGATAAAGCCTAGTTAATTATATTCTTCCTTCTAAATTCTCAATATCACAATTAATAGGTCAGTCTAGTATGGAGTGGAGCTGGGGAAGAGGGCCTAAGGCAACGGCTAAACTCTGCTTTTCATCAAGCCTCAACCTTATGCCTTTGATAGCTTCTGGGCTTCTGGGGAGCTCACCTCAGACCCTGCTAGCTGTTGTCTCTGTTATCAACAAAAAATTAGAATACATGTGGCACTAGGTGATCCAACGTCCATAATTTTCACTCTTAACTGTTCACTAAAGCCACTATTCCTTTTTTCCTTAAAAAAGGAAAAGCACTCCAGGTCCACAGAGCTTTTGTTTCCATGGCAACAGCATAGGTCAATAGCTGCAGTCACACCTTCATCAGCCTTGATTGCATCTGGCAATTTACCATCTTCTGTGCTTCCTTTTGTTTGAGCCTCTCTCATTTGCTTAATTCCCATTTCAGTTGGGAGAATCTCAAACTGCAAAGCTACAGGAGCTGAATTTAAATTAAAAGCTATGGGAGCCTTAATAAAACACTGGAGCGCACTGCTTATTTTATAAAAACGCATGGACACATGCTTGTTAGAATCAAGTCCTGTATCTTGAACCTCAGAATCTCGCTTCCCATATTCTGCTGCAGCTGGGATATTATATATTTGGAATACCCTATGGTTTTGGGGGAAAAAAATCAATGTCATTTCTGCCTTCTAAGACCCTATTCTGATATCATGACCTAAGACCCTATTCTGATATCCGTTTTGTTAGGATAAAGTCCAAATTCCTTAGCTTGTCTTACAAAGTCCGGCATCAGCTGACCTTTGCTTGTAGGTATCACCCAGCTCCTGCCCTTCTCCTTTAACTTCATGGGTATTTATGTTCTTCTACTTCTTGAACACCTCCTGTACTCTGGGGCCTTACACATGCTATCTCCTGTTTTTAGAACATCATTCCCTCAGCTTCCTTGCCTGGTTATCTCGTAACTGTCCTCCAGGTCTCGGTTTAGGAGTCACTTTCCACAGGACACCTTTCTTAACCCCAAGCCTGGTGAGTCTTCTATTACACCACGTGCTTCCCTATTATACCATATCTCAATACATTCTAATAGCCTGCAGAAACATCAGAACTCCTTAAAACTGTGTGAGCTCACCAAGTGCAGAGGCAGGGTCTGTCTCTATACCCTCCATCCACCAACCCCACTGCTGAATTCCCAGCACTCCTTCAGTGTTTGCTACACCACAGGCACTTCACAAATACTTGTTACATGACTGAAATCACTTTATCTTACAAGGTCATTAAAGTCTTTTGTTATAAATGTCACGACTTTGGTGTTCTGCAACTTCCTGTCTCTCCAACGTAAGAATCTACCAGAAGGCGCTCTTGTTCAAGATATATTTGCATTTTTCCTATCCTTCACAGGGATATCAGTAGATAGCCATTCATTCAAAGTGGACAAATCCTAAAATCCCCGGTCTGTGGGTTTTTTTTTTCATGATTTAGTCCCTTGACCACTGCTTTTTAGGTCCAGCTCAATGTAGTTAATCCTAAAAACACTTAAAAATAATAACCAAAAATGCTAGAGTAGATGAAGTGAGCAGCTCTTTCCCAAGGTGGCACGGGTGGTAAAGAACCTGGCTGCCAATGCAGGAGACTTAAAACGGACGTGGGTTTGATCCCGGGCTTGGGAAGATCCCCTGGATGGGGCATGGCAATCCACTCCAGTATTCTTTCCTGAAGAACCCCATGGACAGAGGAACCTGGAGGGCTACCATCCATGGGATCCCAAAGAATTGGACACGACTGCAGCTACTTAGCACTGAGCCATACACCTACAGCCATCAGACGATTCTACTAAGTGCCTGATGCCTTGCAAGCCCTGGACCCCGTTTTGCTACTATAACACTGTTACATTTCAGAGCTCCTCACTCGGCAGTCAGGGGAAGAGCAGGAAAGACATACTGTTTTCTAAATGTGACACCACCTGAGTTTAGTGATGGGGGATCACAGGGACAAACTTTGAGCCAGGCACTGATGTTCAAGAGGCAGCTGCTCAATATACAGTATACTGACACCATGATATTTTGAGGCTGATGTTTTTGACACTGGGATGTTCTGAACTGCCAACTTTTGAAATTATTAGCAAGCAACCTGTGCAATGGATACCATCCCTGTATCTCTGAGCCTTCTCTTATCCCATCATTAATTCCATCTCTACTTCTGACACCCAAAGCTTGACCCCTCGCCATCAGCTTGGCCCATGTTAAATTTCAGATATCTGAAGGATACTGCACAGAAATAAGCATGAGATGGTGAGCTATGTGAATCAAATGCTTCCAAAGGACACTGGGGCAGGAGAGTTCAGGCATAATTGTCTAGGTCATCTGGGGAAGGAGTGTGAGAAGGAATGGGGAGGCAAGGAAAGCCTCATGGAGAACCACTGTCCTGCAAGGACATAAAACAGGAAAGGACTTGCAAAAGAACTAGGAAGGGGAGACAGGGAACATGCTGCAAGGGATAACACAATGGAAGCCCTAAAAGGCGGTGACTGACTGACCACTCCTCAAATTGGAAAACTCCAGCTGATTACTGTGGCTGAGAATAGCAGTCAAAAATGTGGAAAGACGGTCAGATGGTGGTCCCTTCTTTTCCCTTTCCTCCGTAGAGCCCAAAGTCCAGTCTCCCCACTGGCTCAAGGGCCCCTCTGCTCCACCCCTTCTACCTGGGTGGCACCACCTGGCCCAGATAGCTGCCATCACAGGGACCAAGCTCACCCACTGAAATGGCAAAGAAGTCTCATGGCACTGAATTTATATTAAAATCTGGTTTAGTATATCCTAATGATTTGGTTAGCAAGCATAATTGAGTACATGCTATAAGCAAGTACTGATGACCAAGCAGAGAGTAAGACAGAAAATGTTTCTGCCTTCATGAAGCTTACATTCTAGGTAAAGGGAACAGAGTATAAGCATACACATAAACGCTTGTCAGGCAGTGATAAGTTCTGTAAGGCAGCTAAAGGTAAAGGGTCTGAGATCCACGGTAGGGGGGCCATTTCAGATTGGGGGGTCAGCTCTGAGTAGGCATCTTTTGATCAGAGTTAAATGAAGTGGGGAGTTCACAGTGTGAATAGCTTAAGGAAGAGCATTCAGAGCTGAGAAAGTAATGTCCCTAAATTCAGTCCTCCCCTAAGTTTGGAGGACTGGCAAGAAGGCTAGTGATCACATAAGCACACTTCCACACCAAGGGTGTGTGCAGTTAATTACCAGTGTGTGTTTGTTGTTCACTCAGTCATGTCTGACTCTTTTTCAACCCCATTGACGGTAGCCTGCCAGGCTCCTCTGTCCATGAGATTTCCCCGACAAGAATACTGGTGTGGGTTACCATTTTCTTCTCCAGGCGACCTTCCTGACCCAGGGATCAAACCTGGGTCCCCTGCATTGGCAGGCAAATTCTTTACCATTGAGCCACCAGGGAAGCCCACCAGGGCGTTTCCTAGTAGCCAATTGTTACTGACATTCAACAAGGTTAGAAGGGCAGTAAAGGCAGACAACTTCTTCCTTTTTTTCATATCTACTTACCTTGCTAGGAATTCTTGTGTGTGTGTGTGCGCGGGTGGGTGGGTGGGGTGGTGGGGGGCTCTGGGGAGGATGACAGAGGAAGTCAAGGAAATCATCATTCAATTTTTCTTTTTACCATACTCTCCATTCTCTGTCCCCTCTCCTATTTCCTATTCTTGCTTCTCTCTCTCCTCCTCTCATTCCCTCCTGCCTCACTTCTCCTCCTCCTCCTCTTCCTTCTTCCCCACCCCCCCTTTCAAATTTCTTTTTCCTATCTGCATTCTCTCTTACAATATTTCTCTGCCTTCTTAAAATCTAAAAAGTGAAAATCGTCCTTGAGAGACAGAAAACAAAGTTAGTCTAAGTCAAATTGACAGCAGCAGTTTGCACCTGAGTTATATTATTAGCAAAAGTAACCACAGGTACCACAAGAGGCAGAGAGGAAGGATGTTGGGGGTGTGGGGGTGGGGGTGGGGGAAGAATACATAGTAGCATCAGATGCAAGGACTGCGGCTTTGCTGTGAAATGCGGCAAGTTCACACGCTGGGACTGGTAGGCCATCTCTGCAGGACCTCACGGCCAACCTCTGCCAACCATGAGCACTTGGCTCTTTGACCGTGTGCTCAGCCTGCAACTTGCAACACTTCACTTTGGTCTGACTTCCACTTCATCATAATGGTAATAATATAGCGGTGATATACTTCAACCCACTACTGATCGCAACAGAAAACAGGCCTTTGCTTAGTTCGTTGAAAAACCTTGCTTTATTACCTCCTGTTTACTGTTCAGACCAAACTCTTAAAGCAGCTTCTCCGGTACCCTTCTGTAGCTGGTCACTTTGATGGTGAGACTCATCCCCTTACGTAATACCATCTAGTTGTTCTGGATCAACTCCCTTGCTCATTCCAGCCTGATGCCCAGGATCCTACCAGGACAGAGATACTCTCTGGTGGTGGTTCCTGTCAGGTTATTTTCAGCTACTATGACCGAGTACTAGGTAGGCATGGATATAGGTTATTCTAGCAAGAACTTCCTGTTTGAGACTTCAAAATGACCATCTGTTCCAGGACCAACAGAAATCCTCAAGATCAACATAAATCCTGTTCTCCTCTGGAAAGTGCCTAGGAGCCATTTCAAACCTTCCCATGATTTTTTGCCATGAAAACCTTCACAGATTTTCATCAGTGAGTAGTTAGTGAATGATAATCTTCCACTTCCATCCTGAGCTTTCCCAATTATTTCTTAATCCCACAGCTCTTTAAAAAATGTAATGTTATGTCACTCGTCTGCTTAAAACTGTTAGATTCCATTTGCCACCATATTAGAGCCTGAGCCACTTAGCTAGACTGACGAGAATTTGCATTGTCTGCTGTTTCCTCCTTTGCTGACCTACCAGATGTCACTTCAGTCCTCCCTGAGCTCCAGCCAACATGGCTATCCTTAAATTCCCCGAGTGCCATAGCTTCTGTCATGCCTCAGAGCCTTTCCACGTGCTGGTCCCATCCCTGTCACACCACATCTACACGGAGAGCCCCTTTCACCCTCAGGTCTCAGCTTAAGTGTCCCTTTAGATTGGCCTCCTTTGGTGTTCTGATTAAAAAACGAATCCTTTTCCCTACCAAATGCCATTGTTCTCAAACACAGAATGCTTTTTTTCCTTCAGAACACCTACTGTATCATTTTTAGTTGTATCACTCAGGGTCCACTTTGGGAAACAGAAACCATATCAGTTTGTTTTAAAATGGAGAACTAAATGTTCAGCATTAATTAAAAAACAAGCAAAAAAAAGTATTGATAGACTGAAAAGACAGAAAGAGGCCATTGAGGTACCAGAGAGAGAGTGAATGCAGGAAATAGCCACCGTACCTAAGACTGGGGATCATCAGAAACTTGGAGGGGGACTGGGACCTGGAGCTGTCGGTGCCGTTTGTTTCCTGCTGGTCCCTTGGGAGCTTGGAGGAGTGCTGGAGGAGCTGGTTCTCAGATACTAAGGGAAGGCTGCTGCTTGGTGGTGCCGGCATCTCTGACAAGGTGCAAAGAAGTTGCTTCTAAGGAGTGCTGGAAGAAACTGGAAACTGCAAACCACCAGTGGTGCTGGAGTAAATTAAGTGAAAAGAGTACCTCTCAGGACAACAGGGAGAACAAGAAGGGGCAGGCCCCCTTTGCTTCCTGTTTATTGCCTGCCAGCCTTCCCCTGTTGAGAGATCCTAATGTGGATACACCTGGCAAAGAAAAAAGGTAGTTTGCAGAGTTCCAGCCCGAGCAATTTACAGCAGCATATACAACAGTAGGTTTAAGAAGTATCATAGCTTAATAAAGAGCATAGTAGTTGTTGATTGTCTTTTCTTTCACACGAGGCAGTGTGTGCTCAGGACCCATGTCTTTCCTTTCACTGTTTTACCCCGTCCACGTGTACAGCACACTAAGAAGTAAATAGAAGGTACTCAATAAATATTCCTTGGATGGATGGATTTATTAGATTGTTTTCCAAAGTACTTAGCGAAGAGTACAGTTCAATTCTTGTCAACTGAACAATACTGAGTGCCTCATATGGCAGTCTATAGACATTGGGGCTAAAATATGAATATGAGGCGGTTCCTTACTCTTTAGTATGGGATTTAGGACATTTTCATATGACACTAAATAATAAAATGCCATTGCAAACACTCATATGTTTAAATGCCCAAAGAACTGAACAGACAGCAAAATCTAGAGGACACCAGGAAAAGAAAAATGGTATACGTGGGTTTGGAATGATTCACTCAGATGGAAGAAGTTATGGTCCAAGGCAGGCTTAAGAGGGGGCAGACAAGGAAAGATGAGGAGGAGAGGTGAGTTTGGCAGCTTTTGATGAACACAGAGAAGTGAGAGATTAACATAAATCATTGGAAAAGTAAATTTGAACTGTGTAAAATTCTGGAGCTAGAATTCTGAGTAGTATGTCTTTTGCAAAGAAGAGACAGTAAGAGGTTTTATGCAGAGGAGTGATGTGGCTACTGGGAATGTTTTCTGAAGACGAATCTGGCAGCGTCTCAAGGATTCTGCAGTTATGCGGCATCACTGAGTACGTAGGAACTCAAGCCAGAAAGACTAGTGAGCAGACGGTGACAATCCCGAGCCAGAAAAGTGGTCCAGATAGAAAAAGAAGAAAAAGATAGCAAGTAATGCTCAGAAGGAAGAATCAATGAAACACAATTCAGAATTAATCGAGGGCAAGAAGGATGGCGAGGATATCTAGAATTAATCCACAGTGATATACACAGGATTCAGAAGGGTGGCAATAAAGGAGATCATCAAGTTTCAACAGAAGAACTTGATGGTATCAGTACAATAAAGCCTCAGCGAATATTTACCCCCCAATAACTAAACACACATTTTGCAAAATTAATATGAATCTGGAAGAATATATATGTCTTCCTCTTGAGGGGCTTCAGAAGTACTAGGCTTCTCGAAGTTATAATAGTCACATGGTGTCTCATTTCCGTAGATATGCTCCTCGGGATTGGTCTGCCAAGTATTTTCATACAGTTTCTTGTCCGTTTCTCCTTTAGCTTTGGGAGGACACACTTTCACATTTTCATAGTTGTCATGGATGTTAGTGTCCTTCCCAGCAGAATGGCGGTCTTGAGTTTGAACTGAGGTTTTATGCCTTGGGCCGATAAACTGGGGACTCAAGGAGAAAGTTTTAGTATAGTCTTTTTTCCTGCTTCTCCTCCTTTGCAAAAACTTTGGTAAGGTAAATCGCATGGTATTCTGGTGTTTCCAATGCCAAACACACCCAATTCCACAGATCACCAACAGTAAAAGAAGGAAAATTCCTATAGACACAGCCACTGAAGTATTTCCACAGATTTTCAGCATCTCTGCACGAACAATGTCGTTTGTTACTATGGTGAAGCCCTTAATGAATTCACAGGTACAAGCCACTGTAATTTCTCATAAAGTATGGTTTGAAAGTAATTTCTGAAGCTTGTTTTGGCATTTCAGATATGAAAGAACATTATATGGCAAAGTCTTGGTGTCAGAGGAGAGATTGAGTAACCTTGATTTTGGAAGCTGGCTCTCGTTGCATCTGATGATTACACAATTGTTATGGTATAATTGTACTGTGTCAGAAGGGATTTTTATCCAACTCCGCTTCCTTTGCTATCAATGAATCACAAAATGAAGCACAAATGAGTGGAAAATAATAACAGAGTAGAAAACTCAAGAAAGGGAAGGTTGAACGATCTGCCATCCAGGTGCCTGCTATAAATTAAAAACATTTTAATTGCATATTTAATACATAGCATAATTTAAAAAATCTGCCAATTTCAACCACTACATTAAGCATTGGCATTTAGTAAACTCTTATTTCAAGAAAGAATCTAGTACTAGTTGCAGCACTGGGTTTTTGCTTTAATATAGAAGGCAGTACTTGCTATTGTATTCAGTGAGTTTTTACTTTAACATAGAATACAGTCCTCACTGGTGAGAGGGGGTGGGAGAGTTAAAATAACATGTCTGCTGAAGTGTGAGTGCTTTTATCACTTAGATTTCAACATGGTTTTTGACAATAAGGCTAATCATCTTCAAGAGAAAGATAATGTTAACAGTTTTTCAAAAAAAAAAAAAAGAGAAAGATAATGCTTTGAACACAACAGGAGGAAAGGGACAAGAGTCCAGATGGACAATCATCTCTATCCCCCATCACCTCCTCTGTGAAGCCTCGCCTGCCCCTCTTCCTAGTGGTCAGAGACCATGTCTGTTTCTTAACCACACCTTTCTTTGTATTCCCATATTAAAGAGTCAGTTCTCTATTATAGGGGCTTCCCCTGTGGCTCAGCTGGTAAAGAATCCGCCTGCAATGTGGAAGACCTGGGTTCAATCCCTGGGTTGGGAAGATCCCCTGGAGAAGGGAAAGGTTACCCACTCCAGTATTCTGGCCTGGAGAATTCCATGAACTATATAGTCCATGGGGTCGCAAAGAGTCAGATGCGACTGAGTGACTTTCACTTTCTCTATTATAGCATGACAACTTAAATTACATGAAATTGTGTCTTCCTATCTGATTATATGGTGGAGAGAGATCAGGTCTTTTCCTCTGTATATCCCTAGAGAATATGTTTAACACCTAGCACAGAAAAGACACTCAGTCAATATTTATTGAATAAATGATTAAATAAACATAGGACTCCAAATCTAAGCATCTGTTTAAGCTGATAGTTTAAAATGCAAGACATGTCTTGTAAAGGGTACAGTGTGTACTTAAGAAAAGAGTCCTTTGATGTAAAAACAAAATACCTATAACCAAAATATTTAAAACAGAATTTGAGAGTCTTCCTATCACTAGTCTAATCACAACTTCCAATAAATAACTTTCATTTAATTAAGATAATTTTATAGCTTTACCTGTTGATGCTTTAAAATGGCAGAGGGGAGAGAAACTGGAAGTTTTCAACTACTTTGAATGTTCTATGATTTTATCAATAAAACATTACTGCTGTATGTTTTTAGACTAGACACAGATATACTTACATCCAACATTGTTTTCATCATTGTTGTTTTCTTCCAGTTTTATTGAGATATATAATTAATATACCACACTGTATCAGTTTAAGGTATACAACATGATGATATGATATTTGCATGTACTGTGAACTATTTACCACACTAAATTCAGTTAACATCCATCAGCTCAGTTAAACATTTTTTTTCTTATGATGAGAACCTTAATGATCTACTCTTTTAGCACCTTTCAAATAGATACTACAGCATTGATAACTATAGTCATTCAATTTCACAGTGCTTATGAGATGATGATCATCATCTACTGAATGTCCATTAGTAATATTTAGTTACTTGGGGTCAGCTTTTAAACACTGTTACATGGATTATCTCATTTAACCCTACCATGCACAGCTTTCATGGGAAGTAGATACTACTGTTATCCTTATTTTATACATGAGAAACAAGAAGATTAAAAAGTTAAGTAACTTCTTTAATGACTAAGAAGTGATTAAATCTGGATTCAAGTAAAATTTTCCCCTAAATATTACTCCTACCCAGGCTTCTATAAATGTCTGTCAAGCACATCATCCATTACTAAAGTTTTATAGATGATTAGCTCTGAGGTTCTTGGGGTTTGGAATGGTATTTTATTTATCTTTATATCACCAGCGGCAATACTAGACACAGGATAGCTGGTTTGTTAAATACCTACTAATGAATACGGCAACCTGCATTAGGATAAAAACAGTAGTGATAGACAAGAAAGAAAGAAGCCCTGAGGTTGTGCCCTGCTCTCAGTGAGTACTCACGTACATTAGTGAACACTTCTAAACTTGTTCAAGGTTAGAATACATCAAATGTGCAAATTTTCAATCTGGCATTTCACATAAAACACTAAATTAAATATGAGATGCAGCTGATTTATAATATTTCTTTGATAAAACTATAGGGACAAACACCCCAGACTGCAACATCTTTTAATCTCTTTGGAACTTTCGCAGGTTCCCTCCTTTCTAAGGCCAGACACAGTGCTTTGTGTTCAAGGTTTGGCAAGGGACTTCAACCATTAGGATCCCACTTCCTTTCTGCAACAGCTGAGAACTGACCATATGTAAGATATTTTATGGTATAAATAATAACCCATTTAAGTAAATGTTTGCCAGCATATTTGAACTAAATTTCAAATATTGATTGAAACTAATCAGCTTTTTAAAAAGTGCTATGATTGCAACAGAAGCAGGAAGGCTTACCTAATGCCCTTTGAGGATAAGATAATGTATTGCTCTCTGGATTTCCAAGAGGAGAATTTACTTTTAACCATCTATGTCATTCTGTGTAGAGTAGACATTTGAGTACGTTCCCAAAATTAAAACTGTTTATCAAAGAAGTGTTTACTGAGATAAAGACAAGGAGATATCTTACAGGAAAATAAATGTATCTGTTCCCTTTCTTCAAAATAATAGGAAAAGCCCTGTAAGACAGAAACAAAGACCTGCTAGAATGGGAAGGTGAAGGTGAAGTCGCTCAGTCGTGTCTGACTCTGCGACCCCGTGGACTATAGCCTACCAGGCTTCTCCGTCCATGGGATTCTCCAGGCAAGAGTACTGGAGTGGACTAGAATGGGAGCCATATGTAAAATAAGAGTCCTTCACAGGTAACTTGTAAGTTTCACTCTGCCCAATTTGAAAGAAGACTTTCAATTTTGGAAGACAATTCCAATAGGTACACCCAACCATTATTCATTTGTCTTAAAATCACAAACTGTTGACAAACTTCTGAAATTTTAGTCAGGTACTGCCCTTCTGTTTGAAAACAAGGCAACAGCAAAGCACACCCTGTGCTTGTGAGCCTCTCCAGTAGTAAGGAAGCATTGACCTCACAGGCTGTAAACTGGGTTTTCAACATATGGGCACCTAATGCTACACACACTGTGTTTGATAAGATAAAAAGCCATGATTATTTAAAATGAACTATTATTTTATAGTTTTCAGTACCCAAATACCTTAAAGCAGGTCCTTACTTACCTTGAGATTTGTATGCCAAGCTTTCTTTTGTCCTTTTGGTTATGTTTCAAACCCGCTTTGGTTTAGAACTGGTTCCTCTTTTCACTCTTCACGGAGGTCAGTTACTTCCTTCTTTACCCCTCCTTTCAGATGATTTCATACTTGCAAAGTTTCCTGGCTTGAGAGGAAGTTCTTATCATATACATAAGAACTGAGAAAAAGTGTATGCGTTTTTGAATAAGGAAGTCCAGCCCTTCATCTTTACCTAGTAGTAGTTCTCCAACTGTATCAGAAACTGATGCATGAAGCCTAGGTGGTTTTTTATTTGGACAATATTTACAGTCTTCACTTTATTTTTATTTATTATTCTTTTTTAAACATCAGAAATGTATTCTCTCCCATTGTGGAGGCCAGGAGTCCGAATTCAAGGGGTGGGCAGGGCGGTTCTTCCGGACGCTCCAGGGGAGAATCCATCCAGGCCTCTCTCCTGGCTTTGGGTACTCCCTGGTGTTCCTTGCTTTGTAGACACAACACCCCCATCTCTGCTGTATTGTCTCATGGCTTCTCCGCTTGTCTTTTCCTTCTGTGTACCTTTTATAAGGTCACTGTCATCATATAGATGCAGGACCACCCAGATAATCCAGGATGATCTTTTCTCGGACCTTTCATTTACTTAACCTGGAAAGATCCTACTTCTAAATAAGGTCCTGTTCACAGCCTCCAGGAATTAGGATTTAGATGGCTTTTGAGGGGGGATGGGGTCGCAGGTGCGGTGGGAACACTGCTGCTGCTAAGTGGCGTCAGTTGTGTCCGACTCTGTGTGACCCCATAGACAGCAGCCCAACAGGCTCCTCTGTCCCTGGGATTCTCCAGGCAAGAACACTGAAGTGGGTTGCCATTTCCTTCTCCAATGCATGAAAGTGAAAAGTGAAAGTGAAGTCACTCAGTCGTGTCCAACTCTGTGCAACCCCATGGACTTTAGCCTACCAGACTCCTCAGTCCATGGGATTCTCCAGGCAAGAGTACTGGAGTGGGTTGCCATTGCCTTCTCCGGTAGGAATCACTATTCAACCCATTAAAATTGTGCATTTTACCTTTTAATATTTATAACTTTTTTAAAAGTTTTATACTGTATGTAATCTTCAGGCAGTCCTCACTTGAGAATCAGCATTCGGATTGTTTTTTTTTTTACTTGCATTTTAAAATTTTTACAAAGAAATATTTTAAAATATGGTAACGCACAGGTCTTGTTGATTAATCTGCCGTATACTAGCACAGTCCTTGCTCCCAATACTATCTCCCAGTGCCCCAGGTTACATCAACACTTGTCAAACCAGTCTCGCAATTTCAGTTCAGAATATGCTAATATTCTTTTAAATTGATAAGACAGGATTTCCTAAAGTACATTCCAAAGTGCATTGCTTCTGGGATCTTCTAGAGGTGTTTCACCAAGTAAATTTGAGAAAGACTGCTCACCTGGAGACTCACAGGCACCTCAGCATCCTCAAGGCTGTGAGCAGTCTTACAGTAAGCAAAAAAAACCCAACCAAATATGAGAGAAAAACTGCTTAACTTTTTTTAATTATAGTAGCCAACATTCTCTGAGCACTTAGGAATTCTAAACCTTCATACGCTCCACAGTAAATCCTGAAGACAACTTGATGGGAGAGGACTCTATTTGTCCTCTCTTACAGAGGAGGGAATGAAGGAAGAGCGGAGAGCTAATCACTCCCTCTGTGCGGGCTGGCAGTCTCCCTCCACCACCTGTGTGCTAACGCCAGGATTCGAGCTGTCTCGCTAGGCCGAACCACAAGTTTTCATCACATAACGCTTATTTAACAGCACCTCTCAGAGGACAACTCTTTGGAATATCAATATAGGAAATGCTGAATTAGACAGACATGATGATAAAGTAATGGAAATTTTGCCTTTTAAGTAAAGTGGTTTAAAAGAAGATTTAGTTACTGAAATACCAATCGGACATTTGAAGAACAAGACGGTCAGTATTGACTGGACATTGACATTGTGCCAGGGATTATGCTAAGCAATGTGGGTGCAATAGGGAACACAATCCCTTGCAGCACCTAAAGCCTAGTGAAAAGGCGTATCTGCAGATCTCTTCAGATCAAGACAGTAGGAGCTAAGAGAGACACTGCTACACACAGGCAGTGGGGACAAGGAAAAGAGACATTCAGCTCAAAACTGCCAGGGAAAGGAAGACATGAGCAAGGCCTCACAGAACATGAAGGACATAATCAAAGGCAGAACAGCAGTGTTCTAGGCAATGATCCCAGAGCGCAGGAGGTATAAAGTTGTGAAGCTTTAAATGTCAGTTCAGTCTTTAGGGCTGTATTTTACCTTTAGCCGCCCTGCCACGTAATAATACAAACAGAAACACACACACACACACGCACACAATCTGCAAGTAACGTAACAAAGATAATATTTATGTAAAATTACACGGTCTACTCTAGAACTCAGGACAACTGGATATCCATCTGGATTTCATCTTTTGAACTTATGGAAAGTTGTTTTACCATTTATCACTTTAGTTTTTTGAAAGATAAATAAAATGAAGGGATACTGCCTGGCTTTTTCTCCAGAGAGGATTTTTAAATAATAGATACAACCATTCTTTGAATCTATAAAAAAAGATGCTATATACATATTTTGTCAAAATAGAATTATTGTAGAATCATTTGTATGAATCAGATATTACGCCTTGAGTTCTGTTTTCCTACTTTCCTATCTTTTGCCTAGCAGGACGTATTTTATTCTCTTCTTACAGTTACCTTTGTAGATGTGGTTGGGTGCATTCAGGGTGGTATGTCTGTAGACAACAGTTCCCTTTTTAATCACAGTGGTTATGGTTAGGTTTTCTTTTCCTGCTTTTCTGTCTATCATGTGGTTTGGGTGGCAGAGGGCCTGGTAAGTAATTTGTTCTCTAGTGTAACTTGGACTAAATAGTTTATCCAAATAAATTTTCTTCTATTACTTGATGATTAACAACCAATAAACTGTGATTTAACTTCCTAGCCATTTCTTTGGTGTAGTTAATATCTACTTATTTTAACCATGTGCTTTTTCAGGTGCTTAAACTGAGTAGTATCAGTGACAACAGACATGGACAAACGTTTATGTACGTGGATCTTATTTGAAGACATGCTTGACTAAAAAACATTTTCCTGGACATTCTCTGTAAGGAGCCCTTGAACTCCATGCTACTGGTTAAAGGCATTATGGAAACATACATTTTAGCATAAGGCATTATGTTGCATGGGAATGGTAATAATACACTTATTAGCTAGCAAATTCATTAATACTGATTGGTTTATGGGATTAGCCACAAAGCAACTAGAACTTTAATGGAATGAGTCAACTCATAAAGTTTCACTGTGGGGACCAAGGAGTTAAGAAAACTTTAAAATGAGGAAGTCGAGCAGTTGAAGGTAAGGAGAGAAGTCATGAATAAGAGGAAGTCAAAATAGAACCACTGTTGCTTTAGCTATGCTTAGTGTCACAAAGGTCCATCTGGTCAAGGCTATGGTTTTTCCAGTGGTCATCTATGGGTGTGAGAGTTGGACTGTGAAGAAAGCTGAGCGCCGAAGAATTGGTGCTTTTGAACTGTGGTGTTGGAGAAGACTCTTGAGGGTCCCTTGGACTGCAAGGAGATCCAACCAGTCTATCCTAAAGGAATCAGTCCTGGGTGTTCATTGGAAGGACTGATGCTGAGGCTGAAACTCCAATACTTTGGCCAGCTGATGTGAAGAACCAACTCATTGGAAAAGTCCCTGATGCTGGGAAAGATTGGAGGCGGGAGGAGGAGGGGACAACGGAGGATAAGATGGTTGGATGGCACCACCAACTCAATGGACATGAGTTTGAACAATCTGGGCGATGGTGAAGGACAAGGAAGCCTGGCATGCTGCGATTCTTTTCGGGTCACAAACAGTTGGACACAACTGAGTGACTGAGCTGAACTGAACTGAGTGTTGATCCTGTTAGCAGCAGGCAAACCTAAATTATTGAATACAGAATTTTGAGGGGGTGGGAATGGACTTTCTGAAAGGGATCCGAGATATCATTTAGTTAAGGAATTCATTCCCAAACCTGAAAGTCTATCAAGATTACTTATGAAGCTTTAAAAAAATTACACATTCCTAGGACCCTAGGGATTCTGGCTCATTATATCTGGGATAGGGCCCAGGGATCTTCATTCTAAAAGTTAAGAATAATATAAAGGAATTTCTGAGTTAGAGGAATAAGGGATTGCACAGACTGTGGGGGAAGAATTTTTACTTTTGATTTCACAGTCTTTTATACTATTTGATCTTGTACCACTTTCGTAACAAAAAGGAACACTGAGATGTCCTTAGATGGTTTTGATTTGTGGCCACGTTTGGGAACCATTGATACAATTGAACCCTCTGAGGGTAAGAGAAGTGATATGATTTACTCCAAACCCTTCAGCCAAGAAAGTAGAAATCTAGCCCAGATACAAAAAGTCTTTTGAATCTGACCCAGTAATTTTCTTCTATGCCACACTATTTTCATGAAGAATAGGAAAAGGAAAGTCCCTAGATGTCCCTTTCAAGAGTATTTTTTTTTTCCTCCTTACAGTGTCAGAATATATATGACAGAAAGAGATAACAAAACGAGACAACAAAATCCACCAGGGATGCAAAAAGTAGCAAACCATGAAAGATGTTCCTCTACTGGTGGACCATTTTTAGCTATGACATCTGCTTGTCAGGACTAAAGAGACATACATTGTTATGATTCCTTTGATGGTCAAAGGCTGAAAAAGAAGACACTGAAAGAAAAAGTAAAAAGACCTAGGAACTGTACTCCTACATAAATACTCAACAGAAATGAAGGCCGTTTCTGATGATGACTGCTTTCTCCATAATACCCCAAATCTCTGGAAATATTCCAAATGTGCATCAGCAGTACAGTGGGTAAATGGAGCACACTAAATCCACACAGTGGAGTACTACACAACAGTCAGAACAGCCACGTTACTGATATGCACAAGAACATGGACAAATCTCACAAACAATATAGAATTAAAGAAGCTATGCATGAAGGATGCAGGCCTGTTGTGTGATTCCACTCCCCAAATCATGGAAAGCTTTCCACAAACATTTAATGGTAAAAGTTGAAAGAGTGATGATTACTATAGACTGGGAGGTACATAAGGGAGCCCTCTCAGATCCTAGAAAACGTGCTCTATCTTAATCTTTGTGGTGGCCACAAAGACATACCTATATGTAACCATTTATCAAGCTATCCATTTCAGATTCATGCACACTGTGTTATTGTGTCTGAATTACAAAAAGGAAACTAGAGATGAATAGTAAGTCAGGCATTACTTTGCTAACAAAGATCCGTCTAGTCAAGGGTATGGTTTTTCCTGTGGTCATGTATGGATGTGAGAGTTGGACTGTGAAGAAAGCTGAGCGCCGAAGAATTGATGCTTTTGAACTGTGGTGTTGGAGAAGATTCTTGAGAGTCCCTTGGATTGCAAGGAGATCCAATCAGTCCATTCTGAAGGAGATCAGCCCTGGGTGTTCACTGGAAGGACTGATGCTAAAGCTGAAACTCCAGTACTTTGGCCACCTCATGCGAAGAGTTGACTCATTGGAAAAGACTCTGATGCTGGGAGGGATTGGGGGCAGGAGGAGAAGGGGATGACAGAGGATGAGATGGCTGGATGGCATCACTGACTCGATGGACGTGAGTCTGAGTGAACTCCGGGAGTTGGTGATGGACAGGGAGGCCTGGCGTGCTGTGATTCATGGGGTTGCAAAGAGTCGGACATGACTGAGCGACTGAACTGAACTGAACTGAACTGAAAAGTCATGAAAAATTGAGATAACTAGATATGATTTTTATTTGTTCGGATTTTTATTCATTCATCTTTTTTGGTAAACTGGTCTACTAATTTGAGGGAGAAACTTTGCTAAATTATAGGTAGACTTTGAGCTGGAATAATTATAAGTTTAGCTGGAGCTTCCTGAGCCTGGAGGTTGGTAAAAACTGGTGGTAAGAAGGATAGACGTTATTAATGAACCTTGAGCTTCCACCTAGTCAAAATAGGGAATTTCTACTTTCTGGGATTATGTATATGGTCTTTCATTGGCACACCTTGACGTACTTAAGGGATGTGTTACTGAGAAATTATATTCAATCTAAAATCATAGGTATACACTACAATATTGTAAAGCAATTAGCCTCCAATTAAAATAAATTAATTAATTTAAAATTTAAAAAAGATTAAAAAATAAAATCACAAGTATGAAGTGATTTTACCTAAAAGGAGTAATTCTGGGATCTTGGGCAAGTAATGCAGTTCTCCATCTTGCTTTCTTCATCCACAAGACAACAGTGGATTCAGTAATCCCTAAGATTCCTTCAAATTCTACTAATTACAAATGAACGGTATAAAAATGGTCATCACATTCAGAAGAGAGTATTTCAAAGTGGTTCTCATGATTGGTATATACTTCCTTTTACTCCAACTCCCTTTTTTCATCATAAGTCTTTCCTAATTGCTAACACATATCAGATAACAAGACCTGAAGCTTGCTTCAACTTCACTTGAACAACACTTCTTCTCCTTGCCCCACTGTTTGCCCTATTTAATTCCTTCAGATTAAAATAAATAGACATTGGGAAAGCTGAAAAAAAATTGAAAACATTTTACTTCATGAACAAAATTGAAAGCTGTATAATTTAGCAGTCCAATGGTAGATACACCATCTTAGAATGTGTATATAATTTCACAAGTCAGATAATGGATTAACTATTTCAACAGATTTCTGTTGTTCTTCATTTGAGAAGAGTACTATAAAGTAGGATTAATAATAGTTGCCAAATCAGTCACTGGCTGATTCTGCCAACTTCTTCAGCAAATGTTGTAAGGCATAGCATAACACATTATTACTTAAAAATAACTGGACAGATTTTAAAACTTTACACTGTAGTTAGGCTGGGTGTGAGAACTAGTGGACGGCAGACACCTTTCTCCCATGAATAGTGTTAATCACTATTACCTTTTCAAACCTGGCATGGGAGGGGGGTACTAGGGGAGACTCACTCATCAGCGGAAAGCATATTCTCAGCCCTTTGCTTGAAGACCGAGTGATCTGAGTTATACCCTGATTCTGACCACAAAACTGGGGAGTCGGGAGAGGAGAGTAGCTACTTTAGGGTCACTTTTCCCCCAAACTGAGATGGTACTCAGAGTGTGTGACACTAACAGAGGATGGGGCAGGAACCCGTCTGAAAGGGTCCTGATAATAAGGGCCTCTTTTCTCCCCTTGTGGGAAACATACTCTGGAAGCCAACTTATCTTCAGGTAGATACTGGTGAACATTCACCCAGAACAGGAGGTCGTTTGGTGTGTGAGGTATAAATCATCAGTGGTCTCAGATAAGCCAGTGTTATGCCCCAGTGAAATTGGAGTCTCTGAAACCCATTTTTTATGTTTCCTTGTAGACCAGTGGCTTCTCCTTAGTAGACCAGGCTAAAGTCATGCATGTTAATTCTTAAGGAACATATCTCACCGTGATATGTTCTTTTTATTGGTTTATCAGAATTTGAAGCCCTTCCCCTTTCTTGTCCTCAGAGTCTATCCTAACATTAACTAGCTTGAACCAGTCAATCACAGAGAACCTCATCTTATCTATAAAATGGAACTAAATGGGTTAATGGTTGTTAACTCTAGTATTCATTGGCACATCATTAAGGAGCTTTTAAAAATACTGATGCTTGCATTCCAGGGCACAAAAAGTAGAGCAAAATTTCCAAGTGTGTAACTTGAGGATTAGTAGTTTTCAAAAGGTCCTCAGATATTTAAAGACCCAGCAAGCCAACTGAACAGTCAGGCTTCTTTTGAACTAAGAATCTATGGCTCTGTGCTGCATGATCTTGAGAACCACTGAGCTCTAGTTTTCTTCACTATAAAGAAAGAACTTGGAATGCAGTGTTGTAAAAACAAATCTGCAAAGTGCTCCAAGTTTACCACAAAAAATTTGTTATTAAAAACCTCTTTGAATTTTCAAGCTGGCTAACATGGCACTAATAATACATACAAATTGATTGCACATATGAACATGTATTAGACCATTCTCCCATCCCTTTATGTGGATTTTCTTCTTTAATTTCTACAAGAATAGGGATGGGTATTATTTGCTAGTTTGAAGATGAAGAAGCTGAGGCCTATCCAAGGCCATGTATTTCCAGAGCTTGAATTCAAACTCACACCATGTGACCTGGATCCAGGGCAGGAGTTTCTAACCTCTATGGGATTTATGAAGTGCCCTCCTTCTCAGGGAAGCCTGGCGTGCTGCAGTCCATGGGGTCGCAGAGTCGGACGTGACTGAGTGACTGAACTGAACTGAACTCCTTCTCTTCCTGTAAACAAATGCCTGTGATGTCTCAGATTAATCTTTATTTCAGACGGTGTACAGCTGAATCTTTATCTATTCCTGAACATTTCATGACCATAAGGGTAAATTTTGAATCCATGCTGGATCTGCTTCTGTGACTTTAATTCTTATTTTGCTGCTTTTGGTATTGTAGGCAAACATAATGGCCCGCCTCAGAGAGCCCTGCCTGGCCCCCTCCACCTGGACTTTTGGGCTAGGGTGCCTTTGTGTGGCCCACAGGGAGATAGCCTGACCCTGACCACCCGTGAAAGGCTGTAAGGAAGTGAAACTAACACAGCCCCTGCCTGAGGTTTGCCAATCTAGGAGACACTTGCAAGAATTAAATGGCTCTTATGGTAAAGAATCTGCCTACAATGCAGGAGACATGGTGTTCTACCCCCTGGAGAAGGAAATGGCAACCCATTCCAGTATTCTTGCCTGGAAAATCCCATGGACAGAGGAGCCTGGAGGGTTGCAGTCCATGGGGTCACAAAAAGTCAGACATGACTGAGTGACTAACACATACAAATGACCTCTTTACTTTGTTTCCTCTCCTCCCCCCATCTCTGATCCATAAAAGAATCTGCATCCAGGCCTGTCGGGTTGACTGAGTGACTAACACATACAAATGACCTCTTTACTTTGTTTCCTCTCCTCCCCCCATCTCTGATCCATAAAAGAATCTGCATCCAGGCCTGTATGGTTATATTGAGGCACTAGCCTGCCATCTTCTCAGTGAGCTGGCTTTCATCTCTTCCTTACCTCAGGACTTTGTCCCTTGGATTTACTGGCCTATCGAGAGGTGAGCAGAGTGATCTTGGACTTGGTAACAATTTGGCTTGAGTTAAAGATGGTGACCCTGATTGAAGGGGGTTTGGAAGGTTTGACTGGCTGGGGCAAAGCTCTTGTCTGGGTTTTAATGAAGTCTGAGGGGTTTTAGTAAGTGAAAGTGAAAGTCGCTCAGTCGTGTCTGACTCTTATATACAGTCCATGGAATTCTCCAGACCAGAATACTGGAGTGGGTTGCCTTTCCCTTCTCCGGGGGATCTTCCCAACACAGGGATCAAGCCCAGGTCTCCTGCTTTGCAGGTGGATTCTTTACCAGCTGAGCCGCCAGGAAATCTCATGTAAGTGATAAAGGAGCTTAGTAAGTGATAAAGGAGGTATTAAAAACAACAAACTGACGTTTAAGACCAGGAAGCTCATGGTTTAGAATCTTTCTTCTGTACAATTCACAGATGGGGAGTGACAGACTCAAAACGGGGCCTGAGACTGGTGACGCTCGTTACTATCATGGAGAGTGATAGAAATCACCTCACAATTAGCTCCAACCTCTTGGAACAAAACCCCAGCTCTTACTGATAAGGATTTTCATAAGCTGGCCCTTGCCTCTTCCCTCCTTCACTAAACTACACACATTTGCCGTCTCTTGAACCTTCCACTGTATTCAGTTTGTTCTTGTCTTTAGGCCCCGCGTTAGCTGTTCCCTTAGCACAATGTCACATCAGTGTATCAATACTCTGGTGAAGAAACTGAAAAATCCCCACTGTCTTGGAAGCCCCCATTTTGCTCATCCCATGACATTGTCTTCTCTCATCTCCAGAGTAACAGCAATCCAGGTTTTTTCTGTTAATCATTCCTTGCTTTTCTTTATAGTTTCACTACTTATGTATATGTCCCTAAATAGCTTGGAAAACTGCAGAGCAAGCACAGACTCAGCTCATGTAGACATGGCAAGATCTCCACTGTTAGATGAGGCTCTCCACAGCAGAGAAGCTGTGTTGAGCCACAAGATCACTGGCCACCTTGGCCTCCCTGAGTTTGTACAAAGCCCCTTCTGGTGGAGTGTCTCTGGACAGGTCCAGAAAGTACCATGGAAATGTAGTTTATCGTCAGTCAGCTGGTAGGACTCTAGTAAGTACTAGACATGGATGTCTAGTGGAGACAAGGTTGGAGACCAAGGGTGCTTTGTATATTCTGCTGTTGAGTATGGCCTTTAGGGGTAGGTCAGAGAAAAGCATTTCTGTCGGGTAAAAAGGGATTTCAAGTATCCTGGCAGCATATTGTCAAGACAAGCCAAGTGCAGGAAAGTATCAGGGCCAGGCTTAAAGACCTTCTGTCCTTAGGTTTCAGTTCAGTTCAGTTCAGTTGCTCAGTCGTGTCCGACTCTTTGCAACTCCATGAACTGCAGCACACCAGGTCTCCCTGTCCATCACCAACTCCCGGAGTTCACTCAAACTCATGTCCATCGAGTCGGTGATGCCATCCAGCCATCTCATCCTTCATCGTCCCCTTTTCCTCCTGCCCCCAATCCCTCCTAGCATCAGTCTTTTCTAATGAGTCAACTCTTTGCATGAGGTGGCCAAAGTACTGGAGTTTCAGCTTTAGCATCATTCCTTCCAAAGAAATCCCAGGGCTGATCTCCTTCAGAATGGACTGGTTGGATCTCAAAAGGTACAAATCATGGCTGTTTCTTACAAAACTAAACATACTCTTACCATACAATCACACTCCTTAGCATTCACCCAAAGGAGTTAAAAACTTATGCTCACACAAAACCAACACAAGGATGTTTACAGCAGCTTTATTTTGCTATAGTAATGTAAATTTGTATTGCACTACCACGAAAAACAGTATGGAGATTTCTCAAAAAACTATATATCCAAAAAAACAAAAACACTAATTCAAAAAGATACATGCACTCCAAAGTTCATAGCAGCATTATTTACCCTTGTCGAGACATGGAAACAGCCTAATGTCCATTAACAGATGAACAGATAAAGAAGAGGTGGTACATATATACAGTGGAATATTACTCAGCCATAAAAAGAACCAAAATTTTACCATTTGCAGCAAGGGCTTCCCAGGTGGTGCTAGAGGTAAAGAACCCACCTGCCAGTACAGGAGACAAGACACTTGGGTTCACTTCCTGGGTTGGGAAGATCCCCTGGAGAAGGGGATGGCAACCCTCTCCAATATTCTTGCCTGGGGAATCCCATGGACAGAGGAACCTGGTGGGCTACCGTCCATGGGGTTGCACGGAGTCAGAAATGACTGAAATGACTGAGCACACAGGCTTAGATGGACTTGGAGGGTGTTATGCTATGTAAGCCAGACAAAGATAAATATGTATGATATCACATATCTGGAATCTAAAAAAATATAGGAAATTGATGAATAAAACAAACAAACAAAAAAGACACAGACTTAGAGACATAAAGAACAAACTAGTGGTTACCAGAGGGAAGTGGGAAGAAGGGGCAATACAAGGGCAGGTGGGAAAAGTTATCACAGGATTATATGAAATCGTGTGTATGGAACTTTTGAAAATTGTGAAGCTCTATAGAGTTTATGGAGAAGGCAATGGCACCCCACTCCAGTACTCTTGCCTGGAAAATCCCATGGACGGAGGAGCCTCGTGGGCTGCAGTCCATGGGGCCGCTAGGAGTCGGACACGACTGAGCAACTTCACTTTCACTTTTCACTTTCATGCACTGGAGAAGGACATGGCAACCCACTCCAGTGTTCTTGCCTGGAGAATCCCAGGGACGGGGAGCCTGGTGGGCTGCCATCTATGGGGTCACACAGAGTTGGACACGACTGAAGCGACTTAGCAGTAGCAGCATAGAGTTTATAGAATCTTTCATTCAGTAAAAAAAAATTTAAAGAATACACAAGCATCTGTAAAAGAAAAACTTGGAAGTAACCAAGATGTCTTTTAGTAGCTGAATAGATAAACAAATATCTAGACAGTGGAATACTAGTTAGTGCTAAAAAGAAATGTGCTATCAATCCATGAAAAGACATGATGGAAAACTAGTGCTTCTCACTCAGTTCAGTTCAGGTCAGTCACTCAGTCGTGTCTGACTCTTTGTGACCCCATGAACCGCAGCACGCCAGGCCTCCCTGTCCTTCACCAACTCCCAGAGTTTACCCAAACTCATGTCCATTGAGTCGGTGATGTCATCCAACCATGTCGTCTTCTGTCGTCCCCTTCTCCTCCCACCCTCAATCTTTCCCACGATCAGGGTCTTTTCAAATGTGTCAGCTCTTCGCATCAGGTGGCCAAAGTATTGGAGTTTCAGCTTCAACATCAGTCCTTTCAATGAACACCCAGGACTGATCTCCTTTAGGATGCACTGGTTGGATCTCCTTGCATTTGAATGCAGAGTTCCAAAGAATAGCAAGGAGAGATAAGAAAGCCTTCCTCAGCAATCAATGTAAAGAAATAGAGGAAAACAACGGAATGGGAAAGTCTAGAAATCTCTTCAAAAAAATCAGAGATACCAAGGGAACATTTCATGCAAAGATGGGCTCAATAAAGGATAGAAATGGTAGGGACCTAACAAGAAGCAGAAGATATTAAGAAGAGGTGGCAAGAGTACAAAGAAGAGCTATAGAAAAAAGATCTTCATGACCCAGATAGTCACGATGGTGTGATCACTCACCTAGAGCCAGACATCCCGGAATGTGAAGTCAAGTGGGTCTTAGGAAGCATCACTACAAACAAAGCTAGAGGAGGTGATGGAATTCCAGTTGAGCTCTTTCAAATCCTAAAAGATGATGCTGTGAAAGTGCTGCACTCAATACACCAGCAAATTTGGAAAACTCAGCAGTGGCCACAGGACTGGAAAAGGTCAGTTTTCATTCCAATCCCAAAGAAAGGGATTGCCAAAGAATGCTCAAACTACCACACAATTGCACTCATCTTACACGCTAGTAAAGCAATGCTCAAAATTCTCACTTAGTGAAAGAGGCCAATCTGAAAAGACTACATACTGCATGATTCCAGCCAAATGACATTCTAGAAAAGGTAAAACTATGGAGAGAGTAAAAAGACTGGGTGGTGGCTTGTGATGGGGGAAGGGGGCGGACATGAATAGGCAGAACCAGAGGATGTTTAGGGCAGTGAGAACACCCTTTATGATACCCTAATGATGGATAAATGACATTAGACATTTATCCAGCTCATACACTGCACAACACCAAGAGTGAACCATAATATAAACTGTGGACTTTGGGTGATCACAGTGTGTCAGTGTAGGTCAATCGTAACAAATGTACAGCTCTGATAGGGGGTGTTGATCACTGGGGAGGCCCTGCATGTGTTGGGGCAGGGAGTGTATGGGAAATCTCTATACTTGTCCCTCAATTTTGATGTGAACCTTCAGTTCAGTTCAGTCACTCAGTCGTGTCTGACTCTTTGTGACCCCATGAATCACAGCACACCAGGCCTCCCTGTCCATCACCAACTCCCGGAGTTCACTCAGACTCACGTCCATCGAGTCAGTGATGCCATCCAGCCATCTCATCCTCTGTCGTTCCCTTCTCCTCCTGCCCCCAATCCCTCCAAGCATCAGAGTCTTTTCCAATGAGTCAACTCTTCACATGAGGTGGCCAAAGTACTGGAGTTTCAGCTTTAGCATCATTCCTTCCAAAGAAATCCCAGGTCTGATCTCCTTCAGAATGGGCTGGTTGGATCTCCTTTCAGTCCAAGGGACTCTCAAGAGTCTTCTCCAGCACCACAGTTCAAAAGTATCAATTCTTCAGCACTCAGCTTTCTTCACAGTCCCACTCTCACATCCATACATGACCACTGGAAAAACCATAGCCTTGACTAGACGGACTTTTGTTGGCAAAGTGATGTCTCTGCTTTTCAATATGCTATCTAGGTTGGTCATAACTTTTCTTCCAAGGAGTAAGCGTCTTCTAATTTCATGGCTGCAATCACCATCTGCAGTGATTTTGGAGCCCAGAAAAATAAAGTCTGACACAGTTTCCACTGTTTCCCCATCTATTTCCCATGAAGTGATGGGACCAGATGCCATGATCTTCATTTTCTGAATGTTGAGCTTTAAGCCAACTTTTTCACTCTCCACTTTCACTTTCATCAAGAGGCTTTTTAGTTCCTCTTCACTTTCTACCATAAGGGTGGTGTCATCTGCATATCTGAGGTTATTGATATTTCTCCCGGCAACCTTAAACTTTTACAAAAAATAAACTTCATTTTTCAAAAAGGTTAAAGATCAGCTTCAATAGGATTCATTACTTGCAACTAAAACTGTGACTGATACACTGTGCATTTATTTGATTTTTGTATTTGTTTATATACTATGTTCTTAGACCCTCTTGGGACATACTTTATTGGATATGTGTTGGAACTCTCCTACTGTAAGAAACATAGCCTCAACTCAAACTGGCTTATACTATATATACATATATATATATGTATATATAACTGAAAATCCTTGAGTTCCATTTCACTGGTAATCTTTTATTTCTCAAACTGCCTGATGAGTACATGGATGCTCATTATAATAATGTTCATACCTTCTTGGATATTTGAAATACTTCAAAATAAATTAAAATAAACAAAGATAAAACAATATGAAGTGGCTGGATCCAGCAGCTCGAGAAATGTCATCAGCACTGGCCCTTCCTTCTCTTGGTTGCCACCTTACCCCACCCCTTTCCCTCTTAAGGTCCCCGCCAGACGGAATCTTCTGAAATCCCAAACTTGCCATATTTACAGCTGGTAGCTTAGTGGCAAGAGTGCCTGACTTCTCAATAGGCCCAGAAATCCCAGAATTGATCACTTGTCTAAGCCAGGTTTCAAGCCAGTTCTTAGAAGAACTGTTTGACTGAAGGTATATGATGCTCTGCTGGGTTAGGCCAGGCTTGCCTGCCCGCCCCCGCATCCCACCCCACCCGAGCTGATAAATGAAGCTAATCACTTCTCTGGCTGCATAGTTGGGAGTTTTGACTAGAAGGGGAATGGCTACTGGGTGGGAGAAACACAAATGACTCTTCCTTTTCTTGAAGATTCTTTAAAGGAAAAAAGAGTTCTTGAGAGTTCTCTCAGCACAGAGAGAACTATTTCTCAAGTTGTCTCCCAAATTCTTTTGAAATCTTAAGGCACTCCAAACCAGAATTATATTCAATAAGTTGAGAAGTACCAACATAGTCTGACTGGTAGAAAGAGGCAGTGGAATTATATTTTTGTAAATAAAACTAGTATTAACACTGTGACAAAGAGTATCTCTTTGACCAAACCCTAGCCAGGCTCCTCTCAAGTTCTTTCTCAAGAAGGCCCATGAAGACCTGAACAGACACCAACATAGCTTCTAGTAACTCAAGACTGAACCCCTAGGATGATCCTCAAAGCCCCTTAAAGTACCTGCTTGAGAACACTCATTGCTGCCAAAAGTATTCTTTGTTCCAGCCAACATTTGAAGGTAGAGCCCATCTCCCAGTCTCTGTGAGAGGGTAGGTGCCTAATTTTGATAAGGGTTTCATGTGGACCTGCCCTCCATCCCTTCCTGCTGTGTGTAAGCTTTCACCTTTCTGACTTGGCTAAGCCTCTGCTTACAACACTTCCATTCTTCTTCTCCCTTTAAAACACCCGGTTGTTGGTGGTGGTGGTGGTTTAGTCGCTAAGTCGTGTCCAACTCTTGCGACCCCAGGGACTGTAGCCTGCCAGGCTCCTCTTCCATGGGATTCTCCAGGCAAGAATACTGGAATGGGTTGCCATTTCCTTCTCCAAAACACCCAGTTATCTCTGTACAAATCAAAATTGAGTTCAGTTCATTCTGAACTCCTTTCCCTACTGAAGTAGTAGATTACTGATTATAATCTGTCCTTACCTAATGTCTCGCCTGCAATATGGGAGAACTAGGTTCAATCCCTGGGTGGGGAAGATCCCCTGGAGAAGGGCATGGCAACCCACTCCAGTATTTTTGCCTGGAGAATCCCATGGACAGAGGAGCCTGGCAGGCTACAGTCCACGGGGTTGCAAAGAGTCGGACATGACTGAGCAACTACGCACAGCATAGTTTCTAGCTTTATCTACCTTTGATACCTGTATCACCATTAGGAAAAAATATTAGAGGTTAAGACCCATGTGCTCCAGAAACAAATGCTATAGAACCAAAAACCTAGAGATGACTGCCCTCTACTGGCCAAAAATCTGGGTTTGGCAAGAAACATTTTTTTCCCCCTCACATCCAATTCCTGTATACATGCAAAGCTATCACTATCTTTGTTATAAACATGACTTCTAGGCAAACTGATCATTAGAAACCATCATACTCAGAGCCAGCAAAATTTGAGCAGGTAGAGTGGCTGACTGTTTTGGCTGGTCGGTTCAGCTGTGTGTAGACTATTCCAAAGTGCTCATCTACTATCTCAGAAGAGATCTTTATAAGCCTCCTCAGAGGGACAAAACAAACTCAGAAACACTGCACTACTCCACATAAATGCAATGACTCCTCCTCTGTGTTACAGTATTACCGGACCAAGGGAGTTTGCTGAAGACATTGTTTAAATTTTGTTTTTAGCTTTGCTGAGGTGCAACTGACATCTTAAATACATTTAAAGCACACAGTGTGATGCTTTGCTATTTGTAGACAGTGTGAAAGGATTCTTCAATTGAGTTAACAAATTTATCACTCACATATTTACTTTTTCTTGGTGAGAACACAAGGTTTATACTCTTAGAAAATTTCAATTATACAGTACTGTATCGTCAACTATAGTCACCACACTATGCATTAGATCTTCAGCCCTTATTCATCTTATGTATGAAAGTCAAACTCTTCTATCAATCTCTTCTCATTTCCCCCACCACCCTCATTCCCTGGCAATCACTACTGAACTCTGTTTCTGTGAGTTTGATGTGTTTGTTAGAGTTCATATATAAGTGATGTCACATAATATTTTTCTTTGTCTGTCTGACATTTTAATTAGCATAATGCCCTCCAGGTTCATCCATGTTGTCAAGAATAGCAGGATTTTCTTTTTTTATTTTAAGGCATTTGCATAGTATTCCATTGCCTACATACATCACATTTTCTGCCTTCATCATTGACAGACACTTGGCTTTTTCCCGTACATGGGCGATCATGAATAATGCTGTAGTGAACATGGGAATACAGACATCTCTTTGAGATTATGATTTCATTTCCTTTGGATATATACCCAGAAGTGGAATTGCTAGATCACATGGTAGTTCTATTTTTAAAACCTCCGTACTATTTTCCACAGTGACTGTACCAGTTTATATTTCCACCAACAGTATACAAAGATTTCCTTTTTCTCCCCCTATCTTGCCGGCTTTTGGTATCTCTTTTCTTTTTCATAATAGACACCCAACAGGTGTAAGGTGGTATCTCACTGTGGCTTTGACTTTCATTTCCCTGAGTTTTAGTGATGTCTGGCACATTTTCATGTACCTCTTGGCTATTTGTATGTCTTTGGAAAAATGTCTATTCAAGTTTCTTGTGCATTTTTAATTTGGTTATTATTATTAGTTATTGAGTTGTATAAGCTCCTTGTATATCTTGAACACTAATGCATTATCAGGAAAATGCTTGGTGAATATTATCTCCCATTCTGTATGTTGCCTTTTCATTTTGTTGATGATTTCCTTTGTGTGCAGTAGCCTTTTAGTTTGATAGACGCTGATGACATTGTTTACCTGCAGCTTGTTTGATCTTTTATTTTTTAATCCCTAATACTGAAAAAAATTTTTTTCCATTATTCTTTGTTCATTGTAGGAAATTTGAAAACTATAGAAACCTTAAAGGGACAGTATTGATAAAACTACAGTTTAAAACTAATAAGAAAATTACAATGCGCCACAGTCCTAAAGTGTTCTCTCTCCTACTTTTCTCTCACAGATTTTTTAGCATAACTTTTAAGCAGTCATTGGATTTCTCTGCTCTTGACTCCAATGGCTACTCAGCCCAGGATCTCACTCTCTATCAACTCCACTGATACCATCTCCTGGAGCTGGAGGCTCTGGCTACTTCCCTCCCCTCCAGGTGTCTCCACAGCTCTCTGCTCACTTCTGCCAGTTTTAGACAAAGAGCCGCCTTCCTTCTCCTGAGGACAAGATCCTCTCCCTATACCCCCGCTCTGCCCTCACTGTCCAACATCGTGAGTTACTCTTTCAATTAACAAAAGACATTTTAGCCCCAATCACCTGGCAAATAGTATTAAAAATAGTATTCCATTTTCCTCGCTATCACTGCCCAACTTTTTGAATGATCTAAGCAGACTATTACCTCTACCCTACCTGCAGAAACCGTATTCACAAAGATTTGTATCTAGTTATTATTAGATAAAGGACAGAAATGGTATGGACCTAACAGAAGCAGAAGATATTAAGAAGAGGTGGAAAGAATACACAGAAGAACTGTACAAAAAAGATCTTCACGACCAAGATAATCACGATGGTGTGATCACTGACCTAGAGCCAGACATCCTGGAATGTGAAGTCAAGTGGGCCTTAGAAAGCATCACTACGAACAAAGCTAGTGGAGGTGATGGAATTCCAGTTGAGCTCTTTCAAATCCTGAAAGCTGATGCTGTGAAAGTGCTGCACTCAGTATGCCAGCAAATTTGGAAAACTGAGCAGTGGCCACAGGACTGGAAAAGGTCAGTTTTCATTCCAATCCCAAAGAAAGGTAATGCCAAAGAATGCTCAAAACCACACAATTGCATTCATCTCACACGCTAGTAAAGTAATGCTCAAAATTCTCCAAGCCAGGCTATAGCAATATGTGAACTGTGAACTTCCAGATATTCAAGCTGGTTTTAGAAAAGGCAGAGGAACCAGAGATCAAATTGGCAACATCCTCTGGATCATCGAAAAAACAAGAGAGTTCCAGGAAAACATCTATTTCTGCTTTATTGACTATCCCAAAGCCTTTGACTGTATGGATCACAATAAACTGTGGAAAATTCTGAAAGAGACCGGAATACCAGACCACCTGATCTGCCTCTTGAGAAACCTATATGCAGGTCAGGAAGCAACAGTTAGAACTGGACATGGAACAACACACTGGTTCCAAATAGGGAAAGGAGTACGTCAAGGCTGTATATTGTCACCCTGCTTATTTAACTTCTATGCAGAGTACATCATGAGAAATGCTGGGCTGGAAGAAGCACAAGCTGGAATCAAGATTGCCGGGAGAAATATCAATAACCTCAGATATCCAGATGACACCACCCTCATGGCAGAAAGTGAAGAGGAACTAAAAAGCCTCTTGATGAAAGTGAAAGAGGAGAATGAAAAAGTTGGCTTAAAGCTCAACATTCAGAAAACAAAGATTATGGCATCCGGTCCCATCACTTCATGGGAAATACATGGGGAAACAGTGGAAACAGTGTCAGATTTTATTTTTGGGGGCTCCAAAATCACTGCAGATGGTGATTTCAGCCATGAAATTAAAAGATGCTTACTCCTTGGAAGGAAAGTTATGACCAACCTAGATAGCATATTCAAAAGCAGAGACATTACTTTGCCACAAAGGTCCATTTAGTCAAGGCTATGGTTCTTCCAGTGGTCATGTATGGATGTGAGAGTGGGACTGTGAAGAAAGCTGAGCGCTGAAGAATTGATGCTTTTGAACTGTGGTGTTGGAGAAGACTCTTGAGAGTCCCTTGGACTGCAAGGAGATCCAACCAGTCCATTCTGAAGGAGATCAGCCCTGGGTGTTCTTTGGAAAGAAAGATGCTAAAGCTGATTATTCCATATCAGCTGAACTGACTATTCTCCTTGACTCTTCTGCAGTGTTTAGCACTTCTCATTACCCCTCTTTTTTGCCATCATACTTACCTCCTGGACTGCAGTCTCTTCGGCCTTCTCTTCTGGTTCTCTTCCTTGCCCCTGACTTTTTCTGGTCCTTTTCTGTCTCCTCAGGTCTTCTAACTCACAGGACTGCAGAAGCTTTGGTCCCTGTTCAGTTCAGGTCAGTTGAGTCGCTCAGTCATGTCTGACTCTTTGAGACCCCATGAATCGCAGCACACCAGGCCTCCCTGTCCATCACCAACTCCCGGCGTTCACTTAAACTCACGTCCACCGAGTCGGTGATGCCATCTAGCCATCTCATCCTCTGTTGTCCCCTTCTCCTCCTGCCCCCAATCCCTCCCAGCATCAGAGTCTTTTCCAATGAGTCAACTCTTTGCATGAGGTGGCCAAAGTATTGGAGTTTCAGCTTTCCCTAATAAAATAACGGTGAAAATTACGTACCACCTCACACATTTTAAAGTTGATATGTAAAGGTTTTCATAAGATTAAGGGTCAGAAGGAATATGTGACACATTGAATATTGTATGTGTGCCTTTAATACACTTTTGACAAAACTACACATTGCATCTTCAGTTTATGGAAAACTCCCACTATATAATTTAATTGGCAAACACAGCCTTCACTGCCAAACCGATCCATCAGAAAACTGACTTCGTGTTCTAATTCAAATAAATGTGTTAAAACCTATCTCTGTGTCAACGATCCTGCTTCTAAATTCTAGATCTTCGGCAAGGGAAAGAAAGAAGTAAAAAAGGAAATAGAAACGAAAAGAAGTGATGAGGCATGAGCCTTGCCACAGGTTTGCCACTTGAAGGACGCTTCTTGTAGAAGCCCTGCAGTCTCAAATGTTCTCTTTATTCTCAGGGCTCCAGAGGTGTTTATGCCACTGATGTCAGTCATCAGTTAGATCCCTTAAACTATAACTTGCTTAATAAACAATAGCCCTGTCACCTGTCTTCACTGACTAAGCTCCCTTTGATTGTTCCTGCAAGTTGTATACTCTCCAAACTTCAGGTAGCCTAGACAATATATCCCAAGACTCCTTTATCTGCCTTCCATAAGCAACACTTCTGATACACGGGTCCCTATGGCAATGCTTGCTTGTTTGTTAGGAACGTGGAGTAATCTTTTGTCTAGTTCAAGTCTGAGCTGGTTAAGCTGGTTGGGACCACTGACCTTCCAAGTGGGCCGGCATGAGTGTCCCACAGATGACCTTTCAATGTCAGAGGGCCAAACCTCCACCCTCAGATCATGCTATCGCCACCATTTTCTGTTCATGCATCCCATGCAGTAGCATGTAACTCAGATACGTCTGCACAGAACACTGATTACCTCACCTTTCCCCTACATCCAGTCTCCTTTCCCCACACCTAAGACTGCTCTGCCTCTCTATCCTGGAAATATCCCAATCCCCTTACCTTTGGGGAGGCAAATCTGGGATTTGTTCTCCTGTCTTTTCATTTAGCTGCCTCATGAATAAACCCATTATTTGCAACAAATCTCAGTGTGTCGAGCAACTAAACCTGGTTCAATACCATTTACAGCTGGAGGAAATGCACAAGAGTACAGTTCTGGATAGACGAGTGGAGGCATGGAAGTATGGGTGCACAGATGAGAGGTGTGCTCTCCTGTTGTAAACTGGAAGAAGGGCAATTGTGAGAGAGGAATTGGGAAACGAGAACAAGCAGATGGGGCATTTGCAGACAGACAAATGAGTTTTAGGAAAGAGTTCATGTAATAATAGCTCTGTTGACTAAAAAATATAGCCACGATCTGAAAGTAGAGTTATCTTATTTGGTGGGAATGTTTAGGACTCCAAGCCCAGGAGACAGCATTTCAGTACCTCTAAGAAAACTGCTCTAAGGAGGTGGGAGGCAGAGTCAGGCTATACACAAGTTTGCAACAAAGGGAGCAGGCAGTCTGAACATCGAAGATCAGATATAAGGAAGTTGGCATTCTATGTGTGGGAAATGTAAGCCTTTGGGCTCACTGAATTCATTCCTTTCATATGCATCTCAGATATCTGGGGCCAAATCCTGTTTCCTTGTTCACCTGAAGGAGTGCCAGATGGCTGCTTCTTGCATTCCCTCCACCCAAGCACCTCTGCAATCTCTGTGGGGGTGGAGGCATTTGGTGGATTGCAGTTTGGGGAGCTCTCATTCACATTTGGAGGCCAGAAATCGCTGATGGCTGTGACATTTCTTGTTTATTGATATGGCAGGAGATATTTTCATTTCACAGTCCCTCTCCATGGTTATAAATGTGACCATAATTTGGAGACATTTCATGACCCTTTTTTTTGTCCCACGGCACTGGAAGGCACATCCTAGATCCCAGATCAGGAGAAGGTCATCGACAAATCACTCCAGGTGTTAATTTCTGGATTAGGCCCACTGATAAATAATAAAAAATTCTCTGGATCCTCTATGTTCTAACCTAATAGGATCCTGGAAATACTTCTCTTCTTGCCTCTTCCCATACTTAGAATCACACTATTATAATTATTCTATGTAATAAATATGCCCTATTTCTTCAAGACGTTTAGCTATCAGTATTTTGGCTGGAGGCCTGGTTATACATCATGCACTACAAAAGACAACAATCTTATAAAATAAACAGATTACAAGTAATACTGCTAATATCCTGATTAAAATTTCAAACAGAGATTTAGGCCATGAGCTTTCAGAACCAAACCATCTTTCTAAAACATCACAAAGGCCAGGAAGTGGGTTATCTAAAGGAAGGAATCTGATTTTTCATGTGAGTCATTAAATATTTTACATTGGATGATTCACCTGGTGTGTAAACACAACATTCAGTTTGAATTACAGCACAGATGCCCGTTTAGATGCTGTAAGACTATCAAGGGCCAATCAACTTTGTAAGACAGCTCTTCTCAGAGAGACCTCAGAATTTAGTAGGCCAATAGCCTGGCTGCTATCACTTAATGCCCTTTGAGTGAATTTTATTAAGTCTTCAATGTGAGAAATAACATTTTCCAATCCTACCAAAGGTGCAAAAACAGCTGCTAAGTGACAATACCAGTGAAATACAGATCTCCTGGTCCATCGGGCTCATATTGATGGTAAATTTGCTGGAAGCACATCTAAGTTTGTATGTAACTGGCCTTGAGCCCAAGGGAATCCTAAAGTACACCTTCCTAGCCATCCTGGTGGAAGCCAGGGCCATACACTGGACCCACAAAGCCACTGATTCCTGTTAGGTGGCAGCCAGTATATTTCTGGACATCTTACTAAATCTGTTTCATATCAATCACTGTCTTTAAGAGAAATGGTATGTTGGTAGTTTTCACAAGGCTGCTGCTAAGTCACTCCAGTCGTGTCCAACTCTTTGTGACCCCATAGACAGCAGCCCACCAGGCTCTGCCATCCCTGGGGTTCTCCAGGCAAGAACACTGGAGTGGGTTGCCATTTCCTTCTCCAATGCATGAAAGGGAAAAGTGAAAGTGAAGTCACTCAGTCGTGTCCAAGTCTTCGCAATCCCATGGACTGCAGCCTACCAAGCTCCTCCAATCATGGGTTTTTCCAGGCAAGAGTACTGGAGTGGGGTGCCATTGGCACCCAGTCTAATTTTCCAGTGCTATTAGGCTAGTTATCTTTGGTATGATTTAATTGATCCCAGCATGGTGGAGGAGCCTTTTAGGCTTAGACAACCACAGACTTGTGTTAGACAGATAAATGCATCCCATAACTGAGGAAGCGTCCCTCCTAATAGTCTAGAGGTTATAATGGTTTTAAACTGTAATTTTGCTTGTTGCTCTGATTAAATTTGAGTAACCTTAAGGGAAAAATTCGTATTTATGGCCAGAGTCACAATAAGTATGTTTGATTGCTCAAGTGAGTGGGTTCCATCTAGTGATATCAGTAGTAGCCCAGACAGAACTATAATTCCTTTCTTCTAAAATAAACTTTCTAAGAGCCATTCAATCGGAGCCTTGGAGAAGAGAAACTTTCCAGGGTAAATGAGAAGTATTAGATGCGGGTAACTGACTACAAACCCAACAATTTGACTGATTTTTGAAATTTGCAAAAGACTGTGCTCATGATAGAAAAACACTTGATTCCTGTGTAAGAGTTCAAGAAACGAAGAAAATGTTATGAACAGTCACACGGGTCAGGTCCAGCATCTTGGGACAGTTGTTTACTTCCGAAGCCATCGTCTCGTCCTGGTGTTGCTGTTCCCTTATTATCAGAGCACTGCTTTAAGGTGAGTTTGAGGTCAGCAGTTCTGTCTATAGACCAGGCTGGTACAGGAGCTCTTGGCTCAGATGGTAAAGAATCTGCCTGCAATGCAGGAGACCTGGGTTTGTTCCCTCAGTTAGGAAGATCTCTTAGAGAAGGGAATGCCAACCTACTCCAGTGTTCTTGCCTGGAGAATTCCATGACAGAGGAGCCCGGTGGGCTACAATCCATGGGGTCACAGAGAGTCAGACACAATTGAGCAACTAACAGTTTTACTTTCAGGAATCCAAGAGTCAATTCCCTTCAGTTTTGCTGTGCATGAACTAGTCAAAAGAATCTGATAAGGGCCCTTCCATTTAGGTTGGAGGGAGTCCTTTAAATGATGTCTTTTCCAATATACCGGAGAAGGCAGTGGCACCCCCTCCAGTACTCTTGCCTGGAAAATTCCATGGACGGAGGAGCCTGGTAGGCTGCAGTCCATGGGGTCCTTAGGAGTCAGACATGACTGAGCGACTTCACTTTCACTTTTCACTTTCATGCATTGGAGAAGGAAATGGCAACCCACTCCAGTGTTCTTGCCTGGAGAATCCCAGGGACGGGGGAGCCTGGTGGGCTGCCGTCTATGGGGTCGCACAGAGTCGGACACGACTGAAGCGCCTTAGCAGCAGCAGCAGTTTCCAATATACATAATCTCCTGGTTGTAAGTCATGAGACTTTGAGGATAGATAACTGTGATAAGCTTCAGAAAAAATTTAGAATAATTCGTCAACAATTTGATTAAACCCTTACAATAATATATATCCCTTAAGTAATATAAGATCATAGTCTTTCATCCAATCTCACTGGTCTCCCTGTAATAATCTCAGAGACAAATGATGTTTGCCAAAGGAATAGATCTGAGGTTGAAGAGAACCAATGGAAAGGCCTTAGGCCAAGGTAAGGAATAAGCATCTGTAACTTTAATCACGGAGAAGGCAATGGCACCCCACTCCAGTACTCTTGCCTGGAAAATCCCATGGACGGAGGAGCCTGGTGGGCTGCAGTCCATGGGGTCACTAAGAGTCGGACACGACTGAGCAACTTCACTTTCACTTTTCACTTGCATGAATTGGAGAAGGAAATGGCAACCCACTCCAGTGTTCTTGCCTGGAGAATCCCAGGGATGGGGGAGCCTGGTGGGCTGCCGTCTATGGGGTCGCACAGAGTCGGACACAACTGAAGCGACTTTGCAGCAGCAGCAGCAGCAGCAACTTTAATCCACTGAGTTTCAGTTGTTCCATTTGTGCTCTCCACTAACCCAGAAGACTGGGGGATGATAGGCACAATGGAAATGTTGCATAATTGGCCAAATTTTACAAACTTCCTTAACAATTTGTCTAGTAAAATGGGTCCCTCTGTCACTATGCCGTTCAGGAGTTACCTCAATACTGCCATAGTACTGAAGGTCAATTATACCTCAAAAATAAACGAAAAACTCATAGGAAAAAAAGAGTTCAAATTTGTGGTTATCAGAGGTAGTGGATGGGGGGAAGGGGAACTGGATGAAGACAATCAAAAGTACAAACTTCCAGTTATAAGATAAATAAGTACTAGGAATGAGATGTACTACTGTTATATGTTATATACAAAGTTGTTAAAAAGAGTAAGTTAGGGACTTTGAGAAGGTCATGTACACATTGCTATATTTAAAACGGATAACCAACAAGGACCTACCTATCATATAGCACATGGAACTCTGCTCAGCCTGGATGGGAGGCGGGTTTGGGGAGAATGGATACATGTATATGTATGGCTGAGTCACTTAGCTGTTCATCTGAAACTACCACAGGATTGTTAATTGGCTATACCCCAATACAAAATCGGAGAAGGCAATGGCACCCCACTCCAGTACTCTTGCCTGGAAAATCCCATGGACGGAGGAGCCTGGTAGGCTGAGGCCCATGGGGTCACGAAGAGTCAGACACGACTGAGTGACTTCACTTTTACTTTTCACTTTCGTGCATTGGAGAAGGAAATGGCAACCCACTCCAGTGTTCTTGCCTGGAGAATCCCAGGGACAGGGGAGCCTGGTGGGCTGCCATCTATGGGGTCGCACAGAGTTGGACACAACTGAAGCAACTTAGCAGCAGCAGCAATACAAAATAAAAATTCACAGTTTGAGAAAAAAACAAACAAGTAAATCCTGAGTTCTTAACATAAGGAAAAATCTTTTTTTCTATTTTTTTAATTTTGTATCTATATGAGGTGATAAAAGTTCATTAAACTTACTGCAATAATAATTTCATGTTATATGTACATCAAATTATTATGGGGTATATATTAATTTTTAAGTGTGTGCTGTGTGCTAAGTCACTTCAGTTGTGTCTGACTCTGTGTGATGCTATGGACTGTAGCCCACCAGGCTCCTCTCTCCGTGGGATTCTCCAGGCAAGAATACTGGAGTGGGTTGCTATGTGCTTCTCCAGGGGATCTTCCCAATCCAGGGATCAAACCCGGGTTTAATTACATGCAGATTCTTTATCATCTGAGTTACTCTGGAAGCTCCAAACGTAAACAGTATTATATGTTGATTATTTCTCTGTAAAACTGGAAGAAGAAAAAAAGAAACTGGAAGAAGAAGAAGAAAAAGATTTCTCTATAAAACTGGAAAAAAAAAAAGAAAAAAGAAAAAAGCTCCTAAATGAACAAGAAATTTGAAGGTACATGTGTAGAGGATAAGCAACCTGTAAGGATTCACAAAGAGAGAAAGATGTTCTTGAAAAAAAAAATATTTTAGATGTCAATGAGACAAAAGGTATTTATTTATAAGAGTGAGGAAAAGTATTAATAAAACATCTTTACCTTGTTTTTGTACTATATGCTCATAATAGTTTTTTATTTATAAAAATTTAGATAATTTGACTTCAGAAAATAGCTGTGTCCTTTAAGATAGATTCAAAAGTGAGCTTGCTTTTTATGCTGATGCTACATAAGGCAATGGAATGGTGAGTATGACTAAGAACAGTAGCATTTAAGCAACCTAGAGCATTGATTGGCATTATCTTTTTGTACCAGTAGAGGGAGATCTAAATCCACTATAGAAATCAGTAATTTCAGTTTGTTGAACAGTGAATGAAGGGAAAGGAGAGTTGCTCCTAAACACTGTTATTATCAAGTCCAGGAAACAGATGGTTAGGTAGACAGGTAAACAGACAGAAGAAGGAATAAAAGTTTGGTCAACTATTGTGACAAATGCATAATGTAAATCTTCATCAAAGATTACTGGCAGGATTTGCCATAGAGTTTCATTCACTTACAAAATGCTAGTGTGTCAAACTTAACATAAAAGATATTTAACATATTTATATATTTAAATCCTAAAATTAACCTTTTAATGTTCATTAAGTTCTTTTTCAAAGAATTAGAACTTAAATTTAAATATCCAACCAAGTAGATCTATTGTGATGAACGTAAAATGAGGTCTGGCTCTTTTCACCTTCCTTGGTGCCCAGGCTGTTTCAGTGATGTAACATGGCCAGCCGAGCCCCTGCAGCCTCCTAGCAATGCACACATATATAAAAATGTTCTTCTTCTTGTTTCACTTCCCTCATTATACTGGTCATTATACTGGTCAGAACTGTGTACTTCTTTTTTTAAAACCTGGATTTAAGGTACTCACGACTGGACTAACCATAGTCCTTGGCTCATGACATATCATTGGTCTCTCCAGGCACACGTCTTGTTTGAGTGTTCCCATAATCCAATCCAGGAACTGATCACTGACAGTACAGATGTGCATGTTCTTTCCTTCTATTATATCCCTGGCCTCACTCACACAAGGTAAAATAACTATTGTCCTAAATGTACCGTTTGTCATTTCCGTGTTTTTTTAAATAGTGCTTTAAATTAATAAAAATGTATCTATAAACAAAATAGATTTAGTTCTTGCATTTTATAAAAGAATAATCTTTAATTTGCATTTTAAAAAAGTAAACATTAAGATTTATTCATACTGATGTAGATATGTTAATTCATTGATTTTCATATAATATCCCATTATGTATACATACCACCATTTATTTATCCCTTCTCCTATCTTATGGGCATTTGGTTTATATGGGTTTTTTTTTTTTCTTTTCTCAATCCGTTTCATTGGAAGGACTGGTGCTGAAGCTGAAACTCCAATACTCTGGTAACCTGATGGGAAGAGCCAACTCACTGGAAAAGACCCTGATGCTGGGAAAGACTGAGGCAAGAGGAGAAGGAGGCAACAGAGGATGAGATGGTTGGGCAGCATCACTGACTCAATGGACATGAGTTTGAGCAAACCCTGGGAGACAGTGAAGGACAGGGAAGTCTGGCATGCTGCAATTCATGGGATCGCAAAGAGTCGAACATGACCGAGTGACTGAACAACCACCACTATTTATTTACCCCTTCTTCTATCTTATGGGCATTTGGTCTATGTGGGTTTTTTTCTTTTTTCAATCACTGAAAGCACTGCCATGAGACTGCTTGTATATGTGTCTCCTGGTACATATGTGCAAGTATATCTCTTGATGGGTTGTAGGGTGTAAGAATGATCAACTCACACTCTTAGCAAAATTGTACATACAAATTGCTCATCTACTTTTTTTCCAACACTTGATATGTTTAGGTTTCCTAACCTTTTCCTGTTGAATGAGCTTAAATGGTCTTGATTTATCTTTCCCTAATTATTACTGACTTTGAGAAACTCACCTTATTTATTGGCTATAAGTAGCTTCTTTTCTATTAAATACTTTATATCGTTTACTTATTTTTATGTATATTGGGTCATTTTTCTTGCCAATATGTAGGAGTCCTTTCTATTTCTTTTAGTTATATGTATACAAATCTTTCTACCAACTTATAGCTTGTCTTTTTAGTTTAAAGTGTCTTTTGATGATCAAATTTCTTAATTTTAATTTAGCCAAATTTATCAATTTCTTGTTATATGGTTAATGGGATTTGCACATTGAAAAATCTTTGCCTTTATTGAACAGACAGTTCTTTTCCCATAATATATTTTTGGACATATATAAAGGATAGTCTCTTCAATAAATGGTGCTGGGAAATCTAGATAGTCACATCAAAAGAATGAAACTGGACCATTATCTTTATGCCACACACAAAAGTCAACTCAAAATAGATTAACTATTTGAAACCACAAAACTAGAAGAAAACATGGGATAAAGTCCTTTACATTAGTCTTGGCTACGATATCTTGGATTTGACAGCAAAAGGCAATACAAGCGAGAAATAGACAAGGGGAACTACATCAAAGAAAGTGTTTGCACAACAAAGGAAATCATCCACAAAATGAAAAGAAAACCTACATAATGAGAGAAAATATTTTCCAATCAGGTATCTAATAAGGAGTTACTTACTTACCTCTTTACCTCAACTGTAAAGAGGTAAGTAATCTGATTAAAAATGGGTAGAACATATATGATCCAGCAATCCCATTCCTGGGCATATATCTGGAGAAATCTAATTTGAACAGATACATGCAACCCAATGTTCACAGTGGTATTACTGACAATAGCCAAGACATGGGAGCAACCTAAAAGTCCATAGAGAGATGATAAATAAAAAGGATGTGGCACAGGTCCATGATGGAATCCTACTCAGCAACAAAAAAGAGGGAAATAATGCCATCTGTAGCAACACAGATGGACCTAGGGATTATCATGAAGTAAAATAAGTCAAAGACAAATATCATATGATATCACATATATGTGGAATCTAACATACGATACAAAGAAACATATACAAAACAGAAACATACAGACATAGAAAACAAATTTACAGGGAAGCCTGACATGCTGCAGGCTATGGGGTCACAGAGAGTTGGACATGACTTAAGAGACTGGGAAACAACAAAGGGGAAATGGGTGGGAGGGGGGAATAAATCAGGAGTTTGGGGTGAGGAGATACAAACTACCATATACAAAATAGATAAACAACAAGGTTCTACCATACAGCACAGGGAACTATATTCAGTATCCTCTAGTAAAGCACAGTGGAAAATAATATGAAAAAGAATGTATATACACACACATATATATCCGATCACTTTGCTTTATACTAAAAACTAATACAACATTGTAAATCAAGTATGTTTCAATTTAAAAAAATGGGCAGAAGACTTGAATGGATATTTCCAAAGAAGACCTACAAAAGGCCAGTAAGTAAATGAAAAGATGCTCAACATCATTCATCATCAAGGAAAGACAGATCCAAACCACAATGAGATTTCATCTCACACCTCTTTAGAATGGTGATCATTAAGGAGATAAGAAAGAGCAAGTGTCGGGGTGGATGTGGAGAAAAGGGAACCCTTATACAATATTGGTGGGAATATAAATCAGTACAAGCACTATGGAAAACAAAATGGAGATGCCTCAAAAAATTAAAAATAGGATTACCATATGACCCAGCAGGCCCATTTCTGGGTATATAATCAAAGGAAATGAAATCATAATCTTGAAGAAATAACAATATTCCCAAGTTCACTGCAGCATTTTTAAAGGCAATCAAGGTATAGAAACAAAACTCCATTAATGGATGAATGGGTAAAGAAAATATTAGATACACACACACATAATGGAATATGATTTAGCCATACAACAGAAGGAAGTCCTGCCATTTACAATAAGATGGATGGACCTTGAGCTATTTATGTTAAATGAATAAAAGAGAGAAAGACAATGAATATGCTCATTTATATGTGAAATTTAAAAATAAAATTGAACTCATATTCAGAGCTCAAAGAGAACAGCTCAGTGGTTAACAGAAGGCAGGGAAGGCAGGCAACATGGGTAAAGGAGGTCCAAAGGGCACAAACTCCCTATTATGAAATAAGTAAGTCCTGGGGATGTAAAGCGTGCTGACTCTAGTTAACACTCTGTTGCTGCTGTGTAGTTGCTAAGTTGTGTCTTGTCTCTTTGCAACTTCATGGACTCTAGTCCACCAGACTCCTCCGCCCATGGGATTTCCCAGGCAAGAATACTAGAGTGGGTTGCCATTTCCTTCTCCAGGGGATCTTCCCTACCCAAGGATTGAACCCATGTCTCCTGAATTGGCTGACAGATTCTTGACCACTGAGCCACCAGGGAAGACCTGAGTTAACTATATGGTATCATATATTCAGACTCTTTGTGACCTCCTCTGGTCCATGAGATTTTCCCAGCAAGAATATAGGAGCGGGTTGCCATTTCCTCCTCCAGGGGATCTTCCTGACCCAGGGATTGAACCAGCATCTCTTGCGTCTCCTGCACTGGAGGCGAATTTTTTATTGCTGAGCCATCAGGGAAGCCCTGTTGAGAGAGTAGGTCTTAAAATTTACTATCATACAGTTGCAGAGAAGAACCAACTCTGACTCCATGTTGGAAATGTTTCTTTGACTTGTTTTTCATTGATGTTGTTATTATAATCATACATAATGGCCTACCTCAGAAGACCCTGCTTCTATGCCTGACTGTTAAACTAAAGAGCCTCTGTTCAGCTCATAGAGAGATAATCTGACCCTGTTCACCTGTGAATGGCTGCAAGAAAGAAGAGATTAACACACCCCTTCCCTGATGCTTCCTTGGTGACTCAGAGGATAAAGAATCTGCCCACAGTGCAGAAGACTTGGGTGTGACCCCTAGGTCAGGAAGATCCCCTGGAGAAGGGAATAGCTATGCACTCCAGTATTCTTACCTGGAGAATTCCATGGACAGAGGAGCCTAGAGGGGTACAGTCCCTGGGGTCCATAGCCCATGGGGTCACAAAGAGTTGGACATGACTGAGTGACTAACACTTCTTTCTTTTCCCTGATGCTGGCCATTTCTGGAGATGTTTTCCAACACTGACGGCCCTTTTAACTTTTTCATTTCCTCTCCCTCTTTGCCTTTTGACTTTAGTTCCTCACAGCTTCTCTCTGTGGTTCTATAACAGAACCTGGCATCCAGACCTCAACAAGATGGCTATTTCGAGACATTAGTCTGCCATCTTCTCAGTTAGCCAGATTTCCAAATAAAGTTGTATTCTCTGCCTGAACACCTCGTCTCTTGGATTTGTTGGCCTGTAGTCCTGCATTGAGCAGAGCTCACTGAATGATTGAGCATGCCTGTGGTGATCAGAGCCTCCTTATCTCAGACTCAGTAACAACACAAGGAAAAAATATTGTAACTATGTGTGGTGATACAAATTGTGTTAGCTGTTTCACCATATATATCTATGTGTGTGTGTGTGTGTGTATGTGTGTGCTCAGTCACTCAGTTGTGTCCAACTCTTTTGTGACCCCATGAACCGTAGCCCACCCGGTTCCTCTGCCCGTGGAATTTTCCAGGCAAGAATACTGGAGTTGGTTGTCATTTCCTCCCCCAGGGGAGCTTCCCGACCCAGGGATCAAACTTGTCTCTCCTTCATTGGCAGGTGGATTCTTTACCACTGAGCCAACTGGGAAGCCTCTATTAATATCTACATATACCTATATTAGATATCAAATCATAACATTATACACGTAAAACTAGTAGTTTGTTATTTAATAGCTAAGTCATGTCTGACTCTTTTGAGACCTCATGGACTGTAGCCCGCCAGGGTCCTCTGCCTATGGAATTCTCCAGGCAAGAATACTGGAGTGGGTTCCATTCCCTTCTCCAGGGGATCTTCCCGACCCAGGGACTAAACCCATGTCTCCTGCATTAGCAGGTGAATTTTTTTACCACTGAGCCACCAGGGTATTACATGTCAACTCTACAACTCTCTCTCAATAAAAAAAAACTTTCCCCACCCTATGCTCTGAACATCGGTTGCCTATTGTTTCCTACTGATGTTTTGCTTTGTTCTTAATCTTTAAGTCTTTATTCCATCTGAAGTAGATTTTTTTTTGTACCTTGTGTGTGTTATGGGCTAAAAATTGTTTCCCCTCAAAATTCATGTATCAAATCCCTAGCCCCCCAGTACCTCAGAATGTGACTGTATTTAGAGATAAGGCCTTAAAGAGGTGATTAAGGTTAAACAATGCCATTCGGGTGGGCCCTAAATTCCCCTGGAGAAAGGACAGGTTACCCACTCCAGTATTCTTGGGCTTCCCTGATGGCTCAGAATGTAAAGAATCTGCCTGCAAGGGAGACCTGGGTTCCATCCCTGAATTGGGAAGATCCCCTGGAGGAGGGCATGGCAATCAACTCCAGTACTCTTGCCTGGAGAATTCCCATGGACAGAGGAGCCTGGCGGGCTACAGTCCATGGGGTCACAAAGAGTTAGACATGACAGAGCGACTAAGCACAGCACAGCACAATCCAGTCTAACTGCTGTCCTTGTAACAGGAAATTTGGACTTACAAGGGGACACCAGGGATGCTCGCTCATAAAGGAATGATCACATGAAGACAAGAAGATAAGGCAGCCAACTGCCAAGTCAAAGAGAGAGGCCCCAGGAGGAATACCTTGATCCTGGACTTCTAGCCTCCAGAGAGAGAAAGCAAATTTCTGTAAATTGAACATTCAGACTGTGGTATTCTGTCAAGGCAGCCCTAGAAAACTAATACAGTGTAAGATACAGACTTCATTTTTTTTTTTAATATGGAAAAGTCAATTTTCTACTTCCATTTATTGGATAGTCTCCTTTCCTCACTAACCTATCATGCTTCCTCTGCCATATACTACAACACTCCATACACACGCATCTATGTCTAGGCTCATATACCACAATTCTATATAGTTGTGCATCTATTTCCAGGCTCATATACAATTCTATATACATGTGCCTTTATTTCTAGGCTCTTTAAACTATTTCACTTGTTAGTCTATCCCTGTGAGAGGACCAAACTTTCTTCATTGCTCTAACTTAATAGAGCAAATTAATAACTTACAGTCTTGATGACTGGCAGAGGAAAGACCTTCCTTCTCCTAATTTTTCTGTAAAGTTACTTTGCTCTTTTTGATCACTTACAGTTTCATGTAAAATTTGCAATCAGTGTGTCAAGTTTCACTAAAAATAATATTAGGTTACTGCTTTACATTAAATCTAGAGAACTACAGGAAAATATCTTTTAATTAAAGATTTATCTCCATTTGAAAGTACATTTATTTCCTTTTCTGCTCTACTAAAAATTTTAGTTCTGTCCACATGATGGCACTAGAAACCAAAAAAAAAAATCAGATTTTTCATAATTGGACAGAAGACTCCATAACACATACACATGTTAGTATTTTAGTAAGTGCTCAAATGTTTTGGAGGATAGACCTGAATTTCCTATGGCATGTTCAACAGTGCATCAAATGCTTAAGTAAATTTGGTAAAGAGATATACAATAATATATGATAATCAAAGAATGGAAATAATAATAAAAATATCATGACTATTCTTCACAGTCCTTTTATCATAGAAAGTCATAAACAAATTAGATTTAAAAGTTCATTATCAGCAGATAAAATAGACGTGGTGTAAAATTAGCTCTGGAAATTTAGGTAGTAATTGCTAAACCAGCAAGCCTACTACAGGCTAGTAAACAACTCTGCCTAAATCTGGGGGTCAAAGGTCACCCCTAGGTTTAACTTTAACGAGGAAGATTACGTAAGTCTTCATGTCTACCTCTAGGTCCACCCCTTATTCCAGCCCTGACAATTTGGGGGTAAAGTTCACTTTTACTTTATAAGAAACATGCCTGGGCTTGCCCTGTTTACAGAATCAAAAAGGAAGAGTCACAGAAGACTTTCTCTTTCTGCTTTGTAATGCCAATGGCACTCTTTTCTACATTACCGCGAAGTACTTGAGACAGAGTCTTTGAAACCATGCATACCTAAGTCACTGATAACAGGCATTGTTGTCGTTGCTTTAGTTGCTAAGTCCTGTTGCTAACTCTTTTGCGACCCCAAGAACTGTATAGCCCAGCAGGCTCCTCTATCCAAAGGATTTCCCAGGCAAGAATACTCCTTGATGGTATATGGACTTGAGCCAACCCTTTTCTAAATACTTTCCAGGGGGTTATTAACCTGATGTTCTATATAGAACTGGAAATTACTATTGAAATATTGTGAAATATATCTTATCTTAGATTTAAAAATTTGCCTACTGCTCATTAACATAACTTGGATGATCTACTAAATATTTATACAGAGAGACTATATAAGAAGTTACTTAAATTCTTTAAACCCCACATTCGTCATCTGTAAAATGGGAATAACAGTATTTTCTACTTAAAACGGATGGAGAATTAAATAAGGCATTTGAAAACACTAAATATGGTGCACTGCACATAAAAATACTATCGTCATTACAGCAAGAAAGAATGATGTTCCTAGGTTAGCAAATCTTAACTGTAAAATCTGCAAACAGGGAACTAAGCCATGTTTTAACTCACTACGCTATGTTCCTCCCTCATGCTCCAATTCTCTCCATTTGGAAGGCCTAAGACTGCCTCTCTCAGCACCAGAGCAGCCTCGTGGCTTAATGAGCCATTTAAACGACGCAGTCCGCATAACCCCTTCGGAAGAAGAGATAGATGATTTCGATTGTAAAACCATAATCAGCACCAGGAGCCGGATTACACCACTTATTGTCAAAGAAAGCCCATACCGCGGCCTACTCCAACCGCTAATTGCGCTTCTGGCACATTCCACGAGATGGCGCCTTTGCTCCCAGTCTTCGGGCATCCTGAAGGCTAAACCTTTCCCGGGCAACTGCTTCCCTCTCCAAGGTTAAGAGCCTGACTTCAGATAAAGGCTTGATCTAGGGTGATGAGCACTAAGTGCGACTTGGCCATGGTCAGCCGACCGGCCTGAGCCGAAGTCTGCCTCGTTCAGAAGCAGCGGGGAGCTCGGAAGACCCTGCTCCGGGAATCCCTGCCTTTCAGGGGCACGGCCTCCTCGGAGGGACCCTCTAGACAGGAATTGGTAGGGTAAAAGCGCGGGGTCCGCGGCAGCCCGGTCTTCCAGGTGGTCCGGGGGAAGCCTCACGTGCCTGTGCAGTGGACTCTGGCCACAGTCACCCCATGACACCGGAGGCGTCAGGTTGCGGGGCGGTCCGCAAGGGCTTTGCGGGAGAGGGAACCTGCGATGACCGCAGCGCCGCGGGCCACGGGGCGGGGCCGAGGCGTCGGCCCCCGGGTTTCTACTTCAAACCTAGAAGTTCGGAACATTCCAAGAACGGGGTGCTGGTCACGAGGACGGCCAGACGCCTGTGTCCGCCTCCTCATGGCGGGGAGCGCTCCCCCGCGGCCAGACCGCCCGCTTTCGCACCCGGCTTGCAAGCGGAAACCCATCGGCCCTTAGCGACCTCTCGCCTGGCCCCGCGCGCTCTGGAGGCCGGTGGGCGGGGCGTCGCCCGTGACGTCACGTTCCGTTTCGATTCTCCGCCCCCTTCTCAACCCATATATAAGACTTCGCCCGGCGTTCACACTCGCACAAGTGGACCGAGGCGTCGGGCGCGGGAGGTTGGCGGCGGGGAGGAGCTCGAGGGCAGAGGCCGGCTCGGTCGTGTGTCCGCGCCTCGGAGGTGGTGGCCGGTAGTGTTAGGCGACGAGGCGACCATGGAGCTCTTACGGACTATCACCTACCAGCCGGCCGCCAGCACCAAGATGTGCGAGCAGGCGCTGGGCAAGGCTTGCGGCGGGGACTCGAAAAAGAAGCGGCCGCAGCCGCCCCCCGAGGAGCCGCAGCCGCCGCAGCCCCCGGCGCAGGTGCAGCCGGCGGCCCCCCACCATCATCACCACCACTCGCACTCGGGGGCCGAGATCTCGCGGATTATCGTCGACCCCACGACGGGGAAGCGCTACTGCCGCGGCAAAGTGCTGGGAAAGGTGACGAGCGGCGGGCGCCCAGCTGCCAGGCGGGAGGGAGGTCTGCCCGGGCGTTTCCCCCACTCTCCACCCCCTACCCCCGGGCCGGGCCGGACCCGGAGTCCCAGCTCCCCCGCCGTTTCTCGAGGTCTCCGTAGTCGGATCCCGGCACGGCGTGGGGGTGCTCACCTGCCCTCCTTTGGCTTTTGTGCGCTGGTAGTGCGGGGGTCGCGTTCTCCATCCCTGCCGGCAGCTCTGTCTGCCTCCCCAACGAGCCCAAAGACATTGATCTTGAGGCCAGAATCGAGGGTTTTCTACACCTGACCTAGCCCTCCAGATGCCTCCCCACCCCCACCCCAGAGAATTTTCTTGACACGTCTCTTCAGACCCTATTTCTCATCTCCCCGACCCCCAGCTCCGCTCCGTAAAGCTCCTCTTTGTAAAAGGAGAAGGGGCACCGTTTTCACTTAACTGTTGTTAGGAGTGCTTTCCCTTCGTGAAGGAGCTTTTTAAAAAGTAGACCGCGTCCCTCTGTCCACCCTTCCTCATATTTTTGCTTATCTTTCTCGTTTATTTTTTAAAAAAAATCTGCCGTCCATGTTCCTGCCATACTCAATTCCCTCTCGGCTTTGTTTCCTTTCAGGGTGGCTTTGCAAAATGCTACGAGATGACAGATTTGACTAACAACAAAGTCTACGCTGCAAAAATTATTCCTCACAGCAGAGTAGCCAAACCTCATCAAAGGGAAAAGGTGTGTATGACTGTTGAGTAAAATATTTTCTTTGTGTGCAGAGATGGCCCTTCCCTGTTACGAACATGTCTTCTGCATGTGTAAGCAGCTGGCTTTGCAGAGGTGAAGGAAGCTAATAAGACTGATCTTGCTTTTCCTTTTAGATTGACAAAGAAATAGAGCTTCACAGAATTCTCCATCACAAGCACGTCGTGCAGTTTTACCACTACTTCGAGGACAAAGAAAACATTTACATTCTTTTGGAATATTGCAGTAGAAGGGTAAGTCTTCACTCATCTGTGCATGTACTTCCCGCACACTGACCTGGCATTCAAATAGCACTTTATCTGGGAATTTGATTGTGGACATAATTATAATATGGCAGCATTACCTTTCATTGCTCATCCTGCATAAGGAAACTACTGATGCTGGCAACTTTGTTTGACAGATTCTCTTTTTTCTTTCTCCTCCTCCCAGTCCATGGCTCATATCTTGAAAGCAAGGAAGGTGTTGACAGAGCCAGAAGTCCGATATTACCTCAGGCAGATCGTGTCTGGACTAAAGTACCTTCATGAACAAGAAATCTTGCATAGAGATCTCAAACTAGGTGAGCCTTTCACTCCAAACCCTGACTTTCGTGTCAGAGGTGCACGCTCTCACTCCCTTTTCTTACGTAATGTTCTTAGTTGGGATCTAGCCAATGCAGTGTTGCTTCTGAATGATGGCTCGCCTATTAAGCAGCTGGCTGCCTGCCTCTCCAGTGGATAGATGTGTGTGTACTTGGTTAGAATATTTTTTCAAGAGAATTCAGACTTTTTTTTTTGTCATCCAGGGAACTTTTTTATTAATGAAGCCATGGAACTAAAAGTTGGGGACTTTGGTTTGGCAGCCAGGCTGGAACCCTTGGAACACAGGAGAAGGTAAGAGTCAGAAGGATACATGTTAACTAGGGTTTTGTGGAGATCAAACATGCCCTTTTTATCTTCCAATTAATGTTTCAGAGGTTAGTTGATATTAAAATCTGTAAACTGCTACAATGTTAATTGAAGGAAACACTTACTCAGTGCCACTATGGCCTTGGCAGAGTATCTTTGGCCATAAGTTGATTATGAAACAAATCTTTTATTTGCCTGAAATGTATAAAAATGTCCTCTTGTACCTGGTCTCAGTTGGCTTAAAGCACTTTGTCATGCGGCTGAAAACAATTGTACATGCATTAAAAAAAAATTACCAAGTCACTTGGTGAAATGTCAATTGTTCATATGCCAAAAGTCAAATGTTTCCAAATAGAAATTCAGCATAGCTTACCCAGAGAACTAAATTTAAACAAGAGGAGAGTTCCTAGTGAAATCTTTGTATTTTGTTTTCCCAGGACAATATGTGGTACCCCAAATTATCTTTCTCCTGAAGTCCTCAACAAACAAGGACACGGCTGTGAATCAGACATTTGGGCCTTAGGCTGTGTAATGTAAGTAAACGCACCAAGATAATAAAAAATCAAATTTAGATGTAGATTTTAGCACTGGAAAAGAATTGCTTTATGATGGTTCCTAAAGAAGTGTTTCCTTGTATACAGGTATACAATGTTACTAGGAAGACCTCCATTTGAAACTACAAATCTGAAAGAAACTTACAGATGTATAAGAGAAGCAAGGTATACAATGCCCTCTTCATTGCTGGCTCCTGCTAAGCACTTAATAGCTAGCATGTTGTCCAAAAATCCAGAAGATCGTCCCAGTTTGGATGACATCATTCGACATGATTTCTTTTTGCAGGTTGGTGGATTTTTTTTTTTTTTTTTGCATCTTTTTATTACATGCTCTTGATCCTAATTTCCCAGCAGGTTACTGAAAGACTTTTCTTACGTTTCACAGGGCTTCACTCCAGATAGACTCTCTTCTAGCTGTTGTCACACAGTTCCAGATTTCCACTTGTCAAGCCCAGCTAAGAATTTCTTTAAGAAGGCAGCTGCTGCTCTTTTTGGTGGCAAAAAAGACAAAGCAAGATATATTGACACACATAGTAAGTTATAAGACTTTTTCTGTATCCAATACAATATGTATGAAGTTGATAAGTTAGTTGAAAGAGGCTTTCATATTAACATAATTTGGCCCCTATGTTAGTAAACTGTTGAACTTTTGGTAGCATAATAAATCTAAATTGCAAACTGTAGTTGATAGTTTTGTTTCAGATGCATTAAAGTGTGCTTCTTGGATAATTGCAGTTGATGGCAAAGATAAAACTGTTGGTTTTGCCTTGAATGCTCTTAAGTTGGTTATTAATGCAAAAGGAGGAAATATGACTTGCTCTGTTTCTATCTTGTTTGGATAGAATAATGCTCATAATCCTTTTTCTTGATTTACAGATAAAGTATCTAAAGAAGATGAAGAAATTTACAAGCTTAGGCATGATTTGAAAAAGACTTCGATAACTCAGCAACCCAGCAAACACAGGACAGATGAGGTATGCTAGAGAAGAATAAAGTAGTTACAAACACTTTATATCATTTCCATTCTTTGTTAATTATCACTTGGATCATGATATATTTACTTAAGTTTTTTTTCCCCAAGCCTTTAAAATGAAAGATTTTATCTCTTAGTTTAACAATGCATGCAGTTGAGTTATCAGAAATATCTTTTACTGGGCTTGTGTCCATTGCTTTGTGATAAGCTTTCCTAGTAATTGCTATAATCTCATCTTAAACTAGAATTCTCAACTTTAGTTGAATTTTAAATGCTTGACTGTCATCTGGCTCCTCTCTCTTCTAGGAACTCCAGCCACCTACCACTACAGTTGCCAGATCTGGAACACCCGCAGTGGAAAACAAGCAGCAGATTGGAGATGCTATTCGGATGATAGTCAGAGGAACTCTTGGCAGCTGCAGCAGTAGCAGTGAATGTAAGTTGTCAATCACATTTTAAACAGTGACACTCTAAACGCCAGTGTTCAACACTAAGCAGCTGAAGTCAGCTTGGTTTTTGGCCTGATTTAATATAGAAGAAGCAACTTAGAGGATTGGAGCAATTTTGAGTCTTCCATCCTTAGAATTAGTGGAGGGAGACCTAGCACTTACCATAGCCTGAGGTTTTGTTGTTAATGATTTTATAACTTTCTCTGACGTTTTAGGCCTTGAGGACAGTACCATGGGAAGTGTCGCAGACACGGTGGCAAGAGTCCTTCGAGGATGTCTCGAAAACATGCCAGAAGCTGACTGCATCCCCAAAGAGCAACTGAGCACTTCCTTTCAGTGGGTCACCAAGTGGGTCGACTACTCTAATAAATACGGCTTTGGGTACCAGCTCTCAGACCACACCGTAGGAGTCCTTTTCAACAACGGTGCTCACATGAGCCTCCTTCCAGACAAAAAGTAAGTGTGTCCAGCTAAGGAAGCCCTGTCAGTTCTTCAGTTTTGCCCTAAGGAAATCGGAAAACAGTGACTGACTTTTCCTGTTTCTGTTTCTTTTCTCCCTGTTCTTTAGAACAGTTCACTATTATGCGGAGCTTGGCCAGTGCTCTGTTTTCCAAGCCACAGATGCCCCTGAACAATTCATTAGTCAAGTGACGGTGCTGAAATACTTCTCTCATTACATGGAGGAGAACCTCATGGATGTAAGTCCCCTGGCTTTCAAGAAGTGATGTTTGAAGTGTGGTCCACAGAGCAGTAGCATCTGTGCAGCCTCAACGCTTTTAGAAGTGCAGCATCTCATGTTGCGTCCTGTCTATGACTCAGGATCTCTGGGTGGTGGGCTAGGAACCTCCAGGCCATTCTGGCCCTTGCTTATGGCTGAGAGGCGTTTGCTAGAAGAACTGAGTGCACACATTGCGAAGTCTTCCTAGGCACTAACCCTCCCAATCTCTCTCAGGGTGGAGACCTGCCTAGTGTTACTGATGTTCGAAGACCTCGGCTCTACCTCCTTCAGTGGCTAAAATCTGATAAGGCCTTAATGATGCTCTTCAATGATGGCACCTTTCAGGTAAATGAACCCTTTAAGAAAGTGCATGTTTAGGTCCTAAGAAATGATTTTTACATAGCCAGTTCAATTATTGAGAAAACTCTTCATATCTTGACTATTTAGAGATGCTCAATATCTATGCCTACTTTTTAAAGGTGAATTTCTACCATGATCATACAAAAATAATCATCTGTAGCCAAAATGAAGAATACCTTCTCACCTACATCAATGAGGACAGGATATCTACAACTTTTAGACTGACAACTCTGCTGATGTCTGGCTGTTCGTTAGAATTAAAAAATCGAATGGAATACGCTCTGAACATGCTCTTACAGAGGTGTAACTAGGAGATTTCTTGAACGGACCCTATGGGACTCCTCTTTTCCACTGTGAGATCTACATGGAAGTCATTAGAATGATCTACAGCACGTTGAAGAAGATGGACAGGTGGTGGTACGAAAACAATTTCTCTGTGGCCCACTGGACCTGGTGGAACCAGACCAGTCTGAGGTACACAGTCCTGAACTTTGGACGAGCTGAGAATGAACCCGAATGCAGTTTTCCTTGACGTACCTGTTTCTAAAGGCTTTTCAGACAATTTTGCAGAAAGGTGCATTGACTCTTAACTTCTCTCTGTGGAGAGTGCTTCGGACAGAGGACTTGGAGCTGTGAATATACTTCCTGAAGGGGAGGGAAAGGGAGGATGCTCCCATGTTGTTTAAAGGCTATAATTGGAGCAGCTTTTGGCTGCTTAACTGTGAACTATGGCCATATATATATTTTTTTTGTTTTGTTAATTTTTGAAGACACTTGTGGCTGGAAAAGTGCATTCCTTGTTAATAAACTTTTTATTTATTACAGCCCAAAGAGCAGTATTTATTATCAATTTTTTTTTTATGTTGACCATTTTAAACTGTTGGCAATAAAGAGTATGAAAAAGCAGAACCAGTGGTCTCCTGTCTTTGGTGTGGCACCACCACCGCATCACTGCATTCTTTGATCATGGATTCTTGGCACCCTTTGGCATGACATTGAGAGTAGAAGCGGGCTAGAAAGAACTTTAATTATCGCAGTAATAGTTTCTAGGAAGTCAATCTTTATTTAATACCTGAAATGAAGTCATATACTCTCTGAGTAGATCTGGCTTCAGAAGAGTATAACAAAAATACCACTCTTATCACAACCAAAATAAAGGCCTCCTATTATGCAAAAGCAATTTCTCTCTGAAGTATTTCCCCAAAACTTGTTTAGCTTGGGGTTGAAGGCTAGCGTAATCTTGTATAAATAGACCTCTGTTATTAAGGGTCAATAGTTTAAGGAAGTTTTATCTTTTTTTCAAAAAAATGTATTTATTTATTTGGCTGTGTCTGGTCTTAGTTGCAGCGTGCAGGATCCTCGTTGTGTCACGAGGGATCTTTCACTGTGGTGCACGGACTCTCTAGTTATGCCACGGGCTCAGTAGTTGTGGCACACAGGTTTAGTTGCTCTGTGGCACGTGGGATCTTAGTTGCCCAACCAGGGGTCAAATCTGTGTCCCCTGCATCGCAAGGTGTAATCTTAACCACTGGGCCACCAGGAAGTGCCAGAAGTTTATCTTAATATGGGCAAAACTCTTGAATATTTGCACCACCTAAACGTATGCTGCTGCTGCTGCTGCTGAGTTGCTTCAGTCGTGTCCGACTCTGTGGAGCCCCAGAGACGGCAGCCCACCAGGCTCCCCTGTCCCTGGGATTCTCCAGGCAAGAACACTGGAGTGGGTTGCCATTTCCTCCTCCAGTGCATGAAAGTGAAAAGTGAAAGTGAAGTCGCTCAGTCATGTCCGACTCTTCACGACCCCATGGACTGCAGCCCACCAGGCTCCTCTATCCATGGGATTTTCCAGGCAAGAGTACTGGAGTGGGGTGCCATTGCCTTCTCCGACCTAAATGTATAGCTCAGTTCAAACCATCATAAACACTTCTATTGCCACCAGAAGTGAGAAGTACTTTTTAAATAAGTAATTTTATTTTCCTTCTGGTGCATGGAGGTTGAGGGATGGTATGAGTGCTGATCTATGGTTTTAAGCCCATCTTTAAACTATCAAATTATCCAAGAGGTAAATCTGAGATGCTTTTCTTTTCCAGTGGGATCTCTGACAGGTGTACGAAGCTGCTCATCCTGTTTACTTTGAACTTACAGTGACCTGTATAAAGTGCAAATACTTTTTTGTTCAGTTGTAATCCTACTATAAGGAAGATATTGTCCTGAGAAAAGCAGCACTCTCTGATGTATTAAGCTCTATTTGCACAGGGCTCCTCTACAGAATAGTGCAGAGATGATGCACTAAACAGAGAAAAATTACCAAAATTTTTCTAATATTCTTACAAACTGCACCTTACATACTTCATTAATAAATGTCAAATCTAGAGAACTGTTTATGGATATTTCACAGTTACTAGATTAACTCCTGCTGACTGGAGTTCTCTGACCAGGTGTACAACTTCAGACTTTGTTAAATGGTAATAGCTGAAGAAAATAGTAATAGCTGAAGAAAACTGGATAATTACACTAATAACTGGGTGTGGAAAAGTAGAATCTATTATTATCTGTGAGCAGAGATATAAAAATAGGAGTTTCAAACAGTAAAAAGTGTGCTTTCATTTTGAATTTTATACAGTTAGATTGTATATTCACCGTTTCAAAATTGTGTACGTCTCCATTCTTGTATGTACTGAGAATCTCTGCGTGTTCCGTCACTCAGTCATGTCTGACTCTTTGCGACCCCATGAAATGTAACTTGCCAGGCTCCTCTGTCCTTGGACTTTTTCAGGCCAGAAGACTGGAGTGGGTCGCCATTTCCTACTCCAGGGGGATCTTCCTGACCAGGGATTGAACCCTCATCTCTCTCCTCTGCTGCACTGGCAGGTGGCGTCTTTACCACTGTGCTACTGAGGATCTGCTGTCTGCCAAATCCTCAGCCTGGCATTGGAGATGCCAAGTGAGCCCAAGCCTCTCCCTGCCCTCGAGGAAGTCACAGCAGAGTGGAGGAGACAGTGCGTTTACCTGGCAGTCTGATAAGTGCTGTGATATGATGATGAAAGTATGCACTGGTGCCGTGGGAACCAAGAACAGGAATCATGGAGCATCAGGCGTAGGCGTAGGGTGGACTCGGAGAATAGATTTCAGAGAAGGAAATTCTTTTTTATTGGATTTTGAAAGATGAATGAGGGTTGTATAAAGGTATGAGATGGGGAAGGGTATTATAAGCAGTGGGGATAACGTGTATAGATGCCCAAGGGTGAAAGAGTTCATACGAGAAATGGGTAAGTATCATAGGTAAAGGCTGGAAGAAACAGACCTGATGTACCCCATGTGCCATCACAAGGCTGCATCAAAAGCTACGTGTAATTCCTCTAAGACTTTAAGGAAGCAAGTGACCTAGTATGTGCATGTGTCTAAGTCGCTTCAGTTATGTCCAACTCTGTGAAACCTTATGGACTGTAGCCTGCCAGGCTCCTCTGTCCATGGGATTCTCCAGCCAAGAATACTGGAGTGAGTTGCCATGCTCTCCTCCAGGAGGTCTTCCTGACCCAGAGATCGAACCCATCTCTCATGTCTCTGTGTTGGCAGGTGGGTTATTTACCACTGGCACCACCTGGGAAGCCCAAGTGACCTAGTATTTCAGTTTAATAAAATTCATTCTAGGGGCATAAGCAAGATGGTTGGGAAAGAAGAGAAATACGACCCAAACAATAAAGATACTACTGTTCTGATCCAGGTGAGAAAGAACTTGATGGAAAGGAGCATATAAAGAGTCAGACAGTATCTCCTTTGACTCATCTAGTTCATCTTTGTATCCCCCTACTGTGGCATATGGCAATCCAATATTGAATGAATAAATTATGGTAGATTTGGGAGGGACTTAGAAAGTTGATTTCAATACGATTTGGCACTTTATTGAATGTGGAGCTTGAGGAAGAATGTGAAAGATGTAAAACTTTAGTTTTTGTGCCAAGTAATAGCAAACTTCAGGTAAGTGTGGTATGACCACGGCAGTAACTCAGATTTTGAGTTATTTGACACTTGTACCTTATAAAAGTAATAAAAAATGTAGTCAAAAAAAACACTCCTCCCCCATCAAGAACTGTTATTGAATATAACCTTAATGCTTTCTAGGGAGGAAGGGTACTCCAGCAAGTACACTTACTGAGTACGTTTGGAGAAAGTGTGGAATCAGTTCTAAGTTCAAATTCTTGTTCAACCTTGTCTTAGCAATATGATCTTGATAAACACCTAACCTCTCTATGTTTCAGTTTCTTCACATGCAAAGGTTAAATGATAATAGAACACTTACTCACCAACAGTGCTCAATAAATATTTGCTCCTTTTCTTTCTCTGTTCCCCCTGCCTCCTTCTATACCCATCATGACAGTAACCATAGTTACCTAGAAAAGAAAACAACTGACTCATTCTGTCCCTCCCAACCTTCCTTTCTGTAACAGTCATGGTCCAGTTATGGATACAAAATTCATTTTCGACTTTCAGAGAGAAGGGATTTATTGGAGGCTACTGGTTGTACAGATGATAGAAGAGCTCAGAAATGAAATGGGAGGTAGTGAGGCAAACAAGAGTGTAGCAGCAGCAGAAAGCCATTGCTGCTCCTTTAGCTGGAGAGATCCAGAATGCTTCAGAACTGGGCAAGTGTGGAGGTGGTGGGGGTGTCCCTGGCAGAATTATGGTAGAATTATGGTGATCAGAGTCTACCAGGAATTTGAAATCATGAAGCTAATGTAGATACGGCCTGAAATAATCCCTGTACACATCTGGTTTAGAAAGGGGGTAAAATATTCTGGAAAAGACTCTTGACAGTCCCTTGGACTGCGAGGAGATCCAACCAGTCCATTCTAAAGGATATCAGTCGTGGGTGTTCTTTGGAAGGAATGATGCTAAAGCTGAAATTCCGGTACTTTGGCCACCTCATGTGAAGAGTTGACTCATTGGAAAAGACTCTGATGCTGGGAGGGATTGCGGGCAGGAGAAGGGGATGACCAAGGATGAGATGGCTGGATGGCATCACCGACTCAATGGATATGAGTTTGAGTGAACTCCAGGAGATGGTGATGGACAGGGAAGCCTGGCTTGCTGCAACTCATGGGGTCACAAAGAGTCGGACATGACTGAGTGAACTGAACTGAACTGAACTGAAAATATTCTGGATTCTTTGCTCCTTTTGCCTTGCAATCTACCAGTGACCAAGTATATTGGATGTCAGGAAAAAGAATCCTGGGGAATATAGCTGTAGGAGTCATTCTTCTGTTTTAAAATGAAGCAAGGAAAGGGCAGGGATGAATCTGAGCTTTAACAGGCAGATACCTTCCTTCTTTCCTAACTTTTCTCTTCCATTAGTTTTGTACCCCCTCTATCCTCTCTTCCTCTTAAATCCCAAAGTAACAAGAGTGCTTAAGAGCTCCAGTTCACTAGGCAGAAGGATGTTCACTTCTAGTTCACTAGTTCTAAGCTCTAGTTCACTAGGCAGGGGAAGATTAGAGGAGGAACAAGATGGAGTGAGGAACCTTAAAACTGGAGTCATTCTTGCTTTGCTGCTGCTGCTGCTGCTAAGTCGCTTTAGTCGTGTCCGACTCTGTGCGACCCCATAGACGGCAGCCCACCAGGCTCTGCCGTCCCTGGGATTCTCCAAACAAGAACACTGGAGTGGGTTGCCATTTTCTTCTCCAATGCATGAAAGTGAAAAGTGAAAGTGAAGTCGCTCAGTCGTGTCTGACTCTTCGCGACGACGCCATGGACTGCAGCCTACCAGGCTCCTCCGTCCATGGGAGTTTCCATGCAAGAGTATTGGAGTGGGGTGCCATTGCATTCTTGCTTTAGAACTCTGTAATTTGAAGCATAAAACTTTTTTTTCCACTACAGAGATGTTAGTCTAATGAAAACAAATGTGACTAAAACTAAGATAGATTTTCATAAGGTATATAGATAAATCAATGTTGGTATCTTACAGCAATTCCGTGCATGATAGTCAGTATATATTTTTAAGTCTTGGAAAAAACTCTTTTACAAACAGAAACCCACAGATTCCATTTTGTTTTTCCTTGACTTGCAAGAGATTCCAACCTATATATGCTTAGATTTGTGATTTCTTCTAGCACTTCTTTATGCCTTATTAACTTTAGTAATGGAAAGTATCTCTTTGTTTGAATTGCCACAATTTAATTATATTAGTGAATTCAAACTAAAAAGTTAAACTCCCATATGCAGTGTTGGAATTTAATACCATGGTTCATCAATGTTTGGAATTCAATTGAATATAATAGATCTTGCCCCTGGAATTAGCTTTATAATACAATTATATGTAAAGCAAAATTGATTTTAATGATTGAGGTACAATAACTTCACTACCAAGTTAAGGTGAAAATAATAAATTTACTGCAATATCTCGGCTCTGAAATACTGACTGATTAGATATTTTAACCCAACCATGCAAGTTAGAACAAATTCTCTTTTTTTAGGCCTGTAGCAAATTAGTTAGTACTGCAAGAAACCAGGCAGCACACCTACAGGAGATAAAATCATCACTGCCTTTCTTTGGTACCATTTCGGAATCAATGGCAGCAGAATGACCTTTAAAGTTGGGATCACGTAGAACACACCATAAAAAATTTTAAACTGAATTAAAAAATATTTTTGCAAATGGACTATACATGCATTCATAAATGGCAGTGAGACCAAACTGAGTTGAATGTGAATATGAAAGCTAATACGTTTTCCAAGTCTTCGTGTGTAAGAAATTACATGTTTTCTTTGAGGTTAACTGTAAGTTATATTTTTTGTTTATGATACAAAACTTGTGACAAAAAGCCAGTTTCTCAAATAAGAAACATTTGTAGTAAAACAAAACCAAAATTGAACAAATTATAAACATATATGATGTAATAGGAAAAGTTTGGAATTTTAATCAGCTATACCAAGCTTGACAAAACTGGTCAATGACTTGATGAGTGTAAGCAACATGACACTGCTTGATTCTTATTTTCCTCTGCTCTAAAACACAGTAATAATAAAAATTATATTGGAATCTATTAGCTTGAGGAATATTTTATTGTTAATATTTGACCATTTTTGATCTACAACAAAATCCATTTCTTTTCATTCAAAAAAACAAGAAAGCAAAGGAAGTTTTCTCCCCCTTCAATATTGTCTTTATGCATATTCCTTTTGTTTTATATTGACATCATTTACTGAAGAGTAAATAAGAGCAGGGCTTCCCAGGGTGGCTCAGTGGTAAAGAATTGACCTACCGATGCAGGAGATGCAGGAGACATGGGTTTCATTGCTGGGTTGGGAAGATTTCCCTGGAGGAGAGCATGGCAACCCACTCCAGTGATCTTGCCTGGAAAATCTCATGAGCAGAGGAGCCTGTACCCTCTGGCTGCAATCCATGGGGTCACAAAGAGCCAGATGGGACTGAGCACACGCACAAACAAGAGTATGCACATATGTGACATACACTTCAGTAAAGAGGATGTCTTATGCCTAACTAAATATTATTAGAGCTTTTCAATGATTAATTGCTTCATTCATCATGCTCCTAAGAATCAAGGATGCCTTCAAAGTGAGAGCAATTTAATTTCTGATAGCCAACAAGACTGAAGTCCAGTCACATAAACCATTTCCCATACTGTTAAGTCCTCCTTGGTTGCTTTTTCTTCTTCTAGTCCTTTCTCAACTATCTTCCAAAAAAAAAAAAAAATATATATATATATATATATTCCTCTACTGTGTTCTAAGGAATACTATATTCTTTCAATATCATGAAGATTCCCTGAAAAATGTATTCCCTGGGAAATTATTTTGGGAAATAGGGATTAAATAAATGTAAACATTTCTTTAGATCAAAACTTCTCAAGAACTTGAATGTGCTGTATCCTGCATTGTGAATCTCCAGAGAAGAATAGAGTATGAAGGTTTCTCCAAACTTTTTTCCCCTGGTACACTCTCTCTCTTTTTTTTTTTTTTTTTTGGATTAACTTTTAAGAACAAAAGCAATATTCTTTGTTTGCCAATGTATGCAGTAATTATGTTTGGTAACTGAAATTTACTTTTTAAAGATCTTGAACCTGTCAGATTGGGATGGAAGCCCAGATCTTAAAAGCGGTAGGACAGTGTTTAGGTGAATGGAGAATTTAGCATCACCTCTGTATCACAGATGTCTTACACACAGTCTTACTTAATAAGAAAATTTTTCCTCTGGAGGGAGAAACTCATGGCCTACATATCAACCAGATGGCTGGGTAACGATGTCAATTTTGCAATGTAGACTTCCCATTCCTAGATAATAAGGAGAGCCCTACAGTTGACTTTTGCCCATTTCTATTTCTTTACAATAAATGTTTAGTCCGTGTTCACTATGATTTGCAAAAGACATTTTGGTTTTGGAAGAGAACATGCTGGTAATTCTTTACACTGAATAGCAATGGTTGTAAAAGATGTAAAGCATCTTCCTCCTTATGCCACCTCCTGTGAAGAAGCTACCGAACAAAGCATTTGGACTTATCATACTGAATGTATTAGAGCAAGATTTATTAATTAAACTTAATTGTGAGATCATTATAGAGGGCAAGATTTAATTGACTTATTTTAATAGTGTGATAAGGAAAGGAGATGTATGTTCAGAAGGGATATAGAAACTCAGTTCTGCTTTATCAGGAAACCCTAATTGAATAAATCTCACGCTGCTCCAGAAACATAATTTTATAGTTCCAATCCAAATGAAGAAGGTCCTTCAATGTCCACTATATGATTTGAAACCCACTACTCTTATGTTACTGCACCTTTAATTTCCATTCCTTTTCCTATGGAAGACAGGTTAGGGTTTTTTGATATTGTTGGTGTCTATAACCTTATTTTTATGCCTCATTAAGTAGAGCAGCAGAAAAACTGAATCCAGGCTGCACAAATTTATATAAATCCTGCTACATATCACATGCTTTTTCTTTTTAACTTTACCTGCTTATTAAGACCACTATGACAATGAAGGTAAAAAATATTAATGACAGTCAATGACACAGGTACCATCTGGTAAATGAGAAGGAATGAAACATATTTGGAAAAGATATGGTTTCTCTAATGGCTTATCTTTTACAGACTCATAATCAATTGCTTATCATTTCAACTAGGAGGTATACAGTGGTATTAAACAGTGATGTGATTTCACCCTGGCTTTAAAGTAGAACAACTGCAATAGAAACATGGAGTCCTTGTTCCAAATACAAGGGATTTCCTTCAATTCAGGTGGATATGACTGGAAAAATAATTTGTCTGGAAAAATGAATGAATTTGAAATGTACTTTGAGAGTAATAGATCTCATCGATTTTAGAATATTTATTCTGTGAAGTGTGGTGAAGCTCTTATGGAAATAAGAGTTTAAATATAGACACCTCAGCTTCTTTTCGGTCAATATTAGCTGAACTGTTGATACCAACTAAACATATTAAGATGTCATAATTATTTATCTAGGAAAGGAAGTTGTAAAACAATGTTCTTCCGAGTCCCTAGATACATCAAAAGAATTTCACCTTGAACTTAGTAACATTGTCAATTTAGTGACGCATTTAGAATTGCACTTATATTGGTACATTTTATTGGCTAAGAATTAAAACTAAGAATGCACTTTATATCAGGCATATAACAGCTGGTTTGCTTTAGTGACATAAATGCTACACTGAATGGATTGCATAGCAATTTTAATTTTTCATCATGGTTTCCCAGATTCTAATTAGCTTTTCTCTTAGCATTCATGGTATAAGACTGACATAATACAGTTTCTTGAAGCTATCCTTTTACTTTAATAGAAGAACAAAAATAGGAATTAAGCTTGAGAGGCATAGCAACAACAAAAATGAAACTTTTGTTTCATCATGTAAAGATTTTAAGAATTAACAGTCAAAAGAAGCATTTAGAAAAATCTTTGGGTTATATCAATATTTTAGTGAAAAATCTAAAAATTTGTGTTTTGAAAAATACAGATATTACAGGTCACATCACAATATTTCAAATTCCTGTAAAGAAAGTTGACTTGAGTCCTTGTTCTTTCACTGTAATAGTTCAACACCAAAACAGCCAAAGTAACATTTTTTCAAAGTATCATTTATTTCAGTTACACAGACATGGTGTTAATTTCTCTATATATTTAGATGACTTTTTTCCAGTGAAGCTCTATGAAGGTTTACAGAAAAAGCATTAGATGTATTAATGTTATTTAGCTAGTGTCATTGCCACAGTACCAGCCAGATATTAAAGCATAATAAGCATCTATAGGCACAAGTTTCTTCTCAATTTGAGGAATTTTAGGTCAATAAAGTAGACAGAATCTCAATGATTGCTCATATTCCAATCTATGGACACTGTTGAAGTTACTGCAGATTGTTTTCCAGACATTGTGTGCTTGTTTTAAGTGGGTGTGAGACGAGTAAATGGCTAGTCTCCTGACAGGCTAATGGAAAAGCACGGGTCACTTTAGAGATTAAAGCAAAACAACATGAAATGCACAAGGCTAACCAAAGTGTCCAAATTTAATGCAGATGTCATGAGGAAAATGAACATTTTTGAGCACTTTGAGCTAGTGAAAGTGTTAGTTGCTCAGTTGTATTCAACTCTTTGTGACCCCATAGACTGCAGCCCGCCAGGCTCCTCTGTCCTTGGAATTCTCCAGGCAAGAATATTGGAGTGGGCTGCCATTCCCTCCTCCAGGGGATCTTCCTGACCCAGGGAACCAACCCAGGTCTCTCCTGCATTACAGGCAGTTTACTTTGAGCTAGGATTCCCTGTGTTTAAGAAAACAAAACCTTTTGATAAATAAACCAACTTGGTTTTTTTATTTGATTTCCTTTGTTTTCTTAGTGGTGGACCCTGTTTAATAGGACTAAGTGAAGCACTTAGATGTTTAAAAGACATGTCTCTCGGTTCAGTTCGTGGGGTTGTGACCCCGTGAACCACAACTCGCCAGGCCTCCCTGTCCATCACCAACTCCTGGAGTTTAAAGACAAGTATTTATTTTTTTAGAAGGCTTTTTGCAGTGTATTAATTCATTGTCTTCCTGAAAACAAGAGAAAGATAGAAATGCTAAGTGATACTAACCCAATTTAGAGAAAAATTAGTTCTTATGAAATAGTCAATATTGTAGGATATCATTCATGAAAATACTGATTTGTGATGGAATCTCTCAGAAAAATGATTCTATATTATTTCGAGGTCAACTTTGACAACCGATAGCACCTTTATGGAAAGCTTTTGGTTAATTCAGGCGCCTCAGACAACCTGATCCAGTGTAAACGTTTGTACTTCTCATCTAAAAATGGCTTCTCAAGAATAAACACACCATATCAAATTTGCAAGCCATAGATGTCTCTCTGGCTTAATAGTTTTATCCCCAGTGGCTCTGGGCTGTTAGCATCATTCATTAGGAAGACTTCATGTGTCTGGTTGCTATACCCTAACTCTTCTCAGAGATATTACACATCCTTTAGTTTCCCTGAGTGGGAGGCATGCTGGCCTAACTAATGAAAGCTGTCACTGCGCAGAGACAGGTCACCAGGACCAGCAACAGTGTTGTGTCATTGCTAGATTATGGTGCAAAATGGTACTTTTAGTGTTGAAGTAAAACCTGATTCATCATCTTATACTTTTTTCTGAGCCAGCGCTTTAAAAGCATGTTATTGCTCATGTACAGCTAAAAAACAAACTGAGTGAAATGAAATTTCAGGTGGAGACTATAAGATAATGAAATGTTGGTCTTCAGCAGTGGACCATAAAATGGCAAAATCTGTAAAACTTGAAAGTCCATTTACTGCCTAGGCAATTAATGTGAATAGGAAAGAAATTGTAATAATAATAATAATACAAATTTTGATGAGTTCAATGTGGCAAGACTCTTTGGTAAAACCATAATTTCTGTTTAAAAATCACATTTAAATGTATTGAATCAAAATTCTTATTTCTATTTCTAGAGCATCGTTTTGAAATAATCTCTTTCACTGTATTTTAGAACCATTGGTTCCTTAATTCTAGAAATGTCAGTGGGTGACAAATATTACTTTTGCCATTTTATAGACAGAGAAATCAATCGTCAGAGAAGTTAATTTGTTCGTTGTTGCAGAGTCAGTGGTAAATAGAAGCTGAAGACAGAACGCAAATAAAGGTCATCTCTTTGTTCACTTCATCCAACACTGTAGAGAGACCATACTGCTCCTGAATCCACTGGGAGAAGCAAAACTTAAAGATGACTCTCCCCAGCAGCTTTGGAGCTCACTTTGTTTCGGAAGCTTGACCAGAGCTGGAGAGGCAGCACTTGGCTGTGGCAGGGGAAGTGGCCTATCGTCAGAAACACTGGCATTGCCACTCACAAGCTGTTGGACCTGGAGCAAGTCCTTCCCTGAGTCTGTTCTCATCTGCAAATCCAAACTAACGTTAATCCAAACTGACTGTACATCAGAACTATTGTGAGAATCACAAGGAATAGCAGGGGTAAAATGTACTAAAGTGGATGCAGAGTGCTCTCTACCAAGATGAGGTATTATTACTAATGGTTATTATGGGTATCAGGCTTCCCAGATGGTGCTAGTGGTAAAGAACCACCAGTCAATGCATGACACGTAAGAGATGTGTGTTCGATCCCTGGATTGGGAAGATACCCTGGAGGAGGGCTCCAGGATACCCTGGAGTCAGTTTCTATACTGACTTGCCTAGAGAATTCCATGGATACAGGAGCCAGGCAGGTCACAGTCCATAGGGTCTCAAAGAAACTGAAGCAACTTAGCATGCAAGCATGCATCATGGGTACCATGAGCTAAGCCATGATAGGCAGAAGCCCTTCTATGAAGGGATCTAGGGAGGATACTGTGAGGACTTCCATGTGCAGTTATGAGGGGCCCAAGTTGCATGTTTCTTCTATTAGTGGCTGCGTCATTCTTCATCTCATGTGCCAAATCCCAGGGAAGCCCTTGAACAGCCAGTGTGTAACTAAAGTAAATCCCAGATCCTGACTGCCACATGTTGTTGTTTAGTCACTCAGTCGTGTCTGACTATTTGGTGACACTCCTGCCAGGTTCCTCCATCTATGGGACTTTCTAGGCAAGAATACTTGAGTGGTGGCCATTTCCTTCTCCAGGGGATCTTCTTGACCCAGTAATTGAACCCTAGTCTCCTGCATCTCAGGTGGATTCTTTACCGCTGAGCCTCCAGAGAAGCTACACCAGTTAGGGGACTTCTGATCTTTAGGTTTTAACCTAACCATTCCTGGTAACTTAGAAGGCTCTCTCTCTCTCTCTTTTTTTTAAAATTATTTTGCTCTTTTTGTTTCAACTGTCTACCAAGCATGCCACTCTAATGCTGCTAGCATTGATCCACCTGTCTCTCTTCTAAGAAAGGTATACAGCCGGCCTTTTGTATCTGCAGGTTTCACGTGTGTGGATTCAACCAACCATAGATTGCCATTTTATAGGACACTTGAGCATCTGCAGATTTGGGTAGCCCTTCCATGCTTTGAAGATTATCAGGGATGGTGACCCTCATATGCGTGTGTGTGTGTATTCTATAATCATTCTCTTCAGAGTATCCTGCCACAGTCTGTCCACTATTTTGGCCTTGAGTATAAAATCTTTTAGACCATACTTTATTTTATTTCTTTTTTAAATATGTATTTATTTACTTGGCTGTGTCAGGTCTCAGTTCCATCATGCGGGATTTTTCGTTGTGGCACGTGGACCCATTAATTGTAGCACACGGGCTTAGTTGCTCCAAATGGGGATTAAACCTGTGTCCCCTGCATTGCAAGGTGGATTCTAAGCCACATTACCACCAGGAAAGTCCCCCATACCTGCATTTTCCTCTTTCTATTAGAAATCGCTGGGAATGGTCACAGCCATGAAAAGCAACAAAAAAAGGTTACTTATCTATAGATCCTTATAAGTGTCAGAAGCATGAACTAAAGCAAGCAAACAAAAGCCAGTGATTAGGCTTGGGTAACAGCCCTGTCTAGCCCCGTTCCGACACCTATGTGGCTATTGTGTGTTGACCTCTTTTCCTTGGATTATGTCCTAAACCTATGTATTAACTTTGAATGTAATTACAATGTCAACTTACTTTTTTGGTCAGAGACAATTATATGCTGTATTAAGGAGATAAACTCAGGTCTTGCTAATCACAGTGTTACATACTACTGATAATGAACAGTGAGCCCATGTATAATGAAAACGTGAGAATCAAAGACATCAAAAGTGGATGAGACACGTTTAAAACACTATTTATTGGAGAGTTAGTGTACAAAGGACATTGTCAAGGGATTAAATTCACAGTTTGTGTTTTCTTAGGCTGTCCCAGCCTTGAGAGACTCGGAGGGATGGGCAGGTGGAAAACGGAATGAGATGAGCAGTTATGATATAGGTTTTCTGGGGTCTCACTCCCCCTGTTATTGCAGAACCTTTGACTTCCAGTAAAACACTTTTCTAACTTTTTATTTAGGGTGTGTGCAGGTGCTATCTCACTGGCATTCTTTGGGTCCTGCTATAGTTACAGGCCGTGTTTGTTCCTTCTGATCGTCTAGCCCCATAAGAGATGCATAGGCTTCCACAAAGCCACCCAGTCAACACTGCCCACAAGCGCTGCTAGGCACCATTATAAGGAACATCCTGCTCTTCTGCTAAAACTTCCAGGTGCCAAAATGAGAACACAGATTCTGGGAACGTCAATGGCTGAAGGCATGAAGCACATGGCATATTGTGTGCAGAAGGGGCAGAAAAGCCCACCCTTCCCCCATTTCGTGTGGGACTCTGTCCTGTGAGTATCGAAGTATTCCTGTTTTGTGAGATTTTAGTGAAAACAATGATTTCAGGTTATACTCACCATGTCTCCTTTACCTGGGACCAAATTATGGGTCTATGGAGTTAAGAGTGAGGACAAATCGTAGTGATGGATGCCATGTTGAGCCCCTGGATTTCTTTTCTCTCCACTGATGAAATGGTGAAGCATGCAGGTTCTAAGGTCGTACCTGACTCCAAGTTCAGCTCTATTAAAAATAGTTTTGTGATTTTGGGTAATTTCCTTGACTTCTCTGCCTGACTCTTATCTTATCCACTGTAAATTAGGCATAAAATCTATGTTCTAGGAATACGAACCTTCCAAGGACTGTTAAAATAATCTACAAAAGTGGCCAGAACAGAGTCAAGACTCAATAAATATCAGATACCACTTTTTTTCCAAAATATTCAAAGTTTCAGAAAATCTAATTCTTACTATGAAAAAGTAAGATAAACTGATCTTAAATAAGCACAGAAAAAACTTTATAGGAGATTTTGGTATACATAGAATGGGAATTATTTATATCTTCAGGAGGAAAAAAGTCATCTTCTCATCTCATCTCCCTAAGTTAATTTGTAGAGTGAGTAGAAGCTAGTTATGTAACAAATTTGCATGCTGGGTAACAATTTCATTTAGGACATCTCCACAAATGTGTGTATTTATTTTTGTTTGATTTTCTTTATTATCCAGATAGTACCAGATATCTTGATTGAGCTCCTATTTTTTCCTCCATGACTGGATTAACTGCACTGATGGAATGAAATGAATATTTTTGGTTTAGTGTAATCTGTAGCTTTAATGTCTCTATTTGTGATTTTCTTTATGTGTCAAATGAGAGTTAATCATACATTCTAAGAGATACAATGAGAAAAAACTAGTGAACCTCATCAAAATACTCTGAAAAGCAAAATGTCCTATAAATAATAATGATATATGGTAAGTACAGCATTGAGGACCCTGTTTTATTCCTAAAATAAAGCATTTCCATTAAATTAACATCACAAGAAATGGGAAATTACCATACATTGAAGTTAGGTTAGATTCCTGGTCCATGTTGCAATCAGAATGAGAATCTAGACATTTTTACTAGTATAAGTAAAACAGAAAGCTATTTTATATTTTGTGAATTGTATCTTCTGTGTCATCTCTAGGGGAAACCTATAAAATTAAAGAAAACAAGCTTCAAAAATTAAATTTCATCTTCTTTTCACATAGGTACTTTGAAGCATTAAGTTCAATTTCCAAAAAGGCCCTTAGTAGTGGAAGGTTTTGGTTGAAGAAATAAACTCTTATGTTATGCTAATTGCCTCAGAGGATTTCATTCCATAACATTCTTTTATTCATGAGTGGTGAATGCCAAAACTTATTTCAAAGTATAATGATGAATATGCTCATATAAATTTTGTTCTATCCATAAATGATTGAATATCTTACAGTCAAGAACTGGTTTATGATCACGATGTGAAAGCTGAACTGAGGGGGTTGTTAGGGGTTTTGTTGACCTCTTTTGCATAAAAAATACCACATAGAATCAGGTTGCTACAAATAAATTTGTACAACATCTATTCTTCCCTTCATTTGAATCCACTCAAGCCATCACATGGTAATTACTAATGTCAAAACTCAGTATATTGTATATTTTTTCCATCTTTTGTTACAGTGGTGGTTCGAGGATTTTAAGATATCAAGTCATTAGCTATAAAACAATTCCTGATATTTACTTGTTGAAAGTTACAGTTTTGAGGAGAAAGGATGAAATCCAATATTACTTATACTGAATGTAATAAGATTTAAAGATGGTTCTGAAAATAGTTAAGAAGATTGACTAATGGGAATAATATTGCCAAATCAAAAACTGTGCAATGTATCCAAAATAGATAACATTCATTAGCACAAGTAGCAACTAAAGAAATATTATTTAAAAGCTACCAAAAACATTAGATCATTGTCAAAATAACAGCACACTCTTGGTAATATGACATAGGTTTTACATTATTTTATTTTTTTCTGCGGGTATTAGGTGCAATGCACTATTTGTGTGTGTGTTAGTTGCTCAGTCACTTTTGTGACTCCATGGACTATGGCCCGCCAGGATCTCCTGTCCATGGAATTCTCCAGGCAAGAATATTGGAGTAGGTAGCCATTTCCTACTCAGTGGCTCCTGCAATGCTGGAAACCTGGGGTCGATCCCTGGGTCTGGAAGATCCCCTGGAGAAGGAAATGGAAATCCACTCCAATATTCTTGCCTGGAGAATTCCATCAGTAGAGGAGTCTGGTGGGTTACAGTCCATGGGGTCACAAAGAGCAGATGCAAATGGGTGACTAACACTGGATTATCACTGGAGGTGCAATCCATGCATCTAAATTATCAAATCTTAATATTTAAATTGTCTTTTAAGCATTGAGCTTCAGAAATCCACATCACTTAAATAGTCAAATTCAGCATTTGAATATCAAGCCATAGGGTATTATGCTGATTGTATTTTATTAGAGTTTATTGTCAGTTTTACAAATTTAAAGGGATTTGAGAAGTTATTAGGATGTGAATGAGACTTTCCTGGTGGCTCAGACGGTAAAGCGTCTGCCTACAATGCGGGAGACCCGGGTTCGATCCCTGGGTTGGGAAGATCCTCTGGAGAAGGAAATGGCAACCCACTCCAGTACTCTTGCCTGGAAAATCCCATGGATGGAGGAGCATGGTAGGCTACAGTCCGTGGGGTCACAAAGAGTTGGACACGACTAAGTGACTTTACTTACTTACTTTACTTAGGATGTGAATGAGGAAGAGCTGTCTCTTGTTTGTGGGTGGTTTTAACAGAGTGATTAAAAAGTGTCCTTAGGAGAGGGTGGAACAAATGGAGAGAGTGGTATGGAAACATATACATTATCATATGTAAACAGATAGCCAGTGGGAATTTACTGTCTGACTCAGGGAGCTCAGACTGGTGTTCTTTGACAACCTAGAGGGCTGGGATGGGGTGGGAGGTGGGAGGGAAGTTCAACAGGGAAGGGACATATGTGTACCTATGGCTGATTCATGTTGATGTATGGCAGAAACCAACACAATATTGTAAAGCAATAATCCTTCGATTAAGAAGGAAAAAAAAAGTGTACTTAGATTAGCTGACTCAGACTGTTCTTGTTTTAAAGTGGGTATTTAACATCTCTAAGATTAAAAGCCCAAAATATCTCATCCTTACGCGTCAATCATGTTGTTCAGATCTTCTCACCACTCTCTCACATTTCTGAACGCGCTATGATGTTCATTGTGGGGATTTGCCATTCTCTGTGTACAACTTTTTTGAAAAGCAATGATGCTATTTTCAGAAGGCAATTAATTTTAAACTATTAACAGAAGACATTTATGGATTTGAGGTTTTAGCATTCATATTAGCATTTCTGAATCATTTCTCTAAAATTCTCAAGCTTATCAAGACTCTTGGGCTTATTTATAGACAAGTGCCTCTTAAGCAAGTACCAAAAGTTAGGCTTCCTATTGGAGATGTACTGCTCAGTGACTTTTCTTTTCTGGCTGGTTTCTTGATATTTGTCTTTTTTAGTAAAAAAACAAAAATCCCCCCAAAGCTGACTGCTCTTCTTCCTAAGACATCAGTTTTTGTAAATAAGACATTTTATAAATAAAAATTACTTTATATTCAGACTTCTTTTATAAAATCTATACTGAGGAAATTGACTATCACTTTCATTCTGGACTATTTCTCAAATAGCCAGCTTTTATTTTACAAAATGGAGTATGTTTTTTAAATTAGAGGGCCTCTTCAAAATTGTAAGCTCCAATTTACCCACCTGTAGAGAAGAGATTTTGTTCAGAAGACATGATTTGATCTAGCAAGAAATCAGATCTCTGTAATAATGCAAAACCAAAGGGGCTGCTGTGATTTATTTTCCATGAGTGACATTTTACTAGCTGTTTTGTCTAAATTCAGAATTGGATTTACTACAAAAGTAACATAATTTTGCTGACAAAGTCTCCATTTACTTCCTGGGAAGCTGCATAGCACATTCACAAGAACGCACATTTTGTAGAGGTTGCAAATTAGTTTAACTGAGATCAGTTAGACCATAGCCTCTTACCACATCCATTTTCTCTCTTGTCAGGTAGCATTGGAGTGGCCACATTTTGAGAATTTGGTACAAAGTGATGTCAAATTGGGAATACATTTACTGTAAGATGACTTTAGAGAGTGATGTTCCATCAATTTATATGAGCTTCAGCTCTGATCTTGAATTTTTCTCTTTCTCTATACTATCATTAAATTAGTGTTCCGGATTTGAGAACATAATGTATCAAAGCATTTGATAGATACTTAACAAGGTGCTTTATTTTATCCCTCAGTAATAGATGAAAAGGATAGGTTAGAGTATAAAACAGAGAATTTAAATGTGGCTGAGAAATTGGTAAATGTTATTCACTGTGGATTCTGTCTTTATGATTTTGATATTTGGTATTTACCCTGGAATTTTGCATTAATTTTGATTTAAAAAAATTATGCATTATAATACTATCTTTATTACTGAGTTTTTTGCATTCCCCCGCCCCAATTTTGTGCCCAAGGTGGGTACCTCACCTACCCTACCCTGGTCCTTCTTAGTTGTTGATCTCAAGCCTTATCCCACATTCAGAGTATTTAATAATAATTTCATATAGCTAATAAACCGTATTTATTGATTTATAGATTATACAAGGCTAGAGATGAAAGATTTAGAGCATCTAAAAAGCTGACCAAAAGTCAAAAGATGAAATGAAGCAAAAGTAAAGACCTTACTTAAAAAACCAATTGCCAAATACAAACAAAAAAGAACTAGTTTACTAAGAGCTTATGTGGAAAATGACCTGGTTTTAACCTGACAGTAAGCTCAAAATGAGTTAGAAATATGGTGTATGCCTCTAATAGCCGGGTTGTTCTCGGACCTCACTCTTCCCCACCTGTGCTCTGTAAATCAGGGTCTGTATTTCCCAAGCTCCCCTGGACTCTAGTTTCTGGTTACTTTCAGCCGATGCTGGGCCTTGGCTGACAGCTGGAGGATGACAAGAGATGAGCAAGAGTATTTTTTTTTCCCTTTCTCCAGTGTCCTGTGGCTCTCATTCTCGCAAATCATAGTTGGTCTTAATTACCAGCTTCTATTGTGCAGAACTGGCTCTGGATGCCATTTCTTGGGGTGGTGATTCTTCCTGCTTTGGCTAATCCCTTGCATGCCTTCGTATCCTCTCTTTGGCTTCACAATTCGTCTATCACATGTGAAACCCATTCCTTCTATTTTCGTTCCCTAGGTTTACAAGTTGTAGAGAGGTTTCTCTTGGCTGAATTCTGACTGGTAATAACCTCAAGTTATGGTAATAAAAAGATGCACTTGAAGACACGGGAGAATCTAGTGTGCAACTGAAGTATTATACTTAAAGTATGGCATTAAAAATAGATGTGGTGTAGAAGAGAGGCTTGGACATCTTCTTTTTAAGAGGCATCCTTTAATTCCCAGTTTCACCACCTACTAGCTGTGATCACGCATGAATCAATTGCTTCTGCAAGCCTAAATGTATTGACCTATAAAATGGTGATGATGGTTATATTTATTCTGTATGCTGAGATGCTCACATAAGATATGTAACAGAGTTTTATAAAATATAAGACTGGTGTTACTGCTCTTATTATGTCATTGGAGGAACTGCTGACCAAGCAGAAAGAGAAGTCTGAGAGAAGAAGTGGTAGTAATCTGCATATATGAAGGAATTTCATGTAGAAGAGAAGCGATCTTTTTATACAGTATGATAATGGAAAGAAGTGTGTCCAGTAGATGGAAATTCTAGGAAAGCATACTTTGGCTCAGCATACAGCAGAGCTTTTCAGTAAGTGGAGCTCTTCAGAAATCTGAAGGGCCATTTTAGGGAGTAATGAGATTCTGATTTCTGATCATATTCCTGCAGAGCCTCACATGGGTGAGATGGTAGTTCTTTAGGTAATAACAGTGACAATAATAATAACATTTATTAAGGGCTATCAAGTGTCAAGTTTTACTCTGAGTACTTAATGTGTATTAATTGATGTAATTCTCACAATGATCAAAAGATGCAACTGAACTGCTTTTCCAGGTGAATGAACTGAGGGACAGAGAGAGTAATTTCCAACATTACAAAACTGATAAGTGGAAGATCTACAGGCTGTGGTTCTAGGGATTTTAGTATCTATGTAAGAGATGTTTAATAAATATGTTTTGGCTCAAGGCATCTTTTCATAATTGTGTTATCTGAATGTTTTTCTTTTATATTGTAGAATCTGCCTTAGGCTTTTTTCAAACCGACTGTCTTGTTCCCTGAGTATCCCCAGTGCTTAGCACAGGACTTGGACATGTTATCAGTATATGTGATAATGTTTGTTGAATGAACAAATAATATTTGAGTAATATGTATTCACATACGTGATGATGCAACATATGCTCTCTGGCTAATGCATTTCTAATAACTGACTGCAAAGAGGTAGTGATCAGAGCTCTGCTTTGTGCCCCCTCCCTGGGGTATCAGTCTATGCTAAATACTGTAAGTAGGGCTGTTCTCATACTGTAATCTACAGACATCATAAATTGGAGTCTCTATGAGCACTTGCTAAGAACTTCAGACCAATAAATCAGAATTTCACCAGAGGGACCCAGGTACATTTTAAACATGTTCCGAGGTGATTCTCAGATATGCAAAAGCTTGAGAACCATAGCCCTTGCCCCTTCAGCCAGTGAAGAAGTCCAGGAACTCCTTTAGGAAACCTAACTGCTGTTATTCAGTCGCTAAGTTGTGTCTGACTGTTTGTGACCCCATGAACTGCAGCACGCCAGGCCTTCTTGTCCTTCACTAACTCCTGGAGTTTGCTCAAATTCATGTCCATTGAATTGATGATGCCATCCAACCATCTCATCATCTGTTGCCCCTTTCTCTTGCCCTCAATCTTTCCCAGCATCAGGGTCTTTACCAATGAGTCAGCTTTTTGTATCAGGTGGCCAAAACTTCAGCTTAAGCATCAGTCCTTCCAATGAATATTCAAAGTTGATTTCTTTTAGGATTGACTGGTTTGATCTCCTTGCTGCCCAAGGGACTCTCGAGAGTCTTCTCTAGCACCACAATTCAAAAGCATCCATTCTTCAGCACTCAGCCTTCTTTACGGTCCAGCTCTTATATCCGTACATGACTACTGGAAAACCATAGCTTTGAGTATACAATCTTTGTGGGCAAAGTGGAAACCTGGAATCAGACTCAAAAAAATCTTCCTATCTGGATTCCTGCCCCTCACTGCATGTAGCCTGTGGATTCAAGAGAGATAAGAGGCAGAAGACTTACCTTGGAGCTAACCTCAGAAGCCCTCTGATGTTCCTAAAAATAAGTGTTAAAGAACAGAAGCCATGTCTTCTGTCACTTAGAAATATTTACTTCTTGATTATGTGATGTTTCTGTGGAAATGGTAGAAGAGTTAACTCCAGTGTTCTCAGAGAACAGGATGTCTTGTGTGTGTGTGCACGCAACTCTTTGCGACCTCATAGACTGTAGCCCACCAGGCTCCTCTGTCCATGGGATTTCCCAGGCTTGAATAATGGAGTGGGTAGCCATTTCCTTCTCCAGAGGACTTTCCTAACCTAGGGATTGAACCTGTGTCTCTATGTCTCCCACATTGGTATGCAGGTTCTTTACCACTAGTACAGCATAATCCAGGATAAAAGGACAAAATCCACACTCTCTGACCAGAGCTTTGACCTGGGAGCCAGCTAACGGAGCTTTCACGGTAAGGGCGCATTAGTTTTCTCTTAGCTGTGGTCTTATCACTGTTAATCAGCCAAATGTTATGTACAGATGCCAAATCTATATGTTAGGACTGCTTTAAGGGAAAGTTTATGCCCTTAATTTGGTGCCAAAAATGCACTAGTAACACTGACAATTGCTGATGAATATTATAGTTTTAATCATCTTGGCTTTGACAGTGAACTACATCAAATCTTAGCAAGTCAGAGAAAGTTATAATTCAAGGATAGAAACCAATGCCAGATATATGTTGGAACAGACACAATTTTCCAAACACAATAGAATAAGCCTTCTATATCCATCAGTTAAGTGCTTAGCTCTGTTCTGCACACAAATGGAGAGATACAGGAAAAGACAGAACCTTCCCTCACAGAACAGTAGTTGGAAAATGAGAATATCCATATTCAGTACAACAACATACCAGGTAGTTAAGGCTACTTCATAGATCTGGAATCTTCGTGCACATGTTTACTTGATGGCTAGTTTCAATATGGATTTCACTCCCAGAATTTCTGATTCAGTGTCTGAGTTGGGGCTCAAGAAGTTACATTTCTAATAAGCTGCCAAAAGCACTGAGGCTGCTGACCCTGGATCACACCTTGTGAATCACTAGGCAAAATTAAGGCTTCCCTGGTGGCTCAGATAACAAAGAATCTGCCTGCAATGCAGGAGACCCGGATTCCATCCCTGGGTTGAAAAGATCCCCTGGAGAAGGGTATGGCTACCCACTTCAGTACTCTTGCCTGGACAATCCCACGGATAGAGGAGCCTGGTGGGCTACAGTCCAGTTTGGGATTGTGAAGTGTCAAACATGACTGAGTGATTAAGTACAACACAGCACAGGCTAAATTTTGTGCAGCATTTGGTAAAGGTATGTGTGTGTCTGTGTGTGTGTGTGTGTATACACATATACATTCAAGAAAGAATGACTAAGACTCATAAAAATCTTTCTGAGAATAAGGCTTTCCAAGTGGGAAAGTATGGATGTTCCTGCATCAGTGGGTGCTAGGCTTAACTGTTATGTGAAAAAGTGAGACACAAGGCTGCATGGGCAACTTGACATTACATGCTCTTAGATCATCTCTTCTCATGGGTAAACAGTCCTAACAACCTTTCTTTTTATGGCAGGGATTTCAGACCCTTGAACAACCCTTCAACATCCATTTTCCTTTCTCTGGAAGTCCTCCTGTCCTGTCTCTTTGAGTGTGGGTGAACACAATGAGGTGGGTCTAAGCCATGTACACTGGTAGAACTCTTACCACCAGCGGGCTGGGCACAGTGTTTCTGTTAAGGCAGTCTGAGTCTACTGTTCTCTCATTCTGAGTGCATATCAAGCAAAGCCTGTCTGTCTTGAAAAAAAATTACAATGTATTAAAATTGTGGAGTCAAGTTTTTGAGCTTAAAAACAGTAATTTATTCGATCACATTGTATGTAACACACATGCATACGCTAAATCTGAATAAGATGCCGCCTAGTTAACAGTACCAATGTCAATGTCCTGATTTTGATATTGTGCTATAATTATGAAATATGTAATCATTTGGGGGAAATTGGGAGAAGGGTGTATAGGATCTCTCTGTTGCTTTTTGGCAACTTCCTGTAAGTTTGTCAATGTTTTTAAATAAAATATTTAAATAAAACTAGTATTTTATAATATTTGACACCACTCATTGATCTTTGGCTCAATCTCTCTGGTTGTATTTTCAATTATTTTTAATATGTGCCTTTCATTATCCAAACGTGATGAATTCTGGTTTCACCACTTGGTGACCTTATGCACTTTTTTTGTTAACCCCCTCTTGGTACCCATTTTCTCAGTTTTAACAATAATAGCACCCACGTTAGTCATTTTAAGGATTCAGTGAGTAAATATGTGCCTAGAACAGTACCTGGAACATAGGAAGCATCTATGAATACTGGTAATGATGAAGCTGATGCTAATGATGAGAAGATGATGTACTTGTGCTCATCGTGATCTCTGGACAATCCTGTCTCCTAATGACCTGTCACCTACCACCGGTACCAAACTCTACTGACTGCTATAGGTTCAGCTAGAGTGCCATATGCGGAAGTGTAGATAGGCAAGGATTTAATAAAGGATGCAAGTGCTTGAAGAACTACAGGAAACAAAGGTCAGGAAGGCTACTGTTAGTTCTTTGCTGGTAATGTTCATAGAATTGAGAAGTTCAAACAATCACAGGAAATTACCATTAAGATTCACAGCTGCTTGGATCATGAACATAGGTAATTCTTAGGAAAATGCCAAAAGCTACTAAAAAAAACCCCCTCAACTATACTATAGTTCATACGTTGACTTGGTATTGTCAAAGGAACTATAATATGGCATTTATATTTTACTCTTTTATGTCCACATTTTTTTGTAAGTGCCTATCATGGGCAAAATCTTACCCAAAATATAACTAGCAAGTGATGAGTGGAAATGCAGCTCTCAGTCTTCTAGCCCCTAACATGCAGAAGAAAGACTGACAGAATAGAAGGTGTTCTAACTTGATGATAGCAACAGGCGTTATACTTCTCTTAAATACTTTGATCATCATCCCAGCCACTTCAAACTAGTATTGCACCTTCTTTATACCTATATTTTGGAGGAACTTCTTACATATGGCCTTATATTGTAGCCATTTATGAATGTGGATTACATCTCTTACTAGATATGGACTTCTGGAAATTTAAAACAATTCTGTCACATAACAGATTCCCACTACATATTTATTAAATAAGGGAATGTATTAACATAGCCTATTTCCATTTTTTAGTCCTTTATTGTTTGATATTCATGGAAATCTACAATGGATCAAACTCTAGAATCTAAGGAACAGAAAGAGAAGGAAGGATCATTCAAATAAAGAAAAACTGAGTGATCTATTTAATATCTTCTGAAAGTACTTACAATGTTTCAATAAAACCAGAAGATTTGAAACAAGTGTTGAATTCTCTATGGAGGTTGGATAGCATCTTTGCAATGGCTTTCCAACTGTTGCTTTCCAGACACCTGTCATGGCTTAGGATGTGCTCTGGTCTCCTTCAGCCTCCATATCTCATTCTATATGCAGGCAAAGCTGCATGGAAGTAAAGAACTGAGTTCAGACTAACTCATAGAATAAGCTGAGAGCCGTGAAGACACGTCATTGAATCAGGTGTCTGGTCTTATAGTTTTACTGATGACTTACATTGAAGTCACTTAAAGGATGCAACGTTCTACTTTTGGAATAACTGTGCTGTATGTAGGAACAAACAGTGTGTTGCGGTTCAGAAGCAGTCACACATCTGAGAAATACAGTGCAATTAGCAGCTGCTTCCCTAATAAACTTTTTTCTTTTCCTGTGGGGCTAAAATTTTTCACTGAGGCAGCTGTTTATTTCCAAATCAAATTCTGCTGGGTAGAGGATGACTATTTATAGAGGTTCTTTTTGGGAAATTCTGAGAAAGACACTAGCTAGAACTGACATTTTGTGATTATGAACTTATTCTGATCTTTTAATTTTATTTTTAATCATGATCTTGGCAAAAATCAATGTAGTTAAGAATTCATCAGTGGATTATGCACTGGGCCATTCTATCTGGATAACTTACACTCTTTCAAAGGCAGCTTATACAAGGGTCCTTATTATTTCCTGATTAAAATTGGTGCTTCTGAAATGGAGAAAAATTACTTCAGGGACTGTGTGAGGGGATACATTATTAGTAATAACTTGTTAGTTGTGCCAGGTGGAAGGAATATTCCATCAATGACCCAATGACTCTGCCTTCAACTGTGTTCAGTTTGTGGCCAAAATTAGGAAGACACCTTTCGTACCCTTAGGTTCTTTGGATACTCTTTTCTTCCCTTATTTCATGTCCCATCCCTCTCAGATGTCTGGTGAGGTTTTATCTATCTTTTATAATCTGCTCCTAGGGGGAAAAAAATCAATAGTTTACATTTTCACCCAAATGTATTCTTTAATCTAATTTAGAATGCACATGAATCCCTCATATAAAAGAACTTAAGGTTTCCACAGCCAGGTAAATATGGTGATTGAAGGGACATCATATTCTCTCATGCAGCCTTAAAATTGTGTGTGGGCAGCATGATCTGGTGTGCGAGGAATATGGATACTAGCTCAGAGTGGTGAAAAATCCTTTCTGTTCATCCTGAAGCAGGAGTATTCCTTTCATAACCTCAGTTTCTGTCTCTGTGAAGTTGCTCAGTCGTGTCCGACTCTTTGCAACCCCATAGACTGTAGCCTACCAGGCTCCTCCGTCCATGGGATTTTCCAGGCAAGAGTACTGGAGTGGGGTGCCATTTCTTCTCCAGAGGATCTTCCCAACCCAGGGATCGAACCCAGGTCTCCTACATTGTAGGCAGATGCTTTACCGTCTGAACCACCTCTGTAAGATGAGGGAAATGCAGGAGTTCATTGTGAGGACTGAGATGATCATTGCAGGGTTCAGCTGTGTTCTTGCTGTTGGTGTATGTGTGTGCATGTATGCTCAATCATGTCTGACTCTTTGTGATCCCATGGACTGTAGCCCACCAGGCTCCTTTGTCCATGGAATTTTCTAGGCAAGAATCCTGGAGTGGGTTGCCATTTCCTTCTTCAGGGGATCTTCCTGACCAGGGATTGAACCCACGTCTTTTGTGTCTCCTGCACTGGCAGGCAGATTCTTTACCACGGAGCCACCAGGGAAGCCCTCTATTCCTCATACTCTCTTTCTATTTGATCTCTCACTTGTGGCTGACTCAATGACAACTCCATTCTGGAGAGGGTCTTTCTCCTTGGCTTCCTAAACCCAAGTCTGGTTCTCCACTATCTCCCTGGCTACTTTCTTTCAGTCTTCCTTACTGGAATTGTCTCTCTTTAAACACTGGAATTCTTTAAGGTACAGTCCCAAGTTTCCTCTTCTCCCCTCCTGCTTCAATTCTGACATCTTTGCAGATAACTCACAGTAGTGATTTCTAGCTCTGATCTCTCTTCTGAGCTCCACTGCTTAAAGTCATCTTGGAAGCCTCAAACTAGATTAAACTCAGCATTCCCAAAATCGAACTTTCAATCTTTGGGCTTAATTCCTAAGCTTATTTCAGTATTCTGTTTCTCAGTGATTAACCCTTACTTTCACCTATCCAAACAGTTGTGTGGGTCTGAAAGCTCACAATTATTATAAACACCTCCCTCTCTAACTCACCAAATTGTCAATATTTTACCAAAAAGATCTGTCCACGTCTTTCCATGCGTACCATAGCTTGTTATAATCATCTCTCAATCATTGATCTGCTCTGCTCCATTCTGCCCTCCACTTTCCAACCGCTTCTTTACTTTGTGGTCAGACTTACACTCCCTCCAAAGGCAAACTAATCATGTTACCTTCCTCTTCCCTCTCTAGACTTAAAATTCTTTAATTGCTTCCCATTGCAAACTTGTGAACAAAGCTTCCTAAGAAGAATTGTAAGGCTCTGCAGGGCATAGCTCTGAGCTGCTTCGCCATTCCTTATTCCCTCTTGCCCTTCTCTGCTGGGTACAAGCCTTCTGGCTTCAGGTCAGTGTTTCATATTTTTTCACCTTTCTTTCCGCCCCTGGGCCTTTGCACAAGCCATTCCATTTTCCTAATATGCCCTCAACTTCTACTATCTTCCATCTAGTTAACTGTTCCTCTTTCTTCAGATCTTACCTTAATCAACACTTCTCCGGGTAAACCTTTCCTAACCTCCCTTATCAAATCTAATCTTCCTGTTTTAGACTCATGATATCTTATATATGTCCATTATATCATCTAGAGCAGGGGTCCCCAACATCTTGGCTTCAGACCGGTACCTCCTATTAGGTACTACTGATCCTATTAGATACTATTAGGTACTATCAATCCTCCTATTGATCCTATTAGATAAGTAGTAGTGTTAGAAGTAAAGTCCACAATAAATGTAAGGTACTTGAATCATCCCCAAAATGACACTCCACCCTTGGTCCGTGGAAAAACTGATCATCACAAAATAGGTCCCCATTGCCCAAAAGTTTGGAGATAACTAATACATCATTAGGCAAAGTTGTAATTTTATATCTGTTTTACCTCTGTTTATATGATTGTTCATGTAATTGCCTGACTCTTCCACTTCTTTGTAAGGACGGTACACTGAATGCTTTTTTGTTACATTTATTTATTTATTGTCCACCGCTGGATTTCTGTACCTGGTAAAGTGGTTGATACATTGTAGGAGCTAAATTAATATTTGTTAAGTGAATTTCATGGGTTTGTTTAAAAGTATAGTTGTATATCTATTTAGGTAATATTTCCAGCATTTTCTTACTCAATTCATTCTCAATGCAATTTACTCAACTCTTTCATTCTTATTTCTATGTGATCCTTCTCATCACCAAGCTATAAGTTGCCTGTCATCCTCCCGGGAGCTATATTAATGAATCCTTGCTTTCTGGAGCAGACAAGGCTACACTGGTATAAAACAAAACAACAAACCCTTGTCTACTGAGAAAGACTCTGATGCTGGGAGGGTTTGAGGGCAGGAGGAGAAGGGGACGACAGAGGATGAGATGGCTGGATGGCATCACTGACTCGATGGACGTGAGTCTGAGTGAACTCCAGGAGTTGGTGATGGACAGGGAGGCCTGGCGTGCTGCGATTCATGGGCTCACAAAGAGTCGGACATGACTGAGTGACTGAACTGACTGACTGACTGACTAGTGTCTCTTCTCATGAGAGCACTGATCCCATCATGAAGACTCCATCCTTATGACCTAATTGCCTCCCAAAGGCCCCATCTCCAAATAGCATGCCAAAACATGTGGATTTGGGGGAAGCACTCAAGTGCAGTCATGGTATCACAAAATTTACTACTATAACTTCGGGGAATCCTCAGTCTACTTTCTCAACACTCAGATCATATCAATATCTTGCACTGAGAGGATTATTTTCTAGGTTCTTCCACTGTATCTGGTCAGGTCCTCCCCACTAACTCCCTCAAAATACACAATCTTCTTATTTATCCCCATATCTGTTAATATTACAGCCATCTCTTTCCTGGATCACTGCAATAGGCTCATGTCTACTCATCCTGTTTATATTCTTATCTCTTATCAGTTCAGTCCCTCAGTTGTGCCAGACTCTTTGTGACCCCATGAACCACAGCATGCCAGGCCTCCCTATCCATCACCAACTCCCAGAGTTCACCCAAACCCATGTCCATTGAGTCGGTGATGCCATCCAACCATCTCATCCTCTGTTGTCCCCTTCTCCTCCTGCCTCAATCTTTCCCAGCATCAGGGTCTTTTCAAATGAGTCAGCTCTTCGCATCAGGTGGCCAAAGTAATGGAGTTTCAGCTTCAACATAAGTCCTTCCAATGAACACTCAGGACTGATCTCCTTTAGGATGGACTGGTTGGATCTCCTTGCAGTCCAAGGGACTCTCAAGAGTCTTCTCCAACACCACAGTTCAAAAGCATCAATTCTTTGGCACTCAGCTTTCTTTATAGTCCAACTCTTACATCCATACATGGCTACTGGAAAAACCATAGCCTTGACTAGATGGACCTTTGTTGACAAAGTAATGTCTCTGCTTTTAATATGCTGTCTACATTGGTCATAACTTTCCTTCCAAGGAGTAAGTGTCTTTTAATTTCATGGTTGCAATCACTATCTGCAGTGATTTTGGAGTCCCCCAAAATAAAGTCAGCCACTGTTTCCACTGTTTCCTCATCTATTTGCCATGAAGTGATGGGTCTCTTATAGTAGTTATTTTATTGTTGTGAATCAAAATTCTCTGAAACTAAGCAGTTTAAGATGACAAACATTTATTATATCAATCACACAGTCCATGTGGGTCAGGAATCCAGGAGAGGTTTAGGTAGGTAATTTTGGTTGAGGGTCACTCATGCTGTTTACCAGCAGTTCATTCATTTGAAAACTTCTCTGGGTGGGGCTAGAGGAAGCTAATTTTCAAGTTCACTCATGTGGTTGCTCCTCATGATGTGAGTCTCTCCACAGAGCTACATGTAACATAGCACCTGGTTTCCCCCAGAATGAGTAATCTTAGAGACAGACAGAGACACCAAGATAGAAACCACAGTGTCTTTAGTACCAAATCTTGGACATGGCAGGCCATCACTTCTGCTGTACTCCATTGGCCATAGTGATTGATCCTGGAACCATGTGGGAAGGGAATAGACAAAGGTGTGAACTCCATGAGGTGGGGAACATTAGGGGTCTTTTTGGAGACTGGCTGCCACCTCTTCTTACAATCCACCCTCTACCAAAGAGATTACAGAATTTCCCTGTGTAAGACCCTCCAATGATTTTCCCTGATGCTTAAGATAAAATTTCTAATTCTGTTTTTCCTATTGGGTAGAAGTTCAATTCAGGAACCCAGACTTCTTTCACTTTGTGGATTTACCCTAGTCTTTGTTCTTGACAAATGATAAAAGAGACAGAAGGGGTGTACCTGTATCTTACACTTTTTAACCTCTAAATGGTACATGTCGTTTCTGCTCACACTTCATAACCCGGAAATGAGCTTGTCAATCCACACACTTGTACATTAGGAAGTAGAGAAATAACTTGCTGTGTTCAGTGGGTGCTACTTTTAAGGTATGCTTTACAGCTTGAGTTTTCTGACGATAAGTGTTTCTACAGGACTAGGAAGGAAAATTTTAACCTAATACTAGATATCCTTATTAATTAATTATAATCAAAGTCACTATGGCATACTGAAAGAGAATGTGATAACAGTGAATGATATAGCAAAATGACATCATCAGCCTGGGAAATCCCACAATGGCAACTTCAGTACTTTGGGCACTGTTCTCTAGCAGTTCCTTTACATATTATTGTCGTCTTTCACTGACATCCTTTGAGGCAGCTTCCTGATCACTCTGAATACATTATTTCCCTCTCTAGATGACCCAGCCTGGACACTATGAGTCTAGCACCCCATTCTCATATGGAAAATAGAATTCATGTGACTGTCACCCAAAATGACAGCTTACATTATCTCAGAAGAAGATCACTTAATTTGTGGGACATTTTATTAGAGACATTAATTTAGAAGTCAAACCAAACAATATATCCTCTGTTTTCATTTAAAACTTCCCAAAGAAGTTTACCTTGAATTTGTAATAAGAATTAACTATTACTTTAAAAAGAGAAAATGATAGAATATCTTAAGAAATAAGAGCAGTTTCATTATGATTCAAATGGTAAGTTATAGTCCTCTGTTAGTTATTTCATCAAGACAGAATACTAGGGGAATCAAGGGAGATTAAAAAAATTTTCTTCTCATAATTTTTAACTTATTTCAATGTATGATTTAGCACTTTCTTCTTCAAAATTAGTGGACATTTTTACAACTTTGTCCCTTTCCATGATTGGCAACTAAAGAAGAGAAGTCTTTATCAACTTTAAAAGGTACTATAGCTGTGAGAGTGAATCCCACAAGTTATCATTATAATAAAAATTTATTTCAATCATAATTCTTATAAATCAAAATGTTTAACTTTTATAAATTAAGAATATCAAATAAATCATAAATTTATTTTCATGTACTAATACACATTGAAAGGTTGTGCTTGAAATAAATGAAAATACACTGTTGCAAAACATGCTATATTGAAAGTCATTACAAGGCTCATTAGAAAGCAAGATAGGCAGGTAAAGCAATTTAACTTCAATTTTCGAAAATACAGCTATTGAACTGAGTACTAGCTTGTTGATTGACCAAAATAATGCAAAAATCTTCCTTTCTTAGGTCTTTTAGATCAGAATTGATAATCTTGAGTTAGAACTATGATCTAATTGTGAGATGGAGACAAAAACATATGAAAAAAATTTTTTTCATATCTCTTGTTAATTTAATATGCTAAAATACATTTCACCTGCAAAGTGAAACTTGAATTAATAAGGCATGTATTAATATAGAGATAATATATAAACCTCTATTCAGCTGCTGGAGTTTTACACACATTCTAAATTTTCTTTGCCAGCCTTCAATGCTGCTACCCTCAGAACAAGCTTAACAAATTATCATGAGAATTTGTACAGAGTGAGTGAATGAACATCATCTTCATTATCATCATGGAAGAAAGGATCCTGATAAAGATATTACATTCTTCATTAATATATTGACAGCATGGCCAAATATTGAAATGCTTCAAAACAACAACTTCTTTGTTATGCTTTGAATTTTACCAAGTCTATTTTTTTTTTTTTGGATTTGAGTTATATGTATTTATATGAATATTAATTCATTTAGTACAGATAAGCTTTAAGGTCCACAGGCATCAGGGCAGAAACTGAGCTTTAGTTTGTTTGTAGAAACTGACCAAGATCACATTCTGATATGGGGGGACTATTTCTTGATAGTTAGGAGCTAAGCTCCATTATCACAAAAGAAAAGCAAAAGCCTCAAAGAGGAGATAGTCAAGTTCAAACAGAAAGATTAAAAATATATTTATGATTAGAACATATTAAATATTTAAAAAACCCAATGGGGGAATGGGGCTTTTATAATATTTAGCAGTATGGTCTTAAGACTCTAATTATTTCATTAATGAAACAGATTCGCGTGATAACTAAGGATCTTTGAAAACTTTGACCTTTGATAAATATCCAAATGAGCATATTTATCAAGTACCCTATAGAGGCACTAAATATTTTGCTTGCATTATGGCATGAAACACTTATAAAGCACATACAACTGTTATATTTAATTTTGAACAGATAAGAATCTCAAAAAAGCAAAATTAACTTTATTTTTAGTCATACAGCCAAAAAAAAAAAAAAAAAAAATGAGAGAGAGAGACTCAAACCCTCATCTATATGAATCTAAAATAAAAACTTTCAACCACTACTGTACATCGCCTCTGGTGACATAGTCTCTCAAAAGTGGTCGTCTCAAAGAATAATACATGAAAATCGTGGTTATATCTTCATTTAGTATTAATATGATGTCTGAATCTACCAGGTAGGCTGACGGATCAGATGGTGTATGTTTAGACCAAATCCAGAACCAATTTTGGTTTCCCACTTCCCCCTTAAGTGATTTTACTTATTCTTTTAAGACCATTTTAATCCTTACCTGCTCTTCATAACTCTTCCTGACCCATCCCACTGGGCTCATGTCCCACTTCTCTGCCTTTTTAACTGGTAGTGTACATGCCAGGACAGAACTGATTATATTTTACAGCAACAGTCTGTTCCCACTCTCTTATTTCCTCCATATTGTCAGCAAAGCCACTGAGAGCAAGTTAGGGTCCTAGTGAAAAAGAAATTTAAAGCCTAAGAAGAAGCAGATATGCACTGGCATGTTAACAGTTGACTGTTGTATAGCATTATTCCCTCACCCCAAAATTCCCCACCTCCCTGTACATTTTTAAGGTAATGACTGTCTTTTCTCTGTGTTTCCATTATCCAGTATGCTGTACTTAGTCACTCAGTGATGTCCGACTTCTTGCGACCCCATGGACTGTAGCCCGCCAAGCTCCTCTGTCCATGGGGATTCTCCAGGCAAGAATACTGGAGTGGGTTGCCATGCCCTCCTCAGTGGATCTTCCCAACCCAGGGACTGAACCCAAGTCTCCCACATTGCAGGCAGATTTTTTTTTTTACCATCTGAGCCACCAGGGAAGCCTACCATTCAGTACAGTGTTTAGTATACACCAGACAATCAGAAAATGTTGCTTCAACAGATGGCTCAAAAAGAGCTCAGAGAGGACATATGATGATGATATAGTTTTAATTAGGTCTTGAATCTTGAAAAAGAATGAATTTATTCTATACTTTTGACTTAGGCTTGTAATGAACACCAAAATACATTTTTTTCTTTGTAAATGATCATTTCCTGCATAGATGGTAAACATAGCAAGGTATTTACAAGCACAAATTCTTTGACCAGACTGCCTGGCTTTAAATCCTGGTTCTGCTACTTCCTTCCTGTGTGACTCACAGAAACCTTTCTTAACTCCTATACCTCAGTTGTATAATATAAGAAAATATAGGAGTTATAGTAAATTTTTTGTATGGATTTGTTAAGAGGATTAAATAAAATAAACTTTGTAAATTTCTTAGAGGAGTGCTTGGCATATAGTAAATAACAGACATACAAATATTAAGTAACATTTGGTTGAAGTCTTTTTTTTTTTACTAGGCTCTAAGCTCCAACTACCATCTAGAATATACACATAGGAAATAATAGTTGAGTAAACAGGGTTTTCCTTTTAAAATGTGATCTTTAAATTCAACCTTTCATTTTTTTCAACTAAATTCTATGGCATATTTTCAATAATGCCAATACCTACCCGATGCATCTTGAATTCCATTTTGATACGGCAATAATAAAAGCTGGCCACCAAAAAGCAGTTAAATGCAGATACCCTGATTTTTATTTGGAACATGTCCTATTTATTTTTTCAAATTAAATAAACAGTCCTTTATTTCCTCCTGAATTTGTTTTTTTTTTTTTTAAACTCTAGCATTATTTCACTTTTAGAATATTTCATTTTAAAATTTCATAAGAAAAGAATATTTGCACTCATCCTTTAGTACTATCAAAATCTTTGCACAGATCTAGTGGTCATCCCCAAACTCAGAGGTAAGAAATGCAACTCACTCTGCCTTCATGCAACACATGAAAACCTTATATGATACTTTGCAACCTGAACAGGACAATTCCTTTCCATAGTCTGCCTTTCTTCCTCCTCCTCTTATTTTTCTTCTTTTCTTTCAATGTACTAAATGCCTCCATTTTGCCTTATTGGCTGAATTTTGGGAACTGAATTTTCAAGGGGCTAAAAGGAGAAAAAATGACAAGTGAACAAATAAATATAATAAAATCTTATAGGTGTTTGGATAGAATTATCACAGTCTCTCAAGATATGGGCAGTAAGGTGGGATGGGCAAGAAAGTAAGAAAAAGGGAGAAGCTGAGAATTCAACAAAGCTATGGAAAAAATAATACTTGATTTTGTTACCAAATATTTAGTAGGCATTCAGTAGGGAGCGTGACTAAGATAAAGAGGTTTGAGGTAGAAGGAGCAGCTGAAGTGCAGAAGTGGAGGTGAGAGGAGCAGTGAGTGTTGGTTCTATAAGCTGTTGGGTGTGGCTGCTGCTCAGAGATAAGGGTTGGGAGGGAGGTAGAGGTGCAGTGTAGTGGTTTGTATGCAGGGCGGGGTTCTGTCTGGTTTGAGAAGAGTGACTTGATCAGATCTCTCTGCTGGCAATATGAAGAGGGTCAAAGAGGGAGACCAGGACAGGGACATTTAGAAGAGAAAGAAGGATGAGCAGCAGCAGTGAAGAAAAGAGTGAGGCTAATGTGACAGTTCCTGGTGACAGAAGTGGCAGAGAGCATGCCCTCTACAGGGCCAACTGCAGAGATTGTTGTGAGTGGACTCTAACCTTTGCAGGGTGTGGGCTACTTTAGGGGAAAAAGCAACAGATGGCAAAGCTCTCAGAACTGGCAGCAGTGGAACACCATGAGGGAGCAGGGTTTGTGGAACCCAAGAGCTGGAGGTGTGGCTGGAGGTGGGGCAGCCTCAGAGTTCAAACTGTGAGATCCTAAGGCAGTGCCAGAAGCCTACCAAGCGTGGGAAGTGGAGTGGGGGTGGGGCTTGAACTTGAGAATCAATAGCTTTATCTCTCTTTTGCTTGCAGCCTTCTCATCAACAGGGAGGCTTGGCGTGCTGTAGTCCATGTGGTCGCAAAGAGTCAGACATGATTGAGCAACTGAACTGAACTGAACTGAACTGAACTTCTCATCAACACTGGTCAAACCCAACCAGAGGACAAAGGGATCTGAGTGTCACAATCAGTGAATGTCAGACCTTAGGAGCCCAGGACAGGCCAGAGAAGGGTGGAGGGTGATCTTGAGGTGCAAAAAAGCTGACGAGCATCAGTTCAGTCAGTTCAGTCGCTCAGTCATGTCCGACTCTTTGAGACCTCATGAATCGCAGCACGCCAGGGCTCACTGTCCATCACCAACTCCCGGAGTTCACCCAGACTCACGTCCATCGAGTCAGTGATGCCATCCAGCCATCTCATCCTCTGTCGTCCCCTTCTCCTCCTGCCCCCAATCCCTCCCAGCATCAGAGTCTTTTCCAATGAGTCAACTCTTCGCATGAGGTGGCCAAAGTACTGGAGTTTCAGCTTTAGCATCATTCCTTCCAAAGAACACCCAGGACTGACCTACTTTAGAATGGACTGGTTGGATCTCCTTGCAGTCCAAGGGACTCTAAAGAGTCTTCTCCAACACCACAGTTCAAAAGCATCAATTCTTCGGCACTCAGCCTTCTTCACAGTCCAACTCTCACATCCATACATGACCACTGGAAAAACCATAGCCTTGACTAGAGGGACCTTTGTTGGCAAAGTAACATCTCTGCTTTTGAATATGCTATCTAGGTTGGTTATAACTTTCCTTCCAAGGAGTAAGCGTCTTTTAATTTCATGGCTGCAGTCACCATCTGCAGTGATTTTGGAGCCCCAAAAAATAAAGTCTGACACTGTTTCCACTGTTTCCCCATCTATTTCCCATAAAGTGATGGGACCGGATGCCATGATCTTCGTTTTCTGAATGTTGAGCTTTAAGCCAACTTTTTCACTCTCCACTTTCACTTTCATCAAGAGGCTTTTGAGTTCCTCTTCACTTTCTGCCATAAGGGTGGTGTCATCTGCATATCTGAGGTTATTGATATTTCTCCCGGCAATCTTGATTCCAGCTTGTGCTTCATCCAGCCCAGCATTTCTCATGATGTACTCTGCATATAAGTTAAATAAACAGGGTAACAATATACAGCCTTGACGTACTCCTTTTCCTATTTGGAACCAGTCTGTTCCATGTCCATTTCTAACTGTTGCTTCCTGACCTGCATACAGATTTCTCAAGAGGCAGATCAGGTGGTCTGGTATTCCCATCTCTTGCAGAATTTTCCACAGTTTATTGTGATTCACACAGTCAAAGGCTTTGGCATAGTCAATAAAGCAAAAATAGATGTTTTTCTGGAACTCTCTTGCTTTTTCCATGATCCAGCGGATGTTGGCAATTTGATCTCTGGTTCCTCTGCCTTTTCTAAAACCAGCTTGAACATCAGGAAGTTCACGGTTCACATATTGCTGAAGCCTGGCTTGGAGAATTTTGAGCATTACTTTACTAGTGTGTAAGATGAGTGCAATTGTGCGATAATTTGAGCATTCTTTGGCATTGCCTTTCTTTGGGATTGGAATGAAAACTGACCTTTTCCAGTCCTGTGGCCACTGCTGAGTTTTCCAAATTTGCTGGCATGTTGAGTGAAGCACTTTCACAGCATCATCTTTCAGGATTTAAAAGAGCTCAACTGGAATTCCATCACCACCACTAGCTTTGTTCATAGTGATGCTTTCTAAGGCCCACTTGACTTCACATTCCAGGATGTCTGGCTCCAGGTCAGTGATCACACCATTGTGATTATCTGGGTCGTGAAGATCTTTTTTGTACAATTCTTCTGTGTATTCTTGCCATCTCTTCTTAATATCTTCTGCTTCTGTTAGGTCCATACCATTTCTGTCCTTTATCGAGCCCATCTTTGCATGAAATATTCCCTTGGTATCTCTAATTTTCTTGAAGAGATCTCTAGTCTTTCCCATTCTGTTGTTTTCCTCTATTTCTTTGCATTGATCTCTGAAGAAGGCTTTCTTATCTCTTCTTGCTATTCTTTGGAACTCTGCATTCAGATGTTTATATCTTTCCTTTTCTCCTTTGCTTTTCACTTCTCTTCTTTTCACAGCTATTTGTAAGGCCTCCCCAGACAGCCATTTTGCTTTTTTGCATTTCTTTTCCCTGGAGATGGTCTTGATCCCTGTCTCATGTACAATGTCACGAACCTCATTCCATAGCTCATCAGGCACTCTATCTATCAGATCTAGGCCATTAAATCTATTTCTCACTTCCAGTGTATAATCATAAGGGATTTGATTTAGGTCATACCTGAATGGTCTAGTGGTTTTCCCTACTTTCTTCAATTTAAGTCTGAATTTGGCAATAAGGAGTTGATGATCTGAGCCACAGTCAGCTCCTGGTCTTGTTTTTGCTGACTGTATAGAGCTTTTCCATCTTTGGCTGCAAAGAATAGAATCAATCTGATTTCGGTGTTGACCATCTGGTGATGTCCATGTGTAGAGTCTTCTCTTGTGTTGTTGGAAGAGGGTGTTTGTTATGACCAGTGCATTTTCTTGGCAAAACTCTATTAGTCTTTGCCCTGCTTCATTCCGTATCCCAAGGCCAAATTTGCCTGTTACTTCAGGTGTTTCTTGACTTCCTACTTTTGCATTCCAGTCCCCTATAGTGAAAAGGACATCTTTTTTGGGTCTTAGTTCTAAAAGGTCTTGCAGGTCTTCATAGAACTGTTCAACTTCAGCTTCTTCAGAGTTAATGGTTTGGGCATAGACTTGGATTACTGTGATATTGAATGGTTTGCCTTGGAAATGAACAGAGATCATCCTGTCGTTTTTGAGATTGCATCCAAGTACTGCATTTCGGACTCTTTTGTTGACCATGATGGCTACTCCATTTCTTCTGAGGGATTCCTACCCGCAGTAGTAGATATAATGGTCATCTGAGTTAAATTCACCCATTCCAGTCCATTTTAGTTCGCTGATTCCTAGAATGTCGACATTACCCTTGCCATCTCTTGTTTCACCACTTCCAATTAGGAGGGCCAAATCAGTCATGACAGTGGGAGGAAGCAGAGTGGGGAGTCTGGAGTGATTCTAGGTCTAGTAACTTAAGCAGGAGAACAAATGCTTTGCTTCAGTGCCCTAAAACTCAGAAAACACAAACATTGTGATGAATGATTTTAAAAGCTTGATCCAATGATGAAGGTTCAGCCTCAGCAAATTTTCTGTTTCTCTAACAAAAGCCACACTGGCCCCACATAACACACTGTGTTTGCACACTGCTTACAGAGCCATTGGCAACAGTGATGGCTGATATGACACCCTCAGCTCTGCTCTCATTTGTCCTCCCAGAGTTAGCAGCCTTTTGTAATTTGCACAAAGATGCCACAAAAATAAGCTGTATCTTTGAGCTGTCACCATTAGAATGAGAATCTGCCCTTGCCCCCAAAGGAAGTGAATTAAGATTCACGGTCAAGAGTCAAGGTCAAGGCAATGAATAGAGGCATGGGTATACACTCACCACCTGGGAAATATTTGTGCAAAATAGGTTACTAGTAGTGGGTTCTAAATTACATGATAGACTTGTTAATAAATTTTATAGATTAGGGCCACTATGCGAGCTTGAAAATTTTCCAAAATGTCTATTATTTTGGCTTTGACTCTAGCCTGGAGGAATTCATTATTAAACTTGTTTGCCTTGCAAGCTGTAATAATTGATATTAACAATAACATTCTGCTCATAGCTCTATGCTGTTGAGCTTAAGAGTTCTTCAAAGCTCTTCTGCTTAGTCCATGTCTTCCAAAGATAGATTCGTTTCCAAGTTTAAAGCTAAATTGAAAATCAAACTAGGTGAGGGGGAAGAAATGTTTGAAACTGGTTCTTTTCAGGTTCTCTGGGCATTGGACATGCATCTCACATTTCCAAAGAGAAAAGGTGAAAGTGATGAAGGGACAGGACCTCCTGTTCTGGCTCACACAGGCCACAATTTTCAAAATCAAAAATAAGAAAGAAAAAATATTTCTTTGACTTCTTCCAAAATATAGGACTATCATCTTTGTCATGTTCATTTATACACTCTCCTCCTAGAAGAGCACAAGTTTTCCTTCTAAACTGTGGGAGTTGGGACTATCCAAAGCTGCAATTTAGGGTCAGGGAGCAGGATACTGAATAGCTTTTTGAGGATCTTTCTATCTGAGATTCTTCTATAGAGTTTACAAAAAGGAGTCTGAGAACGTGTTTGTCCTGGGCCTGTGTGTGTGTGTGCTCAGTCACTAAGTCGTGTCCAACTCTCTGTGATCCCTTGAACTGTAGTCTTCCAGGCTCCTCAGTCCATGAGATTTTCAAGGCAAGAATACTGGAGTGGGTTGTCATATCCTCTTCCAGAGGATCTTCCCAACCCAAGGACTGAACCTGTGTCTCCCACGACTTCAGCATTGGTAGGTGGATTCTTTACCACTGAGCCACTGGCTTAGTTCATATAATCAAAACCTTATTGCATGCTCACTTCAGCAGGGCATATACTAAAGTTGGAATCATACAAAGAAGATTAGCATGGCCCCTGTGAAGGATGACATGCAGATTCATGAAAAGCATTCCATACTTTCTGAAGCTCCAGACATTATAAAACTCTTAGAGGAAAACATAGGCAGAACACTCTTTGACATAAATCACAGCAAGACCTTTTTGACCCACCTCCTAGAGAAATGAAAATAAAAGCAAAAAATAAACAAATGAGGCCTAATGAAACTTAAAAGCTTTTGTATAGCAAAGGAAACCATCAACAAGATGAAAAGACAACCCTCAAAAGAATGGGAGAAAATATTTGCTAATAGAGCAACTGACAAAGGATTAATCTTCAAAATATACCAGCGGCTCATGTAGGTCAATACCAATAAGACAAACAACTCAATAAAAAAATGAGTGGAAGACCTAAATAGACATTTCTCCAAAGAAGACACACAGATAGCCAACAAACACATGAAAATACACTCAACATCACTAATTATTAGAAAAATGCAAATCAAAACTAAAATGAGGCATCATCTCACACTGATCAGAATGATCATCATCAAAAAAATTCACAAACAACAAATTCTGGAGAAAATGTGGAGAAAAGGGAACCCTCTTACACTGTTGGGAATGTAAATTGATATAGCCACTATGGAAAACAGTATGGAGGTTCTTTAAAAAACTAAAGACAAAGCTACCATATGACCCAGAAATCCCACTACTGGACATATACCCAGAGAAAGCCACAATTCAAAATGACACACGCATCCTAATGTTCATTGCAGCACTATTTACAATAGTCAGGACATGGAAAAACTTAAATATCCATCAATAGAGGAATGGATAAAGAAGATATGGTACATATATACAATGGAATATTACTCAGCCATAAAAGGAATGAAATTGTGCCATTTGCAGACATGGAAAGATTTAGAGACTGTCATACAGAGTGAAGTAAGTCAGAGTGAGAAAAACAAATATGTAAATTGCTTGTATGTGGAATCTAGAAAAATGGTATAGATAATCTTATTTGCAAAGCAGAAATAGAGACACAGATGTGAACAAATGTATGAATACCAAGGGGGAAAGGGAGCGGAAGGACGAATTAGATTGGGATTGACGTCATACACTATTGATACTGTGCATGAAACAGATAACTAATGAAAACATACTGTTTATCATAGGAAACTCCACTCAGTGCTCTGTGGTGGCCTAAATGGGAAGGAGATGCAAAAAAGAGGGGATATATGTATACCTATGGCTGATTCACTTTGCTGTACAGTAGAAACTAACATAACATTGTAAAGCAACTACATTCCAATAAAATTTATAAAAAATAGTATGAAGAAATGTGCACAGATAGGGGAAATGTTATAGATTCAGAAATTTATGAATTTGTCAATATACTAAACATTACTGAATTATATACCCCCAAAAAATGTTATTGAGAGAAAAGTCATTCTTGAATTGCTCATCTGTCAAGACTGTATTACATCTTATTGAAATGCGTGGTACAAGTCTTTTTCTCCAATTTTGAAATTCAAAAAACCTGAAAAAAATAAAAAGATCTCTATAACTTGTTTTGTGAGAAAACCTCATTTGGCCTAAATTATTTGGCAGTAGAAGTTGACATAAATTGTAAGAGTCTGTTTTTAGTATTTATTCATTTTTCTCAGAGTAAGTATTACTATATCTAATTGCAGTAATATGGTAATTATAAGGTGATGTCCCAGACCTTTGATGGATTATATGTAGTAAGGAATATACAATGTATTGCCATTCAAAAATTCCACAAAATTGTATATTACAAAAATATCTAGCCTTACAATTTTCAGACTCACAGAGTGTCAGCTGTCAGATTGCAGATTTGTATTGACAGGAGAATTACCTGTGGAATGCTGGCTTCTATCTCACAGAAGAATGAAAATGTTTCTAATTTTGCTGAACATAACAGATGCTCAATGAATATTGTTGACTTAATGATTTATTACTGAGTAACATATCTGAAGGTGCAGATGAAGAGGCAGAAATAGATAAATGGAAATGTGAGGAGATAAAGATATATCTTCAAGGTAAGAGAAGCACAATCAGTTTTTCAGGTGAGTAAAGTTTAGAGGAGGTAGAATTTCAAGAGATAAGTTTTCCAAATGCAAAGGTTTTTAAAAAATACCTTTTCTTTCATAGAAAGTTAAAACGGATTATTTTTATTCTGTGTTTAATATTGAAGGGATTCCTGTAATTCCTTTTTATTTATTTCTTTTTGGTTGCATGGATGAAGGATCTTATTTCCTGACTAGGGTTCGAACCCATGCCCACTGTAGTGGGAGCATAGACTTCTAACCGCTGAACTACCAAGGAATTCCCGTCCTGTAATTTCTTGAATACTTTGTTTTCTTTAGGGACTAAAGAATAGGGATAACTATTAAAATTGGTTTATAAATCATATCTCAATTATTTTAATCATTTATTGAGCATGAGCAGACCAAGTGCCATATATTCATAATTTAATTTAATCCTCACAAAAGCTGTATGAGATAGAAGTTTTTTTTTTTTTCAATTTTCCACATAAGGGCATTTCTAGATAAATCAAATAACTTATCTGAAGTCATATAATAGTAAGAATTACAGCCAGAGCGTTCAACTCAAGCAGAGCCCCAATCCTTTGTTCTTACTTACTGTACTTTATTCTATAATAACCTGAAATTCATGGTTAAAAATAAAAATGTGGACAGCCCTTAAATAACCACACAGTATTGTATAATATGTGCTGAGCTATGTTCTCTTATAAGGGCATAGTTGGGAGTTATCAGAAAGGCCGTCTTGGACATAAGCTATATTGTTAAGCTATATACAGTATTCAGCTGTAATGAAAACCAGGAAGTCCAATAACAGTGCTTAAATAAACAAGCTCACATAATATTATGCTCAGGCTTCCCAGGTGGCTCAGTGGTAAAGACTCTGCCTGCCAGTGCAGGAGACATAGGAGATGTGGGTTTGACCCCTGGACTGGGAAGATCCCCTAGCAACCCACTCCAGTATTCTTGCCTGGAAAATTCCATGGAGAGGAGCCTGGTGGGCTATAGTCCACGGGGTCGCAAAGAGTTGAACATGACTGAGCGCGCACGCACACACACACACACACACACAAAATATTACACTCACATAAGAAGTCTGGAGGTAGGTTGTTCTCAGCATGGATATCGTGGATTAAAGGTATCAGTTTTAAGAGCCTTAGGATTTCTTTGGCTTTTCTCCTAATGTTCCCAAGTTGTTTGCTGCAGTTTCAACTTTTGTATCCCAATTCAAGGCAGGAAGAAGGAGGGAGGAGGATGGATTGGCTATGACTACCCTTTTATTCAAGGAAATTAAAAACTTCCCCAGAAGCGTCCCGGCAGTTGTCCAGTTATATGGTTCTATGGTCACCCCAGGTGTCTGAGAGGGTGGAAGAATGAAGAACCATGTCTTAGCTGGGTCAGTCCAACCATGGGTAATTATCTAGGACAGGGGTTTGAAACTTTTTCTTTAAAGGGCCACATAGTAGGTAATTTAAGTTTTGCAATCCAGATGGTCTCTGTAGCAGCTGCTCAGTTGTGTGGCTTCCACAGTATAAAAGTGGCCCATAGACAATGTGTAAATGAATGGGCTTGTTTGTGTTCCAATAAAACTTTATTTATAAAACTGGCAGCAGAACTGATTTGATGGGAGGCTATAATTTACCAGCCCCTACCATGCAACTTGGCACATTGCTGACAAGCCAAAGGGAGATTCACTTATGAGCAAGAAAGAAGGGAGGGGATCATGGGTAGAACTAACAGCGACTGTGATTGAGGATAGAAATATTCTTTTGACTTATTCTTTTCTCCCTCGCTTTCCAAGTTTGCAGCTGGAGATTTTATGCTCTTGTACTATGAAGTTGTAAAGGTAATAGATGTAGCAACCTCCATCAAGAGAGCTTGTGGGGAATTGGTTATATAGACCTGAGGCCATCTCTTGGCCCATACAAACTGTCAGCTTTTGGTAGTGGATGCCACAGACTGTTGGTACCAGAGTGTGGAAGACAGTGATTGCCGCCTGTCCATTTCCCACACTTCTTCTTATTATTCAGCAAGGGGAAATAATGTGCTCAGGTAAAAAAGTGTATTTCCAGCCTCCCATGCTGCAAGAAGTGGTCATGAGCATCATCCTGGCCAATGAGACATGAGTGGAAGTTCCTGGGCAAGAAAGATTTTTAAGGTGACAGCTTCCTTAGCATGAATTTTTGCTTTTCTCTTATTTCTCTATGCCCTTTCTGCTTGGACAGCACCATCTTGTCACCACAGTGTAACAAGCATGAGGGTAAGGGCCACCGACTAAAATGACTGAATCGGAGAGTAGAAGCAGCCCCGTACCTGACAACATTATGGAGCTACTCCATCATGGGCAGTTGGACACAAGGAGAAGGAAAATCCCTTAAATTGTTTAATCCATTGCTTACTTGGAGTTTCTGTGGCTTGAAGCCAAATGCACTCGTGACAGATGTACAGGATGTCTTGTGTTCAAAGGAGCAAAAAGAAATGGCTCTCTTTTCCACGTGGAGTCAGAGAACAGGACTCCTCATTTTCTGCTTCTGACTCTGTGGTGAGACATTCACATTCTTCTTAGTCAGGGTTAGTCTCTCCTAGTTTTTAATGCTTTCTGGCTGAGATTGGCTTAGTGTGTCCCATTACAGAGAACATGCTGTGAGGTGGTGCCTGGGATCCTGATTTTCCACTTTGGTTCCCACCACACCTTATTTGCTTATTAGGTCACAGATGTGCCTTCAAACCCATTCAAGCAGTGTAGAGTTACTGTTACTATGTTTCCTCAGCTCAACTGTTGAATATATTTTAACAGGTCAAACAAATTGACATGTTTGCTAATTCATTCACTACAGAGTTAGGGATATTTTGTAATATTTCAATTGACTTACAGGCCAGTTACACATTTTCCCCATTTAGAAAAAAATAAAATAAGTTTAATTCTACTATGAGGAGTGTTAACATGTAGTAGTGTTATCTCCTAGATATACATAAAGACAGATACATATATTACATACACATTCACCTATTTGAAGTCTTGATGTATACTGAGTTTTGTATCTTGCTGGTTTTTCACATTATAAAGTGAACAATTCTCTGTTCTGCTATGTCAAATAGTCTTTAAAACATGATTTTTTAGTGGCAGTATAGTATTGCATCATATTACCAGTGTTTTTTCTTTTCTTTTTCATTATAGTTTATTATAAGACATTGAATATAGTTCCCTGTGCTAGCTATATAGTAGGACCTTGCTAGTTATCCATTCTGCATATAATAGTTTGCATCTGTTAATCCTTTACTCCCAGTTCAACCCTCCCTGACTCCTTGGTAAGCACAGGCTGTGCACTATGTCTGTGAGTCTATTTCTGTTTTGTTCATTTGTGTCAGACTTTAGGTTCCACATATATACAATATCATACGGTATTTGTCTTTCTCTTCCTGACTTACTTTGCATGGTATGATACTCTATCCACATAACTGCAAATGGCATTTCATTATTTTTTTACAGCTGAGTAATCAAACTATGTTTTAAAGCTCACTATAGATAGATGTTTCAGTTGCTTTTAATATTTGGCCATTATAACAAATATGAACAACCTTATATGAAACTTTTTCCTTTGTTATACGGGAATACTTTCTTAGAACAAATTACTAGGAATAAACCTTCTGGATCAAATATTGACAGTTTTTATTTACTGCCAAATAGCCCTCCTACAGGATAGATGTTGTTGTTCAGTCACTCAGTCGTGTACAACTCTTTGCAACCCCATGGGGAGAATGCCATGCTTCTCTGTCCTTCACCATCTCTTGGAGTTTGATAGTACTGACATTTAATCCCCTTAGCAGCGTATATGTAGGTTTATGTGTTTATGCTATTTTCTACACTTTCACATACACTAAGTTAAAAAAAAGTTTGAAATCATTTCACAGGAAAAAAAAGTCTTTAGATCTTAACATCTTTTTAATGGATGAGGTTGAGCATCTACTTCATATGTTAATTTGGCTATGCTAAGAACTAAAGAGCCTCTTGCTGAAAGTGAAAGAGGAGAGTGAAAAAGTTGGCTTAAAGCTCAACATTCAGAAAACGAAGATCATGGCATCCGGTCCCATCACTTCATGGCAAATAGATGAGGAAACAGTGGAAACAGTGGAAACTTTATTTTTCTGGGCTCCAAAATCACTGTGGATGGTGATTGCAGCCATGAAATTAAAAAACACTTGCTCCTTGGAAGAAAAGTTATGACCAACCTAGACAGCATATTAAAAAGCAAAGAAATTGCCAACAAAGGTCCATCTAGTCAAGGCTATGGTTTTTCCAGTAGTCATGTACGGGTTAGAGCTGAGCACCAAAGAATTGATGCTTTTGAACTGTGATGTTGGAGAAGACTCTTGAGAGTCCCTTGGACTGCAAGGAGATCCAACCAGTCCATCCTAAAGGAGATCAGTCCTGGGTGTTCATTGGAAGGACTGATGTTGAAGCTGAAACTCCAATACTTTGACCACACAATGCAGAGAGCTGACTCATTTGAAAAGACCCTGATACTGGGAAAGATTGAGGGCAGGAGGAGAAGGGGACGACAGAGGATGAGATTGTTGGATGGCATCACCGACACAATGGACATGAGTTTGGGTGAACTCTGGGAGCTGGTGATGGACAGGGAGGCCTGGTGTGCTGCAGTTCATGGGGTCACAAAGAGTTGGACACAACTGAGCAACTGAACTGAACTATTTCTCTTTATTTCTGTATAACTTATTTGGCTGTGTATATTTTACTCATGAATATTTTAATTACCTATGTATTATTGATATAGATTCTTTCTCCTCTGTGTTTTTCATAAGATAAATAACTGTGTTTTCCTGAATGTGATGTAATTATGAGCTTTCTGTGATACTCCTATAAAAATAGCCAATAGTTAAACCCCATGCAAGAAGCATCAACATTTAGCAATATTTTAGGTTGAACACGGAAGATGTTATACTCTTGATATTAACATTTTTCTAAAAAGCGTATGTCTACTTTGATATGTTTTCTTCATAAATGACATGCACTTAGAGTGGTGGTGGGGAATCCATATTTTTTCTTAAGTCATATAAGTACTGTGAACAGTAAACTGTAATGGAAAATCTCCATTCCTTGGTATTGCTCCATCATCTGTCCTTGAATTGCAGCTTTGCAGTCTCTTAACAATGTGTCTTCAAGCCCGTAACTCTGAATGCCTATATTACCCTGAATATACCACTTTTTGAAACTCAATATTTGTATTTTTTTCTTCAGCTACTTTGAAAGTGGTACCATTTATCTAGAAAGGGTGATAAAAAATAGGCTTTAGATATTTTATTTAAACCAGTTTGATGACTTTAATCCTCCTTGAAGCTAAAACAAAGTCTTGCATGAGAATATAGTTTTCCATGTTTTTATTATAATCACATATTCTAAATTAGGTAACTGTTTGAAAACTTGCTTTTCTTAAACCTACCATTTTATTTACCCCTTTGTTTTCATGAAAAATTCTATAATTCCTGGAGAGTTTATTTCAAGTGGATACTTTCTAACAGAGTTTAGAAATGCTAAAGTCACGTTCTCTGAAATTGCTTGCATCTGCTTCTCATTCTCCCCTGACCAGCTCTATGGACTTAGATTCCTCATTGTGAAACCAGAAACTGATGATGTCATGTCTGAGAATTTCATTGTACAGTGTTTACAATGGGAAGAAAAGTACTTTTTTCTCTTGCTCCTTTCTGAATAAAACACTGCTCTATCTCTCACATTTGCCTAAAATAAATGTGTTCTATGCCTGATTGTTATTCGAACAAGAACTCTATGGGATAACATGAGCCAATCTCTAATCCAGAAGAATAGGTCAGAGGCATCATACTTCGAAATGAAAATACGTGGTGGCTTCTCTCTTAAAGGAATATTCCTATTTTCAAAGAAAAAGGCCAACTATATCCAGAAGTTATTTCTGGCTAGTTTACGGACAATAAGCAGAAGCTCAGTGAGAGGACGTTTGGTTAGATCACAATGCATTTTCTTCGGTTGTGTGCCGGTTGTGGCCGTCAACTTAAAGCCCTAATCCTTGGTATCTCAGTAATTGGTTCTGAGTCTCTCTTTAAGGTAGTCACTACTGGCGCTCAGTCATAAAAGCTGTAATAGCCAGGATCTATCAAGGTTGTGTCATGCCCTCACATGGCCTGCACTGGTCCATACAGAGTCTTCACGTAACTCAGAAACAATCCCTCCCCTTGGCCTCCCCTCCTTCTTCCCTCAATCTGGTGGGCTCAGGGCTTAATAAGCAATGGTCCCTTTGTACAGGTTAAAAGGGGTGCTGCCTACCTTTGGGCAGCCAAGGCTTAGAAGATGAAGTGTGGGCTGGATTTTAGCCTCCACTTTCTGCCTCAGCAAGACTCTCGTTCATGATGCAGCCTACACATCAACACACAGTATAAAGCACTTTATGTGGATTAACTCACTTGATCATGAGAATGAGAGTTCTTTGCTTTGAGACCTATTATTGGAAACGTCGTGAAGTCACTCACCTGATCAAGAAGAGGTGGAGAGGGCAGGCAAAGGGCACTTCCTACCTTCCTGAGAGTGCCCTAACCCAGCTGAGAACTTAGCCTGCAGGAGACGAAAAGTGTCTTCCATCAGCTCAGAACGTATGGTATTTATTTGTATAAGACACTTCCCAGGACCCCTGGAAGTGACTTCCAGTTCAGGCCCAGCATCTACAACCCTGAGAGGGAAGGAGGCGTGCTTGTGACAAACTGGGAAAGCAAGACTAATAAAGAGGTGTGACAACACTCACTAAAAGTCTCAGAAAGAGGATGGTGAGATGTTGTTCACACGTTACTCAGGGTTGTGTCCCATGGAGCCAGCTTTCCCTTTAGATACACTGATGGACTCAGACCTGATATGAAGATCTGAGAAGTGCAAGTAAGTTAGATCCTTAAGTCATTCATGGACTCCAGAGTTTCCAAGGGTTATTTTGTGTCATCAGGTAGCATGGTGAACGAGGGCAGAACAGGGAAGTCGTGCTGAGAACCACGTTGGAAATAGAATAATGTCAGGTGGGCAGTCCCAGGGCCACACCGTGCCACACAGCGGGAGTGAATCGGTTGGGGATGTGACTATCGGAGCAAGGCAGCAAACATGAGAGGTGACAAGTGCCATCCAGGAGAACTCGTGATCCCACAGGAGAGATGCCTGCTTGGGAGTTCAGAGATAGACTTCAGACTCACATGCTCTGTTGGAATACCTCTTTTCCCTCTTGGAGAGTGGAAGTATGAACTGAGGTGACATAGACTCGGGTAGATCAGAAAGGTTTGTACAAACAAGCAAGGGGACAAACATCTCCAGGGAGTGGGATTACCTGCAGAAGCTGAGACAGTGCAATGTGTTCAGGAGCCAGACCAAGCTGCTGGGGTGAAGAACTTGTCTTGTGGGACAGCGGAGATTGGAAGATTCTTGGAAGAATCTACCTACCAGTTGGCACAATTGGAAGATTGGTAGGTGGGAGACATTGCAAATGGTGTGAATTTTAGAAAGAGAATTTACATTTCTGGAACATGTTTTATTTGCTGGGCAATTAAATATACATGAGTTCATTCCATTCTCACCATAAACACTGTTTTGAGTGTTTTTACTTATAAGTGCAATTCACATTTTGCTGATGAGAAAAATGAGTTTGAGAGAGGTAAAGTAACTTATGAGTCTAGGGGTAATTCAGAGATTTGAACTCAAATTTAGCTGGTTCCAAAACCTAATCATTTTTATTCTCCCATATTGTCAGACTTTAGCAAGGGGTTTCTTGAGAAACATGATAAAATGACTGTCTGAGGACAATTAGGATAACTATGGTGAGCACAATAGACTTGAGCAGAGAGGGGCATGGAGTGTTTTAGGAAGTCATTCCAAGTAGAGGCTAGACTAGGTTTGTGGTCAAGGAAAAGAGTAAATATAAGGACATTTCAAAAGAATTAGTGGAATTTGGCATCTGGCTGAATAAAAGTTGAAGGAAAGGGAATAAGCAGGTGGAGCCGTGGAAGGGACACTGGATGGGGATTTAGGATGTTAGGTCTGGTTCTTGCTTATAGTGTGAACTTGCAGAAGACAAGGGTCTTTCAACTGCATGTCCTTGTCTGAAAAGTAAATGAATTAGATTAGGTATCCTTGAAGATTTTAGCCAATTCTAGAATTCTATGCATCACTAATTTAAGATGACTCAAAGGTTGCAAGCCTGGGTGGTTGGAAGAACATCCTTTTATTGATAGAAAGGACATCCTTTCTTTAATGGAAATACACTAATAGGGAAGATGGTGGTTATGTTTCTGGATGGGAAAAGCATGTTTCCAGCCTTGTATATAACCATCATCCCAGATGCACCCTGGTATTCACCTGATTCCCTACCAGAAACATCCTTCCAACCCTCCCCATTTACCAACCTTCCATTTTCCAGCCACAGCCCCACATTCCAATCCTGAGCTCCCCGTCATGTGCTGATACCACACTGAGTAATCCCTTTTAGTCTTGCAAAGTGTCTATAGTTACACAGCCAATCATCCTACACTTTCTTCCTAAGAGGAGAGAAAGGCAAGACTAAGGAAATCTTTCGCATACATTATTTACTGAAGAAACATTTCTGATTTAATGTAAAAAACTATGTATCTCAAAGTCATCATTACAATAAGATCTAGAGTATGTGTAGACACTTTCTCAAAATATTTGTGATTCCCTTTAAACTAGACAAAACATATGAAAATCTAAATTGGCAAAATTGATGAATCAGGAAAACCATAACCTTCTTGGGAAACATTTTTCAGTAGAGACTCTCCTATATAGTGAAATTCTCTAAAGCATTTAAAATGACTCTAATGTTAAAAATATTATTAGCATAAGAGTTTTTAGGTGTTTACACCTGGGGTGACATGGGGTACACTTGCAAATGGAAAGGCAACCATTGTGATAGCATTAGGAATCAACCTGAAACAATGTTGGAGAAAGTAGGCTACGCCTAATGTTCCAAGATTTTTGCTGATTGGAAAGGGCAATAGGAAATAAGGTAATAAACTCTTCCCTAGCCTTGTAGTTCAGATGAGATTTGCGAAAACAAAACAAAACAAAACAGGGATTGGTGGTCAGCAAAGTGAATTCTGAGACATGGTTTGATGAAGACATTTTTCCAATGATTCAGTTTACATAGCAAACATAGGAGTCCCAGTTTCCACCATATTCTCGCAAAGCTCAGCTGCAAAGCATGGTTGTACTCTTCAGTTAGATTGAGTAGGCCATTTGCTTTCCATAGATTCTTCATTAGGAAGTTCCTTTGAGGTTCCTTTGACTCCAAGAATATTGGTTAGATGAAAACACAAAATCTAGATAATGAAACAGATCTGGCATCAATTCCTGCTTCCATTGCTTAGTACATATGGAGGTTAAGCCATTCACATAATCGTTTTTTGTCTCTCTTAGCTTCACAAATTTGCCTCTGATGAGACCTTCCTCCAATGAAGTCCAGCAGAATTATTTGATTTTCAAATGGATTTTCAAAATCACTCACTTGTCATGGAATCACAGAGTTGGAGCTGAATATCTTAGAAACTCTTTTATGCTGTATAAGTGACTGATCCCAAAGAGGCAAAAGAATATACCCAAGTCATACCACTTTAATGGTAGAGCAGAGACCAGGTTTTCAAACTGTGTTCCAATGATGCATGAACACATGAGCTGGCGAAAGGCAGAGGAACTCTGGGGAGGAACTCTGGGGAGTGCTGGGTCCACTGTCAACGCTTAGGAAGTCTTAAGAAACCATAACAAAAATAACACAAGAGTATGTCAAAAGAGCAGAGGCAAAGTGAAGACTGAAACTTCTGAAATTGAGATTTAGGTTTCCATCGCCTAGGCTAAGCTCAAAGAGAAGGGTTAACAGGTGCAAACCTCTGTTCTAACCTCACACAAAAATTCTCCTCTTGGGATCCATTCAGGAGAGGGTCCGTTGGTGGGTTTGGGTACTTTGCATAGTGTAGCAATTATCTTCTTTATTCAGGGGTTAAAGCAAAGATGTTTTATCTTGAATCTTTCTGTAGAAGGGGAAATTGCAAGATTCCAGGACAGTAGCATCATATAGTTTTTTGTTTTTTTTTTTCCTGATATTTTCAAACCCGCAACTGCCAATCTCACCTCAGTTGCTGAGTTATTTTATTCTTGCCTCCTGCACATGGCTTTTCTTGGCAGCAGAGAAAGAAGAGAAAGGAGCGGGGAGGGAAATAGAGGAAGAAGGGAAAAAGACGGAAGAGCTGGTTCTTTCCCGGCTGTAGGCATTCTCTTATTTCCTCACTCAAGTCAGCGATTGCCTGTTCAGGCAGGCAAAGATGAAGCTCCCTGGCAAGTGAGGGCTCCTATCCTTGCCAAAGTCAGTCCATGAGGATCCTAAGAGAGCTTCCCCTCTCTTGCTTCAAAGAAACCAGCCCCCAGAAAACTTGTCATTCCTAAAAGCTTTCAAAAGCTGTTTTCCCAAGCTTGTGTTTTGTATGGACTGGAGGAACTATCTCCATGACAGCTTTCCCCCATTATAATTTGATCACAAGTTTTCACCAACAATTAGACTTGCCAAGCTAGATAGAAATGCCCATTTTTTCCCTTCTTCAATAGTGCCCTGGGTTTAACAGTCCTACCTGACATCCTCCAAATTCTGTGCTACTGAAACGGTTGGACGTCTGTTCATGAAACCATATGGAATTCACATTTCTAAAAGGCCATTCCCTGAAGGAGATAATCATCTTTCCAGTAAAACATTGTGTCAAGCTACAACGTGATGATTACCTTTGGGTGGGGCTTTGGTATTTCTAGTTGGCAGATAGTTTGTTCTCTCAGTCAAAATGACAGGACATGTGAAGCCTTATTTTCCCCAGCAAATGAATTATTCAAACCTGTTCAAGTAATTAGAAAGGAAACAAAGGAAAGTAAAATGTGACATTTTCTAATGTGGTGAATCATACTGTATTTGCACTTTCTCATGCCAAACCCAGGCAGCCACATATTTGCAATCCAACAATAATTGCAGATACTTTCATGTGAATAGTGTTGTCTTTGAGACATCCTTAGATGAAAGACGCACAAAAGAATATATGCCACAAAAACTCACACACTGCCTGGTTTTATGGATTTGACATTTGTAACCCAGCCCTTAGGTTTTATGAGCAGCAGAGCCCTTCTCTTTGTCAGATTCACATTATCTTAAATTTTTCAAGTTGAACATAAAGTTCAATTAGTGGTTTATATCAGACCAATAAAAATTTTTAAAGATGAACATGTGTTAAATAAGAAACATATTGATGCCATTAAAGCACAAGTAAATACAGACTTTTTTTTGAGAACTGGAGCCTGGGGCAAGTAGAAAGTGAGAAATATTTCCCAGGCTTATGGACTTAAAAGCTTCAGTTTGGTGTATTTTTCTTTTCACAAAACATGTTTTTTAAGCACTCTACATCCATATATTTATAAAGTAGAGTTGTATCCATGGTACACACATCCTTTCCACTTGAGATATGAGCACTAAGATATTTGAATCATTTCACAAGGATTCATGTCCTGGCATGTCTTCTTACTCAGGTACAGTTTTACAGTGAGCTCTACTCACGACTTATAAAGCTTTGTGATTTCTAAATGTTACATTTAGATACCGATATAGACTGATCAGTGTCATTCTCCAGAGTCACAAAAATTATGACGAGCTTTATTTCTTCTTAGTACCTGAAAGATACATGAGAAGAGTTTTTCTACCAGTCCTGAAGTCTTCAGGTGTCTGCCTGGCTCACTGACCCAGCTGCCATCCCAGTGGCTGAAGAGGTGAGATAAACTCCCTCATAATGGTACCCTCCAGAACAACCAAATGTAGAAACGTGCCCAGAAGAATGCCCAGCTTGGGGACTACCTGTCAAAGGCTTCCTCCAAGGAATTATTCGTAGAATAGTGGGGATGTTTTTACAGTTCTCATAGAATATATTTTCTTCTATATTGACGGCCAATGCTCATTATACTAGACACACTTTTAGAGAGCCAAGGTAACCCTCCAGTACAAAGTATATTTTTTATATGTTTGCAGAGAAAAATTGTGTTGATATTGTATACAACCTGGGTTCTGTTCATGCAGAGTTGTATAAAACCATAAAGAAATCCATTGAACCCATTGTTTGGAGACCTGGAAGTCTTCCGAAGACATGCCACTCTCCCCAGTTATGCTGTTTAGTGGACTTAGGTCTATGATGTTCTCTCATCCTGAACAAACAGATCTCAAAAGAAGCCTAATAGGGTTAGATAAGTAGTATTGGGAGTTGAAAGGAAAAGATTCTAGATTGTGGAAAGAAGATCCATAAAACTAATTTTTCTATTATATGATGCATTTTCTTTGGAGGAAAATTAAGCTTTAGGAGTGGTTAGCAAGGTTTGCATATATTTCTAATTGCCACTTAATTAATAACAAAGGAACATAAAATCACTAAGTTTATTAAGATTTTCTCTAAGACTTGAATACAGGGACTAGTAAAGCAATAGTATTTGGAAATAAAATTTAGACACTAGTTAGGGGGAGTCTGTTGATCTTGGATTGGATTCAGGTTAGTGGTCTAATAAGAGTTGGAATGTTTACTTCCAACTTATTATTCCTTTTCATTCAGGGCAACTCTAGGTCACTTCGACCCCTCTGGTTGGCACAAAGGTAAAGAACCAAGAAGTGCTTTTAATTACTCAGCACATATAAAGAGTTTATTTTCTATGGCAACTCTGCTATAAAGTCAAACAAACAGCTTAATAAAATAGATTTTACTAATTCTCTAACATGTAGTTGACAACAGAAGATTCTACCTTTTTATCCTGCAGTTTTTCCCCTTTTCCTACAGTTTCTAATCTCTATCAGTTGCTTCTGTTCTTTCCTGCCTCTTCACCTCCATGTTGAATCTGTATATCTGCCTATTCCCCCACCAGCAGTGTAATTCTGGGGGGTTTACTCTGCCAAACACACAATGCTGCTGGTTCTAGGACCATCACATATGAGCCAAGAGGAAGCGACAGGGAAGGACTTTGCAAGGATGCTTTAGGTGCTATTGCAGCCCACACATTACACATCATGTCTTATTCATTTGAGAGAAAAACGATGGGAAAAAAGGAGGAATGCACCAAACCCAAATCGTAACCCATTTCCCATCCTCTCCCCCATATATCTGTTCATACATTTTATATGTCATAAATTCTAAAACTTTGAACTTGCGGACACAAGAGTTTATTGATGCAGTTTGAAACTTCTCAATAGTAATCATGTTGCGTGGCAGGAAACACACAGATAAACAAGGCATTTTACCTGCCAAGAAGTTCCTATGAACTTGAATGAAATAGCCTCTGTATCTGCATTATTAAGCCCTATATTCACGACTCTCAGAATTTGAGAAGTTCTTGAGAAGGAATCCTAGTTATGGGAAAGAAAGCCACTGCTTTTCTTTTTCATGTTTCTTCTAAGTCAGGGCTTCAGATGTACTGGGGAAAACTTTACACCCATCTGCGACCTGCAGTCTGTTCTCAGTGACCTAGTGAATGGGTAAGGGGCTCCTTGAGCCCTTGCCTCAAGAGGAGCCTGCAGTCAGAGTCAGAGAAGTTCAGGATGGCCTGAGAAAGGAAGTGGTTTCTGGTCCTTGGGATTCGAGTAATCATGAAAGGTTTATGGAAGCTCTACAACCACGAGTGGGAGAAAGTCCATTCCCTTCTTCAGTGAGGGATATATAGGAGTCCTCTCTTCCACCCCCTGGTCATCACCTTTGTGATAAATCTTGTCAGTCCTCCAAGGCTTTCCTAAGAATGCTGCCTGCTCCGTGGACCTATGAGAGGCTGACAGCAGAGGTCCACACCCAGGGTAAGCTACCCTACCATCCAGGGTAGCTGTGATGTGGCAGAGTCCTGAGGTCTGGGTGTCAATCCTGGCTCTCTCTCTAAAGCCCTCTGTCATCTGTATCCTACCAATTGGGACTGTTTCTGAGACACAATAAACTTATGAGATTTAAGGTTTTCTCGGGGATCCTGTTAAGCACTTGGCAAATAAAACTTGTTCAATAAGTAATTTGTTAGAACTTAGGGATCACTGGCCAGAACCTACATTCCACTTGCAACTGGAGGGAGGAAGCCACCTCTGAGTTTGCAGCAAGATTAGGTCATGCTCATCAATTTGATTCATGAACTGGTCACTGAGCAAGGACTAAGGCAGTGTACCAGAGGGTTAGAAGAGTAGGAAGCCACCACCAAAATGATGGGCAGACTTTCTATAGTCTTACGTCTTCTGAATCAAAGTTTCTCTTTCCTGTCCATGGATAGCTAGGGCTGGATAGGCTTGCTGGTTTAGATGGTAAAGAATTTGCGTGCAACTCAGGAGATCCTGGTTTGATTCCTGGGTCGGGAAGATCCCCTGGAGAAGGGAATGGCTATCCACTCAAGTATTCTTGCCTAGAGAATTCCATGGACAGAGGAGCCTGGTGGGCTATATAGTCCGTGGGTTGAAAAGAGTTGGACATGACTGAATGACTAACACAGGACACAGATGATTCCATTCTGTGCTTCTTTCAAGGAGGTCTCATTCCTCCCTAAGAAGGATGTGAGAATTCTGACAGGTTTTTCTTATTCATAGTATCAGTTCAGTTCAGTTGCTCAGTTGTATCCAACTCTTTGTGACCCCATGGACTGCAGCACGCCAGGCCTTCCTGTCCATCACCAACTTCCGGAGTTTACTCAAACTCATGTCCATTGAGTCAGTGATGCCATCCAACCATCTCATCCTCTGTTGTCCCCTTTTCCTCCCGCCTTCAATCTTTCCCAGCATCAGGGTCTTTTCAAATAAGGCAATTTTTCTCATCAGGTGGCCAAAGTGTTGGAGTTTCAGCTTCAGCATCAGTCCTTCCAATGAATATTCAGCACTGATTTCCGTATAATGGCATGTTTTTTGAGGAAATTGTGGCATGGCTTTTATCAGATAAATTTACAAATTCACAAACCTTGTTGTAGAAACACTGGCATTTCAACAACCCGAATGGAGAAAGTAGGGACCATGACCTTCATGACTGTTTGTTTTTCCAGAATCTGGTCTAAGTTTCTGTCAGAGAATCCATACTTCTCTTCAGAACAAATAGTTCTGTTGGAAGATCAATTCCTGGCAGCAGTTAGAGCATGCAGTCTTAGCACTCTGGAAATAGTTCTTTTAATCTAATGGTTGGCACAGGTAAGAGTTTCCTGAGGTTGCTGAAAGCCCCTTGAAAAAAACTGTAGCAACTTGGGATTTCAATAGCTCTTGAGTACAAATTTGTTTACGCCTTGATTTTTATGACACCTGGTGCCCATTAGCCTACAATCAATGCTGACCAGGACTCTTAAAAATAAAGCTCAAAGACCCCTTTGGTCTTTCAATGAAAATACCAGTTAACAGACATTCATCTGCCTATTCTCAGACTTGTACAAATTGATGATATACCTATAAGTGAATCAATCAAACAATAAATATTGTGTAGGAAACACTTTCTTAAAGGAGGAAAACAGAGCAATAAGCAGGACCAAAGAGATTCTTGCCTTCTTGGAGCTTACTAAAGTAAGCAAGACCAACATTGAACAGGTAATAATCAATGTATTAATAATAAAAGCTGTCAATGTGGAAGGCAGCTGGAAATATGTGGCAGAATTTCACTGCTAGAGTATAGGAAACTCTTCCCAGAGAAAATCTGAGATTTGAAAGTTAAGTGTTAGCCAGGCTGCTAAGCTACTGCTAAGTCACTTCAGTCGTGTCCGACTCTATGCGACCCCATAGGCGGCAGCCCACTAGGCTCCTCCATCCCTGGGATTCTCTAGGCAAGAACATGGGAGTGGGTTACCATTTCCTTCTCCAATGCATGAAAGTGAAAAGTGAAAGTGAAGTCCCTCAGTCGTGTCTGACTGCAGCCTTCCTCTGTCCATGGGATTCTCCTGGCAAGAATACTGGAGTGGGGTGCCATTGCCTTCTCCGAGCCAGGAGTGGTTCTTCTCCTCCAGCAGTGAGGAGTGGTTAACAAACAGTTCCCCTCCACCCCACCCCCGCCCCACCCAGGAGCTTTAATACATGTAAAGCATGAAAGTTACATGATCAGATTTTTATTTGTAAAACTGTTACCTTTCTTTGACATTGATATGAATGAGATAATGTAAGAGTGATTACAAGAAGAATAATTAGAAAGCTATTACTCTAACCTACAGGAGACAAGAATGTGGATGTGAATATGGATGTACATATATGGAAGTAAAATGGATATGACTCAAGACTCAGTCAGATACAAGAAACTAATGATGCCATGTCAGTCCTAGGAGGCAGATCAGGGTTCAGCAATTTGTGCATTACAAGATGAGGTAGCGAGTTCATGGTAATATAGTTAATTTGATTCATATAGTAGATAGTAAAGTTGCTTTATTAATAAATCAGTCCTGAATATTTATTGGAAGGACTGATGCTGAAGCTAAAACTCCAATACTTTGTCCACCTGATGGGAAGAACTGACTCAGGTGGAAAAGACTTGGAAAAGACCCTGGATGCTGGGAAATATTGAAGGCAGGAGGAGAAAGGGATGACAGAGGATGAGACGGTTGCATGGCATCACCAACTCAATGGATATGAGTTTGAGTAAGCTCTGGGAGTTTGTGTGATGGACAGGGAAGCCTGGTGTGCTGCAGTCCATGGGGTCACAAAGAGTTGGAAACAACTGAGTGACTGAACGGAATAAAGCTGCTTAAAACAAAATTTTAAAATTTCCTACAATTTGGGTCAAGAATGACTTGGTCTGGCTTGCTGCTTTAATATTATTATGTGAGTACAGAATCTGCCCCTTAATGATGTATGCACAGTTTTGATGAGTGAATATAGTTAAACACTAAACATGCCAAACATCTGGTTCTAAAATTTCAGAGTGGGTCTAAAACAAATGATTTCCACGTTGAAGGACCTCAGTCAAAAATTAACCTTACATCCATATTTTAAGGATTTCTCTTTTCCTGAGAAACATGAGCAATATATAGGAATTATTTGTCTCTTTCCTGGATTTTTTTTTTTTTTTTAATTTCAATCTTTAGCAAATCCAGGAAGTAGTAGGTTATAGTGCTAAGTACCAGGAATCAGACTTGGACTCAGATCCTATTCATCATTTACTGTGTCAACCTGGGCAAGTCAACTTCTTGGCTTCATTTTCTTTTTATTAATCCAAGTCTATTATTTTGAAAGTGATCCTCTAAGTCACCGTTTTCCTCCATTTCCTCTCCCAATTCACTTCTCTTTTCTTAGCATCACCTGTAGGTAGCCTCAAGTACTGAGTTTATTGTTCTCTGGTTCTTCCCCCTGTTACTCAGAATAGGTGTTTTTTGTTTTGTTTTTTTTTTTTTGCTTCTGATCTCTGGTTAGGGTTGCTTGTTAGCAAAAGTTTGCTTCTAATAGAAGCGATATCTAGAGCAATAGGCCGAGAAGGTGATGGCACCCCACTCCAGTACTCTTGCCTGGAAAATCCCATGGACGGAGGAGCCTGGTAGGCTGCAGCCCATGGGGTCGCGAAGAGTTGGACATGACCGAGCGACTTCACTTTCATTTTTCACTTTTCACTTTCATGCACTGGAGAAGGAAATGGCAACCCACTCCAGTGTTCTTGCCTGGAGAATCCCAGGGACAGGGGAGCCTGGTAGGCTGCCCTCTGTGGGGTCGCACAGAGTCGAACACGACTGAAGTGACACAGCAGCAGCAGCAGCAGCAGCAGCCCTATGGAACATTTAAGATACTGCAGGACATATTTTATAATGCTAATGATTAAATCTCAGTCTCAGGCATAAGTTTGGGGGTAAGGCTGGAGGAGTATCACATGATTTGGAGTTTATGTGATCTCTTGAATTCCTGTGTGTTCTGCTACTGTGCCTGCTACCTGACATGTCATAGTTCAAAGATAAAAGCTTGAAACTGCAAAGAGTTATCCCTCTTATTTTATAGCCACCTTTTCCCAGTTTTATAACAAGCCAGTACAAATGGGAGGGCTTTATCTGGTATTCTGAAAGATACTTTTGAACAGGATTAAAGATAAATTTCTATTAAAGGCATACACACACTTTATGTCTTATTACTCCTGCTTTCTTTTCCCCCTTTAGCTGGCTAAATTAACATTAATCTCTTCTCAGCAAGTTGCATGAAGAAAAATTAGAAAACTTCATAAGCGTTTGATTTTTTTGTCTCACAAAGGAAAGGTAATGATAACAAAGCTCCTCTTTTTACAGTAATCATACATTATGCTTCATTCATGGCTCTCAATAAACTGATTTCAAGTTACATGAAATTTCATTCTTTATCTGGAAGAAACTTCTGGAAGACTTCAAGAATAAAATTTCATGCAACTTGAGATCGAAATCTTATTTTTCTTTATACCTTTATTTTCTTTCTTTGGTGAGGATAACAAAGTTACAAGGAACAATAAAATTTCCATATAATCTACTCATCAGAATGACTCAAATCATCAACACCAGAAATGAAATGTTGTCTTTTGAAACTTGATCTCTTCCTTACATACCCACTTCCTAGTTTTGGCTATTATAAACTCTGGAATGTTTGTCCCAATTTATTATTGTTACACTGTTATACATTTCACATTATTCACTTTGTTTACAAAAGAAATATGTGTGTACATTCACTTCATAGCTACATTTTTTTTTAAGGTAAATTACATGGTTTCTGTGCTCACCACTAGTTTTTCATCAACCATGTCCCGTCTGAATTCTTAATTTCATCCATTTTTAGGCTGAATTTTGGCAGTATTCTTTGGAGTCTTCGCAAGTTTAAAAAGTCTCAATGTTGTTTACATATATGAATTGCAACTTTAATGGATATAAGACTTTCAGATCTTAATATTTTCTTCTCAAAGCTAAATATTTGTCTATTGGTATTATTTGGGGAATCTGTTTTATTGTTTTATATCTCATGTTCTATTTGAAATGTCTGATTTTTTCCCCCTTGCTCATACTTAGTTTTCCTTTTTTAGTATTTGGATGTTTGGGCAAATCTTTTTTCTCTGGTTGGATCAAGTCATTAATTTTTCTAGGCTGTGTTTCGATGTCAGTTGTTTATTATTAAATTTTTCTGATATAAAGAGTCCTTTCAACCCAAAATTTTTTTCTTCCTATTGGGAGATGGGAGACTGCTATAGTTGTGGATGTTATTTTCATGTTATTTATCCAAATTTTTAAAATGAAAAATAATTTTTATATTGTGTTCTTACTCTGTTCTATATTTTTATCATCTTCTCTTTGATATTTCTATATCTTTATCCTTTTTCCTCTGAAACCTAAGTGATTATTTTCAAAACAATATTTATTAGAAATTCAATTTTCTATAACATAGATTGTATTTTTTTTATTGATACTATTTTAATCTGCAATGACTTTTCTCTTTAAAACTTTTCATTAGCTTGGCCAGCTATCATTTTATCTCAAGCCCTTGTTTTATTATTTTCTTTACACTGTACCATATTTTCTTAATTTTTAGAAGGGGGGAAAAGCATTTTCTACCTAAAAATTTAATTCTTCTTCCTGAAGTAAGTCTTCAGAAGTTTCTTCTTTATCTGGTTCTTTCATGCCATATTATCTCCTTTCATATTGGCAGAATCTCTTCAGAGACTTGATGGTGGTATTTTTCATTTTTTTGGTTCCCCATTCTTGAATGAGGACAAACTTGTCTGGTCTGGGTAGGTGGGCCAAAATTATCGGTGCTAATTCTTTTGGAGTTTTCTTCCTTTTTTTGGGCAGTGGGGGGGGGGGGGGTCTGATTAAGGTCTTTAAAAAAAAGCAATCTGGATTTCCGAATGAAAATTAAGAAAAAAACTCTTTATATTACATCTCCAAACTTGGTTGTCTATCGTCGCAGAGGAGCTGAGCGGGCACGGGGCACAGAGTTAGTTGCAGGAGGGCAGTTTTTCTCTGCGTGGTTTTCTTTCTTCATTGGTACCACTGTACTGTGGGCCAGCCTCCTGGCTCTGTCTTTCTCTTGGCCTAACCTGTACTCTAGATACAAAGTGTGGCTATGTCCTTCTGGGTCTCCTTCATGGAGCAGTAGGCTTCTAGTTGAGAAGCAGCATTCTGATTTATACTGGGGATGCCTCTAGTTTTGAAAGCGTTCCTCCCAAGTCCAGGAGATTTGGCTCACTGACGAGAAGTTCTGTCTTGGGAAAGCACTGGCCTTGCTATTCTCCAGCATGACTACTTTTGATTGCTCTTCACATGCAAGCAGCTCTGGGTGAAATGGTCCCCATCTCTCCACAGTCCAGTAACACCTCTAGCCTTCCCCTCTTCAGGTTAGAGGATCCCTCTTCATTTCAGAAAGTGCTGTCCCCTGTTGGAGTCAGCTCTTGACTCCACTGAGAAGCTGGATTATGAAAATCTGTAATAGCCCCAAAGCATCTGTTGGGTATAGCTGTCATTTTCTCTCAAAGCTCTGTTCCTGGAGACACAGAGTGTTCCTAATCTCTGGTTGTCAGAGGTCCCTACAGAAGCGATGCATGATTGTCCAGTGGGCTCCAGGATTCCACCAAGCCCTCCGAAGTATGACTTTCTGCAATATTCTGCCAGGGCTTCCATCCCAGGGTTTCTTTTACTTGTTCTCTGTAATGTTGCTCCATTCTCTTGGAAGAAGATTTGTGAGTCAGTCTTTGATGCTCCAAATCTGCTATATCAAACCCAAATTCCTCAAATTTTGTGGTTAGGGGTTGTCATGGCTCCTTAGTTCCAATTCCAATGACAGTTTTTCACTTTAAAGATTTTTCTTTGGTCTTTTTTGGTTAGAAGCTTCCTTATATTATAATATTATTTGGGGTCATAAATTTCCTTATATTATGGTCTTTAAAGAATTCCTACATTCTTCCAGTAAAGTTTCTAAGACGTTTACTTAATCCAAAGAATTCAGTGCTGTATTAACCAGCTTTATATAATTTGAGAGTTGAAAGCCTGTTGCACCAGTAATGCAAGTCAGAAGCAACAACTATGGTTGTCTCTTCTGTTTTAGAGATGAAATATCTATAGTCTACAGAGTAAGATCAGTTGACTGTGCTTTGTAGTGACCTAGCCAACATTCAAGCCCAAGTGTCCTGACACATCTTCCACTCCTCTGTTATTATTGTTTGTTTTTTTTTTTACTTTTTCACTATGATCTTGCCTAATAGCCTTTGGCTAAGATCAAACAGGTATATATTCTTGTTGGATCAAATAGGAAAATACCTATTTTGGCAATATATTAGTGAGTATCTTATTCAAAAGGTTTTTAAAATATATAATAAATTAAAAACTTTCATTATATTACTATATTTAAGAGCATGATGGTCTAATATGAACACAATATGATAGTAAGACCTAAATGGCCTGATGAAGTTTGTACTTTGCTCTCAACTGCTGACTGGTCATAGGTTACTCATTACCAAAGGCGGATTTTCTAGACAGCAGTATTCATGTAGAGCAAATTAACTTAGGCTTGATTTCCACATCTGGTGCTACTTAGCTGCCTCCCCTCGGGCTTCTTTACCAGGTGTTCCAGCGTGAAAGCTGAATCTACAGCCATCCAAAGGCACCCTGCGCTTGCAGCCATAAATGGAGTTTTCTTTCTAGAGACATCTGCTTGTCTGTCACACTCCCTGTCCTTGTGTGAAACTTCTGTGGTACCTCAACTTGTGGTTTGTTGAGGTACCACACTGTAATTCAAACCTACTTGGTGAGAAAATATTCTGAGATGATACATTTCATAATTATCTTATTTAATCTTGCAGCATTTGGCCATGATGGGTACTCTTTCTTTCTTAAAGTTCAACTCCTCCAGAGAATTCCCTGGCAGACCAGGGCTTAGGACTTGGCACTTTCACTTTAGGAACCTGGGTTTGTTCTCTGATCAGAGAAATGAGGTCCCCAAACCCATGTGGTATGGCCAAATACACATAGACAAAAACAAAAACCCACAAAACCCCCACACTCCACTTGTTTGACATTCCTGATATCTTTCAGGTCAGAGAAGAACACAGAATTCTGGAATCATCTACCAGGGTTCATTTCTCCATCAGTTAGCTTTTCTTAAATAATGCTGGGTAACACACAACCGCACAGTCTTGATGAATTGCAACAATAAGCATTTGTTTCTCATATTAGCTGGGATGGCTCTGAGGCTCTCAGATGATTCGGTCCTATGTCTATGCATCAGCTGGAGGTCTGCTGATCTAGAGTAGGTTTGCTAGGTGAGGGTACCTCAAGCTACTGGTCCAGCCAGCTTCAGATAAACTCAGGTAAGCTCCTTGTATAATCATTCTTAGAAGCAAGCTAAGGAAACCTGCAGGCTGGGAGTGATGCCAGAAACCCAAAGAGCAAGTGGAACCATGGCCCCCCTCCAATTTTCTAGGTTGGAACAAGTACACTCTCATCTCTGCCCATTGTCCTTTGACTATAAAACACAAATGGCTGAGTCCAAGGGTGAGGAGTAGGGGGTCCACCCTGACTCTAGTAGGAGGGGCCCCAAAGTCACATGACGAAAGGTGTAGACACAGGGCATCATGCAGGAGTAGGGTCCATGGTTTAATCTGCTACAGAATTCCAACAGGATTGTTCCAGTGCTGTGACTGAGGCACATTCCTTACTCTTTTCTAAATCTTGTCTATACTTTTGAGTTAATAATAATAATAATCTCTACCACATGAGGTTGTTTTGATGATTAGGGTTAAAATACATGTGAAAAGATTAACATACGTTCTAGCACATAGAAATACCAGCAGATGGTAGAGGATGGTGGTGGTGGCATTATTCCCAGTTCTCTTCCCACCTCTCTGAACGCATCCTCTGCAGGCTACTCTTCCCTGGCCTGATCCTCACATATCTGTACTTCCCAGGATTTCAGCCCAAGACCTCTTGTCTTCTCCCGCCATGTGTGCGGCTGGGTGATATCTTTTATATCCATAGTTATCCATAGCATAAAGCCATGTTGATCATTTATCTCAAACCTCTTCCCCAGACCTCTGTGGAAGTCCTTGGGGCATATGCCCGTGTTCTATCTTCCCTCCTGGTTTCCATTTTTCTACCATGGTACTTTTCCTGCAGTTAGAGCAGTGCCTTGTGTCCCCAGCAACCTGTGTTTAAAGTAGATAGAGTCTAATGGAAGAGACTTCAGGGGCAACAACTGGTCCCCTCATTTACCTGCTACTGACAGAAATAAGCACAATCACTCTTTAGATTCACCCAGCACTGTCTACAACTCCTTTGAATGGGCCAGTTTATCCTCCTACTCCACAGGAAGGCTAGCTTTTTGCATTAGGACTGAACTAAAAATGCTGTCTGCCATATCAGTTAAAAGAAGGATGCTGCGGCCCTCAAGTCACACAGTCACACCCCTATGGTGCACCCTGAGGGGACCCAGGATGAGCAGCACAGGATGCTGGCCCCAGATAGCTGAGGTGTACATCAAAGGAGTGATTTTAATAAGCCCAGACTCTTGCACCCTCCTATACATAGAAACGTGCTAAATTCCTTAACTGGAGATATCTGGTTTTCTTTAATTAACAGTAAACTTTTGATATTCCGTCCATCCTGGTCTTTGTTACAAAAACTGTATATCCTGGCTGTGCCCCTCGCCTCTTTGGAGTGGTCCTTCAGAGTTATCTGAGATGCTGCATCTCGGGTTTAAGTCCTGAGTTTTGTCCGCCAAGTAAAACATAACACTCATTTTTATAATTGTGCATTTTTTTTTTCAGTTGACAGGACTGATGAAAATGCCTCTTAAAACACAAACATGGCAAGAAGAAGGAGTAAGACGGAAGTCTATTTTACCCACACAATTCATCACTGAAGATTGGTTTACCTGGCTAGCTTAGTTAAGTGATCAGACCAAGGGGTAAAGGACAGGTCTGGTGTATTTGGACAAGAGAGGTGGAGCCTGAGAGACCTGGGAAGACCGGGATGGAGGAAGCTATGTGAGTGAGTGGGCGCTGGGAACAGTCAGGAATGGAAGAGCTAAGAGCTCCAATAAGCAAATAAATATAATTAATTATAATACATAGTTTCAGGGATTTCCTGATGGTCCAATGGTTAAGAATCCATGCTTCCACTGCAGGGGGCTTTCAGCTGTTCAGAAAAAAAGAAAAAATTAAGAAGAGGACTAAAATTGAAGCTGAGAGAAGCATTAAGGGATTAAAAAAGGCATTGTTTGTAGAGTCTAAGGAGAAAGGAAATATTTGTTAAAAATTAAAATGAAAACTGTTATAGCACAGTCCCAGTTCAGGAATACTTCATGGCAAAAATAGAGGCCAGAGAGGGCTGGAGGAGAGCAGAGGTGCTTCCAAAGCGTGGCTGTGTGAACCCGTCTCCTTATGACAGTTGTCTGTGTCTGATGACAAAGGCGTAACGTGATGTTCTGTCCTTCTAGAGGAGGTTGATGCTGGCTGCCTCAGCTAAGCAGATGGCCCACGTGATTGTTGACACAGGTATTTCTTTCTACTCATCAGGTCTGGAAGAGCATTTAGCAGATGTCTTCCATCAATGTGCTCTGTAGAATTCCATCTTATAACCTATTGAAAGAGGAAAAAGGAAAATTTCTTCAAAAAAGACACATGGGCACTATCTTTATAACCTAGAGATGGTGGTGTTTTAGTTACTAAGTTATGTCTGACTCTTGTAACCCCATGGGCTGTAGCCTGCCAGGCTCCTCTGTCCCTGCGATTTCCCAGGCAAGAATACTGGAGTGTGTTGCCATTTCCTTCTCCAGGGGATCTTCCTGACCCAGGGATTGAACCCGGGTCTCCTGCACTGCAGGTGGATTCTTTACCAACCTAGCCACTAGGGAAGCCCATAATCTCAGGATAAGAAAGAAAATATCTAAAAATATAGAAATCACAAACCATAGATGAAAAGAATAATGATTGGCTCCATTAAAATTAGTAACATTTGTAAAATAAAAGAATCATACAACTCACTGTGACTTTTATTATTTGCTTTGGCAGAAGACAGCATTGTAAAACACTGCTCTGCAAAACTATCTTGGTGTCTTGAATTTACAGACAAACTTGGATTTGAATCAATACAAACTTGAATTACTATGTTGATAATATATCTTTACATTTATGAAGACAATACAGCTTTTCATTTATATAGGTATCTGTTTATGTTTTTTAAATAAAGTTTGATATATTTTTTCATAAGCTCTTATATCTTTTATTAGATTTACTTATTCCTAGGCATAAAATAACTTTTGTTATTACTGTAAATATTTTAAAATATATTTTCTAATTGTTATTGGTATATAGGAATTAAAAATTATATACTGTATACATATAGCATTTTTAGTCCTAGTGGTTTCTTTACAGGTTATTTTAGTTTTTTATTTCACAAACATTGTCTGTGAATAATGACAGTTTTGTTAACGTCTTTCCATGGTAGTTAATGAGGCTTGCCTCTTTCATATGCATTCTATCTTCTGAAATGATAGCTCCCAATTTTGTTCACCAAAACCACAACTGAATTTCCTAAATTCCTTTGTATTGCAATCAGGGGAGGTGCTTGGGTACACAGGCTCCCCAGTGGTAAAGAGACAGAAGCAGGAGACATGGGTTTGATTCCTCAGTCAAGAAGATCCCCTGGAGGAGGAAATGGCAATCCACTCCAGTATTCTTGCCTGGAAAAATTCCATGGTAAGAGGAGACTGGCAGGCTACAGTCCATGGAGTCATATAGGGTTGGACATGACTGAGCATGCACGCATGCACACTCTTGGTATATAGTTCTGAAGTAGAAAATTTCTAAGAATTTTTTGGGTGTTTTAAAAGGGACAGGTTAATTTGGCATCTTAACTTTTGCCTTTTACCCTTTGCCCAGAATGTGTATGTGATGCCTAGGAATGCAGCAATTATCTTGTGAACATGAAGACGAAATCTGCACACTGAGGATGACAGAAAAGAAAGATAAGATGCCTGATGACATTTCATAACTCTGTAAAAACTTTTGACCATCTACTTCTAGACCTCTTCTATAAAGCGAGAAAAATAAACCCACATTTGGTTAAGTGCCTACCCGAGGTTTAAAATAGACAGCTGAACAAATATACTTTTAATTTCTTAGCTTTTATTTATTTTATCCTGTTCTAGTGTTTTGTTCTATTTGGTTTCCCTGTTTCTAAACTGGCTCAATTTCAATTACTTCTTAAGATGGATAGTCACCGTAACCTTTTCAATGTATTTTAAAAATAATTTTTAACAGGCAAACAGTGGGTATAATCTTTACAACAAGGTAAATGCAGAAGAGATATCACATTTTTGTATATGAGTTCATTTATCAATTGAGAATTAAAGCTGGCTGAATATATTTAGTCAGCTTGTACTATTCAAGCCAGTAGGGATTAATTTATTTTTTTAAACAAGAATCAGTAATAAAAAAGTCATAGCCCTTCATCTTCTGTTACGTATATATAAAAATCACATGCACACTTGCTTGGTTATTGATGATCATATAAAAGACAGTAGTGTTAGCTGTTCAGTCTTGTCTGACTCTTTGCAACCCCGTGGGCTGCAGCACTCCAGGCTCCCCTGTCCAGGGAATTCTCCAGGCAGGGATACTGGAGTGGGTAGGCATTCCCTTCTCCAGGAGATCTTCCTGTCCCAGGGATCAAACTCAGGTCTCTTGCATTGCAGGCAGATTCTTTACCATCTGAGCCACCAAGGAAGCCAAGAGTACGGGTTTTGTATTCTGTCAGCTTTGCCCCAAATCCTTGTGCTGCCGTGTTCAACTGTGTGCCCTTAGACAAGTCACCTAGCCACCACTTCCGTGATGATCTCAGAGTCTGTCAGGGAGACTATGCACACTAAAATATGGTTGAATATTGAGTTACGGGAATAAGATAAACTAAGGCTGGAGGTTATGACTTTAGGTGTGATCAGAGTGCTATAGAATAAACAACGTAGGCTTTGGAGCCAAAACAGAACTAGAACCACTACATTAAAATGATCCCATAACCAACAGTATTTGACCTTGATTTTTTTTAACTTTTTCTTCTATTTCCTGTGCCTCTGTTTTTTTATTTTTATTGTGAAGGACAGTTGATTTACAATGTTATGTTAGTCTCAGGTGTCTAGCAAAGTGATTCAGTTCTATACATATATACATATAAATGTGTGTATATTCTTTTTCATATTTTTTTCATTATAGGTTATTATGAGATATTGAACATAGTTCTCTGCACTATGAGAGTAGGTCCCTCATTGGTTATCTGTTTTATATGTAGTAGTATGTCTCTATTAATCCCAAACTCCTCATTTATCTCCCACCCCACCCCCTTTTCCCTTTGGTACCCATAGGTTTTTTCGTTTGTCTGAGTCAGTTTCTATTTTGTAAATAAGTTCATCTGTGGCATGTTTTAGATTACACATATGTGACATTATATGGTATCTGTCTTCCTCTTTCTTACTTCCTCCTGTGCCTCAGTCTTAAAAACTAAGCTAACATATGAATTTATTTTTTTGAGGGTTAATCTTGGCTTGCGTTGGGAGATAGTATGTTCTTCAGGGAAAAGCACAGAATTCTAGCTGGAGTCCTTATTAACCAGAACCCCTTACTGATTCTGGAATCTTGGGCAGGTTATAGAGCTCTTAGAACTTCAATTTATTCATGTATGATTTCTAATATTACTTGCTTTAACTAATGTGTAGAATTTTCATGATGATCAAAGAAAATAATTCCCATGCAAGTTTTTTGGAGCACTACTCAAATGTTACAGAGCCTTTAGCTTCACGATAGGTTTATAGGACATTCTCAATAAAAATCAGATGATTGAATTCTGGATCCTTCCTTGGTTTTATGTTAGAGTTAGTTGCTAAAATAATTTATCTTGAAAGTATACAGATGTAGCATCCTGAAATGTCCAATAGGTTTGACCTCTGTGAACTCTCTATTGCTGCATCATTTTTATTCTACATTGTACTTTCAAGATTCAGGGAATGAGACCTGTAATACTAGAATAACCCACACCCCAGCTCATCAAAGAGGGAAAAAATGTCTTCACCATTTGTCTCAGCTACATTTCACTATCCTATTTCTCATGCAGGCTCAACCAACAATTAAAATATCCAGTGGGTACCTGTCTTGTCAGCACCAGCTGACAGCCAAACTGAGCTCTACTATTCTGAGCTTGCAAAATATTCTCAGCTCTTAGTTTTCTCATTCATATAACACTGTGAAGACTCCTAAAGTGCATATATTAATGTTAGGCATCACCACTATTACTCCACCTGTTTGTTCATAATGATTATTCAGTCTCATGAAAGCTACTGTTCAAATATGTGATAGAACTTCATACCCATGGAAATTATTTGCATATGGAATTATCTTTCAAGTAAAGTATTAGTGTCATTGAAGCTTATAGCTCATAAACTAGCCTGGGATTCTCCCCAGTCACTCACTGCAGGAAATAACCTGGGGTAGATCTCAAAACTGGGCAAAAATATAACTCCTGTGTCTCACATCTTCCATACCTAGGAGAATTAGAAGCAGAGTTTGGAAAGAGAATTTTAAAGTTATTGATTGTGAATGACTGTTCCTTACAGAGGAAAAGAGATTTTAGATGGCTAATGATTTCAAGTAGGTGATTCTTCACTCTACTATGAACGCCAGTCAGATTTAGTTGAAACCATTACTTTCTATTATATCCATGTATCGACTGTCATATTGCTTCTTTCTTTGTCATGTCTTCTGTCTCTTGCTGTTTTAATTTCCAAATTTCTTGTCCACATACTTATCCATTTACCTGTATATTACTGCCTGAAAACCTGCTTCCTTTCTGATTTCCTTACATTAAATCCATACATCTCTAATCTGTTTTATATGTCACTACAGATAATTTTTTTTCTTTAAAAAATCCATTTTGTTGTGTCTCTTGAACATTTAAAAATCCTTAGTGGCTCTTTCTGTTTTTATCATGGGAATGAGAGGGAATGGAGAACCAAAGATGGCTCTGAGGTTTGAGGTACATGAAGCTGACATTCACTCACACAGGGGTCCTGGGAGAAGGAGACAGGTTTGGGACCCAAGGGAGATCATGAAGGCAGTTGAGTTTAAGGAAACTTGTGCAACACAGAGGAAATAAATGGAAACTCAGATCTAAGGCTCAAGAGAGAAAACTAAGCTGGGAAAAAAAAACATATAGGAGTCATCATGATACTGAGAATTATAAAGTCACAGGATAAATGGAACTGTTCAAGGAAAGTATACAAAGTGAGAAAAATAGCCCAAGATGTATCTCTAATAATAGAAAAATTTAAATATCTGAAAAAGTTCACATGTGGAAGAAGAATCAATTTAGCATAATTAGGGCCAATAGGAAAAGGCATAAGAAATCAAATTTTATCTCTTTATTTGAGAGAAATTGTACTAACTGGATCTGTCAATGGCAGTGAATTCACTATCCTAGGAAGCCCAGAAGCCTGGGCTGCCTCAGGATAGTTCATCACTATGTCACAGAGAGAATACCTCCTCTGAGGAACAATGCTGATCAGAGAGCTTCTCAGGTTCTTTCAACCCTCAGATTTTGTGGTTCAACATATGTTACACTCCACCCGCACGGCCCCTCCCACCACCCACCCCCCGCCCCCAGTCTGTAAACAACTTGAGCACCAGGATTAGTTCTGAGAACACTGAGAAGTATTGGGCATTTTGATTGCTAGAACTTTGAAAGGCTTTATAATATAAAATTCACAAATGCTTTTCCAACCATACCTGTTTAAGGAATAGTGGAAAAAACATGTGCAAATAGGAAGAAGGAGCTAGGACTACTGGTGGAAGAGAGGTGAAGTGGACAAATAGTTGAAGGAGAGAGATAAGTGCTAGTAAAGGGGAAATTTGTGGTTGCTTGCTGAAAAAAATCTGCATTCTAATATAAGCACTGGGAGATATTTGAACAGTATAAAATGCCTTTGTTGTGATAGTCTGTGGGAGTGCCTGACATATTATTAGGAGCAAACAATACACACACACAAATGCTTATAGACAAGCACATAGACACTTCTGAGTTTCTCTTTTTCTGCCCTGCAGTAGTCTCCTTATCAAAAAGAAGATAGTCATATTAAAAGAGGGTATCCTCCATGATGTTATTTTAAACCAAATACAAACCAAACCACATGTGCACACATACCCTTAAGCTTTAGTGCAAGGCACAAGGGAAATCACATTTTATAGTTAACTAGGGCTTCAGTCCGGAGAAGGCGATGGCACCCCACTCCAGTACTCTTGCCTGGAAAATCCCATGGACGGAGGAGCCTGGTGGGCTGTAGTCCATGGGGTCGCTGAGAGTCGGACACGACTGAGCAACTTCACTTTCACTTTTCACTTTCATGCATTGGAGAAGGAAATGGCAACCCACTCCAGTGTTCTTGCCTGGAGAATCCCAGGGACGGGGGAGCCTGGTGGGCTGCCGTCTATGGGGTCGCACAGGTCGGACATGACTGACGCGACTTAGCAGCAGTGGCAGCAGGGCTTCAGTCCATGGGGGCACATAGAGTTGAATATAACTGAGTGAGCACACACATGCACAGGAAGCTCTTTTGGCTTTTAGAAGCTGAAAGCATCATAACTGGTCAGTACTTTGGAAAAGAGCAGAGTGCAGTCAATTGGTAAAATAGTTTCTTCAATCAGCACCTTCGGTGACATGTGGTGCCAAAATAAGCAGTTGATTTTTCGTTAAAACCTGAGTTTCCAAAGGAGTTCCTCTAGTTGCATTAACTGAAGCATGCACCAGCTAAGGCAAATTGCAGTTTAGAAATGTGATTTTTCCTGTTTTTTCCTATATTTTAAAAGGCCCATGAAACAATGTAATTTCCCTGCAAAATGGCTGCATTTCTTCCCCGTCTTTGTTTTGTTGAAGACAATTATAGTCACTAAAGCAAACACTTATGCCTTAGATCTTTTGGTGCAGAAATAATCCCTTTGAATTGGGTCATTTTGCATGTGTCTGGCAGTCATTTCTAGGGCTCAGCCAGTAGCTCATTTCAAAGGCAAATGATAATTTGCAGATTCCATGCAATGCAACTGAAATTAGTCTTGTATGTCCTAAATATTTTGTACTTTGTCTGCAGCTGCCAAAAATGATCATCTTTTCTTAATACTGAGCTAAATTGGGCTAAATCCAATTTAACAAATCTACCATGATTGCATTTAGATTAATTGTTTAGAGAAATACCACATTGTCTTCTCAGAAAACTAGGCACTGACAGATCATGGATCCCAACCCTTCTCTGTACCCTAGCTGTAGTTGCAAAATGACTGGGAAGGAAGTAGATTTCCTATGGAGGAAGAGGCAGTCTTTCTTGCTTCATGGACCAGGCTGAGAGCACAGGACATTACTGGTAAATAGCCTGTCATTTCAAAATGCATGCAAATTTTGACTGGTGGTGACAGGCAAGACTGTCAGATGACTGCTTATAAATCAATTCCTTAGAATGAGAAGATTCTCAAAATCACTGACTTGGTCCCAAAGAAAAACTGGAACCTGTTCCCACTCCCTCCATTGACCCCAACAAACAATAAACAAGAAGTACCACCATCTTCTGCTGCTACTGCTGCTGCTAAGTCGCTTCAGTCATGTCCGACTCTGTGCGACCCCATAGACGGCAGCCCACCAGGCTCCCCATCCCTGGGATTCTCCAGGCAAGAACACTGGAGTGGGTTGCCGTTTCCTTCTTCAATGCATGAAAGTGAAAAGTGAAAGTGAATTTGCTCAGTCATGTCTGACTCTTTGCAGCCCCATGGACTGCAGCCTACCAGGCTCCTCTGCCCATGGGATTTTCCAGGCAAGAGTACTGGAGTGGGGTGCCATCGCCTTCTCCAACCACCATCTTCAACAAATTTCAATTCCAATAATAGTAATAAAGAGCCAATATGAAATGATGCTTACGTTGTATCAGGTACTAGTCTAAGGACTCTGTATGTGCAAACATATTTAATCCCCACCAAGCCTAATAACCAGCTTACATGTGGGGATACTGAGGCTCAGAGTAGTTAAGGAAATGGCTCAAGTTCATGCAGCTGTTAACCTGGGGAGTTAGGATCTGAACCAAGGCAGTAGAACTCCAGTATCCTAGCTCTTGACCACTTTATTGAAGTTACTTCCATTTTTTGGTGTCTAATAATTCTCACTATTGAGAAATCGTTGTTTAAATCTTTTTTCAAGCATTTCTATTATTATTCAGGCTGTTTTCTTGTGGGCATATTTTTACCTCCCCGATCTGCTTTTCTCTTTCCTATTTTCTATCCTCCATTTGGTCTTCTATCAATGATTATGCACTAAGTACTTTTCTATGCACAGTTCCCTAACAGACACAGTTTTAAAAGAAGCAAGCTTTGCACACATGCTCCATGTTAGTTCTTTGACAATTAACTCTAGTAACATAATATTCATATTATATGTCATATATTTATAGAGTATTTACATGGTATGAACTTACTTTGAATACATTTTTTACTTCTTCTTAAAAAAAAATCTTAATTTTATACTTCCTGATCTTTTCCCCCTACCCAACCCCACTCCAACAGTGGAGCCCCACTGCCTTATTTTAACTCCTGGTTAATTTCTTGAGTGCTTACCAAGTGTCGTGGATTGTTGTTTTCAGGTCTAATAAATATAAGCACTTCAATTTATCTTTAAGAATTTTCTCTCCTCATTTCCTTTTAAAAACAGTCTCTAAAATCTTAAGTTCCTCTAGACACCAGGTCACATTTCTTATAGGTTTCTGCTCCATCCCCCCCGCCACTTTTGAAGAACTGACCCAAGTCACTCCTTGTCTGAACAACTGCAACAAAGAATAACTAGCTGCCTTACCTCTCTCTGGTTATTACTTTAAACCCATTTTCTACCCAGATATTATAGGAATTTCTCAAAAATACCAATTTGTCTTTGTCATGTTCTAGCCTAAAACCCTTCAGCAGTTCCCTAGTGCTTATCGGGTAAAGCCTCCAATCCTTTCCAGGGATCTTCCGGCCATATTCCCAGACTTGCATCCTCTGTACAGGCCCTGAGACCTTCCTTGCTGTCTCTTTGCTCATGCTTTCTCTCCATGTGAGCAATTTCCCTTCTTCTTCACCGAATTAACTGCCTGTCACCTTTGCAGAGGTAGCTCCCAGGGTATTTCCTCTAGGATGCTTTGGGTCTCTTCCCTAAAGAATCTTAACTGCAGACCTCTCCCACTGGATCAGCTATTTCTTTATTTAAAAAAAAAAAAAAACCTTTTAATTTTATATTGGAGAATAGCTGAATAACAATGTGATAATTTCAGGTGCACAGCAAAGGGACTCAGCCATACACATACATGTATCTATTCTCCCCCAAACTCCCCTCCCATCCAGGCTGCCACATGACATTGAGCAACATTCCCTATGCTACAAAGTAGGTGCTCGTTGATTATCCATTTTAAATATACCAGTGTGTACATCTCATGGGTCAGCTATTTCTTTCTGTGTTTTACCCAATCACACATTTATCACCTGGACTCTAATGATCTGTGTCTTTATCTGTATCCTCCACTATATTAACTCTTAGTCAACTTTCTATCCATTAGGTCGTGTTCATATTCAAGTGCTTAGCTCAGAGTGGTTGTAATAAATATTTGTGGGAACTGATGTTTCCCCATATTCTTCAATAAAGGAGGAGAACAAGAGTAGACACCACAATTCTAGCAAGGATTGATTATTTTGTGACGTGAAAGGAAGATTGTTGGAGTCGCATAGACTCTGTTCCTTTATTGCGCATTTTAAAACTTGACTTTCTTTACCAGTACTGTCACAGGACTAAATCACCCAAGAAAAGATAACAAAATGATGATGTTAAAGCCTCATTCTTTTTAAATTTAAATTTCCTTTTGCCAGAAAGTGTCAGTGCTGATGATAGAATCAGAGACCTAACTTTTGCTCTCTTGCTGAGCTTAAGGGAGTCACAAGTAGGTCAAGTGTCTCACTCCCTGAGTCAATGGCTCTGTTTGAAATAGAATGCAGATGGATAAACTGCTTCTCTCAAGCACTGCTCAGACAAAGCCGACATTTCAATATAAGACCAAACAAAGCTAGAAATCAACAAAGATGCCAATCCTGTTCAGAAAAAAACATTTGTGACAAGGATTTATGATGAGGTAAGGATATGGATGTATTCCAAGTAGGTTTCAAAGAAAGCGATGCGTTACCAATACTAGGGAAAATAATTCAGTTGTGCACGTTTGGCCTAAAGGAATAAACTTTGTCCATAAATATGACTTAATTAATCTTCTGCAAAAATGCTGCTGGCATTCAGTTGTCAATATTTAAAAGTAATATTTTATGTGATGCTTTTTAAATGGCATGACTAAGGAATGGCTGTGAGGAAAATTCAGTTCTCGAGGAGCAAATAAAACAAGTTGGCCTTGCACAATCTGGTTGCCTCCCTCTCTTTCACCCCTAATTCTTATCACTCCTGGCCCAAACCTCTAGATATCAGCCACAGTATGCTATGTCTTGCCCCTATGCCCTTGTTGTTGTTGTTATTCAGTCGCTCAGTCCTGTCTGACTCTTTGCGATCCCATGGACTGCAGCATGCCAGGCTTTCCTGTCCTTCACCGTCTCCTGGAGCTTGCTCAAACTCATGTCCATCGAGCTGGTGATGCCATTCAACCATCTCATCCTCTGTTGGCCCTTTGTCTATGGCCTAGCACATCCTATTCCCCAAATTCTGTCTGTCCTTGTCCATCTTCTGTGCTCTCATTATATCCCTTGCAGCCCATTATTACCATACTTACTGTGTCTGAAAAGATTTTATTTTGTTTTTGCTCTTGTGGTTGTTCAGTTGCTAAGTTGTGTCTGACTCTATGCGACCCCATGAACTGCAGTACGCCAGGCTTCCTTGTCCTTCACTATCTCCTGGAGCTTACTCAAACTCATGTCCATTGAGTTGATGATGTCATCCAGCCATCTCACCCTCTGTCACCCCCACCTCCTCCTGCCCTCAATCTTTCCCAGCATCCAGACCACCTTACATGCTACCTTACGTGTATGCAGGTTTCTCAAGAGGCAGGTAAGGTGGACTGTTATTCCCATCTGTTTAAGAATTTTCCACAGTTTGCTGTGATCCACACAGTCAAAAGCTTTAGCATAACCAGTGAAGCAGAAGTAGATTTTTTTGGGGGAATTACTTTTTATATGATCCAACAGATGTTGCAATTTGATCTCTGGTTCCTCTGCCTTTTCTAAATCCAGCTTGTACATCTGAAAGTTCTCCTTTCATACTGTTGAAGTCTAGTTTGAAGGATTTTGGGCATTACCTTGCTAGCATGTTAATTGAAGTATAGTTAATTTATGATGCTGTACTAATTTCAGATGTATAGACTGATTCAGTGATTATATATATGTATATATATATATACATTATGTAAATTCTATTTTCAGATTCTTTTCCGTTATAGGTTATTATAAGATATTGAGTATAGTTCCCTGTGCTATACAGTATATTCTTGTTGATTATCTATTTTATATACCATAGTGTGTGTTTGTTAAACTCAAACTCTTAATGCATCCCCTTTCCCTTCGACAACCATAAATTTGTTTTCTATGTCTGTGGCATGTATATGTTTATCCCAAACTCTTAATTTATCCCTCCCACCTCCACCTTTTCCCACTGGTAACCATAAGTTTGTTTTCTATGTCTGTGAGTCTATTTCTGTTTTGTATAAAAGTTCATATGTATCATATTTTGGATTCCATATATAAGTGGTATCATATGGTATTTGTCTTGCTCTGTCTGACATACTTCACTTAGTATGATAACCTCTATGTCCATCCATGCTGCTGCAAGTGGCCTTATTTCGTTCATTTTTATGGTTGAGTAATATTCCATTGTATATTTATATACCACATCTTCTTTACCTATTCATCTGTCAAACAGTTAGGTTGCTTTTATGTCTTGGTTATAAATAGTGCTTCAATGAACATAAGGGTACATGTATCTTTTTGAATTATAGTTTTCTCCATATATATGTCCTGGAGTCAGATTGCAGGATCATAAGGTAACTCTACGTTTAGGTTTTTAACAAACCTCCATACTGTTTTCCATAGTGGCTGCACCAATTTTTATTCCCACCAACAGTACCCTGTCCAGTATTTGGGGCTTCCCTGGTGGCTCAGAAGGTAAAGAATATGCCTGCAATACAGGAGACCCACGTTCAATCCCTGATTCGGGAACATTCCTTGGAGAAGGAAATGGCAACCCGCTCTAGTATTCTTGCCTGGAGAATTCCATGGACAGAGGAGCCTATCAGACTACAGTCCATGGGGTTGTAAAGAGTCAGACACAACTGAGCAACTAAAACACACACAGACTTTTTAATGATGGCCTTTCTGACTGGTGATTTTTGATTTTCACAACTGGGTAGGGAGGAGGGGCTTGTGCTATTGACATCTCATGGGTAGAAGTGAGGGATGCTGCTGAATATTTTACAATGTACAGGTCCAATAAAACAATTCACTAAAGCTGATGTTGATAAACTTCAGTTTAGAATATTTGCCACATCAAATAAGCTGGGCTAATGTTTAAGGGAAAAGGAAAGTGAAAGTGAAGTCGCTCAGTCGTGTCCGACCCTCAGCGACCCCATGGACTGCAGCCTTCTAAGCTCTTCTGTCCATGGGATTTGCCAGGCAAGAGTAATGGAGTGGGGTGCCATTGCCTTCTCTGAAGGGAAAAGGAAGGATCTATTTAACCAAAAAGTGTGTTTTTAGCAATTTCAAAACTATAATGATAACATTTTTGAAAGTGATTCTTAATCACTTATAAGGTCTGTTTAGGTTATGACAATTCAGTAAACCCAAGTTTGCAAAAAATTTTTTAAGAAAAAAATCTAGATCAGCTTGATTTTATTTCCAGATATAATACTTAAAAAAAACCTCAGTTTGACGACTGAGTCTAATATATATATATTTAATTTTATTTTTGGCTATGCTGGTCTTTGCTGCTGCACGCAGGCTTTTAGTTGTGGAGAGGGGGGACTACTCTCTAGATGTGGTGCTCAGGCTTCTCATTGCAGTGCTTCTCTTGTTGTGTAGCCCGGGTCCTAAGGCACACAGGCTTCAATAGTTGCAGCACACAGGCTCAGTAGTTGTGGCTTATGGGCTCTAGAGTACAGGCTCAGTAATTGTGGCACACAGACTTAGCTGTTTCATGTCATGTGGAATCTTTCTGGACCAGGGATCAAACATGTCCCCTGCCCTGGCAAGCATATTCTTACCCACTGTACCACCAGGGAAGTACTGATATTTTTTTCCGAGAAGGAAAATGTTAGATTCTAGGAGGACTACACCTGCTAATTACACATTCAATTTGGATAGGATCTGAATTTTTCTAAGGGTTTAAAATATGGCATTTTGCTTTTTTGATAGGTGAAGCTCATTGTTTAAGGAATTTAGTTCAGTAAGTGTATGTACTCTAGGAAGCATTCCTAACACCTTCCACTGGTCTAGGCCAAGGAATGTGGTACATCTGGAATAACTCCCCTCAAAGGAGGAATTCCTTTGCCATTGTATCTCTTTCTTTTCTTCTTCTTCTTTTTTAATCTTTTGAGTTGTTCTTTTGGCTATTGTGCATAGTACTGCTATGAACATTTGTGTACAAGTTTTGTCTGAACACCTGTTTTCAGTTCTTTGGGGTTTATACCTAGGAGTGCAGTTGGTGGATAATATGTTTCTTTTAACTGAAGTATAGTTGATTTACAATGTTATATTAGTTTCAGGTGTACAACATATTGATTCAATATTTTTATAGATTACTTTATTTAAAGTTGTTATAAAATACTGTCTGTATTCCCTGAGCTGTATATTACATCCTTGTATCTAATTGATTTCATACCAGCAGTTCATATCTCAATCTCTTTTCCTTATCTTGCCTCTCTGCCCACCCTCTTCTCCCTGGAAACTACTAGTTTGTTCTCTGAGTCTGTTTCTGGCTTGTTAATATACATTCATTTGTTTTATTTTTCAAATTCCACATATAAGTGAAAACATACAATATTTGTTTTTCTCTGTTTGACTTACTTCACTAAGCCTAATACTCTCTCCAGGTTCATCCATGTTGTTGCAAATGCCAAAATTTCATTATAACTGAGTAGTATTCTATTCAATACTACTATATATATACATATATATATATATGTATATATATATACACACACACACATTTTGCCTATGGTAAATAATGCTGCTATGAACATATGAACATTGGGGTGCAATTTTTCAAATTTGTGTTTTTATCTTCTTTTAGACATATACCCGAGTGGAGTTGCTGGATCATCAGTTCAGTTCAGTTGCTCAGTCATGTCCGACTCTCGTGACCCGATGGACTGCAGCCTGCCAGGCTCCTCCGTCCATGGGATTCTCCAGGCAAGAGTACTGGGGTGGGGTGCCATTTCCTTCTCCAGGGGATCTTCCCGACCCAGGGATCGAACCCGGGTCTCCCGCACTGCAGGCTGGTAGTTCTATTTTTAGTTTTTTGAGACCTCCCTGCTGTTTTCTACAGCGGCTACACTAATTTACCTTCGTATCAACAGTGAACTAGGCTTCTCTTTTCCCCACATCCTTGCCAACATTTATGATTTGTTGTCTTTTTTTGTATTTCTCTGTTCTTGTTTAATCTCCCCTGGGAAAATGGACTCTGTTCTCCTATGTAGAAGCAATACAGGATAAAACCTGTCACTGTTTTATCACAGCTCAAACTGACTAAGTTCTTTGTTATTATGGGCAGGGAACATATTCAGGATGGAGTTGGCCTATTGTACAAATCAGATGTAAGGAATATGTTTAGTTCTGCATATGCTGGTTCTAATCTTCAAATCTGCAGCTATCTTAAAAAAATTCTTCCAGATTTATAAATTAGAACATTATAAAAACTATCTTGCATAGTCATATACCCAACAGAAAGAAAACTCACTATATAGAAAATTTGAGAGTCAATGCCTCTCCAAATTGAAATGCTCTTGAGCGATTATGGAGGCCTTTCCATCTTGCATGCCTATTTAAGATGAAAGAGGAGAAAGGAAAGTTTACAGCAACCTTGCTAGCTAGAATCCTGGATTTTAAAAGCCCTTTAAGAGCATTTAATGTCTATGCTTCTATGAAATAGCCTCTCAGTACACAGGCAAAAGAACTCTTTCTACTGTCCCTTCTTGGATTCTTAAGCCCCTTCAGGCTACAAGGGCATTAGTGAATATCTAATAGTTCTGCTTCGTCACATAGGGAATGGAAAATCCGACAGGCATTAACAGTGCCAAGGCAGGGTGGATGTGGAGGGTGGGGTTACTTGAGGTTGTGTGGGGAAGGGAGAGGCCCAAGATTCTGAGATGTGTTAAAGCAGAATTACCCATCTTGTCCTTTCTGCTTCTTCCATTCTTACTTACAAAGAGCCATGTCTTGATTTGGCCGGAAAGTAAAAGCCAGTCTGAAGGATTATGCTCTGATCAAAGAGGATGCAGGAGGTGGGGAGATTTGGCCCCATTTGCAACTCAAGATTTTTCTCTAGGGGGAAGGCAAGGGAGCACTGAATCTATTTGCCTTCTTTATTAAACATCAGCTACCCAAACAAAATTGGCTTGTCTAAAATTCTGTGTTGGTATAAAACTTCCAAGTTCTAGTTATCATAGCTGGTGATGGGGTAAAAGTAGAAGAGAAATTCTAGAAAAGTCATTCAGTCTAGTTAATATTATAATAAAGTTCTAGTAATAGAAAAGAGCTGCTGCTGCTGCTGCTGCTGCTTAGTCGCTTCAGTCGTGTCCGACTCTGTGTGACCCCATAGACATCAGCCCACCAGGCTCCCCCGTCCCTGGGATTCTCCAGGCAAGAACACTGGAGTGGGTTGCCGTTTCCTCCTCCAATGCATGAAAGTGAAAAGTGAAAGTGAAGTCGCTCAGTCGTGTCCAACTCTTTGTGACCCCATGGACTGCCGCCTACCAGGCTCCTCCGTCCATGGGATTTTCCATGCAAGAGTACTGGAGTGGGGTGCCATTGCCCTCTCCGAATAGAAAAGAGCAAGTGCATGCAAATGAAATTACCTTAGTATAAAAAGCTGGAAATATAGTTTTGAAATATAATTTTGTATTGAGAAAAGTGATAGCCCAGTCCAGTGATGGTATCACTAAGGTGAATGAGATTCCTGGAATGATGTGAGGACTTTTTCTCTCTCTTTCCAGTAGAGAAACCTAGATTAGTTTTTCTATATTCCACTTAGTATAGCCGTTCTAGATAGGAGTTTCTCTTTCAAAATGAATCACTGTACAAGATATCTTGCTGATATGGCGGTTAATAGGAGAGCATTTCATTTTAATATTTCCCAGTAGAAGAAGGCATGCCTTCTTTTCCAAGAATGCATGGCGAAGGTATTTGGGCCTTGCATTGCTGTTCAGTATCCTTAGGCAGAAATATGACAGATTTGCACTCTATTGCTGCCCTTTTCAACAATGCATGCGTCATCTACAGGAATGAGTGAGTCTGGATCACACCACCTTCAATCTTCTTGTTGGCTGTGCATTCTTGGTTTTATACTCACCCAGTCAGGCTGAAGTCATAGCCTTTACATGTTAGGAGGAAAGAACACCTGGATAGTGGCCAACGATAATCTACCTTATCTACTCAACTAAATTCCATGTAATATCCAACAACATATACTCCATCCTCCATAGTTTGACCAGGCTTTGGAGCTATTAAACTCTTTTATGTTCTTTACTTTGAAAGTAGTGTTGATGTGCAAGATTTGTATCTAAGATTTTTCTCTGGGCAGTTGGTCAACTCTGCATATAAGGAATTAGAGTGAATTGACGTGTACCTTCTTGAAATTAATTTTTAATTCTTTATATTTAGCATATCATATATGAATAGAGTGATCATATAATTTATTACAGGGGCTTCCCTTGTGGTGCAGGTGGTAAAGAACTCGCTTGACAATGCAGGAGACCTAAGATATGCGGGTTCGATCCTTGGGTCGGGAAGATCCCCTGGAGGAGGGCATGGCAACCCACTCAGTATTCTTGCCTGGAGAATCCCATGGACAGAGGAGCCTGGCGGGCTACAGTTCACAGGGTCACAAAGAGTCGGATACAACTGAAGTGACTTAGCACGCAGCATGCACGTAATTATGGTATTAGGAAAGCTTTCGTCTGGGAAAATGGTCAAGGAGAAGGAATACTTTGACAACAAACACGCAGTGAGATGGCCCCAGGCAAATTGAAACTATAGGTCATCTTACATATGGGCAGAGGGCCTGGGAGCAAGGGACTGGACTCCAGACATGTATTTTAAATGAAGGGTATGACAGAGAACTGCATCTTCTCCTCAACAAAGGCACAGAGTGTTTTTTAAATGAAATCTATGCCTATGAATTGTCCTAAGTTGTTTGGTCCAAGAAAGAATGAAAGCCAGAAAGTAGAACCTGTAGGATGTTGGCTGACCTCCCAGATCATGGGAGATCTCTGGAGGTATAAGAAAGGTCTCTGCTAGCATTTGATTTCAGTTAGCTTAATGGAGAAAGCTGAATTTGGAAAGATGGGGCTGAAGAAATATATTCTTTCTCATGGTTCAAAGAACATATCACTAGTTCATCTTTAACACCAAAGGAAAAGTGAGATTATAATCTTGTCATTTTCACCAACATCAACCATGGTGTTATGAGTGAATTCTCCCATTCCTTTCTCCTTTTTCTTTTCACAGGACTTGAAGATGTATCACTGATCTTAAAACACCTATAAAACTTACTCTACACCTATTATACCCTATGATAATGAAATTCTTAGCAGCATTAGGACTTTACTGTGAGTGCTTGAATATACATGTGTTTTTACCGGCTTTTTCTACTTTGTTAAACTCATTGGCTACTTGGTGGGTTGGAGCTGTTTCACTGACTTAATTCGGAATTTGAGTTTCTCTCTAATGTTAGTTAGAAGCTATTTGGCATTGATCATTCCCCTGGCAATAATCCTAACTAGAATTTGAGTGGGTCATGTCATGTCAACTTTGCCAAGCTTTGGAGATCTTGTGCTCTGATGTGACTGATTGGTGGTTCCACTGCCTTCTTCCAAATGGCCTGACAGATGACAACCTTCTGCACTTAATAACTTCTCATTTCTCTGCTGGAATAATTTTTAAGGTATTTCAAATGGCAATTGGTGAATGACAATTTTGATTGAAATTTATTCACAGGTAGTACTACAATTGTTAAATATTACTACAAATATCTCAATAGAGGTGATTTTACACGGGCAGGTACCTTTTTACATAATTAAGTTTGCACATGTTCAGGTAGTTATCACAAAGCATAAGTTATGCTTCTAGGGGCTGGCAAGTGGCTTTTCATTTAATTATGCAATGAATACCTGATTTCAAAAAAATCTTAAAATGTTGACAAAATACGCCCATAAAGCAGGAAACTATGGTCGTGTATTTGTCTGGTTAGCTTTGCATAGGAAATAAAAGCCAGTGAAACAACCAAATGGCTAGAATTTTCATAGTGACAAAATAGACAAGGTAACAAAATAAGCCTTCACTTATGCTTTGGTTGTTTTTATCCTGCTTTTTAGAACATGGAATAATTTCAGGTGATTACACATTTTATTTTTAAGAAGCTGGACTATATGGTTATGACTTTGTAAGGTAGTCAAATCAGTTTTAAAATGGTATATTAACAACAGCAACAATGGATAACGTATGAACTGCAAACAGTAATGACACATGGATCTAGGGATAGTGTGAAGCATGTGGTGGGGCCTTGTGACCTGATGGAAAGGATGGCTAGATCTGCTCAGGATCATCACCCTTTCTTCTCCCAAATGATGACATCAATTTGCTTCTCATTATCTTTAAGGGACTCTGCACAATCCTTTTTTAAGAGTTATGCTGAGAGCTTCCTCCCTGTTTACAGAGCCTGTGTGTTGCATTCTGCAGGCTTACCCTCCACCTGCTGTATTGATGTATCTTTGCGTATTTTACAAACTTAGAATGGCATTTGTGCTGCTTGGCTTCAAACCTTGCTTGGTGATTATGACAACAGAGTTGCTGCTGGAGAACTAGTGGGAGCTTCTTGTTTGCAACTGAGTAGGAGGTGGCACCTGCTGGGCAGGACAGTGAGGGACAGTGAGGACAAGGAGGCACTCCCCCACATTTCTATTTCTAATGAGTCGTCTTCATGCCGCAGAGCCTATTACTGCAGAATATTCTGCCTTGTTCATGCTCCCCTACTAGTTACTGGATGTTTTAAGAGGAGGCAACTCAGCATTGCCAAAACAATGTGGCCACCTATTTAAAAATCAACTGTCTCTTTGGGTGATCGCATGACATCTATCATCTGGAACATATATGCTCCTGTATATTAAGAATGTACTCAAATATATCAGGCCCAAATGTGCCAAGAACAGACACCATAGGATAAAGATGTCCCATGACGTTGTAGTGTCTTAGCCTGTCGCGTGTCTCAACAAGAGCAACCTTGAGGCTGCCTGTAGATTCAGAAGCTAGATGGCATCTCAGGGAGGTTGGGTACACAGGTCAAGCTGAAGAGTGGGTGTGTCTGAATAGGAATGAACACAGCAAAATCTTTGTATCTAAAAATGAAATAAAAATGGAAGATTAAATAGAACTGAAATAAAGACCCTCCTCCTGTGAGGCTCGAGTTCACTAGACAGAGAGAGGGCTCAACGTAGAGTGATGGGCTGGCCAGAGACAGAGCAAAAACAGCCCCCTGAACAATGGAGGAGGTGGAGGGTCAGTTTGATGCGGGTCCCTAATGGTGTAATTTAAGTTCACCATATGAACAAAAGCTTATGAAACTCCCAGAATTATGTGGAGTCATAAAAACATGCACACACACACGTCCCAGCTTCGAGCAGTCTCGCTCATCATTCTTTAAAGACACTTTAGATGCTGAAAGTCCTAGCAGTTGGAAAAGCCACCATTTGCACACAGCACTCACCAGAGCTGTCTCTCACTGACTGGATGTCCGTCCAGATACATGCATTCTTCACGGGATTCTTGTTGATGCTACAACGAACCGCACCATATCCCCACGCCTGTGGAATTGCATTTGCCACTTCTGCTTTTACAGATGAAGATAATGACCCCTGAAGAGTGATGTGCCAGTTAAAACCTGAGGGGAAAATGGTCATTGGAATCCAAGACCTGACTTGCTTTTCTTCGGCCCTGCCTGCTGTTTTGGGCTGTGCTATTCACAGCTCTCACACTTCACTTCCAGGATCTAGTGAATCTTGATATCGAAGTCTATAGAAACTTCAGGAAAGAAGACCTTTTTAGTTTATTTTTAGAGATTTACTGCAGATGAAGAACGACCAGCCCCAGATGTGTTTTCTGAGTTGGCAGACCACTGCCTGCAGGCGGGTGCTTTTGTAGTCTCGGTCACTCTGTTCATGTTTTTTTCTGTTTCCTCCCTTCCTTGCTTTGTTCCTTTCCCCAAATTAAACCTAGACATGACATACGCTGATGAGAACAGGAAGAGGAGGAAAAGGAAATGCTTTTGATGCTTTTCCCTTGGAAGGTCTCATCCACATGAAGCTCTCACTCCACTGGGGTTGGAAGGTCTATGAAATAGCCTTTTTGGGAAGGCTGGTCCCCAGGGAGGCATCTTCTGGCTTCTCTGGTAGTCACTGGACAGGCCGCATCACTCTGGTGCTGCAAATCAACGTGCCCTGCCCCTAACAGAGAGAAGCTCACAGCGTGGGATAGAAGTGTTGGTGAGGAGATGGAGCTGAAGGAGCTCACCGAGAAAGAGGAGTGAGAATGCAGGGCCTACTTTCCTGCTGCGAGGAGTAATACTGGAAGCCTGGGGCAGGCTGCTCTGGGGTGGGGTGAGCTGGGGGAGTGTCTGGATGCTAAGACACTCATCCTGCTGCTCTGCACTGGTCCACCCAGAACCTGCCTTTAGTTTAAAGGGGAGTATGCTGGGTTTTACATTGAACGGCTTCTACTTCCTCCATTGCTTTGAATGGATATCATCTTACATTTTCCCCCCAGGGTAGCTTCTGGTGTTCTCTTGGCATGATTATCTTAATTTCACACTGATTCTAAACTCAAAGTAGGAAATGTTTTAGGCTTTATTAGTTTTAAAAAGCCTCTTTTTAACATCCTGTATGTTTCAAGATTCCTTTGTTTTTCTGTGGGTAGCCAGAGCATTTAGAGAAGAAAAGAAAGTTGTAGCTGGCTGTGTTAGCTGGTACCATCACATTATTAGACAAAATCATAATTAAAACACTTACTCCAACACTATACTCTCTGCTTTGATTTGTGCACTAACATGTAGTTAATCTATTGGCTCCCAACACATGCATGATTAAAATGATCATCACTCTTTTCAGTATGAGAAAGTGACGTAAGTTAGATATTGCAGAGAATTTGCAAAGAATAATCAAACAGAAGCTTATAAAATGGTTAAAAGATTTAAAAGAAAAAATCACTAAAAAATGGTATGATTAGAAAAAAGAGAGGAAGCAACATATTTAAATAACTCCGTATGCTTTTCAAATTATAGACTTTGAAAGGTCACAGTGGAATTTAACAGGCTTGTGTTGAATACTAATGCATTATGCTGGTTGGTTTTCCAGCTGGAAAAGAGTTGGTTCATTTTGCAGTTCTGAGATGAAGTAGCTGGAAGCCAACCCCATGAGCATGCATGAGTGTGTGCAGACAAGTTTTACTGGTATGGGCATTGTTGTGATAGCCTACATAAGGTGTATCAACAGATGAAGGAGCAAGTAATTGACAGCAACAAAACAAAGCCAGACCAATCCCTGGAATCATGTCTGTCCACAAGAACTTTTCAAAGGGCTGATATGCTGGGGTTTTCATTACTGGCCAGAGGGTGATGGTACTGGCAGTTTTACCCATCTCAGTGTTATTCATGTAAGACACTCAGGGTTACCTTGTGGTAAAATATTACAGAATAATTGCCCTAAAGAGAGTGCATTCCTAAAGTCAGATCCTGTTTCAGAAGGAGTTAGTGAGATCCACTAATAAAAAGAAGTGTTTGATTCTTAATTTCTTCTTACCAAAGAGCAGTGTCCAATAGAACCAGGGTTTACATTCTGTTTGTACCACTCAGAGTAACCTTGAGCAAATCCCTTAACCTCTCTGAGCCTCAGTTTTTCTCACCCATAAATGAAATTAGTGATAGCATTTCACACAATCATTGTGAACTTAGAATTTTAGATGCATGACCCATGCTTAATATAATATTTTAAGAAAGCTTATAAGCGACCTCTAAGTGAGGTCTGTGAATTTGACTCCATAGACATTTACTGCGCACCTATCACTATTGTGAGGTAGTGAATAAAGATTTTGGACAGAAAGATGAATTATACAGATTCCACTTTCAAGGAGCTTGCAGTCTAGTGCAGTGGAAGAATGATGCATGGTCTCGACACGGTTGATGACAAAAGTGAAGTACAAGCAAAGTGGTACTGGATGGTCGATAGGGGAGCAATAGATTCTGATGGGTGGGACTGGAGAAGACTTCACTGGGGAGGTGGCATTTGAAGTGATGTATGACTAATGGGTGTGTATTTTTCCCTAGTTCAATTTGTCAGCTCAATTTATTCCTGATCAGTTTGTCATGATAATTACGATGGCAGTGAATGGCACACCCTGGCCTAGGTGTCTAATTTGGGACATAGAAATCATATTCCTTCTTCCATATATTTTGTCTATTTCATCATCATCAATTGTATTGATTATCCATGAAGTAATATGGGCTCGAAGAGGGAAGATGGTCTGCAAAGTCATTTTGGGGGGATAGGAAAGAAAAGGAACAAGCAAAGATTTTCCATTCTCATCCAAGATTCACTGCTACCTAGCAACTAAACACTCAAAGACAATAACTTGAAGGGTGTTTTAAAAAGAAAATTAATTGAAAGGCAAGGTCAGTCAGTTCAGTTTAGTTCAGTTGCTTAGTCGTGTCTGACTCTTCGCGACCTCATGAATTGCAGCACACCAGGCCTCCCTGTCTATCACCAACACCGGAGTTCACCCAAACTCATGTCCATCGAGTCGGTGATGCCATCCAGCCATCTCATCCTCTGTTGTCCCCTTCTCCTCCTGCCCCCTATCCCTCCCAGCATCAGGGTCTTTTCCAATGAGTCAACTCTTCACATGAGGTGGCCAAAGTATTGGAGTTTCAGCCTCAGGGAAGGTGGTAAGTAATAATAGCTAATGTCTACAGAGTTCTATGTGGCAGTTGCTTTTTTAAACAATTTAAATATATAAATTTATCTATTCCTCATAACATCCTTGTGAGTTATATATCATTATGCTGCCCATATCATAGCTCAGGAAACTGAATTAAGAAAAAGTTCAATAAACTGTTCCTGAGACCACACTGCTAAGTAGAAAGAATTGTGCTCATGCTCAGTCGTGTCAGACTCTTTGTGACTCTGTGGACTGTGCTCCTCTGTCCATGCAATTTTCTGGGCAAGAATACTGGAGTGGGTTGCCATTTCCTCCTCTGTGGGATTTTCCTAACTCAGGGATCAAACCCATGTCTCCTGTGTCTTCTGTATTGCAGGTGGATTCTTAACCTCTGAGCCATCAGGAAAGCTCAGTAGAAAGAATATTAATTTGCAAATTTGGAGACTGTGTCATTTTCAGATCTGAGTAAGAGATCTTGGACAGATCAGCTAGATTTGCAAAGGAAAGCAATGAAGTGAATTTTCTTCTTCTAATTGTGCTAAAGCTTTTTATAATCATTGTTAGATGTTTTAAATATTTTTATATGTCATGCATTTAATATTTTGATTTAAAGAAATTTAATTGAAAGTAGTGAGGGAGGAAACAGAACAGGCTCTATCTTGAAAGCAGGACTCCATCTTGGGCCGGGCTGTGGACTTTGAGCCATATGCCCAGTATCTATGGAAACGACATACCATCTGCAAAACCAGGCCCCCAGTAGGAAGAGCCCCAGGGCTCTCCATTGCCTAAAAGAATACACTAATTATCTGTGTAATCCAACAGAATCATACATTCTATTATGCTTATTGGGGTATGACCACAAGCCTATTGATAATTCTCCACTGTTAATTACCTAGGCTTAAGGCATATGAATCACAGGTTAACTTTGATTGTATCTTTCTTTTTCTTTTGTTCAGACTAGTTTCAGGGAATTTGAGGAGGTGGGTTTGGGCACCTACACTTAGGGTATATACTGCTGCTAAGTCATGTTCGACTCTGTGCAATCCCATAGATGGCAGCCCACAGGCTCCACCATCCCTGGGATTCTCCAGGTAAGAACACTGGAGTGGGTTGCCATTTCCTTCTCCAATGCATGAAAGTGAAAAATGAAAGTGAAGTCACTTAGTCGTGTCCAACTCCCTGCGACCCCACGGACTGCAGCCTACCAGGCTCCTCTGCCCACGGGATTTTCCAGGCAAGAGTACTGGAGTGGGGCAAAAACTGGCCGGGGTCCTTGGCTAAGAGAAGATTCTGCGTTGGGCCCGCCGGTGTAATAAACTGCACTCCACTATCTGCATTTTCCTTCTGAGTGAGTTTGTTTCCTGGGAGGCGTGGCTACAACAGTAGCTCTTCATATTTCTTTGCTTTCCATTGCAGGACAGTTAAGAACATTCATACAAAAAGGTTTTATTAAGAAAAATTAATAAGAACTTCAGTTAGCAGAAGACAAAATGGAAAATATACCCATAACGAGGGATGTGAGAATCATACCTATTGATTTTTTCCCCCTTGCATCTCTGCTTCCTATTTGTTTGCCTACATTTCTCTCTTGCTTCAGAGTGTCTCCTGGGGATAATTTTTGTACTCAAATACATTAGAATTTACATATATATACTCTTAGTTAATATAGGACAACGTGGTCATTATTTTTATGCCATCTTTTCCTTAAAATTACATCCCTATTTTCATTGGGTCCTAACAAGACAAGTTAAAGAACTGTATTTTATCATCTGTATGAATGAGCAATTGAAACAGAAAGCTGAAGGGGACAGGTGAAAGATACTCACATGATGAGAAAACATTAAAAAATTGCCTGAGTCAAAATGGCAGCTCTCTTCTAGGCTTTCTCAGAAGGCTTCACGTCAGTGAACTGGAGAAGAAAGGGTCACACAGTCTGGCTGCCGCTCCGATGGAAACCAGCCTTCCTGTAGACTGGGCTGGCTGAGTTACTCGGCCTCTGGCTTCCCCACACAGGCTGTGTTGTCAGAAAGAAGCCCAGAAAATTGATGGATCAGAGTTGTCTCACTCTGCAAGACTCCAGGGAAGGCTTCTGGGGTCCCACTTGGTGTCATTTCAGCTCATCCTGGAGGCAATATTCTCCTCAGAAGAACTTTAGAATAGAGCATTGTTTGAAAACAAAGGCTTGGAATTGGCCCCAAACAAATGCATGAGATTTGGAGAGGAAATTTAAAAACTCCATGGGACATGATATTTTGCCAGCTTGTTTTCCTGAGAAGCCTTTAGCCTAACACAGCCATCTCTCCTGTACTGAGATATGAGAAGTTAATAGAAATTCTTGACGTCTTACATTTGGATGGACAGTCTTCTCCCTGACTTACTCTTAAAATGCACTTTCTGATTTTAATCATGCGTCTTTCCTTCTGAAATGTCTGGCTTCCTTAAGGTCATTCCCTCAATGTAAACCATTCATACTTTGTGTTTTTTTTTCTGCTTCTCAGAGTGTTTTGATTAGTCAGGACAGCTATCCCTTCCCTTTGTGATTCACTTGTTATCCCTCCTCTTGTTTCCATTTCTGGCACACTTTAAACTTTGCTTCTTGACCCAGGTTATATTCCGTTCCTCACTTCAGTGCTGGGGAGGGATCCTGTTTTATGCACCTTGTTCCAACTGGTGGCTGCTCAGCCATTAGGAGTGATGAGGAATGTCATGAGTGAGACTCCCATGGTCAGCCCATGAACTCACATGGTGCCTGGGCCAGTCCATGGCTGGGTGTAATTTTCCACTGCAGCTGACAGTGTACTGCAGACACATGCACAGTGCCCCTGGGCTGTGGCCACATCTGTAATGGAGGTGGGAGTAGGACCAACCCAACTGCAGGGCCACTGCAATTCTAGAGCTCTAGTACCAATGAAATTGATCATGCTTTGATGAAGAAATGGGAAATAGGCAAGTCCTCAATTCCTTTCAGACTAACATCCCTCTCCTACATACACTCTGCCTTTGATGATGCTCTGGAACAGTCAGCAGCTATCACCACATCTGCTTCTCTTTTGCTTTTCATCCTCGTGCCTTAAAACCCCCCACAATCACCAGCAGTAGAAATGGAAATTGAGTTACCTATATTTGTTGATTTTACCTTTTTCTTTTTTTCTATCTCCCTGTCTTTCTTCCTTCCTTCTGCTCTTTCTTTCATTTTTATTCTGCCTTTCTTTCTGTCTCTCCTCACTCCCTTTCTTCCTTTCTTTTTATTTAATGGAATGTGGAATACTTTTTCTTAATAATAATTAAAAGATTTATTTAATCTCTTTATTTAAGATAAGCTTGTTTTAAGCCATTAAAAAAAAAATCCAACGTTGTAATCCACTCTGTTTCATGTTACTTTTGAAATGGAGCTATCTGTTGCTTTTATGACTATCCCTAGTATTGCTTGTTTTTGACAGAATGTCAATTACATGAAGTTTTTGTAGCTTCTGGGACTTGAGACACAAGATAGAATACCAAAGCTTAGAAAATTCTATAAAGTGTAAAAATACCTGTTTCTCTGGATACTGACATGTCCTTCCACATTTCAAGAATGCCTTTCATATTTAAATCCTTTTAAAGAGTTATTCATTATTTAAAACGGCAACATTAATACCTTTCTATTGTACCTGTTCAACAATATTGAGCTCCACATCCAAAGCTAGCACACAGTCACCAACTCTTATTATCTACATCCTTGAGTAATCACATTATAAGAAACAAAAACTTAATGTGGTCCATTTTCAAGGACAACTAGCCCAGAGTGACAGCCTGCTGAAGAAATAGCCCTTAGGATACTTGCCTGGGAAATCTAAACAAAGAGAGAGTGGAATGCCTAGGACTTTTTCATGGGCTCATTCTATTGGTGAATTCAAAACATAAGACTGGGAAGAAGTGCATGGCAAGGTTAATAAATCCAGGTGACATTCTGGAAAGGTTATTAACCCTGTAGTACTCAGCCAGTGAGGAACTGGGGGAGGAACTTGCCTGTGGAGAGGATAAAAAACCCATTGTAATGACGCTGAGTGTGCCTGCCCACCAGACATCAGCTCTTGCAAGACCATCAGTCATTAAGGCCTCACTTCTTGCTGCGCCTGGTTTGTCCCCAAGTCTATTTCTTGGATTTGGGCCGGTGGGCTTTATTTCCCACAACATAAAAGGATTGGCGTTTATTTTCTATAACTTTCTCTAGGTGGCTCAGTTGGTAAAAAATCTGCCTGTAGTTCAGGAGACTTCCTGCAGTGTAGGAGACCTGGGTTTGATCCCTCAGTTGGGAAGATTCCCTGGAGAAGGAAATGGCAACCAACTCCAGTATTCTTGCCTGGGAAATCATGGATAGAGGAGCCTGGTGGGCCACAGTCCACGGTGTTGGGTTGCAAGAGTTGGACACACTTACTGATTAAATTACTACATAAAATAACACATAAGACATTAAAATGTATATTCACAAATATAGGGAGTTTGCTTTGTATTTTTTTGGATTTTAGTTTTGTTTGTTTTTACAAATATGTGTGTATAATTTATTTAACCACTTCCCTATTCATAGACATTAGATGTTTTTTGTTTTGTTTTACTTCCTTTTGTAACTACAAGCAATGCTGCAATAAATATCCGTCTATATTATATACATTTAAAAAATCTATTATTGCCTGGCTTCCAGATTTGGGTGATGGATTCAGAAAGTTGGTCCTTATATAAATCTGTTATGATACTTTTTCCTTACATAAAAAATTAAATAAAACCAAATCTCTGTGACCTTCTTGATAGAAGATTATAGCAGAGGATGGCATGACTTCAAATCATTTTAAATTTTATTTAGGTACACAATCTTCTTCTTAGGACAAATTACGGCAGACTTCCACTCCTCTACCTCCATCTTTGAAAAATGTAAAATCTCCTGAAAATGAATAGATTTAAGAGATAATAATAAATTATATGTTCAAACTTTAAACATGAAGACAGAATGTCAAGTAAATAGGGATAAATGTGTTAATGCAAGAAATCTATGATTTTCTAAAAGCAGATGTCAAAGCTTTATTCAGCCTAATTAAATTTTGTTTTATTCAGTCTTGCTTATTGTACTGCATGAGACCTGCTGTGTGTTGAGAACTCTTAGGAGTATATGGGACTCAGTAGGAAAGATAATGATTATTTCATTCTTCCATCTAAATTTAACTTCACTAAATCAAGCAAATATTGTAACTTTATCCAGCCTTGCTGTATTTGCCACCAGTGACTAGGTGAACAACTTGTCATTTAATCATCAATACCCTCTGGAAGATCAAACCAACCCTTAAGTACTGAATAGCCCAGCCTGGAAAGGGAAGTACCTTTGGCCTACATAGCAGCACAATGGTCTATCGCTAATTATCTGTTTAGACACACACCAGCCTAATACAAAGTCCTTACATGCTCTAATCTAAAATCTTAAATCCTTGCCAGGGCAGAAGTTCTAAGAGTTCAAAGAATATTATGAAATATTCTTTTAAAATCTTCTTTAGCTTGTCTCTGCTCTTTAAACACCTCCTGTTGACTGCTACCTCCACTCATAAGCTTATTTCCCATATTAAAAAATTTCTACTACAACTGTTGTAGTTAGGGCATAAAAATGAATTTTTCAATGCCATTTTTCTGGGCTCTCTTGGAATATAACTTCTGCTTGTCAAGAACTAATTCTAAACACACACGTGAGTAGTACTGAACAGGTAGTCACTGAGTGCCTGGTTGCAGTCATGCACTTATTCTTACAAAAAAATGATGGAGGCAGTTGCTATAATTATCTCCATTTTACAGACGAGGAAGTTGAGCCTCAGAGAAATTAAGTAACTTGCCTTAGATCACATTTTTTGGTTATTGTGGCAGAGCTAAGTATTAAACCCAGCTCAAGCTCTTTCTCCTAGAATTACTGGATATCATAGAATGACTGCTAGCTGCTATAACAAGTAGAACCACCGATACGTGACAGCTCAAAAACAGCTGACGTTTGTTTCATGCTTTCGTAATAGTCCAAGGCAGATGTTCCTGGTCTGTGGGCAGTTTTCTCAACAACATGATTTCAAGACCTAAGCTCCTTCCATCTTGTGGTTTTATTATCCCTAAGAACTCCTTCTTGGGCTTCCCAGGTAGTCCTAATGGTTAAAAAAAAACAACCCATCTGCCAGTGCAGACGATGCGGGTTCAATCTCTGTGTCAGGAAGATTCCCTGGAGGAGGAAATGGCAATTCACTCTAGTTATTCTTGCCTGGACAATCCCATGGACAGAGGAGCCTGGCAGGCTACAGTCCATAGCATTGCGAAGAGTCAGACACAATTGAGGTGACTTAGCATGCACACACAGACTCCTTCTTGCCAGGAAAAGGAGAAAGAAGCATGGAAAGGGCAACATAAGAGGTGTAAAAGGAGCCGGTCCGAGTGTTGCACAGTCTGTTATGGGGCTTGATTTCCCTGTTGAGGAGGCTGGGATATGAAATCCAGCTATTTGTCTAGAAAGAAGAGAAAGCAGATTTGAAAGAACAAGCTAGTAGTCTCTGCCACAACCTCCCTATTGATTCACTGGGTGTTGACAAAATGCATGTGTGGTGGAGTATAAGGAGGCAAAGATACAGAGAACAGAACTGTGCCCTTCAGGAATTCCTAATTGAGTTTTGGAATGAGAAAAACAGTCTATAATGAAAAACAAAGGACAAGTTGACATAATACGAGACAATTGTGCTGTAGGAATTCAAAGAATGGAAATTTGATTATGGGAGGGACTAGACAGGATTTCAATTATATCTTGAAGGGAAAAAGCAAGGAAGATTTAGTTCCTGAGGGGAAGACAAAATTATCTTATAGTGAGGAAATAGTCCATATTTCAACTGAAGTCGAGGCCTCATGTCAGACTTTATTTTTTTGGGCTCCAAAATCACTGCAGATGGTGACCGCAGCCATGAAATTAAAAGACGCTTACTCCTTGGAAGGAAAGTTATGACCAACCTAGATAGCATATTCAAAAGCAGAGACATTACTTTGCCAACAAAGGTCCATCTAGTCAAGGCTATGGTTTTTCCAGTGGTCATGTATGGATGTGAGAGTTGGACTGTGAAGAAGGCTGAGCACTGAAGAATTGATGCTTTTGAACTGTGGTGTTGGAGAAGACTCTTGGGAGTCCCTTGGACTGCAAGGAGATCCAGCCAGTCCATTCTGAAGGAGATCAGCCCTGGGATTTCTTTGGAAGGAATGATGCTAAAGCTGAAACTCCAGTACTTTGGCCACCTCATGCAAAGAGTTGACTCATTGGAAAAGACTCTGATGCTGGGAGGGATTGGGGGCAGGAGGAGAAGAGGACGACAGAGGATGAGATGGCTGGATGGCATCACTGACTCGATGGACATGAGTCTGGGTGAACTCCGGGAGTTGGTGATGGACAGGGAGGCCTGGCGTGCTGCGATTCATGGGGTCGCAAAGAATCGGACACGACTCAGTGACTGATCTGATCTGATCTGAACCACCATTTTGGAGAAGGCAATGGCACCCCAGTCCAGTACTCTTGCCTTTAAAATCCCATGGGCGGAGGAGCCTGGTGGGCTGCAGTCCATGGGGTCGCTAGGAGTCGGACAGGACTGAGCGACTTCACTTTCAGTTTTCACTTTCATGCATTGGAGAAGGAAATGGCAACCCACTCCAATGTTCTTGCCTGGAGAATCCCAGGGATGGGGAGCCTGGTGGGCTGCCGTCTATGGGGTTGCACAGAGTCGGACACGACTGAAGAGACTTAGCAGCAGCAGCAGCATACCTGGATGATAATAAAAATATTAAACTACTTACTAGTAGGATACACAACCAGTGACCACAGTGCTGAAACAACGTCTGTGATAGTCAGTGTAGCTAGTCTGACTATAAAATAGTCCCCAGTTATGCAAACACTAATTTAGGTGTTGCTATGAATGTGTTTTGCAGAGGTAATTAACATTCATGATCAGTTGATTTTGAGTAAAGGAGATATTCTATACAATCTTAGTGAGTTTGATTCAATCAGCCAAAAGGCCTTAAGAGCAGAACTGAAGCTTTTCGAAAGAAAAGTTCTGCTATGGACTGCAGCTTCAGTTCATTCCGACCCTTCTAGTTTGCCCTTCCTGCCCTACAGATTTGTGGCTTATCTGGCCAAACCCCACAAGTGTATAACACAGATCCTCGCTATAAATCCCTTATTATACGTCTCCTGCTGGCTTTGTTTCTCTGGTTGAATCCTGACCAATGTAGGGTTTACAGGCCTCGCATAGAGTCAGGCATTACGTCTTTAGGAGTGTGGAGATCTAGGGCATTCCAGGAAAGGGGCAGGATGGATGAATGTGGGAGTGGGTAGGGACATGGGGTACTATCACTTCCCAAGAGGGTAGCAAGGTATTTCCCTGCTTTCATGACCAATGCAAGTGTATGAGAGTATGCTGGTTGAATATCAGCTATTTCAAAAAGAGGGAAAAGAATGTATTTGACCCTGAAGACAGAAAGTAGCTGGAATATTCAGAGAAACTAAAAGGAGGGCAGAGAGGCTGGATATTGTAAGCAAGAGAGAGTGGAAGGAAATGAAGGAAGACAGGGCCAGGTGGTACAGGGCTGAGAAGTACAATGGCTTTTATCTCAAAGCTCAGTGGAGCATTGCAAACAATTGAGAGGCTGCTTCCTGGGTAATAAATTAGCTTGGGGCTAGAGTGAAGCCAGGTGCAGGAGGACATAGAGTGCCTAGGCAAGAGTTTATAGTGGTTTAGGTAAACGTGACAACAGCGAAGATGCAGAGAAATGGATGGTTTCAAGATACATTTGGGAGATAACAATGCGAGTCATGTGAGTGCTTGCTGATAAACAAAAAAAAAACCAAAACAGTGGAGGGAGCAGATGAGCCCCCGTTTCTATAGGGGGTGATAAAGAGATGAGTATCTGTGAATGTCAAGGGAAGGCTTTGCAAGTCCCAGTTGGTAATCCACTAAGTGTAGGTTGAGGAGTGGTGTTGTTTAGGGTTGGGGGTGTGACACAAGAGCCTCCTGCACTGTGACCAGGCATCTTGTGATTATGGGATGGAGATTTCACCTCCCCTTCAGATTTCCACTCATTCTTGCCCACACCCAGTCTTTGCTCCTCTAACCCATTTCCTTCTGCCTTGCGTGTAAAGTGCTCGTTTCCCCACGGTGATTTCCATGTTGTTGTGAAGGAGTGTGTTGTATGCTTGATTGCTGGACTTGTTTCATGCTATGGAATTTTTGAAATACCAAGGTTGTTTCTATATGACTGCCAGAAATATTGGACCAGGCCCAAGAAATGTGTTTTGTCTTCATGCAAAATGAGTGAGGGAATCTTTGACATCCTCCAGAAGAATGTTTTGTGCTGAGGCTTTAAATACACCTTAACTAATCCTCGAAAAAGATTAGAAGCACAGGGTTAGTTGACATGGACCTGCTTAAGAAAAACATCAGTGAGGCCAATAGAGTGATGTTTTTTAAGGGTCTGTGGCTACTATTGTGATTTATACTCAAATATTAAGCATTATGTGCTGAATTACGTTACTCTAAAAAAAAAATAGATGTGTTGGAGTTCCAACTCTCAGTACCTAAGAATGTAATCTTATATGGTGATAAGATTTTTATAGAGGTTATTACATTAAAACAAGGTCATTAGGAAGGACCTTAGTCCAATATGACTGGTGTTTTCAGAAGAGGGCAAATCTGAACACAGGTGTGCATAGAGGGAAGATGAAGGGAAGAGATAGAGAGAAGACTGCTGTCTACAAGCCAAGGAGAGGGGTCAAGAGCAGTCCTTCCCTCCCAGCTCTCAGAAAGGGACTACCCTGGTGACACCTTCAGCTTGAACATCTGTCCTCTAAGCCATGAGACAATAAATTTCAGTTATCGAAGCTACCCAGTTTGTGGTACTTTATTAAGGCAGCCCTAGAAGACTGATTTTGTTAAGTCTATACATTAAACATTCAAAAAGATAGGCCAATGCTTGGGCTAATCAAATTCAGCCTCTTTAACCTAGAATATCTAGATCAGTGCTGATTTAGAAAAGAAGTGCATTCATGTAGTGTTATTTTGCTGAATGAATTTAGATAAATGTTCTATAAAAATTGGCTTCATCTGATGTAAATTATATAATTACTATGTATGATTAAGGACATTTCTGGATTTTCTATATGGTCATACAGATCAACTTTGGTAGTGATGCTGTATCGTTTCAACATCTGTTGTCTTACAATATTAAGATGAGTGTCTTCTTTTTTGTGGTTTTCCTTTCACATGTCATTATCTGATACAGCCCAGTGTCAGGCTGAGTATTCAGTCTTTGTGTATCCTGATTAGCCTTGTGGACTTAGGCAGATTCCTTTAACCTCTTGGTGCGTGTACTCCTTGAAGGGTTGCTATGAAGAAAAATAAATAAATAGAAAGTAATTAGAACAATGCCTCATGCATAATAAACACCCAGTTAATGTTACCTATCATTGTTACCATAAGCCAAGCATTATTCTAAGGTCTTTGCAACTCTAATAGATGGTACAATAAAACACCTGTTTATAGATGAGGCAGTTGAAGCCATAGGCTCAGTAGTGAGCGATTTGGGATCCAGAATTTACCTGGGCTGTTTAGAGGCCATTATCCTCACCAATATACAGTAAGTCCTCATGAACAGTCTCAACAAAGCTAGCTATTTTTTTTTTATCATATCCTTATATATTTATTTTCCCAAATTAACTGTAGATTTTTCTAGAGTTCTAAAATGCCCTGGTTGAATTTCTATTGGTTTAGTTTTAAATTCATGAATTAACTTGGAAAGTATTGATATCACAGTATTTGTGTCTTCTTTTGTATCCCTCAACAAAATTATTCGGTTTTTTATGCACATCCTTTTCTAAATGCATTCCTAAATATTTTATGTTTTTGTTATGTCGAATATTTCCTTTTCCCTTTTGTATTTCCTAGAGAATGAAATTGAAGGAAAAATAAATCATTAAGTGTGAAATTACCTGATGCATGCATTATTTGACACATTAAATCTCAATTAACCCTCACAAAACGTTGGCTAAGCACAGCTCATCGCTTCCTTGGTGCATCACCTGCCTGTGCGGTGGCTTCATGGTGTCAGAAAACGCACACAGCTCTTTTGCCTGAGTTGTTTCCAGACTCACAAGCAATCATTCCCAATGGAACCACAAATCTGTGCTTTTTAATCAAACTCCCAATACCTCTTCCCTATCCACCTTCTCATTTCTATTTATCAGAGAAAATGGAGAACTCAGAAGAGACCATCCACATCTTTTCCAATCCATCTACCAAGTACCCGCCTGTGGTCCACACACTCCTCTTTCATTCCTGTTCCCCTGGATGCACTGCCATGCTCTGAGTTAGAGACCTTCTTCTCTTTGCGTACTAGGCCCATTACCTCTCACCTACTCTTGGGAATTGTTCCAATAATTCATTGCTCTTCCTCTGTTCTGCATCATCGATTTCCCCTTCTCCACTGGATCACTGTCAGCACACATAAAGCATACTGTAACATCTCCTGTATTGAAACAAACAAAACAAGAAAACAAACTTCTTTTTACTCCACACTCTCCCTCCAGCAATCACAGGGTTTCTCTTCAAGGGACTGTGTATTTTTATTGTTTCCAGTTTCTCTCCAGTTTGTATTCTCTTTCTTAAGTATATTATAAATCTAAAGATGTTTATATATTACATGGTTTTCCATCTATTGCAGCTGCTATTCTTTTTGATTTTAATATTGTCCCTCTTTCTTCCACAGTGAGAGCCCTTTCAACGTGGCTACTCTGTTCTTTTGATAATAATCCATTACTCTTTTCGAGTTTTTGTTTTTTTTTTTAAGGTTCGTGACATTGTACAGGAGACAGGGATCAAGACCATCCCCATGGAAAAGAAATGCAAAAAAGCAAAATGGCTGTCTGGGGAAGCCTTACAAATAGCTGTGAAAAGAAGAGAAGCTAAAAGCAAAGGAGAAAAGGAAAGATACAAACATCTGAATGCAGAGTTCCAAAGAATAGCAAGAAGAGATAAGAAAGCCTTCTTCAGCGATCAATGCAAAGAAATAGAGGAAAACAACAGAATGGGAAAGACTAGGGATCTCTTCAAGAAAATCAGAGATACCAAAGGAACATTTCATGCAAAGATGAGCTCGATAAAGGAGAGAAATGGTATGGACCTAACAGAAGCAGAAGATATTAAGAAGAGATGGCAAGAATACACAGAAGAATGGTACAAAAAAGATCTTCACCACCAAGATAATCACAATGGTGTGATCACTGACCTAGAGCCAGACATCCTGGAATGTGAAGTCAAGTGGGCCTTAGAAAGCATCACTATGAACAAAGCTAGTGGAGGTGATGGAATTCCAGTTGAGCTATTCCAAATCCTGAAAGATGATGCTGTGAAAGTGCTGCACTCAATATGCCAGCAAATTTGGAAAACTGAGCAGTGGCCACAGGACTGGAAAAGGTCAGTTTTCATTCCCATCCCAAAGAAAGGCAATGCCAAAGAATGCTCAAACTACTGCACAATTGCACTCATCTCACATGCTAGTAAAGCAATGCTCAAAATTCTCCAAGCCAGGCTTCAGCAATATGTGAACCATGAACTTCCTGATGTTCAAGCTGGTTTTAGAAAAGGCAGAGGAACCAGAGATCAAATTGCCAACATCCGCTGGATCATGGAAAAAGCAAGAGAGTTCCAGAAAAACATCTATTTCTGCTTTATTGACTATGCCAAAGCCTTTGACTGTGTGGATCACAATAAACTGTGGAAAATTCTGAAAGAGATGGGAATACCAGACCACCTGATCTGCCTCTTGAGAAATTTGTATGCAGGTCAGGAAGCAACAGTTAGAACTGGACATGGAACAACAGACTGGTTCCAAATAGGAAAAGGAGTTTGTCAAGGCTGTATATTGTCACCCTGTTTATTTAACTTATATGCAGAGTTTATCATGAGAAACTCTGGACTGGAAGAAACACAAACTGGAATCAAGATTGCCGGGAGAAATATCAATAACCTCAGATATGCAGATGACACCACCCTTATGGCAGAAAGTGAAGAGGAACTCAAAAGCCTCTTGATGAAAGTGAAAGTGGAGAGTGAAAAAGTTGGCTTAAAGCTCAACATTCAGAAAACGAAGATCATGGCATCCGGTCCCGCGACTTCATGGGAAATAGATGGGGAAACAGTGGAAAGAGTGTCAGACTTTATTTTTCTGGGCTCCAAAATCACTACAGATGGTGACTGCAGCCATGAAATTAAAAGACGCTTACTCCTTGGAAGGAAAGTTATGACCAACCTAGATAGCATATTCAAAAGCAGAGACATTACTTTGCCAACTAAGGTCCCTCTAGTCAAGGCTATGGTTTTTCCAGTGGTCATGTATGGATGTGAGAGTTGGACTGTGAAGAAGGCTGAGCACTGAAGAATTGATGCTTTTGAACTGTGGTGTTGGAGAAGACTCTTGAGAGTCCCTTAGACTGCAAGGAGATCCAGCCAGTCCATTCTGAAGGAGATCAGCCCTGGGAGTTCTTTGGAAGGAATGATGCTAAAGCTGAAACTCCAGTACTTTGGCCACCTCATGCAAAGAGTTGACTCATTGGAAAAGACTCTGATGCTGGGAGGGATTGAGGGCAGGAGGAGAAGGGGACGACAGAGGATGACATGGCTGGATGGCATCACTGACTCGATGGACCTGGGTCTGGGTGAACTCCGGGAGTTGGTGATGGACAGGGAGGCCTGGCGTGCTGCGATTCATGGGGTCTCAAAGAGTCGGACACGACTGAGCGACTGATCTGATCTGAAGATGTTTTTGGCTCACTTCATGTATTTCCTGCCTCGATTTGAAATGAGCCTTTTCTATAATGGGCTTGGTTCTTTCATGGGAAATGGTACCTTGAGAATCACAATTTGGTGGCTGCTGCTGCTGCCGCTAAGTCGCTGCAGTCGTGTCCGACTCTGTGCAACCCCATAGACGGCAGCCCACTAGGCTCCTCTGTCCCTGGGATTCTCCAGGCAAGAACACGAGTGGGTTGCCATTTCCTTCTCCAATGCGTGAAAGTGAAAAGTAAAAGTGAAGTTGCTCAGTCGTGCTGGACTCTTAGCGACCCCATGGACTGCAGCCTACCGGGCTTTTCTGTCCGTGGGATTTTCCAGGCAAGAGTACTGGAGTGGGGTGCCATCCCCTTCTCCGATTTGGTGACTAGAAGTTATGAGACACTGGTAGTAATTCGTACCCCTTTGGTGACTAGGGGTACGAATTACTACCAGTGTCTCATAACTTCTAGGCTTCTATAGTGAACAAAGCTAGGAAATGTGTTTTTGTTGTTGGTTTTTAAAGAGGAAAAAATTATATCATGAGTCCATACTGTTTTTACAAATTCAAATGTAAGATTACAGACTTTTAATTGGCTTCTTTGACTTTTTATTTGTATCCCATTTCTCTTAAATTGAAAAATGTTGATTCCTAGTAGTAATATTGACCTACTTATCTCACAATATATAATTTTTATTTCAAAGAGAATATAAATACTTTCAAATAAAAATATAAATAATTAATATAAAATAGTAAACCAACATTAATACTAATGAATGCAATTTAAGCTTTATCTGTCACTCATTTTGCTCTTCAGTTCAGTTCAGTTGCTCAGTCATGTCTGACTCTTTGCAACCCCATGGACTGCACTATGCCAGGTTTCCCTGTCCATCACCAATTCCCAGAGTTTACTCAAACTCATCTCCATCGAGTCGGTATTGCCAACCAACCCTCTCATCCTCTGTCATCACCTTTTCCTCCCGCCTTCAATCTTTCCCAGCATCAGGGTCTTTTCCAATGAGTTAATTGTTCAGCTTCAGCATCAGTCCTTCCAGTGAATATTGAGGACTGATTTTCTTTAGGATTGACTGGTTGGATCTCCTTGCAGTCCAAGGGACTCTCAAGAGTCTTCTCTAACACCACAGTTCAAAAGCATCAGTTCTTTGGCCCTCAGGTTTCCTTATGGTCCAGTTCTCACATCCATACATGACTACTGGAAAAACTATAGCTTTGACTAGGTGGACCTTTGTTGGAAAAGTAATGTCTCTGCTTTTTGATATGCTGTCTAGGTTGGTCATAGTTTTTCTTCCAAGGAGCAAGCATCTTTTAATTTCATGGCAACAGACACCATCTGCAGTGATTTTGGAGCCCAAAGAAATAAAGTCTCTCACTGTTTCCACTGTTTCTCCATCTATTTGCCATGAAGTGATGGGACCAGATGCCACGATTTTAGTGTTCTGAATGTTGAGATTTAAACCAACTTTTTCACTCTCCTCTTTCACTTTCATCAAGAGGTTCTTTAGTTCTTCACTTTCTGCCAGAAGGGTGGTGTCATCTGAGTAACTGAGGTTATTGATATTTCTCCCGGCAATCTTGATTCCAGCTTGTGCTTCATACTGCCCAGCATTTCTCATGATGTACTCTGTATAAAAGTTAAATAAGCAGGGTGACAATATACAGCCTTGACATACTCCTTTCCCTATTTGGAACCAGTGTATTGTTACATGTTCAGTTCTAACTGTTGCTTCTTGACCTGCATACAGATTTTTCAGGAGGCAGGTTAGGTTGTCTGGTATTTCCATCTCTTGAAGAATTTTCCACAGTTTGTTGTGATCCACACAGTCAAAGACTTTAGCATAGTCAATAAAGCAGAAATAGATGTTTTTCTGGAATTCTCTTGCTTTTTTTATGATCCAATGGATGTTGGCAATTTGATCTTTGGATCCTGTGCCTTTTCTAAATCCAATTCGAATATCTGGAAGTTACGGTTCATGTACTGTTGAAGTCCAGCTTGGAGAATTTTGAGCATTACTTTGCTAGCATGTGAGATGAATGTAATTGTGTGGTAGTTTGAACATTCTTTGGATTGCCTTTCTTTGGGGTTGAAATGAAAACTGACCTTCCAGTCCTGTGCCCTCTGCTGTGTTTTCCAAATTTGCTGGCATATTGAGTGCAGCATTTCCATAGCATCATCTTTTAGTATTTGAAATAGCTCAACTGGAATTTCATCGCCTCTACTAGCTTTTTCATAGTGATGCTTCCTAAGGCTCACATAACTTCGCATTCCAGGATATCTGGCTCTAGGTGAGTGATCACATTGTCATCATTATCTGTGTCATGAAGATCTTTTTGGAATAATTCTTCTGTGTATTCTTGTCACCTCTTCTTAATATCTTCTGCTTCTATTAGGTCCATACCATTTCTGTCCTTTATTGTGCCCATCTTTGTGTGAAATGTTCCCTTGGTATCTCTAATTTTCTTGAAGAGAGCTCTAGTCTTTTCCATTCTATTGTTTTCCTCTATTTCTTTGCATTGATCACTGAGGAAGGTTTTCTTATTTCTTCTTCCTTTTCTTTGGAACTCTGCATTCAAATGGGTATATCTTTCCTTTTCTCCTTTACCATTAGCTTCTTTTCTTTTCTCAGCTATTTTTAAGTCCTTCTCAGACAATCACTTTGCATTTTTTCATTTCTTTTTCTTTGGGATGGTCTTGATCACTTTCTCCTGTACAGTGTCATGTACCCCCATCCATAGTTCTCAGGCACTCTCTCTATCAGATATAATCCCTTGAATCTGTTTTTCACTTCCACTGTATAATCATAAAGGATTTGATTTAGGTCACACCTGAATGGTCTAGTGGTTTTCCCTACTTTCTTCAATTTAAGTCTGAATGTGACAATAAGGAGTTCATGATCTGAGCCCTAGTCATGTCCCACTGTTGTTTTTGCTGACTGTATAGAGCTTCCCCATCTTTGGCTGCAAATAATATAATCAATATGATTTTGGTGTTGACCATCTGGTGATGTCCACGTGTAGAGTCTTCTCTTGTGTTGTTGGAAGAGGGTGTTTGCTATGACCAGTGTGTTCTCTTGGCAAAACTCTGTTAGCCTTTGCCCTGTTTCATTTTGTACTCCAAGGCCAAATTTGCCTGTTACTTCAGGTATCTCTTGACTTCCTGCTTTTGCATTCCAGTCCCCTATAATGAAAAGGACATTTTTTGGGGGTCTTAGTTCTAGAGGGTCTTGTCAGTCTTCATAGAACCATTCAACTTCAGCTTCTTCAGTGTTACTGGTTGGGGCATAGACTTGGATTACTGTGATATTGAATGGTTTGCCTTGGAAATGAACAGAGATCATTCTGTCATTTTTGAGATTGCATCTGAGTAGTGCGTTTTGGACTCTTCTGTTGACTCTGAGGGCTACTCCATTTGTTCTAAGGGATTCTTGCCCACAGTAGTAGACATAATGGTCATCTGTGTTAAATTCACCCATTCCAGTCCATTTTAGTTCACTGATTCCTAAAATGTTGATGTTCACTCTTGCCATCTTCTGTTTGACCACTTCCAATTTCCCTTGATGCATGGCCCTAACATTCCAGGTTCCTATGCAATATTGCTCTTTACAGCATCAGACTTTACTTCTATCACTAGTCACATTCACAACTGGGCATTGTTTTCACTTCGGCTCCATCTCTTCATTCTTTCTGGAGTTATTTCTCCACTCTTCTCCAGTAGCATATTGGGCACCTACTGACCTGGGGAGTTCATCTTTCAGTGTCCTATCTTTTTGCCTTTTTATACTGTTCATGGGGTTCTCAAGGCAAGAATACTGAAGTGGTTTGCCATTCCCTTCTCCAATGGACCATGTTTTGTCAGAACTCTCCACCATGACCCATCCATCTTGGGTGACCCTACCACCCATGGCTTAGTTTCATTGAATTATACAAGGCTGTGGTCCATGTGATCAGTTTGATTAGTTTTCTGTGATTGTGGTTTTCATTCTGTCTGCCCTCTGATGGATAAGGACAAGAGGCTTATATAAGCTTCTGGATGGGTGAGACTGACTAGGAGAAAACTGGGTCTTGTTCTCATGGGCAGAGAGATCCAAGATGGTGGAGTAGAAGGACGAGTGCTCATCTTCTCCTCTGAGAACTCCAAAATTACCACTTGCTGCTAAAAAATCATGAACAGGAGAATGTTGGATCCCACCAAAAAAATAATCCCTGTTCCAAGGGCAAAGGAGAAGCCCCAGTAGACAGTATGGGGGTGAAATCATGTTTAGAATCAAACCCTATACTCGTCAGTGATGCTTGGATGGCTCAAACCAACTCTTGTGTGCACCAGGAGAACCCACAGAGACTGAGCCAGACCTGCTTTTGAGTGTTTGAGTGTCTCCTGCAGAGGTGTGTGTCAGCAGTGGCCTGCTGCAGGGACAGGGGCTCTGGGTGCACCAGAGCTGGGTATGGCATAAGCCCTCTTGGAGGAGGTCACCACTAACCCCACATAAAGCCATCAGAATTTACATAGGACTGGGGGAACAGATTCTTAGAGGGCACAAACAAAGCCTCGTGTGCACCAGGACCCAGGAGAAAGAAGCAGTGACCCCACAGAGACTGGCTCAACACTCAGTTGCCCATGAGTGTCCAGGAGTCTCCAGCAGAGGCATTCCTTGGTGGTGGCCTGCTGCAGGGTTGGTGGCAGTGAGTGTGGCAGTGCAAGGGACCTTTTGAAGGAGGGCACCATTATCTTCATAACCTTCACCATAGTTTGGCCTCAGGTCAAGCAACAGGGAGGAAACACAGCCCCTCCCAGCAATAGAAAATTGGGTTAAAGATTTACTGAGCATGGCCCTGCCCATCAGAACAAAACCCAGTTCTGAGGGGGAACCTCAGTCAGTCTCTCCCATGAGGATGCTTCCATAAGCTTCTTATCCTTATCCATTTTGCTCTTAAAATGTATTTTACTGCTGCTACTGCTGCTAAGTCGCTTCAGCCGTGTCCGACTCTGTGCGACCCCAGAGACGGGAGCCCACCAGGCTCCCACGTCCCTGGGATTCTCCAGGCGAGAACACTGGAGTGGGTTGCCATTTCCTTCTCCAATGCATGAAAATGAAAAGTGAAGGTGAAGTCAGTCAGTGGTTTTCTACTCTTAGGGACCCCATGGACTGCAGCCTACCAGGCTCCTCTGCCCATGGGATCTTCCAGGCAAGAATACTGGAGTGGGTTGCCATTGCCTTCTCTGGTATTTTACTAGAGATACACTAATGATGTTCTCTGAACATTACATTCAAAAGTCATTTGAAAGAACTGTCTGTGTGAGATCTTAATATGCATTTGGGCTCTTCCCCCCTCACCCCCTACATTATTTTGTAAAATTGTTTTAATCTAAATTTCTTTTCTTATGATTCTTTCTATTTATTATATTAATATTTAATTTAAATTTCATTTCACTTAATTTCTTTTGAATTTTTAATTTATAATTATGTAAAACATTTAAATGGCTCAAAATCAAAATTATGCATAAATTTGAAATTGTACAGGGCACATTCATGTAAGTCTAACTAGGATCCTGTCTCTTCTATGGTATTGCCTTCCTCTAGCTATAGGTAACTATTTTATAGTTTTATTTTTGTTTTCTGTTGTTGCTCTCTTTAAATTATAAGCATTATCTTACCTCTTCCACAAGTAGTATTACATGATAGACTACAGTATAACACTCTTCCACATGTTGCTTATTAACTGAACACTGAATCCTGGAGATCTCCCTTAGTAGACAGAGATCTTTCTCACTCCTTTTTATACCTGCATAGCTCTCCAGCCTGGTGGGAGTTCATGGGGCCACAAAGAGTCAGACATGACTGAGTGACTGAAGACACACACAGCATTCCAGCCACTGTTAATGAGCACTTAGATTCTTTTCAGTCTTGGCTTTTTCAAGTATTGCTGCAATGAAAACATCTTACGCATCTATCATTTCCTCCTTTTGTCAGATTATGTTTGAGATAGAGTCCTCAAGCCTATTCCTATGTTTGAGATAGATTTATAGATTGAGATTTCGAGGTTAAAGAGGTGAGAATAAATAAGTAAATAAACACACACACACACTATAAATATATATATATATATTTATATATATAAATTTGGACATATATATTTATGTCCATAAATATATATAAATATATATATAGGAATAGCTACTCATTCCATTCTTGTCTGGAGAATTCTGCTAACAGGGAAGTCTGGCAGGCTATAGTCCATGAGGTCACAGAGACTTGCACAGGGCTGAGAGACTTTCATATATATATATATGTCTGTTTCTCCATAGCTTTGCAATGGAGTTTTTGGTTTTAAATTTTTAGAATTTCACTAAACTGATAAATGGTATCTGAATACGGTTTTATTTTGTACTTCTCTTATTGTGAGTGAAGTTGAACATATTTTCTCTGCTTTGTATTTTGTTCACTACATGCACTTCTTCTTCTGTGAGCTTTTTCATGTCCATTTTTCTCATTTTGCTATTAATTTGCTAGTTTTCCCCTAATGCTCACCCTTATCCTTTGAGCACACGCCATGTGGTCCTTTGCATCCATCAGTCCCCCACTGCCTCCATTTAGCTAAACTCAAGGATTATTTGCTAGGTCTCGTCTTATCTGAGCTCTCACCAACACTGGACACAGCTGACTTACTCCCTTCCTACCGGCACTGATTCAGCCTAGTTATACTCCCTCCCAGAAGCGTTCAGTCAGTCTCATGGCCTTCAATATCGTCTATAGCCTGATGACTTTCCAGTGTAGAGCCTCTATCCTGAACTCTACCTCCATGTGGCCAATTGCCATCTCAAAATTAACATGTCTTAAGTCCATCTTCTCTTTACACCCAGCCTCCCGAGGTTTTTTTTTTTTTTTATCCTTCTAGTAATGTGAACAAAGAATTTGAATTCATGTTTGATTTTTTTCTTTCTTTCAGTGAAAGTGAATGTGCTAGTTGCTCAGCTGTTGGACCCCATGGACTAGATAGCCTGCCAGGATCCTCTGTCCATGAAATTCTCCAGGCAAGAATATGGAAGGTTGCCATTCTCTTCTCCAGGGGATCTTCCTAACCCAAGGATCAAACCCGGATCTCCCATATCGAAGGCAGATTCTTTACTGTCTGAACTACCAGGGAGAGTCTATAATCCAATCTCTCAGCAAAACTCATTGAGTATTTCTTCAATCATATCTGGCTTGTTTTAATGATCATCTCTCCTAGGTTATTGCAAAATCATCTTAACTGGTTTTCTAACTTCCACTCTCACTGCCTTTATACTTTATTCCAACATGACAGCCAGAGTGATCCTTTTAAAATATGGCCCTCCTCTGCTCAAAGCATTGCCGTAGCTTCTCATTTTATTTAAGAAGAAGCTAATGTGTTTTCAGTGGTTACAAATCTTAGAGGATATCCCCCTGGGTCCCCTCCCTGGGCCCAATCTCACTCTCCTGCTTTGAGTCTGGTTTACTTCTCTCCAGCCACATCACCCCTGAGCTGTTATTCCAACACACTGAGTATGTTTTCCTTCAAGGGGGTTTGACTTGCCATTTTTCTGGAATGTTCTTACCCCTCACTTTCTTCACATATCTGTTCAACTATGCTTTTATCAGTAATGCCTTCCTGCTGCTACTGCTGCTAAGTCACTTCAGTCGCGTCTGACTCTGTGCGACCCCATAGACGGCAGCCCACCAGGCTCCCCCGTCCCTGAGATTCTCCAGGCAAGAACACTGGAGTGGGTTGCCATTTCCTTTTCCAAATGCCTTCCTAGGTTACCTTATTTAAATACAAACCTATCTGCCCCTATCTCTTCGAGCTGGTAATACTACTCCCATTCTCCATTTTTCTCTGTAGTACCCAACATACTATATATTTACCATTTATTCATTTATTGTCCCTGTGTGCTCACTGCCTGGAAAATCCCACAGACGGAGGAGCCTGGAAAGCTGCAGTCCATGGGGTCACGAAGAGCCGGACACGACTGAGCGACTTCACTTTCACTTTTCACTTTCATGCATTGGAGAAGGAAGTGGCAACCCACTCCAGTGTTCTTGCCTGGAGAATCCCAGCGACGGGGGAGCCTGGTGGGCTGGCATCTATGGGGTCACACAGAGTTGGACACGACTGAAGTGACTTAGCAGCAGCAGCAGCAGTGTGTTCACTCGGATACAAACTCCATGATGGCAAGGATTCTCATCTTGTTCATTGCTGTATTCCCAGTGCCTTAAAAGAGTGATGAGCTCCACGTAGCTGCTCAAATATTTGTTGAACAAACCACTACGGACACAAATGTTATCCTCATTTTCAACTTCGGAGAATGGGGCTCAGACAGTTTAAATAACTTTCCCAAGGTCTTACAAACAGAGTCGGGATCTGTGCTCAGGTACAGCAGGCTCCCAGATGCTCCCTCCTTGTTTGGTACTGTGCCACCTCTCAGGGGGAGGGCTTTGTATGTATAGTTTAATTTTGAGGAAACAGAGTACAATAGATAAATCTTCAGAGAATTTGGGCTCTGGTCCTAGCTTGGCCACTAAATGATGATGACATCCTGGGGAAGCAATTTAAACTTTTTGGTTCTCAGTGATCACTTTAGTCTTGAGTAATCTGAAGATAAGAAAAATGTCTATAGTCACTTAAGTTTCTTCCAGAAAGCATAGTCTACAACCCTTGGCATTTACACCAGGCTTAAGTGGATAATATACCCAATTCTTTAGTTCTTAAGGTAAAAAGTACAGAGAGATCTTACTTTAGTTTTGTTTGCTTTGGTTTAAATCCTTTTGCTAAATGAAATGGCAATATACAACAAGGGTTTCATTGTTTTTCTCTGAAGCTAAAGATACAACTGAGATGCAGCTTAAAAAAAATAATAATAACTTGCTCCATATCCTTGTCAGTGTTTGATAGGGTCAGTCTCTCTCTGTCTCTCTGAAATAAGACATAACTTCCTATCACTACCCTCAAAAGTTGGTGCATGCTTTAGAAAATCTGTAAATAATATATAATACCTTGCCAGAAGAAAGGTCTTTTACAAAATTTGTTTAAAATGTAGGCATGCAAGCATAGCACAATAATTATAACTTGAAAAGCTTCTTTAAGAACATGTGGAAGATTAAAAAGACTATAAAGGTGACACATGTAGCAACAGATTGGCTGGTCTCTTAGCAGTTACTAGATTCTTCCTCTGTTTCCAGGTCTCCACTCTGCTAGTTAAAAACAAAGAGATGCTCACAGAGAAATCTCAGAACTGACAAGCTGGTTCCTGCCACCACTGGAGAGTGGCACTTGGAATTGGAATGTGTTAGGTGAATTATAAAGGAAATGAATCTCATTTGTAGTATCTCCAGTCTTTCAATTAGAGAAGAAAGAGCAAAAGCACAACAAGCTGTCCTAGGCCCCACGAACTACAGCTGGCAGAAAGTGATTATTCTTGGAGCCTGTGCAAGTGCTTAGAGGCCAGGTATGAAACCAGCTGCAAACAAGCACACACAGCATTAAGTAGCATCAGAGGGCTTGGTGCAGTGATCAAGTTTTACTTTCAGAGAACTGGCTTCTTGTTCATTCTTCCCGTATTTGAGAGGGCCAAATGGGAAGCCCCTTCCTCACCTCAGTTTCTAGAGTTTCTTGTGATTTATCCAGGGTAGGATTTCTGTTCTAGAATAATTTCTGGATGAACGTGAAAAAAAAAAATCCTCTCACTTGTCCACTGCAATGACCCAATAGGCTAGGGGGACTCACACCATGTAAAATTAGTTTCTAAGCTCCTATTTCCTCACTGAAATTGTCACTGCTATCAATAACACAGATGCTCACGGTGCCAGGCATGTCGTTTTCTGGATAATTGGTCAATTCCTTTTGTTTCCTAGTGAGCATCAGGATCACTGGTTCATATATTCAAAATTCAGATTCCTAGGCATGTCCCTTAGAGATTACAGGATATTTAGTCTTGTATAGTGCCAGGCATCTGCACTTATACAAGCAACCTAGGGGCTGGAGGTCACACTGGCTGCACCCTTCTCCCAGACCCTGTGTTGGGTTGGAAGAGGGGGTGAGAACCACTAAAAAACAAATCAAGAAGTCCCTCTCAGGTCTTCCTGGAGCTCAGTCCAAGTCCTCGCTTAAGAATGTATCTCTCTGATGTTTCTTTTCTCTTGCCAGTTGCTTCTAACATGTGGGCACTTGGAATTTCTATCTCTGCCCCTTTCTCCACACCAGCACTTATGCACAGTGGGACAGACGCCCCCAGGTGCCCCTTCCTTGCATCATCAAGATAAGCAAACATATTCTTTCCACTGTTAAAACTTGTGTCAAAAATTCTATGGATAACAAACTGGACACAGATGCAGGGAAATTAAAAACATCCTGAGTTTTATCAAAGGCCTTGTAAGCTTTATAAAGCTCCAAGTCTGCTTCCCACCTGAAGGGACTGAAGAAACTTAGGGTTTTAACCTTTAATTCTTGGGCTAGTGGCAAAGAACCCATCTGCCAACACCGGAAATGTAGGAGAAGCAGGTTTGATCCCTGTCTTGTGAAGATCACCGGGAGGAGGGCATGGCAACCCACTCTAGTATTCTTACCTGGAGAATCCCATGGACAGAGGAGTCTGGCAGGCTGTGGTTTGTAGGGTTGCAAAGAGTTGGACATGACAAACAATTTAGCATGCACACTTTAATTCTTACTCCTGAAACTTGAAATTGCCAGCCTTTTCTTCCTTCCTGCCCTGCTCCTTGCTCCAACTTTGGTACAGTCCCTAAGATCTGCAGTGTTTCAGGGATCTCTGCCAACTGAATCAGTCATTCTCTTTATTTCAACTGTTGGAGCAGTAAGACAAATACAACCAATTTTCATGTTCTTAGGAGACAAATTTCCTTAGTCAGAGGAGATTTTAATACTGGAAAAATGAGAACTATCAGGAAGAAATAACTTCTTTTAGAAATTGGCCATCATTTGTAACTGGCACTTCTCTTTATGGTTCTGAAAACAAGAGCCCATTGGGACAAGCCTTTATGTTCCTTGAAAATCTTAACAAGTCCAGATTTTTTAAAGTTAACTTGGCATTTTAAAGCTCAAACATGCCCAGGGGGTTTAAAATGCCAGTTACTTGCTATGCCATAAGGAACTCTTTCTCTTCTTCCCTCCACCCATGGTTTTTTTTTTTTTTTTTTTTTTGCATTCACATTATGTTAGGCCCCAGAGGAACAGAATTCAACAGGCCAGAAAGGATTCCTAAATTAATGGCCAATTTTAAAATATGCATAATTAAATAATATTTTTCATAATTATATGTACTTAGTCCCTTAGACTGCAAGGAGATCCAACCGGTCCATTCTAAAGGAGATCAGTCCTGGGTGTTCTTTGGAAGGACTGATGCTAAAGCTGTAACTCCAATACTTTGGCCACCTCATGCGAAGAGTTGACTCATTGGAAAAGACTCGGATGCTGGGAGGGATTGGGGGCAGGAGGAGAAGGGGATGACAGAGGATGAGATGGCTGGATGGCATCACCGACTTGATGGACATGAGTTTGAGTGGACTCTGGGAGTTGGTGATGGACAGGGAAGCCTGGTGTACTGTGATTCATGGGGTCGCAAAGAGTTGGACACGACTGAGCGACTGAACTGAACTGAACTGAAAGATAGGAAAATGGGATGGAGAACGATGGACATATCAGTCCATTAAGATATGCAGAAAGTGGAGTTTTAATTGGGAAATACTTATTTTAGAGAAAGGGCACTGCTGGAGAAGAGAGACATGGGAATAGCTATAAAATGCAGGTAAAGACTTAACGGAACTGAGGCTTGTGCGAAGGAGGGGTGAGGGTAAGCAGAGAGGAGAAAAGATGTGGAATGAAGCTATTTAAAAAAACTACTTTTGATTTTGTTTGGTTTGCAATGTCACTTGGATTCCTTATGATAATTATCTCATAAATAAACATCCCTCTGTAAAGAAACATCAAACCTGAAATGATCAGCTCTTCAGTCTGGATTTACCAGACTCCCAGCTCCATGTCCCCAGCAAGGAAAGTCCACTGAGCTCTGCCTGGGATCTCCTAACTCAGCTGTGCCCTGGTAACTCTCTCCAGATGATAAACTGGGTCGATTGTAGGGCTCCTCTGATTTTTTCCCCTCCATAAGAATTCACTGTCTTTCACCAGCTGATAATCTAATGTCTGGACATTATTATTTCACATGTTGTGCCTATTAAAAAAAAAACCAAAACTTATTTTAGGCAGGAGAATAAATCTGGTCCATTGTGGCCATGAATAAAAATGAGGCCTCATGCTTGTGTCAGGAGCCAAGACCCACTTTGCATCTGGCCACACACAACTGATTCTACTTGAGGTCTCTTCCTGAGCCTAGGATGGCACCTATGAGCTGGCTAGGGAACAACGTCTAATGTTTCTTATACTTTCATCCTCTGAGGACAGTGAATATGCAATATCCAAGAAGACGGTGGGAACAGAAGGATCAGAAGTCATGGACACAGAAATAACCCCAAAGCCAAGAGGCACAAAGAAAGTGGCAATCAGAAACCAAGTGGGAGAAGAAGCCTCAGATAAGGAAGAAGCATGGAGTAGAGAAAAGGGGAGACAGCTGGCAGCGGGCAGCTTGAGTAGAAACAGAGACAGAAATCTAAGGAAGGAAGAACCATGCGAAAGGCAGACTAGGGATTCTGTTGTGTTCTACATGATTTTCCCATTTTCTCTAAAGCTTGGTTAAACTGCTTATAAGATCTTCCAATGCTTCCTTACGTTCTTCTGAATTTTGCTAGTAATGGTCATCAGTTGAGGTAATCCAACCCCCAGCTCTTAAACTCAAAAGAGCTTGAACTCCCCTGTTGGATCACTGGTCATGGCCACTGGTTGAAACATGAGACAGGATACCAGCTATGTATACACACCAGTTACCTGTTATAAAGCCATAGAGTGGAGATCCGTGGAATGGGGGATAGAAATATGTGCCATTTCATCTCATTAATCATCCTTTCTTTGATAATTAATTATCTCTTTCTTTGATAATTCTATATTTCTATCAAAGAAAGGAAGAAAAAACTGTTTCAGGACAGATGACAGGATATGCTAGTCAAAGTGTATTCATTCCTCAGATGACAGCTGAAGCATCCCTTCCTCAGAGATACTTCATCTGATCCCTCACTCTAGGTGGGGTATCCTGTGGTGTACTCTCACACACTTGGTCCCTTTACTCCAATCATTTGTGTGACTATATAATTCGTATGCCTCTTCCCAACTAGATTGTAAGCAATTGTGGGAAGGGAACCCATAAACACACTGAATAAACAAATTGATATTTTAGTGCCATGGGAGAGCAGGATCCATATAACAGAAACTGTTAGTTTTCACCAAAATCCATTGTGGTTTTATCCTGGAGATACCTAACTCTGTATCTCAGGCTCCCTTACTCATAGAAGTGGCCATATGCTTAAGAGCAAGTCAGGTGGTCATTGTCAGGCATGGTTTATTAAAATCTCCCATATGCCCTCTCTTCCCTATATTTCCTTATTTTGAATGATTTGAATAATAAACTCTGACTTCCCTCCACTACTTTCCTTCCTTGTTCCCTTCCCTAGGAAAACCTTGGGAGACACATGGTGAAGATGATGGAGCCACAATACGAAAGGAGCCTGGGTATATGAGTCCCCACATGGCATGGAGTTACCTCATGGTAAGGGGCACCTGATTTGAACTATTAAGTAAATGAGAAACAAGCTTTCATTGTGTTTGAGTCAATGTACATTTGTGATTCTATTAATTATAGCTTAACCTGCTGCTGCTGCTAAGTCGCTTCAGTCGTGTCCAACTCTGTGCGACCCCATAGACGGCAGCCCACCATGCTCCTCAGTCACTGGGATTCTCCAGGCAAGAATACTGGAGTGGGTTGCCATTTCCTTCTCCATAGCTTAACCTACCCTATCACAATCCATATACATGAAGGTATTGGGGAGATAATAGGATGGGAAATGCATCAAACATGAAGAGCTGCAATGGCCCTTCCATAAGTAAATGTTTGGAATTAGAAATTAGAGATGCCAAGGTTCAGACAGTGCTGGATGGTAAGTTAGAGATTACTTAAGGTCCAAGGGCTTTAAAGCCTCATTTGGCAGAGTACTGGTGAATGAATCAGTGATTTCTTGATATCTCTTACAACTTTATTATTCTGTCTACCACTGCTACTTAGAGGAAAATAATTCATCCCTGTTTACAAAGGGGTACATTGTCATGGCATCATGAATGGCATCAGGCTCTCTGGAATAATTGAGAAATCTATTATCTTATTGGATGAAGTGCCAGATTCCATGCCAACAGAGCTCTTGCGGGAGTTTTATTGACTTCATAAAAAAAAAAGGCAAGAAAAAAAATACCCAGGCATATTCCCCAAATATGTTTTCAAAACTAACTTTAATAAAAATTCTTATGGCTGAAGGACATAGGAGTCCACCTATCAAATAGGAAGGATCCATTCAATCTACCTGTACCAAAAGGAATCTTCATTTTACGTCAAACTTATTTCATGCTACTATGGGGTAAAACAATATGCCATGCTCTGCTTTGGGAAACAAAACATAAATTCAGTCATTATTTATTCTTAGCAAGCAAATGATGAAATGCCTATGTATGCGGTCTTTTAAAAAATACAAAACAGCAAAAATAGCCTACTAACTCAGCCTAAAACTCTTAGATGTCTGTGCCTTACATTAATTACATAATTCAGTTTGCCTATATCTTTCAGATCATGAAAACTTTTATTAGAGAAAATAACATCTTATTTTTAAAAAATATATACTTTAAATTTGAAAAAGAATGGATACTTGTATGGGTATAAGTGAATCACTTTGCTGTATTCCTGTAACTAACACATCTTTGTTAATCAGATATACTTCAATATAAAGTAGGTATTAAAAAATAAACTACATAATCTAAAAAAGTACATGCTTTATATCAGTCAGTCCACAACTATCTCTAGCACAATATACTGTGGACCCCATAGGCAAATGGAATATGGTCCCTCATATAGTTTATAATCCTGTCAGAGAAATCCATGATGAATGTAACAAGGGATAAACAATGTTTAAATTGCAAATTAGAGGTAAGCATAAAATGAATAATATAAGAATTCAAAGGAAGGAGAGAGAGGTGCTGACTCAACTGAAAAAAGAGTTGGAGAGAGGACCTTTTAAAAGATTTGAATTTGAGATGGACTTTGACTTTGGTGAACTTCCCTGGTGGCTCAGATGGTAAAAGCGTCTGTGTACAATGCAGGAGAGCCGGGTTCGATCCCTGGTTTGGGAAGATCCCCTGGAGAAGGAAATGGCAACCCACTCCAGTACTCTTGCCTGGAAAATCCCATGGACAGAGGAGCCTGGTAGGCTACAGTCCATGGGGTCGCAAAGAGTCGCACACAACTGAGTGACTTGACTTGACTTGGATACACTATTTTATCGGTTAAGGGTCAAGTTTAGCTGCATGTAACAAAAATATTTAAGTAAGGTAGCTTAAATAAGATAGATTTTTTTCCTCTCCCACACTAAGCAATATGAAGATAGGTAATCCAGGGCTGGCACAGTAGCCCAGGAATATCAGGGCCAGTGTTGCTGTGATGGATGCTCTTGACCTGCCGTTATGGTTGCAATGCCTACATTTCAGCTCCAGCCATCTCTTCCTCAGTAATAGGCCCCTGGGCATTTGGGTCAGTCTGTTAAGGCCGGTGTTATCATCTTTTAAAAATATATATTGGAAAATAACCACGGGGCAGTTAAATATTTTCCCCAAGAAAATACAGAGTGCAGCAGCAGCCTTGGGAATCACATGAGTGTATGAATAGTTTGCTTTCAGAAACCATGCTATTAACCATTGTACTATATTGTCCTATATACTAGTCTTGGGAAAGATCACGTGGGCCCAAGGTGGTAGTGAGGATAGAAGGTAGAATAAGGTAGAAACAGAAGTTTCTACCAAAATTTCGACTTTAAACAGGAACATGGCCTAAAGATGAAGTTTATAGTGTTTGTAATTAAACATCAAAAAAAAAATCTCATGGGATTAGAGAAAGACCAAGCAAGGAAGTCATTGAAATATGATGTTCGTTTACGTCAAAGCAAAAGAGGAAAATGTAAAGAGGAAGAGGGGGAAAGACTGTCCAAGGTACTTAAACTATAACCCAAACACTGTTGCCATGGGATTTCAATTTTCTCTGCAAGTTTCTTCTATCTATCCCACCGAGTTTATAATTATTCATCACCAAAAGCTTGGCCTTTTTTTAAAAAAAAAAAAATCATTCTCCTTAGTTTTCTTCCAGTTTATCCTGAATCTCAAGGAATTTCCTTTTGTTCATTCCTTATTTCCTGTTTCTCCTCATCATCCTTCAACCTAGAGATCTCCCCAGCCTCCCGGGATCTTTTATTTTATTTAGTTAATTAATGTAATTATTTATCTTATTGAAATATACTTGACATTTAATATTATATTAGTTTCAGGTTATAAAATAATTATTTGATATTTGTATACACTGTGAAGTTATTACCACAGTAAGTAATTAACATCTATCATCACATAAAATTGCACAATTTTTTTTCTTGTAATGAGAACTTTTAAGATGTACTCTCTTTGCACTTTTCAAATATATTGTCCAGCATTGTTATCTATAGATACCATGCTGCATCTCCAGAGAATCTATCTTTGAACTATTTCACAATTTTTAATTTGGGGTTTTATCTGTCCTCAATTACCACCATATCGCTTTCCTGTGCATCCACTTGTGTCTTTTCCTGACATTACATCTGTCTGACCACTGGAGTGAGTCATTTTTATTTTGGGTAGAGGTGGAAAGATATTTGATTCATCTGGACCATGAAGTTTGGGGTTTTATGTTCTTAGTATGCATAAGAAGGGAGCTTCCTTGTTAGCTCAGCTGGTAAAGAATCCTCCTACAATGCAGGAGACCCCAGTTTTACTCCTGAGTTGGGAAGATCCCCTGGAGAAAGGATAGGCTACTCACTTCAGCATTCATGGGCTTACCTGGTGGCTCAGACAGTCAAGAATCTTCCTGCAATGCAGGATACCTGGGTTCAGTCCCTGGGTTGGGAAGAGCCCTTGAAGGAGGGCATGGCAACCCACTCTAGTATTCTTCCTGGAGAATCCCATGGACAGAGGAGCCTGGTGGGCTACAGTCCATGGGGTACCAAAGAGTCGGGCACGACTGAGCGACTAAGGAGAAGCACACAAGTGCGTAAAAAGGAATACAGGAGTAATCTCATATGTATATGTTTTTGTAGGCTTCAAGAATGCCGAATCCAGACAAGTTACATGTTTTATCAGATAATTTGTGTCAGGACTGTTAAAACTTGTCCTAAAGAAGCCAAAGTTTAGCTTCTTTGATATGTCCCTAACATGGCACCCAAAATGATTCATGATCTTGAACTTGCTTCCCTCTCCAAGTTCATGTTTTAGCCTGCTGCTTTTCTCCCCTGCATCTCCAGTTACTATGAACCATTCAGACCAAAACCCAGTGTCGGTTTATTTATTTATATTGCTGCTTTGGCATCCTGTCAATTATTGCCACCATACCACATTGCCATTGATTACATATTTGTTTGCCCAGTGGACTGTGAGCTTTTGGAGGAAGAGTACATTTGATCTTTGTATCCCTAACCAAGCATAATGCTTGACACCTGAATGACCTATGAAGCTCTTACCATGAAATATCAGTTAGCTTCACACAGGGAGAGCCCAAAGGGTGGATTTCAATTATTGTTCAGGGACAAAGTTTACCCAGTCAAAGCATAATTATATTCCAAGAAAGAACCCTGAAAACCAATGGGGAAAAATGTACTTATTCCTATTTCAATTATTTTCAAACTTAATCCTGAGAATATCATTGCTCTCATCCTCATGGAGGTATCATTTTGATTCTGAAAATCATTACACTTTGAAGTCAGAAGTATTATCACCTCAAATTCACTTACTGATATATAAAAGAATAGAAAGAAAATTTAGTAAAATAGGAGGGAAAAAACCCTCAGGCTAACGTGCAGTCTTTATATGGCTTTTTGCTGAAAATGACAGAACAACTCCCAAACTATGTCTTTCTGGTAGGAATTCAGGAGTACATTCAAAGGATAATGCAAACTGAGAGTACTTTCCAAGTTCTATTTTAACCTTTTTGTGAGGTTTAACCACAAAGAAGAGAGATTCTGTGAAATAAAAAGCCAGTTTGGCTTTTCTTTTCTTTTATTCACTATTTTCTAGGCTTCTTTTCTACTTATCACTTCACTGAATTTGTTGACAAAAGATAGGGCATAGCTGAAGAACAGTGGCCTCCAACATAATTCACAATTTATACAGCTACAGTACTTTCCGATCTCAGTAGGCAGCAAAGATCTAGAGCTGGGCCATTAAGGAAGATGAATGATTATTTAATGCATTTTAAAGGGCTGCTGGTTGGCAACCTCACATAGCTGCTTTCAAAAGTGGAGCCTTGGCAGACTTGGAGAACAGTAGCTCCAGGTCATTGCAAATCGAAGATGGTGTTGAATTCCCTTGAATCATTGTCTTTTGACGCATTTGGAGATGTTACTGCAGCAACAGAGTATGTTACCTGAAGTTTAGAAGAACGTTTGAAAATGTCAGAGGAAATGAGTAATTTTTACCTGGAGAATTAAAGCAGGTAGCCACACCTCTTACCAGAAAGTGACAGTGGTAACTACAGCACTAATTACCCCTGTCTTTTATTTAAAAGATATACACAGTCATAGCATTTGATATTAATGAGCACCCATAGAAAATCCATAAGAATCACATTTTAGGCCTTCCTCTCTTCTTTTTAAAGCACACATAAAGTTCTAATTTGGACATTCTTCTTACTTTAAAAAATGGCCACTAATCTTTTTTTCTATTTTGGTCTCTTGTGGTTCACTTTACAGACTTGTTTGCCAATGCATATGCTATAATTTTAACGTATCAATATTTTAAGAGATGGAAATTATTATGCAAACTATCTTTCGTTGGAAAGGTAAGGTGAATTAGAATAACTTTTATTAAATTGTGATTGATGATTTTCACTACAAAGTGTTTGAGATAACTGAAAGTGATGTGTAAGATGCTAGGATAGTCTTAAAAACAGAGTTACTAACGGTGATAGACATACATATACATAAATACGTACACACATATTTGTATATTTACAGACCTAAAAAGGAAAATTTGTTTCAAAAGTAGGTTGCCTTTATTTGTATGAGTGTTTCTTAACTTCATAGGTTCAAAGCCAATGATGCATTCTTCATTCAATTCTACTTCAGTTTCTTAAGTTTTGAAATCTGTCACTTACAGATAGCTCTCAAATAGAAAATACAAATTCAGCTTCTTTGAAAAAGTTGGATTGGCGACTGCAAGATATTTCTGGAGGCCACAGAGCAACTCTTGATTAGCACCTAAGTAGAACATCAGTAACTGATCACTATTGGGATATTTTGTCACGCCAAACTTTATTCTGGGGAAATTGTTAAACCTTTATATAATTTTGAAGCAGTTATGTCCTAGTTTCCTGGACCATGGTGACTTGTATGTCTAGACCTTTTTGTAGCATTCTAAATTATGTCAGCACTGCTTTCATGGAAAAATAAGGATACCTGTTGAAAAACGTGCTTCTGAATTTTCACTTAGGCCAACCAGTAAAGACAGACAGGAAGGTTAAAAACATTCCTCAGGGTTAGGTTCATATATGACCCCAAAGCTAACCACTTAAGTCTTGGGGTCAGTGGTGAATAATGCTTATTGTGTTTTTTTTTCCAGCAGCAAAGCCATTTTCTCCTCCCACTATTACCAAGTTCCCACCCATAAGACTGGGTTAGGTGTCCCATTTGTGAGCATTCATAGTACTCTGTGCCGGTCTGATGTGGTCTTCTTAACCTATGCTGTAATTATCTGATAACTTGCCCCCAGCACATACTTGTCATTTATGACAATTCAAAGATTGATTTATTAATACTGTATTTCAGTTCTAATAGATACATTTTAACATCACTGATATGTCTTGAAATCAGTGATGTCCCGTCATTGCTCTTGACCGGTGGACCATGATCATAATTGAAATAAAAGTTGTTTATGCAGACCAGCGGAGTATAATTTGGTTTTAGTGAAGCATTTATTCATTATATGAGGAATAATCACAATGTTCTCTATTCTTGCAAAGCAACCACTGATGGCTTCTATGGCCTTGCTCCTGCAGCATGTGGTCCATAGACGGCAGCGCATCAGCCCTGAATGCTCGAGAGGAACGCAGACTCTCAGGCCCCACCCCAGACTTCTTGAATCAGAATTTGCCTTTTAGAAGGTACCAAGTATTGCTTTAAGGGACCTAATAAGTGGGGATTCTTGGTAGCTCAGCGGTTAAAGCGTCTGCTTGCAATGTGAGAGACCCAGGTTCGATCCCTGGGTTGGGAAGTTCCCCTGGAGAAGGAAACGGCAACCCATCCAAATATTTTTCCCTGGAGAATCCCATGGACGGAGGAGCCTGGTGGGCTACAGTCCACGGGGTCACAAAGAGTCGGACACGACTGACTTCACTTTCACTTTCACAAGTTGATGAGGCTGTTATGAGTTCGTTGAAGTGAGGTATGGAGAAGAGTTTGCCTTTCTCCCATGCTGGAAACCATAGCCAAAGGCAGGGGAATGGCTGCAAGCCCTCAGATTACAAGGAAGAAAATTCAAGGACAAACTAAGCTGGTAACAGCAATTTATAAGGCGAGAATACCTTCTTTAAGGCACTGCTATACTGTTCAGTTAAAAGTCATGCTTTCTTTTTCAGTGATATTTAAATTATTTTTCTATCTTTGAATTCATGATATCATACAATTTGATGACACAAGGCATTTCTTCCCTCTGATGACCAGCTTTCTGAGGTAGGGATTTCTTCCCTCTGATGACCAGCTTTCTGAGGTAGGGACAGGGTCTTGGCTGAGCACCTAGCTGTGCCTCTAGCACCCAGCACAGAATGTCTGGCTAATAGAGAGCACACAATAGCTATTTATAAGGAGAGGAGTTTACACTTTTTAAACCTTTTCCTTTCTTTGAAAAAGACGTGGTAAATGTTTCTGTTGTGAATCACTAAATCCTGTGAATAAGATGGGTATGATATTATAGTTTATAGGTCTCAAAGATTAGCTAGGACATGGAGAAACATTAACTAAAATATGATTCAGTTAATCATACAGGTTCAAGCATAGGAGTTATATAGATTACGGGACAGAGATCCAGAACCTAAGTTCCAGTTCTGGGCCCATAGCTTTCTGCAAAGCTCCACCTGCTGCCCCTGTGTTTCCTGTCCTTCTAAGGAATGAGACCACCTGAGGTTTGCAAGATGAGCTCTCTACCTTTCTCCAGACCCAGCCCAGGTGTGTTGTCTGGCCTTCTAAAGCTCCCATTGTCCATCCTCACCCTACTTGGTGTATTTCCCTGCCTGTGTATAAATTCAAACTTCTTAGTGAGATAAAAAGATAATACTTGAGAAGGTAAAAGTCATGTTTTTGTCCATATTGTTTTTCAGCAATACCTACAAGTTTGCAGGGCAGCTAGTTGAAAATTAAATACAGAATTGAATTAATAAATGAAAATTGAGCTAAATAGAAAATTTGAGCCATCTTTTTTGCTCTGTTTCTATAAGCTTTAATCTTGGCATATTTAGCTCTAAGATTTTTTGATTCTGACACTAATGGCTTTCTGTCTTTAAACAAGATATTGTTTCTTTTATACTCTTTTAACTTTTTACAGACTGGGAAATAATGACAACTTTATTTCTAGAATTTTCCAAAGATCAAACAGTTCATCTATGCTTATAAAGATGAAGCATAGCTGGGATGACATTGAAAAGAAAAACAGAATTGAACTTAAGTTTCAATCAGAAGAACAATCAATAAAGATAAGTCATACAGGTGTTGGTTATGCTGAATTCTCCACAACTCTAGTTAATATTCTGATTATTTTCTTCAAAAGATGACTTCATTTTCCTTTGTTTTGTGAATTGCATACTTTTCACTAAATTGATTGGACTGTGAAAAGGATTGACAAATGTACATCTAGAATGGATATAGATGACAAGCACTCTCTTTCAGCTTCCAACAACTTTGATTCTGTGTTCCCGTTTCTGGCTTGGATTTCCAGATGTAATTGTTACACATATGTTTGGGGCACTTGAAGTAAGTCTAAAGTAACAAGTGTGTTAGGATTGTGTTCAAAACCCCATTTTAGCTGGTTTGTAGCCTCACCTTCTTAGAAGTTGATTATTACAACTGTAATTACCCACTCTTCATGACTTAGCATATGTGGAATACAATCTATTTCCAGATAAATGTAAATTAACATGCATTTGGTATTTTCAAAAGAAGATTTTTGAAATATGCAAGTATCCTTCAGAAACCCTGAAGGACTGTAAAGTCATCAGAGGATTTCCGGCATTGCCTCTTCTCTATGGCACTTCATCTGGATTTTTTTTTTTCTTGCCTCACTCTTGTATTTTAAAATGTTATTGGCTTCTTACTTCAGTCTTTTTCCTTTGCTGGACGTACACTTCTTATTTCTTTGTCAATTAGTTTACCTAAAGTCTTTTAGCCTAGGCCTGAAAGCATGGATTTATTATTAGATTATAGTGTTTTTCCTCAGAGAAGTCACTTCTGAAAGCATACTTCTTCCCCAGATACAAATGCTAAAAACTTCAAGACAGATGTAGGAGAAAGAAAGGCTAGAGTAGCAGCACTAAAAAGAACCTTAAAAATCAAAATAGTCCATACGATTAAAAAAAAAAAAATCAAAATAGTCCAGAAATTGCAAACTGATGACCCTCAGGCTCACGCTTTAAGAGTTTTATTGAAATGTGATTTACATATCTTAAAATTCACTTGACTCACAGTATTTTCTAATGAATTTGGTTTCAACACTCATAAAATCTAAATTGTTGGTTTATATTGGAAATTTAAAGCATTTAGGAACACAGGGTCTGAATTTGCATCAGGATGAATTGCATTGCCTGGAGCTGAGTTCATTTATTTTTTCTGGGTGGGACATAAAGTGTCCAGTTTGACGGTTTCCTCTGTACCTTTTCGTCTTACACTCAGCCTGCTTCATTCTTTCAGTTGCCCTCAGAATCCTCTAGGCCTTTTGCCTGTGATACCAGTAGGTCTAGTCCAGTTCCCATTTAATAAATAATGCACTTGGGCCAGAGAGGTAAAGGGAGTTGCCCAAGTAAATTAAAAACAACTTATCTATTTGGTACCTACTGTAAATTACTTTAGACATATTTAGTTAAACAGGTTTTGATTATAATTCTTACTGACAAAAATAGAATTCATGTAACAATGCTTGTATATCACTAAATTACTTCCATGAGCCACTAATGGATTTCAATCTGCAGTCTGAAAAGCGTTGCTCAAAATAATGCCTACATATTTGAATCCATCACAACAGATCCTCAAAATATTCTAATAATCTTAAGTTTTTAAGAATTAATTTAAGGTCATAGGTAGGTAGTATATTAGTTATAATAGCATCAACAGTTAACATTTATTGAGTACCTCCTACTCTGTGTAGAGATGAGAATAAGAGAGACAACTTGAAAAGATGAGAATAAGAGAGAAAACTTGAAAAGAGTACATAACAAGATAGGACAAAAAAATCACTCTTATGTGATTTAATTTTAGGTCATTAATAGAAAAGTGGGTGCTTCATTTGGTTTGAATTACAGAGATTAAAGATTTCAGAATGTGCTGGCCAGTATCTTAGTGACTAGTCGTATGTAGCTTTTTAAATTTCTATTTAAATTAATCAAAATGAAATAAAATAAAAAATTCATTTTCTTTGTTACATTGGCCACTTTTAAAATACCCAAAAAAGCTGTGTGTGGCTAGTGGCTACCATTTGGACAACACAAGTATAAAACTTTTCCATTATCACAGAAAGTTGTGTTGGACAGTACTGCTCTAGAATAATTATATCTTTTGAAGTATTTGAATCATATTTAGACAAAAATTTAAATTGCCACTCGTCACTGTTTACAATAGCCGAGACATGGAAGCAAACTAAATGTCCATCAATAGAGGAATGGATAAGGAAAACACACATGCATATCGTGGGCATTACTCAGCCATTAAAAAGAATGAATGATGCCACCGTAGCAACGTGGATGGACCCTAAGATTATCATAGTAAGTCAGCCAGAGAAAAGTAAATGCCATATGCTCTCACAAATATCATATGCTACCACTCGTATGTGGGATCTGATTAAAAAAAAGATTAAACACATGAGCATATTTGCAAAACAGAAACAGACTTACAGATACTGAAAATAAACTCACGGTTATCAAAGGGTTAACAGTGTGGGGAGAGATAAATCAGGAGCTTGGGATTAACATACATACATTACTATATATAAGCTGGATAACCAACAAGGATCTACTGTATAACTACTGGGAAATATGATCAATATTCTGTGCTGTGCGCTTAGTCGGTCAGCTGTGTCCGACTCTTTGTGACCCTAAGGAGTGTAGCCCGCCAGGCTCCTCTGTCCTTGGGGATTCTCCAGGCAAGAACACTGGAGTGGGTAGCCTATCCCTTCTCCAGGGGATATTCCCAACCAGGAATTGAACTGGGGTCTCCTGCATTGCAGGCGGTTTCTTTACCAGCTGAACTATCAGGGAAGTCCCATTCAATATTCTGGGATAACTTAAATGAGAAAAGAATCTAAAAAATAGCAATTATATGAATATGTATAATTGAATCACTTTGCTGTACACCCCTAACACAATACTGTACAGCCCTAACACAATCTCAAAAATGACAGAATGATCTCTGTTCGTTTCCAAGGCAAACCATTCAATATCACAGTAATCCAAGTCTATGCCCCAACCAGTAACTCTGAAGAAGCTAAAGTTGAACGGATCTATGAAGACCTACAAGACCTTTTAGAACTAACACCCAAAAAAGATGTCCTTTTCATTATAGGGGACTGGAATGCAAAAGTAGGAAGTCAAGAAACACCTGGAGTAACAGGCAAATTTGGCCTTGGAATACAGAATGAAGCAGGGCAAAGACTAATAGAGTTTTGCCAAGAAAATGCACTGGTCATAACAAACACCCTCTTCCAACAACACAAGAGAAGACTCTATACATGGACATCACCAGATGGTCAACACCGAAATCAGACTGATAATATTCTTTGCAGCCAAAGATGGAAAAGCTCTATACAGTCAGCAAAAACAAGACCAGGAGCTGACTGTGGCTCAGATCATCAACTCCTTATTGCCAAATTCAGATTTAAATTGAAGAAAGTAGGGAAAACCACTAGACCATTCAGGTATGACCTAAATCAAATCCCTTATGATTATACAGTAGAAGTGAGAAATAGATTTAAGGGCCTAGATCTCATAGATAGAGTGCCTGATGAGCTATGGAATGAGGTTCGTGACATTGTACAGGAGACAGGGATCAAGACCATCCCCATGGAAAAGAAATGCAAAAAAGCAAAATGGCTGTCTGGAGAGGCCTTACACATAGCTGTGAAAAGAAGAGAAGTGAAAAGCAAAGGAGAAAAGGAAAGATATAAGCATCTGAATGCAGAGTTCCAAAGAATAGCAAGAAGAGATAAGAAAGCCTTCTTCTGCCATCAATGCAAAGAAATAGAGGAAAACAACAGAATGGGAAAGACTAGAGATCTCTTCAAGAAAATTAGAGATACCAAGGGAACATTTCATGCAAAGATGGGCTCGATAAAGGACAGAAATGGTATGGACCTAACAGAAGCAGAAGATATTAAGAAGAGGTGGCAAGAATACACAGAAGAACTGTACAAAAAAGATCTTCATGACCCAGATAATCACGATGGTGTGATCACTGACCTAGAGCCAGACATCCTGGAATGTGAAGTCAAGTGGGCCTTAGAAAGCATCACTACGAACAAAGCTAGTGGAGGTGATGGAATTCCAGTTGAGCTCTTTCAAATCCTGAAAGCTGATGCTGTGAAAGTGCTGCACTCAATATGCCAGCAAATTTGGAAAACTGAGCAGTGGCCACAGGACTGGAAAAGGTCAGTTTTCATTCCCATCCCAAAGAAAGGCAATGCCAAAGAATGCTCAAACTACCGCACAATTGCACTCATCTCACATGCTAGTAAAGTAATGCTCAAAATTCTCCAAGCCAGGCTTCAGCAATATGTGAACCATGAACTTCCTGATGTTCAAGCTGGTTTTAGAAAAGGCAGAGGAACCAGAGATCAAATTTCCAACATCCGCTGGATCATGGAAAAAGCAAGAGAGTTCCAGAAAAACATCTATTTCTGCTTTACTGACTATGCCAAAGCCTTTGACTGTGTGGATCACAATAAACTGTGGGAAATTCTGAAAGAGATCGGAATACCGGAACACCTGATCTGCCTCTTGAGAAATTTGTATGCAGGTCAGGAAGCAACAGTTAGAACTGGACATGGAACAACAGACTGGTTCCAAATAGGAAAAGGAGTACGTCAAGCCTGTATATTGTCACCCTGTTTATTTAACTTATATGCAGAGTTTATCATGAGAAATGCTGGACTGGAAGAAGCACAAGCTGGAATCAAGATTGCCGGCAGAAATATCAATAACCTCAGATATGCAGATGACACCACCCTTATGGCAGAAACCGAAGAGGAACTCAAAAGCCTCTTGATGAAAGTGAAAGTGGAGAATGAAAAAGTTGGCTTAAAGTTCAACATTCAGAAAACGAAGATCATGGCACCTGGTCCCATCACTTCATGGGAAATAGATGGGGAAACAGTGGAAAGAGTGTCAGACTTTATTTTTCTGGGCTCCAAAATCACTGCAGATGGTGATTGCAGCCATGAAATTAAAAGACGCTTACTCCTTGGAAGGAAAGTTATGACCAACCTAGATAGCATATTCAAAAGCAGAGACATTACTTTGCCAACAAAGGTCCGTCTAGTCAAGGCTATGGTTTTTCCTGTGGTCATGTATGGATGTGAGAGTTGGACTGTGAAGAAGGCTGAGCCCCGAAGAATTGATGCTTTTGAACTGTGGTGTTGGAGAAGACTCTTGAGAGTCCCTTGGACTGCAAGGAGATCCAACCAGTCCATTTTGAAGGAGATCAGCCCTGGGATCTTTGGAAGGAATGATGCTAAAGCTGAAACTCCAGTACTTTGGCCACCCTATGCGAAGAGTTGACTCATTGGAAAAGACTCTGATGCTTGGAGGGATTGGGGGCAGGAGGAGAAGGGGACGACAGAGGATGAGATGGCTGGATGGCATCACTGACTTGATGGACATGAGTCTGAGTGAACTCCGGGAGTTGGTGATGGACAGGGAGGCCTGGCGTGCTGCGATTCATGGGGTCTCAAAGAGTCGGACACGACTGAGCGACTGAACTGAACTGAACTGAATTGAACACAATATTGTACTGTATAAATCAAATTCCAATAAAATTAAAAAAACAAAAATTGCTATGTGCCAGCTGTATACAAATTAACCCATGCATATTTTATAGTCTTTTTAAAAACTGATTGTTAGCTGTCATCAGCCAGCCAATATTCATTTCTTTTAGAGAAGTTTAAAAGTAAACTAATGTGGAGTTATCTTAAATGGGTTTCTTTAAGCCTATATTTCAAGCTTTCCTCCACCTTAAGAAGTTCAAGCGTTTGACATGATTAACGATCATTAATGTCAAGTAATTCTCATTTTATGAGAAGTACTTGGAGCAAAGGCAAGTGTTGATAACTTTCATGGAATTTTCCTAGAAGCTTAAAATATAAGCTGCAAGACAATGCAAGCCTCTCTGGTCTATCAGAATACTAAATCTCTTGCAGTAGGTTCTGAAGGTGAAAGCTAAAGTGGCAGATTGACACATGCCTTGTCTCACTGCAATTTTCAAGCCCCCATTGGCTTGTTAGAGGGAAAAAAACATTACTTTGGTCCTAACGTCAGGAACAGAAGAAACGATCTTAAAGCTACTAGAATTCTTCTGCTTAAGGCAAGTGATGTAGAAAACCTGATCCATCTCACCATTTTCCCCTAATATGTTATCCTGATTTGGAGAACAAGGGGCTAGATGTACTGAAATTCTGCAAAGTTTCCCTGGCTCCAGCTTCAGACTCAAGGCTCTTTCTCTTTTCATCTTTATTGGAATCTAGTTAGAACTCACAACCCCAGACCAATGCTTCTCTGCCTTTTCAACTACTGCTCTCAAAAAGAAATACCTTCTCCATTGGGATCAAGCAAAAGCACACACCTGGAACAGAAGTTTCACAAATAATATTTGTCTTTAATACTAGATGCTCGCTGACATTTTATATTTATTTGGTGTCATTATTTTAAAATGCTGGTTAAGACCCATAAATGGCTTTCATGACCACAAATGGGTTGCCAGCTGCAGTTTGAAAAATATTGCCTTGAGCAATACTGGAGTCATCTTTATCCATTCTTGGATATGAAGCCTTCTTGAAAATTGGCTAAAATATGCACAAACGTGATAGCTCATGCCGATAGGTTGATCTTTCTGAAACATGGATGGAAATACTTCACTGCAGCTGCACTTTTGACCTGAGCTTTTCTGATGATTTGTTGGGACTGATGTTTCCACTTGCCAGAAGTTCAAAAGCTCTTCTTGAAACCGGCCTGTTAATGTTTCCACTTGCCAGAAGCAAGTTCAAAGGCCTTTCTCAAACCAGCTCATTATGACTCGGGAGATAAATGGGCCCGCCTTTTGTAGAGAGCTATTACCATGAATTATTTTCCCCTCTCCTTATAGTTTATTCCAGTATAGTTATGGTAAAATTAGAAAAACAAACGTTGTTTTTTTGAGAGGCATGGAAAACATATCATCTGAAAGATTCTGTTGAATATGACACAAAGAAAATATACTATCTGATTTTAGAGAATAAAATTCTTTCTAAAATCATTTGTATTCAAATAATCTGTAGCTAAAAATATATTAATCTAACAACAATATCCATTTTAAAAATTATTCCCAAAGTTCAGTTACTATCTGGTTTATTTCCTATAAATATTATAACAAATTTTCAAAAAAGAAAAATGCTTTATAGGTCTTTGTAGTTCTCTATTATATTAACACTTTGTTTATGGTACCTTGTGGTCTATAACATAATTTTTATATTGATTAATATGATCAAATAATAGTAATAATATTCTCAAAATTATCCCAAGGCTTCAAAGGGCAGGTATTTTTGTGTCTGTTATGAAGTAGAGGAAAGACAGGAATTGACTATGGCAAATGAAGATCCTTTTAAACTTTGCCAGTTACCAGGTAGGTGGGTGGTACTGGACAAGTCACTTGATTTCCCTACTAAATATGCAGGGTGTTCTGTAATTTAAAGGAGATAATTTAAATTGCTAAGCTCAGCAGAAGGAGTGTGGTAGGTCCTGAGATATTTGTTGTCCTGAATCTGAATGTGGGGCAAGTGGATTTTTAAAGCTTCACAACCTTCTTTCTTTCCCTTTTTTAAGGCTTCCTCTGTCTTCAATGACATTTGTAACATAATTTAATGAAGAAAATCCACAAGCTAAGTCTACATATAAGTTAAGAAAATGAGAAATCAATAAAAACTGTATATTTTTTTACAGAAGGAGAAGTAAAGAAAGATTATTTCATTAATCTTCATTGATTTGGGTAATGTGGTTTTCTAGTTTGCTGAACTCAAGTTGATTTCAAACTGTTGTCTTGATTTGCATTCTATTGAGAATAGATGGCAGAGAGAGCCAGGAGTAAGAATCACAGATGGAAAAATAATATGCGGAATCCACCCTGCAATGTGGGAAAACTGGGTTTGATCCCTGGGTTGGGAAGATCCCCTGGAGAAGGAAATGGCAACCCACTCCAGTATTCTTGCCCGGAGAATCCCATGGACAGAGGAGCCTGGTGGTCTACAGTTCATGGGGTCCCAAAAGAATTAGACCAACTGAGCAAATAACACTAATGCTTCCCCAAATATATCATTGATTCCTGACAAAGAAAAAGGAAAGTATATTCATTAAATAAAAACCCAAATGGGGTTATTAACAAATCAATGTGTACATACTTCATATTGGGCATATCACTATTTGCTCTTACATAATAATGGTGATTTCAATTGCTCAGTTGTGTCTGACTTTTTGCGACCTCATGGACTGCAGCACGCCAGGCTTCTCTGTCCATCACTAACTCCCAGAACTTGCTCAAACTCATGTCCATTGAGTTGGTGATTGAATTCTTACTATGTCCAAGGCAGCATCCTAAATGTGCATAGATACTGTTGATACTGGTATTGTTTAGTTACTAAGTCATGTCTGACTCTTTTGTGACCCCAAGGATTGCAACCCACCAGGCTCCTCTGTCCATGGGATTTCCCAGGCAAGAATATTGGAATGGATTGCCATTTCCTTCTCCAGGGGATCTTCCTGATCCAGGGACTGAACCGTGTCTCCTGCATTGCAGGCAGATTCTTTACTGCTGAGCCACCAGGGAAGCCCATATGGATATTAAAAAAGTTAAATCCCCCAGTGATTTATAAATGGCCATTATTTTTATCTTGATGAGGAAATTGAGGCAGAGAAAAGTTAAATATCTTGCCCAAGTTACACAGTAGTAAGTAAAGAAGCTGAAATCAGGCCCCTAAATCTGACTTCAGAGACCAAATTTTTCACCACTAGTATAGGTGTGCTTAATCCTTGTAATAGCCCTCTAAGATAAAGTCTAAAAGACTTTTTTTACCACTCTACAGGTAAGGAAACTGAGGCTTAGAGAGGATATGAACCTGAAATATCGTTAAAAATTTTTTTGTAAGAGCTTAGCTAGAACTTAAGCCAAGATTCTCTGACTTTAATTCCCACATTTTTTTTCATATAGCATATTCACACACATGCACATAAATATATACATACATCTATATATCATATACATATATTTGTAGTATATGTATATATTCACTGGTAGAACACAGAAGAAACTTAAAGAAACCCAAATAATGAGACAAATGGAATATTTTCTTCTATAATTTAAGAAATTTCTTAATTTATTTTATTATTCTTCTTTTATTAGAGAGTATTTTTGTTCATTTCATTTCTGAGATAGGACTTCAGACTCAGAGACAAAGGTACATCTTGTTTTTATTTTTTTCCTGCTCTTGATCTGAACATCTTACAACCCGAATTCTGAGACACCCTTTATCATTTCTAGGCTAAAGATATCAAATACATTTTAAAATATACCTGAATAATAAAATAGTTGCTTTTTTTGACAATTTTATCACAATTCAGTTCTAAATTGAACTACTCTGATTTAATTGATTTCTTTTTATAACTCAAATAAAGGTGTAAACATTTGGTTTTTACCTTTTACATACAGCATATAGCTGACATCCATGATACTGAATATAGACCGTTTCAGTTAGAACTATAATCTTAAGGGATCAGCCACAGCAAGTCTGACACCCAGATATGAACATGCTCCATAAAATCATGAGACATATTTTGTTTCTAGAAGTTTATCTGTGAAATGGAATGAATGTATACGTAAGAACAAAGAGGACATAGTATGGATGACCTCTCCCTCACCCCTAAATATTTTCTGAAGTAGATTGATTTCTAGTCAAGGACGTTCTGCTCTTTTTACTGCCTAACCCATCTTTTTTGTCTTACATCTTTCTCTTAACTTTCCCTTAAACTCTCTTGCCTCGAAATTGTAACACTTGACAGGCAGTGGCAATAATTCTGGGAGAAATGACTGGTGTGCTGAAAAAATTTCATGAAGGTCACACTGTTCGCCTGAGAGATGAATTTTAATATTTTTGTTGAGAAGTTCTTTCCACTCGTTGGTGAGGATAGAAGGGGAAATGATACTGCGATTCATGATTTGTTTTTCTGCTTAGAAATGTTCACAGAATAAATGCTGTATTGCTTCCCAGTTTACTTCTTCCTGGTAGTGTCCCTAGGGAGAAGCCAGAGGAGCATGTGATTTCTTGGCAATCTTGTTACCTGTCTGGAAAACCTCTTTTCCCTTTGCTTTATTTACAACTTTTCTTTGTTAAGACAACAGTGTGAAGTGACTATAGGGCTGTTTTGTCGCTCTTCCTAAGGTTTGAAGCAGGTTCCGTTTGACTTGGAGTCCGCTTTGTTCAGAGCAGGTTGCGCAGGGAAATTTTTGCTGCGCGTGCGTGTGTGCGCTCAGTCGCATTCAACTCTGTGACTCCATGGACTGTAACCCCTGGTCTCCTCTGTTCATGGGATTTCCCAAGCAACAATACTGCAGTGATATGCCATTTCCTTCTCGAGGGGGTCTTCCCCATCCAGGGATTGAACCTGCATCTTCTGTGTCACCTGCATTGGCAGGTGAGTGTTTGCTAAGGAGCTGTCAAATTCAGAGTGTTAATAAAGCAATTTAGACTGATCCTCTAGTTGAGTTATCTCATTCAGATGAATAGCTAAACTCACAGGGAAATCTAGCTCTTGTACAACTAGATTAATCTAATAATGGTCAAGGAACTAACTTTCCTTCAGCTCCTTCCCTTACTTTTTCCCCTCCTTTCTAGCCATTAGTCAGAGCAGAGCAGAATATGGCTAATGAGAGAAACATTGACACAGAGTTGAGAAGACAAGATTGATAGACTATTAGGTATTAATTTTGTAATAGAGCTTTAGGGTTATCTTAACTTCACCAGGATGATCATAGCCATCCTTCTTTAATTTGAAAGATCTAAATTTCCTTTCCCCAGGAATACACCAGAAGAAATACTGGTAAATCAGAAACATATATTAACACAGCTTGCAAACTGTTGAATAAATATTAAAAGTTCAGTGACATGATACCAAGTTTCCCTAGGCTTAAGTAAAATGATATCCTAATAGAGATAATAAAATATGTCATTACTTGTCAAAAAAGCTAAGAAAAAAGGAAAAAAATACAACATAACCTCTAAAACTTATTATCCTCCGATCTAAAATTCCTCTCTTTACTCTGTAGCCTGTAGGAGAATGATATAGATCTGTATGCAGAAAAAGATTAACATAAATAATAAGTGAAAAGTCCAGACAATATGCATAGTATCAATTCAGCTTTCCAATAAGAGCAATATTCATGTTTGAAAATCTGAAGACAGTGTAAGGATGGATTCCTCATCAGACATGTCTGCTGTAAGAATCCAGGTCCTCTCAGCCTCACCCATCTCCTATTCTAGGTACTGCTGGATGGACGTCCTGAGATGTACTTTATAAGGCTTTTTAGAGAATGATCCTGAGAGATGAGAAATCAGTAGCACTTAGCTACATCTCCCAAGTACATAATGTCCTTCTGTGAGAAAGCCCTCTTCCCCAGCTTCACTCCCTTTCTCAATCCCTGTCCCATGGACTGCACACCTTAATAAAGGAGAATGTGTGCACCTTTGTCTAAGACCCACACACAAACTTAGGAGTGGGCACATAAAATAATAAGATTAGGGGTGAGGAATTTTTCACCTTTCTTTTTCTGTAATGTTTTCACTTTAGTTTTGATGAGCAAATACTACTTTCTTTTTTCTTAAAAGCTTAAATCAACATATAGGTACTATATCATTGTTCCCATGGGTCAGGAGTCTTGGCACAGCTTAAGGAGGTCCTGTGCAATTAACATGTCCTGGGCTTTGTTTCCTCTGGAGCTCAGGATCTTTGTCCATCTCACGTGACTATTGGCAAAATTCAACAGGCCTTAGGTTTTGTTTTCTTGCCGACTGTCATCTTTCTGGGGTTCACTCTCCACTCCTAGAGGTTGCCTGCAATTTCGTCATATGTGACCTTTTCCATACGTGAAACTTTTCAGTTTCATCAGATAAAGGTTTTAAGGAGAACTGTTTTCTATTTCTAAACAGATTCCTGGGTTAAGAAAAGCTTCCATGTTAATATTGCTCATTTTGTATGTTATTCAATGGTGTGCAAATGTCATCATCCACTCCAATCTACTTCTTACTGTCCTTGGCCAAAACAGACTTTAAAAAAAAATCACAGCCTGTATCTATTCCTTGATCTGCCTTTATAGTCAGTGATTTAGGACATATTTGAAAATGAACACTTGTTCTTGAAGCTATACTAGGAAAAAGAAGCAGAGACAGGTAAAATGTTATTCTTTTGGTCTAGGTTCCCTTTGTTGAAATATTTGTACTAGCTCTTTCCTGGCTACTATTGGATCAGTGGTTGATAGTGGCTCCAAGTTGTGAAGCAAAGGGAAAATTCTATGAATACTGTCTACATCTTCTAAAAATTAAATGCTTCTAAATGTGAATAAATCTTATAAAACATAGTCAATCATTATCCTTTAAACCTTGTCTTGATCATCATTAAGTATCTCTAAGTTTTATAAACTTAAATAATCCTTTGATTCTGTCATCAACTATTGGAAAGCCAACATTTTCAAGATCCTTTGTTAGTAAGAAATTCCAGGTGAGGAATCATACTTACCGTGTCATCCAGACACATGGGTGTTCTCCATCACTTAGAGCCACAATGTCCAACAGACTCTTCTGTAATGATGTAAATGTTCTTTATTTTCCCTGTGCAATATAGGAGCCACTAGCCACCTAGGAATACCTAGGACTACTGAGCACTTGAAGTATGCAAATGAAATAAACTTTAAATTTCATGTAATTTTAAATAGCCACACATGGCAGTTGATTACCATATTGGATAGCACAGACTTAAAACAATTGTTTTCAAACCGTGTACCCTGCTTGGTAGGGCTCATAGATTATTTAAAAATAAATCCATAAATATTGTGAGCACACTGTTAAATATATGGGCTTAGAATAGAGCAGCATGCATCATGAACTTGGGCAAATTACTTAGTCTCTTAGTCTCTCTAAATTTCTACTTTTATTATATTTGGAATAACAAAGATGTCAACTACATAGAATTACTGTGAAAATTAGATAATATTTGTGAACACAACATAGTGACTAGATTTTAAGAAAGAGCTGAAGAAGACAAAGTGGTGAAAAAAACTTTGGATGCATATACATTTGATTTGAATTTTAAGAACTTTTATTTATAAGAGTTACTGATCTGCAAAATATTTTTGTCAATTTGCATTTTCTCCAATAAATATGATAACTGTAACTTCTAGATATAAGGATATTTTTTAGCATTGGAGTTGTACTTATGAGTAATAAATGTACTGAAAAAATTCACTGTCTAGAAATGTTTATATCGGAAAATAAACAGAAAGTCAGGTCTTTTTTTTTTTATGATTGTAAATAAGTCACTGACTTTGGGGCACTGAAACAGGCTAATTCGAGCAAACATAAAGATTCAGTTAATTTTACTTGCACATATTCTGGTTGATTGTTTACCTAATACACACAAATCTCTAAGATAAAATGTAAGTCAAACATACAGTTTTCAGTTTCCTTCTGTTAAATGTATAATTCTTTTTCTACATTGTTGGATTTGATTTGCTAGTATATATTACTGAAAACTTTTGCGTCTGTGTTCATGAAACATATTGGTTCGTTTTCTTGTGATGTCATTATCTGGTCTTGATACTTTGGTAATTGGCCTCATAGAATGAATTAGGATATATTATTCCCTTTACTTCTATATTCTGGAAGACGTAGTAAAGAACTGGTGTAATTTCTTCCTTAAATATTGATAGAATTCACCAGTGAATCAATATGGGCCTGGTACTTTGTGTTTTTTTGAAGGTTATTAATTGTCAATTCAATTTCTTTAATAGATACCAGCCTATCAAATGTCTATTTCTTCTTGCATGTGTTTTGACTGGCCGATTTTAAGAAATTGGTCAACTTAATCTAGGTTATAAAGTCTGCACAGAGTTGTTCACAAAATTCCTTTTTATCCTCTTAATGTCTATGGGATTTGTAGTGATGTTCCCTCTTTTTTTTTTTAATTGGCGAACAATCGCCTTATAAAGTTGTATTGGTTTTTGCCATACAACAATGCAAGTCAGTCATAACTATATATGAGTCTCCCTCTATTCCTTACCCAAATCCCACCCATCATGGTCATCAGAGCCAGGCTGGACTCCCTGTGTTATATAGCAGTTTCGTGACTAGCTAGCTATCTATTTTCACATGGTAGTGATACATATGTCGATGTTACTTTCTCGATTCATCCCACCCTCTCCTTCCCCTGATGTGTCCACAGGCCTATTCTCTACATTGGCATCTCCATTCCTTCTCTGCAGATAGTTTCATCAGTACCACCTTTCTAGATTCCATGTTGGTGTTCAGTCTCTAAGTTGTGTCTGACTCTTTGACACCCCATGGACTGCAGCATGCCAGGCTTCCTTGTCCTCCACTATCTCCTGGAGTTTGCTCAAATTCATGTCCATCGAGTTGGTAATACCATATTACCAACTCATCTTCTGCTGCCCTCTTCTTTTGCCTTCACTCTTTCCCAGTATCAGGGTCTTTTCCAATGAGTTGGCTCTTTGCATCAAGTGGTCAAATTATTAGAACTCTAGCTTCAGTATCAGTCCTTTCAATGAATATTCGGGGTTGATTTCCTTTAGGATTGACTGGTTTAATTCCGTGCAGTCCAATAGACTCTCAAGGGTCTTCTCCAGGACCACAATTTGAAGGCATCAATTCTTAATTGCTCAGCCTTCTTTGCAGTCCAACTCTTACATCCATACATGACTACTGGAAAAACCATAACTTTGACTATACAGACCTTTGTCAGCAAAGTGATGTCTTTGCTTTTTAATACACTTGTCTAGGTTTGTCATAGCTTTCCTCCCAAGGAGCAAACATCTTTTAATTTCATGGCTGCAGTCTTGGTCTGCAGTGATTTTGGAGCCCAAGAAAATCTTGTCACTGCTTCCACTTTTCCCCCATCTGTTTGCCATGAAGTGATGGGACTGGATGCCATGATCATAGTTTTTTGAATGTTGAGTTTTAATCCAGCTTTTTCATTCTCCTCTTTTACTCTCATCAAGAGGCTCATTAGTTTCTCTTCACTTTCTACTATTAGTGGTATCAGCTGCATATCTGAAGTTGTTGCTATTTCTACCAGCAAACTTGATTCCATCTTGTGATTCATCCAGCCTGACATTTTGCATGACATACTCTGCATAGAAGTGAAATAAACAGAGTGACAATATACAGCCTTGTCATACTCTTTTCCCAATTTTGAACCAGTCCATTGTTCCATATATAAGGTTCTAACTTTTGCTTCCTGACCTGCATACAGGTTTCTCAGGAAGCAGATAAGGTAGTCTGGCATTCTTATCTCTTTTAAGAATTTTCCACAGTTTGTTGTGATCTACACAGTCAAAGGCTTTCACATAGTCAATGAAGCAGATTTTTTTTTTTTGGAATTCCTTTGCTTTCTCTATGATCCAATGAATGTTAGCAATTTGATCTCTGGTTCCTCTGCCTTTTCTAAGTCTAACTTGTACACCTGGAAATTCTCAGTTCAAGTACTGCTGAAGCCTAGCTTGAAGGATTTTGAGCGTAACCTACCTAGCATATGAAATGAGTGCAATTCTACAGTAATTTGTACATTCTTTGGCACTGCCCTTCTTTGGGATTGGAATGAAAACTGACCTTTTCCAGTCCTGTGGCCACTGCTGAGTTTCCTAAATTTGCTGACATATGGAGGGCAGCACTTTTGCAGCATCATCTCTTAGGATTTTAAATAGCTCAGCTGGAATTCCATCACCTCCACTAGCCTTGTTTTTAGTAATGCTCCCTAAGACCCACCTGAGTTCAGACTCCAGGATGTCAGGCTCTAGGTGAGTGACCACACCATTGTGGTTATCTGAGTCATTAAGACCTTCCCTCTTCGTGGTTTGCCATTCCCTCCTCTGGATTCCATATATATTAATTTAATATATGATATTGCTTTCTCTTTCTGACTTACTTCATTCTATAGTAAGAAGGCTCTCGGTTCATCCACCTCACTACAACTGAGTCAAATTTGTTCCTTTTTTATGGCTGAGTAACCTCTTTGATTTCTGATATTAGTAATTTGTGTTTGCTTTCTTTTTTTTTTCCTTAGTTGGCTATAAGCTTGTCAAAATTGCTGATAAAAAATCAGATATTTTCAAAGAAACAGCTTTTTTTTTTCATTTCTAACATATGCATACATGTTATTCTATCATATGCATTTAATATTATCAATGTCCCTCTGTATATTTCACTACATTTCACAAATCTTGATAAATAATATCTTATTTTCATTTAGTTAAAAATATTTAAAAATTTCTCTTGAGAATTCTTCTTTGACCTATTATTTTAAAGGGTGTTGTTTAATCTCCAAATATTTGTGAATTTTCCAGCTGTTATTGATCTAGTTTAATTCCACTATGGTCTGAGAACAGACATTGTATGGTTTCTATTCTTTTAAACTTGTTAAAATGTGTTTTATGACACAGAATGTATTCTATCTTGGGTGAATATGCATGTGAACTTGAGAAGAATGTATATTCTGCTCTTGCATGAAATAATTAATCGATGTCAGTAGCACCTAGCTATTGTCAGTATTATTGAGTTCAGTGATGTCCTTACTAATTTTCTGTCTGCTGTATCTGTACATTTTTGATAGAGGGGTGTTGAAATCTCCAACTACAATAGTGGATTAATCTACTTCTCCTTATAGTTCTATCAGTTTTTGCCTCACATGTTTTGATGCTCTGTTTTTTGTTACATACAATAAAAATTGTTTTCTTGGAGAATTGAACCCTTTACTATTATGTAATGCCCCTCTTTACCCCTGATAATTTTCTTTGCTCTGAAATGAGTTCTGAAATTAATACACTTGCTCTTGCTTTCTTTTGATTATCGTTAGCATCATATATCTATTTCCATCCATTTATTTTTAACCTATGTGAATTTTGTTGGTTTCTGCCAAACATCAATATGTATCAGTCATAGGTATACATATGTATACCTATGTGCATCTTTATATATAAAGTGTAGATAACATACAGGTGTCTTGTTATTTTGATCAGCTCTGACAGTCTATCTTTATATACCTGTTCTAACCATTGCACAAAGTAGTCACCATGTTTGTTTTTCTGTATTTTGAGACCTCTTTACTTCTAGCTTCGAATCATGCTTAACTCCCTTAAAATTTGTTATGATTATTTTCTCACTGTTAGTATTTGTCTTCCTTCAGACTTGTTTTCCTTTTACATGTGTCTTTTAATGGATTTTATTACTTTCCATATTTTATCTTCTCTGCCTATTTGTTAGAGTATATTCATATTTCACCCATCACATTTCCACGCAGACTATTTTTTCCACTGATCATTTCACATAGCTCTGGGAAAAAAGCCTTACGTTAGTCTGGAAGAGTGCACATTCTGATATATTGGAGCCACTTCCTGGGGAGGTGTCAAAGTGAGTCACTAAGTATCTGATAAGAGTTTCCTTCTAAGTTAAACCATCAGTCATATGTGGAGCAACACTCCCTGATATCAATGCATTAGAGGCCTAGGAAAGCACCCACCATCCTGAATGCACATAAAGGAAAATCAAGCAGTAAATTGTTTTGAAAGTCTCATAATAGTCAATGACTTACAGTGATTTTCCATCCAGAGGGTACTCTGTCTCTTGCCTCTAGATAGTTAAATAAATGAAAAGGCCCCATACAGTCCAGAAATGGTAACCTTTATCTTTGACATGGTAAACTGCTAAATAGCAACTTGTCATTTGAAATTTCTAAATCACAAATGTGCTAACCATTAGGTACACACAGGTTTCCATTTCATTTTACGGTCAACTTTTTTTTAAGGTTGTTCTCAAGTTTAAGGTTGTCAGATTTAGCAAATAAAAAATATGGAAGTACACAGTTACATCTGAATTTTAGAGAAACAATAAGTTGTTTATTTACATCCAATGCAATATTAGGTACCAACTTGTACTAAGAAATATTCATTGTTTTTTTTTCTCTGGCATTCAGAGTAAGTCTGGTTCAGACTTACTTCAGTGTCCTGTGTTTTGTCTTGCAAATCTACTCAGGTTATGCATATGGTTGGCAGATGTTTGGGGAATTGATGCTCCTTTTGTTTAAATCAAGAGTTTGATTTCATTTGTGTTAAGAATATCATGGATCAAAGAATGAGATAAATTACATAGAAGCCAAAGAAGTAAGTGAGAATTGCAGTAGGAAGAATTTTGATTAGGGTTAAGGAAAGCTATTTTGATTCAACAGATACTTGATTTTTGATATCTTGGAATAGAAACTTTCTCAACCTAACTTTTTCAAAATCCCAGATCCCCTCAAAATTATTGACTATAAACTCTAAGGCACCTTAAGAGAGTAGACTGAATCTTTATGAAAACTTACATTGTTAATAATTTCCTGGTTATGTCTCACATGAATAGATGAAAGAAACTGAAAGCACCTTTCAGTAGAAATCCTTGTTTGTAAGTGAAGACTCCAAAAGAAGTTTAAGAGAAAACAGCTCAAAAATTAAAAAAAATAATTTTGAATTTAGGATTTCACCTGACAGTTTTCCATTTGAAAGTAGATTGCAAGCTTCAGATGGCATGTCTCTATCTTCTGCATCTTCGAATCACCCACAATACCTTGCAAAGCAGATGCTCAGCAAATACTTCCCAGCTAAGAAATCAAAATCCAAAATTTGTATGGAAGGAAGCATCTGCCCTTGACGACAATGTGTGCCATAATAGCTGATCTTCCAACCATAAATATGGATAGATTACTACCCTATTCGTAGTATTGATGAGCTGTCAAATCATCTTTGAGCTTCTTTTGTTTGTATGTCCCGAGTTTTATTTATTTTGCGCTGATGTCATCTAAACAGTCTTGTTTTTCTGGTTCTTCTTTGAGCACTTTGATATCCTCCCGCTTTCCTCTAGCTGTTTCTAGCATCTATTATGTTCCTTTTGCCTTTCTGATTTATCACTCCCGTTTCCTGCTTGTGTTCCCAGAGTGGTGTTTGCTTCATTAGAGGGATTTCCTTGCGGACAGTTCTGCCCAGAATATGTGATGCAATATGGACAATGGAGAGAGTCTGTTCAGCTGGCCACGTTTGTTTTTTCTCTTCCTGCACCTTCAATTAAATGTGTTTATCACCAACTAGTGTTTCTTAAGGACACTCATGCTCAGCATATTTTATCAGTAACTGCACTTGTCAAAGTAAGACAATCTTTCCTGAATCTTATGTTGTTTACACAAGATTACTTTGACAGTTAATTTTCAAAATGGCATTTCCTTTGGTCCTTTCCTCCACCAACTCTCTCCTTAAAAGCACAAATCCTTAACTCTCCCCTCAAGTCTTTTTATAATTTTTTATTTATGTTTTGAACAGGTAATGCAAGTGTATCTTATAATATTCAAAAGGTGCAGATATTTTGGAGAGAAAGTAAGTACCCAACCTCCAGTCCAGCCACTGTGCAGTTCACCTGGCAAGGAATTGCTGTTAGAACAGGAATCTCCATGAATGAGCTACACACATACAAGTATAAACATTTTTTTAAGAGCAAAACATAGTATACTTTAAACACTGTTTTGCCATTTGCTTTTAAAAACAATATTTATCAGGAATATAAAACCATTTTGTATATATATATATCAAGCTTCTCCTTTTTAAAAATGACTGTATAGTATCCTGTTTTTTAGCTATGTAGTGATTTGTTTCACCAGGCACCTTTTAACAGGCATTAAGAATATTCTTTTAATTTTTGCTATTACACAAAATATTGCAGTAAATATCCTTAAACACATGTATGTTGTTGTTTAGTCACTGAGCTGTGTCCAAATCTTTTGTGACCCTGTGGGCTATAGCCTGCCAGGCTCTTCTGTCAATGGGATTTCCCAGGCAAGAACACTGGAGTGAGTTGGATCTTTCCAACCCAGGGATTGAACCAGATTCTTTATCACTGAGTCAACAGGGAAGCCCATTTCACATACACAAAATGTTGGGTCAAAGTCAAAATCTCAACAAGACTGCTTTAGTAATTATTGCAAAAGAATATTCTCAAATAAACTTATGTTATTGTCATTGATCAAATTCATGAAGTACTCTTTATAGTTTTCCTTCCCATGGGGTGCACCTTGAAAGGTGAAACTACGAAAGTGAAAGTCTTTCAGTTTTGTCTGACTCCTTGAGACCCCATGGTCTGTAGCCCACCAAGCTCCTGCTCCTCTGCCTGTGGAATTCTCCAGGCAAGAATATTGGAGTGGATAGCCATTCGCTTCTCAAGGGGATCTTCTCAACCCAGGGATGGAACCCAAGATGCACCTTAATTCGGTTATTAATCTACATTACAAATACATGTAGAATTAGATCAAATTTTATATGCTCTGAGAAAGCTTACCATTCAAGGGAAACCTAAGGTGAATGTGTATAGAAGTGTAAAGAGTGAAAGGCAATTTGTTTAATTTTTGATTTGCTGAAATTTCTGAATTTTTTTTTTTTTTTAAACTTTCTATGGACCCTGGAAGAAGACACTTGGGAGATATTTTAAATGTAGAACTACAGAGATCTACAGATCACATTTGATCTACAGGTCAGTTTTAACCCTGCCTCAGAATACCCAGCCACATAAATCCATTAAACCCATCACAAGAAGAAATTCTCATTGTGTTTCTCTTTTCCCCTCTCTTTATAAATGGCTTGCACAATCCACAGAGGCCTCCCTAAGTGTCTCAGAGAACCTTTTCTCCCTTGTTTTCAGAGGGTAGCTTAGATCCTTGAGCTACAGCTTAGCCTCTGCTACCACCCAGATAGATCAGCCCTGTGCCGACTTCCAGCAAGGAAGCAGGAATGGAAACCTTTTATATGAACGATTCTCTGTAACTGAGATTGCATTAATCCAGACAAAATATCCTTCTCTCTTTCTATGCTCAGGGAATGGATACGGCCGAGACTTTGTATTAACTATGTTTAAGCCTATTCTCTAGACTTCAATTCACAGTATTCAACTGAAGTAGGTGTTTTGGGAGCAGAGTTTTCTTGTGACACTTCCTACATGTGTGTGTCATGTAATTAAAAAATAACAGGCCAAAGTGAAACTGGTTTCCCATCAAGGTTGTACTAGTTGTGCTAGTTACTGTCACAGGCCTCTTGTGCTATATTTGCATATCACCTGCAGATAGAAGTGTGATGAAACTTACAGTAACATTTCCTCTTCAAGGGAAATCCAAATTTGCTTGTTTGGTGGCTTCCAGAAGGTCAAAGCCTGAGAAGCCCCTTGTCTGTTCTCATCCAGAATGAAAGAGAATATTGAGCCACTCTCACTCATATGGTCCCTACTGTATGAACTTTTGGGAAAATAGAAACAGAAGATTATACAGTCTTCAAAAGAAATTACAATGGAAAATGGCAATAGATATACCTCAGAAGATACAAGCTCAGTTTCTCAGATAACTTCCAGTGATATTCCTTTACTCTTTCCCTTACAAATCTTCATCATTGTAACTTGCAAAAATTACCGAGTTTAGAATAGACACCATCATATTCATGTGCAGTTTTGGCTCAGGAAACACACCTACCTGAGGCTCCCTGATAACTGAGTCACTGCCATCATCCATCAGGTAGCCTCCCTCCATTGACTCAATGTATTACCTATAGAGTCAGCCCTCTTCTCACTGGGGCAATCCCAGTTTATCTAAAATATGCTTTGTATCAAATACAGTACTGACTTAGAATGGTTTGGAAAATTACATTAGAGCATGTTGCTAAAGCACTTGAATTCACAGTACTGTCTAATAAAAATATAATGCTAGTTGCAAATGTGAGCTACAAATATTTTTCAAAGTTTCTGATGCATGAATTTTCCAGTTTTGCATACTCTCATACATTTCTGAGTAGTATTTTTCAATAATATTGATGGTTTTTAATAGATTTTTCTTTTTAATTAATCAGCCACGGACTTAAACAGTAATAGCAATATTTGATTTGATTGAAGAAGAGAATTTAGTCATAGATCCTTCTTTGTTAATATGCAGAGTGATTGCTTCACTGATGGATTCTTATAAGATCTGCATTGCCACTGAGAACAATAAATGTGGTACTAGAATATCAACTTTGTTAGAAATAAACAAACAAAATTGGGCATTTTTACATAGTGCTTTAACTGGTTAAACAAAATAATATGAGAGTTCTGGACAAACTGTAAAAGCTATACAAATGTTAATTGTTGCTAATATTTTTGTTAATTTGTCTATAGCAGTTTTTACTATCTGTTTTGTACACTGTTTATCCATGACAAGATATTTGGGAGAAACCAATGAGGAAGTAGATGCTTCCCACACCATGTAAATCTCAAAGTAGTAGATGTTTTTTGATAAAGCATAATCACTATCTTGGAGAAGGAAGTGGCAAACCCATACCAGCATTCTTGCCTGGAAAATCCCATGGACAGAGGAGCCTGGTGGGATACAGTCCATGGGGTTGTAAAAGAGTTGGACATGACTTAGTGACTAAACAATAATTACTATCTACAATTTTTTATGTGGTATTATCTTTGTATTATACATATGCAAAATAAAAAAGATTTTGTATGGATCATCTGATCAGATGATAGCAGACAAAAATTATTGTGCACTCTTATGAATAAGATATTCTCATCACAATACAAATGCTCAAGGATTATAATAGATCTTACAGTTTACTATGGGGACCTTTAATACATGTTTTGTTCCATTCCATTCAAAATGCTCCACATGGAGCATTTACCAAAACTGAATACGCCCTGGGACACAAGTCTCAAATTGTGAAGGATTAGAGTCACAAAGAATTGATTCTAAGGCATAATGAAGCTAGAAATAGATAACCATATTTCTTAAATTAAAAAAATTACAATACACTTTTAAATAATGCATTGATCAGAGAACAGAAGATTGGAAAACATTTTGTGCTGAATCAGTTCAGTTCAGTCGCTCCATCATGTCCGACTCTTGCCGATCCCATGGACGGCAGCACTCCAGGCTTCCTCGTCCGTCACCATCTCCCGGAGCTTACTCAAACTCATGTCCGTTGAGTTGGTGATGCCACCCAACCATCTTATCCTCAGTTGTCCCCTTCTCCTCCTGCCTTCAATCTTTCCCAGCATCAGGGTCTTCTCAAATGAGTCAGTTCTTTGCATCAGGTGGCCAAAGTGTTGGAGTTTCAGCTTCAGCATCAGTCCTTCCAAAGAATATTCGGGACTGAGTTCCTTTAGGATGGACTGGTTGGATCTCCTTGCAGTCCAACAGACTCTCAAGAGTCTTCTCCAATACCACAGTTCAAAAGCATCAGTTCTTTGGTGCTAAGCTTTCTTTACAGTCCAACTCTCACATCCATACATAACTACTGAAAAAAACCATAGCTTTGACTAGACGGATCTCTCTTGGAAAAATAATGTCTCTGCTTTTTAATATGTGTATAGATACATGTATACAAAATATATATAGATACATGTATATAAAATATATATAGATACATGTATACTTTGGCCACCTCATGTGAAGAGTTGACTCATTGGAAGACTCTGACGCTGGGAGGGATCGGGGGCAGGAGGAGAAGGGGACGACAAAGGATGAGATGGCTGGATGGCATCACCGACTTGATGGACATGAGTTTGAGTAAACTCTGGGAGTTGGTGACAGACAGGGAGGCCTGGCGTGCTGCGATTCATGGGGTCACAAAGAATCGGACATGACTGAGTGACTGAACTGAACTGAAACATATAGCTGATTCACTTTTCTGTACATCAGAAACTTAGACAACTTTGTAAAGCTACTCTACTCCAATAAAAATTTTTTTCAAAACATTAGTGTTGACAGGGGAAAGATGCACTTGTTAGGAAGGCTGATTTAATAAAACATGTATGTTCACATTGTTTGACAGTATACAAACTCACATAGGTGGAAAGGCGAGGACAGCTACACAATGTCATATTTTAACAAGAATAATAAAATAGTTGAACTATCAAATAATTGCAAATTATTTATATTGTGTATAATCTGCTCTTACTTGCATTCTAAAATGTTTTTGTCTATTCAAAAGCATCAATTCTTTGGTGCTCAGTTTTCTTTATAGTCCAGTTCTCACAACCATACATGACTACTGGAAAAATCATAGCTTTGACTAGACAAACTTGTTGGCAAAGTAATGTTTCTGCTTTTTAATATGCTGTCTATCTAGGTTGGTCATAGCTTTTCTTCCAAGGAGCAAGCATCTTTTAATTTCATGGCTGCAGTCACCATCTCTAGTAATTTTGGAGCCCCCGAAAATAGTCTGTCACTGTTCAATTGATTCTCCCTCTATTTCCCATGAAGTGATGGAACAGGATGCCATGGTCTTAGTTTTCTGAATGTTGAGTTTTAAGCCAACTTTTTCACTCTCGTCTTTCACTTTCATCAAGAGGCTCTTTAGTTCTTCTTTGCTTTCTGCCATAAGGGTGGTGTCATTTGTATATCTGAGATTATTTATATTTCTCCTGGGAATCTTGATTCCAGCCTGTGTTTCATCCAGCCCAGCATTTCTCATGATGTACTCTGCATACAAGTTAAATAAGCAAGGTAACAATATACAGCCTTAATGTACTCTTTTCCTGATTTGGAACCAATTTGTTGTCCCATGTCCAGTTATAACTGTTGCTTCTTGACCTGCATACAGATTTCTCAGGAGGCAGGTCAGGTGGTCTGGTATTCCCATCTCTTGAAGAATTTTCTGGAGTTTGTTGTGATCCACACAGTCAAAGGCTTTGGCATAGTCAATAAAGCAGAAGTAGATGTTTTTCTGGAACTCTCTTGCTTTTTCTATGATCCAACAGATGTTAGCAATTTGATCTCTGGTTCCTCTGCATTTTCTAAATCCAGCTAGAACATCTGGAAGTTGACGGTTCATATACTATTCAACCATGGCTTGGGGAATTTTGAGCATTACTTTGCTAGCATGTGAGATGAGTATAACTGTACTGTAGTTTGAACATTCTTTGGCATTGCCTCTCTTTGGGATTAGAATGAAACCAGACCTTTTTCAGTCCTGTGACCACTGTTGAGTTTTCCAAATTTGCTGGCATATTGAGTGCAGCACTTCCACAACATCATCTTTTAGGATTTAAAATAGCTGCACTGGAATCCACTATTTCCACTAGCTTTGTTTATGGTGATGTTTCCCTAAGGCCCACTCGACTTCACAATCCAGGAAGTCTGGCTCAAGGTGAGTGATCACACCATCGTGATTATCTGGGTTAATCATGAAGATCTTTTTTGTATAGTTCTTCTGTGTATTCTTGCCACCTCTTCTTAATATCTTCTGCTTTTGTCAGGTCCATAGCATTTCTGTCCTTTATTGAGCCCATCTTTGCATGAAATGTTCCCTTGGTATCTCTAATTTTCTTGAAGAGATCTCTAGTATTTCCCATTCTATTGTTTTCCTCTATTTCTTTGCACTGATCACTGAGGAAGGCTTTCTTATCTCTTCTTGCTATTCTTTGGAACTCTGCATTCAGATGGGAATATCTTTCCTTTTCTCCTTTGCTATTAGCTTCTTTTCTTTTCTCAGCTATTTGTAAGTCCTCCTCAGACATACATTTTGCCCTTTTTCATGTCTTTTTCTTGGGGATGGTCTTGATCCCTGTCTCCTGTACAATGTCATGAACCTCTGTCCATAGTTCTCAGGCACTCTGTCAGATCTAATCCCTTGAATCTGTCATTTCCACTGTATAATTGTAAGGGATTTTATTTAGGTTGATGGCTGGATGGCATCACTGACTCGATGGACGTGAGTCTGAGTGAACTCTGGGAGTTGGTGATGGACAGGGAGGCCTGGTGTGCTGCGATTCATGGGGTCGCAAAGAGTCGGACATGACTGAGCGACTGAACTGAACTGAACTGAATGGTCTAGTGGTTGTCCCTACTTTCTTCAATTTAAGTCTGAATTTGGCAATAAGGAGTTCATGAACTGAGCCACAGTCAGCTCCTGGTCTTGTTTTTGCTGACTGTATAGAGCTTCTCCATCTTTGGCTGCAAAGAATATAATCAATCTGATTTTGGTGTTGACCATTTGGTGATGTCCATGTGTAGAGTCTTCTCTTGTGTTGTTGGAAGAGGGTGTTTGCTATGACCAGTGTGTTCTCTTGGCAAAACTCTGTTAGCCTTTGCCTTGCTTTGTTTTGTACTCCAAGGCCAAATTTGCCTGTTACTTCAGGTATCTTTTGACTTCCTACTTTTGTATTCCAGTCCCCTATAATGAAAAAGACATCTTTTTTGGGTCTTAGTTCTAGAAGGTCTTGTAGGTCTTCATAGAACCATTCAACTTCAGCTTCTTCAGCATTACTGGTTGGGACATAGACTTGGATTACTCTGATACTGAATGGTTTGCCTTGGAAATGAACAGAGATCATTCTGTCATTTTTGAGATTGCATCTGAGTAGTGCATTTTGGACTCTTCTGTTGACTCTGAGGGCTACTCCATTTGTTCTAACGGATTCTTGCCCACAGTAGTAGATATAATGGTCATCTGTGTTAAATTCACCCATTCCAGTCCATTTTAGTTCACTGATTCCTAAAATGTTTATGTTCACTCTTGCCGTCTCCTGTTTGACCACTTCCGATTTGCCTTGATTCAGGGACCTGACATTCAAGGTTCCTTTGCAATATTGCTCTTCACAGCACTGGACTTTACTTGCATCACTAGTCACATCCACAACTGGGTGTTGTTTTTGCTTTGGTTCCGTCTCTTCATTCTTTCTGGACTTATTTCTCTGCTGATCTCCAGTAGCATATTGGGTACCTACTGACCTGGGGAGTTCATCTTTCAGTGTCTTATCTTTTTGCCTTTTCATACTGTTCATGGGGTTGTCAAGGCAGGAATACTGAAGTGGTTTGCCTTTCCCTTCTCCAGGGGACCACATTTTGTCAGAACTCTCCACCATGAACCCATCCATCTTGGGTGGCCCTACACGGCATGGCGCACAGTTTCATTGAATTAGACAAAGCTGTGGTCCATGTGATCAGATTGGTTAGTTTTCTGTGATTGTGGTTTTCATTGAGCTGAATAATTGATACTAAAAAAGAAGAGTTAAAATATCCAAATATTTTAACTGTACGACTTAAAGGATAGAAAGAAAAGCATTAAATTAAATCCAGAAAAAGTAGAAAGAAGAAAATAACAAAGAACAGAAATGAATGAAAAACATAAAAGTACAATAAAGTAAATTTTTTAAAATTGATTCTTCAAAAAGTTATATAAAGCATTAAAACCTGTCAGATAAGAAAATAAGAAAGACAAGATACATCCTACAGACATTAAAATGTTAACAGAGGATGTTATGAATGACTTTCTAACACAAAATTTGAAAATGTAGGTGAAATGAACATATTCCTTAAGAAATTACAAAACTAAAGAAAATCTCATTGAAATAATTTTATATTTATTAAATATATTAAATATATACTTTAAAATCTCTCAAAGAAACTCCAGGCTCAGATAGCCTCACAAGAGAATTCTTTTAATATTTAAGAAAGAAGAAACATCTATCTTACACAAACTATTTCTGAGGATATAAAAAAGGAACGTCCTCAACTTGTTTACAGATGTAAACAGAGATGCAACATTCCTAAGAAAATATTAGCAAATCAATTTCAGTTGTATATGCAACAAACTGGATTCTTCTCAATACAAAAAAGTTGTTTTAAAATTCAAAAACCAGCTATTATAAGTTAACACTTTAATAGCAACAAAAGGACACTAATCAGATGGCCATCTGACTAGATGAGGGAAAAAAGCATTTGATAAGATCCAACAGCTATTCTTGATAAAAATAAAGAAAGCAAAACTCTTAGCATACTTGGAATAGATGAAACTTTCTAACTTGATTTAAAAAAATATGGAGAAAATTAAAACCAACATTTTATAAGTTTAAAAACATCTAATACCTAGGAATGAAAAAGTAGTTAAAGTATTAGTTACTCAGTTCTGTCTGACTTTTTGTGACCCCATGGACTGTAGCCCGCCAGGATCCTCTGTCCATAGAATTCTGCAGGCAAGAATACTGGAGTGGATAGCCATTCTCTTCTCCAGGGCATCTTCCTGACTAAGGGATCGAACTTGGGTCTCCTACATTGTAGGTGGATTCTTTACCATCTCAGTCACTAATGAAAATTATACAAGATCAACACACACACACACACACACACACACACAAACCCATTAAATCTTCAGAGAAATTAAAGAACCAAATAAATGAAAGAGTTAATGTTTGTTTATGGATTGAAAGAACTTTTTCGTTAATATGGCAGTTTTTCCCCCAAATTGACCTAAAGAACAAATGCAATCACAAATGAAAATCCAGCAGACTTTGAGGGTAAAATTTGGGCAAGTTTATTATAAAACTTATGTGACAAGCAAAAGGCAAAAAAAAAAAAAAAAAAAAGAAGCTCAAATATATTGAAGAAAAAGAACAGTGGTATATGACCTGTTTTGCCAGATGGTAAGGCTTATTATAAAGCTACGGTAATTGTGACAATATGGGATTTGCACAAAGTTAGACAAATAAACCAATGGGATAAAATAATCTAAAACCAGACCAATATCTAAATGGAAATTTGATTTTTGACAAAGGTGGTATTACTATGTGGAGAAATAGAACTCTCGACCCCTATCTGATACAATAAGTAAAAATTAGTTCTAGGTTAGTTGTAGATTTCAATGTAAAAGGTGAAAGAAGAAAGCCTCTATACAGTAAAACATAGAATATTTTTATGGCCTACATTAGGCAAAAATGGCTTAAATAGGAAATAAAAAGACTAAAGAAAAAAGAGTATCAGAAAATTGGGATAAGAACTTATTATTTGTTCAAATACACCATTAAGAGACTGAAAACACGAGTTACTGAGCAGGGGCAGATATTTGTAACCTGTAATACCAACAAAGCTCATACCAAGAAGAATAGCACAATACATTTAATTTTAAAAAGTATCCATCATTAGTCATCTGGAATGCATATTAAAGCCACGTTAGGATACATCTCTCTAAAAACCAGCAATTGCCAGTAGTTGAGAACCACTGGTTTCCATGATATGGAATTTTGGTTTTAAAGTTTATCTTTTTGGACAAAGATTTCTTCATGTAAAATGATAACAATATATACTCAAAAGTGTTTTATTTTTACTTTCTGTTTTACAAGCCAACTTCAAAAGTTAAGTTCTATTTTGGGGATGTTTTTAAATGAAAGAAAAAAAAAAATCCACCCTACATTCCAGGCAATGGATAGAAGGGATTTAACATTTGGAAAACACATTTTAAAGCTTGAGGCCAGGTTATAATGCACTCAACCAATGTGTGTTTTATAGTTCCCATTTGTGGAATAAAGTGAAAATATACTCAAAAATTTGTCACTATAGTGTTTAATAACTAGAAAATTTAACTTTGCTATTGAAACCATTGGCAGTGTATTCTTTACCATGGGGGCCACCTGGGAAGCCCAAAATCAAGGGAGGAGCAGCCAAGAAACCACCTGAGGCAAGAGTAAAGGGACTGAAGTTCATCAAGACTAGGAGACCTGCAACCTGAGACGCACACGCTCTGTTCTCATCAGCAGCCCCACCCTCAAACTTCTGCTATAAAACTCCTCAACAAATCCTCCTGGGTTACCTTACTTTTCAAGGTAAGAGCTCCCTGTCCCTCTTTGCCTGGCAAAACAATAAAGCTATCCTTTTTTGGGGGCTTCCCTTGTGGCTCAGATTCTGAAGAATCTGTTTGCAGTGCAAGAGATCTGGGTTCTATCCCAGGGTTGAGAAGATCCCCTGGAGAAGGAAATGGCAACCCACTCCAGTATTCTTGCCTGGTGAATCCCATGGGCAGAGGAGCTAACTCCATTGCTGAGGTGAGATTTGGCATCAGTGCACACGTGTACAGAAAAGCTCGGCTTTCAGCATCACTTTGTTGTTGTTCAGTCACTAAGTTGTGTCCAGCTCTTTGCCACCCCATGGACTGCAGCATTCCAGGCTTCCTGGTCCTTCACCATCTCCTGGAATTTGCTTAGATTCACGTCCATTGAGTTGATAATGCTAACTATCTCATCCTCTGCTGCCCTCTTCTCCTGTCTTCAGTCTTTCCCAATACCATGGTCTTTTCCAGTGAGTCAGGTCTTTACAACAGGTGGCCAAACTATTGATTCAGCTTTAGTCCTTACAATGAATATTCAGGGTTGATTTCCTTTAGGATTGACAGGTTTGATCTCCTTGCAGTCCAATGGATTTTTAAGAGTCTTCTCCAGCAGCAGTCTTCTTTATGGTCCAACTCTCACATCCATACATGAGTACTGGAAAACCACAGCTTTGACTATATGGACCTTTGTTGGCAAAATAATGTCTTTGCTTTTTAATGTTATCTAGTTTGGTCATAGCTTTTATTTCAGCATAGCTTTCAGCATGACTATGTTAACATAAAATAATTCTTGGACCAGAGATTTTCCTGTTAGTTTTGTTACGTTTTTGATATTTTGGTCAATATCTATTAATTATCAAATATATATTTACAAATGCACACATTCAAGTGCCTAGTATAATACTTATATTCTTGTCTTTGTACATATAGAAATTATATTACTGACTTTGAAAGCCTGAACTCAATTATTAAAGCATTTGCTAATTTGAAAACAATTTTTAATAAGACTTTCAAAGTCTCAAAAATTCATTCTTTTTTCATTTTTATCCTCTTGTAAAACTTTACAACACTCAATTTTGAATTCTTGCAACATAAATGCCTAGGGGCAAATTATATTTTACACTACTATCTTAGGATTGTAAAGGCCTGAGGGTAGGAACGTATGGTTGCGGGGAGAAATAGCATCGATTACTGAAAGTTCTTTGGAAAGTACCAATTATCCTAATAACCTGAGAGTTCCCTTTCCACTCTCTGTGAAAACTGTCCAAACGTTGTATACAATGTACTTCCCATTTGGACAATGTTGGTACAGAGAGAAAAATGGGCTTTGAAATTAGGTAGACAGGTGACCTTGGTTTTAAATGCAGGCTTTCTACTTAGCATTTGTATGATGCTAGGAAAGTTCTTGGTTTCTCAGAATGTCAAGTTACTCATTAATTAAATCTGGAGATTATATATCATTTACCCTTCTTTTCAGTTAGAATAATGAATGGGAGATACACAAAGCTGTACCTAATAGATGAAAATATGGAATAATTATAAAATTTCTTATTCTTCCTTAATCTTTCCTATCTGCTTGGATAGTCCTTGCAGTCCTAAAAGGTGTTTTGTGTCCTGACTCCACTTCTCTTCTTTAATAGCCATTCCTCAGACTTTTCTTTTATTAGCTCACTGTGAGAATTACCTTCCTTTCAGCTTTTAAAAATTAACATAAATTAGCAGAGTCTATTCCCTAATTTCTTAACTGCTTGTACTAATTTCCTCTTTCACTGAGAAGCAGTTATATAGTCCTTTAATATGAAATCCACTTCAGCTTCCTCACTTTTTTCTGAAAGTTAACATGTTCCTCCCAAGGATTTGTGTGATTTGTATGCCCCTTGGTATTTCAGCAGTATTTCCACCAGCTCAGAATGAGTTCTGCTGTTACCTATTCTCCTTTCTACATGAAAGCTCAGTGGGAAAACAATGCAAGACCTCCAAGCTGAGTCTGAGATGCTGAAACTGTAGTTGAGATTGGGGCTTGAACCTATGCGGTGGGGACAAGTTCCAGCCACCGTTCAGAGAGGAACTGTAGCCCAATAGGCAAATAGAGATCATGCCCTTTGAGGCTCCACACTGGGCACCAGAAAAGTTGCTGCAGGAAAGGCAGTGGGGCATGAGAGGATGATCACGTCCCACGTCATATCTGAGTCCCTGGGGAGGCCACCGAGTGTAGGTTCTTGACTGAGTGCAGGAGAGAATTCAAGAGTGAGTAAAGTGAAAGAAGGTTTGTTCAGGGAGGAAGCACACTCTGCAGACAGGATGTGGGTCATCTCAGGAGTCAGGAGAGGCATGAGAGGCCCCAGGGTAATGGGGTTGTCAGTTTTTATAAGGGTGGGTATACTTATAGGCTAATGAGTGGGAGGAGTCAGCCAGCTATTTTTTGGGGAAGAGATCGGAATTTCCAGGAATTGGGCCACCACTCTTACGGTTGGCCTCGGACCTGTCAGGCACCTTCAGGTGTGCCCTTTAGTGTGCTGATGTGTGTGTTAAACAATGAACTTATGCTGAGGCTCAAGCTCTAGTGGAAGTCAGCTTATCTGCCATTTTGGACCTATTTGCTTCTAATCCGTTTATGTCGTGTCCTTGGGCTATGTCATTCTTTTTAAAGCTTGTGCCCTACCCCCTTCCCTCCTGTTTTAATGCCAAGTGGTCCTTAGAACAACCCAGCCACTCACGTCTTAGTATCTCGATAAGCCTTGATGTTTCTACTTAGGGAGAATAGACTGACATTCTTAGACTTGTGTTTCTAAGATATATTTCTTATGAATAACTATTCCTTGCAGCAACATGAGTTGGTGGGCAGAGAAGAACATATTGGTTGTGTAATGAGACATCAAACCAAAAATACGTGATTCAAAAAACAATATATGACAAATGTCTTGAGATGACTCTGTATTTCAAGGCTGATCTTCATAGTGTTTTTAAGAGAGAAGAGAACATTCTTCGCCTAATTACAATTTGCCTATAACTTGATGTTATTGCTATGGATGTTTGCAACAATGAATCCACACTTCCTTTGTTGCCAGCCCCTGAGATGCTTGGCTTCTAGTGCCAAAACTTTTCTTGAGGACTCACAAGTCAAGTGCCTTGAGGAGCACATGCATAAATTTAAGAGATCCATGGAAATATAAGTCAAAATATATTTCATTCAAATACTCAAAGTAGTTATTTTCAAATAAGCAAAATGGAAAGAATAATGGCTGCCTCTGATTATATAATAAAAGCAGGGAAAAAAAGATGAGCTAAATATATGAGTTTAAGGAAGTAGGATTCATTTCTCAGAGGCATCTGACTCAACTGCTTGTCCAAGGAAAAAAAAAGGTTACATTGAAGTTAGTCTGTCCAAATTGGACAGGAATTTTTATAAGCTGTTTCAAAGCAAACTTTACAATGAGCAAATTTCAGAAATAATCTCATGAAGTATATTTAAGGAAGCACGGAATGCGGCTATATTCTTCGGTATAAAACAGTATTTTACTGCCTAAACAAGTGTGGTATTTGCTTAGATACTGAAAGTTATTTTGCTTTATCAACAATTACATCTTCATCTGTATAGCCCTCTTTGAAGGGCAAGTGGAAAATGCTCCAGAGTGACACTAAAGCACCAAGTCGCCACTTGTAGGCTAGGTTTGCATGAGGTAATGGAATAAAAGTATAGCTGGGAAGGGGTGGGGGAGATAGAGATAGCCCAGAGTGCCTTGTAACACTGCTTAATTATTAATAATAACTGCCATTTCTTCAACTTTGTAAGTAACATCCCTTGTTCTTCCAATACATTTCTAAGGTAGACATTAAGAATCACAATTTGCAGATGAGAAAACAGACCAACTAGATATGTGACTTGCATTTTCAATACAAACTGTAAGGCGTCAGAGCAGGATTTGAACCCAAGGTTCTCTAATAGGTCTTCTCTTTCCACTCTACCATGCTTCCTCCACACTATATACATTATTATATGCAGTAACATACTCTCTTTATTATTTATATGACATAATGGCTTCCCTGATGGCTCAGTTGGTAAAGAATCCGCCTGCAACATGGGAGACCTGGGTTCGAACCCTGGGTTGGGAAGACCCCCTTGAGGAGGGCATGGCAACCCCCTTCAGTATTCTTGCCTGGAGAACCCCCATGGAAAGAGGAGCATGGCAGGCTGCAGTCCATGGGATTTCAAAGAGTCAGACATGACTGAGTGACTAGCACATCATATTATTCACAAATTCTCCTAGATACATGCCTCTCTCTGCTTCCTCAGCAGAATGAAGATCTGGACTGAGTCAATGAACTTCTTCAGTGAGTTAATCAGAGTCAGCCATGTTTGAAGGAAAATGGTTCTCCAGCCTCAGGGGGACTGCATGGAGGAGGCAGCAGTCATTCAGAAGACAGCAGGCTCTCAGAGGTGGAGTTCTGCTTGGTCTGGCCATCCCTCCTCTTCAGCTTTTGTTTAGAAAGGAATGGGGAAATGGGAGGATCACAGTTAGAAAGACATCCAGGCTCCAGAACAGCCTTTCTGAGTCAGCACAAAGCCTGAATGACCGAGTGCTTATGTACTCAACTTCCCATGAAGTTTTGCATACTCAGTTATACATCTGTTGCGTGTGGGCAGTTGCTTTGCTCAAAGTTATGTTTTGCACTTGTAGTAGGATTCCATTTGCGTCACCACAGTGCTTTATCTAGCCTACCATAATACAATCTTGAATTAATGCAACTAATCCTCCAGAAGGCTGCCATACACATATTAGAAGGGAAATTGGATTATTGTTGAGTTTTTTTTTTTTTTAACTTGAATGCCAATGGCATACTGACTCTTAAATTCAACAAGGGTACACTCTGTATTAGTGATGACTAATTTTTCAAAAGAGTGACCAGATTTCAGACCTTATTCTATTCTAAAGAAAGATGAACAAGAATCAGGTGAAAAATGTTGGCTAGTTTAAAGAATAGTACAAAAATGATACACTGTTGCTTTTAAAAGTTCCTTCTCTTAAACACAATTAGGAATAGTCCAGCAAGTTGTTTGAAAGAGATAAGTAATGGAAGAGGAATATTAATTCAGCATAACTTTGAGTCCAATAATTGAGGTGAAGTTTTTGAAACCTTCAGAAGGTGCAATGAGACATCATTAAACTGAGGAATAGAGGCTGCTTCTCTGTCATTTACCTTGTCTCAGTCACAGGAATTCCCCAATTTACCAGGTCCTCTTGCTCATTATGGGCTTCCCTGGTAGCTTAGCAGTAAAGAATCTGCTTGCAATGCAGGAGACACAGGTTCAATCCCTAGGTTGGGAAGATCCCCTGGAATAGGGCATGGCAACCCACTCCAGTATTCTTGCCTGGAGAATCTTCATGGACAGAGGAGCCTGGCGGGCTACAGTCCGTAGAGTCACACAGAGTTGGACACAACTGAAGCAACTTAGCATGTACGCAGACATTGCTCATTATACCTTTCTCATTATTTGGGTTGTGCCTGTCTTCCTTTGGTGAGCTCTTATGTTGGAGCAAATGATTTTTTATTGTTGGTAGAGTAGGGAGTTGTCTCCACCTTCAAGTGTTTGTGAATTTATCTTTGCTTTCACCTGGAGCTGCAATACTGGGATAACCCCAGTGTGAGAAGGAGAAGTGCAATGAGCAGAACTCAATTGCTATTTCCAGAACTTCAGAGAAGTGATTTTCTTTTAACTAAGTTAAACTAAGTTCCCTTTTCAATGGAAACTGTAAAAACACATAAAATGTCAAAATAGAAGTCTTTTAAAGTCTCACATCAAGTCTCAGAGAAAAACATTTTGTTAAATTGCATTTCTCGATCTGACAAAAACAAGTAAATGACATGACTCCAAATAGAGCTTTTATCAAAATTTTTCCCTTAACAGGAAGATTCCCGGTTATCACTGATGGTCCACTTGGAGACAGAAAATCAATCAAGAACCAAATGGGTTGGCTTCTTAGAGTCTGCTGCTGTATCATTTGATCAGTTTGCATCTTTAGCAATTAGGACCCTGCTAGTGTATCGGTCTTACCGTGAAGCCTTTAGGAGTACAGATATCAGCTGTTAAGTCTCCACGACTCATCCCCAACCTAACCCCGACACTAGGGCATGACTTGGGGGATCTCAGTTTTAAAGAAATCTGAAGGTAATTCTGGTTGTCAGCCAGATTGGACTTTGGCTTGATCACTCAGTAGCCATGTGATTCTGAATCACTGAACTCTCATTTCTTCATCTGGATAACATGTGCTAATTCAGATTAAGTAATAAGTTATATTAGAATGTACAAATATAATTTATAGATAGCTTTAAACAGTCATTTGGTTCATGATTTTAAAGTTTCATCAACTTACTCCTAATGTATTTATAGTAACATTTGCACTCAAGTTTACAGAATGAGTGGGGTTATTTATCCTCAGAACTAGGAAAATAATGAACTGTTTCTTGTCCACAATGTAGTGGAGGGGAAACCTTCCCATGGATTTTCATCTCATTTTTAAATTTAATATTTAGCAATGCTCAAGATTGCATTGTCCACGAGAACCCAGTGGTTGAGAACATCGACTAAATTCTTGGTGCCTGGGGTTTTGTTCAGATTCTACCACTCTCTATGTATTGACCTTGTATAAGTTCTTTAACTAGATATTCTGATTGGACAGATATTTTGTTCTAATGTTCCATTCCATGTACCAATGTATCTTCAGAAATCATTAAGTTAGTAAAATCTACTGACCTTGCTATAAGTCAGTATAATGTCTATTACTTTTAAGACTCAATAGTTGACTTACTATTAGTTACTATGACAGACAGATAGACTCCTTCTTTTAATATCTTCCATCATTTAATAGTTTTCAAGCTCCTTATGAAAGATGGAAGTGCTAGTTTTTCTCTCTTTGGCCCCTCCCTGACGCCCATCTCTATCTATTCTTCTCTCTGCTCTTCCCTGGAGGCTGCTCACAAAGGACTGGATCCCCCTGGCTCCTGTGCCTTCTGCTGCCCTTTAGGTCTGGTCAGTGGGAGGTGTCATCAGGAAAACCGAGCGTCTCCTACAAGAGCCAGAGCTCTTGTCATGTGGCCACACCCACCTCCCCCATTTCCATCTCTGATGGCATTTGATAACTGTTTTCTCATCTAATTGTTTTAGCTCCAGGGCTGGTAATGGTTTCCTGTTGGTGCTAGTTACTGGGTTATTCATAATGTATTACTAGTTCCCTAACCGTACTCACATCTTTGTATTAATATATGTTCCCTTCACCAATATATTTGAATAAACCTTTAGTGTGTATCATCAATTTCCTCCTGAGACTGATAAACAACCAACATTGTCCTTTATTCAAATCACTGGCTTTGCATCCTCCTGGGCACAGAGGAAAAGGAGATGCTGGTACGTTTTCCCTTCCTAACATTGTCTAAGTCAGTGTATTCGTGTGAGTAGTAGTGACCACAAAGTGTGGAAACCCTGCTTTACACATCCCCCTGGAAATAGCTTCCTTCCAAAATGTAAGAACATTTGGCGGTACAGTGGAGGGTGTGTGGTGAGGCAATGGCGGGGGGCGCAGCGGGGGAGGAAAGTATAGTTAACAGATGTTATAGCTGTCTATTCACCAAAGGGAGACTTATCACCCACCATCTTCTGTGACATTTCCATTTCTCACAACTTGACCATCCTTGAAACATGAAAGAGTCTACAAAAGATGTGCTTGTTGTCATTCTATAGACATATATTAGTTGGGGCTTCATCCACAGAAGTACTTTGTTATTCCATAAGTAAGTCCTGTATCATCTCCTATATATGCCTATGCTTATAATGTTACATTAATGTACTGCTTTTGCATCTTTAAAAAATTATTTTTATATATTAATATGGATTATTTTTCCTGATAAGGGATTTAAAAGCGAGTTACCTGTTTTTTGTATGTAAATTCTAAAATACATTAGGCCAGTAATTATGATTAGTTTATTTTACATGCATTAAAATGTATCACAGGGATATAATCTTTCTGTATGGTTCAATTCCCTTCCAAGTATATACTACGTCTTGTGCTGGGTTAGTTGATCCATATGCAAGTGTGCCCTTCAGCTCCAGGTGTGGAGGTGGAGGCAGAATCCATTCCAAACACAGGGCAAACATCTGCACATAAAATTTATAAGTATGACCATTCAGCTACAAGAAGTAGCAGGGGCAAGCCACATGGACAGTTGATTCAAAAAATATTTTTGAGAAATAGTGATAAAGGCAAGGGTGACAATAGATATTTGAGGAAAAGTAGTATAAAAGTTATTGGAGAAGGAAATGGCAACCCACTCCGGTGTTCTTGCCTGGAGAATCCCAGGGATGGCGGAGCCTGGTGGGCTGCCGTCTATGGGGTTGCACAGAGTCGGACACAACTGAAGTGACTTAGCAGCAGCAGCAGTATAAGAGTTAGGATTAACTAGGAAAAATTTATGGACAGACTTGACTACTGTTCTCTACAGTTTGAGATCATAGTAAAAGGAGCCAGCTCTAACAGAGAAATTAGTAAGTGGTGTATAACAATTACTACTTATTTCCTTTAGCGTACACATACCAGTGTCTCAAAGAGACAGAAGAGCAACACCAGGAGGTTTGATACTGGGTTCTTTAGGCAAGGAGGAGCTGTTAAGTGTTGTTGGAGCAAGACGACCTACACTGTGCTTTATAATTATTTGGAATGATGTGTAGGATTTACTGAATCGAGGATAATCTGGATGGGGAGATCAATCAGAGAATTGTTGCAGTGGTCCAGGCATGAGGTAATGAATACCTGAATGAAACTGTTTGGATGGAATTAACTGTAGGGATGAAGAAGGGTGGACTGTGTTAAGAATTAACCACATATGAAGCTGTATGTGGTAGCTTGGGTCTAGTGAGAGGAAGAGGCCAAAATATTTCTGGGATATTTTAGTCTGTATTTGGAACAATGGGCAGAGAAGAAAAGGTAAATGATGAAAAGAATAAAAGGTAAACGATGAAGAGAAGATGAGGAGATGGAGGAGACAGTGAAAATGTTTCAATTTTTTAAAAAGTCTATTAAATTTACTATACTACTGTTTCTGTTTTTTTATGTTTGTGATTTTTGGCCCTGAGGCATGTGGATGTCAGCTCCCTGATCAGGAAAGGAACCGCTCCACTGCTTTGGGAAGTGAAGTCTTAACCACTGGCCCACCTGTGAAGATGTTTTAAACCAGCTGATTTTGAGATTGGCAGTATTTGTTGCCTATGAAACAACTGGAAGTTCTGATGTGAAATTTGAAAAAAATGATTTGGAGCTATAGATGTCAACCTGAGAATCACATGCCTTGAGGGGAAATCTTAAGCCATAAGGACTATTGAAGTCACCAGAGAAGAGAATATAATGCAGGAAAAGAAAAGAGGTAAGGGTGGAAGAAAAAACTTTGGAGAATGCTTATCACTTGAGGACTCGAGAAAAAGCAGGTGCAAAGAGCTTACATTCCACGTTTAAGCTTTAGAAGTGCTTCCTCATGCATTTCCTAATTTGACCAACAAGATAACCTTGAGAGGGCAAATGGTACTAACCCCAAGAAAGGAAAGTCCAGGCACTTGAAATGACTTGAAATCTGAAAAAGCTTGCCAAGAGAATCTCAAAAAAGTATATTCCTTCAACAATTAAAAGCTTTAACCAGCAGTAGAACACATTTACATACATTAAAAAATTAGACTCCCCAAAGTTTTACAGGTTCCACCAAACTTTTAAGGAATAATCATTCCAAATTTGAGTAAATTTTCTGGAGAATAGAAAGTGAGGGAAGAATCCCTGACTGATTCTATGAGATCAGTATAACCTTGATACAAAACAAGGTAAGAATAGAATTAGAAAGGAAAATTATAATATCAAGTCTCTCATGAATATAGGTGCGAAAATCTTAAACAATATATTTACAAATAGAATTCAACAATATATAAAAAGATAATACATAATATCCAAGTTAGGATTGCATGCATGTGTGCTAAGTCGCTTCACTCATGTCCGACTCTTTACGACCCCACGGATTGTAGCCCGCTAGGCTCCTCTGTCCATGGGATTCTCCAGCCAGAATACTGGAGTGGGTTGTCATGCCCTACCTCCAGGGTCTCTTTATGACTCAGGGATAGAACCCACGACCTTGCCTCTCTTACATCTCAAGGATTGGCAGCAGAGTTCTGTACCATTTTGCTAAAAAGGAAAAGTCAAAATGCTGAGAAGCCAAGGTTTGCAACAAAGAGAAAAGAGAGGGTTTATTTACAAGGAAAGCAAAGGAGGAGACAGACAAACATATCTCAAGCTTACCTCCTTGGAGGTGAGGGCCTGGGTGTATTTATGGACTAAGGAATAAAGCCACTGGGCATTCTGAGGTGGGGGTGGGGGAAGGTGATTGGAGAAAGGTATGATAATCATCCTTCTGTGCACATGTAACTAATCTACAAGCCCCGCCCCCCACCCCAGCCCCCCCCCCCCGCCCCCCGCCCCTGCCCACATTCAAAAGCTCATGGAAAGGCCACACATGCATACCCAGTTGGAGGGTCAGTGGTCCTATCCCATGTTAACCAGTTTAGCTCAAACTAGACATAGCTGCGGAGAAGGCAATGACACCCCACTCCAGTACTCTTGCCTGGAAAATCCCATGGGTGGAGGAGCCTGGTAGGCTGCAGTCCATGGGGTCGCTAAGAGTTGGACACGACTGAACGACTTCACTTTCACTTTTTCTCTTTCATGCATTGGAGAAGGAACTGGCAACCCACTCCAGTGTTCTTGCCTGGAGAATCCCAGGGGCAGGAGAGCCTGGTGGGCTGATGTCTATGGGGTCACACAGAATCGGACACAACTGAAGTGACTTAGCAGTAGCAGCAGACACAGCTGACTCCAAGTTACTAGAAAATAACTTGGGCAACACCTTGTTTAGGCTCCATGCCACTTGGAGTACATGCAAGTGTTAAAATGAGCTTGATTGGTGAAAGCAGGTGGAATGGATTTGACTAATTACAATTTCAAGTTCTCATCTTGGTAATATGCTCTCCATTCCCCCACTTGGGGAAGATAATAAAATATGTATCTAGGTATACATATACATAGACATATATTTAATTCAAAAATTCTTTTTACATCTAGATGCTATCCTAATACAAAGCAATTAGTGGACTGACTCTTTTTCAGTTATATAGAAAGTGACAGACTGACCATAAGAAAGAAAAAATGACAAACTCAAAATGGCTAAATCAATTTTTTTTGAGCTTTCAACTGACATCAACTGACTGTAAGTCTTTGAAAGGCAGGACAAGACGGGCAATGACCATGTGGATCTTGGAAGGCTCCCTGGGTGCCCTCTGGGTGTTCAGCAACTCTTCTGGGATTGCGGTTTCCTTTTCTTTCCCAGACTACCCCATTACCTTTTATTCCAAGCTTAAAAGATCAAGTCTGTTTTCTTAGATTTCAGTTTTGCCTGCCTGGGATTCATTTCTTGGCCGGTGTACTTGAAAGTTTCATTTCAAAACTTCTTCGGTGCTTTTTTCATTTCACTGACCTTTAAAGAATAATTATGAACTCTACATTCCCTGAGGGTCTCAGGCTGTACCGTGGTTTACTCTTTTTTCACAAGGATGTGCAGAAAGTATACTCTTGGCAAAAGACCTCACACTCACTTCTGAATGCTTTTCTATGGCTTTCTTTGAGCATTTCAAAAGAACACTCAGCGGTGTCAATTTGAGAATACATGAGAGAAATTGACTCTTTGATCAAGCACATATGAACCTCCAGAATCACCAGAGTGAAAGACTAGGAAAGCACTGCTTTTTTATTCAACACTTGGTGTGTTTTTCACATTTGCTATTATACTCATAGAAATGGAAATAAGGCTTAAAGAAATTAAAAATTATCAATCACAAACTACCAAGAAGACAAAAACGTTTCTTTTATTAACTTTTTTTTTTTAAGGTTTTCAAAATATGTTTATTTTTCCACTAACTTTTCTTGAGGTTATTTAAATATTTCTTGATAAATCTTCATAGTAACATATGTGAAAGCAAACATGTTTTTTCTGTGATTTGCTGCAATGAATTGTCAAAATCTTAGTTTGTTTGTTGTTTTTTTTTTTTTTACCATCCCTCTGGGTCGTCCCAGTGCACCAGCCCCAAGCATCCAGCATCGTGCATTGAACCTGGACTGGCATCTCGTTTCATACATGACATTTCACATGTTTCTTTTATTAACTTTTTATTATTTGTATTATTATTGTTTAGTCACTAGGATGTGTCTGACCCTTTTGTGACCCAATAGACTATAGCCTGCCAGGCTCCACTGTCCATGGGATTTCCCATGCAAGCATACTCCTTCCACCTCCAGGGGATTTTCCTGACCCAGGGATCGAACCTGCATCTCCTGCATTGGTAGGTGGGTTCTTTACCACTGAGCCACTTGGGAGGCCCGTTTATTATTTAGGCTTTTATTATTTATCATTTAGGCTCTGTGCTGCTTGGAGGACATGCAAGTGTTGGAAAAAAAGGCCTTGATTAGTGAAAGTAGGTGAGATAGATTTGGCCATCAGCCATTTCAGTTCCCAAAACCAACAAATTCAAGCCAATCTTTTTTTTTTAACTTTTTATTTTATATTGATTAATGATGTTGGACAGGTGGACAGCAAAGGGATTCAGCCATATATATATATGTATTCATTCTTCTCCAAGCTCCCCTCCTAACCAGGCAACACTGAGCAGAGTTCCAGGTGCTCTAAAATAGGTCCTTGTTAAGTATCCATTTTAAATATAGCAGTGTCATAGAAAGATATAGGCACTCAGAGGGGGAAGTTTTGTGGGATGTAGTCTGGCATATATGGTGGCAGTAGCTCTAGTTCTGGAGATGACAGTGCAGGGGACACAGTTCAGGGGATACAAACGCATCCAGTGACTTCAGGCACTGCAATCGGGGTTGAAAGTCGGAAATCTCCACTGCGGTAATTCTGTAATGTGTTTTGGGCATGGTTTCTGAAGTATAGCTCCTAACCAGTTCTTCGGCCATCCAAGAAATCCTTTAGCAACCCAATATTCTTTCAGAAATGTCATTTTTAGAGTTGGTTCCTGTTTTTAAAACTTAGGCCTTTTCAGATACAATGATGCAACACCTGTTTATGATCCTCACCTGTTGATGAACCACTGATGCAATGAAATAAAGGCTCCATCCTCACTGGGCACTTCCTCCATCTTGAAGCCATCCAGAAATTTTTCTTAAGATGAAGAACCAAGGGCCGGGCAGGGGCTATCTGGCACAGAAAACTGGAAGAACTGTTGAGAGTGGAAAAGCATTTTGACAATAGGACCTTGTTTTTGCTGCTTCAAGAGTACACTATGATGAATATAATATTTAAAAATTTTCTATGATAATTATTTTAATGGATGAAAGAGTAATCATATAGACTAGGAGACAAGTTGCTTAATTGATACTAAGAATTTGAGAATTAAGTCAGTGATCTGGTACATATTTTCACCTTAACTTCTAATGGCAAAACATTAATTCTTCTTAGCAATAAACATTTGGGATCAAATATAAATAGGTGAATGGTTGAGAATCAGAAAAAAATTCAACTAGTTATTTTCAAGATCATTTTTATTATATATGTCTGTCCTTTTTTATTTTTATTATATGTTTTTTCCTTTACAAACTTGAAAGGGTCCTACAAAGCATTTGATTAAGCCCGATTTCACTCTATTTTACTAAGTAATCTGGACTTAGGAAGGTTAAATGAATGATTCCAATACAGGCATCTGGAACCTCAGAGTATTTTTCAGCAAGCTCACCTTATTTATTCTCTTATTACTTAAAAAAAAAAAAAAAGCAACATGATTAAGTGTATTTTGCTTCCATTTCTCAAATGAACTGTCTCCATTTAACAATAAGTAATATAAACTAGTAATTTGAAAAATCATCCGGATATTGTTCAAGGAAACAAGAGAAGAATTGTTAATTGGCCCTCTTCCAATTTTCAGCTCGGCTAACAATTTTCTTGATTTTTGGAAAAATATTTTGAATGATTTAAATGTGTATTGTTCCTTAGTTTATTAACTATTGTTTCTGCAATCTCTCATTTTTCTGAAGCCACCAAGGATCAGACTTATTGGCCACGTGCACAGTTAGAAAGTGATTGCATTTGTTTACAGCACATGTGGGCCATACGATTCCACAGAATTGTTTGTGAAAAATCTAAAAAAATATTTCAATTGCAAAAACTCAGAGTCTATCTAGTTCAATGAACATTTTATTTGATATTCCAAAGCCTTGAAAGCTTTATGGCAGAGCTTTTTAAAAACTGTGTAAAATGACAAGACTGTGGGCTTTTAAGTTACCTCTACCTTTTTGGGTGGAAATGATGACAGGTGCAATATACCAAATATTTTAATTCTCCTTAATTTTAGCATTTTATATTTTACCTGAAGAATTAGTTAAGTAAAATAACAATGCATATGAGACATGTATAATAATCTATAATAAGTTATGATGAGACATGTTTAATTCTGTGAAGAAAATTATGTTTTAAGGCTATTTTGCATCACAGTTACTTTAGAATCACATTTTTAATTGCATTCTAAATATATTTTAACATTTCAATAAAACCAATTTAATCTTGTTAAAAATCTTATTTTTTTAATACAGACCATTTTCTTTTATATTGCCTGTGAGCTCAGTTACTCGGTCGTGTCCAACTCTTTACAACCCTGTGGACTGCAACCCGCCAGGCTCCTCTGTCCATGAGATTTCCTAGGCAAGAATACTAGAGTGGATTGCCACGCCCTCCTCCTGGGGATCTTCCTGACCCAGGCATCGAACCCACATCTCTGCATCTCCTTCATTGGCATGCAGATTCTTTACCACGCACCACCTGAGAAGATAGATGACTGTAAATAATAAACTCTTACAATTTAATTAAAAAAAAATTATTTGAATCAAGTGACTTCCCTAGTGGCCCAGTGGTTAAGACTCCACACTTTCACTGCAGGGGGCACAGGTTTGTTCCTCGGTCAGGGAACTAAGATCCTGTGTGTCTCAGAGCCAATAAATAAATAAATATTTTGAATCAAGTTTTGTGCTCTCTTTTATGTGTACATATATTTGACATTCTTATTATATTTGAAAGAAATCCTTGACTAGCTGCTAACCTATCTTCAACATATTTTTCCTTTTTTAAAAAAGACTTTTTATTTTGTATTGTTGTATAGCCAAGTAACGATGTTGTGATAGTTTCAGGAGAACAGGAGAGGGACTCGGCCATACATATACATGTATCCATTCTCTCTCAAACTCTCCTCCTATCCAGGCTGCCGCATAACCTTGAGCAGTTTCCTGTAGTATACAATAGATCCTTGGGGTGATGCATTTTAAATGAAGCAGTGTGTACATGTCCATCCCAGACTCCCTAACTATCCCTCCCCCTACCTTGCCCACCTTCAGGCAACCAGAAGCTTGTTCTCCAAGACTCTGAGTCTGTTTCTGTTTTGTCAGTTCATTTGTGTAATTTTTTAGATTCCACAAATAGGGGATGTGATGCAACATTTCTCCTCTGACTTACTTCACTCAGTATGATACTCTTCAGGTGCACCCATGTTACTGCAAATGGCATTATTTCATTCTCTTCAATGGCTCAGTAGTATTCTATTGTATATAAGTGCCACATCTTTATCCCTTCCTCTGTCAATAGACATTTTAGGTTGCTTCTGTTCTTGGCTATTGCAAACAGTGCTGCAATGGACATTGGGGTACATGTATCCTTTCAGATAATGTTTTTCTCCAGATATATGCCCAGGAGTGGGATTGTAGGGTCATATGGTAACTCTATTTTTCATTTTCTAGGGAACTCCATACTGTTCTCCATAGTGCCTGTATCAATTTACATTTCCACCAACAGTGTAGGGAGTTGGTTCCCTTTTCTCCATACACTCTCCAGCATTTATTGTTTGTGGATTTTTTATTCAATATCTATTTTTAAGGAAGGTTACCACAGCAAGAGTAAATAGAAATTATTTAAACCCAGAAATACAATATCATAACCAGACTTGGAGAAGGCAATGGCACCCCACTCCAGTACTCTTGCCTGGAAAATGCCATGGATGGAGGAGCCTGGTAGGCTGCAGTCCATGGGGTCGCTAGGAGTCGGACATGACTGAGCGACTTCACTTTCACTTTTTACTTTCATGCATTGGAGAAGGAAATGGCAACCCACTCCAGTGTTCTTGCCTGGAGAATCCCAGGGATGGGGAGCCTGGTGGGCTGCCGTCTATGGGGTCACAGAGTCGGACACGACTGAAGCGACTTAGCGATAACCAAACTTCTGAATTTTCAAATATTGGAAGATTTTCTATTTTCTATCCTTTGGAGTTTTGATTAATATAAAATCATTTTCTTATGTTAAACTATTAATTTTGCTAGACTTCTTTCACATAAATAATATTATTAAGCTTTGAAGGCTTCCATTATTTCCCAGTAATTTTATAGGAAACAGGGTATCATATGAGGTCAGTGGAGGTTATTGTTAAAAATAGAGTAAAAATAAAATACCTTTAAATATAATTATAGAAAAATTTATTGTGGAATGTTTGGAAGAAACAGGAAAGTTTAAAGAATATAAAATCTAAATTTTACTCAATAGTAAAAATAACCATCATTCATGCTTCTTTTCCCTCTAATATTTATATTCATATTATACATAATGGGATATACATATGTACTTAAATATCCTTTAATACTATTAAGGTTGTATATATGTATATAGATATGCTGCTGCTGCTAAGTTGCTTCATATATACATTTCTTTTTATACTGTTAGGATTATATACATATATTTTTGAGTATTTTTTCACTTCATATATATTCTTGCTTCTGCTGCTGCTGCTAAGTCGCTTCAGTCGTGTCTGACTCTGTGCGACCCCATAGACGGCAGCCCACCAGGCTCCCCCATCCCTGGGATTCTCCAGGCAAGAATACTGGAGTGGGTTGCCATTTCCTTCTCTTATATACTCTTGACATTCATATTATTAAAATTTTCATTAAAGCATAATTTTAATGGTTGTAATGAATTCCAGAGTATGGTTCTTCCACTATTCATTTGGTCATTTTCCCGTTACGCAACATTTATGTCTTAAATTTTTAACTCTTTGAACTAAAACTATGATAGATAGCTTTGCTTTCTTCTCTTAATATTTTTAGGATATGAATCACTGAACCAAAGCCTATGAATCATTTAAAGACTCTTGATATATTGCTGCATTGCTTTTGAGAAATGTTTACCTTGTAACACAGCATGGTGTTACTAAGGTAGCTAACATGCCACAATGGGGAGGTGAGACATTGGACTAAACCATCACAAAATGTGCCTCTTTACTGTTGAATCATTCCTTTGGGTCTTGATATGTTTCATGAATGGGCTGGTTCATCTCCAAGTGGAGACAATAGCTTTCCCTATTTATCTTGCATAAATAATTAGAGGATTAACTTAGAGAAAAAAGAATTCCATTCCAACTGTAGTATATGTTATATTAATACCTGGCATTGTAAATTTTCATATTTTTCTCACTGCTATTTTTCTTTTTTCTTAGTGAAGTACAGACTTCACCAAACTTTGTCTGTTTAGCAGTTGGAGCGACAGTAACACATGATGCTGAAGATCAATTAAAATTATGAGCTGTGTTCATATTTTTGGCTCCTGAAATCTTATTTTGCAAGACAGAGATGGTAAGTTACTAGTTAATAAATATATTGGCAATAATTAATGATAAACACATGTGACAAAAGAACAACAATGGGAATAGAGATATATTCTGTGGGCTGTTTTCAATAGAGTTGTATAATCTGGTTCTGTATGTTTTTGGTAAGTTTTGTCCAAAATGAAAATATGTTTTGTAATATTGACATCAGGCATTCGAAACACAGCTGCAAAGATTGCTTTGTTTATAATTTTAATGAAAGCTAAAGTACATTTCCTTTCTTCTAAGGAAGATGGTGAGTGACAATGGTGGGTTGGGATTTCACTCTAGTTTTCCAGATTTCTCTGGGTTTGCTCAAACTTGGCAGATAAACTGTGTGTGTGTGTGTGTGTGTGTGTGTGAGGAAGGAAGACAGGAATTCCTTTCGGAAGAGTGACAATCAGTCTTGGTTGAATGCTAGTTTAGGGCAGATGTTCTTAGCAGAAATCTGCTGTAGTAGATTATAAATGCTGTCTGGTTGCCAGAGCTCAGGCTCACATTTCTTTTTTGCCTTAATTTCAAAATGATGATCCTCTTTCAGAAGAAAATAAGTAATACCCAGTCTCCCAACATCTCCTCACTTCCCTTTCTCCCACTCCATCCTTTAGTGAAGAGGGAACACACTTTATTTATTATGCATGAATTTGTTCATTTAGGTGAACTGCTGCTGCTGCTGCTGCTGCTAAGTCACATCAGTCATGTCCAACTCTGTGTGACCCCATAGATGGCAGCCCACCAGGCACCCCCGTCCATAGGATTCTCCAGGCAAGAACCCTGGAGTGGGTTGCGATTTCCTTCTCCAGTCATGAAAGTAAAAAGTGAAAGTGAAGTCGGTCAGTCGTGTCTGCCTCTTCGCAACCCCATGGATTATAGCCTACCAGGCTCCTCCATCCATGGGATTTCCCAGGCAAGAGTACTGGAGTGGGTTGCCATTGCCTTCTCTGTTAGGTGAGCTGAGTCTTCTTTAAATCTATTAAAATTTCTTCACAGCCACAGTAAATCTTAGAAATGTAATCAAAGCTATGAAAAGTAAGAGATGTCACAAATCCTTTCTGAAAATTTTATGCACTAAGACTATATAGCCCACCATCTCCATATCAATTTTGCTTTTATATTATTTTTGAGCCTTAAAATTAACAGCATACTGGTGTGGATATGTATTTTATTTTTTGATAAGTCCTTTCTTTTGAAAGAAATATTTTTATGTCACATATTTGTCCCTAGAGTTGAAGTTACTTTGTTAAGACTAGGTGGCCTCATGCCATTATATACAGTTTGGCTTTTATGACTTTATGGGAAAAAATCATTAAAATTTATTTTTTGAAGCATATATTTTTCATTTTTGGAAGGATTTGATATAAATAATCACAGCTCGAGCAATCACCTCATCTCCTTTTCTGCACAGGAAAGGAATAGGCCTCTTGAAATTATGATGCATTTTATGAAAACAAATTTGCCTTTCATTTTCGAATCATCTTATTGTTTGAAAATTTAAACTGTTACTGTATGTCCTAATATAAAAAGCAGCAAATAAATGTTTTGCTTTCCTTTTTAGCCATGAGAAAAATGATGCTGTCATCAATATAATAACAGTTAAACTTTACAGAATCTCAGCAGAGCATTCTCATACATCCTTTTTTCTCTTTCACTTCCTCTCACTAAATTGTGAACAAATGTATAATTCAACAAAAGTTTATACTTGAACAAATCTACTTCAACTGTGTATCTGTTCAGCCTGAGGAAGTCATTTAGTTTCAGGATCCCTAAAGAAGGAAAAGTGGCAGAGTTGTCTTCATGACAATATGTGCAAAAGATTATTTGCCAAAAACAAACAAACTTGAAAGCATTTCAGCCTTAACACTATGAAGCATTCTGAGATACTGGACTTAATTAAATGTAGCTAAATACTGTCTTCAGATGTTCTTAAGAGAGACAGGAGACTCTAGGGGTAGTTTCAGAAATGGAAATGGGTTGTGTCTCTCAGATTTTCCGTGTGTTGCCTCCACGCATGAGCCAGCAGCAGTCTGTGTTGATTTCCCATTGGAAGGATAATGAGAGGTCGGGCAATGCTCCTGCAAGACAGTGGTTTGTCTCCTGTGACTTACTAACTCTGACAGTCCACACAGCCACATGCTTCAAAGCAAAGCAAACTTTGTCTTCTGTGCATTTCAATTATTGTGCACCAATTACTATGAAAATGAATGAAATATCTTCCCAACCTTGGCTAGAAATACAGGCTTGCAGCAAGGAGATAATGAAAATTATCTCTACATGTCAGTACCCAGGCTTTGTCTCTAACGAAGCTAAAAAGTATGCCTCTCTGGTTTTCTGAATATTAAGTCAACGTTAAAAATACTGAAGAAAAGATTTCTTTATTACATTATTACATAAACTGTGTTAGTTTTTTTAAGAATCAGTTCAGTTCAGTTACTCAGTCATATCCAACTCTTTCCAACCCCATGGACTGCAGCACGCCAGGCCTCCCTGTCCATTGCCAACTCTTGGAGTTTACTCAAACTCATGTCCATTCACTTGGTGATGCCATCCAGCCATCTCATCCTCTGTTGTTCCCTTATCCTCCTGCCTTCAATCTTTCCCAGGATCAGGGTCTTCTCAAATGAGTCAGTTCTTTGCATCAGGTGGCCAAAGTATTGGAGTGTCAGCTTCAGCATCAGTCCTTCCAATGAATATTCAGGACTGATTTCCTTTAGGATGGACTGCTTGGATCTCCTTGCAATATAAGGGACTCTCAGGAGTCTTCTCCAACACTACAGTTCAAAAGCATCAGTTCTTCACTGCTCAGCTTTCTTTATAGGCCAACGCTCACATCCATACATGACTACTGGAAAAACCACAACCTTGACTAGATGGACCTTTGTTGACAAAGTAATGTCTCTGCTTTTTAATATGCTGTCTAGGTTGATCACAACTTTCCTTCCAAGGAGTAAGTGTCTTTTAATTTCATGGCAGCAAGCACCATCTGCAGTGATTTTGGAGCCCCCCAAAATAAAGTCTGCCACTATTTCTACTGTTTCCCCATCTATTTGCCATGAAGTGATAGGACTGGATGCCATGATCTTAGTTTTCTGAATGCTGAGTTTTAAGCCAACTTTTTCACTTTCCTCTTTCACTTTCATCAAGAGGCTCTTTAGTTCTTCTTCACTTTCTGCCAGAAGGGTGGTGTCATCTGCATACCTGAGGTTATTGATATTTCTCCCAGCAATCTTGATTCTAGCTTGTGTTTCATCCAGCCCAGCGTTTCTTATGATGTACTCTGCATATAAGTTAAATAAGTGGGGTGATAATATTCAGCCTTGACATACTCCTTTTCCTATTTGGAACCAGTCTGTTCTATGTCCAGTTCTAACTGTTGCTTCCTGACCTGAATACAGATTTCTCAAGAGGCAGGTCACGTATTCCCACCTCTTTCAGAATTTTCCAGTTTGTTGTGGTCCACACAGTCAAAGGCTTTGGCATAGTCAATAAAGCAGAAGTAGATGTTTTTCTGGAACTCTTGCTTTTTCCATGATCCAGTGGATGTTGGCAATTTGATATCTGGTTCCTTTTCCTTTTCTAAAACCAGCATGAACATCTGAAAGTTCATGGTTCATGTACTATTTTTTAGACTAAATATCCACTGAAAATTCTTATTCTAGTATCAACATAAACACAAACACACACTTAAAGTCTAGTGTGCCTTGCAGAACTGAAACTTGATAGCTGTTTGATCGTTACTTGAATATGCTCTTTACTCAAATAACCATCAACAAATTGCTATACTGCTTCATTTCATTGGACAGTGAATTGACTATAAAGGAGAAAATACAGGGTTTGAAGTATTAAAATAGCCTAAATAGTATAAATAAGGTTGAGGAATGTGTGATAATTACATATATTTATAATTACCCTTAGAAATTCCTTTGAATCAACTGTAGGAAGGCTGTAAACACTGAAATCCCATTAAAGGAAAGAGGGGTACTCTTGGTAGGAAGCAAGAGGAAATAATACCCTCTACAGGTGGTGACTGTCCCTCATGTGTTAATTAGGTGGAATGGCCAACTGAATGCCCCACAGTATTTACATTATTATTTTTATTTCAAAAACAATGTTCTTGTAGCATGTGCAATTGAGTTATGTAAGTCAAATGTGTGTCTAATGGCAGTCCAGTAATCATTTTTCATTACAGATTTGTGTTTACCAACAGCATGTCTTTCATCATTGCTTCTATTCTCCTTCCAGCTTTCACATTCAGAACCATGCATTTTGGAAGGTAGCTTAGCTTTGATTACTTCTTTTGGTTAATTTTCTCCTTTCATCTAGATTATAAATTTCTTATAAGAAATGTCAGTGTCAAAAAAAAAAAGAAATGTCAGTGTCAGATGTTTCTGTAAGGTAGTTTTTGTCCAATAAATGCTGTTTTACAGGCAGATTAACCCTCAAATATTTGGTGGGGTACTGTTAAGAGAATATATCTTATTTACCTCTTAAATGCATCTTGCTTTGTTTGGTATTCCAGTATTTGATTATTCCCCTTTCTTTCTCTTTCCTGTCACTACACTTTTCAAATCCCACAAATCCCAGTCTTGGAAATTTATTCACTCAACAGATACTGAGTGGCTTCTAAGTGTCAGGAACTGTGCAAAGCACTGATCAATGGGCATAACTCTTTTTTTTTTTTTTTCTAATTTTATTTTATTTTTAAACTTTACATAATTGTATTAGTTTTGCCAAATATCAAAATGAATCCACCACAGGTATACATGTGTTCCCCAAATGCATATGATTGTTAAACAATGGTCAGGAAAGGGTCTTTTACTTCTTGTTTTAGACCCATAGTATTCATGGGAAAGGAATTAAAGCCTGTACCAGATTCAACCCATATGTACCTAAATCCCTGCGGGAATATCACAGGTCATCTTTTCACCCTTGCTCCCTGCACAGGTGGGTGGGGAGGAGGGGGAAGTTGTTATGAGACACCCACATCCACAAGGATGGAGAGTTGCCAAGTGCTTCACTGGGTTCCTGCAGAGGCCAAGGTGAGCAGGAAACAGGCTGCAGGAGTGACGCAGGGGAAGCTGCTGGAGCTGCCCAGCTCTCGCTTGACACAGAGCTGCAGAATTAATGGCCGAGACCATGCAGATAGAGGTTCATGACCTCGAGGGGCCCTTACAAAGTCAAAGGGATTCTACCTTCCAGATTGCAACGGCTCTTAATGAACAGAATCCTCACCCTCTCTGACAGGCTAAGGATAGGAAAGGGTGGCTCCAGAAGAAACTGAAATCAAGCCAACCAAACTTGATTTTTTTTTTCTAGTGACTAGCAGAGTTTTCTACTATCAAATATGATTTCATCCATGCAAACAAGGCCAAAATCCAGCCCCTCATAGTTTGCAGATGAAGACATTTTACTATCAGGCTGGCCTATGAACTTATATTTCCCAATTCCATTGTTTAGAGTTCCACTTTGAAAGGCAAATATTTATGTGTGCATGACTTACCAGCTTTGCTTTCTTTAGGACTGAGAGGCCTAGGATGGAGAGGAAATAGAGAGAAAGGAGGCGGGAGAGAAAGGAGACATATGTGAGCAGAGAAAGGACAGGAAGGGGAGCTAGATAAAGTTCATAAAGACAAATTCAGACTGCATGAGTTTATTAAGAAAATCGGTGTCAAGAACAATTTAATGCGAAGCTATCAGATATGGAAGTATCATTTTAATCTCCCTTGACATCTGCAAAATGTAACATAGGTATCTTCACGATTGATGTGTGTGTGCTCAGCCATATCTGACTCTTTGCAACTCCATGAAGTGTAGCCTGCCAGGCTCTTCTGTCCATGGCATTTTTCAGGCAGGAATACTGGAGTGGGTTGCCATTTCCTACTCCAAGGGATCATCCCAACCTAGGGATTGAACTTGTGTCTCCTGCATTGGCAGGTGGGTTCTTTACCAACTGCCACCTGGGAACCCCCTTTATGATTGGGAACACTGATTTCAAGTTTCCTTTAAAGTTAAAAAATCTTGGAAGCCTCACTAAGGTAAATAGCAGAGATTTATGTGGGAATTAAACTTTCAAAAAGGCCAGAGATGCTGCCAAAGGTAACATATTTTTCATGCTGACCAACACACTCAACCATACAGTTTTGTGATTAGCTTGGTTTAACCCACATGACACATGCCTTTATCAAATCTTGGCCAGCAATCATTGCCACAAGTTCCATGCTTTGTAGGAGACACTGCATTTTATGAGGCTTCCCTGGTGGCTCAGACAGTAAAGAATCTGCCTGTAAGGCAGGAGACCTGGGTTCAATCCCTGGGTCAGGAAGATCCCTTGGAGAAGGAAATGACAACCCACTCTAGTATACCTGGCTGGAGAATTCTGTGGACAGGAGGAGATTAGTGGACTACAGTCCATAAGGTCACAAAGAGTTGGATGAGACTGAGTGACTAACACTTTCACTTCACTTTCAATGCATTTAATCAAATAATTACCACCTTAAAAGTATCTACACGGGAATCTTGGCCTCAATTTGGGGGTCAGGTTGATTCTTATGCTTCTGTGTCTGCATTCTCCAAAAATGGCAAGTGTTGCTTAGAAACCATCTTCAACTTTTATTTCATTTTTATTTAATTTTTTAGAAAAAACACATTGTAAGTAGCCAGAAGAACCTATCATGGTATTTAAAATAGTACCATTTATTAAATATTTTAATAAAAGCTGGCAATCCACTATATTCATAGCTGATACAGTGAAACAACTTGAATTTATTAGTTTTTAAATTAATTTATTTTAATTGGAGGCTAATTACTTTACAATATTGTGGTGGTTTTTGCCATATATCAACATGAATCAGCCACAGGTGCACATGTGTCCCCCCTAACCTGAACCCCCCATCCCACCTCACTCCCCACCCCATCCCTCTCGGTTGTCCCAGAGCACCAACTTTGAGTGCCCTGATTCATGCATCGAACTTGCACTGACCATCTATTTTACATATTGTAATATAAATGTTTCAGTGCTATTCTCTCAAATCATTCCACTCCTGCCTTTTCCCATATAGCCCAAAAGTCTGTTCTTTACATCTGTGTCTCTTTTGCTGTCTCACATATAGGGTCGTCATTACCATCTTTCTAAATTCCATATATATGAGTCAATATACTGTATTGGTGTTTTTCTTTCTGGCTTACTTCACTCTGTATAATAGGCTCCAGTTTCATCCACTTCATTAGAACTGACTCAAATGCATTCTTTTTTAATAGTAGAGTAATATTCCTTTGTGTATATGTACAAAACCTGCTTATCCATTCATCTGCCGATGGACATCTAGGTTGCTTCCATGTCTTAGCTATTGTAAACTGCTGCAATGAACATTGGGGTACATGTGTCTCTTCCAATTCTGGTTTCCTTGGTGTGTATGCCCAGAAATGGGATTGCTAGATGATATGGCAGTTCTATTTCCAGTTTTTTAAAAGAGTCTCCACACTGTTCTCCATAATGGCTATACTACTTTGCATTCCCACCAACAGTGTAAGAGGGTTCCCTTTTCTCCACACCCTCTCCAGCATTTATTTTTTGTAGACTTTTTGATGGCAGCCATTCTGAAGCAACTTGAATTAAAAAAAAAAAAATGTTACATAGCTTCTTTTCTTTTTTGGACACTCTTAAGTTTGCATTTCTGTGAATATGTCAGAATGTTCTGAATGCTCTAATTACCACATCAGTTCAGTTCAGTTCAGTTGCTCAGTCGTGTCCGACTCATTGTGACCCCATGAATCACACAGCATGCCAGGCCTCCCTGTCCATCACCAACTCCCCGAGTAGCCACCAATAAATTGATTTATTTTTAAAAACACAGAGTAATTATTTATCAATTTCATAAAAAAGTTCCAGACCTGACTGGAAACATTTCCTTCTGAAGGAGGTGGACTCTAAAGCAGATAGTTCTTGATAAGAAAAATTGTGTTCCTTTAAAAAATAATCTGTGATTACTTTTCCCTTTCTATGACATTCTGATGCCATTTATTTCTTCCATTTTCTTTTGTTCGTTCTTGGTGCTATGTGTGACTAATGCAATTCAGATGGGCCTGTAGCCATGGAAACTATAGAAGGCAGAAATATAAGTTTATTCACTTGGAGTCATCTTTCGTATTACCCATACCTGTCAGTTTCTTGGTCACTGATATACTGAAACACACTTTGAAATTTAAAATGGAAATTTTTGTGATTATTCTTTTATTTTGTCAACTTCCTGCCTCATTCTTTAATAGAAAATATTGGTGTTTTATGAATTATTAATGTATCCAGGCTGCCTTGGGATTACTAAGGGAAAGGTGTCATATTCAGAGATCAGTTTCAGGTTGTGATTTCCATGAAAATGTTGAAAAACCGCACAAAAATACCTAACTGGTATATATTTGTTGAACTACTTACTTCTGGGATTTACAGCTGTCTTGGGAATAGTTCATTCAACAAACCCTCTATATAAATTAAAGCACTTGGAAAAGTCATTCATGAGCAGGAGATTATTAACTTCAATGTCATTTGATAATAAGAAATTTACTACCAAGCATTCACTTTGAAAACTTTTGTTTTAGCTTTCACGGAAACCTAAGTTGTACATATCAGATAGGAACTATTCTATTCTTATTCCACTGTAGTTTCACCTCCCATTTTGGCAAATTACTTTTGTCTCTTTTCTAAATGAATGCTTTTGTTCATCTCCATTGAAAATTGATTTGGTTCTCTTTCCTACTCTTTTATTCTTTAGTTTACAGCTTCTTTCAGCTGCTTTGACTTTAGTTCATAGCATCACAGAATATTGGAATTGGAAGGGTCTTACCAATAAACCAATTCAACCTATACATTCTACACTGGAGACCGAGTTCTAACCTTAAATGCAATGGCCTTCTCCATGTCTCCTCTGTGATCACAGGCAAGGCACATATAGTCTGTCCCAGAATGAATCCTGACATTCCCCAAACTTGCTCTTCCCATAGCGTTTCCAGTCAGAGAAATGTCACAAGCACATACTCAGTTGTTCAGGCCCAAATTCCTAAGGCCTCTCATGTCTCTTGTCTCTCCCTCTCAGCCTCACATCCTACCCATCAGCCAGTCTAAATTCATGTCTTAGTTTTAAATGTGCAGGCTGTCCTTAGAAAGCCATCCCTGACTCCCATTCCTCAACCCATTGTATCTCCACTAGGACTTGTTTTACTCTGAGAAACTCTTCACCATCAGCAATTGTGATGTGTGTCAATTGGCTAACTCACCTTCAGTACCCTGTAATGTAAACTCCTTGAGGACAGGGACTATGCATGCCTGTTCATCACTGTGTCTCTAACTGCAGAACTGCTGATACACAGAATGTGCTCAGTAAATTTTAACTGAATGATTGAAAAACTGCATTAGCTGAATCACTGAGCAGCTGTGTTATATGACTATTTAGTAGCAAAATTGGAAAGAACTTCAAAATTCTTTCCTTTCTAGTGCTTTCCTCATTCTAACAAGCTGCTTCTCAGTGTTCTCTCATTTTGTTCTTACACCTTTAATATTTTGCTTATAAAATTATTTTTTTCCTTCAAATATAAAGAATAATCATGCATTTACAGAGTTAATTTTATGGAGCTTCACAGATTCCTTGTTTTTTTTCTAAACACTACCCTATCTTCACAAAATCTAATGATATCATGTTTTCCTGTTAATTCCACGCCTAGTTTCATCCTCTTTCCCTAAAGGGGAAAAAAATAGTTCTGTTACTGTAAACCAGTATTCTTATTTCTGGCTTCTCCTGTGGCTCAGTGGTAAAGAATCCACCTGCAATGCAGGAGCCACAGGAGATGCGAGTTCAATCCCTGGGTGGGAACGATCCCCTGGAGGAAGACATGGCAATCCACTCCAGTATTCTTGCCTGGAGAATCCCATGGACAGAGGAGAGTGGTGGGCCATAGTCCATGGTGTCACAAAGAGTTGGACATGACTGAAGCATTTGAGCATGCGTGTACATCCTTAATTCTTTATCCAGTCCACTGATATATCTTTGGATGGAATAGTTAAGATATTGCAAACCAGGGCTGTTTATTATTTTAGTCTTACAATCCTCTTCTGAGTTCATTTAAGTTATTGGCATCATTCAGTTCCTTGTGTTACAGGACTGGGGTCTCTGTTTTCTTGCTAGCTATTGCCTAAGAACTGCTCTCAGCTCTCAGGGACCAGTCCTTTCTACAGGCAGTCTATAACTGGTGTGGAATTCTAAGCCACCAGAAGAACAGCCCCTTGGATTATTCCTCTGTAACCAGCTAGGAAAAAGCACTCTTTTTTAAAGAGTTCAGCTGATTAGGGCAGGCCCACCTTATATATTTTCCTTCTGCCCTACAGCATAACAATCACAGAAGTCATGCCTTATTATGTTCATAGGTTCTGACCACATTCAAAAGAATTATACATAACATGTGTCCCAGGGTGGGACCCTTAAGGGCCATTTTAGAATTATACCTAAGACTTTACAATTTTCAGTAAGAGTCAGAAGTGCTTAGAGTATACAGAGAAGTAAAAATCAACAGAATAAAAATCCAAGCACTGATTACAATAAAAAACCTTTTAAGACTGGGATGTTTCCCTTTCCCTCAGCATCTCTATTAAATGTGTCTCATGAGATGCTACTTAATGTTAACAAAAACATTCCATGAACCCATTAGTTTGGAAGAGTTGTCAACTGGTGTTGGTTCTTAATTGCATGGCCCTTTAGAGCCTTTCATAATCCTCCAGAATCTTTAACAAGAAGCATTTCCAAAACTTATGTAACCAAAGGATATGTTTTTATGCTAGAGTGTTGGTTGTTTGGTTGGCTCACTACGTGACTATCTAGCTATTTACTACCAGAATGCTGCTGCTGCTGCTAAGTCACTTCAGTTGTTTCCGACTCTGTGCGACCCCATAGACGGCAGCCCACCAGGCTCCCCCATCCATGGGATTCTCCAGGCAAGAACACTGGAGTGGGTTGCCATTTTTTTTCTCCAATGTGTGAAAGTGAAGTCACTCAGTCGTGTCTGACTCTTCGCGACCCCATGGACTGCTGCCTACCAGGCTCATCTGTCTATGGGATTTTCCAGGCAAGTGTACTGGAGTGGGTTGCCATTGCCTTCTCTACTACCAGAATTCTCCCTGATTAATCAAGTTTTCTTTCTAATTAGGGAAGAGGGGTGCCTGTAGGGCACCTAAGTATTTTTAATACCACACCTGCTCCAGAACTGTAGTTCTCAACTCTGTCTTCAAATTAGAATCAATTAAACAGCCATGAAATTAAAAGACACTTACTCCTCGGAAGGAAAGTTATGTCCAACCTAGATAGCATATTCAAGAGCAGAGACATTACTTTGCCAACAAAGGTCCATCTAGTCAAGGCTATGGTTTTTCCTATGGTCATGTATGGATGTGAGAGTTGGACTGCGAAGAAGGCTGAGTGCCGAAAAATTGATGCTTTTGAACTGTGGTGTTGGAGAAGACTCTTGAGAGTCCCTTGGACTGCAAGGAGATCCAGCCAGTCCATTCTGAAGGAGATCAGCCCCAGGATTTCTTTGGAAGGAATGATGCTAAAGCTGAAACTCGAGTACTTTGGCCACCTCACGCGAAGAGTTGACTCATTAGAAAAGACTCTGATGCTGGGAGGGATTGGGGGCAGGAGGAGAAGGGGACGACAGAGGATGAGATGGCTGGATGGCATCACTGACTCAATGGACATGAGTCTGAGTGAACTCTGGGAGTTGGTGATGGACAGGGAGGCCTGGCGTGCTGTGATTCATGGGGTCGCAAAGAGCTGAACACGACTGAGCGACTGAACTGAACTCAACTGAAAGAGCTTGTAGAAATAACCATTAACTAGGTCCTAACTTCAGCTCTCTCATATGTATGAGCTGAGGCCAATATTCTAGGAATATGTTTTAACACTACAAATATTTGGGAGTAATAGCAATACCTATGCTTGTTGAGGATATTCTATATATTAGGCAATATGTTATATGATTTGAATCAATGGCATTTTATTTCATCTTCACTTCAAAATCCTATGAGGTCAAGATCACTACATTGATTTTACAGAAGAGAAAGTTGAAAATTTGAGAAGTTGCTTGTCCAAGGTCTCACAGGGTGAAGACAGGATTTGAAACTAGCTTGTTCTGTCTCTAAAATCCATGCATCGGTCGCATCATTCTGCTACATTTCTCAGTAAACTAGACTTTCGTGAAAAGAACATAATATAAAATTTGCAACAATTTCAAAAGAGCTCCTCTCTCAAGACCTGTGATTACATGATGACAGGAAAAGAAAAGCACCCTTCCAGAATCTGACATTGTCGCTCACTGAAGCAGGAAATCCCAGTCTTGCTGAATTGAGAGCATGGAGCTACCACAGGATAAAGAGAATAGATGGAACTCGGGCCAGGAACAGAGCTTGCCCAGTATACATTTCCAACTGGTTTAAGCCTGCTTCCTTCCACCACGATGTTGAGCTAGTACAGAGTCACTTTCTAGGCAAATGTTATGTATCTCTTGCCAGGAAGAACCATTCCATTTTCTGTAAAAGGAGTATCTTTTAATTTCTGTCCAATCTGACTATCTCAACAGAGCACTTGCTGTTGGAGATTTGGAATAAAGCTGTTGGGCCTCAAGACATAATAACGTAAAAGGCATCAAGGGTAAATTTATTTTATGTTTATAGAATTTTTCATGTTCCTTTTAAGAGACTTAGTAACACATCACTGGTGAAGACATCACCAGTTTCAGCAAGGCAAGGCTAAGATATCAGATTAATATTTACACTTTAAAAGCACTCTTCTTTCAGACAGTCTTTGGTATGTCACACATATCCTTTCTCTTATACTATTTCTAGAAGATGGAGAGTCCTGAGGCCTCCTAATAGGTAATGATAATAAAACCACAAAGAGAAAAGAAGCCCTGGACTCCATTCTCAATGTTTGCAATAATTCAGCAAGTTACCTTGAGCAAATATGTAGAATAGAGTTACAGCTGTCTTCTACTTTGTAAAAATGTGGTGAACAAAATGGATTGAAGGTGATCTATAAAATAGTAGGTGTTGGCGATCCAGTTAGAATCAATAGGACATTTGGTTGAACATCAAGGACACTGTGAGGCTAGTAAAATTAAATAAGAACCCATCTCCAGTCTCACAAAACTCAAAACCTAGGTAAGCAAGGTAAATAAGTACAGTATCTGAGAGAATTTTATAAACTCTATTGTAAAAATGCAGATACAAAGTATGTTGTGGAGGTAGCATAGTTGACATCAGAGCTTTAAATCCTAAACATGATATTTACTTGGATGAGTACATATTAAATGACCTAATTCAAGTGAGCCTCTAGTATTATCAATTGAGGGGCCATAATTATATCAATCTTCAGGAATGCAGCGAGGATAAAGTAAAAAGTGAGCTAATGAAGGTGAAGAAAGTAGTCTGAAGAGTGTAAAGCTCTTTATAAATGCTGGTTGTTGCTATAATCATTTATATTTGGACCTAGAAGTGAGGGATTCAGGGAACCTTCAGAGAAGAAGTGATATTTAAAAAATAGATGTTTTCATACCCTACTGATGATTGGTTGCTGTTCACCCAAAACTCAAATGTAATTAAGTGTTCTGTGCTATATCCGGTAGTCCTGCCTGGAACTGGGGGCCCAGCATTGGGCGAGTAACCCAGGCTGTGTGAACAGGCACAGTGCACTGGGGATTATTTTATTCTTCCCTCCCTACCCCTTCACACTCCACACCCCAGCATCAGGCCAGCCAGTTTCTTTTTGAACAGCCCATATTGCTGACTCATGCTGGCATTGCAATTACGGGGCCAATGAGTAGGCAAGACTGTCCTTTGTCACTGATTGAAGAACAGAGCTGCAAATGCCCTTGGAGAGCAGCTTGCGCAGCTCCCTGGGTCACATTCCAAAGGAATGAACAGAGCACAGTGTGAGAGCCCTCTGAACTTGGGAAAGTCCCTCTGAAGAAATCTGACACTTTAAACACAGGGAAAACTAGTTGTTACCTAATTTGGATTCAGTTCAGTTCAGTTCACTCGCTCAGTCGCATCTGACTCTTTGCAACCCCATGAATTGCAGCACACCAGGCCTCCCTGTCCATTACCAAATCCTGGAGTTCACTTAAACTCATGTCCATTGAGTCGGTGATGCCATCCAACCATCTCATCCTGTGTCGTCCCCTTCTCCTCCTGCCCTCAATCCCTCCCAGCATCAGAGTCTTTTCCAATGAGTCAACTCTTTGCATGAGGTGGCCAAAGTACTGGAGTTTCAGCTTTAGCATCATTCCTTCCAAAGAACACCCAAGACTGGCCTCCTTTAGAAAGGACTGGTTGGATCTCCTTGCAGTCCAAGGGACCCTCAAGAGTCTTCTCCAACACCACAGTTCAAAAGCATCGATTCTTCAGTGCTCAACTTTCTTCACAGCCCAATTCTCACATCCATACATGACCACAGGAAAAACCATAGCCTTGACTAGACAGATCCTTGTTGGCAAAGTAATGTCTCTGCTTTTGAATATGCTATCTAGGTTGGTCATAACTTTCCTTTCAAGGAGTAAGCATCTTTTAATTTCATGGCTGCAATCACCATCTGCAGGGATTTTGGAGCCCCCCAAAATAAAGTCTGACACTATTTCCACTGTTTCCCCATCTATTTCCCATGAAGTAATTGGACTGGATGCCATGATCTTCGTTTTCTGAATGTTGAGCTTTAAGCCAACTTTTTCACTCTCCACTTTCACTTTCATCAAGTGGCTCTTTAGTTCCTCTTCACTTTCTGCCATAAGGTTAGTGTCATCTGCATATCTGACATTATTGATATTTCTCCCGGCAATCTTGATTCCAGCTTGTGCTTCTTCCAGCCCAGCATTTCTCATGATGTACTCTGCATATAAGTTCAATAAGCAGGGTGACAATATACAGGCTTGACGTATTCCTTTTCCTATTTGGAACCAGTCTGTTGTTCCATGTCCAGTTCTAACTGTTGTTTCTTGACGTGCATATAGGTTTCTCAAGAGACAGGTCAGGTGGTCTGGTATTCCCATCCCTTTCAGACTTTTCCACAGTTTATTGTGATCCACACAGTCGAAGGCTTTGGCATAGTCAATAAAGCAGAAATAGATGTTTTTCTGGAACTCTCTTGCTTTTTCCATGATCCAGCGGAAGCTGGCAATTTGATCCCTGGTTTCTCTGTCTTTCCTAAAACCAGCTTGAACATCTGGAAGTTCACGGTTCATGTACTGTTGAAGCCTGGCTTGGAGAATTTTGAGCATTACTTTACTAGTGTGTGAGATGAGTGAATTGTGCGGTAGTTTGAGCATTCTTTGGCATTGCCTTTCTTTGGGATGGGAATGAAAACTGACCTTGTCCAGTGCTGTGGCCACTGCTGAGTTTTCCAAATTTGCTGGCATATTGAGTGCAGCACTTTCATAGCATCATCTTTCAGGATTTGAAATAGCTCAACTGGAATTCCATCACCTCCACTAGCTTTGTTCGTAGAGATGCTTTCTAAGGCCCACTTGACTTCACATTCCAGGATGTCTGCCTCTAGGTGAGTGATTACACCATCATGATTATCTTGATTGTGAAGATCTTTTTTGTACAGTTCTTCTGTGTATTCTTGCCACCTCTTCTTAGTATCTTCTGCTTCTGTTAGGTCCATACCATTTCTGTCCTTTATCGAGCCTGTCTTTGCATGAAATGTTCCCTTGGTATCTCTAATTTTCTTGAGATCTCTAGTCTTTCCCATTCTGTTGTTTTCCTCTGTTTCTTTGCATTGATTGCTGAGGAAGGCTTTCTTATCTCTCCTTGCTATTCTTTGGAACTCTGCATTTAGATGCTTACATCTTTCCTTTTCTCCTTTGCTTTTCACTTCTCTTCTTTTCACAGCTATTTGTAAGGCCTCCTCAGACAGCCATTTTGCTTTTTTGCATTTCTTTTCCATGGGGGTGGTCTTGATCACTTTCTCCTGTACAATGTCATGAACCTCAGTCCATAGTTCATCAGGCACTTTATCTATCAGATCTAGTCCCTTAAATCTATTTCTCACTTCCACTGTATAATCATAAGGGATTTGATTTAGGTCATACCTGAATGGTCTAGTGGTTTTCCCTACTTTCTTCAATTCAAATCTGAATTTGGCAATAAGGAGTTCATGATCTGAGCCAAAGTCAGCTCCCAGTCTTGTTTTTGTTGACTGTATAGAGCTTCTCCATCTTTGGCTGCAAAAAATATAATCAATCTGATTTTGGTGTTGAGCATCTGGTGATGTCCATGTGTAGAGTCTTCTTTTGTGTTGTTAGAAGAGGGTGTTTGCTATGACCAGTGCGTTCTCTTGGCAAAACTCTATGAGCCTTTGCCCTGCTTCATTTTGTATTCCAAGGCCAAATTTGCCTGTTACTCCAGGTGTTTCTTGACTTCCTACTTTTGCATTCCAGTCCCCTATAATGAAAAAGGACATCTTTTCATTATAAATAATGAAAATAGGCAAATTTTGTTACTCTCTGAAGTTTGTGATTTTTTTTTTAAATTTTTATTCTCTGAAAGTATCAGACATCTAGGAAAGTGAGTGTTTCTGTGCGTGTGATTATTGTTTTAGTTGTGTTTGATTTCATTCTCCAGATGAAAGAACAGTGTCAGTAACCTCTGGCTTGAGGGGGAAGGTGACCAGACGCAGTGAGGCCACCCCTCTTTATATTGGAGTGGAGGGTTCCCGTCCAGGCAGCCATCTGTGCAAGTGATCCCAGGGGGACCAGACTTTGGCGTGGCTTGTGTTTGGCCATTGAATTTTTAACTCAATTGTTACAGAGCAATAAAAACAACCACAAAGTTTCTAAAGATGTTTTTATGTAGGCTGTATGTAAGTATGGGAAAACGACAATTGTCCCATGAAGAGCTTTAATACGTTTTTTAATTTGAGGCAGTAGTAAGTGAGGTCCCGACGGAGCACAATGATGAAAGGCCCCTACCCTTCACCCAGCTAGCCCTGGATGCACCCCACCGAGAGGAAATAAAGAACTAAAAGTAACTAAGATATGCTCAGTAGCTCTCCCTAACAAACAGCAATCCAAACAGCTCAACTATTCCTTACAACACCACTTCTCCAAATATTTGCTGCAACTACCATTAGGAAAGTTGACAATAGAGGGACATTGGAAAAAACCATCTGACACTGCCACACACACACAAAATCACTTCTTTCAAAACGCTGGGAACTTTCAGGAGATATTGTGTGCTGAGGGAGTTTTATTTGTTGAGCCTTGTAACAATGTCCTCACAATTAAGTGCTTTCTGCCAGACATCTGCCATGGCTGGAAAAACATCTTAAAAATGATCAGGGTATGTGCGTGATCTTTCAAGAACAGGAGTCTGAGTGATTTATGCTCGTTGCAACCTTGACCATGAGAACAGTTAGAGAAAACAACTTAGTCTGGAAAATGGCTCACATAAAAACCCAGTGAAGTTCAAATACATTGTTAATTGCACAAGCTTTTTGCAGTGTTAGTTTTAAAGTCTCTCAACCTTAGAATTTTAGGAGTAGAGCAGAGTAGTGATCAAAACACTGGACATACAGATTTCACTAACATGCAGAGGACTATAGGCTTACAAGCAATTATAAACAGGGGTTTACACACTTTGAGTTGTAAAGTTAATTAATCCAATGTACTAGGATTGAACTACAGAAAAGCCTTATTTTCCAGGTTCCTTTTAGATTGTTTTTGTGCATATGTGGGTATACATGCATACACACACACACACACACACACACACACACACACACACTCCTACCTCTTTTCTAAAAAACAAAGTACTTGCTAATCAACAAAGGAAACTTTGAAAATGGAAACATGTCTCCAGGGTTCTCCATCACTAGTCTGTTCTAACTTTGTTCCCTTAGTACTTCATTAAAAATAGGAACATTTAGGTCTAACAATAATACTGCAGCTTTATCACTGGAAAAAAGTAGGAATCATAGTCAGTCATACCAAAGAGGGTGGCCTCCCTACCTCAGTAAATATAGCACTAAACAGATTCTCAAGAGTTCTTTCTCTGGAGACCCTAGAAGATTGTTTTCTGATACCTGCTCTCAAGGGGTTCTTGAGTTTCTGACCTAAAGCTCTTTGCCTGGGAGTTGCTGTTGTTCAATTGCTCAGTTGTGTCTGACTATTTGCAACCCCATGGACTGCAGCATGCCAGGCTTCCCTGTCCTTCACTATCTCCTGGAGCTTGCTCAAACTCATGTCCACTGAGTTAGTGATGCCATCCAACCATCTCATCCTCTGTTGTCCCCTTGTCCTCCTGCCTTCAATCTTTCCCAGCATCAGGGTCTTTTCCCATGAGTCAGTTCTTCGCATCAGGTAGCCAAAGTATTATAGCTTCAACTTCAGCCTTCCAATGAGTATTCAGGATTGATTTCCTTTAGGATTGACTGGTTTGATCTCCTTGCAGTCCAACAGACTCTCAAGAGTCCTCTCCAACTCCACAGTTCAAAAGCATCAATTCTTCGGTGCTCAGGCTTCTTTATGGTCCAACTCTCACATCTATACATGACTACTGGAAAAACCATAGCTTTGACTAAATACCAAAATAATTATGACATGAGTCTGAGTGGAGAGTGGGGGCCAATGGACTCCTAAGCAATGGGTGGCATGGTCCATGATACATGGTCCATGACACGTTTAGGGGCACAGCAAAATGTTTAATTAAAAAAAAATCAAAGCTAAAAAATGAACAGCATCATAATAATGGATATACAATGATGAGTCCAGCTCAGATTACATTTTTCTTTATACTAAAGCAGTTATAAAGTATAATTTTTGATATTTTCATATGGAGAAAAGAGGCTCATGAGGCAAAAGTGGTGAGAGGCCAGAGAAGTCATCCAGCCAATCTGGGAAGGCACCTCAGATTAGGAACTGGTCAAGTCCTGTAGGGGCTCAGAGGAAGGAGGCAATTTACAGCTGGGGAGTAGCAGGAAAGTCAATAAAGGAGGTGATGTGCAAACCAGGCTGTGAAGCGTGGATAGACCCTTCCTTGTGATGATATGGAAAAGACATTCCTAGCAGAAGACAGATATAAACAGAGACTTGGAAATAAGCAGCATGGACAAATAGTTTCTTAGAAAACAAAGCATGCTTTTTAAGTATAGAACATAAAGGACATTATAAAATGGTGTGTGTGAGCTGGTCGATTTTCTTAGGATGATGTTCGAATTTTTTCCATCTGTTCCAGTTCTGCCCTTAAATGATATGTCACAGCCTTAATGCAAAAGTATTAAATCCGGTCTTTGAAACAAAAAATCCAAACATATCAAACATGCACCTCCTTTGAAACGGGTGACAGAAGATGCAAAACAAATCAACCTAGGGAAAAACCTACCCTTTTCCTTGCCCCACCCCATCTTTTGTCTGCGCCTTCTGTTGGCTTTCACAGAATTCAGCCTGTTGATATGATCTTACATTTTTTAATAGAACTGAAACACAATATAAGGATACTTTTAAAAATGCTGACTGACATGGAATGAAGTATGGGACTTTCCACCTTAAATCAGAAGTTGATGCTCTTTCAGAGTTTATTTAAACACTGTATTCGATTTTACAAAGTTCTTAGGCTGGGCCTTTAGCCAAAAATGTATTTCCCTTTATCTTTTGAATGAGGTACATCTTAGTGGAAATTTAATGTGGATGTTTTAGGCTTATTAAGTATTTTTCCTCAGCTATATCTAGTGTTTATATGAGATGCCAGGTAATTTTGACAAATAGGAAACCAAGTACCTTTTTTTTTCTTGATAACTGAGATACCTTGGTGCCTCAGAAACATCTTTAATAAACTGGATTCAGGGACATTATGTCTTTGTCCACGACCCACTCAAATTATATATTCAACTGGATACCTACGGGGTGACTGCATGGCAGAGATAGAAACCCAGTGGCCAGTGTTTCTCCTACAAACAGACTCAAATTAGTGTTCCAGTTTCTCACTTATTCTTGGGAAGAAACAAAGAGCTTAGAGGGAGAGGAGTAGAGATCAAATATCTAGAGGTCAAATATCAGAACCATAGCTTGATGTGAGCCTTCTCTGAGCCAAGTACTACACCATGAGTGTTATATACACTCCATTTAAATGCCCACAACAAACCTGCCAGATAAATATTATTGTCTCCCTTTTTGTTGGAAGGATGAAAGTATTTGAATTATTGCCAAATAAATGGTACAGAAAACACAGACTACAGAAATTCAGAAGATAAGGAAAAAATTGCTGAAATAGGGTTTCCCAGGACAGTCTCATGGTAGAGCTTGAAATCTGTGTATCATCTGGAGTAGAGAGGTCAAGGAAGGGGTATTTCAAAAGATGAGTTAGAGATCAAAAGGTGCTTCTGGGCTCCAGTGATCCGGGATTTGAGTTTCTATAGGGGAACAATGGAAGAGAGAAGGCTAGTCAGTTTGGGGACACATTAAGGGGATGATTTTGATCACGTTTCCGAAGCAAAGTCTGAAGCAGGGATTAGGATCTGTGATGATGGGTGTGCTGTCAGGAGGAAGGTTGCACCTTGAAGCAAATGGCAGGAGCCTTTGTCTCCCTCTACTCTGCTGATTGTGGGCTGCTTTTAGGAGTACGGACCTCACCTCTGGGGCTCGTATTGGCCTGAAAGCCATTCTGCAGAGAAGGGGTGCCTGCCAACAATCAGCAGACAGCAAGTACTCAGTAGCTGAAAACGGCACACAGTCTTATAAAGGGGATCTGGTGGAACTCCAGCACTGTTCACTCTGGAAAGACTCCAATGCCATGCTGCGGAGTTTCACGTTTTCCTCACTGAGTACTAGGGCACTATTAAAAGAGGTGAGGAGGGGATTTCCAGATCACAGAACCATTCTGGGATGAGTAATACAGAGTCTTAAGACCAATGGATTAGAAGGATGAGTGAATAAAAGGACAAAGACTTTTTCACAGATAATAATGATAATTATATATGTCAATATTTATTGATAAATAAATATGTTTGATCAGTGCACTTCCCTGGTAGCTCAGATGATAAAGAATCTGCCTGCAACATGTGAGACCGAGGTTCGATCCCTGGGTCAGGAAGATTCTCCAGAGACATGAATGGCTACCCACTCCAGTATTCTTGCCCAGAGAATTCCATGGTCATAGGAGCCTGGCAGGTCACAAAGAGTCAAACAGTTCATGGGGTCACAAAGAATTGGACACAACTGAGTGACTAATGCTTTGACTTTCTTTCACTATGATCTATCAATATTTATTGATCATCTAGTGCTTTATATGTATTATCTCAGTTCCCAGAAGATGCTCTCAAATCTTACTTTATTATAGATAGAGAAAATGAGGATTTAAAATGTTAAGTCGCTTGCTCAATTCTTAAACTTGTTAAGTGGGAGAGCCAGAGTGATCTCTGCTCTGCAGACTTGCCAGTTAGTAGAGCTCAGTAACTGTGTATGACGAGGGAGGCCATTTGCACTGGCTTCCCGTGGTTACTATAACATGTTGCCACAAATTGGGTGTCCGAAAGCAATAGCAAGGTATTCTCCGATTTTCCAGAGATCAGTATAATTTTACTGATAATCAGTAAATTATAATCAGTATAATTATATAATTTGGCTGAAACCAAGATGTCACCAGGTGGTCATTTTTCCACCACATGGTAAGCTGAAAAATGTCAGATTTTTGAAGTCCTGTGGCCAGGAAAATAGAGGCAATAATGAAAAAAAAAAAAAGATTGAAGACAAGCAAGTGATTGGATTAGGAACAGAATGGATGAGTTTGGTTTGGGGTATACTGAGTCTGGAGTGTTGGAAGAAAATCCAGGTGGATGCAATCCAGGAGGTAATTAGCAGTCCGTGACTGGTGCTAGGGGAGCAGAGATGTGGATTCAGCACTGTGAGCAGGAAAGTCACAATTTCCTGTGAGGTGAGGCTGAGAAAGTCACCATTTCATGCAGAACACTGCCTGAAGCAGGAGGGCTGGCCTCGCCTCTGCGGGCTGTGCTCTGCCTGTCTGTGTTTCCTCTGATTTGGTTCAAGACAGCACCTACTCAGGGCTGCACTCCAAGTGTTCCTCTAACTCCTGCCAATCTCTCCTTCCCTTTGATTCACAACTTCTGCTATACACAGTATGGACCCACTGCCCCTCTTTCTTTCAGATCCCAACCTAATTCAGTCTTGTCCCCTTCTCCTTTCACCGAGCATCCACTTTCATCATGTCTAATCCTTTACCTGTCTTTTCTCTTCTTTGCAAAATGACTATCTAATTATGGGTTTTATTTTCCTTACCTGGTTGCCTTGATAGGAAACACTGTCTTATTGCATGCTGTAGAGTTCTTTCCTCATTTTCTGTATCAAAGCTAGAATAATGGGTTCATCCACTTCTCACACTTCCTGTTCCCTCAGACCATTGAAATACAAGTATTACCTCACAAAGTTCTTCTTTTGAGATCTAGAAGGACTATACCCTTATCGCTCTTCATTTCTAAAACTCTCTTCTGCTGTTTTTCCTGAATCTGCTTCCAGCTTCTGTTACCTCTCTAGTTTTCCATTCATGCAAGTATAGATTCCAACTTTTCAAGTGCTGTATCATGACAACATCTGATTGCACTTGAATCTCTACTCAGCTATAACATCATAATATGAATTACATTTCTTCAAGGTTTCATGTTCTGTACTCAGTACTATGGGATATGAGATGAATCTGACACAGGCCTTGTGGTTAGCAGGTTCACAGTCAAGTAGACAAGTACACAGCAACTACCAATATGCTTCAGTGAAAAGAAAAGGCTAATTGGTGAGAAATTTCGGAGTATAGAGAAATCACTGTAATGAAGGAGAGATCAGGGAAGGCTCAAATGAGAAGGTGGCCTTTGAGTTAGGTAGGATATAATCATAGAAAGAGAAGAAAAGGGTATTCTGAATTTAGGAAGTATCATAGGAAAGGGAAGGAATGTGCAGGACACAAATAGTTCAGTTTTGCTGGAATCCATGTGTTCAGGCTGCCACACTCTGGGTGTCTTACAACAGAAGTTTATGTTCCCACCATTTGGAAGGACAGGGAGTTCGAGGTCAAGGTGCCAGTGGATTCAGTTCCTTGGTGGGGCCCTCCTCCTGGCTTGCTGATGGCTGCCTTTTTGTTATGTCTTCACACGGCAGAGAGACAGGATCTTTCTCTTCTGGTTTTTATAAAATCACAAATTCCATCACAAGGGCCTCACCCACATGACCTCATCTAATCCTGATTACCTCCCAAAGACCTCATCACCAAATACCATCACTTTGGTAGTAAGGGCTTCAATATACAGATTTTACAGGCGACACAATTCACTTCATAGTACCATAGTACAAAAAAGGAAGTAAGCTGGAGAACTAGGAAAGATAGATTGGGGTTACAGTGTAGAAAGTATTAAAGACTTTTATCTTGCTTGACAAGCAATGTGGAATCATTAAGGCTTTTTGAGCAGGACAGTGCCATTATTCAGTCCACAATTAATTCAGTAAGCACTTACGATGTGCTTGCTGTGTTTAAGGTACTGCCCCTAGTATGAGTGGCTGCAACTCTATGATATGATTTTAACTTTAATGAGCTCAATTTTAGTGGAAAGACAAGACAACATATATGCATAGTTAATATGTGAGTATATATTATGAATGGCAGAGTTATTAATGAAAAGTAGTTTAGCCTAAAAAGTCAACAGTGGTGAAAAAGGATCTCTTTCAGAGCTGCATTTGGGGCATTCACGGGCCAGTTGTTGTTAGGAATGTTTGGAAGGGTCAAATAATGGAGGCAGAGAGTAAGTCTGGCTTTTACTAAGCAGTAGTCTAGGTGGGAAGTAATTAAGACTTTAAATCGAGGGTTGGCTCTTGTAAATGAACGTGGGAGACACTGAAGGGACATGTGGTTTGAAAACTACCTAAGTTGAAGGAAGGGGAGAAAAACAATGGAATTTATTATTTTAATGTTTCTCCTCTGGCTGCCTAGTTAAAGAATAGTGTCACTAGTAGAAGTGAGAAGGTGGGAAGCTTGTTTTCAGGCATAAATTGAATTGGCAATTGAACTTGAGTGTATAGTGACACAGGATATCTAGACATGGGTGTGGGAATATAGCAATGGAGCTTAGGATAGTAACCAAGACTAGAGGTGCAGATTCAGTAGGTATCAGCTAGCAAGGATTGCTTCAGCCATGGGAGAGGAATGTGATGATGAAGCAAGAAGAGGAGTCAAGGGAAACACCTACATTTATTGACCTGGAAGAGAAACCAGAAAGAAATTAGGTAAAAGGCAGCCAGAGAGATTAGAATAGAACCTACAGAGTACATCACAGAGAGAGGAGTTGTTATATGGAGGGGATCAAAGGAGAAAGATTCAGATCGAAGAGGTTGAGGACAAAGCATAGGTTGCTGCCTCTGCTTACTTTGTGCTTGGGGTTACCTTCGAAACAATGTCAGCATGTTGTGATAGATTGTACTCTGAGGAGTGTCTAAGTGCCAAAAAATGCAGGAATAAGACTATCTTCAGCATTTTGATAGCAGGAAAGAATGAGGGAGTAAAGGTCAAAGCTTGATTTATATGAGAATAATAATAAACAATTGGGTACTTAGAACATATCAGACTTTCTCATAAATGTGTTATATGAATTTACATATTTAAATATTTTCATGAGGTAAATAATTTTTGTTACCTCCATATGAGTTACCATACAGCTGAGAATCAGGGAGGTCAAGTAAGTTGCCTGAGACAACACAGCTAGTGATTGACAGAGTTGGGGCTCAAGTTCATGTATAGTGAAAGTGAAGTCGCGCAGTCGTGTCCGACTCTTAGCGACCCCATGGACTGCAGCCTACCAGGCTCCTCTGCCCATGGGATTTTCCAGGCAAGAATACTGGAGTGGGTTGTCATTTCCTTCTCCAATGCATGAAAGTGAAAAGTGAAAGTGAAGTCGCTCAGTGATGTCCGACTCTTTGCGACCCCATGGACTGCAGCCCACCAGGCTCCTCTGCCCATGAGATTTTCCAGGCAAGAGTACTGGAGTGGGGTGCCATTGCCTTCTCCGAGTTCATGTATAACTGACTCCGAAATCCTGGGTCAGGAGAAAGAATTTTACGCCTGTGCAAACTGTCTAGTGTGTCTACAGATTTAGTGAAAGAAAGAGAAAAGGATTGCGAAAGACAAAGCAGAAAGGGTGGTCCCAGAGATGGTCAGCCACTTCCTTGCTGTCTTTATACCAAAACAGACCCCAGGCTCCCCTGCCCCTCTGACCTCCTCCCTGTCTGCCATGCCAACTTCCGGTCTGATATCACTGCAACTTTCTTGCTTTTCAATTCCCACTTTCCTTTTTTTTAGAAATATGCAAAACAAGCAGATTCCATCCACTGCATTTTTAGTAACGAGCTATTTCCTAGGAATATTTCTTGTCATGTCATCTCTTGTGGGCTACCTCATTGGTTCCCCACAATAGCTACTGAAAAAGTTAATTTTCTGAAAAGCAACAAATTTATATACTCTATCTTACCTAATAAATGCCACATACTATAACCAGATGAACCCTACAGAATAATATCAGCTCCCTCTTTGGAAACATGAAACATTTCCCCATTGCTTATGAGATTTCTGTTCAAATTTCTCAGCATGTAATTCAAAGCCCTCTCAAGCTTAATCTAAGTTTTCTTATTCCTTATGTTTATTATTCCCCTACATAAACCATCCAGAATACTCATTATTTCTGGAAGTCTGGCTGTGTTTTTCCCTCTTGGGGTCTTTTATCTTGCCACTCCCTTAGTCTTGGGTGCCTGTTATGTCATTTTCATTCATTGAAATGCTAACTACTCTTCCACTCCAAAGTCAAATGCAACCTCTTTGAGAAGTTTGATTACCCCAAGAAGGAAACTATCCTTTTCTCTTCTGAACTCAAAATCAAATAGGCAAAACACAGATCTTATTGCCACAGAACTTCCATACCATTGCCTTTTTCACTTACTGTGAATAATAAGCCTGCTTATTAAAGGGTCACAGAGCAAGTAACATGGGGTAAGTATTTAAATGCCCATACCATTTATATAGTCCAAAGTATTTTGAGAGTATGCTGTAAGCTTAACTTATTCTTCAATGCCCAATAGAACTGACCAGAGTGATTTATCCTAAGCCAATTTAGTAATGATTTATTGAATCAAAGAATGAATGAGTGATGCTTTTAGCTGTAGAGGAATGATGATGAAAATAACATGATTATTGTTGTTGAAGGTAATTCTATATTAGAGTGTGGAGGAATCCTCCCCTCCCCCATTGTTGTTGTTCAGTCACTCAGTCCTGTCTGACTGTGACCCCATGGAGTGCAGCATGCCAGGCTTCCCTGCCCTTCACCATCTCCTGCAGGACATCTGCAGCAAGCTCATGTCCATTGAGTTGGTGATGGCATCCAACCTTTTCATCCTCTGTCATCACCTTCTCCTCCTGCCTTCAATCTTTCCCAGCATCAGGGTCTTTTCTAAAGAGTCAACTCTTTATATCAGGTGGCAAAATATTGGAGCTTCAGCTTCAGCATCAGTCCTTCCAATGAATATTCAGGACTGATTTCCTTGAGGATTGACTGGTTTGCTCTCCTTGCAGTCCAAGGAACTCACAAGAGTTTTTTCCAGAACCACAGTTCAAAAGCATTAATTCTTTGGCACTCAGCTTTCTCTATGGTCCAATTCCCACATCCATGTATGACTACTGGAAAAACCATAGCTTTGACTAGATGGACCTTTGTCAGCAAAGTAATGTCTCTGCTTTTTAATACACTGTCTAGGTTTGTCATAGCTTTTCTTCCAAGGAGCAAGCATCTTTTAATTTCATGGCTGCAGTCACCATCTGCAGTGATTTTGGAACCCAGGAAAATAAAGTCTCTCACTGTTTCCCTTATTTTCACATCTATTTGTCATGAAGTGATGGGACTGGATGCCATGATTTTCATTCTTTGAATGCTGAGTTTTAAGCCAAATTTTTCACTCTCCTCTTTTGCTTTCATCAAGAGGCTCTTTAGTTCCTCTTCGCTTTCTGCCATAAGGGTGCTGTCATCTGCATATCTGAGGTTATTGATATTTCTCCCTGCAATCTTGATTCCAGCTTGTACTTCATTCAGCCCAGCATTTCGCATGATGTAATCTGCATGTAAGTTAAACAGGGTGACAATATACAGTCTTGACATACTCCTTTCCCAATTTGGAACCAGTCCACTGTTCCATGATTGGTTCTAACTGTTGTTTCCTGACCTGTATACAGGTTTCCCACGAGGCAAGTAAAGTGGTCTGGTATTCCCATCTCTTTCAGAATTTTCAACAGTTTATTGTGATCCACACAGTCAAAGGCTTTAGCATAGTCAATGAAGCAGAAGTAGATGCTTTTCTGGAATTTCCTTGCTTTTCTGATGATCCAGTGGATATTGGCAACTGGATCTCTGGTTCCTCTGCCTTTTCTAAATCAAGCTTGAACATCTGGGAGTTCTCGGTTCATGTATTGTTGAAGTCTCGCTTGGAGAATTTTGAGCATTACTTTGCTAGCATGTGAAATGAATGCAATTCTGTGGTAGTTTGAACATTCCTTGGCATTGCTCTTCTTTGAGATTGGAATGAAAACTGACCTTGTCCAGTCCTGTGGCCATTGCTGAGTTTTTCACATTTGCTGGCATATTTAGTGCAACACCTTAACAATGTCATCTTTTAGGATTTGAAATAGCTCAGCTGGAATTCCATCACCTCCACTAGCTTTGTTCATAGTGATGCTTCCTAAGGCCCACTGGACTTCACACTCCGAGATGTCTGGCTCTAGGTGAGTGATCACACCCATTGTGGTTATCTGCATCATTAAGATCTTTCTTGTATATTTCTTCTGTGTATTTTTGCCAGTCTTCTTAATGGCTTCTGCTTCCGTTAGGTCCATACTGTTTCTGTCCTTTATTGTGCCCATTGTTGCATGAAATGTTCCCTTGGTATCTCTGATTCTCTTGAAAAGATCTCTAGTCTTTCCCATTCTATTGTTTTGCTCTATTTCTTTACACTGTTCACTTAGGAAGACTTTCTTTTCTCTCCTAGCTACTCTTTGGAACTCTGCATTCAGATGGGTATATCTTTCCTATTCTCCTTTGCCTTTAGCTCTCTTCTTTTCTCAGCTATTTGCAAGGCCTCCTCAGACAATTATTTTCCCTATTTACATTTCTTTTTCTTGGGTATCGTTTTGATCACCACCTCCTGTACAATGTTATGAATCTTCATCCATAGTTCTTCAGGCACTGTCTATCAGATCTAATCCCTTGCATCTATTTGTCACTTTCACTGTATAACTGTAAGGGAATTGATTTAAGTCATACATGAATAGTCTAGTGGTTTTCCCTGCTTTCTTCAATTTAAGTCTGAATTTGGCAATAAGGAGTACATGATATGAGCCACAGTCAGCTCCCGGTCTTATTTTTGCTGACTGTGTACAGCTTCTCACCCAAACTGTTGAACACTATTTATTGTAAAACATGGTAGGATTTTCTATGAATTCTGCCAGTTGCTAATAGATAAGAAGCATCAAGTTATATCAGTATTTATATGATAAAGACATAAGTTACTCGACTTATAATTCTGATAGGGAGAAAAAAACTAGAGAAAATTTAAACCCCAAACTCATAAAAGGCAATAATGTCCTTTCATGTCAAAGCTCGTAAATTTTACAAATTCAGAAAGTCATATTTGACTCATAATTTTATGAAGTCTATTGAAAATGAATCTAAATAAAATTCCAGTCAGATCAGATCAGATCAGTTGCTCAATTCCAATAGATCTGTTTTAATCTTTATCTCCCAGGACCTTTTTTTTTTCTCCTGACAGTAAATAATGTTGGTGCCTTGTACAAATTAAGTTGGACTTTGCTAATTTCATTCTACAGAAATGTGCCAAATGATTAAAATTTGAAGCAAAATTATTGCATAATTACATTCAGTGTTCAAAGTACATATGAGTGGGTTATATGAATTCCATGATGGTTAATTTATTGCCATTAAATTATTTTTTCCATGGTCTCTTTAGAGGAAATGACTCCAAATTTTTAAACTAATTATAATCAAATATCAACTAACTGGAACCTAAAATTGGATAATATTTGCTGCAATCAGCTTTCATGAGAAAGATGCAAACACCAAGAAAATAGGTCAGGAATAATTTATCCTCCCTGGACATGCAAATTCCATGGTGTGTCTTGGGTCCCATACCAGTTTATTCTTTATTGCCATAGTTATTTCATCTTCAATTTTTTTTCAATATCATATATATTGAAGTTACTCTACACTATGTACTATAATCCCATGTTGAAAAATTAGTATTTGTAATAAACATTTTCAAATACTGCAAGGATCTCAAACAAACATTAAATATATTCAGTGTACTGCACTTACAAAGGTGAAAATATGGATTGTAGCAACTGTTTGGGAGAAGGCAATGGCAAACCACTCCAGTACTCTTGACTGGAAAATCCCATGGGCGGAGGAGTCTGGTAGGCTGCAGTCCATGGGGTCACCAAGAGTCAGACATGACTGAGGGACTTCACTTTCACTTTTCACTTTCATGCATTGGAGAAGGAAATGGCAACCCACTCCAGTGTTCTTGCCTGGAGAATCCCAGGGATAGCGGAGCCTGGTGGGATGCCCGCTATGGGGTCGCACACAGTCGGACACAACTGAAGCAATTTAGCAGCAGTAGCAACTGTTTAGAATGTACCATTCAGCTTGCCTGCTGCATGGAATGTAATTAACTAACAGCCCCAGCTGCCACTCCTTTACATCCAGCATACTTCCTACAAACTGTTCCTAGTTTATGACTGAGCATGGCTGGAATGCTAGTGCAAGAAAAATCCTGTGAACACAGGACTCTGATGGGCATATCTGGCTCAGTTTTCCCTATGGGGAACTGTAAAATAATGCTCCTCCAATGTACTCTTCCTTCCTACTCTCTTTCTTAACCAAGTCAGAGTTTCACTGCAGTTTGAGGACTCTTCTGCCCTCTCTGGTTCTTCCCTTCTCTCCCCAGAGTTTTCCATAAATCTCTTGCTCATCTCTACCAGCTTGGCAGCCATGTCACTAGAGACTTGAAATAACACATTGACTGACATGTGCTGAGACTCTCAAAGCCTTGCCTCTTAAAGTACAACAGAACTTTGACTTCCCCTGAGGCCTACTGAGTTAGAATCTGCATTTTAGCAAGGTATTAGGTACTTCCTATGCACAATTAAGTTTAAGCAGCATTGGTGTAAAGCATGGTCTAGTCCAAACAAGTTGACCATGTAAATGGATTTCCTTATCTTTAAAATACCATTTCATAGGGGTATATACAATCAGAATATGTATATAATCTGCCTTAATTGATATTTGTTATAGAGAACTTGAATAATGACAGAAAGACAACACTACATTTTCTTGTTGCAGAATCCAGCTCTCAGTTCTATAAGGCCAGATATGCAGCTTCGCTCAGTTAATTTGCTCTTGGTTTCATTTTAGACTCACCAGCTAGATAATGATCACTGCTAGATCATCCTTCAGCATGTTTCTTCTGCTCCCCAGTATGATACTTCTGAGATTTCTCTATTTTCCATATATTCAGATTAAAGTGTGGTAAGGACTTGGTTGCCTACATCATCACCTACTCGCCCTTCTCCTTAAGGACAAAACCCCAATTTTTGCTTCTAACATTGCCATCAATGAAAAAAGGAAATCCACAGATAAGAACACAAGCAAAAGGTATATTTTGCAACTGTCTTGACTGCTAGTGTGGGAGGTGAGTGAATGCGTTGTATGGGGTTTACAGGAAGAGATCATAAAAGGGAGGGCCACACCCTACTCATCTTCCTTCTTCCTGCTATCTGCAATGCAGATACGATGGCCAAATTTTCAAAGCCATCTTGGGCTATGAGGCAATGCATCAAATAGCAGGAAGATAAGAGGAACCTGGATGCCTCATGAACTTGGAAATGGCTATATCAGTCTTAGACTGCCTCTTTTGGAGTTCTTTAATCTGAGATGAAAAGAAATTTCTATTGTTCTTAAGTCACCATTATCTTGTCTTTTTCTGTAACATGCAGCTAATTCTAACATAAATCATGCGACTACTAGTAAGTATATGCAATGACATTTTACATTTTGCATTAGACAAACATATATGGAAATTTTGGTAAGGGAAGTTAGAAAGCAAATAGCAGGCAGTGTTACAGAATTTAATAGCAGTTTTTTTAAAAAATAATATTTGTCTTTAAGGATAATAAACAGCTCACAGTAATAGAAAAACAATGATTTCTATTCACTCATTAATTTATTTGTTCATTATCACCAACCTAGATAGTATATTCAAAAGCAGAGACAATACTTTGCCAACAAAGGTCCGTCTAGTCAAGGCTATGGTTTTTCCAGTACTCGTGTATGGATGCGAGAGTTGGACTGTGAAGAAGGCTGAGCACCGAAGAATTGATGCTTTTGAACTGTGGTGTTGGAGAAGACTCTTGAGAGTCCCTTGGACTGCAAGGAGATCCAACCAGTCCATTCTAAAGGAGATCAATCCTGGGTGTTCTTTGGAAGGACTGATGTTGAAGCTGAAACTCCAATACTTGGGCCACCTGATGCGAAGAGTTGACTCATTGGAAAAGACTCTGATGCTGGGAGGGATTGGGGGCAGGAGGAGAAGGGGACGACAGAGGATGAGATGGCTGGATGGCATCACTGACTCGATGGACGTGAGTCTGAGTGAACTCCGGGAGCTGGTGATGGACAGGGAGGCCTGGCATGCTGCGATTCATGGGGTCGCAAAGAGTTGGACACGACTGAGCAACTGAACTGAACTGAACTGAATGCATTCACTGAAACAAACATAAAGTGCCTATTTTGTATTAGATGCTATACAAAGCATTGCAAATTAAAAAAAGGACAAAGTTCTTTGTTTAGGACATAATAAGTTGGACACACATATAGATTATTAATATTTTGTGGAAAATGTAGCAACTCTAATACAAAGACTGTCTATGTTGCCTTAGAAACGAGGTAAAGACATGTAGGAATTAGCCAAACAGACAGGCGGCACTAAGGGAGCAGTATCAACAAAGGACAGAAGTCCTGAAGTACAAATGGCTTTATGTAATAGATGAGGCTGAAGGAATCAGCAGGACTAAAAGTGCTTTATATGTCATTCTACAGTAGGTGGACTTTACAGCATTGGAATCAGGAGCCACTGCAAGACTTTATATCAAGAAGAACATCGTCAGGTTTGTGTTTAATTAAAAATGCCCTGTTATAATGTTGTGCCCATGGTTTGAGGAAAACAGCACCGGAAGCAAGCAGTAAGAGGTTTTTTCAGTCGTCTAATCAAAATGTAATGATGGTCTGATCCATGCCGTGTCTAAACGGCTGTGGAAATAAGGAACACGGATTGAAGACCCGTGTAGCTACTGAAATCACCAGGAGTCAGTAATTTATGTGCTGTGGAAGGTGAGGGATGAAGAAGAATCTAGAATCAATCAATGGTTTCTGAGTTGTGTGATGGCTAGAGGATGGTGGCACTCATTGTTATTTATGAAAAATGAACTCCCAAATCTCATCATGCAACCCAGGACTTATGCTTGACCGTAGAATTCTCAGGTTAAAATCTTGAGTCTATTTCTGTTGGCTGTGCAAGGTATTGCACCTCTTTGCCTTGTTTTTTCACCTATAAAATGTTTGTTGTAAAATAAAGTGTGTATGAATATTGGGTTAATACACGTAAAAGAGAACAGTATCTGGTACAAAGTGCTCAATAAATAGTAACAAGTATTATTATTACTACAGTAACAATCTCATGCATCCACAGTGAACTGGTTACCTAGGAATCTAAATAAAGAGAAGTTGTTTCTGTATAAAAATCCTGGAAAAATCAGTATTTATGGAGTTTCAAGGAAGAAAAGCCCATGCAAGATTTAAAGAAGAAAATTATTGGCGAAATAGAAGAAAACAAAACAAAACAGAGGGGTTGAGCATAAAGAACCCAAATAAGTAATCTCAAAAAGAAAGATATCTACAATGACCAGTATGGTAGACCAGTAAGACAGCAATACACACATACTGATTGCATTGTACAAGATGAAGATGAATTGATGGAGTCAGAGCAAGTTTAGTGGAATGGGAGGGCTGAGACCTGGTGGCAGAGGGTTGGGAATAAAAAAATAAAGAAATAGTAAATAGAGACTAGTCTTGAGAAGCTTAAGCAGGTGGGAAGTCAACTGAATAAGTGGGATTTGTGTCAAGGGAGGGCTGTTTTACACACTAAAGAGAAATAAAGATTCATGGGAGAGAGTGAATTATAGTGTCAGGAGGGTAGGGGAAATACAATGAAGCATACATGTAAAGGGAGCTCTGTGCAAGAGAAACTTTCTGTTCTTACAGTGAAGGAACAAAAGTGGAGAAAGGGAAGCATTGTAGATGTTTCTAGGTGTGAGAGGAGGGAGTCAAGATTGAAGAATATCATTCATAGTGGCCACAAATCTTTACATTTTACATTTTGGTACTTCCATTGTTCTAGCACTCTAGATACCCTAAGGAGACTCAGTGTGTGTTAGACTCTGTTGGAAATACCAATTGTTGTAAGGTAAATTGTTGACCTGTGAGGAAAATTTCAATCTAGCTGGCACCAAGATCTGTACATATAAAAAGTGACCCACAATGAAAGGCAGAATATGACCACCGCCAAATAAGTCCAGCAAGTAGTAAGTACTCCTGAGATTCCGTGGAGAGGAAAATTCATGTGAACTTCCTTTCTGAAGGAAGGCTTCTGTCGGCACTTTGAAAAATTGATAGGCTTCAGTTAAACAGAAAAGAAGTGAGCTGGGGACAGATGGCAGAAATCAGCGTAAGGAGAAGATGTGGCATTTTCCAAGCAGAAAGTTCTTAGAATAACCTAAAAACCATAGTGAAGGCGTGCACATTTGGCCTGAAGATTAAAACTTCAGAATGATTCAGAGGAGATGCATGCTGGGGTGGATAATTCTATGAAGTCAATCTGAGCAGAAAAAGACACTTAGAAATGGTGTTATCTGAAGGTTTTGATCTCCTGACACTGAGTCACTTTAAAGGAAGTGACAGGTCCCTGGAGAGTGACTGATGGAACAGGATATGGTCACTTTAGGTTTGGGATCCCTTTTAGTGTGTGAGGAAGTCCAGGAAAGGATAGCTGTGTACTACATTCTTGTTGCTGCTGCTGCGTCACTTCAGTCATGTCCGACTCTGTGCGACCCCATAGATGGCCTCCTACCAGGCTCCTCTGTCCCTGGGATTCTCCAGGCAAAAGTTCTCATCAAACCCAGCCATTATTGTCTGAGGAAATTCCAGAGTGGAGCTGGGTTCTGTAGCACTGAACAGTCTGCCTTCAGGTCCACAGAGCTATTTATATTCACACCTACTCCTCTTATGCTACCATCACCAGTACAGCTATGGATGCCCCCAACATAGATGGATTAGTATTGTATCAGCATTAGTGACATATCAGGGATCCTTTTATCTTGTGGTCAGGTTTTTTGCCTGTGGATTTGTGTTTTTTGTTGTTTCTCTATCCAAGGAATTCAAATGACTAATTCTCAGAGCCAGGATTACACATAGTAAGTAAGAGATGAACATCCATGTGAGCACACCGTAGCACACTCTTGATTCCCAAGTCAGGCCTTAAGCTGAACATAAAGTTGTCTTAAGATCCCAGGGTATCTGAACAAACTTTAGAGTCCTGGTGAATCAGCAGAGGGGTGAGGAGAATGCTGGCTGCAGAATGCTGGCTCCTGAGACAGGTGTTTGGAATGGGAGTGAATGACTGAGTGAGAAAAGGACTTATACTCAGCAAGAATTAGTATTGTATTAATGAGACATCTGAGCAGAGGGGGTGGGAAATTCCCTTGTGTTCCATTATGACGTGGGCTTAAGAATTTACTGTATGTAAAAGAAACGGGCTGCATTAGGGAAAAGCTGCTGGTACATGAGGTCTTTTAGAAGCTGTATTGAGACATGTATTGACGTTAGCTTTATGTGCAGAATGCCTGAATTATAATTCTAGTCATAGGCAAAGAGCTTACCATCAGGGCATATGCATCTTTGTGCACATGTGGAGAGTGAAGTTACTCTGGAAAGAGATGTGATTTCCCAGCCAAGATGGCTCATTTATTTTGATAGCTGTAAGCGCACAAAAGAGAACGGGCATAGCCTTTAGCTGCAGGTGTTCCCAGGGAGTGCAGATTGGCGGGGGCTGGTTGGTGGAAAACCTGTAGACTTCCTCTCCAAAGAGAAGCTGGGAAATCATCCAACACGTCCCACTTTCCTGACAGGAAGCAAGATGTGGGGACAGGAAGGCTGTGTCAATAAAGCAGCAAGGCTAAGCCTTTTGTGATTGTTTTTGCATCACAACTATTCCACAGCCAAGCTTATGAAATTTTGCTCTGAACAATCGTAACGTGCTGATCCTCAACAAAATGGAAGAGGAACTGAGTTTGCGGTCCTTTCCCGTGAAATCTTCTGTAAAACAACACAGAAAGGAAACTTCAGAATGGGAGCCACCCTTGTCACACCAAGAGTGCTAATTAGGGCATCGAAGATCCGCCTGCTGCGTCACAACTGCCCGAGAGAGGAGGATGTGCGCTTCTCAGGAGGGGTTTCCTGCTGGGGCTGGTAGCTTCAGCCCTGGGACCTTCCTGACTCTGGTCTAAGAAATAATCCACTCCATGTTTCTAGAGTTGCTCCCCAATCCCTCTACCGTGCTTCCCAAAGAGTCTAAAGTAGCTCACCTTTACCCTCACCAGCCCATTCCCCCAAACACACAATCTCTTATTTCTGACAGTCAGTTCTTTGGTGGTGATGACTCAGTTAATCAGTACAGTCTTTCCCAGTTCCATCAGCCTCTCCACTGCTTCCTCTGATTGTAATGGCCTCACACATCCCCCACTCATCGTCCCTCTTAACACAGCTGCTAATGGGAGCAAGAATTATTCTGCTTCCCACAGCTCCCATGGCTGTGCCCTAGTCTAGGAGGGGAGATGTGTTAGGATGGTTTAAAGAAGGCTCTTGGGCCGGGGACTCAAACCCAATGTGAAGATGCCTGAATCACTTTGATGAAACCCCTGAATCAAATTAACTTGGTCTCTGTAGCAGTTTAGTTCCCTATTTAACAAACTGAGGATTTAGCACCACGTTGCATCAGAAGGGATGTGTCTTGAGAGAGGTATGGAAAAACAGTATGGGCAAAGCTATTGAAGGAACATATTGGGTGAAAATATAAGAGAAAAACTGGTGAAAGGGTTTTTAGACTAGGACTTACAGAACTGCCTCATCTTTTTGCTCCTGTTCCTTCATCTAGCCAACAAATTTCTATTGTACACAAAGTTATGCCAGATATGGTTCTGAGTAATGGGAATATCAGACAAGGCAATATCAGACCAAAAAAAAAAAAAAAAAGCTAGTTAGAATAGAGCTTCTATTCTCATTCAACATGTTTTCAGAGAGCAGAGATGTCCCTATTTTGCAGGGATAGTCCTGGTTTCATCCTACTGTTTCATAGAACTATTGGTACTTCAGGCTTTCACTCCAAAATTTCTCTGTTCAGTCAGTAATTTACATGGGCATGCTCACTCATCTGCCAAGAGCTCTATGCAGGATGAGCTGGTCTTCGGGAAAATGTGTAGCAGGGTAAACAAGCAGACAAAACAATTACCATTCAAAAGTGCTCAAGTACAAAGTACAAGTCGCTGAGAGCACTTAGCTAGATCTTAAAAAAAAATACCAGCATTTGACTGAAAGATAAGTGGAAAAAGGTAAAGAGGCAGGATGAATACATTAGAATTACTATTTTGCTTTCTAACTGGAATATCAGAAAACACAGTTCAGTTCAGTTCAGTCGCTCAGTCGTGTCCGACTCTACGACCCCATGCATCGCAGCACGCCAGGCCTCCCTGTCCATCACCATCTCCCGGAGTTCACCCAGACTCACGTCCGTCGAGCCAGTGATGCCATCCAGCCATCTCATCCTCTGTCGTCCCCTTCTCCTCCTGCCCCCAATCCCTCCCAGCATCAGACTCTTTTCCAATGAGTCAATTCTTCGCATGAGGTAGCCAAAGTATGTGTCCCTAAACAAACAGCAATGGAGGAAAATGATGTGTTTGGGGATGTGTATCTAGTTCAAGGCCCAAATGATTTGAATATCACAAGAAACCAGAATTTACTGAAAGAAGAGAATATAGCTGATATAAATATATTTTTAATATATGCTTTTAAATATCTTCTGTTCTTTTTCACACTCTGGACCCCATCTCTGCTTTATGTATATACATATACACACACACAGTCACATACAGCTGAAGAATGAAACATATGCATATGTGTATACATCTTTATGCATATGTTCCATATTTACATATATACTCTATTCTTCAGCCATGTGATGATCTAAGGTAAGGGATGCTGTATGTAAGAGAGACCCAGAGAGCACAGACTTCTCCTGAGTGCCTTCCAAACGTCACACTTTATTTTGATTTTGCCCTTCCCTTTTTCTTCTTGATTATTTTACTTTCCTTCTGCTAGGGAATTTTTGCTTTTTCTCTTTTTTAACTAGGAGTAAATTTTAATTTTTAAAATTTTCTTTTACTTAAAAAAATTTTTAGCTTTATTGAGAATTAATTGACAAATTGTAAGATATTTAAAGTAAACATCACGGTGATTTTTATACAGCTTTTATACAGCTTTTAAAGATTACTTTCTATTTGCAGTTATTACAAAATATTGGCTATATTCCCTATGTTGCACAATACATCCTCGAGCCTATCTTACACCCAATAATTTGTACCTCACACTCCCCCATGCTTAGATTAGCGCCCCCCTCCACACACACACACTGGTAGCCATTAGTCTGTTCTGCAAATCTGTGAGTCTGGTAGCCATTAATTTGTTCTCCAAATCTGTGAGTTTGCTTCATTTTTGTTATGTTCCCTAGTTTTTTGTATACTTTAGATTCCACATACAAGTGATATCATACAGTATTTCTCACTTTTATTTTTTCTTTTTAGAAATAGCTAAATTACACTAACCAGTCCTGTTGGGGATGGAGAAGTCCTTTTTACTGCTTTCTAAACAATGAATAGGCCTTCCCAGGCGGCACAAGTGGTAAAGAACATGCCTGCCAATGCAGAAGATGTAAGTGATATGGGTTTGATCCCTGGGCCAGGAAGATGCCCTGGAGAATGAAATGGCAACCCACTCCAGTATTCTTGCCTGGAGAATCCCATGGACCGAGGAACCTGGTGGCCCACAGTCCATGGGGTTACCATGAGCCAGACACGACTGAAGCGACTTAGTGCATAGACAGTGAATGAGAGGGGATTGATGTGTGATATTTCCAGGTCTGTGCTCTAAAACTTTCCCCTTTATTGGCCATGAGCTGCCAACTGGACACGGACTTCTCCCACTTCTCCTTTCTTGACGTGAGGGGAAACAGCAATGTAACTATGCTAAGCCACTGAGACTTAGGCAGTGTTTCTTCTGGCAGCCAAGTTGATTGCTTTAAATAACATGCCTTCCCTTCCTCCTCACCTTTTCCGGGTGCAGTTCTGCAGCATCTTAAAAGCTGCATGTGGGTGGTTAGAGAGTAAGTCTTCTAGCCGTTCTCCCGTACGTTCTTTTCTTACTCTGGAGCTGACCTAGGCGGATGAAGGAGTCCTGAGTCTTTGGTTTGCTGTGTTTTTCAGTTTCACTTGTGGCTTACTAGAAGATGTCCTCTCATCCTGGGCCTGGGTGACTCCTCAACTGACCAGATCATTTTATCACCCAACTCTTCCTCCAAAATTTACCAGAGAAACAAAACATCTAATGAGAAGACAGCAACTTCCACTTCTTCCATATTATTTAAATTTTATGAGCACAATTAATGGAAAGTGCAATGAACTGGAATTTGCTTCTTGGCCTCTCTCACTAATTAGGTACACTCTGGGCCCCACCCTGAACCTTTCTAGTTTGGTTCAAGTTGACTGCTCTCGCACACTGCACCCTCCCCCTTCACTCCACAACACACTCTCCTGTTAAAGATGACTCTGCCTTGAGGCAGAAGCCAGAATTTATTCATTGATTAAACAAACTTTGAGCCTCAGGGACCAGAAAATTCTTGGGAATCCAGAGATAAATAAAACAAAAACCATTCCCTTAAGGAGTCTGAAATCTGGTGGCAGAGAAAAACATGTCAACCATGAATTATAATAAGCATTTTGATGGCAATATGAACAGCTAGTAAGAGAGAAGCCATGCCTAACCTTACCCAGGGTTCTCTGGAAAGGCTTCACAGAGGACTTGGCATCTCAGCTGGTTTCACAGGAGGAGAAGGCTCCATCAAGTGGAGCCGGAAGATGAAGGCAAGCTAGGAAGTGACATCATAAATGTGAAGGAAACAAAAGCAAGCGTACAGAGAACTCTGAGCACTGTGTTATTGTTGGTGCATAATATTTGTACAGATTGAAGACATGGTTGGGTCTAGACTGAAAGGCTTAGGGAAGCAGCCTAAGGAACCTCAACCTTATTTGGTGGGGGAGGGGGCAGGTCTTTACCTAGAGAAGCTGTTGCTAGAAGTCCATGCTTTTGTTTATAGTCTTGTTATGCTTGACACCAGTTTGTCATCTAAGCTGTGTGGGTCAAGGGTTTCCCGAAGTCCCTTTGAAGCTTCCTTAGCTATGATTTCATGTTTGGTGAGTCAGAGGGAACCAGTAGGATCAGGAAGTACTGAACAATGGGACTGGGACTAACCATTCTCCCAGGTTGAAGGCAGCTGATAAGGTCAGAGGGTGGGGCTCCCCTCACCATCCTGCACTGGCCTGGCAGAGGCAGGGCTGGGGCAAATCCTGCTCTTCCTTGGAAGAGCAGCAGTGTGGGAGGATCTCAGACCCGGGGACACCATCTACCCACTTAATACCATCATCCATCCCGTATACACTTAAATGCCATATACACAGTGTGGGCTCCACATATATGTGCTATTGACGACTATGCTGATCTTTCTCAAAGTCCTTATAAAAGGAATAAGACAATGAGTAACCTTTGCAACTAGGACTCCCCCAACTAAAATATATTAGCATAATATGTGTGAGTAACTTTCAGAGGTATAATGAGTACTTTCTTGTCAAATAATGCGTTTTGGTCTATAAATTTTGGAAACGTATAATAATGAATCTATTATAGGAGCTGGAAGGAAGCCGAAAGTTCATTTAACTCCTTATTTTTTATAGATAATGAAATGAAGCATGGAGATATTTTGCCTGGTACTAAAAAACCTAATAGGATTTTAATATAAATGAAATTCATTCCGGTATATTTATGCACCCTCAATCACTCAGCTGTGTCCAACTCTGCGACCCATGGACTGCAGCCTGCCAGGCTCCTCTGTCCACGGAATCTTCTCGGTAAGAATACTGGAGTGGGTTGCCACTTCTGCCTCCAGGGGATCTTCCCAACCCAGGGATCAAACCTATGTCTCCCGTGTCTCCTGCATTGCAGGTGGATTCTTTACCGCTTAGTAACTAGGGAAGCCAGTATATGTATATCTGTTTCCAATAAAATCAAAGATTCCTATAACCACACAGAATTACCTTTAAAAATATTGTCAGTAAGGATATCAGGATTCTTCTTGGCTTATTATTATTATTATGTTAACTACAGCTAGATTGGTTTTCTACAAGACTGAATCTCTATGAAAGGAAGACACTCTTCTGAATAGTATATAGCACATGTTATGTATCCAGAAATTATCATCAAGTAAGGTTTAGCTGTACCTTCTCCAATTCCTGCAAAATTCTAATACTTCTATTAGCTAAACATTAGAGATATTTTTGAAGCACATTATTGTATGAAGAAACAATTCATGGCTATAATATTGCTATCAAATACTACTTCACAATAACCTTTCACGCTATCCAGAAGTTTTAACCCAGTGGATTCATACAAGAGAAACTTCTGGTCTATCTATGTTGACTCTTGTGGATTTTTTCATGCTTTTGTGATGGCTGATGATCTCTTGCATTTATAGGAAACATTAGGATGACCAGAGAAGCTGATGGGTTTCTTTCCATCCTGAGTGTTCAGATCCTTTTATGCTGATCCTAGAATAGACAACACTTCCCTTAAATGAACTTGGCTCTCAGGTGTTCTATAGAACTTTGTAAACATTCCAAAATCTCTGAGCCAGTGCATTGCGAAAGTGGTGGCACCAGATGCTAAAGGAGGCACACTATTTGGGAGTCAGGGCAAATAAGGTTGAGTATACATTGAAAAATGATATTAAATAAAATGCAAAACCTATTTAATCTACCTTTTTCTGCAACACATACTACAGAAATTCAAGCTGGAAAGAATTTCAGCTGGTTGGGAGAAGCAAAAGATAGTTATGAGATGTAAAGATAGCAACAATATGTGAGTCCACTAAAGCCCAGGGTAGGAACTGGCTTCTAGGCAGAGCCCACAAAGAGGTCAAAACTGTCAGGCCTATGCTAAGTATTGTTCATACACCCAGCTCCTGCTGACTGCTATTTAGAACAGGTTCAGCTGGAGAATGTGATCCATCTTCAAGGATAAGATCAAGATGGCTCAGGAAATCGCTGTCACATTGTTGACTTTCTCATGACCTTCCCTCCGATGTCACGCAGCAGGTGCTTTCAGAAGAGTTAGCCCAGGGAAGGGGGGTTGGGGAGGGTGGTGGAAAGTCCTTAAACAATAACAGTCATGTATGATTTTCTCAGTTGATAACCTTGGAACAGGACCCCATGAAAGGAATCAGAATAAACACCTTCACACCCAGGAAGTAAGGCGTGTAACATGCTGATCACAACCTCTTGCTCCATCTCTGTGTGAGGAAATTATAAAGCTAAACTCTTGCAAGTTTTCCCGATTCTCAGGGTTCACCTCCAATGACTTAAGTAAACTCAAAGCTTTAGGTCAGTTACATCTGTCACAATAACCTTTGTAACTGTACATGCTGCAGAAATAATTAGGAAGTCGGGTGTGGTTCAGCCCTCATAGGAGAACAGAAAAGAAAGCTAAGTCTTGCTTTGGAGCCAAAGTTGACTGTTTTTGGGAGGAGTGGTGATGGTTAGAGCTGGGGAAAGAATGACTTTTTGTTTATAAAACTTATTTTTATAACTTTGCTGTTTGAGTAGAATAGATTGAAAGTGTTTCCATTCTATTAGCACTCCTGAAATCTTATTGAGTCATTTCTATTAATCACATCACTTCTTTTTCAGGAAATAAAGCAGTATCTTGATAAATGACAAAGCTGATTATAAACAAACATTTGCTAAACAGCACAATGGTATTAAGTTCCACCTGTAGTTTACAGAACGTTTTGAATCTTACTTAGGGGTAGGGCCAAACTTCCTCTCTGTTGGAAACTGTTATGTAATAATATCAGCTACTGTTTGTGAAGTTCACACTTTGCACTAGGCACTATATTAAGCACTTTACATTATCTCATTAAAGTCTCACAACAAACCTGTGAGGAAGGAAATATTACTATTTCCATTTGGTCAATAAGGAAATTAGATGAGAGAAGTTCTATAAGTTGCTCAAGATTATGGAGATATTAAGTGGCTTGGGATGGCGGTATGCAGAGAAGGTGAGGGGGAGGTGAGATTCTAACCAAAATAGATTACACTGCACTTTCTACTTTTGATTTTCAACCTTCTAGAAGGCGGTAATCCCTGGGAGATGTAAATCTTTTTACTTGTCTGAGTAGCCATAAATTTTATAGTCTAAAATAAATTCTTGATTTTAGAGTCCTTAGCTAACAGGAACGAGGCATTGTGGTGAGGGCTAATTCAGTTAGTCCATGTAGGGGGAAATTTGTTCCCAGAATTATGGCATGATAATGTAGGCACATCACTGGCGGTGGAGTTTGATATGACTTTGGGTAGTACTTGGGCATAAAAAAAAGTAGTGATGTATTTTATTGCTATTTTTAGTTTACAACTGTGGTAAATGATCTATATGTCAAGTTTTCTTTCAAAGTAAATTTATTTTGGCTAAAATTCCAAGTCAATGTTAACTAAAAATATTAAATCAATTATAGTATATGTGGTTTGCAAACTACAGGCCTACAGCAAGCTGTGTGAAGGTGGTGGGGAGTGAGTTCGTAAAAAGTGCTCAGCAAATCCTGCTGGATTAAATGGGGCTTCCAAGGATCTATGCAGAAACTTATTTTCTGAATCCTTCAAAATTATCTCTAATGAAGTACTCTGAAGTAAACTAATATTCATTTTAAATGAGCCAGATGTATAGTATCAAACATATAATTTGAAAATGAAACAGTACATTAGCTGTTGGCCTTATTTTTCTACATGTTTATTTTGCTTTTGCATATTACATAAGCACCAACTAAAAGAAGTCAAGTAAGCATGCCATCTATGTTAAAAGGAATTAAGGAATTTTAAATGCCTATATTCATTTAATTATCCATAGTTCCACCTCCAAGTGATTTGGAACAGTGGATTTTCTCAGGGGATTATTAAATTTGTTTTGTTGGTGTAAGGTAGCTTGCTTCAGAGATGGATACTTTTTGACAGCTCAGAATAAAAAAAACATCCCAAACCACAGAAGCATAGCATCTCAGACCTGTTTAACAAGCCCCCTGTACAGCCACTTGAATTTACAGAAGAAGAAACTGAGAAACACACCCAAGGTGAAAGTGAAAGTGTTCATCCCTCAGTCGTGTCTGACTCTTTGTGACTCCATGGACTGTAGCCCACCAAACTCCTTTGTCCAAGGGATTCTCCAGGCAAGAATACTGAAGTGGGTTGCCATTTCCTTCTCCAGGGCATTTTCTCCATCCAGGGATCAAACCCAGGTCTCCTGTATTGCAGGCAGATTCTTTATCATCTGAGCCACCAGGGAAGCCCAGAGGTATTCAGTTAAAATGCAGCAGCTTATTAGCCATGCAAAGAATTTTGAAAAGTAGAACTGTTACATTGTTTATTAATCTTAAAAGAAAAATAGGCCGGTGAGGAAAGATAGCCTTCAGAATCCATCAGACTCCTCTTTTTAGCATATATGGGGTTTTCTTTCTATACTTCAGTTTCCTATTTCCTGTAGGGATTTTTTTTTTTTTTTTTAATCATAGACCTGAAGAAAGGATTGAATGAGTTGACATAAATATAGATCAGAGCACACTGTCTTCAAGTAGTTAATTCTCCTTCCTCTCTAGATTTAGGGTGTACATAATAAAGAAAATATTATTTAAGGTTTCAGAAAAGGATTAAGGAGAATTTGGTAAGTGGCTCTCTTATTGGCAACTAAAACATTATAAGTGAAGGCAAATTTACAAGGAAAAATGATCAAATAAATTTTAGAACTCATTTCATGAGCATAAATATATTTTACACAATTATAATTAATATGCACATATTATTTAGTTTTTACTTTTCATACATCACTTTCTATATACTTCCATGTTAACTCCTCAGTTCAGTTGCTCAGTTGCTCAGTCTGACTCTTTGTGACCCCATGGACTACAGCATTCCAGGCTTCTCCTCCGGCCTTTAATCTTTCCCAGCATCAGAGTCTTTTCAAATGAGTCAGTTCTTCACATCAGGTGGCCAAAGTACTGTGGTTTCAGCTTCAGCATCAGTCCTTCCATTGAATATTCAGCACTGATTTCCTTTAGGACTGACTAATTTCATCTCCTTGTAGTCCAAGGGACTCTCAAGAGTCTTCTCCAACACCACAGTTCAAAAACATCAATTCTTTGGCACTCAGCCTTCTTTATAGTCCAACTCTCACGTCCATACATGACTACTGGAAAAACCATAGCTTTGACTAGATGGACCTTTGCTGGCAAAGTAATGTTTTTGCTTTTTAATATGCTGTCTAGGTTGGTCATAGCTTTTCTTCCAAGGAGCAAGCATCTTTTAATTTCATGGCTGCAGTCACCATCTGCAGTGATTTTGGAGCCCCCCAAAATAAAGTCTCCTACTGTTTCCACTGTTTCCCCATCTATGTGCCATGAAGTGATGTGACCGGATGTGATGATCTTTTTGAATGTTGAGTTTTAAGTCAACTTTTTCACTCTCCTCTTTCACTTTCATCAAGAGGCTCTTTAGTTCCTCTTCACTTTCTGCCATAAGGGTGCTGTCATCTGCATATCTGAAGTTATTGGTATTTCTCCCTGCAATCTTGATTCCAGCTTGTACTTCATCCAGTCCAGCATTTCACATGATGTACTCTGCATATAAGTTAAATAAGCAGGGTGATAACATACAGCCTTGACGTACTCCTTTACTGATTTGGAAACAGTTTGTTGTTTCATGTCCGGTTCTAACTGTTGCTTCTTGACCTGCATACAGATTACTCGGGAGGCAGGTAACGGTCTGCCAAGGTCTGGTATTCTCTCTCTTAAAGAGTTTTCCACAGTTTATTGTGATCCACACAGTCAAAGGCTTTGGCATAGTCAATAAAGCAGAAATAGATGTTTTTCTGGAACTGTCTTGCTTTTTCTATGATCCAACGGATGTTGTCAATTTGATCTCTGGTTCCTTGGCCTTTTCTAAATTCAGCTTGAACATCTTGAAGTCCATGGTTCACGTACTATTGAGGTCTTTCTTGGAGAATTTGGAGCATTACTTTGCTGTGTGGGAGATGAGTGCAATTGTGTGGTAGTTCGAACATTCTTTGGCATTGCCTTTCTTTGGGATTGGCATAAAAACTTACCTTTTCCAGTCCTGTGGCCACTGCTGAGTTTTCCAAATTTGCTGGCATATTAAGTCCAGCACTTTAACAGCATCATCTTTTAGGACTTGAAATAGTTCAGATGGAATTCCATCGTCTCCACTAGCTTTGTTCGTAGTGATGCTTCCTAAGGCCCACTTGACTTCTCATTCCAGGATGTCTGGCTCTAGGTGAGTGATCACACCATGGTGGCTATCTGGGTCATGAAGATCTGTTTTGTATAGTTCTTCTGTGTATTCTTGCCACTCTTCTTAATATCTTCTGCTTCTGTTTGGTCCATACCATTTCTGTCCCTTATTGTGTCCATCTTTGTTCCCTTGGTATCTCTAATTTTCTTGAGGAGATATTGCCTCCTAGCCACATTTTTCTTGCTTTTGACTGCCCAAGAGGAAACCTGAGGAAACCTCTTTGATCTCCTGAGTACAATGTGCTTCCCTTGAGTCACTTTTGTCCTTAGGCACCGGCATGTTGAAGGTCTACTTTCAGAAGCTCTCAGGAGGGAGGGAGAACACTTGATTTGCTTCTCTACCTCTGATGATTAGCATACTGTTAAATTTTAGCACACTGTTAAGTACCTACCCAATAAGAATTCTTTGACTGAAAGAAAATTTCCAAGGGAGCATATCACAGTATGCTAACTTCTTTTAACTTCTATCATAGTTTACATATGAAGGTCAAATTGTCTCACTAACCTCTTTTAAAAATACAACCCTCCTCAGTATTGTGCTAATTCTTGGTTGTCAGTTGGTAAATTCTTCTAATATTATTGTTGTTTCTGTTATTGTTTAGTCACTAAGTCATGTCCAACTTTTTGCGACCCCATGGACTATAGCCCACCAGGCTTCTCTGTCCATGGAATGTCCTAGGCAAGAATTTTGGAGTACAATGCCATTTCCTTCTCCAGGGAATCTTCCTGACTCAGGAATTAAACTTGTGTCTCTTGATTCTCCTGCATTTCAGGTAGGTTTGTTACTACTAAGGCACCAGGAAATACACTCAGTCTATTTCTTCCACCTTCATTTCATCAGTAAAATTTGCTCTTGGAATGAATGGGGTGCAGTTTTGACCGCCATTGCATTTAAACACATTTTACACAGAAAGGTCAGTGGCATTCGGGAGATCCTATATTACACTGTTCCCTGAAATAAAAAATGTTTTAAGAACTTAGAAAGTTTAGGTGGAACTAAGGTGCTGCTGCTGCTGCTGCTGCTGTCGCTTCAGTCGTGTCCGACTCTGTGCGACCCCAGAGACGGCAGCCCACCAGGCTCCCCGCCCCGGGATTCTCCAGGCAAGAACACTGGAGTGGGTTGCCATTTCCTTCTCCAATGCAGGAAAGTGAACAGTGAAAGTGAAGTCGCTCAGTCGTGTCCGACTCATGGCGACCCCATGGACTGCCGCCTTCCAGGCTCCTCCATCCATGGGATTCTCCAGGCAAGAACACTGGAGTGGGTTGCCATTTCCTTCTCCAATGCATGAAAGTGAAAAGTGAAAGTGAAGTCTCTCAGTCGTGTCTGACCCTCAGCGACCCCATGGACTGCAGCCTTTCAGGCTCCTCTGTCCATGGGATTTTCCAGGCAAGAGTACTGGAGTGGGGTGCCATTGCCTTCTCCCATATATATATATACTTAAAACAGGGATGAGGACAAGTTGCCCTGAAAAGTAGTAAAATAGTGGTAGATTTCTGTTTTCATTATTTGTGAATTTTCAGATGTATAAAGTGAAGTCAAGTCTTCCCTGAAAGGGAGAAAATACCATGTGGTCATCAGAAGATAGGGTTGTTGTCCTGGAAACCATTCCTCTTTTAAATTGTGAAACTGACAAGCCTTACATGCCAGAGACTAGGTCCTAAATCTGAAGACTGACAGTTTGCAAAACCACATAGTATATATTTAGCCACAAGGTCATCTGTTTCCCAGATGACATCAGCAAGAGGTTTGCATGTTTCAGCTGAGACTAACAAAGAAGAGTTTATGTCACAATAGCTGGGACAAGTATGAGGAAGTCTGAGGAAATAGACACCTGCAAGCAGGGTGGTTGTGACGGGATTGCTGAGAAGTCCTGGGCTTAGCCCAAGAGAGGCAGGGACACATGCAGCCCAGTTGGAAAATAATACATTTATTCCTGGTAATATAGCTGCAGATATATAGGAAATCATTTTAAAATTAGCAATAAAAATATTTTTTATTTCCGTTTATGTGAATCGAAAGCTCTTTGCTTTTCACAACTCAGGTGTTCATATTCCTTTACTAAATATTTATTAACCATGAATGCCATGAGAACATTTAGGCTGGTTTTCATGATATTACACAGGCTTGATTCAGTTCAGTTCAGTCGCTCAGTTGTGTCCGACTCTTTGCAACCCCAAGAATCACAGTACGCCAGGCCTCCCTCTCAGTCATCAACTCCCAGGGTGTACCCAAACTCATGTCCATCGAGTCGATGATGCCATTTAACCATCTCATCTTCTGTCATCCCTTTTTCCTCCTGCCTTCAATCTTTCCCAACATCAGGGTCTTTTCAAATGAGTCAGCTCTTCGCATCAGGTGGCCAAAGTACTGGAGTTTCAGCCTTAGCATCATTCCTTCCAAAGAAATCCCAGGGCTGATCTCCTTCAGAATGGACTGGCTGGATCTCCTTGCAGTCCAAGGGACTCTCAAGAGTCTTCTCCAACACCACAGTTCAAAAGCATCAATTCTACGGCGCTCAGCCTTCTTCACAGTCCAACTCTCACATCCATACATGACCACAGGAAAAACCATAGCCTTGACTAGACGGACCTTTGTTGGCAAAGTAATGTCTCTGCTTTTGAATATGCTATCTAGGTTGGTCATAACTTTCCTTCCAAGGAGTAAGCGTCTTTTAATTTCATGGCTACAATCACCATCTGCAGTGATTTTGGAGCCCCCCAAAATAAAGTCAGCCACTGTTTCCACTGTTTCCACTGTTTAGAGAAATAGAATTATAATATAGAATATATACTTATGACACAGAATATACAGAGTAGAAGCAAGCTTGACCATCAAGAATGTCTATTGATGGATTGACTAGCAGTATAGCCCAACTTCCTATTTAGAACTGTAACTGATGGATTGTGTAAAGGCCTGGTCTCTTACCCTGTGACGTGTGAGTATGTGTGTGGTGGGGGCAGGGTGAGCGCTGCCACTGCCTCTGCAAGGAGAGACTGTGAGAAATTCACATTGAGTTTGCCTCAAGTCACACTTTCCTGTGCATGATTCTGTTTACTCTTGTTGGATGCCATTTTGAAATGTCAATTGTGGATATAAAGTCACATTCAAATATCTCTCTTATAATAGTAGGAGCTGTTCTGCCTTGTAGTTAATACAGTAATAATCTCAGCTATAGGACCAGGCATGTCCCTACTCTGTCCCCCACCTCAAACATACTCACACTTGAGATTGAACTTATGAAAAAGATTGAATTCTTGGCAGGGTAGAGTGGTTTAAGAGACAGGATATGACTGCAGTATAAAGTACAGTATTGTAAGCCAAGGTAATTCTGGCTATGTTATGTTCCCTTCAAAGATCTTTTTAAGACAAACATTGACTTATTTTTCTACAAATTTATGATTTTGTAAGTTGTTCTAGTTGAATACTGGCATTTTCATATTTCAGCCTCACATACCAGTCATAGGGTTTGTGGTCAGGGTGGAAAATGACAAGTAAGCATTATTTAATCTTAAGCTATATAATGCTATAAAAATATTTACTATACTTATGAACATTAAGTTTCATATCTTTGAGGGCAAAAATAGCTGCCAAGTTAGTATTTTTAAAACAGACTTATTTTTCCTGAGCTTTACTTTCAGAAAAATCCCCAAACCTGAGATAGATATTTCAAGGTTGAATTCAACCCTTATAAAATGATGAGAGTTAACTTCATGGGATGCCTCTGCAAATGCCTTAAAAGTCCATACATTTCTTTTTTAGGAATATTACTAATTTTCTGACTTAAAATTTTCCGCAAGTGTTTCTGAAGCAATGTTAGAATACAATACATCAGGGAAAGTTAAATACCTAAAATTTTACACATTTTAGCCCAATGTTTGACTAAGTGGCTTTGAAATAAGCACTAACCTGTCTTGACGCATGCAGAAGACTTTTACACAAGAAAGTACTAGTCTGTTTTATTATCCCATATCTAACAGACACAGAGAAAGCATCATTACCAGTTCCCTTCCCTTTGGTGTTATATATGATTGACAGCTGAAGTTCCATGTGAGTGTGCTTGTACATTATATACAAGCATAGTGTGTGCATAGTGCACAGTAGGACACGCCTGGGGACCATGAAGTCTCATGTGAGGAAGCTTTTCCTTAAGGATCTCTCAGGAACCGATGGGATGAAAAAACACAGGTCTTGGAGGGCCTGATGGCTCCCTGGTGCCCAGCCTTCCTTGGAAGACCTCTGCGGTGACCTTCATTCACCCAAGAATCTCTCCACCCCTATACCACCCTAGATGCACTAACTACTTCTGGTTCTAAGCAACAGCTTTCAGAATATGAATTGAATCATCCAAGCCACTAAAGAAAGGGCCATTAATGAATCCAAATTTTCCCCAACTCCATATCCTATCACTGGGCCTTTTGGCTTGTGGCCTGACCATTCCCAAGGCTTTTGAGAGCCATCTTATTGCAGAAATAGTATAACCTGTTACTCTATTTGCATCTTAGCTGCTGAGAAGGGGACTATTCTCATTGTGAGTCAAAGGTCTGAAAATGAGAAAAAAACCAAGTAATTTTTCTTTGAAACAGAAAGAGCTACTATTTTCCTTATCACAGAACATAAACATTTTCATGACAAAAAAAAAAAAACCAAATGCATAATCCCAATGATAAACATATTTTGCTATATATAACATATTTTATTTTGCAATCACATTATGATTATATAACTAAAAATCTTTAATGGCAACAGACTCATTTCTATTTAATAGTCTTTCAAATCTGATGGTGTATTATGAGTATCCTTGTTCCTTAGTCACTAAGTTGTATCAGACTCTTTGTGACCCCATGGACTGTAGCCTGCCAGGCTCCTCTGTTCATGGGATTTCCAAGGCAAGAATGCTGGAGTAGGTGCCATTTCCTTCTCAAGGGGATCTTCCCAATCCAAGGATTGAACCTGCATCTCCTACATTGGCAGGTGGGTTATTTACCGCTAATCACCAAGGAAGCCCTTGTGAGCATCTTTACATGTCAAGAAAAGTTCTCTGGCTACAGAATGTCCTTTATGGGATTACACCATCATTCATATAAGAAATTTCTTATTGTTGAGCATTTAGTTGACAGTTTGTATTTTATGCTACTATAAATAACATTGAAACGAAAGTCCTAAAAGATCCATCTTTTCAATTGTCTATTTCCTTACTATATATTCCTAGAAGAGGGACCCTCTGGTTAAAATATGATATATTAAGAGTTTTTGAGGTATGTTACAAAACTGCCCTCAAGAAAGGATATATGTGTTTATCCTCCCACCAAAAGAGAGTGTGGGAGGTTTCCTTTTTGAGTCAGCCTTTATCATGTCATGAATTTATTTCTGTGGGGTCATGACAGAATATAAATTCAATGGAGTTAGGGGGGATTTGAAAAAAAAATTCTCAAGAGAAGTTGGGACCATTCTGTGACCCACTATGAGTCACAAATGTGGTCCTTCCTTCCTGCCTATGCTCTTGTGGGGAGCAGGCAGTGTTAGGGCCTTGTGTGGCATGCTACTGCATTCTGGCATATGTTACATCTTCACTGGAGTTTGATGTGGATCCAGGAGGAAGTGAATGAGGCCCATAGTCTTTATCAGATACACCATGAGAAAGTAATCCCCATCCTGCAAAGTGGGCTCCAGTGGTCAAAACTGTGTGAGAGGGTCAAGGGGATTGAGAATCCTTCCTCTAGCTCATGCTTTAAGGATATAATAAACATAAAATAAACACTCTGAGATAGTCTACAAAATAAGGAATAAATAAGGAGGAACTGGATTCTTAATCTAATACTCCTTGTCAAACCTCTAGGTAAAATATGAATTCAAAAGGCTAAATTAAAAAAAGAACGGAAAACGTATCACACCATTGGCAGGAATATATTTCTGTTAAAATGACAAAATCTGGGAGCTGTTAGAAGCATTTTGTTGATAAATTTTCATCCTTCTCTGAGACTCCTGATGAGTAAATATTATAAAAATAAAATTCCTCTAATAGTCTAATCATTTTGATATTTCAGTTTTGATCCATCATTTGCATTATCTTGTAACACCACAATTACCAAGGTGAAAATCAATTAGAAGGAGACTTGTTGAAGGTAATTGTTTCTACATTCTGTATTGCATATTTTTAGAAACGCCTTGGTACAATAGGCTGTTTTTCATTTCTGACCATGACTAGCTTGACAGGCTTGTTGTGTCTGGGTCTTACCCTCACTGTGATGAGGCTGTTGGAGCATTGCAGGCAAAGGAGTGATGTTAACGCTTACTTTCTCAGGTGCGTCTTTATTGTCCTTTTCTTCAGGGCTGGTGGAAAGAGTGAAACTCTCCCAACGTACATGAGACAACTGGACCCCTTAGAACTTCCATTGGAAGCTTGTTGTTTAGTTGCTAAGTCGTGTCCAACTCTTTTGCAACCCCATGGTCTGTAGCCCACCAGGCTCCTCTGTCCATGGGATTTCCCAGGCAAGAATACTAGAATGGGTTGCTATTTCCTTCTCTAGGGGATCTTCCCAACCCAGGGATCAAATCCTTATCTCCTTATTGGCAGGCAGATTCTTTACCACCAAGCCGCCAGGGAAGTTCCTTTGGTAGTTTAGGGAATGAAACTAAGCCAAAAATATAGTTGACTCAGGTTGATCAAATGGCTAATACTCATTCTGTTGTTTCTCTACCTATAGAAGTTAGGGGGTAGAATCCCACCACTAATATCCACCTAGTGGAACACCCAGTTCCATAGCCCATTCTGAAGCATCTTTCAATGGCCTTGCCAATTTTTCCTCCAGCTGCCACTGTCTGTCCTCCAGCCTTTTCCTATGCATTTCTGTGACGCTTGTTCCTTTTATCTCTTCCTGCCCCCATGGTTTACTATCACATCCTGTGGTTCAAATTCCTATCATTGCTTGGGTCGTTCTGTATTATTTCAGATGAGCTGCTTGGCTGCATATCTTTTTGTATCCAGTGAGAGCCCAGCTCTGCGTCATTGTGGTAGAAATGCACAACTGTAAAATTTCTCCCTCTGGGATAGAATGACAGATTTATTCTTGTTAATGACTTCACTCTTTGTACTCCTCTCTATTATTTTTGGTATGTTAAGCAAGGTGAGAACAGTTGTGTTTGACTCTTTAAATAATGATAAGATGTAAGTATCAACCAAAAATTGGGGGAGAGGATTTCAATATCTAATATGAATGATACCTTTTCTATGATACAATGCTTTCTCTTTAGATATCAAACATCCTGCTTCACTCTAATACTCAGTAGTAATAATGGGCTGATAGAAATTGATAAGATCCAAAATGGAATCTTCTTGAGTTTATCCAAATGATAATTCTGCCTGGCTTGGAACAAGTTTTACTTACATGAACCTCTCGCAATGGTATATGTCATTCCCTCACAGAACAATATGACACTAATAGCACAATATTTATCCTTCCCTAAGACCAGGCAATTTAGGATCTAACCTATGTCAGTAGCAGGAAGCTGGTAGACTGTCTCTTTTTAGATTCAGACACTGTACTCAAATAGTTAACCACAAACTATTAAAATGTTTGAGCCCTAGTAATGCACCTTCAGGAAAAGGAGGAATACAGGTAGGACTAAAAGAGAAAAAACTTGATCTTATATCTATACTGCCTTTGCAAGGGATTAGAGATATAAAACCCAGTGATTTCAATAGAGACTCTTTGTTGGTAAGGTTTTCCCAGTAGAATTTATAAGTAGTATAGTCTCATGACTGAGGGCACAGAGTCTATATAGCCAGACTGTCTCAATTTGGACACAAAGTCAGCCATATACTAGCTGAGTTATCTTGAGCAAATTGTTCAACATATCCATGCTTCAGTTTTCTTCATTATACAATGGAGATCATGAGACCTACTTCCTTGGGGCTTTACAAATATTCAATGAGGTAAATCATTTGAAGTGCTTAGAGTAATACCTAGCCTAGATTGAATAGTTGATAATGGCATCATCATGATATTTATCACCAGACTTTACCTAAAGATAGATAAGCCAATTTTAGCACGGGAAGGCCCAAAATACTGTAGAAAAAAAGTTTTTCATCAACGGTCAGAGTATTCTTCCTATGGGATTCCAGAGGAAGGGAGGGTAGTAAAATAATCTTTTAAAGTATTTATCATTATTTTTATAATAAATTCTATTTTTAATTATAATAGAGTAGAATAGGAGTTTTCTTTTGTTATATAGTTTTGTGAATGTTAATCCATGGATAGATTTGTGTAACCTTCTCTCTGCTGATTATGTTACCACAGAAAATTCCAACCCCCACCCCCACCATGCTTCTCCTTTACAACCAAACACTGCTCCATCCCTAACTCCTGACAACCACTGATCTGTTCCCTATCATAATAGTTTGATGTTTTGACAGCATCAGATAAGTGAAATCATATGTCGTCTTTTGAGATCAACTAACTTTCACTCTGTATAATGACTTTGAGATTCATCCATGGTGTTGTATGTAACAACTTTTTTTTCCTTTTCATTAGTAAGTATTCCACATACCTCAACTTGTTCATCCGTTCACCTGTTCAAGGACATTTGTAGATAGAGCTGCTAGAAATATCTGTGTACAAGTTTGATTTTGTTTTTATTTTGTTTCTGTTCAATCCCATAATGCTGATCTCTTCTTTAGCTGGAGGAGAAACTTTAGAAATCAGAGAAATGACCTATGTCTATAAGTGGATTTCAATCATATCAGTGATACCCTAATTGATACTCTAATAATATAAGAAAGTGAAAGTGTTAGTTGCTCAGTTGTGTCTGACTCTTTGCAACTCCATGGACTGTAGCCCTCCAGGCTCCTATGTCTATGGAATTCTTCAGGCAAGAATACCGGAGTGGGTAGCCATTCCCTTCTCCAGGGGATCTTCCTGATCTAGGGATCGGACCTGTGTCTCCTGAAGTACAGGTAGATTCTTTACCATTTAAGCCACCAGGGTTGCCCAATAATAAGATTTGTTAAATGTGTGGACACTATAAATAGAAAATAAAAAATAAAATGAAAAAGTGTTTAGCTGATATTTTTCTTCCTTAATGTCATAAAGAGTGTATGTTCATTGTCCATTTTGGGTTCGTTTTTGTTTTGTTTGTCTTTTCAAAAGCAAGGTTTTTATCTAGAATTTCCAAAGGTAGAACAGTGTATTGAAATTCTGGTTCAGTAATGCAACTGTTTTCTAAGTTTGATAATACCCTTTTCCTTTTCCAGTTCTGAAAGCAAGACTATTTTTAATGTTTTCACCAGGATTATCAAAACAACCTTTCACAAAAACAACTTTGGACTAAGGTTATTGCTTGTCTCTTTGCTGAGAGTTGAGAAATAAAGTAAAATTGTTCACGTGTTAGGAAACTAAAATTGAATACAACAAGAAGTCCAAATATTGGTGTTTTTTCCTGTTGGGCTAAATAAAGCTTCTGCTGATTCTTCAGTGTTTCCTATAACATGTTAGAACCCGAGTTAAACAGTTAAAAACTCTTTCCTCTGGTAGTGGGGCAGTTTAGTTTCCAACATCACTGACTCCGCTATAAAAGAAAATTCATCACAAATTGTTTTCATCTCTTGGAACATTTTTATTGGCAAATGAAGTTAACAGTTAATGGATTCTCATTCAAAACAGAACAACAGCAATATCAACCAGTGTGTATCTAAAAACAATAGGAAACCGTTTAGATTTTAAAAATAAAAACTAGCTAGGAGAAGGAAGGTGTGGAGAGTTCGGGGGATTGGTCTGCTTAAGAAAATCTTCAGTGTCCCCATGGATCTGAGCAGAGTTTATCAGACAATTTCTACCTGGGGAAGACTTGATAGAAGGTTCAGCTTCTGTTGTAACTACTATCCTATCATGGGAATTTTATTTTGTGTGGCTGAATCCCCTGGTGGGGGCCATGTCTTTGATTTTTTTTCATATAAATAATTCTTTATGGAAAATTATAAACAGAAAAAAATTAAAAAGATCAAGAGAAAAGAGGTTTTCTTCTAATCCTTTAGGATATCCTTTTCTAAAATAGTCCTATTTGTAGAAAACCTATTTGATGAGGGCAGGTTGTTTGTGAGCCATAACTTTCATAGCAAAAGATTTGATTGTCTTTTAGGATATTTTCATCAAGCTGTGATAAACCAAGATTCTCTTCTCCATGTTAGGAAACTGTCTCAATGGTTATTACGTGAAATTGCACAATTATATCACCTGAGGACTTTACTGTTTTTCTCTTCCATATTTTGAGTTCTGTAAACACTACATGCTTTTGATGCTTTTGAACTATGGTGTTGGAGGAGACTCTTGAGAGTTCCTTGTACTGCAAGGAGATCCAACCAGTCCATCCTAAAGGAAGTCAGTCCTGAATGTTTATTGGAAGGACTGATGCTGAAGCTGAAACTCCAATACTTCGGCCACCTGATGCGAAGAACTGACTCATTTGAAAAGACCCTGATGCTGGGAAAGATTGAGGGCAGAAGAAGGGGACGACAGAAGATGAGATGGTTGGATGGCATCACCGACTCAATGGACATAAGTTTGAGCAAGTCTCGGGAGTTGGTGATGGACAGGGAAGCCTGGCATGCTGCAGTCCATGGGGTCGCAAAGAGTCAGACACAACTGAGCGACTGAACTGAACTGAAACATTACATTGATAACTAGTTTCTCATCTGTGGAAACTCAAAACCTTCCATGTTGCCAAATTTAAATATACAGAAAGAAGTCTGCTGTGTAGTACAAATAATCCTTGAGGACTGAAAATCCTGGTTTCTTGACTGGGCTTTTCTGTCAGTTCTGGAAACTTGACCTGCAGTTTTCTATAAAGTGAATTCTAAAGTTAGTTAAATGTTGGTTTGAATCCTAGTATTGGCATCTAATAACCATGATTTTGGGGTAAGTTATTTAATTAATATAATCTTTATCTTTGAAACAGTGAAAATTACCCATTGTATACCTACCTAATAAAATAGAGGCAACTCATGCAGGAGCACTTAGAGAACAACTCAAGTTCTGTATGATGAACGGTATCATTTATAACTGGAGCTATGCTGAAAGGGAAGACTGACTTGGGCCATAGCCACACTTCAGGGCAGGAATCTGGTGGTGCTGTTGAAATGGGTGTTATTTCTAGACTGTTGTTGTTTGGATACTTCTGCAAATAAACCCTGCTTTTCTGAATGCTATGGTCAAGTTCTAGAATCTTTTTTTTTTTTGCTGTCAAGTGATTAGAGACAGCTTGGGACATAAACTCAGCCTTTGGCAGATGGACTCACTTTTCCACTCACAAGTCAATCTTACACAAATATTTCTTACTGAAGTGAAGATTGTTCACAGAGAAGGATCTGGCCTAATATTTCTTACATGGAAAATACTTACACTCTCTCTGGCCTGACCAACTCAAGGATCAGCATCTATGACCCGTACAACTGAATGATGCCCTTGACATGGGAAGTTGGAGCCTTCTTTATCCTAGTAAGTTGATTGATTCTTTGTGATTTGGAGCATGATTCCTTTTTGTGTAAAGCCTTGAAATCCTCTCCAGACCATGGAAGAACTTCCTAAGCCGTTACATAATAAGGCAATGGTAGGCAGACACCAAGCGAGCCTGAAGAGAAGTGGCATGGTTTGCCCTATTTGGGATTTATCACAGAGACAGGGCTATAGGTCAGGAATCCAAAATCAGCAATTTGGAATTCAGACTGGAATTCAGGATGGGCTTTAAGCAGGGCCAGGCAGGACACAAGGAGTACTCTGAAGGAGCCCTGGCCTTTTTGTCTGGGTAAGTTTAGACATGATCTCTTGGTCATTTTCCTGGGCACTGCTGCTGGTCTTAAATGATTAAGATCAGCTGAGGCAGACCAAAGTTTTATAAGGAGGATGGAATATTCTCATTCCCATAAGTTTCCTTGCTCTCTACCCAGGGGAGAGAGTGAGTTCTCTAGAAAGATTTTGAGCTTTGGATCTTAGGGTTGTAAACGCCCAGGGTGAAAGGTATGGGTGGTAGAAGAGACCTCACCTTGGCTGTGGTCTTCACCTCCAGGACCACACCTCAACTCCTGGCTCTGGCTAGAGTCAGGACCATGAGAACTCTAACGATTTATACAGCAGGTATAACCATCCTGCTGATAAGGATGCAAGATTGACTCTGTCATCAGGGTCCTTCGCTTTATACTCACCTTTGCATCACTCACTTCTGCTCATATTTCAGGTTGTTCTGAAGAAAACAGCCAGCCTTCACCTCCATCGCTAAAACCTGAAATTAAAATACATAGTTCTCTTTCAAAATATGTTCTTCATTTTTTTCTGCCAAATTTGCACTTATGGCAGGCACTGACTTCTATAAGATTAAATAATTGGAGTTGGAGGTGAGGTGAAAAGATTATTTCTAGAGAACTCTTCAAAATTCATCCCTCAATTATACACACTAATTTTTGCCTTTCTCTACCTCAGTCTAAAGTAGAAAGACTTTTAAAGGATTTCTTTTCCAGAGTGTAGATTATTCAAGTGACTGTCTTCACTCCTGTTTTTAGATTTATTTTCTCATTTCTTTTTTCTTGAACCCTCACTCAGTAAGAAAGTAAAGGTAATCAAGTAGCAGCAGAAAGAAGCCATCCATCTTTCTGTCAACAGCACTGGAGAAAGTTTTGATAAAGAACAACAAAACTAATAACTAAATTTAGATATTTGTGTTACTTGGGAATTTTCTTCTTTCTATTTATTAATGTGTGAAATCCAACTAGAGATTAGCAGAATGCAAAAAATAACAGTATAAAATTCACATATGTGGAACAAATATCTTGATGTTGCTAACTGGAATAAAGTGGAAAAAAGACAACACAATGGCTTGTGCCTGTGTATATATTTGAGAAAAACCAACATGATAAAGTGACAAGGTAATTATATTTGTGGCCAGAAAATTGGCATGAGTCCTATCTCTTCTAGTTACTAATGATTTTACCATGGACACATGAAAAAATATAACTTCTCCAGACTTGAATTTACCCACAGCAAACTGGAGCCCCAACCTTTAGCTCTTTAACCAGGTTACTGTGAAAAAATGAAATAAAAGAAATGAAAGCATTATTAAAACTCAAAGGCATGAGTACATTCCTTTGAGTGTTCTTGTGCCTCTCTAGAAAGTGATGTATCCTATTCAGAGGAGACACACAGGACTTATACATGAAAAACATTTCAGGTCTATTTTAAATGCTCATCAGCCCCTCTTCACAAAATTAGAAAGTAACTAACGGCCTTGGACTGCAAGGAGATCCAACCAGTCCATTCTGAAGGAGATCAGCCCTGGGATTTCTTTGGAAGGAATGATGCTAAAGCTGAAACTCCAGTACTTTGGCCACCTCATGCGAAGAGTTGACTCATTGGAAAAGACTCTGATGCTGGGAGGGATTGGGGGCAGGAGGAGAAGGGGACGACAGAGGATGAGATGGCTGGATGGCATCACTGACTCGATGGACGTGAGTCTGAGTGAACTCTGGGAGTTGGTGATGGACAGGGAGGCCTGGCGTGCTGCGATTTATGGGGTTGCAAAGAGTTGGACATGACTGAGTGACTGAACTGAACTGAATGGCTTAAAGCTCAACATTCAGAAAACTAAGATCATGGCATCTGGTCCCATCATTTCATGGGAAATAGATGGGGAAACAGTGGAAACAGTGTCAGACTTTATTTTCTGGGGGCTCCAAAATCACTTCAGATGGTCACTGCAGCCATGAAATTAAAAGATGCTTACTCCTTGGAAGGAAAGTTATGACCAACCTAGATAGCATATTGAAAAGCAGAGACATTACTTTGCCAAAAAAGGTTCGTCTAGTCAAGGCTATGGTTTTTCCTGTGGTCATGTATGGATGTGAGTGTTGGACTGTGAAGAAAGCTGAGCACCAAAGAATTGATGCTTTTGAACTGTGGTGTTGGAGAAGACTCTTGAGAGTCCTTTGGACTGCAAGGAGATCCAGCCAGTCCATTTTGAAGGAGATCAGCCCTGGGTGTTCTTTGCAAGATATGATGCTAAAGCTGAAACTCCAGTACTTTGGCCACCTCATGCGAAGAGGTGACTCATTGGAAAAGCTTCTGATGCTGGGAGGGATTGTGGGCAGGAGGAAAAGGGGACGACAGAGGATGAGATGGCTGGATGGTATCACTGACTCAATTGACGTGAGTTTGAGTGAACTCCAGGAGTTGGTGATGGACAGGGAGGCCTGGCATGCTGCGATTCATGGGGTCACAAAGAGTCGGACACAACTGAGTGACTGAATTGGACTGAACTGAACCCCAAATCAATCAATACACTTGGATTTTACTTCTGACATTTCCACTAATTCATTTTGTAAACTTTGCCAAGTTATTTGACCCTCCCCTCACCCCCAGGATTGTTAGGACTGATTATCCAACATGCCCCAGGTTTTCTGAGTTCCAGTCTCACCTTTAGTCAGTGGATAGAGTGCTGTAAACCACACACAGAGCCAGATCCTATCTTAGACTTTGGTCCCTGAGAAAACAGATGCTGAGACAAGGACTTGAGTCCAAGCAGTTTATTTGGAGGGTGCTTCCAAATAGGGGGATGGAGAAATAAGAGAGTGAAGAGTAAAAAGTCAATACAGAATGCATTAATGAGCAGGTTAACGCTGCAGACAGCAGAGGCTCAATTCTTCTGGGGACTTCTGGAATGTTGTGTAAAACATATGGGCAGAGTTGTCCCACTGAAGAAGAGAGGAAAGTGGATTACATTCTTCTCCAATTCTTTTTCTTCATCAGCTAAGGGTTGTTCTGGAGCCAGCCCCTCTGGACTGCTATGCACACTAGTCAAACATGTTGGAGAAATACTGCAGCGACTTCTCACAGGCATTTCCACAAGGAAGTCATCAGCGTGCATGGGGAAGGGAGGCCCAGGAGATGAGGATGGGGCCATGGCAGGGAGATGCAGATCCCCCTCAAGGCAGGACAGCTGCTTAGCGCAGGAATGGTTAGCTGACAGCTTCCCACTGTCAGTGCCTTCTGGGTCCTCCTCAGGTTTAGAGATGAGATTCTGCTCTGCTTGGGGTGACCCTCCAGCTAATGACTAAGCTCGCTGGTGGTACAAGGGCTTGTCTATCCTGCCCTGAGTACGACTCTGCTATTGGGTGATCTTTGTTCCCCTGCGCCCACCCCCCACCCCCACCATGGTAGAGGCTTTCTTAGGTTCATTGCAGCCTGACAGCTGCATCTGCCCATCATGCTTCATCCCCTTTTCCTTTCTCAGATGTTACTACCTAGTAAACCTTTTGCTGTCTTATGTTTACTCCATCTCAGTGTCTGCTTCCTGTGAACCCAACTCATGACAAATACCTATCTCAAAGGGAGGTTTAGAAAATGTCAACCTCTGCTCTGAAACCAAAGAAGAATCTACCTTACATGGGGACACAGGAAAGCTGGACTGAAAAGACTTTTTCTACAATAAGTTTAGACAAAGTTTCCTCCAAGCATATCAGAAATCAGGCAAAAATACAATCAATGAAAACAAGCAAAAAAAAAAAAAAAATGGACATGAAATAAATGGTAGGCAGACACTGGAGGGCTGTTGACTTTGAATAAATACTTGAAGGGGATGATGGAATTTTCCTGTCTAAGCATTTTTAAAAAGAATAGACTATGTATTCCATTGAGGTGATTGTCATTTCCAAATTCTTATAAATAATATTATTTTTTTATTTTTTTTGAAGTCTTACAGATGACTGTATCTCTTAAAGAAAACAGCAGAAATACTCAGAACAGAACTGCATTAGTCACTGGATTTATGCACATGACATTATAATAGTGAGAAAGCCTTGAGCAAGAATCTGTATTTAGATTTAACTGCTTGAAAGGAAGGGAAGGAAAGGAAAGTAACATGTTTGAGAGAGCCTATTATATACCAGAAACTCAAGCAGGTGTTTTCCTTATTGTTCACCAAATATTTTTTGAGTACTCTCTTTTTGCCAGGCACATTTCTAGGTATTGAGATACAACAGGAATGAAACTACAATTTTCTGCCATTGAGATTATATTCTGGAAGGAGAGAAATAGATGATAAATATTAAAGTGAAATAAATACATAATAAAGTATCTTGGCTTCCTTGGTGGCTCAGGTGGTAAAGAATCTGTCTGTTATGCAGGAAATCTGGGTTTGATCCCTGGGTCGGGAAGATCCCCTGGAGAAGGAAATGGCAACCCACTCCAGTATCCTTACCTGGGAAATCCCATGGACAGAGGAGCCTGGTGGGCTACAGTCCATGGGATATCAAAGAGTTGGACACGACTGAGTGACTAACACATACAAGTGTCTTAGATGGTGGTATACAATAAGTAAAAATTAAAAAAAAAAAAACAGGGAAATCCAGAATTCCCCATAGGATGTGAGTTACATGTAAATAATGTGGACAGGGCAGGCCCTATTGAAAAGATTTGAGTAACGACTTGAATGAGATGAGGGAATAAGCCATGTGGATACTTGCAGAAAGAGAGTTCTATACTCAGGCAGGAGGCAGAGCAAACTCCTAAAGCTTGTCAGAGGAACAATAGAGAGGTCAGGCTTAACAAATCAAATTACTCTCCTTAATCTCCTAGCCAGCGATCTCAGATTCTAACTCAAATCTGTCTGCCTCCCGTAATCATCCTCCTATTGATCCTGGCTATGACATTCCATGAAGGGGAGGAAAACCACTCTACTTTCATCTCTCTGAAGACTAGTCCTTTCCCTTTTAACCCCCAACCAGATACACTTTGATGAGATGAGTGTTTGGCTGCAACGTGTGCTCACAACTGACAGAGGTAAATATAGATTTTCTTTGCTAAACAAGAATATACATAAATACTATGAAGCTGATTGGAAAGCAGAGTTTTGACAGGAATCATCTGCAATCACATTGCATTTGTTGAATTATTTGTTTTCCTAGAACATTCATTAAATGGTAAATGGGTGTGTCTTAAGCAGGTTTCTAGAAAACCAAGCTTCATACTTGAGATTCTTTTTCACTGCACCAACTGGAAGGATGGACTGCTCATTTTGATATATGGAGACCAGCCTAACTCTCAGGACAATCCTCTTGGAGCATCCCAGCTCAGGCTGAATATTTGAAGTGACATATTTCATAATTGTTCCCAGTAGACAAGTGTTTACTCCTTCTGTGGAGACCAGTTACAGTGCCTTTTACTGAAACTAGCAATATCTCAGCTTACTTGCTGAGAATCATTCAAAAAGTATACACCTTATTCAGTTTAATTGGAAATACACTAGTTGATCATCTTTATCTGAGGGGAATTTTATACCAAACTTGACAGCTCCACATTCCCACGGAAAATCCACTATTTGACTATCTTAGACCTCTTTTAGGGCTTCCCTGTGGAGAAGGCAATGGCACCCCACTCCAGTACTCTTGCCTGGAAAATCCCATGGACGGAGGAGCCTGGTGGGCTGCAGTCCATGGGGTCACTAAGAGTCGGACACGACTGAGCAACTTCACTTTCACTTTTCACTTTCATGCATTGGAGAAGGAAATGGCAACCCACTCCATTATTCTTGCCTGGAGAATCCCAGGGACGGTGGAGCCTGGTGGGCTGCCGTCTATGGGGTTGCACAGAGGTGGACACGACTGAAGCGACTTAGAAGCAGCAGCAGCAGGGCTTCCCTGATAGCTCAGTTGGTAAAGAATCCACCTGCAATGCAGGAGATGCTGCTTCGAATCCTGGGTTGGGAAGATCTGCTGGAGAAGGGATAGGCTATGCACTCCAGTATTCTTGAGCTTCCCTTGTGCCTCAGCTGGTAAAGAATCTGCCTGCAATGCAGGAGACCTGGGTTCAATCCCTGGGTTGGGACTATACCCTGGAGAAGGGAAAGGCAACCCACTCCAGTATTCTGGCCTAGAGAATTCCATCAACTCTATGGGTCATAGAGAGTTGGACACGGCTGAGTGTCTTTAACTTCAGACCTCTTTTAAGCCGTCTCTTATCTTTTTCTTCCTCAAGAACTCTAGAATGCAGTATCTCCTAAAGAATATCAGTAGAATTAGAAACAAATTAGAGGGAGCATGTCAGCAGTTCCTTGCGATGAGAATGAAGCTGAAAAACTTCTAGTTATGATATGTGTCTTATATAATAGGTGCAACGGATTTTTTAAATGAGATTCTTTTTATGCACAAAGTACAATTTTTGGAGCTCCTTAGAAAATAGGTACTGCATACTTTGAAATTGCATTATGTAATCTATGGCACAAAGATAAAAACATCTAGTGTTTCTAAAGTGTCGCTTCCCAGGGATGTTCAAATGTGCTAAAGATATGAACTCATTGATCATCCTACTTTCCTTTTAGCAGTGAGAGTCAGGTATTACTGTCCTGATTTCATAGACAGGGACCCAGTGCCAACCTCTGGCTGTTCAGTGAGAGAGGTATCTAGGGATTTAAGCTTTATCACTGCACGTTTTGCTTTACTGAGGTTTAAGTAGCTGCTTGTCAATGTTATACGTCAGTACCGTAATTTCTTTCGTCTTTTGGAAAGTAAACAAATACTCACACATATACACATACAATTTTTTCCTGATTGTAAAACAAAATTTGATGTAGAGGTCACTCTTGTGCTGAAACTTAAAATAGTTTCATAAAAATGAATGAAGTTCATTTTTATCCTCAGCTTTGCAAAAAATCAAAACTTGATAGTATCCAGTGCTGACAGTGGTGTAGGGAAATGGACACTGATCCTTGGTTGATGTGAAAATGAATTGCCACAAAACTTCTGGAAGGTTAACTGGAAGTTTCTATTAAATGAATATATTAGTATACTTGTGCCTTGGGGAATCTATTCTACAGAAATAAATGCACCAAAATACATGCACAAACACGTTAATTTTAGCATTACTTATAGTGGCCAAAAGCAAAGAAAGAATCCAAAAAAGCATAGGAAAAATGCAGTTTCTCATCAATGGCTGAATGATTCAAAAATTTCTAACTCCAATGAATCTAATGATTCGTAATTTCTATTGCATTAGAAATTTAGTATAACCATTAAAAGAACTAGTTCTGTAAACATTCACCTGGAGAAATAACCATGGAAATAAATGAAAAAAATCAAATTGAAGATAACACAAATAACGGTCTACTTTTTAAGTAGAAAAAATATTCATAAGGAAATATGTGTTTATCTATTTATACATACTTACATGCATGGAGAAAACTACAGAGGATAAACCCTAAATTGTTCATAGTGACAAACTTTGTGTATCCTTAGGCTGGTGGAGCTTAGAAGGAGAGGAAGAGTGAAGGAGGGGAGCCAGAGAGACTTGGGACTTTATTTGATCAACCTCTCTATGTAAGCATGGATTACTTGTAAAGTTTAGAATAGCTCACAAAAATTTTTTAAGAAAGTCATGACACAGAATTACGAGGTAGAAGGATAGAGATTCAGTCAGATGGTGTTGTCCCTGTTTTGCTTCTTGTTGCTCTGTAACCTCCAGTATATCACTAACTCTCTGATTCTGCATTTCCTCATATGAAATAGAGATATGGAATTTAGAAAGATGGTAACAATAACCCTGTGTACGAGACAGCAAAAGAGACACTGATGTATAGATCAGTCTTATGGACTCTGTGGGAGAGGGAGAGGGTGGGGAGATTTGGGAGAACGGCATTGAAACATGTATAATATCATGTATGAAACGAGTCACCAGTCCAGGTTTGATGCATGATACTGGATGCTTGGGGCTGGTGCATTGGGACGACCCAGAGGGAGGGTATGGGGAGGGAGGAGGGTTCAGGATGGGGAGCACGGGTATACCTGTGGCAGATTCATTTCGATGTTTGGCAAACCTAATACAATATTGTAAAGTTTAAAAATAAAATTAAAAAAAAATAAAGTCAGGAATTTACAAAACAGGAAAAAAAAGAAATAGAGATAATATGTAAAGCATAAGGCTGTAATTGTGGGCAAGTAGGTGGCACAGAACAAATGCTACCTTTTACTATAGAGAAAGAAAGCTTTTTGGGTGGGAATAGAAAGAAGCAGGAGAGAGAGGTTGGGAAGGATGGAAAGTAGATTCTCCTGGGATTGCTAGGTCAGTTCATAGAATTAGGAATTTAGTTCTACTGTCTCAAGACAGAGCCCACTGGGGCAGACATTTAGGCTCATCATTTTTGAATGACTGTGATTTTCTCAGCAGCCTTAGAATCTCAGGCTGGAAGCTGAGAAGAACTGATGGATTCTACTTCTAAAGTGTCCACTTTTTATCAACCATGAGAATCAAATAGCAAACTGTTAGTCTCTCTTGAAAATCAAGACCCACAGTGAAAGATTTTGGCTCTAACTTGGAAAGGAAGGACAGTCGTGTTGCTTCTAAGATTATAACACAAGTCAGAAAACATGATAGGGGGTGGGGGTGGGGGATGGGGGACAGAAATCTTGTGTGTTGGTCAACAGAAATGATTAAATTGGGCAAATATTCCTGTCAATCTGCTGTGAGTAAATCACTGCTAGAAAGACTTTATTCCAGCCCTGATAGCCCTGACTTAATACCTTATAGTTTTATTCTCAAAAGATACCAGTCTCAAGATAAAACCCAAGGCAGAGATAAAACCAAAGTTTTGAATAAAGAAGATGCTGTGGCCTCACTGCAGAAGCAAAAGAAACCAGTCTCATAGAGTAAGCCAGTTGAGTCAAGGTAAGTAGAAGGCAACGTGTCCAAGATTGCAGCAGAAGCTGAAAGCAATGGGGGAGTTTCCTTTTCTCAGACCTTCAGAGAGAGCACGGCCAGGCCAACACTTGGTTTTGGACACCTAACCTCCAGAAATGTGAGACTGTAAATTTCCATCGTTATAAGCCATCCAGTCTGTGGTACTTTGTTAAGAAAGCACTAGAGGAGCCTGGTAGGCTACAGTCCACAGGGTCACACAGAGTCGGACACAGTGCAGCGACAGAGCTCACAGGAAACTCATATAGATTTTCTTGGACTCCAGGGATCCAAAGACCCTAGATATGGTGTCCTAATCCATTTGGACTGCTATAACAGAATACCATAAGGTAGGTGGCTTATGAACAATAAATTTATGTCTCATAGTTCTGGAAGCTGCAAGTCCCAAATGCCAGCATTACCAGCAGTTTCGGTGTCTGGTTCATAGACAGCTGTCCCCTTGCTGTGTCCTCATGATGGGGGTGGGGGTCAGAAAGCTCTCTAGGGTCTCTTTTAGAAGGGCACAAATCCCAGCCATGAGGGCTGCCGCATCTTCATGACTTCCAAAGATCCTCTCCTAGGCTCCACCTCTAACGTCATCACACTGGGCATTAAGATTTAGCATGTTAATTTTAAAGGAACAAAAATGTTCAATTTAGAGCATATGGCCTCCCCTTTTAGGGTTACATTTTAAAATTTGTGTTTGGAGAGGCTGGTTATTGATTTAAGGAAAACATCAAGATTCCACTGCTTATTCTAGACAGAACAGGCACATCATGATTCTAAACTCCCCCGCCCAGGGCAGGTAGGAGAGCAGACAATATCATAGCTTTGAATTCCTATTTTGTTGAGGCTAAGCTGTGAATCCCCAGCATGAAATCATTTTCAATGCATTAACTTATACATTTATACATTTAAATATTGGAGATCACAAGATAAACTTTGAGAATCTGCTAATTCTCCCTGATTGAGCTTGGTGTCCTATCCAGTTCTGTTAATCTGGTTCTGGGTGAGTCCTGCAGGTTTCCTGTCTGATGTGGTTCTATGATGGAAGGTATCTGACTGATTTCAAGGCCTCTATTACTATTTGAAGATAGCATTTAGTCTTCAGCACACACTCAAAATACTTTTTATAGTTTTTATAGAGACTGTGCTTACCTTCAACATGTTCTGCATAATATGGCATCTTTCCCTACTTGCTTGAGAATGGCCTTTTTATCTTTTCTTGAACTTCACAGTAGCATAAATACTGTGTTTTCTTTGCCTGCTGTGTTCTTTTTCACTAGTTACCTTCAGATTCTGTTCCTTGACAGAGTATATCATACAGCACCATGACACTTCCTGTGTGACGTCATTAAACACCTGAGAGCATCTTTGACTCAATTCACATCTACTGTAACTACAACAAAAGACAGTCTGGCTTTATTAACCCATCTTGCCATTCTACACTGTAACAAATAAACAAAATAATGCTTTGTTCTTATTAAATTGTCAGATATTTTAAATGACCCTATCCTACACATAGAGACTATTATTTATCACTGTATTATTTGTCCGTAAGATTAACACTTTGAAATCCTTTAATTTACCATGAACTAATGTTTCAGGTAAGCTGCAAACTCTTATTTACTCAAAGACAAATACCCAGTCATAAGCCTAACATGTGATCCACTGATAGGACAATAAAATATAACAAAAATCTTAGTGTCAACAGTGTTATCAGTCTCCCTACATCACAGAGAAAAAATATGCCTAAAGGTTTATATCCTGTACCTGGAAATATTTTTCAATAGCAAATTTCCATTTTCCCACTTACTATATAGAATCCTGTTAGAATATCTTTTTTTGCCAAGTAAAATAGAGTTATTATTACAAAGTATTTGTAGCAAAAATGATTTGATGTTTGCAAGAAACGACATTCATGCTGTTGATATTCTCTGGAGATGGATTGAAAGACAAAAGTGGCAAAAATGATTTTCTGAAACAGGAGTTATTACTACTCATTTTAATCTTTCTCTTGAAAATAGAGGGGAAGATATATATTTTTACTGAACATTTAATGGTATTACAGTTGTTTTATTTTGAGAATTTAAATAAGCTATCATTACATTTCCCATAATTTTCTCCCCTGATGGTTCTGGTTGTTTTTGAGTGTTTTCCTCACCAAAAAGAGAGAAACTTTAAAATTTTCCCTAGCTCTAGAAGACATGACTATAAAATAATGAAGAGTAGTACTGGATCACCATTTCTAGTTTTGGGGGCATTTTTTATATGCTTAATTCCAGTGACCTCCCTTACTGACAACAAAAGCACATTCACACGGGCAGCTGTGTCTTCTCCCCCTTCATTCTTCTATGCAGCCCATGTGAGCTAACACTGCCTTTGGAGGGATAAGTGGAAACGCAGCCAACCCAATGGAGAAGAGTAAAAGAATGAGACTGTGAAGCAAGGTAGGTTGCTTCCATAAACAACTAAACCTGAATATCACTTGCATTTTCAATTGTCTTGGTTTAATGAACTCTTTTTTTCTTGGGGGTGGTCTTGATTCCTATCTCCTGTACAATGTCACGAACCTCCATCCATAGTTCATCAGGCACTCTGTCTATCAGATCTAGTACCTTAAATCTATTTCTCACTTCCACTGTATAGTCATAAGGGATTTGATTTAGGTCACACACTAGTAAAGTAACACTCAAAATTCTCCAAGCCAGGCTTCAGCAATACGTGAACTGTGAACTTCCAGATGTTCAAGCTGGTTTTAAAAAAGGCAGAGGAACCAGAGATCAAATTGCCAACATGTGCTGGATCATGGAAAAAGCAAGTGAGTTTCAGAAAAACATCTATTTCTGCTTTACGGACTATGCCAAAGCCTTTGACTGTGTGGATCACAATAAACTGTGGAAAATTCTGAAGGAGATGGGAATACCAGACCACCTGACCTGCCTCTTGAGAAACCTGTATGCAGGTCAGGAAGCAACAGTTAGAACTGGACATGGAACAACAGACTGGTTCCAAATAGGAAAAGGAGTACATCAAGGCTGTATATTGTCACCCTGCTTATTGAACTTATATGCAGAGTACATCATGAGAAATGCTGGGCTAGGGGAACCACAAGCTGGAATCAAGATTGCTGGGAGAAATATCAATAACCTCAGATATGCAGATGAAACCACCCTTATGGCAGAAAGTGAAGAAGAACTAAAGAGCCTCTTGATGAAAATGAAACAGGAGAGTGAAAAAGTTGGCTTAAAATTCAACATTCAGAAAACTAAGATCATGGCATCCGGTCCCATCACTTCATGGCAAATAGATGGGGAAACAGTGGAAACAATGGCTGACTTTATTTTTCTGGGCTCCAAAATCACTGCAGATGGTGATTGCAGCCATGAAATTAAAAGATGCTTACTCCTTGGAAGGAAAGTTATGACCAATCTAGACAGCATATTAAAAAGCAGAGATATTACTTTGTCAACAAAGGACCTTCTAGTCAAGGCTATGGTTTTTCCATAGACATGTATGGATGTAAGGCTTGGACTATAAAGAAAGCTGAGTGCTGAAGAATTGATGCTTTTGAACTGTGGTGTTGGAGAAGACTCTTGAGAGTCCCTTGGACTGCAAGGAAATACAACCAGTCCATCCTAAAGGAGATCAGTCCTGGGTGTTCATTGGAAGGACTGATGTTGAAGCCGAAACATCAATATTTTGGCCACCTGATGCAAAGAGCTGACTCATTTGAAAAGATCCTGATGCTGGGAAAGATTGAGGGCAGGAGGAGAAAGGGACGATGGAGGATGAGATGGTTGGATGGCACCACAAACTCAATGGACATGGGTTTGGGTAGACTCCAGCAGTTGGTGATAGATAGGGAGGCCTGGCGTGCTTTGGTTCATGGGGTCACAAAGAATCGGACACAACTGAGTGACTGAACTCAATTGAATGAACTCTTAAGTAGATAATATGCTGGAGGAGTCCCATTATTAGGTTGACCCTTTTCTTATTCTCTTCTTTTCTTTTTTACTATTTTCCATAGTTGAAAGAAATGGTGGCTATAACTCCAAAATTCAAAATTGTGATAATCATGAATCTTTAACACTGATTTTTCATTTTTATGTCTTTATCTAATGAGCATGACAATATATTTAATCTTTTAAAGAAAAATCACTGAAATGACTCCTGTGTAGAAAAAGAATTTTGGAATAGGAAATCATGGTTCCTAGACTATGTCTGCCACGTTTTCATGTGGGTATGTCATTTAAATTCTTCGAGTTTCAATTTCTTCATCTATGCATGGCTGGCAATAATCCATACTGCATGGAGTTGATGTAGGTGATAACATGATGCCATATGTCATAGAAGAGACAGACATTACAAATTCAAAGTAGATGCTCATCCATCACAGCTAAATCTCCATCCCAGAGGTCACATGCAGTCACATTCTAGTACATGCAGTTGCAGTGGAAGGGACATGAATTTGAGTAAGAAGTGCCAAGTCATTGATATATTTCCCACATTTAAATAGAAACAGTAAGTGCTGCCTTTAGCAGAGATTTAACAGAAATTGTTTTGTGAATTTTGTTGAGGAATAAGGATCTGTTCCTATGACTTTATGATGAAGTCTCCACTTCTGCTTTCCCTAAACAAGTATTTGAGATATATTTGTTCTCCAAGGCCTCAAATGTACAAGTACACCCCAATCAAGTCATTGCTTAAAAACCTTGGCATTTTAACTAGCCAATTCTCTTTTTAGCCTCCTGTGATACCAAAGGCCCTGAGAGACTGGATAACTGGATGACTGGAAAGCACAGATCTTTCTCCAGAAATACAGCACGATGGCACCATCTGACAAGGACTGTCCACATGACAGTTTTCAGGTCCCTAAGTTCTCATCCCTCTGAAGTTCTCATGTAGCTCCACAGAAGGCCTAGTGTCCCCATTTAGGGACCCCTCTGGGAGTCCTCTTCATTACCTGCTGTCCTGACTGACTCTTCTGGCTTTTCATTCCACCCCTGTGTTCCTGTCCCCAGATACCAGTGCACTGATCCATCAGACACCACAATGACTGCTGATGGAAGGGGTCCACATTTATCATCTGTGTGCTAAGAACCATGTCAGATATTCACATTTGTCATTTAATTGAAAGAGCTTAGATATTCATGGACTTCCTGGAAAAATGTCTTTATGGCTCTCTAACAGTGACTGTAAAATATAATTTTGGGCTCAGTGGGGCTGGTTTTGGTTGGGAGAACTTGTATGGCACTTGGAATCTCATCTTAGTGTGGAAAGATGCTGACCCTCCCTAGGGGTGGGCTGCTGCTGCTAAGTCGCTTCAGTCGAGTCCAACTCTGTGTGACCCCATAGACAGCAGCCCACCAGGCTCCCCCATCCCTGGGATTCTCCAGGCAAGAACACTGGAGTGGGTTGCCATTTCCTTCTCCAATGCATGAAAGTCAAAAGTGAAAGGGAAGTTGCTCAATTGTGTCCGACTCTTAGAGACCCCCATGGACTGCAGCCTACCAGGATCCTCCATCCATGGGATTTTCTAGGCAAGAGCACTGGAATGGGGTGCCATTGCCTTCTCCAATTATTTTGTGCAGAAGGCATATTTCATACCTCCATTTTTTAAAACATCATATTAAGGACTTGACAAATGTTTTCTGTAAAGGGCCAAATAGTAAACACCTGAGCCTTTGTGGGTCATATAGTCTCTATAACAGATTGGCCATTGTAACACCAAAGCTGCTGCTGCTGCGAAGTCGCTTCAGTCGTGTCCGACTCTGTGCGACCCCATAGACAGCAGCCCACCAGGCTCCCCCGTCCCTGGGATTCTCCAGGCAAGAACACTGGAGTGGGTTGCCATTTCCTTCTCCAATGCATGAAAGTGAAAAGTGAAAGTGAAGTTGCTCAGTCGTGTCCGACTCCTAGTGACCCCATGGACTGCAGTCTACCAGGCTCCTCCATCCATGGGATTTTCTAGGCAAGAGTACTAGAGTGGGGTACCATTGCCTTCTCCAAGGGGTGGGCTAGTGCTGGCTAATGTGGTGCTCACTGCAAATGTGGGTGTATCCTCAAATGATTGAGCACTTCCTGCCTCTGAATCTACCCACAGCTCCCCATTGCTGCCCCTTAACATGAAAGGTGAAATGGAAGGAAGACTCCTGGTACAAGCAGGTTAGGGGAAGAGAATGTTAAACATGGCTTTAACATTGCCTTATAAGAACTACTCATAGTTTTTTTAATATCCTCTCTCAGAAAGAGATCCTCCCATTTCTGATTTCTACATACTGAACTGATCTCTCTAATCCTGTTGCTTGTTTTCTTGTCTAAACTTCAATACCATCTTAACATCAATGCTGAATGAATCCATCAGAACAGGACCATGACAGTTTTTTTATATATGAGGACAAAATAATGCCATTTGCAGCAAGGTAAATGGACCTAAAGATTGTCAAACTGAGTGAAGTAAGTCAGACGCAGAAAGACAAATATCATATGATACCACTTATATGTGGAATCTTAAAAAAAAAAAAGGGTACAAGTTTATTTATTCTGTTTTGTAAATAAATTTACAAAACAGAATCATGGATGTAGAAAATAAAATTATAGTTACTAGGGAGGATGATAAATTGGGAGATTGGGACTAACATACATACAGTACTATATATAGAATAGATAGCCAACAAGGACCTACTGTATAGCACAGGAAACTCTACTCAGTACTCTATAGTGGCCTACATGGGGAAAAAGTCTTAAAAAGGAGAGTGGATCTATGTATTGAATCCATGTATAACTAATTCACTTTGTGGTACTCCTGAAACGCACAACATTGTAAGTCAACCATACTCCAATAAAAATTAAAGATAAAAAAACCATGACAGCTAATGAAGAAGGGCGCAGGAGAGGATGACAATGACACCAACACCAAGTCACTTCCAGTTGATACAGCCTCTTTCAAGGACTTCAGCACTGCATGCTGCTGCTGCTAAGTCGCTTCAGTTGTGTTCAACTCTGTGTGACCCCACAGACGGCAGCCCACCAGGCTCCCCCGTCCCTGGGATTCTCCAGGCAAGAACACTGGAGTGGGGTGCCATTGCCTTCTCCGTCAGCACTGCATAGATCACCTCATTTATCTTGACTGCATCCCTAGTGACAGGAGGAGAACTGCAATTACACAATTCTACCTTAAAAGGAATGCAGTCGCAGTGCAGAGACTGTGACTTGTCCAAAGTCAATCAGTTTGGGGAGTAGAATCTACAGTTTCTGTTTATTGTTGGTGTGTATTAAAGGTATCTTCTGAATACACTTAATGAAGACTGCAAGCACTCATTTCAGGAGCAGGAAAACTGAACTAACTTTGATTCCACCCCAATTTGTGTCCTGCCTTGAGTCACTTACTTCTTATGTCCTTCCATAACAAAATACAACTGGACCCTAATGATAAAGAACCTAATTATGCCAGGCTGGAAAGTATCCGTGGCTATAATCACATTAGAATAACCCAGTTGGGCAAAGGAGGGAATAGCATGTAATAGAAGATACTATATCAAACAAACAAGTAACTGTTTTTAATATGATGAACTGGGGTCAAAGATTTTCAAAGAACACTGAACATGAAATGCTCAATATATTGATTTCATTGAGACAAAAAAAAATGTACAGAAAATTCTAAATGTTGTTTTATCTATGTATATCATTAGTGATACTGAACACTTAGGCTCACCCAGCTTCTGAATTCAGGCATCCCTGTTGTCCCAAGGGTTAGATTAAAAATAAAATGTGTTATTAAAAGTATGTAAACATTCTAAATATCAGAATTTAACCTTTAAAACATCAAAATGATTGTTATTATTTTGGGTTGAAAACTTACCAAAACCTATAATACAGAGAGGACATACAGCAGAAGCTCGTGTTTTCTGGATGAAATTCTGTCATGGTTATAAACACATATCACCCCAGCAATGGCAAACAGTGATGCCTTGAGGGGATATTGAGGTGTGTACGGCAACCTTCTATTCTCTGAAATGTCCCATATGAAGTGTTTCTAAGTGTTTATTAGATGTGCTTTTAAAATTTCTCCAGCTTCCTTCTGTGCTGTCACGTTATATTCACAACTGTCTTGCTACTGTTATTCCCTGAATCTAGTAATCCCAATCCTTGCCTCATCCCCATGCTACCCACCACTACTCTTGAAAAGCACATGAGCTTTAAGGCATATGTAATGGATAGCACAGACACATGAGAGGAAACTTTATAAAGGCAGCATCCTAAGAACGTGATTCTTAACATTTGCAAACCAAGGGAGCATTGGAAAATCTAAAAAAAAGATTGTGAATACTCTCCTCATATTTACATCTGCATGTAATTTGTCAGCAGGATTTGTTAAATACATCCATAGGAATTTAGATAAATGCATAAACTCAATCTGGAAACATGAGAATTTTCCTAAGTATCCTCTGGGGTTTTTTTCTACCAAAAGGTGCTTCTTTGGTGACCTGTACTTCTTTGAGCATCAAAATACTTCCTACCTCTAACGATCAGTTTAGAGGTTCTAATTCAGTTGCTGGTATTAGGAAGCAATCAACAAATATTTGTCAAATATTAATCTATAATTTTAAGATTAAAATTACTTGGTATTAAAAGTTAACATGAGATGCTATAAATGCAATAAAAGAACTGGGGAAGTCTGAGCCCACGCCATGAATAGAATAAGAAAAATACACAGCTGACCCAATCATAAAAATCTACATAACTGACAGACATTATGTATAGTTCTGAATTTAATTTTAACTCTATTTGAGGCTGATGGCTATGGTGATTTGCTCTAGAGTCCTTTCTTCATTCCTCACTCAGATTTGGCTTCCTTCTATCTGTGCCCTTCTAGTTTTGAAGTGACCCTTTCCTCCTACAGAGCTCTTACTGCTCCTCCCAGGGACTCATGGATTCAGATTCGTGAGGTCAGAGTTGAGTTCTTATCTTTGTGACCTGCATTTCTAAGATCTAGCAAATGGCACAGATTCCCCAGATGCTGAAATTTAAGTTTCGCCACATTATACTGTTGTTTTCCTTGTATTTACTCTGCAATTACTTTGAGAAGAGTATCATTTGACTTGTGTTACTCTGGGTTCTCTGTTTCTCTGAGCACTCTGAAAGCTTTTGAATTTTGATGGGAGAATAGTTTAAGCAAAGTCAAACTAGAAGACTTCTCTTTGATTTGAAGAGATTGCATTTCACATCTTCTCTTTGACTGTGACCATATTCTGGGTACTTTTGTGAAGACTATTATATCAGTGTAAGATAGGTTATGTTGCAATGACGAACAACCCCCAAATCTCAGTGACTTAAGACAAAACTCTGTTTCTAGCTCATGCACAGAAACAGAAGTGCTACTTCCTGGTAGTTATTTGTGTCTCAAGACTCATGGAAGCTTTATCTTTACATGTGTTCACGCATGGTTCACAAATGATTCATACATGGAAATCACGCAATTCATTGCCTAAAGCAAGTCACAAGAAGGTGCCCAAGTTCAAAAAGGATGAGTAGAGCAGTCCTATCGTATTCTAGGAAGTAAGAAAGCTGGATGACTTGTGAATGACCCAGAAGACCTCCACACAGCTTTATGCATGGATGTTCTAATTCCCATTGTTGTTACTCATAGACTTTTCATATTTTACACTATCTTTTAGATAGAAGAAAGGACTGAATAACTGATTTTTGAATAATTAGGTGTTTGTGTGCTTACTTGAAGGTATCCTAGAGATACCATCTTTATCATAAGGTGTGCTTTTGAAATCCTTCAGCTTGACACTAACTGTTTAGGGTCTGACTCTCTCAGTTGACAGTTTGTTAAGGCCTGTGAATAAATTTTCCTCTATAACTTTTCCACATGACAGAAGAGATCGGAAGTGGCTCCCTTTCTTTTTCCACTCTGCCTGAGAATGTGGTGTCAGAGAGTTTATTGACCACGTTAGGATGGATTTTTCATCCCGTAGTTACACTTTTCTTAAGGATCTTAGTGATTTGGGGAAATTACTGGAGCCTCAGGAGCCATTTCTAACTGGTGAGGTCCGTGGACACCTTACTCCTTGGTAAGGCTTGAGACATTTAACTTAGTTGACTTTGAGTCAAGAAGATTATTCTTCAGTGTTGGTGGACCTCATCCAAACAGCTGAAGATCTTAAGTGAAGAGACTGAGGTCCAGAGAAAAGAATGGAATTTAGCCTCCAGACTGCCTTCGGACTCTGAACCGTAACAGCACTCCAGCCCCCCTCACTGTGCTCTGCTAATTTTGAACTTGCAAGCCCCTATAATTGTGTGAGTCAATTTCTTAAAAGAAATACCTCTTTCTCTCTTGTTAAGTTCTATTTGTCTGGAGAACCCTAACTAATACCAGTGGGTTTGAATAGGCTGAAAGTAAGATGAGTGGTTCAAAGTCACTGCAATAATTCAGGAAATCATGAGGGCCGAATTACAACCATGGTAGTGAGGCTTTGAGAACAACAAATAAGTTGCAAAGATACATTGAGATGGAACTGATAACTCTGACATTTTGGATATGAGAGCTTGATGGAGATAAAATACTTGAATAATTCTAGTATTACTTGTTTGGGCACTGGTAGTATCTTTAAATGAAATATTGATAAATGGAGAAGGATAGCTTGGAAGGAAGGAAAAAAAACCTGAATGCATTTCAATTATTTCAAGTTTGAACTCTCTGTATAATGTCTAGGAAGATATCCTAGAGGAAGATGGGAAGTTTTAGGTTATTTTTAGAAGTGTCAGTGGCTGATGATGGTTGGGATTGTAGATGAGAATGAAATGACTCAAGAAAACAGGCTAAGTGAGAATAGGATGGAGAATCCATTTTACTTGGCAGAAGCAGAGGAATAATTTCTTTACTTAAGTTTCAGGGCCATGCATTCTATTACATTGAGGTATTTCTCTCAGTATGTTGAGCTGCACCGTCCTCGCTCTGTAGTTCTACAAGGACCATAAAGCAAGTGAGCAAGTGTTGGAGAAGCCCCTACTTTAGTCTTCAGGAGGATGTCTGTCCCATGACCATTGTTTGTGAACAGCTATAAACAAAAATCAACCTTTGTGCCTACCTTGAAAAACCACTGAGGAAACAAAATCATAAAGTAAATCTTATCTGTTTTTATTTATTTATTACTAAGAAAGCTTTAATTTACAGGCTCTATCAATGCACTGTGACTGCACTACAATTTTTGCTTGGCTCAATTCTAGTGAGATAGAATGTCCATCTTTGATGTTATGGTTGTTCATGGAAAGCATCTGCCACTAATAAAGTATTTTAATTGGAGGATACTGAGGTACATGGCTCCAAGGACACACACCGTGTGTGACTGAAGACAAATGAGGAGGGAAAAGTTCAAGTAGAGAATACAATTGATAAAATTTGGCTTCTGGGTAGTTAACGCTCATCCTTTACTTATTCTTGTTGGCAAGCACGGGATGAAAGACTCTCAGAACAACTTTTATTTCACAGATGCTAGTCACATAAAATTTCAAACTGACCCAATGTGCTCACTTAACAAAGTCTTTTATTCCCTAAAATGTACTTGTATTGCCTGAAACATAATAAATAAAGCCTAAACATGCCCTAGAAAAATCAGAGTAGTTTAGATCAGGACTAAGTAGCTCCAAGGTCTTCTTAATATATTCAATAAAAAGACTTCCACAACCAGCTATATATGCAGAGAAAGAGACAGGACAGGGAAAGTGACACAGAGGAGAGTGTTTTTTCACTTAAAAATTATTGTGAATACTTTTATGAAAACTATGAATTAAAAACATTGTAAAAACTTAAAGAACATTACAATATTTATATACCCATACCAATATTAACTGTCATAAACACTTTGCTGTATGTGTTAGTAGCTCAGTTGTGTCCGATTCTTTGTGACCCCATGGATTGTAGCCTGCCAGGCTCCTCTGTCCATGGAATTCTCCAGGCAAGAATACCAGAGTGGGTTGCCATTCTCTTCTCTAAGGGATCCTCCCAACCCAAGGATTGAACCCTGGTCTTCTGCATTGTAGGCAAATTGCTGTATGTCATTTAATTTTTTAAGTATTTTAACACAAATTATAGATAGCATAAGGCTTCCCTGGTGGCTCAGACTGTAAAGAATCCACCTGCAATGCAGGAGACTTGGATTCAACCCCTGGGTTGGGAAGATGCCCCTGGAGGAGGAAATGGCTACCCACTCCAGTATTTTTGCCTGGAGAATTCCATGGACAGAGGAGCCTGGTGGGCTACAGTCCATAGGGTCACAAAGTGTTGGACATGACTAAGCAACTTTCACTTCATTTTCATATAGATAGAATAATATTTTAATTATAAATATGTCAGTTTTCATCCCCAAATGAGTATTTCCTAACATATCTATAATTGTCACACCTAACAAAGTCATAATTTATTTCTACCATCTTAGTTCTACTTCATGCTTGATTTCAGATTTCTGAAATTTCCCATTTTCCCCCCATTTTTAAAAAACAGCTCTTTTCTTTAGACCAGAATCCAGTTAAATACTGTGAGGTACATTTAGTGGTCATCTTTTAACCCTAACCTTTAAAAAATTTCCAATAATATTAAGAAGCTACTCCTAAATAATATCAAGAAATGGTCTCCAAAAAGGAAAGACTGAACTCCTACAAAAGTTTAAGTGACTTGGTGTGAAGATTCTTTGTAGTCATTAATGCATGGATGTACGCAATGGTTTCCATATGTGCTTTGTCATCACCAGCACCTGAAAAGTTTTGGAAAACTATAGATTCAGGGATCCAGCACAGATCAACTGAATCAGAAGCTCAAGAGCTAAGCAGCCTGCCCACTTGGGGAAAATGTTCCTCTAACTCATTTGAAAGAATCGATTACAACATGGGCTTTTTATATCTATGGTTGTAATTCCATTAACAATTATAGCCTCCTACTGTTTGGTGAACTTATATTTATGACATTTTCACTGCCACAAAATATTTGAGAAGGAAACAAAGGTTTAAATTCAGAGTCTTGTCCAATTAGGACTACTAAGCTGTTAACTAGAGGAATTTCATATGTTTTATGGGGCATTTAAATTAGTATTGTCACTGTGAAATTTTATTACACTGAGTTTATTTCTAAAGGTCATAGTGATTAAGTGTTAGAAATTGGGAATCAATAAAATAATTTATGGACTTCCCCGGTGGCTCAGTAGTAAAGAATCTGCCTGCAATTCAGGAGCCGCAGAAGACTTGGGTTTGATCCCTGGGTGGGGAATATCCTCTCAAGACTCACTCCAGGTGTCTTGCCTGTGAAATCCCATGCACAGAGGAGTCTGGCAGGCTACAATTTATAGGGTTGCAAAGAGGTGGACATGACTGAAATGACTTAACACACACAACATAATTTGTGATGAAAACATTTGTATAATTCTTTAGAATAAATGTAGCTAAAATATAAGCTTTCCTGTTTCTCTGCAATACCAAGCAAAATTAATTCAGTCCTTTTGTTTTCTAAATTCTTGAAACGTTTAGTATGTTTTGATGAATATCTTAGGAATTGTGTCTCTTGTTATAGGAATAACTCTTGCTGTTCTTTTTGGTTTATGCTGAGAGTTTTCTCAATAGCATCCTAGGGGATTCCCCTACAAAACCCGTGTTGCTGTTATTCAGTTGCTAAGTTGTGTCCTATTCTTTGTGACTCCATGGACTGCCACACACCAGGCTTCCCTGTCCTTCACAGTTCAAAAGCATCAATTCTTTGGCGTTCAGGCTTATGATTCAACTGTCACATCCGTACGTGACTACTGGAACAACTAAAGCTTTGACTATATGAACTTTTGTTGGCAAAGTGATGTCTCTACTTTTTAATATGCTGTCTATATTTGCCATAGGTTTTCTTCCAAGGAGCAAGCATTGTAGAGCTCCAAAATCAGACAAAACCAAAAGTTATACTCCCAAGCTAGAACAACATAGAACAACTGTTTTGGGCTACATGGCTTAAAAGTCAACTCCTACTTCCTTTTTCCTTTATCTGATAATTATGTTTGGTGCTACACCTAAACTGATGTTAGCTCTTGTCCTCTGAGGCAGCCAAGCCATGCCTAATTTTTTGGATATTGACACTCTAGGAAAGGGGAGGCACCATCGGGTAGCCACAGAGGTTGCAGAATTTTTTTTTTGTGAAGTTAAGAATATTGGCTTGGGGGAAGGAATGGTCCTGTTGAGAGTGCAATAGAGGAGAATCACTGATGCCATGTTGGAGGCAGTTGTTCTCTGAAATCCCTGTTTAAAGCCTTTGTGATAGTGAAAGTCATAGCAATAAAGTTTGCTGCTGCTGCTGCTGCGTTGCTTCAGTCGTGTCCGACTCTGTGACCCCATAGACGGCAGCCCACCAGGCTCTCCCATCCCTGGGATTCTCCAAGCAAGAACACTGGAGTGGGTTGCCATTTCCTTCTCCAATGCATGAAAGTGAAAAGCGAAAGTGAAGTCCCTCAGTCGTGTCCGACTCTTAGCGACCCCATGGACTGCAGCCCACCAGGCTCCTCCATCCATGGGATTTTCCAGGCAAGAGTACTGGAGTGGGGTGCCACTGCCTTCTCCAAGCAATAAAGTTTACTAAGCCGCAAAAAAGAAAAAGAAAATGTGAGCATCACGTTTTCATATAATAATTCCATACAATTACTATCAGGTGACTTATTTTAACCTTAGATTAGGGAAAATAAAATTTGTTTGTAATTTTATTAAATAAATATTAAAAGCAACTTAAATGGTAAATGAAAATCTTTAAGGAATAACTATAGTGGCCATTTTAGTAAACTTAGAGTGCTATAAAAAAGTGCTGTAAACTGGATGCTTGTTAAGAGAATGTGAGATTCTGAGATCGTGGTATCAGCACGTTGGAGTTCTGATGAGAGCCCTCGTACAGGCTAAGGCTGCCAACGGACTTCTCACCATGTCCTCACACAGCAGAAAAGGAGCATGCCAGTTCTTATCCAGTTCTTAAAAGGGCTCTAACCCCATGATTGAGGCTCTACCATTATGACCTGATCACCTTTCAAAGGCCCCACCTCCAAATACCATCTCATTGGCAATTAGATTTTAACATATGGATTTGGGGAGGGGACACAGTTATTCAGTCATTGACAGCAGAGAAGAAAGCTTTTTGTAAGAGTATGAGTATTTTAATGAATCTGTTAACATTTTTTCTTCACTTTCAGTTTTCAGCTTTTTAGAATGCACACTGACAGTGAGGATAAGCTTTGAGCATCAGATCAAGTGACATGATTAACTGCATTCCCCCTTCATTCCACAGATGCCAGGACTAGGGCAGATGTGAAACTCTTTTGATACACATTGCTGTCCTCTGATTAAACTTCACCTCTTGGTGCTTCTGTTTTCGCATTTGTAAAGTGGGGATAAATAGATCTGGTATGAGGCTTGGATAGAAAAATACCCGTAAAGCACTTGGTATGGAGGTTGGCCCTTGATGAGGGCCCACTGAATAAATTGTTTACATCAACATTATTACGGCTTGGAATGAATGTATTATGGCTCAGGAAACTGTAGCAGTTACAGCATAAGAACATGCTTCTTTTCCCTCCAGTTCGATACTCCATCAACCACCACATGAAGTGATAAGATAAAGAAACTGGAATTGTACTGTAATAAAGGAATCCTAGACATGAAACTCCAGAAATCTGGGTCCACTTTTGACATGCACACATGGCACGTACTGTTCAAAGAACCTAGCACACATTAACTCAACGTGTCATGAGGACCTGCTAAGGTAGATGCTATCTTTACCCCACTTCACTGACGGGGATACTGATACAAAAGAAGTTAAACAACTTGTCACAAATCACACACATTTGATGAGCTGTGGAGTCAGGATTTGAACCCCCAAAGACAACTCTAAGTCTGTGCTTCATGGCCTTTTAGGCCTCTTAGCTTCAGATTTCTTAGTGGTAAAACTAAGAGGAATAACCCTGAACTAGAACTGGTCATACAAGTGTAAAGGATGATTGCTACTGAGCTACTTAACCAAAGAGCATACCTCTCTATATAATGAAACAGTATGAAGTAGTAAGAACGTCACTAAAGCTGTGTGAAGATTATTCCAGATGTCAAATGCCAACAAAAATATTTTTTTCAGTGAACCTCAATATTATGCCTTGAAAGAGACAATGAAAATATTTTACCATCTTTTGAAAGGATTATTTGAACATTTACAATCCTTTACCCTGTCAGTTAGGGGTAATATTTTTCCATGATGTACAAGGAAGTCCTTCTCAGAAGTTCAGAAAGGACTATAGCAGCACATGTCTAAATGGGCATGTAAAAATGTGCTGTTATGAGTGGTAAACTTATGTATTAGGGTGAGTTTATTTTGCCTCATGGGTCAATGCCTATTAATTCTTAGGAAGGCCAAAAGAAAAAAAAAGTGACATTAATCACCTTTGCTCTTTAATTCTGAGGAGAATTATAGCTTAAATGGAAATATGATTTTATTTTTCAGTTGGCACCTTTTGGAGACAGAGCCAAGACTTTTCCTATAATTGGTACTCAGTAAATGTTCCTGTATTAAAAGCTTAACCCTGTGTAAGTAAGTTTGTGCTTCATTAGACAGATTCATATTGCATTCCTGATCAAGCATCTGATAGGTAATAGGCAAAACTTTATCTTTCAAAATTAAAAATCATGTTCTAAGACCAATGGGCATTTGCATGCTTCTGTGTTCAAAACTATATAAGGAATCTCAATGCTCTGAAGTACATACAGAAACTTACAGTCCATACGGTCACAGAGTCGGACACGATTGAAGTGACTTAGCATGCAAGCATATACAGAAACTAAAAAGCTGTATCTCTATATAGAGTTTGAAATTGCTTGAGCTAAATAATAAACATTAAGCTAAACAGTGGTCCTCTTGCCTTCTTAGACTTTAAAAAGGCACTGGACTTTGTTTTGAATAAGATCAGTTTTCTGAATGAGAAAGAGTGATAAGGAGAGCGGGAGAGAATGAGAGACTGGAGAAAGAAGGAAAGAAAAAGAAAACATCTGGGGATATTCGAAATAAAGCTTCCCCTGTGCACTACTGGTAAATGTCCTTGTATCAAGCAAAGACTTTGACAAAAGCACCGTTGACCTCAAAATTGTGTTATACCTGGGAATCATGCTTTTCAAGATAGTTTTGTAACATCCCGTGACAGCTTTATTAAAGATGTCAGTTGTGAAGGATTGAGTGATTGTTCATTTGAATCTCCACCTCTTTTCTATTATTTTATTTTGATTTGTACATACTTCTACAGAATTTCTGGAAAGCACCTTATTCACACCTTTAAAGGTTATATGAAAAAAAGCTAACATGATCTAAATATACCGTGTGCTCAAATCATTGAATAATGTAGTCATCATGAGTCCTATATGTATAGTATCTAAAATCAAAGTATAATTATAGAACTCTATCTACTCCAGAACTATAAACAAAATGTAAATTTCATTTTGGAATAGAACATTTGATGAAAAAGATTTTTTAAGATGTATATATCTCATTCAGAGTTTTCAAATATCTCCATGAAAACATTTTTATTCCTTTGTAAAACATTTGTTAACTATGATGCATTTATTAACTCATGAGATGTTTTTTACAGCTTCCTTGAGAACTTCTCATCAGATGAATCTCACAGTCCTACAGTGATCTCGGGCCTTGCTAGTCAAACATGTTCCACAAACCAATTCCTCTTGTCTATGACTCTGCACTGGACTGAAACAAGACAGTGAGAAGTTTGACCAAAATGTAAGGCAATGATACCAGTAGACTTTCTTTGTATAACTTTCCCAATAAAAGAAGGAGAATGTAAACTTACTTACATTCTCTGTTGTCCCTGTAGAGAGGGACCATTGCTTATGGCCCGGCTACATTGTGTGATCCAGGTCAAGTACATTTTTAAGTACAAGCCACTCTATTGTGATGCTTAAAATCTTGGATTCTGTAGGTAGGCAAATCTGAGTTTGAACCCTGGCCTGGCAACTCATTAGTCAAATGACCTTGAATGAACTTCCTAACATCTTCAATCCAATTTCCTTATCTATAAAATTGGGATAGATCTGTCTCAGAGATATTGAGGATAATTAAGATTAAACTAAATAATGTAAAATTATTAGCACAAAATCTAGCATATATTAAGAGCTCTGCTCAAAGTGTGCTATGTTATTAGTTGTTGGGTGGTGGTGGTGGTGGTTTAGTCACTATGCCATGTTTGACTCTTGAGACTCCATGGACTGCAACCCATCAGGCTCTTCTGGCCATGGGACTTCCCTGGCAAGGAGTGAGTTGCCATTTCCTTCTCCAGGCGATGGTCCTAACTCAGGGATTGAACCTGAGTCTCCTGCTTTGCAGGTGGATTCTTTGCCATGAGCTACCAGGGAAGCCCCTATTAGTAGTTATTCCGCATAATTGAGGGAATAACTGTGCTCTCTTTCATGTATGTGACTAACAATCAAAACCACTTGACATATTCAAACCAGTTAGGATGAAAATTCCCTTGAGTAATAATGCATAATATTGACTAAATGCCTGAAAGGTGACACCTGGGCATAGAACTATTCCCTTCTTTTGAAAGAAGGAAATGGATGCCTGTCACAGAGAAAGCAGGCATGGTAGCATGACCAGGACTGAGGAAAGGGTTGGCGTTTGACATCAGACTATCCAGGGATGAACGCTGATCCTAACTTTTGGAGGCTGCTTTAACTCAAGGTACAAGAAGCCTTAAGTGAGAAAAGATGTGTTTACTAATATAAACATACGTTGCACATTGCTTGAGGCAGAGAAGGTGCTCAGAGTATTTCGTTTATTCAGTCATCACAAACTGTAACACAGTAGACTGGACTACATGCAGAAATATATTTCTTATTCTGGAATCAAGTGATCTAAATGTTTAAGTCAATATTTGCATTTATATCTTCCTACTTTCCACCACTGATTTTACTAGCTTAACCAAACAGTTAATAAATAAGGGAATCCCCCAAACTCTTGCCACATCTAAAGTACCTTGAATTGTATCAATATTCTGTAAATCATTGACAAGTCCAGTTAATCCCAATGTAACTCACGACGTGTACGGATAGCCACTGCCATTTTTTTTTAGTACTTGTTTGGTTTAGTTTCAAGCAAACACAGTAAAAATCAAATCTGAATGGGAGAGCAAGCATTAGTTTGGGGTTTCGTCATCTCTGTTTATCTACTCAGCTCATAGACCATGTTCCAAGTAGACAAGTAGAAGGCCCTGAAGAAGACCTTCATTCATCTCTTTGTCCCAAATCCAGTTTTATGGAAATTTCCGAAAAAGTAGTTAATCAAATCCTGTGTGGAACTATACATCAACACCTGTGCTCAGGAGGATGTTTAAAAGATGCACAGAAATAAACAAATCATGTCTATTAGTATAGACACATCTCCTCAAGAAGGACACGGATGTAGTTCGTGTAAGCTCTTGTGTGTGCTCTGTGTGTGGCTGCTGTTCACATTCCACGACTACTCGCACCATTATGTGTGTGCTGATGCTACTCATTTATTCAGTTCTTTTTCATATTTCTTCCTCTAATCATAATTACTTCCCAACTATCTTGTCCCGCCTGCTAGGTAATCTCCCTCTAATTTATCCTCCCTAAGGCTGTTGGAAAAAAATTTCCAAACTGCCAATTTGATTATGTCACTTCCAATTAGAATCCTTCCATGGCTGCCCATCTACCCACAGGATAAAATCCAAACTCCTTTTCATGATCTGCTGCCTATTTCTCTGCTCTCATATTATTCTCTTGCTTACTCTTAACGAAAGTACAATATTTGCAACTCCTGGTCCACACTCTCTTAGTGCCTCTGCCATGCTCCTCCCTCATCAGAATTACTCTCCTCTCTCTTCACATATTATCTGGTGAATTCTTCATCATTATCTCACACCAGAGATCTTCCATACTGGCCTCCTCAAACTCTCTAAGGGAGCCTAAAGTACCAGCTCTTACCTCTCAGGTCACTTGCAAATTCCATAATGAAATGATCACTGTTCAACTCTGAATCTCCCATTAAATTGTCAGATGTCCTAGTTAAGGTCGGGTTTTCTAATTCCAATATCTATTACAGACCTGGCACATGGCAAATGTTTAATAGATTATAAGTTAACAAAAAACATTCGAAGTGCTGAGCCAAAACTGCACTAACTGCATAGCTGAGAAGTACCCAAGCAAAATGTAAAATATTCTCTCTGGAATCCTTAATGTTCAAAGTCTAAAATAGCCGATACTTATTCATCTCCAGTTCCAGGTGGTTTCTATGGTAAGGGGGCAGGGTGGACACAGTACTTATCACCAGTTTATTTGCTAGATCCTTACTCTGCACCTTAAATAGTGTAGATCAACTTGGTTTCCCACCTGTATTGTTTTATACAAGGAAGTACACACACATCAAGTGTGGGCACAACCCATAAATAGTCTGTGTTACTAAACACCCTTTTACATTAAAGAAAAGATCACATTCTTTTCCAAAGGTCATAATTATAAAAATAGTGTTCTAGTTTTCAGGCACTTAACATTATCCACTGAGTTGCATTAGGGTTTGTTTTTTTTTTTTGGTGACTCAGATTGGGAATCTTAATTTTAACTGTTTGCTTAACAGCGTCAGTGTTTGAAGGATCTCAGCCGGACTCGGAGGTTAATACCTGGCCTAAGTAGGTAAATGAGTAATGCGGTTTGCTGCCCCCACTTCCTGACTCCCGAGGCATCACTAGGGGCACAAAGGTTAGCATTTATGGAAGCTGCCTTCTGACTTGTCTTCACAGCTGCAGGCAGATCCAAAACAAATACACAGAAACGACAACTCGGCTGGAGTCTGCACACCAAAGGGGAAGAGGGCAAGGGCCAGTGCTTTGTGCTAGTGGCAGTCACGCGCCGGAACTTCTGAACAACACAGGGCTACGTGATGGCGGAAGTCAGTGGCTGAATAGACATGAGGGCTTCTTAGCCATTACGTGTGCTCCCTAGAGAAGGCTGGATCTGTGCTACTTCTTTAAGAGTCTGTGGCCTTAGAGATCAGATATTTAGATTAGAGACAATTTTATCCCTAAAGAGATACATGAACATTTTCTAGATGCAGAATGAAGCAAATGATGTGATTGGCTCCTTCTGACTTTGTTAATTACAGAGCATGCACATTTCCCCCCATCTTGGGCAAAGCAAGGATAATCTTGAGTTGTATTTCCTGTTCTGTGTCTCAAAAGATTAGGAAGCACATAGTGTGCATTAGATATCAAGCTAATTATTTTCTAGACAGTACTAAGAGAGATCTAAAGTTTTCAGTTTTATATCCAAGAATATCCTGCAGGTCTCTGCTACTCAAAATAAATGCTTCTCCTCCTGGGGCAAATCCTGTTTCTAATTTACTTGTCTGTCCTTCTTTTCTAACCACCACAAGGAAAACCTTTCTCTTTGGTAGACACTAAATAAGAGCTGTAGCTCTCAAGGAAGTTTGCTTAGAGATGAAAGATAAAGAAATGCAAACAATCACATTTCTCCAAAATGGAGACTTAGGCCTCCCTGCAGAAAGGTTTCAGCATTTTGCAGGTGAGCTGCGTGCTGACTGCTCATTACCATTGAGTCAAAAACAACATCTGTCATAGTAAAGCCAGGAGGAAATCTCCCTGGCTGCTTATTAGTTTTCCTTTCTCTGCCTCATGTTTAATGATGAGTGATGTCTTTAGACAGTCCGTATTTGTGGGCTGGAAGATATTTGTCCTTTAGGAAGAAATTTAAGTGTTAAGGACTTTTTTGGTCAAGTTCTGGAAAAGCCTTGTACCCGTGGATTGGCCCCTCCTTAAAGGGGATGTTCCCTACCAGATGGTATCATCCTGGAGCACTGGACACTGGCTTCTGGAGGAAGAACAGGGGGAAAATGACCCCTACACTACAGTTCAGAAAGGGTAGGAAGGGCCTCAAGGGTATCAGGTATAAAACTAAACATTGATATTAGCTCCAAATCCAGCTTATTCTTTCTTTGGACTCAGCAAAGTGGAAGAGGAAGGCCGGGCATTCACCGGTCAGTACTTGGAATATCGGAACTCCGACACTGAGAGCCTAAAGCAAATCCAGGGCAATATGTAAGAACGATTGCATTGCTTTTACTAGTTACTTATAACAATGCTGTCAAAGAGGTGTCCTTGGCTGCCTCCATCAGAACCACTCAACAAGGTTTGCAAAAATACCTGCTGCTGAATCAGTCTTTGGGGACAGGGCCAGGAAGCAGCATTTTCTGTAATTCTTACGAACAATCCTTTTTCTAAAACACCTTTTTATATAGCATACACTGTTACATTTTTAGTTATGTAAAATAAACGGCTATAATTTCTGTGTGAGGAAGACATTTTGCAGGATTAGGGTGTGAAATATTGCAGGATTAGGGTGTGAGAGTACATTTACCTAATTCTTCTCAAAATATTAATTTGTAGTGTTTGAGGCATTTGGGCAGTTTTGTCTAGAGACATGTTTTGTTTTTGTTAGACTTCTTGGGAAAAAACAAACTACAAAAAGAAGCTATTTGATTGTTTGTCTAAGAAGTTGGTAGTACTAAATTGATCTAAAACTAAACTCTAGAAAGCTCAAACAATAAACTTACTAGGCTACCAATTAAATCCTTGAAATGATCCCCATGAATAGATGAAGCTATTGGTTATTAGACCACCTTGAATCAATAGGATTTATCCATTCTGATATTAAATAGACATACTTCAGATAGCAAACATTATAGCAGCTTCCCTGGTGGCTCAGAAGGCAAAGCATCCGCCTGCAACACAGGAGATGCAGGTTCAATCCCTGGATCAGGAGGATCTGCTGGAGAAGGAAATGGCAACTCACTCTAGTATTCTTGCCTGGAGAATCCCAGGGACAGAGAAACTTGGTGGGCTACAGTCCATAGGGCCACAAAAAATCAGACATGACTGAAATGACTTAGAATGCATGTATGCAAACATTTAAGCAAAAGAGAAAATTCAGATATATAATGATGAATTAGCACTTCACTTAAATATGGGCTTTCTGGTATTTAAATTTACGGGAGTTTGCAGGAGAAGCTTAAGAATGTTAGGTAAGCAAAGAATTTCTAGTGAATTTTGAAAACTATCTTGTCCTCAATTCAATTTGAAATTGAAATTTATTATCCATAAAATCATATGTGGCTTAGAGACTACTAACTACATCTTTTATGAGTCAAGGAAATGAAATCATTTGGGAGACCCAATCTACAAAAATTTTATTGACTAATGTCATCACTGCACTTTGTATAACATCAGGGCACTTTCTGAGGCAGGCAGATTGCCCAATCCCTTTGCTTAGTATTCTGTAAAAATAAACTTCTTCACCAAATTTTTTTTTTAATAGGCAAACATCATAAACTAAAGACAGTTGAATAAAAACATATGACATAATCAGAGCCAGCTGACAAGAGCTATAGCCTCCAGCAACCTACTGCTTGTTCTATAAGCTACCAATAATAGGATTGATTACTTGTACTGATTTCTTTCCCAACCTATAGACACAACTGAAGTTTAACAGAACAGTGCCACTCAGATCTTAGGAAGAAGTAGGAAATTATAGGCGAGGTCACGTTTTGGATTTTAAGTTAATATAATATATAGATTGAAAAACTGTCCTGTGACTATTAATTATACCATATTTAAGGATACAATAAATATATACCTTACGCATATTGTACTTAGAGAAATTCACTTAATAAATATGTATCACCTATACTGTAGTTTTATCAGCACAAATTGAAGTTGATATGATGTAGAAGAATATCCTCATAAGAGACTTATATAATTATCCAAATTCAATAACCAGAAGAATTGATAGTGAGATGAGGAAAAGGAACCCAGCTTAGCCCATTCTGAAGTCTTTTCAGAGTGGCCTGTTCTAGAACGCACTTATTTGTTTATTGCACATACAGTGGGCAGCTTTTAAAATTTAGGGAAAAGAATTGGCAAACCCATTTGACCACAGACCCATACCTTGTTCTTATTCAATAAACACGATCGTTAGTATTGTAAAAATTATGTATGTATATTAAAAATAGTATATGTATGTATCTGTCTGACCCTGTCTCCTCTTATGGTGGTTCAGAATTTGGAAGAGAAAGATGGAGGTGTATTGTTCCCCATCCCATCCTATTCTCCATCCTCATGCTAAAATCTGTCGTAATTGAGTTCTGGAAATTTTAGATCTCTGCTCCACTGCTCTAGTATAGACTTTCCCTGACTTAAACATCCTTGCCTCTGGATTCCTGAGATTCTGACAGTCTCCACTCTTTGTCCATTTGCTCCTCAGAGCTCCTATAGCGAGGTTACCCTTGGACTCTTCCTCTCTTAGACTCCTGAAACACCTGTCCATACAGGCTGCATCTATATTTCCTATTTGAATAACAAATGTCTGGCCTAATAAGCCAAATCTTTTTCACCCTTCTTTCCTAGGTCGGGGTTCCTTCTTGTCAACTTAGAATCATTTTGTCGCTCTTTGGTGATAAAACTTTACCTCTCTATGTTAACAAAAATCCTTTAACAAAATGTTAAAATTAGGTCCTTACAGTGAGCACTAATCCAATATGACCCATGTCCTTATTATAAAGGGAGACATTTAAAGGCAGACATGCACACAGGCAGGGCACCATATGAATACTGAGACAGAGGCCATGGCAATGCTTCTGCAAGCCAAAGAACACTGAAGATCGCCAGGAAATCACCAGAGGCTAGGGGAGAGGCCTGAACAGTCTTCTCACAGCTCACAGAGCTTTTCTCACAGCACTGTCAGCATCTTGATCTCAGACTTTTAGCTTCTAAAACTGTGGGACAATATATTTTTTGATTAAGCCATCCAACTTGACCCTTTGTTATGGTAACCTTAGCAAACTTATACATGTGGACTTTAAGCCTCTTAATTGGATAATTGGTGAATAAAAGCTGTGGTCTTATGTCATTTAGTGAAAGAATTTTTTATATTACTTAATATTTGATGAATCATGGTATCCTAGAGTCAGAAAAGATGTGGAAGAATTTCTCTTTTACCCTATATGTACCCACCAATTCACTCAAATCCATCCACTGGAAAAAATGTTTATCTTTAATATTTTATAGAAAGGATAACAAAGCCACTGGTTATAAGTCAATCGTGTGCTTGCTATGGCTATGAATGTCCAGTCATTTATTTAGCAAGTATGTATTGAGTGCTCAGTATATTCCAGGCACTGGGCACTGGGGATAGAGCAGGAAACAAGACAGATGCTATGTCTGGTTTCACGGAATATATAGTCAGTCTAGTGAAGGAATCAAACAATGAGTACACATATATAAAGATATTATCACAGCTGTGAAAATGTTAAGAAAATATTTAGTGTGCTATATGGTTTTTCCAGTGGTCATGTATGGATGTGAGAGTTGGACTGTGAAGAAGGCTGAGTGCCAAAGAACTGATTCTTTTGAACTGTGGTGTTGGAGAAGACTCTTGAGAGTCCCTTGGACTGCAAGGAGATCCAACCAGTCCATTCTAAAGGAGATCAGCCCAGGGTGTTCTTTGGAAGGAATGATGCTAAAGCTGAAACTCCAGTACTTTGGCCACCTCGTGCGAAGAGCTGACTCATTGGAAAAGACTCTGATGCTGGGAGGGATTGGGGGCAGGAGGAGAAGGGGACGACAGAGGATGAGATGGCTGGATGGCATCACCTACTTGATGGACATGAGTTGGAGTGAACTCCGGGAGACAGTGATGGTCAGGGAGGCCTGGCGTGCTGCGATTCATGGGGTCAAAAAGAGTTGGACACGACTGAACAACTGAACTGAACTGATGCAATATAGCAAGAACCTAATTAGGACTTGGGTGTCAGGCAAGAGGTCCCCAAGTTTCTGGCATTAAACTTGAGAAAGTTCAGTAGGCGTAGCCAGGTGAAGAGAGTCATTCCAGAAAGTAGAAAGTCTTCACAATGTTGAAAGTAGTGAGAAGTGTGATTTTATTTTTAATAGATATTCTGACTGTTAAATAAAAAAGGACCCTTTTTAAAAGGGTCAAGGATATAAGTAGGAATAGCAAAAGTTAGGATGCTGTCAAGGTGTCCAAACACAGATGATGTCCTGCACAAGGATGGTGGGAATGATAACAGAAATAGGATTCTATGAATATTTCGAGGTAGAATCAGCATGATTCAGTGTGAGAGTGAGCAAGAGATAGAAGGGATGCTATCAAAATTCTAGTAGAGGAAGGGTTGATGGAGGGCTCACCTACTGAAATGGGACAGGTTTTTAAGATGAAAGTTGTATTCCATGTTCTATTTTACTTTAATCTTCACAGAAGCTCTGAAATTTAGGAATTAGTGTCACCTGGTTTATTGATGAAATAGGAAGTTCATAATCTCCTTGAATAATATATCCCCAAATCTTATATTCTTCTAGCCTCATGATTTGTTAAAGACCAAATTCATTTATCCAACATTGAGTGAGCATTTATCTTGTACCAGGTATTCTATAAGAACGTCTCAGCTGCAGCCCTCTAATCAGGGAGACAATATATACAGAGACAGAAGTTATAACTCAATGTAGTGACTACAATATTAGAGATATTCAAGGAATATTTTGGAAACTCAGAGGAGAACACTTACATTAACCTAGAAGAAGAAGTAGGAATGAGAGAAAGTTTCCTTGATTATATCTGAGTTTGGCTTAGATTAGATGATATAGAGACAAGGGATTGAACAACTAGCAAAATTAATAAAATACACAAAGTTCTGTAGCTTGGCAAAAAAAGATAAGTGCTATCCCATGAAGATTTAAAGAATGCAAGAGATTGGAGTTTATTATTTAATGGATGACAAAGGCACATTCCTGGGTTCTCAGTAGAGAAAGAACATTGCCAAATATCCAATTTTAGACATACCATTCTGTTGTGTTGAAGATGGACTTGAAAATACTAAGACCAGAGAGAGGAAGGTAGACTACATGACTACAAGAGGTGGAAAGATAAGAGTCTCAGTTAGGTTGATAATTGTTCATATGTAGAGATGCAAATGCAATGGAGTCTAATTAAAAGGCAAAATTGGCAGGAAATGTTAATGCACAGATGCGTTAAATTTGAAGATCAAGGAAGAAGAACACAGATGTCCAGCTCAGATAGCTAGGTGGCAGTTAAAGAAGAGCCAAATAGGGAAGAAAACAGTTTTTAAGATCAGGCTTTTGAGACTAAGGTTCTAGATGAGATAGAACTAAAAACAGATCTGAAGACTTCTCAGATTACTGTCTTTTTCCTTAAAGAATAGCCTATAAAATAGCCACTTGTCCATTTTTAAGGCACAGTCAAGACTTGTAGTGAGTAAGAAAGAATGTCTTTATCGCTCTCTCTCTTTTTTTTTTTTCCTATGAGAACAGGCAGATCAATAAAATTCTGTAGGTGGTTAAAATTTTGACCCTTCTGTATAAGACTGAGGAATTTCATTGTACATGATTCATTAACAAAGTTACAAAGTTGATACGTAACAAGAACAGTCTTTATCAGTGAAAGAAAAGATTCTAGAGGAAAACAGATGTTTTCTTAGTTCTTTTCCCAACCAGAAAATTCTTTGGGTGTCCAACCACTTAATCCTGCCAGGAAACAAAGATCTTTTTTTCTTTACAATAATGGATCACATGCCGAGTTAATTCCTTGGTGCAGAAGAGCTCTGTTTTCATAAGATTCTTGAGAACAGACCACAACTCAAAGACAGAGGGTCTGAAGAGAAGATACATTTGTAGAATTTTGTCAGAGAAGAAAGAGTTGCTATAAATCTTATGATGGGTAAACATAAGTGAAAAAATTTTAAATGGTGTATTCCAAGGATAATTCTTTCTGTGCAATTACTGTCCAATACAACCAAAATGTTAATAGAAAAATATAAAATACAACTTTAAAAAACAGCAAGTCTCTAGAAAGTATTGAATGCAACTTAGAATACTTTGTGAGTTTTATATACAAGGCATATAAATGCTTTCATAAAGCAGAGTGCTTTGAAAAAACTCCACCCTATGTAAAATTGATTTACATAAAAATATTAAAATTGGAATATGATTCTAGAATCTAGAAAATAAAATATTTTCTAAATATATTAATAGCAAGAACCTACTGTTTTAAATCCCTGCAACATTAATTAAATAGGTTTAGGTAATATAAAAGATGCCCTGGGTTTGCCAAAAGGGAAGTGATTGAAATTTCTTTCTGTTCCACCAAGATCCAAGGATGTACACTGAGACTCACTCTAAGTCACTATTGACTGATGCTGTATGTGTTAGTCACTCAGTCGTCATCGACTATTTGTGACTATAGCCTGCCAGTCTCTTCTGTTCATGGAATTCTCCAAGCAAGAATACTGGAATAGGTTGGCATTCCCTTTTCCAGGGGATCTTCCCGAACCAGGAAACAAACCCTGGTCTCCAGCGTTGCAGGCAGATTCTTTACCATCTGAGCCACCAGGGAAGCCCAATTGACAAGTTCTAGTCATTATTTCCACATAAATGGAAAACTGCTTGTTAAGAAAAAAGTCCAGTGTCTAAATATTTCCCAAGAGTAATATTCCACTAACAGACATGAATAATGGCGCTGACCACTTGTATTTATAGCTTCGGTGATCAAGCCACAGTGTACAGCTACATTACTTCCCTTCAGTCCTTGAAAGGTCACTACCAAGAAGAAATTTATACTGCATCAAAGACATGCTATACAAAGGACCTAGCAACAAGGCCATGCGCTGTTGCTATACAGAAACGATTTGTTAGCTTCTAGTTGTATTTCTGGAAAGAACTAAATTCATTGTCACAGTTTTGTTGTTTGCTATTTTTTAATTTTTTTGTCATTGTTTTATTTTGCATATGTGTGCTTTTATTTTAAGAAAGGTTAGGACATCTTGAGAGTCCCTTGGACTGCAAGGAGATCCAACCAGTCCATTCTGAAGGAGATCAGCCCTGGGATTTCTTTGGAGGGAATGATGCTAAAGCTGAAACTCCAGTATTTTGGCCACCTCATGCGAAGAGTTGACTCACTGGAAAAGACTCTGATGCTGGAAGGGATTGGGGGCAGGAGGAAAAGGGGACGACAGAGGATGAGATGGCTGGATGGCATCACTGACTTGATGGATGTGAGTTTGAGTGAACTCCAGGAGTTGGTGATGGACAGGGAGGTCTGGCGTGCTGTGATTCATGGGGTTGCAAAGAGTCGGACACGACTGAGCAACTGAACTGAACTGAACTGAGGACATCTTCCCCTCAAAGGACAGATTATCTGCTCATATTGCCATTTCTTTTGCTACCCCAAATAAAGTAACAGTCATCTCCCAATACCTAATGAATAGTGATTAAGCCTCTTGTTTTTACCTGCACATTAAGATCAGCTACTGAACTGGCAATTTTCCTAAGATCTATAATAGTAATGCTAGTTTATATGGGCAGCACCTTTCATCAGTTTATTTCAAATTGTATTAGGTTTGGTGAGCTTTGATATTAAAAAATTACTTAACTAAGTTTTAGCCCTAGAATTTCATTTTTCTCTATAGTTTTTAGTATCTTGTCAGAACTTTTGTATAAACAAAGATGTATCCTATGTTTTGGTCAGTCCAATAACAGTATAGGATTCCCTAGTAGCTCAGGTGGTAAAAGTTCCACTTGCAATGCAGAAGACCTGGGTTTGATCCCTAGGTTGGGAAGATCCCCTGGAGAAGGAAATGGCACCCCACTCCAGGATTCTTGCCTGGAGATTTCCACAGACAGAGGAGCCTGGTGGGCTACAGTCCATGGGGTCGCAGAGTCGGTTAACACACGATAACAGTATAGTAGTATGCTGTTAAATGCTATAAATTTCTCTTTTGTAAAGTACTGACTTACTGATTATATTTGGTGATGATAAAAATCAATTCACTGTGGATGTGTGGTATTTATTTGTTAAATCTAAATAAATTGAAAATTTTAAAAAGGGGAAAACTACAGGTTAGTTTATGAAATAGTTGACACTATTATGAAACTTTCCTTTTAAAACAAATTATATTTATGACCAAAATCTAATCTTAATTATTTCTAATAAATAATAATATTTATATAGTATGAATGAAGGGGCCATATGAAAATTGATATATTGACAACATTGGCTTGAGGGGACCCTACTTTTGAGTTTTTACATGTCTTTTCTGAATTTTCCTTGACCTTTAGCTTAAAGTTTCTGTTACCTTCCTCTCCTATACAATTGTTTCTATTTCTAAAGTGTCTAATAAAGGCTAATGATAAGTCTTATGCTTTGAGCAAAAATTCAAACTATTTTACAAGCTCAAATAATTAATGTGAAACTGAGTTAAGAAAGGCAAATATATTTTGCATAAATCTGTAAGTTGATACTACTCTGAGAAACAAGCAGCGCCCCTTCACTCTTTAAGCCCCACTCAACTGCGTGCATACACTACATCATTGCAACCCTGAGACCTTAGGGTTGAGAAAAACATCAACACCAGGGAACACTGGCAATATTGAAATTTGCAAAGTTTGTCTGTTGAACTTGTGCATTGAAGGTATGATTAGAAATTCATGGTGCTACCTAAAGGTACTGAGCAATTTGAGTCTAAGGAAAAAGGTGTGAAGGAAATCCCATCTTTCAGTTTGGGGTCTAGGAACAGTGGTCAAGAGGATGCCAAGAGTCCAGTTTGCTCAAGCCAAGAAAATCAGTGCTGCTGAGATGAAAACTGAATTACATTTAGAGTCATGTGTATTTTACACTTCACTTTCTATCTAAAAAGAGGGAAAGGAACAAAGGATATGTTTTCTTTTTTTTTTTCCTGTCCAATCTCTCATCACTTATTTTTTATTTTATTATTATTATTATTTTTTACTTTACAATATTGTATTGGTTTTGCCATACATCAACATGAATCTGCCATGGGTGTACACGTGTTCCTCATACTGAACCCCCCTCCCCCCTCCCTCCCCTTACCATCCCTCTGGGTCATCCCAGTGAGGATATGTTTTCTTTAAACTAAAAAACTTAAAAAAAAAAAAAAAAAAAGCTTTGGTGTCTCCAGGAAAAGATCTTTTTTCCTTGGGATGACAGTGATCTGCAACAAGACGCCACTGCAACGAGAAGTACGGGCACCCCAACAAAGAGAAAAGTCTGCTCCCTGAAACTAGAGAAAGCCTGTGCAGAAAGCAATGAAGACCCAGCACAGTCAAAAAAATAAATAAATATTCAAAAAAAAAATCTTGTCATATGCTAATAAGTATCCCTCATATAGAGACCATAAAACTCCCTTTCCTCCGGCAAGTACAGAGGTTTACTTTGACAAGGAATACTCCACCGTACCAGACTCCAAAGGCATAGCAACTTATCTCAGAAAGACAAAGAGCTTGTTAGGAAAGGAATGCTTGAGATAGCCTAGGGTGGAATTCCGGTACCACCGTTTGTCTCAACAGATAAAAGGAAAGGAGTTTCAACTCCTCCTTGTAGAAACTTTGGGAAACTCCAGGTTTGCTTAGGGATTTCCAAAGTCCTCCCAACAAAACGTTGGGTTTCTGTATCTACCCCTTTTTATCTTGAGTGCAATCCCCTCCCTCTTAAGGTACAGTCTTTCCTTATAGCCTGTGAACTTAAATTTAATAATAATAAAAAAAAAGACCCTAGCAAGAGGGAAACAAAAACAATGGTTTGGGCCTTGAATTTTCTAGCCTATTCAACACAGGTTTTACCCAGCTTTGGAGCAGCAAGAAGTCACCTTTTGACAGAGTGTAGATGGACAGGGAAGCCTGGCGTGCTGCGATTCATGGGGTCACAAAGAGTCGGACACGACTGAGCAACTGAACTGAACTGAACTGAAATGTACTATTTGTCCCTAAAACAAGTCCACCTAATAAGTTCTTGGTGTGTCACTTGGTTTTCTGTGGTAAAATTACTGAGGTTAATTTTAATTAAAATTAAATTAAATTAAATTAAATTTTAATTAAAATTAAATTAAATTAAAATAAAAAAAGGTTAATTAAAATTCTGAGGTAAAATTCTGAGGTTAAAATTACTGTAATCAAGAGTTCAACCCATTTACTCAAATTCTTTCTGTCTGGGAAATGTTAGGGTGAAGAATAGTCTCATAGGAAGATTCTGATTCCAGAAATCTTTCTGCTGCTTTTGATAAAGAAGGACGAGGTTGCTCTTCTTTGATGTAATTTGTACTAGTGGCTCTTTTCTCTGCAGCTGGGGAGGATGAGGAAATAGAGGCTATATACATGCGAATAATGGAGAAAACAAATGAAAACCCTACATATCCTAGAGTTTGATTGTAATGCATTTCTGTCCTTTGATTTCAGTAGCTCTATAGTTTGCTGGGGCTGCTATACAAATTACTACAAGTTAGGTAGCTTGAACAACAGAAATGTACACAGTTCTGAAGGCTAGACATCTGAGCTCAAAGTGTGCTCACTGTTGGTTCCCCTTGAGGGCTCTGAGGGACAGTCTACTCCGTGTCTCTCTCTGGGCCTCTGGTGTTGCTTGGTTTCCAGGTGGTACTTTCCTGTGACTTCACATTCTCTTCTCCATGTCAGATCACATTCAGGTACTGGGGGTTAGGACTGCAACATCTTTTGCGGGGATACAAGTCAACCAGTAACAGGAGTACAGAGATTTTTATTTTACTTTATGCTAATACAAGTGTTAAAAATATAAACAAAATAAGATTCACAAAAGAGAAAATGAACCGAGAAAACGAAGTGAAAGTGAAAGTCACGCAGTTCGGTTCAGTCGCTCAGTCGTGTCCAACTTTTTGCGACCCCATGAATAACAGCACGCCAGGCCTCCCTATACATCACCAACTCCCGGAGTTTACTCAAACTCATGTCCATTGAGTCAGTGATGCCATCCAGCCATCTCATCCTCTGTCGACTCAGTCATGTCCAGCTCTTTGCAACCCCATGGACCATCCAGTCCATGGAATTCTCTAGGCCAGAATACTGGAATGGGTGGCCGTTCCCTTCTGCAGGGGACCTTCCCATCCCAGGGATCGAACCCAGGTCTCTTGCATTGCAGGCAGATTCTTTACCAGCTGAGCCACAGGGAAGCCCAAATGAACCGAGTCCACCATTGAAATGCCCCATACTGTGTTTTAACAGTCCTAGGTAGTTAAAGGGTATGGGCCTTTTTACAAGAAGTTCCAAGCGAGAACAAAAAAGCTAAACTAAGACTTCCTGGAAATCAAACTCATTCAAAGTAGGGATTGCTGCTTTCTGACTCAAAAGAGAATATAGCATCTATTTCCATCACAGAAGATTGTTCAACCTATTTGCTTTGGCCTTGAGGAAGAGAGCCAGATATTGAGAAAGAATAACATTAGGGAGGGAATTACTGTTATCTCTCTATCTTAAGGAAACTAAAGACAAACTAAAGTTGAATTGACTTCATGGCCTTCATGACTCAGACACTTTTGACTTGGAGAGGCTGTGTAATTTGGAGGGCCCAATGTAATATGAAAGTTTTATTAAAAATCTGGGAAGAGTTTCAAGATGGTGACAGCAGAGCATTACACCAAGCACAGGGCCATTGTAAACATGAGCACTCTGTGACTGCGTATTGTCCACGCCCATGAAGCCCATCCTGTTTCCTGCTCTGGGGCATAGGTGTATCTGGTGGGTGTAACCTGGGATGGTCTTGTCTGGAATAGCAAAGTTTCCAAGACTGGGCCAACTCTATTGGCTCATGGTGGCTACCTGGAGCATTGAGTTTGAATGCCTAGAAAGCTGAAACACACCCCATAATTGACTAGCAATATCCACCATGAGCATAGGATATGCTGTGTCATCCCTAGAAATGATATCTGATTTTTGGAAGGATATACTTTTAAATCTGCTTTATTGAGGTATAAATTACATACAATACATAATGCGTTTTAAAGGTATAAGTGAAAGTCGCTCAGTCATGTTTGACTCTGTGACCCCATGGACTATACCGTTCATGGAATTCTCCAGGCCAGAATACTGGAGTGGGTAGTCTATCCTTTCTCCAGGGGATCTTCTTGACCTAGGAATCAAACAGAGGTCTCCTGCATTGCAGGTGGATTCTTTACCAACTGAGCTATAGGGGAAGCCTCTAAAGGTATAGTTCTCTTATATTTCACAAGTGTACTTTTCTATAATTACCAACCCATTCAAAATAGAATATTTTTATCTTCCTAGAAAAGTTCCTCACCCCCTTTGTAATCAGTCTTTCTCTTCCTCCAAATGACCTCTCATCCACTCTCTAATGACCACTGCCCTGTTTTTCATCATTTTTCAATGATTTTGCCTGGTATAGAATATCATAAAAGTGATCATACAATCTGTACTGTTTAGTGTATAGTTCCTTTCACTCAGCATAGTAACTGTGAGATTTATCCATGTTGTGGCCTGAATTAGTAGTTCATTTTACTTTATTGCTTAATAGAATTTATTGTTAGAATATACCAGAATTTATCCATTCACGAGTTGTTATACATTTGGTTTATTTCTAGTTTGAGGTTATTATGGATACAGCTGGTATAAACATAAGTACACACATCTTTTTATTAATGTATATCTCCTGTTCTCATGGATTAATATCAAATAGGAGAACTGCTGGGTAAGTGCATGTTTTAACTTTATGAGAAATAGTGGTTGCACCATTTTATACTCCCGCCAGTAGTGTGTAAATGTTCTAGGTGCTTTGACAACAATGAATACTGATGGTATTTTCAATATTACCCGTTCTGTTGGGTGTGTAGTGTGGTATCTTATCGTAGTTTGAATTCCCTGGTGACTAATTATATGGAGAATTTTTTTTCATGTTCTCATTGAACATTTATTGTAAAATATCTGTCTGTTCAAGTCTTTTACCTAATTTTTTAATGTACTATTTTAGTTTTCAGTTCACCGCAAAACAGCATCAGTTCAGTTCAGTCACTCAGTCATGTCCAGCTCTTTCCAACCCCATGAACAGCAGCATGCCAGGCCTCCCTGTCCATCACCAACTCCCGGAGTCCACCCAAACTCAAGTCCATTGAGTCGGTGATGCCTTCCCACCATCTCATCCTCTGTCGTCCCCTTCTCCTCCTGCCTTCAATCTTTCCCAGAGTCTTTTCAAATGAGTCAGCTCTTCGCATCAGGTGGCCAAAGTATTGGAGTTTCAGCTTCAACATCAGTCCTTCCAATGAACACCCAGGACTGATCTCCTTTAGGATGTACTGGTTGGATCTTCTTGCAGTCCAAGGGAGCAAAACAGCATAATGTTGCCTTATACCATCGCCCGCAATGCACACTGTCTCCCTTCCCATCAATATTCCACAACAGGGTGGTACATTTGTTACAATCAATGAACCAATGCTATCATTATCAACCAAAATCTATAGTTTAAATTTCACTTTTGATATTCTGTGGATTCTGCCTTGCTCTATGTTTGACTAATGTATAATGAGAAATCCACCATTAAAGTATCATAGATAATAGTTACACTGCCCTAAAAATCCCTAGTGCTCCATCTTTTCATCCTTTCCTCCTCCCTCCTCCAAACTCCTGGCAACCACTGTTCATTTTAATGTCTCCATAGTTCTGTCCATTTCCAGAATGTCATATAGTAGGAACCATACAGTAAGTAGCCATTTCAGATTGGCTTCTTTCACTTAGTAATATGCATTTGTTTCCTCCATGTCATTTCATGGCTTGACAGCTTATTTCTTCTTAGGACTGAATTATATTTCATTATACAGATGTACCATGCTTTGGTACAATTTGAAGGATACTTTGGCCACCTCATGTGAAGAGTTGAAAAGACTCTGATGGTGGGAGGGATTGGGGGCAGGAGGAGAAGGGGATGACAGAGGATGAGATGGTTGGATGGCATCACCGACACAATGGACATGAGTTTGAGTGAACTCCGGGAGTTGGTGATGGACAGGGAGGCCTGGTGTGCTGTGATTGAAGGGGTCTCAAAGAGTGGGACATGACTGAGCGACTGAACTGAACTGAAGAATATCTTGAAGATGTTCTATAGAAGAACATCTTGGCTGCTTCCACCTTTTGGAAATTATGAATAATCCTGTTATAAACATCCATGTGCATAAGTTTTCAGTTCATTTGGTTTTTATTCACTTAAAAAATTGCATTGTTTTTTTTTCCTCAGTTTTACCTAGAAAGAAATGTTTAACTTGAAAGCTTTTCTTTCTTATTAACCTTGGTAAGGAAAATCAGATCAGATCAGATCAGTCGCTCAGTAAGGAAAATAGTGATTACTAAAAATAAAATTTAATGAATAATTTATGCTTTAAAAATTTCTCTAAAGTATCAAAAAATTCTAATTGGAACTAACAAAGTAATGATGGCAGCTAGGTATACAATATTCTACTAATAGGATCCTTTCAGACTCCTGGTGAAATGTGACAAATCTCCTTTCCATACTGTATAGCTTAAAGTACAATTTCTACTTACTAACCTTTGTAGACTTCATATAGAATTTTTAAAATGGAAAGCTCATGTACTCTGAGTAAAATTATTGCTGCACTATGGATGGAGGAGCCTGATAGGCTGCAGACCATGGGGTTGCTAAGAGTTGGACATGACTGAGCGACTTCACTTTCACTTTTCACTTTCATGCATTGGAGAAGGAAATGGCAACCCACTCCAGTGTTCTTGCCTGGAGAATCCCAGGGACAGGGGAGCCTGGTGGGCTGCGGTCTATGGGGTCGCACAGAGTCAGACACAACTGAAGTGACTTAGCAGCAGTAGCAGCATGGGGATCAGTCAGTCAAAGCAGAGACTGGCCTTGGCATGAGAGCAGATTGCTGGAGGACTCCTACTCTTCTAGTTGTTACCCCTCTAGATCCTAGATTAGATTGGTGTATTATTTAATTATTTCTGTGTAGCTATTATGAATTATATAGACTCGTAAATGGAGAAGGAAATGGCAACCCACTCCAATATTCTTCCCTGAGAAATCCCATGGTCAGAGGAACCTGGTGGGCAACAGTCCATGGGGTTGCAAAGAGTCAGACACAACTGAGCACGCACACACATACTCATAAGTGTGCAATAAGTCTTCCCGTGTAAGAAACTATCTCAAAATCAATTGGTTTAAAATAGTAACTGTCTATTTAGCTCATGAATCTTAGGGTCAGTTGTTTGGGTTAGGCTTAGCTGGATGGTCTTCTGCACTTAGCTGGGCTGCCTCCTGTCTTTGGTCAACTGCCAATCAGCTTAATCTGAGATGCCCTGAACTGAGACAGTTCTCTATTTCGGGCTTCCCAGGTGGCGCTAGTGGTAAAGAACACGCATGCCAATGCAGGTAGACTTAGGAGACATGAGTTCGATCCCTGGGTTGGAATGATTCCCTGGAGGAGGGCACGGGAACCCACTCCAGTATTCTTGCCTGGAGAATCCCATGGGCAGAGGAGCCTGGCAGGTTACGGTCCCTAGGATCACAAATAGTTGGACACAACTGAAGCGATTGCGCACACACGTCTCTTACACTTGGTTTCTCATCCTTCTCCAGCGTATGTTGGACCTATCCTTATGACTACAGAGCTTGTTTCTGGAAGGCAGAGTAGATGTGCGTAAGACTTGTTTAGGCCTAGGTTTATCATTTGTCTAGCATCATTTATATTGTATTCTATTGGTGAAATGAGGTGTTAAGGTCAGCCCAGATTCAGGAAGAGAAAAAAAAAGAAAGAAATAGACTTTACCTCTTGTTGGGAAGAACCACGAGTCAGATTACAAAAGAATGTGGATGAACAGAAAAAAGTTAACATGACCATTTTTGCAAACAATCTACTATAATGTTGAATTCAGTGGGGAAAGGGCCCAAGAGAGGTTCTGTGTCACCTCAGGTTCTAGGAGGGTGAGGGGAGCTTGAAGCAGTAACTCTTTACCAACTTTTGTGCAAATATTTCAGTATTTTAACAAGCAGTGTAGCCACATGGTAAGCATAGGCCAGATAATAGCTTTAAAAAGAACATTACAAGTTGTGTTTTTAAAAATGAAAATACAGTCAGGGAACCATCTGCATTATGTCTACTTTCTGGACTACTTACATCTAGAGAAATCTTAACAATTGGAGTAGTGAAACCTAAATTATTTAACTTCAGTCATGGGTCCTAAGAGAAAACCACCAACCTTTTCAAGGTTAATATTGCTAAAGGAAAATGGTGAACATAGCTAATATTATGTTATTCCAGAAAATGAAATATTTCATCTAGTTTATATAATCTACCTGCCACTGGAAATATGGAGCATGAGTGGAAACCATATGATTTGATCAACATAGTTTACTTACTACTTTTTTTTAGGTTTAGAATAAGTTTTAACATTTTTTTTATTTTTAATTGGAGGATAATTGCTTTATAATATTGTGTTGCTTTCTGCCATAAAACAATATGAATCAGCCATAAGTATATATATATATATATATATATCCTCTCCCTCTTATCCAACTCATAGTTCTGTTTCTTTTAGACAACACAAAACCATCTGCTCTCAAAGAAAAAAAAAAAAAACTTTAATCCTGTAACTATATTGGGGTTTTGACTCCAAAATATCATTCTTCCAGCAAGTAACATAGTAATAGAATTCTTCCAGACTCCTGCTGAAATGTGCCATCTTCTTTCCACGCTGTAGAGCCTCAAGCATAATTTCTACTTACTAGACTTATAGTTTCAATGTATAAGTCCTAATGAAAGTATCACTGAAGTCACTTCCTTCCTCCACAGCTCACCTGCACAGGACTCCCCAGCCATCACAATGCTAGACCTGTGTGTGGACTGAGGGAGACCTAGGACTGAGCAGACCAACAGTGTCATAACAATAGAGGCCAAAGGCTTCCCTGGTGGCTCAGCAGTAAAGAATCCACCTGCAAACACAGGAAACGCCGGTTCGACCTCTGGGTTGGGACGATTCCCTGGAGAGGGGAAAGGCAACCCACTCCGGTATTCTTGCCTGGGAAGTTCCCTGGCCAGAAAAGCCTGGCAGGCTACTTGGGGTCACAAAAGAATGGGACATGACTTAGCAACTAAACAACAATAACAGTAATAGAGGCCAGTAATTTTCTCCTCCAGTCACTAAAACATAATTTGTTCATAGGACTAGAACCCTGAAAGTAAAGAAATCATAAGTCTAGCTTTTGGGTTTGAATTTCTGACGCACACTCATAGCTTTGCATAATGCTCTACATACAGCAGTGATTAAGCAAGTAGTGATTGAGCCAGACCAGGGCTTCTCAGGTGGTGCTAGTGGTAAAGAATCCGCCTGCCAGTGGAGGAAACATAAGACATGAGGGCTTGATCCCTGGGTGGGGAAGATCCCCTGGAGGAGGGCATGGCAACCCACTTCAGTATTCTTGCCTGGAGAATCCCATGGACAGAGGAGCCTGGTGGGCTACAGTCCATAGTGTCACAAAGAGTCAGACACGACTGAAGTGACTTAGCATGCACACACCTAAGCACATATCAGACTGGTCATATCTACAGTCATGTCCATAGCAGGAACCTGGCCCACCTGCATAATACGACACCACAATTAGATTCAGTGTCCCTTAACTCTTACGTTGGAAATCAGCAGATGAAGATAGTCTCATGGCACAAGCGGCTAAGTGCCAAAGGATGTCTTATATTTTGAATTAATTCAACAGATAAACCCTATTAGCTTACAGCCAGATAAGCAGGATTTAAACTATACTTTAAATAGTTTATAAGATATTAGGCTGCCGGCAGCATGCATACACACACACATTCTTGCTCATGTATACACAGCAAAGGCAAAGGAAATTATGAGCCACCACACGGACATTTCATGATGGTCTCACTAGTCAGTAATATTTCCTGTGGCCAGTCCAGAAAGATGAGTGAACAGATCTCAGGGAAACTGCAATGTTTGACCTCACCAAAATTGAGGAATAAGCCATGTATGCATGCCACTGCTCATCATTTTTCTCAGATGAAAGGCCCGTGCTCAAAGTTCCTATGAGAGGGAATCAAAGGGCACCCCCTCCTTGGCCCTGCTCCTGTGGGGACCTCACTTGCAGAGATGTGGCTGAGGTGAGGTGAATCCTCAGGAGTGTGAAGCCCTATGTTCCAGAGTCAGAGGTCTCACTGTGTCAAGGACTCAGTGAAATTTCTAGTCCCTCAGTATTTATTCCAAGTGAAAACAGCAACTGGGACATTCCACTCCCATCAAAATTCCTGAGCGTATTTTCTTGTATAAGAAAATTTTACATTAATACAAAATTTTACATTTAGGATTTTTACTTGAAGACAAAATACTGTCTCCAACCAGAGCTAACGTCTCAGCAAAAAAATAAATAAATAAATAAAATTATCATAAAGGAACTTGAAGTAGAGGGTGTGGATTTGGATATCATCATGTTTACAAAAATGCTAGTGAAATGAATTTACTCGTTACAGCTGGAAAACAATCTTATTGAGTTCCTGTTATGTACACAGGATTATGCTAGAGTCTTTACATGCATTATCTTGTTTAATATATTTACTAGAGTCTAAGGAAATTGGTAAGGTCTTCCCTGTAGCTCAGACTTCCCTGGTGGCTCAGACAGTGTCTGCTTACAACATGGGAGACCTGGGTTTGATCCCTGGGTCAGGAAGATCCTCTGGAGAAGGAAATGGCAACTCAGTCCAATACTCTTGCCTGGAAAATCCCATAGACAGAGGACCCTGGTAGGCTACGGTCCATAAGATCTTAAAGATTCAGACATGACTGGGCAACTTCACTTTCACTTTTCCCTGTAGCTCAAACGGTAAAGAATCTGCCTGCAACACAGGAGACCTTGGTTCGATCCCTGGGTCAGGAAGATCCTCTGGGAAAAGGAACTGGCAGTCCACTCCAGTATTCTTGCCTGGAGAATACCATGGATAGAGGAGCCTGGCAGGCTACAGTCCGTGGGATCACAAAGAGTCAGACATGACTGAGCGACTAACACTACTACTACTATGGAAATGGGTACTATTGTCCCAGTTGTTAAATAAAAGGACAGAAACCTCAGGTTAAATATTGATAGACTGTTTTGACTATATAGCTAATAAGTAGCAGGCTGAAGCTATTACCCACATCTTCATGCTCCTGCATGCATTCACTCTCTGTTGTCCCTTGGTGTTCACTGCAGGGCAGTCCAAGGTAGAGATAAGTGATTCTGAATTCATTCCATTCCACAAAATGTCTCTTTACATTTTCCACCTACCAAAAGCCAGTCTCAAAAGATCATCTGAGCAACAAGAATTTTCATTTGTTCCTGATAGGAAGACAAATGATACAGTGACTTTGAAGACATTTTGACAGTTTCTGATGGAATGGAACACACTCATACCATGTGATCCAACATTTTTACTTCTTGACATTCACCCAAATAAATTGATACCTGAGGTCCACACAAAAACCTGTGTATGCATGCCTATACCAGCTTTATTCATAGTTGCCCAAATGTGGAAGCAATGAAGATGCCCATCATTAGGTGAATAGATAAAGTGTGGTATGTCCAGGTCATGGAATGTTATTCAGTAATAAAAAAGAAATGAGTTCTCAAACGATGAAAAGACACAAAGGAAACTTAAATGTATATTGTTAAGTGAAAGACAGTCTGAAAAGGCTACATTCCAACTATGACATTCTTGGGAAAGTAAAGCTATAGAGACAAGACAAAGTCCAATGGCTGTCTGGCTTTGGCATGTCGGGGGATGGGTGGAGGGATGAGGCAGGTGAAGCAATAGAGATTGTTAAGGCAATGAAGCTAGTCTGCATGACTCCAAAATGGTACATATGTGACATTATATACATATGATGTACGTATGTTTCAAAACATATGAAATGCTCAAACAGGTGAGTGAATCAATGTGGACTATGGACCCTAATAACTAATAATTTAAGTATAAATATTGGCTCAATTACAACAAATGTACCATGCTGATATAAGATATCAACAGTAGGAGAAACTGGGGAGAGGGTGGGTTGTGACTGGGGGGATGATAAATGGGGACTCTATATGTTCCATTTTTTTCTTACAAACCTGAAACTGCTCAAAAAATTTTTATTAATTCTGAAAATAAGCATCTTCAAACTACAGGTTTTTTTTTTAAAGGCCTCTTATGTGTTAGAATCTGTTGTTCATGCCAGAGGCTCCTGATTATGTCACTGTTCCCAAGTACACAAAATATAATGGGGAAGATTATGTACACCCATCAGACTATAGAGTGATAAACCCAGGATTCACACAGTTAAGTGCAAAGGTGAATGGAATAGATGCAAAATGCCATGACCTTTCAGAAAAGAAAACATTCAGCATGTGGTTAAGAAGGTAAATTTAACTCTCTCCTTAATACTAACTCCGGAAGGAAAGGGAGGGGGAGACCCTGTCTGGCTGTAGATAAAGATATAGGAGGTGAAGAAAGATCACTGTCAGTAGAAGGAGAAACCCCAGAAGTGGAGGTTCACAGAATCTGAAGCAGAGAAAGAAAATTCTGATTGTGGAGTTTCCAGTGGGAAGTGGTATATTTTGGGGGATGTGGGGATCTTCCTAATCACTACATTTCTGAACTCCTTTTTTCCCCCTGACTCTGAAGCTGCTCCTGTTATTCTAGTTTATTCCTGGGAAGAGTCACCAATTCACAAAAATGAAAACCAAGGCTTTCATAGGCATTGCTTCTGGGAACACCAGCCTTGCTCCCTGATACAGGCATTGCCTGCTGAAGCTGAGGGCAAGTGGCGTGAAGGGAGCACTATATACTTGTATCTTGGTGTGTTTCTTTGGTCCTCAAAATCCACCTCACCCTCACCCTCCCGAGAAGCCATGGAGAGAGAGGGAAAGAGCAAGAGATGGAGTAAACACTTGAGTGAGACTCAAACAACAACAAAAAAATCACGAACAGGTTCTTTTTAATACTAGTCTAGACGAGGTTTTGCAATGTTGCAGGTTGCTAATTGCAGTAATAACTGCCTGAGAACAATTAGGTAGACACCAAACATTTCTATCAGGTGAATGCATTGTCCTATTAATAAACAGCCATGAAGGTAACCTGGTAAAACCTCTTTGACCGGTTCCATCCTACGGCCCAAGCCTGGTTTGTTCCCATACATTCTGGCTGTATGAAGCAACCGGAGCCAAAGTGGTCACTTGGGTCTCTGAAGGTCTGCAGAGGTGGGTTTTGCAGCTGCTTGCTGCAGTTACTGTGTCTGGTCACTGATTAAAGACAATAGCTGTGAATCAGCGTGTAAGGCATGGTACCCATTACTCATCAACAGATGACCTGAATTTGCCTTCTGGAAATCCTCTTTTCCCCCAGCTTTGTTACTTGCAAACTGACTCTCTGAATAGCTTTTCTCAGGGGAAGCAATTTCTTTTTAATCTTAAGATCAAAGCCCCGATTTGATTTCTTATTTTTAAAATAATCAATTTCATATCCTAAACCATCTCTTTATCTACAATAATCCACAATAGCTGTCCAGCTGCTCAGCATCTTTCCTTTTGACTCTTCCATGGTGGATACATTATTTCAGGAAGGCTTCCTTCAAGCTGGGTCTTCTTGCCCCTCAATTCTTGCATTCCCATCATCACCCCTTAGAATGGTAAGGCTTCCTGTCAGTCAACGCACTCCTTGCTCCCAGTGGGACTGAGTCAGTGCAGCCCTGAGAGGAAGCTTGAAGGAGGCTGTTAGAATCTATTCATAGATGAAAGCGACGTTCCTGCCACAGCGAGAGGTTGCTAATGACGCATGTATACACCAGGAGTGGCACAGAGGAGGAGGAAACGGGAGGAGGAGGAGGGTGTGCAGAAAGGGGGTGGACATAGGATCCAAGAACTATGACAAAGCTTGATATAGGTTCTGTCACCTTTTGGTGAGGACAGAATTCCAAGGATATAACTTGCTAGCACTAGCTGCCCTGACACTGATTCCGTGTCCTTTGTCAGAATTCCCATGTGGAGTAGCCATTCCTGCACACATACACACACCCCATGAGGCTGCTCAGCTCCATGACACCTGCAAGATTTCTGCCAAACTGCTGAGGACCCCTGGAATGAGGGCTGAGGAAAAGAGGAGGGTGGGGAAGGTGTAGAGGGGAAGACAGTCCTTCATGTCTCAACCATTCAATGGTGATACACTGTGTACCAGGCTCTGTTCTAGGTCTGAAGAGATATAACATAGTCTGTGTCCTGAAAGAAATTGTAGCATATTAGACTTTGGAGAGTTGTCCAAGATGAACAACAAAAACAAAATCCCTCAAAATGTTACTGAGGTTACATGGAAGAAAGATCAAAGACTTTAGGGCTGTTTGCCACACAGGACTAACTTATCCTGAATAATGCAATATGCAAGAAAATAGTCCATGGAGTTCATGAAAAGGCAGATTCTCTATTATGCCATCCATGAACCATTTATTCAGAATCTTCTAGTCCCTGGAACTATGTTAGCTGTTGGTATATGACAGGAGCCAACCATCTCTTGTCCCCTTTTCAGAAACTCAAAGAGCAATGAAGAAGCATCTGAGGATGTGGAGAATGCTATGGACTGAGTAGATGATTTTGCTCCACAGAAAGTCCTGCTTTCTGTGAAAAGATTAGGAGTTTCCTTTACTGGGATCTTATAAGACAGGCCAGGAAAGCATGTTAAGGACTCAGGAAGTCAAAGTAGCAGACAGCCCACTGACCTTGATCAAGTTGGGTTTTAGTCATAATTCCACCATGATTAGGTTGCATTCAGGGGACTCATTGTCTTCCTCTGGAAATTAGATTTGATAACCTCATAATATGTCTCCCAAATTCAAAAGCTAATTATACTAAGATTCTCAATGCCCCCCACCCCCAAATAACTCTTTAATATGCTATTGAAAGGTAATATAATCCCTACTTGTACTTTTCCATCACATTGGTGGCCTCTTCTTCAATTCCCACCCCAGTCCTGATTCCCCACCCTTCTTATCGCTCATTTTCCTAACATGTCAGGTTCTGTTGAGGAAGTTGTCCTCTCTTAACTCATGTTAAAACTTGAAGAGGGAATATAATATGGAATAGAATGGGGAAGTGCCAGGTGTAGAAAGAAGACTCTATCCTTCCAACTTGTGATTTTGAGAAAGTCGGTTTACTCCTGTGGGCTTCAGTTTCCCCTACCTGTGGCTCCCCCACACCCATCCTACGTGCCCACACACACCACTATGTATTAGAAACACATGTGTTATGAGCAAGAAATAAACCTGCCAGGTTCGGGAATTATTTGCTGAAAATGCCTCATCTATCTTGACAAATGCAAGGTTCGGAAAGAAAGCTTAGAGGGTTTATTAAAATGCAGATTCTCATCCCCATGCTGACTGAATTAGAATTTCAGGTGGTAGGGATTTGGCATCACAACCTTGAAAAGCTTAGTCAATTTGATGCACACCAAAAATTAAGAACTTTGCTGCAGACAGGTATTTGCATCCATTGATTACGCTGGCAGCAATTAACAGAGCCTCTGAATTTTCTCACTCAGGTCACTCACAGAAAATAACACCAGTTAGGTGACCAGCCAAGAGAGCTTCTTATTCCTAGAAGCTATGTGGGGCAAGGATGAGGGAGGGATGGCCCCCATGGTGGCCCCCGATGTCCCCTATGACAGACCTTGCCTGTCCCCCAAATGGAGGCCATGACTGTTTCAGACCACCCTTCACTCCTTTGCACAGTGTGTGTGGGGGGATATGGGGTGGGGAGCCTTGATATCAGACTGGTGGTCTAGGGCACAGTGCGAAGGGGATGGCACACAGCAGAATGCACTAAATCTCACCCTGGAAGCCTGGGAGACAGAAGCCTGGAAGCCAGAGTGCAAGATTCTGCCACACATGAAAACTGCCTTCAGAGCCACAGAGCTGGACTGAAAGAGTAAAAGAGCAAAGTAGGCTGGGCGGACTTGGCTTTAATAAGAACAGTTCTAAAAACATGGCCAGCTTTATAGTTCTGTGTATTTCTAGCCCCAGTTAGATGCCTGTTTTATGGGAGGACCCTGAGCCAGTGGGCTGAGAAGCAGCTTCATCCAACCCACAACCCCCTACACCTTGTGCCAAACACTGTCTCCAGAAACAAAGCAGGATGCAAACCCAGGACCAGAAAGTATTCCCACAGGACTCCCCACATCGCCTGGGATCTTCTACATAAGCCCTATCTTGGCCCACGGGCCTGCTTTACAGCAACGGCAGCTTCCCTCTTTGCTTCACACTACTTGCTTGTCCAAGTCTGAGCTTGGCAGACTACCTCACCTACGGCAGGGGTATCTGAGGGACAGCCCACAGATGAGCTCATCTGCGCTCTTTCCACAGATTTCAAGAACGCTTTTGTCTGGTCTTCTGCAACCACATGAGCACAAAGTACATGAATGTCTGAAAAATATGGGTGCATCTGTGCCCCTCTGGGCACGCACAGATTTGGGACACTTTATACTAGAAAATGCTCTGATCTAAGAAAGGATATGTTACTGCATGGCTAATAAAATGCATCATCTGTGTGCATTAAAGAGCCCTTTCAATCCTTAATTATTATCATTATACCCAAACAGCTAGTGCTCTGGAATTTCATACTGGGATGGGCTTTGCAAACTAGCACTTCAATTTCCCCAATGGCTGGCTGAGGGCAGCAGGGAGCAGGCCCACTGAGATTTGGACATACCACAGACAATTCCTTTGAGAGGAATTGTTTGGAATTATTTTAGCAACAACTGGTTGGATGCTGAAACTATGTAAATTCTGTGCTTATAGGCATTGGTATTCTTCTGGTTCAGTTGTTTCAGCTAGATGACTTGTTGACTGAGGTTACCATAGTCATCTTTCCAAAACCACTAAAGGGAATTCCCCAAATTTCCCTAACATAATGGGCATCTCTTAAAGGCACAAAATAAAAGCTGTCAAAAGAGATTCTTTGACTTGTATAATCAGTTCACTCATGCAGTAAACCAAAGCTAGGGCTATTTGCATTGCTTATGGCACTATTCTGCTTCAAGTTCATGTCTATGCCAAACCTACCATTCCATGATTGCACTGGATTCTTGCTTCATGCTTAAGTCTGTGTTAGGTGCTGTGGGAGTTTCAGAAAAATAGAAGCCCAACCACGGAGGAGCTTAGAGTCTAACAACAAAACAAACATTATCTGGAGAAGTATAGAAAAGGGGTCAGAAACACCAGATTCATGTCAGGCAGGTTGGGTTCAAATTCCCATCCCCCTACTTTCAGTTTGTCTGAACCTGGGTGCCAAATGTTTTCTCCCCTGTTGTTGTCATTTAGTCACTAAGTCGTATCCGACCCTTTGCAGTCCCATGGAATGTAACACACCAGGCTTCCCTGTCCTTCACTATCTTCAGGAGTTTGCTCAAACTCACGTTCATTGAGTCAGTGATGTTATCCAACCATCTCATCCTCTGTCATCCCCTTCTCCTCCTGCTTTCAATGTTTCCCAGCATCAGGGTTTTTGCCAATGAGCTGGCTCTTCGCATCAGGTGGCCAAAGTATTGGAGCTTCACCTTCAGCATCAGTCCTTCCAATGAATATTCAGAGTTGATTTCCTTTAGGATTGACTGGTTTGATCATCTTGCTGTCCAAGGGACTCAGAAGAGTCTTCTCCAGCATCATAATTCAAAAGTATCAATTCTTAGGTACTCAGCCTTCTTTATTGTCCAACTTTCACATCCATACATGACTACTGGAAAAACCACAGCTTTGACTATACAGACCTTTGCTGGCAAAGTGAAGTCTCTGCATTTTAATATGCTATCTAAGTTTGTTTTCCCCTGAGTCTCTATTAATATTTTTATCTAGTGCAAACTGAGGATAACAGTACTACATTGAGAGTGATTATGAGAATTGATAATGCTCAAAATGCATTGAGCACGAACCTGACTCTCACTACACGGGAGCAAAGATGATGACGATGATGAAACAACAGTAAACAATAGAGTATCTAGTTAGAAGGAAAATTATAAAATATCGATGATAGTTTGATAGGAATTTGGAAAAGTGAGAGCCCCTTGGGGTTGAAGCAATCAACAGTTTAGGGGTAAAGGTGGATCAAGTTGAGCCTGAAAGGCTATGTAGCATTCAGATGGTGGAAGTTAAGATTTGAGATTACAATTGTACAAATCAACTACGGCTAGTAGAGACTTGCGAAGTATCAGCATGACATGTTGTGGCATTCCAGCCACTTTCAATATATGACCCTGTCATGTGATTAATGCCATCCATGTAGCTCCCACTGAAGAGATATTCAAACTTAATTTCCTAGTGGCCTCTCCTAATTCTTTGATTCTATTCTTTCCAGAGGTAACACCCTGATATTGCAAACAGCACACTTTAAAATTGAAGGTTACAGATGAGATTAAATTTGCTTAATCAACTGACTTTAAAATAGGGAAATTATCATGGATTATCTGGTTATCTGGGTGGGCCCAATGTAATTATAAGAGCCCTTAAATATGAAAGAGGGAGGCAGAAGAGGAGGTCACAGTGTTGTAATGTGAGAAAGACTCAACTCAACATGGCTGACTTTAAAATACAGAAAGGGATCCATGAACCAAGTAACAGGAATGAATTCTAGAAGGGCTCTAGAAGCTAGAAAGGGAAAATAACTTGCTCCTCTCCCAGACTGTCCAGAAAGAAGGCTGACAACATTATGATTTTAGCCTAGTGAACATCTGGCCTCCAGAATTGTAAAATAATAAATTTGTATGTGTTTTAAGCCACCAAGTTTTGATAATTTGTTACAGAAGTGACAGAAAATTAACACATCAGGAAAAGCTTATTGATGCAGCTAGTCCAAATCTTTTATTACATGTTTAATTTTAGCTACCATATTTAAATTTCTGAGAGCTTTCTCACACCAAGAAGTTTTTTGTTTCCTACTATCTTATTCTTGCTTTATTTGTACAATAAAAGCCAGAGAAAAGGAATACTATCTTTGTTATAGATTCATTGGAAAAGACTCTGATGCTGGGAGGGATTGGGGGCAGGAGGAGAAGGGGACAACAGAGGATGAGATGGCTGGATGGCATCACTGACTCGATGGATGTGAGTCTGAGTGAACTCCGGGAGTTGGTGATGGACAGGGAGGCCTGGCGTGCGACAATTCATGGGGTCGCAAAGAGTCAGACACGACTGAGAGACTGATCCGATCTGATCTTTGTTATAAATAACTCTTAATCTAGAATTCTGTATGCAGCTCAAATATCTTCAGCATTCAGTTCAGTTCAGTTGCTCAGTCATGTCTGACTCTTTGCAACCCCATGAATCGCAGCACGTGAGGCCTCCCTATCCATCACCAACTCCCAGAGTTCACTCAAACTCATGTCCATTGAGTCAGTGATGCCATCCAGCCATCTCATCCTCTGTCGTCCCCTTCTTCTCTTGCCCCCAATCCCTCCCAGCATCAGAGTCTTTTCCAATGAGCCAACTCTTCGCATGAGGTGGCCAAAGTACTGGAGTTTCAGCTTTAGCATCATTCCTTGCAAAGAACACCCAGGACTGATCTCCTTCAGAATCAACTGGTTGGATCTTCTTGCAGTCCAAGGGACTCTCAAGAGTCTTCTCCAACACCACAGTTCAAAAGCATCAATTCTTTGGTGCTCAGCTTTCTTCACAGTCCAACTCTCACATCCATACCTGACCACTGGAAAAACCATAGCCATGACTAGACGAACCTTTGTTGGCAAAGTAATGTTTCTGCTTTTTAATATGCTATATAGATTGGTCATAACTTTCCTTCCAAGGAGTAAGCGTCCTTTAATTTCATGGCTGCAGTCACCATCTGGAGTGATTTTGGAGCCCAAAAAAATAAAGTCTGACACTGTTTCCACTGTTCCCCCATCTACTTCAGCATTCAGGGTGAAGCAAATACTTTGGCAAATACTAGTGGTGCTTACCATTCAGAGACCCTGTAAAATTTGATGAAAATTACTAATAGATATACATTTGAACAAAGAAATTGGAAATAGAAGCAAATAATGAAGTGCAACTAATAAATTGCAATTAAAAATGATAAATATATGTAAAAATCTAAATAATCATTAACTCTTTAAAACCCCCAAATAGTAACAACTTGGGAGATATAACTAGAAAGTGACATGGAAATAGTAGAAAACAATATCAAGTAATTCAGAAGATAAGTGGTTAGATTTAAAGCTTTCTATCTTCTGAGAGTTGGACTGTGAAGAAGGCTGAGTGCCGAAGAATTGATGCTTTTGAACTGTGGTGTTGGAGAAGACTCTTGAGAGTCCCTTGGACTGCAAGGAGATCCAACCAGTCCATTCTAAAGGAGATCAATCCTGGGTGTTCTTTGGAAGAAATGATGCTAAAGCTGAAACTCCAATACTTTGGCCACCTCATGCAAAGAGTTGATTCATTGGAAAAGACTCTGATGCTGGGAGGGATTGGGGGCAGGAGGAGAAGGGGATGACAGAGGATGAGATGGCTGGATGGCATCACTGACTCGATGGACATGAGTCTGAGTGAACTCCGGGAGTTGGTGATGGACAGGGAGGCCTGGCGTGCTGTGATTCATGGGGTTGCAAAGAGTTGGACACGACTGAGCGACTGAACTGAACTGAGCTGAAAAGGCCTTTACATTCTTTGGGAGGAAAGTAGAAATGTTGATGAATTTGGTACTTTAAGTCAAGTATTCATATCAAAGTGTACAGATAATACAGATCTTCAAAAAGATTTTTTGTATTCACCCCCATAAAGGAAATCAATCCTCAATATTCATTAGAAGGACTGATACTGAAGCTCCAATATTTTGGCCACCTGATGTGAAAAGCTGACTCATTAGAAAAGACCCTGATGCTGGGAAAGATTGAAGGCAGGTGGAGAAGGGGATGACAGAGGACAAGATGGTTGGATGGCATCACTGACTCAATGTAGATGAGTTTGAGCAAGCTCCAGGAGATGGTGAAGGACAGGGAGGCCTGGCGTGCTGCAGTCCATGGGGTTGCAAAGAGTTAGACACGACTGAGTGACTGAACAACCACTTCAAACGTGTGGTAGTTATTAGACCTGTTACTAGGTCGTTACTTAATGTGTGATAAACAAGTTCATATATCACTGTACTATATTTAAAATTATTGATAACTAAATTTCTATATGACTGGTTCCTTTGTAATCCTATGTATATTATTTTGTACATTTAAAAACATCCTTCTGAGAAGAGGTCCCTAGGCTTCCTCAGAATATACAGTGCAATTTACGGCACAAAAAATCACAGCACACTTAGTACATTAGGACCTCTCATTAGCCTCTTTAATTCAAATTACTACAAAAAAACTAGAGATTTTTTTTTTTCCCTTATATCCTCATAAATTTGTCAAAGCTTCAGTGGCTTAAATACATATTCATAGAAACTGCCTACTGTGAAATAATAAAAGATTTCAGGGAATTCCCTGGTGGTCAGTGGTTAGGACTTTTTGCTCTCACTGCTGAGGGCCCAGGTTCAATCCTTGGTTGGGGAACTAAAATCCACAAGCCACATGGACATGGTGTGGCCAAAAAAGAAAAACACGAGCCCACATATAGAAGCAATATTATGCCTATGTAAAACTGACTCACTTTGTTGTACAATACAAAGTAATACAACACTGTAAATCAACTATACTCCAATTAAAAAATAAGAACTCTCTGGTCAGATTAAGATGTTCTCCATGAGTTGCTCATATTGTAGATTTTAAATCAAGATATGGTCATTATTTGAGCCCTAAGCACAATTAGTCTAATGCTTCATTTGTCAAATGGAGAAAATCATAACCATACTGTGTCAGAAAATTCAGAGCACATAGTCTTAAAACCTATTTGTCTTCTTGTTTTAACCAAGATTATATTATCACATGGAGAGCTTTAAAAAGGTAATGATTGTAAATGAATTAGAATATGGGCTTTGGATTACATAGATGAGGACTTGAATCCTGGACTCACTACTTTCCTGTTCTAGATGGTTGGGAAATTATTTTTTCAACTCTGTCAGTGCTCAGTTTTCTCATCTTTAAAACAATGATGATAAAAATTGCATCATTTGGTCAAACTAAAGGAGATTGTGGTGCTTACCAGTTAGCGCTAGTGGTAAAGAACCCACCTGCCAATGCCGGAGACATAAGAGGTATGGGTTCGATCCCTGGATCAGGAAGATCCCCTAGAGGAGGGCATGGCAACCCAATCCAGTATTTTTGCCTGGAGAATCCCATGGACAGAGGAACTTGGCAGGCTACAGTCCATAGGGTCGCAAAAAGTCAGACACGACTGAAGTGACTTACCACACACAAAGGAGATAGTATATGTAAAGTGTGCAGCAAGTTACTTAGCTCATATATACTATTTTCTGTATTCATGGAAAATTTGCATTCAAACTAAATAGATATGCCACAAACTCAATATGAGTATCTGAGAGTAAGGGACTTAACTAGAGAGCAAATGTTGACTAAATTGAGACAATATCCTCCCATTTTGATTTCCTTCTATTCCTCTGATGGAGTTTAAGTCCTACTAATGAACTGATACATGAACATTTTACTTCTGTTGCTGGTTGTTTTTATCACAGTGAGTGATGGAGATTTTATCTAACCAGTGGAAATAAAGTTGTAAATGTGTTTCTACTTTGCCACCCCACCCCCCATCACGTTGGTCGAGTGCTGAAAGCTCCTGAAATGATTTACTTAGTTTTAGGCAGATTGATAGACACCGGAAACACACTCATTTCCATTTCAAATTCAGAGGAAATTGTCTCTGCTTTGATCCTTTTTTGACTTCATAGATTTGGAAAGCTGCTAGACTAGCCCTTTTACAGTGCAGATGAAGAGGCTAGGACCATGCTCAAGCACAGTTTAATTAGCTTTACATCTGTTGTCAGAAACAATACATTCAGTCCAGTAAGACATGAAACTTGGTGGTCTGCCTCAAAAACAAAGCAAAAAAGCCTTTAGATCTACCTTTCATGAAGTAGGCATTAAGAAATAATTTCAAGAAGGGTCCCCAAGTAGACAATGCCTCGTAGTTTAATAGGAATAAGTACCATCTGCCAGTGATGGGTGTTAATAATCTTAAAATTGGAATGATCCTGACAGAAGGTAAAACAACTGCTCCTATTTTTTTTAAATGAGGAACAGAATTTATGTGATTAATAAATAACAAACCACATATTCCCCTACTTCATATTTTCCTCACAGTTATTTCTGCTAGGTGTCAATTGTAGATACTAATTAAATTTCTACTCAAAGAACTAGATGCTATCATTTTTTGATGAGCTCTTACAGAAGAACTGGACACTTGAGACTCTGGTCCTTCATCAATTGGAACTGTGAGTAAAAGGGAAGTTCAGTATTTACTATTTATTTATATTTAAAACAGTACCTCATATTTCCTCATGAAAAATGACAATAAACCCTGTAACACATACTGACAGAAAAATGAGACAGGTTGCAGAACTATTTTAAGAAAGATCAGTGCTGAAGACAAAAAGTCAAATGAGATACCTCAAGGTCCTTTCTCTTTATCCCATCTAAGATTTAGTAAACAAATACCAGAGAAAAAGTGTTGCAGCTTAGTACATACAGCAGAGGTGTTAGCATCTTACATAGGCTTCCTCCTGCCACTTGATACACGATGTAAAAGCTGGATAAATATTATCCTGTAGTTGTAGAAACAAGAATGAACAGCTTGCATGGGGTATCGCTTCACAGTCCTCCTGGGGATATTGTGTTACCTCTGCACCATCTCTCAATCTTTTTTCTTTCTGAATCATTTTAATTCAATTTATGAAAGTCACATACACGTGTGGTCTGAAGCAATGGGTAGCTTTTCACTGTTGAAGCCTTTCCTTGGCAGGGGAGAGACAGCCTCTGATAATGGCTTCCCAGATAGCTATTCAGGAGCCTTCAACCAGCCAGAGGAAATAAAGTTGAAGAATTAAGTGAGACCGATGACTTCAAGTGGAGAAACTGAAAGAAACGGAACAGAGTGATAAACAGCTCACTCTGGGTAGCAATGAATCCATGGGCTGCACTTGATTCTAAGCAGGAGTGACTGGTGATGCTAAAGAACACTGAAGGGAGAGCTATTGCAACCAACCCCAGTAAATCCACTCTAGTTTATTTAATTCTGCATGTCTCTCAAAGCTGAGTTTTGACTATTGAAAAATAAGCAAACTCCTCATTCAAAGACAGGCCACAGAAAAGGAGGCACACTGCAGTTAGAGGTACTGTTGTGGTGAGTGGTAGGAGAAATAAATAGAAGGCAAATATAGATTACCATGGAGAAATCAGTTCTCCTTTCTTGAGGTTCTTTATGCACCATGATGACTTTATGCTAATAAAGGGATACTTGATCTTATTGCTCAGTGAGGAGCCCCAGGTATAGAAGCAGACTGGCTCCATTCCAGTTCTTCCACTGAGTAAACTTGAGTAAATTTTCAAAGCCTTAGTTTTCTTATCTGCAAAAACAGGATAATGAGGTTATATCTATTCCATTAACTAATTCTCTGGAAGGTGCTTAGCACAGTATTGTGTCATTTATAAACATTCGATATATGTTTACTATTATTATAAGTGCTTCCTTAATAGTGATTATGCCATGCAAATGAACCGTAAGAATCAATAATATTTTAGCATCTATTATGTTTCAAGTAGTGAGCTAAGAATTTTACATGCATTGCTGTTAGCCCTCTTCAGAGCTCAAGGCAGAACACAGAAAAAATTGTGTTGAGAGTCTGAGATCTGGGAAAGTCAATCTCTTGCAGCTGGTTAGATGCTGTCAGTAGCTAATAAAATGGAGAAAACTTGCCCATTTTAGAATGAATTCGGGAGCCTATGAAAGGAAAGCTATTAGGGATGCTACTCTTCCTACCATGGACCAAGAATGGAACAGGATCACTCAAAAAGGCACAGTTTTATCTTAGAGCTTCAAAAAACAACGACAATTTTTAAATGTAAAGTTATCAGATTAAAGCATTTTAAATTAGGGAAAAGCCAACTCCCCAAACTGTAGGTTTGTCAATGATCTTGGATTTCTAAAGAATTGTTAGACCAGGAAATGAAACTCACTAATAATCAGTTTCTCAAACACCTGAGTGTTCATACAGCACCAAAAATATAAGTACACACAGCTCAGTTCAATCTCATTCTTCCCCTATTCAATTCATTGTAGCAGTATGTAAGCACACAATCGTTTCCTCTGCCCACAGCAGGCTCAGTCTAAGTAAGAGTTAAAAGTCTTTCCAGAGCACATTGGAAAGGTGTGACTTTTTTTTTTTTAATGTTGTTTAAATATTGTTTTGAGAAAAAGGAGGGAAAATTAAAGAAATAGCACTTTGACAAGATTCATCCACATAGTCCATTCATTATAGGTTTTGTTAGGGGTAACAGATTACATTTTTTAATGTAAATATCAGTGAGAGATGTATGCCTGTTTTTGCACCTTAATGGTCATTACTCCTGTCAGAAAATTTAATATAATCATGAAAACAGAAAAAGGTTAGAAAATGGGAAAGTTGAAACAATAAGGGTGGCAAAATTGGGTTGAGTTCATCTGTGAGGAGTGAAAATGTTACATAGGGCATTGAGAGTCTAGAAATTATAAAATGATAGCTTTATAGGAGGAAGGGAAAGTTTTCCAAAAAACAATCAAAGGAGCTGTTTTTGTTCAGCCGCCCAGTCCTGTCTGACTGTTGTGACCCCATGGACTGCAGCATGCCAGACCTCTCTGTCCACTGTCTCCCAAAGTTTGCCCAAGTTCATGTCCATCGCATCAGTGATGCCATTCAGCCATTTCATCCTCTGATGCCCTCTTCTCCTTCTGCTCTCAATCTGTCCCAGGATCAGGGACTTTTCCAATGAGTTAGCTGTTTGCATCAGATGACCAAAATACTGGAGTTTCAGCTTCAGTATTAGTCATTCCAGCAAGTGTTCAGGGTTGATTTTCCTTAAGATTGACTGGTTTGATCTTGTTGTCCAAGGGATTCTCAGGAGTCTTCTCCAGCACCATAGTTCAAAGGCATCAATTCTTTAACAAAGGAGTTAAAAAGAGTCAAAAAGAAATTTATCTATTTACAAATTCTATGTAACAATAATGCTAGTAACCAGGTAAGTTCCTTGCAAAACTATCATCTTACTTTGGGTAAACAAATCCCTAATGATGTGCTCTATTGTATGAGTAATAAATTCAAGATGAAACTAAACATAAGCAGCTTCTGATCACTCCTTCACCTGCATGCACCTGTTCCAAAGGACTTCTTGTTGCTCACTGTTGAATGCCAGCTGCTTGGAGCACTGACTCTGATGATTTTGGCCTGCACAGCATGTCTTACTGGGAATTCTGAGTGTCCTTCCTCTGGGTGTGGTGGCTTCATTTATTTCTTCCTAGGATCACTGGCCACCTACAGCACCACTCTCCTCTGTGTCCTCTGCTCATTCTCACTGTTTTAGCCTAGAGGAAAATCCTACTGCTCCAATGAACACAAATAACGATCCTTTTCATCACCCCTGGTAACTTCCCTTTTCTCTTTATTGATTGGATTTTGAATTTTGAGTATCCCCAAAGCAACTGGCCAATCAAGCCTTGAAGTGTTTTGGGCTTTGATGCCTGCTAGTCTTGTGTCTCTGCCATTCCATCCTGTTCAATTTTAGAAACTTAAGACTATCTAGTTTACTAGGAAGATTATTTTCTAATAGTTCAGTTAGTGAGTTTTCCTTTTAAATATATATATATATATATATATACAGACACATATTTTTTCCCTCATTCCAAAGTATTTGAGGATACATATAAATTTATATACATTTAGTCGGAGAAGGCAATGGGGACCCACTCCAGTACTCTTGCCTGGAAAATCCCAGAGGAGCAGGCAGAGGAGCCTGGTGGGCTGCAGTCCATGGGGTCGCTAAGAGTTGGACAAGACTGAGCGACATCACTTTCACCCTTCGCTTTCATGCATTGGAGAAGGAAATGGCAACCCACTCCAGTATTCTTGCCTGGAGAATCCCAGGGACGGGGGAGCCTGGTGGGCTGCGTCTATGGGGTCGCACAGAGTCCGACACGACTGAAGCGACTTAGCAGCAGTAGCAGCAGCAGCATACATTTAGTTATCTTAATCTAATCCTAAATAAAATTTAAAGATTTTTATGAGTGTAATTGTTTTACAATGTTGTTTTCTGCTATACAGCAAACTGAATTAGCTATATGTGCATATGTGTATACACATATGTATATACACATATACAAACACATACACGTATGTGTGTATATATATACATACACATACATATATGTCCCCTCTCTTTTGGATTTCCTTCCTATTTAGATCACTACAGAGCACTGAGTAGAGTTCCCTGTGTTATACAGTAGGTTCTCATTAGTTATCTATTTTATATACAGTAATGTGTATATGTCAATTCCAATCTCCCAGTTCATCCCACTCCCTCTTTCCCCCCTTGGTACTCTATCTCTTTCTGTTTTGCAAACAGGTTAATCTGCACTGTTTTTCCAAATTCCACATTAATTCCACATTAATATACAGTATTTGGTAGGAACCTAAATGTCCAGAGGACTGAGTAAAGAAGATGTGGTACATATACACAATGGAATATTATCCAGCCATAAAAAGGAAGGGAATTATGCCATTTGCAGAGATGTGGATAGATCTAGAGATTGTCATACAGAGTGAAGTCAGAAGGAGAAATTATCATATATTAAATAAGATTTTAATATTGTTACCTTTAAAACATGACAGCAAGAGAATTTTCAGGAACCTTCTGAACAGGGATAAGATATCAGGAGAGCTCTGATGTGTACAACCAGGACCTAGCTAAACACCTCTACTTCCATTTCCAATGGTACAGCTTTCAGTGCCCTTTCTTCATTGACTCTAACTGTTTATAGTTGACACTTTTAACTGACCATTGCTGAAAGACAAACAGCATTAAGAACTTTGATCTTGGAATACAAAAGGATGTAAAATACCAATTCTACACATTTGTATCAGTGATCTTTGTCTTATCTGTAAGTTATATCTATATAATAAACCTTTTGTAGAATATGGAGATGGCTTTATGACTTCAAAAAGACATGTTTAAAGCAAAATATATAATTGTTATACACAATTTAGAAACAAAGATTGATCGAGAAAAAAGACGAGCCACATCAAGACGGGCTATATGCAAAGAAATGCTTGCATAGCAGTTTAAAACCTCTCTCATGGGATATTTCAAATACAAAGCATAAACATAAGTTTTGCTGACAAAGCTCTGTCTAGCAAAAAGCTATGGTTTTTCCAATAGTCATGTATAGATGTGAGAGTTGGACTATAAAGAAAGCTGAGTCCCAAAGAAATGATGCTTTTGAACTGTGGTGTTGGAGAAGACTCTTGAGAGTCTCTTGGACGGCAAGGAGATCCAACCAGTCCATCCTAAAGGAAATCAGTCCTGAATATTCACTGGAAGGATTGTTGCTGAAGCTGAAGCTCCAATATTTTGGCCACTTGATGCGAAGAACTGACTTATTGGAAAAGACCCTGATGCTGGGAAAGATTGAAGGCAAGAGGAGAAGGGGACAACAGAGGATGAGATGGTTGGATGGCATCACTGACTCAATAGACATGAGTTTGAGCAAGTTCTGGGAGTCAGTGATGGATATGGAAGCAAGGCATGCTGCAGTTCTTGGAGTTGCAAAGAATTGGACATGACTGAGTGACTGAACTGAACCAACAAATTTCCAAAATCTAAAAAAAAATTCAGTTTATTTCTTAAGTTATGAAAGCAAATTTAGTCTTTTTTATTGCTAAAACTTGTTAAATTTCTACCTACATTTTCATACATATCGTTAACCAACATAATCTGTCATTTGACAGTTTGTCCGAAAGTCTATAGCATAATTTGACTTATGAACAATCATGAAATGATTATCAAAATGTTTAGTGAGTATTCATCATCTCATATAAATACTAAATTAAAGAAACAGAAAAAAGCTGTGTATGATGAGAACTCTTGGGATTTACTCTCCTAGTAATTTTCATTTATAACATAGAGCAGTTAATTATGTTTATTATGTTGTATATTATCTCTAAAATGTATTTATAACTGGAAGTTTATAGTACCTTTTGATTGCCTTCATCCAGTCTTCCATCCAGTCCCCTCACGCCCTCCTCTAGTAACCACATACCTGATCTCTTTTCCCATGAGTTTATTTGTTTGTCTTTGTTTTGGGGAACATGATTGAGCTATAACACTGTTATTTCCTATTATACAACATAGTGATATTTTTTCCCCTACAGATTTCAAAATGATCACAAGTCTAGTTACTAATTTTATCATACTACTTGGCTGAATAGAGTCAACTACTTCATTGCTGACTATATTCCTCACACTGCATATCTCATATCCGTGGTTAATCTATTTTGCAAATGAAAAATAATCTTCCCTCACGTATTACTTTCCTTGCCCCAAACCCCTCTCTCCTGCAACCACCTATTTGTTCTCTGTATTCATAATTTTGTTTATGTTTCTGCATTTGTTTTGTTTTGTAGACTTTTCACATAAAAGGGAAATCATGCAGTGTTTGTCTTCTCTGACATTTCATTTAGCACAATAACCTCTAGGTCCTTCCTTAATGCTGCAAATGGCAAGATTTCATTCTTTTCATGGATGAATAGTATGCTATTGTACCCATATATCACATCTTCTTTATCCATTTGTCTATTGATGTGCCGTTTGGTTGCTTCTGTACCTTGGCTATTGTAAATAATGCTACAGTGACCATGGAGGTACATATATCCTTTCCAATTAGTTTGTTTTCTCCAGATAAATACCCAGGAGTGAAAATGTTGGATCATATGATAATTCTATTTGTCATATTTTGAGGAATTTCCATACTGTCTTTCATAGAGGCTACATCAATTTACATTTCCACCAACAGTACATGAGGGTTCAGTTCCCTTTTCTTCACATCATCAGCACTTGTTATTTGTTGTCTTTTTGATGACAGCGTTATGACAGGTCTGAGGTACTGTGGCTTTGGTTTGCACTTCCTTGGTTATCAGTGACACTGAGCATCTTTTCACATGTTGTTGGGCATCTGTGTGTCTTCTTTGGAAAAATATCTATCCAGATTCTCTGCCCGTTTTTCAATCAAGTTGTTTCATTTTTGTTTTTTGATGTTGAACTGTGTGGGTCTTCTGTATATTTTAGATATTAACCACTTATCAGATACATTGTTTGCAAATATCTCCTATTCAGTAGATGATTTTTGTTTTGTTGATAGCAGTTTGCTTTTTATAAAATATGGATATTACTAAAAATTACAATAAATAAAATTTTCAGTTACACTTCTAACATCTTTTTAATCTTAGATATACTAAATAAAAGATTTTTATTAAAATGCTATTTTTTTATTCAGTAACCTGCAAAAATGATGAAAAGACTAAAATTTCTAAGAGGGTTTGGAACATTAGGTTAGTTTGAGAAATCACTATTTAAAGTAAGCCTTGGGAGTGTCTTACACACTATAGGAGAATAATGAAGTTCTGTTAGAGATTGTTATTTGGAGGTAGAGCTTCATTGCAATGATTTTAATTTTTTGGCATTTAAATTAATCCCACTGGTAAGTACTTAAAAAAAATCATATAAGCTCCTATCTAGTTATGATCAATCTAAACTGACTGGGGAACTAATATAAAATAATAATTATCAGCGATTCAGCATAGACCCATAAAATTAATTATATTAAGTTAATGTGATGAAAATTTTTTTAGTTTATAGATATAGTCAATTATCAGCCATCATTGCCATGTTTTTTCTTCTGAACAAGTTTGTTAATAAAATGTGTTCAATATAGTTATGTGGTATTCATTAGTGTAAATTTCTCCCTTTTTGATTACCATAGCCTAGTACCATCATGTAGACACAGCTTGTGTAGACACAAATTCCACAATGATAATGTTGAAGAGAGAATTGATGTCCTGAATACACCAGACATTTAAGAAATAGAATCTTGGGTGAGGCAATTTCTTTCAAGATGGGTATGTTATGACTGTAAGTTAAAGTTTGAAAGTGTCTTGGGCTTCCTGGTGGCTCAGAGGTTAAAGCGTCTGCCTGCGTCTGCCTGCAGTGTGGGAGACCTGGGTTCAATTCCTGGGTCGGGAAGATATTCTGGAGAAGGAAATGGCAACCCACTCCAGTATTCTTGCCTGAAGAATCCCATGGACAAAAGAGCCTGGTGGGCTGCAGTTCACGGGATCACAAAGAGTCGGACACGACTGAGCGACTTCACTTTCACTTTATGGAGAGCAATGGTGACTTTTTTTCTCTATGCCACAGGTCAGATGACAGTTACATGTGCTAAACACGTCACTAAGAATACCCAAGGTGGTTGCAATGGCAAGCACATTAATTCTATTCCCATCTATTTCTATTCCATCTACTTCATTCATTCTATTCATCTACTTCATTAGGCTTCCCTGGTGGCTCAGACAGTAAAGCATCTGCCTACAATGCGGGAGACCCAGGTTTGATCCCTGAGTTGGGAAGATCCTTTGGTAGAAGGAAATGGCAACCCACTCCAGTACTCTTGCCTGGAAAATCCCGTGGACAGAGGAGCCTGGTAGGCTGCAGTCTATGGGGTCGCAAAGAGTTGGACACGACTGAGTGACTTCACTTCACTACTTCATTCAAAAAAGCATATCAGAATTTAAATGTGTGAGAGTCCTCCTGGATTTTATTATAGTGAGAATTTTAACCAATTCTTATGTCAGAAAAGAAAAAATAATATTTTATGACTTTGAGTATTAATTAGAATAATGATATATGCTAGACCTCACAAACCAGCACACAATAGTACGTTGAAATGCCAGAATTGAGAACCAGCCACTAAGATACCACAAAGTATGCCCTTTAAGATTTGAGATACTTGAGATTTGGTGTGTCAGGGCTACAGTTCAAAGTGCCAAAACTGGGTGGCTTATATAAACATGACTGTATTGTCTCACACTTCTGGAGGCTAAAGGGTTCCTAAATCAAGGTGCTGACAGGGTTGTTTCTTTCTGGAGAGCTGTAAGGAACGGATCTGTTTGAGGCCTCTCTTAGGTTTGTAGATGGTCTTCTCCCTGTATCTTTTCACATCACTGTCTCTCTATGCATGTGTGTGTCCTGTATCCAAGTTTCTTTTTATTATAGAGACACCAGTCCTTGGGCCCATCCTAATGACCTTTTTTAACTTGATCACCTATGTAAAGACCCTGTCTTCAAATAAGGCCACACTCTGATGTACTGGGCACTAGGGCACCAACATATTTTTTAGGAGGGTAGCTGCTAAGTCACTTCAGTCTTGTCCGACTCTCTGCAACCCCATAGATGGCAGCCCACCAGGCTCCCCTGTCCCTGGGATTCTCCAAGCAAGAACACAGGAGTGGGTTGCCATTTCCTTCTCCAATGCATGAAAGTGAAAAGTGAAGTCGCTCAGTCGTGTCCGACTCTTAGCGACCCCATGGACTGCAGGCTACCAGGCTCCTCCATCCATGGGATTTTCCAGGCAAGAGTACTGGAGTGGGGTGCCATTGCCTTCTACGGGGAGAAACACAATTCAACCCACAACACTTGATCTAGAGCCAAAAACTGCTCAGAGTAATAAAATCAGTCACTGAGAAAATGGCAACACCTTGACTACACAGCCACTTGCATCCAGACTCCCAGCTAGCACCAACCGAACTAGGGGATGAAGACACTGCCACAGTGAGCAGCCCTCACCGTGAGTGGCTGCCATTATACCCACAATCTCAAATTATGAAAGCTCTAGGAATAAATATAGGGGTTGGGAGTAAGAAAGTTGGTTTGGGGAAGGCTGCTGAGGTCAAACTTTTAATTGGTTTGACAAACGTAGGGGATGTCTTTATGCTGTTTTTCCAAGCCAGTCTCCCTTCAGGTCTGGACCTCTCAGTACCCATTCCTCCCCAGACTGCCCCCCAAACTGCAAATGCTAGATGCACTTGGGTTTGCGTACTTATGACTGCCATCCTTATTATCCTCAAAGTTATGCATAATGAAAAATTAGATTCTCATCTACATGACTTTTCATGCATTTTCTCTTCACCCTCTAAAAATGGGCAAAGAGAAAATATTTTGATTAAGAATAATGTAAAATATATCAGGGGTTTCCCTGGGGGCTCAGTGGTTAAGAATCCACCTGCCAGTGTAGGAAGTATGAGTTCAATCGCTGATCTGGGAAGATCCCATCTGCCACAGAGCAACTAAGCCCATGTGCCTCAACTACTGAACCTGTGCTGTAGAGCACAGGGAGCTGAAAGTACTGAGTCCATACACCTCAACTACTGAGCCTTCTAGACCTAGGGCTTGAGCTCACAACCAGAAAGCCACCATAATGAGAAGCCCGTGCATGGCAACTAGAGCATAGCTCCTACTCGCTGCAACTACAGAAAAGCCCTCGCAGAAATGAAAACCCAGCACAGCCAAAAATAAATAAATAAAAATTTAAGAATATAAAATATATGAAACCTAGAAGAAGGTAAATTGAGAAGGTTATAGGTTCTAAATATAAGGTTATTCTTACATTTGTATTTATTCTTTTGGAAAATAACACTTTCTTTGCAAGGATTGGACATATGCACATAATATTTTTTTTTTTTAATGGAGGTAGCAAGGCTGTAGACTGAAGCTTGATATGATGTCTGGGAATAGCTATATAGTTGTGAGGCTCAGTGTGAAATGAAAGTACAGGGTCCTTTGTCCACAAATTTTTAGAATGGAAATGTCAAGACAGTAGAGCATTAAACCAAGTGCAGGCTTTTCTAAGCATGGGATCCTTCCTAAGCTCTTACACCCAGGGAATAATTTTCACTTCATTAGACTCTCATTATATAATACAGACAAGTATCTTCATTTTGGGACAGACTAGCTAATTATTAGGTAACAATTAGAAATTTGCAGCTGACATGAAGAGCAGGATGTGACCTCACGTTTGTACTCTTATCAAAGCCTTTACTCTTGCTTATTGTTTCCTTGTTGTTCTCCCTTATCTCCCTTCCCCCATCAAACCACAGTAAGGAGTGGAAGCATGACCTCATGTGTTTGAGTACTTATGAGAGCATTGGTTTGTATTTTATTTTGAAAGAAGTTGAGTCAGTAAAAAAATAAACTTTGTAGAGCACTTCACAGAAATGGGCTTGACACACGGGCTTTGCATTATTCACATCAAAGAATTAAGACCAAAATATTCATAATGTTATGAATAATTATGCCTTTATAAAGGTTAAGTGGGACTTTTACAGTGGGATAGAGATAGGTCAAATGACTTGGATGATTTTTTTGCTGTTGTTTAAATTTATATATATTTTTTGTTAACTTCATGCTGTTGGATCACACCGAGTTGTAGAGACTTGACCTATAGAGTTCCTAAGAATGTGTTAAGCTAAAAGCAAACCTCTTGGGTCACAAAAAGTCTGTCACTGTCTCTATTTGCCCTGGGATCTTCTCTAAGCAGCAGCTCTTACTGGCAGCTGTTCCAAGGGTTTGGGAAAAGACTGCCCTTTCCATGGTATATTGATATCCTGTGGGACTGTACCTATTTAGCAGATATGGGATGACCCTGGGAGGAAGATGAAGAGGTATAGGGAAAAAAGGCTGATGCGCATAAAGTAACTGAATGTTAATGACTATTGAATATAAAAGATTTGTATTTGTATGATATGAGAGTACTCGCATATACAGGTTCAGGAAAGTAGCCTAATCTTTTTTGTTTGTTTTGTTTTTTAATATTTCAGGTGAAATGAGAAATGAGAATGTCTTTTAAGTGTTAACTCTCATGCATTGGAGAAGGAAATGGCAACCCACTCCAGTGTTCTTGCCTGGAGAATCCCAGGGACGGGGGAGCCTGGCGGGCTGCCGTCTATGGGGCCGCACAGAGTCGGACACGACTGAAGCGACTTAGCAGCAACAGCAGCTCTGGGTATAGTTTGTATCTTGGGGAGGGGAGCAGAGAAGAGACTTCTCACAAAGAGGGGGTGTGTAGGTTTCTCTGTTCTCTCTCAGGCTCCAGATGGCTTCAAGGTGACAGGCACGATCTTGAGGAGTGGGAATTTTTGACTTCTGTGTCTCTGCTGCAGCGTCACATTCTAGCACAGAATGCGCTGGGCTTTAACTTTCTCATCCAACAAGTGAAAGAAGTGTTACTTGTCCTGCTGCTGCTGCTAAGTCGCTTCAGTCATGTCCGATTCTGTGCGACCCCAGAGATGGCAGCCCACCAAGCTCACCCATCCCTGGGATTCTCCAGGCAAGAATACTGGAGTGAGTTACCATTTCCTTCTCCAATGCATGAAACTGAAAAGTGAAAGTGAAGTCGCTCAGTCGTGCCCAACTCTTAGCGACCCCATGGACTGCAGCCCACCAGGCTCCTCTGTCCATGGGATTTTCCAGGCAAGAGTCCTGGAGTGGGGTGCCATCGCCTTCTCCAGTTACTTATCCTACATGGATCAAATATGGAACATATATGAAACCACCATCTGTGTCATAAATAGAGATGATGGAATTTTGCTGCATGTAGCTAAATATAATATTGATAACAACATATAGTATAGACCCTAGTGGGAAGATAAGTACTGAAATATTTTCTAATTCTCTACTAATTTTTGCCTAAGACCTCCAGTACCTTTGCAACCATCAGGCTGCCTGAAGAGCTAAAAATGCTAGATTCATCACTGTTCACACATTTATAACTGTCATTCCCATTGTCTTCAGGATGTGAAACAGAATTATACCATGTGAGGTTCACAGTCCTAATTCCATCAGCCCCAGATCACTGCAAAACATTATTTTATCCTTTCAAAAATGTATTTTATCTTAGTGTATAGCTGTTGATTTACCACGTTGGGTAGCTACTGAGAAGAGTGTCTGGAATTATGGACTTACGCCTGGGTGCTGAGGCGGCAGGGAAAAGGAGAATGGTGCTGTTGATAGACTCTGAAAGGGCCGTTTTCACCAAACCCTCTGGAAGGGCATTTACAGCAACATTTTGCACCCATATTCTGAAGTTTAACACTAAAGCTGGAGGAAAGACCATTTTGTTTCTACTTGGAACACAGATTGATTTAGCCCCTGGAGACTGCCAGTCTTCTCAGCCTGTCTGCCACCAGGATCACTTCCCGATATTGGTAGTAGCCAAAACATGTGGCACGAACCGCCAGAGGCTGATGTCTGGTGGGAGCACGTGGTGGACCTGATGTCCAGCAGCAACAGCACCAAAAGGGCCTAAAGCAGGAGAGACTGCGCAAGTGCCCAGGCCACACGGCCACTCGTGGGCCTCATCCTTGGCCATGTGAAGATTCAGGGGCTCTTCTAGAAATGCTCCAAGGATACCTCAATGCAGGTGGAAGTCAAGTGGGAGTGGATGGGAACATTCATAGAGGTAGACTTTCTCTCTTTTAGGGTCATAGCATTTACGACCTCCAGGCTGTGAAACTCAAGGAATCACAGATTATACTCATGTTGTTATGCAGTAATTCTCTTCAGAACTGAAGGGACTCTTTAGTAAATGTGTCTACTTATGTGAGTTGTTTTTGCACTTTTAGACTATTAAGGAGAGATACTTGCCATGAGGAAGGGCATTGTCCTGTATGTTTCTTTCAAACATCATTTAGCCTGTTTTCTCCCATTAATTTCTGTTCTGTGCATGTGTCAAAAGCACAATAGAAAATGGTCATTTATACTTTTACCCACTATTTGAAACTAATGTTTCTAATAATCATCCTGTCTTTCTAACACAAGGTTCATATTAGAATTTTCTCAAAACATGGTTCTGAGACTTTTCTTTTGAAATACTCAACTCACAGATATGAGCTTTGAGTCTTTTGTGATAAAAATAGACAGACATTTTTAATCTATATTTAGAAGACACCTACCACCAAGAACTTGGGAATAGAAGAAATAAGACTGCCTTTGAGACATTAAATTAGCAAAACTCACCCAACCCTTTTTGGGAACCAATCAAAGAATTTGTCTGCAATTATGTATCTCTATAACTTAGACTCCAGTCAGAATGATTAGGAAATTTCTCAGGGACCAGGGGCTACAACAAGAATGCAGTTTAATAAGAAACAACTTAATCAACTGTGTCAAACCCTATTTGGGAGGTGACAGAACAGCTCTCTAGTTTCCTGAGTATCTATCCAGCCTTGGGATTAAAATTCTCATTTAATTCTTCCAACATCTTTGATAGGTAGGCATTATCATACCCATTTTACAGATGAAGAAACAGAGGCTCCAAGAGATTATTTTACTCCCCCAAGTTGATTTTTCTAAGTGACAGGTCCAGAATTTTGATTCAAGTCTGCCTGAATCAGAGATCTTGGGTTATCAAATGCTAAGGCTATCTGTGTTATCAAATGCCAAGGCTATCTGCAGGCTTCCCTAGTGGCTCAGATGGTAAAGAAGCCACCTGCAATGTGGGAGACCTAGGTTAAATCCCTGGGTTGGGAAGCTCCCCTGGAGGAGGGCATGACAACCCACTCCAGTATTCTTGTCTGGAGAACCCCCATGGGCAGAGGAGCCTGGTGGGCTACAGTCTATGGGGTCACAAAGAGTTAGCCATGACTAGGCAACTAATCACAGCACAAGCCTATCTGTATTGGAATCCCCTAAACAAGATTCCTGTGTCACCCCCATTATACTTCAGTTGATCTTAGGGTAGAAAGGGCATGGGAGATTAAAGGATTTGACATTTCAAAGCTTAGTAAGACATTTTGCTGCTCATTCAAGCTTGGGAACCACTAACCCACAGTTTGCAAAATAAACCATACTGATTTGGTGAGTAGTGCCTGTCCAGCCTAACAGATATAGCTGACATCTCTAAATGCTCACAATACGCTGACACTACTAAACACTCCTGCTTGATAATGAATTCCCTTTGCTCTGGTTCTAGTTCAAACCTTATGAAAACTTATTAACTTCCCAAGTAGTTTGTCTTCTAGGAAGGGGTAGTGATATACCAATTCAAACATTCTAGCACTTCAGCCCTTTTTATTGAGTTAATTCAGCAGTCTCTGTGAGTGTGCTTATTGTGCATTCTCAACGTCCACACAATTTGTGTGACAAAAAGATCAGCCTGTAACTTTGAGGGCCAGACCTTGGATCTCCATGTATTCAAAAAAGCAAATGCCACCTTGAGTGTATATTTAGGGGCAGCCCTCTCCTGGTGTTGCACAGCCCTGCTCTCAGGGGCAGAGGCAAGCTTTCCACTTATCCTTGCCACTGTTGGTGTTAGAATATGGTGAGGATAAAGGTCATCCATCCTTTTGTCAACAAATGAAAAAGAATTTTTCCAGTTTGCTTGTTTAATCGCTAAGTCACATCTGACTCTTTTGTGACCCTAAGGACTGTAGCCAGCCAGACTCCTCTGTCCATGGGATTTTCCAGGCAAGAATAGTGGAGTGGGTTGCCATTTCCTTCTCCAGGGGATCTTCCTGACCCAGGGATCAAAACTTCACCTCCTGCATTAGCAGGCAGATTCTTTACCACTGAGCCAAATATTTACAAATAGGAGAGTTGGACCATAAAGAAGGCTGAGCACTAAAGAATTGATGCTTAAGAATTGTGGTGCTTGAGAAGACTCTTGAAAGTCCCCTGGACAGCAAGGAGATCAAACCAGTCAATCCCAAAGGAAATAAAACCTGAATATTCACTGGAAGGACTAATGCTAAAGCTCTAATACTTTGGCCACCTGATTCAAAGAGCTGATTCATTGGAAAAGATTCATGGGAAAGATTGATGGCAGGAGGAGAAGAGGGTGACAGAAGATGAGATGGTTGGATGGCATCAACTGACTCAATGGACATGAGTGAGTTTGAGCAAACTCCAGGAGTTAGTGAAGGACAGAGAAGCCTGGTGTGCTGTAGGCCATGGGGTCGCAAAGAGTGGAACATGACTTAGTGACTGAACAACAATAATAAACTAGATAACAGTTTACACAGACTTCCCTCAAATAAGTACAGTGCAGTTAAGTTGCTGCTTACTTATATGTAGTCTTATCTGACTTAGCCTGGCTCCTCGAGATTTCCCCATTCTGACAAGAGTCCTGGATGGGGAGATGTGGGCTTACAGAAAAGTTCTTAGTTAACTGTCACAGATGGTCAGTAACACAGAGAATGTTGTGTCTTGCCAATTTAACTCTGAAATGACAGTATTTTCTCTAAGTTATGGACATGGGGTACTCCACTATTGCTTGATTTTTCTTTGCTGCTGCTGCTAAGTCACTTCAGTCGTGTCCGACTCTGTGTGACCCCTTAGACAGCAGCCCACCAGGCTCCCCCGCCCCTGGGATTCTCCAGGCAAGAACACTGGAGTGGGTTGCCATTTCCTTCTCCAACGCATGAAAGTGAAAAGTGAAAGTGAAGTCGCTCAGTCGTGTCCGACCCTCAGCGACCCCATGGACTGTAAGCCTTCCAGGCTCCTCCGTCCATGGGATTTTCCAGGCAAGAGTACCGGAGTGGGATGCCATTGCCTTCTCCATGATTTTTCTTTAATGTATATTAAAGACTTGAAAATATTTATCCTAAAACTTTTGCATCCCAATCACCTATGACAAAAAAAGGACTTTTATTCTTTTTTGGTGTTAATTCTAGAAGGTCTAGTAGGTCTTCATAAAACCAGTGAACTTCAGCTTCTTTGGCATCAGTGATTGGGGCGTAGACTTAGATTATTGTGATGTAGAATAGTTTGCCCTGGAAATGAACAGAGAATATTCTGTCATTTTTGAGATTGTATCAAGTACTGCATTTCCGACTCTTGTTGACTATGAGGGCTACTCTATTTCTTCTAAGGGATTCTTGCCCTCAGTAGTAGATACAATGGTCATCTGAATTAAATCCACTATCCATTTTAGTTCACTAATTCTTAAGATGTCGATGTTCATTCTTGCCATCTCCTGCTTGACCATATCCAACTTACCTTGATTCATCAACCTAACATTCCAGGTTCCTGTGCAATATTGTTCTTTACAACATCCTACTTTACTTTTACCACCAGACACACCCACAACTGAGTCATTTCCACTTTGGTCCAGCTGCTTCGTTCTTTCTGGAGCTGTAAGTAATTGCCCTCCACTGTTCCCCTGTAGCATACTGAACACCTTCTGACCTGGCGGTGGCTGGGGGGGTGGGGGCGGGCACGCTTATCTTCCGGTGTCATATCTTTTGCATTTTCATACTGCTCATAGGGTTCTTGCCCCAGGAATACTGGAGTATCCCCATTCCCTCCTCCAGTGGTGCACATTTTGTTAGAACTTTTCACTCTGGCCTGTCTTGGATGGCTCTGCATGGCATGGCTCATAGCTTCACTGAGTTAACCAAGCACCCTCAAAACAAAGCTGTGATCCATGAAGCGGATGTAAATTTGAGCAAATTCTGGGAGATAGTGGAGAACAGGGGAGCCTAGCCTGCTACAGTCCCTGGGTTGCAAAGAGTCAGACATGACTTAGTGACTGAACAACAACAACAATCCTGACACTAAGAGGTCAAAATTTTGTAGAAATTTTAGCAATATTAAATTGTAGCTGATAAATGGGTTAGAAGGGTAATTGTTAGAAAGTGTAGTTATAAGTAGCACTTATTAGGGGTATCAATTAAAATTTTATTCTTGTCTTTGGTGGAATCACTTAGGTTTGTTTTGGTGTTAGCATCAACAATAACCAAAATCTCAAAACAATGTTAAGTTGTTCTCAAGTGTGGAAAATGATCAGATCCTTCAGGCAAAGCAAATGTTTGATGAGCAAAGAAGAAACCAATGACATGATATTTTCAAGAGGTGGATTCAACTCCATACAGAAAGTCAGAATGAGCAGAAGATGAACAGGCAGCTTTTTCTTTCCTTGATGCACTGGTTCCTCAGCAGCCCCCATGCTGGAGGCCACTTTGGCTCATGATCCTTCTTTGCATTCTTCCCTTTGAGCCAGGACTGAGCCAAGGTTGTGGAGTTGCTGGGGATGAAGAAGCAGGGCTGGAAGGAGAGGGAAGTTGAGCATTGACAACTGTCTTCAGCAACTAGGGTAACTTCCAAGCACCAAATCACCTGAGATTTTTCTATTTGAAGAGGATTTGGAGGTTATTAAAAGGGTTTTTATGCCTACTTTTAGCCTTTTTAAAAGAAATACATGTAGGTTATAGAATTTTTAAAATATATTTCCAGAAGAGAGGAAATGATATGATGAACATTACTTTAGAGCAATAGGATATAACCTCTAGACTCACATTGTATGGCCGGACGTTCTCAATACTGGACTTCGGCATTTTATTAGACTAAATCGTAGTTCAGTTTTCCTGATGAACTATGTTTTAATATCACCAAGATCAAGAAGCATAGGATTGGCAAACTACTGCTGTAAGGTCCAGATATAACCTATGGCCTACTTTTGTAAATAAAGTTTTATTAAAACACTGCTGCTGCTAAGTCACTTCAGTCATGTCTGACTCTGTGCAACACCATGGATGGCAGCCCACCAGGCTCCCCCGTCCCTGGGATTCTTCAGGCAAGAACACTGGAGTGGGTAGAACACAGCCATGCCCATTTGATCAGATTGTCTGTGCCTGCTTTGGTGTTGGGAGAAGGCAACGGCACCCACTCCAGTACTCTTGCCTGGAAAATCCCATGGGCGGAGGAGCCTGGTAGGCTGCAGTCCACAGGGTCGCAAAGAGTCGGACACAACTGAGCGACTTCACTTTCACTTTTCCCTTTCATGCATTGGGGAAGGAAATGGCAACCCACTCCAGTGTTCTTGCCTGGAGAATCCCAGTGGGGGAGCCTGGTGGGCTGCCGTCTATGGGGTCGCACAGAGTCGGACATGACTGAAGCGACTTAGCAGCAGCAGCAGGACAAAATAATTATCCTTTTTACCATAAAGCTGAAAACAGTACAGCAAGAAATTATCACTAGGACTGAAACCTAGGGCACTTAGAAGTGCCATACGAATACAAGGAACAAAAGACTGTAATGACCAGCTTGGTTCTTTTATTTCTTTCATGGTAAATTGCAAGTTTGAAGGATTCAAAAGCACTTCACAGTAGTTTCACAGGATACATTTTGAACTCTCAGCTTTACATCCAGTGTCTATTTCTAAGAATGTGCTGAGGAAATTGTAATGAGGGAATATTCAAAGAATAATGGAGACACTGGTTAGAAACTGTTTCGCTAAGATATCTATATCCCCATGTTTACAGCAGCATTATTCACAGTAGCCAGGACATGGACACAACCTAAGCGCCTGTCAATGGATGAATGGATAAAGAAGAGGTAGTGTGTGTGTGTGTGTGTGTGTGTGTATAATTATTCATCTTTATAAAAGAAAGAACTCCTATCATTTGCACCAGTTTGGATGGAGAACCTGGAGGGCTTTAATAGCCAGAGAAATAATATTGCATGGTATCATGTGTAGATTTTTTTTTAGAAAGTCAGTGTACATAAATAGAGTGCGAAAGTGGTTGCCAGAGGCTAGGGTTGGGAGAGATCATAGAGGTCTGTGAAAGGTACAAACTTTCAGTTACAAAATGAATAAGGGCTGAGGATCCAGTGTGTACCATGGAGAGTACAGTTGATAATCCTGTATTGTATAATTAAATTTGCTAAGACAGTAGAACTTAAGTGCTCTCTCACTCACTCACACACACATGTATACACAGAAAGGTAAATATGTAAGGTGATGGATGTGTTAATTAACTACATGAGAGAAAGCTTTCACAATATGTATATATATCAAATCATACTGCAACCTTTCTTATAATTTTATTTGTCAGTTATGTCTCATTAAAACTGAGGAAATTCTTCAACCTATTTTAAAGAAACAAGACTCAAATTGATATTCCACAAATGTAAGTACTTCATCTGAAGAATGTAAATAGATTTTTCCTAATTAATTTGGACCCTTCTGTTCTTGATTTAGACTTTAGTGACACCAAAGTAAGAGAAAAGATTGTTTTAATAACATGCAGAGTTTCCTTTATTCCACAAAAGTGCACTAGTGAGAAGTGATGATGCAACAGGCACTGACCCAGGCACTTGAACTGTAACTTCACAGAAGAAAGAGTTCCCTGTGAAAAGTGGAAATGCACCTGGCCCCGTATGACTGGGAGATGGCCAGGAATTAGCCGTGATTTGCAGAGGGATGGCCTGTCAACACATTCTCCCACTCGTGAGTCCAGACATCTACCACCCAGAAAGATTTAAGAGGATCTGTGAGTTAATGTTTGCCAATTGCTTTAACATCCCAGGATTAAAAAGGGCACATCAGAAAGAAGTGGCCGTGCTGGAATTTGGAGGCCGTTCAAAAATTCAGCCTGGCAAGTCTAACGGTTTGTTTTCAACATTTATTTAACCTCCTTCTGCTATCAAGAAACCCGAGAGTGCCCTGAGGAAGTTTATAGCAAAGGAAATGGAGAAAATGTACATTGTTTTTGAGTGTTTTGTTAAGGCTCCTGGATGGCAAAGAGAGTGTGTTTTATAATTGTGAACATTTGCCCATTCTGAGAAGATGCCGTAAGCATACGTCTTTGAGCCAACCAAATTGGAGTACCACACAGTGCCTCCTTAGGAAAGTAAATATCATTAGAGCACTTGAAATAATCTTAAGTCTGTCCATGAAATAGCTATAAATGATCTTGGCTTCTGTTCAACATAGGCCAGCAAAGAGAACATGCCAGGGGGAAATGTTTTTGTCCACTCTGGAATGGCCAGCTGTCACTGAGTGCACAGAATTGCCGGATCTGTGGGAATAAGCAAACAGTTCTGTTTTCCTCGCAGAAACTCATTTCCCTGGGCTTCATATAGACAGTGGCGAGCTATGTTTACAAAGGGGTTTGCATGCAAAAGAAACACCCGCTAGGGTAGGGGCAAGTATTCACCCCAGCAAGTCTTAGGGGCCACTTCACCCAGGTTGTTTTAGAATAGAACCAGGTGAAACCACATTTCAGAGTGCCAGTTTGAAAGGCAAATATTTACTGGCACAAAAGTGTGCTTTAATTAGTATTTATGTCAGAGCCAGGGTGACGTAAGTTGCTAATTATGCTGATAGCAGAACAGGTTGAGATATTCTTGTATGTAAAAGAGAGAGGGGTAATAGGCATGCCTTGTGGATTTAGAGTATATGTGGTTTAATTTGACCCCAAATTAGTTTGGATTATGTCTGGCCTGCATTTAAAATAGCCTTTCTAGTAGTTAAGGAGACTGCACTTCTGTCTTGAATGGTAGGAATTTCAAACTGTATGCATGTATGCATAGTCATCGCAGTTGTGTCTGACTCTTTGTGACCCTGTGGACTGTAGCCTGCCAGGCTTCTCTGTCCATGAGATTTTGCATGCAAGAATACTGGAGTGGGTTGACATTTCCTCCTCCAGGGGATCTTCCTGACCCAGGAATTGAACCTGCATCTCCTGTGTTTCCTGCATTGCAGGCACATTTTTTACCGCTGAGCCACCAAGGAAGCCCTCAAACTGTATATTGCATCGTTAATCTCTGAGTTTCATAAAAGTTATTTTTATCCCAACCTTGATTATTGGAACTTTTGGACATCTCTCAGGAGCTGATTATCCCTAAGTGCTAAAATAAGTTTTTAAATAAAAATTGTGAAGGGAGGTATTTTTGTTTTCACCTAAGTTCAAATAATATTTCATTAAAATCTCAATTGTATGGTAAATGACTCAAAATACATGCACTACTTATAGCAGAGTCTGTTAATTAGTAAGAACTCAACTAGCCATATATACATTTTTCAAATATTTAAAGGAGGATTATTTATAATATGGTTTTTTAAAAAAGAGAGTCTAGACCACATTGTCAGTTTTTCTCATTGCCAATAATGATACTTAATCCTTGCATGACATGTTATGTGCTCCTTCTTATTCTAAACACTTATCATGTAGTACTGATGATCTATTTAATTCTCAGACAGCCCTCTGAGATGGGTATCAGTAGTCCCACCACGTGCTCTGATGAGGACGCTGAGGACTGAACTTCTAGAAACTTGCCTGGGCTCACTGACTAGAAAGCAGCACGACTGAGATGGGAACCCAGAGAATCTATGCACTTTATACTTCGCTGTTCTTCCAGTTCAAGAACTCTAACGTTTTCAGGTACTACAATAAAGCCATGCCCTATAAATTCTCCCTTCTCCATTCTGCTAAACACTTATTGTTACTATGATACAATTATGGTAGGTGTTTATTACAGGAATCCACAGATTCTGAGTTCCTTTTGAATAAGTAACAGGCTGCATCATATTTACTGTGATATTCACATTTGAGAGGGTAGTCAATAAAGAGCATCAGAGAATTGATTTATTAAATATTTTATGAACTAGGACTCCCTGCCCTTTCAGCAGGCCAGATCATGCTGATAGGTTATGAGAATAGGATAATTGTGGAACTCACTTTCAGACCAAGTTTTAACCTCACAGGAAGCACAGAGTTGATAACTACTGACGAAGGATCTTGCTGGCCTCAGTAGTACTGCATGTTGATTTTCAAAGCTGTTTGATCATCGGTGTATTTCTGGAATCTTCTCCTAAGTGAACTTGTTCTCATTTATCTGTTAACTTTCTGTTTAACTTCTAGCAACTTGGGTGACTGAGACTTGTAACATGTCCATTGATGACTTTGAAGTACTTACAGACTTTTGTCTGTATATATTTGCATTATCTATGCGTTTTATATTCTCTGCCGATTTCAGAACAGAGTGCATGCCCCCAAATGGTACTAATTCAGCCAATTTTTATGATACAGAGTTCAGCAGTAGCAGAGATTAAACTATTGTTTAACAGCAAAGGAGAAAGCTTTCACATTATTCAGTTATTTCTATTTGTAGTTTTATTTCAACTGTAAGATTTACTTCCAAAACACCTGAGTCTCTTTGGACACAAGACGAGGGTATGTGCTAGCCATACAAGACCAGACTAAGCTGATCCGATTTCTCATCTTTTATAATATGATGGTGGTAGAGTAAGATTGTCTAAGAAGGGCAGTGAAATATTCTATAGGCTGTGGGAAAGAATTAGGTTTTTAATTACCACTGATTTGAATAGTGTTGTCCTTTTCTGAGTTTAGGATAGACATTCAATCTACACTGTAGATTCATGTGCCTAAATCTTGGGCCACAAGCTTTTATTTATAAAGGACATTTAACATCTCATCTTCTACTTTTAGCCATAGTCCCATGGGACTGGCAGGACTTTTAAGCCAAAAGTTCTTTTCATGGATTTTCTCACCTTCATTCCTGCTCTAAAATCAATCTAGGCACCTTAGACAGCTTGTTTATTATATTAGGGGTCTTCTGTTTCCAGTGGTGCCCACGCAACCCTCTTCTTACTTCTTCCCTGACCCCAAGGAGAAGAACCACCTTTAATGTAACAAGGAAACTATCCTCATTTCTTTAGATCAAGAGATTTTACAATTGTTTTTCTGTGTTTTTAAGAAAATAATTTTCTTTGCATAACTTTATACATATCTGTAAAAGCTTGGCCCTTTGGAAAACAAAAGTCATTTCTAATTTGAACTGCAGGTGGTGAGGGTGAGGGAAAGTTTACAAATGGAAAGCAGAAAGTCCAAGGGAAAAAACAAGATGTTTCACATGTTATCCTGTTCTGTGTGCTGATGGCCAGTGGAGTGTGGGGGTTCAGACAATAGACTCTGAAGTCTGACTGGCTGGTTTAAGTCTCAATTCTTCCACTTATTAATTGAATTGCCTTGAGTAAGTTACTAGATCTAATTAGATCTACCTGTGCTTCGGTTTTCTCATATTCGGTTGTAATATGGGGATGCTGCCAGTAGTAGCTGGCTCATGATTATTGTGATCATTAATATGTGAGTTAAAAGGCATAAAGTGCTGAAACAGTGCCTAGCAATATAAGTGGCATGTAGTAGTGTTAGCACTCAGTCGTGTCTGACCCTTTGCGACCCCATGGACCGTAGCCTGCCAGGCTCCTTTGTCCATGAAATTCTCCAGGCAAGAATGCTGGAGTGGGTAGCCATTCTCTTCTCCAGGGTATCTTCCCCACCAGGGATCAAACCTGGGTCGCCTGCATTACAGGCAGATTCTTAACCATCTATTGCCTATACAAACAAAAAATTCAACTTGTAAAATTTGAAATGAAGTGAAGTGAAAGTTACTCAGTCGTGTCTGACTCTTTGCGACCCCATGGACTATACAGACCATGGAATTCTCCAGGCCAGAATACTGCAGAGGGTAGCCCTTCCCATCTCCAGGGGATCTTCCCAACCCAGGATTGAACCCAGGTCTCCTGCATTGCAGGTGGATTCTTTGCCAGCTGAGCCACAAGGGAAGCCCATGGAATGAATGTTACATGTATGTTTTAAAACCATGTGTATATGGAATATATACTTAGACTCCAGAAAGATTTAAGGTTCAGGAAAAGCAGGAGCTTTCGGTTGAAGGCTCAAGGCTGTCACATTTAACAAATAGTTAATTCTTCTTAAGGAACAGTGCACAGTCTTATTATCTCTCATGAGGAAATGTATTTTATGGGAAGCAAAGCTTTAGAAACAAAAAAGTCCTCAATAATAAGTTCAGTCATGTGCACACCATGAGACTTATGAAAGGAAATGGCACAAGTGCATTGTATCTTATAAAAGCATTAGCTAAAGTGATACATTTTGTGTTATAGTAATAAAAATTTCAGATATTACTTATTTCATGGTTTTTAGGCACAAGGCATGGTAGGAAAGAATCCTTCAACAGGAAAATTATTTTGTTTTATGGTTTTCTATCAAATATTTATATAGTTTTTATTAAAATAAATGTTTTTGTTTTATAAATATTCCATTGAGCATTTTTAAACAATTCTATTCTAAAAGTTTTGTTTTATTTTAAAAACTTTACCTGCTATTCTCCCATCCAGTTTTATTGAAATGTAATTGACATATAATATTGTATTGGTTTAAGGTGTACAACATAATGATTTGAATTGTATATATTGCAAAATTATCCCAATAAATATCCACTATGTAGGAGGTAATATCTATCATCTCATATGGCTATGAATTGTTTTCTTGTGAGAAATTAAGAACTACACTCATGACAACTTATAAATATATCAGTTCAGTTTAGTCGATCAGTTGTGTCTGACTCTTTGTGACCCCATAAACTGCAGCATGCCAGGCTTCCCTGTCGATCACCAACTCCTGGAGTTCACTCAAACTCACGTCCATCGAATCGGTGATGCCATCCAACCATCTCATCCTCTGTCATCCCCTTCTCCTCCTGCCCCCAATCCCTCCCAGCCTCAGAGTCTTTTCCAATGAGTCAACTCTTCGCGTGAGGTGGCCAAAGTATTGGAGTTTCAGCTTCAGCATCAGTCCTTCCAATGAACGCCTAGGACTGATCTCCTTTAGGATAGACTGGTTGGATTTCCTTGCAGTCCGAGGGACTCTCAAGAGTCTTCTCCAACACCACGTTCAAAAGCATCAGTTCTTCAGTGCTCAGCTTTCTTCACAGTCCAACTCTCACATCCATACATGACCACTGGAAAAACCATAGCCTTGACTAGATGGACCTTTGTTGGCAAGGTAATATCTCTGCTTTTCAATATGCTATCTAGGTTGGTCATAACTTTCCTTCCAAGGGGTAAGTGTCTTTTAATTTCATGGCTGCAATCACCATCTCCAGTGATTTTGGAGCCCAAAAAAATAAAGTCTGACACTGTTTCCACTGTTTCCCCATCTATTTTCCATGAAGTGATGGGACCAGATGCCATGATCTTCGTTTTCTGAATATTGAGCTTTAAGCCAGCTTTTTCACTCTCCTCTTTCACTTTCATCAAGAGGCTTTTTAGTTCCTCTTCACTTTCTGCAATAAGGGTGGTGTCATCTGCATATCTGAGGTTATTGAGATTTCTCCCGGCAATCTTGATTCCAGCTTGTGCTTCTTCCAGCCCAGCGCTTCTCATGATGTACTCTGCATATAAGTTAAATAAGCAGGGTGACAATATACAGCCTTGACGTACTCCTTTTCCTATTTGGAACCAGTCTGTTGTTCCATGTCCAGTTCTAACTGTTGCTTCCTGACCTGCATATAGGTTTCTCAAGAGGCAGGTCAGGTGGTCTGGTATTCCCACCTCTTTCAGAATTTTCCACAGTTGATTGTGATCCACACAGTCAAAGGCTTTGGCATAGTCAATAAAACAGAAATAGATGTTTTTCTGGAACTCTCTTGCTTTTTCCATGATCCAGCGGATGTTGGCAATTTGATCTCTGGTTCCTCTGCCTTTTCTAAAACCAGCTTGAGCATTTGGAAGTTCACGGTTCACGTATTGCTGAAGCCTGGCTTGGAGAATTTTGAGCCTTACTTTACTAGTGTGTGAGATGAATGCAATGTGCGGTATTTTGAGCATTCTTTGGCATTGCCTTTCTTTGGGATTGGAATGAATACTGACCTTTTCTAGTCCTGTGGCCACTTCTGAGTTGTCCAAATTTGCTGGCCTATTGAGTGAAGCACTTTCACAGCATCATCTTTCAGGATTTGAAATAGCTCAACTGGAATTCCATCACCTCCACTAGCTTTGTTCATAGTGATGAAGGCCCACTTGATTTCACATTCCAGGATGTCTGGCTCTAGGTGAGTGATCACACCATCATGATTATCTGGCTCATGAAGATCTTTTTTTGTACAGTTCTTCTGTGTATTCTTGCCACCTTTTCTTAATATCTTCTGCTTCTGTTAGGTCCATACCATTTCTGTCCTTTATCGAGCCCATCTTTGCATGAAATGTTCCCTTGGTATCTCTAATTTTCTTGAAGAGATCTCTATTCTTTCCCATTCTATTGTTTTCCTCTATTTCTTTGCACTGATCACTGAGGAAGGCTTTCTTATCTCTCCTTGCTATTCTTTGGAACTCTGCATTCAGATGGGTATATCTTTCCTTTTCTCCTTTGCATTTTGCTTCTCTTCTTTTCACAGCTATTTGTAAGGCCTCCCCAGACAGCCATTTTGCTTTTTGCATTTCTTTTCCATGGGGATGGTCTTGATCCCTGTCTTCTGTACCATGTCACGAACCTCCGTCCATAGTTCATCAGGCACTCTATCAGATCTAGTCCCTTAAATCTATTTCTCACTTCCACTGTATAATCATAAGGGATTTGATTTAGGTCATACCTGAATGGTCTAGTGGTTTTCCCCACTTTCTTCAATTTAAATCTGAATTTGGCAATAAGGAGTTCATGTTCTGAGCCACAGTCAGCTCCCGGTCTTGTTTTTGGGACTGTATAGAGCTTCTCTATCTTTGGATGCAAAGAATATAATCAATCTGATTTCAGTGTTGACCATCTGGTGATGTCCATGTGTAGAGTCTTCTGTTGTGTTGTTGGAAGAGGGTGTTTGCTATCTATGACCAGTGCGTTCTCTTGGAAAAACTCTATTAGCCTTTGCCCTACTTCATTCCATACTCCAAGGCCAACTGCCTGTTACTCCAGGTGTTTCTTGAGTTCCTACTTTTGCATTCCAGTCCCCCATAATGAAAAGGACATCTTTTGGGGGTGTTATTTCTAAAAGGTCTTTTAGGTCTTCACAGAACCATTCAACTTCAGCTTCTTCAGCGTTACTGGTTGGGGCACAGGCTTGGATTACTGTGATATTGAATGGTTTGCCTTGGAAATGAACAGAGATCATTCTGTTGTTTTTGAGACTGTATCTAAGTACTGCATTTCACACTCTTTTGTTGACCATGATGGCTACTCCATTTCTTCTAAGAGATTCCTGCTCACAGTAGTAGATATAATGGTCATCTGAGTTAAATTCACACTTTCCATTTCATTTTAGTTTGCTGATTCCTAGAATGTCGACGTTCACTCTTGTCATCTCCTGTTTGACCACTTCCAATTTGCCTTCATTCATGGACTTGACTTTCCAGGTTCCTATGCAATATTGGTCTTTATAGCATCGGACCTTGCTTCTATCACCAGTCACATCCACAGCTGGGTATTCTTTTTGCTTTGGCTCCATCCCTTCATTCTTTCTGGAGTTATTTCTCCACTGATCTCCAGTAGCATATTGGGCACCTACCGACCTGGGGAGTTCATCTTTCAGTATCCTATCATTTTGCCTTTTCATACTGTTCATGGGGTTCTCAAGGCAAGAATACTGAAGTGGTTTGCCATTCCCTACTCCAGTGGACCACATTCTGTCAGACCTCTCCACCATGACCCTCCCATCTTGGGTGGCCCCATATGGCATGACTTAGTTAGACAAGGCTGTGGTCCGTGTGATCAGATTGGCTAGTTTTCTGTGATTATGGTTTCAGTGTGTCTGCCCTCTGAAGCCCTCTTGCAACACCTATCATGTTACTTGGGTTTCTCTCACCTTGGACGTGGGATATTTCTTCACGGCTGCTCCAGCAAAGCGAAGCTGCTGCTCCTTACCTTGGACGAGGGGTATGTCCTCACTGCCGCCCCTCCTAACTTTGAACGTGGAGTAGTTCCTCTCGGCCCTCCTGCACCTGCGCAGCCGCCACTCCTTGGACATGGGGTTGCTCCTCTAGGCTGCCTCCCCTGACCTCGGGCGTGTGGCATCTCCTCTCGGCTGCAGCTATATAGTACAGTATTAAATAGTCACTATGCTACATCATCGGAGAAGGCAATGGCACCCCACTCCAGTACTCTTGCCTGGAAAATCCCATGGACAGAGGAGCCCAGTAGGCTACAGTCCATGGGGTCACACAGAGTCGGACACGACTGAAGCGACTTAGCAGCAGCAGCAGCAGCAGCATGCTACATCGTGACCTTGTACATTACATCCCCAGAACTTATCTTATAATTAGAAATTTGTACATTTTGACTGTCTTCAATTTCCCCCATCCTCACCTCCTGTGGCAACCACCATATAGCTTTCATTATTATTTAATATGTTACAGCTGCTGCTGCTAAGTTGCTTCCGTCATGTCCGACTCTGTGCAACCCCAGAGACGGCAGCCCACCAGGCTCCCCGGTCCCTGGGATTCTCCAGGCAAGAACACTGGAGTGGATTGCCATTTCCTCCTCCAATGCATGAAAGTGAAAAGTGAAAGTGAAGTCGCTCAGTCGTGTCCGACTCTTCAAGACCCCATGCACTGCAGCCTACCAGGCTCCGCCCATGGGATTTTCCAGGCAAGAGTACTGGAGTGGGGTGCCATTGCCTTCTCCAAATATGTTATAGTGTGGGTAAATAGAAGCAAAATGTTGAAAGAAAAACATAATGACTAGGAAGTCATTTATTGGAAGTCAGAATACTGTAAATTAGATTACCATACCACTAGGCTTGATTGCTTAGCATGAGTTGACTGGTCATAAACAGGGAACAAACCGCTGGTTTGTATAACAGATTACACCAGGTGACAAAGCTGGGAAGCTGTCGTAATCACTCAGGGCAACGGGGCTGGTGGACTGGAGCAGGGTGGCTGCCGTGCAGGTAGTGAGAAATGGTCTGCTGCTGCTGCTAAGTCGCGTCAGTCGTGTCTGACTCTTAGCAACCCCATGGACTGTAGCCTACAGACTCCTCCATCCATGGGATTCTCCAGGCAGGAGTACTGGAGTGGGTTGCTTTTGCCTTCTCCGGAGAAACAGTCAGATCTCACTAGAAATCCTTAGTATACTAGGACTCTGAACTAGAGAAGTTAGCTTGTTCGACGTTACCTAGTTACTGAGTGACAGGTGCTGTGTTTGCATAAGAGAAGCTAGCTCTTAAATTACAGACTCTGGAAGACAAAGGTTCAGGCTGAATCTCACCTGTGGCAAACAGTTCAATTTAACATGGTTCTGAGCAAAATGTGGGTACTATATATACATTTTTCAGACTAAATACCATATATGAAGCAACTGTTACATAAGCAGATAGCAGGTGCCTGATGGGGTTTCCCTGGTGGCTCAGTAGGTAAGGGATCCGCCTGAAATGCAGGAGACACAAGAGATGTGGGTTTGATCCCTCATCATGAAGATCCCCTGGAGGAGGAAAATGGCAACCCATTCCAGTATTCTGTCTCGAAAAATCCCGTGGACAGAGGAGCCTGGCAGGCTCTCATACACGGGGGTCACAAAAGACACAACTGAGCAACTGAAGCACACGCTGTACAGGTCCCTGATAAAATATAGCTACCCAGGCAAATATTTTGTGTAGATGTAACCTAGGTTGTTTGTGTTTTGCTTATACTGAAAGAACTTGTTGGATGATGTTTCTCGTGGCGCGGGTGGCAGGGGAGGGGCGGGCGGTGTGTGTGCACTTTGGCTGGAAACATAAATGAGAATACTAAGACATATATCCCAATATCAGCTTAAGGAATATTTTACAGAAATTGAGGGATGGGGAATTACAGAGACAACAGATACTATCCTGAAAGCTGCATGAATCTCTATAAATAGTTTCTTTAGAATTTTATGGATCTTAAAGAATCTGACTTTTTGGATTCAGTTTGTTATTCATTTGATAATGTGAGCCAATCCTGTGTGTTGCCCTGACAACGAATTTTAGTAACATAAAGAAGTGCTAGCTGTTAATTGGTATTCAGATTAGTAGCTGGTGTCTTTGCTCTGTCTCCATGGTAACCTAGCTGTCACGTTCTCATCTCTAGCACGGTATTGAGATTTCCTATGTGTGTCTTAATCCACATTGTCCACAGCCTCTGGCAGTGTTTTACTTTTTTAATATCTCCAACATGATCGCTTTTGAGCTATTAGCACCATTGCTAAAAAACAGTTGCTCCCCTGAAGTCCATTTCATCCTCTATACATTGCAGACTTCCATTTTGTGGCTTGTGTGCCTTGAGGTGTTTGTTTGGTTGTCTGTACAGAGAAAGTTTTGCATAACTCCATACCGTGTATGGAATATGGATATTTTAAATATGTAAAATAGGGCAACACTGAATAAATAAGGAATACTTTTTCAAGGATGTTTAGCTGCGGTTAGAGGTAATAAGGGAGAAGGAAATGGCAACCCACTCCGTGTTCTTGCCTGGAGAATCCCAGGGACGGAGGATCCTGGTGGGCTGCCGTCTATGGGGTTGCACAGAGTCGGACACGACTGAAGCGACTTAGCAGCAGCAGCAGAGGTAATAAATATCGATTGGAGGGATAATTGCCAAATGAAAGAAATGAGGTCTAACGCAGGGGTCTTCAACCTCCAGGATCTAATGCTGGTGGAGCTGAGGTAATAATGATAGAAATAACAAGCACAATAAAAGCAATGCACTTGAATCATCCCCAAACCAACCTGCCACTCCCTGGTCTACAGAAAAATTGTCTTCCACAAAACCAGTCCCTGGTGTCAAGAGTTGGGGAGTGCTGTTATTTTCTGTACTGAGAATATATTCTCAAACTTTGGTTGGATAATGCAGAGATGTGTCATATATCCATTTTCTAGCAATTTCCTATTAAATGGAAAGTAGGGCTTCTCTCCATTTCTCTCCTCATTTTTTCCTATTTAAACTGCAGCCACCTCTTTTCATTTGACTCTCACTAGTTTTGTTTTTCCAACCCTCAAAGTTAAGGTAGAATTATTTCCCAATCATAAGTAGTTAGCTTATTAGTCATAGTTAGTCTTCCTCATCATTACTAATATACTGACCCCATGATGGAGGCAAGGAAAATGGTCTAGGAAATATATAGCTATTAATCTTTTCATGGAGATATACATACTAGAAATAAAACTAATTTTATATTCATTCAACACTGGTTTTAAATTCTGGATTTTTCATTTACTAGCCTTGTGGCCTATTAAGCTTAGGTTTTAATTATAAACTGTAATGAATATGTAGGCGAACACCTTAATATTCCAAAGTATTGACAAAGAGCTTACAATGCCATCAGGAGGGGAGTTGCTATTTAGATTCACTATTAATGACTTACTAGGTATTAATGGTTCGTCGTTGTTAAGAAGCTCTTGTGATGTGTTGGTATCTCACGTGGTTTTCTGTTAATGAGTCATTTGATCAGCTTCAATCTGGGAAGTTCATCGGAGAATATGCTTATACATATGTAACCCAAAGGCCGGCTTCTTTAGATTCCTGGAAACACATGAGGTTAATTGATGAAATCAATTTGAAATTCCTGGAGACTCAGCAAATTTCAAGACTACTACTGAGACCATTACAGGGGTTACTGGTGCAAGGATGACGATGTATTTCTTTTGATACAGTATCTTCCTTTATGCTTTTCAATCAGTAGTTAAGTGGAAATGTCCTTGATGTGCTTTGTTTCACAAAGCTTTTCAGTAGATTTTTGTTCTGTTTTTTTTTTTTTTTAAATAGAAAAATGTAGCAAAAAAAGGGGGGGAGAATGTATTTTTTAAAAATATCTGGCCTATGTTTTGAGTTTTACACTCTAGACAGCAGATTATATGATTCATATGTATTTTACTGATGAACAGTGCAAGATTGATGGCAAGTCCTCACATAATTATGAAGTCCAAATACTACCTCTTCAGACTTCTGTGTTTTATACCACTAAGCAGCATAGCAGTGGCCCTAGTGATCCACAAGATATTTTGGAGGAAAATTTTCCAATGAATCCTAAGTCAGTGGATCACTAAGTATAGTATGCTAAAGAAATGCTAATTGCACTTGCAAACATATGCCCTGTGAACAGACGTGCACAGATGTACTTGCCAGAGATTTATCCATACTTGGGGAAGAAATAAGAAGACAAAGATATTTTACATTTTTTCATGATGTCCTCTTCAGTGTGTTTAGTTCAAAGCTGTCACACAAATTCCAAATAAAGATAAGATGAACTGAGATGGGATAAAACTAAAAAGACTCCCTAACAAATTAGGCTATTTCTCAACTCTTTGCAGTGAACTAAATACAACTGCAAGTGGACTATCTGGTCATATGACAACCCATAAAAAAGGGTGACCTTTTTGAAATCTGAAGCCACTCTTCTCTGCATTTTCGGCTTTGTTGCAATCTGTTTTTAAAATGGCTGCTTAAAAGCAATAGTTGGTTCTGTAGTCAGATGCTTTTTAAAAATTGAAACACAGGGACCTATTATTTTGATTCAAGCATTTGTTTTATTGAGGGCTAGGTAGTAGCCTGCTGAATAATTATGTTTTTTAAATAAATTAGTGAGGAATTAGGTGATAGAGGTGAAGAAAAAACCTTCTGGGGATAAACAGGATGCTGACTTCCACAGGGAAAATTACTTGACAGCACTGTAAGACAAGAGTTGCAAACCTCACTCTCCGACTGTCTCACTTGCCTTCAATGGCATCCCACTCCAGTACTCTTGCCAGGAAAATCCCATGGATGGAGGAGCCTGGTGGGCTGCAGTCCAGGGGTCACTAAGAGTCGGACACGACTGAGCGACTTCACTTTCCCTTTTCACTTTCATGCATTGGAGAAGGAAATGGCAACCCACTCCAGTGTTCTTGCCTGGAGAATCCCAGGGACAAAGGAGCCTGGTGGGCTGCCGTCTATGGGGTCGCACAGAGTCGGACACGACTGAAGTGACTTAGCAGTAGCAGTACTCAGCTTCTGTACAATGGAACACCTGAAGAGTCACAGTTTACCTGGTGGTGATTTTATGGCCATGTAAAACTGTACCAAAGTCTCTCACTGTTGCTTTCATCCAGAACACTCTAGATAGACCATTTCTGAAGCTGGTCTAACTTCTTAAACCTGCCAGTCACATTTGCATGGACGTTTACCCCTCATGACCAGCATAGCGTCTCCCACTTCTAATACCCTTTGAATATCTCTATCAACTAAAAATATATGAATTTTTTCATTTCACTCTTCTCTGCTAATATTTCATCATTTCCTTGCATGTGCATCTATTTCAGAGAGGTCAATCAAAAACTATAAAGAAAAGAAAAGGCTAAATGAGGTAGTTTAAATGGCTACTTAGTATATACAATTGTGATGAAGGGAAGTTTGGAAACAGCTAATATTAAGGAAAAATGGTCATCTCTAAATTTTCAATTTAACATTTTAATTTATAGAAATATTCTAATCAAGATTATATATTTGACTCAAAATTTTATTTTCACATACTCTTAATTATGATACCTCAAATCATTAAATGTCATAAACATTTTTGGATGCCCATAATATATGTGATACAGTGGGAATTTCTGTAGAAATACAAAGAGGAGGAGTAGTTGCCATCCTTAATCTCAAGGAGCTTACAAGGTTAACCAGTGTATCCCCTTATTTGAGGGCAGAATACCTTTTGGGGGACAGAAATGGTATGGACCTAACAGAAGCAGAAGATATTAAGAAGAGGTGGCAAGAATACACAGAAGAACTATACAAAAAAGATCTTCACGACCCTGATAATTATGATGGTGTAATCACTCATCTAGAGCCAGACATCCTGGAATGTGAAGTCAAGTGGGCCTTAGAAAGCATCACTACGAACAAAGCTAGTGGAGGTGATGGAATTCCAGTTGAGCTATTCCAAATCCTGACAGATGATGCTGTGAAAGTGCTGCACTCAATATGCCAGCAAATTTGGAAAACTCAGCAGTGGCCACAGGACTGAAAAAAGTCAGTTTTCATTCCAATCCCAAAGAAAGGCAATGCCAAAGAATGCTCAAACTACTGCACAATTGAACTCATCTCACACGCTAGTAAAGTAATGCTCAAAATTCTCCAAGCCAGGCTTCAGCAATATGTGAACTGTGAACTTCCTGATGTTCAAGCTGGTTTTAGAAAAGGCAGAGGAACCAGAGATCAAATTGCCAACATCTGCTGGATCATGGAAAAAGCAAGAGAATTCCAGAAAAACATCTATTTCTGCTTTATTGACTATGCCAAAGCCTTTGACTGTGTGGATCACAATCAACTGTGGAAAATTCTGAAAGAGATGGGTATTCCAGACTACCTGACCTGCCTCTTGAGAAATCTGTATGCAGGTCAGGAAGCAACAGTTAGAACTGGACATGGAACAACAGACTGGTTCCAAATAGGAAAAGGAGTACGTCAAGGCTGTATATTGTCACCCTGCTTATTTAACTTATATGCAGAGTACATCATGAGAAATGCTGGACTAGAAGAAACATAAGCTGGAATCAAGATTGCCGGGAGAAATCTCAATAACCTCAGATATGCAGATGACACCACCCTTATTGCAGAAAGTGAAGAGGAACTAAAAAGCCTCTTGACGAAAGTGAAAGAGGAGAGTGAAAAAGTTGGCTTAAAGCTCAACATTCAGAAAACAAAGATCATGGCATCTGGTCCCATCACTTCATGGAAAATAGATGAGGAAACAGGGGAAATAGTGTCAGACTTTATTTTTTTGGGCTCCAAAATCACTTCATATGGTGACTGCAGCCATGAAATTAAAGGATGCTTACTCCTTGGAAGGAAAGTTATGACCAACCTAGATAGCATATTCAAAAGCAGAGACATTACTTTGCCAACAAAGGTCCGTCTCGTCAAGGCTATGGTTTTTCCTGTGGTCATGTATGGATGTGAGAGTTGGACTGTGAAGAAGGCTGAGTGCCGAAGAATTGATGCTTTTGAACTATGGTGTTGGAGAAGACTTTTGAGAGTCCCTTGGACTGCAAGGAGATCCAACCAGTCCATTCTGAAGGAGATCAGCCCTGGGATTTCTTTGGTAGGAATGATGCTAAAGCTGAAACTCCAGTACTTTGGCCACCTCATGCGAAGAGTTGACTCATTGGAAAAGACTCTGATGCTGGGAGGGATTGGGGGCAGGAGGAGAAGGGTACGACAGCGGATGAGATGGCTGGATGGCATCACTGACTCGATGGACATGAGTCTGAGTGAACCCCGGGAGTTGGTGATGGACAGGGAGGCCTGGCGTGCTGTGATTCATGGGGTCACAAAGAGTTGGACACGACTGAGCGACTGAACTGAACTAACTACCTTTTGCTGACAAATAAACCAATCCTTAAGTTGTTTTTTACAGGAATCCTTTGAGCATCTTTCTAATCCTTTACATTTTGCTCCCTGTTTTATACTCTGTGTGGGGAAATTAACAAGATGGTGTCAGTCAGGCTCTCTCATGCCATGCTCTCACACCCTCTTGCCTCATGTTCTGTAAACAATGACTATGTAACAGCTACGATCGCTTGTAGCACTGCACATGTGTGTCACGGGGTACTCAGGTGCTCAGGAGCTGCTTTGTGTGGTGCGCCTGTATGAGATTCATGAAAGCCCTGGCTGCTGCCACACTGGGGCTACTCATGAGCAACACTGTGAGGACGTTATATATGAGGTTAGTGTCATGGACTATGTTATTGCTACATTATGATTATGTTGTGGCTGCTGCTACGGCTGCTTCAGTCAGCCAGGAGAGAGCTGGTATAATGGCTGCCATGCCAGCCAGGAGAGGATAAACGTGTCTGCAGTTCCTCAAATCTCCTTCCAGCCTCTTTGGCTTGCACCTTACCTACCCTGGGTTCAGAGAACATTGTGGACAGTGTGAACAGTGAGACAATTGGCGTCACGAACAGGACCAGCAGTACGCTCTGAAAACACAAAATATCCATACATCTTTTCAACATATGTTGAGTGCCCAGCATGTGTGAAGCACTGGGCTCTGCCCTGGCTTTGGGATGTAAGCTATCACTACCTTCCAGGAACACTTAATCTGTTTCCCAAAAATCAACTTGAGGAGGGGCATTTGGTGGTTTAGCATAAGTTGGATCCCTGTACACAGAGGATGTCCCATATTCCTCAGCACTGGGAGATAGCTAACTAGGGTATGCAATTCTTGAAGGGAAGACAGGTATGTACTTACAGCTTTATAGGCATAATTTTATGAAAGGCAGATATAAACTACAGTTAAAGACAGAGGAATGGCTAGTTCACCCATGAGGAATTGGTAGAGGGTTTTCAGGGGAGGTGGAAGTGAATAAGAAACATGGAAGTCTTCTGTAGGGCTGCTGTTTGAGCAGGACATGAAGGATGAAAAACTGTTTGCCAAACAAAAACAGGGGAAAGGATATTTCAGGCAGAGGGTGGAGAGGGTACATGAAGTCAGGAAACACTCAGTGAGTCTGAAGAGTAGATGTTCTATGACTGATTGTGAAGTTGTCTGGGGGTCATAGAAAGGATCTAATGGGGGTAGGGGGGAAGAGAGTTGTTGGGATATGAACATATGTAAAGATGAGATTATGTGAACCATGTCATATGATGGCTGTTCAAGATTTTCAGCAGTAGAGTGACATGATCAAATTTATTTTTATATGAAGATACTGCAATGTTTGGGTGTAGGTGAGCAGCACTTTGGATGGATCACACTGTGATCTTGCTTTTTGGAGGACCACTTAGGAGACTACAATTGTCTACATATTTTTATTCTTTGGAAGAGGTGGCAGAAAACACGGTTCCCAAATTGACATATAGATAGATAGATATACAGATGAATATTTCTATGGGTATGAATTTCATATTACTTTTGGGGGAACTCTGACTTGCTTCATTAGATAGCATCACCAACTCAATGGACTTGAATTTGAGCCAAACCTGGGAGACAGTGAAGGACAGGGAAGCCTGGCGTGCTGCAGTCCATGGGGTCACAAAGAGTCAGACACAACTTAGCAACTGAACAACAACTCACTTGCCTGTTTGGGGGCCTGGTGTCCACTCTTGGAACAGTTAGCTGTAGCCAAGAAACAGGGTTACATGGTAGGGAAGATGGCAGCTAGAATCCTAGCTCTGTGGAAAAGCAAGGGTGTTCCCAGGGAAGGGACACTGATTTGGGAATTTGAGAAGACAACTCAGTAGGCTTCCACTAGAATGCACAGGTGAAAAATTCAACTTGGGGCACAGCGTCCAAGCTCTGCATGGTTGTTACTTAACCTGGGTTTGGCACCAGGTGCATTCAGGACAGACACAGATTGTCTTCAAGTACTTGAAGATGAGGTAGCTTTGGTGACAATGCTTAGCTCCCCATTTGAGGTGAAAGGTAACCTCTTTTGAAAATAGAGATAGATGATTTCCAGGAATTTTCCATTCTATGGCTTAAAAAGTCATCTTTTTCCTTTTGCTTTTCCTAAACAATGAGGGGCACCCTACCTTTCTAAAAGTGTAACTAAAATCTTCAGCTTGGGATACACACTGGGAAATAAGTTCTAGAGATTCACTTTATAAACTGTTTTTTTGTTTGTTTGTTTTTTACTGCAGGTTCTTAACATCTTCACAGATATTGAATTTACACAGATATCAGAAGCTTGATTTGAGTTGGGCTTTGCTTAAAAGTGGAGAAGGCAATGGCACCCCACTCCAGTACTCTTGCCTGGAAAATCCCATGGATGGAGGAGCCTGGTAGGCTGAAGTCCATGGGGTCACTGGGAGTCGGACACATCTGAGCAACTTCACTTTCACTTTTCACTTTCCTGCATTGGAGAAGGAAATGGCAACCCACTCCAGTGTTCTTGCCTGGAGAATCCCAGGGATGGGGAAGCCTGGTGGGCTGCTGTCTATGGGGTCGCACAGAGTTGGACACAACTGAAGTGACTTAGCAGTAGCAGTTGCTTAAAAGTCTACAGACCTAGATTCCTAGGGCCAAAGTGAATATTTCTTAGCTGGGTGTATTGTTTCCTTTATCCTCTGACACTGTTAAATATTTTCAGTAATGAGTTTCCCACACAGTTTATCTAGCTTATGAATTGTTTGATGTGGAATAATATACATTTTTTAATCAGAGGTTTATTCCCTCATTCTCTCACAAATTTTGGTTTGCAATCATTCTACCTCTTCTTGCACACCTGGGAAATATACTTTGAAAAACAGGCTAAATAAACACAAGATATCTATCTCATTCCACTCCTAAATAACCACAGAATACGTTCCAGACGAAATGAAAGGTGAAAGGACACTTGGAAAAATTTCTTTAGGCTTTCAGACTTCAGTTTCTTCAAATGAAACTTCACATATATAAGGAGCCCTAACAATATTATACAGGTGTAACTTCACATTTTAGATAAGATTATTCTTTTCTATGTGTAGATAGCTTGGGTGGGTAACCCTTAGTGTACAGGGTTTGAAAAGAATTAAGCTATTGGTGTCTGGTATGCTCTAGGCTATTTTCCTGGGCTCCAAAATCACTGCAGATGGTGATGGCAGCCATGAAATTAAAAGATGCTTGCTCTTGGGGAGAAAAGTTATGACAAACCTAGACAGCATACTAAAAAGCATAGGCATTACTTTGCTGACAAAGGTCCATATAGTCAAAGCTATGGTTTTTCCATGTATGGATGTGAGAGTTGGACCATAAAGGGTAAGCACCAAAGAACTGATACTTTTGAACTGTGGTGTTGAATAAGACTCTTGAGAATCTCTTAGACTGCAAGGAGGAGATCAAACCAGTCAATCCTAAAGGAAATTGATCATGAATATTCATTGGAAGGACTGATGCTGAAGGTCCAATACCTTGGCCACCTGATGCAAACAGCCGACTCATTAGAAAAGATCCTAATGCTGGGAAAGAGTGAAGGCAGGAGGAGAAGGGGATGACAGAGAGCGAGCCAGTTGGATGGCACCATTGACTCAACGGACATGAGTTTGAGCAAGTTCTAGGAAAAGGTGAAGGACAGGGAAACCTGTTGTGCTGCTGTCCATGGGGTAGCAAAGAGTCAGACACAACTGAGCGACTGGAAAACAATTGCTCTAAAAGATCCCCACACCTTACAAGTGGAGTGTCAGTCATCCCTAGTCATAAGAGACTCTCCACAAAAAATTGTAAATTCTTTGCAGAGACACAAGGCCAGGAAAAAGAACAAATTGAAGCAGGGACTATGGAATAACACTCATGTCCCAGAGAAAACAGGAGTGTCATACAGCACATAATTAAAGCCCCTAGACAGCAAGAGTCAACACTTACAGAAAAGCCTACAGGAAGCCTGGTGATTCTACTAGTTAATCTATACTGAAATACTTCCACAGGCTGTGTTTTAAACAAGGTGTGAGAGCAAATCAGGCAGGAGTCAGTTACCCCAATGCAAACAGCATATTCCAACTAAAACATGGGACCCAAGACAGACTATAATGGGTTCAGCAGGAACCTTATTGGTATCACAACCCACCATAAATCGTTATGGTTCATTGGATAGAAGCAGGTAGAGTATTTTGTATAGTGATTCAACTGTAGGGTCTGGGCTCAGTGATTCCCCACTAGTCTGATTGCCTTCCTTGAAAATCCACCGGTTAACTCATAAGGAGTTATGAAGGATGACTGGGTGGAGGAGACTGGCTCACCCCTTTGCTGGCATTCTTGCATATGCTGTGGGCAGAAACATCAACCTTCTGTGCCTGTCAGAGCACCTGGCACTTGTTTGGTGCTCAAGTGAACAAACATATTATTCTACTTCCCTAAATTTTTTTCTAGGTTAGAAACCAGTTGTTCCCCCCCGCCCCCCACTGTTTCTAGGCTGAGAAAAACCCATCACCTGTACCTGAGTACTTGGACAGGTGTGATGACATGAGGATAAATACAGAGTTGATATTCTAAGAAGTTTGAAAGCTCCATATAGTGGGACATTATTTAGAAGCATGATTGGGGTTTTAAAAACGATTAGATTACAGGGAAGTCTATGGAAGGCCCTGATGGGGGGGCCCTCATGAAACTGAAGGTTAAATTCAAGGAAGTTCGGAGGGCTAAATCTGGAGATGCCTGCAAACTGGCACTTTAGAGGAAATAAAGGTCAATTTAGAGTTAGTGGAAAAGTCTGTTGCTCAGACACACAGAAGTGACATGGCTTGGAGACAAAGGGAGTTGACGCTTGCTCTTACAGTGAACACTGTTAAGTCCCAGTGAGCCTGAGCAAATCAGTGAAGTCAGAGCAAACAAAAGGTAAGAGTTGGTGGATGACTGGGTGAGAGAGGGCATCAAGGAAAAGGAGAACTGAAGAGAGTAAGCATCACCTTGGAGGTCAATCAAGTTACATTAATGAGGAGACAGAGGCAGTGTGCTGTCAATAGGTGACAGGAATTAGCAATAACTGAGTTGGTAGGATGCACATGTTAACCAATTTATGCAAGTATCTTTAATCCTTACAACAGCTGGAAAGAAAAGTATACTTTTATCATAACTTAAGGCTATCAAGTCCCTGATAGGTGCAATATAGGAAGAATAACCCAGGAGAAGTAAAACTATGGCTGTTTGGGTCATGTTTGTCAGGGTATTCAAGGTTCTGCCAGGAACCAGAGGATGCTCTCAAATGGGGGCTGGTTAAGAGATGTGGTCAGACTTTCTTGAAACTAGTGGAAGATAGTCTGATACCCTACAGGGAGCACCAGAAAGAAGCATTTACCACCCAGAGCCTAATTGGACAAAAGGAGGGTGTGATTCCTAGAATCTGGACATTTGTGTGGAAAGGGCTCCCTGACAGTCGCTGGAGCCTTTGGGTGCACGAGGCGGCCAAGTTGCAATAACCAGATAGGAAGGGAGCCTGAGGGCTAAAGACCTTATCCCTCCCATTTCTCCTGATCTCTTGTTAATGCCCCCAGCCTCCCATGTCTAAAGTCACCTGGAAGTCAGAGAGCAAGGGAGCCTGCTTGAAGGAATCCTCCAGAGGGTCTAGAAGAGGAAACCTAACACCCAGCCCTGAGAATGAATCTCTTCTGACAGCATAGGTCAATGGTTAGAGACTTTCCAGGGTATAAGAAAGGTGAGGGTTTTGTTGTTGCTGTTGTTATTTGTTTTTTTAAGTGCAGATACTTAGGCTTACTTCCCATTCATTATGCTACTGCTACTGCTAAGTCACTTCAGTCGTGTCGGACTCTGTGCGACCCCATAGATGGCAGCCCACCAGGCTCCTCCATCCCTGGGATTCTCCAGGCAAGAACACTGGAGTGGGTTGCCATTTCCTTCTCCAGTGCATGAAAGTGAAAAGTAAAAGTGAAGTCGCTTAGTCATGTCTGACTCTTCGAGACCCCATGGACTGAAGCCTACCAGGCTCCTCTGTCCATGGGATTTTCCAGGCAAGAGTACTGGAGTGGGTTGCCATTGCCTCCTCCCCCATTCATTATAGAAGTTCTGAATTATTAGGTCTGGGGTAGGAACTGAGGAACTCATGGATCTGCTTCTTCAGAGGTGCAAGATCCTCAGCAGATAGTCATTGGATCACATTATAAGAAGTAGCTCCTTAAAAAGGAAGAGAGGATCCTCTCTGTGCAGATTGCCTTTAGGAGCCAACCTTCATGACAAGATCTTTTCAAGGAATTTCCTGGGAAAATAGCCATCCTGTAACAAGGTGATTGGTCAACCTATCCATCTACTAATGAATAAAGGCTTTGAGAGTAGTCAATGATGGAGTCTGAATTCCTACTCTGTCACTTAAAATATGATCTTCTCTTCTCTAAGCCTGTTTCCTTATCTCAATAGTGAATGACAGGACCTAGTTCATAAAGTTGTAATGAGAAATGAGTAATTAAATGTAAGAAAGAAAAAATTTAAATAACTTTAGCTCAGTCTTTGGCACAGAGTAAATATATAACAAATACCTGTTACTATTATAAGCTGTGTTCAATTTGCGGTGCTTTGTCAGGATCCACGTTCTCCACTAGCATTAGACGCACTACACAGAGTCAAAAGCCACAGAACGGAGCAGACTACACGCATTTTATTCAAGTTTCATAGTGCAGATGATGATTTAGTTTTTGTACCTCAAAGATTTAGATGTAAACCTAAGAGAAATGGCAAAATAAACAAGAAGGCAGAGACCTAGAGACCTAGGTAACTTTTCTTTGCCTACTTATTCGAAGGCATTTTAAAAGCACTCCCAGCAGGCTTCTAATAAGGTGGGGAATAATGAAAAGCCTTTCTAGGGGGGCAGGCAGGACAAGAAGACCGTTAAATTTGTTTTGGAAATACTTTGTCTTAAAGTTAATTGACTTGCATTAACCTAGGAATACTCGGAACTAAGGTCCTGCCAAGTTGGTGTGTGGAAAAATAAGTTTCTACTATTATCAGTAAACAATGAGTCCGATTCCTTGTCTTGAGTTCAGTTGGCCCGCACAGTGGGAGTCTTTAAATCTCTTCCAAGTTCCTCCACAACCTCCCCTTCAAGCTTAAGTCTCAGAATCTGTTAGAACATCGCTTCAAAGCATCCTTCAGAGCCCTTCCAGCTGGGAAGCTGTGGGACACAAAAATCCTAGTTTTGGGAGGCCTGCCACCCTGAAAGCAGCCTGTGTGTCCCAGTGACAAGACTAAGGGGAGCACAATATGAAGGAGCCCTGGTTTAAAGGGGAGCGGGCTTTTCTCCCTGTAGAGAGTAGGGGTAAGCAGCCTCCGTTGGAGGTGGGAGCCTATAGGACTCATCTCCCACCTAAAGAAGGACAGTTAAAAAAAAAAAAAAAGTCATGTTTTCAGAGATAAAAGGAAAAACATGGGATGTTCAGAAATTATTGTGAGCTAACATAAGAGGAAAAGGAAAAATGAGATTGCAAAAAGCTGAATTGTCTTTCTGCAATGATTTAAAATGGTGGTCCTCACCTAGGGGTAAAATTTGTTCCTGAGGGGGTATTTGGAAATGTTTGGAGATGTTTTCGGTTCTCAACTTGGCCAAGGTGGCTTAGAAGGTAAAGAACCTGCCTGCAATACAGGAAACCTGGGTTCAATCCCTGGATTGGGAAGATCCCCTGGAGGAGGGCATGGCAACCCACTCCAGTATTCTTGCCTGGAGAATCCCAAGGACAGAGGAGCCAGGTGGGCTACAGTCTGTAGGGTCGCAAAGAGTAGGACATGACTGAGTGACTAACACACACAGGATTAGACACTTGATGGGTGGAGGCCAGGGATGCTCCTAAACAGCCTACAGGGCCCCAGACAGTTCCCCACCACCAGCGACAAAGAACTACCAACTTAAAAATCTCTGTAGGGCCGAGATTGAGAAAGCACCGACTTAGAGTATTTTAAGTAGCTGTTTCAAGTCTTAGTGATCTTCAGAATTCTATCACGATAACTGGATCTCTAAATACATTTTGATTGACATAGTTATATTTATTTAGGACCAGTTTTGTCACGGTTTTGTACTACCCAATGTCGAATTATTTAAACCATTTTATAACTGCTGTGTTACCTTCAGGGAAACTTGATAGCTAATGTCCAAGCCCCTCCTTATGCTAGTAAAGTTTTAAAAAAGAAACAGAAGTTCACTGAGAATAACTAAATATAGCATTTAAGATTCCTTAGACCCAAGTAGATGACTGATCATCCATATGTGTGAGAGGAAGGGAGGAACGCTGTGGTGTAATCCGCAGCACAAATAGGAGAAAGCACTTACTTTTTAAATTCTGTCTTAAGCACTCCACAAGGTCATTTAGAATAACAAAATATTTAATTAGCTTGTTTTTAATCACCAACAAGCCAGGGTTATTAAAGGTATATTGCCAGTTCTCTGCAAGGGTAAGACAGACTTCTTTTATATTTTGTCTCCTTTCTTTCAAAATGTCTGTCAATGGCATTTTCTTGCTCTTTGGGGAAAACTTTTCACTATAGGGAATACATTCTGATATGAACTTAGTTGACGCTTACTTGGGCCACAATGCCTTCCTTGAGCTATGGTTACCACTCTCACGACTTTATACTTGAACCATACTGCCCCTTACAGTCAAGTTGGATTTAAAAAACCCTCCTGGCCTTTTGAGGATCTTACTGTGAGTTTTGCAAATAGTTTCCATCTCCTGTTGAAGTATGCAGAGAAAAGAAGGGGTAGCAGAGGAGGAAAATTACAAGTTAGCCACAGAGATCATCAGTTTTAGTAAAGATCTGATGAAACTGGCTATGTAAACTGAATTCCTTAGCCTCAAGCTCTGTGTTGTGCCTGCCCCCCAATTCCAACTTTTTAAGAGAAAGCCAAACTAAACAAACAGGAGAAAGATAGTAGAGGGTAGGACTTCATTATGGAGAAGGCAATGGCAACCCACTCCAGTACTCTTGCCTGGAAAATCCCATGGGCGGAGGAGCCTGGTAGGCTGCAGTCCATAGGGTCGCTGGGAGTCGGACATGACTGAGCGACTTCACTTTCACTTTTCACTTTCCTGCATTGGAGAAGGAAATGGCAACCCACTCCAGTGTTCTTGCCTGGAGAATTCCAGGGACAGGGGAGCCTGGTGGGCTGCCGTCTCTGGGGTCGCACAGAGTCGGACACGACTGAAACGACTTTGCAGCAGCAGCAGCAGGACTTCATTATGAATGACTTTAATGAAGCAGCCCTTACTCAGATATAGTATTACAAAAAAGTAAAATCTATTGAAAACTGTGAACCAAAAATCATTCACAAAAACTTTAGTTTACTTGGTTAAGATGCCCATTTAGAAAGCTTATTTCCCAATCAGGCTCATTTTGCAGGAAGACAGCAGCCTAAGTGCTGAGACACCAAGGTTTGTAGCAAAGAGGAAAGAGAGAGTTTATTTGAAAAGTGGAGGTGTGAGGAAACAGAAAAACAAACCCCAAGCCCACCTCCTTGGAGGTGAGGGCCTGTGGGTATTTATGGACTAAGGAATACAGCCGCAGGGCACTCTGAGGCATGGGCGGGGGTAGGGGTGGTGGGGTATGGGGGAAGATGATTGAGGAAAGGTGTGATAGTCATCCTTCCCTGCAGATGTAACTGAGCTATAAGCCCTCCCCTACCCCAGTGTTCAAAAGGTCACCGAGAGGACATGCAAGCATGCCCAGTTGGAGGGTCAGGGGTCCTATCCAGTCTTAACTAGTTCAGCTCAAACTAGACACAGCTGACTCCAAGCTGCTAGAAAATAACCTGGGCAAACATCTTGTTTAGGCTCCATGTCGCCTGGAGGACTGCTGCTGCCTCTGTTTAGCCGCTTAGTCATGGCCACCTCTTTGTGACCCCATGGACTACAGCCCACTCAGCTCCTCTGTCCATGGGGTTTCCCAAGAAAGAATACTGGAGTGGGTTGCCATTTCCTTCTCTAGGAGATCTTCCCGACCATGTCTCCTGCTTGGCAGGCAGTTATCACTGAGCTACCTGGGAAGCTCCAACTGGAGCCATGCACATCCTAAAATGAGCTTAATTAGTGAAAGGAAGTGAAATGGATTTGATTACAGTTTAAAGCACTCATCTAGGTAATACGCTTTCCATTCCCCCACTTGGGGAAAATTATATATATATATAGATATATATAAATTAAAATTTTTTTTTACATCTTAGATGCTATCCTAATACAACGCAAATTAGTGGGTTGACTCTTTTTCAGCTATATAGAAAGTGAGTGACCATAAGAAACAAAAAATGACAAGTCCAAAATGGCTAAATCAGTTTTGTTCTGAGCTTTCAGCAGACATCTTGAAAGTCTTTGAAAGGCAGGACAAGATGGGCAATGACTGTGTGGACCTTGGCAGGTTCCCTGGGTGCCCTCTGGGTTTTCAGCAACTCTTCAGGGGTTGCGGTTTCCTTTCCCTTTTTCCCAGACTTCCCCATTACCTTTTATTTCAAGCTTAAAAGATCAAGCTTTTATTTCAAGCTTAATTTCTTAAATTTCAAATTTTGCCTGCCTGGGATTCATTTCTTGGCCAGTGTACTCGAAAGTTCCATGTCAAAACTTCCTCAGTGCTTTTCCTTCTTTTCACTGACCTTTAAGGAATAATTATGAACACAACATTCCCTGAGGGTCTCTGGCTATACTCTGGTTTACTTTTTTCACAAGGATGTGCAGAATGTGTTCTCTTGGAAAGAGACTTCACACTCATTTCTGAATGGATTTTTACCTGGGGCTTTCTTTAAGAGTTTTTTTCTCAAAAGAATACTCAGCAGTGTCAATTTGAGAATACATAAGAGAAATTGACTCCACTCATGCACATATGAGCCTACAGAACATCCCTAGAGTGGAGTAAAAAAAAACTAGGAAAGGATTGATGTTTTTTCACATTTTCTAATATAGTCATATAAATGGAAACAAAGCTTAAAGAAATTAAGGAAATCAGTGACAAACTATCATGAAGGACAAAAATTTCTTTTTTAAAAAGTTTTTATTATTTTAAACCCAGCCTTCCAGAGTAAAGGTGAGTTTTCAATTCTATCTTGTACCAATATAAAAAGATTGATTTGATTTTCTGTGGTAACAGGGAAAAGGATATATAACTAAAATTGCTTCTCAGGACCAAACATTTTTTTTTCAAATAATAGAAAAGTAGCAATTCAGTCAGTAGACTAGATCCATTTCCTTCCTCTCACTCATCTGTTTGTGGGAAAGCTCCAAAAAGATGAAGAAATGAAAATCAGTCAAATATAAAAAAAAAAGGAGGGTAAAACAGATGGAGATCAGATGATCTATGAACAAGTTGTCTATGGTTCTTGAAGAGCTATGTTGTTCGTGGATGTGGATGTGCATAAATGGTGCCAAGGAAAACCAGAGGGAGTGTATTCTTTCAAAACACAGTACAGACTGTGTGATCTGATGAGAGCTGCCTTTAAAAGGAATTGCTTTTAATAACTAGGAAATTGTTATTTACTAGGGAGACACTAAAATATGGGACAAGTGACATCCCAGACTCTGAGGGGAAAGTGGAGTCTACTCTAAAGCTCCAATCCCACAGCATCACCTCCAGCCTTACCCACCTCCCCTACTTGCTTCCTTTCAGCAGTTCTGTTCTATAGTCTTTGATACCAAACTCTGTATGCCTAGTTGTAAACTCTTTCAGCTATGTTTCTCCCAACCCCTCCCCTCATTGCAGACATTAGCTTGTTTCCTTCCAGTTCTGAGTTTAATTTACATTTCCTACTGCATAAAACATGAGAAACATAGAAAATAATCCCCCTGTGGGTTATGTGGAATGAAGCAGATTAGAAATGAATGAGCCAGAAACTCTTCAAAATAAAATAATATTAAAGGCTATACTTTTAGTACACAATCCAGAAACTCTGAATGCATCATAAAATTGGGGAAATATAACAGATCAAACATATATCCAGGAATCAGAATGTTCTGAATGACCTTACAGATGATTTGATACAATTGTTCTTAGCCTTTTGGGTCTAAGTTCTCTTAGGGAAACTCAAAAAAGACAGGGAAATTCTATTTTTTTAAAAAGTGTAAGCATACTAGATGCAATGATGTGCATACAATCTTAGAAGATTAATGGAGGTCTTGAAGTCTGTTCAAGGTTCCCAAGGTAAGGACTTCTGAACTCCTCTAACCCCTCCATTCATGTGTGAACTACAAAGATACTGCCAAGTCCAACACCAAACCAAGCCTGTAGCATAAGCAGCCAATTCAAGCACTCTCCTCCATGCCATGAGTCTCTCTATAGATATCCGAGGTCACGGAATACTGATAATTCCTATAATGCTTGTACTGATGGAATAGCATCCTCCAAGATTCATGTCTACTTGGAATTTCAGAATGTGATCTTATTTGGAAAAAGCATCTCTTCAGCTATAATTGGTTAAATTAAGATGAAGTCATGATGGTTTAAGGTGGGCCCTAAATCTGAATGTTGTCATTGTTTAGTTGCTAAGTCCTAACTCTTTGGTGACCCCATGCACTCTAAGAGTCTCTTGAAGAGCAAGGAGATCAAATGTCAATCCTAAAGAAAATCAGTCCTGCATATTCATTGGAAGGACTGATGCTGAAGCTGAAGCTCCAGTACTTTGGCCACTTGATGCAAAGAGCCAATTCATTGGAAAAGACCTTGATACTGGGAAAGATTGAGGGCAAGAGAAGGGGATGACAGAGGATGACATGGTTCGATGGCATCACTGACTCAATGGACATGAGTTTGAGCAGACTCCAGGATATTGTAAAGAACAAGGAAGCCTGGTGTGCTGCAGTTCATGGGGTCGCAAAGAATCAGACATAATTTAGTGACTCAATGACAACAATATCACGGACTGTATCTCGCCAGACTCCTCTGTCCATAGGATTTCCCAGGAAGGAATGCTGGAGTGGGTTGCCATTTCCTTCTCAAGAGGATCCTCCCAACCCAAGGATCAAACTCTTGTTTCCTGCATTGCCCAGTAGAATCTTTACCTCCGAGCCATGGGGGTAGCCCAAATCTGAATGACAGGTCTTTAAAAGAAGGCCACTTAAAAACAGAGACACACAGGAAAGACGGCCAAGTAATGACTATCACTGAGAACTGGCTTGTCATTTAGGGACTTGAGTGAGGCAGAAATTAGAGCTATTCAGCTACACCCAAGCAATGCCTAGTCTTGCTGGCAACCCCCAGGCAGTAGGACAGAGAGGCAGGATAGATTCTCCCCGAGAGCCCCCAAAGGAACCAGTGCTAACACACGATTGCAGAACCATAAGAGAATACATTTCAGTTATTTAAGAAACCAGTTTGTGGTAATTTGTCAGGGTAGCCCTAGTACCTAGTATCTAGTAAAAATAGTAGTTTACTGCTATTGGCTTATATCTTTATTAGCATTATTTTTTAAAGTCTTTATATGCTGCTTCTGTTACTGACCCACTGGGTCTCTCTTCATTTTCTTTTCAGACTAGCTGACCTGAATACTGATACTGGACAAACCAATGCCCTTCCATGTCCTTCTGAATTTTCTTCATGAGTAGTGATGAGTTACACTAAGAAAAAATCTTGGGTCTACATTTATAGCACATGGCTCTTGTTACTTTTCAAAAGTGGACCATGTTTTTTTCCCATCATGGGATAGCTGTTGTTGATCTTGCAAGAGGGTAATCAAAAAATCCAATGAAGATTTAAAAGGAAGTTCCATTCAAAGTATGTAGTACAATGGAAGTTTGCTTCATGCAAACAATAAAGAAACCTTAGAAGATAATGTTGTTGACTTCCCTTTTTCTAAAGCACTCTTTGACTTTGGAAGGTACTTCAAGCTTTACCAAGGATAAGCTATCTGGAAATAACTGCCTACAAAGGCCTCTCAGCAATCCCATAAAATAAGTGAACTGGCTTAAATCAAACTTTTCCCAATCCCACTTATTAAACACTCTTACCTGCCATTATAGATTTCTCGTGTTGCTAAAATACTAGATTGATTCATGCACGGAGATAGCTTTTATGCTGCTGTCAGAATATTTTCAGAAGTCCAGCTACAATTAGGGGAAAAAAAAAAAAAGAGTTCACTGCTGCTTCTACCCTTAACTCCTTGCTCTCAGCAGACTGTATACTTAAAAAGATAAGTTACTTTGGTCTTGAGAAATTTCCAACACCAGATTATTGTGAGGAGCAGGCTAAGTGTGTGGTCTGAAATAGTATTTCCAGTTCTGCCTATTTTCATTTCCAAGAACTGCTTGGAAACCAATACCCTTGATTTTGTTAGGAAGGGGTGACTCTTCAAAACATTTGGGAATTGTGCCTTAACTTTAGGCTGGACATTGAACTAGCTTCTATTCTTGGATACCCTTCTGATCTCCTGATATGTTTGCTACAAATTGAATAAATCATTCTGAGCCTCTGTTTCTTCAATAGCAAAGTGGGAAAGAATAGCATATTGATGAATCATGAGGTGAGTTGAATGTCAATATCCATTGGATTTTTTTTATAAGCCTCTTGCAAATTGATAGCATAAAAAAGACTCAGCCCTTTGAGAAGGCATCCCATTTCCTTAAGAGGATGCTGGTGAGCTTCCTTTTGCTGCTGCTACTGCTAAGTCACTTCAGTTGTGTCCGACTCTGTGCGACCCCATAGACAGCAGCCCACCAGGCTGCCCCATCCCTGGGATTCTCCAGGCAAGAACACTGAAGTGGGTTGCCACTGCCTTCTCCGGAGCCTCCTTTTAGGAAGAGGCTATATAAAAGAGCTGGAGTTGTCGGTGTTCTGGTATAAATATGACTCAGGAAACTAAGGCAGGCATCTGTGGAGCTCCATTGAAAGCTCAGCTGTGCACTGCTTAGTCATGTAGGAAACATCGTAAGGAAATGCAGCATGACCCAGAATAGCTTAACACATATGATGCCAGCTGGATAGGGGTGCAGGGCAGTGAAACCAGGAGAACTGAGTAGAAGGTGGCCTTTTATGGGAAAAACATAAGAGAAAGATTAAGTCTAGGAAATAAAAATGTGGAATAGATAAAAGTTGTGAAAAGAATCATAGATAATCAGACCAAGAAGTCAGGACTGCTTGGTAGCAGGCAGTGTTTTTTGATGTGTCATGGCGACAAATAATCTCAAAGATGATTATGTTATAGGCTGGCAAGGGGAGAGTGAAGAGACAGGATTTCTTTATGGCAGGCCTTGGTTTAAATGTCAGGTGTGTGGCTTGTTAACTGTACAATATCAAGCATGTTACTCTTCTGAGCCTCATCTATAAAATATGGATAACAACTGTTTTTTAGGGGTGTTGTGACTATCTTAGGAGAAGGCAATGGCAACCCACTCCAGTGTTCTTGCCTGGAAAATCCCATGGACGGAGGAGCCTGGTAGGCTGCAGTCCATGGGGTCACGAAGAGTTGGACAAGACTGAATGACTTCACTTTCACTTTTCAATTTCATGCATTGGAGAAGGAAATGGCAACCCACTCCAGTGTTCTTACCTGGAGAATTCCAGGGACGGTGGAGCCTGTTAGGCTGCCGTCTATGGGGTCGCACAGAGTCGGACATGACTGAAGTGACTTAGCAGCAGCAGCAGCAGCAGTGACTATCTTAAGTAATAAGTGCACCTAGGTCCCAAGAAGAATGCTCTAAGTAAGAGGCATCAATCCACCTAATACAGAAATAAAAGGAGGGACAATTAAGAGGAAAAGTTTGCTGCTCTTTATCTCCAACTCTCTCCTCCAAGGGGCAAAATGATGGGGAAGGGAGTCTCAGTCTGATGGCAGGCACCTACATCACATGGACCTATGAGAGTTTCTTTCTAGTATCCAGATGTAACCTGCAATAAATTCATAAGTGCAGATGGTGACTGCACCCATGAAATTAAAAGACACTTGCTCCTTGGAAGACAAGCTACGACCAACCTAGACAGCATATTAAAAAGCAGAGACATTACTTTGCCAACAAAGTTCCATCTAGTCAAAGCTATGGTTTTTCCAGTAGTCATATATGGATGTGAGAGTTGGACTATAAAGAAAGCTGAGTGCCGAAGAATTGATGCTTTTGAACTGTGGTGTTGGAGAAGACTCTTGAGAGTCCCTAGGACTGCAAGGAGATCCAACCAGTCCATCCTAAAGGAAATCAGTCCTGAATATTAATTGGAAGGACTGAGGTTGAAGCTGAAATTCCAATACTTTGGCCACCTGATGTGAAGAACTGACTCATTGGAAAAGACTCTGATGTTTGGCAAGATTGAAGGCAGGAGGAGAAGGGGATGACAGAGGATGAGATGGTTGGATGGCATCACGGACTCAATGGACATGAGTTTGAGTAAACTCCAGGAGTTGGTGATGGATAGGGAAGCCTGGCATCCTGCGGTCCATGGGGTCACAAAAAGTTGGACACGACTGAATGAATGAACTGAACTGAGCCACATTTTAAGTGATCAATAGTGACATGTGGCTATATATTAATATACACTATGTGTGTGTGTGTATTTCCATCATCACAGAAAGTTCTATTACTTGCACATACTTGACACAGTGGATGATGTGGCCAAAAGGATGTAACCATAGGGGAAATCAAAGTCATAGTGAGAAGAAGCAGGGAGAGAAGTTGGAAAAGGAAGATAAAGCTTCTGCTGAGGGAAGCCTCACTCTTTTTAAAACCTATCTGGGGTAAAGGCAGGGAAGAGGGGAACTTAAGATCAGTAGGGTGGATAAACCTTAAGCTGTGATGCCCAAGACCTAGGATAAAAGTATCTCAGTGACATTTGAAATTCATCCTAGGAATAGTACTTTGTTCTCTGATGTCAAACAGATAACCTATTTCATGGTGAGTAATATGGAGAACTGTTTACAAAGAGTGACTAATGTGGTATCACTAAGAACTACAGAAGAGTAAAACAGATGTAAACTTGGCAAATAGACTTTCCTAGATGGATTATACAATTCAAGGAAGGATAGAAACCAAAAGAATATTGGGGTCAAGAGTGAGGTTTTTCTACGAATCTGAAGTGCATAAATCAAAGTCCTGAGAGAGCAAGAATTTCCTATAGTGAGTCTCCCTAGAATCTAGCATGCTATGACTAAATCTGAGTGGATGCATAAATGGAGAAAAGGAAATCCAAAACCTGAAGATGGAACAACCACAGTATAACTGCCATACCTGAAAGAGAACTTAAATGTGCAAGGAGTCTGGGAGGGTAGCGCTTGGGGTCTGAGGTCAATAGTAACTAGAGTCATAGCTAACATTTGTGAGCACTGACCATGTACCAGGCCCTGGGCTAGGTGCTTCAGTGAGTCCTGTCACATTCAAGCCTCACAACGTTCAGGTGTTTTTATCCCCATTTTATAGAAAATAGAATCTTAGGAAAGTCTAGACATCTGTTAAATTTGAACATAAATGGCCAAATTAAGGTTCTTAGTATTCTCTTTGTAATTGACAGATGCTCAGGTAAGATAAAGATCAGTAATGGACCGAGAATAAAGGGAGGAAGCGACGGCGAGCAACTTTTAAAACACTGTGCATTCCTTCCATCCTCTCTGCTTTACCATTTATGCAGAAAACTACCTCTAAAATTATATAAGTGAAAGATGAGAGAATAGGAGCCCTTATTTTTGCTGTTTGGGCAGAGCCCCTTGGAGCTGATCTGACACTTCAAAGCAGTCCCAAGGGTCTTGCAGTCAGAGAAGCTGAAACTAGGGATGAACCTGATGAGATTCTGAAACAGAGGTGGTCCCTGAGAATGTTCCTTTCTGCAGTGGCTTATTTGATGATTTTATTCCTTCATGAATGATGTCTTGACAGATGGCTTTTACTGAGTATTACAGAGGATTCTTTTCTGTAAGCACAATCTCAGTCCCCAACTTATATTTAATATTTTGTCAAACTACCATCTCGTTGGACTGTGAAGAAAGCTGAGCGCCGCAGAATTGATGCTTTTGAACTGTGGTGTTGGAGAAGACTCTTGAGAGTGCCTTGGACTGCAAGGAGATACAACCAGTTCATTCTAAAGGAGATCAGTCCTGGGATTTCTTTAGAAGGAATGATGCTAAAGCTGAAACTCCTGTACTTTGGCCACCTCATGCGAAGAGTTGACTCATTGGAAAAGACTCTGATGCTGGGAGGGATTGGGGGCAGGAGGAGAAGGGGACGACAGAGGATGAGATGGCTGGATGGCATCACCGACTCGATGGACATGAGTTTGAGTGAACTCCGGGAGTTGGTGATGGACAGGGAGGCCTGGTGTGCTGCAATTCATGGGGTCGCAAAGAGTCAGACACGACTGAGCAACTGAACTGAACTGAACTGAACCATCTTCCACAGCTTATAGAATTAAATATATATAGATGAATCCACATGTTCTGACTCACAACTTTCTACTTTGATAATTTTTACATATATGATTATAAACAATATTTTAATTGATGCTTTTCAGTCACTAAATTGTGTCCAACTCTTTGTGACCCCATGGACTGTAGCCTGCTAGGCTCCTCTGTCCATGGAATTTTCCAGGCAAGAATACTGGAGTGGATTACCATTCCCTTCTCCAGGGGATCTTCCTGACCCAGGGATCAGACACCTGGGTCTCCTTCATTACAAACATATTCTTTACCATCTGAGCCACCATAGAAACCCATTCACTTCTCAGACCATGAAATGTGTAAAGAAGAAAATGTTAACTGAAAAGGCTCATATAAGAAAGCACAACTAAACAAAAGGAAACTCCTTAAAGGAAACTTAAAAAAAAATAATGCTTCATGACAATTAACTCAGAATAGCTTCCCAGAACCGAAATAATAAAAACTCAAACCACAACCAATGATGATGGCTGTACCAGGACAATGAGTGATTATTATGAAATTGAAGAAACCTGAAAGTCCTTGGATCTAATATTCAAGTGTGTCAAGACATCAATTTTCATGCCTGTTCAGATATAAGGAGAAAAGGAAAGGGAAAGCAATGAAGCATGCAAGAAGGGAAGATATGGTTGGGTAGTCGTGGAAAGTTCTTAAAAGGGGTGCTGATAGATAAAAACCCAGAGCTGAATTCCAGTAAGGAATGGAAATGGATCTTGTGCAGCCTATGGTTCCCTGCAGTCCCTCCGTCTGAACATGCAGCACTGAGACCAAGAGGATGTCCCCGGTGAAGTCCCTGGTCCCTGTCTTAGCCCACTTACCATCTCCCTTGGGCTTTTCACTCTAGCTAGAGAATGTAATAACAGTAGCAAATAGTTGTAGTTAAATCACTGTAGGCCTGACACTATGCTAAGGAACTTTACTTGTATGATCTCTCTTAATCATCACAACAACCCTCTGAAATGCGTAACCTGATTGTCCACATTGAATAGTCCAGGAGACTGAAGTTTAGCAAGGGTAAGTAACTTGTTCAAGCTCACACAGTTGGTGGCAAACATTGGACTTGAATACAGCCCCCCTGCATGATACTTTAATGCCTGAAAAGAAGTATTTTGTTGCAGAGGTTAAAAGTAATGACATATACACAACGCTTCTGAGACTTTTACTCACTATCTTCTTGCCATGGTCATCCTTCCATGTTGACAGGCATCATCTGTGACTCCAACAGTGTCTCCTTCAGTCAGCTGTTCACAGGTTGCATTTAGAACCTTCCAGACAAACTTTTCCCAGATGGCTTAGAGTTAAAAAAAATCTGCCTGCAATGCCCTGCCAATGCAGGAGACACAGGTCAGAAAGATTCCCTGAAATGGCAAGCCACTCCAGTATTCTTGCCTGGGAAATCCTATGGACAGAGGAAGCTGGCAAGCTATATAGCCCACGGGGTCACAAAGAGTTGGACAAAACTTAGCAACTAAACAACAACACAACAACAGATGAAGTCTGCCTCTGTTCATAGTAATGATTCAAAATGAAACAAATTACGTCCAGAATCTTCTCTGAAAATTAGCCTTTGAGCATTCTTCTTACTGGTGTCCTCACTTTTTTTAATTTTTAATTTGTAGAGCTAACAGGTTGAGATCACTGTTTCCAGGGTTGGAAATATTCTCCACAGGAGTTCCTTCTGTTGAAGGATGTCCCTGTAAAGCTGGGAGCTGAGCAACGCTATGCTCTAGCTCCTGGGTATCAGTACCATGCTTTTGGGGCAGAGGGCGAGGTTGCTGCACATTTTGTCTCTGGAAATAATGGGTGAATGGAGAAATTGACAAGAGTAATGGGAACTCCACAAGGACAGAAACCCTTTTATGCTCCCAACACGGTGCCCAGCTGAGGATGACAGGCACTGTTCTAGAGACTGAAGGCACCAGCACTGTCCTTGCCTTCGAGAGGCTCACCACCTGACCACCATCCTGCTGAGTCCTCAGCATATTAAAAAGCAGAGGCATTACTTTGCAAACAAAGATCTGTCTAGTCAAGGCTGTGGTTTTTCCAGTGGTCATGTATGGATGTGAGAGTTGGGCCATAAAGAAAGCTAAGCGCCAAAGAATTGATGCTTTTGAATTGGTGTTTTGGAGAAGACTCTTGCGAGTCCCTTGGACTGCAAGGAGATCCAACCAGTCCATCCTAAAGGAAATCAGTCCTGAATATTCTTTGGAAGGACTGATGCTGAAGCTGAAACTACAATAACTTGGCCACCTGATGTGAAGAGCTGACTCCTTAGAAAAGACCCTGATGCTGGGAAGGATTGAAGGCAGGAGGAGATGGGGACAACAAAGGATGAGATGGTTGGATGGCATCACTGACTCAATGGCCATGAGTTTGAGCTAGCTCTGGGAATTGGTGATGGACAGGGAAGCCTGGCATGCTGCAGTCCATGGGGTCGCAAAGAGTCGGCCACAACTGAGTGACTGAACTGAACTGAGTCCTCATTGCAGGATGGCATGATGTGAGCACCTGGCTCAGGGAAGCCTTCTCAGAAAGTTCCATCAGACTGAGACCTATGGAAGAAGTCCAAGTTTTCCAGGGATCATAGGAAAGCACCCTCGAGGACAGTGCTTCTCAAAACTGCAAGTCCCTAGGGAGACTGGAAAAAACTAGTGATGCCCGAGGCCCATGCATGGGGATGCAAATGTTGTAGGCTAAAGTGTGAGCTGGGCTCTGGGACTTTAGGACTTCACCCTTCAGCCAGAGCTGAGCATCTGTACCTAAACTGGCTGTACTTTACAGTCACCTAAGAAGTTTTCAGAGTCCATCCCCAGAGATTTCCAAACAGTTTGTCCGGGACATGGCATCTCTAGCCTTGAGAATCACTGCTGTAGGTGTTAGTAGCAGCATGTACAAGGGCCAGAAACAGAACACGTGGCCAGTTCAGTGGTTGGGGTGTAAGGAGGAAAAGTAGGTGCTACAGGATGGGGAAGGCCTGGACCAGGAAGAGACTGGGAGCCAAATAGCAATGAGAGGTTTAAGAAAAGAAAGTGACATTTTAAAATTTGTTTTCAAGATACTGGATGCAAGATGTAAGGCAAGGAGTACATTTGATTGGAGGTGATCCACAGGCAGACTGGTGGAAGTTGGGGATGTTGGATATAAGACCCAGATATTTTTGTCTCAAGTCTGGTGGAAGATGGGAATGTTGGATATAAGACCCAGATATTTTTGTCTCAAGTCTCTTTCGGAGAAGGCAATGGCACCCCACTCAAGTACTCTTGCTTGGAAAATCCCATGGACGGAGGAGCCTGTTAGGCTGCAATCCATGGGGTCGCTAAGAGTCGGACACCACTGAGCGACTTCACTTTCACTTCTCACTTTCATGCATTGGGGAAGGAAATGGCAACCCACTCCAGTGTTCTTGTCTGGAGAATCTCAGGGACGGGGGAGCCTGGTGGGCTGTCGTCTATGGGGTCGCACAGAGTCGGAAACGACTGAAGTTACTTAGCATCAAGTCTCTTTAATTCTGGAGGGACATAGAAAATCAACTTTCTTTTTTTCTTTTCTGACTCAAGTGTTTAACAGAAAAGAAAAGCATCTTTCCTCAGAACTGTAGGATCCCTAATCGGGAAAGGAGGGTGGAGAGTAAAAAGAGGCTGTCTGGAAAGTTCCTAAAGATGGTCTGCTTCCAGTTCATTCATCACAAGAGTCCAGCAACCTCTGTGGAGTGAGGGACAATCTAATTTCACTCTTTAGACAAGGCAGGGGAAGGCTGAGGTGCTGCAGGAACTAAATTCAGGAACTATGTTAATCACTGCCCTGGTATGTGCTGAGGCCTAATGAAGATCCAGGTCCACTTTGGTATTTACTCCTTCAAATTTGGCTCCTGGTGTTTTTTTTCCTTGGGATTACCTAGGAAAGGAAGAGGTGATGGGGAGAGGATGCTTGTGGTATTTCATCTTTCTCAGGTGACTGCACCTGCTGGGAAAACAGCCCTAAGCCTGGCATGATTCAGAAGTCTGAGACAGCAGTAGGCAGTTGCTCATGGGAAAATAATGACTTATCACCACTCAGCAAACATGGCATAACAATACGGTATGAGGAACACCTGCACATATCCGGAACATATCCTTCATGCAGGCGCTAGCCCCCCGCCCCGGGCAAGCCTGCTGAAATCAGCATAAATCAGCACGACATGCATTATAAGTTCTCTCCCTCCCCCAAGTTGCAGATGAGAAATATCACCACAGCTTGGTACTGACGGTGACTGACGCCACTGAAATGTGCCTTGGGGCTCTTTTAAAGTCCTCTTCCCATGACAGTAATATTAAGTAATTAAATATCAAGCTATATCAATAATTTGCTTCTCAAAATTGGGAAACTTTCATCAGTGTGAAGATAATTCTGAAGATAAAAGAATCATTATGTCCTTCAGATGTAGGATTCTCTGTGGTCTAAGGGAGGCCAATAGAAAATTAGGAAGGACTCTCCGTTTATAACTTTAAATAGAGAACCATCTAGGGACTTCCCTGGTGGTCCAGTGGTTAAGACCTCACCTTCTAACGCAGGGGCTGTGGATGTAATCCCTGGTCAGGGAACCAAGATCCCACATGCCTCAATGCCAAAGAAACAGAACATAAACAACAGAAGTAATATTTTAACAAACTCAAGAAAGACTTTAAAAATGGTCCACATCAAAAAAAAATTTTTAATAGATAGTTATAATCTATAAATATATCAAATCACTATGCTGTACACCTGAAACTAATTTTGAAAATCAACTATATTCAATTAAAAATAATTTTAAAAATATTTAATCAAATTGTTTCTGTCCTCATAGACTTGACTATCTGCATGTGTATATTAATACCACTTTACATAATTTAGCATGTTCTTCAAAATAAAAATAAAATAGTTGTACATGACGGGAAGGGGCTTCCCAGGTGGGCATTAGTGACAAAGATCTCGCCTGCCAATGCAAGAGACAAAAGAGATGTGAGTTCAATCCCTGGGTCTGGAAGATCCCCTGGAGGAGAGAATGACAACCTGCTCCAATATTCTTGCCTGGAGAATCCCATGGACAGAGGAGCCTTTCGGGCTACAGTCCATGTGATCGCAAAGAGCCAGACAGGATTGGAACAATTCAGCATGCACACACATAATGGGAAAAAAAGAACCCTCGGGGGGTCAGGACATCAGAGATCTGATCTATATTTTCCAGATGGGTTAAAACACTAGCTCTTTACATTAAACTGTCAGCATGGCTAAGTTTTTACACTTATCTTAAACACCTTCTATTAGGTCAAAATACAGGGTGGAGTGGCTTGCCCTTTTAGTTTCTCTCTTAAAAATATTTGTAAATGACACCATTTACTGAGCTTCTATTTGCCATGTGCTTTTAAAACATTACTAAGTGAATCTTTCCAACAGTTCTTCAGAGTATAGAATTACTTACAGTCTTTTTTTTTTTTTTTTTCTTTTTTTGCTGAGAGTGAGGCTTGGAGAGGCTGAGTACCTCCCCAGTAGGCTGTCCCAGTTAGTGGCAAAGCTGGGCTGGGAATCCACCTCTAACTGGCTTTCCTTTTTTATCTATCATCCTCCTACAGCACCTCAGTATTTCTTCTCTCCAGGAAACCATGTCCCTGGAGGCCAAGGCCAGAATATAAGAAACACTGCACAGTTCACAGAATCAGCCCCTTCCCCAGGATTCAGCTAATGGGAAGTAGTCTCCCCTATTCAGTTATCTCTTTTTTGATTTATTGGCTATTTAATGACCAACATTTTTGATCAAAGGGTGATGAATGTGCTAGGGTCCCTGCTGTCATGGAGTATGGGGTATCATGGGATAAAAAAGGTGATAAAGGAATCAATATCTGAAATGCATCCAGTGACTGGGGTGAAGGGAGGTAAACTGGGTTTTCAGAGGCTTCTCGGGTATTCTTGGTTAAGAATATACCTTCCAGTGCATGGGATGCCAGTTTGATCCTTGGTTGGGGAACTAAGATGCCATAGGTGGCAGGGCAACTAAGCCTGTGTGCTGTCACTACGGAGTCCATGTGCCACAATGAAAGATCTCGTGTGCCACAATTAAGACCTGATAGCCACATAAATAAATATTTTTTAAAAGAATGAGAGACTTCTCTGCTGAGTGCAATTTGAGGTGGGAAGGGAATGACGTGAAGGAGCCAGTCATGCAAAAATCTGCCGCAAAAGCCAAGAGTCATGGAGGCTAGAAAGTACATGATGACCACACAATTGCTGCCCTCTCCCCTCAGAGAGACACACATCTCTTGAATACTTAAAGTAAGGCAGTCATTGTGTTACTGTGCAATGATATAGGTGTGCATAATTCTAAACCATCTCCTATGTGAAATATATGCAGATAATCATGTGAATAACTATGACACATGAAGGAGTTAGATTCTAGGAAGAAAGCAATTTTTGCAGCTAGTATTTCTGAGTGATGTCTTTGTTCCTATCACTGTGTTGTGTTCCTTTCCATGCATTACCTTGTTAACCCTCATTTAATAGGAGTGACCATTATTATTTTTATTTTAGAGGTGAAGAAATAAGTCTCAGAGAGGTGGTATCATTTTGGTAGGGCTGTCATAACAAAGTCCATAGACAATGTAGCTTAACCAATGGAAATGTATTTTCTCACAGTTTTGGAGGCTAGAAGCGTGAGGTCAAGGTATTGGCAGAATTACATTTTTCTGAGAATTCTCTCTGGGTTTTAGGCAGGCCACCTTCTTGCTGTATCTTCACACTGTCTCCCCTCCATACGTGTCTGTGTCCAAATTCTTACATCTTATTAGGACACTGCTCATATTGGATTGTGAGAGTGAAAGTGAAAGTTGCTCAGTCATGTCTGACTTTGCAATCCCATGGACTATACAGTCCATGGAATTCTCCAGGCCAGAATACTGGAGTGGGTAGCCTCTCCCTTCTCCAGGGGATCTTCCCAACCCAGGAATCAAACCCAGGTCTCCTGCATTGCAGGCAGTTTCTTTACCAGCTGAGTCAAATGACTTCATTTTAACTTAGTTCCTCTTTAAAGGCCCTATGTCCAAATACAGTCACATTCTGAGGTACTGGGGATGAGGACTTCAAGATATGAGTTTGGGGATTGGGGGGAAATAATTTAGCTCATCTCTGGAGAAGGAAATGGCAACCCACTCCAGTATTCTTGCCTGGGAAATCCCACGGACAGAGGAGCCTGGTGGGCTATAGTCCATGGGGTCGCAAAAGAGTCGACATGACTTAACAACTAAACAACAACAATTCAGCTCATAACAGAGGTTAAAATGAGTCAAGATCAAATGGAGAGGAAGCAGCTCATTCGGGGTATGAAGTTGCCTCCTTCCCATTCTGTGAGCCTTAGGATGACTGTAGTCGTGCTTCTCCTGGTTCCCTGGTTGGTGTTGGCCTTGAACTCCTGCTGTTTGCCCGACTCTGCTGTGGGCGCTGAGGGCAAGTGGCCAGAAGGGTTCCCCAGCTCCCTTTCTGGATGAAGCTGCTGTGTCATGGATGAGCAATATAGCAAACAGGTAAACAAACACACAACAAGATAATTACAAACATATATCAAGTACCATAAAGGAAGTAGATAGGATGATGTGTTATGTGACAAAGCATGACTGGGTAGGAGTGGGCATCTCCTTCTGAGAGGAGGGTCACCAATGTGGTCTCTAAGAAGGTAATAATCTTTTTCTTAAAAGTCATTTTATTGTAAAACCATAAATGCATCATTGACAAGAAATCATTTAAGCAACTGATCCTCTCTAATCATTAAAAGGGTGTCTTTTTGCCTTGGCATCAACCAACTGGGAAATTATGTTGCAAGAAACTTTGGGGGTAAAGGTTGCTGAATTCTGGACTCCAGCTTTTGGCTATTTAAGGAACCAGGGGTGGAACCTTCCTCTTTTCCCTGGGAATGATCCCACTTTAAGATAAGAATAGTCAGATAAAAACAGTAACATTTGAACAACTCAGTTTTAAATTCTGTTACTTTGTAAAAATCTTTTTATTTTAAGAAGGTAATTTTGACACTGAAATCTGACAAGAGAAGGTGTCAGATACATGTCAGGTTAGAGATGAGTGATCCTGAGGTGAAGAGATCTCTTTTTAGGTAGGTCACATCCCCATGCTGGAGAAGGCGATGGCATCCCACTCCAGTACTCTTGCCTGGAAAATCCCATGGGCAGAGGAGCCTGGTGGGCTGCAGTCCATGGGGTCTCGAAGAGTCGGACACGACTGAGCGACTTCCCTTTCAATTTTCGCTTTCATGCATTGGAGAAGGAAATGTCAATCCACTCCAGTGTTCTTGCCTGGAGAATCCCAGGGATGGGGGAGCCTGGTGGGCTGCTGTCTATGGGGTCGCACAAAGTCGGACACGACTGAAGCGACTTAGCAGCAGCAGCAGCAGCAGCAGCATCCCCATGCTGCTCAGTATGGGTGCTATGACAGCAAACCTGTCTTTGCAACACAGAGGGTGGTGCCTTAGAGAAGAAGTACTTGGGAATGGCTAGAGTAGAATAGTGGGAATCAGAATCTCTGGGTTCTAACGTACTTTGGCACCTACTGCTATAGGGTTTGGAAGGTCCTCCTCTTTAGCTGAGCCTCAGCTTCCTCCTATGGGAAGCAGGAGTTGTAACACACGGCACCCACCCAGCCTGGGCTCAGAGCTTGTTGCTGTGGACAAGTGAGATCACACCCCCAACAGGGCTCCTCAGACTGAACCATATCATGTGAATAGACTCGGGGCCACAGCAGAGACCTACAGCCAGGGTTCTAACAGGTTCATCTATCTGCATCTTTTTTCCTCCAGCTTTCACCTGAAGGTGATCCTCGCTCAGAGCCCCCTATTGCATGAAGTGATTAAACTCATTTGCTACAGTAAAATGTATAAGAAAGTAGGTAGATTATTTCCCTCCATTCATTAAACACTGCAAGAGAAGTTGGTTATTTTTGCAGCTAGGAAGGCTCACAGATTGTGCTATATTTCCTTTGAGAACTCAAGCATGCCAGGTACACCCTGAGCTGCCAGCAAGAGGTCTGACCAGAGTTTTACTTACAGGAAGGTTCTCAAGGCAGATGAGAAAAGTGTGAGTGCAGAACTGTCTGTGGGTGTCCACATTTCTTGCTTACACCCCCAAGGTAAAGGAACACAGTGCTCACCCCTTGATAACCTGGGCACTTTTCCATAATGAGGAACTCCAGAACAGGGGAGAAAATACATTTCCATTGTGCAAGTTACCCAGTCTGTGGACTTCATTATGGCAGCACTACCAAAGTGATACAACCTAAGATTTATTTCCTCATCTCTAAAACAAAATGAAATAATAATGGTCACTACTATCAAAATGAGGATTAATGAGATAATATATAGAAAGGGGTACAAGACAGTGACAGTAACAGTTATCAGTCGGAAATATAGGACTCCCCTGGTGGTCCAGTGGTTAGGAGTCTGCCTGCCAACGCAGGGGACTGGGTTTGATCCCTGGTCCGGGAAGATTCCACATTACTATGGAGCAACTAAGCCCATGTGCCACAACTACTGAGCCCACGCTCTAAAGCCTGTGCTCCACAAGAGAATCCTCTGCAATGAGAAGCCTGCACACCACAACTAGAGTAGCCCCAGCTCACCGCAACCAGAAAAAGCCCCCTTGTAGCAATGAAGACACAGCAGAGCAACTAAAAAAAAAAAATTACAAAAAGAAATAGTAGCCACAAATTGTCTAGATTTTTCTTTCTAGAATCTAAAATACTTCATGCATCCCAGTTACCGGTATGATAATCTTAGCATATTTCACACAGGAGATTTGTTTAGAATTGCACACACACACACACTCATATACATATGTATCATTTCAAAGTAACACAACGGCTGCCTTATAATAAGCATTCAAGAAATATTTATTGTGTGAATAAAGAATATATGAACTTAAAAGCATAATTGATATACCGATCTCTATTCTCTTGGTAAGCAGTTCCTTAACACACAGAGTCATCTATCTAAAGCAGAGAGAAAATCCCATTACAATGCACACAGCAAATCCACATCATCACTTTATGTATACATTTAATTGTGAGCCAATCCATTCATCCATGAGAAGAAAGTAATTTCTAAGTCCTTTCTGGAGCAAGATTATATCATGAATCAAGCCTTCCTTTGTCTAAGCCCTGCTTCTTTCTCTCGGGAGAAACGATGTGTCAAGGACGGTCCTTTCCAAACAGAGGTAGAAGCAGGACATTTCCCATCCCCCTACTTCCTGGATGAGGTCTCTGCCTCTCAAAAGTTTGCTCTAACTACCTCCAGACACCCACACCCTGCATATCCTGTTGGTAATGTCCGTTGGAGTATCTGGTCACTTGGATGAGAGAAAACACACACACACACACTCATTCATACACTCAAACACATATTTGTAAGAGGAAGGAAACTTGGGAATTGGAACGGCCCCTTAATTTATGATAAGCACACATTGTTATTATTAGCTTACCTTTAGCATCATTTGAGAATATTTCCATAGGGCAGTTTCTATCTACCCAGAGAGCCCACCTTGCTTACGCACACAACTCTAGATTTAGAAGCTCTTGGCTAGTTTCCCATCTGTCTAACCAAAGAAAACTTATATTTTCCAAAATCACATTAATTAGAAGTACCGGCAAGAAAAGGTGATCAGTTATAATCCACGTGCCCATAGGACCCCTTCTGCTCCCCTGCCCCTTTCCCCCATAAGGCAGCAGCCCCTAGTCCTTTTGGCACGAGGGACCAGTTTTGTGGAAGATAATTCTTCCACAGACTGGGGTAGGGGGTGGTTTCGGGATGATTCAAGCACATTTATTGTGCATTTTGTTTGTATTATCATTACATCAGCTCCACCTCAGATTATCAGGCACTGGATCCTGGAGGCTGGGGACCTCTGCCGTAAGAAGAGGAAGGCCTGGCTAGCAGGGAGGAAGTACTCTATTTTTTCTTGGCAGTTGACAGTACGTAGGTTTACACGGTGTACCCAGCCAAGTTGTTATTTCCTTTTGGTAGACGCTGAAATTAGATTCAAATGTACTGAAGGAATATAAGAACCATTTGATTTTTTTTTAATGCCGTATCACACATGATAGCTTTCACATAGTCTCTTGCAAAGATGTAAATATATTCAGTGGGCAGGTCATTGTCCATTCCAAGGAAGCCAAAAGCCAGTTTCACTTATTTGTTTGGTTTGTTGTGTTAGCATCAGATTATTAAAGATACATGTTCTCATTTCCTTTGTTTGTATTTTAATAGGACACTAATGACTGTTATGACTATTATTACCACTCTTCCTAATAACCCCTTAGCTTTAAATGCAGTCTTACGTCTTGAAATATCCCAAAGCTGTTTATAACCTATTCAACAAATTAGACATGGGCCTCATCTCACTCTCCCCCAAAAGTTACCTATTTCCTGCAGTGAAACCCAGCAGCTGTATTAGTATGTGCCTGGTTCAGCCTGGCATGGCAGTGAAGACAAAAAGGGCAAGAGAAGACATACCCAAGCTACCCAGTCCCTAGCCATCCCATGAACAGGCCCTGAGAGACAGCAGAACAAGGGAGTTTTGTGACTGTCGGCCTTGATGAAAGGCCTGAAGAGTTGGAGAGATGACTTGTCTTATCTTCTGGACCCAGGCCTAAATGAGTTAGAGAGGCATGTCAGGAAATATGGTATTTCTGCTAATGTGAAAGGAAAAGTTCTTGAAGTTTTATGAGAAATCATCTTTAAGTTAGAGAATTAATACTATCCAGGCATTTAACCTTTGACCTCATCTGAACTGAACCTAAATTCCTGTTTTTTCCTGTTCACCTTTATTAGTCTTGTTCTGTGATGAGACTATTTGAATTCTGTCCAATTATATGTGTTGTTTTTTGTTCTGGGAGACTGTTGATCTGACCACCATTAACCTTTTTGATTTTAAATTCAACCACATTGCCTTTTTATGCAAGACCACACACAGAGAGCCTCTTGGACTTGGAGGATTTTAGAGGAAGCATATAAACTTATCATCTCTTTCTCCAACATTTCTCTGCTCCTAAGAATTGGGAGAAAAGTAGGTTTCTTTGTCATAGATGTGTTTTTGAGAGTAGGCAACAGTAGTAATTGATCTATGAACATTCCGAATTCTTCCAAGCAAGGCCCCAAAGCCATGGCCCAGCCCCCATCCAACTATCACACACACTAGACCTAGAGAAGACCAAATACCCCAGGTTCCAAAGGATACTAACTGTGCTCATTCCCTTCATATCCAACTGCTCCCTCTGCTACCACTCAGCCCTGAGTCTCAAACACTTTCTCTGCGGGAAGAGAACCTCAGCTAGATTTCAGTTTTCAGTCTGGGGCAAGTTTTTCTGGACTGCATTGATAGTGTAGCTTAATTGGGATACCATGCATTATGAGCCTGAGCTTTAGAAAACAAAGCAAGCAACACTCCTTTGAAACTGGATTTATCCTTCCAGTCATCTTTGATGACAAGGTCTTCAATCTATTTAGGTATGCTACTAAATGCGTCATAAAACTAGAAAGACACTGGCACCAGAATTTGTTCTTTCAGGTATTGGAATTGGAGAGACTGTCTAAAGGATAGGTGATTTAGAGCTGATGAATATACTTCGCATTTATCTATTTCCAGGGAATCTAGAATTTTTCTATATGCGAATTAAAAATTAACTGTCGTAAAGAATAGGTGACTATTCTTTATGCATCAAAATTCAAATTCCTTTTTATGTCATTTATTCATGGTATATTCCTGACTAAATGCAAAACAGTTTAAAGACTTATGTCTGCACACAAGTTTATGGAAAGCTCATCGTGAATTTAGAGGGTGATGTTATTAATGCAGTTAAATATGACTTCTACTGACTTGATTATTGGTGGCTATGGATATTAACCAAACTTTAGAATTATCCAAGTTTCTGTAGAATCTAAAATATTTAGGGCTAGAATACCAGAGACTTTCTACTTAGGAGTTAGATTTGATGATGTGGAGAATTTGTGTCTCATTTGTTTTTCTATTTTGCCTGGGAGAAGGAAGGCAATGAAACATATAAAAATAATTTGCTAATTCTGAGTCCTCCAAGCCTCCTCAGGTTCTTTGTTGTTGTTGTTGTTTTGCTTTTTGAATAATTTTTAATGTAATACATAGACTTTTAATGTCATTTAAAGTCTTGTTCAGAGAAAAATGATAACTATATTTTTCTTGCCTTTCTCGAGTCAATCGTGAAATCATTTAATGAATTAGCTGAGATATAGTAAGAAAAAGAATTGTTTAGTTCTGTTCTACTCAACAGAAATACAAGAGTATGTTGTTTTCAGGCAGTGAGTTGAACAGCCAAAATCGCAGTGCCCTTTCCTGCTTCACAATGTGCCCATCTAGTAACACAGAATTGGTCACCATGTTCTTAGCGTTTCTTTTCAGGGACACCATGTCACTGTGGAGGAGCAGATTAGGTAGCTGGTTGATCTCTCTCCATAGGACTTCTTTGTACAACAGAGCTGGCTATTGAAATGCTTCCTTAAGCTTTCACAGAGCAGATAACAAATAGATTGACTCCAGAAGTGCCAAAGCTCAGAACCTGGGCAACTAAGCTGGCAATCATGTGGCCTAGAGATGGGTCAATTTTGTTATACTTGAAAGATATGTACATATACTTAGATCTGAGTTTTTAAATCTTTTTGAGCCCATGGGTTGGTGTCACTGGACTTTTCATATTCAGAACTTGACAGACTAAAAAAAAGCTATAGGCATTACCCCTTTGTACTTGACCTCAAGGTATGGCTTTGACTAGTTGAATGATCCTAAAATCTTCCCTTGGAAATGGGAAATATTCCAAGATTTCTATTCTGTGCAGATGTTGTAGTGAATATTTGGAGTTGTCAGCTTAGGAGAGTAAACCATATGCAAGAATGCTTTTACCCTACAACTGCCTTACAGCCAGAACAGCCTCATCTTATCCATTTGGATCAGAGGAAGAGTGTATAAGCTAGAGCCAGCTGGACACTGGTGGGTACATCTTCTGGTTTCATTGACTCAGTGCCAAAGGCCTCCTGTGATTCACTGGACTTTACCTGGCTACTCACTTTATGACAGAGGCCCATGAAGTTGGATGGTAAGGATTCTCCTCAAGGAAGATTTGCTCTGACAGAAATATGGCATCTGTTATGTCAATTGAAATACTACACCAATGGTATTGGGTTAGCCAAGAAGTTTGTTTGGATTTTTCTGTAGGATGTTATGGAAAAACTCAAATGAACATTTTGGCCAACCCAATACAAGTACAAATAATACCTGAGAAAGATGACAAAGTTCTTGGGGGGAAATGGTGGGATTTAAAAAATTTCCCAGAATATTATACTCTCTTCCCATTTTTAAATTTAAATTAACATGTATCATCAAAAATTAACAAAGGAAATTAGTTTCAATAGAATAAGACTGTTCTCTGTTTTAAATAGAGAGCAAAATGAGCTCCTCTTGTATGTGATATTCTGTGCTGAAAGATGGGGGAGGTTTTAAAAAATCATCTTGAAAAACACATGTAGATTGCCTATCTTGGGTGCTTTTATATGTGATTCATATGTAAAACAGAACTACTTGCAGAGCATATAGCTGCAGTAAAAATTAAATCAACTCCCTAGAGATAAGAATTCTCAACCAAGCTAGAGAAACAATTCTATCAACTTTTGTTATACAAGCAAAACTCTAGGCTTTGAGGAAAGTAAGTTATTTTTTTGCTAGAAATAAGATATTTAAGTAAGTACCTAGTGTTGTCTTTGGGGAGGATAATGGAAATATTGGGACACATATATTGAAAAGAAAAAGGTAAGCTCAGATAGTTTGAGTCAGGATTCAAAGTTAGAATCTAGAAGAACTAGTACTATATATTGGTAATTTGGGACTGACATGTACACACTGCTATATTTAAAACAGATAACCAACTGCTCAATATTCTGTAATAACACAAATGGGGAAAGAATTTGAAAAAGAAGAGATAGATACATGTATAACTGAATCACTTTGGTGTACATCTGAAACTAATATAACATTGTTAATCAACTATACTCCAAAATAAAATTTTACAAAGTTTTAAATAAGTAAATGAGAAACATAAAGAACAAATATGTGAGTTTCCTTGATGGTCTCAGGTAGAAAATTTAGCAAATTACTTTAACTGCCAGTAAAGCAAGAAGAATGTTGTTCAGTTGCAAAGGCATGTCTGACTCATTGAGACCCTATGAACTGCAGCATGTTAGGCTTCCCTGTCCTTCATTATCTCCCAGAGTTTGCTCAAACTCATGTCCATGAGTCACTGATGCTATCTAACCATCTCATTCTCTGCCTCTTCCTTCTCCTCTTGCCTTCAATTTTTCTCAGGATCAGGGTCTTTTCCAACGAGTTGGGTCTTCGTATCAGATAGCCAAAATATTGGAGCTTCAACTTCAACATCAGTCCTTCCAATGAATATTCAGGGCTTATTTCCTTTAGGATTGACTGGTTTGATCTCCTTGAAGTCCAAAGGACTCTCAAGAGTCTTCAAGACCACAATTCAAAAGCATCAATTTTTTAGCATTCAGCCTTCTTTAGACTCCAACAGGCTAGAGAAAATATATGTGCCTGAGGATCAGAAAGAAGTAAAAATGGATAACACAAAAATCCAGAAACTCCTTTTGGGATACCTTATCTGTGTTTTCAAATGATCTCCCAATTTTGAAATTGGATGAAGAGTTAAATTAACTGTTGAGGTATCTCCTGGGGTCTTTAATGCAAACATATTTTAGGGAAAAGTGATACCTGGAATGTACATGTGAAGAGTATCGTGTTGCTGAATGTTATTATGAGATTCCTTTGAAAACTTTTTAAAACGGTGAGACACCCAGTTCACACATGTAACAATCATAAACAAAGGTATATTGTATTTTTCAAGTTATCTTCTCATTACCTACTACTTGTCACAAAGGGTTTTTCTTTCTAAAGGCTTTTCCTGTAGCAACGAGAATTTGCCAGAATTTGCTGGCACCATTTGCCAACAGTTCTGTGCCAGAGTCTCTCATACCCAGTTTTTTTTTTTTTTTTTCTTCAGTTTTTAAAGAGTAACTCTGTGTGTGAGAGAGTCAGACAGTGACAGAGCTGGAGAGCATTTAATGGAGAAGGAAGGAGGGAGGAGAAGACAAGACCCTTTCCAGTGGGACTCAGAGGGCGCACACCCAACAGCCATCCGCCACACCTCAACAGCACAGGTCTCCTCCCTGAAGGAGCTCTCCTGTCTTCTCCCATTTAATTTTTGGGATCCTGTTTAAGATAGACGACAACCAACATCCAAGGAAAATGAGATTATTAGAGAACATATAATCTTAAACTTTAAATTGAGTATGTGTATATTACATATTCTTTAGGGCTTCCCTGATTGCTCAGTTGGTAAAGAACCAGCCTGCAATTCAGGAGACCCCAGTTTGATTCCTGGGTCCGGAAGATCCCTTTACAAAGGGATAAGCTATCTACTCCAGTATTCTTGGGCTTCCCTTGTGGCTTAGCTGGTAAAGAATCTGCCTGCAATGCAGGAGACCTGGGTTCGATCCCTGGGTTGGGAAGATCCCCTGGAAAAGGGAAAGGCTACCCACACCAGTATTCTGACCTGGAGAATTCCGTGGACTGTATAGTCCATGGGATCGCAAAGAGTCAGACATGACTTATTCTTCAGAGAAGTACATTATTTGAACTTAAGAACTTTTTAGTTGACTCCCATATCCAAAAAGCATAAAATACACAAAGATGACTTATATTTCTAAGAATCAGAAAACTATTTCTTAGAGAGTTAAGGTCTACATAAAAGAAACTACTGAAATCATTTATTTTGTAAGGCATATGAGTTTCACACATAAACCAATTGATGCCTTAGTTCCATGACTCATTCTTTCATGATTAATTAGAATTTACAAGGCTGGTTTGCACAATTTAATGTGCTTGTGCCTTTTCTGTTACATTGCTGACTATAAATTAGGTGTTCCTGAGGGAGAGCAAACACTGAGTGTACTTGCAACAGCCCCTCGGGTGATTTTAATGCATGACCTTCCCCTGCCCTCTCATCTTCAAAAAAAGCCCTGCTCAAGATCACACCCAGAACGCATAATCTCCACTTTCAGATAGAATATTGTCTTTCTCTTCTCCACTTTCCCTTTGATGATGGTGCAGAAATTATAAGTGGAGAAGCAAAGAGTAATTTTAATTTCTTTATTGTTTTACTTATGGAAAATTGCCAAATGAAAATGCTGTTAGAATTGGTTTCTGGATTGAGAACCAATTATTTTTACAAAAGAACCTCTTTGTTCCAGAACAAGCCAAATATTCATTGAGAAAATCATTAAGTAAAAACTTTATTAGGTCAAAAGTGTAAAATAAAATGAAAAGTAAAATAAAGTAAAAAATAAAAAGCCTTACCCATTGTTCTTTGAGAATTCGATCAAGTAACCATAAACCTATATACGGATATTGCAGAATAATACATTAAATGTTTGGCTCTGTAATGAAAATTGGAGTTTGTTATTAGGTAAAACTTTTCCCCAAACATGTAAGTTAGACTGTCAGTATCCTACACAAAGTTATTTAAGATAAATCATCAAAGCTTTGAATCCTCTATTATAACTGCTTCTTCTGGGTCAAGAAAAATCTGTATACTGTAGATGGATGTATGAGATTCTCATGCAGGGAAATAATTGATCCATGTTAATCATGCAGGGTCAAGTGGAGAGGAAACATCACCCATAATGGGCAGAAGAAGGGAGTGTGGGTTATCTAGACTCTCAATTATGAGAATAAAGATTTCCTTTTGGTTCAGGAGAGAAAGCTACCACCTGGTCTTTGCACAAAAACTCAGACCCTGACATTAAAAGTGTTGAAATTCCAAATTTTCAATAAAAATTTGTTCAACAGCATACTCTGGTTTAGTTGGGTATTTGGAGTTTTAGAGGTGAAGATAGCTTCTGTTCTTGGGGCAAGTTGGTTTCAAGCAAGGACATAGCCAGGAAAAGCCACTTGCCTTACTGTGTAAGGTGACCCAGAAATCTCTAGGATTACAAAATGCTAGAGTCATAATAGCAGCATGGGATTGGTGGGACAATATACAAGTCATTTTCAACCCCCCTGCCATACTTTATTCAGGTCTAATCATACCACCTCCCAAACATCTTTTCTGGGGGCTCGTGTGGGCTCTACAGGAGCCCACAGTTTTCAAGTCCCCTTTGAATTTCACCTGGATCAGTATCATAACTCTTAACAGCTCACCCTAGTTCCAATCTTAATCCATTCCACATAGAGATGAATCTTTAAAAACTATTAATCGAACAGTGATTTGATGCCACTTCCCTACTAACTATAAAAGGCTCCAGTGGTTTCCCAGCAAAAGGGCGCTAAAGCTCAAGTCACTACCAGGCTCCACAGGACCAATCCCTACTCTCTCCCTCTCTTGCAGCCTCACTCATGTAGTCCAGCCAAGACAGCTTTTGACCATTCGGACTTCAGTTCAAGTACCCTCTACCCTCAGAAAGCCCTGCCCTGACTACCCTGTCACTGATCACCATGTCAACCAAACGTAATTCTGGCATCGTGCTTACATTTTCCTTGTCATTTATTGATTTGATACATGTTTATTCCTCAGCCTGTAGGTTTGTTGGGTCAGTGACTGTTTTCTCCCAGCTGGAAAGCAAGGTCTGCGAAAGGCCCGCCAGTATCTCTCCTCCAGTGCCTAGAACTGTACTGGGATGTAGTAAGAGCCCAGTAAATATATTTTTGTGAGAATTCCTCAAAGACTGCTGGACATCAGTTGCTTCAGAAGAGAAATCCTGTAAGACTCCTGCCATTTTGACAAAGAGAAGGAACCAGAATTATAATTGTTTAAACTTCAAAATAAATGTCTTTTTATTTTGTTTTCCATTCTGATGAAGTAGAACATACCAGTTAATCATTATTATACAAAAATTATTTTCAAATGTTTAAAGTTATAACATTTTTAGTCTCTTTTCCTTGATAGATCATGTGGTGGTGGTTGTTTAGTCACTAAATTGTGTCTGACTCTTGCAACCCCACGGACTATAGCCTGCCAGGCTCCTCTGTCCATGGGATTCTCCAGGCAAGAATACTGGAGTGGGTTGCCATTTCCTTCTCCAGGAGATAATGTGGACCTGATCATATTAAATTCCTTTCTAATAAACATTCAAAGCCCTGGTCCATTGTCATCTCTGCTAATGTGTTCTTCTGATAAGAAGTTGCTTCCCATTCTGTCTCCTGAAATACTCCACAATTACACTTTTACAGCAATTACTGCAGTTCTTTGAGTTCACTGAGTGTCGGTAGCTCTGTTACTACTGAACTCCTAGAAAGTAGATCGTTCATGTTATTCACATCTGTATTCTAGCAACCCAGAATTGAACCCATTACCAGGTAGCTGTTTTTTGTATAAATTCAAGATGAATTAGTAAAGAAAGGAAGGCTGATATTTATAACATGAAATATAAGTTTTGGGGTTTTAAACATGTTTTATTTTGGGATCCTCTCAAAAGGAAAGGTATAGAGTTGATTGAACTCTTTTGTAGTAGGCTTTGCAAAAGCATTACTCAAAAAAATATTTTATTTCATATCATTACATTTTAAATGGAATGTTAATTAACTGGTATATGATTAATTTTATATACTTGCCCAATTGCATTTAAATTGGTTAAAGTTAATCCAATTAATTTAATAATATAGCTCTGGCCAAGTCTGAATATAAAACATTTGAAGCAATGATTCCAATATATTTCAGGAAGAAAATCTGTACCACAAGGAGCCAGCCAGTTAATCTAACAACATATTTCAGGGAAAAATTTCAGTCTGGCCAGAGATTTATTCATCTGTGTTCTTTTTTTTTCTTTATTGTATTATGTATATTCCCAGGAATATTATTCTCTGGAGTCAGTTCTGATTTCAACCATGGATAGAGTTTTAAATCATGAGATTTCTGGAAGAGATTAGTTTCTAATTCCTCTAGGCTGGACATCATGTCGCTGGCAGATTTCAATGATAGATTGATGCACTCTCAGCCTCTTTAGAAGAGCAGCTCTGGATAGTTAAAGTCTTCAAACCCTTTGAAAATTTAACCATCCCATGTGTTTTTTTTTTTTTCCTCCCTAGAGCAGACGATCAAATATACCTAACTGTGGATGGTGATGAGTGAGAAGAAAACCCAAAGTTGGCCCAAAGGAGCAGTTACTTCTTTCATCTTCCAAGATACCAGCTGTTTCTGCTCTTCATCACCAAGAGTGTCCTTAATGTATATACGGACTGCAGCCACCATGGTATCTATGTGCCTCTGTCTCCTTAATTCACACTGAGCTTTGTGAAGACATATACTGTTTCTTAATCACCTTTGTGTCCCTAGCTCTTAGCCATGCACACGGCACATAGCAGATGTCTCAAAAAATATTTATTGCGTGAAAAAAAGTGGGACCTGGTGGTCTCACGTGGTTTCCAGAGGTCTGTCTCTTCCCTACCACTGAAGGATCCTCTAGTAACATCATTCATTTCTTCTCTTTCCCTTTGGTTCTTCTTGGGCTTTCGTTTGCACTGTCTGACAAGTCAACCCTGTGTTGTTTTTTTTTAATATAAATTTAATCATTGAATTAAGATTAAGTTCTAACACTTGCTAAAGATTAATATTACCATGTCATATGGAGGGGGGGAAAGCCCGCTTTTTTAAAAAGGCCCATCTAAGATGAATAATACAAGAGAAACAATTATTATAAAAAATAACAATGACTCAACCAAGAGGATTGGTTTGTCTTTCAAATGAGTAGGCGCTTGAATGAGATAAACATTGCCATTGGCAAAAGAGCCTGCTTCCTGTTGCTAGGCAGAAATCAAGCTGGCTTTACTCAGATGGCAGTTTAAGTTTCTTAGCTGCCTCAGATGCTATTCCAGATAAGCTGAGAAGAAAGAACATGGACGGATGGACAAGGGGGCTGCCCCCAACGCACTTAATATATCTGTTGCAGTTGTTATCTGATAATCTTAGAGAAACTCCCTTGGAGAAACCAAGTTAGCAATTTCAGGAAACAAAAGGAGATCAAATAGGACAGAGAACCAGGGCAATGGTAAGAAAAGAGCTTGATTACATTGCGATTAGACGATTAAGACAGGGTTGACCTGTCAGGCAGTGAACAAAGCTGGTAAAGAATGATCCGGGCCATGGGAAGCACAGCCTCGTGGCAAATCAGGCAGGTTCTCCAAGAATAATGAAAGGAGGCACTTATAGCAACTTAAGAGGCCCTGAGCTTGAGTGGGAAAGAGCACAGGTTTGGAATTAGACACACCTGTCTTTGGGATCCTAGTTCTATCCAGCTAAGAAATTTCTTAACTACTCAGGGTAACGATGATTCATTTCTTAACTACTAAAGGCAAGTTCCTTAATCTCTCTGAGCCTTAGTTTTCTCATTTCTAAAATGGGGACAAAAACTTGGTTACCAACTTTCTTCCTGGAAAAATGCATATGGTATATTAAGATAAACATTTTTACATGTGCTTTTAAAGAGGTTCACAGATACTCTGCTGCCCATTTAGAATTTTTAGAGTAAAAACACCTACTAAAAATGTTTTCACTCTGAGATAGATATTCTACTTCACAGAGCTTTTCTAAATGAAAGACTGATGATCAGAAATTTGATTATTTATCAGTTGGAAGTTTTTGTAACTAGTATCACTATGTTTCAATGCACATTGATAATTGTTACGATGATAAACCATTTTCAATATTATGCAGAGCATGGTCCCAAATCAGTTTTGTGTGATTTGGTTTTGTGAGTGTCAGATTTACCATGGTTGCTAATTTAAAAAGCTAGAATGCTACCTTTGGAAATTCTGACCCAGAAGGCTTGGAGGGTATCTAGGGATCTACATTTTTATGTAATAACCCTGATCTTCATTCTTATATAAAATTGTAGTTCTGGCCCATTTGAGTTTATTGTTAAAAATAATACTCATTTGTTTGCCTTTCTGCATTTCATGCTCTATTCATTTGAAATCACATAATAAACAAATAGGGCTTCCCAGGTGGCACTAGTGGTAAAGAACATGCCTACCAATGCAGGAGACACAGGAGACATGGGTTCCATCCCTGGCTTGGGAAGATTCCCTGGAGAAGGATACAGCAACCCTCTCCAGTATTCTTGCCTGGAAAATTCCACGGACAGAGGGCTGGAGAGCTACAGTCCATGGGGTCACGAAGAGTTGGATGCAACTAAGCACAGCACTCACCGTTTTAATTCATTTGGAAGATCCCTTTCCATGCCAGAGTAACATATTATCATAATGGCATGTGGAACAACTGAATACAATGTTCTCCAGGGATGGAGTAATCCAAATATGTGCCTTAATGTTCATGCACCAGGGTTCATATGGTTTGCTAGTTGGGAGCTCTTAGAGATCTCCAGAGTACATCGAGAGATGGGAGCAATGAGTAAAAGCAATGAAGAAGGTAGTTTACAAAAGTCAGACAAAAGATCACAAGAATGTGGCAGAATGGGACGACTGATACAAGAGGGAACAGACACAAAGAGCTCCATAGTTCCCAAGGTCTCAGTATGTCTATGGCAGAGAAATATAACAAATGTTCATGACAATTACTTGACATGAAAAAGTCAAAAATATGCAATGAATAGTTTTTTCAAGAAAGAAGTGCACAATATACCTTAGAAAACTTTCTACCCCAAATTTGTCAATGTGAAACATTTTATTGTTCAGCTCTCAAGAAAAATGCTACTTTTTGGAATTACTTGTTTTTGAAATATGAAAGTATGTTATTCCTTACTATCGAAAGCTCACTAAGAACACTATAATGATTAAGCACTCTCAATACAGAAATTCTGGCCCTGCTTTTACATTACAGCTGGAAAGATGCAGAAAGCTACCCAAAGATATGGATGTTTTTGACAGCAGAAGGCAAAACTGGAAGAGATTAGTTTTCATCCCATTTGAAAAAGTAGGTTGTCTTCACCAAATTTTCTTTTTATAAAAATAGATATACATAGCCTGCCATGAAGGGAATTTTATAGTAACTGATAAATAGAAATGCTTTAGACCTAATCCTCGTACAGGAGGATTGACAGAAGCATCAGATAGAAGAACACAAAACTTCAGGGAGAAAAGCAGCGAGGAGAAGGATGAAAATCCTGGCTCCCCTCAAGGTTCTGATTTGTTCTAATGGCTCAGTAACTAACTGCAGTTAACAACGCGCTCTGGCTCAGTTTAGGGCAAGTTCAAGGGGATCGGCCTTAGAGCCACTGCGGACACTTGATGGATCCTCTCCAAAAGAAACAAGGTAAACCCCAGAGGTAAATGCTTGATAAATTTTTCTAAAGGAAGTGACACCAAAGCTGCCGTCAGGGTCACGTGCCTGCCATTAAAGAGGCTTGAACAAGCCCTATCCAGGAGATTTTCACTCTCCTTACTCTAGGCTGCAGGTCTGAACAGGTTTAGGTCCTTTGGCCTTTTTTTTTTCCCCCACAAAGGCCAAGAACATTGAAGAGATAATGGGTCCCCATTCAAGAACGTGAAAACAGGAATTTAATCTGCACTCATCTGTAATCCTTGAGCACTGGGGCCTTCCCAACTGCAAAGCAAAGATTGATGATGGGTAGTAATTTCTGCCTCTGTTGGATGATTAAGAGTTCAAATAGGGCATCTAAAGAATAAATATAAGGTATCAGAAGGAGAGGGACTTCCCAGGCGACTCAACATTAAAGAACCCGCCTGCCAATGCAGGAGACACAGGAGACACAGGTTCAATCCCTGGGTTGGGAAGATCCCCTGGAGAAGGACATGGCAACCCACTCCAGTATTCTTGCCTGCAGAATGCCATGGGCAGAGGAACCTGGTGGGCTACAGTCCATAGGGTCTCAAAGAGTCACACACAACTGAAGCGACTGAGGAGGCGCATCAGAGAGTACTCTGTACTTGTATCAAGTTACTTCTCCTTGACATAGGAACCATGTTTTCTTGTGACACTCATTCTGGTGAGAGCAGCAAGCTGGGGCCGCCAGCTAGCCCCCCATCAGTGAGGTGTGCTGGATGGTCCCAAAGGATCAGGAGGTGTTAATGAGTTTGTTTCTCAGGCCATGTGTCTGCTCTGATGCTGCTGTGTTTGTGTGTCCTTCCATATAATGCTAAATGTATTATTTAAACACTTAATCTGTGAAACTGGAAGTCCTGGAGGATTTACGGAGAAACAAATTGAAATAGTCTCAGAGACATTAATAAAACCCAAAAGGGAGGTATAGCCCATATGGCATGAGATGGAAATAGACAATATGAAGAAGGAAAAAAATGAATGAATTTTAACAGTAAGCCACCCAACCAAATCAGGGCTTGATTGAGCTTAAATTTGTACTGATAGGTATGATTCACAAAGGGCTTCCCTGGTGGCTCAGCTGGTAAAGAATCTGCCTGCAACGTGGGAGACCTGGGTTCAATCCCTGGGTTAGGAAGATCTCCTGGAGAAGGGAATGGCAACCCACTCCAGTATTCTGGCCTGGAGAATTCCATGGACAGAGAAGCCTGGTAGGCTACAGTCCATAGGTTCTCAAAGGGTTAGACACGACTGAACGACTGCCACTGTGATCTGAAGATGGCCCTGCTCCAGGGAGGGATGTCAAAACGCTCTGGGCTGTTGTGCCGGCATCTGGGGGCTAATTTACATGCAATGGAGCCACTGATGTCATCCCCACATCCTGGTTGCTTTCTTCATTGTGAAGAACTTACGAGCAGACCCCCAAGTAGCAGAGCACACGAATTGTAGTGAAATGCCTTCAAATGAAATACTTGAGGCTAAGAAATTATTCTTAAATTCTCTGAATCTTTAGATACCACCTTTTCACCAGAGTCCTCTGTTGTTCAAAAGATACTCCTTCCAGAGTCCAGGCTCTGATAAAGTAACAGAAGAGTAGATTAGTGACAGATTATCTCATTTTATGCAAATGTTCTTTTTTCTAATCTATCACATCAGCCTGAAAGCCTGCCCACTAAAGGAACTCACAGAGGAAGAGGAACTGGAAAGTTGTTCCCTGATTCATGACTCCAGGTCCAGCTGTACTTATGATAATGAGTCCAGGCTGAATGCCCTCAGGAAAATGCCTCTTTGGGGAAGGAAGATGCCTGGACAGTATATTGAGATTTCCTGTGCTGCCATGAGCAGTTTGTGACTTAATGAGCATATTTATAGGTACATTACAGGTCCTTTGTCATTTCAGAAATCAATGAAGTAATTTCCAAAGGAAGTTAGAGTGATCTATGGCAATCAGCTGCCCCTCCTTAATCTATCATAAAGAGAAAAAAAAAAAAAGAATTCATCCATTATGGAAAACTGGAAATAGAACAATTTGCCAGAGGGAAAACTTAGCTTTGATAGGATTGAATGAAAAGCTGTATAAGGGAAGTTACTACCTAAAGTAAGAGTGTAGTGCTTCTAGTGGTTAATAGACTTTTTATTATTATTATTATCAAAACATTCTTTATACTTTGTATACTTTACCTGTTTCAGTCCTTATATCCATCCCATACTTTACAGATAAGGAGGATAATGCTCTAAGAGCTATAATAATGATAATTATTACAGAGGGGCTAATAACTTGTCCAAGTCACATAGTCAGGGAAAGGGGCAGAACTGGCTTTGAACCTAATTCTGTCTTACTCCCAACCTGTGCTCTTAATCACTATACTATATTTTCATCACTCTGTTAAAGTTATTCAACAATTTGGGTAAACAGATATGGTCTGATCTTCTGATAAATTCATTTCACTCTGTATTTGGACTATAAATCTTACATCCAATTTTCTTATCCATCCTTTCAACAGATACATAAAAATCCACGCTAAGGCCAGGAGATGTAAAGGTAAAAACATAAGGACTCTCTTTGCAATGAGTTTATAGCAGGGAGATGGAAAAAACAATGTTTATAAAGTAGTGCATAAAGTCATTACACACTGAAAGTACAAGGTGATGAAAGCAGAGGAGAGGTGGGGCCTTATTCTCCAAATGCAGCATTAGAAGACTTCCCTACTCATGTCAAATTACCAACGATTTTTCCAAAGCTACTGATCTCAATTCAAATTTAAGATAACAGCAAAAGAATTGAGATTGTTTACTTGGTTTTGGGAAAACTCCCATCTGGGTTTTTGCAGAGCACACCGGAAAGGGTGTATTTTGAGACAAGGGAAATCTCCTTCTCCCAAATATAGAACCTCTAGGAAATTGTGTTCTTAATTTAGAAACCAACATCAAACTTTGGTGCTTGCAGAGCGAGCGGGTGGGTTGAGGTAAAGCACAAGCTTGGAGCTGCTACATAGATTTCATTTTCTTCTTTCCATTTCCTTGGCAATCTTAGAATTAGGTCCAAAAACACTTGCAAACGATCATTTTCATATTGTTTGCACATAATAGACTACATGTTCCCTTGGTTGACAAAACATGTGTTTCTCTTCAAAATGAAAGCTTTCAATGTAGTGAGAAATGACTTTCCAAAGCTGTAATATGTCTTCTGTGGAAGCCCCATTGAATAGTCTCTGCAGTAACTCAATCCTACTATTTGTTCCCAGCTGAAAAAGCAAAATGTCTTGTAAATAAAATGTGACAAAAATGATAAGGATAGACAGCAGGCTGGAAGGGTGACATGACTTAAATGTTATTAAGATGCACCCTGGTGTGGGTTGTGTATTTTATATGGTGCATGCATATATCTCAATCAATCTTCATAACAGTCTTACAAAAGAAGGCAGGTCAGTTTTTATTCCCTGCCTTCCAGTGGAGGAAATAGAGTCTCTACAATTATCATAATCTCCCTGGAGATTATCTAGCTAATAAAAAGAATCAGAAGCTGAACCCAGCTCCACCTGAATCTGAGTTCAGTGTTCTCCCTTATGTGGTATGAAAATTAACTGGAAATGCATGTCTAGCTTCCCTGACATGAAAATCACTTTTAATGATGTTAATGGGGTAATGTAAAAGGGAAGTGCTATATTTTATTCATCTAAGAAATACTCATTGAGGTCAGGTCATTGTGTTAGGAGCAACAATAGAAACCCAAAGATGAGCAATGCTATACCCCTCGTTTTCCCAGGAGGATCCTGTGTATGTGTACATGAAAACCCATCTTCTCTAAATATGGTCTGAAGTGTATTCTGAAACAAATATTATGAAATACGTACAGCTCTCATTCCTGAGATGTTTCAGGCAGCTGATGATAGACTTAGCTGAACACACACAGTGGTAAAAGATTGACAGAATCCTGATTATACTTAAATGTATAACCCTATTCATTGGTTTAAAATAAGCTTTATGTCACAACTGTCTTTAGATTCGCTAGGTCTGGTGGTCAAGGCTAACATATTAGAATTTCTAAACCGTGTTCAGTTGTCACGCATCAGATTCAGCCAATACTGTCACATCCTGACGTTTGCTGTCAAGATCAAGTTCATAATTAAGCTGCTGGATTTGGGAACTTTATAATGAATTTCTTGATGGAACTTAGACTGGTGAATCTGACATTTCATTTTTTGTTTACAGACATGAGCTATGGTATCAAAATACTAATACAGAGACAGCTGCAGAATAGAAGACGGTTCTTACATGTCAGACCCCAAAGTGACTGCTCTGTCTCCTTCAAGCTGAAGATGGAGACTCTTCTAATACGCACATCTGTAAACCTCTCTCTCTCTGCTTGCATCGTACTCTTCCTGTATGTTTCACATCTATCCTTGATCCTAGTTATAGCATTTCTCCTTTCCTAGTCCCCAGTAACACACTCTTTTTGAACATCTATTTCAATGCCTTTTAAATAAAGCTCTTTCCTCCTTAGTACACATTTTCCCCCTTGAATTCACGTCCCTTTGTGGAGCTCAGACATATCCATCAACTCATCAGTCAGAATCTTGAATATGACTTGAAATACATTCCCCTAGGTAAAAAATAATTTGATGAAAGTGCTTTTTATTTTCAGTTTAACATTTCTGAATCCTCTTCTTGACTTTTGAAAAAACTCATGCATTTCTAATTCCTTAAAGTTATAGACAGGTACAATTCTCAGATAGTAGGTGAGCCATTGTCTTCAATCACATTTAAAATCATCAGAATAATTATGCAGAATAAAAAAGAAAGGATTCAAAGGTTGTTATTTTCCACAATCCCCTTTTAAGTTAGCCTCACCCTAGCCCTACTCCAAAGCTTATAGTGTGAGTGAAAGTCGCTCAGTCGTGTCTGACTCTTTGCGACCCCATGGACTATACAGTCCATGGAATTCTCCAGGCCAAAATACTGGAGTGGGTAGCCTTTTCCTTATCCAGGAGATCTTCCCAACCCAGGGATTAAACCCAGGTCTCCCGAATTGCAGGTGAATTTCTTACCAGCTGAGCCACCAGGGAAGTCCATAGGCATTCCTTTATAACTTCTTACCTCATCTTTCTGGTGAGATGCAAAGTTATATATATTTTCCTCAATGACTCTGAGGTAACAATGTCTCTTTTCATTTCTTCCATATTTAGGCACCATCACCTTTTGGAATACTTGACTTCTATCAGTGTCTGCTTTCAGTTGTAATTTCTTGATCCAAAGCTTACTTTAAGAAAATACATATTCTATCAAAGTAGGCAACTTGTATTCCTACGACCTCTGAGACATTAAGACCCTTGCTCAGTCTAAAAGTGATGTAATTTCCTCCATGCCACATTTCCTCTGTTGCACTCCATGCAATGCTTTGGTTTTGAGGAGCTATTGTTGTATTATGAACTATATTATTTCACAAATGGCTCCATTGTCTGGGGTGTGGACTCCATATCTGTAAGTAAAGACTGAGAAGGGAAAGGTCTATTTATTCTCGTATGTAAACTTATGAGTCTGAAGAGAAACTGTTACCAGCACATAGTTACATGTGGTAAGCAGCCGATCCTCCTACTAGTACTGGGCAGAAAAATATGTTTTAAAAATATATACATAAGATATCTGTAAAGCTTACCTTATATCCTTTCCAGAGGACATGAAGATGGAATAGAGTTTTATTTGAATACAGAAAAGTTCACAGCAAATCTCTGAAAATTTTTTCAGAGAATTGCATCAAGATTATTTGTACTATCATAGGAAATGCCTTTGAACAGCTAGCATATGACTCACATTTTTGAACTGAAATATGTAATTTCAACATATATCTGATATACATATACAGATATTTCAAAATGCATACATATGTAATTCTTGAAATTAACATATGTTTGAGTGATTACACCAATGGCTAGACTGAGATAGCCCCAGTATGCATATTCATGATTTTGCTTTTCGTTCTTTAGGGACTGCCAGATTGGTTATTACAAATTACAATGAACAACTTCTGTGCTTAAAGTTTTGGATCCTTTATCGATTATTTATTTATTTGACTTGAACCAAAAGGATTATTGGATCAACATGGTGACCTCCTTTGGTGCTGGCACCTAATGTGGCTGCGTTGCTTCTCAGTAGATTTGCAGTGTTTTATGCTGTCAGCCTCTTCCTCTCCTCACCTTACCTGTTGTCACAACCTGCAACTGCTATTAAATGCCGTGGGCTCCCCAGTGAAGGGCCAGTTCCAGTGGATGGTATTTGTGTTTTGTGACATTTTAATTAAATTACCATCTGCTAATTAAATTACCATCAAAAACCTAAGCATGTGACGCTTCTTGAAAGGCACTCTAGAGCTTAAGCAGCATGGAACCCTTTGTAAAGTGCATACGTAGTCCATGAGGCAGGAACAAGCTTCAGGAGGTTTCAAGCCACGGAGTCTAGGGTCCTGCACCATTCTGCGTTAGCTGCTGCATATGCCACAGCAGGTCAGTTATACAAAGTCTGCTGAGGGTGTTTTCAGATCAGGCCTAATTCCCACAAACAAGACAATAAGCTGCCTTAAACCAAAATGGATGAATTTCTAGGAAAGAGGTCATTTTCATCTATTTAGATTATTTTGGAAATAGCAATGAGACCAACATATTTCAGAGATGAATGATATTATTTATCCTCAAATCCAGTGTGATGTATTACACTATGAATACATACACTGAGAATTCATTGGCTAGATTTTTCACCTTCCTCACAAAAGAGGCCATGAACAAAACCTGGATAATCTTACTTAGTGAAAAATGCACAATGAATTCTATTTGTTTGGCTAAAACTACTCTAAAGAGCTCTCAGTTTTACTCTCAGAAGTGCAAATGCAACTGGTCTTCTACCTTTGCATGGATTGTTGCTATATTTACACTTGTTTTCTCTTAGGATGCTCACACAGGCAGAGTGGGAACTAAATCAAGCTCTGATAGGGCTTCCTTATCCTGAGCCCGTTTTCGGAGCACACTGCATTCATAAATAGCCTGCAAGGCTTTGGGCTTCTGAGGTCACCATGCTTCACACAATTGTTCTCTGCAGGGCTACGTGAAAGACAGTGCCTGGGCTGAGGCCTGGAGTTCCTGGAAGCTGGGTTTCTCAGCATTGAAGGGCTATCTCTTCTCAAACAAAAGCACAGCCCGGCCGTGGACGGTGACCTTGGTCATTGTTCTTGGGGCCTATGACTTCAGAAGTGGATGTTACTCCTAAAATGAAAGGACCAACCTCTGAGCCAATACCATCTTGCTCTCAGGACACCTCTATAAAGAGCAAATAGATATGTGTAATGGGATGAATGCTTGGTAAACTTTCCTCTGTTACAAAGGAACATAAATTAAAGTATTATCCAAACACTTTCCCCTCCCACTTCATTGACACTCCTCAGCCTTAATCCTCCTGGACATCAGGGAGAGTGGGTGAATGGAGTGTAGTGATGACCAGTTGGTGATTAATGAGAGCAATCTGTTTTGAAAGATGTGTGGGGAAGGTAAGAAAAAAAAGTCTAGTGTTGAGCAGTTGGATGAGGGAATCTGAGGAGGTAACAGAAGAGGAACATAATGAGAGAAGCATTAGGAATTTGCCAGTTTGTAAACAGGAATATAATAGGTTGATATAGGTAAAGAGAATCTGCAGCAGCAACTAAAGATCACAGCTTATCTTCAGAGTCGCATTAAAAATGTGAGGTTTGGGCTCTGCTCATGGCTCAGTGGTAAAGAATCTGCCTGCCAATGCAGGAGATGCAGGTTCTAACCAGGAGGATCCCACATGGCGTGGAGCAGCTAGGCTCATGCACCACAGCTATTGAGGCTGTGCTATAGAGCACAGGGGCTGCAGCTACTGAGTCCTCGCATCGCAACTGCTGAAGCCCGCGCGCCATAGAGCCCGTGCTCGGCAACAGGAAGGGTCACCGCAATCAGAAGCTCATCACTGCAGCTAGACAGCGGCTGCCACTCAACACAGCTGGAGAAAGCCTGCTCGCAGCAAGGAAGACCCAGCACAGTCGAAATAAATAATGTGAGGTGTTTTGTCAATTAGTTTTTATTCAGAATGGTCTAATGCAACTTATATAAAATCCATGAAAGTTTTCTAAAATAAATACCCTGAGAGTACGTCGAAGATTTAGGGTAAAAAGTAAAAAAAACTTTAAAGTGAAAAAAAAGGGAAAACAAAACAAACTATTTCACTACTGCTCTCCAGGTCTCAGTAATTTACGGCAACTCTCAAACTTTACATAGGTCTCCTTTTGGGAAAGAGCAGACAGGTAGAGGAAACTAAGGATTGATAAACAATCACTTTAAAAATGGGTACAAATATATCTCAGACTCTTGTCTATGCAGAAGGGCATGAAGCCTTTGTAGGCTGTGAAGTATTTAAAGAATTGCCATTAACTATTTCAGATATACAGTGTGATTTGAGATAATACAATGAATTACTATGTATTCAACATTCAGAAAAGGAAGCTACTCACTTCCCTCTGCATCTCTCTGACAGCAATTCCATTCCTCTTTGCAAAGACATCCACTACATATTGCTTTTAAATTTATTTGAAGCCAAACATTAAATAAGCACTATAATGTCCTAAACAGTACAAAATGTTGATAACGTTTTTACACAGTTTCTGATGAAAGCAGGGATGCTAATATGTCCATGTTACAGATAAAGTTGAATCTACTCTTATCTGCCAAACACAGGAAATGTTTGAAAATATAATATAATTCAAAGCAATGCTTTCATTATTATTTTGAATAGATACTCTTAGGAATACAGACAGGAAATTAAAATACTTTAAATGAATCAATATTTTCATTTTGAAATAATTGTACTGACTTTTGAACTTAAAAGAAAAGCATTTAGGTCACATAGGATCGTAATTGACTTGCTGTGTTTACATTGCCCCCTACCTATATTTACACGGAGCCATATTCTTCTCTTAGAGTGAATAGTCTCTGCCTCTCCCCTGGGCAACACTGGTGGGTGTACACAACAGAGACACACAAACATTACACAGACACACAGAAAATAGCCTCACAGGCAATATCCTGAATTCCCAAAGCCCCTGTCATTTCATTTAAATACATATCAACTGATTATTTGACTAAATGGGCTTGGGATTGGATTATACTGACAGATCAAGAATCAAAATGGACCAACTACAGTTTCTTGCCCCAACAAAACAGAAAACGACAAAAATGAAAGTGATGAAATTGCTAAGGTCATTGTTTTTACTAAGCCAAGTCTAACTTCTTATGGGCTTGGTGTTTATTTTCAAAGCTAAACGAAAGGCGCTCCTTACTTTACATAGTCTACGAGAACCATGCTACCATTCGGCTTTCTGTAACATTCCATAGTTATAAACATATCCTGAAATTTGGGTGCAGTTTTGGGGTTCATCTGGAGGTGCTAATTAGGCTAGGATGTTGGAGAGACGTTTGAATGAGGGGGCGGGTGTGGTGCTCCCTGGCATCCTGAAGAGAGCAATGAGCTCCATTGTTTGAGTCCCAAGGTACATGATCTTAGGTCTGGTGCAGCGACTCCTAACTTATTCCTGTAACTCAAAGCATTAGTAAGCCTCAGCTCTAAACTAGGTGGCATTTATTTAAAAATTCTAGCAACACTGTCATATAGCCATGAAAGTAACAGTGTAGAAATCATTTGCTAAACTTAACACTATTTCCCTTTGCATTCCCAGATACTGTGTCCTTAATCCACTTGGGACTCCTGGTCATCTAGAGAGAAAAGCAGGGCAGGGGGTGGAGAGCTGAATAGCATCCAACTTGCAGATGTGGTGGTTGATTTGTCCACCTAGGAAAAGGAGATTTCTCCACCAATGAAGATGTTATTACCTATTTGAAGTCAAGATCTTAACTATCCCACCTCATCATAAAAAATGTCCCCTATCCCTGTCTGATGTGTCCACGGGACTGCAGCACAAATATTTTCTAAGAATACCTTAAAAATCTGCTAAGATACTCTGAGACCTAAATAATTTAGGCTATAATGCAAAGTTGAGATGCTAATGTACAAGGGAGAACACAGGCTGCCACTCAGCCTTTATTCTGCTGTGCTTCAAAAAATGTTACATATCTGGATATATTTCTCAGCAGAGCTTACCACACTTGAGTTTACCTCAGTAGCTCAGAGTTCCACGAATACCTGAAATGTTATCATTCAAGACCTGAAACTGAATTTTCTGCTTTGCCTTAAGTTCACTGCAATTGAATTAGAAGAAAAGAAAATAGGAGTTGAAAAAAAAATTCTCCTACTCGCCAATAGACTTGCGTTTACTGGTCTATGTTAGAGAATCAAGTCATCAGTCTTGCCCAACTCTTTGCAACTCAATGTACTGTAGCCCACCAGGATCCTCTGTCCATGGGATTTCCCAGGCAAGAATCCTGGAGTGGGTTGCCATTAACTTATTGTAAAATAATGAATCTACCACAACTGGCAAAATATACAAGTTGCTGAGAGTACTCCGACTTACTTAAGGAGAAATCTCATACCAGTTTGGAAGACTGAAGAGAATCAGCAAGAAACTGGACTCTAAGGAAGACTTAGCACCACTCCCCTTCCCTGCCCAACCACAACCATCTGGGAGTGAGGCAGGTGAGAAAAACACAAACGTAAACGATGCCTTGTTCATTCTTGCAGGGCTTCAGATCCGTTCCTAAAGTTCTCTAGAGAGATACAGAGAAATATTTCCTTCCTAGCAATCTCTCACTGTCCTTTCAGACTGGAAGCCTTTGTGCTGAGCTAGTGCAAGGCTCTGCTGTAAAATAGTCTCCTGCACTGTTCTCTAGGGAAATGGCACAGAGCTGCTTACGAGCCTATGTGCAGACATCTTTCAAGTCATTCCAGGCCAAGGCTAATCAAATAGTCAACCCTTATATTAGCCAAGTTAATAAATATCTCTTGATATTTGCTGTCTTCTTGAGATGGTCATCCATTCCCACTATCATCTTCCAAGGCAGGATGTTAGGGATGAAGTAAATAAAGCCTATGGTTCAGAAAAATCACTTTTTATCATTTGGTCATTGATCTCATGCCATCTAAATAACCCTAGAGAAACCATGAAGGAGACTGTCTGTTTTCTCTTGATCTCTTTTCCTTAAATAAAGCTTTCTCTCTCCTTGTCTTTGTGGGGCCTCAGAGATGATCATTTTTCAGTCCCTCATGATTTTTGCAGCCATATTAAATATCAGAGATAATCAGATCGACCACGCTATGATACAAACCAGATGTTAAACCTCTTGATGACTTTTTATCTCCTATTGTTGATGTTATAGATACAGCCCAATCCTTATTTTTATTTCTCTTTTCTTTGGGACTTTATTTTCAAACTTCAGTAAAGCATTGCTGCTGCTAAGTCGCTTCAGTTGTATCTGACTCTGTGCAACCCCATAGACGTCAGCCCACCAGGCTCCCCCGTCCCTGGGATTCTCCAGGCAAGAACACTGGAGTAGGTTGCCATTTCCTTCTCCAATGCATGAAAGTGAAAAGTGAAAGTGAAGTCACTCAGTCATGTCTGACTCTTAGCGACCCCATGGACTGCAGCCTACCAGGTTCCTCTGCCCATGGGATTTTCCAGGCAAGAGTACTGGAATGGGGTGCCATTGCCTTCTCCATAGTAAAACATTATAATATTCTATTTGACTTTCTTATAGAATGATTTTTTAAAAATTACTTAAAGAATACAGACTAGTTGTAGCCATTGCTTAAATTAACAGATGCTATATTTTATAATTCTCTTACTCTTTTAACTTGAGCTAACTTGTTACTGCACTTAGTATGAAAATAAGGTGATTTCTTCAAGGTCAACCCTTACAAACAACATATGATAGGTAAGGTAAGCCCTCTGCAGACATCTCCTTATAGTTTGCATGCATGTCACCTGAGTATTGTCTTAAAACCTAGGTTTTCAGGTCCCAAATCAGAGATTCTAATGTAGAATTTCTGGTGTGCACTTCATGACTCTATATTATTATTATTGGAAGATAATTGTTTTATGATGTTGTATTAATTTCTGCTCCATAAATACCATCATCGTTGTCATTTGAGGTGCTTGTTAAAAATGTAGAGAGAAGAGACTCTGCATTTCTTAACAAGTACCTCAAATGACAATGATGCGGTATTATCTGTGACAAGATTTGAGCAACTAAAGCAAGGAATGAGGTGTCCCATTAGACAAAGCAGGAAGAGTAGCCATTGCCAGAAACCTAACCAAGACTTGAGATGTGAAGGGAGCCAGAGGCTAAACAAGGATGAGGAATTAACACCATTGTTCACATGATTGAGGGAAAAAGTGTGAGGATGAAAGACAGTCACTTTGTATAGAGTCTACATGAGGGAAAATCAAAGCACAGGAATTGGTGACCCCACACGGTTTACAGAGAGATTATCTTGACACCCATGATTTCGTGGGGATTATTTTCCTCTTATAAAGACACATGCATCCAGTTTTCTGTGGCTTAATGTCAGTATTCACTCAATAATCTAGTTTTCTAACCACATATTTGATAACAATTCGGCAACCTGTTTTGACTGTTTACAAGGGCGAAAAAGCCAACACAGATGCCCCAGTCTACTTAACAGTTTTTGAAGAATACATTGACATTTTTATACATTGGTGTCCTGTGAATATGATTAGCACAACTCAGCTCATCTGCATCAAAACATGAGCAGAGTAACAATCAAGTTTCTGGGCCTTCAAAATAGTAGAGTGTTAACTCTACACCAGAGTGACCCTGTCCATGTCCTCCCCTCCTACGGAGACGCAACCAAGTGTGGGGGAATGTTCACTGTCTGCAAGACAGCTCTATCACTCAGTAGACTTTGCATCAGTAAATCAACCTCTTTGAATGCCGATATCCCTTTTGTAAATGGGGATAATAATACTCAGTGCAAAAGGTTGTAGAAAAAAAATCAAACAAGCTAATACACTAAAAAATTTTTTTATAAGACTAGAGATCTCTTCATGAAAATTAAAGATACCAAGGGAACATTTCATGCAAAGATGGGCACAATAAAGGACAGAAATGGTATAGACCTAACAGAAGCAGAAGATATTAAGAAAAGGTGGCAAGAATACACAGAAGAACTATGCAAAAAAGATCTTCAACATCCATATAATCATGATGGTGTGATCACTCACCTAGAACCAGATATCCTGGAATCTGAAGTCAAGTGGGCCTTAGAAAGCATTACTACAAACAAAGCTAGTGGAGGTGATAGAATTCCAGTTGAGCTATTTCAAATCCTAAAAGATGATGCTGTGAAAGTGCTGTATTCAATATGCCAGCAAATTTGGAAAACTCAGCAGTGGCCACAGGACTGGAAAAGGTCAGTTTTCATTGCAATCCCAAAGAAAGGCAATGCCAAAGAATGCTCAAACTACCACAAAATTGCATGCATCTCACATGCTAGCAAAGTAATTCTCAAAATTCTCCAAGCCAGGCTTCATCAGAACGTGAACCATGAACTTCCAGATGTTCAAGCTGGTTTTAGAAAAGTCAGAAGAAGCAGAGGTCAAATTGCCAACATTCACTGGATCATCGAAAAAGCAAGAGAATTCCAGAAAAACATCTATTTTGCTTTATTGACTATGCCAAAGTCTTTGACTGTGTGGATCACAATAAACTGGAAAATTCTGAAAGAGATGGGAATACCAGACCACCTGACCTGCCTCTTGAGAAACTTGTATGCAGGTCAGGAAGCAACAGATGGGGAACACATGTATACCTGTGGCGGATTCATTTTGATATTTGGCAAAACTAATACAATTATGTAAAGTTTAAAAATAAAATAAAATTAAAAAAAAAAAAAAAAGAAAAAAGAAATTAAGAACTGGACATGGAACAACAGACTGGTTCCAGATTGGGAAAGGAGTATGTCAAGGCTGTATATTGTCACCCTGCTTATTTAACTTCTATGCAGAGTAAATAAAATAAAATTAAAAAAAAAAAAAGAAAAAAGAAATTAAGAACTGGACATGGAACAACAGACTGGTTCCAGATTGGGAAAGGAGTATGTCAAGGCTGTATATTGTCACCCTGCTTATTTAACTTCTATGCAGAGTACATCATGAGAAACTTTGGTCTGGATGAAGCACAAGCTGGAATCAAGATTGGTGGCTCAGATGGTAAAGCATCTGCCCACAATGCGGGAGACCTGGGTTTGATCCCTGGGCTGGGAAGATCCCCTGGAGAAGGAAATGGCAACCCACTCCAGTACTCTTGCCTAGAAAATTCAATGGATGGAGATTGCTGGGAGAAATATCAATAACCTACAAATGACACCACCCTTATGGCAGACAGTGAAGAAGAACTAAAGAGCCTCTTGATGAAAGTAAAAGAAGAGAGTGAAAAAGTTGGCTTAAAGCTCAACATTCAGAAAACTAAGACCATGGCATCTTGTCCCATCACTTCATGGCAAACAGATGGGGAAACAGTGGAAACAGTGGCTGACTTTATTTTGGGGGGCTCCAAAATCACTGCAGATCTTGACTGCAGCCATGAAATTAAAAGATGCTTACTCCTTGGAAGAAAAGTTATGACCAACATAGCATATTAAAAAGCAGAGACACTACTTTGCCAACAAAGGTCCATCTAGTCAAGGCTATGGTTTTTCCAATAGACATGCATGGATGTGAGAGTTGGGCTATAAAGAAAGCTGAGTGCCTTTTGAACTGTGATGTTGGAAAAGACTCTTGAGAGTCCCCTGGACTGCAAGGAAATCCAACCAGTCCATCCTAAAGGAAATCAGTCCTGAATATTCATTGGAAAAACTGATGTTGAAGCTGAAACTCCAATACTTTGGCCACCTGATTCAAAGAACTGAATCATTTGAAAAGACCCTGATGCTGGGAAAGATTGAAGGCGGGAGGAGAAGGGGACGACAAAGGATGAGGTGGTTGGATGGCATCACCAACTCAATGGATGTGAGTTTGAGTAAACTCCAGTGGTTGTTGATGGACAGGGAGGCCTGGCGTGTTGCAGTCCATGGGGTTGCAAATAGTTGGACATGACTGAGTGACTGAACTGAATTGAACTGATGTATGTACCTGTGTGCCTGTGTATGGATAAACCAAAAATGTTTAAGTGCTTATCTTTGCATGATGTATGACATTTTCTTTTGTTTTTCTTGAGCACATATATAATATTCATTATTTTTAAAATTACCATTAAGTGACATTAATCTAATTAAATTATTCTTAAACTTGATTCACACCAGGATCATTTGGGAAGCTTTAAAATATTCTAATGCCTAGATAGACCCTGGAGAAATTAATCAGAGTCTTTGATGGTAGGACCTAGGCATCAGTATGTTTTTAAAGACCCTAGGTGATTCCATTTTGCAGCCAAAGTTGAGAATCTTTTATCTAATTCTAATGTATTTATTCTTTAATCAATTCCTTAAAGAATTAAGGGACGACACTTAATATAGGCTTAAAGTCTAATATCTTGAGTTTTAAATATTTTTCCCAAATGTCTTAAAAGTCATTTATGAAATCTTGCTACAAATCAAAATGGCTGAATTCTCCAAGATCAATATTTAATATAACTTCAAAAGCTCAAGTTTGGGTAAGATTTTTTAAAAAGGAATCTGAATCTCTGAAAATATGGATTATAAGATGCTATGTCCCACATACAAACTGAGGAAGCTCAGATGACCAATTCTTTGGGAGAGTTCCTAAGGAAGGGCCTACTAAAGTGACGGTGATGGTTGAGTACATCAAATTGGAGAAGGAAGGACCCACTAAGACACCAGAAGGCCTTATGGTAGGAAGGTACTTGAAGAGACACCAATAGCAGGACACTGGCTGAAAGTCAGAGAGACAGATGGCATGGCATCAGGAGACTGGCAAAATTAAACACTATTATACAGTTGATTAGCAGTAACAGGAGTTAACAATGGGCACATCGGGAGACCTCCCAAAGGCAGGATGGAAAATCAAGATGAGGACTCTACTGGTGTGCACGTGTGCTCAGCTGTGTCCAACTCCTTGTGACTCTGTGGACTGCAGTCCTCCAGGTTTCTCTGTCCATTGAATTCTCCAGGCAAGAATACTGGGGTCGGTCGCCATTTCCTCCTTCATGGGATCTTCCTGACCCAACGATTGGGGCAGATTCTATCAGCAGAAAATGGCAAACATCCAGGAATATAGATGGTTGACTTAGGGAGATAGGAACTGGGTAACTAGACCAGGACTCCAATATTGATATTGACAGGGATTTGGTCCCAGTTCTTGAGGCACTTTAGAATTTAGTATTTTAAAAAGTCAAGGTTCCAGGTGTTGCTGTTTGAGAGAAAAGACAAAAGCCACGAAAATGGAATGGCTATACAAGCTTCAGACTGAATTCAAGCAATGCTGGCTCTGCAAGCTTCTCAAGTTCTGCCTGAAAGAAACAAAATCCATGCCTTATCTAGGGCAAAGCTCATCTTCCTGAGGAAGCAAAGCAGCCCTCCTCTGGAGATTGTAAGGACACAGGAAAGGCCATTTCAGAATCTACAGAGAGTGCATGTGGCTTTTGAGGGTGCTGAATGTGGGAAGAAGGCACCACTCATCTGTGATATCCCAGCTGGGACCCTGGGAATCACCCTGAAGGTGACATTTCCCCCGTGTCTGACCAGTCACACCCCATACAGAATCTATAAACAAATTCTGGCAACTCTAACTTAATAGTATTGTTTAAAAATATCCATTAACTCAATCTGTCTATAATTGCCCTAATTGAGGCTGACTTAATCACTCATGTTGATTATTACATCAACCTCTTAATTGGTCTCTCTGCTTGCTCAAATCCATTGTAGGCTAAAAGAGATTTCTGAACATAATCTGTCTATTTTTTTGTTTTCTCTCTTTGCATGCTGTTTATCTCCCTATAAGTGTTTTCTCAACATAGTTCTGGGACTCCAAAGTGAAAGTAAAAGTCGCTCAGTGGTATCCACCTCTCTGTGACCCCATGGACAATACAGTCCATGGAATTCTCCAGGCCAGAATACTGGAGTGGGTAGCCTTTCCCTTCTCCAGGGGATCTTCCCAACCAGGGATGGAACCCAGGTCTCCCGCACTGCAGACAGATTCTTTACCAGCTGAGCCACCAGCTGAGTCCCCCTGGGACTCCAAGGGGTGATCCATATGGTACTCATATGGGCTTATGAATAAGTCTAGCTGATTTGGGGTTCTGCTGTGTGTAGAAAGAACTATGTCTTTCTTCTGCTGTAGCTATCTCCTGGCAACATCATCATGTCTTCTGGACACGGCTACTCCTACATCTACTGGAACACAAAGAGTACCACCAGGCCACTGTTTCCATCTATCTCCCCAAATATCTACAGATACCCTGGAGCTTCAAGGCATGGCTGTCTGTACTCAAGGAGAGACATAGAAAAATTAATTTCGTAAAGCAGAATAGGGTCATTATTCTTCTGTGGTGTCTACAAACAAAAGTCACAAGTCCAGTTGCAAGCTAGACTCCCTCTTATACATTATGGCTGCCACCCAACATGCCCATTTTGTTCCCCAGAGAAAGAAGACAAGCATGTACTCAGCAAGGCTTACAGAGAGCCCTTCCTCTTTCTGCATACTGGGTACCTACCAGGGCATGAGTGGTGGACAAATAGGAATCCACAAGTCACCTGAACAGTGATTACTCTTTAAGACTTTTCACTGCCCCACTTGTTCTAGTTTTTTTTTAGGTGTGTATGTGTAGGCAGTGGTAGCAAAGTGGTAACTGGAAAAGAAAGCTTTGATTTCACAGAGGTGGCATGAGAATTTGGAATAGGCACCTGGAGGCTTGTCTTACTTCTTTAGAAATTTCTTTCTTCCCAGGTAGAGGCAAATTAAAATAACCTGATCCTGGTGGTGGTGCATAGGTGATACCCAAAGAATAGATCTTTGTAGTGGAGAGAACTCCTGCAGCTTCTTGATCTTGATCTCATAGGTCTGGATGGCACAAATGTTACATGTAGCAAAATAGACATTCTTTTTTACTTGTGAGTGCCCTGGGGGTTAGAGAGTCATCAGTCACTCAGTGAAACTCAAGTTGAAAAAAAAAAAAAAAAAACACCTGTCCTCTAACACAAATTATCTAGGTTATTGCCTTTAGTTTATTTCAGTTTGCTTCCTTTTGGTTACACCCTGGTATTTAGTAGAGTCTGTTTGGACATTCAACCTACTCACGGTTTAACTAAAGAATATTAAGGAAAACAATATTCACAGCTAGGACAGATTGCTAATTAAGAATCAAATATCACTATCCCTAAAAACCATATCTCTAAGGGGAAATGCATATTTAAAGACAAAAAGGAGGGCAGTGAGAGCTAGTGTCCCCTCCACAGAAAACTATTCCTTCCAGAGCATCATCTCTGTTTCATCACAGAAGGTGGTGATTGAACCTACAGAATTGAAGACCCTTGGGAAACAGTGGCAAAGGTATTAGAATCGCTGGGAAGTCTCAGAGGAAGCTTGAAGATTCTCAGGGCTTTTTGTGAAACTAGCAGGCTGTTATTTGAGCTCAATAATGCAGTTCCTTCAGCAAAAATCAAAGACTGACTCAATTCAACTCCACAGACAGAGAGAAAAGTGGGAAAAAATGACCCAAGAGACTTTACAACCATTTCCTGACCTAACCCATTGATTTTCTATGAGTCTTGGAAAGGGCATACAATTTTGTAATCATTAGGGAAATGTTTGATGAGTAAACAGTTTCCAGCCTCTTCAAGAATAGCCTAATGCTTAAGCCCTGAGAAAAATGTCTCCTACAATCTTGGAGTTGCCCTTGAGATGGCAACTGAGTTCACTGATCTGCATCTCAAAACCCAGCATACCGAATGCACTGTGTGCCCAGCTCCCATTTTCTGCCTGGGGCATCTACCGCCCCTTGGTTTCCTTTCTCCACTTCACGCAATATGCTGCTATACACTTGATTTCTTAGAGGGATAAACTGGATCTCATTACTTTGCTTTAAGCACACTCCCAATGAGTTTATAAAGTTCAGAGGGGAAAAAAAAGTACATGAGCAACCCAAGTGAGGCAGCCCATTCCACAGTTACCTCCGCTAAGAAAGAATCAAGAGAACATCCTTCCAAAGGCCATACCATACGTTTGTTTTTATTCTGAAATGTTTTTCTAAATATTTAAAGTATTCTCATACCTATTGCTTCAATTACACTCCAGCAATGTTCTCTGGATTGTCTACATCAGCATAAAAATAGACTCTTCCTGCTTTCATCTTTGAACAATAATGTGATGCTAGTTCCCTTTAATCTACTTATATTTGCAGTAATCCATTCTCTCTTGACCCCATACAGTCTCCTTTCACCCTGACCACACCAAGGTGATCAATGACCTCCATGCTGATGGATCTAGGTCATTTCTCAGTCCCCATCTTATTTGACATATCAACAGCATGTGACACTGTGGATCAATCAGTTCTTGAAATACTTTGCTTATGTGCCCTTCAGTATATCATTCATTCCTGGTTTTTCTTATACCTGATTGGTCACTGTTTCTCTGTCACTTTTGCTGCTGCTTCTTCATTTTCCTGACCACAATGCATGAGGATAAATCAGGACTCAGGCTTCACACCTCTTTTCTGCTCTATCTAAACTGACCTCCTACGTGACTTCATCCAATCTCATGGTCTTAAATATCATTTATATAGTGTTAAGCTTCCCTGGTGGCTGAAACGGTAAAGAATCTGCCTGCAAAGCAGAAGACCTGGGTTGGATCCCTGTGTCAGAAAGATCCCCTGGAGTAGGAAATGACAACCCACTCCAGTATTCTTGCTTGGAGAATTTCATGGACAGGAGAGCCTGGCAGGCCCCAGTCCATGGGGTCGCAAAGAGACATGACTGAGAGTTGGACTAACACACACACACAGTGTTGCTCAAATTTCCTTTTCTAGTACTCATCTCCCCCAGTTCCTCATTTGCGCAGCCAGCTGCTTACTGGATATCCCCATTTGAACGTCTAATGGGCATCTCAAACCTGTATCCGACAGCAAACTTCTGTTTCTAACCACCACATTTTGTTTAATGTCATACCCCAAATTGGTAATGAAACCTCCACCTTTCTAGACACTCAAACCAAGGTCCATCAGAAAATTACTTGGCTCTATTTTTCAAAAAATGCTCAGAATCCTGCCATGTCTCACAACCTATGCTGCTGCCACTCTAGTCTGAGCCATCTTCATTTTTTCCCAGTGCTATTATAGTAGTATCCTAACTGACTACCCCCTTTCCTTAACATCTATTTTTCAATTGCAATGTAATTCACATAAAATACAATTCATCCTTTTAAATGTGCAATTCAGTGGCTTTGAGCATATTCTCAAAGTTTTGCAAGCACAACCACTATCTAATTTCAGAACATGTTCATCACTCCAGAAAGAAACCTCCTACCTGTCACTTCCCATACTCTATCTTCCCACCACCAGCCCCCAGCAGCCAGTGATCTGCTTTCTGTCTCTATGAGTTTGCCTGCTCTATTCATTTCACATAAATGGATTCATACCATATGTGCCTTGTATATCTGACTTCTTTCACTTACCAAAAGTTTTCAACATTCATCCAGGTTGCAGTAGGAATCAGTCCTTCGTTCCTTTTTCTGGCTAATAGACCAATGTATGCATATAATATATTTTATTTACCCATTCATCAGTTGATGAGCCCTTGGCTATTTCCACTTTTTGGCTATTGTGAATTGTGCTGCCAGGAACATTCATGTATCAGTTTTTGCATGGAAATATGTTTTCACTTCTCCTAGGTATAGTTCTTGGAGTAGAACTTCTGGGTCGTATGGCATTCTATGTTTAACTTTTTTATGAACTGTCGAATAACTTTCTAAAGTTGCACCATTTTACAGCTGCACTATTTTACATCCCCATCAGCAATGTATGAAGCTACTGTAAATTCTTAACACAGCAACTAGAGCTGTGGTATCCAATAAGGTAGCCACTAGCCATATATAGCTATTGAACATTTGAAATGTGTATCGTCCAAATTAAGATATGCTATGAATGCAAAATATATGCCTGATTTCCAAGACTTGGTATGAAAAACAAATGCAAAATATCTCATTCATGATAGTTCATACTTTTTGCACTTTGAAAGTATATTTTTTTATATTGGGTTAAATAAAATATATTATTCAAATAATTTTACGTGCAATTGTTATTTTTTAGTATGACTGACAGAAAATCTAAAATGCATAACTTACTAATTATATTTCTATGATATAATATTATATTATATGATATAAAAGAATATAACAGTGAGCTGTGATGGACAGAGAAGCCTGTTGTGCTGCAGTTCATGGGCTGGCAAAGAATCAGACATTCTTAGTGACCAAACAGCAACAACAACCATCCTTAAAGAATAGGATGATTATTCTTCAATGCAAAACCCTCCAATAACTCCTCATTTCATTCAGAATAAGGTCCAAAATCCTCATAATAGTCTATAGGCCCCTCTTGCCTGGAAAATCCCATGGACGGAGGAGCCTGGTAGGCTGCAGTCCATGGGGTCTCTAAGAGTCAGACACGACTGAGTGTCTTCACTTTCACTTTTCACTTTCATGCATTGGAGAAGGAAATGGCAACCCACTCCGGTGTTCTTGCCTGGAGAATCCCAGGGACGGGGGAGCCTGGTGGGCAGCTGTCCATGGGGTCACACAGAGTCGGACACAACTGAAGTGACTTAGCAGCAGCAACAGTCTGGACTGTCACCAACTCCTACTATTGTCCCATCTACTCACTTCCTTTTGCTACACTGGCCTCCTCAGGGCCTTTGCACTTGCCATTTCCTCTGTCTGGCATGATGTTCTCCAAGATATCCACTTGGCTTACTTCTATACTTTTGTCAAGATTCAGCAAAAATATTACCTTGTCAGTGAGGGTTTCCTGGCCACTCTATTACTTATATATACCCTATCCCTTTTCCTGCCTTATTTTTATTCATATCTATTTATTACCACTTTACAAATATTAATTTATTGATTGATTCTCTTTCCCAAGAATATAATAAGCTTTAACATATGATAAACATTCAGAAAACGAAGATCATGGCATCTTGTCCCATCACTTCATGGGAAATAGATGGGGAAACAGTGGAAACAGTGTCAGACTTTATTTTTTTGGGCTCCAAAATCACTGCAGATGGTGACTGCAGCCATGAAATTAAAAGACACTTACTCCTTGGAAGGAAAGTTATGACCAACCTAGATAGCATATTCAAAAGCAGAGACATTACTTTGCCAACAAAGGTTCGTCTAGTCAAGGCTATGGTTTTTCCAGTGGTCATGTATGGATGTGAGAGTTGGACTGTGAAGAAAGCTGAGCGCCGAAGAATTGATGCTTTTGAACTGTGGTGTTGGAGAAGACTCTTGAGAGTCTCTTGGACTGCAAGGAGATCCAACCAGTCAGCCCTGGGATTTTTTTTGAAGGAATGATGCTAAAGCTGAAAGTCCAGTACTTTGGCCACCTCATGCGAAGAGTTGACTCATTGGAAAAGACTCTGATGCTGGGATGGATTGGGGGCAGGAGGAGAAGGGGACGACAGAGGATGAGATGGCTGGATGGCATCACTGACTCGATGGACGTGAGTCTTGGTGAACTCTGGGAGTTGGTGATGGACAGGGAGGCCTGGCGTGCTGCGATTCATGGGGTCACAAAAAGTCAGACATGACTGAGCGACTGAACTGAACTGAACTGAACATGTGATATTTGGCATGTTTTTCACTACTGAATCTTCAGTGCTGAAAACAGAATCTGGAACATGATAGATTTTCCAAAGATATCTGTAAAGTGAAATATGAGTAAGCAATAACTTATACAATTATATGGAATTACTAGTTTTCATTATTGTTGTTCAAGTGCTAAGTCATGTCCAACTCTTTGCAATCCCACGGACTATAGCATGCCAGGATTTCCAGTCCTCCATTGTCTACCAGAGTTTGCTCAAATTCATGTCCATTGAATCAGTGATGCTATCAAACCATCTTATCCTCTGCTGCTCTCTTTTTTTTTTGCCTTCAATCCATCCCAGAATCAGAGTCCTTTCCAATGAATTGGCTCTTTGCATCAGATGGCCAAAACACTGGAGCTTCAACTTTAGCATCAGTCCTTTCAATGAATTTTCAGAGTTGTAGTTTTCATTATTATCTCCGTATAAATGAAAAACTGAAGCACCCTATGCCAGGTGACGTGCTTGCCCCAGTCAAGGTTTTGAAGACTTCAACTTCAGAGTGCTCTGAGCTCTGCCATCAAGCAGCCAAGACCTTAGGCCTCCCTTTACCTTTCAATACATTCAAAGCTGTTATCCAAGTGCAAACTTTGAAAACACTTTTGCTGGTTATTCACAGATGGACAGATCATTACAAAACACAAATGACTTTCTGCAAGCTAAGTTTGCTTCTGCAAGTGCCTGTGCAGGCAGACCACTCCAGAGAAGGCGGAAAAGCCTCCCGAGGACATTCAAACAACAGGCGCCATCTCAGCTAAAGTTTTCAGCCACCATTTGAACCAAAGATTTCATATTCATATCTTCTAGTTTTACTAGGTGCTAGAACACAACACAAAGCCTAAGGCGTTTTCATAAAATTGAAAAGAGAAAAATTCAGGAAAGCAGAATCAAAGCTGGAAGAATAAACTGAATTATTAGTATTTTTCCCTATTGTTCATTGAATAGTCAAGTTGACAATACTTATTGTGTTCATAGACTTTTATTGTAACTAGGGTATTGGGAACTGGGAAGGCATGTTATCTTAGAAACAATCTCACAAATGCTGGCTAGATTCCCAGGCATCCACCAAAGCCCATTTAGCTGATGATGTAAGGAATTGTGAATGAGAGAAAGTAATGCTGGAGCATAAATATTTATTTTAAATATAATACGCATTTAAAAATCTCCAGAAGCTAAAATCTCTAAAACACAGTTGTTACTGTGCTTAGTCACTCAGTTGTGTCCAACTCTTTGTGATCCCATGGACTGTAGCCCACCAGGCTCCTCTGTCTATAGGGATTCTCCCGGCAAGAATATCGGAGTAGGTTGCCATGCCCTCTTCCAGGGGATTTTCCCAACCCAGGAAGCAAACCCAGGTCTTCTGCATTGCAGGCAGATTCTTTGCCATCTGATCTGCCAGGGAAGCCCGAAACACCGGTAGTCTAAATTAAAAAATAAAATAAAATTAGTGACATGCTGGTTGAGTTATATTTTTAGAGTATGGGGGAGATTCTGTTTGAGACTTCAGCCACTTTCAAGGACTCTAGAGGCTGAGGTTATATTGTGCCTGCTGCTGCTGCTAAGTTGCTTCAGTCATGTCTGACTCTGTGCGACCCCATAGACGGCAGCCCACCAGGCTCCCCCGTCCCTGGGATTCTCTAGGCAAGAACACTGGAGTGGGTTGCCATTTCCTTATCCAATGCATGAAAGTAAAAAGTGAAAGTGAAGCCACTCAGTCGTGTCCAACTCTTAGCGACCCCATGGACTACAGCCTACCAGGCTCCTCCGTCCATGGGATTTTCCAGGCAAGAGTACTGGAGTGGGGTGCCATTGCTTTCTTTGCCTTATTATGCCTACTTTGCTTCAAATTCAGAAGTATTCTCCCTCTGATAAAAATGTCTCAACCACAAACAAATCTCTTGTCCATCAGCTATCTTAGGTGTTTTCGTCAGGTCTATCCTAGTGTTTCTTTCTTTGACCTTCAAGCTTCTTTCTCAAGTTCTCAAAATCTGTTGACTTAAGCTTGAGACCATACTGTGACCAAGGAGTCAGGGATAAAGTCACCCTATTTCCTGCTTACCCCAAGTATCCTGCCTCCAGCAGGGCCTTCCAGTTGATTATTGTTGTCTTTGACTCTTTGGCCCTCACCCCATCAAGGTCAAAACTAAACTCTTTTTAGCTAGTGGGCTTAACAAATGCATTTCATGTCTTTGAGCTTCAGCAATCTCATCTGTTAAGAGACAATCATAAAATGCAGCATAATGTTTATCAAGTCATGAAAAATTACAGGCACATAGACAGAAGGGGTTCAATAAATGCTAGCTTTCCTCACTTATCTCCTTCCTAATCTCCACCATGAAAACCCAGGAAACCGAGGAAGCTGACACTCATGTGGAAACACTGCTGCAGGAAGCAGAGCCTAAGAAGCCCGTTTCCCCACAGAGGTCCAGGTGTTCTTCCTCACTGTGCTGGCAGCAGTTGAAAGGTCCTGGGCCTGGGGTAGGACCGAGAGCTGCAGCAGAGGCTGGTGCTGAGCATGCGTGTGTGCCTGCGTGTTCAATCATCTCCAACTCTGCGACTCTGTGGCCTGTAGCCTGCTAGGCTCCTCTGTCCATGAAATTCTCCAGGCGAGAATATTGAACTGAGTTGCCCTTTTCTTCTCCAGAGGATCTTCCTGACCCAGGGATCAAACCCACGTCTCCTGCACTGGCAGGTGAATTCTTTACTGCTGAGCTACCTGGGAATCTCTATAGACTTGTATATGCTGACCCGTACTAGGGCGATTACTAAGGGAGACAAATGGACGCTGAAACCGGGCTTGGTCTCTGCTTGCCAAACCCAGTGCCCTAGCTCAGGACTGCAGTCAGTCTGGAGGAAGGGAAGACTTTCATCAAAAGGATTTGTCCAGAAAGACACCTTTTGGCAATTTCTCTGCCTGGAGAGGACATTCTTTTCAAGAACAAAAAGACAGCATAGCCAACTCTTTAAAGAAGTCTTGTAGGCGTAAACCTGATCCTCACTGATCTCATAAGAAAAAAGGAATTTTCACTTTTTTGAAGGAGGAAGGATAATGTCAGTCCTGATCCATTTTTGGTATACAATGAATAGTTCTGTAATAGGTATTTGCAAGTAGGGATTAATTATTAGAAATTATCACATATAGGAGTTATTTTTATCAATAGTTATATTTTAAACTCTGACTTTTTGTAGATCCAAATTGGTAGAGGAAACACTTTTTATCGTTTCCATATGTAGAACTGGAAGTCACAAGTTTTTAAATTAACCTTTTGATTTGCAGTAACTATAGATTCACATATGGGCTTCTCTGGTGGCTCAGGGGTAAAGAATCCATCTGGAGACATGGGTTTGATCCCTGGGTCTGGAAGATTTCCCCCGGAGAAAGAAAAGGCAACCCACTCCAGTATTCTTGCCTGGGAAATCCCATGGACAGCGGAACCTGGTGGGCTACAGTCCATGGGGTTGCAAAAGAGTTGGACATGACTTAGCGACTAAATACACACATTCAGATTCACCTATGCTTGTAAGTAATCATTTAGGGAGAGTGTGTGTATCCTTTACCCAGTTGATCCTGGTGGTAAACCTTATAAAACCATAGTTCAATACCATAGTAGGATACTGACATGGTTAGAGTCCAGATACAGAGCATTTCCATCACCACAAGGATCACTCTTCGCACTCTTTAATAGCTACACCCTCACCCACTCCTTAAACTCTAGCAACCACTAATCTGTTCTCTGTTTCTATAATTTAATCATTTCAAGGTTGTTATATAAATGTAGTCATACCCTGTAGATATTTGTGGGTTGATTTTTGGTTTTATTTTACTAAACATAAAGAGGTTGATTATGGAATTTGATCAAAATTGTCACATGGATCAATACTTTCTTTTTATTGCTATTATTCCAGTACATGGAATGACCTCAGATTGTTTGACCATTCACCCCCTGAAGGGCATAAGGGATGTTACCACGTTTTGGCTAGTGCAAATAGACATTTTCTGCTATAAGCATTTGTGTATAGGTTTTTGTGTGAGCACACACCATCATTTTCCTGAGATAAATGCTCAGGAATGCTAAGTCATACGGTAAGTGCAAGTTTGGTTTTTTAAGAAACTACCATTATTTTTTCCAGAGTGGCTTAACATTCCCACCAACAATGTACCAGTGATCCAGTTTCTCCACACCATCGTCAGCATTAATTTTGTCACTACCTTACATTCTACCTTTCTTAAAGGTACACGGTAATATCTCTCGGTGGTTTTAATCTGTATTCCTCTGCTGGCTAATGATATTAAACACCCAGGTCCACAAAAGCCCTCCTCTGTCTAGACAGTAGTTAGTGAAGAAGGACGAGGCTGTTCAGTATGGGGTATGTGTGTGTTTGTGTAGAAGGTAGTCAATTCTTGGAGATGTGACTCAAATGCACAGACATTTCAGGGATCATTATTTATATAATCCATCCAGGGTGACCCAGATCTTAAAGCTAAAGTTTAGATTGCATACACTCTTTACACTGTCGGAAGCCTTGAAATTGTCTTAGTTAAAGGAACAGGCGTTTCAAATATCATTTAAAAGTACTGGAAGCATAAGAATATGTTGTGGGGGCTTGTAAGAATTCATTAGTAGTTGTGACAAGAGAGATGGTTGGGTTGTTGGATTTCATACACACTATTTTGTTGGGGTGGGTAGTTAATTTCAGAGTTACTAGGACAAGGGGTGATATGGGATCACTCCCACAAGACTGCAAGTTCCCATAGAGAAGGAGTTGTGTTGCATTCTCCAGGGCCTGACCTACAGTAAGCAGTTAATATACTTGTTGAATAAATGCAAGAAAAGAAAAAAAACACAGTTTTTTGTCCTACAATCACTGATCCCTCCCAAAATTGAACCAAAAAAAAAAGGCCACTTCTATTGCATAGATAGGCATTTCTTTTAAGTTAATTAAAGCATATATGCAGAAGATATCTCTGGGGGACTTCCTAGGAAAGAGTCATTATCTATCACATTAACTCCTATAAGAAGAATGATTCATCAATAAAGGATTTTACATTCTCTGAAAGTGAAAGAGATGTATTTGATAAACACAGGTGAAGACCCAAGTGAGACTTTCCTTCTTTAACCACTTTTTTCTTTTCCTTTCTTATTATTGACCCTGGACATTTTCCAGGCCCACAGTTGCACCCTTTACAGAAATGCATTCACATTTCTCGTAAGGTTATGAATATATTGATCTGGCCAGTCAGCAGAGGCTGGTATGCTGTTCATGCTCAGCAAATGCCAAGTGGATCTTTTGAGCTTTACCAGGAAACCAAATGCCAGTAGGAGCTTTGACTGTGAATTTAACATCTGACTCTGCTGGGGCTGGGGGAAAGCGGGAAGAACATTTTGAGCATTTTTATCTGAAGTTCCCCTCTTACACCTCCCCACCCTCATCACACATCATTACTCTTTGTGCTAAGTCCCTGTGCAGGAATTCCCTGGTGGTTCAGACAGTAAAGAATCTGCTTACAGTGCAGGAAACAAAGGGTCAGGAAAATCCCCTGGAGAAGGGAATGGCAATCCCACTCCACTATTCTTGCCTGGAGAATTCCATGGACAGAGGAGCCTGGTGGGCAAGGGTCCACGGGGTCTCAAAGAATTGGAGTGCCAAACACTTCACTGTTTTGTTAGAGGTGATGAAGGTGGAATCCACAGCTCTCAAAATGCATTTACTTTATAAAGGAGAGATTATTCACCAGGCATCAATTGCCCCCACCCGCTCAGGCTAGCAATCTCCTAGAAATTGTATGCAAAGCGATATCAATTTCTGCACCTGTAAACTTTCTAAGGAGAGGGTCTTGGGAGTTTTGTTAAATCTTTCAAGCAGCACATAATCTGTACAAATGTGTTGCACACTTAGATAGTTTATGTAGAGATAAAGATAGTAGAAAGGGATGATGATGCTGACAATAATTTTGTTGTTCAATCGCCAAGTCATGCCTGACTCTTTTGAGACCCCACGGACTGCAGCCCACCAGGCTCCTCTGTCCATGGGAATTCCCAGGCAAGAATACTGGAGTGGTTTGCCATTTCCTTCTCCAGGGGATCTTCTAGACCTAGGGATGGAACCTGTTTTTCCTGCATTGGTAGGTGGCTTCTTTACCACTGAGCCACCTTGAAAGCCCCTTGGAAAACACTACAAAATTTTTTATAAATCAGTTAAGTGTTGTAATATTAGGGATTCTGGAGCAAACTCAAACTTCAGAATTCATTAGAAATTGATCTTTTATTTTCAACTGGGGAAGAATGTTTTGATTATAAGGTAATATAGTATAGTCATAATCAATGTATCTCTCATCAGCTCTTTTCCTCTCCCAACTTTCCTAATTTTAAATTCCTAAGTATTTTGAGAGCAGGGTAGCACATCTGTTCCTTATTCACTTATATTTCATTAGTTGTGATGTTTAATATGAGCTATTAGAAGTTCCAGATACTTTTAAACTTTTATGGAGGACGTTAAGGTTTCTTTTTTCTTTTGAATAAGAGTGGAGAATTTTACAAAGAATAAACACAATTCAAATCTCCAAAGATTCTAGTTTAATTTGAAATTCAAATACTTCAAGTGGATTTTGAGACTTGCTACAGTGCATCCTTCCAGCATTTCATTCGAAGATCTCAAGAGGTCCTGTTTTCCAGCCCATTGTGGTATTTGTTTCCTTTTAATATGAAGATGTATGTTTCAGTGAACCCTGTAATTTTATTGAACAGTGGCGTTATTCCTAAAACTAAGTTTGAAAACTCAAATAGATCTCAGAGCTAAGTATTAGAAAGTGACTTCTTGAACCAGGACAGAAATAAATTAATTTTAACTTTGCAAAAATTCTCTAAAGTGAAGTCGCTGAGTCATGTCCAACTCTTTGCGACCCCATGGACTGTAGCCTACCAGGCTCCTCCATCCATGGAATTTTCCAGGCAAGAATACTGGAGTGGGTTGCCATTTATTTCTCCAGGGCATCTTCCTGACCCAGGGATTGAACCCGGGTCTCCCACATTGTAGACGGCAGCCTACAATGCTTTACCGTCTGAACCACCAGGGAAGTCAAAAAAGTCTCAAGGTGCCACTTATTCTCATTATGAATGTAAAATAAATTTAGCAACTCTAATGTAACCAACAAGACAAAACAAAAAAATGGAGTGTATTATTTGTTCATAATTTAGACAAAGCAGAGTAAGTCCTAGGATTAGAGAGCCAAAGGCAAACATTATCCATCATTTTACTCATTTCTTAAACTGATTGCTTCATCTTTTAGCTCTTTTCCCCCCTCAGTCACCAACTGATAGATGAGTTATAGGACATTGTCTAATATTTCTTAATAATATTTTAATTAGCCCACTGCTTACACATCAGATGCCCATAAGAAGTTTGAAGAATGAATAGGCAAGAGAATATTAATCTTTTGAAAATAAGTGGATGTGAATTCAAAGGTGGAATATGCTACATTGCATTTAGACCTCTACTCAAATCTCTTCTTGGTTCAGTCTTCCATGGTTATTTCATTAAAAATAATGTAATGATTCATGAGCATGCTTTGCCTCTTTCAAAGGGTATATCTTATGCAGTGTCTACCTAGATTCTGAAGAGCTTTGAAGTTGGAGAGAACACAGAGTGATAGTAACAAAGTTGTAAGAAATAAGGTCAAATGATGGAGGGGTGATTTGAGCAAAGGTGCTAATGACTCAGCTGGTGGGAGCCTGGGAAAGATGACTAGGACCTGAGTAAAGGTTGGGATAACAGCTAATGTGCTTAAGAGTGCTTGTCCTGTGCCAGGCACTGTTCTAAACATGCTATATGTATTAATCTATATAATCTTTCCAACAACCCTGTGAAGTTACTAGTATTATCCTCTATTTCAGATGAATATCAACAACCTCAGATATGTAGATGACACCACCCTTATTGCAGAAAGCAAAGAGGAACTAAAGAGCCCCTTGTTGAAAGTGAAAGTCAGTTCAGTTGCTCAGTCGTGTCTGACTCCTTGGGACCCTATGGACTGCAGCACGCCAGGCTTCTCTGTCCATCACCGACTTCCAGAGTGAACAAGCTGGTTTAAAATTCAACATTCAAAAAATGAAGGTCATGGCATCCGGTCCCATCACTTCATGGCAAATAGATGGGGAAACAATGGAAGCAGCAACAGACTTCATTTTCTTAGGTTCCAAAATCACTGCAGATGGTGACTGCAGCCAGGAAATTAAAAGACACTTGCTCCCTGGAAGAAAAGCTTTGACAAACCTAGACAGCATATTCAAAAGCAGAGACATTACTTTGCCAACAAAGGTCCATATAATCAAGACTATGGTTTTTCCAGTGGTCATATATGTGGTAGTTGGACCATGAAGAAGGCTGAGCACCTAAGAATTGATGCATTTGAACTGTGCTGTTGGAGAAGACTTTTGAGAGTCCCTTGGACTGCAAGGAGATCAAACCTGTCAATCCTAAAGGAAATCAGTCCCAAGTATTCATTGGAAGGACTGATGTTGAAGCTGAAGCTCCAATATTTTGGCCACCTTATGCGAAGAGCTGACTCATTAGAAAAGACCTGGATGCTGGGAAAGATTGAAGGCAGGAGGAGAAGGGGATGACACAGGATGAGATGGTTGAATGGCATCACTGACTTGATGGACATGAGTTTGAGCAAGCTCTGGGAGATGGTGAAGGACAAGGGGAAGCCTGGCATGTCCATGGGGTCACAAAGAGTTGGACACGACTGAGTGACTGAAGAACAGCAATTCCAGATGAATAAACTGAAGCATGGAGAGGGAGAGGTTCAATGACATGTCCAAGGTCATGCAGCCAGCAAAAAGGAGAGCTGGAATTAAATTCCAGCATTCCAGCTCAAGGCTCTGCACTTACCCTCTGCACCATGCTGTCTCTCATTTGCTACAGGAGAGATACTTAAGGAAAGAGGGGTTAGACTTGCTGAAAACAGAGAATTCAGTTTTCTAAATGCATGGGGGTAAAAAGGCAGAGGAAGTTCCCTGTGATCCCTTTCTTTCATGTGCTCTGTCACCGAAAATTCTCTTACTAAAGGACAAACAGAGGGATAGAGTTTATTCAGCCAATCAAAAACTATATAAAAATTGATTTTCCAACATTGGACATTATACGCATGCATGTGCACTAAGTCACTTCAGTCATGTCCAACTCCACGACTGACCCTATGGACTGTAGCCCGCCAGGCTCCTCTGTCTATGGGATTCTTCAGGCAGGAATACTGGAGTGGGTTGCCATGCCCTCCTCCAGGGGATCTTACCAACCCGGTTATTGAACCTGCATGTCTTATATCTCCTACATTGGCAGGTGGGCTCCTTACCACTAGTGCCTCCTAGGAAGCCCCTGGATGATGTATAAGTATTCCAAAAAAGCTTAGGAAACACAAAATCAGTTTTACAACCAAAGAATACATTGTTCCCAAGTAGTAGCAGCAGGATGATAAAGAAAGCTTCACAATGAAAGGGCCATAAAATAAAAATTCCCAAACAGAGGCTTGTGAGAACAGTGACTACAATGCCCAATCAACACAACTGCACAAGAAATGAAGTCACTGAAACAACGATGTCTGTGTATTGTAGGAAACAGGGGAGCTAAATTTTTGTTTTATAGAGCTTCTATTTTAGTGCAATAAAGAGCAATCTGAGAATTCTGGGGAAATGTCAAGGGGCTTCCCATGATAGTCTGGATGTAGCTGCCGTCTTGAGTATGGAAGGTAACTCCTCTTCCATGGACAGAACGGTGCCCATCTGTGCTCTGACTCCCTCCCTCTGTCCTTGTGAAATGACTGACTCAGAGGCAACTAAGCCATACTTGGAATCACCATTTCTTGCCTCATCTAAAGTAAGCTTGTCTTAGGTATTTCTAGAAATGTTCTGGTCATGCTTGGTTTTACTTTTTGGTTCAATGAAAACACAGATTATTATCTTTGCTTCAAAGGAATGCCCCAAGGTAGGCTTCTAGGTAAAGATGTAGGACCTATGTTCCCAGTGGGAACATTTGGTAATTTTGTGCCAAATGACTTGGCACCTTGGAATCCAAACAATTCCCACGGATATTTCTGCAGTCAGTAGTTGATACCACCCCACCTGCTTCCCCAAGTGAAAACTTCAGAGGTAATCATTTAACTTTCCTCTGGTTCACACGTTCCTGAAGTAAAAGTATGCTGTCAATTCCAAGGGTTTGAAAAAGCATCAGTTCATAGACATTTTTGAAACGATTACTACAAACTTACCTGAATCATGCCCTAAGTTGCTGAACATAACATTACAATATCCACTGAAGTGGGCTTGATCCTTATAATCCAGTGCTCAACCTAGCAAACCCCTGGTGACATAGCACGGAATGGTTGTGTCACTGCTCCCAGCTCGAAAGGTATAAACCCCAATTCATAAAACATATTCTAATAGCATGCATGAAATATATATTGTTTTTAAGGTCACTCATCAAAGGAGTTTGAGCAAACTCCAGGAGATAGTGAAGGACAGGGAAGCCTGGCGCATTGCAGTCCATGGAGTTGCAAAGAGTCAGGCATGACTTAGCGAGTAAAAGACATCAAAGGAGGATATTGCTATAAATTAGAACAGGGGTCTCCAGCCTCCACGATCTAATGCCTGATGATCTGGGTAGAGCTGATGTAATAATAATAAAAATAAAGCACACAATAAATGTAATGCATTTGAATCATCCCGAAACCATCCCCCAACCCCTGGCCCGTGTCTTCCATGAAGCCAATCTCTGGTGCCAAAAAGGCTGGGGAATCATGTATTAGAATATTTAATGTGATTTTTATACAATTCTATGAAAAGGTACATTATTCTAAAAATAATAATAATGATCACCTGGATCAAGACGTGAGGATGGTGAAGACAGTGGTAGTTAGTGTAGATAACTTTTTTTTTTAAGGACAGAAGCCACACCTTATCCTTCTATATGTTAATAATTGTTTCTTGTTTTAAAAAGGCATTCATGCCTCGCTCCCATTTTCAAAATTAAATTATATTTTGATAAGAATAGTTATAAAAATTAATATTCTTTTCCTTGAGATTATAGTGAAAAGAAATTTTAATAGGGGAGAAAAATAGAGCATTGTGGCCCATAGCAAGTACCTTCTGAATGAGTGATTGAAGAAATGAATGGATAAATGCAAAGATGAATAGATGAATAAATGAAGGGTTTTTCAGTGTACCATGGCAAGAACCTGAGGGAGGACATGTACAAATTCCCTAAAAGAGAAATCCTTGAGTTAGGCATAAAGTAGATGGTTTGAGGTTAACAGCAAGTAAAACCACTCTTAAGCAGCAAAACCTCTAAAAAGCTACAGCTAAGGTAGCTCTCTCACTCTTAGTCATCTCTAAAATGGAAATAAGGCCTCAGAAAGCAGTCAGGATCAAAGGAGTTCAAAGGCTTAAGCCATCTAATACAAAACTGGCCCACAGAAGGCAGTTGATCAAATGAATAACCTCCACACCACCTTTTCCTTCCCCAGCAAGGAAAAGAAGGTGCTGCCTGCAGCTTGTCTAGAGTTGGAGTCAGGAAACATCAGTTCAAAACAAAAGCAGACTTCTGTTTTTACTCATTTATTTACTTTCCGTTTAGTTTGATGAAAATTAACAGCTAAGCCATCAAATTGGGCCTCCCAGAAAACAAAGTGAAAGTCAAAGTCGCTCAGTCGTGTCCAACTCTTTGTGACCCCATGGACTATACAGTCCATGGAATTCTCCAGGCCAGAATACTAGAGTGGGTAGCCTTTCCCTTCTCCAGGGGATCTTCCCAACCCAGGGATCAAACTCGGCTCTCCCGCATTGCAGGCAGATTCTTTACCCAGAAAAGAACATTATGCTAATTTGATGTAACTTATAAATGAAATTTCTAGATTCTTTTAATTCCCCCCTCATGGCAGACCAAAACTAATTGAGCAATCATTTCATATTCATGTCTTCGGATGGTACTTGCATGCAGGGAAAGGAGTTATGTGCACAGAGTTCACGTGTGTGCTAAAAACCACTGGAGAGCTTCCCAGTTTCCAGCAGTGACTTGTGATGCTTCTACTGCAACCATGTTTTCAGTTTTCAGTTCCTTGGGGGTAAGATCTGTGTACAGAGGTGACAAGGATGATGTATGAGTAGGCATATGTGAGGATGGAGAGAGGGAAGATTTGAACATCATTGACTCATACAGAGGAGTAGAGAAGATGGGGACAGGGCGTCACTGCAGGTGAGAGGATCCTGGAGGTCTCATTTCTCAAAGGCATCTTCCACTGAATATAATCAAGTGGACACTTGCTTGTTACTAGTTTCTCTTTTAAAATGTAAAACATACCTACTTTTTCTTTTTTAGCAAAACATGTTTAAATGTTCTTTTCTAGCCCCCGCATTTTACTTGTGAGGAAATAGAGGCCTTGAGAGGCAGAATGCCTTGCCTCTGCCACACAGCTTATTAGTGGGAACCTAGATACCCTGGTTGCCAGTTCAATGCTTTACGGCAGCCTTCTCTATGCATGTTAACCCAACCAAATTACTGAACATAGAGTCAGGCATGCTGAAAGTGGTGGTGAGCATTTCACAAATGGTAGCACACGATTCAATCCCACACGGTTCTTTTCTAGGCCATCAGTAGCCTTCGTGCTGCTAAATCCAATGGTCAATCTCCATCTCCATTTTAATAGAATTTTCACCTGCAGTGAACTAACTAGTTGATCACTCTCTCCTTTGGGAAGTATTTTCTGTATCTTGATTCCAGCATAGCAAGTTTCAAACGTGTGCCTTCAGCACTAGTCTCTCCTTTAAATTCAAGACCTGTATGTAACTGCTTATGTGCCATCTCCACTAGGATATCTGTTGGGCACATGAGAATTAAATGACCGAAACTGAACCACTGACCTGTGTTTCCCTCTGTGATCTCTATCTCAAATATGTTATATTTAGTTAGTAGCTCAGATTAAAAAAAAAAAAAATCTGATGTCTTTAAGCACCTCTAATTGACTCTACCTACCCATACCACCACCCCAAACATCCTGAAACTAACAACATCTTACAACCCCCACCACTGCCAACAGAGGCTGTGTCTACTACCCTGGGAACAGAACGACCTTATCTGCCGGGTCTTCCTCTTTCTCACTATGGCTTATTCTTCCCACAGCAAACTGATTCTTTAAAATTCAACTCAGAGCATTTCACTTATCTGCTTAAAACTAAACTCTAATACCTTCCTATCTCTCCTAGGGAACACAAAAGACAATTTTTACCATAGCCTGCAACTCCCTACATTATCAAAACCCTGGCTTCCTCCCTAAGTTAATGAGCTGCCCATAACCTCCTTATCCACTAAGATCTATAACCTGAGCTGGCTTGCTGCTGCTGCTGCTAAGTCACTTCAGTCGTGTCCGACTCTGTGCGACCCCATAGACGGCAGCCCACCAGGCTCCGCCGTCCCTGGGATTCTCCAGGCAAGAACACTGGAGTGGGTTGCCATTTCCTTCTCCAGTGCATAAGACCTGGCTTACTGCTCCTTAAATATGCCAGGCATGTTCTTGCCTCACCTTGATAAGAAACTGCATTATTAAGAAATAGTTCAAATCCGTAGAGAGGGGAAAATCAGAAATCAAGAAAATAGGATTACTCTCAGAGTGCAGTTTTGGAAGTCAATAAGTCTTAAGATATCCATAGTCTTAAACACAATGAAACTAGAGTGAAAACAATTTGGCATGATTAGATTTGGTTATTAGTTGGATGTGAGGAATAACGGAAAAAAGGAACCAAAGTGATTCTTGTGTTTTTTATGTGGTCACTGGGAATGGTGGTCATGTTTAATTTACCTGCTTGGGTTCAACTAGGCTGAGTAGGAGCTAAGAGTATCTACCACTCTAAGGAATATTACTAACTGCACAGTGTAAATACTGAGAAATAGTTATCTATTTTCAAATATTTAAGCAATTTTCAACATTAGGAACTCAAGTTGCTTTCATTTAGAATATATAAACATACTTTAAAAAAAATCTCAAAAATGGTTTTTCATTTTGATGAATAAAATTAAGCTACATTGATTTAAAAAAGAACAATGACAACAACTAAGGCAGAGATGTACCTCAAGTGTTTCCATTAGATACAGCTGTGGCTAAGAGCTTACTGCTTTCTGGCAATTGAAAGAAGATTCTAAATACATAATTATCTATTCTCTGGTTTTCTATTGATATGTGGCTGGAGATTAGTACCTAAAGGAGCCACTTTTCTATGAATCATAGATATGCTTGAGTAAGGAATGAAAAGTGTTTATTAAAATCCAATGTCATCCTTTAGAAGCCTTTTTTGATGGGTTTGTAGCCTGAGTATGCTTTGATTTCAATAGACAGTAAAAACGTAATCTTGCAACTGAGAAAGCTTATGAGCAACAGTTTGAAGGGCATGGGTCCAGAAGACCTAGCTGGTAGCTGAAACAGGAGTCTCTGGACTATACTCCGAGTTCTCATCCTGACTTGGGGAGTGGGTGCAGAAAAGATGGCTGGTTTGGCCAGTCTTGTTGGGCCCTCTTTTACACCTTCCCTAAAACCACGTTCACCATATTTTTCCTTCCTTTGGCCACATCAACATTTAACTGACTGGACTTTCCCCAGGGAATGTGTCCCTTACCTCTCTGCCTCCACCAGACAAGATGGAAAAAAGTTCCATGTACAAAATAAGGAGATGAGGAGGGATAACTCAGGTGTTTGAGACTAACATATACACACTGCTATATATAAAATCGGAGAAGGCAATGGCACCCCACTCCAGTACTCTTGCCTGGAAAATCCCATGGATGGAGGAGCCTGGTAGGCTGCAATCCATGGGGTCGCTAAGAGTCAGACATGATTGAGCGACTTCACTCTCACTTTTCACTTTCATGCATTGGAGAAGGCAATGGCAGCCCACTCCAGTGTTCTTGCCTGGAGAATCCCAGGGACTGGGGAGCCTGGTGGGCTGCCATCTATGGGGTCGCACAGAGTCGGACACGACTGAAGTGACTTAGCATAGCCTATATAAAATAGATAACCTGGGGGGAAGGAGGCTTCAGAGGGATGGGACATATGTATACGCATAGGTGATTCGTTTTGTTGTACAGCAGAAGCTAATACAGCATTGTAAAGCAACTATACTCTAACAGTAAAATTTAAAAATAATAAAATAGGTAACAACAAGGAACTACTGTAGACCACAGGAAACTATACTTAATGTTTTGTAGTAACCTATAAGAGGAAAGAATCTGAAAAAGAAAACACAGACACATACACACACAGACACACACACAAACACACACACACTGCAGGAGGGCATGGGAATCCATTCTAGTATTCTTGCCTAGAGAATCCCATGGGCAGAGGAGCCTGTTGGGCTATAGTCCATAGCGTTGCAAAGAACTGGACACAACTGAAGTGACTTAGCATGCATGAACACGCACCCGTGCACACACACACACACACACACACATTTGTATAACTGAATCACTTTGCTTATTACACCTGAAACTAACATATTGTAAATCAACTATACTTTAATTAAAAATAGAATAAAATATCACATTTTTGAAATTCAATGAGTTTTTTATGTTAAGGTGAAATTCACACACAGTAAAATGTACACTGAACTGTGTAATGTAAAATGCAATCTGAACTGTGAGACTCTCTCAACTTTGATGTGTATACATTACACCCCTAAGATATGAAGTATATCTATTATCCCAGAAGTTGTTCTCTTGCTGTTCCCATTAATATATCCTTATTTCTCTATGAACTACTACTCTAGTGGAGAAATAACTCTAGAAAGAATGAAGAGATGGAGTCTAAGCAAAAACAACACCCAGTTGTGGACGTGACTGGTGATCGAAGCAAAGTCTGATGCTGTAAAGAGCAATATTGCATAGGAACCTAACCTGGAATGTTAGGTCCATGAATCAAGGCAAATTGGACATCTGCTGGATCATAGAAAAAGCAAGAGAGTTCCAGAAAAACATCTATTTCTGCTTTATTGACTATGCCAAAGCCTTTGACTGTGTGGATCACAACAAACTGTGGAAAATTCTGAAAGAGATGGGAATACCAGACCACCTGATCTGCCTCTTGAGAAATTTGTATACAGGAAGCAACAGTTAGAACTGGACATGGAACAACAGACTGTTCCAAATAGGAAAATGGGTACGTCAAGGCTGTATATTGTCACCCTGCTTATTTAACTTATATGCAGAGTACATCATGAGAAACGCTGGACTGGAAGAAACACAAGCTGGAATCAAGATTGCCGGGAGAAATCTCAATAACCTCAGATATGCAGATGACACCACCCTTATGGCAGAAAGTGAGGAGGAACTAAAAAGCCTCTTGATGAAAGTGAAAGTGGAGAGTGAAAAAGTTGGCTTAAAGCTCAACATTCAGAAAACTAAGATCATGGCATCCGGTCCCACCATTTCATGGGAAATAGATGGGGAAACAGTGGAAACAGTGTCAGACTTAATTTTTCTGGGCTCCAAAATCACTCCAGATGGTGACTGCAGCCATGAAATTAAAAGACGCTTACTCCTTGGAAGGAAAGTTATGACCAACCTAGATAGCATATTCAAAAGCAGAGACATTACTTTGCCAACAAAGGTCCGTCTAGTCAAGGCTATGGTTTTTCCTGTGGTCATGTATGGATGTGAGAGTTGGACTGTGAAGAAGGCTGAGCACCGAAGAATTGATGCTTTTGAACTGTGGTGTTGGAGAAGACTCTTGAGAGTCCCTTGGACTGCAAGGAGATCCAACCAGTCCATTCTGAAGGAGATCAGCCCTGGGATTTCTTTGGTAGGAATGATTCTAAAGCTGAAACTCCAGTACTTTGGCCACCTCATGCGAAGAGTTGACTCATTGGAAAAGACTCTGATGCTGGGAGGGATTGGAGGCAGGAGGAGAAGAGGACGACAGAGGATGAGGTGGCTGGATGGCATCACTCACTCGATGGATGTGTGTCTCAGTGAACTCCAGAAGTTGGTGATGGACAGGGAAGCCTGGCGTGCTGCGATTCATGGGGTCACAAAGAGTCGGACACGACTGAGTGACTGATCTGAACTGATCTGATCTGAAATAGGAGATGGCAAGAGGGAATGTTGACATTTTAGGAATCAGTGAACTAAAATGGACTGGAATGTGTGAATTTAAATCAGATGACCATTATACCTACTACTGTGGGCAAGAATTCCTTAGAAGAAATGGACTAGCCATCATAGTCAACAAAAGACTCCGAAATGCAGTACTTGGATGCAATCTCAAAAATTACAGAATAATCTCTTTTCATTTCCAAGGCAAACCACTCAATATCACAGTAATCCAAGTCTATGCCCTGACCAAGAATGCTGAAGCAGCTGAATTTGAACCGTTCCATGAAGACCTACAAGACCTTCTAGAAATAACACCCAAAAAAGATGTCCTTTTCATTGTAGGGGACTGGAATGCGAAAGTAGGAAGTCAAGAAACACCTAGAGTAACAGGCAAATTTGGCCTTGGAGTACAGAATGAAGCAGGGCAAAGGCTAATAGAGTTTTGCCAAGAGAATGCATTGGTCATAGAAAACACCCTCGTCCAACAATACAAGAGAAGACGCTACACATGGACATCACAAGATGGTCAATACCAAAACCAGATTGATTATATTCTTTGCAGCCAAAGACAGAGAAGCTCTATACAGTCAGCAAAAACAAGACCGGGAATTGACTGTGGCTCACATCATTAACTCCTTATTGCCAAACCGAGACTTCAATTGAAGAAAGTAGGAAAAACCACTAGACCTAAATCAAATCCCTTACAATTATACAGTGGAAGTGAGAAATAGATTTAAGGGTTTAGATCTGACAGATTGCCTGAAGAACTATGGACAGAGGTTTGTGACATTGTACAGGAGACAGAGATCAAGATCATCCCCAAGAAAAAGAAATGCAAAAAAGCAAAATGGCTTTCTGAGGAGGACTTACAAATAGCTGTGAAAAGAAGAGAAGTGAAAAGCAAAAGAGAAAAGGAAAGATATACCCATTTGAATGCAAAATTCCAAAGAATAGCAAGGACAGATAAGAAAGCCTTCCTCAATAGTCAGTGCAAAGAAATAGTGGAAAACAATAGAATGGGAAAGACTAGAGATCTCTTCAAGAAAATGAGAGATACCAAGGGAACATTTCATGCAAAGATGGGCACAATAAAGGACAGAAATGGTATGGACCTAACAGAAGCAGAAGATGTTAAGAGGAGGTGGTAAGAATACACAAAAGAACCATACAAAAAAAGATCTTCAGGACCCAGATAATCACGATGGTATGATCATTCACTTAGAGCCAGACATCCTGGAATGCAAAGTCAAGTGGGCCTTAGAAAGCATCACTATGAACAAAGCTATTGGAAGTGATGAAATTCCAGTTGAGGCATTTCAAATCCTAAAAGATGATGTGTAAGTGCTGCACTCGATATGCCAGCAAATTTGGAAAACTAATGAGTGGCCACAGGACTGGAAAAGGTCAGTTTTCATTCCAATCCCAAAGAAAGGCAATGCCAAAGAATGCTCAAACTACCACATAATTGCACTCATCTCACATGGTAGTAAAGTAATGCTCAAAATTCTTCAAGCCAGGCTTCAATAGAACATGAACCATGAACTTCCAGATGTTCAAGCTGGATTTAGAAAAAGAAGAGGAACCAGAGACCAAATTGTCAACATCTGTTAGATCATCCAAAAAGCAAAAAACATCTATTTCTGTTTTATTGACTATGCCAAAGCCTTAGACTGTGTTGATCACAACAAACTGTGAAAAATTCTGAAAGAGATGGGAATAGCAGACCACCTGACCTGCCCTTTGAGTAATCTGTATGCAGGTCTGGACATGAAACAACAGACTGGTTACAAATAGGAAAAGGAGTACATCAAGGCTTTATATTGTCATCCTGCTTATTTAACTTATATGCAGAATACATCATGAGAAACGCTGAGCTGGATGAAGCACAAGCTGGAATCAAGACTGCCAGGAGAAATATCAATAACCCCAGATATGCAGATGACACCACCCTTATGGCAGAAAGTGAAGAAGAGCTAAAGAGACTCTTGATGAAAGTGAAAGAGGAGAGTGAAAAAGTTGGCTTAAAGCTCAACATTCAGAAAACTAAGATCATGGCATCCAGTCTCATTACTTCATGGCAGATAGATGGGGAAACAGTGCAAACAGTGGCAGACTTTATATTTTCGGCTCCAAAATCACTGCAGATGGTGACTGCAGCCATAAAATTAAGACGCTTATTCCTTGGAAGAAAAGTTATGACCAACCTAGATAGCATATTAAAAAACGAAGATGTCACTTTGCAAACAAAGGTCTATCTAGTCAAGGCTATGGTTTTTCCAGTAGTCATGCATGGATGTGAGAGTTGGACTATAAAGAAAGCTGAGCGCCAAAGAATTGATGCTTTTAAACCGTGGTGTGGAGGAGACTCGTGAGATTCCACTGGACTGTACCAATCAGTCTATCCTAAAGGAAATCAGTTCTGAATATTCATTGGGAGGACTGATGCTGAACATGAAACTCCAATACTTTGTCCACCTGATGCAAAGAACTGACTCATTTGAAAAGATCCTGATGCTGGGAAAGATTGAAGGCAGGAGGAGAAAGGGATGACAGTGGATGAGATGATTGGATGGCATCACCAACTCAAGGGACCTGAGTTTTAGTAAACTCTGGGAGTTGGTGATGGACAGGGAGGCCTGGCTTGCTGCAATCCATGCAGAGAGCCAGACACGACTGAGCAACTGAACTGAACTGAACTGAACTACTACTCTAACCTCTATTATCATAGATTGGTTTTGCCTATTCCCAAAATGTGTGTAAATAAAATCCTGTGATATGGAATCATTTTTTTAGGTCCGCTTCTTTTACTCAATTTCATGCCTTTAATCCATGTTGTCACACGTACCTGAATTTTATCTTTTGTTGTCTTGTAATTCATTATAGAATTCTACCACAATTTGTTTCTCCATTTTCCTGTGATGGACATTTGTGTTATTTCAGTTTTGTGAATAAAGCTTCTGTGAAATTGTTTGTGTCTTTTTCAGAATGTTTGCTCTTATTTTCTTGAGGACTAGGATTTCTGTATAGGTTAATTTTTTTGTACATGGACATCAATGCTAGTTTCCTATTGCTCTTGAAACAATACGATGAACTTAGTGGCTTAACCACACAAACTTATAGTCCTGAATGTCAGAAGTCTGAGTTGAGTTTTACTGGATGAAAAATCCAAGTGTTAGCAGGATATCTCTTCTGGAGGCCCTAGGATAGAATCTTTTTTTTTTTTTTCCTACCTTTTCCTGCTCCTAGAGGCTGCCTACATTCCCATCTAGTGGCCCCAGCAGCTTTTGTGGAAAGCTATCTTTCCTTCAGGCTTCCCTGGTAGCTCAGCTGCTAAAGAATCCACCTGCAACACAGGAGACCTCGGTTTGATTTCTGGGTCAGGAAGATCCCTTGGAGAAGGGATAGACTACCCACTCCAGTATTCATGGGCAAAGAGTCAGACATGAATGAGCGACTAAGCACGGCACAGTGCCTTTCCTTCAGGCGTTTCCCTGGTGATTCAGTGGTAAAGAATCTGCCTGCCAATGCAGGGGACACAGGTTTGATCCCTGAGTCAGGAGGATCCCCTAGAGAGGGAAATGGCAGCCCACTCCAGTATTCTTACCTAGAAAATTCCATAGACAGAGGAGCCTAACAGGCTACAGTCCATAGGGTCACATAGAGTTGGACATGATGAGCATGCACTCATGCTTCCTTCCTTCACTGAGTCACTTTGTTTCTTTGTGTCAAAAATAGTTGACTGTATTTGCATGAAGGAGATCAGCCCTGGGATTTCTTTGGAGGGAATGACGCTAAAGCTGAAACTCCAGTACTTCGGCCACCTCATGCGAAGAGTTGACTCATTGGAAAAGACTCTGATGCTGGGAGGGATTGGGGGCAGGAGGAGAAGGGGACGACAGAGGATGAGATGGCTGGATGGCATCACTGACTCGATGGACGTGAGTCTAAGTGAACTCTGGGAGTTGGTGATGGACAGGGAGGCCTGGCGTGCTGCGATTCCTGGGGTCGCAAAGAGTTGGACACGACTGAGCCACTGAACTGAACTGAACTAGGATTTCAATTTACATCTTCCTGCTAAACAGTAAAATAAAAGCACTTTTTCCTATATTTATTGACGGTTTAGGTATCTTCTTTTGTGAAATACCTATTTAAGCCATTTTCTCATTGTCTTCTTCCCTTACAGTTGCTCATCTTCTCCTTATTGATTCATAGGAGATTTTAATTTACTCTCTTTACAGATCCTTCTTTAGGTATTCATATTGAAATACTTTTTTCCAGTCTGTGGTTTGCCCTTTTACTTTTTTAATAGTCTTCTAATGAGCAGTTGTTTGATTATGGTGAAGCCCAAGTTTGTTTTTTTGTTTGTTTGTTTTTGGCCATGCCTTTCATCTTGCAGGAAGTTCCCTGACCAGGGATTGAATCTGACCCTTGGCAGTGAGAAAGCTGAGTCCTAACCACTGGACCACCAGGGAATTCCCCCCAAGTTATTTTTTTTTTTTCCTACATGGTTAGTATTTTGTGTAGGTGTGTGTGTATGTTCTGTTTAAGGAATCTTTGCCTTCTTCAAGGACTTGAAGATATTTCCCCATCTTTTCTGCTAGAACAGTACTGTTTAATAGAAATGTAAAATGAATCACAGCATGAGCTGCTATGTGATTTTAAATTACCTAGTAGTCACATCAAACAAAGGTAAAAAGACAAATAGCTTATTCTGTTTAACCCCACATACCAAAATATTATTTAAAAATCTAATCAATATAAACATTCTTAATGAACTAGTTTACATTATTAGTTTGTAATAAGTCTTTGAAATCTATGTATATTTTATACTTACAGCTCATCTTAATGTGGACTACCACATTTCCAGCGTGTAATAGCTGCATGTGATTAGTGGCTGCAGTATTAGTGTAATTAGAAGCTTGTTTGTTTTAGCTTTTAAATTAAGGGCTATGATCCACCTTAAATTAAGTTTTGTATATGCAGTGAAAGAGGGACCAAAGTTCACTTTTTAATATAGATATTCAGTTGCTCCAACACCATTTACTGAAAAGACTTTCCTTTCCTTTCCTTATTGAATTATATTGTCTCGTTTCTTGAAAATCCAGTCATTTGTACATGCTGTATCCTCCGTTCTGTAACTTTCATTAATTTACCTATCCCTATAGATATAAGGCCCTTCTTAACTACATCAGATTACAGTAAATCTTAAAATTGGGTAGCATAAATCCGCCAGTTTCATTTTTCTTCGAGTTTGCCTTAGCTGGCCTATGTTTTCTGCATTTCTATACACTTTAGAATTAGCTTGTCAGTTTTTACATAAAACCTCAGATTTACACTGTCAGGGAACACTATTCTTTGAATTCTGAAAATAAGCAATTTATTATTATTATTAATCAGTAATGCAATTAATTTTATATAACTCCAAGTGTCTGAGGACTAAGTATGGAGCTACTTTAGAAAGAAAGGGGCAACTTACACACCCTCGACTAGTCAAAAACACATGTAGTTACAGGAATCAAAGGCTTTCTGTATGAGTGATCTTAACCAGCTATACTCTCTGACCTATAATTCCAGAAGAGAACACATGGAGATGATCATTATCGAAACAAGCAAAAATGAGGATGGAGAAAACACTCAAAGGAAAGCTGATGTAAAACAGATTACATCTAACTTCAAAACAGTCTTTCAAGAAATGCACATTTTTTTCTTCCTTTTCAGAAGTCATAAAGATGATATTCTATAATAAATATTAACACAGTCCCTCTTGCATATGTATTAGTATATGTATGAATTGGAAAATGAAATGGATACCCACTCCAGTATTCTTGCCTGGAGAATTTCATGGACAGAGGAGCTTGGTGGGCTATAATCCATGGGGTTGCAAAGAGTCAGACATGACCGAGCAACTAACACACACACATATGTATGAATATATGTATATATAGATTTGCATGTATATGTGTATGTGGAGAAGGCACTGGCAACCTACTCCAGTATTCTTGGCTTGGACAGCCCATGGATAGAGTCTGAGCCTGGTGGGTTATAGTCCATGGAGTCGCAAAGAGTCAGACATGACTCAGCAAATGAGCAGACATATGTGTATCTATCACCAGTAAGCTGAATTCATTTTATTACCATAGACATTTCATTACCATCAACTCTAAGTTTTTAGACGTGGCTATATGAAGCATATGAGAGTGCTGCTGCTGCTGCTAAGTCGCTTCAGTCGTGTCCGACTCTGTGAGACCCCATAGATGGTAGCCCACCAGGCTCCCCTGTCCCTGGGATTCTCCAGGCAAGAACACTGGAGTGGGTTGCCATTTCCTTCCCCAATGCATGAAAGTGAAAAGTGAAAGTGAAGTCGCTCAGTTGTGTCCGACTCTTAGCGACCCCATGGACTGCAGCCCATCAGGCTCCTCCATCCATGGGATTCTCCAGGCAAGAGTACTGGAGTGGGGGGGTTAGGGTTGTTTACATAAATTGTTGTCACAGAAAATAAGTGAAAGAGCTGAAAATAGTTCCTATTGTATAGAAATCTACTACAATAAAACCTAGTTTATTCTCCATTCTGTCAAATAATACCTTTTAATTCACTAATAATTCTAAATATTTAGAGAACAAAGCTAAATCAAAATCATAATGTTAATCTTGAGAGAATAAAGGATTCTTTAATGTGTATATTCATTCACTCAACAATATCTCCTAAGTGTCAGGCACCTTGCTTGGCTTTCTTCTAAGAAACAGGACATCAAAAGAAAATTTTTGTAAATTCAATGTCAGGCATATTTTAATTTATTTTCCTTAAAAACTGATAATCCAAGTTTGCTATGCATTACTGCTCTATGCTAACGCATGATAGCTCTGTACTAATACATTATCCAGATTCCTCTAATAACTGCTTGGGTCAGCTTATATACCAGAGGGATCTCTCTTTGCGGAAATTAAGAACATGTTAAAACTTTGTAGAGATTGACTGTATACCTTTGGAAGGCAGAAGTTGAGAATGTTGTTGTTCAGTTGCTAAGTCATGTCTGACTATTTGTGATCCCATGGACTGTAGCATGCTAGGCTTCTCTGTCCTTCACTATCTCCTGGAGTTTGCTCAAACTTATGTCCACTGAATCAGTGGTGCCATCCAACCATCTCATCCTCTATTGTCCCCTTCTCCTCCTGCCCCTCAATCTTTCCCAGCATCAAGGTCTTTTCCAATGAGTCAGCTCTTTGCATCAGGTGGTCAAAGTATTGGAGCTTCAGCTTTAGCATCAGTCCTTCCAATGAATATTCAGGATTGATTTCCTTTATGATGGACTGGTTTGATCTCCTTGCAGTCCAAGGGACTCTCAAGAGTTTTCTTCAGCACCACAGTTTGAAAGCATCAATTCTTCCGTACTCAACCTTCTTTATGGTCTAACTCTCACATCCATACATGACTATTCAAAAAACCATAGATTTGACTACATGGACCTTTGTTGGCAAAGTGATGTCTTTGTTTTTTAATATGCTGTCTAAGTTTATCATAGCTTTTCTTCCAAGGAGCAAGCATCTTTTAATTTCATGACTGTAGTCATGGCCTGCAGTGATTTTGGAGACCAAGAAAATAAAATCTGCAACTGTTTCCACTTTTTCCCCATCTATTTGCCATGAAGTGATGGGACTGGATGCCATGATCTTAGCTTTTTGAATGTTGAGTTTTAAGCCAAATTTTCACTGTCTTCTGTCAACCTCATCAAGAGGTTCCTTAGTTCTTTAATTTCTGCCATTTGAGTGGTATCATCTGTGTTAAATTAGGAATAAGAGTGAAAAAACCAACTCTCTCACCTACTTTATGATTCTAGCTTAGTTTCGAATCTAAAGTTCAGTCCTAAATGCCATCCTAGAAGGGAATGTGATTCTCCAAAATCATGCTTCTCAAAGTTTATACACCTAAACATTACCAGGAGATGTTTGTTCACACGTCTATTCTGCTCTCACTCCCAGAAATTTCTGCTCATAAGTCTGAAATGCGACCCAAGAATCTTCATCTTTAATAAATGCTACTTATGATTCTTTCCCCAGAATTATAAATCTGCATTTGGAATGTAGGCTCTGCCTACATTGAGGAAGTGGGGCAGGGTTCCCTGAGGCAGGCCATTATGTATGTGGAGGCTTCCCAGATGGCCTAGTGGTAAAGAATCCAGCTTCAGTGAAGGAGACATGGGTTCCATCCCTATGTTGAGAAGATTCCTGGGAGAAAAAAAAAAAAAAAAAAATGGCAACCCACTCCAGTATTCTTGCCTGGGAAATCCCATGGACAGAGGAGCCTGGTGGGCTATAGTCCATGGGGTTGCAAAAGAATCAGGCATGACTCAAGACTAAACAACAACATAGCTATAGATAGCATCTTTTTAGTGATTATACTAACAAAGCAAAGGAAAGCAATGGTTAAAGCAAAAGCAACAGATCCAATGTGGAGTCAGATTTTTTTCTTCCCTGTTATAAGAGCAGGGGATGGTCCTTTTCTGTGGCTGGAAGAACAGATGGCTAGTGTTTTTCCAAATAGGAGTAGCTTAGCCTCAGGAGTAGAAAGAAGAATTCTTTGTGACGGGCATTGCTTGCAAAGAGAGACTACTGCTGAAATAACATTGTGCTCTTGAGAAAGTTTTCACATATGTGCAGCAGCCAAGCAGCATGGATAGAACACACACACACACACACACACTCACACAAATAACGAAACTCGTATTGACAAAAGCAATCATAATTCTCTGACTTGGCCTATGAAATAGTTTCCAGGTGAATGAATTTGTCCTGACAGATTTTATTAAATAATAATATATAACAGGCACTTGCAGAGTACTATTTATTTCCAACCTATTTCAGGAAAACCATAACTCACACACTCTGGGTTGATATGAGATCACCTTTCAGCGATGCCTGGAGCCACAGCTCAATGACAGTTTGGGGTATACAAAGAGAGTAGAGGGTGACCCAAGTGGAATGGTCACTGTATTTTAAGGAGACACATCTAATAACTTCACTGGCATTTTATTCAGGTTGTTTATTCTCCTAATCATTCAATAACCCAGACATTTGCCTTCTTTTCCTTCTTCCTATATAAACAGTTGTGATGAGAAATTTTGTTTTTGTTGTTGTTGCCTTTCCAACTTCAAAATGAAATGCAGTATTTTAAGTATTAGCAAGGAGTTAAACTTGATGAGTTGGGATGGTTTGTAGCTCTATATTCCTTCACCTACTCATGTCTGGAGATCCAAGAGTGAGTTTTTCTTTTAAAATCTTTCTAACACGATGTGGCAGTCAGAAATGAGACTGCAGTCATATAAGAAGCTAATTAAAATGGGAAATAGACTGACAGCTTCACTGTCGCCTTTTCCTGTGCTCTCTGCCATCTGGTGGATCTCAGATGACACTGAGCAGCATGGCAAGTGATCATAAAGATTCTCTGATTCATCCCTGCCCATCCTCAGCCGTGGCTTGAAAATCTATATACAGTACAGAGCACAAGAAACTGAAAGGAAAGCTGAGTCCCATTAGGCATCACTAAAAGCTTTATGCCTGTCATCCATAACTCAGATCTTCCATGGATCTCACTTTTCTCTGATGTCAAGTGTTCAACACCTCACACACCTAACAATAGTCCTGAACCAGAATGTCTCTGAGTACTTTCCATCCATAGATTCACTGCTACGATGACAGTGAAGATGACAAGCTGTAATCTCACCTCAGTCATCTGACAGCAAAAAAATTAGTCACTTTGACATCCATCAACGTCTGTTGTTCTATTTTTATTCTGCCCATATGAAATGCAAAAACTATGGAGTACAATCTTAATTCATTGATTGTAGATGTTAGTCACAACTACAAAAGGTCTTCATGGTAACATTTAGTCTACTGTTTGACCAAACAACTTGGTAGAGTAGCCTAGCCAAGTTGACACAAAAAATTAATCATCATAGACCTATGAGGACCACCCAAGCAGACTCCAGGATGCTGATTCTACACAGTTTTCCATTTCCAGCTCCCCTCTGCACAGCCTCCCCATCTCAGGCACCCTGTCCCCCAACCTCCTGCCACTTCAGACTCTCCTCTCTCCAGCGCCTGACCTCTGTGACTGCTTGTTCCTCACCTCCCAGTCCTATGGTTGGAAAGCTGCCTAAGCAGACAACTGGAATAAACATGGGAATCACTTTGCTTGTTTTCCCTTTCTCAGGGTTCACAGACATGTTCCATATATTTGTCCAATGCCTGAAAACAATTAGCTCATATAATGAGCTCAGTTATATAATTGTTTATAGTTGGAGGGCAAGATGTATACCATTATTCTGTAATGGTCAGAAGCAAAAACTGAAAGTCATGTAACTAACTCTTAATTATGTATGTTGATAATGCTCCAACACCTCCTTTGTAATGAAGTATAACTTATGCTGTAGTGGTTTTCTGTCTTATATGTTTTAATTAGAAAGAAAATGAATAAAAATGTATTCATCATTTTAAAACTTTCCACCCTCTCTGACATTTTCAATTTAGTAAGAAGTTTTAGTTGGTTTGAAGATAGAAGCTTCTACTACAACTATCCCAACACAGTACAAACACAATCATATTGCTGAAAGTTTGGAAATTATTCATTATTATAGGTCATCTTAGAAGTGGTTATCAAAAGAATGAGTTAGGAAAATAATCAATAACAAGTGTTTATACTGCATAAAAGATTGTGTAGCAGCTATGAGTAATATCATATTTCTAAAAGTTTACAGTGTTTTAGCAAATGATATCAGAATAACTAGACAGTCACAGAAGAATAAATCTAGACATAGACCTTATTTTTTTTTACAGAAAATTATTTCAAAATGGATCATAGAACTAAATGTAAACACAAAACTATAAGACTTTTATGAGATAACACAGGAGAAAACCTAAATGACTTTTGTATGACAATGACTTTTTACATAGAATACCAAAGGCATAATCCCATGAACAGTATGAACCCATGAATAGTATGAAAAGGCAAAAAGGCATAATACAAGATATAAATAACTGATAAACTGGACCTCATTACTATTAAAACTGCTCTGCCAGTGTCAAGAGAATAAGACACACACTGAGAGAAAAGACACAAGTTTTAAAGGACTGTTAATCGAACTATACACAGAACTCTTCAAACTCAACACTAAGAAAACAGCCCAATTTGAAAAATGGACCAAAGATTTTTAATAGACAACCTTGCCAAAGAAGACAGACAGGTGGCAAATCAGCATTTGGAAAGATGCTCCACAACATACGTCATTGCATGCATGCTAAGTCGCTTCAGTCACGTCCAGCTCTTTGTGACCTTATGGACTTCAGCCAGGTTCTTCTGTCCACGGAGATTCTCCAGGCAAGAATACTGTGGTGGGTTGCCATATTCTCCTTCAGGGGATCTTCCTGATCCAGGGGTCAAACTGGCGTCTCTTATGTCTCCTGCGTTGGCAGGAGGGTTCTTCACCACTAGCGCCACCTGGGAAGTCCTCATATGTAGTTCAGTTCAGTTCAGTTCAGCTCAGTTGCTCAGTCGTGTCTGACTCTTTGCGACCCCATGAATCGCAGCACGCCAGGCCTCCCTGTCCATCACCATCTCCCGGAGTTTACTCAAACTCACATCCATCGAGTCGGTGATGCCATCCAGCCATCTCATCCTCTGTCGTCCCCTTCTCCTCCTGCCCCCAATCCCTCCCAGCATCAGAGTCTTTTCCAATGAGTCAACTCTTCCCATGAGGTGGCCAAAGTACTGGAGTTTCAGCTTTAGCATCATTCCTTCCAAAGAAATCCCAGGGCTGATCTCCTTCAGAATGGACTGGTTGTTAGATAAATGCAAATTGAAACCAGATGCAATGAAATACACACCTGTGAAAATGGCCAAAATCTGAAACACTGACAACACCAAATGCTGGTGAGGATGTGGAGCAACAGGGACTCTCATTTACTGCTCATGGGAATAAAAAAAATGGTACAACCACCTTGGAAAAAATAGTCTAATCACTTTGGAAATTGAGCAATTTCTTAAAAAACTAAACATAACACGTGACCCAGCAATTGTGCTCTTTGGTATTTAACCAATGGAGTTGAAAATTTGAGCTAGTACTCAGATGTCTATAGAAATGCATAAATGCACTGAGCATGCATCCTTGCCCAGTCATGTCCAACTCTTTGCGACCCCATGGACTGTAGCCCATCAGGCACCTCTGTCCATGGGATTTTTCAGACAAGAATACTGGACTGAATTGCCATTTTCCTCCTCCAGGGGATCCTCCCAATCCAGGGATCAAACCCACGTGTCCTGTGTCTCCTGCATTGCAGGCAGATTCTTTTCCTGCTGAGCCATCAAGGAAGCCCACAACACCGAGAGTGAGCCCTAAAGTAAACTATGGACTTCCGGTTAATCATGATATGTCAGTGTATCAACTGCAACAAATGCACCACTCTGTCAGTATATATCATTTTCATCAATTGCAACAGATATACCACTCTGGTGAGGGATGTTGATAATGGGGAGGTTATGCATGTGTGGGAGCAAGATGTGCACTGAGAAACACCTGCAGTGTCCTCTCAATTTTGCTGTGAACCTAAAGCTGCTCTGAAAAAGTAAAGTCTTAAAAAGAAGTTTTTAGAGCAACATAGGAGTCAGGAGTATTCTTGCCTGGAAAATCCCATGGACGGAGGAGCCTGGTAGGTTGTAGTCCATGGGTCGCTAAGAGTTGGGCACAACTGAGTGACTTCACTTTCACTTTTCACTTTCATGCACTGGAGAAGGAAATGGCAACCCACTCCAGTATTCTTGGCCTGGAGAATCCCAGGGACGGGAGTTGGATGGCAGTGGGCTGCCGTCTATGGGGTCGCACAGAGTTGGGCACAACTGAAGCGACTTAGCAGCAGGAGTCAGGAAATTCAATTGTGCTGAGTGCTATACTCAATTTTATAAAACATTGTACCTTAAGAAAACACTGTGTCCTTGTGCTTTAGAACACCCAAATGTCTTAGAACATAATGCTTGTTCACAGGAGCAGATGAGTGTCATTTTTCATCCATGGACAACATTCCAACAGGTTGCATGAGTTTATATGTTAACAAGCATTCAAATAAAAAAGAATTTAGCAAATCATGGTGATAATTTGTCTAAGCATGCCAAAAACGAATAATTATTTAATCTCTTCAAATTGTTTAACTAATGAGTGAAGGATCACGTGTTCTTAGTTGTTCAGTCATGTCCAACTCTTTGGGACCCCATGGACTGTAGCCTGCCAGGCTCCTCTGTCCTTGGAATTTTCCAGGCAAGAATACTGGAGTAGGTTGCCATTTCCTACTGCAAGGGATCTTCCTGACCTGGGGATCAAACCCACGTCCACATTAATACTTAAATAAATTCTATAAAATCAAGTCAGGACATGAAATAAAAGGAAAATTTACAAGGTGAGGGTAAGGAGGGAAGTTGTATCTTAAGACTCAGCAGATATGTCATTTTTACTTATAATGGACTTTGTTGATTTATTCATTTATTTGCAAATCTTTATTAAGTCTTTACTGTTTGCCAGAAACAGAACTGAGGATTGATGATAAAACAGTTTCAATGTACACACAGTTAGTTGTGATAAGACAGGACATCCTAGAACTAGTCATCCCATAACCTGCACTGCCATTGAGCCAGAAAGCCCGCAGAGCCAGGCTGTCCGGTTGTATCTGGACAGGACTGGGAAAAGGGGCAATTCCCAGTTGTGGGAGATGCAGTATAACCCATAGATATCCCACCAGCAATGGAGACGCAGACATAGAGGACAAACTTGTGGACACAGTGGGGGAAGGAGAGGGTGGGATGAATTGAGAGAATAGCAATGGAAGCATATATATTACTATATGTAAAACAGATCGCAGGTGGGAATTTGCTATGACACAGGGAGCTCAACCCAGTGCTCTGTGACAACCTGGAGGGGTGGGATTGGGGGGTGGACATAAGTATACCTGTGGCTGATTCCTGTCGATGTATGGCAGAAAAGAACACAGGGTTGTAAAGCAATTATTTTACCAAAAAAAAAAAAGTAATAACAGCTGAAATCTGATTATTACCCAGGTGGAAAGCTGAGAGAATCAGTCCAGCAGGACAGCAGGTTGAAAGGGCAGAAACTGAGGAATGGCCAATGCAAGGAGGAAAATTATATCTGTTTCAGAATATTGGTATGAATGGTGTTAATAATACGTTTGCTCTCCTTTGCTAGGCTTAGCTCATATTGTTCAAAACAGAGACACAAACCAATGAAGGGTAGAAGTTTACCAAAATTCTTGGTTCTATTGCTACAAAGAACAGCAATCTGGTAGGTGAAGCAAGGTGTCTAGACCCACAATATCTCAAACACCACAGTTGACAGGTCATGGTCCAGAACCATCATCTCTATATATCAAGGATCTGTAAACAAGAGCAGAGGAATTTTTCAAAATGCAGTTGGGGATGGTTGACAATTACTCCAGGATCCAGTGGTAATCAGGATGATAGGCTATAGCTCTCTCTCTTCAGAGAGCAAGACCCCAGACAAGAGTAAATTTTCATGAGCAGACTTTGGGCATTGAGGGCGTTTGTACAGTGGATACAGTTTCTAAACTAATACCCAAATATAAGAGCAAGAAAATAATGTTGTTATAAGAATTGAGACCAAGTGGTATCAAAGTCAGAGCAACAGTTCAGAAGCCCAGATTGCAGAACCAGGCTTCAAGGCCAAAGATAGGACTCTGAGCTCCAAGCTGGAACTCTGTAAACACCTCTAGCTGTAGGTCAGAGCCAGGGAGATCATCCAGACAGCAAATGGTCAAATTCAGAAACCATAAACCAGGCTGGTCCTGACAAAGGATCCTCTTTGCTAACTTGGGATTGGTTGTTTAAGTACCAGATTAGTTGACTTAAACATTAATCAATTTTATTAAAATATCTTTGCTCCATACCATTAAGGCTTTGATCTTTAGAGTACATCCAACAGTGTAAGATTCAAACATGGTCACTTATTTAAGGGTGATTTTCTAATGAAAGGCTTTAAGATTTGTGATTATATATATATATATACTACTAGAGATTATAACAACCGTGAAGATAAAATTTAGCTCATCATTTTTAGCTCTACTGTCTTAAGGTCCATAGAGAAGATAGTAAAAAGTTCCCCAAATGAGAATAACAGCTATATTCATTGACATGAGAAGCTTGGGCCCCTCTTCTCCACTCAGTGCCATTTCTCCTGTTATAATCTCTTTCCATTTGTCCCTCTTCATCCTACCCCCATGTACTGAGTATTAGCAAGTGCTTTCACCTTTCCCTAAAATCATGAACACCTAGATTACAACATTTATTATATTTCAGAAGACTAAATGATATTAATAATAATCAGTGTTATTATTATGTCAAGCTATCTCTAGAATGGAATTCTTTGAAAGGAGAGACTTGATCATATTTTTGCAGACTCAGGTTTTAACACTGTGCCAGACACACAGTTGTCATGTAATGATGTTTGTCAAACAAATCAATGACTGAATATTCATTTTTCCTTAATATTTTGGAATAACTATAGTGTACTACTGAAAGAAATAGTGGAGTATGACTTTGTTTCCCTTGAGCATTGTGCTACCTTTGAATACTTTTCTTCATTCATTGTATCCCTTCTTATCACCAGATTCCAGCAGAAATATCATTGTTTGGAGAACAGACAACTGACAACGTTATTCTTCTGCCAAGGAAGAAACTTCTTTAAATCTGCAAGAGTTTTACTCTGTACCTTTGATGTGAAAATTTCATCATCTATTTCCGGGAATGCTTGCTATGTTACATAAGGATATAAAGAAAGAAATGAAGAGAGAGGCTACATCTCCACTTTTGCAATCTACAGATTTCAGCTTCCAAGCAAAAACGACAGATTAATTTCTCAAGTCTGGAGTTTGACTTGGAAGGAAAACAACATTCAGACCTTATTTGCATCTGATGGCTCAGTTTTATAAATGGCAAAGCTGGAAGCTCATGTACAGAACTCCGTCTGGGCCTGGCATCTGTGTTCATGCTGCATCCTAGAATGGGTGAGGAGCTTTCTACCTTTATCTGCTACTTGAAAGGTGTCACTCTAAAGTGTGTTACCATCCACTAGCATGAGAATAAAGCCTCAGGCAGAGCCCTGTAATCCTTTGTTGTTTGGGACAACTTGTCCTCTAATATTTGCTATCTTTTTAATTCTAGTCTCTCTCCTGCCTAAGGTCATAGCTAATGGCCCCCTTCTTCCTTGGTGGCTCCTGATTTGCTCCTTTCCTTAGTATCAGGCAGCCTTGCTCTTTTTCATCTTATTGTATTCTTGCATTTCTTCATCCTTCCTTGAGTATAACTTGGAGGAAAGTGAATGTAAGGTAATACTGAAAAGTAAGAAATCATGCTATCTTCTCTTGCAGGAATTATACCATTGTATAACCTGAAAGGTTAAGATTAGGAAAACCAATCATTCCAAGTGACATCTTATATAAAAGACACATCTAATTTTATCGTGTTGCTAAATCTTTATGCAGATGATTAAATCCACGAATTTTTGCACTGAAGAATAGACACATTATAACCAGTCCCTTCCAAGTTTCTTCAATTATGTATATTTCATACAGAACATACATTTCATATAGTGTGTACACACATATATAAGTCAGACTCTCTCTATATATCTTTACATATATATAGTTATATACCTCAGATATCAGATTATACAAATATATAGTCATTATTTAGGTTTTATACTGTTCCTTGGCAAGCACCTTACTTACAAGTCATACCATTTCTGCTCTAGCATGGGCAGTCAGTTCAGTTCAGTCGCTCAGTCGTGTTCGACTCTTGGCGATCCCATGAATCACAGAACACCACGCCTCCCTGTCCATCACCAGTTCCTGGAGTCCAACCAAACCCATGTCCATTGTGTTGGTGATGCCATCCAACCAACCATCTCATCCTCTGTTGTCCTCTTTTCCTCTTATCCTCAATCTTTCCCCAAATCAGGGTCTTTTCAAATGAGTCAGCTCTCTGCATCATGTGGCCAAAGTATTGGAGTTTCAGCTTCAACATCAGTCCCTCCAATGAACACCTAGGACTGATCTCCCTTAGGACAGACTGGTTGGATCTCCTTGCTGTTGGGGTTAAACCTTCACCTAAAAGCAGCCATGGATAACTTGTTACTTCTTTTCATCATTCCATAAATGAAAAATAAATTGATTAGGAGAACAAAACTTGTTTCTTATAAAATATCTGATATTTTTGTGGTTTTCAGTTGGCTGTTCTAACAATTCAGCCTTCAAAAAACTCAGTGGGGTTGGTAAGTGAGCTGAAGTATAATTACAGAACAATTTCCAAATTTACAAAATGCACCACAGGTTGAAAAACACACTAGGAGGTAAAGAAAGTGTGTGGCATCAAGTAGTTATGGAATTAGAATGAAAACTAAAGTTTCTTTACTCTCAAGGCTGGGTCTTTTGGCTAAATTAGTTCTCAAATGCAGTCCAGCTGACAACCTGCATCAGAACATCTTGGAAGCTTTCAAGAATCAGATTTCTATAGCCAATCCCCAAGATATTCTGCTTCAGGACATTATTTGCGGGGCCTGGAAATCTGTTTTAGAAGTTTTCCAGATGATTCTAACGTGTAACTAGATTTGGGAACCAGTAAGCAGAAACAAGTTGGTTCTATTCATGAAACCTTGCAATAGAAGATACTATATTGTAGATGTCAGCTACAGATTGGGGATCTTCAGAATTCAGCAAGAAAAAGATAAGCAGGTTAGTCTCAAGAGTCTTAGTGAACAGTAGAAATATCGTGGACTGGATCTTTTGGGGAGGGGAGTTGACATAGCCCTTAATAATCTCCACGAAGCCAAAGAAACACACAGTCTAAGTAAAAAGAGGTTCTTCTTGTACAAAAGAACCTCAAACGACTAGTTTACTGACCACTAGTTCCTCTGTGCCAGCCCCTTAAGGAGTCCCATGTCTCAGCAATTAATACATTAAAGTTCTGAAACTATTATGATCATCCATGCTACCATTTTACTTTAGAGTAAACCAACTTAGAGGAATGTCAACAACTGGGAAACTAGAAAGATAGGGAAGGCTCCACTCGGGATATAACTGCTGATTGTATGTTAAAAGTATTGTATATTCTCTAATCAGTAGGTGCATTATGTCCATAAGATGATGTTTGTTAACTGAATTTCTTAAAGTTTTGGCAATCTTAACAATTCTTTGTTAAATCTATCATTTCAAAGAGATATGTCTAAAGCATTCTATTGTTACAGAGATTTGTCCATTTTTCTTTATAATAATATCAAATTTTGTTTTATATATCTTGAGGAGAGGTTATTCAATGTACATACATTCAACAATATTACTCTTTCTTGGTAACTTGTTTCATTTATGATTATGGAACAAACCTCTCTATCCTTGACAATATTTTTCCCTTAAGGTTTATGTTGGCATTATTGGTATTTCTCAGTAATTGTCTGGTATTATTTTTTAATTTATTTCTCTACTTTTGGTCCTTCTTGGTCATTATATTTTATGTGTGTCTTTTATAGAAAGAAAGGGAAAGGGAAGTCGCTCAGTCGTGTCCGACTCTTTGTGACCCCATGGACTGTAGCCCACCAGTCTCCGTTCATGGGATTTTCCAGGCGAGAGTACTGGAGTAGGTTGCCATTTCCTTCTCCAGGGGATCTTCCCCACCCAGGAATTGAACCCGGGTCTCCTGCATTGTAGGCAGATGCTTTACCATCTGAGCCACCAGGGAAGTTTATAAGTGGCATATAATTGAATTTAGGGCTTCCCTGGTGGCTCAGCTGGTAAAGAATCCGCCTGCAATGCAAGAGACCTGGGTTCAATCTCTGGGTTGGGAAGATCCCCAGGAGAAGGGAACGGCTACCCACTCCAGTATTCTGGCCTAGAGAATTCCATGGATTGTATAGTCTATGGGGTCACAAAGAGTCGGACACAATTGAGCGACTTTCACTTACACTTTCAATTTTTATAATCATTATCTTTTAATTGATGAGTTTAGTTCACTCACGCTTATGAAATGAACAAATAGATTTAATTATTTTCATCTTATTTTGTGTCACTGAATATCTTTGCCTTTTTCTCCTTTCCTTGGTTTTTGTTGTTCAGTCACTAAGCTGTGTCCAACTCTTTGTGACCCCATAGACTGCAGCAGGCTAGGCTCTTCTGTCCTCTACTGTCTCTTAGAATTTGCTCAGATTCATGTCATTTGAGTCAGTGAAGCTATCTAACCACCTCATCCTCTGCCACCCCCTTCTCCTTTCGCCTTCAATCTTTCCCAGCATAAGGGTCTTTTCCAATGAGTTGGCTCTTCACATCAGGTGGCCAAAGTATTAGAGCTTCAGCTTTAGTAAGAGTCCTTCCAATGAATATTTAGGTTGATTTTATTAACCTTATTATTCCCTTCCTATCTTTTACTAAATTGATTTAGTTTTTTATGACATTCTTCCCCTCCCCCCACTACTAACTTTACATTCTGTTCCTATGCTTTCCTGGTTATTACATACTTCAAAAAGCTTACACATTGCTATCTTTCTCATGCCCTGAGGTTGACAAAGAATTTTTTTTAGAAAGTGAAGTATCTCACTGCAGCAAATTGTTGAATATTCTCATAAGTGAATGTCACGATATACTGATATAGACAATGAGTAGAAATGAGTCAACTGTGTGCTTTCATTTGATGGTGGTTAAGAAGAGATAGGGAGATAAATACTTTGTGGAACTTCCAAGTGCAGGAAGGAAAAACGAGGGGCTCAGGTTTCCACAAGTATACTCAGGGGGTTCCCTGTAGCCCACAGCTGCTTTCCACATGCCTTAGGCTGGATCTTCCTCCCCATCTCACATGCAGGAAGGGACACTAAAGGGGCACGAGTAACTCTCTACCAACTTCCCATATATTCCTTTGGCTCCTGTGAGAGGTGGCAGGATGGAGGCCCCAGAGGGAATAGACATGGCAGTCAAATGTGATTTTCTTAAGGCACAGAGAGACCCACTCATTGCTTCAAAGTTTGATCATTCTCCATGAAGTCTCCAACAGATTTTCCGTCCCTGCTGAGTAACTGGTCTTATTGTTCTCTTTTGAAATTCACATGATTTCCAAGTCTTCTGTGTTCTGGTTCTCCTCTAGCTCTTCATTAGCAACTCACTCAATATTCTCTCCTGGCTGTCCCTTCTCTGCAAATGGGCCCAGCAATCTCTCTGGTCCCAGGGATGTGAGCATGTTGGTATCTCTGCTATTTCTGCAGCAGCAGATACGTAAATGATGGTCTCCACCAGGCACTCTGCTCTTCATGGAGCAGCAAGCTCGGCAAGGGATCCTAACCAGCTAGGTTTTGGCAGCTGGTTGCCTCTTGCAGTCAAGATGGTAACCAAGGAAGAAGTCAGAGCAGGGGATGTGGCACAGAATTCAGGATTATCGCATCGACTTACTCCACAGTTTATTAGGATGTCTTCAGTTGCAGGTATCAGAAAACCTGTCTAAAACCAGCATAAATGAGAAAGGTATCCACTGACTTGTAGGCGCAAAAAGTCCCCAGAAGAGCTACTTGTAAGTGATATTTAATCATCTGGATTAAAATATATAATAAATACTCAGGTCCCTCCCCCTCTTTTTAGCTGCAGTTCTTCTGTATTATTTCATTTGGGCAAGATCTCACCTTATGGTCCTGAGATGGATGCCAATGACTCCCTGAACTGTCTTTATCATTTGTATCTGCAGTGGAAAATGATCATCCCAGGACCATAAGGTGAGGTCTTGCTACTTACAAATAGATTCACTTGCCAGATGATCTGTGCAGAACCAACTCTTATTAAATATCATGAATGGCTATCAGCTGATAGCCATTCATGATGTTTAATAAGCATAGCCTAGCATAGGGATTTATAATATTAATAAAAACCTAGCATAGGTTTTAATAATATTATTAAATATTAACAATATATCTTTTAATAATATGAAACATTAATATTTATTAATAAACATTAATAAAATATTGATATTAATATAAAATATTAATATATTTTAATAATATTATTAAATATTATTAATACATTTTAATAATATATAAAAATTAATAATATTAATTAAAACCTAGCACAGGTTTTAATAATAACCTAGCATAGGGATTTATTTTGGTAGAATGCAACTCTATCCTTTCCCACTTCTTGTGCTTTTTTGCATTCTTGCCTCTGTTCTCATGGCTTTAAATATGTTTCACTAAATAAGAATTTAGAGGAGACATGATATACACATCAAAAGAAAAATGAAACTGCTGAAATTCTCTAAGGTAAGGTTTATGACTCCCATTTTATAAAGAAGAAACTGAGACTAAAGTTAAGTGGCCAAAAGTCACAGTGCTAATAAGTGGGAAAGTTAAGGCAGGAATTCAGGAACTGCTTAAAAGTCTATGCTCTCTTCCAGAGGCCAGTTGCTTCAACTGAGTGCCCTTAGGAAAGGGACTATAAGATGGTTTTAACATTCTGTAATTCTCAGTCTGCTGAGAATGCCCCCATCTCCTGCCCGCCACGGCAGTGCAGGCTAACAGTGCTCAAGGTTCTGTGTTACATCCTAGGCAAATTGGCCGACAAACTATAGCAATTTGGGGTAAGGGTAGAGTCTCACACATTTCACTGTGTGAGATCTCAAATACCATTCAGACAACTTAACCATTTCTGCAGGCATGCATATACATTTTGCTTGGAATTTTTGTTCTCATATTGGCTACTTGTTTACATCATGTAAGTCAGTTTGCACAGTAGCCAGGTAGAAGCTTATGATGAAATTAAGTGCCACCTGGAATCAAATTCTGCTCTTCTTATATTCAGCCACCTCCAGATTCGAAAAATACATCTCTCAGAGTGAGGGCAGGGTTACCATGTGCCTTGCGAAAACTTCCTGATTGCCTTTCAGTGAATTCCAACTATTTCAGTTCTCACGCAGTGGTGGGGGAGGGAGATGAAGAAGAACAAAGCTTATTTATTACAAGAAAGATCATCACTTCCTTTAGGTGGGGCCCCAGCAGAAGCTCTGCACCACCTCCAGTTAGAAAGTCTAAGCCTCTGTGTCACCCATTGGCTTGTTTTCCTGGATTAGTCCCTCCCCTTGCCAAAAAAAGAAGATGCAACAAGGACATGAAATTCTTTTAAAAAGAATGTGGAGGAAATGTGTACAACGTAGGAAAATAATTCCCCCTTCCAGAAAAGATAGAGAAACATGAAAAAAATTTTTGGATAATCACTGCTTTGATTTGCATCCCTTTGATAACTGAATTTAATCCTCTGCCTGCTGTCACAGGGAGAAACAAGAGAGAAAAGTAAATATGATTATTAAGGTGACACTTTCCTGATATTAAAAATTAATGGCATTTTCATAAAAGAAAAAAGGCCTTGGTTATTCAACAGGACTTATTTTTAGCCAGAAAAGAAACTATAGCTTTAGAAATATAAATCAGGGGCACCTAAGTGCGGGTGAAAATTAAACAGACAAGCATGCCCTGGAAGGACGGCATGGTACCTAAGGACACTGCTCTGTCAGTAGCTCTAGTATTGCCGAGAATTTAGGAGGACTGCATGGGGCGAGCAGCAAGTCTGAAGACAGGAAGGTCGTCTTCCTTGCTCAGAGTGAGGAGCCCACTCAGTCCCCTCTCCTGTGGGGTGCAACAATGCTCCAGCCCAGGGTGACCAAGAAGCCTAATCAGATGGTCTTCACCATGGATACTGGTATTCTGAGAGGAAGGCATCTCTAGAACTGGGTTTATTTTATTTTATTTTGGTTTATTTTATAATTAGGATTAATTCCAGCAAGAAAAGGATGGGTTTTCAAATAATGCTTTCATAACTGAAAAGAACTGTGGTTGGTTTTTGAAAAGACCTGTTCTTGTGAAGCTTGACATTCTGAGCTCCAGAGCAATGTTCACATAAGGAACTCTCTTTCCACCTCACTGTGGGTGCTGGGCCCTGGGAGGGCTCTCATGTGGGTTATTTGTGTGCTGAATACCCCTTAGAAACATGATTTTAGGCTGCTCCAGGGCTTCCCTGCAGCTAAACTACTGCTCTGCTAGGCAGATTCCAGTAGACCTTTCACAGTCGTACACCAGGAACTTTGGAAATGACACATTAGGAGCATCTACACTACATAAGACACCCCAGGATCATTAGGGAGCACGGCTGGGGTGACTAGGCTGGCTGAGTGCATAAAGACATAGAGCTCCATACACGAACATTTAAAAATTAATAAAACCACACATACTCATATTGTTCAGTCTTATCTGAACTACCTATCTACCCATCTACATATCTATCTACCTATCTTGGTAGAATGGAGTTCTGTCCTTTTCTTCTGCTTATGTTTTCGACTTCCTATTTCTGTTTTTATGACTTTAAGCATGATACTTCCACTAAGTAAGACTGTAAGGCTTCGCTGGGAGCTCAGTTGGTAAGGAATCCACCTGCAATGCAGGAGACCCTGGTTCGATTCCTGGATCAGGAATATCCCCTGGAGAAGGGAATGGCAACCCACTCCAGTAATCTTGCCTGGAGAATCCCTATGGACAGAGGAGCCTGGCAGGCTACAGTCTACGGGCTCACAGAGATTTGGACACGACTGAGTGGCTAAGCACAGCAAGAGTGATGTTTCCACTAAATAAGACTGTAGAGGAAGGACATTGATTTATTTGAACTAGTCTTTCAATACCCTTCAGGGAAATTTTGGGTGTGCATATTATACACTGTATGTCCACTCAGAGTATTCTTTTTCTCCTTTTTTCTGTGTGTGTATGTACTAGGGAGGAGCGGAAGGATGCAGTGTGATAACATTTTAATAATGAGGTTGTCTTCAGAGGTAGTAAGTTTTCCCATTAATTAAGGTGTTTAAGGGTAAACAAGTTGGTTGCTGGGTAAAGATGTTTCAAAGGGAAATTTCTCAGCAAATGAATAGTTTATTCACATGTGTCCACAGTTCTCTTTTAGTCCTTAATATGTATTAAGTACAATGTTTTATTATGGAGGTTATTAACTAAATTAGTTGGCTTGCAAGAATTCCAGCTCTCTAAGATATGCTGTGACCCTGTCTCTGTCCCATTTATAATTCTATTTAGTTATAGATATTAATGGAATAAGAGATCAAATATCCCTATTAATAAAAAAAATAGGCATACAATTCCAGTATAGATACATACATACTCAGTCCTGAATATTCATTAGAAGGACTGATGCTGAAGCTGAAACTCCAATACTTTGGCCACCTGATGCGAAGAACTGACTCATTTGAAAAGACCCTGATGCTGGGAAATATTGAGGGCGGAAGGAGAAGGGGACGGCAGAGAATGAGACAGCTGGATGGCATCACTGACTCAATGGACATGAGTTTAAGTGAACTCCGGGAGTTGGTGATGGACAGGGAGGCCTGGCGTGCTGCAACCCATGGGGTTGCAAAGAGTCACACATGACTGAGCGGCTGAACTGAATTGAACATACATACTGCATTATCATTATCTAATTTGTAAAGGCTCAAAACATACTTAAAAGATCATTTAATTGTTGATATAAATCTATATTTAATATAGTTCTATTATTTTTTAAATGTTGATGATCTGTTATAAAGTCTCATTAGGTGATAAATGTTTCTGGTTATCAACTCTGCCCTTTTCTGCCCTTCTCTCTTCAGAGGCCTGCATTATCAATATAATCTTAAGTTGCCAGCTGTCTGTTTGTGATGATTCATTTTGTTACAACTGGATAATATTATCTATAAACATGTTTAACTGGGTTCAAGGAAATTGAACTGTGTTCCAACTTGTGGAACACAAACGAACAGATGAGACCTGCACCGCCAGCCCCTGTAGTGGAGCATGGCTTCCCTCACCTCCTTCCCAATCAGGTGGCTCATGGGCCAGCAGCCACTTAGTCACACAGATCCCAGGTCTGGAAGGGACCCACACTTTGCACAGTGTTCAGCTGTCACTTTCACTTTTCACTTTCATGCATTGGAGAAGGAAATAGCAATCCACTCTAGTGTTCTTGCCTGGAGAATCCCAGGGACGGGGGAGCCTGGTAGGCTGCCGTCTATGGGGTTGCACAGAGTCGGACATGACTGAAGCGACTTAGCAGCAGCAGCTGTTACAGTCCTGGAATTATGAATAATCTTTGAATTGTGTTTTGTCTACTGCTATTGTGAATGTGTTTGCCTTAAAAAAAGAATAAGAGGAAGGGGTTTGGGGATTTTGAGAAGAGGTATAATCCTTTTCCCAAAGATTGGGGTTGGGGTTGGGGTTGGGGGTGGGAGTGAAGGACACAGAGAACTGATTAGGACAATGGACTGGGACTGCATGGCAAAGTCAAGATCCCTTGGGATTTGTGGTCACAAACTGGTCATTATGTCTGGATGATTTTTCTCTAGCTGTGTTCACCTACAAAGTTATAAGAGGGAAGCAGCTGAAGGCTTAGATTTGAACAGGGTTGAAAGTCTATAGGCAAACATAACAGGAGCTAGGAGCATGTGAAAGAACATGAGATCTAATGGGATGAGAAGGAAAGTGATGACTGTGGGAGGAGCCAACACTGAGCGCATGGACGGGGAGCCCCGTGGGCTTGAGGAAAGGCTCAAGTTGGCAAGCTAGAGTAAGTTAGACGGGAAGACAAGAAATGCTGGTTCAGGGTTTGCTGTTGTTTTTCAGTCACTAAGTCCTGTGCAACTCTTTGCAACCCCATGGACTGCAGCACGTCAGGCCTCCCTGTTCTTCACCATCTCCCAGAGTTTGCTCAAATTCATGTCCATTGAGTCGGTGAGGCCATCCAACCATCTCATTCTGTGCTAAGGGGTGGGGGTAGCTAATTGAAATCGAGACTTTGGAAGAGGCACAGCTGTTGATGATCACCAGGTCTGGGACACGAGCTCCAAATACATTGCTGGGGTGGAAGAGAGTAATGAGTAACAGAGACCAGGTTCTGACAGGGCCCAGAGAGCTGGCGGATGCACTTCCGTGAAGTTCCCCTAAAGCAGTGACAGCAGTATCAAGGGAATGAAGCAAAGAGAATTAAAACCTTACATGGCTGATAATAACCAGGAGGAGCAGTGGCTGTACGTTTCAAAGGAGCTGGCTGGCTTGTTCAAAGGGGAAGCATCACTGGCAAACACACAGAGTGGGCAGAGGTTCCCTTCAGATGGAAAAGTGAAAGGAATTGCAGGGAATCATGGAGAGGGAGGTAGAGAGGAAGGGTAAATATTCTTCATCAAGGAATGAGAAGTAAGTGGAGAATGAAGACAAATTAAATTCTTGAAAAAGTCATTTAAGTGTCTTATTAATTCCCTCAAAGATTAGGTACGTCACAGCACTAGTTAGAGTCAGGAAACCATGGAAACCCCAGGTTAGTTTTCTCAGCCTAACTTGCTTTTCTCCATATTGTTTTCTGTTGAATCACATGTCGCCAGGTTGAGAGATCATCAGAATCATTAGCAATATGAGGGCACTTTACATGAAATGGTTTTAATCTGGTCATATCACCAGAGTCTAAATGTGAAAGAAGGAAAAGATTACATACTGTTCATTTAGCAAGCAAATGTTTCTTGGTTATCTTCTCTGTGTAAAGCACTGTGCTAAATGATGAGGCATGTGAAAATAGCCTAGATACTATTCCCGTCCAGAGAACTTCATGGAATTTGGATAGTAAAAAGAAAAAAAAAAAAGAATTTGGATAGTAAAATCGTGTCACGGAAACTGGAAGCACTTGTATCTTCCAAGAGTCTAACAGGGGAGAGGAAAGGAGTAGCATTTATACCCAGTGTCTAACTGATCCAACTTGTTTGATGGGGAAGCCAAAACCCACAACTGAGGCAGAGTGTTGGAGTCCATGTGCATCTCAAAATGGCAAAAATGGCGCCAGTCTGGAGTCTGGTAGAGATGGGTCTGGGTTCCGAAGCCACAGGTGAGTCTGAGATGATCACAGTTGTCAGGAAGATAATGGTTCCAGTAGCCAGATGCTCCATGGAACCAGCAGCTACGTTTTAAGAGCAAAATGAAGAAAATCTAGAGACTTTCATAGAATAGACCCCATAGAGAATTTCTTCTTAACACCACCATTCCCAACTTTATGCAAGAATTTAATCCTGTAATTTATAATCCCATGCAGTTATATTCCAAAACTGTGTTTGCATGCATTGTTTCACTGTGTCTGTCTTCAGGACTGATATTCAAACGGAAACTTTAGGCAAGAATCTACATTCCCCGCTAAGATAACCACAAGAATCACATCTACCCAAATGTTCTGGGTCACTGGCCACATTGCCAAGATCATCTGTATCTTCTAGAAGAAGTATTTATTTATCTACAACAGAAGCATGGTTTGGCGTATGACATAAAATTGAACCCAATGGATCATTATTATACAGAGTCACTAAAATATTGAGATATTGTAGATTTATTATTTTTAACTAACTTCTCTAGAAAAATCTCATAATTAACCCAGGCACTTAGAAAATAGGATACTCTACGCTTTTAAAGTTATTTACATTTTATCACAAATGTTTTCCTTCTCTCCCCCAACCTCATTGCTGACTGATACTGATCATAATTATGGATGCTATTCTCACTGGAAAATCATAGATTTAGGACTGGAAAGCTCCTTAGAAATGATAACACTAGGTTAAGTGACATAAAAATCATGCAGTTAGTGGCAGAGTCAGATTTTTAAATATAAGGCTTGGTATAAAAGAGTCCCAAAATATCCCAAGGTTATTATTTTTCTTCACTAAATTTCTGATATTAATGTGTGCATGCTCAGTTGCTCAATCATGTCCAACTCTTTGCAACCCCATGGACTGTAGCCCGTCAGGTACTTCTGTCCATGGGAGTTTTCAGGCAAGAATACTGAAGTGGGTTGCCATTTCCTCCTTCAGGGCATCTTTCTGATGCAGGGATCAAACCTATGTCTCATCTATCTCCTGTGTTGGCAGGCAGATCCTTTACTACTGAGCCACCTGGGAAGCCTTCTGATATTAATGAGTGAAGAGTGAAGTTGCTCAGTCATGTCCGACTCTTTGCAATCCCGTGGACTGTAGCCCACCAGGCTCATCTGTCCATGGAATTCTTCAGGCAAGAGTACTGGAGTGGGTTGCCATTTCCTTCTCCAAGGGATCTTCCCAACCCAGGGATCAAACCCAGGTCTCCCGCATTGCAGGCAGACGCTTTACTGTCTGAGCCACCAGGGAAGCTGGTGTCCTGATATTAATATCCATATATAAATAATGCTTTCACTAAAAATTAAATAAAGAAACATACTTCAGGCTATTTGGGAGCTCTGATTAGTCACAGAATATGATCATTTTCCTTTAATGGATATTTGAAGAGTTTTTTTCTGTTCATCCTGTTGTTTTTAGTTTTAGCCAGGGTCACTATTAAAAAAAAAATAACCCTGAAAACAAAGTTACTTTTGGCACATTCAGAAAACGAAGGTTGCTTTGAGTTATATTTGGACTCCTTGATGTTTTTATCAATTTAAATAAAGGTTCTACAGCTCCCTTTAGATGACTTTTACAAGGTCATTGTATATGGATGAGTCATCACACTGCTACTGGAAAATGACTTTAGGAATAAGCCATACAGAGATTTGAAAGAGCCTTGTTTCTCACTATGACAGTTATGCAAGTGGAAAGAATAGCCTTGAATCCAGAGAAAGGAGTAGCATGCCAGAACATTTCAGCAACCAAACAGTGTATTTCTCTTTCAAAAACGAACCTGTTTATCTCTATTAACTATACAGTTTTATAATGATATTGTTTATTTACTTCCTGGTAAAGAGATTTGCAAATTTAATTTAATTAATATGAATATGCCCATAGCTACAGAGTCGGACACGACCCAGCGACTTCACTTTCACTTTTCACTTTCATGCGTTGGAGAAGGAAATGGCAACCCACTCCAGTGTTCTTGCCTGGAGAATCCCAGGGACGGGGGAGCCTGGTGGGCTGCCGTCTATGGGGTTGCACAGGGTCGGACACGACTGAAGCGACTTAGCAGCAGCAGCCCATAGCTATGTAGAATCTTGGCTGTTTGACCAGTGGCATCCCTAATGAGGCAGATGTCAAACTTAGACTCCACTCCCTTTAGCACTTGGCTTTGGAAGTGAGTTTATTATTCAGGATTAAAAGTTCATTTCAGACCTTAGGTATACATGGATAACAGTCTATTTTGTTACTCAGTCTCTGGACAATTTATTTTGTTGTTTAGTTTGTTTTGGAATATTTAGTACTAGAATACAGACACATCAGATTTTCATTGTTGCAGTCATCATTTTTGGGTCATTGAAAAGAACTGTATGCTTTAATAGAACAAAGGAGAATGGCTTTATTCTCATCAAACCATATATTAAAAGTTTTAAAACCGTTGCTTCTCCTTAAGTTCTTCTTGGTTAATTTCTTAAACAATGGACTGAACTGAAATGTCAAGAGTCTTTTGTTGGTACTTGATTTGTATGTAATAGAGTCATTTGCCATTGTCATTATGTAATACTTACAAAGGTTCTACTAGGTTAGCTAAAATAGGGTCTTGTCACCTTCATTTCACTGCTAAAGGAAGGAAAGTTCAGTGTCATACGATCTGACCTACATGCCATATTAGTTTGTATCTTTTTAAAATTAAGCCTTATCCCACTGCTGGGCATACACACCAAGGAAACCAGAATTGAAAGAGACATGTGTACCCCAATGTTCATCACAGCACTGTTTATAAAAGCCAGGACATGGAAGCAACCAAGATGTCCATCAGCAGACAAATGGATAAGAAAGTTGTGGTACATATACACAATGGAATATTACTCAGCCATTAAAAAGAATGCATTTGAATCAGTTCTGATGAGGTGGATGAAACTGGAGTCTATTATACAGAGTGAAGTAAGTCAGAAAGAAAAACACCAATACAGTATATTAATGCATATATACGGAATTTAGAAAGATGGTAACAATGACCCTATATGTGAGACACAAATGTAAAGAACAGACTTTTGGACTCTGTGGGAGAAGGCGAGGGTGGGATGATTTGAGAGAATGGCATTGAAACATGTATATTATCATATGTGAAATAGATTGCCAGTCCAGGTTCGATGCATGAGACAGGGTGCTCAGGGCTGGTGCCCTGGGATGACCCTGAGGGATGGGATGGGGAGGGAGGTGGGAGGGGGGTTCAGGATGGGGAATACATGTACGCCCATGGCTGATTCATGTCAATGTATGACAAAAACCACTACAATATTGTAAGGTAATTAGCCTCCAAGTAAAATAATAAATTTGTTAAAAAATAAAATTAAGCCTTATAAAATTTAGACTTGTTCATTGATATATGTAACTATTTTGACCCATATCTGCAGAGCTCTATTTATACAAATAAATAAATCAAGAGCTTCAATCTAGCTTTACTTTATTTTTAACTTTCTAATTTTGTCATCCTCTTGGGAACCAGTCTCAAGTGCTCTCAAATACCCCTTAATTCTTAGGAGTATCATTTTATGTTTCCAAGGAAGACCTCAAGTTTTAGTGCTATTAATATTTAACTCCTGAAGGAAAGACTGTCATAGTAACAGAGGTTTAACAGAGGGTTTCCCATGGAGACAGTCAATTTATAAGGGCTTGAGTTGAGCAAAATCAAGATTGTTCCAAGGACCAGGACCATGATAGTGGCACTGCTCTTATCCTGGATATAAGATTAATCTATGATTCATTCTCAACTTCTCTGAAATCCCTTTAGTTGTTGTTCAGTTGCTCAGTCATGTCCAACTCTTTGTGACCCCATGGACTGCAGCATGCCAAGCTTCCCTGTCCTTCACTGTCTCCGGGTGCTTGCTCAAACTCATGTCCATTGAGTTAGTGATACCATCCAACCATCTTGTCCTTTATCATTCCCTTCTTCCCCTGCCCTCAATCTTTCCCAGCATCAGGGTCTTTCTAATGAGTCAGGTCTTTTCATCAGGTGGCCAAAGTATTGAAGCTTCAACTTCAGCATCAGTCCTTCCAATAGAGCTTAAGCCTATTGTGTCATAGGTCCTTAGAAAGGTACTGCCAGAAAAGACCTTGGAAGTCATCCAGTCTGACATCATTTTATAAAAGTAGGACTCTGAGATAGACATTGATGGGTAAGAGACTAATGTAAGTCAGCATCTCACAGTGAGTTTTCCTTGACCCCATGCTAGTTTGAAGGTCAAACTTCCAGACCTGTGATCTTGTCATCAATAATCATAACTAGCCTGGGTAGTGCTTTTGTATTAATTTACAAAAGCTTTGGGCTAGAACCCCTTAGTGATCTTGCAAAATAAGAGTTTCATAATCATTATTTTATGAATGAGGAATCAGAGGCATGGATGTTAAAAGATCTATTGGAGTCAACTCAGTCAGTAAAGGGTTGCAATAAGCTGTGGCATATGTTCTTTGCATGTGGCACAATCCATCCCACCAGTGACTATTTACCATAAATACTAATTTACCTGAAAAGTCCTTTTTTTGGAATCGTGGTTCTGATTATAATCATTATCATTCAATAATTTATTGGATACATTATTGACCAACTAGAGTTTATCCTTGAACAACATAGGGGTAAGCAGCACTGACACTCCCTGCAGTCAAAAATCTGCATATAATTTATAGCTGGCCCTCTGGACCCTCTGCATCCATGGATTCAATCAACTATGGATTGTGTAGTGCTATATATTTATTACTGAAAAAGTCCACATATAAGTGGATCCATGCAGTTTAAACCCATGTTGTTCAAGGGTCAACTGTATATGCTAGATATAGATATTCATTAGTTTAGACACTCATGTTTTTAAAAATAAACCAAATTTAAACACAGTTGAGTCATTATTCATTGGAGTCATGTTCTGTAAAATCTCTACAAACACTGAATTCGCAAATATTAAATCATTGCTCCATAGGGGAAATAACAGGGTTAGGTTTCCTGCAAGCCACTGCTCACATTTTCACCAATAAATCAATACCTAACATTTTGTGTTTGCTTCTGTTTGAAGCCATCTTATTTAATATATACTGATTAATTACCATTGAGTTCAGCCAAAAGCACCAGAGTAGTACCTCAATGAAGCTTATCTAACATGTGTATCTTTTCTGTAAGGCATAACACAGCCCCTTAGGAGTCTGAGACAGCACCTCAGCCCTGCACCCAGGGACCATTTTAAACAGCAAAACTATCATCATCACTACCACCACCAACAGCAACCCCCAAAAACAAAAATTCAAAAACTGTGACCCTAAATAGATTCTAAAAATAATACTTGTTTATAGTATGAATGCTGAAATAAGAAGGCATCGCCTTCTTTGGCCTCAGCTGGGAACATGTACACCAATTGACAACGTTTCCAACCTTGTGAGCATGCGCACCTCCATGAATGACCCCTGATGTGCCAGGAGTATTAATTTGGGAATTATAAATAGCACATGGGTAAATTTGGGAATACAGAATCCTTGAATATCGAGGATCAAATGCCATTCACTATGCATTACATTTACCATAATTATTAAATTAAATAATAAATTCAAATAAAAATACAATAAAAATAAATTCAAAATAAAATTCTATCGAATAATCATTTGTTTAAATTAAATCTGATTCCATCCTTAGGGAACTTGCAATCTAGTCTGAAAGGTAGATAGCACCCTCATGCCTTTTCCTTCATACAAATTATATTTTTAAATCATATTTTCAAGTTTGTTTATAAGTTTACCGGGTTTCCTTGATAACTTACAAACAAACTTTAAAAATATGGCTTTAAGATATAATTTGTATGAAGGCAAAGGCATGAGGGAGTATAGCTCATGGGGCCCTTTTACCCTGGGTGCTCAGCATTAACTGAAGTTTTGCCTCCAAACAGGGCACAGGGAGCTACCACTAGGAATGTCATTGCAGGAAACACCTGGAGACTCTGCTTTCCCACTCCTCTCTCTCCTTACCACAGAAAGAGGAAAGGAGAGTTGCACAGCTCCTCCTGAAGGAGAACTGTCTGAGGCGCTTGAACATATACACATGCCAAGGCCCCCGAAATGAGTCCGCCCCGTGTCTCACCTTCACTTACGCCCATAAACACCACTCTCATAAGCATTCACTCGGGCCACGCGCAGGAGAGGCATAGAATGATGTGAAATTCGGTGTTTATACCTATCAAGTTAGAGGGGCCAAAATGGATTTCTGTACAGGTTCTAAGTACTAATCATGAAGTAAAATTGGTTCAAGGGTATTTTAAGAAATATGTCAGATCTTTATCACAGAAGCTGATTAATACCTGTTAGAGTTGGAAAACGGGCTTTAGAAATATTTTATTCCAGTCACCTCATCTTCCAGAGACAGGAGCTGAAGCACATTTGCTCAAGGTTATAGAGATACTTACTGACAGGGTCTGGATAAAATAGATCAGTTTTAGATGACAAATTCACTGGAAGGAAGATATATATTTATGTGTCCTAGATGTCATACATTTTTGGTGCTTTATAAAAGTTGAACTGTTATACAACACACACACACACGCATATATACACACACATATATATACATGTATATAGTATGTGTAAATGTCAAATGAGTGCATTTTTAAGACTGGATGCATTTTTTAAGTGTTTAACTGCTGATTCATCCCTTACTAATAAGCAAACTGATACATTCTGTCCACACACACACACATCTACCTGATGAGAAAGTTTTAATTCAAGCAAAGATCCCTTTATTTATCTAATCTGACTGCTGTAGGCCATGCGACTTAATATTGTATCATGCTCAGCCGCTCAGCCCAGTCTGACTCTTTTGTGACCCCATGGACTATAGCTCACAGCTCAGTTCAGTTCAGTTCAGTCGCTCAGCAGTGTCTGACTCTTTGCGACCCATGAATTGCAGCACGCCAGGCCTCCCTGTCCATCACCAACTCCCAGAGTTCACTTAGACTCACGTCCATCGAGTCAGTGCTGCCATCCAGCCATCTCATCCTCTGTCGTCCCCTTCTCCTCTTGCCCCCAAACCCTCCCAGCATCAGAGTCCTTTCCAATGAGTCAGCTCTTCACATGAGGTGGCCAAAGTACAAGCCTCCTTTTATCCACGTAATTTTCCAGGCAAGAATACTGGAGCAGGTTGCCATGCCCTTCTTCAGAGGATCTTCCCGACCCAGAGATAGAACCAGCATCTCCTGTGTCTTCTGCATTGGCAGGCATGTTCTTTACCACTAGAGCCACATGGGAAGCAGGCTTCCTCAAAATGAACTTTGAGCATGGAACTCATAATACACAATAAGTTTAAAAACTTAAACTGTCTAAATAGTCATCTATATAGGCTTTTATCCTTAATAAAAGTATTTATATTCTTCACGGACTGCTTATAGACCAAAACTGTTCAATTTAAGAAATAAGCAGCTTAAAATACTTTAAACATGACAATAAATAATTAACCCCTCATAAGCAAATAACAAGAGAAACTGAGAAAAACATTTGGAATAAAACTTAAATGATTAATAACTCTAGTATAAAAATAACTTCTAGATATGGGACAGGAGAACACATACAGAAAAATGGGCCAGATAGACAAACAAAAAAGAAATACAAATGACTATTAACCATATGAAAATATAGTCAAGCTACCAATAAGAGAGAATCAAAATGAAAGCTACAATGAGAAACCATTTTCACCTACCAGACTGGCAAAATTTTAGCGGTGAGGGGTAGGGAAATAGGCATTTTTGAAAATCACTGGTGGCAAGGCAAAATGATAAAACCGCTATGAGAGAAAATTTGACACTGTCTTCCAAAACTATATATGCATTTACCCTGGGACCAGCGATCTCATTTCTAAGATCCCTTCCAAAGTACTATGGGAAAAAAAAAATACAACAAAATGTCATGTTTACAAAGCTTTTCATGACGGCCTTGTTTGCAATAGCAAAAGACCAGCAACTACTAATTTCCCAGGGTCGTCACAACAAATTTCCACAAAGGGGGACAGTTGGCTGAGTTCAAGGTGTTGCCAGGGCCATTGGTTCCTTTGAAACCACAAGCGCAATCCTTTCTTGCTTCTTTTAGCCTCTGGTCTTTGACAACAATCATGGTTTTCCTTGGCTAGAGATATGTCAAGCCAATCTTTTCCTCTTTATCTCATGACCGTCCTCTTTCTGTGTGTCTCTCTCCTCCTCTTGTAAGAACACCAGTCATACTGGATTAGAGTCCATGTAATGGATGAGCATGACCTCATCTTAACTTGATTACATCTGCAAAGACTCTATTTCTAAATAAGGAAGGTCCCATTCATGGGTACCAGGGGTTAAGACTTAAAAATATCCTTTTTTTGTGTGAGGGCACAATTCAACTCATAATAATAATAATGAATAGACTGCATAAACTATGGTGCATGAACACAATGGGAATCTGTATACCTCTAGTAAGAATGATTAATATAGCTACATACTACTATGAAATAGTATCTAGAATATATTAAGTGAAAACAGCAAAGTGAAAAAAAAGTGTAGATTTTATTCTACTGTTTAACTATGCCAGGATATGCTTATTTGTTTAAGTCACAAAGTAATAATCACCATAATAAAAGAATTATGAGGGAATAATATGAAAGAGACAGAAAGACGTTAAACTTCCATGGATATCAGTTGCTTTTGTGGATTTGATTTTGGAGCTATGTAAATATTTTATACAATTAAAAAACAAAATTGAAAAAGAAAATTAAGGCTAAACATCAAGAGCAAAATGAAATAAATGAATCTGTCTTTCCAGTTGGTGGAAATGACATAGGAACTATTCCAAATAAAACACAATAATTTGAAAGTACATCCTTTAGCACTAAGAGAAGTGTGGAAAAATCTTAAACCATTTTTCAGCAATCATATTGTTGATGGTAGTATTAAGCCTGTTGGTGTGTCAAATATATAATAAATTAATAAACTGAGTGATCATGTGGGTGTTATTGAAAACCAGAAGGTCTGGGAGAAAGGCAATAAGAATAAGATTAAATAAAAGTGTGGTATGAGGACAGTATTATAATATTTAAAAGAGGGGCTTTTCTTTCCTTTTAGAGGCACTGATGTATATACAGATGAAATAATATACTATCTGGTATTTATTTCAAAAAAATCAGGAATGTGGAAAGGGAAATGAGTGGGGGTATAAAAGAAACAAACTGACTATTAGTAGATAATGCTTGAAATGGGTTGTGGTTACATGGAGAATTAATTATACCATTGTCTCTACTTTTTTTACATGTTGGAAATTTTCCATATTTTCCTACATGGATTGTATTTATTATATACATAAACATAAGCATGTATTTTAATGAATATATGTATGTTGATCCAGATTCTAAGTATTTATAAATTCATATATATATATATATACACACACACACACATAAGTAAATATGCCTAGTAAGAACAATAAAAATGTATAGATTTTTGATTAACCCAGTTGCCCTATCCTTCAATTTATTGGCATCGAATTAGTGTTGCCTTTTGTGTAATTATCCCCTTTCCCGTGGGCAGCAATATCAATCATAGTCATCAAACAAAGCACACTCACCTTCCCTTTGGAACACTTACCTACACATATGGGAATTCCATAGGAAAACAATAGAAATTCCAGCAATTCCCAGTTTTCTAGTTAACTTCTCAGCCCCAACCACTCCAGATTTCCTGAGGCCCAACATGATGTAGATGCGGAAATTACAGTACTGAGTAGATTGTGGGTGTTCTCTTGCTGAATTTGTGCAACAAGTTTGAAATGTGTCACCACTGACACCAATTTCTTCGCCAGGCAATGCCAGATGCTTCGTAGGTTTGATCTAATTAGATGTTGTATCTTCTTACGTTAATCTTTTACTTACTGGTTTTCACATCAGTGCTAAAGTTCAACCACGCTAAAGCGTGACGATGAATCAGATAAATCACCCCTTCTGTCCTCGGAAGGAATGAGTAAGGATCTGGAGAAGGAACCTGGGTAGGGGGTGACTCTGGTGAAAGCCCTTCTGTGGCAGACATCAGCCAGAAATATAGAGGCTCCACTCTAAAACTTCTGTGAACTTCTCACCTCTTCTCTTCAGTGCCAACATGTCAGCTATTACCGTGTCTCCTTTCTCACCTTCAAATCACACTCTTATTTTTAGATATATGTATGACCAACCTAGATAGCATATTCAAAAGCAGAGACATTACTTTGCCAACAAAGGTTCATCTAGTCAAGGCTATGGTTTTTCCTGTGGTCATGTATGGATGTGAGAGTTGGACTGTGAAGAAGGCTGAGGCTATGGCTTTTCCTGTGGTCATGTATGGATGTGAGAGTTGGACTGTGAAGAAGGCTGAGCGCCAAAGAATTGATGCTTTTCAACTGTGGTGTTGGAGAAGACTCTTGAGAGTCCCTTGGACTGCAAGGAGATCAAACCAGTCCATTCTGAAGGAGATCAGCCCTGGGATTTCTTTGGAAGGACTGATGCTAAAGCTGAAACTCCAGTACTTTGGCCACCTCATGCGAAGAGTTGATTCATTGGAAAAGACCCTGATGCTGGGAGGGATTGGGGGCAGGAGGAGAAGGGGACAACAGAGGATGAGATGGCTGGATGGCATCGCTCACTCAATGAACGTGAGTCTCAGTGAACTCCGGGAGTTGGTGATGGACAGGGAGGCCTGGTGTGTTGCGATTCATGGGGTAGCAAAGAGTCAGACACGACTGAGCAACTGATCTGATCTGATCTGATCTGATGTTTACTATACACATGCATGTGTATTCATGTTAGGGGCTAGGTGTTGATGAACTTTGGCAGAATGGTACATTTGTTTTGCCTTGACCCGTATAAATCTCTGACTGTTGTTCTCTGTCTTCCATGGGCTTTCCCATTCTCGTTTGGTGTCCTATCCTAGTTTTCCCCTGGAGCTTCAGAATAGGGCTTTTGGGAGAAAACAAAAAGCTCCCATCATTACGGCTGCCTCCCTTTGAGCCCGTTAGTATTTGCTGCTCTGCCTAGTAGTGTTAATACTACGAACAGTTCACTTTTTAGTATTCCATTAAAAAGAAAAGAACAGTGAACATGAAAAAGAAACAAAGAACAGTTTCTTCTTCTAGTGAGTCTGGAATGCTGTGTTACTGCCAAGATCTTCACCAGGAGAGTCTCTGGACCATAGCTTAGAAGGCCAACAGAATGTACTAGAAAGCAAAAGTAGGTTGTTGGAGTCAGGAACAAGCCGTTAGGTTTTAAACTTAAAAGAAGTGTTTTCTATTTTACACATACTTTCAACAGTTTACATTTTTTGTAGTTAAAGTTTTAAAATCTTGGATTTGGTTACTATAGCACTGATTTGAGCTTATCCCATGTCTAATTGCATGAAACAGATTTGGGCCAAAAACCTCTCTATAAAACTCATATAAAACAGAATGGTTATTAGATACATATATTTTCTATTAAAGCTAAGGCATGCCCCAAGTAAATTTGCTAGCAGTACTACATAGAACAAACGAGAAATTTGAAAGCAGAGCATTGACATCGTGGATATTTTCTGGCTATACACTTTAGGACTTAATTCAATAAAATAGCATTCATAATATGAGGTTTCAATGCTAGGATCCCTAGCAAATGCAAAATTGAGAAAAGATTATTCTGGGAAAAGGTCTTTGTCACTTGTCCAAGTTCATTTTGACTCTTGTTATTCTTTGCAATTGACAAAACTAGCCATGGTCAGCTTTTAGAAGTATCTGGTTTGTTTTCCAGTTACAAATGGAGTCATCCTAATAAGTCATGAGCACCATATACAGTTCTCAGTAGTGTAAAAATGTTAGGTTCTTGGTTACAGTGTAAAATAATCCATAGTTTAACCGAGTACTAATTGTGAGATTATAGCTGTTCAATTGTAGTGAGATAGATAAACATCTAGACATTTCAGATTAAAATATTAGAAAGTGGTTCTTTCTCTACTTGTGTAACCATCAGAAAAAAAGAAGGTATTATCCTAGAATATTTTGCAAGCTGTCTAGAAATGAAAATGAAGACATAAAGATGTATTTACTAAAGATGATAGATATGAAAAAAATAGAAGCGCCCTCAAGCATGATTTTGTTTGAACATATGTCTCTTAAGGTCACTTTTCACATGAATATCCTACAATTCTGAGATAATTAACTCTTGAGTGAGAAGAAATAAATTTAATAAAGAAAATCCACCAGATTTTATCCTTGATTCTACCTGTAACTCCTCCCATTACAGTTAATAACAAAATAACAATTCAGGCTTGAACGTTGGGTTTACTTTGACCCATCTTTTCCATTATCCAGTCATCTTGTTGGACACTGGTTACTACCGACTCCACCACCACGGTGTCATTCATATCCACTCCATCTTTTCTAGGTTTACAATCAAGGTTCTAGGGTCCAGGTGTTCACAGCCTCTCACCCAGCCTTTTGAAGCAGCCTGTGATTGTGCTATTTAATTTTTCCCTCTTGTCCCTACACGTTGCCCCTCAGTTAATATTCCTATAAAATGGTTTCGATCTTGCCATGCATGTGACCTAAATAACTGATGGTTTTAGCAGTGTCCAAACTCCAGAGCCCAGTAAACTAGGCTGCCTGCAATATGACCACTGCCTTGGACAGCTTCCTTTACATGTCTTTAATACATTCTGTCTTTCAGGCACATTAGAGTAACATTCCATTCAAAGAAGACATACTGTACAGTCCCATCTCTGAATCTCAAGTCTTATGCTTTTGGTTCCTTTGAAGCAGCAACTGAAAATCTTAAAAACCATTCTCACCCCTTATCTCATCATCCTAATAGGTAGCACTGGTTAATATAATCATGTTGCTTGCTTGTTTAGATCATCTGTGCTGCTCAGAATCTTTCTAAACTTTTGTCCAGACAACTATTTTGACTTGACCTGGTACTCGTGATGAAATTACTTGCCTCCTATCACTTAATACTCTAACGGAACTTTGAATTAAAATAGGTGGTGGATGTAGACTAGAAATCATTGTGTTTGGGAGGAAGGAAAGAAATTAAAGTCGAAGACATTTTTCCAGCTTACAGAGAACTGAATCTGTTTCTCATACAGCAGCAAGAATCTACGTGGACACAAGCATAATCAAATCTAAAACGTAAAATGTAGAACAAGAAAGATGAATTACACTCTGATCAGAGAGAAGAAGAAGAAATGTTGACTTGTTTGAATATTCTTGCACAACTTTCTTTGGTAGCTCAATATGTTCTGGGAAAGAACCCTGATGATGAATCCAGAAACCGAGGTTCTGGTTCTAGCTCTGTAACTGAGTTAATATGGGACTTCCAGAACACCTTCTCTGTGTACTTTGTCTTTTTATGAAACAGATGGACCAGTTCTCTGAGTCCCTACCACCCTGATCAACTGTATTAGAATTCATGGAGTCTATAAAAACTGCACCTCCCTTTTATACAAACACAATGAATACTGTGTAAGACAAAAAGAATGGTTACATTCTTTCTGTTTGTGTTAAAATATCTGATAGGAATTCTCCTTGATCTCTCTCTCATAATACTGAGCTTCAGCAACCATCAAATGCTTGAGTTATTATGGAATTGAACAGCAGATTGACAGTTTCTTCCCAGGCCCTCCCCTCCTCCCCTTTCTCAGGCCAATCAGAATCTTCTCCTACCCTTAGTCATGAAGATCACAACCCTCTTAAACACCAGTGTATCTGACAAGGAAAATGGTTTTAGCTTGCAGTCTCTAAAATCTAATGTTGCTTAGGTGCAATATTCACCACATATTTTAGCAAATGGGAGATAATTCAAGAGGCAGATTTTTCTCAGAAACAGAATTTATGTGCCTTAAAACCAATGGATTTGATAATACCTTTAGTCAAAGGAAGCTTAAAACATTGGGTTCCCAGCAAGCTATTATTACTTACTCTGTTTCCATTTTGCTCTCAAGAGTCTAATTGATATAATTGGTATAAGAGGAAAACAACAGGAATACTTAGGACCGAAACCATTCACTCAACAGTGGAGATTATTTAATAATTTCACTTAGCAAACCCCTTGCACTTTCCACAATAGCAGTATGTATTCTCACTGTCATTAACAGTACCTTTCATCCACTGATTTCCCAGAAGTGTTAATGACACAGTCTGTAAGTAATTGCTACACTTATCTAATTTTCTTTCAGGTAATGCAGCATGTTTGTCAGTTTAACTGAATAGGCTCATGAATAACTTTATTTTCTTCCAACTTCTAAAATGTGAAAAGGAGAAGGAGAAAACATCTATCTGCGGACATCCTAACTATCAAGTGATTCCTAATCCACTGACGGGTGATTGCTCCCTAGCTTCAGTGTTTGCACTTTGGGGCAGGTTTGAATCTCTTTTCTGAAGATGTCGTTGACTCCACCTGTAGGTATGCTGTGACTCAGCTCCTACAGGGGACGTTCTGTGCTCTATTTAGATAAAAACATTCAGGTTCCTTAATTTCCAAAAAGAACAACAACACTGCTGCTTTACTGTTTGGAGGATGCATGTTTCTTGACAATTAATAATAAAACTTGAAATAGAAGCCCTCAGTCATTCTCCAGAGAACTCCTGTCAAATGTGAATTTCAGATTAATGATATTCAAGAGACATCCTTAAAGCAGTACTTATGCCAAGATTTCTCTTTCTAGCAAGTTATAATCAGGAATGCACTTGGACTACATTAGCTTAATTCCCTTCCCAACTGCCTCCAGTGCCAATAGACCAGCTGTCTCCTTCAAAGGTTGCTCCCACTGTGTGGGGTACCACCAGCACGTTAGATTCCACTGTTGCTTCTGGTGGTGGCTACTACCTCCTTCTGGGTATCACTAGTTCCTACTGGGTACCACCCACTCCCTAGGGTAGCACTGCAGATGCCACCATTGAAAATGCCAATACAGCAGAAGTATAACACCAAATGGCACTCTGTGCTCTGGAATCTACTAGGTGCCAAAAAGTTTCCTGGAGCATCATGAAAATGGTATTCTGATGGGTATCTCCCACTCATTTGCCAGACATTTTTCAAATTCAACAGTAAATTCCATGTGAGCTCAAACAGGCTGCATTGTCATTTTAAATGTAAACTACCTCATCTCCTTAGAAGCAGGAGAACAATATTATAAATTCAAATATAGGTAAATATCCATGATATTTTTTTTTTCATTTGCAGGAGAAATGCAGGAGAGGCTGTGATCAGAGTCAAAATAAACAGATTCTCATGTGTGTTATTTGAGAGTATAAAAGTATAATTTCCAGAAAGTTGAATAAATGATTCTCCTATAAATATAAAATCTACACATGTGAAAAACTTAATAATGAAGAATCTAGTAAGATGGCAAAGCTAATTCCAAAGATATTTGAGGAATTGGATATTCATAAACATGTTTTTAAAAACAGAAAGAAAGGAAATTGGGAGGAAGTAGGGGAAGGAGAGAAAGAAACATGAAGGGACAGGAAGGAGGAAAGGAGAGAAGGAGGCAAGGAGGGGAGGAGGGAGGGAAGAAGGAAGGAAGGAAGATTGTTGGGTTAAATAAAAACTATTAGGGTGCTATAGGGCAAAGGCAATCTACTTTGAGGTTATCTTTCTTATTGGACATAAATATATAATTAACATGTTTTGGGGCCAAATTAAATAGCAAACAATGAGTTGAACATAAGAGCATACTGCTAGAGAATTAAATGCTCACCTGGTAAACTTGTTAAACAAGATCTTAGTAACAAAGGATATGCCTCCCTCATTTTTTACTTAGTTTTAGATTTTAGATAATATTTATTTCAAGTCTCTGATTTTGGTCATAATAAGTGGCAAAGAGTATTCTTGATTACACTAAAAACCAAAAAGGTTGGCCTCATATTTTGGCTATTACCATATGCAGAACAAGAAGAGTTAATTACTCCTGTGAGCCTCCTTGAATGTGCTCTTGAAGTTGCAGGTATTTGGTATCAAGCAACTACTGGAGCCAAAGGATTAACTTCCTCCTGGACATTTTTATAAAGAAGCTCAGATTTAACTTTCAAACACTTCTAATCATTTGCTCTTCTACCCAAGGAGAGAAAACCAAACCCAAGAAACTTTTCTCATCTGCTTCTCTTTCCTCAAAGTTCCTAAATGAAGCCAAGGTCCCTGGCCTGGCAGGAAGTGACCTTCCTCATTCCCTGTGAACTGGAACCCAGTGAGCCAGGTACCAGGCCTGTTCTCTCTAGAGGATTTTGCAGGCATTAACTTCATAAAGAAAGGCAACCCTTGTCTCTTAATGGGGAGGTTCTCATAGCTGATTAAATGAGTACTCCTCTCTAATATGACACACCAACTACAGCACTTGCACAATCATTTTGTCTGCTTAAATCCTGGTAAATAGGAGAACAGATTCTTACTGAACCTGAAAGTAAATACATTGACGTGAAAAGTAATGAAGCCCAGTATTTGTTCCAGAATTCTGAGATATCAGTGAGAATCAGATAGGACTTTTTAAAAAAATGTTTCATTTCAGTTACAAATCATAGTCTACTAAATTGAGGATTCAAATTGTGGTGCTGGAGAAGATTCTTGAGAGTCCCTTGGATAGCAAGGAGATCAAATCAGTCAATCCTAAAGGAAATCATCCATGAATATTCATTGGAAGGACTGATGCTTAAGCTGAAGCTCCAATACTTTGGCCACATGATGCAAAGAGTCAACTCATTGGAAAAGACCCTGACGTTGTGAAAGATTGAGGAAAGTGGGGAAGGTGGTGACAAAAGATGAGATGAGTGGATGGTATCAAGGACTCAATGGACACAAGTTTGAGCAAACTCCAGGAGATAGAGAAGGACCAGGAAACCAGTGTACTGCAGTCCATGGGGTTGCGAAGAGTTGGACACAGCTTAGTGACTGAGTAACAACAAATTGAGGGTTAGCAATAAAATAAATAAGAAAGCAAGGTTCTTTCTTATATACTAACCAGAAAATAGAACATTAAAACAATAATAATTTTTAAGGAAAAATCACAGTTAATTTTTTTCATCAGTTTGATGTAAGTCATTCTTATTCTGCTAGATCTTAGGTCAGCCCTGTTTTAACAGAATCATTTCTTTTGATTAAAAAGACTCAATTTGCTGGGATTCTCAGAAAGCCATCTTAAAGATATCCCAGCTATCAGCTTTACGTCTATACCCACATTTTTTATAGAAATACCAATAGTTAGGAATATCAGGTAGAGTCCTTTTCACAGGGCTCTGGGAGGGCTCTCTATTTGGCCGAAAAACAAATTCTAGCTTGAAACTTATAGCAGACCCTTCAGACAAGCATCAGTGAAAAAGCAGAAACCACTTGTGATAAGGCTAAAGAGTAACAGTTAATCTATTGTAGTAACTAATAATAACAAAATGGAAGAAAATAAAATTCTCGACTTGGCTGCAAAGCACAGCTTTCTGATTGGGACCTAACCAATGAAACAGACAGTGATAGGGTACCGAGGGCCTCCAATTCAATTCTGCAGGGTGTACGATCTTTTGAACATTTATATTAGCAATATGTTATCTACAAAATCTATGACACGGAAGGCCAAACTTCTCTTTTGATTTATAGCTCTCGCCGTCTGGTTCTTACAATAGTGTTGAGCTAATTAATAAATATTGAGCCTCCCAAATTAATAATTATTCTCATCTTTCTTTTTATAAGTGAAACGACAATGTCTTATAATTTTCCAGGGCCTGGAAAATCAAAGACAGGGTGGAGAAATAACAAAGGCAATTTTAATTTCAAAAAATACTTGAGAATTTAACTTTTCCAAACTTAGGATCTGATTTAGGAAAGCAAAATCAAAACAATTTTGAAGGGATATTTGGTTACTTGGTTACAGTAGAAGGATGGGTACCTGATAACAACAAATGGTTGTAGCTTAATGACCTGTTAAAATGACAGGATGGTATTTTAAAATACACATGGAAAAAGTAACACAATCATAAATGATTCTTTCAGAATTTATAAGCTTCAGTTATTTATCTTTTTAATAATTAGGATGGTAAGGCCAGCAGAAAAGTAAAAACTTTCTCTTGAGAATCATCATCTCTATGCTGCTGCTGCTGCTGTGTCGCTTCAGTCGTGTCCGACTCTGTGCGACCCCATAGACGGCAGCCCACCAGGCCTCCCGTCCTTGGGATTCTCCAGGCAAGAACACTGGAGTGGGTTGCCATTTCCTTCTCCAATGCATGAAAGTGAAAAGTGAAAGTGAAGTCGCTCAGTTGTGTCTGACTCTAGTGACCCCATGTACTGCAGCATACCAGGCTCCTCCGTCCATGGGATTTTCTAGGCAAAAGTACTGAAGTGGGATGCCATTGCCTTATCCAGTCATCTCTATAATATGGGCTGATTACACAGTATTCAAGTATGGCTCTGCCATCCCTTAATAAGAAAAGACCAAATACTTCTCATTTTAACAAGAAGAAAACCTAATCTATTTTAAATCAAAATATTGTTTGACAGTAAACGATTCACAAGCTTCTTAAAACATGATTTAATGGAAGAGCCCATCAAAACAGAGTCAGATTGAAGAGAAGTGCTGAGGCTAACCACACCTTTCCACAGCCTTATGTGTTAAAGTGATGATTTGCAAACTCTGCATAAACACAGGCAGAAGTGGCAGCTGCCTCCTCTTCCCTTCTTACCTCCTCCTCCTCTCTTAAAAGATCTCCTTGATGACATAGTGGGTCTTTGAAAGGTAAGTAAATTTCTCCAGGAGCCAGATAGGTCCAGGGTCCAGTTTTACAATGAAGAAATTTCTCCAAGGTCGAGGGCTTCATAATCCCTGCAGATGTAAACAGACAGCTCCAGAATTAGCCTAGGAGTTAATCTCATGATGTAACCCCTGTCTTTTGAGGAGATAAGTTATATTATTCTTTCAGAAGGACACAGATAAAGTGATTACTTTCTTCAGTTCCCAGTGAACTCTGAATCTGCTCTGTTGTATAAATTGTGTGAAATTTTATAGTGCCTTGATCATCTCTTAAGGGCTATGTACTCTGTTATACTTAACAATAAATCAGGTTTCTTTCTTTCTTTCCAAAGTAGTGTGGAGAGGTCTTTGTTGGCAGTATTTTATATACTTTCCTAACATTCTACACATTCAACTTTTATTCTTCTCTCTGTTCTTGGATGTTATGGATCAACTTGATATTTTATTCTAACACAAATTTGGTCTCTTTTCCCCTTAATAAACAAAACAAAACAAAAAAACCTTCATTACCTTACACATGCAGCTGATGGCCTTTACCATCATTATTCCTTGAATAACCTTATGCACGAAGGATAAAAAAAATATATAAGCATACTTCAGTAGTAAAGAATGCGGCTGCCAGTGCTTGCCAATGTAAAAGATGTGAATTCTGTCCTTAGGTCAGGAAGATCCCTAGGAGTAGGAAGTGGCAACCCACTCTGGTATTCTTGCCTGGAAGATCCCATGAACAGAGAAGCCTAGTGAGCCATAGTCCACGAGGTCACAAAGAGTCAGACACAACTTAGGTACTAAACAACAACAAATACATTTAAAAACATATATTATGTATAATCATATATAAAAATTGAAGAAAAAGCATATGTGTATATATATATAATTAAGCTGGATCCTGAGGTATCATATCAAGCTGACCCATTATATAATTAATAATGATACAACTTTACTATTGTTACAGGAACATTAGATAAAAATTTAAAAAACAAAAACATAAAATAACTTTTAAAAATAGAAAAAAGTTTTAAGGGAAGAAATATTTGTTAGACGTATGTATGTATCCATTCTGAAGGAGATCAGCCCTGGGATTTCTTTGGAAGGAATGATGCTAAAGCTGAAACTCCAGTACTTTGGCCACCTCATGCGAAGAGTTGACTCGTTGGAAAAGACTGATGCTGGGAGGGATTGGGGGCAAGAGGAGAAGGGGACGACAGAGGATGAGATGGCTGGATGGCATCACTGACTCGATGGACGTGAGTCTGAGTGAACTCCGGGAGTCGGTGATGGACAGGGAGGCCTGGCTTGCTGCGATTCATGGGGTCACAAAGAGTAGGACACAACTGAGCGACTGATCTGATCTGATCTGATGTATGTATCCTTGTGTGTGTGTGTGTGTGTTAGTTGCTCAGTTATGTTCGAGGTGAAGTGAGGAAGCAGTTAAAAGGATAACCAGGGCTCAGAGGAGAGAGTAATCATTTTTAAGAGATTACTTTTCCCTTTTAAACAATTACGAGTTTTCAAGAACTATTTCTTTAATATAGCAAGTGTTGAGATTGTAAATAAAAGACTAATAAATATAGTAATGTTTCAAAGATGAACAGCGGTTAACGCTTGTATCTGAGTAAGACTTTGAAGGGCTGGACTCCAGCAGTGCTCTGCAGGGAATAAAAAGAGCTGTGAGGAGGAGAGGACCAAACTGAGCTCCCTGGCGCTGGCCAGGAGCAGCAGGCCGGGACGGTGGTGCAAGTGGAGATGGGCTGGTGTCGGCCCAGTGAAGGACAGTCCCTGGGAGGGGAGACAGCAGACAAATCACGGCAGACATTACCCTCTTTTGCTCAGCAGATATGAAATAGAGAGCCTGCTGTGTTGGGGGCTTTCATGATGATAAAGACAACTGAAATTCTGTGGCCAGAGACTTTTCAGCTGTACTATGTGTGAAACTGACAGCAGACTGTGGTTAAAAATGGGGTCAGTAATAATGGTGGGAGAAATAGAAAATAATATTTAGCATCTATTATAATAACTAGGTAGCCAGGATAGAAACTGAAGAGACCGATATCCCCTCACCCCCGCCTCTGAGGTAACTAGGGAGGAAAGACAGTGCTGGTCCTCAGTGGAAGTGTGTTGGTCACTCACGCATGTCCCACTCTTTGTGACCCTATGGACTGTAACCCACCAGACTCTTCTGTCCACTCGGGGAGCCCTGATCTTCACTGGAGGCACACTCCAAAGGAGAGCGATGGTTTGACCAAGGTGGGAGCGAAAAGTCATCCTTGGCTGCTTCTGAGATCCAGTGTGAGGAGCTGCCACACAACACAGAGAAGCAAAGTGACCGCTCCACCTTCCATGTCCACATAGAAAGACTAGAGCATCCATGCCACGGGGACAGAACAATTGCTTTTGCACAACGAAGGCTCAGAGGAGTTCTCTCTGCCTCTACATGTTGATCCACATCATGCTTGATATTTCAATAAAGTTAATAAATAATAATAACTAATATTTATTAAACACTGCATTCCTGGAATGGTGTTAAGAAATTTACTGAAAGTTTTTATTTTTAATTTTCAATATAATTTTTTGAAGTGGGGACTTGATCATTAATTTTAGAGTTATCGAGGCTCAGGCAATTTGTTTGTGGACACAGAGCCAAGTCAAAGTGAGAATCCAACTGCTGGTATTAAATATGCTTAACTTTGAAGTCCATATATTGTACATGGCATTTGCAATGTTTTGTTAAATGAACTTCCCAAAGTAACTCTAGTTATTATTTTTCCTCTATTTAAGATATTCCCAAGAAGGAAAGGAAGGTTGTAAGAGAGAGTGTTAAAGGTCCCATGTGGTACCAACAATACTGCTGCTGCTGCTAAGTCGCTTCAGTCGTATTCGACTCTACGTGACCCCATAGATGGCAGCCCACTATGCTCCTCTGTCCCTGGGATTCTCCAGGGAAGAACACTGGAGTGGGTTGCCATTTCCTTCTCCAATGCATGAAAGTGAAAAGTAAAAGTGAAGTCACTCAATCGTGTCCGACTCTTAGCGACCTCATGGACTGCAGCCCACCAGGCTCCTCCGTCCATGGGATTTTCCAGGCAAAAGTACTGGAGTGGGTTGCCATTGCCTTCTCCTACTGCTGCTGCTACTGCTAAGTTGCTTCAGTCGTGTCCAGCTCTGTGCGACCCTGTAGACGGCAGCTCATCAGGCTCGCCCGTCCCTGCGATTCTCCAGGCAGGAACACTGGAGTGGGTTGCCATTTCCTTCTCCAATGCATGAAAGTGAAAAGTGAAAGTGAAGTCATTCAGTCGTGTCTGACTCTTAGCGACCTCATGGACTGCAGCCTACCAGGCTCCTCCATCCATGGGATTTTCCAGGCAAAAGTACTGGAGTGGGTTGCCATTGCCTTCTCCTGCATAACACTAAATATCTGGGGACCTTTATGAGCATTTTGGGGGATGGAAGTACTGGCTGTGGTATTTCTATACTTGAGAACAGGTATTCACTTCACACAGAAGTGAAGATCATTTATGTAACCCTTCACACAACTTGGGTATTTAGTCAGCTATTTATTGACTGCATGACTGACTCAGGTTTATGTGGCAGAGTTAAAAGTTATTAAGATGACAGCTAGAGCTACACATTCTCTTAATGAGGCAACGGGGTGTTTTTTAGAAGGGGACACCTTAATAAGATATTAGGGACAAGAGTCGGGTCATTAGGAAACCAATTGGGGAGACCTAAACGCTGCTGTGTTATAAATAACCAGGATTTGGAAGTAAAAAGAAACAGAGAAGAAAACGACATGAGCGTTAAAAGAGCGAGAACACACAAATAACGTGGGATAAAGCTGAAGGATTTCTGAAGACAGGAAGATTCTGTTTTCGGTTACTTTGGTATGTGGGTCTGAACATCAGTCACTGCACTTTTCTCCCAAACTTTCAGTCAAGTCTGCCACATCTCCTTTGTTGTGCTTGTGAATGTTTGTGCACATGTGCAAGAGTGTGTGTGTGTGTGTGTGCCCTAACAAAAGACTAGGGTACTATAGTGAGATACTTTATAAAATGTATTATCTCAGTGGAAGCAAGAACTCGGCACCCGTGATGCTGAGAGGCTCAATAGTGGAACAGAATGAAAATCCATCTAACTCATCTTTCAAGTCAGGGTGGCTCCAGCTAGTAAATCCACAAATAATTCATAGCAGAGCTGGTAGGCCAAACCAGAAAGCAAGAATGTTGAACGTAAATTTATGAGTAAATGAAAAGATAGTTGGAAGAAATACAACAGATTTTCATGAGAATAAAATTTATCTTGTAACCTCATCAGTATCTTTCAATATTTAACCAAAAAGTATATTAGTCCTGAAGCTGAGCAGACTTCTGTGACTGCACGGATATACTGATGAAGATCACTGCGCTATCAGCAGCACAGCACAACAAAACTGCACGTTTTGTATTCTACGTGAGCATGGAAATACCTTTGGTCAGTAGTTGGTTAGCAGTTTTTAAGACAATAGAAAAGTAAGAGCAGTGACGAGGCCATTTTGGCCCAGGTTTCACCGACATTTGACCTTATTCTAGAGTCACAACCTGGCCTGCTGCTACCAGTCACTCACTGGAATAAACGCAGGTTGGAAAATTCCATGAAAGCTGGCAACACCCTGAAAAACATCTCTCACTGTATAGAGTGGCATTCCTATTAAAGGTATAGGCAGGACGATATGGACAGCACAGCTGTGTTGTTTGGAGAGCCATACACAACTCCAGTAATACAATCTGGCACACAGTATGGGGCCGCTTTTACTGTGTTCCCTAACCTTCAGAAATCACTGTGCTCAGTACTCTATAAAGTTGGCCACTTATCATCCAGGATCACTAGCTGGTTCCATTATCCAACACATCTCACATGAGGAGGGGTCTCTTTTGCATTATAATGGACTTTTTCACAATATGAAGGTGAGAAGAAGTTACTTGATTTGATCAGCGTAAAACCTAACAAATACCGTATATACTCTCAGACATTTTATATTTGAGTCTAACTGTTTTCATTTATCTTTAAAAAAATGTTATTAGAGTATAGTGATGTGTTTAATATTTCGTGCTAGAGGAATAACATTTCATGATCTAGAATATAATTGTTCTTTACAGCTGGTCCCATCACTTCATGGCAAATAGATAGGGAGACAGTGGAAACAGTGACAGACTTTGTATTTGGGGGTTCCAAATCACTGTGGATGGTGACTGCAGCCATGAAATGAAAAGACACTTGCTCCTTGGAAGAAAGTTACGACCAGCCTAGACAGCATATTAAAAAGCAGAGGTATTACTTTGCCAACAAATGTCTGTCTAGTCAAAGCTATGGTTTTTCCAGTAGTCATTTATGGGTATGAGAGTTGGACTATAAAGAAAGCTGAGTGCTGAAGAATAGATGCTTTTGAACTGTGGTGTTGGAGAAGATTCTTTTTTTTTCCTTTTTTAAAAATTTTTATTTAATTTAACTTTACAATATTGTATTCGTTTTGCCATATATCAAAATGAATCTGCCACAGGTATACATGTGTTCCCCATCCTGAACCCTCCTCCCTCCTCCCTCCCCATACCATCCCTCTGGGTCGTCCCAGTGCACCAGCCCCAAGCGGAGTCCCTTGGACTGCAAGGAGATCCAACCAGTCCATCCTAAAGGAAATCAGTCCTGAATATTAATTGGAAGGACTGATGCTAAAGATGAAAATCCAATACTTTGGCCATCTGATGGGAAGAACCAACTCCTGGGAAAAGACCCTGATTCTGGGAAAGGCTGAAGGCAGGAGGAGAAGGGGACAATAGAGGATGAGATGGTTGGATGGCATCACCAACTTGATGGACATGAGTTTGTGTGAACTCTGGGAGTTGGTGATGGGCAGGGAGGCTTGGCGTGCTGCCGTCCATGGGGTCGCAAACAGTCAGACACGACTGAGCAACTGAACTGAACTGACTGATTACATTGTATGTGTTTTATTACTGTTCTGGTGGATGCCTTGAATTATGTAAATAGCTCTAAGAATATATTTAACTGGGAACCATCCATAATTCTTTTTATTCATCACCTAAACATCATAATTATGACTTAACAGCAGACTTTGATGTCTTTGCTCTTAACTATTACTGACTTTCTGAAAGTGATTCTCTTTGCCCCTCCTGTTTTTCCCTCTTCATTTTCTTTATCTCCTCTTTCATGAGGGATAACAATTGAAAGCAGATAACTGTTGGGTTTTTGTAATGCAGCCACTGCAAAGCAGAAACAGAGTCCTATTGTTCTTCTCATTTTAAAACTACAGGTATTTTCAGGTCTAATTATCCCAGTCTTTATTTAGAAAGTCGATGACTTATTTGAAGTGCTAATAATTTTTTCATCTACTTTCTTTTCTATCAAAATGAAGCAGAGGGTGACTGAGACATCCTCTGATGGGTGTTTGCTTGCAAATGTGATCTCATTTCCCAATGACACATAGGACCTTGTGCTCATACTGTGCAGCCCTCACCAACCCACTGAATCAGAACCTGGGGGTAACCTCTATGCCATATTTTTGAAATACCACTTTTTCAAAGACTGGAAACTTTCTCCTGAATAAGGTTGCCATTTCAGAACCCAAAGAACCAAATGTAGCCTGATTTAGTTAGAAATTCTGTGAGCAGAGGATGTGCGTCTTCACTGGTTCTCAGGAATATCCTTCCTGCACTATGCCAGGACATATTGAACCACTGACTCTCAGGAGGGAAAAATGTCTAATTTGTTGCATTTTCCAGTTTCCTTCAGGGTAAAGCTTCCCTGATACCTCAGTTGGTAAAGAATCTGCCTGCAATGCAGGAGACCCTGGTTTGATTCCTGGGTTGGGAAGATCTGCTGGAGAAGGGATAGGCTTCCCATTCCAATATTCTTGGGCTTCCCTTGTGATTCAGCTGGTAAAGAATCTGCTCACAATGTGGGAGACATAGATTTGATCCCTGGGTTGGAAAGATCCTCTAGAGAAGGGAAAGGCTACCCACCCCAGTATTCTGGCCTGGAGAATTCCATGGACTGTAAAGTCCACGGGGTGGTAAAGAGTTGGACACGACTAAGTGACTTTCAATTTCTTTCTTTCACTTTTTCATTCAGGGTAAAGACTGTTGACATAGCTGATATCAAGCTGATGTCAATGAACATGGAACTGGGATCAATGTGCTGTAATACACCATTATATTTACTCCACATAGATAGCATAAGCATGAATAACCTCAAAAACATAGATACTGGTAAAATGTAGTAAAACAATTAGAAAGGGACAAGCTTTTAGTACTGATCGCCCTTATCGTTAATATAACTTATTTAATTGTAGGTTTATATCATTCAACTTTTAATTATGAATCTGCTTTTAATGTGGGAGACCCAGGTTTTATCCCTGGGTCAGAAAGACTCTGCTGGAGATGGGAATGGCACCCCACTCCAGTATTCTTGGCCTGGAGAATTTCATGGACAGAGGATCCTGGCAGGCTACAGTCCATGGGGTCACAAAGAGTCAGACATGACTGAATGACTGACATTTTCACACTTTAAATGGTGACTCAAATAAGAAAATAAGTATATTCAAACTTACATTCGTCACATAGTAAGATGTTTGGCCACCTCATGCGAAGAGTTGACTCATTGGAAAAGACTCTGATGCTGGGAAGGACTGGGGGCAGGAGGAGAAGGGGACGACAGAGGATGAGATGGCTGGATGGCATCACTGACTTGATGGACGTGAGTCTGAGTGAACTCCGGGTGTTGATGATGGACAGGGAGGCCTGGCGTGCTGCGATTCATGGGGTCGCAAAGAGTCGGACACGTCTGAGAGACTGAACTCAATTTAACTGAAGTGAAGATGTAAAAGGGCTTTCCTGGTGTTTCAGTGGTTAAAAAAAAAAAAAGTAAAAATTCTGCCCACAGTACAGGAGATGCAGGTTCAGCCCACTGGGTTGGGAAGATCCCCTGGAGAAGGAAATGACAACTCACTCTAGTATTCTTGCCTGGGAAATCCGACGGACAAAGGAGCCTGGTGGACTATAGTCCATGGGTCACAAGACTCAGGCACGACTTTGTGACTAAAAAACAACATCAAGATGTAAAATATGTATCTTACCTCATTGGTATAAAAATAAAGTGCATGAACTCATTTCAGTTCTTCAACTAAGGGGGATAACCACATCTTGCTCATGGTAACTTCAGTAGCTTTCTTACTTCTACGGTAAATTCGAGCTTTCTGATCATCATGTAGGTGGACAGCGTGGCAGACAAAACTAGGAAGGAAAGCGGAGGACAAGAGAATGGTCCTTCACAGTAAATAGGGTAAGCTCCAGGGACCTGTCTGAGGTGAAAACCTTGGCTTCTACTGTCAGCATGTTATAGCTCTTCATTTTACAGACTTCTCAGAGAGTAAAGATGGCAGAAATAGTGTGATTTACACTTAGCTCATAGAACCTAAAAAAGCATTGTCCTCAATTTCCATCCGTTCCATTGTTATTCACCCCCCTTTTTTGATTCTGAACTTGGGAGAAAAAGGTAAGCTTGGGCTGTGTACATAGCACCTGTAGAGAGTCACACCTTTTAGAGGCAGTGGTCACCATCTCCAGGCGTAAAGACCAGATATGACCGTACCCAGCCGGAAAAACACCATAGCACACTGGAGTCAGGATCTGCATTTTTGGTTTAGCCAATTATATGCACATTCAGGAGATGTTGAAGAAGAGAATGAGGAAGAGACGGCATTCCTGAGGTTCCTGTACTCCTTGCTTTGACACAATCATGGAGGAGTTCAGATTTTTCACAGTATTAGTGAAGGTCCTAGTGATTTGTATCTAGTTTCATGAGTGTCAAGAGGAGACTAGAGTATTAGCATCTATTTTTGTCTCAGGAAAGCTCCTTGAAGACTAGGAGATAATTAAGCGGTGATGACACAGTCTAGTGAAGTCTACTTTCCATTTGAAAGCTCTCAAGGCTAGTCTCTCTTACCCTCAAAATAGCACATTTTCATGCACACCTATACACATATACATACCACACTGATAGGGTAGATACAGAGGCAGAGATCCCTTGTTCATCCCAGAAAGGAGAAGCTCTTTCCAAATTCTTTACTCATATAACTGACACTCAATACAAGCTCATAGATCAAAAGCTTTCTCAGAAACTGCAATGGTGGCCAAAGGCTAAAACTGTAGACCACATGTTCCCCTTCCATGAAAGAATTTTTTTTTTTCATAATTAAAATGGAACAAGGAATTTGAAAATCTTAAAAAAAAAATCCTGAAACATAACTCTTTCACAATTATTGGGCTTTCTCAAGTTTTGTTTTCACAAACAAAATCCTGGATATGTAAGCTAGACTAAAATTAGATGAGATTCTGAGATCTCAATTTGGGTGGCCAGCTCTTTGAGAGATATGTGTACATCTGTGTGGACTGTGTGAAAGGGCTGGGTGAGTCTATAGCAATTGATTTGAGGGATGCAGCAAGTCAGTCGTTCCTTATGGATCCCTTGGTGGTGTTTGAGTTGAACCAGACTTCCCTGATTTACAGTGATGTTTTCAAGGGAGCTATCATTTTGGTGACAGGTTTCAATATTTCTTTTTTGTATGGTGAAATTTTGCATGTTTATTAGGCACCAAAGTATTCTCCAGATTTTTCTTAGGGAATTAGGATAAACATACTGGAAATATTTGAAGAAAAAATTAAGGAAAATACTAAAATAAATGGATTTCACATAGTACAATGCAGTGTTAAAGAGGTTAATGGTACCCTTGAGAGTGATTTTTGTGCTGAGCAGAAAAACACCCAGAGGTTTACTTTTGTTTAAAAAATACTAAAGTTTTAGATTAAAAAATAGTTATTTCTTAAGCTTTTAAGTTTAGCCAAGTGTTATTACTCTATGTCTAGCAAATTTAATAAAGAACACTTTGAAAGGGTTCCCACTGAAAAACTTAGTTCAAAAATTTTAACTGCATTTTATATTTCATTTCCTTTTCAGGCACTTTGTTCTCTGAAGTAAATAAAATTCTCTTGAATAATAAATTTTTTATAAATCTAACTAAATTGAAAACATTGTGGAACTTGGTATTTTTTAAGTTTCCAAACAGTATGTAAAATAAAATTTCCTCTTAAGATCACAAATCTTAATTAATAATTCAATTATGGGTTTTAATTTTAATTTTCAAGCCTGTTGCTGTAATGAGCCAAAATTCTGTTTAAAAGTAATCAAGAGTTATTTACTCATTATTTTAACAGAAACATATTTACAATGTAGCCTGGATTCTCCTAAACACTTTGATACTGAGACTTAAATCTTCACATGGTTGTGAGACAATTCCATGGAAGTCAATTAACATCCATGTTAACATGGATTATTTGAACCAATGATTTTAGCCAACATCTGGGAACATCAGGACAGCTGTTCTCCATGATCACTGAAGGAACTACGCAATGTTAGGAATTGTCTTCTTAGCGGTACTAGAGGGTATTAACAACCAGAGAGCTTGGTTAGAACACCATCTGGAATCTTATCACCAGCCCTGATCTCTTTGAAAAGGGTATAAATGGGACTGCTACACAGTCTATCACCATTGAGGTTATAAACATCAACTAACTCTAATATCAACTAAACATCCATGCAGATTACTATAGTATTTTTTTTGGCTTGAATTACATGTAAATAGCTGATAGTGAAGACTTTTGAGCTTGATGGAATTCTGAATTCTCATAAATTGGTTTCCTTAGTGTAGCTTAGTCTTACATGGACAATAGTCCCTACTGGCATAAACCTATCCTAATATGTCTCTGGTCTTCTCTTTGGTCTTCCGACAAGTCATTTTTATCACTTAGTGACATAATTTCTGTGTGTGTGTGTGTGTGTGTGTGTATAGTGTATACATACATACGGGTGTCCCTGATGGCTCAGATGGTATAGAATCTGCTTGCAATGCAAGAGACCTGGGTTTGACCCCTGGGTCGGGAAGATCCCCTAGAGAAGGGAATGGTTACCCACTCCAGTATTCTTGACTGGAGAATTCCATGGACAGTATACATACATGTGTGTGTGTGTGTGTTTCTGTGCTGTAGATCTAAAATTAACACAAAATTGTAAATCAACTATACTTCAATTTAAAAAAAAAATTAAAAACAAGCCTCTTTTGAGAGGCTAAAGTCTAACTGGAAGGGCACTGGACAGTGCTTGAGTCACTGCGTGAACTCATAAGAGTCCCTAATCTCTCTGACCTGTTTACCCGGGAATCACCCTACCTGCTCATGGGAATGTTATGAGGATCAGAAGATAGAATGGATGTGAATGGACTTGTGGTGAGTGGGGTGCCATACTAACATGCACTCTGTCACTACCAGTGGTGAGCTTGTGTATTCTGCATCTCCACTGATGACTTCCCATAGCACTGGTCCCAGTACTCTGAATCAGCCTGGAGAAACGTTGTTAGGCCTCTAGATTGTGATATCAGAAAGATAAATACCAAATTAGCATGTATTACTAGTCTGTACTTCTTATTTCACTGGTATTTCCAAAAGGCCAATAACAGAGAATTCTGGTACATATATAAGCATATCTGCAGTTCATATTTGTATTCCCTGGAATAAAGGAGAGGTAATTCACTTAGTGTTCTTAAGTGAATGTTGCAAACAAGTATCTGAACTAACATCCTGTCTTCAATAAAGAAAAGCTCATTTTTGCTTATTTTCTATGCTGATCTCTGATCAAGGTTTCACAGACAAGATCAAAATGCTAACTAAAATCTAAAGTAAAGTCGTAAAGAACCTTCAGTTTCTGGGAACAATTTTAAAAAATGACTATCTTGGACTAAAGAACATTTAAGTACTAAAAGATAAGAATGAAAAAAGGTAACTATGATGGAGAGTTTTCAAAGTAAATTTGAAAGGGGCACCAAAGCAGCTGTGTTGAGTGGAAGAAGTCCATGGACAAAAATCTGGATGTACAGCTTGGCAGTATGATACATCATGAGAATATAAATACAGAATCTGTAACTTCACAAAGTTATGTTTGGGTTGGGTTTTATTTATTCAATTACAGCATCACTTAAACATTCCCCTAGCAAATCACATTGCTTGAAATAAAATAATATCACAGTGAAAAACCTGATGGCTCATCTTTCTCATGAAGGGGAGATTTTGGGGTTTTGAATTTATCTTTTCATAGTGGTATGGTCAACAAAATCCATAGTCTGAAATGAGTTTAAAGAGATGGTAATAAGATGCCTACATTTTAATTCCCAGGTTTAATACTAATGTTTAGGAAAATGAGCTTGATTTTTACCCAAACAATACATTATATTCTCAAAAAGAAAATAATCATCCTTTGAATTGACAGATTAAAATCAGCAGGCAAATCAGAATTTTAAAATATGAATATGCAAGTACTGAGAAATTTTATGCAACGTATGCTATTGTCTTCCCAGGACTATAGCAGAAAATCAAGCATCAAGATGCTGACTATAAATTTCAATGCATTATTTAAAAATAATACAACAGGAGGGAGAAATGATTCACCTCTTTAGAAAGTATTCAGGACTTAGAATACTATGTGTTTGTCTATTTGGGGGTCTCAGAAACTTACACATAAAAACAGATTAAGGGTCCAAGAAAAAAGTAAAACCAAAGAATGAGAAAACAAGCCCTTTAAGTCAACACTTAAGAAATTATAGTTATTTATCTTGGATATAAACGAACTGTCTTCATTTATTTGAATGAAGAAAATGTGACTAGAGTGTTCCATTTCCTCCAGGCCTGAAAAAAGGAAATAGGGAAGAAAGGGAGCTTAGCTATGAAGAAGAACTATCTGCCTATAAGTGTTCTTAAATACCAACTAAGATTATTGCCATGGGAAGGCGTGGGCTAGTTTCACCAAGGACCTTTATTTTCAGGAAGGAAACTATCTATCAGGGAGTTTATCACATAAAGCCAGGCCATGTTTTTCCTGAAATCTTTTTCCAATTGAATGTATCCTTGACAGAAATATTGCTGTTTCACAGGAAAATGTTCCAAACTATGTTTCTCCCACTCCAGTACACCACCCCCTAAGAAGCTGCTTTATGGCTAAATAGTCTGTGTATCAGAGTATGATTAAAGTTTCATTAGTCATTAATAGTCTTAAATGGTCCCCTCTCTTAGGGATGAACAGTCAAAGAAAAAAAAAAAGGTACTAGGAATGAGTCAGAAACAAACTGTTCTCCTTGGAAGAATGTTCAGTAAATTTAATCATTCTAATGCATATGGTGATACTTTGATTTCCAATTCTAGAATTCAGTTGTTACTAGGAGACTGTCTTGTCTCCTGAATAAACCTTACCAAAGTAGACATTTTCAGAGTATACTGTGTAAGCTCGAGAGGAGAAAGGCAAGCAGCATAATTCTGTCATCAAGGTCACAGCCTGTTCTTTGAGATTACGAATGCCAGCTTGGTATGACAGTGCACTCCGCCCACTCTTGCCATGCCAGCCTCTGTGTCAGTGCTGAACATATGGGCTTTCAGCAGAGGCTGTCTGCTCCATCACCAACACTTCCTATGTCTCCAAAGAACATTATGTTCTTAGAGAAACACAGAAGGTCATTCTTAAATTCTAGAACCCCAAAACGTGTAGGCTATGTTTACAAGCTTGACACCAGAACCATTCCAGAATGAATCCAGATCTAACTGTCCAGTTGGCAGGAGTCTATTTTTTTATGGAGGTGTAATCATTAGCTACCCAGAATATCAGTCTCTTCAAATACGTCACTCATCCCATGGATGATATATAATTGGATTGGCCAAGTGTCATAGTCAGAAAGGTTTTAGAAGTCTTCTATTGCTGTGTGTGTGTTTGTGCATGTGGACACTAAGAATTCAGACAGCTATAAATGAATTGTAGAGCTGCATGACCTGGAGCCAATAGGAGCTTTGTTTGAATTAGGGCTCATATACTGAGTGAGAGATAAAGACTTATCTCTAAGAAGTTGAGCAATAAAGGTCAACCTTTCTCTCCAGAGAGAATACTGGAGGGAATGGATGTACACTCTGGTTGTAGAGAATCAATGACCACAAGCTTTGTCTAACACTTACTGGAAGTGGAGAAGGGAGGAAAGAAGGCAGGGATAGTTAAGAGAATTAACAAAGAAAAATGATTTTGAGAACAGTAAGATGTTCTGTCAGTGAACTGATACTTCTATCCTAGACTCTCAACAGAATGGTGACATTTATGAACTAAGAAAAGCCTAACACACAGAAACCTAGACAGCACATTAAAAAGCAGAGACACTATTTTGCCAACAAAGGTCTGTCTAGTCAAGGTTATGGTTTTTCCAGCAGTCATGTATGGATGTGAGAGTCGGACTATAAAGAAAGCTGAGCGCCGAAGAATTGATGCTTTTGAACTGTGGTGTTGGAGAAGACTCTTGAGAGTCCCTTGGACTGCAAGGAGATCCAACCAGTCCATCCTAAAGGAGATCAGTCCTGAATATTCATTGGAAGGACTGATGCTAAAGCTGAAACTCCAATACTTTGGACACCTGATTTGAAGAACTGACTCATTGGAAAAGACCCTGATGCTGGGAAAGATTGAAGGCAGGAGGAGAAGGGATGACAGAGGATGAGACGGTTGGATAGCATCACTGACTCAATGGCCATGAGTTTGAGTAAGCTCCAGGAGTTGGTGATGGAGTAGGAGGCCTGGCGTACTGCAGTCCACGGGGTCGCAAAGAGTTGGACATGACTGAGCAACTGAACTGAACTGAACGGACAGAAAAAGAGCTGTATTTCTAAGGGTGAGATAAAATCTAAGGATAGGTGAGGTGTTATGAAAGACCTGTCACTGGTAATAGATCATAGCTTCAGTCAAGTGATTGCTGGAGAGAAGCTGAAGAGCCTCACCTTAGCATTATAGGAGCCAGTAATATAGGGATGAGGATTGATCAGGTCATAACTTGGACATGCAATATACATGATGGCCTTGATGAGCCAGCAATCCCGTTTCAGAGCACACACATCACTTCCCTGGGGTTTCTTGCTCTTCACAGAAAAACTATTTAACTTGTTATGAAATTTTTCAAATTTATACAAGATTTTAGTAAATTATATATTACATTCCTGCACCAATCACAAAACTTCAAAAATTTTCTACTCATGACTAAACTTGTTATATCTATAGCTCCCATCCCTGGATTTTGAAGCAAGTGCCAAGCATGTTATCCTTTCATCTATAAATATTTCAGTATATATCTCTAAAAAATAAAAGTTGTTTTTAAATTTAAAAATATTAATATTTAGCATCATTTTAAAATATTAACAATAATTGAAAGGGAATTTTGAGGTAAGTGAAATTAAGCTTCCTCAAATTCCTGGAAAGGACTGAGGCAGACAATTGAATATAACCTTTAGTAGAACTTCCCTGTAGCTCAGACAGTAAAGAACCTGCCTGCAACACAGGAGATCTGGGTTCGATCCCTGGGTTGGGAAGATCCTCTGGAGAAGGGAATGGCAATCCAATCCAGTGTTCTTGCATGGAGATCCCATGGTCAGAACACCCTGGCAGGCTATCAGTGGGGTCGCAAAGGGTCAGACATGACTAGTAACTAACACTACTATTAGTATGACATTTTACCCTAGGTTAGTGGAACCTGGGCAGAGAAGGCAATGGCACCCCACTCCAGTACTCTTGCCTGGAAAATCCCAGGGACAGGGGAACCTGGTGGGCTGCCATCTATGGGGTCGCACAGAGTTGGACACAACTGAAGCGACTTAGCAGCAGCAGCAGCAGCAGTGGAACCTGGGAGTGAGACTATAGGAAGACTTAGTAAGAAGACTCAGATATTAGATTTAGACATTTTGTTCTGAAAATGCATGAGCAGTAATGGAATGAATTTATCTTCAAGAAGAAACAGCATCCCTTGGCTTTCCAAATGTAAAGGGAAACCAATTTATGTTTTTCCTTTAGTATAGATCTTTTTCTATTGGCCCAGCAAGACATAGAGACTGATAGATAAGCAAAGACTCTATTGCTATATAAAATAATGATAGGTATAATCAGTAATAATGTTTGGGCATATTAATGCAACCCTCTGTAATAAGCTGTGCATGAATACTACAAAAAGTGGCCCCACAAGATCACTTAGCTGTGTTCACGTTATAGGACCTGTCTTATCTGGTAGATCTACAGTTCTAGTGTTGTTGTTTCTTAGTTTCCAAGTCATGTCTCTTTTGTGACCCCATGGACTATAGCCCACCAGGCTTCTCTGTCCATGGGAATCTTTAGGCAAGAATACATGAGTGGGTTGCTATTTCCTTCTCCAGGGAGGGGATCTTCCCGACCCAGGATCGAACCCATGTCTCCTACATTGGCAGGCAGATTCTTTACCACTAAGCCATCTGGGAAGCCCACAGTTCTATTAGGCAAATGTTATAAACTTCAGACCCGTGAAAAATCAACCCAGTTGTATTAGCTGACTTGGGTTTCCATAACAAAATGTCACAGGCTGATGACTTAAACACAAGCATTATTTTTCTTACCACTTCTGGAGGTTGGAAGTGCAAGATCAAGGGCTTGGCAGGGTTGGCTTCTGGTGAGACCATATCTGTGACTTGTAGATGGCCCCCTTCTAGCCCTCACAAGGCCCTTTCTCTTTGGATATGCATTCTTGGTGCTTCTTCCTCTTCTAATTAGGGATATCAGTCCTAAGGGGTTAAGGTTCCCTCCTTATGACCTTATTAAATCTAATTACCTTCATAAGCCTTATCTCTAAATACAGTCAGATTGGGAGATAGGGCTTCCACATATGAATTTTGGAGAGATACAATTCAGTTCATAACACCAGGTAATTCTAAATAATCTATGTTTATTATCCCTCTAAAATGATAATCAATCATTCACTTAAAACATGAGATCTGATGCTTTTCCCTCTTGTGGTTTCACTCTCTAACTATATATGTAAATGGTTTCCTTTAAAATTTTGAGGTTAGGGACTTCCCTGGTGGCACAGTAGTGAAGAATCCACATGCCAGTGCAGGAAAATGGGTTTAATCCCTGATCCCGGAAGATTTCACATGCTGTCAAGCAACTAAGCCCATGCACCACAACAACTGAGCCTGTGCTCTGGAGCTCAGGAGCCACAACCACTGAAGCCCACGTGCCCTAGAGCCCATGCTCCACAACAAGAGAAGCCACCACAGTGAGAAGCCTGCTGCAACCAGAGAGTAGCCCCCGCTCACGGCAGATAGAGAAAAGCCAGTGCAGCATCCAAGACCCAGCATAACCAAAAATAAATAAACAAACAGTTAAAAGGCTTTGAGGTTAACTTATGGATTTAGTTATACACAAATACATTTTATCTACTTAATTAAAACACAAATGTTGATGGATGTCAAGAAACATTCAGTTCAGTTCAGTCGCTCATTCATGTCCGACTCTTGGCGACCGCATGAATCACAGCACGCCAAGCCTCCCTGTCCATCACCAACTCTTGGAGTTCACTCAAACTCATGTCCATTGAATTGGTGATGCCATCCAGCCATTTCATCCTCTGTCGGTCCCCTTCTCCTCCTGCCCCCAATCCCTCCCAGCATCAGGGTCTTTTCCAATGAGTCAGTTCTTCGAATCAGGTGGCCAAAGTATTGGAGTTTCAGCTTTAGCATCAGTCCTTCCAATGAACACCCAGGACTGATTTCCTTTAGGATGGACTGGTTGGACGTCCTTGCAGTCCAAGGGACCCTCAAGAGGCTTCTCCAACACCACAGTTCAAAAGCATCATTATTTAATCACAATACTTCATCTGGCTACATTTTTTCTAATGGGTTCATGATTTGTTCTTGGACCCCGGGGGGTGGCCTTTGGTTAACATGTTTTTCACCAAGCACCTCTACTTTTCTTGCCCCACCCAACCAACCCAAGGAGAGTCAACCCCGAAATTGTCCAGCAACTTACAAAGGAAGTTGGTGTGGCAACATGGCCCCTGAGCTTCACCTATCTTTCTATTGTGTAATAGGAAAACATTGTAACAATGAGGTAGTTCAGAGAAGCTGAGCCAGCTGGGCCTGCCCAGAGTAGACACCAATGATGTGGCCTTGGGAAGCTGTGAGGAGGCAGATGGAAGACAGAGCTCAGGTGCTGTTGAGGGGGTGAGCCACCCTGGAACAGCTCTAGCTTCCTGCACCCTTCCCGTTCAAGTTCCAGATCTGCTATGTTCTTAAATAACACTCTTTTTTTTCTTCCCTTTTCCTGGATATAACTTCTTGTAATCCAAAGAGTATAACAGGGAACTCAGCTTGTGGCTCTGTGATGACCTAGAGGGATGGGATGGCTGCAGGGTGGGGAGGGGGGGTCGCTTGTCAGAGACTTAAGTGGGAGGGAATGTATGTATACATATAGCTGATTCATGTTGTACATCAGAAACTAATACAACATTGTAAAGCATTTATATTCCAATTATAAATATATATCTATGTGAAAAAAACAAAGAAACACTTTATAAAAAATTCTCCTTCTTTAATCAGATATTGAAAAGTCATATGACTCTCCGCTCTTTTAATTGTGTCTGTCATGAGTTTTCCGTTTTGCCAGAACAAGCACCCAAAGTCTGTTCTGTCTTCATCTATGAATATTAAAGGATGTCAGTGCTTATGAAGCTCCCAAAATGTGAAGTTTGCTTCAGTGGCACCTGCTCCAACCCCTTCACAATCCACGCTTTTAAGTAGTACGTTTTCCCTGACCCCATTTCCCATGTCCTTCGGTTGCCCTCTGTTTACCCAAGGCTTCCATTTTGGACAAAGATTAAAATTGGGCTTCTCCAATACTTTATCTCCCATTTAAGGCTCACGTATATTGTGTAACAGGAGACTGTTCCCTTTTTAGCTGTGACTTTAAAAAGTTGACTGAGAAAATCTCATTTGTGCTAACTAATAAATGTGCAAAACTTTTAATACTATACCTCCCCCAAGAATATTAACATTTTTTCCCAGAGAGAAAAAGGAATGAGTACGTGGAAGTGAAACTTGACTCATCCCTTGTCCAAAGACCCAAAGTCAGTTCTAGTGAAGTAGAGTTCTAGGGGCCTAGTTTGTAATACATCTATTTGCTGAAAGGTCAGAACTTCTTGACGTCTAAGAACCTTCTGAATGTCATGTTTTTATAATGGGCGTATGTCTACACATCAGAATAAGGGAAAGAGGGAGAGGAAATTTACCTGAGGTTTAGCTCCAGATTAGCCCCTTTTGCGATAAAAATCAGTTTTAGAATTTACAAGAGAGTCAGTTTTGTTTCAGTTTATTCCCTGGTGGCCCACCTGGTAAAGAATCTGCTTGCAATGCAGGGACCCTGGGTTCAATCCCTGGCTTGGGAAGATCCCCTGGAAAAGGGAACAGCTACCCACTTCAGTATTTTGGCCTGGAGAATTCCATGGACGGTACAGTCCATGGGGTGCAAAGAGTTGGACATGACTGAGCAACTTTCACATCAAGTGTTCGGCTATATTTTGGCCCCAGGCTATTTTCTAAATTAGATAATTGTGATCAATAGTCAGCTTCATCACTGTTGTCCTTGTTGTCACCATCATCATCACTGGACAGTGTACCATGAACAGGGGGCAGTGACTTATACAAGTTTATGGGTTCTGAGACACTGTTGCACAGGACTGATTCTGGGCTCTATGCCCTACTATGACCTTGGAAAAATTCTTTAGTCTTTGTTTTTTTCAATTTTATCCATAGGATAAGGATGATAATAATATTACCTACTTCACAGAGTTGTTCAAAGGTTTGAGTAAGACAATATAACATCTAAAACTGTGCCTGAGAGATAATGAGTATGGTATGTATTATGATGTCATCATCATGCCATCTTATAGTTACTAATACTTGACAATTTTCATAGCCTTTTAATATATATTAAGCTAGTTGGTTTTCACAACACCTCTGGAAGTGAGTAGGAAGATTATAACTATCTTATGAATAATAAAAACTAAGGCTTGAAGAATTTATATCTAAAACTATTTAATGCAGTCCTGTCTCCTAGTATTCCCCTAAGTATGAACCATCAGAAGGACCTCAAAAAATCAGCCAGGTGGGCCTGATAAAGGCATTAACATGATTTAGGCAGTGGGCTAATCTTAGAGAAAATGGTCTTTTCTTTCTGGTGCTATTTAATAGCCAGTCAGCAACACTGAACAGATTCTAGTGGGTAACACCAGTGTGGTGGCCATTTATCCTCCCCATGGCTACCATCCTCATTTGTCCTGCTCCAACACTTTTTCCAAGGACTCTAATTGGTTCCCCCTTCCCTTTTCCAGTAGCAGGATTGTGCTGCCCTGGAAACAATTGAGTGCAAGAGTCCTCTGTGTTCCAACCAAAAGATTACCATAATTTAAACAGGTCTATACATTTTTAAAATGCAATCCTAATTGTAACCATAATAGAAGCAAATCGATTTTAAGCTGGTTTACTCATGGATTTTACTTTCTACTATGTCTATTTTCCAAACATTTTAAATGTTTCCTTGCTTCTGTTCCCATTGCAAAAGGGATAGTTTTTCTCTTTAATAATTTGTTATTAGGCTTTATTATTTTATATCTAAAAAAATTTTGAACCAGTTACCTTAGGTCAATAATATAATCCAAGTTAAGTGAAGCAAAGACTTTAACCAGAACCTAAAATGCATACCTATCCTTAACCATTCAATTCCATAATAACTTCTCTGACATAATAATGCATCCTAAAAAAATCCTGCAGTATAGTGTGGTCATTGTATCTTTAATGTTTACTGTAAGTTTTTTAATTGACCTCAGCAAGGTTTCATGAGTTGATAGGATGGTATTAATTCACAGAGCTCCTTGAACATCTTTTAAATGTTCATGATGGAAAACTAAGGCAAGTTAAAAATAATCACATTCAAGAAATGTTAGAGTTCCACTTAAGTATGCTTACTGTTCCCAGGAATGGCAGAAATGCCATACACTTTATACTTGAGTTTGCAATTAGACTAAACTATTTGTCTCATCAGCACAATACTCCAGTCACTGGAACCTCAGCTGAAACACCACCACACTGGACAATCCTGTAGAACTTGGTGCAGATTGAAAGCTAGATTTAATGTACTGCCAGTAAAACTTTCAGTGTTGAAGCAAATGTGTTTCTGGGATAATCAGCTTCTAGACAACACAGTACAGCCAAGCCCAATACCAACTCCAGCCAATATGTTTGCCTTGAACATTTTTTCCCCCCTAATAGGACTGAGAGAAAGGAAATAATGAAAATGGAAATTATCAGGAAGCTAAAAGGCAGATATTAAAGTAACTGAAAATAACTTTAGAGAAGAGCCAAAAACCAAGCAATAAATTTAATCTTACTTAGAGTCAAAAGGCAATCATATTTTCAGAACAGTAACAAAGTTTACAAACATGACCATTTTTCTGAAGTGCTGTTTTTAAAATGCCTCAAACAGGAAACTGTTGAATTATTAAAATGAGCTATTAGCAGTGAAAAGCACCTTATTTCCAAGGTAATTACTACTTTGATAATACAGAATCAATTCTAACTCTTCCAAGCTAAAACATTTTATTGTGCTCAGCCACTCAGTCATGCCTGAGTCTTTGTGACGCTGTGGACTGTAACCCACTAGGCTCCTCTGTCCATGGGATTCTCCTGGCAAGAGAATTAGAGTGGGCTGCCATTTCCTCCTCCTCCAGGGAATCTTCCTAATCCAGGGATTGAACTCTCGTCTCTTAGGTCTCTTGAATTGGCAGGCAGATTCTTTACCACTAGCGCCACCTGGAAAGCCTAACTTTTATCAAGCAATTTTCTCTGGTTCATACTCTTTTTCTATTTGATGGAAAAAGAGCATAGCAAAATAATTAATATTAAATTAGCTTCCTCCTTAATCAGTATCTCCTAAAAAGAATTTCCATAATCATGAATGGATCATTTTAGCTATGTGGATTGTTTTTTTTTTTTTTGGATGCTACTTTAAAATCCTGAAATCAAGTTAATCTCATTAAAATGCTCAGGAACGTGTTTTCCATTTTCACAAACAATGGAAACATTTACTTTTGAGCAGGAACAATGAGCAGATGCAAATGATGAATATGTATAGTTGGGCTTCATATTTCTTTGTCCTTCACTGAGCCTCTTGGTAATTGTGCTTGAGCTTATGTTTTCAAATTTAAAATATGAAATAGGCACATTTAATCAAGGAGGTAAAAGATCTGTACAGTGAAAACTATAAGACAATGATGAAGGAAATTGGAGAAGACACAAATAAATGGAAAGATATCTCATGTTCACGAATCAGAAGAATTAATATTGTTAAAATGTCCCTACTACCCAAAGCCATATAGAGACTCAGTGCAATCCCTATCAAAATTCCATTTTGGGAATTAGAAAAGTTCCCAAAATGAAAATGGAAAAATTCAGGTTTGTCTATTTCGGGGGAGGGGGGAGGGGGTGGCAGAGGGGAATGGGATTCCCCACCCACCCGCCACCTGCAGAAATAGAAAAAAAAAAAAAAAATAAGACCCCAAGTGGCCAAAGCAATCTTGAGTCAAAGCTGGAGGCATCACACTTCTTGATTTCAAACTATACTATAAAACTAATCAAATAGATGGTACTAGCATAAAAACAGACACATGGACCAGTGAAACAGAACTGAGAGCCCAGAAAAAAACAAACAAACAAAAAAAGCATGCATATGTGATCAACTAGAGAGTGTAGAATACTCAGTGTGGAAAGAATAGTCTTGTCAACAAGTGATAGTAGAAAAACTGGCCCATGCAAAAGAGTGAAATTGGACCTCTGTCTTAAACCACACATCAAAATTCACTCACAATGGATTAAAGATTTAAATGTAAGACCTGAAACCATAATACTCCTTAAAAGAAAGTATAGAGGAGAAAACTCCCTGATTGCTCTTGGCAATGCTTTTTTGGAGATGACACCAAAAGCACAAGAAACAAAAGCAAATAAAAACAGGTGGGACTACTTAAAAAGCTTCTGCATGGCAAAAGACACAACCAAAAAATGAAGAGATAAATCTATGAAATGGGAGAAAATATTTGTAAACCATATAACAGAAAATGGGCTAATGTCTAAAATATGTAAGAAATTCATACAACTTGATATCAAAAAGACTAATAATCCAATTTTAAAAGGGCAGAGGACCTGAAGAGACATTGTTCCAAAGAATACATACAGATAGCCAGCAGGCACATAAAAAGGTGCTCAGCATCATTAATCATCTGCTGCTACTGCTAAGTCGCTTCAGTCGTGTCCGACTCTGTGTGACCCATAGACGGCGGCCCACCAGGCTCCCCCGTCCCTGGGATTCTCCAGGCAAGAACACTGGAGTGGGTTGCCATTTCCTTCTCCAATGCGTGAAAGTGAAAAGTGAAAGTGAAGTTGCTCAGTCGTGTCCAACTCCTAGCGACCCCATGGACTGCAGCCCACCAGGCTCCTCCGTCCATGGGATTCTCCAGGCAAGAGTACTGGAGTGGGGTGCCATTGCCTTCTCCTCATTAATCATCAGGGAAATGCAAATTAAAACCACAATGAGATGTCTCTTTACAACAGTTAGGATGACTACTATCAAAAAGACAACAAGTAACACGGTTTGGCCAGGATGTACAAAAAGGAGAACCTTTGTACACTGTTGGCAAAAATGCAAAGTCATACATCCACTATGGAAAACAGTGTGGATCGCCTCAAATAATTAAAACAGAACTACTCTATGATTAGCAATCCTACTTCTGAGTATATATCTAAAGAAAATAAAAGCACTGCCTCAAAGAGATATATGCACCACAAAGCTCACTGTAGTCTTATTTATAATAGCCAAGACATGGAAATAACTGAAATGCACATCAACAGATGGATGGATAAACAAATGATAATCACACACACTGAATTATTCAGCCATAAAAAAGTAGAAAATCCTGCCACTTGCAACAACATGGATGAAACTTGAGGGGTATTATTCCAAGTGAAAAAAGTCAGATAAAGTCAAATACTAGATGATCTCACGATATATAGAATTTAAAACAAAACAAAAAACAAACAAAAAACCCCCAAAAAACTGAACTCATGATAGCAGAGAGTAGAATGGTGGTTTCCAGAAACTAGGGAAAATGGGGGGGCGGGGGGGATGTTGGTCGAAGGGAACAAACTTCCACTTATGAGATGAATAAGTTCCGGGCACCTAATTTACAGCATGATGACAAGAATTAACAGTACTGTGTTATATACTTGGAAGTTGTTAAGAGAGTAGAACTGTAGATCTTAAATGTTCTTACTACTAGGAAAAGACAGTACTTATTACAAGATGATGTAACCATATTATAGCAATCATTTCACAATATATACATGTATCAAATCACTATGTTGTACTTAAAAGTTACACAAAGTTATATGTCAATTATTATATCTCAATAAAGTTGGGAGGGAAAAAAAAGTTGCTTTTCAAAAGGTATGTCCTTTGCTAGAAATGGATTCCAGGGACCTAAATGGTAGTTTATATCCAAGGTAATTCTGGCAGAGAAGTAGAGGAATGAGATAGGAAGATAAAAGCAAGTAACAAAGGATTTTCACAAAGCAAGTTTCTACTATTGGTCACTAGAGTTTAAGCCCTCTAGAGAAGGCTGTGAGCCAGTGTAGAATACATGTCTCAGACTTATCTAACCTGAGGGTGATGGAGCTGGCCTATTTGTCAGTCACAAAAGGAAGGTGGTTTCCAGGCAGAACGCTAATTCTCTGCCTCACCCAACCCAGCCTATGGGCAGCAAAGTGAATGCTAGAATGTGGAAGAAGCCCCTAGGCAGAGAAATGCATTTGAATTTGGTCACCTTATACCGAACAGGTGAGAGGATATGAAAAGAGTATTGACAGTGTCTCTTTTTAAAGTTTTATTTTTATGGAAAAACACTTTTATGTATAGTTGATCTACTTTATTATTAATATGCATGTTGCTGCTGCTGCTGCTGCTAAGTCACTTCAGTCGTGTCCGACTCTGTGCGACCCCATAGACGGCAGCCCACCAGGCTCTCCCGTCCCTGGGATTCTCCAGGCAAGAACACTGGAGTGGGTTGCCATTTCCTTCTCCAATGCGTGAAAGTGAAAAGTGAAAGTGAAGTTGCTCAGTCGTGTCCAACTCTTAGCAACCCTATGGACTGCAGCCTACCAGGCTCCTCAGCCCACGGGATTTTCCAGGCAAGAGTACTGGAGTGGGTTGCTATTGCCCTCTCAATATATATGTTAGAGGTATACATAATGTTTCATAATTTTAAGGGTTATATCTATTTAGAATTACTATAAAATATTGGTCATATTCCCCGTGTTGTACAATATATCCTTGTAGCTTATTTTATACCTAATAGATGGGACCTCTTAATCCCCTGTCCCTGTATTGTCCCTCCCTCCTTGCCTCTCCCTCCTGGTAACCACTTGTTTGTTCTCTGTATCTATGAGTTTGCTTTTTTATTACATTCGCCAGTTTGTTGTATTTTTTAGATTCCACGTATAAAAGTGATCTCATTGGAAGGCATTATGCTAAGTGAAGTAATCTACTGCATTTTTAAAATCACACCTTTGAAATAGTTCTCTGGCTGTTTCTTTCTAGAGAGGGTCACTCGTTTCTTGAGATTATGACCCTTGGTATCATCTAGGGCCTCACTGAAAGGCTAATTTATTTGCTTCACAGTTTGTCATAAACTTACTAGATATTCTACAAGGCAATTTTGAGTGGAGATATGGGAAGACCCAGATCAGAATCAAAATTAGATTTTCCAAACCACATGCAACAGATCTTTTCTGAAAGTAATTTGTACCCTCCCTACATAGTGAAGCAATGCTCTGTGTTAAATCATGGAAGTCTAGTTGCATATTACAGGCAGGTTTAGTTAGGAAGAAGATAAAAATTATTAAAGGGCTCAAATGTAATGAGTCTGTTACAGTTCTCGCTTTAGTGCTACGTAGGAAATATGTGATTTCAGAGCAATTTCAATTCTATTATAGTAAACTTGATATCATTAGAAGTTTCAACTAAAGTAGCTATTTTCCTCTTAGATATGGCATAAGTTACCATTCTATACAAATTTTTCTTCATCAGTAGAAATACTTTAGTATACATGAATGGAGCAGTATTGGTAGCCCACATATAAAGCCATGATTGATCTTCAGAGAAATAACTACAGTTCTGAGAGCAATATTCAATAATTAATCGGCATTAGAAACTTGGCTTGGCATTTTGTTTCCATAGTATTGACATGGTCTTAAAAACTCTAAAGGCTAAGTATGAGGTACAGAAAGTTGATAAGTTTTGAGAAAAACACAAACATTTCTAGTATTAAGTTCAAACTTTACTCACCTTTCTGTATTGAATTTCATATTATACTTTGTTGGCTCTATATCTATTTAACAAAGGTAAAGGTGTTTGTTAAAAGTTTTATACTTTGCTTCCTGACAAGCAAATGCATAAGCAAACAGGAACATCCGAGACATAGCCAGCCAAGTGAAAATGCTTGGCTATTCGCTGCAGAGTAAATGGCTTGAAGTTGGAGATCAGAAGGCTATAAGTAAAAAAAAAAAAAAATTAAAACAGGACAGAGGGACAGAAAGAACTCCACTCTAAAATGATTTTATTACAAAACCATTCAGTACCAAGAGTAAAATTGAATTACCAACTACTTTTAAACTCTCACATTTTTAAAAGTAGGTTATACTGAAACTTCTTGCATAAAAATACCCTTCCTGGGACAGGCAAGGAATCATTTTGGCAGGAAGTCATGGCGATGGCAGATGACATCCCCCTGACCATGAGACGGGGCTCTCATTCGGTGTGAACTTTGAAGAACCCAGTGCTTTCCAGTTATAAATACCACTGGGGGAGTTCCATCATGCCAGACACAGAAACATCTTGGGAAATCCTCTTCTCAAAAGACTTTCTAGTGCATTATTTTTATTTTTTGTCTATCCTTCAAACAAACAAGGGAAAAAAATAACATTATGACAAAGAAAAGGAGTACTTAAGAGATTATTGGGATAAATTCAGGTGCAGAACAGGCTCTTTCTTCACTAACAGAAGCACCATTCATCAATATGAGCAGATAATTTTATAAGGGCTGTGTATATAAATGAAGATGCTTTCCTATGCACAAAGCTTCCACATAAAAATTTTACTAGCTAAAACTATTTGTCCCATCATGCATTAGTTTTCCACTGCCATTGTAAAAAATTACCACAAACTTAATGGCTTAGAACAACACACCTATAATACAAGTGGTTCAGAAGTTCAAAATAGATCTCAATGGGCTAAAATCAAGGTGTCCACATGGCTGGGTTTCTTCTGGAGGTTCTAGGGGAGAATTTGTTCCTCCATCGTTAAAGCCAGGGAGTAGTATCTTCCAATTTTCCTGCTTTTGACCTTCTTGCCTCCAGTTTTATAATGATCGTTGTGACTACCCCCTGATAATCTGGTATAATCATCTCATCTCAGGATGTTTAATGCCATTATTAATACATCCACATAGTCCCTTTTGCTATGTAATTTAACTTGTTCACAGGTTCCAAGAAATAGAATGTGGCCATCTTCGGGGACGCCATTGTTCTCTCTACCACACACAGGTGCTACATAGAGGGAAAGAGTTAAGTCAATATTTAAAGAGCCATTATTCCTGCTCTGGTAACTGAAGGACAAAAAATGTAAAATAGAAATAGTAATACAGCAATAATAATCATTTATAGAGTGTCTAATAGACTACAGTTCTGTTTACAGTATCTTATTAATCATCACAATAGCCTCTTGGAGTCAGTTTTTACTCTTCTTACAGGTAAAAACTTTAAGCTCAGTGAAGTTAACAGCATGAGAGACCTGGTAATTTTAGGCTAGGATATTAAAAGAGGCTAGGATTTTTAAGCCAGGCCAACACTTTAGTCTGAATCTTTTCAGCATCTAAGCCAAGCTTCTCTCCACAGTGTCTGGTGTGTTTGTACGCAGCTTCTTCCTCGATAATCACACTGCGGAGAGGACCTTGCCTCCCTCTTCACTATGTGGCTAAAGGACTTAGAAAACATTACTCATGTCTACCATGAAATTTGGGCTTGGCCTCAGAGTTGCAGTCTACTCTCTAGAGCCCAGCACTGTCTGGAAATTGCCATGATTTGTACAACCTCTCTAACAATGTTACTGTTCCTAATGTGACTGGAGAGGTGTGGGGAAGCCATCTTGAGCATAGAGAAGATATACTTTGTTCTTAATAGACTCAGAACTGTAAGTCACGTGTCCACAGTATGAGCTAGTCCACACCGAAGCTTAAGGGGGAATGGTACTTGCCAATATTCTCTCACATAAAAGCTCTGAGCCTGAATTTAAGTCTTGCCTTTGTCACTTTATCACCCAGTTTCTCTTAACTCTGCTCTTTCCCACCTTAGGTACATGCCACTAATTGTTTCTTCTGCCTGATATTATCTGCCTCCACTATGCATCTGGTCAACTCCCATCTATCCTTCAGATCTCAGCATAAACATCACTTCTCTCCATTCTCCAACAGGTCATGCATCCTTCGTCCTCAAGTCCTGGAATCCACTGTGTAACCCCTTTTGTTAACTACTGATCATCCTTTAAAATTCAGCCCAAAAGGCATCTCCACAGTTGTCTTCTTAACCACCACTCCACTGGGTTGGTTAGATCTGTGTATTCTCTGGGCATACTGTGCTTTCCTTTAATAGCCCTTATCACAATTCTGTAAATGGTTATCCACTTTCTTGTGTGGTGTTCAATTCCTCCCCTAGAATAAGCATGCCTTGAGTGAGGAAGCTGCATTCAGGTTTTCACCCAGCATAATGCCTAGGCAAGTACCAGGACTCTCATTTCATAAAGCTGAATGGATCTTGTATATAGGCACTTAACATTGTTCTGTCTAGGTTAAGTGCTCAATTCATCACAAATTTTAGCATCATGGATATTTCTATAACTCTACACAATCAACAGAAATCCTTATGTATCTGTCTTTATTATTTATCTTGAACAGTACATCTCAAGCCCTTACTCTGGGCAGGATACCACACTAAGAATGGCATCATGTAAATAAATAAAAGTGTAAATAAATCACATAATAAGTAAATAAATATCATGCAAATAAATAAATAAAGCACCACCTGCTAGGTGCTTATCAGGAGTGAAAAGACAATGAGAAAATAAATAGCTTTAATCTGAGGTAAAGTATGTGAAGAATCACAAGTCCAAAATTTACCTGAAAATTTCTTTCTTCTAAGCTTCCAAGAATTATGGAGCCTCAGAAACCCCATTCTCATAACTTGGGTATGGGAAAGACTTAAAAGAAGATGTGGACTTTGATGGCTAGATAGACACTTTAGGAAGCAAACTCAGTATGAATGTAAGTAGTATATTTCAGGAAAAGAGACAAGCATGAACAAGGTAGAGAGGATTATATAACTTCTAATATAATGCACAGGTAATCTGCATCAATCTATCAGGCGATTACTTTCCAAAGTATCAAAATTTGCTGATAGATTATTTGTTAGAATGAGTCTACCATATAGACATAAACATTAACCAGAATTATCTTCATACTATAATAACCTTATTAAAATCAGTGTATCTAGATTCTGAGCATATTCATACAGTATCCTTAGAAAAATCCATGCTTATTATTTCATCTTTAATCCATACAATACCTGGAACATTTCTGATGTTTACAATTGAGAGAAGAATCCATGAATACATGTCCTATCTATCTGGAGAGCTTTAGGCTTCGTGGTTCATTAAAGTGACCAACATTTTTGAGCTTCTCCTCATAGAATGCTGAGGTTCATGTCCCTGGCTCTTGAATCTAGGTTGCTCTGTGACTGCTTTTCCTCAAAGCATATGGTAGAAGAGATGCTGAATCAGTTTCCAGGCCAGGCCTTATGAGACTGGCAAGTTTCACTTCTCGCTTCCTGGAACACTCACTTTGGGGAAAGCCAACCACTAGGTTGGAAGACCAGCTGCTCAGATTGTCACATTGTGAGGAAGTTGCATCTGGGTATTTTGAGAGTCTACATGGGGAGAGATGACCTGCCAGAGCCAGACATTCTAGCCATATCAAGGCAGGTGCTAGGCATGTGAGTAGGGGGAAAAAACAAAAACCAAAACCATCTCAGATGTGGAGAAGGACCAAGGACCATAGCAGAACTGAAGCCTCAAAGTGCCCTATTCAGGCCATCCAGTCCACTGGGCCACTCGGCCGAGGCCCCAGCTCTCGTGAGAGCTAGGGTGAGAGGCGCTGCCCCTGCTGTCGCTGCCTGACTTCCTGACCCATGAGACTGTGTGCATCAGAAAATGATTTCCATTTTCCTCACTACATTTTGGGGGCAGTGTGTACGCAGCAGTGGATTACCAGAGATGGGAAACCCACTGGGGTTAGCTGTATGATTTGTTTTTTACAAACACACTAGAACTTACTTTTCAAAATATTAGTATTCAAGGTTGTCACTTGGAAGAATACTTATTGGTTTTAAAAATTTTCCATGGTGAAAACATTTTTGAAAGTCTCTTCACAGAAGCATTTCATGAGCTAAGAAAAAAAGACTAGAACAAGGAGAAGGAGGAGGAGAAAGGGAAGGAGGAGGAAAAGAGGGAAGAAGTAAGGAAGGGGGAGAGGTAGGAAGGGAGGGAAAATCATGTTTTTAATTGGATAAGCACATCTCAAGTGGGGCTCAAGTAAAGCAATTATTACCGCATTCTTTAGACTCAGCTCTGGATAGCTTTTCCTTTTTTTTTTTTTTTCTGTTTGCTTCACATTTTCAAAACCAATCCTCAAAGACTGAAGAGTTGTCACCACTGAAAAAAAGCAAGTGCCAGGTACTCTCAAGGTAATTCAAAGAGATGAGTTGTGAAATATTTGGCACATTTTCTGGATGCTCAGCATCCCCGAGGTGTCTTTTTAAAGGACACAGCCCTGTGTGGAAGCATATGATCCTACAAGATTAAAAAAAGATCAATGCCACTATATAGGGCCCCCAGAGCTGAACACAAGCTAGCCAGTATGACAGTCAAATTGGTTTGCTGCAATTTCAGAAAGCCTCGGTGCCACCGTGAAGCTAATTTATCTGTGTACATTCACCCTGAATCTTCTCTGTTATTCACAGAGAGAGAAGATTCAGGTTCATATAGTGAGGCTGGTAGAAATAGTCCTGTCCTTTACCAGGTGCTTTTGTATCTTTTTTTGTACAATGAGAATTCTAATCCTCACTGGAAAAGACTAATCTGTAGAAATAATAAATGTCTTTAAATTACCAAGCATGTATTTGATACATAGCAGGCTCTGAATATCATATATCTTGCAACCTAACAACCAGCTATGTAAGCCTATTATTATTGTGGTTTTCTGATTGCTTTTGGTTTTGATTTAAGAAAAAAGCCATAACCATTTCCTACATAGCTTGATCTCTTTTCTCAGGGCATATAAGATGAAGCCTCATTCAAACATTATGAAACTAATTCTGAATTTAGAAAATATTTAAGTTAAAGAGAAATAAAGTCAATTATTATATAGTTTGCCCCCCCAAATTAAAGGCAGCATAACTTCCCTATTGCCTTGTTTGAGAGTAGAAATAAAAGACAAATAGGATAAGAAAATATTGCTATTGGCATGATGAATAAGGTAATAATGTTTGGACTACAGGACAATGGTGCTGTGATAAATATAGTCATCATTTGGTATTATGAAAATGGACTTTGGGCAATTTTCTTTATACACCAACATTACAATCATGTCCTAAACAAGCTAAATAAACTAGTCCTATCTCCTATTGGGCATGATAAACAGTTTCTCTCTTTTATATTCTTCAGGGGACCAGGTTGAGAGCTCCAAACTTAAAAAAAAAATAAAAAATTCTCTTTCAGAATTTTAAGCAGCAGTAAGTACTTTAGATATTTTCACAAAGGATACATAGAAATATTATGTCATGAAATCCTGTAGTCAGCCACAGAAACTGCATATTAAAAAAGAAAAGAAAATGTAAAAGGTTAACACAAGGTAAATGCTAAAATTTTAGCTCTGGGAATGCTACCTGCAATACTAGGGGAGGGTCTCAATGTGCATTCAATAGCTTCTCCCTTTTCTTTATTGTGAGAAGAAAACTTGAAGTCTGTATAACAGATGTGGCCCTCCCCAGGATGCCGGCTATAACTGACCACCAAGGAAACTGTCCAGATGATGGGCCATCCTGTCTTATTAATGTCATTCCCCTTTTCTAGCAAGCAACTCTTTGAAAATAAAGCCATTTTTTTCAAGAATACAGATTTTGATAATACAACCCTATTTCTATGGCACACAACTCCAGGAAAGGATTTGCATAGGGCAGCTGGCAATGAACATATGGAATTCTACTGTGTTGCATGGTTGATAAAGTGTGTACAACATGTGCTTTCTGCTGCCCAGAAGTTTCCCCAATCTACCAGTTAGCAATTTAATAGCTGCTATAAATGAATTATCAAATCCAAAAGCAAATGTCAGGGTGCCATTCTACCAACTATAGGACAATCAATACAATTTGGAAATCTGATGGGGGTGGGAAAGAATAAAAATCAACTTATTTCTTAATCATCATAAGCTGTATCAGTACTATCAGAGACCCAAGTATAAAACACATACAGTGTTCAACACTCTCAAGGTTAGCAAATCCGTTACACCTTCTCACGTTATCACCTGTTGATTACTTTTTAGTACTTTTACCATTTCTTCATCTCAAGGTGAATATTTTTACTGCTAACGTTATGCTGTATTTTTACCTCCAGGATTTCACCTTTAGACCTAAGAGATAAAAGGCTTAATTTTGAAAAAGAAACTTTGGCAACACTGAGCCCACTGCCCCACACAGCACTCAGTGGTACTGAATACTACCAACAAAGGGCAGCAGAGAACATAGAGCCCATTTCCGCCAACAGAACATTCACTCCTGGGTTCACTTATTTTTGCTGTCTCCCTGGCCCTGACACACATTCTTCAATCCTGCTGGTACAAAGAAACAATCAGTTTTCATATTCTTTGGAAATATTGTGTTTTCATTGTTTCTAAAATAAACTACAAGCAGAACAGATTTACAGATTTAACAAAAAGAATTGAAAATAGTTAAAGAGTAGCAATCAAAGAAACAAACAAAAACACAATATAGCCATTTAGCATGATTCAACGAACAAAAACAAACTCCTTGCCTTATCTTTAGTGAAAGGGGTGCGCGCATATGCTAACATCAGTGTAACTTGGGCTAACCATTTGGAAAGATATTTTGTATCACAAGAGAAGTTCATTTATTCACTCATTCACTCAGAACTTTGCTGTTGAATTACAACATGCCAGACACTGTTCCAGGTATAGGGACTACAAAGAGAATTAGGAAATGATTGTCAGTTAGAAATAGCAAACAAGGAGAATGAGATAAATAACCAAAACACACACACACACACAAAGAGAGAGAGAGAATTCTATGCAAAAAATTTTAGGGGAATTGGGAAAACCTATTCAGGAAATGTGAGATTTGGGACTGGGCTGTTTATTATTTTTCCATTTCCTTGTGCATTCATTAAACAGATATTTCTTGAGCTCCTTCTGTATGTCAGGAGCTATTGTAGGAACCAGAGATATTTCAGTGAACATAGACAAAAATCCCTACAATAAGTAATGTAAATAAACAATGCAGCTATAGTAGTTTGATGGTAAGTGTTAAGGGGAAAAAGTAAAGGAGAATGAGGAAAAGGAGAGGTTGACATTTCAGGTAGGGTGTCCAGGGAAGGCCTCCTATTAAGCCCATATTTGATTTCTAAAAGTCTAAAGGAAGTGAAGAATTGAACCACAAAGATCCATCTGGGCAGGGCGTTCCAGGTCAAAGGGACTGTAAAGGCTGTAATGTGCCTGTGAGGAAGAGCAGGCAAACTTTCTGGCTGGAGGGGCTGCAGGCTAGGGGCAGGAGGGGCTGCAGGCTAGGGGTCAATAAGTAGTCAGAGTGCAGAGGTCATGTAAATACTTTGCTTTTTCTTTGAGTGGGATGTCTGGTCACTAGAGGGCTTAAGCAGAGGAGTGACAGGTCATGTTTTCATTTTAATCAGTTTGCTGTGCTTGGAGAAGGCAATGGCACCCCACTCCAGTACTCTTGCCTGGAAAATCCCATGGATGGAGGAGCCTGGTGGGCTGCAGTCCATGGGGTCCCTAAGAGTCGGACACGACTGAGCGACTTCACTTTCACTTTTCACTTTCATGCATTGGAGAAGGAAATGGCAACCCACTCCAGTGTTCTTGCCTGGAGAATCCCAGGGACGGGGAAGCCTGGTAGGCTGCCGTCTACGGGGTCGCACAGAGTCGGACACGACTGAGGAGACTTAGCAGCAGCAGCAGCGCTCAAGAAAATGAAGGAGTGGAAATTGGGAGACTGGTGAAGAGTATCAACTAGAAGACAGATCATAACAGTTTTGACAAGGGTAGAAACAGTGGAGGAAATGAGAAATGATCATATTCACGATATACTTTGAAAGAAATGCAGACAGAATTTGTCAATGAATGGTCAGAGTTCTTCAGGACCACCACCAGTTTCTATGATTTGCTAGGATTCATAGGACTCAGCAGATAGTTGTAGATGTGATTTATTACAGCAAAAGAATACAAAACCAAATCAGCAAGTGAAAAAGGCACATGAGGAGAAAGGAGGAAATCAGGCACAAGCTTCCAGAGTCCTTTATCCGTGGACTCACATGGAATGTTTAATTCTTCCAGCAATGAATTATGGCAACATGTGTGCAATGTTGTCAATCAGGAAGTTTATTAGAGCCTCAGTGCCCAAAGTTTTTCCTGGGGTCTAGCCGCATAGGTACCCTCTGCCTAACTGTACAAAAATTCCAGATTCCTAGAGACAAGCAAGTGTCTAATATGAACACTGTACAAATAATTTAGGTACAACAAACCATTCTCATCAGTTAGGAAATGGTGGGAAATTCACATTCCTAACACCAGCCAAGGGCTAACCATGAAAGCTTCCCTCTTAAATATAGCAGCCTCAGGAAGGCTATGCTCACTCTTTCATGCACAGATAGAATATGTGATGTGAGGTAAGAGCTATTCAGGAAGAGAAATGGAGAGCCTAGGGGTATTTTGGATAGTGAGGGATGAGAAGAAGAGATTTACTTGATATCTCATCCTTCATTTGGATAGGTACAAAAAAATGCCCTTGAAAATATAACAGTTTTTCCTGCAGACAGGTCCCTTTCCTTGTGGAGCTTATTTGCATTTTAATAGGATAGCCAGATACTAATCAAATGATCCTCATATCTATTATTGCCCTATGGACCTGGAGTAGTCAGTCCAGGTAGAACAAATGGCATGATGAGGAAAGACCCGGGGGTGGCAAGCAACATGTGAAAAAAAGACCAGTGAACAAGAGGACGGTCAACAGGAGGATGGAATAACCTTTTTTCATTTATTCATTCAATAAATTCATGCTGAGCACTTACTCATGCCAGTTATGTGCTTGGCAATGAGAATGGTTCCTGACACAATGGTGTTTGCAGTTCAAGGGAAGAGGTAGTCACTTGGCCTTTTTGTGTTGTCATAGATTTGCCCTTCCTCTCCTCTCTCATTGTTGTTCAGTCACTAAGTCATGTCTGACTCTTTGCAACATCATAGACTCTAGCATTGCAGGCACCTCTGTCCTCCACCATCTCCTGGAGTTTGATCAGATTTATGTCCATTGAGTTTCATTGCCCCCAACTAAATGTCTCACAAACCTGGATCACCATGGGATCTTCTCACTTATCTTTATTCTCTCCTAACATATCCTGTACTTGAAAACCAGATAAGGTTTCTTAAAATCTGATTCTAAGATGATTTCTCATGATTTGAATTTTAAATATTTTTTCTACTTCTTAGACTTTTTTCCAAGATCATTAAATCAAAAACTAGGATTTAGGACCCTCCCACAAGCACAAATACATACATACACACTAAACCTTCCCCAGTGAGCTCGCTCATTTCTATCATCATGACTTCTAATCACATTCTTCCACTGGAAAAACTTTTCTGGAATTCATTTCAGAGTCTTCTAAGTCTTCTAAGTGTTCCTAAGTCTTCTGTGGGCCATCTATCGTGCCACTTCCTCCAGAAGTCATTAGCTCTTTGGTCTACCCTACCCTGCCCTTCTCCTTTCTACAATGTATAATATCTGCAAAATATGGGCACATCTTTCTCCGCACTGCTCTCTTTGGTGATATGGATGATCCACATTTATCAAACCATGCACTAAGTCATCTGAGGTTGGGACATTGTGCTTTTTAAATTTTAATTACAGTGTCTAGAATCATGCTGGGCCATGGTAGGTCACTAAGTTAAATTTATTGACTTGATGCTTTGACTTTTCTATCCACACTTCCAGGCCAGATCTCTGCCTTATTCATATGTATTAGTTAAAAACTGCATTAAAAATTACCTCAAAACCAGTGGCTTAACATAGCAATAAACATTGGTTATCTCTCATAACTTTTGTGAGTCAGGAAGTTGGGAGCAGCTTTTAGCCACATGGTTCTGGTTCAGAGTCTTTCACGAGGATGCATCAAAATATGGGCTAGATTTTCATCTGAAGGCTAGACTGAGGCTAGAGAATCTGCTTTCAACAGGAGGCATTCATTTGGCTGGCAATTTGGAGCTGGTTGATGGCAGAAGAAATTACTTACTCTCCTCATGAGATTTCTATGGGGCTACTGGTATGTTCTTATCACACGGCATCTGGATATTTCTCCAGAGCAAGTGATAAAGAGAGTATAAGACAGAAGCTATCATGAGTTTGTGACCTAAGCTTGCAGAAGTCACAGTGTCACTTCCATAACATCTTACTTATCTCATAGATCAACAGTAGCCAATATGGGAAAAGACGACAGAAGGGTGTGGATACCAGGAGGCAAGAGTTACTGGGGGCCATCTTGGAGGCTGACTATCATACCATATCTGATTAAATCTTACTGCCTAAGGTTTGTTTTCTATGCAAAAGTATATTACTTTAAGCACATCAAACACTAAACAAGTGAAAATATCAGCAAAATGAATAATTACTTCAAGCTTTTACATAAGGACTTATATCACTCTTTGAAAATCTGTTTTCAATTAGAAGCACACCAGATTTTTAGGATAGCCTCCACTCCACAGTATTAAGTAGGAACCAAATGCTCTCTTGTTTTCCATCTCTTAATCCAAAGCCTCAATTTCTTAATAAAAAGATAACTTCAACCTCTTAGTATCATACAAATATTTCTTCTTGCTCTTCTCCTCCACTGATCCTCACATATACCCCTTTGTATCCCCCACACCTTTACTTCAGTCCTCACTTTTCAACTCTTACCTGTAGGCAGGGCAAGTATCCTGCAGGAGCTTAATGAAACTCAGGATTTTCTTCCCCCACTGAAATATTTTCTCCACCTGCTCACTAATGTCTAACATTTTGCAATTAACAAATTCTTTTTTTTTTTTTTTTGTCTCTGACATGTGGTTTCTTGTCTCCAGTTAAAAATACCAATATTCTTAGTAAAAGGAATATATTACAACTTTAACAGCTGTCTGCTCATTAGTATGAGTTTTTCTGCATGTATCTCCTGAAAACAAGTTTTCAGAAGGGAAAAGAAGAAAAAGAATACCTGGGGGAGGCAATCTTTCAAAGGGCAAAGTCAGAAAAGAGATAAGAGGACCTCATGGAATGGAAGGCTGCACTTTCTCACAATTCTATGCAGGGCCAACTCTTTTCTGAGACTTCAGCAAGACTAGAAAGTCAAAGGCCTTTAATCTCATCCTCATACCAACCAAACTCACTATATTAAATCATATTCCCTTTGTGTACCATCTGTCAAAGGCTATCAAAATGAGAATATGGGAATAATCTCTTTTTTTAAAAAAAAAAAAAAGGAAATTAAAGAAAAAGAAATGACTGGTGAACGTAAGCCCCACAGAGGACAATGCAGGGCTGGGAATGCACTACTTGCAGGGTGGCTGGCTTGTTAAATCTTGGGTTGCAGCTTGTTTATTTTAACACTGACTTTGGTCTATAAGCCCTTAGTCCTGTTATTTATTCATAACCTTGCAGGGGTCTTGGATTCCTAATTTGCAAGTATAAAAATGATAAGCAATTTGCACATGGCAGGTGTCTGGACAAATGTTCTCTATTATCTACGTAAACCAGATGCTCAGTGATTCTAACTAAGCTGAATAGAACACACACTGTTCATTCCCAAGCTGGCCTCCTACTCCTACAGAGACCCTGAGTTTTGCAAAGACTCTTCCGTAGCTTTTATCGATTATAGGAAAACCACTGTCAAAAAATAATAACTTTTCTTGATGATGTGCTGCTGGCTGTAATGGCTGGACTATCCAGTAGAATTCAGTGGCCTCAGACCTCTCTTGTGATGCTTAATACATGCCCTCAGGAAGACAGACTTAGAATACAGACACTAAAGCCAGGTTTACCCACCACATCAAAGCAGACCTTTTTGATTTTATTTGAACTGATTGCCAAGAGAAAGAGAACTAGCACTTATTAACACACCTGCCATAGACAGAACATTCTCTTAGGAGCTCAAGACACATTATTTCATTTCCACAACTGATCGAGTCATAAAATAGCCAGTCTCATTTGATCATGAAATTCAATTTTTTTCTATTAAACAAATTAGATTGTGTTTGGCTCATGTTTTTATTTAGAAGAATAGGCTGTTCTGACAGCAGAAATTGAAACAGAATTCAGTTCTTCCATGATTGAATGCATTCACAGCCTTACCTCTTTGGTTTTAAATTTGCACTCTCACATTCATTCACAAGAAAAATTACCTTCAGGCCTAGACCTTCATGAAGGGACATGAGGCTGAGCAAGACTGGAAGACAAAGATCAGAAGTTGGGTTCAACCTGTGTCTGATTAGTCCCATAGATAGATGCACGCAGTCACCTCCAGCATGGAGGGGAGTCCGCCATCAGGCATAGGCACAGGATACCAGCAATTTTTAGAATCTGCAGGGGGGCACTCAGATGGGTATCAGGATATCCAAGCAGGACAGGAAAGGCATGAGAGAAACAGAATAAGAGTATTCAGATCAGATCCCAGCATGCTGAGATCTGGATCAGACATGAGGAGCCATATGGAGAGGCAGGAGTCAGAAAGCACCTGTGCTGGAGGGGAAGGGTCAAAGCATAAATCAGAAGAGTGGAAATCCCCACTGAGCACCTCAAAGACCCAAGTGATGTCACACAATAGCCTCTCTCACTAGATTACACTAATCAACTTGTGCACCTGTTCAAGTAGATCCACCAATTATGATCTGGATTGGATGACAAGGATCCTCGCCCCCACAGAGCCTTCGGATGGAGCTTGGCGATGGTGCTTGGGAGGTCTGAATCAGAAGAAATTTTAAAGAGGGACGTTTCCTAATGGTAACTATGATTTACTGGCACAGAGTTCTCATACTGCTGAAGAGTTGACATGCTGCAAGTTCATTCTAGGAAGATCAACATATTGATGCCCTCCCTGGGCATATCTGGTAAACAGCTGCTTACATCTGGGTAATATCACTTTACATCAATGCTGGAGCATATACTGCTTTAGACCAGAGCTTCTCAAACTTTAATGTGCACAGAAATCATCTGAGGTCCTTGGTAAAGCCCAGATTTTGATTCAGTAGGTCTGTGTGGATCTGAGAATCCTCATCTCCAACGAATTCTCCGGGGTTTCTGATGGTGCGGCTGGGTCCACACTGAAAGTAGCAAGGCCCTAGATTAAGGACAGGGGCCGTAGTTTTTTTTTTTTTTTTTTTTCTGTCAACAACTGTTATTAATAAAAATTCAATAACAAGCCCCACAAAACTGGCATCTGAAAGAATACAGATTTTTATTTTCTTGGTGATTTGTATATTTGGATAATTGCTTACACTAAAATTCTAATTTAAGGATTCCTTCATATTGCAAGTAAACATATCTTTCTTTTCTTTTTTTTTCCTTATTTTTTTGTTTACTCTGGTCATGTCTTCAGATGCCAGAATTCTAAGCCTATGCAAAATGCTAAGAACATAAATTCCAGAAAGAATTAAATGTCTTAGACAATAAAAAATCTGCCTACCATGCAGGAGACCTGGGGTTCAATCTCTGGGTTGGAAAGATCCCCTGGAGGAGGGCACAGCATCCCATTCCAGTATTCTTGCCTAGAGAATCCCATGGACAGAGAGTCCTGGCATGCTGCAGTCCATGGGGTCGAAAAGAGTTGGACGTGACTGAGCGACTAGCACTCACAAACACACACATAAATTCCAGAATCAGACTGACTCCTCACACTACTTGTGTGACCTTAGGCAGTTTGCTTAAACTCTCTGAGCCTCAGAGTAAAGATAAAATAAAGCTAATCACAGTATAGTAAAGGGATGTTATGAAATGTGTTATTCTTAAATGCATTTATAACAGTGCAAGGCACATGGCAATAGTTATTTAGTATTTGTTGAATTAATATAAAAATATATACAAAATTTAAAACAGTATGTGTACAAAATCTAGCACATAAGTAGCATGATTTAGTGCATTCCATATGATCCTTTAAAACCCCTATAGAGGATTTTTCATCTCTGTTTGGCATACTGGAAAATGAGAAGAACAGAGAGGTATAAAAAGTGACCCACAATCTTGGAACCCAGATTACTTGAAATCCTCAGAGGAGAGAATAAGATAGAACTTAACTAATTGAGGCACATATACACACTGATAAAGCATCAATATCCCACAGGAACGAGCATTAAAGGTGGAATAATTTAGACTTTGATTAATTTATTGGAGTCTGACGACTAATAACTTTAAACTGTATTGTAGGGACTGTGGGAAGATATTCCATCCTTCTGGGCAGAAATGAGGTTTCTCCTGAAGTGAACAGATGTTGCCACTTGTAATAATCCTAAAAATTCTGAAACCTGGAACAGAAATGGAAGACTAGAGAGGCAAGTCTTAAAATGAGATGAGGGGATTAAAACCCTCCTCTTTCTGTAGCTGAGAGTCATTATGCTTGCACTCGCATGTCTGGAGAGACGTAGGGCCCTGCCAGCCTTTCTGAGTGAGTCGTGCCTGGAACGTGGAGACAGGCTGGTAACGAGACAGGGCACCAGTCCAGGAAGAGAGCAGTGTGAGTTATTCTTGGTGTTGAACTCCCTTTCTACTACTACGGTCTTTAATAAAGACACAGCAACACTTAAACAGCCTGAACTCTGTCTTCCATGAGGAGCTGAGAGGAAGGCTTTACATCCAGGCTTGGGAAGTAAGAGGTAAGAGAGATGCTGGCAGCCTCAAAGGCCAGAAGAGAAGAGCTGTGTCCCGAGGAGAATGACGTGGTGAGCACAGTGGCAGCTGGTGGGGGCAGAGGGACATGGCCAGAAGAACACAAAGGAACCACGCAGACTAGCCAAAGAACACGTTTGTGCAGGACTAATTTCCAGCAAAAAAAAAAAGAAAAAAAAAGCCAGACGTTTATCATTTCATCATGAATTGGGTTAGGCATGCATGAAATCAGGGAGAATATCAGGACTAGATGTTGTGCTTCCTCATCTCCATGCTACTAATATTTCCAGTATGTCACAGGACAAGCATATGCACATATCCTGAAGGATGATCTACATACATTACCATCTTTATGAAAACTCCAGATGTTTTACTGATTTTAATCTAGATGTTTAACATAGCCTGGAATTTCAAAGGTTATCAGACAGTTGTTTTGCTTTGTTTGTATGAGTGTTTCTTTTCAAAGACTAGTCACAACCAACGTTAACTAAATTGGTCCTGATCAAAAAGAAAAAGAAATTCATAATTATATGGTCAGGAACAAAGTTGAACAACGAGAGCATCTGTAAATTCTTTGGGTGGAATTACATGGGTATTTCAAAGACTATAAAAGAGTAATTTCCACTATGACAGGAAAGCACTGGGTTAGGACAAGTAACGTCATCTGAGCTGGGCACTCATGACCTGTGAAACCTTGGAGGAACCACTGATTCTCATCCTCTGAGCCTCTCCAGCTCTTCATGCCTTACATGGGGATAATAAGCCCTGGTTGCTTACCACAGGGGCACCACTGGCCCATGGCATGCCTCTGTGAAAATGAGAAGAATATAGCCCCTCTGAGCTTACCCAGCCAGTGCAGGTACATAATTTAGTGTGCATTGCATGGACCAGGTTTGAGGCTCCATATATACCCTCAACCAGGGGCTCACATGGTCTGAGCCAACTTGCATGTTCATGAACTGTGGTCATGGCCGATCTCACAAGATGATGGTGAGGATGAAACAAAGGTATTTTGCTAAATGTAAAGGCAACATAAATGTAAGAGAATGCATAAGCTTAAATGTAATCAAAAGCTGGCTTTCAAACCAGAAATATAGAAAGATTCCATGCATGAGGATTTCTCAAAAATTTAAAATCAAGAGACACAAATTATAAGGTATGTACCATACATATCAGTAACAGAATATTTATTAGGTATGGGGCTCTTAGCCAGAATGAAGAACCAGAGGCACCTGAAATCTATTTAAAAGGACACATTGAAGTTTCTATCTCTGGAGGCTTCTGAATTGGGATGTCTGAGAGTCTGTAACCTTCTTATTTATGGCACCCCACTCCAGCACTCTTGCCTGGAAAATCCCGTGGACAGAGGAGCCTGGTGGGCTGTAGTCCATGGGATCGCTAGGACATGACTGAGCGACTTCACTTTCACTCTTCACTTTCATGCACTGGAGAAGGAAATGGCAACCCACTCCAGTGTTCTTGCCTGGAGCATGCCAGGGACGGGGAAGCCTGGTGGGCTGCCGTTCTCTGGGGTCGCACAGAGTCGGACACGACTGAAGCGACTTAGCAGCAACCTTCTTATTTATAAAGCACCCCAGGTTTTCTTTGATGCACATCCTTGCTTGAGCATCACAAGCTTAGAGAATTTAAGCCTAGTAGCTAGTTTAGGTATTTTAAAGCCACATTCACTTTTTTTTGGCCTGAATTATTCAGAGAGCCTTCAAATGAAAAGGAAAACATATGGCATAAAGAATAATAATAATAAAAAAAAAAAAACTAAAGAAGATGCTATGTTCTCCATAAAAATAATCAGTTGGGATATTGCTCACTAAGTTGATAGCTCATAAGATATTTACAGAATGTGTATTCCAAAGTACACAATGCATGGTACAAAGTATCTCTACACTGTCCCCTCCACTGAGCTATCAGGGAAAAAAGCCTAATCTTGTTCCCTACACATTAATAGTCTGTTAAGATGCAATGGAAATCTCAGACGAACATGTCCATCATCAAATCTGACATCCAGTGAGGTCATCATGAAGCAAATCAAAGTAAACAATCAATAATCATTCTGTTTTTATATACATCCAGAACCATCAAATGCAAAGGCAGTAATTTAAACACAAATGCTTCAGTAGTTTGAACCACTATAACCTAAATCATTTATTAAAGCACAAACATTTCTTCTTTCCTCTTAGATTCTATTAAGGTATTTAGCCATAGTCGTCCATCTCCTCAGCTGCTCTATATGTCAGGAAGGATAACAGATAGTACTGAGTACCTGCTTTACGGTATCATTAGCACCATTGGCAAGGAAGGTATATAATTCTGTACAAAATTGAATGGACTCATTTCAGTCTACAACAAGAAGTCAGTGGATTTCCCTAGGCTGACATATTAAAGCATTGCATCTAGGATATAAGTATTCTACTTTTATAAATTCTCAGTTCAGTTCAGTTCAGTCACTCAGTCGTGTCCGACTCTTTGTGACCCCAAGAATCGCAGCACGCCATGCCTCCCTGTCCATCACCAACTCCCAGAGCTCACTCAGACTGATGTCCATTGAGTTGGTGATGCCATCCAGCCATCTCATCCTCTGTCGTCCCCTTCTCCTCCTGCCCCCAATCCCTCCCAGCATCAGAGTCTTTTCCAATGAGTCAACTCTTCACATGAGGTGGCCAAAGTACTGGAGTTTCAGCTTTAGCATCATTCCTTCCAAAGAAATCCCAGGGCTGATCTCCTTCAGAATGGGCTGGTTAGATCTCCTTGCAGTCCAAGGGACTCTCAAGAGTCTTCTCCAACACCACAGTTCAAAAGCATCAATTCTTCGGTGCTCAGCCTTCTTCACAGTCCAACTCTCACATCCATACATGACAACAGGAAAAACCATAGCCTTGACTAGACGGACCTTTGTTGGCAAAGTAATGTCTCTGCTTTTGAATATGCTATCTAGGTTGGTCATAACTTTCCTTCCAAGGAGTAGTTCAGTTCAGTCGCGCAGTCGTGTCCGACTCTTTGTGACCCAATGAATCGCAGCATACCAGGCCTCCCTGTCCATCACCAACTCCCAGAGTTCACTCAGACTCACGTCCATTGAGTCAATGATGCCATCCAGCCATCTCATCCTCTGTCATCCCCTTCTCCTCCTGCCCGCAATCCCTCCCAGCGTCAGAGTATTTTTCAATGAGTCAACTCTTCACATGAAGTGGCCAAAGTACTGGAGTTTCAGCTTTAGCAACATTCCTTCCAAAGAAATCCCAGGGCTGATCTCCTTCAGAATGAACTGGTTGGATCTCCTCCCAGTCCAAAGGACTCTCAAGAGTCTTCTCCAACACCACAGTTCAAAAGCATCAATTTTTCAGCGCTCAGCCTTCTTCACAGTCCAACTCTCACATCCATACATGACCAGTGGAAAAACCATAGCCTTGACTAGACGGACGTTTGTTGGCAAAGTAATGTCTCTGCTTTTCAATATGCTATCTAGGTTGGTCATAACTTTTCTTCCAAGGAGTAAGCATCTTTTAATATCATGGCTACAGTCACCATCTGCAGTGATTTTGGAGCCCCCCAAAAATAAAGTCTGACACTTTCCACTGTTTCTCCATCTATTTCCCATGAAGTGATAGGACCGGATGCCATAATCTTGGTTTTCTGAATGTTGAGCTTTAAGCCAACTTTTTCACTCTCCTTTTTCACTTTCATCAAGAGGCTTTTTAGTTCCTCTTCACTTTCTGCCATAAGGGTGGTGTCATCTGCATATCTGAGGCTATTAATATTTCTCCTGGCAATCTTGATTCCAGCTTGTGCTTCTTCCAGCCCAGCATTTCTCATGATGTATTCTGCATATAAGTTAAATAAGCAGGGTGACAATATACAGCCTTGACGTACCCATTTTCCTTTTTGGAACCAGTCTGTTTTTCCATGTCCAGTTCTAACTGTTGCTTCCTGGCGTGCATACAAATTTCTCAAGAGGCAGGTGAGGTGGTCTGGTATTCCCATCTCCTTCAGAATTTTCCACAGTTTATTGTGATCCACACAGTCAAAGGCTTTGGCATAGTCAATAGAGCAGAAATAGATGTTTTTCTGGAACTCTCTTGCCTTTTCAATGATCCATTGGATGTTGGCAATTTGGTCTCTGGTTCCGCTGCCTTTTCTAAAACCATCTTGAACATCTGGAAGTTCACAGTTCACGTATTGCTGAAGCCTGGCTTAGAGAATTTTGAGCATGACTTTACTAGCGTGTGAGATGAGTGCAAGTGTGCGGTCGTTTGAGCATTCTTTGGCATTGCCTTTCTTTGGGATTGGGATGAAAACTGACCTTTTCCAGTCCTGTGGCCACTGCTGAGTTTTCCAAATTTGCTGGCATATTGAGTGCAGCACTTTCACAGCATCAGCTTTCAGGATTTGAAAGAGCTCAACTGGAATTCCATCACCTCCACTAGCTTTGTTAGTAGTGATGCTTTCTAAGGCCCACTTGACTTCATGTTCCAGGTATCTGGCTCTAGGTGAGTGATCACACCATCATGATTATCTGGGTCATGAAGATCTTTTTTGTATAGTTCTTCTGTGTATTCTTGCCACATCTTCTTAATATCTTCTGCTTCTGTTAGGTCCATACCATTTCTGTCCTTTATCGAGCCCATCTTTGCATGAAATGTTCCCTTGGTATTTCTCATTTAATTGAAGAGATCTCTAGTCTTTCCCATTCTGTTGTTTTCCTCCTTTCTTTGCATTGATCACTGAGGAAGACTTTCTTATCTCTTCTTGCTATTCTTTGGAACTCTGCATTCAGATGTTTATATGTTTCCTTTTCTCCTTTGCTTTTAGCTTCTCTTCTTTTCACAGCTATTTGTAAGGTGTCCCCAGACAGCCATTTTGCTTTTTTGTATTTCTTTTCCATGGGGATGGTCTTGATCCCTGTCTCCTGTACAATGTCACGAACCTCATTCCATAGTTCATCAGGCACTCTATCTTTCAGATCTAGGCCCTTAAATCTATTTCTCACTTCCACTGTATAATTATAAGGGATTCTATTTAGGTCATACCTGAATGGTCTAGTAGTTTTCCCTACTTTCTTCAATTTCAGTCTGAATTTGGCAATAAGGAGTTCATGGTCTCAAAAACGACAGAATAATCTCTGTTCATTTCCAAGGCAAACCATTCAATATCACAGTAATCCAAGCCTATGCCCCAACCAGTAACGCTGAAGAAGCTGAAGTTGAATGGTTCTATGAAGACCTAAAAGACCTTTTAGAAATAACACCCCCAAAAGATGTCCTTTTCATTATGGGGGACTGGAATGCAAAAGTAGGAACTCAAGAAACACCTGGAGTAATAGGCAAATTTGGCCTTGGAGTATGGAATGAAGCATGGCAAAGACTAATAGAGTTTTGCCAAGAAAACGCACTGGTCATAGCAAACACCCTCTTCCACCAACACAAGAGAAGACTCTACACATGGACATCACCAGATGGTCAACACCAAAATCAGATTGATTATATTCTTTGTAGCCAAAGATGGAGAAGCTCTATACAGTCAACAAAAACAAGACCAGGAGCTGACTGTGGCTCAGATCATGAACTCCTTATTGCCAAATTCCAAGGAGTAAGCGTCTTTTAATTTCATGGCTGCAGTCACCATCTGCAATAACTATGTTTAATTATCACAGAAAAGTAAAGGGGGGAAAATAAACCAGACAAATGGTCAGGGACTCTAGATTTTGAACTGATGTTTTACTGTTTCCAACCTCACTGAAAAGACATTGTCTTTAGATTATTAACACCTAATCAATGAAGAAATCAGCTTGGAATCCGATCCTAAAATACTTTGGAAAAAAATAACTCATACAAGATTGACTCTGACATGTGGAGCCTTTTTATATAATGGATTTGTAAAGTAAGGATAACCAAAGACAAGATTAGAAAAATGAGTTTCTGGTTGCCATGGCAATTCAGGCACTGTACTACCACCCACTCTAACAGCAACACTTAAATGATGAACATAAAGACAGAGTGGAGCCCACACAGAAGTGGGTGTCAAAAGCTAAGAAGTTAAACTGTAGATACTGTAGAGGTGATGGAACCCTTAGTAGAGTTACATAGGAAGTGACCACTGCATAATGGGGAAATTTTCTTGAAGTAGATCTCAGTCTGTTAAAATCCAGATGGTTCATGAGTGCCCATATCTTACCCTAGTCTTGCTGTTATTTAGTTGCTAAGTTGTATCTGACTCTTTTGCAACCCTAGGGACTGTAGCCCACCAGGATCCTCTATCCATGGAATTCTCCAGGCAAGAATACTGGAGTGGGTTGCCATTTCCTTCTTCAGGGGCTCTAGGACCCAGAGATTGAACCTGCATCTCCTGTATTGACGGGCTTTCCCGGTAGCTCAGCTGGTGAAGAATCAGCCTGCAATATAGGAGACCCTGGTTCAATTCCTGGGTCAGGAAGATCCCCTGGAGAAGGGATAGGCTATCCACTCCAGTATTCTTTGGCTTCCCTGGTGAATCAGATGGTAAAGAATCTGCCTGCAATGAGGGAGACCTGGGTTTGATCCCTGGGTTGGGAAGATCCCCTGGCAGAGGGCATGGCAACCACTCCTGTATTCTTGCCTGGAGAATCCTCATGGATAGACGAGCCTGGCAGGCTACAGTCCATGGGGTCACGAAAAGTCAGACACGACTGAGCGACTAAGCACAGCACGGCTCCTGTGTTAGCAGAGAGGTTCTTTACCAATGAGCCACCAGGGAAGCTACTACCCTACACTGCTGCTGCTGCTGCTGCTGCTAAGTCGCTTCAGTCGTGTCCGACTCTGTACGACCCCAGAGACAGCAGCCTACCAGGCTCCCCGGTCCCTGGGATTCTCCAGGCAAGAACACTGGATTGGGTTGCCATTGCCTTCTCCAAAGCATGAAAGTGAAAAGTGAAAGTGAAGTCTCTCAGTCATGTCTGACTCTTCACAACCCCATAGACTGCAGCCTACCAGGCTCCTCCACCCATGGGATTTTCCAGGCAAGAGTACTGGAGTGGGGTGTCACTGCCTTCTCCGTATCCTACGCTAGTGAAGACTAAATTGTCATTCCTGTGTCAGCAAGCAGTGGCCCTGACAATTTTGCAGAGTGCTTATCAGAGGAGAGAGAAAGTTTTAGGTCCTATTCATCATGTAATTGAATGGTAGTAGGTAGGTAGAACACATATTGAAAGCTATTAAAAGAAAAGCTAATGGAAATGTTCTATTTTAAATTTTGAATTGTGAGAAATGAATATAGCACCTCTTAGTGTAACGATGAGACAGGCCCACTTACCAGGAGTCCACAATATACAGGTAAAGTAGAGATATAAGGTACATTTCATTGAGTATTAAGAAAACTATTCTAAGATTTATCATGAATTATATGATAGAAAAAAAAAATACTGCTAACGTTATCAATTTAAAACATCTTAATTACAGAGATACTATTTACAGTGTGGAAAGTTATTTCTTAGAAGTGATGAAACATGGTATATATCTCATTTTCCTCTGTAACCATTCTTGTACTATAATTCAGTGCATTCATTCATTTAGTCAGTGAATATTTTTAGTCTTTCTAATATGACAGCTACCTTTGCAAAGTGCCAATTTTATATTGTCTGTCAATCGTATGGCCATTTTTATAGTCCTGAGAGAACGATCTCATTGAGTGGACTCCCTGACAACTGTGAAAAAGATCCTGGGATTCAAAATGAACACATGATACAAGTAACTCAGTGAGGTGTCTTTCTGGCTTGTGTGTCAGGATACACTTGAATGTAATAAAAATGACGTATTTTTCAAGTTATAAATGTCAACATCAAAATTCATATGTACTTATCATTTATCTCCAACTTACATATTATCAACCTAAAGTTTACTTATAAATTAATGTGTTTCCTATAAAACAATGACAGATTTTGGATGGGGCTCAAGCCAGTTCAAAAATGCCATTTAATTCACAACTATTAATAGATAAATTATCACACTCTGGTTTCATTTCAGACCACAGTAGTCTTCTCTGACACAGGACGGCATCTCGTTCCTCACATCCTAGAACATCTGCAAACCCCACACATCCTCCTCTTAGTGGCAATAGCAAAATCACCTCCTAGTGGCCTCAGAACATTCTGGAGAGGCTCTGGGATCCACTTACCAGAGTAACAGCAGTGTTTCTGGAGGTGTCAGTTAAAGCAGTTGTAGGGATATCCCAGTGGAACATCCACTTCTAAGTTCAGGATGTTCCTAAGTGGGGTGTACATATTTTCAAAAAGAGAAAATCGAGATTCAACTGGACCATGAGCCAGATTCTACATTCAGCCCCATTCCAGGTTTAAACACGCTTTGCTTCAACTCAAGAAAGGTGGGGAGAATATAATTCTTCCCTGACCCTGTGAAATAAATACATAACTTTTTACTGAAAGCCAGAAATCTGGAGTCAGAGGACTGAGCTGCTGAGAGGATTCCTAGAAACAGGACTTTAGGCGAGATCCTCACCCTTTCTGAGCCTCAGTGTTCTGACTTCTAATTATGGGGCTCAAAGGTTTGTGACATACAGATGTACATCAGGTGTACAGTTGTGACAAAAAGTAAAAATGCTAATCTTTATTTTCATAAAAATTCTACAATATAATAAATTGGTATTAGCATAATATAGGTGGTGGAATATAGGGGTATTCAACTTGGCATATGCTTACCATTTTTCATAATAAATGGTTGGGAAACAGAGCAAATATGGTTTAAAAGCTGTGACCCTCTGGTTGGGGTAAGATTTCTACCTCAGTCTCTCTAGTACCAAGAACTGTAAAGGCTCGGAGATTTTACTTTCCTGCCAGCAAACAGATCAGGTGCTCACTGCCCCCTGGATGCTGTAAGAAGACAAGACTCCTGACTCAGAGACAAAAGACATTATCATTCATAAAAGCATCAGCAGGTGTACCAGCTCCTCAAGCCCCATTGTTCACAGGGTGACACAAAGAGGGCCAGGAGATGCCCGCCCAGGCTGGGGGCTGTGCTACAGCAGAGGAAGCCCAAGCTTGGGAACCTGCTTCTCTTCTAGCAAGCAGCAAGCCTGCCCGACTTTTGCCCCAGGGTCTTTGTTTCAGTGGACGGTGAACCCACCCATACTTAGTTTCAGGAGGAGACAGCATTCCAGATTATTCTTCCAAGGTTATTTACTCTTCAAGACCTTTGAAAAACTAGTCTGAGACAAAAGCCATCAGGACCTCTACTTGTAAGCCACACAAGAGCATACTGTCTCCAAACACTTAGTGTGTACAACATACAGATTAAAAAATCTAACAAGCAGTATAATAGTAACAGCTATCATGTAAGTTAGGAGTAAAATGCAGACATTATGCTAGGCATTTGATGTTGATTATAACATTTTAAAAAATAATTGTACTTATTTCTTTCCTTATTTTTGGCTGTGCTGGGTCTTTGTTGCTCCGAGGGCTTTTCTCTAGTTGTGGTGAGCAGCGGCTACCCTCTAGCTGTGATGGGTGGGCTTCTCATTGCAGTGGCTATTCTTGTTGCTGAGCACAGGCTTTAGGGTGTGCGGGCTTCAGTAGCTGCAGTTTGGGACACTAGCACACAGGCTCTGTAGTTATGGCACATAGGCTTAGTTGCTCCGAGGTATGTGGGATCTTTCCAGATCAGGGATCAAATCCATGTCTCCTGCATTGGCAGGCAGATTCTTTATCACTGAGCTACCAGGGAAGCCTTGATTATAACATTTAATTGGCACAAAAAAAGAGGTGGCTACTTTTCCCACCTTTATTTTTCAAATGAAGAAAATGAAGCCATTATTCAAGTAAGTCATGAAACTAGAAGACATAATATTATTGATCAGTGGAAGTAGAATTTGAACACAAATTCTATGCTTTTAATCACCAAGCTTAACACTTTTAAAATATATACTACATACTCCTACCCCTGCATATACCTCATCAGTTTGCAATTAATCATTCATGTGTCTGTCTTTCCCACTAGACTAAATTCTAAAGGTCAGGCGAGACATTCTTAGCTTTAACAGTACATGGCTAGTGTATACTAGATATTCAAACACTGTTAGTTAAAAAATAAATGTTTTTAGCTAGCCTTCAGAAAATTATTCTCAGAATAAGGTGAAGGTACTTCTTGTGCTTTTTCATACTCTATTCTGAGGATATCATGTATTTGCAGATGAATATTCATGACATGTTCTAAAATAAGTAAAACATTTTTATTCTTATTTTTAAGATAAACTCCAGATTGGGGCATTTATAACATAACATAAAATGGTCTTTCCTGACAAATTTTTTAAATCCTTATTCTGGAAACATCTTCAGCTAAATTTTTAAGGTATTTAAAACATGAATTTGTGAAAGTTCTAACTAGATTAGAACATAGTGGTTGAATATTAGTGTAGCAAGGACCTTTAGAAGTCAGCCGCTGCTGTTGTTCAGTCGCTAAATCGTATCTGACTCTTTTGCAACCCCATGGACTGTAGCCCGCCAGCTACTCTGTCCATGGCATCTTCCAGGTAAGAATAGTAGAGTAGGTTGCTATTTCTTTTTCCAGGGTATCTTCCTGATGTAGGGACTGAATCTGTGACTCCTGCGTTTCAGGCAGATTCTTTACTGCTGAGTCACCTGGGAAGTCCCTAGAAGATAGCTAAACCGCTCCTCAAAAAATAAAAAGAAATAATGAACAGAGAAACCAGTTCTCCAAAGAAAGTCCAATACTTAAGAAGATCAAAGTGGAGATTCCAGTTAATGTGGAAGTAAGACATATGGAAAGTGAAAGTGAAGTCGCTTAGTCGTGTCTGACTCTTTGCAACCCCATGGACTGTAGTCTACCAGGTTCTCCGTCCATGGGATTTTCCAGGCAAGAATACTGGAGTGGGTTGCCATTTCCTTCTCCAAATGTGAAAGTGAAGTCACTCAGTTGTGTCCGACTCTTTGCAACCCCGTGGACTGCAGTCAATTATTTTCTGTTCCCTACTGAGTGGTCTTTTTCAGGTTACCAGGGAGCCCAAAGGTTTCTGAGGAACACAGCTGAGATTGGTTGATTTAGTTCATTCTTCTCATTTTTGGATTGTAATACTTAAGACCTACAGTAGCTCATCTAAAATTTTTAGTGGCTGCTCCTTACTAAAATTTCAGATTTTCAAAGTCTCAGTCTGGTGTTCATTATACTCCATTGCCTCTTAATTATATAGAAATATTAATATATTGGTGTGACAGTCTCAGCATTACCCTATATGATATTATTACAAATGAAGATAATTAAAGCCAAAGTTACATTTGCTGGCATGAAAGCATTACGCTAGGACTGCCTATGCTAACTAAATTTTTTAAAAAGAAATATATCAAGAAGCCTACATGCAATTTTATTTTTATTTCACCTATGATATAAATGATGCATTGTCTAAAAGTCATCACCTTTCAGAGATGGATGTTTCCTTTTTTTAGTGAATCAAGTAGGGCCAGTCTACCTTTTTGTCCCTGAAGGTAACTAGAAATCTGGTGCCTTTACAGAAAAATTATGAGGTTTTCTTTAATAATAGATAGGATATTAACTCTTGGATGTGAAATTCCTATTAATGCTGTGACTTCAAAGTAAATATTTTCATCAAATATTAATATAATCTAAATAAGAAAACCGAGTTTACCAGCACCCTTCCCCCAACCTCTTTCCTCTAAAGGGCTCTTGTTTAAGCCTATAACTGCCTTAATCTCTCTGAAACGGGTAATAACCTTGACTTATCAGTCCCAGAGGTAATATGCTAATGGTTTGTTTTCATTCAAATTCCCATTCTACCTCCTTTTCTTACAAAATTGTGGTAAAGCTCCAAGAGTTCTGAACACATTAGTACCATTTTTTGGTGAGCTTCCCTGGTGGATCAGTTGGTAAAGGATCTGCCTGAAATGCAGGAGACACAGGTTCAATCCCTGGGTCAAGAAGATCTGTGGAGAAGGAAATGGCAGCCCACTCCAGTATTCTTGCCTGGGAAATTCCATGGACAGAGGAGCCTGGTGGGCTAAAGTCCATGGATTTGAAAGAGCCAAACACGACTTAGCGACTAAACCACCACCTCAGAACTAACTGTGACACATTGAAGTATTGTTGAGAATGGCTGTTCTTGGGACTGATTTCCAAATCTCTCATGGCTACAGAGCCTGAAACATATGCAGTGACACAGTGAGTACTAAATAAAGAAAAAAAATATTGTTCTTCTAATAATACACACATATAAAAATAATAGTCTTGCTTTATTGGACTGAGTACTCAGTCTGCCCAAACATACCCTGTATATTATTTATTTTGTATGGGATTTCCTCAGATAAATAAGAGTAATATCATTATACATGTGAGTGAAGAATAAGTGACATTTCAACAATGCCTACAGCAACCACATTCTATGATAAATATGTGTTGCCTTGAATTCAGGTGATTTGAATAAGTCCCATCAATATGACCATCACAAAGGCAAGCAAGTCACCTGGCTGCCATTTGTATCCAACCATTTTTATTGCCCTTTGAATATTTTACTCTCATTGTCAATTAATTGATAAATTTTATTAAGCCTTTATTATATGTCAGATCCTGCCTATGTATGGTGATATTATGGGAGATGAGTCAAACACCAAACTCTTTCCAGAGTTATTGGGGAAGAAAGTCAAGGAAACAGGCAGATACTATGCACTGTGAGATAATCTAAGATGAGATAATCTACAAAAGGAGGACTGATGATTCTTGTGGAGGTGACTAGAATGCAAAAGTAGGAAGTCAAGAAACACCTGGAGTAACAGGCAAATTTGGCCTTGGAATACCGAATGAAGTAGGATAAAGACTAATAGAGTTTTGCCAAGAAAATGCACTGGTCATAACAAACACCCTCTTCCAACAACACAAGAGAAGACTCTATACATGGACATCACCAGATGGTCAACACCAGAATCAGATTGATTATATTCTTTGTAGCCAAAGATGGAGAAGCTCTATATAGTCAGCAAAAACAAGACCAGGAGCTGACTGTGGCTCAGATCATGAACTCCTTATTGCCAAATTCAGACTTAAATTGAAGAAAGTAGGGAAAACCACTAGACCATTCAGGTATGACCTAAATAGAATCCCTTATGATTATACAGTAGAAGTGAGGAATAGATTTAAGGGCCTAGATCTGATAGATAGAGTGCCTGATGAACTATGGAATGAGGTTCGTGACATTGTACAGGAGACAGGGATCAAGACCATCCGCATGGAAAAGAAATACAAAAAAGCAAAATGGCTGTCTGGGGACACCTTACAAATAGCTGTGAAAAGAAGAGAAGTGAAAAGCAAAGGAGAAAAGGAAAGATATGAGCATCTGAATGCAGAGTTCCAAAGAATAGCAAGAAGAGATAAGAAAGCCTTCCTCAGTGATCAATGCAAAGAAATAGAGGAAAACAACAGAATGGGAAAGACTAGAGATCTCTTCAAGAAAATGAGAGATACCAAGGGAACATTTCATGCAAAGATGGGCTCAATAAAGGACAGAAATGGTATGGACCTAACAGAAGCAGAAGATATTAAGAAGAGGTGGCAAGAATACACAGAAGAACTGTACAAAAAAAGATCTTCACGACCCAGATAACCACGATGGTGTGATCACTCACCTAGAGCCAGACATCCTGGAATGTGAAGTCAAGTGGGCCTTAGAAAGCATCAATACAAACAAAGCTAATGGAGGTGATGGAATTCCAGTTGAGCTCTTTCAAATCCTGAAAGATGATGCTGTGAAAGTGCTGCACTCAATATACCAGCAAATTTGGAAAACTCAGCAGTGACCACAGGACTGGAAAAGGTCAGTTTTCATTCCAATCCCAAAGAAAGGCAATGCCAAAGAATGCTCAAACTACCACACAATTGCACTCATCTCACATGCTAGTAAAGTAATGCTCAAAATTCTCCAAGCCAGGCTCCAGCAATACGTGAACTATGAACTTCCTGATGTTCAAACTGGTTTTAGAAAAGGCAGAAGAACCAGAGATCAAATTGCCAACATCCGCTGGATCATGGAAAAAGCAAGAGAGTTCCAGAAAAACATCTATTTCTGCTTTATTGACTATGCCAAAGCCTTTGACTGTGTGGATCACAATAAGCTGTGGGAAATTCTGAAAGAGATTGGAATACCAGACCACCTGATCTGCCTCTTGAGAAATTTGTATGCAGGCCAGGAAGCAACAGTTAGAACTGGACATGGAACAACAGACTGGTTCCAAATAGGAAAAGGAGTACGTCAAGGCTGTATATTGTCACCCTGCTTATTTAACTTATAGGCAGAGTACATCATGAGAAACCCTGGACTGGAAGAAGCACAAGCTGGAATCAAGATTGCCAGGAGAAATATCAGTAACCTCAGATATGCAGATGACACCACCCTTATGGCAGAAAGTGAAGAGGAACTAAAAAGCCTCTTGATGAATGTGAAAGTGGAGAGTGAAAAAGTTGGCTTAAAGCTCAATATTCAGAAAACGAAGATCATGGCATCTGGTGTCATCACTTCATTGGAAATAGATGGGGAAACAGTGGAAACAGTGTCAGACTTTATTTTTGGGGGGCTCCAAAATCACTGCAGATGGTGATTGCAGCCATGAAATTAAAAGACGCTTACTCCTTGGAAGGAAAGTTATGACCAACCTAGATAGCATATTCAAAAGCAGAGACATTACTTTGCCAACAAAGGTTCATCTAGTCAAGGCTATGGTTTTTCCTGTGGTCATGTAGGGATGTGAGAGTTGGACTGTGAAGAAGGCTGAGTGCCGAAGAATTGATGCTTTTGAACTGTGGTGTTGGAGAAGACTCTTGAGAGTCCCTTGGACTGCAAGGAGATCCAACCAGTCCATTCTGAAGGAGATCAGCCCTGGCATTTCTTTGGTAGGAATGATGCTAAAGCTGAAACTCCAATACTTTGGCCACTTCATACAAAGAGTTGACTCATTGGAAAAGACTCTGATGCTGGGAGGGATTGTGGGCAGGAGGAGAAGGGGACGACAGAGGATGAGATGGCTGGATGGCATCACTGACTCGATGGATGTGAGTCTGAGTGAACTCCGGGAGTTGGTGATAGACAGGGAGGCCTGGCATGCTGCGATTCATGGGGTCACGAAGAGTCAGACACTACTGAGCGACTGAACTGAACTGAAGGAAGAAAGATTTGACTTAGACGTGGGAAATCACTGAAGGCTTCACAAAGTAATCTAATTTGAGACCAGAAGCTCCTGATAATCTGGCCTTCGGGTATGTTTCTCCGACTCTCTTCTTTCTACTCTTTGTTGACCCAGTTCTTACCATCACTTAGGTTTCAGTTTAGTGTCTCTTCGGGGATACTTATTCTCCTAAACTACATTTATGCCCTTTCAGTTCTGAGACACTACTGACACTTTTCATGATCTCTTCTTTCTCTCTCTCTGCAATCAGCCTGGAGGCCCATAAGGGTAAGATTTATGTTTATTTTGTTGTAATTTATTTAGGTTTGGGGGTGGTCAGGTAAAAGGGTGAGAAAGCAGCAGTTCCTTTTTTAGGCTATCTTCTAATGGATAATGCTTCTATTTTCTTTTCCATTTCCCAAAACGTAAGGTTGGCTTGCAAAAGTTATTAAACAACAAGCTAACTGTGAAATGTCAACCCTTATTCTACACTTTCTCTGTTCAGAGCATCACATGAAGACTCCAATGTGATTTAAATGGCTTTCTGATTTTGGTAGTCCATTGAAAAAAAGGAGTTTGAAAGTTGGTGTATACTATTAACAATTACTCTACCAGAGATGCCATGATTGTTTCTGAAAAATATCTTTTTAAAAGCTGGATACAGAAAAAAGAGAGAGAATTGAGAATACTGGCAAATAAATGGTTAAGCTGATGGAATATGAATCCTTCTGCTACCACTACCAGAGAGCAATCACAGAGCACTGCAGGGGGCTTATAAGTGGGATAAAAATGAGACTCTAGGTCTCAATGTTGTTAAAGAACACGTGTCGGATAAGGTAAGTGAATATAAGATCTGGAAATACATCTTGACATGTTGAATTTAAAGATGACGATTAAAGGTAAAGAAGTTAAAAAACAGACTTGGAACCATAATGAGGCCCCAGGATAGACATAGGTGTGGATTGGCTCAAATGAGGAGGAGGTGAGATAGTAGAGATGTCAAGAAGAGATTGAGAAACTGGGTATTGATCAAGTTATCCATGCAGAAACAAGTTAGGAAGAGGAGGAATGATGCAAGTTAAAGCAAAGAGAAGGGGCATAAAATTACACAACAAGATGTCATCAGTTTCAGATTAGTGGGGGTTTGTACAGAACAAAAGGAAAACACTGACCTGAAAGTTATGCTGGGGTACGAGGACTTCACCAAGACCTCCTCTAGTGGGTTGAATGGCAGCATTCAAAAAGATATGCCCATGCCCTAATTCTCAGAACTTGTATTACCTTATTTGAAAAAGATAAACTTATATTAAAAATCTTGAGATGAGACAATCATCTGGATTCTATAAGCCAATGGGAAAAAACAAAAATAACCTGGCAGAAAAACAGGCAAAACTCATGAACAGAAGAGATACAAGGAAGGCCATATTTATATTAAAAGTACTCACTTCAATATAAATCCGATGCAAAAAAAGATAATTTTATGGCAAAATTTTAAAGTCTGATAATTTTGAATGTTAGCCAAATGTGAATGATAGAAAATCTTATACATAGCTGGTGGGAAACTAATTTGATTAACCACTGGAAAATAAATTGCCTATTTTAAGTTAAACATTGTATACTCTTCTAGAAATTCTACTTCTAGAGAAACTCTTGCACATGTCTCAGGAAATAATGCAAGAAAGTTTATAATATCATAATTACACAAAGAAGAATTAAGTGGTATGTCTAAACCACTGAATATTATACAGCAGTGAAAGTAAATAAATTACAACTACTCATTCATGGGTTAGTTGGCTGGTTGTTTTGCTCAACTGCATCCTTCTCAACAAGGCCTTTCATGAACAACCCTTTAAAGACTGCCATCTACCTTTACCTCAGCACTCTGGATTCTTCTAATCCTATTCTATGTTTCCTTATCAGGTCTTACCTTCTAACATATGATGTCACTTACATATCTGTTACATCTATTGTTTATTGCCTGTCTCCTCCCAGTAGAACATAAGCTCTATGAGAGTAGGAATCCTTATCTAGTTTGTGTGATGTACACCAAGCACATGACAGAGGAGCTGGCATACAGTCTACATTCAATAAATGTTTATTGAATAATGAATGAATGTGGGTTGATCTTTGAAATGTAATGTTTACTAGAATAAAAAACAACTCAAGGAAGAATATCAAATTATAATCAAACAAAACTAAATTTGTTGTTTGAGAATACAAATTTCTGTGATAAATCTGAAAAGAAAATCTGAAAAGCAAGGGTGCAATGAAAAGAAACTCAGGAGAGTATTAATCTCTGTGTACAAGGCGGGGGTAGATAACAAGAAGAACACAGAGGGCTTTCATTATGCTTGTAATATTCTGTGTGGGAGCAGTGAAGTGAATTTCATTGCTATGCTTCACAATGTGTTTATATGTACTCTTTTTAAAAAATCTATCAAGTGATACATAAATCTTTACATACATAAAAGAAAAAAAGTAGAAGTTAACATTAAAAATGGCATAGGGGTAGAAGACAACAGAATAAAACATATTAGAGTAAAACACAGGCAAAAAGTCTTAACCGTAATTATTGTTCCTGATGTTCTCACTTCAGTTGTGTGGAACTTTCAATTATGTGTGTGCATACGTATTATAGAATTATCAATACATAGAGAATAGACTGTGTTAACGCTGTGGTCAAAAATGTTTAAATCCACTTTTCTAAGAAATTCCAGTGTTATCTGGTTGAGCATGATGGCCCATAGAATTAAACACTGTGCGAAGAACACAGAATGTGTCAAGTCCTAAGGATTATGCTAGCATGCATCCAGGTATTCATATGGGAAGAAAAGCAATCAGTTAGGTAAACACAATCCCGGTTAGCTAAATAGCTCAAGTTCCGAAATTTAGAGTCTCAGTATTTTGCCCAAGATGTTTCTTGGCTTCTCTGGAAAACCTGCCTTACCACTGATTTGAATTCAATATTGAGAGAATCAATGAGGTCAGTCTGTCTAAATGAATGTCTTCTTGGTTAGGCTCACTAGGACACAACTTAGCAACTGAACGACAACAACAAAAACAGTGCTTGGTTACTCAGTCGTGTCTGACTCTTCAGACACTACTATAGTTGTGGACTATAGTCTGCCAGGCTCCTCTGTCAAGGAAAATCTCTAGACAAGAATACTGGAGTAGGTATCCATTCCCCTCTCTAAAGAATCTTCCTGACCCAGGGATTGAACTCAGGTCTCCTGCACTGAAGGCAGATTCTTTACCATCTGAGGGCTCCTGGTAGTAATAATAATAATAGCAATAATAAACAGCTGACTGCTATTCCACTATCCCCACTGAGAACAATCCATTAAGAGTTTTACCAGACACTAAACACACACACACATATTAATAAAAATTATTACAGCAATGTTACCAGCCCAGAACCTGAAAATGGAGAAATGTAAGAAGGATTTCTTATTTATACTCAGAGACTGGAATGAAGTCATGGATCTTCACTGATAGAAAGATTGCAAAATGTTAGCTTTTCTAGCTTTTATGTGTCCTATGAATTTGAGGGATAAAATCTTAAAATAGGAGCTACCACATTTCATTATATCTACCACTCTATCTGCTGCAAGTTGTACCATGATAGTATACAACAACAAAGAAAAAAAAAACAAAAAACACTGCAATTTAACTATGAAATACCATGGAAGTTACACTCTGATTTTAGATTTATATACAGTAGAGGAAGAATCGGAGAAGGCAATGGCACCCCACTCCATTACTCTTGCCTGGAAAATCCCATGGATGAAGTAGTAGGCTGCAGTCCATGGGGTCGCTAGGAGTTGGATGTGACTCAAGTGACTTAGCAGAATAGCCTTAGAAATGATTTTGTCAGTTTTAAGCTTTCTCAGATAGCAGCTGGGGCTAAATTTTACAGGCTCAACCAAACTTTTTAAGGGGGTAAAGATTTAATAAATGTTTCATTATAATCATCACTTAATATTTAATGAAAAGGGCCTAGAAGACAACCAGAGGAATGATTCAGGGCTAGGGTCTATTTAGCAAAGAACAGTTAGAACTCCAGGGCACTTCTATTGATAAATCCTGGTATCACAGTGAACAACCCTGAGATACTCTCATGTCAAATATCCCTAGATTTTAATGCACCAGTGGTGAGTATAACAAGGTTTTTGTCGATCACATAGAATCAAGGATCTACATAGGCCTGTTTAATCATAGTAGCGATCTCTATTTTTTATGACTGTCAGTTACTGTCCCATGTGATTTGGACAGATACTCAATTTCATTTTATTCACTTTCATTCAGTTTACTAACAGAATTTACTAACAGAATGCCTATTTACATAAATATAGGAAAGTAAATGAAGGCTCTGTGGATTGGTAGTAATTTAGTTCAGCACTTAGCACAGATTTTTCAAATTAAAGCATTAATTTGCTATCTTTTCATCACATTCAAATCTCAGCTGTTTGGGGTTCTTAAAGTAAAAAGTAATCCTTCTGACTAAACATATTTTGCTTTAAACTTTCCTGAGAGGAAATTAGTACGTGACTCACTTCAAAGATAGAGATTACAATAGGGTGACCCTTAAGTGAGTGGAGCCTTTTCTTCATGTAATAGTTGAAGAGGTCAAAGCTATTAATGTTTTTTGTAACTTAAGCCAGGCACATTTGGAAGGGCATCTCAAATTCTTGTCACATTGTTCAAGAAGTTGGAAGCTCAGGTGCAATAGTGTTTAAAATCCTTTCTGATCTGTGATCTTTTACAAACTCCAGCTATTGAAAAGTCAGCAAAAGGCATCCCCGAATCCCTTCTATGTCCCAACTCTCACTGTCCTGTTCTTTGCCAGAACAAAAGGATGTATGAGACACAAAGAGAACAGTGTACTAGGGGGCCATGCAGAAATACCAAATCTCTTTCACATTTCAAATATTCAGCTGGTATAGATAGGAAGAGTTTCCTCAGTAAAATACAATCCATTCGTGTACAACCTGAGGAGCAATGAAAAGCAATAAAGACATCGAGTGTTAAGAGGTCAAAATTCAATAGCGAAAGACAAGTATGTCAAGTCAGAATTAATTTGACTGGGCAGCTTTGATCTTTTTTTCAAAATCAGATTGACACACAGCTAGATTCTCATGAGAGAAATGTATTATAATTTGGTAATGTGTCATCAGATAGCCTGCATGAATTGAAATATGAACTGAAGATATAGTTTTATTGGGTCATCTCACACTGTGTTACTTTATTAATGATTTGCAAGCTGATCCAGATGCCACATTGGAAATGTTGGTCTTTACAAGCAAGATCTATTGGGGGACTGATCTTAATTGACAGAGCCAAAAAATAGAATATTTCCTGGACTTGAAATAAATTGTCTTAAGGACAAATATAAATAAAATCTAAATAAGATATTAAAGTAATTCAATTTTATCTTCATTTTCTTTAATTTTTAGTTCAGTTCAGTTCAGTTCAGTCACTCAGTCATATCCGACTCTTTGCGACCCCATGAATCGCAGCATGCCAGGCCTCCCTGTCCACCACCAACTCCCAGAGTTCACTCAGACTCATGTCCATTGAGTCAGTGATGCCATCCAGCCATCTCATCCTCTGTCGTCCCCTTCTCCTCCTGCCCCCAATCCCTCCCAGCATCAGAGTCTTTTCCAATGAGTCAACTCTTTGCATGAGGTGGCCAAAGTACTGGAGTTTCAGCTTTAGCATCATTCCTACCAAAGAAATCCCAGGGCTGATCTCCTTCAGAATGGACTGGTTGGATCTCCTTGCAGTCCAAGGGACTCTCAAGAGTCTTCTCCAATACTACAGTTCAAAAGCATCAATTCTTCAGTGCTCAGCTTTCTTCACAGTCCAACTCTCACATCCATACATGACCACAGGAAAAACCATAGCCTTGACTAGATGGACCTTTGTTGGCAAAGTAATGTCTCTGCTTTTCAATATGCTATCTAGGTTGGTCATGACTTTTCTTCCAAGGAGTAAGCGTCTTTTAATTTTAGAGCATATTAATTGATATGATTGCTAAAATATATCAACTTTAATTGTGTAACAAGTTAACAATTTTTTGATCAATGACATTATAATACTTTGCTTTAATAATCTTCTAAAATTATTTTCAAAGCTCTGAATTATATCTTTTTTTGTTCCTTTCATTCAAATCCAGATCTGAATAGGAAGGAATTACATGGGAATTTTCAATTTCTTTGATAAGTAAGTATTGAAATCATTACAGTTCTACCTTAAACCTATAACAGAAGTATTGTGTGCAGTTCTTATAAATGTTGATGATCTAAGTGGGGAAGCCAAGAATAAATTAATACCATAGATGTTTTATTATTAATGGTTAAATTTTATGCTATCTATAATATCCACAATGTACAGTATAATATTGCATTATAAACTGTCAGTGAAGGAACATTAACTGTTATGAGAATATATATATATACCAGTTCAGTTCAGTTCAGTCGCTCAGTCGTGTCTGACTCTTTGCGACCCCATGAGTCACAGCATGCCAGGCCTCCCCAGCTCACCTAAAATTGAATAAATACATGATATATTCTCCATACATGTATATACACTTTTATTTTAAGAATATTTCTTTACTTGAACAAATGAAATCTCCAATGCCCTTATTTAAAGATGGTCAAACCTAGCCAGTGAGGTCAGGCTGCCAAAAGCAGCTCTGAACATGATGATTCCCAGGAGGGCCTCAGACAGGCTCTCGATTATGTTGCCACTGTAAACACGTGCTCTGCCACTGAAATTCTTTCAGAGCCTGGCAAATATTCCTCTATCTTGGCCATTTCAAATATGTTACTCAGAGAATGCAAAAACAAACTTTGATTCATTCTGTATGCAAACGAGTGCTCATTACAGGATTCTATTCTTTTTAACTTTGAATCAGTAGGAAAATAAAAGAAGAAGGATATAAAATGCAAAGTGAATGAAAATTTTGCAATTAGGCTTTAGGAGTGTAAGAGCACTTTTTATTTTAAGCTTCCTATTTTTTTAAGGCGATGATCTCTATTCCTATCGAGAAGATACCTAACACAAAAGAAGAGAAGAAAGAGAGAGAGCTCCTCTGTAGTTTCCAGAGGGAGCAGGGAAGGACAGTGGTAGGGTCCCAGATTTCCCTGGAGAACTCTGCATAATTACAGAGACCAGCATTCATATCCAACCCCTAGATCATTCTGGCTCTAATTGTTTCATCCTGAGCTATAGCAAATTAGCTGCTACTGAGGCAAGAGAGAGAAATGCTAGAAAGATAGTCAGATTCATGGTCATCATCTTATCCACTGATGGCACAAGATAATATGTTGCCAAGTAACTAAACAATAAATTTCATTATGATCATATTTTGTTATATCTTCAATAAGTAAACATTTTACATTACATACTGACAAGATTTGGTTTGGAAGTTTGAAGCATCTGCATAAAAATACAATAGAAGGGCACAGTAAACCATCACCCATCATATTTTTGATATTCCAATTTACTTGGAATAAGATCAAATCACACCAGTTAAGTGTCAGGTATGTCTACTCTGAAAACTACCACCTATTCAAAGAAATGTATTTGGTCAGCTATAGTAAACTGCGTTAATGACCTCAGTGACCCAGGCTTGATTGCAAGCCAAAGGTTAGCACATTTCCCTCCCAAGCTACTCTGATCCAACCTTTAATTATGGTAATAATATTATTTATAACATGTCACCACCAAATGACCCTGGGGCTTGGGCATGGTTAAGAACAACCCTAAAAAAGGATAATGGGCAGTAGAAATGTCATCCAGTCTGATAAAATTTCAAGCAGATACTGTGATAAAAGTGCACTAGAGAGAGTAAAACAATTATTTACAAATTGAAATCTGTGAGAGTTGGTGTCTTCAAATGGTGATATGTTTAATGTGAAAGATGGAGCAGGCACACAATTTAAGCTTCATAAAAGCCTTCATACCAATGACTATAAGTAAAATGAGAGAATTCTTCAAAATAGGGAAATTCTTTGAAGTTTTTACTTGGTCCAGGATCATACTAGCAGAAATATAAAAAATAAAAATAGGCTAACATCAGTATTATAAATTTCAAGAACTGAAGCACTTAAAAAAGTATGGGCACAGTACAATCATGATGATGATAACATTTATTGAATCTAACTATTAATATATGTCAGATACTTTAAATGCCTTACACACAATATTCCAATTAATTCTTGTAACCCCATAATGGGATCAGTTCAGTTCAGTCACCCAGTCATGTCTGACTCTCTGTGACCCCGTTGACTGCAGCATGCCAGGCCTCCCTGTCCATCACCAACTCTTATAGATACTTTATTATCCTTGTGTTAGTGGTGATGTGATGATGCCTGGCCTAAAGTAATTATGCCCATAGTTAGTTAGTTAGTTTCCACCGAAACCTGAGCTCAAAAGCAGATCTATTTCCTTGCTTAGTTATCACACGTATAACCTGTGGCACATAAGATGCCAGTAATTGTCTTCCCTTTGGTAGTCATCATGAAACAGTAATAAGCTCACACCCTTGGTGTTAATTTAGAATATGGCAACTTCTGTTTCAATTAAGAGTTTGTACTAAATCCCAAGGAACTCAGAGCACTGTGTCAGGCAGGAGAAAAATTACAGTGGGACTAGAAGATGTGTATTTGCTGCTTTTTAAGTGCTTACAATGCAGTCAGAAAAAGGACTAAAGGCCATCATGAATACATGCATATATAATTACAAGTGAGAAAAACAGGAAAATTCTGTTAAAAATATAAAGACAAGAAGAAGAAGAATAGAGCTTCCTTAGTGGCTCAAATGGTAAAGAATATGCCTGCAATGTGGGAAGACTGGGGGTTCGATCCCTGGGTCGGGAAGATCCCCTGGAAAAGGGAATGGCAACCCACTCCAGTATTCTTGCCTGGAAAATCACATGGACAGAGGAGTCTAGCGGGCTACTGTCCATGGGGTTGCAAACAGTCAGACACGACTAAGTAACTAACATAAGAAGAATAAAGCAAGGAGATGCCACAATCATCAAGGGTGCTAAAGTCAAAGAAGCCCAATAAGGCTCTTGTTTATAAAATAGCCTTTAACAGAAGAATGGATAAAGACATGGTACATATAAGAAATGGAATATTACTCAGTCATCGAAAAGAATGAAATAATGCCATTTGCAGCAACATGGATGGACCTAGAGATAATCATACTAAGCAAAATAAGTCAGAAAGAAAAATACTATATAACATCACTTTTACATGAAATCTAAAATACAGTACAAATCAACATATCTACAGAAAAAAGACAGACTCATAAAGAACAGATTTTTATTTGCCAAAGAGGGGACAGGGAGGGAAAGAGTGGAAGTTTGGAATTTGCAAAGGCAAAATATTATATATAGAATGGATAAACAACAAGATCCTCTATAAAGCAAAGGGAACTATACTCAGTCAGTATCCTTAGATAAATCATAAGGGAAAAGAATATGAAAAACATATATGTATAATGAATCTCTTTGCAACACAGAAGAAATTACTACAACATTGTAAATCAACTATACTTCAATAAACTTTAAAAAATAAAAATAAATATGCTTTATTTCTTTTTGATTCCTACTTTCATTCTTCCAAAATTTCTACATCTCCATGAGGCCTTGGTACTTATTCCTGAATTTCTAAATACAAAATATTTACTTCATAAAGCCACAAAGACATTTTGATGAGATGAAGAAAGAGAATGAGAGTTTTTTTAAACTAACATGTCTATCTATCCCCTTCACCTTCTACTCATATTTTGTTAAAGGGCTTCTATCAAAACTTACCACTCATTTTGGTATTTATCATTCTCCATTGTTATTAATCCAATACCAAATAATAGTCAACAACATTATGCAACCAAAACTCTGCCCTTAATTTCACCATTGGGTATGGACTTGGATGTGATTGTGTTTAGGCTATTTCTGCTGGAACTTACTGTCTCTACTACAAGGGAAGAAATTTGTTTATTCCTCCCACCTTATTTTTCTCTTCTTTGGAGCATCAGAAAGATCCCTAAACTGTGGTCATTCACTTAATCAATAGAATATGGAAAGGTCCTCCTAACCCCTCCATTACCTTTTATTACCTAATTTCTACTACAACTGGTTTTACTTAAGCTTATGAGGCTAAAAATTGTTCAAAACAATGACTAAAATGCTCCATAAGCATTTTACAGTCATAAGGCCACTCCAAATCTAGAACCTTATTGTTGGATAATGGGGGAGGTCCAATATTTTACAAACAATATGGGCTTTTTACCAAGAAGACTAATTGGACCCATAATTTCCAAGATTTCTATTTGTCTGGCTTCTTAGAACAAAAAAGGAAAGCGTTACCACATATCTGTGGCAAAAGAAAAAAATCAATGATGCTCTTTGAAAATTCACATTATTTATTATGCAATGGTTAAGATCAGGGTATATCTACAGATATGGCCATTTAATAAATACCCTAAGCAAATGGTTGAAACTTCATAAATAAGTACTCATAATGCTTGGCTTTTGCCAATTTGGCAAGGTCAAGGAGTTTATGGTGGGGCTGTAATGCCAATGTGATTTACTTAATAAAGATGAAGCCTATCATTATCCAGGGATGTGTTGCACTGTGGGTGTGGGGAGGGAAGAACAGAACTGCCTGTTGCCTTGTCCTGACAAGCAGAGTCGGCAGTAAACACTGTGCCTGTTTGCTAGACATCTTCATCGTGGACTTGGCAGGGCCCAGCTAAGAGTGGGCCCAGAGTGACAAAGGCTGGATCCTTAGACTGGATCCTGCCCAAACGTGGGGCTCTTTTGCACCAGCTTGCCCTCACCACCTTCAAGCAATCTCACAGGTTGGACCATCCCTTGATTTGCTGACCTTCATTTGCCGACCCTCAGCTCAGGGTTGAAATCAGGCTTATGGCCTCCCAGAGGCCCTCTAGAAATGCCAAATTTCTGGCATGCTCCAAGGAAAAAGGCGACTCTCTCTGAAATCTCTGTATTCATTGAAGACAGAGTATAAATGACATGCTTTGAGGAAAATAAAGGGAAAAAAAAAGAAGAGGTAAAAGACACCATCTTGATTACAAACATCTAAGGGTAGATGTGACGGCCACACATTCCTGGCACCCCTCGCACTGAGAGATGGAATGTATTTCACCTCCTCTAGAATCTGGGATAGTTTGTGACAAGTCTGACCATCATGCACAGGAGCCTAATCTAGTCACATGGCGAGTCCATGTGGAGAAAGAGAGGTCCTCGCCATTCAGATGTCCCTCCCTGCCACTCATCAGACATGGGAGGAACCACACAGACATTCCAGGCTTAGCTGCTGTCTGATTGCAGTAACCTGAGCAGTTCCAAACAAGACCTGTCATCGTTTTAAGCCACTGAGTTTAAAGTGAAATGAAGTGTTAGTCACTTAGTCATGTCCGACTCTGCGACTCCATGGTCTATAGCCCACCAGAGTGGGTTGCCATTCCCTTCTCCAGGGGATCTTCCTGACCCAGGGATCGAATCCGTGTCTCTTATGTCTCCTGCATTGGCATGTTCTTTACCATCTGAGCCACCATGGCTTTTTTTTTTTTTTTACAGAGCAATAGACAACTGAGATAGAGAAGTAGCATCTCTGAAAAGCATGCCTTTCTTCCTTTGCGTGGACTTAACTACTGAAATCATTAAAATGAATTAGTCAACCTCATAAATGACAAGACCAAAGACAAATAAGTGATGGATCCAACATTTCCTCAAAGCCTGAAGAACCTGAATGCTTTACCAGTAAGCCCTTTTGTTGTTGATTTTTCTTCTTATACTGTATTTTGTTTATTAATCTGGACCTGACTTTGCAACAGACAATATTAAAATAAGAAAAATTTTAAAATTTAATAAGAAAAGCAGTTAATAGCTTTTAATTCATCAGACTACTAGGAAACAAAACAGCTATCAATTAGAAAATAAAATTAAAACACATATTGGCTATGTGTCAAGAGCTGCATTTCCCTGAAGCAATATAACATTTTCTCGCGTAATATACTCTCTTGCTTTTGCATACTGTGAAAGGTGAATTGCTTTTAGATTTTCACTAGAGGGAAAAAGTTCCATGTATATACGCAATTTTCTTCTTGAGTGACCCTGAGTAAGATCATGTCCTGAAAAGTTGAACTAAGAACTTTCCTTGGTATATGATCAGACTCAAGAATCCTCTTTGTTCCTTTTCTTCCTATAGACCTGGGCCTTGTATATGTCTCTGCTTCAGGCTTTGAGAGTTCCTAAATAAATTCTACATGTCCAATTTCCATGACATAGATCTAAATCTGTGGCCTATGATCATGGTATTATTTACCTCATGTGTGTATATTTTAACTTTAAATTCACCATCCTCTTTCAGTAACTCACAAACTTGAAAATACCTGTCCAAATTTTAAAAATTCAGTTGAAATCTTTAAGTGTCTCTAAACATGTTTTGATATATACTCATAGTGCTTGTGATATAAGAATTATTTTACCACTGACTATGGATTAAGAGACAGCAGGACTTACCGAGCTGTCACAAAGCAGAACTGATGTTACTCTTAATTTCAGTAGATGAGAGCAGAAGTATTTTCTACTTACATCCTTAATTAGCATTGCTCCATTTTCTTCATTCCTGCTATATTTTTGACATCAGGTGATTTGAAGATTCTCCAACACACAGAGCAAGATGCTCTGGAATACTTCTGTGCCTTACCCAGTATACTGCTCAGATGGCTTCCACACAAGCTCTTCTATCTGCCCTGGCCTTTTCCAGAAGCTTATAGGGTCCCCAAAAGAGAAGGGGTCTTCCCTGGTGGCTTAGACAGTAGAGAATCTGCCTGCAATGCAGAAGACCCAGGTTCGATCCTTGGGTAGGGAAGATCCCCTGTAGGAGGGCATGGCTACCTGCTCCAGTATTCTTGCCTGGAGAATCCCATTGACAGAGAAGCCTGGTGGGATACAGTCCATGGAGTTGCAAAGAGCTGGAGATGACTGAGTGACTAACACTTTCACTTTCAAAAGAGAAAGTAGGTTTTTTCTCTCCTCTCATAAAATTGTTCTGCTTGGGAAGATCTCCTGGAGAAGGAAATGGCAACCCACTCCAGTATTCTTGCCTGGAAAATCCCATGAATGGAGGAGCCTGTTAGGCTACAGTCCATGGGGTCGCAAAGAATTGGACACGACTGAGCTACTTTAAATCAATTTCATACATGAAAAAAAAAAAAAAAAAAAACAGAAGCTCAGAGTTTAGTTATGTACCAAGATCCCAAAGGTACTATGTGAGAGAATTGGGATTTGAACCCATGTCTGCTTGACTCTAAACCCCATTCTACAACATAAATAATAGCCAGTAACAAACATATCCTTTCCCCATTCCAGCAAGTAGTCCACAAACATGAAGTGTTTGAGCAGCTGGAGCTATTGACTTTTCAAATACATATTTGGTTTCAAATACATATATCTTTTGGCTTCACACAATATGAATTAAGTTGCTGTCTCTTGCAACCATGAGGATCCTAATTAATACAATTATATGATATGATATTGAAGCCTCAGGTAAATGAAAAATATACCCAGAAGAAGACAGTTGGAACAGCCTGCTATAGTGGATAATGGTTTTATAGGTAAATTGTCAACTGGAATTCAGCTGGGACAAAAGAATAGCCAAGATATTTTTGGAAACTCTTATTTTCAGCACCTTGGCCACCTCAAAGCCATATAAAAACATAGATTTTGTTATTGTGAAAAATAATATTTTCCTACACACTTTCCACCTTTTAAGAGCTACTTGTACATTTCTCAAGTAATTCTCCATGGGCTTGAAAAAAAATGCTCCTAAATTTATACTACATTTACTCATAGCTTTTACTTTTATTGTTCTTATTTGTACAATGTATTTCATGTAGAAATTATCAAGCTTTAAAATCTTTTTCCTACTACTTGTCCACATATATGCACCCTAAAGTTGGATAAATTAAAGCAGTGTATAACAGAATATCTGGATTTCAGAGTTAGGGAGCAAACATTTTATTTCTTTCCTAAAGAATACATGCTTCTTTCTTTTTATATCATCATATTTATAAATTTATCTTTTTCTTAAAAGTTAAATCATTTGGGCTTCAAGACATTTGTTAGCTCATGCAACAATCTGTACATTATAAGGAAAGTTGGTCACATTTCAAAGTCTGCTTATGATTTGGTGGTGGGTAAGAATGATGACTTGGACTCAATTCAATATTGTTTTACTTTTGTTTACTCCAAAAGTAGCTAATAAGGAGTACAAAGAATGAACAGAAGGCAAAGACTGAAGTAAGTAGGCATGAGCCCCACTGCTTCCTTTGTGTTCTCATGGGAACACTCTGATACCAGTGGTCTTGCCATCGTGGAAGGAGGCTGTCCTCAAGGTCAGATGAGTACAGCATTGTTCTCCTTTATATCAACATCCAGAAATAACTTAAAAGGCATTAGATTTACTACGTAGCATGCTACCCAGGCTGCATACCCAGGCTCCAAGGCTTAAAACATTTGCCATGCCAGCACCAGCCAATCTCCTGTTACCTATACCTCAGGACCCAAGAATGCTCTATTTATGTTTACCAAAGGAGTTTTTCATGGGCAGGTCTGGTAAAGGCCTTCCATCACAAATAAGCAGTTATGTCTCCTTCTTCAGATACTGATTATTAACAAAAAGTAGTAAACATGGATTACTTTAGATTAGGGCATATCAATTTTCTCTTAAATATTCTTCTGCATTTTGCAACATCCTTAGTTTCTTTAACTGGTGGATATGAAGGCAAACATCAGATCTGATTCTAGGATTCACCAATCAACAGTAGATATTACTCTGTGTTCTCCTTTACTTGATTGGAATATTGCTGCTTTTTTAAACACCAGGTGAAATTACTTTTGGTCCATAAAAAGATGGGAAAAGGACACATTCTTGTGTCTGCTGCTCCAGAAGGTTTAATGGCAGTGTTTTTAGCAGTAACCACAAACCCTGGACCACAACCCCAAAGATGAAAATGTTTAAGGAGCATTACTTTAGATATATTCTATATTCCAAACAGAAGCCTCATTTATCTGCTTTATGGGCAAGAGTTGGTATTGAGTTCCCATCCAAGGGAATTTTGCCAAAGACTAGGATTTGGGACTCATAAATCGAGTGGAGCTAACTTACTTAGACTGAAATTCTATCTCTCAGGGCTGAGCGGTTTTGAATAGGCTAACCCAACAAAGCACTTCTCACAAATACCAGTGGTTTCACTTCAATGTACATATATTTAAGTGAGTTTGAAGCAGTGTCAAATTGTATGTAAATGAAATCAGACACCAAAACCTAAAATATAAGAGCTTTGATCAAATATGATTTAAAGAGTTCATGCACGGAGATGCAGACATAGAGAACAGACGTATGGACACATTGGGGGAAGGAGAGGTGGGACGAATTGAGAAAGTAGCACAGACATACATACATTACTGCGTATAAAACAGATAGCTAGTGGGAAGCCGCGGTATAACACAGGGAGCCCAGCTTGGCACTCTTTGATAACTGAGAGGGGTGGGAGGGAGGCTCAAGAGGGAGGAGATATATTTATACAGTTATGACTGATTCGCATTGTTGTACTGCAGAAACAAATATAACATTGTAAAGCAATTATCCTCCAATTAAAAATTTTTAAAAAAGAGTTCATGCAATAAAGAGAAATTTGACATTCATTTTGATCTTTGAGATGTTCTGAAAATAAATTTAAGTATTTCTCAACCACCAAACACAGAACCTAGCTCACAAGAACATGATGGAATAGAAACACATTTATAAAATTGTTCATTTGCATACTTGCAATCAGATATTTGGACTGATAATGAACATAAATTCTGTCTTGCGAATGAAAACATTATAACCAGTTAAAGTTTGAATAAGGGAGGTATATTACCTTCCAGGGGTTTCCCAGGTGGTGTTAATGATAAAGAATCCACCCACAGATGCAGGAGACATAAAAGACACAGGTTCAATCCCTGGGTCAGGAAGATCCCCTGGAGGAGTGTACGGCAACCCAGTTCCGTATTCTTGCCTGGAGAATCCCATGGACAGGGGAGCCTGGTAGGCTACAGTCTATGGGGTCACTAAGAGTTGGACGCGACTGAAGCAACTTAGCAGACAGGCACATATGATCTCCCAGACTTACGGCAAAATGGTGGTAAAAGTGCTATGATTACAATAGGTGATAAAAGTGACCCATAGATTACTCCTAGGACTAAAGCAAATCAGAAAATTGACTCCAATAAAGGAAGTTAATTGGTCCATTGAGAAAACCATTATGTCTACAGGGGTTGAACTCTATGCAGAAATAGGGAATATAATATATTAGTTACCACCAAATGTTTCTGTCCTTGGATTGGCTTAAGAGCAAGCAAATGCAAGTCCAAATCTCAACTCTATGGTCTATAATTCTGTGATCTTTAGAAATTGTCCTCTCCGAGCCTATGCTACTTCTTGGATAAATAAAATGAGCATAGAAATCTGGGTTTCTGTAAGGAGTGCATTAGATAAAATATAAAAAGTCTAAATCTATGCCTGATCTAGTAGAGATATTCATTACCTAGAAGCTATTATTACTTTTTCTTACTATTTTATTTTAGCATTGCAGCATTAGAGATAACACAAAGAAAGAATAGTAAACAGTGTCCAGTTCAATATATTTTTATATCCTCATCCCAATCTTGAAAAAAATAGTATTCAATGATTCCATTTAGAACCTGAAAGAGCCTATAAATTAAATTTCAGTCATCCACACCAAGTATCCAACCGCATAGGCTCTGCATACTTATTCCAAAAATTCTGTCCTTGTGGGTTCCTACAGCTCCCTGGACCTTGGAAAATGTCCTATTTATCTCTTCTGTATTCAAACATTCCTCACAGATCAGTTGCTCTCACCAAAACAAAAGCAGTTTCATTGGGCTTTCTGCCAAACGCCTGAGCAGGTAAGACTTCCTTTTCTAGTGTGAGAACCAACCTCAGGTAAGCAAATCAAGCTCTCCTCCTCTCAGGGCCCACATGATAATTCTAGATTTTCCACTGCAAATGTTCCTGTCCCTATGATTATCATTGAGGCTACTGCTAGGCTTTGCTTTGGTTTATGGACTCAACATAAAATCTTCAACTATCTAAATCATGTTTGGGGCAATTTAGTAGAAAACATAACTGAAATGCAGCATGTTAAAGTGACACAGACTTAAAGAAATATTTCCTAGTTCAGGCTGGATACTAGGATCTTTTACGGTAATAAATTAACTCTTGAGGATGCTATTTTCTAGGGGTAAGTTGCTAAGTTCCACACCACTGGTTATCTATAAGTGAACTAACAAACTTTCCAGTGGCGTCTGATTATTTCAAATCCTGCATCTGAAACCATTGGTGTTGTTTAGAGGGGCTCTGGAGAGTTCCAGTACCATAGTCCTTCATGTCTCAGTGCAGAAAAGAATTCAGTGAGAGGCAAAGTGATAGATAAAAAGTGATTAATTAGAATAGGAGGCTTTTGAGGCTTACAAGCTGGAGGGTGAGAGATGCTGTGCTCCAAGAACTTACCAGGCTACGGTTTTAAAATCAAAGGACAAGCGGGGAGGAGGAGAAGAACTTCTTTGTGTTTCTTGAGTCAATGTCATGCTTCTCTCCTCAGCTCTTCCTCCAGGTTGAGCAGAGGAGTTTTCTTATTCCTAAATAGTCAAGCTAGGTACACAAATGACTATTTTTTATACGTGCAGAGAGCATGGCCTAGGGATCATTAACTCACTGGGTTCGTTGGGCAGGATGTGAGTCTCATGCCACCATTGTTTTGTTGTCCGGGGGCATGCCTCGTGCTTCTGCAGTATGGTTTTGTTGCTAAGCAAGCCTGTTTGGTTTTGTGGTTAAGCAAACCTGCTTTCTTGAGTAATCATTAACTTACAGGGGTCTCCCATATTTTTTCTACTGACGGTCTTGTAGTATGATTAACTATTTAATCACCTACTTTGTCCCTTCACTCTGTCCCTTTCACATTCACTGAATATTATACATGAAATAAGTAAGAAACTTCTTTCCAAATCAGATTTATCATCTATAAAATCAAGATATAATAGTATTAACCCCTTAGAATTATCAAAGGCATTTAAATAAAATGGTGTACATAGAGATTATTTGGTATGGTTACCATAAATCAAGAGACATAGGAATTACTTTAAAAGTCCTTAATAATACTGTTATGATTGGAATAATAATCTGATAAATAGCATCTTAGTATGTGAAATCTGTTCTACAATGTTCAAAGTGCCATTGCAAACTTAGCCTGGGTGAGTTGAAGTCTGTAAGGATATATGGAGAGAAAGTGTCACTTAATACAGGAATTTCTGAAAAGTATTTACTAGGGTTGTCACACATGCACACAGAACAAACTACAAACCACACTGTGTTAGTTGCCTTGGGCTGCTGCCACAGGACACCGTAGCTGAACAGCTTAAACAACGGAGATTTATTTCTCCTGGAGGTCCAAGATCAAGGTGCTGGCCAGTGTGGTTTGGGTGAGGGTCCAGAACCTGATGATGTACAGAGATCCACCTTCTCACTGTGTCCTCACGTGGCAGAGGGCAAACAAGCTCTGGTCGCTGTTCTTCTTAAGCAAACACGCATTCCATCATGAAGTCAGTGCCCTCCTAAAGAAAGGGAAGTCGCTCAGTCGTGTCCGACTCTTTGCGACCCCATGGACTGCAGCCTACCAGGCTCCTCCATCCATGGGATTTTCCAAGCAAAAGTACTGGAGTGGGGTGCCATCGCCTCCTCCTAAATTTCTCATTGCTGCTGCTTTAAGTCTTTTCAGTCGTGTCCAACTCTGTGTGACCCCATAGATGGCAGCCCACCAGGCTCCCCTATCCCTAGGATTCTCCAGGCAAGAACACTGGAGTGGGTTGCCATTTCCTTCTCCAATGCATGAAAGAGAAATGTGAAAGTGAAGCCGCTCAGTCGGGTTCAACTCTTAGCGACCCCATGGACTGCAGCCTACCAGGCTCCTCTGTCCATGGGATTTTCCAGGCAAGAATACTGGAGTGGGGTGCCATTGCCTTCACCTCCAAATACCACACTGGGGTCTAGGGCTTCAACATAAAAATTTTGGAGGAACACGAACATTCAGTTCACACTACAAGTGCTGAAAAGGACACATTTCCTGAATTATTTTCTGTAGCAACTGCTGTGCAGCAGCAGAGTGAAAAAAACAAGCGAATGAGGTTTTCATCATTTCCATGAAAAGCTAAGCATGAGGAGTTTTTGAAAATAAAATAAAGGTAGATAGGGAGACAAATAGCAACAGTAGAGGGAAAAAAGGGAGAGGAAAAAACAAGGTTAGATTAGGAGAAAGATTTTTTGTACATTAAGAAACATAGTAAGCTTCAATATGACTTGCAAGCTAAAAGCTCAGATTTGAGGAGTCTTTTCCAAGCAGACAACCCACAGAGAGCCTTTTATCCATGGAGTATCTGAATCCTTTATTCATTACCTTATATCAGATAATTATATTTGGATATTTGTAAAGATACATTTATAACAATCAAATTAAATACAATATATCCAAGTATAGATTCCAGAAAGGTTTTATTTTTCCTTTTCTCCAAACCTGATCTGCCTGAAATTCTCTCACATCAAGACGGTTCTAACTTAGACTAAGGCTTCAGGTATTTTCAAAGGCACTTATGTTCTAACAAAGAATTTTAGCAAGACATATACTCAAACCTAGGTTCTTCCACCTATGAGCTTTGTGACTAGGAAGAGTGTGCTGAATTGTTCATGCTTTAACTTATCTGCGTAATGAGGTTATGAATACTTACTTCAAAGGACTATAAGAATTTCTTAAAGTCCAAGAATCTAAAACAATTTGCAAACTCTAAAAGTGCACTGGGTTATTCAGCACAAATATCCAGCTACTTTAAACTGTTGCCATTCTCTGATGCAGAGGTGATGTACATGGCAGATTCTTCCGTCACAGCAGGCTTTGATTGAATTTATCCAACTTGAGGGAAGAGGAGGAAGCATTAAGAAGGAAGATGTTAACAAGGGCAAAACAGGGACTAAAAGGTCCCATGATGGAAACAGATTTCACTAGTTTAAGATTGTATGCTCGTGAAGTATACTTTGCTTTCACACATAAACAAGAAAGAAACAAGTTGGTGAACAGAGATAATTGTCTACACTATTTTTTTTTTTTTTTTTTGCAGCTTCTAAAGCAAATTCTCAGTGGGATGGATTAGATTTGTGGATATTTTCTTCTGCAGATGGATTCTTGTGAAAGGTAGAGAAAAAGGACGAGTGCAGAGAAAAATTAGACCTGGTTGAAGTTGAGGGGACAAGATACAATCAGATTTGGAAGGGGCTTCCCCAGTGATCCAGCAGTAAAGAATTTGCCTGCAACTCAGGAGACATGAGTTCAGTCCTTGGGTTGGGAAGATCCCCTGGAGAAGGAAAAGGCAACTCACTCGAGTATTCTTGCCTGGAAAATCCCATGGACAGAGGAGCCTGGCAGGCTACAGTCCATGGGATCGTAAAAGAGTCAGACACAACTTAGCAACTAAACCACAATAGGAGTTCCCATTAGGGTATGTATAGCCACCTGTTTTTAAATTTCCCCCACAAGGGGAAATTCATGGAAATTAATGAAATTAATATTAGTGATGATCAACATATGCATGGAAGAGATTTTTAAAGCCTTGCAAGGTAGAACTGGACATGGACCAACAGACTGGTTCCAAATAGGAAAAGGAGTATGTCAAGGCTGTATATTGTCACCCTGCTTATTTAACTTATATACAGAGTACATCATGAGAAATGCTGGGCTGGAGGAAGCACAAGCTGGAATCAAGATTGCTGGGAGAAATATCAATAACCTCAGATATGCAGATGACACCGCGCTTATGGCAGACAGTGAAGAGGAACTAAAAAGGCTCTTGATGAAAGTGAAAGAGGAGAGTAAAAAAGTTGGCTTAAAGCTCAACATTCAGAAAACGAAGATCATGGCATCTGGTCCCATCACTTCATGGGAAATAGATGGGGAAACAGTGGAAAAAGTGAGAGACTTTTATTTTGGGGACTCCAAAATCACTGCAGATGGTGACTGCAGCCATGAAATTAAAAGACGCTTACTCCTTGGGAGAAAGGTTATGACCAACATAGACAGCATATTAAAAAGCAGAGACATTATTTTGCCAACAAATGTCTATCTAGTCAAGGCTATGGTTTTTCCAGTAATCATGTATGGATGCGAGAGTTGAACTATAAAGAAAGCTGAGCACCAAGGAACTGATGCTTTTGAACTTGGTGTTAGAGAAGACTCTTGAGAGTCCCTTGGACTGCAAGGAGATCCAACTAGCCCATCCTCAAGGAAATCAGTCCTGAATATTCATTGGAAGGACTGATGCTGAAGCTGAAACTCCAATAATTTGGCCACCTGATGTGAAGAGCTAACTCATTTGAAAAGACCCTGATGCAGGGAAAGATCGAAGGCAGGAGAAGGAGACGACAGAGTATGAGATGGTTGTATGGCATCACCTAGTCAATGGGCATGAGTTTGAGTAAACTCTGGGAGTTGGTGATGGACAGGGTGCCTGGCATGCTGCAGTCCATGGGGTTGCAAAGAGTCAGACATGACCGAGCAACTGAATTGAACTGAACTGAACTGAAGTGAGTTGATAAGGATATTGCATCTCATTGCACAGATACAGAGAGAAGAGGCTGGAGCCTGTGGGAGCCCAAGGCAAAGTGGCTGTGGCCTCTGTAGGAAGATGCCTTAGTTCTCCAGTGGTGGGAGTGGTCAGGAAGCTAAGATTATGGTGGAGCAAGGCTGTATAGAATAGGCTGGCTTTTGAAGTGACTAATTCAGCTTAGTAGGTAGAGAGTTGCCTGGGATATACAAACAGACTTGGTGCATGGACTTGGAAATGTGTTAGATTTTTACCATTGATTTATACCTTAAAGTAAAAATTATATATTGGGACAGTCTTACAAAAAGGGGGACCTTCATTGAACTTGACTATATGTTATAAAGCCCACTAATGTCTTTGATTTTTAAGATTCTCCATGGGACAGCATGACTGCAAGCATATGATGAAAATGGCTTTGGAGTGGGGGGATAAAATTGTAGTATCTCTTGGTCAGTTTGAAACAAATATATAAGAAATGCTTAAGATCAGGTACCTCGAGAAAATAGAGATTGGAAAGGGATAGAGACTTTTACTTTTAATCTTTTAATAAAATTGTGTTATTTATACTTATAATAAGTATAAATATGTATAAGTATACATAAGTAGGGCTTCCCTGATAGCTCAGAGGGTAAGCATTTGCCTGCAATGCGGGAGACCAGAGTTCCATCCCTGGATTGGGAAGATCCCCTGGAGAAGGAGATGGCAACCTACTCCAGCATTCTTGCCTGGAGAATCCCATAGATGGAGAGCCTGGTAGGCTACAGTCCACGGGGTCGCAAAGAGTCGGACACGACTGAGTGACTTCACTCATTCACTCACTCATACATAAGTATCGTAAGTATACTTAGAATAAATAACACTCGATTATATGGAAACACAATTATTTATACAATAACCTTTTAATTTTGATGCAACACACAATTCTCTAAGATAAAACATTTATGTAAATTGCTGCAGTTTTCCTTGAAATGAACCTTTACTGCTTTTATAATCAGAAAAAAGGAAAGTTAATTTTAACTTAAAAGGAAAGTTCTTTTTTAAAAACCTACCTTATTGATGCATGCTTGATATACAAAAAGCTGCACATATTAAATGTATATAATTTCATGAGTTTTTAAAATAAGCATACATTTGTGAAACCATTACCACAATGTATGCCATAAATATATCCATCACCTCCAAAAGTTTTCTCTCATCCTTAAAAAAAGTTACTTTATCATTTATTCTGCTGCTGCTGCTGCTAAGTTGCTTCAGTCATGTCCGACTCTGTGTGACCCCATAGACAGCAGCCCACCAGGCTCTCCCATCCCTGGGATTCTCCAGACAAGAACACTGGAGTGGGTTGCCATTTCCTTCTCCAATGCATGAAAGTGAAAAGTGAAAGTGAAGTCGCTCAGTCGTGTCAGACTCTTAGCGACCCCATGGACTTCAGCCCTCCAGGCTCCTCCGTCCATGGAGGCTCCTCCTCCATGGGATTTTCCAGGCAAGAGTACTGGAGTGGGGTGCCATTGCCTACTCATTTATTCTAAGTAGCAGTTATTTTAAAAATTCCCATTAATCATGAAAACACATTCCATCTTTGACTTTATTTTGATGTCATATCCAATGGCAAGGTTATTTTTATTTCAGATCAGTGGCAAATGATTCTATGAAATAAAAGATGGATTTAAATAATCTATCTTATCATCCTAATAGAGTTGAAAGTCATTGTAAATAGACAGGCCTTTGATTCTGGGTTTTAAGTATTTCACACCCACTCTCTTCTTAGACATTAAATCCTATTCGAGTTATTCTGCAAAAACACAGCTTGAATCTATATGCCAGATTTCATTACAGCTTCAAAGATAGCAGTGTAGGCATAGTGTAAACTCAAGGATACCAGAGAGAATTTCTCTTCTAGTTATATAAGTAGCTTTAAGAGAGATTATTTGGTTTTATTCTGTAATAGATTTAATACCCTTACATATATTTTTATAAAAATAAATAAATGCATGCAAAATTTAAATAAAGTTAACTTTATCATACATAAAAAACCCAGCATTTGATATCATATAAATAAACTTAATTTGATTCTCCCCGATTTTAACTAAGCCCCTTGATTTCTTTCCTAACTCTATCCAATCTTGCTGATATGCTCCCCCAAGAAGAAGGAATCATCAGGTTTAAGGGCTTTTCCCAAACATCTTTCTAATAGCTCTGATTAAAGAAAAGCAAGGAGAACTGGCTAAAATCTTGAGAATGTTTCCAGGAGCCCAAATTCATCCTGTAAGGCGTGGTTCAATTCTTCTGTGCTTTGTCACTGCTTGTCTAGGGAGGCTTTAATCCCTTGATGATGATATAATAACAGCTCCCCAAGTACTGTTCTGTATACCCTGTTGGGTCAGTACACTCTCTGAGGCTTCATTCCATGGGTCAGCATCTGGGCTTTGTTTGCTGTCTCATCTGCACACTGTCCTAAAGGGTGGGACAGCTTACACCCTTCTGAGAAAAACAAAAATTCAAATGTAAGCAAACGTACATCAGTTATACTGTTCTTAGGATTTATGGCCAAGTTCACCTTGCTTTATGTTTGTAAAATGAAATAGAATCTAGAGAGTCAGGGTCTGCCAGAGAAACAGAATCAATAGGAGATAAGTATATGTATCTTATTGAAAAGCCAAGCGTCTGGCTCTTCAACTGAGTACCTGATTCGTTTTTCCACTTTTTAACTAAAAGTTTAGAGTAAAAGAGTTATATCCACCTACCTGTTTTGTTTTTGAAAGTTAGAGAGACTTGTGTGTCTCATAAAAGAAAAATACCTTGTCAACTGCTTTGTTTTAAAAAAGCATAATGCCTGACAATACACAGTTTTGGAGTTTCCCATTATAAAGTTAATTGAATGACTGTCGGTCTTACTCTATAACAGGTCGGCTCATCACTCATTTCAGTTCAGTTCAGTTCAGTTCAGTCGCTCAGTTGTGTCCCACTCTTTGCGACCCCATGAACTGCAGCATGACAGGCTTCCCTGTCCATCACCAACTGCCGGAGTCTACCCAAACCCATGTCCATTGAGTTGGTGATGCCATCCAGCCATCTCATCCTCTGTTGTCCCCTTCTCCTCCTGCCCTCAATCTTTCCCAGCATCAGGGTCTTTTCAAATGAGTCAGCTCTTTGCATCAGGTGGCCAAAGTATTGGAGTTTCAGCTTCAACATCAGTCCCTCCATTGAACACCCAGGACAGATCTCCTGTAGGATGGGCTGGCTGGATCTCCTTGCAGTCCAAGGGACTCTCAAGAGTCTTCTCCAGCCAATCTAGCCACACGGACCACGGCTCATCACTACTATATTGCAATATCCACAAATCATAACTGGATTCTATAACTGGCATTCTTGCTAGAAAGATATTTCTGTAACATGTTATAATAGATGTAGAAACTGTTCAAGTTTAAGGTTAGGAAATACAGCAGAAGGAAGTCTTTTTAAATATGGCTGTAGTCTAATTTTTAATATGAAAAAATACAATAACCAGAATTCTTCAGTATGTGTGGAATTCCCATAAACGAGTTCTGAGTTTAAAGATTTGGGCAAAATATTGACACAAAATAAGCCTTTTTAAAAAAATTTTAAATGACTCAAGTTATTATCAAAGGATTGCATTTGTTGACTGTTCATTTATTAGATTATAACATGTAGCAGGCATAATTAAAATACGTTAAATAAGTACTTTAAATATAGATAAAATATTAAGTATTATATTCAACAATATGATAGATAAATTTTAAAATATTTATCAAGTCAATCAACTTCCTTTTCTTAAAAAAGACTTTTGACTTACAATTTATTGTATCAGGTTGGCCAAAACATTCGTTCAAGTTTTTCCATATTATGATCAAATGGTATGCATTATGGATAGATCCTGATAGAATAATAATTCTCAGGTTAAAATACGGATTTATTTGTACAATTTGAAACTCATTTGCCTTTAAAGGTTTAATCAGATCTCAGTGATACCATCCAGATTAAAGAGAAGACAATTTAATCTTATTGTTCAGACATTGGGTTGGGTCCGACTCTCCAACTCCATGGACTGTAGCCCTCCAGGCTCATGTGTCCATGGGATTTGCCAACCAAGAATACTGAAGTGGGTTGCCATTTCCTCCTCCAGGAGATCTTCCTGACCAAGGGATCGAGTTCATGTCTCCTGCGTTGTCAGGCAGATTCGTTACCACTGAGCCACCAGGGAAGCCCACAATCTTTAGCCACATATAAATCCTATAAATTTCATATCAAACTCTGTCATTACTGCCAAAACTTGGTGCACTGGCTGGCAGAAAAATTCAGCTTTGTAATTTCCCAGATAAGCAGTATATACCTAATACATTATTCTGGTTCTGCAGAACTAAGTGTCAAATTACCCTTGCAGCTTCACTAATAAGTCAATGGCCTCAAGACTGTGATATTTAAAACACTTAAATTATCAAGATGGAGACTTATCTGGAACAAATGAGATGGACCAAAATGGTTACAGACTTGAGTCAGAAAGACCATGGTTCTCATGCTGGCATCACCATCCTTTTAGCTGTAAGATGTCAATGGGGTTAATTAAATTTTCTGACCATAGTTTCCCTGTTTGGAAAACGAAGAGGATAACTCTTACTTTGTATGATGTTGGGAGAGTGAAGTGAAGCCAGACACAGAAGCTAGGATTTAGAGGTTCCCAATAAATGGTGCCTCTTACATAAAGAAGAGGAAGGAGGGGCTAGAGGGAATAAGTGAGCAGGCGGCTGGTCAGGTGCAGAAACAGGGCCTGACCTCCATGCAGGGCTCTGTCCACTGCAGCCAGCATTCCTCTCCAGCCCAGGTCAGAGCCCCAGAGGAGCAACACTGGGCTAAGTTGAGGCACCCCTGCAACCTGGCCCATCACCAAACGTTTGAGATCTTTATGATCGTGCCACACCAACCTCGGGGTGTTTCTGTACGGCATGCACTCTCAGCCATCTGTGGTCAGCCAGGGCATGCCTCTGGAATTCCTCTTCCTGTGCTGTAAGGGTTGACTAATGGCAAAGCAGGCTCCATTTGTCAAGCTGCAGTGAAAAAAATACCAGTCGTGCTCCAACTTGTAGGGTGGCCTCCGACGCTGGAGGAGAAGTGCCCCTCAGGGCACACTGACTTCCATCTATCCTCCCTTCCAGCCGCCTGGCAATTCCTCCTCATCCTCCACAGGTAACACAAATGCAGCCTTCTCCCCACAGCCTTCCCTGACCTCTGTGTCAGAGACAGTCATGATGACTCCACCCACAGATTCATATGGCGCTGTTCATAGCTCTATTATATGGCGATTTTAATGCAGTCTCCTAATCATCTGCTTATATAACTATCAGCTTCTGTGACGGCTATTAACTATTTGTTTTTATGTTAACCCCTTAAAGGGTCATTTGAAACCTTGGATTTTTCTCACTAATTGAAGTTCACGTGCACACACAACCCCTAGGAGGATTACAGGTATGTTAAAAATTATTCACCCTTTGGAATCTGTGGTGCCTGTGTTCGGAACTCCCGCTCAAGTCCTTGTGCATCTTTATTTACATTTTCCTTGCAAACCACAGTGACTGGCACATTGGAGGCACTCGATAAATAAATGAATAAGTGAGTGAACAAATGAGTCTACTTAGGCAAGATTTTTCCTAAAAAAGATAGATGCAGAGAATCTGCAATTATCTTTAGAGAAAACCGGATGTTGGAGCATCTCTGAAGACTTTGTGATCAGCTCATGTGAGGCTTTCTAGACCCACTGACCTAATCCTACTTTGATTCTCCTTCTAATGCGGCTACATGGTAAAGATCATGGATAGAGAGCGAAATTAGTCACACTCAGTTTCTGAAACATAAGCTACAGCAATTTTTCACAGGGGCACAGGTTAAATGAGGGGAGATTAGATCCCCTTTTGGTCCTCTGTTTCTGTTACAGACCATTCAAAGGCAAATGGAGATTAATGTGTTTTGCCTTTTTGGAAAAATGGTGAAACTTCATCTGCTAGTCTCTCCTTACAGATGTGTCCCATCTGTTGCTGTTACACGGATTACAGCTGTAGACTCCCATTGAAGGTGGCAAGAACCCAGGAGAAGGCTACCCAGGGCATGCAGGAAAAGACTGGGGCACGGAGTGGAGGGTAGATATGGAGGATGTTTAGTTCAGCTTCATAATAACATCCAGGAGTTCACTGCCTGTGAACAGAGCCCTTTCTCTCCCGCTCTGACAGGAGAAGCTCTCAAAAACGCTGAGCATTGAAACTGGCTTCCAACTGTCAGTGTGGATAACTCTTTGGAGGAAGGGCTTTTTCAACCTAGGGGGAAAAAAATCCCTCCTTTGTCTTTTCTATGGCATTGCCTTAAGTCACAGAAATTCTTTCCTCTTCAGTTTTTTTCTTTTCTTCTTTTTTCCACAACACACCTGCTTGAATAAGCCTCAATTTGTTTCAGGAAAGAAAAAATGAGAAGGAAAGGAAAAAATAATAGGGAATTATTTTCCTTTGATGGTGAACCTCCCCTCCTCCCAGGAGCCATTGGCAAACTGTTAACCCCCGCTGCTCATGGAGGAACGCCAGTTACTGAGAATTTTCCCCAGCCTTCCTGTGAGCAGCTAGAGGTCTCTAGTGGAAGCCGAGAGCAAGCACAGCTTACATCGGGTAGGGCAGGCTGGGAGGAGGCCCCATCAGCATAGGGCCAAGGAGAACTGATTGCAAGCAGCCACTTTCCAAATGCAGCAATACATGTGGTGGCATACTTCCATTAGCCACATGTCCCTGACTTCAAGGGTTCTTGAGAATTTCGAGAGTTGATTGGGATCAGACTTTGAAAAGGGAACAAAAGATGCAGCCATTCCCTGCGTCTTTCTCTTTCTTGCCCACTTGGATACTGTGTTTCTCGCTAGCAAGGTTAGAATTCTGAGAAGCCCTGAGTCTGTTACAAATGTGAGATGTATTCTGCCATAAATTGGGAGTGGTGTGAGACTATGCAAATTAGCACGAACTTGTCAAGATCTGGAGGTTTGTAGATATCCAAGCTCTATGACAGCGGCATAAGGCTGGGAATCTTTCCTCACACACAAGATGTCCAAGTGTTGCAGTCCCCTTCCCAAACATCACAGAATTTTCATATATTTTCCTTTTTTCTTTTTTCATGTAGAAGAGAGCCACATGAGTCTTTGCACAGTGAAAAGATAATCAAGAACAGAGAAAACCATTATTGGGCTTTATTTCATATGTCTGTATGGCCGACAATTTAATTTCAGTGAGAAAAGTGCTCCTAATAAATAGACAATGGTAGCTTTTAAACCTAGTCTGGCTGTTTAGAAAGACATTCTGTGCTATTGAATAATTTAGGAATCTTTCTGTTTTGCATCCTTGGGAAATGAATGTGATTTACTGTAGTACAAAAAGTAAGCTGGAAACTTTTGCCCCACAGGTTGCTGGTAAAAGTCACAGTGAAGAAAGTGAGGGTAATTTGGAAAATGGGTGGTTTGAGCTTGTCAGTTTCCATTGTGCTCAGCAAATTCAAACCCTGCTCCAGCCTCCGAAAATATGGACGTGGGTTTTTATCCCCTTCATTGGTAAGGTTGGGCTTCCCTGGTGTCTCAAATGGTAAAAAAAAAAAAAAAATCTGCCTGCAATGCAGGAGACCTGGGGTCAATCCCTGGATCGGGAAGATCCCCTGAAGAAGGGCATGGCTACCCACTCTAGTTTTCTTGCCTGGAGAATTCCATGGACAGAGGAGTCTGATGGGCTACAGTCCATTGGGTGCAGAGTCAGACACGACTGAGTGACTAACACTAACAACAAAGTTGAGATGTATCATAATGATGAATTCAATGTCAGCATATTTTAAAGCCTTAAATAGGAAATCAAACAATATCCTGAAATAGCTAAAGGGAAACATTATGGGAGGATTTTTATAGTTGCAACAACAAATACCTCTAAGCCTTGTTTCTAGGCCTCTGAAGGTTCAGATTCTCTTAAGCCACCCTCTTAGGCTCTTCTACAATACTGCAGAGCTCTCCTGCTACAAAGAAGCCTTGTCATTGATTATCGAATGTCTGTACTTCCTGCTGGACTGTATACTCTGTTATGTGTGGGAATGGCTGCCCTTTGTCCAGGATGCCTGGTACAGTATAACACTCATCAAATATTTGTGAACTGCATTCATAATTAACACATGAATGTAACACAATGATTTGTTTTCAAAAAGGATACCATTCATTATAATAGATGAAAGGGAAAGTTGTTCAGTCGTGTCAGACTCTTTGTGACCCCATAGTTCATGGGATTCTCCAGGCCAGAGTATTGGAGTGGGTAGCCTTTTCCTTCTCCAGGGGATTTTCCCAAAGCAGGGATCGAACCCAGGTCTCCTGCATTGCAGGCAGATTCTTTACCAGCTGAGCCACAAGGGAAGCCCAAGAATATTGGAGTGGGTAGCCTATCCCTTCTCCAGTGGATCGTCCCAACCGAGGAATTGAACTGGCATCTCCTGCAGGAGATAGATGGGCCCCAAAGAAATTTGACCAGTGGTTTATATTAGATTGATGTTGTTTCTACACTGGTTGACCATAATGCTAGAAACAAAAGGAGAATGGGTTAGAGTCAAAACATTTCAGGGAAAAGGAAAGGAACTGAAAAGCTCAAGGAAATGCCCTCACTCATTTAAAGGCCATATCTCAAATGTTCTTCCCAGTGCCCCTCAGGGGGAAATTATTGTTAAACACACTTCACAGAAGAGGAAAGGTGAAGGGATTTTTAAGAAGCAAGGGCTTCATCCAGTCCATGTAATCCAAACAACAAACGTCATCTTCTGGCTTTATTTAAGGAGTGGGAACTTGCAGTCTAAAATGGTCAAAATGTATTCTTAACAGGGAAGAATAGTTGGGGATGGACATATGGAATAAAAGAGAATAGAAGATATAGTTCCAAGCAAAGAGAAATGTGGGGTGGAGTGTGTAAGAGAAAGCCACTGTCCTAGATTCTGGCTTCAATACAAGGTCTCCCTGGCCACAACCTGAAAAGCCGTGGGAAACCACCTCAGTATTTAGGAGACCACCTGTTGATGGTCCCACTGAATCCCAGTAATCAGCAATTCCAATTTCAAAATGAAATTGTTAGACCTGTTAAAACATGAAAATAATTACAAATGTTTATCATGTTGCTGGGTTTGAAGGCAGACCTGTCCTTCTAAGGAAGATGCTTCCATAGACAAGTCCGGTTCAGAGCTCATGTTCTGGGCCCAGGCACTGGCTCGACAGCTCTCAGAACAGCTGGCTTGGCCTGGCCAGATCCTGCAGGGCCCCGCAGAAGGCCCCTCTGTCTGGTTTCCTTCTACTCTTCTCCACACTCAATCAGCTACAGCCTCACTGGCTTCCTCACTGTTCTTAGAACTTTCCCAGAACATCACATGGTTATCCAAACATGCACTTGGCTAACCCCTCTCTTCCCTGATGTCCCTTCCTGGGGAATGCTATCTAAAATTGCACACACTCACACATCATGTGGCTTCCTTCTCCCTGACCCCAATATTTCATAATCTCCTACCTGACTTATTGCTATCTATCTAACCTGAGACGTTGGCTGGTTATCTTGTCTCTCTCCCTCACTGGGATGTAAGCTTATCAGGGCAGGCACTTGTATTGGTTTTAATAGGCGTGTGCCTCACATGGTGCCCAGCACCTAGCAGGTGCTCAGAGATGCTGGTTGAGTGGGTGGGTGGAATGCAGAGGGACTTGTCACCTTTTCGTCTTGTCATCTTTTCTTCTCAATGTCCAGAGAAGCAGGCACAGAGGCTGAATTATGTCTTTGTTGTCCTAGAGGCTACAGGCAGCAATCTTCCCAGGTTCTGAGCCTACAAAATTTAGGACGGAGGCTGACACTTCTAGGACAAATGAGAAGGCTCTTGAGAGGTGTTTCTTTGCCGAAACTTTGTTTGTGCAATTCAAGGCAGATTTGGGCTGTCTCAGGGGGCTCAGTTACTCTGGCTGGCTGGATTCGTTCTCACATATACCCCATGTGGCCAGAGAAAGCCCCATGTTGTCTCTGCAGTCCACACCTGCCTCTCAGAGCAGCTGTTGTAAGTCCCAGGTAGGGAGGCAGGACATGTCTGTGACACCTCAGATCCCTCTTGGAGGAGGGGAAGAGATGCAGTCAGGCTTCCGCAGTCAGGAATTTGCCTCTCCTGGCAAGGACGGAGCAAGGCCATCATGAGACAACTCTAACTGTATGTTCATGTTCTTGGGAGGTCTCTTCTTTCAGACAAGTCTCAAGAACATAACATGACATTCATCTTTGAAGGCACACATTTCATCATCTGGGCTTCCCAGGTGGCTCACTGGTAAAGAATTTGCCCGCCAATGCAGGAGATGTGGGTTCAATCCCTGGGTTGGGAAGATGCCCTGGAAAAGGAAATAGCAACCCACTCCAGTATTCCTACCTGGGAAATCCTATGGACAGAGGAGCCTGGCAGGCTATAGTCCGTGTGGTCACAAAGAGTCAGACATGACTTAGCAACTAAACAACAAAAACAATTTTACCATCTATGAGATTGGCCAAAAAGTTCATTTGGGGTTTTCTATAATATTTTATGGTAAGACCCAAACAAAACTTTTTGGCCAACCCAATTCTTTACCAGCTCATCTCTTTTGAGGGCTTCTAGTGGATAACAGGAACCCAGCGAGACAGACTTTTGATATTATTTATCAGCCATTTTCATATCAATGGATTTCTTTACAGTAAAAAAAAAAAAAACAAAAAAAAAAACAAAGGTTTCTCAAGAGAAGTTAAAGAGAAACGCAATTATTTCTCAGAACACTTTTTTTTAAATCTATTAAGTCATACCTAGGCCTGGCCTAGACACTAATTCTAGAAGAAAAACAAACATGTGTTTTTCCCATTTAAGTCATTCTCTAAATGGCAAGGGACATAAAAGTGATTTTCATAGCACCTAGGAATTACTTCCTATGCATCAAGTGCTTGATAAACATTTGCTTAATGCACATATTTTAAAATGCCTAATCTTGTCTCAACATTAGAAAGCCTTTCAACATTTGAATATTAGAAAGTTTTTCACCCAGCTTCTTGAAAAGTGTCCTAATGTCTAGGAAAGATGTGCAAACCTGCCTCTCAGCTCTTGTCCATACCTGCATGTAGCAAATGTAACATCTTAACGTTCAGTTCCTACACTAGAATGCATGCTCCTCAGTCTCATTTCTCATGTCTTCCCCTGGCACCTTCCTTGGTGCCTGGCACACAGTGAGAGCTCAAAAAATTCATTCATTCATTCACTCATTCACCACTTAAGGGCCAGGTACAGGTCAGTCGCTCTCCATACTTGAAGGATATAGTGATGGACAAGACTTCCAGCCAATCCTAGCCACCCCCCCCAGACCCCCACCCCTACATGGAGCTCACTGTGCAGGGGCTGGGTGTAGAGGGGAGCAATTAAACAATTACTCAAGCAATTACCAAAGGGTGAGGTGAGTTAAGATACACACTTTAGAAGAACAGTGAAGGGACAGGTATAGTCTAAGGATCTGGCAAGTCTCCCCAAATGAAGTGACATTTATACTAATGATGAAAGGATGAATCAGAGTTAGCCAGAAAGAGGGATAGGGAAGAGTATTTCAGTAGAGGAAAAAAATACGATGACAAGATCAGGTGTTCCCAAATTACTGACACATACTAGTCTTTAAGATTCAGCAATGAGAAATTTCTAGGGATTTGTCCCTAGAAATCCTTGGAAATTCCTAAATCATAGGTATATTTTTAAAGTAATACTGAGTGACCACAATACTAAGCAGTGAACAATAAACAGTGAATCATTTTTCAGTGATAGAGTTACAACTGGTGGTTTCAAATGAATTCTGTAACCTCATTTACACAAAGGAGAACAATCTTTGGAGCTCTATATAAACAGGGCTTAATGAGTTTTTCAAAGAATGCCTTTAAGACATTCGGCCTACCTTTTGAGAAACAGAAGCAAAGAGAATAAAGAGAGAGAGACTTGCCAAAGAAATCAATACTACAACTGTCATTAGAATGTAGGTTTCACATGGTTCCCTGTTAACTCATTGTATGCCTCTCTTAAAATACTACCAAGGCCCATCAGGAGCTAAGCAGTTCTGCCCCTGAGATAAAATGTCTGACTGAAGAGTGTGAGATGAAATCATCTTCAGTCTAGATTTTTATGTCCATTGGTTTGGTGTTTGAAATCATAAAATATTTTGCCAAGTCCTAAAGAAGGATTTCCCATGAAGATTCTGATACTGTTTGTGCTTAGGACACTAGATAGCTATCTGAGTCATTCACCCACTTAGACTCTCTCCAAGATAAATAGAAGGTGCCCTACTTTCAAATACTTTAATACAGATTAAACAATCTCTCTTAGGAAACAATTCTAACAGTTAACAGCCTTTGCAGTGAAGGAATGTGGTGTTTATATTAAGTGATATATAAGTCATTAAAATTGCAGTCCATTCCACCTATTTGGGCAGGAAGATTTGTGACAAATAAAAGTCCACATCCTGCCAGTGAGAAGTTTGGGCTTTAGGGTTGCCTAGTGTTCAGAGGGAGAAGGCAATGGCACCCCACTCCAGTACTCTTGCCTGGAAAATCCCATGGATGGAGGAGCCTGGTGGGCTGCAGTCCATGGGGTCGCTAAGAGTCGGACACGACTGAAGCAACTTAGCAGCAGCAGCAGCAGTGTTCAGAGACTCCTGGTCCCCAGAGGTTTCATGTTAAAAGCTTCAAATGAATATGCATGTGTTTTAGCTGGACTTAATGCCAGCCTAACAAAGCCAGGAGGAGACACGTTAGGATTGACCACACAGCGCTGGGGAGGAAGGCCTTTCCCGACAGCCACTAGTCTGGAGATGTAGGTAGCGCACCCCAAGTAGGTGTGGAAATGCCAGCAAACCTTTCCTAGATTCATAAAGAAGAGAATAAATAACATCACCCTGTTTCCTTCCATATATCCCAGAAATTCTAAGGGATGTTAACAGAAGAGCAGGAAAAACTTTTAAGTAATGAGGCAAAGCATCTAAGGTGATTTGCATGAGTATGTAGGCATGTGTACTTGTGCTCATGAAAGTGTGTGTGTTCGTGTGTTCTTGTGTATGCGTGTCTCTGTGTATCCTTATGTATATATCATGTATTTGAGTAATTATGTATTTGCATATGGCTACATGTGTTTTGTGTGTATATATGGATGTATAAGTGGTTGTATGTGTATTTGAGTATATACATGTGTGCTTATGTATGTGTATATGTGTGTTTGTATTTATGTAATCTGTGTATGTGTGTATATGTATGTATGGGTGGCAGGCAAGCCAAAGACAGGAATCTGAAAAGTGAAAGTGAAAGTCACTCAGTCAAGTACGACTCATGATTTATGATTATATTCAGTCTTCAATATCAATAGTAAATGATGGATTGGCCAAACACATTTCACGTTCAAATTCTACTTCACTTTGAAGCCAAACATTTTTGGAACTGAGATACACCAAACTATCATGAGACTATAAATAACTGGAAACTTAATGTTTATAATGATATTACTATTAAAATCAAATTACTCCATGAAAGGATATGTTAATATGATAATAGTTATTGAGCATCTACCATGTGTTGGAAAGTCCAGGTGTAAAGCACAGTCCCTGCCCTTAAAGAGACACAGGTCAGGTGAGCAGCAGAGCAGTAAATAGAGAATTACTGTGCCACAAGCTGAAGAAGCCATCTGCCTGTGCAAGTGCCAGGGGAACAGAAAATAGGAAGTGAGGAGGACTCCTTGGGAGCATGGAGAAACTGTACAGAAGATGTGATTTTCTACCCGTGTCTATCTTAAAGGGTGAATACAAAACTTCGTAGGGAAAAGGAATGGAGTCTTCTACACATAGGATCAAATATATATTCAAGTCAGTCAGTTCAGTCTCTCAGGCATGTCTGACTCTTTGCAACCCCATGGTCTTCACATACCAGGCTTCCCTGACCATCACCAACTCCCGGAGCTTGCTCAAACTCACGTCCATTGAGTCGGTGATGCCATCCAACCATCTCATCCTCTGTCATCCCCTTCTCCTCCTGCCTTCGATCTTCCCCAGCATCAGGGTCTTTTCTAATGAGTCAGTTCTTTGCATCAGGTGGCCAAAGCACTGGAGTTTCAACTTCAGCATCAGTCTTTCCAATGAATCTTCAGAACTGATTTCCTTTAGAATTGACTGGTTTGATCTCCTTGCAGTCCAAGGAACTCTCAAGAGTCTTCTCCAGCACCACAGTTCAACAGCATCAATTCTTCAGCACTCAGCCTTCTTTATGGTCCAATTCTCACATCCAGACATGACTACTGGAAAAACCATAGCTTTGACTAGACAGACCTTTGTCGGCATTAAATATATTCAATTATTCATATATATATATATATATAATTGGAATTGATACTATAGAGACAGAAAAAAGGGAAAATAGCTTGATATTATATAGTAAATGGTAGTATATATCATACAGAGAGTAATCAATATATGATATAAATTTATAAAATATATAATACAACTGGCATACATACATATATATATGTCCAATTATTCTTTATACTACCTTCTCTTTAATTAGAGATATTTCTATGTTGAGTCCTCTCAAGTTTCTTAATTATTCTCCATATCTCTCCCTACCCCATGCTGAGGATAAAAATAAAATATTAATAGGACCCCTAGTAGTAGGAGTATCATATACCAAAATGTTTGGCAGGAAGCATAAAGTTTTGTAGCTTTTAAGTTGGTACATCTCAGGGTTACTCACTAGCAAGCCAGTCCCTGCATTTATATGAAATCTATAAGTAAATTTTAACCATCTTTTTATTGGGAATTCAGCTGAACTACTTGTCATTCTCTGAGTCCCTCGGCTGATCTACATATGGAGAGGGAACATGTCCTTATAAATATTTTGATCTACCTGAAACTGAGCTGCGGTCTTTGGGGATTTGAGGGCCACTTCAAGCTGTCAGCAAGCAACATCCTAGTTAGGGGAAAGAACATGAAAATGCAGCTCACACATCTGTGGAGAACAGGGGGCTCAGATTAAGAGCAGGGTCTCCCATTTGCCACATCATACACAGCATCAAGGAGTTGGGGGGGCTCCGAAGGAATCAGGTAGCAAGACTGTACTGGCCACGGACGGGGGAAATGGGACATTTGGTGCCCCACCTCACCCGTTTTCACTCAGCCTTTGCACTTGGAAATGCCGTATCTTTCACAGTTGGAAAGAAAAGCTATGCCAGTGACAAAAGTGGAGCACTGAGGGGAAATTAATAACACTTGGCACTTCCAGTTTCCTGGGAGGATGTGCCATACATATTAAGCAGGCATGACACAATTTAACAGCATAGCCTGGGTGAGCTCAAGCTGTTCATTTAAAGTTCCAGGTACTTTGAGGAAGAGTCCATTTTATAGGGACACCCAAGTAGCCATTGTAAAGGCTTCTGAGAAGAAGGGAGATGGAGGAAGATGCTCTTTTAATCTCAGCCTAAAATGAGGAAGGCTTACAAAGATTCCCCACCATACATTTAAGAGACATTCATGGGACTTTTGAGTGTTATTTTGTACCTGGAAATTTTTGCAGAATTGATATCACATTGGAGGTAAAGCTGCACGGAATTAACAGCCCCAGAAAACACTAAAGTAGGTGATGCTGCTTTGCATAATCTGGACACTGAGCAAATACACAGTAAGAGCCTTCAGACTCTATGGTGCAACGTGGTTGTTATTCACACAAGTGTGATGTGAAGCAGACCTAGATTTTCCTTTTCTGCTCTATCCCTTGCTAGCTATGGGAATTTGGGTAAGTTACTTCATCTCTATGAACCTCAGTTTCCTCATCTGTCAAAAAGAGATGATTATACTTGCATCATAGGGATGTTGAGAGAATTAAATTGGGCAGCATATACAGAGACTCTGGTCTAGTGGCTGGCAGATGGCAGTGAAAATAAAAGTTAAACTAGATGAGTAGCAATAGTCTTCCCTTTTGCTATGTTCAGATTATTTACTTCTGAGGTGATAGCAGAAGTACCAGTACTAGAAGTGGTCATAAAAGCAGTATTTACTATTCATAGTATGAATACTCTGTCATATTACATACTTGCATATATCATATTGAGTACTGCCTATTTGGAGATATCATATTTCATGCTTTATATAAATGATTTAGTATTTATATAACCTCAAATTTCCCTTCATGTGCTCAGGTGAACTCAGAGAGATGAAGGAAATTGAGGTCACACAGAGCTAGTAAGATGCTGAAATCAAATTTAAACCCAGGTCTGTCTTATTCTAAAGTCTAGAATTTTCATTATGTGATTCCTAAATAGTAGGTAAACATAGCTTGGATTCATACTGCTTCTGACCAAGGGAACTCATAAATGTTGCACAAAAGAGACAGTATTTGAGCAGTCTTAGAGGATGGAGACCTTTTCAAGGTAGGAAAGGGCACCCCAGGCAGAAAGAACTAGCTAAGCGACTAACAAATGTATGAACATGCCTAGCATGGACCTCAGGCGTGAGGATCTGAGCCCATCATGGGGAGCCAAACATGGGTCTTCAAAAGTGCCTCAGCTAAATATTGATAAGAGAAAACAAAATATTGCCATTTGCCACAACATGGATGGATCTAGACAGTATCATACTGAGTGGAGTAATTGAGACAGAGAAAGATATGGTATTACTTATATGTGGAACATAAAAAATAATACAAATGAATCTATATACAAAATAGAAAAAGATTCACAGAAATAGAAGACAAATGTAAGGTCACCAAAAGCGAAAAGAGGTAAAAGGAGGAATAGATTAGGAGGTTAAGATTAACAGATATGCACTGCTGCTGCTGCTGCTGCTAAATCGCTTCAGTCGTATCTGACTCTGTGCGACCCCATAGACGGCAGCCCACCAGGCTCCCCTGTCCCTGGGATTCTCCAGGCAAGAACACTGGAGTGGGTTGCCATTTCCTCCTCCAATGCATGAAAGTGAAAAGTGAAAGTGAAGTTGCTCAGTCGTGTCCGACTCCTAGTGACCCCATGGACTGCAGCCTACCAGGCCCCTCCGTCCATGGGATTTTCCAGGCAAGAGTACTGGAGTGGGGTGCCATTGCCTTCTCCGACAGATATGCATTACCATACATAAAATAGATAAATAACAAAGACCTACTGTATAACACAAGGAACTATATTCTATGTATTTTAATAACCTACAATGGAAAATAATCTGAAAAATTATATAACAATAATTTTGCTTTATACCTGAAACATTGCAAATTAATTATATTTCAATAAGAAAAAAAAAGTGCCACCGCTACCTCCAGAGAGTCATGGGGTGTTGAATGTAACTCTCTCTGTTGCCCTGGAATTTTGGCAGAGATGCAATGGCCAGGAACAAAATAGCAGATAGCACATATCTACAAAGTCTAAAGTAGGGTGTTAAACTATCTCAAAAAGATTAGAAGAGAACTGGCTCCAAGCCAGTGCTACCAGGACTAGGTAATCACTTCAGCTATATAAAACTATATAAAAGGTTGAGGTTGAAAAAAATCAAAAGGGAAAATTTCTTTGGAAAAAATTGCTGTGTGTTTTACTTCTCCTTGGAGAAGGTAGAGAAGAGCTGAAGCCTCATTCCAGACTTAGTGTAACAGGTTGAAAAGTAATGAATGAGAGAGCTTGGACATGCATCTCCAGGATTATGGGGGACAGAGTACTGGTGTTTGATGTTTAGAAAACATTAAAAGGTGAAAGATTGGACAGTGAAAAAGGGAAAGAAAGATTTTGCTCTTTCATAACAAAGAAATGGAGAGTTGTGTGGGATGGAGGTGTTCCTTCACCTATACCTGAGTAAGAGCTTTACCTCCCTATTTCCGCATGTGAATTCTGTGGGAAGAAACCTGCTCTGATTCAATGCACAACAGACCCTCTCCAAGAGGACATTGTGTTCCCTGTCATGAAGTTGCCCTTGAAAAGCCCAAGGGACAAGGTAGACAGTCGAAAGTAACCAGCAAGTGAGAATTATTACTCACAAAATTTACTGCAGCCTGAGTTCTTGAGCAAAAGAACTCCAAGGACCCCACTAATGTATCCCCCAAGGAAAACCCAACACTCATGTATCCATCATCCAGAGAACAGAGACAGAGACAACTAGACTAGCCTCATTCTCATTCTCTCTACTTGCTAACACCCTTTCTGACACCCTCCATGGCCAAGATCACCTTTACAACTGGACCAATCTCTAATCCTTAAAAGTAGCTGGAGTCTTCTTTATTATTTAAGAGTGAATGGAAAAGCTGTTTCACCCAGGCACAGGGAACAAGGGCTTCATGCAGTTTACATGAAGGGGCAGGTGAGAAACATAAAGTGGCTTTCAGGCTTGTGTTCTACTGAAACCAGCTAACAGAATAAAAAAATCAGAATTGCAGCAGTAACAATAATAATAATCATAGGTCCATGCACATTCTTAACCTGCCACGTATTCTCCGCCATCTTTTGGCCTGGTGTCTTCATCAGCCCACGTGGGCTCTGTGTTTAATTTTTGTCCTCAGTCACTTCTCTTGTTATGGTCTACAAGCTGGTGTGCCATGTTGACTTCTCTCTCTCGTCACCTCTCAGACTGGTTTGGTTTTGCCACATCAGCACTGTCACTGACTGAATGGCATGAGGTAGAAAGTGTTTTTAGGTGAGGAAGTAATCTGTGATGAAATCTGAAAACTAGGCTGTGTGCTTGTTTTGAAGGCATATGTATGCCAGGATAATAGGCTCAAACTCTCTCTCTTTTTTTTTTTTCCTTTGTAGATCTAAGGAGATTCAGAAGGATTTTCACATGAACAGTGACTTCATCATATTTTGGGGTTTTCATCTTTGATCATTTTTGGCAGCAAATGTGACAAGTAGATTGAATAAGGAAGAAACTAGAAAAAAGAAAACCAATTAAGAGGTAACCCTGAGATAACTAACCTAAAAAATTAGTGGAAGAAGAATCGAAATTCTCTAATGACCCACCTAAAGGTAGATACTGAAGTGCAGTAAGCATGTAAATAGTGAAGGGATGGGCTAATAAATCAAGCTGGATAATCATCTGAAAATAAAGATTTTGATGTGAGCTTCAGACCTTGCATGGATTGATAAATTAATATTTCAAAGCTTGTAACTATCACAAATTTTATTTTCATGCACTATTCTGGAATCCTGGATTATAAATTTCAATGAGATTTTCTGTCTCATGGATTTAAGTCAGATTATATGGATCTTTTCACAAATTTAGAAAAAGAGAAAATAGATTCAGGTCTCCTAACTATCTGCTGTCCTTATGCCAAAAGGAAACTATTTTCCCTTCTCCCTCCCAAGTATTTTTACATTTAAATGGAAAATACATTTTTAATGAATCAGTCTTTTTTTTATTAAGTGAAAAACTTTGTATTTGACTCCCAACCCCACTTGGAATGATTATTTTACATTACCTTTAACTTTGGCCTTATTATTTTCACAAACATTTTCAGAACTTCTTTGAAAATAACATTACATGCTTGAGGACATTAGCCAAGTGCAATTCCCTAGGAAACATCAAAGGAAAAGCTGGACTTACTGAGAACAATTTTCCATTGTAATACGTCAAAGTAACAATAACATTTTTGTTAGAGAAAGAGCAAGATGAAATTCTGTGCCAATTCATATACCCTGCTTTCTCCTGTAATTAATGTGCCACCCATTCCTGCCTCAGTCCCTAAGAGCCATCTGCTCACATACTCAACACCTTTTCACCTTGTTTCTCCAGACATGAATGCCATGGGGTTCGGCCTTGCACTTATTTTATTTTGGATATACTCTATCTTTTTATTCTTTCCAAATTTCCATATTTGTCATCACTCTTTGTTAGGATTATTTCCTTATAAACTCAGGGAATAATTTAAAGATTAATGCTAACATTTATACCATTTATTGAATGCCTACCATATGCCAAGTATCATTTTCAGGATTTTCCTACCCTCTCTCAACTTATCTGCACAAAAAACTCAGGATATAAAAAGACTATTCCCAGTTTACAAATGATAAAATAAGCTCAAAGAGGGTTAGTGATTTGCTCATGTTCCTACAGCTAGTGAAAAACCTAGCTAGGATTATAGTCAGACTAGAACTCTCAAGTACTGAGCTGTTTTGCCCCACTTATCTAGGGAAATCACTAGGGTTTTCTGTATTTATGGCACAGATGTGACCACAGAGATAAATTCAAGTCTTAAGGCTGAAATTGTTTACTACTAATGAAGATTTTAGAATAAGAACTCCTTATTGCCAAATTCAGACTTAAATTGAAGAAAGTAGGGAAAACCACTAGACCATCAGATATGACCTAAATCAAATCCCTTATGATTATCCAGTGGAAATGAGAAATAGATTTAAGGGACTAGATCTGATAGATAGAGTGCCTGATGAACTATGGATGGAGGTTCCAGACATTGTACAGGAGACAGGGATCAAGACCGTCCCCATGGAAAAGAAATACAAAAAAGCAAAATGGCTGTCTGGGAAGGCCTTACAAATAGCTGTGAAAAGAAGAGAAGTGAAAAGCAAAGGAGAAAAGGAAAGATATAAGCATCTGAATGCAGAGTTCCAAAGAATAGCAAGAAGAGATAAGAAAGTCTTCTCAGCGATCAATGCAAAGAAATAGAGGAAAACAATAGAATGGGAAAGAATAGAGATCTCTTCAAGAAAATTAGAGATACCAAGGGAACATTTCATACAAAGATGGGCTCAGTAAAGGACAGAAATGGTATGGACCTAACAGAAGCAGAAGATATTAAGAAGATGTAGCAAGAATACACAGAAGAACAGTACAAAAAAGATCTTCACGACCCAGATAACCACGATGGTGTGATCACTCACCTAGAGCCAGACATCCTGGAATGTGAAGTCAAGTGGGCCTTAGAAAGCATCACTATGAACAAAGCTAGTGGAGGTGATGGAATTCCAGTTGAGCTCTTTCAAATCCTGAAAGATGATGCTGTGAAAGTGCTGCACTCAGTATGCCAGCAAATTTGGAAAACTCAGCAGTGGCCACAGGACTGGAAAAGGTCCGTTTTCATTGCAATCCCAAAGAAAGGCAATGCCAAAGAATGCTCAAATGACCGCACAATTGCACTCATCTCACATGCTAGTAAAGTAATGCTCAAAATTCTCCAAGCCAGGCTTCAGCAATACGTGAACCATGAACTTCCTGATGTTCAAGCTGGTTTTAGAAAAGGCAGAGGAACCAGAGATCAAATTGCCAACATCCACTGGATCATGGAAAAAGCAAGAGAGTTCCAGAAAAACATCTATTTCTGCTTTATTGACTATGCCAAAGCCTTTGACTGTGTGGATCACAATAAACTGTGGAAAATTCTGAAAGAGATTGGAATACCAGACCACCTGATCTGCCTCTTGAGAAATTTGTATGCAGGTCAGGAAGCAACAGTTAGAACTGGACATGGAACAACAGACTGGTTCCAAATAGGAAAATGGGTACGTCAAGGCTGTATATTGTCACCCTGTTTATTTAACTTATCTGCAGAGTACATCATGAGAAACCCTGGACTGGAAGAAGCACCAAGCTGGAATCAAGATTGCCAGGAGAAATATCAATAACCTCAGATATGCAGATGACACCACCCTTATGGCAGAAAGTGAAGAGGAACTAAAAAGCCTCTTGATGAAAGTGAAAGAGGAGAGTGAAAAAGTTGGCTTAGAGCTCAACATTCAGAAGATGAAGATCATGGCATCCAGTCCCATCACTTCATGGGAAATAGATGGGGAAACAGTGGAAACAGTGTCAGACTTTATTTTTGGGGGCTCCCAAATCACTGCAGATGGTGACTGCAGCCATGAAATTAAAAGACACTTACTCCTTGGAAGAAAAATTATGACCAACCTAGATAGCATATTGAAAAGCAGAGACATTACTTTGCCAACAAAGGTCCATCTAGTTAAGGCTATGGTTTTTCCAGTGGTCATGTATGGATGTGAGAGTTGGACTGTGAAGAAAGCTGAACGCTGAAGAATTGATGCTTTTGAACTGTGGTGTTGGAGAAGACTCTTTAGAGTCCCTTGGACTGCAAGGAGATCCAACCAGTCCATTCTGAAGGAGATCAGTCCTGGGTGTTCATTGGAAGGAATGATGCTAAAGCTGAAACTCCAGTACTTTGGCCACCTTGTGCTAAGAGTTGACTCATTGGAAAAGACTCTGATGCTGGGAGGGATTGGGGGCAGGAGGAGAAGGGGATGACAGAGGATGAGATGGCTGGATGGCATCACCGACTCGATGGACGTGAGTTTGAGTGAACTCCGGGAGTTGGTGATAGACAGGCAGGCCTGGAGTGCTGCAGTTCATGAGGTCGCAAAGAGTTGGACATGACTGAGTGACTGAACTGAATGAAGATTTTATTAAATTATTCCATAAATTAGAGAAGAAAAGTTTTGGAAGCTTATTCCTAAGAAGAAACATTGCTACACTTCGAAGGAAAAATCATTTGAGTTAGAATCAACCCAAAGTAACCTAGAGAGGCGGTTCTGAGGTGAGACTGACCCACCCAAACTGAGAAACAGGTGTGACCTAGCTAAGGTTATGGACTGTACTCTATTCCAATCCTCTGAGCCAGTTCATAGGATACAGGTTGTTAATATTAATAATGTTGGGTAGCCAATTTCTAATTCTTATTATTTAAAGCAAATTAAATCAACACTACAGACTATTCTTTCTCTATTGCTAAAACACTATGTAGTGTACTCAATCTTCCTGCTACAGCATAGCATGGGATACAGTAGGAAAAGAAAATCAGTATGTAATTCAACTCCAAGAGGTTAGTACTAACTTTCAACATTTGTTCCCACTAAGTATCTGTATTAAGCTAAAGGTATAATTTTAATTGATTTGAGCCTTACAGCCTATGCCAAGCATGAAATACTTTATTTTCTTGGGCTTCAAAATCACTGTGGATGGTAACTGCAGCAGTGAAATTAAAGATGCTTTCTCCTTGGAAGAAAAGCTATGACAAACCTAGACAGCATATTAAAAAGCAGAGACATTACTTTTCTGACAAAGGTTCATATAGTCAAGCTATGGTTTTTCCAGTAGTCATGTGAATGTGAGAGTTGGACCATAAAGAAGGCTGAGTACTGAAGAACTTATGCCTTCAAAGTGTGGTGTTGGAGAAAACTCTTAGGAGTCCCTTAGACAGCAAGGAGATCAAACCAGTCAATCTTAAAGGAAATCAACCCTGAGTTTCATTGGAAGGACTGATGCTAAAGCTGAAACTCCAATACTTTGGCCACCTGATGCAAAGAGTCGACTCATTGGAAAAGACCCTGAAGCTGGGAAAGATTGAGGGCAGGAGGAGAAGGGGATGACAGAGGATGAGATGGTTGAATGGCATCACCTACTCAATGGACATGAGTTTGAGCAAGCTCTGGGAGATGAAGGGCCAAGAAACCTGGTATGCTACAGTCCATGCAGTTGCAGAGTTGGACATGACTGAGTGACTGAACAACAACAACAAGCTCTATTTACTCCCTGATGGACGAGTTTAAGAAGTTTGAAAACCTATCAAAAGTTAAGAACAGAACTCAGTGGGAGAATGAAGGCACTGGATAGCCTAAGCACTGAAATGCCCCTCTTGAATACTGGGAGTCAGTGATACCTTCTATCTTTGAAATCAGAGCACTAATTAGCTCATTGGGCCTTGAAACACTAAATCCCCTTCCTGACACTGACTCATTTTGTGTCCTGTGCTAGTCACATAACCTTGTTGAACCTCAGTTTCTTCACTTGCAAAATGGGAATAATAATATGTATGGTATAGAGCTGTTATGGAGTTTAATTAGTGTTTCTAAAATACTTTGAGATGATCAGATGAAAGGTGTACTTGAAATTTACAACATTAATTATTATTTTTATTGTATATAACCATTTCAAAATACAAGAAACTATTGGATGTTATTTTACCATCACCTAACATATTATAGCACAAGCCTCTTTCTGAAAACTGTGCTCTTACGGTCAATATGACTTGCTCATCATAGATTATTCCCAAAGAAATTGAATTGGGAATAATACGGAAAATAGGATAACTAACAGGGACAGGGAAAGGCATAACATATAAGTATTGGTTTGACTAGTTAGAGTAGACACACCTAACAGTTGAAGTAAACACAGCAGCAGAAGGGATAATTGAAGGAAACAAAGACACAGCTTGATTGCCAAACAATATAATGGTGCTTCCATTTGAGGAGTGCTTCTCTTCTTAGGAACTCAAAGCAATTTAACAATATTATCTCCTTAACTCCCATAAGGAAGAGAGCAAAGAGGAGTCCAATTTAAAGATGAAGAGATAAAGACTTAGTGAATAAGTGGCTTGCCCAAGGTCACCGAGTCCACTGCTAGCAGGAGGATTTAGGCTGTCCTTCTGGACCAGGTCAATGAGTTTGCTAGAGGTGGAGCTGAAACCAGAACTCAGATGTTTTGTATCTAATAATGGTCTGATGTTCAGTTCAGTTCAGTCGCTCAGTCGTGTCCGACTCTTTGCAACCCCATGAATCGCAGCACGCCAGGCCTCCCTGTCCATCACCAACTCCCGGAGTTCACTCAGACTCAGGTCCATCGAGTCAGTGATTCCATCCAGCCATCTCATCCTCTGTCGTCCCCTTCTCCTCCTGCCCCAAATTCCTCCCAGCATCAGAGTCTTTTCCAACGAGTCAACCCTTCGCATGAGGTGGCCAAAGTACTGGAGTTTCAGCTTTAGCACCATTCCTTCCAAAGAAATCCCAGGGCTGATCTCTGTTACCTCTCCTCAAATAAATGAGTTCAGTCTGAGCATAAAGGAATTTTACAAAAGAATCCCTTGCAATATCTAAATAACAACTCTATTAATGCTTAGATGTTCTTAGCAAGGTTTAATAGGTCTCTCCTAGTTTAAAAGTACCTGGTAAAGTATATTTCTTATTACACTGTTTAATTGTTGCTATTTCCATTTCCATTAGTGATGGTGCATATTTCAAAGGAGTTTTATTTTTTAAGGTGCATTTCAGGGCACTGAGGAAAAATCAGTCTCCTCCAAGGGTGACTGGAACTTTAGAATATGTTCAGTAAATCATTTATTTCATATAAGGAAATTTTCAAAATGCTTGATTCCAGCTCAAGAATCAGGAAGCACCAGCATGCGTTCACCTCAGATAAGTCAGACCTTAAAACTCTCTTGCCACATATGCCTATGTTTTGACTTCCTATACATCCTAAATACAATTTTCACCCAAACTTACAAGTTATATTAAAAGTGTGGGAGAAATCTCATTGATATTAGATTTGGGTGTCTTATAATATCTGAGGTCACTTGACTATCAAAAATCACCAAAAATGCCATTATCAGTTTTTATTCTGTGTTAACTTGATTGGGGTTGTTAGCAGAAGCCTTTTATGTAATTAAGATCCATCATGAGACAACTCATTAATGATATTTCTGCATATTGGGCAAGTATTTCTTGCTGATGTGTTATTATTAAGTTAGAGACTCAGAAAATATAGAGACAACAGGTAAAAATTAAGGAATGGAAAGCATAAAGTGCCAACTTACTGAAAACCCAGCAGAAAAACAATGTATGAAAAACTTCTCCAATACTATCAAACACACTGAGAAAAGAAATGAATTGATGAGGGGTTTGATTAGGTCTAAAAACTGTCACATTAAGGGTGTGTTTGAAGTGAAATGAAGTGAAGTCACTCAGTCGTGTCCGACTCTTTGCAACCCCATGGACTGTAGCCCACCAAGCTCCTCCTTCCATGGGATTCTCCAGGCAAGAACACTGGAGTGGGTTGCCATTTCCTTCTCCAGAGGATCTTCCTGACCCAGGGATCGAACCCAGGTCTCCCGTATTGCAAGCAGACGCTTTAACCTCTGAGGCACCAGGGAAGCCTGTGTTTATACACTTGCAGGTTAATACAAATAATAATTCATAATTCCTTCTGTTTAATTCATTATGATTTAATTTTCATTTATTATTGAATAAACTTGTGAATAAAATTGTGTTGAGTTGCAATGTCTTTCACCAGGAATCAGTTCCAAAATTTGAATCATCTTTTTTTTTTTTTCACTTCTTTTCCTTTCTTTGTTTAGCATCTGGATCCAAAATTGTGATTGTCTTTCATCTAGAATAGTAAGTATTATAGTCCCATTTTACCTAGTTGGCTGCCTGTGACTCACTCCGCTCAGGTTCACAAGATTCTGATTAATTAGTGGGGCAAGTTTCTACCCTGCATTATTTATCTCACAATCTCCAGCTTCAAGACTTGTATCAACTCTCTGGGCCAAACAACATAACATACAGAAACTTGTAAAGAGTTCTTTTCAAATAAACTCAGCTTCAAAATAACCAACACCCACACCAGTCTGCAACAGTTCATCCTCAGATTCCCAGACACATCATCAAACAGTGCAGTTATGATATAACCTAGTGTTAATAATCCAATAGCTTGATTTCCCTAGAGATAAGTAAAAAGTATCTTTGTATGGCTTGGATTTTCCCAGCAATATTTAAGAACCTAGAAAAGGTATTGCATTGTAGGTTTCTAAAAAAATGTTTCTGTGGGTAAATTTTCTTGGCCAAAAGGATAAGCTGTGTTAATTGCCAAACACTAAGAATCTTCCTTCCCTCTGCCAATTGGCATTGCTTTGGATTTTTCTGTAACAATGCACATCAGCTAGATTTCCTTCCTGATCATAATCCCATCTTGGGGCAAGGGAAGAGAGAACGGCAATGCTTATATCTGCAGATGAAGAAATTATACTCAGCAAGAGACTCAATTTAAAAACATATCTTATAGGAGAAAACTTAGATGACCTTGAGTATGCTGCCGACTTTTTAGATATAACATCATAGTCATGATTCATGAAAAAAAAATAATAAGCTGGATTTATTAAAATTAAAAACTTCTACTCTGCAAAAACAGTGGGAAAATAACCTACACACTGAGAGAAAATATTTTCAACAGACACATCTGAGAACTCATTCAAAACATACAAAGAACTCTTAAAACTCAACAATAAGAAAACAAACAATTCAGTTGAAAATGGCTCAAGTATCTCAACAGACATCTCACCAAAGAAAATACACGGATGGCAAATAAGCATATGAAAAGATGCTCCACATCATATGGAATCAGGGAAATGCAAATTAAAACAATGTGGCTCCACTAATGCTTATTAGAAAGGCCAAAATCTGAACACTGACAACAGCAAATGCTAGCGAGGATGTGGAGAACAGGAATGCTCATTCATTGTTCATGGGAATAAATATGGTACAGCCACTTTGGAAGACAGTTTTGCAGTTTCTCGTAAAACTAGATATGTCTTACCATATAAGTAAGCAATTATGGCTCCTTGGTATTTACCCAAAAGAGTTAAAAACTTATAAGTACACAAAATCTTACACACATATGTCTATAGCAGTTTTACTTATAATTGCCAAAACTTAGAAGCAATTAATATGTCCTTCAATAGACAAAAGGATAAATTAACTGAAATACAGTTTACTCTAGACAAAGGAATTTTATTCAGTGCTAAAAAGAATTAAGCTATACAGCCATGAAAAGGGAGAAACTGAAATGCATACTACTAAACAAAAGAAGTTAAAAGATGCCTACTCCTTGGAAGGAAAGTTATGACCAACCTAGATAGCATATTCAAAAGCAGAGACATTACTTTGCCAACAAAGGTCCGTCTAGTCAAGGCTATGGTTTTTCCAGTAGTCATGTATGGATGTGAGAGTTGGACTATAAAGAAAACTGAGCACTGAAGAATTGATGCTTTTGAACCGTGGTATTGGAGAAGACTCTTGAGAGTCCCTTGGACTGCAAGGAGATCCAGCCAGTCCATCCTAAAGGAGGTCAGTCCTGGATGTTCATTGGAAGGACTGATGTGAAGCTGAAACTCAAATACTTTGGCCACCTCATGCGAAGAGTTGACTCATTGGAAAAGACCCTGATGCTTTGAGGGATTGAGGGCAGGAGGAGAAGGGGATGACAGAGGATGAGATGGCTGGATGGCATCACCAACTCGATGGACATGAGTTTGGGTAAACTCTGGGAGTTGGTGATGGACAGGGAGGCCTGGCATGCTGTGATTCATGGGGTCGCAAAGAGTCAGACATGACTGAGCAACTGAACTGACTGACTGAACTGAAACAAAAGAAGCCAATTTTAAAAGGCTACATATTGTATGATTCCAACTATATGACATCCTGGAAAAGGCAAACTATGAAGACAGTAAAAAGATCAGTGGCTTCCAGGGTTTGGGGGTGAAGGGAGCAATGACTAGGCAGAGCACAGAGGCAGCAAAAATGCACGTTATGCTATTATAATGATGAATGCATGTCAATACACACTTGTCTAAACCCTCAAAATGCACAATACCAATATTGAACCCTAAGGGAAACTACAAACTTCAGGTGATTAGGACGTATCTGTATAGGTTCATCAGTTGCAACAAATGTACCAGTCTTGTGAGGGATATTGAGATATTGATAATGAGGGTGGGGGCTATGCATGTTGACGGGGGTGGGAGGTTATGGAGTACATGGAAAATCTCCATACCTTCCTCTCAATTTTGTGGTGAACCTAAAACCATTCTGAAAAAAAAAAAATCTTGAAAAGCAGCATTAGTATGCCACTATGTTGGTAAAATCCTATGTAAAACATGATATTCTGTTTTATTGATCTGCCTTAAGAAGTTGCCCCAAAACAGTTTTAAGGGCCCTCATGTAAATTCTTAAACACGATCTGCTCCACCTGCAAAATGTTGCATGGACTACTTCTGAGAGCTACAGCTAAGATATTTAAAAGTTATGAGTCAAGGTATCTCTCCTTGGAGGTGATGAAACCTACCATCCCATAGTGTGAGAGGTTAGGGATACAGTTGGAAGGTGTCTCCATTAGAGAGCAATGGTGGATTCCACCTTGCTGGGACCTCAGCTTGCCTTACAGAGGAGCATCCTTGCAGCCCTTGGAGAGTCAATCTGGCCTCCCCAGCTCTCTTGTAAAAGGTTACATAAAGCTTCCTTCTTAATGCTTCTCAAATTTCTTTAGTTTTCAAACATGAATAGGGCTAGAGCCACACCATGACTGCTTCTTTAGTTACAAAAACCCCCCTCTTGGTTAAGGAGGCTGCCCTGGTCTACACTAACTCAGCAACTCAAAGACCAAGCAGAAAGAATCGCAGGCCAGACTGTCCTCACTCCCTGCAAACCTGCTTCCGGCTCAGCTGGGTGTCCGGTGGACTGACTCATGTAATTACCCCATGGGAATCAGCGCCATGAAGATGGGGCTGCCTTTAAATGCCATGGATGAATCCTTAAGCTCCATTATTTATTTTAATAAAACATGGCTGTGCTTGTTTAGTGTTTGTATTTGTTTAACAGTAATCAAAACTATATGGACTCTGATTTTCAATGAATGCATGTTAATCATACAGAGGGATATAATTAATTGGTCTAGTTGAGGAAGCTTTCAGTTCTCAAACACTCTGCCCTTCCTGCTCCCTCAAGTCCTCTCACTTTGCTGTTTTTGGCCATGCAGGTATTTAAATTATTTTAAGGTTTTTTTTTTTTTTTTTTTCCTCACAGCAAGTATCAACAGGGACTTTTATGATCCTCCTATAAAGGGATAACAAAAGTAAACACTGACTATTTTATCGTTTGTAGTCAATTAAGTTTCCTAATATGAAGTTTTCTTGTGAAGTTCTATCTGGGTTTATCAAATTTAAAATGATAAAGCTTATAACTCATTTGCATCCAGACACTGCAGAGGCTTCTTCTGAGGCCCGTTGCCGCCTGTGTTCATGACTTACTGTTATGTGGGTAGATGCTTTCACTCTCTGAGGACTTCTTGGCTTAGATATTAAATCATGATCAGATACACGCCCTGAGTGACATTTTTCTCTTCTTAATTCCCACATAAAACTCCCACTGAAGAGATGGAGAAGATTCATGAGTGTGGGAGGCTGACTTGGTATTCGCAAAGGTTTTTAACCAACAAGGAGGAGTTGCATTTTGTCTGCTCACGAGGCATCAACGCATGTAATAATCTCCCCTCCTGGCATCAACAACCCAATTTCAGTTCAGAAACTAGAATGATTAGTATTGCACGTGCTCCAGAATATAGGCATGCAGTCTCTATTAAAAGCATTTGGTTTTTCTAGAATTTAACAGCACAGCTATTAATGTAAAGCAAGCGCGATATGGCAAAATCCTACGCAGCTTGAAAACTCAGCGGTAGGAGTTGAAATCAGCCTGCCCAGCTGACAAATGACTCAATACTAAAGTTTAATTGTCTTTGCTGTTTGCCAGTAACTAGAAGCAGGTACTTATCTGCACCTCACCATGCTGGTTCACCAGCATTTTTCAGCTGGGAAAGTAACTACGTGAACTACAGTGGCTGTGCTGGATGAAAATAGGTGTATTATCATTGGCATTTTGGGCAAGCCTTTGGCATTTTACTGCTCTGGCTTGGCACACAAGAGCATTGCACTGTGTGCAAAGAGATCAGCCAAGATGATGAGATGCTGGCCTCCCTCCAAAATTTCAAGTGGCTTACACCCAGTATCGGCTAGAAAGGCACTTGTTCACACATAGGTTGACATTCTCAGCTTAGAAAAGCCTGGGAACTTACCTTCTTTCAGTCACTCACACTCTTATACACGTTTACAAATATAAAATTTGATTTCTATTATAAAACACTGTTTCCAACAGGAGAATAAATCATGAACTAAACTCACAGAATAAAGGTTACTGATTTCTATGATTGAATAAGATTCAATGTTTAAATTTTGAATCATGAAACAGTGGAGGCTTTGAAACCTGAGTACTAATGTATTTTTAGTTAAGCTCTCAAATTTTCTGTTATGTCATTAATATTTTAGAACAAATAAAATCCCCAGGCAATTATAAAAAATCATTTCAATCTTTCTGCCTACTGTCTCTCCTCACAAGCCCTCTACCAAACCACTAACGGGTGGAAGAATGACCACATGTTTTATCCCCTCTATTTTTCTCTCCTCCCAAGTACTGACTATGAATAGGGAAATAAACTGGCAATGAATGGGAGGAACCATGAGATAACTGATCTCCTGAAAAATCAAGAGCAAGCAGTAGTCCTCTGAAGGAAATAGCTTCCCTGTGGTAAATGATGGAGAAGGCAGTGGCACCCCACTCCACTGGAAAATCCCACGGACAGAGGAGCCTGGTAGGCTGCAGTCCATGGGGTCGCTGGAAGTCGGACACGACTGAGCAACTTCACTTTCCCTTTTTACTTTCATGCATTGGAAAAGGAAATGGCAACCCACTCCAGTGTTCTTGTCTGGAGAATCCCAGGGACGGGGGAGCCTTGTGGGCTGCAGTCTATGGGGTCGCACAGAGTCGGACACGACTGAAGTGACTTAGCAGCAGCAGCAGCAGCAGCAGTGGTAAATGAAAAGGATGTTTTGCTCCACACGAGGCTTCTTGATTAGAAGAAACTCGGTTCTATGAAACAATAAACCTGGCAATGCGTTAATAGTTAGAGTTTTGGGGACCACTTCAGGCCATCAGTGGCCTTGGGCAAACCACTTGACCTTTTGGAGCTTCAATTTCTTCACCAGGATTCAGTTTCCTTATTTTGAAGTACCCTCATACACCTGAATTCTTTATCACAACCTTTGGACTGCCATTTGGACAATGACTTTGCTATTGCACTTTCCTGGAAGAACTGGGGAATCAAATTCTCTCACTTTATCCTCTTATTTACAAATCCAGTGGTGAAGAAAAGATGGTGCTCATGCTTCCCTATGCCTTTTTCAGAAGGAGAAATGTATCTTCTTTCCAGTCTTTCCACACTATTGAGTTCTCTTATGGCTTTTAAAATTAGCTGATATTTGGCAAAACTAATACAATTATGTAAAATTTAAAAATAAAATAAAATTAAAAAATAATAATAAAATTAGCACAGAGTATCTGTCTGTAATATCAGAAATACGTAGAAATGTATTTGCCACCACCAATGAACGACTGGATAGCACTCTCATTCCCTCCATTCCAGCTCTTTGCATCTTTTTAAGATGTCATGGCCCTAGAGAAATAATAATGTGTTTTGACATATTTTTTTTGGTATAAAGGGAGTTAGGATGGTAATTCTAAGTACTTATTTATCCAGAATTGCCTTGTTGCTCCTTCTTGTATTCAAGGCTCAGGAAAGGAAAAAGTGCTTCTATACTAAAGGAAAAGAAGAAAAAAATCTCTTTACTTACCCTATCTCAGCCTCAATCACAATTCATGACCATCTAACGACTTTTCAAAGCAGTCTTTTTCTTTAACATTACATTTATCACACCACAAAACAATGACCATCTGGATCCTTTGAAATCCTGATAAGACATTCTTATCTCCTATTACAAAAATCCTAACACTTTCAGAATAAATCATATTTACAATAAGGAAAGAAAATTTATTGTAAGGAGACAATCATTATAATGGAATAGGTCTCCCAGCACCAAGAATAGAGTCCTAATTGAAATAGATCAGAGAATCTCAGAACTGTAATAGCTGTTATTTATTTACACAAATCTTATGCTTCCCTGGTGGCTCAGAGGGTAAAAAATATGCCTGCAATGTGGGAGACCCATGTTTAATCCCTGGCTTGGGAAGATTCCCTGGAGAAGGAAATGGCTACCCACTCCAGTGTTCTTGCCTGGAGAATTCCACGAACAGAGGAGCTCGGCCAGCTACAGTTCATGGAGTCACAAAGAGTCATTCACAACTGAATGACTAACTCATACACACACACACACACACACACACACACACACACACACAATATGCCTTTAACTCTAGACAGTTTATTCTATGGCCAAATAAAAACAAGTTCTAGACAACCCAGGCTGATTCATGGTCAGTGTCCCAGGAGCCCTGGCTTCATTTCTACTTTGACTCTCACACCTACATTGGTCTTGCATCCTCCTGACTTGAGGATACTGAATTTATTGTGGAATTTTGGTCCCATACTCTTGGATATCCCTTACTCTTGGATACATTTTGATGTTAACCCTCAATTCTGGACACAACTGGGCACAAACTCAAGTCTTATTCTACCTCAGATCACAGAGGAAGTTATTTTCCTGATTTAATTCCAACCCCAGAGCCAATGCAATGGCAAGTCCTTTGTTTTATTCTCTGACGGTATCTTAGTGGGCCTCTTGCCAGGGGGATTGGCCGCTGTTCAGCAGCCAGTAGGATATGAAGCCAATCAGCCCATAAAGGCTATGGCTGGGCATTGGGCTAAACGTGCAGATGGAATCAGCACAATATGACAGACCAAAGAATGCAGTCTTGCTGGGGATTTATGAACTAGTTCTGTCAATTCACTCAGTGTGCACTTGGCATATTGTTAAAAGGAAGAGAAAAGAAAAAGAGAGGAACTAAAAATTATTCCAAATATATACAGATTCATATCTGCTCCTTTACTAAATATTTACCAATCCAGAAATCATCTTATATGAGTGGTTCTTTTCTTACACATTGGAATCACCTGTAAAGCTTTAAAACAAACAAACTTATTCCTGGCTCCCTCCTGCAGATTATTATTTAATTTGTTTAGGGAAGAGCCAAGATATAGGAATATTTAAATACCCAAATTTAGAATTCAGTACTTCTCGAAATTAGTGTATAAAAATCACCTGGTAATTTTGTATATTTTGTTCACACTTGCAGTTCCTGGTGTCAAAATAGCAACTGAATCAACAAATCCTGATTCTGCAGATGAGCACTGGGAGCACAGAGAGATTAAATAATGCACATAAAGTCATAGAGTCAACAGGTGGCAGAGTGGGGACTCACGCTCTGGTGTCTTAGCTTTGGCTCTTCTATCACAGAACAGGCCTCCAGTTTAAGAGAAGATCTTTTCTTTTGAATTCCATTAAGTTCACCATGTCAAGTCTTGTTCTTACCTCTACTGGGTGTGGCTAAAATAATTTTAAAAAATGAAATGAGAACTTGAGCATGGAGACCTAGGTCTAGGATAAAAAAAGCAGTGTCCTTGTGCACACGTAAATTGTTTAATTCTTTCAATGATTTTGAGTGCTAAGTGTGATTGATCCCCTGAAGCTTAGCAAGGTTCTCCAGGGGTCCAAATCACAAAACCACTGCCTCACTTTGAGAACTTGAATTCAAGTGCTCAGATTCTACTTCTGATAATTTTTTACTCTACACTTACCTCTTTAAGTTATAAAGCTTTCTTCTCTTTGATTCCTGATGGTTTTGACTTACTTAAACTAAGTAAGCAAAGATATTACATCTTTTCATTCATCTCTCAGTATATATTTATTCTGTGCCTGTTACCATCATGAATTCTGAGGACACAGAAAATCCCTAGCCCCGAAAAGCCCAAGGCCTAGGCTGAAGGACAGAAATAAAAGCAAACAACAATAACAACAAATGAGATGGTGGCCCCATCCGCTGTATCTGAGACCCATGCAACAAAAGCAAGAATTCTTCTTGAAGGATCTGGGAAGGTTTTTCAGAAGAAGATCCCATACAGAGCATGTTCAATGATGTCTTCATGACACATGTTGGGAGCCTCATGGGGCTGCCTTCTTTTTCACTGCCCCCTGTAACCTGTGTTCTGCTCAAATAGTTTAGAGTCCTCCCATTTTCTCACTCTTCAGTGCCTCTGCTCATCCTGGATGCCCTGCAGTTCCTTTTCTTCCTGAATCAGATCTACTCCTCTATTACTGGTTGTGCAAGCCTCATCTTTTAATGAAGGCTCTTCTGACCACCACCCAATCACCAGCACTCCTTCCTTTATATCTGAACTACATCCCATCTCAAATTTATATCCATAAAACACTTATGTCATTTCTCCTGAATTGTTACATGTTGGTCTTCCTCTAGCAGACTAAAACCAGATCCTCAGAGACCATATCTTTATCATCTGTTAGCCTCTGTGTATAGACTTTGATGATCCCAGAGTGTGCTTTTCGAGGTGATCATGTTCAATGGTTCATTTGTTCACCAGTTTTCAAATACATGTATGGATCAGTTGTACTTAACTGAAGAATACACCATAACAATGGTGAAGAACCTGTGTCTGTGATTAACCACAGAGTTGCAAGAGCAAATGGAATATTTTTAGGCAGCAAGAACAGAAGTGAACACAGAGTGACAGAGAAAGAAACAGTAATAATTCCTGGCATTTGTACACCCCTTTTCTTACCCCAAATTCTTTCACATATCTTACCAGTAATGTTGAAGAAGATGAAGTTGAACGGTTCTATGAATACCTACAAGACTTTCTAGAACTAACACCCCAAAAAAGACGTCCTCTTCATTATAGGGCTGCTGCTGCTAAGTCGCTTCAGTTGTGTCCGACTCTGTGCGACCCCATAAACAGCAGCCCACCAGGCTCCCCCGTCCCTGGGATTCTCCAGGCAAGAACACTGGAGTGGGTTGCCATTTCCTTCTCCAGTTCATTATAGGGCACTGGAATGCAAAAGTAGGAAGTCAAGAGCTACCTGAAGTAACAGGAAAATTTGGCCTTGGAGTACAAAATGAAGCAGGTCAAAGGCTAACAGTTTTGCCAAGAGAATGCACTGGCCATAGCAAACACCCATTTCCAACAACTCAAGACAAGACTCTACACATGGACATCACCAAATGGTAAATACTGAAATCAGATTGATTATATTCTTTGCAGCCAAAGATAGAGAAACTCTATACAGTCAGCAAAAACAAGACAGGGAGCTGACTGTGGCTCAGATCATGAACTCCTTATTGCCAAATTCAGACTTCAGTTGAAGAAAGTAGGGAAAACCACTAGACCATTCAGGTATGACCTAAATCAAATCCCTTACGATTATACAGTGGAAGTGACAAATAGATTCAAGGAATTAGATCTGATAGACAGAGTGCCTGAAGAACTATGGACGAAGGTTCGTGACATTGTACAGGAGACAGGGATCAAGACCATCCTCAAGAAAAAGAAATGCAAAAAGGCAAAATAGTTGTCTGACAAGGGCTTACAAATAGCTGAGAAAAGAAGAGAAGCTAAAGGCAAAGGAGAAAAGGAAAGATATACCCATTTGAATGCAGAGTTCCAAAGAACAGCAAGGAGAGATAAGAAAGCCTTCCTCAGGGATCAAAGCAAAGAAATAGAGGAGAACAATAGAATGGGAAAGACTAGAGATCTCTTCAAGAAAATTACAGATGCCAAAGGAACATTTCATGTAAACATGAGCACAATAAAGGACGGAAATGGTATGGACCTAACAGAAGTAGAAGATATTAAGAAGAAGTGGCAAGAATATACAGAAAAGCTATACAAAAAAGATCTTCATGACCCAGATAACCACAATAGTGTGATCACTCACCCAGAGCCAGACATCCTGGAATGTGAAGTCAAGTGGGCCTTAGGAAGCATCACTACAAACAAAGCTAGTGGAGGTGATGGAATTCCAGTTGAGCTATTTCAAATCCTAAAAGATGATTCTGTGAAAGTGCTGCACTCAATATGCCAGCAAATTTGGAAAACTCAGCAGTGCCCATGGGACTGGAAATGGTCAGTTTTCATGCCAATCCCAAAGAAGAGCAATGCCAAAGAATGTTCAAACCACCACACAATTGCACTCATCTCACATGTTAGCAAAGTAACGCTCAAAATTCTCCAAGCCAGGCTTTAACAGTACATGAACCATGAACTTCCAGATGTTCAAGCTGGATTTGGAAAAGGTTGAGGAACCAGAGATCAAATTGCCAACATCCACTGGATCATCGAAAAAGCAAGAGAGTTCCAGAAAAACTTCTACTTTTGCCAAAGCCTTTGACTCTGTGGATCACAACAAACTGTGAATACCAGACCACCTGACCTACCTCCTGAGAAATCTGTATGCTGGTCAAGAAGCAACAGTTAGAATTGGACATGGAACAACAGACTGGTTCCAAATGGAGAAAAGAGTACGTCAAGGCTGCATATTGTCATCCTGCTTATTTAACTTATATGCAGAGTACAAGTACATCATGCAAAATGCCAGGCTGGATGAAGCACAAGTTGGAATCAAGTTTCCCAGGAGAAATATCAATAACCTCAGATACGCAGATGACAACACCCTTATGGCAGAAAGCAAAGAAGAACTAAAGAGCCTCTTGATGAAAGTGAAAGAAGAGGGTGAAAAAGCTGGCTTAAAACTCAACATTAGGTAAACTAAGATCATGGCATCTGGTCCCATCACTTCATGGCAAATAGATGAGGAAACAATGGAAGCAGTGACAGACTTTATATTTGGGGCTCCAAAATCACTGCAGATGGTCATGGCAGCTAGGAAATTAAAAAACGCTTGCTCCTTGGGAGAAAAGCTATGACCAACCTAGACACCATATTAAAAAACAGAGACATTACTTTGCTAACAAAGGTCCATCTAGTCAAAGCTATGTTTTTTCCAGTAGTCATGTATGGATGTGAGAGTTAGACTATAAAGAAAGTTGAGCTCTGAGGAATTGATGCTTTTGAACTGTGGTGTTGGAGAAGACTCTTGAGAGTCTCTTGGACTGCAAGGAGATCCGACTAGTCCATCCTAAAGGAAATCAGTCCTGAATATTCATTGGAAGGACTGATATTGAAGCTGAAACTCCAATATTTTGGTCACCTGATGGGAAGAACTGACTTGTTGGAAAAGACTCTGATGCTGGGAAAGATTGAAAGCGGGAGGAGAAGGGGACGACAGAGGATGAGATGATTGGATGGCATCACTGAAGTTATGGACATGACTTTACTCCAGGAATTGGTGAACTTGGACAGGGAAGCCTGGTGTGCCGCAGTCCATGGGGCTGCAAAGAGTCAGACATGCGTGAGCAACTGAACTGAACTGAACATTCTTTTATCTTAATAATAATGATATAAACTATGGAGGACACTTCCTTACAGTTTAGGGGAGGTGAAACTCAGACATATGAAGACTAACTGACTTATCTATTATCTGTTTATGACTAAATAAAGACTCAAATTGGATCTCTTAATGCTATATCTATAGCCTTATAATATGACATGAATGATGGTCTGATGCATTTGTGTATTTTTGACACATTGTTCAGTTAATAGTCATGGCATATGAAAGGTACAATACTGATTCTGATCCTTAAGATCAAATGAATGAAAGTTACAACCCTCAAGAAAGTAGAAATATAACAGGTAACTACACAATTATATCTCAATGTGATAAGTGTTAAAGTCACAGACTGAATGTTTGTACTGCCCTTCCCCCCCAAAAATTCACATGTTGAAACATAGTTCCCAATGTGATGATATTTGGAGGTGGGACCTTTGGGAGAGAACTAGGTCATAGAGGTGAAACTTTCAAGAATGGGATTAGTGTCCTTATAAAAAAGAACCAGAGAGCTCCCTTTCTTCCTCAGCCATGTGAAAATACAGCAAGAAGATAACCAACTATCCACAGCAAGAGGGCTCTCACCAGACGTCAAATCAACTGGCACCTCAATCTTGGACTGTGAGGAATATATTTCTGTTCTTTATAAGTCACACAGTCTATGGTATTAGTATTATATCAGCCAGAATGGACTAAGATAGCTACATAAAGGCATATTTAAAGTGTCATAGGGACTCACTGGATCCAGGGAGTGAGTTAAGCAAGAAGACAGGATTAGGGGTGATGAAAGAGGGCTCCCTTGGGGAAGCAATGCTTGAAGAACATGTTCTGATTTGCCTTTACACAAAGGCACAGAGTGGTGCGGGTGGATGGCACAATCTTTCTGCAAGTGACTGCCATTGCTCCTAAAATTGCACTTCCCCCAAAGATTAGCTCTCATGTCCATATCCTTCTTCACTGGAAGACTCAATTCTTCCTGCTCTTTGGAGAGTTGTCAGCAGTCAGCTTTTGACTGTGAGCTTCTTCAAGATTGTCTCAGCTCTTGAGCCCTCTCATCCATGGTCATGCCCTTTTCCATGAACATCCACATCCAATACCAGATCAGTTCAAGAATACAAAGTCCTGACCATTATGGCCCAACTCAAGATACCTATGAATGACCATTTTAGCTCCAAGGATCCTTACGATGCTGACTGAGGCTGTAGTTACACTTGCATTTCAGCTCAGCTTTTCCTTTTGCCCAATCCTACTTCATTCCCCTCCCTTCTATAGGTGTCCATGAACTCTCTTTAATAAATAAAGCAAGTTCTAATCTCCAACTCAGGGTCTGCTTCCTGGGAAACCTCACCCTGTGACAGTTGGTACCAGGAGTGCTCCAAAGATGTAGGAAGGAAGATGGGGTTCCGGCTCTGGACCTTTAGCTGACGATGCGAACTTCCTCCCTGATGGCAGGGGGAGAACAGACAGCCCTGGCACTAGGTGAAGGGCCAAGTATTCACATCACCACTGGTGAACTGAGACGGTATAAAGGTGCATGAGATGCCCTAGCCAGTACTATATGTTGCACTTGACAAAAAGAGGTAATAGAAACTATAAAAACAATGGAATTGTACTGCTACTTTCTAAACTCCTTGTCTGGAAGAAAGAAAACAAAAGTCTATAAAAATTAACAGGTGATAAAAAGCAATTGTGAAAGTAGAAAGCCTTCTTAATAGCAAATAAAAAGGATCTCTTTCTCTGCTGCAGGAAGGCATAGAAATCCAAGGACTAGGACTAGAATATAATCATCAACGGAGCCAAACTCTGAATCAAAGCCTAAACACTCATCAAAGGCTAAACTCCTAATCAAGACAGATTTTCTATGTTAAGATTAGGGCCCTCACTAAGAAAAATAGGACCCTGGCACACTGAGTAGGTATCTATGTGGAGGCCCCAAAAAGTCCAAAATCCTTAGATTTCCCCAAACCCTATATGACAGGAGAAGTGCCTGTTGCCCACCTACCACCAAAAGCTCACATTTCTCCTCTTGCAAGAGGAAATGCAGAGGCCTTCTCTCTGCAGGACAATGTATACACTCCCTCAGGATACATTCCTACCTCCCATGATAGCCAGTGGACTGATAGCTAAGATTTTTTTAAGTTACCACTTTTATTTGTGTTTCAATTGGAGTATTTTTGATTTGCAGGCTTCCCAGATGGCACTAGTGGTAAATAATTCTCCTGCAAGGCAGGAGACACAAGAGACGTGGGTTTGATCCCTGAGTCAGGAAGATCCCCTGGAGGAGGAAATGGCAACACACTCTAGTATTCTAGGCTGAAAAAATTCCATGACAGAGGAGCCTGATGGGTGACAGTCCATGGGTCACAGAGTCAGACACAGCTGAGCATGCACGCACACACGTATTTGATTTGCAATATCACGCTAGTTTTAGCTATACAGAAGAATGACTCAGCATTTTCACAGATTCTACTCCATGAAAAGCTGTTAAAAGATAATGGCTATAATTCTCTGTGATGTAAAATATCTCTCTGATACCTATCAATTTTCTACTTAGTAGTCTGTATCTGTTAATCCCACACCTTTAACTTCCCCCTCTTCCTTTCCCTCTCCCCACTGGTAACCATTGATTTGTTTTCTATGTCTGTGCGTCTGTTTCTGTTTTGCTATATATATATTCATTCATATTATCTTTTGGTCCCACATACAGATAATATTATACATTATCTTTCTCTGATTTATTTCATGAAACATAATAATCTCTAGGTTTATCCATATTACAATAAATAGCATAACTTCATTACTTTTTGTGGCTAACATTCCACTCTATAGCTATAACATATCATCTTTAAGATTGCTATTCAGTCACTAAGTCTTACATGATTCTTCGCGATCCCGTGGACTGCAGCATGACAGGCTTCCCTGTCCTTCACTATCTCCTAAAGTTTGCCCAGACTTGTACCCTTTGAGTTGGTGATGCCATCTAACCATCTCATCCTCTGTCACCCTTTCTTCTCCTGCCCGTCATCTTTCCCAGCATCAGGACATTTTCCAATGAGTTGTCTCTTACCATCAGGTGGCCAAAATAGGGTAAGTTGCACCATAACCAATAAAGGGACATAACAAGCCTGATAAGGGAAAGAGAAGATACTTTCTCAGTATACAGGACTGCAAGGGATAGTGCAGACTCAACTGTCTGTACCTGGCCATATACTTTGTGTAGAGAGAGAAGTGGCCCAAGGTTGGACTACATATATGAACTCATGGGCAGTAGCCAGTGGCTTGGCTATTAAGGTTTGGAAAAGAAAACAGATGAAGATCAGAGACAAGGAAATCTAGGGTAGAAGTATGAATATGAGAGTGTGCATAAATTATAAAAATCTTTTATCTTATGAACACACCCACCAATAGCATCCAACACAGAGAAAATACTAAACAACTATGCAGCAAAAATGACTCAGCCTGTTTATATCAGCCAGTCTTTATCACTGTCAATCCCAAAGCTAAAAAAAAAAAAAAAAAAAAGGCTGTATAAACAGAGTAAGCTGAGGTGGTAAAAATGAAGGCTATACACATGCCCAAAAGCATGGATTTCCCCTTCAGTTCAGTTCAGTTCAGTTGCTCAATCGTGTCCGGCTCTTTGCGACCCCATGAATCGCAGCACACCAGCCCTCCCTGTCCATCACCAACTCCTGGAGTTCACTCAGACTCACATCCATTGAGTTGGTGATGCCATCCAGCCATCTCATCCTCTGTCGTCCCCTTTTCCTCCTGCCCCCAAATCCCTCCCAGCATCAGAGTATTTTCCAATGAGTCAACTCTTCACATGAGGTGGCCAAAGTACTGGAGTTTCCGCTTTAGCATCATTCCTTCCAATGAACACCCAGGACTGATCTCCTTTAGAATGGACTAGATGGATCTCCTTGCAGTCCAAGGGACTCTCAAGAGTCTTCTCCAACACCACAGTTCAAAAGCATCAATTCTTCCGAGCTCAGCTTTCTTCACAGTCCAATGCTCACATCCATACATAACTACTGGAAAAACCATAGCCTTGGCTAGATGGACCTTTGTTGGCAAAGTAATATCTCTGCTTTTGAATATGCTATCTAGGTTGGTCATAACTTTCCTTCCAAGGAGTAAGCGTCTGTTAACTTCATGGCTGGGATCACCAACTGCCGTGATTTTGGAGCCCCCCAAAATAAAGTCTGACACTGTTTCCACTGTTTCCCCATCTATTTCCCATGAAGTAATGGGACCAGATGCCATGATCTTTGTTTTCTGAATGTTGAGCTTTAAGCCAACTTTTTCACTCTCCTCTTTCACTTTCATCAAGAGGCTCTTTAGTTCCTCTTCACTTTCTGCCATAAGGGTGGTGTCATCTGCATATCTGAGGTTATTGATATTTCTCCCGGCAATCTTGATTCCACTTTGTGCTTCTTCCAGTCCAGTTTTATCATGATGTATTCTGCATATAAGTTAGATAAGCAGCGTCACCCCTTACCAAGGCTAATTTAGCTATTGGTGCCACTGAACATCCAACCTTCCAGAAACAGAGACCAATACTGACTCCTTGTTGTCGCATCATCCCTGAGAAAACCAACTTGTTACCTGTTTGCCTTTCTTGCTGGCAGGGGCTTAGCCAATAGACTATCCAAGGGTTTATGGAGTTTGATCCACTGGTATGGGATTTCATATATCATTGCATCATAGAAACTCATGATAGAGAACACAGATGTGAAAGTTGACCCATAATCATAGTATCCTCTGGGCATATCATACATCTCACTACACACAGAAGCTAGTAGCCTGATAGAGCACTGGAATATCTCTCTGAAGGCACAGCTGAAGTTTCAGCTCAGTGGTTTACCAGCATGGAGTGTCATCCTCTAAGACTAGTACACACTTTGAATCAAAGGCCTTCATATGGTACTATAACCCCAAAAGAAAAATACATGGTTATAAGAACTGAGGAAAAGGAAAAAAAAAAAAAAAAAGTAGTTCAGCCTCTCTTCTTCCCCAGTGTCCTGTTTGAATGCTGCGTGCATCCTTTCTTTGCAGGTCTGCATTCTGTGGGCCTGTAGATCCTGATTCTTAAAAAGAGAAATTTTTTTTTTTTTTACTAATGGATACAGTAACAATCCCTTTGTATTATGAGCTATGACTGCAGCCTGGGAATTCAGGCTTCTTGTGGCAAGGAACCAGCTGGCAAGAGGAGGAGTCATTGTTTTGGCAGGGCAACTGACCAGTCATCAGGTAGTAGGGCTGCCATTACACAATGGGGCGTAAAGGAATAAGTCTGGCACCTAGGTGATCTATTTGGGCATCTCTTGGTCCTTTCTTCCCAATTATAATGATAAATGGACAAGCACGGCAATCCTGGTTTGAGAAGGGCATGGTGACTGAGACAGAATACTCAGGGTTGAGGATATTGGTTACATCATCAGGTAAGCAAATGAGACAGACAGAGATGGAAGATGAGGGAGAGGAAAGATCTAGAATCAATAGTGGAGGAGGGAGGCAATTGAGTATAAGTTGTAACTTTGAGACAAAGCATTGGGCTGTAGTTTGTCCCACAAACTTCCTGAATTTAGTTTACCCTAAGTTTAGAAGCATCCTAAAGAGCTGCTCCTTAAGTGTAGATTGGGAAGTAATCTGAATGGAGCAAAGAGTAGGCACCATTCAGATCCATACACATCTTCCTTCAATAAGAGATTCTTGTCCCAGCTATTAGGAATGCTGCCAGCAGACAGTCATCAGCTTTCAACCCCTTCAGCCTTTCCTTAGCTGCAAAGAGAGCTCTCATTCAAGGTTATTCCCATTCTAGGTTGCCCACATGTGATGACTGACTGACACTGGAATACAAAAACCTGGTGATCTCAGTCTAATTCAAGACAAATCTGAAGGGCACAGATCCCCATGGAGTTGATCAAGGCTAGTTTTGTGTCTGTGTCTCATCTCAATATTTTCTTCTTCCCAATCCTATTCTCCTTCCCAGCCTTCCTGGAATCTTGGTCCCTAGGATGCTCTGTAATAAACATTCCATACTCTAAACTCCATCTCAGAGTTTCTCAGTGTACCCTAATCTGCAACAGATGAGAATGACTGTAGAGAGAAATAAAAAATTCTGAGTCATTTGCCTACTGGAGAAAGCAAACACTTTTTATTTCTGAGAGCAATATGGCAGTAGGGTGTTAAGGAGCCAAGAGTAGCTTCTTAATGCAAGCTTGGGCAGCTTTGTCTTCCTCTCCACTAGAAGTACTGTCAAGATATAAGGGATGGGAAATAGAACGTGGGTGGTGGGAAAGAATTGGCCATGTGACCAACCCTGTGCATTGTGCAGTTGATTGGTTGTCATGAAGAAAGATGCCTGATAATGGTTTCTGCATTTCTGCTCAACCAACACTTTGTATAAGGCTTTTACTTAAGATGGAAAAGAGACCCATGGAGACTAGCCTGGGTCAACTCCAGAGCAAGCCCTGCCATTTAGATACAAAAGACATAAGCATGTCCTTTCCTCTATGCTGACAGCTCTCATAGGCAGCACTTGACCCCAAAGACCCCAGAGACTCACAGGACCACGAACAAGGAAGCACAGGAATGAGTGTAGCCATCAATGCCTTAATAGAGATTGTAACTGGCCAACTTTCCAGCTCAAATGACTATAATCTTGGCAGACAAGTAGAATTCTGAGGACAGACGGAAACCTTCAAATGTTTATGTAATTTTCTACAGGGGAAGACTTTGCTGATTCTAGGAAGGGTGGGCCCCCCAAGGCTAGCTAGCCAACTCCGGTGATTACTCTGAGCCTTAATGTTTTGGAAGTTCACCTTTACATTTTCTTGTCTGAGATTTAATGTACAATGGGCAATTCATTCATTTCCTCCCAGAGGATCTAGCACATGTGACTGTCTCCTGAGAAAGGCAATTATCACCTCAAGGTGGTCTGCCTGAAATGCTTCTCGAATACTGATTTAGAGGAAGTCAGCCCATGTGACTATCTCAAGAGGCTAATCACAAGATTGGGAAACAAGCATCCTGAGAAATTTTCACAATATACTTCTCAGTGAAGCAGACACAACTTCAAAACCCAGAAAATGTTTTCCTAAATTCTCTGATTTTCATTTATTTCCAGTATACTAGAATTTCTATCATTTTGCTATTATCTGTAAACTCATTTCCTTGAGGCCTGAAATCATGTTTACTTTCTATTACAAATGCACAAAGCTATCCATACTCAATACTTCATGGCTCAGGTGGTAAAAAATCTGCCTACAATGCAAGAGAACCAGGTTCAATCCCTGGGTCAGGAAGATCCCCTGGAGAGAGGAATGGCAACCCACTCCAGTATTCTTGCCTGGAGAATTCCATGGACAGAGTATCCTGGTGGGCTACAGTCCATTGGGTCACAAGGAGACAGACACAACTGACTAACACATACACACATCCATACTCAGGTGGCTCCTAGAAAAGGCATAACCTTGATTTGTGGATGGGACCTGAAAGCTATATTTATACTGAAAAGGAACACTGAAATGGTGAGCGAAGGACTGAGAGAATATGGCTCCAAGTGTTTTTTCTCTGCAGGCAGTGATTCTATTGCTGTGTATCTCCTTTCTGTAGGGTTCCGTCCAGTGCTGCCTCCTCCATAATGTGCTCCTCATCATCCCGACCTGATTAAACCTCCTGTGTGTCTGTGACTCAGGATTCTTATTCATCTTTTATCACAGCATTTACTATAGACTTCCTGTTCATGGCTGTCAACCCACTTCCTCAAGGACAAGGACCATGTATTCTATATCTGAGGCTTGATCAGAGTGCCTTGCATATATTAAGTATTGCTTATGTACTGTTGAAATAAATCCAAATGATGAGATCGTGCTGTAGGAATGGTTCTTCCAAAACATAGAAGAATGCAGAATCGGAGGGCATATTCCCCCTTGTTTTTGAAAAAGACTTAAGCCAGCTCTCAGGATTTCTACATAATTACTTGATGTTGGCAAGTGGCCTTTAATTTTCCATCTCAAAATTGAATGTTTATTTTCCACCTGCTTTTCAGTAGAAATAATATAAAAAAATCACAATGGTAATGTTTGTGAGATGTTCTAAGGCCTTTTTAAAAAGTCTTCAGATACTGTTTCTCTACTGGAATAAAAGTCAGTCTTCCTGGAAGGACGTTCACATCCATAAAAGCAAATGGAAAGGTGAAATCATGAGGGAGTTCATTTATTGGCAGTAAATCAAATAAGGCTGACCTACACATGTTAGGGAAATATCAAAAGCCAAGAGATTAGCTAGAGCAGCTTGCTGCAAACCTGTGTAGGTGGGAAGCACACCAGTATCAAGGGGTATGCTGGCAGAGAGCAGGAAGGCAGTTTGAATGTCATGTTATAGAACAAAGGGAAGCACTCAAGTTGAGAAATACAATAATCGTGGAAAAAACTGCACAAGGTGAGCCAAGAGCAGTTCTGAGGAAGCTGAGCTGTAGGTGAAAGCATCCAGGTTGGGAAAACAAGAAAAACAAATCTCAGGAGGAAGAGGCAGAGAGAAGCTTAGGTAAATATTAGTCAAGTCAGGAGAATGAGCTCTGCCTGGGAATAAGGGCTGCTGTTCATCTACCCATGGGCTGAGTTCACCCCAAAGAGGATATAATATGGAAACCTGTCTTCATGCAAGTCAGCTGCCCCCACCCACCACAAACAACGCTAAGTCCTAGTGAGGGGCAAAGAAATATCTTTCAGCTTTTGATGGGAAAAAGAATGGTTATTTTTATAAAAAACAAAATTTACAGTGTGAAGATGTAGAGATGGAAAAAAAAATATGCCTCAACTTGAATTTGACTCATAGCCAATGATATGAGGCAAAAAAAAAACATGTGATGGTGACATTTCCTGCAAGATGTCATCATTGAATTGTTCCATAGTTTTCACCTGATGGGATGAATTCTTTCTTTCCCACTTAGTCTTGCTGCAATTCATACTTCCTCTTATCAATCTTGCTGCCACAATTGCAAAGGCTCAGAAAAAAAAGGGGCTCTCATAATTTATCCAAATCCTATCTCATTGCTCTTTTCTTGGGCATCAGAGGTAACTGATCCAGAAGAAGGCAGCTAAGGACAGGGAAGAGATGCAGTGTTTGAACCTCAAAGACTCAAACAAAATTCTTCCCATTTAAAATTGCTGAGATCTAGAAAGAAGTAGTAATTTTCCATTGCACCAAGTTCATGGTAATAAATTGGCGATTATAAAGAAGGACAAAATTAATGACTTTCAATTCCAGGTTCTACATTCTCCTTAGTCAACCACTGGGCTTGACCTAAAAGGAATATTTCTCATGTAAATGAAACCATGCTGAGACATGCCAGAGAGTATTTGGTGTTCACTTGAAAAAGTTGGCTTAAAGCTCAACATTCAGAAAACGAAGATCATGGCATCCAGTCCCATCACTTCATGGGAAATAGATGGGAAAACAGTGGAAACAGTGTCAGACTTTATTTTGGGGGGCTCCAAAACCACTGCAGATGGTGACTGCAGCCATGAAATTAAAAGACACTTACTCCTTGGAAGAAAAGTTATGTCCAACCTAGATAGCATATTCAAAAGCAGAGACATTACTTTGCCAACAAAGGTCTGTCTAGTCAAGGCTATGGTTTTTCCTGTGGTCATGTAGGGATGTGAGAGTTGGACTGTGAAGATGGCTGAGCGCCAAAGAATGGATGCTTTTGAACTGTGGTGTTGGAGAAGACTCTTGAGAGTCCCTTGGACTGCAAGGAGATCCAACCAGTCCATTCTGAAGGAGATCAGCCCTGGGATTTCTTTGGAAGGAATGATGCTAAAGCTGAAACTCCAGTACTTTGGCCACCTCATGAGAAGAGTTGACTCATTGGAAAAAACTCTGATGCTGGGAGGGATTGTGGGCAGGAGGAGAAGGGGACGACAGAGGATGAGATGGCTGGATGGCATCACTGACTCGATGGACGTGAGTCTGAGTGAACTCCGGGAGTTGGTGATGGACAGGGAGGCCTGGCGTGCTGCGATTCATGGGGTCGCAAAGAGTGGGACACGACTGAGCGACTGAACTGAACTGAACTGAACTGAAACTAAACCCATTCATGATACATTAATGTTACAGGTTCAAGGTCACTAAGAAAGATACGTTTTCTTTCCAAAACAGTAGTGTGACTGTGCCTTTCTATTTTTGTCCAGATTTTTGTTCCACTGTTATCTGGAACAAGGATTATAGAAAGCAAGGTGTTTCACAGACTTATAATGATATTTTGTTTGCTATTCCTGGGCCGGGAGTTTACCAATTAAGTGCTTAAACTGATTGTCATAAAGTTTAAGAAAACAAAAAGGTGAAGACAAAGAATGACAAAGTCTGAACTCTGAGATTTGCTGTTTAACGTTCTGCACGGTATATAAAAGTGATTTTACTTCCTCTTCCCAGTTCTGGCATCCAGCTGGCCCTGTGTTAAGAATCTTAAGCATGTTAACCACACCACACATCAAAGAAATAATTATTCAGTATTTCAGGACTCCATCCCACTGACTCAGCAAGCTAATTACCACGTCCCATCTCACTCCCCAGCTACTACCGTGTTGAAGGCAAAGGGATTAAAGAGCAAAGTATCCCAAAAGTTGACCACCAATGAATTCACTCTCTGGAAATATGCCACATAAATATTTGTCAAGTGTCACAAGCTTTCTGATCCAATTACTGCAGATAATAACTTCAACAGTTTTTGTTTTGTTTTTTTAATGATACTCTTTAGTTTTCAAAAATATCTCATGAAAGTGACTCATTAGTTTCATAGATTTTTCAAAGATGTATTTCAGTTTTTTGACTCCTTGAAAATAGAATGACATTCTCTCTTCAGTCATATCCTTCTATTCTTTACTAAGAAAGCTGAATTATTGCTCAAGTCTTTGGATTGAGGTTTCACCAGCAATTAATGACAAGATGGACAGGGAAGCCTGGTGTGCTGCAGGCCATGGGGTTGCAAAGAATCAGATACAACTGAGAGACTGAACTGAACTGAAGGGCCTCACAGGTGGCTCACTGGTAAGGAATCTGCCTGCCAATGCAGGAGTTGCAGATTGGATTCCTGGGTCAGGAAGACCCCGTGGAGAAGGAAATTGCAATTCACTCCAGTATTCTTTCCTTGAAAATCTCATGGACAGAGGAGCCCAACAGGCTGCAGTTCATAAATTGCAAGAGTCAGACACAACTTAGAAACTAAACAACAGTAATAACAAGAAAAATCCTTCCACTTAAACCTAAAGCCTGATTCAGATTGGAAACCACAATTGCACTGAAAACAATAATCATCATCACATAAAAACTTAGTTTTAATTAATGGATCAGTTTAAAGGAGAGTAATTAATTAAACTATCATAAGTAGAAGAAAAGGAAAGGATTACTTAGGGAATTGATTTCATCTTAGACCTTACTCTATAGCAAAAGGGTGGAAAACCAATAGCCAAGGGGAAAACAGAATCATTGTATCTTCAAAACCAATTCTCACTGGCTGAAGCAATCGGCATTACAAGAGAAATATGTTTGGCTTAACAATGTATTAATATTTCAGCTCCTAAATAGTAAATGCTTCATATCTTTTGAAAGTCTGTATATCATTCTAGACCATCTCTTTGTCAGGATTCCAGTTATATTTATGTTGTAAGTAGTAATACTTCCATATATATATATATATATATAAAATATATATTTCAAATAAACATATATGTGCACAATATATGTAAAAATATACAATGTACACTTATAACATATATAATACATTAACATATATTTATAATACATCAATATATATAAATCTAAAAGGACTAAAAGGACTATTACTATCCTACTGAATCAAGTAACAATGAATCATACATGTAAATATGAATGGTCCAATTATTCATTCAACAAATATCTACAGACTATCAGATTTTGAACTTATCCTCAGTGATAGCTTATACATCTACCAAAAGCAAAATACTTGCAGGTCACAAGGTGGAAGTTAGCACATTCTTTCAGTCTTCTGAGATTGAATTTAAAGCAGGTTAATTGCGTTTGAAATGAGCTATCTCTGAATAAGATTTGGTTTGGTTTGCTCTGTGGACCAATGGTTAGGAAATTCCTAAATTGAACGTTTGGGGTGAACATTGTACAGAATATCATCAGAAGGAAGCTAATGGACTGTAACTCCGTTTCCCCAGGAAAGTAGTAAAGGGTCCTAAAAATAACTATAACCCTTATACCAAGCAAAAGTATTCTCCTGGAAGAGACTCAAAAAGTTGTTCCAATTGGGTCATTAAGAAAATACTTAGGTCAAAAGTTGCCATTGAAACTGTTCTTTAGAAGAGTTCTGCTGTCAAGCAGGAAGAAATGGACCCTGTAATGTTTGGTGCTTTGGGACTTAAAAATAGCAAGACTAAAGTACCAAGAGAGTGTTGTCGGGGAAGAATTCTCTAATACGTTTGAACTAGATGACCTGCTGTGTCTTCACCATCTCTCATCTCTGTGATTCACCTCTACTGCAGTTAAAAACACGATCAACATAAAGCCATGTGGGAACATGACTGACAGTAACAACAGAAATAATAACATCTGAGCTCCATCCTTAGATGAAAGGCTCCATGTTTTTACAAAGCACTTTGCAAACATTATCTTTTTAATTCTCACAACACCCAGCATGTGTGGGAGGTAAGTATTATTATCCTATTTTGCAAATGGAGAAGTTAAGGTTCATGGAGTTTCACTTGCCCATAGCCACAAAACAAACCAGAGAGGGAATCTAACCTACTGATACTCATAAGGAAGCTGCTAGAAAACCAGATGCCCTGATGAAATATCGGGGGTCCAGATAAAGTTTGCTTCTGGTATATAGCAATGATATAAACAAGAAAACTGTGATAAAATCACAATACTATGTAAAGGAATTAGAACAAGATGATATGAGGTTTAACAAAAGCTAAAACATATCAAGAGAAAATTAATTAGGGCACCCTCCTGAATGATGGCTTGACAGAGGACAAGAAGCAGCAAAGAGTAAGGCTTCTGAATTATGTGACAAATTAATGTCACAAAATAATGTGACATTATTTTGAGAAAGTTAAGAAGAAAATAAACATGAGAAAGACTGCCTGCTATTTCATCACAATGATAATCAGACTAACTGGAATTCTTTCACTCTAAATATCCAGCGCTAAATTTTCAAACAACAGTCACTGTACACAATACTAGTTCTGTACTTCAGCCTTAGAGCAAATACCTGGACTAGGTGACCATGAAACAAAACAGCAATTGAACTATAAATGAATGAGCAAATGAATAAATGCATGGATAGACAAAATATTTTTTTTGAAAAGAACATATAAGGTTCATCCACATCTTTGGGGTTTGATTAAGACTTCATAATATTAATAATAGCTAAATCAGACTTAACTCATTGTCTAAAAGGACTAAAGGAAGAAAAATGTCAACAATGAAGGAGTCTGTCATTTAGGAGGGCCAACATCTTCAGGATTGCCTCGGGCAGCTGTATTTCTTAACTCAAAGCACAGCTCAACTCACGCTAGGTATGCATTCTATATACTGCAGCTCCACCTGAACAAATTGAAGGCACTTGTCCTTTCAATCACTGTGAACATGTTACATGTACCCTCTGGGCACCAGCTATTATGTAGGGCCTTCCAGGAGCCATGAAGATCCTGAGTTCTCTGGATTGAGACTGCGGAGTTAGAGGCAGAGATGGCTGGAAGGAAAAGGCAGTCTATTTCGATATTTGGCAAAACTAATACAATATTGTAAAGTTTAAAAATAAAATAAAAGTTAAAAAAAAAAAGAATTAAAAAAAATAAATAAATAAAAACAAACAAAAAAAAGAAAAGGCAGCCTAGCAGAGTCTTGTAAGCATCCAAGCACCAAACCTAAAAGGCATGGCGATGTTAGCCTCTGCTTCCTCTCCCCTTGGATGTCGGGGGATTCTCCACATTCACTGTCTATGGTCAGATATCTGCCTTCTTAGACTCCTGGAATATAACTGTCAGTTGATGGGAATTCCTGAAACAGGAAGAAGTTGACTAAGTAAGGAGAGGTAGTGCCAGTACAGTTTCTGAGGAATGAATGTTCTTTTTTTCTTAAGTTTTTACCACATGTTGATTTCTTTTTTTCTGTTTCCACTCATTATGTATTAGTCTTTAGAGTCAGCAAACATGTAAAAACCAAGTCAATAAGCCTAGCAGCATTCTGTGTACACAGGACACTATCACTCAGCACACTGACACATTCTTATTACTGGCCTAGCAACAAATGCCGTGGTGGTAAGGACTGTGAGAGCCTCAGGAAGTCCTGAGGCTTCCCTTGGACCAGAGATGGGGACACTGTGCTTTCAATCTGTAGGCACTTACATTGTCCAATTTACAATTCTTTGAAGTTCAGCCTTCATCCTGATCCAGGTAGGTAGTTATTGCCTTTACCATTTGTCTATACAACAAATGTATATTTTACAATTATACAAAGCAAACATTTATTCCTCTATTGCATGTATTTAGATATTTTACCACATACTGCATATCAGCACATATATACATTTATTGTCTACACATTGATTTGTTAAGAATTGTATCTGTCATTGTGGTGAATGCTGTGGTGAGTTCTTTCTTCTTTCTCTTCAAGGGGCTGATTCCTAAGAGGACTACTTAACAAATGCCCCTAAACACCTATCTCCATCTCAGAATCCTCTTTCCAAGGATTCCTCCCAACATGCAACAATGATATTAACCAGTGTTTGATACTGAAAACTCAAAATGATAAGATAATAAATATACATATGCATGCTCAGTCATGTCCAACTCTTTGCAGCCCCATGGACTGTAGCCCGCCAAACTCCTCTGTCCATGGAAATTTCCAGGCAAGAATACTGGACTGGGTTGTCATTTCCTTCTCCAGTGGATTTTCCAACTCAGGGATTGAACCTGCATCTCCTTCATTGGAGGTGGATTCTTTACCACTAGCACCACCTGAGAAGATAACAAATATTTTAGTTCAAAGGCTGAACAGATCAAGGATGCCACAATAATGCCTAGATTTTGAGAGATGCAAAAATCTTCATGTTCAATAGAAAAATAAACCTTCAAAATGAATTCTGTATTTTTCAGAAATCTGCCTATATAGAATTTTAGGGTAATCTTGTTTGGAAATATACCCAAATGTCATTTTCATGTTCTTGGTGAGAAAACTGAATTCAATACTAAGTTATTTTTACTTGTGCTCCATCATGAGGGTTGCTTACTAAGAGACAAAAAATGTGGGGTTGTAAAAGGAGACTTAGGTTTAAGTACCAATGCCTCCACTTGCTATGCAGCCTTGGACAAGTCATTTAATCTCTCTAAGTCTCATTTCCCTCATCTGTCAGAGAAAAATTACCATAGCAAAATGAAATGCATTACGTAATCTGCCCAGCTCAATGCTTGGCACATTATGTTAGCTAAATAAATGTTTGCTTTCCTTTGATGTTGAAGAGTAATGTTACTTTTTAACTTCACCACAAGGGAGGTTCACATTACAGTAAGACTATCAGGGAACACAGAGAAGATTGATATATATATATGTATGGTGTGACAAGATATTTTAAAAAGTCTAGACCATATGAAACTTCATTGAAACCTTGTCAGATATCTCAAACTCATGTTTTCTACCTTTTAATTTTCCTCACCATATATTCTAAAACTTGATTGCTCCCTAAGAGGCCCATGTATGTTAATTTCTTTCTTCATTTTAATTAAGGCCTCATGACAGGTAAATAGTTTCTAGGGCCTATCAGAATTGAGTCCTCATATTTATTCATTCTGCCAGAGATCTTTTAATTGATGGAATAATTTTACTAACAATAGGCTAAGCAACATATTTAGACCTTGACCTCTGTTCTCATTCACACATAATCTCAGTTTCCTCAAATTTAACCAGTCTGGTGGATTTCACTGATAAGCACTCGGATCTCACTGACTCATGCCCCAATATCCCATCAAGGCTCTTCCATTTCTCCTCTCACCCATTTCCCAGGAGGCTCTACAGAGTGTTACGTGCTCTCTCATGCACTCACTGCAAGTCCTCTCATTCTCCAGGCACCCTCATGGTGGTCCCCGAAGCCACTTGAGAGTGCCATCTCAGGCTGCCACCATGACAATCTGGATACTTGGGCCAGGGAGCCTCTTCTGAGGTCCACAAAGCAAGCCTCAAGTAGCTGACACCACTCGGTGTGCCCCGTGGTCTTCAGTGCATGGAAGCTGTGCCATGCAGGGAGTTGTAGATGAGGCTAGAGAGGCATGCAGGAGTGGGGCCCTGTCCATGCTGCTAAAAAGCTTGGGCTGAGCCTGCAGTTGGCAGGGAGTCAGATAAGCGTTTAAATAGGAGCTTAATGCATATGTTTGTATTTTAGCAACATCACTCTGGTATATTATGCTAAGTCCCTTCAGTCGATCAGACTCTTTGCAACACTATGGACTGTAGCCAGCCAGGCCCATCTCTCCATGGGATTCTCCAGGCAAGAATACTGGAGTGGGTTGCCCTGCCCTTCTCCAGGGGATCTTTTCAACCCAGGGTTGGAATCTGCATCTCTTTCCTCTCTTGCATTGGCAAGAGGGTTCTTTACCACTAGCACCACCCGGGAAGTCCCATCTAACAGATGGTGGAGGCTTTAACCCCCTAGGCAGTGGCAGAGTCTCTGTGCTTTGAGGAAGGAAGCTGACCTCTCTTGGCTATGCTTACCATACTTCCATGTCAGCTGATTTCTAATTAGCTTGGGCCACTGATAGTTACTGGCAGGAGATCAGGAAGCAGGAGGAAAGAAAAATTCAGTATATTTCATTCAACCTCTCTGGGTCTCAGGTGACAATTCCAGCAGCTGCTGCATCTCTTCCTTGGCACGTGAGCAGGCCCCAAATCTGGCTTCTGCCCAAGGATCCCGCCCCGGGCTCTGGGAACCCCACTTCCTCCTTTTGTCCCTCCAGTCCAGGGCTGGTTGTGGCTTCCTGCTGTGGCCAATATCTGAGTAGCGGCTTTGTCTCCTGTTTGGCTTCTCAACTGTTCCACTATCTGCATCATTAACTTTCTATATAAAAATCCCTTTTAAACCATCTGGAGAGGTATTTCTTCTTTTGGTTGCATTCTGATTGATACAGGAGGAAATATATTTGAGACATATTTAAGTGACATAATCAATGAGACTTTACAAAGATAACCCATATCACCTAACTCAAAATTGTTCTCACTCTTTCCCAGGTTCCTGGACTGAGTCTTCCTGTATTGATTCCTCAGCTAGCTGGCTTTCAGCTTTCCTTAGCCACAGGAAGCTATCTGCAGTATGGCAGAGACTGAGAGTTTTCAAACCCCAGGTGACTATAATAAAACAGCAGCTACTGCACAAGTGGACAAGCCTCCTCAGAGACTCACCTTCCACAGGAGTCATCACTGTCTGCTCCCCCAGGCTTCAGCCTGCCAGTGTCCACCAACGGGAATAAGAACCCTGACAAACAGCATGGCCCCGGACGTCAATACTTGATTTAGAACCTGCTACATGAGGATGGAACAGAACAAAGTTAAGATACCATGTTGCTTGATGGAATGAGGGTAAGGAATAGAAGACACCAATGGCCACAAAGGAAAATGACAAAGAGACAGTGGTAAGCAGGTGCATACCCAAGCCACAGAGGATGGCCCAGCTCAAATGAAGGGCATGCCTGGCCTGGCCAGAAAGCAGCCTGGAGACAAGTAGGCACAGCTGCCCCGTGCAACACTAAAGATGTTGCCCTGCCTACACAGCAGACAGAGGATGCCAGAGAGGAGCCACCTCTCTCCTAGACAGCTGGTCAGTGTACAGCTAATAAAGGATCAGTGAGGGTTGGTTAGACTGATGGATATTTTATTTTTGATTAAGTGAACTTCTAACTTCAGAATAGTTTCAGATTTAGAGAGAAGTTGCAAAGATAGTATAGAGTCCCCATATATCCTTCACCCATTGTCCCCTACTGTCACTCATTAAATTATGGTACATTTGTCACGAACATTGAAACTGACATGGGTATACCACCACTAGTAAATGCCACAGTTCATCTGAATTTCACTATTTTTTTCTTAACATTCCCCCTCAAAGATCTTACTGTATCACATCTAAGAGCATCTTATTTTTATTTCCAGTATATCTTAACTCTTAGAGAGAAAAATATTTGCCCTTGTCTATTATATTAAAGGAGTATTCAAATAAACAAACAACACAAAATCATTAAAATCTTTCCAAACTTCAGTACATTGCCTCAAGAAAGATTAGGGTAAATTCTCTTCCTTGGGAAAGCATACCTGGGTATAGAGCACAGGAGTCAAGCTCAAGTTCAGTAGCTCAGTAATGTCCAGCTCTTTGTGACCACATGGACTGCAGCACGCCAGGCCTGCCTGTCCATCACCAACCACCAGAACTTGCTCAAACCCATGTCCATTGAGTCAGTGATGCCATCCAACCATCTTATCCTCTGTCGTCCCCTTCTCCTCCGGCCTTCAATTTTTCCCAGCACCAGGGTCTTTTCCAATGAGTCAGTCATCAGGTGGCCAAAGTACTGGAGTTTCAGCTTCACCATCAGTCCTTCCAGTGAATATTCAGGACTGATTTCCTTTAGGATGGACTGGTTGGATCTCCTTGCAGTCCAAGGGACTCTCAAAAGTCTTCTCCAACACCACAGTTCAAAAGCATCAATTCTTCAGGGCTCAGCCTTCTTCACAGTCCAATTCTCACATCCATACATGACTACTGGAAAAACCATAGCCTTGACCAGATGGACCTTTGTTGGCAAAGTAATGTCTCTGCTTTTGAATATGCTATCTAGGTTGGTCATAACTTTCCTTCCAAGGAGTAAGTGTCTTTTAGAAACATGGCTGAAATCACCGTCTGCAGTGATTTTGGAGCCCCCCCAAAATAAAGTCTGACACTGTTTCCACTGTTTCCCCATCTATTTCCCATGAAGTGATGGGACCAGATGCCATGATCTTAGTTTGCTGAATGTTGAGCTTTAAGCCAATTTTTTTACTTTCCACTTTCACTTTCATCAAGAGTCTCTTTAGTTCTTCACTTTATGCCATAAGGATGGTGTCATCTGCATATCTGAGGTAGGTTATTGATATTTCTCCCGGCAATTTTGATTCCAGCTTGTGCTTCATCCAGCCCAGCGTTTCTCATGATGTACTCTGCATATAAGTTAAATAAGCAGGGTGACAATATACAGCCTTGAAGTACTCCTCTCCTTATTTGGAACCAGTCTGTTGTTCCATGTCCAATTCTAACTGTTGCTTCCTGACCTGCATACAGATTTCTCAAGAGGCAGGCCAGGTGGTCTGGTATTCCCATCTATTTAAGAATTTTCCACAGTTTGTGGTGACAGGAGTCAAACGGGTTCAAACCCCAGTCCACCCCTTTCTTTTTGGGCCACCTTGGAAAAGTACTTAAGTAATTAATCCCTCTTGGGCCTAGTTTTCTCATTTATGAAATGGAAATAGTGATAATAAAATAGGTGGAATGTATGGACTAAAGTTAACTATAAGCGTATACTGCTTTCAAATTGTAGTGCTGGAGAATACTCTTTAGAATCCCGTGAACAGCAAGGAGATCAAGCCAATTAATCCTAAAAGAAATCAACCCTGAATATTCACTGGAAGGACTAATGCCAAAGCTAAAGCTCCGATACTTTGGACACTTGATGTGAAGAGCCAACTCACTGGAAAAGATCCTGATGCTGGGAAAGATTGAGGAAAGGGGAGAAGGGGGAAACAGAGGATGAGATGGCTGGATGGCATCACTGACTCAACGGAAACAAGTCTGAGCAAACTCTGAGAAACTTTGGAGTACAGAGGAACTGGTGTACTGCAGTCCATGGGGTTGCAGAGTCAGACATGACTTAGTGACTAAAGGACATTTACAACAGAGCCTGGGTACATAGTAAGCACTGATTTGATCTTAGTTGTTATTAGTATTACTATTGCTATATGAATCTAGAGGATTCTGTGTGTCTGTCTTCCTGATACTCACCATACTTTTAATTATGTGTTTCATATCTGTCTCTACTTCTAGACTATGATCTTCATGAGTTTAAAGACATTCCTATCTAAGCCAGAGTAGATGCTCAGCGAATAATCACTTAATTGTTTTACATGCTGAATGCAGAGCCAATCACATGAAATGTAACAGCCTGAAGGAAGAGAAAGTGAACAAGATGCAGTTAGATAGTAGAGATACACATAAGATCAAATGGGAGTGAAACATTTAGATTTTGTCTCTCAGCCATTAGCATGTGACACCCTGTCCTTGCTCATATTTAAACTTAGTTTTTTCTTGTGTGTTGCAACATACTAAAAGAGAATGTGGTTTTCTGGGATTAACAATTAAGTATGTCAGGACACCTTCCTTTCAAGCATTGCTAATAAAGAGTGGCAGAGGGAATTCTGGATGTAATTCCCAGCAGTGGCAGAGGGAATTCTGGATGTAATTCCCAGCTATTGCTTTCTAGTGAAACTAGCATTAGGAATACACATGAAATGAACCACTTTTATATTCAAAGGGCTTCAATAATCACATTTCTTGCCAAATGCTCTGAAAAAAACTGTGTGCTTCATGTTTAAATGCACACTTGGGCTCTGGGAAGCCCAGGCACAGATGTCTGTAATGCTGTGTATATTTCTGCCATAAATGCAGCTTTAAAACATGCTCCACTCCTATCCAGACCTCCAGACAAGGAAGTTGTTGAACGCATTTTTTTTCAACTTTCCTGTAAGTTGCCTTTGCCTTTGAAATATTGGGAAGCGGTTGTCCCACAGGGTGGAGCTGGAACCAGCGGCTGCAGCGTTTCTTACACTGCCGTCATCTCTGTGGTATGTTGCTTCCTTTCACTCTCATGTTGGGGAAGATCCCACCCATCCTTTGCATTCCTCCGGAGCAAGTTGTGTCAAGGAAAGGCGAGAGAGGAAGCGATTCCCATCCTCCAGGGTGTAATCAAAAAGGAAGGTTTTAATTAGTTTCTCAGGATGTTCTCAGTTTCTGCACAGAACAGCCCCTCCCTCCTTTGGCATCAGAGTTCTTCTGGGATTATTCAAGAAATACACACAGACTCACAGAAATAGAGAACAGATTTGTGGTTGCCAAGGGGGAGGGATGGAGTGGGAGACTGAGATTAGCCGATATAAACTATGATCTAGAGAATGGGAGAACAACAGTGTCCTACTGTGCCACACGGGGAACTATATTCAATATCCTGTGAGAAACCATGATGAAAAAGAATGTATGTATGCATCGCTGAATCACTTTGCTCAACAGCAGAAATTAGCACGATATTGTAAAGCAACTATGCTTCAATAAATTTAAAAAGAAAGACTCAGTCTTGGTCTCTCAGGAGTTAAACTCTACATATTCAAATGTAATAAGGCGCCATGCAGTCTGTCTTTCCTAGGACTTATGAAGTTGTAATCTTATACTTATTTATATAATTAGTTGATTTGTGACCATATCTACCACTATGCTGAGGATTCAATGAAAGCAGGGACATGTCTGATTTTGGTCTCCATTATATCCTGAGCAGTAGTTTGAGCATTCCAAATTGGGAAAGGAGTACATCAAGGCTGTATACTGTCACTCTGCTTATTTAACTTATATGCAGAGTACATCATGTGAAATGCCATACTGGATGAAGCACAAGCTGGAATCAAGATTGCCGGAAGAAATATCAATAACCTACCTCAGATATGCCAATGACACCTCCCTAATGGCAGAAAGAGAAGAGGAACTAAAGAGCCTCTTGATGAAAGTGAAAGAGGAGATTGAAAAAGCTGGCTTAAAACTCAACATTCAAAAAACTAAGATCGTGACATCTGGTCTCATCACTTCATGGCAAATAGATGGGGAAACAATGGAAACAGTGACAGACATTATTTTCTCAGGCTCCAAAATCACTGCAGATGGTGACTGCAGCCATGAAATTAAAAGACATTTGGTCCTTGAAAGAAAAGCTATGACCAAAATAGACAGCATATTAAAAAGCAGAGACATTACTTTGGCAACAAAGTTCTGTCTAGTCAAAGCTATGGTTTTTCCAGTAGTCATGTATGGATGTGAGACTTGGATCATAAAGAAAGCTGAGTGCTAAAGAACTGATACTTTTGAACTGTGCTATTGGAAGAGACTCTTGAGAGTCTCTTGAACAGCAAGAAGATCCAACCAGTCCATCCTAAAGGAAATCAGTCCTGAATATTCATTGGAAGGACCGATGCTGAAGCTGAAGCTCCAATACTTTGGCCACCTGATGTGAAGAACTGACTCACTTGAAAAGACCCCGATGCTGGGAAAGAATGAAGACAGGAGGAGAAGGGGGTGACAGAGGATGAGATGGTTGAATAACATCACCAACCCGATGGACATGAGTTTGAGCAAGCTCTGGGAGTTGGTGATGGACAGGGAGGCCTGGAGTGCTGCAGTCCATGGGGTCACAAAGAGCTGGACACGACTGAATGACTGAACTGAACTTAACTGATCATTGGAGCACCAAGCAGTATGTCTGGCATATATTAGACCCTCAACAAATAGTTGAAAAATAAAATAATAAAGATGTTACTGAAGGAGTCTTCACTATAGCAAACAAAACAGTCCTTGAAGGACAGGTGGCTCTCAGAGACTGCTTCCTCACAAGGTTGCTAGAAGGAAAACGGTTGATGCTATAGTCTTTTCCATGAACCAGACACTTATTTAAATGTGTCATATTTGTTGTATACAGTAACTCAAATAATCCTTATAACAATATTATGAGCTAGATTCAGTCATTATTCCCATTTTACAAATGAGAAATATAAGATAGAGAAAATGCAGGTCCAGTGAAATTTCCCAATGTCAAAAAGCAGCTCGAGTAGAGCCTTGAAGAGAACACTGTCCAACTGGCTTTAGAAACTGGAATGCTCAGCAGATATTATTTTAAGTCACAGAGTACAAGTGGCATAAAATGATAACAGTTTTAACTAGCAAAAAAAAAAAAATCAATTCATTTCTGGACAGATATAGATACATTTATAAATTTAGGGCTGCCCATATATTATATAATATAAACACATGTTCCAAATTTAACAAAGTGAGAGATGGTGTTATATATATTTTATCACAATAAAAAATACTTAAAATGGATTATAGACATAAAATCTAACTCCATAAAACTCAAAAAATAAAACTAAGAAAATCTTTTTAGAAAATGATCATGCACCATCCATGGCAAAAATTTCTTGTTGTTGTTCAGTCGCTCAGTCATGTCCAACTTCTTGCGAGCCCGTAGACTGCAGCATGCCAGGCCTCCCTGTCCTTCAATATCTCCCACAGTTTGCTCAGACTCACGTACATTGAGTCAATGATGCCATCCAACCATCTCATACTCTATTGTCCCCTTCTCCTCCTGCCTTCCATCTTTCCCAGCATCAGGGTCTTTTCCAATGAGTTGGTTCTTTGCAGCAGGTAGCCAAAGCATTGGAGCTTCAGCATCAGTCCTTCCAATGAATATTCAGGACTGATTTACTTTAGGATGGACTGGTTGGATCTCCTTGCTGTCTAGGGGACTTCCAAGAGTCTTCTCCAACACCACAGTTCAAAAACATCCAATTCTTCAATGTTCAGTCTTTATGGCCCAACTCTCACATCTGTACATGACTACTGGAAAAACCATAGTTTTGACTACATAGGCCTTTGTCAACAAAGAGATGTCTCTGCTTTTTAATATGCTGGCTAGGTTTGTCATAGCTTTTCTTACAAGGAGCAAGCATCTTTTAATACCAGGGCTTCAGTCACCATCCACAGTGGTTTTGGAGCCCAAGAAAATAAAGTGGCAAAAATAAATAGATGCAAAAATTGTCTTTCGAGTGCCTTTAATATCAAGTATACTCATAGATATTTAGTGAGTCAAAAATCTGTCTTTTTTCCCTAAATATCATCTTAAGAAGAGTTATTACCTGGAAACTCTTAGAAATGATGTGGTATGGGAGAAAAGACACCTGGCGTAACCCTGTCTAATAAACCTGCCTCCTCTAGACAGCCATGCTACCTCTGAGCTGTTGCATGACAGACATATAAACTTTATATTGTTCAAGGTTTGTTTTTTTTTAAGAATAGTTATTGTATGAAGATACAAATTAACTGTGTCCTTCATTCCAGACTCCATGAAATCCCAAATGACCAAAAAATAGAGGTTAAATCCCGTCAAATTAAGATTTCTGTATGAAGAAATGACTGCATAGTACTACAAAATACATACTTCAATTCCAAATGGGATTTTGGACACAAAGAAATGGGCAGGAAAACAATTCTCTCACCTCTGAATTTCCATTGCACAGCAGTTCATTTTTCTTGTTCTTGACATTTAATGTATTGTATTCTGATGGCCGTTCATTTCTCTTATCTCTCTGCCAAACTGTAAAATCCTTAAAACAGGAACTGTGTCTCACAGTAAAAGACAGGGTGCTAGAAAGAAAAGAATAAGATTTTTATTAGTAAGTAGAATCACCATCCACTATTGGTACAACTTTGGGCGAATTATTCAACTTCTTTCGTCTTTGTTTTATTCATCTATAAAATGAGGTTGATAATCACATGGAGAATTATTAGGTAGGCTTTTAAAAGAATATTTGAAACTTTAGTTAAACATAGCAGATTGAAACATACATGCTTTATTCCAGAAACACATTATAATTTCAGTAAATAAAAACTTCTTAAATTGATAAGGGCAAAGAAAGCAAGGAAAAGAGATAAGAGAAAGGAAAACAAACGAAAAAAAGAACAGATGTATAGAAAGCAATGGACTGATTTGTGGTAACTGATTAGCCAGACCAGCCAGCACGGAAACTCTTCACCAGATAAAGTCAGTAAGAAGGTCTGTTTGCCTTTCAGGATCTCAGAAGGCTCAGGCTTGGAGGCAGGAGGAAACTTGGAAATGAGTGTTGGTGGGGGAAAAAAGAACACTGATGGAAAGTCTTTGTATGGAGCAGTGAAACCCTGGATACATTCTGTTCCCCACACACCCAGGTGTCTACCTGGCTTAATGTGAATATTGTTTATGTAAACCTAGCAGGAAATGGCAACCCACTCCAGTGTTCTTGCCTGGAGAATCCCGGGGACGGGGGAGCCTGGTGGGCTGCCGTCTATGGGGTCGCACAGAGTTGGACATGACTGAAGCGACTTAGCATCAATGTATAGGCTGAATATCTGACAGAAAATTATAAGTTATATTATAAAAACAGAAGGTAGAAGTGTGTATTAGGGTGAAATGAGATATTTGACCACTATCTTTCCCTGTAGAAAGTTCATAGGCAATATCTAAAACGGACAAATAAAGAGCAGTGTAGCATATTATGTAAAACTATGGAGGCAAATACCAGAAGATTACAGGATTAAAAGTGTTTTCCTCAGGAGATGAGACTTGAGATGGGCAGGGTGAGACAGGGGCTGGTGTTTTGCATTATGAGCCTTGAAGAATTATTTGACTGTTATATACATTTTTAATCATAAGTATTTTTTTTTTTTTAAATGAGAGCTGGGCTACAAAAGGGAGTCAATAAACATCAGTGGCAGCTCTCTTAATCCCTGTCCATTTCTCTCTTCCTCACATATTTATTTATGTTCATATTTATTGCCCTGTAGGTTCTCCTTCAATGTTTACTAAGTGACTAAGCAAATGAACCCTCAGGTTCATGTACTGAATCACCAACAAAATCTTCTGAAAGAAATAAAGGAAGGAATGCAGCTATGGCCTTAGATTTTGTAATGGAAGGAATGAACTATCACCCAGGAGTTAAGTTTTCAACGGTTAATGATTAGTCTTCTTGGCACTATTTATGGGAGGGAAAGAGAAAGAAGCTGATCTAAATAAGAAATCAGGTACCTGCACCAAAGGTGTGGCCTGTGAAATATGAGAAGTATGTTCAACATGAAAAACTCTCTTAAAATACCATCAGCTACCTAAAAATGATAGGTAAATTACCCTGACAGCATCAACCCTTCAAACACCCTTCACCACCATCACTGTGACTTGGGTCCACGTTTCCCTGTCCCCATTCCTTATTCCCAGAGAAGGCAATGGCACCCCACTCCAGTACTCTTGCCTGGAAAATCCCATGGATGAAGGAGCCCAGTGGGCTATAGACCATGGGGTCGCTAAGAGTCAGACACAACTCAGCGACTTCACTTTGACTTTTCACTTTCACGCATTGGAGAAGGAAATGGCAACCCACTCCAGTGTTCTTGCCTGGAGAATCCCAGGGACGGGGAAGCCTGGTGGGCTGATGTCTATGGGGTCGCGCAGAGTCGGACACGATTGAAGCGACTTAGCAGCAGTAGCAGCAGCAGCATTCCTTATTCCCCACAAGTATGGTACTAATTGGTTTATCAGTGATATTAATCAGGTGACATAATCCCTGAGTCTGGGCATATTTACTCTTGGGGAGCCTGACACACAATAGCCTACTCACAGATGTACTCAGAACTTACGCAGCACAAACCCGCAACCGTCACTTTTAAGAACCTATTTCACATTTTGCTTTTGTATTTAGTACTGTGTTCTCTTAGGAGTTTTCCATCCCTGTAGTTCTCTCCTCCAGCATCCTTTTTTTAGGATGAATGAGGACAAAGAGGTTAGAGTAGAAAGAGAACAGCAGATCCACATGGGCAAGCTGTTTGCTTCCAGAGTCCACTCAGTTGCCTCATCTGTTTTGTGACCCCTGCCTGCAACTTCTTCACTGAACCACAGATCAATGTGGGTCAATTATCTGGACCTCAACCAAGGAGAAATGACAAGGGTCCACGACTTTGTTTGTATGTTTGGTTTTTTGTTGAAATGCATAAAAGAAAAATAGCACACGAGAACCATATAATAGATCTTTTTTTCCCCAAAAGAATTACTTCTGAAAATCCAGATGATGTGCACTTTTGAAGATTTTTTAAAATTATATTTCCAATAATAAGAACAAATTAAACTCTCTCTCCCAACAACCACGAATACTGCTTAGCAAAGCTGGTAACTTATGATTTAAAAAAATCCCCTCAGAAATACAAACCCCAGTCAAACAACAAAAGTTCAGATTAAGCCCAAACCAAAACAACAGATGCCTGGCACTGTGTACTAAATGCCACCAAACAGAGGCCCCTGTGGAATGTATGAAGGAGGGAATTCCAGAGACACTGAGTCAGCCAGAGACACGGGAGCCAACTGGCTACTGTTGGGCATGCCATGGGACTAGGAAAGTCCCAGGTGAAGAGTTCAAGTTTTACCCAACCTATTTTCTTATTGACAATCTTCAATGATAGAAAGCTTTTAACCTTTGCATAATTATCTAAGTGCTAGGCTATATTATTTAATAATGATTAAATATCCACTTGAAACTAGTATTATAAATCAACATACTTTAATAAAAAAAATTTTTAAAGATGATAAGAATGGCAGTCCAAAAGAGAACAAAAGATGTGAAATTATGGAAAAATGTTGGTGGATATGAGCTGTGAATTAACCTAAGCCAATTTTGCTGTTCAGAATTATTAGGTTCTGGTTCTTTTTCGTAGGTATGTCCTATAGTAAAAGGTATGTGAGTGTTCTCAGTCTCCTTCCTTTAACCCTGCTACCATGTATGATAGCAAGTCTCAAGCTGCCATACAAGCTTCTATACAAACATTTATCATTAAGTAGTCACAAAATGTATCATACATCCAGTACAATAAGCATTATATAGTTTCAGCTTTCTAAACTTGTAGGTACTTGGACTATATGCTGTATGAAGTTTCCCCAAGCCAATGCAACAGTATTTGAGAAGCAGGATTTAGCTAAGTCCAGGGAATAAGCACTAGAAGTCAGCAAACTAACTGGAGACTGTCAGAGATAAGCCTTGGATATCATGCTGAAGGGAACAGACCACATGGTTTTCTGTATTTTTATGCATCATCCATGCAAGAATGAGAATTGCTTCTTTCATATTTCTAGCTGGTCTATATATCCAAACACCACTAATTTCATGAACACCTATTTCTAATATTTGTTATGCCACTTTACAAACTCTTACATTCATTGGGCAGCAGAATTTCTTACAATAGCTAAGATTAGGGTAGGATCTTCTATTTACATACTAACTAATGAATCATGTACTGGATTGAAGAGTATCCCCTCAAAATGCATGACCTGACCACTAAAATTTATGAATGCCACTTTATTTGCAAACAGGATCTTTGTAGATGTAATCAGTTTAAGACAGGATCATATTGGATTAGAGCCTACTTAAAAGGACTGGTATCCTTAGAAAAAGAGATGTGGGCACAAGGGAGATGTGGACACAACCACATACAGAGGGAAGAACATTTTGTGAAGACTGAGGCAGAGACTGGATGCATCAATTAATCCATGGCAATCAAAGAATGCCAAGAAATATGGGCAACCACTAGAAGCCAGGAGGGAGGAATGGAGGAAATTCTCTTGGAGCCTCCAGAAGGAATCAGCCTTACTGACACCTCAGTTTTGGTCTTTTACCTCCCAGGACTGTTAGAGAATAATATTCTATTGTTTTAAGCCTGTGTGTGGTAATTTGTTACAACAGTTTTAGGAAACTAATATACCATGAAATATGCATTTCCAGCAAGGGCCACTAATCATCCCAAGGAACAGATTGAAACTAACCATTCTATTACAATGTTAATGATGAAGTATTTCAAAGTAAATTATAAGCAACATCACAATATGCTAGTAGTATTGATACACACACACACACACACACACACATATATATATTTTTAATAGCCTTATTAAGAAACTAATGACACACATAAGATCTAGATAATCATTAAGTCTGTAGATATATCCCAAGTTTTCTTAGAAGACACAATGATTTCTATCTCTTCTTTTCCAAAGTTTTGGAGCCTTTATAGGACTTGGCTCATTCATGAGTATAGTTTGCCATTGATCAACAGATACTATTTGCACTGCTAAAAAAGTCAAACTCAGTATTTAAAACATCACCTAGCTACACCAGAAATTTTATTTTTTGAGATGAATAGATGAACATTTATTTGAAAAAATCCTTTGTGATTATTTTTTTCTATTGTAGGCACACCACAGAAAGAAATAAAGAGCATCAATTCTTGGATAGAAAATGAGGAATACAATTTATTGTAATTTATCTACATTTTTATAGTTTCTCAGCAATACACATTTTTATTTAAATGCTCATATTTCTGTGCCAATTCAATCTTTACTCTTAAATCATCCTAAGTCCCAGTTCTGAAATTGGTTTCTGTATGACCTGCAGAAAGCTGTTCGATATCATACTGCTGCTAAGTCACTTCAGTCGTGTTCGACTCCGTGCAACCCCATAGACGGCAGCCCACCAGGCCCCCCATCCCTGGGATTCTCCAGGCAAGAACACTGGAGTGGGTTGCCATTTCCTTCTCCAGTGCATGAAAGTGAAAAGTGAAAGTGAAGTCGTTCAGCTCAGTTGTGTCCGACCCTCCAAGACCCCATGCACTGCAGCTTACCAGGCTCCTCCACCCATGGGATTCTCCAGGCAAGAGTACTGGAGTGGGGTGATATCATACAAACAATGATAATTTGCACCTCCCAAGCTCACTGTGAGGATTGAGTGAGACCACATATGCCATGTGTGAATTTCACGTAATGCACAGTGTGAGATAAATATTTGCTTCTTTCTTCCATTAAATACCTTAACCTTTCTTGTCAGATCTCACTTATTTCCATTTTCTGTTACGGGATCTAGACAAGTGAAGGCATGAGCAAAAGGCACAGAAACTCACTCTCTCCTGCAGTTTTACCTGTGGAACAAGAATGGGCCAGCCCCCAGCCCTGGAAGAGGCAGGGCCCTGCAGGAAGGAGGGTCAGTGGGCTTCTTGCTCTCCTGCCTTCCCCTGCAGAGTGACAACGGCTGGAAGAGTATTCAGCTGGAATACCTTCAGGACAAGCGCAGTTCTGCCCTTACACTACACCCCTACACAACCCCACCCAATAGCCCAGCACCTCCTCTTAGGACTACAACTATAATGAACTGCCTGTGCTACAAAAGTGGGGTTCCACAGTGCAACTTAAGGGCCACAGCACTGCCCTGCCTCAGGAACCAAAGAGAATGGATTCCAACTCAGGAACCACCTTTTACCACCTATGTCATCATTTTGTTTTGTTTCGCTTTTCCTTAAGAAACATATTTGAAGCTCCTCAGATTCAACTTCTCACCTGAAAAAATGGAGGTTTTATTTCCCATGTTGTTGCCTTGCAGTGAAGATTAAATATGCACCAAATACTTGGCACAGTGCCTGACTCATATTAAGCCGTCAACAAACAATAAAGTCTGCCCCCTACCCCAGCCCTGACCCAATATGCACTCTAATCAGTCTGCCTTTCCTCCTCTTCTACTCTCATAGACGTATCATTCTTCATTCAAAGGCTGGCTTTTCACAACTTCTCTGTTTCTTTATGCTTTCTGCTTAGTGAACACTTCCATACCATTCTCCTGGTCTCACTTGTAATGGTATGTAGAGATCCCAGGCTTTTGAGCCTTACTATTGCTAAGATCTCCAGAAATGCTCTTAGACTCTCTCTCTGCCATCCACTGATATAGGTCATACATTCCTTTACTTATATTTTGAAAAAAAATCAAAGCTAGGAGAGATTAAACTTGCCAAGCAGAACAAGTGAGTGAATCAAAATTCACATCTAGTGTGTCCAACTTCACACTTCCTATACCATATTGTCCATAACACTTACTTAGGCCATACTACATTTCACGTTACTTCAAATTTTAGGTATGTGATTCATATGCCAACTGATAGCATACCTGAGGACAGGCTTTGCACAGTGTATTAGAGTACCAAATATATGCTAACAATTTTTATAAATAATCACTAATTAATCCGTTGATGATGACTAATTGTAAATGTGTTTATCATCCTATAGACATTTTCAGGTCAAAGAAAATCCTGATGCAAGAAAGGGATGACTTCCTATTTCTTCAGAAAAGAAGTTTTTTAAGTTATAGATTAAACCAAAATCCATTCACATTTGTTATAAAACAAGATATTTGAAAGAAAAGTGGGAAGACATAAGACAGTTCCAGAAGAGTGACAAAGCTCTGCCTCAGCATATCTTGCAGTAATGTTTTTAAAGGTGGTATGTTATTGTGTTGATATGACAGTTGTTAAGGCTATGGTGAAAAGATGTTAAAGAAAGAAGGATGAAAACAAGACCATTAGCCATGTAGAGATGACAGTCCATGTAATCTAGGGGAGGCCCATGTTTATACACTAGCTCACCTCTCCAATCAACAGAGAAAGTCCCGCCCCATCCTCATTCACCCTATGTTAGAATCTAGCTACTGAGTTAGAATGATACAAGGACAATTCTACAATGATGAAAATAAAATTCCTTCAATCCTGGTTATAATAAAGATTTTATATAATAAAGATTTATCCATCAATTTCAGCAAAGCTATTCTGAGATGCTTTTGGAATCTGTATCCTGACAGTGTGACTTCGTCTCCTAATGCAAGTAGAGACTGATTTATTTCCCCTTCTGTGTTAAAGACCAAGTGGCCAACAACAAAGGAAAATCAGATTTCTACCTCAGATCTTACAGAGGAGCCCCAGTGAGTAAGTGCTCAGGACTCTTATGACCTCAATCGAGAAAAGCCCACTTAATGTCTTTGCTCATGTGATAAATGAATGAGTTACTCTGATAAAAATCTTACTACTGATTTCCTGAGGAAAGAAAAGTAAGATGCAATATGGCTGGCAGAGCTACTGATGCCGAGTGGTCGTGGGAGGTTGTTATTGCTTTGTTTCCCCGCTGGAGGAGGTGAAAGCATGTTTTGGCTTTGCACCTGGCACTCAGCCTTGTCCCAGGGAAGGACTTATGATTCATGCCGGCAATGGACTTGCCTTCGACCAGATTTTATTAATCTGAACGGTCTTGCATCCAAATCACAAGCAGAGAAAAGTTAAGCCAAAGCCAGGTGCAGGATGCCCACACGCCCACTGTCACTAGGCTGTGTGCTGAAGACAGTCTGGAAGACCCTATGACTTTGATCCACTCTAACTAGTGGACTAACTAGCTAGTCTAACTCTAATGCATTCACAACTAGAGTTTCCTAGACTTTTGAAGTTCAGAAATTCAATAACATTGAGATAATTTCTGGTGAGAATGAACATTAAAAATAGGAAAACATTAAAAATAAGAAATCTCAAAAACCTACCATGATATAACCACCAGCATTACATAAAACAAGGACATTTAAACAACATAAAAAATAGGAAGAACATAATCTCAGACTAAAAGATAGTCTTATAAATTTATAAGAATATTGAATTGAATTGAATTGAACTAATATTCAATTGAACTAATTGAATATTATCCAAAAGAACATTTAAGGCTTCAGAATGTATTATGTGAAAGCCTTTGACTGTGTGGATCACAACAAAATGTGGAAAACTCTTTAAGAGATGGGAATACCAGACCACCTGATATGCCTCCTGAGAAATCTGTATGCAGGTCAAGAAGCAACAATTAGAACAAGACATGGAACAACAGACTGTTTCCAAATTGGGAAAGGAGTACATCAAGGCTGTATATTGTCATCCTGCTTATTTAACTTATATGCAGAGTACATCATGCAAAATGTTGGGCTGGATGAAGCACCACCTGGAATCAAGATTGCCAGGAGAAATATAAATAATCTCAGATATGCAGATGACACCAACCTTATGGCAGAAATTGAAGAAGAACTAAAGAGACTCTTGATGAAAGTGAAAGAGGAGAGTGAAAAAGTTGGCTTAAAACTCAACATTCAGAAAATGAAGATCATGGCATCTGGTCCCATCACTGCATGGCAAATAGATGGGGAAACAATGGAAACAGTGAGAGATTTTATTTTGGGGGGCTCCAATATCACTGCAGATAATGACTGCAGCCATGAGATTAAAAGACACTTGCTCCTTGGAAGAAAAGCTATGACCAGCTTAGACAGCATATTAAAAAGGAGAGACATTACTTTGCCAACAAATGTCCATCTAGTAAAGGCTATGGTTTTTTCAGTAGTCATGTATGGAAGGGAGAGTTGGACTATAAAGAAAGCTGAATGCTGAAGAATTGATGCTTTTGACCTGTGGTGTTGGAGAAGACTCTTGAGAGTCCCTTGGACTGCAAGGAGATCAAACCAGTCCATCCTAAAGAAAATCAGTCTTGAATGTTCATTGGAAAGATTGATGCTGAACCTGAAACTCGAATACCTTGGCCACCCGATGTGAAGAACTGACTCACTGGAAAAGACCCTGGTGCTGGGAAAGGTTGAAGGCAGGAGAAGAAGGGAATGACAGAGGATAAAATGGTCCGATGGACATGAGTTTGAGCAAGCTCTGGGAGTTGGTGATGGACAGGGAAGCCTGGCATGCTGTAGTCCATGGGGTTGCAAAGAGTCAGACATGACTGAGCGACTGAAATGATACTGATTATCCTTATGAAACTACAAACCAGGGATAAAAAAAAAAAAAAACACACACACAAAGTAGCATTTCTTACATTCTTGGAAACCTTTAAATATTACTCAGTGAATGATCCTGGATGAGAGTATCTCACCCATTACACACATGTAAGGTGTGCACACAGGAGTTTTTTTGTGGAATTCATAAAATTGTAAATTTGTGTTAATGAAATCCTAGAAATAACAATGAAATCCTGGAGATAGATTTGTCTGCTTCAGCTGAGATTACAGGTGACTCCAACCCTCTCCTGTGTCATTCTTCATGCCTCCAGCCCTGGAATAGGCAGGACCCTGCAGGGAGGAGGGTCAGTGCAGTGCTTGCTTCCCCACCTTCCCCTGCAGAGTGACAGTGGCTGGAAGAGTATTCAGCTGGAATACCTTCAGGACAAGGAAGAGGATTTTGTGCTCACTTCTGCTTCCAAACTCTCCTATGAGGCCATGATTAGCTACCCCTCTTGGCACTGAACACACAGCACCTGTGCCACCTCTGATACTGAAGGCTTACAGCACGTACTCACTCATTTTTACATTCCATACATATTTTCTAGATGAGTAGAATGTCTGAGATTCTTCTCTATACAGGAGTAAGAAAGTCCCTGGCAAATTATAAGGCTTAAACATAAATATGGCAGCCTCTGCAATAAGATTAGCAATTTCAAATATTTACATGAGCAGGAAAATAACATGGAAAAAAAAAAATCAAGGCATCTAAAAACCAGGTTTTACAGGTATCTTGTCTTTTCCTAAACCACCCTTTCTACCACCCACCACTCAAGTCCTTCTTCCTTTGAAGTCCAGCCTCTACTCAGAAGCCTTTTCGACTATCTCAAGTTTCAGTAATTTTTTTTCCCCTCCTATGAGTTTCTGAAATAGTTACTATCTCTTCTCTTCTCCCTCAAAGCAAGAATGTAAGCTTTCTATAGACAAAATGAATACTAAATAATAGGCCTTTTCCTTTCCTGCTTCCATTTCCCTGAACACTAAGCAAGATATTCCCACCCCTACCTTCTACATACCAGGAAGATCCTACTCACTCCTCAAGGTCAGATCAACACAGTTGCTTCCTCCTTTTATGTACTTCTCTGGGTTCTCTTCCCTTCTACTCCAGTTAATTACTTCCTCCTCCTCCATGCTCCCCATGTAAAATTTTCCACTGAGCAAAAATATCACTGACTGTGAAACAGTTGAAATTAAAACTCAGATGGGCCACTAATGCTGCCTGACATCTTCCTCAATTGTTCAATCCAATCTGCAGTGACAAATTAAACTGTCTCTTCTTTCTTCAAATCTCTAAAACAGTCTTGTTCCTTCTGGTATTTAGCCCATGAACTTGCCTCTTAGTCTAATGAGAAGATAGAGACCAGCAGATGATAATTCCCACACACCAACAATTTCTTTAATAATAAATACACAAAACAACACACGCCAAATCCTTACTTCCCTCTTATTTTATTACAGTGGAGGGTGTGCCTCTTCTTCTATCTAAGGTTAATCTCTTTAGATACCATCTTTTTTTTTTTAATCTTCTTGTGAGCTATAAGTATTCGCCTTCTTCTTTTTCCCCTTGTATAATCAAACTCGCAATAGGAGTCCATCGTTTGGCTCTTGCTGTGGTCTGAATGTGTCCCCTGCAAAATTCATATGTCAAAATCCTAATCTCGGAGTGATGGTTTTAGGAGGTGGGGCCTTTGGGAGGTGCTCAGGTCATGACCATGGAATGGACTAAGATAGTTCTTAAACATACATAAATCTGTTACATTTCAAAACAAAACTGCTGATCCTCACTTGACCCTTTACTCCTCTATTCCAACGCCAGTTCCTCAGCATCTCTCCTAGACCTTTCAGAGCCAAATAGCTGCAGGGTGCCTGTACCTGCTGTCACCATTTCTTCATTTTCCACAAACTCAATCTACTTCATTCTGGAGTGAAATAGCCTCTCCATACCTTCCATCATGTGCCCTCTCCATAGGATTGCAAACTTTAGCAAATAAAATGACAGGATGACCAGTTAAATTTGAATTTCAGATAAACAGTTTTTAGCAGATATTTAGATGTAATATGGGATACACACTTTAAAAATTATTTATTTATCTGAAATTCAGATTCATTGACCTGTATTTACTCAGCGATCCTACCTCTTCTACATAATAGAATCTAATAATTACGGATGTCTTCTGTTCCTTTGATTTGGAAATGTCTTTCATTGCCACAGGGCCTTTCCAGCTGCTGGTCATATTCACTGAAGACCTATAAACTAGGTGGCTTAAAACGAGAGAAGTTTATTGTTTCACAATTCTGGAGGTTGGAAGTATGAAGTCAAGGTGTTGGCAGAGCTACGCTCTCTCTAGACTTCTAAAGCAAGATCCTTCATTTTGCATCTTCCTTCCAGTAGCCATAGATAACCTTTGGCTTGGAGCAGTATACCCTTAATATCTGACATAACTTCATAACTACACTTACCAACTCAGTATATATACATGCCTGGCTTTGAGCATAGAACCTTATACTGAGTAGGTAAGTGCTTAATGAAGACTTATCCTTTGAATGAAGAAATCAATGGACGAACTATTTTACAGAGCAAATGACTTGACGGCAGAACAGAATCTTTATATTCACAAAGTCCAGTAGAGATCTGATAGGAAATCAGTGTTCAGTAAGAGATTTCTGAATCAGTAACTAGCTGCTATCATCCCTACTCTTTTGCTGCTTTTATCCTGTAAAGAATATCAGAAAGATAATTCCTCGGTCAGGACAAAGAATATATGTTTACTAAATGCATAAATACCTAATCCATTTTCCTATGAGTCTCTTTTTTTTTAAACTGAGGTAAAACTGACATATTAGTTTCAAGAGTACAATATAATGATTCAATATGTATCAGTTCAATTCAATTCAGTCACTCAGTCATGTCCGACTCTTTGCGACCCCAAGAATCGCAGCACACCAGGCCTCCCTGACCATCACCAACTTCCGGAGTTCACTCAGACTCACATCCATTGAGTTGGTGATGCCATCCAGCCATGTCATCCTCTGTCATCCCCTTCTCCTCCTGCCCCCAATCCCTCCCAGCATAAGAGTCTTTTCCAATGAGTCAACTCTTCGCATGAGGTGGCCAAAATACTGGAGTTTCAGCTTCAGCATCATTCCCTCCAATGAAATCCCAGGGCTGATCTCCTTCAGAATGGACTGGTTGGATCTCCTTGCAGTCCAAGGGACTCTCAAGAGTCTTCTCCAACACCACAGTTCAAAAGCATCAATTCTTTGGTGCTCAGCTGTTCTCACAGTCCAACTCTCACAACCATACATGACCACTGGAAAAACCATAGCCTTTTCTAGACAGACCTTTGTTGGCAAAGTAATGTCTCTGCTTTTCAATATGCTAGCTGCTCTTAGTGGGTTATTATTGAGAATTGGCATAAGCCCACCCCTCTCCACCGCTCACCAGAGAGCCTGACCCAATAAATATTTGTTGAAAGAATGAGCAAATCAAGGTACAAATGTTAGACTTTCCTGAATTAGAGCCTCTAAGAAGATAAAACCTTTAGTAGACAAACAGGCAATACTATTTAATAAGACCTTCTAAGGAAACATATTTTCATTTCAAATACTGTTCATTTCTGTTTTTGAATAAAAATAAGAAGTTATTGGGTTGGAGAATTTTAAAAGATATGACTAATCTCAGGGATGCAGGATAGTCCTGAAGAGTTTAAAGATGAGTTTAAGTTATAAACACACTTTCCCAGGTAATGTATGCTCTCTTCGATAATATAAAAAGTTGCAAATAGATATAGAGCTGAAGATGGTATTCAACTCTTGCCTGGATGAAGAAAACTGGCCACACACAACCCAACTAATACCCATTTACCAAAGCATAGTAACCCAGTGATGTCCAGGATACTAATCTTGTCCAATGCTTTATCAGCATCACCATACAATGGCTTTGGATTAAATTCAAATGCAGCAAGCATTCCCATCCATGAACAGTACCATCCAGCTATGAATGAAGCAAGATCTTCTTCAGATTGTTACAGAAGCCTAAATAAAAGCTTAAGCTACCCAAATAGAAGCATCATTTCTCAGTTCTCCTTACACTGGACATTAGGGAGGGCCTTGTGGTTCTCTTAAAGCTAACTTTTTGATGATGTATAAGCATGGGTATAGTATCTGCTTATAGTATCTGAAGGTATCCTATGTCCGAAGCACCAAGCAGAGGTGTTGTCTCTGTCATAGGACTAATGAATTTGATATAGGCACGGATTTGCTCTCTTGCAGAGATATGCACAGGTGTTGCTCTCTTGCAGAGATATGACCAGGTGACAAAAAAGCTAAGGAAGCTATTTTTCTGAAGTAGAAGCAAAATTCACTAGTTCTCTGGGTTCAGGGGAAGAAAGGTTGGAACACATGCTTTGCTTCTAGTTCTTGCACTTCACTAATTCTTCTAATTGCTTCTAATTCTTTCATTTTACTGGAAATGTTGACTAATAAATGCTATATTGTTTTAAAGTCGTTATTTGGAAGCAACATATAGATGCGATCATCAAGTTTATGAGTCACAATTTGATAAACAAAATTTCCTTTCAAATATTTTTGAAAGGAAAGACAAGGGAAGCACTACTGGAACTTAACAGTGTAGACTAGGCAGTGAAAGAGAATTGGAGTCATGGTTCTACCACTTCTGAGTTCAATGGCCAACAGCTAATTGCTTAACTGTCTGACTTTCCCTTTCTATGTCTATCAGGTGGAGGTAAAACTATCTACTGTAAAGAGTAGTTACACGGTATAAATAAGGTAATGTCTGGCATACAAAGCAGGGATCTAGTCATGCGAAAAGGAATGCTGTTGATGAATCAGGCAAATGTGCAGTGTTTGGGCGAAATGTCTGTGTCAGCTCCTGAGAGTGGAAAGAATTGCAAAGTGAACCATTTCAGCAGACTCACTAGCAACTGGTTTTCAACTTCTAAGAACTATACTTTGTTATGTACTCATGAAATTTGCTGAAACTATTAGCAGTCATACCCAACTGGCAACTGTGGGGGTGAGCAGTCGGTAAGAAAGAGCTTTTGTATCTATGTCTTCATCTTTTTTCAGGCGTTTTGTTGTCAGTAACAATAAGTTCTTTATGTTCTTTTTGTCTGTGTTTATGTTTATCAATGTTAAACTAATAAGCAAATGGAAGGGGAGATCTGACAGAAGTATGGTTTTTCTCATCTTCTGTCCTCTCTATGTACACTGATACACACACAGACACATAACCGCCTCAGAGATATACACCATCAGACACACGTACACAGCTACCTATGAGACTGTCTCCCTCGATATATAATCTCATTTAAATTATGAGGAGCTACAGGGGCTCTCAAAGGTCCATCTAGTCAAAGCTATGGTTTTTTCAGTAGTCATGTATGGATGTGAGAGTTGGACTATAAAGAAAGCTGACCGCTGAAGAACTGATGCTTTTGAACTGTGATGTTGAAAAAGACTCTTTTTATTTTAAATTAATTTATTTATTTAATTGGAGGCTAATTACTTTACAATATTGTAGTGGTTTTTGCCATACATTGACATGAATCAGCCATGGGTGTACATGTGTTCCCCATCCTGAAGCCCCCTCCCACCTCCCTCCCCATCCCATCCCTCAGGGTCATCCCAGTGCTCCAGCCCTGAGCGCCCTGTCTCATGCATTAAACCTGGACAGGCGATCTATGTCACATATGGTAATATACATGTTTCAATGCTATTCTCTCAAATCATCCCACCCTCGCCTTCTCCCACAGAGTCCAAAAGTCTGTTCTTTACATCTGTGTCTCTTTCGCTGTCTCACATATAGGGTCATCATTACCATCTTTCTAAATTCCATATATATGTGTTAATATACTGTATTGGTGTTTTTCTTTCTGACTTACTTCACTCTGTATAATAGGCTCCAGTTTCATCCACCTCATTAGAATTTATTCAAATGCATTCTTTTTAATAGCTGAGTAATATTCTGTTGTGTATATGCACCACAGCTTTCTTATCCATTCGTCTGCCAACAGACATCTAGGTTGCTTCCATGTCCTAGCTACTGTAAACAGTGCTATGATGAGCACTGGGGTACACGTGTCTCTTTCAATTCTGGTTTCCTTGATGTGTATACCCAGCAGTGGGATTGCTGGGTTGTATGTCAGTTTATTTTCAGTTTTTAAGGAATCTCCATGCTGTTCTCCATAGTGGCTATACTAGTTTGCATTCCCACCAACAGTGTAAGAAGGTTCCCTTTTCTCCACACCCTCTCCAGCATTTATTGTTTGTAGACTTTTTGATAGCAGCCATTCTGATCAGCGTGACATGGTACCTCATTGTGGTTTTGATTTGAATTTCTCTGATAATGGAGAAGACTCTTGAGAGTCCCCTGGACTGCAAGGAGATCCAACCAGTCTATCCTAAAGGAAATCAGTCCTGAATATTCATTGGAAGGACTGATGCTGAAGCTGAAACTCCAGATCTTAGGCTACCTGTTGTGAAGAACTGACTCACTTGAAAAGATTCTGATCCTGGGAAAGATTAAAGGCAGGAGAAGAAGGGGAGGACAGAAGATGAGATGATTGGATGGCATCGCTGACTCGATGGACATGAGTTTGAGTAAGCTCCAGGAGTTGGTGATGGACAGGGAAGCCTGGCATGCTGCAGTCCATGGGGTCACAAAGAGTTGGACACGACTGAGCGACTGAACTGAACTGACTGACAGGGGCTCTCAAGTGATTTCCATAAGAACATGAGATACACTTGATTTTACCATCTATAGACCAAATTCTAAAATAGATTTATGAAAAGTTTTTGGAATCTAGCTACACATTTGCTCCTATGTGACATTAGTTTGCACTGCTCTATACACAGATGTACATCGGATATCTTGCAACTTACTTGATTTAATAATTTTTTTGTAGCTATCAGGACTCAGCATGAGGATATTCTGTTCAAAATATGGCAACTTGGCAACTCATTTTAATAAAATAATAGATCTATATCTATATTCTATAGTTGGGCAGTAGTCAGACTATTTTAAGGGGGGAAACACAAACCTATGTTTCACTTATGATGTAAGACAGTGAAAATATGGCAGGGAAACAAAGAAGACAGAGTGCTCTCCTTATATAGGGAATAGAGGCAATGGAATGAGGTGGAGCCGACCGCAATCGAGTGAGCAATGCTGCTGACAGTGACTCTCACACGAGTCACGCAGACCAGACAAACCACGGTTGGAGGGCAACACCTGAAGCACACAGTTTCCATATTTCTATGGTGACCCAAAATCAAGATGTGAGGGCAGAACTTTAAAATAATAGTAAAAAGGAGTAAGAAGTAAACAAATCTAGTAAAATGCCATGTATTATATCTGATCCACGATTTTATAAACCTCTCAGGAAAGTCCTATTCCTGCATTTGACTGCCATTGCATGTACACAGGGAAAAGAACATCTTATGAATATTTTGGAGAAAATATTTTCCTATTGACATTTATTCTATCAAGGGTGCCCTGGAAATACCTCTCACTGGCTTCTATTCTGTGTTCCCTCATCTCAGGGATTTCAATGCATGCAGCAATTATGTCCCCAGCATCGTGCATCCTGCCTTGCCTGGCACATTACTCTGCATACAAGCTTGCTCTCTAATGCTTCAGGGGGAAATTTACTCCACCTTTGTTCAGTTCTTCATTTACCTTGAAAACGCACAAGTGTTGATGGTGAATACAGGAAAGTCTGGCAAATGGGAATGATCTTACAGACGAAGCTGCAGTTAATGGGCCAAAATCAACATGCTGAGAGAATTAAATGAGATAATGTCTGTGGAAGTGCTTATAAACTAGAGCACACCAACAACTGTTCTGAAGATAGAGTTGGTGACACTCCAGAGATGCAAATGCAAATCCTTGCATCCACGTTACAATAAATGCATTGTATAAGTGTCAGATGAGGGAGATTTGGCTGGAGAACATTTCAATAGAAACCAGGAGTCTGACTGGGCTGTTGGAAAAACTTAGGTAATCTGCAATTACAGGTCGGCAGATCACATCTGGCTGCAGTGTTTATTTCTGGAAGCCGCGTTTTAAGAGCTATGAGCAAACTGAACCCCAGCCCCCTCACAGAAGAGAGGGACCACGTTAATAGGTTGGAAACCCTATCACATGAAGAATGGTTGAAAGAGATGGAAATAAACAACTCTTCAAATATCTAAAGAGAAAAAAGTTGAAGTATGAAAGATCAGAACATGCCTGGGCTAGAAGTTATTTAGAGGCAGATTTTAATACAGGAAAAAGCTTTCTAACCATGGAACCATGAGCATGTTGCAGGGCAACCTTTCAACTTGGAGGAGCCTAACACTATGTTGGAAATGCTCTCAAACGATATCGCAGGAATAAGACGATAGAAAACAGCTCGGTAAGGCAATGGCACCCCACTCCAGTGTTCTTGCCTGGAGAATCCCAGGGACGGGGGAGCCTGGTGGGCTGCCGTCTGTGGGGTCGCACAGAGTCGGACACTACTGAAGCGACTTAGCAGCAGTAGCAGCAGCAAGGCAGTCTTTACTTCAGCCCAAGGAAGCCCCTACAGACAAATGTCTGGGAGTAAGCACACGGAGTGGGAAGGCTGCTAGGTTTTTACCCCTAAGACGTAGGTTCCCACCACCCGCGCCGGGTTCCTCATAGGCTGAGGACTACAGAGTCACAATCTTCCCCGAATGTCGCCTTTTATTGGTCGATGGGGGCTATGAGTAATACGTGCAAGCTCCTGAGTGGATGATTTATATGAACTATTTCCCCCACCTCTTTAGTTCTTTGCGCATGTCCAGGGTAAAGCTCACAAAGCCAGCCAAATTATTCTTAGCAGGAAGAGGAACCAGGAAGGGAAGAGAACAAAGGACTGACAACGAGCCATCATCTTAGGAATCTTACCCTCCTATTTAACTATTCTAAAAAAAGAATATGAATCATTTCTTTATTTCTTACATCTTCTTCTTTGGTAGAAAAGACCGTATTTTTCTTACACACTATAACAGCATCGTAGTACAGACAAGGAGAAAGTAACGCCAGAAAATCCTAACAGCCTTACCCTAGATAGAAAAAAATGTTAGTATTTGGCATGTGTCCTTTTGGTTTTTATGTATGTGTATGTGTGTTGCTTCACAGGAAAACACTCACAAACATACATACATGCATAAAAAGGTCATATAACACATACAATCCAGAACCTGAAATTTTTTACTCCAGTTAACTTGATAATCTTTCTGTACCTTGAGATGTAGCTACTTTAAGTAACTGTATAGTATTTCCTTACATTATTATATCATTATATTTTTAAACATCCTTTTTTGAACATTTGTGTTTTTTTCAAATTTTTCACCTTTTTAAGAAGTGCTGTGTTGAATGTTCTTATAGATCAACTTTGTACATCTATTGACAATTCTTTTGGGTAATATCCCAGAAATTCATATCAAAAGATATGAGCTGTTTAAGGCTTTGGATACAGATTATCAAATTGCCCTCTAAAAGATTATATCAATTTCTATTTCTAGTTATGGGGCGGGGGGGGGGGCGGGGGGGGTTGAACTAAAGAAAGGGACTGAAGTGATAATCATCTTTTAGAGAAATTTTGGAAAAGTTTCCTGAATTTCCATGATGGTTGCTATAATGCAAAAGCACTAAATATTATATCACAAAATATCAAGCAGCTAAAAATATGATGAATATCTCTTTTTGAATTTATATCTGTTTGTTCAGGTAACATTCTTAGAAATATTGAACTTCAGTCTCATTATTTCCCTTTTGTAGGTCCCTAAAGTTTCACCACTGTAATCATCTGAGAGTGGGAGTCAGGTTAGATTGCCTGTATATCTGAAGGTACCATTGAGTGTTTCATAAAGACAACTCTAGTATAAAATAAATCATAAAATCTCTGTACAGTCTCTGATTGACCTAAATACAGTTATGAATAATAATGAAAATTTACATCTAGCATCAAACATGTATCACATAGCTGATCAATGGGCACATTCTGAATGAATACATGAATGATTAAATTAGTATTTTTATTAATACTTGAGATGTGGACACTGATGTTCATATGATTGCATTTTTTGAAAGAAAAAAAATTCTCATGTATAAAATGAAATGAAATGTATTAGTATTTGATTACATTCCATAAGAAGCTAAGGTGGTTATTTAGCTATCTGAGGGAATTGAAAGACATTGATTCAACTACTAAGAGGCAAACAACAGTTGTCCTTCTAGTTCCTTTAAGAGATAATGAATGTTACAGATTTTAAAGAAGAAATCAAGGAGCCAACACATTTGGAGGGATAAAAGTAGATAAAAAAGATTGTAGTCTCAAGGAAATTAAATCGAAAAGAGATCTTTGGTTTACACAGTAGCTATGATAGCAGTGAATGTAAATAGATAAGAAATGCTCACTCTTCTTAGTTCTTAATATCAAATTAATTGATTTTTACTTCTGGATTTACTGTCCTTCCTGAAACATCCAGAAAAGCAAGATAAAAATACTTGAAAAAATGATTGTCAAGATATTGGATGCTAGGCAGCACAGGTCAGTGATTCCTAAGAGATAAGGAACAAGGATGATGAGCCCAACTCAGTATTTTCCAGGCTGTTTGTGATACAGGCAGAGCCTGGGAGCCCTTACGTTGAAGAAATACAGCATAGAACCCAGGGAAACAACGAGGCCAGAGTCACAGAGCAACAGGGAGGAGACAGTTGAATAGAGAGGCCTAGAGATCTGCAGCCCTCACTCCTGCATTCTGCAGAGTAATGATAAGTACCAAGAATGGAAAGACAAATGTCCAGAAGGATTAGAAGGACCAGGACTTCATGCTCCCACAGGGCTGAGAAGAGAAGCTTCTCCACAAGGCAAAAAGCATTCAGAAGAGTCTTGCATTTGTATCAAGGAATAATTAGCCCCAGTCTCAACACTGCTTCAGTCAACCTAACACCTCTTCAGATCAACACTCACCTTCCCCCAAATCAAATTTTTCCAAGTAACAAAGTTCAACATTTATAGAAATATGAAAGTATATAACACCCAACAAGCTAAAATTCACAAAATATGATGTTAAAGATTACCAGGAATGAAAGAAGAAAGAGAATATGAGCAATAACGAGGGTGAAACCAACCTAGAACTGACACAGATGATAGAATTACAAGACAAAAACATTAAAAGAGCAATTATAGCAGATTGTTAATGTTTAAACCATTAAGTAGTGACACGAAAGATATAAAATGAGTCCCAAATTACGATAGGTGAACTCCATAATGGATAAGAAAAAATACACTCTGGAGAGGACTAACAGAAATTAGTCATCATAGAAGAAAAAAATCAGAAATCCGAAGACATAGTAATGGAAACTATCTAATCTGAAAGCAGATTAAAAAATGTTTTTGTTAACTGAACAGATTGCCAGTGAATTTAGGGCAAATTTTAATAACATAATATAATATAGGTAGAGTTCCCAGTGAGAGGCAAGAGAAAAAGAGGCAGAAAAAAAAACGGAAGAAATAATGAGTTTTAAAAATATATAAATTTTATATAGATATTTATGTTATTGACTTTTAACTCAATTCCATTGTGGTTAGACAGCATAGTTTGTGTGACTCAGATCTTTTATATTTATTGAGACATATTATGGCTTACCCAGAATAGGTCTTTCTTGGTAAATGTTGTCTAAAATAAAAGAAAATGTTGTCTAAAATAAAAGAGCAGTCTGCTCTTTTTGGGGTATAGTCTTCTATGACTGTCAAGTAGGTCAACTCTATCTTTGGTGGTTTCAAGTTTTCCATATTTGTTTGTATATTACATGATCTCTTTGTGAAAAATGCAATAGAATCTATGAGAAAGCTATTAGAACTAAAACATGAATTTAGGAAGGTTGAATGACACAAGATCAATATAAAAATAAATCATATTTCTAAATACTGGTAATAAATGATAAGATATTTAAACTTAAAAAGCAATACTAGGTACAATAGCATCAAAAATACTAAATAATAAAGATAAACTGTACTAAAGATGCATGAGACCTGTACACTGAAAACTACAAAACACTGCTGAGAGAAATTTTACAAGGCCTAAAGAAATAATATTTTATTCATAGGTTAAAGTACTCAATATTGTTAAAATGCCAATTCACAAATATTTATAGGTTCAGTGCAATCTTATTAGGCTTCTCTGTAGAAATATATAAGTTGATTCCAAAATTCATATGGAAATGCTATATGGAAACTCACATGGAAAAGTCAAAAGATCTAGGATAAACCAAACCAACTTTGAAAAAGAACAAAGTTGGAAGACTAAAACTGCCTAATTTCAATATTTATAATAAAACTAGAGGGATGGTATGGGGAGGGAGGAGGGAGGAGGGTTCGGGATGGGGAACACATGTATACCTGTGGCGGATTCATTTTGATATTTGGCAAAACTAATACAATTATGTAAAGTTTAAAAATAAAATAAAATTAGAGAGAAAAAAAGAAAAAAAAAAAAGGCAATGTGGCATCAGCATCTAAATGGCCAAATAGATCAATGAAACATAACAGAGCTTAGAAATACGTTTGTTCATATACACATGGACAAATGATTTTTGACCAAGATGCTAAGGTGATTCTATATAAAATGAACAGTCTTTTCAACAAATTAAGCTTGAACAGTTGGATATCCATACACAAAAAGTACATAAAATAAACCTTGATAAATACCTTTTACCATATATAAAAATAACTCAAAATGGATCATAGTCCTATTTTTAAACCTAAAACTATGCAACTTCTAGTACAAAAAAGGAGAGAATCTTTCTCACCTTTGATTAGTCAAAAATATTGTCAGATATAAGGCTAAAAACAAAATCCATAAGAGAAAAAAATAATCTGTATGTCATCAAAGTTAAAAAATGCATCTCTTTGAAAGATTCTGACAGGAGACTGAAAACACACAGACTAGGAGGCAATATTTGCAAATCACATATCTGATCATGGATACTACATCTATAAGAGCTTCTGTAGTGTCCAGTTAAGAATATATCTAGAGCTATGCTACCTATGACTGTCCGTGTATAATTCTTTGCATGTTTTAAAATTATTTCATGTTTTTCAATCTTTTCTAAATGATTCAATTATTTTATCTGTAAAAACAGGAAATTGAGAATCCCTACCTCAAAGATTGTTGTGAGGATTCAATGCATTAATTAATGTAGAGCTCATAGGCTAGTACCTTCCCTAGTGGCTCAGATGGTAAAGAATCCTCCTGCAATGCAGGAGACCTGGGTTGGGAAGATCCCCTGGAGGAGGGCATGGCAACCCACTCCAGTATTCTTGCCTGGAGAATCCCCATGGACAGAGGAGCCTGGCGGGCTACAGTCCATGGGGTCACGGAGAGTTGGACGTGACCGAGCAATTAAGCACACAGCACAGCATGGTCACTTTTACTATGTTAGTTGTTCACTATGGCTCAGTCGTGTCTGACTCTGCAAACCCATGGACTATAGCCCACCAGGCTCCACTGTCCATGGAATTCTCCAGGCAAGAATACTGGAGTGGGTTGTCCTTCTCTTCTCCAGGGGATCTTCCTGACCCAGGGATTGAACCAGGATCTCCTGCACTGTAGGAGGATTCTTTACAATTCGAGCCACCAGAGAGAGAACAAATAACGAGAGAGAAAACAAATCCATAATTATTTGCCTGTATGATATATGAAAGATTAGAATTATAGTCATCTCTAGTAGTAGTCATACTTTTAAACATTGGCCTGAGAATTAGTTTCTGTCAAAATATAAGCAAGAAAACCTATTGTACTGACTCATTGGATGTACATGAAATCTGTATACATGAAGAACATTTGTCTTATAAGAGTTAAAGCAAACAAATAGTCAAAAATTCTATTCTTTGCCATGACCATCATTTTTCCAGGTGGCTGAGAAATCACATTAAGAAAAGGAGAATCAAACATCTGCCTTCAAGTGAAGTTTAACCTAGGTTGTAAGACAGCAAATCTTGGTCTCGAAAAACAGATGTGTCGGGAAATAAATCCTGAAGAGGAAAGCAAAATGTGATTCTATGATTTTCTGCTTTTGCTAAGAGTTGACCAAAATGCATTATTATCTGTGATTTTAAAAAAATCAGGAAAAATTCACACCAAATAAAAATGTTGGCTGGACCAACTTTTAAACAATCGATTGACTTACCTATTAATAAAAGAGATCATGGATTTTTAAATAGCCTCTATGGTTCCTGATTTTATAAGTGATACACAGATTCAAAGTGCTTTACAGTTCTCCATATGGAAGCTGTGGGGAAGTAATGGCTCTCAGTGTGATAGTCACCATGTCCAGAGCCCACCTCACACATCCACTTCCAGGGTCCCTTTCAATTGAGTAGTAACACCACTAGGATTCATGTATCTTCCCAGCTGTCTCTGTAGTTAGTGGGTTTCTAATAGCACAAACATATTCATTTCAAGGAACAGAGCTATAAGTTGGATATAAACTGAACAGAAGTTTAAAGAGAAATAACAGAAGTCTGTGTCACTTCAAAAGTCAATTTGGGAAAAGTATTAGATTGCTTTGGAACAGCTATATTTCCATATGCAACTGAATTTCAGCATGAGGCACTTTGCTGCTCAAAAGTGAAGACTGACTGTCTCATACACTTCTGCACTGGAAAGCAAGCCTTACATTCATTTCCAAGCTATTATTCACACATCTCTCCTTATTTCTTATGAATTAGTCTGGACACATCTCTTTTAAGCAGAAATGGAAACATTTTCAGGAAAAGAGAGTTTGTGAATCTCTTGTTTACCTTGGAAAGCTGGTATTGCAATTTCCAAGCAAACACAAACTACCCATGGCTCTCTGGGACCATTGCATACTATGCTCTTAAAAGCATTTACAACTGTTTGGAGACGGGATGGTGAGCTTTATAGCTCACACATGCAAAGGAAGCACTCTCCTTCGGCATATAAAATGTCTAGACTCAGAAGGATGATCTCAGCCATCACAGCAGCCTGGTTTCTGCTAGGAAGTTTTTTCTTCAGCAGAGACTGTCCTGTAGATGACACAAAATCTCAAACCAAGCCTAGCAGTGTGAATGGCAAACCAACAACATTCTTTTTGCTCAGATATTGCATGTACTCATTCAAAACTGCAACTTACCAAATATTTCCCATTTATCCATTAGATTGGTAAATATTTATTAAGCATCAAGTAAGTGCAAGGCACTATTATACAACAATGAATAACACAATACCTACTCTCAAGGAGCTTAGGATCTATGGCAATGATTCTTAAGGGCAGGACTTTTTCTGACTAATGGAGGTTTATCTTATTCCTAAAGGTGTGGTTTTTTTTTCTTTGTTTTTTAAAGAAGGAGACTTGTGGTGATGGAAATCAATGTATCAGGTTTATATCTTAGATGCCCAGAGAATGTTAGTGAGTCTTCAGATGGAGAGGTAAGACTTGCTCTATTCTGTCCATTCCCTGTTTGAGAAATAAGATAGAGAAGACGAGGAAGGGGCAGAAGACTCAGAGGGCCAGACTTCTTTGATAATTTGCATGTGGAAGAGTCCCTTTAGAACCTTCCCACCCCTTTGCATAAATATGCACAGAAACCCTGTCTAGTTATAAGTGTCCAGCCTCCCCTTATTGGGTGTGAAGACTGAAGTCAGCATTGCAGAATCTGGTATTTCAAATTGGCAGAGATGGGCAGGGAAACCCCACAGAGGTTTCACAGCTGCATGACTGTTGCCGAAGAAGTGACTCACTCACCTCAGAATGCATTGCTAACTCTGAGGTCAACTTCAGAGCAGGCCAGAGCAGTCAGCTAGAGCTCCAAGGGGGGACATGAATTCTTCAGACATGAGAATCTTTCCAGTCAAACAGAAAAAGAGAAGCATGGCTAGAGAAAATAAAGTGAACTTTTACCAGAAGTTTATGAACAGAACCAATTCAGCGGGTCTAGGCAAGCTCGTTCTGACTTTGGGAGCTTGAATAAAATAAACTTTTTTTTTTTTTTTCTGCTAAGAAAATAAACAAATTTGTAGAAAGTGGCACACAGAGGCTATAAATGAAACTGAATGAGTTTATGGAGGAACTCTGGATTTTCTCTAGTGATGCCCTAATATGCTGTTTTTTGTGCAATTCTCATGGTTGAACTGTCCACTAACCAGCTCCAAGTGCTTTTCCAGGGCCATTGTTAAGACATGCCCTTCAGGTACTTCACCTTAAGAATGCTCTGAATCATCAAAACAACTGTTCAATGCTGCTGTGGGGTCAATCCAGTTTTTTTGACTACTGGATGACTCCCTTACAAAAAATCAAGATAGAATTTAACAACAAAAAAATCCAAACCCGGACTAGAAGGACTCTCTTCCAACTTCATTTTTGAGTTACTTCTTTTATTGACAAAATACAACTTTGGATAACCAAGATACAGGAAGGTTTTATGATAGAATATTTTCAAAAAGAGTGAAAATAATGTTTCTTGAGTTGCCAGATTGGGGGTGGCATGTTAGTGAGCACTAGGGACAGCAAAAAAATTAATGGTAACAGCCTCGATGATGGGAAGTCTGCCTTCTCTGGCCTCACCCTATTGGGAAAGGCTCTTTGTCTACTAAGCAGCATTGCCAGGTGAGGACACAGAAAACTGCTGACTCTATACTCCACCCAATACAAGAGAGATTCCATGCCAGTAGAAATTCTGATTGTTTTACTCACAGCCATATGCCCAATATCAGGAAAAATTCATATCATATAGTGTGTATACAGTATATATTTGTGAATGCATTGGATTGATTGAGTGGCAGTTTTTACCTACATAGGGATATTGTGATTCAATTTACCAAAGAAGCTTAACTTCTTTCTAGTTGCTGCTGCTGCTGCTGCTAAGTCACTTCAGTCACATCTGACTCTGTGCGACCCCATAAATGGCAGCCCACAGGCTCCCCCGTCCCTGGGATTCTCCAGGCAAGAACACTGGAGTGGGTTGCCATTTCCTTCTCCAATGCATGAAAGTGAAAAGTGAAAGGGAAGTCGCTCAGTCATGTCTGACTCTTAGCGACCCCATGGACTGCAGCCTACCAGGCTCCTCCATCCATGGGACTTTCCAGGCAAGAGTACTGGAGTGGGTTGCCATTGCCTTCTCCCTCTTTCTAGTTAATGCCCCTTTATTATTTGAAGGACTCATAGATCCAAGCTACTTTGACACAGGGTTTTTCTGAAAATGTATATATTTCTTTTTGGTCAGGTGTGTGTAGGATTATTATAACCAAACTTGACTTGAGAAGTAGTGAAGACCAAGTGATAAACACTGTTTGGGAATCTTAGATGGAATTTAGCATGTCCGCAAAGGCGGTGAGGTCAGAGATAAAACCAGAAGGAAGGTCTTTAACAAGCCTATGCTAGAAGGAGAGTCAGCAAGAAGCAAAACTGAGTCAGGATGCGGGTTGAAAGGGGAAGCTGGGTACCATCATTATTGAAGTCCTAGGTCATGTGGGTTCAGGATGACAGAAGACTTCTGGTTGCTGCCCTCCTGATAGGAGAACAGAAGCCAGCCACTAAAGATGGGGAGGAGAGATAGGGATCCAGATAAAATAATTATGTGGAAGAAGCTGGTCGGTATGAAATAACTCTCTGATTATAAGTTGAGCCTTTATTTTCCATGGTAATTGGGACTTGGAAAAAATGATCATGCATAAATTTCAAGTTTTCTATTAGAAATAAATAGCTTTAAGTTCAGTTCAGTTCAGTCACTCAGTTGTGTCCGACTCTTTGTGACCCCATGAATCACAGCACACCAGACCTCCCTGTCCATCACCAACTCCCGGAGTTCACCCAAACTCATGTGCATCGAGTCGGTAGTGTATTCCACCAAAGTAAATAATTTTATGGACTAACATCAAATACACACAGACACACAAGATCTCTAAATCCTTTAAGGTGATTGTATCTTTCCCTTCTAGTTTATGGCTATTGCTGGAAGTGATCACCAAAACCAAAATTAACTCAGAGGCTGAAGTCTCCAGCTGTTGAATAATCAGTCTGGGGACTTCCAGCTGAAAGTTCCTAGGACATTATTTAAGCTGCCAGCTCATGTACTCCATGTATGAAATCTTTCCTCTTCTTTGGATCAAGCGAGACCTCTATTCAGCTGTGTTTATCCTTCTATTTTTTTCCACTTCATTGACCAACTCTCAAATCTTCTTTCTAAAACTTTGATGCAATAAGTCAAAAAAAAGAGGGAATAGATGAGGACTATGTAAACACTGTTGTATAATATATATTTGTGATAATTCTACTAATTAGGGAACACCTTTTCAATTAAGAAAAATACTACAAACTAGTCCAAATCATAGCTTTGCTCCCCACAAGAGCCTTTTCAAATAGCATCTATTTGAGTTATATCTACTTATAAGCTACTCATCAGTTATCAATTCTTCATTGGTCCCCCTTTGTAACATTTCTGCTTTAGGTAGTTGGAAATATATCATTAAGTACATAATTTGTGAGTTGAACACTATACAAAGCAGCAAATCAAATAGGAAGTCATTTCATCAAGTTTACTTAATCGTTTTTTTAAATTCTTACAAATAATACAGACCTCCTGGATACAGTTTTGATACAGGATGCTTGGGGCTGGTGCACTGGGATGACTCAGAGGGATGGTATGAGGAGGAAGGTGGGAGGGGGGTTCAGGATTGGGAACACGTGTACACCCGTGGTGGATTCATGTTGATGCCAATACAATATTGTAAAGTTTAAAAAAAATTTAAAAAAAGAAAATTAAACAGCCATTAATTTAACCTATTGTCCTTTCTGAGCAAGAATAAAGTATTATACTGTAATTAACTCTCTTAATTTACTTTTTCATTCCCCTAAAAATTTACATTCAAATGATATATTTCTTAAAGGCTTGATAGCAGTTTTTTCTCCAATCTTAACCTATAATACTTCAAAATATTTTTGAGTTAATCTTTGACCTTCACTCATGGAGTGAGAAAAATAATCAAGAAATAGTACAAGGCTGTCTTAAAGATGAAAAAATGACATTTTCTTCTTATCTTCTGAGCAGTGGAACATGGTCTGCAGCAGTTTCAAAGCTTTCTTTGCCACAGCACGCTCCCGATTAATATTTCTAATACATATTCAACAGAAAACAGAATTACTCACAAAAAGATTTTTCAAAACTCTATTTTCTAACATCCAGTGTTTTGTTTTTCTTTTCATGGATATGACAACCACTTAATTTTCTCAAGATTTATCTGGCTTCTGCCAATGTATTTATTTCACTTTATGATGGGCATGTAGGAAAAAAACAAGTTTGGTTCATATTGTTAATGTAAAACCACATAGCTTTTATTTGGTACATTTCAGAGAATGGCATTGAAACGTATAATATCATATAAGAAACAAATCGCCAGTCCAGGTTCAATGCAGGGAACCACATAGCTTTTAAATAAAACCATTTAATTGAGCCTACCACCAGGAAGGAAGACATTGATTAAATTTTCAATAGTAAACTAAAGAACCTAAGATGATAATTCTTTCCCAATCTCATACAGAGACCTATAACAAATAAGACTATCCAGACTGACACATTATATTTTCTGCTACATCTTTTCTGGTTTTAAGATGAGTTATAACGTGAAACATGAACCTGTTAGTTTACATTTCAGGAAATTGCATGAAATGATTTCTAAGGCACTTTCCACAGATATAATAGGGTTCAGATGACCTTCTCTTTGTCACAATCACTCTTCCTTTATGCATAACCAGCACCTTATTTCTCTTAAAGGTCTATTCTTCTCATTTATTTTTTCTTTCAACTCAATTCAGTATAATTCACAATTCCCTTATTACATGTAACACACACTACGGACTTTCAATATTAGTAAAACATGGATTTTCACTAGAATTGGAAACCCTTTAAAAGGTGAATTCAGTAAAGACATTATAAACAGAAGACTTTACGAAGTTGGGAGGGTAAACCATGAGCTTCTCATTTACAAGGCCGATACCTTCTTATGTATTTGCAGGGCTTGTGGCAAAACTAGGAATGGAGCCCACAAGTCAGATACCTTAATATATGTTATCAAGCTCATAAATTATACTCTCAGATGGTGGCTTAGTATGCATTCTGTCCTATTAACTTGACAAATGTATCTTAAATTGAAAAATATATGCAAGTTATGTTTTTCTATGACTGACAGTCATATTTCAAAAGACAACTAAATTTACTTGTTGCTGTACATATCTGAGTATTCTGTTGATGGATTAACAATTCTTTGATGAGTAATGAAGTAGAAATATGTACAATTCATTAAATAGTACATATTTCTAATAGATTTATTTGTCTTGCCTTTGTTTCAACAAGATCACTATGCTTCTTAATCAAGATTTGTTTTACATAATTGTGTTCCATTGACAACAATTTGTGAAAGGATTAAAATTATAAACATGGTATTTTCTAAAACTTGAATGCATTTTTGTCAAATTTACATAATTAAATATTTACATTTAACAAATATAAATAAGTGATGGTATTTTTCAAATAGTTACTTTCAAAAATAGTTACTGTGCTTTTTAAATATTAAAATTTATAAGATAAAACAAAATTAATATCAAAATTTTAAGCTATCAGTTTAATAAAGCTAAAGACATTTAATTTATTCCTATGAGGTATTTTTATAAAAATGAGACTATTTGAAATGCCGTGCTCAACCTCCACTTAGTTGCTAAGGTAAAGAATTGGCTTTACCATGTTAAACTAGACCTATAAGCATGCTCATTTAAGAGTAGCATGAATTATTTAATATTACAAAATGCTCTTCATTCTCCAAGTGCAACTGTGATAAATAATGTGCTAACTTGAGTACCTTCTGAACCATGAATTATAAATAAGCAGCAAAAAAAAAAAAAAATGATTGCTCAGCACTACTGGGAAACAATAGTTGGCTATGTTAGAATTTATTGCATCCATGCTATTCTAGAGAAAGAGTATGACAAGTTAGAATAGTCTGTATTTTTTCATTTTGAAAGCTTCTATCGCTCAAATTCTCCTTACTCCAAAGGAGTGCCCATATTCAATAGAGCAGTAGCACAATCCTCCAGTTTTTGTGGCTCTGAAGTACTCTTTCTTTTAAGGAAATAGGTCAAGAGATGTGGAAAAGCATTTCTTTGGGTCACAAGAACATTTGTACAGGTATTGGCTGTGAGTTTGAAAAATCACTCTGACTGTGGATCTAGGGCATGCAGGATTCTCAAAAGCTTAAGAGCTTAAGGCAGAAATACCTTTAACTCAAGCCCAAAGGCATTACTATCCATCACACTGTCTCCTATAAAGCAGGGTGTAATTAATGCTGTAATTGTTACAGAATTTGGTGACCAGTTATACAGCTGTGGGGTGAGGAACACATAAACAAGTTAACCACAATAGTAATATGTGAAGTCTGCTGATGGGGAGGTTTAATAATTCCAGAAAAAAATAGTATTGTGAGAAAAGAGGTTGAATTTATCTCTAAACATTGTAAATTTGAGATATTGGTAGAATTCCTCTGAAGAAGTCTATTAACTAACTGGACATCATGGGCTAAATCAAAATAAAATAATTAATAAGGACTGAAATATCAAGAATCATGCCTAATTTTTTGAAAAGTTTAAAAAGTTCCAAAGATTAATGCAAAGGATACCCAACTGAATGATGACAGAGTAAAGTGGGCATTTATTTCTCTTCCAAAGAATGAGTGCTAAAAATCAAAATTAAAATTCCACTTTTGGTAAAAACGGAAACAGTTAAAAATCTCTAAAACTACAGGATAGGTTTGGGGGCTGTTCACACAATGGGAACCAAGCAAGGGCTCCCTAAGGAAGAATCAGGGAGAGGAAACCATGACAGTAGATCTCAGGGAGAAAACCCAAATAGTGAAAACAGTTTTTTAAAAGAGAGGAATATAACCTGTGTCTTGTTTTTAACAGCAGGATGGTGGTACACACCGAATAGAAGGTAAATAAGGGTGGAGCTAAAGAAAAATGATCACACAAACAATATTTTCAAGAAGCTGTCTCTGTACCCACAAAGCAGAAGAGAGAACTCATATCATAAACAATGCGAAGTGTTGGGCTGGGTGAAGCACAAGCTGTGATCAAGAGTGCCAGGAGAAATATTAATAACCTCAGATATGCAGATGACACCACCCTTATAGGAGAAAGCAAAGAGGTACTGAGGAGCCTCTTGACAAAGGTGAAAGAGGAGAGTGAAAAAGCTGGCTTAAAACTCAACATTCAATACATTAAGATCATGGCATTCGTTCCCATCACTTCATGGCAAATAAATCACAAAACAATGAAAATACTGACAAACTTTATTTTCTCGGGCTCCAAAATCACTGCAGATGGTGACTGCAGCCATGAAACTAAAAGACGCTTGGCTCCTTGGAAAACAAACTATGGCCAACCTAAACAACATATTAAAAAGTAGAGATATTACTTTGCCGACAAAGGTCCGTCTAGTCAAAGCTATGGTTTTTCCAGTAGTCATGTATGGATGTGACAGTTGGACAGTAAAGAAAGCTGAACACCGAAGAACTGATGCTTTTGAACTGTGGTATTAGAATCCCTTGAGAATCCCTTGGACTGCAAGGAAATCAAACCAATTAATCCTAAAGGAAATCAATCCTGAATATTCATTGGAGGGACTGATGCTGAGGCTGAAGCTCCAATACTCTGGCCACCTGATGTGAAGAGCCTACTCATTGGAAAAGACCCTGATGCTGGGAAAGACTGAGGGCAGGAGAAGACAAAGATGACAGAGGGTGAGATGGCTGGATGGCGTCACTGACTCAATGGACATGAGTTTGAGCAAGCTCCGGGAGATGGTGAAGGACAGGGAGGCCTGGTGTGCTGCAGTCCATCAGGTCACAGAGTCAGACAGACACAACCGAGCTACTGAACAACCACAAATACACACTGGCTACAAGCTCACAGATCCTAAGGAAGTCCCAGGTAGCCTGGAATACAGTGCCAACTCCACATAAATTTTCTGTCAATACCTGACCAGGAAAAGTTCTGCCTCCTTTATAAATGGATAGTGAATATAAAAGACCAGCACAGTATCTGTACATAAATGCTACAGGAATGGATGAAAAAAAATGACATAAAATCAAATAAAGAAGAGCTACCAGAAAAAAAAAATCACAGGACAGATAAAAATTATCACAAAATATTCCATCAGGAATTGTCCCCTAAAATTAATCATTCTTATAAAAAAGACTAAACACAAAGGATCATAAGAGATTACTATCAACAATTATACGCCAATAAAATGGACAACGTGGAAGAAATGGACAAATTCTTAGAAAAGTACAACTTTCCAAAACTGGACCAGGAAGAAATAGAAAATCTTAACAGACCCATCACAAGCACGGAAATTGAAACTGTAATCAAAAATCTTCCAGCAAACAAAAGCCCAGGTCCAGACGGCTTCACAGCTGAATTCTACCAAAAATTTAGAGAAGAGCTAACACCTATCCTGCTCAAACTCTTCCAGAAAATTTCAGAGGAAGGTAAACTTCCAAACTCATTCTATGAGGCCACCATCACCCTAATACCAAAACCTGACAAAGATCCCACAAAAAAAGAAAACTACAGGCCAATATCACTGATGAACATAGATGCAAAAATCCTTAACAAAATTCTAGCAATCAGAATCCAACAACACATTAAAAAGATCATACACCATGACCAAGTGGGCTTTATCCCAGGGATGCAAGGATTCTTCAATATCCGCAAATCAATCAATGTTATATACCACATTAACAAATTGAAAAATAAAAACCATATGATTATCTCAATAGATGCAGAGAAAGCCTTTCACAAAATTCAACATCCATTTATGATAAGAACTCTCCAGAAAGCAGGAATAGAAGGAATATACCTCAACATAATAAAAGCTATATATGACAAGCCCACAGCAAACAGTATCCTCAATGGTAAAGCATTTCCTCTAAAGTCAGGAACAAGACAAGGGTGCCCACTTTCACCATTACTATTCAACATAGTTTTGGAAGTTTTGGCCACAGCAATCAGAGCAGAAAAAGAAATAAAAGGAATCCAAATTGGAAAAGAAGAAGTAAAACTCTGTTTGCAGATGACATGATCCTCTACATAGAAAACCGTAAAGACTCCATCAGAAAATTACTAGAACTAATCAATGATTACAGTAAAGTTGCAGGATATAAAATCAACACACAGAAATCCCTTGCATTCCTATACACTAATAATGAGAAAACTGAAAGAGAAATTAAGGAAACAATTCCATTCACCATTGCAACAGAAAGAATAAAATACTTAGGAATATATCTACCTAAAGAAACTAAAGACCTATATATAGACAACTATAAAACACTGGTGAAAGAATAGATGGAGAAATATACCATGTTCATGGATTGGAAGAATTAATATAGTGAAAATGAGTATACTACCCAAAGCAATTTATAGATTCAATGCAATCCCTATCAAGCTACCAACGGTATTCTTCACAGAGCTAGAACAAATAATTTCACAATTTGTATGGAAATACAAAAAACCTCGAATAGCCAAAGCTATCTTGAGAAAGAAGAATGGAACTGGAGGAATCAACCTACCTGACTTCAGGCTCTATTACAAAGCCACAGTTGTCAAGACAGTATGGTACTGGCACGAAGACAGAAATATTGATCAATGGAACAAAATAGAAAGCCCAGAGATAAATCCACGCACATATGGACACCTTATCTTTGACAAAGGAGGCAAGAATATACAATGGATTAAAGACAATCTCTTTAACAAGTGGTGCTGGGAAATCTGGTCAACCACTTGTAAAAGAATGAAACTAGAACACTTTCTAACACCATACACAAAAATAAACTCAAAATGGATTAAAGATCTCAACGTAAGACCAGAAACTATAAAACTCCTAGAGGAGAACATAGGCAAAACACTCTCCGACATACATCACAGCAGGATCCTCTATGACCCACCTCCCAGAATATTGGAAATAAAAGCAAAAATAAACAAATGGGACCTAATTAAACTTAAAAGCTTCTGCACAACAAAGGAAACTATTAGCAAGGTGAAAAGGCCGCCTTCTGAATGGGAGAAAATAATAGCAAATGAAGCAACTGACAAACAACTAATCTCAAAAATATACAAGCAACTCCTACAGCTCAACTCCAGAAAAATAAATGACCCAATCAAAAAATGGGCCAAAGAAATAAATAGACATTTCTCCAAAGAAGACATACAGATGGCTAACAAACACATGAAAAGATGCTCAACATCACTCATTATCAGAGAAATGCAAATCAAAACCACTATGAGGTACCATTTCACGACAGTCAGAATGGCTGCAATCCATAAGTCTACAAGCAATAAATGCTGGAGAGGATGTGGAGAAAAGGGAAGCCTCTTACACTGTCGGTGGGAATGCAAACTAGTACAGCCACTATGGAGAACAGTGTGGAGATTCCTTAAAAAACTGGAAATAGAACTGCCTTATGATCCAGCAATCCCACTGCTGGGCATACACACTGAGGAAACCAGAAGGGAAAGAGACATGTGTACCCCAATGTTCATCACAGCACTGTTTATAATAGCCAGGACATGGAAGCAACCTAGATGCCCATCAGCAGATGAATGGATAAGAAAGCTGTGGTACATATACACAATGGAGTATTACTCAGCCATTAAAAAGAATACATTTGAATCAGTTCTAATGAGATGGATGAAACTGGAGCCTATTATACAGAGTGAAGTAAGCCAGAAAGAAAAACACCAATACGGTATACTAACGCATATATATGGAATTTAGAAAGATGGTAACAATAACCCTGTCTACGAGACAGCAAAAGAGACACTGATGTATAGATCAGTCTTATGGACTGTGGGAGAGGGAGAGGGTGGGGAGATTTGGGAGAATAGCATTGAAACATGTATAATATCATGTATGAAATGAGTCGCCAGTCCAGGTTCGATGCACGATACTGGATGCTTGGGGCTGGTGCACTGGGACGACCCAGAGGGAGGGTATGGGGAGGGAGGAGGGAGCAGGGTTCAGGATGGGGAACACAGGTATACCTGTGGTGGATTCATTTCGATATTTGGCGAAACTAATACAATATTGTAAAGTTTAAAAATAAAATAAAATTAAAATAAATGTTAAAAAAAATTAAAAAAATTAAAAAGACTATGCAAAAAATAGATGTGTTTCAGGCTGAGATGTTGACACTAAAGGAAACCAAACATGAAATGAAGAACTCTGAACATGAAGAAACAAATGTTAAAGTGAAGACAAAATTTGAAGAAATATGAGAGAATAAACAGCATTGAAAACACAATAATGGAAGTAATTTTGATATGAAACAAGAAAAAGTAAATCATGACAATTTAAAATTTGAAAGAAAGTGGCAAGGACAGATAAAGGGCAATCCACATATACATAACTGGAATGACCAATGAAGAAATCTGGAAACTAAACATTATAAATTTGTTTTAGAAAATTAAAGAAAACATTGCTAAAAGTAAGGAAGATTTAAGAAAGGTGAATACTGATATGGCACAAATATTGGGAATATTCACCTAGTCAAGTCCGCACAAGTCCTATCACAGTTAAAAGTAGTTCAAATATAAAGGAACATTCCTTTGGGTAGTCAAATAATAATCAAATGATTATTAAGCACATGAAAGTTTGCCTCTTTCTCCTACAATAAGAAAATACAAATGAGAATTACACTGACATATAATTTTCTACTTATGAGAGAAAAAACGGATAATGTATGCCTTTGGTGATGGTGTAAGAAACAGGCACACTAACATATGACTGGCCAAAGTCTAAGTCAGTATAGCTCTGCTATGGAAAATATGCTTATGTCTATACAAATGTCAAATGCACGTCACCTGGACACAGCAGTTCCTCTTTCAGAAATTGATCCTATAAATACGTCTTACAAATCTGAAACGACATGTATATAGCAGTTATTGTCTGCAGCATTATTTGTAACAGAAAATAATGAGAGATAAGACATGCAAACACACACACACACATATATTCACATGGTGGAATACTATACAGTCTTCAAAATGAATGAAGAAGCTCTTTATATACTTAATATGGAATCATCTTCAATTTACATTGTGAAACAAACAAAAAAGTTAGGGAATGGAACAACTATTAAACATGTCATTATTTAAGAGAAAATAATGAAAGGAGATATTGCTCATGTACCTGAGTGTGCTATATCTATTCTTGTGAATCTCTGAAAGAATGCATTAAAAACCTGATAACATAACTGATACATAACACAAGCGGCCTCTGGAGAGAGGAGCAGGGATACAGTTGAAGAATAAATAAATGTGAGATACAAAATTTTGAAATGACATTAAAACTATTAGTTGCATTTACATGCTTGTCAGGTCTGGTAAATAGTCATTACTAGAGAAAATACAATGACAGTGGCCTAATCAATTTAATGCATTAATAGATCAAGAAAGCAATCTACAGGCTAGAAAAAGTTGATTATAACAGCATTACCCAGTAGACCTTTCTGCAATGACTGAAATATTTTATAATTCTGCATCAGTCACAATGGTAGCCCCAAACCATGGAATTCTCCAGGCAAGAATACTGGAGTGGGTTGCCATTATTTTCTTCAGGAGATCTTCCTAATCCAGAGATAGAACCTGGATCTCCTGCAATGCAGGCAGATTCTTTACCATCTGAGCCACCCCAAACCACAGACAGCTATAGCTATTAAGCACTTGAAATGCAGCTAATGTAACCATGGAACTGAATTTTTAATTTAAATTTAATTGTCTACACATGGCCAGTGGCTACCATATTGGACAGCAGAACTTCATACTAAAAACACTGAGCTCTAACCCTTAAAATGCTGAGCTCTGAAGTCAGAAGATGTGATTAACATCAATAATTTACATTTCTGTCTGCCAACACGCCACTCTATGTACAAAAGCCTAGTCTTCAGCTACGTAGCTTTGTTCCTGTTTCTCAAACTCCTCTAACCTGTACCTAGAGCTTCAGCTGGGTGACATTATGTCTTTGGGGAAATTATAAAAAGGGTGCAGCTCCACAGGCAGATGGCTTGGTCATTGGTGACTTGGTGTGAGATAAGAGGCACCCAGACACCTTCTCTGGGCAGTCACAGCTTCCTGCCATGGCACGTAGCTTGGGGTGGATTTCACTGTGAACTCATGCCCTTGTAGGATCATGGTACCCTTGGGCTATGAAACACCTACCCTGCTGTACACAGTGGCCCTGCCTATAATCTTTCCTCTAAAATGAGACAGGGCTTACCATTCATTCCCAGCAAAATGACAAAATCAAATCCTTCTGCTTGCCCACTACTTATATCAACCCCTAAAACTGAAACCTAACACCAGGATCTGAACTTTCTCCCTTTATTTCTCCATAATTATCTTGGCTGAAACAGAGTAATGTCTGCCTCTGGATATTGAATTGAAAGTAATTTATATACTGCACTAAGCTTTCATTTAACCTAGAGTGGATGCACAGTAAATCTTAGTTCATCCTCCCACATGCATGTGGCAGTTGTGTATGTTAAAAAGAACTAAAAACTTATGAATTTGGCAACTGCCACCTGGATGTTGAATAAAGTGTACACAGATCCATAATGAAAGTACATGGGAAATTGAACCTGAAAAAAAAAAAAATACAAAACGTGTGTTTGTACATGTTGGGAGTACAGTTTGAGAGGTATAGTTTGTTGACTTGGGTTCAGTTCAGTCGCTCAGTTGTGTCCGACTCTTTGTGACCCCATGGACTGCAGCACGCCAGGCCTCCTTGTCCATCAACAAATGCTGGAGTCTACTCAAACCCATGTCCATTGAGTCAGTGGTACCATCTAACCATCTCATCCTCTGTCATCCCCTTCTCCTCCTGCCCTCAATCCCTCCCAGCATCAGGGTCTTTTCAAATGAGTCAGCTCTTCGCATCAGGTGGCCAAAGTATTGGAGTTTCAGCTTTAACATCAGTCCTTCCAATGAACATCCAGGACTGATTTCCTTTAGGATGGACTGGTTGGATCTCTTTGCAGTCCAAGGGACTCTCAAGAATCTTCTCCAATACCACAGTTTAAAAGCATTAGTTCTTCGGCACTCAGCTTTCTTTACAGTCCAATTCTCACATCCATACATGACTACTGGAAAAACCATAGCCTTGACTAGACAGACCTTTGTTGACAAAGCAATGTCTCTGCTTTTTAATATGCTATCTAGGTTAGTCATAACTTTCCTTCCAAGGAGTAAGCGTCATTTAATTTCATGGCTGCAATCACCATCTGCAGTGATTTTGGAGCCCCCAAAAATAAAGTCAGCCACTGTTTCCACTGTTTCCCCATCTATTTGCCATGAAGTGATGGGACCAGATGCCATGATCTTGGGTTATTGACTAGATTCAACCAGATCACACATTATAATACTTTTGAATTTCCTAGCTTAGTCAATTACACCAAAAAATTTCCACCAATACATGTGATATATTTTCCTGATCTCTGTGACAGGTTCAAATTAGTCCCCTTTTAAAATTGAGGAATTGAAGGTCAGATATTTTAACTGATTGCCCAAAATCACACAACTTGAGACAGAGCCCAGTTCTTGTCACTTCAAGTTTTAGACCAAACTCCAGTTGTCTAAATGCAATATGCCAGGAATAACATTTGTCTGTCACAATTAATACAACTGACACAAACAAAGTATGAATTACGAAGAAAGTCTTGTTATGACTTGGTCATTCACCAAATTCACCTCATTAGAATTTATTTGGAGGCAAATAATTACCTTCACAGACCTCCTGGACTCAGAGTATAAGATGTCATGAAACCCAAGCTCCTCAGTTTACACATGAATGGTAGTGACTCATCCAGACTGAGTCATTATTTCCCTCCCCAGACCTTCTAATGACCAATTTCACACTTGAGAAATAACTGGTCAAGCTACAGTTAAGGAATATATCTCTACAGAAGAGGAGAAACAGAAGATAAGATGAGTTTCTTAAGAGACAAATCTTTGGACCATTGACTCATTTTCAAGAAAGGAAAAATATGTTTTTCTATGTATACTGTTAATATCCAACTCAACAAATAAAGCCGCAAACACAGCACACCCACTATTTGGTAATGCATATAAAAATTCTTATTTTGGTCTCTATTGACTCAAGAGGGAACTAAGAAGGGGATCTGACCTATTTCAGCTCCCAAATTAAATTTAGCAATTTAAAATTAATCAACCCAGTATTTATAAATAAAACAAGGCTCAATTGAGCTGGTAACACTTCCTCTCTGTCTCCCACTCTCTGAAGTGTTGCAAGCTAACCTTTAGGACTAAAAATAGGGCAGCCTTGCTGAGTCACTAATAAATTTCAGCCCGCCTCTCACAGGAAGATAAAATGCTCTACAACAATACTTAACACCTCATCTTCCTGAGCCCATGCTCTGGTCATGAAACCAGACCAAATTCCATGATGGTTCCAGCAAGCTATTTCTGACATATTAGACCATGACCAGTGACTTAGAGACACACACTCACTTTAGTACAGAGAGGGGACTTTCCACCATACAGAAGTAGAAATTTTATCTACCTTATCTCCATCAGTCACTAGATTCCCCTTATTAATGTCTATTTTGAGAACATACTTTGTGCTTATGGTTAATCAGAGATCCAGGCAGACACATTAATTGGGAATGGACTCAGAGGTCACAAAACCCAGGTTCTTTGTTGGACACCTGAAAACAACAACAAACAAGGACTGTCAGAAAGTCTCACGTGCAACTAGTAAGAAAAAAATAAATTAACTCCAGAGTTCCAGTCATAATTATCCTATAATTTCTCAACAGCATGGCAAGATGAAATCAGTGAATAATGTAAATGACTTTATATAGGATGTTGGGATTAACATATACACACTGCTATGTATAAAACAGACAATCAACAAAGACCTACTATATAGCACAAGGAACTATACCCAGTATTTTACAATAACTCATAAGGGAAGAGAATCTGAAGAAGTATGCATACTGCATATATGCATACCCGAATCTCTTTGCTGTATACCTGAAACCAACACAATGTTGTAAGTCAATTATGCTTCAATAAAAAAATAAAATGGCTTTATATTCACACATTCACTCATTCAATAAATAGTTAGCACAAATTTGTACAAGTTCCTGTACTAGGTACAAGGAACACAATTGAGGCAGTTTCTGCTTTCTCAGGACTTCATGTAGTAAGTTACCAAGACAGTAAGAAAGGCAATTACAGTAGTATGACATTATATATGAGTGAAGTTCAGGAGTGTCACAGGAGAATATAGGCAGAAAACTTGGTAGAAAAAGAGAGGGAAAATATTCCTAACCTGGATTCAGACATCAAAGAAGATTTTCTGGAGGAAGGAACACATAAGCTATGACCTGCAATGATGAGAGTCAAGAGTTAACTTGGAAATGAGGATGGGAGTAAAAAGGATGGGACCCCAAGCAAATCCAATGATGCAGAAGTTAAGTGAAATAAAGCAGACTGGATGAATCAAAAACCATTCAGGCCAGCAGGAGCCCAGATGGGTCAGAACAGCGTGGTGAACCATAGGTTTGAGAAATAAGGAAGGGTCAGATTATTAATGCAATTATTATAAACTGGACTTTGGTCTAAGAACCTTGGAACCCAGTAAAGAATTTTGGCATCTGAGAAAGATTACTAAGACTACAGTATATGTGGGGAAAGAATTAGAAAGGACAAGACTTAAGCAAAGACACCTATATGGGGGCACTGCTTGTGCAGTTGGACATCAAGCAGTGTGGTAGTCTGGATTTAAAATAGTGACCACATTTCAGAAGTATTTACACAGTTGAATGAACAGAATTGTGTTCTCTACCAGGGCAAACAAGAGGGTACCCAAGGGCTTATCCCTCTCCACATTCACCTTGCCTCCACAGCCCATAAATCTGAGATACCACAGATCAAGCCAGCAATAAAGCTCCCAAAATAAACTGTCCAACCTCCACTGCTGCCAGGAGGGAGTCTTCTAGATTTATAAGATGAAGGCTAGCAAAAGCCTCTCTCAGTAGCATTCATCCTACAGATATTTACTGAAGATCTGCTATTTCAAGCATTAGTACAGGTCTTGGGAATAGAAATGAAAAGGACACAGTATCCACACTTTAAGACTCCTGTATTGCAGGGGAGAGAGACATGTAAACAGGTCGTTATAAAATAATGTGTCACAAATGAAGTGACTGAAGATTCGGAAGCACATAATCCAACTAAGAAAACCATTAAAGGCCTTTGTGGTGGCTTCATAAGAGGCCTCTAGGGTTATTCATAAAAAATAATTAGAAATAGGTAGAAGAAGGGAGGAGAAGAGAAAGATGGTATCAATAAAGGCATGAAAGTGAAGAGTAGTGTGGTTTCTGGCTGAGAGATGTAAGCAATAATGTGCAGCTACAGCATGAAGATAAAGCTTAACAGGTTCTAAGGAAGACCTGGTGGCACATGGTAAGGAGCTTAGATTTTATCCAGTGGAAAATGGAGTCACTGAAAATAGAAAAAAGAATAGAATCAGATTTATGTTTCAGACACTGATATTGTAATATCTGTACAGAGATGGGGATTTGAGGGAGCATATCTGAGGATGCAGTTTAGGTGGCTCTTGAAGTAACCACAAAGAGAAATGATGAAAATCTCACCAGAGCTGATAATAGGGATGCAGAACAAAAGGAAAGCAAGAACTTCTTTGAATAAAACATTGGCAGAATTTTGAAATAGATTGTATTGGAGTTGGTAAAGGAGCAGGAGAAGAAAAAGGCTGATTAGTTTCTAACTTGGGGAAATGGGTAAGTCCTTGAATAGAGATAAAGAGTGGTACAGATGAGTTCATTTTGCATATTGGGTTAGAAGTGTCTGTTCTTGCCTGGAGAATCACAGGGACGGGTGTGCTGCTGTCTCTGGGGTCGCACAGAGTTGGACACGACTGAAGCGACTTAGCAGCAGCAGGTAACATATACATGAGCTCTGGCATATTGATACGTGTGTGTGTGTGTGTGAATCCAGATTATCAAGATGATACAGAATTTGGAGTTACCAGCATATAGGTGGCAATAAAAACCTTAAGAATAAATGGAATCATTTATTTGCTTGTCTAATGGATCAAATGGATATTAAGTATTTTGTAAGCACAGAGGAACATCACATAGAGTAAGAAGAACTGGGACAAGAACAGAATCCTGACAGCTAAAAAGACTAACATTCAAGAGCAGAAAGAAGGCAGAAGATTCTACAAATGAAATAGATAAACTATCAGTTTCAAAGAGAACCAAACAATGTGGGTATTGTAAAAGTCATGACAGTAGTGGTCAGAATCAATGATTCTGGTAAGATAAATACTAAAAATTATCTTTGACTTGAGGCTATAAATTTTTTAGATGATAATACTGAGAACAATGTCACCAGAAGCAGTCCTGACAGAAATAGGCCATTTACATTAGCTTTTGTGTACACCTATAACCAACTGCCTTAGAGCTTCCAGATGCTGGTCCCTGGTCCCCTGCAACTGAGAAAGTAAATTGAGTCAAATGCAATAGTTGTTAAATGCCTTCTTCTAAAAAAAAGTATGTGTTTGAACTAGATGGTCTTTGGTATTCCTTAAAACTCAGAGATTCTGTGATAATCTTCCCAGATTTGTCCTATTGCAAATCTAAGAAACCCTATTATTAAATCTAGTTGGTACATGAAGAAGAATTAGGAAAGTAAGTTCAAATATTGAGTGAATCTACAGTATTTGATTCCTGTAATTTTAATACCAGTGGGAGGAGTATGGATATCAAGAGATACCAGTCCCATTTCAAAACTGTTTTCTGAATCTACTCAGTTCCTGTGGTCAGAGAATAAGAGTACAGATGATAAGGGACACCTGTATCATCTTATGTCTTAAATGTTACCTTGTACAATGTGGAAGCTTAAATGGATAAATTTATTTTTCCTTTGAAGCCAGTCAATTCTGAAGGAGATAAGCACTGGGATTTCTTTGGAAGGAATGATGCTAAAGCTGAAACTCCAGTACTTTGGCCACCTCATGCGAAGAGTTGACTCATTGGAAAAGACTCTGATGCTGGGAGGGATTGGGAGCAGGAGGAGAAGGGGACGACAGAGGATGAGATGGCTGGATGGCATCACTGACTCGATGGACATGAGTCTGAGTGGACTCCGGGAGTTGGTGATGGACAGGGAGGCCTGGCGTGCTGTGATTCATGGGGTCGCAAAGAGTCGGACATGACTGAGCGACTGAACTGAACTGAATGCAAAGGAACTCTCAAAAACAATGTTTAGAAAACATAGACTCTTCTGTAACATGGAAAGAGTGCTGGACCAGGAGTCAAGAGAACAAGTACTCCAGTCAATAGTAATCTGCTTGGTGATCCTAGGAAACCCAGTTAACTCTCTGGATCATAGATTTCTCATCTGTAAAATCTGGTTGGGAAAATAACTTCTCAGAGGCCTCCTAACCACTAGCCTATATGTTTATAGGCATGATTACACACTATGCCTTGCTATGACCATTGATAAACAAATTTGTTACCTCAAAGGATATTCCTAGAGTTCCAAGAAGGCATGTGGTTTACCCCTGACTTTGGAAACTCCTATATTCCTTCCAGTTAGGAAAGCAAAGTGAGAAGTGGAGCTTTGGTTTTTCTGCAAGATGAGAAAACTCATTTATAAACCTGAAGCAATGCATGTCAATCTCATTACACTCTCCGAGGAATTAACTTCATCCAAAACAATTAAAGGTCCTCAGAGGAGCACAGAACCTTTATCAAAGTTTTGCTCTTAAATATCTACCAAGTTGCTGTCCAACTGCTTGAAATGAGCATCTCATTAAATCACAAACCTTGTGCTAGGCCCAGGAGAGATTTTCCTGAGTGGAATTGCAATGTTCTGACAGCCCTCTCTAAAGGAGACCTCAGAGAGTTTCAAATAATTAAAGCATTTACACTTCAGAAGCAGGAAATGGAGTGAAAGATTTTCAAACATATCTTGTTTTTGCAGGCTTATCAAAAAGTTGACGCAAAGCAATGGAAGAACAAAAGAGATAATTATCAAGAAACATTTAGGCATGAAATTTTAAAAATCTGATCATCTAGCACCTGAAAATTCTATTTTAAACTTTCATCTTCTTTTAAAAGCAACACAGGTACATTTTCAAATACTGAAAAATAGAAAACAAAGAGAAAATTTTATCTTTTCTTTCCCCCAAGACAAATAAATGACACGAGGAAACAGTTGAAAGAAAGAAGAAAAATTTTATTTACTTGAAAAATATACTGAGGATGTATATAATAGATACTATTTACTGAACACATATTTCGTGCTTGGGACTGGAAAAAGAGCAATCATCACCTTTTTAAAAAAGTTTATTTATTTAATTGGAGGCTAAATACTTTACAATATTGTGGTGGTTTTTGCCATACATTGACATGAATCAGCCATGGGTATACATGTGTCTCCCATCCCGAACCCCCTTCCACCTCCCTTCCCACCCCATCCCATCCTCTTGTAGATACAACCTAAAACAGTCCTAAGATCAAGTCAATTTAGGGCTTCAGCAGCTCCCCAAACTATAAAAGAAAGATTAAGGGTAAAAAGAAACTCAATATGCATCTATTAGGAGTTCTATAAAACAGAAAGCATTGGAAAATGGCACTATTCAAGCTCAAAAGGGTGGTTAATTTTCCATAACTGATGTAAGGAATATTTGTCAAATTAGGAAGTTTACTGAATACCAATAAAAAGAAATACATATAAATCCACACCTAGACACATCTAAAATTAAACTGCAGAACACCAAAGATGAAGACATTTTTAAAATAACCTGAGATCAAAGGCAGAAAACCTTAAAAGGAACACAAATTAGACTGATGGCAGGCTTCCCAAGAATAATCACAGAAGTCACAGGCAAAGTGACATTTCAAAGTATTGAGAGAAAATAACTGTCAGCTTAGAATTATCTGCCCTGCTAAATTGTCCTTTAAGAGTGAGGGGGGAAATCAAGATATTACAAAAAAATAAAGGAAGGAAGGAAAGAAGGGAGGTAGGGAAGGAAAAGGAACATTAATGAGTAAGTTACCCTCTGTGAAAAAATATTAAAAGAAGTAAAAAACATTTTAAAAGAGTAATAGAAGGGAAATTAACAGAGAAAGAAGGAGTAAGGGCTTCTTTGGTGGCTCGGTGGTAGAGACTGTCAATGCAGGTGACAAGGTTTCAATCCTCAGTCCGATCCCACATGCCACAGAACAACCAAGCCCATGGGCTACAACTATTGAGCCTATGCTCTGGGGCCTGGGAGCCACAACTACTGAGCCCATGTGCCATAACTGCTGAAATCCTGATGCTCTAGGGCCTGTGCTCCACAACACGCGAAGCCCCTGCAATGCGCACCACACCTGAGAGTAGCCCCTGCTCACTGCAGCTAGGAAAAAGCTCCTGCAGCAATGAAGACCCAGCACAGCCAAATAAATCAATTATTTTTTAAAAAAGAGAGAGAGAGAGTAAAGGAATGAAATCCTAAAACAAAGATGAGTAAGGACATTAGCAAACATTTTGATAAACCTAAGCTACGTTAAATGCATAAAAATAATCCTAAAGTATATCAACCCTGAATATTCACTGGAAGGACTGATGCTGCAGCTAAAGCTCCAATATTTTGGCCACATGATGCAAAGAGCTGACTAAATGGAAAAGACCCTGATTCTGGGAAAGATTGAGGGCAGGAGGAGAAGGGGGCAACAGAGGATGAGATGGTTGGATGGCATCACTGACGCAATGTATGTGAGTTAGAGCAAACTCCGGGAGATAGTGAAGCACAGGGAGGCTTGGTGTGCTGCAGTCCATGGGGCCACAACGACTGAGTGACTGAATAACAACATTAAATGCATAAAATAAACATAACAACTAATGTGGGGGATCAAAAATTTAGTGTTTCCAAAATTCTTAACAATAACACAGAAGACAAAATTGGTGATAGGTTTGAAATGTTATGAGGAGATATTTATTATTTCTAAGAAATAGAAACAGAAATCTTCCAAGTTATTGTTTTGTGTGTAGGAGGGAGGGAAGGGATAAAGGAAACTCAGTGGATCCAGTAAAATATTGGAAAGGTGAGGGATCAAATAAGAGACCAGCTGAGCCACAAGGGAAGCCCAAAAATATGAAGACTAAGATAATATGAAAAATGACAATTAGGGCATCTGTGTGTCAGTGTTTTTATAAATATTAATTTCTTTATTGCTCACAACAACCCATTTAAGTAAATCCTATGATGTTACTATTACCACTTTACAGATGAAAAAAGTGAAGCACAGGGAGGTTAAGTAACTTGATCAACAGCTAAAGCTAGTAGATAACAGTGGAAAGATGCAAAGTATAGACCTAAATCTATACTAATAACTGCTGTATTATGCTGCTTCTAGACATGACTCCAAATATATTGAAAGTGAAAATTAAAGTCACTCAGTCATGTCCGACTCTTTGTGACCCCATGGACTATATAGTCCATGGAATTCTCCAGGCCAAAATACTGGAGTGGGTAGCCATTTGCTTTCTATGGGATCTTCCCAACCCAGGGATCAAACCCAGGTCTCCTGCATTGCAGGAGGATTCTTTACCAGCTGAGCCACCAGGGAAGCCCAAGAATACTGAGTGGGTAGCCTATCCCTTCTCCAGCAGAACTTCCCAGCCCAGGAATCCATGGGGTCGCAAAGAGTCAGACACAAGTGAGTGATTTTCACTTTGCAAAGAGTTGAACACAACTGAATCAACTTCCCATGCAACATAATAATTACATGAGATGACGAATTTATCATTGTAAAGACTCTAAGATAGTGCTTGCAATCACTTGGATGCCGAATTAATTGTCTCCTTTCCAGGAAACAACAGAAAAGAACTGGAGAAACCAGAAATAACCCATCTCAAAAAAAAAAAAAAAAAAGGGCAACAGTAATATCACGTGTTTATAAATACAGTTGACTCTTAAACAGCACAGAGCTTGTGGGGCTGACCTTAAATAGTGGAAAACCCACAGACAACTTCACAGTTAGCCCTCTGTCTATACATTCATATAATCAACCAACCACACAGTTCAAATCCTTGTTGTTCAAGGGTCAATGATATACACTATGGAAAGAAGAAAGAAAGATGATCCTGAATAGGAACTTTCTGTATATGCAAACCTTCCACTTTCCATGGCCCATTGCTTCAACAGGCATGTGCATGTATGTGGAACGGTATATGGATGAAGGTGAGGGGTGAGGCAGTTTCAACATCCACCTATTGTACTATAGGAGAACAGCAGAAAGCCTTCAAGGATCCCCAGTGATTTCTAGGTGTTGAATACAATGTGATAATCTGCTGAATGGTAATGTAAATGATACTTTTGACATTGTCTATAGCCCTTTATTTTCAAGGAGAAAAGGTAAATAGGGTTACCAGTGAGGAGAATGCTTTGCTTTAGTATTTTAGACAGACTTGTTCACTCTAGTGTTAGTCGCAATGAAAAGAAGTCAAAATGAATTTCCATATCCAAATTGGGAAAGGAGTACATCAAGGCTGTATATCATCACCCTGCTTATTTAACATATATGCAGAGTATATCATGTGAAATGCTGGGCTGGATGAAGCACAAGCTGGAATCAAGATTGCCAGGAGAAATACCAATAACCTCAGATATGCAGATGACACCACCCTTATGGCAGAAAGCAAGGAGGAACTAGAGAGCCTCTTGATGAAAGTGAAAGAGGAGAGTGAAAAAGCTGGCTTAAAACTCAACATTCAAAAACTAAGATCATGGTATCTGGTCCCATCACCTAGACAGGGAAACAATGGAAACAGTGATAGACTTTATTTTCTTAGACTTCAAAATCTCTGCAGATAGTGACTGCAGCCATGAAATTAAAAGATGCTTGTTCCTTGGAATGCTATGACCAACTTAGACAGCATATTAAAAAGCAGAGGCATTATTTTGCTGACAAAGGTTCATCTAGTCAAAGTTATGGTGTTTCCAATGGTCAGGTATGGATGTGAGAGTTGGACTATAAAGAAAATTGAGTGCTAAAGAATTGATGCTTTTGAACTGTGGTGTTGGAGAAGACTCTTGAGAGTCCCTTGGACTACAAGGAGATCCAACCAGTCAATCCTAAAGAAAATAAATCCTGGCTATTCATTGGAAGGACTGATGCTGAAACTGAAGCTCCAGTACTTTGGTCACCTGATGTAAAGAGCTGACTCATTAGGAAAGACCCTGATGCTAGGAAAGATTGAAGGTAGGAGGAGAAGGGGACAACAGAGGATGAGATGGCTGGATGGCATCACTGACTTAATGAACATGAGTTTGAGCAAGCTCTGGGAGTTGGTGATGGACAGGGAAGCCTGGCATGCTGTAGTCCACTGGCTCACGAAAAATCAGACATAACTGAGTGACTGAACTGAACTGATGAAGGAAAGGAAATGGAGGCTTCAGACTTTGTTCTGTCAATTTTCACTAATTTATCAACAATGTACTAAGTGTTAAGTAAAACACTCTGCTAAAATCTAAAGTTGTTTTACCATAGTATGTACATTTTTGCTTTCTATGTAAATCTAGTTTATACAGATATACACAATAACATATCAATTAATTCTATTCCCAAGTCCCATTTTTAAAGTTTATCTTCTCCATATGGGTCTAACACATTAATTCTTTTAACCATTTATATTAATCTCAAGTCCCAGAAACTAAAAAAGATATTTATCTCTTAAATCATTAAAGCTACCCATCTCTATTTGGATCCCCTTATCAACACCATAATTTGGAAATTGTTCCCCGATAGAAAACCTAGATAATGACAGAGCCAAGTACTTGCCAGACTTTAGAAGAGCAATAACAAGCAATATTGCTAGGGTGGTCTCTGTCTCCTATGAGTGGGGAGGAAGAAAAAAAAATAATTTACAAGTTACCAAAGAAAATAATAAATTTCATATAGTACACAAGCAAGGGACTGATAAATAATAATGAATTAGGCTGCCTTGCTTAGATGGAATGGTCAGGGAAGATATTTCAGAAAAGATAGTATTTAAACTACAACTTGAAGGATAGGAAGATACCATATGAAGAACAGAGTAAGTGAGCTCTAGGAAAGGAAATTCATGTGCAAATACCTTGATATAACAAATAGCACATGAATAACTGCAAGGAGAACTTTATGGTCATAAAACAGTGAACTCTGAAGAGAGTGTTAAGGCACAAGGCTGATAAGATGGACAAGACCTTGGTCTCATGGGGCTTTGCACACTGTATTAAGAGTCTAAATTTTATTGTGAATGAAAGGAAGCCACTGAAAGTTTTAAAATAGGAGAATGTTGATTCAAATTTCATTCTACAAATTATTCTTGTATCGTACACAGAATGAATAAGAGAAGAGCAAAATTTAAAGTATAGAGGTTTTTATAATAATTTGGATGAGAGGTAATAGACCTAGCTGGTGTCAGTGAAGGTGACTTAGGTGGATATGATGGAGGCATATCTTAAAACAAAATTAATAGGACTTAATGAATTCAATCTAGGGTGTGAAATAAAGAGTAGAATCAACCTGACTTCTAGGTTCTTATCTTGAATAATTTGGAAGGTGATGGTGCCTCTTGCTGAAATAGTAAAGACCAAGGGAAGGACAATTTGGGTGAAGATATGCTGTGGAAACTAAGAGTTCTTTTGAGAAAACATTAATATTAGAATATCTATTAGATATCCAAGAGGAAATATGAATTAACCAGTTGTACATGTCAAACTAGAATTAAAAGATAAGTTCTAAATGTTTAACTCTGAAAATTAATTTTTGCTCATGTAAAAAAAATTTTTAATTATTGACTTCTGCTTCCAGCTACAAGTGAGTAATAGGGGGTAGAATAACTGTCACATGATTAAAAACTATAAATATGCAAAAATTGTTTTTAGGCATTGGAAACAGGTATCCTGTGTCTCTGATACCTGAGAGAAGAGAAAAAACATGAGATAAACAAACATTATCATCAACAGCCTATAGGCAATTTCCAGACTATAGCATAGGGAGGGGAAATCTAAACAGAGACAGTAGTATTACTGAGTTGAGGAGATAAATATCTGAGTTCAGGTAAGAAGTTTCTAGAATTGGTGGGAGAGAATTCCAGAGAGCAGAGAGGAACAGAAAAGGGAGAGAAAGTGAAACAGAAACAGAAAGCAGCTCAAATGTCTGAACAGGAGTTCTCTTGAGCCTTTGGCTGAAAATCAATCATCAAATATCATGAGCAAGAAAAATTTCTGAGAAAAGAACAAATACCAAAGGAAATGTAACACAGTTTTTAGGGTTTCTTTTCCCCCCTAAGACTGGAAATTGTTTAGTTTTGCTTTTTCCAAAGTAGAGAGACCTCACTGTATAAAAATGGCAACCAATAGAAATATAAAAGGCCACACCCTAACAGTAGGTATGAATCAGCTCTAGAATAAAGGCTACTCTAAAGACTCATTCTCAAACAGCTTAAAAATACATTCTGAGAAGTTTATACTAAGCAACTAACCTGACTTCCTACAAGAAAAAGCTTTAACACTCTTTGAAGATAAATAACAGAAATTAATAATCAGAAATATAAAATTCACTATGTCTGACTTCCAATAAAAATACTAGAATATGAAGCAGGAAAATGTGATCCATAACCAGGAGAAAAAATATCAGTAAAAAGAAACAGACTCACCAATGATAGACGATAAAATTAATAGACAAGAACAGTAAAACATTATAAATATTACAATAATAAAAATGTCAGAGATAACATGAACCTAACGAAAGAAATAGACAACATAGAGGGATACAAATTTAACTTATTAAGGTAAAAACTTACTATGAATGGTATTTAATAGTAGATTAGATTCCATGGAAGAAAAATGTATATCAATGAACTTGAGGATAGAGCAATAAAATTTATCCAAATGAAACACAGAGAGTTTTCTCTGTGAAATCTTTTTCATTTTTGGTTTATCTTTCAGTATTGTTTTTACAATCAGATCAGATCAGATCAGTCGCTCAGTCGTGTCCTACTCTTTGCGACCCCATGAATCGCAGCACGCCAGGCCTCCCTATCCATCACCAACTCCCGGAGTTCACTCAGACTCATGTCCATTGAGTTGGTGATGCCATCCAGCCATCTCATCCTCTGTCGTCCCCTTCTCCTCCTGCCCCCAATCCCTCCCAGCATCAGGGTCTTTTCCAATGAATCAACTCTTCGCATGAGGTAGCCAAAGTACTGGAGTTTCAGCTTTAGCATCATTCCTTCCAAAGAAATCCCAGGGCTGATCTCCTTCAGAATGGACTGGTTGGATCTCCTTGCAGTCCAAGGGACTCTCAAGAGTCTTCTCCAACACCATAGTTCAAAAGCATCAATTCTTTGGCGCTCAGCCTTCTTCACAGTCCAATTCTCACATCCATACATGACCACAGGAAAAACCATAGCCTTGACTAGATGGACCTTTGTTGGCAAAGTAATGTCTCTGCTTTTGAATATGCTATCTAGATTGGTCATAACCTTCCTTGCAAGGAGTAAGCGTCTTTTAATTTCATGGCTGCAGTCACCATCTGCAGTGATTTTGGAGCCCAGAAAAATAAAGTCTGACACTGTTTCTACTGTTTCCCCATCTATTCCCCATGAAGTGGTGGGACTGGATGCCATGATCTTCGTTTTCTGAATGTTGAGCTTTAAGCCAACTTTTTCACTCTCCACTTTCACTTTCATCAAGAGGCTTTTGAGTTCCTCTTCACTTTCTGCCATAAGGGTGGTGTCATCTGCATATCTGAGGTTATTGATATTTCTCCTGGCAATCTTGATTCCAGCTTGTGTTTCTTCCAGTCCAGCATTTCTCATGATGTACTCTGCATGTAAGTTAAATACACAGGGTGACAATATACAGCCTTGACGAACTCCTTTTCCTATTTGGAACCAGTCTACAATACTAAAAGAAAAACCAAAAATGAAAAAGATTTCACATGTAACTGGAGTTTCAGAAGGCAAAAACTAGTGGTGGAGAAATGGAGTTGGAAATGGGGGCTATATGAGCAAAAATTTGTGAAGAAATGATGGCAAAATGTTCCAAACTTGATAACAACTAGAAACCCATAAATCAAAGTACCCAATAAATCCCAAACATGATAAACACACACACGTGTACATACATACACACACACCTTTATGCATATCATCAAATTGCTAAAAATAGGGATACAGAAATTTTAAATATTTGGAGAAAAAATATACTTTCAGAGAAACAAAGGTAATATTTATTATAGATTTACCATCCAAAACTATGCAAATTAAAAAACAGTGGAATATCATCTTTGAATAGCTAGAAGAAAATATTTATCAGCCTGAAATTCTGAATCTAGTGAAAATACCTTTCAAAATAAAAACCTTTTCAGACAAACTAAAGCTAAGAAGATTTGTCAACTGCAAACCTTTTATTACAAGGAATCTTGATGTTTTTCAAGCAAAAAAAAAATAAAGGACAGATGGGACATACAGAAAACAAAATAAAATGGTATATATATACACCAAATCATATCAATAATTGCATCAACTATTAAAGGCTTAACATTCCAATTAAATAACAAACATTATCAAATTTGGTTTTTGAAAAAGTCCCAGGAATTCTCAGGCAGTCCAGTGCTTTCCCTGCTGTGGGCCCACATTCAATCCCTAGTCAGGGAAATAAGACAATACAAGTCACACAGAAAAGCCAGAAAAATAAATAAAAATAAAATGTCCAGAAATAGTCTACAAGAAAGCCATTTTTAGTTAAAGTATAAAAGTGAAAGGACAGAAACATACCATGAAAACATTAATAAAGAAAGCTGGAAAAACTATATTAATATCAGAAAAAAATAACCCTCAGAACAAAGTAAACTTCCAGGCATGAAGAAGAATATTTCATACTGATAGCAGTGTCAATTTTTCCATAACACATAATAATCTTAACTGTGTATTCAGCAAATAGCAGAGCTTTCAAATACATCAAGCAATTACTCACTGAAAGTGAAAAGAGATTTACTCAGAGAACTGAAAGGGAGTAACAGACAAATGCACAATTACAGCTGGAGATTTTAGCACCCCCTTCCTCAGTAACAGCAAAAGTAGACAGAAAATCAATATAGGCATAGAGGATTGAACTATACTATCAGCTAATTCAACCTAATTGGCATTTATAGAGGACTCATTATAGAATGGTAAGATACACATCCTTTTCTAGGGCAAATGGAATATTTACAAAAATTGACCATATTCTTTGCAGTAGTAATTAAGGTAAAGATCTCAGAGAAGATCATGCTGGATGAGGACAGGCCCTAAATGCAATGACAGAGTACCTATAAGGGAAAAAAAAAAATGAGAAGGAGAAGAAAGTGATGTGAAAATGGAGGCAGAGATTGGAGATATGCAGCCTCAAGCCAAGAAGCATCTGCTGCCATCAAAAACTGGAAGAGACGAGGAAGGACTGGAGCATAGAGCCTTGGAGGGAGTGCAGCCCTGCTGGTACCTTGATTTCACACTTCCGGCCTTCAGAGCTTTGAAAAAATATATTTCTGCTTTCTAAGTCACCAAGTTTGTGGTAATCTGTTATGACAGCCTGCAGGAACTAATGCAATGCTATTCACTGGACAGTGAAGGAAACACGCTGGGAAGTCTGCCTACAGCTGGCCCCAACCCTATCTTGGCAGTGCCTGCTATAATCCAAATCCTCAGAAAGCCTTATTCCTATACCTGAGTTGAGGCACCCATTTCCTGTGGTCATTTATCCCAAAACATCTTCTCTCGAAATATTTTTCCTTTTGATTTTTAAAGAGGCAACACAGGGTGGTGGGACAAAGACCAGATTTGGAATATAATCTTGATTCTGCTGTTGGCCAGTCATTTCACCAAACTGGGCCTTATCTTTTTCATGGATAAAGTAAAGAAGTTGAGGAACATAATCTCAACAGTAGGTTATCAAGGACTCCTCTTGTCATGTTTAAACACAGAAGCCCTATATCCCAAGAAACCCCAAAGTCCTAGAAACTGGATAGTTGGCCCCCACATTTCAAAGATCATCCCAGCTCTAACACCCCATTACCCAAGGCCTTCCACTAATATTTTACATCTACAATATTTTTATTTTTGTCTCATCCTCCTGATTGTATTATCTTCAGTCTCAAGGCAAAGATCCTCTGATCCATATAAATGTTGATCTAGTTTCAAAAGGACTTTTTGCTCTTAGACTGAGGATTTGCCTGGGGATCACTCCTAACATTATAATACCATTTAGAGGACCAAAAACATTTCAAGTTTTCTTTGACTCTTAAAATCCTGTATTGGATGTATAGTATTTCCATGGGACAGGCTATTCTATTGTGATGTTTGTATTATATACTGAGATAATTGGCAAGGTAGCTGAAACCAGTAGGTATTGGAATCAATACAATTGGTGATTCAAGACATCAACAACCATAGTCTTTTGGACTTTTGATTCCATTCTTCGGACCCTTTCATAATCTTTCTTTGCTATTCCAGTCCATTGGAGGAGAAAAAAGAGTTAAATTCTAAATGGTTAAACATCTCTTTGCCTTCCTTAGAGGGGAAGAAAAAAGTAATTTTTTTCAATGTAATATAACATACAAAAAAAGTAATTTTTTCAATGTAATATAACACATATAAATATATAATTAACTGTGACTAATACAATAATAATTCAAGTAGATGCTTATTTTATTGCCTTGTAAGAATTGCCAAGAAGACAAGATCTACGGCTTTTGTGCTTCACAATATGAAGTCAGCATGTTAGCATGAATCAAATTATATAATAAACTCACTGCAGTTTTCTTTAAAGCAAAAGATTTATCTTTCAAACATGGTACTTCGAGGAAATAAAAATTAAACAAATGTTTATGATACATTATAAATCACCCAATGAAAACGTTCTGTGATTTTTAAAATTAGACAAAAAATTAAATGAGTATTTTGGAGGAATATGACATTATGCATCTCATTACTTACTACAACTTTTCACTGAGTGGGCTTTACCTGTGTCTTTTCCAGATAAGGTTTCTGATACACTAGAGTTAAAAATCAGCAGTATTCCTCCTAAAAGCCCCCCAGTGCAGAAAATCGTTGTGTTTGATGATGGAGTTAGAAAAACATCTCTGAAATACATATTATTCTGTGCATTGGTCCCCAAACAGAGCTAACTTCTGCAAGAGAACAAATCCTCCACTTTTTATCTGCAGCTTCCTCTGAACCTAGGACTCAAACATAAATCAACAGCAGCTGAGCTCAACAGCCCATACTGTATTCATGCTCACCCACTCTCCTCGCCCTACTGCTGGAGAAGGCCACGTGCACCAGATATCATCTTGGGCTTTTATGCAAATGCACTCCCTGTAGTTCTTCCTTCCAATCTGTTGGATATGCTCAGGCATGTCAACAGCCCACAGAACACAGATTAGACTGAAAATAAGCCATCTGACAAGAGAAGGATCTCCAGCCCCTGCCTCCCAATTGCCAGCACTGGAGCCTTGCAATTCTGTTTTCAGCTTCTGGACGTCTCAGCTTTCAGGACTATTCATGCTTCATATCTCAGGGGCACTAGTGCAGCAGCTTCAGGGGTACCATCTCAAGCCAACTGCTAGTTGCTCTCAGCCCTCACGCAGGGCCAAGCTCCTGCAACTAAGTCCCTACATGTTTACTGAGCTCCGGAAGCTAGACCTCAGGCCCAGCCTTAATAACCTGTAGGGGCGCTCTGCAACTCCAGGAACTCTCTGCCAGCACCTCTCCCACCTCAATGAGCTCATCACATGGAGACCCAACCCTTCCTACCGAACAAAGATGGCCTTGCTCTGTACCTATATTATTTTTCTTCTGACACCCTTCTTTACATAGCAGCAGGATACCAGGTTGGGTCCTATTTTGGACAGCTGTGAAATCCCAAGAGAGAAGCTCAGCCTTGATTCAGTGGAGAGTGGGGAGTGGGGAGCCAGGCTAAGTGCATAAGCAGAAATGCAACACAAGACAAATGAGTAAACACAGAGTCCTGCCCCCCATGCAGCCCAGGGACACTACACGCTGCCATTGCCTTCTCACCTATGCTAGCACCTACACGGCTCTTTCTGCTTCACCCTGCTAACCCTGAAAGTGAAATAGAAATAAGGTTCCCGAGAGCTGGCTATTCTTATTTTCACTAAGTTCTCTCCTCTTTTTTTTTTATATTACTTTATATCTTAAAAACAAACAAAACAATCTTTGTTGCTGTTGAGTTCAGAATAATAAAATCGTGATGGTAATCATATATGTAAAAAATATCCAGACTTATCCTGAAACCATCTTGGACATTCTCGTATATCGTAAGTTTGAATTACTGTTTGAGTTCCGAAACAACTCAAGATGCACATTGTTGTGTTCAGTCAGTCGTGTCCGATTCTTTGGGACCCCATGGACTGAGCACACCAGCCTTCCTTGTCTTTCACCATTTCCCAGAGTTTGCTCAATCTCATGTCCATTGATTCAGTGATGCCATCCAACCATCTCATCCTCTGTTGCCCCCTTCTCCTCTTGCCCTCAGTCTTTCCTAGCATCAGGGTCTTTTCCAATGAGTCAGTCAGCTCTTTGCATCAGGCAGCCAAAGTACTGGAGCTTCAGCTTCAGCATCAGTCCTTCCAATGAATATTCAGAGTTGGTTTCCTTTAGGATTGACTGGTTTGATCTCCTTGCAGTCCAAGGAACTCTCAAGAGTCTTCTCCAGCAACACAGTAGTATGCTTTCCATTTCTTACTTAACCCATGTGGGGCTTTAAGAAAAACAGAATCTGAACATTGCTTATCCCTTCACACTTTAGTAGGCCAAATGTGATTTGGAAAGAGCTACTTGATAAATCCAAAGAATAACTTTCTACTTTTAATGAGTTTCCCACCTCCCTTAAGGGGTAATAATAATAATTCTAATGCAAATCAACTCAGAATTCTCCAATTCTAACCAGAAATTTTAGCCACAAATATTCAACTCAGTTTGTTTCTTTGTTTGCTAGTAATGCACCCATCTCCTCTATACATTTTAAGACACATTTTGTCTACTTGGTGTCACTCCCACCCCCTTAAATCTGCATGTCCATTTTCACAGCAGAGTTCAGCTGAGCCAGAGCACAATGGGCTTCAAGAGATATTGCTAGCACATTGATCTTGGTGTAGATTTGACCCTGGGTCCCAAACAGTGAAAGCAATGGCAGTGGAGGCACCTGGGGTAGAACAGAGAAGCCTGAAACCCATTGAAGGAAGGCCACTGAAAAAATGGGGGATTGGGAGCAGACTTAAAGTAGAGCAGGCAATATTGAGGGCTCCTAAGAAACTAAAATACTAGATACAGAGAAGCATGTTTATGAGTGGACAGGAGTTTAGCAGCTATGCAACATCCCTAGATGCCCTTCTCTGCCTCTTTTATTCATAGGAGTCTTTAGAAAAAAGGACTTGGGTAAATGGAGAGGGAAAGGGCCAAGTGTCTAACCATGTAGGGTACAAGTGTTCATTATTAAAAGCTGATGAACACCAGAGTGAAAACATACCTTTTTAGAAGCAAATAGTGAAATGTGAAAACATGGGTTTGAGCACCAACCGTAGAAATTTAGTAGCTCAGAATGCAAAGAGATTCACCAAACAACACAGTTTCCTCAAATGATTAAATGTGAGACTATCACTGACTTCACAGAGCAGTCTAAGAACACGTCCTTCTGGAGGTTTTCACTGGGCCTTTCCATGCATGTGCCTCCCTTTTCCATGTGAAATCAGAGACATACAGATATTCCTTCCCAGGTACTTTATTAGCAAGGACTGAGATGATCTAAGGTGGCTCAATGGTAAAGAATCCACCTGTCAATGCAGGAGATACCAGAGACAAGAGTTTGATCCCTGGGTCAGGGAGATCCCCTGGAGGAGGAAATGATAACCCACTCTGTATTCTTGGCTGGAAAACCCCATGGATAGAGGAGCCTGGTGGGCTATAGTCCTTGGGATTGCAAAAAGCTGGACATGACTGAGCATGCATCCCATTCTTCCCTTGCATCCTATCTCTTGCCACTGGCTAACCCAACTGGAAGCCAGAGGACAAAGTGGTCCCCTGGTGTAATACATGTAGGCCTCTCAGGACAAAAAGTAACATGAAGAACAGACCCAAAGCTCAAAGAGAAGATTTTCTAGTAGCTTGCTGTTCTGGGTTGACTTGTGTCCCCAAGAGACAGGTTGAAGTCTGAATCTCCCAGTATCTCAGAATGTGACCTTATAAGGAAATGCAGTCTTTATAGAAATAATCAAGTTAAAATAAGGTCATTACAGTGGGCCTTAATCCAGTATGACTGGTTTTAAAAAGTGAAAGTCTGGACACAGAGACAGATACTCACATGTGGAGACACACAGGGGGAAGACAGTGACAGGACTGGAGTGATGCATCTATAAGACAAGGACAGAAACTGCCAGGAGGTAAATGAGGCAAGGAAGGCTTCTACCCTAGGGCCCGCAGAGGGCACGGCCCCAACATCTTGATTTCAGATGTATAGACCCTAGAACGGTGATAAAGTTTGTTTTTCTTAAGCCACCCAGTTTTGGTATGCTGTTACAGCAACCCTGAGAGACTAACACCCTTGCTAAGGTGCAGCTAATGCTTGACTGAACAGCTTTAAACTCTGAGTAGATATTAGATTCCAAATGAACTTCAGAGAGTATGTCCAATCCTTTTATTTTACAAATAAGATAATCGAGACTTAAGACTTGCTCAAAGTTACACAATTGATAACCTTGAGGGAAAAAAATAGCAGAGTCCTAGGAAAGCGCTCATGAAAAATGCTGGGCTGGATGAAGCACAAGCTGGAATCAAGATTGCCGGGAGAAATATCAATAACCTCAGATATGCAGATGACACCACCCTTATGGGAGAAATTGAAAAAGAACTAAAGAGCCTCTTGACGAAGGTGAAAGAGGAGAGTGGAAAAGCTGGCTTAAAACTCAACATTAAAAAAACTAAGACCATGGTATCCAGTCCCATCACTTCATGGCAGATAGATGGGAAAGCAATGGAAACAGTGACAGACTTTATTTTCTTGGACTCCAAAATCTCTGCAGATGATGACTGCAGCCATGAAATTAAAAGATGCTTGCTTCTTGGAAGAAAAGGCTATGACACACCCAGACAGCACATTAAAAAGCAAAGACATTACTTTACCGACAAAGATCCGTCTAGTCAGTTATGGTTTTTTCAGTAGTCATGTATGAATTTGAGAGTTGTACCATAAAGAAGGCTAAGTGCCAAAGTATTGATGATTTTGAACTGTGGTGTTGGAGAAGACTCTTGAGAGTCCCTTGGACAGCAAGGAGATCAAAGCAATCAATCCAAAAGAAAAACAACCCTGAATATTCATTGGAAGGACTGATGCTGAAACTGAAGCTCCAATATTTTGGCCACCTGAGGCAAAGAATCAATTCATTAGAAAAGACCCTGGTGCTGGGAAAGATTGAAGGCAGGAGAAGGGGACGACAGAGGATGCAATGGTTGGATGACAACACCAACTCAATGGACAATGAGTTTGAGCAAGCTCTGGGAGGTGGTAGAGAGCAAGGAAGCCTGGCGTGCTGCAGTCCATGGGGTCACAAAGAGTTGGACACGACTGAACAACTGAATGAGGAAAGCATTCAGTCTGCCCCACATTTACAGGGTGGGGTTGGGGGTGGGGGGATGGGGTGCTCAATGACACCATTCTCAACCTGGCTGAGCTACAACATGGCTCAATACTCTGGAATCCCCCTAGGACATCATCTAAGCTAAAGGATTCTCCAGAATGATGGACAAGTGGCATCCTTTCTACAACTTCCATCTCACAGCAGGTAACCAGGCACCGAGCTGAAGAACACAGCGCAGAGTGAACTGTAATGGAAATATACCTTTGTTCTCTTCAGTGTTCAGGAATGATATCTAATAGCCCTGAGAAAGATCACCATAGCCCTCTAGTACAAAGTATTTTCCTTCCTTGTGAATTAGCCATAAAGAAAAAGTTACCCAAACAGAGCTCATTGTTCAAAGAATAACTGCTTCACACATCCTAAAGAAATGATAAGAAACTACACAGTCAGCAAAGTAGACTTAAAAAAAAAAAAAAAAAAAAGGAGAGAAAGAAAGCGAGCTCCACCCAGAACAAATAGATTTCCTAAAGCTCTGTGATGTTTCTTATCTAGAGGAAGGCTTTGTTTTCTTGTCAATCAACCCCAGCAGATCCTCTGAGGCTTGGCCACACCTTGGGCTGGGGCATGCTCAGGAAGGAATGTGGGAAGCCAGAGGGGAGAGGCAGTTTCCTGATGGGTCAGCTGCTGGCAAGTATCTGGACCCTGGGAAAGTCTTGATGGAGGAATTCCTCTCCTTAGAGAGCAACCAGAGCAGCAGGAACAATGCTGGGATCTGCTGGTGGTGACTCCCAGGTCACAGCCTGAGCAATGCAGGCTACCAGCAGTGGGTTATGTCACAACATGCCCTGGGCTCTCAGCATTGTGTCACTTGCTCCCCTGGTTCACATCAGCTGGCAAGACACAGTATTGTTCTCAAGGCAAGCTCTCTCTGAGAGAAAGTCGATTTGCTTCATAGGAGATTAAAGCATAAGAATAATGAAAAAGGCAAACTAGCTAAGCAAAGTCCCCTTAGGACTTCTAGAGTGCCATCTTCTTGGCTCTTGGCTGGTAGTTCTTCCAAAGGAAATGTGTGTTTCGACTACCAACGTGATCTTTTGTGTGTGAAGTTTTTCATTCATCTGCAGAGATGTGCATGCTTGAGACAGTGTCTTCCCACGTCAAGCAGCTCAGGGATTACATAACCGTTCATCACAGGGCTGCTTCCCAAGCTTCTCACCCTGGTGCGCCCGGGTCCTCTGAGGACACGCCTGGGAGACCCGAAGACTTTTCCTCCTCAGCCAGGGAACCCATCACTGAGAGTCACACTCATTAATGGTGGCTAAAATAGTTCACTTCCACATCAGTTTTTCTCCCATACAGAAAAAATTTCTTTTCTGACTTCCAAAATTAAGCTATCGGTGAGGAAGCATTTAACCATTACAAAAATTTCCTCCAGTTAGTGCAGACGAGGGCCAAAATAAACCAAGAAAAATCAATGAAAATGCTCTATTCTGAACAAGATTTCCTATTTCTTAAGAGACTAGCTGGAGAGCAGCTGTTACCATAATTTATTTGCCTTATTTTCTCTTTCCCTCAGATAGGAGTGGGACGCTGGGCTTTTCCTAAGCATTATGGAGGCCTCCGTGGTCTTCAAATCTGGTGCACTGGTGACCTCTAGAGGACACTATTTTGGTCTAGGCTCAATGCAAAGATGAAAAACCCTTTGCTCTAGGGAGGTAAATACATTATCCATTTTACAACTGCTAAATAGCTTTTAAGCTCAAAGCATAGAAAGTTTCAAGCAATTATCTTCCTTCAGGCAAAATCTCCAAGGTGTCAAATGATCCAGTTTCCCTTAAATCATAGAGAATTTTGTTGTTGATGAAAATGTAAGAATTTTCTTCTCTCCTAAGATTGAGGTAACTGGTTTTCCAAAGGACTCCAGCTTGGCTGAAACATTAGGGCATGGTTTAAGTGGATATCTTCAGCTATCTTTGGCTTGCTCCCTGTCCCTCAGTACATGTGCTAAATCACATGAGTCGTGTTTGACTTTGTGACCCTATGGACTGTAGACCACCAGGCTCCTCTGTCCATGGGATTCTCCAGGCAAGAATACTGGAGTGGGTTGCCATGTCCTTCTCCAGGAGAGCTTCCCAATGCAGGGATTGAATCCACGACTCTATGTCTCCTGCATCGACCGGGGGGTTCTGTCCCTCAGTGTCCTGCAGAGTTCTCAACACAAGAACCTGAGAGTGTCAGCAAAAGCATCCCAAGAAGTCACTCTTGAATCCCTCTAAGCCTACAGGGAAGTTGCTGTTATTCAGTCACTCAGCCATGTCCGACTCTTTGAAACCCCATGGACTGCAGCATGCCAGGCTTCCTGTCATTCAGTATCTCCTGGAGCTTGCTCAAACTCATGTCTATTGGGTCAGGGTTGCCATCCAACCATCTCATTCTCTTTAACCCCCTTCTCCTCTTGCCCCTCAATCTTCTATAGCATCAGGGTCTTTTCTAATAAGTCAGCTCTTTGCATCAGGTGGCCAGAGTACCAGAGCTTCAGCACCAGTCCTTTCAATGAATATTCAGGACTGATTTCCTTTAGGATTGACTGGTTTGATCTCCTTGCAGTCCAAGGGATTCTCAAGTGCAGTCCAAGGGATTCTCAAGTCTTCTCCAGCACCACAGTTCGAAAGCATCAATTCTTCGATGCTCAGTCTTCTGTATGGTCCAATTCTCACATTGATATATGACTGCTGGAAAAACCACAGCTTTAAGTATATGAACCTTTGTCGGCAAAGTAATGTCTCTGCTTTTTAATATGCTGTCTAGGTTTGCAACAACTTTTCTTCCAAGGAGCAAATGTCTTTTAATTTCATGGCTGAAGTCACCATCCACAGTGATTTTAGAGCCCCCCAAAATAAAGTCTGTCACTGTTTTCATTGTTTCCCCATCTGTTTGCCATGAAGTGATAGGACCGGATGCCATGATCTTCATTTTTTTTAATGTTGAGTTTTAAGTCAACTTTTTCTCTCTCTTCTTTTACTCTCATCAAGGGGCTCTTGAGTTTCTCTTTCCTTTCCCAAAGTTGAAGAAAACTACCAGTCATGCTTCTCCATATTTTCCCTCATCAGCAGAACATTTCAATCAGCTAAGTGGAGTTGGGGAGGATCTCAGGGCCACAGAGAATGGGTGGAGGCAAAATTGTGCAAAGGGGCACTAATGTCTCGAAGGGCTTTTCAGAGGTCCTGGGACAGAGCTGCCCTTCCATTCTCACATGGAGCTAGGACCTTGACTCATTTCCTCTCTCAGGCAGCAGTATCCACTCCAGGCTATGTATCAATGGGGACAGATATCAGCCTAAAACCACAGCATACAATGGGAGACCATTCAGGACTAGGTCACTGTAGTGAATAAAAACACTTCTATTAAAAGCCATCTGCATTCTGGGGCTTCATCAGGTACTTACTAAACATCATCTCTCATTTTCACAACAGCCCTGCCTGCCAAATGCTATTCTCTTCATTCTACTGATAACAAACTAAAACTCAGAGAGCTCAACTTGGCAAAAATCACACGTATCCCTGGAAGTTCACTTGCACGTGTGCCTTTTCCATTGTATCACAAAGCTTCTATCATCATCAAATGTTAGAGCCGAAAAAGACTGCTATACTTATAGTTTAACCCATTCACTTTATAAATGAAGATACAGAGAAAGTAAAATGATGAAGCTGAGGCCACAATGTAAGTGCCAGACCTTGCAGGAATCTAAATTCCCCATTCAGTGCTCGGGTCACTATGCGGAACCCATGACAATTCCCTTCTTGCCTTTGCAGAAGCGATAGAGGATCATTTGAGGATCAGGATAAATACTAGAACGTAATTCTCCTGTAACATGAATTCTCCCGTAACATGAATTCTCCCATAACACGAATTCTCCCATTTACCTCACCCTGGTTCTTACAGGACCCCTGGGACCTGTATGACGTCTGAGGACCTCCTGGGAACAGTATGAGGCTCCAATTCTAACCCCAAGACCTCCCTCACCATCTCCTCCTCAGTACAGGTTTCCTTGTGTACAACTATAAGGGAAAGGATGGACTCTCCAGGGTAGAAGTGAAAGTCCACCAAAAGAATAAAAACAGTAAGCATTGAAATTCAAGATTAGGAGAGGAATGATGGTAGACTGGAAATCCAGATGGCATTTCTACGATTGGAAAGTTTCTTCTTCTCTAAGAAACTACTCATCATGACTTCTGGAAAGCCCCATTAATTTCTCATCAGGTCAGTTTCTACTGCTGATATCATGTTTAAGTTCTGTGAAAAGACATTCTTATCCTATTAAGGTTTATGAATAAATGATGAAAACTGTGGCATATTTTAAATTGGACTGTTCTACTGATTAGGGACAGAAGGCTAAGAACAAAAAACCCTACACCCCATTTATTACACAAGAATAGGTATTCAGTCCATTTTGCTGGTGTCTCCTTTCTACTGTTCAAATCTTGCCCCTTCCCTCAAGTTAGTACTTCTGAAACTTGTATCAGCAAAATGTTGTTAGCAGATCTAGTGAAGATTTGTTCTATCAAGAGGCTAAAGCTGGTAACAAAAAGGTGGTTTGTAGATGATCTGGTAATTTCAGTGGTCACTGTTAGCAAAGCCCCAAATCATGGTTGATGACTGAGTCTTCAGTGACTCATCTTTGCGGTAAAAGGAGAGGGTTTCTGGGAACCACCCAGAATTTCAAGGACATCTGTTTAAAAGTGACAAGAAATCAAGGGCATCCTACCTGGTCTAAGGAACTCAACAAATTGAATCTTGTTAGTTTGACCTTTAGGAGTCATTACTGAGAGTCAGTCAGGAAAATTCCCATGTGGGTTGGGCCAGTGAGCTGGGGTTTTAGTAACCCTTATAACAGTACAGGGAGATGAACAGCCATGTACCATGTCTGGCTGTAGCACTGCGATGGAGTGGAAGAAAGAGTTAAGGCGTTTTATTGCTTTAAGGCTTCCCCTGCATTTCGATGTCTGTCCTGCCTTGTTCTAATTTCAAGGCCAGCAGGCCTACTGGCATTACAACAAGTACTAATTAGAAACAATGGTTTAAAAACCATCTCCTCCATCCTTTTGCCATATTGGAGTAGTTCATAACAGAACTGCAACAGGGCTCCAGCTAGCATGAAATTGAAAACATTTTCCTGAGGATTATGTACTGGTCACCTTTTCTAGTTCCTTACCTGAAGAAAAATGGTTACTATAGTATAGGGGTGGGTTTTCAAATTTAGCTATTATGTCTTCAGTGGCCACTTACTGATGTAAGTCTAGAGCTCAACAGACTGCTATCTAATCTCTCACCACTGCAGTGAGGAAGGCTAGGCACACTGAAATCCCCCACACCATGCCATAAAGTAAGCCCATCCTTCTCAGTAAGTGGATGCCTAATAACAATTAAAAGCAGAGGGAAAGAGATCTTTCAACTGAGAAGTGCTACAGGCAGTTAAATAGAGAAGAGAAGAAGCACTTCACAGTTTTGTGATAATTGTATGGATAAATATGAAATGCAATATTTAACACTAATCTAGCATTAAGAGCAGAAGTTATTTATTCTTAAAATAGTCTTTTCAAAAATGAAATACCACTGATTCTGAGCTTTAAAGATAACTTTGAAAGTAGGTATATTTCTACTTTAAAGAATGTTTCTAAAATCCATCTAATCCACCATCTCCTCCATCTCCTGCCTTAGTTCTCAGGGATGAAAGGAGAGCTCTGTTATATTTTCCAAGCCAATGACACATTCTTGTTTTCAGAAATGTTGAAATATCAAGATAAATATGTACTTCAAATAATATAGTAGTAAAAGTCTGAAGACAGAGAATCTTTGGCACCTTCAATGATGCTGATATGAAAAGGGCTCCTTTAACTCTACTGTGACTTGTGTGCTAATGGTCATAAGATGGCTGCTATAGCACCAGGCATCATGTCTACACTTGAAGGAGGAAAAAGAAAGGAGCACAGGACAGCAGTGACACAACTGCTATTTTATCATAAAGACAATTCCTTTCCAGAAGCCTCCTAACATAATCTCACCTTCATTGTCAATAACATAGTCCTATGACCTCATATACTGTAAGAAAAGCTGGAAAATGTAGTAGCTGCAAAGGAGAATGCAATTTCTGACTAGTCTAACCTTATCTCAAATCAGGAAATGAACCTGTGTAATTATTATTCCAAACAAAATCAAGGCTTATTACCAAGAAAGGAAGCAAGAAATAGCTTTTGGAGTGTTTAGGAGGCAACTAGTTATGTCTGCTAGGTTCTGTAAAAAAGGAAAAGAAAAATGATATTCGTTTAAAATTTTAGCTGCTTTTCTTAAATTAGCAGTTGGAGAAAATCTCTGGTTTTAGACAAGAGAAATAATAATCAGGGGTCTAAAGAGACTGGGATATTTATGTAAGTTACTGACTTTACTCAGCGATCTAGAACTCACATACTGCTACATAGATACTATAAATTTCAGACTTTTAATTTCAAATCTGTTATGTGATTCATTCTCCTTCCCTGTCAAATGCTATATAATTTCAATAGCATCTCTGGCCTATAAGATATCAATAAGATTAATAGGTTTTTCTGTTTGATGTTTTATAAAATTATGGCTAATTTTCTGGTATGATTAAAGGATAGCATCTTTAAAAGTCTAATTTAATGGATAATGTATAGGCTAAACGAGGAAAACTACTGGGGAAAGTCTCTGTTCTCATGGCCCCAAATGTATTGTTTTCCATCCATATACAGATGTTTTTATTAGCACATAATTAACATAAAGTGTATACATACCCTTTTCCTCTTGTAGTAAGTAGGTAGTGATGAAGAATAATGAACTCCTGGGCTTCCCTGATGACTCAGTGGTAAAGAACCCATCTGCCAATGCAGGAGACACAGGTTCAATCCTTGATCCGAGAAGATCCCACACGCAACAGAGAAACTAAGTCCATGCGCTACAACCACTGAGCCTGTGCTCCAAAGCCCAGAAGCCGCAACAAGAGAAGCCACTGTGATGAGAAATCCAAGCATTGCAACTGCAGCTAGAAAGCAGAGAAAAGCCAGCACAGCAATGAAGGCCCAGCACAGCCAAAAATAAAATAATAAATAATAGTGAACTCCTTTAATACCTTCTGTGGGGTTAATTAAATAAGTGCTAAAACTAAAGTAATATGAAAGCCTCATTAATCAGCCAATCCTGATATCTGATGTTGACTGGCGTCAGAATAACATTGGAACAATGTGTTCCAGTAACACTGGAACACTGAACTCCATTCCACTGATACTTTTTGTTAACAGCTCTTTAGGAGTTGACCTTCACCAGGAATCCTTGAGGGGAGAGAAGGAATCCTATTATTATTGGACCTGAGTAGTCTGTAACACACCAGGATTTTATGGAAACCTGACATGAGAGAAATACAAGCCATCTAGCGAGTTAAAGAGCTTCCAAGCATAGGCAACAAGATGAGCTTCGAGGCCAGGTGGTCAGGATTCATATGGCTCTCCTACTTACTATGCTGTATGATTTCCATCACTTACTTGTTCTCTGAGGTTTTTTTTTTTTTTTTCATAGCCAGCATAGTTTCTATCCAGGATAGATACTCAGCAAGTGGCTGATACTAATTAACATTCAGGCTCCTTCTCAGTCAAACTTAGAAGGTAGGAATGTGATTTGGAGTTTCCCAGAAAGCTGCTGACATTTCCGTACCCCCAGCATCCACCACCACCCCCCAAAAAAAACCCCACATCATCTGTCATGTGACAAGTCCTAGGACCCAGTGATCCGTGCCTTTGGTTTACAATGAAGTAGCACTTCCCAGAGATCATAAGGTCTCTAAGGACAAAAGTTTATTATTAACCTCTGCAGCTGTCCTTCTTATTTCTAGTATAGATCTTCTTCTGTTTTAATACATTCTTCTGTTTTAAGACACTAATACTTCTTCTGTTTTAAAACATCAGGGGCTAAATAAATATTTATAGAAAGAATTACACTAATTTAATTTAAATGTATAGTCCTTGCAATGAAGAATAATGAATTACATCTATTATAGGAGGAAAAAAAAAAAAACCTATCAGGTCCCTTTCAAAAGGAACAGGGAAGGGAGAGAAAATGAGAATGTGTCCCAAATAGTAAACAACTGTCCCAGAGGGTCTTTGTTGGATTACCCAGAGATAGAAAGAGAATGGACCTAGGCAGAAGCACCAAAAGAAGTTTTTAGGAAGTTATCTTATAGCTTCAGGAATAAAAGAATCACAACAACAAAATGCAGTCATCATATAAAATATCAGAACTTATTTTTCAATATGGTAATATGTTCTATTAAATGAAAATAAAGATATGTGTCTTATAGTGTTTTTGAACCTTTAGGGCCTCCAAAGATTTCAATCTGGCCTTGCTGGAGGCATGGGAATAACCTGTCAAACATTGCCTAACCCAAGTGATCAGGTTAGTATCCGCAGAGGTAGGTATGTGGATAGAATGTATCTTCCCACAGCAACTCTGGTTCATGACAAGATGCTTGCTCCAACTTAGGTCAGAATTACTCCAGATATACACTGAGATCTGGAGTTTGGAGAGGACAGTGAGTTGAAGATGTAAGTTTCAGTATGCGATAGTATTTAACATACAAATATTTCAGATTCTTCTAAACCAAGTAGCATCCCTACCTTTATGTCTTCAACACTGTGGGTCCAACCACTAGCCTCTCTGACAAATTTCCCAGCTGTGCAGGGAAATACCCACAAAACATCATCCTATATATCCTAGGGTACAAAGGACTGCTTGGGCAGCAAAAGAAAAAAAAAAAAAAAGCAGCAGCTGTGGCTTTTTGTCTTACCCAGTGCAGAGAGAATCCTTTCTACAAGGCTTTTGCAGTGCCTGCCTGGTCAGTGCTCAGTGTTGGTAGCTGCAACCTTATCTCATCGGACTCTTTGCATCTCTACCAACCTGTTAGCTCTTTGAGGGCAGGAACTGTCTTTTATAGTCCATACCATTCATTTTCTATTGCTATTGTAACACAAAACTGCCACAGACTTAGTGGCTTAAAATCTTACCCTTAAGGAGATCAGAAGCACAAACCGGTCTCACTGGACTAAAGGTGAGGGGTCAACAGAATTGGGTTGTTTCTGGAGGCTCCAGGGGAGAATCTATTACTGCCCTGTCCTTTTCAGCTTCTGGACGGTACCTGCACTCTTTGGCTTGTGGCCTCATTTTTGTCTTCAAAGCCATACAACAACACTGGGCTGAGATCTTTTTATGTTGCCCTCTCACTGGTGCTCCTCCTTCTGCTTCCCTTTTCCACTAATAAGCACCCTTGTGACTACTGTGGACCCACCTGAGTAATCCAGGTTACTGTCCCCATTTCAAAGTCAGATGATTAGCAACTTCTATTCCCCTTTACCATGTAACCTATTCACCTGTTCTTAGGATTAGGATGTGGACATCTTTGGGGGAACTCGGTTTGGAATCCATAGCTCTAAGTACAATGTTTAGTGCATTTCAGCTCTCAATCAATGAAAATGAATGAATGAAAGAACAAGTGAAGCAGTTAATGCATCTCTCAGTGCCTGCAGCTAGGTGTTTTCCTCCAGAAAATAGCCTACTTTTAAGGAGCATACCTGCTCATCTATTTTTAGTGGGATTTGGAGAAGAGAGAGAGATGTAAAGCAGTTTGTGGATAGTTTAAAATTACCATCTTGATAATTTAGGTTATTTAGGATACCTTAAAATTAGGTATCAGTAGATGAAAGGAGTGATGGTGGATTAGACGCTAAGTCCTTTCCAACTCTTGTGACCCCGTGGACTGTATGCCTGCCAGGCTCTTCTGTCCATAGGAATTTCCAAGCAAGAATACTGGACTGGAGTGGGTTGCCATTTCCTTCTCCAGACGAAAGGAATAGAAAACCTTAAAGAAAGAAAACATTCGGTATCCAATCTTCTACCAATCTAAAGCAATAGGTAGTAAAAATGAACATATATGCATATGTGTATATCTGAATCACTTTGCTATACACCAAAAACTAACAAAACATTGTAAATCAACTGTAATTTAAAAAAAAATCTTATCTGTAACTTAGTGTATGAAATCTACTCTTTACTTATGGGCTTGTGATTCTAGTAATCCAGAGAACCGAATCCAAAACAGTTTAATCCTCTGACTGACACTAATGCTGAAAATAATTTTCAAGTATTTTTCCATGATTCTGTATAAATATCATATCATAGCCAGATCATCAAAGCAGTGAGAACCAACCAGAAAAATGCCTTCACCTACCCCCATACCCACAGAACTCTGTCTTCCCCCATTACACTCTAATTGTATTATTTGACCATCCATCTTTCCTATTTGTCCATGAGTTTCCTGAGAATAGTGCTCATCTGCCTCTCTAACTTATTATTGCAAGCCCAGTGCTGGGCCCATGGTAGGCGTTCAATCAACCATTGGTGAATGTCTTTGTTCAATTACTATGCACAAAGCACAAGTTGAACCAGAGGCAGTTTTTCATTATTACCATATTCATCCTTATACCTTAAGGACTCAGGCTTAAATTTCTCTTGGGAAAACTGCCCTTTGACTCATTCATCAGACTCTGACCTTAGACTGCCTTGAACAGATATTCATTAGTCAGTTAATCAACAAACTGTTCTATGTCCCACACAGTGGAATAAGAACACTGTGTATCACCACTCTGATTGTGTTACTGATGAAGTTACAGAAGTGGAAATTCCTCTTCAGAGCATCTTCAGGTTGAGTCTTGACACAAGAAACATTCCGTGGGTGTTATCTGAGAACACACTGTAAGCAAAGTTTATAAGTTGGGTTTATTTGATTTTTATTTCATTTTTCAAATCTAACTCCCTTGAATCTGTGAGTAATCTTGTGCAATTATGAAAATTTGATTCATCCTGGGAATCAATTCCAAATACTTTATCCTTTCAAAGAGGTGCTGCTTTTGTCATGATGGTGAACAGATTTTCAAGCCGTGGTTCACGGAACCACAGACTTTCCTAGGGGTTGTTGAGAAGCCTATTTATGTAAAACATGCAATATATTTTCTCAAATTCTACCCTAACATGGCATTAAAAGCTTTAGCTCTACAGTATGAAAAAAGTTTAAAAAAATTTTTTAAAAGTCAGTGCACATTAAAAGGAAAGAAAATATTTTGTGCATGTAAACTCTCTCACCACTGAGTTCTGCTTATCAGCAACTCCAATTCCAATCTGCATCCAGGCAGCAGCTTAAGATAATATAACAGAACTCCGAGCGAGTATGCAGTGTGGTGATTTGGTCTATAATCTTATATTCATCCAGACTATACTTATGAGAGGAACAATACTCGACAAATTCAAGGTTTAAGAGCATGACCCTGGAACCAGACTTCCTGAGTTTGATTGTCAGTTTGGCCAGTTATTGGCTGTGTGACCTTGAGAAAAGTTTCTTAACTACCTCAGTGTTCTCTACTATCAAATGGAATATGATAAAAGATATCATCTCAATGAATTGTTACAAGGATTAAAGATTTTTAATATATTAATATATACAAAAATCAAAGTGCAGGGCTTGGAACAAGGTCAGCACTATTGTGGTTACCACTATCTGGAATGCCTGTTGTGTCCCTAATTGGTCCCCTTCAGTCCCGTGCCTGTAAATGATATCTCTGCTACACAACACTCCTTAAGTACAGAGCGACATCACTGGTTGTTCCTCTGAGCTTCAGGTGCGCACAACTGAAGTCTTCCTGACATGGCCCCTTGGATGACTTATAAGCATCTCAAATTTCACAGACCTAAAACAGAACTGTTGACATTCCCACAAAGCTGCTCTTCTCCAAGTCTTCCCTAGTAATTAGCACTGCCATATACTCCATTGCTCAGGCCCAAAACTTTGGAATAATCCATTGTTCCCATAGTCTAGTAATCCTATTCGCATTAACTATGAAATGCATCCTAAAAATAGCCAGGTATCTTTTCTACACCCATGGCTTCCACCCTAGTCCAAGAAACTCCGGTCTTTTACTTGGACTACTGGAGCAAGAACTTTGAACAGATCTCCACACATCCTCTCTTGCCCTCCATAATCCATTTTCTACCATCATGGCTTACTATCAGCCTCCAAATATAATCAGAGCTCCTCACTGGCCTAGAAGAGCCCAAATGATTTGTCTCCTGTCTACATGAGCTGTGAGCTTTGTGTGCACTTAGTCATGTCTGACATTCTGCAACCCTATGCACTGCAGCCCACCAGGATCCTCTGTCCATGGAATTTTCCAGGCAAGAATACTGGAAACAGTTGCCATTTCCTCCTCCAAGGGATCTTCCTGACCCAGGGATCAAACTTCAGTCTCCTGCATTGCAGGTAGATTCTTTACCATCTGAGTCCCCAGAACAATCACATCTGACAGGTCTCTGTCCCCCGGGCACAAACCAAGCTCCTTACAGTCTCAGGTCTTTGTGTTTGCTTTCTTCTCTATCTGAGAGGTTCCTCACTTGGGATTTTGGTTGAGTCTTTTTTCCCATTAATCTCTCAGTTTCCTCCTCAGTGCTCTCCATCCTCATCCCTGCAGTTGTTCACTATTAGATTGTTAAATCACACCATCTTATTTACTGTGTCACATTTATTACTAGCTAGAATCAGCCCATTTATTTTGGGGTTATCTATCATTGATCACAATAAACTGTGGAGAATTCTGAAAGAGATGGGAATACCAGACCACCTGACCTGCCTCTTGAGAAACCTGTATGCAGGTCAGGAAGCAACAGTTAGAACTGGACATGGAACAACAGACTGGTTCCAAATAGGAAAAGGAGTTCGTCAAGGCTGTATATTGTCACCCTGTGTTTTTAACTTATATAGAGAGTACATCAGGAGAAACGCTGGGCTGGAAGAAGCACAAGCTGGAATCAAGATTGCTGGGAGAAATATCAATAACCTCAGATATGCAGATGACACCACCCTTATGGCAGAAAGTGAAGAGGAACTAAAAAGCCTCTTGATGAAAGTGAAAGTGGAGAGTGAAAAAGTTGGCTTAAAGCTCAACATTCAGAAAACAAAGATCATGGCATCCGGTCCCATCACTTCATGGGAAATAGATGGGGAAACAGTGGAAACAGTATCAGACTTAATTTTTCTGAGCTCCAAAATCACTCCAGATGGTGACTGCAGCCATGAAATTAAAAGACGCTTACCCCTTGGAAGGAAAGTTATGACCAACCTAGATAGCATATTCAAAAACAGAGACATTACTTTGCCAACAAAGGTCCATCTAGTCAAGGCTATGGTTTTTCCTGTGGTCATTTATGGTTGTGAGAGTTGGACTGTGAAGAAGGCTGAGCACCGAAGAATTGATGCTTTTGAACTGTGGTGTTGGAGAAGACTCTTGAGAGTCCCTTGGACTGCAAGGAGATCCAACCAGTCCATTCTGAAGGAGATCAGCCCTGGGATTTCTTTGGTAGGAATGATGCTAAAGCTGAAACTCCAGTACTTTGGCCACCTCATGCGAAGAGTTGACTCATTGGAAAAGACTCTGATGCTGGGAGGGATTGGGGGCAGGAGGAGAAGGGGATGACAGAGGATGAGATGGCTGGATGGCATCACCAACTCAATGGACGTGAGTCTCAGCAAACTCCAGGAGTTGGTGATGGACAGGGAGGCCTGGCGTGCTGCGATTCATGGGGTCGCAAAGAGTCAGACATGACTGAGCGACTGATCTGATCTGATCTATCATTGATCGGTCTATACTGGGCATTCAGTAAATCCTAACACATACTAGGCCCTGTGGCAGAAGAACAGTCCCCTAAAGATGTCTATGTCCTAATCTTCAGAACCTGTGAATATGTCACCTTACACAGCAAAAGGGAATTTTCAGATGTGCTTGTATAAAAAATCTTGAGATACAGAGATCAGGATCAGGATTTTCTGGCATGGCCCAATATGATTACAAGGGTCCTTATGGAAGGACCACAAAGGTTCTACAAGAAGGTCACCATCAGAAAGACAGGAGATGTGACAGTGAGAGCTGAAAATGGAGAGGCACTTTGGAAGTGGAGGAAGGGAACATCACCGTGCAATGCAGGCGGCCTTTAGAAGCTGAAAAAGGCAAGGAAACAGGTTCTCCTCTGGAGACTCCAGAAGGATGCAACCCTGCCAACACCTTGATTTTAGCTCCATAAGATCAATTTTTGATTTCTGACCTTCAGAGCCAGTAAGTTAACAAATGTGTGTAGTTTATCTGTAGTAATTTGTTACAGCAGCAATAGGAACAAAAGAGTTCTAAATGTTAGGGATAAAACAGTGAAGAATAAAATAGTAGACATGCCTTTCTGCCCTCATAGAAGTTATAAACTATGAATAGTAGAGGATAAAAAGCAAAGAGTAAATAGTAAAAATATATTCTGAGGAAAACTAGAAGGTAAGACGCACTAAGGGGAAAATAAAGCAGGAAAAAGAGATAGGAAAGACAGACTGGAAGCTACTACAATTTTACTAGTATTTTGGGAACACTAAGAGCTTAAACACTTGAAGGAGGGAAGGGAGACACAATGCAGACAAAGGGGAAGAGAATCCTAGACTGAGGGAAGAGCCGCCGATGACTTAGAAGGGGGCGTGCTTGACGTATTAAAGCAGTGGTGTCCAACCTTTTTGGCACTAGGGACTGGTTTCATGGAAAACAATTTTTCAGTGGACAGGGGGTGGGGAGATAGTTTTTGGATGATTCAAGCACAGTAGGATTCACACTCCCTTGAGAATCTAATGCCAGGAGACAAGGCTCAGAGAGAAAATGTGAGCAATGGGGAGCAGCTGTAAATACAGATGAAGTTTTGCTTGATTGCCCACTGCTCACCTCCTGCTGCGTGGCCAGATTCCTAACAAGCCGTGGACCACTTTCATATAAATGGGATTGAGTATGTAAAAAAAAAAAATCAGGGAGAAAGGGAAAGATACATCCAACTAAACACAGAGTTCCACAGAAGAGCAAGAAAAGACAAGAAGGCCTTCTTCAATGAACAATGCAAAGAAACAGAGGAAAATAACAGGAAGGGAAAGACTAGAGATCTTTCCAAGAAAATTGGAAATATTAAAGGAACATTTTATCCAAAGATGGGCACAATAAAGTACAGTAACAGTAAAGACGTTAAGAAGCAGAGGAGAGCAAGAAGAAATGGAAAGAATACACAGAAGAATGTACAAAAAACATCTTAATGACCCAGATAACCACAATGGTGTGGTCACTCAGGCAGATCCAGAGATTCTGGAGTGTGAAGTCAAAGGGGCCTTAGGAAGCACTGCTGTTAATAAAGCTAGTGGATGTGATAGAATTCTAGCAGAGCTACTTAAAATCCTAAAAATGATGCTATCGAAGTGCTGTGCTCAGTATGTCAGGAAATTTGGAAAACCCAGCAGTGGCCACGGGACTGGAAAAGGTCAATACTCATCCCAATTCCCAAAAAGGGCAGTACTAAAGAATGTTCAAGCCACCGGACAGTTGCACATATCTCCCATGCTAGTAAGGTTATGCTCAAAATTCTGCATGCTAGACTCAGTGAAACATGCTTATGTGAACAAAGAACTTCCAGATGTCCAAGCTGGATTTAGAAAAGGCAGAGGAACCAGGGATCAAATTGCCAACATTAACTGGGTCATAGAAAAAGCAAGAGAATTCCAGAAAAACATCTACTGCTTCACTGACTACGCGAAAGCCTTTGACTGTGTGGATCATAACAAACTGTGGAAAATTCTTAAACAGATGGGAATAGCAGGCTACTTTACCTGTCTCTCGAGAAACCTGTATGCAGAACAAGAAACAACAGTCAGAACTCTGCATGGAACAACTGACTGGTTCAGGATTGAGAAAGGAGTAAGACAAGGCTGTTTACTGTCACTCTGTTTATTTGACTTATATGCAGAGCACATCATGAGAAATGCCAGGCTGGGTGAGTTACAAGCTGGAATCAAGATTGCCAGGAGAAATAGCAACAATTTCAGATATGCATATGATACCACTCTAATGGCAGAAAGTGAAGAGGAACTAAAGAACCTCTTGAGGAGGGTGAAGGAGGAGAGTGAAAAAGCCAGCTTGAAACCAAATATTAAAAAAACTAAGATCATGGCATCCAGTCCCATCACTTCATGGCAAATAGAAGGGGAAAAGGTGGAAGCAGTGGCAGATTTCCTCTCCTTGGGCTCTTAAATCACTGCAGATGAAGACTGCAGCCATGAAATTTGAAGACCATTTCTTCTTGGCAGGAAAGCTATGACAAAATTAGACTGTGTGTTAAAAAGCAGAGACATCACTTCATTGACAAAGGTCCATATAGTCAAGGCTATGATCTTTTAAGTAGTCATGTGTGGTTGAGAGAGCTGGACCATAAAGAAGGCAGAGTGCTGAAGAATTGATGCTTTTGAATTGTAGTACTGGAGAAGACTCTTGAGAATCCCTTGGACAGCAAGGAGATCAAACCAGTCAATCCTAAAGGAAATCAACTCTGAATACTCATTGGAAGGACTGATGCTGAAGCTGAAGCTCCAATACTTTGGCCACCTGAGGCTGAGAAAGACTGAAGGCAAAAGGAGGAGAGGATGAAAGAGGATGAGATGGTTGGATGGCATCACTGATGCAATGGACATGAACTTGGGCAAATTCGGTGTGGGACAGGGAGGCCTGGTGTGCTGCAGTCCGCGGGGTCACAAAGACTCAGACACAACTCGGCGACTGAGCAAAAAACAAACAAAAACAACATTCCATTGTATGGATATACCACAGTTTCCCTATCCATTCACCCATGGAAAAATGTTTGGGTTGTTTATAGTTTAGGGATATTATAAATAATGCTTCTATGAACATTTATGAATAGGATTTTTTCGGTGACAAGTATTAATTGCTCTAGGATGAATATCACGGAGGGTAATTGCTGGATCATATGGTAAGTAAACATATAACTTTATTTAAAAAATAACTGCCAAGCTGTTTTCTTGAATGATTGTTTCAGTTTTCATTCTTTTCACCAATAGATGAGAGATCCATCTGTTCCGGATACTTGATAAAAGTTGCTATTATCAATATAATTTTTATTTTAGCCTTTTTAACAGGTGTGGGGTGATGTCTCACCATGGCTTTAATGAGAAAATTATTTAATGGCTAATTATGTTGAATATATTTTCATGGCTTATTGGCCATTTGTCTTTTCTCTCTAGTGATATGTCTGTTCAGTATATTTTGCCCATTTTCTAATTGGGTTGTTTATCTTCTCATTATTGAGTTTAGAGAGTTTGCTATATATTCTACATACAAATCTTTTGTCAGATAATGTGATTTGCAAATATTTCTCTCCAATTGCGAATTGTCCTTTAATTCTCTTAGCAGCGTCATTCTCAGAGCAAAAGTTTAGAAAGTTCATACGGTCCAATTTACTGATTTTTCTTTTATGGATTGGTTTCTGGGGTCATGTCTAAAACTCTGCTTAGTCTTAAATTATGAAGATTTTCTTTTATGTTTTCTTCTAAAAGTTTTAGAGATGTGTACTTTAAATTAGATTCATGATCAATTTTGAGTTAGTTATTTTATAAAATGTGAGTTTTAGGTTGAGGTTCATCTTTGTGCCAATGGATATGCAATTGTTTTAACACCATCTGTTGAAAAGACTGCCCTTTCCTCATTGAAGTGCTTTTGCATTTCTTGGCCACACTTGTATATTCTATTTCTGGAGTTCTGACTTTGTTCTATATCATACTGTGTTTTAATTGTTGAATTCCTTGTCTTTCTCACTGGACTTGAACCTAAGCATTGTGTTTTTCTCAATTCTGCTTCCAGGGCATTTGGCACAATGGACATTCTACAGTGAACATAGAGTAAATAAAGTTGATGAAATGAATGAAAGAAACTTGGCTCCTTTGGTTGGTTTTTATAAGTGATGATCCATCTAGTCAGCTTATATTTTTTGAGAGGAAATGAAAAACATTTTCACTAAATTATCTGTTATCCTTTCCAACATTTATTTGGTATCCATCTGTTCACATCACTTAATAGCTTTCTGAATCAATATTACTACATTTCATGAAATATGTGCACAAATATACTTACTCCAGGAGAAGGAAATGGCAACCCACTCCAGTATTCTTGCCTAAAGAATCCTGTGGAGAGAGGAGCCTGGTGGGCTGTTGTCCATAGGGTGGCACAGAGTCAGAAACGACTGAAGTGACTTAGCATGCATGCATGCACTGGAGAAGGAAATGGCAACCCACTCCAGTATTCTTGCCTGGAGAACCCCAGGCATGGAGGAGCCTGGTGGGCTGCCGTCTATGGGATCACACAGAGTCAGACACGACTGAAGTGACTTAGCAGCAGCAGCAGCATGCTTACTCTAAGAGAACTTCAATATGAGATTTGGTCCTTGTTCTTAAAGAACTTGCATCTCACAACACAGCATCATGATAACAAGCAGGGACTTCATGGTCAATCCAAACCAAGATGAGTCCACATAGCCACACACTAGCTGTGTGACCTTGAGCAAGTTGGTCAATTATTAAGGCCTCAGTTAGTCAGTGTGTACAATGCTGATGATAACAGCACATACCTCATTAGGGCAATGCAATGGTAAAATCTGGTGATGTAATTATTAGCAGAGTGTCCTTCTACTATTTAGTAAAGACTTAATAAATGCTAGCCTATACTATTTATTCCCATGTATTAATGTTATATATATATATAACATATATCATTTTATATATGTAATATACAGATAATATTTTTATATTAAATGTAACTTTAACTAAGGAAGAGTTTTTTGAGGTGGACTTGACGAGGCTTCAGCAAAATGAATAAAGAAAATATCCTTGTTCTATCTTACAACCTAAGTCAAAATTATAAATCGATTTTCAAAATCACTTTGTGGTCAGCGGTCCTTCTGATTTCTAGCTAAATCACAAAATCTGATATAAATAAGCATGAGGCATTTTCAAATCAGCAGTAAGTACATTTTTCAGAATTGCTCAGAGCAAATAGAAGTATTTACCCAATAAAAAGAGAAAGTTGCTGAGTTGGCAGGCTGCATTTTGATTACAGAGGACTGGCTATCCCAAAAAGTTAAATAAAACTTTCTTTTGCTCTCAGGAAACCATTTATGCTTTGCAATAGAAATGGTACTTATGTGAATATAATACTCTTTGCAATCATTAATCCTATCCCTTTAAACATCCTAATGGGCCCTACTGAATTTTCTAATTATTCTATGCTTTCTGTGAAGACATTACTCTAAGTGCTCATTATAAACAAATGAGTACACAAACATTTGGTGTATTAACAGATTTTCACCCTTTATAAACATCAAATATGTTTTATCATTTCTGTATGTAGTATGTAGAGATCTCTTCTGCCAGTAGATACTAGTGGATGAAATGAAAGTAAAATAGAGTTCTAATGCCTCTAAAGTTTCATGATGATGTGCCATGGGTTCTAGGTGAGTGAAGAGGGCAGATCTTTGCTGGCTTCTAAGACAGCTCCTGAGCAGCTGAGATGTCTGTCTTCTGACCCCAGGTCTTCTACTGGGGTCCATGAACATTTTTAAACATTGCATCTTTTTATTAAGAAAATCCATATCATATCCAGATGGAATCTGCTGGGTGACATTTTTGAAAACACTATAACACCCACTGGGGGCCATGTGTCAACTGCTGATTCCCTGAAAATACCACCCCAACAACCTGTGGCTGAAGCAAATGCACGTTTATTACTTACTGCAATAAGGAGGACTACCACCTTGACAGAGTCTTTGTAGCATCCTGGAGGGGAGAAGAAAAGGATAAGAGATACCTATGAGGTCTGAGGTCTGTTTTAGGTGACTTTTTCACTGGTAGAAGGTAGGGTGCGGGAGTTTGAATGGGGTTGGGCAAAGGCTGGGCAATGCTGACAACATTGGTAGGACAGGTGGAGTGAGGTGAGATTTGGGAGGGAATCTTGAAGGTGGTCAGTTCTCTGGGTAAACCTAGAGAGATCTAGTGTGCTGAGAAGGGATAAGGAAGCTAGCTGCATGGTCCATTGTTCAGAAAAATGGATTTTCCAGAAGTTCCTGAAATAAGTAAGCAAGTTTTTTTAATGTTATCTTCCTAAACAATTATTTCTTGGAATAACATCATCCTGTTAATAAAGTGATAGCCAGCCATGTGATTGGAGCCAGTTTTGGTTCTCAAGAGGCTGATGAATACATGACTTGGAGGCTCAGAGGTGTTCTTTATTGATTCTTTCCTTTGAGTTAAGGTACTGATGTCTCTAGGATGTGTCTCTTTAAATATAATTTCCCTCAAAAGTGGTAGAAAAATACATTGTTAACAGTATAAAATTAATCAGTAATTACAGGTTATTTAATGATTAAGTATATTATTTAATGATTAAATTATTAATCAGAAATCAGTCCCCTGAAAGGTCGCAGAAAGAGGCAAGGAAATATGGTTTGTTTGGTTTTTTTGAAGAAGGTATGGGGAGTTGACTGCCAAATTGGAACTCCACTGCCTCAGGAGGATGGACTGCAGCTCTTTTCTAGATTATCATTATTTGTTTTCCTATTCTACTCCCATTCTAGTAAAAAAAAAAAAAGCCTCTTTTAATTCCTTATTGTCTTTTTATGTAGTAACTTTTCTTTTACATCAGATACACTTTTCCCTTAATTTCTCCTTTATCCTTCCAGTGAAATAGAGATATATAAATACAGCTGTATCTAATACTTTTTTCAATATGGCCTCAGGTCAACATCCTTAAATTCAAGCTGAAATTCTTTTATATCTACTATTCTCCAGATTAAATTCTTAGACAAGTCTTTTCTCCCTATTCTCCTTAAAGTGTAACTCCATTCACCTAGGCTAAGGATACAACAGGTATCTCCTAACCTTCAACCATTCTAGACCCTCCTATCTCACTTGAGATTTTTCTTCCCTTTAAAGATTATTACTAGAAAGATGGTAACGATAACCCTGTATGCAAGACAGCAAAAGAGACACAGATGTATAGAAGTCTTTTGGACTCTGTGGGAGAGGGCAAGGGTGGGATGACTTGGGAGAATGGCATTGAAACATGTATATTATCATATGTGAAACGAATCACCAGTCCAGGTTCGATGCATGATACAGGATGATCGGGGCTGGTGCACTGGGATGACCCAGAGGGGTGGGATGGGGAAGGAAGTGAGAGGGGGGTTCAGGATGGGGAACACATGTACATCCGTGGCAGATTCATGTCAATTTATGGCAAATCCAATACAATATTGTAAAGTAATTAGCCTCCAATTAAAATAAATTAATTTATATTAAAAAAAAGATGTGAAGAAAATATTTCAAAATATGAACAGTTGTTATCCATGGTTGCCGCTGCTGCTAAGTCGCTTCAGTCGTGTCCGACTCTGTGCGACCCCATAGACGGCAGCCCACCAGGCTCCCCCGTCTCTGGGATTCTCCAGGCAAGAACACTGGAGTGGGTTGCCATTTCCTTCTCCAATGCATGAAAGCGAAAAGTGAAAGTGAAGTCTCTCAGTCGTGTCCAACTCCTAGTGACCCCATGGACTGCAGCCTACCAGGCTCCTCCATCCATGGGATTTTCCAGGCCAGAGTACTGGAGTGGGGTGCCATTGCCTTCTCCGGTTATCCATGGTTAGGTAACAATTAATTTTGCTTTCTTTATATTTTTAATATTTACATATGATGCTACAATGGAATGTAGTATTTTTATTTTTAAAACAAGTCATTAATTAAAATGTATTATTTTTATTTTTAAAAATAAATAAAGATTATTAGTAAAGTTGACTTCCTCCTCCTCTCAAGTTTTCCCTATCTCATTTTCAGTTCATGATTTTCTCATTCCTTTCCAAATCTACTATTCCCTTAAAGTTTCACTTTTCTTCTGTTTTCATAAATATCTTCTCATCTATCACCACCTCAAACCTTTCCAGCATCACCAGCACACAAGGTTATCAGAGCTTTCTTCTGTTAGTATGTAAAAACCAAATTCCAAACTGAATAGTAGATAATTTTCCTTAGAACATTAATACTCTTAAGACAGGTTCCTGAAGATATATACACACATATATATAATTGAGTTTTTCTCTCAAAACAAAGATGACACATTAATAGATTAATGAATGAAGTAAATAAAAATGTTGTCATTGCCTAGTATTTTGCTTCCTAGGAATGTATCCCAAAATAGAAAAAAAGGAGAAAGATCCACATAAGGCTTCTGTAAGCCATGTTAAGGGTGCAGGAATTTAATCTAAAGTCAATGTTAAGCCACTAAAATGTTTCAACTTGGTGATGATAATTTGCATTTTGAGTTCTAGAGGGTTCAGTTCAGTTCAGTTCAGTCGCTCAGTTGTGTCCGACTCTTTGCATCCCCATGAATTACAGCATGCCAGGCCTCCCTGTCCATCACCAACTCCTGGAGTTCACTCAAACTCACGTCCATCAAGTCGGTGATGCCATCCAACCATCCCATCCTCTGTCATTACCTTCTCCTCCTGCCCCTAATCACTCCCAGCATCAGAGTCTTTTCCAGTGAGTCAGTTCTTTGAATCAGGTGGCCAAAGTATTGGAGTTTCAGCTTTAGCATCATTCCTTCCAATGAACAACCAGGACTGATCTCCTTTAGAATGGACTGGTTGGATCTCCTTGCAGTCCAAGGGACTCTCAAGAGTCTTCTCCAACACCACAGTTCAAAAGCATCAATTCTTCAGTGCTCAGCTTTCTTTACAGTCCAACTCTCACATCCATACATGACGACTGGAAAAACCATAGCCTCGACTAGATGGACCTTTGTTGGCAAAGTAATGTCTCTGCTTTTGAATATGCTACCTAGGTTGGTCATAACTTTCCTTCCAAGGAGTAAGTGTCTTTTTATTTCATGAGATAATTAGTGGATGTTAATAAGATCTTGGGGTAAATTGTATATTGGATGTGAGAAAGAGAAATGTTAGGGTGAACTCTTAGCTTTCAGGTAGCACCACTCACTTAAATGGGAAGCACCAGAACTTTAGAACTTCATTGTCCAAAATGGTAGATATCAGTCATGTTTAAATTAATTAAAATTAAATAGAATTTAAAATTCAGTTCCTCAGTTATATTAGTCTCATTTCAAGTGCTAATTAGCCACTGGCTCCCAAACTGGCCAGTGCAGACAGATATGTAACATTTCCATCACAGTGGACATTCCTATTGGGCAACACTGTGCTGGAAGAGACCCATGTAACAGTGATGGCCAGGAGCTGTCACTCTGGTCACTTTCCTTTTTTAGGTTCTTTTACTAATGATTATACCTAATATTAAGAAACTCACATGTATACTCATCATCTAAAAACACACAAACTCACTTCTGTGTGCTGTTTTCATAACCTTTCACCCAAACGCTGCGTAAGGGCATGCTTAGTGACCTCGCCCAGACAGAGTCCAGTCCTCACAAGTTAACTGGAGGAAAGGGAAGTAAGAGATCACGCCAGTGCACGTGATTCCAATAATAATCGAGTACTTTAGGCTGAGTTTTCCCAAAAGCATATCCTAATAAAATAATTTTGTGGAAAATCACTTATTTTAAAGATGATACCAAGGAATTTAAGGAAGGAGTGAGAGAGTAAATAGTAGAAAACCAACAAAGGGTGCATTAATGGGTGGGTTACTGCTGTGGGCAGTGGTCCCAAGCCGGCTGGGGACCTTTGGGGCAATGTGAGAAGCAGTTCTTCCAAGAGGAAAGAAAGCAGGGATATTCATCTGCCAAATCCAATTTCTTTTTGATTAAGGATTGTTCCTGTGGAATCAAGTTCCCAACCTTCCCGAACTACCACTTTGGGTGTAGAGAAGGCACTCAGAGACACAAAGCAAATCATGGGCATACATAGGTACACTCTGCAAGTGACTTTGGGGACAGGCACGAACATGTGGGACAGGCACAAACAGCATCTGCTCTTCTGCTTCACCCTTTTCCAGCCTCAGAAATCATTTCCTTAGTGCGTCCCTTGGTGATCCAGTAACCATTAAAGGAAGTGTCATCCCACAACCCATGTAAGCCAAGGGAGAACACAAACACAGAGAGATCTGTACACAGGTTCCCTAGCTACATGCAGATATGGAGGGACAATCCGGAATTCAGTTTTACACATATTGAGTTTAAGGTCTCCTTAAATCATCCAAGTTGAGATATCATGTAGGCACTGGATATATAAGCCTGGAGCTCAGACAAAAGTTTGGAGAAATAAAAGACAGGCATCTATGTGTCATCTGCACATAGGTGTATTTGAAGCCATGGAAATGGATGATGTTCCCTAGAGAGAGACGATGCCGTCAATGAGGAGGTCTAGGGCTGGACTTGAGGAACTACCTAAAGCAATGCCCATATAGAGAAAGATGAGCCTGAGAAGAAGAGATGAAGCAGAACAGGAGCTGCCAGAGAAGAAGGAAAACAATCTTAGCAGCAAAAGACCAATGGAGGCAAAGAAAACAGTGCCCCAAGTTCTTCACAGATTAAAATCAACCAAAGAATAGAACAGCACTGAGATATGGAGGTTATCTGAAGTAACTTATTTTAAGTGATATCTCCTAAAGTTGGAACTGAGGTTGGGATAATTTTCCTTGTTCACAGATATAAAAATGGTGTATATAAAATGGAACCCAATTCAATATCAAAATGTTCATCACATATGGCTAACAAACACATGAAAAGATGCTCAACATCACTCATTATCAGAGAAATGCAAATCAAAACCACTATGAGATACCATTTCACACCAGTCAGAATGGCTGCAATCCAAAAGTCTACAAATAATAAATGCTGGAGAGGGTGTGGAGAAAAGGGAACCCTCTTACACTGTTGGTGGGAATGCAAACTAGTACAGCCACTATGGAGAACAGTGTGGAGATTCCTTAAAAAACTGGAAATAGAACTGCCTTATGATCCAGCAATCCCACTGCTGGGCATACACACTGAGGAAACCAGAAGGGAAAGAGACACGTGTACCCCAATGTTCATCGCAGCACTGTTTATAATAGCCAGGACATGGAAGCAACCTAGATGTCCATCAGCAGATGAATGGATAAGAAAGCTTTGGTACATATACACAATGGAGTATTACTCAGCCATTAAAAAGAATACATTTGAATCAGTTCTAATGAGGTGGATGAAACTGGAGCCTATTATACAGAGTGAAGTAAGCCAGAAGGACAAACACCAATACAGTATACTAACGCATATATATGGAATTTAGAAAGATGGTAACGATAACCCTGTATACGAGACAGCAAAAGAGACACTGATGTATAGAACAGGCTTATGGACTCTGTGGGAGAGGGAGAGGGTGGCAAGATTTGGGAGAATGGCATTGAAACATGTGAAATGTCATGTATGAAACGAGATGCCAGTCCAGGTTCAATGCACAATGCTGGATGCTTGGGACTGGTGCACTGGGACGACCCAGAGGGATAGTATGGGGAGGGAGGAGGGAGGAGGGTTCAGGATGGATTTTCTTTTAAAAATAACGAATTAATAAAAAAAAAAAGAAATGATAATTAATTAGTTAGATATTATAATTATGTGGCTCTTGTATTAAAATATTCTTTTCAGTCAGAGGTGAAATGACATGAAATTTGCTTTAAAATACTTAAGCAAAAAAAAAAATGAGTAGATTATAGTTGAAATAAGATTGGAAAAATTATGGAAATCATTGAGGCTGGTGATAGGTACCTGAGGGTTCACTGAACAACATTCTCTACTTTCTGTATCTTTGAAAATTTCCATAATAAAATGTTTTAAAGTGCTGAATAAAAAAATTTTAAAAAAAAGCAAAAAACAAAATGTTCATCATATGAATGAGGTTGGGATAAATTTCCTTGTTCACAGATATAAAAATGGTGTATATAAAATGGAACCCAATTCAATATCAAAATGTTCATCATATGAATGAAAATCGGGAGTTGAAAGAGTGATTGCAGAAAATTAGGGGTTTTTTCCCCTCTAAAGAGAACTAACAAATGAAAGTATCAAGTAATCTGTCAGATTTCTATACATAATGTTCTCTGAATTATCAGAACACTTTGAATATAATTTAAACTTTACTGTCCTGTAGAAAACTTGACTTAAAAAATAATGCCAGCAACAGTATGGCAGAGAAAATGATTATGTAAAATCCTGTGTTTACAATAAAAATGTAACTTTGATTAAGCATGAGTCAGACAAAACAAATCAGAAACAATCGGCTAGATCCGATGAATACGAGGATAGAACAACTCCCAGGTATCATAAAACATGCAACCCTAGGCAGCCCCCATATAAGACAAAGCTCTGAGAGAGCTGCAAAACCAACAAGAAACAAAAGCTTTCTGCATTTTGAGGGTGTGTAGAAAATATATCATGAGACCTTTCATAGAGTGTTTTAGTCTGTAACTTCTGAAGATGTCTTTGTGCAGTGTGGGTTTGAGCTAGAACATTTAATTTACTCTAGGCTAAGCCCTCCTTGAAACGTGTGTGTGAATGTGTGTGTGTGTGAGAGACAGAGAGAGAGAGAGAGAGAGAGAGAGAGAGAGAGAGAGAAAGAGACCTAATTAACAAGCACAAGTACACCCACAGCAATTCCACCAGAGTTTTAGGAATACGGGGCTCTAGGCAGGTAACAAATGAAGGATAAGCACACACAGGAAAAACAGAAACAAAAAAAGCACACAATACATAATTCCTGACTTTGTGAAAAGACTTCTCATGATGGTCCTCTAGCTAACAGGATGCTAACACAGAGCCCAAACCGAAGTGCCCTAAATGTGCGTTTAGAGCAGCCTCTCACACTGTAATGTGCTTATGAATCACCTGGGGATTTCTTTCAAAATGCAGATTCTGATTCAGTGGGTTTAGGGTGGAGCCTGATGTTCAATGTACAAAAAGCCCAGGTAATTGCCAGGTATCACCAGATACTGCTGGTCTTTGGGCCACATTTTGAGAAGAGTAGGATAAAATCTAGAAGTGAAAATTTTACCCCAAGAAGAGTAAAACGTAGGGGTAGCTACCAGAGATGAAAATGGGAAAGAAGACTCAAGACCAACATAGCGGGAGGAAAATAAGGAAGATCACCATATGAAGGTGGCCAGAGAGCGACAGTGGGCTGTAGACAAGCACAAGCAGCAGGAGTCTAACGGAGTGACCATCCTAAGGTTTTCACACTTTGTATCAGTTCAGTTCAGTCGCTCAGTCGTGTCTGACTCTGCAACCCCATGGACTGTAGCACGCCAGGCCTCCCTGTCCATCACCAGCTCCCGGAGTTTACCCAAACTCATGTCCATTGAGGCAGTGATGCCATCCAACCATCCCATCCTCTGTTGTCCCCTTCTCCTCCTGCCCTCAATCTTTCCCAGCATCAGGATCTTTTCTAATGACTCAGCTCTTGGCATCAGGTGGCCAAAGTATTGGAGTTTCAGCCTCAGCACCAGTCCTTCCAGTGAACACTCAGGACTGATCTCCTTTAGGATAAACTGGTTGGATCTCCTTGCAGTCCAAGGGACTCTCAAGAGTCTTCTCCAGCACCACAGTTCAAAAGCATCAATTCTTCAGCATTCAGCTTTCTTTATAGTCCAACTCTCACATCCATACATGACTACTGGAAAAACCATAGCCTTGACTAGACAGATCCTTGTTGGCAAAGTAATGTCTCTCCTTTCTAATATGCTGTCCAGGTTGGTCATAACTTTCCTTCCAAGGAGTAACCATCTTTTAATTTCATGGCTTCAAGCACCAACTGCAGAGACTTTAGAGCCCAAGAAAATAAAGTCTGTCACTGTTTACATTGTTTACCCATTTAGCTGCCACGAAGTGATGGGACTGGATGCCATGATCTTAGTTTTTCGAATGTTGAGTTTTAAGCCAGCTTTTCCACTCTCCTCTGTCACTTCAAGAGGCTCTTTAGTTCCTCTTCACGTTCTGCCATAAGGGTGGTGTCATCTGCATATCTGAGGTTATTGATATTTCTCCCGGCAATCTTGATTCCAGCTTGAGCTTCCTCCAGCCCAGCGTTTCTCATCATGTATTCTGCATATAAGTTAAATAAGCAGGGTGACAATATACAGCCTTGATGTACTCCTTTTCCTATTTGGAACCAGTCTGTTGTTCCATGTCCAGTTCTAACAGTTGCTTCCTGACCTGCATACAGATTTCTCAAGAGGCAGGTCAGGTGGTCTGGTATTCCCATCTCTTTCAGAATTTTCCACAGTTTATTGTGATCCACACAGTCAAAGGCTTTGGCATTGTCAATAAAACAGAAATAGATGTTTTTCTGGAACTCTCTTGCTTTTTCCATGATCCAGCAGATGTTGGCCATTTGGTCTCTGGTTCCTCTGCCTTTTCTAAAACCAGCTTGAACATCTGGAAGTTCACAGTTCACGTATTGCTGAAGCCTGGCTTGGAGAATTTTGAACATTACTTTACTAGAGTGTGAGATAAGTGCAATTGTGCAGCAGTTTGTCACTTGATGGACGTGAGTTTGAATGAACTCCGGGAGATGGTGATGGACAGGGAGGCCTGGCGTGCTGCGATTCATGGGGTCGCAAAGAGTCAGACACGACTGAGTGACTGAATTGACCGATTGAGCATTCTTTGTCATTGCCTTTCTTTGGAATTGGAATGAAAACTGACCTTTTCCAGTCCTGTGGCCACTGCTGAGTTTTCCATATTTGCTGGCATATTGAGTGCAGCACTTTCACAGCATCATCTTTTAGGATTTGAAATAGCTCAACTGAAATTCCATCACCTCCACTAGCTTTGTTTGTAGTGATGTTTCCTAAGGCCCACTTGACTTCACATTCCAGGAAGTCTGGCTTTAGGCAAATAAATGGCATTAAATATCTTAAGATACAGCTGACTGGAAACATTGAAATCATATAAAACAGTGAAACCTTTATGTTTACCATTAATGTAAATTAAAAATACATGCACACTCTGTCAAACATTGTCCTTTATGGCTCTAGGGGAAGAACTGTACCAAGTGGGTACCTTTGAGAAACATCCTGTGATGTTGCTTAAATTTGAGGCAAAACTCAAATAATAGGTGAATAACCCCTGAAGCTACTAAATTTGCATTTAGTTTTCATTTAATTTTCATTTAATTTGTAATAGAATTACATCCTATCCATTTATCCAGCATAAAGAATGAAGACGTCTTTCTGTTTATTTAGCTGATGCTTTTGAACTGCAGTGTTGGAGAAGACTCTTGAGAGTCCCTTGGATTTCAAGGAGATCCAACCAGTCCATTCTGAAGGAGATCAGCCCTGGGATTTCTCTGGAAGGCATGATGCTAAAACTGAAACTCCAGTACTTTGGCTACCTCATGCAAAGAGTTGACTCATTGGAAAAGACTCTGATGCTGGGAGGGATTGGGGGCAGGAGGAGAAAGGGACGACAGAGGATGAGATGGCTGGATGGCATCACTGACTCGATGGACGTGAGTCTCAGTGAACTCCGAGAGTTGGTGATGGACAGGGAGGCCTGGCGTGCTGCGATTCATGGGGTCACAAAGAGTCGGACACGACTGGGCAACTAAACTGAACTGCACTGAACTGAACATAACCCTGATAGATAGTTCAGTTGGTAAACAAAACGCCTGTAATGCAAGAGACCCCAGTTTGATTCCTGGGTCAGGAAGATCCCCTGGAGAACGGATAGGATACCCACTCCAGTGTTCTTGGGCTTCCCTTGTGGTTCAGCTAGTAAAGAAACCACCTGCAATGCAGGAGACCTGGGTTCAATTCCTGTGTTGAGAAGATCCCCTGGAGAAGTTAAAAGCTATCCACTCCAGTATTCTGGCCTGGAGAATTCCGTGGACTGTACAGTCCATGGGGTCACAGAGTTGGACACAACTGAGCGACTTTCACTTCACTTTACTTCAACATAACCACTAGTATCTTATAGGAGATCAAAGAAAAATTTAAAAAATATATAGTATTAAAAATGATGGCTGTTTATTACAATCTTACTACATGTTCATGTATCAGCAAGTTACATATTGTTACATTTTATATGATTTTGAAATCTTAGCTAATATAAACGGTGTCATATTGAATACATTTTTCTACGATTTGCTCTTCACTCAACAGGGCTTTTGAGGATCAGTCATGCTGATGTATGAATCAGAGTTCATGCTTTTTCACTACTGTATGATTTCCATTCATAAAGACACCACAACTTAGTTATCCATGCCCCACCTTCAGAATAGTGATTATCCTTAAGTAAAATGTAGGGGATAAACAGAAGCCTGGAGGGAGGGGGAATGAGATATGTAGCAAGCATTTGCTATTTCTAAGTTGAGTGAATGTTCATTTGTTATTCTTTAAGATAGATAGGTAGATAGATTCATATGTATAACATACTTTTAATTTCAACAATTGGTGAAGGAGAATGTTACTCTTTGTTATCTGATCCAAAACACCCAATCCAATATTGGCACACATGTCACTGGGTGTTTTTGTTTTTTAATTGTGTCTTTTTAACAAATAATGTAAAGTATTTCTTTAGCCTTCGTTTCCTGCAACATCCTAACCAAATGTGAGAACTACATATGGGGATCATCTGTAGCACCCTGACATCTGAAAACTGCTCTCTTTATCCCAATACGTTTTCAACCTGCTTACTGTAAATACAGATACTGAATGGCCACAAATTCATTCATCAATAAATACTATTGATTTAAAACTAGCTGCCAAACAAAAACTGAAATATAGAGGAAATACAAAATATTTATAAAAGTCTCACAGACAAAAAGCCACATGTCAAAGTGAGAGACAGTTGAGCAAACAACAGGAGGGAAATAACTGATATGGATAAAGGGGACAATAAATATTCATTTAATTAATTATTCAAGATTTATCAAGTACTTACTATGTGCCCAGCACTGAGCTTAGGGCTGAGCTCACAAGGGTACAAGTGATCCAGGCCCTGCCCTCAGTAAGCTTACAATCGAATGCTTATTCTCCAGTGGTGCTCCACAAGTATTTCCACTACAGAATCCACCACATCATTACGAGTAGCATGTCTGTCTTGAGGCAGCTGGCTCCTCGAGGTGGAATATGTATCTTACTGTCGAGTGCTTAGCATAGTAGCTGATGCAGAAAAGGTTTCAGCAAATGTTTATTAAGAGAATCATAAATGAAAACTGCATTATTCCAGAATCTAGAACTCATGGTTATCTTTCTTTTTTTTCTTACAATATATTTTATTTCTAGATTTGGCCTTCAGAGCCAAAATATCTTGAAATCAGTCATAACTCCCACCTCCACCCTGCCCCTACACACACATATACAGCCACACACAGAAAAGAATTTTAAAATTCCAATCATCACCATTCAGAGCCATTAATGAGAAACTGGAGTTTAACAATCGAATCTCAGAAAGTATTCCAGGGAATTATTTGCTTCAGTGTCTGACTCTGAAGACAGCCTACTGTCCCAGCATTCTTGAACACAGTTTTGAGATGTTAACAGAGAGTCTGCATCTTTGCTTACTGCACAGATCAACTTGGAGAGTGTAGCAGACAGATGACCTTTGTACGGTTAAGAAGATCAAAGAAATTAGCAAGAAGGGCAGGTGCCTGGAAGAAGCAAACAGAAGCAAGAGTTTTGAGAGCTTGGCTGGAACGCAGCACCCTGGGACAAGGAGGAATAAAAAGTCTGGAAAACTGGGCTGCTGCCTGTTCAAGCATATGGCAGAGGAGAATGGAAATTGGCACCAAACCTTGGATTCTCATGGTTTAGTATCTTATGGAATGTGGAGAAGGGTGGGAAGGAAAGAAATTTGAGGCACGGGGGAGAATCTCTTCGCATTTATTACGGATTTCCTATTGGCTCTTCTTCCTGGTTTACACATCCTCCTGAGTCCTTTGCAGGGGGTCAGACGTGAACCACGGGACAAATAAATATACTCTGGATATCAAAATCTAGCCATTTACCACTACTCTTCAAAAGATCTGGTCATCTGGAAATTTCAAGCATCTAGCACTTTCTGTATTCAGCAAAGAACTTAGGACAATACCTCAATTTCTTATTCCCAATTAGTGTTTATCAAAACCCCAGGCCTCAGTCTGGTCTTCAATAATAAATTCCTTTGTGATATCAAAATTTTATTTATATTAACCTTCTTCAAGCTGACACTAGTGAAATTGGATATCATTATTAAGAAATGTAATTTAGCACAAATACCCCTGAAAAATCACCAAATGAGTCATCATATCTTTATATATAGGATGTCTTCAACCCAATTGCATTATTTACTCTGAGATTAGAATCCATTTCTTCTACATTCATCTATCTACAGTGGATTCATTAAAAATATATATATATATATGTTCTGTTTTCTATTTAAAGAATAAAGTGCACAGTTTTCACTAGGCTATTGGAGAATATTTTAAAACATTGCTTATTTTAGGTACAAGAAATACTTTTAAAACCCTATTTCTCTTTGTCTTATCTAAGAAAGACTCATCGAAGTCTAAATTGTGCAAGTCATGTATAGAAGCCTTGCCCTTAGCTGACAGGCTTCCTCCTATTGACCTCCAAATAGCCATGTCCACATTACCTCCCATAGAGATCACTGATCAGTCTTGTAGGAGGTGTTATGTAGAATGAAGAAAAAACCCGGTCCAAATAAAGGATTGGTTAAACATGGAAGCAACCTAAATGTCCATCAACAGAGCAATGGATAAAGAAAATGTGGTGTATATATATATTTATATGAATATTCCTATATATATGAATACTCCTATATATATATATATAAATATTACTTGGCCATTAAAAAGAATGAAATGATGCTATTTGTGGCAACATGGTCATGCTGAGTGAAGTAAGTCAGATAGAGAACTGTCATATGATATCACTTATATGTGGAATCTAAAAGGAAGTAATACAAATGAACTTATTTACAAAACAGAAACAGACTCACAGACAGAATGAATTTATGGTTGCCAAGGGGGAAGAGTTGGGGGAAGAGATAGGGAGTTTGGTATCGACATGTACATCAACAAGTACATACTATTTAAAATGGATGGCCAACAAGAGCCAACTGTGTAGCACAGGGACTTCTGCTCAATGTTATGTGGCAGCCTGGCTGGGACGGGAGTTTAGGAGAGAATAGATACATATATTTGTATGGCTGAGTCCCTTTGCTGTCCACCTGAAACTATCACAACATTGTTAATCAGTTATACTCCAATATAAAATAAAGAGCTTTGAAAAAGAAAAAGCTTGGTTTTCTCTCCTTTTCTACTTCTGGCAGTGACCTAAGTGCAGTTCTCAAAATCTACACATCTCTCATGCTTCTTCTATCAGTCCAGTTTCTGTTTCCTTTTTGTTGACTGAGTACATATTAATTAAAGCCCTTGGACACACCAGTCCCTGAGAAAGGGTGTTGTAGCTGTTTTCATCCTGCAGTTAGAGAAGACAGAGGATCACCAGGCTATTTCAAAGCAACATGATAGAATGACATTAGGAGAAATCAAGTAGAGCGGATGGCCTTAGAAGGCCCCAGCTCCATGAGAGGATGCTGGCAAGGGAAGACTGTCCCCAGTCCCTGCTCCAGATTACCCGGTAATGCCACCGGTCTCCTTGAAAATATTTTGATATTCACCTGGCTTTGGAAGTAAGCACCTATTTCACCTGGCTTTGGAAGTAAGCACCAAAATCAGTTTGAGAAGTCATGGAATCAAAGTACAAAGCTCTCTCCCTTTGTCAACAGGCTGTACGAAGGCACGATTACAAATGTCCTGATGTCTCTGCTCGATAATCCACTTGGAACCCAAATTCAACGGAGTTTGATTCCTTTGTTCTCTTAACATAATTTTATTATGTTAATATTATATTATTATTTTCCCAATATTTATTCCCAAACGTAAATCAAAGAATTAATGGCCTTAAAAATTGACCTAAGTGACAAAATAAAAAGCCTTTAAAAAATATTTGACTCTCCACAAATCCCCTCATTTACTAGTTTAAAAGAGGTCATTTCTTCCCCTTCTTCCTCTGAAGAGATGGAGGATTCTGAGAGATTGAAATGTCCTTTGTCTAGTGAGTTACAGAGAGATCAACCTTGAAGTAAGTGTGTCATAGATCACCTGAGCTGTGACATTAAGAAAAAGCTAACTTCTAAAATGAGTGTGGGATTAAAGGAAAGAAAGAAAAATTATTTATAATTTTTCCATGTAGATGGTAGATATTTCTCAGGAGAAGAGGCGTGGGGTTAGTAAACAAAGTTTGTATTCTTTCTAGAGCCTGCTCACACAGTCTCTCCCACTTAATCTCAAAGAGCTCTAATTAACCTAAGTGAAAGTGTTAGTCACTCAGTTGTGTCCAACTCTTTGTGACACCATGGACTGTAGCCCTCCAGGCCCCTCTGTCCATGAGATTCTCCAGGCAAGAATACTGGAGTGGGTTGCCATTCCCTTCTCCAGGGAATCCTCCTGACTCAGGGATCAAACCTGGGTCTCCTGCATTGCAGGCAGATTCTTTATGGTCTGAGCTACCAGGGAAGCCCCATTAATCTAAAGTCCATGCTGCAAATGCCTTGGTTATGGTTCCTGAGAAGAACCCAGGTTGGAATGGAGTCAAGGAAAAAGACCATTTGAGGCCAGAACACATTAGTACTTCTTTCTTGAAAACACTATCACAAGACTAAAATCAACCAAATCTAAAAGAACTCTTTTTAATATTCCCACTGCCAAGGGAAGAGCTAGTCACTCTTTATCTAATGAGGAAAAATTCCTGGTTCCCAGGGATCAGATGTAGAGTCTGACCAATGCTGACCTCAGAATCATTCTTCCAACATACAACTCATAAAAAGAAAATATAATTCACAAATTTCCACTGACTTGAAGATATGCAATGCTTTTCCTTTTCAGCAGTAAAAATGTAAATTAAAAATGTAAGGAGATGTCAATTACCTCTCTCTAGGTTGCTTCTGATTTGGAGCTACTTAAGAGTTCAAGCTTGAGAGGACATTTTAAAAATCATCTCCTACGTGTTTTGTTGGCATTCTGGAAGGTGCTTTTTATTCAGTTAAGAGCTGTTTTGTCCTTCCAGGAGATTGCTCTGGACATTTGTAGCAGACTGTAGCCTGCTGCCATTTAAGAAAGCTCGGCTAGGTGGGAGGGGGGTTCAGGATGGGGAACACATGTACACCCGTGGCAGATCCATGTCAATGTATGGCAAAACCACTACAATATTGTAAAGTAATTAGCTTCCACTTAAAATAAATAAATTTATTTAAAAAAAAGAAAAGAAAAGAAAGCTTGAGTAGTTTCTCACCTTTTAAATATCTGCAGTGACAAGCTTCCATTTGACTCAAGGTTACCACTTAGAGTTCTAAAGCCCCAATTGTCTTACCTAAATTTCAGCAACCGCAAAAAAAAAAAAAAAAAAATATATTTTCTCTTCTTTCACTTTAACCCCTCCTAGGAAACTTACACACAGGATACTTACACAACAAGATTACTCTGAGAGCATTCAAAGGTTAGAGTCTTTTCAAAGTTTTACCCGAACATCTCTCTGGTAGACTAGGAAAGCCACCACCCTAGCTATCATCTGCCTTCTCTACTTATTCTGTTGAAACTGGAGATCAAAATTGAGCTCTGTTTTACACTGGTACAAATCTTAGTCTCACCTTAGTGTTGACAGGTGTTTTATAAACACCTCTTCAACTTGTTAGGAAACCCCTTTCTCCTGAGCTCTTGCTGACAAGTTAAAGCCAAGTAGTATTCTTTGTCTCTTTCCAATTCTGGCAACAGGTAAAATAACTTTCTCCAAATTATGCTCTGCTAGCAGGAATAATTCATCATCATCATTGCACAAAACCTTCTATACTTGAATAGCCTGCAGTATGACTACAAAGGAAAGAAAAAGGAGGGCAAGCAGAAATGTCCTTAGGAAAGATTGTTATTTTTCCTTCCAAAGAACGAAATGGTAGAGTGTATGTGGAGTGGGGTGCCATCGCCTTCTCCATAAATAGTCTAAAAACAAGTAAATATTATCTATCATCCTAAGGCCTTATTTATCACACTGAGAAAAGCAGACAACGTGTAAAATCAATGCTATTGTTGCAATCAGGGAAAAGTCTCCTAAAAGATACTGATGAAAAAACAAAGCCCTCTGATTCTGCTTTCACCCACCTTGAGCCTCTGAAGTGTCACCTTGATGACACTAAAAGGAAAAGACTAGGTACAGAATAACTCAAAAAGGGCCTCTTTCCACTTGCATCCATCACTTGGGACAAAAGGACGGTGAGAAAGGGAAAAAAAATAGCACAAGATAAGCTGAATCCAAGAAAAATAGGAATATGGAAATCCAGAGCTGCTTTGACTAAAAATAGAGATCATCCCAAAAGAAATAAAGAGGTTCTCAATTTAAAGTAGCATTTACTGTTTCACGATACATGGCCCAAAATATCGATGATGGTCAACATTGTTGATATGAATTTCATATGGTGCCCAAAAGATTATACTGTGACACTGGGCTGATTCTGTAACTCACTCATTCAGTAGATATGGACTGAGTTGTGGAATTAAAGGAAATCCAGGAGTCAAGTGCCAGGCACTGTGCTAAGCACGAGAAATCCAAAGATGTGCAAGAGAAAAGCACTACCCATTGGGAAGGGGAATTCTGAAATCCAGCCAGCTGCTGTGTAATGGTTCCAAAGGATATTATAAAGCTATGATTCCTAGACTATAGTCCACATGAATCACTTAAGGTTCCTGTTAAAAGAATCTTATTCAGAAGATTCTAACAAGATCCTCAGTGAGTTGATGTTACTGTCTTTGGGCTATACGTTGAGGCCTCAAATCACAGTTGATTTCTTCAACAACAAATGACACGGGGATGAGAAGAAGCATTTCTGTGACTGTGCCTGCTGTGTGTGCTACCTGGACAGCAAGAACAAGGTCTCTGTGGCCGTGATTCTGTACATAGAGAAGCTGATGAGTGGCCCTTCTCTACCTCCTCTGAAGTTTGAGGCATTCTATTCAATGGGCAGCAATACCAAACCAGTTTAGTAATGAGATCAAGTTTCCTTTTGATTGGAAACCTTGCTAATGGTGAGAGTTAGTTTTAAAGTAGATTAGAGAATTTCTTTAGCAGAGATTCTAAGGAAAAAACTATATAGATTTTTCATCTGTTCTGAAGACTGAAACAGTGATTTGGCATTTAAAGACTCAGCCTGCTCTGGGAGTCTATAAAAAAGAAAGCATATAAAAGTGAATTTCAATATTTGTTCAATACATTCCTATAACAACCATAAAAAGAGTTGACCTTTGGTCAAATTGAGTTTGAAGATAGTTGGCATACTTAACCAAGATCCATCCTCTTAGGGTTTATGCCTTAAAGAGAAAAATAAGATTCTAGTATCTTGAGAAAAGTACCAAGATAATAACTAGATATGAAAATTAGCTTTCTGAAGAAATGTACCTATTTAAATGTTTATTTAAAACATAAAGGGAACAGTCAAAAGAAATCCTTGAGCTTTTCCCCTCACATCTATTCAGGTCTGCTATGGATTCAATCCCCTTCCACTGGCAACAGGAGCTCAGTCATCACCCATTGTTTCCCATCATCCTTTCTACCAAATTATCACACTCTATGTTTCTTCTTATCAACCTAAAAGCAAGAATTTTGTGGTTCTATCTTAACAAAAGAAATGTTTCTACCTTATCTCCAGATCTTCCTCCCCAACTACACCCCGTTCTGCTACACCTCTCCTTTTTCAGACACCTTTCTTGAAAGGATCATCCACACTGGTATCTTAATTTTCTACCCCTTTAGTTTTATTTTTAACACCTTCTTTTTAAAACAGCACAATTCTACTTTTCAAGTGAAATGTTATGTGAAATTCTAAGACAAAAAGTAAAGAAGAACACAACTTCACTGGTTAAAAGAGTGGGTGGTAAGCACAGAACCCTCCAACTGAGCCTTCTACTCCTGCTTAACCAGTCAGTCCCTGTACCTCTAAAAGACCTGAGGCTCTGAAAACCATCCTTTAACTCACTAATCCCTGCCTCCTTCTCTCCCTATTCCAAGGAAATTGTTAAGAACACTCAGGAGATCTTAAAATAAATAAGTGCTTTCTAGTCTGTGCCTTGGACTGCAAGGAGATCAAACCCGTCCATCCTAAAGGAAATCAGTCCTGAATATTCATTGGAAGGACTGACGCTGAAGCTGAAACTCCAACACTTTGGCCACCTGATGCGAAGAACTGACTCATTGAAAAAGGTTCAGATGCTGGGAAAGATTGAAGGCAGGAGGAGAAGGGGATGACAGAGGATGAGATGGTTGGATGGCAGCAGCAATTCGATGGACATGAGTTTGAGCAAGCTCTGGGAGGTGGTGAAGGACAGAGAAGCCTGGTGTGTTCCAGTCCATGGGGTCACAAAGAGTCGGACGTGGACTGAGCAACTGAACAACAGCAGTCTATGCCCTACTTGATTCTCCTAAGTAGTTGATGCTCTAGCCCAGTGTGGAGCCACTCACAGTTTCCACATGGCTGCTTCTCTCTCTTCAGTGCCTCAGCATACTCTGCTCCCTCTGTCCTAATACTCCATTGGCTTCACATCTCATCTAGATTAAAAACCCTAATGGTTTTCATTACCAATAAGTGCCTACTCAATCTGCAAGCCACCTGTCCTCTCTGATGCTACTGCCCTCTATTTTCTAGCTATCGTTTTCTATTGTGTGCTTTTCAAAAGCATGGATATAGAGGACGTACCTAAACAACTCACCAAGACCTTGCTTTCTCATTTAATAACTAAATATATTTTTATTTGAAACTAAAATATGATACAGTCTCTGGCCTCCATCTAGACTGGAAACAGTGCCAGTACAGCAAATCTTCTAAAATTAGTTATATCCTACTGCAATGTGAAAAAAGTCAGATTCAACAAGGATTTGTTGAGTATTTCTATGGGTTATGTGGGAGATATAAGAGAAGAACACGATATGCTTTCCTAGCTAAAAATGATTCTGGTTCAGTTATTCATTGGCAATTCAAACTGATGGGTATTATATTTAATTGCACACTGAGAAAGAGAGGTAAATGCCGGAAGAAACTGCTTGGCTTTCTTTTTTCCTTAAATTTGAGTTGCTGATATACTTCACTTTTCAGCAAAGCTATTATGCTACAAAGAGAAGGAAATCCACAGTGCTGGATCCTCACTTTTATTTCAATATTCACGATTCTGAACAGTGATTTTATTTTTATTTTTTTATTAACCTTATATTGACTAAAATTAAGTTAGCAAAAAAAGTAGTAAGTTGGTAGTATTCATATGATACTGAAAATTGTAAAACTTCAGGTCTCCTCCACCCTGTGATCTTTTTATTCTTGTATTTTAAGTTAAATTCTCTACTAAATGAGTCCAGTGGAATGATAGTTATACTTGTTTAAACAGAAATAGGTCACAGATGCTCTGAACATAAAAACAAAGATGTTGCTAACAGCTGATACATAACATCATAGGCATTCATTTCTTAACCTAGATTTTAAGGATCAGAAAGAAGTAAGTCTCTAAATACTTTCCAGGCCTTTGAAGCAATGCTGGAAGGGCCAGTGCCCTTGGGGAACTTGTGATCTCCCACACCACACGTAGTTCCAGACTCACAGCTATCCTGATACTCTTCCCTCGGCCAACCAATGGGAAAATGTGGTGCCCAAAGTAAATCAGTTTAGTAGCTTTGTAATATGCTCACTACTTGTAATCAGTTCAGTTGAGTCAGTCAGTTCAGTCGCTCAGTCATGTCCGACTGTTTGCGACCCCATGAATTGCAGCATGCCAGGCCTCCCTGTCCATCACCAACTCCCGGAGTTTACTCAAACTCATGTCCATCGAGTCGGTGATGCCATCCAGCCATCTCATCCTCTGTCGTCCCCTTCTCCTCCTGCCCCTGATCCCTCCCAGCATCGGGGTCTTTTCCAATGAGTCAGCTCTTCGCAAGAGGTGGCCAAAGTATTGGAGTTTCAGCCTCAGCCTCAGTCCTTCCAGTGAACACCCAGGACTGATCTCCTTTAGGATGGACTGGTTGGATCTCCTTGCAGTCCAAGTGACACCCAAGAGTCTTCTCCAGCACCACAGTTCAAAAGCATCAATTCTTCAGTGCTCAGCTTTCTTCACAGTCCAACTCTCACATCCCTACATGACCACAGGAAAAACCATAGCCTTGACTAGACAGACCTTTGTTGGCAAAGTAATATCTCTGCTTTTCAATATGCTATCTAGGTTGGTCATAACTTTCCTTCCAAGGAGTAAGCAAGCATCTTTTAATTTCATGGCTGCAATCACCATCTGCAGTGATTTTGGAGCCCCCCAAAATAAAGTCTGATACTGTTTCCACTGTTTCACTATCTATTTCCCATGAAGTGATGGGACCGGATGCCATGATCTTTGTTTTCTGAATGTTGAGCTTTAAGCCAACTTTTTCACTCTCCACTTTCACTTTCATCAAGAGGCTTTTTAATTCCTCCTCACTTTCTGCCATTAGGGTGGTATCATCTGCATATCTGAGGTTATTGATATTTCTCCCGGCAGTCTTGATTCCAGCTTATGCTTCTTCCAGTCCAGCGTTTCTCATGATGTACTCTGCATATAAGTTAAATAAACAGCATGACAATATACAGCCTTGACGAACTCCTTTTCCTATTTGGAACCAGTCTGTTGTTCCATGTCCAGTTCTAACTGTTGCTTCCTGACCTGCATACAGGTTTCTCAAGAGGCAGGTCAGGTGGTCTGGTATTCCCATCTCTTTCAGAATCCTCCACAGTTTATTGTGATCCACACAGTCAAAGGCTTTGGCATAGTCAATAAAGCAGAAATAGATGTTTTTCTGGAACTCTCTTGCTTTTTCCATGATCCAGAGGATGTTGGCAATAATAGTGACTATAAAATCCTCTGGTGGTACCAAACCTTCAAAACAAATACAACACTTCATGTGGTGGATCTCAGATACAGTGGATTCTAAACCAGCTTCATGACAAATGCTAAAAGAACTTCTCTAGGCAGGAAACACAAGAGAAGAAAAGACCTACAAAAGCAAACCCAAAACCATTAAGAAAATGGTAATAGAACCATATTGAACCATATGTATGGTAATAGAACCATACATATTGATAATTACCTTAAATGTAAATAAATTAAATGTTCCAACCAAAATACACAGATGGGTTGAACAGACACAAAAATAAGACCCATATGTATGCTATCTCCAAGAGACCCACTTTAGACCTAGAGACACATACAGACTGAAAAAGAGGGGATGGAAAAAAAGATATTCCATGTAAATGAAAATGAAAAGAAACTAGGGTAGCAATACTCATATCAGACAAAATAGACTCTAAAATAAAGACTATCATGAGATAAGGAAGGATACTACATAATGATCAAGGGACCAATCCAGAAGAAGACACAATAATTGTAAATATTTATGCAGCAAACATACGAGCATCTCTATACACAAGGCAAATGCTAACAGCAATAAAAGGGAAAACTGGCAGTGATGCAATAATGGTGAGAGACCTTAACATTTCACTTACACCAATGGGCAGATCATTCAAACAGAAAATCAATGAGGAAATGCAAGCCTTAAATGACACATTGGACCAGATAAACTTAACTGATATTTATAGAACATTCCATCTGAAAGCAGTAGAATACAATTTCTTGCCAAGTACACAAAACATTCTCCAGGATAGATCATATCTTGGGTTACAAATCAAGACTTTGTAAATTTAAAAAATTGAAATAATATCAAGTGTCTTTTCCAACCACAACACTATGAGGTTAGAAATCAATTACAGGAAAAAAAATGGCACTGAAGAATCTATTTGCAGGGCAGGGTTAGAGATGCAGACAGAGAATGTACTTGTGGACACAGCAGGGGAAGGAAAGGGTGATATGAATTGGGAGAATAGCACTGACATATATACTCTAGCATGGGTAAATTAGACAGCTAGTGGGAGGTTGCTATATAGTACAGGCAGCTCAGCTCCATTCTCTGTGATGATTTACAAGGGTGGGACGGTGGGATGGGAGGGAGACTCAAGGGGGATGGAATATATATATATACGTATGGCTGGTATATGTTGTTATACAACAGAAACCAGTGCAACACTTTAAAGCAATTATATTTCAATAATATATGTGTGTATTGTTGTTGTTTAGTCACTAAGTTGTGCCCGTCTCTTTTTCGACCCCCTGGACTATAGCTCACCAGGCTCCTCTGTTCATGGGATGTCCCAGGCAAGAATACTGGAGTGGGTGGCCATTACCTTCTCCAGGGGATCTTCCTGATCCATGGATTGAATTCATTTCTTCGGCATTGACAGGCAGGTTCTTTACCACCAAGCCACCAGGGAAGCCCATACATATATTAAACCATGTTAAAGGGCTATCTGTCTGCATGCATGCTCAGTCATGTATGACTCTTTGTGACCCTATGGACTGTAGACCGCCAGACTTTTCTGTCTATGGGATTTTTCAGGCAAGAATACTGGAGTGAGTTGCCTTTCCTACTCCGGGGGATCTTCCTGACCCAGGGATCAAACTATTAAGGGCTAAAATATACAAAGCTGTTCACTATAATCTGATGAACTTCTTTTCAGTAAGTTCAGTTCAGTTGTTGCTCAGTCGTGTCTGACTCTTTGTGATTTCATGGACTAGAGCACACCAGGTTTCCATCAACCAACCCCCAGAGCTTGCTCAAATTCATGTCCATCAAGCCAGTGATGCCATCCAACCATCTCATTCTCTGTTGTCCCCTTTTCCTCCTGCCCTCAATCTTTCCCAGCATCAGGGTCTTTTCAAATGAGTCAGTTCTTCGCATCAGGTGGCCAAAGTACTGGAGTTTCAGCTTCAGCATCGATCCTTCCAATGAATATTCAGGACTGATTTCCTTTAGGATGGACTGGGTGGATCTCCTTGCAATCCAAGGGACTCTAAGAATCTTCTCCAAAACCACACTTCAGAAGTATCAGTTCTTTGGCACTCAGCTTTCTTTATAGTCCAACTCTCGCATCCATACATGACTATGGGAAAAACCATAGCCTTGACTAGATGGACCTTTGTTGGCAAAGTAATGTCTGCTTTTTAATATGCTGTCTAGGTTGGTCATAGCTTTTCTTCCAAGGAGCAAGTGTCTTTTAATTTCATGGCTGCAGTCACCATCTGCTGTGATCTTGGAGCCCAAGAAAATAAAGTCTGTTACTGTTTCCATCATTTCCCCATTTATTTGCCATGAAATGATGGGACTGGATGCCCCAATCTTGGTTTTTTGAAAGTTGAGTTTTAAGCCAGCTTTTACCCTCTCCTCTTTCACTTTCATCAAAGACTCTTTAGTTCCTCTTTGCTTTCTGCCATAAGGGTGGTGTCATTTGCATATCTGAGATTATTGATATTTCTCCCAGCAATCTTGATTCCAGCTTATATTTCATCCAGCTCAGCATTTCACATGATGTACTCTGCATATAAGTTAAATAAGCAGGGTGACAATATACAGCCTTTACATACTCCTTTCTCAATTTGGAAATGGTTCATTGTTCCATGCCCAGAGCTAATTGTTATTTCCTGACCTGCATACCTATTTCTCAGGAGGCAAGTGAGTTGGTCTAGTATTCCCATCTCTTGAAGAATCTTCTACAGTTTGTTGTGATCTACACAGTCAAAGGTTTTGGCATAGTCAATAAAGCAGAAGTAGATGTTTTTATGGAACTCTCTTGCTTTTTCCATGATCCAGAGGATGTTGGCAATTTGATTTCTGGTTCCTCTGCCTTTTCTAAAACCAGCTTGAACATCTGGAAGTTCTCAGTTCATGTACTCTTGAAGCCTGGCTTAGAGAATTCCGAGCATTACTTTGCTAGCATGTGAGATGAGTGCAATTGTGCAATAGCTTGAGCATTCTTTGGCATTGCCCTTCTTTGGGATTGGAATGAAAACTGACCTTGTCCAGTCCTGTGGCCACTGCTGAGTTTTCCAAATTTGCTGGCATATTGAGTTCAGCACTTTCACAGCATCATCTTTTAGGATTTGAAATAGCTCAACTGGAATTCCATCACCTCCACTAGCTTTGTTCATAGTGATGCTTCCTAAGGCCCCCTTGACTTCACATTCCAAGATGTCTGGCTGTAGGTGAGTGGTCACACCATCATGATTATCTGGGTCATGAAGATCTTTTTTGTACAGTTCTGTGTATTCTTGCCACCTCTTCTTAATATCTTCTGCTTCTGTTAGGTCCATACCATTTTCTGTCCTTTATTGTGCCTATCTTTGCATGATATGTTCCTTTGGTATCTCTAATTTTCTTGAAGAGATCTCTAGTCTTTCCCATTTTATTATTTTCCTCTATTTCTTTTGCATTGATCACTGAGGAAGGCTTTCTTATCTCTCCTTGTTATTCTTTGGAACTCCTGCTATTCTTTTGAACTCTGCATTCAGATTCAGAACGTTCTTTCCTTTATTTTAATGCCTTGTATAAAACCCCAAACTCTTACATACCCTTCAAGCTCCTTATGTTGGAGTCCCTACCTCCATCTGCAAGTCCCTTCAAACCAGCCTCCCTCGTGCTCACTATGCTTTGAGCATTTTCTCTAAGCTCTTTTCCACCCCAGACACCTATGCTGTTCCTTTTGCTGAAATCCTCTTCCTCCTAGGTGTCACTGACAACTGCTCATCCTGCTGGCCACACCTTAAATGTTACTTCCTCAGTAGACTTTCTCCTACACCAGAGCTTAGCAGAGTGCACTGCGTGTAGTAGACTTTTGTTAAGTGTTTATGGAATTAATGAAGAAAATATTGAAAAAGTAAATTCCACAAACATTCTAGAATAAGAGTACAATAGGACTTTTTTGCTTTGTTTTGCTAGCAGCATTTAAAATCTAAATATATCTAAAAATTAAAATTAACTCCTAGGGAATAGCTTTAATGGGAAAAATACAAAGTAAAGAGAAAACATAGCATCAATTAAGCCATGTTTATGCAGACATTGAGATTCCTTTTTTTTTTTCTACTATCAAGATAATATACCAACTTAAACTGCTATTCAGAAATCACCCAGACAAAAGAATTTAGCCTCTTGGGAAAGATACAATTTAGCTAAGCACTGTGTGTGTGTGTGTCTTTGTGTGTGGGGAGTGAGGCCAGGTACTATTTGAGAAATCGTTCATATGTATATACACAGAGATATGTATGTATATATAAAAACGGTCTTTTCCCTTAAGTAACCATTATGGAACATTTGAAGCAATCACAGAAAAAGCAGATACACAAACAAAAGCTAAATTGTATCCTTCAAACTCCAAGCACAGTAGGAGTTCAAAGAAGGGAGAAATGAACAGTTGGGGTTTCTTAAGAAACTCTTCATGGTCAGGTGGGCGGAGCTCATGAATATGTCAAATGTTGTTGCAAAGGATTGAAGATATTCATATAACCTTTCATTAAAAACTAAATCCCCTCCCTTCCCAAGAAGCTAAATTCTTTTTCCGATTGAGCAGCTTCTGGAAACATACAAGAATTCCTGAAGGAGGAAGGCACTTGTCTAGCCAGGCAATTCTGTGGAATCAAGCCTAAGGATGAAATGAGTTACAGATGTCAATGCAGCTGCTCTACACAAGCACCCATCGTGAAGAGAAGGAGAAAAGAACCAGATCTCGGAGGCAGTTGAGATCAGTAGGCAGCAAGCGGAGCAGGACGAGTGTGAACCCAGAAGAATTGTCAGTATTGTGCACGGACGGCACAGTGAGGAGGCTGACCAGCCTAGAACAGAGCTGTACTCGGGGACAGTGAAGAGACGATTAGAAAAGCATCTTACAGCGTGAATCTGATCTAATTAAATCAAGAGTAGCCAAAACTAGAAGAAAAGATTGATTCTAAGGCTGAGATAGGAAAAATACAAGATGAGCCCTGAACTCCTTGTTGCACTAGGAGGTGAGGAACTGCTCAAAAAATGATAACAGTATGTCATCCAGGAACTGGCTGAAAGAGTCTCGAACAATTTGAACATCAAAAATCATATCATTAAAAATGTATTAATATTATAACTACTTGAATGAAATAAAACTCCTGAATCTATACTGATACAAAGAAACAAATGAATAAAACAATATATGGAGGGAAAAGAAAATTCTTCCTTACACTATAATCCTAAGTAATAAACAGAGAAAATCTGATTAAGCTAGAAAACAATTAATGAATAGAATTAGTAGGTAAAAGTTTGATTTTAAAAAATGTTATTTATATAGATTCAAAGTATTCTCCAGAATTCCTTACTAATTACAAAAGGGAAAGCAACAAGTTGACAAAAAAAATATCTTGAAGACATTTCACGTCAACCATGGAATCAAAATGAACACCAGTATTGGGACATATGAATATTATATGACTATTGAAATGATGTACTGAAAAGGGCACAACAACCTTTCACTGACATTCCTGCCAAAAACGCACTGCCTGAATGTGTCATGAGCAGACGTCAGACAGAACTGTTTCAGGTAAAAGGAGACCAAAGAGACATGGAAACTAGATGCATAGATGATGCCAAACTGGATCCTGAACCAGGAAGAAAAAGCTACAAAGAACATTACTGGGTCAGTTTGATAACATTTGAACATGGGATGTGGATAATAGCAATATATTAATGTTAAATGATGTAACATCAATTACTGTGGTTATCTAAGAGAACATCCATGTTCTTGATAATTATACACTTCAACATTTAAGAATAAAATGAAATGTCTTTATTCTTAGTAAAAATATATTAATATTATAAATTGTGTGTGTGTGTGTGTGTGTGTAGAAAGAGAGGAGAGAGAGAGAGAGAATGGCTCAAAATGCAAATTATATCAGAATTAAAAATCAGACAAAATGATAACCCTATATGCGAGACAGCAAAAGAGACACAGATGTATAGAACAGTCTTTTGGACTCTGTGGGAGAAGGCGAGGGTGGGATGATTCGGGAGAATGGCATTGAAACATGTATATTAGCATATGTGAAACGAATTGCCAGTCCAGGTTTGATGCATGATACAGAATGCTTGGGGCTGGTGCACAGGGATGACCCAGAGGGATGGGATGGGGAGGCAGGTGGGAGAGGGGTTCAGGATGGGGAACACATGTACACCCATGGTAGATTCATGTCAATGTATGGCAAAACCAATACAATATTGTAAAGTATTTAGCCTCTAATTAAAATAAATAAATTTATATTTTAAAAAATCAGACAAAAAATAAAAGCCAAAGCATTGCTTAATTATAGCCACCAACAATTTGAAAATAGTTGTACACAGAATATTACTTGCAGCACTGTTTGTTAAAGAAAAATATTGGCAGCAACATGCCCAAATGAACAAGGTTAGTTGAATAACCTGTGGTGTATCTACACAATAGAAGACAAAGCAACCATACAAAGGATGAAGCAGAGCTCTATGAAGTGAGGTGGAGTGCAAAGAGAGCTCTCTTTTATTAAGAAACAAGAGAGAATAAAGTATCTGATCACTTGGGCAAAAAACAACAGAGGAAGGATAAGGCAGAAACTAGTGTGACTGGTTACCTGGAGAAGATGAGGGCGGATGGAGCGGAAGGCATGGAAGGAGCGCAGCGGGTGGACAACGACTCTTCTCTGCATATACTTTTTGACACCATTCTGACTTGTGGAACAACATTAGTATTTCACATCCCCCGAAAATGGAAAAGAATGAAAGCAAAGAAAATCAGGAAGGATAAAGAAGAGAATTCTACAACAGAGTACAAAGACAAAACAAACCACACATCAAAAGAATAACCCAACCATGTGAGTAACCTAAGGAATATTTACATACAGGATTTAGACAAAATGACCTTAGGCTAAAGAAAAAATTTTAACAGACATTAAACTCTAGTTAGGAGGATTCTCTTCCAGGGGCATGGGTTAGCAATTCTGAAACTATTTTCTTTGTGTTGTAGAATTAGAAAATGAGTTGTTATATTGGGATAATAAGAGGCAGGTTTCTCACTGTTGCAAAGGGAAGTTATAAATAAAGGAAGGATAAAGCTGGAATGAAAGAAAGGGAGAAACAGAAAAGGAACCAGGTGATACTGGACTGGAAATGGAGATATCAGTATAAAGTGTTGGGTTTTATGTGTAAATAGGAGAAATATAGATACACGGACATGGAAGCAGTTATAAAAATAGATATAAATATGTGAAAGGGTCTAGAAGTGATTATGCTCCATAGAAATAAGCACATCTCCATGGATAAATGGCCAATTCTAAGTCTAAGGCAGGGAGATGGCAAAACGAACTTGAAACATCTTGTTGTACCAGAAGGTAAAGAACTAAAACATGAGAATATAACAAAGGTTCAAGGAGCCAGTGTGAAAGACTCATACTTGCCAAAGCTGACATAATGTGAATATCTAAATAAATAATAATAAATTATTAAAACCTATTAATAAAGCAATAATCCATGGGTTCAGCTGCTATTAACAAACTAATGGAAGAAAATTAAGTTAACAAGCAAAGTGTGGAAGAAATTGTAAAATTAGAAAAATACCATTTAGCAAAATACTAATTGAGTCAGGCATCTCTAGTGGTGCTAAAACTCATGGTGAAATTTTGAGAAGTAACAGAATATTTATATATTTTCAAAGTTTCTGCCCAGAGATATTCATCAGTTACAAAAGGGAAAGTCATAACTTTGCAGTGGAGAAAACTGGCAGATAGCACTTTAAGTTATCAAAGTCAATATTGACAGCAATGAGACAAATGAGCACTGTGCGTCTTTTGATATGGTGCACGGCGAACAAAACATTAATTCTGCAGTGTTCCTGTCAAAAGTGCAAAACTAGTCTCATCACAAGGAGACACAAGCAAATTCACATTAAGGGACAGTCTATGAAACACTTGGCCTATACGTTCTAGAAAACTGAAACAAAACAAAGAAGTGTTTCCATATTAAAAGAGATATGACAACAGAGTGAACCACATGATCCTGGATTTTCTTTTGCTAGAATAATTGGTAAATACAGGGATAAGTGGTAAAATATGAAGGACTGTAGATTATATAATGATGTATTAATGTTTAACATTCTAATTTTGACAATTGTGGTTAGGTATGGTTCATGGAAAAAGCAAGAGAGTTCCAGAAAAGCATCTATTTCTGCTTTATTGACCATGCCAAAGCCTTTGACTGTGTGGATCACAATCAACTGTGGAGGATTCTGAAAGAGATGGGAATACCAGACCACCTGATCTGCCTCTTGAGAAATTTGTGTGCAGGTCAGGAAGCAACAGTTAGAACTGGACATGGAACAACAGACTGGTTCCAAATAGGAAAAGGAGTACGTCAAGGCTGTATATTGTCATCCTGTTTATTTAACTTATATGCAGAGTACATCATGAGAAACGCTGGACTGGAAGAAACAAGCTGGAATCAAGATTGCCAGGAGAAATATCAATAACCTCAGATATGCAGATGACACCACCCTTATGGCAGAAAGTGAAGAGGAACTAAAGAGCCTCTTGATGAAAGTGAAAGTGGAGAGTGAAAAAGTTGGCTTAAAGCTCAACATTCAGAAAACTAAGATCATGGCATCCGGTCCCATCACTTCATGGGAAATAGATGGGGAAACAGTGGAAACAGTGTCAGACTTTATTTTTCTGGGCTCCAAAATCACTCCAGATGGTGACTGCAGCCATGAAATTAAAAAACGCTTACTCCTTGGAAGGAAAGTTATGACCAATCTAGATAGCATATTCAAAAGCAGAGACATTACTTTGCCAACAAAGGTTCGTCTAGTCAAGGCTATGGTTTTTCCTGTGGTCATGTATGGATGTGAGAGTTGGACTGTGAAGAAGGCTGAGCACCGAAGAATTGATGCCTTTGACCTGTGGTGTTGGAGAAGACTCTTGAGAGTCCCTTGGACTGCAAGGAGATCCAACCAGTCCATTCTGAAGGAGATCAGCCCTAGGATTTCTTTGGAAGGAATGATGCTAAAGCTGAAACTCCAGTACTTTGGCCACCTCATGGGAAGAGTTGACTCATTGGAAAAGACTCATGCAGGGAGGGATTGGGGGCAGGAGGAGAAGGGGATGACAGAGGATGAGATGGCTGGATGGCATCACCAACTCAATGGACGTGAGTCTGAGTGAACTCCGGGTGATGGACAGGGAGGCCTGGCGTGTTGCGATTCATGGGGTCGAAAAAAGTCGGACACGACTGAGTGACTGATCTGATCTAATCTGATTATTCTTTTTTTAATAAAATACAGGCTAAAGTAGTGAGAGACAAGGAAATATCATATCTGCATTGTACTGGTGAACAATTCAGGGAATAAACACACATATATGAATATGTATAGACATATGTACGGCAAGATTGATGACGATAAGATAAAAAGATGATAAGATAAAAAGATAAAATGTTAACATTTGGAGAATCTAGATGAAGAGTATATGATAATTCTTTATATTAGTCACAACTTTTCTGTAAATCTGAAAATATGTCAAAATATCTTTTTTTAATTCAGCTTGGCTGGAAGACAAGAGCATACATGCAGAATGCTGCCTCTGTCACTTCTGCTACCTAGAGAAGCATTTCCCACAACCCAGCTGTTCTCTCTCCCACTCTGGCATTGTAGAAGCATAGACATAGGACTGGGGGTCAGGAAATTGAATGTTAATTCAGCTCCTGCATTCCTTGTACAAACCATCTATCATCTCTGGGCTTCAGAATTCTGATGTAAAAGAAAGTTCAAACAAAATGATCTCTTAGCCAATTATCAAATGTCTTTTGTAAATATCCTAAGTTCTGGAACTGCAATAGTGAGCAAAACACCTGCTCTTGTGCAAATCATAGTCTAATGCAAAAAACAGACCTAAAACAAATTATTCAGCCATATAAAATTCTGGAAGAGAAAACATACATAAACCAGAGATATGGGAGCAAAATCAAAGAGATCTGAGCCTTAAGAGTCCAGGAAATGCTTTCCTAAACAAGTCACAATCCAGCCAAGACCTGAATGCAGGGGAGCGGCTAGCTAGAGGAAAGAACAGTTGGGATGAAGAGCCTTCCATGAAAGGAAACTGTATCTGAAAGATTTGAGAGAGAAGATTGCTTGGCATCTCCAAGGAGTTGAAACAAATCCAGATGTCTAAGTCTAAGGACTGGGGAGAAAGAAGTCTCAGGCTAGTGATGCAGGTTGGATGGAGAGGTGGTGGTGGGTGGGGGAGGGAACCACTCAGAGTGCTGAATGCTATCTCAGGAATATCAAAATACCTTCCTAATCTATGGTTCTATTTAAAAGATATTTATATACAGATATTTGACTTTAAAAAAGAATTCAAGGGACTTGCCTGGTGGTCCAGTGGTTAAGACTCCGAGCTTCCACTGCAGGGGGTGCAGTTTGATCCCTGGTCAGAACTAAGGTTCTGTATGCCATGTGACACAGCCAAAAAAAAGTTTAAAAAAAAGGAAAAGGAATTTGAAGTCCATAAATACATCATAACATGGCTTGGGATTTGAGTGTCTAGCTCATAATAGTTGCTCAGAAATAGTTGTTGAATGTCAAATATATTCATTATCCTATGGCTCTTGAGCCTAACAAGCGCATCTGATAAAGGATGAGGAAGTCATCATAAAATTACTACCCTTTCCATTAGACGGTGGCATAGATAAATCTGATACTGACAGAGAAGTTCATCGACAGTGACAGAGAGGGAAACAGTCCTCAGAATAGAATGCTTCATGGCTGCAAAATCACTTCAAGTTGTAGCCACCTAAGATCTGAAATGAACAGTGAATAATCGTCCCTTGGCTGAAAGACTGACAATACAAGCTAACATCTCCTGGCTGTAAATTAGAAATGTAGATTAGTTCATGGAAAGTTACACATATTATGATTTCTAAAACTTCTCTGGAATAATAAACATCACTCCCTTTGGGGCTTATGTTACTCTGATTTTAAGAGAATAGCATATGCCCACCATAAAGGTTCACCAAGAAATTCATGCTGTTATAAAATGGGGACAATATGGGTCAAAAGCTTTATTTTTTAAATTAATTTTTATTGGAGCATAGTTGCTTTACAATGTTGGTCAATAGGTCTAAATCAGCCTCAGCTAAAACCACTGGGCATCAGCCTCAGCTAAAACCATTGGGCTTCAGAACATTTTCCAGAAAACACTGTGTCTGGATTTTTATCTTCTGCAAAGGCCAATAAGGCTGCTAATCTAATCTGCTGCTGTGTTCCCTCAGGGCAGAATCAAGCACAAAGCCCACTCACAGTGTCTACCCTCTCACCAAAAGGTACTGACTGTGTGTGTGTTCCCTGGAAGAGGCTTCTGTGTGGATGACAGCAAGGACCTGGCACTCTGGCAATGTGGGCTGGCTGGATGTGCTTTATGTAGCACTTAACATGGCTAAAGACAGCTAGTAAAAATGGTGCAGAATATTCCTCTGGCTCAAGCGTCACACCACAGTGGACATTCATCCTTGGGTAATGGGGGCAAAAAACAGCTGTTCCTGGCACACTCCCTGTCCAGAGTAAGACAGGAAATAAGACAGTACCACCTTGAATCAGACTTGTGTCGTGTAATTCCTGCATGTCCTGCATAGACTCCAGAGTGGAAATTAGGTCTAGATTCTAAGACCTGGGAATCCAATCTAACTCTTGGTGTCAACTTTACCAAACCCCGTCTCTGAATCAGTCTAAGTTACCTAGCTAGGCTAGGCAATCCAAAGCCCTCAGTAATCGTCTGGCTTGAGAGTCCACTTCTAGGGCTAATTCCTCACTGTTCTTTGGCTAAACTAAGCACACTTTCTCAGTCCTGTTTCTCAGTATCCCTGTCCCTTTGGTATGAGATGTCCTCCTCCCATCTTGACATGACCCAACTAATTTCCAAAGTCCAGCAGAAAAGCACCCCTTCTATGAAGCCTCTCCCATCGCCCAGCCCTCCACCACCTCAGCCTCTGAAATCCCTTAGCTCTCTTCATTCTACCTCTAATTTTTATTACTTTATGTCCAGATAGTAGGCTAGCATTACTGCATTTAGCCATCACAAAACTACCTCTACTTTGTGAAAGAGCAAAACGAAGCAAGGAAAAGTGAAAAGTCTTGCCCAAGCTAAATTACTCACATTTGGTAGCATGTGCGTGCATGCTAAGTCGCTTGAGTCACGTCCCATTCTGTGCAGCCCTATGAACTGTAGCCCGCCAGGCTCCTCTGTCCATGGGATTCTCCAGGCAAGAATACCGGAGTGGGTTGCCATGAGCTCCTCCAGGGGATCTTCCCAACACAGAGATTGAACCCGTGTCTCTCACATCTCCTGCATTAGCAGGCAGGTTCTTTACCACTAGCACCATCTGGGAAACCACACTGGTAGCATAGGACATAACAAATAATTACAATATGAGAAATGTATGGATTTTAAATGCAATATTTTTAATCAGTGAGACATTGATAGCACAATCTAGCTAGGACTACTGGAATATTTTTAAACTACTCCAGGAGTTAGCAGCATGATAAATAGGCTCCAGTGAAGTAAGCTAGCATATCCACTTACATCCCAAGTATAGCATGATTTGTATATTTATAGGATTTATTATTTTATAAGCAAACCTAGAAGCTTTTAAAAGAAGAAGATATAAAGAGGATGCCTGCGTGGCTTTATTACTTAGGAAAATAACTGATGCAGCCACAATGAATCTGAATCTATGAAACCAAGGTCAAAGCTGCTCAACATTTCTTTCCTCCTCATCTTTGAACTAGCAGGAAAGCAGACTTTCCAGACCATGGACAAAGGCCATCTCTCTGATCTCAACATCCCAAACCATTTTCTACAAACATAACTAATTACTGAGCTGAAGAAAAATCATCTGGAGAAAACTGGCAAGAGTGATGATATACTACGGAAGGAACTGCAAAGTCAGCTCCGCCGGCTTCTCTGATAGAAAGCAACACTAATTAGCACAGGAAAGAGCAAAGGCTGATATGGTTCAGCCACACTTGGGCCTAGAAAACCAAGGGAGTGTCTCAAATTACACAAGAAAAATGCCATTAGGTGGTCCTCATCTCTCACCACCACTCCCTGCCAGGCCTTCAGTACCCTTTCCAGAGCCAACCTGGCATCTAAGCTTGGGTTTCCCTGAAAAAAAGAGGAACTAGGACTGGAACTCAGGAGATCTCACCCCTGATTTGGGCCATGCTGAGAGCAGTTACTTAGAACACTGGGCATGACTAATGAGGACAAAGAAGAGGAAAGGCAAAATCCTAGTTTTGAATTGCTAAGCGTGGAGGATTCCTACATCATATGGAGGCAATCTGAGGCTTCATGACTGTCCAGCTGCATCAGATGTGGGGTGCAATCTGGCCCTCTCTCAAACCACTGCAGTAATAAATATCATAGGTAATTCCTTCTGTCTCATCCGAGTTAAATCATGCAAACATAGCTACATCCAGCTGAGGGAGGAAGAGCATCCTTTGAGCTAAGGACATCACACACGCTGGAATTCTCTGGTATGTCTTGAATACCAGGAATTGTTATCTTTGCATAAGAAGAAATTACACATAAGAGAGTTTTGTGAGGCTTTTTCTTTATGTTTTTAACCCTGGGTGGAATCCTGCCTGGTTGAGGGTAGCACAGCATGATGGTTGGTGTCCAGCCCTGCTGTGCTGTAGAGATGTCCTTTTTCCAGAACTTCACAAGCCATAGCTTCACCTTCCTCAGAAAAGCCCACAGATGGAGTTGTGGAGAAAAGTGCCTGCCATCATGGTTCCTCTTGAAGTTGCAGCTGTCCCCTGACGTTGTTTACGCACGCGCTGGTCTACAGTGTTTCGGCATCGGTACCGTTTCTACATACCCAAAGGACCAAGAACCATTCTATCCTAAGTACTATGAGATCTCTATGGCCCACACAGCAGTAGCTCTCCTTGCTCAAACTGATCAAATAGATTCCATCCAACATTTCTGAGCAATATCTCAAGACTCCCTGACTATACTACCAAATTATGACTGAACTCTCCTCCCGTTACGGCCTTTAAGAACACCGCCGATTGTTTAAGTGAAGCACACCGCATTCAAAGGAAAATCGCTACAAATGATTAGCCAAGCCCACAGCCATGCCATGCTCAGTAGTGTCTGACTCTTTGAAACCCTATGAACTGTGGCCCACCAGGCTTCTCTGTCCATGGAATTCTCTAGGCAAGAACATTGGAGAGTGGGTTGTCATACCCTCCTTCAGGGGATCTTCCTGACTCAGGGATCAAAACTTTGTCTCTTATATTGGCAGGCAGACTCTTTACCACTGAGCCCAAGCCCATTAATTCTATCTATATCCTGCAAAATAAAGTCTCTGGAGAATAAAGCATAAGTAAACTAAACTTAGAATGTGTTGGACTCCTCCTACAAAACTGTCCTCTGATGAGCTGCTGTCCATGTGAAAACCGCGTGGATGTCTCATTATGCATCTTGGGAGATATACAAAGGAAAGCGGGATATACTTGTCTGTGAACTGCTTCATATCAGATGCCAAGATTTTGTTAGATCTCCAGTGGCAAGTCCAAAAAGAAAAAAGAAAAAAGAGAGGGAGAGAAAAAGTGTGAAATACCATGTTTTTAGAAATACTTCCAGTTAAAAAATGAATCAGTTTTAGAACATGAGGGTTGCTTTCAATGTTATCAGACAGAAGATCAGTTTTAAGAGCTGGAATAGGCCTCGATAATGAGGCAGAATGAATTCTTAAGCCAGAGTGGCCAAGCACAAGGACTTAATTACAGAGGAGCCTGGCAATTATTAGTGGCCTCTGAGTGTGTCAGCAGAATTTGTGAAAATAAAAGGACTATAAGTGGTATATGACCAACAAACTCACACTTGTGAGTAGAATAACCAAGATACCAACCAAAGTCCATACAATCCCCAAGCCGTGATGAAAAATCTAAGACATTCAGACATGTGAAGACTATCCTTTGGATTTGATTTTAATAAAAAAATTTTTAAGTTCTCCCATTACAACATTAGAGATAGATATTTAAACCATAGAAGATATAATTTATATTTAGAGATATTTCCCTAAGGAAAGCATAATTTTAAATTTCCCCAACCAGATATTGGGGAGAACAGTTTATGAATCCATTTAATTGAAGAAAGTAAAGGACCACACACTGAGGAACAATTCTCACCAATTTTTCAACTAAGTATGTTCAAAGCTAATCCCTTAAACATTGTACAAACACAAGCCAGACTATAGTCATAAATAACAGAGTGCCATCAGATAAATTATGTGTAGCATGGAGTGAAGGGACAAGACCCGCTGATAAGAGATGCAAATTTGCTCTTATCTCAGTTCCCAAGAAATATTTTGACAGGATGAATTGAAAGTTTTTATTCTGACCCCTGGAAGAATAAGAACCACAAGAAATTATGTCAGAAAGAGAGCGCAAGGATTCTTTGAAAGCTCATGAGTAATCTCTATGTTTATTCTTCTCCTTATTTCAAAGAGAAACATTGTATAGGACTGCTAGAAACATTTTACAGGAAATACTTTTTTAAAAAAAGAAAAGTAACATACAAATGTGGCTACCTCACTCGTTGCAATTTTATGCAAATAATATTTGGTACATATTCAAAGCCAGTATAGAGACATTTACCACCAAAAATACATTTCTCATTTCAACACAAATTCCATTCATCTTCTAAATCTCCTAGGAGTCCTGTGGAAATGATTCTCATCAACAAAATCTGACAGAGGGATGGAGATTCCATATGGCGAATGAGCAGAAGTGGTATCTCAAGGTTATTGAGTAAATCACTAGTGAAAATATATCTAAGATGCAGGACTCTTAAGTCTAATTTTTTGACCATCAGAATTTTAATTAATGGAACTCAAAATAAATTCAAATACTAATAATTAAAATTTTGAAAGCTAGGTAGAGAAATGAGAATGATTTCCAAACAATTACTCTAGGTCTTGGTGATAAGGAAAATATCATTTGTTTAAAGCTGAGTATAACGTCATTGTTAACTTACAGAACCAAGTACTTTTTAAAAAGCACTGTCATCCCAGACCCTGCAAGAGTAACTTGCGCAGGTAAGAGGAATTGTGCTTTTAGCTATATACCTGAATATAAGTACATTTTTAACACTCTATTAAATATATAATAGTGCTTGCAGTTAGAAAAACTAAGTAGAATCATGAAGAGTTAATACACATTCTGTTTTGTTTGACAGATATCAAAAAGAAAAACTTTAGGAGGGGAAATTATAGAGCATCAGGAGCTGAGTTTTCTTAAGCTTTTAATAAGTATGCTTTCAATTGCATGCAAAAAAAATTTAACTCTAACTGTTTTTTGGAAAAATGTTAATGTACATCACTGAGAAATCCAAGGACTATATCTAGATGAAGGGACTCTAAAAACACCATGGAGACATCCTCTCAATCTTGTGGCTCCATTTATCTCTGTGTCTTGGGTTCATTTTCAGACAAGTTTTCCCATATACCCAGAAAGATAACCACTGCCAGTACAAGTCTGTCTTAGGGCTTGTCATCCAATAGAAGAAAGGTCTCCTCTTCTAGTGCCCACGTTAGGGAAGAATTTTATTGGCTGTGCTTGGTCACAAGCCTGAGTTGAGTGTCGGTCGCTCAGTCATGTCCGACTCTTTGCGACCCCAATGTCTGTTGGAATTCTCCAGGCAAGAATACTGGAGTGGGTTGCCATACTTCTGCACCAGTCACTAGGCTAGTGTGCTGAGTTCTGGCATTGTGCAGCATGGATTAAGTGCCCATACAGCAGATATTCTAGACAGCAGTGTTGAAAGAGGAGGAAGCTTTTGTTGTCTTAAATCATATAGGCAGCCATCAATTGTATATTTGTAAAACTGATCACTTCCAAATTCATAAAGTAACTGCATTTATAATTTATGAAACCACTTCTGTGTAAGATGTCACTTACACAGAAGTTATTTACACTTACACAGTGATTACTGCTCTATCTTTATGTCAATTTTCATATAAAATAAAAAGAAAAATGTGAGGGGAGGGATACAGGCCTGCAACATGATCCAGCTGACTTTTAACACTGGATTAATGCGATTTTGAGTGTAAATTAAGATACATTTCCTTTGTTTTAAATCCCCCATTAGTTTACTCAGTACCTTTCACTCAGGAAGCTGAGAAAGAAACGCACTAAGGATGTGTTAAATATTCAGGTGCTGCAGTATGAACAGTTTAAAACAATGATTTGAAGTTATAGGAAGTATGAATTCCAAAACTGCAATTTTAGTTTGTTTTATCTATTATATGGGATAGGGCTCAATATTAGCCAAATGTTTCAATTAAAAAAAAATGAATACATGTAATTAGCAACACATATTAAAAGTGCTTGAACATAAATAAAATCTTGCACAAATTCCACGATGCTTTAAACATAATAGAATAATCTGTGTGCTGTTTCTTAAACATAAGAAACATTATGTTTCTTAATTTAGTACACAATGAAATAGTTCTTACTTTTTTTTCTTAATTTAATATACAATGAAATCTGCTTTGGCATTGGACGTCTGATTGTGGCTAATAGGTAGAATAAATATTTTTTCCCTAAAGGTATACTTGTGAAATTCCAGAGGAATTTTCCCTAATAAAAACTATGAAAAAATAAAAGTCATTTTGCCAAAATATAAAGTCACAGTTTCTAGGACTGAGTTTATTTTCTTAACAAAGATCAGGGCTTCTCTTTGAAAATGATGTATTTCCTATTTATAGTTTGATATTTAAAAACACCTCCACATTAAAATAATCAGGATCTAATTGGACTTCCTATTAAAATGCAGGCATTATTCACAGCTCTCTTAATCACTCCTTCCCCTGTTCTTATCACATCTCTGAGCTACAATAAGGCTCCCAAGCTATTCATCTAAACTTAGCTTTCCATCCATTGGACTAAGGAGTTCTTTGGGCCATGGGGAGGTCTGTGAATTTTACTAAGGTGTAAGCATTAGTGCCCATAGAGATGTCCCAAAACAATGCAAGGAAGCTCCAACATAATAGAAAAAGGGTACCTTTCAGTTTGAGGTTCATGAGTCATCAGAGACCAAAATCACTTTCCTATGACTTTGTGACTTAAATAAATGAAGACTTATTTGCCACACTGAGCGGATATCTAGCCTTTTTATTCTGTTTCTTTTCTGTGTTTGCTGCTGCTGCTGCGTTGCTTCAGTCATGTCCGACTCTGTGCGACCCCATAGACGGCAGCCAACCAGCCTTCCCGTCCCTGGGATTCTCCAGGCAAGAACACTGGAGTGGGTTGCCATTTCCTTCTCCAATGCATGAAAGTGAAAAGTGAAAGTGAAGTCGCTGAGTCGTGTCCGACCCTAGCGACCCCATGAACTGCAGCCTACCAGGCTCCTCTGTTCATGGGATTTTCCAGGCAAAAGTACTGGAGTGGGGTGCCATTTCTGTGTTTAGATTAAGTTATAAACTCAAATTGCTACTGGAGATGTTGCCCCTGGATCTTGGAAAAGATGTGATGAGTAGAGTGTCTGTGTGTGTATACACACAAAATCTATAGAAAAAAGACAAAAAGCTTCACTTTTATAGTCAAAATTATAGTGTGGGACTCTCACCAATAAAACTGGATGAGTTCCTTATAAAAATACTATAGTGGAAAATGAATACCTCACTCTACAGAGTTCAGTGTGGTAGTCAACTAAACAGCATGCAAACAATAAATACAGGCTTACATTCAAGATTTCTTAAAAAAAAATAATGAGGGAAAATGGTATTAACATAAAGATCACTCTTACACTACAAAAAGTAATCTATTATCCTAAAAAAAAAAAAAAAAAATTGACTTTGGCCTCTGTATTCCATCCAAACACACTCGTCTATCTCACGGCTGGCCAGTGACTAGACTCCATCCTCCCCACTCCAAAATCAACTGGAGTAAAACTTAACTGGAGAGGAAGTTCTTAAGAGATAAATCCCTAGGGCTGACAAATGAACAGCCCTGCACAATAGAAAACTGTTACTTAGATTTTAGCCATCTGGCACGTAAGCATTTAAGATTCATTTTCTCCCTTTTTTCATGGCATTATCTAGCTAGCAATCAGATTGAATGGTTTGAAGGATGTTATCTGGCTTCCCCAGCACTGTGACTCCTTGCCTAACTTCTGGTCCTCTGCACACCAACACACTGAGACTTTGTTACCACTCTTGCTCCCCTCCAAACAACACCAACCCCTGTCTGCCAGGCATTTGGTTAACACATTATGCACACATACTAAGATGCTGCACTCTGCACAGATGTATGAACCTAAAAAATAGCATTATCATAACATCTTCCAGTTCAGCTATTTTAAGGCTGCTGCTCCCATATCACAAAGCCTTGCTATTTATACATCCCTGCATATGGAAGACTCATCCTTCCTGTGAGACTGCAGCCCAGTGGGCGCAGCAGACAAAATTATAGGCCCCAGACTTGAATAAACACGCATCTTGGCTTGCTTATCTTCCTTGAATGCAAGCCAAGTTTATTAATAATTTTTTAAGTCGGAAGGAAAACAAAACAATTCTGATGTGACAAAAGGATGTCAAGAAACAAGATAAACAAGAAAAGCAGCCAATCTCAACCCAGAAGGTGAAGCTCCCAAGACCAGGCAGCTAGGGAACCAGGTAGAGGGCTGAGCGTGCTAACCCTGGCTGTGCCATAACCCACACATGTCATGACTGTGTTCCTTAGCTGGCCTCGTTGTTCACAAGTGCGCCAGGAAGCAGAGTGAATGTGCATCTTGACTGGCAACTGGAGAAAAGACACCCTCTCTGTGATGACCCAGAAGGGTAGAATGCGGGGCTCAAGAAGGAGGGGATATATGTATGCGTGCGTGCGTGCTAAGTCATTTTAGTCATGTCCAACTCTCTGTGAGGCTATGGACTGCAGCCCACCAGGCTCCTCTGTCCATGGGATTCTCCAGGCAAAAATATTGGAGGGGGTTGTCATGACCTCCTCCAGGAGATCTATCTGACCCAGGTATTAAGCTGGCATCTTTTATGTATCCTGCATTGGGAGATGGGTTCTTTACCACTAGCGCCGCCTGGGAAGCCTGGATATACGTATGCTTAGAGCTAATTCACGTCGTACAGTAGAAATTAACACAAGCTTGTAAAGCAATTATCCTCCAATTAAAAATAAAAAGTAAAATACATTAAAATAATTTTAAAGCATTCTTTAGGAAAATGAGAATTTCCTAAAATTCTTTAGGAGAGTTTAACTTTCTAGACAATATGAAGAATTTCTTTAAATGAATTCAGTAGATTATCCTGCTCTGTTTTAGAGACTGTGGAATTGCTGGTGAGGTTTACTTTTGGTAGACCAACAGTATTAGAAGTATCAGTGCTTTCATTTTCTCTCTCTCCAGAAAGTTCAAGGCAGAGGGGTTGTGAGTACTATTATCTTATCTCAAAAAGGCAGAGAGCAAATGATCTGCAAGGTGAAACTCTTGGTTTAGATTTTATTTGGTCAAAGGACTTCTCTGGTGGCTCAGATGGTAAAGAATCTGCCTGCAATATAGGAGACCCAGGTTCAATCCCTGGATTGGGAAGATCCCCTGGAGAAGGGAATGGCAACCCACTTCAGCATTCTTGACTGGAAAATTCCATGGTAGAGGAGCCTGGCAGTTTACAGTCCATGGGGTAGCAGAGAGTCGGACATGACTGAGCGACTAACATGCACACACACACACACCGGAGAAAATGGCCACTCTTTAAGGCATGTGTTCAGCAGAGGTGCCAGGGACAAGTGTTGGGAGAGCTATCTGGCTAGGAATCCAGATCCTACCTGTCAGATGCCTGGCCTTTATTTCCACACAGAGCCCTAGGAGGACAGGGAAGGGAGAGGCAGAGCAATGAAGGCTCATAAACTTCCCCTTCACCTAGTTCCCGAGGACCTCTGAGGATATCTGTGGGTCTGAAGTCTTACAAGAGAAACGAATCAGAGCCCCGCATCTGCATCCCATGGGGAATTTATGATTCATGCTGCAGCTACAGGGGTTTCTAGTTCTAAGTTTTGTATGCAACCTAATCTCTGTTCTGCAGACTACATGGCTTCCCTGTCAAAAGCAAAGGTAAAAATCTCCAGCGTCACCCGAATAGGATACTATCTATTACTTTTACCTGAAAGTGCACTTGTTCCGTAGGAATAGGTGTTGGCAGAGAAAGGTCCCAGCAGGGAGGCTCCCTTTCTCCACCTTCTCACTGTGGAAACGCAGCCACCCATCACCCATTTCTCACCCATCACTCCTGGATTTGCACCCACTAAGAACTGGTGTGCTGATGAAGAGGAGACAGACAGACCCAGGGACTCTGACAGTCTGGGTTTGTTTGGGGGCACTTTCCTGGAATGAGAAACACTGGAAGGCTGCCACCCCAGAGAGTACCAGACCCCTGTTTCATTGCTCAGTTAAAGAGAGGGCTTCCCTGGTGGCTCAGATGGTAAAGAGTCCTCCTGAAACACAGGAGACCAGGGTTTGACCCCTGTGTCAGGAAGATCCGTTGGAGAAGGGAATGGCTACTCACTCCAGTATTCATGTTAGGAGAATCCCATGGACTGAGGAGCCTGGCGGGCTACAGTCCATGGGATCACAGAGTCAGACACTACTGAGCAACTAAAACTTAGATTCAAATTAGGGCTTCCCAGGTGGTTCTAGTGGTAAAGAATCCTCCTGCCAATGAAGGAGATACAAAAGACTTGAGTTCAAACTCTGGGTTGGGAAAATTCCCTGGAGGACAAAAGGGCAACCCACTCCAGTATTCTTGACTGGAAAATCCCGTGGACAGAGGACCCTGGAGGGCTACAGTCCGTGGGGTCACAGAGAGTTGGACACAACTGAGCAACTGAGTGTGCAGATTCAAATTCCTCTTGCAATTTCTGCCAAGGAGGGCATGGGGCACTGCCCTGTTGGCTGGACTTGAGGAAGCAGTGCACTCGCGTGGGCCTGTCTTTGTGACATTGTTCCCAGAAACCCCTATGCTGCTATGACTTTTTTTTTTTAGCTGAGATATTTTCCCAGTGTCTCTTTAGATAGAGAAAGAATATTATTTCTCTGGTTACAAAGACCAATTTATTAGATTCAAGGGCAAGATGGACAAGTCATTATATGCCATTAGAATACAGAATGTGATGTGTTTTCTGCATGTGTGTGTGTAAACATTTTCCTTCCCATTTAGTTCTATGCTATTTTTCAGGGTAAGAATGTAGATTAAACACATTATCTTCGATGACACACCATTTGTTGAGATTCACGTAAAGGAAAAATATGGCCAGAGAATGGGTGACATTCTGCTTCCATAAAGATTTGAAGAAGGCTAAAGAGAAGAGAGATTCACATTTATTCCTTGTCATTTGCGACTTGTAATTAGTCATGTTTGCCTGATCCCTGGTGAGTCACCAGATGAACTCCAGGCACAGCAATACAGCCTCCACGTTTTCAGGGGGTTCTATTGTGCGTCATGCAGGGGTCAGCATGACCCACAAAAGTTATACTCTCTATCCCTGGCTGCCTCTTAAAAATACCTTGGGAGTATGTGTCCAGGGTTAAAGGTCATTCTGATTCCTTACCAAACTTAAACAAGGGGAAAAAAACCCAAAAAGCTTCTTTTACCTCATGAGATGAACAGTCTGTAACTGATTATAGATGTGGAATGAGGATACCAAACTCAAACGCTGATTATTAGATTTGTAAAATAGGAAGCATAATATCCCTTCTATTCCACCATGAGGAAAGCAGGAATTTATTTCCCACACTAATATCTTAGCCAAGCAACTCGGTTCCTAACTGGCTTACTCTTTCTTCTTAAGACACAGAAATTGATTCTTCCTGTTGATTCTCTATCCCTCTAACAGTAACGCTGCCATGCTGTAGCTCTGGAAATCTATGAGGTCACTGAGCTCAGACCCCATTCAGGGCAGCACAGGGCTGCAATTATGCCATCCAAGACAGACAGGCACTTGTCTGTTTTCTAAGGCATCCAGGGGAAACAATTTGCAAACACTCTGATTACCGTAATCTAGATCTCAGAACTTTGCTGACTAGAAAGTTACCTTGTGCAACTGAAGCCCGTTCTCCTTGTGCTCCCAGGAGATCATGGGAAATAGCTGGTCATTACACAGATAACGAAAATAATTTCTGAAATGGTGCCACAACTAGTTCAAGTGTGAAAAAATAATCAATTGTTTTATCAAGTCAGTAATCTCCCACAATTATTTGACAAAATTTTTTTCCCTGATTTTCTTATTTAAGACTGTGTTTATACTATACTGAGCATTGGCTCAGTCCATACAACTAATTCAAAACATAAATTTTTCTTAGCTTTATGTAAACATGTAGAATTTATTGTTATTATTATTCCATAGACCAAATAACTGAATCATGACAATTCATTGTAAGATATTCCTGTTGCTAATTCTAAATCATTTAAGTTTTCCTAATTATCATAGTAATAAAGTGATCTAACTTTTTAAAACTAAGTCTTTGATCACAATAACAACAATGGAACAATATATGGCTACTTGGTCTGGCTAGTTTTGCAGTAGTCTTTGATCCTTTTCTCAAGATATCTTACCTAAGCTTTCCCACATTCAAGTAATGCAACCTCCTCAGTTACATCTTAAGAGGAAAGGAATGCTTTATAATTGAACAATGTCTCCCAGCCAAGTGTGGGAAAAAATTTCGAAGAATAGAACTCACGCATTAGGAGAGATATCATGAATTGTTTATCCAACTTATTGCCCAGTGAAGGATTCCCTTCACATATCCCTGTGAAGGTGACTCCACAGTTTTCCCAGGAGACTGAAACTTCAGTCTTAGATGCAAAATGTCTTAGTTTAAAATTTGTATTTATTGAAAGCATGTAAGTTGTGCTCTTATCTGACCATATTAGATGCTTTACTTCACAAATTAAACACATATATGCTACTCTTTCTAAAGATTATTTTGTTTGTCAAAAAGAAAAAATAAAAACAAAAGAAGACTTGTGTAATTCTGCCATTGTCTCCCTCTGTCATTTACCATCTGTTCTAAGCCATAAATCTTAAATCCTTATTTCACAGATCCTTTCCAATCTTTCATATTACTTTTTGTTGGGTGTATTTCTTCTATTGTTTGATTATATTTCTTTCTTTATTTGAGTTTATCAGAGAGCCACTATAGAATGACATGGATTTTACTCATATATTCTTTCAATATTTACTGAGTACCAATTATGTGCTAAACATTTATTAAGATAAATTTCTCCTCTCTTCCCCATCAAGGTGGTTGATAATTATATTACCAGAATTTTGCTTTCACTAGCCTGTCACTTCTCCTAAAAATCACTCCACTCTGGGGACTATGGTTATAAAACAATGCTCACCTTTAAAAATTATTTTCAAAAGTTAAATCCAAAATACATTTTGGTAAAAATTTCATAATTGGTATATTGGTATAAGCTTTAAGATGACTAGGACATTTATGTCATTTACAACTTCTCTCTCCTCTCACCCTCCAATGTCTCTTCTGTATTGACAAGTTCTTCCTTGATCTGGTTAATATTATAGAGATTAACCAAGAACAATTTCCTCACATTGTATCCACAAATTTTGCTGAAAGCAATTTGTAGGTAGAGCAAATTAGGATTTTATCAGATGCTCTGATTTGAAAACAACGAGTATATCTGTCAGCATCTGGGCAGGAAACAAATAGCACAGTCAGAGTGGATGATTAAAGAGGATTTAGAGAAAAGACTCTTACAAAAGGTATGGGTAGTGTCTTGAGGGAAGTGGAGTCTGAGATGAAGATTTTCTTGCAGGAATTTACTAGGGAGTGCCCTTGGGATCAACACCTGTGAAGGTGAAGGAAGCAAGTTTGGGTAGAAGCAGGAGCCAAACCCTGATGCAGTCACTGCAAAGATTCTGGTCTGTCTCATATGAGCTCTGGACCTTGTACAGCCCTTCAAAATCGTGCCTTCTTAGGCAAGAAGGCCAGGTCCTTACACTGTCCAAGTAGACCCACCATTGCTTGCTGGCTGCCTACTGGGAAATTTGGCCAAGATGGTTCTCTTTGACTAAGGGCAACTTCCTTAGCAGCTGGTGGAATGAGTATCTCAGTGCTGACATGGTGCTGAATGGCACACCATACCACCCTTACAGAGAAGATGGTGCAGCAACTCAGAGTTACCAACAGCAATGAGCTGAGGAAACATTTCCACCTCTAGAGTGGTTACTGGAATCTGCTGAGATTGTAGTAAAGGGCCCCTCTATAGGGGCTGTGATATTTAGTGGAAGAAGAAATCCACCACCAGCCATGGGTCTGGCAGGGAGGGCTCTGAGGCAAAAAACACAACTTCTCTCTCCTCTCACCTTCCAATGTCCTGCTTCTTTCTCTCCCAGGCCAATCCCCAAAGAAAGCTAGAGGACAAGAAGGTCTGTCCTTAGATTTCAGCCTCTCCTGAGGACAGAGCAAGATAGAAAAGGGTAGAGAGTGGGTCAGGAAAGGCAGATTTAAAACATCCAGCACATTCAGACTTTCAGCTTATAGTCCAGTTGTCAAAAATCTCTACTCAGTTCTGTATTCAGTTAGGAGCAAAGTAATTGTATTCTCTCAGCTTTCTTTAACTTAAGATTCATAGAGACTTTCTTCAAGTACTGTTTATCAAAGAAAGCGGGCAGATTTAATCTATGGTGATTTGCTTGTGAATTTTTCTAATGAGAGATAAAATATATGAAACAAACCCCCAACATGGGTTTATTTTCCCACATTTAAATCTCTAAAGAAATCTGGGTGAAAGTATTAATTGCTCAGTCCTGACTGACTCTGCAACCCCATAGACTGTAGCAGGCCAGCCTCCTCTGTCCATGGAATTCTCCAGGCAAGAATACTAGAGCGGGTTGCCATTCCCTTCTCCAGCGGCTCTTCCCAACCCAGGGATCAAAACTGCATCTCCTTGTCTCTCTTGCATTGTAGGCAGATTCTTTACTGTCTGAGCCACCAATCTAAAAGACAGGTCATGTGCCATCATAAAATTATTCAAAGTTTCTAGTAACACATTTTATACACAGTGACTCTGAACAGTTTACTCTGCTGAATGCTACAGAATAAAAGAAGCACATAAGTTAAAAAATAAGCAAATATAGAAGACACTATGCAATCATTTCAGTCATTTAGAAATGGCATGGTGCTTCCTGGAGGAGCATAGGAACCTCAGGAAGGGATGAGAAATATAAAGTACAACACATGCTCTACAAATAACTGTCATCTGTGCCCTCCCCTGCCCCCTGCTCCCTTCCTCAATTACCCAGGCATGTGGCACTGTGCCTGCACATGGTTGTCGTCAGTAGATACATTTTAAATAATAAAATGAATAGCACCATAAGAAATAAAATACCATAATAACACATAAATGACTAGCTCTAACCTAGTTTTGGGAAATCTAATAAAGACTTCCTGGTGGAAGAGAGAGATGACAAGTAGAATTCCTCAGGAAAAGAACAACTTAGTTTTAGGAATTCTTAACCCTCAATACACATTAGCTGACATGAAAAGATTCCAATAAATTTTGAGCCCAGGACATCAGATGTAACTGGTGTGGGTGGGGCCCAGATATTGGTTTGTTTGATGTATTTGTTGCTGTTTCTTAAGCATCCTGGGTGGTAAAGACAGGAATAAGAACTACTGACATAGATTAAGATTAGAGGAGAGGAGAACTAGAGTTTGGGAATGGGCTTTGCCAAGGCCTGGAGACAAGAGTTCATCATATGTTCATGTTCATAAAATGGCAACATATTCCTCATTTTGAGGTTGAATTATAAACTATAAGGAGGAAATGGTGATAGAGAAACCTGCAGGGCTTTCAAGGTAGACTTGAAAGGGTCTAGTTACCAGTAATTCTGCTAAAGTGAGACAATATCCTATGGGAGGGGTGTGGCCAAACTTTCATCCCTTCTTTCAGACTGAGAGTGATTTACATTTACAGTGAAAGTGTGGAAGGAGGAGGCAAGAGAATTGGGGCCCAGAGACAGCAGATAGGAAGCTGGAACTGTCATCAAGACAAGATTCTACCTGCAGCCCTTTTCTTAAGGCAAGAACACCTTCTTTTAAGGCAAAGTTATTGCAGGGTCCTGATGCGAAGCGCTGACTCATTAGAAAAGACCCTGATGCTGGGAAAGATTGAGGGCAGGAGGAGAAGGGGACAACAGAGGATAAGATGGTTGGATGGCATCACCGACTCAATGGACATGGGTTTGGGTCGACTCCGGGATTTGGTGATGGACAGGGAGGCCTGGCATGCTGCAGTTCATGGGGTCGCGAAGAGTCAGACATGACTGAGCAACTGAACTGAACTGATTACAGGGTCAACTCTAAAAGTGTGTAATACACCAGTATTTCTGGTTGTGACATGGTGTTTTCTATAAATTAATATTAGGATATTATATTCTTTGAAGAGATTCTGTATGTATTTCTTAAATCTATTGGTACAGTAAAAAAAAAAAAGACAAAGAATGTATGCTTACTATTTACTTTGTGATCTCCAAGTATCTTATAATTACAGTGGAGTTCACATTTTTAGAGGGCTTTGTTTATGAAATTAAAATGCATCATATAATCTGGTTTTGAAACTTAAATAAAGTCTTGGGCTCATAACTGATCCAAGGAGCCCTTTTAATAATTCTGTTTAAACAGAGACCCTTTCCCCCAGGAAACTATCACCAAATCAGATCTTGAAAACTTTAGGCTTTGATCCATTATAAAAATGTGTGGCAATTTAATCATCATAGGAAGTAAGTGTTTTGTCATCATTGAGAGCCAAAGTAGTCAGAGGCACAGGACAAAAAGGAAAAAGAAAATTCAACACATCCAAAAAATAAAAGTAAAGTAGGCTTTTAAGGAACACTTCTATATTTTACTGTATTCTTTACATTGCATTTGTTTTGCGATTTCACTTTTCCTTTCAACAGAATAAAATGAAGAACCGAACTAAAACCTAAAACACAGAACAACATTTCTTAATATGAAGAGTTTTTTGATTGGCTATTGCCAATGAGTTAGATAGTGTTTATGCCATGCAAGATATTTCCACTAACGCAATTATATTCCATTCATGATCTCCTTATAATATGATTCCTTTGAGTGTGGAGGAGCAATGGCCTGCTCTTTCACAGGTGACACTACAGTATATACAAATGTGAAGAAAAGTATGACCTAGTCCTTGTCTTCAAAGTCCTAAACCCTGTGGGAAGAGTCATCATCTATGCATCAAAGGATGAATAAAAATGGGATTTTGAGCTGAGTGTCGCAAAAATAACAGAGATAATAAAGGAAAGATTTGAAAAGAGTGGGAAGTGAGGAAGAGTGGCTGAAAAACTAGAGGATAAAGACTAGGGTGTGGGGCAGAAGTGAATATGTTGTTTACATAAGGTGAAAGGTTTTTTTAAATAACAGTAACAAAAAAATGCAGGATGAAGCTGAGGAGAGCATAAATGAGCAACAAGGCATTCTGCCAACAGATTGATTTGCACATTGGTTCTTCCCTGGGTTTGTCTTCTGTCCCACCATGAAGATTTTGGACTTCCCAGCCACCATCAGCTAATTCCTTAAAATAACTCTATACAAACACACACACACGTGAGCGTGCACACAAACACACACACAATCAGTTCTGTTTCTGGAGCACCCTGACTAGTATACCTGTCTATGAAAAACTGGGCTTTGCTAGGGTTTTGACACTTCTAACCACTGAGATTCTTAATCCTTTCCTTAGGTCTAGTTTTTAAACATATCCCAAGAACAGTGTGTCAGTGCAGAAAACTTATAAATAAGCTTTAAGCCAGCTCACTGGATGGCCATGTAATCAGCTTGATTGGATCTCGAATGCCTAGTACCTAGACTTTTGGACTGTCCCCAAATGATCAGGTGCCTAAAAGCCTCATCCTCTTTCAAGGACTGGCCTCCCTCCTCCTGAGGACCAGTTTCACATGACTAAAGGCAGCTGACAGGCTCCTGCGCCTACTGCTCAAGCCTCTGTGTTTACCCGACCTAGGGCTCCTTTTCAACCTTTGACTGATGGTGTTTGCATGCTGCTGTCCTTTGTCCTCCTAGACTGATCTTCCAGATGTGAAACAAGCTGAGGTCAGTTAACAAGTCCTGGCCTCAGCTTATTGTTTGGCAGGGGCATTTTGTCAAACTTATTCTCTTTTTATCTGCGTTCTAGCCAACCCATCCAAACCCTACTTCTGACTCAGACAGACACATCAAATGTACCATCTGAGCCCTGACTATGCTCCAGCTGCCTTTACTGCTAATGCTCTCAATTGTACCCCAAACCTACTCCATCCCACAAACACACACTGCACTATAACCCTCCTCCTCCATGAGTCTAACTGCTGCTGCTGCTGCTGCTAAGTCACTTCAGTCGTGTCCGACTCTATGTGACCCCATAGACGGCAGCCCACCAGGCTCCCCGTCCCTGGGATTCTCCAGGCAAGAACACTGGAGTGGGTTGCCATTTCCTTCTCCAATGCATGAAAGTGAAAAGTGAAGAGAAATCGCTCAGTCATGCCCGACTCTCTGCGACCCCATGGACTGCAGCCCATCAGGCTCCTCCGTCCATGGGATTTGCCAGGCAAGAGTACTGGAGTGGGGTACCATTGCCTTCTCCAATGAGTCTAACTAGTCCCTGCATATTTTGGGTCCTTTTACCATTCCCAGCCTCTGAACAAGGTCTTCCTGGCTTAGAGTAAACTGCCTTCTCTGAGCCTTGAAGAGCCTGCACAAACACTGCCATCCTCAGGTTATCAGTGGCCTTCCTACTTGTCACAGTATGTTTCCTCCACCACTTTGTGTACTATGCAAGAGTAGTGTTATCTATTACATGTTGCTTTCTCCAGTAAACTGTGACTCCCTTGAGGGCAAAAACTAATTCTTTCTTACTTTTGTGATCCATGAGACTACTACAGTACTCATCACTGGAGGAGCTTGATTCTCTCCTGGTCCAATTATTGGTTAACCATTCTGGGCAGAGAATGTTTTGCATTCTATCAATAACCATTCAGTCCAGTTCAGTTCAGTCGTTCAGTCGTGTCCGACTCTTTGCGACCCCATGAATCACAGCACACCAGGCCTCCCTGTCCATCATCAACCCCCGGGGTTAACTCAGACTCACATCCATTGAGTCAGTGATGCCATCCAGCCATCTCATCCTCTGTCGTCCCCTTCTCCTCCTGCCCCCAATCCCTCCCAGCATCAGAGTCTTTTCCAATGAGTCAACTCTTCACATGAGGTGGCCAAAGTACTGGAGTTTCAGCTTTAGCAATAACCATTAACCTGGAATAAATCATTGTGACATCAAATTACATTATTAAATTATTTTTCCATCCAGGTATCAATTTTTAAGTATCGATTGGCTGTATACCAAAATTCAACTGAATTATAAATGTAGATGTAGAGGATAAGTGCTTTATCCTAAATTTATCCTGAAACAGCAACTACTGGAAAGAAAAGATCAATAAGCTTATCTCCAATCTAAAGCCTAAAGTTCTGCGGTTCAGAGGATGAAGAATGATTAGAAAACCATAAAATCCAAATTCTCTCATGCTCTTTTATTCTTTCCCTAGATGTAATGTCTTAATTTCTCAACTAAATTTTAAGCTGCAGCCTTTCCTCTAAGGCACAAATTTTACTTGTAAGTTTTGGTTTCAGAACTGACCTGTTCCTTAAGCAACAGAAACCACTGCTTAAGTATTCTCTGTTCCTCCCAAGCACCTCACCAAGGGACTACTTACCCCACATGATGCCTTCCCTAGTATTTTTTTATTGGAGTATAATTGCTTTACAATGTTGTGTTAGCTTTTGCTGTACAACAAAGTGAATCAGCTCTATATGTATGTATATATACATTTCCTGCCACTTTGTTTCCCTCCCACCCTCCCCCATCCCACCCCTCTGGGTCGTCACGGAATTCCCTGTGCTATACATCAGGTTCCCACTAGCTATCTGTTTTACACATGGTAGAGTATATATGTCAGTCCTAAACTGTCAATTTGTCATACCTGCCCATCTCCTCCTATGTTCACAGGTCCATTCTCTATGTGTTTGTCTCTATTCCTGCCCTGCAAACAGGTTCATCTAGATTCCCTAGAATTTTTTTAATATAAATTTATTTATTTTAATTGGAGGCTAATCACTTTACAATATTGTATTGGTTTTGCCATACATTGACTTGAATCCACCATGAGTGTACATGTGTTCCCCACACTGAACCCCCCTCCCACCCCCTTCCCCATCCCATCCCTCTGGGTCATCCCAGTGCACCAGCCCCAAGCATCCTGTATCATGCATCGAACCTGGACTGGCAATTCGTTTCACATATGATATTTTACATGTTTCAATGCCATTCTCCCAAATCATCCCACCCTCACCCTCTCCCACAGAGTCCAAAAGACTATTCTATACATCTGTGTCTCTTTTGCTGTCTCACATACAGGGTTATCGTTACCATCTTTCTAAATTCCATATATATGCGTTAGTATACTGTATTGGTGTTTTTCTTTCTGGCTTATTTCACTCTGTATAATCAGCTCCAGTTTCATCCACCTCATTAGAACTGATTCAAATGTATTCTTTTTAATGGCTGAGTAATACTCCATTGTGTATATGTACCACAGCTTTCTTATCCGTTCGTCTGCCGATGGACATCTAGGTTGCTTCCATGTCCTGACTATTATAAACAGTGCTGTGATGAACATTGGGGTACATGTGTCTCTTTCAATTCTGGTTTCCTTGGTGTGTATGCCCAGCAGTGGGATTGCTGGGTCCTATGGCAGTTCTATTTCCAGTTTTTAAAGGAATCTCCATACTGTTCTCCATAATGGCTGTACTAGTTTGCATTCCCACCAACACTGTAAGAGGGTTCCCTTTTCTCCACATCCTCTCCAGCATTTATTGCTTGTAGACTTTTGGATAGCAGCCATTCTGACTGGCATGAAATGGTACCTTATTGTGGTTTTGATTTGCAATTCTCTGATAACGAGTGATGTTGAGTATCTTTTCATGTGTTTGTTTTGATTGACAAAATGACAAAGCAAAATCTGTATTAAGTTATACAGCCATGAGAAATTCAAATTCTCTCACTGTATCTTCATTTTAAACAACAAAACAATCAAGTGTGGATTTTGCCGTTGATGAGAAATCTGCCCAGAAAAGGGTGGATAAAATTTTCCAATTCAGTGTAAACCATCTGCTTGCCAGAAAGTGGAGCCTCAACCAGAGACACTGAAGTTCATGACTCTGGCAGATCAAGTTTAGTCAGTTCCATTAAGCCTGGGTCCTTCATTCTAAATGACTTCATAATCAGCTCACTGACAATAAGACTGGGGGATTTTTATAATCCCTCAACTACTCCTGCCTACAAAATACAACAGATGCTTCCCCCCAGTGAACCACATCACCCACATCCATACCTTTGTGCTGTCCACTCCTCTGCAATTCAGAGCAGGCTGGCCTGGGACTTGCTTAACAGAATGTGCAGGAGGTTATGCTGCACTGACCTCTGACGTTTTGTCAAAAGAAACTTTGAGCTTCTGCCTGGAGTCCTGAGTTGCCATCTGAGAAGTATGAGCGCCCGAGCCCACCATGCAGAGGACAATACATGTAGGCACCCAGGGCGACAGCTCCAGCTAACCCAACTGTCAGTTATCCTTGTTCAGGCCCCAGGCATGAACTGGTCAAGCCTTCAGATGGCTTCCAGTTCAGCTGACAACTGAATGCGACCACAGGAGAGATCTCTAAGCAAGAACGAGTCAGATCAGAACCATAAGAGATAATATCAAATCACTGTGCTAGGGCACTAATTTTTAAGGTGATTTCTTATGTGGCAATAAATAACTAGAACACTAACCAGGGGGAAGTAGACGAGTTCAGAAACAAGGACCGAGGTAAGAATTTCAAATTGATAGGCACCTGGACACATGCAAGCTGAAAAGAGTTTCCTCCACTGGGTCTTTGACCTCTCAATAATACCCAAAGGTAGTATTTGAAGATGCCTTTCATTTTGACATATTTCCCTTTTAGGTTTACTTAATTTTACTGCTACTCATCCCCAGGTAGTAAAGAATTCTATCCATTTTATCACTTGGAGCAATAAAAGATAACCCTATGGTCCCTTGAGACTGAAGAAAACAATGAGAGGACCCCCATTTCTCTCCAGGCTGGGAGTTGGGACAGGGGGAATTGTCACCCCATGTTCCGATGGCAGCTAAGCCAGCAGGGGGACTTCTCCCCTTCCTTCTCCCTTTCATAAGCTAGCACCAGAAAGTGACACAGGCAGGTGCATGACAGTGCGCTGGGAGGTGAGGACACCACGCGAGGATGAGGCTGCAGAGTGGTGCTTTGCCCCTCTGCTCTACAAAGCTCATGATCGCACTTACCCAGCAGTGCTTTAGCAAGTCTGTCTTCCAGAAAGTTGCCAGGAGCTTAACTCATCGCAGCAGGTGCAGTGGCAACTACAATTAAAACTGAATTATAATAACCATCTGAATGGCAACGGAGCAGGTACATTTAGGGCCTCTCATGATGGAGGAGGAGAAAACTTTATGCATACACAGGCTTAAGCTCACAGAGCTCATCAAGTGAGTTAGGAGACAGAGGCTTGGACTTCCCAGGTGACGAGGTGACTGTGCCAAGCACAAGGCCTGGCACGCATTGGTACTTAATATGTATTTGTTAGGAAGATAACTAAAAGCAACAGAAAATGAGCTAGACTAGATGAACAGATCAGGGAATTGATGTACATAGTATTTATTATATGTCTGCATCTCTATCTATCATGTTTCCTCATTTAGAGGCCCAATTAGGGAAAGACCTACTTCCAAGCTCCCTCCAGTTGTTGGCAGGATGAATTTCCTTATGGCTCTAAGACAGGTTCCATTATCTTGCCAACAGTTGGCTGGCACTTTCGCCTCCTATAAGACCCTCTCGGGTCTTTTCCACATGACCCTCTCCCATTTCAGTGTCAAATCCCTTTCACACTTCAAACCTCTCTCGCTCCCTTTTCCACTACCAGCTAGAGACAATTCTCTGCTTCTAAAGGGTTTTTCTGGTTAGGTTTGTTGTTGTTTAGTCACTAAGTCATGTCTAATTCTATGCAAACCCAAGGACTGTAGTCTGCTAAGCTCCTTTGTCCATGGGATTATCCCAGTTTAAGAATACTGAAGTGGGTTGCCTTAGGAAAATAGGTAACCTCTCTACCATCTCATAGGTCATTTTATTTACATCTGGAAAATTCCCTTTTCCATGGAACATAGAATAATCATGGGAGTAATACCAGATGGCAGAGGTCATGGAGTTTCATCCTGGAATCCTGCCTACCATATCTTCTGATATGCCCATTCCACATATTCCTGGACTCTTCCCCTGCATTGGTCAGGAAGATTCATGGCTGTAACAAATAAACCTCAGAATCTTAGCTTGGCATGATACAGCTTTACTTCTTTCTCACATCAAAGTCCTTCTAGGTCAGCAGGGGCTGTGTTGTGCATTGGGATCTAGAAACAGATTCTTTCGTTCTAGCTGCTCTGCTATTCCTTAAGGTCCAGAGTTTTCCACTGGATCTTTGGTATTCTGCTAGCAGATGGGGGAATAAAGCACATACATGAGATCTTGAGGGAATATATAGGCCAGGCCTGGAGGTGGCCTACATGATTCCACCCCCATCCCATCGGCCAGAACCAGTCACATGTTTGTCACTAACTGCAGGGATGTCTATTTGGGAAATGTGGTCTATGTGCCAAGAAGAAAAGGAAAAAGGTTGATGAAGAATTAGTCGACTCTCTGCTTAACTCCTCAGGACCTAGCATCAATCTGAACTTGATAGAGGACAAAAATTTACCTTTCTTTACTACAAATCCCACTTCTCCCCCTGCCTGCCCATCACCAAAAAAAAAAAAAAAAGCTGAAACTTTTTTTGAAACATATCTTCTAATCCTGCCACAAAACAAACAGATGTCTTGATGCTGTTAAGCGTCATAAGCTGTAAATTTTGGAGACTAATCCCCTATTGGTCACATCATCTGCAAATGTTTTCTCCCAGTCTGTGGGTTGTCTTTTCATTTTGTTTATTGTTCTTTTGCTGTGCAAAAGCTTTTGAGTTTAAGTAGGTCCCATTGGTTTATTTTTGCTTTTATATCCATTATTTTAGGAGATGAATTTAAAGAAGATGTTGCTGTGATTTATGTCAGAGACAAACAGCTTATGATGCTTAACAGCATCAAAATAAACAACCCACTCAAAAAATGGGCTGTGTTGTGTGCTTAGCCATTCATTCATGTCCAACTCTTTGTGACCCTTGTACTGTAGCCCGCCAGGCTCCTCTGTCCATAGGGATTCTCCAGGCAAGAATACTGGAGTGGGCTGCCATTTCCTTCTCCATGGATCTTCCCAATCCAGAGATCAAACCCAAGTCTCCCACATTGTAGGCAGATTCCTGGCTGTCTGACCTACCAGGGAGGGCCCCAAAATGGGCAGAATGGGCACCTAAATGGACATTTCTCCCAAGAGGACCTACAGATGGCCAATAGGCACATGAAAAGATGTTCAAAATAACAGTTACTAGAGAAATGCAAATCAAAACTACAATGAGATGTCACCTCCCACCAGTCAGAATGACTATCATCAAAAAATCCATAAACAAATGCTGGTGGGGGTGTAAATTGGTATAGCCACTGTGGAGAAGAGTATGGCGGTTACTTATAAAAACCTAAAATCAGAACTACCACATGACCTTGCAATCCCACTCCTGGGCATATATCTGGAGAAAAACATGATCTAAAAGGATACATGCACCCCAGTGTTCACTGCAGCACAGCTTACAATAGCCAAGACGTGGAAGCAACCTAAATGTCCATTGACAGAGGAATGGATAAAGACGATGTGCCACATATATACAATGGAGTATTAGCCATTAAAAAAGAGTGAAATAAGGCCATTTGCAGCAACATGGACAGACCTAGAGAGTGTCACACTGAGTGAAGTAAGTCAGACAGAGAAGGAGAAATATCACATGACATCCCTTATATGCGGACTCTAAAAAGAAATGATACAAATGAACTTACTTATAAACCAGAAAGAGACTCGCAGACTTAGAAAACGAACTCGTGATTGCCGGAGGAAAGGGATAGTTAGGGATTTGGGAAAGGTCATGACCCCACTGCTATATTTAAAATGGATAACCAACAAGGACATATTGTATAGCACGTGAAACTCCGCTCAACGTTATGTGCCAGCCTGGACGGGAGGGGGTTTGGGGGCAAAATGGACACAGGTACATGTATGTCTGAGTCCCTTTGCTGCTCATCTGAAACTACCACAACATTGTTAATCAGCTGTACCCAAATACAAAATGAAAGTGTAAAGTTTGGAAAAAATAAATAGATTTCACTCAAAGAAAAAGTCAAACAAATGTCAAATATCTTATTGATTAAATTCAAAAACTTGCGAGTATTTATGATACCTCATTATGAACTTGAATACCAAATATAAAATATAAAAATCAGCTTTAAAAATCTACTGCTTAAGATAATAAGAAAGGAATATTATAAATGATATCTTCTCTTTAAAAAAACAATGAGAATGCAAAGATATCTATCTTCTCATTCTGATACCATTTTTTTCAATAATTTTAGGTTCCAAATAAACCTCTTTATCCAGCATTTAATATGTCAAAGCACAGAAACTTCATTCTCATCACAAGTAGACTTTTTGCAATTAACATGTAACATATCTGATTAGAGTGCTGAAAATTCAAAGAAGATGTGGCTTAGAAATGGAGGTGAGATGACAGGGACACACACACACACACACACACACACACACTTGTTTTATGTAGTTAAGCCAGATCCATCCCTTTTTCTACTATTAAAGAAGTCCCTATTCACTTCCCAAAATGCCCTCTGAAGTCTTTCTTTTCAGAGACTTTCTGGTATGACTGAGTTTTGTTCTATGAACTGCAAAACAACTTGTTATTTTTGGAGAGTTATAGTTCCTGTGCTGGATCAAGGAGAACATGCATTTCAACTCTGTGCAAGATCTAAGGGTAGTTTAAAAGTCTCAACTTGAGAAGGAAAATTATTCTGTCCTTCTCTGCTTTAAAGAGTGCTGAAGGGTAAAGTTTAAAAGATTCCAGAAGCCCTTAGAACACTTGGAACTTGGGATACCCAAAATTTTAGATGTCTTGAAGTCTTTTGTATTTCAAATGATTAGTTGGGCTGCTATTTATGTAAACATCACTTTTCACATCAGTTTTTGTTCATTTACCACCTGCTCACTTGTCTTGTTAAATTTTACTATACAATGACTTAATGTAGAGATTTTTTACATGCATGTTTAATCAGTTCCAAAAGTCTTGTTTTTCAAATTAAACCCCATCCCCATGATCCAGCGTCTTTCAGGGTAGAAAAGCAAAAAGACTGAGACCCACCTTCCAAGTCTCTTCAGTGGGATGAAAACATGAGATCAGAAATGTCAGGAGGAGCAAGCAGAATTCCACCATGAGAGCAAGCAGAGACTTGTGGGAAGAGTGGTGGTGTTTTTTTTTTTCCTTTTGGACTATTTAAAGGCTTCATCTTGGGGCTCCTCTGTAAGGCAAAAAAGTGGGAAAGGATGGATTAAGAATGTATGGCAAAAATGAGGCATCATTTCCTATCTGGGATAGATATATTTTCTTTGAATCAAAATAATTTTTGAATAACACAAAATATGGGCTCTGTGCTCCTTGAAATCAAATTTAGAGTAAAAATGGTAGAAGGAAGAAGAGACAGGAGAAAACACGTCAAAGCAGACAGTCTGCCATGCCTCGGGTTCTAGCCACCCTACAATCTCTTCTGCACCTCTGATCTTGAGTCAGTAATTTTGTTTTAGTTTTTGTTTGGTCATATCATACAGGATCTTAGTATGTAGCATCTCAGTTCCCCGACTAGGGATCAAACCCCTGTCAGTGGAAGTAGAGTCTTAACCACTGGACCACCAGGGAAGTCCTACAAATTGGTAATTTTGGAAGCCTGTGTAAAGATACAACTCTCAAAGATGGTGTTTTCTCTGACTTATTCTTACCATTATTTTCTATAATTCATTGTATAATGCTGTTCAGTCTTTATATCCAACCCTCCTAGCCTAATATAGAAGAATCAAGAAAATCAAAGCTTGAGCAGAACATACACCCTTAACAGACATCTAAAAGACACAGTTGAGTCTCTAAAACACTGAATTTTCAGGAAGTAAAAGACAGTGGCCCATACTTCACTAAGGATGACTCACACCAAACATTTTTGGAATATGACCTGTTTATCATCTGTGCTGTTTCATTAAGCCTAGTTTTGTTTAGAAGTAGGTATCTTCTTGTATCACAGCCTACAGATTTATCTCTGTTAAATATGAAACACATGTCCTGAGCTGCCAAGCCAGCAAATTATTCTGCTCTCCTTTGACCATGTCTTTTCTTAATACAGATAACTCTACCAAAGACCAACAGCGAAAGACTGTAAGGTTAATAACCAGTTAAGTTTCCCTTATCATAGCTTAAGATGAAGAAGCCACAAATAAAATATATTCTTTCAGATGTTCAGGATGCAGTGCTTAAGATGCACTTTCATTAGGTTTAATGCATTTTTATAGGGTCATCAACCAAAATGATAAAAGGAAGAGACATTGTCATGCAGCTTAATATTATATAATAGCATTGGCTATTTGTATATGATGAAAAAAAAAAGTTATTCTCCATCTGTGTCATCTTTTTGTACAGAAAAAGCATGCAGAGGGTAAGGTCTACCAAAGTTCAGGGCTTCAAAGCCAGCTGACTGTCTGGGCTGTAAATTACCTCTTGACCTTTACATTACTAAATGGCTGTTCAGCGAGATTCTGTGCTCTGAATCCCAGGATGGTGCCCTGAAAGTTATGAACCCCAGGGTGCCATCAACTCTTCAGGATGCTGAGGAAGAAGCGTACTCTTAGGGACATTTGAAACTGAAAGAAAATTGCAGGCATGCACCACTCTTGAATCCGTGCCCCTTTCCACAGCAGGAAAACAGTTTGATGCGTTTTCTTTCTTTCTAACCAAACCTGCATTCCTTTCCTCCCTCTTCTCCTGGGTTTATTTCTCTTACTTTGCCTATGTGGCAAATATGATCTGATGGGTTTGGAGTATCTGGGCCAGTCAGTCAATAGAGGAGATGATAGCAGAAGGTGACTGTTGGTTCATATTACTCTACTTTTCAACAAAGAACAAACGCGAATATAAATGACTTCAGGGATTTCCCCGGTGGTCCAGCGGTTAAGACTTCGCCTTTCAAAGCAGGGAGTGTGGGTTCAACACTTGGTTGGGGAACTAAGGTCCTACATGTCTCGTGGTCAAAAAAATGAAACATAAAACAGAAGTAATACTGTAAAAAATTCAATAAAGAATTTAAAGATGGCCTTACCAAAAAAATGTCTAAAAAGCACTATAAAAATTAAAAATGTTCTAAAATGCTGAGTCCATTCAAAATAATGATATAATCATAAAGGAAGCAAAAGAAGGTTTTTTTCATTGCAGGGACAAGGCCATTTCATGGCCCCAGTGAAGCCACCCTAATGCTTTGAAATTATCAATAAACTTCCATGTGGTTCTACTTACAGTTTCGTTAACCACAAGGTGGAGAACCAAAATTATATGTTTGTATAGTGTTTAGCACTTAAATAAACTTCAAAACCAATGGAAAAGTAGAAGTACGTCAAGGGTATATGCTTCCCTAAGCTACCATTTATCGACTTGAAGTTCTCTCTAACCTTAGGGTCCCCTAAACATAAACTTTACATGCTTCCAACTCCAGTGAAGGGATCTCGAGCCAGGGTAGGAGAGGAGAATCCAGGGCCAGAGAGAAAGGGAAAGGAAAACACTCCACCCCAGGTTCTGAAATTGCCAGAAACCTGTGGGGATTCTGATATGTCTGCCCTGAATGCAACTTAAGAGACTAAGAAATATTCTTGTGGTAGACCACAAGCCAGTTCTGTCTCTGTGACTAAAACCTAAACCACAAAACCCCTTTTCAAGTTCACAGCAGGGTACACAGCTCCTCTCCAATAAAACCAGTCCATTCACTGACCTACTCAAGTCAGCCCTTTATCAGATGGAAACCCCAAAGCCTCAAGAAATAGAAACTTGATAGCTTGAGTTTTCAGCTTTTCTACCATTTGAGCCAGTGACAAGTAGACATAACTCAGATCCACACACCTTAGAACAGGACAGCTCAAAGTGTGGTCTGTGGACTGGTGCCCAGCTAAGCGCCGTTACCAGTCCATCATAAGTATAGGCCATAAGCATTTAGAAACTTTCATTACAACTTTGTAAAGTAATTTTATATTAATTTATTCTAATAATAAAAAACTGGGGCTTCGGTTTCATACATCTTTTATCTAATTTTTTAAGTTTTGTTTTTGTGTTTTACAAAAGTATCAATAAATCATAGACTAGGAAGTTAAAAAGAAAATGTCATTTACCATTGTTAATTTGTGAAAGTGCTAGTCACTCAGTCATATCCAACTCTTTTTGACCCCGTGGACTATAGCCCACCAGGCTCCTCTGTCCGTGGCAAGAAGACTGGAGTGGGTAACCATTCCCTTCTCCAAAGGATCTTCCCAACCCAGGGACTGAACTTGCATCTCCTGTGTCTCCTACATTACAGGCAGATTCTTTACCACCTGAGCCACCATTTGAGAAGTAACAATGGAGAAGGTCCAATTTTTCTCTTAGTCCTGAGGAATAGCTTTCAGTATGTCCAAGCTCACAGAGTACTGCACTTCTTGAAATTATTTTGTATACATCTATGGCTGGTGAAACCCCTGGTGGCTCAGATGGTAAAGCGTCTGTCTACAATGCGGGAGACCTGGGTTCGATCCCTGGGTCAGGAAGATTCCCTGAAGAAGGAAATGGCAACCCACTCCAGTACTCTTGCCTAGAAAATCCCAGACAGAGAGCCAGGCTCCTCTGTCCACGGGGTTGCAAAGAGTCAGGCATGACTGAGCGACTTCACTATGGTTGGTGTTGGTGGATAGCCTATGACTTTGCTCCTTGAATTTGTCCAGGTCCTCTGAGAGGCAGACAACAAGCCAGGATCACAGATGAATAAGAGATACTAGGAGAATGCCAGTGAGAGGCAGTGGGAGAGGGGAAGCCGGAGAAGGCTGGGAGAGCATCAGACTGCAATTCAGGGCTGACCCCTGTGAAGGAGAAAGGGAAGGAAGAAAAGAAAGGGGAAGAGGAAAGGGAGGCAGGAAGAAAAGTCTTTGACTGCAGTGCATTTCTAAGAAAGTTCAGTAAAGCTAGTGTAGAGTCCTTTTGAGCCAAAATCATCTGTCCTAGAAGACTTTTATCTCCCTCAAATGGACCTGCCTTGGTATTTCAGTCACATTCAGCATTGGCTAGGAACAGCCTTTGGAAACTGAGACCTAGGTGCAAATATGACAGTGAATTCCAAGTAGAACACATGGAACAGCTGTTTAACCACATTCTCTGTAGCAGGAGACCTGAGGGGCACATTTTCATGGCCACAGCACTCTTCCTGATCCCACTAAGAGGAAGCAACTTCCTTTTCACCTACAGTTGAGGAACAGTTAAGTGGGCTTAATCTCCCTATTTTAAATCCCCCTATCCCCTGGTCATTTACTCTTCTGAATTCATCTAATTGGTGAGACCAAAGAAAGCCTAGCCCTTTGCTGGGTTGTGTTACCCTATGGATGTGATCACAGCATTACAAAGGGAAAGGTAGTCATTTCTGGTTCTAAGAACAATTAGATTTTTGAGGAACAAGCCATATTGTCCTGTTGGCTAGCTAGATAAATGTTAGATGAGAAAATCCAACTGTCCCTTAGATTTAGAATGAGGAGTAACTTCATTCTACAGTTCAGCTTTTCCAGAAAACTCCTTACTTTGAGGGTTTTGAGGAAGTTGTCTACTCCATAAATAAGTCTAATTCTAAGTTTTTAGTCTTTAATCATATTCTTGTCACTATTTGTCATTTGAACAGAGCCCAGAAGGGAGTAACTAGTACCACCTAATCTCCGATGTATGGATGAATGTGAGCCGTCTTATCCAAAATATCTGCATTATCCTGAGTATATAATGCATGAGCCCTACAATGTACTTATACAATCCTTAGCACTCAATATCTGTATTATAAGTGAACACCTGTTGGTGACAGCCTTTGTCATTGAAACAAAAGGATCAACCATTACTGCACAGAGAACTATGCTTTCAGTTGGAAACAGCTACTTATAATTAATGACAAACCTACACAGTGTATCAGAGAAGGCAATGGCAACCCACTCCAGTACTCTTGCCTGGAAAATCCCAGGGATGGTGGAGCCTGGTAGGCTGCCGTCTATGAGGTCACATAGAGTCGGACACGACTGACGCGACTTAGCAGCAGTAGCAGACAGTGTATTAAAAAGCAGACATTACTTTGCCTACAAAGGTCCATATAGTCAAAACTATGTTTTTTCCAGTAGTTATGTATGGATATGGGAGTAGGACATTAAAAAAGGCTGAGTGCCAAAGAATTGATGCCTTCAAACTGTGGTGCTAGAGAAGACTCTTGAGAGTCCCTTGTACAGCAAGATCAAACCAGTCAACCCTAAAGGAAATCAGCCCTGAATATTCATTGGAAGGACTGATGCTGAAGCTGAAGCTCCAATACTTTGGGCACCTGATGCGAAGATCCAACTCATCAGAAAAGACCCTGATGCTGGGCATGATTGAAGGCAGAAGGAGAAGCGGATGGCAGAGGATGAGATGGTTGGATGGCATCACTGACTCAATGGACATGAGTTTGAGCAATTTCCAGGAGATGGTGAAGGACAGGGAAGCCTGGTGTGCTGTAGTCCATGGGGTCACAAAGAGTTAGACACGACTGAGTGACTGAACAACAACAAACTTATAATCGAACAACTTAAGACTTCTCAAAAACATTAGAGATAACTTTGGCTTCTTAAAAAAACAAAGTGAACACATGGATAAGATTCTCTTCATTGAGGTCTCTTTATAAATGCAAGTCTCTAATTGACCACTCAACCTGGAAACAAAGTTTCACTGCTAAGAATGATCATCTCCTTGTGGATACCAGGAACAACTCCATTAAGAATTTATGAAGAGAGTTCAATCTATGGAGACCTCAGGTGTTCCCATTTTAAGAAGACTCTCCAGAATAATACTGGTCTTCATATGGGTAAACTGGAGAGCTTTTACTTTAGTAGGCTACAGGAGAAGATGGCAGGCAGAAACACAAATGGAAATTCAGGCATTGATTCACTGTGAAAAAACTTGAGTTTATCCATGGTTCTTGTTTTATCTCTGGATTGTCTTCTTCTGATAGTTATTAAATAGCAAATCTGCTTGTGATATTAAAAATGTAATAAACATATTGAATCTCAAGAATATGAGCCTGGAACATATTTTTTTAAACAGTATAAGCATTATGAATAGTGTACAAAAGTGTCAGACATAATCCAAACAGCATTTCCACCAACATAAAAGAGAATATCCAGGAAGCACTTTGAAAGGAGCTTTCAAAGTCATCTGAAATCAGACTTCTTTGAAGAAAATTATCCTGGAAAATGGAGTGTAGCCAAAGCTATTTTTCTGTTCTGCTTAGGGACGACGCAGTGTTTTTCAGAGGACAACTAGAATATTACTCAAATCAATGAAACATATATCACTGAAAAGTCTACATCTTTGTGTGGTTACAGGTCCAGCTGCATAAAAAGCAAAAATATGGTTTCTTTTCATCAGACATCCTACAGACAAAATGTTCCCATTAATTCTAATCAGTAAAGAGAATTATTTTAATGACCAGCAATTCACCCAAAAACCTATATTTTCTTGGGCTAATTAGGATAATTGCTTAGAAAATCATCAAGCCCCTAAAGAGATATTTTGTTTGCATAAATGAATTTCCATTCATACATGGAGGCCCATTAAATCCTATGACCTCGAATTAAAAGCAATGAAGACAAAGCCAACATGATAAATTGGAGATTATAAAATATGACTGTTTCTGGGCCTTGACTCCTTCACTTAAAAGGACTGCAAAGATTGCATCAGTCCCCTACTCATGTGAGATGGCTCAGATCTCCTACAGCACTCTCCTCCCAAGATACACGGAAGAAATAATGAATCTGATTATCTTTTCAGGTTCCTATCATGCCACATATTTACACGGGCTTATCTGGTCGAAGGAAAGCGTGTGGTACATATCTTCACTCCAATAGCTATGAGAAGACCCTATATGCTAATACAATAAAGGAAACATTTAAAAAGCTTGACACTTGTTAATCTGAGAATAGTGCTCTGCATGGAATTCAAACTTATTATACATGAATTCATGTACAAGGCTCCTTTATGGGCTACCATTTGCAGGCATGCCATGGTCTCACATGCAACAAGGATTTAAATTTGAATCTTCAAATTCTGCCTATAAATAAATAGGAAAAGCTATATCTGGGGTGTTTCTATAAGTATCATTTTATCTTCCCAATTATATCATTCTCTTTTATGTACTCCAAAGAAAATTAAGGTTACATTCTTGTGTGATTTTCCAGCTAAAGTGGTTGTGATTAAAGGCAGACAACTAATCTAATATGAGCTCTACACATGGGAGATTCCCACCTTCAGGCATTTGTCAATCCTTAAGCTACACAGGAAAATAGACTAAGAAGTTAAGCAGAAGTTATTTTAAAGCAGAGCAGAAATCCTCAATAAAATTTTAGGAAATCAATCCAACAGCAAGTAAAAAGAATAGGACACCACAGTCAAGTATGATTTTTTTCTAATATGCAAGAGAAATTTGATATTTAAAAATCAAGCACTATAATCAACCACATTAACAGGTCAAAGAATAAAAGCCATAATATCATATCAATTGGCTCAGGAAAAGCATATGACAAAATTAAAAATCCATTCATTATAAAAACGCCTAGTACACTATGAATAAAGGGAGACTTCCTTAATCTCATAAAGAGCATCTACCAAAAAACCTATAGCTAACATCATACATACATCAGAGGCTGAATACTCACCCTCTAAGACCACGAACAAGACAAGGTTGTATGCTTTCACCACTCTTATTCAACATACTGAGTTGGCCAAAATGTTTGTTTGGGTTTTTCCATAAGACATTATGAATGAACTTTCTGGTCAATCCAAGATTACTGGAATTTTTAATCACCTCAATAAGGCAAGAAAAAGAAAAAGCATACATACTGGAAAAATAAAAATGCACGGGATTTCCATCTGTTGACTTTATATCCTACAACTTTACTGTATTCATTGATTAGCTCTAGTAATTTTCTGGTGGAGTCTTCAGGGTTTTCTATGTAGAGGATCCTCTCATCTGCAAACAGTGAGAGTTTTACTTCTTCTTTTCTAATTTGGATTCCTTTTATTTCTTTTTCTGCTCTGATTGCTGTGGCCAAAACTTCCAAAACTATGTTGAATAGTAATGGTGAAAGTGGGCACCCTTGTCTTGTTCCTGACTTTAGGGCAAATGCTTTCAATTTTTCACCATTGAGGATAATGTTTGCTGTGGGTTTGTCATATATAGCTTTTATTATGTTGAGGTATGTTCCTTCTATTCCTGCTTTCTGGAGAGTTTTTATCATAAATGGATGTTGAATTTTGTCAAAGGCTTTCTCTGCATTTATTGAGATAATCATATGGCTTTTATTTTTCAATTTGTTAATATGGTGTATTACCTTGATTGATTTGAAGATATTGAAAAATCCTTGCATCCCTGGGATAAAGCCCACTTGGTCATGGTGTATGATCTTTTTAATGTGTTGTTGGATTCTAACTGCTAGAATTTTGTTAAGGATTTTTGCATCTATGTTCATCAGTGATATTGGCCTGTAGTTTTCTTTTTTGTGGGATCTTTGTCAGGTTTTGGTATTAGGGTGATGGTGGACTCAAAGAATGAGTTTGGAAGTTTACCTTCCTCTGCAACTTTCTGGAAGAGTTTGAGTAGGATAGGTGTTAGCTCTTCTCTAAATTTTTGGTAGAATTCAGCTGTGAAGCCGTCTGCTGCTGCTGCTGCTGCTGCTGCTGCTGCTAAGTTGCTTCAGTTGTGTCCAACTCTGTGCGACCCCACAGACAGCAGCCCACCAGGCTCCCCCATCCCTGGGATTCTCCAGGCAAGAACACTGGAGTGGGTTGCCATTTCCATCTGGACCTGGGCTTTTATTTGCTGGAAGATTTCTGATTACAGTTTCAATTTCCATGCTTGTGATGGGTCTGTTAAGATGTTCTATTTCTTCCTGGTTCAGTTTTGGAAAGTTGTACTTTTCTAAGAATTTGTCCATTTCTTCCACGTTGTCCATTTTATTGGCATATAATTGCTGATAGTAGTCTCCTATGATCCTTTGTATTTCTGTGTTGTCTGTTGTGATCTCTCCATTTTCATTTCTAATTTTATTGATGTGATTTTTCTCCCTTTGTTTCTTGATGAGTCTGGCTAATGGTTTGTCAATTTTATTTATCCTTTCAAAGAACCAGCTTTTGGCTTTGTTGATTTTTGCTATGGTCTCTTTTGTTTCTTTTGCATTTATTTCTGCCCTAATCAGGCTGATTTACTATCTCTATTTGGAGAGGACACAATTGGTAACAGGATGCTCCTGATTCTGCTTCATCCTGAGAAACACTTCTCTGTGATATGATAGCATCTAGAGTCTACTCATTTAAGCAAACACAATTAACCAATAACAGATAGTCCCTGGGGCAACTGTTTGCCTAAACACCTGCATAAACACAGGATATATACAGTCTCTGTAATTCTTGAGTTTTCTTAGTGCTTTCCTAACTTTAGGGAGTAGGACACAGAATGGAATGCTTGGCTATTCCTATCTAGAGGACGGAAGGACGGTATTTCACAGGGCATATTTCTTCATAATTCTAGATCATTTGTTTATGAACTAAATATAAAATCTTCATGAAGAAAGCAAACTAAGAAACCAGAAGACAGTGAACTTACAGGAGACTATGAATAATTGAACAGCACATATCTCCATGGGGAAGGAGTAGAGTTGAGTTCAGGGGTGCTGGTTGGAATGGAGCATCTCCCTGGCTAATTAGGTGGAGTTGTACAAGATGCAAAGGTCCCTCCTGCTTTCTGTGGGTTTTCTGCAGGAGTCATAGTCATGTGAAGTCTACTGGAAACATGATTCAGAAGCAAAAAAGAATGCCAGTTATCTATTGCCTGGATACTGGGTTAACCTTGAGAGAACTTTGGAAGGTGTTTTCAGTAAATAAGAGCTTTAGCAGTGATAGATGAAGAGAAATTATGGCACCAAATTTTGACACTGAAAACTCTTCAGTTTATTAATGGCAACATTTCTAAAAGTAGCAATAACTATTTTTTATTGGGTGTTATCAGGTAAAATATTTGGCTTTCCTTAGGAGCTAATCACACATTTACAAAACTTCATAATCTTTCAGCTACTATTGACCTATCAATCATAGAAGGCTTTGACATTTGAGCAAGCCAAGCAGAACTCACAATTCAGAGTTTCTGCTCCCAGGACTCTAATGCTGGTGTGTTCTGAGGATTATACTATAATACCTTGTGTTTCTAAAGTACCTTTCTCCTGGGAATTTCATAGATATAGACTTTTGCTCTGAGCCTCACAAACATTTCAATGAGATAAAGAAAGTGAAGGATAAGTCTTCCGAGGAAAAGTTTAGTCATCTCTATCTGACTCAACACTTTCCATTGAGGAGAGCAGCTAGTCTAGTGGCAATAACCAGAGGCCCAGTCACGTCTCTGAGTTTGCGCCTCTCTGTAACCAGAGATGAGTCTCCCTGTTGTCTCCATTTCTCCAGCTGTAGGGAAGGGTTAGCTATCAAATAGGGCAGACGTCCAACATTTACAGGGCCTGGAGCATAAGTCCAAATGGACCTCTCTCCAAGTGTTCTGTTCTTCCCACTTCCCATGGTTCTACATATGGAGGTCTTCATTCGGATGATTGTGGACAGCCCGGTGTGTGCAAGTACCCTTCCAAATGTCTGTCTCTTGGCCACCTCTGCAGCCTAAGCTTGAAAGATTGGGGTTTGGGAAAGTGCAGTTAGGAGGGATTCAGGCTTTGGGCTCTAAGGCCCTTGACCCTTGAGGAGGGGCAAGTTTGGAAAAAGAAGAAATGTCAGGGTGGAATCCTCCAAATGACAGGACCCAAGGCAAGGATCCATGTCTAAAGTGTCACAGTCTAAAAGACTGTGATGTACCTCCCAGAATCCTCTGTGGGACAGAAAGACACATGCCTCCAGCTGCTGGAAGTCCTGTAGCTCAAAGCCCTCAACCTCAATGACATCTCTCCCTCTCTTGGAATAGCTCGAGACTGAAGAAAGTTGCCTCAAATAAGTCATATCCCATCCCTGATGGCAGCCTGCATCCCATGGCTGATTGACATGAGTGTACAACCACCTGGACCCTCGTCTCAACTGTGGAAAACTCTGAAGGGACATCCTGTCCTCAGAGCTCCCCGAGAGTTAGCTGAGGCCTTTACTGAGACTGCACCACAGTGAGATTCTCGTCTATACAATCCTGTTTCCTTCCCTTCCCCCATGCCTCTCCTGGACACTACTGCCTTCTCAGAGCCTACTTCCCAGGGAACCTGATCTTCAACAAAGAGCAATGATGGAAACACTCTGAAAAAACTGAACATAAGAAAACTATAAAATACTTGTTAAAAATAATCAAGTAATGCTTATTCATCTTAAAACAATTGGGTCTTTGCTTTATACAAATATAAAATGGGATTTACTTTGCCATTGTTGTTGTTTAGTCACTAAGTCACGTTTGACTCTTTGTGACCCCATGAACCATAGCCCGCCAGTTTCCTCTGTCCATGGGATCTCCCAGGCAAGAATACTGGAGTGGGTTGCCATTTCCTTCTCCATGGGCTCTTCCCGACCCAGGCATTGAACCCACACCTCTTGCACTGGCAGGCAGATTCTTTATCACTGAGTCTCTAGGGATGCCCGGGATTTACGTTAGGGTTAAACAAACTATGCTTGTGTATGTGTTTGTTTACTCATTTTTTTGTGTTGTTGTTCTTGAAGAACGGAGGGAAGAGACAAGTGATCTGGGGCAGGAGGACTAAAATCAATGGCCCTCCACAAAGATCAAACAAAAAAATAAGACATTTCTGTCATTAGAGTATGACGCAAGGGGAAACATATGTTTTAACTGTACCTTTAGAGAACTCTTAGCAGAGAGTTCTTTACAGGTCATACTGACAATGCTGCAAAGACTCCTAACCATTTAGAAACGCAATGCACTTATTTTCAGGATGGAGGGTGATTTTCTGAGTTGTATTGAAGGGACAAACAAGCAAAATCCATTCTTCCTAAAAGACAGAAAATGTATAATGTTCAAATGGCTTCTCCCCAGTTCAGTTCAGTTCAGTCACTCAGTCGTGTCCGACTCTTTGTGACCGCATGAACTGCAGTACGCCAGGCTTCTCTGTCCATCACCAAATCCTGGAGTTCACCCAAACCCATGTCCATCGAGTCAGTGATGCCATCCAACCATCTCATCCTCTGTCATCCCCTTCTCCTCCTGCCCTCAATCTTTCCCAGCATCAGGGTCTTCTCAAATATGTCAGCTCTTCACATCAGGTGGCCAAAGTATTGGAGTTTCAGCTTCAACGTTAGTCCTTCCAATGAACACCCAGGATTGATCTCCTTTAGGATGGACTGGTTGGATCTCCTTGCAGTCCAACGGACTCTCAAGAGTCTTCTCTAACACCACATAGGAAAGAGTAAATAGAAGGGCAGGAAGATAGGAAGAAGGAAAAGTCATCTGAAAGGCTATCTTCACTGAACCAATGGACCCAGAGGAGAAGGATCCACCTATATATTCACAGAATTGGAAAGATTTATGCTCCTTCAAAATATTAACACAAACTGGAGGTGAGTGAGTGTGGAGGGGCTGACTGTCCCATAGGAAGTCCTAAAGTCATAGGCCATATTTTCATAGCTGAATGATTCAAAGATAAAAATAGTTAATATTTACTAAGCCTTTTTATATAAGAAGCTGTGTGCCAGATACTTTATATTCTCAGCCACTCTGCAAGGGAGGGGATATCATCCACATGTTATAGATGAGAACAATGATACTCAGAGAATTAGGTGATTTACCCAATCACCAAACTTGTCAGTGACAGAGTCAGGACTCAACCTTAGCTCTAACGCTCCAAAGCCCTCTGTTTTCCCCTATGACTAAGTCTCTTAATCCTGAAATCAATGGCCAAAGCTTTAGTTGCTACTTTGAGCTGAAGAATTTCTGGGATCATTAAATCATGATTTGTCCATTTGCTCTGCTCCTGTTCTCTGAGACACTCTTGTAATTAGTCAGAAATATCTCTGTACCTTTGATGACCAGATCACCTGCAAACTTGACCTGGCAATTTTAGTGAGGTAAAAGGCTGCCAAGTGTGTTTATGGGATGCAGAACAATTTGGGTAGGCCTGTGCTTGTGTCTTTGTGCTTTAAGCTCAGTATCCAGGTACTGTGATTGTCACCAGCTCTGATGTCACTTATCTGCTATGGTTGGCACGGTATGTTGTCTGCAAAGATGGCCACCAATAAATTCACCATCTCTGATGTCACTTACATGCTATGGATGATATGGTATATTGTCTGCAAAGATGGCCATTAGTAAGTATTCTCATCTTTATAGGAACATGCCCTTTAAGAGTTCAGGACTACATCTGGGCTGGCTATGCTGTTTGCTTTGCCAATAGAATATGACAGAAGTGACTCAGGCTGAGCTCTGGGCCCATGCCTCAAGAGACAAGATAGCTTCTCACTTTTGTTTGGAATCCTGAGGTATTACACAAAGAAATTTAGTTATACTCTAGTGGACATGCAACATGTAAAAAGAAGTCCCACTCAATAGCTAGTACTAACCACCAAATGCATGACTAAACCACCTTGTATCAGTAAGCCCCAGAAGGATGCTGCCACATAGAGAACCCAGCTGACACCAGGTAGAGCAGGAGAAAAAGGATCAGCTGGACCCAGCCAACTCACAGAATTTTAAGAAATAATACAATTATTAATATTAGTGGTTTTAAGCCACTAAGTTATGGGATAGTTTATCATTTAGATCACTCACCTACAGCCAGACATCTTGGAATGTGAAGTCAAGTGGGCCTTAGGAAGCATCACTACAAACAAAGCTAATGGAGGTGATGGAATTCCAGTTAAGGTATTTTAAATCCTGAAAGATGATGCTGTGAAAGTGCTGCACTCTATATGCCAGCAAATTTGGAAAACTCAGCAGTGGCCACAGGACTGGAAAAGGTCAGTTTTCATTCCAATCCCAAAGAAAGGCAATGCCAAAGAATGCTCAAACTACCACACAATTGCACTCATCTCACACGCTAGTAAAGTAATGCTTAAAATTCTCCAAGCCAGGCTTCAGCAATACGTGAACTGTGAACTTCCAGATATTCAAGCTGGTTTTAGAAAAGGCAGAGGAACCAGAGATCAAATTGCCAACATCCGCTGGATCATCAAAAAAGCAAGAGAGTTCCAAAAAAAACATCTATTTCTGCTTTATCGACTAGGCCAAAGCCTTTGACTGTGTGGATCACAATAAACTGTGGAAAATTCTGAAAGAGATGGGAATACCAGACTACCTGACCTGCTTCTTGAGAAACCTATATGCAGGTCAGGAAACAACAGTTAGAACTGGACATGGAACAACAGACTGGTTCCAAATAGGAAAAGGAGTACGTCAAGGCTGTATTTTTTCACCCTGCTTATTTAACTTATATGCAGAGTACATCATGAGAAATGCTGGGCTGGAAGAAGCACAAGCTGGAATCAAGATTGCCAAGAGAAATATCAATAACCTCAGATATGCAGATGACACCACCCTTATGGCAGAAAGTGAAGAAAAACTAAAGAGCCTCTTGATGAAAGTGACAGAGGAGAGTGAAAAAGTTGGCTTGAAGCTCAACATTCAGCAAACTAAGATCATGGCATCTGGTCCCATCACTTCATGGGAAATAGATGGGGAAACAGTGGAAACAGTGGCTGACTTTATTTTGGGGGGCTCCAAAATCACTGCAGATGGTGATTGCAGCCATGAAATTAAAAGACGCTTGCTCCTTGGAAGGAAAGTTATGACCAACCTAGACAGCATATTCAAAAGCAGAGACATTACTTTGCCAACAAAGGTCCGTCTAGTCAAGGCTATGGTTTTTCCAGTGGTCATGTATGGATGTGAGAGTTGGACTATAAAGAAAGCTGCTGCTGCTGCTGCTAAGTTGCTTCAGTTGTGCCCAACTCTGTGCGACCCCATGGACTGCAGCCTACCAGGCTTCTCCATGGGATTCTCCAGGCAAGAACACTGGAGTGGGTTGCCATTTCCTTCTCCAAAAGAAAGCTGAGCGCCGAAGAATTGATGCTTTTGAACTGTGGTGTTGGAGAAGACTCTTGAGGGTCCCTTGGACTGCAGGGAGATCCAACCAGTCCATCTTAAAGGAGATCAGTCCTGGGTGTTCATTAGAAGGACTGATGTTGAAGCTGAAACTCCAATACTTTGGCCACCTGATGCGAAGAGCTGACTCATTGGAAAAGACCCTGATGCTGGGAAAGATTGAGGGCAGGAGGAGAAGGGGATGACAGAGGATGAGATGGCTGGATGCATCATCAATTCCATGGACATGGGTTCGGGTGGACTCCAGAAGTTGGTGATGGACAGGGAGGCCTTCACTTTCACTTTTCACTTTCATGCATCGGAGAAGGAAATGGCAACCCACTCTAGTGTTCTTGCCTGGAGAATCCCAGGGACTGGGGAGCCTGGTGGGCTGCCATCTGTGGGGTCACACAGAGTCGGACACGACTGAAGAGACTTAGCAGCAGCAGTAGCTTCGAGGCCAGGCGTGCTGCAGTTCATGGGCTCAGACCCCACTGAGCATCTGAACTGAACTGAATAGGAAACTGATACAGATGGGCTCTGTATGATTATTGTCCCAGAGCCAGCAGTAAAGCAAAGTTCTATCTGTCTACTGGTGGCCAGCTTATAGAGTATGCATTCTAGACACTGCAGGCAACCAGCTGCCAATGGAAAGGTCAAAGTCCAAGTCTCTCAGTCTTGACCAACTCTTTGCAACCCCATGGACTACAGAGTACGTGGAATTCTATAGACCAGAATACTGGAGTGGGTGGCCTTTTCCTTCTCCAGGGGATCCTCCCAACCCAGGGATCGAACCCCAGGGCTCCTGCATTGCAGGCAGATTCTTTACCAGCTGAGCCACCAGGGAAGCCCAGCTACCAATGGAAAGTAAGTGAAAAAGGAAGACCCTCCTACCACCAGTTTATTCCATATCCTTAGTCAGCACTGAATGAGACTGGATCACCTAGCTTGCTCAGCAGAAATGCTCCAAGACCTCTGGATCAGTTAATCATTCAGCGCTCTTCTGTAAACCAATGCTCTTCTTAATAAGTGCTAAATCAAAGAAGAATAACAAAAATATCATTCCAAAGCTATTGATCCCAAATCTTTGTTAAAATAAGCTTTAAAATCTTGCCTCATAGAGCCCAATTACTGAGCTACACTTGCCAGCCTTTAAGGCTCCCTTCAAACTTCCCCAGATAACAGATCCACATCCCTGCATTGATGTTCAAAGAAATCCTGCCCCCTGTTATTCACTTCTCTGTAGGAGGCAGAATCTCACCACCTCCATAAGAAGCTCTTCTTTCAGCTCCCGGAAGGAATCACAAATGACACGCTCCTCAATGAGGTGTTTTATTCAAGGGTGGTATTTGCCCTTAGACCTACTTGGCTCTGGTCATGTGTAAGTTTCTTCAGTTTTTCAGAGCTACTTCATTTGGAGCCTTTTTAAAATTTATTTCCCTACTGTATGGAGGAAAGTTTCATGTTGACCTTCCTCGTATGGTATATGATATTGAAACAAGTGAAAACTTGTTCTAATCCTGGTTTTATAAATTCACAAACTCTTAAAAATCTTCATTGCACAGAAAACCAATCTCTAAAAGAGGGATGAGACATACAGAAAATAAAGAAATTCATTCTACAGAGGGTAAATTAACTGCTTTAATTTGGAAAGAGGCAGGAGAAAGGAAGACTATATTATAGGGGAATTAGACTGGAGGCTTAATAATCACAGAGAGAAAGAACATCTGCTTGTGTTTTCATAATGGTGGACCACCTTGGAAATGGTACTAAAAGATGGGGGTGGAGGGTAAGCAGGAGGGGAACTGCCTTGGTAGGAAATCCAAGAAGTCATAAGACTTGACTCTCAAACATGAGAAAAGGAGTTCAAAGAACAGGGCAAAAGAAAACTGCTAGAGTCTTTGAGACCAAATAAAAAGAGGAAATCAGAGTGGGAAAGTCCACTCTAGGAGTCTGAGAAAGTGTTCTTGGTAACAATCCTTAAAAATAGTCCAGTCACTTAAACAAAAAATGCTGTCTAGACAGGAGATTTTATCTTTTGTTATTTTGTATTATGTAAACATTTGAGGCTTATTTAAGTTAGTTAAGTTTTAGTAAAGATCATCTTTTTTTAATTAAAAAGAAAAGGAAATCCTTTCCTATGCTGGTCAACCATTTCCATATGTCACAGCGTTTGGGACCATCTGAGCATGCATCTCTACTTCACTACATTATTGAAGGTATAGTAGATGGAGACTACCAAAAACAAAAACATATTTCCTGATCTCATATAGTCACGGGAGTGACAGCTGTGCACATCCTCTTTGCATTTGACCCTGAAGCTATGAACAGGCTGCCACAGATATAGCAAAATTCCCTTGGTAGATAAGAAGTGTTTCTCCTCCTCCTCCTCCTCCTCAGCTGCTTCTCAGTTCTTAATCTCCATCCTGACACTTCCATTAGCCTTTGAGTCCATTCCAGGCTCACTTTGATTTAATTATTTGTATTGGTATCACAGACTGCAAAAACACCCATAATTCATCATTTTCTGGAGAAGGCACATATCCCCTTTGAAACTGCATTTTCATTTTCAGAAAGCCAGCATTCCAGCAAAGGTATCACTTCCTTATTTCAACTGAAATAAAAGGCTCCTCTGCTGTTAGCCAGACTCCCTGACTCACCCAAGCTAGAACAACTCATATCTAACAGATCCTTCCTCTGCACCAGACGCTATGCTAAGGGTCCTCACAAGGACCCTTTGGGGAGGCACGATTATCTTCCTCCATTCTCAAGCTAAGATGGTCTGATATGCCCTGGTTCCCAGGTGGCACAAGTGGTAATGAATCTGCCTGCCAATGCAGGAGACGTAAAAGATGAGGGTTTGATCCTGGGTTGGGAAGATCCCCTGGAGAAGGGAATGGCTAACCATTCCAGTATACTTGCCTAGAGAATCCCATGGACAGAGGAGGCTGGCAGGCTACAGTCTAGGGGGTTGCCAAGAGTCGGACATGACTGAAGTGACTTGAACATGCACACACATACCCTAGTCAGTGACAAAGCTAGACACCCACAATTTTACCCCCTGACTCCAGGGACTATTCCTTCCCGGGAGTGTAGAAATAGGGAGCCACAGTTTACCAGATCAAGTCTCTTCAGGTTGGCTGTCAAAGCTATTTCTACAAAATGTACTCATAAACCAGTTTGAATTTCTCAATTGATCTTAAGTATTGTACTTACCCAATCCATGGAAATTTATATTTAAGAGTATTATTGATTTGTAGTTAACTCTAAACCCAGATCTTGAGTATGGTAGGATGTAATACCTCATTCTTCTTGGGTAAGGAAGATATTTAAAGTTAGTCTATCACACTTCTTTCTCATTTCACATACTAAGTGAACCATTCCAGTCACTAGATTATCTACCACCTATGGCCTTTAACAGAAAAAAGGCAGAACAGCTTAAACAGCAGGCAGGATCACTTCCTAACTCTCCGCTGCACTGAAAATGATATTTGGGATAATGTCCTCCTTTTATCCTCCAAGTGAATTCTCCATTCTTCTAAACCCTGCTCTCTGCCCTAAGAAGATGACATGTTCAGAATACATCAACATAACCCCTTGCTGTTGGCGCCTGTCAGATTTCACAGGTGGTACAGTGTCAGGAGATGAGAAGCAAGAAGCAAGTGGGCGTGGGTGGTTTTTCCCCGGGAAATCCCCATGCTGGGCTGTGGCTTGGCTGTACTCCTCCACAGTTAGGCAGTCCTCTCTGCTCACCTCTCTCTCTGGGTCTCCCTTGTATGCTGAGTCACTCGGTCATGTCTGACTCTTTGTAACCCCACCAGAGTCCTCTGTCCAGTATTTTCCAGGCAAGAATATTGGAGTGGTTGCCACTTCCTACTCCAGGGGATCTTCCCAACCCAGGGATTGAACCCACGTCTCTTGCATCTCCTGCATTGGCAGGCAGATTCTTTACCGCTAGCTCCCCCTGGAAGCCCCTCACCCTTCACTTGTTCCTTCAGGCCTGGCAGTATTAACACGAACCATGGCACGTGGTTTGCTTTGATGGGGTACACACCATCCTTGTCGCTTTTCCTAAGCCATGCTTGCATCCTTCTAAACTGACTTTTCAACAAACTCCCCTCAAATCACCTAATCTTAATGTGCCATCTGTTTCCCGTCAAAATCTTGACTGATACAATACTGAAAATGTTGGCAAGAACCACAAGCTTCACAAAAACATTACTGCTCTGTGTAATTCCTACTTAAGATAGAATCTCAAAAATTAGGAGAGAGAGCTTTTTTTCTGAAGGCCAGGCTTTCATTTATTAGAGGTTAATTATGCATTGACTCAGATGAAGAAAGGAAGGTCGATTTCTTTGTGCGTAAGTAAAAATATTCTAACCTCATATAGCAGAAGAGAAACAGATATGTTTATTTTTGTAGTTACCAGGGTTCAGGTACCCTAGCCTTCCAGTGTTGTTTGGGAATCCTAAATGTCTGACAGTACCACGGACCCCCACTTCCCACTTGTTCTTTCTTATTCTCTGGCCTTCTTGACTCAAAGTAGCACAGAGGCCCATCTGCCTCCAGAAATCTGGGGATCCAGTACTTGCCCTTCTACCCAGTAACTTTGACCTTGGCTGTATTATGTAATCTCTCCAAGCCTTAGTTCCTGTTATGAACTGAATGTCTGTGTCCTCCCATATGTTAAAATCCTAAACTCTAGTATGATAGTATTTAGATGTGGGGTTTTGGGGGAGGTAGTTACGGTTATTGGGGGTCATGAGAGTGGGGCTCTCCTGGAGACACTGAATGCCCTTATGAGAGGAGATACTAGAAACTTGCTCTTTCTCCTCTATGTGAAGACACAGTAAGAAGGTGACCACCTGCAAGCCAGGAGGAGAGCTCTCCACAGAAACAAAACCCTGCTGGACCTTCATCTTGGACTTTCTAGCTTCCAGAACTATGAGAAAATAAATCTCCTCTTGGCCACACAGAATTTTGTTACAGTATTTCATTGTGGTATCAGCCCAAGCAGATTGATGCAGTTCCCTTCCCTTTAAAACAGAGGGGATTAAACTAGACCACCCACATTGGAGTGTCTCTCTCTCTCTCTCTCTCATTTACTAGTTGTAAAGCCCTGGGCAGGTTGATTAAATGTTCCTCAGTTTCCTTGTCTGTAAAATTAGAGCAATATCAGTACATAGTTCTTTGGTTTGTTGGGAGGATTGAATGAGGTAATGAGTACTCAACACAGTATCTGGAACTTAATCAGCATTAATCATCATCATCACTTCTATGGAACCTCAGAATAAATCACTCTGCCAGGGGTAGAACAGAATTAGCAAAGTCTTCTTGAAAGAGATGATGGAAAAAGGCAAGACCACACCCTATGGTCAGCGCTTGTTGCACTCCCCAAATATGTAACCCAGTTTAACCCATATAAGTGCTTGTAACCTGCTCTTTGATTAATATATTGCTATTTGAAGCAATAATCCAATTATAAACAAGTACAAGCTGGTGAGTTTACACAAAGCAGGTAGTTTCTAGGCAGAGAAATGCCTTGGAAAAGGTCAGTTTATAACTAATTTCTCAAAGAATTTTGTAACTCCTGTTTTTCAGTTGTGTGTAAAAAGAATTGCATAAAGTTAAGAAGAAGAAAAAGGAGAAGGAGAAGAGGGAAGAAGCTGGGGGAAGAAAGAAGAAGGAAAGGGAAAAGAGGAAGAATAAAAATGCCCTAAAATTTCTGGGAGGAGCCCAGAGACAGCCCAGGACAGACTGAAAAAGTGTGAGTCGTCACCGTTCCTTTGGTGGGAAATGGGGAATGTTGGAGCAGTTAGTTGTAGGACAGGGCAGCAGGACCATCACCTGCTCTACCATCCAAGTCTGACGCACCTGAACAAACAGAATCAAGATTTGCTGCATTATCAATCCCCACCCCATGTTTCTCTAATTTGACAAAATACACTCAGTCATTATGATGGTTCACTTGGTAAAGAATCTGCCTGCAATGCAGACAACCCGAGTTCAATTCCTGAGTGGGGAAGATCCCCTGGAGAAGGAAATGTCTACCCACTCCAGTATTCTTGCTTGGGAAATCCCATGGACAGAGGTGCCTGGCAGGCTACAGTCACAAAGCGTTGGACACAACTGAGCAACTAAACCACCAGCACGTTATTCATGGAGTTTGTGGGATTCGCTGCTTTGCTAGTCCCAAATGCTGGAGAGTTATGAGACGAAGCAAGATAAACTAGAATAGACATCTGTTCCCAATGACTTTACATGCTGAGGAATGGAAAAGACACAAAAGCGACTATATAGAAAAGAATATTATACATAGAAGAGATTGATTCAAACACCAGAAAAGTTGTGTCTTTGTCAACTATTTATAAAGCTGATCAGAAAGGAAGAAGAAAAGTGAAAGATTTCTCACAGGATGTGAGTTTGATAAATGTCCTGAAGCACGTGATGGACTTGGCTTGACCAGGGTACGCAGTATCATTCCAACTGAAGGCTAAAGGAACAATTTGTGGAAAAACTGAACAAAAATAGACAAGATATACCCATCACTTAGAAATAGTGCTTGATACCCCCTAAAACTGTCTTATTGAGCATATTTTGGATTTATTGTTCTCTCATATAACAGATATCCAAAGGGGGTTGATACAAGTCTGGTATGGTGTTCCTGGATGGCATTAGAGATCTAGACACTTGAATTTTCCATTTCTCTATCCTTGAGACCTACCTCTCACAATTTTATGTTCTCAAGATGGCTGCCAAAGCTCCAACCATCAAGTCCATGTTTCAGACAAAAGGAAAGCTAGAGTAAATAAACACATACTTCTCTTTTGAGCAGCTTCTCCAACAATTTCCAATTATGCCTTGTTGGCTAGAATTCTGCCACATGGCTACGCTTGACCTGCAAGGAAGGCTCAAGGTATATGCTGTTCCCTGGGCACTTTGCTACTGCTCAAAGAATCAAATATTTATGAGTAAGAAATAATTCTAGAACTCAGCAAAAAGTGCATGCATGTGTGGCTAAGACACTTCAGTCATGTCCAACTCTTTGCAACCCCACGGACTGTATAGCCCACCAGGCTCCTCTGTCCATGGGATTCTCTGGGCAAGAATACTGAAGCAGGTTATCATGCTCTGCTCCAGGGGATCTTCCTGACCCCAGGGATTGAATCCACATCTCTTATGTCTCCTGCATTGGCAGGGGGGTTCTGAACTACTGTGCTGTGCTGTGCCTAGTCACTCAGTCATGTCTGACTCTTTGCGACCCCATGGACTGTAGCTCATCAGGCTCCTCTGTCCATGACATTCTCCAGGCAAGAATACTGGAGTAGGTTGCCATGCCCTCCTCCAGAGGATCTTCCCAACCCAGGGATAGAACCCAGGTCTTCCAAATTGCAGGCAGATTCTTTACTGTCTGAGCCACCTCCAGACAATCTTAACCACTAGCACCCCCTATTCTCGACAAAAGATGAAAAGCACATGTAAACAACTAACCATATCATTTGTGGCCTATGTCAGACTTTGCAGAGAGGGTTAAAGACAAAGTAACAATTGTTGCTCCTGCAAAGTAATCTGGTTTTGAAGAGATGGATTAAAAGCTTGTCAAAGAGTTCTTGAAAAACCTCATGTAGAGGAACTGCTAAGTGCAAAATTTGTTCCACTGGATATGCAATGTCAATCACTGTTGAAACATGCTCAGCGGAACACACAATAGTCCCTGAAAGTTAGTGGCTCATATGAAATATGACACTGTGATCACAGCCTCTTTTAGGATCATTGACACACCAATTTCTTTCTTAAGACCTTCAAGCTCCCTTGTTTTGATGTTTGGTGCATTTTCAAACTGTCCTCATATGATTCTGACTTTCCATCAGTTGAGTTTAAAATAGAAATCAAAAAATTTTCTCATACCATTTTGTAAAATGCATTTGGATGCATATTTAGTAATACAAATGCAATTTTTTAAACTTGGGTCAAAAATATTGATTTAAGATACAGGTAGGTTCTCTGAAGTTCAGAAAAACCAAGAGGCATTCTACCAAGGCAACATTGACCAGGAAGAGGTTCTGCAGAGTGTACCTATGACTATACAATGTGCACACTGAGAGTCCAGCAGGAGATAAACCCATGCAGATTAACAGGGTCCCAGAGCTTAAAGCCTCTGAGGGCACCATTCATACTGTGATCTATGATAACGGCACCCCTGAGGCACAACTTCATAAGCAGCCTGCAAACACCACCCCCAGAATGGTCCCAGGAACAAATGTCTATGGAAGAGGGTAATTCACTAGAATTTCCATGTGGCAGTAACTGAAAACAATTGTAAGACTTTATTCTTATTAAGTGTTTTACAATTTAGAATATCTTTAACATATGCACCAATCTGGATCATTCATTTTTTTACAGCAGAAGAAACAATCTCAGTAAAATTTAGCGACCTACACAGAGCCGCACACCTAAGTGGCAGGATCCATGGTTAAAGAGACATACCAATGTGAACTCAGACTGTAGACACCTATTTGCACTCAGACTATATACCTGGTGGGCAGGGTGAAGTCTCTCTCGAAGTTTCTCAGATCATGTCATTCTAGATTTACTTTTACTAATACAGCTGGTGAGCACTAAGAGAATACAGCTTGGTTTTTCTTCCTCTGGTTTATATAAACAACACAAGAGCCTTAGATACTATAAAATCATTAGCTTGCTTAACTGTATGGTTAAGAAACCTACTTTCAGCCCCTCTCATATCCAAGACTCTCCACCCCAAACAAAACAAAACAAAATCCTTAGTTTAAATTTATGATATGTTAAAGTCAAGAAACATGGATGTGTTCCGAACTCTGTAGCTAATAAATGTCTTCATCTCTAGGGTCCTCAATTCCCCCTCTGTAAGATGAGGGCATTAGAGCCTTAATAGCCTATAATAGACTATAAGCTTTACATCCTAAGATTCAATGCGGGCCTGGTTAAAAAGCCACTCAAGCTTACTGAAAGGAGTTGGACATTTCAAAAGTTAAGATCCATGACATGATAAGGAACAGTACCGGAAAAACATGGCTTACCCACATGACACGATGGCCTCTATAAATAGGAATCTCAGAATATCTTTTCATGAGACTAGCTGGTTAGCTCTCAGCTGCCTGGAGCTGCTATAGATTTAGAAGAAACTTCTTAGTTTGGCTCTCATCCTGTACTTCTAAAAATCCAGTAGCTAATTTAGGATTTAGGACTGATAGATCACTGTTTTATGCAGCTTAGTACACTGACAAGCTTGTAGAACCAGGTTTCCAGGTTTATTCCCTGTTCATGCTCAGTTCGTGACTTCCAAGAGAAACTGTGGGAGAGAGTCCTGCTCTGTCTCCTACTTAGCCTTCCTCTTAACAAACTGGAACTGTATTTTAACAGAGGGGAGCAAACTGTTCTCCCTGAGCTTGGGCCTGCCTGGGTCTGGAAACCTGCTGGGAGAACAGACAGAAGTCTCCTCACACCACACCCAAATTCACAGGGCTGTAAGGAGAGAGGGAAGGAAGACCAGAAGGCATGAGTAGACCTCATTGACTGGTTCAGTGTTGATGTTCCTGGTTGTCTGATGGAGGACCAAGCTAACTCTTTGCGTGGGGCACGTCTGTGGAGTCTTTGGAGGTCCATGGTGATCTTTAGCTGACCTCTTGCTTCTCCCTCACCTCAGCTCCTGCCTTAGCAATAAACCCTACAGCCTCATACTTCCGGAGCGCCTCTGCCTTGCAGAGCCCATTCCAGGAGGCTTCAACCTGATTCCCTTTCATGGCCCCATTTGGCCCAGAGGAAGGTCATATTGTTGCCAGATGTCAGATGTCCAGCCTTTGTTCTCACCTGGCATGGTTTCAGCCAGTCTTTCATTTCGAGACTATCTTCCACATACTTCAGATGGCAGTCCAGTATGTGCCCCCCAATCAAGGGACACGCATCAAGCATTCTGGCTGGCCTCCTCATGGCCCCTCTCACTAGACTGAAGTGAAAGGCAAGCACCCCTACCCTGGTGGTGCTGGGAGCAGGGGTAGACGCCCAGTTCCCACAACTCACCACTAAGATACTGCCTCTCTTGGCCTTTTAAACATCAATCCTTCCCATCCTCAAAGTGCCTATTGGGCTAAAGGTCATAAAGCTTCTTTCTGATCATCTCCTTTGAATACTTTGCACGGGGAATCTAACCTCACTGCTGATGTGTCCGTACCTGCCTGCCGATGTTCCTTCTCAGACAACAAAGGTCGATAAAGAAAAGAATTTCTTTTTAATGTCCTATTGATTAACTTACAAATATTCTTCCACCCCTCAAAATATGTCTGTGAACATGTAATCAATCAAATATTGCTTTTCTATAAATATAAAAACCTAGTCATTTCCTCCTTATGGACCCTTCCTCTTTTGTGATGTGTGCTTTACCCTCAATCACTTACTTTCCTTACCCTCTTCCATTCTTTTCTTTCTTTCTTTTTTTTTTTTTTTTTTTAAGATTTTAATCACAGGAAGTTGATTCTATAATTTACCTCTTTACTTTTGGCTGTGCTGGATCCTCGTTGCTACATGGGCTTTTCTCTCGTTGCAGTGAGTGGGGCTACCCTCTAGTTGCAGTCTATGGGATTCTCATTACAGTGGCTTCCCTTTTTGCAGAGCACAGGCGTTAGGGCCCATGAGGCCAGTAGTTGTGGTTCTGGGCTCTACAGCACAGGCTCAACTGTTGTGGTGCTCAGGCTTAGTTGCTCTAAAGCATGTGGGAGCTTCCCGGACCAGGGATAGAACCCACGTCTTCTGGTACTGGCAGGCTGATTTTTTCCCACTGAGCCATCAGGGAAGCCCATCCCTTCCGTTCTTAATTATCCAGTATTTCTGTTTCCCCAGAGGCTTTATCCAAAGAAGTTTATAGGAAAAAGTTAGGAAGAACTTCAGAGTTCATAGAATTCAACAGGTTAGATTAAAAACAGTAAAACCTGTATTATTACACTTTTATTATTTTTCTAAAACCTGAATTGTTTAGGATCGAATTCTGAGTTTCTATTTTTGATCCATAGGGTCAATTTATTATGAAATGTGTGTATAAAATTATGCATGGCTTGATTTTTTAATATAAAATTTTAATTTTAGAATAGTTTTAGGTTTACAGAAAAGTTGCAAAAGATAATAAGTGTAATAATGCTGTTCAGTTGCTAAGTCGTGTCTGATTCTTTGTGACCCCATGGACTGCAGTACCCCCAGGTTTCCCTGTCCTTCACCATCTCCCAGAGTTTACTCAAACTCATGTCTATTGAGTTGGTGATGCTATCCAACCATCTACAGAAAAATAAAATGCACCAAGAATTAAGAGGGTCTCATTACAAGACTATCATACTGAGTAAAGTTAGACAGAGAAAGACAAATATCATATGATATTGCTTTATGTGTAATCTAAGAAAATGGTACAAATTATATGATTTTCTACATCAAATCACAGATGCAGAAAACAACTTAATGTTATGAGGGGAGTTAGGAGGGGGCTGCTGCTGCTGCTGCTAAGTCACTTCAGTCGTGTCTGACTCTGTGCTACCCCATAGACTGCAGCCCACCAGGCTCCTCCGTCCCTGGGATTCTCCAGGCAAGAACACTGGAGTGGGTTGCCATTTCCTTCTCCAATGCATGAAAGTGAAAAGTGAAAGTGAAGTCGTTCAGTCGTGTCCGACTCTTTGCAACCCCATGGATTGAAGCCTACCAGGCTCCTCCGTCCATGAGATTTTCTAGGCAAGAGTACTGGAGTGGGTTGCCATTGCCTTCTCCAGTTAGGAGGGGGAGAGGGGGATAATTTGGGAGATTTGGATTGATATATACACATGACTATATATACAGTAGAAAACTAATAAGAACCTACTGTATAGCCCAGAGAACTTTTCTCAATACTCTGTGATGACCTATATGAGAAAAAAATATGTATTACTGATTCACTTTTCTGTACACCTGAAACTAACCCAACATTGTATATCAACTATCCTCCAACAAAAATTAAAAATAAAATAAAGTTCCAAAACAGAAAAAAGTAAAACCCAAGACCAAAAAGAATTTGCCCAAAGTGAAAAAAAGTTATAGCCAGCACCAAAGTTATAGCACTTTCATTCTCTCCTTATTGTTTTTTTTTTTTTTTAAAACAAAACCAAAAGTCAACCTTGAAAACTTAACATGACTTTTCCAGACAAGATCCAACCAAGACCACACATGGGCATGAGTACACACTTCAGTCTGAGTTCCCTAATCTCTCCTCTCTTCTATCGCTTTAAATCCTCAGAATCCATCCCATTCTGTCCTCAATGGGAGGACAATCTGGTGACTCTGCAAAGGAGACACAAAACTGTTTTGTGTTTCCTGAAACCTTTATTTCACCATAGATAAGATAGTGGAGAAGGAAATGGCAACCCACTCCAGTGTTCTTGCCTGGAGAATCCCAGGGACGGGGGAGCCTGGTGGGCTGCCGTCTATGGGGTCACACAGTTGGACACGACTGAAGCGACTTAGCAGTAGCAGCAGCAGATAAGATAGATAAGTTCACATGACATATACCACACAAGAAAAAATTTACCTCAATCTCTCTAGGCCTCTCCAAAAGATCTGAAAGAGCTGGAATGATGACCAGAGCCTGTGTCAACATCTATGTGCATTATACTGAAGGGAGAGAAATGTACCCTTAAAACCCTCTTGGACCACTTCTCTTTATAGCTGACACTCTCATTCACAACATTCTCCAGTGCAACCATGCTACACTCATCAACCAAAGCTCCCCCTCTTTCTTAACACCAAGATGACCCATCTAAACCCCAACCTATTATGCACCATTTCTATTAACTAGTAGAAAATAATGACTGATCACATTGTTTGAACATATAGTCCATCTGGCACCCACAAGGAAGACCACTGTCTCCCAGGGCCACCTCTGCTATGGGCAGTAATCTGTTCTCACCTGCACTTACAGACCCAGCTACCCAGCTGAGGACCAACAGCTGATCAGAAAGGAAGCTCCTATGCAGTTCGATGCGAGCTGAGAGAAGGGCAGTGATGCAACCATAGTGAATAATTGAAGGGCCTGGCTGCCAGCTCATGCTCCCTTGTGTTCTCTGCCCCTGCCCATGACCATCCTGCCTGTACCTATCCTATCTCACAGTGCATTGCCTTAACTTATGACTTGGTGAGTTTGTCAGAACACAGTTCGCAATAGGCAATTGGGTAACACAGTCATTGGAGGGCCAATGCCCAGTCATTCCTTTTCTCCTGGGGCCATGGAATATGTCAGAGCTCTATTTTAAAGAGTTAATGCTCTTTGCGGCAAATGGCAGGGGCTAGATCTAGAACCCTGGGTCTGTGTTGCCATAAAACCCACACATCCTTCTCACCATGCATCCTTTTCACTGCAGACCTAACAGCAGAGTCTGTCGTGCATGAGGTCAAGGTGGCAGGGCTGCTGGCACCACGCCCTGCCCCTGCTGCAGAGCCCTTTTCTTCTCCAGGCCCCACTCAGAGCTGGAAGCCTCCGTGTCAATCATTGGATACTCTGTGCCCCCAAACTTGGAATCTGTTACTTCCATAGCCCAGAAACACCTGTCAGATGATGTGCCTGTTAGTGACAGGAGGCATGGGGTGTGACCATTGGTCCTTTATTTTGAAGAGCTGTCTTGCCAAAGACACCTATGGTCCCTGGAAAACTAGAACACTACAGAGAAGGAGAGCACAGGCAGCGAAGCAGACACTACCTCCTGCCTGATCGGGTCAGCCAGCCGCACGTGCCATCACGTCGTTTAATCACAGAGAAGCTCAATCATAGAAGTAGGAATCTAATTCCCATCCCTGTCACTCAGCAGCCACAAACACACCTTCCCCCGTATGTTAAAGGAGGCTGGCACACCACCCCTCTGCTCCATCACGGCCAGAGAAGTGCTCTGCAGTCTCACACATGCTGAGCAGGAGCTGGAGAGCAGCAGATGTCTCACCACCCTGAAACCAGCATCAAATTCTAGACCCCCTGTGCCTCCCACCCGAATATGCTTCAGCCCACATCACCCACACCATAAAACCAGAGGCAGGAGCCAGTAGCCAGGAAAGGGAATAAGGAATACTTTGTGAATTAAACTGGGTTTAATATTTTAACAGGTCATGACTGCATGAGGCTGAAGAAGGAAAAAACTGTAATTCTTAAGCTATAGGTGTTTGGTCCTGCCTGAGAATCTGATGCTTGGATTGTTGTTTCTGTGGCTACTTTAAAAAGAGGAATACTTTTACCTAGGCTGGAATTTCATATGAAACAATACGTGAAGAAACCTAGCAAGTGCACATATCCTCAATGGTTAAAGGAGGAAGGGAAGAGGAAAGATAGAGGATGATCGCATATCCCTACACCGACTTCACATACCTTACTTACATAAGCGTGCTTGTCCCAGTCTAGCAGCTGAAGCCAGAAATAGTCTCTTTCCCCACCTCTCCCTGGTTGCCAGGCAGCTGGGGAATCAGCTTCCTGTGCACCACGCGCAGGTCTGCTCCTCACCTCTAGCCAAGTTAGCATCGACTCTTCCCATTCATCCAGCATTGCTTGAAGGAGAGGTCTGCCTCCGAGGTGGTGGAGGGGGGACAGTCCTCCACATAATGCAACTCTCCCTCTTCTTGGTCCAGACCCCAGGGCTCAGCTCTTACTTCCTCCTCAATGCCTCCTTTGTTGTGGCTGTTCAGTTACATTTAAGCTCTGTTTGACTCTGTAAGGAGTAATATTGACACTTTGTCCAGCTCCCTTGAGATGTCTTTATCTGATTATTGTGGGGTCAAGGGATTTGAGGGCAAAGCCACTCTGTGTGAGGTTCTGCCTGAGATGAAACCCTTGCTTCACTTCCTCCTGCCCCAATGCCTTCGTGTGTCTCCCGTGGGAGCAAGTCCTTCATGAGCCAATTGCACACAAGTCCTTGCACCAGCATCTGCTTCTGGGGGGACCCATCCTACAGTGGATTCTAAAGCCTTGCTCTTAATTCCAATGTTATATAGTTCCAGAAGGGTCTAGTCCTGCCACTGCAAAGAGTGCCAATATTATAGTAGGTACCGAATATATGTTTGATAAATAATGTTTTGCAATACATTTTAAGAAATGATAGGTCATTTGAATCAAGTAGATAGGAACCCATTTCTCTTTTATATAGATATTTGATATTGATACATAAAACACGTGACAATTATATGTCAGAGAAATTCATAAATGATAAGCTTCTAATAGCATATCAGAAACCTAAAATTGCTTCCATCTTAATAAATGTCACAGCACTGATCATTCCCGCTAATTTCATAAATTTGAAATTTCTGAGAAATTTTTTAAATCAATTTATTTTAATTGGAGGCAATTACTTTACAATATTGCAGTGGTTTTTGCCATACATTGACATGAATCAGCCATGGGTACACATGTGCTCCCCATCCTGAATCCCCCTCCCACTTCCCTTCCCATCCCATCCCTCAGGGTCATCCCAGTGCACCAGCCCTGAGCGCCCTGACTCATGCATCGAACCTGGATTGGCGATCTATTTCACATATGATAATATACATGTTTCAATGCTATTCTCTCAAATCATCCCACCCTCGCCTTCTCCCACAGAATCCAAAAGTCTGTTCTTTACATCTGTCTTTTTTGCTGTCTCACATATAGGGTCATCATTCTGAGAAATTTTTAAAAACACACTCTCTTGGGTTCTCTGAATTTTGTACCAACAGATACATACATATACATTCACATTCTCTTCACTATGATGTCACACACAGGAGGGGAAAAAAAATACCCGAGAGTTTGCAGAGGTTATATAGACTGGATTTAACTGGATTATCAATAGCTATTCAGAACTTGCCTGGGATCATTCCAGGCATTTTTTAAAAAATGCTGGTCAGGAACTTCCCTGGTGGTCCACTGGCTAAGACTCCACACTCCTCATGCAGGGGGCCTAGTCAGGGAACTAGATCTCACGTGCCACAGCTAAAGATATGGCATGCCACAACGAAGACTGAAGCTCCTTTGTGCCACAAAAAAGACCCAGCACACTCAAGTAAATAAAAATAAATGTTTAAAAAAGGCTAGCCAGCTTTAGCCATGATTTGAGAGATACTAGTGGTCAAATAGGTAGGAATGAGCCTCAAGCAAGTTTAGGTTTATCTTGGAAAAGGGATAGAAACAATACACTGCATTTTCCCCTGCTGCTGCTAAGTCGCTTCAGTCGTGTCCAACTCTGTGCGACCCCAGAGACGGCAGCCACCAGGCTCTCCCGTCCCTGGGATTCTCCAGGCAAGAACACTGGAGTGGGTTGCCATTTCCTTCTCCAATGCATGAAACTGAAAAGTGAAAGTGAAGTCGCTCAGTCGTGTCTGACTCCTAGCGACCCCATGGACTGCAGCCTACCAGGCCCCTCCATCCATGGGATTTTCCAGGCAAGAGTACTGGAGTGGGGTGCCATCGCCTTCTCCGCATTTTCCCCAGAAGGAGTCAAATTTCTAGAATGGACCCTAACCCCCTAATACATAGTCTCTGTAGTGGTAGCCTGGAAATAAAATGTCTGCTTTCCAAAGAGAATCACTAAACAGTAGAGTCAGGGAAAGTAGAAGTTATGACCCCTGGTGTCTCTGGCGGGCCTGAGAGGGCTGTGATCTCAGCACCCCTTATCTCACCTCCCCTGCAACAGCTGCTATGATCAGGGCAAAGCTGGGTCACCCTTGCTGCTAGGAGGTAACCCCTTCTGCACCTGTGCCTCACCCTAGGGTGTTGTTTCCAAGTTCTCAGCCTATTTCCTATGCCCATCTTGCACCCTGAGGCCAGGCACACTCCTAGGTCCTCCTACCCACTGCTGGCCTTAGTCGCTGACCTCTGCCCAGGACTCCAGCCTGGCACCCAGGCCTGCCACAATGCCTCATTTCCTCTGTGGACAGTCTGGTCCATATGATGATGATATGTTCCTCCTTCCTGCTCTGTCTCTACCCCATCTTGTCCCATAGCCACCACAGTAATGGGAGGAACTGGGTGCAGGATGTATGGGAACTGTGCTATCTCAGCAATAGACTCTAAGTCTATTCTAATATAAAAAGTATATTTTTGAAAAATAAAATACTAGGGATCTTCATGGGTTTTAGGTGTTAAAAACCTCTTATCTTCAACAAAAAATAACTGTTTTCAAGGAACAGCCACTACTCAAATTAGCTTAATCAAAAATAGCAGACTTTTCTGGAAGGACACAGGGTATCTCCAGGGACCCAAAGAAGGTAATAGAATAGAACCTCAGAAGAATCAGAATGAGTGGAGGGACTGAGAGAAGTTTCTCTCTCCAGGCCCATGGGGCTGAGGGGCTTTTAGCTCACATTCACTCTGATGCCAGCTTTCCGTGCTTCTGCATACCTTAGTGAACCCAGCCTCAACTTCATAGTTTCTTAACTCAGGCACCTGACAAACACCAGCTCGAGGCTCTGTGTCCCAGTTGTAGATTCTTGAGAGAGTGGATTTGATGGCCTCAGCTGGGAAAAATAAACCTGGTGACAAGGGGAGGATGGACTAGCAGCTGGGGCTGTGGGAGACACGCTCCTTGCGGGTGGGAGCAGCGATGAGTATTTCAGGACACTTTGTCCTCCAGAGGCCTGGAGAGTGAGTCATCTGGTCATCTGTTTTCCAGAGAGCTGAGACTTTTAGAGAAGCTCCAAATTATGCATTATTGTCATTAGACTTTTTGAAAATCTTTTAAACCTGCATTTTAAACTTCCCTGCCTTCCTAATCAGTATGATGTGGGCAGCTAAACCTTTCTCTCATGACTCATCCATCCTTATCACCATGTACTGTACATTCTGCAATACTGAGAGAGCCAGAGATCCTTTTGAAGGAGGCCTGCAGGGCAATTTTCACCCTCAGAAAAATGGCACAGGTTATTATATTCAGGGGTTGTTTGTCACCAACAGCTTCCTGTTGCTCCCTGTGTACCTATTTCTAAAAGACTTTCTCCTCGGGTTTAATTTACTACTGTTATAATCCCTGCAGCTTTGCAAATTAAATCATCCAGGCTATTTGTCACAATCCATTAGGTTGCAAGAAACAGTCATGCAGTCAGGCTCCTTAGTTAAAGGAGGACTATATAAAAATTCACAAAATACTGAAGAAGGCTCAGCATTCCCAAAACCAGCTCTCATAGGAGACTCAACTGTTATCCAGGGTACAGAGCCCAGCTCTCATGGCCCAGTTATGATATTCCCTGTGGGGGAGGCAGAGTGGGCTTTCATAGAATGGATGGGATGAAACTGTGGACCCCTTAGTATAGCTATCACCAGGTAAAAGGATTTGGAACATGCTCAGATGCAGCCTACCATGAATGGATAATGTGTTCTGTTGAATTTTAATGTGCACACAAATTAGCTGAGACTCTTATTATAGATTTGGATTCAGTAGGTTTGGGTGGGGCCTGAGTGCCTATATGTTCCTCAAGCTCACAAGCAATACCTATGATGATCCACCCTGAGTAGGAAGACTATCAGATATGTTCAGTTGTAGCCCACCAGGGATAAATACCATCTGTGTCCAGTATCCCTTATGTGAGAACTTAAGGGAGAGCATCACACCAGAGGAGGCTTGGTTGGACCACACAGATGCTGGATAGACTTGGCAGTCAGCCAAGATGATGGGGGTGGCTTCTCTGGCTGGATTAATATCCCTTTAGGCCGTCTCCCTAAAATTCTGAATCCTAAAATTTTGACCTTAGCTCTTAAAGGGAAGTAAATCATATGTTTGCCATGCCAATACTAAGTGAGCTTGTGCTAAGTGTAAGCCACTCAGTCATGTCCGACTCTTATCCCATGGACTATAGCCCACCAGGCTCCCCTGTCCATGGAATTCTCCAGGCAAGAACACTGGAGTGGGTGCCATGCCCTCCTCCAAGGGATCTTCCCAACCCAGGAATTGAACCCATGTCTTCTGTGGCTCAGGTATTGCAGGCAGATCCTTTACCACTGAGCCACCAGGAAAGCCCAAGTGAGCTTGGGGAAGTACAAAACGTGCAATCCGAGAATGAAGCTGGTGCTCCTCCAGGCCATGCCCTCAGGCACCCACCTTAACACAAGATCTTCCTCCAATGATGTTTCACCACCTACTTTTTGTCCTTTCACTCTCTTGATTCTGCCAACCTGTTCCCTCTTTCCTCTTTCTGTTGCAGCTTGTACATGCCTTCGACTGCCCCACATTTCCTGCTGACACTTTTCTATGTGTGTGAATCTGGGCTTCTACCCTTTATGTCTCTATCCCTTTCTGAGTCTCACTTTGAAATTCCCCAACACTCAGAATCTGACTGTGTCTGTTACTACTCAGTTTGGGCCATTCCTTCTGAACAAAGATCTCACATCACATTGCCTCAATAGCCATTGGTTCTCCAGAGATGGCTGCCTTTGCCCATGGTTTTGGTCTCTAAATAAGGTCTAACCAGATGTGGCCAGCACCAAATAGCATTCTGTTGTTAGAAGGAGCTCAGGTTAGAAGAGAAAAGGCCTGGCTTAGTAACTTAGTTATGTCACTTACTATGAGCCCTTAGGCAAGTTTATTGGACATGGATGGGTCTCTATTTATTCATTCATAGAATGGAGAAAAATTGTTTTATTGCAAGGAATAAAATAATATTCATATAAAGCACTGCAATGGGTTTCTTTTTTTTTTGACGTGCCAACTTGTTTAGACTGAACTACAGTCTCCAGTTATTCATTCAGAGACTAACATAGGTGCAGAATGAAGAGATTTTGCAGATATAGTAAAGTCCCTAATCAGTTGACTTAAGTTAGAGAGAGTATCCCATGTGGGCCACAATCAGTTGGAAGGGAAATTATTTAGTACATGTAGACTTAAATGATTTGGAGGATTTAAAAGAAAACTTGGACTTTCGCTGGGAGAGGGAGGAATAAGGAGGAGAGGGAAGGAAGAGAGACACTCGTGTCTATAGACAACAAGGAAGGAAAGAAGGAGACTTCACGCCAGTGGGTTTCAGCCTGCTTATGGTCTTCCCTTCCTGACCACCTGCCCTAAGAACGTTGGGCTCACTGGGCTTAGTTAGTCCCCACAGTCATGTAAGCCAATTCCTTGAAACAAATTGTGTGTTTATATATATATATACACACACGTGTGTGTGTGTGTGTGTGTGTGTGTGTATAACATTTATCTAGTCTCCAACTGGTTCTGCCTGTCTGGTTGAACCCTCAATAAGCCTGGAGCATAAAGTGCTCAGCAGATTTTACCTACTCCCATCATCATCATTACGATCTATGCATAATGAGGTATGAGCAGCTGCTTCTCTGAAGAGTGGACTGTGGGTATACTGAGCTCCCAGGATGGCCAACCCTAAGGCATACAGTCAGTTTCTAAGAATCGTGGGTTTAAAAAAACAAGGAAAATCAGGGTTCAGAAAGAAGACCAGAGGGTGTGTCTATTGATAAAACTCATTCTACTTCTATGAGTATTTACTTCTTGGCTCTTAAGCTTGTCTGGAATAGGCAAGATTGCTAAATAATAGCAGTGGTGCTACTGTATTTTAAAAAGCTGATACTGACAATTTTTGAGCTATGTGTCAGTTATTTAATCTTATTGAGATTGTGCTGAATGAGTAGTTGTAAATGAAAAAAGGCAGAAAATTCTCTGTAATCCTACTTGACTCCTCTGTGCCAGCATCTCTTGTCTTCTCTTCACCAGCACCACTATCTCCTTTCTTCTGGCAATAATACCCTGCTATGAGGGAATTAATTACCTCTGCCACATCCCATGTGGTTGGAAGGAGGATGGTTACAATGAGACTCTGCATGTGGGCACAAAAGCCAGCTCAAGCAATGATTCTATGTTATCTCCCTGGCGGGGTGGGAAGCAGTGCCTGGTAGACACATGATTCTATAGAAGCTGATAACAATTCTCTCTTAAGATCATATGCGGACCTTGAGAAAAACAGAATTTCTCTCCTATATCGTGAACCATAAGGATGTAAGCTTATGATTATCTGAAGCCATCACCTATAAAACATACAGCAAGCTAATTTGCAAACAAAGGAAAAAAAAGTTAGAAAGCCAAGCTAAAAAGCAGAATAACATGGTTCATTGACTTTAGCATTTGAGGCCCAGGATCAAACTATGCCTAAAACTGCATCCTCCTCTGTCAGTTATCTATTGCTACCTTATTACCCTAAAACCCACAAACTTAAAATAATAATGTGTTATTTCCCAAGTTTCTGAGAGTCAGGAATCTGGGAGTAGCTCAGCTGGGTGGTTCTAGCCAAGGGTCTCCCATGCAGCTGGAGTCCAGGTACAGGTCAGGCTACCGTCATCTGCAGGCTTGTCTGGGAACCTTGTCTAGAGACTCTGCTTCCAAGATGACTATTGGCTGAAGACATCAGTCCATTGTCAAGTGGGTGCTTCCACAGGGCTGTCCAGGTCTCCTCACAACATGACTTCTCCAGAGTGAATGACCCAAGAATGAGAGCAAGCAGAAGGTCACAACGTCCAGAGCCACAGACTGCGCTGCCATTGCACTCCACTGAGTGAGCCACTGAATCCAGCCTGTGCTCAAGGCGAGGGAATTGGGTTCCATGGCCACAACACCTGTGTGGATAGTTAATGCTACCAGCTACCCTTGGACTTCCAAATTCCATGACCCTACAATTTCCATTTTCTCTCGAACTAGACTGAATTGGATTTCCATCCCTTGTTGTCACCAGTTGGGGACTTCATCACACTTACTCCTCCTCTAGCTGTGAGTGAACTTGATTCCACAGTCTCGTAAGTGGAACTTTCTCCAGGTGATATGCCATCTGATGGGCATGTCCCTTACTTGTTTTCCTGTGCCTAAACCTCCATGCTGGTAACTCCCAGGGGGCAGCTGCTTCAGGGCTGAGTTCCAACGAACTCTACCCTGGCTCACAATGATGACAACCCACCAGAACTGCAAAGGTCTGCCTGTTCAGTGCTCCTGATGTTTTGCTTTGGAATTTCTTTATGCTGCCTGCTTGCCTGTTATCACTTTCTATGTTCTCATGCTGTACCTTTCTACCTCCCTGGATTTCTTCTCTTCACTAACAATAATACCTGTGATTTCCCTCTACCTCACCAGTGCCTGCCTCTTCCCCAACCACAATTATTTTCAGATCATAGTCCAACAACTCTGGCCCATCTCTCTGCAGTTAACCCTTCCATATCTGTTTGATTTATAATATAGAGAATTCTACAATTCCTTTCATAAAAATTGATATAAGTTGACTTAATAAAACCTTGGCTTAAGAACAAACTGGCAAACCCCCCAGAGTTATTGATAAAGTCTCACTGGCAAGAGGTGCAATGCTAAAAGTTAGTATCAAGCATCAAAACAAATAAATGGCTGCATGACTTTTAAATTTAAAAGTCTCATGAATAGAAACTAGAATATAATATAAAAAATGATATTAATTAAATGATGTTAAAGCCAGGAGCCCTAGACATCATGTCCAATGTTATCCAACTTGGGACCAATGGATGTAGCAATAGCATTCATGATATGTTTTTAATATTAAAAAAGAATGGAAATATTTGCTCACAACAGGGAATAACAGACTGGTTCCAAATAGGAAAAGGAGTACGTCAAAGCTGTAAATTGTCACCCTGCTTATTTAACTTATATGCAGAGTACATCATGAGAAACGCTGGGCTGCAGGAAGCACAAGCTGGAATCAAGATTTCCAGGAGAAATATCAATAACTTCAGATATGCAGATGACACCACCCTTATGGCAGAAAGTGAAGAGGAACTAAAAAACCTCTTGATGAAAGTGAAAAAGTTAGCTTAAAGCTCAACATTCAGAAAACGAAGATCATGGCATCCAGTCCCATCACTTCATGGGAAATAGATGGGGAAACAGTGGAAACAGTGTCAGACTTTGTTTTTTTGGGCTCCAAAATCACTGCAGATGGTGACTGCAGCCATGAAATTAAAAGACTCTTACTCCTTGGAAGGAAAGTTATGACCAACCTAGACAGCATATTAAAAAGCAGAGATACTACTTTGCCAACAAAGGTCCATCTAGTCAAAGCTATGGTTTTTCCAGTAGTCATGTATGGATGTGAGAGTTGGACTATAAAGAAAGCTGAGCGTTGAAGAATTGATTCTTTTGAACTGTGGTGTTGGAGGAGACTCTTGAGAGTCCCTTGGACTGCAAGGAGATCCAACCAGTCCATCCTAAAGGAAATCAGTCCTGAATATTCATTGGAAGGACCAATACTGAAGCTGAAACTCCAATACTTTGGCCACGTGATGTGAAGAACTGACTCATTGGAAAAGGCCCTGATGCTAGGAAAGATTGAAGGCAGGAGGAGAAGGGGATGACAGAGGGTGAGATGGTTGGATGACATCACAGACTCAATGGACATGCATTGAGTAAACTCCAGGAGTTGGTGATGGACAGGGAGGCCTGGCGTGCTGCAGTCCATGGGGTCGCAGAGTCAGACACGAATGAGCGACTAAACTGACTGACTGAACAGTTAATAGTACTAAAGTGTACTTGTATTTAAACTTAATTTCTGAGATTTCATACTCTCAGACCCAACAAAATTATTAAGACACACACAGAGCAGTGAAATTTTTTTAATGTCCCATGGAGAGCAGAATCACTTTTAGTTGAGAATGACAGCTTTACCCATGTGATAAAATCTAAGCTTCCATACTTGAAATGTGAATTCTGTCTCCACTGCAACTGATTGCAAATCTTCTAAGAAAGATTTCAAAACATCTCTGTTGGAATCCAGCCAAATGACTGGAATGCCAATAAGGAGGGGATTATCTATCTCTGGACTAAGAAAAAGATGTTGTCAAGGAATTCAACACAACTCAATCTAAAGCTGTGATCAACAGGAAAAAAAGGTAAAGCTGGTCAATGCCTATGTTCTGAAGGAAGCAGAAAAGTGTCTCTCAGACAGAGCCTACCTTACTAGGAAGCAACGTAACACTTCTGAGGATCATCTCAGGATCACTTTTGGTCATCTTAGCTCATGCTGCAGGTTTCTCAGACCCTTCTCTAAGAAGGGTTTCTCACCCTTCTCATTCCACACATGCCCTAAGTTATCTCATCTACTTTGATCATTATAATAACCCCCTAGCACTGATGAATCCCAATTTCATATGTCCAGCTCAGATCTCTTCCCTGGGTTCTAAGTATGCACCTCCAGTTTTCAACTGAGCATTCCACTTATAGATCCCATAGATACATCAAAAACACATACCTAAAACAACACCCACACCAGAGGTATTTTAGCCACAGCTTCAGAGTAGGACTGTGCTAGGATCATGGTGGTATCCAGGCAGGAACAATCAGTGGGCCTACAAACAGATCAGTGGGACCATGAGAACTAGAGTGTCTGTGACCTGCCTCCATGAACTCATGGGTTCACTGTTTGGGGATGGCTGGCCTGATAATTATGAACACACATGGAATGGGCAGGATCCTGCTCAAAAAGTTTCAAGGTAGCCCTGTGTGAAAAGGCTTCCATTTATTTCTTTAAAAAAAAAAAAAAATCAGGAAAGGGACCTAGGGAAAAAAATACTTAAAAACAAATGGTACATTTTGACATACTTGACATGGAAACATAATATCCTATTCCCAAGCCATGGCTTCAGGAAGTTAATATTTTGCACACCGTGATGCAAGTCCCACTGAAGTCAGACCACCTATCCTGACCCAAAGGCAGTGTAGTTGTAGGCCTCTGATTTGGTAACATGTATATCCTGTCAAGTGGGTTCCCGTTCAAGTATTTCTTGGCCTTGGCACCTGGAAGCTGTAATGAAGAGCAGTGAGTCCTGACGTGAAGCTGTAATGAGGAACAGTGTGTCCTGACATGAACACAGCTTGAGGCAGGCTGTTCTAGATGAAGCAGCTCAGCAAGGCACAGTGACCATCACAGAAAGTGTTGACACAGGGTCTTCTTAAAGACTCGCCCAAACAGTAACGTAAGTTATTCCCAAGAGAGATGGCTGCATGGTTTGCATTTACTCCCCTAGCACTTCCATGATACCAAGGCTCTATTTCTTTACCAGTGGAGCTGTGATGGCAAAGTTCAAACAGATTTCCTTCTAAACAAAACCTCCATTTAACTGCTTAAGAGAACTGCCTAATAGAATTACAATGTATTTTTCATTGATCTCCTTTAAGGTCTACATTTTCATCACCTAGTGTAAGTAATGCCTGCTGCTGCTGCTAAGTCGCTTCAGTCGTGTCCGACTCTGTGCAACCCCATAGACGGCAGCCCACCAGGCTCCCCCTGTCCCTAGGATTCTCCAGGCAAGAACACTGGAGTGGGTTGCCATTTCCTTCTCCAATGCATGAAAGTGAAAAGTGAAAGGGAAGTCGCTCAGTCGTGTCCGACTCTTTGCGACCCCATGGACTGCAGCCTACCAGGCTCCTCCATCCATGGATTTTCCAGGCAAGAGTATTGGAGTGGATTGCCATTGCAACATTAAATACTTTTGGCTTTTTGTGTGTATCAAATCACTGTAGGAACTGTACTATGTAGAGCTCAGAAGCCATTATTATAGCTACTGCCTCATACTGGTCTGAGGGAATTGGCTCCCAGAAGAGTTAAATTACTTAACAAGTCACCGAGCCAGTTAGTAGAAGAGGTGAATTAAGAATTGGCCCTCTATTTTTTAGATAGTATCACAGCGTATATATGTCAATCCCAATTTCCCATTCATCTCACCACCACCCCCTTTCCATAGACAACAAATGAGAAGATACTGTATAGCTTAAGGAACCCTACTCAGTGCTCCATGGTGACCTAAGCGGGAAAGAAAGAAAAAAGAGGGGATGTGTGTATACCTATTGCTGATTCACTTTGCTATACAGTAGAAACTAGCACAACATTGTAAAGCAGCTATACTCAATAAAATTAATTAAAAAAAAAAAAGAATCCACCTTCTGCCCCCAACCCACATCATCACCTCATTGTCTAGCACATCTTGCACAGGGAGCATGTGGTGTTTAGAGAACATTCAGGTAGACACATCCAGGACTGGAAATGGAAAAGAAAGTGGAGCTCAGAGTTACCCACTCAGGAATTATTCATACTGAGTTAAGGACAGAGAAAAAAGAGTTATGAGGAATAGAAGTCAGATTGCAATTCTAATTAAGCATCTCATATCAAACTGTAATCAAATCACTGAAAAATTGTTTCAAAAAACAGAGACTTGAAGTGAACCAATAAAGAATTTCATGGCATATAAATGCTTCTATCAGTTTCATAGTTATTCCATTCATTCAATCACCTGTGAGGACAATGTCAAGGGCTGGGAGATATGGAGATGAATAAAAACTCGTGATATCAAAAAACTCACAAGCTATTAAGAAAACAAATGAATAATGAATTATTTGGCCAGAATAGAACTATATTTGAAGTTCTACAGGAGTGCAGGAGAGAGTACCCAACTCTTCCTAAAATTTTCATTAGCACGGATTCTAAAAAGAAAATTAAGTAGCCACAATTTTAATGCAGCACAGAGTCGTAATTTGGTGAACTCCCAGTCAAATATTTTACAGCAAGATGCTAGGAAGAATGGAATAATTCTTTAAAGATGGCGTAATACTAGCATTTGTCTCTTTCCTCTTTTCTGTTTTCATTCTGTCTCTGAACAGAAATGAATTCTTGGGTCACCACACCTTTGAAATACAGCCTCTGCTCTTGCTAATGGTAAAGTTGTCAAAATGGAAAGCAGGAGAGATTAATCCTGTGTATGATTCCTGAAGAGTGATTTTTTTTCGAGATAGGAAAAGTAGTTACATTCATTCCTAATGCACAGAATAAAATACTCTCTAGCATGGAGATAGATCAAAGAAATAAAAAGATATCTGTATGAAATTTTATTCAACATCTGTTCAGCCAGCTGGTTTCACGAATAATATCTGGCTATCACCCTTCCTTCCAGCTAGCACCAAACTGTGTACTATTGGGTCCTCTTGTCTCTGCACTCAGGAAAAACACAGACTGGAAACAGCAAGGGTCAAATGGAAACAGAAGAACAAACTAAAGATCTATAAGTACAATGTTGGAAAATAAATCCTTGCCTCCTTCTGGGGTAAATCCATCTCCATTCCCTCTGAGTACACCAACTATTTCCAAACAATCCTGGGAAGCAGGTAAGGAGGTATGATTAGACTAAACTGTGAACATGAAAACCAAGATCGAACCCAGGGTTAAACAGCAAATTAGAAACTAAATCAGATCTAAAACTTGGATTTTATTTTTCATTCTAGTTCAGAAATCTTTTTTCCACATCAACAGTTGGCAAACTTTTGCTACAGAAGGCAAAGTGGTAAGCATGTTAGGCTTTTTGGGTCGTCTAGTCTCTGCCTAGGATGGCCAGACTGTGCACAGAAAAATATAGAACACTAAGCTTTACAAGTACATCTCAAGCAAGGTTTATTGTTTATCTGAAATTCAAATTTAGCTGGGTTTCTTGTATATTGTCTGGTGATTTTATCTCTGTCACAACTATACAACTCTGGCATTGCAGCACACAAACAGGCCAGAACACATCTAGGCCACATCACTGGCTCTGTCTTTACTAGAGATGATCCAGATAAAGGAAAAACCAAGCTTGTGTTACTGCTGTATTTGATTCTTAGATTATTTAGCAAACTGAACTTTAAATGTCATATCTCTCACTGAGGATTAACTGACTCAATTTAGGGGGAACGGTAAAATGCAGAGCATTTTCCATGAGATTTTGGGTTCACAAACTCATAGTATATTATACAAGAAGTCACTTCAGCATCCGTTCAGTCTCTAGTTTTGCACATTCAAGAAATGACATTCAAAGGAGTGGGTGACTGAGCCAAGGCCACACACTCAGTTCAGTTCAGTTCAGTTCAGTCGCTCAGTTGTGTCCAACTCTTTGCGACCCCATGAATCACAGCACACCAGGCCTCCCTGTCCATCACCATCTCCCAGAATTCACTCAAACTCATGTCCATTGAGTCAGTGATGCCATCCAGCCATCTCATCCTCTGTCGTCCCTTCTCTTCCTGCCCCCAATCCCTCCCAGAATCAGAGTCTTTTCCAATGAGTCAACTCTTCACATGAGGTGGCCAAAGTACTGGAGTTTCAGCTTCAGCATCATTCCTTCCAAAGAAATCCCAGGGCTGATCTCCTTCAGAATGAACTGGTTGGATCTCCTTGCAGTACAAGGGACTCTCAAGAGTCTTCTCCAACACCACAGTTCAAAAGCATCAATTCTTCGGTGCTCAGCTTTCTTCACAGTCCAACTCTCACATCCATACATGACCACTGGAAAAACCATAGCCTTGACTAGATGGACCTTTATTGGCAAAGTAATGTCTCTGCTTTTTAATATGCTATCGAGGTTGGTCATAACTAGTTAGGGGCAAAAGTGGGTCTATGATTCAAAATTAAGCAATCATTTAGGTTTATTAAAGATTATTGTTGTCATCGGATTATTAGAACATTGGAATCTCTGTGTCTATAAATGTTTGTGTCAGCTTTGTTCGAACAAGTATTACCTACCCCAATAAATGTGAGGCATTAAAAGATACTTGGCATATAGGAAAAATTTACAGAAATTTTACCCCATTTCTTGTCTTCTGAAGTCTCCTTCAGGTCTACTCCTTATTCTGGTCAGTGTGCCATGGCCTCCACTCTCAGGCTTACCCCTGTGCAGACCTGCTTCCAGAAAGAATGTGCTTCACCTTCACTGAGGTACTAGGGAGGTGTTTCAGCCCAGCAACAGATACTTTGTTTCCAATCACAAACAATAGTTTCGCCCCTAAAGTCACAGTTGAGCAGCCATCCTTTCTAACAACTCAAAACATACCTGCTTCCGTTCATCTGTAGATGGACACTTCAGTTGTTTCCGTGTTCTGGTGACTAGACATAGTGCTGCAATGAACACTGGGGTACGTGTGTCTTTTTGAATGGATAAAGAAGATGTGGTACATATATACAATGGACTAGTACTCAACCATAAAAAAGAAATGAAACTGGGTCATTGTACAGATATGAAGATACCTAGAGTCTGTCATAGAGTGAAGCAAGTCAGAAAGAGAAAAACAAGTATCATATATTAACCCATGTATGTGGAATCTAGAAAAATAAGTACAGATGAACCTAGCTCCAGGGAAGAAATAAAGACACAGATGTAGAGAGCAGACCTGTGGACACAGAGGGCAGGGGGCAGGGGGATGGGATGAATTGGGCGGTTAGGTTTGACACAAATACCATGGGTAAAACAGATGGCTAGTGGGAACCTGCTATATATCCAGGGAGCTCAGCTGAGTGCTCCATGATGACCTAGATGGATGGGATGTGGGGGACCCAGTGGGGCTCGGGGAGGGAGGTCTAAGAGGGACAGTATATATGCATACATATAGCTGATTCACTTTGTTGTACAGCAGGAATTAACACAACATTGTAAAGCAATTATGCTGCAATTTAAAAACGTGACCTCTTTCATTACCTGTATGCATCTGTATGGCTTCAGAGGACACTATACAGAAAGAGCTGACTAAATAGGAAAGGATCAAAGCTTGGGGAGGTGTGGCCGAAAAACTGAACAACACCAGGCAAAGAGAAATCATGGATATAAATAACTAGCCACTATTTGCATGGCAAAAATAATGTTTATAAAGGGACTTTTTGAGGAAGTGCCTAAGTATAGGCACAGGGATTTCTGGAAATAGTAATATTGCCCTTAAACAACAAAGTAACTTCTCAGAACAAGTGAGTGTTAAAAACAGTGTGGGATTCAGGGAGCTTAGCTGGTGCTCTGTGATCATTTAGAAGGGTCAGATGGGGTGGGGAGTGAGAGGGAGGTTCCAGACAGAGAGGATATATATACATCTATAGCTGATTCACTTTGTTGTATAACAGAAACTAAGACAACATTGTAAAACAATTATACTCCAATAAAACACCTGTGGGATTCATAAAAGAGAACCAGAAAAAAATCTTTCTGTAAAAAGAAAAATAAGAACCAGAATAAACACAACTGTCTCAGCTAAGAGCGAGTAATGAATTTGTTAACAAGGAATAATTAGAGATTTACACAGGGCCTCTACTGTGGAGACTCCCTGGTGGCTCAGATGGTAAAGCATCTGCCTGCAATGCGGAAGACCCGGGTTCAATCCCTGGGTCGGGAAGATCCCCTGGAGAAGGAAATGGCAACCCACTCCAGTACTCATGCCTAGAAAATTCCATGCATGGAGAAGCCTGGTGGGCTACAATCCGTAGGGTCACAAAGAGTTGGACACAACTGAGCGACTACACTTTCTTTCTTTCTTTCTTTCTTTTCTTTCTTTCTACTGTGAATCACTTAAACTTCATGGTATATGTGTATATCCGAGATCTCTTTAGAGTAATATGTGTGTATTTATGTATGTGTGTGTGTGTTTATACATTCTCATATAAGACATGTTAACTCATTCTCAACTAACTCTCGTGATGCCTTCATAATGTACCAAGGTAAAGAACCTCATCCAGTTCCTGCTTCATGGAAAGATGGATAGTGTGGACCCTACATGACTGTTACAGTCAAAATTGTTACTGCCCAAGGGTAATAAAACAAAATCAGCAGCATTTACAAAATGAAAAACCTAATTTCTGATCGGATAAACATACAGGACCATATCTTTTCTTCAATGTGTTTGATATTGCTAATGACATGACACCATAAACATGTCCAACATATGTTACATTTTGAAAGTAATTTTTTATTTCATTTTTAAATTTCCCTTTCTCTCTCCTGTGTAGTTGACTTTTGTCATTTCGTCCACCCCAAAATCTAAGTACTCTTCATATTTGAGGGGAATTCCAATGTAGACGGGAGGCATCTCTCATTGCAGAATCAAAAGAGGAAAAATATCACCTGGGCATATCAAATTTTATGATGAAACCAGATTGTTTGGACAAATTCTGCCTCCTTTAAAATACATGGTCACTACAAATAGTAACACAAATCCTCAGCATTATAATCCGTAACTGCTTAGTAATGACCTGAACTGTCTATAAAAATAGAGATGCATTGCTTTTATTTATTTATAGCAGAAATTTTACCTTTCTTTGAAAAGGTAATTTCAGCCCACTCAATATGATATTCCCAGACTGATTAATCCTAATAATGAGACCCAAAAATGCCACCACAGACCAATGACTTAAGTCTTCCAAAGGCTTCCCACAGATGTGGGAGTCTAGTCGTGTGGACCAAGTATGGGCAAGAGAGTCCAATGGTGGTGAGAGCCACAGCCTGAAAGATTTAGCAATATTGGGGAGGAATAAGGTGCTCCTTGTGCTAAAACAGTGTCTCAACTTACCCCAAAGCATGAACTTTCTGGTATACCTGCTGGTCTGAAATCATAGCAGGTTTTATTGCTTGATTTAAACTTTGGCATAGCTTGTATATAATACAGTTTAATATATCATGCTCATTTTTTAATTAAAATAATTTATAATTTTTTAAGTTAATCTCTAGAGGGATATTGCCTATAGGGTTAATGGCCCATCTTTGGGAACCCAGCCTCTCAGGTAATAAACACTAAGCTAAAATACCTTTTTGAGCTCACAGGAAACATCCCCAACCAGGCCTACCTGTGAATGACGGCAGAAAAAAAGAAATGAACACATCCACTCCAGAGGCTGATCAGAACCAGGAAATGTGTTACTTTACTCCCTCCCCATTTAGAATTAAAGAAGGCTGAATTCTAACTCAGGCAAGATGGTTCTTTGGGACACTAGTCCACCATCCTCTTGGTCTGCTGGCTTTCTGAATAAAGTCACTATTTCTTCCTCCCGCCCCCTCAGAAAAAAAAAAAAAAAACAGTACAAAACAAAAATAATGGCATTGACAGCAGCAAAGAGGATTCTAATATTAATATATGGGGTCCTACCACAATTTGACTTGTTTTGTCTTCTATGATTTAGACCAAATTTGGATTCTGCAAAGTTCTTGTCAATTCTTTGAGCAATTCATGTCAATTCCACTCTAAAACCTTGCAATAAAATTTGATCTTGCTTAATCAGAGTGGGTTCTATTTTTTCATAATACAAAGCCTAAACTGATACAGCCTGATATAAAATATTAGTAATCATTCTAAAGCTTCAAGAAATTAATGTACACATGTACACACAAAGACAAATTTATGACAGAAGGCTATTATTTCACTGTTTAAAAGAATTGAGGTTAAAAAGCATGGTTAATGTCAGATTCAGGGGTAGAATTTATAGCGGAAATTATACCTTTCACAGCTAAATCCTCCCCTAATACTTGCAATTTGTTATTAAAACTATAATGTATATGGCAATTAATTAGAATTTGTTATGTTTAACTTTATACTAGGTATTCTAAATAATAATTTGGCCTTGATCACACAGTTAACCTGTAGTCAACCAACCCTAATGCCTATCTTACAAATATACTTTCTATGTAGGATAATACATTTAAACTAATTGGAGCTCAGCTTTCTGCTACCTGGATTCAAAACTACCTTAATAAATATACTACATTTCAACTATCAATGATGGGTAAGTAAAAGAAACTACTTCTACTAAGGAATCAATTCAGTCAGTCACTTGAGTAGCTCAGTCGTGTCTGACTGTTTGTGACCCCATGAATTGCAGCACGCCAGGCCTCCCTGTCCATCACCAACTCCCGGAGTTCACTCAGACTCATGTCCATCAAGTCAGTGATACCATTCAGCCATCTCATCCTCTGTCATCCCCTTCTATTCCTGCCCCCAATCCCTCCCAGCATCAGAGTCTTTTCCAATGAGTCAACTCTTCGCATGAGGTGGCTAAAGTACTGGAGTTTCAGCTTTAGCATCATTCCTTCCAAAGAACACCCAGGACTGATCTCCTTTAGAATGGACTGGTTGGATCTCCTTGCAGTACAAGGGACTCTCAAGAGTCTTCTCCAACACCACAGTTCAAAAGCATCAACTCTTTGGTGCTCAGCTTTCTTCATAGTCCAACTCTCACATCCATACACAACCACTGGAAAAACCATAGCCTTGACTAGACGGACCTTTGTTGGCAAAGTAATGTCTCTGCTTTTGAATATGATATCTAGGTTGGTCATAACTTTCCTTCCAAGGAGCAAGAGTCTTTTAACTTTATGGCTGCAATTACCACCTGCAGTGATTTTGGAGCCCAAAAAAATAAAGTCTGACACTGTTTCCACTGTTTCCCCATCTATTTCCCATGAAGTGATGGGACCGGATGCCATGATCTTTGTTTTCTGAATGTTGAGCTTCAAGCCAATTTTTTCACTGTCCTCTTTCACTTTCATCAAGAGGCTTCTTAATTCCTCTTCACTTTCTGCCATAAGGGTTGTGTCATCTGCATATCTGAGGTTATTGATATTTCTCCCAGCAATCTTGATTCCAGCTTGTGCTTCTTCCAGCCCAGTGTTTCTCATGATGTACTCTGCATATAAGTTAAATAAGCAGGGTGACAATATACAGCCTTGATGTACTCCTTTTCCTACTTGGAACCAGTCTGTTGTTCCATGTCCAGTTCTAATTGTTGCTTCCTGACCGGAATATAGGTTTCTCAAGAGGCAGGTCAGGTGGTCTGGTATTCCCATCTCTTTCAGAATTTTCCATAGTTTATTGTGATCCACACAGTCAAAGGCTTTGGCATAGTCAATAAGGCAGAAATAGATGTTTTTCTGGAACTCTCTTGCTTTTTCCATGATGCAGCAGATGTTGGCAATTTGATCTCTGGTTCCTCTGCCTTTTCTAAAACCAGCTTGAACATCTGGAAGTTCACGGTTCATGTATTGCTGAAGCCTGGCTTGGAGAATTTTGAGCATCACTTTACTAGCGTGTGAGATGAGTGTATTTGTGTGGTAGTTTGAGCATTCTTTGGCATTGCCTTTCTTTGGGATTGGAATGAAAACTGACCTTTCCAGTCCTGTGGCCACTGCTGAGTTTTCCAAATTTGCTGGCATATTGAGTGCAGCACTTTCACAGCATCAGCTTTCAGGATTTGAAAGAGCTCAACTGGAATTCCATCACCTCCACTAGCTTTGTTTGTAGTGATGCTTTCTAAGGCCCACTTGACTTCACATTCCAGGATGTCTGGCTCTAGGTCAGTGATCACACCATCGTGATTATCTTGATCGTGAAGATCTTTTTTGTACAGTTCTTCTGTGTATTCTTGCCACCTCTTCTTAATATCTTCTGCTTTTGTTAGGTCCATACCATTTCTGTCCTTTATCGAGCCCATCTTTGCATGAAATGTTCCCTTGGTATCTCTCATTTTCTTGAAGAGATCTCTAGTCTTTCCCATTCTGTTGTTTTCCTCTATTTCTTTGCATTGATCACTGAGCAAGGCTTTCTTATCTCTCCTTGCTATTCTTTGGAACTCTGCATTCAGATGGGAATATCTTTCCTTTTCTCCTTTGCTTTTTGCTTCTCTTCTTTTCACAGCTACTAAGGAATGGGGAACCATAAATCATGTCACATATAAAATTATAAGAAAGTCAAATCTACATGCTGTGTTCTATTATCTGGGGGCTCTCAATTCTATATATGTTCACACATTTCATTATTTTTTCACCTTATTTTTAGTGATATTCATCTGTACAGTATACAAATTTCCACAGCAATAAGCAAAGCACTGGCTAGAATTTTTATGGTGCTATCACTGAGCTTTGCATCCCGAAATTTAGTTTTATCATGCCCTGAAGCCTGGTTATTTTCCTGTTGTGTGGGTGACATCCCAGCCGAACACCAAATCTGTTCATTATTCAGTTAAACTGATTGGAGAGAAAACACTGCATCATCTCTATTTTTATAGACTATGTTGCTACTTAAGTTTCCAGTCCAGGTTGTTACTAAGCAGTTATGGATTATAATGCTGAGGACTTGTGTGACTATTTGTAGTGACCATTTTAGTAGCATTTTAAAGGAGGCAGAATTTGTTCAATCTGGTTTCACCCTAAAATTTAATATGCCCAGCTTTAGAATCAAGCAGTAATTTTTGGAAAATGGGATGTTGTTTTAAGTTTAAATGAGCATGCAGCTAAAATATTAACATTTTACATTACTTGATGCTCTATAAATTTGAAATGGCTTTTCTATTTTAAAGGCAATTTTGTAAATGAATGGAAAATTCTATCCACAAATGATGCCCCAATACTTTTTTGTTAGTTTTTTAAATTGCTTTATGGCAAATCTGTAAGTCAGCACACACTGTATCACAAACAATTCAAATTCAGAAACCACATCTCCTATGTTTAAAGAAACAAATGACTTAGAGAAAGACAAATATCATATAATATCACTCACATGTGGAATCTTAAAATATGATATAAATGAACTTATTTACAAAACAGAAATAGACTCACAGACATAGACAACAAACTTATAGTTACCAAAGGGGAAAGATGGGAAGAGGGATAAATCAGGAATTTAAGATTAACAGATACAGACTATCTATAAAATAGATAAACATCAAGGACCTACTGTATAGAACAGGGAACTATATTCAATAGTTTGTAATAAATATAATGGAAAAGCATCTGAAAAAGAATCTATATATAACTGAATCACTTGGCTGTACACCTGAAACGAATACAACATTGTAAATCAACTACAATTCAATTAAAAAAAAAAGCGAATGACTTAAAGTTGAAAATTATTTAAATATTCAGTGTCAGGATGAAACTCTTTTACTATCCCTCCATGCTTCATGTTTTATTGTGTCATAATTATTCTTAATACATGTTGTATTTTTTCCATTTTAAAACAAAACAAAAAAATGCACAATGCCCAACAAAGCATCAGTTTGATCACAGATGAGCAACTACACATGAACAAAAGGTGATTTCAGAACACAGGACAGGTGAACTATGAAGAAACACATCCAATTTCTTAGAATCAAACAAAGGTGATCTGGGGATTAAATTTCACTGGAGTGCTCTGAATAAACCTGCAGAATGAACTATAAAACTATCATCTGGGAAATACGAAAACTAATGGTCCCAGTTATCTAGATGTTGGGGTACATAATTCAAAAAACAAATAAGAGAAGAAATGAGAGGATAATAAACTTCCATGGGAGAAAAATAAAGGCCTTTCAAAAGAAGCAGTTAAATTAAATAAATAAATAAACGGGTTTTGGCAGCATATTCTTCACAAAACAATCTGGAAAGAACAAAAGTCCCAATTATGCGTTGAGATTTGTTTTCTTTTCTTTTTTTTTTTTTCTAATTTTATTTTTAAACTTTACATAATTGTATTAGTTTTGCCAAATATCAAAATGAATCCGCCACAGGTATACATGTGTTCCCCATCCCGAACCCTCCTCCCTCCTCCCTCCCCATACCATCCCTCTGGGCCGTCCCAGTGCACCAGCCCCAAGCATCCAGCATCGTGCATCGAACCTGGACTGGCAACTCGTTTCCTACATGATATTTTACATGTTTCATTGCCATTCTCCCAAATCTACCCACCCTCTCCCTCTCCCACAGAGTCCATAAGACTGTGCTATACATCAGTGTCTCTTTTGCTGTCTCGTACACCAGGTTATTGTTACCATCTTTCTAAATTCCATATATATGCGTTAGTATACTGTATTTATGTTTTTCCTTCTGGCTTACTTCACTCTGTATAATAGGCTCCAGTTTCATCCACCTCATTAGAACTGATTCAAATGTATTCTTTTTAATGGCTGAGTAATACTCCATTGTGTATATGTACCACTGCTTTCTTATCCATTCATCTGCTGATGGACATCTAGGTTGCTTCCATGTCTTGGCTATTATAAACAGTGCTGCGATGAACATTGGGGTACATGTGTCTCTTTCCCTTCTGGTTTCCTCAGTGTGTATGCCCAGCAGTGGGGTTGCTGGATCATAAGGTAGTTCTATTTCCAGTTTTTTAAGGAATCCCCACACTGTTCTCCATAGTGGCTGTACTAGTTTGCATTCCCACCAACAGTGTAAGAGGGTTCCCTTTTCTCCACACCCTCTCCAGCATTTATTATTTGTAGACTTTTGGATCGCAGCCATTCTGACTGGTGTGAAATGGTACCTCGTAGTGGTTTTGATTTGCATTTCTCTGATAATGAGTGATGTTGAGCATCTTTTCATGTGTTTGTTAGCCATCTGTATGTCTTCTTTGGAGAAATGTCTATTTAGTTCTTTGGCCCATTTTTTGATTGGGTCGTTTATTTTTCTGGAGTTGAGCTGTAGGAGTTGCTTGTATATTTTTGAGATTAGTTGTTTGTCGGTTGCTTCATTTGCTATTATTTTCTCCCATTCTGAAGGCTGTCTTTTCACCTTGCTAATAGTTTCCTTTGATGTGCAGAAGCTTTTAAGGTTAATTAGGTCCCATTTGTTTATTTTTGCTTTTATTTCCAATATTCTGGGAGGTGGGTCATAGAGGATCCTGCTGTGATGTATGTCAGAGAGTGTTTTGCCTATGTTCTCCTCTAGGAGTTTTATAGTTTCTGGTCTTACATTGAGATCTTTAATCCATTTTGAGTTTATTTTTGTGTATGGTGTTAGAAAGTGTTCTAGTTTCATTCTTTTACAAGTGGTTGACCAGATTTCCCAGCACCACTTGTTAAAGAGATTGTCTTTAATCCATTGTATATTCTTGCCTCCTTTGTCAAAGATAAGGTGTCCATATGTGCGTGGATTTATCTCTGGGCTTTCTATTTTGTTCCATTGATCAATATTTCTGTCTTTGTGCCAGTACCATACTGTCTTGATAACTGTGGCTTTGTAGTAGAGCCTGAAGTCAGGTAGGTTGATTCCTCCAGTTCCATTCTTCTTTCTCAAGATAGCTTTGGCTATTCGAGGTTTTTTGTATTTCCATACAAATTGTGAAATTATTTGTTCTAGCTCTGTGAAGAATACTGTTGGTAGCTTGATAGGGATTGCGTTGAATCTATAAATTGCTTTGGGTAGTATACTCATTTTCACTATATTGATTCTTCCAATCCATGAACATGGTATATTTCTCCATCTATTAGTGTCCTCTTTGATTTCTTTCACCAGTGTTTTATAGTTTTCTATATATAGGTCTTTAGTTTCTTTAGGTAGATATATTCCTAAGTATTTTATTCTTTCCGTTGCAATGGTGAATGGAATTGTTTCCTTAATTTCTCTTTTTGTTTTCTCATTATTAGTGTATAGGAATGCAAGGGATTTCTGTGTGTTGATTTTATATCCTGCAACTTTACTATAGTCATTGATTATTTCTAGTAATTTTCTGGTGGAATCTTTAGGGTTTTCTATGTAGAGGATCATGTCATCTGCAAATAGTGAGAGTTTTACTTCTTCTTTTCCAATTTGGATTCCTTTTATTTCTTTTTCTGCTCTGATTGCTGTGGCCAAAACTTCCAAAACTATGTTGAATAGTAATGGTGAAAGTGGGCACCCTTGTCTTGTTCCTGACTTTAGAGGAAATGCTTTCAATTTTTCACCATTGAGGATAATGTTTGCTGTGGGTTTGTCATATATAGCTTTTATTATGTTGAGGTATGTTCCTTCTATTCCTGCTTTCTGGAGAGTTTTTATCATAAATGGATGTTGAATATTGTCAAAGGCTTTCTCTGCATCTATTGAGATAATCATATGGTTTTTATTTTTCAATTTGTTAATGTGGTGTATTACATTGATTGATTTGCGGATATTGAAGAATCCTTGCATCCCTGGGATAAAGCCCACTTGATCATGGTGTATGATCTTTTTAATGTGTTGTTGGATTCTGATTGCTAGAATTTTGTTAAGGATTTTTGCATCTATGTTCATCAGTGATATTGGCCTGTAGTTTTCTTTTTTTGTGGCATCTTTGTCAGGTTTTGGTATTAGGGTGATGGTGGCCTCATAGAATGAGTTTGGAAGTTTACCTTCCTCTGCAATTTTCTGGAAGAGTTTGAGCAGGATAGGTGTTAGCTCTTCTCTAAATTTTTGGTAGAATTCAGCTGTGAAGCCGTCTGGACCGGGGCTTTTGTTTGCTGGAAGATTTTTGATTAGTTTCAATTTCCATGCTTGTGATGGGTCTGTTAAGATTTTCTATTTCTTCCTGGTCCAGTTTTGGAAAGTTGTACTTTTCTAAGAATTTGTCCATTTCTTCCATGTTGTCCATTTTATTGGCATATAATTGTTGATAGTAGTCTCTTATGATCCTTTGTATTTCTGTGTTGTCTGTTAGATTTGTTTTCTTTTAAGTAGCCTTTCTTTCTCTCTCTGAAGCAGTTCCTCTACCCAGCACTAGGATCACTGTTCTAAAGAAGACATTTCTATTTCATAACAGAAAAAGCAATTATACAAAACATTTATTTTTCGCTCTCAGCAACCTCTCTCCCTTTTTCTTGAAAATGTCTTTAATATCTTTGTTCCAGAAAGGAGAAATATAACCAGAAAATTAGCACAAGCATTCCAAATAAAGTATTTAATCCCTGGTATGAAGAAGGAAGGAAACAAAGTATGTGTCTAAGAAGTGTAACAACCTGCCCAGGAAATGTAAAAGTCCTGAGCAATGCCATGAAACAAAAGAAGAAGACAGCATGTTTGTGTTGATTGTTAACGAAAGAGCCCCCACAGTGAGAGCTCTGTTATTTCCCAACAGGGTTTTTAGAGTTGTCACCTGTTCTTTCACCTTTGGGCAACATATCTACAAGCAAAACAGTTGTTACTCTGCATTCTCTCTGACACATTTTTCACGGTGACCAGTTTAGTAGCAACTAAAGCTACTTTACTGTAGCTTCTCTTGGAATGAAGCAAGAGAAAAGCCCATCATCAACAAGATGTATGATTTACTGCTAAATTATTCCAAATTAGAATGAATTGGCCAACCTGAGCCTGACAAATTGTGTTCATGTTAGTCAACCTCTCACCAGGCAGGGACCTTTCCATCCCACACATATACGTCATATGCTTTTCCTTCCTGCCTGCAGGTCTTGGTTTCTCCTACACCCCGATCTAGAAGGCTGCTCCTCAAACCCCTAATGAGCTCTACGCTACAATCCCTTCAAGACTGGCAGCAATACTGCATCCTGAACAGCCTTCTCCTACTAATCCCACTTCACCAGGTAAATCTCCCTTCCCCTAGATGACATTATATTTATAGCACATTCAGCACAATTTTTGGCCTCAAAGAATTGGTTTTTATTACTATAACTTTGAATTCCTTCCAATGTTAAACTGCCAACTTTATTATTCAGCCTAGAATATCATAAAGGTCATCTCCAGATCAAATATTTCAAGCAACCAATTTTCTCCTTATCTTTATAGTTCTTGTCTTCTCTTTCTAAGAAAATGTAGAATGCTCAAGTGATACTTGATGAACTGAGTTTGGGGGTTTATTTTCATCTTCTAAATTTAAAATATAACTGTTTTGTTTTTAAATTTTAAAGAATTTATGATTTCTTATAAATTTACTGAAAGAAAAAAGTGAAAGTGTTAGTTGCTCAGTTGTGTCTGACTGTTTGCAACTCCATCATCTATAGCCTGCCAGGCACCTCTGTCCATGGACTTCTCCAGGCAAGAATACTAGAGTAGGTTGCCATTTCCTTCTCCAGGGGATCTTCCTGACCCAGGGACTAAACCCTGGTCTCCTGTATTGCAGACAGAGTCTTTATCACTAGCACCACCTGGGAAGCCTATAAATTCATTAGGTTACTTCTATCAATAAGATAGCCAAATGGTTGATTTATGTTCCAGATCTACATTAATAGAGATATACAAAATTATAAAATGTGTCTGGTTGTGCTACAGACTAAAGGAAAAATGAGGAAGAAATAAAGGCAAATGCTCTGAGGATGTCTACCCACTCTGCAACTCCAGAGTTGAATCAGTTAAATGTTTAATGCAACTTCCATTCCGTAGTGAATGACCTTCCTAATTGGACTTTCCATCTAAATGAAAGACCATCCTCCTTTCTAGTGAGTACAACTGCTTGCCTAAATAATGATTTCTGACACACTTAACTTTCATTCCTTGTCTTCTCTTTGAATTTTGAAAACCTAATTAAGTTTCTTTAACTTGATTCCATCATAGACAAGGTTATTGGAGGACAAACTGAGAAGCACATTCAGAGGCCCTTGTCTTCTTTAAAAAGGTTTAATTTTTTTCATCTTTCTCATCCAAAATCTATTTTCCCAGAGAAAAGTGACCAAACTCTCAGCTGATTCTCTATAATGATGAAGAAGCAAGACTTCCCCAGGCACAACAAAACAGGGCCTGAGAAACTTCTGGACTCATGAGCAGATGGTGGGAATGATAAATGAGATCAGAGTGGTCTCTGAAGCTATCCTATCCCAGGTGTCTCACTAAAGTTTGGGTATGATATGGTTCACTTATTAATGAAGTGATTACTCCATAACTGAAATATTGATCTCACCTGTTGGACCTTTGCCTGGGATGAGAACTGCATCTTCCTAAACATCCTCCATCCATCTGCTCTATTCATTCAGTGCCTAACTTGACAAATGACTATAACTTATGGTACAGATAAAGTTCAGCAGATGCCATCTAAGCTCCCATCTTAAGCTTAACACTTTTTTCAGCTGATGCCCTTTTCTTAAATAATCTGCATAGACAAACTAGTGCTTTTCTTTCTCTCTTCCTCACATCCTTTTCCCCACACATACATTCTGACTGATACAAATAACTTCCTACTTATATATAATTTCTGTACAAATATCCTTACACAAAAAAAGAACTTTCCAAGAAGTCTGAACTCAAATTATTACAGATAGCTGTGGATAGTCAGGGACAGGCTCCAATGAATTGAGGCTTATCTTCAATTCCTCTCTATCATCTTCCTGAAAAATGGACACCCCTAAGAGAGAACACAGTCTTAAAAAGTAATCTGACAGCAGATCTTAACTTTCTACTCATCATTTACAGCCCATGCAAGAGAACACTGCTATATTCTTCTCCAACAGTCTGATTTCATAGAATTATAGAATCTTAGCCCTTGGGGAGGAACCTTGAGTAAGGAATCTACTCCACCTTTCTCAGCTCAGAAAAACTGTAATTCAGCTAAAGTGACTTCTCATGGTCAAACAGCTAGTTAGTCACGGATCTAGGACAAGAATTCAAGTCTTCTGACCTCAGCGCAATGCTCTTTCCACTATTTGTTAACAATATCCCATGCAAAGAATGAGTTGAGTAAAATAAATTCTGTTTATAAATTCCTCCAAACATAGCATTATCCCTGAGAAAGGGAAACAAATGCCTAGATATAAGTTAACCCAAGTTGCAGTTGCCAAAAATGCATAAATGTAAAACACTGCTGAGGCCATTCATCCATGACTGGGAAAAACAAAAAACAGTCAGAAACTATACATCATGGAAATCCCACAGATTTTAAGCTTCCCCTCTTTGGATGGAGGATGACATAATTACTGAAAAATTGCCAGGGGCTCATAAGCCTGAAAACAAATGTTATGAGATGATACTCTCATGAACATCTTATAGAAGGGAAGGGAAATGATTGGACATCTCCCACCAGGAAACAGGTGAAGATGTCATGTGATCTAGTAAGATAAAGTCTCTCCAAGGTCTTACTCTTAGAATAAAATCAAATTAAAATCATAATGTGTCCACCCTACCTTCTGGTCTTTTGCCCATATCCCAGGATATAGGAATTTGCTCTCCTGTTGGGAGAAAGCTCTTCAGCTGCTCCTTTGAAAAGAACCAAAGCATCCTCTTCCTCCCCAAGTGTTCAGGGTCTTCGTGTAAGAACTTGGTCTCCTTACTTCTCTCACCAGAGAACAGGTGAGCTGGTGATAAAGAAGAGATTTGTGCCATTTCCCGTCATATATGACAGCCTGGAATTAGGATCAAATAGAAACCTAAAGTTTCTGGCTTCATGTGATCTGGGGAGATACTAAATCTTTCTAAGTTATGTTTGAAAACAAGGAGGTTGAACCAGCTAATCTTTGAGATCTAAAGCCATTCCTTTCTGCTTTCCAATCTTCTCCCCACCTCTTCTTCCTTCTCCCTCCCTCCTTCCTCTTCTCTCATCTTTTTTATTTTTTCATTTCTATCCCCTTCAGAGTACAAGAAGCTCAGTCTGTGACTATGGATGAGCTACTTTACAATCATTCCATATCAAGAACAATAATGATAACAGAGAACACTAACTTGAGCACCAGAATTCTCAGGGTCAGAAAGGGTTAATAAATGAAATTTCATAGAAACATAAGAGGAGGGGATACTTTGTAGGAAAGTTTCTAGGAAACTTTGTAGTTTAAACAATGCCCCTACTACACCTTGCCTACCATCTCTACCTCATTCAGCTTCCCCTCCAGTCAGGGCCCACTAAGAAAAGCATTTCCTACTTTTGTGGGCCAAACACCTCCTAAACATACCTGTTGAGTGATACATCTTAGTACTTCCTTCTGACTGTATAACAAATTTTCCAGGGATAATTTTCCAGGTATGTGTGGTGGAGAGGAGGCATCTTCCAAAACCACTCTAATTCTTTGTGTTAATGTTTAACCATCTCATCTACCCAGGACACCAGTCATGCATTTCACACCCAGGCCTGGAACACAAGTCGAATGCATGGCATGGCTCAGAGACACAGACTTTAGGTTCAGACCAACAGGTTTGAATGGCAGCTCCTTTTGTCCATTATATCTGAAAGGTAGACAAGCTGCTGAACACTTTGATTCTCAGTTTCCTAATTTGTAAAAAGGAAAATATCAACTCATCTGCTTTTTGTGAGGTATCAAAAATCTGGAATATAGTTTATATTTAGTAATTTAGAGCAGCATTCAATAAATCATAGATTCATTAATACTATTATGATACATCCTAAAAATACTTGTTTTACACAAAGCAGAGATTCAATTCCAATGGGAAAAAAATATTTTTCTACATATAGTAAGTACAAATCCATGTCAGATGTTCCATGTCAGAATTCTGATAGTCAGAATGTGTATAAAATATTCATGTCTTCAGAGCACATGTACACACACACACACACACACACACACCCTTTAACTTTGATCCAGGTTCTCAATTCTCCATCAACAGAACTTATCACAGCCAGCAGCATTATCAAACTGCAAGAAACAGGTGTATGAGAAAATAGTAACTACGTGTCTCTAGTATCCATGCCATATTGAGAACATATACTCCTCAGGCTTAGAGGATGCCATCAAGGTGACCCCAGCTTCTTTTGTGAACCCCTCAAGAGATCCAGAAGGAAAAAGAAACATCTTTCGCCCTCTTCTCCTGCCTCACTTAGAAGTCTCCCATATGAATTCTAATCCCATCTCACTGCAGTATGAGAGGAGGAATAAGCAAGTTTACTAAGAGACCCAAGTCAGCAGTTATGCTTTCCTATTGTATATTTTTCATACTGTACAATATATGTGAGGGGTTTGCCCTGACATTTCATTTGTGAAGTTAGCAACACCTAAAAAAATCTATAGATATAAGGCTCTTTTTCATCCCCTGGGAAACCAAGTGAGAAATTTTAACATACCCAGCTTTATTTCAGCAGAATCACTGAAATAGAAAGGAAAAACCTCAGGGTAGAAACAAGAGCTCCTCCCCAGCCCCCGCCACGGCCACCGCCATTCATAATTGTGTGCCTTTGACTTGTAACCTCTGAGTCACTACTAGATTTATGAAGCCCGCCATCCACAACCCCTCCGGAAGGAATATGCCCACCCACAGGCCCTGTGATATAAATGACCACATTTGTACCATGTGACCTACAGTCAACTGGATCAGGGGTTGTGCCTTTAAAAATATGGCGATCCATCCATAGGCTGGACTTCAGTCTTTGACCTGGTGGGAAAAGATGACCTGAACCAATTAAATTCCATTCTTCAGAATGCAGCACTGAATTCTGCTGAAACGTAGAGGTGAGGCAGCTAGTAATAGGGGTAAGAGCTAAAAAGGGCATCAGGACATGTCAGTAAGGAGCAGTAAGGAGCCGCAGAGAACACTGCAAGATGATGGCATATATAAGCCAACATTTTCAGGGAATGAAATGCTCAAGAAAGCAGTGAGAGTGAAAGTCATCTGGTTGATGGGAGGGAAGGAAGGAGATAAACAGAGAAGGGACTGAGACTCACTCCATCCTTATATACCTTCTTCCTTCTTCCACCCTTCCAGGTAAGCCTCCTACTTAACACCTCACTTCATCCCTCCACTTTGCTTCTTTTGTTCTATTCACTTCCCCAAGCAGACCTCACTGAGCATGGCTTTAGATACCCCTCCATCACACGCAGTCCTTGAGCTAGGTCCAGGTTCCGAGGGCCATTTACCTCTCCAGATAAACATCAAAGGTCTGGACTGAAATATGAGATTTGATCTAGAGTGATGCAAAGCATGAAAAGTGAGGCAAGACACCAAAGAAGGAGCCAATGTGAACTTTATAGGCAGAATACCATTCTGACATTGCCACAGTTATTGAAAACCATTGGCAGAGCTGGAACAGTTTTTCATGTCTATGGTACTTTTATGTGTTCTTACTAGCCGTCGCCAGGCTGAATCATTCTAATTGTGTAACTTTTCCTCTTAAATATGTTTTGAATTCTAATGATGGTCATTTTCCAAGTTCAATTCTAAACCTTGGAATTTGGTAGCAATCTACCTAATCTTATGCTATGCTCTTCAATGATAAATTGAAAGAACAGAGAAATCTCAGGTTTCTTTTAGCTCTAATATCTACAAGTTAAGACGTACTAATCATTAGCTTGATAACTGGAAACAAAGCAAATAGAAAAAAAAAGACATCTTGATTTAATATCTGTGCTCTAAAGGAGGGTTTTGGTAGAAACTTCTTATTGGAGCAGGAGCTTAGGAAGAAACATGAGGATTTTTAATTATCTTTTCATAATATGTTAAATATGAATAAAATAAATTATATTTATCCAGAAAAAATATATATAAGTAAAAAGGAGGTCTTGGCAATGGAGTAAGGGCTTGAGATATGGTCTTGCCACGCTTAGTCACTCAGTCGCGTCTGACTCTTTGCGACCCCCTGGGCTGTAGCCCGCCAGGCTCCTCTGTCCATGGGGATTCTCCAGGCAAGAATACTGGAGTGGGTTGCCATTTCCTTCTCCAGGGAAGATACGGCCTTACTTACCCTGAAAACTGAAAATGTTAGTCACTCAGTTGTGTCCAACTCTGCGACCCCGGGGACTGAAGCCCACCAGGCTCCTCTGTCCATGGGATTCTCCAGGCAAGAATACTGGAGTATGTTGCCATTCCCTTCACCAGAGGATCTTTCTGACCCAGGGATCAAACCCAGGTTTCTTGCTTTATAGGCATATTCTTTACTGTCTGAGCCATCAGGGAAACTCTTACTTACCCTGCTGCTGCTAAGTCGCTTCAGTCGTGTCCAATTCTATGCGACCCTATGGACAGCAGCCCACCAGGCTCCTCTGTTCACAGGATTCTCTAGGCAAGAATACTGGAGTGGGTTGCCATTTCCTTCTCTGTTACTTACCCTAACATTTTATAAATATGGTCTCTAAAATCTGTCAACCCTCTGCCATGGGTATACTCAACAGTTCTCAATGAGTTCAAAGATAAGAAAGATCAGGACTTACTGTTTTGGATTTTAGATTAGGAAACAAGATGTCCTAGATACTTAAAGGGATTGATAACCTGTTTAAACATTCCAGTTAATCAAATGAATCCATCAAACTGATCAAACCCAAAGAACATGTAGCCATGTTGAAATATTCCCTGTTACAAGGCTTTAAAAAATCATGAAACACAAAAGAAAAAACAAAACACAAATATTTGTGAAGCCTAATTTTTAAGGGCTTTGTTACGTTGTCTATATCTCCAGGTTTATTGTCCACTCAAACGTTGAAGAGTTTAGAGTGGGAATGTGCTTTCACACGAGTGTGGGATGTCTGCTCACTCCAGCCAGCTGACGTGTATAGAGAGAAATCCTGTGGAGGGTGAGGCTGAGCACTCAGGAAACTGCAGAACTGGGCCTGGGTACCCTGATGAAGCAGGACAGAGCTCCTGGTTACGCACAGCTTACAAAAAGATGAAAGAAACATATTTTTAAATGGCAGTCATGTAACTTCTTGTGGTAATGACAAGTTCTCACAATTCAAAACGGAGAATATGGGGAAAAAAAAAAGCTAAAATTTAACAGCCATGAAAAGATTATGAAAACAAAATCTCTTTCTCTCTCTTTTTTTTTTTTTTTTTCATCTTAAGGAAAAGTATGTCTCAACTCTACCTCTATATTCCAGAACAGGTCAGACCACCTCTGTGTGGAAAGAGGAATTGGCAACCTAGAGGAGACATATTTTAGAAACTTGCAGTATATAAACGTCAAGTCAAATTAGGCTATTACTTTCCCCTTCGTTGAACCATAATTCAGTGAGAGCTTTATTATGCAAATCCACTAGAAAGCACAGGTCTCTACATCTCTGCCAAATGCTGAGAGCAACAGTGCCCCTCGTGTCATTCTAGTAAGAAAACATTCTATCTTGAGGACAGGAACCAGAGCTGATATAAAATTTTAATATGTTCATATTGCTTCATACAGTGATATCTTGAGAGAACACACGATAAATAACACTAGGAAATGGCACTGTTCTGCACCAAGTTAACCAGAAGGAAAATGTGTTCTGAACTCAGCTATAAAGCATTAATCTCCCCAATCAGTGTCTAGCTCTATGGTTTTCAGTACACTTTGCTTATGCTCGTTTTTGTTGCTTTCGGTTGTGTATTTTATATCTGCTTCTTTTTTGTATTACCATGTGTATTATCCTTTGCAATTAACTACATTGCAAATTTTTCAATGTATACTTCACATTTATCAAAATATCTCAGTTAATGAGAAAAGATGTGCCACTAAAGATTTTCTTATTCACACCAACACAAAGGACTTAAGGGATTAATGTTTAAGCCTCCTTATACAACCAATAAGTTATCTGAGCCATTTCCCAGGAGTTTAGAGACACTCTGAAAGACTTAAACCTTCTAACTACCTACGAAATGAACTCATCAACTTTATGAACTTGCCATAAAGCCCACTCATGTTCCTTAACTATAACATTTAATATAATCACTGCTGCTGATAAATGCTGTTCAAACAATAAGAACACAGCAGAAGGTCTGAAAATCTTTATTTCTGACAAACATTAAAAGAGCCTCTTTGGAATATGCAGTTTCCAACCCAAAACATTTTATTTTCCTGTTAGAGTAATATCCACTTGAAGGAACTTAAGCTTGGTACAGTTGATGTAACTCTTTTTTCCAAGGTATAAAGAAAAACCAGGTCCAAGCCTCCATTGTCATTCTCCTGGGACAACCTGATTTGAGTTGAGCAATAGCCAAGGATGCTGCCAGAGCCACAACCTGAGCTCTTCCTATAACATGGCAAATGGGAGCATCTCCAAGAAGTAGAGACTCACATCCACCTTGCTGCATGGAGCCCTCTCCAATAGCCCCAGAATGGTGTGATCCAGACTGCTGAAGGATTCTAGGGATGACACACCCACTGGCCTTTCAGACCATCACTGGGCAACTCCAACTTGGGGAAAGGTTTTCTGTGGACCTTGCAAAGGATCTTTTCAATCTATGCGTGACATTGCGAGGCACATGACTAAAGCATCCTACCGGTCTCTGGTTCTTCCTATTTTCCCCACCCCTATTTACCTCATCTGGGTCAGGGTACCACGTTCCTGTCTTGTCTGGTTCTCTGAACCACAGGCTGAGTTCACAGCTCCTGATTTTCACTTCAGCCCTAGATTGCTCTGACAACCATTCAGCCATGCTTCTCGCATACTACTTAGCACTTTCACAGAGACATCATTTGTAACTTGTTCTCTGGCTCCAAAGAGCTATAAACTATAAGCAAGAGGCCCTCCTACCTTCTGCCAGCTCCTGTTCTATGGGCCTTGAGCAGCTCTCCCACCAAGGAGCCAGAATCAGACCACGAAGAGCTGTGCTGTCCTGAGACTTCTACTCACATGACCCCATTCTGGTGGTTATAAGGTGGCTCAATAATAAAGAACCCACAACACAGAAGATGCAGATTCAATCCCTGGGTCAGGAAGATCCCCTAGAGAAGGAAATGGCAACCCACTCCAGTATTCTTGCTGGGAAATCCCATGGATAGAGGAGCCTGGTAGGCTGCAGTCCACAGGGTCACAAAGAGTCAGACACCGCTGAGCACACTGACCAGGACCCTAAAAATGTAGCACATAGTTTACCAAGACACAAACTGGGGGGTTTCTTTGGACAAAACGGGTTGGATTTCAGAGCCTGCCAATCTCTCAAGGCCAGAGGCCCTAGCAGGAGAGAGGATATGAGGCTAGAACCCAAGGCAGTGCTGTCTTTCCCGTTGAGGGCACGCCTCCTTGCCTCGGTCCTGAGCCAGTGCATCCAGCCTGCTTTGGACTTTGCTCCCTCCAAAGGAAAGTCCATCTTTCCTCTCTCTGTGCCTCTCTTTCACAATCAACCTTGGCCCATTTTTTCGTTCAGACCTCAGAACTCATTCCACCAGCCAGACATGCCAACTTCACTCTTCAAGTGTATGTTTTAATCTTCTCTACATCTCTGCCGCTGTTGCCTTCAACCAGCCTTGCATCACTTCATACTTCCCCTCCTGTCTCCTGCTTGCTAGCCTCAAAACCACATAGCCAGAGAGTTTTCTACAGCACAAAACTGCCCATGTCTTGATCCTCTACATTGAAAACCCTGTCCGTCTCACTAGTCATCCTTTCACTTTGTATCAGAAAAAAACCAAGTTGTATATTGTACCCTGAAGACTTCAAGCCGACTGCTTTTCTCCACACCTGTGTTCAGGCTGTCCTCTCTGCCTAGAGTGTCCTGTACCCATATCCCCACTCCTGACTTGAATATTTCTTCTTCATTCCCCAAAGCTCTACTCGGACATCACCAGCTCCAATGAGTCTTTTCTCAGTCTCCTAACACTAGAGAGAAGGTTGTGGACTCTTAACACCCAATGCCTCTCCCTAACAGTGTTGTATTGATCATGACTGTCTACTTAGGTATTTGTGAGCTTCTTGAGGGCAAAGCATACATTATCTCTCTGAACAGGTGGCATACAGCAGCAACATGTAAAATGTTTATTCTATCTAAGATATTAGAAAAAAGAAAACGAACCTGAATATTCAAATACCTGAACAATTTTTTTTTTAAGATAGGACATACCAAGCAAACACATGGGAATAAATGGTTTTACAATCAAGGGAGAATCAGAAAGTTTCCAGGTAAGTGTTATGACTGAATTGATGGTACTATATGAATCCCTTATGAGAATGATTTAGCAAAACTTGGAGTCAAGAGTTTGGAGTCAATTGGAAAATAGAAGGTGGCTTGTATTGAATAGAGTGTATATTATATTTAAGACAGAGTACTAGGAGACCTTAGATCTCACAAAAATGTAAACTATACTGCAGAAATAACCACTCTCTAAGCACAGAAATCAATGAATAAGAATTAATAAAGACCATAAAGTAACACTGTCTGCAATAACTTATGAAATGAGTCTTCTTTCAGCCATAAGCAAGCAGCAGCCACTAGGGAAAAGCAGAGATCTCTATCAGCCCCTGAGTAGAAGAAGAATACCTTCCGGATAAAGACTACAACCCAGGAGAGCCAGGGCTTCTAATAAGACACAGGGAGCTGCGCTCCTTGTAGCCTCACTAACTGTGCCCTGGGAATCCAACTCTGAACACATAACTAGAGTGGTTTCAATACTGGGATGAGTACTGTGATCTGACTTCTGCATCCAGATTTATCTGCATCTGTGTTTATCTACTTCAGTCAGGCAAGATATGCAGAGACAACATATTAGAGAAGATATGATACAAAAAAAACAAACCTGCAGTTAAACAACAGGGATAGCAATAAAGTAGCAACCTAAGAAAAACATGAATTCTAGCCTTTCCTTTTCTTTCCTCACCCTCTCTTTGTTCACCTCTCCCCATATGAAGAAATGGAATCTCAGGAGACCCAGGTTTGATCCCTGGGTCAGGAAGATCCCCTGGAGAAGGGAATGGCAACCCACTCCAGTATTCTTGCCTGGAGAATTCCATGAACAGAGGAGCCTGGCAGGGTACAGTCCATGGAGTGGAAAAGAGTCTGACCCATATAGAATTCATCCCATATAAAGAAATCCCTCTTTTTCTTTAATCTTTCTCTTTTCTTCATCACTCTTACACTTTTCTTCTTTTTAAAAATAAGGAGAAACTGAAAGGGAAAAAGTATGAGATTCTGTGGATATGGGAGTTTTCATAGGTTCATTGTCCAAATCTTGGGAATTTTCTCTGGCACATATACCCACACATGTACCCATAACCTCCAGTTATTTCAACAACCATTACTTATAAATGTCTAGAGTTCTTCCCCCAAATCATCGCTCATACCACAGGAGCCTCAATAGCTATATTCAAAAGATCAACATGGACAATTACTATATTCACGCTCCCTAGGGGGTTGAATGGTGCCCCTACCACTGAAAAGAAACATTACCCAGAACCTGTGAATGTGACCTTATCTGGGAAAAGTCTTTGCAGATGGAATTTGGTTAAAGATCTTGAGGAGAGATCATCTTGGTCACCCTCAGTTCAGTTCAGTTCAGTCGCTCAGTCATGTCCAACTCTTTGCGACCCCATGAATCACAGCACACCAGGCCTCCCTGTCCATCACCAACTCCCGGAGTTCACTCAAACTCACGTCCATTGAGTCGGTGATGCCATCCAGCCATCTCATCTTCTGTCGTCCCCTTCTCTTACTGCCCCCAATCCCTCCCAGCATCAGAGTCTTTTCCAATGAGTCAACTCTTCGCATGAGGTGGCCAAAGTATTGGAGTCTCAGCTTTAGTATCAGTCCTTCCAAAGAACACCCAGAACTGATCTCCTTTAGAATGGACTGGTTGGATCTCCTTGCAGTCCAAGGGACTCTCAAGAGTCTTCTCCAACACCACAGTTCAAAAGCATCAATTCTTGGCATTCAGCTTTCTTCACAGTCCAACTCTCGCATTGATACATGACTACTGGAAAAACCATAGCCTTGACTAGACGGACCTTTGTTGGCAAAGTAACGTCTCTGCTTTTCAATATGCTGTTTAGGTTGGTCATAACTTTCCTTCCAAGGAGTAAGCGTCTTTTAATTTCATGGCTGCATTCACCCTCTGCAGTGATTTTGGAGCCCCCAAAAATAAAGTCTGACACTGTTTCCACTGTTTCCCCATCTATTTCCCATGAAGTGATGGGACCAGATGCCATGATCTTCGTTTTCTGAATGTTGAGCTTTAAGCCAACTTTTTCACTCTCCTCTTTCACCTTCATCAAGAGGCTTTTTAGTTGCCACTAAATCCAAGTATACATCTAGAAGCCAAGGAATGCCGACTGCCCACAACCATCGGAAGTTGAAAGAGGGACACAGAAAGGACTCCCCATCAGAGCCACCAGAAGGAACCAACACTGCAGGTACTTTCCTTTTGGACTTCTAGCCTTCAGACCAGTAAGAAGACAAACTTGTTGTTCTAAGTCACCTGATTTATGATCACTTGTTACAGCAGCCACAGGAAACTAATAATGCAATAGTTATCAAGTCATCTATGTAACGCCTGTTTTACCAGCAAGCATTCTAGTCTTTCGTGGTTGGAGGGGCATGTTTCTTAAATACTCCTGGAGATCCCTTCATTTCTTTTGGGGAATCTGAGAACAAGTGTTTTTGGTTACTCACTTGCTCTTTCCTGTTGCCACAGGCAAGGTCCAAATGATGCCATCCCTTGGCCCTAGAAAGTGGGAACTTCAGTTCTCCTGCAGATACTACTGCTGCCAGTATCAGACGACATAATGCACAGAGTAATTTACAACTGCTAGCAGATGTGGCTGATTTCACTGTCCACATACTACATCGCACAAGTCCAAGGGGATCTATTTACTTTTTTTCCACATGAAAGGTAACCCCTGGGGGCTCTGTAGTGCAGTGAGTGGTCTTTCTCATGGGGCCCCTATAAAACCAGCCCCCTTACCTAGCCCCACCTGTCAGGTCCCAACTTTATTCCAACTGTAAGTCACTCAGTAGTGTCTGACTCTTTTCAACTCCATGGACTGTATACCCTGCCAGGCTCCTCTGTTCATGGAATTCTCCAGGCAAGAATACTGGAGTGGGTTGCCATTCCCTTCTCCAGGGGATCTTCCTGACCCAGGAATCAAACCCAGGTCTCCTGCATCTTCTGCATTAACAAAAGTATTCTTTACCATCTAAGCCACCAGGAAATCCCTAGAGTGAATTTAAGCAGCCTCACTGCAGTCCAGAATCAAAACAGCCATGAAGACCAAAACCAAAATCTCCCCCTTGACTCAGTTTAAAGCTTACCTTCTCAGGAGCCACCTCTTCTGACTCACAGTGGAGATACCTCACCTTTCCAAGATAACTTCATCTTCAACTCCATGTAGCCTCACCATGAAGCCCCCAAAGGCAATGGCATCAAAATTCAGCTGTTCCACAACTCTTCATTCCTCAGAGTTTGGGTTATTCAGCTTGTGATCACTCACCAAAGACAATAGTATCTGTCTCCATGATGACCATCATTAATTCCCTCCTTCCTGAACATGCATGTTAATCTCACAGTGAGAGGCCAAAAATATTCCTCCACCCCCTTCACTCTTGTCTGGTCTTTGATGCTTTGACCAACAGGAACTGAGGAGGTGAACACTTGCCAGCTCCAAGCCTAACCATTAGGAGAACTGGCACGGTTCACTTTAGAATCTGCCACCTGAGAAGCCATTGAGAAGTCCAGTTGTATACAAGGAAGCCTAGGCTAAGCTTCGTTTGGTCTGGTCCCATTTCTTTATGTGATGGTTCCTGCAGTGTGTGGTGAAGAGTAGGTTTAGCTATCTCTTCTGCTGTATAGACTTCCCTGGTGGCTCAGACAGTAAAGTGTCTGCTTACAATGTGGGAGACCTGGGTTCAATCCCTGGGTTGGGAAGATCCTCTGAAGAAGGAAATGGCAACCCACTTCAGTATTCTTGCCTGGAAAATTCCATGGACAGAGGAGCCTGTTATCCTACAATCCATGGGGTCGCAAAGAGTCAGACATGACTGAGCAACTAAACTTTAAACTTTCTGCTCTATTTTTTTATCTCAGCTTTGGGGCTCTCATCAACCTTCAAACAAGATGCATACCTACATACCCTTCCATTAGAACAAACAGTAATTTACCCTCATAGCAATATCTAAATCCATACTTAGAAAAAAAAAAAGTATTTCTTAGAAACATATGCACAAAAATGTACCTCTGATTCAACTGTACAAAATAGTTGCTATCACTAAGCCATTAAAGTATTTACAATGCTTACAAAAATAAAAAGTACTTACAAAAAACAAATGCGCAATTTATCCAAGTTACATGCAAACAGCAAGGACAAAAAAAAAAACTGCTTATAACTTAGCATAAACGAAAAAAGGTTATTCTGAAAGTCTTGTTCTCCAATCATTTATAAGGGTAAATACCAGCTTGTTTCAAATACAGAGTCTATATTTATTGCTGATGCTTGACCAAAAATAGACATTTTTAAAAGAAGTAACAAAAGTTCACAAAAGCATCTGTTTTACAATCCAGTATGTAATTACAAATAAAAATGTTCAAAATCAGTAATGCATTTAGACAAAGGGTCTTTAAAATCCCAAATGTGCACCATTAAACTAAACAATAATAAAGAAAATCAACACCCCTACAAGAAAAACAGAGTTAACAAAACCTTCAAAACCCACAGGCACTACACTTAAAAAAAGATTTATTTCCCTTTAAAAGTACAAAATTAATATATTGTCCCTTTTCATAAGCTTTTACCTGAATGAAAGTTATGACTTCATAAAATATTAGATTAAAAAGGAGATTCTAGGAATTCCTGGAAATAGAGACAATATTTAAATTCAACCATGAATTAGTAGCTGAAATATATAAAGATCTGGAAAAAAAGAAAAATATATGAAATCTAATAGAAAAATGGCAACCAGCCTATTCATGTGAACATATTAATCATGGCTCTGTTTAAGCCTTTGTCTAAGAAGATCAGTATCATCGGCGGATCTGTTTCTATGGTCTATAACTTAATTCATTCTCTTTCCCTTTCTGCTTCCCCCACCCCCGACCCCACATCATTTGTCAAGGATTAATAGTACGCCTTGTAAATTTTGGCTGAATGCCAGAGGTTGTACATGAGACTGTAGAGACTCTGAATAATGTTGTCTTTTGTGGAAAGGGTTTAGCCCTTTTCTCTGTAAGATGAAATAGAGGTGGCCACCTTAATCCAGTCATGGCCTGAGTGGTGTCATGGATGAGTTACAGTTTTGGCAAGGCTCTGTCTACCTCTGTATTTCTCTCCTCCTAAGATAAGTGCCCCAGAGTTCCAGATAAAATGGCCCTCTTCCCTCTCTGTGTCTGGTACCCTAATCCTTGTTTTCTCAGCCTACAGGCCTGCTGAAAATGTCACTCTGTTCTTGAAGCTTTTCTGCTTGGCTTTCTTAGCCTCCTACCCTTTAGTATCAATATTCAACAGCTGTCTTGAGGGGAATAGAGGTAGTGTGTTACATTCAGTTCTCTACCCATCCCCTCTCAAAAGGATTCTGACTCCTCATGTTCTAAGTGATGCCTTTCAAGCACCACTGGACTTGTAGAAACTCTGCTGATTTTTCTCCCTCTTAGTAACAGTTCTTTTCCCAGATTTGCAGCATCGTCCCCACACCTGGAATTGGCAAATGCCGAAAGAAACATTCATTTCCCCTTTTCCTGGGATTTTGTCCCTCCAAATACTGACTGCCTTAAAAGTTCTCCAATGCCTGTAAATATGTTTTTTAATCTGGCTTTTCTAAATCCCTTAACCTTTGATGGGAGCCTTGGTCTGCTGTAAGCACTCAATCATACCTGGAGGCAAAAGCTCAAGGTCTATAAATAACACAGAAAGAATTGGAAATTTGGCATATTCATAGAAAGTCTATGAATGCCCTGTGACCCAGAGATCTCATTTCTTGCAAGTGTGCTAGTCATGGAATTGCTTGTGGCAGGGACCTGGGGGCATCTTAGATCATCATCACTTGGTCAATGGATAAGTACAAATGATGGACATACACTATAGGGTGCTGGGAGGCAGGGAGAAGTAATGAGCTCGACAGAAACACAGCTGACCTTAGACAATGTGGGGGTAATCCATGCATAATGTATATTTAGCCCCTCTGTATCTGCAGTTCCCCCACAGATTCACCCAACCATGGACCCTGGAGTACTACAGTACTTACTGTTGAAAAATATCTGCATGTAAATGGACCCATGCAGTTCACACTCACATTTTTGAAGTCAGTTGCATAGCCAACTGGAGAAACCTCAAAAGTACAGAAACATAATAAAATTATTCAGTCTATAAAGTGAAATCAAGCATATAGACACACATACACGAACACACACGTAACATTATATACAAAAGAATATATACATATTTAAGAACACAAACACATTAGAATAAGTGTCTATGGAAGTGGCTCTCAAGCAGGAGGGGGGAAAATACAGGAAAATAATGAACAAACACTTGTAGAGATGGAATTATGTACCTGGCATGGTTCTAAGTACTTTGCATTGACTAAAATCCTGTCAACAGTGCAGGGAGACAAATGACATTATTATCCTTTTTTTATAGTTGAGGAAACTGAGGCATAGAGTGGATAAGCAACTTACTCGAGGTCACATAGCTAGTAAGTGGTAGAGCCAGAGGTGAAACCTGGGAAAACCGGAAGGAGAGGCTATGCTATGCTGCCTCTCCTGGGAGGCTTCAGATCAACAGCAGTACTGCTGCTAAGGAATACGGTGACTTCAACACTCCACCCCAGAGGTCCCAAAATTAATCAACTGATTACTTTATCTGTTACCAGATGAGAACATCTGGGTAAGGCTGCTGGCATTGAAGGCTTCGATTTCTTTCCACCAGAAGCTCATCTTTCATGAAAAGTATTTTCCTCATTTTCCTTCAGCATAGAATCTAAATCATTTGAAGTTATATTCAGAATTGAACAGTGATTATGTTCTCATCAGAAGCATATGGTTTATATTGTATGCTTCTTTTACTTGAGAATCAAAGACATGATCTTTGGCTGCGTCAAGCCCTATAGCTCCCCTCAGAGAATGGGAACTCACAAGAACAAAAGTAAAAGATACTATGGAATGTCTGGGAAAATATCAGAAAATTGAATGTACAGAGGAGTCCAGGTAGCTGGGCTTAGGCGGGGTTCAATACTACATATTGATTCGGGTCCTAGGAGAGATTCTAAAAATGCTTCTTAAGGCAGATGGTTAAAAACAGAGGGTAATGAAAATAATTCTGGAGTTTCTGGCTTTGAATACACTGAAATCAGTAAACAGAATCCTAGACAAGGTGAGAAAGGAGAATGAAATCGTAACCACTGTTCAGAAGAAGAATCTGCCTGTTGACTAATTAAAGCAGTGTTCAAAGAAAGGAATGCAAAAATAAGGGTGATGGAATGGGGGAAAAAGATGAGAGGTAAGAAAGACAGAATGAAGAGGAAGGGGAAGAAGTGTGGAAAGTAAGAAACAGGAGGGAAAGTAAAGAAAGTGGGAGAAGGAAGAGGAGAGGGGAAAGGATGTGAGCAGATAGAGGAGAGGAAGGGGGAGTTAAGATGCAAGAGCACAGGGAACAAAGTATCCATTCTGTTTCATAAAAATAACTTTCCTCCTTACAAAGTGGCTTGCAAGTCTATTCCTCTGGGAAATCCTATCAAAGTGAAAATCAATTGCTTTTACTCTTCCCACCTCCTCTAACTCTCTCTCTCTCTCTCTCTCTCTCTCTCTGTCACACACACACACACTTTTTGTCTTCACTGTATTGACAGTCAAAGCTTAGGTACAGATTTCAAGTAAATGGTACCAGATGTCCCCCCCACCTCCTGCCGATGTTATTCACATGCACACACATCACCACATGTGATATGTGGGCCATTTTCTTGTTTGCTCTCAGATCCAGAGCCTGTCTGTCCCCTCTTAGCTTTAGATCCACTGCAGCTTTGAATCCCCTTGCCCTCTACTTTCTGGCTTGTTAAATGAATAGGAGGCACTAGTGGATGGGAAGGGGAGAGAAGCCAGGGTAGGTGTCCCCACTCTCCTCACTGCAGGCAGTGTCTCTAGTGATGCCTATGCCTCTTCCTTGACCTCAGCTCCTGCCAGACACGCCTTCTCCAAGTTTTCAGCTGCAGTCCAGTGGCCCTGCCTCCTAGGCTCTAGTAGCCCTACCTCCTCCCGTTATCCCTCCAACGACAGATGCTCCATGCTTCTTCGGTAGTCAGCTCTGAGCTGACCTGCCTCCCCTTGTCTTCAGCTCCTAAATCATCTCTGTTTCCAGGTCCCCATCTGCAGTTCCCCCTACTGAGCACAGCCCAGATTTCCTGCCTGGAGCCTGTCTGACACACTTACAACCAAGATCAGTAGTACAGGGTGACACACAACCCACCCCTCCTGTTCCCAACTCTTTCATGTGGTGGGCATATCAACCTCCACCCCAAGGTATCCACTTCTTAGTCAATCCTAGGAACCTGTGAGTTGTTTTCTACATGATAAAAGGAACTTTATAGCTATGAATAAGTTATAGGTCTTGTGATAGGGAGATTATCCTGGATTATACAAGTGGACCCAATCTAATTCCAAAGTTCTTATAAGTGAAAGAGGGAGGCAGGAGGGTCAGAATCCAAGAAGGACATGTGATGGTGGAAGCAGAGGTCAAAGTGATATGATTGCTGGAGAAGGCCAGAGGCCAGGGATGCAGGCCGTATCTAGATTGTAGGAAAAGCCTAGAACATTCAAGCCCCTCCTGTTACCTTGATTTTAGCCCAGAGAAATCCATTTTGGACTTCTTACCTCCAGAATTGTAAGATCATAAATTTGTATTATTTAGAGACTTCCCTGCAATGCATGGGAGCACGGGTTCAACCCCTGGTTGGGAAACGAAGCTCCCACATACCACGTGGCCAAAAAAAGAAAAGAAAAAACTGCATTATTTAAAGCTACTAAGTTTGTTGTAATTTGTTTCAGCAACAATGGGAAACGAATACATTCTGCAAGGGTCACCCACCCTAGGGAGCACAGAACACTAAAAGAAACTGTGGACACTCCTGGGAGAAGCCTGGGCATCATGGGCTCATGTGCAAGCAAAAGGAATGGAAAAAGCAGTAACCCCGTCACTGAGGGTCAACAAGTCTCAACACCAGTCTCAATAGGCACATATGTGGGGGTCTTAACACAAACTAAGGAATGACAAGAAGTCAACTCAGAGCCAATATGACAAGCAAAACACCCGATTTTTCAATAATTGGATGTGACAATGTTACCAGAGATGCCTGCTCCTCCACTTCACAGTGTCCTCTCTGTAAGGATGAGGGAGGGGAAATGCCAGGGAAATTTTCTGAGTTCAGTATCAGAAACCATTATGTTTCATCTATTTGACTAGTTTGATCTTACTTAACAGATTCTGTGAAACGTGTTCAAGCCATGCTTCCCCTTCTCATTTGACTCTTAGCACATTTAAGGCTTAAATTATCTCACCTGTGACCACAGACCAGGACTTGATGATATGCCTTCCATGGACTAACCTCACTTCGACTCCACTGTCCTTTCCTACCTCTCTTCTTTACTCACACTTCTTATTTTAAATTTATTTTATCCTGCATACACATCAAAATAAAATTAAGACCCTTTTGACACAAGTTAGGATATGATAAGTGAATAAACAAATCAGTTATCTACATTGGATGCTACTGGCAAGAGAGAATGGAAGGAGAGAAGGACATGAATGAATGATACATGACGAAATGGCTAAGGCAATCAGAAGTGAAGCTGAGACTGGACAATATTGAGATAAACATATTTTCGGTTAAGTAAAGATATATTTTGAAGGATGCAAGTCAGACAAAGGAGGCAAGAGTTCTCTATCATCCCTCCACCAAATCTCCCTCGGCTCTCTGATCAGGACTGCAGACAGACAGGAAGGAAGAACTGCCGGCAAGTGTGATGAAGAGTTGGCAGCTGCTGCTGCTGCTGCTAAGTCGCTTCAGTCATGTCCAACTCTGTGCGACCCCATAGACGGCAGCCCACCAGGCTCCCCCGTCCCTGGGATTCTCCAGGCAAGAACACTGGAGTGGGTTGCCATTTCCTTCTCCAATGCATGAAAGTGAAAAGTGAAAGTGAAGTCACTCAGTCATGTCCGACTCTTAGCGACCCAATGGACTACAGCCTACCAGGCTCCTCCATCCATGGGATTTTCCAGGCAAGAGTACTGGAGTGGGGTGCCATTGCCTTCTCCGATGAAGAGTTGGAGACACTAGGAAATCCCAGGTGGGGGTGGGGCACTCACAACAAATGAACAGACGTACTCAGATGTGGTTCTTAGCACTGATCAATATTAGCCTAGGTATTTTTCCTTCTTTTCCTGATAAAGACAAGAACACACACACACTACAGAGCCTACCAAACTGCATATAAAACAGACCCGGAAATGTTCCTTTGGACTGCTCCATGTGATTCCCCACCTTCAATGAGATTTTGCAGGCCAGCTTTATATCTGGGTAAAAACAGCCGTGGTCCAAGCAACTGCTATTCATAATGATCATTTGATGATTTATAATAGGGAGGGTATAATCACTACCTGAATTAACAATATAGGCTGAAGGCATCAGGTAACTAAGCTTCAGACCAAAAATAACCTGACAGCAGGGAACATAATTGCCTATTTATACAAATGATTTGTGCACCCAGGCATTCTGTGTAAATAGATCATTATAGCCTTTTCCAAGACATTATAATCCATTAAGTAAATTAGACATGCATTACAAGTCCTAATGATACATCCCCGTGACCAAATACCTCCAGAAACATTTACCCAGTCCATCTCTCAGACCAGCCTAACTCAACATGAAGCCATCCAGCTGAGAAAACTGCCAGGCGGTTCTATTTTGAGAAGAGGTAAGAGCTGGATCTCAAAGTTCAGGGAGTCGATACCTTCTTTGTGCTGCTGGGCAATAGGTGACTATTCAGAACCAACCCCTCCCTTTAATGTCACTAAACTATAAGATTTTTAATAACCACCAATAAAACTATGGACATGAACTTGAGCAAACTCCAAGAGATGGTGAGGGACAGGGAGGCCTGGCATGCTACAGTCCATAGGGTCTCAAAGAGTTGGACACGACTTGATGACTGAACAACAATAAAACTTTCTCTTCATTCATTGCATAAAGATTTTCTTCTGAATGGCTTCAGTAGGTTTCATCTTTCATCCTTACTACTGTGACTCTTGATTGCCTAAGAATAATAATTCCCAGGCCTTTTTCTAAACAGTTCTGCCCTCATTATCTCTTGCCTGGATTATTCTGGTAGCTTCTTACTGGTTTCCTGGTCTCTGGTCTCTCTCCCTCCACTCAGTTAATGCTTAGCAGCAGATCAATTTTCCTTAAGCAAAACTAGTAAGTATACTTTGTTTTGCCACATATGCAAACACATTTTATCATTCAATTATTAATCTGAAAAAAAACTAGATAATTTCCCTAATTAAAATCAACCATGATGGTTTTAATTTAATCAACAATCCATGATGCCTCCCTGCTTACAACCAGGGTGACCTTGAGTTTCAACATGCCCTGGATAGACATAGCTTATATCCACTGTTCTGCTCAGATATGCAGATGACACCACCCTTATGGCAGAAAGTGAAGAGGAACTAAAATGGCTCTTGATGAAAGTGAAAAAGGAGAGTGAAAAAGTTGGCTTAAAGCTCAACATTCAGAAAACTAAGATCATGGCATCTGGTCCCATCACTTCATGGGAAATAGATGGGGAAACAGTTGAAACAATGTCAGACTTTTATTTTTTGGTGCTCCAAAATCACTGCAGATGGTGACTGCAGGCATGAAATTAAAAGACGCTTACTCCTTGGAAGAAAAGCTATGACCAACCTACATAGCATATTCAAAAGCAGAGACATTACTTTGCCAACAAAGGTCCATCTAGTCAAGGCTATGGTTTTTCCAGTAGTAATGTATGGATGTGAGAGTTGGACTGTGAAGAAAGCCGAGCACCAAAGAATTGATGCTTTTGAACTGTGGTGTTGGAGAAGACTCTTGAGAGTCCCTTGGACTGCAAGGAGATCCAACCAGTCCATTCTAGAGGAGATCAACCCTGGGTATTCTTTGGAAGGAATGGTGCTAAAGCTGAAACTCCAATACTTTGGCCACCTCATGCGAAGAGCTGACTCATTGGAAAAGACTCTGATGCTGGGAGGGATTGGGGGCAGTAAGAGAAGGGAACGACAGAGGATGAGATGGCTGGATGGCATCACCGACTCGATGGACATGAGTTTGAGTGAACTCCGGGAGATGGTGATGGACAGGGAGGCCTGGCATGCTGTGATTCATGGGGTCGCAAAGAGTCGGACATGACTGAGCAACTGAACTGAACTGATACAATTCTTAAGAGCATTCCTTTCACTCTCAAGAATGTCCCAGTTTGGACAATAATTTTACTGTTCAAATGTAGGGTAAAGCCGAAACTCTTTGGCTTAAAGTTCATACTTACCTATACAGAACAGGAATTGCTCTGGACATAAATGTGTTAAGCACAAGACTAGAATCCCAGTAAAATTTGAGGACCAACTAACCACCCTGGCCACCATTCACACCAAACTCTTCCAAGACAAAGAATACTGCCCTTTAAAATCATGTACCCTACAGTCTCCAACTCAAGCAACTCCAGCATTTAATCGATGGGCAAACTGAGGCACAACTAGCTGATGATGGAGCCAGACACAGGCAACTGTGCCTCCTAACTCTTGACCCAGGGCTTTTTTTCCTTCTGCAAAAAGTGAGAATGTGAGAAAGAGGTTTTCAATCTCAGTATCAGAAATACATGTTAAACTGAGCTGTTGACATTCCTCCATGCCCAGTAGGCATGCCAGCATTTAAGAGGACTCTACAAGTGAGGGATGCTATCTGTTCTTGTGAAGCAGTAAAGCTTTATGACTCACAAAGACATCACACTCACAACCTCAATTTCATTAACAGCTCTGCATTTAAGAAAGGAAACAAGTTGATTTTCAACTCAAAGAAATGAGGCAAATAGACTACCTATTGAATGAGAGAAAATATTTACAAATGCTATGTCCAATAAGGGGTTAATATCCAAAACATACAAAGTTCAAATAACTCAATATCAAAAAACCAAGCAGCCCAATTTTAAACAATGGACAAGAGATGTGACTAGGCAGGTCTCTTTTCCAAAGAAGACATGACGTGGCCATCAGTTCAGTTCAGTTGCTCAGTCATGTCCACCTCTTTGTGACCCCATGAACCACAGCACACCAGGCCTCCCTGTCCATCACCACTCCCAGAGTCCACCCAAACCCATGTCCACTGAGTCGGTGATGCCATCCAACCATCTCATCCTTTGTCATCCCCTTCTCTTCCTGCCCTCAATCAGCATATTGCCATTGGGCACATCAAAAGATGTTCGACATCACTAATCACTGGGGAAATGCAAATCAAAACCATGATGAGCTATCACATCACACCTGTCAGAATGGCTATCAACAAAAAGACAATATTGTTAAGGATATGGAGAAAAGGAAACCTTTATACACTGGGTGAGAACATAAATTGATACAGCCACTTTGGAAAACAGTATGGAGATTCCTCAAAACACTAAAAATTGAAGAACTGTACGATCCGGCAATACCACTCCTGGTTACACTTTAAAAAAAATACTAATTTGAAAAGAAACGTCCACCCCAATGTTCATAGCAGCATTAGTTACAATTGCCAAGATGCAGAAGCAACATAGGTGTCCATCAATAGATGAATGGGTAAAGATGGGGACTGTATATATATATACAGTGAATTACTGTTCAACTATTAAAAAATGAAATATTGCCATCTGCAACTATATGGATGTAGGGTACTATACTTAGTGAAATAAGACAGAGAAAGAACAAATACCATATGTTATCACTTATATGTAGAATCTAAAAACGTAAGACAAAAGAATGAATGTAATAAAACCTAAACAGAATTAACAGACATAGAGAACAAACTAGGGGTTACCAGTGGGGAGAGAGAAGGGGAGAGAGAAGAAAAAAGGGTAGCAAATTAACAGGTACAAACTACTATGTATAAAATAAGTAAGATATATGGATATATTCTCAAAACATAAAATATACCCAATATTTTACAACTTTAAATGGAGTACAACCTATGAAATACTAAATCACTGTGTTGTACACTTGAAACTAATTTACTACTGTAAATCAAGTATGCTTCAATTAAAAAAAAAAAAAAAACAACTAGGGCTTCACACTCCATGGCCCAAACAGAATTACAAATGGGTCTCCAGCTTCCTTGGTGTATTTGTTTCTTGCCTAATCCACAGGATCGGAGCAGGAGCTCAGCTCTCTATCCCGCCGTGATGTCTTTCTTTCTCCCCTTGCTTCTCTCCACCATGATTAGAGGTGACAGGGACCCACTTGAGTCCCCTTGTCATTCCTGTGCTGCTTCCAGGGTCACACTGACGGGAAGAATGATGACAAAGGATGGATCACCTCAGCCGAACTCCCTCGCAGTGTTTTTCCTCCTTCTGCTTTGAATTGTTACAGCCAAGCAATGAGAGTTTTGGGAAAGAATTAAAAGTATGAGGTAGGTGTAATGGTTAATTTTATGTGTCCACTTGGCTGGGCTACCGTCTCCAGTTGTTCAGTCAAGCAATAACCCAGGTGTTTCTATGTACGTAAAACTGGCCCTCTGTATTCACAGGTTCTGCATCTGTAGAATCAACCAACAACAGGGCAAAATGTTCAGGAAAAAAGATTCCATAAAGTTCCAAAAAGCAAACTTGAATTTTCTGTGTGCCGGCAGCAATTTGGGCTTCCCTGGTAGCTCAGCTGGTAAAGAATCTGCCTGCAATGCAGGAGACCTGGGTTCAATCCCTGTGTTGGGAAGATCCCCTGGAGGAGGGCATGGCAACCCACTCCAGTATTCTTGCCTGGAGAATACCCATGGACTGAGGAGCCTAGTGGGTTATAGTCGTGGGGGTCCCAAAGAGTCGGACAAGACTAAGTGACTAAGAATAACAGTTCACATAGAATTTACACGGTATTTGCAACTATTTACCCAGCATTTACATTGTATTAGGTATCGTAAGTAATCTAGAGATGATTTCAATCATCTTTCAATCTAGAGATCCCCTCATAAACATGAGGGGATGTGTGTAGATTATATGCAAATACTATGCCATTTTCTGTGAAGAACTTGAGTATCCACAGAATTTGGCATTCATGGGGGATCTAGAACCAATGCCCCTCAGATAATGAGGGACTGTATTTTGCAGATGTGATTAAAGTCCATAATCATTTGACTTTCAGGAATGGAGATTATCCTAAATAATCTGAGGGCCTGACTCAGTCAGTTGAAAGTCCTGAAGAGCTAATCTGAGGCTTCCTGAAAGAAGAAAGTCAGCCTGCGGACAGCAGCTTCACCTAATGTCCAGAAGTTACAGGATAATCTTCCTGAAGGCCAATCACATGGATTTCAGACATGTTCACATTTCAGAGTTGCCTTATCAGCCACCACAATCACATAAGCATTTGCACAACCATACAGTTCTTTACAAGAAATCTCTTAATATAGAACTCTCACTGGTCTGTCTCTTGATTAAACCCTGACTGATAAAGTGGGGACAAAAACTCTTGGCTTTTCTTTCCTTTTGTTGTAGAATTACATAATGCCGTAGGCTTCCAACTGAAATATATTAGACACCTAGCCAGGTCCAGACCTTCCAGCAGGTAGTTAGAGCCCAGTGGGCACAGTCCCCTCACTGGAGTTCATCCCCCTCCCTCTTTTCTACCTCATCACTCAATCCTTTGACATGTGCACCTTACAGCTATATATGCATAAGGCTTCACAAAAGATGGGTTCTCTTTCCTGGCTTCACTTTAGAATCCTCTGATAAGTTTTAACAATACTGGGTCTTAGCCCCACACCAGACCACATGGACCTAAATCCTGGGGATGGGGTCTGGGCATGATTGTTTATAAGCTCCCAGATGACTAATGGTCTTCCCTGGTGGCTTAGGCAGTAAAGAATCTGCCTAAAATACAGAAGACCCAGGTTTGATCCCTGGGTCAAGAAGATCCCCTGGAGAAGGCAATGGCAACCCACTCCAGTATTCATGCCTAGAGAATTCCATGGACAGAGAAACCTGGCAGTCTATAGTCCATGGGGTCACAAAGAGTCAGACACGACTGAGACTAAGCACACAGATGACTCAGTGTGAGCCAGGGTTGACAGGCACTGGCTTTGACTAGCCAGTTGTAATTATAACTGCATACGCAGTTGCTCTGTCATGTCCGACTCTTTGTGACCCCATGAACTATAGCCCACCAGGCTCCACTGTGCATGGGATTATCCTAGCAAGAATACTGAAGTGGGTTGCCATTTCCTCCTCCAAAGGATCTTCCTTCCCAGTGATCAAACCATGTCTCCTGCATCTTCCGCACTGGCAGGTGGATTCTTTGCCATGGAGCTGCAGTGTCAACTAAAATCATTCTTCCCTAGATAATCTAGATAAGATTGTCTGAAACCTCCTTGTGGGTAGTCCAATGTCCTTGCTAAGATTTCTGCACATTTACTTGGGCACTTATGGTCCTATGGTAAGGTTGCCAGACTTAGAAAATAAAAATAAAGGATACCCAGTTCAATAGCAGAATGTCTCAATTTATTGAAAAGGAGTAAACATAGGACATTTGGGGCATCTTGACAAAATCAATACACACCTCAGGTTAAAGTCATGGAACACAAGACAATGTTCTATATCGAGAGAATGCCTGGCAACTCTGCGACCCATGGACAACCCCACAACCCACACTCTTTCTCTCACTGAATTGCTTTGATTTATTTAGTCTACTTGTAATCCTGTCTGTTCTGTCAGGATTCTGTGTACTTGAAGTCATACGTACATCTCACTTTCTGCCCTTAATTTCACTTTCTGCCCTTGTGGGTAAGTGACTTTACTCGGGGGTTGAGAAGGAGGGTATTAATCTTACAGCAACACAACCAGCTGAAGATTGAATACGTGGTACACAGTTACGGTCACTTCGCTTAATTATTTAGTCTCTTCCTCTTCTATCCTCCTTTTCCCCAAACCCAAATTCCCACTTTTTTCTAATGAGGTATGGTTTAGCAACTCTACAGTTGCCTTCTCATTTCTATCTGAGATGACTTACCAAGACACAGCCCTCAACAAAAACAGGCCCTTCTCTACGAGGGATTCTAGTGCCATCTAGAAAAACACTTATTCTTCACCTATTCCATGATTATGCTAATCATGAATATGCTAATCATTTGTTTTCTATATCAACAAATATTCCTTTGGGTCCTTACCATTTGGGAAACCATTTATCCTGCATCTCCAGTTTTTAATAAAAGAGAGCACTTCAGTTTTTAAGTCAACATTATCTTTCTAAGGGGAGCAATGTGAGCTAGGGAACTGGATCACCTAGAACTGCACAGTCCATTAGCCTGACTGGTTATCTGGAATGTGCCATGTTATTAAGTCAGCTTTTGGGTTCAATGCGGTTTTCCAACATGTGCTAATCATCACCATTACCTGGGCCTATTAAGGGCATAGTTTCCGACTCCCAGGCCAGACTTTGAGAATCAGAACCACAATGGAGGTGATTTGAATAATTAGCCAAGTTTAGTAAATGTTAGTTTAAGCACTTAAAGACCCTGCTAAAATATAAACAAAGACATTTTCCATACGGGAATGTGTTAGTCATTCAGTCTGACACTTTGTGACCCTGTGGACTGTAGCCCGCCAGGCTCCCCAGTCCATGGAATTCTCCAGGCAAGAGTACTGGAGAAGGTAGCCATTCCCTTCTCCAGGGGATCTTCCTGAGCTAAGGATCAAACTCAGGCAAATTTTCTGCCATCTGAGCCATGGAAGGATCCACATAAACTGATCCCATTAAGCAGTCCTGGAGAAAAGAATCAGTGACAGTTGGCTTAAATCTCTGAGTCTCATTCTCATTGGCTCACTGGCTAGGCTAGAATAATCTCTAAAGTTTCTCTCAACTCAAGAATTTTAGGATTCTGCACCACTAGATCCAACAATGAGGCTTCCAGACCACAATCCAGGGGACTGACTCAGGAGAAGGAGTAAAGCCAGAAGGAGATCAATTTTAAGAGGTCAAACAGTGAGAAAGGAAGCAAAGCCTTGTCAAAAAGGATACTTTAAACCAGGGAGTCCTGAGTCCATTGGGAGCACAAGAGACACTCAGGAGGCAGCTGTGACTAACAGCACAGATGGGGGTCTCCATGACACTGGATCACTGTGCCTTGGGACAGATAAATCCCCCCTTATCTCTTCATATAAAAATTAATGGTCAGATGTCCCTAATGTTCCTGAGCAACAGGCCAGCCTGCTCCTCTTCCCACTAAGAATTGCAGCACGGGTGTTAACAAGGGCGGGGCGGGGGGGGGAGGTGTGATATCACTAAAGTACTTAACTAAGGGAGCAAGCCATTCCACCATCCCAAATATCCAACTTTCTGTTCAAAACACATTTAACAGGCCAGCAGTTAACGCAGAGGTGCAACAATTAGAAAATGATCAGCAGGCACTTGTTTCACTGTGCTGTACAGAGTATGTCAGAGTCAGGATTAGGTGTCCATAAAGGACACAGAGAGGGAAAGGGCTGCTTCCATGTCATTTATTCATCCTTTAAAGATGGCTGCAACAATACTGAATTCAGGTACGAAAGCTTCAAATCACTCAGGCAAAACTAAAGATAAATGACAAAATTTTTACCTATTGTTCAAATAGAACTAAGATTTTTCAAGAAAATCCAGACTACTGCCAGAAGTTTCAAAGCAATAACCGCAACTGTTCCAAAGAAATGCAAGCAAATGGTTCAAACACTGATACGTAAGGCAATACTTCTATAATGTTAATTCCATATAAAGTGAAGAAGATGGGAAGAGGGGAGGAGGGGGATGGGAGGAGATGGTAGGTGTAGCATGAAGACTATTGAACTGTGAACCCTTTTTATAGAGAGGTTCCTAAAGAAGGGAGCAGGGGGAATGGAAAATAAAAAGGAGGTATGCTGTGTTCAGCCGAGAGGTTACTGACCACTTCAGATGGAGCCCCAGACCTGGTACATTAAGATCCCTGTCTCAAGAGTCCTGTGGGAGCAGACAGAAGTTAAGTCAGAGTGAAAGAAGGACAGAACCAGGAGTTAGAAAGCCTGAGCTGGCTACCTTTGTAACTGTGAACAAGGAACCTGGCTGCCGTGCCTGTCTCCTTATTTATAGATTGAGCATATAAAGCCGAAGTCAATGTATGGTTAAAGGATTGGAAACACTGTAGGAGTCCATACAGGGTTCCCTGCTAGCTCAACTGGTTGAGAATCTGCCTTCAGTGCAGGAGACCCCGGTTCAATTCCTGGGTCAGGAGGATCCCCTAGAGAAGGGATAGGCTACCCATTCCACTATTCTTCAGCTTCCTTGGTGACTCAGACAGTTAAAGAATCTGCCTGCAATGCAGGAGACCTTAGTTCAATCCCTGGGTTGGGAAGATCCCCTGGAGGAGTGCATGGCAATCCACTCCAGTATTCTTGCCTGGAGAATCCCCATGGACAGAGGAGCCTGGCAGGCTCCAGTTCATGGAGTCGCAAAGAGTGGGACACCACTGAGTGACTAAGCACAGCACAAGAGTCCACACACTTACTAAAGTGTCTGATAGTAGCTGCTGATATGATCTGAAATCCTCATCGTGCTTTATTATCATTCTTATTTGCTAGAGGCCTTTTGGGTACATTCACAATACAAATTGTCAGATGTTTCCTCTCAGAGAAATTATGCATCTCCAGTAATATGTTATCAGACTTGCTTTTGCTAATCAAAGCCAACATAAGAATGTCAGAATCTGGAGACTGAGAAACAAGACCGACAAATTTTGATGACAGGAAAGTGAGAAGGAAGAATACACATGGAACACACTTTCTTCCTTTCTGACAAGGAAGAAAGGGAGAAGGGCGGCACATACAATGGAAGCCTGGCCGGGTTGCCCAGGCAACAGGAAGTCAGGCTGAGGACCCTGCAGAATCCCCGGGAAGAAGCCTCAAATCTGAGATAATGAGGCATTGAATAAAAATCTGCCTCTCTCACAAATGTGTCCCTGGTGAGTGCTTAGTAGTTTGCCCTTTTAAGGGCACTGACTCAGAAGCCTGGCTGCCAGGGCTTGAAACTCACCCTGGTCAACTTCCTAGTTGTGTAGCCTTGAGCAAGCCACATAACTGCCTGTGCTTTGCCTCCTCAGATGTGCAACAGGGAGAAGGCTGGAATGTACACCCAGGGGTGCTGCGAGCATTATACATACTTAGCGTTGAAGGAGGGAGAAGGCAATAGCACCCCACTCCAGTACTCTTGCCTGGACAATCCCATGGATGGAGGAGCCTGGTAGGCTGCAGTCCATGGGGTTGCTGAGAGTCAGACACGACTGAGCAACTTCACTTTCACTTTTCACTTTCATGCATTGGAGAAGGAAATGGCAACCCACTCCAGTGTTCTTGCCTGGAGAATCCCAGGGACAGGGGAGCCTGGTGGGCTGCTATCTATGGGGTCGCACAGAGTCACACACGACTGAAGCAACTTAGCAGCAGCAGCATCGAAGGAACACTGTATCAAGGGCCAGTCTTGTTACTAACATCATCATTTACTCAATAAGATCCCACATAAACCCTGAGTAAACATTTTAATTACTTATCTCTATCTGTTACTATTTTTTACTTCTAATTAATTTTATACTTTCACTAATTAAACCTCCCAGATTCATAGGTTAACAAGTCTTAACAATTTTGAACTCGGAGGGCTCCTTTATCTAAATGATTTTAAGTATTCACACATAATAGGTTAGCAATTGTTGAAAAAAATACACTAATTCAGTAAATTTTCTTAAAGTAGAATTACTGTTATTTTTGTAACCTGCTAGTGGCCTTTTTTAAGTTCAACCAATTAAAAAATACAGGGGAAAAAAAAGATTCCAAAGGTCACCTCCAATCCCTGTACCTAAAATAGCAAGCACCGACGTGACATGCATATGAGTCCAGGCATTTTCCAAGGTAAGTGATCCTAGAAGAAGTATTTACTGTCGGGAAAGTATTACAAATTGGGTTGGAGAAGGAGTGTGACTCAGGCTATTGGAATTTGATGAAACTCCCTCCAGAACACTCCCCCATTTTGTTTGTAGGCCGTGGCAGCAAAGAAAATCTAAATCAGCTCAGTGGACAAGATGGAGAGCCTACCACATTCGGTCTCAATCACACGTGTTACAGCTCCTCTCCTGAATGTCAGAATAATTCAAAAGCAGAACTCCCTGCCATCCACATCAGCCACAAGAGCTGCTCCTGACTTCAAAAGGAGGCCGCAAAAGGAGGTGTAACCGCAGCCCTGAGACAGCCTTGCCAAATACGGCCAATAAACTTTAAATCACTTGAAGCTCAGTTCCAAATAAATATGTTTCTAATAAAAGTGTGTTTTCATAGATCTTCACTGATGCTGACATTCTTGGCTTGGGAAGCGCTGGGGTTTTATCTCTAAAGAAGGCAGGCCTGAGAACAGAGTTGAGGAGGCAGGCAGGTAGCCATAGAATTATATGAACCAAGCTGCCCAGAAGTGTAACTCCTTTCCACATTCGTATATAAGAAAGGAGGGGAAGAACAGGAGTAGAATGTTTAGAATTATCTGTGTACAGGCAGAACCTCTTCCACCATTTTCGGTCCAGAATAAATAAATCATGTTTCTTCTATTGCACTGCTACATGTCTTCCATTAACCCATCGTTAAAAAGCATATAAAAATAATCCTATTTTTAGTAATGTGATGTCCCAAACACTGTGTAGAAAATCGGAGTCCCTTCAGAGCTACACTCTCTCATATCTCTCTAAGCAGTTTATATTTTAGAAACTTCTAATGAGACTATAAAAACTTTTTTTATAAACACTGGTAAATGTATCTGCCACAGGGTGATTTTAAGTATTTTAATGACTGCATTAATAACTTACTCTGTTAAATTACCCTTTATTATCACTGATCTAAAGCATGTGCCTTAAAGAATACCTATACCAAGAGGATTATTTTAAACAATTCTCTCAAAGAAAGTTTAAGGAATTCATTTTAATAAGAGACTTAAAACTCACAAAGAACAAGTGATTATTTTGCCATATCGCTCAACATAAAACTTCAAAATGGTGACCTCTGACCATTGGTCAATTGATCATTGATTTTTATAGTTAGGTCCAGTAAAAGAAAGTGACTCTTGTTATGGGCTGAATTTTACCCCCCACAATTCACATGTTCAAGCCCTAACCCTCCATGTGACAGTATTTGGCAATAAAGCCAAAGTTGAAGATGAACTGAAAGTGTTAGTCCTTCAGTCGTGTCAGACTCCTTGTAACCCCATGAACTTTAGCCTACCAGGCTCCTCTGTCCATGGGATTTCCCAGGCAAGAATGCTGGAGTGGGTTGCCATTCCCTTCTCTGGGGGATCTTCCCAACCCAGGGGTCAAACCTGGGTCTCCCGCATTGCAGGCAGATTCTTTATTGTCTGAGCTACAGGGAAGGCCAAAGCCAAAGGTGAACGTGAAGTCACTCAGTCACGTCAGACTCCTTGTGACCCCATGGACTGTAGCTTACCAGGCTCCTCTGCCCATGGGATTTTCCAGGCAAGAATACTGGGGTAGGTTGCCATTTCCTTCTCCAGGAGATCTTTCCGACCCAGGGACTGAACCTGGGTCTCCCACATTGTAGGCAGACACTTTACCATCTGAGCCACCAGGGAAGTCCTCGAAATTCAGGTTAAATGTGGTCCAAAGGTCCTCATCCAACAGGATCACTGTTCTTATAAAACAGAGAAGAGATAGCAGGGATATCACCCTCCTTCTCTCTGGACACAGCAAGGGGCAGCTACTACTAGCCAGGAGGAGGGGTCTTACTGGAAACTACCTTGATCTTGGACTTCCAGCAGCCAGAACAGTGAGAAAGTAAATTTCTGTTGCTAAAGTCACTAGTCTATGACGTTTTATTATGGCAGCCAAAGCTGACCAATACACCCCAAACAAGGAATTCCAAAACAGGATGGTAAATGCTATGAAAATGGGAGGAAGCCCAGAGGCTGCAGAGAATACAGGAGAAGCAACTCACATGGGATCAAGTCAGGAAGGGCCTTGCAGAGAAGTGATTCTTCAGCTGAAACTTACAGCAGTGTTTCTCCAAGAGTGGTCGGAGGACATCTGGGAGACTCTGAGACCTCTCAGAGGGGTCCTTGAAGTTCTGCCTTGAACTGTGTCTCCCCCAAAAAAGTTACTTTGGAGTCCTAACCCCCGTAACTCAGAATGCGGCTTCATTTGGAGATAGTCTTTACAGACATAATTAAAATGAGGTCATTAGAGATGGCCTTTGATATTGATTACACATTAAAATAACAATATTTTGGATATATTAGATTAAAAATATATTATTAAAACTAATCATATCTGATTCTTTTACCTTTTAAAGACTTTAGAAAACTTAAAAGGACAGTGCTGGTCTAGCCAAACTTAGCTAGAGACTGAAGATCAATAGAAAATAGTATAGCTAAGCTGTTGTTTGGTTTTTTTTCTTAAATGAAGTTTGTTTATTAATCTCTTTAAGATTTTGGAGCTTAAGCAACTTTGCTTGGGACCACTCTTGCCACCAATGAGCATACAATAGGAAGAGGGAGCATTCTCCTCCTAACTTTAAAAAAAGCATCTAAGCAACAGCTGAGGCTCTCTAGAGATAGCACCACTCAGAGACCAGGAGGATGGCATTGAGGCCTGTACATGTTGATTCAAGAACTTCTAACCACTACCCCCCCCAAAAAAAATACTAGCTGGAGATTACAAAAGGATCTGGGTTTCCTGTGTTAGGAGGCCAAGGCTTGAAACTAATGTGACCTTGTTCATAACCTCAGGCTAGTGACGTCAAAGGACATTAGAGGCACAGTGACTACTTCAAGAGTATACCTCTTAAAATGCTTTTAGCTGCACGTAAGGAAACAATTCAAAGTAGCATAAACAACAGGAAAATGTCTTACGTAACAGAAAATTCAAAGACAAAACAAGATACAGAAACTGTTGATCAACAGAGTTCAACACTGTGAGCAAAAACTGTTTCTCTTTGTCCCTCCCTTTTTTCATTCCAATCCAATATACCATTCCAATCCTTGGAATGCTGTTTTGTCTGGGGGTTTTCTCATGGTGGTATAATTTCATTAGTGGTATTTGAAACTACATGTTTCATTTACTGCCACCCCTAGAGAGAAAGAGTAACTTTCCATGTCTCTTTCTTAAAAGCAAATAAGAATGCTCTCCACAGTGTCAACCTCAAATTGGCACTTGCCTGTCAATTACAAATTGGCACTTGCCTGTCAACGACAAATTGCCAAGAGCATTGTCAACAAATGAACAACAAGGGCATCTGCCTCTGTGGAGATTGAAGCCTGTGCTGCTGCAGCTGTTGAACTTCAACACTCCCTGAGGGATTTCAGGGTGGAGTGAGGTACTCTGTGCTCCAGTCTGGTAGAATCGGTCTTTAGTTAGATATTTTTAGGAACTGATTTCATGATCTTAATTCATGCATCTCTTCATATCTAGAAAAGCACTAAATCCCTTCATGATGAAATCAGCTCCTTGTGACTAGCAGAAAACCTTTTATAAAAATGAGTGCTTAATTAACTCCCCCTTCACCAAAATCTTACGTATTGACCTTCCCCCTCTGCCTCTTTGGAGCAGTGTCTCAGAGCTATCTGAGGTGCTGTCTCCCAGGCTTCAGTCCCCATTTTGCCCCAAATAAAACTTAACTCCCAAGTTGTGCATCTTTTTTAGTCAATAACAGCTACCAGGAAACTCTCCTTCTGTCTCATTGGCCAGACTTGGGTCACATGCCCATTCTTGAACCAGTTACTGACCAGGGTGATAGGATTACACTTAGCCCAATCCAGTTTCCTTTTCCAGAGCTGAAGGGTAGGGTAGCACCCTCTGAGCAACTTGCCTTGTGAGAGGGTGAGGTGGTTGATTGAACAAAATTCGTGTCCTTTTAGGAAGAAAGGGATTAAGGAATTCTACTGGATAGGCAACCCATAGTGCAACAACTGTTTAAATAAGAAGCAGCCATCTGATAAGGATTTAATGTCCAAAATACATGAAAAACTCATACAATGCAACAGGAAGAACCAACAATCTGACTGAAAAATGGGCAGAGGATCTGAATAGACATTTATCCAAAGGAGACATACAATGGCCAACAAGTGCACAAAAAGTGCTCACCATCACTAATCATCAGGGAAATGCAAATCAGAGCCACGTTAGACATCACTTCATGTCTGCTAGATCAGTTATCATTAAAATACAAGAAATGATAAATGTTGACAAGGATGTGGAGAAAAGAGAACCTTTGCGCACTGTTGGTGGAAATGCAAATTTGTACAGACATTATGGAAAATAGAATGGAGCGTTCTCAAAAAACTAAATGTAGAACTACCATATGATCCATCAATCGCATTCTAAGTATTTATCCAAAGGAAATAAAATCCTAACTTGAAAATGTATCTACACCCTCATGTTCATTACAGCATTATTCACAATTGCCAAGACATGTAAGTAGCCTAGATGACCATCAATATATGAATGGATAAAGAAAATGAGATACACACACATCCTGGGATATATTTAAGTCATAAAAAAGGAGAAAATTCTGCCATTTGTAATAATATGAATGAAACTTCAGGACATTATGCTAAGTGAAATAAGTCAAAGATAAATATTTATGATCTCAGCTCTATGTAGAATCAAAAGAAAAAAAAATTGAACTTATAGATGTAGAAAACAGATTGGTGGTTGCCAAAGATGGATGGTAGGGAGTGGGCAAAATGAGTGAAGGTAGCCAAAGTTACAAACTTTCAGATAGCAGATAACAAATAAATTCTGGGGATGTAATGTACAGTATGATGAATATAGTTTACAATATTGTACTATATATTTTAAAGTTGTTAAGAGATTAGATCATGAAAGGCTCATCACAAGAAAAAAAATTTTGTCCAACTATATGTCCTGATGGATGTTAACTAAAGTAATTGTAGTGATCATCTTGCCATATATACACATCAAATTATTATGTTGCACACCTGAAATTAATTCAATGTTACATGTCACTTATATCTCAATTCTTTAAAAACAGAGAAAGAGAGAGAAGGATCCAATGGGGATAAAGTTAAAAACACAAAAGGGGAAATAATACTTCATAGCCAGTTATTCTCCTGAGCCAACTTCCCTCAGCCTCACATCAGCCCTGCAACTAGTTTGGCTCAGGGAAAACCACCTAATTTTAAGTGGCCAAAGCAATAGGTCATTGTGAAAGAGCATGTAAAAACAAGATTCTATTTCAAAGCTGAAGATAAAGGACTTCCAAAACATTTGTTTACTACTATCTGGACGACCTCTGCCTCTGTAAATGGTGAAGAATCAAATAATCTTTATTTTCTTGCTCCATTTCTAGCAGATATGCTTAACCCATCTTTGTGTTAAATCTCTTTGTCTTTACATATTCCCCAAGCTTTTCAGGCGACAGTAATGAGAGTGTATTCTCTTGTGATCATTTTCCAAGCCTCATTTGATATAGATAGGCCATAATCTAAGAGGAAGGAATTAGCTTGTAGGATCAGGGTTTGCTTTGTAATTGAGCAGGGCACAAAAGGCGTCCTTTAGTTACTGTTGTGTTTATCACAAAAACAGCTTAGGTTTTTAAACCCTTGGCATTAAATATTCTAATTCCCCCACATGACTCCTTCTGTAGTGGCCCAAAGGTCAAGATATACAGAAGGAACTGGAACTCCACAAAGTTGTCTCTTCAGGGAGCACAATGAAACACAATGAGCATACACAGTCAGAGCTAGTAATTAAAGGAAACAAATCATGCTGACAGGGCTCCAATCAGCCCGTGGAATTTTGGAGTTAGAAGAGAACTTCTAGTTAGAAGACAATCTAGCCCTCTGTGGCAGGCAAAATTATGCGCCCCCCGCCAAAATACTCAACGTCCTAATCCTGTGAACCTGTGAACCTGTTACTTGACATGGAAAGGGGTAATTTGCAGATGTTTTTAGGTTAAGCAATTTGAGATAAAGATTATCCTAGATTCTCTGGGTGGGCCCAGGGTAATCACAAAGGTTCTTACAAGTGAAAAAGGTGGGCAGGAGAGTCAGAAATGGTTTGTGTTGATGGAAGCAGAGGTCAGCAGCAATTGCTGCTGGAAGGGGGCCCTGAGCTGAGAAATGCAGGCAACCCATGGAAGCTAGAAAAGAGAAGCAAACTTATCCCCCTTATAGTTGCCAGAAGAAATGTGGCTCTGCCAGTACCTGGATTTTAGACTCCTGACCTCTATAACTGTAAGAGAACAAACTTGTGCTATCTTATGTCACTTATGCTTCCCTCTTTCATTTCTATTACTGCACTACAGTAATATTTTTGTTTACTATCTAACTAGATTCTGAGCATCTCCAGGGTATAAACCCTCTTTTCTTCTTTTCATCTCTAATAACACCTAACACAGACTTCTGACCCACAAAAATCATCTAGTAAATATCTTTTGTGTGTGTGTGTTAGTTGCTCAGTCATGTCCAACTCTTCACAACCCATGGACTGTAGACCACCAGGATCCTCTGTCCATGGAATTCTCCAGGCAAGAATACTAGAGTGGGCTGCCATTTCCTTCTCCAGGGGATCTTCCTGACCCAGGGAATAAACCTCTGTCCCCTGCATTTCAGACAGATTCTTTACTGTTTGAGCCACCAGAGGAGTTCAGATATCTGTTAGCTGGAAAGAACCCAGAAAATAAAAAATAAAAGAAGTAAGAAGGCCAAAGACATCTCCTATGAAGGGCTCCAAAAGCCCAGGCTCACTTCAATCACATCCTGTCCAGACAAATGGGAGGGGAGCCAGTTTTAAAGGCTGGGACACAGGGCGCAACTCTCTGAGGAAGGAAGGGCTCAGAGTCAAGGAGAAGGCCTCAATGTTTGTATAGCTATGGGGTCAAATGCTGCAGGAGCAATCAAAATGGTATCAGGAGGTGATGCTGAGCCTTCAAGTTTCTCTGCAGAAACGGATAATATTCTCCAAATTGCAGTGGCTTCCAGGATTCTCAGCTTCATCTGGAAAATAGACCAGTCCCTTTGGACATAACATGGACTCCATGAATCACCACTTCCCCCAGGGCTTTGTACTAAGCCTGAGTGCCTAACGCCAGTTATGCCAGGGCCCCCCCGCCCAAGGGTTTTTCAGATGCACCTTGGGGGAGACCAATTTCCGTCCTCCTGGGTGCTGGCTGTCAGGTGACCAGGCTGCCTGAAGCCACAGTCTCCTGCCCTATGGGATCAAGCCTCAGAGAGAAGCAGAGATGAAAGTGAGACCCAGGCAGGCCTGAGCCCTCAAAGGTCCCAGACGCTGCCCTGATTTATGTAGCTCTTCCTTGAATTCTGTGAACTATACTAATAACTCTGCCTGGGGCTTATTGTGCTTGAAATCAGCTGCCCTGTCACTGTTAAAGGAATGCCTGGCAAACACGCTGGGTGTATACACAACCAAGCAACACAAAGCTGGTGTCGTCTCCTGTGTCGCCTCACACCCCATTCTCTGAACGGGAGCCTCCCTTCCTGTGTGCATCACTTTACATCTGCAGGCAGCTGTCCTCACCCTCCCAGGCCAGCCTCTTGGCCATGATGTGCAAGTGCTGCCAAGACCACATCTTTAGTGGCCCCAAAGCCACAGAATATGGAAAGTCGTCAGCAGCAGGAGACAGGCGAGGGGGGAAATTTGGGGGGTGGGCTGCGAGCATTTCTTTCAATATAAATACTTCCTTTGCTAAAAACTGAGCTAATCAAAACTTTCTCCTCTTCTTCATTTCACCAGCTTTTGTTGTTGCTGTTCCAGAATATTATGTGGCAGATCATAGACACGAGCCAAACATTCATGAGGAGGTTCAAAGAGGGAAGGAGGGGAATTTCTTGAATAATACCCTTTTATTTGGTCAAGCAATGAATCCCCTATTTTGGCTGAAGCAGAGTCATTAACAAAGTTTCCAGCTTCTGAGTCCTGTTTTCATTCTTTCCAGCCTCTCCCACTGAAGGCTCCAGCCCTCAGAAAGGGGCCCCGTCCACTACATTATGTCCCTATGCCTCACAATGTGTTGAGTACAAAAGTAAATCAATCCAAAAACATTTCTGGGCAAACCATTATCACAGGAGGCACTCAACTCTCAGGGTTCAAAGCACTGTGTGAGAGACAGTCCCTGCTCAAGGAGGCAATGATAATGATGAAGGTAATGATAGCAACTAATAGTTACTGAGGCCGTACCATGTGCTGGGTCTGCTTGGAGGATCTAATCTAATGCTAGAAGAAACCAGAAGAGTATTATCTTCAGTTTGTAACAAAAAAAAGAAGAAGAAGAAGCTCTATACTGCTCTTATAGCTCCATAAAAAAACAAACAAAAAAGAACCCAATTGAAAAATGGGCAATACTCCAAAGAAGACATATAGATAGCCAACAGGCACATGAAAAGATTCTCAACATCACTAATTATTAGAGAAATGAAAATAAAAACCACAATGAGGTACCACCTCACACCAGTCAGAATGGCCATCATTAAAAAGTCTAGAAATAGCCAATGCTGGAGAGTGTGTGGAGCAAAGGGAATCCTCTTACACTACTGGTAGGAATGTTAATTGGTATAGCTATTACGGAGAACAGTATGGAGGTTCCTTAAAAAACTGAAAATAGAGCTATCATATGATCCAGCAATCTCACTCCTGGGCATACATCCAGAGACAATCAGAATTCGAAAAGATGCATGCACCCTTATGTCCATAGCAGCACATTCACAATAGCCAAGACATGGAAACAACCTGAATGTCCATCAACAGACGAATGGACAAAGAAGATGCGGCACGTCAGTACAATGAAACACGACTCTATCACAAGAAAGAATGAAATAATGCCATTGGTAGCAACATGGTTGCAACTAGAGATTATCATACTAAGCGAAGTAAGTCAGAAAAAAATAGACAAGTACCATACGATATCACTTCAACGCAGAAATCTAAAATACAACACAAATGAACCTAGCTAGACTCACAGACACAGAGAACATGTGGCCATCAAGAAGGACGGTCGTGGGGGACGGACAGACTGGGAGTGTGGGCTTTGGAGGAGGGCATGGCAACCCACTCCAGTATTCTTGCCTGGAGAATCCCCATGGACAGAGCAGCCTGGCGGGCTACAGTCCATGGGGTCACAAGAGTCGGACACGACTGAGTGACTAAGCACAGCACAGACTCACAGACATAGAGAACATGTAGCTAGCAAGGGAGAGGGGTGGGAAGGAGGGATAGACTGGGAGTTTGGGGTTAAAGTGAAGTGAAGTCACTCAGTCGTGTCCAACTCTTTGTGACCCCATGGACTGTAGCCTACCAGGCTTCTCCGTCCATGGGATTCTCCAGGCAAGAATACTGGAGTGGGTTACCATTTTCTTCTCCAGGGGATCTTCCCAACCCTGGGATCAAAGCCAGGTCTCCCGCATTGCAGGCAGACGCTTTAACCTCTGAGCCACCAGGGAAGCCGGGAGTTTGGGGTTAGGAGAGGCAAACTATTACATATACAGGGGATAAACAACAAAGTCCCATTGTATACCACAGAGAACTATATTCAATATCCTCAGATAAAGTGTAATGGAAAAGAATATAAAAAAGAATATATACATATATATGTATGTATAACTGAGTCACTTTACTGCACAGCAGAAATTAACATTGTAAATCAACTATAATTCAATTTAAAAAAAGAAAAAAGACATAGAGATTCTAATAAAAACTGTCTTATGCAAGGTTTCATAAAACGTTAAGTAACTGGGACTCAAACTCAGGTCCGAATTCCAAGTCTCTGCACTTAAAACCTTAAGAGAGAAAAACTCTGTCACAGGGGGTAACTTACAGAGACATATGCATGCACACAGATTGCACAAACGGGGTGAAACGTTAACACTTAGAGAATCTGAGAGCAGAGATATGAGGTTTAATTGTACTGTATCTGCAACTTTTTATAAGTTTGAAATTATTTTGAAATAGACTATTTAACTAAAAGGTATGCCTAACTTGGGGCACTCTATGTTGAAATGGAGCTGTATTTTCATGTGTGCCAATATGACAGGAAAAAATAGTTGTCCTAATTTACATCTCCTTGTTAATGAGCATTAAGCTTTTCATAATTTTCTTTGCCAGTTTGTTTTCACTTTTAGTCAATTTTCTGTTTGCGACTTTCCACTTTTTCTAGTGGGTGTGGTATCCCACCCAGATCCCGTCTTATGAGCTGGAGCCATCATTTCCTAGCTGCTGGCAATAGTAGCAGATACATCTGTCATGGAGCGTGCCTCCACTCCAGGAAACTGTCTCATCCATGGGTACTCCCCTTTCCAGTGGGCAGCTGATAACAATGACTGTCTAATGTGGTAACACGAGGCCTGGCCCTCAGCCTGAACTTGGGATAACTCTGAAACCCATCGAGTTCCTAGTAAATTTGGATGGACCCTCAGTTGCAACCACTTTGTGAATCACCATGTCCCTCCTTGTCATCTGTCTGCCTCACTAATTTTCATGTGTATTTCAGATAGCACTCTCCAACAAGCCTTCTGCACACAACTCACCAACTCAGAACCCGTTTCCTGGGAACCCAAGACAGGCAGAGCATCTTTTACTTATTGAAATGCAGTAAGAGTTAGGCTGGTCATCATTAAAACTTGCAAGTCCACAAATGTTTAAGAGAATTTAAACTGTTCACTGTCAATCCACTCACTAATAGTGTCAGTTCACTCACTAATAGTATCAATCCACTTGCTATTATCACTAACATCTTCTACATTACTCATAACTACATAACACTTACAGAGAACCTACCATGTGCTTTTCAATTGCTCTGGAGCCAAGAACTTGTCTGTGATCAGGCCCAGATGCATTACTTATGCAGTTACCTAATCTCTAGGTTTTGGGTTTCCCAGGTGGCACTAGGGGTAAAGAACCTGTCTGTCAATGCAGGAGACATAAGAGACATGGGTTCAATCCCTGGGTCAGGAAGATCCCCTGGAGAAGTAAATGGCAACCCACTCCAGTATTTTTGCCTGGAGAATTCCATGGACAGAGGAGCCCACAGAGGTGGGCTATAGTCCATAGGCTTGCAAAGAGTCGGACATGACTGAAGCAACTTAGCACAGAGCCCTAGGCTTCAGTTGTCTCACTTATCATGTGGGGATAATATCAATTCCTACTTCATATGGGTGGTGATTAATTAGTTAAATAGTATAAAGGTGATATCTGCTATATAGAAAATACCATGAGGATGATCTTTACAACCATCCAATGAGGCAGCCTATTTTACTGCTCAGGACCATCAGAAGTACTCAGAGTTACACTAACTCTTGCATATACTTTAGTTTAAAAAAATAATGTACAAAAATACAAAATAGCTATCAGAAGTACAGGAAGTTACAGCTTTAGTTCATATGATGTTCCACAGTTCTACAGCAGTATATAATAATCTCCTTCAAATCTCATTCCAACCAAAACTGAGTATTCAAGTAAACAGCTGCAAGTAATTCAAGGCATAGTCATAATATATACTAGGTTTTCCACGTGAAACTTGAATTATATAAAGACATGCTTGACATTATCTTATGTTTCAAGGCACCTATGACTCTACACTTTAAATCCATTTTATTAGGTTAATCGCAAACCCTGAAAATGTGGTGCTGCTGCTGCTAAGTCACGTCAGTCGTGACATACTGACAATTTGAGTACTTCTTCATTTCTTCTAGAAAAGACATTTGAACGCAGTGACAGTGACTGAATAATTCTGGGAAGTTGAAGGCTAGGAATAAGGCTTCTGTTGCCAAATCAAGGGACTAAGAGAACAAACTTAACCTGAAAAAAGTATGATTTCAAACTTGCATATCAATTTTTGCAACTGATGCTTCTTCCAGTATTTTAAAAATAATTTGTATGGTTTATGCTCCAGGCATTCCTTTATACTTGAACTCCATGGGATGCAGAAAGGTAAATGCCAACCTATCACTCACTCTAAATTTCAGCATTACAAATTTTCTACTTGAAGGTTTTGAAAAAAAATGGTGTTTCCCACACTTATTCCCTGGGAAATATGCACCCTTTTGCAATGCCTCACAACCTGAGAAAGGTTTACTTACAGAATCATGTGTCTATTCAAGCTAGACTTGGTCTTGAAAGTGCCTCTTTATTTCATGTCACCAACATTTATAATGCTCATTTAAAATAAGTATTAATTCATTAAAAGTAAGATAACTAAATAACACCCTTCAAGATTTCCCTGGTTGTCCAGCAACGGTTAAGAACTGTCTTCTAATGCAGAGGATATGGGTTTGATCCACGGTTAGGGAAATAAGATTCCACTTGCCTCGGGGAAACTAAACCTACACGCTGCAACTACTGAACCCGGGCATTCTGGAGCCTACACCCCACACCTAGAGAGAAGCCCACGAGTCACAACGATGATCTGGCGCTGCAGCTAAGACCTGACACAGCCAAATAAATAATAGAAAAAAATAATAATAAGACCTTTCTCTTTGCAAGTTACTCTCTGTGCATCGTTTTCCTAACCTATAATATGCAGGTAATAACAGTACCTACCTCAGGGGCTCCTTGTGAGAATCAAATGACTTAATAAATGTAAAACTTCTAGAACAATGCCTGGAACACAATAAATACTATTTAAGTCTTAGCTACTACAATATTATAGATTATAGAAAAAGCAAGGGAATTCCAGAAAAACATCTACTTCTGCTTCACTGACCACACAAGAGCCTTGACTGTGTGGATCACAACAAATTGTGGAAATTTCTGAAAGAAATAGGAATACCACACCACTTTACCCTCCTCCTGAGAAATGTGCTTTCAGGTCAAGAGGCAAGAGTTAGAACTGGACATGGAACAACAGAATGGTTCCAAATTGGGAAAGGAGTAGGTCAAGGCTTTATATTGTCACCCTGCTTATTTAACGTATATGCAGAGAACATCATGTGAAATGCTGGGCTGGATGAAGCTCTAGCTGGAATCAAGATTTTTGGGAGAAATATCAGATATGCAGAGGACACCAATCTAATGGCAGTAAGTGAAGAAGAACTAAAGAGTCTCTTGATGAAAGTGAAAGAAAAGAGTGAAAAAGCTGGCTTAAAACTCAACATTCAAAAAACTAAGATCATGGCATCCAGTCCCATCACTTCTTGGCAAATAAATGCGGAAACAATGGAAACAGTAATAGGCTTTATTTGCTTGGGCTCCAAAATCATTGCAGATGGTGACTGCAGCCATGAAATCAAAAGACGTTTGCTCCTTGGAAGAAAAGCTATGACAAACTTAGAGAGCATATTCAAAAGCAGAGACATCACTTTGTTGACAAAGGTCCATATAGTTAAAGCTATGGTTTTTTCAGAAGTCATGTACGGATGTGAGAGTTGGATCATAAAGAAGGCTGAATGCCAAAGAATTGATGCTTTCAAACTGTGGTGCTGGAGAAGACTCTTGAGAATCTCTTGGACAGCAAGGAGATCAAACAAGTCAATCCTAAAGGAAATCAGTCCTGGATATTCATTGGGAGGACTGATGCTGAAGCTGAAGCTTCAATACTTTGGCCACCTGATGTGAAGAGTTGACTTACTGGAAAAGACCCTGATGCTAGGAAAGATTGAGAGCAGGAGGAGAAGTGGGGGTGTGTGACAGAAAATGAGTCGGTTGGATAGCATCATCAACTCAATGGACATGAGTCTGAGCAAACTCTGGGAGATAGTGATGGACAGGGAAACCTGGTATGCGCTGTCCATGTGGTCCAAAGAGTTGGACACAACTGAGTGACTGGAACAACTACAACTTCATTGTTATTATTATCATCACCATAACCATCATCACTGCTGTTATTAAGTACAAGTTTTATTCCTTGTCCCTTATGGGCTTCCCTGGTGGCTCGGGTAGTAAAGAATCCGCCTGCAAGGTGGGACACCTGAGTTTGATCCCTAGGTTGGGAAGATCCCCTGGAGAAGGGAAAGGCTACCCACTCCAGTATTATGTCCCTTCTATATTCAAAGCAAAGTAATTTTACTTATTTGTACTATTTTGTGAGTCAGTCTTTTCTTTTAATTCACACTGGCTTTTCTCCCCAACTTTATACACATTAATGAAATTTGACAATTACACTTACTTTCTGCCCTATTCATAATGTGACAGGCACTTACTATGAGACTTTCAAACACAAATAAAGCCTCACAATTTTTTCTGCAAAAGAGCAAAAAAAAAAAAAAAAAAAAAAACTAATTCTATTTTGTTCTTAATTTGAGATATTTGTTCTATTCCTAATTGAAAAACTATAAGATGCCAAATCTGGAGAGATTTTAAAATATATTTCATTTTATATCTTTTCAAATTACTGTCAACTCAATGGACATGAGTTTAAGCAAACTCTGGGAGATAGTGAAGGACAGGGAAGCCTGGCATGTTGCAGTCCACGGGATTGCAAGGAATCAGACACAAATGAGCAACTGAACAACAAAATTACTGTCAGGAAAGCTCAGGGAAAATTACAGGGACTAATGAAACCAAACTTCAGTAACATTACTAGGGCTAATTGTAGCTCATTACCTAGAAAAAACAAACTTCATCTTCTAAATTCAAAATGCATAGTTTCTAAGTATTTTCTTTCACGCGAAGGAAATAAATGAATATAAATAATTCAAAGTCAATACCACTAAAAAGTCAATATTCTTCCCTTCAGTGAAAAATAATGATTTAAATGTAATATTTAAAGATAAGGAATCAGCACTTAAAACAGATAATTGTAACTGAATTAAAAAAAAATGGAGTGGAAGAAGAGATGCGTAGGTGGCCAAAACAACTAGAAGCCATCTGTAACTGTGCCGACTTGTCCCCATGGTACAAGTGGTAGGTCCAGACAGTCTCAGAATGCTGGCTTGCTGTGCAAAGGTTGTAGGAGATGGAAGATAAGGGTCCTGGTGGCTGTGACACAAAAGCCTCCAGCCCTGCTTCTATTCGCTTGAACATGGAAATAAATTGTACCAGGGCCAGTGTGAGACAAAATGGTTAATTAAGCCCACCAAAGATGTCTTCAGCCTTCCCTTTTCAAACTCTTCTCAACTTCAGTGATCCAGAACATTTCTGCTTATAAAACTCTTCTTTCCTGGCAAAATGAGGAGAGGACTCATGCCGTCATTTGTACTTGGACTGAAGTTTATCTGCACTTCCTTCACCCTCTCATCTGAATTTCCGCCTTCAGGCCTTCTGTCTCTATTCATAGAAATAAGAATATTTGGCCTCTGCAAAAACAGTTTAAGAAGCTGTCATAGTTCCCCATTGCTTCTGTAACAAGTTATCGTAAACTTAGTGGCTTATACATGTATTATCTTCTAGTTCCAGAGGTTAACAGTTCAAAATAGACCATCGTAAGCATTAGGTTTCTTCTGGATTCACAGGGAGAATCCATTTCATCCTCTTCTGGAGGCTGCCCACGTGTCTTGATTCACTGCTGTATTAACCATGAACCACTCTGCTTCCATCTCCTTCTCTGATACTGACTCCTCCTGCTTCCGTATTATAAGGACCCTTGTGATTCCATAGGGCCTACCAGGGTAATCCAGGCTAATCCTCTCATCTCAAGCGCCTTAACCTAATCACATCTGCAAATATGTGGTCAGGGACAGTAACACGTTCACAGGTTTCAGGGATTAGGACGTGGGGGTCAGGGAAGACTGCTGCTGCTAGATCGCTTTAGTCGTGTCCGACTCTGTGCGACCCCATAGACGGCAGCCCACCAGGCTCCCCCGTCCCTGGGATTCTCCTGGCAAGAACACTGGAGTGGGTTGCCGTTTCCTTCTCCAATGCATGAAAGTGAAAAGTGAAAGTGAAGTCGCTCAGTCGTGTCCGACCCTCAGCGCCCCCATGGACTGCAGCCCACCAGGCTCCTCCATCCATGGGATTTTCCAGGCAAGAGTACTGGAGTGGGGCGCCATTGTCTTCTCCGTCCTAGTAATACAACTCCCAGTATATTGCTATGATACTGCTCTCCCTACCTTGGCTTAAGAACTGCCCCCACCTGGGGCTAGGATATACTGTTTAAGAAACTTTGGCTTGGAGGGGAGAGAAAAAAGAATGTTCATGAAAGAGAACTGCAGATGGAATGGGCATTAGTAGGAAGAGCATAGAGAAACCAGTTCTGAGACCTTTACGTTTGAATCTCTGATGAAAGGGAAAAATCACCATTAAAGTCTATTTAGAAAACTAACAACATTAAAAGAAAATTAAAAGTGAAAATTTGTTTTGGCCATGCAAACATCCTTTTAAATGTATTATGCCTTCATCAGAGAAGCTAATCTTCCATGAATGTATCAGATCAATTTGGTTTTAAGTTTTCATGGGTTGCTATACTAACCACAGTATGACTTCCAGAGCAATGAGAATGGCTTTACAGCCCACAGAGAGTCAGAATTTTATGCTCTACTTAACTGTCACAATTTTCTCTGACCAGGTTTCACATAGTAAGACCACAGAGCCACATCTCTATGAAATGAGAAGGAATATTGCCAGATAACATCATTGAGAGCCCACTAAAGTCCAAGAGTTCATGAGAGCATCCCAGGCCATCATGGCTTCCTTTGGATAATCCCACTCTCCATCTCACATATGTGCACAGAGGGTAGGGAGGGAGACACCATCCATGTTCTGTTCTCAGTGCTGTGGTACAGACTCATTTTTCCTTCCTCCTTCCTCCTATAGGGAGCTATAAAACCTCTAAGCCCTGAAGTCTGAGCTTCTCTTATCCCACAATAGAATTATAGGTCTTTGTGTTAAAAAGTCTAGACTCCCAGAGGTTTTAGAGTTAGAAGTAGAAGAAGAGAAAAGAACTCAACATGGTGAGAAGGAAGGAGGGGCTCGCAATTTCCCATGTATTGAAAGGGGGAACAGGGATTTGGGGAAATCTCTAGAGAAGAAGGTACTCATGCACCATTTTAGATGCAGAGACAGCCAGTCATCCACTTCTGAAGCCATGGAGTACCGGAGAGGCTGCCTGTGGCTTAGCCCGAATTGGCAAGAGAACTGATAGGGAATTATGTTGTTCCTTGATTAAAGACAACTCTCCTTACCCCACCTCCTTCCACTTTCTGACTGGGGTGGAAGCTTTGCTTCCTGCAGTATCCAGTCCACACTGTCCAGAAGGGTGGGTTGAGCACTGCCTGTTTCTCCTGTGGCTTAGCCTGAGTCAATGAGAGTGTCTGAGACCACACTGGGTGGAGTGGTGCCCCACAGAAGATGGAGAAGGAGACTCAACTGCAAAACTCAGAGGGAATGAGGCAAACAACCACCAAAGGCCAAACCAAGGCCTTTCTCCATGCCTGGGGATGGGGGAGGCGGTGTGGGGCGTGGCTTATGACTCCTCTGCCAAACATTCCCTGGTGTGCGTGCTAGGGAATGACATAGATCCCAAAACCATGACTACAGTTAGATGTGGCAGTGTTTTGGCAAACGTAATCACGGATCCAGATTTATTTTAACTTGGGGGAAAGAAAAACAATATAGCATTTCTTGCACTTAGGAGTAAATTCATGTGTTTCACCTAAATATGTGTAGGAAACAAATTTTTATATTTTGCATCTGTCCCACACATATATATATTATTTTTAAATTTGTTTCTCTAATGGAAAAAAAAATTTCAAAAAGAGAGATCCTGTGTAAAATATGGAATACAGATTACAATTTGTGTTTACATGAGAGGGAATAAAACCTACACATACCAAAAGATAAAGACAGGTACTTCATTTGAAGAAAAATCTGCCTACGAAATGAACTTTATTGAAAGAACTTAAAAAAATTAACTCACCCTTCACAGCTCATCAAACACTGCATTTCAAAAATGAGTACATAAGGAACGCTAAACAAGGCTTACCACATGTGTCAAAGTAGATACTTGATTGATTCTGTTCTTTCTTCTTAGTTTTTAGATTTCATAAATCATTTCACCAAAAAGTTATAAACCTTTAAAGTCTTTTCCAGTGATTTATCTTTATCTTTCATAGATGATGGCTTTGCTCTACTTTCATATTTTTAAAAGAAACAGCTCAAAACATCTCAGATGTTTCTCTTTAATGTAATAAGGCTTCCTAGGTCTTATTTCATTCCCTTTTTTTTGTTGTTGTTGTTGTTAAGGGAGTTGTTGTTTTTTTTTTTTTTAATTATCAGATAGTACACAGTTACTCAAAATAATTTACCATTAATTTTCTATGAGGTTGGATTCACTGACTCTCAAGTTTATCAAGACTGAGTAATTAGATAACTGATTAGAAGAGTCCTCTAGTAAACAGTGTAAACATGGTGCTTCTTTAAAAGAAACTATTCCCAGAAAATGCATGGGATTATTTCAATTAAATGTCTCCACAAATGGAATTTCCCAAACTGGCAAGCCTTGGCAAGCCAGCTACTTGCCCTGTCACCCACCAGAGAGCTGTGGTCCTGGGTGGGAGAAGGGAGAAGAGCAGGGGAAGAGGGGCAGGTGAGTGAGAGGAGTTGTATAGATACAGCACAATTGTATGTTAAGCAGAATCTTGGTTAGAAAAAAACCACAAAAACCTAATGAGGCACTGTGTGCTCGGTCACTTAGTCATGTCCGACTCTTTGCCACCCTGTGGACTGTAGCCCACTGGGCTCCTATGTCCATGAAGCATTAAGTTCCCTTATAAAATTATTCTTTCCCACAGAATTTATTTGTGGAGCAAGGTACTCTGTTCCACATCTAATTAGAGCAAAGCACTGCGGCACAAAGGAGTGAAAGATCACTGAAATTAACCAATCATGGTTTTGTCTCCTAAAGGACCTAACATCTATGAGAAAAAAAAAATCATTACACACTGTTTAGGAATATCTCTACTGTATTCCTAAAGCTGTCAATCCTGCATTATAAGCAAACTGCAAAGTGTATATATCATCTATATTTAATAAAAATAAGTGATATAGTGAGCTATACCTCCATTTATAAATTGCTTTTTTTTTTTTTTTGCTGTGCTGGGTCTTGGTTGCTGCACGTGGACTTTCTCTAGTTGTGGTGAGCAGGGGCTTCTCTCTAGTTGTGACAAGTGGGCTTCTCATTGCAGTGGCTTCTTTTGTTGTGGAGCACGGGTTCCAGGGCTCTCAGGCTCAACAGCTATAGTGCACAGGCTTAGCTGCCCCGAGGTATGTGGAATCCCCGCAGAGCAGGGATCGAACCAGTATTTCCTGCATTGCAAGGCAGATTCGTAACCACTGGACCACTAGGGAGGCCCCTACAAAGTATTTATACTTTTACATTCACTTTTTTTTATCCTTACAATAAACCGATGAAGTAGGAATTATTAAAATCCCTATTTTACAGATGAAATTGAAGGTGAGAGAAATAAGAGCAGGGAACTTATACTCTTTCTGCCCTCAAAATAGAGGCTGTTGCCAGTGTAACTGCTGCTGGAAGACTGCTTGTGGGGAGCATCCTCTACTCCTGTCAGAAGCACTTGGCAGCATCTGCCCCCTGCGCCCCATCTGTTGGACCTGGCTGGGGTCTGCTGGCAACTCAGTGACCACCACTCCTGGGTGCTGCCAGTTTCAGTAGGCTGGCAACCAAGCTTGTGTACAGCCCTTCTCAGCAAGGCCACATCTCTTGACCCTCTCTCTTTGTGTTTCTAACTTTTGCTTTGACTGCCCACATGATTCACTACATAACAGCTCACTGCACACCTCACCTCCTCTCTGGGTCTCTTGATCAAACACGTGACACTGAAATCCAGGTGACAGTTGCTAAAGACCTCACTGCTGGTGATGCCATGACCAAAATACTAATAAAAGTGTAAATCAGAGATTCTCAGGCATTTTCATTCCTCATGATTTCCAACTCTACCAAATCCCCACCATTCTACACACACTACACACACACACACACACACACACACACACACACACTCCTTTTGCCTTGATTGGAGAGCTGGTAATGCCACATTCATTTATTCATTCTGATTCAGTTCAGCCGCTCAGTCATGTCTGACTCTTTGTGACTCCATGGACTGCAGCACGCCAGGCTTCCCTGTGCATCACCAGCTCCTGGAGTCTACTCAAACTCATGTCCATCGCATCAGTGATGCCATTCAAACATCTCATTCTCTGTTGTCCCCTTCTCCTCCCACCTTCAAATCTTTCCCAACATCAGGGTCTTTTCCAATGAGTCAGTTATTTGCATCAGGTGGCCAAAGAATTAGGTAATTTATAACTCTGAAGTTTATAAAAATTATTTTTTAAAATCTTAAACACATATATGGCACCTACTGTATACCAAATGCTGCTCTAAGCACTTCATAAATAATAACTCATTTAATCCTGGTAATCCATGTTTCCATTTCACAGATAGGAAAAGAGGTCCCTTGCCCAAGATCACTTGCTAGGAAGTAGGGCCAAGTTTCCACCTCTCAGATCTATTTCCTGCATCCATCATTCGGCCACTATGCCCTATGACCTCCTAGTTGAGGCACATCACAGGAGATTTCAAGAAAACATGGATGAAAATGAATACTGCCATAGAACGAACTGAAGAACATGGCCTATCACACTGAGGAGAGAAGAGTGACCTCAAAAGACAGATAAGGTAGCAGTGCAGAGACCCTCCACTCACAAATCAAGCATCACTTGGGAATTTCAGGTTTCCCAATTTCCTCAACACTTTTCCTTCCCTCTCTATCCTCAATACACCAAAAATAACCAATGTGGAAACATCTCACCATCCGCTCTCCTTCTGGCTCATATGGGAGGGCTGATTTACAATACTTTCTGCCTCCTAACTGTCCAGATATGCAGGGATTATGTGAGTCCACAAACAGAGGTAATGCTGTCACAAAACTTATAAACAATTGTTTTTCAGGCTGCAGCGCACAGATACTTCCCCTGAGCTCGCAAACAGAAAACAAAACAAAACCCTCAGCACCTCTAGATCTCATCGTTCACACAATTGTTTCTGTAAGGGGTTTGGTGGTTTTGGTTTGGTTGTAGGGGGTTGTTTTTTGTTTGGGTTTTTCTTTTCTTGATTCACTTGATACTCAACCACGTGGTCTGCACTGACAGTTAGTTTGATCCACACTCATCTGTAGACCTTTTGTGAGGCAGCATCACAGACTCTCAGTGTTTTCCTTAGATTCCAGTTTACTTTATGATCACTTACTGAAAGTGGTAGGGTTAGAGCTGAGGAATTTATGTTATAATATTGGTTCTTCTCTGGTCTAAAAAGGCCTAATTGTTCCCCATTCTGTGCTGCTGCAACTCCTTCCTTCACTGAGTTACAACTGACCAGTATTTAACTATCTGGGTGGGCTTCTGGTAATAATTAAACTGCCTTCTCCATTAAATCCCAAGGACAGTGAACAGCGGGAGCAAAGCAGCGAGCGGGCAGGCAGTGACATGTCACCAGCATCCAGAGGACAGCTTGAAGGGCACTCGTGTGTTCTTTCTCTGTCCTTCAGACCATAAAACTATAAACATCTGATGATAAAGCATCCTTTAAAAACTCTGAATAGTTTATGGGCTCTTGCTTATAGCAGGGTCTTATTGTTTTTTAACAGTTCATTTCTACAATTAGGCAGTGAATTTGGAAACACATTAAAGAGTCCTTCAAATAATACTATAATTCAAACCCCAATAAGGACCAGATTTGGAATACTTAACCCCGAACCACAGCATTTATAATAAAGAGAAAGAGAGAGAGAAAGCGAAAGAAAGAGAATTATGGAGGTAAAGCATGGATCACCGGCAAGAAAAAGTCCTAAAATGCAAAAACAAATACAACTTCTACCTCTCCAAGTGCTTCACTGTGATCCAAAAAAAAGAAAAGAAAGAAAGGAAACATCCTTAGGCTCTTGTCTCCAATATCCAAAACCCAGAGAGAAGATGCATCAGTTAAAACTAGATTGGGCAGCATTATAAATAAAAAAGCTAGAAACGACAGTGCTGTGAACACACAATAGGACCTTGGGGTAGACAGTCAAGGGCTAACCTGGTGAACCCATAATTATGGGCCCAGGCTTCCACTCTGTGGCTTTCTCCATCCTCAGATTGCCAACACATGGCTTAAGATGGTTCCTTGAGTTCCAGCCACTGTGTCTACATTCCAAACAGCAGGGAAAAGGAAGGAGTAAAGAAGGAACTTGCTCACTCCCTTAAAGAACACTTTGGACACCCCAGCATACTTGTGAATGACATTTCATTCTCCAAATTTAATCCCTGGCCACACCTTAGCACAAGGAGCAGAAAAGGTAGACTTTTACCAAGTAGCAAAGAGCCAGTGTTAAAAGACAACAGAACAAAATGGAGTTGCTTAAGCTAAACCTCATATCACCAAAGACTTGATTACAGTTTTGATTATTCCACAAATGGTATCGTAAAGCAATCAGTTAGAAATCATCTGATCAGCACTAGCTAGCTACTCTGCCTGATAGACCCCTGCCATCCCCTGAAGGAAAGTCACCTTATAATAATCAACCCACATTTTGCCTAGCATGACTTCCTTGTTCCTGCTTCCTCTGACTATAAAGGTTTTTCATCTGTACAACTCCTTGGACTGCCTTTGTATCTGCTAGATTGGATACTACTGAATTCAAATTTTTGCTCAAATAAACACTTAAAATGTTTAACATGCCTCAGTTTATCTTTTAGCACCAGCTTCGCAGGAAATAGAGGATGGATTTCAGGAGGTGGTCTCTGCAGGCTTCCCTTCTGGGATATTAAAATGTGTCAGTGAAATACTAATATTATTTCTCCAAATATGGCATTTAGGCAATATTACATAGCAATCAATTGTTTTCTCTTTTCCACACAGCCCTCTCTGACCTGTACCACAGCTTCATTGCCCACCAGCACCATCCCCATATCTGACAATGTCCTTCAGGTTTTCGGCTGGGATATCTACATTAATTGTACTGTTTAGAGTCATGGAATTAGAAGATGCTTCCGAGAAAAAACTACCAAAACATCAAAAGGTGATCATAAATATGAGAAGTAACTTGTACTACAAACTAATAAGAGACAGAATTCACTGCTGAAACTGTTGCAGTGATGATCAGGGACAGAATGGAAAGCTGTCATGATCCTTACGTGTGAGGACAAGAAAAGCTGAAATTTGTAGGTCGTGTGGTGCACATCAGACATACTAGCCCCGCTAGACTATGCTAATCCTTGTCCTCATTTAACTGTCAAAAGAACCCTACAACCCAGGTAACATTTTTTAAAAATACTTTATAAATAAGGAAATTTAAATTCAGAAAGGTTTAGAAATTTGTCTGAGGTCATACACACAGTAAATAGCAGAAATAAAATTAAAGACTTAGAAAGGACCATGAAGATTACTGACCAGTGAAGCAAGAGCTCTTGCACACAAAAACAGGCCATCGCATGAGGATCAGGGACCTTTGCTGGAGGGAAATAGCCAGGCTGGGGCAGCCCAGCAGAAGGAGAGTTCAATCACACCTTGAGCGCCTCTGCTGATCTCCTGCAGATGCCCCTGTTACCTGAACCCATGCCAAAGTCCAAAGTCAAGATGGTCCTTGAAATAGGCTACATTAAGTCAGCCTCCCAGAGCAGAAAGAAGGGTTGAAAGGGGAAAGCTGAATGTGGAAGGGCAAACAAGGTCCCAGCACAGAAGACAGGCCGTCACTGTCCTCTCTGTTACATTCAAGGACAACAATGGGCAAGCAATATAACCTTGCCCATTTTACCATGAAAATTTCCCTTCTCAGGCTTCCCTGGTAGCTCAGTGGTGAAGAATCTGCCTGCCAGTGCAGGGGACACAGGTTCAGTCTCTGGGCTGGGAAGATCCCACACACTGAGAGCAACTAAGCCCGTGTGCCACAACTACTGGGCCTGTACGAGCCCGTGAGCCACCACTACTGAATCTACGTGCTGCAACTACTAAAGCTGTGTGCCCTAGAGCCTGTGCTCCTCAATAGGGGAAAGCCAGCAGGCAGCAACAAAGGCTCAGCACAGCCATAAATAAACAAATAAATATATATATTTTAAAAATTCCCTTCTCATTTTCCCACCCATCCCTTTAAGGCAGAGTAAGGATTCAGGGTGTGATCTACCATCCTCTTAGTACCAATATAAGAAGTTAGAACTTCAGCCAACTATATTTACAAGTTTCCAAAGCCTGATCTAAACTATGTTAGAGAGAGGCAACTGAATATCTTATTTTAAAATTATGTTTGGGGTGGGGCAGAAATCGCAGAACTCTTGCAGATAATTTCTGCCATAGTTTGAAGACACAATCAAGAATATTCTTCTTTCATATGAGTCATCTAATCAACAAAGTGTCTTCTACTTAGATCTCATGGTTTCCTTCAGGGAAAGAGGATAGCAAGGCAGCAACATTCTGCAAGTGGCTGTTCCCTGACTTGCAGACATGCTTTTACCAAGATTTTCCACCTTAGGTGAGCAGGGCTCTGTTCCATCCTCTGTAAGTGATCTGTTTTTCCTTTATCCTGGGCCTTTTGCACACTATCCTGCCTGATTTCCTAGTCTTTTCTAGCTCAACACTTACTTCCCACCTACTCACTTCTTCAAGAAATCCTGTTTAAACTAACTCATTCCCCAAAGGACTTTTGGTTTACTTGAAATTTCCACAGCAATTATGTTCATCAGCAAAGCCCTGTGGATACTTGATACCTATTAGCACTGTCTGAATTTTCCCTGAACTGAGATTTGGTGTATAGAGATCAGCCTCATTGTTTTTCATGAGGAGGTGCTGTTTCATCACATGAACTTAAGATTGTTTTTAATTAATTTCCTGCTGGTGGAAACAAATTCATTTCTTCCTTTTTTCACTGTTATGAACAATGCTACCTTGAACAAAGTTATATATTTCTGGGCCCCTCTGGGAGTATTCTGTATGACAGATTCTAAAGACTAGATCTGATTGGTCAAAGAGTTTACCTATTATTTTAATAGATACTACCTTAAAAAAAAAAAGTGGTAGCCGTTTAGTCTCCTTCTTAGTGCATGAGAGTGTCCTCTTTCCTCTCCCCAACCCATCTTGCAACAATGGATACTACCAATCATGAAAATGTCTCCTCAATAGGATAGCCAAAAGTGGTATTGGAACATAGTAATTTGGATTTTGATGATTACCAGTTAAATTGAGCATCTTTTAGTTGTTAATAGAGCATTTGTATTTCTCCGTCAACTTGCCACTCAACTATTTCCTACTCTTTTACTGAAATGTCTTTATCTCATTAACTTATAGATATTATCTATATAACACAGATTAAGCCTTCATTTCTGTCATGTATGACAAACATCCTCTCCTCCTCTCATGCATGCCATTCATTAGTTGGTTTCTTTGTGGATATAAATTTTGAGGTTTTATGTGGGAAAATATCTGAACCTCATATCTCTTCATAATTATAAAAAATGAGAACTTAAAAAAGCATAAAACGTTTTCTCCCTCTTTCTTCTTCTCTGCCCTCAGCATTCTATCCTCCCCCATTCCCCACCACCACCACCGCCGCCGCCACACACACACGTCCCTCCCTCTCCCTCTGTCCCCATCTCCCACTTCTCTTTATCCACATGGCTCTGAAATTTCTCATCCATTGTACTGAGCATTTTATGTACTTTTTCAATCTGGAAACACTCCCTCAAGTTTGGAAATGTTTCTTGGATTACTTTTAAAATGTCTTCCCCTCTCTGTTCTCATTCTCCATTCTCACTTTCTGAAACATCTGGAAATTTTGAATTGGTCCTTAAAATTTTCTTCTCTCTCTAGTCTGTCTTTTGGTCTTTTTGCAATACAGTTTTTGGGAGATTTTCTCAACTTTGTCTTCCACATCTTCTACTGTTTTGAATTTGCTTCCCTGTTTGTAATTTTCAAACAATCTTACCTTTGTCCTTTAAATGTTTTGTTTTTATAGTTTCCTGATTTTCATATTATAAATGGAATACCATATTTTTCCAAGGGTATCAATAAGAGTACATTTGTTCTTTACTTTTTCTTTTAAGTTTTGTCTTCCTGCACAATCTGTTCTTCCCAAGTTTCTTTTTTTTTTTTTTTTTTTTCAATTTTTTTTACTGGTCTCTGGCTTTCAGGTCAGAGATTTCCCTTAAACGTCTAGTGATTCTTACCATCCACTCACATTTAAGAGTGAAGTGCTACAAAGCTGGTGATAAGCTCTGTGCCTGGAGTTTTACTGTGAGGGAGGTCTGCACTTGCAAACATGTTAAATCCGTCTTTTCTTGGACCAGTTATGTACCATGCTAGAAAGGCATAATCCTAGGCAAAGAATCAAACAGAGGGGAAGAAGGCTGGTGGTCTTAATGGTCAGAGAGTAAGCTTTCACTTAACATTTTATATACTTTATTTTCAACGTGCAACCACCCTCAACTCTACCTATTGCCCACCACCCCAGTCCAGACCTTCTGTTTATACACTTCAGACAGTAAACTTATAGCCACAGGCACTACCTGGAGGAGATAGGGACAGTCTGTGGCTGCATAGACTGAGTTAGGATCTAGGAGCCTACTACTAATAAACAAGATTTCAACCCACCACTCGGCCCAGCCCTGCCTTTGCCTCCCACTTCCAGGGGTACCTGGCATGCCAATTCCTGAAACAAGGGACCATGCATATATCAAGTTTCTTTTCTTTCCCACTGCCAGTTTAAAAGTCAGCTCTCTCTGTTTTGTTGGATCAGCAACCTTCTGCTTTCTGCTTTCCAGATCACAAAATGTTGTTGCTGTTGTCTCCTCTCCAGGTCTATTTTCCCTTGTGGGATTATAGCTTTAAAAAATATTTTCCTGTAATTATAATGGGTTTTGAAAGAGAGTGGAGGCTCTCTTTCACCAACTTTAACTAGAAATTTCTTAGTATTAAATTTTAATACACATATTTAAACACATTTTTCTATCAATCTCCAGTGTTAATGAGTATCTATATCTCATTCTCACACACATGCCCATATGCACATATGAAGAAGAAGACAAAAGAGACAAGAATCTTAGCACAGTTTGAAATTTCTTCTGTACCTTGCTTTGTCTCCTCATGTAAAATTATAATTAAATTCCAGATTATGACACATTAACTTTGCTTGTTATTGTTGTTTAGTTGCTAAGTCTTGTCCGACCCTTTGCAACCCCATGGACTGCAGCACGCCAGGCTTCCCTGTCCTCCACCGTCTCCCAGAGTTTGCTCAAGATCATGTCCATTGAGTCAGTGGTACCATACAACCATCTCATCTCTGCTGCCCTTGTCTTCTCTTGCCTTCAATCTTTCCCAGCATCAGGGTCTCTTCCTAATTTTGCTTAACTAACAGTATTAATGGTTCCTTTGCTCATATTGCTTCTTCCATTCACTTAACAAAGATCTGAATATTTTCTCTGTTTTCAAAATTATTTTAACACCACGTATTCTTCCGTCATGTAGCATACATAAATGGGAGGAATGGACAATAAACAAACTAGCATGTAACTAAACATCAACATTTTATCTAGTTATACTTGTTCTATAAAATAAGGCAAAGTGAGGAAATAGGGGAAAAAAGAAGGATGATATTTCACATAATGTGGCCAGGGAAGGTCTTTCTAGCAAGAGTTTGTCTGCACAGAGACCCACATCATGTAACAGTGCAAGCTTCACACACTAGTATTATCTAGTCCTGTTCAGCACCCATTCCCTCTCCCTTCTACCCTCTCCACTATATGACAGAGGCTGGAAATCCGCATTTCTTAGACTTTCTTGCCAGCAGTTTCTGCAAGCAGTTAGGTTCAGCCAACAGGGCTCATGTAAGAGTGTGCAAGGGAGGAAGTGGGCTCACGCCTCCAGGGTCCACTGGTCTTACTTTGTACCCCATCATCCAGAGGAAGTGGGTGCTTCGGAATGATGGACTAGCCTATTGAACATGCAGTAACAGGACCATCTGGAGACAGCACTTTGCAAGGGTCAGGTGCTGTCCTACAAGCTGTTACCTATAGTCCTAGAAAATATGCAAGGGACAGTGTTGTTTCCACTCTGGTCACAATAAGTCCAGGAGGTGAGAATAGACATAGCAGTGGCTTATTTATGAATACGACTTACAAACCACTCATGATATGTTCATTACCTTCCTCATGTATTTGGAGTCTGCCAGACAGAAGTATTAAGTCCCAGTAGTCCCAACAGGAGGTGTGACAAGTGTTCCATTGAATGAGAAGTTGCAACAGATCTCCTGGCCACTTAAGGCCTCTTATGCCACTGAACTGACTATCAAAGAAGGGGATTACTCTCCCATCTGGAATGACTATTCTGTATTATCAGAGGAAATTACGGTTGTTACCGAATGAAGAGGCAGAAAGATGACACATGGAACCCAGGGAATCTTTGGAGCACATTCTAGCTCTGCTCCAAAATAAGGTTTTAAAATAACCCAATATAAATAGGACCCCTAACAACTCAGATTCTAAATAAATCCAATATAGTTGGGGAGAGAGCTCCAACTTTTCAGGAGACAATATAGTTACTTCTTCAGGTAAAAACATATCCTGATTAGCTAGCATTCTGGATGAGGACAAAAATAATATGAATGAAGACAGGAACAGAGTTCAACTACAGCCTTGTGACCACATAAAACAAAGACTGCAATAATTATGCATATTTTCTTTCTTATTTTTAAATTTATATATTTGTGTATTTTTGATCAATTTTCCTTTCTGTAATATTTTATATAATTTATTTTTACATTATATTCACCTTCTACCATAAAAAGACTTCCTTTTTTCAAAAGGAATGTTAAGTGGAATACAATGAATGTGGGAAAGGCCATTCTGAAATACAGAAATGAGGAAGATGAAAAGGAACTAGTGGAGAAGACAGTGAAAGCCAGCCAGGGAGTAGAAGAAAGGAGTGTGGTGCTCTGGAAACCAAGGGAAGATAAGATACAAAGAAGAAAGGAGGGATTTTCCTTATAAGATACTGCTGAGGAATCCATATGAGATGAAAGAATTTATCATTGGATTTGGTCACTTGTTGATTATTAATGACCAGCTGAGAGTGGATTTTGTGGAATACGTGGTTCAAAACTTGACCATAAAGTGGATTTTTTTTCCTTTTTTTTTAATTATTATTTTTTTAAATTTTATTTTATTTTTAAACTTTACAATATTGTATTAGTTTTGCCAAATATCGAAATGAATCCGCCACAGGTATATCTGTGCTCCCCATCCTGAACCCTCCTCCCTCCTTCCTCCCCATACCCTCCCTCTGGGTCATCCCAGTGCACCAGCCCCAAGCATCCAGTATCGTGCATCGAACCTGGACTGGTGACTCATTTCATACATGATATTATACATGTTTCAATGCCATTCTCCCAAATCTCCCCACCCTCTCCCTCTCCCACAGAGTCCATAAGACTGATCTATACATCAATGTCTCTTTTGCTGTGTGGATTTTAATAAGAGATAATAAAGTAGAAACAGTGAGCATAGATACCTCTTCCAAGAATGTCTGTTGTAAAAGGACAGGAAGTTATAAGAGTTTGGCAGCTGAGGGGAATACAGTATTAAAGGAGGATTCTTTCAAAACCAACAATATTATATTTTGGTAAGCTTTGGACAATGTTCTGGTGGAGAAGAAAGGTAATAACACAAAAATGAATGGGCAAAACCTTGGGAAGAAGTCACAGAGGAGGAAAGGGAATGGAGTCTAGCTGCAAAGTAAAGAATATGATGATTATGATGCAACAAGAGGCAAGACAGAGAACATAGTCACAGATACAGACAGATTAGCAGATAGAAATATTTGAGGGTATTTGTATTTCTTTTTTTATCTCCAACAAACTAAGAGTCAAACATATCAGCTAAGTATGGATGAGTGGGAAAGACTGGAGCGTTGGCTTAAAGAAGAGGGAATGAAATACTGATCAGAAAATGGAAAGGCAAACTTATTAGGGATCCATATTAGAAATTCTGAGTAATAATGACAGCATGAAGTTTCTGGTCAACAATATAAAATGAGACCAATTATCAGGGTCTTATTTTACTAGAGCTACATTCAGCTACTTAGATATAGAGAAGTTGTAGTTTGGATTTATCTGGCAGTTGAGGATTTTTTTTCAGACAAAAAACAAGAGTTGCAAAGGGGTTTGGGGTGCTTAGAAGTGTATAATCATGGTAGGAACCATGGAAGCTCTGTTAGAAGTAAGAATGGATGGCAGCAGCAAGCTGGTTGTAACACAGAGGGAAACTGGCAGGTTAAAAGACTGAAGGCCCCAAAAGACTGAAGGGGTCAAATACTGTAATGGAGAGACAGAAGACAGCTTGACATTGAGATTTCAAGGCTGATACAGTTGCTGCTTATGACAAGATCTAAAGGATGACCATGGGAGTGGGAAAAATGACCACTGGAAATGAGAAACTAAGGAACGAACTGAATGATGAAATTTTTCTAAGTTATAACGAAGTGTAGAGAGGAAGGGAGCAAGTTTTCATTGAATGAGGAAGAGTCAAGTAGCAGCGGAATTTGTGCAACAAGGGAAATTCAGGCACTTCAAAATAATTAGGATTTTTAGGAAAGGGGAATATTTTTTGAGAACAGCAACCAGAGAAAAAAGAAAATTTACCCCAACTTCAAGCTTTGTGGTGTGAAGGGGTTTTAGAGGAAGAAACATCCTTTCAGGAAGCAGTCAAGTTTCAGAAAGAATAAGCAAAAGGGAAAAGAAACCATTTAAAGAATTTCTTTTTCCCAAATCTTCCTCCTTCTTAGATACATGTTTTTGTTTTAATGGCGTACATTCTCTGAAGACTTCTTCAGAGAAAGCCTGTAGACAGTAATATTGAGTTCTTCACTGTTTAATAAATGTCTTTATTTGCTCTCAAGCATATGTATTTTTCTGCGTAAAGAACTCTAAGTTCCAAATAAATATCTTAACCTTTCTATCACATATTTTTCTTTTTGCATATTTGGACTGAGTTCTGGGACATTCCTCCACTATGTCTTCCAGCTCATGAATTTTACCTTCAGTTGTGACCATCCCAACATATATTTCATCTGGTATTTGATTTTTGTAATTGACTCTTAGTATTAAATACCAATAATTTTGATTGTTTTTTTCATATCATTCTATTCTTGGTCCATGGTAGTAAAACCATCTAGAATTCTGAGAATTTTAACTTAGTTTATATGAAAGCTTTCTTTTGTTTGCCTTTTGAACTCTAATACCTCATGCATTAATTCTTTTATTTATTAAATTCAGTGTGGTGCCTCTCCTTTGCCTTCTGAGGTGGCTCAGCAGTAAAAATAATAACAATAAATCCACCAGTCAATGCAGGAGATGCTGGAGACACAGGTTCAATCCCTGAGTCAGGAAGATCCCCTGGAGGAGGAAATGGCAACCCACTCCAGTATTCTTGCCTGGGAAATCCCATGGACAGAGGAGCCTGGTGAGCTATAGTCCACAGTGGGTCACAAAGAGTCGGACATGACTGAGCACACACACACTCACACCTTTTCTTTACAGTATGGGCTTTCTTTGAGATTTTAGTGATTCCTGGTTAAGCATTTGCATCAGTATATGAGAATTTCTGTTTTCATGTCAATAAATAAACATTCTATTTACAACAGCTAGTCCTTTGTGGTTGCATGAGGATGTGAAGGAATATTTGAAGTTGGGTGGAGTACATGAGGAGACTGTCTTAAGTACAGGAATTCTTCAGTCCTCTCAGAGATGGTCTGCAGTTTACTATCCAGGCTCGAATACCCAAGATGTGATCAGCCTGTAATTTCCAACTTAAAGAGTTGGAGTTATTCTAGAAGCAATTACTGAAGTCATCTGCTCCATTCCTTCATCCATTCTCCTTTCTTTTCTCCTTGCAGAGATTTTATATTGCTTCAGTCTCCTTTTCTTCTCTATCTGTGAACACTCATTTTGGGAGTGCTCCTTATTGAGGCTATTTTGTTTTGAAGACAAGTCTCTGAGATGTATCTTAGGAGAAAATTCTACTTCTGGCTGCTGCTTAGTTTAAACTGAGAGAGGAGGGGAAAAAAGAATTTCCAAGTATAATTCTTTAGTGTCAGACTTTATTTTTCTGGGCTCCAAAATCACTGCAGATGGTGACTGCAGCCATGAAATTAAAAGACACTTACTCCTTGGAAGGAAAGTTATGACCAATCTAGATAGCATGTTCAAAAGCAGAGACATTACTTTGCCAACAAAGGTTTGTCTAGTCAAGGCTATGGTTTTTCCTGTGGTCATGTATGGATGTGAGAGTTGGACTGTGAAGAAGGCTGAGTGCCGAAGAATTGATGCTTTTGAACTGTGGTGTTGGAGAAGACTCTTGAGAGTCCCTTGGACTGCAAGGAGATCCAACCAGTCTCCTGGAGATCAGCCCTGGGATTTCTTTGGAAGGAATGATGCTAAAGCTGAAACTCCAGTACTTTGGCCACCTCATGAGAAGAACTGACTCATTGGAAAAGACTCTGATGCTGGGAGGGATTGGGGGCAGGAGGAGAAGGGGATGACAGAGGATGAGATGGCTGGATGGCATCACTGACTCGATGGACGTGAGTCTGAGTGAACTCCGGGAGTTGGTGATGGACAGGGAGGCCTGGCGTGCTGCAATTCATGGGGTCGCAAAGAATCAGACACGACTGAGCGACTGGACTGATCTGATCTGATCTGATCTGATGACAACTCCAGTCCCATCACTTCATAGCAAATTCATGGGTAAAAACTGGAAATAGTGGCAGATTTTATTGTCTTGGGCCTCAAAATCACTCTAGACACTGACTGCAGCCTTGAAATTAAAGGACACTTGCTCCTTGGAAGAAAAGCTATGATAAATCTAGATAACATATTAAAAAGCAGAGATATCACTTTGCCTTCAAAGGTCAGTATAGTCAAAGCTATGGTTTTTCCAGTAGTCATGTATGGATGTGAGAGTTGGACCATAAAGAAGGCTGAGCACCAAAGAATTGATGCTTTCAAACTGTAGCACTAGAGAAGACCTTGAGAGTCCCTTGGACAGCAAGGAGATAAAACCAGTCAATCCTAAAGGAAATCAACCCTAAATATTCATTGGAAGGACTGATGCTGAAGCTGACGTGCCAATACTATGGCTACCTGGTGCTAAGAGCTGACTCACTGCAAAAGACCTTGATGCTGGGCAAGACTGAAGGGAGGAGAAGAAGGGCACAACAGAAGATGAGATGGTTGGATGGTATCACCAACTTGATGGACATGAGTTTGAGCAAGCTCCAGGAGTTGGTGATGGACTGAGAAGCCTGGTGTGCTGCATTCCATGGGGTCACAGAGAAGTCAGGCGTGACTGAGTGACTGAACAATAAATAAATAAACAAGAATTCATTATGGCTTCCCAGGTGTTGTAGTGGTAAATAACCTACCTGCCAGTGCTGGAGATGCAAGAGATGTAGGTTTGATCCTTGGATCTTGAAGATCCCTGGAGAAAGAAATGGCAACCTACTCCAGTATTCTTGCCAGGAAAATTCCATGGACAGAGAAGCCTATCAGGCTATAGTCCATGGGGTTGCAAAAAGTTGGACACTACTGAGCATACAAACACACATCAAAATATAAAACTTTCATCCAAAGAATACCATCAAGAAAGTGAAAAAGACAACCCTCAGAATTAAGAAAATTCTGCAAATCATGTCTAAAATATATAAAGAACTCTTACAACTCAACAACAAACACAGTCCAGTTTTTAAATGGGCAAAGGATTCAAATAAATGTTTCTTCAAAGATATAGATACAAATGGGCAATAAGCACATGGAAAAATGCTCAATACCATTATACAATATTGTAAAGTTAAAAAATAAAATAAAATAAAAAAATTTTTTTAAAAAGAAAAAAAGTTCAATATATCTTTAAAAAAAAAAATGCAAATCAAACCACAATGAGACACTTCAAACTTACCAGGATGGCTATACTTTTTTTAAAAAGGAAAACAATCAGGACTGGAGAAACTGGAACTCTTGTACATTGCTGATGGGATTTATAAAATGATTCAAACTTTGTGGAAAGCAGTTTGGCAGTTCTCCAAAAAGTTAAACATAAGAGTTACCATATGACCCAGAAAATCCACTCCTAGGTGTATACCCAAAAGAATTGAAAGCAGGTTTTCCAACAGATGATTGCAGATGAAAGTTCCAAAACAGCGTACATAATATTGGCCCTTGAACTGATAAAGAGTTTCAACTGTTTACTGGATACAGTTTCAGCTTTACAAGATGAAAAAGTTTTAGAGATTGATAGCACAACAATGCAAATATACTTCATACTACTGAACTAAACCCTTGAAAATGGTTAAGATGGCAAGTTTTATATTATGTGTTACAGCTAAAATTTTAAAGTCCACACACTGACTTTAAACTCCAAATTTTAAACCACTCCATTTTAAGGAGCACCCTTAAAACATATCAAATATTTAAATTTAAGCCAAAAATAAAAATTTATTTCTGTTCAATAAGCATTTTTACATATATTCTTTTATTTGAACCAAGACACTGTATTATTGTTATCTTTTCAATAGCCCTTGTCTTAGTTTCCATTCGCTATCAAGGATAACAGCACCTTCTGCATGTTGGAGAGAAGTGAGCAGGAATAGGGTAATACATCCCTGTGCTCACTGTGTAGAACTACAAGAGCTAAAAGTTTCAGAAAGATTTATTTTTTGAGAAAATTATATTCTTGTCAAATCCTTTTTTCAATAAATTGAACAGGAGACCAAGGGATACACAGACTAAAATTTATCTCCAAACTTCCTTATAACCCTCCTCTACACACACATACTCTCTTCTGCATTGGACCACGTTTTGTCAGAACTCTTCACCATGATCCATCCATCTTGGGTGACCCTACACAGCATGGCCCATTCTTAAAAAGATGGGAATACCAGACCACCTTACCTGCCTCCTGAGAAACCTGCATGCAGGTCAAGAAGCAACAGTTAGAACTGGACATGGAACAACAGACTGGTTCAAAATTGGGAAAATAGTATGTCAAGGCTGTATATTGTCACCCTGCTTATTTAACTTATATGCAGAGTACATTATGCAAAATGCCAGGTTGGATGAAGCACCAGCTGGAAACAAGACTGCCGGCAGAAATATCAATAACCTCAGATATGTGGATGACACTACCCTTAGGGCAGAAAGTGAAGAAGAATTAAAGAGACTCTTGATGAAGGTGAAAGAGAAGAGTGAAAAAGCTGGCTTAAAACTCAACATTCAAAAAACTAAGATCATGTCATCTGGTCCCATCATTTCATGGCAAATAGATGGGGAAACAATGACAGACTTTATTTTCTTGGGCTCCAAAATCACTGTGGCTGGTGACTGCAGCCTTGAAGTTAAAAGATGCTTGCTCCTTGGAATAAAGGCTATGACAAACCTAGAAAATATATTAAAAAGGCAGAGATATCACTTCGCTGACAAAGGTCGATATAGTCAAAGCTATGGTTTTTCCAGAAATCATGTATGGATGTGAGAGTTGGACTATAAAGAAGGGTGAGTGCCAAAGAATTGATGCTATTGCTTTCAAACTGTGGGGTTGGAGAAGACTCTTGAGAGTCCCCCTTGGACATCAATGAGATCAAACCAGTCAATCCTAAAGGAAATCTACCCTGAATATTCACTGGGAGGACTGATACTGAAGCTGAAGTGCCAATACTATGGCCACATAGTGCTAAGAGCTGACTCATTGGAAAAGACGTTGATGCTGGGAAAGATTGAAGGCAGGAGGAAAAGGAGATGAGAGGATGAGATGGTTGGATGGCATCACCGACTCAATGGACATGAGTTTGCACAAACTCTGGGAGATGGTGATAGACAGGGAAGCCTGATGTGCTGCAGTCCATAGGGTTGCAAAAAGTCAGATATGACTGAATGACTGAACAACAACACCACCACACACACACACCACCACCACTACAACATACCACACACTGGGGTCTTTGTAGAAAACCAGGTGCTACAAACTACAGTCCAATTATTATGACAATACAGTTGTCTCTAAGAAGATAAAGTCAATATACTTTCAAATTGCTCAAAAAAAAAAAAAAAAGAGCGCTAATTGTTACACACAGTTTTGAATGACCTTTCATTTAAGATTATGGTCCACTGTTGTAGCACGTACAATAAGCCTCCTAGGATCAAAAAGTTAGAAGCAGTTCCAAAAGAATATTTTACCCATAAACATATCTTTATTGCCAAATAGCACCATACCACTTAAGAACATCAAGCCAGACCTATATGTTTAACTCCTTGGCTGCTTACCAATGTCACTTGGCAGCCAAGAAGGAGGACATTATAGGGACACTTGACCCTAGAAAGGTTCAGCAGAAAAGTGTTATTTCCAGGCTCTACTTGTTACTGTCAAACTTTCCTTATCCCCACCCTACCTCCCCTCTCCCCAAGCCAGCCAGACACCCAGACTACTGCATGCTCTCTCTTGTTCCTTCCTGTCTCCTCTCTCCCATCCTTCTCTCACTCACACACACCTTTAAAAACAAATGTCCCTGTGGTGATCATTGGACACCTGAAACTAATATTACAAATTCAGTTCAGTTCAATTGCTCAGTCGTGTCTGACTCTTTGCGACCCCATGGACTGCAGGACGCCAGGCTTCCCTGTCCATCACCAACTCCCAGAGTTTACCCAAACTCATGTCCATTGAGTCGGTGATGCCATCCAACCATCTCATCCTCTGTTGTCCCTTTCTCCTCCTGCCCTCAATCCCTCCCAGCATCAGGGTCTTTTCAAATGAGTCAGCTCTTTGTACCAGGTGGCCAAAATACTGGAGTTTCAGCTTTAACATCAGTCCTTCCAATGAACACCCAGGACCAATTTCCCTTAGGATGGACTGGTTGGATCTCCTTGTGGTCCAAGGGATTCTCAAGAGTCTTCTCCAACACCACAGTTCAAAAGCATCAATTCTGCACTCATCCCTCTTTATAGTCCAACTTTCACATCCATACATGACCACTGGAAAAACCATAGCCTTGACTAGATGGATCTTTGTTGACAAAGTAATGTCTCTGCTTTTTAATATGCTGTCTAGGTTGGTCATAACTTTGCTTCCAAAATAGAAAATGTTCCTTATACTCACCAAGATTTGAATGCCCTACTCGGATATGAGGGAGCTGAACCATGATTAGCTTTTTAAAACTCTCATTCCCAAGGTATGATGTTTGCACATCTTGAACAGAGCTCTTTCCTCAGTTATTGCACAGTGCTGCCAGCTCCTCATGTATCTTCACAATCCTAAGTGAGATCAAGAAGAGGCTGCCCTAGCCCAGTGGCCACAGCCAGGAGGTCGTGGACTAATAAAAACACCAGTTAAAACAAGTTATCACATGCGGGTCAAGCCCTTTCATGATCCCAACCCTCTCTCCTGTTCTTGAAATTCCATTTCCAAAGACCAAGATAGAGGATAAATGCATCCACGACTGGCACCATTCCCTCCCTCAGGCCTCGCTGAGTATGAGACAGAGGGGTGACAGGGACTCCTGCGGGAGACTGACCGCGTAAGTGCTGATCATGTTTCTGAAACTCAGGAACCGACCCTGTTCAGAGAAATTATATCTCTGCTTACAGCACATGCATGAAAAGTGAAAGTGAAAGTCTCTCAATTGTGTCCGACTCTTTGCGACCCTATGGACTATACAGTTCATGAAATTCTCCAGGTCAGAATACTGGAGTGGGTAGCCATTCTCTTCTCCAGGGGATCTTCCCAACCCAGGGATCGAACCCAAGTCTCCCACATTGCAGGCAGATTCTTTACCTGCTGAGCCAGCAGGGAAGCCCAAAATAACACTCTCTGGAACAGTTAGGCCACCACAACTACGAAGATGAAGAATGAAGAGATTGTTTTCAATGAGTCAAAAAGAGATTGGGCCTAGTTGGGTCTGAGCTCATCTCAGAGTTATCATTATTCCTAAATTTCTAGGTAGAGTTAATAGCAGAATATACCACATCTGGGGAGCTTCACAGGTAACTCAGTGGTAAAGAATCCACCTGCCAAGCAAGAGAGGCAGGTTTGATCCCTGGGTTGGGAAGATCCCCTGGAGAAGGAAATGGCAACCCACTGCAGTATTTTTGGCTGGACAATCCCACGGACAGAGGAGTCTGGCAGGCTGTAGTCCATTGGGTAGCACAAGAGTCAGACAGGACTTAGTGACTAAACAGCAGCATTGCATTTGCCACCTTTACCCCGTGGGAGGTAAATTCAGATCAGATCAGATCAGTCGCTCAGTCGTGTCCGACTCGTTGTGACCCCATGAATTGCAGCACGCCAGGCCTCCCTGTCCATCACCAACTCCCGGAGTTCACTCAGACTCACGTCCATCGAGTCAGTGATGCCATCCAGCCATCTCATCCTCTGTCATCCCCTTCTCCTCCTGCCCCTAATCCCTCCCAGCATCAGAGTCTTTTCCAATGAGTCAACTCTTTGCATGAGGTGGCCAAAGTATTGGAGTTTCAGCTTTAGCATCATTCCTTCCAAAGAAATCCCTCAAGTGCAAGGCAATTCTAAGAGGATGGAAGAGTGAAGAAGGAGAAAAGCAATTATTTGTAGATTTTATGTTACTAGAGTTTGGGTTTTGTTTCCTCTGAAAAAATATTTCCCCATTGCCTAGAGTAGATCCATTGTCTAACTGGGTCTTGCCCCACTCTGCAAACAGCTCATCTCTGTGTGTGGCCCACTTGGGATGGGTGGGAAGGGGTGGGTGAGGCATGCTACTCCAGCCATCTCAAGGGAACATTTTAAAGACCAAAGGCAGGAAGGCTCTTACTATTGAATAATTTTCTTCCCACCAAAGATACACACAAAAAAATTAGAAATAAATGAATGAGAGGTACACTAAGACACTAGAACTTTTGACAACTCAGCTCAGGCCCAGGGTTCTCATTTAGCCATCTGCTTGGTCAGTATCCAGAGGCCTCTGGACTGAAGTAAACCTCATTTCTTTCTTCTCCACACCCTGCTTCTATCTTAGCGTTTGTCTAGTTTGAAAATAATTCTATTAAATAGAAGTTTCCAGCAAGGTCTACTAAGGTAACATTTCATTTAGCCTTCAGTGCAGAGTCTTGTAACTAAGCAAACTTGCTCTGCCTCCAAAAACCAATCCAAAAACTATTCTCTAAGAATTGGGCTAATTGAAATACTATAGTACGATGTGCAAAGGAGCATCTGGAGATTATAGAAGGTCCTATTAAGTGTTGGCAAGAGGCCCTTCGTGACACTCACTTGTTCATTGGCCCCCCAGCTTTGTTAGCTTCCCTCTTGTGACAGGCAGAATAATCACTCCCAAAGATGTCCACATCCTGACCCCTGACACATAAACATGTTGCTTTCCATGGCAAAAGGGGCTTTGCAGATGTGGTTAAGAAACTGGAGATGGACCCACTCATATAATGCAGGAGAACCTCCTTAATCCACAAGAGGAAAGCAAAAGGATCAAAGTCAAACAACAAACAAAAGATGTGACAAAGACACCTGAGGTTAGAGTGATGTGCTCTGAAGATGGAGGAAAGGACCACAAGCCAAGAAATGCTTGAACCTCTAGAAGCCAGAAAAGGAAACAAAATAGATTTTCCCTCAGAAGAAACACAGCTTTACAGACACCTTGATTTTGGATTTCTGAACTCTAGAAATATTAAAGAATGAATCTGCATTGTTTTAAGGTACCAAGTTTGTGGTGATTGGCTATAGCAACAAAGGGAAACTGATACTCCCCACCTCCTTCCACCTGTCCCCATTTTCATTCATTCAAAGACCTAATTCCAGCCAACTACACCTCCTGGCCATCGTGATGCTTCTAGCTCCATTCAGCAATGCGAAGAACAAGATGAGGTTGAGAAATGGTAGAAGCCAGGGTATTACCTTCCCCTCTTCCTGCTCTGGACAAGGTTTCCAGCAATTGCTGGTTCCCTTTCTTGGTCTCCTGCTTCCTGTCATTAACCCCAGGGGTCCAGGCTGTAGAAATACCAGCACCTCACCTTGTCCCTTCAGCCCTACCTCTGGGTAGCCTCACCTTCCTCTGTTTACTTGTATAGCCCTTCTAACACCTTTGTAGTGAATTTAGCACGTTAAATTCCCTGTATTAAAGTATCTAATGTGGGTTATGTTTCCTTGGCTGGATCCTTTCAAGAACCAGCCCTGCTCCTAATGTCTGGTTATACTGTTTCCCTGTACTAGCACCGATGGTTCATCAGTGGCTGAGATGACTCCTACCTTTAAATTCTCTCCATATTTTTTAGATCATGGCAGAGTAATGTTGATGGCTTTCCAGGGGATTGACACTCTTTCCCCTCCCCTCATGCCCTGCCTCTGTCAGCATAATGAATTGGATAATTCCACACAACCTCGGTTGAGTTGCAGTTTCATTAGTTTATGCAAATTGGCATAATTCAGGTGTGAATCAATCAGCCTCTTTCTATGATCTAGTGACCTAGAAAAATGAGAGCAACTATGTTCTATAAGGAATTCTTGTTCAATCAGACTAAATTTCATTAGTACGTTAGAAGGCACATTTTTTGGTATGTGAACTGAAAGATCATCCCTGTCAATTTTGTTTAGCTTTATTGCTGCAGCTGAGGCAATCAGACAAGGTTTTATTTAAGACATTGCCCAGTGAGGTCCTCATTTGGAACAATGCAGTATGTTATCAGTTCTTGAGCTGTATTTGCCAAGGTCTAGGAAATGGTGGTCTTCAGAGACATAGCACTGGTCCCTCTGAATAGAATCTCAAGATGTATTTACTACCCTATGGCATTAATTTGCTAGAGCAATACCACTAACTGGGCATCTTAAACAACAGAAACTTACTGTCTCACAGTTCTGGAGCTAGAAGTTCAAAATCAAGGTATTGCCAAGGTTGGTTCCTTCTGAGAGCTGGCAGGGAGAATCTGGCAATCCTGGGTGTCCCTTGGCTTTTGGAGCATTGCTCCCATCTGCTTTGATCTTCACATGATGCTCTGTGTGTGTGTATATCTGTCTCCAAATTTCCCCTTCCTAAAGGAAGAACAGATACTGGATTAGAGCCCACCCCGACCTCATTTTAACATATCACCTCTGAAAAGACCCTGTCTCCAAGTAAGGTCACTTTCTAGAGAACTGGGGGGATAGGACTTCAACATATGAATTGGTGGGGGAGGGAGCAGGATTTAACCCATAGCACCTGTTCTCCAAGGAAAGACTTCTGGTCCTCATGGTTTTATTTCTGGTGGGCTGGATTCACAGTCCACACGCCTCAACCTTTCACTTTTAGAGTGTTCACAGCTTTCTCTTGTTTCAGTCTCACAAATAAAACACATTGAACCCAAGGAACTATTTTTGCTCGTGTTAATGTTCTTTCCAATGGGAATAGCAAGATTGACTTTGAGAAATTTTCTTATTAATTCAAAGGACACTAAGACATCTAGAGGATTCTGCTCTGCATTTTTTTTATGATTACTTGTAAATTAAGGATCCTGATGAACTAATGACATCTGGTTGTATATTCCTATTAATCAAGTTATGTCAGAGCAAAGGTAAGACGTTTCCAAGACTATATACCAGAAGTAAGAACTGATAACAGACTGTACATGGAGGAAAACATCCAGTGTCACATTATTAAGGCAGGACTAGAACCACTCTGCTGTATGATCCTTTTTCATCCTAAGACTATATTTGAACAAGAAATCAAGTCCTTAAATAATGTATGTTTCTAATTTTTATTCATTCTTTAGTTAAGGGACAATTTATTTAGAATAATTCTTAGAAATAGAGTTTTCAAGAACAATAGTCTTTAAATTCTCTATAAGTATAGGACTAGACAATTTGAAGCCCAGAGAAATGTCTGTGTTAATAAGATTATAGGTGATAGGCATTGGTATACAAAGGCATGCTCACAGAACATACAGAACACATTCCTTCTCTCAATTACAGAAAAATAAAACAGAAATGTAGAAACATCTTCAACCTGATCAAAGTTGCTTTAGTCACAGTTCCTAAAGAACACATCCCTAAAGCAATCTGAATTTAAAGCCACTCGTCTCATGTTTAGAAGCAAAGAAATCAATCATATAAAAAGAGAAAGCAACCAGTAACCACTAGCTTCAGTCACTAAAGAAATTGTCATTTGCATTGACATTCCCTTTGTGATTCATCATCTTCTGAAAGTGTGTGAGTAGTGTATACAAAGCAAATACTGAGGAGAAGGTATGATACTGAGATAAATGATTTCTGATTGAACCTTACATCAGTTTTCTGGAACTGCAAGATATTTTATGAGAAACTTTACTGAGGAAAGAACATGCTGGGAAAAAAATGCATGGAAGCCCAGAATATTATTTCTCCACAGGTCCATTTTAAGCTAGCCACTCGATACCAAGGGCCAGCTGCATGGCTCAGGCACACGCACTCCATAAGCCCACTGTATTAACAAAGCAACTCGATCCACTTCCACAGTGGGATTCTCACAGACTCCTTTCCAACTACAAGCCATGAAGTTGTTGTCTCCAGTTGCTCCTGCCAAGTCCCAGGCCGGTAATCTAAGCATCTTTAGAGCATACCTTGTTTTTCCTCTTATGCCTCAGTCATCACCACCTTGATTCATTTATCGTGTTAAAACATAGCAAGAATTTTTCACATAAAGCCCTTTTGTTAAGACTGAGAACTCTAGCATGCCAAGGGTCGTCAGCAAAAATCGCAAGGAAACAAACACTCCTTGTAAGAAATTTCAGTCTTTCTGTGAACCACACACACTAAAAATTAGTTGATTACAACTCTCAAATAGGAAACATTTTTATACCCTGTTTGGGAGGGAGGGAGGCAACCTGATGGAAATCTCTTCTCTGTTGTGTCTTCACTGTGTATTTAGTCGCTCGAAAGGATCAGATGTAGCAAAGAGTTTGGCAAGACATCTTTCCTTCCCGTTCCAATTTCCCACAGATTTTACAAACTTTGGCCCTTGAACACACAAAACCATACAAGCCTATTACTGTAAACTTACTCTGCCTGAAAATTAATAGACAGAACAACTTTGTATTCCAGTCACAGTCTGGAATCGCAGTTCTTAAAATTTGGAATCAAGCTGAACACTCTAAGTCAGAACAAAGGATAGTTCAGTCCCTTATGTCTGGAAGAAAATTAGCAATAAGACCTGTAGTCTCCAGGTCCATATGGACAAGGTGGGGGTAAAAGTATGTAATTTCAGTTGCTTCCTTTCTCTTTCATCCCTGCCTCCATATTCATCTCATATTCATACTGTTTATATAAGCACATTTCCATTTCCAGAACCCTACCATGTCCTAAACTTGGAATTTAATAATGTATTTTAATCTAGGGGTTTTTCTTTTTGAAAACCAACATTTACTGGCAAGTATGATACTTATAATAATAGTATAAAGTTTACTAGAGGGCTCCAGAGTCAAACTACCCAGGTTCTAATCCTAATGCTAGCACTACTTACTATTAAATTGAAACATGAAATTGCCCTCTTGGTAGGCAGGGGGCAAAAAATGAATCACCACCACTTGACATAGTTCAGTTTAGTAGGATCTCTAAAATCCATCCAAAAAATTAGAAATAATAGTTGCTTTGAGTAATCAATGAGATAATAAGAGGGTTTTGGTTGCGTGTGTGTGTGTGTGTGTGTGTGTGTGTATGCTCAGTCGTGTCTGACGGTGACCCCATGGACTGTAGCCTGCGAGGCTCCCCTGTCCATGGAATTTTTCAGGCAAGAATACTGAAGTGGATTGCCATTTTCTACTCCGTGGAATCTTCCCGACCCAGGGATCAAACCCGTGTCGTGTGCCTCCTACATTGGCAGGTGGATTTTTTACCACAGAGCCACCTGGGCTACAAAAGAGACAAATAAACAGTATGGTAAGACAGTGCTTCTCAAACTTAGGAATCACCTGGTGATCTGATTACAAGGCAGATCCTGATTCAGAGATTTGAGCTGGGCCCTAAGATTCTGCATTTCTAGTAAGCACCCAGATGATGCAGACACTGCTAGCCCAGGGCCAGTTTGAGTGACAAGTATTCCAAGATATTTCCCTTCTCTGATGAAAGGAGTCACTTGGGGTGTTTTGTTAAAAATACTCCTTCCCAGGTTCCTCCCCTGGAGGCTTTCATTCAATAGGTCTGTGATGGGGCCCAGGTGGCTTATTTTTAACAAATACCTGAAGGTGAGTCTCATTGTTAGAAAAGTATGAGAATCACTATTGTAAATAATAGAGAGAGAAACAAAATTCTATGTGAATTAAGAATAGGAAGAGATTATCTCTAACAGAGAGGTCAAAAAATGCTTCCCAGTGAAGGCAACCTGTAAAATAGGCCTGAAAAGATGAGTGAGATTTGACTCTAGCAGGATGTGGAAGCAAGCATTCCAGAGCAAGACTAGAATGAGTGAAAACAGAACTAGAATGCTTCGGTACACAGGAGACCATTGTGAGTCGTTCTATTAACTTGGAGGACAGGGTTCATGAAGGGGAAGCTCTCGAATACCAACTAAAGACATTAGAAACTTACTTTGAAAAACCAGAATGACAGTGACTATTCCTGAGCAGCGACATGATCAGAACTAGGCTTTTAGCACCATAGCTGTTCATGACTGACACTGGGCCAAGACTGGATGTAGAAGAATCATTGTAGATTCAGAAGCAGAGCCTGTGACTGGGAAGTTCGAGGGTTTAATGTGACAGGCCTGGGTGAGTTTTTGTCTCAGCTTCAAGAAGGGCAAAATGTCCATTTAAACATCTAGGTGTCCATGTGATATGTGATTTTCCAAGGTTTGTTTGTCCTCATCCTGGAGAGACTCATCAGCTAATGGCTCTGTAGAGCCCCACAGCGATGGGATGAAGGGAGAATCCTTTTCAATCACAAGATTAGTTCTTATCATCCACACAAATCTCAAGAAGCTTAGATGGTGTCCTCAGAGCTCACCCAAAACCTAACTTCTCTAAGAAGTTCCCTCTTGTCCTAAAACAGCATTTTCTGAGGTCCAACCCATGTACTCCAGAATAGTCAGGGACAAAACGAGCATGTCTCAGGAGAGCCACAGTCTCTCAAGTACAAGTACACTCATAAAACATTCCCCCTTTTATTTAAGATAATGTGGCAAAGTGTCTTACCTTTCTCCAAAGAGAGGATTCAGATGGATGGATGAATAGAGAAAATATCCTTAGGCATCACCCACACCAACTAGCATGCTAAATTCTACCTTCTGCTGCTGCTGCTGCTGCTGCTGCTAAGTCGATTCAGTCGTATCCGACTCTTCTCGACCCCATGGACTGCAGCCTACCAGGCTCCTCCATCCATGGGATTTTCCAAGCAAGAGTACTGGAGTGGGGTGCCATTGCCTTCTCCGAAATTCTACCTTCAAATGTCTTCAAACTCCAGCCCTTAAGTTCTCCTCCACACCACATGAGTGGCCCTCCCAGAATTCTGGCTGCACCAGCTCCCTCTGTCCAGAATTACTTCCATCTAAGGGCTGGCCACGGTATCCATTGGAGGACGGCGAATGGTGGCCAGTTGGAGGGTCTCTTAAGTATAATACTGTTCTACAATTAGACCAGTTCTGTAAGGAACAAGGGAAATGGGTAGAAGCAATGGCAACCCACTCCAGTACTCTTGCCTGGAAAATCCCATGGACGGAGGAGCCTGGTAGGCTGCAGTCCATGGGGTCGCTAAGAGTCGGGCATAACTGAGTGACTTCACTTTCACTTTTCACTTTCATGCACTGGAGAGGGAAATGGCAACCCACTCCAGTATTCTTGCCTGGAGAATCCCAGGGACAGAGGAGACTACTGGGCTGCCGTCTATGGGGTCGCACAGTCGGACACGACTGAAGCGACTTAGCAGCAGCAAGGGCTGGGAAAATCCCCTAGAGAAGGAAATGGCAACCCACTCCAGTATTCTTGTCTGGAGAATCCCATGGACAGAGCAGCCTGGCAGGCTACAGTCCATGGGGTCACAAAGAGTCAAATACGACTGAGTGACCAACACTTTCACTTTTGAGGGTCACTGGGGCCTCCAAGGCCCTCGTTAGCAAACTGCCTCCCAGCACTTTGGGGTCTGCCATCCCCGACACATTTGCTGCATAAGTGGTCGTGTTTCATCCAACAAGTCTCTGGGTCAGTATTGTTCCAGTTACAGGGAGTTTTTTATTCCCCTTAGTTCATAGTGTCAGATAGTCAGCCAAGGCGGACTTCTTAAGCACTTAAGTTATACCACCTCACACAGCTTTAAGCCTTTTCTCTTTAAATGACAAATGAAATTCAAGAGCTTTCTGAGAGGAGCTGGACTGGCCTGCATAAGGCGACTTGATTAAGATTTGTGTGTGTCCTGCAAGTTTTCTCAAAATAATAACAAAGGAAAACCCTTGTTTTGTATACAAGAATCTAGAAGAATTACAAAGGGAGTGGGCAGGGAGAAACAAAACCTTTGAGTAAGGCACTTGGTGGGCTTCCCTGGTGGCGCTAGTGGTAAAGAACCCACCTGCCAGTGCAGGAGACCAGGAGATGTGGGTTCAGTCCCTGGGTTGGGAAGATCCCCTGAAGGAGGAAATGGCAACACACACCAGTATTCTTACTTGGAAAATCCCACGGAAAGAGGAGCGTGGCGGGCTACAGTCCATAGGGTCACAAAGGGTCAGACACGACTGCGCACGCAAGGCACGTGGGGGACAAACAAAGGAATAATGGTTTCTCTCTTAAATTTGAAATCAGCAGTATTAAAGCTGCCTCCACAAGACCCAAATATACATAAAATATTTTTTAAAAAAAACGTTGTAATTCACGTGCACTTAGATATTTTTGCCTTGAAATAGCCGGCACAGCCGCCTCTCAGGTCCTACGCACTCTGCTGTGTACAGTACTTCTGTCACAGCTAAAAGGCATTAAGTAGTCCTGAAATAGTACTTTGTGTTAAAGCTTTTATTCTCTTTAATACAAACATTCTCTTTTATTCTCTTTATCATAGCCCACTGCTCCCGAGGATGTTTAAGGCATTCTCAGCAATCCTGCAGATTCACCACAGACCACCTAACTTTTTTTTCCTAGTTAATAGGTTAATAGTTCTGTAAAAGAGAAGCAATTCCAGCTTGCCCCTCAGATAACAGCTACCATTTATTATGTACCTTCTGTGCATGGGGCCCTTTGTATACAGTACAGCTTTACACTAGCCTGCCAGCATAGTTTTATTATTCCGTCCATTTTACAGATGAAGAAACTAAAATTCAGGAGCTAAAGCACTTGCCCAAAGCCACTAAGTTCAAAACCAAGAAGTGAACCCATGCTGACCTAGTTCCAGGGCTTGCCACCATGCTCTCCCAAATGACAAAGGCATTAACCTATTTCTGAACAGTTACCTGAAGTCCCAGGTTAAAGGTGGGGGTGGTGGTGAATGGAGTCCACATACATACTTTAATAGTCGATCCTCATCGGTTATCTCCAACCCTTCTGAGATCGCACGCTTCCAAACTTCACCATAGCAAACTACAATTCTTTCTCTCAGCTCATTCCATTTTCACACTAGAACAGTTGTGCCTCTGTGGCCACCGTACAAATCCCATACAAATCAAATTAAGGTATTGGTAGGCAGAAGTTGGGGATTGCCCAGTTTCCTTCATCACAGCTGAATGTGGTAAGGGCTAACATTCACCAGAAAACAGTGACATAGAATCTAAGAAGTGTGCTGCTGCTGCTAAGTCGCTTCAGTCGTGTCCGACTCCGTGCGACCCCATAGACGGCAGCCCACCAGGCTCCCCCGTCCCTGGGATTCTTCAGGCAAGAACAACTGGAGTGGGTTCCCATTTCCTTCTCCAGTGCATGAAAGTGAAAAGTGTAAGTGAAGTCGCTCAGTCGTATCCGACTCTTAGCGACCCCATGGACTTCAGCCTGCCAGGCTCCTCCATCCATGGGATTTTCCAGGCAAGAGTACTGGAGTGGGGTGCCATTGCCTTCTCCAAAGAAGGGTGTTAACATCCCCAAAGAGGACAAGCTTTCCACCCTAAAAACAACTATCGCAAAGTCAATTGTATGATTTTCCAGGCACTTTAATTTACACCACCAGGAAAAAAAGCAAGTATATAGCACTTTTTCTTAATCACTTTAAGACATGTTTTGTCCCTTCAGCTTAATAAAATCATATGGCTTTGTTCACATGCATAAACTCAGATTTGAGAAAATATTCTTGGCCAACACTTGGATTCTCTTTTAGCTCCACATAACCGGGAGAGAAGGTCCATCTGCAGTATCCCCTCTTTAAACAAATTCACTCCACATTATGGAAGCCCTGTGAGTATGCTGATTTACTGCTTACACCAGAGTTTGGGGAAGCTGGCCTCAGGGCTAGAGGGCAAGCTGCATCACATTTGCTTAACTGCATGTTTCGGTTAACCAAAAGCCAGCTAATCAGAACCACAGGGTATTCAGTGAACTCCTTTACATCCATCTATAAAATAGATTCCTGAGACCAAATGAAATTTGCTGAACCAAGTGTGCTGCTCTCATTAGCTCATTACCCTTGATGTTCATTCATAAAAGATAATTTTGGTCAGACTAGTGGTCATTTAGGGGAAAATTCATATCCTAACAAACCTCAACAGTGGAAACAGTGTCAGACTTTATTTTGGGGGGCTCCAAAATCACTGCAGATGGTGACTGCAGCCATGAAATTAAAAGACCCTTACTCCTTGGAAGGAAAGTTATGACCAACCTAGATAGCATATTGAAAAGCAGAGACATTACTTTGCCAACAAAGGTCCGTCTAGTCAAGGCTATGGTTTTTCCAGTGGTCATGTATGGATGTGAGAGTTGGACTGTGAAGAAAGCTGAGCACCGAAGAATTGATGCTTTTGAACTGTGGTGTTAGAGAAGACTCTTGAGAGTCCCTTGGACTGCAAGGAGATCCAACCAGTCCATTCTGAAGGAGATCAGCCCTGGGATTTCTTTGGAAGGAATGATGCTAAAGCTGAAACTCCAGTACTTTGGCCACCTCATGCGAAGAGTTGACTCATTGGAAAAGACTCTGATCTGGAGGGATTGGGGGCAGGAGGAAAAGGGGATGACAGAGGATGAGATGGCTGGATGGCATCACCAACTCAATGGACGTGAGTTTGAGTGAACTCTGGGAGTTGGTGATGGACAGGGAGGCCTGGTGTGCTGCGATTCATGGGGTCGCAAAGAGTCGGACATGACTGAGCAACTGTACTGAACTGAACTGAACTGAACTGACAAACCTCATGATGACCAAATAGCATTCATATGAAAGAAGTGGCTCTACGTCAAGACCAGAGTCAAAAGTGGAATGCTGGAGTCTTATTGATTTCCAGGGCACCTTCCCTAACCACAGGAGCTGCACCCAAAAATTCATGCTGCAATTTTTGCCAGGCTAGGAGTTGAGACAGGGAAAAGCAGAGCACATTGTCTGTTTTCTATTTAGGGTTAGGACCATATTTGGGGCAAGGGGAGGAAACAAGTGGAACACAATGTGCTTGTATCTACTTTCCTCTCCTTTTGCCCACAATGTTTCTCTTCTGCAGTTTCCTTGATGATAGAATATCCTATCCTTCTTTCTTTCTGTCCTTCCTTCTCTTTTTCCCTTCTTTCCTCCCATATGTGCCTGGGCAGTTTCTATCTGTTGATAAGCTAAGGGAAGGAAGAAAAGAGGGTGAGGAGGGGAATGCAACCTTGGAATTAAGCTCTGGAAAACAAAATAAGCAGCCAACAGATGACTCATGTAGAGAGTTTTGACTTTAGTGTGCAGGTCTATAGAGAGATGTGGGTTTGAATCCCACCCAGAAGCTATAGATCAAGGAAAGGCTATGTCTTTCTTCTATCCCTCCTACCTCATTCCTAACCTAATTGAGACCATACCCACCCTCAGAGACTCTATAAAGAACGAGATGTGAACGCAAATAGCTGCGGCTCATCCATGATGTAGTCATTAGCTGCCTCACGTTTCCCTTATTTTCCACGGCAACTCCAGTACAGAATAATAAGCATAGAGTTGGAGATCTTCAGCTACCACATGGAAAAACCCAGTGGAGGGAAGGTTGGGAAGCCCACAGAGCAGCAGCCACATATGGAAGGAAATATGACTCTCCTCGGGAAAACGAGCGCCCAGGAGCAGATGCTGATTACTACACAAAGGCAGGGCAGACAACTCAGCTTTTGTTCTTGATGGTTTACTCACTACTCTGAGGTGACTTACTGTATTTCTAGGAGTCAAAAAAGTCTGATGGTAGGGAATGAACTGGACTTTGAGTCACAAAAATCTTCCTGATGTGTTTGTTCAACTGTGATTCCAAAAGAGCTTTGTTTCCCCTGAAAGGAGACTTAGTCCCTTCCAGCAGTTAGGAAGATGAGATAATGGGCTCTTTTTTTTTTTTTTACAGTCAAATTTTTCTTTTATTGAACTTTGTGTGTGTGTGTATATATATATATACATTAGTAAACATAAATAAAAATTAAAAATAAAACAAGTGTTCAGTAATAGTCCTTAGTGGGCAAATTATATTAATACATTTTTTTGGAAAATAAAGGAAAAACATACCTATGTTTTAGTTAGTTGCAAAAATAAATGCTAACATTTTGTTTTCAAGCTTTCACTTCTGCAACTTGGTGGGATGATCTGGGAGAATGATAGTGGGCTTTTAAATGTTTCACCAACGCTTGTCCCATAGGCCTCCTCCATCCGTGTGACTTGTCCCTCGTAGCCACAGTGGACATAGGAGCTGATGCACATATCCACATACCCAGCTAAGAATAAATCAATAATTGTTTCATTCTCTCCATTCCCCCTGAAGCCTCAGTATCTCACCCCTGGAATACTACACTTGCTGGGCTCTCTTACATTAGAATACAGCAGCCCAATAAATAAGCCTAACCACTTCTTTAATCAGATGGTCTCCCTACTCAAAAACCTAAGTTCCTGCTTGCTGAAGCAAGTCTAAAGTCCATTAGCTGGGTACTTAAGGCTGCCCCTAATTTAATACTCCAATACGCCTTCCCAATCTTATTTCCCAATAATTTGCAAGATTCACTCCTAAGTGAGAATATGTGTGCATAGTCATGTCTGATTTTGTGACCCCACGGACAAGGGCCTGCCAGGGTCCTCTGTCCATGGGATTCTCCAGGCAAGAATACTGGAGCAGGTTGCCATTTCCTACTCTAGGGTATCTTCCATGTCTCTTGTATCTCCCGCACTGGCAGGCGAATTCTTTATCACTGGGCCTCCTACAAAGCCCAGTTCACCCCTGAGCACCTCTCCGTTGTAAGCTACACACGTTGTGGAGTTTTCTACTTGTGCCTCTTTACTCCTCATAACTGTCTGAAATCCACCGTCTGTGTTAACCCTACTCCAGCACTGAAGCCCCATCACCCGGCAACTTCCTCTCACGCTGAAGACCCCTTCCTCTGAACTCCTACAGAATATATAGTCTGTCCCAAGTAGACTGCAATTAATTACTGTGGCAGAGAGTAATTTTTCCCCAAATTTTTCTCATCATTCTCTTCTTTCTTTTAAGTAATAGCATCCTCTTTTTTATTTAAGCATAGGAGGCCCATCTGGGGACTACATGTCTTAATTTCTGTCTACACATACAACTTAATGTGAGCTGAAATCAATTATACAACTTTTCTACATCTTATAAAAAAGATATTATCTTAAATTTTTTGAAAATTTCAATTCTTCTTAAGCAATTAGTAGGACTATCACAGAGAGAATCAATAAGGATATAGAACATCTTTTAAAACACTGTAAACCAGTTTGACCCAATTGATATTTATTGAAGTACTAAACCAAATAACAAACAAATACACATTCAGTTCAAATGCTTGTGAAACATTCACCAAGATAGACTACTTAGCTTGGCTATAAAAAGGTTTTAATAAGTTAAAAGGATTGATATTATACGTAATATGTTCTAGACCACAAGAGAATAAAAACATTTTTAAATACAGAAATTTTCCAAATATTTGCAAATTAAATGACACATTTGTAAGGTCTGAGGAGGCCTTACAAATAGCTGAGAAAAGAAGAGAAGCTAAAAGCAAAGGAGAAAAGGAAAGATATACCCATTTGAATGAAGAGTTCCAAAGAATAGCAAGGATAAATGAGTGATCAATGCAAAGAAATAGAGGAAAACAATAGAATGGGAAAGACTAGAGATCTCTTCAAGAAAATTAGAGATACCAAGGGAACATTTCATGCAAAGATGGCCACAATAGGGACAGAAATGGTGTGGACTTAACAGAAGCAGAAGATATTAAGAAGAGGTAGCAAGAATACACAGAAGAACTATACAAAAAAGATCTTCATGACCCATATAACCATGATGGTGTGATCACTCACCAGAGCCAGATATCCTGGAATGTGAAGTCAAGTGAGCCTTAGGAAGCATCACTATGAACAAAGCTAGTGGAGGTGATGGAATTCCAGTTGAGCTATTGCAATTCCTAAAAGATGATGCTGTTGAAGTGCTGCGCTAAATATGCCAGCAATCTGGAAAACTCAGCAGTGGCCACAGGACTGGAAAAGGTCAGTTTTCATCCCAATCCCAAAGAAAGGCAATGCCAAAGAATGTTCAAACTACTGCACAATTGCACTCATCTCACACGCTAGAAAATTAATGCTCAAAATTCTCCAAGCCAAGCTTCAACAGTATGTGAACCATGAACTTCCAGATGTTCAAACTGGATTTAGAAAAGGTAGAGGAACCAGAGATCAAATAGCTAATATCCACTGGATCATCAAAAAAGCAAGAGAATTCCAGAAAAAACATCTATTTCTGCTTTATTGACTATGCCAAAGCCTTTGACTGTTGGATCATAACAAACTGTAGCAAATACTGAAAGACATGGGAATACCAGACCACCTGACCTGCCTCCTAAGACATCTGTATGCAGGTCAGGAAGCAATAGTTAGAACTAGACATGGAACAACAGACTGGTTCCAAATAGAGAAAGGAATACGTCAAGGCTATATCTTGTCACCCTGCTTATTTAACTTATACGCAGAGTACATCATGAGAAATGCCGGACTAGATGAAGCTCAAGCTGGAATCAAGATTGCTGGGAGAAATATCAATAACCTCAGATATGCAGATGACACCACCGTTATGGCAGAAAGTGAAGACGAACTAAAGAGCCTCTTGATGAAAGTTAAAAAGGAGAGTGAAAAAGTTGGCTTGAAGCTCAACATTCACAAAAGTAACACCATGGCATCCGGTCCCATCACTTCATGGCAGATAGATGGGAAAACAATGGAAACAGTGAGAGACTAGTTTTTTGGGCTCCAAAATCACTGCAGATGGTGACTGCAGTCATGAAATTAAAAGATTTTGCTCCTTGGAAGAAAAGTTATGACCAACCTAAACAGCAAAACACCAATACAGTATACTAACGCATATATATGGAATTTAGAAAGATGGTAACAATAACCCTGTGTATGAGACTGCAAAAGAGACACCGATGTATAGATCAGTCTTATGGACTCTGTGGGAGAGGGAGAGGGTGGGGAGATTTGGGAGAATAGCATTGAAACATGTATAATATCATGTATGAAACGAGTCGCCAGTCCAGGTTCGATGCACGGTACTGGATGCTTGGGGCTGGTGCACTGGGACGACCCAGAGGAAGGGTAGGGGAGGGAGGAGGGAGGAGGGTTCAGGATGGGGAACACGGGTATACCTGTGGCGGATTCATTTCGATATTTGGCAAAACTAATACAATATTGTAAAGTTTAAAAATAAAATAAAATTTAAAACCTGTTAAAAAAAATAAAATAAAAATAAAAAGCAGAGACGTTACTTTGCCAACAAATGTCCGTCAAGTCAAAGCTATGGTTTTTGCAGTAGTCATGTATGGATGTGATAGTTGAACTATAAAGAAAGATAAGTGCTGAAGAATGGATGAAGAATTGAACATGGTGTTGGAGAAGACTCTTGAGAGTCCCTTGGACTGCAAGGAGAATCAACCACTCCATCCTAAAGGAAATCAGTCCTGAATACTCACTGGAAGGATTGATGTTGAAGCTGAAACTCCAATAATCTGGCCATCTGATGCGAAGAGCTCACTCATTTGAAGAGACCCTGATTCTGGGAAAGATTGAAGGCAGAGGAAGAAAGGGATGACAGAGGATGAGGTGGTTGGATGGCATCACCAACTTGATGGACATGAAGATGAGCAAGCTTCAGGAGTTGGTGATGGACAGGGAGGCCTGGCATGCTGCAGTCCATGGGGTCACAAAGAGTTGGACATGACTGAGTGACTAAATTGAATTGAACTGAATCGACACATTTCTAAATAACCATCGGTCAAAGAATAAATCAAGAAAGAGATTAGAAAGTATGTTTAACTGAATAAAAATAAAAATAATATACCATAGTTTGTGAGATGAAGCTAATAAGTGCTTATAGGAAAATATATAGCTTTAAATGCATATATTAGAGAAGAAAAGATTAATACCCACTAGCTAACAATAACCCTAAGAAGCTAGAAAAGGAATATCAGATTAAGCCTAAACTATATAAAAAGAACTAGATAATAAAGAGTAGAAATAACTGTATCATACAAGAAGCAAATAATAGGGAAAATCAATAAAACAAAATGTTGGTTCTTTGAAAATATCAATAAATTAAAACATTAGGAATAGCACAGAAGATATGACTATAGATTCTAACATACTATAAGAGACACATAAGAGAATATTATTAACAACTTTATAACAAGAAATCTGACAACTTGAATAAAATGGACAAATTCCTCAAAAGAAATAAATTACTAAAACAGACACAAGAAGTGAACGAGTCGCCAGTCCAGGTTCAAGGCACATTGCTGGTTGCTTGGGGCTGGTGCACTGGGACGACCCAGGGGGATGGTGTGGGGAGGGAGGAGGGAGGAGGGTTCAGGATGGGGAACATGTGTATACCTGTGGTGGATTCATTTAGATATTTGGCAAAACCAATACAATATTGTAAAGTTTAAAAATAAAATTAAATTAAAAAAAAAGAAGTGAAAAAAATCTGAATAATCCTATTTTATACTAAAAAATAAATCTACAATAAAAAACTTTCCTTAAAGAAAACTCCAGTCCCTGATATCTTCACCAGTAAATTCTATAAAATGTTTAAGGAAGAAATAATACAATCTTTCAAAAGTACCTCAAAAAAATTAAGGAAGAAATGTGTCAAAATTCACTTTATGAGGCCAGCATAATCCTGATACCAGAAAGACATCATAAGAAAAAAAAAAAAAAGACCAAAACCCCTTATGATTATAGACACAAAAAGTCTTTACAAAATATTAGTAAATTGAATCTCATAATACATAAAATTGCTACAGATCTTCCTCAACTTATAATGGGGTTGCGTCCCAATAAACTCATCATGACTTGAAATGCATCTATTACATCTAACCTACCAAACTTCAAACCTGAGTCTCCTGCATTGCATGCAGATTCTTTACTCTCTGAGCCATCAGGGGAGCCCATTGATAAGCACAGCCTCCCCAAAATATGTTCAGGACACACACATTAACCTACAACCAGCAAAATCATCTAACCAAAGCTTATTTTATAATAAGGTGTTGAACATCTCACATAATTTATTAAATACTATACTGAAAGTGAAAATCAGAATGGTTGTAGTGGTAGAGAATGTGTGTGAGTACGATGGTTTTTTACCATTCTGATCCTGTGGCTTACTGGGAGTGGAGACTTGTAGGCACTGCCTACCATCATGAGAGAGTATGGCACTGCACATCACTAGCTCAGGAAAAGATCAAAATTCAAAATATAGTTTCTAATGAATGCATTTTCCTTTTGCAAATCAAACCACAGTACGTCAGGGACCACCGTACTATATCCTAACTAAGTTGGGGAAGGGGGTGGGGCAGGGAGTATTCCAGGATTACAATGCAGTAACATGTGAATATCAATCAGTGTAATTTAGTACATTAACAAAATAATGAAAAAAAACCCATATGATCATCTTAATAGTTGCAGAAAAAGCATTTGAAAAATTGAACAACCATTTGTGATAAACACTCTCAGTAAACTAAGAATTGAAGGAGTCTTCCTCAACTTTATAAAGTAAATCTATAAAAGATCTACAACTACTATCATACGTAATGATGAAGAACTGAATGCTTTCTCCCTAAGATTAGGAATAAGCAGGATGTTGCTTTCACCAGTTTCTGTTCAACAAAGGCATACCTGCATACCTTGGAGATACTGAGGGTTCAATTCCTGACCACCACAATAAAGCAAATATTGCAGTAAAGTGAGTCACAGGAATTTTTTGGCTTCCCTGTATATATACTCTGATGTGCTCAGTCATGGTCGACTCTTTGTGACCCCATGGACTGTAACCTGTCAGTTTCCTCTGTCCATGGAATTTTCCAGGCAAGAATACTTGAGTGGGTTGCCATTTTCTTCTACACAGTACATATGTATATATAAGTTGTACTCACACTACACTGTAGTCTATTAAGTGTACAATAGCTTTATGTCTTTAAAATGTATAAACCTTAATTAAATATATTTTATTGCTAAAAAATGTTAATCACCATCTGATAATGCAGTATTGTCACAAACTTTCAATTTATAAAAATACAAAATCTGCAAAGCACAGTAGAGTGAAGCACAATAAAATGAGGTGTATCTGTACAGACTGTAAAAGAAGTAAACATCTTTATTTACATAAGACACATCCATTTAAATGGAAAAGTCTACAAGTTTTATGTTAATAGCTATTAGAATTAATAAGTAAAATTAGCAAGTCTGCATTATACAAAGTCAATACACTGGTATTGTCCTCATACTGAAAGTGAAAGCGTTAGTCATGTCCAGATTTCTGTGACCCCATAGATTGTAGCCCACCAGCCTCCTCTGTCCATGTTATTCTCCAGGCAAGAATACTGGAGTGGATAGCTATTCCCTTCTCCAGGGAACCTTCCAGACCTAGGGATCAAAGCCGGGTCTCCTGCATTGCAGGCAGATTTTTTACAGTCTGAGCCACCAGGGAAGCATCTTCATTATGGAGGGGATGAGAATATGCCACCCCAAATACGCCAGTTTGGCACAAGGATATTTTGAGATGAAGGCAATTGAGAAAAAGTAACCATAGGAAAAGCTTTCTGCTCTCCCGCCACTTGCTTAAAAGCAGGGCATAGATATCCCTTTGAGAAAATGTCCCCTTCTCCTCTTCTGTACCAGGAAGGTGACACCAATGTGAGTCTACATAAACAAACATTACTAACTAACCCTTATCTTTCATTAGTTCCCTTATAATTAACATACCTCCCACATTTACTACTTCTAGAAACCCAAACCCTTTTCCTTTGTCTAATCACACTCTACAATTTATCACCCTTTGCTGAAATGAAACATAAGCCCCCCCAAAATAACTGCTTCTTTGAGTTTCACTTCTAATCTATAAGCTCCTGTGAACATAAAAATATTAATAAATGTGTATTCCTTTTCTCCCATTAATCTGCCTTTCCTCCATTTACTTCATAAACCCCAGTCACAAGTATAGAGGGTAAATGAAAAGTTTTCCAATTTTTTTGAAAACTATATAACAATACATTTAGAAAAACAAAAACATGAAATACATAGACATAAATATACTGAAGATGTGTATCTGAAAACCACAAAACATTGCTGAGGGAAATTAAAGATCTTGAGATGTCAGGTCTCTCCCACCACTGATCTATATATTTAAAACAATCATAATGAAAACTCTAGCAGTCTCTTTTGTGAAAACTGAAAAGCCAATCCCAAAACCCACATGGAATATAGTGGACTTAGGATAGCCAAAGCAATTTTGAAAAGGAAGCACAAAGTTGGATGAAAACACTGTTTGATTTCAAAAATTATTATATAAAGCTTCTTATTCAAAACAGTGTCGTGTTTGTATAAGATTAAATATATAGGTCATTGAAATAGACCACACAAATATAGAGAGTTTACTTTTCAAAAAGAGCCAGGGTAATTCAATGAGGAAAGAATGGTCTTTTCAACAAATAGTGCCAGAACAACTGGATACCTATGTGTGTGTTGTTGGACGGGTGGGGGGGGGGGCGGGGGGACAGTGGGGATTACCTTTAACCCTTGGCTCTCAACAAACACAAGAATTAATTCAAATTGAATCATCAACTGAAATGTTAAGGCTAAATTGTAGTATTTTTAGAAGAAAACATAAGAAAGTACCTTTTGACACTGGGTTATATAAAGATTTCTTAAGCCACATAAAGCAAGAACCATGAAAAAAAATTAATGAATTGGACTTCTTCAACATTAAAAACTTCAGTTCCCTGAAAGATCCCATTAAGTAAATGAAAAGACAAGCTACCTTGGAGAAGATATTTCCAGTTCATGTATCTGACGTGGACCTTGTATCCATAATATAAAAAGAACTCTTGTTTTTCAGTATTAAGAAGAGAACCCAAGTTTTTTAATGGGTAAAAGATTTTAACAGATATTTCACACACAAAAACACATAAATAGTCAACCATCACATAAATGACATGCAGTATTATTACTCATTGGGGGATGCAAATTAAAACTGCAATGAATGTCACTACACAGCTACTAGAATAGCTAGTCAAATAAAGAGTTAATAAGAAGTATTGATGAGGCTGTAAAGTACTTGGAATTCTTACACTGCTGGTGAGAGTGTCAGGCACTATAACCACTTCTGAAATTAGTTCAGCAGTCCTGTGAAGTTCAATATGTACTTCCCATATCATTGAGCAATTCTACTACAAAGTATTTTCTCAAGAGAACTACTTGTACACAACTGTTCATAGCAGCTATATTCTTAGAAGTCCAAACCTGGAAATAACCCAAATGTCCATCGATAGAAGGATGGATAAATAAACTATTGTATATTTACAACATAGAATACTACACAGCAATAAAAATGAACAAAGTACTGATACAACAAAATTAATGAACCTCAGCAAAAGAAACAGATACAAATGAGTATAGTACAAGGTACATTGCTGGGTTGTCACTAGCATGAAATTGAGAGTGAGTGTCTGCTTAACTTTGTATCTTAGGCACCTCATTTGCGTCCCCCTTGTCCCAGCCTGAAAGTTCTCACTGTATAGTTCCATTTATGTGAAACTCTAGGACAGGCTAAACTAATCCATAGTGACAGAAAGCAGATCTCTGGCTGCCTCAGGCCAAGAGTAGATGGAATTTACTGCAAAAGGCTCAGGGGAACTTATGGGAGTGATGGAAATGTTCGGTGTCTTGATTGGGGTGATGGTTAAATGGCTGTAAACACGTGTCAAAATCCATTAGACTGTATGCTTAAAATAGGCACATTTTACTTTTTGTTAATTATACCTCTATAATACTGACTTTTTAAAAGAAGGCATTGCTCATGCTCTGCTCTGTCCCGCTGGCCTTGCTGTGAGCTGAGTGTGGAGTGGGCAGGGATAAGCCAGCTTCATCCACTGCAGAACAACAAGGAAAAGAAACCTGGAGCCCAATTCACCTTGAGGGCTAGACAATTGATTCCTGGAGAGGAATAAGCTTCTCTCTTGTTTGAGTCACTGTACTTTTGAGACATTAGATAAAACAGCTTAACTTGAGCCCCAACCAATACAATTACATGTAATTAAGAATTTTTATCAAATATTTTCCTGTGTATTAGCCTTATCTATTTGAAATAGACCATAAATTCTTCATAAGGCAGGCCTAGAGGAAAATGAGTCTTTAAGCCCCTAATCATTCAGGACATACAGGCTCATCAATTACAGACACACCCCATGCTTTGCTCTTGCCCACAGCACCTCATCTAATTGAACTCTGCAGAGGTGGCCCATACAGAGCCAGCCAGAATGTATGACTAGTTCTTTCTATGTCCCAGTAATATTCAACACTTAAGCAAATACTGGAGTCATTTCACAGTCTCCTGCTTAAAAAAAAAAAAAGAGAGAGAGAAATTCTTTAAAGAAATAGCAGTACATAGATAATTAGGAATACATTAAGAATATTATGAATTCTTAAAATGGCTAATGATAATATTGAGAAATTCAGAGTCCATGTGACACCAAAATAATCAAGCAGTTCAAGAGAAGAATGTGACTAGATTATCAAAAGACTATACACACACACAAACACATGCTATTAAATGCAACTTTTAATTCATTTTATTGATACTGTATAAACGTATCAGTATATCATTCTTCCCACTAATTTACTAGAATCTAAATTCACTTATATTTTGGGACATTGGAAAAAATAAAAGTGATAAACCATTTTTATGATAAAGATGATAGCCATTTTTCAAAATGGCTAGGTCGTAGCAATAGTTTTAACACAATTTTATACCTCAAATAAAATACAATGAGATGAAGAAATGGGGGGTAAAAGTTAGTATCATAAATTGATGACTGGCTCCTTTTCTTCACTGAGTACCCGCTATGTGCAGGGTCTCATCCAAAATTCTAAACACATGAAGATATGTGGGCTGAAGCCCCTGTAGGTAACAGTCTTAAATCCTATGCTCAGTTTATAGCAGCAGCTGTCTGTTAACTTTGTTACTTTTGTTACTTTTTAAAACTGGTGAATTGGAATTTCAGGACTGGGAGACCTGTATTTTACTTAGAACATGCTGGTCTAAATCCCTTTGTGGCATCCACCCTCATTTCCAGGGTTTTAAATTTCTATATATAACCTACTAAATGAGTAAAGGGATAACATTAGTTGAAAAGTCATGAAACCCCACAGGAAATTTAAAATCAACCGTGTAAAATCATTAGATATTGTTTCATCAGAAACTCACAACTTTTTTCATTTAACAGAATTCAATATAAAAAGAACATTTCCTATTTGAGTCCCATAAAATTTGACTTTAAAAAATTCAAATTTTAACCAGGATATATTTTAAATGTTTAACTTTTTAAAGTCAAAAATAAGCAAGACTTAAAATTCACTGATAGAAGACAGTCATTTCTTTCTCCCTCCTATGTGAATGAGATAACTACACTTACCCATTATTAGCCAACTTTAAATGAAGGAACACCAAAATTGAAATACACAGCCTGTCAATTCTTAAAATACCCTGTTTTCTTTAGTCTCATTTCTTCATTTTATCTCTAAGAACTTAACAAGAAATAAAGCTGCTGCTGCTGTTGCTGCTAAGTCATTCAGTCGTGCCTAACTCTGTGTGACCCCATAGACGGCAGCCCACCAGGCTCCCCCATCCCTGGGATTCTCCAGGCAAGAACACTGGAGTGGGTTGCCATTGCCTTCTCCAATGCATGAAAGTGAAAAGTGAAAGTGAAGTCGCTCAGTCATGTCCGAATCTTAGCAACCCCATGGACTGCAGCCTACCAGGCTCCTCCGTCCGTGGGATTCTCCAGGCAAGAACACTGGAGTGGGTTGCCATTTCCTCCTCCAATGCATGAAAGTGAAAGTGAAAGTGAAGTTGCTCAGTCGTGTCCAAATCTTAGCGACCCCAAGGACTGTAGCCTACCAGGCTCCTCCGTCCATGGGATTTTCTAGGCAAGAGTACTGGAGTGGGGTGCCATTTCCCTCTCCAAGAAATAAAGCTACACCATGTTAAATCATAGGTGTTAAGAAAGATTTTGCTTTCTTAGAGATGTTACAGCCATGCCCCAGGAATAGTTTCCTTCAATGCAGTCCTTCTGCTTATAAGATGGAAACATAAGATGCAATTTCTGAGTAACTACAAGCAAGGTACCACACATGTGTCATCTTTAGGAGACAGGAGGAAAATAAACTCTCAAACACACACACACACACACACATACATACCCTTCCACCACCTACTTACAAGATTTTCTTCTGAGATTGGCTAGCATTAAGATCCTGACAAGGTACCAAATTACTGGCAAAGAAATTCTTTGGAGTCATACATTGACAGCTCCTCTGGAGTTCTATAGAGTGATCCTTATCATGAGTGTGGCCTTGTATCCTTTCCTTCCATATTTCCTTGGGGTGGAATATATCTTCTCTGCGCAAACACAGTTAAAGAGGGAACTCTGCTTCTTGGCCACACACACGCACCCCTCTGCCTACTGCTTCATAAGTTACCTCTCACCTCCAAGTCCAAGGGAGGGAAACTGTTCATCTAACCCGCCTGAGTCCAGGACTTAGACTGGACCAGGATACAGGGAGTGCCTGAAAGCAGGAGCCCTTCTGTTTTCCTGCCTCCGCATGGGTGACAAGTGAGGCCGGGCTGCAGGGCTCACCTCTTCCCCTACAGCTGCAAATAGTCAGCTCTCCTGCTCACTCTCGATCACTCTCCATCTCACTCCACACCGTCACTCCTTCCCTTCCACCTCCTCTACTCAAGATTATGGAGCTTTCAGATTCAAAAGCAACCACACAGGAGGCCTCACCTGGGCCTGGAGCCTCACCTATTCAAATACAACTTTTATAAAATGAGATTATTGTGTTCTTCTCAAATACTAATAAGATGGTGTATTAGCCAGGGTTCTCCAGAGAAGCAGATCTAATAGGACATATATAGACATATAAAGAGGAAATTTATTATAGGAATTGGCTCATGTGGCTAAGGAAGCCAAGAGGTCCCATGATCTGCCATCTGCAAGCTGGGAAACAGGAAAGCCAGGGGTGTAACTCAGTCCAAGTCCAAATTCCTGAGAATCAAGAGGCTAATAGTACAGCTCCCAGTCTGAGTCTGAAGGCCCTAGAACCAGGAGTTCCGGTGTCCACGGTCAGGAAAAGATGATATCTTAGCTCAAGCAGAGAAAACAAACTTGTCCTTCCTCTGCCTTTTTGCTTTACTCAGAACTTCAGAGGATTGGATGATGCCCACCTGCATTTGTGAGGGCAATCTAACTAAGTCTACTGAACCAAATGCTACTCTTTTCCAGAGACACCTTCACAGACACACCCAGAAATAATGTTTACCAACTAACTGCATGTTCATCTCCTTAGCCCAGTACAGTTAATACATAAAATTAACCATCACAAGTGGTATTTAGTTTCCTATTTGGCTATTGTTTACTACTGTGTGCTCCCTCCACAGGGATCTCCCCCCAAAAAAGAAGGGTGATGATTGGAATTCCCAAATGCTGCCCTGAACCCCTGAGAGGAAACGTGGAACTTCCCCTTCTTGTCATTCTGCATTGACCAAGTTGCGAAGCAGACTCAAAACAACCATAATGTGTTCAGGTGAACAATAATCCGCAATTCTCAGTTACAACACACTGCCTCACTTGAATTCCATACACCTCTATGCATCTGGTACAATGAAGATTATCAACTCTGTCTGTAATAGCAACACTACAGCTAAGAAGAACTGTTGGCTCACAGAGTGAGTTTACAGAAGGGCCAGGACCAGAAGCTGAGACCTACACTTTGTCAGGACATTTCCCTCCAGGAACTGCTGTAGCCTCTCAGTGTTCATTTGCTTCTAAAAGGGACAACTGGAAAAAAAATTTTTTTAATAAAAAGCACAACTGAAACTGTATTTAGAAAACATGTCAGGGGGATTTTGTGGCAATTCAGACATAAGAAGAGTATGCCAGTATATGTCTGTGTGTACACGTAAGCTGGCAAAGGACCAGAGCATGAAAGGAATACACATCATTATTTGACCTAGCACAATTTTAGTGGGTCTTATTACTTTTTGAAAATTATTCCATACCTAAGCTTGTCCATTCTCCTGTCTTTTGGAAATTTGCACAATAGTGATTGTCCTCATAACCTCTTTCTGTTGACTGGTCTCAGTTTAATACAGGGACTCGTACCAGATTTCCCCACCAATAGGAAGTAATTACAAATACTACCATATACAGTGATGTCACAGCCTTCTTTTCTTCCATAGAATAGACAACACACATCTAAAACAAAAAGATTTTGTCACTAGTAATAAAAAAAGTCCACTTGTTGGCTGTTTTCTCTTCTACCATACTTCTTATCTACCAAGTATTACTTATAAACTAGAACTATAGAATTTAACTAGAGTACACCCAGTACCAATAAAAAAATGAGAAGAATTAAAAAGGAGGTCATCAGGCATCCTTACTGGTATTAAATAGACAAGTTAGCCCTGAGATGGTTGGCACAGAGATCAAACTAATGTTTCAGAATAAAAATAAATCCCTACTGTGATAAAATAAAAACAATTTTGGCTCAAAATCAGAAACTCACTATGGTTATTAATAGTAACAGCCTACACACAGAGTACAGCCAGACTGTAGCTATGGAGCAAAGGAACAATAACAACCACATTAAACAGACTTAGCAGGTAATGGAGCTTCAACCAGCTGGAGTGAAACCAAATGAACCTCCCTAGTTTATTCCCATGGAGAAACTCTTTTTGCCAAGTTCCCACATGACAAATGCTGCCCGGGATGACTACAAGACACAGACCAGTGTAAGTGTTGACAGACTCATTAGGTCTGGGGTGGCCATCAGACTGCTCTAATGAACAGGATATGTGTCCTGTTTGCTCACAGGTGTCATTTGGCTAAAGAATCTAACCAATTTGCATATGCTGGAGTCTTAAACAATGCTCTCATCAAACATCTGGGTTGATAGAGTTGTAAAATGAATTCCATGGTATTTCCATGAATTATGTATACCATCACATCTTTTCATCAGTTGCAAAGCTTAGTTGTTTATAGGATGAAAAGGGGACTCTGAATCCTGAGACCTTTGCCAAATAGTTGAGGTAACTTGATTCCTCCATCTGTTAAATGGTGATAACATATTACTTTACCCTGCTTGATTTTGTTTTGACTTTAACCAATTCATTTGTTGGGTTTTTTTCCTTCATTAAATACTTATGGGGTACCCGCTAATATGCTGGCCACTATTTGGGAGTATGGTGGGTGGAAGGCTAACGGGATTCAGCAATGAATAAACAGACAAATATTCCTGCCCTGTGGAACTTATACCAGCTGTGGGGGAGGGAGAGGACAGCACAACTAACAGTAAACACATAAACAAGCAAAATGGATATGACATCAAAATGTTACAAATGCTATGCAAACAATTTTGTGTGAAGGGAGATAGGGATTGCCATGGTGATAGTGGCTTCCTGTTTCAAATGGAGGGATCAGGGAAGTCCTCACTGATAAAATGTCAAAAAAGTTGAAAACATCTCATTGTTTGTATCTTCCCAAAAGATAGAAAATACCTGGACAAGTGAAGAGTACATTTCAGAAACAACAAGGCAGTCCTCTATTCATTTTGAGCTCCCTGTTCCAATCCTCTCCTGAAGTCATAATGAATTATCTGAATGCTTATGAGTCAATATTGTATGTTATTTGGAATCAATCAAAATTTCATCCTCAAACACTGTTAGTTTTCCACTGGGGAGTATTGAAAGACACCATCATTTGAGAAGAGATCAGAAAGTTGAAATCTGGGGCTGTGAGGGTCCAGTCCCCACTCTGTTAATATTTTTGTAACTTTACACAAGTAGTTGTTTTGTTTATTTGTCTTAATGGATCTCAGAACATTTGGGTAGTGAGGTATATGACATGAAAGCCACAAATTAAATTAGAAAAGAACTTTTCAGTACAACTAATGAAAAAAAAAACTCTCAAAAGAGATTTGAAGAAGGTGAGTGAAGTAATTTATCAAGTGATGAATGTGAGACAAATCAAAACATTTAGAAGAGACTGCACACTAGAGAGGGCCAGAAGTATGAGGCATGAGTGAAGAAGAAAAAGAAAAATCATTCCCTTAATTAGAGCTAAAGAAGTTGGTCATACAGGATGAAAGAAAGAATGTAAACCAGAGCTGAATAAAAGATCAACTTGAAAAATCAAAACCAATGAACAAGCAAAATAATATGAAAACAAACTCACAGATACAAAGAACAGATTAGTGGTTACCAGAGAGGAAAGAAGGTGGACAAGATGGGTGAGGGGGTTCAACTAGTTGGTGATGGATAGTAACTAGACGTGTGGTGGTGATCACTCTATAGAGTATACGGATGTTGAACTATAATGCACTGTATCTGAAACTTACATTAAAAAAAATAAAGAACAAAGGATCAACTTGAGGATAGAAGAAACTCATGTCTGATCTGAAACTTCAAGGGATAAGGAAGCTCTGTTATTCTAACTAGGTAGGAAAAATAATGTGGTTCAGGCAAAAGTCAAGAAAGAGAATTTGAGAGGTAAATTCACAGTGAAGAGCAAAGTTCTTCAAAGATAAAATCAAGAGGACCAAAAAGATAAACCAATATAAATGCTGCAGATAACCTATTATGCTTTTATGTATTTTCCAGCTTTTCCAGAAGTGACATTTAGTAGTCTTATAATCAGAAATATATGTGTATGTGTAAATATAAATACAATCTGAACACAAGACTGCAGTGCCAGAAGCTACAGAAAGCTAGAACTACAATCCAAATTAAGTCATGGTCCCAAGGCTGGTGGTTTGATGACTATCCATTTCTATTAGAAATATTTTTGAAGACAACTGTGGCTTTACAAAACATTCAGTCTCCTCAAAGGGCTGTTTCAGGTGTGAAAGATGTTTCTGCAGTATAAAGGACATGTGCAATTGCAAGTGGAGATACAATAGAGAGGATTAGCAGAAAAGAATCAGAACCAGCATCACCACTAGGGCCAACTCTTCCAACAAGAAAGCTTTCATCAATGTCCTAGCTAGAAGAGATGGGTAGGTCACACTAAAACGACATTTTAAATCTGTTTTTAAAATTTGACCCACCTAACACTTCCAATCAAATCTTATCACAGCCTCAGTATAAACAGGAAAAAAAAGGTCTGGATCAGCTGTGGTAGAAGAGCCTGAAAATCCACCTTCTCAGGGTATGCACACACCCATAAAGTGGCTCACCTGGGGCACCTCTGTAGAGTCCCTAAACTCAATGAAACATGGCTGGAAAGCATTGGCTATAAATCATACTGATATTCTAGGAGTTACATTTTCTGTCTGGAGGAGAACTTGTAAATATCTTCATGACTGTAGTCCACCAGACTCTTCTGTCCATGGAATTCTTCAGGCAAGAATACTGGAATGGGTAGCCATTCCCTTCTCCAGGGGATCTTCCTGACCCAGGGATTGAACCCAGGTCTCCAGCATTGCAGGCAGATTTTGTATCAGCTGAGCCACCAGGGAAGCCCTGTAAATAAATAAATAAATATATACATATATATATATATATATATATATATATATATAGCCAATGCTTTCCAGTCATTACATATATATATATATATTATGTAATGTACTGGTGTTCTGTGACTGATGGGGTTGCAAAGAGTCAGACACGACTTAGCGACTGAACTGAACTGACTGAATGTACTTATAGAAATATATACCCATATATTTCATGTATGAAAAATGAACTTATATTCAATTCAGTTCAGTCACTCAGTCGTGTCTGACTCTTTGCGACCCCATGGACTGCCACACGCCACACCTCCCTGTTCATCATCAACTCCCGGACACTGACTGTTCAATAATGCTGGTATCTCTCTGATGTCTAGAGCTCACTGGGGGTCATCTGACCCTGGATTCAAACATCCAACTTTAGGGTCACTGTGCTGATGAGAGCAGTTGGCTGTGGGGCCATTTTGAACTGGCTGCCTAACAGTCTAGCTGAAGGAGAGTCAACTAATAACACCCATCCTCTATAAAGGTGTTTCCGAGAACACATATTCAAGGATGGTCTGTGAAATCCAATGACCAGTTTACTTGAAAGTCTGAAAATAGGTTTTTTAAACTGAAAGAAGCAGAAATTAGAGCAAAAAAGAGGCCAAAATAAATAAAAATCTAGAATATAGTCTTTTGCCTAAGAACACTGTACATCAATTATTTGTTATTCTCTAGGTTGCTGAGTTATTTTTTTTTTTCTTTTTATCTGGTTCTCTTTTGCTTTTCTGCCTGGGTATTTGCCATTTAGACATATTTATCAAACAATCCACAGTGACATCTACATATGTGATTTTCTCTGAGTCAAGAAGTACACAGTCCACTGTTGTGTACAGACAGGGTCTATTGAGATGTCTGTAAGAAGGGTAGATGAGAGTGATAAATGACGTACATTGGACTCTAAAACAAGCCCCCGAATCTCAACTCTAACTCAATAGTAATACATAATGGAAATGAAATCATAGCCATTTATTCATTTTATTTGACATGTTTTATGGGTTCAGGAAAATAAGAAGAGCAGATTTAGATCAGGGCTTTCCATGCAGACAAGTGCAAGGGGAAAAAAATGAACTGGTTAGCAGTACTTTATAAATCAATTCTTAAAACAAATGGAAAAATCCGCTCCATGCATTCACTCATTTAGGCTTATAAATAAGAACCAAGACGCCAGACAATTCTTCAGTAGGCTCTACACAACCTAGCAGAAATGTCTCTCAAGATTTCTGACTCTCACTTCTTCAAGAGCAAACAGGTTATCACCAATTTTCTAAGGTTCAAAACAAAGGCACACAGACCGGAGTTCCCTGAATTTTCAAGGAACAGGAAACTGAACATGTATATTACCATATGTGAAATAGATGACCAGTGCAAGTTCGATGCGTGAAACAGGGCACTCGAAGCCAGTGAACTAGGACAACTCAGAGGGATGGGATGGGGAGGGAGGTGGGAGGCGGGTTCGGGACGGAGAACACATGTACACCCATGGCTGATTCATGTCAGTGTATGGCAAAAACCACCACAATACTGTAAAATAATTAGCCTCCAATTAAAATAAATAAATAAATTAAAAAAAGAAATACTATGTTTTAACAAATACTTGTCAAATAAAAGCATTGGAACTAAAAAAAAAAAAAAAGAAGAAGAAAAAGAAAACTGAGCAGAGCTGGGGTTGGGAGAAATTGCTGCTGCAAATCCTTTGGAGGGAAATTCCCTTTCTATTCAAATTAAAACCAGCTAAGGTAGAGATCAGAATTTAAAAATTGTCTCAGGTACTAGGCAATAGAAGATCATTTTCAAATTCTCTAGGAATAAGCTTCTCCAGCTGCATAAACCCTTTATAAGTTCAGAGGTCTTTCAGACAATAGCTGGCTCCCATCCAAGCACTGAAATGACAAAAATCTACGTTTAATAAAGGCGGCCATGATGATGCCCTCTGGAAAACAGAGAGTAAAAAAGGTGTCTGCGGAATTCTGCAGAGCAGAGCTGGGTTTGACTGGAACAATACATTTTAAGGGTTTTATGACTCCAGTTACAAAAGGCAGTATCAGCAGGAGTTTCTGTCTGGGTTCTGAATGAGCACTAAGAACAGGCTGAGCTGGGGGTGTGGGGAGACGGGTCCCCCAGTGGAGGTGTGTGGAGATAAGGATATGGAACTGAACGTTTACCTAAATAAAGTATTACTGCACTCCTCACGTTCTGCCTCTCCTGGGGCCCTTGAATAAGTCTCAGCAAGAGACAAAAGGGGAAATGGTCATGTCTTTATTTCTCCAGAGGAGAGATGCATCTGATTTCATCCTTTAAATGAAATGTCCAAGGGAAAATAGGAAAAATGAAATGTTAAGGTTCACTAAGTTTTCCTCTAATGTCTCTTATGTTGCCTTGAACCTTTGTAGTTCAGTTTAGACTTAATCTAATATTCCAAGGATTTCTCCTGAGCTTTAATTCAAAGCAGCAGTATAAGCTCATGGGGGAAGGGGTGGAGGGAAGGGGAGATCTAAAAAATAAAAAAAATCCTTATCATTTCATCTCATGAATATTGCATCAGTTTAAAAACCCTGTCTAGCCAGCTTATCTCCATGGTTGTCAGATTCCACAAGCCTATATTGAATGCAATTAAAGGAAAAAGTAAAATTCATGAAAACTATTTTGAAACAAAGGAGTATTCATTCAGAGCTTGGTGAGATGCCCTCCCTGACCACATTTCAGTCGAGCTCTTTTCAGCCTCCTTTTTCAACTAATCTTTGGGGATATTCTGAGCATCCTTTTTCAATATGTCTTTGGGCATATTCTCAAGAATCCAGTTTTAGCCAGAATCCTGCTAAGTCAGTTTAGAGATAATCTCCATCCTCAGTATGTGACCAGTTCTTCATCCTCCACCCTTGGTATCTGATCACCCTAGTTTGCCTTCAGGAAGAATATTGTTAAGTCAGCTTAGCCAGAATCCCCAACCCCTGGTGCTTCCTCTTGGTAATTTTCCATCCTCTAATGCCCACCTCCCTCCTTGGCTATCAATCCCCAGTTACCCATGCTGTATTGAGCCCATACTAAGTACTCTTTTCCTTTATTGCAATCAGATCAGATCAGTCACTCAGTCATGTCCGACTCTTTGCGACCCCATGAATCGCAGCATGCCAGGCCTCCCTGTCCATCACTAACTCCCGGAGTTCACTGAGACTCATGTCCATCGAATCAGTGATGCCATCCAGCCATCTCATCCTCTGTCGTCCCCTTTTCCTCCTGCCCCCAATCCCTCCCAGCATCAGAGTCTTTTCCAATGAGTCAACTCTTCGCATGAGGTGGCTATAGTCCTGCATAAAATCTGCTTTTACCACTTTAAATCCTTTCCAGTCTGGTTTGTCTTTGAAAAGCTTATCCCTTCTATGAGGCTCATGCATAGGAACCTTGACTGTCTTATTTATTGACAAGGCCATTAGATTATTCACAGAGGAAGGAATTTTACTTCCAGTAGATGATTTTACAGCAATCTGATACAGAATGGTTTTATATGTTGAGAACTCACAGAATCTGATTCTGAGTTCCACAGAACCAGTTAATTGTTTTTGCTGGGTTTTAGAAGCAACCACAGAATCCCTGACACTGACTAGATAGGGCGCTATGAGATAAGAGCAAACAGGTAAGAACCCCTTAATCCCACAAGACTCTCAGACTCCATGGGAGAACTTCCTGCTCCTCAAGCCCTGATGTTTTTCTCCCTAAGAAATCTAGATTTAGCACCCCTGTGGTTAAACCTTTCCCTGTATTGAGACCCTATAGTGAAACACCAAACAATCTACAGAATCCCTACATACTAGAATCTTCCGTGGCTCTTATTTTACAGATGCAGGAACTGATAATCCCAAACACCACTCTCCAATGCTCAGTAATGTCTTTCAGAGGGGTGACGCAATACATGTGCAAACAGTTCCCAACAGTCAAAAATGAAAGGAAAGAGTTTAATTCCAAAATAAATTCAAATAACAGGGCATTCTAATAAAAAAAGATAAGCAATAAATTATTGTGTACCTTAGAAGCTAAAAGAAAACCAAGGTATTTGATTAAAATCTATCTTCCTTCCATCAGTTTAATGCCATAGTTAAAACTCCATGTTCTTTATCAGACTCTAAAGAGAGAATGATCATGGTTAATAGGAATTAGAAGACAGATTGAGAAAATGGTTAAGAAAGCAGGTGTTGATAGCAAATAAACAACTGACAAAGGATTAATTTTCAAAATATACAAGCAGATCATACAACTAAAGACCAGAAAAACAAACAACCCAATCAAAGAGTGGGAAAAAGACCTAGACAGACATATCTCAAAAGAAGACATACAGATAGCTAACAAACACATGAAAAGATGCTCAACATTGCTCATTATTCAGTTCAGTTCAGTTTAGTTGCTCAGTCGTGTCCGAGTCTTTGCGACCCCATGAATCGCAGCACACCAGGCCTCCCTGTCCATCGCCAACTCCCGGAGCTCACTCAAACTCATGTCTATCAAGTTAGTGATGCCATCCAGCCATCTCATCCTCTGTCGTCCCCTTCTCCTCCTGCCCCCAATCCCTCCCAGCATCAGAGTCTTTTCCAATGAGTCAACTCTTTGCATGAGGTGACCAAAGTATTGGAGTTTCAGCTTTAGCATCAGTCCTTCCAATGAACACCCAGGACTGATCTCCTTTAGTATGGACTGGTTGGACCTCCTTGCTGTCCAAGGGACTCTCAAGAGTCTTCTCCAACACCACAGTTCAAAAGCATCAATTCTTTGGCGCTCAGCTTTCTTCACAGTCCAACTCTCACATCCATACATGACCACTGGAAGAGAAATGCAAATCAAAACTACAATGAGATATTACCTTACACCAGTCAGATTGGTCATCATCAAAAAGTCTACAAACAATAAATGCTGGAGAGTGTGTGGAGAAAAGGGAACACTCTTGCACTGTTGGTGGGAATGTAAATTGATACAGCCACTATGGAAGACAGTATGTAGATTCCTTTAAAAACTAGGAATAAAACCACCATATGACCCAGCAATCCCATTCCTAGGCATATACCCTGGGAAAACCAATATTGAAAAAGACACATGTATCCCATTGTTCACTACAGCACTATTTACAATAGCTAGAACATGGAAGCAACCCAGATGTCCATCGACAGATGAATGGATAAAGAAGTTGTGGTACATATACACAGTGGAATATTACTCGGCCATAAAAAGGAATGCATTTGAGTCCGTTCTAATGAGGTGGATGAACCTAGAACCTATGATATAGAGTGAAGTCAGAAAGAGAAAGAGAAATATAATTTTCTAATGCATATATATGGAATCTAGAAAAATGGTACTGAAGAATTTATTTACAGGGCAACAATGGAGAAACAGACATAGAGAATAGACTTATGGACATGAGGAGAGGGAAAGAGAGAGTGAGATGTGTGGAAAGAGTAACATGGAAACTTACATTACCATATGTAAAATAGCCAACGGGAATTTGCTGTATGGCTCAGGAAAGTCAAACAGGGGCTCTGTATCAACCTAGAAGTGTGGGATGGGGAGGGAGGTTCAAAAGGGAGGGGATATATGTACACCTATGGCTGGTTCATGTTGAGATTTTACAGAAAACAACAAAATTCTGTAAAGCAATTATCCTTCAATAAAAAATAAATTCATTAAAAAAAAGAAAGCAGGTGTTGAATCTGACCAAATGACATCCTAAAGTAATAATAGAGCTAGTTTGCTGTTCTAAGTCCTTTACATGGGTTAATCTGTTTAATCTTACAACAAATTATTTGATAGGTACTATTATTAACTGTATTTCACAGGCAAGGAATCAGAGTTCAGAGGAATAAATAAGTTGCCAGAAGTTTCACAGCCAGCATTCTTGCCCAGGCAGGTTAACTGCACTCTTAACCACTATATTACACTAAATTACAAAGGAACGTGCAGATATGACAACTAAGACACTAATCTCAGGGGTGGAGAAATACATAAGACTAGGATAAAAGTCAAAAGGCTTGAAAAGGTCAAAGGTTCTTATTTTCAAAAACAGACAGAAGATTATGAAAATGATATCCCCACGAGTCTGACATCAAATCCCAGAAAATGCATTTCTAAGCAGATAGTCTATAAGCTTAGCAAAGAAAGTAGTAAATACTGAGTAGCAGCCCAGGCTCATTAAAGAGAAGTCATATCTTCTTATAGGATCACTAAAACAGCAGGCTGGGGAAATTCTGCAGACACAGAGTATCTGAGTTCAACAACACGTCAGCAATGTCTCTCTTACCTATTTTTAAATTCACAATGGATAAATGCAGTTGGTTAAAAATAATGTTCCCAAAGAGAGTTGACAAGTAGATATCTATCAAATAAGAAGGTCTTGAGTGACGTAGAACTTACAGTTATTTCTGATTTGTTCTATTGATTAGGATGGAACACACTTTTCAAATATGAAGAGATCACAAAGTTTGGAGGTATCACCAAGAGAACAACTAAGAGAATCAATATTCAAACATCATTTTGACAGGCTACAATAATATAACCAAATCCACAAGATGAAATTCAATGCAACAAATGAAACACACCGCACCTAAGTTAAAGAAACATAAGTTCCAGAATGAACGATTGCCTTGAAAACAGTTCCTGTGGAAAACGACTTCAGGGCTTGAGTAGATGACAAGCTCAAAATAGGCCCATAGCATGATCCTGCTGCTGAAAAAGCTAATGCAGTCCTAGGCCGTGTTTTAAAAATGTAGCTGTCATTCCCCTGAGCTCTGATCACACCCAGAACTAGATTTACTGGGATTTACAACACATTTGAGAGGTGCATTGGAATGTACCTAAGAGGAGACCTACCAAGTACCGTGAAGGGTCTAGAAAACCACATCAGGAAGCATAGTTGACAGAACCTGTAATTCCGCATGCCCAAACACGTAACTGTGTATTCCCCTCACCCTGTTTGTTTCTCTTCCAGTGGTACCATGTTGGCTAATGACATGATCTGCCCACCTTTCCTTTCAACCTAGAAACCTATATATCACCTCCTAATCACCCATCTTACTACTGAGTTAATCCTTCAGTCCTGACAATTTCTATAATAAATTCTGTCTTGTCTCTCCATTCACTCTGACTTTTTTATCTTTCCACATCCGTTACTTAGACTATTGCAAAAGCCTCCCGACATGTCCACTCATTTCATTCCTGGGCCACTTTAACCCACCTCTTCACTATATGTAGTGTAATTTCATAAACATGCAAGCCAAACAGAAACGTGTTCCTCTGCTTTAAACCACACTGTCCATACTATGAAGTCCAAACTCCCTAGCATGGCCACCAAGGCCACCATCTGAACCATCTTCCCATGGCCAACCCCACTTCTTGTCGCTTCTCAGTCTATACCAGATTCCAAAATACCAAAGTCTGTGCGCTTCCCTTGAATACGACCAGCACTGTAGATTAGTTCCACCACCAGAGGAGTGGGTCTGGAGTGTGAGGCGCAGACCAAGCGGCTAAGGCTTGAACCATGGCTCCCAGGACTTGACTGAATCTCCCGCCACGGCTCTTCCAAATCCATGACCTCATTCCTGCCGAGGCCACGATCCCTGAGAGCTGCTCTCCGCCTGAGTGGGGTGAGGGGACTGAGGCAGACCCATCCCAGAGGGAAGCATCATCCTCTAAAGGGCCACTTTAGAGGTCTCTCCATCAGCCTGCTTGAAGTTTTCTTAGAACTGTGCTGCAGTAAGAGATCCTTCTTACCCAACCATCCCATTCATTCTTCAACACCCAGACCCAGATACCTCTCCTCGGTGAAGATTGCTTTGATCTACCCACAAATACAAGTTTCCCTGAGTCCCTCTTCTGGGCCAGTTCCCTGCACTCTCACTCTCACTGCATACTTTTGGATGGTATAAAGGGGAAAAAATGGCATGAGAAGCCTTTATTTAAAAAATAATAATAATAAAGGATCAAATATAACTGACTACTCTCCTCCTCCAACATGAAATTACTGTGCCCTGAAAATGTGCTTATTCCACAAGACCTAGAAACAACATAAATCTGCTCTGACCTGGCAGTCAGGTCTTAGAAGACAAGCAAATAACAAAACTCTTTTTCACTGGGCACCTGTAGCAATGGTGCATGAAGGTAGTACTTTTGTTTCTTGAGGCAATCTTAGAAACATGGTTTTAAAATATCATTTTTCTCCCGACAGCATTAATCCTAAAACATAAATTCTGATTTCAGCTCTCTTCTCTCTGACACTAATCCTGGGCCCAGCATGGACCATTCCTTAAATTTATAACATATGAAGCAACAGAAACCAACCTTAATCCTCTGCTCCAAGTTTCTAAAGAAATGTAACATCTTGATTGATTGAAATACTTTCTCATTTTGGAGAGTGGTGTTCACCTCTGCGTGATTCCTGTTGAGAGAAAGCTCTTGTGAAATTTCTTTTCTCCCATTAGTAACCCTTTTCCTACATACCTAGGTGTGTTTCCTACCCCTAGATAAATTTATGTTCAAATGTAAAATGCTTCTGCAGCATGTATAGCATAATGTCTCCCCAATATTATGATATCCCCATTACAAACAAAATATCATGTGAAATCTGAAATTATTTTGCATAGTCCCTTGTTTCTGTGATTGATTTACTAATGTTTTCTCCTGTGTGTCCCATACAATTAGGTAGAGTTTCTGTCTGTTTTATTCAATTCCTAGCACCATAATAGGCTCTCAAATATTTATCAGTTCAGTTCAGTCGCTCAGTCGTGTCTGACTCTTTGCAACCCCATAAACTGCAGCACGCCAGGCCTCCCTGTCCATCACCAACTCCCAGAGCCTTCCCAAACCCATGTCCATTGAGTCGATGATGCCATCCAACCATCTCATCCTCTCTCATCCCCTTCTCCTCCTGCCCTCAATCTTTCCCAGCATCAGGGTCTTTTCAAATGAGTCAGCTCTTTGTATCAGGTGGCCAAAGTATTGCAGTTTCAGCTTCAACATCAGTCCTTCCAAAGAACACCAGGACTGATCTCCTTAAGAATGGACTGGTTGAACCTGGACGACCCAGAGGGATGGTGTGGGGAGGGAGGAGGGAGGAGGGTTCAGGATGGGGAACACATATATACTAATTAAATAATTTTCTATTAAAGAAAAAACAAACAAACAAACAAAAGCATCAATTCTTTGGCACTCAGCTTTCTTCACAGTCCAACTCTCACATTCATACATGACCACTGGAAAAACCATAGCCTTGACTATAGTAATGTCTCTGCTTTTTAATATGCTGTCTAGGTTGGTCATAACTTTCCTTCCAAGGCGCAAACGTCTTTTAATTTCATGGCTTCAATCACCATCTTCAGTGATTTTGGAGCCCCCAAAAATGTGTATAGGGTGAATGAAAATCCTAGAGAAGAGAAGCATTGTAACTCTCCAAACTGAGATAGCAAATACAACATGCTGCTGCTGCTAAGTCACTTCAGTCGAGTCCGACTCTGTGCGACCCCATAGACGGCAGCCCACCAGGCTCGGCCATCCCTGGGATTCTCCAGGCAAGAACACTGGAGTGGGGTGCCATTGCCTTCTCCGAAATACAACATGAGAGTCTATAAAATCAGATGTTAACTATGTCCCATTCTATTTTTTTCTAGGCAACATCAACATCATCATATTGAGGAGTTGAGGTGGTAGAGTGAGTATATTATAAAACTAAAATTAAGTCAGATTATGTAGTAAGCTGAATATCCAGTCCTCACCCCTGGAACCTCTGACTGTGACGTTACATGGAGAATGGACTCTGCAAGTGTGATTTGAGGATCTTGAGATGGAGACATTCTCCTGAATTATCCAGGTGGCCCTAAATATAATCATGAGGGACCATCTAAGAGGCAGGCAAAGGGAGATTTGACAGAAACAAGAGAGAATGTGATAAAGGTGACATCATTGCATCACCTCCCTCATGATGTGATGACAAAGTAAAGAGAGACCTGAAGACCTCATTGATGGTTTTGAAGATGGAAGAAGGGGCACACTGTGCGTGCCAACAAAGGTCCAAAGTTCCCAACAAAGGTCCGCCTCTTCTAGGGGCACACAGTGGGTGAGGCTCACACTGCAAGTAATGAGGCTTTCGAAACTGGAAAAGGCAAAGGAACAGATTTTCCCCCAGAATCTCCAAGGGGGTGTGGCCCAGCCAACCCTTGGATTTAGTCCAGTAAAACTGATTTTGGACTTCTGACCTCCAGAATTATAAGAAATAAATGTGTGCTGTTTTAAGCCACCAAGTTTGCAGCAACTTATTATAAGAGTCATAGGAAACTGTTACATATTAAGTATCATCTCTTGGCAACACTTATAACATTGATGATTGTGAATATTTACCAAGGCTGTTATAAGTCCCTTATGTGTATTGCTGCTTTCAAATCTCACAGAGTGTCTACGAAGGAATTACTATTTACATCCCCATTTTATAGTTTTTTTCTATGTCATACAATTAACACAGTACAGAGATGGAATGTGAAGCAAAGCAGTCCACAAGTCATAGCTTGTTGCTCTGACCTCTACCCTTCAACGTTTACTGTTCACATGCCTCTTGTATTTTGATATGTTAGGGGGTGAGAAGCGGTGATGGGCCACCCAGAAATCACACCGTTAAAATATAATCTGTCTACTATCACTATATCATTCACTTCAAAGGACTGTTTCAAATATTTCCTACTTAACACTTGGAAAAACCGAGTCATAAAGAGATTCAGGGTGTTCAACAAGCCTGTGGCAGGCTGGGAACAGAGCAACCACTGAGTGACTGACTCTGCTGTCAATCAATTATATCACATTTAATGTGCTTTCAATTCTTTAAAGCTCCTTCACACCTTTTATCTCTTCTGAGCCTGTCAACAATTCTACAAGGTGAATAGAACAAGTGTTATGACTTTCATTTTAAAGGTGAAAAACTGAAGTACAGGAGTTGAGCAAAGTTCATACACTCGCTCTGCTGGTTTGTGTGATGACAAGAAAAGTGCTCAAGTCTCCTGTTTTCAACTCTGAGCTCTTTCCACTCATCCACACTTGGCCATCTCATAAATGGTCCAACATGAGTTTCCAACAAAGGTCCACCTAGTCAAAGCTATGGTTTTCCCAGTAGTCACACATGGATGTGAGAGTTGGACTATAAAGAAAGCTGAGTGCCGAAGAACTGATGCTTTTAAACTGTGGTGTTGAAGACTCTTGAGTCCCTTGGACTGCAAGGAGATCAAACCAGTCCATCCTAAAGGAAATGAGTCCTAAATATTCATTGGAAGGACAGATGCTGAAGCTGAAGCTCCAATACTTTGGCCACCTGATGCGAAGAGCTGACTCATTTGAAGAGACCCTGATGGTGGGAAAGACTGAAGGAGGGAGAAGAATGGGATGACAGATGATGAGATGGTTGGATGGCATCACCGACTCAATGGACATGAGCTTGAGTAAGCTCTGGGAGTTGGTGATGGCAGGGAAGCCTGGCATGCTGCAATCCATGGGGTCACAAAGAGTTGGGCACAACTGAGCAACTGAACTGAACTGAGTTTCTGGGCTATTCTGTAAATAACTTCAGAAATAAGACTCATCACTGGAATGGGTCCTATCTAGTCCTGTAATACACAGTGTGGGAGAAAGAAACCATGATCAACATATGGCTCTTAAGCATTTGAAATGCGATGGGTCAAAATTGAGATCTGTTGTATGTATAAAATGCACCCTGGATTTCGAAAACTTAGTATGCAAAAGAGAGTATAAAATACCTTATTAGTATTTTTATTTGAAAGTGAAAGTCACTCGGTCTTGTCCAACTCTTTGTGACCCCATGGACTGTTGCCCAGCAGGCTCCTCTGTCCATGGGGATTCTCCAGGCAAGAATACTGGAGTGGGTTGCCATGCACTCCTCCACGGGATCTTTGCAACCCAGGGACCGAACCCAGGTCTCCCGCACTGCAGGTAGATTCTTTACTGTCTAAACCACCAGGAAAGCTATTAAAATAGTATTTTGGATGTATTGGGTTAAAATATAATATATTTTAAAATTAACTTCACCTATTTCTTTTTACCTTCCTGCTACTTGAAAAGCTAAAATTAACTATATGACCCACATTTCACAGCTCTAGATTGTATCCCAGCCAGTGCAGAAAAAAGTCCCTTACCAGCATCCATAAGACAATCCCAATTCGAAAACCTCCAGAGACAGAAACATACTCAAGGAACAGCCAATTCCATTTTTGGAAGTCTCTAATGGAAAGTTATTTTTCACTGAATGAAAACTATAGGTAAGGGAAGGGAAATTGCTTACCAAGTATATATCCCTGAGTGATAACGTGCCAACACAGGTTTGATTAAAACAAACATGCCACTCTAGGGCAGGATATTGATAATGGAGTAGGCTGTTTGCATGGACATGTATAGGGGCAGGGAATACACAGGCAATCTCCCATCAGATCAGATCAGATCAGTCACTCAGTCATGTCCGACTCTTTGCGACCCCGTGAATTGCAGCACGCCAGGCCTCCCTGTCCATCACCAACTCCCGGAGTTCACTCAGACTCACATCCATCGAGTCGGTGATGCCACCCAGCCATCTCATCCTCTGTCGTCCCCTTCTCCTCTTGCCCCCAATCCCTCCCAGCATCAGAGTCTTTTCCAATGAGTCAACTCTTCACATGAGGTGGCCAAAGTACTGGAGTTTCAGCTTTAGCACCATTCCTTCCAAAGAAATCCCAGGGCTGATCTCCTTCAGAATGGACTGGTTGGATCTCCTTGCAGTCCAAGGGACTCTCAAGAGTCTTCTCCAACACCACAGTTCAAAAGCATCAATTGTTCGGCGCTCAGCAGTCTTCACAGTCCAACTCTCACATCCATACATGACCACAGGAAACAGCCTTGACTAGACGAACCTTTGTTGGCAAAGTAATGTCTCTGCTTTTGAATATGCTATACATACCTTCCACTAAATTTTGCTATGAAGCTAAAAATTTGTCAATTTTTTTACTACAATTAAAAGAAAAGAAGAAGAAAAGAGGTTGTGATGGCCAATTTTTTGTGCCAACTTGACTGGGCCACAAGGTACCTAGCTATTCAGTCAAAACATAATCTTGAGTATTCTGAACGATGTTCTTGGATGCACTTAACATTTGAATTGATAGACTAAGTTAAGCAGAATGCCCTCCATAATGTGGAAGGCCATCAGCCAGTCAGCTGAAGGCTGGACAGAGGAAGAAGCTGACCCTCTCATGTAGACAGGGAACTCCTCCTACCTGAGTACATGTGTGGGTACACTGGTCTTCTCTGGCCCCTGGATCAGACTGAATCAGTGGTGCTTCCTGGGTCCTGCTGACAACAGATCTTGGGACTTGTCAGCCTCCATAATCATGTAAGACAATTCCTTATAATTAACTGTTGTAATTCCTTATAGTATACACTATTGGTTCTGTCTCTCTGAAGAACCCTCATTAATACATATGTCTATAAGAATTGCCATAGAAGATACTTTGATAAATGAAAAAACTTAAAGAAGACTCACATGAAGAGAGAGAGAGGGGAAGTAAGGAAGAGGAAGGAAGGAGGGAAGAAAGGGGGAAAAATGAAAGCCAACAAGAATAAAAACAAAATCTTTATCCATATAGTCTTTTTATATATATACAGAGTATCTCTAGAAAATAGATGCAGTGATGACCTCAGGAGGGAGAAAGAAATTAGGGGTCTGGGCAATGGTAGGGGTGGATATAAAATGCAGTTTTCACAGGATGTCTTTTGGTACTCTTTAGTTTTTTTCTTTGAATATGTCCATTCGAATAAATACATTTGGAATAAAAATCACTATGCTTGACTAAGAATTCCTTACCAAAAAATCCTAAGAATAGATATTTTAAAGAAAACTCTTCAGCTTATGAGCTTGAACAGGGAATAACTGGCCAGAGTTTTATAGCATGAAATATTTTGATACCTTATACCATGAACTCGAGGCTCACTCCACGTCTGAAAGGACATCAGCAATGACTGAGACCAAGGGCTGAAGGAAGGACACCACTCCGACACTGCCTTCCCAAGATCACACCCTCACCAGGCCTCTCTCCCCTTCTCTACAGGAGGGGGATGGCAGTGGGCAAGCTGCAGAGCTAAGCTGCAGACAGGACCGTGAGTCCCTTCACCCTCCCCTCGGGCACAGGGGACATGAGTCCCCAGGAGGGTAGCCCCAGACATGGGGCTCCTCCTCCCCTGTCACGTACAGTGACAGCTAGAAGGGTGTCATTCATTGATGGCTGACACAGGATCAACTGAGAACCCCACGAGGCCAGCACCTAACTGGGAGCCCAAACTACTGACATGTGAGGGTCTGGGCAGGGCAGCCTATTTCACCATTCAAACTGGGCACAGAATCCATTCCAGAAACCTTTCCTTGCTTTCAAATCTAGCTCTGTGACACACGTGTAAGCACAGCACCTTTACACACGGGTTTCCCTCCTGAGGAAATCTGTTTGCTCTAATCCACAGGAAATGACAGTGTTGAATTTATGAACCTGCCTCCTAAATTGTTCAGAGTGATTTGCTACAAGCCTATGAACATTTCTCATCAGCCATCTACCGTGATCGATAGAGATTCAGGAACTGTGATCACAGTGGGGAAGGTGAGGTAACCGTGCTGAGCGATCATCCAAGTCCTCGAATACGTCAAGAGAAAAATCCCTGCTTCTCTTGGAGGGAGAGGGGCGAGGTACTTCTTTCACTGTCCTCATCAGGAGACGGGGTTTAGACGTCTCATACTTGCTCTTTGCCAACAGATGACTAACCTAATGGCTCTCAATTTGTCTCCTTGTCTGCAAAGAGAATAACGATGCCTTTCTCGTAGGCTAGTGATAAGGACTAAGTGAGAGAATATAGGGGAAACTGTTTAGTGCTCTGTCAGTCATTGAATTTAATTTCCTCTCACCTTGGAAGAAGTGCAGAAATGTGGTGCAGCATTCTGCATACAGAAAACACACGGTATCTTCTCAATTCAGGAGCAGCCTAAAAAGCTTTTCATGCTGTCTCTATGTTTCAGCTAAACTCTAACTCACACACTTTCTTCTAATGTTACCTGGAAATTAATACAATAGAGGATCAGTATGCATGGTGCATACTAGAGTCCCAATCTCTAGTTTCCAGGAAATGTTGAAGCAAAGGAGAGTTTCAAGTAGTAACAATGCCCAGGAAGCGGTTGAGCACATCAGATGCTTTGACTCTTTCAAGTCTCTCAACAACCCCGACGTGGGTACTATTATTTTCTACCATTTTGCTGATAGGGAAATTGAAGCACAGAAAGGTAATTTGCCCCAGGTCACAGAGTCCATATGGTGGACTGGGATTAACAAAATGCTCAGTGCTTAATCATTAGGTTAAACTGCCCTCAAGGGGCCAGAAGACCACCAGCCTGAAGGTGAGAAGAGGAGGAGGCCAGTGTCTGAGGTCGGAAAAGAAATATCCCTCCTTTCCTTCTTGATCTTGCCTTTAATGTAACTCTACCTTTTCATTTCACTTCAGCCCAATTCTCTAACCTGTTGGCTCTATTATTTTTTTCTTTGCATATAATTTAATTTATTTTTGGCTGTACTGGGTCTTTGTTGCTGCACACGGGCTTTCTCTAGTTTGGGGTTTCGCTAGTTGCAGCAAGCAGGGGTTCCTATTTGCAATGCATGAGCTTCTCATTGCAGAAGCTTCTTTTTTTGCAGAGCATGGGCTCTAGAGTACAGGCTCAATAGTTGTGGTGCATGGGCTTAGTTGCTCCTTGGCACGTGGAATCTTTCCAGACCAAGGATTGAACCTATGTCCCTCGCATTAGCAGACCGATTCTTAACCACTGAACCACCAGGGAAGTCTGCCCCTGAATCTTTGACCCCTTAATTTAAATTAGGATTTTGTTTTTGGGTGTTTGACTGGGGTCTCCTTTCCCCAGATTTTCTCTCCACATGTGCTTTCAACGCTTGCTTTTTCCAATTCACTGTTCTACGACACCTTCCAAGCTCTGCTCAACTCTGCTCTGGTTTCACGAGTCTATTCAGTCTCCCCCAGTTCTCTGTGGACTCTTGACCTTCATAGCTTTCTTCCAATATTCAGTTCAGTTCAGTTCAGCCACTCAGTCGAGTCCGACTCTTTGCGACCCCATGAATCGCAGCACTCCAGGCCTTCCTGTCCATCACCAACTCCTGGAGTTCACCCAAACTCATGTGCATCGAGTCGGTGATGCCATCCAGCCATCTCATCCTCTGTTGCCCCCTTCTCCTCCTGCCCCCAATGCCTCCCAGCATCAGGGTATTTTCCAATGAGTCAACTCTTCACGTGAGGTGGCCAAAGTATTGGGGTTTCAGCTTCAGCATCAGTCCTTCCAATGAACACCCAGGACTGGTCTCCTTCCGATATTACTCAGCCACAAAAAGAATGAAATAATGCCATTGCAGTAACATGGATGGACTTAGAAATTATCACACGAAGTGAAGTAAATCAGACAGAGACAAATATCATATGCTATCACTTACATGTGGAATCTAAAAAAATAATTCTTATGAACTGTTTACAAATCATAGACTCACAGCCATAGAAAAAAAATTCTTACACCTACTAAAGGGGAAAGAAGGATATAGGGATAAACTAGGAGCTTGGGATTAACAGATACACACTACTATATAAAAAATAAACAACAAGGACCTACCGTATAGCATAGGAAACTGTATTCAATATCTTGTAATAACCTTAATAAAAAAGAATCTGAAAAAGGACATATATATGTGTGTGCATTTGTGTATAATCGAATCACTTTGCTATACACCTGAAACTAGCACAATATTATAAGTCAACGATACTTCAATTTAAAAAATAAAAAATCACCCCCCCTCAAAAAAATATAGTGAATCCTGCTCCTGTATGAAACCTTCCTCTTCTGCGCTCTCCTGTGGGGAACGAGGTCATCCCTCTAGGTGTCCACGGTCTGCATTGCTTGTGACACATCTGCAAACTTTCATGGAATGTCTTCTATATTTTGAAATATCCCATCTCACCTAACACAATGACTTAGATACAACAGAAGACTGATAAGTTGAAGCTAACGTTACTGCTCTAATCAAATATGCCAGTGGCATCAGCCATATCCACTGTGTCTCCCTTGGGTCAGTTAAAGGCCTACTGGGCTTCGCTAGTGGTTCAGCAGCAAACCATCCGCCTGCAATGCAGGAGCTGCCGGAGATGCGGGTTTGTATCCCTCAGTCGGGAAGTTCCCTGGAGGAGGGGAAGGCAACCCACTCCAGTATTCTTGCCTACAGAATCCCATGGACAGAGGAGCCTGGCAGGCTACGGTTCATAGAGTCTCAAAGAGTCTCACACAACTGAAGAGACTTAGCACAGCACCTATTCACACTCATAAACCCATGTCTACACATGATCATTCTTGTTGCCAACAAAAAGCAATGCAGATTCCGTTGTGCACACAAATGGGCAAGAGAGCTGTTCCTCACACAGAGACAAAGAGAAGGAAATATGCAATATTAAGAGAAGGAGAAGAGAAGGGAGGAGGAAGGAGAATAGCCATGCTGCAACAGGAAGGGGGGGGAGCTGCAGGGCTGAATTTGCGTCACTCTTAAATAAACACTCCCCACCCCAAGGCCTACTCAAAGAGAGAAGAAAGGTTTCAAAACATATTCTGAAGACACACTGAAGAAAACATGTCAGTAAATTTAATATTATTTAAATTCCTGCTGCATGTTCTGAGAGAGTTATAAAGTCACATCCATTTTTCATTTGCTTTTATGTACTTCCTGATTCACAAATATACATCTGTACAGTTCTGGAGGGGAAAAAAGTCAGGGTTTTGTTTAGATTATTTTGTTTGTTTTTGCTAATCATATCTAACTAAGAGGAGTTTTTATTTTTGATTAAAAATAAGTCAAAAGATTATTGAATGTGAAGCCAACTGCTGCTTTCCAAACTCACCAGACCATTGCTAACTCACCAAAGTCAGGAAGCAATAATAATTCCTTCTCTTTATAGAATGCCTTTTCTCCCCAGGAAACTTCAAAGCTCTTTTGCTGATGCTCAGGCTCTGCAGCTGCCAGGAAAGAAATGTGGCTCCACTTACCTCAAAGGGAGGGTCAGAAGCACATGGGGAACCACTCACCCACAGCGGGCACGCCCGCTGCTTCCACTTTATCAGAGCCCACACCCAAAGCTCTGGTTTGGGGGCAAGAAAACAGGAGAGGCAGCAGCAGTACCAAGCTACTTTCATCACTCACCCGCCCAGACAAATGTCCTAATGACGGGAGTGACTAGATGCAATGTTGTGAGTCAGGTAATCATATCAATTACTGGAATGAATAGTAGTCGAACACACAAAGTCCTTCACTGCTGGAAAAACTGTCTTGGGCTAATCCTATCAACACTCCTACAAAAAAAGTTATTGTGTGAACAGAAAAGAAAAACAAAAACCTATGAACTCTGGTACCTCCTGGCATACATCCTATCTTCCCATTATTGTTGTTCGGTCATTAAGTCGTTCCGTCACATCTCTTTGTGACCCCGTGGACTGCAGCACACCAGATTGCTCTGTTCTCCATTGTCTCCGGGAGTTTGCTCAAATTCTGTCCATCAAGTCAGTGATGCTAAGACCATCTCATCCTCTGTTGCCCCTTCTCCATTCACCTTGATCTTTCCCAGCATCAGGGTCTTTTCCAGCAAGACAGTTCTTCATATCAGGTGGCCAAAGTATTAGAGCTTCCGCTTCAGCATCAGTCCTTCCAGTGAATATTCAGGGTTGATTTCCTTTAGGATTGAGTGGTTTTATCTCCTTGCAGTCCAAGGGACTCTCTGCACCACAGTATTTTCCAGCACCATAATATCTTCTCAGACTCAACCCTATCCCCCTAGATAAAACAAAGTAACTATTATTTCCTGAATACCTAATATATGTGGGGCATTTCAGTCTTATGGTTCTGAATCCTCACAGCCATCTGGAGAGAGAGGTATTATTACTAATTTTTTAATAAATGATGACACTCAGGTGCAAAAAGATTTCATTTTTTTTAAATCAATGCTAGATACCTAAGGAGGAAACTTTTCTAATAGAGCTGCAACCATCAGTTTGTCTTGGGAGATATAATTTCACTGCTGCTCAGTGTAGTGATGCCACAGGGGCCACCTCCAGCTTGCAAACCCAGGTCAGTTTGATTCCAACTCAATTGCTAGCAATGAAGCCTTTCTCCATCTTCATAGGTCGTAAGAGCATCCAGTTCTTTGGGTACAAATAAATGGATACAGGCAGAGCATCATACAAACTCCATTTCTGCTTTTATCCTCTCCATTTCTGGTTTTGCTCTCACAAAAAAGTCGAAGAAAAGAAGGCAAATTTGAACATATAAGCTAGCCATCAGCTGATGAGCCAGCTGAACGTGCACTCAGGTGAAACCAAGCAGAGGGTGGATCTGCCACAATTTTACAGATGAACAGACTGAGACTCGCAGAGATGGACCCTCTCACCCAAGAACAAAGAACGAGTTGCTGAGTCAAGAGGCGGAATGTCAACTTGAATCTCCCTGTTCCTATTGCACTTGCTCTTTGCAGAGGAGCCCACTGCATCCACGTTCATCACGACTCTTCCAGGCTTAGTCAACCTGTGGGGTCAGGCATTGAGCAGGACTCCACACTCTCCAGTGAGGTCTCATAATTAAACTTGAATTTTGACATCAGTCTCTAGGTTTACTGAACACCAGATCTGTTGATTTACATGGGAGCAGGAGTCGTTTCTCAAATGATCTGGTCTCTCCAGGGAGAAGAGGATACAGTCTTCTATCTAGGGACACCCTGTGGCTCATAGACTCTCCCTCCATGGGCTGTCAGCACCACTTGCACCACCCCTGAGCCTTCACCCTACTCAGGGGCCAGGGTGGCTCAGAGTCATCCTTTGTTCATGCTTTCACGTCATTTCCGATGCCGGGTATATTCTGCGGATAGAAGTGATCCAGGCCTTTCAGTTTACTTCTGCCATTACTGAACCTAAGGTGACCTATGAAGAGGCCTGCGTGTGATCAGTATAAATTTTAGAAAGACAGCCAGTCCCAAGGAAATTGTGGGCAGTGGTGGTCTTTCTGTCAAGTTTGCATAGTTTTATTCTATAGACTAAATGAAGCATCAAAGTGTTAGCAGTTCAGTTGTGTCTGACTCAGTTGTGTCCGACCCCATGGACTATAGCCCAACAGGCTCCTATGTCCATGGAATTATCCTGGCAAGAATACTGGAGTGGGTTGCCATGGTCTCCTCCAGGGGAATCTTCCCAACCCAGGGATTAAACCCAGGTCTCCTACACTGCAGGCAGATTCTTTACCATCTAAGCCACCAGGGAAGCCCCATAGACTGAATAGTAGCCCCTTATTCTGAGGAGGGAGAGCACTCTTCTATATATAAATTGGAATTTCCAGAAAATTTTGGAATTTCCAGAAAAACAATGGAATACAACTAGCCTCTGAGGATGGGTGTATCATGTAGTGTCAAAGAGAGTACAAGAAGATCTCCGGCAGATGGAGAAAGGAGAGGAGCAGGGAAAGGAAAAGATACCATTGAAAATATAGAGATGAGAATGCACAAAATGCATGGCTTTAAAATATAAATAAGTAGCCTGCATTCAGTTCAGTTCAGTCGCTCAGTCGTGTCCAACTCTTTGTGACCCCATGAATCGCAGCACGCCAGGCCTCCCTGTCCATCACCAACTCCCGGAGTTCACTCAGACTCACATCCATCAAGTCAGCGATGCCATCCAGCCATCTCATCCTCTGTCGTCCCCTTCTCCTCTTGCCCCCAATCCCTCCCAGCATCAGAGTCTTTTCTAATGAGTCAACTCTTCTCATGAGGTGGCCAAAGTACTGGAGTTTCAGCTTTAGCATCATTTCCTTCCAAAGAAATCCCAGGGCTGATCTCCTTCAGAATGGACTGGTAGGATCTCCTTGCAGTCCAAGGGACTCTCAAGAGTCTTCTCCAACCCCACAGTTCAAAAGCATCAATTCAAGAAAAAAATGATGACAGACATCAGTTCTTGTATCTGCTGAGCTAACATCCCTTTTCCTTTGCAAATAAATGCCAAAAGGCTAGCCCAGGCCCCTCAACATCCAAGACCAGTAGTTTTGGAACAGAGTGCAAGTTATACACTGATTATCACTTAAATTTCCCTATGCAAGTGAGCGATGATGCCTATATTTGATGAGAGTTCGTTGCAGGACAGGGCAGCCTCTTTCTGGTTGTTTTCACGATGTTCCCAGGTTACAAACCACTCCCCTAAGAGGGAGATAGTGAAAGACAGATGAACCTGGTGTGATGCAGTCTATGGAGGCACAAAGAGTCGGATACCACTTAGCAACTGAACAAAACAACAACAGAGGGTCCCAGTCATTCTGATTGGAGCCAAGACGTAGGCGGCTTAATGCCTCCCTTCCTTCAACCCCACACAACTCCATCGATGGCTCACTGGAGAAAGTCACACTTTTCACGATGTGAGCAAGGTCAATAACTACTGGAGAAGTGACAAGTTCGGAAACCAAGCTAGGACACGGGCCCTCTGGCTCTAGCCCTACTATTCTGCTTCCAGGGCTTCAGGCCTGGGAGAGGAGAACAGCCGACACGGTGTGAATTCCCATGCCAGGCACATGCTGTGTGGCACTGCGTACTTTACACTAATCAGACCCCTGTACAAGCCTATAAAAGTGTTATTCATCCCCATTCTATAGATTAGAAAATCAAGCCTCCACAAACTTATGGAAGATCAAACAGTAAATTGTGGAGCTAGAATTCACACCCAAATTTTTCTAACTTCAAAACCAATAAATACCCTTCAAGTAAAGGGATAAAAAGGAATGGGAGAAAAAAAAAAAAGCCTTTTATGGAACGACACTGAGTCAACTGTAGTGATGTGGGTGTACCTAGAGCCCGTCATACAGAGTGAAATCAGCAGGAGAAAACAAACATCAGGTATTAACTCATGTGCTGTGCTGTGCTTAGTTGCTCAGTCGTGTCCACCTCTTTGCGACCCCGTGGACAGTAGCCCACCAGGCTCCTCTGTCCGTTGGATTTTTCAGATGATAGTACTGGAGTGGCTTGCCATTTCCTCCTCCTGGGGATCTTCCCAACCCAGGGATCAAACCCGCGTTTCCTGTGTCTCCCGCATTGCAGGTGGATTCTTCACCCGCTGAGCCACTGGGGAAGCCCCTACACATATATATGCAATCTAGAAAATTGGTGCTGGTGAACTTATTTGCAGGGCAGGAACAGAGTGCAGATGTAGAGAGCAGACTTGTGGACGTGAGGTCAGAGGAGGAGAGAGCGGAACGAGCGGAACGAGCTGAGAGAGCAGCACTGCCATATATACATCACCATGTGTTACGATGCGAAACAGAACCAGCGGAAGCTGCTGTACAGCACAGGAAGCTCAGCTCAGCGCTACGTGCTGACCCTGACGGGTGGCGGCGGGGCTGAGAGGGAGGCTCTAAGGGACGGAGGGGACATGCGGACGCATGGTGGACTCACACTGCTGTGTAGCAGAAACGAACACTGTAAAGGAGCAATATTCCAATAAAAAAATACTCTTTAGTACTCTTTATTAAATAGAAACTGCTCTTCTATTTAAATATTAAGACCTCTCTCTGTTTTTCATCCCTATTAGCTCTAAAATACTATTAATATTCTGATTCCGGATAGAGTCCTAATAGTTGAGTTCTTCCTTTCTGTGATTCATTACTTTATTTTTTTACTGATATAACTGACACATAACATTATATTAATTTCAGGTGTACAACATAGCAATTTGAAATCTTTATATTGCAAAAATAGTTGAGTTCTAATAGGAAAAGAATTGTATCCACATGCCCTATGAACTGTTATCAAAGGAGATCAAAATAAATGAAAGCATATACAACTCATCAGGTAGGTACTGCAATAAAATTTTAATAAAAATGCATACTTTCCTCCTAAGGCCTTTGACATTTCAAGAAGTAGGAGGTATAAGGTGCCCCATGAATATGTAAATATCTGAATTATTCTGAAACAACTAATGCATTGTCAACCCACAATTCAGTTAAGTTTCCTTTTTTGGTCTGCAAAAAAAAAAAAAAGCGGGTTTAAAGGAGGTATTCTAACAATCTTACTCAATTTTTCTATGGGTGTACATATATATACAAATTGAAGAAACGGAGAGAGATGTCCACCCATCTGGCCAAATCCAGTGACGCATATTTCCCACTATCCTGCCTGTCCCCTCTGCAGCGGCTGACACAGGTAACATCACCCTCAGTCTTGAAACACTGTCTCCATCCCTTTGCTGCCCTTTGGACATGACAACTGCTTCTCCGTGTCCTTTGCTCCTGCTCCTTCTCACTTCTAAATATCGAAATGTTCCAGAACCCCATCCTCTCTTCACATTATCCCTAAATTTATCTCATCCCGGCTCAAGACTTGAGTTGACATTTGTACTCACGGCCCCAACATGCATATCTCTAGTTCACGTCTCCTCTAAGCACCTGGTCTATATATCCAGTCTCCTCCTTGACATCACCAGCTGGCCTCCATCAGGCATTTCAAACTTAACGTATCTAAAACATCACTCCTAATAAACTGAATCCCTTTCCACATCACTGTTCAGTCCAGAATCCCAGGGGTCATTCTGAATCCTCTTTTTCCTCTAACCCCTTATTCAAGCCATCAGCAAACCCTGTTGACTCTCTCTTCAAAATGTGCCTCAAGTCCAAACCTTTTTACCACCTCCATTGATACCACTATGGTCCAAGTTCCAACATCTCCTGTTTGCACAGCTGCTAAAGCTTACTGGCTCTCCCAACTTTGACTCCTCTCTGCCTTCAGTCTAGTCTTGATGTAGCAGTCAGTCAGAACTCTTAAAGATGAATCAAATTATGCGATCCACCTTTGCTCAAATCCTTCATTGTATTCCCACTTATAATAAAACCCAATGGCCTTCAGTGCTTTACATGAGCTAGATCCTACTACCTCTTAAAAGTGAAGTAGCTCAGTCGTGTCCCGCTCTTTGCAACCCCATGGACTGTAGCCTACCTGTCTCCTCAGTCCGTGGAGTTTTCCAGGCAAGAATACTGAAGTGGGTTACCATTTCCTTCTCCAACCTCTTAGGCCTCATCAATTACCTCTCTCCCTTCACTCACTCTGACCCACATCCTTGCTACTTCCAGAAATGCTTCAAGCTTATTCCTACCTCCGAACTCTGCACTAACTCTTTCTCCTCCTGCAACATTATGCCCCAATGTTCACATAGCCCATGCCTTCACATAACTCAGGTCTCTCTGCTCAAATGTAACCCCTTCTGAGAAGACTTTCCCAACTGTCCCAGTTAAATTCATACCATGAAACACAAACACCCCTAGTTCTATTCCTTTATCTTGCTTTAACCTCTTCAGAGCCCTTTACCTGGAATTATTTTAATTATTACTGTCATAACTATCTTATTATTTGTCCATATACATTTCTCCATAAATGGATTCATTTACCCATTTATTTATTCATTTATTCTCTGCTTTCCAATTAGAATGTAATCTCTCATCTGTTTTGTTTTGTTTTTTTTTCACTGCTGTATTCCACTGCTAACCACAGTCCTTGAAACACAGCAGGCACTCAATAAATGTGATAATTGAATACCTGAATTTTCTGGATGCCCAATGCCATTCTGTGATGCTCTGTTACTTTTCCCAATATAGCCTTTATCTTTAGTATCTTCCTATATAGTTGCCAGAAGTTCATTTTGTTTATAGTTCATACACTGAATTTTTATCCCTTCAATACCAGTTACCCACTTCCTAATTATGGCTAGACTTACTCCTCTATTTTTTAGATGCTACATCTCTGCCTTTTTTACCTAAATACTCTTGATCTCTGAGTAGTCCAAATACAGCCTATGTACCCTGAATGGCAAGAGTATTTTTATTATGTTCCTCTGGATACAAGTATAATCTTCTGATTAGGCCCTAGAGAGAAAACATTTTGCCTCCTTATCTCTGTCTCCTCCCAGCCCTCCTGCCCTAGACACACAAATACTAGACAGCACTGCCGGGCTGATGTCACTTCCTGCATCGTGCTGTGGGTCAGTCTATGTCTGCTGCTGTGTAAGCTGCGTAATCACAGAAGACAGATAATGAGAAAACCCCACATGATTCTTCCCCTTGACTGGGGCTGGGGCAGAAGGTTATCACGGTGTGTATGAGAGGATGTGTCTGTGTTTTGCTGGGCCTAATGTGCAGAAATACAATTATAGTCAGATTGGCCCCAGTCTGGGAGTAGCAATTAGTAATGCACACCAACTAAAAAAATAAGACTATTCCAGTTCATCTTAAAAATAAGCAAACCTTTGAGAGAGGTATATTAGAAACCACTTCTAAAAGACATTGACAAACTTTTACTGCTAAACTATATTAAACAATTGAAAGAACAATATAGTTTTACCAGTCTAGAGTGAGACTTGATCACTGGAAGGCTTTCAAAAATGATTGAAAGCAACATTACTTTCCCTGTACTTCATAGAAACCATATTTGCATAATTGCATAAAGTGACTCAGAATTGACCTCACTCATGAAAACAGGCAACAGATGGCATTAAAATGTGATGGTGAAGGAAAATGCATTAGGGAAAGCATTTACAAAACCTAAGAGATCAGCCTATTTTTCAGAGTCCGTGGAATTTATAATTATTTGTTTGCTGCTATGTTCATTGTTTTGAAAGATGTGACCCAGAATTTTGTGAAGGCTCCCATACATGGCCTCTAATTTTTTTTTTACTCACTTACACTTGGCTAAGGAGAAAAAAAAAGCTTCCATAATCATTGTAGTCCATGCAATCAAATCTTTTTCATTTTTTATATCCCATTTCTATTATTATCTGTTCTGAGTGTAAATCCTCAGTTGTCTTCAGACAGCCAGCTCCAGTAGGACTCTGAGATTTCCCCCTCTCGAACTGGAATTCATTTGGAGCATCACAAATCTCAAGCCATTTTACTGAATGAATATTGGATATAAACAGGATTTTAAATCATGTGGAATGAAGATAGGAACTTGGATTATCAGAGAAACAACAAGCATCAAAGAAAAATGGTGTTTTCCTTTATAAAATACCCAGCACTGAAATAAAGAAAACAGCTGTTTCCTAAATGAACATACAGCTTCTCCTAAAATCATGAGTTTCCTAGGTAATACGAATACATAAAATTTTTTCTGAGAACTCTACATTTCCCTCCAGAGGCATCATGTGCATGATTCTTCAAGCTGATCATAGAAAAGAGACAGGGAAAATTATCAGCGCTACTTGTTTCCTAGGCAACCCCTGCCACATACCTACTATGTGTCAGACACGTATCCTGAGCTCTGGAAACAAAATGGTCTTTCCTGGGTTAGTAAGAAAAAGGACACACGGCCACTTTGTGACTCATATAAAGCACACTGTCTCAATGCACAGCTTCTATGGTAAGACAGTGCACACAGGGAGGTTCAGATGGTTTTACTCATCCATGGAGCACGCTCATCACTCATCAAGGCAGGTAACTTTCACTGGCCTCACGTACAGACTCTCAGCTGACATGTGGCCCATGTATGTGAAACGGATGCTACTGCTTCTCCATATCTCCAGTCTGCCTGCTCCTGGCAAAATCCTAGCTGCTGCTGCCCCTAACTCCCAGAAGACAGCTCTAAGAAAGGCTCAGTTTTCCATGTGGCACCTAAATGGTTTCTGTAGGAATGTCTGTTTCCCTAGTGGTTGCTGACATCAGAGCCATGCCCTCCCCTTCTCACCTCCCCCGCCTCACCCCTAGTCACCAGCAGGATCAGGAGAAGTCCGCACCTGGGAAAGCCCTCTTTATTTGCATACCTTCTCCCTTGGAAGACTTGTGTTCTTTGTCTACTTGGCTAGAAGGGGAGAGACTGGAGGAGGAGGGAGGGTAGGAAGAAAGGCATTATTGATCCTCTTAGAATCCTTATAAGGGTGACTGTGCCTTGAATTTTCTAATCTAGGGCTTAAAACTTTCTTCCCCTGCATAAGTAAAACACAACACATAAAATTACCAATATTCAATCTTTTTTGACATGCAAAAATGTCAGTTTCGTATGACTCAATCTAATAATAGTGGCTTGATTCTTTGAATCTGTTCGTTCTGAAGTTCAGCTTTCTGGGACTTCCCTGGGGGTCCAGTGGTTAAGACTTCACCTTCCAATGTAGAAAGTACAGGTTTGATGCCTCAAGGCCAAAAGACCAAATTATAAACAACAGAAGCAGTATTGCAACAAATTCAATAAACACTTCAAAAACAGTCTACATAAAAAAAAAATCTTAAAAAAAATTTTTTTTAATAAAGTTCAGCTTTTTAATGGTTCAGATGACTACTGCAACCTGCCACTTTCCTTTGTAACTTTGTTACTATGGGAATTGGGTTCTACATCCCTAACAACTGACCACAAACAAATTTTGGAACACAACCCATTTATACACTGAGGATTGCCTACAAAGGATGTTCTTTCTTAGGGAAGACAAGGCTGATGGATTGCATTTATTAGAATTACAGGCTAAGGAAACCACAAAAGGCTTACTTTGGGTCTCCAGATATCCCTCTTAGCCTTCTGGCTCCAAAACATAATCATAATCTAAGGTTGGCTGGTGGTGAGCCAGGCCATCCCAGGGAGAACTGGAACCAGGGATACAATCCACTCACGAGGCTGGACAAAGGCCATGGGTCTAAACATGGAGGCACAGAAGGGGCTGAGTAATCTGTGGCTGGATAGACAGGACACGTAGTCAAGAACAGTGGTGCACTGGGTTAACCTGTGGAGGTTTAACATTCCTGGTGCCTATACATTCCCCAGGAATCTTGATTTCATGGATCCAGGGTGTGCCATGGGCATCCAAATTCTACAAAGTTTCCTAGGCAATTCTAATGAGCAGTCCCTTTTGAGAACCATTGTTCTAAACTTCAGTCCAAAGCCAGGAGAGAGATTTATGGGTTAAATAGTATTTAGAGGTCCAAAATGAGTCCTTGATCCAGGATATCACCCAGATAGGTGAGGCCAGTGGTCAGAAGTCCATGGCGCCTGGAAGCATGCAGGCTGCCAGGAAGTCAGGACGGCCTGAGGGGTCACGGGTGCCAGTCAAGGCTTCTGGGGCAGAGGGGAGGGGTGATGGGGAGAAGGCCAGAGACCAGGTGCAAAACTCCCTCCCAAGACATGGCCGCCGTCAAAAAAAACAAGGAGCTGAGGTTGATGGACATGAGGTAGTGCCCTGAAACTGAAAGGGGAGGCAAGTCATTCAATGCTAACTTCTCAGCTTCTTCTATCCTTCTCCCTACAGTCCAGATGGCTCCTACAGCTGCAGGGAGAAGGCTTCATTAACCCAGTTGCAGGGGTAAAGACTGCAGGGGCAGATCCCAGTGGGTCTTTATAGTTTTCCCCACAGAATAAACAACCTACCTTCCTCCTGTACATCATGCCCCAAAGACAGAGCTATTTGCTTTAAACCCTGCTTAACACCTAATTCTTCAGAAACTTTTCCAGTCAAAGGGCATAATAGATGGTCCAGTCTCTTGCCTCAAGATACAGTCATGCACAGCTGTACAGTTGGTACACTGCACAAAGACATCCACCTGAGAGAGGCTGAAGCCTAAAAGCATGTGGCTTGGTGCAGGGCTCTTTCTGCACAACTCAGTGTAGGCTAGCAGCAGCTCTGACTACAATGACTGATTTGTATCTATTCAAATACTTGCTGACTGAAAGATTAATTTGCTAACTCTAATCCATCTCCCTATCAAAATAGATGGATAAATGTTTTATTTTATACAACTCACCAGACATTCTACACTTAACTTCACACACATACATTTTCTTCCTAAAAAAAATGCTCATGAGACTAAAAAAAAAAAATCCATCCAGAGTAGCTAGGGAAAGCTTCTTGCTCTGCTTTTTCAGCCAATTTTACCCACTGACGACAGCAGAGAAAAGCATAACGGCCCCTTGTTTTGCTGTCTTTGTTTCCCATGTCATGAGCAAAATTGCACAGGAATTATGAACAGTTAGCAAATGGTGTATAAGTGACCAAAAATTAAATGACAGCTCTATGAACAGAACCAGACCGGTCCCAGCAAAGCCAAGCTGCTGGAATCCTGGAACAAGAGTTAGGGAATCAAGTTCTACCCCGGCCCTGGCTAACCCCAGTTCACTGCTGACCTTCGCTTGCTCTCACATCCCCAGCCTCCCAGGGTACACACAGGGCTTTGTGACCCATCCTGCACTGCCAAGACCATTGAGATGCTACTTGGATGGAGGCCACAAAGTCAAGTCACTGAGGGGAAACCTCTTGAGCTGTGTCTCTCCCTGGGATCCAGCTCTCTCTCTCATCTCAGCCACTGCTTGGATGCCAATCCTTGAACAACAGGATCCATGTGAGGAGAAATGGGTTGTAGGAAAGATTTCATTCTCCAATGGGATTGACGTTCTTGACAGAGCTTAACCCAACAGTGTAGCAAAATTCTAGTAAAATGTGACTATGCCTTTAAAGAACAGATACCTTCTGTACATTTGAACTGGGCTTTCCCTCTGCTCTCCACACTACCCTTCCCCAGGCCACACTCAATAGGTAACCCTTTGATACCCTTTGCCCTGTGAGTCCATCACAGTTGCTATGTGCTCAGAGGAAGAGGACTCAAATGATCCCAAACGGACTTCTTTTTCTGGCCTCTGTCTCTTTCTTCACCAGTGAAAGCACCCCTTCTATTTTGGAAATCGTATCTCTTGTGAACATGGTCTGTCTCAGCTGACTTGGAAGTCAAATCTATTGTGAACATGCAAACATGGTTCTGTCTCAGCTGACAGGGTTCTCGGAACACACGTCCAAGCCCGATTTGGTTGGTTGCCCAGAGAAATACCTCCCTTCTCCAAAACTGGAACCAGCACAAAGAGGGAAGGGGTAGAGAATACACCTTTAGAATTTATTCATATTTGACTTCAAGTCTCACAGCCTTGTCTTCCTTCCACTCACTCACTGGAAAGCTCTGATAATGTAAGGAGTCTCTGGAGCAAATAGAAAAAAAGAAGTTCTTACTGTAGTGGAGTTTTTGATATGACTCCTGACTCCTATCACTGTCTCAGTGAGCCTGGTTCGGGGGTCTTGTCTTAATAGGGGCCTCCTACCCTAGTGCCATCTTCCTCTGGGATTTGCAATGTAAGACTGGCTGAAGGAAGAGCTAGATTTTGTTTTGTATGTTTTGCTTTGCTTGCTTTTGTTTTGCAAAGAACCAAATATTTGTCTTTATTTCTAAACTGGCCTTCACCTTGCTCACCTGAAAGAGACCAGGACCTGAGATAGACATCGTCACTCCCCACCCTTCCACTCGGGCCCCACCCCACCCCTGCACCCCAGATTTAAGAGATTCCAAGTCTGGACCAAGCTACTCCTAAAGCCCTTTCCAATTTGAGATTCTATAATTCTTTGAAAATTTTTCATCTACTAAAAAAAAAATTTTTTTTTCCAAAAAAAAAAAGCTTTGCAAGTATAGCTTCTTATGGTGTTTCTTCTTTTCATGATTCACTTTCAGTTAAGTTGGTTCAAATCAAAAGGAATAAAGAGTAACAGAACCACATGTCTGTGGTGATTATTATTAATAGGAAACTCTAATTTTAAAACCTCAATCTTTTCATGGGGAGGGATGCATAACATCTATACTTGAACCATTAACTTTCTTTTCTACTTTATTTTTCTTCTCTAGAAAAATTATCCTCTAAGAAAATAAATAAAAGAATAAAATATATTTAAACTGTAAGTCAACAAAGGTCCATCTAGTCAAGGCTATGATTTTTTCAGTTGTCATGTATGGATGTGAGAGTTGGACTGTGAAGAAAGCTGAGCACCGAAGAATTGATGCTTTTGAACTGACTCTTGCGAGTCCCTTGGACTGCAAGGAGATCCAACCAGTGCATTCTAAAGGAGACCAGTCCTGGGTGTTCTTTGGAAGGACTGATGCTAAAGCTGAAACTCCAGTACTTTGGTCACCTCATGCGAAGAGTTGACTCATTGGAAAAAACCCTGATGCTGGGAGGGATTGGGAGCAGGAGGAGAAGGGGATGACAGAGGATGAGATGGCTGGATGGCATCACCGACTTGATGGACGTGAGTTTGAGTGAACTTCAGGAGTTGGTGATGGACAGGGAAGCCTGGTGTGCTGCAATTCATGTGGTCACAAAGAGTCGGACACGACTGAGCAACTGAACTGAAATGAACTGAACTGAACTGAAACTGTAAGCATATATGATTTAATTTATCCACTCATATAAAATTAAATGGGGAGGAATGCAAGGTCCAATCATTTGGAGAAACTTAAAACCATCCAGTTCAGTGGTTCCCAGCCAGGGGCAATTTTTTCCCCCAGGGGACATTTGGCAATGTCTGGGGACATCTTTATGGTCCTCCCTGATGGTGTAGCCATAAAGAATCCACTTGACAATGCAGGAGATGCAGGTTCGATCCGTGGGTCGGGAAGATCCCCTGGAGAAGGAAATGGCAACCCACTCCAGCATTCTTGCCTGGAGAATCGCAGGGGATATCTTTGGTTGTCACAAATGGGGAGTCTGGGTAACGGTGCTTTTGACATCAAGTTGGTAAAGGCCAGAAATGCTGATAAACAACCTACATTCCTCAGGACAACCCCCACAACAGAGAACTATCCAGCCCAAAATTTCAATGCCACTGTTGAGAAACCCGCCCCACCCCCGACTCCAGCCCAGGTCTAAAAGTATGAATGACTCTAGAAATACAAAACCATTATTTTTCCATACAAAAGAGAAAAATCATTTTTTCTCATTAGTAAACAGTAGACTAAGTCAAACAGCCTCAAAAACAGCAGTAAATAAAATTTGACTGTAAAAGCGTGCAGCCTCTGCCTTTAGTAGAGATGTGCTGTGCCACAGAGCTATTTCCCCGTGAGCCAGAAAGAACGCTGCTGCCACCTAGCGGATGAAAAGGGATCCTCAACAGCACAGCATTCCTGGCTCCAAGGGCAGGCGCCACAAGGTCTACAGGCATAGAATGAACCTATTTCCACGTTCGTAACACTGAAAAGAAAAAAAAAAAAAACTTTGGTTGCATGGCAAGCAATTGTTCACAACTTTTTAAAAATATACATGACTTAGAGTATTCAATTAATTAATTAACTTAGTGCCTTCAATTAATTTATTTTCTCCGTTTCACGTGTGTGATGCGAAATGGAAGGTCTGGTTTTCTGATAACAGGTGTTCGGTGGCTGTTTCTATTCTCACAGTTGATTGGGGGTGGAGAGGGGTAAGGCGGTCTCAGTGGCCCCAGAACTCTGGTAGGACCTTCCGTTCTACTCACGCTTTTCATTGGATCATAGCAAGACAGCAGTAAGTTCTCAGCAAATTATAAATCAAGGGAATTCCTTCGCTTTAAAAAAATATATATGAATTTTTAAAAATTAAACAGACTCTACTAAAATGAAAATTAAGAAGAACGAGAATATAGACAGAAGTCTTTCTCCAACCACACTGTCCTACACACACCTACACTGCGCCCCCGGCCCCCCGAGGAGAGTGGAACCACCTTCCCTGCAGTTTCCAGAGGATCAGACCTCAAGCTGGAGGACGGCAGTTTACCCAGAGCTGTAGGCTCCCTTTTCCTTCTTTTTGGTGTTCTTTCTCAAGCTCTACCAAGGCTGAAAGGACTGAGCTTTGACTATTTTCATGTGCCAAAGGTAGAAAGCTTCCAACTCCTTCACCATGGAGATTCCTAAACATCCAAATGAGAAAACTTATTGTGATCTTCACAATGTGCCTTTTGAATGGGTTCGGAACTCTATTTCTGTGTTTTTGGACAAAGAGATGGCGGTTGGTTGATTAATATTAGGACATTTTATCCTGACCCACCCAGTCTTTTAGTTCCCAAACCAGCTCATAGTTCAGGGTGCTTACATAAATTGAGATGGTTCTTCCTCCTCACTGTTTAAGGGAGCAGCCCTGTCCACCTCCTGCCTCTGATTTTGCTGGGGTCCTACAAATACTACAATCCTGAGCTTATTCTATTCAAGGGGGAAAGCCTTGAGAGAAACTACTATTAGAACAAGAAAAGAGAAACTTATGTTATAACTCAGTTACGATTGAGTAATTGAGCAAAATAAAAAATTGGCTATCTGTGTAATTATCTCTTTTACAGTCCCCAGACCAACCATAGATGGATGGATGGACAGAAGTGAGCAAGGAACAAAATTTCATCAGAGTTCCAGCATATTCATGAATTTTATACAATCTTATGCTCCTAAACAAAGAATCTCATGCAATTTTACATGAAAAAAATCCTTTCTTAGACAAACACAAAATGTTATTTACAGTAGATATTGTTATTAGTGTTTATATTATATTAAATATTAATGTGGGCTGTACAAAAAAATCTTCTATTTATGTATCTCACAGTTGTTCTGAAATCAAGTGAAGTAAAGACAGCTCTTAAAGGACAGTATGCATATATAAGATGTCATTGTTATTGTCAAATACAGTAAAACTGAACTGAGGCAACTTTTATGTCAGAGTCAGTTTTCCTGAAGGTGAGAGCGTGTCCCCAAGGATAAGGATAAGGGTGCTTTTTCCTTCAAAGATCACATATTCTAAACTACCTCTTCCCCCTCCTCTAAAAAAGGAAACATGATTTGATAAATAGACAGAATAATTTGAAATTGGAATATCCCCCATTCAAGTCCAGGAAATTTGGTTCTTGTGTCTGCTGCTGCCAAGTCGCTTCAGTCGTGTCCGACTCTGTTCGACCCCATGGACTGCAGCCTACCAGGCTCCCCCGTCCCTGGGATTCTCCAGGCAAGAACACTGGAGTGGGTTGCCATTTCCTTCTCCAATGCATGAAAGTGGAAAGTGAAAGTGAAGTCACTCAGTCGTGTCTGACTCTTAGCGACCCCGTGGACTGCAGCCCACCAGGCTCCTCCGTCCATGGGATTTTCCGGGCAACAGTATTGGAGTGGGGTGCCATTGCCTTCTCCTCTTGTGTCTAGCCTAACTCATTGTTTCATCTTATGAAGATACCCCAGAATATCTACCGGAAGCTCTTCTTCATTTAATTATTTATCGTTTGTGTTTTATATGATATAGGGAGAAATGTTTGTGATGCATTAATATGCAAGGAAAATAAGAAATAAATTATATATTACAAAATATGTAGGAAAAATACGTGAAAATAACAGTAGTGATTATCTCTGGATGCAAGTTTACAAAGTTGCTTCTAATGAGGGTCCAATACTTTTTAAACTTTGGCTTCTTGTATCAAAGTTATATATGCATCTTTTAAAGGTTTGTAACTTTTTACTGTCTGAGCCACCTTTTAAAAACTAGATTTTCCTAAATGTCCATCGACAGAGGAATGGATAAGGAAGTTGTGGTACATATACATGTAATGGAATATTACCAGCCTTTAAAAAAGAATGAGATAAAGCCACTTGCAGCAACATGCATGGACCTAGAGACGGTTATATTGAGTGAAGTCAGCCACACAGAGAAAGAGAGGTATCATACGGCATCCCTTTTGACAGACTCTAAAAAGAAATTATACCAATGGACTTATTTACAAAACAGAAACACACTCACAGACTTAAAGAATGAATTTATGGTCACAGGAAGGGATAGTCAGGGAGTTTGGGATCAACATGTACACACTGCTGCTGCTGCTGCTAGGTCGATTCAGTCATGTCTGACTCTGTGCGACCCCATAGACGGCAGCCCACCAGGCTCCCCCGTCCCTGGGATTCTCCAGGCAAGAACACTGGAGTGGGTTGCCATTTCCTTCTCCAATGCGTGAAAGTGAAAGTGAAGTCACTCAGTCCTGTCTGACTCTTTGCGACCCCATGGACTGCAGTCCACCAGGCTCCTCCGTCCATGGGATTTTCCAGGCAAGAGTACTGGAGTGGGGTGCCATTGCCTTACTTTAAATGGATAACCAGCAGGGGACCTGCTATACAGCACAGGGAACTCTGCTCAATGTTCCGCGGCAGGCTGAGTATGACGGGAGGTGGGGGAGAATGGATACATGCATATGTGTGGCTGAATCATTCTGCTGTGCTCCTGAAACTATCACAGCACTGTTAATGCGCTACACTCCAACACAAAGTAAAAAAAAAAAAAATGGATTTCCCTGTCTCACCTCTTTCTATCACCAAATCCTTCTCCTCAGAGGCAATGAATAATTCTTTTAGACATTTGTTTTGAGTTTTGCCTCCTTATTTTTAAATAACATATTTATATAGCTATTCCTTAATGTTCCAGATTTAGATATTATCTGTGTCTTCCTCTTAAGGAAGAGGAAGATTTAGCACTCTTGATGCCTCCATATGTTCATGGATTCCCTGTTCCCCAAACTTGGGTATCATATCATTAATTCTTATGGAATCATTATTCAGTATTTACAGCACTATGGCCATCTCAGGATCACCCACATTTCTACATACACGTTATTTTAGTGTTACTAACAGTCTCTTTTCTTTGTTTACTGTTCTATGTACCCGTCTCTCCAATCTCTATCAAATGGATAAATCTTTTCTCAATGCATCAAGCACATCAGGAATTCTAAAAGCTTCATCCATCCCTTTCTAAGGCCTGTCTGGAGCCTTCTGTGCCCCATTCCCTCTGGATGTGTTGCTCTCCAAGCCTGTTTCACCGCTATTGCATCTGAATTTCCCTTTACCACCATCCTGGAGACATTTTTGTTTTGTCTTCTGAGTTTAGTTTCTGATTTTCTAGAGCCCCCGTTTTCCTCTTTCTGGGAATATATCCTCCAGTTTTCCTTGAGCACATATGCCAGTATGAACTAAGAAGAGGTAAATGGGAGATAAAATTTTGAGATCTTACATGTTTGGAAAAAAGCTTTATTGTTTCCTCAGGTTAATTATGAGATTGGCTGGGTATGAAACTCTAGCTTGGATATCAATTTCTGCCAGAATTTCTCATTCTCTATTGAGAAGCCTGATGACACTCCAATTCTCATTTATTTGATTATGATCTGTGTTTTTTTTCCCCACCTAAAGCTTTTATGACATTTTCTCTATGCCAATATTTTTAAGTCTTACAATGACATGAGTTGTGAGAGAGGTTCTTCCGTCTATTTGTAACTTTAAAATTTCAATCTGGAATTTTACATGTTTCAGTTCTAGAAACCATTTTTTTTTTCTTTATGGAAAAAAACAGTTGGATTTTCTACAATTGGATTAATCATTTTATTTTTTATCTAAATTTCTTTTCTCCTATTTTTCTGCCTCTGTATCATTTTATTATACTTTCTGGGAGATTTCCTCGACTTTACATTCCCGTTGTGTTGTTGACATTTTTATTTGTGCAATCTTGTTTTTAAATTCTCAAAGTTCTTTTTGGTGCTTTTAATATTCCTTTTTATATTTCTTTTTATGTCATCCTGATGTTGGTTTACAGATGCAATATCACCTTTTATCTCCCTGAGGATATTATTCATAGTTTTACTTTTTGCAGGGTTTTCTTTTCTCTGTTTCTTGATTTTTTTTTGGCGTCTTTCATGGCCCTTTTGTTCCCATTGTCTTCTCAGGGTCTGTTTTTAGAAGCTGTTTTCAGATGACTGGTATTCTTGGCTGTCACTTATTCTTCAGAAGTGAGACACTTGGTGATCATTTTGTAACATACAAAGACACTGAACCACTAAAAAATAAAAATGTTTTAGATAAAAAATTTAAAAGTGAGGCAATCAAACCAGCCTGGGGGCTCCTCATGCTTAACATGATACACTGCACCGTGGGAGGGACTGAGAAGTGTCGCAGATCTTCCCTCCACGGCTCATTTTACCCTCTACTCGCATGTCCAGGGGTGCAAGCCTGGCCGGAAGCCTGCTTTTGAAGGCAAGTTGGGAAAGGAGGCTAAGGATCTCTCCGTGAACAATGTAGACTTTTACTTAATCCCTCAGTAGAGTCTGTTCCCCTACAAGGCATGGTTCTGCCATACAAATGGCTCCTATGCATTTGGCACATAAAAAATGTCAGTATAATGCAAAAGTCACACTAATTCACATGCAGTATTTCCTAAGCACAAGAGAATAGATCGTGGAGTGGAATTCCAAATGTGCCTGTATTTTGAAAATTAAAAACAAGCATTTCCACCTGGGCTCCCACCCTGAAGAGGCTGCACCCAAGCCCTGTGTGGCTTTGGACTCCAGGCAGGTTTTACTGCCTCTTGGGACTGACTTAAAATGCCACTTCTATCTACACTGCGTGAGTTACTAGCAGCCCTGCTATCATGAACATGTTGCCAACATTCCCACTCAATTATTTCTCCAACTTCGTATTACATACCAGCCACAAGAGGCCCCAGCCGCAAATTCGCTGCCTGCCTTCAGAGTCCAAGTTATTTCCCTGAGTATCAATTACTGTTTTTATTAATGTTTTGTATAAGTTTTGAGTTCTCTGCCCCACTCTTTTTTTTTTCTCTCTCTCCCATATGGCCTTTTATTTTTACAGTGCAATCTTGAAACCTATGGGTGTTTTCAGGGATCCCATCCTTACGGCATCTTATGGTAGACTTTTTCTCTTTTATCCACACCCCATTGGCGCTCACGTGACTTTGCAGCCCTGTCCATCAAGAGGTAGAATCTCTCTCTGTCCCCTTGAATCTGAGCTGGCCGTGCGCCTTGCTTTGCCCAGATGAATGCATGGAAGAGACACTCTGTCGCTTCTCACTCTCGGCCTCAAGCATCCCTTCAGGCTTCAATTTCAGGTTTCTCTCAGAAACCCACTCAGCCAACGGGAAAAGCCTGGGCCCAGCCTGCCAGAAGATGAAAGGCCCTATGGACCACAGATGGGTCACTTCAGCTTTCCCAGCTGAAGATATGGGGCAAGGCAGGGAGGGTATCTTTGATTACCTGCTTTTGCTCCACATCTTTAGCCAATTTTCCTGTTTCTGACCCGAGTGCGCCCCCAGTTTCAGAAGTACCTGGGGTCTCAGCATATTGAGCCTTGCCGCGTCTTTGCAGGAAGAACATTATTGCTTGTGGGCTCCTCTACACCCAGCTGAGGTTTCCGTTTCCTCAAGTCAGCTTACTTACCCCTCATTCACACCATTCCTGCTTTCAAAATGTTATTGCTGTATCCTCTCCTCCTCTCTTTGCCCTCAATTTTACTGTCTTTTACTTAACTACTGCAAAGTGTAGTGGTGTTTTCAGAGCATATGTAGCCAAACACGTATGTTCAATCTGCCAAATAAGATGAAATCTCCTCACTTCATTTTATAGAGAAGAACACTGAAGTCATAGCAGCTGAGTGACTTGCGCAAAGCCAGGGTGGTTAGTGAAACACCTGGAACCCTCCAGAGCCCTGGCAGCAGTCAATGGTCCTTCCTCTCTTCCCTGCTGCCTCCATGACTACATCAGGAAGCCCACAGGACTAAAGGTTTCCTTAGTTGATATAATTGCAGGTTTTTTCTGCACAGAACAGGAGATCCTGGTGTGCCATTGTCTGTTCCAGCCTTAAAAACAGTATGATCAGCCAGTTCACCACACATTCTGAGGTAAACAGTAAAAATATACTGTATATTGTGTAAATATGTGATCTCTGAAGTGAAGTGTTAGTCACTCAGTCGTGTCCAACTCTTAGCGAACCCGTAGACTGTACCCTGCCAGACTCCTCTGCCCATGGGATTCTCCAGGCAAGAATACTGGAGTGGGTAGCCATTCCCCTCTCTAGGGGATCTTCCCCACCCAGGGATCAAACTCCTACATTGTCAGGCAGGTTCTTTACCATCTGGGCCACCAGAGAAGCCCACAGCATCTCGGCTAAACCATTGTTCACATAGAATTGTGAATTTTTTTTTTTAACCAATTACCTGTAAACACTCAGACACAATTTTAAAAATATTCAAAAAGCATTTAAAATTCTAACTACATAAACAAATGCTCATGCTCTACACCAAAACAAAATTGCAAACTACACATAGCATCCTCACTGGACAGACAAATGACTCTTGAACTGGTAAGAAGTAGCTGGAACTGGGTCCTTTAGAACAACGCCAGCAACCTTTGCTTGGAGGCCAGGGGCGGCAGGCGGGAGGAGCTACCCCACCCCCCACGCCTCCCACACCCCCACGCCCGGGGAGCCAGGAGGAGCAACCCCACGCCCGAGGCCAGGGGTGGTGGCCGGGAGGACCAACCCCACGCCCAAGAAGCTGTGGCTGCCCGGGCGCAGGAGGGCCTAGAGGAGCTATCCCACGCTGAAGGTCAGGAAGGGTGGCGGTGAGGAGATACCCCTCGTCCAAGGTAAGGAGCAATGGCTGTGCTTTGCTGGAGCAGCCATGAAGAGATACCCCACGCCCAAGGTAAGAGAAACCCAAGTAACACGGTAGGTGTTGCAAGAGGGCATCAGAAGGCAAACACACTGAAACCATACTCACAGAAAACTAGTCAATCTAATCACACTAGGACCACAGCCTTGTCTAACTCAATGAAACTAAGCCATGCCCTCAGGGCAACCCAAGATGAGCGGGTCATGGTGGAGAGGTCTGACAGAATGTGGTCCACTGGAGAAGGGAACGGCAAACCACTTCAGTATTCTTGCCTTGAGAACCCCATGAACAATAAGAAAAGGCAAAATGATAGGATACTGAAAGAGAAACTCCCCAGGTCAGTAGGTGCCCAATATGCTACTGGAGATCAGTGGCGAAATAACTCCAGAAAGAATGAAGGGATGGAGCCAAAGCAAAAAGAATACCCAGCTGTGGATGTGACTGGTGATAGAAGCAAGGTCCGGTGCTATAAAGAGCAATATTGCATAGGAACCTGGAATGTCAGGTCCATGAATCAAGGCAAATTGGAAGTGGTCAAACAAGAGATGGCAAGAGTGAATGTCGACATTCTAGGAATCAGCGAACTCAAATGGACTTGAATGGGTGAATTTAACTCAGATGACCATTATATCTACTACTGTGGGCAGGAATCCCTCAGAAGAAATGGAATAACCATCATGGTCAACAAAAGAGTCCGAAATGCAGTACTTGGATGCAATCTCAAAAACGACAGAATGATCTCTGTTCGTTTCCAAGGCAAACCATTCAATATCACAGTAATCCAAGTCTATGCTCCAACCAGTAATGCTGAAGAAGCTGAAGTTGAACAGTTCTATGAAGAACTACAAGACATTTTAGAACTAACACCCATAAAAGATGTCCTTTTCATTATAGGGGACTGGAATGCAAAAGTAGGAAGTCAAGAAACACCTGGAGTAACAGGCAAATTTGGCCTTGGAATATGCAATGAAGCAGGGCAAAGACTAATAGAGTTTTGCCAAGAAAATGCACTGGGCATAACAAATACCCTCTTCCAACAACACAAGAGAAGACTCTATACATGGACATCACCAGATGGTCAACACTGAAATCAGATTGATTATATTCTTTGCAGCCAAAGATGGAGAAGCTCTATACAGTCAGCAAAAACAAGACCAGGAGCTGACTGCGGCTCAGACCATGAACTCCTTATTACCAAATTCAGACTTAAAATGAAGAAAGTAGGGAAAACCACTAGACCATTCAGGTATGACCTAAATCAAATCGCTTATGATTATACAGTGGAAGTGAGAAATAGATTTAAGGGCCTAGATCTGGTAGACAGAGTGCCTGATGAACTATGGGATGAGGTTCGTGACATTGTACAGGAGACAGGGATCAAGACCATCCCCGTGGAAAAGAAATGCAAAAAAGCAAAATGGCTGTCTGGGGAGGCCTTACAAATAGCTGTGAAAAGAAGAGAAGTGAAAAGCAAAGGAGAAAAGGAAAGATATAAGCATCTGAAGGCAGAGTTCCAAAGAATAGCAAGAAGAGATAAGAAAGCCTTCTTCAGCGATCAATGCAAAGAAATAGAGGAAAACAACAGAATGGGAAAGACTAGAGATCTCTTCAAGAAAATCAGAGATACCAAAGGAACATTTCATGCAAAGATGGGCTCGATAAAGGACAGAAATGGTATGGACCTAACAGAAGCAGAAGATATTAAGAAGAGATGGCAAGAATACACAGAAGAACTGTACAAAAAAGATCTTCACGATCAAGATAATCACGATGGTGTGATCACTCACCTAGAGCCAGACATCCTGGAATGTGAAGTCAAGTGGGCCTTAGAAAGTATCACTACGAACAAAGCTAGTGGACGTGATGGAATTCCAGTTGAGCTATTCCAAATCCTGAAAGATGATGCTGTGAAAGTGCTGCACTCAATATGCCAGCAAATTTGGAAAACTCAGCAGTGGCCACAGGACTGGAAAGGTCAGTTTTCATTCCCATCCCAAAGAAAGGCAATGCCAAAGAATGCTCAAACTACCGCACAATTGCACTTATCTCACACGCTAGTAAAGTAATGCTCAAAATTCTCCAAGCCAGGCTTCAGCAATATGTGAACCGTGAACTTCCTGATGTTCAAGCTGGTTTTACAAAAGGCAGAGGAACCAGAGATCAAATTGCCAACATCCGCTGGATCATAGAAAAGCAAGAGAGTTCCAGAAAAACATCTATTTCTGCTTTATTGACTAATGCCAAAGCCTTTGACTGTGTGGATCACAATAAACTGTGGAAAATTCTGAAAGAGATGAGAATACCAGACCACCTGATCTGCCTCTTGAGAAATGTGTATGCAGGTCAGGAAGCAACAGTTAGAACTGGACATGGAACAACAGATTGGTTCCAAATAGGAAAAGGAGTACGTCAAGGCTGTATATTGTCACCCTGTTTATTTAACTTATATGCAGAGTCCATCATGAGAAACGCTGGACTGGAAGAAACACAAGCTGGAATCAAGATTGCCGGGAGAAATTTCAAAAACCTCAGATACGCAGATGACACCACCCTTATGGCAGAAAGTGAAGAGGAACTAAAAAGCCTCTTGATGAAAGTGAAAGTGGAGAGTGAAAAAGTTGGCTTAAAGCTCAACATTCAGAAAATGAAGATCATGGCATCCGGTCCCATCACTTCATGGGAAATAGATGGGGAAACAGTGGAAACAGTGTCAGACTTTATTTTTCTGGGCTCCAAAATCACTGCAGATGGTGACTACAGCCATGAAATTAAAAGACGCTTACTCCTTGGAAAGAAAGTTATGACCAACCTAGACAGCATATTCAAAAGCAGAGACATTACTTTGCCAACAAAGGTTCGTCTAGTCAAGGCTATGGTTTTTCCTGTGGTCATGTATGGATGTGAGAGTTGGACTGTGAAGAAAGCTGAGCGCTGAAGAATTGATGCTTTTGAACTGTGGTTTTGGAGAAGACTCTTGAGAGTCCCTTGGACTGCAAGGAGATCCAACCAGTCCATTCTGAAGGAGATCAGCCCTGGGTATTCTTTGGAAGGAATGATGCTAAAGCTGAAACTCCAGTACTTTGGCCACCTCATGTGAAGAGTTGACTCATTGGAAAAGACTCTGATGCTGGGAGGGATTGAGGGCAGGAGGAGAAGGGGACGACAGAGGATGAGATGGCTGGATGGCATCACTGACTCAATGGATGTGAGTCTGAGTGAACTCTTGGAGTTGGTGATGGACAGGGAGGCCTGGCGTGCTGCGATTCATGGGGTCGAAAAGAATCGGACACGACTGAGCAACTGATCTGATCTGAATGGCCCACAGACTAGTTGCAGGTATCTAGTTTCTGCCAATAGTCACCACTGACTATGCAGAAGAGCATGGTTTACATGTTGGGGTCACTCATGAGGTGCCCACGAGGGCTGCCCTTGTGCTCCCTGCCCTCTCCAGGGAGCATGTGCAGCTCTACCACAGGACTCCAGTGAGCAGCATCCCAACATGGGGTCAGAGGTGCAAACAGACCACCCTCTCTCCAAACCCCAGTAGTACAAGAACACTGCATCACGATCAGTAGGAGAAACCTCTGGCCTTGTATTTTCTGCTTTCTATGTCTAAATCAATAAATCACAAGAAACAACTTCATTTCCATCTCTGCTCAGAATATAGCCTGACACAGGATGACCAATCACTGCCCAGCTTATGGAATTCAAAACACTCACTATTGGCTGCAGGGTCTTTCACCAATTGTCCACCCCCCATTTGTTGCTTAGTCACTCAGTCGTGTCCAACTCTTTCTGAACCCCGTGGACTGCAGCATGCCAGGATTCCCTGACCTTCACAATCTCCCAGAGCTTGCTCAAATTCACGTCCATTGAGTCAGTGATGCCATCCAACCATCTCGTCCTCTGTCGTCCCCTTCTCCTCCTGCCTTCAAGTTTTCCCAGCATCAGGGTTTTTCCAGTGAGTCAGCTCTTCACATCAGGTGGCCAAAGTATTGGAGCTTCAGCTGCAGCATCAGTCCTTCCAATGAATATTCAAGGTTGATTTCCTCTAGGATTGACTGGTTTGAGCTCCTTGCTGTCCAAGGGGGACTCTCAAGAATCTTCTCCCACACCACCGTTCAAAAGCATCAATTCTTTGACGCTCAGCTTTCTTTATGGTCCAACTCTCAAATCCATACATGACTTCTGGAAAAATCATAGCTTTAACTATATGGATCTTTGTTGGCAATATGATGTCTCTGCTTTGTAATACGCTGTCTAGGTTTGTCATAGCTTTTCTTTCAAGGAGCAAGCGTCTTTTAATTTCATGGCTACAATCACCGTCTACAGTGATTTTGGAGCCCAAGTAAATAAAGTCTGTCACTGTTTCCATTGTTTCCCCCATCTATTTGCTACGAAGTGATGGGACCAGATGTCATGATCTCAGTTATTTGAATGTTGAGTTTTAAGCCAGCTTTTTCCACTCTCCTCTTTCACCTTCATCAAGAGCCTCTTTAGTTCCTGTTTGCTTTCTGCCATAATGGTGGTGTCATCTGCATATCTGAGGTTATTGACATTTCTCCCAGCAATCTTGATTCCAGCTTGTGCTTCATCCAGCCTGGCATTTTGCATGATGCACTCTGCATATAAGTTAAGTAAGTAGGGTATATACAGCCTTGACAATATACAGACTTGACATACTCCTTTCCCAATTTGGAACCAGTCTGTTGTTCCATGTCTGGTTTTAACTGTTGCTTCTTGGCCACCTCCATTTAGCCATCCCTAACTGAACTTCCTTTTCTTAGCAGTATACATAGATTCCTGCCCCATATATAGAGTTTGCTCAGTCCCCATTAGGATCCTTGTCAGTTGGTAAAGAATCCCTCCTGCAATGCAGAAGACCCTGGTTCAATTCCTGGGTCAGGAAGATCTACTGGAGAAGGGATAGGCTACCCACTCTAGTATTCTTGGGCTTCGATGGTGACTCAGCTGGTAAAGAATCTGCCTGCAATGCAGGAGACCTGGGTTGGATCCCTGGGTTGGGAGGATCCCCTGGAGAAGGGAAAGCCTCCCCACTCCAGTATTCTGGCCTGGAGAATCCCATGGACTATAGTCTATGGGGTCCCAAAGCGTCAGACACGACTGAGCAGCTTGCCCTTCAGGGTAGCTCTGCTGCCTGCCCTTCGCCTCCTTCATAGTGAGGAGGCGCAATTGAGCAGAGCTGAGCTAGCATCCCAGAGTCATGGGAAACGCAATGATTGTTGTGCATATCCTTTACACTCTTGCTCTTCCTCTGCACTCTGTTAAAGGCTTTATAGGCATCATCTCTTGCCAAACCCAAGACAACTTTATGAGGCAGGTACACTTATCTTCAGCTCAGAGAAGAGGAAACAGACTTTGGGGACTTCTGAAATGCCCTAGTTTACAGACCTCATAAGTGTAGGGACAAACCCAGCTCTGCCAGAGTCTAGAGCTCTGTTCTTAACCACCGTGTTCTGATAGTTACTTAGAACCAGAGCAGGGCAGAGAGGTTTAGATTGCATGTGGTAGCAAATTTGGAGCTTGGGAGATTTCAGTATACATGATTTAAGAATTTCCTGGCAGAATGGTTTGTTGTTGGAAGAGTTATTCAGCAAAGTTCTCTGGACCTTAATTAACTGTGAAGTGACCCAGGCCTGAACTAAGAGTAAAGAGCAGCAGAAATGAGAAAATGGAAATAATCTCAAAGAATACCCAATAGAATCTGGTGTCATACTGCTGCTGCTGCTGCTAAGTCGCTTCAGTCGTGTCGGACTCTGTGTGACCCCATAGACGGCAGCCCACCAGGCTCCCCCATCCCTGGGATTCTCCAGGCAAGAACACTGGAGTGGGTTGCCATTTCCTTCTCCAATGCATGAAACTGAAAAGTGAAAGTGAAGTCGCTCAGTCGTGCCCGACTCTTAGCGACCCCATGGACTGGAGCCCACCAGGCTCCTCCATCCATGGGATTTTCCAGGCAAGAGTACTAGAGTGGGTTGCCATTGCCTTCTCCTACATTATGATTAAAAAAAAAAAAAAGATAAAACAGTTGAGTCAAAAATGAACTCCAAATTAGAAAATGGAATGATTTTCAATATTTTGAAACCACTGGTGTAAACAGAGCATTTTGGAGAAGCTGATGAATTTGGTATTAAAGGTGTTTGGTTAGAACTTATACACAGAATATGTTGGAATGTTATCATAGCCCAATCAATCAAATACTATTTAAACACCGGAAGTACAGGTCAATAGGCAATAATTAAACAACAAAAGTCACAAAACCCTGTCGCTGGCCCTGTGAGAAATAAAATGTGGACCTGATCTAGAGAGTAGAGTGAGGGAGACAGCCATGCACATAAACAGCAGAAAACAGAAAAGGAAAAAACTACAACAGAAATCTGAGCTATGTGCTGCAGGACTTGAGAGAGGCAAGAGAGTAACTCCTACTGGGGAAACTAGAGAAGGCTTTATGGGGAAACTGATGAGCTTCCAAGACTGATGGAAGGTCAAACGACAGAGAAGGTCGAAAGGACATTCCCAGTGGAGTAAGTAATAGCAGCAGGTCCAAAGGAGTGGGAGTAGCAATTAGTCCAGGAGCCTGGAACACAGGATTCCAGAATGGGGGAGGGAAGGATGGGAAATGTCAGGCTCGGGAAATAGTTGGAGCCAGATAATAGAGGGCCTTAAAGCCTGTGCTAAGCAGTTTGGACTTTGTTCTATAGCAAATGGGAGTCATCAAAAGCTTTACAGAAAGGAGTGACAGGTTCATTTGTGAGTTATATGCTAATCTTTCATTTCCATAAATGAATGTTGGATTTATGTAAAATAAATAAAATTCTGCTTTCTCTCTCTCCCAAGTCACTCTACTTTCTTTGGCAAAGTTTGCCCTTAGGTTAACATTCCTGAATATTTTTGCATTTTTATATTCCATACAGTACTTTTAATTAACCTTCTATCTAACCTGGAGTACTTTTTCTTCCCTTTTTGGTTAAAACTGAGAATGTAACCAATGTGGACCAGAGACATTAATGAAATAATTTTTTCTCTTTTATTTTAATTCAGAAGTCAATTTCAGATACTCTACTAATTTGATTCAGATTCCATTTATAGCTGATACAAAAGGAGGACTTACTCTGAATGCTTCAACCAATGTTTTCCTTGAGTGAATTTTTATATTGCAGCATCTTTGGGTGCCCTTTTACAAATAACTCACAGTTTCAGAGGAAAAGGATCTGAAGAAGTGAAAACACATTCATTTCCTTCATAAGGACAGATGTCCTGCTTTAAAGAGGTGGGGGAAAGTCCAGAATGAGATAACACCATTTAAAAACTCAGACCAGTCTTTTTCAACCTGTCCAACCAGAACACAGAAAATCCCAGGTGCCACCCCTCTGAATTTTCAAAGCAGCAACAGAGACAGTTAACCAAAAAACAGACTTGTAATGCATTATATTCTCGGCCATTTTCTTCTAATTATTGACTTAAAAATCCTTCCTTCTGTAAAACAAACCCATTCCACCCTATCCCAGCCTCAAAAACAGTGAACAGGACCTCCCTTTGTGCTCTACTGTATTTTGAAGTGAATTTCTTTTTAAACTCCTAAAGACTAAATATTACATTGGATAGTTGTCATGTTAATTAAAGAAATTTGGCTACATAGTATTTTTCCTCTCTTGCGGATACCAGCTCATACCCCAAACAACGAAGGGTCCCAGAGCACAGGCTTCCACCTGTCTCTTCCCCTCCCCACCCCTCCAAGATGCATGCTCCTCTTTGGCTTCTCAGAACACATTAAACTCACCTGTAAAGAGCCTGAATGAAGCTGAGTGGGAGCAATGCCACAGGAATGTGGGGGCTGGTGGGGGAAGGAGACCCTGTTAAAGGCGGCAGCTGCTCTTTAGCTGTACTTGGGCCCAGTGTTGCTTAATTCGTCTTTTTTTTTTTCCAAGAGAAGTGAGAATTTCAGAAGCTAATTGTTTTGCAAATATTCACAAGTAAAAATTTAAAAACCTTTGTAAGAGCACTGTGTGGACCAAAGAAGTTGTGCCCAGTCTGCACGCCTGCACTGCGCTGAGGGTCAGCCCCGATGAGCAATCCAGGACCTGCAGCAAATAGCAGGACCGTCTTTTCCGTAACGTCTTCAGTGATATTTCTGCTAGGCTTTGTGACATAACTAAAGGGAGAGAGACCATAACAGACAGGTGTAAGTTTTCATATTTCATTGCCCTTACTTTCTTCTAGATTCCCTACTGTAAGTTCTGCCCCCTCATCTCCTATACTCCATCCCAAAGGGTCCTCTTGCCCATTCCTATCAACAGATAACATGCTGCCTTGCCATCAGCAGAAAGAACTAAGAAAACCCTAAGGAGGCCTTATTGTCCCAGATACCAGAAACGATTCCCTGGCTATGTCTTCTGAGATCCCCAGAAAGACCGCTTCCCTTGACTAGAGAAACAATACACCGAGTCATTTCTTGCCAATCACACCGTTTCCCCTGGAAAGTAAGTTACGGTGCTTCCAGACCCTAAGTGAGCTCCTCATCCTACGTCATCCCCTTCTACGTACTTGATCCTGGGCAGCGCATCCCCAGAGTATCAGCGCTCTTCCAGAGAAGAGACACTGCTACAGTCCAGCATTTGACAGTCATAATCCCATTGGGCAGACAAGGACTTATAGATGATCCTAATGAAAATGTGCAATAAATCAGGCATGATACTTGAGCAGTCACAAAGCCAGTTTCCCCAGAATGAATAAGCAGCAGCAAACACAAGCCAGTGACTGAAAGGTATTTTTCACATTTTGCTGTGAGTTTTTATGAAAGACTGGACTCAGTAAATTAGCCTTAAGGACCCATGGTCTCCCCAGCCCCAGCCTATATCAGACCATACCTACATGTAGAGTTGTTTATTCTCTGTCCATAATATCTTCCCTTCAGGTCCTGTCAGGCCCCCACACTCAGTGAATGATCTGAGCTCCCAGGTGAATTATCCCCAACTCCAACTTATAATCTTTAAGATGTTCTGATCATTAGGGCCTTTATTTTGATCTGACATTTTATTATTCTTAAGTTTTGCTACCTCACCTCTGTAATCTATGGTTACTGTCCATTTTGGTTGACTTCTATTCTTGGCCTGCTTCAGAAACCATCAAATGGATTCAGTTACCCCAGGCTCACCGTGCTTCCTAAATCCCTTGAAAGCAGAAAGTCTTTGCCCCACTTTCTACCATTCACCACTGGCATGTCATGGTCAAGTGTGGAGGTTTGGAGACAATGCCATTTACGCTCTGAAGACTGACACCCGGAAGGCTTCACTTTGCAAATGGCTGCAATCCAAAGTATGCATTTACTGTAATGATTTGGTTTTTGCTATTTAGTGCCACATCCTGCAACTGCCTCATGAAATCACTTTTCTGCTATTTTCTTATTTTAGATCATAGATTTGACTCTTTACTTGTAAATGTCTTCCCTTCTCAGTCCAGGCATAAGTCACCATTTCTTTTTCTCCATTTAGAGAGTAAGAGGTCTTGATATTCTTATTAATAACTTGAAAGTGAAAGTGAAGTCGTGTCCGACTCTTTGCGACCCCATGGACTGTAGCCTACCAGGCTCCTCCCTCCATGGGATTCTCCAGGCAAGAGTACTGGAGTGGGGTGCCATTTTCCTTCTCTAGGGGATCTTCCTTACCCAGGGATCAAACGTGGGTCTCCCACATTCCAGGCAGATGCTTTAACCTCTGAGCCACCAGGGAAGCACCAATAACTTGAAAGAACCTGTTAGATTTCTCTATAATTATTTTTCGTTTTCTTCTTTTGACTTTAATATTCAACCTGGTCTCCACTCTACAATGGTGTTTGGACACTTTAAGATGATGTTTCCCAACAGGAATACAAAGACTTCACAGGCATGGTCCTAGCTGGTTGCCTGTCTCACTGGTTGCCAGTCAGAGGCCCCGTACACTTTCTTTCAGCCCATCTTCAGGCAGAGCTTGAGCTCTGGAATTGATCTGCTTGGATTCGAATGCTGACACTGCCTCTATCACTCTGTGTAGCTTTGATCAGTTTACTCATTAAACTTCAGTCTAATCCTTCTACGATGGGGATGATAATGCTAGATTTCTTGTGAGGACTGTCATGATGATTAAAGAACTGGCGTGTGTGAGGAAAACATTTAGCCAAGAAATTGGCACACATTCAGTGATCAGGAATCTCAATGTTTTCTGTTGCTCTCTCCACCTTTCAGAATCAGAGCACAATTGGAGCTTGCCTGATGTGAAGCAGTGGGTGAGCCGCGGTGAATATTGACATTTCCATTTGCACAAATTTCCCCTGCTTTTTCTCCTTCTTAGAATCAAGATATTTTCCCAAGGCTCATCTACTGCACATAGAAATCCATTCCTCCTCTTGACAACTTTGTTTATATTAATAAGTCAATCCATCTAGCCAAAAGCTGATCTATGGCATATTTTAAAGTTAAGAGTTAAGAAAAACTGCCATAAAATTCATCCTGTTAAATATCACAGGGGAAGCCCTGTCAGCCTGAGGAGTGAATGCTGGTCTTGCTCACATAAAAATAGGCCAGCACAGGCCGGGGGCTGGGAGCTGTGGTCACTGTGCCACTAAAACAATTTTGTGCCCCAATTATTCTTCCAAGTGCCTCCCGGAACTAACTAGGTGACACCTCACCAATACCACCTCTTCCTCCCTCTTGCCCACACCTGCCTTAAAAAACAGGTGAGTTGGGTTTTATCTTGGGGAGTGCTTGTTGTATTTCGTAAATTTTTCCCATGTTTCTACAAAGTTCTATATATTAAAATAAATAAACAGTAAATCATTATAAACTCTTTATCAGTAAATGCTTTTCATGAATTTATCACAAGAAACTATTAAACCATAAAGTTAGATTTCTCTTGAGTGAACAATTATACTTCCCAATATATGATTAAGCCATTTTACCAATATGAAATATAAATATTGGATAGTATTTACGTATAAGATAAAAGAGTTTTTAACTTAAAAAGTGGTCATTTATATCTATCAATGAATAAATCAGCAAATGTAATGAAAAAAATCTCACTACCCACTCATCCATGTATTTGAGTAGGGAACACGGTAGCTGGCTTCGAATTTCAAATTGGGTCCCTAGGGTGGCAGCAGAAAGGGGCCTCATTCAAACTTTCAATCTCAAGTGGTTTGGTTTAGAGATGAGAGTCTGGGGATAGGAGATAATCACTGAGACAGGCCTCCATGGGCACATGGCCGAGAGACCCCTAGTCCAATTATCTGTGCACAGAGGGGAAATTACCTCCAATTCTAGAGTTCCCCTCACTCTGTCACCCCTACTAGTAGGATCCACATTCGTGTTCCAAACCCTTGCTGACATTTCTATAGATACCTAATTTCAAATCATTATTGATTCTCTGATTTTTTTCCAAGTTCATACATGCAACATTCTCTACATGGGCCAGCAGCCTCCTGCTCTTCCTCTGAGACTCAGCATAGGGGTCTTCTTCTTCCCCTCACCCCAGGTTCAAGGCCTTCTCCCTCCTTGTTCTTATCACCCCAAGCTCCTTCTCCCTATACATCAACCACAGTTATCTGTGTACTGGGGAATGATATTCAAAATAAGTCACAAGGACCGGTGCAGCCCAGGCAGTGCCAAGCAGGACACAAGCTGGCTGCTCCTGCATCAGTGCAGAGTGACCACAAGTCAGCCTGATAAGAGGGGATTTTCACCCATCAGGCAGTTAACCCCTTAAAAATAAGGGCTGTGTTTTATTCATGGGTACATCACCAGACCCCAGCACATGGGAGATGTTTAGTAAGTGTTTGTGGATTAAATCAGCTGAAGGTTACATGGAAAAGGCAGGGCAATGCTTCAAGTGACCTCAGTTGACTGTCCTTACATGTCATGCCCCTACCTATCCCTTCCTGGGTTTTTATAGCTGTGTGAGAGTCAAACTAGGCCAAATGTAAAAGAATATGACATTCTGGGCTTGCAAAAGTTAATCTTAAAGACCCTAATAGGTTTTAGATTTAGGTAACTAAATGGGTTTCCCAGGTGGTGCTAGTGGTAAAAAATCTGGCTGCCAATGCAAGAGATTCAAAAGATGCAGGTTTGATCCCTGGGTGGAGAAGGAAATGGCCACCCACTCCGGTACTCTTGCCTGGAAAATCCCATGGACGGAGAAGCCTGGTAGGCTATAGTCCATGGGGTCGCAAAGAGCTGGACACGAAAGAGAACTTCACTTTCACTTTGATCCCTGGGGTGGGAAAATCCCCTGGAGGACGACATGGCAACCACTCCAGTATTCTTGACTGGAGAATCCCATGGTCAGGGAAGCCTAGCAGGCTAGAGTTCATAGGATCGCACAGAATCGGACACGACTGAGCAGCTTAGCGCATACAACTAAATATCTGCAAATTCCAGTCAGTTATGAAATCTATCACCTTCAGGAACTAGAGACCCCTTGGAAGGACTGGTGCTAAAGCTGAAACTCCTATACTTTGGCCACCTCATGCGAAGAGTTGACTCATTGGAAAAGACTCTGATGCTGGAAGGGATTGGGGCAGGAGAAGAAGGGGACGACAGAGGATGAGATAGCTGGATGGCATCACCAACTCGATGGACAAGAGTTTGGGTGAACTGCGGGAGTTGGTGATGGACAGGGAGGACTGGCGTGCTGCAGTTCATGGGGTCGCAAAGAGTCGGACAAGACTGAGCAACTGAACTGAACTGAACTGAGAGCCCAGCTTTTGTAAACCCATCTTCCTATGTTTCACTCATACAAATTCTTACTACTTTAAAAAAATGTAACCAGTCCAACAGATGCAATTTTTAAATGACTGTCTAATTATAATATATCCCTCTGGTATTATTGGGGGGTTAATTAAAAGAACTTAATCTTATTTTAAGAATATATAATTAATGAAAATTTCTCTTGGGACACCAAGAGGCTAGAAGGTCTTCTAGCAAGTCTCAAGACAATTATGCAGTGCAGACTCATTACCAGCCAGCTCTCAGTTCAAAGGTGATTCTAGGAGACTGCTTTAGTAAATCTAGAATCTAAAGGTTGTTCTTGGTGTCATATGGGCTCCTATACTGACATGACTTTGTTTTATATTCTGGAAGAGATTCATATATAGGAACCAGTGCTAAATGCAACATTTTATTTTGTTTCAGTATTGTAGGATGTACATGCAATTTCTTACAGGTCTAAATAAGAAAAAAAAAACATTTCCAGAAGCACCGTCCTATAGCAATAAAATACTGTTTTAATCAAAAGCTTGGTTGTGCTACATGAAACAGAAATACACAATACCATTCAGTGTGAAGGTTTAAGGGTGAATTCTTTAATTCTGTTGAACGAGGAATTGGATTTGCAGCTACAAAAAAACTAAGGGAAAAGATAGTGGGCGGAAAAAGAAGCAAAGCTATGGACTTTGTAGTGAAGCACACATTTTTCCAGGACTAGTTAGAAGGAAAGTGTCAAAGTCACATTATAGAGGAAAGCATTGGAAAAACCCAGAGAAAAACAGTTCTATATCAAATTGTAGACAAAGAAGAGGGTTTGACACTCACAACTTCATGTTACCATGATCCTCTAGGAAGTTCATGGGCAAGGACACTGCTTGATTCTGACCTTGAACTAGAGGATACATATCTGTCCAGGACTACTGGGCTACTGCTACCCCTTACAAAGTGACCATTATTGAGATGATTAATTAATTAATTAACCTAAAGGAAGGTTTTAGATAACTTAGATATGGGCATGAAAAGTTTACTTTAGAAGAGTTGACAGAGGAGATTATATCCCACTTTGCTGTTGCTGCTGCTGCTGTTCACTCACTCAGTCGTGTCTGACTCATTGTGACCCCATGGACTGCAGCATGCCAGGCTTCCCTGACCTTCACTATCTCCCAGGGTTTGCTCAAATTCATATCCAACAAGACTGATGATGCTATCTAACCATCTCAACCTCTGCTGACCCTTCTCCTTTTGCCTTCAATCCTTCCCAGTATCAGGGACTTTTGCAATGAGTCAGCTCTTCACATCAGGTGAAAGTATTGGAGCTTCAGCTTCAGCATAAGTCCTTCCAATGAATATTCAGGGTTGATTTCCTTTAGGATAGACTGGTTTGATTGCCTTGCTGTCCAAGGGGCTCTCAAGAGTCTTCTCTAGCAGCACAGTTTGAAAGCATCAATTCTTTGGCATTCAGCCTTCTTTATGGTCCAAAACTCACATCCATACAACCTACTGGAAAAATCATAGCTTTGATTAGATGGACCTTTGTCAGCAAAGTGATGTCTTTGCTCTTTAAGGTGATGTCTATGTTTGTCAAGGTTTTTCTTCCAAGGAGCAAGCATCTTTTAATTTCATGGCTGCAGTCAACATCAGCAGTGATTTTGGAGCCCAAGAAAACAAAATCTGCCACTGCTTTAAATTTTTCCCTTTCTATTTTCCATGAAGTGATGGGACCAGATGCCATGAATGTCTTTTGAATGTTGAGTTTCAAGCCAGCTTTTTCACTCTCTTCTTTCACCCTCATCAAGAGGTTCTTTAGTTCCTCTTTACTTTCTGCCATCAGAGTGGCATCATCTGCATATCTGAGGTTGTTGATATTTCTTCTGGCAATCTTGATTCCAGCTTGCAATTCATCCAGCCTGGTATTTCACATGATGTATTCTGCATATAAGTTAAATAAGCAAGGTGACAATATACAGCTTGGTTGTACTCCTTTCCCAATTTGGAACCAGTCCATTGTTCCATGTCCAGCTCTAAATCTTGCTTTATGTTGTTCAGTTGCTCAGTTGTGTCTCTTTTCAACCCCATGGACTGAAGCACACCAGGCTTTCCTGTCTTTGCTTTTTAATACACTAAGTTTGTCATGGCTTTTCTTCTAAGGAGCAAGAGTCTTTTAATTTCATGCCTTCTTAACCTACATGCAGTTGCTTCTTGACCTGCATACAGTTTTCTCAGGAGACAGGTAAGGTGGTCTGGTATCCTCATCTCTTTAAGAATTTTCCACAGTTTGTTGTAATACACACAAAGGCTTTCATGTAGTCAACAAAGCAGATGTTTTCCTGGAATTCCCTTGCTTTCTCTATGATCCAACAAATGTTGGCAATTTGATCTCTGGTTCCTCTGCCTTTTCTAAATCCAGATTGTTCATATGGAAAGTTCTCGGTTCATGTACTACTGAAGCCTAGCTTGAAGGATTTTGAGTATAACCTTCATAGCATGTGAAATGAGCACAGTTGTGCAGGAGTTTGAATACTCTTTGGCATTGCCCTTATTTGGGATTGGTGAAAACTGACCTTTTCCAGTCCTGTGACCATTGCTGAGTTTTCCAAATTTGCTGACATATTGAGTGCAGCACTTTCACAGCATAATCTTTTAGGATTTGAAATAGCTCAGCTGGAATCCATCACCTCCAATATCTTTGTTCATAGTAATACTTCCTAAGGCCCACTTGACTTCACCCTCCAGGATGTCTGGCTCTAGGTGAGTGACCACAGTATCATGGTTATCTGGGTCATTAAGACATTTTTTGTATAGTTCTTCTGTGTATTCTTGCCACCTCTTCTTAATCTCTTTTGCTTCTGTTAGGTCCTTACCTTTTCTGTCTTTAATTGTGCCCATCTGTGTGTGAAATATTCCCTTGATCTCTCAATTCTCTTAAAGATATCTCTAGTCTTTTCCATTCTACTATTTTCCTCTATTTATTGGCACTGTTCATTTAAGAAGGCCTTCTTTTCTCTCCTTGCTATTCTCTGAAACTCTGTGTTCAGTCGAGTATATCTTTCCCTTTATCCCTTGCTTTTCACGTCTCTTCTTTCCCAGCTATTTGTAAACAAAGCCTCCTCAGACAACCGTTTTGCTTTCTTACACTTCTTTTTCTTTGGGATAGTTTGTTCACTGCCTCCTGTACAACGTGCAAACTTCTGTCCATACTTCTTCAGGCTCTCTGTCTACCAGATATAATCTCTTGAATCCATTTGTCACTTCTACTGTATAATCATAAAGGAGGTGATCTAGGTCATACCTGAATGGCCTAATGGTTTTCTCTACTTTATTCAATTTAAGCCTGAAGTTTGCAATAAGGAGCTGATAATCTGAGCGCCAGTCAGCTCTAGGTCTTGTTTTTGCTAACTGTATATAGCTTCTCCATCTTCAGCTTCAAAGAATGTAATCAATCTGATTTTGGTGTTGACCATTTGGTGATGTCCATGTGTAGAATCGTCTTTTGCATTGTTGGAAAAGGGTGTTTCCTATTACCAGAGTGTTCTCTCGACAAAACTGTTAGCCTTTGTCCTCTTCATTTTGTACTCTAAGACCAAACTTGCCTGTTACTCCAGTTATCTCTCGACTTCCTAAATATCCCATTTACCTAATACATAAAGGAACAAAGTAATGAACTCCCTTAATTGCTGTTTCCTTGTAAGATGTTACCAATATCCTATGTTTTATCATGATACACACATTACCAGGTTATCTATATTTCTATCTATTTTATTAGAAATAAAATGCAGACAAACTTCCTGTGAAATGATCAGGGCTTAATACATCCTAAAACTGAAGGAAAGCTAATACTATTTCAATTGGATACATTTTAACAATTACAGAGATGGTTGATATCATAATATGAATCTTGAAGATCAAAATGTTTTAAAGATCAATTCAAATATTACTTAAAATTTTATCTATTGCTAAACTTTGCTCATTGTTATAAAACAAGAATTATTGCACATAAATATTTTATAATCTGCATTTTATCTAATAAATCATTCAAGATGGTTGGACATTCAGCCCCTATGCAATCAACACGAACCCAACAAACCTAGCTCTATGAACAATACCTAATAAGCATAGAGCTTAATGAAATTTGGTTATTAGAATTTATATCAGGAAAGAAAATCTGTAGTAGTTTATTGATTTTACTTGATCACTAATGTGCTAGAAGTCTCTTAAATATCTCTAAATTTTTACATGACACAAATGCATAATAATTACAGCTGTGAGGCCTCTCTCTTGGTCATACATTATTTTTATTCATTAAAACAGTTTCTATCATGATGATATCCTTTGGGGTTTGGAATCTAATGGGAAATAAAATCTTGAAAAAATTAAGTTTTCAGAGTCAAGAACAATGTATTAAGAATGGAAAATTAAATCTAGGGTACAGAAAATGGACCCAGAGGGCAAACTAGGGAGGAAATGCCCCTTTTGGCATTGTTACCCACACCTCGCTCCAGCTTTCTTTCATCTTGCATTTATATGCCCCACTGCATCATCATAGTTATCCAGACACTGCACCAAAGCAAGCTGACAGCCTGTGTGGGTTGCCTAATTATAGTAACCTGAGATTCAGCCACTCGGTAGCCAATTTTCCCCTTATGAAGGAAGGTCTACTAATGATTTGTATCATCATAATTATTAATACCTCAAAGGCAACCCCACCCAGAAATGCTGAGAACTGGTGGGATAGGACATGGGAGGCACCAGTGTGCACCTTTAAATACCTGTCATCATAGCACAGGCTCCCCTTTCTGCAGGCAGCTCTGAAGAGTTGTCAGCCTGTTCATTCTCTCTCTTGCACACCAGAGTCTGGTCTTTGCATTTAACTTCTGTTCACCCATCTGGAAGATTCTGGACAGGACCATGAGTGATGACGAGCTGTCTGCCTTGGTGGTGGATAATGGGTCAGGGATGTGCAAGGCAGGCTTTGGCGGTGACGATGCCCCCAGGGCTGTGTTCCCCTCTATGGTGGGGCGTCCCCGGCACCAGGGGGTCATGGTAGGCATGGGCCAGAAGGACTGCTACGTGGGGGATGAGGCCCAGAGCAAGAGAGGCATCCTGACCCTGAAGTACCCCATTGAGCATGGAGTGGTCACCAACTGGGATGACATGGAGAAGATCTGGCACCACACCTTCTACAACGAGCTCCGCGTGGCTCCAGATGAGCATCCCATCCTCCTCACTGAGGCACCCCTCAACCCCAAGATCAACCGGGAGAAGATGACTCAGATCATGTTTGAGGCTTTCAACACACCTGCCATGTATGTGGCCATCCAGGCCGTGCTGTCCCTCTACGCCTCAGGCCGGACCACCGGCATCGTGATGGATTCTGGGGATGGGGTCACTCACACTGTACCCATCTATGAAGGCTATGCCTTGCCTCATGCCATTCTACGTCTGGACCTGGCCGGCAGAGACCTGACCGATTACCTCATGAAGATCCTGACAGAACGAGGCTACAGCTTCACCACCACGGCTGAGCGGGAGATTGTTCGTGACGTCAAAGAGAAGCTGTGTTATGTGGCCCTAGACTTTGAGCAAGAGATGGTCAGCACTGCAGCATCCTCCTCCCTGGAGAGAAGCTACGAGCTTCCCGACGGGCAGGTGATCACTATTGGGAATGAGCGCTTTCGATGTCCAGAAGCCATTTTCCAGCCTTCCTTTCTGGGCATTGAGTCCAGTGGAATCCACGAGACAACCTTCAACTCTATTATGAAGTGCGATGTGGATATTCGCAAGGATCTGTACGCCAACACCGTGCTGTCTGGAGGCAGCACTATGTACCCTGGCATTGCTGAACGGATGCAGAAGGAAATTGTAGCCTTGGCACCCAGCACCATGAAAATCAAGATCATTGCTCCCCCAGAACGGAAGTACTCCGTTTGGATTGGGGGCTCCATTCTGGCCAGCCTGTCCACGTTCCAGCAAATGTGGATCAGTAAGCAGGAGTATGATGAGGCTGGGCCTCCCATTGTCCACAGGAAGTGTTTCTGACTGGGCTTCCATGCTAATGCATTGGCATTGTCCCCAAGTTCTAGATCATGGCGATAGTACTGCTTTTATCCACTTCCAATTGAGTCAAGGTAAATTTCCACTCTTGCTAGTGTGTACACTAGCAAACTCATCTGCATCCAAGCATTGTGGGCTCCCGCCCAGCTAACAATATATGACCTCTATCAACTGGGGAATTCTGATATTCTATTCTATTTTCTTTACCATGAGGGGTCAAAGAAATATAGACTTGCTTAAACGAAAATAAATGACAAGGAGTAAAGTGAGAAATGTCCTTCCAGAACAGATAACTAGAATTTTCAATCTTTAAATACTAGTTCTTGCTTTAAATATTTAACAATATCAGGCTGTACAACCTGTAAAAAAAAATGTGTATGTATTTAGCAAACATGCCTTCTTAGTTAGAATTTGGTTTTGTTTTACTTCTTTGTATAGAGACAGTGAATTATATGGGTCAGTGATATTCATATTTATATAAGCACTGAGGAAATAGAATATCTTAAAATATACTGAAAAATCTGGCTATCTGCACAGCTAATGTGAATTTCTTAATTCCCCAACAGTCACCATTTTGATAACTCCTTATTTTGTTTCCCTTATTAAATAAGCATAAAGGAACACAGCATTCCATTAATATTTATAAAGTTTATAATCAACTGAACTTTTAGCTCAGAGTAGAGTTCTGCTGATCAAATGTGTATTCTAATATCTGACTTATCAAACTTCATTATACTTGTAAAACAGCAAAACTGTTACAGATAAGGCCTATTAAAATAGAGAGGAAAATTGTAATATCAAATTAATTAACATCATTATGTTACCGTTTGACAAAAATAATTTTATTTCCATTGCTTAGCATAATAGCATGTCTTGAGTTATTTCTATAGGTCATGATTTTGAATATTTCTCTTATCAAGGATTTAACTGTGGAAAAACATATCTGCAGCATTTTTATAAACTACAAATTCTAATACCAGTATAATAATTTCAATTTTATTATTGGAAGATTTTAGAATAATTCTATTTTATTATGTCCAGTAACAGGCAATATCTTTTATGTGAAGTGTCTCTAAGATATCAACATCTTACAAAGCATCTGTGTATCTTCCTATGTTCTCTAAACATTTTTAAGGAATTCAGTGGTGATTTTCAACCAATTTTAATTACTAGCACATTTATTTCAATCTATTCTGTGACTTCTCATTAAATGAATATCAGAGATATTTGTATTTTTCAGGGTTTTTCTCTGAAATTTTAGAATGTTTGGGGGGGAGTTGCTTATTAAGCCATTATCACAGTCTCAGGAAAAGGAATTTTCTTCTCTTTTCCTTTGGTTTGGGAAGCTTATACTTGTGTTTTAAATGTTAAATTGGAGTCTTTAAGCTTTCTTTTCCTTAAAAATTTTCAGAGCATTTGACTGTTGCTTATTTCCTTTAATCTGAAAACAGTTTTTAATTCATTTAACCAAAATTAACCTCCAAAGGCACTTTATTTTAGAAGACTTGAGTTTCCTTTCTTCTTTAATTTTAAATAAATGAAAATTAATTCACACCTACATTTCCTGTTTTTTCTCCTCAATTCTTCCCACAGAAATGTAGAATGATCCAGAGAGGATCACTTTTTTAAATTTATTTATTTTTTTAATGGAAGGATAATTGCTTTACAGAATTTTGTTGTTTTCTGCCAAATATCAACATGAATCAGCCACAGGTATACGTATATCCCCTCCCTCTGAACCTCCCGCCCATCTTCCTCCCCATCCCACCCCTCTAGATTGTCACAGAGCCCCTGTTTGGGTTCCTTGAATCATACAGAAAATTCCCATCGGCTATCTATTTTACATATGGTAATGTAAGTTTCCATGTTACTCTCTCCATACAGAGAGGATCACTTTTTATATGTGTAACCTATTCATTCATATAATTTTATACCTCATACATTTGACCATGTAGCATTAAAAGGAAATTAAAATTTTTAAAAAGGAAAAGGACTAGTAGATAAGGTTATAAATTCCTTGCAGTCTGCATTAAAAAGTTAAGTTTCAGTGGATGAACTGGTCTTCAGGTAATTACCAGGCAGAGTTAATAGCAATAATAATAATGGCTTGAATTTATACACTGCAACACTTCCCATTTGCAGAGTGGTTCTCAAAAACGTTGACCCACATTCTCAATTACTGGAAAAAACATATCTCCCCATTCACAGGAAAGTTCTAGGACATGTAAAATGTCAGAGAGAGAACTATTGAGCCCTGGATCATTAGCTGAAAATATGAATTCAATAATGCAAATAAATTTAAGCCGGAGATCTTCAGATATTCTGTTCATCAACACTGACTGACTGCCTGATGGCTGAATTCAATGAGGAAACACTCACAATTTTAAATTTTAGAATCAATGTCATCTTTTCTGGTAATGTAATTGGCTAGTTATTCACCAGTGTTTCACCAGATGGCACAGCACTGAAAGAGGCTTCACAGATGAATTTCACACCGTTGTAAGTGGTTCCCACCCTTTCCTGATAAACCATGCTGAGCAGCAATCTAGGACTGGGGTTGCACCTCAGCCTCCTTAAAACTGTTATTTCCTGACCACAGGTAATGTTTTTCTGAAAGTGCTCATGATGCGAAGCCATTACCTGCACTTCGTCCCTAACTTTCAGATGTGCTTTTTTTTTTCAACAGTAAGATAAAGTCATGCTAGATGATGGATTGAGCCTTACATTCACAATTCTGTTATAGAGAAGAGGCTAGAACTAAGTATTACATTTTCCGGATAATCAAAAGCGTAATCTTTTGACGTGTCAAGAGCCTTACCACATTGATTCACTCATTTTGCAGCTGTAAATTCCATGGGGTTGCAAAGAGCCAGACACAATTTAGGGAGTGAACAACAACAAACAACAGATGCTAAAATTTACTAGGAAAGTATTTCAAGGACACTAGGGAATTTACGGAGAAGGCAATGGCACCCCACTCCAGTACTTTTGCCTGGAAAATCCCATGGATGGAGGAGCCTGGTAGGCTCCAGTCCATGGGGTCTCTAGAGTCAGACATGACTGAGCGACTTCACTTTCACTTTTCACTTTCATGCATTGGAGAAGGAAATGGCAACCCACTCCAGTACTCTTGCCTGGAGAATCCCAGGACGGGGGAGCCTGGTGGGCTGCCATCTGTGGGGTCACACAGAGTTGGACACGACTGAAGTGACTTAGCAGCAGCAGCAGCAGGGAATTTACAATCCAGTAATGAGGGAAATTACATAGAGTGGAAAGCAGTATGATCTAATGATGGTTCATAGACTAGACATGGTCCATTAGCCTGTGATAATTCTAATAAGGACAGTTTAAGTCTGGGTGATGAAAGAAGGAGATCACCTCCAAAGAATAGATGGAGTCACTGAGTTAAGTCTTAAGGCACACACAAGTTGTACAGAACATAAAAACTTTCCTTAGATGGTTCAGGCAACATTATGATCACTATTTATTAGGGTTGGTAGGTGGTTAATTCTTATTTTGAATGTCTCCATTGGAACCTGCCAGAAACTGTAAGGAAGTAACATTTAAGGCTCAGCTCAGAGTCTTTTCTAGCCTTCCTTCCTCCTTTTCCAAGGAAAAGTGGTAAATTCCTCCCTTGTGCTCCTGCTGTATCATTTGCACACATATAGCATCATCATTATCATTGGAGAAGGAAATGGCAACCCACTCCAGTGTTCTTGCCTGGAGAATCCCAGGGACGGGGGAGCCTGGTGGGCTGCCATCTGTGGGGTTGCACAGAGTCAGACACGATTGAAGCGACGTAGCAGCAGCAGCAGCAGCAGCAACAGCAGCAGCAGCATTGCACCTATAACATGGGTCCACACTTTCCCACCCTCACCCAACATTGAGCACCTGGAGGACAGAGATGGGGACAGTATTTGTCCACCTTTGAACCATCCAGGATTTTCCTAATGTTAGGCACAGATGATTAACCCAATAAATGTGGTTTGAATGAATAAACGAGTGAATTCATGGAATCTGATACACATCATGAACGTCACAGTTCTACATTATCTGTTTTTTACCACTCTGTTCTTAGCTCCCGGAGAAGGCAATGGCACCCCACTCCCGTACTCTTGCCTGGAAAATCCCATGGATGGAGGAGCCCGGTAGGCTGAAGTCCATGGGGTCGCTCAGAGTCGGACAGGACTGATCGACTTCACTTTCACTTTTCACTTTCATGCATTGGAGAAGGAAATGGCAACCCACTCCAGTATTCTTGCCTGGAGAATCCCAGGGATGGGGGAGCCTGGTGGGCTGCTGTCTATGGGATCGCACAGAGTCGGACACGACTGAAGCGACTTAGCAGCAGCAGCAGCAGCAGTTCTTAGCTCCTGTCTTCTAGTGTCTGCCACTTTTGTTGTGTTGTCTTTCCTCTGAGGCATGATTTTTCTTTATCCCTTCTTTATCTCTTCTCTTCCCTATTCAGTTCTCCTATGCATTTCAACCTACAGAGCTGAATCTTAAAAGCTTTGGCTCACCAATAACATTTTCCCATTCTTCTAATTAATCAAAGGATCAATCAACCTGATTTTTTGGAGTGTGAGCTAAGTAGCTGCTGAAATTTTAGCCTAAAAAAAGAGAAGAAGAAAAAGGAAGGAAGAATGGATGAATGAATGAATGAAAGAGAAGTTTTTCAGTGAGTACAATAGTATATTCAACTCGTCTAATCTAGTCACATCCTTGCTGATACTTTTCTCTTTTTTTCTAAACTCCAGATCGCGCTAGAGTTGCGTTTCAGACATCTGACTCCCTAATAACTCAGATATTAGAATATATTGAAAAGTCTACTTTTTTGGTAACTATTCACAGCTTCCTTCCAAAATTTATAAAAGATTCTTTTCAAAATATGGTTTTTGATGTTAAGAACTAAGCACGCGGTTTGGCCAACACTGCTTCCAGATGTTGATAAGTATACTTGGAATGTCTGTAGGGATATACATGTACATATCAGTAGAGAACCTGCCCATTAAAATTAACTGATACCTGAAGACTTCCTCTTTAAATATGAAGGATCTGTCTGAGCTCTGTCATTTTTTTAAAGCTGATACCATAATTAATAAAAAACAATAGATACTCCTCAAGCTGCCTGCCTTTTTTTTCACGTCATTCCACATCTGCTGTTCTAATCATATTACAGTTTTAGATTCAGTTAAATCTAGTCAACAGATGTGCCAATGTGATAGGATGACAGATATTTTACCTAGACAACACCCTAACACCACTTGAAAAATGGAAAATCTTATTTAATTGGCTACTTGACAACATGTAAGTCAAAAGCCAAGTTGTTCTCTCTGGGATTGGGAATGAGGCCTTTGTAACTATATACAGACCATATGAAATAGCGTCTGGTAAAGAAGAGAGAGGACGTGATACACAGACACAGCAGGATTTAAGTTCCTGTTCATGTCCCTTTCATGGAGGTGTTGCAGTAAGAGGGGTTTGTCTTAACTATTTTATAGGTTAGGGGTGAACAGGGAAAGCCAGATGCCAACAAGATATTTTAACTTCATGGCTCCTGCATATTCTTCATGACTCACTCAGAACATCCCCAAATATCATTCCTGTTCTTTTAATTGATAAATAGTAACTACTCAACATTGTCTATTTTTTCCATAGCTGGATCATGAGCGAAAAGCTGGCCTCAACAGTGACGTCAAAATTATGTTTACCAGTGACGATACTGGGATCTTCTAGGGCAATTCACAGTGTTCATAGTTCAAAAATGGAAGGTTTCCACAGAAATACAAGCTTTTTATAAATCTTCAATTATTCAAGTAATAAGGACTTATGATATGTGAAATCTACAATTTCTACATAATAAGTAAAATGACAGAAGAAATCATAAATATGCCCCTTCTTATTGTAAAAAATGGTATTCATTTAATCATTAGAATCAAAACATTACATCCTTGGCTAAATCGTCAATTTTATCAAAATGGAAGAAATTATCTACAGCAGAATAAATACAAAATGTACAATTTTCAATTTGTGATGGACTCAGAGAAACAACAGTTGAAACAAAGAAAAACTATATTAATTTTAAAAAGAGACAGTAAAGATAACAAGAACATTCTTCCCCTTTACCTGTCCTCTTTTATTAATGTTTGGTACTAGGTATGGCTTAGCATCACTTACTGATTTGACTTATCAGCCAAAATTACAAATAATAAAAAATAAAATTATCAAATCTCTATGGTAGAATGGAATACAAATCAACAAAGATTTGTGACCAGTGGGATATTAGGAAAAAGGAGGAAAGGGAGAGGAGGAGTTTAGACCATAAATGATGCACATAACAATGCTCAAACCATAACCAATTTGAGTAATCATTACTTTCATATTTGAGTCACTGTGGCCAAGAATTATAGCAAGTATGCTTGACTGCTCTTCCAACACTGGCCCCACAAAAGGACTCTGACTATCCAGAGTCAAGAAGGCAGGATGCATATATTAAACAGTGATTGCTTCCTTTTTTTTTTTTTATTCAGTTTTTGTCTTGATTTTTAGCTAACCAACAACTGAGTGTGTGCGTGCATGCTCAGTCATGTCTGATTCTTTGCAACCCGATGGACTGTAGCACACAAGTCTCCTCTGTCCATGGAATTTTCCAGGCAAGAATATTGGAGTGGATTGCCATCTCCTTCTCCAGGAAATCTCAACCCAGGGATCAAACCCGCATCTCTTATATCTCCTATTGGCAGGCAAGTTCTTTACCAGCTGAACCAATTCAGCAAGAATTCTCTTTTGTGGTAACGTTAGTGGGAGGCAAGGTCTAGGCTCATACTCATTCACTAACAGTTAGAGCTTAGACTAAGTCTATCAAATGCTCTAATCAGAGATTTTAACACTGGCAATCTGAGAAAATGCCCTAAATATGCTAGAAATGTTGAAAAAGTATTCACGGTCTCAGTGACACCGAGAGACCATCAATGACTATGGCAAGATCCCATGGTAGAATCCTAACCAAACTATTGCTTTGACATGACTTTAGTTAATTTTCTTATTTTCTAGACTCTTCACTTAGTGTCTGCCCATTTTTTAGTGGAATCTGAATTACTCATCGTCCTCCAAAAATTTCTTTTCTGGCTTAAACCACCTAAAGGCAATTTCTGTTGATTAAAATCAAGTATGCTGATTGAAACATAGTTTGATACCAGAGAATGAAATTGCAGGTAATGGACCCTTAAAGAAATGGGCAGATCTGGATTGGTTATCTGGCTGAAAGCAGTAAGAATCCCTCTAGTATTCAGGAAAGAGAATATTCTAACTCATGGCAGACAGGAGAAACAGCTCATTAAAGTATCTCCTGGGATCACTTAAAATGAAGTCCTCTTGGACTTCAAGGCTGTGGGGGACCAATTTTTCAGTGTCATGAAACAACATAAAGGATGTGAGGAATTCCATGTAGAGGGGTGGATGGCTTCTTTTACTGGCTCTGGCCAGTTCAAAAAAGAGAGTAACACAGTCAAATCATGACCTACATCTCAAAGCACAGACTGAGCTAAAAGAATCTTTTTATCTCTTAGAGATATAAGGCTACTGCTGCTGCTGCTGCTAAGTGTCTTCAGTCGTGTCCAACTCTGTGCGACCCCATAGATGGCAGCCCACCAGGCTCCCCATCCCTGGGATTCTCCAGGCAAGAACACTGGAGCAGGTTGCCATTTCCTTCTCCAATGCATGAAAGTGAAAAGTGAAAGTGAAGTCGCTCAATCGTGTCCAACTCTTAGGGACCCCATGGACTGCAGCCCACCAGACTCCTCCATCCATGGGATTTTCCAGGCAAGAGTACTGGAGTGGGGTGCCATTGCCCTCTCCAAATAAGTACCTTAAAAACAAACTCCACTGATTGAATTCACAGACTCACTAGAATGTTCATGTTAAATATAGAGCAATGATGGGGAAAAATGGGGTCCAAAAATCAAAGTGGAGCTATTTAGGAGGTTTGGAGAACTAGGAGACTCCAAACATCCAGCCACACCCCCTTGTAGCCATAGCAACCTCTTTTCCTCATCTGATGAGGCCTTTACCATTTGGTTGCATAAACACAGATGAAACAGCCTTAGATGTTGGACGTATCTTGAAAGGAAAGGCTAATTTTATCATTTAAGGTCCTTGTAGGTAAGATACAGAATACCCAAAGGGTTTTAACTGAAAAGGATTTATTTTATAACTGTTTACAAAAGTCTAGGTTCCAAGACAGCATTAGTGGTAAAGAACCCGCCTGCCAATGAAGGAGACATAAACAGAGGTAGGTTCGATCCCTGTGTCGGGAAGATCCCCTGGAGGAGGGTATGGCAACCCACTCCAATATTCTTGCCTGCAGAATCCCATGGAGAGAGGAGCCTGGTGGGCTACAGACCATAGGGTCACAAAGAATCGGACATGACTAAAGCAAACTGAGCGAGCAAGTGAGCGAGGCAGCTTTAAGGAACCAGTAAGGAATGACGAGGCACCCCGTGCTAACAGCAAGAAACCATTATCATGACTAAGCCCAAAGGAGCAAGAAAAGAAAGACATGTGGCCTGAAACCAGTGAGAGCTGTCCAGGAAGTGGGCCACCCACTGGGAAGTATGGGTATAGAGGAATACAGTCCCAACCAGGACCCTGGCAAAAGAAGAAAGAAGGCAAAGGAAAAGCTCTGAACTCTCTCCTCTTTCACTACCCAAGATCCTGTTTCCCATTCACCTAAACCAATGAGAAGTCAGAGGTCAAAGGAGCTCAGTCCAAGAGATCAGTTTGGACTGTGCTCAGTGACACAGTCCAAAAGATCAGTTTGCCAAAGCACCAAGCAAAACAGAGAAGACAAAGAACCAATGGGAAGAAGCAAACACGTAACAGCCTGCACACCCATTCTTCTCATGCCCGGCTCCACAGTCACCTCTATTATTTCTAGACCTAGAGTCAGATCCCAACATGACCTAGGGTACTCACTTCTGAAGTCAAAAATCTGGAGGAAAGGGCTTAGCTGCAAAAGAGGAACTGTGAAATTTTGCTAATCTCTTTAGACAAAAATCTTGGAAATCTGTGTACAAAGAGTGCTTTGCTCCTTGTAAAGGGAAAAATCTGATAAAAAGAGTTCTCTACCTAAGAGGGAAAAGCATAGTTTTATATCAGGCTGAAGTCATACTTATGAGTTTTCTCAGTGAGTATGTTGCATTAATGCGATAGCTTCAATAATTGATATCAGTTCCAATTGTGTGCTGCAATAATTGCTGGAAATTTGGACTAAGTGCTGAGCCCTATTAGATGAAGTTGAGATGCTGGAAATTCCCTTCTGTAATACTGAGGAAGGAATCAAAAAATTCTGCAAGATAGGAATAACCGATTAGGTTGATCAAATGCTCCCTCTCCCACACTCCCTAATTATGTTCTCCTAGCAAACCTGGAGTAATACCTTTCACCAAGACCTTGGGAAACAGATTGGAACGGAACCTACAATATTACTAAATTCTTTGTATTCGGTGTGCTGTTTGGTGGGGCTTGTTTCCCAGGTTTTCAGATGAGGCCTCACACCAAAGAAAGAATGACTATAACTTGAGGGTGATGTACTTCACATGGATTCATTAAGCAGATGGAATAGAATTTCAGTTGAAAGTGAACATTTGCTTAGAACTTTTAAAGCATCAACCACTCACATCAGTGAAGTCTGTTCTCTTTGAAAATACAATGTGAGAAATTTTTGACATTTGAAATTTTTATTTCCAGCCCCAGCGATATTAAGGCTTACCGCTTTAGGAAGGAAACACATGCTTTCAAATGTGATGAAATATCAGGCTATTCCAGGGAATGTGCTTAAGTAACTTAATATGATTCTAACAAATCTTAAGGGAATAGGTAACCCAAACAATTCACCCTCCTTCCCTCAAAAAAGCTTCAGCATTTCCACTAATTCTTTAATTCTTTTAATATTGACCCATTATATATTGCCAAAACTAATATAACGAGAGATAACATATTTAGCTATACTTGATTTATTTCAAGAAATAAAGAAAAAATGATAAAAAGAAGCAGCTTTCATGAAGGATAATTCTAGAAAGACAAATAAGACTCCCATAAAAAAATCAAAATCCAACAAAATTAAGAAATAATTCAGCTGTCATCAGTAGGCTTTAAGTGACAAAACCAACTGAGCACTTGAAGTTGAAAGGAAAAATTAAATCTAAAGAAATTATATAAAGAAAGTTGACACTATATAAAACTCTTGAGTTTTCCATAAAAGTGCTCAAACCAGGTCAGGATTATCATTTTAATCTCTAAGTGCAGACAATTTCAAAAATGATTGCTCCTGAATTAATGAAGCTTTCCACTTCTTATATTTGCTAAGTGATTCAAATAAATCTCATCGCTATACTTTCTCAGAAATCTCAAGACATTTTGTCTCTCAGTTCTAAGTCAATATATACAGCTGTTCAATCTATCAAGACATTCCACGTCCCTGGCTGGGATAATAAAATGAGAAGTACAAGAAAGAATGATGAAACTGACTTCTGACATCTTCTCCACTCTCTTATATGGGTACATACAAAAATGCTCTAACTTCTTCATTTGGCTAGCATGAATCATTAAGAGCTTCTTAGAATTTCAATAAGTCCACAATAATACCAAACACATTTCAGAGAAGTAAAAAGACCTGTTTGTGAAGCCTTTCCGTGTCCTCCAAATCACAATGCAAGTGGTCAACACCTGAGCAACTCCCTCAGTTATGTGTGCCATGTGTATCTCTAGAATTTAATGACTTCTTTTTCATAAGAGCTCCTATCCCTTTTAGAATGACTGCAGGTTACTAAGGTTTAGCTCTTAGTTTCGAAACAAAAGGCTGTGGGTGGAGGTAAACAGGAGGGTGGATGGCAGAAGGTGGATGTAGCTGTTGCTCCTTTCCTCTGGCCACACTGTTCCCGGGACAGCAGCACTCCTGAACGCGGGTCTGATGGAAAGCACTGACCTCAGGGTGGACTATCCATTTCCCACTTTCTCTTCCCAACTCTGTTCTGTCATGTCAGACACTCCCTCCCACTCCAAATACCAGCTTCAGTCTGTCGTCATGTTCTCACAACTGCCACCAATACCAAAGCAGCCACTCTCTCCCATAACCTCCAACATCATTTACTATCTTTTCCAGTCTCTCCTTTTGAATATGTGGCATTATTTGTTAGATAGTTGGTGAATTACAAAGTCCTACTTTCTGGACTACCCTCAGAAACCTATTTGGCTTGAACATAAACGTTTTAATTCCAGTATCACTTAAATAACTAAAATCCTTCCTGGGCTTAAGCCAGGTTTCTGATTGTGCTGAAAAACTGGTTCCTGTGCTTACAGATAGAACTGCTGAGATCTGGGTGTGTGGCATGTATGACAATTGTCACATTATGCAGGGGGTCATGTTATTTCAGAAGAATTTTACACTCATTATAAGAAATGCAATTTTTAAAACTGCTTCTGTTTTATGGCAGACCAAAAGGGTTATGCTTTTTCTCTGGCACAAAGGTGTTAAACAGTTGTTGAACAACTGAACAACCGTCCCACTAATGATTGTAGTGGGACATAGTAAAAGAAACACATGCTGTTTGCTGTTTAAGTGTTACAGTACCCGTGGTAAAGGTAACTGAGCCCTTGGCTGGGTATAATGGAAGCAATGACTCACCTGCCAAGAAGCTAACTCCACAGAGGCTGCCTCTGTCTATTTCTAGGGTTGACAGTCCCCATTGCCACCAAGCTCCTAAGTTCCACTTTGTTATTGCGTGTCCCCAGATCCTGGGGTTGAAAAGTGATAGTTGGCACAGAGAGGCACACTCACATTGCAAAGGAATTTCATCCTAATCCTTATTGAGACAGGCTGGGACCTGGGACCGACTGGTATTAATGCTTACACCTGGATCCTCCTCTCCTGAAACAACAAAATACAAAGAAAGTTGGGGCAAATTCTGGACAAAAGCTACAAAAAGACCAAGAAAGCCCAACTGCCGCTTCCGAAGAGCAAAATCAGGAAGTCAGGAGCAAAAGCAGGGTACTGAGCACCCCTTGCACACAACATCACCGTAGGAGGGGTGGGCAAAACACCTAAGCCACCCCTCCTGCTCACCCACTAGGCACAACCCTAGCCTCACTCCATATGAGGAACAAGCTCACGCCCCTTCAGGGAGTGAGTGAGCAAGGGACCCTGCTGTTTGTTCTCCTTCCCTGCTGCTGCAGCAGGGCCCCCATAAAGCCTGGCCTGAATTTCTTGTCTGGCTTCTAGTCAATTTCCAATTGATTAAGGAAGACCAAGAACCCTGATCATTATGGCCACGACATGCTTTTCTCAGAAAAAGTATTTTGGATTCTTCCCTGCAGGTGAGCATCCCCCGGGAAAATTAATTATCGCTGTTGTCTCCCCAACTCTGGCTTCAAAAGGGCCGTTTCCCCGTTATCGCCTTGGCCGAAATAGTCATTAAACTCCCCTTGCAAGTCTGCAGCACAGTTATAGCACACATGAACTGCTTTGTAGAGGATTTAGTCAAGACTTGGGTTGGGGGGTGGGGGAGGGCAAGAAGCGAGTCAACATACAGAGCTGCACACAGTTAACTGATTGTGCTCAGTCGCTAAGTTGTGTCCAACTCTGTAACCCCAAAGAAGCTATTAGGGCTTCCCTGATAGCTCAGTTGGTAAAGAATCTCCCTGCAATGCAGGAGACCCCGGTTCAATTCCTGGGTTGGGAAGATCTGCTGGAGAAGGAATAGGCTACCCACCCCAGTGTTCTTGGACTTCCCTTGTGGCTCAGCTGGTAAAGAATTTGCCTGCAATGGGGGAGACCTGGGTTCAATCTCTGGGTTGGGAAGATTCCCTGGAGAAGGGAAAGGCTACCCACTCCAGTATTCTGGCCTGGAGAATTCCATGGACTGTACAGTCCATGGGGTCGCAAAGAGTCGGACACGACTGAGCAACTTTCACTCTCACTGCACCCCCATGGACTGTAGCCCACCAGGCTACTCTGTCTATGGGATTCTTCAGGCAAGGGTACTGGAGTGTGTTGCCATTTCCTCCTTCAGGGGATCCTCCCAACCCAGGGATGGAATCCATGTCTCCTGCATTGGCAGGTAGATTCTTTACCACTGCACCACCTAATCAAGTTTCCCAATTAAGGCAGGTTCCTCGAAGCACACAGCTGGTCCATCACCTCAAGTCCCCTTCACACCTGCCTATCCACCTGGCTCACTGGTACGGCTGATACATAGGGGCTCTGTTTCTCCCTAAAACACAGCAGAGCACGTTAGGACTTCTCAAAATCTCAGTCCAAGAATGTGAAGCCATGGTGTGTGTTAGTGGGAAATGGAAAACGGTTTGAGTTCATCAGGAAAAAAAAGCAAAGCATCCCTAAGTCAGTGGATTAAGTGTGTGATTTGAGGAAGCAACAGGTGTTTAGGATGGGTTGGAAGAGGGGTATATTCATTTCCCATTGCTGATGCCACAAATTACCACAATTTAATGATTTAAACTAACACAAGTTTATTATCATACAGTTCTGGAGGTCAGGAATCTACGTGGTTGGCAGGGCTTCTAGAGGCTTCTAGAAGCTCTAGTGGGCTAAGTCACTTCAGTCACATCCGGCTCTTTGTGACCCACACTGTAACCCACCAGATTCCTCTGTCCATGAAATGCTCCAGGAAAGAGTATAGGGAGAATCCATTTCTTGCTTGTTCCAGCTTCTAGAAGCCACCTGCCCTCCTGGGCTCAAGGCCCTCTTCTCCCTCCAGAACCAGCAATCGCATCAGTCTGGCTTATGTTGCTGTCCTCACATCTCCCTCCTCTTCTGTCTCTCCTGATACCCTCTTTTTTATAACTAGATGATCCATATAATAACTATAAATTTCATATAACCTTTAAAAGTGGTGAATCACTTTTCTGTACACCTGTAACTTAAATGGGGCTTCCCAGGAGGCTCAGTGGCAAAGAATCTGCCTGTCAATGCAGGAGCCACAGGAGACATGGGTTCAATCCCTGGGTCAGGAAGATTCCCCTGGAGGAAGAAATGGCAATCCACTGAAGTATTCTTGCCTGGAGAATTCCATAGATAGAGGAGCCCAGTGGGCTATAGCCCACAGGGTCGCAAACAGTCAGACACACTAGCTAGCTAGTTAACTTAAGTAATACTGAAGAGCAACTATATTTCAAGTAAAAAAGTAACTAGATGATCCACAATAACTTCCATCAAACATCCTGAACTTAATCACATGTGAAAAGTTCATTTGCCAGGTAAGGTAACATATTCACATGTTTGGGGGATTCAGTTCAGTGCAGTCGCTGAGTTATGTCCAACTCTTTGCAACCCCATGGACTGCAGCATGCCAGGCTTCCCTGTCCATCACCAACTCCTGGAGCTTATTTAAACTCACATCCATCGAGTCAGTGATCCCATCCAAACACCTCATCCTCTGTTGTCCCCTTCTCCTCCCGCCTTCTATCTTTCCCAGCATCAGGGTCAGTCTTTTCAAATGAGTTAGCTCGTCACATCAGGTGGCCAAAGTATTGGAGTTTCAGCTTCAGTATCAGTCCTTCCAATGAATATTCAGGACTGATTTCCTTTAGGATGGACTGGTTGGATCTCCTTGCAGTCCAAGGGACTCTCAAGAGTCTTCTCCAACACCACAGTTCAAAAGCATCAATTCTTCGGTGCTCAGCTTTCTTTATAGTTCAACTCTCACATCCATACATGACCACTGGAAAAACCATAGCCTTGACTAGATGGACCTTTGTTGGCAAAGTAATGTCTTTGCTTTTTAATATGCTGTCTAGGTTGGTTAACTTTTCTTCCAAGGAGCAAGTGTCTTTTAATTTCATGGCTGTAGTCACCATCTGCAGTGATTTTGTAGCCCAAAATAATAAAGCATGTCACTGTTTCAATCTGGGGTATTAGGACATGGATAGTTTGCAGGGGATGGAGAATTATTCTGTCTACCACATGGTGTTGTTCTTTTATTTGAAATCTCACACATAAGCTTCAGACACAGCGAGAACCAGGTACAGACAGAAGCATAAACCTGACAGGGAGGACACCTTTTGAGTCCTACCTTCAAGTCCTACCTGAGTAAGGGAGAGTAGTGAGTGGACTCTTGGGTCAGGGCTTGTGCTTTAGAAGAACTCTCAAAACACAAAAATTGTCTTTCTCTTTTTAGTCCCACAAGAAAGATTTTTGAAAGTTTGATAACTGACTTGACTGAGGACAATTAAAGAAGGAAGAATGGGCCACAGAAGCCCCCAGGCCAGGTGGCAATGGGGTCCAAGAGCCCTGGGGTATGATTGTGTCAGATGGTGGGAGAGGAGAAGAGGGTCACAGACTCTGCCTTTGCTTTTGTTTAAAGTGAAACAACAAATTATCTATTTGACACATCTGATTTGCCCCCAAATAACAGCACACCCCTGTCCTTCTTTTCTGTTCCCATGGTATCAATTTTAGAGGTGCTCAGAATGATTTGAAAAGCTCATGAAAAAAATGAGGTGAAGTGGAGGGAAACATGCCCTTTCCAGCTGTCCAGGAGCCTAACTCAGTCCAGAGTTCCATCCTGAGACCTGCCAGGAGTGCTGGGCACAGCTCCTACGGGTCCCAGCAGAACCATAGCACTGCTGGTTCCTGGGAATCAGGGCTGGTCCCCACTGGAGCATCCTCCAGTAGCTTCTAGAGCACTTGCTCTCAGTCCCAGGGAACAGGTTGCAGGGCTACAAAGTGGGAAGCTGCCCAGGATTGGGGCATAGTTTGGTTTCTAGTTTTTAAATATTTAGACATGTGGTGCATGCACACCTCCAGGTGAACTCTTGCTCCCAGTGCTTTAAATGTTAGGGGCAGACCAAAGGCACTTTTTCCTCCTGTCATCACTAAATCAATCACTAGAAGGATGTTGATGAACCTAAAAAGTGGAACATAGCCAAATCCTCCAAGCTATAGACACAGACCTAGCCAGGGAGGCATAAAAAACAAGAGAACTGAGCAGAGAGGACACTGCTGGAGAATAAACATCTTTCAAATAAATCAAGGTGCCTTCAGTCCTAGAAATGTAAAACAGTTTATCTGCGCATCAATTTAATGAATTCTATTCTATCTGCAGAGTTCCAACTACATCATTTACGGTAAAGAAAATTGGGTTTACATTAACAGAATGTCCATAAAACTCTTTAAATCCAATCCTCTTTTATGTCACATGGTCTTCATCTCGTGAAGAATGTGGTAGTCTGGTTGTTTCAGAAGCTATTTCAGGAGAAACGTGTCTGGTAAAGTCCTAGGAGGCCAGCAGCTGGGCTGCCTTGGGAACTTTCATCAGCTGCTATTTCCAGTCCCTGCAATTTCTGTGCCTTGAGATTCATCTTTCGATAGGGAGGCTAACCACCCACAATCCACTGTTACAAGCCATCCTTTCTGACATTTCCAGTATAGATTCTCAGTTAGGAAAAAGTGCTACACTGATATAATAAAAATGTCATTCTAGGGAAATACTCCAAGAACGGACAATAAGAATATCAAAGCTGATCAGAAAGATCATCTTAACAGGAAATCTTCAACCCTTCAGCCAAGAAAATAAATGAGCATAAATGGTGGAGAGGAGAGGGGAAGGAACCAAACAGGACAATCACCTTTTGCAGATTGGGTGTAGATTCAGACAGCAGCTGGCAGCCAGGGGACCAGGTAGGTCTCACCTCCTCTCCTCCACCACACCAGTGGCCCAGGACACACCTCTTTCCCATCCTCATCTTCTGGGGCCCTGATGCTCAACTCTTATCTCCTTTCTCCATCTCCAGCTTTATTCCCTACCTACAATGCAAATACGTGGACACCTCTGCCAAGTGTCTAAATGATGCTCCTGACACATCACAGGAACAAGGAAATAAAGAGAAAGCTGAAGTCCATCGCTTTTTCTTTAAAAAAAAAAAAAATCACTCTCTGCATACAGGAAACGGTTTTTAAAACAATCAGCTCACAACATTCCACACTACCCTTAGAGAGCCCCCAGGCTCTTCTGAAATGTCAGGAGAACACAATCAAGGTAGTATAAAGTCCTTTCCTTTCCTAAACAATGTGATCTTTGTAAACCTAATATTAGGTTTCTGAAGTGCTCTGTAAAAGCCTCTGTCTCCTAACTCTCAACTTCAAGAGTGTAATAAAGCTGCTGGCCCCAGGCTCCTTTTTTTATTCAAGGGAACATTTTCAGAAAGAACAGAGGGGTCTCTTCCATTACCCAGGCTCTACCTTATTCATCACCAACTCCACTTTGGAGGTGTGCTTGTCTTCCTCCTCTAGGAGGCCTCTTGGAGGCTCTCCTCCCTACCCACCCCAAATCTACCACCTCGGATTATAAATTGTTCCACCACTGTCTCGGAGCAATTCCCATTTTCCTGGCTAGACTGAAGGCTTGTCCAGAGTACAAAGCATTCCCCTCTGTCCCATGCAGCCTCCATCCTCGTGTACCCGCTACAGCAGAACCTTTCCAGGGTCCAGTAGATTCTGAATTGGCGTTTATTGCCTGACAACGTGGCTGAGATCTAACTCCCTCTTGGGAAGTGGAGGATTTGCAGGCACTGCACTAAGCAGAGATGCGTGCTACAAGGCAGCTCTGTCTACTGAACGACTGCAGGTTTCTGAGTCTGCCAGTCCTAAATACAAACCCTGACTCTGCCCCTCTTTGTAAGTTAGGAAGTTACTTTACTTTTTCTGTACTTGTTTCTTTGTCTGAAAAATCGGAATAATATGTGAATAATAATACGTTGTAGCACAGATACAACATGAATGAATTCGATGATATATTTAGCTGGAGGGGCTTCCTAGGTGGTTCAGTGATAAAGAATTCTCCTGCCAAGCAGGAGACATGGGTTTGATCCCAGGGTTGGGAAGATTCCCTGGAGAAGGAAATGGCAACCCACTCCACTCTTGCCTGGAGAATCCCAGGGATGGGGGAGCCTGGTGGGCTGCCGTCTATGGGGTCGCACAGAGGCAGACACGACTGACGCAACTTAGCAGCAGCAGAGTGAGATCCCAAAGGGCACAATCAAGTCATAAAAAGGATTTGCTAAACTGGCTTCAAAAGAGGATGAATGTTGGAAAGAAAAGACTGTTGAAATAGACAAGACTGAGCTGAACTACTTTGCACAAAAAAAGAAGAGGAGTTTACTTCGTGGGGGCTGAGAGGAGAACTGAGAGAGAGAGAGAAACCTGCTTGGATGGATGCAGTTGGGAGAAAGAGAACTCAAAGAACCTCCTTGTGGTGAAGTGCTTGAGAAATTTCATTCGTAAGAGCATTAATAAGCTGTTACTGCAAGTGTGCGGTATACACCTCTCTTCCTACCTCCCCTATGAAATCCTCAGTAACATCTACACCATTGACTCACATGGATTCCAGGGGGATTTGAAGAAGGCTTTGGGTCTACCTCTAGGTGGGCTCCAGTGAAGCAGAAGATGGGGTCTCTGAGCTTCACATTACATCCCAGAATTCCTTTACCAAGATCAAAATGTATCTTACAGTTGAATTACTGATGGAATATAGTTGTTTTTAATTTTCCCAAAAAATATTGTTCTAAAATCAATGTCATTTTATAATCAAGAAAATCCAAATAATTAAGAAGCTTCTGGCTCATAGCAGGTACCTAATAAATGATATTTTTCTCTCCTTTCCTCCTCATTTCCCCCATGGATATAGCAGGAGAGTGAGTGATATTATCCCACTAGGCTGAGAAGATTTATGAGAGGCATGCAATGGAAGACCAAAAAAATAGCCTCAGATGTTCAAAGTCATGGCTTGAACCCACACATGCCCCTTCTCGGGCCAGAGCTACTAGCTCGATGCCTACTATTCCCAGTGCTGCCACATCCTTATTATTCAAATCACTACTGCTTCCATTTGGTTCCACAAACATATTTTAGCTAACCTCTTCCCTGGGTGGAATGGGAGCCCCCCAAATGAATAAAGTGCTCCATTGCCTTGAAAGAGATTACTAATTAGATGGACATGGCATGTACAAAAATAACTGGAAAGTCCAGCTAAATGTGTGAAGCCCCTGAAGAAAAGGCAAAAGCAGCACTGGGTGTCCTGAGAAATGAGACAAGATAACCAGTTTAGTGAAATCAATAAAGGCTTCATGGAGGAGGTGGCATTCAAAGCTGAGTGCAATTTTGACACACAGATTTGGGAGAGGATCGTGTAACACATCATGATGCAATTTTAACACTGGCCCTTACAACCATCACTGTCACCTCTGCCAGCTAGGGCCGGGCAGGCCTCTCACATTTTATTGGATTTGAGTGCACCTGCCACCTCAGAGCCTTCAGCTCTGCTTCTCTTTTCTTATCACCTACAGATCAGAAGCAGGACACAAACCACATATCTCATGACTATCATTAAAAAAGTTCTCTCTCTCTCTCCCTCTCTCTCTCTCTCTCTTTAGTCACTCAGTCAAGTCCGACTCTTTTGACCCCATGGACTGTAGCCTGCCAGGCTCCTCTGTCCATGGGATTCTCCAGGCAAGAATACTAGACTGGATTGCCATTTCCTTCTCCAGGGGATCTTCCCAACCCAGGGATCGAACCTGGGTCTCCTGCATTGCAGAGAGATTCTTTATCAACTGAGTTCAGTTCAGTTCAGTTCAGTCGCTCAGTCGTGTCCAACTCTTTGTGACCTCATGAATCGCAGCACGCCAGGCCTCCCTGTCCATCACCAACTCCCAGAGTTCACTGAGACTCACGTCCATCGAGTCAGTGATGCCATCCAGCCATCTCATCCTCTGTCGTCCTCTTCTCCTCCTGCCCCCAACCCCTCCCAGCATGAGAGTCTTTTCCAATGAGTCAACTCTTCACATCAGGTGGCCAAGTACTGGAGTCTCAGCGTTGGCATCAATCCTTCCAAAGAAATCCCAGGGCTGATCTCCTTCAGAATGGACTGGTTGGATCTCTTTGCAGTCCAAGGGACTCTCAAGGGTCTTCTCCAACACCACAGTTCAAAAGCATTGATTCTTCGGCGCTCAGCCTTCTTCACAGTCCAACTCTCACATCTATACATGACCACAGGAAAAACCATAGCCTTGACTAGATGAACCTTTGTTGGCAAAGTAATGTCTCTGCTTTTGAATATGCCAACTGAGTTATGAGGGGACAAATAGTAAAAGCTAGAGATGGTATGGAGAAAAGAAGGTCTCCTACACTGTTAGTAGGAATGTAAATTGGGGCAGCCACTATGGAAAGCAAGCAAAACTAAAACTAGCATTTCCATATGATCCTGCAATTCCACTCTTGGGCATATATCCAGAGAAAACTCTAATTTGAAAAGCTACATGCATCCCAAATGTTCACAGCAGCACATTTACAATAGCTAAGACATAGAAGCAAACTAATTGTCCACCAACAGATGAATCGATAAAGATGTGGAATATATATATACACAATGGAATACTACTCAGCCATAAAAAGAACAAAATAATTCCATTTGCAGCAACATGAAAGGATCTAGAGAATATTTCCCTCAGCGAAGTAAGTCAGACAAAGAGATAAATATTATATGATATCACGTATATGTGAAATCTAAAAATAATATAAAAGATTATGTATACAAAATAGAAACAGACTCACAGGCATAGAAAACAAATTTACAGTTACCAAAGGGAAAACGTGTAGGGGAGGGGTAAATTAGGGGCATGGGATTAACAGATACAAACACGATATATAAAATAGATAAGCAATAAAGATATGCTATATAGCACAAGGAACTAAATATCATCTAGTAACCTATAACAGAAAAATATATATATGTATATATATATATATATATATGAATCATTTTGCTGTACACCTGAAACTAACACAATATTGTAAATCAACAATACCTCAATTTAAAAAACACACATCTCAAAGCACGCACGGCAACCCCAGACTACAGTACTTCTCTGGGATCACTCAGAAGTCCTAATTGTCTCCTTCCTTCTTTCCCTCCAACACGTCCCATTCTTGTCTCTAAACTTGTCTTCTCAGTGCTTCTCTTCTATCTAGGATGCTTGTCCATCTGCTCCTCATCCACCAGTTAACTTTTTTCAAACCTTCCCACTAGCAACATTGGTGGGATCACAGTGAGCATAGCTGCCTTCCATACTTTCCTATGATGGCCAAGAAAATGTACCACCTACCAGAAAAGGAGTGGCTTTTTCCACTGGGACATATTCTAACCAAAGCATTCCCTTTCTCTTTCAGGATTTTGCAAGATAATTTTAGTCCAAAAACATTTTGTTTCTAACCAGTTTGTTTATGTTCTGTATCTATTGTATTGGTACAGTTACCGATATGTTTCTTTTTCCTGTTTATTCCTTAAAACAAATCTAACGTAAGCAGCTCTCACATGTGCCTGGAGGGCTGAGACCATGCCTGGCTCACTCAGTTTGCATAGTGCCTGGGACGGAGCAATGAAGAGAAAAGCACTCCATTAATACTGTCTAATGTTTGTGGACTTACAGTAAATGTTAATTTAATATTTTCTAAAGCTTTTATTTGCAACAAACTCTAGCCCTCGGCAGGTCTTCCTGAGGGGGGTCAGAATTATTGTCCTAATATTTAACCAAGGAAACCAAGCAGGAAGAGGTGGGAAGACTTATGCAAAGCTCCACAGTCTGGTGGTAAAAGACACTGGTAACTGGAGTTTCTGCCTTCTAGCCCAAAATTCACAGTGACGGGGCAGTTCAGTGCCACGGAGCAAAGCCAAACCCGGAATCTAATCTAGGCTCTGCTGCTTGAATCTTTTATGAATGTGAACCTCTCCAAGCCTCAGTTCTATCATTTTTAAAATCATATAATGATACTTGAGAGGGATTGCTCAGGATTAAAGGAGGTAACAGAAGCATCTGGAAGGATTCTTGCTAAATAGTAGGCTCTCACCAAATACGAGTTGTCTTTTCTTTCTGGGCCTTGTGAGAAATTCCAGAGACCAATTCCATTTTTGATCCAATTCCACGTAGGAGAAAAGAGATCAAAAATGGAAGATGGTGCCATGTGAGAGCCCCTGGGAGCCTGTGAGCAGAGCAGAAGCCACGGCGTGAACACTTCCAGGACACCCGGAGCTGTTGCTAGAACCATATTCACGGCTCCTGGTCTTGGGCCTTGACCACTGCTCATGATACACCGCTGGAGTCATTTTCTTTTCTCTCCACTGGATCCTTGATCAATGACAGATGTGGAGAAAGACAGTGGATACCAGCAGTAACCCAGAAGAACCATGCTTTCTAAATAGGAAAAAATCCAATGAAGATTGGTCCTCTCTGTGTGCATCTCACGCCCCTCAGCTGCCCCATGCTCCTCGCACTGTATAGACAGTGTCCCGAGCACAGCACATCAATTCACATGGTGGGCACATCTAAGGCTCCACAGTTTAATTTGACAGCAAGCCGCCAAAGGCACACTTATTGCATCATCCTATGCCTGACATCAGAAGCCAGCAACTCACCACATCCTGCTTTCTTCAATGGAAACATACTATTTCCTGCCTCTCTCTCCTGGTGGCTAATAACAAAAGACAAGGAGGTTTCAGAGGTAACCCATTACATCAAAAGCATCTAAGCCTAAATTAGATGCTTGCAAGCCCTGTGTTCTCAGCTTATGCCCTGCTGCTGTTTTCTCTGGCAGAGCTAGGGAAGTCATAAACACAGAGGGATTTCCCAGGCTCTAAGAATGGATATTAGCAACACAAATGTTGCCTTTTGCACTGTGTTCAAGTTCCTGTGAATTAAGCTCACCTTCTCTGAAAATACAGCAAAAAGAGTATTCAGCCAGTCACAGAAAAGACAATAGAATTCAAGCCACAGAATGAAAAGTCCTTTAGGAATGTATCTTGGAGAACTCCAAAGTCTAATTCAGAGTTTTGCTTATTTTGACCAGAGATGGGGACTAGCAATTATCACTTCATCCATTGTACCCTGCATAGGTTCCAAAGAAAATAAAGCAAAAATTCAGTACAATGATTTTTTTTTCCATCTAGTCTTCTGTGAAAAATAAATAGCATGGTATCACAATAGGAATGAGTGTTTCTGGAGATTTTGATTGTTTTGGATCTATGGTCTGAAATCTTTACATTCCACAGGAAGGCTCTTAAGAGAGCCTTTCACAGTCTAAGGACTGTGAAATCTTTTAATTTGGTGTGACAGAATCATGTACAGGGAAACCTATCAAGGAACATTATCTAGCTTCTTGACTTACTTCAAATATGCAGATAATTCATTCCTTCTCCCCAGTTTTCCTCATTCCTTGGGTAGATCTCTTTTAACTGCCTCAAAATCCATCCAGCAGCTTACCAAATTCTCTCTGAAAAAACTAGACAAAAAACAAAACATGATTATCTTAGCTGAACAACCTCAAATATCTAATGGTGCTGGGTGCCCTAACAAGCCCCTCCAGTGATGCTCACAAAGTAAGACTCAGCTTCCTTCCCCTTAGCCGCAAGCCTAGCCCTAGGGGAAAATGATACCTTTACATGGTCCCCTCCTAAACCAACCCACCGTCATCACCGAAGTGCAAGCCCTCTACATCTCTCACCTAACCTCTTGCTCTAGACTTTCATTTGGAAGATTCACATCTCATTTCTCCCTACTCTAATCTAACCGCCACCACTTTTTGATTACCTTTTTGAACTCAGCTTTGATTGTGTCATTGGATTGCACAGAACCCTCCCTGGACCCACTCACTACTGAACTATAGATTCCTCAATAGCCATTTGAGGTCCCACGTGATCTAACCCTAAAACATCTCCCTCTGCCTCCTAAGAGGTACCTCCAGCCAATGTAGACTTCCCACAGTTTCCTGACACAGTGTCAGTAAGTATGCTTTTGTGACTACTTAAATGTTCAGAGTTCCAACTCAGATCATGCCAAATCAATAAAAGCTAGACATGACCTAAGAAATACTATTGGGTTGGCCAGAAAATTTGTTCAGGTTTTTCTGTACAATGCTATGAAAAACCTGAATGAACTTTTTGGCCAATCCAATATATTCCCTCGGGTTCTTCACTCTAGCCCATTCTTTCCTTTAAAATCATCCTGACAGTCCATTCTTCCTTCATGGTTGCTTGTTAATTCTTCTGCATTTGACAATTCTGCTTCCCAGTCTAACCTTTGAACTGCCATCTTCGATCGAATAGGTTATGAGTTAAATTTTGTCTCCCCCAAAAAAGATACATTGACGTCCTAACTCCCAGTACCTTAGAATGCAATCTTATTTGGAAATAGGATCTTTACAGAGGCAATGAAGTTAAAGTGAGATCATTGCGGGGGGCAGGGGATCGTAATCCAATGTGGCTGATGTTCTTCTAGAAAGGTGAAATTTGGACAGAGACAGGATAGCTAGAGGGAGGATGATGTGAAGAAATGCAGCAAGAGACAGCCATGTAAATGGAGTAATGCATCTATAAGCCAAGGAACACCACGCATTCTCAGAAAACACCAGAAGCTAGAAAAGGCCAGGAAGCCATCAGAGAGAACAAATCCATCTGCCTTGGAGCCATCAGAGAGAACAAGTCCCTGCCACAACTTGAGTTCAGACTTCCAGCCTCCAGAACTGTGAGACATTAAGTTTTCGTTGTTTTAAGCGACCCAATTTTTGGTACTTTGTCAAAATGTCTATAGGAGACCAATGCAGAGGTTCCCTCTGCTCTCTCCTTAGGGCTCCTGACTACTCACTGCCTCTTCTCCTTTGTTTCTCTTATTGTCGCTCTTTCCACACCAGAAACTGGCTACCTCCAGGCTTTATATTCCTCATGCTCATTTTACTGTAACTTTACAATGTATATTTTAAAAACTACTCCAAAAGTTTTCCCCCATGTGGTTTAAAGAAACATTTAAGTTATCCTCAACATCCTAACTCAGATAGGACTGGCCTTCCCCTGGTGGGAGCATCTCCTCTACATCCCAAGTTGCCTTTTGAGAGAGAGAGAGAGGGCAGCTTGTCTGCACCTGCACCTGGAGGGTGACTAATCCAGAGGATTCTTTGGAAAATTCCAAGTAATTCCAAGATCTCCAGGCAGAACAAACTCACAGTGAGTCCTGGTTTTGTCTAAACTATCCACACTTAGTATCCTCTGCCTTTTGCAGGGTTGCCTCTCATAACTAGTAATATCCCAGGATTACTCCCTGGTGGCTCAGAAGGGAAAGAATCTGCCTGCCATGCAGGACACTCGGGTTCAATCCCTGGGTTGGGAAGATCCCCTGGGGAAGGGAATGGCAACTCACCCCAGTATTCTTGCCTGGAGAATTCCATGGACAGAGGAGCCTGGAGGGTTACAGTCCATGGTGTCGCAGAGTCGGCATGTTAGTCCATGTTAGTCTATGTTAGTCGAGCAACTAACACACACAAGGATTACTCAAACATAAACCTAATGGTCTATCTATTTAGCAGATATGCACTGAGTGCCCACTCTGAACAAAGCACTATGCTAGACAAGAGGGAAAAGATAAGAGGTTGATTAACAAAATACAAGCAGTCTGTAAAGTTGCTTTGGTGAAAGAAAGACACACACAAAATACCATAACGGTTGCAGAGGAAGTGTTAGGGCGGAAGCAGTACCTCTCCAGATCCAAAACAGGACCCCAGAGTAGAGTTGCTTTCAAGTCCCACACTGGAGGTATGTGTGGTAAACAGAATAATGTCCTCCTATGTTGGGGGCCAGCATGAAGCACTCCGCCCATGGCAAAGGTCATGAGGAAGGAGGCTCGACATACGCAAAGGCGGGATCGAGCCTCAGGAGTCCCCCTGGAAATTCTCAAGCATCTACCCCCATAACCAGAGCCTGCCTACTTTACTACTTTGTGTTCTCCCCTACACCTCTGACTTTACGGGGGGCTGTCCCCCATCGCCTCTTTCGGAGAAGGAGTTAACTTAGAGCTCCAGTTAATAATAGTTCCTGGGTGTGATAGGAGTGTTTCAACCTACAAACTCCTCTGAAGGTTCTCTAGCCTGCCTGACAGGCTTGTCCAGCCACACGTGATTGCTCACAGCCTCCCAACCGTGAGAGGCACGAGATGCTTTAAACCTTCTAAAACTAGGTTCCTTAGAAAAGTTAGAAAACCATTAGTATAAGTATAGTGGGCTGATTAGAAATTGTATTGGTGAAGGGTTTTTCATTTGTTGAGCCCATGTTTGTTGCTAAGACTCCACATCCCCTGCCCTTACACACATTAATGAATATATAGAAGAAATAAGTATTAACCTTTGATATAAATCACATTAGACCTTAGGCTAAGTAAATTCTTTCCTTAACTAAAACCCACTACACCCTCACCCTATAGGAATGTAACTTTATTTGGGTGGCGTCTGTTTTAAGAATAATCACCCTTGGAGAAAAAAGTGTTCTGGTTGACTGACCACTGTCACAAGGAGAGGGTCATAAATTGTCAGCAGGGCCCCCTGGCCAGAAGATGATGTAACACCCCTAAGACCTCTGTATACATTTGTATGAAGCACCTGACTTTAATAAAAGTCAGGACTGCTGTCCCCGCGTGACTTTTGTATAACATCTCAGTGTATAAAAACAGACTCTGGAAAATAAAGAATTGGGATCAGTTCCTTGAAATACTGGTCTCCCCATGTCTCTCTCTCTCTCAAACTCTGGCTGAGTCTCCATCTGGAGCGCGGAACCCGCCATGCTTACTAATTATGCCTGGGCTTCCAAGATCCGACCGGGGAGGCCTCAGTGTCTCCTCTCCTTCGGGAGAATGGAAGGACGCCTGTGGCCTACGTAAGTGGTGCAAGCTTCTTGTCTTGAAGTTTTATTGGTCTCCCGCGTAAACCAAGCTACTCAGCCTCTTTTCTCCACTGAATTTTCCTACTGAGCTATCCTCATTCTATTACTCTTTATATCTTTGATGAATATTTAAATAGTCACCAACGCCGTCTCCCCTTCGAATACCCTGGATCAGCCGGGGCTGGACCCCGGCACCCCTAAAAGAGGTGTACATCCTAATCCCCAAAACCTGTGAGTGTGTTACCTTACAAGGTAAAGGGGACTTGGAAGTTGTGATTAAGTTAAGGATATAGAGCTGGGAAGCATAGAAGGCAGTGGCACCCTAGTCCAGTACTTTTGCCTGGAAAATCCCATGGATGGAGGAGCCCGGTAGGCTGCAGTCCATGGGGTCGCTAAGAGACGGACACAACTAAAGTGACTTAGCAGCAGCAGAAGCAGCATAGAGCTGGGAAGACTATCCTGAATGATTATCCATCCTTTTATCTACATGGGCCCAAAGAAATCACAGGGGTATTTATAAGGCAGAAGGAGGCAGAAGAGCTCAAGTCAGAAGAAGAAGCTGTGATGATGGAAGAAAAGTCAGAACAAAAGAGGTCAGAAGATGCCACACTGGTGGCTTTGAAAATGGAGGAAGAGGCCACAAGCCATGGGTTGCAGATGGCCTCTAGAAGTTGGAAAAAAGCAAGGAAACAGATTCTTCCTTTAAAGCCTCCAAAGAAATGTAGTCCTGCTGACCCATTTTGGATTTCTGACCTCCAAAACTATGCAGTGATAAATCTGTGCTGCTTTAAGCCCCTAAGTGTATGGCAGTTTCTTACAGCAGCAATAGAAAACCGATACACATGGTTTTCCAGGGGACAGGATGGTAGGTTTGAATGACAGGTACACTTTTCAACCTGTCCAACTACAGATACACCCTTGCCCTTGCACCTAAACACCAGAGCATCTCTAAGAGCTCTCCAGCAGCCTCAGGTCATAAGGAATGGGACAGGGTGGCCCTGTGAACAGCTCGTGACAGCATTTGTTCCAATCCCTGCAGTGCCAGTATTGGAACACATGTCCTGGACTGAAGGATGCTGTTAACAGAAGTGAAGTGAAAGTCGCTCCATCGTGTCTGACTTTTTGCGACCCCACAGGCTACCCATGGAATTCTCCAGGCCAGAATACTGGAGTGGGTAGCCTTTCCCTTCTCCAGGGGATCTTCTCAACCCAGGGATGGAACCCAGGTATCCTGCGTTGCCAGCAGATTCTTTACCAGCTGAGCTATCAGGGAAACCTGATAACAGAAAGCTAATAATAGATAATAGAAAGATAATAGATAATATAAAGAGCTATAATATATTGACTATACATCACATGGTGGGTATTCTGCTATGCCAACCATATATATTATCTCTAATTTTCCCAATTACTCTACAGAGTGAGTAGTCATATTTCCCCTTAAAAACAAAAACAAAAACTGGGTATTAAAGAGGCAATATGAGTTGCCCTAAGTTGTACAGATTTGAGCCCTAGTTTATCTGACTCTAAAGTTGGTTCCTTTCTGCCTCTAACCTAATGTCTCAGAGGGGCCTAAATCCCCTATGTTTGTGTCCTTCCAGTTCCTCGGGCTTCACTAGCTTGTGGTAACTCAATTTCACCAGCTTCTGTTCCCACCTGAATGGCACAAGCCCTCCAGACTCCTGTCAGTCTCCGTATCAGACCAGTTACATCTGATAGAACCCAGGGCAAGTCTCCTGAGTGCTCACTGTATCTCTCACATCTTTCTCCCAAAGCCTGAGCATATTCACTTCTGGAAGGCCCTGGGAAGACAGCGACTCTAGTCTGATGCATTCGCTAGTGCCAATAACCTCCGACAAAGCTATGACAAACCTAGACAGTGTATGAAAAAGGAGAAACATCATTTTGCTGACAAAGGTCCATATAGTCAAAGCCCTTGCTTTTCCAGTAGTCATGTATGGATGTGAGAGTTGGTCCATAAAGAAGGCTGAGCACCAAGGAACTGATGCTTTCGAACTGTGTTGTTGGAGAAGTCTCTTAAGAATACCTTGGACTGCAAGGAGATCAAACCAGCCAATCCTAAAAGAAATCTACCCTGAATATTTATTAGTAGGACTGATGCAAAGGACTGGCCACCGGATGTGAAGAGCTGACTCACTAGAAAAGACCCTGATGCTGGAAAAGATTGAGGGCTGGAGGAGAAGGGGGCAACAGAAGACGAGATGGTTAGATAGTATCACCAACTCAACAGACATGAATTTGAGCAAACTCCAAGAGATAGTGAAGGACAGGGAAGCCAAGCAAGCTACAGTCCATTGGGTCACAAAGAGTCGGACATAACTTAGCGACTGAACAACAACAATGCCCTGTGACAGCATGATGCCTGAGGCAGGGCTGCCCTGTCTTCCTGGCAGCCCTCGCCACGCTGTAGCCACACTGAGTTCTGTGCAGAGGCTCAGAGAAGAGCTTTCTCTCTGCTCTGTGCTTCAAGCCCCAAGCCAACACCGAATGAGACTCTGAGTCTCTCCCAAAACAAGCCCATCATCTGCCTGTAGCCCTCCCTCTATAAAATCTGCTTTCATTTGCTCATCACACTCCTTACAGAACCCCCCCTTTCCATATCCATCAACTGACCCAAATCCCTGCCAATGGGTTGTCAGAGCCACAATGGCATAAGGAACACTGAGACATGTAGATCATCTAAAACCCTGAATCAGAGCAAACTGGAATAAACTCAAACTGCTTATACAGTGTGTGCAATTTACATGCCTTTCACGTCTATTGTCACACTTGGCCTTCACAGTAGTTCTCAGAGGAAGTAATATCCTTTTGCTATAGAAGAACAATGTAAGACTTGAAAACCGAAGGGGCTTGTCCAGTGATGCTAATACATGGAGAAGCCAGGACTGAATCCAGGACTGTTATTCTTTAGTGCTGGCCCCGCTCCACCGCCCGCAGAAAAGGCAGGGGCCCTGGGACGGCAAGTGGTGTGGAAAGCCTTGAGATCCGACACTGCCCTTGGGCTTGAGCAGACTGCTGGGGGCTTCAGAGCAGTAACGACTCTTCGAGAGAAAGGCTGTAACTCAACCCTTTCCCCCTCCAAGAACAGTAAGAGTGCCTGTCTCCCCAGGACAAGCAGGCATTCAAGGAGAGAGACAGACGCTCAGCCAAGCAAAACCTGCTGTGCGTGTGGGAGGAATATGAGGAGTGGAGCTTTTCCCACTTTACAGGAGACCAGCCTCAGGGGTCGTCTATCTCCTCCAAAGTGTAAACTAGACAAGGCAGAAAGGGCCCAGAACCCAACTGAGCAAAGAAACTTAAGAAAAAAGGAAAAAACAATCAAGACTGTGGGCTGGGTCTTTTATATGTTAAAAAAAATTTTTTTTGGCTCTCCATTCAGGCTAAAGTCTTGTTTTCTATGTTCACTAAAATAGACCTTGGAAAGATAATAAATATATAAAGAATAAAATGCTTTATCTGGAGTCTGCAAGCTTCCTCTAAATTAAACTCAGTGTGGTGAGGTATAAAGAGCCCTTTGTACAAACTATTGCAGTTTAAGTTTCTCCAAGAAAATAATTTCCCAAGTCTGCCTGATACTCTGCTCTTGTAGTCACAGAGACAAGATGAGGTCCCAGAAGTGCCAGATGGAAGAGGGGAAGGAGGAGGATTTCTCAGCCTCAGGTGGAAGCAAGAGGTGAGGGCAACCCAGTCTCTTGTCAACTCCCCTCTGGAAAAACCAATGGGCATGTAAACACCACCTTCTCAACCAGGGGCTGTGTGACTGAATTTGAACTTCAGCCCAAAATGCACAGTTCCAGAGAAGACCTGGCATTTTTTTCAGCGTGGCCTCTACCACGTCTATGGGATTATCACAGGCCACCCTTGCACCCCCAGAACATCCCCACTGTAATCCTCCCCTTGGGCCCGTGGGCTGAGGAAGTGGGTTCTAGACTGGACATTCCATGAGTGCTTTATTGACTGCTATGTGCCTGAGACTTAGAGGAGCCCATGGCAAGACTGTAGGTTCTCAATAAATAAATACTGAAAGTATGGGTGACTACGGACCTCAGCAAATGCACCTCAAGCCTCTGTGCTCCAAGTGGCAGTCAGAGCTAACTGAGGATCCCATACAGATAACAGTTAAGAGGATCTTTTCTTAAATTGAAATATATGCATGCTCAGTCACTTCAGTCATGTCTGACTCTGTGACCCCAGGGACTGTACCCCACCAGGCTCCTCTGTCCAAGGGATTCTCCGGGTAAGAATACTGGAGTGGGTTGCCATTTCCTCCTCCAGGGGATCTTCCTGACCCAGGGACCCAACCCACAGCTCTTACGTCTACCTACATTGACAGGTGGGTTCTTTACCACTAGTGCCACCTGGGAAGCCCTAAATTGAAAGAGAGTTGATTAAAATACATTGTGTTAGTTTCCTATCTGGAGAAGGAAATGGCAACTGCAAGGAGATCCAACCAGTCCATCCTCACAGAAATCAGTCCTGAATATTCATTGGAAGGACTGATGCTGAAGCTGAAACTCCAATACTTTGGCCACCTGATGTGAAGAGCTGACTCATTGGAAAAGACCCTGATGCTGGGAAAGATTGAAGGTGGGAGGAGAAGGGGATGACAGAGGATGAGATGGTTGGATGGCATCCCTAATTCGATAGACATGAGTTTGAGTAAGCTCCAGGAGTTGGTGATGGACAGGGAAGTCCGGTGTGCTGCAGTCCATAGGGTCACGAAGAGTGGGACATGACTGAGTGACTGAACTGAACTGCTTCTTGGAAGAAAAGCTATGACCAACCTAGATAGCATATTGAAAAGCAGACACATTACTTTGCCAACAAAGCTTCATCTAGTCAAGGCTATGGTTTTTCCTGTGGTCATGTATGGGTGTGAGAGTTGGACTGTGAAGAAGGCTGAGAGCTGAAGAATTGATGCTTTTGAACTGTGGTGTTGGAGAAGACTCTTGAGAGTCCCTTGGACTGCAAGGAGATCCAACCAGTCCATTCTGAAGGAGATCAGCCCTGGGATTTCTTTGGAAGGAATGATGCTAAAGCTAAAACTCCAGTACTTTGGCCACCTCATGCGAAGAGTTGACTCATTGGAAAAGACTCTGATGCTGGGAGGGATTGGGGGCAGGAGGAGAAGGGGATGACAGAGGATGAGATGGCTGGATGGCATCGCTGACTCGATGGACGTGAGTCTCGGTGAACTCTGGGAGTTGATGACGGACAGGGAGGCCTGGCGTGCTGCGATTCATGGGGTCGCAAAGAGTCGGACACGACTGAGCGACTGATCTGATCTGATCTGATCTGATGGTAGCTCTATTTTTAGTTTCTTATGGAATTTCCATACTGTTGTCCCTAGTAGCTATACCAATTTACACTCCCACCAACAATGTATGAGGATTCCCTTTTCTCTCACACCCTCTCCAGCATTTGTTATTTGTATATTTTTTGATGATGGCCATTCTAACTTGTGTGAGGTGATATTTCATTGTAGTTCTGATTTACATTTCTCTAACAATTAGCAATGTTGAGCGTCTTTTCGTGTGCCTGCCAGCCAGCTGTATGTCTTGTTGTTCAGTGGCTCAGTCGTGTCCAACTCTTTGTAACCCCATGGACTGCAGCACACCAGGCTTCCTTGTCCTTCACCATCTCCCAGAGCTTCCTCAAACTCATGTGCATCGAGTCTGTGATGCCATCCAACCATCTCATCCTCTGTCGTCCCCTTCTCCTCCTGCCTTTGATCTTTCCCAGCGTCACGGTTTTTTCCAATGAGTCAGTTCTTCACATCAGGTGGCCAAGGTATTGGAGTTTCAGCTTCAACATCAGTCCTTCCAATGAATATTCAGGACTATTTCCTTTAGGATTGACTGGTTGGATCTCCTTGCAGTGCAAGGGACTCACAAGAGTCTTATCCAACACCACAGTTCAAAAGCATCAATTCTTCAGCTCTCAGCCTTCTTTATGATCCAACTCTCACATCCATACATGACTATTGGAAAAATCGTAGCTTTGACTAGACAAATCTTTGTTGGCAAAGTAATGTGTCTGCTTTTTAATATTCTGTCTAGGTTAGTCATAGCTTTTCTTCCAAGAAGCAGTTCAGTTCAGTCACTCAGTCATGTCCCACTCTTCGTGACCCTATGGACTGCAGCACACCAGACTTCCCTGTCCATCACCAACTCCTGGAGCTTACTCAAACTCATGTCTATCGAATTAGGGATGCCATCCAACCATCTCATCCTCTGTCATCCCCTTCTCCTCCCACCTTCAATCTTTCCCAGCATCAGGGTCTTTTCCAATGAGTCAGCTCTTCACATCAGGTGGCCAAAGTATTGGAGTTTCAGCTTCAGCATCAGTCCTTCCAATGAATATTCAGGACTGATTTCTGTGAGGATGGACTGGTTGGATCTCCTTGCAGTCCAAGGGACTCTCAAGAATCTTCTCCAACACCACAGTTCAAAAGCATCAGTTCTTCAGTGCTCAGATTTCTTTATAGTCCAATTCTCACATCAGTATATGACTACTAGAAAAACCATAGCTTTGACTAGATGGACCTTTTTTGGCAAAGTAATGTCTCTGCTTTTTAATATGATGTCTAGGTTGGTCATAGCTTTTCTTCCAAGGAGCAAGCATCTTTTAATTTCATGGCTGCAGTCACCATCCAGAGAAGGCAATGGCAACCCACTCCAGTGTTCTTGCCTGGAAAATCCCATGGACGGAGAAGTCTGGTGGGCTGCCGTCTATGGGGTCGCACAGAGTCAAACACGACTGAAGCAACTTAGAAGCAGCAGCAGCAGCAGTCACCATCTGCAGTAACTTTGGAGCTCCCAAAAATAAAGTCTGTCACTGTTTCCATTGTTTCCCCATCTATTTGCCATGAAGTGATGGGACTGTATGCCATGATCTTAGTTTTCTGAATGTTGAGTTTTAAGCCAACTTTTCACTCTCCTCTTTCACTTTCACCAAGAGGCTCTTCAGTTCTTCTTCACTTTCTGCCATAAGGGTGGTGTCATCCATATCTAAGTTTGTTGATATTTCTCCCAGCAATCTTGATTCCCACTTGTGCTTCATCCAGCCTGGCATTTCACATGATGTACTCTGCATATAAGTTAAATAAGCAGGGTGACAATATACAGCCTTGACGTACTCCTTTCCCAATTTGGAAGTCTGTTGTCCCATGTACAGTTCTAACTATATATTTACAACTGCATTTGTGGCATAAGATGGCAGAGTAGAAGGGTGTGCACTCATCTTCTCCTGCGAGAACTCCAAAATTACAACTCACTGCTGAACACCCATCGACTGGAGAATGTTGGATCCCACCAAAAAAAGATACTCCATTTTCAAGGGCAGAGAAGAAGACACAGCAAGACAGTAGGAGGGGTGAAATCATGTTTAGAATCAAACCCCTTACCAACCAGAGATGCACAGAGGGCTCAAACAAACCTTGTGCACACCAGGACCCAGAGATCCCACAGAGACTGAGCCAGAACTGTGTTTGAGTGTCTCCTGCGAAAGTATGGGCAGCAGTAGTCTGCTGCAGGGTCAGGGGCTCTGGGTGAAGCAGACCTGGGTATGGCATAAGCCCTCTTAGAGGAGGTCACAATTAACCCTACCATAGAGCCCCCAGAACTTACACAGGACTGGGGAAACAGACTCTTGGAGGGCACAAACAGAACCTTATGCACACCAGGACCCAGGAGAAAGGAGCAGTGACCCCACAGGAGACTGACCCAGACTGCCGTGAGTGTCCAGGAGTCTCTGGCGGAGGTGTGGGTCGACAGTGGCCTGCTACAGGGTCGGGAGCACTGAGTGTGGCAGTGCGTGTGTGGGACTTTGATTTGGGCTTTCACAGTTCATGAAACATTGATTCAAATGTCAGGTTATGAGTTTAGTTTGTTTCAATACTTGGTTGTTTTTTTGTTTGGTTTTGTTTGTTTTTGGCGCTTAAAATCTTGATGCCACATTAATGCCACTGTTTCGTCTTAGACCAAATGTGATTAAACCAAGCTGGCTGGCTTTCCTTTGTATTGCCTCTCATTCATTCTGACATTTGTGATACTTTTCCAACTGATCTGGCTGTTCTCCAGACACCCCTTCCACCTACCTAACCTATTCCTGCTGAATTTATGTTCAAAGGAAGAAAATCTGAGCTCTACTATCTCTCAAACTTATCTCCTGACTATTCACATGCAGAGACCCTGCTGCGGTCATCATAGAGATTTGGGTTGTCCCCAAACATGCCGGGTACATTTCCACACATGTCAGGTACATTTCAGCCTATGTTACCCACCCTGCCATGACTGCCCCTCACTTTCTCTTTACTTGTTGAGATCATGTACGTGGTGAAACTGGAAAAAGGTTAGGACTTGAAGTCATGTACCAGCTGTGTGGTCTTAGGAAGTTTAATCAATTGTGCCAAGCATCGGTTTCCTTGGCTGTAAAATTAGAATAGTCAAAATCATGATAATATTTTGCAGGATTGTTGCAGGGCTTAAACAAAGCCCTGCTATAAATTCTGAGTACAGTGTCTATTGCTCAGTAGGATATACCAGTTCATCTCATTCTGCTCCTCTGATCCTTTGCTTCCTTATCCATAAAATGAGGATACTAATAACATCCTCCTTGTAGGATTTTGTAGTGATCAGATAGGACGTTGTTACCACCTTTTCTCCCCAACCTGACTCACAGCCAGATACCTTCCTGTGGTGCCTCTGTGGCCTCTCCTGCTGCCTGGGCCACTCCACAGGGATTCATTCAGCACAGACTGTCTTGAGACTTGGGGTTGTAGTCGTGTCAGGCTTTGTTTTAGCTTTCTCGTGTATTCTTACCTTTCTCATCTGACTGCAAGCCCCTGAGCCAGGAATGATGTCCTCTGGCAGCTCAGGTTCCCTGGAGCTTCACACACAGTAGAGTCAACCATTCTTGCCCACAGTTGCTGCTGCTGAGCTGGGCATGGTGGGGGTGGAAACACCAAGGGACACCAGCTCTGGCTAAGTGTCCATCTAGCTCAGAGGCCCAACGATCTGCTGGAGGCTACCTTTCCTTCTCACTCATGAAGTGGGAGCCATTTTGCAGATACTGCTGAGAAATGAGATCAGCAGAAAAACAAGAGAAGAATCTATTCGTTGCTCTGCTCTCCCATCAGTACCTTCCAAACATGTGTGGTAAACCATTTCTTCTTCCCTGGAGAAGGAAAGTGCAGGAGGAGATATGGGTCCTGACTCAGCAGAGCTGCTTCGTGTTTGAAGGCAGTGCATGTCCTTGAGGTTTCCACTGCTTTAAAACTAAATGAGGGCTTTAATGACCCCTCAGAGTGATAATTGCACAGTTCCCACAGAGCTCTCATTTCAGTGGTCACACAGAATTGAGCTCTCCCCCTTACACTGTTTTTACATCTGCCTGGTACAACTTTTTGCTCACTCCCTACTCGGCAGGGCAGGCAGGATTTTCTTGTCTGGAAGCTGCAGCCTCTCTTTCAAACACCCTGGATTTAAATTTAACAACATTCTCCCCACATCCAATTTCTTCAGAACTAGTTCTTTGACATTGAGGAGAATCAGTTGAGAGTCAGTTTGCTAAACTCTAATGTCTATGTCCATCTTTCCGCACCACTCACCTTCACCTCCTCCCTCAGAGTGGAATGAACAAGAAACTGATGATAGCTTTCAGACAATAAAAGATCCAAGAGCAAAAACATCCACGTGGATACACTGAAAGTCAATTAAATTCTTCTCGGTGTTTCCTTTCTCAGATAAGCAGGATTAGAGAACTCCTACAAACTTGTGTGAACAGATTTAATCTACTAATGAGTTGGGCCTAAGAAGCATATAGGGAAGTTTGCAGAAGACAAGAAACCTGAGGCCTGCTCTCATAAATAAAGTTGGATGGGCAAACTTGGGCAAGTCTCAGCTGCTTCTCACTCCTCATCTTCATCAGTTTACCTCATGCACCAAGTGCAAAGAGAAACATCTTCCTTACCTGAGAAAAGGAGGCCGGCCAGTTGCTCTAGGACAGAGATGCCATGGATGCCAACTCATGCCCATAGGTGAACTCTGGTTGCAGAAAACCGGCAATGGATGTAGCAACTTCTACAGCACAGAACAGAAATGAATTTTCCTCACTGTGATGCTCCAGGATGCCAGGTTCCTCCAGCATCTCCCCAGTCCACTAGATCCCTACAAGCATCATCTCAAAGCACCAGCCCCTGAGCTGAACACATGGGAAAACGTATCAAACTGCAACCAGGAGGATGCGACAGGACCCAAGCAAACAGCCATCATTTTCAGAGTAACTGCTGTGCTAGAATAGCTCTCTTCTCATTCAAGGATGAGCAGACAGAAAACAAAACCAAAAAACATGGGGACCATGAAAGAAAGGCAGAAGAAAGCAATGTGGGACAATGATTTACTATTTAGAAAAAAGAATTTAGATAGCAATTGCTTTCTTTGTTAATAAAAACCTGATTATAGGAAATAAAAAGATAAAAGGATTAGACATAAAAATAAGTTAAAAAGAAACCTGCAGAGTTAAGGAAAGGATGCAATAAAAATGCTGCAGTAGAATTTAAGTCTTTAAAACAGCAGCATTAAGAATGCTGAAAATCAAATCATATGTAGAAGATAAACACAAGAGTTTCACCTAGAAGCAGAGCATAATGATAAAGAGAAGAAAAATATTGAGAAGGGAAAGAATCTGTATGGATAACAAAATATATGAGGGATTAGTGCTCTTTCAGATGGGACCAGAACAAGTAAATTAGAATATTATTTAAAGACTGTCAAAGAAGAAAGTTTCCAGAATTGAATAAGGATTACCTTGACCAAAAGAGTATGGGGCTGGCACAAGAGGCCAGGTCATAAAAATGCCACGTGTTTCTGCCTTGTTGATTGGGAAGCTCACTCTTGAAACCCAGCCACCACTCTGCGAGAAAGACAAGCTGCCATGTGGTGTACGCGTTTTGGCTGATCGCTCCAACTTAACACCCCAGCCTCAGGCAATGTCAAATGCCAGCCACATGAGTGAGCCTTCAGAGTGTTCCAGCCCCCAGCCCGCAGGTCACCCCCAGCTCTAAGTGCCCCAGAGTGACACTGCATGGGAAGACAAGCTGTCCCTGCCAACCTGCAAGTTCATGAGCAAACTCAATGATGATTGTTCTTGTGAACTACTCTGTTTAAGGGGATTATTACAAAACAATAGATAACGTACACCAACCAATAGCTTTCTAACTGAGAGGAGTTCAGATATTAAGCACAGTGGCTCCCACACAGTGATATGTTCTGGCTGCCTCAGAACTGAGATGTGGACAGTGTGGGGAGCAGGGGTTTCATCTGTGCCTTCAGGTTCATGTCCTGCCCCCTCCCCACACCATATCATGTAAGAGGCTGCATTGCGCTGCTCTGGGCCCTCCGGGCCCTGGGGACATTCTATCTCCAGAACATCTCTGGTTATCTGAGAGACTTCCCAGCAACATCCTGGGGGTTGGAAAGATCTTTTAGATGAGTTTTCTATGCACACACACATACAACACTGCAAAGTTATTTATGTGAGTAACAAAGACAACCTTCACTATTTACAGCTCAACTTGGAGAGTTCTTTTCCAAGATCCAGAGGCCACTTAGGTGGGATAAACAAAGCAAGGTGGGGGGTGGAGGAGGGGGTTGTCCTGTGATATTTTTAAACTGACTTGAACTGTGGCAAATGGCAACTGTCCCAAGATGCTGGGCAAAGACAAGGGCAATGCAGAGCACCCAGGGGTCTGAATTTTCTTGGCAACTTGCCTCATTCTTTGTGGTTCCCCAAGTCCTCCCTCGCTGCTTCCTGCGGGGAGTGGCTCCACACCTGTTGCGGGCCATTTCCACCAACAGGACCTGGGGCAACTCCACCTCCTGTCCCACATGGGCTGACTCACCTCTAATGTGCTCCCCGCCAAGACAGCGCTTGTGTAAGGCACACGACACTGCCATGTGACTTAGAGCGTGGGGGTGGAGAAAAGGACAGCGCTGAACCTTGTGAAAACAAAAACAAGGCGTTCACTGTGCAGAGGCCAAGTGTGCAAAGTTTACTCCTGCCCGCTGAGCGGCCACACGTTGTCCTGAAAACAGAGGTGCCCCCTTTATGGCAGACAATTAACTCCAGTGGAATTTAAAACCGAGGTGGAAGAGAAACAAAAGTCACCCAGTGTGGCTCGACAAACAGAGCAGGGACGGGTGGAAGAGACTTTCACCAGCCTCTCTGCCCTCAAGCTCCAGGATCATGTTGGTTCTGTGTCCCTTCGGGCCAACCCTGGGGTCAGGCCTGCTCCCCGACCCTGTCCTTCTCCATGCCCTCCTCAGCCTGCTGACCAGGACAGTCTTTTCACCTTTCCCCCAGCTGACCTTAATAAGGACAAGTGCATGCTTGCTTGGTCACTCAGTTGTGTCCAACTCTTTGTAACCCCATGGACTATAGCCTGCCAAGCTCTTCTGTCCATGGGATTCTCCAGGCAAGAAACTGGAGTGGGTTGCCATTCCCTTCTCCATGGGATCTTCCTAACCCAAGGATTAAACCTGGGTCTCCCTAATTCCTTATAGATTCTTTACCAGCTGAGCCACCAAGGAAGCCCCAGGGACAAGTGCAGAGGCCTGTTTTACTGCAAGGGTTTTACAGCAAATTCTAGGAGGAAACTGACAAATGGCATCAATAAGAATCAACAAAGGGGAGTAGTAGATGTCTAGAAATCTTATGGAGCTTTAACATCTAGGAGGGAGGTGGACCTCGGGCAGGGCTGCATGGGAGGAGTTAGCCGAGTCCACTTCAGAGACTCACAGAGGAACAAGCACTGACCAGGAGATCATCCTCTAACCTCCTTCTCTGCTCTGGTCTGTCACTTCCTCTGAGCTTCATTATAGTCTTCATTGTCAGATGACAAATTATATATGTGTATGTGTGTGTATATACATATATATAAATATAACAATATATATTATTACATTTTTAGATAATATTTCCACAAGAAACCATTGTTCCCTTCATCCTTCCCCCTTTCCATGTCAGGTTGGCATACTTTGAAAGCCCAAGGACTTTACATCTGAATGATCTATAATTCATGAGGCTGGAGGATTTTCCTGCTCTTTCTTGACTTTATTTCCTTTCCTCCTAATCCATTCTCTCTTTTCCCCCTTATCTGCCTCTGGTCTAGAGCATTATCTCTTTCTTCCCCAAAATATCAACAGAGTTTTTTGAGCCTCCATTCCTTGCTTAGCATCTAGTCTCCCATGCCCTGGTGTTCTCCACCAGAATCCTACCAGTCCCTCTTCCCACATCCTTCAGAGCAAACTTCATGTCCCATCAGCAGGGATTCCTGGGCCCTCCAGGTCTTCAGTGGTACCATTACATGGAGTCTCCATTTAGACCCACATGCTTTCAGAAAGGTCTCAGGATTACATAAGGAATGAATTATCTAAGAACACCCACAGCCTGTAACACCAATAGAAATGTGGTAAAACATTCAAATGTAAGCTATGGTCCTAACAAAGGCTTTGCATTCAGTGAGTGAATCTGTCTGCCTACTATAGAAAAAAAAAGAATGATTTTAGCTAACACTTAATGGTTCTTTCTATATGCCAGGCACTTTAAATTCTAAGTTCTAAGCACTTTACATACATTAACTCATTTCATCCTGATACCTACTCTGTGAGGTTATTGTTATCCCCATGTCACAGAGAAAGAAATCAAGGCCCAGAGAGATCAAGCAACTTGCGTGAACATCTCCTAGCTATAAATGGCAGAAGCAGGATTCAAATTTGGGCAATCTGGCTCCTGAGTTTGGACTTCTAGCCATTATGCCATATTGCCGATAAGATCTGGAAGAGAAGGATTGGGGGAAAACTCAAGATCACCCTTCCAGTAAAAAGCACAATAAACAGTCAAAAATAAGCAGTGGCACAGAATAGCCATATAATATGGGACTCCTCCACTTAAGTGTCTTTATCTGCAAAATAGGAAAAACTATAATAACTTTCAGGATAAATTTGAGAATTAAATAAGAGCAAATGAGTATAAAGGAAAGATGTTTTAAGAACTTCACTCATTGCTCAATAAGAAAGGCCAAAAATAACAGCTGCTTCAACAAGATAAAAATTTATTCATCTCACACATTAAAAAAAAGAAGAAGAAGAAGAGGTAGCCAGTCCTAGGATGGTACTAGAGCTCACACTCAGTAGGAATCCAGACACCTTTCTTTCTCTATAATGCTTTGTACCACCCTCAAGGTTAGATCATGATCCAAGATGGCTGCTGCAAATCCAGTCATTATGTCTATTTTTTAGAGGAAGTGGGGAGTGAAAAAAGTTTTATAAGCCTGCATTAGTTGATTTTTTCCCTTTTAAGGTACCTTCCCAGAATTCCCACCCAACAACTTCTTACATTTCATTAGTTGGAACTTAGTTACATGACCATATCAAGCAGCAAACAAAGCTGGGAAATATCATCTCACTACAGAGCCCGGTGCTATCTGAATTAAATCAGGGTTCTGCTTCTAAACAACAAGGGGATATGAAAATTGGTTGGGCAATAAGCAGCCTCTGACCAGAGAAGGGCTGTAAATTTTATTGAGAATCAACTCCCTGCCAGACACTTCACATAAATTTTCTCATTTAATCCTCATAACAACCCAGAAAGATTTGAAAATTAACATTACATTTACATATGGGATCAGAGAGAGTAAGCAACCCAGCTCCTCACAGGGGAAATATTTAAACAAGATCTAACTTCAAAACTTGAACTCTATCGACAACCATTCGGGCTTCAAAGTTTCCTCCAAGGAAAAACATTTTGCCAAATTCAAACACCATGTACATCTTCAAGATTTCTCTTATATTAATACTTAAAATCATTTCTCAATTTCTTCCCTAGAGAATGTGAAGGAATAACTTCAATTACTTCGTAAGAACTGCAGAAACAGAGCTACAAACCATTTCATTGGTAACACTCATGAACACCCACACACATGTGTCACACTGATGTATCTACACTTGAAGAGAATTTCCCAGCCTCTCTCTCCCCACAGGCAGAAAAGGTCATTTGTGCTGAAAGTAAACTATTGATGTGATTAATATCTAGGCCTCAAACTCCAGACCCCGTTCCTGCAGCCACAGATTGTTTATACCGAAGGAAGTGATGGACTTTATGTTTTCTATGCTTTTGATCCATTCTGACAGGAGGTGTGGCAGAGAACACAGAAGCACCGCATCAGAGCCCTATGCCTGCTGGGTCCACTCCAGCAGTCAGGGCGTTGGAAGAGTGAGGAGGTGCAATGCAAGGGAGAAGCAGCCAGAAAACAGGCTCCTCAACACTTTGTACTCAGTCTCAGTAGAAGCCTCTATATGCCTGTCGCTTTCCTGTCTAAATGGAAAACAATCTCGACTTGTACCAACTGGGCATAAACTGTTGCTATTATGGTCTCTTCCTATGAAATGTCCCTCAGGACAAGTAGACTCAGTCCTGAAGGTGGGGCCCTCTGTGCTGTGCAGGCGTCCAGCACATCAAGACAAAAGCCTTTTCAAAAGCCCTAGAATACTACTCCCCCGCCCCCACAGTCATAGGTCCTTTGGAAGGATTTGGGTCTTTTCTTCCACTTCAGAGACACCACCTGTGATCTATTAGGATTCTTTCCCGAGAGCTGCTTTTGAGAAGAGAGAATGAGCACAACACAAAAGTGGACAAAGACAGCCTGGTGCTTAAAGGTGAACTTCACCTTTCCAGTTTTTCCTTTGGGATTAATCTGAAAATTGTTCATACACTTAACACAGCTTTTCTGAAGGAAAGAGAGTTTTGATGACTGAGGAAAGAGGTAAAAGACAAGGCTTGGAAGGGGGTGGTACTTTCAAAGCACAGAAACCGTGAGGAAGGGGACAGATGAAGGAGACAAAAGAGACATGGGAGAAGAGGCATCTGATAGGGTATGAGGGCGGGGGCGGGGGGAAGACATCTGGGAAACGAGAGAGAGAACAGAATGGAAACCGTGGACATGCTATCTTTCCACTGCACAGCATTCCCTAGAACAGACACTGAGCCATAACAGAGAAGAGATTCTCAAGGGCTGAAACTGTACCAGGGCTTACATGGACTCCTAGCAGTGATGCTGGAGAGCAAAACTTAACACAAGGAAATACAGGATAAGGGTATTTCAGGCCAATAAGATAGGGAAAGAAGACTGGCTGGAATTTTTCCTACATTGAAGGCTTGTCCAAGGGGTTTGTGTGCTCTCTGTACCAGGCGGGAGCCATCCCTAACAGATGACATGAAGTCAGAGTTAAAGAGCCTCCAAACAGTGTTTTGGATGCCTTTCAGCACTTCTAGACCCTGGGTTCAATCCCTCGGTTGGGAAGATCCCCTGGAGAAGGGAAAAGCTGCCCACTCCAGTATTCTGCCCTGGAGAATTCCATGGACTGCATAGTCCATGGGGTTGCAAAGAGTTGGACATGACTGAGCGACTTTCACAGACCCAAGTACGTGGAGCCCTGCCCTGGACACCCACTGAGGCTATAACCAGTTTCCATGGGATAAGGAGTCTGCGTGGCCAAGGAGAGCTCGCATCCCTCTTCTAGACCACTCTCTGGGAGCTGAGGATCCTGGAATTTCTTGCCCAAACATCCCTAAGCCTGCTTACTGGGCCTGTGAGGGCCTCTTCCCAGAGCTGTCCTACTGAGAATGGGCTGCAGAGCTGGTGAATGCCACATAAGCCACAGGGGGCGCTAACTGAAAGGGACAGTGGACAGAACTGGGTTTTGGTACACCAGGCTCCTCCTAGTACTGGGTGGAGTTGATGCTGGGAAGGGTAAGAGATGGGTGATATCTGGGAACCAGATTTTGAAGGGTCAGAATGTAAAGCTGGCCTTCCAGTTCATTATTAAGATATATTTGTCAAATTAGAAAGATAAATAAAATAACATATCTTATTTAACATCTTGTAGCTTGACTTCTAGCTTCCAAAATGTAGGCACAGGATATATAGATTTCTATCTGTACTCTTGTCCTGGGCCCTGAAAGTTTGAGGGTGGACCCACCAGATTTCACTTAAATCTATTTGCTCAAGTAGGAGGAAAACAATAAAACAAGGTCAGGACATGATGTGGGGAAGGCAGGCCGAGGTGGGGGTAGGGGTGTCTGTCCAGGCTGTCACCAACCACAACCTTTGCGCCCTATAGCCAGAAACATCCATTCTGGTATTCAGAGTCTTCTTAAGGCTATTGGGCTAGAGTTCCATTAAATTTGAACACTCAGCAACCAAAGAAATTTAGGGTCTGATTCACATACAGGGAGATACAATAGGCAAGAGTTTTTCTAATCTTAAGCTACCATGAGAATTAAGGCAGAAAGAGTTCCAATACCCTGCTTCTGAATTGTTCATTTTCCATTGAGAGAACTATTTTTAACAGAACCCTGAATTATAAGAAGAAAACTCTCCACAGACCTATAGCTATGGAAATTCTTACACTCAAGGACCCACATGGTCACATTTTTCTGTGATTAGTACAAGGTTTTTCAGATAAGTGTTTGCTTGCATTGTAGAAACAGTTCCAAAATCAATAAGAAATGTTATACCTTATCGCTCCCCAGAAGGGAAAAACAATAAAGAATTTTGCAAACCATGTCTGGGAGGCTGAGCAAGACATACATTCAAGTCTAATGCAGAACAACCACAGCCCAGAGACAGCACATCAACCCTTACTGTGGGAGCCAGTTCTTCCAATCAGGGAATCAGTCCAGAGAAACCACAACACAGGAAGAGAAAACTAACAGATGATTCTGTTTTCCTCACCACCTGCATCCAACACAAATAGGGGAAGGCATCAGGAAGCAAAAACCCCGTTAAAAGTTATGAGAGTCTATGGCTTCCTTGAGAACAAACTGGATTCTGCTTGAGTTATAACTCTTTCATCTTTTAAAACTGGATGAAGAAGTACATAGAACAGTAAATGGTGGAGAAGAGGCATCTCAGAGCATAGACCATCTGTTCTGTTCAGTTGCTTAATCGTGACTAACTCTTTGCTTCCCTGTCCATCACCAACTCCCGAAGCTTGCTCAAAACCATGTCCATCGAATCAGTGATGCCATCCAACCATCTCATCCTCTGTCATCCCCTTCTCCTCCTGCCTTCAATCTTTCCCAGCATCACGGTCTTTTCCAATGAGTCAGCTCTTCACATCAGGTGGCCAAAGTATTAGAGTTTCAGCTTCAGCACCAGTCCTTCCAATAAATATTCAGGACTGATTTCCTTTAGGATTGACTGGTTTGATCTCCTTGGAGTCCAAGGGACTCTTCAAGACTCTTCTCCAACACCTCAGTTCAAAAGCATCAATTCTTTGGCACTCAGCTTTCTTTATGGTTCAACTCTCAGATCTATACATGACTACTGGAAAAACCAAAGCTATGACTAGATGGACCTTTGTCAGCAAAGTAATGTCTCTACTTTTTAATATGCTGTCTAGATTGGTCATAGCTTTTCTTCCAAGGAGCAAGTGTCTTAATTGCATGGCTACAGTAACCATCAGCAGTGATTATGGAGCCCAAGAAAATAAAGAATGTCACTATTTCCATTGTTTTCCCATATACTTGCCATGAATTGATGGGACCAGATGCCATGATCTTCATTTTTTGAATGCTGAGTTTTAAGCCAGCTTTTTCACTCTCCTCTTTCATTTTCATCAAGAGGCTCTTTAGTTCCTATTAGCTTTCTCTCTAATGGTGTGTCATCTGCATATCTGAGGTTATTGATATTTCTCCCGGCAATCTTGATTCTAGCTTGTGCTTCATCCAGCCTGGCATTTCACATGATGTTCTCTGCATACAAGTTAAATAAGCAAAGTGACAATATACAGCCTTGATGTACTCCTTTCCCAATTTGGAACCAGTCTGTTGTTCCATGTCTGGTTCAAATTGCTGCTTCTTGACCTGCATACAGATTTCTCAGGAGGCAGGTAAGGTGGACTGCTACTCTCATTTCTTTAAGAACTTTACACAGTTTGTTGTGATCTACACAGTCAAAGGCTTTGGCATAGTCAATAAAGCAGAAGTAGATGTTTTTCTGGAACTCTTGTGCTTTTTCTATGATCCAACAGATGTTGGCAATTTGATCTATGGTTCCTCTGCCTTTTCTAAATACAGCTTGAACATCTGGAAGTTCTCAGTTCACATACTATTGAAGCCTGGCTTGGAGAATTTTCAGCATTACTTTTCTAGCATGTGAGATGACTGCATTTGTGCAGGAGTTTGAACATTATTTGGCATTGCCTTTCTTTGGGATTGGAATGAAAATTGACCTTTTCCAGTCCTGTGGCCACTGCTGTTTTCCAAATTTGCTGCCATATTGAGTACAGCACTTTCACAGCATCATCTTTTAGGATTTGAAACAGCTCCACTGGAATTCTATCACCTCTACTAGCTTTGTTCGTAGTGATGCTTTCTAAGGCCCACTTGACTTCACATTCCAGGATGTCTGGCTCTAGGTGAGTGATAACACCATCGTGATTATCTGGGTCGTGAAGATCTTTTTTGTATGGTTCTTCCGTGTATTCTTGCCACCTCCTCTTAATATATTCTGCTTCTGTTAGGTCCATACCATTTCTGTCCTTTATTGCGCCCATCTTTGCATGAAATGTTCCCTTAGTACCTCTAACTTTCTTAAAGAGGTCTCTAGTCTTACCCATTCTATTGCTTTTCTCTATTTTTTTGCATTGACCACTGAGGAAGGCTTTCTTGTCTCTCCTTGTTATTCTTTGGAACTCTGCTTTCAGAAGGGTATATCTTTCCTTTTCTCCTTTGCCTTTAGCTTCTCTTCTCTCCTCAGCTATTTGTAAGGCCTCCTCAGACAACCATTTTGCCTTTTTGCATTTCTTTTTCTTGGGGATGGTCTTGATTTCATCCTCTTGTACAATGTTACAAGCCTCTGTCCATAGTTCTTTAGGCACTCTGTCTTTCAGATCTAATCCCATGAATCTATTTGTCACTTTCACTGTATAATTGTAAGGGATTTGATTTAGGTCATACCTGAATGGTCTAGTGGCTTTCCCTATTTTCTTCAATTTCAGTCTGAATTTGGCAATAAGGAGTTCATGATCTGAGACAGAGTCAGCTCCTGGTCTTGCTTTTGCTGACTGTATAGAGCTTCTCCATCTTTGGCTGCAAAGAATATAATCAATCTTATTTCAGTATTGACTATCTGGTAATGTCCATGTATAGAGTCATCTCTTGTGTTGTTGGAAGAGGGTGTTTGCTATGACCAGTACATTCTCTTGGAAAAACTCTGTTAGCTTTTGCCCTGCTTCATTTTGTACTCCAAGGTCAAACTTGCCTGTTACTGCACGTATCTCTGTCTCAACTCCCTACTTTTGCACAGGCAAAAGTAATTCAGATGACCATTATATCTACTACTGTGGGCAAGATCCCTTAGAAGAAATGGAGTAGCCCTCATAGTCAAAAAAAGAGTCCAAAATGCAGTACTTGGGTACAATCTCAAAAATGACAGAATGATCTCTGTTGGTTTCGAAGGCAAACCATTCTATATCACAGTAATCAAAGTCTATGCCCCAACCACTAATGCTAAAGAAGCTGAACAGTTCTATGATGACCTACAAGACCTTCTAGAAATAGCACCAAATATATGTATATATATATGTCCTTTTCATCATAGGAGACTGGAATGCAAGAGTAGGAAGTCAAGAGATAAAGCAAAACAAATGAAAATAAAAGTACTTACTAGTCAGGGGTAACAACACCATAGGGTGGTACAGCAGTTTGTAAAAACAAAAGAAAGATAGGTCGCTTGTTGCCAGAGAGGCAGTCTGAACCAAGAAAGACAGTGGCATTGGGAACAGAAAAGTGGGATGTGAGTTTGAAAGACAAAAGTTTGAGCAAACTCCAGGAGATGGTGAAGGACAAGGAAGCGTGGCATGCTGCGGTCCATGGGGTCACAAAGAGTCAGACATGGTTTAGTGACTAAACAACAGCAACAAAGGAAGAAAATTTTCACATTGCTTTGGGGGAAGAAAAAGGAGCTGCCCAAAATAATAGAAAACATTGATCTTGGGTGAACTGAGAAACGACACCACCAATAGAAGTGAAGATGTCTGGGAGGGATCAAGAAGAGTCAGTGTTTAGACATAAGTTTACGGTGGTGGCTGGATGCATAGGTAAAGCTGTACCATAGGCACCTGGACATTAGAGGCAGAATCCAAGGATAAGAACATAGTTTGAGCTTTGGATCTGGGAGTCATTCAAAATTAGGGTCAGATATATATACATGTGTAAAATAGCTAGCTAGCGGGAAACTGCTGTATAACAGAGAGCCCAGCTGGGTGCTCTGTGATGACCTAGAGGGGTGGGATGGGGGTAGCGGTGAGAAGGAGGCTCAAGAGGGAGGGGATATGTATATATTATATATATGTAGTTATGACTGATTCACACTGTTGTATGGCAGAAACAAACACACAATGTAGAACAATTATCCTCCAATTAAAAAATACATTAAAAAAAATTGGAGTCAGAGATGAAACCACAAAAGCAACTGTATGCTAGGAGGCAAAAGTGAATAAAGCTTAGTGGACTACGGGTTAAATCCATTGCTGTGGAATGGAGGAAGAAAATTATGCTGGAAGGGGGAGAAAAGAAAGAAAGGAGAGAGAAACTAAGGAAGGGAGAGAGGCACAAGGGAAGGAAGGAAAGAAGAGAAGAGGGGAGGAGAGAAAATGGTGTCTGGAGAGCTAGAAAGACAACTAGAGCAGGAGACTGGAGAGAGAAAGAGAGTTTCAGAAAGAGGAAGACAGCCAAGTTTAGGTGAAGGAGAAAGAAACCTGAGAAAATATGTAAAGCTCTTCATATTAGAGTTGACCTTTGGAAGAAGCACAAGCTGGAATCAAGATTGCCGGGAGAAATATCAATAACCTCAGATATGCAGATGACACCACCCTTAAGGCAGAAAGTGAAGAGGAACTAAAGAGCCTCTTGATGAAGGTGAAAGTGGAGAGTGAAAAAGTTGGCTTAAAGCTCAACATTCAGAAAACGAAGATCATGACCTCTGGTCCCATCACTTCATGGAAAATAGATGGGGAAACAGTGGAAACAGTGTCAGACTTTATTCTGGGGGGCTCCAAAATCACTGCAGATGGTGATTGTAGCCATGAAATTAAAAGACGCTTACCCCTTGGAAGGAAAGTTATGACCAACCTAGATAGCATATTCAAAAGCAGAGACATTACTTTGCCAACAAAGGTCCATCTAGTCAAGGCTATGGTTTTTCCTGTGGTCATGTATGGATGTGAGAGGTGGACTGTGAAGAAAGCTGAGTACTGAATAATTGATGCTTTTGAACTGTGGTGTTGGAGAAGACTCTTGAGAGTCCCTTGGACTGCAAGGAGATCCAACCAGTCCATTCTGAAGGAGATCAGCCCTGGGATTTCTTTGGAAGGAATGATGCTAAAGCTGAAACTCCAGTACTCTGGCCACCTCATGCGAAGAGTTGACTCATTGGAAAAGACTCTGATGCTGGGAGGGATTAGGGGCAGAAGGGATTAGGGGCAGGAGGAGAAAGGGACGACAGAGGATGAGATGGCTGGATGGCATCACTGACTCAATGGACGTGAGTCTGAGTGAACTCTGGGAGTTGGTGATGGACAGGGAGGCCTGGCGTGCTGTCATTCATGGGGTCACAAAGAGTCGGACATGACTGAGCGACTGAACTGAACTGAACTTGGAGAGAAAATAGGGCTTCTCTGGTAGCTCAGCTGGTAAAGAATCCACCTGCAATTCAGGAGACCCTGGTTCAATCCCTGGGTCAGGAAGATCCCCTGGAGAAGGAATAGGCTACCCACTCCAGTGTTCATGGGCTTCCCTGGTGACTCAGACAATAAAGAATCCACCTGCAATGCCAGAGACCTGGGTTCAATCCCTGGGTTGGGAAGATCCCCTGGAGAAGGGAAATCTTCCTGTAATGTGGGAGACCTGGGTTTGATCCCTGGGTTGGGAAGATCCCCTGGAGAAGGGAACAGCTACCCACTCCAGTATTCTTGCCTGGAGAATTCCATGGACAGAGGAGCCTGGCAGGCCCCAGTCCATGGGGTCACAAAGAGTCAGACATGACTGAGCAATTTTCACTTTCACTTTTGGAGAGAAAAGTCAGAGGGAAAGTCAAAGCTAACGCCAGGTAGACAAGTTGAAGTTAAGAACTGAGGAATTAGAATGTGCAGGTGAGTGCTACTCTTTTGAGAAGTTAGGCACAAAAGGGATGATAGCCAAGAGATCAGCAACAGAGACGTGTGAGTATGAGTCTAAGGAGAAGGGAAAACCAGTCAAGTACACAGCACACCGGAGGTGGCAGGGGCCCATTCTTGTTTCAGGAAGACCAGAAATGAGCAGTCTACCCCACAGCCTCTGGGCACGCGCCAAACAACCCCCATGGTTGTCCATTCCTGCTCCCTGCTATCAGAGTAGATTAGACTTGAGTGTCTGGAATGTGCCTGGATTTTCTCAGAGAAATGAGCAATAGAAACACAAGACATCGTGATAAGCAACACATGCATATGAAACAAAAGTTGGCTAGAGCAGTTCCAAAGGTAAAGGTTGATCTTTATGGGAAGTGACTCAAACGTCCCCCTGGATCCATTGAAATGGGGCTTTAACAGACTTGAGTACAATAGGCTATCAACATGAACTTGAGGCACAGGAAACCTAATTACAACCACAACACGGCCGTTCGAGTTAGGTGACCCAACAATCTCTGAGCCTTCGTTTTCTTATCTGAGAAAAAGAATAGTATCTCCCTGACCTAATGAAACACTTTATAAACTATAGAGGTCTCTACAAATGTGTATTTTGTAATTCTTTTACTGCATCATTGAGAACAATAAAATTATGTTCTTAATGGTCCCAGAAATTTGAAGCATAAGTTTTAAGCTTTGTGTATAATGATAAAGTTGCATCAGAGTGGCACTGAAGGTTACTGAAATATCCAGGGGAAATTGTTTACATAGAGGTAACGTAGTGATCTACTTTTCTCTCTTTAGCCTGATGACAGTTTTAGATGAAACATTTTTATAAAGCACTTCTCTCAAAGTCTTACTTTCAGGGATATCAGTAGAGGAGAAAATAAAGTAACAAATCTGATTCTTCCTGCTGATCAGGGGACTTTAAAATTTTTGAACTTTTGCTTCCAACTGTTTGGCAAAAGAATTTTTTCATTTCATATTTTATGTGGGTAGAGAACTGACTAGCGAGAGACTGATTCAATCAAGCTGTTGTATTTTATGAGTTCATTTGAATTTCCTGACTGAATTATAACTCCTTAAGTCAATTTTTTTCCACTTGAATTTTGGTGTTATAAAATACATTTACATAGAAAATATCTGGTCTCAAAAAAAAAAAAAGAAAAAAGAAAATATCTGGTCTCTTTAAGGAGGCATTTGGTGGCCAAAAATAGAAAAATTAATTTTTTAAGTTCAAAGAATCAGCCGTTTTTCTTTCTACAAAAAAAAAGAAAAGAGGAAGAGAGAGGGAGAAATTAGGCAAGGTTTAGGTATGACTAAATACCTAGATATAAAGACTGAAATAATTGATCCAAAAAATTTAAACAGGAGAATTGTTGTTCAGTCACTGTCGTGTCTGACTCTTTGCCACCCCATGGACTGCAGCACACCAGGCTTCCCTGTCCTTCACCAACTCCCAGAGTTTGCTCAAACTCATGTTCATCGAGTCACTGATGCCATCCAACCATCTCATCCTCTGTCATCCCCTTCTCCTCCTGCCCTCAATCTTTCCCGGCATCAGGGTCTTTCCCAATGAATCAGCTCTTCACATCAGGTGGCCAAAGTATTGGAGCTTCAGCTATAAATAGTAAAAGAGTTAAAAATTAAAAGGAAATAATTTTTTTTCAAATATAAGAAGTCTCTTATTTAAAATGGAACACCAGTGATATTTTGGATGCATTAAGGATCAAATATTAATATATATTCTAGCTCTTTGCCAGTATCAAGAGCACAGTAGGTTTTCAATGAATACATGTCAAATGAGAACATTTTTAAGTGAACTTAAATTCTACCATGAGAAACTGAAGTTTTATATATACAGAAGAATTATTCCAAGTGGAATGGCAAAACTACCACATGAAATGAATTATTGAGATATATCATGGTGTCCAGGCACTTCACTGGGAAGTCAGATAAAAGGCAGGATCCTTAACTCTTTCTTGTGGCTTGCTTTCAATTCTGTCTAAAGACAAAACATTTCTAGACAACTTACCAAATCCTTTCCTTACTAGGATTCCATAAAATATCCAAAATTAAAGGTGAAATAGATTAAGGAAAGTAATTAGGCCAGAAAGATTTTTTCCCATAAATAATGCCTTGGTTTCACTGAGTTAGAATGCTTTGGACACACAGTAGACACAATGCTTTCAAAACGTAAAACTTAAGAACATGACCATGTTTAGTATAAAGCCCGATGTGCTTCACTGGGAAGACAAAGGACTGTAAGTCATCTATATTTGGTCTTCTTTAAGATATCTCTTAGCTAGATCTCAGAAACATTTATTGAGGGTCTACTGTGTGCTCTTTTCATCTGCAAAATAACCTGGCAGAATTCAGAAATACAGGTAATTTACTCCAAAACATCTAGATATTAATTGGCAGAATCTCAATTGTAACCAAATATGCCTGATTCAAGGTTTATTTTAAGCACCTCTTTGTTACTGTAGCTATTTCTGTGTGACAAGAAAATCAGAGGCTAGTTCCTTCTCATCACCTCCAGCTCCTTCCACATGAAGGGAGAAAACTGCTTCATGTGACTGCTTGGGTCCATGGTTCATGGAATCAGCCTGTCTGTGAGCTGCACTGTGATCTGAGTGACCAATACAGCAAAGGTCTGTACACTACGGGCCCAGGGAACTGTGGAGACCTCCTCCCTCCAACAAGGTGTGGTTCCCTACGATAATACGGGCCAAAGAAGAGGCCTTGCCTCATGACCTGGTCATTTTTCTCCCCAGAGAGTTCGTCTACTTCTGGCCGCAAGGGGAGCTTATGTCTCCATTGAGTCCATCCATAGAATGACCTTGCATCTGTGTTTGCTGAGTCGGCTTGTATTTACTAGCTAATACTCCAACTTTGTCCATATGCCCAGGGGCCTTGGCAATAGGAGGTTTTTACCAGTCTAATAAATAATTATATGCAATATTAACTGCAGGCCATTCCTATTACATCGGGTCCCATTAAAATAAAAAGTGCTGATTCTTTTCCCAGAGCGCTGCATCTTGTGCTATAAAGTATTTCCTTATTAGGCAAAATAGGCAAATGGGTTTGGGTTTTTTCCAATACCTTCTTCCCTAATTCAAATAAAGCCTTTCTGTTGTAAAAACTCTTTGAAGATTTCATTAGTACTTGTTGGTTATGAGTGCCTCTTCTGTTATAGATTTGAGCCAAGGCTAATGATGCTGAAATACCAAAGGAAAACCTTTTAAGTGGAGTATATCATCTTTCCAACTGCAATTAAAAACTCACATGTGAATATTTGCCTTTGAGAGTTTTCTGTCTGATTTCCCATGATGAAACTCCACATTTTCCCCAAGATCACTTTTGTCTCTGAAGTAATTTTTTTTTTTAATTTAAATGTGTTTACCATACTCCTCCTTTTGTCCATTTTCATAATGAATTTTATTTTTTAAATGTAAAACACCAAATTATTGTTTTGCATGGTGCTTTCTGGTTGACAGGGCATTTTGTCAAACATTTTGTTGTTGTTCAGTCACTAAGTCATCTCCAACTCTTTGTGACCTTATGGACTGCAGCATGCCAGACTCCTATGTCCTCCACTAGCTCCTAGAGTTTACTCAAATTCATGTCCATTGAGTCAGCAATGCTATCTAACCATCTTATCCTCTGCCACCCCTTCTCCTTTTGCCTTCAATCTTTCCCAGAATTGGGGTCTATTCCAGTGAGTCAGCTCTTCACATCAGGTGGCCAAAATATTGGAGCTTTAGCTCCAGCATCACTCCCTCCAATGAATATTCAGGGTTGATTTCCTTTAGGATTGACTGACTGATCTCCCAGCAGTCTGAGGGACTCTAAAGAGTCTTCTCCCACACAAAAGTATCAATTCTTCGGTGCTCAGCCTTCTTTATGGTCCAACTCCCACATCCATACATGACTACTGGAAAAACGATAGTTTTGACTATACAGACCATTGACATCAAAATGATGTCTCTTCTTTTTAATATGCTGTATGAGTTTATCATAACTTTCCTTCCAAGGAGCAAGCGTCTTTTAATTTCATGGCTGCAGTCACTGCCCAAAATGATTTTGTAGTCCAAGAAAATAAAACCTGTTACTGCTTCCACTTTTTTCCCCTCTATTTGCCATGAAGTTATGGGACCAGATGCCATGATCTTGGTTTATTGAATGTTGAGTTTCAAGCCAGCTCTTTTACTCTCCTCTCTTACTTTCATCAAGAGGCTTTTGAGTTCCTATTCACTTTCTGCCATAAGGGTGGTGTCATCTGCATATCTGAGGTTGTTGATATTTCTCCCAGCAATCCTGATTTCAGCTTGTGATTCATTCAGCCCAGAATTCCACAAGATGTACTCTGCATATAAGTTAAATAAGCAGAGTGACAATATACAGCCTTGACATATTCCTTTCCCAATTTTGAACCAGTCCATTGTTCATCTCTGATTCTAACTGTTGCTTCTTGACCTGTTTACAGGTTTCTCAGGAGACAGGTAAGATGGAATGCTACTCTCGTCTCTTCAAGAATTTTCCACAGTTGGTTGCGATCCACAGTCAAAGGCTTTAGCATAGTCAATGAAGCGGAAGTACATGTTTTTCTGGAACTCCCTTACGTTCTCCATGATCCAATGAAGGTTGGCAATTTGCTCTCTGGTTCTTCTGCCTTTTCTAAATCCAGCTTGTACATCTGGAATTTCCTAATTCACATACTACTGAAGCCTAGCTTGAAGGATTTTGAGTATAACCTTGCTATAATAGCATATGAAATGAGAGCAATTGTATGATAGTTTGAGCATTCTTTGGCATTGCCCTTCTTTGGGATTTGAATGAAAACTGACCTTTTCCAGACGTGTGGCCATTGCTGAGTTTCCCAAGTTTGCTGACATATTGAGTGCAGCACTTTAATAGCATTAATCTTTTAAGATTTGAAATAGCTCAGCTGGAATTGTATCACTTCCATTATCTTTGTTTGTAGTTATGCTTCCTAAGGCCCACTTGACTTCACACTTCAGGATGCCTGGCTCTTGGTGAGTGATTGTCCAGGTCATTAGGATCTTTTTTGTATAGTTCTTCTAGATAAGAACTTCTTGTATATTTTTGCCACCTCTTCTTAATCTCTTCTGTTTCTGTTAGATCCTTACATTTCTGTCCTTTATTGTGCCCATCCTTGCATGAAATGTTCCCTTGATATCTCCAATTTTCTTGAACGATCTCTAGTCTTATTTTTCCCATTACTATCCTCTATTTCTTTGCACTGTTTGTTTAAGAAGCCTTTCTTGTCCCTCCTTGCTGTTTTCTGGAACTCTGCATTCAGTTGGGTATATCTTTCCCTTTCTCCCTTGCTTTTTGCTTCTCTTCTTTCCTCAGCTATTTATAAAGCCTCCTCAGACAACCACTTTGCCTTCTTATATTTCTTTTTCTTTGAGATTGCTTTGGTTACTGCCTCCCATACAATGGTACGGACTTGCATTCATAGTTCTTCAGGCACTCTGTCTACTAGATCTAATCCCTTGAATCTATTTATCACCTCCACTGTATAATCATAAGGGATTTGATTTAGGTCATATTTGAATGGCCTAGTGGTTTTCCCTAGGCCTAGTAGGTTTTTCCTACTTTCTTCAATGTTAGCCTGAATTTTGCAATAAGGAGCTGATGATCTGAACCACAGTCAGCTCCAGGTCTTGTATTTGCTGACTGTATAGAACTTCTTCATCTTTGGCTGCAAAGAACATAATAAATCAGATTTTGGTATTGACCATCTGGTGATGTCTATGTGTAGAGTCGTTTCTTGGGTTGTTGTAAAAGTGTATGTGTTATGACCAGTAAGTTCTCTTGACAAAACTCTATTAGCCTTTGCCCGGCTTCATTCTGCACTTCAATAATGACAAACATTACATCATTTAATTTTGCTTTATCCTTGAAAAACCTCAATGAAGTAAATATTACTCCTGTGATTTTTCCAGATAAAACTGAGGTTCAAAAAACTGTAGTTCTATGCCCAAGATCACAAACTAATGTAAAGAGTCCAATCCAGTTATTGATAGAAACTACCAATTGTACCTTAATATCAACTCTCTCTTTATTCATTGAGTAATAGAACCCTCTAATTCCAGCTGGCCATTATATTTCACTATCATATTCTACCCTGAAATACAGATTTCCTTGTAGTCGCAAGTATTAGTCGCTCAGTCATGTCTGACTCTTTGCAACCCACAAGCTGTAGCCTGCCAGGCTCCTCTGTCCTTGGAATTCTCCAGACAAGAATACTGGAGTGGGTAGCCATTCCTTTCTCTAGGGTATCTTCTCAACCCAGGGATTGAACCCTGGCCTCCTGTATTACAGGCATATTCCTGTAGCTAAGTATGACCAAACCATGATTTTTTTCCAATGGTATTTAAGGCATATGCAGCTTCCAGGAAGGACCCGTGAGAGGTATCATGTAGCGTTTTATGCTTTTCTCTGCCCTACTAGCTACATTATGGAGATAATGGCAGGAACAGGAGCAGCCATCTTGGACCATGAGGTAACCCTGGCGTGGAGATCCTGCATAGCAGAGTCACGGACAGAAGAAACCTGGGGCCTACAGACTGTGTGGCATGCAGCAGCCATGTGTCCAGGACAGCCTACAACCTGACGTTAACATGGGAAAGAAATATTAGAGTTCGATGAAAGAGCAAACTTCTGCCTTGTTTAAGCTAGTGTTGTTTTGATTTTACTACTCCTTTAACTGAACCTAAATTTAACTGAGAACTAAGTCCTAATTGATAAGTAGTTTGACTCCTTCTCTACGATATGATGGACCCAAATGACTAGAGAGAGAAATGACCTGATGAGAGCAGGTGGCTTCCTTACAAATTGCCAACTGAGGTAGAAAAGCCAGGTGATTTCTGTGGGGCTTTTGACCAGCTAATTTGTATTAAAACTCATTTTGCTATCTTGGTCCTCTGGGGTAGAGAGGCAACTATATTAACATCCTCCCTCTAAACTAAATTATCCAGCTTCTTGTCAGCCTTCTCTAAGGAGCAATCCAGTGGAAAGGGAGATCACAGAGCTGAAAGTTACATCCTCTGATGTGATGTTTTAAAAGCTGCACTTACCTCTCAAATATCAGAAGCCTAGATCTTTACCAAATCATGCATTAAAGACCACATCTTAGACCGAAGACCCAGAGAACATGGTCCTTCAACATGCTGGGGCAGCCCTGAGAGGGGCTCCCATTGTCTTCTATCCTGAGTGCGGGCTGGGGGTTTGCCAGCCGCATCCCAGCAGGCACTGATGGAAACCACATGAGCAAGAACACATCACAAGCCTGCGTTGGACAATGCATCCGAAAAAGCCAAACTCTAAAGCACAGTCCATATGGGACCAGGCTGGGCAGCCTCTGTACCCAGGAGCTGGGAGAAATTTGGCAAAGAGCTGAGAACTCCAGATGGGAAGCAAGGGAGGGAGCAGGCACTCTCCACACAAACCCTCTAAATCACGGGATGGAGCAGCCATACAACCAGCCACAGACTCTGCCCACAAAACCAAAGCTTCTGAAGGTGCCTGCTTGGATAGAGCCATAGCCCTTATACGCAGGGTCCCTCTTAGCCCAGAAGGGGAGCCAGGGACTTGGAAGAGGATGAAGGACTTGTGGGCAGTCACATAGGTTGTTACATTCCAATGCTTTTGAAGACTGGCCTAAGCTCACTCCTCAGTCTCTGCATCCCACACAACTCAAATTTGAGGAAAAGGTGAGTGGGATATACTTTCCTTCACATGGAACAAATAATCCCCTTCACCTAGCAGGTCTCTCTTCATCCAGTCCCTCTTCTCTGGGAGTTTAGTCATCACCTCTCTCAGGAAGCCTTTCTGATTCCTCAGGATGCACCAAATGCTTTCAAAATACTTTGTGCCTACCACTGTCCTAAATTTTATCATGTTCCGTTAAAGTAATGTGACTGCTGCTCCAGTATTTTCCCTATTAAAATTTAAACTCTATGAGGGCGGACTCACATATTCATCTCTGATGCCAACAGCTTGATATGTTTACATGTTTTGTTTATATTGTCTAATTTAATCTTCACAGGCACTTTACTGTGCCAATTCTGTAAATGAGGAAATGAAGCATAGAGAGGTTACAGAACTTGACAGGTAAGCTATACAAGGGCCAAAGATGGGATTTAAACCCAGGAAGTATTAAACTCCCAACAGCACTTAATCGCTCTGCCTTCACCTGGCAGGTCTGCTGTTTGCATCAACATCAGATTAAGAGTTGCATCCTCATTTTTCAAAGGAGAGAAAGGAGAGTTGCTTTGTGATGTCATTTACAGACCCAGAAAGCAAGGCTGCTGGTAGAGATGCCATATACGCCTCACTGAACCCCATACACCTCACTGAGCCCCCCACCCCCCACCATGGATGTTTGCACTCAAGTGACATTTAGATGCTAGTATCTGTATCTGTTGACTCAGGGGATCTTTTTTCCCAGAAATCCTCACTGCCTACATGCAGAAGACCAGAGGGCCACAGAATTAAGACCTTTGACCAACGACTGTACGGAACTGCTATATAAAGCTCCCAGTTCCCTGCCCCCCAAGATGGGATCATTCCAAGGCGTGTGTTTGCACCATTCCCCAGGGTTCACAGGATGAAGCTTCAATTGTCCGCTGTTGTAGCAGGCAGAGTAGTACACCCTATGATATCACTTACTTTTCTCTGTATCATTCCCTGCTTCCCTACTGGTATCCTCTGTACTTCCCAAATACACAATTTACATTTTCACCTCCAAGCCAACCTCTGGGAAGAGCCCAGCCACCGTCAGGCACAGCCCCAGAGGGCCCAATTCCCATTGCAGCTTGTCGTGTGAACAGCGCCCCCTGGAATTCCGCCATGTGTATCCCCCAGCAACTGTGGGCGGTGACCAATCAGGGGAGGATTCTCTCAGCTGACCACCCTATCTTAATTAGCTATCCTCCACGAGGATTAACAGACATCTGTCATGTGCACAAAATATCAGTGTGAGGCCGGTGCCTGATGTGAACTTAGCAACAAGGGCAAGTGCACATGACAAGTCTCCCTGCCAACAACGTCTGAGTCCTCGGATCAGAAGGTGACGGTCACGTAACATCGGTGGCCAGTATGGGCGTCACTCAACAAACGCTCTGTGAGCAAAGGAGAGGGAGGAAGCAAAACCCTGAAGCCGCGAAGAAAGGCCACAGACGGCGTCATGGGGGAAAGTGCAGGATGCCTGCAGTGGGACTGTCGCGCCTAAAACAGAAATTTAACAGAAAGCAAATAATAGGTCAGAAGCGGCCTGTACATCAAACTTACCTTTCTCCAAAACTTCTATTATTCATGTTTCTGAACAGCAACTATCTCAATGAAAAATCTCGAAGTGTTTTCTAATACTGAGAGAGGAGTTCACTTCAAGATAGTAGAAACTATATACATAAAACCATAGTCCCTCTATAGTTTGTAGCTTTGTTTTTAAAAATTTCACCATTATCACAGGTGGTTCAGCCAGTAAAGAATGTGCCTGCAATGCAGGAGACTCAGGTTCAATCCCTGGCTTGGGAGGATCCCTTGGAGAAGGGAATGGCAACCTACTCCAGTATTCTTGCCTGGAAAATTCCATGGACAGAGGAACCTTGTGGGCTATATAGTTCACGGGGTCACAAAGAGTCAGACTCAACCGAGCGACTAACACTTTCAGTTTTCATTATCAAAATATTTATTCAAAGAGAAAATAATTTTCTTGGTAGGTTTCCCTTTATATTCTTGTTAGCTTATCTAAAATCAGGAAAGTGGGGACCCGCATCACAGGATTTTATGAGGAGTTAGTTAATGAGAATGTAGCCTAGCTACACAGACCTGATGGGGAGTGTGAAGGATGGTGTGACCATTGGAACTGCAAGTTTCAACACTTTGGTCTCAGAAATGCACTTTTCCCTGTTTGTATCACATGACCCACATAAGTTCAGGAATATTGACTGGTCACAGAGACACGTGGGCCAGGAGAGCACCACGGAGCACGCTAAGCAGTGTTATAGCTTCATTTGAAAGAAAGCCTTTCTAGACCACAGACCATGGGCCATTCCCCAGTTGCCAGAAACCAGTTCAACCTAGGAAGGGGACAGCTGTTCTATAGGTGTCTGTGTTGTATTTTATTTATATTAGTTTGACTTAAGTACACTATGCAACATTAATGTATATATTTTCGTTATATTTTCAGGTTAGACATCATAGAGCAAATTTCACCTGTTGAAGATGTCAAATTTGGTATCTGATACATTGATATAAAGCACATAGAAACTAGGATATCCCTTCTATATCATTCAATCTTATAGGCTTGCATTCAAATAAAACCACTCCCATCAATATTCACTTATTATATACCTGGTGGGTGCCTACTACATGCTAAGCCCCATTCTAAGTGACAGGAGTACAGCAGGAAATAAATAAAATTTCCTTCCCCTACAGAGTTTACATTCTTGTGGGAAGGGACTGGATAAATAAACACTATCTATTGCATAGCAGAGGGCTTTAAGTGCTATGGTAAAGCTGGAAAGTGAATAGAAGTGCTGGGTTACAGGTGAGTTTCAATTTAAATAGGTCAGGAAAATTCTCACTGATAACATGACAATCAAAAATAATTGAAAATATAATTTATATCTTAGCCTCTGAAAGAACATCGAAGAAGGACCCAAATGAAAAAGCACAACTGATTTCACTGATGCTCTGTTTCTTCATTTCTCTCTTCCTGCACGTGCGGGCACACACACACACACGCACACACACTTTAGTATCTTCCAAGAATTCCTTTGAACTTCCATAATCTTTCTTTACCAACCCAGCCCGAGTGGGCTTAATTAAATGTAATTAATTTAGCTTAATTAAACTCAATAATTATTTATTGAGCATCTACCATGTGCTAGGAACTACGTTCAGTTCTGGGAAGACATGAACAACTGCTCAGAAGTGCAGGAGAGATGAACATAAAGTGTAGAATTATAAGGGTGGTACTGGAGTATACAAAAGGGGTTCCTAACCCAGATTGAGGGGCATGTCAGATAAGGCTTGCTGGAAGAGGTAATATCCAAGCTGAAGTGTTGAGTCAACTAGCTTAGTCCAGTAACAAAGGGGAGATCAAAGTCCCAGATAGAAGGCAAAGATGAGAAGGGTAATTCTTCTTACAATGATAATGTCCAAATCAGCATTTATTTAACAAGCTGTGCTAGGCCAGTCAACTCCACCACCCCCACTCCCATCCCCCGCCAATGACTCTTTTTTTTTTTTTTTTAATATTTATTTATTTGGTTGCACTAGGTCTTAGTTGCTGCATGCAGATTCTTGTTCCCTGACCAGGGACTGAACCCAGGCCCCCTGCATTGGGATTGAGGTGTTTTAGCCACTGAACCACCAGAAAAGTCCCCAGTGACTCATTTTAACAGGAGTCCTCTCCAGTATTTTTAATATTTTTAATACTCCTCCAGTGGAGGAGTCCACTCCAGTCCTCATTTTAACAGGAGTCCACTCCAGTATTTTTAATATTTTTAATACTCCTCCAGTGGAGGAGTCCACTCCAGTCTTCATTTTAACAGGAGTCCACTCCTGTTAAAATGTTTTCCTTTGGATCCTTGTTTAGTACCTGTGGCTACTGCTGCTGCTGCTGCTAAGTCACTTCAGTTGACCCTATAGATGGCAGCCCACCAGGCTCCCCCGTCCCTGGGATACAGGGTTAATAGAACCATTCTTCTTTCAAAGTGAGAATATGACTTTCAGTTAGCTTTCCATGACCTTCAACAACTTTCTCTACCACCTGGCTGACCTGCTTACAACAGGGCCAAATCTGTTGCCAGGACATACTGATGATGATAAAAATGACGTCTGGTTGGTAAGTCGCATCTGGACTAGGTACACTTAGGAACGAACAGGTAATGGGAATTGTTATAAGAGGCACTGGTTTGGAAGGGAGATTCAAGAAGGAGGAGATATATGTATACATGTAGCTGATTCACTTCATTGTACAACAGGAGCTAACATAATATTGTAAAGCAATTATACTCCAATTGAAAATTAAAAAAAAAAAAAAAGAGGTACTGGCTCCTGCAGGACAGTTCAGTTCAGTTGCTCAGTCATGTCCGACTCTTTGCAACCCCATGAAGACACGACTGAAGCGACTTAGCAGCAGCAGCAGCAGCAAGAAGATGGTAGCCATGCACAAATTCTTCATCTAACTCTCAAAACACTATTTCTTATAATGGCTATCGTTTAGGAAGGATGAGAAAATAACCATATAGTTTTTTCCTGTAATTATCCTTTCAGCACAGCACCTACGCTAAGAATCCCACTGCTACTGCTAAGTCGCTTCAGTCGTGACCGACTCTGTGCGACCCCATAGACAGCAGCCCACCAGGCTCCCCCGTCCCTGGGATTCTCCAGGAAAGAACACTGGAATGGGTTGCCATTTCCTTCTCCAATGCATGAAACTGAAAAGTGAAAGTGAAGTCGCTCAGTCGAGTCCGACTCTTATCGACCCCATGGACTGCAGCCTACCAGGCTCCTCTGCCCGTGGGATTTTCCAGGCAAGAGTACTGGAGTGGGGTGCCATCGCCTTCTCCGAAGAATCCCACTAGTCATTATTAATTAAGAATCATCTTTTACCTTGTACTAAGGCCCTTCCCCTCTCTGAAATCTACCCTCTCTCTGTTAGCCCCTACCCCCGCACAAGATATCATTCAGTCATGCTACTTTTCACACCATGTTTCCCTCTGGTGGTGGTTTAGTCTCTAAGTCATGTCTGACTCTTGCGACGCCATGGACTGCAGCCTGCCAGGCTCCTCTGTCCATGGGATTCTCCAGGCAAGAATACTCGAGTGGATTGCCATTTCCTTCTCCAAAGGATCTTCCAGACCCAGGGATCAAAACCAGGTCTCCTGCAATGCAGACAGATTCAGACCAACTTAGCTATGAGGGAAGCCCATGTTTCCCTCTGGTCTATTTTAAATTCAACCAAAGTGGGCTTTCTCCTGGCTCGTTTTCCTACAATCATTTTCTCACCCTTTATTTATATATTATCCCTCTGCTCTCTCATCAAAATCTTGGCTCTCTACTGCGTTCCTATCTATTCAGATCACCTGTCACTCATTTTTATTCTAATATATCTCAACACTTTCCCGTGTCCTGGGAGCATGCTTCTCTGGATTGCCAAGCATTTGTTGTGCTCTGGGAATCCTTCCGGGACCAAAATTCACTTCTTAATGAAGGTTTTCTCATTGCTCAAAACTTTCTTGCTGTTCAGTCACTCAGTCATGTTTGACTCTGTGATCCCAAGGACTGCAGCACGCCAGGTTTCCCTGTCCTTAACCGTCTCCTGGAGTTTGCTCAAACTCATGTCCATTGAGTTGGTGATGCCATCAAACCATCTCATCCTCTGTTGCCTCTTTCTCCTCCTGTCCTCAGTCTTTCCCTTCTTCATCAGGGTCTTTTCCAATGAGTTGGCTGTTTGCATCAGATGGCCAAAGTGTTAGAGCTTCAGCATCAGTCCTTCTAATGAATATTCAGGATTGATTTCCTTTGGGATTGACTCGTTGGACCTCCTTGCTGTCCAAGGGACTTAACTTTCTGGTTGTGTCTATCTGACCCCTCCTCCAAAATAGTGTAAATGTTAGGAAAAGAAGCCTATAAATAGACAAGTTACAAAGCTGTCCAATGTCCTGAAATATCTAGAGTGAGAGCTATGCACATACTGGAAAGTTCACTGAGAAATCTGGGCTTGAATTTTGATTCCCTAAGAAGAATGGGACTGGGCAACTGGGAACCCGTAGTTTTCTTGCTAAGAAAAAAAAAGTTCTGGTTTTTAATACTTTTATTATTCTATTTTTAAATTATTAAAGTACGATAACACATTTATAGGAGACTTGGAAAACACAGAACAAAGTTACATGTAGTTCCACTATAGATTACAATTGTTTTTTAAGTAGATAAATTAAGATTATTAGTTGGAGTTTCAATTTCAAACTCTCAAAAATTAATAGAATGAGTAGACAGGAAAGTAGGATATCATAGACCTGAAAAGCACTGTGAACCAATTCAACATAATTAAGACTTATACAGTTTTCACACAACCTCAGGATACAACTTCTACAGTCTATACCATAGACTATAAATCAGGAAACACTGGAATATATCCAGGGATGTAAAACAGGTGCAAACATTTTATGGTCCAAAGGTATTGAAATCATACAGAGTCTGTTCTCTTACCACTATGGAATTATGTTAGAAATCAATATCAAAAGATATTTGAAAATAACCCACATATTTTCAAGTTCAGTGTGACATTTACCAAGAGAGATCTTTGACTTAGCTCTTGAAAAACCTCCATAAAGTCAGAAGACTGAAAAAAAAACACAGAGGGTGATTGCAGGGAAGAAAGTATTTAAATGATAAATTAATATTAAAATGAAAAATTAATGTCAAGGTTACTTCTAAAACCCCATGTATTTTGAAATTAAATGTTCACTTTTAAGTTATGGGTGTATCTAAGAAGACATACAAGCCATAATAACAAGGAAAATGAGAAAATAAAAAATTGTTCTGCTTTTTAAATAAGATCAAAAAAATCCATAGGTAAAACTCTTTAGGTATGATGAGTAGATTAAAATTAAAAGTATATATCAGATATTCTATAGAGTATTATATTTTTATAAATATGGTGGTGGTGGTTGGCGGTTTGGTCACTAAGTCATGTCTGACTCTTGTGACCCCAGGGACTGTAGCCTGCCAGACTCCTCTGTCTATGGGATTCTCCAGGCAAGAATGGTGGGATGGGTTGCCATTTCCTTCTCCAGTGGATCATCCAGACCCAGGGATCAAACCCGGGTCTCCTGCATTGCAGGCAGGTTCTTTACTGACTGAGCTACAAGGGAAGCCCAGAATATAAATATATTTTATGTTTATTGATTTTCTACATCATTTTATTCTTAAGGTTTAGGAGTTTTAGCTAATAAGTTTTTAAATGCTACATAAAATAGAAGGTTAGACTTTATCCAATTCTTCCTCTCCCTGCTCTATAGATTCAGATTTGACAGTTTCATTGTGGGGTCAGGAAATCTTATTTTCTAATTAAGCTCTATGGATAATTCCAGAGCAGGCAGACTTGAAGCCCCTCTTGGGGAAACACTTCTTAGATGGATATCAGCAGCAAAATGTTTTGAATTTAAAGGTGCTAGTTATAATAACACTTCCACAGAAAGTCTAATATGTTTGCCCACCCTTCTAAAAGTCCAAAGATAGAGTCCTGATCCCCTAGAAGGGATAAGCACAAACAATATAAATTTTTGTCAAGGGATAAATGGAGCTTATTATCTCTTAATGGTAATTTTCCTTTTTCACATATAGAATAAACTGATTTCTGCTGCTGTTAAAATATTTGAAATTTCTAAGAGAGTAGATCTTAAAGTTCACATCAGAAGAGAAAAATTGAAATTATGTATGGTAACCCATGTTAACTATACTTATTGTGGTGATTGTTTTGCAATAAACACAAATATTAAATCAAAAAAAAAAAAAGAATGTATATATATATATATATATGTATCAATAAAAAGTCTAGAATCCCTTTTTATGTAGTATCCTAGTTTCACACACCTTGAGAGTTTGGTCTTGGAAATTGTGACTCCTCATCACCCTTGCTGACACTAGAGATAATTATAACTACCGGAATTGAAAGGAAAAGTTTAACTACTGAAGCACTGAGGTTGCCATGAGTTCCACAGCTTTGAAGCAGTATCTATTGTTGGACTTTTGGTTTGCTCTGTTTGACAACATTTAGACAAAACTGAGAAAGTTGAAAGTAGAAGAGACAGGATAACTAACACAGAAGAGCAGATGAGACTGCTCAAACAAACGAAACATGCTCTAGCTCCATGTTCTTCTCTCTATGGATTAACTTGAGGTATTCACCAGCACTTGTACTTCTGTCTTCTTGACTTGATTTAAAACACATTGTGCTAAGAATATGTTTACTTGGCCAGAGACAAGATTTCATTAATCACCAAAGAGCAATAAAACATTGCTGTTTAATGAGGTTCCAAATACACTATCATCGCTGAACTTAGCAACCGTCTAGACTATGTAACCACTTAACATCAGAAAGACATCAAAGAAGCTCCCAAAAAGAATGAATCCTTCATAAGGTTGAAGCCCCGCCTCAGGACTCAAGACCCCCGCTCTTTCCTCCCCAATCATTAGTTTTACTCCAGTTCCTCAAGTGCTACAAGATCTTTCCCATGTCCAGGTCTCTGAATATGGTGCTGTTTCTCCTGGAATGTTCACCTACTTCTCACTGGAGCCACTTTATCAGATCTCACATCAGTATCACTTCCTTCAAGGGAGGCCCTCCTAAGCCCCTCTCTCAGGCTAGTTTAGGAGATCCCACAGCCTTCTGCAGTCCCCTTCAGGGCACTACCACATTAGTGATTCATTATTGATTGTCCAGTCCCTGCTGGACCCTATGCTCCATGAAAGGAGGGACCATCTCCATTGCATCTACACCACAGCCCTGAAACATAGTAAAATTCCTGGCACACTGTGTTGTTCAACAATAAATAGATCAATCAGGGAAACAGATGGACAGTGAAGACACAATACGATTTAATACCAAATTAACATATGTCAATCCTCCGTGGGTTGATAGAGTCAAGAGTTAGCAAACACAAAAGCAGCCAAGTCTTCATGAGTCCAAACATAAGGGAGCTCTTAATTCTTTGACACCAAAAACCAACTTGGAAAGTTATGCCATTAAAGAACCGTAAGATGATGATTTTTTAAAAAAAAGACAAGAAATGACCAGCCATAACTCAATCTAAGGAACGCCCAAGAAGCTATGAGTGAAACACTTGGATTTGTTCTTTATTCACTTCCAAAATGCTGTGTAGGAGGCTTGGCATGCTAAAGCAGATATGATAGATTGAAAAGAAACGAGCCTGAGCCCAGAATTAAAAATAAAGGCAAGGCAAGTCTTTAGAAAAGTAGTTTTCAGATGGACAAGAAATATGAGTGTTCAAAAGTGACGCTGAAAATATGATAAAGTCTAACTCAATTGAGTCGTCAACCATATGCCTTCCATGTGATAAGCATTTTGCAAGCCAGTTAAGTCCTCCAAACCGTCTTACACAATTGGGACAATTATATTCTTCTTTTGCAAATGAGGTAAACTAGGTTTTAAATGGTTGAGTAATTTTCCCAAGGTCATATAGTTAATTAGTATGAGACCCAAATTCTTTTTTTTTAATTTTTTATTTTATATTGGAGTATAGCCAATTAACAATGCTGCGATAGTTTCAACAGGGAAGGGACTCAGCCATAGATATACATGTATCCATTCTCCCTTAAACTCCCATCCCAACAAGACTGACATATAACAGTGAGAAGGGTTCCCAGTGCTATACAGTAGGTCCTTGTGGGTTATCCATCTTAAATACAGCAACGTGTATATGTCCATCCCAAACTCCCTAACTATCATTTCCCCTCATCCTTCCCCCGCTGGTAATCATAAGTTCGTTTGGAACCCAAATTCTTAAACTTGCTATACTACAAACTACTCAAATCAAAAACTTTGCACTTCATTTCAGCTAAATGCACACCAATAGCTCCCACTTCCAGTGACATTTCTGATGCCCCTACACTGCTCTCCTGAGCATTTCAGTGAAAATATAGAAGGATCCAGGATCTATTTTCAACACGTTTTCCTCTACTTTCTACCACCACCCACGGCTGCTGGCTCCCTCTGCCTTTCCTGCACACCAACCCCCACTGAATAAAACTATAGTACAGCTCTGCCAGCAAGCATGTAGGACATAACCTTACGAATCTTGTTCTTTAAATCACATCAGGATCAAAGATATCGTTCTGTGAAACCTTACTGTTTGAAATCAAATCAGGAACTTCCAGGCCAAAATAAACCCGTTTTAACCTAAGACAGATGGAATGCTGAGTGTGTTAAGGCAACCCCGCTCTGCTCTAGGAGGCAGGCAGTATTCTTGTCGCCACTTCTGTTAATTAGAATCGTCTGTGCTTTCCTAGCAACATATATAAGCTCTGCTCAACACTACTTGGGGAGACTGCACTCCTAAAGTCAGGGCTCTCTTGCTTGGCAAGCATAATAAGTTGAGGTTTGTTTCTCAGAATCAGAGGCTTTTAACATATCAGCAATGCTTTATCACAGCGTTTCCATGGCTGAGTGTTCTGCAAGCACTGGAGTTAGTCTTTCAGGGTTGGTGGGCCAATCACAGATAACCAGATATTCCACTCAGAGATTTTTCAGGTGCAGGATGGTGAACCCAGAAAATGAAAGATTGGTAAACAGTCTCAGTGCTCTAGATGTAAGCATGATACCGTCTGTTTCCAGTAACTCCTACAAACTTCATTGGCAAACCATCTCCTGCTGGTCAGTAGGTTCCTGAAATGATACCCCGGGCTGATTTCCATCACATACAGTCATGAAAATGGATTTATGTCTGTGTTTTAAGATTCCATTCAGTTCACTTTAAAATTTCAGTCTTGTCTTTGAGACAAGAATGGAAGTGAGGGGAAACACTGTTTGATGTGTTCCCATCCCTCAACTGGACACAGGATTAGGGCTTTAGGCTTTCCTTCCTACTCCTCTGGTCAAGAAAAACCTGACATCTGAAAAGTCAAACTCAAGATCTTTGTCTTTATCAGAAAAGAAAGTGCTTCTGGAGCATGTATGTGTTATGGAAGGCAGGAAGAAAGGGAAAGAGAGAAAGATGTTACATGCATTTCATTTTGCACATATCAACTTTCATATGTACATGGTTTCAGGAAAAAAACTCATGATTAACATTTCTGGATAAACATAGAGTCACTGACAATCATTTATGATGGCCCTGCACCATTGATGGTACTTACTGAGTGAGTGCCTGTTAGGTCTAGCCCTGAAACAGAAGATTAATTCAGGCATAAAGTCTGCTTGATTCAACAGTAAAAACATGTCCATGTATGCTGAATGTTCGATTACTCATATCATTGTCTGTTTGTGGCATTCACAGTAAAAGCAAATGATGAGTCCAACCCTACATGTAATTTAAGATTACATTGATTGAGTAGGGCTGAAGGAACTAAAAATAACATGGTATTTGTAACTGGGGAACCTGCAAGCGGGCCACTCAGATTGTTCACTTATAAGTAAAGAAACAACCATTAGAAGTGCTATTGGTTCCAATGAAAACAAAACTAACAAATTCGAAAGAGTGCATCCATGAAAAACATTGTTAAAAGACAAGAAAGAACAGCTAAGAAAAATGTGGCCTGCACTTAACAAGCAATCCAAAAGTCCTGCTCAGGAGACATTTAACAACAGAATCTGCTTTATTCCTAAGGCATTATTCAATTCTGAGCTAAAAGTACATTTTGAATGATTCATTGACAACTGTGAAGAAAATGAATCTGGATTTGCAGAGAAATGAGTAAGGCAGATAGAATATGAATAGATACAGAAACACACACACACCAGGATGTTGGGGAAGTGGTCTTGGGGACAAGCAACATAGCCAGCCCCAGATTTATGTCTTTTGAAGAACTATGGGAAAAGGAGAGCTATGAGGTAAAGTTCTCTGTTGGGGCTACATTTGACCCTGAGTCTTGGTTCCTCCCCAGCAAACTGGATCAGTAAAGAGTTGGCTAAAAATGTCAGGCCGTGAACGCTTTCTTGCTTTAAGGCTCTTGTTGCCATAGGAACAGTCACCCTCTATTTTCTGAAAGGTGGTTAATAATTAGACTTAAGAAAAGCAACTTCGATCTCAACCTTGAATTCAGCCCACTCCTTTTCTGATACTGCCATCCTGCATGTTATTACTGAAAATTCAGAATATCTTGAGAAATAATATCCAGGGAAAGAGTCTAGGTCCAGATTCCCAGAGTCTATCCAGACCCCTCAAGTATGGGTCTATGAGATATGACTACAAAATCATTATATTTGAGTGTGAGCCTGTGTTTCAGCAAACAAACCAGAACTTGCATAAAGAAATCCACGCCATGTCCTGCTATAATATCATTGTTTGAAACATTTCTAGAACTCCTCTTTTAATAGTACTTCCAGGGCTAGTTTAAAAGCCCCACTGGGAAATCTGTACCCAAACATTTAGACCTATCTTGTGCAATAAATACATAATTTTATGTCAGTGGCAAAAGTCACTGTGACTCCAGAGCAAGAAAGAATGAACTATTCTTGTTTAAACAAATAGGAGAAATAACAAACCATCCTTAAAAATTATGTCTATCTCAAAGTACCCAAAGTCAGAGCACAGTATGACCCCAAATTATTGCCTGGCCTCTGTGCCCCCAAGCTGTGGGTACTGAAGTGGGTTGCATAGTGGGGGAAAAAATTACATCTACACACACCCATCAAGACAGCTATTAGCAAAAGAAGAAAGAGGAGGAGAAGGAGGGAGAGGAGGAAAAGAAAAGAACTGGCAGGAATGTGGGGAAATTAGACCCTCACACACAGCTGCTGCTGCTGCTAAATCGCTTCAGTCGTGTCTGACTCTGTGCGACCCCATAGACAGCACCCCACCAGGCTCCCCTGTCCCTGGGATTCTCCAGGCAAGAATACTGGAGTGGGTTGCCATTTCCTTCCCCAATGCATGCATGCATGCTAAGTCGCTTCAGTCGTGTCCAACTCTGGGCAACCCCATGGACAGCAGCCCACCAGGCTCCTCTGTCCACAGAATTCTCTAGGCAAGAGTACTGGAGTGGGGTGCATTTCCTTCTCCCACACATGGCTAGTGGGTATCTAAGACAGTGCAACTGCTATAGAAGACAGCATGGGGATTCCTCAGAAAATTAACAACACAACTACAGCATGGGCCAGCAATGCCACTTCTAGGGAGATGTCAAAATATTGAAAGCAGGGACTTGAACAGATATTTGCACACCAAAGTTCATAGCAGAGTGACAATAACTAAAATATGGAAATAACCTACATGTCCATTGGCAGATGACCGGAATAAAATCTGATATATGCACACAATGGAATACTACTCAGTTTAAAAAGGATGCATGCTACAACTCGGATGAACCCTGAAGACATTACACTAAATAAAATAAGTCAGACACAAGACAAGTATTATATTATTCCAATTATATGAGGTCTCTGAAATACTCACACTGAGAGAGATGAAAGTAGAATGGTGGTTGCCAGAAATGGCGGGGTGGGGATGGGGGCGGAAAACACAGCATTATTGTTTAATGAGTACAGAGCTTTAGACTGGGGAGAAAGAAAAGTTCTGGGGGTGGATAGTGATGACGGTTGTACAATAATGTGAATGCATTTAATACCAATGGATTGTGTACTTAAAATGAGTAAAATGGTAAATTTTATGTATATTTTATGACAATAAAAAATTACATCTATAAAAGCAAAATCAGGGTCACCCTCTTTCTGCAAACCTGCCTGTTCTCAGCTTGATACACACAGAAATTCTTCAGGACCAACCCAAATCTTTGAAGTCAGTTTTCCTGTTACTCTTGACCAGATCCTGGTTTGAATTAAGAAAAGAGAAAAACAACTTCTCACTGATGAGACTCACTCCCAAGTAAAGTTGTCAGATTTGTCAAATAAAAACAGGATATTCAGTTCAATTTAAATTCAGATAAACATTTTTTAGTATAAGTATGTCCTAAATGTTGTCTGGGACGTACTTACACTAAACATTTTTTTGTTGTCTACCTGAAGTTCCAATTTTCCTGAGAATCTTTATTGTCTCTGACCACCCTAGTCCTAAATGAAATAGCTTCTAGTTGATGACATCTTCTCTTGCCTTTATTTTAAATTCTGGCTCGATTTAAAGGACGCCACTGTCTGGGTCTGCCTCACTCAGGCACGAACCAAGCTGCTATCAAGCCTTCTAGTGCTGAGGCAGAAAATGAAGGAGGGATCTGGTCACAGTCATCTCCCCCCCATTATGCAACAGTCAATATATCTCCAAAATCCAACACTTCAGCCCCTGTCCTCAGCCAGGGGGTTAAGTACTCTTCCACTCTACTATGAGCTTATCTTTCCGTGGGGTCTGGAGCTCAGAGGAGGCTGTTAGATTGCATCAGTCCTCTCTAATCGGTCATGAGATTTGGAAATATCACATTGAAAAGCTGTTTACCAGACCATTTGTAGCCCTTCTTATCTAAACATGTCTGTGATGATTTCCAGCAACAGGAAGGCTATTTTAAAACTATCACTGCCAAGTTTATCTGTAAATACATCCTCTGGGTTATTAAACATGTAGTATAATTCTACAGTAAAATTCATGAAAAGGACCATATCATCCCCATTTTATACCTAAAGAGACAGAACAAGCACTGACTTTCTCAGTCAATAGTCCACTCTACACCCACTCTCTCCACTTGCCCTTCCATCTTCCTGATAAGTTTCTTTTCTTAAAATATGGTGCTATGAGCAGGCATGTGTGTGTTTCCCAACTTGACCTCACTTGCTTGTCCTCTTTGACCTGATTATTCTTACTGTTACATCAGAAGAAGGAAACATTCAAAAGCATAAAGAATAAAACTAATAGGGAACTGGTCATCAGGGCTGTTTGCCTTTCACTGCGTCACGCATGGGTCTGCTATTAAGGGAGGTCAAGGCTAAAGGAATACATACTACCCTCCCACTGAGCCTACTGTGTTCTTGGCTTCCTGGAACAGAAATGTGCACTCAATATAACAAGTACCTACAGGTTTTCCATCACATGAAAGGCACCACTAATTGATGCCAAGATGCAAGATTACTAAAACATGGATTTTCCCTGCCCACGGGGCACATAGAAGCCCATACAACCTGAAAGGGAACAAATTATAAGTGGATCCTTAAGGCATCTTAATTCAACTAGAAACTAAGACAAAACAGTTTTCTTTTTCTCTAGTTCCTGCGTTCAACCACACTTCATATTTCATACACATCATCTTTTTTGTTCACTTGAAATGATTAAAAATCCAACTCTGTTTAAAACTCCAATCCCACATTGGATTCAAAACCTTCTCCATATCAGGGTTCAGGGAACTTGGTCAAGAAGAAGGTGAGATCAGGCCCTTTGCCCCCTCTCTCCCTCAGATCCCCTTGAAGAGGATGGGGGAAGTCATCTCATCCCTCCCCACCTCTCCCTTCTGAAGCCAGTCCCGTCAGAGTTCAGGGCTAGGAGACGCAGGGAGAAGAGTTCGCCTCAGCCGACAGCCTGTTGGTGGAGACCAGTGCCGCCATTCTGCTCTGCTTTAGTGTGGTTCCATCTACTGGTATGGTGGTTTTGATCAAAACAACGTGTGTGTGTGTATGTATATGTATGTGTGTGTGTTTGCCTATGTGTGTGTAAGTGATGTGTGTGTGTTTACAAATGTGTGTATGTATGTATGCATATATGTGTTTCTCTCAGGCATTGTTCAGCTTCAACCCAGCCCCTCCTCACAACAGTCAGGTGGTTCCTCCTCTCAGCTGGTTGTTCAAGCATAACCTGACTCTTGAACCTCTGTGCTCCTTCCTGTGGAGTTACATGAATCACCGACGTCCCTCTGGAAGCCTCTGCAGGGCTCAGAGTGGTGAGAAGCATTCCTCACCCATGTTTTCCATTCCTCCAAGAAATTATGCCCCAGTTCCTTCCCATCGTGCCTGTCCAGACTCCTTTCGTGGGGCTATCAGACTCAGAAGTCTCCAGATGAGAAGCAGCATCAGTCTCAGATTCAAGAATACCCCTTCCCTTCACCTGGGGACATAGGGCATGCTCTCCCCCAAGCCCCCTCAGCACATCTCCTCTGTGTTAATGGTGGCTGCAAGTTGCTCCTCAGCAAGCATCCACTCAGGGAGCCAGAGGCTGATCTTTCTTTCTCACAAACACACTCACATCTGAGTGGTTTCCTTGGACCTAGGAGGGTGGTTGGAGCAGCCCCAGGTCATCCACCATCACAAGGAGGGGAGAGAAAGGCTCTCTCACCATGAAAATTCTGCCATGCCCCTGTGACTCTGCCCTCCCCTTCTGGTGCTCTCCTTACACAGACTTAGCCATGGCATGAGCAGAGGGGCATCAGGACTTTGTGTCCAGCTATGGATTCTTATTGGCCATCCTACAACATCAGGAAATCCTCTCTCAACACCCCTGTAGCTCCTCCTAACCTCCTCACTGACACTCACCAGCTGGTATACTCAACTCTCCCTTAGCTGTATCTGCTTTAGTCCATTAATTTCATGCATTCGATCATTTTACACTGAGCATATACTGAAGGGGAGTCACTGTGAAATGGTGATGGACAAGGCAGATCTATGATGCAGTCCCTCCCCTTGGGGAATTTACAGTCAAAGAGGACCAGCTGAACAAAAACAAACAAACTCGGGGAAAGGAAATGAAATAATTACAAACTGCATGAAACCCAACAAGGGAAATGAACAAGAACCTGAAATAGCACTGTTGGTTCGGAGATGCAGAGGGCTAACTAGACAAGACAGTGGGTGCTTTGTCACTCATGTTCCCTTTTGAGCACACAGTTGCATTTTCCAGAGGTTCCATAACGTGCAACATGGCAACAGAGTGAATGCAGAAGCACTTATGAAAAGCCATTTGTCTTTTATTAAACCAGACACAAAAGAGACGTGCAAAATACGGAAAAGGATACCATTTCTGTCCTTAATTTTGCTTTGTAAAATAGAGTTGTTTTTATATTTATTTTGCAGCAATATGCAATAAGTTCTTATTGTTTTTTAACTAATTAATTGCTTTATTTTTTTCTCCATTTTCATTTCCAATATAGTTAAATATCAATAGGTAAAACCCACATAAATGAAACTCTGGGGTTCTGTTATATACCCCCAAATCTGTATGCTGATGCCTTAACTCTTGATGTTATGGTATTGGAAGTGGTGCCTGTGGGAAGTAATTAAATTTAAATGGGATCATGAAGGTAGGGTCCCTATGATGGTATTAGTGTCCCTATAAGAAAAAGAAGAGGGTGCAGAACCCTCTTTCTCTCTGCCATGTGAGGACCCAAATGGAAGGAGTCTGTCTACAACAACAGGACCTAAATGTGCTGGCATCTTGGTCTAGGATTTCACAGCCTCCAGAAATGTAAGAAACAGTTTTACAATAGTTTAAGCCGCCAAGTTGATGGACTTTTGTGATAGAAGCCCAAGATGACCAAGACGACACCCTTAATAATTTTTAATAGGAAAGGTGCCCTGACACAAGATTTGAGAAACACTGTTTTGATCCAATGGTCTTTTCTTAGAATGTATTCTATACACCTGACTCTCATTCATGATGATTTTTCCCTTCTGAAACTCACTCCTTTGGAATTCAGGATAATCTGGAGAAAGCCCTTCTTGACCATGTATTTTAAGTCTTTTTCTACTGATTTCTGTTCATCATGGTGCAGCTTCCCTGGTGACTCAAATGGTAAAGAATCTGCCTACAATGTAGGAGACCCAGGTTTGACCCCTCAGTTGGGAAGATGCCCTGAGAAGGAAATGGCACCCACTCCAGTATTCTTGCCTGGAGAATCCCATGGACAGAGGAGCCTGGTGGGCTACAGTCCATGGGGTCGCAAAGAGTTGGACACAACTGAGTAACTAACACACACTATTCATACACCTACTTCTTCAAAATGGAGTATTCTTTAGAGATTTAGCCTATGTCTTCCTCTCTTTTATCCTATTTCTGTTCCAAGATTTCAGCTCCTACGTCTATGTTGTGCCTGCCCAATCTTCTTACCTTGCCCTGGACAAAGATTTTCCATATTCCCACTGGACATCTCTATCTGGATATTACATGGCACCTCAAATTCAACATGCTTCTAAGCTAATGCACAGTCTTCCTCTTGGGTTCTTGTTGCTGAACTTCTTAGATCAATTGCATCAAATGCATCATGATATTCTGGTTCAAAATTGAGAAAGGAGTACCTCAAGGCTATATATTGTCACCCCACTTATTTAATTTATATGCAGCATACATCATGTAGAATGCCAGGGTGGATGAAGCACAAGCTGGAATCAAGATTGCCGGGAGAAATATCAATAACCTCAGATATGCAGATGACACCACCCTTACAGCAGAAAGTGAAGAGGAACTAAAGAACCTCTTGATGAAAGTGAAAGAGGAGAGTGAAAAAGCCGCCTTAAAACTCAGCATTCAGAAAACGAAGATCATGGCATCCAGTCCCATCACCTCATGGCAAATAGATGGGGAAACAATGGAAACAGTGACAAATTTTATTTTCTTGGGCTCCCAAAACACTGCAGATGATGAATGCAACCGTGAAATTAAAAGATGCTTGCTCCTTGGAAGAAAAGCTATGACCAACCTAGATAGCATATTAAAAAACAGAGATGTTACATTACTGACAAAGGTCTGTCTAGTCAAAGCTATGGTTTTTCCAGTAGTCATGTATGAATGTGAGAGTTGGACCATAAAGAAGGCTGAGCACCAAAGAATTGATGCCTTCGAACTGTGGTGTTGGAGAAAACTCTTGAGAGTCCCTTGGACTGCAAGGAGATCAAACCAGTCAATCCTAAAGGAAATCAACCCTGAATATTCACTGGAAGGACTGTTGGCTAAAGCTGAAGTTCCAACAATTTGGCCACCTGATATGAAGAGCTGACTCATTGGAAAAGACTCTGATACTAGGAAAGACTGAAGGCAGGAGGAGAAGGGGACGACAGAGGATGAGATGGTTGGATGGCAGCACCGACTCAATGGACATGAGTTTGAGCAAACTCCAGGAAATGGTGAAGGAGAGAGAAGCCTAGCATGCTGCAGTCCACGGGGTCGCAAAGAGTTAGACACTAACAACTAAACAACAACAACAAATATTCCAAATAGTGGAAACTAAAACTCTCTTTCCTCACTCCGAGACACAGGCATTTACAGTATCCAGCCAGTTCCACTTCCCACAATGTCTCCCACATCTTCCCCTGCCGGTTCCAATAACCTCACCTTGGTTTTCATCTGGCATCACAGCACCACAGTTGCTTTGCAACTGTTCCCCTGACCTCTAATCTCTCCCTTTTCTACCCACGCTTCAGGCCACCTCCAGACTTATCTAAAATTGCTAATCTAAAATTGCATAATGTCTCCCCATTGCCTGGAAGAAAAAAATCCTTGAAATGCTATTCAAGGCTCTGCCATCTAACTCAACTTTGTTTCCCCAAACATCCTATACTTAGGCTACACAGAGCCTTGCAATTTCTCCAAAATCCACTCATTTATTATTAACTCAAGGCTTCTCCTCCTTCAAGACTGCCCTTCTCTTTTTATTTATTTTTTTTCCCCTTCTCTTTTTAAAAAAGCACATTTGCTTGAAGCAAAATGTCTGAATTCAAGTGCACTTGCATTCAAGTGTGATATTGGTCAAGTTATATCTACCTCAATTTCTTCACTTATAAATAGGGACAATAATTAAATGTACCTCTTAGAGCTTTTGTGAGATTTAAAAGATGATATATTGAAAAGAGTTTAGTTTCTGTCATTGCTATTGTTAATTTGCCTGTATTTATCAAAAATTACTCATTCTTTAAGGCCCTGATATATTGCACTTCCCCATGGAAACTTCCTCAATTGCTTAAGCCCAAACCATCATGAACTCCTCCCTCTGCCTCTCATTAATACATTTGTCACTCAAGTTACCAGATTTTCACTATTTTGCATTCTAATTAGTTCCTTGTATGTGCATCTTCCCAAAGCTTCCCTCTACTCCCCAACCCCCTAACATACACATTAGCACACAGGGAAACAAACTCCTATTAATTTAGGGCCATTTGTGGCTCCAGCTAAAAGTTTAAACTTAGTGCCTTATGATCAAGTAAAACTTGTTTTTTCAGACCTAAGCACCCCTGCAGAGAAGGCAATGGCACCCCACTCCTGTACTCTTGCCTGGAAAATCCCATGGACGGAGGAGCCTGGTGGGCTGCAGTCTATGGGGTCACTAAGAGTCGGACATAACTGAGTGACTTCACTTTCACTTTCACTTTCACTTTCATGCATTGGAGAAGGAAATGGCAACCCACTCCAGAGTTCTTGCCTGAAGAATCCCAGGGACGGGGGAGCCTGGTGGGCTGCCGTCTCTGGGGTCGCACAGAGTCGGTCACGACTGAAGCGACTTAGCAGCAGCAGCAGCAGCAGCAAGCGCCCACTGCAGTGCTGTTCTCAATGAAACTTAAGGCCACAGAGAAGCTTTTCACTTTCTACTTTTCTTCTTATTGCTATGTAAGTGACTAGTTCTTCATTCCCCTGCTCTTCAAATTCACCCCTAATTACTCTAAATTCCTACTTAACTTTTTATAATGTTTTTAAATGTTTACTTTATAATTCCCTGGAAATCATGGCTTTCTTTTAAACTTTTCAATTAAAATCTGTAAGAAGCATTTAATGATGACCTCCCCCCAAAAAATGGTTTGAGAAGCCCTACAATAATATCAATAGATATAAGATGAGCAACTACAAATTCTACATTTGAGCCTGAGAGATCTCCCAAGTTCATAAGATGTATCTCATCCAAGAAATATAAATTTTCCAAATAAATTCATGGTCTAGTGGTAAAATGTCTTGGATGTTAAAAAGTGCACATTTTGTTCATTTTTCATTAGGGTGAAATGGTCTGCCAAACTAATAAAATTGGGCTGGACTTTGCTCAAAAGATATTTTCACATTCCAATAAGGGAACAGACTGAAGCTAATGAAAATTTTGCCCAACCAAGGACTCTCTAGTTTCATATCCAGACCCTACACCTTCTGCTCTCAGCTTTGCTCCAGTAAATCCTTGGGAAGGTGAACACAAACTGAACCTTGTCATTTGCCTGGATGCTTTTTCTCCTCTGTAAGCATTTTCAAATTCAAAATAAGCTCAATTTACAGGAAGTTGGAAATCATTCTGTTTGCTCCACACATTCAAGGGATGTGCATACAAATATTTACTGGACATGAAAATGTAATGTCCTAACACAAACCATCTGACTTCAGGAATTTGGATACATACAGCAATAATTAACCACAGATGAAAATTTTACACTCTCAGAGTTCCACATTTTGAACTTGGTCATGCCCTGCAGGGTAGGTGCTCACTAGGGGACTGTCGGGTTTTGGAAAAATATGTTTCACTGCTAAATTCTGTTTCTATAGCTCCACTGAAACACTGAAGAAAATATTATTCTCTGGAGTGAAGTGTGGTTAAAAATAGAAAGCAAATTAATAGACAATCTCTGGGATTTCCTGAGTTGAACTTTGATCCTGTCCAAAAAGAGGGTTATTGCAAAATCACTCTTCTTAGATAAACAAAGAAATAGCTACATGAAATTCAAGAATAGAAGTGCCATAGCAGTGGAAGTTATAAACGTCTTTGCACTTCCCAGATAGAGTCTGAACTTCATCTTCTTACGGTGGTGTTTCTCAGATTCCACATCTTAAATCATCTAGGTTATCCACATTCACTAATGATTCACAAAACTATGGAACTATGGAATCCAAACATCTCATTTTATAGATAAAGAAAAGTAGTAACTTGTCCAAGGTAATATTTCTAGTTACTTGAAATGTTGAGACAAGAACCTGAATCACCTTACCTTTACATCCCAGTTTTCCTGTTATTTTAAAACCAGGAATGCCACGACCCTCCTACCAGAATCATTGTATGTACCTTATGATCATCAAAAGTACGCAAAGTCTACAAATGACTCCTTAGAATCAGCCGTTTACATCATAAACAAGACATTATACTCATTTATATCCATGGTTGTCTTCTCTGTCCTGCATTCTCCCAACGAGTGTCAGGGGCTGACTGTCCCCTCTGAAGGTCACAGATTCTTCCAGAACCCTGCAGATAGATATTCCATATCTATCTACCCAATTGATAGACATTCCATAAGGAATTGTCTTAATCTGTCACGTTGCTCTGTGTAATGTTCACCTGTGTGACCTCACATACTACTTGGAAAGAAGAATGGAGTGAATTATTTTTAAGCAAAGTAATGAAGAGAGAGTTTAGAAAACCTCGAACTATCCAATGGATAAAAATAGCAACAGGAAAAAGGAACAACTCACGCTCTAGGGCAGACTCTCCTAAGAGAACAAAAATGGGCAGAATCTCCTGAGAGAACAATTGAAGAACACAATCCTGTTTTGGCAGAAGTGTCCCCAGTCGGAAACTCTTACAACCCACCTCCAGGGCATCACTACCACAGTCAGCTCTTCCCAGTACAAAGTCCTCATCCGTAATTATGAGGAGCTGGGGTTTGTTTGGCAAAACAAAGAGACCTTAAAATCTGTAACGAACTCCTCTGATGCTAACCACCACCTCTCAGAAATGTTACCCAAGTTCTAGATCCTTGTTCCTTGCTAGACATTCCTTTTTAAGTCCCCCATGGGCACCTCAGACATTACTAACACCACCGAATGCACTGCTTTCCCCTCCAAAGTACACCACCTTCCAAGTCTCTCCTGTTCTGAACTACCATTTATTGGACGCCTGCCTTATGCACGGCAATGTGTTCTGGACTTTACTCCAACGTTCATCTCAATCCACAAATCTTTTAAGAGTATAGAAATGGTATATTTCAGAGAGGTTAAGCTGCTTCTTAATATTAGCACTAAGCTGGCTGATTGTGTACTCAGACTCATCCTTGCCTTCTTTGCAAGAAGCTGCTACCTTCCTCTCAGGGGCACTAAATTCAACAATCCTGTCCTGGACGGCTGGCAGCCACCTTGCCTGACACACAACTAGAGAGAAACATTGAGAACAACGGAGCTAAAATATGAGGGAGAGGAAAGGATGAGGAAGGGGGAAGCAAAATCTGCCAGCATCACTTGGTGCTTAGATCGGGTGAGTGAAAGTCGCTCAGTTGTGTCCAGCTCTTTGCGACCCCATAGACTATACAGACTATGGAATTCTCCAGGCCAGAATACTGAAGTGGGTAGCCTTTCCCTTCTCCAGGGGATCTTCCCAACCCAGGAATCAAACCCAGGTTTCTTGCATGGCAGGCAGATTCTTTACCAGCTGAGCCACAAGGGAAGCCCCAGAATGCTGGAGTGGATAGCCTATCCCTTCTCCAGCAGACCTTCCTGACTCAGGAATAAAACTGGGGTCTCCTGCATTACAGGTGGATTCTTTACAACTGAGCCATCAGGGAAGCCCAGGTGCCTGTGGCCATTTCTCCTCTGTGTGTTCTAGTGATGTGATGAACAAATTCCTTTTTGTGCCTAGTGCCAGATGGCTTAAGTTCTGTTGCTTACAACCAAATGACTAACATATCCTCCTACTCAAGAAATCACTACAGTTTTTTCTTTTCCTCTTCCTTTTGATATCCTGCAACTATGATTATCATATACCAGTAATCATGTATGGATGTGGTCATATTCCAATAGTCATGTATGGATGTGAGAGTTGGACCATAAAGAAGGCTGAGTGCTGTTTACAACAGCCAGGACATGGAAGCAACCTAGATGTCCATCAGTAGACGAATGGATAAGAAAGTTGTGGTACATATACACAATGGAATATTTCTCAGCTATTAAAAAGAATGCATTTGAATGAGTTCTAATGAGGTGGATGAAACTGGAGCCTATTATACAGAGTGAAGTAAATCAGAAAGAAAAACACCAATACAGTACATTAATGTATATATATGGAATTTAGAAAGATGGTAACAATGACCCTATATACAAGACAGCAAAAGAGACACAGATGTAAAGAACAGACTTTTGGACTATGTGGGAGAAGGCGAGGGTGGGATGATTTGAGAGAATAGCATTGAAACATGTATAATATCATATGTGAAATGAATTGCCAGTCCAGGTTCAATGCATGATATAGGGTGCTCAGGGCTGGTGCACTGGGATGACCCAGAGGGATGGGATGGGGAGGGAGGTGGGAGGGAGGTTCAGGATGGGGAACACATGTACACCCATGGCTGATTCATGTGAATGTATGGCAAAAACCACCACAATATTGTAAAGTAATTCGCCTCCAATTAAAATAAATTTTTTAAAAAAGGAAAAAAAAGAAGGCTGAGTGCTGAAGAATTGATGCTTTTGAACTGTGGTGTTGGAGAAGGCTCTTGAGAGTTCCTTGGACTGCAAGGAGATCAAACCAATCAATCCTAAAGGAAATCAGTCCTGAATATTCATTGGAAGGACTGATGCTGAAGCTTAAGCTTCAATACTTTGGCCACCTGATGCAAAGAACCGACCCATTAGCAAAGACCCTGATGCTGGGAAAGATTGAATACAGGAGGAGAAGAGGACAATGGAAGATAAGATGGTTGGATGGCATCATCGATTCAGTGGACACGAGTTTGAGCAAATTCCAGGAGATGGTTAAGGACAGGGAAGCCTGGTGTGCTACAGTCCATGGGGGTCGCAAAGAGTCAGACACGACCAAGCGACTGAACAACAAAAACAATGATTAATGAAATAATACAAGCATATTGCGTTTTTCATTTATAATTCAAAAGTATCCAACATAAATAAATCAGTTCTAGGGGGCTTTACCACTGGTGGCTCAGTGGTAAATAAGCTGGCTCTCCTGCCTGCCAATGCAGGAGACACAGGTCCGATACGTGATCCGGGAAGATCCCAGATGCCACACAGCAACTAAGCCTGTGCACCACAACTACGGAGCCTGTGCTCTAGAGCCCAGGAACCTCAGGTACTGAGCCCACGTGCCACAGCTACTGAAGCCTGTGCACCCCAGAGCCTGTGCTCTGCAACGAGAGAAGGCACCACAGTGAGAAGCCTGAGCACTGCAACAAAGAACTAGAGAAAAACCCACACAGCAAAAAAGACCCGGCACAGCCAAAAAATTAAAGAAAGAAATATATAAATAAATAAATAAAATTATTTTTAAAAAAATAAGCTCTGGGATGTTTCTGTAAGTTTCATGGGGTTTTTGTTTAGCTGTTTTCTGTTTGTTTTGTCTTAACCCACTCAAACATTTATTGGTTACTGACAAAATATTAACTTATCTGAAAAAATTAATATAGTCCATTAAAAAGAAAAAACTAAAAATTCCCTATTGGAATTTATTCCAATCTGTGATATAGTCTAAATGTTTCATGTTAATATTTTCCATCAACAATTTTAAGGCTGTAATATAATCACATCTAAACTTTAAAGTTGGATATATATAGATTTTAACAAAAATCAAGTAACATTTTAATTGTTTACTATTTTTCAAGTTATTTTATTAAAAAGAGGAGTGAGAAAGAAGAGAAGTAGGAAGAGAGGGAGGAGAGGAAAGAAAGAAAAGAATATACCTCAGAGGTCATATTAACTTGGCCTTCTCTGTTGGCTCAGTGGTAAAGAATCCAGCTGCCAATGCAGGAGACTGCAGGTTGAATCCCTGGATTGGGATGTTCCCCTGGAGAAGGAAGTGACAACTGACTCCAGTATCCTTGCCTGGAAAATCCCATGGACAGAGAAGCCTGGAGGGCTACAGTCCATGGGATCAAAAAGAATAGGACACGATTTAGAGACTAAACAACAGATATTAACTAGATAGGGACACATATATAAGGTAATGTGAAGTGAATAGTTAGCATCTGGTTTTGGAAAAAAGTTAAAACATATTTTTGTAAGTGAGGTGTAATTTTCTAGTTTATGAAAAACTATGCAATTTCCGTCAGCTAGAAATATTCCTCCCAAGTGAAAACCAGTACAGCCCTTTTCAAGGGCACTTTGGCAGTACCTATAAAAAGGCCACATGCACACACCCAGCATTCCCCTCTAGGAATCTGTTCTTCAGATCTGAGAACATTCACTGAAATGCTACACAGAAGAGAAAAATTGGTCATACCTAAATGTCCTTCAATAAGATTAAAGAAGACATTTACATATGTAACAAAATATTACCCAGCTATTCCAGGTATTAGCTGGAAAGTTATTTATATATATATTAACAAGAGCAATTTAAAGAGTCACATGTACAGCATGCTGTGCTGTGCTTCGTCGCTCAGTTATGTTCGACTCTTTGAGACCCCATGGACTGTAGCCTGTCCGGCTCCTCTGTCCATGGGGATTCTCCAGGCAGGAATACTGCAGTAGGTTGCCATGCCCTCCTCCAGGGGGTCTTCCTGACCCAGGGATTGAACCCAGGTCTCCCGCACTGCAGGCGGATTATTTACCATCCGAGCCACCAGGGAAGCCCCATGTACAGCATATTGAAATATAAAATATAGGACCGCTGTAAAGCAACTGTGACAGCCTTGGAACTCTGGCGTCCGCCTGTCCCTCCTACAGCTCAGCCAGCAGGAATTTCATCAGGTTCCTCCTCTCTCCTGCCACTTCCCACCTCATGAAAACCTCTCCAGTCTCTTCCCACTGTTCCCTGGATACAGACCAGAATCCAAGCTGACATCCACACTCAGCTGCCCACTGGCCATTTGGGAGGACCGTTTCTTCCTGCTGCTGGATGTCACCACCCAGCCTTTGTGCATCGTCTCTCTGCCTGCCTCCACCTCACACTCCAGCCCCCTACTCTATCTCTGTCCCTAGAAATGCACAGTGTCCTATTCATCTCCATTCGACAGTTCCTCTCCCCTCCAGACCCACCTCCACCCTTGTCCATTCTGCTCTCTGCCACAACAAGGTAAGCTGTCTGGGCCTAATTACTTTGCCCCCTGGCTTCCCTTCATGCATGCATGCTAAGTTGCTTCAGTGGTGTTCAACTGTTTGTGACCCATGGATTGTAGCCCACCAGGCTCCTCTGTCCATAGGATTCTCCAGGCAAGAATACTGGAGTGGGTTGCTGTGCCCTCCTCCTCCAGGGGAAGATCTTCCTGACCCAGGGATCGAACCCACATCTCTCACATCTCCTGCACTGGCAGTCGGGTTCTTTACCACTAGCACCACCTGGGAAGCACTCGGGCTCATCGAACAGGAGGCCCCAGCAGGAATAGGAGGGAGGGAAGTGAGCGAGGCTGCATCATTTACCTCCTCGGCTCGTTCCCTGCAGGTTCACTCCAGAGTAAAGAGTTCTTCAGTCGGAGCTCCCAGCTCCTGTCCTGAGGCTCTTTGCTCGTGGGTTCTGAATCTGCCTCCTCACCCTTTCAGCCCTAGGGAGGGGATGGTCCAATGTTACCATCCCGGAGATGCTGCACCATCCCTTCTGACTTTTCTACACTCACCCACGCCTTTGTAAAGAGTGCTTGTGTTAAGTTCTCCTCAGACATTATTATTAGCATGCACCAGGACCTTGACTGATATATCATGCTTCATCTTGGCTTACATGTCATATCCTCAGAGATACAGAACCACAAACTAGATCACCATGTACAATATGGCACCCTATTAGTTTATAGCACTTGCCATGGTTTGTAATTATATTGATTTCTGTATTTAATTCCTTTTACTCTCTCTCTCTTGCTCTCATTCTCTTTCTCCCCATGCCCCGACTAGACTTTAAGACCCTTAAGGACAGAGACCATGTCTTCTTATTTTCACTTGGGACACAGAAACTAGCTCAATGTTCCCTGCATTATGAAAAATAGTACTTGTTACAGACCCAGCTGGAGAAGGAAATAGCAACCCACTCCAGTATTCTTGCCTGGAGAATCCTATGGACAGAGGATCTTGGCAGGCCATGGTCCATGGGGTCGCAAACAGTCGGACACAACTGAAGGACTAAGCACGCACAGACCCAGCATCAGCTTTGTATCGCCCTATCAGAGAAGGCGATGTCACCCCACTCCAGTACTCTTGCCTAGAAAATCCCATGGATGGAGGAAACTGGTAGGCTGCAGTCCATGGGGTCACTAAGATTCGGACATGACTGAGTGTCTTCATTTTCACTTTTCGCTTCCATGCGTTGGAGAAGGAAATGGCAACCCATTCCAGTGTTCTTGCCTGGAGAATCCCAGGGATGGGGGAGCCTGTTGGGCTGCCATCTATGGGGTCACACAGAGTCGGACACGACTGAAGCGACTTAGTAGTAGTAGTAGTATTGTTAAGTAGCTAGTTAAACATGAATGGGTCCCGCCCCTCCTGGATGGTTCACCTTTTCCTCCCACACCTGGACACTGGTGGTCAGAGCCTGCCCAAAGATCCTCCCTCCCGTGATCAAGGTCCAAAGCTAAGTTTCCAGCCATATCAGGATCAAGCAAGATAAAACCACCAGCACAAGTTGGCCCAGACACAACAAGACCTAAAAGGTGACTCAAGTTAGCCTGGGGTTCATCATGCCCTAATTATAATAAACTATGGCACCCCACTCCAGTACTCTTGCCTGGAAAGTCCCATGGGCGGAGGAGCCTGGTAGGCTGTAGTCCATGGGGTCGCTAAGAGTCGGACAAGACTCAGCGACTTCACTTTCACTTTTCACTTTCCTGCATTGGAGAAGGAAATGGCAACCCACTCCAGTGTTCTTGCCTGGAGAATCCCAGGGATTCTTGCCTGGTGGGCTGCCATCTCTGGGGTCGCACAGAGTCGGACACGACTGAATCGACTTAGCAGCAGCAGCAGCATGCTTTTTACACACCCTCTTCACTTGGCTGCTTATGAGTAAGCACCTGTGCACTAGGAGAAGTTATATAACCTAAAGCTGTCAATCAACTTGTCAGACAAATGACACAGGACACAGGGAGTGACCACCGCTCTAAAAAACCCAACCCTACCCATTGCAGGACTGCTGCTGGTTTCCACACGGCCCACTCTCAACCTTTCTTAGGAGTGTACTTTTGCTCGGCTTAATAAAATTTAATAAAAAAATATGCCTCCCCACTGAATTCTTTTCTTCAAGAAAGAACGGAAGAAACCACTGTTTGCCAATGACACTGTTATTGCTTATGTTCTTGTTGTGTCCTTTTCTCTCAGAAAGAAAGCACCTCTCATCTTGTATCACACCCTGCACGCAGAGGGAATGAACACATGTTTGTTGCACTAAAGGAGTACTGCAAGGAGCCATGTATTCATTTAAGAGGATGGTCTTTGACAATATTCACTTTGGCTCAGACTTTGGGAAAACATCAAAGATCAAATACATACTAAGCATAGTCAACAAACCATCTGGGAGGGAAAAAATACACTACTCTTAGAGTTACATTTATTTTCCTTTATGATGTGAAATTCTTTTATCTTTTGAAAATACACATGGACTTAATTAAGTTGAAAAGATTATATTTCCTTACTATGTACTTTCATAATGTCTTCCCCCAAATTGATTTCCTTCAGTAGTTTTGAATGTCATTATGTTAAAAAAAAAATTTATTTTCCTGAAACGAGTAAGGAAAATAGGAGTGAAATAACCCGGATATATAATTATATTCTGAAAGAAATTATAGCAACTGATGTGGAAAGATGAACATACCAAAGGTAGGGCTTTCAATGAGTGACAGATTAAATTTTTCAAAGCCTATGAGGTTTTTTATTGTTCTGCTCACTAGTAAATCCCTTTAAAAAGTGTAGCAAAGTAGATCATTATAAAGGGAATTAGAATAAGGCAGGTCATTGCAAAGCACATCTTTGTAAAGCAGCTTGTATGTTCCCATTGGAACATTATAACTTAAGATTGTCCCCTCCACTATAAAACTTGGTGCACACATGGTTTAAATAATATTAAATAAATCCCAATGTACTAATGGGTACACAGATTATAGAAAAATTAAAATTTGTAGGCTCATTAATTTGGTCCAAACTAATCATTTTGCTTAGAAGTTACAAAGAGTAATGAAGCATTTATTAACAATCATTTTGCTGTGTTTTTCTTTAGAATTTAGAACTAATGAGTTCTATGCATTAATTGTACACTCTATGCATGTTTAAAAAAAATTTCCAGAGATGTTACATAAATGCTCATTCTTGTTTATGTACTTGTAGGCAGAGAGATTAAAATGTTATCAGTTGACATTACAACTGCACTAAAAGTAGGAATTCTCCTTTTGAAAATAACCATTGCCAGATGTAAATGTTCATATTTACATTAAGAACTTTAGTTATTAGAGGAGACTCATGGAACTGGTATTCATCTTCATCATTTCTTTTTCTTCCACAACGTGGTAGAATCTGAGGAGTAAAAGGCAAGAGAGAGATGTATAGCAAGTAGGTTAAGTGCCCAGAAGATTGGAAATAGAATAAGAAGAAATATTTGGTGGGCAATTCATACCAAAGAGAGGCAATCCAGTTTCTTCCACTTCATCTGACGTGGATCACAGATCTAACAAAGGGCAGAGATGAGGTAGAGAAGCGAGTCATCTGACACCTGGCCACACAGCCCTCTGCATCCTCAGTAAATGGCTGTCATCACCATTCCATAAGTGTTTAGTAGCTTCTCCCTGACCCTTCCTAAAAATTGAGATGCAATGGAGGATATAGGTGTGTGTGTCATTCAAAAGAAAATATTATCATCATAGATTTTTTTTAATGCTAAAATGTCTCCAAAAACCTGGCATTCCTGCAAATTAACATCTAGGAACTATGCCCTTTTCTGTCATGAATTTTCCAGAAACTTCTCTGATTAGGGTCCAAAGATGGGACTTCAGAAATGTAAGTCATGTCCTCAAATATGCTTGCTAACTGAAGTCTTCTCCCACCCTCCCAAGACAACCAGGATGATGAGACCCATCTTAGGAGTCTCAGCATGACCTTCACTCTGAAATGGACTGCCACTCTTCCCCATCCCCAAACCCTTTTTAATTTCCTCCAAATTACTGAATCAAATGCCAGGTCATGACAATACGCTTCCAAATAGGAAAATGGAGGTGTAAGCACTAGAAAAGGACACAGGACATTAGCTGTCTTTAAAAAGAGCAAATTGACTAATGGCTTAATAAATAGGCTTCCTCTATTGAGTGAGGCAAAAATAAGTTGACTGACAATCCCAAGTTAAAAAGAGATTGTAATGGAACCATCTCCTGACCCTTAATCATAGCAGGTTAGGTCAGGAGACAGCTCTAATGAGCAAGAGACTGCAGGAATTAACGACTCTCAGTTGGCTGCTGGCTTAACCTTTTCGAGGTGTGCTCAAAACCATCCATATTATAACCCAGGAGTTTGTGTCCCTGGGCAAGACATACAATCTGTCTCTAATTCTCACCGGTAAAAGAAAGTGACCTTCAGCAAACATACAAATAATTTGCAGAGTTTGTTTTAAATGCAAGTTACTGTGTCTTGTTCCAAGACATTTTGATTCAGTAGGCATGGTTCAGAAATCTTATTTTCTAGACATATAGTTCCCAAATTTCATTCCACAACATAATATATGAATGTAATTTCATTTTCAATTTTTAACATTCTACCTTTAATTCTTCCTTAATTTTTAAATGTTATGAAATGTAGAATATATTTTTTCTGTTGACAAACCATAAGATAGGATGCAGATTTAAGCAATGTACATAAAAAGATAAAATATATTAATAACTTTTGACTCAGTAATTTTAATTTAAAGAATCTATTCTAAGAAAATAGTCCCAAGGGTAGATGGATTTTTGCACAAAGATGCTCATTAACACATTAATTTGATGAAAAAACTCAAAATGACAGAATCACTGAGTAAATTATGGTATATCCATAAAATAAAATACCATAAAGTAGTTAAAATTATTAGTATAAATAAATTGCAATGGTGGATTCTTTATGATACATTTAAGTTCTAATATTATATGATGGACAGGGAGGCTTGGCTTGCTGCGGTTCATGGGGTCACAAAGAGTCGGACACGACTGAGTGACCGAACTGAACTGAATATTATATGAAATGATAGCATTATACAAACATATATATGTACAGATATTTATATATATATATATACACACACACATATATATAGAATAAATATTACAGTCTCTGTAAAAAAAATTAGGGCTTCCTTGATGGCTCAGTGGTAAAAAAAAAAAAAAATCCGCCTGCCAATGCTGGAGACATAGGTTTGATCCCTGATCAGGGAAGACCTCACATGCCTCAAGCAACTAAAACCCACACACCACAACTACTGAGCCGGTGCTCAGCAGCAAGAGAAGCCACCACAATGAGAAGCCCGTGCAGTGCAACCAGAGAACAGCTCCGCTCACTGCAATTAGAGAAAGCCCACGGGCAGCAGCAAAGACCCAGCACAGCCAAAAATAAATAATTTTTTGAAAAAAGCAATGCATAGAAAAGGTCAAGAAAGAAATACCTTAACATACTACAATGGTTGATACTGGTTCTTGTACTAATATATCCTTTTTTTATTCACTGTGTTGGGCGTGCAGGCTCTTCATTGCAACACACTGACTTTCTCTAGCTGTGGCGCCCAGGCTTCTAGCTGAAGTTCTCAGGCTTACTTGCCCCATGGCGTGTGGGATCTTAGTTCCCTGATCAGGTATGGAACCAGTGTCCCCTGAACTGGGAGGTGGATTCTCAACCATTGTACCTCCAGAGAAGTCCCTGTACTAATGTATCTTTAATAAAGCCCATCAAGAGGGGAAAAAAATCCTACTTTATAAAGATCTTGAAACCAACTGTTTGATCTCCCACATAAGAACTGAAAGTGGGTTCTGAAGGACAAAGTTCTCCCACTCCAACCAAAGTACCCAATCCACACCTCCTCCCTGGTACCCTAGGTGCCATCCAGAACGTCACAAGCAAGCAAAGTTGCATGATACCCACAGTCAAGGTGATACTTTCTTTTTTTCTACCCTTTGGCCTAAAACTTATAAAGCTACTATCCCAGAGGCAAGATGCCCAGAGGGTCCATATGCTTATTTTGATAGGTTTTATTATTATTCAGGTATGGTAAGGCCAACAGATCAAGGGGGGACAGCCAGTGAAAAGATAGTTTATTATACTCACAGATCCCAAGAGAGGGCGCACACATCAGGCTACAGGGGGCCTGCTGGGTCAATCACTAGGCCAAGGAAGAGCGGGGGAGAGTGGGCAAGAGCCTTCATTATGGCTTCTGCAGGAAAGAGCAGGTGAGGCAGGGTAAACAGGATTAGCTAGTTTGAATAATTTCAGTGGGCTCTGGGGCACAGGGACTGTCCCTGATTTTCTGGTACCTGGCCATGAGGTGATTAGGGCTCAGACTGTGAGCCCAATAAGAGAAATGGTTAGAGTGTGGACTTAACCTCCTGCCTAAGAAGGAGAACTGACTGGCCTCTAGCCAGGGCCTCAAAACTGAGTCAAGACAACATTTAAAAGATTATATCACAAGTTGCTGAAAGAAGTTGCTGACATTCTCTAACATTACTGGTTAGGGGTGGGATGTAACCAGAGACTACAGCAATATTTAAAAGCCCCCCTTTCACCAACTCTGCACTCCTCCAAATACCCTAAGCAACCTGTAGTAAGTCCTCTTTCTCCACTTTCTTCATTTGTCTCCAAAAAAGCCTAAGACAGAGAAAGCGGGCCCTGCTAAGTGGACAGATGAGGGACTCTACATAGACTCTGAAGGTATTCTGACATCAACATTCTCTTTCTAAAGAACTGGATAACTCAAATATTATGGAAAACAGGACATGCTTCATCCTGTTTAGTCCTCTTTCACCTGTTTATATCTTCCTTATTTTGCATCATCTTCATTGAGATGTCCATTTTTTTATATCATGTCCCTTGTTATCATGTTATCATAGATATTTTATGATTCTTTTACATACTTGTCCATACACTGTCTTTGCATACCAATTGCTCCATCAAAAAGTATTTTAAGAAGACCTGATTTGTTCTCAATATATAAATTTCTGAATTCCAATTTTTATTTGTTAATGAAAATAGCTTTATTATGTAGAACTTCCCCACCTCTCTCTCTGGGTCTGTATCCCATTCCTTCCAGTACCTGTGGGCCTATTTCCATCAACAGTAATGGGGACAAAAAGACATACAGCAGGCCAGTAGGCACATGAAAAGGATGTTCAACACTGATAATTGTTAGAGAAAAATGCAAATCAAAACTGCAATGCGGTATCACCTCACACCAGTCAGAATGGCCATCACCAAAAAATCTACAAACAAAAAATGCTAGAGAGGATGTGGAGAAAAGGGAACCCTCCTACACTGTTGATGGCAATGTAAATTGGCGTAACCACTATGGAAAATGGTATAGAGGTTCCGCAAAAAGTTAAAAACAGAGTTGCCACATGATCTAGCAATTTCACTCCTGGGCATATATCTGACAAAACTGTAATTCAGAAAGATACACGCACTCCTGTGTTCATAGCAATACTGCTCACGATAGCCAAGACATGGACACAACCTAAATGTCCGTCAACAGAGGAACAGATAAAGATGTGTAGATGATGGAGTATTACTCAGAGATTATCATACTAAGTGAAATAAACAAATACCATATGATATCACTTATATATGGAATCTAAAATATGACACAAATGAGTTTATCTATGAAACAGATCCACAGACACAGAGAACAGACCTGTGGTTGCTAAGCAGGAGGGAGACTTGGGGAGGGATGGACTGGGAGTTCAGGATCAGCAGATGCAAAGTATTATACATAGAGTGGGTAAGCAACAAGGTCCTACTGTGTAGCACAGGGAACTATATTCAATATCCTGTGCTAAACCATAATGAAAAAGAATATGAAAAGGAACATACGTGCATATAGAACTGAATAACTTTACTATACAGTAGAAATTAACACAACATTGTAAGTCAACTATACTTCAATAAGAAAATATTTTTCAAAACCAGTACCTTGGAGAGTTTGGCTTCCCTGGTGGCTCAATGGTAAAGAACCCACCTGCCAATGCAGGAGACATGAGTTCAATCCCTACGTCAAGAAGATCCACTGAAGAAGGAAATGGCAACCCACTCCATATTCTTGTCTGGGAAATCCCATGGACAGAGGAATCTGGTGGGCTCTGGTCTATGGGGTCACCGAAGAGTCAGACACAACTAATGACTACATAACAACAGCTTTGTAGAGTTACTATATGGCACCAAGGTTGTTCACTGCTGACCCACCAACCACGGACCCTAATAATTGCTCAATGACACAGCATTTTTAAAAGTTGGACTTCACTGCCAACTTCTAAAATTAGAGGAATCATATAAAAATCAGTATTTTCTTCAGGTCCTCCAGAAAACTTAGAAGTTCTGGCAACACTGGGCTAGAGGTTAGTAATCCCTGTTCCTCTTAAATGAGGCATGTGTTTCTCTTATTTACATAAACTGCCTGATCATTCAAGGCATCTGGGTCCAATCCGTGAATAACAGTATTGATGCTAGTGTTATATAGGTTTACACATACATAGAATAATATGTAACGATACTAATTCTGTGGGTGGTATATAAGACTGACAGGCAGCCCTTCTCCCATGTCACCATGTTCCAGATCTTATATATTCTGTCACTAAATATGGGAAGTCCTGCCACAGTCTGCCAAAGTATCTCCCCTGGCATTCATGACCAGCCCTAGGGACTAAGGGTTCTCTGCTCTGGGTCACCCCTGGCTTCCCAGGCTCACTACCCCATCAACAGCTGACCACATTTAACATGAAACCAGCAGAAGGGTGAAAGGAGGCTGAGAGTATGAGAACTTTTTATCTCCTCTATAACCACATCTCCTCTGTTTCCTGATTCTTCTACCCTCTCCCACTTTTCCAATAAGAGAGGCACTTCTAGGCCCCCTTTCTAAGGGAGCCTTTACTTGTCACCAGGCTAAAGCCCCACTCAGCACAATGCACTTACACATACTTAGTGTCTCATCTGCCACCAAAGTATTGTAATCAGAGAGTTGCACCTCGAGATTTTGGTGAGTTACGGGAGACCACCATTTGGCTGAACCACCTTCTTCTCTTCCCTAATACTGTCACCTGTTTCCTGCATTGGGACAGTTTCTCATTTTTCAGAGTTTAGGGGGAAAAAATAGCCAATAGTGAAATCAAGCCAAAGTATTTGGCTACAAGGATCAGAAAAACAGAGTAATAGTGGATTACATTTATTCAGGTGGGGAGACACTTTCCTTACCTAATCATAAAAAATGTCTAGAGGTAAGAAAACCAAGGAAAGTTCTTTTTGTCTTTTTACTTGAACTTCGTTAGTGTGCTTTTTTGTTAACCTCATGGTTGCACTATGGCTACTAAACCTCCAGGCATCACATCCATGGTCCATGTAGGAAAAGAAGAAAAGATTGAAAGACTTCATCTCATGAAGCTTTTTCTTCTCCACACCCACCCTACCAAAGAAGGCCATTCACTGCAGACTTCCACTTAACATCTAGTTCATCAAAACTTGGTTATGTGGAAATACTTAGACCAAACTAACTAACCAAAAAGAACAAAATTCCCTTAACTGATTTCAATGTTTTATCCTGTATGCTGACAAAGGGACTATGTTCCTCAAGATCAACCTGCTATTCCACCTGCTCCCTGAATAAATCGGTTTCTGTTAATAGGAAAGAAAGGGGCTGAAAAGGCTCTTTTTTGGTCCGCAATAGACAGTGTCCACCCCATAAGCTAATGAAGACTGTGGACTGTGAGGAGCCCATGTAGTCATGCCTGAGTGACAACCCAAATGCATGTGTTTGGATGCTGTTTGCACAGTGGCAGAGCACAGGGGTAAGTGAAGCACTGACATCTTTGTCTTGGTGTCCTAGCCTCTCCTCACTCCCTGCCACACACACACACAAACATATGCATGCACACTTACACGTGCTCATGAATAGTAGAGAGGAGACCAAGAAGCATGCGGTCTTCTGGAGCCAGAGGTCAATAGGAGAAGGGGGACGATCCCTCACTCTCCAGGTGACCTGTATGCAATGCTTCCTGGGAGGGCCCCCAACTGCTCTGCCCTCTGTTGGGCAAGACCACATCCCTCCCTGAGTCTAGGAGCTCCTCTCAATCTTCAGCCAAAGACTCGTGCTTCTTGACCCACACTCACTTCTCTTAGCCCGAAGAGTGTGCTGCTTTGCACAGCAGTGTGTTGAACAAAGTAAAGCTGGCTCCTGGCTTTGCAGGGGAACCCATTTTACTAATCACATATATTTTCACAGAAAAGTTTACATTTAAACCATCAGAAATTTGTAATCATACAACTAATGGAAACCATTGATTTCTTTTCTAAAGTTTTCAAGATTACAAAGATCTTCCACAGCTAACAGACACAAAGGGAGTCCCTGAGTCCACTGGCAGTGTTCTAGTTTCCTGAGCACTCCAACTGTCCACACAGTCCTTTGAAGGTCACACCCTGTCCTAGGGTGAAGCTTGCAAGGCTGCGCTCCCAGAAATCTTAGGAAACCCTGAGACCTTAACAGAAGCAGCACACTAGCTCCTTAAAATGAAAACAGTGAACGTCAACAGCTTGTCACATTAGCTGTGTCCGTGCAGGCCATGCAGGTTGGAAGTGAGTCATCATTCAGCAATTATTCTGGTACAAAAGTTAAACATAAAGACTCCACCAAATAAACAGTTTTTATAAAAAGGCCGCATGCGACAACAGTCCCTTCTCTGGCATCAACTCCCGGAAATGATACAATATGACTCATTAGCATAGAACAGCTCATATACCAAACAGAGTGCAATTGCTCCCGGGGAACCCGTTCTTATCTCCCGGCCAAGAGGCCACACTGGGTGATGACGCAGCATCCTTTGCTGTGTTGTCTTGACCTGATCAGCTTTTGCCTTTGCTTCAAAAACTGAGCTGGATTGTTTCTGCTCTGCAAAGGTAATGGTCCTGTCCCACTCCCACTGCTTTCGTGAAAGCCTCATCCAACCCTTCCTCCCACAGCAGCCTCCCTTCCAGGAGGTCACAGCACTGGCCTGCCTTGTTTACTGCTCACCATTACGCACTATCTTCATACGGAATGTCCTACGTGTTATCTCTCCTGATAACTGAGACTCTTTCATTCCAAATTCTAATATAACGGGATTCACCACCGGGAGAATTTCTTTTCTGGTTTATATGAATTATGCAAAATGGAAATTACTTTGCTGGTGGAAATTAGCAAAGGGGAGGGGAGGGATATAAGAAATGATAAAGGAAAGTAAAGCAGATGGGAGAAAAGGAATGGGAGTTCTATATGGACAATAACAGTTAACATTAATTTAGTGCTTGGTATGTGTATGGTATACTAAGCAACTTACGTGTATTTAAACATCACATCAACCATGTGCTTCTCAATAAACTACAGATGAGGATACGGAGAGTTAAGAAGTGTTACAGGATCACCAGACAATCTCTTCTTCTAGACCCAGGGCAGACTATGCTTTTGAAGTAGATTGAATTATTGGCCCACTTCTTTTTCTCCCACTCTGTTCACACCCTTTGAACTTCTCCCCCTAGAGGTGGGGTTGGGCTAAGCCATATGACTGGCTTTGGCTATCATGAGCAGATGTAATGTAGCTGTTTGGTCTTGTCCTCCTTCAGTGAGTTGAATAGTGTCCCTCTCCACCCAATTCATGTCCATCTAGAACCTCAGAATGTGACCTTATATGGAAATAGAGTCTTTGTAGATGTAATTAAGGATTGAGAGGGGATCATACTAAAATATGGTAGACTTGAAATCCAAGGAGAATATCCTTATAAGAAACAAGAAAGACACAGAGAGGAAGGCCATAGAAAATAAAGGCACAGGTTGGAGTTATGTTGATATAAGCCAAGGAATACCTGGAGCCATCAGAAGCTGGAAGAGGCAAGGAAGGATTCTTTCCTAGAGTCTTCAGAGGGAACCTAGCCCTGCAGACACCTTGATTTTGTACTTCCAATCGCCAGAACTAAGAGTAAATACATTTCAGTTGTTTTACACCACCCAATTTGTGGTATTTTCGCTAAGACAGCCCTAAAAAATGAATACACCTCCTATGTTTTTGCCATCACCATGAGATGAGGTTCTTCCAGATGGCAGCTGCTCTTTGAGCCTGGACCCCCAGCATGAACATGTAGCGAGTGTACCCGAGCCCAAGCCACCCAGACAAGCCCAGCCCAGGTCAGCCAGGCTACATCCAACCTGCAAACCCATGAGTGGTGCAAGAAGTGCAGGCTGTTTTAACATGTCGCAGAGTTCATGGCATGGGAAGCCGCACTGTTATGCCTACGCTAACAGATAAAGTTTCTCAGGCTCCTGTGAGGCCATGTGACTAAATCCTAGACAATGAAATGTGGGCCATGGTGATACAGACAATTCTACTTCCTGGCCCTCAAAACCTCCGCATAGAACCCTCCACGCTGCTCTCCACAGCAGCTTCAGAAACCACCTCCTGAAGAGGGAAAAGCTGGATGCCAGCATCACCTTGCTTCTCAGGAGCGCCTGACTTTTTTACCTTCTAGAATAAGCTTCTACTGGACCTGGTCTGTGCTTTGAAAGTTTATCAGTTACAGCAACTAGCACAACTTTAACAAATAAAGGGAAGATGAGCAACTCATTCAAGGGTATATAAGTGAGCAAATGAGAAAACCAGGATTTGAACCTACTCTGACTCCAGTGTCCAGACTATTGCCAATTAAAACTGACTGCCTCCTATATTAACTGTAAAACCTTGGGAAAGGTGAAGGAAGATGCCTTCAAACCTGGCCCTTATGACATTTAACAACAGAAAAGTTACTGGGACCTGGGTGTAAGAGTTGATGGAAGTAGACTGGAGAGGCAGTGATAGGAAACCAGAGGCATCGGAGGGCACAGGAATGAATGATTCCCAAGTGATGCGACAATAACTATCCTACACGGCCCTCACTTTGTGCTCGAAGGGCTTGCTAGACACCTCATATAATCCTCTCTACTACCCTGTAAATGGGTAATGAGGAAACTGCAGTGAGGAAACTGAGGCATACAGGAATTGAACGACTTGCCCAAGAGTACACAGCTAGTCATTGACGGAGCCAGAGAGCAAGCCTGGGCAGTCTGGCTCCAGAGTGGTTGTGCTGTGGGGATTCTTCAGAGTGATAAAAGCATCGAATCCTGGACAACGACCAAGGATCTGGACGGGCAGACAATTTCTCAGCATTCTTATTATCCACAACATAGTTTAAAGTCACAAGTGTCTTGTGTGTGTGTGTGTGTGTGTGTGTTAGTTGCACAGTCTCATCTGACTCTTTGTGACCCTGTGAACTCTAGCCCACCAGGCTCCTCTGTCCGTGGAATTTCCCAGGCAAGAATATTGGACTGGGTTGTCATTTCCTTCTCCAGGAGATCTTTCCAACCCAGGGATCAAACCTAGGTCTCCTGCACTGCAGGCAGTCTTTATCGTCTGAGCCACCAGGGAAGCACTACAAATGTCTTGATGAAACTGCAAAGAAGAATGAATCTGACAAGTTTTACAAACAGGGAACAAAAAGAGAAATTAATAATACAGCATCCATTCTTACATATTCATTTAACATGGAACATGCCATTGATCTTATCTTTATTTGGTATCAGGTCATTATTATTCTTGGAGAAGGCAATGGCACCCCACTCCAGTACCCTTGCCTGGAAAATCCCATGGACGGAGGAGCCTGGTAGGTTGCAGTCCATGGGGTCGCTAAGAGTCGGACACGACTGAGCAACTTCACTTTCCCTTTTCACTTTCATGCATTGGAGAAGGAAATGGCAACCCACTCCAGTGTTCTTGCCTGGAGAATCCCAGGGACCGGGGAGCCTGGTGGGGTGCCGTCTATGGGGTCACACAGAGTCGGACACGACTGAAGCGACTTAGCAGCAGCAGCAGCAGCATTATTATTCTGATTTAAGGCATAAAATCATATGTATAAAGGTTTTGCAAAGGCCTTATTGGGCTGTAACCAGGGGAAACCAAGTGGCCTGCTTGTTTGGAGCTCTGTAGGTCGGCTGACAGCGACTGCAATCTAGGCTCTGCTATTTAAAGCTAAATTACCTCAGCCAGTGACTTAGCCTCTAGAAAATACTATTTCCTCTTCAGTAACATACAGACAGTGAAAGTCCTATCATAATGTGTTGCTGTGAAAATTAACCAAGAAAACACACTTAGCAGCCTGTCTGGCATATAAAAAGGGCTCGATAAATATTTGCTATTCTTTTAAAGATTATTATTGAAATATATTACCTAATTAGTAGACTCTGCAAGGTTCCTAAATCTAAAATTGCTTCCTACTGCACTTTAAACATTCATCAACTCCCCCGGGGATTACTTTAATTGCTTCCTAGAAGGACCTCCCCACCTCCTGTCTGTCTCTTCTAACCCATTTTTGTGAACCGCTGCCAGTTAATCTTCCCAGTTCATAGCTCCTCTCTCACACCACTCACCCACTGAACAACCTTCAGTGGCTCTCTATTGACTCCAAAGTTGCCCCCCGCCTCTACTCCCCGATACATGTTATTTTACACTTCATGAGACTGGATATCTCAGTCTTTCTTAAACATGCCTCGTGATTCCCTGCTTCCATCTCTTCTAACCTAGTCCATCTTTCAGGCCCCAGTTCAAATATGCTTTCTTCATGAGTTTTACTTTCCCCATCCCCTCAGCCCACTCAACTAATTATATGATCTTCCCTCTCTCACTTCCAAGACACTTCCTTTGTGCCTCAAAGGCAATGGCACCCCATTCCAGTACTCTTGCCTGGAAAATCCCGTGGGCGGAGGAGCTTGGAAAGCGGCAGTCCATGGGGTCGCTTAGAGTTGGACATGACTGAGCGACTTCACTTTCACTTTTCACTTTCATGCATTGGAGAAGGAAATGGCAACCCACTCCAGTGTTCTTGCCTGGAGAATCCCAGGGACAGGGGAGCCTGGTGGGCTACCGTCTCTGGGGTCACACAGAGTTGGACACGACTGAAGCGACTTAGCAGCAGCAGCATGTCATGTATCATAATATGCCTTTTATCATAAGTATTTTGGCATTTGACTAATGCAGTCATACAATGTAAGCTTTTTGAAAGCAGAAAGTGTCTTCCTCAACTTTTTAATATATATATGATGTTTCATGTGCAGTGGATTACAAATAAATGTTTGCTGATTATTTAAGTTTAATATGCATATGCTTTATCTCCCTTAACAAATCTGTTGATGGTGGAGTCCATACCTGACTGACTATCTCTTTCATAGCATTAACCAGTGTCCTGTACAGAACAAGTACTTGATAAATATTTGTGAAATGACTAATTGGGTAGATTGAACCTATGGGTGAAGGAATAGATAGATGGATGAAAAGATAAATGGGTGGATAGAGTCGGTTTACTTGTTATTCAGTCACTCAGTCATGTCCAGCTCTTTGTGACCCAGTGGACTGCAGCACAACAGGCTTCCCTGTCCTTCACCACCTCTTGGAGCTTGCTCAACCTCATGTCCTCATGTCCAAGAGTTGGAAGCAGGGAATCCAACTATCTTGTCCTCTGTCATCCCCTTCTCCTGCCTTCAATCTTTCCCAGCATTAGGGTCTTTTCCAGTGAGTTGGCTCTTCACATCATGTGGCCAAAATATTGGAGCTTCAGTGTCAGCATCAGACCTTCCAATGAATATTCAGAGTGGATTTATACATTTCTCTGAAGTTCTTTGGCTAATAGTTCTTCTAGTCAATGTCCCAGTTGCCAACTCACTTTGAAAAGAGCAATACTCAGTGGGAGTAGTCATTGATGAAAATTAGGGTATAGTAGGAATTCCTGATTCACTTTTGACAAGCCTGGCACACGTATAAACCAACCCTCCTTCCTGAAAGGCTGACAAGCTATTCAGAGGGGAATGTCCTCCTTTTGAAACCTCATTTCATCCCACAGGCACCCAGGGTGTTTATTACTGCCTTGCTCTTGTTATGGAAGAAATCTAATAGAACAAGTAAAAACTAATTCACAGTAACACATAGGTGTCCTCTCAAGGGGAGTTAAACTTTAAAACAGAATCACTGAAAAAGGATGATGGAAATCCAAAGAAGTGACTCCCTAATCTGGCATGTTTAGTGCTGTTTCTCTCTGTTTCATCTGGACAACAGAGTGTAAAGCACTCTGAACCCAGCCATGTATTTCGGACATGCTAAGTCCACAGTGGCAGCCTTTGAAAGGACTATTCCTATAAGGACGAGACAGACCATGGCCTGGCCTAGGATATGTTGTCACAGCGCTAGCCCAGCAAGAACCTGGACCTTGGAGACTCTGCTTGCTGAGTGGGGCAAATTTTTGCACTGTATACCCAAATAAGATATTTCTGGATGCCAGGGTTATTTGATTCTGTTATCTTCCAAGCTGGCAGACTTTCTACTTTTCAAAGTTGGCCAAGACCAAACTGTGGGCCAACTCCCTGAAATACAAAGGAAGCAATGAGACCAGTCTCCATTCAGATCTTATATCATGTGCATCCTTCAAACTGCTGATAAGCCATTGCAGGAGAAAAAGTCAAGTAAAGCAATCTTGAGCCAAATCTCAGCCCTCATTCTCACCCATCGTTCAACACAGACCAGTCTCTATGGTCTAACCTGACACAGCCATGATTATTGGGATCTGCTAAGCAAAATTTTGATACTAAAGGTTTTAATTAAGAATTATCATTAGGACATCTATGAAGATCATAGGAAAGTAGGGGTCCATTTTAAAACACTATACAGAAAAGTCTCTGTCCCAAGGTTAACTGGTCATCCTATTTTCCCATATCTTTTGGGGTAATTGGCATGGTAATTTAGAATTGTAGCACATGCCAAAACTCTAACATGCCTACAGAAAAATCCAAAGACGTTAAATACTCAGTGGAATTTTACTATTAATGTACTTGATTGCGTTCATGTTTTGGAAAATTGCCACTCTATATGTGTACATTCAGTCAGTTCAGTCGCTTGTCCGACTCTTTGCGACCCCATGAATCGCAGCACGCCAGGCCTCCCTGTCCATCACCAACTCCCGGAGTTCACTCAAACTCATGTCCATCGAGTTGGTGATGCAATCTAGCCATCTCATCCTCTGTTGTCCCCTTCTCCTCCTGCCCCCAATCCCTCCCAGCATCAGGGTCTTTTTCAATGAGTCAACTCTTCACATGAGGTGGCCAAGGTATTGGAGTTTCAGCTTTAGCATCAGTCCTTCCAAAGAACACCCAGGACTGATCTCCTTTCGGATGGACTGGTTGGACCTCCTTGCAGTCCAAGGGACTCTCAAGAGTCTTCTCCAACACCATGGTTCAAAAGCATCAATTCTTTGGCACTCAGCTTTCTTCACAGTCCAACTCTCACACCCGTACATGACCACTGGAAAAACCATAGCCTTGACTAGATGAACCTTTGTTGGCAAAGTAATGTCTCTGCTTTTGAATATGCTATCTAGGTTGGTCATAACTTTCCTCCCAAGGAGTAAGCATCTTTTAATTTCATGGCTGCAATCACCATCTGCAGTGATTTTGGAGTCCCAAAAAATAAAGTCTGACACTGTTTCCACTGTTTCCTCATCTATTTCCCATGAAGTGATGGGACCAAATGCCATGACTTTAGTTTTCTGAATGTTGAGCTTTAAGCCAACTTTTTCACTCTCCTCTTTCACTTTCATCAAGAGGCTTTTTAGTGCCTCTTCACTTTCTGCCATAAGGGTGGTGTCATCTGCATATCTGAGGTTATTGATGTTTCTCCCGGCAATCTTGATTCCAGCTTGTGCTTCTTCCAGCCCAGCGTTTCTCATATGTACTCTGCGTATAAGTTAAATAAGCAGGGTGACACGCCCGAGGTTAGGGGCAGCGGCCGAGAGGAGCTACCACATGCCCAAGATCAGGAGAGGCGGCCGAAAAGAACAACCCCACGTCCAAGGAGCAGTGGCTGCGTGGGCGCAGGTGGGCCAAGAGGAGCTACTCCACGTTCAAGGTCAGAAGGGGCGGCCGTGAGGAGATACCCCTCGTCCAAGGTAAGAGAAACCCAAGAAAGACGGTAGGTGTTGTGAGAGGGTGTCAGAGGGCAGACACACTGAAACCATAATCACAGAAAACTAGCCAATCTGATCACACGGACCACAGCCTTGTCTAACTCAGTGAAACTAAGCCATGCCATGTGGGGCCACCCAGGACAGGTGGGTCATGGTGGAGAGGTCTGACAGAATGTGGTCCACTGGAGAAGTAATTGGCAAACCACTTCAGTATTCTTGCCTTGAGAACCCCATGAACAGTATGTGTACATTATGCTATAACTAACAACTCCCTATGAAAGTGAAAAGTTACAGTCACTCAGTCATGTCTGACTCTTTGCAACCCCATGGACCATACAGTCCATGGAATTCTCCAGGCCAGAATACTGGAGTGGATAGCCTTTCCTTTCTCCAGGGGATCTTATCAACCCAGGGATCGAACTCAGGTCTACTGCATTGCAGATTCTTTACCAGCTGAGCCACAAGGGAAGCCCAAGAATACTGGAATGGGTAGCCTATCCCTGTTCCAATGAATCTTCCTGACCCAGGAATTGAACCAGGATCTCCTGCATTGCAGGCAGATTCTTTACCAGCTGAGCTACCAGGGAATCCCAGCCAAAGTATTTATTAACCAGGAAGTTAAGTAATATTTATAAAGTAATATTTCTATTAATGAAATTGCTTTTACAAATGGCATCTTAAATCCTCAAAACAATCATACAAGTTGGGGATTATTATTTTTATTATTATTAACACCATTATTATTTTATAGGTTAGGAAACTATGCTGGCCAACTTCCCTGAACTCACAGCAGCTAGTAAATGATGATTTCTAGGACTCAAATTCAGGTCTTGTAACTCAGTATTCCATGTTCTTCTCAATGCACTGTGATTCTTCAACAAAATCTTCCAGAATTTTCCCATTTTTTACTAGACTGGTAGCCCTGAGGAGTCCTGCAGTTAAGATCTCTGGCAGTGACTATTACACTCAGGAGCCCCTAAACATCCAAAAATATGTTGATTAGTTCACTCTGCCTAACTCTGAGGCCCCAGTAAAGGCAATAAGAATTCTCTAAACAAGTGAGTTTCTCAGAATCTAGACCATACATGCCCATTCATAGGACCTCGATCACTTTCTAGGGATAAGAAACATTTTGGAATATACATACACACATCACCCACATTTTGTATATCTATGTGTGTGAGAGTGTGAGTGTGTGTGTGTGTGTGTGTGTGTGTGTGTGTGTGTGTGCATGCGCACATGTGCCTATTCACCTCTCTCAAATACCACCAAACCTCTCAGGGGCTAATTGGGACCTAATATGTGAGAGGTGTCAAACTATAATTTAGGGATCTCTGATGCTCATGAACCCCTGAACCCCACAATTACTTTCAATGACTAAACTGGAGGTGCTGACAGCCTTAAAATCTCTTGTTCCATCAACATCTCACTAAAACATGGTGGAAACTGCACCTGCAGCTTGGATTCCTTAATCTGTGTCACTGCTTTTTTGAAAAGTAGTAATAAATGCCAATGGCATGAAGGGCAGAGATTATAGGCTTCTTTCTTCTTGTAGAAAGATATTGCCAACTACTGGCTGGAAACAAGTGGTGTGTCATTAGCTGGGATTGTTAAGCCATGGCCCTGCTAATCACTGTGAACTGAGGTGTTGGTGAGGGACTAGAAGCTGAGCCTGTGTGTGTTCTTCAAAATCCATTCAATCCGACGGTGAAAATTCACACAACAATACAGAAACAAAACTCATAAATTGCATCTAGGAACTCTTTTGCATAGGAGTCTACAAAATTGACCTGTTGACTGAATTCCTAGGGAAGTTGATGGGAATGGAAAGGATTGGGGGTAGGTATTCTAGACCTGAGCTCTCCAGCCATTTAAGAAAACAAATACACATATTCCCATATATTCCCATTAGAGGAGGTATATGGAAAATCTCTGTACCTTCTCAATTCTTTTGTGAACTTCAAACTGCTCTAAAAGTAAGTGAAAGCTGCTCAGTCATGTCTGACTCTTTGCAACCCCACGGACTATAGCTTGCTAGGCTCCTTTGTTCATGGGGATTCTCTAGGCAAGAATACTGGAGTGGGTAGTGTTCCCTTCTCCAAGGGATCTTCCCAATCCAGGGAACAAACCCACATCCCCTGCATTGGCAGGTGGATTCTTTACCACTGAGCCACTAGGATAGCCCCTTAAAAAACAGTTACATAAGCCTAGTGGCTATCATATGGAACAGTGCAATTCTAGAAGAACTGCATCACACTGCAGCCCTGGATAAGGATAGGACTGCTTGGAAATACATTTGGGTCAGCCAGGGTTTCCCATCTCAGAGACACAATTCAAACTACTTTAGACAAGGAAGGGAAAGAGCAGGGATACTGCTCAGCCTCAAAGATTGCTATCAGAAATCAATGTCTCCATTTCTGCTTCCACATGTCAGCTTTGTCCACAAGCTTAAACTACAACTTCTAGAAGCTTCTGGACTTAACAACATGCCCAGGTCAAAGAAAGTTCCTCTCCATCAATTTTGATGTGAAAGATCCCAGAGAAGCACTCTGATTGGGCCAGGCCGGGTGCCACGTCTACCATGTGGCTCTGAGGTCAGTGTGTTATGTTGGAATCCTCTACTGCACTATGAATCTGAGATTCTGGGGCAGATTCCAGAACCTTCTGACTGAAGGGAAGACAAGGCTCATTTTCTAAAAGAAGTGGTGATACAGGCATGCCAGGCCAAGAACATTGTGGTTCCTGTTATAAAAATCAGGGAGGAGGGTCTCCCTACTAGACTGACTCCCACTGGAGCAGCCTCTTCCAGAGACCCATCAGTAAGTGCCAGCAGTTATGAAAAACCCACTGATCCTGTTCACCCAGAGACAGCTAGGGAAAGATGGGACTTAAGCCCAGGTACTGAAGCTCAGAATTCAGTTTTCCTTTGACTACAAGAGTGATTTTCAATGGAAATGGTACCATACCTTAAAGAGGGTTTTAAGGTAAAGTTTTGATCATCACAATGATTAGGGGGTATATTGGCATTTAACAAGCAGGAGCTGGAGATACTTGATAAGCAGATATGTTTCTCTACTCCTTATGTACACTGTCAAATATGGAGAGAGCCAACAATACCCAGTTGAATGCTATTTCTGTTAAAACCAAGCATATTCATTATCTGTAAGTGCAAGCATCTGTCTCCTTCATAAACACTTCTAGTACAGCTGGGCCTGAGCATTTGCAAGTGTGCATCATTTTCTTTTAAACTGACTTCCTTTTATTTTCTATATTACAATTAGAACATCCTATTTTTTAAATTATGCGTATTGAGCTTATATAACCCACAAATTTTATTTTAAAATAATAAAAGAGAAATTTTAAAATGTATTTAAAAAGTAGGCGTTGTTGGAGTTGAGAATCGCTGAACTACATCAAGCTTGAGGGGAGAGACATGAAGAGAGAGGTGAAGAAGGAACCAGAACCAGTGAGAGAACAAGCAATGATGAGTACAGACAGAGCTTGAATGTGGGCAAAAAGAGAAAGTCAAGAGAAGAAAGTTGCAAGGCGAGGATGAGAAAGGAAGTCATTTCACAGCCCTGACATCTCTCCCTCCTCCTGTGAGTTCTCTCTCTTTCCCACACTCCGGTCCTTTTTCTCCTCCTTCGGTCCCCAGTCTCCAGCCTGCGGATGGTGTGAGATGCCCGATGACAGCATTTCAGTGGCAGAAATCAACTACAAGTGACTATTATGAAAATTCCAAACCAAAACTTCACATGACTCTGCCCCTGGGCTGTGAGATGACAACCAGAGAGAAAAATGGAAGTCACTGGCCAGATGCAGAAACTGAGAGGAAACCCCTACTAGAATACTACAAAACAATTTCAAAAGTTAGTTATGGAGACCAAATAGAAATATCAACATATGTCAAGCACATCATCAGTTAAAACGCAGACTATTCAATTTTACATGCCCTATCTATACCATGACAACGCTTTCAAAAATGCATAATGGACAGAAACTTAGCAAGGCAGGACTAAAACACTTTCAAAATACAAAAACAATTGCTATGAAAGTATAGAATTTGTTTATCACTTTTTTCTTTAAAATTTTTGTTATAATTACATATTTTGCCAAAAAATAGAAAAACACCTGTCCATTTCACTCTTCTTCTACTTCCCAACGCAAAGCATCCTTCTTCCCATCAGTGTACTACCGGACTTGCCTAAACTTCCAAATCAAATGGGTCCTAATTTCCCTACAAAATATGCATGAGCTTTACTAGGAGATTCACAATTGACACCAGCTGCACCAACGTTTCAAATTAAAAACTGTTTTCCATAAATTTTTCTCAAAATGTTAACATCAGTCAAACCCCTCTGCCTCATGTTGAAATAAACCAGTTAATTTTAATAACAGGCCACAGCAACTTTTGAACATAATAAAAGCCTACAGAAAACATACACCACACATATGTATCTTACAGGAGGGTAAATCAAAGTTGAGTTTAATTTTTCATATGTGGATAATGGTGGAGTTTTTTAATACTACATATAGGAATCATAGGAAAGTTTGCTCAAGCTTGTGCAGGAGACCTGGCAATGTGTGACTCAGATTACCTGCAACCCCTTAATCCTCAAAGAAATAAATATGTTGTTCTACTTGATAAATAAAGTAGGAAAAACCATTAGACCATTCAGGTATGACCTAAATCAAATCCCTAATGATTATAAAGTGGAAGTGACAAATAGATTCAAGGGATTAGATCTGATAGAGAGAGTGCCTGAAGAATTACGGACGAAGGTTCATGACATTATACAGGAGGCTGTGATCAAGATCATCCTCAAGAAAAAGAAATGCAAAAAGGCAAAACGGTTGTCTGAGGAGGCCTTACAAATAGCTGAGAAAAGAAGAGACGCTAAAGGCAAAGGAGAAAAGGAAAGTTATATCCATTTGAATGCAGAGTTCCAAAAAATAGCAAGAAGAGATAAGAAAGCCTTCCTCAGTGATCAATGCAAAGAAATAGAGGAAAACAATAGAATGGGAAAGACTAGAGATCTCTTCAAGAAAATTAGAGATACCAAGGGAACATTTCATGCAAAGATGGGCACAATAAAGGACAGAAATGGTATGGACCTAACAGAAGCAGAAGATATTAAGAAGAGGTGGGAAGAATACAAAGAAGAACCATACAAAAGACCTTCATGTCCCAGATAACCACAATGGTGTGATCACTCACCTAGAGCCAGACATCCTGGAATGTGAAGTCAAGTGGGCCTTAGGAAGCATCACTATGAACAAAGCTAGTGGAGGTGATGGAATTCCAGTTGAGCCATTTCAAATCCTAAAAGATGATGTCGTGAAAGGGCTGCACTCATATGCCAGAAAAACTCAGCAGTGGCCACAGGACTGGAAAAGGTCAGTTTTCACTCCAATCCCAAAGAAGGGCAATGGGAAAGAATGTTCAAATTACTGCACAATTGCACTCATCTCACATGCTAGTAAAGTAATGCTCAAAATTCTCCAAGCCAGGCTTCAACAATATGTGAACTGTGAACTTCCAGACATTCAAACTGAATTTAGAAAAGGCAGAAGAATCAGAGATCAAATTGCCAACATCCACTGGATCATCAAAAAAGCATGAGTTCCAGAAAAACACCTACTTCTGCTTTATTGACTATGCCAAAGGCTCTAACTGTATGGATCACAATAAACTGAGGAAAATTCTGAAAGAGATGGGAATACCAGACCACCTGACCTGCCTCTTGAGAAACCTATATGCAGGTCAGGAAGCCAGAGTTAGAACTGGACATGGAACAACAGACTGGTTCCAAATAGGAAAAGGAGTACGTCAAGGCTGTATATTGTCACCCTGCTTATTTAATTTATATGCAGAGTACATCATGAGAAACTCTGGGCTGGAAGAAGCACAAGCTGGAATCAAGATTGCCAGGAGAAACATCAATAACCTCAGATATGCAGATGACACCAGCCTTATGGCAGAAAGTGAAGAGGAACTAAAGAGCCTCTTGATGAAAGTGAAAGAGGAAAGTGAAAAAGCTGGCTTAAAACTCAACATTCAGAAAACTAAGATCATGGCATCCAGTCCCATCACTTCGTGGCAAATAGGTGGGAAAACAAGGGAAACAGTGAGTGACTTTATATTGGGGGGCTCCAAAATCACCACAGATGGTGACTGCAACCATGAAATTAAAAGAAGCTTGCTCCTTGGAAGCAAAGCTATGACCAATCTAGACAGCATATTAAAAAGCAGAGACATTACTTTGCCAACAAAGGTCCATCTAGTCAAGACTATGGTTTTTCCAGTAGTCGTGTATGGATGTGAGAGTTGGACTATAAAGATAGCTGAATGCCGAAGAATTGATGCTTTTGATCTGTGGTGTTGGAGAAGATTCTTGAGAGTCCCTTGGACTGCAAGGAGATCCAACCAGTCCACGCTCAAGGAAATCAGTCCTGAATATTCATTGGAAAGACTGATGCTGAAACTGAAACTCCAATACTTTGCCCACCTGATGTAAAGAACTGACTCATTGGAAAAGACCCTGATACTGGGTAAGATTGAAGGCAGGAGGAGAAGGGGATGACAGAGGATGAGATGGTAGGATGGCATCACCAATTCGATGGACATGAGTTAGAGCAAGCTCCAGGAGTTGGTGATGGATAGGGAAGCCTGGCATGCGGCAGTCCACTGAGTCACAAGAGTCAGACACGACTGAGCAACTGAACTGATTTGATAAATCATAGAAAATTGGATTGTCTAACTTTCTTCTCCTTGACTTCTTCGTATTCCTCAAAACCTTGACCATTCTTCCTTCTTAAAATACTTCCTTTAGTTTTCACAAAACAGTACTGTCCCAGTCTGCATCAGGTCACTTCTTGTAAGCAGGGACAAGCAGGTCCCCCCACAGGACAAGGAAGCAATGAGATGCACTGCTTCTCAAATTGGCATCCTGCCCAGTAAAATATCCAGTGGATGAGGCAGAACGTCAGTCTGGTCATCTTAACCATCACAGAGGGATGGTGGTTGGGCAAGGTCAGACACTTACCTCACAAAAGAAACTATACTTCCAAGAAGTCAGAGCTTGTTCCCTGATCAGTAATTATGAGGATTTTTCAAACTCGCTAAAGGTGGTGAAATTGAGTGTATTCATCAATTAAATCCATTACATCTATAACCTGCCTTCACTCTCAAGTTGTTTTTTACAAAAACTTGTATATCTTGCTAACTTCATGCTGCATAAATAAAAAGATGTTTGCCTGAGTATTTTTCAGAAATTTGGAGTCATCACTGTCTACCTCAAGCTTAAACTGGTTAGGACTGGTTCAGCAACCCTCCAACTAGGCTTGCACAAATGTCCCCTTGGTGACCTCTTGATGTCACAGGGCCAACACCTCCACCCTCAGGTGATGACGCCGCCATTTCTGCACATGCGTCCCAGGAAGAAGCATGTAGCTTAGTTGCGCCTGCGCAGAATGATGGTTCTCTTTCCTTCTTCTTTTCTTCAATTAGCTTTCCCCAACTCCCCACATGGGGACTTCCCAGGTGGCTCAATGATAGAGAATCTGCTTGCCAATGCAGAAGCCTCAGATTCAATCCCTGGGTGGGGAAGATCCCCTGGAGTAGGAAATGGCAACCCACTCCAGTATTCTTGCCTAGAAAATCCCATGGACAGAGGAGGGTGGCGGGCTGCAGTCCATGGAGTCACAGAGTTAGACAGGATAGAACACACACACACACACACACACCTCCCCATAACTCTGCTTTATCTCATAAACATCCCAGGGTCCTTGCCTTCCAGGAGGCAGATTTGAGATTGAGATTGGTTGGTAGGTAAACTAACCCAGTTGGATAAAAGTTGTACCTGTCTGTAGTTACACCCTGGGTGGGGGGGGGGGGCAACCATCCCCTCCACCCCTGCAACTCCCCTCACATCTTTCAGCCTGAAATTCACCTGTTCACATGTCTCCTCCTGCCAAGTCCCATTTTCCTCAAAGTCCCACTCAACATCTTTCTCCACTAAGTTTTCTCTGACTGCCTTAGCCTGAAACACATTTTCCTCCTTTGAACTTCCTGCCTGATTTCTTTATTTGGCACTTAGACTATGCTAGTTTTGTCTCCTTATTTCTTCAAGTAAAGCAAAGCTCTCAGAAGCACCTCTTGGCCAGAAACTTGCCTGAAAATCCCATGGACAGAGGAACCTGGTGGGCTACAGTCCATGGGATCACAAGTGTTGGGTGTGACTTAGTGACTAAACAGCAGCTAGAACAGAAACTCCCTCCTCATTCTCTATAATCCCCATCGTTCAAAACAGTGGCCAACCAAAATCATAAAGATCATGGTGCCTGCTGTCACTTCTCAACAGTCCATTCCACACCATGATTATCCGAGTGAGAAGACTTAGAACGGAGTATGTGTTCTCATCCATCCCCCTGCTTCGCTTTGAGTCACAGGGTCAAACCTGCTAAAATTTGGCTTCTTAATCTTTAAAAAAGATATACATACATCACAGGTGTGGCACACGGCTTGGTGAGTAAGTGGCCATGAAAGTTCTGAGCTCCCTGGATGACAGAGGCCACTGTTATTCTTCAGTGGATGTTGTCTTGCTCCCGGCATGTTTTGTGGGAAAACAGACTGTTTTGATTCTTCATGTAACTCACTGACCCTTCTGGAGTTCACAGTAGACTCCATGCCCTCAAATAGGATGTAAACTCATTCGTAGATTGGACTGGTTCCCCCTCCTCTTCTTCCTGCTTGAGGACAGTCTCAGGAAGGAGCAGAGAAAACTAGCCACAAAAGGGAGAGTGGGCCTATGTGAAAGGACTGTGATGTTACATGCTAGAAAATTCACACAATGGCAATTACTAATTGTAAAGACCATTTTAACTTTAATTCATGACCTAGATTCAATCCCTGGACCAGGAAGATTCCCTGGAGCAGGACGTAGAAATCCACTCCTGTATTCTTGTCTGGAGAATCCCATGGACAGAGGAACCTGTCTAAAGCAACTTAGCACACATGCACAGAGCATGATGATCACTGAAGATACTTGATATGAACCCTAAAAACACTCTAAGTGTTGCAGCGTCTGAAGGCCTCTGCACATTAGAACAGACTAGAACTTCTCAATTAAATTAAGAAAGGTATGGACTTCCCTGGTGATCCAGTGGTTAAGAATCAGCCTTCCAATACAGGGGACATGGGTTTAATTCCTGGTTGGGAAATTAGACCCCACGTGCCACAGGGCAACTAAGCCCATGTACCACAAGAACTGAGCCTGTGCGCCACAAGGAAAGATCCCATGTGCTACAACTAAGACCCAACACAGCCAAATAAATAAATAACAAGAAAGGGAATGTAAAACCTGAAACTGTCCTTGATCCCTTGAAAATTTTCTTAGATATATTTGTTAACTACCCCGAACTTCACTTTTCTGTTCTTAAAAAAAAAAGGAAGAGTCCAAGCTCTTGTGAACATGATGGCCAAAAATGGTTTGAAAATGCCTTCTTTTGTTAAGAATTTTAAGAAATTTTCTTCCAATTTACAGTTATAGTTTTTGGGTTGATGATAATGAAAGCAGTTCTACCAGAGATGAGGATGATTTTCCCCAGATTTATTTAATGGGTTTTCAATTAAACTAACATAAATTTTAAAACTTTCAGACTTTTGAAAAATTTAGACAGATGTTTTCACTTGAGGGATGGGTTTTGAGCTCTACTTTGTTTTCATTGTTCTGTTTTTAGTAATTCCTTAAGGGCAATATATATTTTCAAAGTGTTATGTCCGAAGATGTATTTTGGCTCTCCATTCAGGGTGACCCAAGGCCAGTATTTCCCATGATGCTCTCTGGTTTGAGAGTTTAAGAGAATTAACAGTCATAGACACAAATTAATGTTAGCAAATGCTGCTAATAAATTATCTGAAAATGAGAATTACTTGACTGAATATTTACTGTATTTAGTAAATATAATATTAACATCTTAAGGGATATTTATTTTAGTCCAATCATGCAGCAAAAGTTATTGACTAGCTCTGTGTTCTGGGCCTGTGGTTGGATATAGGACCCCACAGGCTAGTGAGAAAGACAAGTAAGTTTTGTGCTATAACTGACATAAACTGTAAATGCTAAAAAAACACTAAGTCCTCTGCTGCTGCTGCTGCTGCTAAGTCGCTTCAGTCGTGTCCGACTCTGTGCGACCCTAGAGACGGCAGCCCACCAGGCTCCCCCGTCCCTGGGATTCTCCAGACAAGAACACTGGAGTGGGTTGCCATTTCCTTCTCCAATGCATGAAAGTGAAAAGTGAAAGTGAAGTCGCTCAGTCGTGTCTGACTCTTCGCAGCCCCATGGACTGCAGCCTACCAGGCTCCTCTGTCCATGGGATTTTCCAGGCAAGAGTACTGGAGTGGGGTGCCATTGCCTTCTCTGTAAGTCCTCTAGAAACATTTTAAACTCCAAAGATTTGAGAAGAGGAATGGAGGAGAGAGAAAAGTCAGGGAAGACTTCCATAGTTCAGTGACTCCTCAGTTGAGCTTTCAAAACAAGTACTTGAAATACAGTAGTAACAATGATAGCACAACTATCAGCACAGAATTGCTCCTGGAATTTTTGCATCCACCTTCTCAAATGGCAACCCACTCCAGTAGCCTTGCCTGGAAAATCCTATGGATGGAGGAGCCTGGTAGGCTACAGTCGGTGGGGTCGCAAAGAGTCGGACACGACCGGGCGACTTCCCTTTTCTCATTTGTCTGGATAGGATCTCTACATTACAGAAGAAGAATCTAAGTCTTAAAAAGGGAAAAATTACATAGACAAGTATGTGACTGTTCCAAACAATCTCAGTGAACTAACGAAAGAAACAAGAGTTGAGGTACATTCAAATTTTCCCTAACTCATCCACCAAGACCAATTGAATTGAGGTCTTATTACTACACACTTCTGAAAAGGGAAAAAAGTCAAGGAGAAAGCCAAGAAACGTATTAATTGCCTCTTCATCACCACCCCTTCCCATGTTGTCTCATCTCCCACTCCCGACCAGGACCCCAGAACAGATTTTTCAGTCTGAACACTTTTCCAGGGCAGATGTCTGAGGTTGGTCCTGTTTTACTTATTCAAAATGAAACATTCAAATCCAATATATATCCAATATCTTAACCTAAACTTTTTCAGAATGATGTTCACCCTACCTTTTCCAACCTGGAGGAGGAAATGGCAAACCACTCCAATATTTTTCCCTGGAGGATCCCATGGACAAAGAAGCCTGGCAGGCTACAGTCCATAGGGTTGCAAAGAGTTGGATATGACTGAAGCAACTTAGCATTTAGCACCACCTTTTACAAAGGCAAAATAATAATAACAATATTCTTTAGGAATCCCCCTACAGTGGTGAAAGTAGGATTTGACTCCAGCTCTATCTAGAGTCTTATATAAAAATCCATTATAAACGCATTGATTTTATGATATCCTAGCCACCTTTTATTTTGCATATGCATTAGCCCAATACCTTATTTCTTTTCTTACAAATTCTATTTCCCAAACACAATCAATTTGTGTATCTACCGCTGCTCCTTCACCGAACTCACAATCCTTGATATGACCATGCCAGAACTATTTACAAGCAAATACAAACTGCCCAACATTATATTGAAAGGTGGAAAGGCAAATTATATAAGAATAATGCTGCTAAGTCGCTTCAGTCGTGTCCAACTCTGTGTGACCCCAGAGACGGTAGCCCACCAGGCTCCCCTGTCCCTGGGATTCTCCAGGCAAGAACACTGGAGTGGGTTGCCATTGCCTTCTCCAATGCATGAAAGTGAAAAGTGAAAGTGAAGTCGCTCAGTTATGTCCCCCTCCTAGCGACCCCATGGACTACAGCCTACCAGGCCCCTCCATCCATGGGATTTTCCAGGCAAGAGTACTGGAGTGGGATGCCATCGCCTTCTCCAATAAGGATAATGTTGTTATGTAAAACTTTTCCAAAGCAAAATTAAATTACATTTTGTTCATAGATAGCACAGATGTAGAAATATATATATTTTTGAATCAACAGAATGGTCAACACACATTTCAAGATAGTGGTTTCAGGGGGAAGGGAAAGTGCATGGCATGGAAAGGAAATGAGATGAGGGAGAGATTTACAAGGGAAGGGTCAATATCCATCAGTAATGTTCTAATTTTTAAGCTGAGTGGTGAGTACTTGAGTGTTATTTTGCTAGTCTTTACATTACCAACATTAACTTACATATGGGAAAAATTTATAATTTTTAAAGCAAGTGTTTATGTCGAGAAAAAGATCGTTTTTCAACCTTTACATCAAAGGATGTTTATACATTAAAGCTTACATGTCACTTGTAACCATTGAACAAACAAAACAAAACAAAAATCAGGGGTATCATCTGGCCTTTCTGTTGATGATAACCTCTGAAGTTTCTTATCTCTTATATGGAACAGATAAAAAATCTCCCCAAGAAAAGCCACTGTGATGTTAAGAAGACAGAATCCAGGGAAGGCTCCGAGGTCTACTTGGTTATCCATTATCACAAAATAGCTGCTTTGAGAGCTGCTGAGACCAATACTAATTACTGCAGGAAGTCTGGCTGGTTATTTGCCCCAATTCTAAGGCATTAAAAAGGGAATATGAAATTTTAGAGGCTACTATCAACAGACAAGCCAAATGATACCCTTGATTTTTGTTTTATTTTGTTTACTAGACTCACTCAGCCATCTGCAGCAGATTGGACTGGGAACACAGCCATTATTTTATTCAGTTTTTTGTTCTCTGGCTTTAATAAATTAATGAGGTGTTAACCAAACTCACACATGATAGACTGCAGCAAATTCACAAAGCCTAAGGATCTGTATCTGCCCTACCAATCATTGTAATCCCTCTTTTCTCCCCCTCATTAGTACATAGAATGTACTGATGTGCCAAGCTACATTAAATCCATCACACATACAAACACTAAAAGAGAAATTCTCTGTGTGTTGAAGACTCAGAGTGCTTCTTCAGGGACACTGATAATTTTATCACTTGCCCATAATGACCATATTAGCTTTACCACAGTTTCTAAGGGTGAACGATATAAAAAATTTGAGGGTGGGGAATAAGAGAAAAATCAAGAGTTCTGAATAGGATCTTACATAAGAGGAAAGATGGATTTGTTTTACTTATTCCACCCAGATCAAGAAAGCACTGAATTTCCTAATCATCCATGCAGACCAAAAAAAGAAAGAAAAAAAAATTATAGATTCTTTCTCGCTTAAAGCCATGCAATCTGGTCCTAGTGGAAAGAGAAGCCCTCGGATCAGACCAGTCAATTTCTAATTGGTTCTAACGAATTCTTCAACCCCCATAAAGACTGTTTCTCTTCTTGCCCCACAGCTCTCTCAAGGGACAGACTTTCTTCTTCACATTTGGAAATAACTTTCCTACCTAGTGTTCCTTCAGTAATACAATAAAATAATAAAATTATTACCCTAATAACTTTTTCTTCTGTTTGTATTTAACACATACCTACTAAAATCAAAACATGATGTTTTTTGAGTTCTAAGATGTGTGCTTTAGAGATCAGTTTTCATGGAAGAATTATCTATCACAATCATCGATAGGATCAATAACCCGTTTTTAAACACTATGAATTTCAAAATGATATGACAGGGATGAGAAAAAACTCTATCAAAGATTCAAAATTAACTTTTCATCCACATCACAACTGCTCTTAATAAAGTCATGATCACAAAATAGATGTCTACTAATAAGTCAACCACAAGGCATGTGTTAACACATGTTCATAGAAGTCCTGTGTATATGACGCAACAAACAAGCAGAAAATCCATAGGTGTCTTTCTGAGTCTCATGATACCCAGAAGGAGGAAAATCCATTTCCTATTTTATACAAAATATCATAACCTGAGAGCAAAAACCTCAGAAGAGCAGACTCAAGTTTGAATCCCTTGGACACGTACACACTGAAATATTTTAAATGGCCAACCAACAAGGGCCTACTGTGTAGTCCGTGGAACCCTGCTCAATGTATGTGGCAGCCTGGGGGGAAGGGAAGTTTGGGAGAGAATGAACACATGTATGGGCTTCCCTTGTGGCGCAGACGGTAAAGAATCTGCCTACCATGCAGGAGATGCAGGTTTAATTCCTGGGTTAGGAGGATCCCCTGAAGGAGGGAATGGCAACCCACTCCAGTATTCATGCCTGGAGAAGTCCATGAACAGAGGAGCCTAGCGGGCTACAGTCCAGGGGGTTGCAAACAGTCAGACATGACCGAGCAACTCACACTTTCCCTTTTGATACATGTGTATGTGTGGCTGAATCCCTTTGCTGTTCACCTGAAACTATCAAAGCATTGTTAATTGGCTAAACTCCAATACAAAATAAAAGGTTTTTTTTAAAGTTTGAATCCTTGGTTCTGATACTGTAAAACTTGAGGCAACCTACTTTCCTGCTGTGAGTCCATTTCCTCATGTGAAAAATGGAGAAAATAATCCTATATCACAGCATTTTTGAAGATTAAATGAGATGATACAGGTAGGGTCCTGGTTAAAAGTAGATGTTTAATGGCTGTACCCCAATACAAAATAAAAGGTTCAAAAGGAAAAAGTAGATTTTTAAAAGTGGTGTTTATCATCTCTGGGGTTTGTTTTGCTTACCCTCCCAACTTTCTAACCTCCCAGCTTTCTAACCTCCCAGCTCATTTCCAAATTGTCATTGCCCAAACTTCTCTGTAGTGGTCAGGACTCTTGTTGTAATCACAGAATACAAATATTCAACAAAAACCAGCTTAAGCAAAAAGAGACTATATATATAGGGACTGAGAAACTGAACATATAAATGGACAATGGTCAGACCATGTATCAAAAGAGAACTCTGATCCACAGCCTCTGTAGTAACCAGCCCAGGAAGTCAAACCACAGCCCCTGCAGCAATCAGCTCAGGACAAACTTGGTCAATAACTTCCAACTTCCCTAATTTCTTGAATGTGCTTTCAACTTAGGACCAACCAGAGAAAATCAGATATCTCCCCTAACCAATCAAACAGGATTCTCTGCTTCTCATTAGCCTGCTCCCAGTTTCCCTAAGCCAACAGTCTCTATAGTTGGGCACACATGAAGCCTTTCCAATTTCCACTGTAAAGGCTTCCCACCCCTCTGCCCACCCTGACTCTCTACCAGATACAAACACTGGTGGCTGACTTCTTTGCCATAAGCAAGCTCTGAATACATAGCCTTTGCCTGTCTTCATTTGGGTGATCTTTGTTTATCTTACACCTTGAAAAACGTGGGAGCATGGCTGGATCCAGCAGTTCAAGTGATGTGCCCCTAACTCTTTCTACCCCCATTGCCTACTTTATCCTTCCTCTGGGTGTCAGCATTCTTCCCCTCTCTAGGGTGAGGATTCTTCTATACATGTAGGCAAAGGACCAGGCTTATATGGTACAACTTAGGAACCAGAGCAGAAAAAGATCTTTACTTCCTCAGTTTCTCTTACTGGTAATATCATCAACCACCGTTGTCACTGAGGCCAGCCAACCTCCTCCAGTCTGAATCCTGGCCTCAGCGGGGTAGCAGCGATGTCGCACAAAGCTCCAGCTACTGGTGAGCCTGCTCCTTCTCCAGCCCCAACACCACTCATCTGTCCCCTACTAACTGCCCCAGAGAAGGCTCTGGTCAAGGTCACCAATGACCAATTTTCCAAATCCAGTGGTCTATCTATTTACACTCCTCACATTATCCAAATTGACTGTCCACTTTAACCTAGGAAATTACCACAACTAATCCCACAGCTAATTATCTTGCTTCTTAAGAAACAAAAAGCAATCAATAGAAAACTGCCTCATTTTCCTATCAGTAACTACCAAACTGGCTTCATCTGTACCATGTACTCAGCCTTATCTCAATGACAGAAAATGAACTGTACCCAATTCAATCCAAAAACCAAACCCTCCACTTGACAATCAGGCCCTCCCCTCTTACTTTCTCAAAGTCTTTACTATTAGAGTTAGTCCCTCCCTGTCCTACATCTTCAACTTTTCCTTTTCTATAGGATCATTCCCACCAGTGTATATGCATGCTGTAATATTTCTTTTTTTTTAAGGCAAAACAAATAAAAAATCTTCCCTTAATCCACATCCCTCCTCTAATTACTGCCCCATTTCTCTCTTCCTCCAAATGATTACTTATGCTTCCTCTTCTTCAACCCTTTCCTCTTCCAAGCCACTCTAATGCAGCTTTTTGTCACCACCTCATCACCAAAACTATTCTTGTCAAAGTTGATGACCTTCACCTTGCCACATTCAGCATCAGTGCAGTCCTAGTTTACACAACCTCCAGCATCATGTGCACAGTTGGTCCCTCCATCCTTCTTCACTTTCTTCATCTTTATTCCATAAATTCATCATCTCATGGTTTCTCCCTAGCTCAGAACCTTTGCCTCACCTCCCTCGTCTTGTAGTGCTGGATGATGCCCCAGGACTCCTTGTCTGTCCCTCTCTCCAACTCATGGAGACTCACTCCCTAGGCGAGGGATATGGGTCAAATGCGAAATCCCACGACCCATAGTGGAAGAGTTTCCCAAATGAAGAGAGTGTTATTGCCAGAAGGGAGGTGGGAAATCCTGCCAGATAAGCCAAGGCAATTGTTCCCACAGCCCCCTACTAACTCAGCCCTCAACCACCCTTGCCACCCAGCAGAGGACTTTGCCTCCAGCTACAAGGAGAAAATCAAGGTGTTAATTTTCCCTTTCCTGCACTAATCTTTATCTCTTTTCCTCCAGTTCAAAGCTACCTCTCCATTTGTTCCCTTGGTCCTGTTCTTTCATTGAGATCTTTCCATTAGCCTCTACCCAACGAGTCCTCACCATCCTAAAAATGTTCTAGCTCCTGCCTGTATTTCTCCTCCTCTTTTTGGTCAAGCTGCTTAGAGGTACAATTCACTATCCAGACTTACTCCCCATTGTCCCCTCCATGCCATAGCCACCTTGCTCCTGTCCCCACTGCCCTTCTGTTAACTCACCTCCTCTGACCCACACCATTTTGGCATCACTATGTGCTCTTCTCTGTACATGGCATGTAAAGTGATCTGAAACAAATAGAATAACTGAATTCTCAAAGCAATAGGTCGATGCTGCCTAAAAGATAAGCCTGGAATAGAAGAGCAGAGAAATATGGTTCTAATTTTCTCATATTTTAGTTTAGAAATATATATACATAAACATTTAATTTTGATTAATTTTATGCTAAATATCCCTGGTAGAAATAATCAACTAAAAATAACTGACAAAGTAAAAAATGTTCATGGAAAACGTCTAACAGAATTTTTTTGTTAAAAAAAAAAAAAAAAACTGAGGAATTACTACTTTGTTGAAAACTAAAAATTGTCCTGTGAAAAATAATCAAAAGCATGTGAAACTAGCCACAACTAAAATTTTGCATGATAAAAATTTTAAGAATTAAATTTGACAGACACATCAACAATCCTTGACTAAATTTGGGTCTTTAATATTTTAAACAGGCAAATTGGGCTTGGTTGACATAATGACTACAAAATAAAACAATGCAACAACTGCTAACTGGTAAACTGTCTCTGTAAATTTCCTGTGAAAAAGAATTTCTCCAAAGGAAAATAATTTTGATGAAATAATAATGAAAATGGAAAATAATGGATCATTTTAACAATTATGAATATAAAATTGATTTAGGCTTTGAATTGGCTTTATAGAATTAGCTCCATAAAATATGCTGTCAGGAAATTTTACCAAAGTGGGGATAACATTATTTAAAATGTTACCTTCACAAAGAATGAACATCCACAGAATCAAGTTAGCAGTGTACTTTCAATTCAGGAAGAGTTTCTCCATCTACCACACTAGTTTGACCATTTGCATATTTTATTTATTTATTGCCAATTACCACCTTAGACTGAAATTACAAACAGAATGTCATTTAGTTTACATTACATTGGGCAAAGTAGTCATACATCTTTGCATCCACAGTGACTAATATAAAGCCTAGCCTTTGTAAATGCCCAAAGGTTGTCTAACAAAAATGAATTCAGTAAGTCAATATCTGAGGACAGGATTTTTCAAATTTGCTGTACATCAGCCTTAAGGATGTTAGAGTATCCCTGAGATTCTCTTGGTTTCCCATTTGTTTGCCACCTCATGGTTGATAAGTGTCTGCTGTAGCTGCAGAATCACATTCAAGTTCAAGGCAAGAATAAAGGGGTCACCTTGAACGGTTTCTTTTATAGCAAAAGCATTCCAAGAAGTTGTCCCATAGATTTTCAAGGATGCCCCACTGGCTAGAACTGTGTTTGAGGCCATCCCTAAATGTAACAGCAAATGCTATCTTCTCTTGCCCCTGGTGAAAAGTGTAAAAAAGACTGAGAATGACTGTGGTTCAGCCAAACGACATCAGCCATATTGTGACCCTCAGCAAATCCTCATCTACCCTGTTCTCTGAAGAAGAAGAAGAATAGCAATACCTTTATATAGCACTAACCATGTGCCAAGGATTATTCTAAATGCTTCACACCTATTAATTTATTTAATCCTTACAGTAACTCTTTGGGATTCTATTATCACTATTTTATAGATGAAGAAACTGAGGCATAGATAGGGTCAGCAGTTTATCCAAAGTCACTCAAAAAGTAACAGCGTCAAACACACAATTTGACTTCAGAGTCCATGCTCTTAACCCAAACACTCCGTGGATTCAAAAATAGACTCATGGTGAGTGAGTCCCTAAATACGTAGTCACTGTCCAAGGCAGCTGTTGGCAATCTTTACTGCACTATAACAATGTCACCTAGTAAACAGACCTTCAAATACCTACTTTATCTTTCAACCTCTCTTTGAAATGCAGCCCCAGCACGGGGTAACTTTTTTAATATGCATTAAAATTCAAAACTTGTCCTGCTGCCCGATTTATTTTGAGCCTGTTATCTTTCGTCATACACATTGGCACATGAACCCCATCCACACTGCAGGCATGACAGAAAAGTCTTGCAAATGAGGTCCCAAGACAACAGTAGCCATGTCTTTATTACAGGCCTGTCTTCCAAAATGGGGGACATATTCAAATTCTCACTGAGCCCCTGAGGCCTCGCTAATGACTAAGTCTATTTCTTCTAACTAGGATATGTTCAGGAAGTTCAAACATCCCCAGATAAATTTTCCTTGGAGCTGCACATATGGCAATGAAAAGAAAACAAGGCCAAATGATAAAAATAAGATTTACCTCCTTCAGAGAACCTAAAAAGTTTTCTCTTCCCTAATCACAGCCAAGTGATATTATATCTGAATTATTTCTTTGCATGGGAATTTTAATATGAAGAACCAGGAATTAATGCCATTATTTTCAATTGTTAAAGAGTTGCTATGTATTTTCAGATTAAGAATAACTTTTTTCTTATAACAGAAGCCATATGTATATGTGTGTGTATATATATTTTTATATATATATATAAATATATATATACATATTCACTGGAGAAAATTAAGCCAAAAAAGAGAGAAAAGAATTTTAAAACCCACAATCAGATCATTCATAGAAAACCATCATTAATATCTTGGTATATGATATATATGATATTCCCACATCTATATGGGAATATATTATATACACATATATATATTTCCAACAACACAACTCTACACATGGACATCACCAAATGGTCAATACTGAAATCAGATTGATTATATGCTTTACAGCTGAAGATGGAGATGTTCTATAGAGTAAGCAAAAAACAAGACTGGCTCAGATCATCAGTTCATTATTGCTAAATTCAGGCTTAAATTGAAGAAAGTAGGGAAAATCACTAGGCCATTCATGTATGACTAAATCAAATGCTTTATGATTATTCAGCAGACGTGATGAATAGATTCAAGGGATTAGATCTGGTAGACAGATTGCCTGAAGAACTATGGACAAAGGTTCATAAAACTGCAGGAGGCAGTGACCAAAACCATCCCAAAGAAAAAGAAATGCAAGAAGACAAAATGGTTGTCTGAGGAGGCTTTACAAATAGCTGAGGAAAGAAGAGAAGCAAAAAGCAAGGGATAAAGGGAAAGATATACCTAACTGAATGCAGAGTTCCAGAGAATAGCAAGGAGAGATAAGAAGACCTTCTTAAATGAACAATGCAAAGAAGTAGAGGGAAACAGTAGAATGGAAAAGACTCTAGATCTTTTCAAGAAAATTGGAGAGATCAAGGGAACATTTTATGCAAGAATGGGCACAACCAAGAACAGAAACAGTATGGGCCTAACAGAAGCAGAAGAGACTAAGAAGAAGTGGCAAGAATACACAGAAGAACTATACAAAAAGGTCTTGATGACCTGGATAACCATAATGGTGTGCTCACTTACCTAGAGCCAGACATCCTGGAGTATAAAGTCAAGGGGGCCTTTGGAAGCCTTACTACAAACAAAGCTAATGGAGGTGATGGAATTTCAGCTGAGCTATTTCAAATCCTAAAAGATGCTGTCAAAGTACTGCACTCAATATGCCAGCAAATTTAGAAAATTCAGCACTGGCCACAGGACTGGAAAAGGTCTTTCCTTCCTGATCCCAAAGAAGGGCAATGCCAAAGAATGTTCAAACTACTGGATAATTGCACTCATTTTGCATACTAAAAAGGTTATGCTCAAAACCCTTCAAGTTAGGCTTCAGCAGTATGTGAACTGAGAACTTTCAGATGAACAAGGTGGGTTTAGAAAAGGTAGAGGAACCAGAGATCAAATTGCCAACATTAGTTGGATCATAGAGAAAGCAAGGGAATTCCAGAAAAACATCTACTTCACTGACTACACTAAAGCCTCTGACTGTGTGGATCACAACAAACTGTGGAAAGTTCTTAAAGAGATGAGAGTACCAGACCACCTTACCTTTCTCCTGAGAAACCTGTGTGTGGGCCAAGAAGCAACAGTTAAAACCTTACATGCAATAACTAACTGATCCCAAATTGGGAAAGGAGTACATCAAGGCTATATATTGTCACCCTGTTTATTTAACTTTATGCAAAGTACATTATGCAAAATGCCGGGCTGGATGAATCCCAAGCTGGAATTCAGATTGCCTGGAGAAATACCAACAACCTCAGATATGCAGATGATACCACTCTCATGGCAGAAAGTTAAGAGGGACTAAAGAGCCTGTTGATGAGGGTGAAAGAGGAGAGTGAAAAAGTTGGCTTAAAACTCAACATTCAAAACACTAAGATCTTGGCATCCAGTCCCATCACTTCATGGCAAATAGAAGGGGAAAAAGTGAAAGCAGTGACAGATTTTATTTTCTGGGGCTCCAAAATCACTGCTAATGGTGACTGCAGCCATGAAATTAAAAGATGCTTTCTCCTTAGAAGGAAAGGGATTACAAACCTAGACAGTGTAATAAAAAGCAAAAACTATGTTGCCAAGCACTAAAGAATTGATGCTTTTGAACTGTGATGCTGAAGAAGACTCCTGAGAGTCCCTTGGACTTCAAGATCAAACTGGTCAATTCTAAAGGAAATCAATGCTGAATATTCACCGGGAAGGACTGACGTTGAAACTGAAGCTCCAATACTTTGGCCACCTGATGCGAAGAGCCAAATCATTAGGAAAGACCCTGATGCTGGGAAAGATTGGAGGCAAAAGGAGAAAAGGGCAGCAGAGGATGAGATGTTTAGATGGCATCACCAACTCAGTGGACATAAATTTGAGCAAACTCTGGGAGATTGTGAAGGACAGGGAAGCCTGGCATGCTGCAGTCCCGGGGTCACAAAGAGTCAGACATGGCTTAGTTACTGAACAACAATAACAACATATACATATATATAATAAATCCCAGGTGGTTTCCTATTAGGCTCCATATTAACAACTAATGTAATTAGATAGGGTTAGTTCTCAGCTTCCAGGCAGTATCATTGATTACTCAGCCTGGGGGAGTATAGATGGGATTGAACTGGAGACAGACTTTTAGCAGGAAGCTGATAAGAGCAAAAGGAGATAAAGGTACTGACTTGCAGGCAAGGATCCTTAATCATAGGCCAGACCCACCAGAGGTAAGGCCAATTCCATTTGTGCCCCGAGAACCAGTGACACTTGACATAGTGGTAGTATCAGGGACATGGATCATTTCAGGAATTCCACCTGATAAGCACATGGGTAACAGAATGGGACCAAGCCCTGAGACATGGTAGCACCAAGGCTACCAACACCAATGGGCTGTTGTCAACCTTCTGAGACACAAAGCAGGGCTACCTCCCCAGCAAGACCGGGAACAGAGTAGGGTGAGAGTAGCTCGGAGATCCAGACAAGGGTAAGGCGGCATCAGGACGAAGAATGACTTTCAGGTTTCTGGTTTTGTGCAGCTGGATAGATTCTGGTGCGTTTTACTGAGAAAGGGAACTTAGAAGAGTCCAGCCTAAGAGGGGAAGTGGCAAGCTTACCTTTGCACACGTGAGCACGGGTGCCCTCTGGAAGATCCAGACAAAAGTGCTGAGAAGGCAGTTAAATAACAGGTGGATCTATGTATTCATGAACAGCTCTCTGGCCAAGGGAGACAACGTCCAAGAGGCAAGAATAGCCCTGCTCTGGGACTGGGTTGAGGGGTCCCCACTTACACTGTGGATCAAGTCCAAGGATATGCCTCTGTATCCAGGGATGTTAGTAATGATAGTAGTAAATGACATGATTCCATATTTAGTGTTAATATTATGACAGCTAGAATTTATCAAGTATCTATTACGTGTTAGGCATAGGATTATCTCATTTAGTCCAGACACAATCCTCTAAGGTGTGAACCATCAACATTATTCTCTCCATTTTAGAAAGGAACTTGAGTCGGAGAATTGAAGCAGTACAACGTCACAGATGGTAAGCACAGAAGCAGGACCCAACCCAAGTGTGTCAGACCTCCAGAGCTGAGATTGTACACCCTGACAGCAACCTGCTAGTAATAAACTCACAGGAGGGACTGGCAGTCTGGGCTCCGGGCAGAGTTCAGCCCAGCAGAGGCGGACTTGCACCATCTGAGTGAGGAAGGCAGTTGAGGGAAGCCAGAGCTGGGAACTTAGCAACAGTGACAGCCTTGGCATGGGGGGACATTTGGGCAGATAAGTTAGGCCTTTCGTTGCTGCTAGTATTATCTTGACACAAATTCCTCCATTTTAGTACACTTGGGATAATGTGGAGATATATAGGCAGAGCCTAATGATTAAGCTAAAATAAGTGTCTCCCTAAATCAGTGGTTATTAAATTTTATATGCTTAAGACTCCATAGGGAGGTTGTTAAAATTCTGATACTACAATCCCACCTCTAGAGACTCTGATTCAGTAGTTCTGAGGTCAGTGTTTTTACAAGCACCAGGTGACCTGGTCTGGATGGTATTCAGATCATACCTTGGAACCTTCTGGAAAAGCTTTCTCTTCTTGGCCTTTTATCAAAAACAGTTCCAGTGTCCCTGCTAATTCTCATGATGTCTTATCTATCTATGAAGAGGAAGGAAGTTTGCAATGACATGCAGCAACACTTACAGGAGGTAATAGCTACATCTCAGAATCTTTCACACTGCCTGTATCCCCGCTCACAGTAAAACACCATAAGGACCCTCTTCTCTACCACAAGGACCCTCCTCCCTATAGAGCAAAAAGATCTCTGGCATCTTCTGACAGGTTAAAAATGCTCAGAAATGATCAACAGTATTGGGGGAAATTTTTTCATTGATTCAAGAGAGAGAAATCTGAATTGATGACTTCAGTTTTTCAATAGCATAACCAGTTCTCTGACCCTAAAGATGAAGTGCCCAGAAACCAGAATTCCAAATGTCAATTCAATGACAGGCCCTCTTCCTGGTGGGTGGCAATGAGACAATCTGGGGTGGATGACAGGTACACAGTCCTTCCGTAGCTCTCAGGTGAACACATGACTGCATGGTGTGCTGACTCCCAGGTGTCTCTTCTGCTATTTGTCTGTGGGTTTTCCCCAGCTGGCATATATCGATTCCTTTTTTGTTGTTGTTGGCATATCATCACATAAGGTTGAAAACTTTGTACCTGAAAACACAGGTAACTTTATTTCATCTTTGTAACATGAATACCTATCCTAGTAGGTTCAAATACAAATTATGTCTACCAGTCTGCCCCCCACAAAATTCAAAGGTACAAACATACGAGGGCATTCAAAACTGAAAAGAAATAAGATGAGAGCACTGGCTTTAATTCTCCCAGTGACGGAGCCAGTACCAGTGATCACTTACTTGGCTAACCAGAACACAGGGTCTTATACACAGTGCTCCTCAATGGTTCTCAAACCAATGGATTGCAAAAGGAGTCAGCACCCAGAAACTCCTATAGCAATTTGACAATGACATGCCACCCAGGTGCACAATTAGTGGACTCATCTCCTTGAACAAGCTATGGATCAGTCGGGGTATGGAGCTCACCTAGTGAATTTCAGGTTGGGTGAGATGAACATCAGCACAAGTATGTGAAGGATCGGAAAAAACCAACTTGGTCCTGTGTCTCAGAGGGTTTGATACTAGGAGACATGACACCTAGCAACACCGTGAAATAGTGAGGCTTCATCAGGGGACCTAACTCTAGTCTCAGAATGTAAGGGCCCAAATTTCCATTATAGCAGGTGGCTTTCTCCAGCTGCCATTTCTCAAGTCCCATTTACATGATTTTATGTTCCAGAAGCAGTGTTGAATACTTACAAGAAAACTTGTACAACCTTGGTTTGAAGACTATGGGTGAAGATAGGAAATGGCCTTATGAACCAGAAAGCAAATTCCTGAACATCAAGCACAATCTTAGGCAGGAGAAGGAACCGACCCAGGACAGAAAACAAAAGCAGACCAAGATTAAGTGACAACTTTCACACCAGAAGTAAGCCAGAAGCGAAAAGGGCAAGCTATCCAAACATGCCTGCATCCTTGATGGAGTCATTCCCAGGAGCTATTCAACTTGTGAGAATTCTTTTCTTCACACTCACAACAGGGTTCAGAATGTGAGGCTTGGGGTCTGACTGAATCCCAGCTCCAACATTTACATGTGTGCCCTTGGGCAAATGATTTAACCCTGCTAAGACTCATTTTAACGAAGAAAATGAAAATTTTTTCTTAAATGATCGTAATAATAATGGTCAGTAGTATTAAAGAAATCACTAAATGTGAATTACTCTTCTAATAATTTATAATGTAATATTTCTTTTAATCATAACAGTACTGTGATAAAGGTATTATTATTATTATCGTCCATTTTCATAGCTGAGAAAACTGACTGTCTCGATTACTTTCAAGACCTGTAGTGCAAAGCAATTGTCTTTTATATTTGAAAAGCTAAAATGCATCATTTAGACTCTCAAAAGGCAACCTACATATATCATCTATATTTCTCATAAAACCACAAGTGAGAGCAATTACTAACTACTCCAAGCTCCCTTCTCTATGATGTTTCTTACTGCCTATTTTTTAAGTCCCTGGAGGAAGGGAGAAGATATATGTTTATACTTACAAATTCATAGAATATTACTAAAGGAGCACATGGGAAAGAGGGAATGGTGAGTGTATCCAGTAAGGATCAATACATTGCTGAGGAGAGAGGGAGGAAGAATTATTTTCCACTCTATATCCTTTTGAATCTTTTCTAATTTAAAACCATAGACACATATAATAATTTAAAATTCATTTAATTTTTAAAGAAAGAATGCTCAGGATGATTTGGTGTAATGTGAAAAATATTAGACAAAGATCCAAGAGATCCGGATTCTATCGCTTATGTACTATGAGATCATGGCGAGACACTTTATATCTTCTTGGATTTCACAGTTGTGAAATAAAGAAAATAATGCCTCCCAAACCACCTCATTGGGTTTATATGAGGGTCAAGTAAGATTACAGAGGCAAAGCTGCTTTCCAGAGGACAAAGCATTACACAAATGTAAGATATCCTTATTGTTATTGGAATCCATCCTCCTCAGTTGTTTTGGCTCCTAGAACACAGAAGATGGAAAAGTTTGGCTTAGAGAATCAGGAGTCATCTATTAGCAGAGTAAATGGTGCAGGTCAAACCTCTCTCTACTTTATAACGTGCTTCACTTCCCACTCCTCGATCCCCTCACCAAGCACAACAATAGCCTAGAGATGTGACAGGAAGAGCTAAGAGCAGGAAGCCAGCAAACAAGAGTCCATTGTGGAGTTGACCATCCATAGGAATCTCACCCAATAGTTTTACTTTTTGGACCTCAGACCTCTGGAGTTTGAGAGCATCTATTCACTGGGGATGCCTCAACATCTTAGCACTAATGACAACTACTACCGCTAAGTCGCTTCAGTCGTGTCCAACTCTGTGCGACCCCATAGACGGCAGCCCACCAGGCTCCCCTGTCCCTGGGATTCTCCAGGCAAGAACACTGGAGTGGGTTGCCATTTCCTTCCCCAATGCATGAAAGTGAAAAGTGAAAGTGAAGTCGCTCAGTCGTGTCCGACTCTTAGCGACCCCATGGACTGCAGCCTACCAGGCTCCTCCATCCACAGGATTCTCCAGGCAAGAGTACTGGAGTGGGGTGCCATTGCCTTCTCCGATTAATGACAACACTTTGACCTAAACATCACCTCCCCATATCCTACATCGATAGATGTGATGAATTCCAAATGGAGAAACATACCATTGCCAATCAGAAGAAAGGTGAAAGACCCAGCTCTAACTATCTGACCTCTCCAACCACCAAAGGAGGTTGTGCAAACAAGAGGAATTCCTCATCACAGATGGCCCTGTCATTAGATAGGACAACCCATGATGTCAGAGAGAAAAACACCAACCATGGAGCAGTTTTTGAACAATCTAAGGACTTCACACTTCTAGCACTGGAGCTGAATGCTATGGGCAGCCACCCTCAGCTCCACTAAACAGCCCTCTTAAGTCTCTCAAAAGTTCTTATTACATGAAGACATTTCTAAACATCATCTGAGAGGTTCTCCTTTCTAAAAACTCACATATAACAGCACTCTAAGAAGCTATTTCGCTTTTACCAGCTTTGCCTTGTCAGAGTAAACCATACTTAGTAAGCATTTATTGTGTATCAGACTCTTTCAGACATGTAATCTTGTTTATCCATTGAAACTTACCCCCAAAAAAGCATCAATTAACCCTGTTTTATAGTTAAGAAACCTGAGGTTCTGAGAGTCCTAACAGAATCTGTTCATAAATGTCCAGCTAAGTTCTGAATCCAGGTCCCAAAATACTAGATCCAGAGCTCCTTCTCCTTATTCTAATACCCCCAAATTAAACTGACCACAGAGTACTCTCCAACACTGAAACATTGTAAGTGAAATGTTTAGCTATACTATAGACAGAGCTAAATTTAAAGCAAAATTCGGACTGTAAATCAGATTGTCCAAGTTAAGGCATAAGCTTAAAATATATAAAGGCCTGACGCAGTGCAGGCAATGGTTAAACTTCACCTGAATTCTGTCACATCAGTGCCAGAGGAGATTGTGGCCCCTCTTTGGACCACTGTACACTGTTGTGCCAGTTGCACACTGCATAATAGTAAGCTTGGATGTAGCCCCCAGACATGTCAGTATACATCCTCAGCAACTGTCCACAGCACTTTACTTTCTCTTGGATATCACTTGCAATTGTGACTATAAAACATTAAAATGTAATCCTGTTTGGAAAGATGAACTCCCCAAATTCCAAATCCAGGAAGTTTAATTATTATTTAAAGGCCCAATATGAAAAAGAAAACCCCCCAAAAATTAGATTTTAACACTAATTTTAAGCCTGGAGATTATCTACAATTTTCTATACAGAGAAGAGTTGGAGGAGCCAAAGAACACGAGATGTGGAAATGATCACATCACTGTTTTATTCAGATGAACACAAGGCCAACACACCACTTTCCAAATAAACCATCCTCCTTGTCCCAGTCCTAGAGCTCCAAACCTCCCAAAATCAAGCCCTTTTACTTATTCTAACCACAGGATATGCAAAAGAGGTCAGGGAGTTATATCATTATTGTCACATCTTTGCATTTATCTTCTGAAATTCAGGGCCGAGGAACTGAACCAGAGCAATCCCAATTTCTCACTTTCTATTGTTGTAGAGGATACTATCTCCCATGAAGATTACAGGAAGTATCTAGACTGGAACCATCAGGGTTCTGTGGGCAAGCAGATGGCACACTTGAAATAAGATACTGTAAAGAACATTTACGTACAAAGCTACAGGTATAAGGGGAACCACAGGGCCAATACAGTAACATGAGGCTTATTAGTAGCCAAGGTGTTAGGCCTAAAGAGGAGAAAAAGAAGTTCCTAGAACCTAGAAGGAGAGAATGTATACAGGCCATATCTTGAGAAGAGCTGTGACTCATGGATGGATGGATATAGCAATCCAAGCAACCTAACAGCAGGGAACCTGGGAACGAATGCTGGTCCTCATTCATCCCTCTCCTCTGATCTGCTGGGACTCCATACTGAACAGACACAACTGGAAGCCAGAAGATAGAGATACCCTTCGTGTGAACCATGTGGTTGGTGTTCAGTCACTAAGTTGTGTCTGGCTCTTTGAGACTCCATGGACTGTAGCATACCAGGCTCTTCTGTCCTCCACTATCTCCCAGAGTTTGCTCAGATTCATGTCTATTCAGCCTGTGATGCTATCTAACCACCTCAATCTGTGTCGCCCCCTTCTCCTCGTGCCCTCAATCTTTCCCAGCATCAGGGTTTTTTCAATGAGTTGGCTCTTCACATCAGGTGGCCAAAGTCCTGGAGCTTCACCTTCAGCTTCATCATCAGTCCTTCCAATGAATATTCAAGGTTGATTTCCTTTAGGATTGACTGATTTGATCTCCTTGCTGTCCAAGGGACTCTTAAGAGTCTCCTCCAGCATCACTATTTAAAAGCATCAATTCTTTGGCTCTCAGCCTTCTTTATGATCCAACTCTCATATCCATACATGACTACTGAAAAAAACATAGCATTGACTATAAAAACCTTTGTTGGCAAAGTGATGTCTCTGCTTTTTAATACGCAGTGGGATCCATATGGATCAGCTTCTCAGAGCAGAGCCAGGTCAGGGTTAGGGGAGGGAGAAAATGGGGGAGAGAGATAAGGGGAGGTGGTAGGAACCAGGTGACTAAAAAAGGAAGTCTGAAGGAGGCGTAGGCCCACCCTCTCCCGACCCCTTGCAGGTGCGGCCCCACTGGGGTCCCCATTGTTTGCAGAGGCGGGGCAGTGCCCCCAGGGAGCAACCTGAGGGCCAGACGGCGGGGCTGGAAAGGGCAGCGCCCCCGCCAGTGTTTGGGAGGCTGCCCACGGAAGGCTGACACCCCCACGAGAGCTGTCCAGTCCTCTCGGCCCACGGGCTCGGACAGCTTTGGGTGGTGGAAGACTGGGAGCGAAGGAAAGAGGGTTTTCCTTGCCAGTGAATCGTGTAGAGTACACTGCCAGTCTCTTGTCTTCTCTTCACCATGGCTTCTTCTGATATCCAGGTGAAGAAACTGGAGAAGCCTTCCTCAGGCCAGGCTTTTGAGCTGACTCTCAGCCCTCAATCAAAAGAATCTGTCCCAGAATTTCCCCTTTCCCCTCCCAAGAAGGATCTTTCCCTGGAGGAAATTCAGAAGAAATTAGAAGCTGCAGAAGAAAGACGCAAGTCCCATGAAGCTGAGGTCTTGAAGCAGCTTGCTGAGAAAGGGGAGCCCGAGAAAGAAGTGCTTCAGAAAGCGATAGAGGACAACTTCAGTAAAATGGCGGAAGAGAAGCTGACCCACAAGATGGAAGCCAATAAAGAGAACAGAGAGGCACAGACGGCCACCAAGCTGAAGGACAAGCACGTTGAAGAAGTGAGGAAGAACAAAGAATCCAAAGACCCTGCTGATGAGACTGAAGCCGACTAACTTGTTCTGAGAACTTTCTCCCCCTCCCCTTCCTAAATATCCGAAGACTACTGGCCAGTGTCATTTTACTTTTGCCCTCCTGACAAATATTCTAGAAGCTGATGTAGGACTGTATAGGTAGATCCAGATGGTATGATGTTGTTTTAGGGGCTAAAGGGGAGAAATGAAAAGTGTTTTACTCTTTTTCTAAAGTGTTGAAGTCTTTCTAATGTAGCCATTTTTCTTGTTGCATCTTTTCTACTTCAGTACACCTGGTGTGCTGGGTTAATGGCTAATACTGCATTGGCTCCGTAAACATGTCTGTGAAATGAGTATGTAGTGGCTTCTTTCAAATTGTTAGATGCTGAATATCTGTTCGCTTTTAAATCCCAGTTCTGTCCCGATCTTACAGACGCTACTGTACTTGAATGGTTAATAAAACTGCACAGTGCTGTTGGTGGCAGTGGAAAAAAAAAAGAAGGAAGTCTGGCACAGCACCTGAACTATCTTTAGAATAAATGCACCTTAATAACATTTCCACCATGGTGTGATCACTCATCTAGAGCCAGACATCCTGGAATGTGAAGTCAAGTGGGCCTTAGGAAGCATCACTACGAACAAAGCTAGTGGAGGTGATGGAATTCCAGTTGAGCTATTTCAAACCCTAAAAGATGATGCTGTGAAAGTGCTGCACTCAATATGCCAGGAAATTTGGAAAACTCAGCAGTGGCCACAGGACTGGAAAAGGTCAGTTTTCATTCCAATCCCAAAGAAAGGCAATGCCAAAGAATGCTCAAACTACCACACAATTGCACTCATCTCACACGATAGTGAAGTAATGCTCAAAATTCTCCAAGCCAGGCTTCAGCAGTATGTGAACCGTGAACTTCCTGATGTTCAAGCTGGTTTTAGAAAAGGCAGAAGAACCAGAGATCAAATTACCAACATCTGCTGGATCATGGAAAAAGCAAGAGAGTTCCAGAAAAACATCTATTTCTGCTTTATTGACTATGCCAAAGCCTTTGACTGTGTGGATCACAATAAACTGTGGAAAATTCTGAAAGAGATGGGAATACCAGACTACCTAACCTGCCTCTTGAGAAACCTATATGCAGGTCAGGAAGCCAGAGTTAGAACTGGACATGGAACAACAGACTGGTTCCAAATAGGAAAAGGAGTATGTCAAGGCTGTATATTGTCACCCTGCTTATTTAACTTATATGCAGAGTACATCATGAGAAATGCTGGGCTGGAAGAAGCACAAGCTGAAATCAAAATTTCCAGGAGAAATATCAATAATCTCAGATATGCAGATGACACCACCCTTATGGCAGAAAGTGAAGAGGAACTCAAAAGCCTCTTGATGAAAATGAAAGAGGAGAGTGAAAAAGTTGGCTTAAAGCTCAACATTCAGAAAACAAAGATCATGGCATCTGGTCCCATCATTTCATGGGAAATAGATGGGGAAACAGTGGAAACAGTGTCAGACTTTATTTCTGGGGGCTCCAAATTCACTGCAGATGGTGATTGCAGCCATGAAATTAAAAGACACTTACTCCTTGGAAGGAAAGTTATGACCAACCTAGATAGCATATTAAAAACCAGAGATATTACTTTACTAACAAAGGTCCATCTAGTCAAGGCTATGGTTTTTCTAGTGGTCATGTATAGATGTGAGAGTTGGACTGTGAAGAAAGCTGAGCGCCAAAGAATTGATGCTTTTGAACTGTGGTGTTGGAGAAGATTCTTGAGAGTCCCTAGGACTGCAAGGAGATCCAACCAGTCCATTCTGAAGGAGATCAGTCCTGGGTGTTCATTGGAAGGACTGATGCTAAAGCTGAAACTCTAGTACTTTGGCCACCTCATGTGAAGAGTTGACTCATTGGAAAAGACCCTGATGCTGGGAGGCATTGGGGGCAGGAGGAGAAGGGGACGACAGAGGATGAGATGGCTGGATGGCATCACCAACTCAATGGACATGAGTTTGGGTAAACTCTGGGAGTTGGTGATGGACAGGGAGGCCTGGCGTGCTGCAGTTCATGGGGTCACAAAGAGTCGGACACGAGTGAGAAACTGAACTGAACTGAATAGCATCTCCATCCATTTCTGACTCTGTTTTTCATCTTCATGCACATGGCCCATTAACAGACTTCTAGATTTTACTCAATCTGTTTTTTTCAATTTTGAGGACAGAGATCTAAAGTCATCTTCACAAATACAATCCACACTTAAGCCATTTATCCTTTAGCACATAGCCCCTGGGAAAATCGTATTTGAAAAGGGTATTACCTTTAAATAATAAAGGTCATATTTATTTTTATTTGTGGGAAAAGGTATGTTTAAGTTCTTTCAATTCTCCTTGAAGAAAGTGCTATAAATTACTCCCTCCAGCTTGCCCAGTAGGGCCATGAGACACTGTGATCTTGACCACTGGGAGTTTGATGGAAAATAGTGACATTGCTTGGGTCACATGTTCCTGTTTCATTAAACTTTCATTTGACTGCACTCTGATTTCTTCCTGGAATCACATTTTAAGTCCTCTCCTCAGTTATTCCACCAAAACTTGGAGGTAAAATGTCCAATTAACTCAGCTAAGGAGCATTGTCTGCCCAGGCATCAATCCACTCTCCATTCCACTCCAAGCCACTCAGGGAGCCCTTGGATCCCTCTAGAGCAGGGGTCCACAATCTCTGGGATCTGATACCTGATGGTCTGAGGTGGAGCTGATGAAATAATAATAAAGTGCACAATAAATGTAATGCACTTGAATCATCCTGAAACCAACCCTCCCCTTCCCAGGCTGTGGAAAATTTGTCTTCCATGAAACTGGTTCCTGGTGCCAAAAAGGTTGGGAACCACTGCTCTGGAGGCTCCCATACCTCACCAAGCCTCAAAATCAAAACCTGTATAGTATGTGGGCCCAAGGGAGGGGGAAAGTTGAGGAACACATCCTCCACCAGCCTAGGGGTGAATGCTATCCCTTTATTTGTTTCTCTGTAAACTTGACAGAGAGGTAGGACTAAGGTCAATAAATGAACCGTCGACCTGGAAACAGCACTCTAGGAAATACCATGTTTCACTGAATCTGAGATGTCTAAGAATTTGTAGGCCACACCACTATTTTATGAACCACTGAGAAAGAAAAAGTACCACCAATCAGTGACAGCAACTCCCTGCTTCTTTGAAATTGACTTATTCTAAGGGCTTTGAGAACTCCTTCTGCCCTAACGGGCATCACTTGCTCTGTTCAGGCAATTCTTTTGCACACATTTCAGTAACACATGTAACACAGCTCTAGCTACTTATGGGCTTTTTCTTTCTTACATCCCATAAAACCCTTGAAAACTATGAAATTGCAGCCATTCTGCCAAGATGAATATTTGCTTCACCAACATCAAAATTATGCCTCGTTGCTCTGTTTTGTGCCTTTGTGTACACAATTACTTGGTTCCAGAGCTGAATCATTATGTAAACTTTTCTGAAAATATTTTAAACAGCACTAAGTAGTACCCACAATGAGCATAACTCATTTAAAATGAGGATTCTGTGACCAGCAATGACCAAGTTCATACCTCCCCAGGAAACAGCAACCACTGCCTCGCTGGTGGCAAAAATAAAACCCACCATTTGTAAATCATCTTAATTTTGGAGATGCTGAAACACATGTGGGAAGGGGGCAGGGCACATCTTAGAATCATTGAAATATGATATATGTTTCAATATAACTATGTTTTACTGGCTAGTACTGTATAGTAAGGGTACATTTTGAAACATTTGACCTTAGAAGGTATGTGGGTTGGGTTCCAGCAGAAAATAGATGGCACACATAAAAAGGGGTGATTAAGGGAATTTCATGAAGATATTATTTAATCAAGGTATAAGTAGATTAAGGAAAAACAACAAGCATCTCTGGCCAGCAAAACCAGAAGACTGCTATGACCTTTGGGCCTCAGAATGTAATAGAAAAGGGTTTACATGAACCCAGAGAGACCCTCAGTGTAGAAGGGAGTCATTTCAACAGGAGCCAAGGCCTTTGGTAGAGGAAGGCAGCTTCTTCCAGGCAACCAGACAGGCAGGGAGTAGAAAGCATAAATATAATGACCCTCTGTCTGTCTGTCCTCCAGTCTCCCGCCTTTGCCCACACCACATCAGGGATGGAGGTCACCCACAGAGCCAGCCCCCCAGGCCAGGGGGCAGGGTAGACTTTGGAGTGGGGGTGAAAGAGAATACCCAACACTGAGGGTTCACCAGAAAGCCGAAAAGCTTTGAAGTGAGGGATTTTGTGGTTGCCTGATAACACTTTTATGAGCAAGGTAGGCGTTTCATAGCTCCTAGAAGAAAATGATTATGAACAGAAAGGACCTGAGATTTTGAACTTGATTGCCCATTTACCTGAGTGTCAGATCAGATCCAAATTTGTGTTCTGAAAAAAAAATCTTATCTCTAACTCTAGCTGCTTCATCTGTGTAAGACTGAGACAGGTAAATGGTAGCTAGACAGGTACAGACAAGCAGGCTACCCTCGCCTTGTCCCCGCAGGCCACGCCAAGTGACTTGGATGAAAACAACCAGTTAGAATGAGATGAGCTTAGTGGCTCAAAAAGCCAAATTTTTTTTTTTAATTGAAGTATAGATGGTTTACAATGTTGTGTTAGCTTCTGGTGTAAAGCAAAGTGGTTTTGTGTTTTTTTTTGTTTGTTTTTGGTTTTTTTTTTTTCAGATTCTTTCCCATTTTAGGTTATTTCCATTATAGGTAATTATAAGATACTGAATATAATTTCCTGTGCTATTCAGTAGGTCCTTGTTGTCTATTTTTTTTTTTTATTTTGTATTGGAGTGTAGCTGGTTATTAGCATTGTGATAGTTTCAGATGAACAGCAAAGGAACTCAGCCATACATGTACATGTATCCATTTTCTCCCAAACTCCCCTCCCATCCAGGCTGCCACATAACACTGAGCAGAGTTCCCTGTGTATACAGTAGGTCCTTGTTGGTTATCTATTATAAATATAGCAGTGTGTGCATGTTGATCCCAAACTCCTTAACTATCCCTTCCCCCAATCCTTTCCCCTTGGCAACCATTCCCTAAGTCTGTAAGTCCCCTTCTCTAAGTCTATAAGTCTGTTTTGCAAAATAAGTTCATTTGTATCATTTCTTTTTAGATTTATCTACTTTTACATAGTAGTATGTGTCTGTTAATCTCAAATTCCTAATTTATCCCTCCCCCTCTTTAACCTTTGGTAACCATAAATTTGTTACCAATGTCTGTGAATTTCCTTCTGTTTTGTCCACAAGTTCGATTGTATTGGGTTTCCCTGGTGGCTCAGACAGCAAAGAATCTGCCTACAGTGTGGGAGACCTGGGTTCAATCCTTGGGTTGGGAAGATCCTGGAGAATGGAATGGCTACCCACTCCAGTATTCTTGCCAGGAGAATCTCCATGGAGGAGCCAGGCAGGCTACAGTCCATGAGGTTGCAAGAATCAGACAAGACCACCACCACCACTAGACTGTCTTCTCCACTAGAATCAAAGTACCTCTGTCCAGCACTCTATCCTCAGTGCCCAAAACTCTACTGGGCAATAAATAAACGATGGAATTTGTCCAAAGACTTGGGGTCACTGAATGGACAGGACTTCCTTCCAAATGGTCTGTCTAGAGTCCTTCCTCTTCCCCCCTTCTCCCCGACAACTCCCGGCACACAGGACTGCCTCTAAGATGATCCTCCCCACTCTGTGGATGGGGAATAGAGTGGCATTTATTTACACTTGTATCCCCAGTGTCCCCACCCAGGTTGGCTGAACTGAAAGAAAAGGTGCATGCCACTGAGCCAAAAAAGGAAAATTCTGCACCTTATCTCCAGTCCCAGCCATTCTAAGCTGGGTAGAAACTTAGTTCTGCTTCCCCACGAAGCAGGAGAAGCCACTACTGTTGGCATTCAGAAGACAGGGACAAAGGCAGCATCATTACCCGGAGGTGTCAGGCTCTGGACTTGTACCAGCTTTCCCTCCCTTCCCACATTATTCATCTTTCAGCTGAATCACAAAAAGAAACAGGATGTACAAAGCCACAAACAGTATCATCTCTTTCTCCTGGGGAATATAGCACCACTCCTTTTGTATAATCTCCTGAAGCTTTTATACATTTCCTTCCTCTGGTGCTGTTTTCTGCTTCTCCCAGCCTTTCTAACTCCTCCTTGATTTTCTTTCTGCCAGAGAATTTATTCACTGTGAGCACGTGCACACGTGTCTTTTAAAGCACAACGCTGGCTGCATTCCCAGCAAGGGAGGAAGCAGCTTTGTGGCCCAACTAATTCAATAAGCTTCAATTATTCATGGAATATTTATTAGGTGGGACGAAAGCAATGGTTCCACCACTTGTTATTAGCCCACGAATCTATCAGAGGAGTAAATTAATGTCCTGTCACCAAAGAAGTCTCCGGATCCTCAAACACAGGAGTGGCTAATGACAAAAGATTGGAAACTGTTTTACAGAGGGGTCATGACACACATCACTTATACCACAGAAAACAGAAAATAGGGTTGGGAGCCGAGGAAGACGCAAGCAGAGAAGTAGGAAAGGGCACACAGTCCCCTGAGCTCTCTTTATCCCAAAAACTTCAACCAGGCAGCCCCAGGGTCAGTTGTTTTATATGCTTTTATGAGACACTCAGGTACAGCCATTGGAGGAGACACAGGAGAGGCTCAGGAAAATAACATGCATTATACTCACAGGCCCTAGAGACAGGAGGCATGCCGCATCATGCAGGACCACATAGGAATTCACCAACGTGGTCTGGAGACAAAAGGCAGAAGGAAGAAGCACTTAGGCCACGGGGGCTACTGGGGTGTCCTTGGGAAAGGCAAGGTAAGGCAGGGGGAAGCAGTTCAGGATGGGCTGGTTTGAAAAACTTCTGCAGGCTTTGGGCTATCGGGTTGGTCCCTCGTTGCCTGGTACCTAGCCCTGGAATGGTTAAGACAGAGGAATATTGCCTCCAAGAATGTTTGGGCCAGAGAGAGGAGATGTGGCTCTGGAAATCAAAAGCATGCACCCAAGCTGAGCCTTTGCTATCTCTAAAAATCAGCAGTCTCTCCCCCACCAAAAAGGTTTTCTAAGATGTCAAAAATCATAATACACAGAAAATGTTTAAATATATTCATTGCACCAGCCTTCTAGTGGAACAGAGCCCAGCACCATCAAGCTCCATATATCTGCAGGGACAGAGGGAAGGGAATATCTGTACAGGCATCACCAGGATGCTCTCCTGTCAAGGAAGTGGACCCTTTAGAAATGGAAGTTGTGGAGCTCAGGGGCTAGAATCAGTCTGTTTTCTCAATCCAGGTAACCCAGACCGGTTGAATCAGGTCTCTGCTAAGCTCCTAAAAGGTGAAGAGAAAAAAAAAAAAAAAAAAATGAGACTCTAGGGCCATGGGACTTTCCTCTCCTTGGAAGCTAAATGAGTTCATTTCCCAGTGAACAGAGCCTGGAGATCCTGAGTCCACTTGAGAAGCAACCAATGAGGACTGAGTCCTTCATGAGCTCTTCAGTCTCAGGGGTGCACAGTAGCTAGTTTGGGATTCATGGTCAGTGGGATTTGACATGATGACATAAGTTTCATCAAGCACACAGGTACAGTGAATACACTGGTGGTTGCCAGGGGCAGGGAGTGGGGGTGGGGGGCCAAAGAGGAGGAGGGAGTCAAAAGGTATAAACTTCCAGTAATAAATACATCATGGGGGTGTGATATACAGCATGGTGACTATCATTAATAATAGTTTATTGCATATTTGAAAGTTGCTAAGAGAGTGGATCTTAAAAGTTCTCATAACAAGAAAACACAATCTATAACTATGTATGGTGAGAGACACTATGGTGATCATTTCACAATATATACAAGTATCAAATCAATATGTTGCACACCTGAAACTAACATAATGCTATGTCAGTTATCATCTCAATTTAAAAAATAAATAAATAAAATGTAAGTTGCATTATTTTTCAGGTAAGGTGAAACTAACAGATGAGGAGATGACTGCCATTGGAAAGATAGTTTGGTATACTCAGATTCCAAAAGGACGGCATGTCTGTTGGGACCACTCAGGGAAGAATCGGGGTCAGTTAGGAGGTAGATGGAGGTGGGGAAAAGTAGACAAGAGCTTTTTCTGTGATTTTTACAGGAAAGAATGAGAGGCAGGGTAAGCAGGCTTCAGGCTGGCTAGTTTGAAAGATTTCAGTAGGCTTTCAGTGGAGCGTAGTGGCTGCCCTTACTTGTCTGGTACCTGACGCTGAGGTGACTAGGACAGGCAGATAGTGGCCTGGGATATAAAAGCTCCATAAAGAGGTAACTGGGGTGGGCACTGGGCTGGATGGTTTCCATATGAAAGGCACCCTAGCCCCCCTGTCAATTACTACCTCTAGGAACAGGCCAACCCTGAAAAAGGCAGGCCCTCCAGTGTCAGCAAGACCTAAGACATCAAACATCAAAAATACAGAAAAATAGTTTCAGGTGTACAGCAAAATGATTCCGTTATACATATGCATGGATCAACTACACTTCAATATAAAATAAAAAGTTTTTGCAAATAAGTAAATAAAGTCCGAACTGTGGTGTTGGAGAAGACTCTTGAGAGTCCCTTGGACTGCAAGGAGATCCAACCAGTCCATTCTGAAGATCAGCCCTGGGATTTCTTTGGAAGGAATGATACTAAAGCTGAAACTCCAATACTTTGGCCACTTCATCTGAAGAGTTGACTCATTGGAAAAGACTCTGATGCTGGGAGGGATTGGGGGCAGGAGGAGAAGGGGACGACAGAGGATGAGATGGCTGGATGGCATCACTGACTCGATGGACGTGAGTCTGAGTGAACTCCGGGAGTTGGTGATGGACAGGGAGGCCTGGCGTGCTGCGATTCTTGGGGTCGCAAAGAGTTGGACATGACTGAGTGACTGAACTGAACTGAATAAGAAATATACAGAAAATTAAAAGATGTACTTGATATAATGTGTCCCCAGGCTGATTGCAGAAACCTGGGGAAGACTTCTCCATGTGAATGAAGGCCTGAATCCAAGGATGGGGCTGCAATCTAGGACTCCTGGAAAGGGTGATGGGGAAATCTACCTAGAACTTGAACTAGGCCTTTATAAGTAGAGTTGATCAGGAAATGAAAGTGGTAAAGAGATGCTGGGATAAGAAGGAGGCAATGGAGGGAAGTGAAGGGAAGAACAACTACCAAGTAGTGAAATGGTCTGAAAGTGAAGAAGTGAAGAGACCCTGTGGTCGCCTGTGATCACAAAAGCCATTCCTTTTCTCTGACTCTCGTTTAAATTAAGTATTGAATATATGCAAAAGAATATTAAAACATCTGTCTGGGGCCAATGGAAACAGCCCACTACCTCACAGGTGGTAGTGAGGATTACATGAAGGAATACTTAGACAATGGCTAGCACAGCGCTTGCACAGAGGAGGTGCCAGGGAACATCAGCTTCTTGCCACCCACTCCTTCCTCCCTCCTCTTTTTCTCCCTCAATCTTTCCCCCACATCTGCCTTTACCCAGTCCAACCTCTGGGTAGTCTGACAGCCCCATTCTCAGAGATGCAGAATCCCCTCTGTCGGGAACTGCATGTTTGTGTTTCCCCCCAAACTCATGTTGAAGCCTAACTCTCAGGGTGATGGCATTCGGGTGGGGCTCTGGGAAGTACTTAGGTTTAGACGAGGTAATGAGGGAGGCATGTCCTCTTGTAAGACAAGGACAAGACTTGACCTCCCTCTCTCTCAAGCACATGAGGACACAGCCATAAAGAGGCGGCAGCAGGTGGCTGTCTGCAAGCCTGGAAGAGAGGTCTCCCCAGAACCCAACCAGGCAGGCACGCTATCTCAGAAATCTAACCTTCACCGTGAGAAATAAAAGTCTGTTGTTTAAGCCACCAGCCTATGGCATTTTGTTATGGCAACCCTCACTGATAAAGACATCCTAAACCTCCTGAAAGAATAAAACCCTTAGTTCCAAAACAGGAAAGGAAGATGAATGTGCCTTTGATGAAATACTTCTGTGCCATAAAGATTAGTAAAATGTCTTTCCTTTAATGAATTAAACTAGACAATTTAAAACCAGAAATCCCAGAATGCTGAGATCTCATAGGCTAATGATCTGAGAGGTTAAGACCCACATCAGCACAGACTGCTGGGGAACCAGATGCCAATATTTCTCAAAATGTAGCTCCTAAATCCCCTGGAGGAGGGCATTGCAACCCACTCCAGGATTCTTGCCTGGGGAATCCCCATGGACAGAGGAGCCTGGCAGGCTACAGTCCACAGGGTTGCAAAGAGCTGGGCACAACTGAGCAACTGAGAACACACACACAGACCACCTTTATCAGAAATTACAGAGTGTCTGTTATGAAAATCAGATGTCTTGTGTCAAAATAAAATAAAATACATAGAAACAAACCTAACCAAAGAGGTGAAAGACTTATAGAGAGCTATAAAATATTGATAAAGGAAACTAAACATGATTCAAAGAAATGGAAAGATACTCCATGTTCTTGGATTAGAAGAATTAATACTGTGAAAATGACTGTACCACTCAAAGCAATATACAGATTTAATGTAATCCCTATCAAATTACCCATGACATTTCTCACAGATCTAGAGCAAGTAATTCTAAAATGTATATGAAACCACAAAATATCTAGACTTGCCAAAGTAATTCTGAGGAAAAAGGACAAAGCTGGTATTATGTATTATATAATAGCATTTACATGTGGGATCTAAAAAGGCAATACAAATCAACTTATTTACAAAACAAAAAACAGACCCACAGATGTAGAAAACTAACTCATGCTTAGCAAGGGGGAAAGGCAGGTAGTAGGGGAGCACATAATTAGAAGTATAGGATTAAGAGACACACTGCTGCATACTTGCCTGGCAAGGGAGATACCATGATCAAGAGACACACTGCTCTATATAAAATAGATAAACAACAAAGATTTACTGTATAGCATGGGGAACTATATTCAATATTTTATAATAACCTTTCATGGAGAAGAATCTGAAAAAGCAGATAGATAATCAGAATCACTTTGCTATACACCTGAAACTAGCATGATATTTTAAATCAACTATACTTCAATTTAAAAAAAATCAGATGTCTGCAACCTATTACATAGAATGCAGTAGTTGGGATCCTAGAAGTCTATATTTTGCAAGCTCCCCAAGGCTGTCTCATGAACAGTATGGCACACCCTCTGACCACCACCAGCCCATCTCTACTGAATACTACAGACTGGGACATTGAAAACCTTTTCTAAACTCTTGCACTAAGAATGTGGTCTGCACTCCAACAGCATCACATCACTTGAGAGACTCTTAGAAATGCAGAATCTCAGGCCCCAGCCAGACCTCGTACCTCAGAGTGCATCTGTCCATTTGAGTTTGGAAACCATGCTCTGCTCCAGTGAATCCAGACTGATCCAGGCCTGTGAATGCCTTCAGGATCTGCCTAGGAGTTTCTACTGTCAAGATTTCAAAATCAAATTAAGCTACTCAGACAGGAACGAAGGGGAGTGTAGAATAGACAGAGAGGAAAATAATGTTTTCATGAACTGAGTGACCCACATATCCATTTTACACCTTTTGCAGAGACTACAGGGTGTCCCCTACTAACCATTCTTCTCTGCTTTATTTAATAGGACCCCTGGTGTTTAGCTGGTATTTGACTGCCCAACACAGAAACCACAGTATTCAGCCACCCTAAGCTGAAAGTGTGTTCATGGAAGTTCTGGCCAGGGAGATGTAAGCAAATGTATCCTTTGCCAGTCCTGGGAAGTGTCCCTATAGGAATAGGGCATGCCCTTCTTCATCCTTTCTTTGCCCCTGGCTAGTATGTAGACTAGATGGCTAGATGGCTAGAGCTCAAGCAGCCATCTGGGACCATGACGTGGAAGCTACATGATGAGAATGTGGTCCCTGGCAATATCATGAACTAGATATCTACCTCTTGACTTCTTAACTTACTATTTTGTTTGTGCCATTTTAATTGGGGTTTTCTTTTACTCTCTGGTGAACCAGTTTTTATTTATGTCCCCTTTACACTATAGCCTGGTTCAGGTGACACTAGCTAAGTGACCCCTTTGTTCTCAGAAAGGCAGAGTATCTTGACTATAAGAAAAAAATCCCATTATTCAGGGGGATTTAGTACCATTCTGGGCTTGACTATCTCCCAGCCAGTAGCAAATGGAGAGGGAAAGGGGAGTCGGGAGCAGAGCATTAAGGACCTACCCTTTCTTCTACAGAAGCTATGCTTAACCTTTCTGTTGCCATAGATACCTCCAGAAAGAACCTTAATCCTCTTGGAGCTCTTGCCAATATTTCTTTCTGCTTGTAGCTGGCAACTCTAACCTATATTTCTCTTACTGCAATTTAGACAAGTCCCTCTTCACCTTTAGAGGAAAAACAAGCACAGAGACTGCCTGCTACAAACAACCTTTCAATATAAAATCCTCTCTTCATCCATTAGATAAACTCGTATTTGAGGGTATATTATGTGCAAATTACTGTGGTAGGCATGGGACAGAATAAAGTCTTCCTGAAAGCTGTTTTTGATTAGTGTATTGTCTCTAAAAGCCAACTCCTCACTCCAGGCAACGGGCCAATTAATTATCTCAAAGCCAAGTTTGAGCCTTGCCCTTGAAAATGTTATGCAAGGATTAGACCCTTCTGCAAATCAGAGGGGGGAAAATGCCCTTTTTTTCCTGATACATAATTACCTTCCTTATGCTTCCTCTCAAACTCTTAAATGACTTTTCATGACACTCATATAAATTACCCTTCTTTCAATGACACAGGAGACATTCTCCAAAGGGATCTAATTGCCCTCTCACACTCTCTTGGCTCTCTCTCATACACACACACACACACACACACACACCCCCTAAGAATACATGAAGAGCTGAGTGCAGTTTCTGGCATGTTCAAAGTGTTCAATAATTTTCCCCAAATCTGATTTCCTTGGTTTTATGCTTTATGTTCTATATTTTATCTCTTACAACATACCATGTAATAAATACTTATATTAGTATGTATCATGACTATTTTATTCTTCTGTTTCTAATATTGCTGCAAATTACCAGTTACACTTATCTTCAGGCGATTCACCCAGAAAAAGCACTTTCATTCAGGGTACAAAGAAATCATATAGAATGTCTACCTGTCATTGAAATGTGTTTCTGTGGTCACATTTGAATGTGGAAATGTCTCTTCTAAAACTGTTACAAGAAATCTCTTTGACTAAGTTGAGTCACGAAGCCATGAAGATCTGCACCAGAAGCAACTGCAAGGCTGGCTGGCTTCCCCAGGACTGTGGTTTGGGTTGAAAGGAAGAAATCAGACAAACACCCTGTTAATGGGGTGTGAAACGAGGATGCTTCTGCTAACCAGGAGGCAACCTCCTTTCCGGACACAAGCAAATGGGACTCCCTTCTTCACAGCTTGCTTCACTAAGTCCTTGACAGCTAATGAATTATTTTAATTCGAAAGGGCTTTTCCAGAACAAAAGATGAAGCAGCTATAGAGCATTCACATGGTGATAGGAAAAAGCATTAACTAAACAGAGAATCCTGCATTTAGGAAATAAGGAGTCCAAAATCGCCCCACCCCACCCCTGAGCCCCCCAAGGGTGTAACCCAACTCCCTTTCTTGGAGTGGCTGAGCTGGAGTAGGCCAACATTGGTACCTTAAACTTGACCCGCTCACCCTGTGTAACAGTCTGAGGCAGAAGGGCACATAATCCAGTAGTGTAAGAAGCCTGAAGGTAACATTTCAGTGCAGGTCCCTCTATAGAAAAGGAAGCAACTGGGGTTAACTTCTAAATCCTGGGCTTTGTGTAAACAATTTAGACACACTTAATGGCATGTTTACTGAGAAGGAAATTTTCTTACTCATTTCTTTTTTACAATTCTGAAGTTATACGCATAATAAAAAGAAACAGAGCCTTTCCATTCATCTGGTTTATGCACTATTTTTTCTTATCCCTTTCTCTCAACATCCTGTTGGGCTTACTCTGCTAAGAAAGCCTCTTGCATATTTGGGGTTTGTGAGGGGAGCAGGACACGGGGAAGGGAGGATGTAGGAAAGCTCTTGATGAATTTGAACAGGAAATGTCTTTAACAAATGAAGTCTCTCTTCCCTTGCCTAATTCTGAAATGCCTCTGGCTCGAAAATCCCCCATATGCTTGTTATTTATGTATACCACGCAAATTCTAAACAAAGAGTTCCATTCTTGGTCCCCCTCCACACACCCTGGAGCAGCAAGAAAATTTTCCACCAGAGAGATATAGGGAGATCCGGAGCAGAACAAAACCAATGGTCACTGCACAAAGCCTTCTGGGCAAAAGCCAAATCGAAGGTTGTGTATGAACCACACGGGGCTGATTAACCCTGCGTGATGAATTTGCTCTCTTCCAGCAAGTCCAAGCCTTTGAGGAGGTGCCTGGATCATTTTGTAAGGCTGCATGGCTTACACAGCTGAAATGTCTTGCCTCATAGTTTCAGAGGCTGGAAGTCTGAGTCGGAGGTCTTAGCAGTCTTGGTTCCTCCTAAGGCTGGGAACTCTGTTCTGTGCCTCTCCCCCAGTTCCTGGTGGTTCGCTACAATCTTTGGTAACTCTTGGCTTGTAGAAGCATCATCCTGATGCCTGCTTTCCTGTTCACATGATGAACACTTTCTGTGTCTATGTCCATCTCCCACATTTCCCCTTTAGGTAAGGGCATCAAGTCGTATTGAATCAGGAACCCCTCTAATGACCTCACCTAAGTACTTAACATCTGCAAAGACCTTATTTCCAAGTAAGGTCACATTCACAGGCACTGGGGGTTAGGACTCCCAACATGAATTTGGAAGACAGCACAATTCAGTCCTTAGTGGGGGCCAGTGTAAAGCACCTAACCACAGAGCTGAAAACTCTGCCCAGAGAATAGCCAGTGGGATGATCAGGTGTTAGCCTTCTCAAAACACCATGGCCCCTTCTGGGCTATGCAGAGCAGGTTTCTGAGCTGCAGGGATCCTCTGGGAAAAGCTAACTGCTGAAATGTGCTCTTCAAGAACAATTCAAGATGAGTGGCTCTCCCCATGCCCTGTGGTTCTGAGCACCAGTCTCATCTCTCTCTCCAGACAGGTGGGCAAAAATGAGGCTGAATCTGAGAGAGCCATGGGTCTGCTGGGCTTCCCCTACTCAGAACCAGCCTTTCTTATTGTTTCTTCTCTGGACATGCAGGGCAGTAGAGAAGGCAGAGGTGGGAACTAATCCTCAGCCTTGGGGCTCACTGCATGCCACTCTGATTCATTTCCCTCTAATCAGTCCTCCCTGCTTCCTTCTCCCCTACTCTCTTCAACCCAGAATACCAAGAATGCTGACCACAAGAAATTCAGCAGAAAGTGGTAAAGTGAGAAAGTAAAAAGGTTGCAGTCAGAAACGTGTTTGATGTCTCTGAGTCCCATCCCATTTGGGAATCCACAGCCTCAGAGCCCCATCCATGCTGGCCAGTACTTAGGCACTGGGGACCCATAGATGTTTTCCTTCTGTGTTTTGATTGAACTTCCTCAGGACTCAGAGGAGCAGGCAAGCTATTTGTGGAGAATCATTTTCCAAGTCATTTATTTGTTTCCTTCTATGCATCTGTGCCTCCCTCTGTTACCCAGCGCAAGTGGAGGACTCTAGAGAAAGAAGGTGAGGGAAGCCAGGGGCGGGAAATGCATGGCCACGCCCAGGCCGGATGAGCCCTGGCTGAAGTGGTCCCTGACCTGCCTTCACACCTAAGGAGAAGGCACTAACGCAGGACAGAAGCTCTGGACACCAGCACTGCTGGGCAACCCGTGGGCTTTGCTGTTAGGTAATCAGGGCGCACCTTACTGTGCCACTACGGGACTCCCAAATGCCAGTTTCTTCAGAGAGAATGCCACCCACTCCCCCCTCCTAGGGGATGTAAGCCCAGGATGGAAGACTCCAGAGACCCAGAGGAGGAAGTGGGAGAAGCCCATGCCATCCAGTTGTGATAGGAGAAATGGGAGTTAAAACCCTCCACAAGGGCAGCAAATGTCCCCTGTCATGATTCTTCTTCTCACCTGGATATAGGTCAGTTGTCTGGTCTCTCCCACCAGAGCAGACCCTGGAAAGAGCACAGCCCTGTGGCTTGGGCCAGCTCCTGGTCCTGCCCCACCTGTGGATCTTAACCACCGTTGACCCAGGTCCTGTCACCTCCTGGCTGAAGTGCTGTAAACACCTCCAAGTCAGAATGTACTGCAGGCTTTATCCTCTGTCCTCCCAGCTCCCTGCTCCAGCAAATCTCGTTTCACCCCATTTGCAATTAGTCCAACATCATGACCCACCCAGTGGGTGGAAAGGTAGACAATCAGTCTCACCTGATGAAAACATCTGACACTTCTTCTAGGATATCTGATAACTACAGCATGGGCAAGGTAGGCCTGAGAGCGTAGAACCCTGACCAATCAATTAAAATCAACCCTGGGGAAGTTGGGGGCTGTTTGGTCAATACATGTTGACTTTATTTTATACGCTCTCTGAAATAACGTATATACGCTCTCTGAAATAAATTAGCACCAGACTCCAAAAATCTGTTAAATTGCAGTCTAATCCATGAATTTAGAGCTTCCAGTTTGTCAGACTGCAACCGTGCAGGACCCTGTAGGGGCTCCTGGGGGTAAACCTCCATGCCTCTCGCCTCTTGTTGTAGAAAATCTTTAGCTTCTGGGGCCTTCCCTGAGTTCCAAAGAGCAAGTATCAACACAATCAGAGAAGTGAGAAAATTCAGAAACAAAAGAAAACCATCAGGTAATACAAAATAATGGTAGTTTAGCCCTGAAACAAAGTCAAGGAACTTTAGTTCCTCTGTAAGGGCTATAAGTAACATCCTCAGCCACAGCCTTGAGTTTTTTTGCAGAGACTAAAACCCCCATTGGGTGTGAGAAGTTAACTACATTGCTGACCAGAAGTACATGGACCCAGACCAGCTGAAACCAGAAGGTTGATGATGTTGACTCCCAATCACCTCACACCCATCAACTAGAAGAGTGCCCACATGCTCATGAGGCACCTTGAGGCCCTCTCCCTCACCCTGTGTTTAGAAACCTCTCCCTGAAGCCACCAAGGAGTTCGGGTCTTTTGAGCATTACCACCTGTACTCCTTGCTCGGCCTTGCAGTCAACACTGCACCTTCCTTCACTACAAACTGGTGTCAACAGATTGGCTTTACTGCACACAGGCTGGTCGACCCAAGTTTGGTTTGGTAGCAGGATGTCATTTATTTAGCAAACATGATATTCACCACTCATCTGAGTCTTATGTGCTTTACAAATATTAAGCCGTTTAAATCAGCATAACTATATGAGGCCACTGAAAGTGATTTCATCCTTACAGAAGAGGAAAAGGGCATTCAGCTAGTAAGTAACAGAGCCAGGACTCACACCTGTGCAATCTCATAGAGTCCAGACTCCTGAGCACTGCATGGGGGGACCAACTATAGCTTTAATATGTCTGATGGCACAAAAGACAGGAGGGAATAAATGAAATGGTACAGCTAAAATGGGGGTCTGGGGATGTGAACTCACTTATGTTTCCCTGTGAGGTGTTTACTGCACTTAAACACAACATTTCTCTAGCTTGGGCTCCCCAGTTGGCACTAGTGGTAAAGAGCCTGCCTGCCAGTACAGGAGACTTGAGACAGAGATGCAATCCCTGGGTCGGGAAGATCCCCTGGAGAAGGACACAGCAACTCACTCCAGCATTCTTTCTAGAAGAATCCTACAGACAGAGGAACCTCTAGCTCAACCAGGCTGGCCAAAGACTCTACAAAACTGGTCCATTTTAGCACTGCAGTATGGCTGCAACTATCAAAGCGATGCCCCAGCTCCTAAGTAGGATAGTCTAGGACCCTGAAAGGTGCTGGGCTCCACTGTACCTCCTCTCACTGCTGACAGCTTTTCCCTGCTCTTCTCTGGATGAGAATTCTAATGTGCAAACAGAAAAATAAAGTCTAGCACAATTCCTATTAAATGGTATCTTCTCCACCTAAAAGAAAAAAAAGAACTTTCAGATCATTCATTTTCGACTCAGTCACCGACTTGCTGATTCCCAGCTGTAACAGGGCCCTCCAGAGGCCGTCTCCATTCCCACCTTTAGACTTGCTTCTTTTGCTTGCAAGTTGACTCTTTCCTCTCAGGGAGGGAGTCCATCATCCATAAGTTCATCGTTCTCATCGTTTGCTTGGAGAAAGGCCCTCCAAAGTGTTCCCTAGCAAATCCAGATCATAGCATCTGTCACATGTGCCCACACATTTGTTGCTTCTTGACAATGGAAGAAACCGGCAATTCCTGCTGCTGACTAAATTAAACTTAACAGCCCAGTTTATTCCAGCAGGTTCCTGGTAAACAGCACTGCAGCTGAAAAGGCTTATCCTGTTTACATTAGCATGAAATAGCCCCTGTTGGGGCTTCCAGAGCAGGGCCGACACCGAGCTCCCTGAAAGTCAGCTGTTTGAAGGCTTTGTGTTTAGACGAATGGTGTTTACATAAGAAAGCCACTGTTGATGTGATCTTTTGAATCCACTTGAGGCATCTGACGTAGATGGACGCTGTTCTGTTTCATTACCTGCCAGACCTCCTCCAAGAGGAGGGTCATCCAGGTATGTAATGATTGGAAGCTCTCTGTTGACTAAACCTTCATACATGGTTTGATCTTCTTTAGCTTCTGCTTCTGGGTCAGGGTTTCCCATCATGAGCACTGTTAACATTTGGACCAAATCATCATCTGTTGTGCATCATAGAAGTCTGGCAGCAACCCTGGCCTCCCCCTGCCATCTGCCAATGGCACACCTCCCCTGAATCGTGATGTCCAAAAATGCCTGCAGATAATGCCAAATCCCTGGAGGAGGGCAGAATCACATCCCACCTGGGCTGAGACCACCACTGGAAGCTGAAAAGAAAGTTTTTTCTCATAAAGGCCAGAAGGAAAGAGACCATTTGGAGACAACTCAGTAATTCTCGGAGCATCCTCAGCCTGATCTCACTCTTCACGCGTCATCCATGTCCACAGGGAATTCTAACCGATCCTGCTACTGGAACTTGGAAACACAACTACTTAAAAGACTTTAAGAAAAGTGACCGGAAAATGGGAGGGGAGTCTGGGGGAGAGTGGAAACATGTATGTATGGCAGAGCCACTGTGCTGTGCATTGTAGATTATCACAACATTGTTAATCCGCTATGAAAGTGAACACACTCAGTCGTGTCCGACTCTTCTGCAGCCCCATGGACTGTAGCCCACCAGCCTCTCTGTCTATGGGATTCTCCAGGCAAGAATACTGGAGTGGGTAGCCATTCCCTTCTCCCAACCCTGGGATCGAACCCAGATCTCCTGCATCGTAGGCAGATTCTTTAATCGACTATAGTCCAACATGAAATAAAAAGTATTTTTCAAAAATGTTACCATAAAAATAGGAATCCTCCAAGTGAGTATTCCATGCACTTTATGTGTCCAGCCAATGTAGTCTGCTCTCTAGAATCTTTAAAAACAACTGTCCCATCCAGCAGAACAAAGAAAATTCTGATCCATGTTACAACATGGATGACCCTTGAGAACATGATGCTAACTGAAGAAAGCCTGACACAAGAGAATACTGTATGCTTCCCGCTCATATGATGTATCTAGGGTAGTTAAATTCAGAGCCAGAAAACAAAATGGGAGTTACCAAGAGAAATGGGGAGTTGTTTGATGGATACAGAATTCCAATTTCACAAAATGGAAAGAGTTCTGAAGATTGGTTGCACAATGATGTGAAGGCACTTAACCCTACTGAACTATCCATTTAGAAATAGTTAAGACGGAAAATTTTCTGTAGTTTTTACAACAATAAATAAATGACAATAACACGTGTGTGTGTTAGTCACTCAGTCATGTCCGACCCCATGTGACCCCATGGACTATAGCCAGCCTGGCTTCTCTGTCCATAGAATGCTTTAGTAAAGAATACTGGAGTGGGTGGCCATTTCCTTCCCTAGGGGATCTTCCCAACCCAGGGAATGACCAGGTCTCCTGCATTGCAGGCAGGTTCTTTACCATTTAAGCCACTGGGGAAGCCCCAGTTTTACAACAATAAATAAATACAATAATAATGATAATGTAAAGTAGCAATACAGCAGGGGAAATACCTGTCACTAACTATCCTTATCTTCTAATAAGGCCAGAACAGATGCACCAGTATCCTGTGATACTCAGGTGCCTCATCCCTCACACACTTGGAAGCCCCAGTCTGATCCTGAACAATCACCTGAAGTCAGCCAACATCCTAACATACAATTGACGAGAAGTGCTCTTCATCAACTCTAACTTGCTTCTCCAATAAATCTTTTTATGGTACTTTAAAATGAGTACATTTAAAACCATGTCCTTTCCCTTTCTGGGCCAAATTTCTGTAGGCAGCTCTAGTGAAACTTGGAACAACTGAACGCCTGGGAGTTAAGGAATGGGAATTGATACTCTTCCAAATTGCTAATCAGGCCCCAGTGAAGCCGCAGCTGATGAAGTGTGGAGCTACGTGGAGAAATCCTCTGCAAGGCTGATTCCAGCACAGAACAGAGCAGCAGGGGCACCTTGGGTTGAGAGGGATGGGACCAGAAAGAATGGGAGAGAGGCTACTGGTTGAATGCCATGAGAGTCTGGTCCTTCCCCAGAGCTCCCCAATGGCCAAGAAAGGTCTCCCAAACTTCCAAACTCATGTGCCCAGTGGCCATCTATAGCTTCCTGTTCTCAGATAAGCAGAAACAAACATGGAAAACAACACGAGATTCAGATGCTCTTTTGTGGTAATCAAAACAATCGCTCAGATCTTACACTGACTTCCTGGTGTGGGAACATTCCACAGGAGCAGAGAATGCTATGCTTGCTTCCTGTTTACAGGGCCCAGAATATTTCAAACCTGCCTTCCTCACCAACTTGGGTTCTTTAGCCAGTACCACTTTTATGAGGGTTATTTTACTGTTAAATCACATTTTGTATTCCCTTCTAACTTGCAGATAGTTTCTGATCTTCCTAATAAATAAAATATGTATAGATAAATAGGTAGATAATATAGAAATAAAGGCAATATTTTTCTTTTAAATATATAAAATTAGAAATTGCTAAACACATGTGTATAGCTTTATCTTAGTTCTCTGAGTCCACAATGAATATTTTTCACATTTTAGTGCTTCTGAAATCAATGTATACTTAGTAATTGATGTGTGGCACCTCATTTTCTTCCTAAAAAGCTATGATTAAATCAATGGTGTGACCCCAGGAGTCAAAGCAATGAAATACTGTATCCTGTCACTATGAGAGAGATCACATGACCTGACTCACAAACAGCTAGGATGCCAGGCACCAGGCTTTCGTGAAAATTGTGAGCCCACAGGGCACGTCTTGGTGATCGTGGGCAGGGCAATTCATATCTACCAACAATTGTCCTCTACATGATGATTCATCTGGAGTATGGATTTGATCTTAAACTGTCAACAGATAATTTTTATTTTATTAAATACTAACATGTATACCTTATATACTCATTTCCCATGGTGCTAAATATCTAAAAGAAAGATATTTTACATAAAATATAGAGGCTGATGACTCTCAAACTGTCTAAATCAAACATGCAAAAGTTTGAAATTCTCCAAAGTAAAAATGAAAATGTTCTGTCTTTGATTTCTAAGAAACTGAGAAATAGGTTATCTAAGACAAAAATAAGTCATGAATTTTAAAGTAATCTAGTCCATATTGACCTGAATATTATAAAACAATCAGATGAAGTTCATCTTCCTTTTGCTATAACATTCCTAATGCAAATGAAATTTCCAAGTTAGACTAAATTTAAAATATGTAAGAATGGATTCTATACTGCATTTGGTATGAGAATCTGACTCAACAATATCATAAAATTTAGCAGACATGGAAAAATGGTCATAAACATGGCTCTCATAAAGACTTCAAACTCCAATGCATTTACAGAGATAGAAAAAACAAGCCTAAAATTTGTGTGGAACCACAAAAGATCCAAATACTCAAAGAAATCTTGGGAAGGAAAAGAAAAGCAAGAGGCATCATATTTTCTGGTTTCAAACTATATTACAAAGATATAATAATCAAAACAGTATGGTATTGGCATAAAAACAGACACACAGATCAATGGAACAGGATAAAGAACCCAGAAGTAAACCTATGTACATATGGTCAATAAATATACAAGAAAGAAGCCAAGAATATACAATGGAGAAAAGACAATCTCTTCGACAAATGGTGCTGAGAAAACTGGACAGCCACATGCAAAAGTATAAAACTGGACCACTGTCTTACACCACATACAAAAATTAACTCAAACTAGATTAAAGCCTTACATGTTATACCTGAAACCACAAAACTTCAAGAAGAGAGCATAGGCATAAATTCCTTGACATGAATGTTGGCAATGGTTTTTGGATTGACAACAAAAGCAAAAATAAACAAGTGGTACTACATCAAACTAGAAACCTTCTGCACAGTGAAATAAATTAACCAAAGAACTGGCAACCTATTTAATGAAAGAAAATACTTGCAAATTATACATTTAATAAATATACAAAGAACTGGTAAAATTCAATAGCAAAAAAATGCTACTGAGTTAAAATTTTTTAAATGGACAAGATATGAATAGACATTTTTCCAAAAATGCATACAGATGGTCAACAAGTACATGAAAACATGCTCAATATCACTAATTATCAGGGAAATGCAAATCAAAACCATGAAATATCACTTCATACCTATTAGACTGCTGCTGCTGCTAAGTCACTTCAGTCGTGTCCAACTCTGTGCGACCCCATAGACGGCAGCCCACGAGGCTCCCCCGTCCCTGGGATTCTCCAGGCAAGAACACTGGAGTGGGTTGCCATTTCCTTCTCCAATGCATGAAAGTGAAAAGTGAAAGTGAAGTCACTCAGTCGTGTCTGACCCTCAGCAACCCCATGGACTGCAGCCTTCAAGACTCCTCCGTCTATGGGATTTTCCAGGAAAGAGTACTGGAGTGGGGTGCCATTGCCTTCTCCGACCTATTAGACTGGCTATCATTAAAAAGATAAGAATTAACAAGTGTTGGCAAGAAAATAAAGCCCTTGTGCACTGTCAGTGGTAATGTAAATCGATACAGCCACTATGGACAACAGTATGCATTTTCTCAAAAAACTAAAAATATAACTACCGTGTGTGTGCTCAGTCATATCCAATTATTTGTGACCCCGTGGGCTATGGCCCATCCTCTGTCAATGGGATTGTTCAGGCAGAATACTGGAGTGGGTTGCCATTTCAACCTCCAGGGACCTTTCCAACTCAGGGATCAAACCCATGTCTCCCATCTCCTGCATTAGCAGGCAGATTCTTTACTAATGAGCCACCTGGGAAACCCATACCATCCAGCAATTCCACTTCTGAGTAGTTATCTGAAAACACTAACTCAAAAAGATCTATGCACCTCGCCAATAACAGCATTATTGGCAGTAGCCAAGACAAGGAAACAACCTCAATGTCCATCGATGGATGAATGAATAAAGATGGTGTGTGTGTGTGTGTGTGTGTGTGTGTGTGTGTACAATGGAAGATTATTCAGTCATAAAAAAGAATGAAATCTTGACACTTGCGACCATATGAATGGACCTGGAAGGCATTACACTAAGTGAAATGTCAGAAAAAGACAAATACCATAGAGTCTCTTTTATATGTAAGATTAAGAAAATGGAGTTCATGTAAATAGGGAACAGATTGGTGGTTGCCTGAGGTGAGAAGTGTGGGTGAGTAAAATGGGTGAAGGAAGTCAAAAGGTACAAATTGCCAGTTATAAAGTGAATAAGTCACAAGGATGTAATGTACAGCATGGTGACTACAGTTAATAATGCTATATTACACATTTGAAAGTAAGAGATACTTGAATATTCACATAACATGAAAAAAAAATTGTAACTATGTATGGTGATGGATGTTAACTGGATTTTTTTGGGGATTATTTTGCAATATATACAAATATTGAATCGTTACATTGTACATCTGAAAGTAGTATAATGTTATGTCACTTATACTTCAAAAAATACCTCACAACTTCTCAGTAAAAAACTTGAAAAAAAATTTTGCTTAATTTAAATATAGTTTTTTTATTCTTAACAAAAGATTCATTTATATAATTTTGTCCCATTATAAGAAAAATTTTAAATAAAATTTGGTTATTTCTTAAAACAACTTATTCATATTGATTTGATATTTGCTCTCTCTTATAATTCCCATACAAATTTTATTTAATAAGCTCTTTTGGTGCTTTTTCAGTTCACTATAACTTGAAAAGTATCCTTTAGCCAAATGAGATCAGAAACCCTGCCTTAATATGAACTATACAGTCTCTTGTTGATAGAATACACAGATGACACCACTCTTATGGCAGAAAGCAAAGAACTAAAGAGCCTCTTGATGAAAGTGAAAGAGGAGAGTGAAAAGGCTGGCTTAAAACTCAACATTCAAAAAACAAAGATCATGGTATCTGGTCCCATCACTTCATGGCAAATAGATGGGGAAGCAATGGAAACAGTGAGAGATTTTATTTTGGGGGGCTCCAAAATTACTACAGATGGTAACTACAGCCATGAAATTAAAAGACGCTTACTCCTTGGAAGAAAAGGTATGACCAACCAAGACAGCATATTAAAAAGCAGAGACATTACTTTGCCAACACAGGTCTGTCTAGTCAAAGCTATAGTTTTTCCAGTGGCCATGTATGGATGTGAGAGTTGGACTATAAAGAAAGCTGAGCCCTGAAGAATTGATGCTTTTGAACTGTGGTGTTGGAGAAGACTCTTGAGAGTCCCTTGGGCTGCAAGGAGATCAAAACAGTCAATCCTCAAGGAAATCAGTCCTGAATATTCATTGGAAGGACTGATTTGAAGCTGAAAATCCAGTACTTTGGCCACCTGATACGAAGAACTGACTCCTTGGAAAAAAACCCTGATGCTGGGCAAGATTGAAGGCAGGAGAAGGGGATGACAGAGGATGCGATGGTTGGATGGCATCATCGACTCAATGGACATGGGTTTGAGCAAGCTCCGGGAGGTGGTGATGGACAGGGAAGCCTGGCGTGCTTCACTCCATGGGGTTGCAAAGAGTCAGACACGACTGAGCAACTGAACTGAACTGGTTGATAGAATAGGCAGCCTCTGTGTTTACAGTTATTTGCTAATCAAGCATAGCAAAGGGTCATCCTAGTGGCAAGATGTTTGGGAGTATCATGTCTCTTTGAGGATTTTCCCGATACAAACAACTAGTCACTATGTGACACCAGAAATCAAGAATCCTAAAAATGGAAGGTAAGTTGAAACCCTAACAAAAACTTTTTTTAATGGAGAAAGAAGATCATGTTACCATGCTGTTTATCAATAGTTCATGACAGGTCAGGGGTCAACAATAAGATATGAAGGGTCCTGATGATGTCGGGTGGTCAGTTGGAGAGTATACTTGAGAAGGGTTTGGAAATATACTATAATATAGAAAGGAGATTCCCCCGAGTGAACTTTGGTCAAATTTGAATCCTTTGAGCTGGCCCTACTCTCAGAAGTCCAATAGCTATTGTGAACCCCACAGGTCACCCTATGGGATTTGGAGCTCTACAAATCACCCTCTTCAGTATTTTTAGAGAGGGGTATGTGTGTGCTTTGTGTACCTGATGCTCACGTGTGAGGGAAGTAATTGTAGTACAGTAGCAGCAACTTAACGATTTGTGACATCACTTTATTTTTTTTTTAATTTTTTTCTCCATTCTTTACTGTTAATTCTTTTTTTTTAATTTAAATTTATTTATTTTAATTGGAGGCTAATTACTTTACAATATTGTACTGGTTTTGCCATACATCACCATGAATCCACCACAGGTGTACACGTGTTCCCCATCCTGAACCCCCCCTCCCACCTCCCTCCCAGTACCATCCCTCTGTGTCATCCCAGTGCACCAGCCCCAAGCATCCTGTATCCTGCATCGAACCTGGACTGGCGATTCGTTTCTAATAAGATATTATACATGTTTCAATGCCATTCTCCCAAATCATCCCCCCTTCCCTCTCCCACAGAGTCCAAAAGACTGTTCTATACATCTATGTCTCTTTTGCTGTCTCGCATACAGGGTTATCGTTACCATCATTCTAAATTCCATATATATGTGTTAGTATACTGTATTGGTGTTTTTCTTTCTGGCTTACTTCACTCTGTATAATCGGCTCCAGTTTCATCCACCTCATTAGAACTGATTCAAATGTATTCTTTTTAATGGCTGGGTAATACTCCATTGTGTATATGTACCACACCTTTCTTATCCATTCGTCTGCTGATGGACATCTGGGTTGCTTCCATGTCCTGGCTATTATAAACAGTGCTGAGATGAACATTGGTGTTCAATGTGTCTCTTTCAATTCTGGTTTCCTAGGTGTGTGTGCCCAGCAGTGGGATTGCTGGGTCATAGGCGGATCTATTTCCAGTTTTTTAAGTAATCTCCACACTGTTTTTCATAGTGGCTGTACTAGTTTGCATTCTCACAGTGTAAGAGGGTTCCCTTTTCTCCACACCCTCTCTGGTATTTATTGCTTGTAGACTTTGGAGAAGGAAATGGCAACCCACTCCAGTGTTCTTGCCTGGAGAATCCCAGGGATGGGGGAGCCCAATAGGCTGCCATCTTTGGGGTCGCACAGAGTCGGATACGACTGAAGCAACTTAGCAGCAGCAGACTTATGGATCGAAGCCATTCTGACTGGCGTGAAATGGACTTTAAAAGGAAGGGAAGCCAGATGGGAAAATGAAGCTCCATTAGTCTAAGAAAGATGCTTACTAAACAGTGATGCACTGAATCCCAGAAGTTCCCCAGAGGCCACTGGGTGAGTTGAGGGGATCAGAGGACAGAAGGAGGGGGCAGCATTCCTGGAAGGAGGCCACCCCTATCTCCACCAGAGCAACTCCACACGCACATGCTTTACCTACAGGCCTCCACCTTAAATTTCACTTTGAAGAAAGAATTCAGCTTCTAGAAATTGAAAACCACTAGACTAACTCTCTGGAGAAGGAAATGGCAACCCACTTGCCTGGAGAATCCCATGGACAGAAGAGCCTGGAGGGCTATAGTCCAAAGGGTCGCAAAGACTGAAGCAACTTAGCACACATGCACACATGCAGACTAAGTCTAGATTCCTTTCCTGCTTAAACAATCTGCAATCCCATTAAGGGTGGCTCATCATTCATTGGTTTATTTAGCTGGCTAATATCCCTAAATTGGGGGCCCAGATATAATCCAGGCACACGGCACAAAGAAATAAAAATGAGTAAGACACAGTTTCTGTTATCAAGAAATTCATGACTTAATAGGATTCAACAACGTATAAGCCAAAAAACAATTTCTGTACAGCATTCTAATAAAAGATTTAAAAGTTGAAATGGGAGCAAAAGGAAGTCTTTCCCTGGGAGGAGGGAGAGGAGGAGATTCAGAAAAGATTTGCAAGTGGGGCTTGACTGTAATAAACAAGAAGGAACTCTACCTAGCTCAAGCAGAAATGGGATTTAGCAAAACCTATAGCTAGAAAGAGTTGAAGAGTAGCTCACAAGATGCAGATCAGAACTGCAGGAAGCGGGGATTTAGGGGTTCAGAAACACAGCTTTCAGGGCTCACTCACTGATAGCAGACCCTCTGTACTCCAGAGAAAAACATACAATCGCCCCCCACCCCGTTACTCACAGGGGAATGATTCCAGGACTGCTGTGGGTACCAACACGCTCAGATGCTCCAGTTCCTGACAGTCAGCCCTCCCTCCGTTTCTGTGGATGCAGAACTCTGGATGCAAAGGACCTACTGCACATGAGTGCCCAAGACCCAGCTTAGTGGCCAGAAGGGGAAAAGCGCCACCCTGCTCCACTCAGTGCTTCTCTATCAATTCAAGGAAGGGCCCGTTTTGCCTCTAAGTTCTGTGCCAGGGAATGCAGCACAATGACTGGCCACCTCAGGGTCCTGTGTGCCCTGCCCATCCCCCCACCCATCATCAAAGGAGTTAAAACCAAGGCAAAGAGGGATGGCAAAGCCTCTGAGTAGAACAGTCAGCACTGCAGGAGGCTGCAAACAATCCAGGCAGAGGAACTCACCTGTGTGAAGAATGACTGTCCCGCCCTCCCTCCAGCCTTCTTTCTGTCACACTGCGTTCTACCACCCAGATCACCTAGAGCAATTTCTGTGAGTGGTACATCCCAAGGAGGGAACTGGAGCCCAGACATCATTAGCCATTCATGTTCTAAGGCTACCATAACAAAGCACCGCAAACTGGATGGCTTTAAAGAACTGAAATTTGTCCTCTCACAGTTCTGGAGACCAGAAGTTCAAGATCAAGGTGTTAGCAGGGCCATGCCCCCTCTGAAACCTCTAGAGAATCTTAGCTTCTGGAGGTTTGCCAGCAGTCTTTGGCATGCCTCGGCTTGTAGATGCATCACTCCAACACACCATCTTCCCAGGGCATCCTGCCTGGGTGTCTGTGTCTTCACAAGGACATCAGTCATATTGGGCTGAGCCCAGTCCACTCCAGTGTGACATCATCCTAACTAATTCCATCTGGAAGGGTGCTATTATCAAATAAGGTCACAACCCAAGTTACTGGGTGTCAAGACTTCAATATATCTTTTGCACGGGGACACAATTCAAATCATAACAGCCATCTGCCTAACCAGACACCGGACTTTAGGGCAAAAACTCTGAAAGGAAAATCTTAAGCCTTTCCTACTTTGGGTGCACCTGAAAAACATCACTTGCCACAAGGTCAAAGACAGTAGATGAGGTATAATCTAACCAGAGAAACAGAGTTCACACTCCTTTCAGGAGTGAAAGAGTTCAGTTCAGTTCAGTTCACTCAGTCATGTCTGACTCTTTGTGACCCCATGGACTGCAGCACGCCAGGCCTCCCTGTACATCACCAACACCCAGAGTTTACTCAAACTCATGTCCCCTTCTCCTCCCACCTTCAATCTTTCCCAGCATCACGGTTTTATCAAATGAGTCAGTTCTTTGCATCAGGTGGCCAAAGTATTGGAGTTTCAGCTTCAGTATTAGTCCTTCCAATGAATATTCAGGACTGATTTCCTTTAGGATGGACTGGTTGGATCTCCTTGCAGTCCAAGGGACTCTCAAGAGTCTTCTCCAACACCACAGTTCAAAAGCATCAATTCTTCAGCACTCAGCTTTCTTTATAGTCCAACTCTCACATCCATAGATGACTACTGCAAAAACCATAGCTTTGACTAGATGAACCTTTGTTGGCAAAGTAATGTTTCTGCTTTTTAATATGCTGTCTAGGTTGGTCATAACTTTCCTTCCAAGGAGCAAGAGTCTTTTAATTTCATGGCTCCAGTCACCATCTGCAGTCATTCTGGAGCCCCCAAAAATATAGTCTCTCACTGTTTCCATTGCTTCCCCATCTATTTTCCATGAAGTGATGGGACTGGATGCCATGATCTTAGTTTTCTGAATGTTGAGTTTTAAACCAACTTTTTCATGCTCCTCTTTCACTTTCATCAAGAGGCTCTTTAGTTCTTCTTTGCTTTCTGCTATAAAGGTGGTGTCATCTGCATATCTGAGGTTATTGATATTTCTCCTGGCAATCTTGATTCCAGCTTGTGCTTCATGCAGCCCAGCATTTCTTAGGATGTACTCTGCATATAAGTTAAATAAGCAGGGTGACAATATACAGCCTTGACATACTCCTTTCCCAATCTGGAACCAGTGTGTTGTTCCATGTCCAGTTCTAACTGTTCCTTCTTGACCTGCATACAGATCTCTCTGTAGGCAGGTAAGGTGGTCTGGTATTCCCATCTCTTGAAGAATTTTCCACAGTTTATTGTGATTCACACAGTCAAAAGCTTTGGCATAGTCAATAAAGCAGAAATAGATATTTTTCTGGAACTCTCTTGCTTTTTCGATGATCCAACTGATTTTTGGCAGCTTAATTTCTGGTTCCTCTGCCTTTTCTAAATCCAGCTTGAACAACTGGAAGTTCTCTGTTTACGTACTGTTGAAGCTTGGCTTGGAGAATTTTGAGCATTACTTTGCAAGCATGTGAGATGAGTGCAATTGTGCGGTAGTTTGAGCTTTCTTTGACATGAACTTTCATTGAGATCGGAATGAAAATTGACCTTTTCCAGTGCTATGGCCACTGCTGAGTTTTCCAAATTTGCTGGTGTATTGAGTGCAGCACTATCACAGCATCATCTTTTAGGATTTGAAATAGCTCAACTAGAATTCTATCACCTCCACTAGCTTTGTTCATAGTGATGCTTCCTAAGGCCCACTTGACTTTGCATTCCAGGATGTCTGGGTCTAGGTGAGTGATCACACCATCATGATTATCTTGTACAGTTCTTCTGTGTATTCTTGCCACCTCTTCTTGATATCTTCTGCTTCTGTTAGGTCCATACCATTTCTGTCCTTTATTGTGCCCATCTTTGCATGAAATGTTCCCTTGGTATCTCTAATTTTCTTGAAGACATCTCTAGTCTTTCCCATTCTATTGTTTTCCTCTATTTCTTTGCATTGATCACTGAGGAAGGCTTGAAAGTGTTAAAAAAAAAAATACATAATGCAAAAAGCTTATATTAACATGAAGTTCCAAGCTGGAATTCATGGTCTGTGCCTGCAGAGCCTACAGTTTTGACTGCCCCATAAACATCAGTATTTTGCAATTTTCCTCATTATACAAGACCATACGGTACTTTATGGAAACATAAAATTGGTAACTCAGTCCTTAAACCATATGTTTTAATAAGCAGCAGCTCATCAGGCATCATGTTTGCAAGTCTGCTATTTTGGGACTATTTCAACATCTCCCAGGGACTGTAAATGTCCTTATTTGCAGGAAACTGCACCCAAAGTAGAAGCAAAGTATAAGCCACAGCTATGCAATTGTGCTACTATAAGAATGTGCTCTTTGCAGGTGAGAAGGTGAGCCCAGGCAAGGTGATTAGGAAAAAACCTAGCAATGAAGGTAGCCCTCGGGAGAGAACAGGTGAGGGAATGCAGCCTCTGAGTAGACATCACTTACCTCTGATGCAAAGAACTTAGCTTTGTCTAAATACTGAGCTCACTGTCATGAGATCAGTTGTCTACTAGCTTGGGACTGCCCCTGTTACAACCTTGGCTCAAAGGTCAGCTTTACTTACTTTTTACAAAGAGAGAGAAGCATGAGAAGACTGAGGAAAGCAGGGGAGAGCAAGTTGCTTCTCCTTGTTTGTAAGAGCTTGAAGTCAATCAACCTTTTATTTTTCTGAAATGAGGAATAGTGAACTATCAAGTGACCTCTGCTGCCCTGACAAATGATAAATGCTTATTAAGCAAAGAAGGTCTGGTCCCCCAAAGTAGCATAACTTGGACACTTTCACCCGTGCACTTGCAGGGGTCTTATCACCCTAAATTCCACCTTAATTAGCATTTGAGGAAAACAGCTGCACCTTTTCCTGCTTTAAAGTGCAGAAGTTCAGGCTTTAAGACACAACTCAAGCAGTCTCCCTGAAGTAACTTTTTGGAATTCCCCTCTGAACTTTCACCCCTCAACCCAGTGGCTAGGTTGGACTAAATAGCCCCTTCTCCTTGTTCCCAAAGCTCCTGGGATATAGTGATTCCACTGGGATTTTTGAGTGTCTTCTTTCACTGCCACAATTTGGATGAAGAAGTACACAGTCAACTTATTCATTCTTGTCCCCTGCCTGCCCTGCCACAGTGCCCCACATCTCCCATTAGAATGAAAAGACAGAGACTATGTTGTATTTTCTTGTTTACTGCCAGTGGCTGGAGGTACCTGGCACTTTAAGAACCTCCAACACACAAAACCAATAACAACAGCAACACCTGAATTTATTCCATTGTGAGAATTACACACACAGTTTCCATGTGGGTCATGGCACTAAGCTAGTTGGGGAGAGAAACTAAGGAGCATAAGTCATAGTCTCACCTTCAAGAGACATACAATCTAGTTCAAGAATGAAGTCAACTAGGAATTCTCAATGTGTAATCCCCAAACCAACAGCATCAGATGGAAACTCTGAGAAATGCAGATTATCAAGCTACAGCCCAGACCTATGGAACCAAAGTCTTTGGGGGAGGTGGGTCAGGGTTGCGTCATAACAAACTTTCCCTGTTAGTGCTTCTGACAGTTCAGGAGGATAGCTGGGCAAAAAGAAGAATCTAGACTCTGCCAAGAGGTGGCTCTACTGAACCACCCAGTGCCTGGGGTTAGTTTCCTGCAAACTGAACTCTAGAAATAAGTGCAAGCTCCAGATAAACCTGCTTTCATTTGTAGCTGGACTGCAAGTCATTTGGGTGCCCACAGGGTCTCAGATCCTAAAATTAAATCCACAGGATCCTGATATGTACCACAGGCATCCAGCAGAGGCAAAAGAAAATTCTCTCTGGAGACAGATAACATTCTAGGCCTCAAATTATGTTTACAAATAATGTTTTCAAATACAACGTCCAGCACACAATCAAATATAACCAGGTCTCAAGAATGCAAGACACTATGAACAACAACCAGCTCAAACGACAATAGAAATGAACACACAGGTTGTCCAGATGATGAAATTACCAGACACAGATTCTAAAACTACTGTGACTCATGTGCTCAAAGAAAGAAAAACAAAACTAATCAGTTTCAGCAAGGAACTGGAAAAAGAATAAAACTGACATTGCAGACTTAAAAAGGACACAGGGTGAAATTCAGGAACATAAAAATACAATGACAAAAATTAAAAACAACATGCTGGTTTACCAGCAGATTAGAGAAAACTGAATACAGAATGCATGGACTGGAAGATATGTCAGAAAAAGCAGAATAGTATAATGATGATAATACTATAAACAAATAGAAACAAAAACAGTAAAATGAATGAAATACAAGAGGCATGGAGAAGAGACCAAAAAAAAATCACAGTGAGAAAATCAAGAGTGTGTTTAACTGGAGGCCAGAAGGGGCCAGAAGGGGCCAGAAGACGACATGCTGCTGTGACAGCCTAATCGGTCAGGTGAAGTGAATCTCTCTCACGGACTCTTGGAACTGACCCTACAGTCAACCACTAAGTGGCAGATGCTGTCTGGGAAGCGGGTGGGGTAGGGCATAGAGGAACCACTCACATTTATCCATTTCAAATAAATACTTTTTCAACCAATACAATTTAAATGTTTAAATTATTTAAATGCTGGCTTTAAATAACCAATTCAACACCAGTGGTTGATCATCACATTATCCAAAAAGGAAACACTCCAGTTTGGAAGAAAGGTTCTGAAGGGGTTGGTTGGAAGTGGGTTAGCCGCTGAATGAGTGCACCGGAGGCGGTGTCTGAGGGAAAAGACAGAGGAGGAGCCGTCAGCACAGTCTGACACCGGGACTCAAGCCGGTGTCAGACTGGCTGAGTCCGAGAGGGCCTTTGCGAGGAAGCTGAAGGAACTGCTTTCAGGAAGGACACAGCAGACTGCTCTGTATATACGGGTGACAGGGAGCTCGGAGTTGGCAGTGGGCAGTCCCCAGTTCATCAAGGAACAGGGCTTGGCATTTCCTCAGGCAGGACTTCAGGAATGGGGCCTTCAGTTGGCAACTTGGGACCAGCAATCAGAGAGCTGGTTGCACAGCCTTCCAGGGGCAGCCTGCAGCAGGGGCAGGGGCCGTGGTGAAACAAGCGCCCTCCTGCATTTGCGGGGAACACACAACCCTGGGAAGTGTGAATGCTATGCTATGCTAAGTCACTTCAGTCGTGTCTGACTCTGTGCGACCCCATAGACGGCAGCCACCAGGCTCCCCGTCCCTGGGATTCTCCAGGCAAGAGCACTGGAGTGGGTTGCCATTTCCTTCTCCAATGCATGAAAGTGAAAAGTGAAAGTGAAGTCGCTCAGTCGTGTCCGACTCTTCGCGACCCCATGGACTGCAGCCTACCAGGCTCCTCCGTCCATGGGATTTTCCAGGCAAGAGTACTGGAATGGGGTGCCATTGCCTTTTCCGGGGAAGTGTGAATAAGCACCCTTATAACTTGAGAGCAGGTGAGGCGAGCAATGCCCCAGTGAGATGCTGAGGAACCACCATGGAAAAGAAAATCCCCTAGAATTCGCTGTTGTGATTTATTTACTCTGGTGCATTTACTCTGTTTAGTGTACAGAGAGCCAGAGATCAACTGTTCATCTGACCAACTTTCCTCCCAAGGACTGAATGGGACATTTTAATACAGAAATACTGCCCAGCCTTTATTTTGTGCTCACGTCAAAACACTTCCAGTGAAAAAGCAACTGGGAAGCAAAACAGAAGCCACTAGAGAAAGCAGATCCACAATGTAAACAGAAATTTCTCACCCTTTTTTTGTTGTTGTTATATTTTAGGGAAAATCCAATGCAAACATGAGGCCAAGTTCTGATGGAGTATGGTAAAATGGTCGTGTTTAGAGGTCTTGTGCTATAGATTTCAGCTTTAGGCTGATGATAAGAATAACTCCATTATTTAAAACATCTCATTAGTATGTTCCTCCTTTAGAACATATCAAAACCTCAAATGTCACTGGAAGACCATTTATACTAAAAGAAACCGTGCTCTTAGTCTAAGAGAAAATTTGGGATCACTACAGAAAAGGTACATGGATTAAATGAGTTCTTGCTGTTTTTTAGTTTTGACGAAACAGTTTATTTTAGACCTAAACATCCCCCTGCTGTACTGTGAGCCTAAAATTGTTGTATATTTTAACTGGAAAGAGAAACTAGCCTAAAATAAAGGAGATAAACACATTGGCTCAATAGATTCTCATTTTCAAGCAAAACTACAGGCAAACTGTAAATGACGCAGAAAAAGCAAAGGCCTTAAATGTTGCAGTTCCAACTTAGCTAAATGAGTATGTGTGAGAAAAGGAACGTCTTGCTGTCCAGAGAGGACATCACGAGGCAGGTGGGTCTACCCTTACTCCCAGCTTGGCTCTTTCCCAGGGACTCTAATGGCCTCCCACGTAAGGAGCTAGCTGCCTGCTGGGACTGATCACATTGGGCTCACACTTCAAGAGTCACAGCGATGGTCCTGCCTAAGCCCCCTTTATCTTCACAGCAACTCCATGAAGTACCACCATCATGACCCCTGACTATCTACAGGTGAGGACACCAAGGCACAGGCTGGGCGCCCAGCCACAGTCATGCGGTCAGCCCAGGGCTGCAGGCTGCCGGCCAAGACCTTCAGCAGTGCTTCCCAGAACATGGGCCACACACCTGTCCCAGGAGGAGGACTCTTTGTTTCTGATATCAACTGCAAGTAAATCCTCTGAGACTATTATAGAAACGTGCTCCAGAGTAATCTTATCTTTCTTAGAATCAGATCATTTTTAAGTGAGGCTTGTACTGGGTTTTTAATGTAATGTTTCACAAAGGTAAAATTTTCTTGTTAAACAAGTATCAATCTGTGATGGATTGGGAAAGACAAACATCATATGAGATCACATATATGTGGAATCTAAAAAAAAGACTACAAATGAACTTTTCTACAAAACAGAAACAGTTACAGGTGGAGAAAATAAACTTATAGTTATGGGGGGGAAGAAGAGGAAGGGATAAATTGCAAGATTGGGATTGACATATACACACCACTGCACATAAAATGGATAACAAATAAGAGTCCACTATACAGCACAGGGAACTCTACTCAGCACTGTGTGATGGCCTCCGTGGGAAAAGAATCTAAAAAAGAGTATCGATAACGTGTGTATTCACCATTTGAATCAGTTCTAATGAGGTGGATGAAACTGGAGCCGATTATACAGAGTGAAGTAAGCCAGAAAGAAAAACACCAATACAGTATACTAGCGCATACATACGGAATTTAGAAAGATGATAACAATAACCCTGTATGCGAGACAGCAAAAGAGACACTGATGTATAGAACAGTCTTTTGGACTCTGTGGGAGAGGGAGAGGGTGGGATGATTTGGGAGAATGACATTGAAACATGTATAATATCATATGTGAAACAAATCACCAGACAAATCGCCAGTCCAGGTTCGACACAGGATACAGGATGCTCGGGGCTGGTGCACTGGGATGACCCAGAGGAATGGGATGGGGAGGGATGTGGGAGGCAGCTTCAGGACGGGGAACATGTGTACACCCGTGGCGGATTCATGTTGATATATGGCAAAACCAATACAATATTATAAAGTAATTAGCCTCCAATTAAAATAAATTTATATTAAAAAAATGTGTATTCCCTTTTCTGTACATCTGACACTAACACAACATTGTAAACCAAATACACCCCAATAAAATGTTTTATAAATAAAGATAAATATCTATTTGCTTTAAAATATAAAAGCAGGTCCTTCATCACAAAGATGGAGAAGACAATGGCAACCCACTCCAATACTCTTGCCCGGAAAATCCCATGGACGGAGGAGCCTGGTGGGCTGGAGTCCGTGAGGTCGCACAGAGTCGGACACGACTGAAGTGACTTAGCAGCAGCAGCATCACACAGTGGGAGGAAGACTGGTCCCAGAGCTCAGAGAGCCCTCAGGTTCAGGGCTAATGATCAGGACCCTGACTTCCCTCTGTCTCCAGCAGGAACTGCTCTTAGTGGCAGAGCTCATGTCCTGTGAAAGAGCCACCTGCCCACTGAGAATGACCACTGAGAAGACATGGGAGCTGGGGATGTTGAGAGTACAGGGGTTCAAGGCTGGTCATCTTAAATTCTCTTTGGTGATCCCTGAACTCTCCTGCTACAGTAGGTATGTCATTTTAGGAAGAAATTGTGTTTCATATCCTGCAGAGATCCATAAGAATGTCACTGCAAGTGAACCTGAATAAGCTCATCTAATGCCTCTCCTTTCCCCCGAGAAATGAAACTACACGGGGACAGGGCACTGCGTCCCTCAGGAACAACAGCAGTCGCTGTGGCACCTGCAAGCCTATTTCATTGGTCTATCTGATCCCAAAGGGCCTCTCCCAATAAACATGGTGTTTGTGTTCCCTTCTCCTTGTAAAATAGGACACAAATGCATCAACCCCTCTCCTTAGTCTAGAAAGGAGCATAGAAAAGGACCCTGAATATCTGAAGCAAGTAAAGGATTAACTGGAAGCCCCAGATGGATAGTCCCTTGGACCTGCAAGGAGATCAAACCAGTCAATCCTAAAGGAAATCAATCCTGAATATTCACTGGAGGGACTGATCCTGAGGCTGAAGCTCCAATCCTTTGGCTACCCAATGCGAAGAGCAGACTTATTGGAAAAGACCCTGATGCCAGGAAAGATTGAAGGCAGGAGAAGGGGATGACAAAGGACGAGATGGTTGGATGGCATCACCGACTCAATGGACATGAGTTTGAGCAAGTTCTGGGAGATGGTGAAGGACAGGGAAGCTTGGCGTGCTGCAGTCCATAGAGTCACAAAGAGTCGGACACTTGAGCAACTGAACAACAACCAGATGGATAAATGAAAGCCTTCCTGGCCCACAGCGGGAGGGATAAAAAGGACGGCACAGGACACACTAGGGTCAGCGTTCCTCAGACTCACAGGCTTTGTTTTCTTGGAAAGCCTATCCCAAATAAACCAAGACGGAGCTTTTGTATCTCCAAAGCCACAGTGCACCATAAAACCTAACATTTACAGAGAAAGTAAACAACTGTACTGGGGAAAGCTTCAGCTGAGGCACTCTGGACCACAAGGAACATTTTTTGGTAGATGAGATGCATGCGTGTGAAGGGAGCTTTGGAGAGGAGTCAGCCGAGGCCAAGCCTATGAAGATGTGGGCTGTTATGGTTCGTGGAAAGTGAAAGAGAAAACCCAGAGAGGTCACTCACCATGGACAAGCTAAAGCCCAACCTGGTCTCTTGCTACCTTTAAGACATTTGGCCTGAGAGGCAAAATTCCAACACTTCCGCTCAATAGAATTCGTGATAGCAATAATGGCAATATTATTATTAAGGTTTTATGGCTTTTTATAATTTACAAAGTCACATTATCTCATTTGATCCTAATCTTCATCCTGAGCAATAACCAGTAGAGATTTATAATCCCCTTTGGAAAGTAATCATGAGTAAAGAAGAAGAAACTCAAGACATTTTGCCAAGATTGCAGGGAGAGTCAGTGGCAGGGAAGTTCCTGGCACTAGAACATCAGCTTCTCTCTCTAGAACTTTTCATGCATCAGCTACTTGATTCTATGTCACTCATTTATCGGTTCATATGTCCTAAGGGGGGGTTCATTTTGTCAGCTACTATCAGGTCAGGAGACTTAGAAAATAAATAAGTAATGATACTAATGTAACCTAACCAAGTACCTGTTACTATACAAATTTTAACTGTGTGTGTGTTTGGAATAGTTAATATAGTCTTCCTTCATTTTTTTTTACTGGATCTGAATTCCAAATGGACTCATGTAGACCTTTACATCAGCATTTTTTTTAACTAAATTTTTGGTGAATTAAAAATGAGTGAATGAATGAAAGAAGGTTAGAATACTTGCTATGATGCTCATATCCTGGTGACCTGACCAGAATCACCTGGAATGGGCTGAGTTCCCCTTCTTCCTCACCCCCACCACCCAAATACACATGCCAGGAGCCCAGCCCCAGAGACCGTGATTCTGTGGGAGAGGACAGGGTCTGGGGAGCTACTGGTTTCAAATCAGACGCAGAGGTGTGCTTCTAATTAAGAGTTACTATCTAAGCCAACAGTAGATAGTTTTTAAAAGGAGGAAATAAAGGTCATTTCATTTAAGAAATGAGGAAATGAAGGTCCCATGATCTGCCCAACCTCACACAGCTCGTGGGCGCACACCACCATAGCCCACCACTCCAGGTCACGCTGGAACCGCCTTTAGAAGAACTAACCAGAAAACATCACATGGTACCAAATCCTCTGTGAGTCCAGATGAAGACCTCCTCTGTCTTGCCAAAAACAACTATATTTGACCACTTGAACAATCCAAATGCAGCACATCTTTTTTACTTCAGTTTGGATGAACTATGCAAAGTTCTCGTTAAGAAGACATCTTGGGTAAATATGAATAATTCCTAGACTTAGCAGAGGAAACAGACCTCAGTGATTCAGAGCAAAATTTATAGACAAAAATATCAAGCCAAGTTAGCCTCTGAGTGTACAGAAGTTCCCTCGGGACAGTGCAGCGTCTCCTGGTCACCCCAGTGAACGCACCGTGGACTTGTCTCCTAGAGTCTTAGCACCTGTGAGGAGGTTCTGGGAGATAATGTGCTGAGAGACCCACAGCTGGAGACCGGCTCTTCATCCCTCAAGATGCAGGAAGTGTACTTGTCAAGCTGACTGTTTCCAGAAGAGGTGGTGTGTCCTTGAGGATCAACTTTAGGAGTCTGTGAGAGAAGAGCTAGGAGGGTGCCCTGTAAGAAAACACTGAGCGAAGTATATGAATGTGCCTCATGAGAAGGTAAGGAGTTACTGGGCTAGTGTTAGTTGCTCAGTCGTGTCTGACTCTTTGCAACCTCATGAACTGTAGCCAGCCAAGCTCCTCTGTCCATCGGATTCTCCAGGCAAGAATACTGGACTGGGTAGCTATTTCCTTCTCCAGGGGATCTTCCCAACCCAGGAATAGAACCCAGGTCTCTTACATTGCAGGTTGAGTCTTTACCGTCTGAGCCACCAGGAAAGCATAAAGAAACACTCAGGTAAGGAAACATTGAGCATAGTATGTGACTGTGCTTCATGAGAAGATAAGTGGATACTGGGATAACATGGAGGGAAATATTGAAAATATTGAAACTGCCACTCAGGTTAGAGGAGCTCTGACCTTGGGGCTGCCCTTTATAGAAGACAGTTATCACACACATCATATTTTTCAAGGAAACCGTCTTTTTTCGCCCCACTGAATTTTGTGCAGCCTGTCCTGTGAATGGCGATTTGCTGCCCCCTAGTGTCCATTTTCTTTTACTAAAATTCACAAATCATTAGTATATTTTCCTTTCCCTCCCAGTCTCTTCAAAAAAAATCATCCCTTGACTGTCACTACAGTAGCCAAATTAAATGATGACCAAGTTGACCTACAGACAAGGGCTTTCATATCACACCCGTGACAGATGTTCTGCCTCTCTTCCCGTCACCACTCACAAACCCGAGCCATCACTGGTGGGAAGGAACCCAAGGACCCGCACGACAAAGCCAGAACTACAAAGTCACCCTTGTGTTACTCCAACTGCGTCTATTTAAGGAGAGTGTAATTCTCTCCCTGAGGAAAGCCATCAGCGACCCCAGTGGTTCTCATATCAGGTAGGGCATCTAGTGGGCAGTGTTTAAAACACCTAGTCCTGGGACTTCCCTGCTGGTACAGTGGTTAAGAATCTGCCTTACCATGCAGGGGACAGCTACTGAGCCCAAGCTCTAGAGCCGGTACGTAGCAACAAAAGATTCTGCGTGCCACAGGGAAGATCCCACGTGCCACAGCTGAGACCCAACACAGCCAAATAAGTAACTATTTAAAATAAAATAAAATCCTGAGTCCTGCAAGGCAGGGGTCCCAACCCCCAGGCCATAGACCAGTACTGTCTGTGGCCTGTTATGAACACAGCAGGAAGTGAACAGCGGTAAAAACCAACACCATCTCCCCCACCCCCGTCCATGGAAAAATTGTCTTCCACGAAACCAGTCCCTGGTTGGAGACCACTGCTGTAAGGGATTAATCTCCAAAATATACAAACAGCTCATGCAGCTCTATGTCAAAAAAAACAAATAACCCAATCAAAAAATGAGCAGGAGATCTAAGTAGACATTTCTCCAAAGAAGCCATACAGATGGCTAAAAAAAAAAAAAAAACACATGGAAAGAAGCTAAACATCAGTAATTATTGGAAAAATGCAAATAAAACTACCATTAGGTATTACCTTACACTGGTTCAAATGGCCATCATCGAAATATCTAGAAATAATAAATGCTGGAGAGGGTGTGGAGAAAAGGGAACCCTCCTACCTTGTTGGTGGGAATGTATATTGGTACAGCTACTATGGAGAACTTACAGTGGAATACTACTCAGCCATAAAAAAGAATGAAATAATGCCATTTGCAGTAACATGGATACACCTAGATCATACTAAGTGAAGTAAGTCAAAACAAGGATATCATATGATACCATTCATTGATCTCTCTGAAATGTGACCCTTCCGTGTCTACAGTTGCCACTTTAATCCTGATATCTAGACAGGAACCAAGGTCAAAGGAGACAGGGTCTGTTCTAAAATATTTTCTTTACAAAACCTCCTACTTAAAGATATTCCGCTGGTTCCATTTTGTGTGTTTTAAAGGATAATTTCCCCAGTTTCACACTAGACTCCTCTTTTAATAAACCTTCAAAAAGTGATGGCATAAAGGCACCTCGTTTTTGTGGCCAACTGAAGGTGTATATTTCTCTTCAATTCTTTTGCAAATTGGCAAAAAAAAAACAGGAAAGGCATATGAGAGGTATAAATCGGCAGGGACAATGTTCCAGGGGAGGACATAACAGCAGACGTCCTGTTGGAGAGAAGAAAAGAAAAAACACACAAGAAAATTTCCAAGAACTGTAAAAAATTCCTCTTGCCTAACAGAATAAACAAGAGACTCATTCAAAGTAATATTTTCACAAAATTTCACGGGGCTAGATAAACAAACCTTTTGGAAAGAATTAAAGTGAAAGTGTTAGTTGCTCAGTCATATCTGACTCTTTGAGACCCTGCCAGGCTCCTCTGTCCATAGAATTCTCTAGGCAAGAATACTAGAGTGGGTAGCCTTTCCCTCCTCCAGGGGATCTTCCCGACCCAGGGATTGAACGCCAGTCTCCTGCATTGCAGACAGATTCTTCACCATCTGAGCCACCAGGGAAGCAAAAAGAATTAAAGCAGGTCACACACTGAAGATCAGAAATCAGAATACCATAACCTTCTCAATTACAATAAGAGAGACTGAAAGGCAATGGAGAAATTCTGCAGGAAAAAGATTACCAACCTGGAAATACATAGCCCACCAAAGTGCATATCAAGAATTAGGACATGCTCAGACTCACAAGGAACTCAAAATAGTAACTGTGACCCTATCTTAAGAAGTTCCTAGAAGATGTGCTCTAGCAAAGAGGGAATAAACCAAGAAAAGGGAAACATGTAGTAGAAGAGAAACTGAGGCCTATTACAATTTTAAGTGTTGACTGGAGCTACAGCCTATTCAAATTGGGCAGAGCCAAACCTCACCCGAAGTGATTAGGAGCACTTTGCCTATAGGAGCCAGGAATAAAAGACTTATACAGAGGAGGTGCAGAAGCAAGATTATTGATTGCTGAAGGAGGAAATGGCCCTCTCTCCAGTATTCTTGCCTGGGAAATCCCATGCACAGAGAGGCCTGGTGGGCCACAGTCCATGGGGTCGCAAAGAGTAGGACACAACTGCACGCATATCCATACATACACACACAAAAAGGGTGAAATAATGCCATTTGCAGCAACATGCACAGACCTAGAGATTGTCATCCTAAGAAAAGAGAGTCGGACAGAGAAGGAAGAATATCATATGATATCACCTACATGTGGAACCTTATGCAAATGAACTTATTCTAAGAAACAGACTCACAGACACAGAGAACAGACTCGTGCTTGGTTATCAAGGAGGAGGTGGGGCGGCAGAGGGATGGATTGGAAGTTTGGGGATTAACAGATGCAAACAATTATACATAAAATGGATAAACAAGGCCCTACCGTATAGCACAGGGAATTGTATTCAATATCTTGTGATAAACCATAATGAAAAAGAGTATGAAAAATAATATATGTATGTATAACTGAGTCACTTTGCTATACAGTAGCAATCAACTATCCTTAAATAAAATAAATTAAAAAAAATTTTTTTAAAGATTGTTGATTGGCTATAGCTGAAAGCCTGGTCAGCTGTTTGTGGTGGGCTGTCCTTGGTTTTGATTTCTTAACCTTGAGGCATTTACAGGCTTAGATGTTGGTTTGCTCATCTTTGTAGGTACCAAAGCATTAGAGGCCCCTCCATCTGGTGGCCTCCTTGAAACTTAACACATGGGACCCAGACATGAGACTATTCCACAGGGTAGGGGTCAGAGGTAAGTGGGAGGGTCAGAGCTCTGCAGGCTACGAGCACAAGCAGTTATGCTTAGAGTAAAAAGACAAAACATGGATCAAGATATGCAATATATTTGGTAATTTGGGAAATATCATTGGTGTTTGACAAATCTGATGGTGTGCATGGAAAAATCAGTGATAATTGCATGAAAAAAGCTAATCCAATGAAGCAATGACTCCAAGAAAACCTAATGTTTTATTTTTAAAAAAAAGGTGGGGGGAAATTACTGCAGTATTTTGCTCAGCAGTGAAAAATATTGTCTACCAAAATAACATGATTATTGGGACTTTCCTGGCAGTCCAGTCAATTAAGACTACACACTTCCAAGCAGGTGTTGTGGGTTTGATCCCTGCTCAGGGAACCAAGATTCTACAGCCAAATAATAATAATAATGTGCTTATTATGTTTATATCAGGTAGTAGGGGAAGGGAATGGCATGAGGAGTACAAGACCAAACCTTCATCTAACATGTTATAAAGTCAGTAGCTAAATTCTCAGGTTAAGTGGAGAAATAGGACTTAATATGTAAATTCTGAGAGACATAGATGGGAAGGAGACTTTTCTCTGAATTCCTACTGGAAGGTTTTGAATCATGTGATGGTATTGCTTTTCTAGAATTATTACATTTTTTAAAAGACTCATCACATAGAATCTCTCTGGCAGGATATTCAATGAGCTAATTATAGTGGTTGCCACTGGTGAAGGGAGCTGTACTTTCTAAATCTGTACTTTGTTAGCGAATTATTAAAAAGATACAAATTTTTCCCCAAAGGAACAGAAACAAGAGTTGAAAATGATGGCCTCTTGGGAGTAGGACTGGAGAGAGTGAAGGGGTGGAAACGGTAAGGATCTTTTATATCATTTTGTGGTTTTATACACAAAAAGCTTTCTGTATTAATTTCTGGTATTACACTTTAAACAGTGTACATGTTATTCTATATGTAAACTTTTTTTAATTTTTAAATGGAAGCTATGGAATTGCTTCTTGAACACAAAGATTAAACACTGTATATTCTGTACCTTAAGGCAGGCAAAGGTAATTCTGAGCTTCTTCCTGCAGTCAGGAAGTTTCTCAACAGTGGAAAGCTCGCTGGCTCCCTCTGCTGGTAAGAGATACTCTTGTAAAAGTGTATTAAAGTCTTGTTAAGAACCTCTGGTAGGCTAACAAATTCATTAGATGAATAGTTTCATTTCTGTTAAAAACCCCATTAAGCTGTCTGACTATGTTCCACATTCACTGGTGAGGTCATGGAAGAAAAAATTTCATACTTTTCTTTGAATTCCAAAACCTTTCTTACCCTCAATCAATATTTTCACATACTTAAATAAAACCCTGTCTTCTGGTATTCAGAGAAGCTTTCCTCTTGTGCTAGAACAGTACAGAGAACATCAAATTGTAAAGTTACGAAATTTTCACCCTTGTCAGGTAAGTTCCAGGTGCCAAGTGGACAGAAACAAGCTCTCTGAAGGCTTGTTAGTCTTTGCTGTTTGACGAAACTTTCTCCATCACCTGCCTCAGATAGGAGGGCTCCCTGGAGAGAGTCCAGACAGATGGAAATCTACCTAGTCTCACCCACGGTATCTGGAGGACGTACAGAGTTGCAGAACACCTTTACAGATTTTCTTTATTTTTGAATGCCTAAGTAATATATGCTTGCCTTAAAAGTTAGACAATTTTTTTAATTTAAAAAAAAATTCTAAATGGCACAACTCTTTTAAAGAAAATTCCACAGGATCTATTTTAAAACTTTTTTTAAATTTTATACTCTATGTTCGATCCATTTCACTATTTGGTGACTCTCCTATAGAAACAGGAACACATGTACAAGGCCACAAGAATGGCCGATGGGGCAGCTTGTAATTGCTAAAAAATGGGAACAATTTAGTTGCCCACTGGCAGGAGAATAGCTAAACAGATCATCTATTATCCATGCTATGGCATCCTACTTTGCAAGTTAGAAGAATAAGGTAGTTTACATATACTAACATGGATACATTTCTTTAAAATACTATGGAATTTAAAAGTGTATTGTAGAAAGATCCACACAACATGGTATCATATAGTTTTAATACGATAAATTCTCTCCATGATATAACCATGTAAATACACAGAAAATATCAGGAAGGCAACATCAGTTCAGTTCAGTTCCGTGGCTCAGTCATGTCCGACTCTTTGCAACCCCATGACTGCAGCACGGTAGGCTTCCCTGTCCATCACCAACTCCCAGAGCTTGCTCAAACTCATGTCCATCGAGTTGGTGATGCCAACTGTGATGCCATCACAGTTCAAAAGCATCGATTCTTCAGTGCTCAGCTTTCTTTATAAGTCCAGCTCTCTCATCCATAGATAACTACTGGAAAAACCATAGCTTTTACTAGACTGACCTCTGTTGGCAAGTAATGTCTCTGCGTTTTAATATGCTGTCTTAAGTTTGTGATAGCTTTCCTTCCAAGGAGCAAGCGTTTTTTAATTTCATGGCTATAGTCACCAGCTGCAGTGATTTTGGAGCCCAAGAAAATAAAGTCTATCACTGTTTCCATTGTTTCCCCATCTATTTACCATGAAGTACTGGGACTGTATGCAGGTCAGGAAGCAACAGTTAGAACTGGACATGGAACAACAGACTGGTTCTGAATAGGAAAAGGAGTACGTCAAGGCTGTATATTGTCACCCTGCATATTTAACTTATATGCAGAATACATCATGAAAAATGCTGGGCGGGAGGAAGCATAATCTGGAATCAAGATTGCTGGGAGAAATATCAATAACCTCAGATATGCAGATGACACCGCCCTATGGCAGAAAGTGAAGAGGAACTAAAGAGCCTCTTGATGAAAGTGAAAGAGGAGAGTGAAAAAGTTGGCTTATAGCTCAACGTTCAGAAAACTAAGACCTTGGCATCTGGTCCCATTCATGGCAAATAGATGGGGAAACAGTGGAAATAGTGGCTGACTTTATTTTGGGGGGCTCCAAAATCACTACAGATGGTGATTGCAGTCATGAAATTAAAAGACGCTTGCTCCTTGGAAGGAAAGTAAAGACCAACCTAGACAGCATATTAAAAAGCAGAGACATTAATCTGTCAACAAAGGTCCGTCTAGTCAAGGCTATGGTTTTTCCAGTAGTCATCTATGGATGTGAGAGTTGGACTGTAAAGAAAGCTGAGCGCCAAAGAATTGATGCTTTTGAACTGTGGTGTTGGAGAAGACTCTTGAGAGTCCCTTGGAGTGCAAGGAGATCCAACCAGTCCATCCTAAAGGAGATCAGTCCTGAGTGTTCATTGGAAGGACTGATGTTGAAGCAGAAACTCCAATAATTTGGCCACCTGATGAAAAGAGCTGACTCATTTAAAAAGACCCTGATGCTGGGAAAGATTGAAGGCAGGAGGAGAAGGGGACGACCGAGGATGAGATGGTTGGATGGCATCACCGACTCGATGGACATGGGTTTGGGTAGACTCTGGCAGTTGGTGATGGACAGGGAGGCCTGGCATGCTGCGGTTCATGGGGTCGCAAAGAGTCGGACACAACTGAGTGACTGAACTGAACTGAATTGATGGTACTGGAGGCCATGATCTTAAGTTTTTTTAATGTTGAGATTTAAGCCAACTTTTCACTCTCCTCTTTCACTTTCATCAAGAGGCTCTTTAGTTCTTTGTGTCATCTGCGTATCTGAGGTTATTGATATTTCTCCTGGCAATCTTGATTCCAGCTTGTGTTTCATCCAACCCAGCATTTCATATGATGTACTCTGCATGTAAGTTAAATAAGCAGGGTGACAATATGCAGCCTTGACATACTCCTTTCCTGATTTGGAATTAGTCCGTTGTTCCATGTCCAGTTCTAACTGTTGCTTCCTGACCTGCATACAGATTTCTCAGTAGGCAGGTAAGGTGGTCTGGTATTCCCATCTCTTTCAGAATTTCCCAGTTTGTTGTGATCCACACAGTCAAAGGCTTTGATGTAGTCAATAAAGCAGAAGTAGATGTTTCTCTGGAACTCTCTTGCTTTTTTGATGATCCAACCAGTGTTGGCAATTTGATCTCTGGTTCCTCTGCCTTTTCTAAATACAATTTGAACAACTGGAACCTCATGGTTCACGTACTGTTGAAGCTTGGCTTGGAGAATTTTGAGCATTACTTTACTAGCGTGTGAGATGAGTGCAATTGTGCAGTAATTTGAACATTCTTTGGCACTGCCTTTCTTTGGGATTGGAATGAAAACTGACCTTTTCCAGTGCTGTGGCCACTGCTGAGTTTTCCACATTTGCTGGCATATTGAGTATAGCACTTTCACAGCATCATCTTTTAGGATTTGAAATAGCTCAACTGGGATTCCATCACCTCCACTAGCTTTGTTTGTAGTGACACTTCCTAAAGCCCACTTGACTTCTCATTCCAGGATGTATGGCTCTAAGTGAGTGATCACACCATCATGATTATCTGGGTCATGAAGATCTTTTTGTATAGTTCTTCTGTGTATTCTTGCCATCTCTTCTTAATATCTTCTGCTTCTGTTAGGTCCATACCACTTTTGTCCTTTATTGTGCCCATCTTTGCATGAAATGTTCCCTTGGTATCTCTAATTTTCTTGAAGAGATCTCTAGTCTTTCCCATTCTATTGTTTTCCTCTATTTCTTTGCATTGATCACTGAGGAAGGCTTTCTTATGTCTCCTTGCTATTTTGTGGAACTTTGCATTCAAATGGGTATATTTTTCTTTTTCTTCTTTGCCTTTAGCTTCTCTTATTTTCCCAGCTATTTGTAAGTCCTCCTCAGACAACCATTTTGCCTTTTTGCATTTCTTTTTCTTGGGGATAGTCTTGATCACTTTCTCCTGTACAATGTCATGAACCTCCATCCACAGTTCTTCAGGCACTCTCTCTATCAGATCTAATCCCTTGAATCTATTTGTCACAATTTTACACTATTTCCACTGTATAATTGTAAGGGGTTTGATTTAGGTCATACCTGAATGGTCTAGCGGTTTTCTCTTCTTTCTTCAATTTATTCTGAATTTGGCAATAAGGAGTTCATGATCTGAGCCACAGTCAGCTCCTGGTCTCGTTTTTGCTGACCATATAGAGCTTCACCATCTTTGGCTGCAAAGAATATGTAATCAGTCTGATTTTTGTATTGACCATCTGGTGATATCCATGTGTAGAGTCTTCTCTTGTGTTGTTGGAAGAGGATGTTTGCTGTGACCAGTGTATTGTCTTGGCTAAATTCTGTTAGCCTTTGCCCTGTTTCATTTTGTACTCCAAGGCCAAATTTGCCTGTTACTCCAGGTATCTCTTGACTTCCTATTTTTGCATTCCAGGCCCCTATAATGAAAAAACAGAGAAGGCAATGGCACCCCACTCCAGTACTCTTGCCTGGAAAATCCCACGGATGGAGGAGCCTGGAAGGCTGCAGTCCATGGGGTCGCTGAGGGTCAAACATGACTGAGCGACTTCACTTTCACTTTTCACTTTTCACTCTCATGCATTGGAGAAGGAAATGGCAACTCACTCCAGTGTTCTTGCCTGGAGAATCCCAGGGATGGAGAAGCCTGGTGGGCTGCCATCTATGGGGTCACACAGAGTCGGACACGACTGAAGTGACTTAGCAATAGCAATAATGAAAAGGACATCTTTTTGGAGTGTTAGTTTTAGAAGGTCTTATAAGTCTTCATAGAACCATTCAACTTCAGCTTCTTCAGTGTTACTGGTTGGGACATAGACTTGGATCACCGTGACATTGAATGGTTTGCCTTGGAAACAAACAGAGATCATCCTGTCATGTTTGAGATTACACCCAAGTACAGAATTTTGGACTCTTTTGTTGACTATGAGGGCTACTCCATTGCTTCTAAGGGATTCTTGCCTACAGTAGTAGATATGATGGTCATCTGAGTTCAATTCTCCAATTCCAGTCCATTTTAGTTCACTGATTCCTAAAATGTCGACATTCACTCTTTGCCATCTCCTGTTTGACCACTTCCAATTTACCCTGATTCATGGACCTAACATTCCAGGTTCCTATGCAATACTAAATACATAAGAAGGGAAAGAGAAGGGAGGAGAGCCAGGAGTGGTATTCAAAAGGGCCAACTTACAAAATATGGGTTCATTAATTACTTGAGTAATCAAAAATTAATGTAAAGATCATCATCTCTCCATTCTCATCCAGTCCCACATCCCCCGAAATAATCAATCTTAAAAGTCCTCCCATAACTTGCTCTACTTCCATATAAAGACATACAAATATACATGCACACACATTGTTTTCTAATTTTCTAAAATAGGATCAGACTATACATAACACTCTGCAGTTTTCTTTTTTCACTTAGTAATATTTCAAAGATACCTTTCCAGGTAATATATAGAAATATCTCATGCTTAATAGTTTCACTATAATCCATAGTATGAATATATCATTGTTTATTCAAAATTCCCTTATCTATGAACATTTCAGTTGTTCTGGTGACTTTTTTGCTACCATATCACATAAGTGTATGATATATACACATGTATCAATTAAAGAGTTTCCCAGCTGGTTCAGTGGTAAAGAATCCACCTGCCAATGCAGAAGACACAAGAGATAAGGATTTGATCCCTGGGATGGGAAGATCCCCTGGAGTAGGAAATGGCAACCCACTCCAGTATTCTTGCCTGGAAAATTCCATGAACAGGGAAAGGGGATGGGCTATAGTCCATGCGAGTCACAAAGAGTTGGACATGACTGAGCAACTGAGCATGTAAGAACTAAGCAAGTTCATCTACCACAACCTCTTGCTTTACAGGTACAGAAGCTAAGACCCAAAGACATGAACGTATTTGCCCAAATCACACAGCACCTAAATAAATGAACTGGAAACTAGAACCCAAGTCACTTGCCTAGTATCCATTCCCCCCTTTATCTAGTAACAGCTCCCTGATTGAGGGGAAGGTAGTGGGTGGAATATTGGGCCCCCCCGCAAAAAAATCTGTGACCTAATCCCCAGAACTGTGAACGTGTTACCTCACATGGCAAAGGGACTTTCATGGTGTGATTAAGGATTTTGAGATGGGGAGATTAACCTGGATTTATCTGGGCCAGAGTGATAAGATTTCCAGCTTTGAAGGTAGAAGAGGGCCATGAGCCCAGGAATGCAGGCGGCCCCTAAAGGCTGGAAAAGGCAAGAAACAGACTCTCCCCTAGAGCTTCCTGAAGGAATGTAGCCCTGCTGACTTTAGCTCAGTGAGACTCATTTCAGAATCCTGGCTCCCAGAACTGTAAGATAATGAACTGGTGTTGTTTTAAACCACACTGTGCTAATTTGTTATAGCAGCGAAAGAAACAAATATGGGGAAAGAACCAGCTTCCTCCTACTCTGTAGTTATTTTAATTTCACTAATAAACTCAACATTCAGAAAACTAAGATTATGGCATCCAGTCCCATCACTTCATGAAAAATAGATGGGGAAACAATGGAAACAGTGAGAGACTTTATTTTCTTGGGCTCCAAAATCACTGCAGATGGTTACTGGAGCCATGAAATTAAAAGACTCTAGCTCCTTGGAAGCAAAGCTATAACCAAACTAGACAGCCTATTAAAAAGGAGAGACATTACTTTGCCAACAAAGACCCATCTAGTCAAAGCCATGGTTTTTCCAGTAGTCATGTATGGATGTGAGAGTTGGACTACAAACAAAGCTGAGCACAGGAGAATTGATGCTTTTGAAGTGTGGTGTTGGGGAAGACTCTTGAGAGTCCCTTGGAGTGCAAGGAGATCAAACCAGTCAATTCTCAAGGAAATCAGTCCTGAATATTCATTGGAAGGACTGATGCTGAAGCTGAAACTCAAATAATACGTTGGCCACCTTTTATGAAGAACTGACTCCTTGGAAAAGACCCTGATACTGGGCAAGATTTAAGGCAGGAGGAGAAGGGGACAACAGAGGATAAGATGGTTGGATGGCATCACCGGCTCGATGAACATGAACTTGTGCAAGCTCCAGGAGTTGTTGATGGACAGAGAAGCCTGGCGTCCTGCAGTCCATGGGGTCGCAAAGAGTCGGACTTGACTGAGTGACTGAACTGAATTGAACTGAATATACATTAGTCCACAACAAAGAAGAGACACAGAAAATTGCAGTATATACAAGATTTGACTACTTACAATACATTACAATAAATAGGGCATTTTATAAGCAATTCAGCATTGGATTAGAATCTTTCCAGGGATGGCTAATTCTAGTTAGCAGAAATATTACAAATCCATTGCTATTAGGATGACAGAAGGCTTTCATTGTTGCTATTGAGTACTTTAAGCTTAATGTTTTTAAATCTGAGTTTTCTGTGATTTTACATTGTAATCAATGTTTTTTAAGGAAAGTAATTTAAATCTAACAGTGTTTACTCTGACCTTAGTTGAATTTTTATAACAAAGGTGAAACTTTTCCCCATACCTCATTTTTCTTTTTGCAAAAGTATGAATCATTTAGAAGCTTGGTGCTATATTCCTCTTCACCAACTCTTCAGTTTAGATGGGGAATGTGGAAAAGTCAGCCAAGGGCATATTACCCAGGCTTGGGTAACCAGCATATGCCATGCCTCAGGCCAAGGTGACTTGGATCAGCAGGTCGACAATACTAGCCTATGAGAGCCAGACCCAAAGTTTGTACTGAAACTGTTTGTTAAACAGAATTTCTATTTTCCACTGGATTTTACCTGAAAGCATATAAGGCTGGAACTTCCCAGGGCTCCTATGAGGGGGAAGCCTGCCTGAGAACAGAACAGCACAGAGATGAATGATGGACAGAACCAAGAGATGCACGTAACAGCTCCCTCCCCAGTGCTGTTTACACACTTGATCAATCTGAGTATGAAGACAATTTCAGTCTGCTTTTCATTGTTTGTAGCCTAAAACAATTCTGCCTAGTTCACCAAATTCTCAGTCTTTTGTCATTATGATTCTTTCTGAAGAGAATTTTGAGCTATTTTTTCAGGCAACTGACATACTAGAAGATGATACAAAACCATAGAACTATCTACAAGCACAAGGTTAATAATTATTTAATAGAGCATTAGCCAAGATGCCAGGGTCATAAGTTCCTTTCCTGAAGTGTAATAAGGAGCATCACTTTCAGTTAAAAGCAGAATGAATTGAAGTTTGACACAGGAAAAAAAGAACTTATGGACTTCATGGTTGTAAGATAGGAACATGTTCTAAAATTAACAATGTTTTCCAGAAATCTCTAAGAGCATGCAAGCCAATTAGGGACAAATACCAGGGGGAACAGTAAGTACCTCTTGCTCTTTTGTCTGACCCTTGGAAAGAAAGTCATGGTCTAAACCAGCCTGTTGGTTACAGATATAAACCTGATAGAGCAGGGGTAGCCAGGTAGTTTGTAAATAAAGTTTTATTGGAAAAAAATCCACACCCACTTGTTTTCATATTGTCTATGGCTGCTTTCCCGCTACAAAAGTAGAGTTGAGTAGCTGTCCACAAAGCCAAAAATATTTACTATCTGGACCTTCAGAGAACATTTGCCAACCTTTGACCTAGAGAGTTGCCTTATTCTGGGTTAGGCTGGGAAATCATGGCTTCATCAGAAGTATGGTTAAAGGCAGGGAAGCAAACTAACTGTCCATCAATAGATGAATGAATGAAGAAGCTATGATATGTATATACAATGCTGCTGCTGCTGCTGCTAAGTCGCTTCAGTCATGTCCGACTCTGTGCGACCCCATAGATGGCAGCCCACCAGGCTCCCCCGTCCCTGGGATTCTCCAGGCAAGAACACTGGAGTGGGTTGCCATTTCCTTCTCCAATGCATGAAAGTGAAAAGTGAAAGTGAAGTCGCTCAGTCATGTCTGACTCTTTGCAACCCCATGGACTGCAGCCTACCAGGCTCCTCTGTCCATGGGATTTTCCAGGCAAGAGTACTGGGGTGGGGTGCCATTGCCTTAAAAAATAATGAAATTTTGCCATTTGCCACAACATGAATGAACCTGGAGGGTATTATGCTTAGTAAAGTAAGTCAGACAAAAAAAGACATACATAAATTATCACTTATATGTTGAACCTAAAAAAAATGAAACCAATTAATCAATGAAACCAATTAATCAATATAACCAAATAGAAAAGAAGAAGAAGAATTAGACCAGTCTACCAGAAGGGTTAGACCTCACATCAAACCAAACACTCCCCGATGCTGGAGTGCCTGTTGTGTGCGGTACTGTGCTAGTGCTGGGAGTGTAAAGATGAAGAGCATTCAGGCCCTGACCTCTAGGAGCTGAGGAGTCTTCTGTCTCCAAGAAAACACAGATACATAAACAAAAGTAGCACAGCCTGATATGAGATTTGAGAGATGCATTTAAACAAAGCAACATGCAGAGAATGTTTGGCCAGTGCCTAATACCTGTTCAGTCGCTCAGTCGTGTCCAACTCTTTGCAAAGCCATGAATCGCAGCACGCCAGGCCTCCCTGTCCGTCATCAACTCCCGGAGTTCACTCAGACTCATGTCCATTGAGTCGGTGATGCCATCCAGCCATCTCATCCTCTGTCGTCCCCTTCTCCTCCTGCCCCCAATCCCTCCCAGCATCAGAGTCTTTTCCAATGAGTCAACTCTTCCCATGAGGTGGCCAAAGTACTGGAGTTTCAGCTTTAGCATCATTCCCTCCAAAGAAATCCCAGGGCTTATCTGCTTTAGAATGGACTGGTTAGATCTCCTTGCAGTCCAAGGGACTCTCAAGAGTCTTCTCCAACACCACAGTTCAAAAGCATCAAATCTTCAGTGCTCAGCTTTCTTCACAGTCCAACTCTCACATCCATACATGACCACAGGACAAACCATAGCCTTGACTAGACGGACCTTTGTTGGCAAAGTAATGTCTCTGCTTTTTAATATGCTGTCTAGGTTGGTCATAACTTTCCTTCCAAGGAGCAAGAGTCTTTTAATTTCATGGCTGCAATCACCATCTTCAGTGATTTTGGAGCACAAAAAGATAAAGTCTAACACTGTTTCTACTGTTTCCCCATCTATTTCCCATGAAGTGATGGGACTGGATGCCATGATCTTCGTTTTCTGAATGTTCAGCTTTAAGCCAACTTTTTCACTCTCCTCTTTCACTTTCATCAAGAAGCTTTTGAGTTTCTTTTCACTTTCTGCCATAAGGGTGGTGTCATCTGCATATCGGAGGTTATTGATATTTCTCCCGGCAATCTTGATTCCAGCTTGTGCTGCTTCCAACCCAGCGTTTCTCATGATGTACTCTGCTGCCGGGGTCCAGCCCTGGCTGATCCAGGGTATTCGAAGTGGGGATGGCGTCAGCGAGGATCAGGATACAATAGCTTCAATTAGATATTAATAAGAGATGTAAAGAGTAGTAGAATGAGGATAGCTCAGCAGGAAAATTCAGTGGAGAAAAGAGGCTGAGTAGCTTGGTTTACGCGGGAAACCAATAAAACTTCAAGACAAGAAGTTTGCACCACTTACATAGGCCGCAGGCGTCCTTCCATTCTCCCGAAGGAGAGGAGACACTGAGGCCTCCCCAGTCGGATCTTAGAAGCCCAGGCATAATTAGTAAGCATGGCGGGCTCCGCGCTCCAGATGGAAACTCAACCAGAGTTTGAGAGAGAGAGAGACATGGGGAGACCAGTATTTCGAGGAACTGATCCCAATTCTTTATTTTCCAGAGTCTGTTTTTATACACTGAGATATTATACAAAAGTCACGCGGGGACAGCAGTCCTGACTTTTATTAAAGTCAGGTGCTTCATACAAATGTATACAGAGGTCTTAGGGGTGTTACATCATCTTCTGGCCAGGGGGGCCTGCTGACAATTTATGACCCTCTCCTTGTGACAGCTGTCAGTCAACACTTATTTCTCCAGGGGTGATTATTCTTAAAACAGACGCCACCCAAATAAAGTTACATTCCTATAGGGTGAGGGTGTAGTGGGTTTTAGTTAAGGAAAGAATTTACTTAGCCTAAGGTCTAACGTGATTTATATCAAAGGTTAATACTTACTTCTTCTATATATTCATTAATGTGTGTAAGGGCAGGGGATGTGGAGTCTTAGCAACAAACATGGGCTCAACAAATGAAAAACCCTTCACTAATACAATTTCTAATCAGCCCATTATACTTATACTAATGGTTTTCTAACTTTTCTAAGGAACCTGTTTTTAGAAGGTTTAAAGCATCTCGTGCCTCTCACGGTTGGGAGGCTGTGAGCAATCACATGTGGCCGGACAAGCCTGTCAGGCAGGCTAGAGAACCTTCAGAGGAGTTTGTAGGTTAAAACACTCTTGTCACGCCCAGGAGTTTTTATTAACTGGAGCTCTAAGTTAATGCCTTCTCCGAAAGAGGTGGTGGGGGACAGCCCCCCGTAAAGTCAGAGGTGTAGGTGAGAGCACAAAGTAGTAAAGTAGGCAAGCTCTGGTTATGGGGTAGATGCTCGAGAATTTCCAGGGGGACTCCTGAGGCTCGATCCCACCTTTGCATATGTCGAGCCTCCTTCCTCATGACCTTTGCCATGGGTGGAGGTCCTCCCGCCAGCTCCCCGCACTCTGCATATAAGTTAAATAAGCAGGGTGACTATACAGCCTTGATGTACTCCTTTTCCTATTTGGAACCAGTCTGTTGTTCCATGTCCAGTTCTAACTGTTGCTTCCTGACCTGCATATAGGTTTCTCAAGAGGCAGGTCAGGTGGTCTGGTATTCCCATTTCTTTCATAATTTTCCACAATTTATTGTGATCCACACAGTCAAAGGCTTTGGCATAGTCAATAAAGCAGAAATAGATGTTTTTCTGGAACTCTTGCTTTTTCCATGATCTAGCGGATCTTGGCAATTTGATCTCTGGTTCCTCTGCCTTTTCTAGAACCAGCTTGAATATCTGGAAGTTCATGGTTCATGTATTGCTAAAGCCTGGCTTGAAGAATTTTGAGCATTACTTTACTAGCGTGTGAGATGAGCGCAATTGTGCAGTAGTTTGTAAGCAATTAATAGACGGTAGCTCTTTTTGTTGTTCAGTTGCTAAGCTATGTCTGACTCTTTGTGAACCCATGGACTATAGCATAGCAGGCTTTCCTGTCCTTCACTATCTCCTGGAGTTTGCTCAGACTCATGTCTATTGAGTCAGTGATGCCAATGGACTCTGCCAGCTCTATGGTAAGGGCTAGTGACAACCTCCTCCAGGAGGATTTGTGCCAACATGCCACACCTCCCAGGACTGCTGCTGCCAGTGCCCTCTGTCCCCACAGAAGGCCACGGCTGACCCACACCTCTGCAGGAGACCCTCAAACACTCACAGACAGAAGATGAGCACACATCCTTCTACTCTGCCATCAGCGGAAAACTGAATGAAAGATTTACCTAGCATGGCCCTGCCCACGAGAGCAAGACCCAGCTTTCCCCACAGCCAATTGCTCCCATCACCAGTAGCTCTTAACTTTTAACAATTTTTACTGTAACTCCCCAAATGCTCTGAGAGCTACATAACCTGAACAAAGGTCAGAGGGTTTTCTCCAGTTTAGTCTCTGAAGCAACAGAGCAAGAAGGAATAGCATGACTCCAGGCGTGGATAATTAGCCTGTGAGTATGAAAAATACCTGTTTTGTCAGAGTGCAGTGAGTAATCTCAAAGTCCTAGGCTTAGCAATTGCAGAAGGGAAGACTCTCTTAAAGCATCTGAGACTGAACCATGAAGGATTCCTTGTGTTTCTAACATACAAAGAGCAAAAGGATGAAGAGAGAGACAGGCTCAAGAAAGAGTTTGTTTTACGATAAAGAAACACTAAAAGGCTTGTAGGCGCAGAGAAGGGAAAAGAAGGGAAGGAAAAGGAGACAAAAACACAACAGCCTTGAGATGTAGGTATCTTCCTGTGCTGTGCTGTGCTAAATCACTTCAGGCATGTCTAGCTCTTGGCAACCCCACGGACTGTAGCCCACCAGGCTCCTTTGTCCATGTAATTCTCCAGGCAAGAATACTGGAGTGGGTTGCCATTCCCTTCTCCAGGGGATCTTCTCCACCCAGGGATTGAACCCTGTCTCCTGCATTGGCAGGCAGGTTCTTTACCACCAGTGCCACCTGGGAAGCCCAGGTGTCTTCCTGCTGCTGCTGCTGCTAAGTCACTTCAGTCGTGTCCGACTCTGTGCGACCCCATAGATGGCAGCCCACCAGGCTCCCCCGTCCCTGGGATTCTCCAGGCAAGAACACTGGAGTGGGTTTCCATTTCCTTCTCCAATGCATGAAAGTGAAAAGTGAAAGTGAAGTCACTTAGTCATGTCCGACTCTTTGCGACTCCATGGACTGCAGCCTATCAGGCTCCTCCGTCCATGGGATTCTCCAGGCAAGAGTACTGGAGTGGGGTGCCATTGCCTTCTCCAAGACGTCTTCCTAGGAAAAAGCAAAGAAGGTGTTGCTTCAAAATCTGACCCCATACACTGTAGGTAAGGAGAGACCAAAGGAAGAGACTGGTCACTCACTCCAGATGGGTAGGTGGCAGGTTTAATAAGCATGGAACTTATGTACAAGGCTGGTCCTGGGAGCTGTAAGATGAGCAGACCTACACACTGGTCGGCAGGATCTTAAAACGTATATAACAGCTTTAATGGGGTTCAGTCCTGTATTCAGAAAACTCATATCATGGCATCAGGTCCCATCACTTCATGGCAAATAGATGGGGAAACAGTGGAAACAGTGGCTGACTTTATTTTTCGGGGTTCCAAAATCACTGCAGATGGTGATTGCAGCCATGAATTTAAGATGCTTACTCCTTGGAAGGAAAGTTATGACCAACCTAAACAGCATATTAAAAAGCAGACATTATTTGCCAACAAAGGTCCATCTAGTCAAGGCTATGGTTTTTCCAGTAGTCATGTATGGATGTGAGAGTTGGACTGTGAAGAAAACTAAGTGCTGAGGAATTGATGCTTTTGAACTGTGGTGTTGGAGAAGATTCTTCCTGGGTGTTCATTGGAAGGACTGATGCTGAGGCTGAAACTCCAATATTTTGGCCACCTGATGCAAAGAGTTGACTCATTTGAAAAGACCCTGATGCTGGGAAAGATTGAGGGCAGGAGGAGAAGGGGATGACAGAGGATGAGATGGTTGGATGGCATCACCGACTCGATGGACATGGGTTTGGGTGGGCTCCAGGACTTGGTGATGGACAGTGAGGCCTGGTGTGCTGTGGTTCATGGGGTCTCAAAGAGTCGGACACGACTGAGCGACTGAACTGAACTGAACTGAGTCCTGTATAAGGACTGTCCAGATGGTCTCAGCCATGCATCGCCATCTCAAGGCCCTGTCCTTGGGGCAGCTCTTAGTGCAGGAAAGGCAAGCAGACACCTGTGCCAAGGACAGGGGATGGGGGAGGGGCCTCCGGCTGCCCGGGCCCAGCACGAAGGTCAACCAGCAGTCATGTCCTCTCTGTGACCTCCTCCAACACTCCATCTCTCAGACAGGCTCTTATAACCTTACACAGATCCTTCAGTATTAGCATTAGGGGCCCCTCCTCTAGTGGATCTCTGACTGTACTGGAGGCAGATCCTACAGCAGCAATAGAGGCACATGCAAGAGAAAACACAGATCAAGATAATGATTTTCAAATAAGTAATTTTTTCCACCAAGAGCTCCATGATCTAAACCACTGATCACTTAGTCCACTGGGCTGGGGGTCAGATCAACTGGGATGTTCACTTGTGTCTGCGTGTGATTTTACAAAGTGATATATTAGCAGACTCATCAGCTATGAACACATAGCACTTCATCTGGATGATGGCACAGGTGTTTCTCAGTGAGGCAGTCATAGTGTCCAAGGCCATCCTATTTATTTTTTTTAATAGTTATTTTTTATTCGGCTGCACCAGGTCTCAGCTGCAGCATGCAGAATCTTCAGTTCTCGTTGCAGCATGCTGGATTTTTTAGTTGCAGCATGCATGATCTAGTTCCCTGACCGGGGATCGAACCCCAGCCCCGTGCATTGGGAGCATGGAGTCTTAGCCACTGGACCACTAGGGAAGTCCCAAGGCCATCCTATTTTAAAGGACAGCTTTCCTTGTTAGAGGCATTTCAGTGTTGCACAAGAACAGATTTTGGTAGCTATCACTAAAGACTTGGTGAATTTCATCAGAGCTTCCCTGTGTGCTGTCGTGCCCTCCAGGCCAGTGGAGCAGCCAAATGATGGAACCAATGGAACAGAGACCACCTGGCCTTGAGGAGAGGGAGGCTGGCGGCATTAGGAATTTGATCTGATTGTACAGATCATACATGTTGGCCAGGGGAAGCAGCACTGTCTGACATGACATGAACAGGGTGGTGGGTCAGGGGCAGAGTTAGGGTTCAAACCAAAGCTTTCCCGACTCTAGTCTTAATGACCTTACCATTTCCCATGGTGGTTAGCAATCATCTCAGGCTTCTGACACTTTAACTTAAAACACGGCCTTCTCTCTTCGGCCACTTGCCAGCGTTTGACACCATCCTCCACCCTCCTCCCTGGCTCCAGCACACTTTTCTAGTCTTCTTGCGGCCACTGGCCACTCGCTTCACATCCCCTGCACCTGGTCTTCCTTTGCTTGGCCACACCTCTGCACATGCTCCTCTTCTGGCCCAGTTCTCTCAACACAAATCCTCATGAATTTCTTGCTGAGTTCAAATGAAATACTAACCTAAAAAAAATTTACAACATATCATCGTGACAAGAAAAGAGACAACAACCTGGTTTATAAGTGTCACCATTTTAAAGATTATTTAAGATTAGCCCCTGAATAAGAAAAGTTGTAATGCCTAAAACCTGACAGTTCTCTCATTGGTGAAGCACATTTGATAGAAGTTTTCTCAATTTAGCAATTCTAAAAATTTACAAGTCATGAAACTAAAGGAAACTTTGCTAAAATATCAGTTCAGTCCAGTCACTCAGTCGTCTCCAACTCTCTGTGACCCCATGAACCGCAGCACGCCAGGCCTCCCTGTCCATCACCAACTCCCAGAGCCCACCCAAACCCATGTCCATTGAGTCAGTGATGCCATCCAACCATCTCATCCTCTGTCCCCTTCTTCTTCTGCCCTCAATCTTTCCCAACATCAGGGTCTTTTCAAATGAGTCAGCTCTTCACATCAGGTGGCCAAAATATTGGAGTTTCAGCTTCAATATCAGTCCTTCCAATGAACACCCAGGACTGATCTCCTTTAGAATGGACTGGTTGGATCTCCTTGCAGTCCAAGGGACTCTCAAGAGTCTTCTCCAACACCACAGTTCAAAAGCATCAATTCTTTGGTGCTCAGCTTTCTTTATAGTCCAACTCTCACATCCATACATGACCATTGGAAAAACCATAGCCTTGACTAGACAGACCTTTGTTGGCAAATAATGTCTCTGCTTTTTAATATGCTGTCTAGGTTGGTCATCAGTTTCCTTCCAAGGAGTAAGTGTCTTTTAATTTCATGGCTGCAATCACCATCTGCAGTGATTTTAGAGCCCCAAAAAATAAAGTCAGTCACTGTTTCCACTGTTTCCCCATCTACTTCCCATGAAGTGATGGGACCAGATGCCATGATCTTTGTTTTCTGAATGTTGAGCTTTAAGCCAACTTTTTCACTCTCCACTTTCACTTTCATCAAGAGGCTTTTGAGTTCCTCTTCACTTTCTGCCATAAGTGTGGTGTCATCTGCATATCTGAGGTTATTGATATTTCTCCTGGCAATCTTGATTCCAGCTTGTGCTTCTTCCAATCCAGCGTGTCTCATTATGTACTCTGCATATAAGTTAAATAAGCAGGGTGACAATATACAGCCTTGACGTCCTCCTTTTCCTATTTGGAACCAGTCTGTTGTTCCATGTCCAGTTCTAACTATTGCTTCCTGATCTGCATACAGGTTTCTCAATAGTCAAAGATAAATTTCAGTTAATGACATTAGAGGGAAGAGGGGATTACCTTTCTATTCCACTAAAAAACATAAGAAAATGGCATCATATGAAAAAGAGATCAGAGAAAAAGCAGCCAAAAACTGCACTGGGAGAAGTGTTATATAGAGGTATGTCTGGGAACTATTAATAATTTTAAAATATTATCTTTCTGGACATTTTCAGTTTGCAGCATTTGTCGTCTTTTTAAAATTTGTGATCTGTTGTGATTTGTTCTCATTCTAAATAGTCTCTTTTGTAATTTTGAATTTTTCTTAACGTCCCCCAAATTGCATAAGTTTTAGACCACAAAACCTGAATCACCCCAACTAAGCTGAAATGGTATATTAGTTTTGTACAGGCAAATTACCACACACTTAGAGGCTTAAACGACACAGATTTGCCTTACAATTGTGTAGATCAGAAGTCTCACACGGGTCTCACTGGCTACAATCAGTAGCAGGGCTATATTCTTTCTGGAGGCCCCAGGGGATAATATGCTTCCTTGCTATTTCTGTCTTCTGAGGGCTGTGAGCCCTTCCTCCATATTCAAAGCCAGTAATGACAGTCAAGTCCTCTCACATCGCATCACTCCGACCTTCAGTAGTCACAGCACCCTGTTAGCCTCCCGCCTCACTCTTCCCTATTTAGGGAACTTTGTGACTCCATTGGGCCAACCTGGATAATCCAGGATGTCTCCCTATTTTAAGGTCAGTTGATTAACAACTGTAATTCCATCTGCCATCTTAATTCCCTGTTACTATTATGTAAGTAACATGTTTACAGGTTCCTGGACTCAGGACGTGGACATCTTTGGGACTTATTCTTCTGCCTTCCACAGAGGGTTGTCAGTCTGGACTACTGTGCACCAGACTTCTCCACACCCATCCCCAAAGGCCAAAGCCATCAACAGAAAAGAAAACAAGAATAAACCCCAGGAGGTGGGCAAGGTGTGCAGTGAAGAGAGGGAGAAGGAGAGAGGGAGAGAAGGAGGAAGCATTCACAAGCCCTGGTCACACCAAGTCCCTGACTCCGCCCACTGTTCTTCCTTGTCCTTCCGCTTGAGCAAGTTTGAGTTCAGTTTCTGTCACGTGCCACCAGCAGAACCCTGATTAATAGTACAGTCATTTATTGAGTCTACTATATGGAAAGCACTGTGAAACACTTCCCACGCACTTGCATTTTTTTTAATCCTCATAACCATTCTGCAAAAAATATTAGTTTTTGCATTTTAAAAATGAATAAGCTAAGGCTCTATGAGGGGAAATACCTTGCCCCCGGTTAGCCACCAAGGCTCAAACCTAAGTCTGTTGAAAGATTTAAACAGACTTTATAGATGGGATTCGGGGCTTCTCTTTTGTGGGTCTTTTCCTTCTGGAATATCCCCCCTAACTTTCTGTCCTGTGGTTCTTCAGCCAGAAAGAATACAGGTTTTCTGTTGGAGTTCTAGCTGTTTGTAACTAGGGCCTGACTCAGGCTAGATGCCAGAAAACAGAAATCTCGGACGGTGCTATCCATTTTTTCAGAGCCAACGTCCATCCAGGTGTTTCTGGATGGTCTCTTGCCTGTGCCCCTCTGTGTATCAGTCACTCAGTCGTGTCCAATTCTTTGTGATCCTATGGACCATAACCCGTCAAGTTCCTCTGTCCATGGGATTCTCCAGGCAAGATCCTGGAGTGGGTTGCCATTCCCTTCTCCAGGGGATCTCCCCACCCAGGGATTGTACCCAGGTCTCCTGAATTGCAGACATTCTTTACCACCCGAGCCACAAAGAAGCCCTAGTCTTCCGCCCTCCAAATCTGATGACTAACTGCCTTCGAGACATTGCTATTTGAATATCTCAAATGCAGTCATCCTTATTCCCAGAATACACTGTTCCTTCTGAATTTCTGATTTTAGTGATGACACAACCATCTAAACCAAACACAGGGCCGGCGTCCTGGACATCTTCACTCCCTTACCTACCAAATCCTACTGATTCTCTCTCCTTAACGTTTCCATTTCATTCCTATTGAATTGCCTGAGTTCACTTCTTTTCCATTTGTTGCCAAAATGCAACATTTCAAATTCACTCCCTACTCCTCAGTTTACCCCCTTCTCATCTTCTTTTCACACTGTGGCCAAAGTGAACTTTCTGAAATGTGTGTACCTGCTCATATGACTCCCCAGTTTAAAACTTTTCAGCAGTTTGTTGCCTCCAAGAAAACCTGCCAGATGTTTATTTGAATAGTCAAGATCTCTGCCTGCCTCTTACAGCTATTCCTCCACACAGTCCTCCAATACCATCCACACACTAGCCCCGTTGTTGAAACATCCTTTCCTCCACCATCCAACTAACACTTAATTGTTCTGCAAGACAGGATCAGAATTTTACGTCTGCAGAGGATTTTCTGACATGCCTATATGCTTGTCACAGCACTTACGACGCTGCCTTGTTTTTAACTTTGCTGGCCTCTCTAGGAGAAGAGCTTCGTGAAGGACGAGACTCCCTTTTCAATATCCGTGTTCCCAGAGCCCAGGATAATGGCTGATACATATTAGACTCTCCATAAATATTTGAACAAATAAATGAAATAAAATGTTTTAAAAATGGAAGGGTGGTCATGTTGTAAATACACTCTGTGGATGCATCTATCCTAGACTTTTCTCTATCTAGATAAAAATTTTAGTTCTTCCAAACTTTTAACACTTTGGTGAACTTCCACCAAAAACCAAACAAAAAAATCTCTTCAGTGTCCTCACATGGCATTCAACCTTAAAGCAAGTATAAAATTCTTGGTTCTTTCTACTACATTGACCATCAGTGTGACTGAGTGATCCGAAAGTCTTTTTAATAATTTGGGTATTATAAGGAACTCAATACACCTAAGGCATATCAAAACTGCCAAATTTGTTAATAATAACTGGGGAGATCACCCACATTTTCCATTTATGTAAGAGTTCCCTGAAAATAAATGTGGTCACCTTTGCTCTTTTGGTTACAAGTATGTGCACCTACAAAACCACAGAGTAAAAAAACTCATTTATTTTGGAACAGGTATAACAAGATAAAATAATTAAACTCAATTAAAAGAAAATTTTAAATATGCCAGACATTCGTAATATGAAATAATGTCTGCTCTCAAAAGAAATATAGACCCATAACAGGGTGAAATAACAAAGATTTGAATCAAAGGCAAGAGGTAATTTCAGAATATCAAGTACAAAACTCACCTCTCTCATCAGAGAAAACTAGCTGCAATGATCAGCTTTTCTTGGCAACAGGAAAGTAAGAAACCGTGGAGTATAGTCAATTGGTCAGCATCTTAATGCTAGTAAGAAACTATTCAGTAAAGAATATTATCATTTCAACCTGTATCAACATGAAATGGGACATAAAAAGTGGAATACAAGAATCTGTTTGACACTTGTAAGATAATTTGGAGTGGAAGAAAACTCTTATCAATCCAGAGAGGTAGCAACCTAAACCCAAATTAGGCTCAAAATTAAAAAATAATGCATGCAGTATTTTCCATAAGCTGCTTTGCACTACTATGCCTCTTGAGGGCACCAAAGATTTTTAAATACTTTGACCATGTTTTCTGATGAAATTAAAAATTCTCAAATTTTTTCAATGAACATTTATTGAAGACTGTTAATATGTTTTATGGACAAGGAGCCATAATAAAGATGCAAAGATAAACAAAACATGATCACTTCCTTGGTGACTGAGCTCAAGGTCTGGTGGGAGTGGCCTTAGCACTATTAAGATAATGGAGAACGTAATTTGGTGAACTAACTACTGGCATTAGGTATAAGCATATCTAATCTAGCCTTTACAGGGGTTCTCTAAGTAGGGGCCAGACTCCTGAGGCTATGACTCCCTTTTCAGGTTGGGAAAAGTCAGAACTCCTTTCACTGTAATACTAACATGTTTTTGCTTCTGTAACTTTCATTTTTCCATACATGTACAGCGGAGTTTTCCAGAGGCTACGTGACACATGATAGTGTTACTGCTCTGCTGACTGATGCAATGTGTATTTGTATATTGTAATTTTTTTTAGAAATTTCTAAGGCATAACTGGTTTAGGGTATGAATCCCTGCATTTTCAAAGATTAATTTTGTCCTCTGTTCTCCTACAGGGCTCTTGCTAGCTATCTTCAGTTATACTTGCTATGTTTTCTGCTAATTCATTATCCAATAAATCATGATTCTGAAGCCCACAATATTTTCTTGTAACTCTGTGGAAACAACACTACTGAGTATAATTTTATATTTTTATATTCTTTAATATTGAATATAAAATTCAATATTTTAAAATTCTTGAAACTGTTTTAGAGTTTCACATAAAATATTAGGGTAGCTTAATATTTTATATGAAAATTAACTATATATTTTTCTTATGTTTTAGCATAGATGCCTTAAAATAGGGAGATTGAAAGACTGTTTTTTTCAATCCACACTTGTGCCATCTACATTTAAAGATGTTGAAAGAGATGAAATTGACACCCATAGAAGGGTCCTATCTCATGGAAGGGAGAAGAATCTACATCTACTCCAAAGAAACCGGGAAAAACTATAAGCAAACAAAAGTACAATTAAAACTATCTTCCCCTTGGCTTTACAGATGCTTATAACTTGCCTTATTGTGCCTTATACAGGAGAATATTTTCATATAGTTTTTCAAATAGTTTTATAGTGCTACTTAAGTTGCAACATCATTTTGAGACCAGAGTTTAAAGAAAGTATATAAAGAGTTTAAAGAAAAAGGGATTGAGTTCCCACTGAGTTGTGTGCCGCCCCTCAAGTTCCTGTCTACCTTGAAAGTGAGAATGTCATTTGATGGAGGCAGGGTCTTTCAGACATAATCAACTAAGATGAATCATAATAGCTTAAGCCCTAATCTAATCACTGATGTCCTAAAAGAAGACAGATACTAGATACACAGAGGGAAAAGAACCATGTGAAGATGCAAACAGAGATTTCGTGTTACTTCCTGTTACTGCCACAAAGCAAGGAATGCCAAGCATTGTCAGAAAACACCGGAAGCTAGTTAGAGACAAGGAGGAACCGTCCCCTAGAAACTTCAGGAAGGGGATGGCCCTGCCAACCGGAAGCTAGTTAGAGACAAGGAGGAACCGTCCCCTAGAAACTTCAGGAAGGGGATGGCCCTGCCAACACCTTAATTTCAGGCTTCTAGTCTCCAGAACTGAGAGACAATAAATTCCTGTTGTTAAAAGCCACCTAATTTGTGGTACTTTGTTATAGCAGCCCTATTATTTTTAACATGGACATGATGAGCTCTTTAAAAGCCAAAATAGTTTTAGGCATTTCCAGACTGGAAATGAAAAGGTCATCAAAGCATCTCACAGGTTTTTGTATTCCACTAACTAGAGAAACTCACACATTAGCTGAGAGGCATTTAATTTCAAGCCCTGATAGAACAGACAATATGGAATGCCTGAAAATTAAGTAAAGAAATCACAAGCGTGCTATTTTCCAATGATATGGTAATTTGTTGAATTAAAATTTTAGCTGCAAACATGGAGACTGAATTAATAGCTTATCTTTAAAATTGTACTTGCCATGTAAATGACTGAATTTGGGATTTGTTGTTTTGCTTATATTCACCTGGTATCAATATCAATTAATTACCAAAGAATATCTTCTTCTTTCATGTAAATGCTTGCCAACAAAAAAATTATTCAGTGCTTAAACAGTCAAACACTGAATGATTTCTTTAAAATATATAGTTCATAGTAGAACAATTGTGTTGAATGTGTACACCAATAGTACTTTAGCATGAATCGAGGTGGAGGCACCAAACAATATTAGTAATCATTGTATCTTTTCACTCCCAGGTACTAACAGTAAAGGAAAACAAAACAAAACAAAACACCAGCTTCATTTAAAAATGTTCTGCATAAAACAGTAAGTTATTTTTACCAGATTTCAATTCTTGAATACATGTCTTTTTAATATTCTGTGTGATGCAAAGGGACACACACCTAAGGCTAAATATTCCAGGTCATGTTAGTCATAGAGTGCTATTAGAAAGCATGAGGCAAATGAATTACACAGAACATCCAAGGGAGAAGCAGCTGAAGTTATTTATGACCTTGTAATGAGTCACAGTGAAAAATGACAATTTAAAGAGCACAAGTTAACAAATTTCCCCTACGTGAAACCACACAATCTAAGTCAAAAGGGCCATTTCAGTTATCTAGGTCAAGATTTTCCCAAATACAAAAAGCCCTTAATAATATCTATCAAAATTGGTCACCCAGCTCCTGCTTGACTACTGTCACTGCTCATACCTTCTCAAGGAAACCACTTCGTAAGAACTCTAGTAGGAAGATTTTTCATTCAGTGAGCTGAAACCTCCATCCCTCATCCAACATTCTCGGACTGGCCCTTAACCTAGTAGAAAGCACACTGAATTAGGAAATTAGACAGCCCCATTCATAATTTCCAGCGTACCCACGTGCTAGGAGGGTGACTTGAGGCAAATTACTAATCTCCTTGGATTTCAGTTTGTAAAAATAAGAGTACTTAGTCTTTTCAACTACATTCCAGCAACTGGTGTAAGGACCAGTGAAGAATATGTTTAAAACTACTTGTTAAACATAAAAATAATGTTTACTCATATGACACATTTATTTAGAAAAATACTTGCTAGATTTCTCAATAAGCTACATAGGGGAAAAACAATAGCAAAAGCTAATATTGCTGGTTGTTGACTACCTGCCAAGCTCTTAAAAGGGCTTTACATGTTTGAGAGGTTTTGTTAGTCTTCCCCCAAATTTTATAAGACAGCTCCAAATAGTATCCAATTTTTTACCTAAGGAAACAAGTACACACAAGTTAGGTAACTGGACCAACATTGCACAAAAACTATCTAATTAATCCCTCTTTTTCCAAGAGTCCTGCAAACTCTTAAAACCAGCCTTCTTACTTGCTCTCTACTTGCCTCATCTTTGGGGGACCCTTGCACACACATTTATCTTTTGCTAAAAATAGCCTGGAGTCTCAGCAAATGATAGATGGACCTTCTGAGACCCAAAAATGCCTGTGCTAATTAGATTCAACAAGATGAATGAATGCCTATGAAGAGTCACCCAGCCTGCATTGAGAGAGATGCTAGGAAAATCTAACCTCTCTTCATAATTATCTCCAAGTCAAAAACAACAGCTTGGAAATTTGCCAAAGTTAGCAACTGCAATTTCAGCAAAACTCCTGTCTACCAAATCAGTAGCTAAAATTCAAGGCAAACAACAAGTAATACTCTAGGAATTTTTTTATTAACATTACATCTTATAAAACATGTGATTTTTATTTTTTTTAACAAGCACACTGGAACTGGACCATCCAAATGACTATTGTTTCAGAGTAATCACATTGGTAGGCTGTACACTTCGGAAGACTCAGGAGAGGACCTGGACACACCAAAGTTGCTTAGATGTGCAAATAATTTTGGTGATATTGCCATTACTTAGATCATTTTTGGAATTCTTTTGGTTCTGTCCTCCAAAGTCAAGACATGTATTTATTTTAAATAATCTTTGATAGGAGCACTTCTTGGCCTTAGAGGATACAGCTTAGCACTTTGTGAATTTCTTCCTCTCAATTGTGAAATAAACCACAGAAAATTACATACAACATATGAAGAATCTGAACAAGCTTTAAGTGTAAATTCAATTTATTTTTGGAAATAACACAAATACCTATTCAAAGAGATTTTTTAAAAACAAACGTTCAGATACTAAGAATGTATCTAAGTAAGCTATACAAAGAATCAGACTTATCTTCCCTGGTCTTAAAAATACAGATATTTAGGTAAAAAGAGCATGTCTCTCGAGGAAGGACCATGTCTTTATATGTTGAGTCTCCTCATTCACTATTCCTACATTTTGTTTATGGTAATTGTCAAATAATTTTCAACTATTTGCTTTTTAGTATGAGTTACTTTGGACTACCGGAAGCTGACTGTGGCTCAGATCATGAACTCCTTATTGCCAAACTCAGACTTAAACTGAAGAAAGTAGGGAAAACTACTAGACCATTCAGGTATGACCTAAGTCAAATCCCTAATGATTATACAGTGAAAGTGAGAAATAGATTTAAGGGACTAGATCTGAAGGACAGTGTGTCTGATGAACTATGGACGGAGGTTCCTGACATTGTACAGGGGACAGGATCAAGACCAAGAAATGCAAGAAAAAGAAATGTAAAAAATCAAAATGGCTGTCTGAGGAGGCCTTACAAATAGCTTTGAAAAGAAGACAAGCAAAAAGCAAAGGAGAAAAGGAAAGATATACCCATTTGAATGCAGAGTTCCAAAGAATAGCAAGGAGAGATAAGAAAGCCTTCCTCAGTGATCAATGCAAAGAAATAGAGGAAAACAATAGAATAGGAAAGACTAGAGATCTCTTCAAGAAAATTAGAGATACCAAAGGAACATTTCATCCAAAGATGGGCTCAATAAAAGACAGAAATGGTATGGACCTAACAGAAGCAGAAGATACTAAGAAGTGGTGGCAAGAATACACAGAAGAACTGTATGAACAACATCTTCACGACCCAGATAATCACGATTGTGTGATCACTCACCTAGAGCCAGACATCCTGGAATGTGAAGTCAAGTGGGCCTTAGGAAGCATCACCACAAACAAAGATAGTGGAGGTGATGGAATTCCAGTCGAACTATTTCAAATCCTAAAAGATGATTTTGTGAAAGTGCTGTACTCAATATGCCAGGAAATTTGGAAAACTCAGCAGTGGCCACAGGACTGGAAAAGGTCAGTTCTCATTCCAATCCCAAAGAAAGGCAATGCCAAAGAATGTTCAAACTACTGCACAATTGCACTCATCTCACACGCTAATTGGAGAAGGCAATGGCACCCTACTCCAGTACTCTTGCCTGGAAAATCCCATGGACGGAGGAGCCTGGTAGGCTGCAGTCCATGGGGTCGCTAAGAGTCAGACTCGACTTAGCGACTTCACTTTCTCTTTTCACCCTCATGCATTGGAGAAGGAAATGGAAACCCACTACAGTGTTCTTGCCTGGAGAATCCCAGGGACGGGGAAGCCTGGTCGCACAGAGTCGGACACGACTAAGTGACTTAGCAGGAGCAGGAGCAGCACACGCTAGTAAAGTAGTGCTCAAAATTCTCCAAGCCAGGCTTTAACAATACATGAACCGTGAACTTCCAGATGTTTAAGCTCGTTTTAGAAACAGCAGAGGAGCCAGAGATCAAATTGCCAACATTGGCTGGATCATCGAAAAAACAAGAGAGTTCCAGAAAAACGTCTTTTTCTGCTTTATTGACTAAGCCAAAGCCTTTGACTGTGTGGATCACAATAAATTGTGGAAAATTCTGAAAGAGACGTGAATACCAGACCACCTGACCTGCCTCTTGAGGAATGCGATGCAGGTTAAGCAGCTACAGTTAGAACTGGTCATGGAACAACACACTGGTTCCAAATAGGAAAAGGAATACATCAAGGCTGTATATTGTCACCCTGCTTATTTAACTTATATGCAGAGTACATCATGATAAATGCTGGGCTGGATGAAGCACAAGCTGGAATCAAGATTGCCAGGAGAAATATCAAAAACCTCAGATATGCAGATGACACCACCCTTATGGCAGAAAGTGAAGAGGAACTAAAGAGCCTCTTGACGAAAGAGGAGAGTGAAAAAGTTGGCTTAAAGCTCAACAAAGATCGTGGCATCTGGTCCCATCACTTCACGGCAAATAGATGGGAAAACAGTGGAAACAGTGTCAGACTTTATCTTTTTGGGCTCCAAAATCACTGCAGATGGTGACTGCAGCCATGAAATTAAAAGATGCTTACTCCTTGGAAGGAAAACTTATGACCAACCTAGACAGCATATTAAAAAGCAGAGACATTACTTTGCCAACAAAGGTCTGTTGAGTCAAGGCTATGGTTTTCCAGTGGTCACATATGGATGTGAGAGTTGGACTATAAAGAAAGCAGAGTGCCGAAGAATTGATGCTTTTGAACTGTGGTGTTGGAGAAGATTCTTGAGAGTCCCTTGGACTGCAAGGAGATCCAGCCAGTCCATTCTCAAGAAAATCAGTCCTGAATATTCACTGGAAGGACCGATGTTGAAGCTGAAGCTCCAATACTTTGGCTACCTGATGTGAAGAGTTGACTCATTGGAAAAGACCCTGATGCTGAAGGGATTGGGGGCAGGAGGAGAAGGGGACGACAGAGGATGAGATAGTTGGATGGCATCACCGACTCAATGGACATGAGTTTGAGTAAACTCAGGGAGTTGGTGATGGACAGGGAGGCCTGGTGTGCTGCAGTCCATGGGGTTGCAAAGTCAGACACGACTCAGTGACTGAACTGAACTGACTTTGTACAAAGGAGAGAGAAGAAGTTTACTTATTGAAAGAGAAAAATCATTCATTAGAACCTCATTTTTCTGGGGTCATTATCTAACATGGTATTATTGATGGGCTGCCTTGGGGAACTTCTCTTGTGCAAATCAGACCCCTGTTCAACCTTTCTCCCAACGTGCCGGTTTTAGTTTGCCTCTTCTATTGCTAACATTCACCCCTCAACCTAGATGACTTTATGTACGCAAACCTGCATGAGACATTGGCAAGCTTTCCCTCCTACCTGTCCCTGAGATTTAAGAAAGCATACATATGAACCTTGACGTAAAAAGATTTAAAGCTCAAGCTTACACTGAACCCCGTAAGGTTTCCTGAACTCAGTATGGGCCAATTCCCATAATTCGCCTACAATTCCCTTCTGTCCTCTGTGTGCCTTATAAATTATTATTCGTTAAAACCAAGCTAAGACATCTTCTGGAAAGCCTCCCCTGAGACCTCTTACCCTACCCCTAACTCTACACACTGCACATATTTTGAAAACTCATTTACATTAATTTATCCTACAAAGCCGTGATCAATTTCAGCACAGGGGTTATCTTTATTCTTTGTACTTTCAGCACAGGGCCTGGCCTAGCAGGCCCTCCTTTTACAGACTTTTCTATTTGTTTTAACTTGGGAAGTTCCAGATATAAGGAGTATTTACTGCTAAATAAGTCACTGGTCAAATTTAAATGTAAGCTAACAAGAGTTTATATCTCCACATTTTTTCATTCTCCATTTTAGATCAAATCCCTCTTATCTAGGTTGGATGACAGAGTATTTAAACCTGGAGCCAGTTAAAGACCATTTAGTCCTGTCTCTTGTGAGTTATGGCTGGGTTCAGTCACTGCTGCAGGAACTTACTCCTTATTCTTTTCTATGGATTTAGACCCCATGCGGTATCTGTGCAGTGGCTTGACTGCACTGTTTTGCAGCTTTACTAGCTGAGGAAGCTGTTTCCTATCATGAATTTCTGGGTTCAGATTCAATACACTAGTCTTACCTTTTTCCCTGTTAGAGACCTGAGACCTTTCCCTCACTCCAACTTGAGGAATAATTTTGTACTGTCCTCTTTTCTGTGCCAAACTGCTATTCTGAACATGCACTAATGAGAGATTATCCAAGTTATTATCTGGGCAGTCATCTAAGCAGCCACCATACTTCAAATGAAGGGACCCAAAATCTAATGGGAACCTGATGTGTTGTAATAGTAACTTCCAGTACCAAACAGAATTGCTTCTCTCATGTTTAACAGATAAACTATTCTTCACCATAAACTGCCGCTTCAGAGAAAAATTCTAATTTCTACCAAAGGCTTTGCCTAAAGGCTTTTCCTTTAAAATAAATGGTTCATATTACTGTTGACAAAATAAAAAATGAAAAAAAAGTTTCTTTTTATGTTTATAAACACATGAAGTCCAGAATGCTGGCAGAGTAACAGAAGTCAGGAAAGAAATTACTGCACTTTTAGAGGAGGAAAAAGTTTGTACTTCTAAAACTCTCCATGTGTTACTAAAGTTTTTCCATTTTCTCAGTAGTCTCTACTTATATGGTATTGATAAATCTGCATTTCTTTCGATGTGATTCAGGATGCAATGTATTTTATCCTGCGTAGATACATTACTACAATCATCTTTACAAAAACAGGAAAAATATTTTAAAGGTTTTTTTAACAAGACAAAAAATCATCCAGGTAATGGTGCAAAGATCAAATACCACAATCCAACTTTTACTCATTTCCAAAGTTCTGGTCCTTAAGACTGAAAAGTTGTTGAGCAGTCACCAGGTCATATCCGACTCTTTGTGACCCCAAGGACTGCAGCACGCCAGATGGATTCCTTGTTGTTCACTATCTCCTGGACTTTGCTCAGACGTGTATCCATTGAGTCAGTGATGCCATCCAACCATCCCATCCTGTCACCCCCTTCTCCTCCTGCCCTCAATCTAGCCAACTACTGCCCCTAGATAGCTAGTTTTATTGGAACACAGGACACATCCATTCATTCAGGTATTTTCTGACTGCTTTCATGCTATAATGGCAAATTTGAGTAGTTGCAACAGACCATATGGGGCTTCCCTGGTGGCTCAGATGGTAAAGAATCCACTTACAATAAGATCCCCTAGAGAAGTGAATGGCTACCCACTCTGATATTCTTCCCTGGAGAATTCCATTGACAGAGGAGGCTGGCAGGCTACAGTCCACAGGATCACAGAGTCAGACATGACTGAGCGACTTAACACTTTTCAACAGATTATATGGCCTAAAATATTTACCATCTGCCATTTTATAGAAAGTCTGCCAACACCCAACTTAAAAAAAAAAAAGTTCCCCATAAGGAAATTATAGATATCTTGATGGGTGGCATGAAGCCTTTACATCTCTATTTGGGCATAAAGATGGGCCCTATATGCCTCACTTCTCACTACCCAGGTTTTATCTATTCCACCAAATGACTCTCTGCTCTACAACTCACTTCACCAAAAATAGCAGTGCCATTGTCAGGACATTTCAGCTCAATTTTGAGGAGAAAGTACTAACTCCAAATAAAATACTTTTTCACCTCACCAAATCAGCTTCTTGTAAAGCAACTACTACTATTTCAGTACCCAGACTAACTGAAGGAGGCGTTTAAAGTGTGCTTAGTCTGCCAGGATTCTTTGCAACCCTGTGGACTATAGCCCACCAGACTCCGCTGTCCATGGGACTCTCCAGGAAAGAATACTGGAGTGGGTTGCTATTTCCTTCTCCAGGGATCGTCCCAACCCAGGAATCAAACCTGGATCTTCTGCATTGCAGGTGGACTGACTCTTCACCATCTGAACCACCAGGGAAAACACCAGTTAATTGCTAGTCTGCAAATTCCTCCTATCTTTAAAAAAAACCACATTCAGTTCAGTTCAGTCACTCAGTCGTGTCCGACTCTTTGTGAGCCCATGAATCGCAGCACACCAGGCCTCCCTGTCCATCACCAACTCCTGGAGTTTACACAAACTCATGTCCATCGAGTCGGTGATGCCATCCAGCCATCGCATCCTTTGTTGTCCCCTTCTCCTCCTGCCCCCAATCCCTCCCAGCATCAGGGTCTTTTCCAATGAGTCAGTTCTTTGCATCAGGTGGCCAAAGTATTGGAGTTTCAGCCTCAGCATCAGTCCTTCCAATGAACACCCAGGACTGATCTCCTTTAAGATGGACTGGTTGGATCTCCTTGCAGTCCAAGGGACTCTCAAGAGTCTTCTCCAACACCACAGTTCAAAAGCATCAATTCTTTGGCACTCAGCTTTGTTTATAGTCCAACTCTCACATCCATACATGACTACTGGATAAACCATAGCCTTGACCAGACGGATCTTTGTTGGCAAAGTAATGTCTCTGCTTTTTAATATGCTATCTAGGTTGATGATAACTTTCCTTCCAAGGAGTAACCATCTTTTAATTTCACTGCTGCAATCACCATCTGTAGTGATTTTGAGCCCAAAAAAATAGTCTGCCATTGTTTCCACTGTTTCCCCATCTATTTCCCATGAAGGGATGGGACCAGATGCCATGATCTTCGTTTTCTGAATGTTGAGCTTTAAGCCAACTTTTTCACTCTCCTCTTTCACTTTCATCAAGAGGCTTTTGAGTTCCTCTTCACTTTCTGCCATAAGGGTGGTGTCATCTGCATTATCTGAGGTTATTGATATTTCTCCTGGCAATCTTGGATTCCAGCTTGTGCTTCTTCCAGCCCAACGTTTCTCATGATGTACTCTGCGTATAAGTTAAATAAGCAGGGTGATAATATATAGCCTTGACGTACTCCTTTTCCTATTTGGAACCAGTCTGTTGTTCCATGTCCAGTTCTAACTGTTGCTTCCTGACCTGCATATAGGTTTCTCAAGAGGCAGGTCAGGTGGTCTGGTATTCCCATCTCTATCAGAATTTTCCTGTAGAAGGCGATGGCACCCCACTCTAGTACTCTTGCCTGGAAAATCCCATGGACGGAGGAGCCTGGTAGGCTGCAGTCCATGGGCTCATGAAGAGTCGGACATGACTGAGCAACTTCACTTTTACTTTTCACTTTCATGCATTGGAGAAGGAAATGGCAAGCCACTCCAGTGTTCTTGCCTGGAGAATCCCAGGGACGGGGGAGCCTGGTGGCCTGCCATCTATGGGGACGCACAGAGTCGGACACGACTGAAGCGAGTTAGCAGCAGCAGCAGCAAAATGAATTTCTTACTTTTGACTTATATTTAAAAAGAACTAAGATCTTTTTACTTATATTTCTTTTTACAATAAAAATGGGTTAATTATGAAAAAAGAAAAAGAATTTTCCACAATTTACTATGATCCACACAGTCAAAGGCTTTGGCATAGTCAATAAAGCAGAAATAGATGTTTTTCTGGAACTCTCTTGCTTTTTCCATGGTCCAGCGGGTGTTGGCAATTTGATCTCTGGTTCCTCTGCCTTTTCTAAAACCAGCTTGAACATCTGGAAGTTCACGGTTCATGTATTGCTGAAGCCTGACTTGGAGAATTTTGAGCATTACAAAACCATGTTAAAGCTGCATTAAAGTTGTAACAACAAAAGTAAATCCCTTACTGAAAAAATACTCTAATATCTAAAATGTCATTACAAGGGAACCTTACTACACTGTTGTTGGGAATGTCAATCGGTACAGCCACTATGGAGGACAGTATGGAGGTCCCTTAAGAAACTAAAAACAAGAGCTACCATATGATCCAGCAATTCCACTCGTGGGCATATATTTGGAGAATACCATAACTCGAAAAGATACATGTACCCCAATGTTCACTACAGCGCTATTTACAATAGCCAGGAAGCAAACTAAATGTCCACTGGCAAAAGAATGGATTAAAAAAATATGGTAAATACATATACATAGGTCTTCCCTGTAGCCCAGACAATAAAGAATCTGCCTGTAGGAGAACCAGATTCAGGAAGATACTCTAAGAGACTGGAACCAGAGTGCGTGTGCATGTCTGTGTGTGTATCTGTGTGTCTGTGTGTGTCCACTCCACTGTGTGTGTGTTGCTGCTTAGTTGCTATGTCTTGTCCAACTCTTTGCATCCCCATGGACTGCAGCACACCAGGCTTCCCTATCCTTCATGAACTCCCATAGTTTGCTCTGATTCATGTTCGTTGTGTCAACAATGCCATCTAATTATCTCATCCTGTTGGCCCTTCTCTTCCTGCCCTCAATCTAGATAGATATCTATATATTTAGATCTATATCTAAATATATAGATATCTATCTAGATATATACACACACATACAATGGAATATTAGTCATGAAAAAGAGAATGAAATCATGGCATTTGCAGTGACATGGATGGGCCTAGAGATTGTCATACTGAGTGAAAAGAAAAGAAATATACTGCTTATATGTGGAATCTAATAAAATGGTACAAATGAGCCTATTTACAAACCAGAAAGTCACAGATGTAGAAAACAAATTTATGGTTACCAAGGGGGAAGGCAGGAGAGTTGGGAAGGATAAATTGGAAGGTTGGGTTGATATATACACAACACTATAATAAAATACATAATTAGTACCTATTGTGTAGCACAGGGTACTCTACTCAAGGCTCTGTAATGATGTATATGGGGATAGAATCTAAAAAAAAGTGGATATATGTGTAACTGATTCACTTTGCTATTCAGCAGAAACACATTGTAAATCAACTATGCTCCAATAAAAAAATTTTAAATATTACAGAATCATAAACTTCTTAAAAGTTGATACCTATAATCTTAATTTTCTTGTGACCCAGACCTAGTAAGCTTGTCCCATGATCTAGTGTCCATTTAAGGGTAAACAGCTTTTAAAAAGTCATATTCCTCTCATCAAAATTCTCCACATTATCTCTGATCATCTTTAGCATCCTAGTAAAAGGATAAAACCTTGAGAGAAATAAACTCCAGCTTAAAATTATTTCTACAAAAAATGTCACTATTAAATGCAATTCTATTTTTAAAAATTTGAAAGTACTGAAGCCCACCTTTGTAATTAGTTGACAAGAATATGATTTACCACTAAAGTTTAATGACTGCATTTCAGAAAACTGGTAAACTTCTCCTTAGAGTAAAAAAAAAATATATCAAGTTTAGTTCATAACTGAGTATAATGTCAAATAAATGAAGTGGAAAGGAAGTCAGTTTAGTAAGAACTCAACCAGTTGTTTTACACCACATATAACCATTTAGAATAGTTTCTGTTTAATCTAACATGTAACTTTTAAAAATATGTACTACCTGCTTCAAAATCACTGCAGACGGTGACTGCGGCCATGAAATTAAAAGATGCTTGCTCCTTGGAAGCAAAGCTATGATCAACCTAGACAGCATATTAAAAAGCAGAGACATTACTTTGCCAGCAAAAGTCTGTCTAGTCAAAGCTATGGTTTTTCCAGTAGTTATGTATGGATTTGAGAGTTGGACTATAAAGAAAGCTGAGCACTGAAGAACTGATGCTTTTGAACTGTGGTGTTGGAGAAGACTCTTGAGAGTCCCTTGGACTGCAAGGAGATCCAACCAGTCCATCCTAAAGGAAATCAGCCCTGAATATTCATTGGAAGGATTGATGCTGAACTTGAAACTCCCAATCCTTTGGCTACCTGATGTGAAGAACTTACTCATTTGAAAAGACCCTGATGCTGGGAAATATTGAAGGTAGGAGAAGGGGACGACAGAAGATGAGATGGTTGGATGGCATCACCGACTCGATGGACCAGAGTTTGAGCAAGTTCTGGGGGTTTGGTGATGGACAGGGAAGCCCTGCAGGCCGCAGCCCACAGGGTTGCAGAGTTGGACACGACTGAGCGACTGAACTACATGCTACTGGGATCCTGTTGAATTACGTGGTATTAACAGTAGTGATTAACAGCTAAAATTCATGAACACCTACTGTGTACCCAGGATTTACACTAGGTGTTAGTGATTCTCTTCATCCTTACGGTAATTCTACAGAAGAGATATTAACATCTCAAGAAGTTAACTATCTGGATTAAGATCAAAGCTCACATAAAGGGTAAAGCCAGGTTTCAAATCCAAGTGTGACTACTCTACCATACTGCATGTCAATACATTAGAATCTTTTTTAAGTTCTCTAGTAACACTAATGTGTAGACAAATTTGAGAACTACTATTACAGGGGGTCTTATGTATACCCAAGGGTTGGGTATACACTGCTGCCATTAAACATGCTACAGTAATGCCCTTCTAACATGATTTAACATTATGAATTTCAGTTTCAGATTAGGTTTCTACAAAACAAAGATTATAAATGGATAGGTAGAGTGAAATCTACAGGATAAATTAAATGTCAGCAAGTGATGAACTGCACAAGTAGTGATTAACTGCACTTTATATCTCATGAGGACAGAATTTCAATTAGAAAACCTTTTAAAGTAGATAAGTGAATTATACATATTCTCAAGCCCTTAAGTAGTAACACTTTGGGTCCATGTGTCAGCAAACAAAACTACCTACTAAAATAATCAAAAGTTCTCTTGGGAGACCCATCATTTTTCTAAATTCTAGCATTCAGCCCTAAGGCAAATTTACATTAAGTAGCAAAATAGAATAATGGAAACTTCTTTACAGCCCTCGGAGATTTTAATGGATTTTGCTATTGCTTGAAATGTCCTGCTCACTCACTCCTGAAGAGCCAAGTAATGATTACAACCTCCAGAAATGTAACTGTTTTCAAAAGAAAAAATCATAATACCCACCTCTCACAATTAGTGATATTCTTATTTAAAAACCTAGCAATATATCCCTAGGCCTTCCCAGGTGGCGCTAGTGGTAAAGAACCCTCCTGCCAATGCAGGAGACATAACAGACGTGGGTTCAATCTGGTCAGGAAGATCCCCTGGAGGAAGGCATGGTAACCAGTATTCTTGCCGGGAGAATCGCATGGGCAGGTGGTACAAGAGGTCATAACCTGCCTGCCAATGCAGGAGACAGAGAGAGACGCAGGTTCAATCCAATCGGGAAGATCCCCTAGAGGAGGGCATGGCAACCCACTCCAGTATTCTTGCCTGGAGAATCCCATGGACAAAGGAGCCTGACAGGCTACAGTCCATAGGGCTGCAAAGAGTTGGACATGACTGAGGTAACTTAGCAGCAGAAGCAATATATTCCTAAATTTATATGGCAAAATAAAAACCTCACTTTAATGAAAAATTTCACAAGTACCTTTTCTAATCCAGGTAGCTGAATTCTAATAAAACACATTTAATAAAACATCTTTTACAAAGTTTTAGAGTAAGGGATTATGAATCATTTAGGCAGAATCTGAAGGTCAAGGTTAGTTATGTTTTGGGAGTCAGTAATATACACTTCCTATGTATAATCATAAAGGATAAATCAAATTCCTTACGATTATACAGTGGAAGTCAGAAATAGATTTAAGGGACTAGACCTGATAGACAGAGTGCCTGAAGAACTATGGACAGAGGTTCATGACATTGTACAGGAGACAGGATCAAGACCATCCTCAAAAAAAAGAAATGCAAAAAACCAAAATGGCTGTCTGAGGAGGCCTTACAAATAGCTGTGAAAAGGGAAGCAAAAAGCTAAGGAGGAAAAGAAAGATATACCCATTTGAATGCAGAGTTCTACATAGCAAGGACAGATAAGAAAGCCTTCCTCAAAATCAATGCAAAGAAATAGAGGAAAACAACAGACTAGCAAAGACTAGAGATATCAAACTACTGCACAATTGCACTCATCTCACACACTAGTGAAGTAATGCTCAAAATTCTACAAGCCAGGCTTCAGCAATATGTGAACCGTGAAATTCCTGATGTTCAAGCTGGTTTTAGAAAAGGCACAGCAACCAGAAATCAAACTGCCAACATCTGCTGGATCATGGAAAAAGCAAGAGAGTTCCAGAAAAGCCTCTATTTCTGCTTTCTTGACTATGCCAAAGCCTTTGACTGTGTGGATCACAATCAACTGTGGAAAATTCTGAGAGATGGGAATACCAGACCACCTGATCTGCTTCTTGAGAAATTTGTATGCAGGTCAGGAAGCAACAGTTAGAACTGGACATGGAACAACAGACTGGTTCCAAGGCTGTATATTGTCACCCTGTTTATTTAACTTATATGCAGAGTACATCATGAGAAACGCTAGACTGGAAGAAGCACAAGCTGGAATCAAGATTGCTGGGAGAAATATCAATAAGATCAATTCAGATATGCAGATGATACCACCCTTATGGCAGAAAGTGAAGAGGAACTCAAAAGCCTTTTGATGAAAGTGAAAGAGGAGAGTGAAAAAGTTGGCTTAAAGCTCAACATTCAGAAAACGAAGATCATGGCATCCAGTCCCATCACTTCATGGGAAATAGATGGGGAAACAGTAGAAACAGTGTCAGACTTTATTTTCTTGGGCTCCAAAATCACTGCAGATGGTGACCGCAGCCATGAAATTAAAAGACGCTTACTCCTTGGAAGGAAAATTATGACCAACCTAGATAGCATATTAAAAAGCAGAGACATTACTTTGCCAACAAAGGTTCGTCTAGTCAAGGCTATGGTTTTTCCTGTGGTCATGTATGGATGTGCGAGTTGGGACTGTGAAGAAGGCTGAGCGCCAAAGAATTGATGCTTTTGAAGTGTGGTGTTGGAGAAGACTCTTGAGAGTCCCTTGGACTGCAAGGAGGTCCAACCAGTCCATTCTGAAGGAGATCAACCCTGGGATTTCTTTGGAAGGAATGCTAAAGCTGAAGCTCCAATACTTTAGCCACCTCACGCAGAGTTGACTCATTGGAAAAGACTCTGATGCTGGGAGGGATTGGGGGCACAAGAAGGGGACAACAGAGGATGAGATGGCTGGATGGCATCACTGACTCGAAGGACCCGAGTCTGGGTGACTCCAGGAGTTGGTGATGGACAGGGAGGCCTGGCATGCTGCGATTCATGGGGTCGCAGAGTCGGACATGACTGAGCGACTGAACTGAACTGAACTGAGAGATCTCTTCAAGAAAACTAAAGATACCAAGGGAACATTTCATGCAAAGATGGGCTCAATCAAGGACAGAAATGGTACGGACCTAACAGAAGCATTAGATATTAAGAAGGGTCAAGAATACACAGAAGAACTATACAAAAAAGATCTTCATGACCCAGATAACGGCAATGGTGTGATCACTCATCTAGAGCCAGACATCCTGGAATGTGAAGTCAAGTGGGCCTTAGGAAGTATCACTTCAAACAAAGCTAGTGGAGGTGATGGAATTCCAGTTGAGCTATTTCAAATCCTGAAAGATGATGCTGTGAAGGTGCTGCACTCAATCAGCCAGCAATCTCGAAAACTCAGCAGTGGCCACAGGACTGGAAAAAGTCAGTTTTCATTCCAATCCCAAAGAAAGGCAATGCCAAAGAATGCTCAAACTACCGCACAATTGCACTCACCTCACACGCTAATGAAGTAATGCTCAAAATTCTCCAAGCCTGGCTTCGGCAATATGTGAACCATGAATTTCCAGATGTTCAAGCTGATTTTAGAAAAGGCAGAGGAACCAGGATTCAAATTGCCAACATCCACTGGATCATCATAAAAGCAAAAGAGTTCCAGAAAAACGTCCACTTCTGCTTTATTGTCTACGCCAAAGCCTTTGACTGTGTGGATCACAGTAACTGTGGAAAATTCTTCGAGAGAGAGGAATACCAGACCACCTGACCTGCCTCTTGAGAAACCTGTATGCAGGTCAGGAAGCAACTGTAAGAAATGGACATGGAACAACACACTGGTTCCAAATAGGACAAGGAGTACGTCAAGGCTGTATATTGTCACCCTGCCTATTTAACTCATATGCAGAGTACATCATTAGTACAGAAACACTGGGCTGGACGAAGCACAAGCTGGAATCAAGATTGCAGGAAGAAATATCAATAACCTCAGATACGCAGATGACACCACCCTTATGCCAGAAAGTGAAGAACTCAAGAGTCTCTTGATGAAAGTGAAAGAGGAGAGTGAAAAAATTGGCTTAAAGCTCAACATTCAGAAAACTAAGATCATGGCATCTGGTCCCATCAGTTCATGGCAAATAGATGGGGAAACAGTGGCAAGTGTCAGACTTTATTTTTCTGGTCTCCAAAATCACTGCAGATGGTGACTGCAGCCATGAAATTAAGACGCTTACCCCTTGGAAGGAAAAGTTATGACCAACCTAGACAGCATATTAAAAAGCAGAGACATTACTTTGTCAACAAAGGTCCGTCTAGTCAAGGCTATGGTTTTTCCAGTAGTCACGTATGGATGTGAGAGTTGGGACTGTGAAGAAAGCTAAGCGCAAAAGAAGTGATGCTTCTGAACTGTGGTGTTGTAGAAGACTCTTGAGAGTCCCTTGGACTGCAAGAAGAGCCAACCAGTCCACCCAGGCCCGGGTGTTCATTAGAAGAAGTGATGTTGAAGCTGAAACTCCAATATTTTGGCCACCTGATGTGAAGAGCTGACTCATTTGTAAAGACCCTGACGTTGGGAAAGACTGAAGGCAGGAGAAGGGGACGACAGAGGATGAGACGGTTGGATGGCATCACTGACTCAATGGACATGGGTTTCGGTGGGCTCCGGGAGTTGGTGATGGACAGGGAGGCCTGGCGTGTTGCGGTTCATGGGGTCGCAAAGAGTCAGACACGACTGAGTGACATTAGGACATTTAGGACATTAGTATTTAAACTTATCCTTAAGTAATTTTAAAATGCTTATGTAATCTTATTCTAACAAGAGTACAAACACTAGCCAAGAAATCTGAAATGTTTATAGATACCAAGCCCTTCAACATACTGTATTTTAATAAGGTATACCTGATGCTTTCAAATCTGATTTTTTTTAGCTCAACATTTCTATATTCATTTCAACTTTAATAAAAATGTATTTATGGAAATAAGTTACCCTAATCCTGAATATAAGACAAGATACAGTTTTGGAAATGCTATTTAAAATCCATTACCGTAAGAATTTTGCTCATTAAAAAAAGGCTGGGAAGAGGGGGTAGTAGTAGTAGTAAAAGGGGAAGATTACAATGGAGGAAACATAAAACTTCTCAGCGTGACATATATATTCAGTACCCTGACTCCAGCAATGGTTTCCACAAGGCAAAGATAAACTATATGCTTTAAATATGTAGTTTATGTCAATTTATACCACAATAAAGTGGTTGTAAAAAAGAACTTACCACAGAGAAACAGTTTGAAGCAATTAAAAGCAGTAACTTTTCCCCCCAGGCCTCCATGTCCTGGGTTTGACAATTTCACACTAGATGTACAATTTAACTAGTTTCCATAATACTCACGGGTTCCCTTTCAAACAATATAGTCCAAACTCTACCAGCTGCCCATATTTCAAAAGCAAGTTTAAATCATGCTATGCTTTAAACATTCTATCAAAATAAAATACATCCATATGGCTCCATCTACTCCGTAGCCAAACTGGTTAATGCTATCATTAAATACACAGAATAACCATACCATTGTATCTTACCACAATGGAAACATTCAATATCACAATATGTGAATGCACAATAAACAGTAACTGCTGAAAAATGAGACTTAAGGCAAAATTATCAGAAAGCAGAAAACGACAAAAAATTGAAAATTATAGAATCTTTTCAAAAAGCTATTTAGAAAACAATAAATTAATTTCAAACATAAACCACATTTTTCAGATCCCTTCGAGCTTGTGTTAGCAAATACAACTTGCATCTGATAAATTAAGCCATAAACCAAACAGTGCAATCTAAGGGTTCCAAAAACATTCGATACTGACAAAGCTTTGTTTCAGTTTCACTGTAGCTAATGCTACCATTCACTTTAAGTGATTAGACTGATTTATGGCATATTATATAATAAAAGCCTATTATAAAAGATAAATTTTAAGATATATTTAATACTAATATCCACTTTAATCCATCCTCAGAAGTTTTGTGGGGGTGAAACTTGTGTTTTGTTTCAATTTCCCCATCACCAGCAGTCTCAATGTGAACCAAAAAATCTGGCTTCTGGTGAAAGCTGGGGATCCTGCACAGGATTTCTAAAATGGAAAACAGCAAAAACACTGCAGCTTTCTGAGAAGACATCTTGAGGATGTTGGCTCTTTACAATCAGAATATATTTAAACATGGAAATGGGATGGAAGAAGCTAAAAGCAAATGTGGGTAAACAAAATTAGAAGAGTCAAAAATACTAAAAAAAGGAGAACAAAATTACTCTTACAGTGAGCAGTAAAGAGAAAATTCTATAATTAATGTGCAAATGAAAAATAAAGTGTCTTTTTTTTTTTACCATTCATTTAATAAACTTGTTAAGCAGTTGATAATAAAAGGGCTATTTTAAGTAGTTTTCTTTTTCTAAACTCAAAAGTAATCACCATAAAGAAATAAAGTATAACTTTGTTTTAAAAAGTGAATAAACCACAATGTGTTTAGAGACCAATATCTTGAACACTACAGAGAACGACAATATTCTGAAAATCCAGTTTATTTTCCATGTGGACAGATCCAGTCAGTGTGATCAGTTTTCTGCATGTGTAATAATTTATCAAAATAAGTTTTCCCACAGACTCTTTTCCATCAACTCTGAAAATCCTGGTCTTACAACATACCCAAATAAAGCTCTTGAAAATCACCTCCTTAAATTTGGAAGAAAGTGTGGCAAGTCTTTCCTGTTATATTTACTGAACTACAAATGGCTAAAGAGCAATTTATGTTTTAAAACGTGACTAGCACAACAGTTGAGTTCAGGAAATTAACGTTTTAGTGCACTCTGCTCCAGTTTTAGCCAACATGCTACATTGTCCTTTTTTGACGAGGGGGAAGGCTGGGGACAGCGCCACACAAAGTGGACTTGAGGATTTCCATTGTACGAAAAGATATGACTCTGCAAGCAGAACAGTGTAAGCTGCCTTTTTTCTTAAGACCTGGACATTTTAAGACAGAAGCTTTGCAAAACATTACACAATTTTTTTATTATTAAATGAGAAACTCTCATTTGTTACATCGTCACATTGCTAGTCAGAGAAATGCTGCAGTGATGAAGAAAGTCAATGTTGGATCAACCAAAGTCCTCATTTCTACAACATTCATTTACAAAGAAATAATGTTCAACACAGCCCAACACAACATTCTTGGTTTTCTTCATATTGAAGTCCCCCAAAAAATCATCTTCTAATGGGGTATTTTACTACATAAATTATAGTTCTTCATTTTTACAATTCACCCCAAACTGTATGAGAGATGTATCACACTAAAATTTCTAAAGCTGTTAGGAAATCCTTCACACATCGTCGTCATCTGATGTGTCACTGCTACTTGTCTCTGTGTCGTCATTCTCAATAGTGGGTTTGAAAGTGCTGTTTTTCCAGGGTCCAAACTTGAAGTCACAGATCAGGCCATTTTTCAAAATACCATTTTTCCTCAGACCATTCTTCTGTAACTAAAATATCAACAAAAATAAACTGAATAAATAAATTATCCTCCAAGAGTTACTACAAACTAAGAATCCTCTAGTAATTAAACATAATCAAGAACACAGTAAAGGTAAATAGAACTCCACAGATTACGGTATCATTTCTGAAAAACTAGCTATATAGGTAATTATAGATCAAACCAATATAACAAAATATTTCCTAGGAATAAATCACTACTCTTGGGAGAGCTGCATTTACAGCATACCAAACCATTTATATATATACACATATATATTCTAATGTTTTGGGGTGGGTGGGTGGGTGGGGGTGTGTGTGTGTGTATAGAGAGAGAGAGACAGAGACAGAGAAAGAGACACTACTTATCAACCTATAGCCATGTAGATAGATATCTATACACCCATATTCACACAGCATTATTTACAACAGCCAAAAGGTGGAAGCACATCAAGTGTCCATCAACGGACGAATGGATAAACAAAATGTGGTACATACACATATAATGGATTATTGTGTCTCGGAAAAAAGATATTCTGATTGACCCATGCTACAACATGGATGAACCCTGAAGATATTCTGCTAAGTAAAATAAGCCAGTCACAAAAGGACAAATACTGCATGATTTCACTTACATAAGGGGCTAAGGCAGTCAAATTCATAGAGACAGAAAGCAGAGTGGTTGTTTCCAAGGGTTGGGAGCAACAAGGAATGGAGTTATGGTTTAATAGGTACAGATGTTCAATTTTACAAAATGAAAAGAGCTCTGGAGGTGAGTGGTGGTAATATCTGCATAACAATGTGAATGTAGCTAAATGCCACAGAACTGTATGCTTAAAAATGATCTAAATGGTAAAATTTATGCTATTTGCATTTTGGCACAAATTTTTTTTAGGATGATGAATCTACTAATATAACTAATTTCCTCAAAAATTTCATTCAAAGCATGTGAAAAGTGTTTGGAAGATTATTAACATTAATAATACTTGAAAATCACTTCTGTATGACCAGAACTATTTTCAAAAAGTATAATGGATTTGAAAAAAATTTTGAAAAACTCCCTCAGATTTCCCTCAACTCTACCATACATCTAAGAAACACTCCCTGGTGGCTCAGTGGTACAGAATTCACCTGGCAACACAGCAGATCAGGTTTGATCCCTGGGTTGGGAAGATGACCTGGAGAAGGAAATGGGAACCCACTCCTATATTATTGCCTGGGAAATCCCATGGACAGAGGAGCCAGAACGGCTATAGTTCACTGGGTCAAGAGTCAGACACGACTTAGCAACTAAACAACATAGTTGCAAAAAAGCAACTATGCAGACATTAAAATATATATAAGATGTTATAGGATATCAAAATTCCTGTGCCAAGAAAAGGATAAAAGTGAAATTACATTTGAGAAAGCTACTGTTGTTTTCTACTTATCACCAAGTCATTTTTTAAATGCCTGGAAAATGATAAATCAGACACATTCTTTACACTAATTTCTAAGTACTGTGGATCCATGGATTTAAAGAAATTAGCCTTGAAGACCTATTTAAAACAAAGGCAAATCTGACCTATAATGTGATGCTCAACAAATCCCTAAATAAAACTATCTTACCCCTTAAAAATGCTTAGTTATATGTTGTTCTGATTAAGGAAGGGCTATTTTTAAAGTGAGCTTACATGATTCAGTTCTTACCTGTTCACTAATAACCTGGAATTCTCTCATTTCATCCTCAGTTAAGGGTGCACATGTTTCATCATTTTCACTGTCTTCTTGCCAACCCATCTCCTTTAACAATCTGGAAAGGGGAAATGAATACATTTAATTTAGAATTTCACCCAAATTAAGTCCATATTTTATATTATGTGCAAGAAAATATGATCCATTATACAAAGTCCACACAAAAGATGTTATGTGCAAGAAAATATGATCCATTATATGCAAGAAAATATGATCCATTTTTTATATTTTATATTTTGTGCAAGAAAATATGATCCATTATACAAAGTCCACACAAAAGATGTTAGGGTTTATGCTTTAAATATCTTTCTGAAAATGAATAGGTAAGATTATGCCCAATAAACTTTTAAATAATCAGATTAGAATGAAATGCCTAATTACTTTATCTTTGGTGTAAGAGGTTCTCTAAGGCTGGAAACCTGCAAAAGGTTCTTTAGGATAAAAACTGAAGAAAATTTGCTAAATTCTTACACTAAAAGTAGAAGCAATACACCTCCCCATTTTCTTTAGGGCCACTACAGTTCATCATGTTCTTAGCTATTCATTAGGTTTTCTACTTCTGCTTTTTTTTTTGGTTTTTTTTTTTAATAATTACATCCCTTAAGCACTTGTTTTACTCCTTTTTATACCTAACTCATTTTTCAAACTGAACCTGTCACAAACTGACTACTCTGTAGACCTTTACACACTGTCAAACAATCTCATAAAAAATCAGTGCTCAGAGACTTGAAATATACCCACAATTTCACCTAAAGCCTTTGACTATGTGGAGCATCACAAACTGTAGAAAACTCTTAAAAGAGATGGGAATACCAGACCATCTTACCTGTTTCTTGAGAAACCTGTATCCAGGTCAAGAAGCAACAGTTACAACCTTTTTATGGAACAACTGACTGGTTCAGGATTAAGAAAGGAGTACAATAAGGCTGTTTATCGCCATCCTGTCTATTTAACTTATACACAGAGAACATCATGCGAAATGGCGGGCTGGACGAGTTACAAGCTAGAATCAAGACTGCCAGGAGACATAGCAACAACCTCAGATATGCGAATGATAATGGCAGAAAGCGAAGAAGAACTAAAGAACCTCTTGATGAGGGTAAAGGAGAGTGAAAAAGCAGGCTTAAAACTCAGTATTACAAGAATTAAGATCGTGGCATCTGGTCCCATCACTTCACGGTAAATAGAAGGGGGAAAAGGTGGAAGCAATAACAGATTTCCTCTTCTTGGGCTATAAGATCACTGTGGACGGTGACTGCAGCCATAAAATTAAAAGACAATTGCTTCTTGGCAGGAAAGCTATGACAAACGTGGATAGTACAGTAAAAAGCAAAGACATCACTTTGCTGATAAGGTCCATATAGTCAAGATTAGGGTCCTTCCGGTAGTCATGCATGGATTTGAGAGCTGGACGATAAAGGCAGAGTGGTAAAGAATCAATGCCTTCAAATTGTGGTGCTAGATAATGCTCTTGAGAGTCCCTTGGAGAGCAAGGAGATCAAGCCAGTCAATCTTAAAGGAAATCAACCCTGAATACTCATTGGAAGGACTACTGCTAAAGCTCTAATACTTTGGCTACCTGATGCGAACAGCCAACTCATTAGAAAAGACCCTGCCTGATGCTGGGAAAGAGTGAAAGCAGGAGAAGGGGCACCAGACGATGAGATGGCTGGATAGCATCACTGACTCAATGGACATGAGTTTGAGCAAACTCCAGGAGACAGTGAAGGACAAGGAGTGCTGCAGTCCATGGGGTTGTGAACTTGGACATGACTTGGCAACTGAACACCACCACACTATACCCACATTTTACAGATCAAGAACCATGATCATGTAAGTAAAAAATTTTGCCTACTTGATAGCAAAGAAGCAGAATTCTGGTTTTCTGCCTCCCAAGTTAATATACACTGCACCAAACTCTGTGGCCTCTGGACTAAACCCACACTTAGGAACAGATCATAACAGTGATCTGCACTGTCCCTTTTCATTAGCATTTCTTCTCATTCTCTTTCAAACTATTATCAAATCACTCTAATACCACTTTCACAATTACCATCCTCTGCCAAATATTTTCAACAGCTCCCCAATTCCTAAAAGAGCAAACTCCGTAACACACAATGACCACAAATTCAAATTCCTTACATTAGAGAAAGCACAGCACTAGAAGTGGAAGACCTGGGTCACAAATCCTACTCTATCAAAAACTAGGTATAAGACAGAGCTCCTCCTTCATCTAAAGCATTCAGAGTTTGACTAGATCTCTAAGACCCTGTCTTTGCAATGTATCTCTAACTCAATTTAGGACTCCACACTCTTGTCAAGTTATGCTATACATCACCCCTAAAACAAACCATGCATGTATTCTATTCTAAACATCCTTTCATATCCCCATTTAAAAATGACTACCCAGTACCCTTGCCTGTATTGTCTCAGCCTTTAAGATTTAATTTAGGTCCCAATTAAAACTTTCTAACTGGTACTCAAGCCATAATGCTATCTAACCCCAAATCCCTTTGAATTTTTCTGGCACTCATTTCTATTAAATCATTTGGTACTTAGACAAGGTAACAATTACCTCTCTGATGTTGAAACTATCCTCAATATTTTGATGATATACTGAAACTTGGTAATAACTAGTAATATATATGCCAAACTATTTCATTTTAAATTTTAATTTACGCATTTGAACAAAAAAAGTCATCCATGAGAACTGTATCACTGATACCTAACTTTTTAAATCAAGCAACATGAGTACTTAAATATGTATGTAACTTAAGAAAGTTTACAGGGAGGTCCCTAGTGGTCTAGTGGTTAGGATTAACGCTTTCACTATTGTGGGCTGGGTTCAATCCCAGGTCCGGAAACATATCCCACAGCCCTCCCCCTCGCTCCCCGCCAAGAGATTTACAGAAAATCTGAAGCCATGGAAAATAAATAGCACTCAATTTTCAGAGAAACACATTACAATATGGATGAACCTTGAAAGTATTACTGAAAGTAGACTGGTGGTTACCCAGGAAAGAGAGTAACAATGAGGTGTAACTGTAAATGAGCAGGGGTTTCTTTATGGAGTGAAAGAAATGTTCTGAAATTAGACTGTGGTGACAGCTACATAACTTCAAATATACCCAAAATTAATGAACCGAGTAAAAAAATTAAGAGTGTATATAAATTATATCTCAATGAAGTTGTTAAAAAAAAATCAATTTGCCATGTAAAATCAAAAGTTTGGGTAGAGAAAAATGTAAAAACACTGACCTGTGTTCTGCTTCAAGTGAACTAGAAAGAACATCAGTCTGTGGGAAGGCTGAAGACCGAATGATCTGTTGGGAAATTACTGAGGCATTGCCATTCTCTTGTGGAATTTCATTTTCATCGAAGTTTCGGTTTATATCCCTTTCTTGGTGAGTACTATTGCTGTTATGCAAATTAAATGAGTCGTCATCCTGATTTTCGAAGAGTTAAAAAAAAATTAGAGAATAGTTATTAAAAAAGGAAACTTTAATAGATCCTGGTTAGATTTTCATGGATAAAACATAACTGTAATGTTTATATAATCATGTAGAAAACAGTTTCGTAAGATGTAAAACTAAGTTGTGAAGGCAACTTACTAACTTCAAGTATTCACATCTATTCAACCAAAAATTAAAAGGACAAAGGCAGGCAAGATGGGGAAAACCAAAAATACAAATATGAACAGCAATCTTTTAAATTTCATTTTTGCACATCAACTAGAGTAAGAAAAATCTATTAAGAAAGGAATTCATTATTTATGCAAATAGCTAACTAGGCCTTGCTTTCATCAATATGAAAATATTCAAAGATCCTAAATAATATCTGTCCAACTATTCCAATGACATGCTAATGTCAAGCCCAAGAATTACACTACACGTTCAATTACCTTTTCTGAGCCTACATGGCTTTCATCTTCATGTTCCTCTTCCACTCTGTCCCTTTTCAATGCTTTCAAAAACTCACTCTTTTTATCTGTGCGCATTCGTGTCAGTTTGGTTAGACGAGGCTGCTGATTAAGTTTGTCAACAGGTGAAGAAGAATTTGAGCGATTACACTAAGAAAAAAATTTAGAATGTTGATAAATACATAGAGAACTAATATCAACATAAAGTTCACAACTATAATGACTTTCTATTTCACTTTCTTCACAATATACAAAATTGATTTTAAATTGTATTTTCTACTATCCTTGTTATTTTTAATCTATCGCACTGAATGACTAAATATAAAATCTTTCTTATCTGAGAAACAAAGTCTGATAATACTAAGACCTATGATTCTAAATTAGGAGTTTTAAATACTATTTTATAAAATGGATCCTGAAATTGTTAAATATTTTTATATATATTTTTTAAAAAGCAGTTTTAAAAACTGTGTTCCACAGAGTTCGAAGGTTCTAATAATAGTTTCCAAAACGAACTAGTATAATTATTTATGCACAGGTACACTAAGGGTTTATCATATAGAATTTCACAAGGGAAGTTTTGTGGAAGAGCAGAGGAGCGTGGTAAAGGGACTTGTATTGGAGTCCTTTTATTTTTCATATATTGAGAGTGGAATACAGAAGGAAAGAGAATGTTGGAATTCTGTGTCACAGGAATTTTAAGCCTTGGGAATACATCAAAATGCTTAACTTAGCAATAACATCTGCAGACTATAATGAATTGAAGCCACAATTAACCAGCTGGTAATGTGGGTCCTTCTAGCATAGCTCTAAAATTCTATGACTGAGAACTAGTCAATGAGGGGTTATAATATTCCATTATAGTACCCAGAACAATCTCAGTTATTACAATATAGTCACAAGTGTCTTTTGTCCCTGAACTGGTCAGGAAAGTCCCTCATCTAAAAGTTTCAGAAAGCTGGCCAAATGAGAAAGAAATGTGTAAGCTATTAAGTATTCAAAGTCAGTAAATATACATCTTTCTCTCTTCTTCCTCCTCTCCATCCTGAGTGTTGATACTAATAAAATGTCCATAATCCCCAAAAGAAGAGTATATAAATCCTGATTTTTTAGTCAAGGTTTAATCCTACATCATAGCATAACTTTATGACAAAAGTAAAAACATCTGTTTTCATAATTCTTTTCTTAAAAATTACTCTTTCTGGGGCTTCCCTGGTAGCTCAGTGGTAAAGAACCCACCTGCCAAGCAGGAGACGTGGGTTCGATCTCTGGGTTGGTTAAGATCCCCTGGAAAAGGAAATGGCAAACCACTCCAATATCCTTGCCTGGGAAATCCCATGGACAGAGGAGTCTGGTGGGCTACATCTATGGGGTCATGAAGAGTTGGACACAGACTTAGCAGGAGACACGGGTTCCACCCCGATCTAGAAGATTCCACATGCCGAGGAGCAACGACACGTGTGCACCACAACTATTGAGCCTGTGTTCAAGAGCCCAGGAGTTCCAACTACTGAGCCCACATGCTGCAAACACTGATGCCTAAGCACCCTAGAGCACGTGCTCCACAAGGGAAACCCAGGCACTGCAACTAGAGAGTATCCCCCGCTTGTCAAAACTCAAGAAAAGCCTGTACAGCAGTAAGACCCAGCAGAACCAAAAATAAATACTTTAAAAACTCCTTCTGGTTAATGGGTTACACATGTTTATTTTACCATAGAATTTGCTACACTTTAGGTTATTTGGACGTTGTGTTAGAAATTTTTTAAATTAATCCTCCTTAAATTGCAAAATTAGTTAGCAAACAGAGAGAAGTATCTGAATTCTAGAACTAAAGTCTCTTACTTTAATGAATTTGTTCAATGAATCTATGCCTTTTGTTCACTGTTAATTAAATTACCATGATTGAGATACGTTTGGCTTCTCAGGACTACTTTTCATTAAATGCCATACCTCTTTCACTGAAGTTGTTGATGGACTAAAATTCTTGGCAGTTGATTTAAAAGCATTAAAGTTGCCAACACCGTATGTAGACTCATGAGGGAAAGAAGTCCCAACTTTATTTTCTTTAGTTTGGCTTTTCCATTGTGTAGGCTAAAGAAAAAACACACAAACATTAATTAATGTGTATCTAAACAGATTACATAGAGGAAAGAGAGAACAAAATGAATAACTATAAAATAAAGATGACTAAATATGACTTAAAAAAACAATTATTTTGTATCTTAATCATTTCTACATGGTTCTCTCTTCTTTTTTTTTAAACAAATAAAATCAAAATCTGGTATTCAGATAAAACATTTAACTACCTTGCCTTTTTTCCAACTTTTATAAACCTTAAGTTAGGTTTCCTTTGCCTAATACCAAGAGAACACAAGTGAGAGTTTCAAAAGCCTAAAACTGAAGATGAAGGACAGCATTTTATACCATTATTAAGCAAATATATCACAGACCCATCTGGCAAACACGTATTTACAGATTTCATTTACTACTGACTACTAAAACAAGAAAACATACACAGACAAACACACAAACCACTTAAAAGATAATTAAGGATACACAATGGCCCAACACTTTCCACTGAGAAATCAGCAGCCCATCAATACCCTCCCCACTTTGATGTGAATTTTTCAACATTTGGCCAAAGTAACTCAGTTGATATCAACCTGTAACTTGCATGTTAAACAATTTAGAACTTACTTTTGTAGGTGGAGCAGCAGGTTTAGGAACTAAGCCTTTATAAACACTTGGACCAGTCCCATTCTTAACTGGCTGTGACTGAAGATTTCCTACTACTGGGAATCCAGATAGTTGTAAGTCTTTTGTATTACCTTTCTTAATGACCAGCATCCTTTGAGTTCTAGATTTAGGATTCGGGGGATATTCTGTATAAATAAAGCACGAGCAACAGTTATACAGTTTAGATTTTAGCATAAAATTAAATCACCAAAGAAAAGCATATTCCAAACTTTACTATATTTAAAAATAACAGCTGCTTCTTGGATAAAATGACTAAGCTATGTAAGTATGAATTATATCCTTGCTTGAGAAATAAAGCTTCAACAATCATCAGACCACAGCAAGGAACTGAGCAATGTCAAGTAACATTCAGAGATGAATTCAGTTAGATAGTAGCCTAGAATGCTATGACCAAGCCAAAATTAATTACATTTGAGTATATTTTTAGATTATAAATTTCATCCTAACAAGCTCTTAAGACTTGAGATACAAGATACATTTTCCTCTTTTCTATTTTGAAAAGAGTTTTCCTAATTCTTTTTATTTCATTCATAAAATTACTACCAATAAGAAAGGATCTACAGTCCCTCTATTTCTAAATTCCTGCTTAATTTATGACGAATGAAAAAGGGAACTATGTTTTCACAATACCAGTTCATTCAAATATTTACTAGCCATCCAAACTAAACTGAAGGCATTGTGCAAGCTGTAGGGGATCCAACTCAATCTTTGCTTCTGAAGATTATACTAGAAAGATTTTCTCAAGACAACTGAATTTGCTAAAATATGAAATTTAACTTCTAGAGTTTAATCAGTTAATGTGTAACCAAACAGTTAATGTGTAATTAAACAGGTGTTACAATGAGCACGTTCCCAACAATGGCAGTGACATGTCTTTCTGCCTACAGAAATACTCTGAAAGCCATCAGTTTCGCCACTGAAGAGTTTTGAAGAAAAGAATTAACTGGAAACAAAACTGCAGAAAATGTAAATTAAAATTAGTTTAAGATATGATCCTATGAAACAGTGAGTAATACAAATGTACATAATGATGGCCTACATCAAACAAACTTTCTACTGATTTATCTCAGAAACTAAACAAGGACTACTAGGGACACAGAGGCATTCTCAAAGTCCCTCTGAAACTTAACTCTTCAAACTATAGAGCTGATAAAGTAGTTCATTTATTGTAATGCTAAAAAAATAAAAGAACCTGAGAATTCCCTGGTGGTCCAATGGTTAGGACTCAGTGCTTTCACTGCACAAGCCCTGTGGTATAGCAAAAACAAGCAAACAAATGAAAAAACATACCACCCAAGAACCTAAAGCAACTGAGAAAAGATTCATCTTTCTGAAAGTTAAACACTGAAAGTTTATCTACTAGGGCAAACATTCCAACTTCTCAGCTACCTACAAAGGCCCAAGATATGAAGGCTAAGAAAAATATTTTCAGGCACACAAGGACACTAATTACATCACCAGTATATAGTTTTTCTGAAAAACTAGCACACTGAAGTCAAAACGAAAATGAAGAATAATGTTCTTACACAGAGATCCAATGAAGAACATTAGAAATAGTGCTGAACAATTTTAAGTTTTACGATTACTTCTGGTAAGCAGAAGGTGACACCATAAATAAAATAATAAAAAGACTCCTGAAATTACCAATTCTTTAAATTAGAATATAAGAGAAAATCTTAACAGTCTAGTACTCAAAATCTAAGTTAATGAACCTCAAGAATCTGAGGGATGACTGACTGATGCTGGGAAATGCAAAAAATCTAAGTCTCTAAGGTCTGATCTCAGAAAAATCCAAGTGCTGAAGTAGGAGGTGGTCTTATCTGTGCACCACAATAAGTTCATATATGACTGGCAAAGACTTCTATTCCAATATCGTCAATTAAGCACACAAGTTTATCTTCCTTCCCTTTTAGATCCTTATGTTAAAATTACCATAATGAGTGTTAGTCGCTCAGTCACATCTGACTCTTTGCAACCCTAAGGACTGTAGCCCGCCAGGTTCATCTGTCCATGGGATTCTCCAGGCAAGAATCTGGAGTGAGTTGCCATTCCCTTCTCCAGGGGATCTTCTCGACCCAGAGATTTAACCCAGGTCTCCTGCATTGCCTGCAGGCAGGTTCTTTACCATCTGAGCTACCAGGAAGCCCCCCAAACTATGCGGGAGTAAACAAATACAGCAATAAAGAACAGGAGGAGGTTCCTCAGCAATGAATGATATCAACCCATATTTCTAGACAGTAAATAAAGAAACTTCAGCTTAGTGTGTGCACAAAGAACTCAACAGCTGAGGAGGAGACTAATTTCCGCTGTAGAGTAGATTGTAGAGTGGGACTTGGAAATGCCATATAAAGCAAAAGGAGGAAATCAAATCTTTTCAGACAAAAGTTAATCACCAAGAAAAGTAAAGTAAATCTACTAAAGTAAAATCTTTACTAAAGCAAATCCTAAACAATGCACTTTAGGGAGAAGTAAATGATTTCACATTGAAGGCTGAGGATACAAGATAAGAAATAATATTTTTGTACATAAGTCATCACTGATCAAAAATAGAAGACAGAAGAGGAGAACAGATAAGCACGCAGGGATGATTAAGCCTCAATATAATTTCTGAATACAAAGTTCACCTTTCCTAAAACTGGATTTCTAGATACCTAAGAAATACTTTCACAGTTTCCTCAAAGAGGTCTTTGGTGCAAAGAATGAAAGGAAATCCTACAAAGAAAGATGAAGCCTAAGAAATCAATCACAGACAAGAGGTAGTAAAGTAAAAGATAATAAATGTACCTAAAAGATGATGAAAGGGACTGGGAGGAAAAAGAAAGCAGACACAGTGCTGATTTACTTACTAAGCATTCATATTCAAGTAGTATAGAAATTAAGACCATGTGCTTTTGTACCAGATTTACAGAATTTTGATACCTGCTCCAACATCACTAGTTAATCTCATCTATAAAATGAAAAACAACAGTTCTTGTCTCAGAGTTACAGTGAAATGGTCTCTTTAAAGAAAAATGTCCAGAAAAGTCATATACAATCTCCACTGTAATAGGTAACTGTATTTCAAATTAAAGGTGTCTTTTTGAAGAATTTTAAACCTAAAATTTAAACTGAACAACCACAAGAGTATAGAAGATGAGAAAAATTACAACAGAAATAAACAAAATAAAGACTAACCTATATCATATATATCTATGCTGAACACACTACATAAACCTGCCTGCTTAACAAGAAATGTGTCCTTAGTCTGATGGGCCAGGATGGCATGGCGGCCGCCAGCAGAGGTGTTCACCTGGTGAAGTGTTCCCAACTGTGTGTGCCACCAGTGTCTGTGTCCTCAGGGTGAGCTGCAGGCAATTCCCACCAGCCTTCCCTGCTGCTCTGGGAGACTCTCCAAGAGCAGCAGATGCTGGTTATTGAACTGGTATCATGAGACTGGCTGACCAAAATTGAGAATTCAGACTTCAGAATCCCTACTTTTTGATAAGCGCTCAAATTAATGTGTTAAACATCAATACAAGAACACAGGAGCCAAAAAGACGAGTGGGGAAGAGGTCTGAGGGAGGGGGAGAGGGAAGGAAGAAGGGAAACAGGAAGAATGGGAAAGCTGGTTCTTGATGGTAATATCACATCTAAACAATAGCAAAGGTGATGGCAGCACTAGTAACTTAAATCTGCATCATTTCTATTACTTATAAACTGGTTTACCTATTCATAGATTATCTCTACAAATTCTCCTGACATGAACCTTCTGAGCTAGGTGCTGAATCTGTTGGATTCAAACAGTATCCAATAACTCCTTCTATATTTTCTTCACTTTATCAACTGGTAAACTTCCTGAAAAAGATTCAAACTGCTCATTTTTTTTTAAAGAGAAAATTTATGCATTGATGAAAGACATTAACACTTATAAGGAAGAATTAGTGACTTCGGTGACTTCCTTCTATAAATCATATATGCTTACTTATCAAGCTCATATAAAGCAAATATTCAAATTGCCTTCAAAATACCTAAAGGCAAATATGAGTTGTGGATTTTCATTTCATTACTTCCTTCTATCCTCACCAACAACTGTAATCTGATGATACCTGGCTTTAAATATTGTTTTATCATCTTGTTATTTCATGCTCTCCCAGTATCTTTGAATGTTGTAGTAAGTTTTGTTCCTTAAATACAAAGCCAATAGTGGAGGGGAGAGGCTCAATCTTTTGAAGAAAAATCAGAATTAAAACACTGCCACGTATAATACAAAGTAAGTTGGCCACACGCATAAGTCAGAGCTGACATCTCAATTCCTTATTCTCTTTTCTGTTTTCATGCTCTCCATACAGTTGGCTTATATTCTGAGTCAATCAGTTTTCACTTTTATTTTTGAATCTATCACTTTTCATCTTTTCGTAAATCTGTAAGAATCTTCCTCACTTACTAGATTTGAACTTAATTAGCTAACTCATATTAAACAGCTGTTAACATGATCAAGGATACCAATTTAATAGACAACTTAATATTAACAATGCTTTTCTCATTAGTATTAGCATAGTGCTCCATCCTCATCTCAGAGACAAGAAAATTCACTGAGATTAAGTAACCTTCCCAAAGTCTAAATAATTAAAAAGTAAAAGACCTAATGTTAGCACCCAGAACTATCTGATAATGCACTTAACCACTATATTATATTACTGGAGAAAATGGATTAGAGTATTGGCTAGGTCAAACAGTTCAAAATGTATACGATTCTCAACTAAACTACTACTAGTAAGTCTATACTGAATGGTCAAAATAGGAGGCTTGAAAGTGTACACTACCAAGTCAGGGTCCACCTTTCCCCTCATCACAGTGATGACAATTACTATGTTTAGCTTCCTCGTAGTGATATAAGAGGCAACTTTACTGTGTGAATAGTAGTCAAGTGAAGGATAAATAGTATTTTAATTGTTTTCACATTAATTTGAAGAAGAAACTCAATCACATAAGACATAATAACATACAAATATCAGAAGCAAAGAATCGGTACCATAGCAATAAAGCCATCTGAACACTAATTTTAAAAGACAAAAAGATTTTAAAGATTATTTTTCTATAGATTGATATTATTTGAATATTGCTATTTTTGATATTTTATATAGTGTACAAATATTTTGTTTCACAGTAGTATGAGGCTTTTAGTCACATGAGTTTCACTAACATAATGTCAAAGAAGGGGCATGATATTCTTTCCTTTAACAAGGTACCCACATTACTCATATGAAAAAGAGGAGGCTTTTTAAAACAAAAACAACTTAACTGACGAACACTATTTCTAACTCTAACTCTTACTTATGTCAAGTCATCTAATCAAACTCTTAATTTTCCCTTCTCAACTTTGAACATGTGTTGTAGTTACCTTTTTCTTACTGTTAACAACTGTTTTCACCAGAGACACTGAAGGAACATAGACTCATACCAATATATAATCTACCTACAGAATACTTTTATATAGAGCAATCTGATAAAGATTATTCCCTTCTCTTAATCCCTTTACAAAGTCACCTTAAACACTTCATTTGTTTTCATGACCTAAAACCTCATTTAGTGTTATCATGTCACTCAACCTGTATGCTAGTGGCTAGTATCATTAGAATTCTCTAGAAAACAATCCATCTTTAAGAATTGGTCAACAATTTGCTTTAATTTAGAAGGCTAAACAAATAAAGTTCATAGTACTGTATCAAAAACAAGCAAAAATTAGGAAGTTCATCAAATTATCAAGGGATAAACACAAATGTAAATGCTGAGTTGCAACAAAACTAATTAATAGTGACTAAAGGTTTTCATTATTTAGTATCTTAAGCACAAAATGTTAGATCTGTTAATACTATGTTGCTAACATATTATGTCAACACAGAATAGCCAGTAGGACTTCTAAAAACACAAGTCAATTTGATAGTTACTAATGTCTCAAACTGCATACAAACACTTATCATTTTCTCTCTTTCTCACTACTCAAATCAATCACCCAGCTAAATTATTTTAAAATTCTCAAAGGAACAATGAAGTGCCTTGATTTTTTGTTTTAGATTTAAATTGCTAGATATAGGAGATAAATTTAGTATGAATCAAGCAACAGTAATCCTGGTTAAGATAAAAACACTACAAAAGTCAATTACAAACTACAAGGAGTTTCCAATAAAACTAAGTTCTAGGTAGAATTAAACATATTTAACAACAGGTTTAAACAGCTTAACTATTAATACTTCATTCAAACAATTTTTTTAAATTGGGATATTATGTTTAGACTCTTGCAATTTTTGATTTACAAAAGGACAGTTCCAGGGACAAACTGGTGGTATTTGTTTTTAATATATATTACATTTCCATTATTAAATTTTGACTTACCTGGAAGGAAGTAGCACTAGAAAAGTTCTACTGAAAATTTTCTGTCTTCCTCAGGAACAAAGCTATTTTAAATGTTGCAATGGGGATAACAATATTTGGGAACCCAGGGCATAAATTAAGAAAGGAATAGTGAAGTGTAACACAGTGAAAGTTTCATTGTATTCCTATGGGAAGTACTGGGAATTTAACAATTAATCAAGTCACAGTTTTTTTTCCTAATGCAGACACACTTTTTAGTTTACCTAAGACACAGTAAAGAGTACATCGTCCTTTTAAACATCTTTTCAACTAATGCTCAAAATCCTTAGACCAACTCTGAAACAGTAGTACCAAAATCTTTATATTAATACATTTTATGCTCAATATTTTCAAAAATGTATTTCTAAATCATTTCTAAAATTATTAACCAAGGATCAGTACCAGTAGTATCTATAGGTAGTTTTATATGACAATGCTCACTAACATTCTTGATTTTATTTACTTTCATTTTAATCAAATCCAAATTATTCCTAATTTCTTAAGAGATTTTATTTAACACCTTGCAGGTGGTTCTATATTCTTATGCAATCAGCTGTTCCCAGAAAAACTGAATAATAAGGAAACATACCTAAGAGAGGAGCTTGGGAGATTTTTTTGGTTGGGTATGTGTGTGTCTGGGCGTGTAGGCCTGGGGAGAGTGGTAGAAATACTAATTTGCAATACAGAAAAAACAATGCCATTCACATGGTTCTAACAAAAGTGTCTGACCACCCCCACCCCCACCCTCAAGAAGCCCTTAAATATATTGGGAGATCAAAAGAAACAAAATAATTCCCCCAGCATATCACCCCCAAATACAATAAAGAACAGCACAGGAAGTGGCAAAGTTTAAAATAATGCCTTTATCATTAGGACTATTATGCTGTCATAAGCCACGATCCTTTTGTTTTGGTAAATTGCTTATTTTCAACAGAAAAACACAAGAACGTGTGTACAAGTTCCAAAGCGGATGCATCGCCTCTGAATTTGGTATCAAATAATTAAATTTATTTTTCAGATATCAAATCTTCATATTTTAAATTATTCCATTATTTTAAACTTCACTTGAATCTCTAAAAAGCTAATTAAGTTACTCTAAGTGCAGTTTTATCTTCTGTAGATGCTATCAAATTAAACTTTCAGCAGTTTTAAAGAAAAGGGAGTCATTACCAGAAAAACTGTCAAGATTTGACAACCAAAAAGGCAAATAATTTCAAACATAGACTAGTTCTAGGCAAAATTTATACAATTACTTTTAATACTGTCTATGTAGAACCATTTTCATTAAGTAAAAAATTATTTTTATAGCACACTATGATTAAAAGTACTTATCTTTCCAGTTAAGTTTTCAACTTTGAAAAACTATAAATTGAGTTAAAGTAAATTTTTTGTTTCAACAGATTATCAAGCTGCTCTCCAAATGATATCAATTCATTACATTTAACTTACTTTAAAAAAACTCATATCTGAATATATTTAATGGTACTAATATGTATAATTATCCAAATCAAGCTTTTCTTCTGTCCCCAATATCTTGTTTTTTTAAAGTGCTACCTTTTTTTTATAGCTTAGCACATCAAAAACAGGTATTTAAAAGATAAAGTTTAATTCTAGCCTACTATTTTAAAAAACACAAATGTGAAACCTAAAAATAACATTTTATACCCCTCAACAATAGATCAAAAATTACTTACCCCATACACCCGCAGCTAAAGATTTATTCTGATTTGGTTCTCTCTCATATTCAGGATTTAGAGATGGCTGGAAAAAAAAAGGTGGAATAAAAAGAACAAATGTTTAAACTAATCCTATTTAAGAAAAAAATTCCTTTTAAAAGTAATCTCAAGAATATACTGACAAATTTGACATAATGAACTCTTAACAACTAAACACTAATTATTCATAAACCTTACTTTCTACTTATTGTAACAATTAAAATGGTTAATATCTATACTCAAGCTAAGTTGAAAAAAACAAGGTAAGTGTCTTTAAATGCTCTCCTCATCCTCAATTACATGAAGAAAAACTGTTAAAAAAAAAGAAGAAAGCAAATGTAGGAGAATGCAGTCTTTGCATCATTATGAGAAACCATCCTTTCTTAGCATAAGGTTAAGAGCAGACAAGAGGAAATCAGACCATTCCTTAATTCTTCTGTTAGGTTTGCATCACTGAATGCTTTAGTTAACAAGCTCATACTCAAAGCAAAGTACAAGTTTATTACTTCAAATAGTGATGCTCAGGTTATTAAAAGGAAACTGAGTTGAGCGCTGAATGTGTACTCTAAGATTAGCTTAGTAGATGTTTGCTCTTTAGAAAAGGGAAATTTAAACTTCTATGAAGAATAATATGACAAATTTATCCAAAGTTTAAAAAAACCACATGGTGAGACACAGGAATAAGTAGATGTAAGGAATGAAGAAGATTGGGGAATGAAAGAGTTATCTACAGAAAGTCTCACGAAATGTAAAGACTAAAGATACCTGAACCAAAATAAATAAATAAAAATTAAAAAATAATTGAACCTGTCAAGTGTGATCTCTGGAGAAAATGATATGTACTGATAAAATCTCCTGAGAGATTTGATGCTTAAATAGCACTTGTAGAAACCTCATTCGTATTAAAATTACAAGCAACTTACAAAATCCTCAGCCTCAAACTGCTTGCGTTCTCTCTTGTCGTCTTTCCTCCCTGTCTCATTGTCAGGTATGTTGTTTTCATGAAGTCCTTGGCTTTTTCCAGAATGGAAAATACTGCTACGAGAACGGGAACTTCCACCATGGTATCCCCCTCGATGATTTATGTTTTCAGTACCATTTCTTCCATGTGTACGCCATCCATTTTTTTCTTTCCTTCCAAAGTTACCTTTGAAAAATAATGGCAAAGTATTACAAATTCAAAGATGGTTATTCTTAAAGACTCAATCACAATCAAAACAATTCTTGCAAGAATGTGAACAAAATTCTTCTTAAACTCTACTATTTCTCAGCAACTTACCTCCATTAGGACGTCCAATACCAGAATCAAAGCCATCTGAAGAGTTGTGTCGTCGGCGGTTCACATCATAACGATTTTCTGTCCATGAAAAGTTTTCAGAATGCTTTTCAAAATTCAATGACGACTGAAACAAAGTATAAGCATACAGATAAACATACATATAAAATTTGACTAACTTTAGAAACTAGTAATAAATTGGCTTAATTAATTCCCAAGAATTTTAAATGGTTAAGAAGAATATTTTATAATTATTTCAATGTGTTTGGTAACTGAAAACTTGTAAGAGGGATTCCACTGTTCATCTATTTTTTCTACTTAAGATAAACGACAGCACCATTCTTAAAGAGTTTAACAACTACATTCACCAGAAAACTTTAAAGGTAAAGCCACTATAAAGGCGTCAAGACAAATATAGTACACTTCTTTTAAAATAAAACATAGTATCGTGTATTTCACATTCTTTGATTTAAATAGCTCAAGGTTTTCTTCAAGATCAGAAAATTATGGTGAATGAAGCTACAGTTCTATTTTAAGTTCTCTATAGATTTATTTCCAAACTGCTCTTCCCCAAAACAAGTGAATTAAAAAATCTGTCAAAGGAAGAATGTTGTAAAAACAATTACTACAATTCTCTCCAGGACAAACAGAAAAGCTCCTCAGTTTTAATACAAACACACTGCACACACTCTTTACATTTAACTAGGCTCCTCCACATGGCCACTGTGGGACTTACTGGTGCAAGTTCCCCTACTGCTCCTGGCTTCATCCTCATGCTGCTTCTGTGCATGAAGGACAAAGCCCTTCATCTGTCTTCCACCAGCATCCATGAAACAACAGTGACAACCTGGCTTGCTAAGCTTTTAAGCAGGGTAAAAACCCAAACACTTCACAACCCTACCAGTTATGGTGATGAAGATACCATGCTCTCAAAGCTAAAACTTTCTAGAAAAACAAGGGTAGGGTCTCTTAGGCCAGACGGGGGCACAGGATAAGATTCTTCAGGACCTGGCAACAATTGTTCTCATCCAAATGATGGGTAGAAGTAAAGGTTCCTCACTGTTTAGCAACTAAGTAAGTGGCAAGGGGCAGGACTGAAACAAGATAGTCCCAATAGTGCTTTAATGATGAAACTCTCCTCTGAGTAAAAGGAAGAGATGTATTATCATGAGATGGGGTCCCATCTGAAAGGCAATACAGCTTCAGCCGCTGAAGTCAAGAGGTCACCAAAGCCGAACAGCAATGAGAATAGAGAGTTTGGGAAAGACTGAAAATATTAGAAGTAAATCTGTTAAGGCCAAACTGCTACTGACATTGGAAACAAAGAAAAATGCAAAGCCTAGCTTTCTGGAGTGGATGTATTCTGTGCTCTTTGTACTTTCTGACTCCTTTCTTCCCCACATCAAACTCAGCTGCTTTAACAAGAAAGTCAGTGTGCGCCAGAAGTTAAGGCAAGAAAGAAACAAACTCTTATAGTTCTCTTACACACAGGTATCCAAGTTACCATCCTACCCACTCCCATGGAGGGGAGACAGCATTAAGCACAAGAGTAACTCAAACTTTTCCATACAGGGCAAAGCCATGGCATTGTGGTACACGGGGGCATGAAAGGTCCCAGCCTGGGGTGTTTCCTGGGGCCAGGAGGTACATAAAAGAGAAATCAACACCAATCTTGGCTTGAGAAGCCACAAAAGAAAAAAGCCTCCAGGCCACCCATGCAACCCCCAAAGGAACAGTCTCCCCCTCCACCCTGAACTTTCCCACATTCCATGCTAAAGAAATCATGAGCGGTCCTGAAAGCTTAGACTGTAACTCTGATATGCATATACATACTAAACTCCTTAGTCTAGGCAAGAATATACAACTGAGAAAAGACAATCTCTTTAACAAGTGGTGCTGGGAAAACTGGTCAACCACTTGTAAAAGAATGAAACTAGAACACTTTCTAACACCATACACAAAAATAAACTCAAAATGGATTAAAGATCTCAATGTAAGACCAGAAACTATAAAACTCCTAGAGGAAAACATAACCAAAACACTCTCTGACATAAATCACAGCAAGATCCTCTATGACCCACCTCCCAGAGTAATGGAAATAAAAGCAAAAATAAACAAATGGGACCTAATTAAACTGAAAAGCTTTTGCACAACGAAGGAAACCATAAGCAAAGTGAAAAGACAGCCTTCAGAATGGGAGAAAATAATAGCAAACAAAGCAACTGACAAAGAATTAATCTCAAAAATATACAAGCAGCTCATGCAGCTCAATTACAGAAAAATAAATGACCCAATCAAAAAATGGGCCAAAGAACTAAACAGACACTTCTCCAAAGAAGACCTACAGATGGCTAACAAACACATGAAAAGATGCTCAACATCACTCATTATCACAGAAATGCAAATCAAAACCACAATGAGGTACCATCTCACGCCGGTCAGAATGGCTGCGATCAAAAAGTCTACAAACAATAAATGCTGGAGAAGGTGCAGAGAAAAAGGAACCCTCTTACACTGTTGGTGAGAATGCAAACTAGTACAGCCACTATAGAGAACAGTGTGGAGAGTCCTTAAAACACTGGAAACAGAACTGCCATACGACCCAGCAATCCCACTGCTGGGCATACACACTGAGGAAACCAGAATTGAAAGAGACACATGTACCACAATGCTCATCACAGCACTATTTAACAATAGTCAGGACATGGAAGCAACCTAGATGTCCATCGACAGACGAACGGATAAGAAACCTGTGGTACATATACATAATGCAATATTACTCAGCTATTAAAAAGAATACATTTGATTCAGTTCTAATGAGGTGGATGAAACTGGAGCCTATTATACAGAGTGAAGTAAGTCAGAAAGAAAAACATCAATATAGTATATTAACGCATATATGTGCAATTTAGAAAGATGGTAACGATGACCCTATATGTGAGACAGCAAAAGAGACAACAGATGTAAAGAACAGACTCTTGGACTCTGTGGGAGAAGGCGAGGGTGGGATGATTTGAGAGAACAGCATTGAAACATGTATATGACCTTATGGGAAATAGATCGTCAGTCCAGGTTTGATGCATGAGATAGGGTGCTCAGGGCTAGAGCACTGGGATGACCCTGAGGGATGGGATGGGGAGGGAGGTGGGTTCAGTTTGGGGAATACATGTACACCCATGGCTGATTCATGTCAATGTATGGCCAAAACCACTGAATACTGTAAAGTAATTAGCCTCCAATTAAATAAATTAATTTAAATAAATAAATAAACAAACACCTTAGTCTGTGTGCCCATGGTGGGAATGGAATGGACCCTAGTATCCCAACATGGCTGATAAAAATTTGGAAAAATCTCAGCAGTAAGAGTGGGAAATTAAAGTGATCCTGCAGGTGGAGCCACTAGGCCAATTCAATGTACCAGTGTGTTTTATAGTTGGTGCTAACGTTACATGCTTGTACTAAAAATGCTCTAGATTCTCCCATTCAGGAAATGTCACAGGTTGAAAGATGATTCCCATCCCCTTCAAAATGGTCTAATAAAAAGTACAGCTTCCAGAAGGAAAGAAAATAAAATCATATGTGGCTGAAGACTTGGCTCTGCAGTATTCAGAAAGACTATTTTCCAGTACAGCAATACCATCTGCCTGACACACACACCAAGTACACACTCCTTTTAAAAACTGAGTTCCCCTGGTAGCCTAATGGTTAGGATTCCAGGCTTTCACTGCCATGGCCAAGGTTCAGTGTTCAATCCCTAGTCGGCCAAAAAAAAGAATGTGGCTCCTGCCATAATGCTGAGCTCTTACTGAAAGCAAACTTAAACTAAGGACTAACCAATAAAAGAACCCAAGAGGGCTCTTGATCAAATGGAAATCATGTGTTCAACAACACAGCTGGCCTCGCCCTTGAAGTGCCAACCATAAATTTGCAGTATACTTTATTCCCCTTCCTGCCACCATGACAAACCAGTGTTTCAATAAGCTCTCAAATCAGAAAAGTTCCCCTAAATGACTGAGCCTGGTTCACTGATAGTTCAGCTAAGTTAAAAGATGCTGGTACACACAGTAGCCACCCAGCCCCAACAACTCTGGAAAACCAAATGGTTAAGTGCCAATCACCTCAATGGAATAAAGCTATGATCCCTGCCTTAGATATTCTTAAGGACAAGACATTTTATATTTTTCTAACTCTTGTGTTGTTGCCAATGGCCTCATCATCTATCACTGAAAAACTATAGACTAGCCAATTAAAAACATCTCTTGGGGTCACACATGATGGGAAACTGCAGCTGCTGCTGAGACAATCTGAGTCATTTATGTTGATTCAGTAAGGCTTGCTATCTGATGAGAGTGAATGGCATTGAGAGTGACTGAAATTAGAATGCTGATCAAATCTTCAGCATACCACCTAGACCCATTATCACACCAGACATGGAACACACCCACTATCACAGACTGGTTACAAAAGAAAGGACTTTATCTTTCTGATGCAGAAACCTCTACTGCATGCCAGCTTGTGACTCCTGCCAAAAGCTGATCCATCTGTCTCACTGTAAAGAACACCACATCACACGGAACTACATCAAAGATCTGACTTCTTCATGGAGTCCTCAACGGAGTTATATCACTACTGAAACTTTTTCAGGTTACATTATTACTGCTGCAGTCTGATGGGCAAACTCTGGTCACAGTATTGTGTCTCCTGAAATTAATTCACGTAATGGGTATATTCAGACCAGGAACAGTCCATTAAACAGTGCATCTTTTGTCAAAAAGGTCATCCTGCAATGAATCAATATTCAAAGTACTCAATGGATGTTTCATACTATTATTCACAAGTATAGACAAGCATTTTAACAGTCCCCTCAAAATTCAACTCAGAACCATTTATACTATACCTCTACACCCCTCATCTCTTCCCACATCTTAGTAAGATGAATGAATGCAGCATAACCAAAAGGGGATCATCTCCTCTTGGCCACTTCTTGTGTAGTAATCAGGATGACAGAAGTGGAAGAGTTATGACAGTAAACAGACTTACACTAAAAATTCTGCTCTGATTATCCCTAGATATAATGTTTCTTTCTTTTCCCTAAGAACAACTACAGGCCAGGCCAACCCACAGGGTGATGGCTAACCAAAATGAAATTCAAACAAATCTAGTTTGGCCATCTGGATTCTCCTGTTGAACTGGCATGGTCCTAGACATGTAGACAACAGCCATTTGCTTGTGTACACTTCTCACAGAGTCCCTGCCTACAGTATCCAAAGTAGACGAAGGTGAGGGTGAGATATCTTTAAAATGGGGTCTCTGAAAATTATTTTAAAATGCCCCTGTCCCACTCACATCCAGTTCCTCTAGATTAAAATATCTAGGTACAAGGAGAGTTTTTAAGTGAAGTTAGAGCTATGGGAATGGGACACACTGCATACAGATTACATGGCTATAGAGGGAGAGCAAAAACCCTAGCAATTGGGAGAAGAAACATCTTTAACACCAGAAAGCACAGGTACAAAGGAGAACAATTAATGATCTCCTTATCCCTTGGAACAAGGGTCCCCAACACGCCAGGCCACGGACCACTACAGGTCTATGGCTTGTAAGGAACTAACCCACAAGCAGGTGAGCAGTGGGTGAGTGAGAGAAGCTTCAACTGTATTTACAGCTGCTCCCCATCATTCACATTACTGCCTGAGCTCCACCTCCTGTCAGATCAGTGACAGCATTAAATTCTCATAGGATTGCGAACTCTACCACGAACCATGCACAGAACAGACCTAAGTTTCACACTCCTTATGAGAATCTAATGCCTAATGATCTGAGGTGGAGCTGAGATGGTGATGCTAGCACTGGGGAGCATCTGCAAATACAGATTACCATTAGCAGAGAGGTCTGACTGCACAGTGAAAGTTGCTCAGTCCTGTCCAACTCTTTGTGACCCCACAGACTATACAGTCCATGGAATTCTCCAGGCCAGAATACTGGAGTGAGTAGCCTTTCCCTTCTCCAGGGGATTTTCCCAACCCAGGGATCAAACCCAGGTCCCCGCACTGCAGGTGGATTCTTTGCCAGCTGAGCCACAAGGTATGGACTCCTGACTGCACAGAGACCATAATAAATCAACTGCTTGCAGATTATCATCAAAACCCTATCAGTGAATGTCAAGTCACAACAGGGCCGCATCTGGTGGCAGGCTTTATAGTGGCAATAATGCACTTCATCTCATGAGACCTGGAAGTCTCATCTTCTGCCAGCATCCATGACAGTAACAAGCTAGCTTATTACAGTTATCTTGAAAGCAGGATAAAATTTCAGACCTTTCAGACTCTGACATATAGCCAGCATAGTAAAATATGAATAAGAAACACAAAACAGGATTGAAAATATAGAAAGAAAACTGATATTATTTGTGAATGATTGATTTTCCACATTAAAAATTCCAAAAGCATTCAAGTAAAAATTAATCAATGTTGCTAGCAACAACATTAATACTTCAAGATACAATATATATGCTAGAAAGACTTAATAAGAAAGCGTTTTAAAATAGCATTTAAGGTAGCAACAAATAGGAACCTCCCTGGTGGTCCAGTGGCTAAGACTCCATGCTCCCAAAGCAGGGCACCCAGGTTTCATTCTTGGTCAGGGAACTAGATCACACATGCCACAACTAAGACCAAAAATCCTGCATTTCACAACTTAGAGCCAGCACAGCCAAATAAATAAGACTTTTACAGAAAGAAAAAAAAAAAAGGAACAGCTACTATAAAGCAATTGAATATGGTGGGTACATGTGTGTGTGTGTAGAGAGAGAGAGAGAGAGAAATACCTGGGTGACTGAAAAAGAACTATGCAACTTTATGTAAAACAGTTAAAGATCACACACAGACATACATACACACACACTCTCTTTTTCTCTCCCCCGCCAAACCAGTACTCCCCCCAGAAAGGCAGCCCATAAGAAATAATAAACAAAGAACGTGAATAGGCAATTCACAGAAATATAACCCAATGTCCAAGAAACAGTAAAAATACATTTCATAACAAAGACCGGCAAAAATGTTAACCCTGATAATCTGACAAAGTCTTGACAAGAGTACAAAGTAAAAAGAATAGTTATGTACAGCACGCTATGCTATGCTAAGTCACTTCAGTCATGTCCGACTCTGTGCAACCCCATAGACGGCAGCCCACCAGGATCCCCCATCCCTGGGATTCTCCAGACAAGAACACTGGAGTGGGCTGCCATTTCCTTCTCCAATGCATGAAAGTGAAAAGTGAAAGTGAAGTCGCTCAGTCGTGTCCGACTCTATCGACCCCATGGACTGCAGCCTACCAGACTCCTCCGTCCATGGGATTTTCCAGGCAAGAGTATTGGAGTGGGGTGCCATTGCCTTCTCCGATGTACAGCATACAGGAGTATAAATCAGTATACCAGATGGAAAAGAAATTTGGCAGTATGGAACTGAATTCCAGCAATTTTTCTTCTAACTATAGGTAAGAGCCTTGCCATTCAAAATGTGGTCCAGAGACAAGCAGAATCAACAATACTTTGAAGATTGTCAGGACTAGGACCCCATTAGAGATTTACTGAAATTAGAATCTGCATTTTAACAAAATCCCCAGGTTACTTTCATAGCCATTAAAGTCTGAGAAGCAGGAGTCTAAAGAATTCTTATCTATGCATGCTAGGAGACAGTAAAAGAATAGTCAATACAGTATTCATTATAGAGTTCAGTTCAGTCGCTCAGTCATGTCCGACTTTTTGTGACCCCATGAACCACAGCACAGTCCAGTGAGTTGGTGATGCCATCCAACCATCTTATCCTGTCGTCCCCTTCTCCTCCTGCCCTCAATCCTTCCCAGCGATATAAACAATCTCAACTTAATGAGATAAACACAGTGTGATACAGAGGCAAAAAATAGAATACAGAGTTTTGAGGCTCCCCTGGTGGTTCAGACTGAAGAATCCACCTGAAATGTAGGAGACTCGGGAACAGTTTTTAAGATAATTACAGCAAATCTGCAGATATCAACATGGGGGGAAATCTAAAAGATATAAATAACAAATATAAAAACAAGGTTCAGAATATAAATGTTAATCATTTATATTAATGTTCTATATATACAGAAAACTCTTTTGATATTCACATACCTAGTAACAATATAAGAACATGCACTGAGAATATCTCTGGGGAAAAAACGAAGACAGAAAAAGGACTGTGAAGAAGTCAACAGCAGACTTCAATTGTCTATTTCCGTAAGAGACACAAAGATAAAACTGCAAAATGTTATGATGTGACTTATTCTCCATGTTTCTCTGTACGTTTAAATATTTCTTTAGAACTATCCACATGGTTCTTTTAGAATTATTAAGACAAATATACTGTAGGAAAATATATGCAGAATATGCAACAAACCCCTCAATATGAAAAGAGCTATTACAAATAAATCACTAAGAAATAAATTACATGAATAACATTTCGTAAGACAAAACTATGCTCAGTCATAATTAAATAATGCAAATCAAAACAATGAAGTGTCGTTTTTCATTGAATTTCACAAATATGAAAAAATGGGGCAACAGCCAGCATTGCCAATAGGGAAAAATCTGCCCCCCTCCATATAATTTTTATAGGATTATAAACTGGTACAATCTTTCTAGACAACAATTAGGCACTATCTACCAAAAGGTATAAACTTCCTAATTCACAGATTCTGCTGCTAGGAATTTCCCCTACAAATACATTCAAGAGATGGCCAAGCATTCCTGCAACTTAGTCCATTAATAGGTCCAATTAATCTATGTAGATTCACTCAATAAAAGATTAAGATTGACAGTTGAAAAATGCAGGGAGTTAGGGGTGCCGACTCTATGTATGGTCAAAATCAGTATCCACAGATCACGGAGCTGTACAGTACATATATTTATTGGGGAGAAAAAATCCACATAAGTGGACATAAATAGCCCAAACCCATATTGCTCAAGGGTCAACTGTACACAGCTACTGCAGAGTGAAGACACCCATGTACTAACTACATAAATAGATTTTTTTTTTTTTTCCAGAAATAGATTATTGGAGATGCTACCCTTGAAGGAAAAATTGCTTTTAATTTCATTCGCTTACCCAAACCAAGATAAAATTATATTCTGATATATATATTAAAACATCCCAGTATTTCACTTCTGAAAATTAGTCTATTTCTTAATAATCAAAAAAAGGAAGTTATTAAACATAAATATTTAAAGTCAAGCACACATATGTTCCTACACTAACGCAAGCACTTTGGGTCAAGTTACTTGTCTCTGTCAACCTCAGTTCCCCATCTGTTTACATGGATTGGGGCAAGTAGTGGTGGAAGAGCCGAACAGTATTTTACCTTTTATGCTTTTGTTTGCCTTTTTATAAAGCGCTTTACACAGTGACTGGTATACAGTAATGACTTGAGAAATATTAGTTACCACATTTTAAATCTTTTACTGAATTTTTAAAAATAATAGCATAATTTTCTGATTCCCAGAATATGTGAATCAACAGTTAAAAACTACTTAGTAAACAAGAAGTTTCAATGAATTCAGCTACCAGTCTAAATTTTCTCATCCTTTCTTAGCCTAAAGTTTAAAAAGCACAGTTTCAATGCAAACTGATACTACTTATATTATTGAAGGCAAGTAATTACAATTCTATTTTTCAAACTGCAGGTGAGGTCTCATTATAAATAAGACACATAATTAGTAACAATTTGTTTTTAGCATTTTTTTTTGATTGGAATAAAAAGACCCCAAGAGAAAGAAGAACATAGGTAAATGACTTTCTAGTTACAGCTATGTGAATATGAAAACATGATGTAAAATTTCTTACTGGGTCCTAATGAACAGTTCAAATGCCAGTATGTCTATTTCATAGACAGAAACAACCACATGCAGTTTAAAATTCCACCACATGATGGGGCTAAAATTCTGCACACCTTAGAAAACTGCTCAGGTGCAGTGTTGAAAACATTGTTAACCCTTAATTCAAGTACTCTTATCATCTCTTCAAATAATAAAAGAAAAGACTTAACACAAAGTTGAAAAAGAGAACCCAACAGTTATTTATGACTATCCCATTTATTCAGGAAAAGATTAAAAGGGCTCTGTCAGAAAACAAGAATTACAACTGAAAACCCACGAATAGTGATTTTGAGTGATACAGACAGCATTAATACCTAATGATGTGTGTATTTATTTATTTGTTAAAACCACTTTGCGAAAGGTCTAAGAAGGTAATTTCAAATATTGCTAGCTAAGAGTTCAAAGTGACATTATTTTCTGTAGGTAAGCTAAAATAAATTAGAATTAATTGAAAATTTAGAATTGGCAAAATCAAGACTTCGTTTCATGAGGGCCTATATTCAGATCAAATGTCTGGTTCTAGAAAACATTAAGAATTCCACCACACAAAACAAAGTCAATCTTAATCAACCTTAATCAACACTTCAATGAAGACAAGAATTATCCTCAATAATGTTTGTAACTAATTTTCCAGGTGCTGATAATTTTTATTGATATGTTTAAAAATGAAAACAAATCTTAACTCATTTCAAAGAGAAAAGGGAAACAAACGGAGGAGCAAGAAATTCATGTACTTCCAGGCTCTGAAGTAGGTCTGGAAAAAACTGAATCCAGGAAAAGCATAGCTGACAGCAACCAGGGGGGTGGGGTAGACATAAACAACAAGAGCAAAGCAAATTTCAGAGACCTAAATAGAAGAGGAAAGGCAGGCAAACAGAGTCTGTAACTAAGAAATGGTTTTCCCATTTCCTAACAACTGTGATCCCATTTTATAATCTATGAAATAAAATGTTTAATCATTTTACAAAATTCACAAATGAAAATACTACAAAATAGAAAATGCATCCTAGATTCTAGTCTAGGCTCACACTAATCATATGAAAAGAGGCAAGTCAATGAGCCTTCCAGAGAATCCATCTGCATAAAATAAAGTCAGTTCACATGCTGTTTCTCCAATGCAACTTTTCCAATATATTATGATCTGACAAGTCCTTACTGGGGAACAACTCTACAAATTTAAAATTGTTCCCATAAAAGCTGTTTCAGCAAACTGTTCTATAAGAACTGCTTGGACCCCCAAAAGGTCCTAGATGAATGCTTTAGCATGGTAGAGACTGATTAAAAGGTAAGCAGATGATTAAGACCTCCCTCTTGATTCCTTTGCACTATGGAAAAAACGAAGTGGAAGATAGTATGGAGCCAGATAGATTGATTCTAATCCATTTCAACATCCCTCTCAGCAAGGCTTATAAGCAGATGACAATTTCAAGCATGTCAAGCATGTCTTATACACTAAGTTCTGTTTCGGTTATATAAAATGAACATTTTAAAATCAGTGAGTCATCTGATATGTAGCAACACTGCAATGTTCTCATAACTCCTAAAACTGAGTAATATGCCAAAGTCTTATTATTTGAAAAAGAATTCTTCCAGTTGTAAGGAAAGACTTAAAAAACTTCTGATGTTTTTTTAATGTTATCTATAGGAAAGTAAGCAAAGTTAGTTATCAGAAGAATAGTACACAGAGAGGTAAGCCGCAAAAGTAAAGTGCAATGTATTTAACTGGCTTGAATTGTAAAATGCAGAACTTTAGCACAAAAGATAACTTTTGAAGTAAATGGTTTAAGAATGTTGATGGTATACTGAAAATTGACATATATAGATAAACCAACACATTAAATATGAAATAATTTAGAAAGTTTAGGTGTTTCTCTGCAAAACATTAAGCTTTGGTTTAACTACATCTGTGCACAACATGAACTAAATAAAAGCAGATAGAAAGACAAAAAGAAAAGAGAGATGCAAGAAAGAATACCTTTGTTGATGATGGTGGGGTAGGAAAATTAAGCCAGGCTGGAGCAAAGTCATGCTGCGCCATTTAGGTCCAGTCTCTCCAACTCAGCGAAACAAGGTTTCAACACCTCATGGCAAGTCCCTGTCATACAAAAGCGGAAAACATTAGATCTATATAGTTCCTGGCCAAAGTATCTTATACCTCCTTTAAATTACAATGATCTGACTACTATAAGATTTCAATTATAATTCTAGAAAAGGCAAAAATATAGTGACAAACCAGATCAGCACAGTGGAGGGTAAAGGGCCTGGAGAGAAGGGAAATGACTACAAAGGGAAGAAAGAAATTTTCAAGGGTAACTGGGTATTTATCTTAATTGTGGTGAAGGTTATTATACAAATGTAGACACCTGTTAAAACTCACCAAATTATGCACTTAAAACTGGATAATTTTATTATAAACTACCTCAATGAAGCTTAGTTTTGAAATTATAATAGTCTTGAAACAGACTAGTTATAAAGTGTCTCCTGATGTGACACAATATGATGCACACAGCATTACCTATGTACACAGCACATGTTCTTCCCCCTGGCCCATACAGAATCTGAATTCTGATCTAATTACCAATTTGCAGGAAATTCAACACAGATAATAAGTTAAAGGACAACTGAGGGAAGTAATCCCATCGAATGGAGATGACATGATATTCTACAGGTCAAATGACCTGGCTTCTTCAACAAATACATGGATTTCACAGACAGATCAATCAAATACATGTGGACCTTACTTACATAGATCCTTATTCCAACCAAATTCAAAAAGTGAAAATTATGAAACAGTCCAAAATTTGAACATGATCTGAATATTAAATGACTTTAAGAAATTATTAGTCACTGTAGATGTAACTGTTAGTGCAATGACGGTACAGTGGACCCTTCAATAATAAGGTCTCAAACTGTCATGGTTTGAGATACTTATATACAGATTTTTTTTCACTAAATATGTAATACAGCACTACATGACCTGAGGTTGGCTGGATCCAAAGATGTGGAGCAGCAAGTGGGGAGGGCCAACTGTAAAGATTTTTTGATTTCTCAAGTCAGACTTTTGAACTGCGTGGATGGACAGCACCCCAACCTCTATGCTACTCAAGGGTCAACTGTATATAAAAGGACATATACTGAAGTCTTTGCAATTAAATCCATGTATCTGGAACTTGCTTTAGGGGAAAAAAACAAGGAATATGGAAGTCACTGAAACAAAGTTGTCCGTGTGTTATAAATGTTAGTACAAGGTGGTACCTAAGTAGTCTCTCTACTTGCATGTATATTTGAAAATTTCCACAGTTAAAATGATTTTTAAAATTACAATCATCACAATGGGCATCCACTACTCTTCTACATTCTAAATTTAACTTTTTGGAAGCCTTTCTCAATTGCATCAAAAATTTCAAGTCACCAGCCCAATCTAAACACAGTAAATTCACAGATTTTTTTAAAATGGGGAAGAAGCCAACTGGGCAACTGTACTCATTTCAATATAGAGCTTAGAAATTAGTCAATGAAGAAATAAAATTTTCTGAACATTAATGTCTAAATTTACTAATGTCTTATAATTACAACTGCGGAATAATCTCAAAAGGGAAATTTTAAGAAGCAAAAGTATCAATACTACTGATAATCATCCTTTTTCAAAATTCTTTCAAATGTAAGTGCTATGGCAGAATTTAAGTCATACCAAAGTATTTCCTAAAATAAAAATTCTCGAGATACTACACAAAAACTCCACTTCTACTATCCAATGTACTGGAAAGGGGAAGGGGCGGAGTGAAGGTCAACAAACGTCAGATATAAGAAACAGAAACTGGTTAACTCACTAAGGTAAAGAAAATGTTTACATAATTAAATGAGCAGGGCTTCACTGGTGGTCCAGTAGTTAAGAATTTGCCTGTCAATGCAGGGGACACTGGTTGATCCCTGGTCCTCAAAAATCCCATATGCCACAAGGCAACTAAGCCTGCGTGCTGCAACTACTGAGCCTGCGCCCCTAGAGCCTGCATTATGCAAGAGAAGCCACCACAACACCAAGCCTGCACACAGCAACTAGAGAGTAGCCCCGGGAACCACAGAAAACCAAAGATTAAATGGTAAGTTACACACTAAACTTATTCCTAAGAGACACACCACTACTATTATCTCTTTCTGTGTGTCTTTATGAATTCTAATTTAAATCAATTCTTAAATAATAAAGCATAGATAGCTAATGGTATAAGTTTTCCTGTTCTGAAAAAAGGTAAAGAGCAATACTAGTTAATATCACATTTATGCCATCCCCTAAACAAGCCACCTTGATATAAGAAAAATTGAGCTGAAGGCATGCGAGTTCCTAAAATTTCTTATCAACCTAAATGCAGAAACTGCCAAAAGAATTTATTAATCCCCTCTCCTGGAGCAACTCATCTTCTCTTTTTGGGAGAACAAAAAAGAAAAAAAAAATTCAGCACCATACTCAGACACTGCCACAAACGCCTAAGGACCCCGTTATCCATTTTGTCTCAAAAATCATTTGCTTTTTTCTACTAAGTATTCTTTCCCCCTGTGAAGTTACGTATACACACAGACCCCAAGTTCTACTCATCCTCTTTGAGTTACTCACGGTGAGAGGTACTGCCAAGTGACCGCATGCTAATAAACTTGTTTGTTTTCTCTTGTTAATATGTCTTTCCTCAGTTTAATTTACAGAGCCCCAGCCAGAGAACACAGGAACGGAGAAAAGAAATTTTTCCCTGGTGGCTGAGGGGTAAAAGAATCCGCCTGCAGTGCAGAAGATACAAGAGACATGGGTTTGATCCCTGCGTCAGGGAAGATCCCCTGGTGGCAGGCTCAGCAACCCACTCCAGTATTCTTGCCCAGAAAATCCCATGGAGAGAAGAGCCTGGCAGGCTACAGTCTGTAGGGCTGCAGACTCAGACACGACTTAGCGGCTGAACAACAGAGGAACTAAGATGCCACATGCTGCAGGGCAACTAAGCCTACAGTCACAACTACTGAGTCCATATACCACAAATAAGAGCCCAGGCACCACAAAGAAAGATCCCACCTGCCACAACTAAGACCCAATGCAACCAAAAATAAATAAATATTTAAAGCAAAGACAGAGTACCCTAACACAGATCCAATAAACAATGACTGGGAGAGTTCTTATTTCTTTCATTTTCATTCCCTTTAGGTTCCAGACACGTATCTGCAACAAAACACAAGCTGGACAAGGTAACAATGGCTCTTGTTTGAAGAGCTCTGACAACAGCCATATCTACGGACAGCTGAAATAAAACTATTATATTGCCTTGAAACTACTTTCTATAACCACTGAACCTTTAGTAAAGTCTTATTAAAGGCTGCAACCTGTCTCAGCTGTGCTATGAGCACTAAGTTGATTTCTTGCTTGCCTATGTGTGAAGGATTTGCAACCTTTAGACAATATACTGAGCCTGATAACTTCTTATTCACCATGGACTTTTTGCATTAAACTTTATTAAAATATTATTTCTCTCAAACAACAAAACACTAGGTGATTACAATCTGAGGGACAGAGACCTCAGAAACTACCCAAAACAAAGAATACAGACTTTCAGAAATAGTTTAGAAAAGTCACTAAATGAACACACAACCACAACCCAATAGTAAGCAACTCCAACGATGGGAAGAAAAAAATATTTGACTCCTAGAGTCTCCAACTTATTCAGTATTCAAAATGCTTGATTTTCTAATAAACATTACAGAGCATGCAAAGAAACAATACAGTACAGCCCATGGGGCAGCGGGGGTGGGGGGGTGGGGGGGTGGGGGGGTGGGGGGGTGGGGGGGCCGGGGGGCCGGGGGGGAGCTGTGACATTAGCAGAAACTGCCACTGATGAGAAACAGACATCAATTGTCTTAAATACAAAGGGCTAAAGGAAACCAGAACAATGTCTCAACAAACAGTATCATAAAGAGATAAGAAATACAGAAAAGAACCAAACAAATTCTGGAGCTAAAAAGTACGTTAACTGAAATGAAAATTTCACTACACAGTTTAATAGCAGATTTGAGCCAGCAGAAAGAATCATCAGAGAACCTGAAGAGTGAAGAGGTCAATTAAAATTACCAGATTAAGGAGCTAGAAGAAAAGAAAACTGAACAAAAACCTGTGGGACATCATCGAGCATACCAACATACACATAACAAAAGTTTCAGGAGAGAAAAGAAGGGGGACAGAAAAAGAAATCAAGAAATAATGGCTAAACACTTAGCAAATTAGCTAAAAACACAAAATATACATATCCAAGAAGTTAACTGAACTCCAAAAAGATAAACACAAAAAGATTCACACCAAGACACATAACCATCTAGTCAAAGCTATGGTTTTTCCAGTAGTCAAGTATGGATGTGAGAGTTGGACTATAAGGAAAGCTGAGTGCCGAAGAACTGATGCTTTTGAACAGTGGTGTTGGAGAAGACTCTTGAGAGTCCCTTGGACTGCAGGGAGATCAAACCAGTCAATCCTAAAGGAAAACAACCCTGATTTCTGTATCTGTGGGTAAAACTATAAGAGCTAATAAACTCAGCAATATTGTAGGATACAAGATCAACAAAGAAAATTCAGTAGCATTTCTATATACTAGCAGTAACAATCCAAAAGGAAATGAATAAACAAGTCTATTCAAAAATTATCCAGAAATAAATTTAACCAAGGAGGTTTAAGATTTGTTCACTAAAAACTACAAACCATTGCTACAGGAAAATTTTAAAGATCCAAATTAATATAAAGACACGCTTTGTTCAAGGACTGGGAAACTTAAGTATTGTTAAGATAGCAATAACAGATTCAACATAACTTCTATTAAAATTCCAAAAACCCTTTTTGCAGGAACAGAAAAGCCATTCTCAATTCATTTGGAACTGCAAGGAACCCCAAATAGCCAAAACACTACTGGAAAAGGAGAACACAGTTACAGGACTCACAAATCCCTATTTTGAAACTTACTACAAAGCTATAATGATCAAAATGATGTCTTACTGGTATAGTGTAAGGGATAGATATATAAACCAATGGAACGGAACTGAGAATCCAGAAAAAGTCATACATGTATGGCCAATTGACTTTTTTTTAAACCAAACTGCTAAGACCACAACAAATGGATTTCAACAAGTGGATACCCAATAAACTCCTATTGATATCTATCAAAATGGATCAAAGACCTACAAAAGCTAAAATTATAAACTAGCAGAAGAAAACAGAAGTAAGGTTTCACTAATTTGGATTTGGTAATAGAATTTTAGATACAGCACCTTTGGATTTCACTAAAATTTAAAAATTCTATACAAAGGATATCATCTAGAAAGTGGAAAGACAACAAAATGGAAGAAAATATTTTCAAATTTTATCTAACAGGTGTCCAGTGTTCAGAATATAAAGAATTCTTGAAGACAATGTAAAAATGTGCAAAGGACTTGAACAGACATTTCTCAGCATCCCTCCAAGAAAGGGGAAAGGAAACAAAAGAGTAAAACAGTAAGTGTTAGACAACCCTGGTGGTCCAGTGGTTAAGAATCCTCTTGCCAATGCAGGGGACATGGGTTTGATCCCTGGTCCATGAAGATTTCACATGCCACAGGACAACTAAGCTCATGCGTCGCAACTATTGAAGCCTGCATGCCTTGAGCCTGTGCTCCACAATGCAAGAGAAGTCACTGCAATGAGAAGCCTGCCCACTGCAGCAAGAGTAGCCCCACCTCGAAGCAACTACAGAAAGCCCAAGTGCAGAAAAGACCCAGCACAGCCAAAAATTAATTAATTAAAAAACAAGTGTCTGTACACCCATGGTTGATTCATGTCAATGTATGGCAAAAACCACTACAATACTGTAGTTAGCCTCCAATGAAAATAAATAAATTTAAATATATATATATATAAATAATATAAAAATGAAACTTAAAAGTACATAAAATAATAACAAGTGTCGTCAAATATATGAAGAAACTGGTACCCTGGTACATTTTTAATGGGAAGGTAAACTGATGCAAGTGCTGGGGAAACAGTTTGATAATTCCTCAGAAAGCTAAAAGCATATAGCACATGACTCAGTAATACCACTGCATTCAAAAGAATTGAAAATGGATACTTAAATACTTGAATGCTGATGTCCACAGCAGATCTATTTACAACAGCCCAGAGGTGGAAACATCTCAATGTCCACCTATAGATAAATGAATAAAAAACAAACCGTGTACGTATTCAATAGAAGACATATTCTCTTATGATTAACCATGAAAATATGCTAAGCCACCAAAAACATCCAGAAGCCAGATCACATGCTATACAATCCCAATTTTTATGAAATATCCAGAACAGACAAATTCAGAGATGAAAAGCAGAGACCTAACCAGGGACTGCTGGGAAGGAGGAATGGGACTGGCTGCTAAATGGATTCAGACTTTTCTTAGAGGGTAATGAAAATGTTCTGGAACTTGGTTTCACATCATTGTTAATGTACTAAATGACACTGAATTATACATTTTTAAATGGTTAATTTCATGTAACATGGCTTTCACCCCATAAAAATAAATGTGCTATATTATAACCCCCTGAATAAAACACTATGAATCCAGATATATATACAACTGAAAAATTTTAGAAGGAAGAGGTTATTTATACAATTTCTAAGTACCTCAAAAAAAAAAAAAAAAAAAAAAGGTTACTACAATTTTGCAATGAAATGGCCTGGCACATAGCCTGGGAAATCCTTTATCAACAGACCAAAGTAAGCATCATCAGTAAAAGAACAAACTGAAATTGTGTGCCAATGAGCAAGACAGGGCACCATTTCACTTCTGTAATATCCTAACCAAAGCACAGCCTGTCTTCAACAGGAGAGGCACTAACTTGAGAGACATTCAGTTCAGTTCAGTTGCTCAGTCATGTCCGACTCTTTGAGAGACTCCACGGACTGCAGCATGCCAGGCTTCTCTGTCCATCACCAACTCCTGGAGCGGTGATATTATATGAGACACATTGTATGTACTCTAACAACTAGCTCAAAATCTTCAAGAATCAGGTTTTTTTAAAAATCATTTTTCTAAAATGATAAGGCTGTGACATGTTTATTCTGTATTTTTGCATCATGTTTTTAACACTTTTTAAAGTTTTTTTTCTTTTTTTTGATGTGGACCATTCTTAAAATTTTTATTGAATGTCACAATATTGTTTCTGTTTTATGTTTTGGCTTTTTGGCCCTAAGGCATGTGGGATCTTAGCTCCCCAACCTGAACCCCCCTTTCTTTGGAAGGTGAAGTCTTAACCACTGGACCACCAGGGAAGTTTCATATTTTTAACTTTTGAAAAGTATATTCTGACATCTTATTCCACTGTTGTGTCTGCTTCACTACTGCAATACCACTAATGAAGTCTGATTAACATTTAGTAAGCGTAGGTGATTTCCAGATTTCCCTAATAAAAAGTAAAAGATCCTTTCACTATAGATTCTGACTCAGCGGTTCTTAAGGCTGAGAATTCTATTCTTGAGTACTTTAAGTAACGATAATCAGGAAAAGATGGTAAGTACTGTAATATTTACCAAGAAAAAAACTCTTGCCTAAGGAACATGGCCTCTAAACACAGGAAAATAATCTACTGCTCTACTGTTTTTTGCAGTTTCAGTTATGAAACAAAGTGTCTAGTATCTTTTCTTAGTTATCAAACTCTCAATTATAGATTAGACTCTCAAATATAAAACATCAGCAAATTTCACAAGAAATCTAGAGTATTAGAAATTTCCATCCTTTAAAAAGCTTCATATTATTGGCTTGCTTTAACCTTGAGTTTTGTTAGGTTCCCTACCTCCCTCAGCTTATCTCTTATTAAGTTGCTCAGAACCTGTTTTACTTACATATAAAAATAAAAAACAAAACAGAAGAATTTTATGAGAATTGTTATTTGCTAAATTGCTACATGTGAAAATTGCTACTTTCACCCCTACAAAAAGAATTCTATTTAAGGAGAAAAAAAAAGACTGGAAACAGCATGCTTTCAATTCTTGAGATTTTAGATTACTAAAGGCTTAATACACAAAATATAACTGAAGTACTCCAAAACTTATAATGAGCTAACAATTTTCATACAAAATGTACCACTACAAAAAAACAACCCCTACTCTATAAACAAATTTTTACTCACTGAGCTTCTCTGTCAAGCTCACAATACTAAACAGTTTAAGTCATCCCTGAATGAGATCTTTTTTTAAGGGCTGGTAAAGATACATTTTAATTTAGAATTATACTGCAAACAATATGGTCTATATAGGATAAAATTTAATTCAAATCAGCTCATTTACTAAACAGCCAATGTAAGCAAAAACAAGCAGCACTAAACACTGCTGAAGATACTAGATTTAAAAGGGCAGTCTTCCCTCTTTAACAGCTAACAAATGGAAACAAGGTTGCTGCCTCATATCCTTCATAAGTTAAGGTATAAGCAAATTATCCATCTGAAGTATTTAACCAAAGAAAAGCGCAAACTATGTGTGTGTGTGTATGTGTGTGCGCACGCACGTGCACTTCGTCACTCAGCCCCATCCAACTCTTTGCAACCCCACGGACTGCAGCCCACCAGGCTCCTCTGTCCATGGAATTTTCCAGGCAAGAATACTGGAGTGGGTTACCATTTTCTACTCCAGGGGAATATTCCCAACCCAGGTCACCCCTTGACTGTGGACTAGTCTTAATAGCTTGCTTCTAATGAAAAGAATGTGGTAGAAGAAACTTCTAAGACTAGGTCATAAAAGGCACTGCACACTTCTACCTACTTTTCTTCTCAGATCACTTCCTCTTGAAATGCAGAAGCCAGGCACACAGTTGGACATCTACATATGCAAAGGACATTTGAGTGCTCTAGACAACAGCCAGCAGCAACCTGCTAACCCAAAGAAGAACACCTTCTTAGAAGGAGATCCTCTAGGCAGCAGTGTCAAGCCTTCAAATGACAGCAACCTTTGAGATTTTTATGAAAGAAATGGAAGAAGCCAGAACCACTCAGCTAAACTGCTACCAAATTTCTGGCCCACAGAAAATTCACGTGCAAAAGTATTTTAACTCCCTTGTTAAAAGAATATACAGTTTAAGGGGAAAAAAAATGATGTTTTGCCATTAAAAAAATGCCAATATTGTTAGAGTTCAAATAAAGTAAACAGATATACTTTAAAAAATAAATGTGGCATCAGTTTATATATGTTCTCTGAAAGGGGTGGGGTGGGGCGCAGAATAGGAAGAGATAATTTACCCCCAGACTAGGTCCTTCCCAGGTGGTTCAGTCAAGAATCCGCTTGCCAATGCAGGAGAAAGCAGGTTTGATCCCTGGGGGTCAGAAGAACCACTGGAGAAGGAAATGGCAACCCACTCCAGTATTCTTGCCACCGACAGAGGAGTCTGGCAGGCTACAATCCATGGGGTCACAGAGTCAGACACAATTTAGCAACTAAACAACAAAAAAAAAACTACAGAGCCTGTTACGATATGAACTCAAATCTTCCTGCCTCAAAACCATGCTCATTGTTCATTATCAGTATATTTCTCAAACTTTTTCCCACAGAAGTTACTTACAAAGTTAACAAACCTGCACCCTCCAAAATGTATTTTCAGAAAGTAACCAAAACAACTCGTCCTCAAGTCCTATTGTACAAACTCATGAAATTTCTGAACGGTACTTTATATATGTTTCAATATAAAAAATTTTAAGTTACTTATTCAACTAAAATAACTTTGGATCAGAGATGATTGGTTTACCTTAAGGTTTCTTAAACCGTGTGTTTGAGAAAACACTGCTATAACAAGGTAAAATCCCAAAGATGACTTAGTTCAACTGGAATATAAACATGAGAAAAAAAACAGAAAGATGTATAACTATGGTTAAATATAGATATATATCTTAGACACAACTGACAATGTTTCATATAATATAGAATATTTTAAAAAAAAACGGTATTATAAATTAGAATAATTACCAAGAAGCTTCTAAATTACCATCCCTTAAGATTTAAAGATCTTGTTATTTAAAATCTTCAAATTTATTTAGCCCAAGACACAAAACCATAATGTTTAATGTCATGTTTCAATTAAGTACAAAGCAGAAAACAAATTACACTCTCTGGCACTGACACAGGAAGGAAATGGAATTTATCACTGTTTCTCCTTGTCTGTCCCCACACCTTGGCCAGTAACATAATCCTAAAAAATAAAAAACCTGAAGGAATCATTTTGTGTGAATAATTTAGAGTAAGCACAGAATATTTCTAAACAGGTCTCTTAAAACCACTGGGGGACTTCCCTGGTGGTACAGTGGATAGGAATCTGCCTGCCACTGCAGGGGACATGAATTTGATCCCTGGTCCAGGAAGATTCCACATGATGCAGGCAACTAACCCTGTGGGCCACAACCACGGAGACCGAGTGCTGAAACTACTGAAGGCCACGTTCCAGAGCCTGTGCTCCTCAACAAGAGAATCTCCCACAATGAGAAGCCTGAGCAGCGAAACAAAGAGTTGCCCCTGGCTCGCTGCAACTAGCAAAAGCTCGTGAGCAGCAACGAAGATTCAGCACAACCAAAAATAAGTAATTTAAAAAACAACCACTACTACTAGGGGTTTCCTTTCTCAATGGTACTAAGTCATTCTGTTACAAACTTCTTTGAACTAATGAATCTAGCCAATAGACTCTCAACACATCAACCCAGTAATGAAAATGTCAACCAACACCACTCAACACGCCAGTATATCTAAAACCAAGTAGAGAAAGTACTCTGAGGACACTACGTACTGCCTTGAACAGCACACAGGAATGAGAAATCGGAACTAAATTCAGCAGGCAAAGGAAGCACCCAGAAGTTTTAAAGTTACAACTGTATGTCTGGAAATGTGCTTAGAAAAAACAAATCTGGTATAGTTTGTTGTAAAATAAAGGGGGCAGGGAGGATTCAGAAAATCACCTTGAGAGGAAAGGTATTGGTTCCCATTACCACTCACTCATAACAGAAGCTTTCAAAAGATGTGTTACTTAAAAAATTCCAATTTCAGTGGAAAAGAGCTAGCTTCCTTCAATTTTCTAAAAACTGTAATATAAAAGCCAAACTCAAAGCTCTCTTATAAAGAATGGAAGTAAAGAGAGCAAGAATAAGGAGATAGTACATGCAAATAAATGAAGTCAGAACACTCTCATACCACACACAATAACAAACTCAAAATAGCTTATAGACAAATATAATACGTGACACCGTAAAACTCCTAGGAAAGATCATAAACAAAACATTCTGACATAAATTGTACCAGTGTCTTCTTAGGCCATTCTCCCAAGACAATAGAAATAAAAGCAAAAATAAACAAAAGGGACCTGATAAAACTTATAAGCTTCTACACAGCAAAGGAAACCATAAAGACAACCTACAGACTGGGAGAAAATATTTGCAAACAATGTGACCAACAAGAGCTTAATTTCCAAAACACACAAACATCTTCTACAACTCAGTAACATAAAACAAACAAACCCAAACAAAAAATGGGCAGAAGACCTAAATAAGATATTTGTCCTCCATATCTAGAGATATTCTTCTCCAAAGAAGATATACAAATGGCCAAAAAAGCACATCAACAGACGCCCAATACAATAATTCTTAGAGAAACGCAAACCAAAACAATGAGTTATCAACCTTACTTGGTCAGAATGGCCACCGTCAGAGAGTCTAGAAATAACAAATGCTGGAGAGGTTGTGGAGAAAAGTAAACCTTCCTACACTGTTGCTGGGAATACAAATTCCTGCAGCCACTGTGGAAAAGAGTACGGACGCTCCTTTAAAAACTAAAAGAGAGTTACTGTATGACCAGCAAATCCCTCTCCTGGGCATGCATATGGAAAACACAAAAATTCTAATTCCAAAAGATACATGCACTCTAATGTTCATAGAAGGATTATTTACAATAGCCAAGACATGGAGGCAACCATGGACATTTATCCATACAGATGAAAGGATAAAGAACATGTACCGACCGACACACACAGGAGTATTACCCAGCCATAAGAAAGAATGAAATACCATTTGCAGCAATATGGATGGACCCAGAGATTATCAAACTAAGTGACGTAAGTCAGAGAAAGACAAATATTATATATCATTTATATGTAGAATCTAAAAAACAGTAGTACAGATGAATTTACTACAAAACAGATTCATAGAAAAAACTTATAGTGACCAAAGGTGAATGGGAGGCATAAACTGGGATTTCGGTATTAAAAGATGCACACCACCATATATAAAATAAACAACAAGGATGTAAACCAACTATACTTCAAGTAAAGAAAAAAACAACAAAGAATAAGGGGGTATTAACGATGGAAATGATGTGCAGGGGGGGAGACAGAGGGAGACTGCAGAAACACAACCTATAGGTGGGTGATTGCAAAGGACTGGATGTGAAGACAGAAACTGGATGTGGAGACAGAAAGGGAAGATGAAAAACATTTCAAAGTTAGAAAATGAGAAGGACACAAACATTTGGGGGTGCTGGTAAACGGTGTTAATACAGGGTGTTCACTTGTGAACACACTGCATACTTAAAATTTTGTGTGCAGTGTCCATTAGTGCATGTGTGTTACAAATGAAAACTTTTTACCAACAGAAAACCAGAAACAAAATTTTCAAGAACTACTGGGCAACTTGCAGCAAATCACTAAAGGCCAATGATTTAATCACTCACTCCTAGGTACTAGAACCTCTGTAAAAACCCTAAAAGAACGGGTTTACAGAACTTCCAGGTTGCTGAATGTGCCTACTTGCTGAGGCAGTGGTATACCCCAAACTCCAAAGGGACTATTCCAGACAGCACCCTATGTACTGCTTCATTTGGCTGTTCAGTTGTGTCTTCTAGAATATCCTTTACAATAAACCAGTAACAGTAGTGTTCTGTTGCATTCCATGAACCATTACAGAAAAATATGAAACCTGGGGGATGGCAGGGGGGAACTGGTGGTGGTGGGAGGGGTGTCCATGGGCATCTCTACTTTAAAACCAAATCAGACAGAAGTGTGGGTAACCTGAAAATCTAGTACTTGAGATTCATATCTGAAGTGGGACCAGAAGGGCAGTCCTATGGGACTGAGCCCTTAACCTGTACAGTCTAAACTAACTCCAGGTGATAAGTGTCAGAAAATCCGAACTGAATTCAATTGTAGAAAACCCAGTTGAGTATCCACAAAAAAAAACTGGAGAACTGCTTGCTGCTTGGTATACGAATGTACATAGAGTATGGAGCAGTACTCGAAAAGAACGGAATTAGGGTAGATTCTCCAAATAAAGAGCTAAAATGGGCACTAACACCACAAAGATATTTGGCTTTCCAGAGTCCTTCAACATAACAGCCATTCAAAAAGCACTGTTTACACACATAAAGTCCCAAAGAACTTTTTAACCATTTTTAAATGTGAAGTAATAACCAAACATTTTAAGACAAGTGGCAACAGCAAGGAGACCACTAAAAACCATGAACACAGAGGAAACACATAATTCAAGAAATAACTAGCAAAATGGAATTTTCAGAACCCCAAAAATACAGAACAATTTCTTGAGAGATAAAAACATTTCCACATGAAGGGGAAAAAAATCATACGGCATCAAACTACTTAAACATCTCATGCTATAAGACAACAAAATGGCAGTCAAGGTGCTGAGGGAAAAAGTATTTTGAATCATGAAAGCTATACTCAAAGTATCAAAAGTGAAGCAGATAAATACATTCTTAGACAAGCAATTCCTAACAACCGGGAGGAAAGAAAAAGAAGAGTGGGACTTCCCTGGCTATCCAGTGGTTAAGACTCCAGGGTTCCAACTGCAGGGGGTGCAGGTTTGATCCCTGATGGAGGAACTAAGACCCCACATGCAGTGTGGCGCAGCCAAAAGAAAAAAAGACTAAGACCAGTGACCAACATTTTCTAGTCACTTTATGGACAGTTCATTAAAAAAATTAACCATTAGGGGCTTCTCTGGCGGTATAGTGGTTAAGAAATTTGTCTGGCAATGCAGGGGATGAAGGTTCAATCCCTGGTCAGGAAACTAAGATCCCACATGCTATGGAGCAACTAAGCTCCCAGGCACCACAACTACGGAGCCGGTCCACTATGGAGCCCGTGTGCCACAACTAGAGCACCCAAGTGCCACAACTTCTAAAGACTGAGAGTGGCTGAAGACTCCTGGAAGCCTTGAGCCACACACAACTAGAAAACCCAGGCACAACAACAAAAATCACATACAATGCAACAAAGATCCTGTATGTTGCAACTAAAAACCCGAGGCAAATTAAAAAAGAAAAAAACTATTAGACGGGAAAAGATGTCCAGCTATTTTAATAACAAATTAAAATACTGGAACTACTCAGCTACCAAACTTACAAAACTCTTGGTTCAGTTCAGTTCAGTCGCTCAATTGTGTCCAACTCTTTGCAACCCCCATGAATCGCAGCACGCCAGGCCTCCCTGTCCATCACCAACTCCCGAAGTTCACTCAAACTCACATCCATCGAGTCGGTGATGCCATCCAGCCATCTCATCCTCTGTCGACCCCTTCTCCTGCCCCCAATCCCTCGCAGCATCAGAGTCTTTTCCAATGAGTCAACTCTTCGCATGAAATGGCCAAAGTACTGGAGTTTCAGCTTTAGCATCATTCCTTCCAAAGAACACCCAGGGCTGATCTCCTTTAGAATGGACTGGTTGGATCTCCTTGCAGTCCAAGGGACTCTCAAGAGTCTTCTCCAACACCACAGTTCAAAAGCATCAATCTTTGGCACTCGGCTTTCTTCACAGTCCAACTCTCACATCCATACATGACCAAAGGAAAAACAGACAGACCTTTGTTAGCAAAGTAATGTCTCTGCTTTTCAATATGTTGTCTAGGTTGGTCATAAGTTTTCCTTCCAAGGAGTAAGTGTCTTTTAATTTCATGGCTGCAGTCACCATCTGCAGTGATTTGGGAGCCCACAAAAATAAAGTCTGACACTGTTTCCACTGTTTCCCCATCTATTTCCCATGAAGTGATGGGACCAGATGCCATGATCTTCGTTTTCTGAATGTTGAGCTTTAAGCCAACTTTTTTCACTCTCCTCTTTCACTTTCTGCCATAAGGGTGGTGTCATCTGCATATCTGAGGTTACTGATATTTCTCCCAGCAATCTTGATTCCAGCTTGTGCTTCTTCCAGCCCAGCATTTCTCATGATGTACTCTGCATACAAGTTAAATAAGCAGGGTGACAATATACAGCCTTGACGTACTCCTTTTCCTCTTCGGAACCAGTCTGTTGTTCCATGTCCAGTTAGAGTGGGTCCAGAAAAGCTTGTAGTTTAGAGTTAATTTTGCACCACTAATTGGAACTAATCCTTTTGAAGATTTTGCCTATATTCTACTTACTGCCTATGCTCCAAATCTTAGGTGGGTTTTCCACTGAAGCTGATGTAAACATAAACTTTTCCTGACCCTACGTAAATCTTTGGAATTGGTACACCTACTCCTTTCTGGTGGTTGTATTCCCTGGCTTCAGTCACTTCCAAACATGCACATGCAGGTCCAGTTGTAAGTCACAAGCCTTGAGTAGATTCTTCTGAGTTCTCTCTCCACTCAACAGTTTCCTATTACTTTGCCCCACAAATTCTATCTACTTTGACCTTTCCAAATTTTCAGCTGTCTCCTCAACTTGTAGTAAGACCACCAGACTGTTTGAATTCAACCCACCACTCCCCCGCCCCGTGCTACAACCTATTACTTTTCTTCAAGCAATGAGGGCTTTTATAAGACTGACCACCTCCTGTTACCCAATGTATAAAAGCCTGCAACATACGTTTTGTCTGGCTTTTTAAATTTCCGAGATGAGTGGGTAAATCTGGTTATCTGGTTACCTGTTACTCTGTCATAGCCAGAATTTAAAAACTGCATGCCAATTCAATTTTACTATTACAGGATTTTCACGAAATTCAAAGTTTTACTTGTATAAATTTCCTCTTAGAACTTTTCTTGAAAGGATCCAACTAATTCCAGCTTGTTTCCCAAAGCAAAGTCCAATGACAAAACCTAACACTTAACAATATGAAATTCATAATCTTTAGCATTCAGTCAAAAATTATCAGTCACTCAAGACTTCCCTGGTGGTCCAACAGTAAAGAATCTGCCTGCCAAGGCAGGGGGACACAGGTTTGCTCCCTGGTCCGAGAAGATTTCACACGCCGTGGGGCAACTGAACCTGTGCGCCACAACTAGTGAGACTGCACTCTGGAGCCCACATGCTGCAGCTACTGAAACCTGCACACCTACAGCCTGTGTTCCGCAACAAGAGAAGCCACGATGATGAAAAGCCAACGCACCGCACTAGACTAGCCCCAGCTCCCCACAACCAGAAACCTGCTTGCAGCAATGAAGACCCAGAGAAGCCAAATAAACAAAACAAAAATAATTAAAAGTATCTGTCATGCAAAAAAAAAAAGGGGGGGGTGGCTCCCCCACAGGAAAATACTACCAATAACAAGAGGAAGAATCTACTTAAAGAGATAGCCAGATATGATGGATATGACAGCATTAGCAGACAAGAACATTAAACCAACTATTATAAAAATATTTACGGACAGGGAAAATAGGAACATAAAGGAGAAATAGAGAACATAAAATAATGCTTCTAGAAATAAAAAATGTAATATCTGAAGTGAAAAACACTGGACAGGATTAACAGCAGATTAGATAATGTACAAGAAAATGATCAGTAAGTGTACTAACAGGGTAGCATTCAAACTAGAAAGCAGTGGACAAAGACAGACTTTATAACTGAAATGTACAATAACAAGGTAATTCTAATATTTATGATCCCAATAACAGTGATACACTTTCATAAAGCATAAAATACAGGTAATACAAGAAAAATACAGACGACTTGAACACATCTTGCTCACTCCAATACAAACCTAGTGGATAAAAAATTAGTAAGCATACAGAAGATTTAAACCATACTCATTTAAATTTTAACAGATTTTATGTATCAAATGCTAAACCCCTAAACAGAGAAAGTATATCTTCTTTTCAAGCACCCATCTCAGGTCACCAAGAAATCTTTAATAAATTTCAAACATACCTACAAATGACATTACCTGACCAAAATTCAATTAAACTAAAAATAACAAAATCAAGCCTCTTCCACGTGCAATTTTAAAACAAAATAAAAAGAAGCAAAGTCACAAAACCAATAGTTAATACACTGGAAAAGCTGAAGAACTATAAATCCAAAACTGCTGTGGGGTGGGGGTTCGGACAGATCAGTAGAGAAGCTACTAGCACAATATATAAAATAAAAAATGACAACATTTAAAATCATAAACCATCTGAACAACTCTATGTAATTAAAGCTGAAAATACAGAAATAGACAATTTTTAGAAAAAGACAATTTACTAAAAATATCCCCAGTAAAGAGAAAATCTAAACAAATTACCATGAAAGCATCCCATTACTAAAAAAAAAAAAAAAAAAAAAACCACAGACTAAAGTGTCCTTGAGAACGAAGATTCTAAACGTTGAAAAAAGGAAAATACACATGTAAGACAGAAGGCGATAAAAACCCAGTGGTCCTAAACTTGAACTGGAAGTATCAATATGAACTCTACAGTACTGCAAAGTAAATAAATATACATTAAGACTGGTTTATAATTTAAATTGTGCTTTAAATATCAAGCATTCAAAATTCAACTCAACGTGATAAACAACTATTACCTTTCTAAGAAACTCTTCCATCCACGGATGAATGGATAAAGCAGATGTGGTACAAAAAAAAAGGAAATCTTGCCATTTGTGACAACAAAAAAGAGTAGACCTTAAGGGCATGATGCTAAGTGAAATAAGTCAAGGAAAGGCATATACTATATGATTTTACTTTTATGTGAAATCTCTTAAAAAAAAAGAAAAAAAACTAGAAAGAGATCAGATTTGTGGTTACAGAGATGGAATGAGGAACCCAATGGAGAAGCATAATCAAAAGGTACAAACTTCCAGTTACAAGATAAGTACTCAGGATGTTATGCACAACATGAGAAAATGGATGCTAACTAAACTTACTGTGGTAATCATTTCACAATATATGTTAAGTGAAAACATGCTGTTGTAGACTTTGAACTTACACAAATTACATATGTCAATTTATATCTCAATAAAACTTAGAAAAGATTAAAGGCATAAAAATTTTTCATAAGAAAAACCTTAATCATTTCACAAGTTATCAAAAGATTCAGCATAAATATATGCTATTCTATTAAACAATTAAGCTTCCCATAAAGAAATATCTGACATTTGTTTTCGTATAACAAAAATGAAATCTAGGGAGTCAAAACTCCAAACCAACACTTTAAAGAACATCCTTCAAAAGAACACATAATAGTACGGAATGAATGAAGAACTGGATGGAGAACAGGAGAGAGGGAGGGAAGAATTCATGTCCTGTTTAGAGAATAATGGGCCTGATAATTTCCATTTCAAAGGCAAATCAATTTTCTAAAATTAGGAAATAATAAATTAAACATTAAATATGCAGTTCCTTAATTACGGATTAAATGGCTTTTTAACTCCTTTTTTATTTAACATAACTCAACTTTAAAAGTCACAGTGACTTTAAGGCACCATAACATTAATATGTGAACAGAAATAAACCTCAGTGAAAGAAAGAAAAGTCCACATAGACAACACATACAGAAATTTAGTATAAGAGGAAAGTCTGGACAAGTCTCCTACTTCAAAGTTTACTTAAAATAATCAAACAGATTAACGATTTAAAGGAGAAAAAAGGCAAAGTCATTACAGAAAAAGAGAAATTTTTATTATCTCAGAAAAGGGAAGAAAGGCCTTCCTAAGTATGACACACAAGAAGAGAATAAAAACATATTTACATATAAACTCAAAAAGCATTCTATTTGATGAAAATCACAATCAATGTCAAATAAAACATCATTATACTGGAGGAGGGCAGGGAATACTTGTCACACAAAGCATATATAAAGGTCTTTTACCTTTATACACAAATGTTCCTATAAATCAACAGAAAAAGAACTCATAGAAAAGAGAGAAAAATGAGAAAAGGATATAAAGAGTTCACAGAAAAAGATCTTATATATAAAATCTTCATTCTCAGGAGTTTCCTGGTGGTCTACTGGTATTAATATGGAATAATCTTCCAAGATAATTCCTTAAGTAAAAAAGGTTAGATAGCAAGATGGAGGGACTTTCCCTAGTGGTCCAATGGTTAAGAATCCATCTTGCAATGCAGGAGACACAGGCTCAATCCCTGGTCTAGGAACTAGGATCCCACATGCTGCAGCACAACTAAACGTGCACACCACAATGAAACCCAACTCAGACCAAAAAAAAAAAAAAAAGCCAAGTGGACATCATGCTACTACTTGTATTAGAAAGAAAAATATCATGTGCTTATATATCTATAAAATCTCTAGAAAAATTCATAGAAAACAGTTTCTTCAGACAAGAACTATAGCTGGATAAAAGGAGGTGACTTTTCTATTAAAAAAAAAAAAACTCGTGTACGATTTGTAATTTGCACTAGGTGCATGTATTCAAAATAATTTTAAATCCTCTTAAGTCTGACTCAGCTTTACCAGTTCTTGACTCCTCAAACACTTTAATATAATCCATCTTTAATTTAAAGATTTGGGGAATTCCCTGGTGGTCTAGTGGTTAGGACTCTGCTTCCACTGCAGGGGGCAATCTCAGGGAACCAAGACCCCTCAGGCTACACAACATGGCTAAAAGTAAAAAATTAATTTTTTAGAAAATAATTCAGGGAACTTTTTAAAGGAACTAACTGACTTAGCAACAGCAACAACAGCAAACTGGTTATGAAGACAAAATATACAATAAATATATATATTCACACGCACACAATTTGTTAGGCAATCTGCTTAGGATTTTACAAGTATTATCTCATTTAGTTCTCACTATCCCCAGGAGGTTGATATTATCTTTTCTTCAAACAAGAAGAACAGGTTTTTAGATGTGAAGTACATTTTGAAGTTCCCAGGGTCACAGTACTAATCAGTGGTAGCTCAAATTCTTAACCTCTATATACACCCTACACGTACTGTAAATAACCCAGGGTACATCAGGTAGAGACGGTGTGTTATATAAAATATTAGCTTTAAGTTTAACAAGTATTTCAGTCAGTCTCTATTTTCTGAGTTTTAAGTTTCTGCCTTACCTGTCAGGCACCATCTTGAGTTATAGCTTTATATCAAACCATAGAAAATACAGATCTCAATCTCCTAGACAAAAAGTCTTTTAGGTGGCAAAAAGAAGACAAATAGTCTAAACTTCTACAACAGTCACAACTTGCTTTCCACTAACCTAGCCAACTTTATCTTCAAATAAGACTCATTTTCTCATCAGATTCAATCCTTGGAAGGCCCTAATTTAAAGTACTAAGGTGAAAACATTTTTACTCACTTTTCTCCATTTCCACAAAGTGCCTATAAAAGGAACTCATTTTAAATGTAGATCAAAGAGTACATAATGTGAAAGATCTAAACTATGAGTTAAAAAAAAAACCTAAGGCAACTAAGCTTGCATAGGAAAAGTCCTTAAGACATCTTGATAATCAAGTAGTTTTCAACCTAGCTAGTGTTCATGAAGCAATGATTTCATTACTCACCTAATGACATCTGCTACAGCAGCCTTAAGTCTACCATCCTACCAGAGTTTTATTAAATAAGCCCCCTTGGAAGGGATCTAAAAGATTCAAAGCCAAAACCAAACTGAGAAAATCTGCAATACTAAAAATAATTAAAGCTCTATGGACATAAATCTGCATTTGCCATCTCTGAGGACGGAACGTAAAAGGATTATGTTTCCTCCTTAAATAAAGACATCAGTTAATATAAATGAATTGTCATGGCCTTTCTGATTTCTGAAAATGAGCCCAAAATTGGCTACCCACGTATTTCAAGGTCACTTCTTGAAATGTAAAGTGTTCTATCTCCTTAAGCCTGAGAGGCCAATTCCACTAGATTCCAACCCCTCTGACTGAACATTTCAAAACTATGGAAATTTTTTTAAAAGGCCAGGATTATAATAAAAAGAAGTCTTTATCAAGCAGTCCCTTCAGAAAGGTTACAGCAAACCCAAAGTTAGCCTTCAATCTAGCAAGCAGACTAGAAGTTCATGTAACAATTATTTAAGTCTAGGCAGATAAAGCAGAGAAGGCAATGGCACCCCACTCCAGTACTCTTGCCTGGAAAATCCCATGGACGGAGGAGCCTGGAAGGCTGCAGTCCATGGGGTTGCTGAGGGTCGGACACGACTGAGCGACTTCATTTTCACTTTTCCCTTTCATGCATTGGAGAAGGAAATGGCAAGCCACTCCAGTGTTCTTGCCTGGAGAATCCCAGGGACGGCGGAGCCTGGTGGGCTGCTGTCTATGGGGTCGCACAGAGTCGGACACGACCAAAGTGACTTAGCAGCAGTAGCAGCAGCAGGCACATTAAGAACTTTGCTGGTGGCTCAGACCATCAAGAATCTGCCTGCAATGCAGGAGACCTGGGTTTGACTCATCGGTTCAGAAGATCCCCTGGAGAACGAAATGGCAACCCACTCCGGTATTCCTGCCTGGAGAATTCCAGGGACAGAGTAGCCTGGCAGGCTATATATAGTCCATAGGGTTACAGAGTCAGACACCACTAAGCAACTAACACTTACTCTCAGGCAGATAAAACCGCTTCTAAATGGTCAGACAACAAAGAAATTCACCTGTAAATAATCCCCTAACAAATTTTACCTAGCCCCCAGGCAGTTAAATAGAAGTTCTACAATAAAATACCGAGGGTGGTGACGTAGGTGGGGAATGGATTACATTATCTAAGATGTCTTTGCTCTACATTAACGCACGGAGCATGTAACAATAAACAAACGAGACAAGGTACCTCTCCTCAGAAGTTTATGCAATAAAGATAGGTGAGAGGAGATAATTAAGAGACTGATCTGAACGTAATACAGTAACAAGAGAAATCAAAGGTTATAGGAAGGGGGTTGCCCACTTCACACAGAATGATTAGAGACAGTCATTCAGAACATAACATATGAGTCAAAACTCAGCTAAAAAAAGGAAAAAGAGGCATAGCATAAAGGCCCAAAGACAGGAAGGAAAATGCCTGGTGTATTTAAGGAAGAAAATGCCGGAAGTCAATGGTCTAGGATGACAGTGACCAATGTTACAGAGAAAAAGAAGGGACAATGAAGTTGCTTGTAGGCTATATCCTCTGCGTGTTATTCTTAGGTCCGATGAAAAGACCATCCTCTGGGAATAATGAACTATAAGAATGCAAGAATGACACAAAGTTACGAGGCTACAACAAGTAGTTCAAGTAAGAGAAAATCAAGGCTTGTAACAAGCCCAGTGACAGTGGACCAGAAATGGATATATTTGGGAGAGCAAAGAGACTTCCTCCCATCTAGTCAATTGACTAGATGGGAGGAAAATAAATCAAACATAAGACTTGATTATTTAGTCTGAATAGGCGGATACTGTATCCATTTATTGAGCAATGGAAGCAGGGACAAAGGGGCTGGGAAAGACTCAAAGACAAGTTCAGTTTTGGATATGTTAAAGAGGTCAAGGTTGGTTAAATTACAAGCGTAGAATATGGGGAGGAGGCCTGGACTGGAGATTTAAATTTGAGATCTTTTGCATAAAGATGCCATTTAAAATTATGGTACCATATTGCAAGTTAAGCAATTACCTCAGAAGAGTGTAACGACTATGGCTCAACAATTTTAAACAGGTCATAAATGCAATCTAAATATACCTGGTTTCTGCTCAGTTCCCTACTTTCCCTTACCTACAATCTCCCTCCTGGCTGATCACATGATCCTCAAATACTACTATCTATATGGCCCAGCCATAACAATACTATGTTGCCATCATTTTACAATTTCAAAGCATTTAACATTCATTATCTCACTTGATTGTAATGATAACTTTGTGAAACAGGAAAAAAAAAAACTAGTTTTACCTGAGCAGAAAATAAAGTCTTAAAAAGGCTGGCCTGGCCAACATTAAACAGTTATTATTTACTAGATGATATGAAATCAGCATTCAAATTTAAGGACTGTGTTTACTCTATATTCACAGAACTTCAGAGAAGACAAACTACATGAGTTTAGGAATCTTATATTATCACCTTGTTTGCTACTAAATGCCCAGCACCAAAGTACAGGCACATAACAGACAAACATCTACCAGGCAATAAACATCTCTAGCACAGACTAACACTCAAATAAAAATCCCAGATCCACTGTTGAGTCAATATTTTACCATAAATAAGATGATATGCTTGTATCTTACTTTCTCATTTGCCACATGAAAATGTTGTCATTTATTTTTCAAGTACGCTTACGTATAAATTAGATAATATCTAACATCACAAGCCATTCAAAAGACAATTGCTCCATGAATTCAAGATGGTATTATTTTGCAACAGGTCATATTTCATATCCCCACAAAAACAATTTCCCCTTTTAATCCAAATTTCCTATAAAAGATGTCAATCAGGTTTTAAAATAAAGCAAAAAGTCAAAAGCTACCATTTGTATTTATCGACTACTGCTTTGTGGAACTGACATATATCAGAGAAGCCACAATAGTTCCACATGTATAAAGTCAACTGACATTCAACAGAGGGATTTCAACATCATTCATGGGAAACAAAGTCTTTTCAACAAACAGGAGAGTAGGACATCTATATTTAAAAAAGAAAGAAATGAACCTCAACCCTTTCACAAGTAAAAAAAAAAAAATTCACTCCAAATGGATCACAGACCTAAAAATATAAACTACAGAACTTTCAGAAGAAAGCTAAAAAGGAGAAAATCCTATGAATTCGGGTTAAGTACAAATTTCTTATGACACAAAAAGCACAAATCATGAAAGAAACATAACCAATTTTACTACAAGTTTTAAAATGTTTGATCTCTAAAGCATAGTTAAGAAAATGAAGACAAACCATAGATGGGAGAAATTTGCAAAATACATTATCTAATACACTTATAGCCAAAACAAAGAATTCTAACAATGAAACAAGATAATCTTTTAATGGATCAAAGACTTGAATAGACACTTCACCAAAGCACATTAAAAGATGCTTATCATGTTACTATACTGTATGATAGCTTTAATGTTGGCTAACTACCCATTCAACTACCCTAGCAGTAAATACTATTAAAGGAAAAATTAATCAACTTGAGGAACTTTTCTTCCTTAAAGGACAAGAGTATTTATTAGATCATCTGCTTCTTTTTAAGAAGGGCAAATAACCTGTAGAGTATGGTCTGGAAATTAGGGGGCAGAGAGGAGGGTATCTGATCATACTTACGCTATTATATATTCAAATACATTATCATAAATGTCTATTTTCTTATTACAGCTGTATAACATTGTGATATTACTATATGCATAGGCTATTTTATTTCAGGAGCACTTTAAAAAGTATTTGTCACAAACGGTTAGGAATCTGACAGAATTCTGTACCACTGCTCTAGAGCTGTGCTATCCAATATGGCAGCTAGTGGCCATAGGCTGTAATTTAAATTTAAACAAAAATTAAACAAATCTTAAAATTCAAATCCACATCTGCACTAGATGCATTTCAAATCTCCATAATGACATATGAAGTCTTGAAGTGTTGGTCGCTCAGTCGTGCCCAACCCTTTGCAACCCCATGGACTGCAGCCCACCAGGCTCCTCTGTCCATTCAATTTTCCAAACAAGGATTACTGGAGTGGGTTGCCATTTCCTTCTCCAATGACACATAGCTAGTGATTATTATACTAAAAGAAGAGACACAGAATCTTACACCTTTTCACAAAGTTCTGTTGGATAGAATAAGACCTACTACTTAGAACCTTAGAATGCTAAGGAAGCTGACTGTAACAGAACAATGCAAATAATCCAAATTATGGTTCCCTCACTTAGTGAGAAGCTTACATAAATTATTTAATTTCAGACTGACCTTCTTAAACCACTGAACGGAAATAACATTTATTTTACATGATAATTGGGGAAAACACTTTCTAAATTAAACTGCTATATAAACATTAGTAATGAGGTGATTCTAAAGGAAAATATTCCTGAAAAAGAACTTATGTGAGCATTTTATTAACAAGTCACAACTGTATCACATTAAGGAAAATAAATTTAGTTGCTGCTTAAGAATAAAGTTTCTAAATTCCTGAAATAGAATAGAATTTTACTTTCTTCCTACTGTCATCCTAAAATTATGAACCATAATGGTTGGGAGTTCTAGGTTCTGGATGCAGAATGTACGGATTCAGAAATCCCACTTACAGGCTGTGTAACCTTAATAAGCAATTTAAAACCTCTGACTTCATTTTCTTACCTATAAAATGAGAATAGAACCTTTCCACAAGCTGCACCTATGAGGATCAAATTAGTTTATATAGTTAAGAAGCTTTGAATACTGCTTGAAACACGGTAAGCATTAACATGGATTAACCCACCCATTATGGTAGATGTTGATATCAAGAATAAAGAACTTCTATAACTCAACAACAATCTGGTTTAAAAATGGGCCAAAGGCTTGAATAGGTATCACTCTAAAGGACACAAATGACCAATAAGCACACCAGACATCACTTATCACATTACTAATCATTAGGGAAATCCAAGCCAAAACCATAACAATATCACTTCACAACCATTAGAACACAATACACAGAAAACAACAAATGCTGAGAAAAATTTGAGGAAACTGGGACCCCTGTGCATTGCTGGTAGAAATAAGAAACGGTGCAGCCTCTATGGAAAACAATATGGTGGTTCCTCAATTAAAAATAGAATTACTGTATGATCAGCAGTTCCACTTCTGGGTATCTATCCAAAAGAATCAAAAGCAAAGATGCAGACAAATATTTGTCCTCCCATGTTCACAGCAGCATTTACTACAGTCAAAAGGTGGAAACAACCCAAGTGTCCATTAACGGATAATGGATAAACAAAATGTGGTACGTACACATATAATGGATTATTTTGTCTTAAAAAAAAAGGGTATTCTGATCGACCCATGGTACAACACAGATGAACCTCAAAGACATTCAAAGGAAATAAGCCAGTAACTAAAGGACAAATTTGCATGATTCCACTTATATGAGGTACCTAAAGTAGTTAAGTTCATAGAGACATAAGGAGAGTGGTGATTTCCAAGGATTGGGAGGAGCAAGGAATAGTTATGGTTTAATGGGTACAGAGGTTCAGTTTTACAAAATGAAAAGAGCTCCGGAGGTGAGTGCTGGTAATGACTGCGTAACAACATGAATGTACCTAAATGCCACACAACGATACACTTAAAAATAACTGAAATGCTGAACTTCATGTTATGCATATTTTGCCACAAATTAATTAGAACCCAAAGGTCTATTTTATTATAAACATACCTGATTTCCTTGAAGATATCCTTCAAAATATTTAAGAAGTGTTTCAAAGAGTACAGTATCAATAGGTAAGAGGTACCCAGAGTAGTCAAACTCATAGAAAATACAACAGTGCTTGCCAGGGGCTTGGGAGAAGGGAAAATGGACAGTTAATGGGTAGCGTTTCAATTTAAGATAAAACAATGTTCTGGAGATGGATGGTGATAATTGCACAATGTGAAGGTACTCAAGGTCACTGAAGTGTACACTCAAAAATAACTAAAATGGTAAATTTTATGTTTATTTTACCATGATAGAACAGTTCCTCATTACACAGATTGGGAGATTAGTGCAAAGGGGGCCGAAGATTTTACTTCTCTATCTCATACAGTGGCTCAAAAGGCAGAAAAGACTTATACCTGCTAAACTGATACAAATTTAGAATCTATTTTCTTCTCTAAACTTAAAACAACCTATTTGTGGGGGTGAAGACTTTAGCTAATTATACTGACAACATGTGGGTATCCTCGGTCACTCAGTAGTATCCAACTCTTTGTAATCCCATGGACTGCAGACTTCTCGGGTTCATGGAATTTTCCAGGCAAGAATGCTGGAGTGGACTGCCATTTCCTACTCCAGGGGAAATGTTTCCAACCCAGGGATCAACCAACGCACCCCTGCCTCTTGCATTGGCAGGCAGATTTCTTTACCACTGAGCCTCCTGGGAAGCCCCCATATTGACAACAACAGGTTGTAAAGAATTACCCCCTAGTTTTTTTTAACTATGTCCACAAAATCTTTTGACACAAGGTGGAACCTAATTTCTCACTCCTTGACTGTGGGCTAGACTTAATAGGCTGCTTCTAATGCAAAGAATGTGGCAGAAGTGACTTCTGAGACTAGGTCATAAAAGGCACTGCACACTTCTACCTACCTTTCTTCTCAGATGACTTCCTCTGGAAATGCAGCTGCCATGGAAACAGCTGAAGATCTACATATGCTAAGGAAATTGAGTCCTCTAGACACCAGCCAGCAGCAACCTGCTAGCCCAAAGAGGAACACCTTCTTAGAAGGAGATCCTCTAGGCACCAGTCAAGCCTCCAAATGACAGCAACCTTTGAGATTTTTATGCAAGACATAGAAGAAGCCAGAACCACTCAGCTAAACTGCGATCAAATTTCTGACCCACAGAAAATCCACGTGCAATAGTATTCTTTTAACTCCCCTGTTTAAAGAATACAGTTTTAAGCAAAAAAAAAAAAAAAAGTTTTGACATTAGAAAGAAAAAAACAAGAACATACAGTTGACCCTTAAACATAGTCATTAGAACTGTGCAGGCCACCTTACATGTGGATTTTTATCAATATTAAATATTAGACTACTACACTATCCAAAACTGGTTCAATTTGTGCATGCAAAACTGCAGATATCAAGAAACATCAGATATAGACGTCTGGCCTACTATATGCAAATCTTCCAATTCAAAGATCAATCAGATCAGTCGCTCAGTCGTGTCTGACTCTGCGATCCCGTGAATCGCAGCACGCCAGGCCTCCCTGTCCATCACCAACTCCTGGAGTTCACTCAGACTCACGTCCATCGAGTCAGTGATGCCATCCAGGTGCCTATAATCCCCGTGTCATTCGAGAGTCAACTGTGTTATTTATGTTCACTGAAAGCTAACTTGTTTTTACTAGTATACATACATACGTAGAGACAAAAAAAATGACAATGTTTCAGTTAAATAATTTTCTAAAGGCATCTGCGAGGTACAACCAAAACAATCCATTTAACTAGAATTTTTAAGATCTTGCTTAAAAAAAAAAAAACAAGTATGGAACAACTTCTAAATATGGTTTTAAAAATACATAACCTGGAAACTGAATTAACAGGTAGGAAATGAAGATGAAAACACTGCACTGCCCAAGTTGTGAACAGAAAGATGACTAAAGAAACTGGGGCTTCCCTGGTGGTCCAGTGGTTGGGAGTCCACCTGCCAATGCACAGGACATGTGTTGGCCTGGCCTGGGAGGATCCCACATGCCTCACAGCAGGAGCGCAGCTACTCCAGTGCTCTGGAGTCCAAGCAACACAGCTAGAAAAAATCTGCACACAGCAACTAAAACCAGCACAGCCAAAAATAAATAAATAAAAACTTTTTAAAGAAACTGAGTATGATCTCTTACATAAAAAGACGCAGAAAACAGCAATTACTTTAAGAGATACAGCACATAAGCTTTAAGTATTCTGCTGGGTGGGACAGCTAACAAATAGGGGAAAAGCAGGCAGGTAAAACTGAAAAGGAGATCCAATCATAAAAGGTCTTATCAGTAATTATAACATTTTGTGTCTCATGATCCTGCTGTTGAAACTGCTCTCCAAAAAAATACATGGAAGCACCTTCAAATACATCTATTTCAAAGACTTCTCAAATCAGTCTCCCATCCACATAGCCAAAAAAGAATTCATATTAGGAGCCTCTCACACATGAAACATTAAAAGAGGGGAGGACATAAGATAATCTCTTTGCAACTTGCTCTTTCCGAAATATTCCAAAAACATTAGCTGAAAGGCTGCTAAAGTAACAAAACCAAGAACTGTAATTTAGGCAGATTTCTCTGGCCACAGGAAAAGACTTTGTAAACTCAACTAAGGACCTCCTTGGTGGCTCAGACCGTAAAGAATCTGCCTGCAATGGGGGAGATCTGGATTTGACCCCTGGGTTGGGAAGATTCTCTGGAAGAGGGCATGGCAACCCACTCCAGTATTCTTGCCTGGATAATCCCCATGGACAAAGGAGCCTTGTGGGCTACAGTCCATGGGGTTGAAAACAGTCGGACACAACTGAGCGACGAAGCGCACACACACAAACTCAACTAAAGTAGGGTATTTCCTTAGCCAAAGATCAAGCTAGGACGATAGATTAAACTGGAAATGAGGAAAGCGTGACTAGGATGCAGGTAATACTGTTAACAGAAACAAGAGACAGAAATAATTTCAGAGCCCATAATACTAGTTTAACATGTAAAATATATTAAACAGAATTTTATGTTACAAATAAAACTTTACCTGTATATTAATTACACCTCACAATTAACAAAAAAGCCTTCACATACATTATTTCCATCATTTTTATGAAAAAAGTAAAGCCAAGAGATTAAGTAAATATGTGCGTGCATGCTAAGTCGCTTCAGTCATGTCTGACTCTTTGCAACCCAAAGGACTATTTTTTTTTGCAACCCAAAGGACTACTTTGCAACCCACCAGGCTCCTCTGTCCATGGGATTCTCCAGGCAAGAACACTGGAATGGATCGTCACGCCCTCCTCTAGGGAATCTTTCCTGCCTAGGGATCGAACTCCCATCTCTTAGGTCTCCTGAACTGACAGGCAGGTTCTTTACCACTAGCACCACCTGGGAAGCCCTTAAGTAAATACGCAAGGTCACAAAGACCCTTTTCTAATATTCCAAATCCTAGATCAAAAATCTCCTAATTCCCCAAAACTACCCTTTTCCTACATCACTACCCCTAACTGGATCTAAATTGTTATCTAAACCCGTTTATTAAAAAGTGGTTGAGTTAAAGACAATTAGATAATCTGGCCTGTTTAGGTTCTATCCTCAGTTGTAATTTTACTTTCAGATTAAAGGTTCCCATCCTTATTCCCTTCCCTTGTTGAATTTTATTTTCTTCTCTCTTCTTTTCACATTTCATAATCTGAAACCATATTTTAATCTTTAGCTAAACAAAGTTAGCACTCAAATAGCTACTAACAAATAGTAAAACAGTGGTTTTTCTTCTTTTAGCTGGTCTCCAAGCTCCACCAGTAATCATTATTTACCAAAGAAAAGCAGTAAAAGAGAAGAAAAAAACATCAGTGATAATGTTCAAACTGAATTAATAAACATAAAATCCACATGAAGACAGTATTAAACATGGCTAGTGATTAAGTTTGGGTCTCTCTAGTCCAGCTTGGAGACTTGGTCAAGACTCCTACACCAGTCTCAGTCTCTCTAAAACTTTTAATTTCTCACCTATACAACTAATAGTTTTCTCTACGATACACTACTATGTATCACACAATCATCATCTATAAATGTTAATCATTGTAATTGTTATTTTAGACCTATATATTGTTCAGGCACAGAGGTAGGGGAAAAAATGGGAGGAAGGGAGATAGAGGTACTTAGGGTGAGGGGGGAGAACCCAGCCATTATTTCAATTACTCTGGTACTGTATATTTCAATGCCAAGAAAATAATGAAATATTTATGAAAACACTCAAGTCGAATAAAGCTGCCCTTGAACAACTACTGTAAGCAAATGTTACTATTCAAGGATTAAAGTTAATTGTTAAAAATCCTGGTCACTAGAGTCATCTTTATCCTGATACTACTGCTTGGAGCAACAGGAGAAATTTAAAGAAAAATAATCACAAACAGTAAATCTTATGTGGTTCTTTTCTATTAAAAAAAAAAGGCCATTCACTTCCAGTTCAAATTCCTAATCACATTCAAAATGTATGTTCTTAGATAAGTAACTTGAAAACCCACTAAGTTTGAGGAATATATAAAATACAGGCTCTCCGAAGCAAAGAAAAGGGCAGAAGGGGGGTTGTTCTCATCACAGGTTTATATAAATCAAAGTGGAAACTCAATTAGAAGTACTACACAAAGCTCTGACAAAGAACACAAGAAATATCCTATTCTTTTCTGACAGATTTATTTAACTCTAATCTCAATTTTGTATCAGAAAATAAAATACCACGTATATCTAAATACCTACCATCTTTTGGACTCTCCTACCTCTCCTGCTTTAAGGGAGCTAACAGGATTCAACAGCATAACAACAACAAGACAATAAATGAGCCAAATGACCAGTTATTAGGCTATCCTGGCAAAGTGTGCAAATATTATGGTATTTTTTAATTTCAGAGAGATAATTAAGTGAAAAAAAATAACCTTAACTTTAGCTACATTCGTCTGTTAATATAAACTGCTTCAAAAATAAATTTTAGTCAATTTTTTAAAAACAAACACTTCTACTGAATGCCTATGACTCACTAAAAAAAATTAAATGCAGTAACAAATCATAATACCAGTCAATCCTCAAATAAACAATTAAAAGATACTCTTGTCAAAGGATTTTCATTACAGCAATTAATATTCACAAGTTTTTTTTTTAACCAAGATTTGTTTATAACTTAAGGCAACATTACCTTCTGGAGGCAGAGACTGTATACTCATTTTTTAAGTTAAAGGTTCTTAGTGTACCTTCTCTTCCTCTCAGTTTCTGTTCCTAGTAATGACTTTTTGAAACTTTTTGGAACTTAAGGAACAATCTGAAATACAAAGCCACTTCAAAATTTGTTTCAAAAAATTTCTGTAATGGATAGGAATTGTTATCCCTTAAAACAATTTACTTCATGAAAGACCAGATTAAAAGTCAAGCCCTGTAATTTGTTTAAACAACTACCTAATTCTACACTGGAACACTAAACTGCATTCAGAATGTAATCTACAGTCATATTTAGGAAGTAAAATGACTATTTGTTGATTTTTTTCCTACCTTTCTATTAATCCATAAAGCCATACTGACCGTATGGATTTGTCTACTTCAGAAGTACAAAAACTTCAAATGTGAACAGTTTCATCTGAAATATTCTTAACAATTCTTTCTGCATTTCAATTTACTTAACAGTTCTTTTCAGACTGCCCAGGAAATTGAAGCCAAGGAATCGTACTGCAAGAAACTGAAAGGCTTCCAAAGAATAACACAGGATAAAGTTGACTCATTACAGTTTACAAATGAACATTTGATTTGCTCACCATATAGTACTTACAAATTCCAACAGGACTGCACAGGAAGGTGTTGGATTTGTCTCTGTAATCTTTATGTTTTCCAGTTTGTTTTTTTATTCTGTATCCTCTGAAATAATATCCAAGTTCTTTGAAGACACTTAACCTATGGCTATTTGACATAGAGTTACTTCAGTCAGCTACCCATACTTCTGTTTTAAAGTTTTCATATGGCTATCGCCAGAATTAGCCAAGTTCCTTGGATTTTAAGATTTTAAAGTCTTCTTTATTATTCCATGTATTTGTCACTGTTGTACTTATCCACTCCAGATGAAATAATCCAATTTATGAGTCAAAAAGAAAAAACAAAAAGAAAATTTCACATCTGAAGAGCATTCCTAAACATCAGCATAAACAAGAGACACACAGCTATCTCAATACTACCATGCTGCTGGGAAACTGCCACATCTTAAATTTCCACGTAAATAAAAGATAAAAGCAAAAAAACTCTGTATTCATTCAATGTCTTCATTTAGAAAAGCGGTCCCATTGTGACATGAAAAGGGCTGAGGTCAAAAATTCCTAAAACTTTTAATAAAGGTAAAAATAAACTGCCATGAAACTTCAGCAATATTTAAACAGTAATTTGAAACTGCCGAAACTACTCAGTACACAAATCAAACATATCTTACAGTTTTGGCTGAAGAACAACAAGAGGGGAGGGGTTGGGGGGAAGGCAAAAATACCACCAGCTGAAAACACTTTAAACCAGTTATATAATCCGTTTGAACCAAAATACTGAAGAAATGCCTGGATCTCTTTTTAAGTAGCTTGCAGAACTGTTCACTACTATCAATTCACTTCAGAGATGATTCTTGCCAATTTTAATAAACTTCTGGGGTAAAATTATCCAAAAACATTGTAATTCCAAAATGGCCACTTGAAATATCCGGGGCCTTTTACACAAAACCTAGAAGATGATCTTCATATCTGAGTAATTCAATCACCTGTAAAAGTTATAAAAAAAAATTTAAATTACACACTGAATTTTAATTTTGAACTAAAAATCAATCCCCATCCTCAACAGTCAACCTCTGGAGAGAAATGCACTTCCGCACCCAAAAAAGGTCTACTGTATGAAAAGGACTTCAAAATATGTTGAGGGGGAGAAAAAACGGTGGGAAACGGTATTATGGAAGACAAGTGCTGATTCCAACTGGGAAGGGTGTGCGGATATAAGGTAGAGGGATTATATAAGCAAACCTTCCTATACTTTGAGTAAATGTTACAAACGAGCAAACAATCTTCTAAGAGATCTTCCGTATTTTCTATTCAAATCTACCAAAAGAAAACGCAAAGACAGGTGTGCTGCTACCGAGCATTACTAAATGCAACTTAGCGAATGAGGGATATAAAGAGAAAGACGCTCCCTCCAAACCAGAATGTCCAGAGGAAAGGGGCACATTTCCCCCATTCAGAGTAGGAAGGTAAGTGGCCGAGAAGTGGGACAAGAACATTCCTTAAATTCGCCCGAGGGTGAGACTTACCCGGCAGCCACGAGATGTGAGGGTTCCCATTTCCTTGAATTAAGAAAACAGGTTTCTCTCAACACTGAGGGGGTGGAAGGTACTGAGCCCTTCTCGTATACCACGTTAAGAGTGCTTTTCTCCCCAACCAGACCGAGTCCCCTCAGACCCTACAGGACTCAGAGGGGCAAGGCTGCGCTCGCCTCGGTCCACAGCCACGGACCTGGAGAGGCGGGCTGAGCGGGTGCGCTGAGAAATCACCAAAGGCCACAACTCGGCCTCGACTCTCTCAACCCTCCGACAGCGGCAGCGGTGCAAAAGGAGGCGGGCGCCTGCGAGAGGCCGGAGGGAGGAAGACCGAGCACGAAAGGCGTCGGACCCATTCCCAGCCTCCGCCAAACAACACCCCCCACCCTCAAGCCGCCCGGGCTAAGCCACCCACCCCCTCCCACAACCGCCACCTCCGCTCCACCCGGACCAAGCCAATACCTAGAGGGGCCTCGCCGCGCCGTCCTTCCCTCTCTGTCCTCGCTCTCCCGCCACCCTCCCCCCGTCCTCGGGCAGCTTCACACCTCACGCCGCCAACGCCGCTCCCGACCCCTCAAACCTCAACGCCGACACGGGTACCCCCTCCCATCCCTAGACCCTGGCGCCGAGCGCAGAGAACGCTATTACCTTCTGCCACACCAGAGGTGCCCCTGGCCTAGGGGTGCCGCTGCGCTCGATCCCGGGAGGAGGTTTTCGGTACTTTGAATAATCCCCTTTTGCCGCTTTTCCCTCCCCCACAACCAGTCTCAGTCCCAAAATGGCGCCGACCCGATCCGCAATGTTCTGGGCCAAGTCTCGCGAGATCGTGGACGGTGGCGAGGCGGGGAAGAAACTAAAAGGGCTGAGGATAAGGGAGGGGAAAGGCGGGGCGAGGAGAAGGAGGAGGGAGATAGGGTGTGGAAGAAGCGGTGCGAACAAACCTACTGGGCGGGGCAGCAGGAGGAGCGTCTCCACCAGAGAACCTTCTGGCCTAAGCAACCGCTCACGCCTCGGCCAAAGAAGCCCCGCCCGCTACGTCGAGCGGCTGGGGGAGGGGAAGAGGGCGTGGTTATGCTTAGGGGAGGGGCTTCGAGGAGGTCCCGGAGGCAGGGGCGCGCGGGGGGCGGTGGCTCCGCGCGGTGACGTCAGGAGCAGCTGGAGTCGGGGATTACCCCCTGCTGCTGACGTGAGGATGGTGAACAATCGGGAACGTTCGGTGGAAGGGGGAATTCCCCGCTGCTCCCTGAGGAGCCCCTCCTCCCGCCCTTCCCCGGGTCCGCGGCCGCCCGGGAGCTTGGGATGGTGGGGCTGCGGGAGGGCGAGAGGGGAACGCCGATTCGGGAGGCGGCCGCGCCGGCTCGAGTGGCTCGCGCCGCGGCGTCTACCCTGGCTGGATGTTCTGAGGAGCCACGGCGCGCGCGAGGCGCCGGATACCTCTCTCAGGCCTGCGAGGCTGAGAGATCACATGCTCGGCGGTACACAGCCTTGCGCGGGCGGAGCGCCGGCGGAGTTGGCGCAGGACTAATCCGGCGCCGTGAAGCAGTGGATTCACTGTCGTATGCAAATACGAGAGTGTCGGACATAAATAATATACGCGAAGCCAGTGACTGAGGAGACGAGACTCGCTGGTTGGGAACGAAGCCCAGATTCTCAGGGATAAAAGTGGCTACTGGATATGACCGTGTTAATTATCGTTTTTCTTTTTATTAAATCTACAGCAGGGTAGGATTATTTCAGCAGTGTCTCGGTCCCTCACAGCTCGTAAGATTCGGTATAATGAATTTTGTGGGCGTCACCGTTTTCTAATCGCGATACCTTTTTGCCTTGAAACTGAAGACTCACGTTGAAACCTGTGAAATCAGCCTTTCAAGGGGTATCGCGAAGTAAGAAAAGTAACCGTATTTCTTTAGGAAGTATGTGGGGGAAGGGTGTCTTAACGAGGGAAAAACCAGAGAAGAAAAAATCCTTGGCTCTTCGCCCTCCTCCAAGCCATGAAGATTTCATACACGGAAACTTTATGGTTCTTTTATGTGCATTATGGGGTTTGTAGTTTAATGAAATGCTTCTAAAAGCTACCTGAAAGAATGTTTGAATATAAACTCACCAAAAATTACACCTCCCAATCTTTTCGTTTTCGTGAACACTTGGCAATTAATAATGCCTCGCTGAGTGCATAGAAATGAGAATTAACACTTGCTGGATTCCTTGTCTGTGCCAAGTACTTAATTCTTATTCTAGTCTCTGAAGTGGTGTTGTTTTCCTCTTTTTGCAGATGAGGAAACTGGTTCAGGTTACACAACATAGAATGTGGGTGCCACCACTTGGCTGTACCAGACTTGAACTCAAATGTGTTTGGGTCTTAATTCACGTTCTTTACACCACACCACATTGCTTCCATAGAAATAACTTACGTATTGGGACAAGACCTGCTGCTGCTTCTGTTTCTAAGCATGGTGTCAATTCAACAAAGGAAAATATTGATGCTTTGAAAACACGAATTGTACCTTTCATATGGCAAAAGATACAAAGCTGAAAACCCAATAGTGAATGGAGAAACAGTTGTAACATGGATGACGAAAGTGTTAATATTTAATTATATACAGTTGGTTACTATTCGAAATATCTAATAATGTTTAATTTACATAATAAATACATTAAGAGCTCTTACAAATTATTAAGGAACAGGCAACCATACTCTTAAAAAGGTCAAAGTACATGAAGAAGCCAGTCGTGTGTCAGTAATTATATGAAAAGATGTTCTACCTCACTAAAAATCAGAAAAAATGAAAAAATACTAATAGTGACCTACTGTACTACATTTCACCTAGCAGACTGGCAAAGATTTAAAAAGAATAAAAACTAGATGAAGGTATAAGGAATAGGCATTTGTGTATCAACAGCCTTTCTACATCTGAGAATTTTTATTAGTAAAAGGAAAGGTGTCCAACAATTTATAAAGATATCCATTGATAAATTGCTTATAATTACAAAAGCCATTTAAAATGATGATACACTTTTTGTAAAAAATGATAACATTAAAAGATGTTCACAGCAGACATTACTGAAAAGTAAATCAGTGACAGGACTGTCCATTTTCTGTCACCTAGAAAAACTTTACATCAAAAGATTGTCTGAATAGATATCAAAATGTTACCAATGTTTATTTCCAGGTAGAGAATCTTTATACTGTGTTAACTTTTCCAGTCATTAAAAAACAAGCTAACTAAAAAAAATACAAGAATCTGTCTTCAACCAGTAATATGGTTTCCATTATTTTATTCATTTAGTGAAATGTAAACAAAGGATTTATCACATAATAGATTATTTTAATTTATTAGTTAGCATAACATTATAATAGTTTGAAAAATGCTTTTTTAACCAACCCCCGTATAAGAAATAAGGGCTTCCCAGGTAACTCAGTGGTAAAGAATCTGCCTGCCTATGCAGGAGATTAAAGTGATGCAGGTTCGATCCTTGGGTAGGGAAGATTACCCTGGAGTAGGAAATGTTAACCTATTCTAATACTCTTCCCTGGAAAATTCCATGGACAGAGGAGCCTGCCGGGATACAGTCCATGGCATCGCAAAGAGTTGGACACAACTGAGCATGCACACACGCTTCACTTTATATAAGAAATAGTGATAAATTTGACAACTCTTTCAGTGATTTTATAAATATTAGTCATAAAGAGATTAAGTAACTTGCTTCAAAATAATGTTAGCTCAAGTATACATGATGTGTAAATGAAGGTATTCATTCCAACTTATATGTAATAGTGAAAACCAGAAAACCTAAATGTCTGCCAACCAAATGTGTGTGTGAGTGCACGCTCAGTGGTGTCCAACTCTTTGCGACCCCAGGGACTGTAGCCTACCAGGCTCCTTTGTTCATGGGATTTTCTAGTCAAGAATATTGGAGCGGGTTGCCATTTCCTACTTCATGGTATCTTCCCAACTCGGGAATGAACCTGCCTCTCTTGCATCTCCTGCACTGGCAGAAGGATTCTTTACTACTGTGCCACCTGGGAAGACCCTACCAGCCAAGTACTGGTTAAAAAATTAATGTGCATACATATAGTAGAAAACAGCTGCTAAGAATAAGGTAGGCCAATATATGCAAAGATATTCAATATGTCAAGAGGTAAAAGTATGTGACAAAACAATATATATATATATATATAGCATCAGAATCTTTTTTAAAGTATGTATATAGCAATAGTGAAAGAATAACTTTACTATTCATCAGATCAAGATTTTTTTGTTTTATTCACTTTTGTGCTATTTGAATATACTATTTTATAATAATTTGATGTTTAAAACTTAATTGCCAAAAATCTAAAGCAGTTGGGAAGCAAAATATTTCTGCAGGAAACCTTGAATCTTTCCAAACTATATCCAGTGTTCCTTTTCTGTGTTCCCATTATGCAATCCTGTGTTCATATCTATGATTACCCATTTTTACCTCTATCTTGATCCTGGAAAGTGTCTAGGAACTTCCTTATCATCCCTCTACATATAATTACAGTTGCTGGTTTCCTTACTTGTCTCTACCACAGAACTCAAAGGTCCCTGAAAGCAGCAATTATGTTTTTCATATTTATTCATAGCAACTAGTATAGTTTTGGCCACAGCATAAATATTTGTTAAATGCATGGCTTCCCCGCCTTATTCTTTGTTTTTGCCACATACTATTATACTTGTGGGCTTCCCTTGTAGCTAAGTTGGTAAAGAATCTGCCTGCAATGCAGGAGACCCAGATTCAGTCCCTGCGTTGGGAAGATCCTCTGGAGAAGGAAATGATAACCCACTCCAGTATTCTTTCCTGGAGAATCCCATGGACAGAGGAGCCTTGCAGGCTACAGTCCATGGGGTCACTAGAGTCAGACACGACATAACATCTAAACCACCACCAATAACAATTTTTAAGTACAAAAGTTGTACATGCAGAACGTTTGACAGATACAGAAGAGTATAAAGAAATAAAAATTACCTGTAGTCCATGACCCAGAAATAATGGTTCTTAAGTTTTATTAATGTATTCCTTTCAAGGATTTGTTCTTAGTATGTTTTTGTATCATCGTATATGTAAAGCTAACCTTTATATCCCTTTTTTATTCCATATGTTCAAAACTTCCCACATTTAAAAAATTCTTCCTTTTGTCTACGGTTCATTTTCAGGATTAGCATAACATTTGATATCTAGTTTTATGATCTGTTTATTTTAACACAATAAGGATGGTCATTATTTTTGAGCCACTTTTCTAACCTACCTTTCCCTAGAAAAGGTCCCTGCTCCTATTAAGTTTCACTCAATTCATGATTATAAATTTAAATTTACCATGTATTTTCTCCTTTTGATGAGTTTTTCAGTTGTGACAGTGTTAGTCACTCAGTCATGTCCAACCCTTTGCTATCCCATGGACTGTAGCCTGCCAGGCTCCTCTGTCCATGGAACTCTCCAGGCAAGAATACTGGTATGGGAAGCCATTTCCTTCTCCAGGGGATCTTCCTGACCCAGGGATCGAACCCAGGTCTCCTGCATTGCAGGCAGATTCTTTACTGTCTGAGCATAGAACTAATTGCTGGAGAACTGACCACTTACTCCTTACTCAAAGCATATATGTGAATTGACAAATATTCTCTGGGCTCCAGTTATGGGTGGCCCAGTTTTGCTAATTGGCACTTCCACATCTGTGTTCCTCTCTTTGTTCTAGGAGATATGGAGGAACACCATTAGCTTGGGCACAATTGTCAAGAAAATTTTTAAATGTTCTCTCCAATATGTGACTTTCAAAACACAGACTCTTCTTGCATGGTATCTATAATTTAAAGCTATAACATGTAAATGCATGTAAATCACTGATGATAAAGTGAAGAAAACGCTTTGTAGAGTTTTTAAAAGTCTTAGAATCTATTTCAATATGTTCCTCTGTGATCTCTGAAAATGAAACATGAGGAGTCCTGGAGGTACAATAGCCACCATCCCCTGCACCTTGTTACTGACTGAGTGACTTTAGAGAAACTGAGTCAAGATCTGGGCTATTCTGCTACCTCTTGACTCTAGGTACAATCAATATGTGGGAAACTGCTTAGGAATATTCTCCATTATGAAATTTCCCTGGTTTTTTCCTCTTAGGTTTCCAAGTTCATCTTGGGGTAGCTCCATCCTCTTTTGGCTCTGAATATTCATTCAGTGAAAGGAAATCCATCACGTACTTTAGAAGGTTTATTGAATCAATAGCTTCCCAGTAAAAATGAGTGGCAACACTGCCCCCCCCACCCCACCCCGGCAAATAATTCTAAATGTGTTAATGCCACTTGTAACACTAAGTCTAATTGCCTAATAAGCATATAGGGATACAGACTGGAGGCTAAATGGCCTGGTCAAAAGTCAGTCAAATAGATCTGGAAGTAAAACTAAAGATTTCTCATTTAAGTTTCAGAATTAAGTAATACTGCTAAGTCAATTCAGTCATGTCTGATTCTGTGCGACCCCATGGGCAGCAGCCTCCCAGGCTCCTCTGTCCCTGGGATTCTCCAGGCAAGAGTACTAGATCACTTCAACTTTGCTAAGACTAGAAGCTATGCTCAAACTAACCAGCTTTTAAAACAAAATCATAGGAATTAATATGGTAATAGTTTATGTTATCAGAGCATCTTTTATATTTTCACCCTTATCTTCCTTTTTAATTATGAAAACGATACAAGTTTATTCTAAAATCAAACAATACAAAAGTATATAAATTGAACAACCATCTCCTACTATATAACACAGAAAACTATGTTCAATATCTTGTGTTCAGTCACTCAGTCGTGTCCGACTCTTTGTTGTAGCCCATCAGGCTCCTCTGTCCATGGGATTCTCCAGGCAGGAATATGGAGCCAGTTGCCGTTTCCTCCTCCAGGGGATCTTCTCCACCCAGGGATCAAAGCTGAGTCTCCTGCATAATAAACTATAATGGAAAAAAATCCAAAAATACATATACATACCAACTGAATCACTTTGCTATGTACCAAAAACTTAAAAAAACTGAAAATCAATGATACTTCAATAAAACATTAAAAAATTTTAAAAACCTAATGGAGATAAAAGACGTTCATGGAGGACTTCCTAAGCATCCGTCTTCTGCATAGATGGTTCAATGTATCTTAGGTCAAGGATCATTGTGAGAACCTAATGATGATAATGCACACCATCCCCGGGGGAAAAAAGCACATTTCTACATACATGCAAAAGGTATATGCTCTGTCAGAGGGTGCACAGCCAGTCCCCCGTAGCCCAGGTGACAAAGCTCTAGGAGAGTCAGGGGTGTCTCTAAACTAAGAATCTCAGTCCTACTTATAGAAAACAAACTTGTGGTTACCAAGGGGAAAGGACAGGGGATAGATAAATTAGGAGTTTGGAATTAACATATACACCCTATTATATATAAAACATATAAGCAATAAGGACCTACTACATGGTACAAAGAACTATATTCAATATCTTATAATAACCTATGATGGAAAATAATCTGAAAAAGAACAGGTATACACGTATGTATAACTGAATCACCTTGCTGTATACCTGAAACTAACACAACATTGTAAATCATCTATACTTTAGTAAAAAGTTGTTTGTTTTGAAAAAGTATATATAAATGAGAAGATCCTACTATACCTCCAGAATGAAGATTTTGTCAATAGTTATGATCCTTGTAGATTTTTTCTTATTCATGTATGTATCATATCCATATATATTTTAATAAAATTGGTCTATACACATTATTCTGCAACTTGTTTTTTCAACTTAGTAATATATGGTCATCTTTCTTTGTCAGTTGCACTTAGTGCTAACTTAAGAATTGTATAATAATCCTTTGGAAGAATTTACCTTATGTAACCAGTACCTTATAGAAGAACATTTAGATTGTATCTAATTTTTTCTTCTATTAAACTGTATAGTGATAAATGTTTCTGAATTTAGAGAGTGTGTCTGGAGAGGAAGGAGAGAGAAGTGTTGGAAAATTAAGGTAATATGCCAGAGGGTGACTCATTGAGCCAAAGATGGTAGTTTAAAAGGACGATTTGGCAAAATTATTTATTGAGCATTTAAAATGAACCAGGTCCTGATTACTTATGATCCATGCCATTTTTCTTTAATAGTGTTACTATTTTTACTTTAATAGACTCGGATTCATCTGGATTCCACATAGTAGTGGAAAGATCATGGACTTTGAAATTAGGCAGACCTGGGCTTGAATACTAGCTCAATTCAATTCAGATTTAATTATATTTGGCACTGTTGTACATCTGTTGAGGATACAGAAATGATTAAGACACAATCAGTGCTCCAGATTCTCATAACCTGAGGGGCAAAGCTGACCTAATATCTGTTTTGTTCACTACTGTATCCTCCAGTGCCTAAAACAGTGCTAGCAATAGTAACCACTCAATATTTGTCAAATGAATGGATCACAAGACTTTGTGCCAAGTGTTATGTTAGAGGCATGCAGAGTGCTGTGAGGTGGCTTTCCAAGAAGAAACCTTTAAAAAACTGAGTCTGATGAGTTGAACATAATTCCAGGAGGGAAGGGCCTCCTAGTTAGAATCTGTTGCACAGTCAGAGGTACATGGATGAAAATAAGCCCGAGCAATGGGGTTACAAAGAGTCAGATACGACTGAGCGACTAACACACACACACACACACACACACACACACACACGCAAGTCATTTCCAAAGACGCAGATGAAGCGACTGCCACCACATAGACTGCTAGGAACCATGAGGGAGGAAGGCAGAAAAACACGTGAGAACAAATCCCAAGGGCCTTGACTCTGTGCTAGGGAGATTAGGTGTTTATCCCGAAGGCTTTGGAGAGTCTTTAAGTAAGAAAGAAACATGTTGGATTCATGCTTTACAAAGAGCCTCCTTGTGATCCTCTGAAGAAAAGATTAGGAAAATGAAAGTCCACGAAGAGAAAAGCTAAAATGCTATGGCAGTCATCCAGGTGAAAGACAATGATATCTTGAGATTGCTGCAGCCATTTTTCAGTTTCTCCTACACCCCGTAATTCTCCACGATCCTTCTAACACATCCTCCTCCTACTCCTCCTAAGGCGCTTCAGTCGTGTCTGACTCTGTGCGACCCCATAGATGGCAGCCCACCAGGCTTCCCCGTCCCTGGGATTCTCCAGGCAAGAACACTGGAGTGGGTTGCCATTTCCTTCTCCAATGCATGAAAGTGAAAAGTGAAAGTGAAGTCGCTCAGTCGTGTCCGACTCTTATCGACCCCATGGACTACAGCCTACCAGGCTCCTCCATCCATGGGATTCTCCAGGCAAGAGTACTGGAGTGGGGTGCCATTGCCTTCTGCGTATAACACATCACAACTGTGTAAATGGTCATCACACAAACTTCCTCTTGGCTGGAACACAGGTGATCTCCCACTTTCTGCCAGTTCTTACAAGCTTTCAAGGTTCAATTTAAATGTCACTTCCTTAGGTAGTCATTCCTGAGCTCCTTGTTCCCCTTGTACTCACCCTCATAGCACTGATCATAACTATAAATTAAAGTTATTTTTATGGTTATTCATTTGATATATACCTGGCCCAGTGGACTCAAGATTTCTTGAGGAATTGAGTGAGTGGAGTAGGTGAATGGACAGGGAAAGATTCGAACAGATTCAAGGGTGGATGCAGAAAATGTTATGTTTAAATGTTTGTGAAGATGGGCAAGTAAAAACTAGCTTCTAATTTGGTCATCTGTGTTGATGCTGGTAGCATTTTCTGGGTTATGAAATCAAGGCAGAGAAACAAATTAGGTGGAAGATGGGAATCCCAATTCAGATTGAGACTTACTGTGAATTTGAATCTCAGATCACAAACTCCAGTGGACAGCAATGAGAACTCAGCTAGCTTTCCACAAAAAGCCCTATATCCCAGTTAATTTCAGAATCTCCCTTGCTGACTCCAATGATAACTAAGGCTACCAATTTTCTCAGTAATAATTATGCTGCTGCACTCTTGGAGTTATTTTACATCTGTTTTATTTGTGTCTTTTTTTTTTTTTCCTAATTTTCTCTCTTTCCAGGCCATAAAGTCGCTAAAACAAAGTTGTCAAAGTTTGACATCTCTCAAGATTCCAACAAAAAAGTAAATTAGAGCATGAGTAATCTTGATTGGAAATAGAGATGATTTCTGATAAAAATTTACTAAATATTGGAATTAATAATAGGATACTTTAAGAAATTGCCATCTTTTAAGTGTCAAACTTGAAAAAAGTTTAAAGTGGAGACCAATAAAAAAAATATTGATGGAAGAGTGGGAGCTGGCCAGTACTCCTTTCTTTTGAAAACTTCTAGAATGTCTGTTCCGAAAGGGACCCATTCTGTGTTGTACGATTTGGGGCTGACCCCACCCCTTAGCCATTAGCCTCCCCACCCCTCAGTTACAGGTATGAAGCTGGATCCTATCCCTGCCTAATCGGAATACTATCTCCATGGCCACAGTGCTGATTTGAGGCACCTCTCTCAAGCTAGACTCATCAGAACCTTCTCTGAGACTTTTTTACAGGAACTATCAAGAAAACATTCTCTATTAGGGTTACTAAAAACGGAGGGAGGCCAAATCTGGAATTTCCAGTGCAGAAACTCTGGAATTCTCATCCTGCCTACTATGTGGCTCTTACAGGTAAACATAGTCAGAACCCTAACGTCCTTTCAGTCCTTAGACCTAGTCCTACCTGAAATAATGACCATCCCTGGGTTTAAGAGTAATGCAAACAAATTTTCTTTATTGCTTTACTAGTTTGCTTTACATTTCTGTCACTTTCAGTTTAGGAGTGTCTATGAATTTAGGGTCTTTGTCCTGTAGGCTGGCTGATACTATGCAATGTTTTCTTTCATCCGTGATATTCAAAGTCAGTTGTGAAAGACCTTCAGTTTCTGGTAAAGGAACTGGCCATCTGAAACCACCAATGGGGTAAGTGTAACAATTCCGGTGTTTTTCTCCCTTTTGTGTCAACACTGTGGCTAACCCAAAGAAGAATCAAATTCACTTATCCTATCTATAAATAAGTTTCCCTTTAAAGCAGGATTTCTTTTGTGGAAAATAAATTGAAAAGGAAGCAATTTATCCTATCCAATTTTCCTCTATTACCCAGGGCAGACACTCTTTTCACTTCCACAGAATGAAAAGGGCATCTGAGAAAGACTCTAGGAAGTCTCCCTACAGTTAGCATTCTTTTCTACTGTAAAGAATGAATTCAGCCAGACTTCTGGAGTGTAAAATGAATAGGTGAAGGAAGGCAATCACTTTAAGGGGAAAAAGTTGGTGACTCAAAGAGTGAGAGAAAAGCATAACTGGAATAAGAAAATAAACTGGATAAGAGAGAAGAAAACTGAAACAGAAAAATAACCTTATTTAGAATTTTCTTTGTTGTTCTTTGCCTTAACTTACATGTAAAAAATTTATTTATCAATTCCATAATCATTCATCCATTAAAAACAAACAACAAAGTCCTATAAAGCCTATTCCGACCTAGGCAGAGGCTAAATGCTGAGGATGCAATAAGGAATAAGATACCCATAACACCATCTATATTTATAAAAATCAAAGTTTGATTGTAGGCAGGATTGAGGAGAGGAGAGAAATAGGTGAGGGAGATTAAGGGGTGCAAACTTCCACTTACAAAATAAGTCTCGGGTATGAAATTTACAGTGTGGGAAATATGGTTGATAATTATGTAATATCTGTGTATAGTAACAGATGTTAACTAAGTTTAATATAGTGATAATTTTTAGCATATTATATATAATATATAACATTTTATACACATATATTGTATAATAATATAATCTAGTATTATAATGCATAATTATGTGATCTATTATATGTAATAGATTACTTGTGTATGTATCTTTATATATAAATTTGGACTGAGCAACTTCACTTTCACTTTTCACTTTCATGCATTGGAGAAGGAAATGGCAACCCACTCCAGTGTTCTTGCCTGAAGAATCCCAGGGATAGGGGAGCCTGGTGGGCTGCCATCTCTGGGGTCGCACAGAGTCAGACACGACTGAAGCGACTTAGCAGTAGCAGTAGCAATACTGAAAAAAGCAGTATTACACATTCTTTTCAAGCATATACTGAACATCACTAAAAATCATCAACTGGTCTTCCCAGGTGTCTTCAGATCAGATCAGTCGCTCAGTTGTGTCCAACTCTTTGCGACCCCATGAATCACAGCACGCCAGGCCTCCCTGTCCAACACCAACTCCCGGAGTTCATTCAGACTCACGTCCATCGAGTCAGTGATGCCATCCAGCCATCTCATCCTCTGTCGTCCCCTTCTCCTCCTGCCCCCAATCCCTCCCAGCATCAGAGTCTTTTCCAATGAGTCAACTCTTCACATCAGGTGGCCAAAGTACTGGAGTTTCAGCTTTAGCATCATTCCTTCCAAAGAAATCCCAGGGCTGATCTCCTTCAGAATGGACTGGTTAGATCTCCTTGCAGTCCAAGGGACTCTCAAGAGTCTTCCCCAACACCACAGTTCAAAAGCATCAATTCTTTGGCACTCACCTTTCTTTATAGTCCAACTCTCACATCCATACATGACCACAGGAAAAACCATAGCCTTGACTAGACAGACCTTTGTTGGCAAAGGAATGTCTGTACTTTTGAATATGCTATCTAGGTTGGTCATAACTTTCCTTCCAAGGAGTAAGCATCTTTTAATTTCATGGCTGCAGTCACCATCTGCAGTGATTTTGGAGCCCAGAAAAATAAAGTCTGACACTGTTTCCACTATTTCCCCATCTATTTCCCATGAAGGGATGGGACCAGATGCCATGATCTTCGTTTTCTGAATGTTGAGCTTTAAGCCAACTTTTTCACTCTCCTCTTTCACTTTCATCAAGAGGCTTTTTAGTTCCTCTTCATTTTCTGCCATAAGGGTGGTGTCATCTGCATATCTGAGGTGATTGATATTTCTCCTGGCAGTCTTGATTCCAGCTTGTGTTTCTTCCAGTCCAGAGTTTCTCATGATGTACTCTGCATAGAAGTTAAATAAACAGGGTGACAATATACAGCCTTGATGAACTCCTTTTCCTATTTGGAACCAGTCTGTTGTTCCATGTCCAGTTCTAACTGTGGCTTCCTGACCTGCATACAAATTTCTCAAGAGGCAGGCCAGATGGTCTGGTATTCCCATCTCTTTCAGAATTTTCCACAGTTTATTGTGATCCACACAGTCAAAGGCTTTGGCTTAGTCAATAAAGCAGAAATAGATGTTTTTCTGGAACTCTCTTGCTTTTTCCATGATCCAGCAGATGTTGGCAATTTGATCTCTGGTTCCTCTGCCTTTTCTAAAACCAGCTTGAACATCAGGAAGTTCGTGGTTCACATATTGCTGAAGCCTGGCTTGGAGAATTTTGAGCATTACTTTACTAGCCTGTGAGATGAGTGCAATTGTGCGGTCATTTGAACATTCTTTGGCATTACCTTTCTTAGGGATTGGAATGAAAACTGACCTTTTCCAGTCCTGTGGCCACTGCTGAGTTTTCCAAATTTGCTGGCATATTGAGTGCAGCTGGTAAAGAATTCACCTGCCAATACAGGAGACGCAAGAGAAGTGAGTTTGATCACTGGATCCCCTGGAGAAGGAAACAACAGCCCACTCCAGTATTCTTGCCTGGAGAATCCCATAGACAGAGGAGCCTGGTGGGCTGCACTCGAGCAACTGAATACACCCATCCTCAGCATTTAGCGTTAGATCACAGGCAAGTTTCAACAATTACAGAAAAACTGAAATCCCGGTAGTTTGTTTGGGTCATTATAACAAAATACCATAAACTGAAAGTAGTCAAAGTGAAAGTTGCTCAGTCGTGTCCGACTCTTTGCAACCCCATGGACTATACAGTCCATGGAATTCTCCAGGCCAGAATACTGGAGTGAGTAGCCTTTCCCTTCTCCAGGGGATCTTCCCAACCCAGGGATCGAACCCAGGTCTCCTGCATTGCAGGTGGATTCTTTACGAGCTGAGCCACAGAGGAAGCCCACCTGGGTGGCCTTCCCAGAAGGCCACAGAAATTTATTACCCAAGTTCTAGAGGCTAAGTCCAAGATCAAGATACCAGAAGTTTCACTGTCTGCTGAGAGTCTGTTTTCTGGTTCACTGTGTCCTCATATGGTATAAAGGTCATGGTGATCATACTGAAATGTATAGAAATACAGAATCACTATATTGTACCAGGGATTAAATAGTGTTGTATGTCAATTATATTTCAAAACAAATAAACAAATAGACTCATAGAAGAAGAGGTCAGATTTGTGGTTATCAGAGGTAGGAGATGGGGGAGGGGTAACTGGATGAAGGTGCTTAAAAGGAAGAAACGCCCAGTTATAAGGTAAATAAGTCCTAGCAATGTAATGTGCAACATGATAAACATAATCAATGCTGCTGCATTGTCATCCATACCAGCCCCTGAGAGCTAAAGTATGCTTGTGTTAATTTATCCCTGTGTTTGTTTCTAAAGCACCTGGCATTTGACAGAGATGTTTTCCATCTGTGCTTTAAGAGAAATGCTGTGGTCAACTGCTCTGAACCAGCTGGCTCTGATTTAATCACAGAAACATACCTGAGCAGATGAGACCTGGAGGTATCCGAAAGTTACCTTTGCTTCATTACCATGCTAAGATCTCTGCCCAAGGAGGGATTTGTTCTCTGCTAGGCACAATTTGTACCATGTGCAAAGAATTGTGGAAGACTGTGTGAGCCCCAGCTGCCCCTGGCTGCTCAAGGAAATCTATCTCCACCACTTTTCTAGAGCCCTGATGACAGGTCTCCCTCCTACCCCTGAAAATTTCCTTGGGAAGAAGGTGTTTTTAGAGCATGAACTCTCTCTTCTCCATTCCTTGGTCAATGAATAAAGTTTCTGCTCTGCTATACCAAACTCCGTTTCCTTTGATTGGCATTTACAACTCCAGGCAAAGGACCCAAATTAAAGGATCATTGATCCATCAGGGATTGGTAAAGTATGTTATATATAAAAGCTGATAAGACAGTAAATCTTAAGAATTCTCATCACAAGGGAAAAATATATCTACACATCTATAAATATATCTATTTCTTTAATTTTGTTTCTATATGAGATGATGGATGCCCGCTGAACTTACTGTGGTAATCATTTCCTGATATTCGTTTTCATTTCAAATCATTATGCTGCACAGCTGAAACTTACAGAGCATCCTGTATCAATTATATATCAATAAAACATAGAAAAAAAAAGTTTAAATAAAGACCAGATGAGTTTAAAAAAAAATTGATTGTAGGAAGGAAAGAGAAATGAATAGCAAGAGTCCACTGTATCATTGTGTTGATGTTCTCCTAATCCCAGGAGGGTGCTTAGGCCATTCTGAAACCAACCAAGAAGGAAGCTTGGAGGACAGGACACTTGACTCAGACCTGAGGGTCTCAGTGTTGTGGTGAGCTGCTTTTCTGACAACAGAGTTAAGCAAGAGAACTCTGCTGGGAATGGCCTGAACCTGAAGTTTGGTGGGTTAGGGGGTGCATAAGTGACCCAAAAACCAGATGTAGACGTAGGAAAGGGAGCTGGACTTGGCCCAAGATGATCACCCGAAAGGGTGTGGTGACTTCAGCAAAAGGGTGGGTCGCCTGAATCCTAAAAACTATCAAAGAAAAACAAAGCCAGATGCTAGTTAAAGTGGTAAGGACAAATTTTAATTAGTATTACACTATTGCCATAGGCGGAGAAGGCAGTGGCACCCCACTCCAGTACTCTTGCCTGAAAAATCCCATGGGCAGAGGAGCCTGGTGGGCTGCAGTCCACGGGGTTGCGAAGAGTCGGACACGACTGAGCGACTTCACTTTCACTTTTCACTTTCCTGCATTGGAGAAGGAAATGGCAACCCACTCCAGTGTTCTTGCCTGGAGAATCCCAGGGACAGGGGAGCCTGGTGGGCTGCCGTCTATGGGGTTGCACAGAGTCGGACACGACTGAAGTGACTTAGCATTGCCATAGGGAGAAGATTCCAGTGTAAACTGAACCCAACTTTTAGTGGAATTTGTGCAGAGGTGGCTGGGCAGTTAAAGGGGAGAAAATGGAATAGGGAGAGGGGAGGGCCTTAGCAGAGTCAGGGAAGTGAAAAATTATAAAAAACTAGAAGGGTGGGGTGGTGCCTGTGAAACCCATCTGTGTTTGTTAGTTGGCCCTTATCAAAGTCTCTTCTCCCACAGAGAGGGAGGCAAGGCTCTATCTTCAGGTGTTGGCCGCAACAGTCAATTCTTTTGGCAGCATGGAGTTTTCTAGGGAGGCACTTGAAGGGAGTGAGACTCATCCTAGGGATATGGCCTTGAGCTGTTAGAAACTATGTTTGTGTTTGTTCTAATCTTTGCAGGCCAAGGTTGAGGCCTACTCAAGAGAGGGCTCAGAAGTGCCTGGCTGAAATGTAGTCCAGAAGAGAAACTTCGTCAAAACTCATGTGAAAGTGACAGTGAAAATACTGCCCAAGATATTGTACTGAGACAGACAAGGGCCATTCTAGAGAGTTGAAGGGGCTTCCCAGGTGGCGCTAGTAAAGAAACTGCCTGCCAGTGCAGGAGACTTAAGAGACGTGGATTAGATCCCTGGGTCGGGAAGATCCTTTGGAGGAGGGCATGGCAACCCACTCTAATATTCTTGCCTGGACAGAGGAGCCTGAAGGGCTATAGTCCATAGGGTCGCAAAGAGTCAGACACGACTGAAATGACCTAGCACGCAGCAGGAGTAGAGTTTAAACATAAGGCTGCAAAGGAATAAGGGTTGTTTTCTGTTTACACTGGTCCAATTTTAATAGTTTAGTAAACTATTCACACGCATTCATCCAGTACCTCCTCTTCCAAATGTCCCTTTAGAATGAATCTATTTGCATATTCAAAGGGTAAGGTGCTTATGCAAGTGTTTATGCTTAAATGTAAATGTATAAGAAGTCTCCTGGTTTTCATGATGCTCTTAAAGGTCTATTGATCCCAAAGTAAAAAAAAAAAAAAAATCTTACCCTAGGCTAATGGGTCTAAGCTCTACATATCTACACCCTCCTCCCTTTTTAAATAATAAGTGTTTTGTGTCACCCCCTTTACTTTAAAAAACTGGAAGTAATTTGTAATAAAACACACAGTTGGATGTGTAAATGCTTAGTCACAGTTTTACTGGAATGCATAATGGAATCGTCATATGTCTGTAGTGTTAAAAAATAAGACAACAGGCCCAAAATGGAATCAGTTATGCCAAGGCCCATGTTGCCAAACCAAAACCTAATTACAGTTTCTGTTCTCCCAGAAATGGAATCTTAAACTAGTTAATCAAGAATCATCTGATCAGCACCAGTTGGGTAAACTGCTTGACAGACTCCTGCCATCAACTGAAGGAAAGTAACCCTGCAATGCTTTTATTTTTTTGCCTCCTCTAACTTCCTTGTTCCTCCACCCTTCTACGGATGAATCTTTCATGTTGTACAGCTCCTCGGAGCTCTTTTCTATCTGCTAGATTGGATGCTGCCCAATTCTAAGCATTTTTTGCCCAAACTTAAAATTTTTTATATAGCTCAGTAATTTCTTAACAGTTTCTGTATGTGGAATTTTTGACTGCAAAAGCTATAAATGCACACTAAAACAAGTGTATTATTTTGATTTAAAAAACATTAGCTGACATGTTACTACTGGTATTATTTCAAAAGTTCTGAATGTTTTTTGGTAACGTTCTGCATAAAAGGAGGTATAATTTTCCTTCAGTATATTCAGTAGCTGCAATCCCAGAAAATTCAACGTACATTACAGTCAAGCAAGAAATATTTGGTGTTTATCTTTTAAAAGAAGTTACATTGATTACATTTAGCTTTACTAAATGCTATCTTTGTAACGCTCAAAAAACACTATCACAAATTTCCAGCTCACCCTCAGGGGACTATCCTGCCCTTGGGTGCTATTGCTCTGGGAGGGCCCTTTAAGGTCATCTAGTCCCACTTCTCCCTCTGGCCTTTTCAGTTCCTGCCTCCCCCTCCCTCCTACCTTTCCAGTTTAAGGGGAATTTCTGGATTAAAGAGAAACCACTTTGTAGTATTTTTCTTTTAGAAAAATTGAGAAGATCTTGACATCTGATCATCTTACACAGAAAGCCAAATCTTGATTATGTTTTAGATGCTTTGTGTGTGCTTGGTCGCTCAGTCCTGTCTGACCCATGAACTGTAGCCCGCCAGGCTCCTCTGTTGATGGGATTGCCAGGCAAGTATACTGGAGTGGGTAGCCATTCCCTTCTTCAAGGGATTGTCACAACCCAGGGATCGAACCTGGGTCTCCTGCATTGCAGGCAGATACTTTACCATCTGAGCCACCAGAGGAAGCCTAAAACTCCCCAAGTCACCCAGGTTCTCAACCCTCCCTTTTTAGTGATTTTGCTTTTAGGAGATTCTCTGTCTGTATTTGGGGACTCTCCTGCAGAAAATCCCAGAACCATGCTGACTGACCTTATTACAGATTTACCTGTCTCCGTTTCAGGTCCCTTGGAGCAGCATATTTTCTCACGTCAGCTTCTCTCATCTTCGTCAACTCTGACCCCCAAACCCTCTAACCAATTCCACTCCAGCTGAATGTCAGCTGAATGTTTCTTGGTAAAGTTCCTACCTCAGTTCCTACTTCAGTGAGAAAAAGTTGTATAATCCTTCCATTTCCTTGCTTTTCTCACCTGCCAAAGCAACAGCTTTCTACAGTAGCATGCATCCTGGCACCCTGTTATGGAGGACAAGGTGGAATGCTGAAGGAAGGTTTCTACTGCCAAGCAGGAGGATGCCAACCCAGCTGAGTGTGGTCTCCAGTGGATGAAATTGGAGAGAGAGAAAATGGAGTCCTATTTTAAAGCCAAAAGCCACAGTCCCTACCATGTTTTAGGACAGTGTTGCTGTGCCCAAGGACTGGGTGGGGCTGGAGGACATTTGCCTGAGGAGCTTAACTTTCAGCAGCTTCTGCTTCCAGCTAGCTGGTCAAGCGCGATTTGAAACCTCCTTTCCTGGTGGCTCAGATGGTAAAGCGTCTGCCTACAATGTGGGAGACCTGGGTTCAATCCCTGGGTCGGGAAGATCCGCTGGAAAAGGAAATGGCAACCCACTCCGGTACTCTTGCCTGGAAAATACCTTGGACGGAGAAGCCCGTAGGCTACAGCCTGTGGGGTTGCAAAGAGTCAGACGGGACTTCCCTTTCACTTTCCTTCTTGGACTTCCCTGGTGGCTCAGAGGGTAAAAGCATCTGCTTACAATGTGGGAGACCCGGGTTCGGTCCCTGTGTTGGGAATATCCCCTGGAGAAGGCAATGGCACCTCACTCCAGTACTCTTGCCTGGAAAATCCCATGGACAGAGGAGCCTGGTAGGCTACAGTGTATGGGGTCGCTAAGAGTCAGACACGACTGAGTGACTTCACTAGTCATTGATATTTTGCTTTCAGATGCCACCACTTTAACCTTCATAAAATGCTTAGATGGTTGGTCCATTTTCCCTTCACTAAGAAATGGGTTTTTTTTTTTAGGATTTGAAATAGCTCAACTGGAATTCCATCACCTCCACTAGCTTTGTTCATAGTGATGCTTGCTAAGGCCCACTTGACTTCACATTCCAGGATGTCTGGCTCTAGGTCAGTGATCACACCATCGTGATTATCTGGGTCATGAAGATCTTTTTTGTACAGTTCTTCTGTGTATTCTTGCCATCTCTTCTTAATATCTTCTGCTTCTGTTAGGTCCATACCATTTCTGTCCTTTATTGTGCCCATCTTTGCATGAAATGTTCCCTTGGTATCTCTGATTTTCTTGAAGAGATCTCTAGTCTTTCCCATTCTGTTGTTTTCCTCTATTTCTTTGCATTGATCGCTTAAGAAGGCTTTCTTATCTCTTCTTGCTATTCTTTGGAACTCTGCATTCAGATGCTTATATCTTTCCCTTGCTCCTTTGCTTTTTGCTTCTCTCCTTTTCACAGCTATTTGTAAGGCCTCCCCAGACAGCCATTTTACTTTTTTGCCTTTCTTTTCCATGGGGATGGTCTTGATCCCTGTCTCCTGTACAATGTCACGAACCTCAGTCCATAGTTCATCAGGCACTCTATCTATCAGATCTAGGCCCTTAAATCTATTTCTCACTTCCACTGTATAATCATAAGGGATTTGATTTAGGTCATACCTGAATGGTCTAGTGGTTTTCCCTACTTTCTTCAATTTAAGTCTGAATTTGGCAATAAGGAGTTCATGATCTGAGCCACAGTCGGCTCCTGGTCTTGTTTTTGCTGACTGTATAGAGCTTCTCCATCTTTGACTGCAAAGAATATAATCAATCTGATTTCAGTGTTGACCATTTGGTGATGTCCATGTGTAGAGTCTTCTCTTGTGTTGTTGGAAGCAGCCACAGGACTGGAAAAGGTCAGTTTTCATTCCAATCCCAAAGAAAGGCAATGCCAAAGAATGCTTAAACTACTGCATAATTGCACTCATCTCACAGGCTAGTAAAGTAATGCTCAAAATTCTCCAAGCCAGGCTTCAGCAATATGTGAACCATGAACTTCCTGATGTTCAAGCTGGTTTTAGAAAAGGCAGAGGAACCAGAGATCAAATTGTCAACATCTGCTGGATCATGGAAAAAGCAAGAGAGTTGCAGAAAAACATCTATTTCTGCTTTATTGACTATGCCAAAGCCTTTGACTGTGTGGATCACAATAAACTGTGGAAAGAGATGGGAATACCAGACCACCTGATCTGCCTCTTGAGAAATCTGTATGCAGGTCAGAAAGCAACAGTTAGAACTGGACATGGAACAACAGACTGGTTCCAAATAGGAAAAGGAGTACGTCAAGGCTGTATATTGTCACCCTGCTTATTTAACTTATATGCAGAGTACATCATGAGAAACTCTGGACTGGAAGAAACACAAGCTGGAATCAAGACTGCCGGGAGAAGTCTCAATAACCTCAGATATGCAGATGACACCACCCTTATGGCAGAAAGTGAAGAGGAACTCAAAAGCCTCTTGATGAAAGTGAAAGTGGAGAGTGAAAAAGTTGGCTTAAAGCTGAACATTCAGAAAACAAAGATCATGGCATCTGGTCCCATCACTTCATGGGAAATAGATGGGGAAACAGTGGAAACAGTGTCAGACTTTATTTTTGGGGGCTCCAAAATCACTGCAGATGGTGAATGCAGCCATGAAATTAAAAGACGCTTACTCCTTGGAAGGAAAGTTATGACCAACCTACATAGCATATTCAAAAGCAGAGACATTCCTTTGCCAACAAAGGTCCATCTAGTCAAGGCTATGGTTTTTCCTGTGGTCATGTATGGATGTGAGAGTTGGACTATGAAGAAGGCTGAGTGCCGAAGAATTGATGCCTTTGAACTGTGGTGTTGGAGAAGACTCTTGAGAGTCCCTTGGACTGCAAGGAGATCTAACCAGTCCATTCTGAAGGAGATCAGCCCTGGGATTTCTTTGGAAGGAATGATGCTAAAGCTGAAACTCCAGTACTTTGGCCACCTGATGTGAAGAGTTGACTCATTGGAAAAGACTTTGATGCTGGGAGGGATTGGGGGCAGGAGGAGAAGGGGACGACAGAGGATGAGATGGCTGGATGGCATCACTGACTTGATGGACGTGAGTCTTGGCTTGGCGTGCTGCGATTCATGGGGTTGCAGAGTCGGACACGACTGAGCGACTGAACTGAACTGAACTGAAGAGATGGGTACTGACATTTAAGAGTAACCTCCAGGTGGTTAAATTATGAGTAATTATTTTACTATTTTGTATCTTCCAGATTTCAAACAATAAACAGGTATTGTGTGGTTTCATTTTTAACTTTGAGATGGTAAAAGTACAGAATAGTGCAGACAAAAACATAATACTTATGTTTCCATAATCTTAAGTTCATCTATAACATTTATATTAATAATTTACCAAGTAATATAAAATGAGTAACAGTTACAGAATGGAAGCATGAGATGACACACTTATCTGACAGGCTCAAATCCGCCAGGTGGGCTTTCAGCATGACCTCCACTCTTTGTGCTGCTGATTTTTCTTTTTTCTGGTTAGAAATAAAATAAAACTTTATCTTGTAGAACATAAAAAGCCAGAATGACAGCGGAATCTGAAGAAAGAGATCATTACTAAATGACTACTTCTCTGAGTACACAGGTTCTTTTGGAATGATAGAAATGTCTTAGAACTAGATTGACTGCACAATTATTTAACTTCTTTATTTTTTTATCATTGTGTTTTTAGTCTTCTGGCTATGCCCCTCAGCATGTGGGATCTTAGTTTCTGAACCAAGGATTGAACCTGCACCCCCTGCATTGGCAGCATGATGTCTTAACCACGGGACCACCAGCGAAGTCCCGTATTTCACTTCTTGATTTGCATACAGTCTATCAACACATTCTACTTTCAGCTTTCTGATAAATAAGGAGTGACTAAGAAGGAAAGAAAAAGAAAACATGAGTTGCCTTATATTTCCTTTTCCTTTTATGCCACCATTCACTTGGCTATGCAAGAAATTGGGCTTCTCAGGTGGCTCAGTTGGTAAAGAAGCCACCTACAATGCAGGAGACATGGGTTCGATCCCTGGGTTGGGAAGATCCCCTGGAAAAGGAAATGACAACCCACTCCAGTATTCTTGCCTGGGAAATCCCATGGACAGAAGAATCTGGCAGGCTACAGTCCATGGGGCTGCAAAGAATCAGACATGACTTAGTGACTAAACCACCACCACAATACAAGGATTATTGTTTCTTAGAACACCACTGCCTTTTTTTTTTTTTTTTTCCTGTTTTGGAAACTAGTTCCAGTTCAAGCAGATAACCTGGGCTCTGGGGGCTTCATTCCTTACTCAGTCATAGATGCAGTATGCTATCTTGCCCTTGGTTTGAGTCTTATGGAACGTTCACACATTGTGAACCCATGGAAATTTTGTGACCATGGGCCTCACAAATTGTATGTGCAAACAGAACAGCAACAAGTAGCAGACACATCTATTGTACATATCTCTTCTGTTGACACACAGGCTTCATTGTCTCAACAAATTTCTCTTGCAAAACACAAGTTCAAAGATAAAATTTTTAAGAATTTCAAGACTGTGACAGCAGAGCATTAGACTCTTTGGGAGCTCATTATCCCATGTAACTGTATAGGCTGTATGTCCAGGAAGCCCACTCTCATTCCAGAGCTCAGATTCAGCCTTCTCAGCACATTGACCAGGTCCTGAGCAAAAAGAAGAGCCTGGGAAATTACTGTGATATTTGGCGACATCATTTGGAATCAAAATAAATTTTTAAAATCATTTTACTTTAGTATGGGATAGAATATTTAATAGAATTATGGGTCAAAAATTTAGATATTGCTAACTGGCAACTCTCTCCCTTAACTCCTGTCACTGTTTGATTTTCTAATTTCTGTTTCTTTATATATTCTATTTCTCTAGTTTAAATTGAAATATAATTGACTTTTAGTACAAAACACAGATCTTAAGTGTACAGTTGACTGACTTTTTACCTATATATCCAACTATGTATGTATAGGTACAATATGGAAAGTTCCATACCCAAGCAAATTCTCTTGTACCCATTAACAGTCAGTAGCCACCAATCACTATCCAAAGTTTGTGTTCTTTGCCTATTTGGCTTTTCTAGAACTTCACAAAAACAAAAGAAACAAAAAGTAATTAAAAACAACAACAGCAAGAAAATAATTTTAAAAAAGAGAAAACAGAGTATTTGTTTGTGTAATGTTTTTTAAGATTCATCCATGCTGTTGCAGGTAGAAATTGTTCATCCATTCCAGTGTTAATGGACGTTTGGGTTGTTTCCCAAAATTCTCCAAGCCAGGCTTCAGCAATATGTGAACCGTGAACTTCCTGATGTTCAAGCTGGTTTTAGAAAAGGCAGAGGAACCAGAGATCAAATTGCCAACATCCGCTGGATCATGGAAAAAGCAAGAGAGTTCCAGAAAAACATCTATTTCTGCTTTATTGACTATGCCAAAGCCTTTGACTCTGTGGATCACAATAAACTGTGGAAAATTCTGAAAGAGATGGAATACCAGACCACCTGATCTGCCTCTTGAGAAATCTGTATGCAGGTCAGAAAGCAACAGTTAGAACTGGACATGGAACAACAGACTGGTTCCAAATAGGAAAAGGAGTACGTCAAGGCTGTATATTGTCACCCTGCTTATTTAACTTCTATGCAGAGTACATCATGAGAAACTCTGGACTGGAATAAGCACAAGCTGGAATCAAGACTGCTGGGAGAAATCTCAATAACCTCAGATATGCAGATGACACCACCCTTATGGCAGAAAGTGAAGAGGAACTCAAAAGCCTCTTGATGAAAGTGAAAGTGGAGAGTGAAAAAGTTGGCTTAAAGCTGAACATTCAGAAAACAAAGATCATGGCATCTGGTCCCATCCCTTCATGGGAAATAGATGGGGAAACAGTGGAAACAGTGTCAGACTATTTTTCTGGGCTCCAAAATCTCTACAGCCATCTCATCCTCTGTCGTACCCTTCTCCTACTGCCCCCGATCCCTCCCAGCATCAGAGTCTTTTCCAGTGAGTCAACTCTTCGCATCAGGTGGCCAAAGTACTGGAGTTTCAGCTTTAGCATCATTCCTTCCAAAGAAATCCCAGGGCTGATCTCCTTCAGAATGGACTGGTTAGATCTCCTTGCAGTCCAAGGGACTCTCAAGAGTCTTCTCCAACACCACACTTCAAAAGCATCAATTCTTCGGCGCTCAGCCTTCTTCACAGTCCAACTCTCACATCCATACATGACCACAGGAAAAACCATAGCCTTGACTAGACGGACCTTTGTTGGCAAAGGAATGTCTCTGCTTTTGAATATGCTATCTAGGTTGGTCATAACTTTCCTTCCAAGGAGTAAGCGTCTTTTAATTTCATGGCTGCAATCACCATCTGCAGTGATTTTGGAGCCCCCAAAAATAAAGTCTGACACTGTTTCCACTGTTTCCCCATCTATTTCCCATGAAGGGATGGGACCGGATGCCATGATCTTAGTTTTCTGAATGTTGAGCTTTAAGCCAACTTTTTCACTCTCCTCTTTCACTTTCATCAAGAGGCTTTTGAGTTCCTCTTCACTTTCTGCCATAAGGGTGGTGTCATCTGCATATCTGAGGTTAGATTTCTCCCGGCAGTCTTGATTCCAGCTTGTGTTTCTTCCAGTCCAGAGTTTCTCATGATGTACTCTGCATATAAGTTAAATAAGCAGGGTGACAATATACAGTCTTGACGTACTCCTTTTCCTATTTGGAACCAGTCTGTTGTTCCATGTCCAGTTCTAACTGTTGCTTTCTGACCTGCATACAGATCTCAAGAGGCAGATCAGGTGGTCTGGTATTCTCACCTCTTTCAGAATTTTCCACAGTTTATTGTGATCCACAGAGTCAAAGGCTTTGGCATAGTCAATAAAGCAGAAATAGATGTTTTTCTGGAACTCTCTTGCTTTTTTCCATGATCCAGCGGATGTTGGCAATTTGATCTCTGGTTCCTCTGCCTTTGCTAAAACCAGCTTGAACATCAGGAAGTTCACGGTTCACATATTGCTGAAGCCTGGCTTGGAGAATTTTGAGCATTACTTTACTAGCCTGTGAGATGAGTGCAATTGTGCGGTAGTTTGAGCATTCTTTGGCATTGCCTTTCTTTGGGATTGGAATGAAAACTGAACTTTTCCAGTCCTGTGGCCACGGCTGAGTTTTCCAAATTTGCTGGCATATTGAGTGTAGCACTTTCATAGCATCATCTTTCAGGATTTGAAATAGCTCAACTTGATTTCCATCACCTCCACTAGCTTTGTTCGTAGTGATGCTTTCTAAGGCCCACTTGACTTCACATTCCAGGATGTCTGGCTCTGGGTCAGTGATCACATCATCGTGATTATCTGGGACATGAAGATCTTTTTTGTACAGTTCTTCTGTGTATTCTTGCCATCTCTTCTTAATATCTTCTGCTTCTGTTAGGTCCATACCATTTCTGTCCTTTATCGAGCCCATCTTTGCATGAAATGTTCCTTTGGTATCTCTGATTTTCTTGAAGAGATCTCTAGTCTTTCCCATTCTGTTGTTTTCCTCTATTTCTTTGCATTGATCGCTTAAGAAGGCTTTCTTATCTCTTCTTGCTATTCTTTGGAACTCTGCATTCAAATGCTTATATCTTTCCTTTTCTCCTTTGCTTTTTGCTTCTCTTCTTTTCACAGCTATTTGTAAGGCCTCCCCAGACAGCCTTTTTGCTTCTTTGCATTTCTTTTCCATGGAGATGGTCTTAATCCCTGTGTCGTGTACAATGTCACGAACCTCAGTCCATAGTTCATCAGGCACTCTATCAGATCTAGGCCCTTAAATCTATTTCTCACTTCCACTGTATAATCATAAGGGATTTGATTTAGGTCATACCTGAGTGGTCTAGTGGTTTTCCCTACTTTCTTCAATTTAAGTCTGAATTTGGTAATAAGGAGTTCATGATCTGAGCCACAGTCAGCTCCCGGTCTTGTTTTTGTTGACTGAATAGAGCTTCTCCATCTTTGGCTGCAAAGAATATAATCAATCTGATTTCAGTGTTGACCATCTGGAGATGTCCATGTGTAGTGTCTTCTCTTGTGTTGTTTGAAGAGGGTGTTTGCTATGACCAGTGCATTTTCTTGGCAAAACTTTATTAGTCTTTGCCCTGCTTCATTCCATATCCCAAGGCCAAATTTGCCTGTTACTCCAGGTGTTTCTTGACTTCATACTTTTGCATTCCAGTCCCCTATAATGAAAAGGACATCTTTTTTGGGTGTTAGTTCTAAAAGGTCTTGTAGGTTCATAGAACCGTTCAACTTCAGCTTCTTCAGTGTTACTGGTTGGGGCATAGACTTGGATTACTGTGATACTGAATGGTTTGCCTTGGAAATGAACAGAGATCATTCTGTCATTTTTGAGATTGCATTTTTGCAATTGTACTGCATTTCAGACTCTTTCGTTGACCATGATGGCTACTCCATTTCTTCTGAGGGATTCCTGCCCGCAGTAGTAGATATAATGGTCATCTGAGTTAAATTCACCCATTCCAGTCCATTTGAGTTCGCTGATTCCTAGAATGTCGACATTCACTCTTGTCATCTCTTTTTTGACCACTTCCAATTTGCCTTGTTTCATAGCCCTGACATTCCAAGTTCCTACGCAATATTGTTCTTTACAGCATCGGAGCTTGCTTCTATCACATCCACAGCTGGGTATTCTTTTTCCTTTGGCTCCATCCCTTCATTCTTTCTGTTTCTCCGCTGTTCTCCAGTAGCATATTGGGCATCTACTGACCTGGGGAGTTTCTCTTTCAGTATCCTATCATTTTGCCTTTTCATACTGTTCATGGGGTTCTCAAGGCAAGAATACTGAAGTGGTTTGCCCTTCCCTTCTCCAGTGGACCACATTCTGTCAGATCTCTCCACCATGACCCACCCGTCTTGGGTTGCCCCACGGGCATGGCTTAGTTTCATTGAGTTAGACAAGGCTGTGGTCCTAGTGTGATTAGGTTGACTAGTCTCCTGTGAGTATGGTTTCAGTGTGTTTGCCCTCTGATGCCCTCTTGCAACACCTACCATCTTACTTGGGTTTCTTTTACCTTGGGCGTGGGGTATCTCCTAACAGCTGCTCCAGCAAAGTGCAGCCGCTGCTCCTTACCTTGGACGAGGGGTATCTCTTCACCATCGCCCTTCCTGACCTTCAAAGTGGGATAGCTCCTCTAGGCCCTCCTATGCCCATGCAGCCACCGGTCCTTGGACGTGGGGTTGGTCCTCCTGGCTGCTGCCCCTGGTCTTGGGCGTGGGGTAGCTCCTCCCGGCCGCCGCCCCTGACCTCGGGCGTGTGGGCGTGGGGTAGCTCCTCATGGCCGTTGCCCCTGGCCTCAGGCATGTCATAGAGTGGCATATATTGTACTTGAGTAGAAATTGCAAGTGGGCTTCCCTGGTGGCTCAGAGGTTAAAGCATCTGCCTCCACTGCAGGAGACCCGGGTTCAATCCCTGGGTCAGGAAGATCCCCTGGAGAAGGAAATGGTAACCTACTCCAGTATTCTTGCCTGGAGAATCCCATGGACAGAGGAGCCTGGCGGGCTACTGTCCACGGGGTCGCAAAGAGTCGGACACGACTGAGAGACTTCACTTCGCCTAAGTAGTTATATAATTTTGCACTCTTGGACTTCCCTGGTGGTCCAGTGGTAAACAGCATGCCAGCATAGGGGATATAGGTTTGATCCCTGGTACAGGAAGATTCCACATGCCACAGAACAACTAAGCCCTTGGGCCACAACCACTGAGTCCAAGCTCTGGAGCCCATGCATTACAACTACTGAAGTTCATGTGCCTAGAGCCCATGATCCACCACAAGCTGCTGCTGCTAAGTCACTTCAGTCGTGTCCGACTCTGTGCGACCCCATAGACGGCAGCCCACCAGGCTCCCCTGTCCCTGGGATTCTCCAGGCAAGAACACTGGAGTGGGTTGCCATTTCCTTCTTCAGTGCATGAAAGTGAAAAGTGAAAGGGAAGTCGCTCAGTCGTGTCTGACTCTGCGACCCCGTGGACTGCAACCCACCAGGCTCCTCCGTCCATGGGATTTTCCAGGCAAGAGTGCTGGATGATCCACCACAAGAGGAGCCACCAAAATGAGAAGCCCAAGCACCGCAACCAGAGAGTAGCCCCCACTTGCTGCAACTAGAGCAAGCCCTCTCAAAGCAGTGAAGACCCAGCATACCCAAAATAAACAAATAAATAAAAATTTAAAACTTTTAAATACTCTAGCAATGTATGAAAATTCTTTTTATTTTTCCTTTTGTTTTGCCTCCTTGCTTCCCCAGCTTCATAATCATTTCCATATAATTGAGAGGAAAGGTCTTAATTTAGGAACAAACTACGTACATGGCTAAGAAGAGGATTTGAAAATCTGAGGGTCCTAAGCAATTAATTCTTCTTTTAAACAATTTATTTACTTTAATTGAAGGCTAATTACTTAACAATATTGTGGTGGTTTTTGCCATACATTGACATTAATCAGCCAGGGGTGCACATGTATACCCCCGTCCCGAACCCCCCTCCCACCTCCCTCCCCATCCCATCCCTCTGGGTTGTCCCAGTGCACTGGCTTTGAGTGCCCTGTCTCATGCATCGAACTCGCACCGCTCATTCTATTTCACATATGGTAGTATACATGTTTCAAAGCTATTCCTCAAATCATCCCACCCTCACCTTCTCCCACAGAGTCCAAAAGTCCATTCTTTACATCTGTGTCTCTTTTGCTGTCTTGCATATAAGATCATTGTTACCATCTTTCTAAATTCCATTTATATGCATTAATATACTGTATTGGTGTTTTTCTTTCTGCTTATTTCACTGTGTATAATAGGCTCCAGTTTCATCCACCTCATTAGAACTGACTCAAATGCATTCTTTTTTATAGTTGAGTAATAATCCATTGTGTATATGTACAAAAGATGCACTCGTGTGTGTGAGTGAGTGTGTTTGTGTGTATGGAGGGAGCATGTGTATTTCATGTGTTCTTAGATAATTCATACTGCCAACTAACTTTAGGAACAAATATTTCTAAAGTTCCCACTCAACTGAGAACTTTAAAAACATCAAGCATATTCCCCTACTCTTCATATTTCAATTTAATCTTAAAATATTAGCCATTCCAGAATAATGCAAGAAATTATTTTATTTAAAACGTTCAGATATTTATCAATGGTGATGATGTGCAACCTACAAGTGACATTTTTAGAAGAGATAACAGATAGTACCAGATAATATTATCTGTTTTTATTGAATTCACTTAATGTTTATTGAGATTCCCAGGTGGCTCAGTGGTAAAGAATCTGCCTGCCAATGCAGGAGACTCAGGAGACACAGGTTTGATCACTGGGTTGGGAAGATTCCCTGGAGGAGGAAATGGCTACCCTCTCCTGTATTCTTTCTGAGAAAATCCCACGGACAGACGAGCCTAGCAGGTTACAGTCCATGGGATCACAAAGAGCCAGACACGACTGAGCACGTTCACACACACACACAATGGTTTATTATTTTAGAGGTCTTAGCGTTTCTTTTTTTCTTCCATAAAATCTTCTTTGTTGGTGAAATAGCTACAACATTTAAGAGGTGAATATACAGGTAAGATAGCATTGTTCGATCTTATGGCAGCACAAATACACGGTTGTGATTATCCCACCTGTCCCAGGTCAGAGGGAAGTTGGGAGAAGGGGCTTTCTGGCCCACAGCAGTGGCTGAGGGACCTGTCCCAGAAGAGGGCAGCCAAGAGCTGAGGAGAGACTCGGTTGAGACTGAGGGTGACTATGAAAGAGACTCTTGTCCATTATGGAAGTTCCCAGAGTCTGGGGCCTGATGAGCTCCAACTTGACTCGACCAGGAATGACGGTTAGTAGTGGAAGCTAGGGTACCAGCTCAGGTACCCCAGAGTGAGATTAAGAGAAAGCAGAAGGTTGCTGGCCTAAATCAAAGTCAACTGAGAGATGATACAAGATCAAGCTCCACAAAAAGAACAGATCGACTCACAAGCTTTTTCTTTTTTTGGCTTTTTCTATTTTTTAATAAAGTATTTTTCCTTTAAAAATATTCACAGTCATTATGATACACTGGAAATTACAACAAAGGTTTGTTCTAAGGATGAATTTGGGGATGCTTTTAGGGCCTGAAGCCAGAAGATAGTTGTGATCTATCACAGTACCAGGCCTTCAAGCTCCCTTGGAGTATGTTTGGGAGTAAGTAAGGGCTAATGCTTAGTTAAAAGCCACCCAGATGTTAACTGAGGCCTTCTATATTTAATAGACAGGATTGGCCTGCTTACTGTGGGAAGTCCAATCCCTCTCTGAGACTGCTGGCAATCTCTGGGAGAGAAGAGGCAAGTGCTGGGTATTACATTCTTGTGGTCACCCTCATCTGTTAAAAGCAAAGCATTTGGACAAATCTTGGCACACTTTACAAATGACCATTATTTCCCTCCTTCATCTTCCTTTCTCCTTCTCTTTTGCTTCTTCCTCCTTCCCCTTGTTACTGTGATGACCTCTGGTTATGAGTTCCTGCTTCCACTGGACACTGGTCAGTTAATAGATTGTTTCACTATTTCTTTTTATTTATTTATTTTATTTTATTTTTAAACTTTTTTTTTTGACATCATTCTCTGCCTTTATTTTTTTTTTAATTTTTTATTCCTTTATTTCTCATGTGTTCCCCATCCTGAACCCTCCTCCCTCCTCCCTCCCCATACCATATTTTTAAACTTTACATAATTGTATTAGTTTTGCCAAATATCAAAATGAATCCATCACAGGTATACATGTGCTCCCCATCCTGAACCCTCCTCCCTCCCCATACCATCCCTCTGGGTCGTCCCAGTGCACTAGCCCCAAGCATCCAGTATCGTGCATTGAACCTGGACTGGCATCTCGTTTCATACATGATATTTTACATGTTTCAATGCCATTCTCCCAAATCTTCCCACCCTCTCCCTCTCCCACAGATTCCATAAGACTGTTCCATACATCAGCGTCACTTTTGCTGTCTCGTACACAGGGTTACTGTTAGCATCTTTCTAAATTCCATATATATGCGTTAGTATACTGTATTGGTGTTTTTCCTTCTGGCTTACTTCACTCTGTATAATAGACTCCAGTTTCATCCACCTCATTAGAACTGATTCAAATGTATTCTTTTTAATGGCTGAGTAATACTCCATTGTGTATATGTACCACAGCTTTCTTATCCATTCATCTGCTGATGGACATCTAGGTTGCTTCCATGTCCTGGCTATTATAAACAGTGCTGCGATGAACATTGGGGTACACGTGTCTCTTTCCCTTCTGGTTTCCTCAGTGTGTATGCCCAGCAGTGGGATTGCTGGATCATAAGGCAGATCTATTTCCAGTTTTTTAAGGAATCTCCACACTGTTCTCCACAGTGGCTGTACTAGTTTGCATTCCCACCAACAGTGTAAGAGGATTCCCTTTTCTCCACACCCTCTCCAACATTTATTATTTGTAGACTTTTGGATCGCAGCCATTCTGACTGGTGTGAAATGGTACCTCATAGTGGTCTTGATTTGCATTTCTCTGATAATGAGTGATGTTGAGCATCTTTTCATGTGTTTGTTAGCCATCTGTATGTCTTCTTTGGAGAAATGCCTATTTAGTTCTTCGGCCCATGTTTCACTATTTCTTACTCAAGTTGTCATGTTCTGCACCAGGCAAATCCATCTGTGAATCTCATTTCCTTTCATAGTTGATACACACTAATAACACTACCACTTCCCTCTCCCCCTCAATACACACAGATGTGTATATATCTGTTAACATGAGATTTTTTTGTTTTATCAGAATTCAGTGCAAATTGAGGGTGACAAATGGAGTATGAGTATTTACAACTCAAAAATGAACTCCTACTGTCCACCTGAAATTATTACAACATTGTTAATCAGCTGTGCTGCTGCTGCTGCTGCTAAGTCACTTCAGTCCAATATAAAATAAATTTTTTAAAAAATGAACTCCTTCCACTTGAAAACTTGATTCTTATTTAAAGTTCTTTTCCCAGGAATTGTTCTATTGGCTTTTCATCCATATAAGGGCTCAGCAACACACTAGCTAGCTTGTTTCTCTTCCTTTCCCCTGGGTGCTATTTCCTCAGCATCCTCTCCTTCCTGGCTTGCAGCCTCCCATGCAAATTCTTAATTCTTTATGCAGAGCACACAGTTCTGGCTGGGGTCTACTTCCAAGCTAAGGTCCGGACCCACTTTTGCATATCCAAACCTATAGAAATACTCAACAAAGCAAAAATGTTCTTATTTGCCATGCTCCATTCTCCTTCTTGGGCTTCCCCAGTGGCTCAGTGGTAAAGAATCCACCTGCCAATGCCAGAGACGTGGGCTTGATCCCTGGGTTGAGAAGACCCCCTGGAGAAGGAAATGGCAGCCCACTCCAGTATTCTTGCCTGGAAAATCCTATGGACAGAGGAGCCTGGCAGGCTGCAGTCCATGGGGTCGCAGAAGAGTCGGACACGACTTAGCAACTAAACAACAACATTCTCCTTACACTGTGGTTGTAAATTTCATTTTCCACTTCTTTTTTGCTCCAGGCAAGTAGAGTGACTGTGTGGATCACAATAAATTCTGTGGAAAATTCTGAAAGAGATGAGAATACCAGACCACCTGACCTGCCTCTTGAGAAATCTGTATGCAGGTCAGGAAGCAATAGTTAGAACTGGACATGGAACAACAGATTGGTTCCAAATAGGAAAAGGAGTACGTCAAGGCTGTATATTGTCACCCTGCTTATTTAACTTATATGCAGAATACATCATGAGACACGCTGGACTGGAAGAAACACAAGCTGGAATCAAGACTGCCGGGAGAAATCTCAATAACCTCAGATATGCAGATGACACCACCCTTATGGCAGAAAGTGAAGAGGAACTCAAAAGCCTCTTGATGAAAGTGAAAGTGGAGAGTGAAAAAGTTGGCTTAAAGCTCAACATTCAGAAAACGAAGATCATGGCATCCGGTCCCATCCCTTCATGGGAAATAGATGGGGAAACAGTGGAAACAGTGTCAGACTTTATTTTTGGGGGCTCCAAAATCACTGCAGATGGTGACTGCAGCCATGAAATTAAAAGACGCTTACTCCTTGGAAGGAAAGTTATGACCAACCTAGATAGCATATTCAAAAGCAGAGACATTACTTTGCCAACAAAGGTCCATCTAGTCAAGGCTATGGTTTTCCTGTGGTCATATATGGATGTGAGAGTTGGACTGTGAAGAAGGCTGAGTGCCAAAGAATTGATGCTTTTGAAGTGTGGTGTTGGAGAAGACTCTTGAGAGTCCCTTGGACTGCAAGGAGATCTAACCAGTCCATTCTGAAGGAGATCAGCCCTGGGATTTCTTTGGGAGGAATGATGCTAAAGCTGAAACTCCAGTACTTTGGCCACCTGATGTGAAGAGTTGACTCACTGGAAAAGACTCTGATGCTGGGAGGGATTGGGGGCAGGAGGAGAAGGGGACGACAGAGGATGAGATGGCTGGATGCCATCACCGACTTGGTGGACATGAGTCTGAGTGAACTCCAGGAGTTGGTGATGGACAGGGAGGCCTGGTGTGCTGTGATTCATGGGGTTGCAAAGAGTTGGACACGACTGAGCGACTGAACTGAACTGAACTGAACTGAACAGGGAGGAAGACACACTGGGAGAGAAGTGGAGCATCCTAGCGAAGAGATTAACATTTGGACAAAAGTATCTGTAGTAACATGGTAGTTTCAGTCTGGAAGCCCCAAACTTAGAGGAATTCAGTTTGTAGGGAATAACACATACTAAGCGCTTCCCTGGTAGCTCAGATGGTAAAACATCTGCCTGCAATGTGGGAGACATGGGTTCGATCCCTTGGTTGGGAAGATCCCCAGGAGAAGGAAATGGCAACCTACTCCAGTACTCTTGCCTGGAAAATTCCATGGATGGAGGAGCCTGGTAGGCTACAGTCCATGGGGTCACAAAGAGCTGGACACGACTGAGCAACTTCACTGCTACTAATACATACTAAGACTTTTATCCAAAGCAGATTAAAGAAAGAGTAGAGACAAGACCCCCAAAATGAAGCTAATAGGTAAGATAATCAACCAATTCCATGTAATTATAGTCTTCACTTGATAGCCATGGGGTATTGGTTCCAAGAGCCCCTGTGGGTACTAAAACTTGGTGGTGCTCAAGTCCCTTATATAAAATGGTGTAGTGCAATTGGTCTCGGTATCCACAGATACAGAGGGCTGACTGCCCTAGGGGACCTGATAAAGCACATCCATATTCCTGGTACCTGTGTTGTGGGGCCAGAAGAAAGGATGTGGAAGAAACCCCAACCTTGAAAAATCCATGTGAAAAGGATTTAAGTAAACAACCTAGCTGCTTGATATGGATTTGAAGACTCTCTGACACTCATGATGTAATCAATATTTCTTCCATTTTGTGAGAAAATATGTGTCATTAAAAACTTATTGCTCTCTATTACTCTTAAGGAAGCCACACTAATCACTCTGCAATTCACTATAAGATAAAGTGTTCCTAATACAACAAGGGTAAAGAAAATATAGTGGTAGTATAACTTCACTGAAAATCTATGGTAACGATAGTATAGCGTTAGTGTAGGCAGACAGACAAAGCAGAGGAACACAATGGAGAGCTTAAAAATATAAACTTGATATTTGACAAATGGCAACCCACTCCAGTGTTCTTGCCTGGAAAATCCCATGGACGGAGGAGCCTGGTGGACTGCAGTCCATGGGGTCTCGAAGAGTCGGACACGACTGAAGCAACTTAGCAGCAGCAGCACCACCACCACAAAACAATCTGGAATGGATAGATAGATGGCTTCTTAGGTAGTATGAGAAAACTGGATCACTGTAGCGACTTCCCTTTCACGTTTCACTTTCATGCATTGGAGAAGGAAATGGCAACCCACTCTACTGTTCTTGCCTGGAGAATCCCCGGGACGGCGAAGCCTGGTGGGCTGCCCTCTATGGGGTCGCACAGAGTCGGACATGACTGAAGCAACTTAGCAGCAGCAGCAGCACCACAAAACAATCTGGAATGAATAAATAGATGGCTTCTTAGGTAGTATGAGAAAACTGGATCACTGTACAAAGAAAAATTGAGCTTGATCCTGCATTTTTACTATATGCTAAGAGGATTCAAACTGGATTTTACAACCTATTAACGTAATAGACTATGAAAGGACTATCTTTATGAACCAGGGGGAAATCTTTTTAAGCAAGACCCCAAAATAATAAACATGAGATAAAGAAATAATTATTATCACTGCATAAAATTTGAAGATTTCTGTTCAATGAAGTATAAACTTAGACAAATGACTAAGAGGAGATATCTATCAGCAATGACTAAAATCTACAGGGCATTAAAACTAAAATATACAACAAGGACCTACTGTATACACAGTGAACTATACTCAATATTTTGTAATAACCTATAAGGGAAAAGAATCTGTAAAAGTATATGTGTGTGTGTGTTTTAAATCACTTTAGGTCTGTCCAACTCTTTGTGACCCCCCACAGACTGCAGCCCACCTCTGTCAGTGGGATTCTCTAGGCAAGAATACTGGAGTGGGTTGCCATTTCCTCCTCCAGGGGATCTTCCTGATCCAGGGATCAAACCCACATCTCATGTCTCCTGCACTGGCAGGCAGATTCTTTACCATTAGCACCACCTGGGAAGCTGTCATAAAAGTATATATGCATATATATATATATATATACACACACATACATTCATATACAACTGAATCACTTTCCTATACACCTGAAACTAACATAAATATTTCAATTAAAAACAAAAAACTAGAGGGATTTCCCCAGTGGTCCAATGGTTAAGACGCTATGCTTCTAATGCAAGGGGCATGGGTTCAATCCCAGGTTGGGAACTACGATCTCACACGATGTGCAGTGCAGCCAAAAGAGAAAAGCTAGAATATACGAAATCAGCAGGAATAAAATTGGAAACTGATTATAAAAATAGATAAAAGATATGAATAGGCAATTTGAAGCAAAGGAAGCCCAAAGGGCTAACAAATAATAAAAAGATACTCAACATCACTAGTAAGCTGATATATCAAAATTGAAGCAAAAATGATACACCAATTTTACAGCCATCAAATTGGCAAAAATTGGAAAAGATGATGCATATCAGTTTGGCAAGGATATGGAGAAGTAATGTAAACTGGTACAGGTATTCTGGAAGGCATTCTGGCAGAATTCAGTAAAAATGTCAGTGCATGCCTCAGACTCACTTATCTCAGGGAATATACATACCAAAGAAATTCTTGCATGGATCTGAAGGAGAGTTATACAGGGACATCTGTTGCAGTGTTTATGGTAGAAGTATGCTAGGGGATGGGTACATAAAATGCAGTGAATGTGAAATGCTATGCAGGTAGGAGCAAGATATATACAGCAATATGGGTACATCACAGAAGATTAATGCTGAGGGAAAAAAGTAAGAAATAGAACAGAAAAATAGCATATATCATTTGTGTAAATTAAAAACACAGAGATATACTGTATAAAACTATGTATTTCACAAGAACATATGCATATTTTATAATCTGTATTAAACACATTAGAGTGAGGAGAGGAACATGGGTTTGGATTGAGGTTAAAGAAACTAAAATAGACCAGGAATAAGCATTACATAAATGATGTTGATATTAAGCAATGAATTGAGAGGTATGATTAAATTTTCTATAACCGAGGTCTAATATGAAAGTAGAAGATAAATGATGAAAACATACGCTTACTGAGCAATAACCACCTTGAAAATATTATAGTAAAAGTGATAGATAATTACAACAAACATAGTAAAGATATATTTAGGAAAAACTGCATTACTGGATATTTAAAGACAACATGCACCAAAGGATTTTGGAAGGGGGAAAAAGAAAGAAAACAAATACCATAAATATGTTATTCTTTCTAAGTCATTTTATAGCTTAACATTATTCCAATCAAAACACCAATAGGATTTTTCTTCGAAGAAGATAAAGCTGATGGAAAGTTCACTAAAGTGTACTAAATAGGATAAGTTCTCAAAAAATAGCTTCAAAAAGAAAAGCAAAGAGAGGACAGTAGTTTTCAAGATGGCAAATGATAGTATGATACGACAAAAATTTATATAATGGCACAAAACAGATCCACATAAGTGAATAGAAATTTCAGAAACAGAACACTATTACATACCATAATTATAGAATTAAAAATATACTGCAAAATAAAGGCAAAGGAAAGAAAGATTTCATAAGACAACTAGATTATAATCTAGAGAAACTTAAGTGAGAACCATACCTTATATAAATACCAAAATAAATTTGAAGAATATTTTCTTTTTAAAATCAACTCTTGTAAGTAATTTACATATAGTGTTCCATTCGCTCTTAACAATAACTCTGGTGATGGTGATTTAGTCGCTAAGCCATGTCCGACTCTTGCGATCCCATGGACTGTATCCTGCCAGGCTCCTCTGTCCGTGGGATTCTCCAGGTGAGGATACTGGAATGGGTTCCCATTTCCTTCTCCAGAGGATCTTCCCAACCCAGGAACTGAACCCTGGTCTCCTGCATTGCAGGCAGATTCTTTACCCACTGAGCTATGAGGGAACCCTCAATAACTCTTTAAATAGGCATAATTATTATAATAATTTTATAGATGAAAAACTGAAGCAAAGAAAATTTAAAAAAATTTTTTTGACTATATTTTTGGTTGCTGTCTGCAAATATCATTAATCAGCCTAACACAAATGTCCCCAATGTGTCTTTATTCCTTTTGTTGGTTGGAATGAAAGTCATTCTCTCCCAGAGGTTTTCTCCCTTCTGTGCCCAACCTATGAAGAAATCAATTTCTGCTGTCAATCCAAGCACTAATAATGACTATATAAATTGGCTATACCTTGAGGGAAAATTTACTGGAGATCTAAGTAAGATCTTTGGGAACTCTAAGACTTTCATTTAAATCCAGTCTTGAATACAAGTATTGTAATGGTATCCAGAATGTTTCTTAGGGCTGTTTCCAAATGAAAAAAATAGGTCTACTGAAGGTCCTAATAATGGAATTTTGTTCTGAAGACTGATTTTGGCAACTGAAGAAGTTTGTATGCCTTTGCTATGACGATTAAAAGAACCAATGCTATCATTTCTCATGAGATCCAAAATCAATGTTCTTTAAATTTTGTTACTTTGCTTGATTATTCTACTAAATTGTTTTTGTCCCCCTCAAATTGTGCTTTAAATCTGTATCTTTTTGGCCAGGAGCTATGTGAGTTGTATTTGTCTGTGCTTTCTATGGGACAGATACCACAGATAATTTTTTTAAGGAGAAATGACAGCATAAAAAGCACATCAGAGTTCTGTTAGCTCATGGCTTCAGCTTCCCATTGTGTATGTAGCTTTGCTTCCAGAAGAATTAGTTGCTTATAATTTAAAAATGCTGCTGCTGCTGCTAAGTCCCTTCAGTAGTGTCCGACTCTGTGCGACCCTGTAGATGGCAGCCCACCAGGCTCCTCCATCCTTGGGATTCTCCAGGCATACTGGAGTGGGTTGCCATTTCCTTCTCCACTGCATGCATACATGCTAAGTCGCTTCAGTCGTGTCCGACTCTGTGTGACCCCATAGACGGCAGCCCACAAGGCTTCTCTGTCCATAGGATTCCCCAGGCAAGAATACTGGAGTGGGTTGCCGTTTCCTTCTCCAATAACTTAAGAATATATAAAAATAAATTTAACCAAGCAGGTATCAGTTATCACTGAAATTACAGTATGAAAATTATCTCTGTCTTTGGGGAGAACAATTAAAATGAAAGTACTGTGGTTAAAAACTAGAACAAAATTAAAAGAACTGGTAGAGTAAGATCAATGAAGCTAAAATATCATATGCATGGGGATTATAGCAAGGTACTTCCCAAGTTAAAGTTAATGAGAAATGAAATTAGATAGATTCAAGAATGTAATGGATGAGTTCAACCACTTGTACAAATGATATAACAAAGAAATTGTCTTTAATATTAACTGAAGAATTCAGAAAATATCTAAATCCAGTCAAAGAGTCTTGTGTTTCAGGAAGGCATGTTAACTGCTGTGACCCAGAAAATATCAGCTAGGGGTCAAAAATTCAAAGACCCAAAGAGAATATAAAGACTCAGGCAGTTAATATAAATATAAATCAAGATGAAAAAAAAAATAGCAACCTACTGGGGACTTCCTTGGTGGTCTGGTGGCTAAGACTTCTTGCTCCCAATACAGGGAGCCCAGATTTCATCCCTTGTCAGGAAACTAGGTCCCACACACCACAGCTAAGAGCTTGCATGCCTCAGCTAAAGATTCCACATGCTGCAACGAAGTGCCGCATATTCTTAAAAGCCATTAAAGAATAGCAACCTACAGACTGATATATTTGCAAATCATAGATTCTATAAGAGGCTAATATCTAGAATATATTAAAAAAATCTGAGAATTCCCTGACAGTCCAGTGGACAAGACTCTGTGGCCTGCCTCTTTCCACCATCTTTCTGTGCCACCAGAATGGTGCACATGAATGTCCTGGCTGATGTTCTCAAGAGTATCAACAATGCCAAAAAGAAAGGCAAATGCCAGGTCCTTATTAGGCCATGCTCCAAAGTCATCGTCAAGTTTCTAACAGTGATGATGAAGCATGGTTACATTGGCGAATTTGAAATCATTGATGATCACAGGGCTGGGAAAATTGTTGTGAACCTCACAGGCAGGCTAAATAAGTGTGGAGCGATCAGCCCCAGATTTGATGTGCAACTTAAAGATCTAGAAAAATGGCAGAATAAACTGCTCCCATCCTATCAGCTTGGTTTCATTGTACTGACAACCTCAGCTGGCATCATGGACCATGAAGCAGCAAGACGAAAACATACAGGAGGGAAAATCCTTGGATTCTTTTTCTAGGGATTTAACACATACAAATAAAATGCCTCAGAGGATTCTGGTGCTTCCTTAAGTCATTTTGAACTTTGTACAGCAGAATAGCAAGAGCGTATTCAGGAGCATACAGCCTTTGTGTTAATTGGTGAATGCTGTTTCCTTGAAGTACAAGAAAGTTTTGACTTGGCGTAAATTTCACCATCATCCTTGTGGCTCATCAGAGGAAGGTGTGTCTGGCCCTGGATGGTTGACTCTGGTTTGGGGTCCAAATGGTGAAGCTGCCTCTTCTGGAGTCTTAAATTAACCCTTGAATGAGTGGTGCCTTTCCTATTTTTAGCTTGATAGAATTCACATTTCATGCCCTAAAAATATGATAACAGTTATAGTTGACTATGTAAGTACTCATAAGGAAGCAGATAATTAGAGCTCTACAGCTCACTAAGACTCAAAGTAAATTTGGATGGCATATTGGGGACATGCCAGCAGTATGTGCTTATAAAATGCCATTCTTTTTAAAAAACCAGTACTGTAAACCTATCACCAAGTGTATTCTGGAATTGGGCAGAATTAGTAAGAGCAGTGCTGTGCAGTAGGCATCTAACAAGAGCCACATGTGTATTCAAAACTTCTGGAAGCCACATTAAAACAAGGAAAGAGAAACTTTTTTTTTTTTCTTAAAATAACATTTTGTGTTCAAAAGTTAAAATTTCACCATATAGATAATATGGGGGGAAAAAAAAAGACTCTGTGGCCTCACTGCTGAGGGCCCAGTTTCAATCCCTGGCTCGGAAACTAAGATCGCATAAGCTGTGAGGCATGGTCAAACAAACAAACAAAAAACCTGTAACTCAACAATAATTTAAAAACACAAATAATCCAATTTAAAAAATGGTTAAAGAACTTGGCCTTCCCTTGTGACTCAGCTACTAAAGAATCCGCCTGCAATGTGGAAGACCTGGATTCGATCCTGGGTTGGGATTTCGATCCTGGAGAAAGGAAAGGCTACCCACTCCAGTGTCTTAGCCTGGAGAATTCCATGGACTGTATAGTCCATGGGGTCTCAAAAAGTCGAACATGACTGAGCGACTTGCGCTTTCACTTAAAGAACTTGACTAGATATTTCTAAGAATGCCTACAAAAACCCAATAAGTACTTGAGAAAACACTCAATATTACTAATTGTTACAAAAATGTAAATCAAAACCACACTGAGATAGCTTTTCACACCCATTAGAATGGCTACTGTTTAAGAAGCAGAAAATAAGGAACGCTGGCAAGGATATGGAGAAATTGGAATTCTTGTGTATTGCTGGCAGGAATGTAAAGTACAGTCAAACAATATAATAGCTCATCAAAAAATTCAAAATAGAATGACCATATGATTTCAGCAATTCCACTTCTGGGTAAGTATATACCCAAAAGAATTGAAAGCAGGTACTCAAAATATAGGGTGCCCCTGATGGCTCAGAGGATAAAGAATCCCCCTGAATGCAGGAGACACGTGAGACATGGGTTCAATCTCTGGGTCAGGAAGATCCCCTAGAGGAGGAAATGCCAATCCACTCCAGTACTCTTGCCTGGAAAATCCTATGGACAGAGGAGCCTGGTGGGCTAAGTTCATGGGGTCTCAAAGAGTCAGACACGACTTGGCAACTGAACACGCATGCACACACACACTCATTCAAAAGATATCTGTACACCCATGTTCCTAGCAGCATTATTTACAAGAGCCAAAAGATGAAGGCAACCAAGGTGTCAATCAACAGGTGACTAGATAAACAAAATGTGGTATATGCATACAATGGAACATTATTCAGCCTTAAAAGGAGGAAATTCAGACACATACTGTCACAGTGATGAATCTTAAGGAAACTATGCTAAGAGAAATAAGCCAGTCACCAAAAAGTAAATATTGGATAATGGCATTTATTTGAGGTAGCTTGAGCAGTCAAACTCATAGAGATAGAAAGTAGAATATGGTTGCCAAGGACTTGAGGAAGAGAGTAATAACAGGGACTTGTTTTTTAATGGGTGCAGAGTTTCAGAACTGCAAGATGAAAAGAGTTCTGGAGATTAGCTGCCCAACAATGTGAATGTATTCAACACTACTAAACTGTCTACTTAAAAATAGCTAACATGACAAAATTTATGTTCTGTGTATTTTGCCACAATTAAAAACAGCAGCAACAACAACAACATTGTATCTGTCAGTAGACTTCAGTAAAGGAGAGACAATTGGAAGTGATAAATAAGATAATCACACATATGTATTAGCTGAGATAAGCTAATGTCAGAGGTTTCTTGGGTTTAGATAATTGTTGCTGCACAGGAATGTGGGTCCAGTATTGTCTAATGCTCTAGTTTTTTAAAATCTGAAATTTCATTAAAATACCCTGACACTTATCATTAACCAATTTAAATATTTTAAAAATTCTGTGCAAAGATGAGCAAAATGTTGACAAATGTAGAAGCTAGGTGATGGGCATACAGTGACTCACTATATATCCCTTCTCCTTTTCTGTATGTTTGAAATTCTTATAGTAAAAAGTTAAATAAAAAAAGAAAGCCTATCTCGGCCAAATAAAATATGTCAGCTAGCCATGGGCTATAAATTATAATTACAGTGCTAAGCACTGTAGAACACAAGTTCCGTGAGGGCAGGGATGTCACCTCAGTGACTTGAATGGTGCTGGGAACACAGTAGAAAGTCGGTCCATGTTTGTGGAATTAATAAATGAAGGAAGGAAACATACCTTTTAATAGTGCCTGTGCAGGTGTTGTGTTGGACACTTAACACTACCGCTGTATAATTGTGCTTTATTTTTTTCTAAAGAAATATTTAGCATATACAGAATGGTCTGCATTGCCTGTATAAAAGATCAGTTAAGAAAAAGAGTTCAGAGACCAGTTTTTTTCCTATTGCTTCATAAACTTAGTGGCTTAAAACAACACAGATATATTATCTTAAAATTTTGGAGGTCAGAAATCCCAATTGGTCTAGAATGGGCTAGAATCAAGATGTTTAGCAGGGCTGTGGTCCCTCTGGAGGCCCCATGGGAGAATCTATTGCCTTGCCTTTTCCAGTTTCTATACGCTGCCTGCAGTCCCTGACTTGTGGCTGCTTCCTTTATAGTCAAATCCAGCAATGGCTGATTCAGTCTTTCTCATCTTGTGTCACTCTGACACTGAGCTTTCCACCTGCCTCTTTCATGTTTAAAGACACTGTGAGTACATTGGCCCTCCAAGATAATCTGAAATAATCTCTCTCTCTCTTTTTAAGGTCTGCTGTTGCAGTCTGACTAGTGTTGCAGTCAATATGCCAGCAAATGTGGAAAACTCAGCAGTGGCCACAGGACTGGAAAAGGTCAGTTTTCATCCCAGTCCCAAAGAAGGGCAATGCCAAAGAATGCTCAAACTACCACACAATTGCACTCATCTCATGCACTAGTAAAGAAATGTTCAAGATTTTCCAAGCCAAGCTTCAACAGTATGTGAACCGTGAACTTCCAGATGTTCAAGCTGGATTTAGAAAAGGCAGAGGAACCAGAGATCAAATTGCCAACATCCGCTGGATCATGGAAAAAGCAAGAGAGTTCCAGAAAAACATCTACTTCTGCTTTATTGACTACGCCAAAGCCTTTGACTGTGTGGTCACAACAAACTGTGGAAAACTCTGAACGAGATGGGAATAGACCACCTGACCTGCCTTTCGAGAACTCTGTATGCAGGACAGGAAGCAACAGTTAGAACTGGACATGGAACAACAGACTGGTTCCAAATAGGAAAAGGAGTACGTCAAGGCTGTATATTGTCACCCTACTTATTTAACTTGTATGCAGAGTACATCATGAGAAACACTGGGCTGGATGAAGCACAAGCTGGAATCAAGATTGCCAGGAGAAATATCAATAACCTCAGATATGCAGATGACACCACCCTTATGGCAGAAAATGAAGAAGAACTAAAGAGTCTCTTGATGAAAGTGAAAGAGGAGAGTGAAAAAGTTGGTTTAAAACTCAACATTCAGAAAACTAAGATCATGGCATCTGGTCTCATCACTTCATGGCAAATAGATGGGGAAACAGTGGAAATAGTGACAGACTTTATTTTGGGGGGGATCCAAAATCACTGCAGATGGTGACTGCAGCCATGAAATTAAAAGACGCTTGCTCCTTGGAAGAAAATTTATAATCAACCTAGACAGCATATTAAAAAGCAGAGACATTACTTTGCCAACAAAGGTCCATACAGTCAAAGCTATGGTTTTTCCTATAGTCATGTGAGAGTTGGACTACAAAGAAACCTGAGCACCGAAGAATTGATGCTTTTGAACTGTGGTGTTGGAGAAGACTCTTGAGAGTCCCTTGGACAGTAAGGAGATCCAACCAGTCCATCCTAAAGGAAATCAGTCCTGAGTATTCATTGGAAGGACTGATGCTGAAACTGAAGCTCCAATACTTTGGCCATCTGATGCGAACAGCTGACTCATTTGAAAAGACCCTGATGCTGGGAAAGATTGAAGGCAGGAGGAAAAGGGGATGACAGAGGATGAGATGGTTGGATGGTATCACCAACTCAATGGACATGAGTTTGAGTAAACTCCGGGAGTTGGTAATGGACAGGGAGGTCTGGCGTGCTGCAGTCCATGGGGTCACAAAGAGTCAGACACGACTGAGTGACTGAACTGAACTGAATTGATTAGCAATCTTAATTCCATCTATTATCTTTAATTCCCCTTTTACATAGAACGCAAAAGGACTTAAAGATTCTAGAGATTAAGATATAGACATCTTTGAAGAGGGAATTATTCTGCCTTCTCGGGGCTAAAGTGGGTATCATGCCTCCATATCTGAGCAGCCAAAAGGGCACACTAGCCACCGAGAGGATCCCCCTATAATGCAGACTGGTGTACCTGTATTCCATACATATGTGTCTGTCTTTAATACATATGTGTATCTTTCTTTCATAGACCTGTCTTTTTTTTTTTTTTACAGCCTGATCACAGTACATATTAAAACCATACAATTTCCCTTTTATTAATACCACATTCAAACAGTTATATGTATATGTACTTATGCATATATATTTTCAAGATACAGAGTATTCTGTCCAGGCAATATTAATACATTCTCCATTTGGCAGTTGCACATTTAGGATGCTGGTTCTAGCTTTTTGTACATTTTCTGGACAATGAGAAGTTCATTCTCTTGGTATATACAAAAAGATGGAATTTTTGAACTTGAGGGCTCAATTCTAGATTGTGGTGAACACAGCAAAGTTCTGCCGTTATATGTGGCTATTCCCCAGTCACCATCTGTCTCTCTCACTGGGCATTTCTTATAAACAAAGCAAAGACATCATAAATGTAAAGTCATCTTAAATGGAAGTTGAAATGAGTTCTGACTTTTATACAAAGATGACATCATAGACAAAGGATAACACAGCCTATCATGATATCAAAATAAAAGTAAGGACTTTTAAGGCCAAGAAGGCAAATGGAAAGACAGCCACAGAAGGCCCACTAGTTACTTGTCTTCTTGATGTATAACACACTGTGACTCTAAAGGAAGCGCAAGGGCCAAGGAGTATACCAGGAACAACACACGAAGAAGATGGACAACGGCACACTGGTGTTTCCTATATCTGCCAAGGTCAACAAGCCTTGGATCAAGCATTCTCTGAAAAATCCTCACAACATTGACATGGCTGAAATTGACATCCTGATCAGGCTTGATGGAACATACATTCACCTGGCCCTTGATTCCCGTGACTTAGTGCTGCCAACAGGGACTTCACTGGTGGTCCAGTGACTGAGAATCCACGCTCCCAATGCAGGGAGCCCAGGTTTGATCCCTGGTCAGGGAACTAGATCCCACATGCTGCAACTAAGACCCAGAGAAGCCAAATTTTTGGCTGCACTGGGTCTTCATTGCTGTGTGTGGGCTTTCTCTTGTTGCTGCAAGCAAGGGCTACTGTTTGTTGCGGTGAGCAGGCCTTTTCCATTGTGGAGGCTTCTCTTGTTGCAGAGCACAGGCCTTCAGAGCATGGACTCAGTAGTTGTGGTACTAGGGCTTAGTTGCTCTGTGGCATGTAGAATCTTCTGGACCAGGAACCCATGTCCCCTGCATTGGTAGGCAGGTTCTTATCACTGTACCACCAGGGAAGTCCCCAAACTCTTTAATATGGGCAGCTCATAATATTTTGAGATATTAGTTTCAAATTTCTCCCCATATTTTCCACTTGTTCTTTCCTCATTCAAGCAGATAGCTGTTTCTTCATTTCTGCAACAGGTCAGAAAACACAAGCCCATAAGATATCCTGTATATCTCCAAAATCTCAATCAATCCCATGAGGAACTGAGAGTTTTCCAGAAGTAGAAAGGAAAGAGTGTGTGGGACAAAGAGTTTGGATAAAGCTGTTGAGAGGGAGATGGTTCTTCATCCAGGGTGCAGACAGATGTCACAGGCTGCAGGGCAGACAGGGTGCGTCTCTGGAGCTTGTTTGAGTAGCAGAGAGCCCCATGGTGGTCCCAGGCAGCATCTCCGGAGGATGCAGTAAGATTTCCAAGAGAAATGATTGCAGGGGACATGTAGGGCAGGGACTACAAACTCAAACAGCTGTAGGGCCAGGAAGTTTCCACTAATCAGCAAAAAGGCTCTCCAGCACGAAGCCACTACTTAGTTCCAGCCTAGTGTTGTCATGTGAGAATGTGGAATCCAAATTACCATCTCTCTCAATTAAAACAATTAATAAATCTGGATGCTACAAAACAAATCTCCTGATTGTTAATGTTGCAGTTAATGCACATGTCTAAATGCCACTATGTGGGCCAAAATAAAATCATCCACTGAGTCCCATATGTCAAGTGTGACAGGACTGCACAAAGCCACTGGACTGGAACAAGCTACTTGGACAGGAACAAGGGCCGGCTCCACTGTGGTCTGTGCACAGAGAGAGAGTCAGTGACCAGAGGCCCCTACTCCACCTCTGCAGCTTTGACTTTGTTGGCACTTTCTTTGTTGAATATACCTAGGTGAAACTAAAGAGTGACTGTTCATCTCTTGTCAGCCCAACATGATCGATCTTGAAGAAATAATTAAATTCATTCATGAAAATTAATGGATTGTGACATATCTTTCGGGTGTGAGTTCATGGGCTGAGATTCACGCCTGTTACACAATTAAAGGTATCTAACCCCACTGTGGTTTAAAAAGACTTCCCTGGTGTCTCAGATGGTAAAGCATCTGCCTACAATGTGGGAGACCCGAGTTCGATCCCTGGGTCAGGAAGATCCCCGGAAGAGGAAATGGCAGCCCACTCCAGTATTCTTGCCTGGAAAATCCCATGGACAGAGGAGCCTGGTAGGCTACAGTCCATGGGGCCGCAAAGAGTTGGACACGACTGAGCGTCTTCACTCACTTACTTAACCCCCCTGTGATCAGGCCTATGTCCTACTTACAACCTCCTCTCCACTTCAGGCTCCGGTTAACTGAACGCACTCATATCATATTCTTCGATGACAAAGCCAGAACAGTCATTCCCTTTATGTACCCTCACATTCTGCCCAGGGCTGCGCTTACTCTGGTCCTTCTCTTGGAATGCCCTTCCCCATCCTCATTTCTGCCTATAAAAACCTATCATCTTTTTTATTTAACTAGAGGATAATTGCTTTACAATGTTGTGTTGGTTTCTGCTATACAGGAATAGTTATGATATATAGTTATGTATATAACTATATATAAATATAGTTATGATATATAGTTACAGATAAAACTATATATATATTCCCTCCCTCTTGAACCTGCCTCCCCTCTCCCATCCCGCCCCTCTAGCTTGTCGCAGAGCACTAGGCCAGGCCCCCTGTGTGGTACAGCTTCCCACTGGCTGTCTATTTTATACATGATGGTGTATAGGTCTCCTTCCCCTACTGTGTCCACAAGCCCTTTCTCTACATCTGCATCTCTATTCATGCCCTGCAAATAGAATTCTGGGCTTCTTCAAAAGGTGATAAGATATATATGAAACCTATCATCTATTCAGAATCCATCTTTTTCCTGTCTGTTCTCAAGAGCAAGTGGCCTTGTCTATACTGTGGCTCTTAAGGGAGGGGCCTTGCCTGACACTGAGTCATAAATGTTTCCCTTTGCTTTATGGATGAGCCTTGCCTTAAGATTTTTGCTTCTGCCATGGTCTCAGAACAGGCCTGAAAAATGATGGCTGACTGGACTTGAATCACACAATGTGTTGTGGCTTAGGAGATGCAGCTGTGTGATTTTCCTTGGAGTTTGGAAACCAAACAATGAATTCCATTGTTTCTGCAATGGACACTGCCATGCAGCACGTAAGAGTCCTTTCAGAAAGGAAGGGCCTATTCCCCCAGCTGCCAGGGGTGTTGGGAGGAGTCAGCCCTGGGCTGTCAGCCTTCTTTGGTGATTGCTGGGACTTCAAGCAGGGCAAAGACTAATAGAGTTTTGCCAAGAAAATGCACCGGTCATAACAATCACCCTCTTCCAACAACACAAGAGAAGACTCTATACATGGACATCACCAGATGGGGGTCAACACCGAAATCAGGTTGATTATATTCTTTGCAGCCAAAGATGAAGAAGCTCTATTCAGTCAGCAAAAACAAGACCAGGAGCCGACTGTGGCTCAGATCATGAACTCCTTATTGCAAAATTCAGACTGAAATTGAAGAAAGTAGGGAAAACCACTAGACCATTCAGGTATGACTTAAACCAAATCCCTTATGATTATACAGTGGAAGTGAGAAATAGATTTAAGGGCCTAGATCTGATAGACAGAGTGAACTATGGAATGAGGTTCATGACATTGTACAGGAGACAGGGATCAAGACCATCCCCATGGAAAAAAAAGGCAAAGAAGCAAAATGGCTGTCTGGGGAGGCCTTACAAATAGCTGTGAAAAGAAGAGAAGCGAAAAGCAAAGGAGAAAAGGAAAGATATAAACATCTGAATGCAGAGTTCCAAAGAATAGCAAGAAGAGATAAGAAAGCCTTCTTAAGCGATCAATGCAAAGAAATAGAGGAAAACAACAGAATGGGAAAGACTAGAGATCTCTTCAAGAAAATCAGAGATACCAAAGGAACATTTCATGCAAAGATGGGCTCGATAAAGGACAGAAATGGTATGGACCTAACAGAAGCAGAAGATATTAAGAAGAGGTGGCAAGAATACACAGAAGAACTGCACAAAAAAGATCTTCACGACCTAGATAATCACGATGGTGTGATCACTGACCTAGAGCCAGACATCCTGGAATGTGAGGTCAAGTGGGCCTTAGCAAGCATCACTATGAACAAAGCTAGTGGAGGTGATGGAATTCCAGTTGAGCTATTTCAAATCCTGAAAGATGATGCTGTGAAAGTGCTGCACTCAATATGCCAGCAAATTTGGAAAACTCAGCCGTGGCCACAGGACTGGAAAAGGTCAGTTTTCATTCCAATCCCTAAGAAAGGCAATGCCAAAGAATGCTCAAACGACCGCACAATTGCACTCATCTCACACACTAGTAAAGTGATGCTCAAAATTCTCCAAGCCAGGTTTCAGCAATATGTGAACCATGAACTTCCTGATGTTCAAGCTGGTTGTAGAAAAGGCAGAGGAACCAGAGATCAAATTGCCAGCATCCGTTGGATCATGGAAAAAGCAAGAGAGTTGCAGAAAAACATCTATTTCTGCTTTATTGACTATGCCAAAGCCTTTGACTGTGTGGATCACAATAAACTGTGGAAAATTCTGAAAGAGATGGGAATACCAGACCACCTGATCTGCCTCTTGAGAAATTTGTATGCAGGTCAGGAAGCAACAGTTAGAACTGGACATGGAACAACAGATTGGTTCCAAATAGGAAAAGGAGTTCGTCAAGGCTGTATATTGTCACCCTGTTTATTTAACTTATATGCAGAGTACATCATGAGAAACGCTGGACTGGAAGAAACACAAGCTGGAACCAAGATTGCTGGGAGAAATCTCAATAACCTAAGATATGCAGATGACACCACCCTTATGGCAGAAAGTGAAGAGGAACTCAAAAGCCTCTTGATGAAAGTGAAAGTGGAGAGTGAAAAAGTTGGCTTAAAGCTCAACATTCAGAAAACGAAGATCATGGCATCCGGTCCCATCCCTTCATGGGAAATAGATGGGGAAACAGTGGAAACAGTGGAAGCAGTGTCAGACTTTATTTTTCTGGGCTCCAAAATCACTGCAGATGGTGACTGCAGCCATGAAATTAAAAGATGCTTACTCCTTGGAAGGAAAGTTATGACCAACCTAGATAGCATATTGAAAAGCAGAGACATTACTTTGTGAACAAAGGTCTGTCCAGTCAAGGCTATGGTTTTTCCTGTGGTCATGTATGGATGTGAGAGTTGGACTGTGAAGAAGGCTGAGCGCCGAAGAATTGATGCTTTTGAAGTGTGGTGTTGGAGAAGACTCTTGAGAGTCCCTTGGACTGCAAGGAGATCCAACCAGTCCATTCTGAAGGAGATCAGCCCTGGGATTTCTTTGGAAGGAATGATGCTAAAGCTGAAACTCCAGTACTTTAGCCAACTCACGTGAAGAGTTGACTCATTGGAAAAGACTCTGATGCTGGGAGGGATGGGGGGCAGTAGGAGAAGGGGACGACAGAGGATGAGATGGCTGGATGGCATCACTGACTCGATGGACATGAGTCTCAGTGAACTCCAGGAGTTGGTGATGGACAGGGAGGCCTGGTGTGCTGCGATTCATGGGGTCGCAAAGAGTCGGACACGACTGAGCGACTGATCTCATCTGATCTGATCTGGGACTTTAAGAAAACTGTCTCTCTTCAGATCACCTGTCCTTTCAGGGCTGCTCTGCAGCCAATGACTAATAAATCTGGAGCATACAGACTCTTTCTCCCCAGCTTTGGATAACTCTGAAGGGCCATCAAGCTACAGGATAACTTTGCGTGGCCCACTGACGCCCTTGTTGGACCTGCGTATCTGCTAGATTTCCCAATCTTGCTTTCCACCTTCCTTTCCTCAGGTGTTGATCCTGAGAGCACTCCCTAATGGAAATCACATGCTAACTTCTGCCACAGAGTCTATTTCTGAGAAACCCAGCTTGGAAAAGGTTCCATGTCAATTAGCTACTATTATCTTGTAAATTTACTGCTGTTCATTCAGACAATAGACACGTCAAATCCACATTAATTATGCTTATTTTGTAACATAAATTCAGTGAAAGAGTAAAAAGAAGGAAAGATGAAAACATAGAGTGGGAAAATAGGTAGCGATTACTGAATTGTAAAAGAACATAAATTAGTGTCATGAATTTAAAATTGTTTATTACTGTTTTGTTCCATAAAATAACTTGGTGTGTCAGTGATCATTTCAATAAAATTAACATTGTGTTCAGCAAAATTTACAGAGCATTCTAACAGTTGTGCCATTTGCTTTATGTTTCTCTCCTCAATTTTCTCCAATCGACAGCTCTTTGCCATGAAAATTGGGGTTTGGTTTGTTCCCGGGAGCATCCTGGCCAAACATCTTTGGGGGAAAAAAATTAAGTGAATTCCCTTTCAGTAGCTTCATCTCTAAATGTGCTTGACAAAGATAAGGAAGAAGACTCGTCTATGTCAAGCAAGTGGGCAACAAAGATGCTGGCAAGATCCTTCTACCCTGTTCTGCTCTTGACTGTGAGCAGTAAGTAAGAGCAGAGGGAACGTGAAGGTGGCCCCCTAGGCTAATGGTGAGCTGGGATGTGCCAAAGGCCAGCAATGAGAGGCCGTGGAGCTACAGGAGGTGGACAGCACAGGAGAGGTCAGGGTGCCAACAGGAAGACTGAAAGCTCTTCATTATTAACATTTAAGGGTACAGGTTCTAGATTAGTCTGCTTGGATACAGAATCCTGTTTCTGTCTCTAGCTGTGTGACCTTGAACAAGGTCACTTAACTCCTTTGAACTAGTTTCCTGAAACTTAAAATAAGGATAAGGACAAGTCTTACTCTGTAAATTAGTCAGGATGAGTAAATGAGTTGTTACCACTAAAGCACCTGAAGCAATGCCCAGCTATGAAATTGCTTAATGAATGTTAGTGAAAGTGTTAATTGCTCAGTCATGTCTGACTCTTTGCGACCCCATGGACTGTAGCCTGCCCTGCTACTCTGTCCATGGAATTCTCCAGGCAAGAATACTAGAGTGGGTAGCCATTCCTTTTTCCAGGGGATCTTCCTCATCCAGGGATCAAACCCACGTCTCTCACATTTTACGCAGATTCTTTCCATCTGAGAAGCCCCAAATGAATGTTAGGCCTGGCCCTTCTAGACTGGGAGTTGGAGGCTGACCTCCCCAAGCCCCCAGGAATGAGCAAAGTGCATAGGAAACAGCATCAGCAATAGCAGAAGATGGCCTATCTTTTATTATATTATTTAATTCAACCGACATTAATTAGCGCCTAATAAATGGGGTGACCTGTGGGGACCCAAAGATAATTCAGACTGAGACCCTCTGTCCCAAAAGTCTAATGGCAGGTAAGGAGCATATGGTCACCTGGCTCCTGGTGCGCGGAGACCCATCCTTTGAGATTCACAGGGAAGTGAGGGTCAGGGTGACACTTCACCGGTGCATAGTCATTCTGTGCAGAAAGCCCGCCTTGCAGAGGCCACTGCTATAGGGCAAAGGGCATGGCTGTTGGAGTAAGACTGGCCTGACTTTGAATTTCATCTGCTTTGGGCAAGTTTGAGCATTGCTGAACCTCAAGTATTAGGAGCTTCATCTGTAAAATGGAATGGCATTTACCTTATAGGATTTTTGAGATAATGCAGATTAAATGCCTGCACAGATACTGAGTGAGCATTAATTCACTGAACAAACATTTGTTGAGTACCTATTCTTTTAGGTACTGTGCTAAATGATGTTGGTGGTTGTTGTTCAGTAGTTAAGTTACATCTGACTCTTTGTGACGCAATGGACTGAAGCAATAGTCTCCTCTGTCCTCCACTATCTCCCAGAGTTTGCTCAACTTCCTGTCCACTGAGTCACTGATGCTATCTAACCATCTAATCCTCTGTCACCCACTTGTCCTTTTGCTTTCAATAGTTCCTAGCATCAGGGTCTTTTCCAATGAGTTGGTTCTTTCCATCAGGTGGCCAAAGTACTGGAGCTTCAGCATGGTGGTTATATCAATCAAAGCAAAACATAAGAAAACAAAAAGAAAAAAAGATCTGTATCCTAGGGTATTTTGGAAGAAACAAAAATTCATAGAGAGTATGTCCAGAAAAGTTTGCTGATAATATATTAGAGTGCTTATTGTTGCCAAGAACTGTGGCAAGTTGAATGCTTTATACAGGTTAACTGGCTTAATTCTTGTATGATATGATTGTGTGTGTGTGTGTTGGTCACTCAGTCGTGTCTGACCCTTTGCGATCCCATGGACTGTAGCCTGCCAGGCTTGTATGATTAGCAGTCATGAATTGGTCACTGTGATAGCTTGTTATTGGCTTCCCAGGTGACTCAGTGGTAAAGAATCTGTCTGCCAGTGCTGGAGACGCAGGAGACTCAGGTCCAATGCCTGGGTCAGGAAGATCCCCTGGAGGAAGAAATGGCAACCACTCCAGTATTCTTGCCTGAAGAATCCCATGGACAGAGGAGCCTGGCGGGCTTCGGTCCACAAGGTCACAAAGAGTCGGACAGGACTGAGCGACTAACATACATGCACACATCCCTTGTCATCCGAATTTGACAGGCCAGAAGAGGCAAGACAAATAGATGGTATTCAGATGGAAACCAAGCAGGGCCCTGTGGGGCTCCCAGGCATGGAGGCCTTTCTGCCCCCCATTTCTTGTAGGCAAGACTTCAGCCTCCATGACCTTCCTTGAGTTCCAAAGGGCAGGTCTGAACAGTTGTCAATCAAGAGAAGGACAGCCAAGAAACCACCTGTGGCAAGATTGGAGGGACCAGAGAAGCACATCAAGATCTGAAGACCAACCACCTGAGATGCTGGGTCATCTTTGGGTTTCCCTTGTGGCTCAGCTGGTAAAGAGTCCACCTGCAATGTGGGAGACCTGGGTTCGATCCCTGAGTTGGGAAGATCCTTGTGGAAGGGAAAGGCTACCCACTCCAGTGTTCTGGCCTAGAAGAACTCCATGGACCCTATAGTCCATGAGGTCACAAAGAGTCAGACAGGACTGAATGACTTTCACTTTCACCTGAGATGAGATTAAAGGAGTCCAAGCCCTGATCTTGTCGGAGATCCCACCTTTGACCCATTGTTACAAAAACCCTCATCAAGTTCTTTGGAGGTGAGACACAGTTTTACAAAGCAGAAGCCCCCGTGTCTCCCTTTGCCTGGCAAAGCAATAAAACTGTCCTTTTCTACTTCACCCAAAATTCTGTCTCTTAGGATTTAGTTCCACACCAGTATACAGAGAGGCTGAGCTTTCAGTAACAAGATTGCAGTGAACCTCATAACATAGGTCATGCTAAAGGCTTGACGCCTGTGCTGGATACTGTGCTTGTACCTCTCAATGCTCTCTCCACCCTGCTCAGTGCCCAGGAGGCAGACCCGTGAGGCCTGTACTATGGGTTCTGTGCCTGTTTTTCACTGGGCTTTAGCCACTGGTTACCCCAAAGAGGACAAAAGGATGAGCTGGGGTCAAGGCACTGATTCCCTTGATTCCCCCGCAGTGAGCTGACTGTGCTCCTCACTACAGGTCATTGCTTTTCTAAAGGAGGCCAACTTCACATGACTCTCCGCTCTGGCTCCCAGTTAATGCTGCCTCCTCTCAAATCTCCATACATAAGGGACCCGCCTCCAGGCTGCCACCAGCACTACACTATCCCTTGTGGGTTTTCCCACATCCACAACTTTGTAAACAGTACTGTCAATGAAAAAGCTAATCAGTCCAAGAAATGGAAAATTTTATTTGAGTTAAAGTTAAGATGGAGAAACAGTGGAAACAGTGGCAGACTTTATTTTGGGGGGCTCCAAAATCACTGCAGATGGTGACTGCAGCCAGGAAATAAAAAGACGCTTACTCCTTGGAAGAAAAGTTATAACCAACCTAGACAGCATGTTAAAAAGCAGAGACATTAATTTGCCAGCAAAGGTCCGTCTAGTCAAGGCTATGGTTTTTCCAGTAGTCATGTATGGATGTGAGAGTTGGACTATAAAGAAAGCTGAGCGCCGAAGAATTGATGCTTTTGAACTGTGGTGTTGAAGAAGACTCTTGAGAGTCCCTTGGACTGCAAGGAGATCCAACCAGTCCATCCTCAAGGAAACCAGTCCTGAATGTTCATTGGAAGGATTGATGTTGAAACTAAAACTCCAATGCTTTGGTCACCTGATGTGAAGAACTGACTCATTGGAAAATACCTTGATGCTGGGAAAGATTGAAGGCGAGAGGAGAAGGGGACGACAGAGGATGAGATGGTTGGATGGCATCACCTGCCTGATTGATATGAGTTTGAGCAAGCTCCAGGAGTTGGTGATGCAGAGAGAAGCCTGGTGTGCTGCAGTCCATGGGGTTGCAAAGAGTTGGACACGATTGAGCGACTGAACTGAACTACGATTATATCTGGGAACAGCCTCTCAGAAACCTCCAAGAATTGCTCAGGCCTGTTAGAGGTCAAAGCACAGTTGTATAAGTTTTTGAGACACAGGGCTGTACATTAACGATGTATTTTTGACAGTTTATATAATCCAGGTCTATAGTACAAAGCGGGTAGTGGGTCACGGGTCATCATGGCCCTTTAGAAGATTAAGAAGGAAGGTTATCTTCTAAGGAATTGTGACCCTTGATGAGATTAAGAAGGAATGTTATCTCCTAGGGAGCTCTGGTTAATGCGGATGCAGAATACACACTGACAGGAAGAGAGGACAAAACAGGCAAAGAAAATTTTTATCTCTAAATTTTTCTTATCTTGTCATGAAATATGAATTCTATTTCATCAGTCCCTTTAAAAATAAACCTATGCATTTTCCACTGCCACTCCCCCAGTCCAGGCTGTCCCTTCACTCGATGACGATATTGGTGTTCTAATTTGCTTTACTGTGTCTACTCTTTGAGGGAAGAGCATAAAAAAGAAATGTTACCTTCACTCTGTTCTTGATACCCTGCAAGCTAGTCTCCAGATAACATCCAAGTGACTTTTAAAAATATGTAAATCAGATATCACCACTACACTACTCCTGCAATGCTTCAAAACCCTCAGGTGTGTCCTGTGGCTGTAAATCCAGAGATCAAAAAACCATGAACATGGTGTGCAGAAAACTGCTTTTCCATCTTAGTCCATCTTCATTTCATTACGTTCACTGTGTTCCACCCACACTGACCGTCTCTCCGTCTTTCAGTCATAGGCTCCTTCCTTACTCAAGGCTCCACAGCTTGGTATTTCCTCTGACTGGGACGTTCTTCCTTTTCCTCTTTGTCTAATTCACGTCTACTTCTTCAGATCTCAGATCACCTTCGTTCCTCTGGAAGCCATCCTTGACTACCCAGTTAGGAGTCTTCACTTTTTCAGTTCCAAGTGACAAAAAAAGAAAAAGAAATGAAGGAAGGAAGGAAAGAAGAAAGAAAAAGAGAGAGAGAAAGAAAGAAAAAAAGAAAGAGCAGTCACTCAGTGAAACTGGCGTAAGTAGGAAGAAGGCAATGAGTTGGCTGACACCTCTAAACTGCTTATTGTTTTATTGGTAGTTGATGCGATGCGAGGTCCATGTGTTTAACTGGTATCTTTGGACTCTCTCTTTCTTGACTCTGCTCTCCTCAGTTAGCTTCATCCTCAGGTCTAGGCCTCATGTCTCAGGTTTCTTCCCTCATGCGGTGGCCACAGACGTCCCCGAATGCCTTGTTTTAACATTGCTGGTCGTTGAATAGTCTCATTCTTAATGGTTCCAGAGAAAGTCCCAGTGCTCTTGTTGGTCTGAGTTGCATGAAGCATTTTTTTAAAAATTATATTTATTTCTAATTGATTGATGATTGCTTTACAATATTGGTTTGTCATACATTAACATAAATTAGCCATAGGTGTACATATGTCTTTTTCCTATTCGGAACCAATCTGTTGTTCCATGTCCAGTTCTAACTGTTGCTTCCTGACCTGAATACAGATTTTTCAAGAGGCTGGTCAGGTGGTCTGGTACTCACATCTCTTTCAGAATTTTCCACAGTTTATTGTGATCCACACAGTAAAAGGCTTTGGCATAATCAATAAAGCAGAAATACATGTTTTTCTAGAACTCTCTTGCTTTATTGATGATCCAGCAGATGTTGGCAATTTGATCTCCAGTTCCCCTGCCTTTTCTAAATCCAGCTTGAACATCTGGAAGTTCACGGTTCATGTATTGTTGAAACCTGGCTTGGAGAACTTTGAGCATTATTTTACTAGCATGTGAGATGAGTGCAATTGTGCAGTAGTTTGAGCATTCTTTGGCATTGCCTTTCTTAGGGATTGGAATGAAAACTGACCATTTCCAGTCCTGTGGCCACTGCCGAGTTTTTCAAATTTGCTGGTATATTGAGTGCAGCACTTTCACGGCATCATCTTTCAGGATTTGAAATAGCTCAACTGGAATTCCATCACCTCCACTATATTTGTTCATAGTGATGCTTCCTAAGGCCCCCTTAACTTCACATTCCAGGATGTCTGGCTCTAGGTGAGTGATCACACCATCGTGATTATCTGGGTTGTAAAGATCTTTTTCATACAGTTCTGTGTATTCATGCCACCTCTTAATATCTTCTGCTTCTGTTAGGTCCATACCATTTCTGTCCTTTATCGAGCCCATCTTTGCATAAAATGTTCCTTTGGTATCTCTAATTTTCTTGAAGAGAGCTCTAGTCTTTACCATTCTATTGTTTTCCTCTATTTCTTTGCACTGATCACTGAGGAAGGCTTTCTTATCTCTCCTTGCTATTCTTCGGAACTCTGCATTCAAATGGCTATATTTTTCCTTTTCTCCTTTGCTTTTTGTTTCTCTTCTTTTCACAGCTATCTGTAAGGCCTCCTCAGACAGCCATTTTGCTTTTTTGCATTTCTTTTTCTTGGGGATGGTCTTACTCCATGCCTCCTGTACAATGTCACGAACTTCCGTCCATAGTTCTTCAGGCACTCTGTCTATCAGATCTAGTCCCTTAAATCTATTTCTCACTTCCACTGTATAATCGTAAAGGAATTGATTTAGGTCATACCTGAATGGTCTAGTGGTTTTCCCTACTTTCTTCAATTTCAGTCTGAATTTGGCAATAAGGAGTTCATGATCTGAGCCACAGTCAGCTCCTTGTCTTGTTTTTGCTGACTGTATAGAGCTTCTCCAACTTTGGCTGCAAAGAATATAATCAATCTGATTTTGGTGTTCATCATTTGATGATGTCCACATGTAGAGTCTTCTCTTGTGTTGTTGAAAGAGGGTGTTTGCTATGACCAGTGTGTTCTCTTGGCAGAACTCTATTAGCCTTTGCCCTGCTTCATTCTGTACACCAAGGCCAAATTTGCCTGTTACTCCAGGTGTTTCTTGACTTCCTACTTTTGCATTCCAGTCCCCTATAATGAAAAGGACATCTTTTTTGGGTGTTCTAAAAGGTCTTGTAGGTCTTCATAGAACTGTTCAACTTCAGCTTCTTCAGCGTTACCGGTTGGGGCATAGACTTGGATTACTGTGACACTGAATCACAGTAATCTGTGACACTGTTTGCATTGGAAATAAACAGAGATTATTCTGTCGTTTTTGAGAATGTACCCAAGAGCTGCATTTTGGACTCTTTTGCTGACTGTGATGGCCACTCCATGTCTTCTAAGGGATTCTTGCCCATAGTAGTAGATACAATGGTCATCTGAATTAAATTTGCCCATTCCAGTCCATTTCACTGATTCCTAAAATGTCGATGTTCACTCTTGCCATCTCCTGTTTGACCACTTCCTAGCCAGCAGTCTAAGGAGCAAGGGACTGGCAGTAGTTAGTCACCAATTCCTGTCTGTCACTGGCTGAGGTCTGGTCCTGGGGTGTGCTCTTTCTCTGTTACATTTGACTTTCCCTGATGGTGCTTGCAGCCGTGAAATTAAAAGATGCTTACCCCTTGGAAGGAAAGTTATGACCAACCTAGACAGCATATTAAAAAGCAAAGACATCACTTTGTCAACAAAGGTCCGTCTAGTTAAGGCTATGGTTTTTCCAGTAGTCACGTATGGATGTGAGAGTTGGACTATAAAGAAAGCTGAGCGCCAAAGAATTGATGCTTTTGAACTGTGGTGTTGGAGAAGACTCTTGAGAGTCCCTTGGACTGCAAGGAGATCCAACCAGTCCATCCTAAGGGAGATCAGTCCTGGGTGTTCATTGAAAGGACTGATGTTGAAGCTGAAACTCCAATACTTTGGTCATCTGATGCAAAGAGCTGACTCATTTGAAAAGTCTCTGATTCTTGGAAAGAATGAAGGCAGGAGGAGAAGGGGATGACAGAGGATAAGATGGTTGGATGGCATCACCAACTCAACAGACATGAGTTTGAGTAAACTCTGGGAGTTGGTGATGGACAGGGAGGCCTGGCGTGCTGCAGTCCATGGGGTCACAAAGAGTTGGACACGACTGAGTGACTGAACTGAACTGATACATACGTCCCCTCTCCTTTAGGTTGTCACAGAGCCCCAGTTTGAGTTCCCTGAATCATACAACAAATTTCCACTGGCTTTCTATTTTACATGTGTTAGTGTATATGCTTCCATGTTACTCTCTGCACTCATCTCAGCCTCTCCTTCCTCTCCTCCGCCCTTGTCCGTTAGTCTGTTCTCTACGTCTGTGTTTCTGCAAATTGCTGCTCTGAAAATAGGTTCATAAGTACCATCTTTCTAGATTCCATATATATGTTTTAATATACAGTACTTGTTTTTCTCTTTCTGACTTACTTCACTCTGTATAATAGCCTCTAGTTTCACACAGCTCATTAGATCTGACTCAAATGTGTCCTTTTTTATAGCTGAGTAGTATTCCATTGTATATATGAACCACAGCTCACAGGTAGCATTTTTGAACAAGTCACCGTGGTCATGCTGCAGTACAGGCATTCCTGAAAGACACTGTAGGTCTGGTTCTAGACTTCCACAATAAAGCAAATATTGCAATAAAGCAACTTGTTAATTTTTGGATTTCTTAGTGCATATGAAAGTTATGTTTATACCATACTTTGGCCACCTGATGTGAAGTGACTCCTTGGGAAAGACCCTGATGCTGGGAATGATTGAAGGCAGGAGAAGAAGGGGGTGACAGAGGATGAGATGGCTGGGTAGCATCACCAACTCAATGGACATGAGTTTGAGCAAGCTCTGGGAGATGGTGATGGACAGGGAAGCCTGGCGTGCTGCAGTCCATGGGGTTGCAGAGTCAGACACACAGAGACTGAACTGAACTGAACTGATACCATACCATAGGCCACTAAGTGTGCAATAGCATTATGTCTAAAAAAATGTACATACCTTAATTTAAAAATACTTTATTGCTGAAAAATGCTAACCATCATCTGACAATGCTGAGTTCCCACAAGCTTTCAGTTTATTAAAAAAGCAATATCTGGAAGCACTATAAAGTGAAGTGCATTAAAATGTGATATACCTCCACTTTCATTAGTCAGGACCAGGTCATGTGACCACCAGTGAAGTCAGTGTTGAGGTCAGTTCCACCTGAAGTACCATTGGAAGATGAGGAAGAGAGTTTCTCTAGAAGAAAACTGAAGGGTAGTTTCTAGAAGAGGGAATGCTGAAGGGGTGAAGATAAACATTTACTCTGTTAGGTTAGAATCTTATTACACACTCTTATAGCACTATGGACTTTTCCCTCTGGTACTATTCACAGCTGTAATTTTATAGTTTTATTTGTGTGATGATTTGATTAATGTGTATTCTTCCACTAGGCTGTAAGATTCATTTGGACAAGTATGTTTTTGTTTTGTTTTACCTTATTATTAAATCCCCAGTGTGTACCTGCTGCCAGTGGGAGCACAACAAATATCTTTTGAATAAATGAATAAACTATGTTTGGATATGTATTACATCATGGTGATTTTGGAGTTAGATGAATCTGAATTTCAGTGTTGACTCTATCACTAATTTGCTGTTACAATAATTAATAAGTTGACCTAAGATTTACTTCTCACATCTGTGAAATCAAAATAATTCATGGTTCATTGGACTATTTTGAGGATTCAATCAGGTCATGAATGCAAAGGGTTGGTATACTATAAGAACTGATTATTCTTTTCTTCCATCTGTTGCCAAGAAAACTGGTTATCCATACACCCATGGCAGAATTGCCGTATAGTTTACTCCCCAAACCAGACACTCCTTTAACTGTAACCATGGCATATATCCCAGTATTTTCTATTCCATAGGGCTCCACCCTTTAATCTGTTTCTGGAGAAAACTCAAGCTGCACTATAAGGTTCATGGACCATCCTCCAAGTGACTGCAAGAGACAGCAAGGGACAAGTCTAGTCCAAGCAACAGGCAGTGGTGGGGTGGGAGGGTGGCGTGGGGTGGGGGTGATGGGCTGGTATGGCTCTTGTCTCTTCCAGTCGGCAGTGGCTCATGCTTGCGCTTAGTCGTGTCCAACTCTTTGTGACCCATGGACTGAAGCCCACCAGGCTCCTCTGTGCATGGGATTTTTCAGGCAAGAAAACTGGAGTGGGTTGCCATTTCCTATTCCAGGGTATCTTCCTGTCCCAGGGATTGATCCAGTCTCATGCTTGGCTTTGTACATACTCAGCAATCAAACTGATTACACAACGGTCTTTTACTTACAGTCTCCACTTCTATTTGCATTTCTGTGCTTGTTTATAGCTTCATCTAACCGAGGGGGTCCATCCCACACCGAGTATCCAGTCTGCTGTAATAAGCAGGGAAATGGGTAGGTTTCACACCAGCTTGGGTGCTAAGCACCACAGATACCTGGTGCAATAGTCAGCGAACCGTAAGAACCTTCAGGCTGAGCGGTGCTAAAGGAAAGCGTACCACACGCCGGGGAGGTTCCGGCTACCTGGAGTGATGGAGTTATACTTGTTTCTCCCTCACTTTAAGTATATGGAGGTCAGTAGCTAGTAAAACACCAGATCTGGATAAGAAGAGAACAAATTCCCTGAAAAGGACTGGTATAGATATTGAAGTGGGCAGGACAAAACACTGGAAAGCTGGCATTGTATCAGTATAAGGACAGAGCTATGAGAGGTTAAAGGTGCTGTAGGAGAGGAATAGAAATGACCTGAACAATTGCTTTGACCCAGTCTGGGCCTTGAAAGAGTTATCAAAGGAGGCAGACATGAAAAATTACAATAATACAAAATAAAATTTTAATAAAAGGTTGTATAAAATTTTGTATGAGAGAGTCAACCTCTGTTTGGAAGAATTAGAAAAATGTTTAGTAAAGATTTCAAGAGCAGGGGACTTCTCTGGCAGTTCAGTGATTAAGATTCTGCACTTTCAATGCAGGGGATATGGATTTGATCCATGGTTGAGGAACTAAGATCCCATGTGCCACACTGTGGGGCCAATAAAAAATAAAAATAAGCCAAATAAAAAGAAAAAAATATTTCAAAGACAGAAAAGTATTTGGGATAAACTTCAAGCAAAGTGAGGTTTCTTGCATATCTGGTGGACAAGGGTGATCCAGTAGAAGTAAGAGTATGGGAGTAAGAGTATGGGGCCATACACGGCTAAGTGTTGGGCAGGGAATTTAGATATGGCTGAAAGTTAAGCTATGTTTGCAGGGATAGTAGGCATAGAGATTAGACATAGGACAGAGTTCAAAGCCGGGTTATTCAGAGTTTGAATGTGGCAGCAGAACATTTAAGCTTTAGACTTGAGCTTTAGAGAAACTCAAATGCAGTGTCAGGATGACACATTGTCATTCCAGTCCCACATCTTGGAATGTGACTCTCTGTGCAGGTAGCTGTTGAAGGCCTCAGATTCACAAAACAGGTGCTTTTCTCATGGGTCAGCCCCATGAGAGCTGATCTCTAGTCAATGGTTCAGTGATTCATGGGTGCTATATTATTAGCAAGGTTGTCTGCCTGGAAAATCCCATGGACGGAGGAGCCTGGTAGGCTGCAGTCCATGGGGTCGCTAAGAGTCGGACACGACTGAACGACTTCACTTTCACTTTTCACTTTCATGCATTGGAGAAGGAAATGGCAGCCCACTCCAGTGTTCTTGCCTGGAGAATCCCAGGGATGGTACAGCATGATGGGCTGCTGTCTTTGGGGTCACACAGAGTCTGGACACAACTGAAGCGACTTAGCAGCTGCTCTGGTTTCTTTAAGACATAAAGCCAGTTGACCCTATATGTTAGATATACCCTTTTATATACCCTTTTATACCCTGGAGAAGGAAATGGCAACCCACTCCAGTGTTCTTGCCTGGAGAATCCCAGGGACAGAGGAGCCTGGTGGGCTACCATCTATGGGGTCACACAGAGTCGGACACGACTGAAGTGACTTAGCAGTAACAGTAGCAGTATACCCTTTTAAGATTTTACTTAGTGTCAAAGATTAGAAAAAATTCAGAAAGCAGAAAGTTGGGTTGCAATGGTGAATGGATGCAACAGGAAGTGGAAGACAGTGTTGCAACAGACAATATCTGCTACTTCTGCCTTTATTTTATTCTTCTAAGCTTTATTTTGGTAAGCACTTACTTGGCAAATCCTTTTGTTCTTCCACAGAACTTTGGCTCATGGGACCCCAACGTTCTCATTTAGGCCAGGAAAAGCCTTCTGGTATACCTCTGACTTTACAGCTTACATTGATCTGGCACTAGACCTCAGATCTTCATTGCATTTGCCATGAGTGAGAACTTTGAACACACTGCCTGACACAAGACATTTGGGCACTAAGTAGTTTGTGATTAGTTAATGTTTCACCCATGTTGCCAAATACTTACACACACCTAAGATACCCTTTTCTATTTCATTCTTTTTTTATTCCAATTATTATTATTTTGCTAGAAATATGAGAGTAAGTTGCTGAGATCATGGCCTGTCACTCAGCTAGTAAATATTCATAAATTTTTTAATTAAAATATAGTTGATCTACAATGTTGTATTAGTTTCAAGTATATAGCAAAGTGATTCAGCTACATATATATTCTTTTAATACATTAATATATATATATTTAGATTCTTTTCCATTATAGGTTATTACTGGATACTGATATAGGTTACTACATGATACTGAGTATAGTTCCTGTGCTATACAGTAGGTCCTTGTCAGTTATCTACACTATGGAGTAGTGTGTATATTTTAAACCCAAACTCCTGACTTATCCCCTCCTCCCACTGATAGTAAATCTCAAGAACAAGAACATTCAGATAGAAAACTGCAGAGTGGGGGCTTCCCTGGTGGTTCAGTGATTGAGAATCTGCCTTACAATGCAGGGGACATGGGTTAGATTCCTGGTTGGAGAAATAAGATCCTGCATGCCTTGGAGCATCTAAGCCCTTGACTTGCAACTACTGAGCCCTTGTGCCACAACTAGAGAGTCTGTGTCCAACAACCAAAGATCTGGCATGACCAACAAAGATCTTGTGTGTTGCAGTTAATAAATTAATTAACTTGGGAAAAAATCTAAACATTTAAAAATAACTGCAGGGTGATGATCTAACTCAAGAAATTTAATGTTGATAAAATACTATTATCTAATATATGTCCATATTCACTTTATGCTGATTGCTTCAATATTATCCTTAATGGCAACTCCCCTCTCCCCCTAATCTAGAATTCTGTCCTGTCTCATTACTCTGGAACACTTCTTCAACTTTTCATTGAAATAGTGAAAGATATATTGAAAGATTCATTGAATATTCATTGAAAGATATTCATTGAATATTCACTGAAAGATATATTAATAATTTTTATGAATAAACACAACACAAATAATATAAGTAATGAGATGTGCTGGGGAGAATATTTTTGGTATCATTTCATAATAGGAGACCTTTGCAAGAGTCCATGAAAGAGATGATGAAGTTAAACCAACTAAAAAGATACAGTTTCTAAAATAGCCACAAAAGGACTCCATTTAGTGGGAGAGGTAAATGAGAAAGATTTGTGAAGACTCCCCAAAGTTTCTAACATGGTAGTCAGTGTGGACAATGATGCTGCACACTGCTAGAAAGAATACTGGGAGAAATCATATTGAAGAGGAAGAAGATCAATGAATTTCAACTATGTTGAGTATTAGGTGCCTCCAAAGTCATTTGAGTTATTTAATAGTAAGGTGACCAACTTATCTTAGTTTGCTTGGATCTTTCCTGGTTTTACCAATGAAAATTCATGTCCTGGAAGTCCCCTCATTCCTGGGCAAAATGAGACAGTTGGTCACCCTATAATCAGGAGGTTATTTGTGACATTAAGTCTATAGCTCAGAGAGTAGATGAAGTTAGTGACTTCATAGAGAGGGGCATATCCATGTAAAGGCTACAGTTGGAAACATTGGCAGGACTGAGACAATTCAGGGAGAAAAGACAAATGAGAAGGCTTCAAAGCCTAGACTGGAAGCTGAGACCCAGAGCGTCTCTCTTTCCAGACAGGCAATTTCCTTAGCCAAGCAATCATAAAACAAGCACTGATTTCCTTACTGTGTACAGGTTTCTCTTGCTATCCACAAGTAGAGTTCCTATGAAGCTTTTCCTAAATTGAAACAGCATAAAGCGAAGAAGCAATTATCTTACTTCACATCTTGCTAAGGGATGCACAAAATAAATGGAGAAAAAGCAAGGATGCTCACAGACACAGTTCAAAGCTAGGGCGGCTTGATGCTGAGATATGAATGTAAGCTCCTGGGACTGAGTTTGGCGGTGTCACTCTAGCTGCTGAGGGCGCCCTGCTTGCCACAAAGCAAACGCTGAATGCTATTTTTGCCTTTTTTTTTTTTTTTCACGTAAAAGGAAATTGTCATCGGATTTCTTTCAGTTATCGAAAATCTGTACTAAGTGAAGGATAACTGTATATCGCATTATATCTCATACCACTGCAAACTGTTCATAAACCTGCCATCAGGAACAGAAATGAAATCAAATTCATTATGCATCAAGGTGGTTATCATCACCCCTTCAATCTTTGACTTCTTTACTAGACTCAATAGCAATTTGGGAGATGTCACTCCCTTTTTAGTATCACTCATTCTTCATTCATTCACTCAGTTTTCCACATAATAAGTATCCCAGCCCCTGGACTTTTTGGAGGAGAATTGAAGTTTAAACGCTTCCATGCCCAGTGCGGCTCACCTTCATGCCCCTGCCCAGTCAGGTCTACTTGCTCCGGGATTGCGCGCTCACCTGGCTCTCCCGGTCGTGTGCTTCCCCGGTCTCTAGGTCATGTGCACACACACGCCTATCCCCAGGTCACGTACCCCTGGGGTCTGTGTTACGTGATTCCAATCTCCAGGAGTTGTGTACTTCCACACTCCTATATCCGGGTCACAGGCCCCTTGGCCTCCAGATTACTCCTCCACCCCCAACTTCTGGCTCACGTGCTCCCCTACGCCTATCTCGGGATTACATTCCACGTAGCCCGGTCACGTGCGCCACCCCTGCCTCTAGGTCATATACCCTCCACCCTTCTCCAAGGGTCACGTGCCTCCCTGGCCTTGGGGCACACGCCATCCCCTCTCACGCCCCCCTACACACACATGCACATGTGCGCCCGAGCACACTTCCCCCGCTTCCAAGGTCACAAGCTCGCCTGGCCTCCAATCTCAGGGTCTCATGCTTCCTCCCCCACAACCCCTGTTAAGTGTTTCCGGGCACAAGGTCAAGTGCCCCTCCACACCCCATCTCTGGCTCACCGACTCCACATCAGTGTGGCCCAGCTCTGGTCAAAGGCATCTCCCCTGCTGACACCTGCATGCTGATATGTGCACCCTGGCTGCGGAGTCACCTGAAGGAAAAAGGCATATCTCTCACCCTGTTCTTAAATATTTTTCAGTTTTGAACTCAAAGACAGGCATTGCTGCCTGATGGGAGGGACGCTTGAGCCAGGATTGCAGGTCCCACCAGGACAACTGCCTAGGTTCCAGGGGATGGCTGGGTTTGCCACCACGTGGATCCCCAATTTTGAATTGCTAGCAAAACCCTTTGAATGACTCTTCTAAAGAAGAGACCATGACCCTCTAGACTGAAACCGTCGAGGATAAACGTCCGGAAGACCAGTTACATCCCTGCTGGATGGGACCTTGTGACAAACGCTAGTGAGAATGGAAAATGCGCTGCTAAAGAAAAACTGTGACTACGATCATCCAGAACTGGGCTAGTTCCGGAATCCAATGCTGACTTCTCACAGGGGGCAGATGAACCCTGACGGATTATAAGTTGCTTTCCTGAAACTGTGAGAAAGGCACCAAGGTGAGTGGGTTTGCTGCAGTGTTGGATTTGCTCAAGTCAGACTCTTAAGAAGGCAATTTCAGTTGCTTGCTGGGGTATAAGAAAGTCTGGTGTTTTGTTAGTCCTTTTTTTTTTTTAAGATTTATTTATTTAATTAAATTTTTGGTTGCACTGGGTCTTCACCGCTGCGTGTGGGCTTTCTCTAGTTCCTTGCGGTTCACAGGCTTCTCATTGCAGTGGCTTTTCTTGTTGCGGAGCATGAGCTACAGAGTGCGGGCTCAGTAGTCATGGCCCTCGGGCTTAGCTGCTCCTTGGCCTGTGGAATCTTAGTTCCCCAACCAGAGATTGAACCCAAGTCCCCTGCATTGGCAGGCAGATTCTTAACGACTGGACCATGAGGGAAGTCCTCTATTTGAGTTTCTCAGTATAGCCTTTTCTACAACATGGTCCATTTTTTGCATTAAGAAGTTCAGCAGAGTGGAACTTTGGTTGAATACAATGAAAATACATTTAAAAGCTTGCTAAGCTCTGTACCTTATAAAAATCATAAGAGCTATGATTTTTTATTATTTTTCAAAAAGAGTGCGTATACCTGGACCTCGGTCTACCTCTAGATTCACTGTATTAATATATTAAACACAGCTTTGTCATTTGTTAGTTGACTCACACTTCGGCAAAACTGTTTTGATTTATGTCAGGCATAAGTAATTTGTTGGTTCAGGGCCTCAGTTACAGATATGACAGGGCCTCAAAGGTCACATATATTGCATTCCCATTCAAAGCTGCTCCTGCTTTTGCTTCTGTACTTTAGCCCTCTGAAGAAAACAGATGCTCAACTTGACACTTTCGTGTAGCACTGGAAAACCTTATATTTCCACAGCAGTTTCTCATACTTAACCTTATTTGATTCCTCCAGGTCAAGGGTTGCAATCATTCTCATTTCAAAAAGGAGGCACTTGAGACCCAATGTCACCAAGTGTCACAGGATGAATCAGTGGAGATATCAGCAGTGTTTATGAGACAGGTGCTGCTCACCATGCAAAGAGGGCTGCCTCCAGCCACATTTACACGTGTTCAAGTCTCTCCCACCACTCTCAGCCCTCTGTGCCTTTTCACACTTGAATTACTTTACTTTTTATTATTTTTAACTTTAAAAAGTTAACATATACCCAAGAGTAATGAAAATATATGTCGACACAAAGATGTGTAAAAAGGTTCAGAGAATCTTGATTTATAATATCTCCAAACCGGAAATAAATGTCTGTCAATAAATCAAAAGATCAATGAATTGTGGTACATCCATACAATGGAATACTACCCAGAGGTGAAAAGGACCAAACTGCTGAAAAATGCTATCACATGGGATTATCTCAAAAACATTATACTAAGTGAAAGAAGCCAGACACAAAAGAGTACATGGTGTATGCTTGCATTTCCATAAAACTAAAACTAATCTATCTCATGTCAGTTGTTGCCCAGGGCTAAGGAGCAGGTGGGGTTGATAGAAGCTTTTGAGAGTGATGGATATGTTTTATATCTTGATTTTGTAATGGTAGTTACTCAGCTTGTATATATTTCTTGAAACTCAAGGAACTGAGTCTTAGAATGGTACATTCTATTGTATGCTAATGATTTCTTAATGAAGTTGCTTTTAAAAATTAAAAATATTTTGAAATAATAAATACAGAAAAATGTACAAGCCATCAGAGAACAGTGTTGGATTATCACAAAATAAAAGCTGACCATCTTCCAGGTCAAAAACGTGAATATTGCTAACAGCCAAGAAGCCCCTCTCATATTCCTTCCCAGTTACCCCCCAAAGTAATCTCTTGACTTTAACACCACAGCTTAGCTATGCCTGTTTAAACTTTATATGAAATAAAACTCATATTTTGTGGCATGACAAGAAAAAATTTAAACATAAAGTTCTCTGCCCTTTGGCCTCCTTTCTCCCACTATGCAGTGTGTATCTGCATTTTAAGTATCAACCAGACCTTCTTTCCCACCAGCAAGAATACCTGCTCAACCATAAAGAGCAACATTCTCCCAGTTCCAACAAAATAACTCCTTAGAAGATAACATTCCTTCTTGATCTTATAAGGGACACATGACCCACCATGATGGCGATTAGATCTGAATTATGTAAACTGTCAATAATATGCCATTTGATGTACAGCCCTCTGTGTCAAGGAATTTATATAACTGTATCTTGACTTCTTTAAAGTGGAACAGTTCTCAGAGCTTTCTGAGATGCTCTTCCAGGGTAATAATCCCTAAATTTAGTTCAAATAAAAATTTCCTTTCCTTTCTTAGTTCAACTGATTAATTTTTCATCAATATTTATGTAAGCAGAATTATGCAGTACGTAATCAATGTCTGACTTTTCTTGTTACTCATGTTTGTAAGATTCATCCATATTGATTCATGTAGCTATTTCTATGTAGTATTTCACTGTATGTACATTCCACACTTTATTTATACATTACATTTTTGATGGGCATTGTGTTATTTTTTGAATATCATAAATATATTGCTATAGACAATTCAGTACATGTCTCGGTTAATTTTCTATTAGATATGTATCTGGGAATGGAATTGCTGGGACATAGGTATGTACATGTTTGGCTTTAATGCTATGCTATGCTATGCTATGCTAAGTCACTTCAGTCGTGTCCGACTCTGTGTGACCCCCTAGACGGCAGCCCAGCAGGCTCCCCTGTCCCTGGGATTCTCCAGGCAAGAACACTGGAGTGGGTAGAGAATGCCAAATATTTCCCATATTTCTACCATTGTGCACTCCCACTAGGAGCAGATGAGTTTTCTTTGCTTCACATCCTTGTTAAAACTTTTGTTGTTGTTCAGTTGCTAAGTCATGTCCGACTCTTTGTAACCCAATGGATCACAGCATGCCAGGCTCCAACTCTTCTGTCCTTCACTATCTCCTGGAGTTTTCTCAGATTCATGTCCCTTGAATCAGTGATGCTTTCTAACCATCTCATCCTCTGCTGCCCCATTCTCCTTTTGCCTTCAATCTTTCCCAGCATCAGGGTCTTTTCAAATGAGTTGGCTCTTTGTGTCCGGTGGCCAAAGTACTAGAGCTTCAGCTTCAGCAAGTTTGTCTGTTAGAGTTAAGTTTGTTGAAACGTAATACTGTGAATCATTTTAATTTTAAGCTGTATTTAAAGGTGTAGTCTAATGTTGGAACTTTACTGGTGGCTCAGTGGGTAAAGAATCTGCCTGCAATACAGGAGACACAGGTTTGATCCCTGGGTTGGGAAGATACTCTGCAGGAGGAAATGGCAACCCATTTCAGTATTCTTGCCTGGGAAATCCCACGGACAGAGGAGCTTGGCAGACTACAGTCCAATGGGTCACAAAGAGTCTGATATGACTGAGCAACTAAACACAACGAGTATATCACTAGAGCTTTAATTTGGATTTCTTTGATTATTAATGAGTTCCAGCATATTTTCATATGTCACTGGCCATTTGTGTATCTTTTTATGTGAGGTGACTTTCAAGTCTCCTGCCCATTTTTTCATGGATATAAATTTTTAAAAATTGAGCTTTTTAATGGGAGTTTTTTTTTCTTTAACATATCTGAGATATGACAACAAGCTTAGTTGTTCTGTGGCACTTGGAATCTTCTTGCACCAGGGATAGAGCCCTTGTACCCTGCTTTGGCAGGCAGATTCCTATCCACTGTACCACCAGGGAAGTCCCTCCAATCTTCTTAAAAGGTTTTTGACTATTCTTAGCCATTTGCAATTTCATGTAAATTTTAGTATTACCTTCTCAAGTGACAAAATTCTTGTTGAGGTTTTGATTGAATTTACATTAAACTGAAAGTCAATTTAGGAAGACTTGACATCCTTTTAACATTAGACCTGCTAATCTAAGAACATGTTATATCTCTCTATTTTGTTTTTTTTTTAATTTATCCCAGTAACATTTCATTTGCTGAATTTGCTACCACATATTTGATGTTTTGAAAGTGTAGAAAATTGTCTTTAAAAAAACTTATTTCTATTTGTTGCTTGGGTATCAAGATAGAATTGAGCTTTGTATATTGATTTCACACCCATCAATTTTATTTGATTAAAAAAATGATTTATTTGGCTATGTAGGATCTTTGTATGTGGGTTCTTTCATTGTGGCGAGCAGGCTCAGCAGTTGCTGCTTGTGGGCTTAGTTGCCCTTCGTCATGTGGGATATTAGTTCCCTAACCAGGAATCAAACCCACATCCCCTGCATTGAAAGGCGGATTCTTGACCACCAGGGAAGTCCTGTACCCATCAATTTTAATGAAATTTTATTAATTCCAATTTATCTATGGGCTATTTTGAATTTGTATGTTTAAAATTATATTATTTGAAATTAATCACACATTGTTTCAGTTCCAATCTTTGTAACTTTTATTTCTTTTTCTTGGTGCTGTCAAAATCTTGGCTGTCTGTGCCCTGATGCCAAACAGAAATAGGGAGACAGAGTTATGGAGGAGAAAGGGGGAACACAGTAGGCTAGTGCCTCAAGAACTGGGATCCCTCTCCCTGGGAAACAGGGAGAGGTTATATAGTCAGTCAGGGCTATGTGATAAGGGTTAAGGCAGTAACAGTTTTGTGTTCTTTCTTCTGCAAAGTTTCGAAAGAATGGGCTTGCTGACAGGTTTATGACAGGGCGTGTGAAGAGTATCAGGTGGTTAGGTCTCCTAACCTTGATGAGATTCTCTGGTCCCTTTAATCTTGTCTCAGGTGGGTTCATGACTGTTCCTACCTTGAACAGCAACTGTTCTGTCTTTTGGAACTCAGAGAAGGTCATGAAGACTGAAGTTTTACCTGTAAGAAATGGGGGACGAAAAGTTCTCTGGGCCTGGGAGTCCCACAGGGCCCTGCTTGGCATCACTGACTAGTGCAACATTGAATGGAGAGCAGACATCCCTTTCTCATTCTTACCTCAGAGAGAAATCTTTCAACGTTTTACTAATAAGTATATAGTTGTTCTAGGTTTTTTTGTAGATATCAATTGTCATATTATGTAAGTCCTGTTTAATCCCTGGTTTTCTTAGAGTTTATTATAGACATATAATTGCAGATCTACAGTCAAAGGCTGTTCCCACTATCCCTTATTTTGAATTATTTTAAAATAACTAGTTATTTTTTAATTGAAATTTTACACAGAACTGTCATATACAGAGGATAGAAGTTGAGCTTCTCCACTCACACTCCTTCCCCCTCCTCTTCTGGCTTCTGCTGCCCCTCCCCTCCCCCGCTTTCTCCTCCTCCTGCTTCTCCTTCCCCTCCTTCTCCTTCTTCCACCAAGCAGCAGCCTCAGCAGCAGCTCTATAGAACCATTGCATTAAACAAACTTGCTTTCTTCACATCCTTGCCTTGCTGTTTAAAGCTCTTGTGTGTGTATCCTCAGTCAGTCGGGTCCAGCTCTTTGTGACTCCATGGACTGTAGCCCACCAGGCTCTTCAGTCCATGGAATTTTCCAGGCAAGAATACTGGAGTGAGTTGCCACTTCCTCCTCCAGGGGATCTTCCTGACTCGGGGGTCGAACCCGAGTCTCTTGCATCTCCGGTACTGGAAGGCGGATTCTTTACCACTGCGCCACCTGGGAAGCCAAAGCACTTACATATGCAATTCAGAAACGTGGAAGAATAAGCAGGTAACGTCTGTGGAACGTTTACTCTGTACCAGGTGTGTTTGTTATTAAGGGTTTACATGGATTAACTTGTTCAATTGTCACAACCATCCTAGGAAGTACATACTATTATTAGAGATAATTTCTCAGTTTATTTTAAAAATTATTTTTATTTATTTCTGGCTGTGTTAGGTCTTTGTTACTGTGCATGGGCTTTCTGTACTTGCAGCAAGCAGGGGCTACTCTTGGCAATGCGTGAGCTTCTCTTTGCGGTGGTTTTCTTGTTGCAGAGCACGGGCTCTAGGCACATGGGCTTCAGTAGTTGTGGCTCACAGGCTTAGTTGCCCCCTGACTTAGTCCCTTAGTTCCCAGACCAGGGACTGAACAAATGTCCCATACGTTGGCAGGTTCACTCTCAACCACTGGAGAACTGGGGAAGTCCTATTTTCTCATTTTATAGATGAGAAGTCTGAGGCTTGGAAAGTTAAGTAACTTAGCTCAAGATCACATAACTAGCAAGTGGTGGATTTTATTCCATTATCTACCAGTCTTAATGGATAAACTAAGCTGTTCTCTAGTGCAGACACCTTTCATCTCCAACCAGTGTAGCTAGCCATGTTTGAAAACATCTCATGCTTTGAGTTCTAGGAACATCTGTTACATGTTTGCTTTTGCTTGCATAGCAGCACATCTGGCTAAATAGGTGACGAAAGACACATAATGGGAGGTGGCAATAAGAAGTGCTGTTTATTATTTGAAAATTTGCATCCAGGATAACACATCCCTTCTAAAAATGTATTATTGATGCTAAATATATTATTCAGATGTCATCTCAGATGTGGTATTTGTCAGAAATGGAGAGAGCTGTTTTCTCAAAACACATCACACTCGATCCTAATATCGGAAGCTGTTTATGTTCATTCTAAATTACTTCGGTGGTTCAGTTTGGACCTTATCTATTAAGTATGCATTACCTTAGGTGAGTTATTTAGTTGTGTTAAAATATCTAGGGACTGAGATACTGATTTATGTTCCAAAACGTTGCAGTATCAATGACACAGAACTTGGTCTTTTTTTTCTTTTTCCTGGTAGAATTTCTGAAGGATTACTTCCTCTCTGTCTCTCTCTCCCACTCCCTTTGCCTCTTCTTTCCCTCTCCTCCTTTCTTTCACAAAAACCAATTCTTGTATTTACTTCCAGAGATTCATTCTTCGGGTTTTGTTTGTTTTTGGCTGCACTGGCTCTTTGTCGCCGTGCTTGGACTCTGTTGAGGTTGACAGGCTCTGCAGCACGTGGGCTTAGTAGTTGCGGTGCACAGGCTTCTCTGATCGTGGTGCGCGGGTTTAGTCGCCTGGAGGCATGTGGGCCCAGGGATTGAACCTGTGTCCCCTGCGTTGGAAGACAGACTCTTAACCACTGGACCACAAGGAAAGTTACACATTCTTTTTGTTTAACATATCCTAACCTGGAGGTGTATAACGCTGTATATTTATTTATTTGGCTGCGTCAGGTCTTAACTGCAGCACATGGGACCTTAGTTGTACATTATGTAGAATCTTTCATTGCAGCGTGGCTTAGGCTCAGTAGTTGTCTCCCGCAGACTCCGGAGTGAGAGGGCTTCAGTAGTTGCAGTACTCAGGCTCAGTTGCTCATGCTGCTGCTGCTGCTGCTGCTAAGTCACTTCAGTTGTGTCTGAGTCTGTGCAACCCCATAGATGGCAGCCCACCAGGCTCTCCCATCCCTGGGATTCTCCAGGCAAGAATACTGGAGTGGGTTGCCATTTCCTTCTCCAATGCATGAAAGTGAAAAAGTGAAAGTGAAGTCGTTCAGTCGTGTCCGACTCTTCACTACCCCATGGACTGCAGCCTACCAGGCTCCTCCATCCATGGGATTTTCCAGGCAAGAGTACTGGAGTGAGTGCCATTGCCTTCTCCTCCGTTGCTCATAATTCTGTGCATTTAGGTGTTAGACTACAATGGCATTTTTCTATTTATTTACATTTGTGACCAACATTCTTTTCAAGACAAGGCAGAGAACTCTTCTTTCTGAGCGAGAGGTATGCTGATGGAAGCCCCCCAAAGGAAATTCCACATGACCTTATCCAGGACGCAACCCCCGTTAATGCATGTGTCATTCTCGCTCCATTTCCTCCCGCCTTGGGCATTTCTAGTCTTTTTCACCCCTCTTCTACTCCTCTCTCTTTCCTTTACTCTGACAAAGATTCTTTTAGTTCCTCCCACTCTTTCTATCCTGAGTGTAGGTCAGGGCCAAGAGAAATAAAGTCCTAAAAAAATGTATCCGTTTATTACTTGATGGGAATGAGCAGGTGAGGTATATATACAAAAACAGTGCTTTGGGTGAAAATATGACATGGACGGAGGAGCCTGGTGGGCTGCAGTCCATGGGGTCGCTAAGAGTCGGACACGACTGAGCGACTTCACTTTCACTTTTCACTTTCATGCACTGGAGAAGGCAATGGCACCCCACTCCAGTACTCTTGCCTGGAAAATCCCATGGACAGAGGAGCCTGGTGGGCTGCAGTCCATGGGGTCTCGAAGAGTCGGACACGACTGAGCGACTTCACTTTCACTTTTCACTTTCATGCATTGGAGAAGGAAATAGCAACCCACTCCAGTGTTCTTGCCTGGAGAATCCCAGGGACGGGGGAGCCTGATGGGCTGCCGTCTATGGGGTTGCACAGAGTCAGACACGACTGAAGCGACTTAGCACTTAGCAGCAGCATGACTAATTCAGGCCTCTGCTGCTGCTGCTAAGTCACTTCAGTCGTGTCCGACTCTGTGCGACCCCAGAGACGGCAGCCCACCAGGCTCCCCCGTCCCTGGGATTCTCCAGGCAAATCTAGGCCTCTATCAGTCTTTAAAATTGGATTCTCCACAGACCACTGGCCATTCAGACCTTTCTCCTAGCTTTAGAACTATCTTTACTACTTAGATCCCTAAATAGTTCTGTATCTAATTATTTTAATGTTCTTTTAAAGAAAACAAATTGTTTTTGTTAACAGCTCATGTTAGGGTTTAACGGTTCTGCTTTGATCACAGGTAATTATTTTCATGAAACACTTGGATCTGTATTTCAAGTTATGCATACATGAGTAAGAGTCAGTCTCATTTGATTTTGTCTTCTCTGGCTGCACTTGGGGAATTAAAAAAAAATACTGCACAAGTGTCTAGGATGCTACCAAATAAAAATTATAGGGAAAACAAGACAGATTAGTAAATACAGAAAATTGACAGAAGGATACTTCTGGGTAGCAAATGAAAATCAAACATGAAGCTAAGTTTCTGGAGATGGGAGGTGGGTTATACATGAAGAAAACAAACTACTCAGCAAGAGGGGAAACCTGTAAAACAACAGAACCAGAGAGGGGGAAGAAAAAAATTTCTTCTCTGTTCTCTTAGAGCCTCCAGCTCAGCCTAAGAATTAAACTGGTCGAACAGAGTCAGACATGACTGAAGCAACTTGGCAGCAGCAGCAGCAAGACAGGTTAACAACAGGAAAACATAGGAATTTTATTAGAATTTTACATATACATGGGAATCTTCACAAGAAAATGAAAGCCCAAAGAAGTGACCCTTTAGAGAAAGAGACAATACATTTCTGAAGAACTGATAAGTCAGAGGTTTGAAGTGAAAGTGAAAGTGCTAGTCACTCAGTTGTGTCCAACTCTTTATGACCCCATGTACTATAGCCCGCTAGGCTCCTCTGTCCATGGAATTCTCTAGGTAAGAATACTGGAGTGGGTTGCCATTCCCTTCTCCAGGGGATCTTCTGGATCAAATCTGGGTCTCCTGCATTGCAGGCAGATTCTTTACCATCTGATCCACCAGGGAAGCCCAAGAGGTTTGAAATAGGGGCATACATTGTGGGGAAGTGACCAGAAGATACACAGGGGAAACCAGGGCAAGATGAAGGGTTATTCTAGTGAGTTCTGTGTGTGTTGTTGCGTGCATGTGTGCTCAGTCATGTCTGACTCTTTGCAACCCCATGGAGTGGGGCCCACCAAGCTCCTCTGTTCATGGGATTCTCCAGGCAAGAATACTGGAGTGGGTTGCCATTTCATCCTCCAGGGGATCTTCCCAACTGAGGGATCGAACCCGTGTCTCCTGGGTCTCCTGCATTGGTAGGCAGATTCTTTACCACTATGCCACCTGGTAAGCCATTCTAGTAAGTTTATACAGATCCAGTTGAGCGTCAGTTTCTAGTGATAAGGATGTTCTTTTCTTCCTGCTATAGGAAGGGTATTTTCTTCTCATGGGAGATTTTATGGCCTGTTTTTCAGGAGAAAAAGAGAGATCAGAGAGCCCTCCCTGCACCTGTTTTTTCTTAAGTGCCTTCAGTTCAAAATAGTCACTATGGCAGAGTGGCGTATTTTGGGATGGTGTGTCCTGAATTGTTTGGGGAGATGTCTGTGTGGAAGTCAGGGGGATGTTCTGAATATCTGTTGCTCAATGTACCAAATCACCCCAAAGCTTAGTGGCTTTTTATAACGGTAGTCATTTATAATTTCTTATTGTTTTCATGGGTCAGAAATTTGAGTGACTTGATCAAAGGGTTCTGGCTTAGGTGTCTCATGAGGTCACAGTCAAAGGATGGCTGGGAGTGGTGTCAGAGACAGAGACACAGAGGAGAATTAGAAGAAAGGGAAGCCAGGCCTGAACCTTTAAAAATTTCCACCATGTATAGATGATTTGGCAGTGAATAATGAGAAGCTCTGATTGAGAGACTGAAAGGCAGTCAGGAGAGTGTGATGTCATAGTAGCAGTGGAAGAGAATGGCTTCAAAGAGGATCCCCAACAGACGCTACTGAGAGGGCCAGTATGATGAACACTGATGCACAGAACACATCTGATTTGTGGTATGGAACTTAAGGGGGACTATTTTATTCAGGTAGTGGGGAATGGATTGAAGAAGGAATGGGAAACAAGGAAATGGAGACGAGTGTGGACACTCTTGAGAAGTTTGGCTCTATGTAGGGTGAGAAATGGGCTCCCCTCGTAGCTCAGCTGGCAAAAAATCTGCCTGCATTGTAGGAGACCCCAGTTTGATTCCTGGGTCAGGAAGATCCCCTGGAGAAGGGATAGGCTACCCACTCCAACATTCATGGGCTTCCCTGGTGGCTCAGATGGTAAAGAATACGCCTGCAGTGTGGGAGACCTGAGTTTGATCCCTGGGTTGGGAAGATCCCCTGGAGGAAGACATGGCAACCCACTCCAGTATTCTTGCTAGAGAATCCCCATGGACAGAGGAGCCTGGTGGGCTATAGTCCATGGGGTCTCAAAGAGTCGAACACCAATGAGAAACTAAGCACAGCACAGCACAGAGTGAGAAATAAGAGCTAGGCTCTTTCTCCTCAAAGGTTGATTCAAGGATTTGCAACATCAGCATCTCTTCATCTCCTAATTAGAAATTCAGCATCTCGGGCCTATCGCCAACATACTAAATTTGAATCTGCTGTTTAACAAGATGCCCAGGTGATTCTTATGTTTATGAAATTTTCAGAAGCACTGATCTGGGGTGGATTGTTTTTAATTTGTTAATGTATTTAAATACTGGTGAGAAGAATCCAGTAGAGAGGGAGGGATGGAAAATGAGAGAACATTGTCTGGAATTTCCAAGAAAAATGGTCCACTTAATATCTCCAATGTTGTGTCTCAATCTCTGGACTGGTGCTAGAAGGAGTAATCATAAAACCTGAAGTCTGATAGAGAGTGTTGACTTGAGGTGGCTACTTCAAGAAAAGCAAAAAACGGAAGTGCATCCTGATCCTTGAATCTAGTAAGAGAAAACTATAATTTAGGCTCAAACTTTGCAAACCTATTCCAAATTATGGAGAATAGCACATAATGTTTCAGTTTGTTTTTTTATTATGGAAATTTCCAAAATTATTCAGAAATGTAAAAAAGATTAACAATGTACTCTTCACTCAGTTAACAATCTTTTTTTTAACAAGCACTTTTATATTTTTTTGCTAGAATATTTTAAAGCAACACTTAGGCATCATATCATTTCCTCCCTAAATAATCCAATAGGCCACCCTAAAAATAATAATTTTTCATAAGTAACAAAATAAAAAGTAATTTCTTAATGTAATCTAACACCCATTTCTTATTTATGCTTCTCTGATTGTCAACAAAGTTTTTTTTTTTTCTTTCAGTTAGTTTGTTCCCAAACAATAACCATATAGTGTATTTGGGTATTATGTCTCTCAAGTATTTTTTGTTTGTTTGTTTTGGCTTGGCTTGCCAGGCCACTTGGCTTGCAGCATCTTGGTTCTCCTACCAGGGACTGAACTGGACGCCTGGCATTGAAAGCACTAAGTGCTAACCACTGGACCACCAGGGAATTCCTTCTCTCAAGCAGTTTTAATCCAGAACAACATTCCTCCCTTCTCTCCCCTACTCTTTTATGCTACTGATTTGTTTTAGAAACTGGTGAGCCGTGCTGTGGGATGTTCAGCAAAAGAATTTGAATGCATATTTCTTCATGGTGTGGTTTAACTTGTTTCTTTAGCTTCTAAATGTTCCGTGTGTTGAAAATTAGATCTAATCCCTTGAGAAGGTCTTTTTGGCGAGAATATTTCATAGGTAGTACTATGTACTTCATAATCCATCATATCAGGATGTACATAATGTCCAATTATCCCACTCAGGTTTTTTTTTGTTTTGTTTTTAATTTTTGGCTGCACTGTGAAGGATGTGAGATCCTAGTCCCCCCTGACCAGGGATGGAACCCACATGCCCTGCATTGGAAGGATTGAGTCTTAACCATTAGACTTCCAGGAAGTTCCCAATTATCCCTCTTTGACAGATAACACAAGTGGATTCCAGCACTGAAAGCTTGAGTCTTTCATTATAAAGTTTCCTATTAATCATTTACTCATTTTTTAAATATCCACTTATTTTTACCTTAATTAGTTATTTTATTAGAGGTTGAAAAATAATGCCTTTAAAAATTTTATGTGGAAAATGTAAAATATTTACAAAATTAGAGAAAATAATACAATGAATTTCCACATAGCTATCACCTAGCTTCACTATTTATCAGCACAGTGCCAATATCTATACCTTCCATTTCCACCACCCTAGATTATGGTTTTTCCAGTGGTCATGTATGGATGTGAGAGTTGGACTGTGAAGAAGGCTAAACACTGAAGAATTGATGCTTTTGAACTGTGGTGTTGGAGAAGACTCTTGAGAGTCTCTTGGACTGCAAGGAGATCCAGCCAGTCCATTCTAAAGGAGATCAGTCCCGGGTGTTCTTTGGAAGGAATGATGCTAAAGCTGAAACTCCAATACTTTGGCCACCTCATGCGAAGGGTTGACTCATTGGAAAAGACTCTGATGCTGGGAGGGATTGGGGGCAGGAAGAGAAGGGGACGACAGAGGATGAGATGGCTGGATGGCATCACTGACTCGATGGACGTGAGTCTGGGTGAACTCCGGGAGTTGGTGATGGACAGGGAGGCCTGGCGTGCTGCATTTCATAGGGTCGCAAAGAGTTGGACACGACTGAGTGACTGAACTGAACTGAGATTGTGTTATTTATTAAAACAAATCCCAAATGTCATAGAATTTTATCTGTAAATAACTTAAATATGTATTACTGAAGATGTAGAATTCTTTTAAAAAACTTAACTGTATTGTTCTTCTACCTAAATAGTTTTTAAAAGAATTCATTTATATCATCAAATAACCTGTGTTCGAATTTTTCTTATCCTTTTCCTTAAAAAAATTGTTCAGTTGTTTTGTCAGTATTAGAATCCAAATATGTTCCATTTATTATTGACATATGTCTTTATTTATTTTTTAAATTTAAATTTATTTATTTTAATTAGAGACTAATTACAATATTGTATTGGTTTTGCCATACATCAACATGAATCCGCCACGGGTGTACACGTGTTCCCCATCCTGAACCCCACTCCCACCTCCCTCCCCATACCATCCGTCTGGGTCATCCCAGTGCACCAGCCCCAAGCATCCTATATCCTGCATCAAACCTGGACTGGCGATTCATTTCTTATGTGATATTATACATGTTTCAATGCCATTCTCCCAAATCATCCCCCCGCCCCACCACAGAGTCCAAAAGACTGTTCTATACATCTGTGTCTCTTTTGCTGTCTCACATATAGGGTTATCATTACCATCTTTCTAAATTCCATATATATGCGTTAGTATACTGTATTGGTGTTTTTCTTTCTGGCTTACTTCTGTATAATCGGCTTCAGTTTCATCCACCTCATTAGAACTGATTCAAATGTATTCTTTTTAATGGCTGAGTAATACTCCATTGTGTATATGTACCACAGCTTTCTTATCCATTCATCTGCTGATGGACATCTAGGTAGCTTCCATGTCCTGGCTATTATAAACAATGCTGCGATGAACATTGGGGGACACATGTCTCTTTCAATTCTGGTTTCCTCGGGTGTGTATGCCCAGCAGTGGGATTACTGGGTCATATGGCAGTTCTATTTCCAGTTTTTTAAGGAATCTCCACACTCTTCTCCATAGTGGCTGTACTAGTTTGCATTCCCACCAACAGTGTAAGAGGGTTCCCTTTTCTCCACACCCTCTCCAGCATTTATTGCTTGTAGACTTTTGGATCGCAGCCATTCTGACTGGCGTGAAGTGGTACCTCATTGTGGTTTTGATTTGCATTTCTCTGATAGTGAGTAATGTTGAGCATCTTTTCATGTGTTTGTTAGCCATTTGTATGTCTTCTTTGGAGAAATGTCTAATTAGTTCTTTGGCCCATTTTTTGATTGGGTCATTTATTTTTCTGGAATTGAGCTGTAGGAGTTGCTTGTATATTTTTGAGATTAGTTGTTTGTCAGTTGCTTCATTTGCTATTATTTTCTCCCATTCTGAAGGCTGTCTTTTCACCTTGTTTATAGTTTCCTTTGTTGTGCAGGAGCTTTTAATTTTAATTAGATCCCATTTGTTTATTTTTGCTTTTATTTCCAATATTCTGGGAGGTGGGTCATAGAGGATCCTGCTGTGATTTATGTCGGAGAGTGTTTTGCCTATGTTCTCCTCTAAGAGTTTTATAGTTTCTGGTCTTATGTTTAGATCTTTAATCCATTTTGAGTTTATTTTTGTGTATGGTGTTAGAAAGTGTTCTAGTTTCATTGTTTGACAAGTGGTTGACCAGAGTTCCCAGCACCACTTGTTAAAGAGATTGTCTTTAATCCATTGTATATTCTTGCCTCCTTTGTCAAAAATAAGGTGTCCATAGGTGCGTGGGTTTATCTCTGGGCTTTCTATTTTGTTCCATTGATCTATATTTCTGTCTTTGTGCCAGTACCATACTGTCTTGATGACTGTGGCTTTGTAGTAGAGCCTAAAGTCAGGCAGGTTGATTCCTCCAGTTCCATTCTTCTGTCTCAAGATTCCTTTGGCTATTTGAGGTTTTTTTGTGTTTCCATACAAATTGTGAAATTATTTGTTCTGCTGCTGCTGCCAAGTCGCTTCACTTGTGTCTGACTCTGTGCGACCCCATAGACGGCAGCCCACCAGGCTCCGCTGTCCCTGGGATTCTCCAGGCAAGAACACTGGAGTGGGTTGCCAGTTCTTTCTCCAATGCATGAAAGTGAAAAGTGAAAGTGAAGTCACTCAGTTGTGTCTGACTCTTAGTGACCCCATGGACTATACAGCCCACCAGGCTCCTCCATCCATGGAATTTTCCAGGCAAGAGTACTGGAGTGGGGTGCCATTGCCCTCTCCTAGCTCTGTCAAAAATACTGTTGGTAGCTTGATAGGGATTGCATTGAATCTATAGATTGCTTTGGGTAGTATACTCATTTTCACTATATTGATTCTTCCAATCCATGAACATGGTATATTTCTCCATCTATTAGTGTCCTCTTTGATTTTTTTCACCAGTGTTTTATAGTTTTCTATATATAGGTCTTTAGTTTCTTTAGGTAGATATATTCCTAAGTATTTTATTCTTTTCATTGCAATGGTGAATGGGATTGTTTCCTTAATTTCTCTTTCTATTTTCTCATTATTAGTGTATAGGAATGCAAGGGATTTCTGTGTGTTGATTTTATATCCTGCAACTTTACTATATTCATTGATTAGCTCTAGTAATTTTCTGGTGGAGTCTTTAGGGTTTTCTATGTAGAGGATCATGTCATCTGCAAACAGTGAGAGTTTTATTTCTTCTTTTCCAATTTGGATCCCTTTTATTTCTTTTTCTGCTCTGATTGCTGTGGCCAAAACTTCCAAAACTATGTTGAATAGTAGTGGTGAAAGTGGGCACCCTTGTCTTGTTCCTGACTTTAGAGGAAATGCTTTCAATTTTTCACCATTGAGGATAATGTTTGCTGTGGGTTTGTCATATATAGCTTTTATTATGTTGAGGTATGTTCCTTCTATTCCTGCTTTCTGGAGAGTTTTTTTTATCATAAATGGATGTTGAATTTTGTCAAAGGCTTTCTCTGCATCTATTGAGATAATCATATGGCTTTTATTTTTCAGTTTGTTAATGTGGTGTATTACATTGATTGATTTGTGGATATTGAAGAATCCTCGCATCCCTGGGATAAAGCCCACTTAGTCATGGTGTATGATCTTTTTAATGTGTTGTTGGATTCTGATTGCTAGAATTTTGTTAAGGATTTTTGCATCTATGTTCGTCAGTGATATTGGCCTGTAGTTTTCTTTCTTTCTTTTTTTTTTTTTTTGTGGCATCTTTGTCAGGTTTTGGTATTAGGGTGATGGTGGCCTCATAGAATGAGTTAGGCAGTTTACCTTCCTCTGCAATTTTCTGGAAGAGTTTGAGTAGGATAGGTGTTAGCTCTTCTCTAAATTTTTGGTAGAATTCAGCTGTGAAGCCGTCTGGACCTGGGCTTTTTTTGCTGGAAGATTTCTGATTACAGTTTCAATTTCCGTGTTTGTGATGGGTCTGTTAAGATTTTCTATTTCTTCCTGGTCCAGTTTTGGAAAGTTGTACTTTTCTAAGAATTTGTCCATTTCTTCCATGTTGTCCATTTTATTGGCATATAATTGTCTATAGTAGTCTCTTATGAGCCCTTGTGTTTGTGTGTTGTCTGTTGTGATCTCTTCATTTTCATTTCTAATTTTATTGATTTGATTTTTCTCCCTTTGTTTCTTGATGAGTCTGGCTAATGGTTTTTCAATTTTATTTATCCTTTCAAAGAACCAGCTTTTGGCTTTGTTGATTTTTGCTATGGTCTCCTTTGTTTCTTTTGCATATATTTCTGCCCTAATTTTTAAGATTTCTTTCCTTCTACTAACCCTGGGGTTCTTCATTTCTTCCTTTTCTAGTTGCTTTAGGTGTAGAGTTAGGTTATTTATTTGACTTTTTTCTTGTTTCTTGAGGTGTGCCTGTATTGCTATGAACTTTCCCCTTAGCACCGCTTTTACAGTGTACCATAGGTTTTGAAGGAGATCAGCACTGGGATTTCTTTGGAAGGAATGATGCTAAAGCTGAATCTCCAGTATTTTGGCCACCTCATGCAAAGAGTTGACTTATTGGAAAAGACTCTGATGCTGGGAGGGATTGGGGGCAGGAGGAGAAGGGGACGACAGAGGATGAGATGGCTGGATGGCATCACTGACTTGATGGACGTGAGTATCAGTGAACTCTGGGAGTTGGTGATGGACAGGAAGGCCTGGCGTGCTGTGATTCATGGGGTCGCAAAGAGTCGGACACGACTGAGCAACTGATCTGATCTGATAGGATTTGGGTTGTTGTGTTTTCATTTTCATTTGTTTCTATGCATATTTTGATTTCTTTTTTGATTTCTTCTGTGATTTGTTGGTTATTCAGCAGCGTTTTGTTCAGCCTCCATGTTGGAATTTATAATAGTTTTTCTCCTGTAATTGAGATCTAATCTTACTGCATTGTGGTCAGAAAGGATGCTTGGAATGATTTCAATTTTTTCGAATTTACCAAGGCTAGATTTATGGCCCAGGATGTGATCTCCTGGAGAAGGTTCCGTGTGCACTTGAGAAAAAGGTGAAATTCATTGTTTTGGGGTGAAATGTTCTATAGATATCAATTAGGTCTAACTGATCTATTGTATCATTTAAAGTTTGTGTTTCTTTGTTAATTTTCTGTTTAGTTGATCTATCCATAGGTGTGAGTGGGGTATTAAAGTCTCCCACTATTATTGTGTAATTGTTAATTTCCCCTTTCATACCTGTTAGCATTTGTCTTACATATTGCGGTGCTCCTATGTTAGGTGCATATATATTTATAATTGTTATATCTTCTTTTTGGATTGATCCTTTGATCATTATGTAGTGACCATCTTTGTCTCTTTTCACAGCCTTTGTTTTAAAGTCTATTCTATCTGATATGAATATTTCTACTCCTGCTTTCTTTTGATCTCTATTTGCATGGAATATCTTTTTCCAGCCCTTCACTTTCAGTCTGTATGTGTCCCCTGTTTTGAGGTGGGTCTCTTATAGACAACATATATAGGGATCTTGTTTTTGTAACCATTCAGCCAGTCTTTGTCTTTTGGTTGGGGCATTCAACCCATTTACATTTAAGATAATTATTGATAAGTATGATCCCATTGCCATTTACTTTATTGTTTTGGGTTCAAGTTTATACACCATTTTTGTGTCTCCTGTATAGAGAATATCCTTTAGCATTTGTTGGAGAGCTGGTTTGGTGCTGCTGAATTCTCTCAGCTTTTGCTTGTCTGTAAAGCTTTTGATTTCTCCTTCATATTTGAATGAGATCCTTGCTGGGTACAGTAATCTGGGCTGTAGGTTATTTTCTTTCATTACTTTAAGTATGTCTTGCCATGCCCTCCTGGCTTGGAGAGTTCCTATTGAAAGATCAGCTGTTATCCTTATGGGAATTCCCTTGTGTGTTATTTGTTGTTTTTCCCTTGCTGCTTTTAATATTTGTTCTTTGTGTTTGATCTTTGTTAATTTGATTAATATGTGTCTTGGGGTGTTTCGCCTTGGGTTTATCCTGTTTGGGACTCTCTGAGTTTCTTGGACTTGGGTGATTATTTCCTTCCGCATTTTAGGGAAGTTTTCAACTATTATCTCCTCAAGTATTTTCTCATGGTCTTTCTTTTTGTCTTCTTCTGGGACTCCTATGATTCGAATGTTGGAGTGTTTAATACTGTCCTGGAGGTCTCTGAGATTGTCCTCATTTCTTTTAATTCGTTTTTCCTTTTTCCTCTCTGATTCATTTATTTCTACCGTTCTATCTTCTACTTTACTAATCCTATCTTCTGCCTCCATTATTCTACTATTTGTTGCCTCCAGAGTGTTTTTGATCTCATTTATTGCATTATTCATTATATACTGACTCTTTTTTATTTCTTCTAGGTCCTTGTTTCTTGCAGTTTCTCAATCCTTGTCTCCAGACTATTTATCTGTGATTCCATTTTTATTTCAAGATTTTGGATCATTTTCACTATCATTATTCGGAATTCTTTATCAGGTAGATTCCCTATCTCTTCCTCTTTTGTTTGGTTTGGTGGGCATTTATCCTGTTCCTTTGTCTGCTGGGTATTCCTCTGTCTCTTCATCTTGTTTATATTGCTGAGTTTGGGGTGTCCTTTCTGTATTCTGGCAGTTTGTGGAGTTCTCTTTATTATGGAGTTTCCTCACTATGGGTGGGGTTGTATCAGTGGCTTGTCAAGGTTTCTTGGTTAGGGAAGCTTGTGTCAGTGTTCTGGTGGGTGGAGCTGTATTTCTTCTCTCTGGAGTGCAATGAAGTGTCCAGTAATGAGTTATGAGATGTCATTGGTTTTGGAGTAACTTTGGGCAGCCTGTATATTGGAGCTCAGGGCTGTGTTCCTGTGTTGCTGGAGAATTTGTGTGGTATGTCTTGCTCTGGAACTTGCTGGCCCTTGGGTGGTGCTTGGTTTCAGTGTAGGTATGGAGGCATTTGATGAGCTCCTATCAATTAATGTTCCCTGGAGTCAGGAGTTCTCTGATGTTCTCAGGATTTGGACTTAAGCCTCCTGCTTCTGGTTTTCGGTCTTATTTTTACAATAGTCTCAAGTCTTCTCCTTCTATACAGCACCATTGATAAAACATCTAGGTTAAAGATGAAAAGTTTCTCCACAGTGAGGGACAACCAGAGAGGTTCACAGAGTTACATGGAGAAGAGAAGAGGGAGGAGGGAGTTAGAAGTGACCCGAATGAGATGAGGTGGAATCAAAAGAGAGAGCAAGCTAGCCAGTAATCAGTTCCTTATGTGTGCTCCACAGTCTGGACCACTCAGAGATGTTCACGGAATTATACAGAGAAGAGAGAGGGAGGAAGGAGACAGAGGTGGCCAGGAGGATAAAAGGGGGGAATGAAAAGGAGAGAGACAGATCCAGCCAGTAATCAGTTCCCTAAGTGTTCTCCACCATCTGGAACACACAGAGATTCAGAGAGTTGGGTAGAGAAGAGAAGGGGGAGGGAGGAGACAGAGGTGACCTGGTGGAGAAAAAGGAGAGTCCAAAGGGGGAGAGAGCAGTCAAGCCAGTAATCTCATTCCCAAGTAAAAATGGGTACTGAAGATTGGGTTCTTAAAAGTACAAAATTGATAACAAATACCAAAAAGCAAAGATTAAAATTCTAGATTAGAGGTTGGATTTTCAAAAATACAATATTAAAGAAAAGAAGAAGAGAAAAAAAACAAAGTCACAAAAATTATTTTTAAAAATATATATATGAAGTTTGCTTTAAAAAATACTTTTTTTTGAAAAGTAATAGTAGGTTATAAAAATGAAAATTAAAGGAGTAATAGAGGACTTAAAATTTTTTTTTAAAGTTAAAAAAAAAAAGAAAAAGAAAAGAATGATCGTAAAAATAGTAAAAATATATCTAGAACTTTCTCTCTTGTTATTGTGGCCAGTGTGGGGTCAGTTCATTTTCGGATAGTTCCTTGGTCTGGCTTATATTTCTCAAGATCTATAGGCCCCTTCCTATGTAGTTGGTACGAACTACAGGGTTTTAATCTATTGCACCTGTCACTTCCAAGGTGGTTCCCTCGGTTTTAGTTTCTTCTGTTTGCTGGTCTCTTCAGTGTCTGATTTCTGCCCTGACACAAGGGGGGCGGTGGAGGACACTTTTTTTTTTTTTTAGGCTCACTTGTTCAGTCGCGCTGTGGGGAGGGAGGGAAGCTGCAAACAAATAACACTGGCGTGTGCTCGCAGTGCCTCAGCCTCACTGGGTCTGCCCCCGCTCATGGTGCATGTACCCTCCCTGCCCACACAAGCTCAGGCTCTAGGTTGCTCCGCCGGTAACCGTCTGAGGCCGGCCCTGGGCTGTATGCACCTCCCAGGTCTAAGCCGTTCAGGTTCAGGCACTCGGGTAATCCTCAGAGGCGCAGACTCCGTTGGGCCTGCGTTTTGTGCCCTTGCCAGGTCTGAGCAGCTGAGATGATGAGGTGTTTGGCCAGCCCGGTCACTGCAACTTAACGCCTCTCCCATCCCTGCGGGTCGGTTTTCTGGGTTTACAGCCGGCGCACCTTCTCAGGCAGATGATGACTCCTTTCGAAGACAATGGGCTGCTTTTCTGGGTGCCTGATGTCCTCTGCCGGCATTCAGAAGTTGTTTTGTGGAATTTACTCAGCGTTTAAATGATCTTTTGATGAATTTGTGGGGGAGAAAGTGGTCTCCCCGTCCTATTCCTCTGCCATGTTAGGACTGCCCCTATTATTGACATATGTCTTTAGTTAATCTCTTTCAATCTAAACTTACCCCATTGTGCTAGATAATTTTATATGTCAACTTGACTAGGCCACGGAGTTCTCAGATATTTGGTCAAATACTATTGTGTTGTTTCTGTGAGAGGTTTTTTGGTTTGTTTGTTTTTGGTGGTTTTAACATTTAAATGAGTAGATGGAGTAAAGTAGATTGCTCTCTCTAATGGGGGTGGGTCTCACCCAATCAGTCGGTGGTCTGGATAGAACAAAAGGCTGTCCAGCTCCTGAATAAGGGAGAATTCCTCCTACCCAACTGCCTTTAGGGCTTCCCTTGTGGCTCAGCTGGTAAAGAATCTGCCTGTAATGCAGGAGACCTGGGTTCGATCCCTGTGTTGGGAAGATCCCCTGGAGAAGGGAAAGGCAACCCACTCCAGTATTCTGGCCTGGAGAACTCCATGGATCATATAGTCCATGGGGTCGCAAAGCTGGGTTATTTTTCCCCCTGCCTTTGGGTTCAAGCTTCTTCAGCTTCAGCTTCTCCTAGGTCTAGAACCTGCTGGCTTTTGGAGTAGAAGTATGCTATCAGCTCGCCTATGTTTCTGGCTAGCTGACTGCAGACCTTAGGACTTGTCAGTCAACCTGTAACCAAGTGAGCCAATTTCATAATAGTTCAGTCTTCTCTAGATCTGTGTGTCTGTCTGTCTGTACTATAGATTCTGTTTCTCTGGAGAACCTTGATTAACGCTCCCATAAATCTCCTTTTCTCCCCCCTTCTTTTTGCCCTTGTTGTTTTTTGTGTTGAAGAAACTGGGTTGTATTTCCACTGCCCACTGGAGTTCGCATCCCAGTCTTGTCATTTGACATGTTTCTCTGTCCTTTATATTTCCTGTAAATTGAATCTAATGATTAACCAGATTGACATCGGAGTTTTAATTTCCAAGAGAGTTTTGTGAGTGGTGATGTGTGTGCTTCTGTCATGTGGTACGGAAATCCAGTTGTGTTCTTTGTGATGTTAGCAGCCTCACTGATGATCACTGACCAGATTAATTCATTAGAGATGGTAAGATGCTGATATTCTAATTCTGTTGTTCCTTTTTTCCATCTGTAATTCTATAAAGACCAAATTTAATCATCAAGTATTGGTTACTCTGAGGTAGTGTGTATAGGAAATACAGGAGTAATGATGAAATCTTTGCTCTGTTTACCAGTTTCCAAATATAATGAATCAGTTCACTAGCACCTTCCAAAAGTGACCAATTAGTTGGATTTTTTTAATTTAAATTTTAATTTTTTTTTGATTTTTTTTAAAGTATCATTTTAAACACAAGGCTTACATACACTTGATGTGTTTTAATCTGTTGCAGTTATTAACCTCAGTAATGTTCAAATTTACCATTCTTGGCCAGTGAGAGCTTAGTCTAGAAGGTTCCTAAGTTCTTTTGATATGAACCTAGTAGCGGAGAAGGCGATGACACCCCACTCCAGTACTCTTGCCTGGAAAATCCCATGGATGGAGGAGCCTGGTGGGCTGCAGTCCATGGGGTCGCTAAGAGTCAGGCACGACTGAGCGACTTCACTTTCACTTTTCACTTTCATGCATTGGAGAAGAAAATGGCAACCCACTCCAGTATTCTTGCCTGGAGAATCCCAGGGACACTAGGAGGAGCCTAGTGGGCTGTCGTCTATGGGGTCGAACAGAGTCAGACACGACTGAATCGACTTAGCAGCAGCAGCAGCAGCAGTCTCTGGAATCAGCCACTCCTCCACAGAAGCTCTTAATGAGGAATGGTCTGTAGCGAACACAGTCTGGCCACTAGGGTTCTCCTCGCTCCATGTGAGCTCAGAGATCTCCTTTCCTGATTCTTGGACTGAAGAATTCCTATAGAAAGTCACTTTGCCTTACAGACAAAAATTTATCCAATGTTTAAGGGTTAGATAAGAAAGAGATTAGAGGTGGAGAGAGCTGGTGTGGATTCTGGCAGATACCTCCAGTTTATAATCCCTGTCAGAAAAATCAAGTGTTTCTGATCTGAAAATACCCTGGGGCAGAACTTAACTATGGCTTCCGTGGGGAGTGGGGACAATGTAAAGGGGACATCCCATAGTCTACCTAGGCCATCCTCAGGGTCTGCATGGCTTCAGACTGTGCCCACAAGCTAGTGTCTACTTGGGATGAAAAGAAAAAGGCCAAAGACTCAAAATTTAAAAATAAATATTTGTTGTTTCCAACAATTGCATGGCAATTAGGAAGCAAGGAAATGCTTACCAGCAAGTAGCCAAAAAACCATCACAGCCTGGTTCCTTAACACACCAAGATTATATGATTCATTTTATTCTCAAAAGGACAACTTGAGATCCTGTGGTCAGTGGGGATATTGAAACCTTGAGACTCTCTCAGGTAAGGAGAAGAGGACATCCTGACACTTAGGAAGCAGAGATGAAATTCTGTGATATTCATGAGGGAAGAAGAAAGTGGACTTTATTTATAACTGTAAGTTAGAAAAGGTGAAAATGCTGCTCTATGTTATTCTTATTTATTTATGGCTGCTCTGGGTCTTCATTGCTGCAACGTGGGCTTTCTTTAGTTGTGACAAGCACGGCTCCTCTCTGGTTGCAGTGCATGGACTTCTCATTGTGATGGCATGGGCTCTAGGGCAAGGGTTTCAGTAGTTATGGCTCATGGACTCTGGAGGGAGGGCTCAGTATTTGTGGTGGATAGGCTTAGCTGCCCCGAGGTATGTGGGATCTTCCCAGACCAAGGATTGAACCTGTGTCTCCTGCATTGCTGGGCAGACTTTTAACCACTGGACCACCAGGGAAGTCCAAAAAAATGCTATTTTAAAAAGAGGCCGAAACATGTGTTTGAATAAGATCACAGTGTTAATCCCGTAAAATATTAAGGATTCATTTTGTTGAGACTTCAGCTCTCTTTCTGTCATTGCAACCGTTTACTTTCTTGCAGAGGGACTGATTTTATCTTCGTTTATCAATCAGAACTTGCATCCGAGAACTGCCCCTTCACCCCTTCTCTGGTACACTGATTATATTGCCCCTTGCCAAGACTTTCTGATTAGGTGGCTCTTTTGTTCTTCTCATGAAGCAGGAAAACCAGTGTAGGCCGTCTTATAACCGGAAGGATCCCACTGTCCAGGATGCAGTAGGGAGTGTTTTAATAATGTTGGTCACCTCTCTTTCTTAGGTTTGATCTACAGTTAGATAGCCCAAATTTCAGATCCTTCTTCCTTATCTACAGAGCCATCTCATCAGAGGAGCTGTGATCCTCTTAGATCACCTCCAAGAACCCGGGTCTGAGGAATAGTGACTGACACTCATGCACCCGCACCATGGGGAGGGTGGGTTCTGGCATCGGATTGCCTAGGTTCAACTTCTAGCTGTCACTTACCAGCTGGGTGACCTCAGCCACGTATTTAACTCTGTTTCATGTGTTCTTGCATCCTCACCTCTAAAATGGTGATTATATTATTTCTCTGCCTTGTATGACTGCTATGAAGAATGAGCCAAACACTATGAAAAATTCTTAGCATGATGTTTTAAGTTCTGGTATATTAAAAAAAATGCTCGATGAATGATATCTGTTATAATTTTTTTTAATATTTGTTTATTTTTGGTTTTTGGGTCTTAGTTCACATGCTCTTCATTGTAGCTTGTGGGCTTTCTAGTTGTGGCACACAGGCTTAATTGCCCCCTGGCATGGGGCATCTTAGTTCCCTGGCCAGGGATCAAACCCTAGTCCCCTGCATTGGAAGGCAGACTCTTAACCACTGGACCACCAGGGAAGTCCTGATAATTGTTATTATTATCCTTCATGTGGTAATGTAGTCTACTGAAGCAGAAACAGTTCAACATCCCTGGAGGGACAATTCCAGCCTTAGTCATTGTCACAAGTGCTGCTTTGATATTGGATTACATTCTTTTGTTTGAACGAATAACCTTTGTTTCTAGAAAAGAAGAGTTGGCTTCTCTAATTTTACTTTTCAGAAATCTTTAAGGGGCCAATTGAAGAGAAAAAAGAAAATGGATACTGTGAATGTAAGGAACACCTAAGGAGTTTACCTGGGAGTGAGAGGAGAGAATGGATATAAAATAGGTTTTCCAGAATGATCAGCAGGAAAATTCCTTAAAACAAGCATGATTATGGCCAGGGAGACAGGGATGAAGGATGAAAAAAGCAACCTGTGTCCCAGAATCTGGTGCAAGAAGAAAAGACAAGTCAGTTAAGACTTTAGCATGAATTTTTTGTGTTTTTAGACATGATAAAATATATATAAGATCATTTTGTGTATTATGATCCATACATATAAGTCAGCTATAGTTAGATAACATTAATACAGTACAAGGAAAAGTTAGTGAACAATGTATTATTTTTTTATTCCTTATTGAGGTACAAAAGGAGGATTTTTGAAAAATAGTGTAACCATTAATTTTAATTTGTCTTCAGTTTCTGTACCCCAAATGAAAGGTTTTCTTGCCCTAACACCAGGGTAATAATTTTCTTCCAGTAATTGAGCCCACTGACAGTGGCAACATTCACATGAACTCCCCGCCCCGCCCGGCCACCACCCTGAAGAGGACAAAAAAAAGCTGCTCCTAAATACAAGGTAAGTCTCATTCAGCCCTCCTTTCCTTTGCTTGGTTCCTGTTTTGTTTTAGATAATAGACTAAGGATTTTTTGGTTTTGGTTTTGATTTTTCCTTTGTTGACTCTTTCTAGAAACTCTTGAATCCTAATTCTAAAATGAAGCTTCCGGCCAGGGAGCACCATCACACTTTCATTCTTTGTCTTCTACATCAAAGACCACCTTTACTGGACTTTGTTATCATCTCGTTTGATTTTTCTGGTTTATTGCATTTATCTTTAGTCAGTGAGTTGAAACATTCCTTATGTACAATAAATCTCCCCAATTTCAGTGGGTTGCTTCTTGATGTTTTTAAGGTACCTATAGAGTTCTTTGTGGCTTCATTTTATATAAGAACAAACAACTACCACAGAGATGTGGGGCTTGACTAAGTTTACGTATCATTAAAAAAAAGCCAGTCTTGCAGATAAGCAACTATTACCTTCTGTAACTTTAAATACATGTTATTTATATTTAATAACTGAATAAAAGATGCAAGGATAAGTTATGAGGATATAATATAACTTATTATTAAATATAATAAACACATTTTTGTTTCTAGGGTTTATATGAGATGAACATGACTACTTATTCATTTTGGTTTATGTTTAATGTGTTTGATTTCAGAGCTTTGTCTTATGAGTGAATGTTCATAGAACAATTTATACACTGGAATATAAAAGCATATATAGAATTTTTAACAGCTTCTGTGAATCCTTCATATAATTTTGAACTAAGTGGGAAACAAAAAATAGTAAATATTTTTCTTTCTAGTTTACAGAAGAGCAAAGACTAAAGTAACTTTTTAAATGATCTCATTAGTTTAAAAGTAGGGAATTAATTGTATAATTAAAACTGAAAACAGTTTGATTTGTGGTAGCATTGGGATTATGAATGAAATTTTCTTCATTTTATTTCAATTTATGTTAAGGCTGTATGGCTATTATATGTGACAAATAAATAAAATTAGCTATTGAAAAAACAGCATTATATATGATATATATATAAAGTAAATTATTTTTCAATTCTATGTTTAAAACATTGAAAACTATTAAAATGTCTCTATTTTTATAATTGCATCTGAAGCTAATAATTTTAAAAAGATTGGTTATTATCATAGACAGTGTTAAACCAGGTAAAGAATCTGATTTGTCGTTAATAATTGACTAGTAGAAAGATATAGCTATTATCTAAAGAAAATGCTGAAGCATTTTAATTTAGTTGCATAGCATAGAATACAGTGAATTCTCAATTGGAACAAAATAAACCCACAAATAATCAGAGTTTTCTCCGGTCAATGTTTTAAGGAGAAGCAGGAAAAATTAAGAACGTATGTATACTGTGTGTCTATCTTCAAATTTCCAGTAGGTGTTTGGCTCCATTAGAAACTGAGGTCAGTTGTTTTGTCTAGATTTAGACAATTTTTTATAAAGTTTGAAGTTAAAGGTCAATACTGAGTTGAACAAAAATCAATTAAAAACACTGATGTCCTCAAAGAAAATCATTATTCTTTATTCACTATGAATTAAATAATATGTAGCAAGATAAACAGATGGGTTCCAAATTGGGAAAGGAATACATCAAGGCTGTATTTTGTTACCCTGCTTGTTTAACTTATATGCAGAGTACATCATGAGAATTGCTGGACTAGATGAAGCATAAGCTGGAATCAAGATTGCTGGGAGAAATCTCAATAACCTCAGATATGCAGATGACACCACCCTTATGGCAGAAAGCAAAGAACTAAAGAGCCTCTTGATGAAAGTGAAAGAGGAGAGTGAAAAAGTTGGCTTAAAACTCAACATTCAGAAAACTAAGATCATGGCATCGGGTCCCATCACTTCATGGCAAATAGATGGGGAAACAGTGGCAACAGTGAGAGACTTTATTTTTTGGGGCTCCAAAATCACTAAGATGGTGACTGCAGCCGTGAAATTAAAAGATGCTTGCTCTTTGGAAGAAAAGCTATGACCAACCTAGCAGCATATTAAAAAGCAGAGACATTACTTTGCCAACAAAGGTCCATGCAGTCAAAGCTATGGTTTTCCAGTGGTCATGTAGGATGTGAGAGTCGGACTATAAAGAAAGGTGAGTGCTGAAGCATTGATGCTTTTGAACTGTGGTATTGGAGAAGACTCTTGAGAGTCCCTTGGACTACAAGGAGATCCAACCAGTCCATCCTAAAGGAAATCAGTCCAGAATATTCATTGGAAGGGCTGATGCTGAAGCTGAAACTCCAGTACTTTGGCCACCTCATGCGAAGAGTTGACTCATTGGAAAAGACCCTAATGCTGGGAGGGATTGGGGGTAGGAGGTGAAGGTAATGGCAAAGAATGAGATGGTTGGATGGCATCACCGGCTCAATGGACATGAGTTTGAGTAAACTCTGGGAGTTGGTGATGGACGGGGAGACCTGGCATGCTGCAGTCCGTGGGGTCTCAAAGAGTCGGACACGACTGAGCAACTGAACTGAACTGAAGATAAACAGAAACACAGAACCACAGCAGCATTTTGTCTTGACATGGAGTAAAAATGAGAATTTTAGATGTAGCCTGTAGGCTCTACAAGATGTTTACTCTTTCAAAGCATGTCTCATTGCCTAGGCCAGTTTGGTTTAGCCAACATTACTATATAGGTCTTTTGCCTGGGGTAGACATTATACCAGGAGCTAGAGACTCCAAAATCTTTGAAGTTGATCATTTTCCCTCCTGTTCTCACTTCGCAGGAATCAAGCAATGGTATTTTGTTTGCGTAGCCATTTAAGCAAGTGTGAAACATTGCAGAAAAAGATATAAAACATAAAAGTCTGTTTAATGAATAATTAGAATAATGCAGGTATAATCACCCACAAGAAATAATACAAACAGTAGTGTGATCACTTCCCATAGCAAAGGATAAGATAACACTAGCATCCCCAGAACACCTACAACTAACTCCCTGTGACCTTTCCCCTTAATATCCCTTGTCATCTTCCCTAGAGGTAACTTCTCACTATGGTAATCACTTCTTTGTTCTACTTTCTAGTGTTCTTTTAAAACCATCTCAGTAGGTATTTCCTCAATAATACAGTTTAGTTTTGCTTACATTTGAACTTCATGTAAATGAACATTTTGTAAATCCTATCCATATTATTTTTTCTTGTTTCTGTCATTCAGCATTGTTAGATTCACCCATGTTGCTTCATGTAGTTGGTTTTTCCATTTTGATTATTCTGTACCATTTTTACTTACCCATTCAACTGATGCTGGAAATTAACATTGTTTTCATTTTGTGCCTCTTATAAACTATGCTTACTCTTGATATGTCCCCTGGTTCTCATATGTATACATTTCAGTCTTGAGTGTGTATAGCCAGGGGAGGAACTGGGTGGGCATATTGTTCACTTTATGTATCCGGCTGTTTTTCAGTCATTGTACCAATTCACATTCCCTCTGCAATGTATGGGAGTGCTCACATAGAACAGGGGTGTGTGTGCTATGCTCCACAAAGCGTTCTTCAGTGGCTGCAGAAGAGGGCAGGGCAGGAGGTGGCCAGTTCTATGTTCCTACTTCAATTCACTCAGTGCAGCTGTCATGTTTCCATATTGAGCATCAGCAAACTTTTAGCGGGAAAAAAATTTGCATGAATTGAAAGGGATTGAAGATAACTGATCAGGAAGGCAAATTATATACCTAAAACATAGGTTCAGTAAATGTTTGTTGAATAATGAATAAATGAATGAATGACAAAAAAAATGAATGAATAGATTTTCAGAATTGAGGGCTGTAAGAGAATATCTGTGGGCTTCCCAGTTGGCTCAGACAGTATAGAATCTGCCTGCAATGTGGGAGACCTGGGTTCGATCCCTGGGTCGGGAAGATCCCCTGGAGAAAGAATGGCAGCCCACCCCAGTGTTATTGCCTGCAGAATCTCATGGACAGAGGAGCCTGGTAGGTTACAATCTATGGGATCACAAAGAGCTGGACATGACCGAGCAACTAACACATTCACAAGAGAATGTCTAGCTCTTTCCAGCTATGGCCTCTGTTCACAGGCAAATGGGCTGTAGGGAAAGGTTATGTGAAGAGCAGGGATTTGTCTTGCTTGTATTTCTGTTTTCTAGTATCCAGAGAGGAACAGAGAGAGTCAGTGTGAGTTAGAAGAGAGAGCGGATGGAGACAGAGATATGGAAAGAGATTAGAGGAAGGGGGGAAGAAGTGAAGCAAAGGGGTCATTTTTTTCTCTACAAGTCATCCTCTTCCATTTTGCTGAGGGCGTTCCCAGAGCACAATCTGAAAACCAGTGGCCACCAGAGAATCCCTTTCTTGGTCTCATCACAGCTCAGCTTCTCCACCTTTGAGTTATTTTGTTCTTGATGTTCCTTGGGAGCTTGGGTTTGTGTCAGTCTGGAGAACTTCACAACATCTCATTGATCTTACCAGCTTCCCTTTGACAGATTCTTAAAACTCCTTAAACGCAGCTGCAAGGACTTCCCCATAACTGGGTCTCAAGGTTGCTCAGGAGGCCAGGGGCTTCCAGAAGCTGTGTTCATCGTTGATGTCCTACTTGCTGATGCCCCTCAACCACAATTAGCTTGTAGTCTCTTTTAGTTCAGGCAACCCATATATAAGTATGTACGCCTGCTATATACTTTTATAATCCTTGATACTATATTAACCAAAAAGGAAAACATTCAAGAATCCTGGGAGCCGTTTATTCCAAAAAATGATTTAACTAAAAGGAATGTGATCTTCTTAATAACATCTTTTCTGTCCTCATTTTATTCAGAGTGCTTACATAATTAAATTCTAATGGTGATGAAAGTGGTAAGCTACCTGAAAGTAATCAACACTATCTACTTTAACTTTTCTCTTTTCTTTAAGGCTCTATTTCAAGTTCTTTCACTTGTGGGTATACACATTTCCCAATTTCAATAGAGGCTTTTCTCCACTTTAGGAAAAAACCTACATAATTTTCTTTAAGGTTAACATTAATATGGAATTCAAACCCACTCATACAGTAATTCTGTCATTCACATCTATGGCTATAATTGAGAATCTTGCATTATTTGATCTAAGGATAATCAAAGTGAATAGGACTATGGTCAGATCAAAGTGGGTTTTCAACACATGCAACAGCAAAACTAAATGGAGTAATTTAATACTGACTAATATAATATTCAGTATTCATGGAGTGCGTCCCTCGATTTCCTTAGACGAAGTTATTATTCCCTCTAATGGACAAATCTGAATAAAGAAACCATCACACACACACAAAAAAGAAACCATCACAGACGCAACTGCGTATCAGTTTTGACACCTGGAAATTCTTACCATATGCGAACTACTTTTCAAAGACATTCATTCATTGTATAATCATCTGTTGAGTGCCTATTAGGCCCTGTGTTTTGCACTGAGAGTACAAAAGCAAATTAAAAGAAAACCATAAGTGATTGGTCCCTTACTGATTATTTGAGTGGCAAAGAATTGAGAGAAAGACTAGAAAAGAAGTGAGACAGCAATTAAAATTACTAGGTAGTGGGATACATGCTATGATTGAGGTAAATGGAAGGTGAAATGAGAATTTGGGATCAGATGGCATACAGCAATGATGGATGGGACTTGGGAAAACTTTCTAGAGTCCCTGAATCTGAAAAATTGTAAGAGCCAGGCAAAGGGAGATGGCAAGGACATTCTAAACAGAAGTGGGCAGGAAATGCAAAAATCCAGAAGTAAGTCTTTCTTGTGTCTTATGGCCCCAGAACTGCAAAAGGCTATTATGACTAGAGATTATATGAGGGCTGGAGAGTGATAAGAGATGAGGCTGGAGAGGTGAGTAGACACCATATCATAAAAGGCCTATAGCCCGTTGTACTGGGTTGAGTAGTGTCCCCCTAAAAGGTCATGCTGGGTTAGAGTTCAGGTAGTCTTAGTGAGTCATATATTGGCAGAAAAATCAAGTTCACAGAGGGAGGAAACAGATGAAAGTTAAAAGAAAAAAAAAAAAAAATTCAAGTGAAGTTGTGTTGGGAGATACAGAGTTTGAGGAAAGAGATTCCTTTGGGAACCAATTTTACCTGGAACCTCAGAATGTGAGCTTTTGGAAATAGGGTCTTTACTGATGAGGTTGGTTAAGGATCTCAAGGGGAAATCCTTCTGGATTAAGTGTGGGCCTTAATCCAATGACTGGTGTCCTTAGAAGAAGAGGAGAGGACCCAGACACACAGAGAAGGAGGTCACGTGAAGCTGAAGGTGGAGCTTGGAGTGATGCGGCTCAAGTCAAGGAATGCCAAAGATTGCTGGGAGACACCAGAATCCAGAAAAGAGAGAAGAAAGATTCTTCCCTAGAGACTTCAGAGAGAGCACGGTCCTGCCAACATATTGATTTTGCACCTTTAGCCTCTAGAACTTTGAAAGAATACATTTCTGTGGTTTTAAGTCATTAAATTTGTGCCAATCTGTTACATCAGCCCTGGGCAACTAACATAATCATAATAAGGAGTTTTAACTAACATACAGACATGTATGTCAGGTGTCAGCCTTGACATGTCCTATGACAAGATTTAAGTAAAGAAGTGACATTATTGGTACTTTAAAAAGGTCACTCTGGCTACATTGTAGAGGTTGGGTGTGAAGAAAGAGAGACTGAATATGGGGATATGTTGGGAGGATCTAGGAAAGGGCAGCGTTAAGTTGTGAAGTGAGGAGGGGATGAAAAGAAGTGGCTAGATTTGTGAAATAGTATAAAAGGTAGATTTGGCAGGATTTCATCATTATTTCTTAGATATGAAGGATTTGTGAAGAGTAAAATGTCAAGAACTCTCGACATACAGTCTATCTTTCCCACAACTCGTTTGAAAAAACATCTATTCCTATCTACAGCTCCAGTTAAGGCAGAGGACGTAGGCATGACATATTTGCACCATTTGAGTCAGTTTAGGTTGGGGCAATCTGAGTCTCTTCTGGTATGAACAGCAACATCAGAGAAATGCTGATGTGGGCTTGGCCTGAAAGGTCATGCTGCTGCTGCTGCTGCTGCTTCTGTTAAGTCGCTTCAGTCGTGTCCGACTCTGTTCGACCCCCGTAGACGGCAGCCCACTAGGCTCCCCCGTCCCTGGGATTCTCCAGGCAAGAGCACTGGAATGGGTTGCCATTTCCTTCTCCAATGCATGAAAATGAAAAGTGAAAGTGAAGTTGCTCAGTCGTGTCCAACTCTTCGAGAGCCCATGGACTGCAGCCTACCAGGCTCCTCTGTCCATGGAATTTTCCAGGCAAGAGTACTGGAGTGAGCCATATATTATCAGAAAAATCTGGTTCACAGAGGGAGGAAACAGATGAAAGCAAAAAAAGAAAGAAAAAACTCAAGTGGGAAATACAGAGTTTGAGGAAAGATACTCTTTGAGAGCTGATTATAATTCTTACAAATGCCTTCCATGAGATTATTCTTAAGCATGTGATAAATCTTCTTTTGCAAAATCCAGTGGTTTTTCCATTTTGTAATCACACTATCTCATACTGTCATACAAGATCTCTGGCATGGATCACTGGATAGATGGCAGTATGATTTATCAAGAGGGAAGAATGGGAGGGAAAACAAGTTTTGAGGAAAAATAATGAGTTCAGATTTGGACACATTACCTTTAGGGTGCTTTTATAACAGGTAGACAAGTCCACTGTGGACACAGAAGATATTATGAGAATGTTTTGGACTAGAGTTCAGCTCTGGAAGCCATCACCCCATAAATATTAATTGGCACCCTTTTCTTCCAAGGTAAGTGGGAAAAGAAGGCTCAGGGTGCTAGAAAGTCTGACATCTGAAGGTCTTCCGTATTCCAGAAAGAGGAATCCACAGAGGAGGACAAGAAATAATAGCTAGAAACGTAGAAGAATAGTCAGAAAAAGTGTGAGGGTGGGGTGGGGTGGACTGTTAGAAAGTTGAGAAAGGAAAGTACTTCAAAGAGGGCAAGAGCATCGTCAGCTGCTGGGGTGAGTACATAGTGTTTTTAAATTTATTTATTTTTTTAATCAAGGAAGAAGCCACTGGTGACTTTGGCAAGAGGAGATTTGAGGAAGTAATGGGAGCAGAGGAAGACTATGAGTGGAAACTACAGATGACGTTTTCAACGGGCTGGCTGTAATGGGGAGAAAGACGTTGCGGTAACCAGACGGGAACATAGGACAAAGGGAGGTATCTATTTGCCTAAGATGGCGGACACTTAGACTGAGGGAAGAAAGCTGGTAGCATTTGATGCTAATTGAGAATCATTAATTAATTAATCAAGGTCTCTAGAAACGTTGCAGAGATAGATGCAGTGCCCTCTTTCATTGTGGTGAAAGGGAATGGGAATAGAGTTTTGTTTTTTTTTTTTAAGGCAAGAATGCAAATAAATTTGTTGACAAGAAAAGTAAAAAGTGGAGGAATCTTTTCCTGATGATTTCTAATTTGTCTCTGCATAGTAAAGTGAGGTACTGGAAGTTAAATCTGTGCTGAGGAAACATAACGTAAAGGTAATTTGGAACTGCAAATTACCTGAGAAATGCCTTATCCACCCTCCAGACTAATTCCAAATGTGAAACAGGTGTGAGTACTTAGGAAGTGACCTGTAGAAGGGAAAACAACTTCTGGGGTCATCAAAACTATATAAACTCTAAATGAGTTCTTTGTAAAGATCAGTATAAATGCAAACACAGATGTGTGTGTGTGTGTGCACACACATATGTTTACACGTACATATGTATGCATATGGGCTTCCCTGGTGGCTCAGCGGTAAAGAATCCGCCTGCAATGCAGGAGCCACAGGAGACTCAGGTTCAGTCCCTGTGTTGGGAAGATCCCCTGGAGGAGGGCATGGAAACCCTCTCTAGCATTCTTGCCTGGAGAATCTCATGGACTGGGGAACCTGGCAGGCTATAGTCCATAGGGTCGCAAAGAGTAAGACATGACTGAAGCGACTGAGCATGCCAGCATGTGGACACATACCATTTTAAGTTTGAAAAAGAAAATACAATAGAGGTCAAAAGAATTATACAAGAATATCTTGTGTAGTCCATGGTAATAAACTGAAAATGTGGAGGGAACAAATTTTTTTCTGGCAAAATATAAATAACTGAAAGTTAAAAAAAAACCCAAATACCAATATCATAGGAAGTATTAGACAAGTTAAATCTACTACTTAAGAAAAGGTTCCAGCCTGTCTTTTCTGTTTGAACTGTATTTTAGAGTAACTAAAGAGTTGATAAGGGAAGATTCTTCTTTGTTGAGGAATTTTAATTAATAAATGCAGAAGGAAGGATACAATAAGAAAGTCACCATTTTTATAAACCCTAATAAAACAGTGGCTTTAAGGAATGCTCATTAATGGCTGCTAAAACTATGAGGTGAAAGGTTGATGGGGAACTTTATAATGAATAGATCAGACTGTCAATAGTGGAATTCATGCACCAATCTCAATGTCATTGTAAGTGGGACAACTAGACATTAAGGACAATCATCATGTGATGTAGTATGCAGAATACCTCGCCACATATGAAGAATCCTCCATGAAAAAAAAATTGAGCTTAAATATAATCAAGCCTTTATCTGATTTTAAGTCTACAAAAAATGAGAAAAGAGGAACAAGTTAAGCAACACTAAAAGGAAACAATGGGCTTCCCTGGTGGCTCAGATGGTAAAGAATCTGCCTGCAGTGCAAGAGACCCGGGTTTAATCCCTGGGTCAGGAAGATCCCCTGGAGAAGGGAAGTCTAGAATCTGGAATATTCTGTAAGACAAATAATCATTTATTTCAACAAATGATATGGCAGGGCAGAGAGGGGGTGGTTGAGAAGGTAAGAGGGAACTTTTATAAACTGAGAGAATCAACATACAATGCTGTAGATTTTGTTTGGATTCTGATTCAAATAAATGAACCATAAAAGGATCTTTTTTAAACAATCGAAAAATTTTTTGTTAGGTGTAATAAGGTGGCTGTGGAAAGGACACTAGAGTGGGGACTTACAGAAAAGGAAATGGCAGTAGCAGTAACAGAGGAAAATATAAAACAGAAGAAGGGTATTGAATGAACCACTAAAGATAGTAGGTAATATACTGCAGAGTATGGCCAGTTCAGTTAGGTACATGTAATGTCTCAAAAATACAAATATCTTATTTGTTGATACTGTAATCCCATGTTCAGTAATTTTGTAATAGAAAATTAGTATAAAGGGATATATGAACTGGGATGTTTATTGTATCATTTTTTGGTTGTAGCTGAAATTAGGACTTGTATTACATCCATCAACAGGCAAATGACTGAATAGTTTGCAGTCTGTCCATATAATGGAATATGCAGCTATTGAGAAGACTTAACTTAGTGTTAAATATATTGATCTGGAAAGAAGTCCATGAAACAAGTGAAAAAATGCAAGTTTCAAAGTAAGGGGCATGGATTATTCCATTTATTGTAAAGCATACATATATAAGGAGAAGAAAAAAAATCCAATATGTGTATATTTCTGTGTCATTGTCTAGTTATCAGAAGAGAGATATAATATAGTTTTATATTTTATTATGTGATTTTATGCATGATTAAATATAAAATATTAATTGTGATGAACTAGCATGATTAATTGGAGAAGGCAACGGCACCCCACTCCAGTACTCTTGCCTGGAAAATCCCATGGATGGAGGAGCACAGAGTCGGACATGACTGAAGCGACTTAGCAGTAGTAGCAGCAGCATGATTAATAGTGGTGAAGGAGGTACAAATTTGCTAACTAGAAAGAGAACTTGGAAAAGTCTAGGTTAGGAGGTGTGATGACTCTGGTTCTACAATTGTTTGAAAACCAACTGGGTTCAGCTATTGTCTGGGGCCATGGCTGCGGCTGCAGGACTGAAGAAGCGTTGGTCAGGTGATTCTCCTGGGGTCCATTAGCAAACCAGAAAGATACAAGGATCCTAACAGGAATCTAAGGAGTAAAGGAGAAATGTAGTTTTCAAAGTTACAATCCCAGCATCATGAAACAAGGAGAGTTTGGAACTGAGAGACAAGGGCTTAATAACTAGTACCACATGTTTGCACGTAATTGTGTGGATATGCAGAAAAGTGTTAAATGATACAACTCAACCATCAGTACCTCAGAGGTAAGAAGAGACTGGGAACTTTAAAAAAATAAAAAATAACAACTCCCACATACTGAACTATGGATTACAGTGTGGATATACTATTTATGTAGTGATAATTTTTAGAAATACACATAACCAATGAAGCGGAAAAATTTTTTTAAAAATTAAAATTAGGAGTAGGAGTACCCTGGAGTGTGCTCTTGGGAGAGAATAGATCTGTTTCTTCACAGAGCTGTTAGTGTCCTTGAACCTGAGAGGCAGCTGCTTCAAGGGACTGGTTTGTACTGTTAAATACACAGCTAAATTTATGCTTAATTTTCAAATGTATCTACACTGTGGCAACTTCTTAATGATATTGAATCTGGATGATGGGCAACTGGAGGTTCATTGTGCTGTTTGTTCATGCTGTTTTTGTGTATGTTGACTTTTTTCTTTAAAATATTTATTTATTTGGCTGCATGGGGTCTTAGTTGTAGCATGTGGGATTTTTGTCGCAGCATACAGGATGTTTGTTGTGACTCTCTATCTTCTCTCTAGTTGTGGTACTCAGGCTCAGTTGTTGTGGCCAAGGGGCTTAGTTGCTCTGAGGCATATGGGCTCTTAGTTCCCTGACCAGGGATCAAACCCACGTCCTCTGCATTGGAAGGCAGATTCTTAACCACTGTACTACCAGGGAAGTTCCTAGGTTGATATTTTTTCCCAGATGAATACCAACAAAAGAAGATTCTGATAAAAAAAATCATGATTTATGTTACAATCATAGCCCATGAAAGGAAGAAAACAGACGTATTTTTCCTAAGTCCAAGAGATTTGAAGAATCCATTATACTTTTTGAATTAATTACAATAAGATCAGTTACAATTTGATGAGTTTAATTCAAGTTGAACTTCATGTAATAAACAATGAGGAAATAAAATTTCTCAAAACCAACAAGTAAAGCAAGCATCATTATCTTCAAAATTAGGGATAATTTTATAATAAATTATTGTAGTTAAAAATCAAGAAATAGCTGGTGAACTTCTTAAATGTACACGAGCCAGAAATTTCATCATAATAAGAAACATAAATCTGTCAAAAAGGGACTTTCACCCCCACCTGGCTAATGTTTACGTTTATAGTTGTCCTCAAAACATCTGATTGGTTCATAGAGTCTGCCTTTGATCTTTATCTCTCTAATAAGCTGCAATGATCAGCTCAATATTTTATAACCTTAAAATGTCTGTGTCAGCATCTCATCTGCCCAAGGTTCCTGTTATTGATATCCTGTTACTGTATTTATATATGGCACCTCTTCTTTTATCTGGAATTCAATTTAATTTTTATTTATTCCTTTCCTCTGCGTTAAGTCTGTAAATTTGAGAATCTTAAGAATGGAGGAGGCTTGGAAGAGATTATTATTATGTGAAGGAGACTGCCCATTTTTGTTGACTCCAGATAGTGCCTTCAGGATCGTCAGAGAACTAGTTAGTTTGGTTAAGTATCAGTAATATGTGTGCCCACAAGAGGCCAGGAAGTGGGTCCTAATCAGACTCCAGGGCCGTGTCTACCGGGATGTAGAAGGCAGACTGACCCTCAATGGCTGTGAAAACTCTTAGGGCTTTAAGACAATTCAGAGGAAATGTGGAGACTTCTCAAAGGAGATACTGAGGTTCCCTCTAACAGCGCTTATGGACTGTGGACTGCGCAGTGCTGTGATCCTCCAAGCATGTGGGCCACCTCCAACCGAATACACTGGTGAAGGACAGTCAGTGTCCTCTCCTGAGTCTGTGGTGTAGGGGAGCCAAGGACGTGGTAGAAGTTTGAAATAGCTGCCATGAGGAATGGGAGAAACATCTGATAGAAGTATTCACTGGAGAAGTTTTGGGCTGTGAGGAAGAATAATCCAAGGTTGGAGGACCTTAGCACATGATTTTCTCAGCAGCCCCAAAGCAACCTGCGTGCAGGGACTGAGAGGATGGATGGATGAAGTGATGAGAGCCATAGGGGCAAAGATGGTGAGCTCACGGGTGAGACTGAACTGATGCGACCTGGCCTCTAGCCTGAGTAACGAAAAGAAAGAAGACAGAAGGGAGGAAGGTTAGGGGAAAACACAAGAGACAATTCAGTGTGAGGGGGTTACTTGACTAGATCAAAGGCCAAGGGGTGGAGTAAGATGTGGAAGAACTAGAAGGCTGTGGTCAGTGAGCAATTCACTGGAATTCATTATATCACAGGTGGGGCACATAGATGTGCAAAGGTCCCCAGGTGTGCCCATGGGAGGAGGTAGTTGTTAGGGAACAAAGGTCAGTGAATATATCAAGCCACGGTGAAGCTAGAGTTTTGGATGACTTATCCATGTGTGTGTTAACACTGATGGCAAGTAGCAGAGAGAAAGACTCTCTGGTATGAATTTAAAAATACCAGAAGATTAATAGATAACAGGTCACTTTTATTTATTTTTTAAATTTTATTTATTTGGCTGTGCCAGGTCATAGTTGCAACACTTGGGATCCAATTCCTTGATCAGGGATCGAATCTGGGCTTCCTTTCATTGAGAACAGAGTCTTCACCATTGGACCACCAGGGAAGTCCCCAGGCCGCTTTTATTCGGGACTATCAGTCCCAGCCTCTGATCTCTAGCCACTGATTTTTGGAGTACTGTAAAGGAATTAAAGGACCTTGGTCCTCTATTCTCTGAATATTCCCCACCACACCCACACCCATCTCCCCCCTCACACACACACACACACACACACACACACACACACATCCCAGAAGCCTCTCTCATTCTAAATTAGCAGAGAGTAGTGGAAAATTCCTAAATATAAATCTCTCATTAAATCAAAAGAGAAAAAAGTGAAGATGACAATAATTTATGTGGTAGATGAATGGTTTATAGAATTACGATGAGTCAAGAAATCTGGGTATTTATTGCAGGTTTACTTTGTGCTTAGCTTAGAGTTTAAGTGTAAGGGTTTTGGAGTTCAACAGTCCAAAGACCAGATATTCTGCTTAATAGCTGCGTGAGCAAAGCAAATTACCTCTGGAAACTTCAGATTGTTGTCTTAAAATTATGATCATACCGCCTACTTCATAGAATTGCTACGAGGATTAAATGAGATGTTCCTTATAAACTATGAAGTATTTGGGAGAATAAGTGCTCAACCTCTGCTCAGTATTATCATCCTTCTCCTTCCTTGTTCCTGGGTTTTTTTCCCACATACTCCCCTTTCCTCATTCCAGAATGAAGAGAAATTCATCCACCCGTGTGTCAGGGGATGTGATGGGTTCAACTTATACCAATACCAGAGTTGTTTCTCTCCCCAGCTTGTGGTTCAGTGATACTGGTAGCTGAGATCCACCACAGTGGGAGTATTTATACTATGGCAATTGTCAAATACTTGAGAATAGGGCTTTTGAAGGGTCTGGTTTTCCAGCACACGACTGCCTTTGGGTTTCTGGCTGGGTGTTTCCCTGTCAGCTCAGGAGCTAGATGGCAGGCTGGTGTGCAGCTCCTAGGCAGTTCCCAGCCTCTTGCAGATTTTCGTTAGTGAGACTCTGCTAGCATGAGATATCTGCTATCTTCTCCTGCCTCAGTGCCTCTATCACCTTCTGACTGCTGGACTCTGGGAAACATCACCATTGCCAGATCCCTGTATTTCACAGCCCTTTCCTGATGTCTCTACAGTGTTCACTGGTGTCAGTCGCTCAGTCATGTCTGACTCTGTGACCTCATGGTCTGTAGCCCGCCAGGCTCCTCTGTCCACGGGATTCTCCAGGCAAGAATCATCGAGTGAGTTGCCATTCCTTTCTCCAGGGGATCTTCCCGACCCAGGGATTGAACCCAGGTCTCCTGCATTACAGGCAGATTCTTTACCACCTGAGCCACCAGGGAAGCCCAGTGTTCACTTAGGGGACCACGAAATCTCCAGTGTTATCCCAGCTTATGCCTAGTTTTTTTTTTTTTTTTTTTTTAATTATAATTTTATTTTATTTTTAAACTTTACAAAATTGTATTAGTTTTGCCAAATATGCCTAGTTTTTATCACAGAATTTAAATATTTTTGAAAGAGAGGGGAGGAAGGACTAAGAGCACTCCAGATCCCTCAAACACAGCTCCAATACGAGGAAAGTTTGGCCACCTAATTTTCTCATTTCTTCAGTTTTTTATTTTTTCCTTCAGAGGCAAAATGCTGGGCTTTTCCACCTGACTTTTTCCTTGCAAGTTTGCCATTTTCCCCAGCGGCCTAGAAAGGGAGAGCAATTGATTAAACTTTTCTAGGTGATTCTATCTGACTTATCCTTACTGGAGTTTTCCCTTTGCTTCTGGCCTATAGATTAATTGTCAGTTTTTATTTTTATTTGGGTGTTCATCTTCTTTCTTCTTCTTAAGTATTTTGATCAGAAGTTGAAAAAGGTTATGTCAGAATCTGCTGGTTGAATGTCATTTTACACTGGAAATCATCCTAAGAGAAACTCAATTTTGCTTACAAACTTTATGTTTGTTTGGTTCCTTTTCACACCCTGCCCCTCTGCAAAGTTGTTATTAAATAGAATTATTTTGCATTATATTTCCTTACAGAAAGTACAGAGAGCAAGGACAGGATCCAATTCAATTTTGAGTTTCTAGGAATTTCTTGGACTGTACCACAGTACCCTGTCTAAAAATATTCCTTCAGTATCCGCAAATAAATGAACAGAATTATGATCCTTGAAGGAGAGCTCAGAGCCAGGACGTACTCAGATACATTAAAGTATGTTTTCAAAAATTACATTTTGGAACCATCTTACACTGTTGGAGAAAGCAATGGCACCCTGCTCCAGTACTCTTGCCTGGAAAATCCCATGGACGGAGGAGCCTGGTAGACTCCAGTCCATGGGGTCGATAAGAGTTGGGCACGACTGAGCGACTTCACTTTCACTTTTCACTTTTCACTTTCATGCATTGGAGAAGGAAATGGCAACCCACTCCAGTGTTCTTGCCTGGAGAATCCCAGGAACACTAGGAGGAGCCTAGTGGGCTGCCGTCTATGGGGTCATACAGAGTTGGACACGACTGAAGCGACTTAGCAGTAGCAGCAGTACACTGTTGGAGGGAATGCAAACTAGTACAGCCACTATGGAGAACAGTGTGGAGATTCCTTAAAAAACTGGAAATAGAAATGCCATATGACTCAGCAATCCCACTGCTGGGCAAACACACCGAGGAAACCAGAACTGAAAGAGACACGTGTACCCAAATATTCATCGCAACACTGTTTGTAACAGCCAGGACACGGAAGCAACCTAGATGTCCATCAGCAGATGAATGGATAAGAAAGCTGTGGTACATATACACAATGGAATGTTACTCAGCCATTAAAAAGAATACATTTGAATCAGTTCTAATGAGGTGGATGAAACTGGAGCCTATTATACAGAGTGAAGTAAGTCAGAAAGAGAAACACCAATACAGTATAATAATGCATATATATGGAATTTAGAAAGATGGTAACAATGACCCTATATGCGAGACAGCAAAAGAGATACAGATGTATAGAACAGACTTTTAGACTCTGTGGGAGAAGGCGAGGGTGGGATGATTTGAGAGAATAGCATTGAAACATGTATATTACTATATGTGAAACATATCGCCAGTCCAGGTTCGATGCATGAGACAGGGTGCTCAGAGCTGGTGCACTGGGATGACCCTGAGGGATGGGATGGGAGGGAGGTGGGAGGGGGGTTCAGGATGGGGAACAAATGTACACCCCTGGCTGATTCATGTCCATGTATGGCAGACCAATACAATATTGTAAAGTAATTAACCTCCAATTAAATAAATTAAAAAATAAATCTTAAGAACATAAAAAAAAATTACCTTTTAACCTCAATAAATAAAACCTGTATGAATTTTTAAAATCCCCTCCAAACTAGTGGCTTTAACAAGAAACAAAGCCCCAGTCTGAGTATGTACTGGATACCATCTACCAAAATAATTTCTGGCAGAGAAAACATTTTATCAGAAGACCTTTCTCTACCAGAAAGACCTGTATTTTAGGGTCATCCTTAGGAATGTGTTATACAGTTGATAGTGGATATTTTCTGAATAAGAAAGTTGGCAGAAGAGGCAGTGAGGAGGCTGACAGTGATTATTTACAGGCTGCTCTTATGCTGGGGATCTCTGTGGACTGTGTGTGGGTGCTGGGAATCAACAGGGGTGAGTCTACACCCCTCTTCCTGCCTCTCTTGTCAATGGGCAGTCTGGAGAGTGAGTAATATCAGCTTGATTTACTTTACCTGTATGCCGCCAGGTTGTGATTAGCTGTCACAGGGAGTAACCTCTCTTGTCTGAGTGAGTCATCAAGTTGTTTTATTTCTGGAGCAGTAATACCTTTCCTTTCCATGTGGGGAGAATCAGGTGAGCATGAGTGTTGGGCTTTGTTAAACCAATCAGAATCCTTTTATATGGCAGGAGGCGCCAGCCTGGGTTCATCGGGAGCAAGGCATGCTAAAGTAAGCTCATTTACTTCCTTACAAGGGATTGTAGTAGAAAGGTGATAACTTTTGGTAATTACGTGTTGGTTAGTGAGACACCAGACAAACATATGATATCCTTAAACATGAATCCAGGAAATGTGATATGGAATATAATACAGTGGATTGTGTAGATTTGATTTTTAGCTAATTTAATAATAGAGGCCAAACATTTCTAATTAATCAACCCATGTTGGCTTAAAGGGTTTTTTTCCCAGTGTGTGCAGTTTTATGCAGGATTCATGAATTATAGTTTGATAAGCTACCTCAACAAAGACAGATGACTAAAAGCTGAATGCATGGATTATAGGCTGGGTGATAGAATCAAGATCTCAATAGACTACATGATAGACTTTCAAAAGATAAAATTTGGCATGGATTAATTAATGTCTACACTTAAATTTTAAAGAATTAACCTCACAAACAGAAGTTGAGGGAGATGTAGAACAGAACAAACTTCTTAAAATATAAACCAAAGAGTTTTGTTGATTTTAAGCTTATGCTACCTAATCGTTTGCTGCTGCTGCTGCTAAGTCGCTTCAGTAGTGTCCGACTCTGTGTAACCCCATAGATGGCAGCCCACCAGGCTCCCCCGTCCCTGGGATTCTCCAGGCAAGAACACTGGAATGGGTTGCCATTTCCTTCTCCAATGCATGAAAGTGAAATGTGAAAGTGAAGTCGCTCAGTCGTGTCTAACTCTTCGAGGCCCCATGGACTGCAGCCTACCAGGCTCCTCCGCCCGTGGGATTTTCCAGGCAAGCAAAATGAATTACTAGATTGTGTTATTAAAATTATAACAGAAGAGGAATGGAGGCCAGTCTTTTCTGTAATGATCAGAACACACTCATGCTTATTTATTACTATGACTCAGGTCATCATTCCAGAAATTATGGGAATCTAAAAATATGCCTGTTTTTTAATAACCACAGCAGAAGATAGGAATTGAGGTATCATAAGAGAGGTAAAGGTATAGGTGAATTCAGAGAAGCCAGGGATTATTTCTAGGAATAGAAATTAAGAAACACTCATTGAGGAGAAGGCATGCATATTAAAAGCTGGAGGAGAGAACACGGTCACATCTCTAGTGTCTGAATCTTAATGGGGTGTAGCCATCAGATACATGGCACATGATTACAGAGGACCAACCTGAAGTGTCAGAAACAAAAGGAAACTAATCAGAAACCCCAAGTGTAGAAATGGTAGAGAGAGTAGGTGAGTTGGGCTGAGTTTGTCAGTGACAATAGTTTAAAAGAAGATTGGAAAGGTGAATTGGAGCCAGATATTTGTGCCTTGTTAATATCAATGGGAAGCAGCCACAAGTCTTCAAAGAGGTCCTTTCCTCTCAAACAAGGACTGAATTTCCCAGCTTTGTCTCTGCTCTCTGACCACCACATTCTAACTCTGGATTATTATTCTCTAGCTCGAGCCATTGGGGGTTCTATACCTTCTGTCTGTATTCTAGCCAAAACCAACCCAAATCCATCTGTGTGTTATTAATATTTGTAACAACTACAGTTCATGCAGAATGTGTTTGCATTTTACAGAAGTGATTTGAACAACTAATCAACCATAAAGGGAAGATAGAGTAGAAGGAAAAAGATTGAGGCAGAGAAAGAGGCAATGAAAGTTAGACTTAAAGTTGTACTTAGAGGAATATAGAGGAAGGAGCACTTTTAAGAGATACACGTAATTACCTCTGGAGCAGGATCTTACTTACTAAAAACTATACACATCCCTGTTTGAGTTAGGAACCAGGTAAGAATGATCCCCGGGCTTTGCAGGTGGCTCAGTGGTAAAGAATCCGCCTGTAATACTGGAGACACAGGAAATGCAGATTTGATCCCTGGGTCGGGAAGATTCCCTGGAGAAGAAAATGGCAACCCACTCCAGTATTCTTGCCTGGAAAATTCCACAGACAGAGGAGCCTGGTGGGCTACAGTCCGTGGGGTCGCAGAATCACACACAGCTTAGTGACTGAGCACGCAAGAATGGTCACCATCTCCACAATAAATTAACTCCATCAATCAAAGTGGAAAATAATTAGAAGGTTAAAATTTGAAAAGGAAGAAGCAGAACTCTCTCTTTTTTTTTTACCCTCCCAGCCACATTATGTAGCATGCAGGATCTTAGTTCCCTGACCAGGATCAAACCATGCCCCTTGCAATGGAAGCACCTAGTTTTAACCAGTGGATTATTTCCAGATTATATGATAGTTTACCTGAAAAAAATAAACCTCTAAAATTGAAAGCAAAATGAAACAAATTAATCTAAACTGTATATCAAGTTGATGATACAGCCATAAAGAAAAAGGGATTATTTCAACTGTCTTTAGAACAAGGACTCTGACTATATATCCTTAGTGAGATACACCATAATACTGAAAAATAGGGCAAGGCTATCTTGCATTTTACTTAGTAATAACTATGGTATTGCTCCTGATGTCATAGTTTTGAAACTAGCTCATGTGTATCACAGGGCAAAACAAAAAAATTATGTTTACATTATTAGGAACCAGTATTTTCAGTGTGAGAGAAGAGATATAAATCCAAAGAAATTTTTAAACGCCTGTGTCATTCTCATCAAACTAGACAGGGAACTTCATCAATTTGCTAAGGCACACACAAAAACAACAACAGTCAGTGTGACTTTAATGGTGAACTATTTAACATTTCTCCCGTAAACTGGGGACAAGACAATAATATGTATTTTTACCACTTCTATTCACATTGTACTGAAGATCCAGCACTAGAAATTGTACTAGAGATATTGTCAGTGCAATAAAACAATAAAAAGAAATAAAAGGCATTCAGTTGGAAACGTGAACATGAAAGTCGCTCTGTCGTGTCTGACTCTTTGCGACCCCATGGACTGTAGAGTCCATGGCGTTCTCCAGGCCAGAATACTGGAGTGGGTAGCCTTTTCCTTCGCCAGGGGATCTTCCCAACCCAGGAATCAAACCTAGGAAGAAGTAAAACTCTCTTTACTCACAGAAAATCCAATTGAGTCCACAGATAAGTGATAAGTTTGAATTTAGCAAAGGTATCTGGATACAAGGTCAACAGGAAAAAATATTTTTACATATTAGCAACAATCAAGTAGAAAATAAAAATGTTAAGACTACCATTTATGACAGTACAAGGTAGTAGATACTTAGGAATGACAAAGATATGCAAACTTCTACATTGAAAACTACAAAACATTGTCAAGAGAAATTAAGGAAGACCTAATTAGAGACACCATTTCAAAGATTGGAAAACTCGGTATTGTTAAGGTGACAATTCTCCTCAAATTTATCTATTAGATTTAATACAATTATATAAACTCTCAATAGGTTTTTTATAGAAATTCACAAGTGATTTAAAAAATTTATAAGAAAAAAGCAAAATATCTAAAATAGTTAATCTTGAAGAAGAATGGATTTGCAGGACTAACCTGCCAGACATCAAGAATTAATCTAAAATCTTGTTTACAAGAGTAAGTCTATGTGCTATTGGCACAAAGACAGACAAATCAGTCAATGAAACAGAATAGAGAGTCTGGAAATAGACCCATGTATGTGTGTTTACTTGATTTCCAGCAAAGTCACCAGTGCAATCCGGTGGGAAAAGAATGAATGTCACTGGGACAATTTAATATTTACATGGAATAAAAAGACCCTGGTAACAGGCTCTTCATTATAATGTGCTCAAAAAGCAACTTGAGATTAAATCATATATATAAATGTGAGAGGTAAAACTGTAATATTTCTAGAAGAACACAGAAGATAGTATATTCATGGATTTAGGGTAGGCAACAATTTATAATTAGGACACCAATGAATTAACCATAAAAAAGAAAAGTTGACAAATCAGCCTTCATCAAAATTAAAAGCTTCTGTTCATCAAAAGCACCATTCAGAGAGGGAAATAAAATCATATATCTACAAAGAGAATTATACTAGAATATTTATGGCAGTTTTACTTATAACAGCCCCAAATGGGAATGGCTCAAATGTCCATCAACAGAAGAATGGAGAAACAAACCACATGTGTATTCACTTGGACAATTCTTTCAACTTTTTGGACAGAAAAACACAGGAAAAAAACAAACACAATGGGGTACTAACCATGCTTTTGAATTATTCCTGGATATTTAGATCTGGAATGCATTTATGAACTGGCAAGGACACACATCACATTATATAAAATCATTTCTATTTTATCTTTTATATATAGCATGGCTGAGTATTTTTAAAATGAGTATAAATATTTTAATAAATCATGAATTTCGCTTTATCATATGGTGTAAAAGAAAAAGAAACATATGTATATCCTGTTACTACAGCTACACCTACATTCTATCCCATACAAACTTAGTATTTTCAGTGAGGTTTTTGGGGTATATGTGGAATTGTCTGACTTTTTCATAATTGCTCTTAGAATTCATCTTACCAAATAAGATACTTATCTGAAAGACTTGGGAAATACAGAAACAACTGTCGTCATCAGCAAGCGGGATGTATTTCTTTGCTATTTAAGTTGGAAATTTCTTACATTGCTAAAACTACTTCTAGAATTTGTTTAACGTAAAAACACAGGCAGTATAATTCACAGAAGTAAATGTGCAGTGATTTGAAGTATTTAAAAATGAAGGTATTGCATGGCTTTCCAATATAAAATATACAAAGACAAAATTTTTAAAAAAGGAAGATAAGGATAAGAACTGACTGGGAGATGAGGCAATGACACCAGTCAGAGAAAGCACAGCGCTTTAAGGTTGAGTGAACCCGTGCCAACCGCATAGACAGGGCTTGAAATGCTAGCTTGGTCCACAGGCTCCTCTAAGAGGTTCCTTCCCTGAACCATCACAGAGGGGAGCAGCCCCGGGCGGGGCCCCTGCCTCAGCACTGCAGTAGGTTGTCCCAGAGGAATTGCAGTGATTTTTTTCTGGACCCATCAGATGTCTCCTGGGGAGACTGGCACATTTCAAGAGATAGCCAAGCAGTTGGCAAATTGTGGAAGTTAAACTCACATAAGAGAAAACATGCAGATGCCACGAAGAAGGGGAAGACAAAAGTAATCCAAAGCCGTCAATGAGCAGAAGTCATGAGCACTGGAAAGGATAGGGGGTATCAATTGACAGGAGTGAGAAGCAGAAACAGGTTCTAGTTGTGTCGATGATGCTCAGATAGTGCTTACAGCGTGCCAGAGAACTGTCCTAAGTATTTGTATATCAACTCACCTAATCCTGAATTTAAGGCAGATACTATTATTCTCATTTTCCCAGATGAGAAACTGAGGCAGGAAAGCATTAAGTATCTTGGCGTCTGGTTCCAGGGGTCCTCCTTTTAGCTATTACACTGTTCTGCCCCACCACATGGTCCCACCAGGATGGGGGAGTGGGGGTGGTGGGCGGGGGTGCTGCTGCAGAGGCAACCTGTGCACTGCAGCGTGGAGGGTTCGGGGCCAGCTCTAGAGCTGTTTCCGTATTTTTCCCCATGAGGCCTACCTGTGTGACCTCTCTGAGTTTTTTTATGAAGTCTAGCTGGAGGCCTGAGGGTCTTAATTCAAACCAAGGACACAATTGAAAGACTTACTTTTAGAAAATAGTCAGAGAAAGAATGGCCTCCAAGAGGGAGAGAGTTACAGTGAGAGTCAAGACTTGAAGAGCAAGCAGGGACCACATTAGAAAGGGCCTTATAAGCCATGTTAAGGTGTTTGAACTTTATCCCCCAAACAAAGGGTGTTACAGAGGTGTTGTCAGTAGGGGAGGTGGGGAAAGAATGATGATGAGATTTGCATTTTTAGCAAGATTCTCCTGGCTGACTTTGTGGAGGAGGGAGTTGGGAGAAGCCGGAGTGTTAGAGGCTGATGCAGTCTTCTAGGTGAGGGGTGATGAGAGCCTGAATTAGGGAGACTGGCAGTGGGGATAAAGAGGTGTGGGCCAATTCAAGAGATATTTAAGTGGGAGCTTTCAAGACTTGGTGATTTATAAGGTGTGAGGGATAGGGAGAGGAAAAGCTGAGAATGATAAGCTGGGAAGTTGGGTAGATGACAGTGCCACTCACCAAGATGGAAAACACAGCAGGAGAGAGTCTGTCAGGCAGGGCGGGCTTCAGGGGCACATGAACTGCAGGGTCAAACAGGGCTCTGCTCAGAGGGGACGCGCGACTGGCTCAATGATCTGCTGCTGCTGCTCTAAGTAATATTGAATAAGGAATTTGGCACTTTGGATTTGCGCTAGGCCCAGGGAAGAATCCAGTGAAAAAAGAGGCAAATTCACACGAGAGGCCATAATGGATGGGGCCAAGTTTGGAGGGCAAGAAACAATTCAAACCAAGGACACAATTGAAAGACTTACTTTTAGAAAATAGGCAGGGTGTTTCTTTGGGACAATAGAAAATAATAATTTATTACATAAAGACATTTGGAGGTGACAGAGAAAACTTGATGGAATCTTCAGATGGTTTCCACATTCACAGTAAATCATGAAGTGAGGTGATTCAAAGAGAGTGAAAACTTGACTATTTCGTTTAGCTCCGAATAATACTTTTTAATGAGTTCAGAAGTTTTAGTGGAATATCAGTTCAGTTCAGTTCAGTTCAATCGCTCAATCACGTCCGACTCTTTGCAACCCCATGAATCGCAGCACGCCAGGCCTCCCTGTCCATCACCAACTCTCGGAGTTCACTCAGACTCACATCCATCGAGTCAGTGATGCCATCCAGCCATCTCATCCTCTGTCGTCCCCTTCTCCTCCTGCCCCCAATCCCTCCCAGCATCAGAGTCTTTTCCAATGAGTCAACTCTTCACATCAGGTGGCCAAAGTACTGGAGTTTCAGCTTTAGCATCATTCCTTCCAAAGAAATCCCAGGGCTGATCTCCTTCAGAATGGACTGGTTGGATCTCCTTGCAGTCTATATGGAATTATTTTTTCACTTTTCTTTACAAGGAAAAAGTTATATAACCTCTTTATAGAAAAAGTTTTTCTATAAAGCAAAAAAAGAAATTAAAGAAGAAAAATTATACTTATGATCTTGTGACCCTATTATAACCAAGATCAACATTTTGATGAATTTCCTTCTGGCCTTTTAAATGCATTTTTAAAAATCTTAATATACTCAAAGTGTATGAATAATTAATATCTGGCATTTTTTTTAACCTTTTTTACACTTATGAGTCTTTTCACCCCTTCCTCCTGCCCTGTTACCCATGATGGCATATAAACTTAATATAGCAGCCATGGGAAGGGGGCAGCATAAAGTCGATAAATAAATTTATTATAATTAGACAATAAGTCTCCACTCATTCAACATTGGTTCCAGTTTTCCAATGATATAATAACTCCAGGAAAAAAGTACTTTCATACCTATCTTCTGCTTTAAGTATAGTTCTTCAGTTCTTCTGAGTATGGACCATTTGTCCAAAATAAATTTAATGAGTAGAATTGCTTGGTCATAAACTATAAATGGTTTCATGCTTTAGTAATATATAGCGTTAATTCAAATACAAATTATTTCTGTTCACCAATAATTAAAATAAAAACAACATATCTTTTTTGGCTTACCATCAGTTTGGCTTACCAAATTAGTCAAAAAATAATGATAATAAATGAAAATATTTACATTAGTCAGTTGTTATAAAGTTTCTTGTGAAGCAATGTGACAGAAAATAGCAGTGACCATAAACATTTTTCTATCCTGGTTGCAGTATATTTCAAAGTGAAAGTTAGTTGCTAAGGTAGTGTCTGATTCTTTGCGAGCCCAGGGACTATAGCCCCCCAGGCTCCTCTGTCCATGGAATTCTCCAGACAAGAATACTGGAGTAGGTAGCCATTCCCTTTTTCAGGGAATCTTCCCGACCAGGGATTTAATCTAGGTCTTCTGCATTGCAGGCAATTCTTTACAGTCTGAGCCACCAGGAACGCTCAATATATATTTCAAATATATTTCAAGGACATTGCCAAATCCAAGCATGTTTAGCACAGGTATTCAGGATTTTCCCTTCTGGAAAGAGGTGGTCTACGTAAATGTTCCAAACTTGAAAACAGTGGAAATGAGCAGCCTGCACCTGGCTATGATCATACTAAGTTAGCAAACAGGACATTATATTGGAAATTCTATGTTTAGAATTAACATAACAAAGATTTAGTTATTCATCAAATATAATGAAAAAGCAAGAAAATTTTTCTTTTCAGACATACAACTTGAGCAAATTAGATGAAATTTCTGCAACTTCAAAATTTTTTTTCCCCTGGGCTCTACGTTTGTCTTTTTCATTTCTAAATCAAACATAAAGTATTCAGGGTATACAAACATTAAATATATTTACAAAAATTTAAATAAATGTTATAAAATAAAAACATTTATGTATTTTACAGGTATTATATAAAATTATTTTATATTTTTCATATGTAGAAATGATGGTTTTATGTATCAGCTTGGCTCAGTTATTGTAGACAGTTATTCAACCACACTAATCTAGGTATTGCCATGGAGGTATTTTGTAGATGTGGTTAACACCTACAATTAGTTGGCTTTAAGATTACCTTCAACAGTGTAAGTGGGTCTCATTGAATTAATTGAAAGGCCTTAAGAGGAAAACCTGAGGTTTCACAGTTAAGAAGAAATTCTGCCTCAAGTCTGTAGCTTCATTTCTGCCCCCAGAGTTCTAGCCTTGGTGGCCGGCCCTTTGGATTTCAGACTTGACAGCCTTGACAATCACATGAATCCATTCCTTGAAATAAGTCTCTCTGTCACTTGGACCTTGACTAATACATCATGTTTTTAATGTAAGATATTTTTTCTTCTAAAGTATTCAAGATTACTTATTAAAAGTACAAAGCCCAGTACAAATAATTCTAAATATAAAAAATTTAAACTCAAAGTATTTACATAAGATTGTATTTTATTTGTTCAACATTTAATTAAGTCTTATTAAGTATATTTATAAAAATAAAGCCATTCACAATTCCAGAACTCAGTGTCTGTCTAATTGCACTGTGAAGAATTATTGTTATTCTTCATGCTTACTACATTCAGATCTATTGCATCAGTAAGGTTCAGTTAGGAAAACAGAAATTACAGCAAGAACTTAGGAATTGGTAAACAGGTATCCTCGCACTAAAATACTGAAAAAGAGTCATGAAAGTAACATCGGCGCTAGTGGTAAACACCCCGCTTGCCAGTGCAGGAGACGTAAAGAGACGGGGGTTCAATCCCTGGGTCAGGAAGATCTCCTTGAGAAGGGCATGGCAACCCACTCCAGTATTCTTGCCTGGAGAATTCCTTGGACAGAGGAGCCTGGTAGGCTATAGTCCATGGGGTCTCAAAGAGTTGGACACAACTGAAGCTACTCAGCACACACAAAATAACATGAAGATAGTAGCTGCAGAAGCCACCAGCCTGGGGCTCGGAGAACAGAGGAGAAGCTAAAGCTCGGAGGAGGCACTGGATAGCTGAAGTGCAGACTTGGAACAGGGAGTCTTGTCTGGCCGGTAGATGCTGCGATGCTTGGTCTGGGACTGCCACCACAAGCAGGACATGAACCAGCTGTCGCTGCCACACTGAAGGGCTGTCGTGGAGATGCTGCTGCTAGAAATACCCAACAGACACAAAAAGGAGCACGTCTCTGCCTTCTCTGGCCTTGCCGTCTAGCTGCAGTCTTGCCTATTGGCAGAAACTAGGAGTATCACTTGCAGAGTCCCAGGAAGGGCCTCACACGGCAAAAGCTAAGAGGTGGTTTGGGATCTGAGAGATGGCATAAATCAAAAAGTGAAACAAACTTGTTTAGTGTTACAAAAATTTCCTCTGCCATTATACGTGACTGTTGTGAATATAATATTGTTAGTTCTCCTAGCGCAATGAACTGGAACACAAAAACAGGAAGGTGTGGCACTATTGGGAAATACTTCACGGTGTGGCACTATTGGGAAATACTTCACGGTGGAAGAATTTATTGCCTTCAAGCTGAGACAGATTTGACAAGGTAACAAATTTGTCTTTTTTCTAACCTAAGAACTTGGGCTGCTCAGATCTGCCCTGAATTCCAGAGATACTGGCCTTCGGTGTCAGCAGTGGAGCAGCCCGCAAATCTTCATGGCATTTTGACACAGCTGCCTTTTGTTTTGAGGAGAGAGGGTTAGCCAGGGGAAGCAATATTCCTCTGGGGTCTGGACAGGAGCCCATGTTTAGGGTTAGAGGTTGTGCTGGGCCAGTGCTAACGGTCAGATGACAAGTGGCAGGCCTGTGCTCTGATATTCGCGTATGTGTTTATGGTATGCAGGGTTCGTGGTGCGCAGAGCAAGGCTAAAGCATGAAGCCCAGGGCAGAGGTACTTCTTGTCCAGATCTGAGAGTACTATTGCTCAAGTGTGCCCTGGACCTAGAGATGACCATACTAAGTGAAGTAAATCAGAGAAAGACGAATATCATATGATGTAACATATGTGGAAACTAAAATATAATGCAAATGAATTTATAAAACTGAAGTAGTCTCACAGATATAGAAAACAAATTTATAGTTGCAAAGGGGAGAATTGGTGGAGTTAAATTAGGAGTTTGGGATTAGCAGATACAAACTACTATATATAAAATAAAAAAGCAAGGTACTACTGTATAGAACAAGAAACTATATTCAATACCTGTAATATAAAAGAATATGAAAAAAATTAAAAATTATTAATGCTGTGTCCACCTTAATGTTGTGATATATCAATACCATAATTTATTTAAGTAATTCTCCATTGGTAGACACATTTTTGTATTATAAAAGCCCTAATTAACACCTGTACTTCCATCTTTGTAAATTTGTACTATTATTTCCTTGGATTAAATTTTTTAGAAATAGACCTGTTAAGTAAAAGACCATGTATGTATTTAAGAATATAAATACATGTTGCTGAGCTGCCCTTAAAAAAGGTGATGCCACATGGTCAATTCTGCTCTGTACTGTCTCATTTACGGGTTTTAATCCCATTGTCTCAGACTCATCTCAACTACCTTCATTTTTCTGAATCTGTTTTAAAGAGGCCAGTTACTCTGCATTCTTCTGAGGAGGCAAGCTTTCCAAAACTTTGTTTTCTGATTCCTGCAGGAAATCTTTTCAGGGGCCTGTGAGTTGTCTGAGTCTGACGCCCCTTCTCTTGTTTTGGTCTCTTTCCACAGGCTGGGCTTTATTATTTGTGACTTATTCTCCATATCCTCTGGAGAAGTGAGATCTATCAGAGATTACACTTGAGTATGCCTTTTGCCCCCAGCACTGCTCTCTCTCCTCTAGGGTGCTGGTAGAATCAACAGATCAAATCTACAAAGAGTGGCTGGTGGATGACCCTGCTCCTGGCCCAGTTCAATAGACTTCGATCACATGTCTCCTGGAATGGGAGGGAATCTGCTGTGCCAGTTCAGTGATGCTCTCACGCTCTGAACAGGTGTAGTTCATAAAAGGGTACACTCTCCAGCATGCACATCTCAAGGGCCCTTGCTTTCTCTATAGGACTCTACCTGAGGGGCAGTCACATCACAACGTAGCTGAGTGCTTGGTATCTTCTGGCTCTCTAGTTATTATTATGATCCAAATGTAAAGACATTTGCATTAACAAATGCCATAAATGGCATGTCTCTGTCGATATAAGGAAGGAGCTAGGGTTCACAATGTCCACTGTGACTTGGCATTCCATTTGTCTGAATTCTAGTATCTTCTGGAGTTCTCAACACTTGGCCAGCATTGCCTGCATTCCTCGGAACAAGCTCCCAAGGCAAGTAGGAGGTAGGTGGTGTTGTCCGTGAACTTCACAGGTTAACAAAGGCACCGAGGGACCCAGTGACTCATCTGCCCAGTTGGTGGGCATCTGTGGTTCCCTTGCTTCCTCTCCAGTGTGTTTCCCTGTGGCAGTTTGCTGCCAGCCCGCCCATCCCCTGAGGTTAGTTGGGCTGTGGTGGAAGGTCAGTTTGGATGAGTCATTCAAACATTTGAAGTGCCTTGCTGCTGCTTGGAAAGTACCCTTAAAGCAGGCTGCCCTGCTGAGCATTTGAGGTGTGGTGCTGAATAAAACTGCATGCCACCCAGCCCGCCCGAAAGCCCTGTGTCATGTGTTTATCACAAAGACTTCATAAGTCTTAATCCACTTCATCCTCAACAACAGCTTAGTATGAAGGGCTTCTAATAATAGCAGCAGCAGATGAGCAGACACAATACCTGTCGTCCTGAAGGTGCTTTGGGAGACTGTGCACAGCTATTTCTGTGTCTGTCTGGTCATCACTTTAACCATGTATCTGGAAGCAGATGCTCATGGTGCAGCAGACAGAAGCATTTGGTATCCGGGAAGTCTTGCAGCTATACCTAAGGGCTTCAGTAGAGAATATAACTAGGTTCAGCTGATCCCATTATGCATGTCACCTGTCATGAACTTGCATTCCTGGGAGAATGGAAACCAGCATTTACTAAGCAAGTTTTAAGAATCTTTTGGTTTCCATGGAATGTAGAACTATAATGGGTCCAGCAGGTGCAACGGAGAGCCAGCTGTGAAAGGGCAAATAGGTCAGGTAGCCTAAGGGCTAAGTTTAGTAACTCCCCAAACCGTCATTTGTTGAATCTATAGAAATGGAAGCTGGTGGGGGAGAGATAAAGAGGAAGGGAGGGAGGGAGAGAGAGAGAATCTCCTTATTTCTGTTTCAGAGAAGGGGGGATTTAAATTATTGATTGGAGAGATCATGAGGCTGGTGGGTTCACACAATTCACTGGCAAATAAAAATGAGGCTGAACTGACATGGAATCCAGGACAGTTGTGAGGTACATTAGTTCAGTTCAGTTCAGTCGCTCAGTCGTGTCCGACTCTTTGCGACCCCATGAATCGCAGCACGCCAGGCCTCCCTGTCCATCACCAACTCCTAGAGGTCACTCAGACTCACGTCCATCGAGTCAGTGATGCCATCCAGCCATCTCATCCTCTGTCGTCCCCTTCTCCTCCTGCCCCCAGTTCCTCCCAGCATCAGAGTCTTTTCCAGTGAGTCAACTTTTCACATGAGGTGGCCAAAGTACTGGAGATTCAGCTTTAGCATCATTCCTTCCAAAGAAATCCCAGGGCTGATCTCCTTCAGAATGGACTGGTTGGATCTCCTTGCAGTCCAAGGGACTCTCAAGAGTCTTCCCCAACACCACAGTTCAAAAGCATCAATTCTTCTGCGTTCAGCCTTCTTCATAGTCCAACTCTCACATCCATACATGACCACTGGAAAAACCATAGCCTTGACTAGATGAACCTTAGTTGGCAAAGTAATGTCTCTGCTTTTGAATATGCTATCTAGGTTGGTCATAACTTTCCTTCCAAGGAGTAAGCATCTTTTCATTTCATGGCTACAGTCACCATCTGTAGTGATTTGGAGCCCCCAAAAATAAAGTCTGACACTGTTTCCACTGTTTCCCCATCTATTTCCCATGAAGTGATGGGACCAGATGCCATGATCTTTGTTTTCTGAATGTTGAGCTTTAAGCCAACTTTGTCACTCTCCACTTTCACTTTCTTTTTTTTTTAATTATAATTTTTTTAATTTAATTTTATTTTTAAACTTTACAATATTGTATTACTTGTGCCAAATATCGAAATGAATCTGCCACAGGTATACATGTGTTCCCCATCCTGAACCCTCCTCCCTCCTCCCTCCCCATACCATCCCTCTGGGTCATCCCAGTGCACCAGCCCCAAGCATCCAGTGTTGTGCATCGAACCTAGACTGGCAACTCGTTTCATACATGATATTATACATGTTTCAATGCCATTCTCCCAAATCTTCCCACCCTCTCCCTCTCCCACAGAGTCCATAAGACTGTTCTATACATCAGTGTCTCTTTTGCTGTCTCGTACACAGGGTTATTGTTACCATCTTTCTAAATTCCATATTTATGCGTTAGTATACTGTATTGGTGTTTTTCTTTCTGGCTTACTTCACTCTGTATGATAGGCTCCAGTTTCATCCACCTCATTAGAACTGATTCAAATGTATTCTTTTTAATGGCTGAGTAATACTCCATTGTGTATATGTACCACAGCTTTCTTATCCATTCATCTGCTGATGGACATCTAGGTTGTTTCCATGTCCTGGCTATTATAAACAGTGCTGCGATGAACATTGGGGTACACGTGTCTCTTTCCCTTCTGGTTTCCTCAGTGTGTATGCCCAGCAGTGGGATTGCTGGATCATAAGGCAGCACAGAGGGCAACATAATAGGGAGGAAAAATAAATAAACAATTAAAACCCGCAGATTTCGAGCCCTACGGTAACTTCCACTTTCACTTTCATCAAGAGGCTTTTTAGTTCCTCTTCACTTTCTGCCATAAGGGTGGTGTCATATGCATATCTCAGGTTATTGATATTTCTCCCGGCAATCTTGATTCCAGCTTGTGCTTCTTCCAGTCCGGCGTTTCTCATGATGTACTCTGCATATAAGTTAAATAAGCAGGGTGACAATATACAGCCTTGACGTACTCCTTTTCCTATTTGGAACCAGTCTGTTGTTCCATGTCCAGTTCTAACTGTTACTTCCTGACCTGCATACAGATTTCTCAAGAAGCAGATCAGGTGGTCTGATATTCCCATCTCTTTCAGAATTTTCCACAGTTTATTGTGATCCACGCAGTCTAAGGTTTTGGCATAGTCAATAAAGCAGAAATAGATGTTTTTCTGGAACTCTCTTGCTTTTTCCATGATCCAGCGGATGTTGGCAATTTGATCTCTGGTTCCTCTGCCTTTTCTAAAACCAGCTTGAACATCAGGAAGTTCACGGTTCACATATTGCTGAAGCCTGGCTTGGAGAATTTTGAGCATTACTTTACTAGTGTGTGAGATGAGTGCAATTGTGCGGTAGTTTGAGCATTCATTGCCTTTCTTAGGGATTGGAATGAAAACTGACCTTTTCCAGTCCTGTGGCCACTGCTGAGTTTTCCAAATTTGCTGGCATATTGAGTTGGAGCACTTTCACAGCATCATCTTTCAGGATTTGAAATAGCTCAACTGGAATTCCATCACCTCCACTAGCTTTGTTTGTAGTGGTGCTTTCTAAGGCCCACTTGACTTCACATTCCAGGATGTCTGGCTCTAGGTCAGTGATCACACCATCGTGATTATCTGGGTCGTGAAGATCTTTTTTGTACAGTTCTTCTGTGTATTCTTGCCATCTCTTCCTAGTATCTTCTGCTTTTGTTAGGTCCATACCATTTATGTCCTTTATTGAGCCTTCTTATTCTGGGGATGAGATAGGGTCTTTTGCCCAGGACTGCACTTTAAGTAGAAGAGTCTGAGATTAAAGTAATGGGGGCCAGAGAAGAAAGATGATGACAAGGAAGAAGAAGAGAAAATGTGAGATGAACTAGTTGCTTCAAGTTTCTGAAATGGAAACATATATAACATATAGAAACAAATGTAAACATATATAACAGGAAAACATCTATGACTCTTCCAGGAAAAAATATTTTTTAAAAAAAATTTATTTATTTTGGGTGCATTGGGTCTTCCTTAGGGCTTCCTTGATGGCTCAGTGGTAAAGAATCCACCTGCAATGCAGGAGATGCGCGTTTGATCCCTGGGTCAGGAAGAAATCTTGGAGGAGGAAATTGGCAACCCACTCCGGTATCCTTGCCTGGCAGTTCCTTGGACAGGGGAGCTTCGTGGGCTACAGTCCATGGGGTTGCAGAGTTGGACACGACTGAGCAGGAGAAGCAGAGGCAGCAGGGTCTTTGCTGCTGCGAGCAGGCTTTCTCTAGTCATGATGAGTGAGGGACTACTCTGTAGTTGCGATACGTGGACTTCTCATTTCGACGACTGCTCTTGTTACTGAGCCTGGGCTCTAGGGCATATGGGCTTCAGTACTTGTGGCCCAGAAGAAAGTCTCAATTCCATGATTTCACGCCATGAATAAATCCACCTTGTCATTCATTTTGATACATGAAATTTCATTCATGGATCCAAGTCTATAAACCTTTTCCTGGTTTGAAACTATTTGGTTCGAAGATTTAATGTAAAACCTGTTCTTTGCAGAGACTCATTTTGATCTTTATACTATGACAACTCAGTTTTTAGTCAACCACAGAAAGAGGAATAATCTTTTAAGAATGGGCCTGAAGGTAGAAAACCGCTGTAGCATTTACTGTGCAAGTCATACTTCTGGCGGGAAATATACTCAATATCAAGAGAATTACAGTGGGTAGGGAAGTATTGAGTTTCACTTCCTTCTTCTTCAGTCATAATTTTAGAGGAGTACTATGCCAAGCCATAAAACCAGAATTACACATCAAATCATGCTCCCAGGCTTGGGTATGATTTCAGGGGTTTCTGGAGTGATAGTGAATATTTTCATTGACCTTAAGCAGCACTGTGCATTCCTTTTTTTCCCTCCAAATTTATACTGTGAAAAATCTCCCCCGTTCAGAAAAGTTGATGGAATAGTTGAGTGAACACGCATCTAACTCTCTTAGAGTCATCAGTGGTTAACACTTTACCATATTTGTTTTTTCTTTCTCTGAACATTTATTAAAAATAAGTTGTAGATATGGCATTTTACTCTAAAAATATAAACATTACACTTGTTATGCCATCAGAAAGTGAGAATACTTGAACAAATAAAGTCAAGTCTTATTTAGAAAAGGGTGGGCAAGATGAATCGTTAGTATAACTTCTTAGAATGGAGGTTTCTAGCCCTTAGCTAATTCTCACACTAATTCTCTGATACCTGGGGCCATTTTACTCAGCATGCATAATAAATTTCATCTTGGGAGTTCTTGTTTCAACAATTTTAAAACAGACAAAGCAAATCCATTTTAATTCTGTACTTTCATGTCCATTTCCTTCATTGTTTACTTCAAAAGCATCTCTTTGTTACAATGTCCTCTTACACACACTAGAAGATAGAACTTGCTTTTTCTCCTCTCTGCATGCTAAGTACTGGAGTTATTTTGCAATATGTATTCGGAGCTATTAAGGAGAAAGTTAAGATCTTTCATTATTTTACCTGTGACTTGAATCATAATAAAATACTCACTTTTCAAGGTGAAAGATGTTAAACATTACATTAACACTTGCTGATGATTACAAAGCACTACTGTATGGCACATTATAATAATGGCTATCTTCTCCATAAAAATAATTATATTCCTTTAATGCACTCATAATATCTCTGCAGTTTTTAGCTGGTATTTTGTTCCCAACCCATCTTGTACACAAATACAGGACTTAGTGCCTGTTCATCAGTGGCTAGATTATAGAAGAGAGAAATTATTCATTAGGAAGCTACAGATGTCCTGTCTTTGTTTCAGAACACACCAGAGAATTTAATTCAAAGTTCTAAAAAATTTGACAGACAGATGGGATATGAACTTAATGAACCACCTACAGAACAACACTCTCTTAATATGCCAGGCCCCTTTCTGGCACTTTCCTTTCTTTTTTTCAACCCCCAATTCCTCACACAGGTCAATGTGTTGTATCCATGGCATATCTCAACAATAATGGTCTAAAATTGGACGTAAGACATTGGAGTTGGATGGTAATGATATGAAACAGAATAAAAGCCAGCTGTTCTAGATAAAAGGTAGTTTGACTATATATTAAGCACCTGGGAACCTGGTTCTGCATTGTGTCTTGTTTAGCCAGGCATGCTAGTCCAGTGGTTCCCAAAGCTTAGGGTGTCTAAGGACCACTGAGTGTCAAAATGCTGATTCCTTAGTTCTTAGTCCTGGAGGTTCTGATTTGGCAGATCTGGAGTGAGGTCCAGGAATCTTCTTTCTATTCAATTTTCTGGGTGATTGTGATGCGGGAACATGCTTTGACCTATACTGTTTCCAGCACCTAAGATGACAAAAGAGTGGGTCATTGCTAACCTGAACCATTGTATGTAAACTGATTTAATGCTTGTCTTTGCTGGTGGCCATCCCCCCCAAGATTCAGAAAGTCAGAAGGAACAAGGGACCCATATCCTGCAACTAAGAACCACTGTCTAGATGGCCTCTGAAATGGATACTTTATTCTTCTGTCAACCCTGAAAAAAACTGACATGACAGGGCACCTGCCTGGTGGAATAGTTGACTCTTGAACAACACAGATTTGAACTGCATGGGTCCACTTATACACAGATTTTTTTCCAAGAGTAATACTACAGTGGTGGTTGAGTTGCTAAGTCGTGTCCGACTCTTGTGGCCCCATGGACTGTAGCCTGCCAGGCTCCTCTGTCCATGGGATTTTCCAGGCAAGAATACTGGAGTGGGTTGCCATTTCCTTCTCCAGGGGATCATCCTGATCCATAAATCGAACCCGGGTCTCCTGCATTGCAAGGGAGAGCTACAAGGGAAGCCCAGTACTACAGTATTAGTATTGACTGGTTGAATCCATGGATATAGAACAGTGGATATAGAGGAACTGCCAATAAGAGGGGCCAGCTATAAATTATACTTAGATTTTTTTTTAACTGTGCAGGTCAGCACCCCAACCCCTGCAATGTTCAACCCCTGCATTGTCAACTGTATTTAAACAAGCTTGTGTGTATAAATGTGTGTACCCAAAGCTCTTGTACCCAAGATTAGTCTTTTAAGGGTGTACCCCACACTCTTAATACACTTCTGCTATAATGTGATAATTGCTTTCATAAAAATCACCATGCTATGCACAGTAGTGCAATAAAGTCCATAGGGCTTATGGGGAAAGATGATCTTAGGGAGACAGCACTCCAAAACTTCACCAGTGACACATTAAAAAGATAAGAACCTAATAAAAATGCTAGCACAATTTTGTACATGTTAAATGGCTAAGAAATGTATGAGTAACCTCTTTTCTGGCTGAAATCATGGAGGATATAGAAGAGAAGACTGCAGCCATGAAGTTAAAAGATGCTTGCTCCTTGGAAGAAAAGCTATGACAAACCTAGCCAGCGATTAAAAAGCAGAGACAGTACTTTGCAGGCAAAGGTGTGTCTAGTCAAAGCTATGGTTCTTCCAGTAGTCATGTATGGATGTGAGAGTTGGATCATAGTGAAGGCTGAGCACCAAAGAATTGATGTTTTTGAACTGTGGTGCTGAAGAAGACTCTTGAAAGTTTCTTGGACAGCAAGGAGATCAAACCCATCAATCCTAAGGAAATCAACCCTGAATATTCATTGGAAGGACTGATGCTGAAGCTGAAACTCCAATACTTTGGCCACCTGATATGAAGCGCCAACTCGTTGGAAAAGACCCTGATGCTGGGAAAGATTGAAGGCAGGAGGAGAAGGGGATGACAGAGGATGAGATGGTTGGATGGCATCTCTGACTTGATGGACATAAGATTGAGCAATCTCTGGGAGATAGTGAAGGACAGGGAAGCTTGGAGTGCTGCAGTCCATAGGGTCACAAAGAGTCAGACATGACTGAGCGACTGAACAACAGCAATCAAAGAGAAGGGAAAAAGGGTTCCCACTATGCCAGGTACCATTAAGAAAAAGCAAAGGAATTTTGCAGAGCTGATAATCATGCACCTGAGAAATAAGTTTGCCCAAAAGATGCTTCAAAAGTCAAAGAGGAATCTTATCTATGAAAAAGCTAAACCTCATAATAAGGAAAATACGTAGATGTACAGAAGAAGATTTGACTGGCCAAGATGACAAGAAAAGTGGGCAACTTTTATGTATTAATAACTCTAGAACCTGAATGAGCATTTGTCTTTAGGATTAAGGTATCAACAGTGTGAGCCCAAAGATCTGAGAGGTGAACTTTGTCAGTTCATCAATGGCATTTTGTTAAGCTCAACAAGGCTCAATTTACATGCTGAGGATTGAAGAGCCATATACTGTATGGCAGGGGTCCCCAAGCTCCAGAATCTAATACCTGATGGTCTGAGGTGGAGCTGATGTAATAATAATAGAAATAAAGTACACAATAAATGTAATGCACTTGAATCATCCTGAAACTATCCCCTCACCTCCCCAGTCAGTGGAAAATTGTCTTCCAAGAAACCAGTCCCTAGTATCAAAAAAGGTTGGGGACCGCTGCTGTATGGAATACCTGAAATAGAAATTAGTAAAAGAATTGATCTATAAGCATGATATAGCAAGATCAACAAGAAGCTAACTGTCCCAATAGACAGCACTTTGATTGCTTGATCTCTTGGTAAATAGGGCATCATCTGCCATGGAGGATCTGATTTATGAGACCCATACTGTTGGAAAATGCAAACGTCTTCCTGTGGTTTTCCGGTTATCTTCTTCATAAGATAGAATGAAGAGAAAGCCCATGCATGGTGTAGGAGGTGGAGATGCTGGCAACAGGGGAGACTAGATCAACAGGCTTCTTTAGAAGGCTGAACTATGGTGTCTGTCATGATTATTTTTGTAATCTCGTCAGTTAGTAAACAATGACCACTTTCAAGTTGAAAAAAAAAGGAAATCCATAAATAATACAATAAATACAGCACTTTCTCTTAAAAAAAAAGATTTGAAATTTGTTTGAGGAAGCAGACACTGGAAGGGTTGCAGCTTGTAATTCATTGTACTGTGCTTGGAAGGTAAATTACCTGAAATCAGAGAAAGATTCTAACAGCAGATGCGGATGGGCATAACTCCACATACACAGTAACCCGAGGTAGCTGGTAGCTATCTGAGGGGTATGGGTGTGCGTTTTGTGTATTCCCAGGTGCCTCAGTTTAGCTGGATGGTTTTCTGCTTTCACCAAGTGTTTCTCGCTGGAAGATCTTGCATAGGCCAAGGCAGATTTGCATTATACTCATTCATATATTGTTTCCTAATATATCAATCACATTGGAACCAATCTGTGCTTTCAAGATAGCATTATAGCAGATCTGACTGTACCTGTAAGGAAGTCACATCAAAAGTAACAGTTTCAAGCTGCCTAGACCCTGAGGGTAACCAGGAAAGCATTAGTGCCTTACAAGGAGCGTTGTCTGTCTAAGAGGGTTTGGGGACTGCAAATGTGAAGGTAAAGGAAGTGGTATTCTCTGCCATCCATATGGCCATGAAGGAACTCAGCATCTCATAGGTGGTATCTTATTCGAATTATTATAGACTAACCTAGATTAATAATTACCCAGGGGTAATTAGGATAGCTAGATAAAGAAGGCAATGGCACCCCACTCCAGTACTCTTGCCTGGAGAATCCCATGGACGGAGGAGCCTGGTGGGCTGCTGTCCATGGGGTCACTAAAAGTCGGACACGACTGAGCGACTTCACTTTCACTTTTCACTTTCATGCATTGGAGAAGGAAATGGCAACCCACTGCAGTGTTCTTGCCTGGAGAATTCCAGGGACAGGGGAGCCTGGTGGGCTGCGGTCTATGGGGTCGCATAGAGTCGGACACTACTGAAGCGACTTAGCAGCAGCAGCAGATAAAGAAAAATCAGCATTAGAGTAATCTTCAGAGAACTCACATTTTATTTTTAGCTCTGTAAGTGTGTGCCCTAAGGCAAGTCCCTTTCTTTCTCCTGGATTCATTTCCTCATTTGTAAAATAAAGAAATTGGACTACATTTCATCTCTCTAAGATTTCTCTTGGATCCTTTATCATGTGACTCTGAGGCTTTCTATGTTGATTAAATGCAAAGAAAATGAACACTTTCTGACCTCTTCAAAACTCTCCTTGTGGCTCAGCAATTTTTTTTTTTCATCCCAGGTTGTCTTCTTTGGTTATTTCCCAAAGTGAAAATTCCAAATTGTTATTATTCTCAATCTCTGTTTCCACCAACAGATGGAATTTATTGAGGCAGATCAAGTCTGAGCTCATAAAGCTCTTTTATTTATTTTGTTAACAGCTTTATTGAAGTAAAATCGACATATACTAAGCTGTACATATTTAAATAATACAATTTGATAAGTTTTGACATGCGTATACAGTCATGACACCATCATCACCACCAGAATAATGAACATATCCGACACCCCCAAAGGTTTGCTTGTGCCCCTTGTAATCTGTACCTCCCTTCTCTTCCTCCCCATGCCCTCCCCATGCCCAAACAACCACTGACCTGCTGTCTTTCATTATGGGGTAGTCCATATTTTCTATAATGTTACATAAATGGAATCATCAGTATGTATTGTTTTGTCTGACTCCTTTCACTCATTATAATTATTCTGAGATCCATCCACATTCCTTTTGTTAATAGAAAGGAGTTAAAAAAAAGAAGAAGGAGCTGGGTGACCATCTATCATATGGATATGCCACAATTTGTTTATCTATTCACTTGTTAATGGGCATTTGGGTGTTTATAAGTTTTTAGCTATTATATATAAAACTGCTATAAATATTTTCTTAAAAGTCTTTGTATGGACATATGCTTTCATTTCTTTTGGGCAAATACTTAGGGGTTGAAAGGGTGGATCACATATGGTAATTGTATGTTTCACATTTTATAAACCACCCAACTGTTTTCCAAAGTGGTTATGCCACTTTACATTCTTATTCACATTATATGAAACTTCCAATTCTCCCATATCCGTGTCAAAGCTTAGTATGATCAGTCGCTCAGTCATGTCCAGCTCTTTGCAACCCCGTGTACTGTAGCCCACCGGGCTCCTCTGCCCACGGACCGGTTGCCATTTCCTACTTTAGGGGATCTTCCTGACCCAGGAATCAAACATGTGTCTCTTGTATCTCCTGCATTTCGAGGCAGATTCTTTACCACTGAATCTACCTGGGAAGCCCAAATATCCAATATTCACTATTAAATATAGTGTTAGTCATTAGTTGTTTGTAAAGGCACTTTCTCTTTACCTCCTAAAGACCCAGATCGCCAGATACAGTCACATTGGAGTTTAGGGCCACAGTATATGAATTTGGGGATGACAAAATTCAGTCAATTACAAAACTGATGAGCCTTGATACCCCACCAGCTCTGTCTTTGAATCAGGGTGTTTAAACTATTTACAGGTGTGATTATTAATATAGTTAGATTTAAATTTATCATCCTGCTATTTTCCATTTTCCCATGTGTTCTTTGTTTTATCTGAATAAGGCTTCTATTATCTAAATAAGTCTCCTTTCTCTGAATATGCCTTTATTTTATTTTCTGAGTTACAACCAACTCCTTTATTTTTACTTAATTTATTTTAAAATTTTTATAGGAGTATATAGTTGGTTTACAATGTTGTGGTAGTTTCTGCTGTATGGTTATATATATACATATATCTACTCTTTTTTAGACTCTTCCTTCCGCCCATATAGGTCATTACAGAGTATTGAGTAGAGTTCTCTGTGCTATACAGTAGGTCCTTATTATTTATTTTATATTTAGTTGTGTGTGTATGTCAGTCCCAGTCTCCCAAGTTATCCCTCCCCTTCCCCTTCTCCCAGGTAACCATAAGTTTTTTCTTTAAAATAACTCACTGGTTTTTGTCCTGCTTTCAGCTATTAGGCTGAGGCTGGATTATTACTCTCTGGCCACAACCCATTCTTCATCTCAATGACCTACTCATCTCCCACTAGGTCATGAGACTGATGGGCCAACATGCTTTACCTCTAAAACTGACAGAAATCAGACAAGGATAATACTCAAACATGTTGGAATATCATTTTAAGATTTTATAGAATTTGGTTATATTCGCTTATCCACCTGAATTTCCCACATCCTCCTTCAGACACTCTCCACATTTTCTCCTCAGCCATATACCTGCTGCTGCTGCTGCTAAGTCGCTTCAGTCGTGTCCGACTCTGTGCGACCCCATAGAGGGCAGCCCACCCAAGCTCCTCTGTCCCTGGAATCCTCCAAGCAAGAATACTGGAGTGGGTTGCCATTTCCTTCTCCAATGCATGAAAGCCAAAAGTGAAAATGAAGTCGCTCAGTCGTGTCCGACTCCTAGCGACCCCATGGACTGCAGCCCACCAGGCTCCTCTGTCCATGGGGTTTGCCAGGCAAGAGTACTGGAGTGGGGTGCCATTGCCTTCTCCCAGCCATATACCTAATTGTGCTCATATCCTTAATTACTTTATCCTCAGGATCTCTTCCCTCCTGCTTTACATTTGATCATGCTTTTCACTTTAAATACAGGTCTTCTTTCTCAGCTCTTTGTATGATGAAATCTTATGGACACTTAAAGACTCAGTTCTTGCTACTTTCTTATCAAATCTGACCTGGCCTTCTATCCCACTTCACCCACAAAGAAAAAGATTCCCTTCATTGGGTTCTCAGAATGCTTTGTAGGTGTGTCTGTTACAACAAAAACAAGCACTTTTCATATTATATATAGTAAGTTCTCGCTTGTCTGTTTTCCCCATGAAGTGTCAAAATCTTGAGGCTACAAAAGTCCATATATATATTTTTAAAGTCTCTTTCAGATTGTTCTTATATAAGTCAAAATTCTTAGTTGTGAGCAACAGAAATAGAATTTCAGTTTTGTTTCCTGTTTTTGCTTCCCCACTAGCTTTACTGAAGTGTAATTGATGAACAAAATTGTTGTTATGTTTAAGGTATACAATGTGATATTTTGATATATGTATACATTGTGAAATGAGTCCCACAATCAAATTATTTAACACATCCAGCACATCACATAGTTACCTTTTTTTGTGTGGGTGAGAATGCTTAAGGTCTTTTGTGGTTCCATTCTTCACACTTAGGTTTCAGGAGTGGCCCCACTAGTTTCAGAATTGATCAAAGTGGCTCGCTCTGCTTACATCGTACAAACAACTTGGCTTATGGTGAACACACTCTTTCCTATTGGGAGTCTGAGATTTGGGTATGAGCTAGGCAGAGGAAGCCTTATATTACCAAGCCCCCAATTAACATCCTAGGCGCTGAGTCTTTAATGAGCTTCTCTGGTGAACAACGTATCACATGTGCTGTAACGAATCCTTGCTGAGGGGATTAAGTGTGTCCTGTGTGACTTCACTGGGAAGGGACTCTTCGAAAATTTTAACTAGTTTCTGCCTAACTTCACCCATGTGCTTTTTTCTCTTTACTGATTATGCTTTGTATCCTTTCAGAGTAATAAATCCTAGCCATGAGGAAAACTATATGCAAAGTTCTGTGAGTCCTCCTAGCAAAACATTGAAACTCAATGTGGTCTTGGGGACCCTTGGCATGGGAGACATCTCTTCAAGATAGTTTTATAATGCCTTTGCTAGAGCCCTAAAGATTTCATTGGTTCTGGAAAGTTTCTAGGTTAATCTTTTGGTTTGGCGTTCCCTCTTCCACAGGATTGTATGAATTTGTAACCTTGCACGCTTGTGGCACAGATTTGGGGTTCTGATTTCTGATGGATGGCTCTTTCCCTTGGTAGAAAGGGAAGCTTCATTGACACTTCCCTGGATTGTGGGAAGCCCAAATCTCACCTCTCATCCCCACGAAACCACCAGTGCCCCAGCTGTTGGCCTCTGAGACTTATATTGATACACTAATCTTCTCTTGAGGGGTTTGGCTCAAAGTCCTGTTTTGTTTCTCTAGTACCTGGGAGTTACTGTTTGTTGCTTTCAGGCTTAGAATGTATTAATTTTTATTTTTTTGGCCACACCCATGGTATGTGGGATCTTAGTTCCCCAACCACAGATCAAACTTGGACCCCCTCCATTGGAATCATAGAGTCTTAACCACTGGGTCCTGTATTAAATTTTTTGTTAGACTTTTTTTTTTTACCAGCAATATTAATGCTTATGTGTTAGTTGCTTAGTCATGTACAACTCTTTGCAACCCCATAGACCATAGCCCACCAGGCCCCTCCATCCATGGGATTCTCCAGGCAAGAACACTGGAGTGGGTTGCCATTTCCTCCTCCAAAAGGAACTATAGAAAGAAAGAAAGTGAATTCCCTCAGTCGTGTCGAACATTTGCGACCCATGGACTGTAGCCTACTAGGCTCCTCCGTCCATGGAATTTTCCAGGCAAGAGTACTGGAGTGGGTTGCCATTTCCTTCTCCAATTAATGCTTAAGGGTGATCCTATTATATCAGTCTTGTGCAACTTATTGCCTAGAAATTGGAACTGTATCTTTCTCATCTTGAGTCCTCTGTAGCATGGAACCAGACAAGGTATGCAGAAGGGATGAATAGATTGAATGTATGAATATATGGGTCATATACAATGTTGCTGATCTTCCTCACCCCTAGATTTGTTTCTCTATAGATTTATATCCACAGAAATGAAGTCTTTGGTCATAGCAAGTATGCTTGTTTATGATCTAAAACAAAATGAGGAAACTAATGTGAAAAATCAAGAACTTTCCTAGTTTGTGCACATTGCCCTTCCCAGTCAAGATTATAAAAATTGACCTGAGTATGTAAGTCTAAGCAGTAGTAATGCTCCCAACCCTTGGAATACAGCAGAAATAAACTCTGGCTCTTGGCATTCCACTGAGGCATCACCTCAGAGGGACTATGGTGAGTCTCCCTATTTCACTTAAGGGAGCAGAGAAGGTTCTTGGACCCTTGGAGGGATGGGTCATGGAATTCTGTCATTTAATAGAGGTCTCTCACACTACATTATGTGGACAATGCAGAGTCACTTGTGGAATGATAGGAATCAGAAGAATCTTGTCTGGGATCATCCACAGTCATAATTCTTCTAATTAGCTCTATCCAGGCTACCCTAGACACTATGCAAAAACGGGTTCTTAGTTTTCCCAGTTCTGGATTCATGAAAGTGACACTGGCCTAATGACTTGCTGGGACTCTGGAGACAAGGGTGGGCTAGAATAGACAAGACTGATATAGTGGGTAAAGACACAAAGGGAAGAGCTAAACAAATTTGGGATAAATAGTAGAGGTAAATACTAAACTTCTGGAGCCCAAGAGGTGAGTGAGGGCTGGGACTTCTGTTATACAATCTCAGACCACACTATATACATGTCCATCATAGTAATTGTTGTCACCACAGCAGGATAATCATTTGTATAGTCATTTGTTAATTATGTCCTTCACATAACAGTAATTCCAATGAGGAGAAGGACTATGTCTGTCTTACTCATCCCAGGATCTATACTGTCAGACACGGACTAAATATTTGTTGAATAAATGGAGTCATGAAATCAACCTATGTTGGGCCTTTCCCCCCAGTCTTTTCCTGAATCAGATTGAATTTTGTATGGAACCTCCAAACTCACTGACCACCCACAGTCCCATTAATAAGCCCACTCCCCACGTCCCACCCCCAGTTTCACCACTATTTATACAGCTCTGATCAGCTGCCTGGTCAAAGCAAAGGAGTTAAGCTCTTTGTTTCGTTCCATTTCCTTTTTTATTTTCATTTTGGTTTCACTTGGTTTTATAACTTCCAAATAAAGTTAGTGAAAACATCCAAGATGCAGAAAAAATAAAAACAAACACCATTATACCTATAGTTCTGTAGTGGTATCTCTGACACGCAGTAACCACAGAAAAGAAATCCGAAACTTTCTTTCTCTCTCTCTCTTTTTAACCACGCACCATTGTGCCAGTCAGTCCCCTCAGGCCTTTAAAATTTGACCCAAGTGGCAAATGAACAACCTTTCCTTTGTGGTTAACCTCATTAAAAAATGGGGCTTTCCAGGTGGTGCTAGTGGTAAAGAACCCACCTGCTAATGCAGGAGACTTAACAGACATGGGTTTGATCCCTGGGTCGGGAAGATCCACTGGAAGAGGAAATAGCAACCCATCCATGGACAGAAGAAACCCGTAAATGGATTAAAGATCTAAACGTAAGACCAGAAACTATAAAACTCCTAGAGGAGAACATAGGCAAAACACTCTCTGACATACATCACAGCAGGATCTTCTATGACCCACCTCCCAGAATATTGGAAATAAAAGCAAAAATAAACAAATGGGACCTAATTAACCTTAAAAGCTTCTGCACATCAAAGGAAACTATTAGCAAGGTGAAAAGACAGCCTTCAGAATTGGAGAAAATAATAGCAAATGAAGCAACTGACAAACAACTAATCTCAAAAATATGCAAGCAACTTCTACAGCTCAACTCCAGAAAAATAAATGACCCAATCAAAAAATGGGCCAAAGAACTAAATAGACATTTCTCCAAAGAAGACATACAGGTGGCTAACAAACACATGAAAAGATGCTCAACATCACTCATTATCAGAGAAATGCAAATCAAAACCACTATGAGGTACCATTTCACACCAGTCAGAATGGCTGTGATCCAAAAGTCTACAAATAACAAATGCTGGAGAGGGTGTGGAGAAAAGGGAACCCTCTTACACTGTTGGTGGGAATGCAAACTAGTACAGCCACTATGGAGAACAGTGTGAAGATTCCTTAAAAAACTGGAAATAGAACTGCCTTATGATCCAGCAATCCCACTGCTGGGCATACACACTGAGGAAACCAGAAGGGAAAGAGACACGTGTACCCCAGTGTTCATCGCAGCACTGTTTATAATAGCCAGGACATGGAAGCAACCTAGATGCCCATCAGCAGATGAATGGATAAGAAAGCTGTGGTACATATACACAATGGAGTATTACTCAGCCATTAAAAAGAATACATTTGAATCAATTCTAATGAGGTGGATGAAACTGGAGCCTATTATACAGAGTGAAGTAAGCCAGAAAGAAAAACACCAATACAATATACTAACGCATATATATGGAATTTAGAAAGATGGTAACAATAACCCTGTGTATGAGACAGCAAAAGAGACACTGATGTATAGAACAGTCTTATGGACTCTGTGGGAGAGGGAGAGGGTGGGAAGATTTGGAAATATGGCATTGAAACATGTAAAATATCATGTATGAAACGAGATGCCAGTCCAGGTTCGATACACGATACTGGATGCTTGGGGCTAGTGCACTGGGATGACCCAGAGGGATGATATGGGGAGGGAGGAGGGAGGAGGGTTCAGGATGGGGAACATATGTATACCTGTGATGGATTCATTTTGATATTTGGCAAAACTAATACAATTATGTAAAGTTTAAAAATAAAATAAAATTAAAAAAAAAAGAAACCCGTGGGCTAAAAATCTTAAAAACATAAGTACTGAGGTATATGAGTTTTTGAATTTTCTATTTAAAATTCACTGCTACCTATTTACAATGAAGTATATAACTCCAGGCCACCACTGACAGAAGTCATATTTGAGTACAGGTGGTGCAGTGGTAAAGAATCCACCTGCTAATGCTGGAGACGTAGGTTTGATCCCTGGGTCAAGGAGATCCCCTGGAAGAGGGAAACAGCAACCCACTCCAGTATTCTTGCCTGGAAAATCCCATGAACAGAGGAGCCTGGCGGGGTATAGTCCATGGGGCTGCAAAGTGTCAGATACAACTGAGCACGCACACACAAGTAATATTTGCTGTAAGTTGATAGACATTCTTAATTTTAATGTTTGAGGGCAAGAGTGTGATTTAACTCTGTAAGACATAGTCATAGTGACAGGGTAAATAACATTTGTATTTAAGGGAATTTAGGAGAAGGCAATGGTACCCCACTCTTGCCTAGAAAATCCCATGACTGGAGGAGCCTGGTAGGCTGCAGTCCATGGGATCGTGAAGAGTCAGACACGACTGAGCAACTTCACTTTCACTTTTCACTTTCATGCATTGGAGAAGGAATGGCAACCCACTCCAGTGTTCTTGCCTGGAGAATCTCAGGGACGGCGGAGTCTGGTGGGCTGCCATCTATGGGGTCGAAGTGACTTAGCAGCAGCAGCAGCAGCAGTGCGACCATTCAATCCTGTTAAAGAATCACTGTCTATAACTTTGAAAAATGGTGTTGTTTGGAATACCAGAATTTGTGGCCACCTCTGCCTGTAATTGGGAACATTTATCAGGGCTGATGTACTTTATAAATCTGACTGGAGAAATTCGCAAGATGGCTTTTGTTTATACATTTATTGAATATCTACTGTGTGTCAGGTACTACTTTCTATACAATATGTGACTCAAAGATTCTTATCTATTGCTATAAATAATATATATATATATTTATATATATACACACACATACAAAATCTATAGCATAAGCCATAATATGATGTATCAAAAGAGAGGTAAAGTGCTAAAGAGAGTTCAGAGGAACCTGGGAAATAATTAAGGAGAGCTTGCAGTAAAGGTGGCCTGAAAAATGAAGAGTATTTCAGCAGATAAAGAGGAGCATCAGCATAGCCTGAGGAAGATGAAGAAGGTTCACTGGGGCTGGTGTGATAGGTCCACAGAGGGGAGAGGAGGATGTACATCTGGAAAAATGGGGTAGGGCCAGAACACGTAGGGTATTGAATACTAGTCTAAGGAATTTGAATGTAATTTCCCATTGATAGTAATAAGCCACCGAATAATTCTGAACAGAAAACAAACAGGAAGGCTTTGATTAGGGCAATAGCGTGATTGATATTCTACATTTAAGTTATTGCTTTTCAAATCAGGTGGATCTCTAAAATCACGTTAGGGAATTTACTTTTTGTTGTGTTTAATTTTTATTTTTATTGGAGTGCAGTTGATTAACAATGTTGTGTTATTTTAGTGGTGCCGTTATACATACATATATCTATTCTTTTTTGAAGTTCCTTTCTTGGGGATTTTATTTTAAAATGAAAATTTATAAGACATTTTGCAAGTCCTGATTCATTAGAGTCTCCTGGATATCCTGATTTTTCATTCAAAGTTAACTTGTTCCCAAGACAGGCAGCTCTTCTAGTGATGGTGACAACTGTGGAGTCCCTCAGCATCCAGGGACAGCAGAGCCTTTGGCCATGTTCAGTTTACAGCAGCTGCAGCAGTGGCCCCCATCCAGGACGATATGATCATAGAAGTGAGCCCACCTGTTTGACCCCCCTTGGTTCATATTCCTTTCCTGAGCTAGGTTCTTCAGATCTCCTGATAATGAATTCCTATTCTATTTAGTTACCCATGATCTTTGTCTACTGTTTGCTCTCAAGTCCTGTGGCCAGTACAAAAAACAACTGGAGTTTTCAGGAGTGTTCAGCCGCTGTTCATTCCCTCCCATTTCTCCTCTAAGAGAGAAGAAAATACATAGATGATGCCTTTGTCCTCTGGGAGGAAGCCTAAGTGCTTGGTAGCAGTCTGTCCTTGGCCATGAAGTACACTGGGAAAGGTCTTCAAGTGCTAGGATGGGAAAGTGAGATTTAGGTCAAGTATATCCATCACCCTTCCCAAACCCCATTGCATTGCTGCCCTACTTGAAATAGATTCATTTAGTGTGGATTACTTGCCTCAGATCAGATCAGATCAGTCGCTCAGTCATATCCGACTCTTTGCAACCCCATGAATCGCAGCATGCCAGGCCTCCCTGTCCATCACCAACTCCCGGAGTTCACTCAGACTCACGTCCAAGGAGTCAGTGATGCCATCCAGCCATCTCATCCTCTGTTGTCCCCTTCTCCTCCTGCCCCCAATCCCTCCCAGCATCAGAGTCTTTTCCAATGAGTCAACTCTTCGCATGAGGTGGCCAAAGGACTGGAGTTTCAGCTTCAGCATCATTCCTTCCAAGGAAATCCCAGGGCTGATCTCCTTCAGAATGGACTGGTTGGATCTCCTTGCAGTCCAAGGGACTCTCAAGAGTCTTCTCCAACACCACAGTTCAAAAGCATCAACTCTTCGGCACTCAGCCTTCTTCACAGTCCAACTCTCACATCCATACATGACCACTGGAAAAACCATAGCCTTGACTCAACGGACCTTTGTTGGCAAAGTAATGTCTCTGCTTTTGAATATGCTATGTAGGTTGGTCATAACTTTCCTTCCAAGGAGTAAGCGGCTTTTAATTTCATGGCTGCAGTCACCATCTGTAGTGATTTTGGAGCCCCCAAAAATAAAGTCTGACACTGTTTCCACTGTTTCCCCATCTATTTGCCATGAAGTGATGGGACCAGATGCCATGATCTTTGTTTTCTGAATGTTGAGCTTTAATTAAGCCAACTTTTTCACTGTCCTCTTTCACTTTCATCAAGAGCCTCTTTAGTTCTTTACTTTCTGCCATAAGGGTGGTGTCATCTGCATATCTGAGGTTATTGATATTTCTCCTGGCAATCTTGATTCCAGCTTGTGTTTCTTCCAGTCCAGCGTTTCTCATGATATACTCAGCATATAAGTTAAATAAACAGGGTGACAATATACAGCCTTGACGAGCTCCTTTTCCTATTTGGAACCAGTCTGTTGTTCCATGTCCAGTTCTAACTGCATGCTTCCTGACCTGCATACAAATTTCTCAAGAGGCAGATCAGGTGGTCTGGTATTCCCATCTCTTTCAGAGTTTTCCACAGTTTATTGTGAGATTACTTGCCTAGTCAATCAGTATTCCTCTCAACCTTCTAATGCTTTGGTATTCTAGTCTTGATGCTCTAGCCTACAACTTCTTCTCCTAAAGTTAATTCCTCAGGTTTCAGGAAAGTTGCAGCTGTGAGGCTGCCAAGACATTTCGGGAAGCAAGCAGCTGTCTACTACAGGTTTTAATTCTTTCTACTTGGTATCAAAGGTAACTTGTGTCTTTTTAAAATCTCTGTTCCCCTTAAATAGATTTTAGGAGGAGATGCCATCCCTTAGCTTAGCTGTGGACCTTCACTCCAAGACAAGAATGTGTGGTGTGAGTGTGTTGCAGAAGTCCGTCTGTCAAGAAACCAAGCCCCACACTTGGAGAGTTGGCAAACTCAGGTTTATTACACCAGCGGCACCTCAGGTCCCAGAGCAGTTAACACTTCCAGCTCTGAGCCCTGAACAAAGGAGTTACAGAGTTTTTATAGACAGTGCATAACACCAGACTTTAGTGGGCAGTGCTGACTGTTAATAGGTTAGTTCAAACGAGGGGTCTCCAAAGCGTGAACAGCCCTTAGGACACAGCAGTGGGGGATGCCTGACCTTTACACAAACATGGTTATGTAGGATTACAGGGGTTGGGTAATTGACAAGGGTGAGTGGCGTAAGTTTCAACTCCTAGCATTGTTGCAAGTTTCTGTCTTTCTGAAACTGTAAACCTATCTGACTTTGCAAGGAGCTAGCTGAGTAGCAGAAGCAGAATGACGCATGAGGTTATTTCTAGCTGGGTGCAAGTTTTTAAATGTTCCACTTCATGAGAACATGGAGTCCAGAGCTTTTGTTTTGAAAATGGGCTTTCTTCTCATTCTTACCATTTGCTAGATGTCAGGAACTCTCCGAATATACATTTTATTTTCAAATCAGCTCATTTATACTTTTTGGAAGATCTTCATTTTGACCCTAAAACTCTGTATGTTATGTTTTTCCTCCTGGTGAAACTAAATGGGTTACCAAGCACAGCCTGGAGAGGTAAGCAAAGAATGTGTTACACACACAGAAAGTGAGAGGCTATGGTCTATTTCAGTAGGAAGCATGTTCTACAGAACCACAGGAGTCAGATTTTATTGGAAGATGATTGTGTAGCAAAGTTCAAGGACTTCTGTATCCTACGCTTGACACCACATGGTCATGGCATTGGAACCTTATGTACAACGATGGGGAATGATACCAGATTTCACCTGAAGCAGTGTTTTCATGTTTCAAAATTATCTGATTGCTAGTAATGTAGATTTCTAGGCATCACACCAGGACAGCAGATGAGTAGTATCTAATTCTAGGTAAATTGTGTACACGTGTGTATGTGTGTGTGTGTTGGGGGTAAGGTACTTGGTCATTTTTTTAATCAGAAAAATGACTTTAATAAAGACATAACAGGTAAATCCAAAGCAACTAATAATTAGTATTGGTAAGTGGTATCAACATTAACATTTTTCTTTATTAAATTAAACTTTTAAGTTTTAGGTAATTATAGATTCTCATGTAGTTTTAAGAAATAATAGAGAGATCACATATTCCTTTTACTCAGTTACCTCTAAATGGTAAAATCTTACAAATCTATGGTGCAGTATCACAACCAGGATACAGATGAGATACAGAACCAAACATTTCCATTGCTACAAATATCTCCTGTTGGCCTTCTGTAGACACAGTTACACTCTACACCCCTACCGGGGCCCTTAACTCCTGGCTACCACTGTTTTCAATTTCTCTAAATTGACATCCCATAAACATTATAATAGAATCATAAAATATTTTTTAGGATTGGCTTTTTTCACTCAGCATAATTTTCTGGTGATTTTTCCAAGTTATATTAATAGTTCTTTTTTTTTTTTCCTTTTTGTTGCTGTAGAGTATTATATGATATGGATGAACCACAGCTCATTCAGCCATTCATCCATTATGGAATATCTGATTCTTTCCAGTTTTGGACTATTATGAATAATAACTACTATAAATAATTGTGCACAGGTTTTGTGTGAACATAGTTTTTCATTTCTCTGGGATAAATACCTAGGAATGCAACTGCTGAATGGTATGGTAATTGCAGGTTAGTTTCTAAAGAAATTACCAAACAAGTTTCCAGAATGGTTGTATCATTTTACATTCCCAGCAGCAATGTGTGAGTGATCAGATTTCTCCACGTCTTTGACAGCATTGAGTGTTGTTAGCATTTTGGATTTTAGCCATAGTGATATCTCACTGTGTTTTGATTTGCATTTCTCTAGTGGCTAATGGTTGTTGAACATCTTTTCATGTGTGTATCTGCCATCTGTGTATCTTCGTCAGTGAAATGTCTCTTCCTGTCTTTTGACTACTTTCTAGTTGGATTGTTTAGGGTTTTATTTTTTACTGTTGAGTTTTTAGAGTTCTCTGTATATTCTAAATACTAGTCATGTTACCAGAAGTGGGGTCTGATAGCTTGCCACTTAGAAGTCAATGAAGAGGCAAGGTTGGTGGAAAGGAAAGTTTAGTTTATTTCAGAGGTTGGCAGTGGCGTTGAGGGGAAGGGACTTGTGTCCAAAGGCCAACTCCCCCCACTAACAATCAGTGGGCAAGAGGCAGAGGGAGGTGGCAACATGCAGAAACAGCACAGTCAGCTCAGACAGTCATTTTGAAATCAGTCATTCGATGGTCTGATTAGCATCATCTTGATTAATTGGGGTACAGTTAGTCTTCAGTTTCCAGGATTGGTTTGTTCCCATTTTTTGAGGCCAATTCTCAGAATTGTGGCAGCTTTTTTCATGGTTCTGCTCTTGTTGTTATATAGATAACTTCTCCCACCTGGTGGGGGTTTGAGTATCTACAAAACAGTTCAAAGGATATGGTTCAGAATATTATCTATAGCCCTGGAAGAGGAACTAAAAGTCCTTGACTAAACTATTATTATTTGATCTCTTTTGACTGTTTTCCTTTGTTTCTGCATGTTATCACTTATCTGATTAAATTTATTCTTTGAGTAAAGTTTTTCTACAGATGAAAGGCAGGCAGAGGACATGAAGGGGAAAGACCATAGATGGGGTCCTGCTCTGTTTCGGTCATTGGTCAGGTATGCAAATGTTTTCTGCTGAGCTATTTCTTATCTTTCCATCACCTTAACAGGATCTTTCACAGAGCAAAAGTTTTTAATTTTGATGAGGTTTATCAATTTTCCTTTGATGGATCATGCTTTTGGTGTCAAATCTAAGAATTCTTTGCCTAGCCATAGATTGTGAAGATTGTCTCTTTTTCTTTCTAAAGGTCTTATGCTTCACATTTAAGTCAGTGACCCAATTTGAGTTAATTTTTTGTAAAAGATATGAGGTTGGAGTTGAGGTGGTTTCATCTATCGATGTCAGTTGGTCTAACACTGTTGAAAAATCTGTCCTCCTCCCTTGAATTGCTCCTGCACGTTTGCTGATCATGCTTGTGTGGGTTCTTTTCTGGATTCTCTATGCGGATCACACATTGATCTATGTATTTGTTCTCTCACCTGTACCATGCTGTTTTGATTACTGTTGCCATATAGTAAATCTGGAAATCAGATCAGATCAGATCAGTTGCTCAGTCGTTTCCGACTCTGTGACCACATGAATCTGGAAATAGAGTATACTGAATCCTCCTATACATTTGATTTTTCTGGCTGCACTACATGGCTTGTGGGATCTCAGTTCGCCAACCCGGCATTGAACCCAGGCCACAGCAGTAAAAGTCCCAATTCCTGGGGATCTCCCACTCCTATTATTCTTCTAAAAAAAGGTTTTAGCTATACTATTACCTCTATATATAAATTTTAGAATAATCTTTTCTGTATTTACAAAAATGTTGCTGGGCTTTTGAATGAAATTATGTTAAACATTCATATCAACTTGGAGATAATTGACATAGTAACTACGTTGAATCTTTCAATCCATGAACATAGTGTGTCTTTCCGTTAAATTAGATTTTCTTTGAATTCTTTAATCAGCCTTTTGTAGTTTTCAGCATGTGAACCCTATGCATGTTTTGTTAGATTTATATTTAAGTATTTCATTGGTTTTAGAAAAATTGTTCAGATCTGTTCAGTTCAGTCGCTCAGTCATGTCCGACTCTTTGAGACCCCATGAATTGCAGCATGCTGGGCCTCCCTGTACATCACCATCTCCCGGAGTTTGCCCAACTCACAACCATTGAGTCGGTGATGCCATCCAGCCATCTCATCCTCTGTTGTCCCCTTCTCCTCCTGCCCCCAATCCCTCCCAGCATCAGAGTCTTTTCCAATGAGTCAACTCTTTGCATGAGGTGGCCAAAGTACTGGAGTTTCAGCTTCAGCATCATTCCTTCCAAAGAACACCCAGGGCTGATCTCCTCTAGAATGGACTGGTTGGATCTCCTTGCAAATGACATTATATTTTTAATTTCAGTATCCATGTGTTTATTGTTACTGTATAGAAATACTATTGATTTTTGTGTGACTTTCTTCTATCCTGAGATCTTGATGACCTCACTTGTTAATTCTAGGAGGTTGATTCCCCCCTCTCTTGGGATTTTCTTTGTAGACAATCATGTAAATTGAGATAGTCTTATTTATTCCTTTCCAATTTGGATGCTTTTTATTTTCTTGCCTTGCCTTATTGCACTAGCTAAAATTTCCAGTTTTATGTTGAATAAGAGGGGTGAGAGCCAACATCTTTGCCTTATTCTCAATCTTAGTGTGAAGGCACTCAGTCTTTCACTATTCAGTATAATTTTAGCTATAGGTGTTTTTATAAATTCTTTTTATGAGGTTGAGAAATTGTCCTTTATTCCAAATATGCTGCTGCTGCTGCTAAGTTGCTTCAGTCATGTCCAACTCTGTGCGACCCCATAGACACCAGCATGAATCAGTTTAATTTCACCAAATTTTTTCTATGTCAATCGATATGATCATAATCATATTTTTTTTCCTTAGCATGTTGGTATGGTGGATTACATTGATTAATTTTTGAATCTTGAATCTACCTTACATAGCTTAAATAAATCCCACTTGGTCCTGGTGTATTATTATTTTAATACATTGATGGATATGATTTGCTAAATTTTTGTACCTAATATCTAGACATGTGTTTGTTAGGTGAGGGACGTGGTCATTCATAACACACATGCTAAGTGGCTCTGATGACTATGGCCTCCAGACCATACTTTGAGAGACACTGAGTTGAATTACAGACAGAACCAGCTGTAACAACCAGCTAATGATTTAGGTCAGACAAGAATAACAGGACTAAGAGAAATAGATCATTAAATAAGACAGGCCTAGATCATGAATTTAGGCCCACATAATGTCCAGAAGATGAAATCAAAAGAGACTGAGTAGAGTACAGTTCTCCTCCAGACAACAGAATGGGCTGGGAGCTCACACAGAGAAAGAAGATTAAAAGAATCTAAAAAAGATATATAAAACCACCCTGTATTAGCACAGTGGCACCCCCAAATTGTCCTAAGATCAAAGGTCTACCAGCCAAGTGAAATAGCACCAAAGAGAAAGGTCAGTGTCCTATACACTCTAGTTCAGTTCAGTTCAGTTCAGTTCAGTTACTCAGTCGAGTCCGACTCTTTGTGACCCCATGAATCGCAGCACACCAGGCTTCCCTGTCCATCACCAACTCCCGGAGTTCACCCAAACTCATGTCCATCAAGTCACTGATACCATCCAGCCATCTCATCCTCTGTCGTCCCCTTCTCCTCCTGCCCCCAATCCCTCCCAGCATCAGTGTCTTTACCAATGAGTCAACTTTTCGCATGAGGTGGCCAAAGTATTGGAGTTTCAGCCTCAGCATCAGTCCTTCAAATGAACACCCGGGACTGATCTCCTTTAGGATAGACTGGTTGGATCTCCTTGCAGTCCAAGGGACTCTCAAGAGTCTTCTCCAACACCATAGTTCAAAAGCATCAATTCTTCGGCACTCAGCTGTCTTCACAGACCAACTCTCACATCCATACATGACCACTGGAAAAACCATAGCCTTGACTCGACGGACCTTTGTTGGCAAAGTAATGTCTCTGCTTTTGAATATGCTATCTAGGTTGGTCATAGCTTTTCTTCCAAGGAGCAAGCATCTTTTAATTTCATGGCTTCAGTCACCATCTGCAGTAATTTTGGAGCACAAGAAAATAAAGTCTGTGTCTGTTTCCACTGTTTCCCCATCTATTTCCCATGAAGTGATGGGACCGGATACCATGATCTTCGTTTTTTGAATGCTGAGTTTTAACCCAGCTTTTTCACTCTCCTCTTTCTCTTTCATCAAGAGACTCTTTAGTTCCTCTTTGCTTTCTGCATATGTGTGGTGTCATCTGCATATCTTAGGTTATTGATATTTCTCCCTGCAATCTTGATTCCAGCTTGTGTTTCATCCAGTCCAGCATTTCACATGATGTACTCTGCATATAAGTTGAATAATCAAGATGATAATGTACCGCCTTAATGTACCCCTTTCCCAATCTGGAACCAGTCCCTTGTTCCATCAAGTTACCTTAGAGTCAATAACATGTTTTGTGTGGAAGGGCCCATTCCTATGATCTCTACCTGACCACTTCCAGCTCTGGTGACTAGAGAGACCAGAGTGCCCCTAGAGGTCAAGACTGGTAGTGCGGACAACTCTCACACCTGCAAATGTTTTCCTTCCCACTGGACCCGAGAGAGTGGTACAAATGAGAGCTTTGCAAGGCTGGAATCAGGGACAGCTGTGGTACCTGCGCCTTCCTACTTGAGATATGATTCCCAAAGCAGAGCAAAAGGGTATTGGGAAACAGAAAAGTCAACAGTTGTGCTTGTCATGTGATAACAGGACTGAGATAACTCTATCACAGTTCTACACAGAACACAGATGCAGGGTTAAAAACCATGAAAAAAAATGTCAAAAAGAAGAAAGGCTGGAGTTTGTTGGGCGTTTGGCGGGAGCGATTGTTAGTGGGTGTCGCTGTCATGTCTGGTCGTGGCAAGCAAGGCGGCAAGGCCCTCGCCAAGGCCAAGTAAAAAAAAAAAAAGAAGAAGAAGAAAGGCTATGCAAGTGGATCCGTAGTCACCTGGATACAATAGAAAGAGCTCTTCAGAATCACTGCCTAAGAATTAATAATAACCAAATCACTGCATCATCTCTAACTTACAAAATAATCATTGGTACTATATAGTAATCACTTACTTTCCCTGGTGGCTCAGATGGTAAAGAATCTGCCTGCAATGTGGGAGATCTGGATTTGATCCCTGGGCCAGAAAGACCCCCTGGAAAAGGGAACAGAAACCCACCCCAGTATTCTTGCCTTGAGAATTCCATGGACAGAGGAGTCTGGCGGGTTACAGACTATGGGGTTGCAAAGAGTCGGACACAATGGAGTGACTAACACTTTTATTTTTTCACTTTCACGTGTCCAAGAATTTGTAGTGTATTATATATGCAGATGACACCACCCTTATGACAGAAAGTGAAGAGGAACTAAAAAGCCTCTTGATGAAAGTGAAAGAGGAGAGTGAAAAAGTTGGCTTAAAGCTCAAGATTCAGAAAACTAAGATCATGGCATCTGGTCCCATCACTTCATGGGAAATAGATGGGGAAACAGTGGAAACAGACACAGACTTTATTTTCTTAGGCTCCGAAATCACTGCAGATGGTGACTGCAGCCATGAAATTAAAAGCCGCTTACTCCTTGGAAGGAAAGTTATGACCAACCTAGATAGCATATTCAAAAGCAGAGACATTACTTTGCCAACAAAGGTCCGTCGAGTCAAGGCTATGGTTTTTCCAGTGGTCATGTATGGATGTGAGAGTTGGACTGTGAAGACAGCTGAGCGCCAAAGAATTGATGCTTTTGAACTGTGGTGTTGGAGAAGACTCTTGAGAGTCCCTTGGACTGCAAGGAGATCCAACCAGTCCATCCTAAAGGAGATCAGTCCTGGGTGTTCTTTGGAAGGAATGATGCTAAAGCTGAAACTCCAGTACTTTGAGCACCTCATGTGAAGATTTGATTCATTGGAAAAGACTGATGCTGGGAGGGATTGGGGGCAGGAGGAGAAGGGGACGACAGAGGATGAGATGGCTGGATGGCATCACCGACTCGATGGTTGTGAGTTTGGGTGAACTCTGGGAGTTGGTGATGGACAAGGAGGCCTGGCGTGCTGCAATTCATGGGGTCACAAAGAGTCGGACACAACTGAGCACTGAACTGACTGACTGATATATACATTATTTCAAATCTTTGTGTAATAGATAAAATATCATGAGCACATTAAGCAGATATATTTTGGCCTTGGTAATCCCTGGAGCCAAGTCATCTTACTGTCTCATTTCCAGAAGTAGTCTTGACACATTGAGGATGTAGAGGTTGATATGGCATAAAGCAAATATTCCATCAAATGGTCAGACCATGCAGCCATCTGCCCCAACAAACAGGGAGGACATAACATAGAGAAAATGAAGAAATGATCCACAATGAGATATTATCTCATGCTTGTCTGAATGGTTATTATCAAAAAGATAAAAAAATAACTAGGGTTGCTGAGGATATAGAGAAAAGGGAACCTTCCCACATTGTTGATGGGAATGCAATTTGCTACAGCTACTGTGGAAAACAGTATAGAAGTTCCTCAAATAATTAAAAATAGAACTACCATGTGATCCAACTATTCCATATATGGGTATTTTTCTGAAGAAAATGAAAACACTAATTTGGAAAGATATATGCACCCCTATGTTCATTGCAGCATTATTTACAGTAGCCAAGACTTGGGAACAACTTAAGCATGTTCCCAAGCAACAGTCCATTGGTAGATGGATAGGTAAACAAGATGTGGTATACATACATAAAATAATACTATACAACCATCAAAAAGAAGGAAATCTTGCCATTTCCTTGTTAGGAAAGCTACGACAAACCTGGAAGTGAAAGTGTTAGTCACTCAGTTGTATCTGACTCTTTGCGACCCCATGGACTGTAGCCTGCCAGACTCCTCTGACTATGGAATTCTCTAGTCTAGAGTACTAGAGTGGGTAACCATTCCTTTCTCCAGGGGACCTTCCTGACTCAGGGATTGAGCCCAGGTCTCCTGTACTGCAGTCAGGTTCTTTCCCATCTGAGCCACTGAGAACAGTGTATTAAAAAACAGAGATATCACTTTGCCAACAAAGGTCTGTATAGTCAAAGTTGTGGTTTTTCCAGTAGTCATTACGGATGTGAGAGTTGGACCATAAAGAAGGCTGAGTGCTGAAGAATTGATGCTTTCGAACTGCGGTGCATGTATCCTTTTTGACATATCTTTCTCTGGATATATGCCTAGAAGTGGAATTGCTGGATCATATGATAGTTCTAAGTTTTTAAAGGAACACCCATACCGTTCTCCATAGTGGCTGTGCCAATTTACAGTCCCACCAACAAGGTCGGAAGGTTCTCTTTTCTCCTCACCCTTTCCAGCGTTTATTGTTTGTAGATTTTTAATGATGGCCATTCTGACTGATGTGATATTTCACTTAATTTTGATTTGCATGTCTCTAAAGATTAGTGATATTGAACATCTTTTCATGTACCTCTTGGCCATCTGTATGTCTTCTTTGAAAAAATGTCTATTTAGGTCTTCTGGTCATTTTTTGATAGGTTTTTTTTTTTTTTATTGAGTTGTATGAGCTGTTTGTATAGTTTGAAAATTAACACTTGTGGGTCACACCAATTTGCAAATATTTTCCCCCAGTTTGTAGGTTGTATTTTTGTTTTGTTTACTGAAATACACACTTTTTGACCCTAGGAGATTTTTATTTATTTATTTTTTTTCCTAGGAGATTTTTAAAAATAGAAGGGATGTACAGAGAATTTCCTGGCAGTCCAGCAGTTAGGACTCTACACTTCCACTGCAGGGGCACAGGTCGACTCCTGGTTGAGTAATTAAGACCCTGCAAGCAATGTGGCAAGACCAGGGAAAAAAAAAGAAGAAAGTGTACAAAGTGAAAGATAGAGACATTTCTTTTCTTTGCTCTCAGGTCTGACACTTGGAATAGGTTGGGAAATACCCAGTGGACGTTAGAAATATTTAGGAATCTAAAGACTAGTAGGCTCATGACCTCCTTCTCCAAGTGTTTCCTGGGCTGGGATTCTCTCCTCATGCTAGGGGGCAGTTGTTGGGTGACAAGGCTGGTTGAAAGAAGCTGTGGCTCACTGGGACCCTAGAGGAAGGGAGCCAAGGGAGTAACATCCCACCCTCACTCTCCTCTTTCTGTCCGATGGTCTTTCAGAGCTTCTCACTGGCCAAACACAACTGGAAACCAGTAAGCAGCAGAGCCACAGGGATGGTCCATAGAAATGAGCCTCAGGGCAAAAAGCAGGGTAGATAAGGGGACAATGTGAAGGGCATGTGGAAGACATGTGGCACCCCTGCTTATTTTATCATGTCTCTTTCTAGCCTCCTATTTCCAACACACACACACACAATAATCCAACAACTCTCAACTAATGCTCTTCTATCTTGTATCGTAGTCACTGGGGCTGACTGTTTTTGCTGTCTAAAGTACTCTTTCCTTCACCTCACACATCTTTCTAGTCTCAGATTAGGCATTATTTCCTCAAGGAAGCCCTTCTTGGTCTCCAAGCCTGGGGTGCATGCCCTCCTATGTATTTCCACGATAATTGTGGTAAATGTATTTAAGTACATTCTATGGCAAGCACTGTTCTAAGTAACACCTAACATGTATTAACTCGTTAATTCCTTATAAACTTATCAGGAAGGTACTACCATTGTCTTCAATTTACAGATAAGAAAATTGAGACCCAGAGCAGTTAAATGATCAGGGTCACACAAGTCATGAGTGATGGAGTCTACATTTGAGTTTGTGCAGACATGACCTGGAGCCAAGCTGTTAACTACTGTGCTAAACGGCTTCTAGTTCCAAACTGTACTTATGCCCAGACCTGGCACAGTGCTTGGTGCACACAAGACATTAAGTAAATACTGGAAAATTTAGTTAGCTAGTTAATTAATCTATGTAGGACAGGAGTCCTAAGTCAGCTTTTTCTTTTAGAACATCTGGGTGAGAAGGATTTATTACATAGCTTTTGTTTTGTCCCTATCAGATACTTACGTGAGATTGTATTTTAATGCCCATGTTCTAGCTAAGAACTTATGATACATAAGAATTTATTTTCCCGGTTGCTCTTGGGAATTTGAGTGTCCATATGATGAAGGATCTGACAGTACAGTTTCTGCAAAAACCATTAATGGCATCCACTTCAGCAATTATATTTATCATTTCCCACCTGGGAATTCAAGCCCTATCTTTTGTTCACATGGATGTGCAGTAACTTATGGATCTGCTGCTGTGTCTGACGCCACAGTTTCTGCAAAAACCATTAGTGGTGTCTGCCTCAGCAATGAGGTACAGGAATCAGCTCTTGGAAGAAATCAAAGAAAAGAGGAAAGTGGCAGCTATGCAGATGAGTTGTGGGAAGATGGTCTAATATACAGGAAGGAAGCAACTCTAAGGGGAAAAGAAAAAATAAGTTGGATTTGACTGGATGAAGAGTGAAACTGAGATATTGTAAAAGTGAGGAGAGTCAAGAAACTAGAATTTTCGAGTGTATCTTCCATATGACAGGCACCATGTTTTAAATAACAATTCATTTAATCATTATAGCAATCCAGAGGGAAAGTTTTCAGTTTACAGATGAGAAAACTGAAAGTCAAAGGGGTTAAGTAGTTGCCCAAGTTTATGCAGAAAGAGTCCATGGTGGAATTCAAAGCCTGTGCTCTTTCTACTGCTCATAGCCCTCATGGCACATTGCCTAGAACTTCAGTGTCTAGTAGAGAGGCCAAACATCACTCACTCACTCCTTAGTTTAAACATGAATATTTACTGAGTGTTGTGCTAATTGCTGGGGATATTATAGTGAAGAAAGCACATCATAGCTTCAAGGATCCCATCCATCATTGTGAACCATGCAATTATAGGATACTTTGGGGGGAGAGCAAGGACATCTAACCCAGTCTTGGTGGAGTTAGAAAGTGACATTGGTCTTAAGGAAGGCTTACAAAAAGAAGAGAATTCAAATGGAGCCTTCAGAGACTGGTTGAAAAACTAGGGATTATCAAGGTAAGGAGTGGGCAGTATATTCCAGGAAGAGGTTATAGCTGCTCCAAAGGCCTAGATATTCCCAGAACTGCAAGTAGCTCAACTGCAAGGAGTAGGATGACTGCAGGGGATAAAACAGGACAAATGTGTAGAGCCTTGTGTAATGTATAAAGGATCCTTGACCTTGTCTTGAGAGCCATGAGGAGACAACGGAGTGACATTATCAGATGTGTGTTGCGGAGGGGTAACCTGGCTGTGTGAAGAATGAGTTAGCAAGGATAAGAATGGAGGCAAGAGGAGAGCTTGAACTAATAGAGTGGCACTCGGGAATAGAGAGATTCAGAAAATATCAAGAAGGCAGAATCAACAGACTTGGTGGCTAAGTGGCTTTGAGAAATGAGGGAGAGGGAATTCCCTGAGGATGCCACAGTTTCTGGTTTGGACCACTAAGAGGTGAAAGGTGTTGGCAGTCACTGAAATAGGAACTATAGGAGAAGGAACAGAATTTGGGCAGATTATGTTAATCTTAATATGGGACATCTGAATGGAAAGACCCAGTAGGCAATTGATTGCATGTGTCTAGACCTCAGGATGGAGCTCTAGACTGAATAGAACAATTTGATTAATTGATGTTCCCAAACTTGGCTAGAAATTAGAATTCTAGAAGGCTTTTTACAAATAAAAAATACTAAAAAAATCAAATACTAAATCAAAATTTTCACAAGGTAGGATCTAAATGCATATGTTTTTAAGAGCTCCATCAGGATTCTCACACCCTGCCAAGGCTGAAATTTATTGATATGTATGCTAGTGCCTTGAAAGTGCATTATTCAGACCTTCTTCAAGAGAAACCACTATGAGAAGCATAGTTGAGTGACAGACCCAGCCAATCCTGCTTTGGATCCTGCACGGTGTTCACATCAAGGCCATACTTTACAGTCAGCTACAGGGCTTAACAGGCAACTTTGATTCCAGGATTCTCTGTAGAACTGGTTGGAACTTTCTTAGAACTTGTTGGCAGCCTGAGACTCTTCCTACCCAGTCTTCCCTCCTTCCTTCTCTTTTTTCCAAGGTATCAGAATGACATCATGATCTAAATATTTTCCAGCTTATTTCTGCTCCCTCCCCTGTATCCTTTACCTATGTTTACCCCAATAGATCATTTGAACATTTTATCACATCTTGGTCAATGGTTTTTGGAAAACCTGAACTGACACAATATGGATGATAATTGAAGGCACAGAAGTGATGAAGATCACCCAGCAGAGAAGCGAAGAGAGCCAAAACAGAACCTGAGGTTCAGCTGCATTCAAGGATGAGCAGAGGAAAAGCTGGCTAGAGAAGACTGAGAATTGGTCAAATAAGGAGGCTGGAAACCAAGAGAACATGACTTCATAGAAAAGAAGAGAAAGAGAGCTTCTAAAAGGGTGACACAGTTAAGATGGTTAGATGCTACAGAAGTCAAATATTTAACAATAGGGGTTGGAGATCTCAGTGAGAGTCACTTCAGTGGCATGAGATGCCAAGATTGCAGTCGCCATGGGATATCATTGGAAAAGACCCTGATGCTAGGAAAGATTGAGGCCATGAGGAGAAGGGGGTTACAGAGGACGAGATGGTTGGATGGCATCATAGACTCAATGGACATGAATTTGAGCAAACTCTAGAGAGCAAACTCTCCTAGAGTTTGTGATTGACAGGGGAGCCTGTGATTGACAGGGGAGCCTGGAGTGCATGGGGTTGCAAAGAGTCGGACATGACTGAGTGGCTGAACAACAAAAGGAGGAAGAAATATTGAGTACAGACATCTCTTTTGTAGAGTCTTGTCCATGAAAGGGAGAGAGTAAGTCTGGGTATATATGTAGTTGTAGTTCAGAATGGGTCCTTTTTTTTAAAGTTGGGAAACAATTTTTTTGGATTGTATCCCGCTAATGGTGCCCATGGATTAGATATGGCACACAGAAGGTAGGTGGTTGCGTTCTCCAGGTTTGGCATTTGCTGGGCATATGTGGTGGAAGGACAAAAGAAGAAGCCGATGGAGGAAACTGGATTAGACAGTGGTAGAAGTAATGGACTATGGGGTCTAGAGTGGAAAAGGAAATGGCAACCCACTCTAGTATTCTTGCCTGGAAAATCCTGCTGACAGAGGGCCTGGCAGGCTACAATCCATGGGGTGGCAAAGAGCTGGACATGACTTATCAACTGAGCATGCGGTCTAGATTAGATAGAAAAGGAAATGCAGAGAAGATGAAACAAGAAAGACGAGGACAGTGGGACAAAGTGGGAGAAATGTAAGGGTAGGAGATTATGATACAGTTAATAGGAATGTTTGAAAATTTTAGAGGTGGAATCGTTTTAAGGGGTGGTGAGGTCTAAGATGTATCAACTGAAGTAACTGAAGGTGATGGTACGTGGAATTGAGTAGGTAAAGAAACAAGACACCGAAGTGCTGAATGGGTCTTTCATGTGGAACATTGAAGCAACCATTGGTGGTGATAAATGGGGAAAGAGGGAGTGAAAAGTCAGGGGAGAGTAAAACCAGGTTATGGGCCTTAAAGGAAAAGAGGATGGAGAAATAATGGCCTGAATGCATCATTGTTTATGGAGGATGCTGGCAAGCTAACCTCTTGACCTCAGGGTACATCATGCATGGAAGAGTAAGAGCAAATATTCAGAGGGTGGCAGGGCAAGCAGTTTCCTTTGGGAAAGTCTGGGTTTCAGTTTAGGCAAGGAGATCTAGAGAATACTTTGTGATGTTGAGTACAGTCCATGTATAGGAAATAGGGTTTCCCAAGAGCATGATGGGTAGATTTAGGAGAGGAAGGAAAAGCAGTGGTTGAGGCAAGAGAAAGGGAAAACAAAATACTCTGGGGCAGAGAGTTTAAGAGTTGAGAGATGACAAAGCAGTTTCATCGGGAGTGGTGTCCAGTGTTGACATTATGCACTAAAAGTAGGGTATCTGGAAACCTTAGTTCCCACAGTAACTTTATGAATAGGAAAGACTTGGGTTTCTATAAAATGTCAGGCATGGTCCAGATAGATTACATATTTCCAAGGAAGCTCTGGTCTACATGAACCCATGAGCAATGATATTATCATGGCTTCTGTCTAAGACATTATGGACTGTGAGATTATGCATTAATAATAGCTTTTTTTCTTTAGGGAGGAGAAGGAAAGACTATATTAATCATACATCTTGATTTGAGAAACATGACAATAGGAACTGTATGCCTTCGAGTTAAGAAAGTTTGAAAGAAAGGTGGTTCTGAATAACTTCATCATATCCCTGGTTGGTAGAGGGAGAGATCAAGTCTCATCAGAACTTACTGTATTTCTTAAATGAATAAATGAGGAAGGTTTGAAAGATGACTATTCAAAGAGAATAAAAGGAAGTGAGATGGCAGTGCACTCTGAATGATGTCACTAAGAATTTCCTAACACTGATCATTCTAGTTTGGGCTAATTTTTGTTAATCATCAAGCTGGATTTATACAAAAATTTGGTGCCTGCTCCTGAAGGAATCTCATAAAACATTGTGGATTTTCATTCCTTTGAAATGGGTTTCCTGGCTGTAAGCCAAAGTCTTGCTAACCTCTCGAATTCTCTACCAGAGTGACTATTCTTTCATATTTCTCCTATAATTCTTGTTTTTTATTTACCCAAAGACCTTGTTTATGCTTAGAGCAAGTTTCATTTAGTCTCTATTTAGTCCCTCTCTGAGGCTTACTTTTTTAAATCCTCAAATAAGAAATTAACCTAAGAAATTTCCTAAGTTTTCCTCCATTCTATTTACATATCAGAATAAGCATAATCTTGAAGTGTTTTGTATGCTCTGAGAGGCAAAACCAAACCCCTAGTTGGTGTAATTTACTCAAATGCCAGATTCTCCTGGGGAAACCAAGCTCTCTTTATAACTTGATTCAAATAACTACTTTGATTCTCAATGGCTTTTTATGAAATTACCATGTGCAACCTAAATTGGTGCAGCTGAATTAAATAAATATCAGAGCTTAACATTCTTAATCGCAAACCTTCAATTTAACCAACCATTTATTATCATCAAAAAGCAATCAATATGTTGATTATGGTGACATGCAAATGGAAATAGAATTATTAGTAATTACCCTATATTTGTGGTTCAGTGTGATGGAGAAATAACTGGAAAGAAATTGTAAAGCACACTCCAGTTAAAGGACTGGTTGCTATGTTTTAGAGCAGCATGCTATATTGATTGTAGTCTTTAAATAAATTGAATAACATAGGTTGCTGTCAAACATGTGAATTATTCATGAAGCAGAGTTTGGGAACACTAAAACAGACCCTGTTTATGAATATTCAGATGTGTTAATGTCTAAATGACTGACCCAGCACTCACCAATTCTTACATGAAGAAAAGGTCTCAGAGACAAAAAAAAATCTATTAGGCAAACTCACTCACTTGGATCACTCACTTGAAACATACCAGTGTGACAGATGAGGAGTGAAGTCTGAACCCCACATTAGAGAGGCATTCAGTCAACGAGGGAGGCACTGGGGGTCTTCTTTAATTGAGAACACTTGGTGACCTCTAAGTTTTTTTCCGCAGATTCCAGAGACCTTCAGAGAAGGCAATGGCAGGCCACTCCAGTACTCTTGCCTGGAAAAATCCCATGGATGGAGGAGCCTGGTAGGCTGCAGTCCATGGGGTCGCTAGGAGTCGGACACGACTGAGCAACTTCCCTTTCACTTTTCACTTCATGCATTGGAGAAGGAAATGGCAACCCAAGCTCCAGTGTTCTTGCCTGGAGAATTTCAGGGACAGGGGAGCCTGGTGGGCTGCCATCTCTGGGGTCACACAGAGTCGGACACGACTGAAGCGACTTAGCAGCAGCAGCAGCAGCCAGATACCTTGGAGTTTCTGTGATCACATTACCTGGTGTGACCCTTTAAATTCTTCCCATTGATATTTGTGTCATTGCAACACACCTTTGTTTGCTTTTTCAATCCTGGTTATGAAAGAATGTGAAGAAATTACAGAACATTCCATCTTTGGAAAATCCTAAATGATGGTTTTCTTTTCTCTGAATAAGTTCCCAGTGTAGCCTCTCAGCTGTATGTTTTAACTTATGAGGCCTCCATAGGAATAAAATCTTCATTTCCTGAATACTTTAGAATCATTGAGTCCTTGGGGAATGGGATACTTTAGTAAGAGATAAAATAGAGAATTTGTGTGAGTTTATCAGAGTATGCATGGCTTCCCAGGTGGCTCAGTGATAAAGAATCTGCCTGCCAGTGCAGGAGATTCAGAAGACTCAGGTTCGATCCCCGAGTTGGGAAGATCTCCTGGAGGAGGAAATGGCAACCCACCCCAATATTCTTGCCTGGAAAATCCTATGGACGGAGAAGCCTGGCAGGCTACAGTCCCTGGGGTCACAAAGGGTCCGACATGACTTAGCACACAAAGCACAGTGGCGGGGGCAGAGGAATCAGACTATGCAGAGGGAGTCTTATAGGGAGGCACTGATTTGTGACTAAGTAGGGGTGACCAGCCAGTGCAGTTTGCCTGGGACTCAAGTGGTTTCCGGGACACGGGACCTTCAATTTTAAAGCATGGGGTGGTCGCAGGCAAAGTGGGATGCATTGGTCGCCCTACCAGTTGTACCAGTTTGACCAGAGAAATCTGCGAAGTGAGACTTTCAGTGTGAAAACTAGAAGCGCTCCGGGCAAACCAGGACTCTTTTTCACCCAACAGAACCACAGCATGAAATGAAGAGATTTGGGGTGGGGGTGGGGAGGGGGAGGAATCTAGTTGTGTTGATCAAGTTCCTAAAAGACTAAGCTACAAAACTGAAAACTGTGTGTGTTAGTTGCTCAGTCGTATCTGATTCTTTATGACCCCGTGGACTGTAGCCCACCAGGCTCCCCTGTCCATGGAATTCTCCAGGCAATAATACTGGAGTGGGTTGCCATGCCCTTCTCCAGGGGGTCTTTCCTACCCATGGATCGAACCCAGGTCTTCCTCATAGTAGTCAGGTTCTTTACCATTTAAGCTACTTGGGAAACCCAAGTAATTTACACAATAATATAAATGTTCCTGTAAGTGGAATTTTATGCATACCATCTAGGATACACTGTCCCATTGTCAACATGGCTGAATTTTTAAATAGAATCTTTCAGTTGTGTGAGTCAGAGGGAGGCGAGGGAAATTCTGGAGTACTAATTCCCAAATGTGATTGCATTCTCAATCACTTTAGGAGCTTTTTAAGAGTATGAGCCCTACTTAATAGAGATTTTCATTTTAGACATGGCTGGGATAGGGCTTGGGGACTGTATAAGTTCCCAGTGACACCAGCCAAGTTTAGAAGCAATTGGTTGGGGAAGTATTTCATCCAGGCCATGGTGGAACATGATGAATTACTCTTGCTCTGCCATAGGGTACACTTCTTAGATGAGCATGATTTTCATGTTCCATGTGATGTTATGAGTAAACTGCCTCTCAGCTCCTGGTATCAAAAACCTTCAGTTCACTCATGAATCTGACACAAACTGAAAACTTCAACAAGTCACTTAGACGTCCCGACCATCTGTTTCTTCCTCTGTTGAAAGAATATAATGACAGAAGGTATTTCATAAGACTTGTTACACAATTAGGTGATATAATGTGTGTGATAAATTTACAAGCCTCTGAGCCACAGAGTTCAATGAATATTTGCTAAAATTATGATTTAATGTCTCTCCCTGAATGGTGATGAATAAACTGCCAAATTCTTACTTTTAGCTCTTTCTTTTACTGAAGTCTCTGAAAGTAATATCTTTCTATTAATACATTCTTTCTTTATATGAGTGCTTAATATTGTTAGATTTTGGGTTAAAATATTTGACTCTGTTAATGTTTAAGAGACTTCCCAGGTGGCACAGTTTTAAAGAATCTGCCTGCCAATGCAGGAGATGCAGGTTCAATCCCTGGATTGGGAAAATCCCCTGGAGCAGGAAATGGCAAACCACTCCAGTATTCTTGCCTGGAAAATCCCATGGACAGAAGAGCCTGGAGGAATATAGTCCATGGGATCACAAAACGTCAGATATGACTGAGTTACTGAGCATATTAATATTTGTGCTAAAATTTAAGATCTTATGGTACAGTCATGTTTCTTAAGACCCAATGCATTCTTATGAGCCCAATGCATTCTGGGTGCTATCTTTAGCCTATCTGCCATGTACTGGATTGAAGTCATGGATAGCATTAAGCCATTCTGTTCTGGCAACATGGTCATGAGTTGGTGGTTGAAAAACTAAGTCCTAGAGTATAGAGCATAACTGAGAATGTCCTCTTTTGCAATATCCATTTGATTCTCTCCTGTTCATTGCTCAAAAGGTAGGAATTGGATATAATTTATTTACTGCGGTTGGCTTTGCGTGCATGCTCAATCGCTAAGTCGTGTCCAACCCTTTGCAACCCCATGGACTGTAGCCTGCCAGGCTCCTCTGTCCATGGACTTTTCCAGGCAAGACTACTGGAGTTGGTCACCATCTCCTTCTCCAGGGGATCTTCCTGACTCAGGGATTGAACCCTTGTCTCCTGCATTGGCAAGTGGATTCTTTTACCACAGCGCCACCTGGAAAGCCCTGCTGGGGCTTGGGCTTGACTTCAGCTAGGTTAGTTTCATTTCCTCATTTTCTAGTTCTTAGAAGAATACTTCACTCACACCTCTATATAACAAGTAGGTAATAATTTGATTACCAAATTATTTCCTTTTTCCCCTAGCCATGTAACTAAGGGCTTCCCTGGTAGCTCAGCTGGTAAAGAATCTGCCCGCAACGTGAGAGACCTGGGTTTGATCCCTGGGTAGGGAAGATCCCCTGGAGAAGGAATAGGCTACCCACTCCAGTATTCTGGTCTGGAGAATTCCACGGACTCTATAGTCCACGGGGTCACAAAGAGTCGGACACAACTGAGTGACTTTCACTTTCAGGTAACTAACTGTTTCTCAGTTTTTAGACCTGGCATTATGAATAAGATCTGGCCAGTAGCACTGTTGTGAGTTACATGGGGACTTGTTGAAGAAAACCTGTGCGACCCTACAAATTCTCTCTTCCTTCACCTGCTGACCTAATGCAAAGGATCTAGGAAGGCTGTAGATTGAAAGTGCCTTATCACTGCTCAGAGAAGAGCTGCCTAAGAAAGCTGCCAAGATGTAGGGTTTATCTGTTTCATCAGTTAGCCTGTTCTGACTTTTCAGGTAGAAAGGAGGGGCTGCAGATATTTATGACAAACATTTGGCAAGTAGCATTTTTGGTTTCTGATACTTTTATTCTTTTTAAAATGAAATGTTTTAAAAAATAAAGTTATGCAAGTCCTCATATATTTATCCTAGAAAATTTAGAAAGCAGGAAGAAAGTTAAAATAAGCCATAGTTATATTGCATATTCTCTTGGACTAGTTGTGTATATAGATAAATATTCCCATAAAAATAGCTTATCTGTCTTTAGTGTTTTATAACTTCCCTATTATTTAACATTTAAAGTAAATACTGTTACATTTGGATCATCATTTTTAATGACTGTACCATCATTTATTTAGTGCCCTCTTATTGAGCATTAAAATTGTTCTCAATTTTTCCTATAATACAAATACTGTTTTGAATATCTTTGTATGTTAATCTTTGCTCACATCTTTATTTTCTTAAGTTAATTGAAGTGGAATTGTTCTTATAACTAGTTCAGAATTGCCAAATTTCACTGGCCTTGATCAAAACCACACCCATATTTTAATTTCATAGATTGTAAGTATGATCAAGGACTTGCTGACTTTAAATCATCATACCATGGGCAACAGAAGAAGGAAATGCTGAGTCTCATTACTTAAAATTACCATCTCTTGTCATACAATAATTTGGGGGAAAATTTATTGCACCTGAAATTCCTTGGAAAGTTAAATGTAAGCCTATCCTAGGGTAGGTAGACTCTTTGCCATTCTTCCATACTTTCCTCTGTCAGAGGTCTGCCTGGAAAGATGCAGTTAAATACTGAGATATACATTAATGGAAGTGCTACATTTAACATTCTATAGAAATCATTCTGATAAAGGAGGCTTTTACTCTCAAATTTGTCTGGGAAATTACTTGGTTAGAAAAAAAATTGTTAAAATTTGATTATTTTAACTACTAACACCAGAGTTAGATGAAAATATGAGGGCTTGGGTATGATTTTTTTTATCTTAGGATAAGCTCATAGAATGTTGTATAAACTGCAAGTCATTCCATTGGAAGATTTTAAAATCTCATTTGACTGATGGATTTCACAAATCAGTTATCTCAGGGCAAGAAAGGCAATGGTATTCATTTTTTAACTTCAGAAAGGAGTGCTTGCTCTCCTGGTAACACCTCTCTCATCTCACTGACGTTGTGCAACCACTCAGGCCACACACAGTTGCAAAGGCTCTTATCTTCTACCTGCGGATGACTGTGTGCCATTGTCAAGTGATCCTCTTTGGAGGCTGAGTGACCTTGCAGTGAAAGCCCTTCAACAGCTGGCTTCAAAGACGAAGAACAGTGCAAGAGGTTGAAGGCACAGATAACATAGATTGTGTGCTCACTTGTTGGCATAGGCAAGAGATATTTTTGGAAATACAGTGGCCAAGAACGGGCTTCTCTAAACATTTTTTTTTTATCAGGACTAGGCATATTTTTAAAAACGTATTTCCTATGGCAGCACTAGATATCGGTTTAAATCATTTGGATGGATGGATAAAATCCTAAGACACAATGTATGTGCTTCACAGAGCCCAGTTTCATAAAGTGCCCTTACTGTCCAAAGGGTAACAAAAGGGACTGGGCCATTTGCTTGACAAAGTCACACAGCCTCCACATCCGTGTTCCCTGTGCTGCTCAGGCACCAAATCACAGTTGGTAAGATGACTGCACCTCATCAATATCTTCTCTAGGTGGAATGTTAATGGCCACGTAGAAAGTGTCACTCGTGGTGGTATGTTTGTTTAAATAACAACCTGCTTTTCAACAATTCAAAGACAAACAGATTTATGTTTTAAATCCTTGGAGTGTGAAATATTGAAAAGAAATTAACCTAAAAGCACAACCTAAAAAGCTGTGCTTTTTGTGTTGGCATTGGCCCATTGAAAAAGAAGTAACTGTTTCTGGTTTCTTGGCTCTTGACTGTAGAAGTAAGTAGCCTTCCCCATGAAGTTGATAGCCATGTTCATTTTGCTGTTGCTTCAGGAAAAGTTGTTTTAACTGTGGTGAGAGTTTTCATAATAGAGATTACGTGTCTTGAAATGGAAGTCATCTAAATTGTTCCTGATTAATGAATATCTCTCTCAGGATCTTCTTTGAAGCACTGAAATTGGCATTTGACACTGGTTCCTTTTCTCCTGCGGTCTGAGATAAACCATGCCCACATGCTCTACTTTGTAGGCTTAGGACTGTACAGCAAGGCTTGGTTGGCATTAGGATAGAGAAGCCAGGAACCTGAACATAGGGCAGACCCATGGCCCATACCCCCCACATTTGACATGGGCGCCTAGTATGTCTTTTCTTTCCTGCAGTCAGACCATCTGACTAATTTCCTAAAACTGGTGGTTTGCCCTTTGCAGAAAATAATTATGTTCACTGATTAATTTACATTTTTATATTAACTATTTTGAATTCTGGAATTTCAGTTACCATGCTGAGCCATAAGATGTATGATATTGGACAAGTCATATTGCCACTTGGGACCTAATTTCTGCCACTAAATAAGATCACTGGTTGAACTCTAAGGTCTTTTCAAGCAAAGAAGGGCCCAAATCCCTCCAAACTCTATGATCATAATCAAATTATCTGATTATAAAAATATATATTCAGCCTACACAGCAAGGTAGGTATTCTATTGGATGCAGGTAACTTCAGATTTAATTCCTTATCTTCTAGGAGCTTATGTCTCAGGCAGGAAATACCAGAATTGGGGCTAAGATATCTGGGGCATATGAGGCTTGACAGATCTTCCCAGGTGATCTTGGTACTCACTCCCTCTATCAATTGAGAACTTGATGTTCATTCTGCAAGGTCATCCATGACAGGCCACTGGGACACATTATTCTCCTATACTGGCTGGATAAAATCTCGTGGGAAGTCACCCCCTCTGCATAGCTGCAGTTGCATCACTTCTACAGACTGTGTAGTACACGCGTAGGTACTGTATTAGCCAGTGCTGGGGTCGCTGGTCTTTCAGGAGCACAGGATTTCATTTGCATCCAAGCATTAGTTATAAACTCTGTGAGTGATTCCATTTCTTTTGTAGTGTTTGGGAGTAAGCACGAGGGAGTTGTCAGAGAAAGGGCTGGCTGAATGAAGCATCTTTTTTTTTTTTAATTAATTTATCTTTTATTGAAGGATAATTACTTCATAGAATTTTGTTTTCTGTCAAACCTCAACATGAATCAGCCACAAGTATACATACATCCCTTCCCTTTTGAACCTCCCTCCCATCTCCCTCCCCATCCCACCCCTCTAGGTTGATACAGAGTCCCTGTTTGAGTTTCCTGAGCCATACAGCAAATTCCCATTGGCTATTTATTTTACATATGGTAATGTACATTTCCATGTTACTCTTTCCACACATCTCACCCTCTCCTCCCCTCTCCCCATGTCCATAAGTCTATTCTTATGTCTGTTTCTCCATTGGTGCCCTGTAAATAAATTCTTCAGTACCATTTTTCTAGATTCCATATATATGCATTAGAAAATTATATTTATCTTTCTCTTTCTGACTTCACTCTATATCATAGGTTCTAGGTTCATCCACCTCATTAGAACTGACTCAAATATGTTCCTTTTATGGCTAAGTAATATTCCATTGTGTATATGTGCCACAACTTCTTTATCCATTCATCTGTTGATGGACATGTAGGTTGCTTCCATGTTCTAGCTATTGTAAATAGTGCTGCAATGAACAGTGGGTACATGTGTCTTTTTCAGTTTTGGTTTCCTCAGGGTATATGCCTAGGAGTGGAATTTCTGGGTCATATGGTGGTTTTATTCTTAGTTTTTAAAGGAACCTCATACCATTTTCCATAGAGGCTGTATCAGCTTATATTCCCACCAACAGTGCAAGAGCATTCCCTTTTCTCCACACCCTCTCCAGCATTTATTGTTTGTAGACTTTTTGATGATGGCCATTCTGACCGGTGTGAGGTGGTATCTCATTGTAGTCTTGATTTGCATTTCTCTAGTGATGTTGAGCATCTTTTCATGTGTTCGTTAGCCATCTGTATGTCTTCTTTGGAGAAATGTCTGTTTAGGTCTTTTTCCCACTTTTTGATTGGGTTGTTTGTTTTTCTGGTATTGAGATGTGTGGGTTGCTTGTATATTTTGGAAATTAATCCTCTGTCAGTTGTTTCATTTGTTATCATTTTCTCCCATTCTGAGGGCTGTCTTTTCATCTTATAGTTTCCTTTGCTGTGCAAAAGCTTTTAAGTTTAATCAGGTCCCACTTGTTTACTTTTGTTTTTATTTCCATTACTCTAGGAGGTGGGTCATAGAGGATCTTGCTTTGATTTATGTCATCAAGTGTTCTGCCTATGTTTTCCTCTAAGTGTTTTGTAGTTTCTGGTCTTATATTTAGGTCTTTAATCCATTTTGAGTTTATTTTTGTGTATGGTGTTAGGAAGTGTTCTAATTTCATTCTTTTACATGTAGCTGTCCAGTTTTCCCAACACCATTTATTGAAGAGGCTGTCTTTTCCCCACTGTATATTCTTGCCTCCTTTTTCAAAAATAAGGTACCCATAGGTGCATGGGTTTATTTCTGGGCTTTCTATCTTGTTCCATTGGTCTGTATTTCTGTTTTTGTGCCAGTACCATACTGTCTTGATGACTCTAGCTTTGTAGTATAAGTCAGGAAGGTTGATTCCACCAGCTCCATTCTTCTTTCTCAAGACTGCTTTGGCTAGTCAGGGTCTTTTGTGTTTCCATACGAATTGTGAAATTTTTTGCCCTAGTTCTGTGAAAAACACCATTGGTGATTTGATAGGGATCACATTGAATCTGTAGGTTGTGTTTGGTAGTATAGTCATTTTAACAATATTGATTCTTCCTACCCCGGGAACATGGAATATCTCTCCATATGTTTATGTCATCTTTGATTTCTTTCATTAGTGTCTTATAATTTTCTGTGTACAGTTCTTTTGTCTCCCTAGGTAAGTTTATTCTTAGATATTTAATTCTTTTTGTTGCAATGGTGAATGAGATTGATTCCTTAATTTCTCTTTCTGATTTTTCATTGTTAGGATATAGAAATGCAAGTGATTCTGTATATTGGTTTTGTATCCTGCAACTTTGCTAAATTCACTGATTAGCTCTAGTAATTTTCTGATACTGTCTGTAGGGTTTTCTATGTACAGTATCATGTCATCTGCAAACAGTGAGAGCTTTACTACTTCTTTCCCAATCTGGATTCCTTTTATTTCTTTTTCTTCTCTGATTGCTGTAGCTAGGACTTCCAGAACTGTGTTGAATAATAGTAGATACAAAAACAAGACCCATATATATGCTGCCTACAAGAAATCCACTTCAGACCTAAAGACATAAATAGACTGAAAGTGAGAGGATGGAAAAACACATTCCATGCAAATGAGAAGCAAAAGAAAGCCGGAGTAGCAAACCTCATATCAGACAAAATAGATCTTAAAATAAAGAAGATTACAAAAGATAAGGAAGGACACTACATAATGATCAAGGGATCAATCCAACAGGAAGACATAACAATTGTAAATATCTATGCACCCAACATAGAAGCAGCTCAATACATAAGGCAAAGACTAACAGACATAAAAAGAGAAATTGACAGTAACACAATAATAGTAGGAGACTTTAACACCCCAATCACACCAATGGACAGATCATCAAAACAAAATCAATAAGGAAACACAAGTCTTAAATGATACATTAGATGAAATGGATCTCATTGATATCTTCAGGACATTCCATCCAAATGCAGAAGAATACACCTTCTTTTCAAGTGCACATGGAACATTCTTCAGGATAGACCACATCTTGGGTCACAAATCAAATCTCAGTAAATTTAATAAAATTGAAATCATATCAAGCATCTTCTCCGACCAGAATGCTATGAGACTAGATATCCATTACAAGGAAAAAAACTGTAAGAAACACAAATACATGGAGATTAAACAGCACATTTCTAAATGACCAACAGGTTACTGAAGAAATCAAAAGGGAAATAAAAAAATTTCTAGAAACAAATGACAATGAAAACACAATAACTCAAAACCTATGGGATGCAGCAAATGCGGTTCCAAGAGGGAATTTTATAGCAATACAATCCTACCTCAAGAAACAAGAAAAACATCGAATAAGACAACCTAACTTTACACCTAAAACAACTGGAAAAAGAAGAACAAAAAAAATTAGTAGAAGGAAAGATCTGAGCAGAAATAAATAAAAAAGAAATGAAAGAAACAGTAAAGATTAATAAAACTGAAAGCTGTTTCTTTGAGAAGATAAACAAAATTGACAAGCCTTTAGCCAGACTCATCAAGAAAAAAAGAGAGAAGAATCAAATCAATAAAATTAGAAATGAAAAAGGAGAGATTACAACAGATGATGAAGAAATACAAAGGATTATAAGAGACTATTATGAACAACGATATGGCAATAAAATAGATAAGATAACGTGTAAAAAATGGACAGATTCTTTAAAAAGTTCAATCTTTTAAGACTGAACCAGGAAGAAATAGAAATTATGAATGGAGCATCTTTTGACTTGGGCCCCTCTTTACTACACATCCCATGGGGGAAGGAAGAGTTGAAAATGACAACTGTTGGCTACCAGGATGCAGCTGCCTCACATATCTCTTGCCATTCATTGAGTGGGGAGCTTCTGGGCAATTTGGGGCTTGTTACTCTCCTTTACTTCTTTACCAGTCCCCCTCTAAGAGCCAGAGAGGGCCCCTGTGTACCTATTATACCCGTCAATGCTTTGAAATTGTCCTTCTTCATACATACAGACACATGTATACACACACACGTGTACACACACTCATATACACATACATACACATATAACACATATCTGTATGATGAATGCACACTGCCATTTTCTTAGCCTCATCAGTCTTTCATTTGTCAGTTCACTGATTCATTCACTGACTTATTCATTCATTTGTAGATCAGCATCAAAAAACTTTACACCCAAGGATGACTCAGTCCTAGCACAGAACGCTTTGGAGAGCATCCGGCAGCCTCTCTCAATACCACTTACTTTTCAGTGTCCTTCCAACTTTGACTTCAGTTAGAACTGGCCCTTTTCCCTCCTCTGTTCTTTTTGTCCAATTCTCTCTCCCATTTAGACACGTCTGATGGACTTTATTTAAAGAGAATGCTCCCAGGTTTAGGAAGTTGGGGCTGGCTGCCTAGAAGGAGCTCTAGTGGCAGGTGCAAGGCAACAGGGAGCAAAGAAGTCGACTGAGAATCAATTGCAGAGAAGACTAAATATTTAAAATCTCAGCCTAGAGGGTTTCGCAGGTTTTCCTTTATCGCTTTGGTAGTAGCTCTGTGGTGTGGCCTGTGGGGCTACTCTGAGGGCAGCGCATGCAAAGGGAAGGTTCTGCAGCCCAGAGACTCCAGCGATCAGGGTACTGAGCTCATAGTGGGGCAACAGAGGCTATCAAGGATCCCACTGCCGACTGACAGTTGACAGTCCCCCACCTCTTTCATCCAATCTGGAGCCTGGTTTCTTCCTTTTTCTCTTCCCAGAAAGCAGTCTTTCTACTACAGCTCAGCTACGGCCAACCCACACAGAGGTCCATAAGCAGTACCTAATTTGTTCCTGAATTCTCCGTCTTCTTTCACAGGCCCCCATCTCTTGAGTCTGGGCTTCTGTACTGGAGCCTGTTCTCAGTAACCTAGCCGTGTCCCCATCTCAGAACAGGAGCCACCCTTGGCCTTGCCAGTCCAGATCCCAGGATCAGAATCACAAATATCTTCCATGCTGACAGATTCCTGGCTGGGTGTCCCTGACTTCTAAGGGTGCTCCACCTCAAATGCCCCACTGCTGTGCTTGCTGGGCTCCTCTTCCTTCTCAGCTGCCTGCTCAGCTTTCTCCAGCCACACCCGCCCTGCAATGTGCACAGAGCTGAAATTCCCTGCAGCTGCTGGTTCCCTCTCCCTCCTTAGTGTTTGATCCTGAAGGACAGAGACAGTCCAAGTCTCGCTGTCTCCTTTCCTTCCATCCACACTTGAATATTTCCAGGCCTGGCTGAATCCCATAGAGTTACACAGAGGACAATTATGCATGAATTAAAGATTATGGCACTTACTATTCCGTAGATCCATGTCACAAAAAGAATGGCTAAAACTTGAATGAGCAGAGAAATTTCAGGGTCACATGCAAATCTTCTCTGAGTAAAACGTATCAAAGCAAAAAACAAACAAACAAACAAAAAAAAACAACTAGCTGTGTCATAGTTTCACTATTTCCCAATTTTACCTTCTGGGATGTGACTATAAAAGTATCCTTAGGGTCTACCCTATGCAGCTTCCTTTCATGCCAAACCCTCTTATAATGTGATAATGTGATTCTTATTACTCTATCAAAGTCATTACCATGTGTCTTCAGAGGACCTGCTTAGTAGCCTGGTACCTTAGTTGAAGGGCTTCCCGGGTGGCTCAGTGGTAAAAGCAGATAACAATGGAAACTCCCAAGCAGAGTCTACTAGAACAACCCATCAGATTCTCCAAAGCACTCCATTTCCTCCATGACCTACAAGGATGGATTCTAAGGATACGTGGAATATTTAAAGCCAAGGACTCTGGATGGCCTGTGCACTGCTGCTCCTGTGTGTGTGTGTGTGTGTGTGTGTTAGTCACTCAGTCGTGTCCGACTCTTTGTGACCCCATGAACTGTAGCCCTCCAGGCTTCTCTGTCCATGGAATTCTCCAGGCAAGAACATGGAGTGAATTGCCATTCCTTTCTCCAGCTGCTCCTATATGTTGAGTTATATGCTTGAAAAGAAATTATCTTTGTTCTCAAACCTGTTTGTGCCTATTGTGCTTGTTACAATGTCACAATTTGATTAGTTAGGACATAAATGTTAAATATGAGTATGAAGAGTTGTTTCTAAGAAAATTAAGTGGAATGCTCTGGAAAGATATCACAAAAAATTTCTGTCAATTAAATATGAGTAAAAACAATTGCTAAAGGAAGAAAAACACTGTAAAAATAAGAGATATAAATTATTGATATACCTTGCTGCTAAGTCGCTTCAGTTGTGTCCGACTCTGTGCGACCCCATAGACGGCAGTCCACCAGGCTCCCCTGTCCCTGGGATTCTCTAGGCAAGAACACTGGAGTGGGTTGCCATTTCCTTCTCCAATGCATGAAAGTGAAAAGTGAAAGTGAAGTCGCTCAGTTGTGTCTGACTCTTCTCGACCCCATGGACTGCAGCCCACCAGGCTCCTCCATCCATGGGATTTTCCAGGCAAGAGTACAATCCCAAACTGGAAATTATTGCCAATGTGTTATAGACTGGATTAGGTAATAAAAAAGATGTGAAGACTAGTCAAAGAAAAAGCCTATATTCTGTATGAAGATGTATACACAAATATTTGTATATTTTAAGTTAAAATAACATACATATGGAATTTTATGTTTCTTCACCTTAAGTTAATCTACTTATCCAAATTGCTTCAGATGGAGTTGGGTTCTCTTATATTACTCCCATTTTAGAGATAAAAAGTTGAAAGAAAGATAACTTGCCTAGATGTCCACAGCTTGGAGATGGTAAGCCTGGAATGAAGTCTGAGTGTTTTTGGCCATGGTTCAAGCTTTTGACCATGATATGAGATGTTAATAAATCTCCCCTTTTCTAGAGATGCTCTTGATATTAAAATGAATGATTTTGTTCCATTAAAGATATCATGGAAAAAGTTACTAGATGGTAAATTGGGAGATGTTTGCAAAGTCTAAAATCAACAGGGGCTCAGTATCTAGGATATACAAGGAATTCCTTAAACCACACCCCGCCCCCCCCCCGCAAAAAAAAAAAAAAAACATAAAAATGAGCCAAGAATGAAATGGGCAATTTATAGAAGAGGAATCCCTAAAGACTAAAAAACATGAAGAAATGACTGGTAACTTTAGTAATCAGATAAAAGAAATTTAAAACAATGAAGAGGTATTGTTCTACGCTTGTTAGATGGGCAGAAATGAGCAGATAATGCCGCTGAGAGAGAGATATGAGAAGATACAGGAATCTCATGTGTTGCTGTAGAGAATGTAGATGGGAGCAACCCCTCCAGGCAGATATTTGGCCCCAGCTTAGGACCCAACAATTTCCATCCTAGATGTACATCCCTAAGAAATCTTTACACAACTTTATTAGGGGACACGTATAAGGATGTTTGGTACAGCATTATGGATTAGTCTGGCTCTTCAAAAAAGAGGTGGCAAGATGCGGGTTAAATCATTTAAGTCTACAAAGATGTTATTGGGGGATATGCCTGTGAGAGAAAATGCGGAGTGTTGGGAGGACATAGCATAATGCAAGTCTGATCCCAAGTGAAGGAGAGAGGGAAGGTAGGCTGGTGGAAGTGTCCTAGATGATTGCCACACAGTCTAAAGAAGGTGCTTTGAGTCCACCAGGAAGTCCTCAAGCCAAAATCAGCTGTGAGAAGAATCCCATGTCTCCCAGGAATGGGCTTGTCTTAGTGTCCCTGATGTACTTAGTCACTGGCTGGGAGCAGCCAGGGAGCAGTGTGACCTCGGGTGAAACACAGAGCTGGATTTCAGAGTACAGCAGCTGGGGCCTCTGCTCAGTTACCCTTTCTGAGGTCTGAGGTCTGTGAGGAACATTCTCATGAATGCCACACATTACTGAGGGTAGCAGAGAGAGGAAGGCAGCCTGTAGGTCAATCATGGGTAAAGTAGTTAGGTAATATGTAGTGGACACACACCAGTGAGCAAAGATATGTACCTAACAGTGCGGATATGTGGATTGGTCTTAGAAACAATGTGCTTAATGAAAAGAAGAGGAAGAAGAACGAGAAAGAGATGTCCAATGCAATAATATTAAAATTAAGAATACTTGCATACAAAGCGATAACAATCTGCAAGTACACACACACAAATAAAAAAATGTTCATTATGTCCACTAGAATGGTGGTTTGAGTGAAATTTAGGAGTTAAAAGGAATAAATATAAAGGAATATATCCCTGCAAAAAGGTCTTAGATGGGTTCGATGAGGATAAAATATCTTGAACCGAGTATGGGTAATTCAGCTTCCTAACTCTGAGGACCTAAATAAACAAATAAGCAAGGTACTCACCACCTGCCCTCTAAAAAGACCTGAATACAGAAGCAGCCTTTTAGAGCCTTTTAATAGCAACTATAAAGGCAGTCTTCTGCTGTAAAAATGGCAGCTCACTGCACGGTTTAAATTCAGCTCATCTCATCTGTGCCCCCTGTTGTAGCAAATAGAGACCAACAGCAGCAGCACACAGCGGCGACTTCGAACTGCCTCAGGCCACCTGCCTGCTTGCTTTTTCTCTGTGGCTAATTTTTGGGTTTCCCATTTCTGCCCTGGCCCCCTGTTTTGTTTCATTTTTCTTGTAAGAGCTTTACTAAAACGTAATTCACATCCAATACAGTTCGCTCATTTAAAGTGTACAGTTAAATGACTTTTGGTAAATTCAGAGTTGTGCAACCATCACACAGTTAATTTTAGAATCTTTTCAACACCCCCAAAAGAAACACTGTACCTCTTAGGCAACAACCCACAACCCCCTTCCATGCACCACTTTCCCCTTCTCACTCGAGGCAATCACTAATTTTCTTTCTGTCTCGATAGATTTGCTTATTCCGGACATTGCATATAAATGGAATTAAACAATACATGGTTTTCTGTGACTGGCTTCTTTCACTCAGCATAATGTTTTCAAGATCTAGCCATATAGTATGAGTATCACTGCTTCATTCTTTTTTGTTGCCAGGTAATATTCCATTGTATGGATATATGACACTTTGTTTATCCTCTCTTCAATTGATGAACATTTGGGTTGTTTCCACTCTATGGTGGTTATGAATAATGCTGCTCTGACATTTCTGTATAAGTTATTGCATGGACACGTGTTTTACTTTCTCTTGGGTGTACACTTAGGAGTGGAATTGCTGGGTTACGTGGTAACTATGTTTAAGCTACTGAGAACTGTCAGAATGGCTTTCAAAGCAGCTACACCATTTTATTAATACATTCCCACCAGCAGTGTATGAAGGTTTTAATTTTTTCATATCTTCATCCACAGTTATCTGTCTTTTTTATTACAGTCCCCTAGTTCTTCCTATTGGCTCTTGGCTCCCTAACCTCAATTGTCTTGCTGCTCAGTGGTGAAAAAAAATTCACCTGTCAATACAGGAGCCTCAGGAGATGCAGGTTCTATCCCTGAGTCGGGAAGATCCCCTGGAGGAGGAAATGGGAACCCACTCCAGTATTCTTGCCAGGATAATCCCATGGACAGAGGAGCCTGGAGGGCTACAGTCCATGGGGTTGCAAAGAGTTGGACACAACTGAAGTGACTGAATATACACACATCCTTGATTTCAGGGCTCTTTAAGTTTTCTTACAAAAGGCATCTACCATCAGAGAGGTATAACCAGCTCTTGGCTTCCCCAGCTAAGGAAAAGGGATTGCAGATAATGAGGTTTTTAGATTCCACCCTCAAAGTAAAAGAGTAGAGAAAGAGGAAAGTTGAATGTGACTGACAGATTCCTTAGCTCTTTTCTTTCTTTTTTGTTCATGTTGCTGGAATGACAAGCTGAGGGTTGCAGGAGGGGCTGACTTGCAGGCAGCAGTTATTCTAGAATTCCAACCTGAGAGTGACAAGGATGAGAGTGTGGTCAGTGCAATTACCAATTTACAGGTAGACTCTCATTGCCTCCAGTCTTTTCATTTTCTGCAAATGCAAAGATAAGAGAGAGGAGGGTCAGCATTAGGCTTGGTTATAATAAATCAGTTTTTACTGACAAATACTTACAATTGATAATGTTAATTGTTCCTGTTATCAACAGCTTCTCTTTTATGGCTGGTTTATTTAGAAACAAGTGTTGACATTTGTGGATTCCCTGGTAGCTCAGCTGGTAAAGAATCCACCTGCAATGCAGGAGATCCCGGTTTGATTCCTGAGTCAGGAAGATCCACTGGAGAAGGGATGGGCTGCCCACTCCAGTATTCTTGGGCTTCCCTAGTAGCTGGTAAAGAATCCTACTACAATGCAGGAGACCTGGGTTCCATCGCTTGTACTACTGGCATTCGATCAGTTGGTGTTTGTACCAGGCTGTGTTCTAGGCTGAAGAGTCCTAGTTCAGGGTGATACAGATTTCAAGATTACCTCAACTAAATGCTGTCAGCACAATGAGAAAAACCATTAGAAAAGTCATGGATTGTGTTTCTGTTTAACCCTGTATTCTGAGGCTGGGGTCATTGAAGTAGAGGTTTTTTCCTTGGAAAACTGACTTGGGTTTGGATCTCCCAAATATATTTGAATTTCTCCATAGGAAAATAGGCCCAGTGAGTACACTTTGAAACAGTAATGCTTCTATATACAGCAGAAGCCTTACTTAACAACCATTTTGACTTGCAAAATAGATTAAAGCCATTAACTAGGGCAGTGTTTTCTTCCTTACTATAGTCATTAACCAAATTGCTAGCTTTAGTTGTAACACAGAAAACCATGCTTAAAGATACCTAGACCTACTGTTTTAGCATTTTTATTTTAATGGGCATGACATGGAAATACATTCTCAACTATTTCAATTTCATAGAATTCAGGTATAAATTTTTAAACATCAGTTCTTTTTAGGTGAAATTCACTTACATCTTAAGTGAATTTCATTTTAAGGCCCATTTTAAGGGCCTTGATTAATGTGCTATACATTTGTGGAAGCACTACCATAATCAAGATACAGAAAATTTCCATCACCCTTTCCTCCTGCCCTTTGCTGTCAATCTCCACCCACTTTCTGGTGCCAGGTAAACACTAATTTACTTTCTGTCTCTAGATTAGTTTGCCGTTTTGTGAAATTTATTTATTTATTTTTTCTTTTTTTTTTTTACTTTACAATATTGTATTGGTTTTGCCATACATCAACATAAATCCGCCACGGGTGTACACGTGTTCCCCATCCTGAACCCCCCTCCCACCTCCCTCCCCATCCCATCATATAAATGGAACCAGAGTGCTTTTGAGATTCATCCATGTTGTTGTATGTATCAGTTGTTCATTTATTTTTACTGCTCAACAAGATGAATGTATAAAGTAACATTTATCCTGGGAATGAAAATTTGGTCAAACATTGAAAATCACCATGTTACCAGAATAAAGGTGGAAAACCATATGATCATCTCAGTGTATGAAGAAAACGTACTTGACAGAATTCAACACTCATTTATGATAAATACTCTCAGCCAACTAGTAATAGAAGGGAATGTTGATAAAGAGCATATATTGGAAATATGATGAGACTTAATGGCTGTATTATTTATCTATTGTTGTATTAAAAAAATCCCTAAACTGAGCATATTAAACAGTAAATACTTATCATCTCACAATTTTTGAGGGTTAGGGATTTGGGAGCAGCTTACTAGGGTGGGTCTGCTTGAGGTTCTCTCATGAGGTTGCATTCAAGACATCAGTGAAGGCTGTAGCCATCTGAAGACCTGACTAGGGCTAGAGGATTTACTAACCTTAGGTTCTTGCTCACTGTTTGTAGAAAGCCTCAGGTCTTTACCGTATGGATCTCTTCACAAGGCTTCTTGAATGTTCTCATGTCTTGGCAAGTGGTTTCCCCTGGAATGAGTGATCCAGGAGAAAGAGAAAAGAAGGAGGAAGCCACAATGCCCTTTATGATCTGGTCTTTTGGAAGTCATATACCATCATTTCCACCAGAGTCTATTCATTACAAACAAGTCACTAACTACAGCTCACTCAAGGGGGAGAGGTATTAGGCTCAACTTTTTGAAGGGAGAAGTGTCAGAGAAATCATGACTATATTTCATAATTACCACAAGAGTAAAAGAACTAGATGCCTTACCCCAGGAATATCAAGAACAAGGAAGGTAAGTTATATAAACATATGTTTTTTTCACCATTGTCCTGGAGGTCCTAGCCATTGCACTACAACAAGAAAAAGAAAAAGATAATTTCGATTAGAAAGGCAGAAGTAAAACTGCCTTAATTATAGATGGCATGTTTGTGAACAGAATATTCTACAGATTCTATGAAAAAGCTACTAAAACAAGTTTAGCAAAGTTGTAGGATACAAGGTCAATATATAAAATTTAAGTTTTTATATACTCTCAACAATTGTAAAATGAAATTTTTTAAATGTCATTTAAAATAGTTTTGAAAATACATAAAATATTGATACTTAGGGATAAACTTTAATAAAGGATGTGCAAGACCTATAAACTGAGAACTATAAAATATTGCTGAAAGAAAGACAGACCTCAATGTATGGAGAGGTGTGTCATGTTCATGGATTTGAAAACTCACTGTTGTTGAGATGTCATTTCTTTCCAAATTGATCTACAGATTCAGTGTAATCTCACTGAAAACATTGGTAGGCATTTTGTAGAAACTGAGGAACTGATTCTAAAATTCATATGGAAATAACAAAAGATGTTGAATAACTAAAATGATTTTGAAAAAGCAAAGTTAAAGAGTTTACCTGATTTCAAGATTTATTATATATCTTATTACTATAAGTCATTGAGACTGTGGAATTGTCTTAAGGATAGACATACAGAACAATGAAACCAAATAGGAAGCCCAGAAATAGGCACTATATGTAATAGTGTTAGTAGCTCAGTTGTGTCCAACTCTGAGATCCCAGGAACTGTAGCCCATCAGGCTCCTCTGTTGATGGAATTCTCCAGGCAAGAATACTGGAGTGGGTAGCCATTACCTTCTAAAGGGTCTTCCCAACCCAGGGACCGAACCTAGGTCCCTTGCATTGCAGGCAGTTTCTTTACCATCTGAGCCACCAGGGAAGCTCTATATAATGTCTATATAATGTAATATAAACATCTCAGTTGATTCAGTTGAATATGTATATATTATATGTATCATATATGTAGTTGTTCCCAGGTATCTGAGAAAATGGTTCCAGGACTGTCTACAGATACCAAAATCCACAGATGCTCAAGTCTGTCATGTAAAATTGCATAGTACAGTCTGCCCTTTGTACTGATGTGTTCCACATTCATAAAGTCAACCAACCTCAGATTAAAAATACTTCTTTAAAATTCAAAAAATTTCCAAAAAGCAAAACTTAAATTTGCTGTACTTTGGTAACAATTTACATAGCATTTACATTGTATTTACAACTATTTACATAACATTTACATTGTATTAGGTATTATAAGTAACCTAGAGATGATTTACAGTATATGGGGAGGTTTAGTTTATATGCAAATGCCATACCATTTTCTATAAGGGATTTGAGCTTCTGTGGGTTTTGGTATCTAAGGGGGAAGTCTTGGAACCAACCCCCAATAGATACCAAAGGACCACTGTACTCGGCTGATTTTTGACAAAGCTGTCAAGTTATTTCCATGGGGAAAGCTTTTGTACAAATGGTGCCGAGACAACTGTATATCTATATAGGAAAAATTTATCTTTTATTCACATCAAATATAAAAATCAAATTAGATCATAGACCTAAATGTTAAAGTTAAAATTGTAACATATTTGGGAAAAAAAGATATGGGAGAAAATCTCTGAGAACTTGGAGTGGGCAAAAATTACATAGTGGTGCTAGTGTAAAAAACCTGCCTGCCAATGCAGGAGACATAAGAGACATAGGTTTGATCCCTGGGTTGGGAAGATCCTCTGGAGGACAGCATGGCAACCCACTCCAATAGTCTTGCCTAGAGAATCCCATGGATAAAGGAGCCTGGTAGGCTATAGTCCAAGGGGTCGCAAAGAGTCAGACATTACTGAAGCAACTTAGCACACACGCAGTCACAGAACCATTTAAAAAATGGTTATATTGAACTTTACCAAAACTAAAGTCATCTGTTCTTTAAGTATAAATATAACCAAGAGAAAAGCAGGGATCGAGGTAGAGAAGGCTGTGTGCTCACCAAATCCTCAGTGCGTGAAGGGCAGTGGCCAGGAAGTCAGTAAATGACATTGATGGGAGTGAAGGTTGTATGACTGAGTGCTAAGATTCTCAGAAGGTGGGGCATCTTGCTTATATCAGAAGAGCAAGGACACAGACTGCCCCTCGTGACTCTGAGGTATGTACAGTCTGAAAAGATGAGAAAGTCCTGTGGGGAGAGGGGAGGGGCAATCAAGGAGAGGGAGTAGATTTCAGGTATGGCAGTTGATAGAGGGACATGCATGGTGAGTGACTCAGGGTGTAGGGGTATGTTGATTACAGAATATAGCTTCTGGGGCCTTAGTGGAAGGATTTGGAAAGAAAATGAGATAGGTTAGAAAGAAGGAGTCTTGGGGAGAAAGGATAGAAGAGACGTGTTTTAGACTATGATTATAAAACAAGTGTTCTTGCCTGGAGAATCCCAGGGACGGGGGAGCCTGGTGTGCTGTCTATGGGGTCGCACAGAGTTGGACACGACTGAAGTGACTTAGCATAGCATAAGACAAGAAGGAAAAAGTCCAGGAAAATCTAGTCCTCTCATTCTCCCAAAGCAGTAGTCATTTTCTCCTTGAATACTCTCATAAAATATTTTTGAAAAACACTTTATTTTTTTTTACCTTTGTTAAAATATAACTTTTCTAAAGTGCACAGATTTTAAGTGTATGGTTCAGTGAATTTTTCCATAATTATACACTGACGTTACCACCACTGAGATCAAGATGTAGAAAGAACATTTTCAGCACCTTAGCAGTTTCCTCATGCTCCTTTTTTGTTGATACCTGCCCTCTCTTGGCACCCTACTCCAGTACTCTTGCCTGGAAAATCCCATGGACGGAGGAGCCTGTTAGGCTGCAATCCATGGGGTTGCTAAGAGTCGGACACGACTGAGTGACTTCACTTTCACTTTTCACTCTCATCCATTGGAGACGGAAATGGCAACCCACTCCAGTGATCTTGCCTGGAGAATCCCAGGGATGGGGAGCCTGGTGGGCTGCCGTCTATGGGGTCACATAGAGTTGGACACGACTGAAGTGACTTAGCAGCAGCAGCCCTCTCTTACTTATAGATAACCTCTATTCTGGCTTCTATCACTTTCCTCTCACATTTTTTTAAATTGAGGTATAGTTGATTAACAATGTTGTGTTAATTTCTGCTCTACAGCAAAGTGATTCAGTTATACATATATGTACATTCTTTTTATATTCTTTTCTGTTATGGTTTATCTCAGGATATTGAATATATTTCCCTGTGCTATACAGTAGGACCTTGTTGTTTATCCATTCTATCTACAATAGTTTGCATCTACTAACCCCAAACTCCAAGTTTATCCCTCCCCCACCGCCTTCCCCCTTGGCAACCACAATTCTGTTCTCTATGTCGGAGAGTCTGCTTCTGTTTCTGTGTCATTTGTGTCATATTTTGGATTCCACATAAATTACATCATATAGTGTTGGTTTTTCTCTTTCTGACTTACTTAGTGTGATAATCTCTACTTCTATCCATGTTACTGCAAATGGCATTATTTCATTCTTTCCTAAGGCTGAGTTGTATTCCATTATATATATGTGCCACATCTTCTTTATCCATTCTTCGGTCAATGGACATTTAGGTTGTTTTCCATGTTTTGTTGTTGTTGTCCAGTTACTCAGTCATGTCTGGCTCTTTGCGATGCCATGGACTATAGCACGTCAGGCTTCCCTGTTCTTCACCATCTCCCAGAGCTTGCTCAAACTATGTCCATTGAGTTGGTGATGCCATCCAGACGTCTCCATCCTCTGTCATCTCCTTCTCCTCTTGCCTTCAATCTTTCCCAGCGTCAGGGTCTTTTCCAATGAGTCAGTTCTTCGCATCAGGGGCCAGAGTATTGGAGTTTCGGCTTCAGCATCAGTCCTTCCAAAGAGTATTCAGAACTGATTTCTTTTAGGGTTGACTGGTTTTATCTCTTTGCTGTCCAAAGGACTCTCAAGAGTCTTCTTCAACACCACAATTCAAAAGCATCAGTTCTTCAGTGCTCCGCTTTCTTTATGGTCCAACTCTCATATCCATACTTGACTACTGGATGGACCTTTGTTGGCAAAGTAATGTCTCTGCTTTTTAATATGCTGTCTAGGTTGGTCATAACTTTTCTTCCAAGGAGCAAGCATCTTTTAATTTCACGGCTGCAGTCACCATCTGCAGTGATTTTGGAGCCCAAGAAAATAAAGTCTGTGACCATTTCCACTGTTTCCCCATCTATTTGCCATGAAGTGATGGAACCAGATGCCATGATCTTAGTTTTTTGAAAGTTGAGTTTGAAGCCAGCTTTTTTACTCTCCTCTTTCACATCCATCAAGAGACTCTTTAGTTCCTCTTCACTTTCTGCCATAAGGGTGGTATCATATGCATATCTGAGATTATTGATATTTCTCTCTGCAATCTTGATTCCAGCTTGTACTTCATCCAGTCCAACACTTCCCATGATGTACTCTGCATATAAGTAAATAAACAGTGTGATAGTATACAGCCTTGATGTACTCCTTTCCCAATTTGGAACCAGTCTGTTGTTCCACGTCTGGTTCTAACTATTGCTTCTTGACCTGTATACAGGTTTCTCAGGAGATAGGTAAGGTGGTCTGGTATTCCTCTCTTTAAGAATTTTCCACAGTTTATTGTGATCCACACAGTCAAAGGCTTTAGCATAGTCAATGAAGCAGAAGTAGATGTTTTTCTGGAATTCTCTTGGTTTTTCTATGATCCAGTGTTGGCAGCTTGATTTCTTGTTCCTCTGCCTTTTCTAAATCCAGCTTGAACATCTGGAAGTTATCTGTTCATGTACTGTTGAAGCCTAGCTTGGAGAATTTTGAGCATTACGTTGCTAGCATGTGAGATGAGTGAAATTGTGTGGTAGTTTGAGCATTCTTTGACATTGCTTTTCTTTGGGATTGGAATGAAAACTGACCTTTTCCAGCCCTATAGCCACTGCTGAGTTTTTCAAATTTGCTGGCATATTGAGTGCAGCACTTTCACAGCATCATCTTTTAGGATTTGGAATAACTCAGCTGGAATCCCATCACCTCCACTAGCTTTGTTCGTAGTGATGCTTCCTAAGGCCCACTTGACTTTGCACTTGAGGATGTCTGACTCTAGGTGAGTGATCATACCATTGTGGTTATCTGAGACATTAACATCTTTTTTGTATAGTTCTTCTGTGTATTCTTGCCACCTCTTCTTAATATCTTCTGCTTCTGTTAGGTCCATACTGTTTCTGTCCTTTATTGAGCCCATCTTTGCATGAAATGTCCCCTTGGTATCTCTAATTTTCTTGAAGAGATCTCTAGTCTTTCCCATTCTATTGTTTTCCTCTACTTCTTTGCATTGATTTCTTAGTAAGGCTTTCTTATCTCTCCTTGCTGTTCTGTGGAACTCTGCATTCAGATGGGTATACCTTTCCTTTTCTTCTTTGCCTTTCTCTTCTCTTCTTTTCTCACTTATTTGTAAGGCCTCCACAGACAGCCATTTTGTCCTTTTGCATTTCCTTTTCTTGGGGATGATTTTGATCACTGCCTCTTGTACAATGCTATGAACCTCCATCTGTAGTTCTTCAGACACTCTATCAGATCTAATTCTTTGAATCTATTTGTCACGTCCATTGTGTAATCATAAGGAATTTGATTTAGGTCATACCTGAGTGACCTAGTGGTTTTCCCTACTTTCTTCAATTTAAGTCTGAATTTTGCAATAAAGCGTTCATGATCTGAGCCACAGTCAGCTCCAGGTCTTGTTTCTGCTGACTGTATAGAGCTTCTCTATCTTTGGCTGCAAAGAATATAATCAATCTGATTTCAGTATTGACCATCTGGTGTTCATGTGTTGATTTTCTTTTGGTGTTGGAAGAGGGTGTTTGCTATGACCAGTGCATTCTCTCAGCACACTCTGTTAGCCTTTTTCCTGCTTCATTTTGTACTCCAATGCCAAATTTGCCTGTTACTCCAGGTATCCCTTGACTTCCTATTTTTGCATTCTAGTTTCCTATGATAAAAAGGACATATGTTTTTGGTGTTAGTTCTAGAAGGTCTTGTAGGTCTTCATAGGCCGTTCAACTTCAGCTTCCTTGCGTTAGTGGTTGGGCATAGACTTGAATTACTGTGAATATTATATGGTTTGCCTTGGAAACAAACAGAGATCATTCTGTTGTTTTTGAAATTGCATCCAAGTACTGCATTTTGGACTCTTGTTGACTCTTTCGTTGACCATGTTTTAACTATTGTGAGTAGTGCTGCTATGAACATTCGGATGCATATATCTTTTTGAATTAAAGCTTTGTCTGGATATATGCCCAGGAGTAGGATTGCTGGATCATACAGTAATTCTATTTTTATTTTTTTGAGGAACCTCCATACTGTTCTCCACTGTAGCTGTACCACCTTACATTTGCACCAACAGTGTCATTCTCCTCTAACATTTTTAAGTTAGCATGTACATTTTTCTATTATAAATCTAAATAATTGAAAAGGATGTCATTTCTGGCATGTCATATATTGTACCTTGACCTGCAGATTTAGCCGATTTAGTTTATGGAAACATCTGCTATATAGTTGAAATGAAGCCAGTCCTCATTGTCAGACCCATTAACCAGATTGAATTTTCAGTTAGAAAAAATCTAACTTCGTTTATCAGTTAATACAGACATATTCATATGTCTCCCTGTGATCAATTTATCTTACTTTGAGATGCTAACTCCAAGACATATAGTTGTATGCATAACTTTCAGAGATTTGTCAGGAGTTTCGCACCCTGAGAACTCTGAGCAGTGCACAAGACAAGGCACTGCGGCTTTTGTGTTTTTATGAAGCTCTTTTGCTTTGCGCCCAGGAAATTGTCTCACAGTTCTTCCTCACAGGAGAGAGCCGTAGACTCAAATTGTCCCTTATTGGGTGCCTCACAGGTTTTTATATCAGGGAATGTATATTTGGGACTTGGGAGAAAGGCCATTGTAAAAGGGAGGTTGGAAAGGAGAATTAGCAGACTGTGGAAGGCCAAATTTAGGAAACATTACAAATATAATTGAAGATAAGTAACAACTTAGCCATAAAGAATCCGCCTACAATGCAGGAGCCTCAGGAGACGTGGGTTCGATCCCTGGGTCGGGAAGATCCCCTGGAGAGGGGCATGACAACCCATTCCAGTATTTTTACCTGGAGAATCCCATGGCCAGAGCAGCCTGGCAGTCTACAGTCCATAGGGTCGCAAAGAGTCGTACACGACTGAAGTGACTTAGTACAGCAAGTCATGGCAAACAGTCGGCTAAGAGCAATCTACCTGCTGACCCCAGGAAGCCTGTGTGTACCCTTAGGGTGGGGTATTTTCAGTCTCAGCACTGATCTTTTTGATCATTTAATTATTTGTTGTGCAATTTGTCCTATGCATTGTATTCAACAACATCCTTGACCTTTGCTTACTAAAGTGCCAGTAGCAACCCCTTTGCCCCCACTGTGACAAGCAAAAATGTCTCAAGATATTACCAAGTGTCCAGGGATGGGGGCAAAATGGGTCCTGGCTGACACTCACTGCCCTAGCTTTCATCATTTTGAGGACTGCTGTCCTGGGAGGTAGTGGCTTCAGAGAACTAACCGGTAGCCTGGAGAAGGGTCCACGGTTGTGGTGTGGGACCCAATTTTCCTCCCCTTTTGACCCACAAAAGTGGAACTTGAATCTTATTTCCAAATAGGCTGGGTGCAGCAGAAAGGGAGCCAGGACCAACCAAGTGGTCCTTCTTGCAGGGGTAAGCAGACAGGGTTGACAGTGGTCTTTACTGTTGCTTCTAGTCTTTGGGACAAAGGAGAGGGTGGGGAACATCTGTAAATGTGGTTTGATGACAGCATCAGAGATGTCCCTTAGAAATTCCAAGAAATAACTGAATAAAATTTTGGAGGCATAGGGATCTTTTAACAGAGAAGGGTGAATGTTAGAAAAATTCTTTCTTTACACTTAAAATAAGCCATTTTTAAAACCCCATTCAAGTGTGGTCTAGGGCAATACTACCCAAAGTGTGAATCCATAAACTGTTACTGGTTTTTGACTAGACAAGGAGTTTGAGCCAAAATATGAATCAACACACTGCTTCCTTCATTGAGAATCTCTTGCTATGAAAGAAACGTCAGCTGAATTTAGTGCTTAATGACTTTAGTGCATAGTGACAAAGTTTATTTACCTTCTGGCTCCAGTTCCTTGTCACAGCAGCAGCCTACACTTAGAGCAGCAAGGAAAATGAATTAAGGTCTTCAGAGGATCATGGAATCAATTTTGGGACTTGCAACCTTTGTTTTTTTTTTAAAAAAAAAACAAAAAACTAAAGACTTGTAAAGATATCAGAGTCCATGCAACTTGGAAAAAGTTTTGTTTAACGAAACTTTTGTTTTAGTTAAACCTGTGGAAGTATACACACAGGTGTACTGTATTACGATGTAAAAACATGTTTCTTTTTTTATTTTTTAAATTATGAAAGTATGATAACACACAGGAGACTTGCAAAATCCAGAACAAAGTTACATATAATTCCACTATATAATACAATTTTAAGTAGATGAATTAAGATTTTTAGTTGAAGTTTCAGTATCAAACTCTCAAAAATTAATATAATGAATAAACAAACAAGTAGAAGGATATAGTAGACCTGAAAATCACTGTGAACCAATTCAACATAATTAAGATTTATACAGTTTTCACACAACAGTAGGATACAAAGTCTATTCAAGTTCCCAAAGAGTATAAACTAGGAGAGGCTGGAAAATATCCAAAGAGATAAAACAAGGGGCAAAAATTTCGTGGTCTAAAGGTATTGAAATCATACAGAGTTTGTTCTCTTGTCACTGTGGAATTATGTAAAAACATATTTCTAACTGTGGATATAGGCCAGGAAAGGTTGAAGAGCGCTGATCTAGGGGAACATGAAAGCACAACTGTGTTGATTTAAGGGAAGGATTATATCCTCCCTTGAACTGCTCTATGTGATAGGCTCCAGCTTCTATAGGCTGCATTTCCTAGGCTCCTGAGTCAGCTGGCTTTTTCCCTGAGTTCAGGTAAGGGGAAGCACTGGCAGGAAATTGGAGTGGAAGAGAAAAGCCAGGGTATTTGTCCTTCTCTCTTTGTTCCTGGTGGCATCTCCAGCATAGCTGTATCTTCATTATGATTCCCAGATCTTTTTCAGTTATGCATCAGCAACAGGTACTGCCACTGTTTGGTCCATATTCCTCAGTCTACCCTGGAGGCATCTTCAGAAGTACCTGTACACACCTGCTTTCTGCATCTCTCCACCTAAGGTTTGAGCAAGCTCGGGGAGTTGGTGATGGACATGGAGGCTGGCGTGCTCCAGGGTGGACTTGGCCCTCTTGAAGGAAGGGCAGGCCAAAAGTGCCCAGGAGTGACCTTTAAGGGAGGTGGGATAAAATTGGCAGATAAAATTCCAGCTTCCTCACCCCTCAGTGGGACAATTCTGATGTAATGCACATTGTTTCTAAGAGGGTTAGAGCACAGATTAAAAAGAGGAAATGAGGTTCAGATAAATTAAATGACTTCTCTAAAGTCACATGTGCTAATGACATTTGAATTCAGGGCTGTTTTTTTTCTACTGTCAACTATTCTATAGCTGTATTTTTTTTTTTTTTTCCTAAATTTCCTTCAAAGTAGAGTTCCCTGGCCTGTAAAATTATTGACTTTGTAACAATTTCTCCAAATTAACCTATTTTGTTTTCTAGGCCAGTCTTTGTTGTTGATTTAGTTGCTAAGTTGTGTCCAACTCTTTTGAGACCTCATGACTTTGGCCCTTCAGGCTCCTCTGTCCATGGCATTTGTCAGGCAAGAATACTGGAGTGGGTTGCCTTCTCCAATGGATCTTCCTGACCCAGTGATCAAACTCATGTCTCCTGCATTGGCAAGAAAATTCTTTACTAATGAGCCACCTGGGAAGTCCTGGCCAATCTTTACCCTGTGCTAGTCCGTTCAGTTCAGTTGCATCTGACTCTTTTAAACCCCATGGACTGCAGCACGCCAGGCTTCCCTGTCCATCACCAACTCCCAGAGTTTGCTCAAACTCATGTCCATCAAGTTGGTGATGCCATCCAATTATCTCATCCTCTGTCATCTCCTTCTCCTCCTGTCTTCAGTCTTTCCCAGTATCAGGTTCTTTTCCAATGAGTCAGTTCTTTGCAGCGGGTGACCAGAGTATATTAATTTCACTCTATATCCTTCCCTTGAACTGCTCCATATGATAACCTTCAACTTCTGTATGCTACAATTCCCGAGCTCCTGGGTCAGCTGGCTTTTCCCCATTACCTGAACTTTTTCCCAAGTTCAGGTAATGGGAGGCACTGGTTGGAAATTGGAAGGGGAAGAGAAAAGCCAGAGTGTTTGTCCTTCTCACTGCCCCTGGTGATGTCCTCAGCATAGCTGTATCTTCCACTGTAGCTGGTCAAGCATACAATAACGCCAGTTTCTCCCAGTGACTGGCCTCTGGGCTTTGGGAACATTGACTCTTCCTTTTGTCTCTCCAGCTCAGAAGTGGTAGCACTTTCTGCTTTTGAAAATTTATGGATTGCTTCACAGTCCTCTGTTTGGCATCTCAGTCAAATCATGACCTATATAACCAATTCATGGATTAATTTCCTTTGTTTTAAATCTTAGAATAATTCACAGTTGGAGCCACTTGGTATACTTTCTAATTTCATATTTCATAAAGAGTGATGATGAGTCCTCTGAACATGATGTGTATAATGAAGGAGCATGTTATTGATTAAATGATATTTAGCTCCAAATCAGCCCCAAGATTCCTCGTCAGTGTGTGTCTTTAATTAACAGGGTTAGGTTTTGTTGTTGCCGTTTGTTTGTTTTCAGTCTCATTTTCTATTAAGTGTACAATAGCATTATGTCTTTAGAATGTATATACCTTCATTGAATATTGTGCTGTGCTTGGTCGCTTCAGTCCTGTCCAACTCTTTGTGACCCTATGGACTGTAGCCCATCAGGCTTCTCTGTCTATGGGATTCTCCAGGCAAGAGTACTGTACTGGAGTGGGTTGCCATTTCCTACTCCAGGGGATCTTCCTGACCCAGAGATCGAACCCGCGTCTTTTGTATCTCCTGCATTGGCAGGCAGGTTCTTTACCACTAGCGCCCCCTATTGTAGTCATGAAATTAAAAGACGCTGTTTGGAAGGAAAGCTACGACAAACCTAGATAGCATATGAAAAAGCAGAGATTTCACTTTGCTGACAAAGGTCCCTATAGTCAAAGCTACGGTTTCCCAGTAGTCATGTACAGATGGAAAAGTTGGACCATAAAGAAGGCTGAGCACTGAAGAACTGATGCTTTCAAATTGTGATGCTGGAGAAGACTCTTGAGAGTCTCTTGGACTGCAAGGAGATCAAACCAGTCAATCCTAAAGAAAATTAACCCAGAATATTCATTAGAAGGACTGATGCTGAAGCTGAAACTCCAACACTTTGGCCACCTGATGCTAAAAGCCAACTCACTGGAAAAGACCCTGATGCTGGGAAAGATTGAAGGCAGGAAGAGAAGGGGGCAATAGAGGAAGAGATGGTTGGATGACATCATCAACACAATGGACATGAATTTGAGCAAACTCTGGGAGACAGCGATGGACAGGGAAATCTGGCATGCTGTAGTCCATGGGGTTGCAAAGAGCTGGACACAACTCAGTGACTGAACAACAACAGCAGAGTAAATAAGGTTTAAGAAGAAATCTGCATTAAATAAAGGAAACATAATAAACTTTTAGACCATTTTTAATACATATTAAATCTCCCTGTCTTATATAATTTCAGTAAAATATGAAGTGTGGCATGAGGAATGGAGTGCTTTGGCCCTTGTTGGAATTTTCTGACATCAGACTTATGTTGTGGAGTGTACGTAATGAGGGGGAAAACAATTTTTATGTAATGACTTTCTTTTCTCTCTTGACCACTGTCAAGGAATGCATTGCTCTTGAAGGAGAGTTCTGGAAAGAGCAAAATAAAGAATTAGCAGGAAATATTAAAAACTATTTAAGCAAGTATATTAAATTAATCTCAGTGCCTATCTGTAGGCCATGTTTTGAGAGGAACCAAATGTTTTCAGAGACCTCCACATTTCTATGAACACTAGATAAAAGCTACAGGTAAAAATCCTTGTATGGTTTCATCTTATAATGTTTTTCCATTTCCTATTAAAAACAAAATGAAAGGCTAACTTCTGGACTGATTATTTTTAGCAACATATACCTTTCTCTGTTATCAAATACATAAGAAATTTTGAACACAAATGAAATTAATGAAGTGTTTCTGATTTTTTTTACTGATAATTCTTTTTTATTCCCAAAGCAAATACTAAGGTTCAGTACATACATGTACACATGTTTGCCAAAGGAATATTGTGCCTTTTATCATATTCCTTGTAATAGAAATAACTTATCCATTTTAGCTACGCATTACATTGATGGCAACCCACTCCAGTATTCTTGCCTGGAGAATCCCATGGACTGTCGCCTGTCCAGCTCCTCTGTCCATGGGGAGGCAAGAGTTGGATACGACTTAGCAACTAAACCACCATACTGAATGATAACAACCTTAGTAATGAGGAACTGCTTATTGATTAGTCTTTTTTTAAACTTATAAACTGAATAAATTAACTCTATTAGATCTTACATCATTTTAATTTTGAATTGCCTCCTTTTGGTGGTACGATAATGTATCTTATCGTACATGGTTTATAATTTATTTCTTTGTGGTTTTGTAACATGCTTCAAGATAAGATTTAACATGCTCATTAGGATTGAAAAAGGAAGGCAGGCTTTTTCTGAAAGAAAGCAAGTCTGACCTGGAACTTTGTTTTGACAAAGAAGACAGTCTTTGCTAGTTGGGTATGTGGAAGATATATTCCACAAACTGAAAGGGCTAAGTTCACAGCTCTAAGGTTTTTAACAAAAATATATTTAAAACACATAACACAATAAAAATAAATAAGTTTTATTTAAAATACTGTATTCAGAAGAAAGTGTTAGAATTAAGAATATTTCCATTTTACCTCCCTTTTCTGAGTGTGTTAGGTTAAACAGATGCTCCTAAGTGGAAAAAAAATCAATAAAACTGTTACAATTAAGGGTCATTTGATAAATCTTGGCAAAGTCTTTTCTTGTGTTCATCAAAATTAAAGTGAGTATAGTGCAGGACTGTAAGGGCTAGGAAACAAATGCTTTTGTAAGTCAAGTAGCTTTTAATTCTTTGTTTTCATTAAAACTGGAGACAATCAAAATATCAGTGTAAGAGCATTACAAATGTTTGCTAGATCATTGCATGCTCTGTTACTAAAAAGTTCAAAGAACTGAGTGATGGCTTAATAATAAAACTCTTCCATTCTATCTTCTTATTGTATAAATATGGGTTCTCAGAGCTTGCTTCTACACAAATAAAAAGAATGCAATTGTTCTTAAATTTATTCTCATTCTAGCATTAAGAAATACTTATCCATAGGTACATGAACTAAATTTTTTTTAAGGTTCAACTCATTAAGATATTGATTTCCAAGATAATTTGTATTTTTGTTCAATAAAATTTAATCAAAATTTATAATACATTCATATTGTTTTGATCAATTGTGAATTAATAATAGTTGTATTGATAATCTAGAGGAAAGTTACTTAATTTTGAGTGTTGACTTATAGAGATATTTTTGTGGCAGAGAAGGATACTACAGATCACAACAGACTTTTAGGCATAAAGCATACTACACTGTAATAGAATTTTTGGAGGAAATAGAATGAGAATATGAGTTGAAGGAGAAAGAAAAATCATGTGAAATCTCCTATTGTTAAAGAAGAATTAGGTTCTTTTTTTACAGAATGATGGAGATATAAAATTACTATGGTGTTTAAATTCTACTGCATACATTTTATAGTGTTATATAATAGCTTTGTTTTTAAATGACTACCATTACAATACGTTGGAAAGAATATCCTTTGCAACTATTGAGATTTTTGAATAATTTTATTTATTAATAGCTGTGCTGTGTCTGTTTCTGTTCAGGCTTTTCTCTAGTTGCAGCGAGTGGGCTCGGAGAAGGCGATGGCACCCCAGTCCAGTACTCTTGCCTGGAAAATCCATGGACAGAGGAGCCTGGTGGGCTGCAGTCCATGGGGTCATGACTGAGCAACTTCACTTTCACTTTTCATTTTCATGCATTGGAGAAGGAAATGGTAACCCACTCCAGTGTTCTTGCCTGGAGAATCCCAGGGATGGCGGAGCCTGGTGGGCTGCTGTCCGTGGGGTCACACAGAGTCGGACACAACTGAAGCGACTTAGCAGCAGCAGCAGCAGCGACTGGGCTACTCTCTAGTTGCGGTATGTGGGCTTCTCATTCTGTGAACAAGAGGCTTCTCCTGTTGTGAAGCACGGACTCCAGGGCATGTGGGCTTCAGTAAGCTCAGCATGTGGACTCAGTAGGTGTGGCGCGGGCCCTGGAGTGTATGCTCAGGAGTGGTGCACAGGCTTAGCTGCTCCACGGCCTGTGGGCTTTTCCCACACCAGGGACGGAGCTCACGTCTCCTGCAATGGTAGGCAGATTCTTTACCACTGGATGACCAAGGAAGCCCGCAACTGTTTAAATTTATAATGAAAAAATTAGATGTCAACTTGGATATCTGGTTCGGTCCCTGGGTCAGAAAGGTGCCCCTGGAAAAGGGAATGGCAACCCGCTCCAGTGTTGTTGCCTAGCAAATCCCCATGGACAGAGGAGCTTGGTGGGCTACAGTCCATCAGGTGGCAAAGAGTTGGACATGACTGAGAGACTAACACTTTTGGATATGTGAAAAGGGATACAGTTCTTCAAAATTCTTTTGAGAATGTCCCTTAAGGGACAATACTGAGTTATAAGATCTCACAATTGGGTTGCCTTACAAAACGATGTTAGCCTGAAAACATCTTCTTGTTCTAAGCACAGCCTTGACTCATGGGTCCGGTAGATTCTCCTGTCAGTGGACCAGGTTCCTTTTGCTTTGTAGTGAACTGAGGATTCATTCTCTCTTTTTCATCTCTGTGAAAGCTGTTTTCTTTTTTTTAATTACTACATAGACCATCTCCCTTCTGTTCGCAATCTTTGTTTAGGCAAAGCTTACTACAATCAATTAGCTTTCTCAGAGAGTAGTCATTCATTCTATCTATCCATCAAAAAATATTTGAGTTTCACACATGATAAATGGATATATTTAGAAAAATGCAAGAAGTCTGATGTAATAGAGACCTGAATTGTTGGTATTAATCTTATCCAAAGCCATCTTAAGAGGTAAGGTTAAGAGATAGTCTAAAAGTCTGCAAACTGGAAGCTCACAGTTCACATGATTTATTTAACATTTATTTGTCCTACATTGTGTTGGACGGTTTTTAAATTAGTTGATAAAATTTAAAAATCAGAAGATTCACATAATCAGTTTTCCAGCTGTTTTAGAGCACCTGTGAACACTGGGCCCACATTCTCACAAGGCAGAAGCCAGTCTGCTGAGACTGAGTTAGCTGCTTGCTGCTCTGTTCGGGCAGGGTTACCTCCTCCGGGTTTGCTGCTGTCCCTACTTTAGTCTTCACAGTATTCAGCTTCACTCATTCATTGCGCCTGCCTGACTAGCATAGGCACTTGAGATTGAGACTTTAAGTTTGGATAGTCTATTATTTTCTCTTGGGTTATTAATAGATGGAGTCTGTGGAAAGCTAAATATTTGTATTGCATTACCGTGGCCCTATTAAAACTGCTTTCAGTAGGTCATACATTTATAGGGTCCCCTCAACTTTCACGGATGGTCACTACAAGAAACAGTGTTGTAAATCCCACTAGTACCCTTTGGGGATCTGGAAGAGGGTATTTCCCTTTACATTGCTATGTAGCTCAGGCAAGGCATTTCGTTAAAGGTTCTGAAAAGCTTTGTTTCCATGGAAGAATTTGTACATTTCTTCTCAAGGACAATAAGAATCTCAAGGACAAGCAACTTATTGTATTTATGTTTTTGCTTTGACTCCAGAAAGTTCTAAGCCAAATTCATGGCTTAACTCTCATGTTGCAAGTCACACCTCATTTCTTGCATATATTCTTGTTCTAACTTCTTCTCTGAATGTTCATCTAATCTAGGCTAATTATTTTCACTGGTCCTCATTTTTTATACAGTATTTACATTTTCTTATTTTATTGTATGTATTTATTGTAAGACATCTCAGACCACACATTTATAATCTTTTCTTGATTTATTTCATCTCTAAATATGGCTGGAGGCTCTATTACATTTTGGTTCTCCTTAGGAAATACCCTGGTTTCAGGTTTGAGTTTTCCTTGTTCTAGTTCCCATCTACCACATATAAAAATTACTCAGTTAAACTATAAGCTTTGCAAGGACTTTTGCGGTGATCCCATAGTTCCCAGCATCCAGTATAGGACTTACTTTCTATATGCTATCTGTTGTGTAGTGACAGTATAATAATGACAACAATAAAAAGTAATTTTTTATTTCAACTCTCTAGAACAAGGGGAATTTTTATCTGTACTGACTCCTGGAAGTCATGTCATCAAAAAGAATGAAAGATCCATGTACAAATAGACTTTACATACTTTATCATAAAAGGAATATGTTATGTAAGACTGGTGGTAAACTTTTTCTCTGGGGATTAGGAGTGGAAAGTGGCTCTGTTTCTTTAAACTTCAAATTAATTTAACTTCACTTATCTTTCTATGAATCCTTATTTAATACCTTGGACATAGGCTACATAAATTATGTACTAGTATAAAGAGAATATAAGCAGTCAAAATTACAAGTGTCTACCAAAAATCTTCACAATTTAATAAAAAGAGAATCTGCAGACACTACTAAGTTTATGCAAGTGTGTGAGTCTGTATATTTCACAGACATAGCAAAATGGAACCTAAGGCCAGATTTATAGTTTGGATGGGCCACATTTTGCTACGAAGAAAACGTTTCTTCTTATTGTTAAGTATGACAAGGCAGGCTGTTGGAGATACTTCATGACTCTATCTTAGCCCCATTCTATGGTGGCTCGGCCTGTGGTCAAAAGCTCAGGGCACTGTTTAATGGCTCTGTCCATGGGATGTGCTCATGGCCACATTTCTAAAGTTAATCACTTGCACTTAATTTCAAGCCATTTTTTACTTTGAAAACCCTGAACGCCTCATTGAGGACAGAACATACAATGTGTGCCAAGCCCTCTGGTTTCAAAGTTCAGATGTTTTTGAGTTATTTGACTGGACAAAAGGTCGAACCATATCTTTCACAGTAGGGAAAGTGTAATTTTCCATGTCTTTATGATGTTTTGAAATGGTTGAAGTGACTTTTCTCCTAAAACTTCTATAAGTAAATAACTTTTACCAGTGGAATAACTCTAATTTTGAGATGCCTTGCTTAAAAATGTTGGAAGTAACCCTCTCCACTCCTATCTGTAATCTATTTTCCAGCAATGGAAGGGAGAATCGAAGGCAACCCCAGATTACAACCTAGATCTTTCATGTTTGGACAAAAAAAAAAAATGGAAAGTTGAAGCTTCTAAAAAGTCTCTCAATTTGTGAGATTACAGCAGATAACCTCAACTCTATATTTTCATATTAGTGTTTCAGCAAAAGTTGATTAGAAAGGCCCTGATGTCAGAGATTACACTCTTGTCCAAGCCTTCATAGGGTCCTGCCATACTTCTCTGTGTTTGCATCTCACTTATCCAGGATCTTACAGTTGACTTCTCTTTTCCACATTATCATCTTTTTTTTACTTTGGTTTCCATACATATCATTATTTCTGTCTCCTGCGTCAAGACAACTGTGTGCCAAGTGAACTGTGTGCCAAGTGAACTGTGTGCCAAACCGACTAGGAATGTGGGCTCAAACTTCTTGCAAGATTTACCTTTGTGGGCTACCATCCAGTAGCTGGTGAGTATTTTTGCGTACTTTGCTCAAAGTTGTTCTGCGTGAAAACTGACCTGCCAGGAGTTACTTAGGCATCCCAATGAAGACCAAACTGCTATAAGGTATGCTTAGGAGAAGGCACACCTCTTAAACCTTGTCTTCCATCCTTAACCCACCCACGTGCCCACAGGTCTAGCTTCCCTTTTGACCCTAAGCAAGTGTTTGAACTTTTGGGACGGAAGTGGGAGGTCGAGTTCATAAGACTGGGCTCAGGACTCTTGATAGACTGACTATTTCTGCCCTTCCCCAGGTCTAGGGAGTGTGTACCTCTGGGTCATTCCTGTTGCGGGGGGGGCGGTCCGGGATTAACCCTATCCCCAAATCAACCTATTTGGTGATTAACAACCTCTAGTACTGTTCTGTTTTTTTCGCGCGTGCACAGTTTTTATTTTATAAGCCTCTTCTCTGAATCGTGGAAGTCTATTCACCATCACTTCTTTGCCCTATTGCCCTATCTTCCAGAGTCTGTTTGGCAAATGACCTCTTCCACCGTTTATTCCACTGATCACCGTGTACGCTGATCAGCTCTTCCCATTTCTGCAGGTCTCTTAGGGGAAACCGCAAAATGCCTGGTCGCTGTCCTCTCTTTCTGGGCTTATTCACGTCCATCAATCAATCCATTAATTTCAGTCCACCTTCCACAGGGCTTCCTCTCGGCCGTCGATCACCTCCTCTCTCCTTACTTAGGGAAGTCTGTCGAGTTGTCCCTGCAAGTCTCTTGCTCATCTCCCCCACGCCCACCCAGACCGGAGGGTCTGTCAGTCGGTCCGCAGACGCCCCGACCGGCTCTTGGGCCTCGACTGACTGGACGTGAGTCTGTCCCGCGCCAGCGTTTCCATCCGTCCCCCGTCTGCCTCCAATTCGGCAGGAACTTTACTCCAGCCGAGAGGGGAAGGGCGGGTGAGCGCTGGTGCGGGTCGAGGCGCCCGCAGCGGGCGCGGGGCGCGGCAAGGGGCGCCGGGCGGGGTGGGCTTGCGAGCGGGCTGGGGGTGTCGCGGGCCGCCCTGCCCTATAAGGGGCCGAGCCGCCTCCGCCGCCGGGCGGGTGCCGGGCGGACCGCGGCGGCGGCGGCGGCGGCGGCGGCGGCTGCTGCGATTGGCTCAGGCGCCCCATCCGGGGACTGGGCTCGGCGCTGCTCGTTCGCCCTAAAGGTACCAATATGGCGGAGGTGAGCAGGGAAACCGGGCAGGAGCGGCCGGGCTGGAACGGGCGCCCGGCGGTCTCCCGCGGTCCCCAAGCCAGCTTGGGGGATCCCAGGCCTTTCCCAGGGCCCTGCGGGGGGCGGCGTGGCGTTGTGGGGCCGCAAGGCGGCGACGGGCGGCGGCGGGGCCGGCCGGGGGGCGGGAGCGGGCGCGGGAGCGGTCTCCCTCCGGGACTAGGCCGCGGCGGCTCCGGCCCCGACCCGGCCGGCGACGGGGTCGGACCGGAGGCGGCGGCCGGCGGCAGCGAGCCCCGGTCGGGGGACGCCGCCGTGCCGTGCCGCCGAGCAGCTTGCGCGGGCCGCTGGAGCCTCCGCGCCGCCTCCCGGGGCCGGGGTGGGTGGAAACCGGCCGAGCCCCCCCCCCACCCCCCCTCCGCGGCCGGATCGCAAAGCGGGGAGCGGGCTGCGCCACTGCCCTGCGGGAGGAGTGTTTTGTGCCCCCGGCCCTTTGGGTCCGGGCTGCGGGCTGAAGGAGTCTCACGCTCCACTTTGCTCCGGCGCGGAGGCGAGCGGGATGCGCGGCCGCTGGGCTTCGGTAGAGGCAAGATTCCCCGCCCCGCAGCCCTGGAGGTGCGGGAGCCCCTGGGGGTAAACGGGGAGGACCAAGACCCTCGACGCTCTCTCCACGGGCTCTCGGTAGCCCCACTTTCCTTCCGTTTAAGGGGGTCGGCAGGGCGAGCGGAGCTGCCCTGGACGTGTCCCCCGGGACTAGTGAGCTGGGGCGGGAGGATGGGGGGCGGGTGGCGCAGCAGAAGCCCCTTGGCAGGAGCCCCCTAGGTCGAGGAGCTCGCTCTTGGGCTCGGGGAGCGACTAAATACTCCGGGAGGATACCACTGTCTCTGGGACTGCGGATCCGCATCTCTAGACGCGGGAGAGAGGATGGGGGGCTTACGCTCTTGGTTTGGGGGCCAGTGTCCGGTTTCGAGCTGGCCTACGCTCGGGGATAGAGGACAGCCCCGGAGTTGGGGCTACCGGGCCCCAAGGGGGTGGACTCGATGCAGGGGGCGAGTCCCTTCCAGGAAAGGGTGTTGCCTTGCGAGGTGTTGTTTGGGGGCCGTGGAGAGCCGGTGGGATTCGGGGGACTACTGAAATGCTAGGATATGGGGGACTGATGCTGCGAGCCGACTGTTCTGGGTTCTGCTTCTCTGCTTTGTAACTTGCTGAGCTCCAAGGGGCGGCTTGGAGTTGCCTGTTAGACACCGGGCTTCGTCCCGGGTCTGCGAGTTTGTACACTGGGGACTCGGGGAGGAAGGCGAGGCAGCCAAGAGGGGCCCGAAGGGGGCCAGGAGCTAGTGGAGCGAAGCTACGTCTTGCACTTTTGGCAGCTGCGGAGGAGCGCTGGGCTCCGCCTCCTCTGCGCCCTGTTGCCGGCGCTGCCTCTTCCCCTGGCTTCGCGATCTAACCGCACGTTTTCTTTTCTCTCCTAGGCTTCTTTTGGAAGTTCGAGCCCAGGTTTGTTCTGTTCTCTTACCTTTTCAGTGGGCCTCAGCGGGTGGTGATGGGGTCCCAAAGATCTATTGCTCAGTTCTTTCAACAAAAATTTGTTTTGCGAATTTTTCATCATTTGTTTTTAAGAGCTTTCGGTGTTCTTTTTGGTAATTAAGTTGTTTGAGGAAGGAACAACTATTCTGTCTCATAATTCCTCTCTCTTTTTCCTTGCATGTTGAAAAAAATACTTTGTTACAAAGCTGCTAACTGACATGTTCTTTTAAAGTAATATATCTAATTCTCACATACCCTGTTTTTAATTTTTCTCCAAGCCTGAAACAATTAATCCCACATCTATCCCAAACTTTCCTCCAACTTCAGCAGTTTAGATTTTAATTTCTTTGACAATTCGTCTCTCTAATTTGTCAGGACTTTGGGGTTGCTTATATTGATATTAATCACTTCTCCCCCATCTCCCCTTATTTTGTCTCATACATTTTTCAAAATTGAGAAATGCCTGTAGATTGTGTTAAATTGAAAACTGATAGGTAAAGCTGGCCTAATTAAAAGAAACACATACTTTCTGAGGTTGGTCATACAGAATTTTTGAGGTGAGACAACATCAGACCATCTAGGACTGTGTTTCTCAACTGTTTTGGTGTCAGAAGCCCCTGTCGGGATCTGATGAAAGCAAGGGACTCTGTTTACAGAACTCTGCATATAATTTGGGGTTTGTGGAACCCCTGAAACCTATCCCATGGTAGAGACCTTTCCTCATGTGCTAAAATGTAAGGAGCTTTGTTTCAGTTTTTCATTCCCTTTCCAGCCCCTTTTTGGCTGCCTCTTTTCCCTCATAGTCTCCAAGAAAAGTGCCTCTAAACTAGTTCAACCCCCTTATTTTACACTGGAGGAGACTTAAATAACTCTGCTGAGAGTTACTTAGTTAATAGCAGAGTCCGGATGGGCTCTCAAGTCTTCAGTTACCACATGTTGCCTTACAGTGAACAGACCATTTTCCTTGCATATTACTCTGTGTATTTAGTCAGTCTTCAAGGTCTCATTTGATTATCATTTAAGGTATAAAACAATTAACACCAAATAGAAGAAATTTGTGGCTATTTTGAAAATAGCTTTTGAAAATAGTCTTTACTTTTAAATTGTTTTTAAGTTTGTTTAATTTTGAGACAGACGTTTCTTTGTTAGAACTGATTTCAGGGAAAGAATATTTATGTACAAAATGCCAAACATCTGGATGATAATAGAAGTTTTCCATTTTGCATCACTGTGTTTAAGAAGTTGCAATCTAAATAAAAAGCAAGAGACGGTGTGATTTTTGGAGTTTAAACAAACTTATAACTTATTTTTAATCAATTAGCCAATTTTTAAGAGAATTTTAGAACCAGAAGAGACTAGAGGTCATCTAAGCCAACCCTATATATTTTACAAATGAAAAACTGGACCCAGGCCCAGAAAGTTTAAATGACTGACCTCAGGTCCCAGAAAGCCAGGGACAGGGCCAAGAGTAGACTCTGAGGCCCTTCCATTTCTGGCCCTTATTGAATGAATGCTTTCCTCAAGGGGAAACCTTGAAGTGAGCCAAGCGATGTGGATTAGGAAGAGAGTAGAGCTCAGCCGTCAAAGAGGTAGAAAAGAAGGAAATGGCAAACTACTCCAGTACCCTTGCCTGGAAAATCCCATGGATGGAGGAGCCTGGTAGGCCACAGTCCATGGGGTCTCAAAGAGTCAGACACAACTGAGTGACTTCACTTCACATTTCCTACCTTACACTTTGGCATACCCCAAAGGTATCCAGGAATTTCTCCAAAAAAGAAAATTCGTACTGGTTGATGTTCTGCTTTTCTGCTGTTTAAGAAGTATTCATCTTTCTCTAAAATTAACTTAAACCACCTATATGTCAATAGATTTTTTAAATCAGCAGGTTAAAATCTTTCAGTGTGTGAAAAATAACATCATAATGCACACCTCCTAAAAACATTTTAGAGAAATTATTATTTTCGGGACTAACGACTAGAGTTCTCTGAACTCAGAGCCAGAAACATTGAATTGTCACTGATTTTGAAAAATCTTTGGTCTAGTTCAGTGCTTTGGTAATGATCTCAATGTCCTTCAGTGTTTGAAGTTTTAACATATTAAAGGTTGAGTAAAAACACATCAAACTTTTTTGTGTTGAATATGCTTCCTTCCAATTCTCCCTTTCTCTACTCTTGAGATTCTGCTGCTGCTTTTCTTTCCCCTCTGAGAGTCATTGGTCTAGTTGAATTACATATTAGAGTAAAACAAATGAAGAAAACTCTGGTTTTCATAAATTTGAACTTATTCTCTTGGAATTATAGATAGTATTCATTTCTCCACTTGGTTTTCAGGGGTATCCTGTTGACTTCAGAATTGCCATTAAAAATCATTCATTGCCATCTCTTTTTGGCCACATCTCAAGGCTTTCAGGATCTTAGTTCCTGATCAGGAATCAAACCTATGCCCCTGGCTGTGGAAGTCCTAACTGCTGGACCGCTAGGGAATTTCCAGGCACTGCCATCTTATAAACAAGTTTGAATTGACCAAAACAGCTTGCAATGGGATGTATCTTCCAAAGCCCATAGATAGGATTTTCTGTATTCCCTTCACATAATCTTAAGTACTTAGTAGTAGTCCACAGAAAGGCATTCTCATACGGGTTAGTTTTGGGGAGCTTGAAATACTGTTACAGACATGAAACGTGAGGTGGTGCCTTTCAAGACTCAGTTGCTGTGTGGCTGCCTCATAGAAACTTGGGTTTGTTCTAAAAAACCAGGTTTCTGTTGTGATTTGAACTTTTATTTGAGAGTGAGAATTGAGTAAAATTAATATTCCCTTGTGAAGTTTTTAGCCTCAGTGTACAGCAGATTCTTGTGAAGTCTTCTATTCATAACCCCTTTGGCATTTTTCTACTGCTTTTAGACAAACGTATTAAACTAACTGATAAGCGACTTTTGTTAGAACATTTTTTTAAAGACCACTCCATTTAAATCACTTTGTTGCTATTAAAAGTCATGTTCTCTTGGATTGGACACCTTATAAAAGTGGTTATAAACTGGCTTTTTTCTTTTGCTGATTTAAATATCTTTTCAGAAACTGTATGGTCTTAACTTTATAGCTTGTGAAGTACATAATAAATGCATTTAATAAAGCTCATATATAAACATTAAAAGGAACTGGCAGTAGAACACAAATTATTTTCTTTTGTAAATAGCCTTATGAACTTGTAAAGTGATTGAGTGTGTTTCTTTCTAGTTGGGTCTTTGTCTTCTGAGGATCATGATTTTGACCCCACTGCTGAGATGTTGGTCCATGACTATGACGATGAAAGAACTCTCGAAGAGGAGGAAATGATGGATGAGGGTAAAAACTTCAATTCTGAAATCGAAGACTTAGAAAAGGTAAAGGTTTTTACTTCAGTACTGGTTGATGTTCTGCTTTTCTGCTGTTTAAGAAGTATTCATCTTTCTCTAAAATTAACTTAAACCACCTATATGTCAATAGATTTTTAAAATCAGGTTAAAATCTTTCAGTGTGTGAAAAATAACATCATAATGCACACCTCCTAAAAACGTTTTATAGAAATTATATATATATATATTATATATATATATTATATATATATATTATATATATAGTTCACAAACTTATAGTGAAGGTTTAATACAAACATAGTAAAAATTTTGAATTCTATTATAAATTATTTTACAACCTATCTTAAATAAAAATGGTATCAGAATGACCTACTGTATAGGTCAGGGAACTATATTCAGTATCTTGTAATAACATATAATGGAAAAGAATCTGAAAAAGAATATATATATTTGTATATAAGAGTATGTACACACACACACACACACACACGTATATATAAATAAGTGAATCACTTGAACGTACACCTGAAACACAACATTGTAAACCAACTATACTTCAATTAAAACAATAGTATCAGCATATTTACTTTTGTACAGAATGTTACTGATTTTCTTATTTTGAAGAATAGCCTAATAAGTACACTTTCATTTAATTTTTAAAAATTATTTTTTATCTCTTAATCTGTTTTTTTTTGGTGGGAGGTGGGGTTGTTCCTTGGTGGCTCAGACTGTAAAGAATCTGCCTGCAATGCAGAAGACTGGTGTTCAATCCCTGGATTGTGAAGGTCCCTTGGAGAAGGAAATGGCAACCCACTCCAGGATTCTTGCCTGGAGAATTCCATGGACAGAGGAGCCTGGCAGGCTACAGTCCATGGGGTAACAAAGAGTCAGACATGACTGAGTGACTAACGCTTCTGCTTTGCTTCCAACCATTTTTAAGTTTATACCAGCACAATGAAGTAGGTACATTTACAGATGAGATTATTGAGATCTAGAGAACTGTAGGAGAGTTCTAAATCCTAGCCCAGCCTCTTGGCATTGTATCACACTGTTTTACTGAATTAGTAATACCCTCTATCCTACCTTCCAGTTATCTTTTAAAAAGTTGGTAGGGTAAATGTAGTTTATAACTTTTAAAACCCCCAATCAGTTTAGGTTCAAATGAACTGATTTTTAAACATATACTTATAACCAGAAACTACAGAGAGAGGCCTCCATGAAAGAGGATTCCTTTTATTTATCTATAAATTAACCTTATTTGCAAATTTCTAATTAGCCCAGAATAACAAATTTTTCAGGAATACTACTGAATTTTTTGTGTTTCTTTTTCTTGAAGAAGGCAAAACACATTCTTGTATGATCTCTTCTGCTTTTGTGAGGCAAAGCTGGGCTGTTATTGCGTTTCTTCCTTCATCTTAACACACAGGCGTCTTCAGGGCCTAGACCCCAGGCTTGCTCCTGAAGAGTTGAAATTTTCTAAAGATGTTCATTTCTTTGACAAATTAATGCAACATGGTTGCAGTTAGATTTAATCATTTAAAAAATCGTATATCTCCTATAAAAGCTGAACAGATTTGGGAATATAGAGGTAAAATTGCTAGGAAATACTCAAGAAGAAAGGTTTTGCCTATTACTTCTTTCAGGGGTGATGACAGTATGTTGCCTGTTGATAAGAAAAGATGCCCAATATTCTCAAGGTCTGCCTTGATATTTTTCAGGCAATTCCTTTCTACTTCTCATGAATGGGTAGCCTAGAATAACTGAGAATTATAATCCAACTAGCATTATCAGTGAACCAGGGATTGTGGTGGGTCATGGGATTGCAAAAATTAGCAGTTTGACAGTGTTTTTGGACTCAAGCAGCTTATGGTCTAGTGTGGGGTGACAAATGGGAACTAAGATTTTTTTGATGTCCTCCGCTAAGAACCATAAAAGCAGTAAGCAGTGAGCGCTATGGGAGAAAGGATTTATGTGTAGTAAAAGATGTTTAGTCTCATGTGGAAGTTCGTGGAAGGCTTCTTCTTACTTCTCTCCTGTAGTTTTTTAAGTCAGGATACTGCTCTGGGCATGAGCAAAAGTCCTAGGTGGTCTCATGATGCACCTTCTTTAATTGTGTGTTTGCTGTTAAAGATAGGGAGACAGCAATCTAGTTACAGCATGATATAAGAAAATAATACAAATGCGCTTTAGCCATGCAAATAGATGTATTGTCACTAAACTAGTATGAATTTAAAATTTCTTTTAATGTGTTAAACATAGTTACTACTTGAGTATGGGTAATCTGGTAGAGATCTATGGACCAGTAAAATTTTGTTTTTCAGATTTGTAGGTTTTATTCTTCCAGAGATTATAGTAATATCTGCTTTAATCTGTGTTTAATGAGTTTTAAAAGAAAATTAGGGAAGATATAGAGAAATAATCAACAGCAAAGAGTTACTTACTTAGCTATTCATAGAAATACCTAGTTTCTATTCCTGTGATTTTCATTTTGTTTAGTAAACTCCAGTAATTAAATCTTTGCTTTGTAATGATACCTATCACTGAATTTGTAGATTCAGAAAAATTATAGGTCTTTAAATATTTCAGCTTCTCTTTAGGCAGTTTTTCTTCTTGGCATTTTGTCACATTCTTGGAAATTGGGACAGAAAAATACAGGTGATTTTTAAATAAATTCTAGTGAAGGCCCAAGTGCTGTGTCCCTGCTCAGAAGGCTCATCCTTCTCTCATTGAGCAAGGCACAAGAAGAACTGTTCTAAGAGTGGCTGACTGCTCGCTCCCTCTGAACTGTGATTATCTATAGTAGAGCATAACTGTAGTGCTCACGTGCATGTGTGCTCAGCTGTGTCTGACTCTTCGTGACCCCATGGACTGCAGCACTCCAGGCGCCTCTGTCCATGGGATTCTCCAGGTAAGAATGGAGTGGATTGCAATTTCCTACTCCAGGGGATCTTCCCAACCTAGGGCTCGAACCCATGTCTCTTGAGTCTCCTGCTTTGGCAGGTGGATTCTTTACTACTGAGCCACCTGGGAAGCCCATAATTGTAAATGTGATCTCTATTCTTTATTGATGTTTAATGAAACGTGAAAATAAAAGAAATAATAGTTAGAGACACATATTTAAAGAGTAAGGATCATTTTACTTTTAAAGAAATTTAAAATTATTTGTGTACAATTTAAAATAATGTATTAATCTTATATTATGCAACAGTGATTCAAATGTTGGTACATGGTAACAGTCCTAGGGATTTGATGTTCATGTTTTAAAAAATTAGAAGTTTTTATGCTTATAGTAAATACATTTGATAGTTTATAATCTATATATGCCCTTTATTTTGGTTCTTAAAAATTTTTAGTATGTTGTATGTTATGGAAAATAAAAGAGGTACAAAGTTAGTTTTCTTATAGTGGCACTTTGGTAAGTATAGAGAATAGATTGTATGACAAGATTTTAGTTACCAAAAATACTAAAATAAGGTTTGTGTTATATTGTACTATTTTTTAATTTATTCATGTTATTGTTTCCTGATAGGTTTTAATTAATAATCCTAGAATTAGACCTAAAACTTTTTCAAAAGTAATTTACATTCCTGCTTTCATTAATATAGAGATTTCTACTCTGATTTTCATTGTAAATTGAGAGAAGTAGAAAAACGTCTTTTCTACCATTTAGCCTTGGGTTTAAGTCCTTATTTATTTGTTTTTAAAGCATTTTAGAAAGTTACATGTATTCTGTTTTGCAGCCTGTATTTTAAGGTATCAGACTGGTGTTATATTAAAATTAGTTTCTCCCTCACTTAGACAATGTCATCGGCCCTATCTAGCAACGCTGTCAGGTGTGTCAGAGAAATACTAGCATTATTTCCTTGCTTAGAGGCCTTGTTGATGGTAAGATGTACTGTAGATTCAAAAAATAGCATAGATGGGAGCAGAGAGGAGCCTTGCTATGAGAAATCTGTACATTGGTAATAGGATGCATCCTGATTTCTGGTATGTGAGGCTGTGCATCAGAGGATTAAGGAAATAATGTGTTTTTCTGTTTACAGATAAGGAGATAGAGATGAGAGGGGTTAGGTGATTTGCCCACAGTAGTAGTTAACAATTAGGGAGTCCTCTGTCTCTAAATCGGAGAAGGCAATGGCACCCCACTCCAGTACTTTTGCCTGGAAAATCCCATGGACGGAGGAGCCTGGTAGGCTGCAGTCCATGGGGTTGCTAAGAGTCGGACACGACTGAGCAACTTCCCTTTCACTTTTCACATTCATGCATTGGAGAAGGAAATGGCAACCCACTCCAACCCACTCCAGTGTTCTTGCCTGGAGAATCCCAGGGACGGGGGAGCCTGGTGGGCTGTCATCTCTGGGGTCACACAGAGTTGGACATGACTGAAGCAACTTAGCAGCAGCTGTCTCTAAATCATGTGCTCTTCCTGTTAGAAATCCTTCAATTTATAAAACAGTTCATTTATAATAAGTATGACTGCACTTAAATGGTACCCTTGAAATTTAAATAGATTCAACAAAATGCCGTAGAAATAAAGTCCTCATCCCTAGAATATGGTGCTAGATCAAACTTCTGAGTTGATCTCAACACCATGGATCCTTAGAGACTTGGAGATTTGCTAATGCAATTTTGAAAACATTGCTTCTGTGCTTCAAAGGACTAAGTGATTTATTAATAGGCTCTAATAAAAAGCTCATTTGTAAAGTACTTCAGAGACTGGATTAATCTTTTCCAGTTTTGCTTTAGTACAAAGTCTTAGTACAGATAATTTCTGTGTTTTAGCACCAGCCCCTTCTCAGGGTCATTGTAGTGTCATCCCTTGACTGTTATAATGAGCTTTCCACTAAGATGGCCACTTCCTCCTTCAACAGATGATCATACTTGTATCTTTATAGAGAAAGTAGAATTTTCATGAATAACTGCTCAGATCTTCTGTTTGCCCCACACATGCAAACTTAGCTTTTATGCTTTTTCTTTGTCCCCTCTCATTCCAAAAGTATCATCCACATTCCAGGCTCTTCCTGAATTTTCATTCTTTTAGTCCTCAGTTTATTCTTCTGCCCACCCCACCCCCCCACCCCCACCCCCACCCCCCGCTTTTTTTAATTTCAATGTGGAATCCTACTGATACATTTCTCACATTTGGAAATTCTCCTTTGACCCTGTGTTGCCTTCTTCATTCACCTTTTATAATATATGTATTGTCTCTCCACTCATTCAGTCCTCAGCTTTGCTTCTCCCAACAGATTGTAAGGTCATCAGTAATTCCTGATTGACAAATACAAAGAATTCACGTCTCTCTCTGTCTAGCTTTATCTCTCTTTGATATTTGACCTGAGTGACCATCTGTGGTTTCTCCATTTTTGCTTCTTCCTTAACTTAATAATCCTGCATTTTCTCTTAGTTCTACTTCTACCCTCTGACATCTCTCTCCATTGTATTTATGGGCTTTACTTTATTTACCCCTATTTTAATTGATGAATATCATCAATTAAACCCTGTACCCCAGGGTTCTAATTTTTGTCTTTCTCACTCTCTCTGCCTTTTCTGGATGACTCATTCAAGCCCATTGCTTCAACTTCACCTTAAACCATCATCTACCATCCCACTTGTTTGTCTTTTGTTTTGGTCTCATAATTGCACTGTAGCTATTTAACCTTCTCAGGCCAGAAATGGGCAATCAACTTAGACTACTGTGTTATCTACATTCCCTCTATCAAGTAAGTCAAGAAACAGATTCTTATTTCTTAATTTTGCTTGGATAATTCCCTTCTTTAATTTGGGCTCTTATTCTTCTACTCCCCCAGGACATTATTTTCAGAATGAAAATCATGTCCAAAATTTTCCAGATGTGTCCCATTGCCTATAGGGTAGTATATCTGAAAACTTCTTCTAATAAAACATAGATCCCCTTCTCTTTACTCTCCCTGAGTGAGCTCATCTACTCCTGTGGCTTTAAATATCATCTAGATGTTAATGAATGCCAGATTTATATCTTTAGCCCAGCCTGATCCTCCGAGCTCCAGGCTCTCATCCAGCTTGACTTTTCCACTTGGATGTTTCATAGTCCTCTCAAACTTAACTTGTGACAACTGCAGAACTCCTTAATTCCTTCGTCAGCCTTCCTGTCCTTTAGTCTTTTCTGTCTCAATAAAAGTCACCACCACCACCTAATTGCTCAGATAGAAATCAGGGGAGTTGTCCTTCTTTCTCCCTTTTACTCCATAGTCCGTTTGATTCCCACCTCAGAATGTATCTCACCTATTTGCTTGTTTCCAAGTCTGTATCACTAACCCAGCATGAGTCTCCCAAGTGATCTCCCTGCTTTTCTCTTATCTCTCCACCTTCCGCAATTTTTCTTCATACAGCTGCTCAGGATTTAAGAAGAAGTAAAGTCATGTCACTCTAGTTTTATAAGTCTCCAGTGGCTTCCCATTGCCTTGGGAGTAAATTCCAAGTTTCTTTGCCGAGAAGCCTTTCGCGATCTGCCTCTGTTTCTCTTTCTAATCTCCTCTTGAACCCTGCTTCACTCTCCTCTTCGTGTTCTGGCCATTGGCTTAGTGGAAAACCACAGTCAGGCCTCAAGTGTGTTGTTTCCTTTGCCTGGAATGCTCTTCACAGGATTGATTGGTCACTTCTCAGATTTCGGCCCTCAGCTGAAGGTCACTTGTCTTCCTCTGCAACCCCACGACAATGGGCTCTCCACGTAATTCTGTATCTCAGGACTGTTTCTTTTGCACTCATGATAATTGGCAGTTCTGCATTTGAGTATTTTCAGTATCCTCCCTCGTCTGTAAGTTGTAGAAGACCTGTGTTTCATAGCACCACCTGCCTCCGGGCAGTCACTACTCAGTCAGTGTTTCTGATGACAAGCCACAGGTCCCTAGTATACAAGCCTCATCTGTTAAAAGCTTTTTCGTCTTTCAAGACTTCTCTCAGTCATTATCCTCTGTGTGACACTTCCCTATCGTATGCTATTAAATCCTGGAGTGTAGGTCTTCCTTCCCACCATTTCATAGCACCAGTTCCAGAATTGATTATTGCAGCTGTCATGGTGTTTTATAATTGTTAACTTATCAGTTCCTTCCACCAAGACTGAATTCCTTGAGAGCAGGAATTTTTTTGGAAATTTTCTTTTTCTATAGCTGGTAGTCTTCCACACAGTTCCTAGAACCCATTAAGTGCTATATTGATGGTAAGGTGGACTATCAGTGCATGATGAGTGAAAATTGCCATCTCCCCAGTACATGGAGGGAATCTGAAACTTTAAAGTTTTAGAGAAATACCGCTAACAGGTGGTTGGCAAAGGCTGCAACCCAGTCTCATAAGTAGTGTGAATGAAAGGGAATGGGCTGTGTGGACTTTATAAGGAGCAGGACCAGAGAAATTCTCATCGTGGTTCTGGCACCTTCAAGGCATTCTTCGGAGAAATAATTCATGGTTTTCCCATGGCATGGGTTAACTTCTGTTCATCCTGACCATACAGCTTAATTTGTGCTGAATTTGTCCATGCTTCCGAAGCAGTTTTGACTGATTTCAGTTCCAAGCTGAAAAGATTTCATGGATGGCATGGTCATTGGAAAGGTGCTTGTCTCCTATTGCAAATTTACAAGTTAGCCTTTTGTCATATACCTTATTCTAAGCTCATAACATGAACCTGTTTCATTCAGGCATAGTGCAGAATGTAAGTTCTAGACTGCAAAAGTGTGTTAGTCACTCAGTTGTGTCTGACTGTTTGCGACCCCATGGACTGTAGCCCACCCAGTTCCTCTGTGCCTGGAATTCTCTGAGCAAGAATACTGGAGTGGGTTGCCATTTCCTTCTCCAGGGAATCTTCCTGACCAGGAATCAAATCCAGGTCTCCTGCTTTGTGAGCAGATTCTTCACTGTCTGAGCCACCAGGGAAGCCCAGCTATAAAAGTGAGGGCCAGTTCTTGGGGTCTCCAGAACCTGTGTCCCCTGTGGGCTGTGGGCAGCGTCACTGGTCCTCCATAGCTCGCTGTTGTGGTCAACTGGGCGTATTTTGCATACTCTGCTTCACATTTTCATGCTGTTTGCTTCATAAGTTAGATGTGTTTTTTTAAGGGGAAAACTGAACCGTGAGCAAGTTTTAAAAGCAAATCTCTTTATAGATGGACATAAACATCTTCAAAATATTTAAGAAATTAGCTAGTTCATCGATGTATGGGTTCATAAAATTTTTTTTTATTGGAGTATAGTTTCTTTACCATGTTACATTAGTTTCTACTGTACAGCAAAGTGAATCAGCCAGACATATACATGTCTCCCCGCTCTTTTGGATTTCCTTCCCATTTAGGTCACCACAGAGCACTGAGTAAAGTTCTCTGTGCTGTACAGTAGGGGTGTATCATTTTGAAGTTATTTAAATGATAGTTATAAATGGTTCTATGCACTTTGTGGTTGAATTAAAATATTTTTAAAAAGGAAATACAGCACTTATTTTCAGATTAGTGGAGGGGAAAAACAGTGACTGCCTCTATATGGCTTCGCATAAGCATTCAGAACACAGGCAGCACTGCAGCGAGTATGTAATTTTATCAAAGCAGCATCGCCAGTAAGAGAGCTAGAGTGCCTGGAACTCAGATGCAGAACTAAGCCCCAGCTTTCTCATCTGTAAGCTGGTGGTAATGCAAACTTCATCAGAAAGTTGTGGGGGAAAAGATAGCTAGTAGAGAATGTAGATACAAGTAGTAGGAATATCAAAGGATAACTGTGTTTTGAACATTGATATATAAACAGTAGTGTTCATAAATGTTCAGCCAAGGTGCCTTATTAGGTATCTTCCTATTAATACAAAGAATAAATCAAGTGGTCAACTGTTAATTGCAGGGAAACAAGCTAAAAATTATATGAAGTCATTCTTCAAGGTGAATATAGTAATGAAAAGTGGAAGAAAAAGTATGCCCTAAAGCAAATATTTGACAAAGTCTTTAAAAAGTAAAATGATGCTGGAAAATGAAAACTAAGGTGTTAATTGCTAGATTTTTGTTCATATATTGATTACAGCTCTTAGCATTTGATCCTGTTTTCTGTATATTGTACAAAAAACAAAACTAAAACTTGGTTTTTGATTTGGTGCTGCTCTTTTGATATATGTGCTTTGTGAACATTAATGGCATCGTGGTTTATCTGCCGTTCAGCATTGTGGCATCTACTGAGTTCATGTTTGTTCTCTGGCTTGAATAGGAAGGAAACATGCCTCTAGAAGATTTATTGGCATTCTATGGCTATGAACCTACAATTCCAGCTGTTGCAAATTCCAGTGCAAATAGCTCCCCAAGTGAACTTGCAGATGAACTACCAGATATGACACTAGACAAAGTAAGTACAAGCATGTAGAAGAATTCCAGATCTATTACCATTGACTGCTTTTATTAGTTTCTTTAAAGTACTTTGTAATTCTGAATTGTAAACTTCTTGTGGACTGTTGCTCTTGTCATTTTGGTGACTGATTTGAATATTGTTTGGCTTTGATCTCACTACTTTAAAACTAGTAATAACTTCATAATAATTTGAATGTTAGAGTTTTCTTCCATAACTTTTTATCTTTCCTGTGTAGCTGTATTATATCTACACTTAGATTTTGCCCTAACTTCTTTTGATCCTGTGGACACATGAATGCATTGATTAATAGATCCCCAGAAGTTTTCAAACAAGCTGGCTTAGGCATGGAGAGGTTGGAGAGAAGTTCTGTTTTCTTGGGCTCTGGGAGTGACAGCGGCCATAGCAGCCAAGACCTCAGTGGTACGTCTTTAACATAGGCTGGTTGTAGGGGTGGCCAGTCCCTGGTGAGAAAAATTCATAGTCATGGTCTCTGCTGATGGATCCCTGGGAAGCTTTCCTCGACTTTCAGGTCTTAAGCAGGGAGAGGAATCCACATCTTGGAACCTCTTCCTGTGAGTTGTGTTGTCTCCACTTTTCAAAAGTGATGTTAATGTACCAAAGACCTTAATGGCCATAGGCATTCAGCAAATATTGAGTGCCTACTGTGTGCCAGGCACAAGGATGACTATATACTTACATAAAATTAATTCAGAACTGTTTCTTTCAAAATTATATCGCTAGTCTGAGTGGTACATTAGTTGAACTTTTTAAAGTTATTGAAAGAGTGGAGTTTGGAGACTTTTGTTTTAGTTATTTAAGTTGGCAGAAAGTTAATTTTAACTTTTAACTGCTTAGAAGTAAGATTATTTTTGTTGTAAGTTCACTAAAAATTTGTCACTTCAGATAAATTCTCTGTATACCCACAAATTGGGTAGATTGTTTGTTATATCATAAATATGTAATAGTATGGATCATTAGATATTATATATACTTAAGTAGTAAATGTTATTAAATAATTATATACATGAAGTAAATTATAGAATTTCAAATTTACTTTTCTCAAACCTGAGGCTTCAACTATTAATAGTTCTTAACTGTATTATAATACCATCATGTTTATGAATAATGTTATCAAGATTTTTTTTCAATATTGATGGGATATAATTATTTCTAACCCTAGTGTTGCATTCCTCTTCTTATAGGAGGAAATAGCAAAAGACCTATTGTCAGGTGATGATGAGGAAACTCAGTCTTCCGCAGATGATCTGACTCCATCTGTGACTTCCCATGAAACTTCTGACTTCTTCCCTAGACCTTTACGATGTAAGAAATCCAATCATTACTGAGTAGTAGTAGTAGCACTGATACTCTGGCTTGAGTACATTTTGTTACGTAATATAGTTTTCATAAGAATATTTTAAGTGTTTTACTTAATTGAAATAAAATACTATTATAATCTGAATAAGATTATAACTTTTTTTTTATTGGGAGAGATGTAAACTAATATGCTGTTTAAAAATGAAAGCATTTGTTTGGTTTTGCAAAGCTGTTTTCTTTCTCAAGACTCATCTGTTGCTAAGGCAACCAGTCTTGGTTCAGCCATGAAATTTTATAGACATTTTTTAGGTTTCTGTTAAAAAGCTCCTACTTTCCTGGTTTTGAAAATTGCTATCAGTTGCCAACAGTATTTTTGTAGTTTTAGTGATTGATTTAATGCTTTCCTTTTAATTCCTTGGTGTTGTCTTTTAATGTATATCAGCAATATTTAAAAGGTCTTTGGACTGAAATAATTTCTTACATGCAGTTTTGCTTATTTCTCAGGTATTTTTATGGTTGAAGAACTGTTCAGTTAACAAGTTCCAATACAATACACTTACGTGTGCAAAAAGACTATTTTTATGAACTCATTGTGCTGCTCTGTGATTGTCTCTCTCTGGATTAATGTAATCAGTGTAGTCCAGGGCTCTGCTTTCTCCTCTTGCCTTTCCAAACTGTATGATCGTACACCAAATAATTATAATGATAACAAGCATTTTCTTCATGTTTTCAATGTCTTAACTTGTGTAAAAATGAGACTAGTACAAGAAGTTTAGTGTATTTGTGCCGATCTCATTTACTCTGCAAATTTTTATCACAAAATATCAGCCACTCTTTCAGGTGCTGCAAAGAAAGGCAACAAAACCCTTTTTAAAGATTTAATTTTCTTCTTTTAAGCAAATACTACGTGTGATGGAGATAAAGACTCAGAGGTTGAAGATGTTGAAACAGACAGTGGTAACTCACCTGAAGATCTGAGGAAGGTATGTTAAGTTACCATTGCAGCTTTACATCATTTGGCTTAAAGTAGCTTTTAAAAACATTTCTGAAATAATTTAAGGTAATTTTGCAAGATAACTTTAGACTTGTAGTAACTGATGAATGAATTGGAACTTTTTTCCCAGTATTTATTTTTATAATAAGTTGTTTCTACTTCTAAATTTTTCTGAAGGAAATAATGATTGGTTTACAATATCAAGCAGAGATTCCACCTTATCTCGGAGAATATGCTGGTAATGAGAAAGGTAAGAAAGGCTTTTAATTTTGATAATATTTGGTAAGCCAAGTTATCTCTCAATATGTTTATTTCAGTACCTGATTATATACTCATCTTGTGAATGTAAAGATAGATTTGGAGTAGGGGAAGAGTTAGCCTGACTTAGGAATAATGTATCAGAATTAACCATGAGACTCAGAGAACCGCTGCCCACCTCCTCCGTCCCCCCGCCTCTTGTGGTGCGGCTTAGTGTGCTACGCACCTGTTAAAATAGTGGAGCTGCTCTTAATGTACAGCTCTTTGGCCTGCACCCAACTCCAGTGGGAGCTGGTAGCACTGTATCACCCGAGATAATGAAAACAGAGGGATAAAATCTTTTGGGGAAGAAATGCTTAAGAAAAATGAAGCTGGAAGAAGTTCCCTTGCCCCAGCCCTGGAAGGATAGAATGTAAGGATTCAGGGCTTCCCTGATAGCTCAATTGGTAAAGAATCTACCTGGAATGCAGGAGACCCCGTTTGATTCCTGGGTCAGGAAGATCTGCTGGAGAACGGACAGGCTACCCACACCAATATTCTCAGGCTTCCCTTGTGGCTCAGCTGGTAGAAAATCCGGCTGCAATGGGGGAGACCTGGGCTTGATCCCTGCGTTGGTAAGATCCCCTGGAGAAAGGAAAGGCTACCCACTCCAGTATTCTGGCCTAGAGAATTCCATGGACTGTATAGTCCATGGGGTCACGAAGAGTCAGACGTGACTGAGCGACTTTGACTTCACTTCAAGGATTCTGCTGCTTTTGTTACACACCCCTATTTAAGTGTAATCAGTTTTCCTCACATTTTTGATAGATTCTAACTATAGCTAGTTCTGAAAATGTGGATGGATGAGGTGGTGGGAAGTAAAAATCCAGGTACACTTTCCTAGCACAACTTGGAAACCACATAGATTTGGCCCTGGGCAGAGTACATGTTCAGCAGCAGCCAGTCCTCAGATGAGACATGATGGAGGTGATATTTGCTCAGTTCTGCACCTTCAGAAAGGAGCATATACCTTCTCTCTCTTAAGAGGAGATAAACTCAAACTATTTTACCTATTTAAATTTTGACCAAAGAATAAAGAAACTGGTTCCAGAAGCTTACCTCAAAAGTTCAGTCTGATTCCTTCATAGGCACACTTTATTTTTAATTTCCAGCTCATTGGGAGTAGTAGTGCCTGCCTTACACAGTTGTGAGTGTAAAGCACTTATTATGGTCTCCGCTATATAGTGAGCTCTCAGTAAATTACTTTCATTAGCTATATTTAGTAATTATTATACACTTAAAGAATGGATTGAAGTTGGAGCAATGGGATAAATACTTGGGCCATCTGTGTGACTTTATAGTGTGGAGTGGAAGCTTTGAGAATGGCAGCAGTGTTTACATTAATAAAATATACAGTTTGTTTTAGTGATGTTTGCCTATTAAGTATGAGCTTATTTAAAAGGTGGAAACTTTGCTTCTCTTACTGTTTACCATTCTTTTCCATTTTTCATCAGTATATTAAAGGGAAAATAGATCTTTCCTAGTTATTTCATTACTGGCTGATATTTTTATTTCTGTTGGTTTATTTTCATTTTTTTGCAATTTTTAACCTCTAGACATTTCATAGAGTCATTTAGGGAGTTGAAGAGAAATTTTCGGTAAAGTTATTACTGAATTTACACAGGTTACTTTTACCCGCTCATTAGAAGAATGTAAGATACCACTGCTGGGTTTTATATTAGACTACTTAGAAAAGTCTCCATTAGACTACAGAGAAAGCCTCTAATTTGGTAAATCCAACCACCAAAAAAACTTGCTTGCTTTAGTCACTGGAATACTTGATCCTTAATAAATTTAAAAAAAAAATTGTTTTAAACCTTTATTGATGAAAGACTCAGCTTGCCAGATGATCAGATGACCAGGGTCTTCAAAGTTAGTTAACTTGTATAGGAAGAGGGAGAACAGTTTGTGTACATCTTGTAGCGTGTTGATGCATTTAACATGTTAATGGGATGTTCTCTATCAGTGTATGAAAATGAAGACCAGTTGCTTTGGCGTCCTGGTGTGGTTTTGGAGAGCAAAGTTAAGGAGTACCTTGTTGAGACCTCATTAAGAACTGGAAATGAAAAAATAATGGATCGGATTTCTGCAGGAACACATACAAGGGACAATGAACAGGTATACATCAATTTTTGTTGAAGTAGCAGCTAACTAATGTAGTATCTTCTTAATATTCTTACATTTGATTAAAACGTTTTTAATGTATGAACTGGCTGTCTCTTTCTGATTCTAAAACTTGGAAGATACTGGTTTAAAAAAACCCCAGGACCTAATGATAACCGTTCTGTGTTATTTCATGTCTTCTGGCTTTTTTTCCTTTATACACACATATATTGTACTTTAGATACCATTTTGTATCCTTTTAATCCCTTAATCTCATTTTATTTGCTATTTAGATTTCTTTAATAGTTCATTCTTGGTGACTGTATATTCCATCGTATATTTAGACATTCTCTATGCTTGGACTTTGAGATTTTACAATGAAGTTACTTCTTGGATTATTCTTGAACTTTATTAAGGAAGTGGTTAAAGTTAATGTCTATTAAGTGTGTATAAATTTGCTTTAGGGTATCTGTTAAGTACTGTGTACTTGTAGGTGCAGAGCAGTCTCCTGAGGGTATGTGGGATAAGCGTAGGAGTATGGCTTATCAGGGTTTTTTCTCTCTGGCATTGTTTTACCCCTCTCATATACCTTTTCACTTGTTATTGCTAGTCTAGTTAATCTTGATTAATGGGTGCCCAGAGATAGGTGGACTCAAACTTGAATTTCCAAATAACATAGAGAAGCCATACTAGCTGAACTTAAGAGCAGTTTTGTCAGCTGTCAAAAGGAAATCCTGTTGGATTTTTCTACTGATATTTTGTTAAAACTGTAAGTTAATTTTGGAAGAATTAGTACCTTTAAAACATTAAACCTTCTATTTGAAGAGCATGATCTGATTCTCTGTTTATTTGATTTTTTTTAATCACTTGAATGTTTTTGTTTAAATATCACATGTGTCTAATTGATTCCTCATTGTCTTGAAATGTGTGTGTGTATTTAGCTTTGTAAATGGGATCTCTAGTATATTTGTATTTGTATATTACTGATTTAGAGAAATATATAGATTAACATTTTTTTTCTCAAGCTATTGAAACTAATTTAGTATAATGATTTTTCAGTTGTTTCTCTTAGGTTTTCTAGTCTTAAAATTATTATTAAATTAGACTTTTATTCCTTCCTCACCGTTATTATATCTCTTATTCTTATTATATGTCCTACTACATTAGCCATAACTCTGAGAGACTTTTGGTAGTAATGGTGGTTTGAGGCCTGCTTTTGTTGAAAGAGCTTCCTAGGTGGCCCAGTGGTAAAGAATCCTCCTGCCAATGCAGGAGACACAAGAGGTTTTTACATTAAGCATAATACCAGCCATGGTTTGATGCCGGCTGTTTTCTTAGAATAAGATAATATCTAGCTACTTATAACTATTACACTTTTTGTCTTTTTAAAAATAAAAATAGGTACTGATTTATTTGAAGCTTTTTTAGCAACTGTTGAGATTGTTTTTAATGGTTGATTATTGATGTATTGATTATTAACCTATTAATGTGTTAATAGGTTTAGTCATATACTTGCCTTTCTTGACACGTACTTGACAAAGTAGATTATTAGTTAACTTTCAATTGAGTTCTGTCTGCTGCTATTTAGTATATTCATAATTCGAAACAGATTTAATGGGAGGAAATTCTAATTTTTAAAAAATGGTATCTTCCATAGTAGATGGAAATAACTAAGACCGTTATCAACTCCAGTCATTAAAATATCTATCCTTCTACTCTAGGCCTGCTGCTGTTGTCTTTTAGTAAAACTCTAAAAGTCAGGGAGTAGGTGGTAACAAGAGACAAGACCATGAGTCTTAACATAAACATTTAAAATAGGAGAATTCTACCAGCTCAGAAGATCTAGCAATTAAAAAAAATAAAAAAAGCGAGGAATGATACTGGTAGATGACTTCTGAGCAGTAGAGTGAGAATGAAAAAACTCCTGGGATACCAGAGTCAGTGTATACTGCTGCTAAGTCACGTCAGTCGTGTCTGACTCCGCGTGACCCTATAGACGGCAGCCCACCAGGCTCCCCCGTCCCTGGGATTCTCCAGGCAAGAACACTGGAGTGGGTTGCCATTTCCCTCTCCAATGCATCAAAGTGAAAAGCGAAAGTGAAGTCGCTCAGTCGTGTCCGACTCCCAGCGACCCCATGGACTGCAGCGCACCAGGCTCCCCTGTCCATGGGATTTTCCAGGCAAGAGTACTGGAGTGGAGTGCCATTGCCTTCTCCTGAGTCAGTGTATAGGATAAATAAAATGTCTAAGCAAACATACGCTTCAGATGTCCTAAAATTAGCATTTCAGCTGGTATTTGTCAGGATTCTTAAAATGCACATGTTTTTGTTTGTGTGTGTGTTTGTTTTGAATGCTGCTAAGTATGAACTTCTGGTTAATTTTGTTGAATATTTTTTTTTCTCTTTCCCCTAGGCATTATATGAACTTCTCAAGTGTAACCATAATATAAAGGAAGCAATCGAAAGATACTGTTGCAATGGCAAGGCATCTCAAGGTAAGAAGCACTTGCGATCAAGAGAGGGAAAGGACAGGGGCTGGTCTTTGGGACCAGAGTAAGCAAAGTATCACAAAGGATGGCGTAGTCTTGCCACACTTTTGTGTAAGATCCGTGTGCATCTTCATGGCAAGTAATTTTTCCTTTTCTTGCCTTCTATTTTTAGACTGGCCAGAGATTGTTCAAATATAAATTAGTTACCCCCCTGTCACCTCCAGAACAAAGCAGACCCCAGAGATGACAGTATATCCAAAGTAATTAATAAGAATGATTTTATGGTTTCATTGGGGGAAAAAGTTGTTTTTTCTTTCTCAAACCAGACAGGAAATGAAAAGGAGATTAAAAAATTTAAAAAGAAACATATAATATATTCCAAACATGTATAGTAAACATGCAAGAAGTATATTTTTAGTAATCATGTAACTATTATTATAGTGCTTAGGTTTTGATTTGTGTATGTCAAGGAAAATGGTTAACTTTAATTTCAATATTTTTGTCATATAAATGGATTGCATGCACCACAGCTTTCATTAAGTATGTAGAGTGAAATAATGCTTAATAATATAATATAAATAAACTTGGAAAAATATAAAAGCTGAAAACAATGCATCGAAACTTGTGGATGAAATAGTCTATTGAAAGGTTTCCTTGTAGTAGCTGCTTTTCTGAAAAAATTATTTTAAGCTCTCAAAACTCTGAAATGCTAAGTGCATTTAATTTTTCTTTAGTTCAAGGTTTCTAAGATTTTCTTTTTCAGTCAAACTGTTTTTCACCTTTGTGGTGGACTGCTGTGAATGGCTTTGGGGACCAGGCCTCCACTGTGAGTGGGGCACTTCAAGTCTCCTCTGCTTCAAGTAGATTTAATGCATCAGTATTAATATCTGCTGGGAAGTTGAATGGGACTTAGTCTTTTGAGAGCATAAGCTGTTTTTTATTCCTTTTATATTTCTGCAGTATAGCACTCTGCAAATTGACTTTAAATAAATATGTGTTGATTATTTATGGTCTGTAATTAAAAGAGACCATAAATGATTTTGATGTAAGACTGAAGTAAGGCTTTTCTTTCCATAGAGGAAATAGCATTTTATTTTTTTCTAATTAAAAATGCTCATTGTTTTTAAAAAAAAAATCAGAAAAACAATGAACATAAATTGTAGGGAAAAAAATAAATTCTTGTCTCATTATACAGAGAAAAAAACCCAATGTTTATATTTTGGTAGTCTAAATTTTTTTAGTTAGGATTAAGGACTTGTATGTGTGTGTGTGTAGAAGTTTATAGTTTTTTATTAGGAAACCATACTGTAAGTAAATTAGTGATTTGTATATATGAGTTTTGAGGCCAATTTATTTTGTTTTAAATTTTCTTTAGAAGGAATGACTGCATGGACAGAAGAAGAATGCCGGAGCTTTGAACATGCACTCATGCTTTTTGGAAAAGATTTTCATCTTATACAGAAGAATAAGGTAAGTTAGACAAATTAGACATAAACAAACAGAAAAATTGCTTAGTGATTACAATGAATATAAGCAACTAATTTATAAGTCACTTGGGTCGGGGGGGGAAGCTATAACTTGTTAATGCTCCCATGCTATTAACATATTGGTTACTTTCTGATCAGTCTTTCTGTAAATTCAATGTCATGTCATCTAGTCGCTCAGTTGTGTCCGACTGTTTGTGACCCCATGGTCTGCCAGGCTCTTCTGTCTATGGGATTCTCCAGGCAAGAATACTGGAGTGGGTTGCCAGTTCCCTCTCCAGGGGATCTTTTCGACACAGGAATTGAACCCATGTCTCCTACATTGCAGGCAGATTCTTTACCATCTGAGCCACAAACCCAATACTGCTCTCTGAAATATAAAATCTTTAAAAAGCAGTAGGCCTAGAATATTGAATAGCAATAGACATTGAATATCCAGTTAAATATTTCAGAATTCTAGTTTCCTTAGGACAAAAAGAAAGTATAAACAAATCATATTTTAATGAGAGATAATTATCTCAAGCTTTTTAGAATATATACACACTTTTAAAAAAATTGACTTTATTTTTTAGAGCAGTTTTAAGTTCATAGCCAAATTGAGAAAGTAGAAGTCCCATGTATTTCCTGCTCCTGCACATACATGGCTTCTTCCTCCATCAGCATCCCACACCAGAGTGGTATATTTGTTACAGCTGATAAATCTACATTGTCATATTTTTATCCCCTAAAGTTTATAGTTTACATTGGGATTCACTCTTTGTGTTATATATTCTATGGATTTTGAAAAATATATGACAATACCTATCAACCACTGTAGTATCCTACAGAATAGTTTCAGTGACCTAAAAATTGTGTCATATACTTGGAATCATACAGTATGTAGCCTTTGCAGATTGGCTTCTTGACTTAAATAATATGCATTTAAAGTTCTTCCATGTTTTTTTGTGGCTCATTTCTTTTTATCACTGAATAATATCCCATTGTATGGATGTATCAGTTTGTTTATCCATTTACCATTTGAAGGACATCTTGATTGCTTTCAAGTTTTGGAGACTTATAGTTAATGTGTTTATTGAAAGGTATACTTTATTTCTTGGTTTAAAATGCTTGTTCATATATTATGATCTTATAACAAAGCCACTAATCACAATAGAGGTTCTAAAACTTCCTTATTGTGTAATTAAGCAGGGGAGAAAGTGTTTATTGGGTAAAGATACGGAATTTTTTTCTGTACATCTGAATTCCTACCTTTAGCTGTGTATAGTTAGAGAAACCCTAGTCTGGATGTGGAGCCAAGTTGAATGAGGCTCAAATTTTATTATCATTTTTTATTTTTTACCAGACTTTGTTGCAGCTAAGAGATGCATGATAGAGGAAAACTCTTGCCTTTAGCTGGCAGTCATCTTAAATTCCAGATGCGGTTGAGTACTGATCCCTTTACAAACGGAGTCTCTTTTGGGTCATGGAGCCCTTTGATAATCTGATGAAGCTGCACCCTTCTCCCTAGAAAAGTGTACTTGAATGACATTTTGGGAATTACTATATCCCATTGAGGCTCATTCATGGATCACTCAGGGTTAACAAGTACCCTTGGTACAGTCAGAATCATGGTGAAAGTTCAGTGAAGAAAAGTAAAGTATGTCAGTGTTTTAAGATTGTCAGTAAAGGTGTAAGATAATTTCTGGATGCACATTTATTATTATTATTACATTCTGATTTAAATAAAAAGCCTTGTGCTTTTAAAGGTAGCCTCATTATTAAATAGTGTGAAAATAAAAACAGTTTACTAGTAACATATTCAGAATTTCATAATTAGAAAGATAGAAAATAAGACCCATGGGTGTTAAAAAAAAAAAAAGTTACTAAAAATGTGTAGAATTTTTTGCTTTTTAAAAAAAATTCAACTTTTTTTATTAGGTGAGAACTAGAACAGTTGCTGAATGTGTAGCATTCTACTATATGTGGAAGAAGTCTGAGCGTTATGATTACTTTGCTCAACAGACAAAATTTGGAAAGAAACGATATAACCATCACCCTGGAGTTACGTAAGTACCCTGGGCTTGACTTCAGGGATTTTTGTTTTTAACTGTGATAAGCAGTCATAGCATTATTTGGGTGTGTTTTTTAGGGACTATATGGATCGTTTGGTGGATGAAACAGAAGCTCTGGGTGGGACAGTAAATTCTTCAGCCTTAACTTCTAACCGACCTGAGCCTGTACCTGATCAACAGCTAAACATTCTCAACTCTTTCACTGCCAGTGATTTGACAGGTAAGAACATTTTTTAGTGTAATGTGGGACAGAATTATATCCTCTTTGTCACATGATGTAGGACCACTTACTGAAACCATTTCTCATTTCTTTTTAGCTTTGACCAACAGCGTAGCGACCGTCTGCAATCCAACGGATGTGAATTGTTTGGATGATAGCTTTCCTCCACTGGGCAACACGCCCCGTGGACAAGTCAATCATGTGCCTGTTGTAACGGAGGAGTTACTCACCCTGCCCAGCAATGGGGAAAGTGATTGTTTTAATTTATTTGAGACTGGATTTTATCACTCAGAGCTGAACCCCATGAACATGTGCAGTGAAGAGTCAGAAAGACCAGCAAAGAGATTGAAAATGGGCATTGCTGTTCCTGAATCCTTTATGAATGAGGTTTCTGTAAATAATTTGGGTGTAGACTTTGAAAATCACACACATCATATCACCAGTGCCAAAATGGCCGTGTCTGTGGCTGACTTTGGCAGTCTGTCTGCCAACGAGACCAATGGTTTCATCAGTGCCCACGCTTTGCATCAGCATGCCGCCCTGCATTCTGAATGAAGCGAGTGAAGGGCCCAGAAACAGTGGGTGTGCAGTACCAGTACCAGGAAAGTATCAGGTTTGCTTAGTCTTTCACTGGAAGTTTGAACTTTTTTCACTATGACATCAGTGATGTCAGTATGTATAGAACTATATCTTGATTTATCAAGAGTATTTTCATTTTCAATCCATAAATGTGGAAATGAACTATGATCAGCAGAGTTGGGAACTAAGATTGAACTCTGTGGTGCAGCTTTAAGCTCTGCTTATCTCTTCCTCATCCCCAATACCTCTTCCCCACTCCCTTCTTTTTCTATTCTTTTCTGTTCCCCACTGCCCTCACTCCCATTTTTAAAACCTGTAGACAGAGGCCACCAGCTCAAAACCAGCACAGATGTTCTGAACTGAATGGAGTGGCTTCTATTTGTGTAAATTCCTTTTGCCGTAATGGATGCAGTGGAATAACAATGTTTACAGGTACCGATCCTGATCCCTGCTCAATGTAGCATTTTTTGGTTTTATTTTCTTAATTAAATAAAAGCAGGGGTAGGTTTCTTTAAACTGCACAAACATGCAAGGATTTTTTAAAAAATGGAAACTTCTCTCATGTTATTCAACTAGAGCACTTCAGTTTACAAAACAGCAAGTCCATCTTTATAGAAGCCAGCACGAGGAACTGCGTGCAAATTATGAAGACGCTTGCTTGGATCCTGTTTCAAAATTCTAGACCAGGGCTACCTTACACAGAATTGGTCATTTTACTGCCGGAAGACTTCTGTGTAACTTCATTTATTGGCTAAAAAATTGGCATTTGAAAATACGGAATTTAGATGGGGTTTTGTCCACCATTATCAAGATTGTAATCATAAAAACCATACCGGTCGTTGCTAACTTCGTTTTTCCTGAGGCAGTTGACTTGCAGGGCACAGTCGACAAAGCCAAGGACGTTGCCACTTAGACTGGTTTACATTTGGGACACTTTTTCAGTTGTTGTGTAGTGCTGCAGTTCAAATGTTAATATTTAGGTGGGATTTCTAGATCCTACACATAATGCAGTAGAACCTTGAAGTACATTTAAACTTTTCTGTTTAGCTTGGACCAGTTGGCAAGAAAAAATGTGAGTTTCTATCTGAAATACAATGGTACGTTACCACTTTTAAGTTCTAAAAAGTGATTGACGTTCAGATGCGTCTCAAAACTCACTTTTATTTTTATTCTAAACATTGTGAATGAGAAACCATTGTCATAAACTCTGGCCATTTTTGCTCTGTAGACATGCATCTTTAAGTTATAAGGTGAATTCATGCAATATGTAATGCAGTGTTAGGATGTGATAAGCTTTGCTTTTATAGTTCAGTTAAAACACAGAATTTTCCTTTTTTTTTGCACCGTCTTAATTAAAATTTTCAACTTCTACTAGTTGTCTTGCTTTGCCAAAACTTAAATATTTGGCTACATTGCTGATATTTTTAAGTATAAGTCGCTTCAAGGTTGTGCTGATGAATAGATAGAATGTAGTGACCTTAGTGATGGAAAGGGAGGGTATTTATTATACAAACTGTGAACTGCAATGACATCCTTTGTTTTGGATGATTTGTATTCTTGTTTTTCTTTGCAGCATTTTAATGAAGATTGCTTTGAAGTGTTTACGCATTAGCACATTTACTTAAAAAGTTAGTTTAGCACAGTGGACGAAAGTAGTTAAATTAATAACTTAAAGTCAGTCTCTAATTTATACATCTAAAGTCAGCATTCCTGTATGCACACAGTAAATAATGGGTAGCCTGGGCTTTTTGTTGCTTTCAGATATTTTTATCCAAGTTATCAGCTTCATATTGCTGTGGTGTTGTGCTAAACTTTGAACCTAATTTCTTCTGTTAAAAATGAATACATCTATAATTTAGTAAGATACTGGCCATAATCTTCCATTGTTATAACTTTAATTTTTACTCTGGGTTTACAGTGGCTGGTCTGTATAAAATAATTTACACAAAGATGACTGAATGCTAATACCAGTTGCACTTAATGAACATGCCCATTCTCAGTAGCTGATGCAGTAATATATTCAGTTTATCTATGCATTGCTGGGATCTTGATATAAGATGGAAACAGTGTTTCTTATCTAAAGTTTTGATTATCAGCAAGTTGAATGGACACTTTAGTTATTTAAATAAAGATTTTTGACCAAAATCCAGAAATGATATGAGAGAAAAATAAATTCCAGCTAGTTTAATAGATTTTTAAACACCAATCTGATTTTAGCCTCTTAGAGAGTGCTAACTAGCTGGTAACGTTTACTTTTAATTCCTTGTTAAAATGAGGCAATAATTTGCAAGATTTTTGTATATATATGTAAATTCTTCATATCTTTTTAGATCTAATTCAGTATTTTCTGACTGCTTCCTCCATGTATGATACCATTTTTGTGCATGCTTGATGTGACATTCATAAACTGTACCCCTCTGGCTTTATTCATGTAAAATAACTATTTATTGAATTTCCTTTTAAATCTGGGTTTATTGGGTTTTTTTTCCTCTCCGTTTAAGCATCTTAACAGAGAATTTGTTACTGTTTCTTAGAAGAATTGCGTTTGAGAGCGTGAAAATAACTGATTTGCAGTCTTATGAAGAAACAATAATGCCTTTATTATTAAGTGTTAAGCACAATTCTTATAACAAACTGTGATAAATTCTTTTTTTTCTTTGCCATATTATTTTCATATGAACAAACCAAAAATCCACGGTGAGCAGTTGCAGTGTTGGCTGATGTGTCTTTTTATGTACAGGGGGTTTGAAGAGGACAGCGGATTCATTTAGAAGTGAAACTGGTGCTGTGATTATAGCAATACTTTACTTTTGTTAGTTGTACTCCACTTTTTCATGCTAGCTTTTTCAGTGTTTAGTTTTCCTCTTGTTATGGTCAACTGCTGAATTTACTTGAAGGATGTAGAATACTGTTTAAACAATACTAAAGTCTGTACAATTAGGTCAAAGAACTGTGCAATTGTTTCCTTTTTAATTTTTACAATTGAGGGTCATAATATTTGAGAACATCAAATCTAATAGAGCATAGTGAAACTATTTAATTTAACCAAAGTCTCTAGTAAATATTTCAACTTTGAATGTAAACTAATGAATCAACCTGACCACCAAGGAGATTGTTTGCCCAGAGTTTCAAAGCACATTGTCTACAAATGGAAATTGAAATAATTTATAAAAATATTGACAGTACTATGTTTTTTAAAAAGTTCTTAATTTTTTCACTGAAAGGAGGAAACTGTTAGTTTTATTGTTAAATGTGGTAGATATTAAAACTCCTCTTAGATGACCAGTGATTCCAGTTGTCCCGGTTTGAAATAAGTACGCCGTGAGTATGAGATTGATTAGTGACAATCAGAACAAGTTTTAGTATCAGATGTTCAAGAGGAAGTTGCTATTGTTGCATTGATTTTAATATTTGTACATAAACACTGATTTTTTTGAGCATTATTTTGTATTTGTTGTACTTTAATACCTGGTGTACAGTTCCAGAAATAAAAATCTGGAAATCTTTTTTTTTCTTGGTTCGTGTGAGTATTTGCCACAAATAGATTTTTATCTAATGACTCTTAAGCTATAACACATGGGCAGATATTTAACACTGTTAAGTAGGTTTTAGATGTAGTAAATTATTTGATAGGTAAATACAATTGATGGGTGAAATAGTTTTCTTTAAATCCTCTAAAATAAATGTCCATCTATCAATACAATAAAATTCTAGCTATCTAAAAGTGAGGATTATATGTACTTTTAGTTTCATTCAGGAAATACTTACTGAATGTCTCTTACGTTTCAAACACTGTTCTCAGTAACTGTTGTCATTTAGGGAGACCTGAAATCTGAAATTTGATTAGATGTTATTATTTCATAGAATATTTGTAGTAAACTAGTCTTCCTTATTATAATGTTCATAGTTTGGTTCAGTTCAGTTCAGTCACTCAGTCGTGTCTGACTCCTTGCGACCCCATGGACTGCAGCATGCCAGGCCTCTCTGTCCATCACCAACTCCCAGAGTCCACTCAAACTCGTGTCCCTTGAGTCAGTGATGCCATCCAACCATCTCATCCTCTGTCATCCCCTTCTCCTCCCTGTCTTTAATCTTTCCCAGCGTCAGGGTCTTTTCAAATGAGTCAGCTCTTCACATCAGGTGGCCAAAGTATTGGAGTTTCAGCTTCAAAATCAGTCCTTCCAATGAATATTCAGGACTGATTTCCTTTAGGATGGACTGGTTGGATCTCCTTGCAGTCCAAGGGACTCTCAAGAGTCTTCTCCAACACCACAGTTCAAAAGCATCAATTCTGCACTCAGCTTTCTTTATAGTCCAACTCTTATATCCATATATGACTACTGGAAAAACCATAGTCTTGACTAGACGGACCTTTGTTGGCAAAGTAATGACTGCTTTTGAATATGCTGTCTGGGTTGGTCATAACTTTTCTTCCAAGGAGCAAGCATCTTTTAATTTCATGGCTGCAGTCACCATCTGCAGTGATTTTGGAGCCCAAGAAAATAAAGTCTGTGACTATTTGCATTGTTTCCCCATCTATTTCCCATGAAGTGATGGGACCGGATGCCATGATCTTAGTTTTCTGAATGTTGAGCTTTAAGCCAACTTTTTCACTCCTCTTTCACTTTCATCAAGAGGCTTTTTAGTTCCTCTTCACTTTCTGCCATAAGGGTGGTGTCATATGCATATCTCAGGTTATTGGTATTTTTCCCGGCAATCTTGATTATAGCTTGTGCTTCATCCAGTCCAGTATTTCTCATGATGTACTCTGCATATAAGTTAAATAAGCAGGATGACAATATACAGCCTTGATGTACTCCTTTCCCGATTTGGAACCAGTCTGTTGTTCCATGTTCAGTTCTAACTGTTGCTTCCTGACCTGCATACAGATTTCTCAAGAGGCAGGTCAGGTGGTCTGGTATTCCCATCTCTTTCAGAATTTTCCACAGTTTATTGAGATCCACACAGTCAAAGGCTTTGGCATAGTCAATAAAGCAGAAATAGATGTTTTTCTGCAACTCTCTTGCTTTTTCAATGATCCAGTGGATGTTGGCAATTTGATCTCTGGTTCCTCTGCCTTTTCTAAAACCAGCTTGAACATCAGGAAGTTCACAGTTCACGTATTGCTGAATCCTGGCTTGGAGACTTTTGAGCATTACTTTACTAGCGTGTGAGATGAGTGCAGTTGTGTGGCAGTTTGAGCATTCTTTGGGATTGGAATGAAAACTGACCTTTTCCAGTCCTGTGGCTACTGCGGAGTTTTCCAAATTTGCTGGCATATTGAGTGTAGCACTTTAACAGCATCATCTTTTAGGATTTGAAATAGCTCCACTGGAATTCCATCACCTCCACTAGCTTTGTTCGTAGTGATGCTTTCTAAGGCCGACTCGACTTCACATTCCAGGATGTCTGGCTCTAGGTGAGTGATCACACCATCGTGATTATCTGGGTTGTGAAGATCTTTTTTGTACAATTCTTCTGTGTGTTCTTGCCACCTCTTCTTAGTATCTCCTGCTTCTGTTAGGTCCATACCATTTCTGTCCTTTATTGAACCCATCTTTGCATGAAATGTTCCCTTGGTATCTCTAATTTTCTTGAAGAGATCTCCAGTCCTTCCCATTCTGTTGTTTTCCTCTTTCTTTGCATTGATCACTGAGGAAGGCTTTCTTATGTCTCCTCGCTATCTGGAACTCTGCATTCAAATGGGTATATCTTTCCTTTTCTCCTTGGCATTTCGCTTTTCTTCTTTTCACAGTTATTTATAAGGCCTCCTTAGCCAGCCATTTTGCTTTTTTGCATTTCTTTTTCTTGGGGATGGTCTTGATCCGTCTCCTGTTTGGTAGACTCCAGAAATAACTTCCCCAAGTCTTCATCTTCCCAAGCTAAATATCTCACTTTGGCCTAATTTCACAAGTTTGGTCCCCGTATTTCACTTGTTCTGACCAGAGCTTTTTCTGTCTAGTTCCTTTCTTAATATGCAGTGATCAGATGGCACGTAATGTCGGTTTTGTACAAGGACAAGAGGACATCTTTGCTTCAGTTGCTCATCGAAAATCACATTTCTTCATTCACAGATACCAAAGAGCCTTGATGAGCAGGCCTCCCTGGTGTACACATACACAGAAGTGCCTTCAAAGTGGGGAGAAACACCAGTGTTTCTTGGCTGAATACAGTGAAGTGTGCAGCCGAGTGCCATATGTGAGCACAGCCCTTTAGGCTTTTAGGGGAGGGAGGAGAGCCTAGTGAGAGCAGAGTAATCTAGACACTTGTAGACCTTAACCCATTCCATCCATCCATGGTTTGCTTTTCCAGCATGCTGCTTCTCTTCCTTTTTCAAAGGTTGCATGGTATCTGTAAATTGGGTAGTTTGTTATACGCACGTCCATTTTTAATTTAAAATAGTCTTGGGGTATAGCACTGTTTAGGATTTCCCACCCAGGTAAGTGATCTCTATTCCGTGTTCTCTTTTCTGTGGCTGGCTGGGTTCTCTGAACAAAACTGCACAGGGTCACTGAAGTCCTAGTCCTAGATCAGAAATGCTCACATTTTTCAAGGCTTAATATACTATAGCTGGCATTCGCTTCAGTGAGAGACAAGCTTCATAGTATACCTAGATTTTGATGAGATTGTTTTTATACAAGTAAAGCTAACACTGCCATGAAGTTGTAAACAGGTGTAGAAATAATAAAAGCATTTCATAAACATGTCAGAAATGAAATAAGTCATTTATAAATCTTGAAAAGTTATTCCAGTAAGGAAAAAATGATTTTTTTTTTTTTAATAGCAGTGTTTTCTTTTTAAAAAATAACTTTATCCCTCTAGTCCAGACCAAGTCATCATACTGGGCATTTTATCAGCAGGAACTGTTTGAATCTTCCAGGACCCTTCACATAGTAGGCATTCAGTAAACGTTTGATGAATTTGATGTTTGTTTCACTATATTACACTTAAGCTGATGGTAACTTTCCCCCCAACTTAAGATAGAAAAACTTTTAAGACAAAAGTTAAGAGTATAAAGAACAATCCTGATCGAACAATTAATGTTGTACCATATTTGTACTCTGTTATATGCATTTTTTTAAACTTTATTTTATTTTTAAACTTTACATAATTGTTAGTTTTGCCAAATATCAAAATGAATCCGCCACAGGTATACATGTGTTCCCCATCCTGAACCCTCCTCCCTCCTCCCTCCCCATACCATCCCTCTGGGTCGTCCCAGTGCACTAGCCCCAAGCATCCAGTATCGTGCATCGAACCTGGACTGGCATCTCGTTTCATACATGATATTTTACATGTTTCAATGCCATTCTCCCAAATCTTCCCACCCTCTCCCTCTCCCACAGAGTCCATAAGACTGTTTTATACATCAGTGTCTCTTTTGCTGTCTCGTACACAGGGTTATTGTTACCATCTTTCTAAATTCCATATATATGTATATGCATTTTTTAATGAATTATTTTTAAAAAGTCTGACACTTCACTCCTAAATACCTAACACTACCGCAGGAGTTAAATTTCTGTATTTAACATAAAGTTCTGGATAATAGGATCTTCTTGATCAACTAGCTTGGCTTATATATATATAGAATGTATAATTTTATTTTTGGCTGTACTGGGTCTTTGTTGCTGCACGAGGGCTTTTCTCTAGTTGCAGCAGGTGGGGACTACTCTCTGGTTGCTGTTCTTGGGCTTTTCATTGCGGTGGCTTCTTGTGTGGAGCACAGGCTCTAGGATGCTCAGGCTTCAGTAGCTGAGGCTCCTGGGCTCTGGAGCACGGGTTCAATAGCCTGTGTGTTGCACAGGCTTAGCTGCTCTGAGGCACGTGGGATCCTCCTGGACCAGGGATTGAACCCGTGTCTGTTGCACTGGCAGGTGGATTCTTTACCGAGCCACCAGGGAAGCCCTTGGCTTTTTAACAAAGTGAGTTCCCCTTGTGGCACAAATAAAAGACAAATGAGGCTGAGAAAAAGATGCTCCCATGGACTTAGGTGCATAGACATCATAAACGCTACATAAATGAATGGGGAGCATTAGGGGTTGGCAGTTGAGGATTGTAAATTTCAGTAGCTTAGTTAGGCAAGGTGACGGAAAGAGCTATATGGCTATTGCGGGGGAGGTTTTTGGAGGCAGAACTAGTACAAAAACCCTGAGGTGGGAGTGTACCCTGCAGTCTCAGGAGTGGCAAGGAGACAGCTGAGGCTGTGTGGAGAGAGCAGGATGTGAGATCAGAGGTAGTGAAGGACTCGGCATATATTCTAAAGTAGGAGTAATCAGAGTTCTGAGCAGATGCCAGCAGGATCTGATTTGTGCTTAAAAGAAATCACTCTTGGCTGTCTATTCTGAAAAGGGGGCAGGAATGGAAACATGGAAAGCAATCGGGAGGCTACTGAAATTACAGTAAACTTAAGTGAGAAGAGCTGTTGGTGTAGCAGTAAAGAGGGTCAGAATCTGGTGGTACAGGTGCCATAGAGAGGCCCATAAATAACGCACTCCCTATCCAAGTATGGAGCTGAGGGTTGGATGCAGGAGTCAGGTTGATGGAGATCAAAGTAACTCCTCCGAATAGAACTGGAGAATGTGGCTTCAGAGCTGATGCCAGGCCAGCTCACTTGATACTCCACCTCTGAACTAGACTCACTCCTTTCCTGGCTGGGCTGACTACAGGCTACTTGCCACCCAGGGCTGAGAACCACCCAGAACAGACTACTGGGAGAGTCCACAGAGAAGGAACTAGTGGGGTTGGGGTCATGGTGTCTAGTTCTTATCTAAAAATAATCTCAGAGAATCATTCTTCCTCCAAAAGGTGGAGAGAGAGGCAGAATTACTAATGGAAGCCCACTAAACATGAGACACGGGGAATAGGTATTCCTCCCACCACCATCTTTTAACTATATTTCCATGCCAAAACAATCTCTCTTACAGTCTCTTAAGCTTTGTAGGTGTGCATGTGTGTGTAAATGTTCAAATAGAGAAAACAGTATAATGACTCCCCATTGCCCCCTTAACCAGCTAAAATCTTGAAATTACACACAAACCCCAATTAACTCATGCTGCTGCTGCTGCTGCTAAGTCGCTTCAGTCGTGTCCAACTCTGTGTGACCCCATAGATGGCAGCCCACCAGGCTCCCCCGTCCCTGGGATTCTCCAGGCAAGAACACTGGAGTGGGTTGCCATTTCCTTCTCCAATGCATGAAAGTGAAAAGTGAAAGTGAAGTCGCTCAGTCGTGTCCGACTCTTAGTGACCCCATAGACTGCAGCCTACCAGGTTCCTCCATCCATGGGACTTTCCAGGCAAGAGTACTGGAGTGGAGTGCCATCGCCTTCTCCAAATTAACTCATGACAACACAACAAATATTTTTGGTCTTGGTTTATTCTGAAAAAATTAAGTTTTTGTGGATGTTAGTACACATCAACAGTGTAAGAACTGCTGATGACTTGGCTAAAATTTGATAAACTACTAAAGATAATCAAAAGAATAGTTAAAATTATAAGTTCAGGTGGTGGCTTTTAATTTAGTAAGCTACTGTGTACTTAGGTGAAAACCAAATTAACACTGCAATTGCATTACAAATTTGAAAGTGTAATGAAGCAAATAGGTTTTATGATGAATTAAAATACTAATATCAATAAAAACAAAATTCCCACTCCAATTAGGTATCAAAACATTTGTTCTGCAAGTGGAACTTACAAAAAACATTTAGAATTAACTCAATAACTGAGTAGTAAACATAGTTTCATAGAGTTAGCTGACAATTGTATAGTAGTTTGAAAAAAGCTCTTCTCCTTGTTCAATGTCCCTGAGTGCAACAAGAATGACACAGCGCAGTGGGCTGAAAACAAAGAGAAACATAGTTAGCAGCGTTAACAGATACAAGCTCATATTTTTAGTACCATCAAGATGGATTTCATTGATAATTTTATTCAGATTCCTTACTATCATCTTAATTTATGTATTTGATTTCCATAAGGAAATAGCTCTCATTGCTGATGGAGGCATTTTAGAGTATATTTATTTTGCATCATTTAAAAAGCCCGCAAATCAATAAGTTTATACAACTGACTACTTCTTTGAAAATGTTTCTATGTTCCCATCTTCAAAACTGGTATCATAAAAAGCATTTTAAAATGACATTATAGTTCAACACTTCAAAAAAAATTATTGTATCTTTGTATTCCGCAAAGCTGGAAATGTTACTTAACATTTATTGGAATTAAAAAAAAATACCTTTAATGGACACAATAAGACATATGCATACCTTCAAGTTCCTACTCTTCTAACTTTTCCTGTACTTGCTGAACAGCAATAATATTATGCCCCAGAATGTCAGGTGAAAAAAACTTCATTGTTAAAACACACACACACATACATATAGAAACATAAAAGTTATCAAGTACAGGGAATTGTCTAAGTTTTAAATATCATTCATCATCAAAGGACAATTTAATTGGACCTGTATAAAATAAAGTTTGCTAGCAACTGGCAGCTAAGTGAAAGGATATAAAGGTAACGTCTTCTTACAGTATTGTTAATAAAAAACTCTTAAATATACAATTACTTATATTTAAAAATTGTTACTTGAGTATTCTCAGTAGACTTTCCACTTAATGCACAAAAAATAAATGTTACATTAAAAATACACATATTCTTGGGCTTCCCTAGTGGCTCAGTAGTGAAGAATCCACCTGCCAAGGCAGGGGACATGGGTTCGATACCTGATCCGGGAAGATCCCACATGCTGCAGGACAACTAAGCCCATGCACCACAACTGAGCCAGAGCTCTAGAATCTGTGAGCCATAACTTCTAAGCCCACGTGCCACAACTACTGAAGCCTGTGTGCCTAGAGCCGCTGCTCTGCAGCGGGAGAAAGCACTGCGATGAGAGGCCTGTGCACTGCAGCTAGAGAGCAGACCCTGCTCCCTGCAAACAGAGAAAGCCTGTGTGCAGCAAAGAAGGTGCAGTGTAGCCTAAATAAATATGTATTCTAATCACTTATATGTGGAATCTAAAAGCTACAACATACTAGTGAATGTAACAACAAAAAAGCAGACTCACAGATACAGAGAACAGACTAGTGCTTCCCAGCGGGTGGGAGGGGAAATACGAGGGTAGGAGAGTAAGAGGTACAAACCTCTGGGTATAAGACAGGCTACAAGGATGCAGTGTACAACATGGGGATGTAACCAATATTCTGTAATGACTAAATGGAGAATAACCTACATCAACACATTTTATGATGAACATAAAAATCTAAGTTATAAGTTTTCACTAAAAAAACCCCCCAAACTCTCTAGTTTTTTCTTAGAAAATATATATCTATTTTAAGGCACAGCATAAGACAGAAGATAGGAAAAATTCCGAGAAGAACTAACCTTTGTTTGTCATAGCTGTAGGCAATGTTTGGAAGATACTGCTTCAGTTCTATAGGGAAAACTGCAGGCACATCAAATTCCTGATAACAGACATTAGCTGCTCTGTCTAAGAACAAGTACAAAACGTTTAGAAACAGAACCATTTTATCAGGTCATGGAAAACAGTACTGAATTATGGCACTTGATGTATAGTTTTCTAAATTATCAGAAAATGCTCAAATTAATAATCACTCTTATGTTCCAGGCACTGCAAGATTATATATATACATATATTTGCATGTTTTATTATTTACTTTTTGAAGATTAGGAAACAGAGGCTCAGAGAGAATAAAGGTTACGTAGAAGAGTCAGGCTTCAAGTTCATGTCTAACACCAGTCTGTGTTAAATGTAGTCAGATGATCAAGCCTTATAGGAAAATAAAGCCCTAGAGAAGATTGGTAACTCATAAACTTAGTAACAGAACCAGTGTAGTGATTAATCTATAAGGCTATGTTGAGGAACTGACAAAATAATCTCTAAGTTAACTAGTAAAAAATAACTAAAAGAATAGTGATCAAAAGGGCAGTTATCAATTGCCTTATTTATTGCAAAATCAGAATAAAAACAGTTAAAGAATTCCAATTAACATATATTATTATCTCCCCAAATTCTCTGGTTGACATCAGCCATTATAAAATTTACTTCAGGGCTTTCAATAGCTGAGATATTAAACTTAACTGCCTCTGGCACTCAGTCATATGGCAAAGGAGGAACATTACCACTGCTGTATTTTTATCTCACAGCCCCAGGGTGCCAACTTACCATTTGAACAATTGTTCACATACTGTCCTATAGCCAATGGATTATGAATTTCTGATGTTAGCCATGTACTATCACTCATTTTTAAAGGGCCAAGTTGATCCCTCCCACTGCAAGATCTGAAACAGGTGAAAGCATTAGCTAAGAGACTGTTCCTCTGTACCTTAAAATTCAGTTAACCCTCGGTGAAATTTTTCTTAAAAACTTTTTTTTTGTTTTAACTTTTTAATTTTGTATTAGGGTATAGCTGATAAACAAACAATGTTGTCATGGTTTCCTGTGAGCAGAGTAGGGACTCAATCAAACATATACATGTACCCATTCTCCCCCAGACTCCCCTCCCATTCAGGCTGCCACATAACATTGAGCAGAGTTTCATGTGCGATACAGTGCTGGCTATCCCAAACTCCCTAATTATCCCTTCCCCACATTCTTACCGCCCCCCCACCCCCCACCCCCCGCAACCCCCCAGCAACCATAAGCTCATTCTTGGAAGTCTGTGTTAAAAAAACTTATCTAATCAATTGGACAATTAACTAAATAGATTTTTTTTTTGGTCAATTTCCTAAATTGACTTTTTCAGAAGAGTTTAAGGTTCACAGCAAAACTGAGGAAAAGGTACAGATGTTTCTTAGGTAACCCCCATTCCCATACATGCACAGCCTGCCCAGTTTTCACCATCCCCAACCAGACTGGTATGTTTGCTTCAACTGATGAGCCTACACTGACACATCATAATCACTGCAGAGTCTATAGTTCGCCTTACAGCTCACTCTTGGTGGTGTACATTTTATGGGTTTGGATACCTGTATAACGAGAGATATCCATCATTAGGGTATCACAGAATATTTTCACTGTCCTAAAAATTCTCCATGCTCCACCTTTTGACCTCTCCTCACCTCCCCAGACTTTAGCACATGCCAATCATTTTATAGTCTCCACAGTTTTGCTTTTTCTAGAATGTTATATAGTTGGACTTTATATATTATGTAGCCTTTTCCAAATTGGCTTCTTTCACTTAGTAACACGCCTTTAAGTTTCCTCCATGTCTTGTTCTGGCTTGCTAAATAGATTTTTATTTAAAGTGCAAATGCCAGTGGTCAGAGTCATTGTGGTATGGTTCTGTCTCCTACAATTAAATTTGAACATGGTACCAACTTACCTATACACAACTTTTGATATTCCTTTGTCATTTCCATCAATGAGCACCCCATCTAGGCATCTAAAAATAAATGGGTTTCCAATGGACTGGAAAAAGATTGGCTCGTACTTCTGATATACTGTACCTAATATATAAGACAAACACATATTATAGCAAGCTATAAAAATCATAACCATCATGATAAAGGACCTTTCTCTGGCACATAAACAGAACATGGAAGAATTTGCTTTAATTTCTCTACCTTTTTCTAATGTTTCCATTCTCCAGTCTAGACTATCACATTCTCTTTGGCTACTTCCCTCATTAAAAAGTGCCCAATAGCAGAAGGAACACAGAACCAACTTGTCCACACAGTCAAATAAAATATGACTATTCTGGTTAACAAAAAATGTGAACATCACATTTTAGGCTCGGTTTCAAAGTTGTGTTTTTGTTTTTATTTTTTAAAAGAGTTCTGCTACTGCTACTGCTAAGTCGCTTCAGTCGTGTCCAACTCTGTGCGACCCCATAGACAGCAGCCCACCAGGCTCCCCCGGCCCTGGGATTCTCCAGGCAAGAACACTGGAGTGGGTTGCCATTTCCTTCTCCAATGCATGAAAGTGAAAAAGTGAAAGTGAAGTCGCTCAGTCGTGTCCGACTCTTCGAAACCCCATGGACTCCAGCCTACCAGGCTCCTCCGTCCATGGGATTTTCCAGGCAAGAGTACTGGAGTGGGGTGCCATTGCCTTCTCCGAAAGAGTTCTATTTGACATCTATTAAAGACACTTTTAAGAAATGTGTTTTACATTTCTTATTTTATTTTTAATCAATTTTGTTATTGATTTTTATTATTTTGTTATTAATCAATTAGTGTAGATATATATGGGAATAGATGGGGCTGGCATTCAGGTTGTTTTCCCTTTCATTTGCAATGAAGGAAAGGAGAGAATATTTACAGGGTGCTTCCTATGTTGCAGGCATGTTGAAAGTGAAGTTGCTCAGTCGTGTCCAACTCTTTGCCACCCCATGGGCGGTAAGCCTACCAGGCTCCTCCATCCATGGGATTTTTCAGGCAAGTGTACTTGAGTGGGCTGCCGTTTCCTTCTCCAGGGGATCTTCCCAACCCAGGAATCGAACCCAGGTCTCCTGCATTGCAGACAGACACTTTACCGTCTGAGCCAACAGGGAAGCCCTGTTAATCTATTTATTAAACTTATTTTAGTATTTATTTGTTTGTCGCTGGCTTGTTCTGTTTATTCTTTATGGAGTTAGGATAGTTGTGAAGGAGGAAACTGAGATGCCCCTGTTTAGGGACATAGAATTAAGAAGATAGTAGAATGACTTCTTAAAAAACAGGTCTTTTGGACATTCACACATATTTCTACTGCACCAAATAATACTTTTAACAAATAATATATTCTACTGAGCAGTCCAGTTAATGATCTTTTGCAAAGAAACTGCTTTACTTTTCAAGTTTAGAAATGGCAGGAAGATCTTTACTCAGTGATTTACAGATTTAAATTTAATCTTTATATTTTAATCCACATCATTTTTTACCTTTAATTATTATCTAACCCAAACTGACGTATTCTCTAGTAATTTCTAAGTAATCAGTCTTATCAAAGTAGGCCATACTATACTTGCCTAAATTTAAATATTGATTAGAAAAATTTCCTTAAAAGAAAAATGCATTTATCTCAAAATGCTCCCAGATACTTTCTAATACATGAGATAATTTACAAACAGTTAATTTCCAACTCAAGATTTAAAAGTCCACGGAAATCATATCTGTAAGGAAGGACTACAGATGCAGACATAGAGAATGGACTTGTGGATATGGCCGGGGAAGGAGAGGGCGGGACAAACTTAGCGAATAGCATTGGAACATATATATTACCATATGTGAAAAGATAGCGAGTGGAAAGTTGCTGTGTAACGCAGGGAGCTCAACCTGGTATTCTGTGACAACCTAGAGGCGTGGGGTAGGGGTGGTGGGAGGGAGGCTCCAGAGGGAGGGGACATATGTATACCTATGGCTGATTCAGGTTTTGTATGGCAGAAACCAACATGACACTGTAAAGCAATTACCTGCCAATTAAAAAAAGCCTGTGGAAATCCGTTTCCAATACAACCCCTTACTCTAAGGCTTATAGGGTTAGGTATTTTGTCGAACTTGTATTTATCCGTATATAAGAAACTCTTGGTCAAGTACTAATTATGTCATTACCGGGATACATAGATACAACCGCGCCTTTCCGTACCAATCCTTTAGTAACGAAGACACCTTTTCCAGCAGAAATCAATGAGCTAGGTGCTCGGGCAACACTGAAACCCAATGTCTTATAAAGAATTTCTTCTGGTGTAAAGGTATTTTGCTGCTGATGTCTGTATTCAAGCTGTTTCACCCTTGGATGCTGAACTGACAGTAGGTCTTGATATTTTGATTTAACAGGTTCTGGAAGCACAGTCAAGATATCTGATTGTTTACTGAAATCATTTACGAATAGAGCCTGGAAAACTTTCAGTAATGTTCCTAGGACATCTTCATCTGAGATAACTTTGTCTTTGGATTCTTCTGGAACATATCGGAGAGTCCTGAAAATGGGAAAAGTTTCTATTCACTACCCTTCAACTGATAAAAGCCAGACTGTCTTGATGTCATCAGGGTTACTGGCCTTTATGAAGATAATTCTCATGTGTTTGAAGGGCATAAAACTAAGAAGTTTGGAAAAGAGTTTTGGGGGTTCAGTTCTAGTAACCTGACTCCCAACAATACTTACACAGGTCAACAACAGCTAATACTTACAAAAGGCCCATTCCATTCCAAATTCTACTGGGTCCTTAGTTTCATTATCCCATTTTTGCAGACAAGGAAACTCAGGCTTAGAGATGTAAGGGAACTTGCCCAACGTCCTAAAGGTGGTATACGGCAGAACAAGAAGCAGAAAACGGGCTGGTTTCCAGTACACCTAAAGCCATTATGTCTTCAAATTGCAGGGGCCCTTTTTACACGGGTGTAGCTTCAAAGACACATTTAACATTATATATATCGTCAGTCTCGCTCTGCTTCTGGTGCAATGGCAACCCACTCCAGTACTCTAGCTTGGAAAATCCCATGGATGGAAGAGCCTGGTAGGCTGCCGTCCATAGGGTCGCTAAGAGTCGGACACGACTGAGCGACTTCACTTTCACTTTTCACTTTCATGCATTGGAGAAGGAAATGGCAACCCACTCGTGTTCTTGCCTGGAGAATCCCAGGGACAGGGGAGCCTGGTGGGCTGCCGTCTATGGGGTCGCACAGAGTCGGACACGACTAAAGCGACTTAGCTGCAGCAGCAGCTTCAAAGACACATTTAACATTATAAATGTCGTCAGTCTTTCTCAGGAGTACTTTAATGATCACTTTTTAAGTATTATTTTACTTCTTGTTTTACTTACAAGGAACCAATTTCCACCTCAGTTTGATAGTAGTAATGATGCATCTGAATTTACGTTTCTGTAGTACGAAACTGGGAGAGCTCTTTGGCTATTCACCAGCTTTCAACCGAGCTAGTCTGCCTATTTAAGTGAGCATCACGTTAACTTCTTCCAAGCAGGCAATTTACTAAAGCCAGTATTAACACTGATCCTACGGCCTTGACTCAGCTAGATCGCCTTCTTTAGGCGCTGAATCCGTATTCTAAACCCAATACTCCGACTTGCTTTTAGTGGCTTTTTGCTCGTTTTTATACATCAGCTACTCCAAGCTGTTACCCTCACAGCAGAGCTGCGTTGTTTTCTCCGTACAAACTACAGAGCTGTAAAAATGAACTACGGTTTGGCTTTTCTAAGGCACTTCAAGCTCCTAACTTTGCCTTAATAGAGAGAAGGCCACGCACCTTCACGCCTTGCAAGTTATTTCCGTTTTTCAAAAGTTCCTATTTTTTGCCCAAACGCACCCAACCTCTGCAGGCACTTGACTTAAAACTCAGGCCAACGCCCGCGGGCAACAAGGCCTGAAGCCCTCGCAGCGCCGGGAACGCTGGGAAATACGCCTTAGGCCCCGCCCACCTAAAAGCCCCGTGCTGTCTTCGGGCCCCCAGCAGGCCTGACTCAGCCAGCCACCGCCTCGCCCACCTGGGGCCTTGCCCACTTCGAGCCCCGCCCACTCAGGTCCCGCCCGCCTCGGGCCCGTAGGCCGTCTTAGGCTCCGCCTGCTTGAGGCTCCACTCGCCTAAGGCTCCGCCCACCTCGGTCCGCTAGCGTTAAGTCCTGTGGGTCGCGGTGGCGGCGCTGGGAGGTAGGAAAACGGCCTGGGTCGAGCCGCCTCGCCCTCTCACCTCGGGTTGTGGCTTAGGTTCAGCGCGATCCAGGGTACGAAGCGGTACCTGTAACGGCGCCATCGCTGCCAGAGGCCCCGCATCAGGCGGCCCGGCATGGCTGTACCGTGGCGCCTGGACAAGGACGGCGCGGGAGAGGTGGGTCGCGGTCTCGGGCCCGCCCCGACCGAGGAGGAGCGGAGGCCGCGCCGTCCCGCCCCTTCGTGGTCTCAGCCCTCTTCGCTCCGCTTGGCTGTCCTGGTGCCCCTTGGCTCCAGTTGCCGCTTCTCCGTGCCTCCGCTTTATTGATGCCAGCTCGCTGAAACAGAGGTTCGTAGAGCTGTAGGAGGGCCCCTTATTTCCTTTTCCTTTCTCCATTCGCTCATGTATTTTCACACACGAGACTAACTCAGTCATCTTCAGATCAGCAGATGGTCATTAAGAAATAGATATATTGCCGTTTCCTCAGAATGAAAAGTCTGCTTTCCAGGAATTCTTTGCCTCAGAGTGAGGGTGAATCCTAACCTAAAAGTCTAAATCGAACTAGTCAGATCTAGTGAAAATTCAGGGAAATTCAAGTAGCCTTACGACTAACTTGCTGTATTCCAAATAGTAATAAAAAGAAAAAAAAATACGTCAAAGTTTCTTTTTCACCCTATTGTAATAGGGTAATTGGCAAACTCCGGAGGCTCTGCTGGCAGGTGTTGTGTTTGGTAAATTGACACCCTCCAGAGTTAACCTGATTTGCTAAATGGAGACAATTCAGTTCCAGGATGTGTAACAAATGGCATTCAGAGAGTAACTTTAAGGTCTCTAGACTTAAAAGGAACCAAAAAGAACTGGTTGACTTCTTACCTGTAGTGATATACTTATCTTTAAAAGCAAAAAAGCAGTTTTTATATACATTTCCAGTGCTTTGAAATTTGTTATCGTAGGTTTAATCATGGAGGTGTACACCGAGTACAAAGCACCATTTTGCCCAGACCTTATTTATTTATTTACTTTTTTGAATTATAGTTGACATACATTATATTTGTTTCAAGTATGCAATATAATGATGTGATATTTATATGTATCGCCACCATACTATAGTTAACATCTGTCAACCATATATAGAAAATTTTTTTCCTGTCATGAGAACTTTTAAGATGTACTCTTACTGACTTTGAAATGTGCAGTACAGTTTTATTAACCGTCATCTGCTTGCTGTACATTACATCCCCGTGACTTCTGTTTCTATGAGCTTGTGTTTTTGTTTTCAGTTCTTTTTTATTTTTGATTCCACATATAGGTTAGAATATACGCTACTTGTCTGTCTCTGTTTTATCTCACTTAATAATGCCTTTAGGGTTCATCCAGTTGTTGCAAATGGCAAAGTTTCATATTTCTCTTATGGTTGAGTAGTAGTCATTGTGTGTGTGTGTGTATTTACTGCATCTTCTTTATCCGTTCATCTATTGATGGGCACTTAGGTTGTTTCAATAATAATGCTGCAGTGAATGTGGTGCAGATAACTTTTTGAGATTATGATTTGGTTTCCTTTGGAAACAACCAGAAGTGGAATTGTTGGATCATATGGTAGTTCTAATTTTAATTTTTTTGAGGAACAGCCATACTGTTTTCCATAGTGACTGCATGGATTTACATTCTCACAAACAGTGCACAGAGGGTTTGCCTTTCTCTACATCCTTCAGTTCAGTTCAGTTCAGTCTCAGTCGTGTCCGACTCTTTGTGTCCCCATGAATTGCAGCACGCCAGGCCTCCCTGTCCATCACCATCTCCCGGAGTTCACTCAGACTTACCAACACTTGTTTTCGGCTGTCTTTTTTATAATAGACATTCTGACAGATGCAAGGTGATAACTCATTGTGATTTTGATCTGTGCTTCCCTGATTACTTGGTGTTGTTAGCATCTTTGCATGTACCTGTTAGCTATTTAGATATCTTCTTTGGAAAATTGTTCAGATCTTTAGCCCATTTTAAAAATCAGATTGTTTTGCTGCTTTGATTTGTATGAGTTGGAGAATTCCATGGACTATAGAGACCATGGGGTCACAAAGAGTGGGACATGACTGAGTGACTTTCACTTCACTTTATATATTTTTTTGGACAATACCCCCCTTATCAGATTTGTGGTTTGCAGATCTTTTTTGCCACTCAGAAGCTTGCCTTTTCACTTTGCTGATGGTTTTCTTTGCTGTACAGAAGCTTTTTAGTTTGATGTAGTTGCACTTTTTTATTTTTGCTTTTGTTGCCTTTTCTTTTGATGTCAAATCCAAAAAATCATTGGTAAGAATGAACTTACTGCCTGTGTTTTCTTTGAGGAGTTTTATGATTTCAGGTCTTATACATTCAAGTCTTTAATCTATTTTGAGTTAATTTTTGTGTATACTGTAAATCGGTAGTCTAGTTTCATTCTTTTTCATGTGGCTGTCTAGTTTTCCCAAGATCGTTTATAGAAGATATATCCTTTCTCCCTTGTGTATTCTTCTCTCCTTTCTTGTGAATTTATTGTTGTAAATTTATTCATGTGCATGGCTTTATTTCTGGGCTCTCTGTTATGTTTTTTTGATCTGTGTGTCTATTTTTATGCCAGTGTCATTCTGTTTTAATTACTATAGCTTTGTAATATTTGATAACAGACAGCATGCTGCATCCTGCTTTGCTGTTCTTCAATACTGCTTTGGTCATTTGGGATTTTTTGTGGTTCTATACAAGTTTAAGAATTGTTCTGTTTCTGTGAGAAATGCCTTTGGGAAGTTGATTGCATTGACAGGGATTGCACTGAATCTGTAGATTGCTTTGGGTGATATGGGCATTTTAACAATATTAAGACTTCTAATCCATGAGCATGAAATGTCTTTCCATCTATTTGTGTTTTCTTCAGTTTATTTCTTTAATGTCTTGTAGTTTTCACTGTCTAGGTCTTATGCCTCCTTGGTTAAATTTATTCCTAATTTTTTTTTTTTTGGATGCATTTGTAAATGTGGTTGTTTTTTAATTTGTCTTTCTCCTTGTTCTTTATTAGTGTATAGAGATGCAACAGATTTTTGCATGTTGAAATTGTTCCCCACAAGTTTACTGAATTTATTAATTTAACAGTTTTTTGGTGGAGTCTTTAGTGTTTCTTATATTTTGTATATTCAGTTTCTTTTATTTATTAAAGATATATTTTGGAATCTCCCCTTAGTTCGTAAAAGTATACTTCATTCTTCTGTCTGTTTCTAAGGTTTCACCTTCAAGTTTAATATTTACTGTAGTTTTCTGGTAGGTATAATTTATAGAGTTTAAAAAGTTCTCTTCTGTTTTTTATTTGTCAAGAATTTTTGTCTGAAGTTTTAAATGAATGGTGAATATCAAATACTTTTCTTTGCTATTTATTGAGATGATCACATAATTTTTCTCTGTTCTCCCATAAACGTAGTAAATTATAATATTGTTGTTGTTTAGTCAGTCAGTCGTGTCCAATTCTTTGCAATCCATGCACTGTAGCCCTCCATGGGATTTCCCAGGCAAGAATACTGGAGTGGGTTTACATTTCCTTCTCCAGGGATCTTTCCCACCCGGGGATCAAACTCAGATCTCCTGCATTACAGGCAGATTCTATACTGCTGGGCCACTGGGGAAGCCACACTGTCAAATGTTGCACCATCCTTGGATTCCGGAGATGACACTACTCAGTTGTGAATGACACTTTTGTCACACTCTGTCATTTAAAATATTTATTTATTTATTGGTTTATATATTTTTGGCTGTGCTGAGTCTTTATTGCGGCACGCAGGCTTTCTCTAGTTGGAGAGAGCAGGGGCTCCTCTTCCTTGTAGTAGGCAGGCTTCTCATTGCAGTGGCTTCTCTTGGGGCGCACAGGTTCCAGGCACTGGGCCTCAGAAGTTGCAGCACGTGGGCTCAGTAGTTCGGGCGCCCAGGTTCTAGAGGGCAGGCTCAGTAGTTCCGGCGCATGGGCTTAGTTGCTCCGCAGCACGTGGAATCTTTCCTAACCAGGAATCAAATGTACATTGGCAGGTGGATTCTTTTTTCAGTTTCATGGCTTGTTTGTAGTTTTATTTCAGATTTTGGTATTAGGCTTATGCTGACCTCCTGAAATGAGTTCAGAAGTGTTCCTTTCTCCTCTACTTTCTACAAAAAAAAAAAATAACTATCAGATTGGTGTTTCCTTTATTGAATGTTAATAGAATTCACCACTGAAACCATGGGCTTCTAGTTTTCTTTGATAACGAATTGAGTTTCTTTTGAAGATTGTAGGGCTATTCAGAATTTCTCTTTCATCTTAAGTTTGATAAGTTGTATTTTTCATGGAATTTGTTCATGTCATCTAAGTCATCAAATTTGGTAGTATAAAGTTGTCCGTAAATATAATCTTACTGTCTTTTTAATGTCTATATGATCTGTAGTGATAAATTCATTCATAATTTTGGTGATTTGTGTTTTCTTTTTTCCTTCATCATTGTAACTGGAAGTTTATGGATCTTTTCAAAGAATTAGCTTCTGATTTTATTAATTTTCGCTGTTGTTTGTCTATTTTCTATTTTGTTCATTTTATTATTTTATATATCCTCCTCACTTTGCGTTTATTTTGCCCTTATTTTTCCAGCTTCTTGAGGTAGACCTTTGGCATCAGTGTTTTTAGACCTTTTTTCTTTTCTAATGTATGCATCTAAAGTTAAAATTTTCCTTCCAAGCATTATGTTAGCTGAGTCCTGGGAATTTTGATATATTGTATTTTCATTAGCATTCAGTATAAAATATTTTTTAAATTTCCCTTGTGATTTCTTTTTTGATTCATGATTTAGATGTCTTTTTAATTTCTAAATATTTGGGATTTCCCTAGATATGTTACTGTAATTGGTTTTTAATTTTTTTGTCATTAGAGAATAAGTATGTTTTCAGTTCTTTTAAATTTATTAACTTGTCTTATGTCCCAGAATATGCTCTCTCTTGGCGAATATACCAAATGCTGTTGAAAAGAGTATATGCTTTATAGCTTTTTGGTTTAAAATTCTATAAATATTAGGTCATAGTGGCTGCTATTGTCCTTTAGATCATCCGTGTCTTTAATGATTTACATAAAATTTTAAATACAGATAAATGAGAAACAACAGACTGCCAGACAATTTTCTAATATAAAATATATGATGATCAAAAGATTAGTATTGGCAGGCATGGAGATGTGCTGTTATCCAAAACTGCCCTCTTCTCTCTGATTCTTTACCCCTGCTTCCTATTGTTTTCAGTCTCTTGAAATACTCTACCCAGTTAAAGATATGTGTGCTGTGTTTTTTCATTTAAAGCCCATTTATGCTGTTAATCACAAAAATACCATGTAGGAAAGATAAAGTTTATTATTAATATCCTAAAAATCCACAAATAGTGCATGTGTCCCTAAATGGATTCTAACTTCCAGAATTAGTTCGGAATGAGATTTCAACAGATAATCCATTGAGCACCTGCTGTATCTGAGGCTCTAGTGTAGAAGACAGATACTAAACACATAAATAATATCAGAGAGTGATGAGTGCCCTGGAGAAAATGAGGTAGAGTCCTGAGAAGAGAGTGGGATGGAGGACTTTGTGTGTGTCGTCTGTTTCCTCCTGGGACTTCACTCTCTTTATAAAGGTCACTTGGGGGTGGGAACTGGTGTAGCAACATTGGATAGGGTAGTGGCATGTATGACTGAGACCTAAATGACAAGAAGACGCAAAACTTGGGAAGATCTGTGGGGAGAGTCTCTGGATAGGAAATGCAAAGGCAATGAGATGGGTAGGAGCTTGCTATGTTCAAGCAGGGAAAAGAGGGCCACGTGGCTGGAACATGATAGTAAAGGAGACGGGAAGGATGACGTCAGGGAAGAGGCCAAACCATGTGGGGCATTGCAGGTTCAGGGAAGGATTTGAGTTCTTAGTGCAGTGGGAAGTCTTTGGAGGGTTATGAGCAGAGAAGTAATAGGATTTGATTCTTGTTTTTAAAAGACCAGTTTGAGTATTTTATGGATAATAGGTGGGCTGTCACCATACATGGAAGGTTAATTAGAAGGCTAATATGAAGGCTCAGGTGAGAGATAATGATAGTTTAGACTAAGTGGTAGCTATGGAGATGTAGAGAGTGAATGGATTAGGACTATATTTTGGAGGAGCTGACGGGACTTGCTCATGAATGGATGTGGGAGGGTGAAGTTTTAAAATACCTGTGAGAAATATCAAGTAACTGGTTGAATATCCACACCTGGAGCCATAATCAGAGATAAAATTAAGAGTCTTTAGCCAGAAGACTTGAAGAAGAGATGGCAAAGAATGTAGATAGAGCAGCAACCATGAGTTTTGCAAGATATAGGCCTGTGATGACTTGATCAAAAGCAGTTTTGGGAAGTTTGAGTGTGTTGAGAAAATGTGAGGTGAAGTAGGAAAAACAAATGTACACAACTCTTTCAGTGAGTTTACGAAAAGGGACGCCAGGAAATAGGGCCAAAGGTGAAGAGAACTTTTGTAAGATGAAAGATCCTATAGTGTCCTTGTGTGCTGATGAGAATGATCCAACAGAACGAAAGAAATTGATAGAGATGTATGACTAATTTCCAGAATAAAGTTCTTGAGAAGGTGGGAGCTGATTCAGAGGGTAAGTAGAGAGGTCCTTTGACAGGAGCATGGACGCATCTTCATCTGAAGCAAGACAGAAGGCAGAGATTATGGGCTCAATGGAAGGTGTGTTAGGGGATTTGGTTGGAGAAAGTTGAGGGCTAAATTGTGATGGTTTCTAGTTTCTCATTGACCTATGAGGCAAGATCTTCACTGAGAATAGTTACAGTAGGGTAATATTGGAATTTTGAAATGAGAAGATAAGATTTAAAATAGCCCAGAATTAGAAAGCCAGTCTTACAGGGAAATGCAGGAGGGAATTACTGAACCATTTAAAATAAACCCACCAATGTTTTTCTGCTCTTGGACAAGAAAAGAGGGGTTCTCTTTCCACCTTCAGAGGGAGTTAAAATTACTCTGTTTGTAGTAAGTGATGAAAAGATTGAGTTTATGTTGACAAACTAGCAGATAGTCAAACCTTTTATGAATGCCTGGCAGTTTATCCACTTAATATTTTTTTATGGTCAGGATCAGTAAATAACTTAGAGCTTTGACTGTATCCAAGAAAGAACTGTTTTTCAAATTGTTGGAGGACAAGCTTATTTTGCATGAGTCCTTATTTCACAGTTCTTTGCTGGAAGAGAGTTGATGTTTAAAGTTGGTGGATATTCTGGAGCCTACTTGAATAGCTACATCATCTAATGTGGGTAACATAACTGGCAAATATTTATTCACTGATAACTGTGTGCCTATACATCCAATATTATGGTCTAGTTGGAAAAACATAATTATAAATATTAAATAATAGTTACCACAGAATTTGAGTATGAGTTACTGGAGTAAAGGAGTGCTTCAAAGAGAAGTAGACGAGAGGTAGAAAGGAAGGGAAGGCATAAACCAGCAGTTCTCTAAGTCCTGCCTAGTGACACAGGGGTCTCTACGACCATTTTAGAGATCTGCAAGGTCAAAACTATATTCGTAATAGTACTCAGAGGTTAATGTCTTTATTCTCATTCTCCCACAAGGGTACAGTGGAGTTTTCTAGGGGTCACATGATACATGGTGAGACAGATTGAATGCAGAAGTAGGTATGAGTATCCAGCCATCTTTTATAAAGCCAGAAATAAAATAGATTTGCAAGAATATTAAAATACCATTCTTTTCACTATTTGGGGGAATTTAGCTATTTTTCAAAAAGATACATTATACATATTATAATAGATTTTTTAATTGTTATTTTTAATGAATAAGTAAATAAAGTTTATCAGTTTTAATATGATACACTAAATATCAATAGATATAGCTCCTTGGGGATTCTCAGTAAAATTTAAAGGATAATGGGGTCTGAAGACAAAAATGATCAAGAATTGAGTGTTACAGCCACATATTATAATGCAAATTTTTAAAAGGAAAGCTGTGACAAGGCGTTTTATTAACTTTAGATATTGAAGTTAATGTCAGTTCTGTGAATGACAGTAGTATATTGCATATTGATAAAATTAGACACAAAGTATTTTGAAGTCATTTTGTGCTTTAGGATCTAAAATACTGTGTGAAATAATTATCATGAAAGTGGTTTTCCCAGGGCGAGGCCTATCCAGATGTGTTGACCCCTGCAACTTCCCCAAATGGGGAAAACTCAGCTGGATAATTTGTGGTAGTGAAGGACTGTGTTCATACTTTCCCTTGGAAAAAAGAAAGTAAAAGAAAAGAAAATACTGCATGAAAAGGAGAAAAAAAATGGTCTCTGTTAGTTTGTGAATTAGCAAAACTCACCTCTTTCTCCAGGCTTCCCAGGTGGCACTAGTGGTAAAGAACCCATCTGCCAGTGTAGGTAGCCGTAAGAGAATCAGGTTTAAACCCTGAGTTGGGAAGATCCCCTGGAGAAGGGCATGGCAACCCACTCCATTATTCTTGCCCAGAAAATCCCATGGACAGAGGAACCTGGCAGAGTGCAGTCTATAGGGTCACAGAGTTGGGTACAACTGAGCATGCTTGCACACAACTGAGCACGCACGCACAACCACCTCTTTCCCCAACCACTTTGCTGCCACCTAGTTTGAGAGCCATTGGCATGAGCAAAAGTGCAGAAGTGGGAATGAATACTGTGGGGTCTACTCAGAATAAAAATTTCCATTAGATGTAGTAGGAAATGAAATAGGCAGAGTAAGATCAGACCATGATGAAATCGTGAGATAGGCAGTAGGTAGTCATTGAAGGTTCTTAAGCAGAGCACTAGCATGTGGGACTAGTTTGAGAAGCTCAGAGGAACAGTGGTTGGCAGCTGGGTGAGAGTCTACCAAGAGCAGGTGGTCTTGAGAACAGGAAACCAGGAAAGAAGGCATCATGTGTCTTTTTAAAGCCTTTCTTTGGTTGTAACTGTTAACGCTTGTCTCAAGGGGATGGCAGAATAGTATTGTTCTCTGAGAAAATGGATAAACATTGAACTTAAGGTTTTGATTGGAAAAATGGAATTATCAGTGAATTGCCTTGAGTTTTTTCAGTTTTCTAAAAGGAGCAGTGAGATTTATTCTTGAGAAAAACGTGGTGTAAAGTTTGATTTTCAGTTATGTGTCAGTCAGAACACTGCTGAGATCATCCTTTCATTAAAGAAAACGTTTACTCTGGCGCCCTCTTCTGGATGTTGTGTCAGTTCAGTTCAGTACAGTCGCTCAGTCGTGTCCGACTCTGCAATGTTGTGTGATTCCCTAAATAATTCTAAACGTGGTCAGTTAGTGAAGGCTGAATTGCCACTGAAATACAGAAATCCCGTTACAGGGGAAAAAAGGGAATAAAGGTAAAATGCATAAATAAATGAAACCAAGTTGAAGAATATACAAACAAATATGTTCCCAATTTTTTATTTTTAAAATTTCTAACCTATAGAAAAGTGCAGGGAACAACCATATATCTTTTATGTAGGTTCATCAGTTGTTAACATTTTGTAATAATTCCTCTCTCTCTCTCCACACACACACACACACACACACACACACACACACACACACCATATGCCTGTGCACTCATGTCAGAATGACGTTTAAAGTGAACAGTAATTCACTATCATGAATATAGCTCCTATTTAAATTTTTCAGATTTCAAAAATACCTTTTATAGCTGTTTGTTCTTTTATTATTTGCTTTTAAAATTGGGTCAAAGTTAATCTAGTCTAATCTGTCCCTGTTTTTGTTTTTCATGACATGAAAATTTTATGGGTACCAAAATTGAATCAGCAATTTAAAAACTCCCAACAAACAAAAGCCCAGGGCCAGATGGCTTCACTAGTGAATTCTACCAAAAATTTAGAGAAGAGTTAACACCTATCCTTCTGACACTATTCTAAAAAATTGTAGAGAAAGGAACATTTTTTTAACTCATTCTGTGAGGACACCATCTCCCCGATACCAAAACCAGACAAAATATCACAAAAAAGAAAATTACAGGCCAGTAATACTGATGACATAAATGCAGAAATCCTCAAAAAAAATCATTATCAAAGCAAATCCAACAGTACATTAAAAGGATCATACATCATGATCAAATGGGACTTATCCCAGGGATGCAAGGATTTTTCAGTATCCACAGGTCAGTCAGTGTGATATATCACATTAACAACTTGAGGAATAAAAATCATATGATCATCTCAATAGATGCAGAAAAAGTTTTTGATAAAATTCAGCATCCATTTATGATAAAAAACACTCTCTAGAAAGTGGGCATAGAGGGAGCGTACGTCAACATAATAAAGGCCATATATGACACACCCACAAATAACATTATATTCAGTGGTGAAAACTGAAAGCAGTTCCTCCAAGATTAGGAACAAGACAAGAATGCCCACTCTTGCCACTTTGGTACCACCTGCAGCAGTCAGAGAGTGAAACGAAACATCAGCCCAAATTGGAAAAGAAGGAAAACTGTCTCTGTTTGCAGATGACATGATAGTCTTCGTAGAAAATCCTAAAGATGGTACTAGAAAAATACTAGAGCTCATATTGATGACTGTGGTAAAGCTGAAGGATACAAAATCAATATACAGAAATCTGTTGCTTTCCCACAGACTAACAATGAAATGTCAGAAAGGAAAACTAAGAAAACAATGTCATTTACCATTGCATCAAAAAGAAAATGCCTAGGGATGAAGCTACCTACAGATGTACAGGACCCATATTGGAAAACTATAGGACAGGGAGGAAAGAAGTTGAAGACAACACATGAAACATATGATGTGTCTACCATGTTCTTGGATTGGAAGAATTAATATTGTTCAAAGGACCATATTACCCAAGGCAACCTGTAGATTCAGTGCAATCCCTAGCAAAATACTAATGGCATTTTTCACAAAACTAGAACAAAGAGTTTAAAAATTTGTATGGAAACATAGAAGACCCCCAATAGCCAAAACGATCTTGAGAAAGAATAATTAAGCTGGAGGAATCACACTCACTGACTTCAGACTGTACCATAATTACTACAAAGGTATAGTAATGAATACTCTACTGGCACAAAAACGGGCAGGTAGATGAATGGAACAGAGTGGAGAGCCCAGAGGTAAACCCATGCCCTTACATTTAATCTACAACGAAGGAGGCAAGAGTATACAGTGGAGAAAAGACAGTCTCTTCAGTAAGTGTGCTGGGAAAACTGAGCAGCTAAAGAGAGAACGAGATAAAAGAACGAAATACCATTCTCTAACACCATGCTGCTAAGTCACTTCAGTCGTGTCCGACTCTGTGCGACCTCACAGACGGCAGCCCATCAGGCTCCCCCGTCCCTGGGATTCTCCAGGCAAGAACACTGGAGTGGGTAGCCATTTCCTTCTCCAATGCATGAAAGTGAAAAAGTGAAAGTGAAGTCGCTCAGTCATGTCCGACTCTTAGCGACCCCATGGACTGCAGCCCACCAGGCTCCTCCGTCCATTGGATTCTCCAGGCAAGAGTACCGGAGTGGGTCGCTATTGCCCTCTCCATAATCAAAAGTAAACCCCAGATGGACTGAGAACCTAAATGTAAGAACATTTCCTAAAGGGAAAAACAGGCAGAACACTTGAACGTAAATCATAGTATCATCTTTTCGGATCCATCTCTAGAGTAATGGAATTAAAAACAAAAGTAAACGATTGGGACCTAATTAAACTTAAAAGGTTTTGCACAGCAAAGGGAAACCATACACAAAATGAAAAGACAGCCTACAGGATGGGGGAAAATATTTGCAAACAATGTGACCGACAAGGAATTAATTTCCAAAAATAAATAAACAGCTCATACAGCTTAATACGAAAAAACAAAACAAAAAACAGCTCAATCAAAACAGGCAGAAGACATAAATAAGCATTTCTCCAAAGAATACATATAGATAGCCAACAGGCACATGTAAAGATACTCAATATTACTAATTATTAGGAAAATGCAAATCAAAACTATGATGAAGTATCACCTCACACCAGTCAGATTGAGCATAATCAAAAAGTCTACAAGTAATAAATGCTAGAGAGGATGCAGAGATAAAGGAACCCCCCTACCCTGTTGTTGGGAAATGTATCAATAAATTGCTTCAGTCAGAATGGAGAACAGGCACTTTTCAAACTGCTGCATTTATACTGGTCTCCAGGGCGAGTGAGTCTGCATGTGAGCCCTTTAAGAGAGATATCTCAGTTGTCTACAGCCCTTTGGTCCAGGGTCCAAGCCAGAACCTTCTGGGGGTTCATCTCTTCCACTGCAGGTCCCAAGGCTTGCGGGACCCGGTGAGGGGCATGAACCCCTCCCTCCTCAGGGAGAAGCTCTGCATGGTTGACATCCCTCCGGACCGTGGATCACTGCTCCGCGGTGGGGTTTTAGTAAGCCCACTCCTTGCCTCTCCTGCTTGTCCCAGGGTGGCCCTTTTATCATTTATCGTGAAGGTGCTGGTCAGTGAGTTTTCAGGTCTTTTCTAGAGGAAAGTGTTCTGAATGTTGATTTGGTGTGGGAGGTCAGTTCCAGATCTTCCCACACTGCCATCTGGGACCACCCCTGGCCTTTATGTTTCTGTTTTCTCCTTATCTTACTTATCTGTGGTGTCAGGGTAATGCTGGGCTCATAAAATGAGCTTGGGAGGTTCCCTCCTCCTCAGTTTTTTAGAAGAGTTTGAAAAGGATTGGCATTAATTCCTTTAATGTTTGATAGAACTCCCCAGTGAGACCATCTGGGCCCAGGCTTTTCTTTGTTGAGGGGCTTTGGGGTACAATTCAGTCTCCTTGTTATTGGTCTGTTCAGATTTTCCGTTCCTTCATCACTCAGTGTTGGTAGGGATATTATCTTCTATTGATGTTGACATCACTCTCCCCTTATACTTTCTTTTTTGTAAATATTTACTAATTTATCTGGCTGTGCCAGGCCTTAGTTATGGCGTGGGCTCTTTCATCTTCTGTGTGGCTTGTGGGATCCTTCAGTTGCGGCATGCAGGATTTTTTTTTTTTTCCTTAGTTGCGGCATGCGGGATCTAGTTCCCTGACCAGGGAGCTCGGAGTCTTATCCCCTGGGACCACCAGGGAAGTCCCTCCCCCTCATACCTTCTTATCTAGAGACTGCAGTTGTCTTCTGACTTTCTCTGCCTCTTCTTCAGCCAGCCCCATTTGATTCTTTCTTCAAGATACTGCTAGAGTGATCTTCAAAGAAATACATACATGGCCATGCTACTCCCTACCAAAGGTTTTCCAGTATTTCCCCATTCCTTATTATTTCCCTTCCTTTTCTCTCCCTTTCATCCTAGTTATAGCCCTCATCCTCTGAGTATGTCTGCGTAGATGTTGGGAGAGCTCATTAAGCAAATTGATTTTAATGGAAAAATAACAGTCATCTCAAAAATAAACTACTACGAATTTCAGCATTGTGGGAAAAAGAACTCTGGGACATGACTCTTGCATCATCGGTTTAGCCTCACTGTATTTCAACGAGGCAAAGCTGAAGTGAGGGCTGTGGGGTAGGGGTCATAGTGACTCCAGGTTGATGCAGAGTGGTGAGGTTGGCTTCAGTTGTGGGTGAAGTTCCTCTATCACGCGGGCTTTGCTGCGCCACTGGGATGGCACATTTGAATGCTGCATGTGCATAGTGGGCTTGTCTGGTAGCCCAGGTGATAAACAATCTGCTTGCAATGCGGGAAGCCTGGGTTTGGCCCCTGGGTCGGGAAAATCCGCTGGAGAAGGGAATGGCAGTCATCTTGCCTGGAGAATTTCATGGACAGAGAAGCCTGGTGGGCTACAGTCCATGGGGTTGCAAAGAGCTGGACATGACTGAGCGACTCACACTTTAATTTTCATGTATAGTTTGCTACATGGTAATTAGGCTTTAGTGGTAAGCACTTCACACTAGTGCTTAAAATCAGACATAATTTTCTCCTCATAGGTTAGTTCTCTAGCATTTATAATCAGCATCTCCACTTTTCCCTTATGTCATGTATCTCAGAAGACAAAAGTCCTGGATTCAGTTTCCCAAAGCTGAGATTTAACTCTCATTTTCTACTTCTTTTTTTATTTTACAAGCCTGGACCCAGCTCAGAAGTCAAAAGCAGCTAGTCACAGGCCAGATAAAACATGTGAATTTTGTTTAGCCTACAGTTCCTTATAAAAATGTAAAATTAGCTTCCAGTGTGTAGACATTAAGAAATTGCATGTAACATCTAGATCTCTCCAGCTTCTTTTGAAAATTTACAGGTTTTGGCAATAGTGGGCTTTTTTCCTTCAGTTCCAACATGCTAACCATTGGCCCTCTTGGACATGAATTTGGCCTGAACTCACAGGTCAGCCAAAAGCTCTGTTAAGGATATTCTAGCCCCACAGTATTCTAGCTGATCCCAAGGCTAAAGCATTTGAGTCTGTGACTCTTGGGTCACTTCATTCACAAAACACATATCGTGCATCCATTGTGCCTAGCACTGTACTGAGCCATTTATATAGGCTCTCTTCAAAACTGTTGGTTTCATCTTATAGATGCAGAAATGGAGGTTCAGAAAGTCAAACAGGAATTACACTACTGGGAAGTGGCAGAGCCAGATTTGACCCAGGTGATGCTTCAGGCTCTGTGTTTACCGTGTCCATCATCATCACCTACTTTAAAAGGCCCATCCTTTCCTTGCTTGCGGCAATTCAACATGTGACTTTTGCTTATAGCAAAATTTTAAAAATGACAAACCTATAAGTTGTCACAACATGGAAATACGGCAGTTTACATACATTTCTGTTTGTCACTGTGTTCTCCATTGATTGCAGTACTTCATACATTCTATAACAAGAGTTACTACTATGTCAGTTCACAATTGCATTCTTTGGCATTTCCATATGGGCATGATACCCCAACATTTTTCTAGATTCCATGTAACCTGCAGATTTGACCATTTTTAAAAACTGTTAATATCATTTAAATAGAACGAAGGAACAACAGAATTATTAATTCCTCTGAAACAGAAAGCTTTACTCAAAGTTAGTATTTTCCTGAAATGACTGAAGTCTGCCCTTTAGGAACAATATTCAGAGCCTATTTAAAAGGTGTACATTTAAAACCAAGCTATTACAGAAAGTTTAAAAAAAATGTAAAGACACAGGATGGCTTCTGAACTCAGTTTTTCAGTGACATTACCTATCTTGCAGGGTGATCATGTGAAAAACGACTACTGAGCAGAAATACAAAGGATGAAAGTAGAAAACAACAACACACAATAAAAACAAGATACAATCGAAGACTAAAACCCTGGGGTCAGCCAAATGAGTTCCCTGGTACACCTTGAATTGCAGAATGATTGAAATTGCCTTATCTCCTCACTTGTGAAACAGAACATAATCACTGTGTTGCAAAGTGTCCCTGATAAATAGTAGCTGGTGAATACATCTTCTCATTCCCAACAATTTTAACATAGGAGGATGGTTTTTATGTTTTTCTGTATCATGATCGAGTCCTATAAACAGGATCAATTAAGTTTATCTGTTGCTGTCTGGGGACAGTAATAGTGTTTATATGCAAGTTTATGACATGTAAAACCACATAAGGAAGGTTTTTTTTAAAAAGATGTAATTTTCAGTTAATTTTTTTTAAGAAAAATTTGTTAAAACACTTTCATTTTGTCAAAAAAGCATTTGATGTTGATAGTGGGGGAGGCTGTGCAATATGTAGGATCAGGAAGTATATGGGTAATTCATGAATCTCCTGCTTAATTTTGTTGTGAACCTAAAACTACCCTGAAAAAGTATACAGCTTACCTTGCCTTTAGGTTACTTTCCTTACGGGTTACATAGGTGGGTGGAGAACTTGAGCAAGTCAGTCAATTTGTTGTTGCTTAGTTGCTGTGTTATGTCTGACTCTGTGACCCCATAGACTGCAGCACGCCAGGCTTCCCTGTCTTTGACTGTCTGCTGGAGTTTGCTCATATTCATATCCATTGAATCTGTGATGTTATCTAACCATAGCATAAGTCAATATATTGAGGCAAATGGAAGCCAGGTTTCTTACTGTCCAGAAAAGGAGTTACAGATGTGGAAAGACGGAAGTCTCGAATGAATCTGGGTAGTGGTAGACTGAAATTGAAGACTGGTATGAACTTATGGTTTTTGTGTATGTGTGTGTGTATTTTGCATATGTATGCATAAAACTATATAATCTAGCTTTGTCTACCAAGAGGGCGTGGGAGCAGTGACACCCCAGAGCAATGAGCATATCTAGCACCGTTTTTTATCGGTGGAGTCAGGGCTCTTTGGAAAAATGCTGATCCCAAGGCTGAAGCAAACATACAAGATGGGTCTGAAAGTATAGAAGTGGTCAGAGAATAATGGGTGGCTTGTCAGTCCAGAGAGAAGCTAAGCTCTGAGAGGCTCCCAATAGCTAAATGTGACAATTTGAGTAAATCTGTGATGACAATAATGACTTGTCTCACTGAATAGGAATCCACAAACCCATTTTGGTATGTGAGTAATAAAGAAGAGGTCTTCCTTATAGCAAAATGCCCATTAATAAATATATGGGGCTTCCCTGGTGGCTCAGCCAGTAAAGAATCTGCCTGCAAAGCAGGAGACCTGGGATCAGTCCCTGGGTTGGGAAGATCCCCTGGAGAAGGGATAGGCTATTACCCACTCCAGTATTCTTGCCTGGGAAATCCCATGGACAGAGGAGCTTGGTGGGCTACAGTCCATGAGGTCATAAGAGTTGGACACAACACACACACACACACACACACACACACACAAAATACAGGTGTGCAGGAACCAGAAAATCAGTGTTTGGCAACCAACCAAAGTAATAATTCAGATAAGACAGCTAAGAGCAAAGAGCTAAAGTTGGATAAATAGCAATGTATTTATTTAGTCTCAAAGTATCACCTCTACAAAATAATATAAAGGTAGATATTAATTATAAAGGGCAAGAGTACTGTGGTGAAGCCTATCAGATCATCCAGTTTACATCAACAGCAAGGAGACAAACTGACCTTGTATGCCTCCTGATACGAGACACTGAAAAGAACACGGCCTGCATCACCTCTGAGATATTCCTGTCACAGATACTCACTCTGAACTGAAGCATGCGGAAGCACTGAATGGAAACTGAACGACTTTTACAAAACAATAAATTAAGGTGTGAAGGTCAAGGAAGAAGGAATAGTTCTGGATTGACTGCGACTCAAGAAGCATAACTAAGAACAAAGCTGATCTTAGTTCGGATCCTTTTGTTATAGAGGATATAACTAGACCGCTGCAAAACCTGAGTGGGTGGGGCTTTTGAGAGGGAATGGTATACGTGAGTGCTTTGTGGTATTCTTAGGACTCTTTTTTAAGAATGGAATTATTCCAAAATAAATAAAAGTAACAACCTTTGTTCAAAAACTTTTATTTACTATAAAGACAAAACACCAAAATAGGTACAAATACTATAAAATTGGTTCAATGGGGTAAAAATTTTAATTAAAATATCTTTGATATATTTAAAATAACAAAGAATACATTTAAGCCAAATTTTCTTAACCCAGAGATTCTTTTTTTGTAACATTTGCTTACACAGTAAGGTGCTAATAGAAGTTAGCCCTTAAGCCCTGGAAGTCTTAGGAATCATAGTCATACAGCAAATATAATTTCATTGTGAAAGTGAACTTTGGTAGAAGAAAAATCTATAGGACACCTGAGGTAGTAGAAACTGGGATAAACAGCAGTAGACGTTATTTACAACTTGAGTACCAAATAACATTAAGAACACAAAAATAATTACACATTACAATTTTCAGTCCAGCTTTGATCCAAAGAAAATAAGAATATTACATCACATTTGCATTGAAAACAAAACAAAAAAACAAAACACCACAATTACCAGCAAGCTGAGGGAACTGCAAACAAACTCAAACAATGGATTTTGACATCTAGAGGCAGTTTGAGTTTGAAATGTGGTGGGCATGGTGGTCTACAAAGTAATACTGATTAGCTGAGGTTCCTCAGTTTATACAGTTTACATCTCTGTCAGACACAGTATTAATCTGACCAACGATCTTCCAGTACATAGAATGGCAAGAGTGCATCCTTTAAAGCTTGCACATGAGAGACTTGGAAACAATCTTATTACAACTGTGAGAATTCTAAAGTAGTCAAAAAAAAAGGAAACACAACACATTTAGAGCTACCAAACTTCACATTTCAGTACTATTTTTAACTCTTCAAATATTGCCAATCTTCCAACCAAAGGAATGTAAAATTTCACTAAGAAACACATTCATTTATATAAAAAAAACTGCCCTGTAAACTTATCTTGTAACTTATTTTACTTCCAATTTGTGTTGTACATTTAAAATGTACTCTCTATATAGCTTATTTAGTTTATCCTGAGTCTTTGAGAATAACCAATTCTATTTAACTCTGCAACAATTCAACTGGCTTCTGAAGAGTTAAAACTTAACATCTCAAAAAGTTGTATTAAATACTTAAATCAGTACTTGATTTAAAAAACTCACAGAAAAAGGGTAAAGGAGCTGCCATTTTCCTTCAGGATTCCATGCATCTGAATTCAGTTCAGATAAAAACCATTAGAGAACTGTGCAAAATCCAACGAATTAGTGTGTAAATGAAATTTCAAAGTCACTTTTCTTTCTGAAAATATTTTCCAAGTTTGAAGCAAATTTATTGTTTGGACCTGTTTGTAGTTGCATAATTAAATTAATTTTTCTTTAGGTATCTCAGCCAGGCCTACTGTAAAGAGATGATACATGGTGGAAGGAAAATAGCAGTTAACATTATCAGTGGTGATGATGAATGACGGATTATTACATACAGAGTAAGACCTAAATGGTGTGAAGTTTCCTACTAAAGAAACATAATTATAAAATTCAAATACATTTCAAGGTCATCTTGATCTTGGTTGTGAGCTGCATCACAGAGAACATTTGATTTTCACTTAATTTATATTTAACCTGCATGAGAAGAGCAGTGACTGACTCAATGAAGGTAGTATTTTATCATATTCCAATTTTAAAAACAAAGTTTTAAAATCTGTATTTTAAAAAATTCTTGCAACAGCAAGATATTTAATAAACTCTAGTTCACATCTAGTTCTACTTTTTTTGTGTGTGGTTTGAAAAGGTCACCTTTCCCTGAATATTAAACAAAAATGAAGGTGAAATGAAAGTATAGAACCGTAATTTCCAAAAACGAAATGAATGGGCCAACAGTAAAATGCACAATGAACCACAACTGCCCAGGCATTAAAAAAAAAAAAGTCAATTGTGGGTCATAAAGAAGTTGTCAACTTTTCAAAAATATATTTATTTACTGCTACTTATAGCATATTCTGACCTAAAAGAGGCAGATACTGACTGTTTGCCAGTGACCAAAAAAAAAGAACAGAACTGCAGAACCCCCTGCTTGTGATCACGATATGAAATGGAAGAATAATTGAAACATTAAAACAGATCCTGAGCCCCTCAGCTGCTAATATTGCTGAAAAAGTGCTCCAAAAAATTATGCTCTGTTAATTAGTCATGCAGACTTCACTGCTTTCCTGTTTACTAAGGGCCAGTTCTTTGAAAGGCACGGTTTACAGTTTCTGCACAAATTGTGGACTTTTGCATACTAAGCTTAGGTACAGATCATGATTTGTCAATCACATACTTAGGTAAGGGTTCCCCACTGATCTTGTTCATAGCTGTTCAGTGGCATGAAGGCCAGCAGATCATCAACGTGGTTCCCCACAAAAGTTCTTTTCTCTTGTTGGGCATCCTGTCTCTGTAACAGTTTATTTGTATAATTGGCTACCACGTAGTACGGAAGACTGGATGCTTCAGTAGCTCTCTCGATGGAGGTCTGTCCTGAGGTTGAAGTTCTAAACAACGAAGAGCCACATCTCGTAAACCAGGAGACAAATGTGAAGGAATTGATGGAGCAGTAGTTGCACTGGCAATCTGTAAGAGAAAACACTACAGTGTTAAAGCGCTCCAGAACTAGAGCTTGTGATACACAAGTACTCGTGCATATATTTCAATACCTGTGCCTCCTATACAGAAGAATTAAAACAGAAGTGGGTGGACTTTTTCCTAACAAGGTGTCTATGGTAAAACTCCTGAATCTGACCAAATACTTCCTGATGAGATGGGAGTTGCAGTCCTCTTTACGGTCTCAAAGGAACAAGGCCAAGGTGCATCAAAAGGATTAGGCAGGTATTCACTCAAATCAATTCTGCTTTCCTCATATTCTCCAAAATGGTTGTCCTCTTTGCTTCATTGCACTTTTCCTGTGTTTTTTTGTTTGTTTGTTTGTTTTAGCACAGAGAGCTATTCAGAGTAAGACTATACCTAGCCAGTCAATTGACTACATCAGAAACACAACTGCACTGATTTTTTCTCCCCAGGGGACTGAGGAAATTTTTCAAGAATGGGGAGACCTGGAGGAGGTTACAGCAGGTGAGAGGTGCTGGCAGTCAGCTCAGAGGACTCACACTAGCCACTCAGCAAGAGAGGTGATTGTGGCTTAAGTGCTTTACTCAGGCCCAGAAGCAATTCTGTTTATCCTCATAAGGTGACAGGAATAATTCATGAAGTAGGTGTTATTATTACACCCATTTTATAAACAAGAAAACAGAGGGCAGACAGAATAATTTTCCTACTCACACGGCTATTAAAGGATGGAACCAGGTCTGTACGACTCCAAAATCCAAGCTTTTAAACAAGCACAGGTCTAACTCAAACACTAAAAACTCAATCATTACATTACTCTCTGGTGGAAACGGACAAAGTTAATTTGCGAGTTGTCAGAAGGGTAGAACAGCCTTGGCCTCTGCCTCAGGTATGAACTTTTTAAATACAGTAAATAATACAAATTTGTGACAGTACAATACATAAAGAGCTTCCGGTATTTTCATTTAAAGTTTGGGGGGGGGGGTGTGTGTGTGTGTGTGTGTGTGTCCGGTATTTTCATTTAAAGTTTGGTGTGTGTGTGTGTGTGTGTGTGTGTGTGTGTGTGTGTAGGTACATATTTCACCCAGGGGCAGTGATTCAGTATCTGCTAATTCAGTGTTCACAGTGACTTTATAACGCATGAGAACTGACTGTGATGCTGCCAACATTCTCTGCAGCATATCAACTCCTAGATACACATATACTTATTTCTAGTAAGATATGCTTTCATGTTAGATTGATAGTGAAGAAGAATCCATGAAAATTTGCCTGTTGCCAACTTTAGCAGAAGTCATTTTTATCTCATGATTACCTTAAATATCAAAGCAAGATGATTGGAGTGTTTTTCTGCATTCCAAGGTGGTTTAGCACAAGCCATTTCTATAATAGCACAGCCAACGCTCCATACATCACAGCTCCTACCATACTGCTGACCTCTTAGGACCTAAAATAAAGCAGAGTTAACTTGGAAATATGACTCACTAGAAAAAGAGAAAGCCATTCTTTATTTATGGGTTCTGGTTTTTCTACTTCAGAGAAAAACAGGGGTACAAAGAGCAATTCCATAGACTATCTGTGATTTTATTAATAAGCTTAATTAATTTCCCATGTGGCACAAATACGTTTTGGAGAACTGTGAGCTTCTAAAGCAGAGTCATATCAGAATTTCAAAGCCACCTCAGTACACTTAGTAAACTCAAGGGGACAACTAGTGATCACTGTGTATGAACATGAAGAGCTCTGAACACAACGGAAGAGACCAGGTTCAGAACACAGTTATTTTGTATGTACTTTAGGTTTGCCAGGAAAAAAGTGCTATAAATTACCCAATAATTCTTTTTTAGAAATAGGCATTAATAGATTTGCCTAGAAGAAGGCAATGGCAACCCACTCCAGTACTCTTGGCTGGAAAAACCCATGGACGGAGGAGCCTGGTAGGCTGCGGTCCATGGGGGCACTAAGAGTCGGACACAACTGAGCGACTTCACTTTCACTTTTCACTTTCACGCATTGAGGAAGGAAATGGCAACCCACTCCAGTGTCCTTGCCTGGAGAATCCCAGGGACAGGGGAACCTCGTGGGCTGCCGTCTGTGGGGTCGCACAGAGTTGGACACGACTGAAGCGACTTAGCAGCAGAAGCAGCAGCAGATTTGCCTAAAGGCTATGGAAAGGCAGGTATTAAGGGCCTGAAGATCAAGGATATCATCAAAACCTTAGTTTTAGGGCTGTGGACTTCCAGTTAGTAAGCACATACAGGATAACACTGCAAAATTATTTAGTGTAACACTGCCACACAGAGCTCCAAAATATTTTCTTTCATCACACTCAGAGTTGCTTCTCACCTCAGGTGCCATAAATGCAATTGTCCCCAGTAACTGTCCCTGAAACTCTCCTGCACCGGTTCCTTTTGATGCCAGCCTGGCTGCAGCTCCAAAGTCAGCAATTCTCAGTCTCTGACCTGTGCTGTCAATGAGCAAATTGGCACCTGCCAACAGAAACAGCAAATAACCTTCTATGTTAAAAACAACAGATTAAAAACTCAGTAAAATGCTACTAATGAAATAGGACAATGACAAAAGAAAGACCCCATGTCAGAGAAATCTACTCTCCTTCCCAGTTCACTTCATTAGTAAAGGTATATAGTTCTCCGCAATGTAAAATAAATAAAATCCAAAGCCTCAGAGGGAAAATGGGGTAAAACATCAAGGCATTAGGAATAAAAGCAGAGATTTTGTGAAACTTTAGTGTTAAGCCTTTAATATAATGATTCCTAGCAAAATCTTTCCTCAGAGTTCAATTTTTAGTGTAGTTTACACTTTTAAGACAAAGTTCTGTTTAAACATACTGACCCAGATAGACCAATTCAGACTTTATACTGTAATTTCATAATTATAGCTTAATAAAAAATTAATGTTATAGAAAGGCATTCATGTCAGAAAGCCAAGTTGCTTTTTTTATCTGGCCATGCCACCCAGCTTACGAGATCTCGGTTCCCCATCTACAGATCGAACCCAGGCCTCGGCAGTGAAAGCGTGAAGTTCTAACCACTGTACCACCAGGGAATTCCCCAAAGTTGATTTTAATAAACCAAACTGCAACAGATTTGAGAGGTGCTTTCTTAAAAGAAGTTTATAATATCCCAGTTATTTTAAATAAAACCAAGAACAGAAACCTTTGGGGAAGCAGTACATCATGAGACCAAGATGGGGGAATCAGAGACCTGTATTTTGTACTCAGTTTGCCACCAATTAGCCGTAAGACTGTGTAAAAGTCACAGCTTAAGGAAGGCAGGATATATTATCCTAAAAGTTCTTTTCACTTCTGGTAATTCTAATGATTTACTTAGGAGAAATTTGAGTACTCAGGAGAGATTTGGAGGAAAAAATCCCATAGTGGAGCTCAAGTTAGAAACTATCAACAAAGCTCCAAGTTTTAAAATGACATTTGTTTTCTGCTTATTGGTAATAAGCAGATAGTAATGAAAAGAATTCTTACCTTTGACATCTCTGTGAATGATCTGGTTTTCATGGAGATATGAAAGGCCACGAAGTAATTGCTCAGTATAGTTAATAACTACCGACTCCTTGAAGGCTCCATATTTACTGAGCAAATGAGCCACAGATCCCCCTAAACATGTAATAATAATCATAATTTTAAGCCAAAGTTAAATGGTTTATTATATACTTTGATTATATAAACTTGCAGTGCATGAGCTCACATTTGAAATATTTATCATCTGCATCAGAAGTGAAACTGATTTAAAAACTAACACATTCCAGTAATCTTAAAGTCTATCAATTAGGAGACATTTTCATGGAACCTGCATGAACTGGTTTTCTGGAAAGTCAAGATTTCAGAAACCTTTAAAAGTTAACAATTTTAGATGGAACTATTTCTCATATGTACAATTCACCTCTTTTTGACCAAGATACACAAAATGCCTTTCTTATATACTTAAGTAAACAGTGAAATACTTAAGTAAAAAGAATGGGAGGAGCCAGAAGAACCCAGAATTAGGCTTCCTATCTCACTCAGTAAGCCTCTTCTAGAAGTATTTATAGTCAACACATATACAACCATCATAGTCAACACATATACAACCATCAACCACCTACAACCAACATCAGAGAATATAGTAAATAACTGATTTGTAAATAGAAATATCCTCTTCAAACACAAAAGATCTAAGAAGTTAAACCAAGCACTTTTGTATTCATTACACCCCAAGTCATTTATTTTACTGTATATATTTTACTGTATTATGCTGTGTAATACAGAATAAAACTCTGCTTGTTAAAGCAGATGACAAGGTTCAACTTTATGCTTCAGTGCTAGTATACGTGTAAGTTTTAAAAGCTGTATCTTCATTTCATTTTTATAGTTATGTTAAAATATCTCATGCTGCTGCTACTGCTGCTAAGTCGCTTCAGTCGTGTCCGACTCTGTGCGACCCCATAGACGGCAGCCCACCAGGCCCCGCCGTCCCTGGGATTCTCCAGGCAAGAACACTGGAGTGCCATTTAAATCTATCCAATTAAAGATGGCCAACTGGACATATATGGATCTTATCACAGAAGGTTTGAATAATTATTCCTATAAAACAATGGCACACAATCATTTTAAAAGACACACTGTAAAAGTTTAAAAGATAATGAATATTTTATTTATATTTAAATGAACAAAATATTTACAGTTTACACAACTGTACTGTTAGAGCAATTTGCTTTTAGAAACCTATTTAATAAAATAAGTGTTCATTAAACTTTTTCCTAAATTTAGTATCAAGCAAAAGTTAAATCTATGTATTCTTTTCTATTTAAAACATGGACATACCTGCCATCCATTCAATGAAGAGATTATAATTGCTCTTCTCGCATGTGGCTCCCAACATCCTAATGATGTTTGGATGATTCAGATGGCTCATCATTCTTATCTCTTCTCTTAATGCTTCTACTACTTCTTCTTGCTCAGAAGATGTATTTCTGACATATGTCACCTGTTTCAATAAACATTTATATAAAGTTCTGAATCCTGATGAGTTTTTATTTATAATTTTCATTAACAATCTGATATAAAATGGACAAACCCAAATTAGCTTATATATCAATAGGAGATTGCATTTATTATGCTCATGGATGCAATGTATATACTTGTTTTAAAAAAACCAAGTCAAAGTCTTCTTAGATAATAAGACTATCTTGCCGCTGCTGCTAAGTCGCTTCAGTCGTGTCCGACTCTGTGCGACCCCATAGACAACAGCCCCCCAGGCTCCCCCATCCCTGGGATTCTCCAGGCAAGAACAATGGAGTGAGTTGCCATTTCCTTCTCCAATGCATGAAAGTGAAAATTCGCTCAGTCGTGTCTGACTTGTAGTGACCCCATGGACTGCAGCCTACCAGGCTCCTCGGTCCATGGGATTTTCCAGGCAAGAGTACTGGAGTGGGGTGCCACTGCCTTCTCCAAAGACTCTATCTTAAGCAGCAGTAAACTATCAGGAGATTTGATAAAAGGCTGGGGCACAGCCACTCTTTCAAAACTGTCAGAAGACAGACTAAAAAATGAGAAAAGACCAATCATAAGAACCAACATGACTTGAAAATGAAAACTTGACTGTTATCATATATTGATAAGCATGCTCATTATAAAGAGTAAACCATAGAAATCCCAAGGTGACACTGCACCAGTAACTTGGCTGAAGGGAGTATAAAACCATACCTCTAATAAATATAAAAAAGCACAATAAGAAACACAACCTTTGTAAGGCCCATCTGGATACCACATCTTATGGTAATCATGCTTCAACTTTCAAATAGACTCATGATGCTTTTGGTGCCCTGGCAACATCTAATTTTGAAATTCAGGTTTCTGAAAACTTAAAGAACTAAAATATATACACACGGGGATATACCCTTTGTTTTTTTACTCATTTTTATAATTTTAATCATTTATAAGCTCACTAGACATTTACCTGTTTAACAGCCATTAAAGTTCCAGTTCCCACATCTTGAGCCTGATAACAAGAAGAGAAGGCGCCAAGGCCTATCTGCTGACCTTTCAGCCATTCACTGTCTTCTCTATAAGGCTGTTTTGCTTTGGTATGTCCTGGTAGAGTCTCTGGTGTCTACATAATAAATGAAAGCAATCTTTTTACTATTAAGAGTATGAGTTTGTGAAATTAGCCTAGCAAAATATTACTCTTGTTTAGTCTGGCTTCCCAAATCACCTATAAACTTGACCTCTGAAAGGACAGTGTTGGTAACCAATGTCAAATGCATAAGTGATTCACCATTGTAGAATCAACCAGAAGCGCCTCTGAAATAGGCAACAAGTATTTATGTTCAAGCAGTAATGCAAAAATTGTTGTACAATTAATTCTGTGTGAAAAATCTGCTTCTTATAGTTAACTCACATTAGAAGCCATATTTCTGAACTAGATTTATTTTATTGCATGGTCCAAGGAAACTCTAACCACTTAAAAGACTCCATACTTACATCTTGTTGAATAATGATGATATCTTCTCCATTTTCAACCTGAAGTTGAGGAACTACGGGGAGGGCATCCTGAGATGCTGACATTGCCATGGCAATCGCTAAAGCTTCTTCTTCTTCAGCTTCCATCTTTTCTTTGCACTTTTGATTATGATTCACATCATCTTTGTAGGTATCATCATTTTCATCTTTTTCAGGAGAGAGCACAGCAACTTCTGACTTAAAAGTTACTGTTGTGTCACTTGAAGGCATAGACGCTTCAAGAAGGTCCTCAATACTGGAGTTGAGCTCTGTACTGACATCTAATCTGCATTTCTCTTCTACTGGGGTGAACACTGTCTCGTCACTGGGTATAACAGCATTACTGCTATTGCTGCTACTGCCAAAGCTGTCATCACATTTGGACCTACTGTTCAAATCAAGTGTCATGCTGTTTTTTGAGGCATCTCCCTGTTTACTGGTATTACTTGGGGTAGGTCGAGATGGCTTTGGCCTGTGTATATTACTAGAGGGTAGGGGTCTTGACTGAGTGAAGATTGGGGAAAGTTTATCTGAGTCTTTGTTTTCAGAACAGTTTCTTTGGAACTGTAGAGAAAACTTACGCTGTGTTTGAGGAGATGCAGAAGGCATTTTGCAGGGAACAAACCCCTGAGGTCTCTGCTTAGAGAGATCTGTCCCAGTGCCAGATGGTACAGATGGGGTTGATGAAGAAGGGGTTGACAAGGCTGGGAACATTAACTGGGAATGAGGAGATGCAGGAGACGCGTTCAGACACTGACTGTGGGGTCTGCCCTTTGTTTGAACCATTGGCTTTGGTTGCTCCATTGTTGTTGAATTAGGAAGTCCTACTGAAATGCTGGCCAGTCGGTCAGAAATGTCCTCTGAACTGGCACTCAATTTTGTAGCACACAGTCCTTTTCCAGGTTTCTCTAAATGGTCCATGCGTTCAAAGGAACTATTGTCCATGGCTTCTGGATAGCTGTTAGGGGCAGATGCCTGCAAAAAGCAGTCATGTCGACCATCCAAAGTGTCTTCTACGCCCAGCTGAATGGCCTCAGCAATTTCCACCTCATCTGCAATAGCCATCAAACGACGCCGCATCCTGGTAAAATGAGTGGAACTAGAAACGTTCAGCATTTCTAACAGTTTTGAAAATACATGGGGTACTGCAGTAACCATTCTTGCAGAACTCAAATATATCCTTCGGGAGAGTTTACCAACCATTGAGTGGGAATTATCAATGGACTGCAAAGCAAAGGTCAGGAGGGACAGCAGCTTCTTATACCTGAAAGAAAAAGCACATTCAATTATGAAACAAGTTAAAATTACTGCAGAGTGTATAGAAATAAAAGGGTACTACTTTACAGCTTTTACATTAAAAAAAAAAAAACTGCTTCAGTATAAAAGATCTATATATTTTATTTTAAATAGCCTAGACTTTAGGTGTTTGTCAATCAAATATTTGAGTACTGGTAACCTGTATGTGCTCTGAAGTTTCTGAGTCTCATTAATCTAAAATGTGTCCTTCTTGGATAGGTAATGGTCGGCGTGGGATGGGTTAGGTAAGAAGAGGAAAAGAAACACATTTTCAGAAGAAAAATTACCTGACTTCAACAGGCTCAGCTTGTGAAATATCAGTACTGACAATATGAGGGTAAAATTCAGCAGGAAATTCCAACAGCAGTCTATCTATGAGACAGAGCCGGCCCAGGAGTTCTTGCCAGTTGTTTGATTCAGTTTGGTTTCCAAGAATACAATTTAAGACATAATCAACACCACCAATACCAATGGATCCTACAAAAAGGAAAGCAAAAATAACTGAAAAATAGTGATATTAAAACCTAAAAATATGATCAAGTTACGTTTAATAAAAATATTCTAAATTATATTAATTTTAAGAATTTATCTTTCAGATTAATTCCTATTTTAAATGTTGGCTGACCAAGTCAATTTATAAAATTACTTCAAAATCCTGCAACGGCCATATTAGAGATGAGATTAGACTGTCTAAGGAAAATGATAAAATATGCTATATTAATTTTAAGTGAAAAGTTGTTACCAGCTTTAAGTATTTCTCTGCCAACTGCCAACTCTCCTGCTTGGCCTTTGCACAATTCCAATAGCGTTGATATAGACAGCTGACTTGTGCGACTAAAAATGAAAGGAAGCAACATCAGACTTGAGTCTTGGATAAAATACATATTAAAAGGAGAGTAGTAATGTAACGCCATGTGAAAAGGTGGGACAAAATGTTTTTCAGGACTATCACTAAAATTGCATCATTGATGTCACTATCAGTCATAATATTTATTATTAGCTCTAATTTCTTAAATTTTACCTTATTCTCTATGTTAAACACAGAATCTTCACTACTGGTTCTTACACAAGTATTAATTTAAATATCAAACCATATAAAAGGCTTATTTTCATTATCATATATTGTTAAAATAAGAAAGAAGATTCCAATATTTTGATTTCTGGATTTCTGGATTTTCACTAAGAATTGTTAAATTAAAAACAAAATCTTCCCATCTAAAACTTTATATTCTTTTTATATAGCCAGAGTGACTTCTAAATATCATAAAATCTCTTTACCATATTTCTTATAATGTTCCATCATTCAAGTGACCAAACAACCTGACTTTAGAATTTCAGAGTGGACAACAAAACAATTGCTATAAAAGCACTGAAATTCTCAGGGGAAAAAAACCAAAACCCCAAACCAATATGATATTAAGAAATGAAATTACTTTTCTAGGCATTTTACAAATATGTTAATTTTTCTCAGATATTTATAGTGTTCTCTCTAAGCAACAAGAAAACCTCTAATTCTTACAGTGTGTAGTCTTGTGCAGAGAGACAATGGAGGTGAAAGACAGACTTGAAAAGATGACAAACAAGTCAAAGTTAAGTGCTGAAATTGTGAGACCCTCTACAGACTATGTCTGTAGAGATTTATGTCTGTGTGATTTAGGGAGGAAGACAAAGTTGGCCTGGAAGAGCTCCCAAAGGAGGTAACTGCAGGGGCAAACTAAGGGACTCAGTGCTCCTAACCACCTGGGATCTGCTGGGACATGAAGAGATTAGAACTGCCCAATGTGTTGACTGGGTTATGCTTTTTGTATGAAAAATGGTCTTTTCCTCCCACTTTATGGAAAGGGGAAAAAAGGAGAGAGAGAGAGAAGGAACCAGTAGTCTAATAAAAGCATAGCTCGTCATGTTCCTTTATCACCATACCTCATTTCTCTACTTTGTATTTTATACCTCCAATTAGGGCTGTTCTGTCCCTTGCTGATTTTTAAGGATATTGCAGGGATATATAGAATTATTGTTATTTGACATAAAGTGTCATAGAGTAAAATTCCATCACAAAAGTATGAAGTTTTTTTTAAATCTTTTTTTTTGGTCCTGATAATACAAACCATGTGTAATAATTTTATTGGTTCCTATCCTGTGTAATTCATTCTCTAAAATGAGATTATACCTCATATATCAGCTATTCTTATCAACTGGATTTCAGTTTTAAGCATATTACTTTAAAATAAAAGAATCACAATAATGTGGAGGTCCATGCAGTTTGTTATCCTGTTTTTCACATGCCATTAGTTCTTCTTTCTACTCCTTAAGAGCTTTAAACGTTACATGGTAATTTCAAATCTCACATTAGAAAACAATATTCCAGACCTCATTTAATAAGCATGTATCCTACACTCAGCAGGTGTGAGGCTCCGTGCTAGGCTTTTAGGACAAGCGGGTTTGAATCGGTTCATTTATAGGGCCTTACCTATTGACGTCTGCACACTTGACTAGGATGGTGTCTACAACTGGCCGGAGAAGTCTCTGCAGTTTGATTCTTTCTGCCAGACTATGGCAAGGAGTATATACTAGCATGGCTCTCAACGTTTTCTGGGGGAAAAAGACTGAAGGTCAGTTTAACTACACTTAAAAAGCATCAGAGACAATGGCCTAGTCTGAGACACTTTGAGAAATAAAACAATGATAGGAATAGATTATGACCCATAAATAAGAATCCATGAGTTGATACAAATAAAAGACTGAATAAATAGGGAACTCTCAACTATTTTTTGTAATTTTTAAATGTCTGAATTAATTTCAAAATAGTTATTTTAAAAAGAAAATGAGAAAAGGAGCCAATCTGAAAGAGCCTCTAATGGCTAAAGCTGGAATAATTTGGGCAACAAAGTAAATGATGACAGTACTGAAATATAACCCAAAGAATAAAATAAATACCCATAAGTCTATGGTGACAGAAATAAAAAACTGAATAAATATATAAATGAGAAAAGACAGATCTTTTTCATAAAAGAGTTACAATTAAATAATACAGAAGGAATATGGGAAATAGAAGCTCATCATTAGGATACTACAGTAATGATTGCTGTAGGCAAGATAACTCTGTGGCTAGAAACAGAGTTTTCACATAGTCTCAAAGTATCTGCCCCAAGACCCTTACTAAGAGTGAATTCACAGCACCCAGTAGATATCCCCGCAAGCCAGTGATGAAGGATGATGGCATCACCAACCATAAGACACACCAATGTGATGCACCCCCGATACTGAAGCACTGAGAAGGGCACATCACCTCTGGTGTTCTTACAAAAAATGCATAGTGTGATCATGAGAAAATACCGGATAAAACCAAATTGAGTGACATTCTTCAAAATAACTGGCCAATACACTTCAAAAGTGTCAAGGTCTACAAAAGACAAGGGAAGACTGAGGGACTGTCCCAGATGGGAGAGGTTAAGGGGCATGATAACTAAGTGACACGTGAGACTGTGGATTGGATCCTAGAAGAGAAAAAAGACATTAATGGAAAACCCGATGAAATCTGAGTAAAGTCTGTGGTTTTAGCTGTAAAGGACACAGTTGGGACAGCTGGGGATATTTGAATATGGACTTTATAGTACATAATAATATTGTTATTAATGCTAAATTTTCAGAGCTTGCTGACTGCATTGTGGTTATACAGAATAATGTATCTGTTCTTAGGAGATAATTAGAGATACATGCTAGAGTATTGGAAGTGAAATGTCATGATGCCTACACACAACTTTCAAATGGTTCAGCAAAAAATTATATATGGGGAGAGAGGAGAAGAGAAAACAAAGAAGGGCAAGAGGAAGGGGGAGAGGGAAAGGAGAGCTCTAAGGGCAGGAACCACACCTGCCCCCACGGTGTCTGGCACACTAAGTAACCGTAGAGGAATCGGAAGACAGTATCATTCAGAGCCCCTCTACTCTAGGAGCTCACAAGTGCACTGGGGCACCATCTGAACTTGGTAATAAACAACTGGATGGTAAAGCGGTATACCAAACAGTTCAGTATGTCTGAAGCTCTATGCTGGAAAACAATAAGAAGAAAGAAGTAATCTTTATTCTACAGCATGCTGGTCTTTATTCTATAGTATTCTGTAGGATGCTGGGTCCCTCAAGATGCTAACATGAAAAACAGACCATGGTAAGATAAGTCTGGGAGATAATGCATCTTATGCTATGATTAGATTCCTAATGTATATTAACTTATAAAGCTTCCTAGAAGCCTTTCAGTGAATAGACCCATTTAACCTCATGTGACTCTGTGCTTACCAATTTTAACTGAACACAGACTCTTTCTTCAGGGAACTTCTCATAACCCATCCAGACTTCCACAGAATATGCTTTAGGAAATGCTGTTGAAGAAACAGAAACCTCTAAAGGTTTCTGAGCTGGGGAATAAAGTGGCATTTAAGGAACAATGATGGCCACTATATTCAACTTTGCTACAATGCACTAGACATTATGGTTAGAGGTTTCTATTTCAAACCTGAGAGATAAATATTTTCATTATTTTATAGGTGAGGAAGCTAAAATTTAAGAGTCCTAAAGTTACACTGCCAGCACACTGGAGAATGGGAATTTGAATCAAGTTCTCTCTGATTTTGACCAGACAGCCTAGGCTAGTCCCAGTTTAACTAGCAAATTATTCAAGTATTCCAGTTGGGATGGTAAATTATGAGTTCACTCCATTTTGACTCCAAACTAATGTTCATAACCCTACGCCATACTGCTATTCAAAAAGAAGATTTTACAGGCATAGTTGTTAGAGGATGGATTAGAAAAAGAGTAAGAGTGGAAGTTTCCAGGTGGCGCTAGTGGCAGAGAACCGGCCTGCCAACGCAGGAGACAGAAGAGACTCTGGTTCCATCCCTGGGTGGGGAAGATCCCCTGGCGGAGGGCATGGCAACCCACTCCAGTGTTCTTGTCTGGAGAATCCCATGGACAGAGGAGCCTAGAGGGCTATAGTCCATTCGGTCACAAAGAATCAGACAAGACTGAAGTGACTTAGCACGCATGGAAGAATAGAAGCAGAGAGATGAATGAGTTTTCAAAAGATCAGGTAAGAATTATTCTGAAGCACTGGTTCTGAACTGAGGGCATTTTTAACCCTCAGGAGACACTGAGCAATGCTTGGAGACACTACTGGTGGTTATGACTAAGGAGAGGAGAGGGTTGCCACTGCCATGTAGTGGGTAAAGACCAGGAATGTCGCTAAACATCCTGCGACGCATAAGATGCCTGTCTCAATGTCAGTAAGTGTGGAGGCTGAGAAACTGTTCTAAAGATGTACATACTCATAATTTTAGCTTACAAAATTACAGAACAGCCTCCTTGTCATTCTGTCTCAACATGAAACACAGCTTCTAACAGATTAAACTAGAAAAACAACTCAGTAATTTATGTTACAGAGCCCTCTTTTGTGAAAAGGTTTCTGAATTTCCATACAATGTTTATTAAAAATCAGCTCTTAATGTCTAATACTAAATTTTTTATAAAACCAAAGGTAACTTTGGTTACTTTGCTATCCCATAAAATATTTTCAATCTGGTCGTGTATAAGGTAAGGCAAACAAAGATATGAACAGCTAACTATTGCTACTTTAGAAGAGCATATAAGAAAACTTGACCAGATTAAAATAAGTAGAATCTAGATGAAGATGCTAAATGGAAAATTGCAATTTCCTGGGATTATAAAATAAAAACAAAATTTGGATTTTCCAAAATCAAATTATGTAGTTTTACTGAATCTTAAAAATGATATCTGCAAGCTGTCAAGAAGGAAAAAAAGAAAACAAACCAACAACCCAACGCAAACCCAAAAAAGGTACAGTTAGAGAATAAAGCTACTTACTAAAGCAGCAACGTACACTTTGTAGACAGGGTCAGCACAGACCATTGACAAAACGTTGCAGCATGCCTCCACCACATCTCCTGAGATACTGGTCTGGGAAGACCCACTGGTGGCTCCAGCACCTGGACCGCTTCCGCTACTGCTCCCAGAATTTCCAGTGCTCTCCCCATTTGCCAACAGCAGAGCCCCACTAACGTCGTGGGAAAGACGTCTGAGAGCCATCTCTCTTACATTCCAGTTTCTAGAAAATAAGCAGCCAACGAGTTCCATTCCAAATACCTATAGTCAAACAGACAAAATGAATTCAATGTGAAGAAAAACTAAAGTGTTTTGAATTAAGTATGACTTTTGATTACTAAAGGAAAATAGGACATTTCTTAAATCTTCACCATACTATAAAATTTTCAAATGTGTCCATAAGAACCTACTCAAATTTAACTAGTAATTATCAAAAGTCCTTAACATTTATTAGCTCCAGTAAAACTAAGAGTGAACACCATTAAGTAATCAGATAGATATATATATATTTCTGTGCTCCTGTACTTAAACTAAATGTATCTGTGAAGAACCCCAAATTTTTATTTTTGTTAACATAGTTTGCAGAGAAAAAACTGAAGCAAGATTTTAAAAGACCAAATCAAGAAAGGTACTAGAGCAAGGTGTTTAAGAAGTTAACAGAATTTCTCTTACTTGGTTAATTAGAAAAAAATACAATGAATAGAGTGGAAAAACCCACAAGACTAAAAAACAACAACTGTGTTCAAATCAGCAAAGGATAATGAAAAATACGTATAATAATTGAAGTGTATATCATTATAGTAATTACTACCACTTCTGCAAAGCCAGAGAGTCCTGAAAGAAGGGGTGCATGGTCTTGACATTATGGATCAGTTAGCTAAAAGTAAACAATGTCTAAGATAACATTATATGAAAAATTTCTAACTATTAGAGACTGAATAAACATGATTTGGGGGAAACAAATAATGACAGTTTTTGTGTGTTCTGTTTTAGAATGATAGTAAAGGAGACTTAAATCAATTAGAATCTAGTGAATTGATTGTATGCCTAGCACTGTTAAATGGGGCTTCTCTGGTGTCTCAGATGGTAAAGAATCTGCCTGCAGTGTGGGAGACCTGGGTTCGATCCCTGGGTTGGGAAGACTTCTTGGAGGAGGGCATGGGAACCCACTCCAGTATTCTTGCCTGGAGAATCCCCATGGATGTAGGAGCCTGGCGGACTGCAGTCCCTGGGGTTGCAAAGAGTTGGACAGAACTGAGCGACTAAGCACAGCACTGTTAAATAGCATACCATGAGTCTTATGTCTTATATGATAGTCCTCCTAAAAAAACAAGAATATATAGCTTAGTCCAACCTACAGCTTAAGCAAAACAAACTAGACCTCTGCCTTGAAAAAATGGCATCCAAGACTCAGTATCAACTTGAGAGTTTTCTTGAGGAATCATGAAGGGGCAGGTGAGGGGCTATGTTAAATACCATTAATGAATTAGATAAAATATTTATTAAGTCTGTAAATTTTATTAGAATCCTATTGGGTTGTTAACATGCTAAGAAAAGAGAATTCTAAAGCTTCAGGACTATAACAGTCACAAAAAGAAAAAGAGAAATTCTACTGTTGTATGTATAAGCGTAATGAGTTAACCTGTGTCTGCTTACAAATTTAATAGAATTTACCAGATTATCAAAAACATTTTATTTCACTATAATCTATTGGAGATATTGTCTGGTTTTGGATTATACATTTTAAAAAATAATAGACTAAGCAGATAACAACAAAGAAAACCATTAGAATCCAACCAACCGACTGAAATTCTGATCTACTAAGGATGAGAAAGCATTTAAGCAGAAGAGAAGGTAAAGGAATGGAAACTACTCTTACAAATAAAAATGACTAATATACAAGGTAAATGCCATATATTTTTTCTTATTCCTCCATTCATTAAGTATTAAGTACCTGACATATGCCATGAGAATACCAATTGGAGAAACGGAGTTTAAATGGCAACAAGTGAGAAAAATAACAAATTCTTGGCAGGAGTGGGATTAAACACTGGAACAAGTTGGTATTAAATGGTTCTAGTGTCTATCCTTGAATAAGGATATTCACTTTTATGTCCCTTAGTCTAGAGGTGGGAGGTGAGACTGCAAAGAATTTTTAAAGTTCCAGCTCTATTATAAGCGGCATAGTATTAATATACATGCGTGCGTGCATGCTTAGTTGCTCAGTCGTGTCCAACTCTTTGTGACCCCATGGACTGTAGCCCGTCAGGCTCCTCTGTCCATGGGATTTCCCCAGGCAAGAGAGAATACTGGAATGGGTTGCCACTTCCTTCTCCAAGGGATTGTCCCCACCCAGGGACTGAAGCTGCATTTCCCACACCGGCAGGCGAATTTCTTACCAATGAGCCACCTGGGAAGCCCCAGCAAAGTATTAACACCAAAGGTCAAATTAAAATTTTCAGTGGAATACAAGTCATGATGGAGGCAAGCAAAAGTACTTTCTTAAATTATAAACTGGGGAGACAACTACATTAACTAGCCTCAAATGGTTCTTTGAGGCATGAAGAACAAGAACTACTTGCCTGAATCCAAGGCTCAGCTAAATCTTTGTAAGAAGGAGGGATCTGCTGAGTCCCGTAATGAGTAAGGGTAAGACTGCCCTCCTGATTCCTCCGCTGGGACCCAGCCAAGGCATGCTGCTGGGTGGTCTGCTGCTGTGGAGCTCGCAGGGGAGAAGGGGAATCCACAGGGCTGGACAACTCGTGGCTGAATGAAAAGTGAACAGAGATTGCTAAGAAGAATTAGCAGATTTAAAGGACACTGTGAGAGCATTTTTATTCTTTATTAAACATATCCAAATCATTAACGCATAATTATTACCTGTAGAAATCGTGGGATCTCCACTTCGACCTACAAAGGGGACATATTAAAGGTTCTCTATTTCTTCTACATTCTTCTGCCCCTGAAAAATTATGGGAAAAAAACTTACAAAAACATAAATGTTTAACATTTACTATTTATGTAATAATTATTCATAATGGCTAGTATAGGGTTTATATATGGAAGGAGCCTCAAAACTTATATAACGTTTACCTAAAGGACGTTTACCTATAATGTTTACCTAAAAGGAAAACACAGTAGGCTAGATTATTCTGATGCTCGTAATTTTTGCAAATGCTATTAGTTATGTAACAAGTATCTTATTTACTGTTTTCCAAAACATCCTGCCCACTTGATAATCTGGTCACATCATGCAAACCTTGCTTTGACGTTACCCTCTCTGGCACGCCCTGCCCAGGCATTCTTCCATCCCCTTCCCTCCAGGTGCACCCACCAGATCGGAACTGTTTCTAATTCTGTGCACGCCTTTCATTACCAGGGGTCACACTTTATAACATTTCTTTGCTCACACAGCTCATCTCCTAACAAATCTAAAGTCTTATTTGTTGAGAAGTTCACACAGGGCCTAGGTATGTACTTCTTTTCGCCCCTCACCAGTGTCGCCAAAGGCCATGTTAAAATCCTACATCATACAGTTAGCTGTTAGAGGAACCGTGCTGACTAAGCACAGGGAGAAAAGGTGCCACGTACAAATGGACATGCAGTGGTGGTGCAGCTTGTTCCTGCAGCCGTCTTCACACACTGTAAGACTTTCTTCATCAAGCATGCCCAACAAGCAAATAGGACACATCTGTTCCTCTTCATCTTTTATACTATAAGGAAGGGGACACAAAGGCATTAACTACAAAAGAATGTTAACAGAATTAAAGCCATATGCTAAAAACAATTTTGGTTTCTTCACACTATGAAAAAATTCATTAGAAATTCTTGTTTAGGAGCGTTGTGTACATAAACTACTTGAGAAGTATTTTTGCCAACAAAGGTTCGTCTAGTCAAGGCTATGGTTTTTCCTGTGGTCATGTATGGATGTGAGAGTTGGACTGTGAAGAAAGCTGAGCGCCGAAGAATTGATGCTTTTGAACTGTGGTGCTGGAGGAGACTCTTTAGAGTCCCTTGGCCTGCAAGGAGATCCAACCAGTCCATTCTGAAGGAGATCCAACCAGTCCGTTCTGAAGGAGATCAGCCCTGGGATTTCTTTGGAAGGAATGATGCTAAAGCTGAAACTCCAGTACTTTGGCCACCTCATGCAAAGAGTTGACTCATTGGAAAAGACTCTGATGCTGGGAGGGATTGGGGGCAGGAGGAAAAGGGGACGACAGAGGATGAGATGGCTGGATGGCATCACTGACTCGATGGACGTGAGTCTCAGTGAACTCCGGGAGTTGGTGATGGACAGGGAGGCCTGGCGTGCTGCGATTCACGGGGTCGCAAAGAGTCGGACACGACTGAGCGACTGATCTGATCTGATCTGATCTGCTGTTATAATATACAGTAATTTTGAATGTGGTTTAACCTTTCCTTGCTATGAATATAATTCAATAAATGAACTAAATCTCAAGAGATATATGTATCACCCAAATTTTGTTAGTGCACCTTTTGAATAAATGAACTACCCTAAGATCTATGTATAAACATACTACATGCCAACACTGTCAAGATTTCAAGTATTGGAAGGACTATAGAACTCATCTATTCCCCATCCTTAAGTATGAAGGCCTATTTCAGACATTTTTGGTGAGTATATAATCTGGTCCAACTTTCCTAGAAAAAAATCTAAAAACAACTTTTTTTGATCCTCTGAGGCATTTTATTTGTATGTATTACACCCCTAGAAAAAGAATCCAAGTATTTTCCCTCCTGTGTGTTTTTGTCTTGCTTCTTTATGGTCCATGATGCCAGGTAGGATTGTCAGTACAGTGAAACCAGGCTGATGGGACAGAAGCAGGTTATGCTGCCATTTTTCTAGATCTCTGAGGTGGACATCAAATCTGGGGCTGATCTCTCCTCCCTTGTTTAGCCTGGCTGTGAGGTTCCCAACAATTTTCCCAGCCCTGTGATCATCGATGATTTCAAATTCACCAATGTAACCATGCTTCATCATCACAGTTAGAAACCTGACAATGACCTGGATGATGAGCACGGCCTAATAAGCATCTGGCATTTGCCTCTCTTTTCAGCATTATTGATACTCTTGAAAGTATCAGCCAGGACATTCAAGCACATCATTATGGCAGCATGGAAAGATGATGGAAAGAGCTAGAAACAACTATTCTTAATGTACACAATCTTTCAACTAGACTTCTAGGAATATACCATAAGGAAATAAAGATACAAATAATAAAGATATATGTGTGAGAATGTTCATTACAGTACTACTTAGCATAATGAAAAAAAAAAAATCAACCAAAGGAACATCAAAAGGAGGTTAAAAAAAAAAGTACACCCAGACACTATGAAGCCTTTGAAAAGGATCAGAGATCCATACATAATGACAAAGAAAAATATTTATAATGTACTATATGATGAAAAAATAGCAGATAACATGACAGAATTCTAACTTGTACAGAATGGTTTCATTTATGGCAAAACTGTAACTTTATTATGTGTATTTGACTTATATGATAAATATAATTATACTGTATATACCATTCCCATTATATACAAAGTATGATATCAGTAAGAAAAATATTAGCAACTCAGTAGTAAAACAAGCAAAGAAGATAAAAAGGCAGCTGACTTAAGAAAGACCAATAGTGAATAAACATAAAAAGAGAAGTACAAAATACATGTTATATTAATAAAGCTCTTATTTTATTTGTCTTTGGCGGGGGTGGGATAATCTGACTGACAAAAATTAAATAGGTTGATACTGATAGGAAAACAGGCTCTCATATACACTACTGGTGGGAGTGAAAAAATTAAAATTTTTAGAAGACTTTGCTAGTATTTCTTAAGATACTAAACATACATATCCATGACCTAAAGAACCTGTTTTCTAGAATGCTTTCCTTCAGAAATATTTCAAGTTAATAGAAAATCCATTGCATTTAATTAGGCAAAAAAAGAAAAAAAATAGAGCTGTTGTAAAGAATCCACCTGCCAATTCAGGGGACACAGAGACACAGGTTCAACCCCTGGGTTGGGAAGATCTCCTGAAGTAGGAAATGGCAACCCACTCCAGTATTCTTGCCTGGGAAATCCCATGAACAGGAGCCTGGCGGGCTATAGTACACGGGGCCACAAAGAGTCAGAAGTGACTGAGCATCTGAGCACAAATGTCCATTAATTATGGCAATAGCAAAATACATTGTGTTATATCCATATAATCTTACATGGCTGTAATAAGAAAGTAGTATATATTTTTGTACTGAGGAAAATGTTCTTGATATATAAAGTGAAAACATTTTTTATTTAAAAAGCAAGCTGCAGATCAAATTATGTCATGACTTTATATTTGTTTAAAAATAATAAGATGAGAAGTATTGGGAGTAACGCAGCCATGCCCCATGCTGTCTGTGGCTACTTCAGCTACAGGGAAGAGCCGAATAGCTGTGACAGAGTCCCAATAACCCTCAAAGCCCTAAGTATTTAAAGTATAAAAATGTTACCTGTAATACCACCAGTTAAAAACAATTAAAATTTTTACTCATTTATTTAAGCACCTGTAATACCTTTTATATATAAAAAATGGGTTCATGCATGACAGATAGTATAATCTGGATTTTATTTCATACCATTCAATAGTCTTCAAAAGCATAATTTTAATGGCTGCATGAGATATTCATAATATGGGTATATCTTAACCATTCAGTTGCTGGATATTTAAGTTGTTCCAAGTTCTTCACCATAGTACTGTGAGAAACAGCCATATATGTAAGTCTTGGGCATTTTTCAGATTAAATTTTTTTTCTTAAAAAAAAAAAAAAAAGTAATACATATACTGGATTAATGACTATAAATATTTTCAAAAGTCACGTTACTTTTTTCCAGAAAGGCTATACCACTTTACATATATAGTAAAGCATATCTTATAAGAACTGAACTGTCTCATTACAATCTATTAATTCTGTAAATTAATCTGATATATATATATAATATATATTTTTAAATAAGCATTTTCTTAGTTTTTGATTGCCTGAAAAATTTTCATATGTTTGTTAGCCCCTTGAAATTCTTCTGTGAAAATTCTTCTCATGCTCTTTGCCCACTTCTGTACTGGATCACAGGTTTCTATTGTTTTGGTGGTACAGTTTTGTTAATTATTTTTTAATACATTCAATCTGTCCCAAATCTGTTTTTCAGTGCTTCTTATATACTATTTTTAAATTAATATAAAATGTGATAAGATCTCCAGATAAATTTTCTTTTTCTTGATTTTAGTCTTAAAATATTTACTTTAGACATAAAATTCTGTGATTATATGAAACATTAACCTTCTTACCTACACAGTATACTCTTAGTTAAGATTACAACTTCTTCAGTTTCCCCCCTTGGATACAATAAATCCAAATAAATAAATTAAAAGAAAAAACCCACGAATTATGGCAGCCCATATTTAGAGGGTGCCTTTTTCATCTTAGAGAGAGAGAGAGACTTTCTACTGGCTACCTGGTTTTAAGCATTAATTTCTTTTCCAAAATAAAAAGCTACAGAAATATGAATCAAAAGGAAAAAGGCTCTAGAATAAGTTTGGGTAAGGAAGCTTGAGAAATAAAGCTAATTTTTTCCATTTATTTAGAAGAAATGAAGGCTAAGAGAAAGAGTCCTCAACCACAAGTCGGGAGTGTTTGGTTCTGCATCTGTTCACATGACCAGTTCTGGTTTTACTTATCACTGAACCATGTCAACTTGGAAATCTCTAATGTCCCCCAAAAACTCATAAAACTCTCATTCTAAAATCAATCCATTTAATAAAAAATAAGAAAATTCAAACATTTACTTTTTCCATAGATAAAAAAACACTTCTCTCTCAGTTCTTTACTTCATCACGCTCTTGCCTGATACCATCACTTTCTATTCCTCAACAATACTTAAAAGACTGATGGAATGAAAACGACACTATCACTTAGACCAGTGCTTCAGACTGAAGTTCCTGAGAACACGTAGGAGGCGCCCTTCTAAAAAAAGGAGTACTCTTTTCTGGAGTAATTTTTAAGAACCTCATTTTTTTTTTCCATTAAAACCAATAAAGAAATTTTGGAAAAGAAAGAAAACTGGCATGACTTTTTATGATAATACTCTTAATTTTTTCCACACCTGTCATATTGGTTTACAACTCAGATCTTTCAGGATTATGAGTTTAGTCTTATCAGCAATTAGGCAATGGAAAAATCTGAGAAGCAACACAGATTTTAATTAATAACTATGATTAATGGGTATTGTATCTCTTAATTACAAATGATTAGTCTCTCTGTTCGGAAGAGCCTACTTATATTCTCACATGTAAAACAGGCTGTAATGAGGATTCCCTGAGGACTATCTATGAGAGAAGCAGTTATACCATGAAATTTAAAAATCCTATATTTGAAAGTGACTACAGCCATGAAATTAAAAGACGCTTACTCCTTGGAAGGAAAGTTATGACCAACCTAGATAGCATATTCAAAAGCAGAGACATTACTTTGCCAACAAAGGTTCGTCTAGTCAAGGCTATGGTTTTTCCTGTGGTCATGCATGGATGTGAGAGTTGGACTGTGAAGAAGGCTGAGCGCCGAGGAATTGATGCTTTTGAACTGTGGTGTTGGAGAAGACTCTTGAGAGTCCCTTGGCCTGCAAGGAGATCCAACCAGTCCATTCTGAAGGAGATCAGCCCTGGGATTTCTTTGGAAGGAATGATGCTAAAGCTGAAACTCCAGTACTTTGGCCACCTCATGCAAAGAGTTGACTCATTGGAAAAGACTCTGATGCTGGGAGGGACTGGGGGCAAGAGGAGAAGGGGACGACAGAGGATGAGATGGCTGGATGGCATCACTGACTCGATAGACGGTGAGTCTGAGTGAACTCCGGGAGTTGGTGATGGACAGGGAGGCCTGGAGTGCTGCAATTCATGGGGTCGCAAAGAGTTGGACACGACTGAGCGACTGATCTGATCTGATCTGATATTTGAAAGTAATTTTGGATAACCACTTTGCCTTGTACATAATTTATAAAAAAAAATTACAGACATGTTCTTTACACAATGCCTCAAGTTTGTTATCTCCCAAAGTGGTAAAACCTACCTAATAAAACAACATAAAAGGTGCTTGGCACAAAGTGAAAATTGATGAACAGTAGCCACTTACTTTATACCTTAATTTTTCTTATGAAATGGACATTTATTATATTCTGATATTTCAGGTGCCATTTTCAACACTGTAGGCTTCAGGACAAAATATCCAAATATACTTTGATGACTTTTAATATTTTTTACCCATGATTTTTAACTTGAAAGCCAAGATTCAATAGTTAAGTCATTTTAGAGCAACGTAACAAGTGTGTGTGTGTATATATATATATAAATAAACCCTAAAATTAAAGAGTAACACTGCATAATGCTGTTAATTCCTTAAAAAGTACTGACCTGTTTTCTGAACTGGATGTAGACGTGCTAGATGACGACAATGTATGAGAATTTGACATGCGTGAAACAAATTTCTGGATGGTGTTACGAGACGGGGCTTTGATCCTTGAGCTACGCCTACTGTGGTATTTCTGGAACAAACTCTCAACCTAACATTGAAAAAAGACAGCAACATGACATTTGTGCCATAATGTACAGATAATGAGTTGTCTAGGTTGAATTATTTGGCTTTTATTTCATAAGTTTTTCACAAAGCCAATTTAAGAGCTTCAAAAATAAGAATACATATAGTTTACTATGAACAGTATTTTTATAGGTCAGTGTTTACTTTTTTTCACTCTAGAAGAAAAAAACTAATTAGTCAATAGCTTATAAGAGAACTATTTACAAACATCAAGTAATCCTTAAATACATTCACACCTCTGAAATGACCACTGTCTACTTAAATTTAAAGCTTATGGAAAAATTTCAGGAGTATCATAAAAATTAGTTGACAATTTTACTCCAAAGCATTTATTTAAAAAAATTACCTCAAAATTCTTTAAAGTTTTTCTCCATAACATTGGGTCTGAAGGTTCTAGCTGAAATACCCGGAGCATAACAAATAGCAGATGAATACAAAATGTTCCACGCCCACAGCTGCAGTTCTAAAGAGTTAAAAAAAAAAAAACAAAAAAAAAAAACCTCTACTTTAATAAATCCGTGTTCCACTAGAACTCCTAGGGTGATCCCTTTAAAAATATTTCCAAGTTTATTATACTAAACTTTCTATTAATTTCTCATTATCTTTATATAATAAGATATATAAGGATATGCAAGAAAAGCCTACAGCTATCTCCATGAATTAATCTCTTATTTTTGGTTTATTAAAAAGACCAGGGGCTTTCCTGGTGGCTCAGTGGTAAAGAATCTACCAATGCAGAAGATAGGGGTTTGATCCCTGGTCCAGGACGGTCCCATATCCCTCGGAGCAACTAAGCCTATGCGCCACAACTAGTGAGCCTGGTTCTAGAGTCCAGGAGCCGCAGCTACCGAGGCCACGAGCCACGGCTACCGAGGCCTGCACACCCTACAGCCCATGCTCTGCAACAAGAGAAACCACCACAATGAGAAGCCCATGCGCCACAATTAAGAGAGCAGCCCCTGCTCGCCGCAACTAGAAAAAAGCCCAAGCAGCAATAGAGACCCAGCACAGCCCTAAATAAGTTATAAAAAGACCAAATTTGTATTCTGAAGTATATCACATCATAGTAAAACCCTTTATAAACACATTAAAAGAGTTTACAGTTCCCCAAATATTTTAACTCTCTTTAGATTACAAAAGAGAATTACATACTAATTTAAATTTAAGAATGTCACAGTATATTGAGTTAGTACCAAATCCTAATAAAATGTAAAACGGTGACAGCTCCTACCTGAGGCCCGATAAACACCCGGTATTTGTTGTCTGGGCTGTCTCCTCCAATCAGGAAGGAGTTGGGTCCTATCTGCTGCAGTAAGTACAGCCTGGCCCGCATCACTTTGTTCACTCGGCGGTTTGTCTCCTCCGGGCTGTATGGTGAGAAGCCATCTGGTGAAGGGGCTCTTCGAGGTGGTGTGATTCTCCCACTCTGAAACTTCACAATATTTTAAAAATTAGGTAAATTGCTCCTAAGACGTTTACTCCTCCACAAGAAAAGAAAATGACCTAAAAAAGGTCACACCAGACCTTTTTTATATTCACCCCAAAATGCCTCAATATATAATATGATGGGACAAAATGTGTTTTGCAAATGCATTTGTCTGACATATTGCTATGAGTAAATTTTTAAAATCTGTCATCCCTAAAATAATAAAACTTTGGCCAAGAGAGACAAACATATGGTAATTTTACAAATTATAAGTATTTGACATCTTTGAAAAGTTTTATGTAAACCAAAATAAAAAGCATAGAAAATGTGCTTCCTAAACAGGTAAAATGACTTGTTTCTAGTGATGAAAATTAAGCATCCAATTTCCTGGCTTCCACTTAAGGGATCACTAAATGTGCTTCCTGTGACTGGTCATTTACAAACAGCTCCATGAAGTTCTCTGTGGAGGAGGAGCGGTAAGTGACTCTTCCCAGGTTAAGACATCTCACTGGAGGCTGCTGAAAATGCTCCTGTGTGAGGGTGATGTGTGTCACTCAGTCCACTTCACTGACTCCCCTAGAACTTGGTCTTTCCATCACTGCCCAGTGGAAAGTCTAGTTCTTTTTGATGCCAAAAGAAACAGGTAAAAGGTAATAAAAGCTGGTAAGAAAATGAAGTGGTTGGAAGCCTGCAAAAGGGCTGGTGGGAATGTAAAATGGTGTACCTGCTTTGTAAAACAATCTCATTTTGTAAAGCTTTGTAAAGCAATCCCACTTCTATGTATATACCCAAGAAAAATGAAGCTATGTCCACACAAAAATGTGTACAGAACTGTTCCCAGTAGCATTATGAAGCCAGAAGTGGAAATCACATGCCCACCAACTAATGAGTAAATAAACAAAACATGCATATCCATACAATAGAGTACTATTCTACAATTTAAAATGATACAAGCTATACTGTGGATGAACCTTGAAAGCAGGATGCTGAGAGCAAAAAACCAGCCACAGAAGCCTATACATATTATAAGATTACATTTATATAAAAGGTCCACTCAAATTGTATATAGTCAGGAAGTAGATTGTATATAGGTTGCCTAAGGCTGGGGAGAGACTGCTAATTAGTCTGGGGTTTTCTGCTGGAGTGATGAAAATATTTTAAAACTTATTGTAGTGATGGCTACAACTATGTAAATATACCAAAACTCAATGAACTGTACAATTAAATGCGTGAATTGTGCACCATATGAACTGTCTTAATAAAACCATTATTTTTTAAATAGGCAGTTACTAAGAAGTAAAACAAAACCCAAAACAAGTACACATGCATATACTATTGGACTTGCTAAGTATTCACACTATGGATATGCTCACTAGATGTGCAAAATGATGCATGCATAAAAAATATTTTTGCAAGATTGCTTTTAGTAATGAAAAGTTGAGAAGGAACATAAATGTCCACTAGTACGTAGTTCAAAGAAGCCATGAAGGATCTTTATCCAGATAATGAAACGTTAGGTAGCCGTTAGCATGAGGAAGTCACCTTGTCTAATATATATCCCAAAGAGGATGTAGGGGGAGGGGAGACACAATTCTTTATTTGCGGTAGACTTTCACTTTGATGACCCCATGGACCACACCTCCCAGTATATTTATATACCCTTCTGTAGCCCCCTACCACACTGATTCTGGGATTTGGGCATGTAACTAGATTTGGGCAATAAGGCATTAGTAAACATAATCCAAGTAGTGGCTTCATAAGAGCGTCCATGCTGGGATTTGCTCTCTTGAATCACCTTTTTTTGTTCATTGGCTTAACAGAAATGTATCGTCTCATAGTTCCAGAGGCTTGAAGTCCACAATCAACGATCAAGGTGCTGGCAGGGTTGGTTCCTTCTGAGGGCTGTGAGAATCTATTCCACCTGCTTTCCTAGCTTGAAACACTTGTTACAGCCCAATTTCCGTGCTATGAGAAAGAAAGGCCAATAGCCCCCAGCTGTTCCAGCTGAAGCACTAGACAGGGGAGTGAAGAAGCAGCCTTGGATATTCTAGCGTCTGCAGATGCCAGAGGGAGCAGACATGAGCCACTCCTGCTGAGCCCTGCCCTATTTCAGATTTATGAGCTAATAAATGATTGTTCCTATTTCGAGTTTTTTAAAAAATAGCTACTTTAAATGTGTGTCCACATAAAGCTGATAAATACTGTTGAGAATCTTTGGCTTTACTGTAAATTTTATTTAAAATTTACTTTCTGAAGCATTTATGTGCTTTAACAACCTTAGGTGTGAGGAAACCCAAATCTCCCCCTTCTGGTCACTATACCACAATTATTTTGCCATCACTCATTTGCTTTTCAAGGTTAGAAAGTTTTAACTCGCATTCCTACCAGTAGTAATCTCTCTGTCTTGGAGGGTCAGGACCTATCTTTTTACAAATCTCTTTGATGTCTGGCTCAATACGGAGACTGAATCAGAGTACTGAATCTCAATACTGAGATTCTCATCCATCCTTCTGCGTTCAGTCTGCTGTGACATGGTATTTTGGTTGAGTACATGAAGAGAATCTGGCCTCACATAGATATGTATTTGGGAAATCCTTTTCAAATAATAATGAATATTTGTCTTTGATACTACATCAAAGGAATGGTACATCTTCTAAAAGTTCATATATTTCATGGCACAATATACAAAAAAAAAAAACCCCACAAGTGATAATACTATTGGCCTATTAAAAGTCTAAGTACTGAGAAGCTATCAAGCTGACAGTGGTTGGATATGAGTTTTCCAAAACTCTAATTTTTGCTTGAAATCTCAAGTTTTACCACTAATGAAGAAACAGATGAGTTGTTTTCCTTGAAGTGAGTCTTACTTAATTCTTTGTAAGAAAAATGTCTGTCAAATACCCAAGTGAGGAATACAGTTTCTACCGTCGTAGCTTTAATTCAGGCAAATGCACCAGCAGCTTTACTCACCACTATAAATGTCAATGCAGTGCAAGAGGCAAATAACATCTCAGTTTTATTACAGAATTAGTTTTGACCTAATGGATCCACAGAAAGCATCTGAGGGCAGGTACGCTGAGCCAAGGGTCTGTGGGCACACTTTGGGAATGTTGCTCTAACAGATGGTTTGCCAATCCTTCCTGTGTTATAAGTATGTTTTAAAACTGTAGAAACTTAGCACATTTGCTAAAACATTAACTTACGGGCACCGGAGAAACTCTTTTCCTCCTTACTCCTGGAGATTCAGATTTCACTGTGCGACCTGAGGGGGAGCTGCCAGGGGAAGGGCTGCGTCGGCCTTTGGGAGTGGAGGAAGCAGCGCTCGTTGGGCCCTCTCCTTGAGACTCGGCTGCCAAGTTATTAATTTCAGATCCATCTCCTTTAATAGGGATTGGTTTTACCACCTAAATTAAAATGCCAGTATTTTATTACTTAAAAAATAAAAAAAGAAGTAAATGTGAACATAAGATTAAGACAAGAACTGTTTTTAAAATTATGCAATATTATACAAATACAACAGAAAATCTATCAACTTTTCTTTATTAGTTTAAACTGTAAGTATAAGGCTATTTTTAACCACATAGATTTCAGTCATTTAGGCTACATCAATTGAATGTTGATAATATTTACATAATGCATTTTAAAATGTTGTCATACATGAATTTAAAAGATTTAGAATTAAGATCCTTAGATCCTACCTTAGAGATAAAACTTCAAAATAAAATTGGAAAAATCGTTTTTCTTTTTTAAGTACAGTACAAATTGCTAATTAAAGGATTTTAGAGACACAGACATTAGAGGGCAGTGTTGCTTTAAGCATTACCTCTCCCACTCAACCAGAGGGATTACTCCTTAGAACAGTTTAAGTTGCTTAATGAGCACAGCATTAGCTACATTTTGTTCAAATGTCTAGAAAATGTCAAAGCAAATAAAACTGCATTGCATTTAAAATGAAGGGGGGGAAAAAGTTTACAAGAGGGTCTATTTATGCTTAATTTTCCACTTCCTCCTATGCTTTCTTCCTTCTAGCAGGTAACTCACCACAGGGCCTCTCCTGTTTCTCCGTTCCAGCCATTCGTGCTTCCAGGCTGGCATACAGGTGGCCTTCAGTTTCTCCCTGATCATTCGTTCTTCTGGGCGATCGTCCATCTTGTGCAGTCCCTTGAGAGTTTCTTTATTCTCCATCTCACGACTGAAAACAGAAGGAAAAATAAGGAGAATGAAATTTGTATGTGAAAAATAATTTTCAAGAACAATATGGTTTTACTTCATACTTTCAATGGACTTGTAGCTAAAAAGATAACTGCTAAAATCCCCGAATGACTTAAGCAAGATATGAAAATATTATTATGAATCATACTATGTTGTTGAATTTACACTGTAACATGGAGAGTGTTAAATGCTGCCTGATAACACTAGTTTAACAATGTCTTTAAAAAGTAAGGTTCTATTTAGAAGGTGCAGGCTTACTAGTAATCTTACTGCAGACCTTCCTTTGTTTCTAGGTAGTTAATAAAAAGCATCTCAAGACATTAAGCACTGCATTAACACATTCATGAAAACCGCACTGTTTCTAATTACACCATTTTAACATACTCAAATACATGACAGACAAATATTTAAAGAGCATTTTACTACTATTTATCCCAGGAATTCCAATAACTTAAGTCAATACAGATAAAATCTGGAAAGTATGCTCATTTGCGGAAATAAGTTAAACATTTAATAATCTAGGTGAAACCTAACCACATCTTCTAATCCACAATATTTTTTCAAAGTCTCAATAATTAAACTTGTTTTCTCAGAAAATAATATTGTACTTGGGGTACTCCATATATAAATAGTAAAAAATTGCCTGGTAGAAACATTTTGACCTTTACACCATAACGTATTATGGAGTTATAATAAAATATCCAGGAAGCTGGTAACTTTTGAGAACTAACTCTACAAAGCCGAATAGGTAAAACACCCACTAGCTTCAAAATACACTCATATCTACACACGGATATATGAAACACACAATACATATAGGCATGGATTTTAAAACCTGGTTTTATAAGGAAAGAGTTAAAGCAACTGCATCCTGGGAGAAGCAACAATTTAAAAAATACTCAGTTAACTTCAGTAACTATTTTGGAAATTCTGTAAAGCTACAGTTTTTTGGTTTTTTTTTTTTTAATTATACTGATAGGAAAAGGAAATATTCAAGGAAATACCAGAGATGATAACTGCAAGCTTACCAAAAAGTCAAATTCAAACTCCTCTACGAATATTCCAGCTAATCATTACTATAAAGCAGCAGTATTTGCAAAGCAGCAGCAAACAACAACAAAAAACCCAACAATAGCAACAACAACCCCCCCCCCCCACACACACACACAAAACCTACTTAAAACAGGCACTGGAAATAACAGTTAACTGGTTTTACTTAAGCATCAATACTATGGAGGGAGTGGAAACCAGGGTGTTAAATACCTCTGTGCCTGAAACTGGCCTAGATATTTTTACTAATGCAAAGAATACATAACATCTGAAACTTGCAGAGGGGCATTAAGGCACACCACATAGGAAAATATCTCCACTACACAGGCATAAAAACTGTCACACAGGCAATATGGGAGGGAGGGAGGGAAGGAGGACGCTGATTTTCTTTAAGTATTTGACTGCTTTTCCGCTCTGAATATATCATCAAGTGTAAATGTTAGAGGCGGACCAGAGGAAGAGGGAGGGATGCAAGGGGAAGGAAGGAAGGGAGGAAAAGGAAGCGAAAAAGAAGGGGATAGGGACAGAAGTGGGGAGAGGGGAAAAGGGAGAGAGAAAGTGTTTTCTCAAAAATTCATCCTGCTCAGTCGATCCTTACCCAGGGAAACTCAAATTTACAGGCAAGCAAATTCATGGGCTGACTGCACACTAAAAATTCATTTACAACTCTCTGGTATGAAAAGCACTTTCCACCCAGTAACAATGTTACAAGGCATGGCTTCAAGATTCCCAGGCTAGTACTCAAAACGGAAATCACACTGTAGAACCGCAGTTCATTTTTACACCAGAAGCTCCTGCAACCGTGCAAAGTACCATCTGTCCCCTGGTCCTAGATCTCTCCTCCGCAAATTTGTTTCATGAGCATCTCTTCTCAATTCTGTATTTTCAGCGTCTTTTCCCTAGTACCCACTCAAACACACAGAGAACTCTCCTTATCTAAACAAATCTTCAAGGGGGTATGATTTTCCTCTTTCCTTTCCACTTTTTGAAAATACTATAATCTTTCAAACCAATTTCTTATTCCTATCCTCTATTATTTATATTTAATACATAATATTAAATATAAATATGTAAACATACCAGTGGTTCAACTTTTGCACACATCTAAGATTATTCCTTTAGAATAAATACCCGAAAATGGAATTGCTGGGTCCAAATGTACACAAATTAAGACTTCGGTTAATACAGATTATCCTCAAGAACACATACTTTCAGTCACAATGCTCAGGTCAGATTGTCACCTTCAGTTCAGTCGCTCAGTCGTGTCCGACTCTTTGCGACCCCATGAATCGCAGCACGCCAGGCCTCCCTGTCCATCACCAACTCCCAGAGTTCACTCAAACTCATGTCCATGGAGTCGGTGATGCCATCCAGCCATCTCATCCTCTGTCGTCCCCTTCTCCTCCTGCCCCCAATCCCTCCCAGCATCAGGGTCTTTTCCAATGAGTCAGCTCTTCGCATGAGGTGGCCAAAGGACTAGAGTTTCAGCTTTAGCATCATTCCTTCCAAAGAACACCCAGGACCGATCTCCTTCAGAATGGACTGGTTGGATCTCCTTGCAGGCCAAGGGACTCTCAAGAGTCTTCTCCAACACCACAGTTCAAAAGCATCAATTCTTCGGCGCTCAGCTTTCTTCACAGTCCAACTCTCACATCCATACATGACCACAGGGAAAACCATAGCCTTGACTAGACGAACCTTTGTTGGCAAAGTAATGTCTCTGCTTTTGAACATGCTATCTAGGTTGGTCATAACTTTCCTTCCACGGAATAAGTGTCTTTTAATTTCATGGCTGCAGTCACCATCTGCAGTGATTTTGGAGCCCCCCAAAATAAAGTCTGACACTGTTTCCACTGTTTCCCCATCTATTTCCCATGAAGTGATGGGACCAGATGCCATGATCTTAGTTTTCTGAATGTTGAGCTTTAAGCCAACTTTCCACTCTCCTCTTTCACTTTCATCAAGAGGCCTTTTAGTTCCTCTTCACTTCTGCCTTAGCTGGTCTCAATTAGCAGCAGACTCCTGAGGGGCCTTCTTCACTTTGAACCTTACTCCAATCTAGGCTTCACAGAGCAGCCAAGGTCACTTTCCCCATTAAAACCCTCTGGTGGCTTCCCCCTGGGCTGAGAGTAAAAATCCAAAATGTTATGGCTTATGAGGCCCTGCATCATCCAGTCTTACCTCAAATGAAGTCACCCCCCTACACTCTGTTTCACTGACTGGCTCCATCTCTCCTGCTCAGGTTTTTTGCACAAGCTGTTTCTTGTCTCCTTTTTACCTCATTAATTTATACCCACTCAGTGGCTTTTCTTCAACTCCTTACAGACCCTTCCCACTCTCAATTAGGAACCTCTAGTTCCACTCTTCCACAGCTCTGTACTTTTTCTTTGAAGTGTTCACTGCTGTCGGCAAACCTATAAACTGCACTGCCCCCCAAACTAAGCTCAGTGAAGGCAGAGGACCAGTGTTTGCATCCATGGCTATATACCCAACATCTAATAATGCCTGGCTTACAATCGGTATGAAAACAAATACTAAATGAATGATCATTTGTTAACATCTTTGGCAGTTCTGAGGACCTTCCTAGTTTTAAAATTTAATGATTACTCGTGTTACTTAATCTTTTTGCAGTTCTGCACTTAATTTAAGACTCAGTCTGTAACTGAAATGTTATTCAGTGGAACAATTTTCGTTGTTCCTAAATTGATCTGCAAATTTAAACCTGTTTTTTCTAATATCTTTGTAAGTAACAGTTATATACTATTAGTTCTAAAATGTATATTTTTTCATATTAAAAAAAATTATCCAGCCTAAGGAAAACAGCTAGGACCCTCTGTGTGTCCTGCCAGCACTCAAGAGCTTTAGCATTTCCAAGCCTTCCACGGGGACACAGGTCCTGGGCCCAGCCACCACCTCCTCCATTAAACTCGTATAAACTTTCCACTCACTCTTAGTTCAACTTTCTCATGCCTGTGCCTCACATTTTCAGTTCCGTTCAGTCGCTCAGTCGTATCCAACTCTGTGACCCCATGGACTGCAGCACGCCAGGCTTCCCTATACCAACTCCCAGAGCTTGCTCAAACTCATGTCCATAGAGTTGGTGATGCCATCCAACCATCTCATCCTCTGTCATCCCCTTCTTCTGACTTCAATCTTTCCCAGCACCAAGGACTTTTCCAATGAGTCAGTTCTTCGCATCAGGTGGCCAAAGTATTAGAGCTTCAGCTTCAGCACCAGTCCTTCCAATGAATATTCAGGACTGATTTCCTTTAGGGTTGACTGGTTTGACCTCTTTGCAGTCCAAGGGACTCTCAAGAGTCTTCTCCAACACCACAGTTCAAAAGCATCAATTCTTCGGCACTCAGCTTTCTTCACAGTCCAACTCTCACATCCATACATGACCACTGGAAAAACCATAGCCTTGACTAGACAGACCTTTGTTGGCAAAGTAATATCTCTGTATTTTAATATGTTGTCTAGGTTGGTCATAGCTTTCCTTCCAAGCAGCAAGCATCTTTTAATTTCATGGCTGCAGTCACCATCTGCAGTGATTTTGGAGCCCAAAAAAATAAAGTCTCTCACTGTTTCCACTGTTTCCCATCTGCCATGAAATGATGGGACCAGGTGCCATGATCTTAGTTTTCTAAATGTTGAGATTTAAGCCAATTTTTTCACTCTCCTCTTTCACATTCATCAAGAGGCTCTTTAGTTCTTTGCTTTCTGTCGTAAGGGTCGTGTCATCTGCATATCTGAGGTTACTGATATTTCTCCCAGCAATCTTGATTAGAGCTTGTGCTTCAGCCAGTCCAGTGCTTCTCATGATGTACTCTGCATATAAGTTAAATAAGCAAGATAACAATATACAGTCTTGACGTATTCCTTTTCCGATTTGGAACAAATCTGTTGTTCCATGTACAGTTCTAACTGTTGCTTCTTGACCGGCATACAGATTTCTCAGGAGGCAGGTCAGGTGGTCTGGTATTCCCATCTCTTTCAGAATTTTCCACAGTTTATTGCGATCCACACAGTCAAAGGTTTTGGCATAGTCAATAAAGCAGAAATAGATGCTTTTCTGGAACTCTCTTGCTTTTTCCATGATCCAGCAGATGTTGGCAATTTGATTTCTGGTTCCTCTGCCTTTTCTAAAACCAGCTTGAACATCTGGAAGTTCACAGTTCACATTCTGTAGAAGCCTGGCTTGGAGAATTTTGAGCATTACTTTGCTACCGTGTGAGATGGGTGCAACTGTGCGATAGTTTGAGCATTCTTTGGCATTGCCTTTCTTTGGGATTGGAATGAAAACTGACCTTTTCCAGTCCCGTGGCCCCTGCTGAGTTTTCCAAATTTGCTGGCGTATTGAATGCAGCACTTTCACAGCATCATCTTTTAGGATTTGAAAGAGCTCAACTGGAATTCCATCACCTCCACTAGCTTTGTTTGTACTGATGCTTCCTAAGGCCCACTTGACTTCGCATTAAAGATGTCCAGCTCTAGGTGAGTGATCACACCATCATGGTTATCTGGGTCATGAAGATCTTTTTTGTAGTTCTTCCGTGTATTCTTGCCACCTCTTCTTAATATCTTCTGCTTCTGTTAAGTTCATACCATTTCTGTCCTTTATTGTGCCCATCTTTGCATGAAATGTTCCCTTGGTATCTCTAATTTTCTTACAGATCTCTAGTCTTTCCCATTCTATTGTTTTCCTCTATTTCATCGCACTGATCACTGAGGAAGGCTTTCTTATCTCTTCTTGCTATTCTTTGGAACTCTGGATTCTAATGGGTGTATCTTTCCTTTTCTCCTTTGCTTTTAGCTTCTCTTCTTTTCTCAGCTACTTTTAAGGCCTCCTCAGACAACCATTTTGCCTCTTTGCATTTCTTTTCTTGGGGGTGGTCTTGACTCCTGCCTCCTGTACAAGGTCAAGAACTTCCGTCCATAGTTCTTCAGGTACTCTGTCTATAAGATCTCTTAGTTCAACTTTCTCATGCCTGTGCCTCACATTTTAATATCTCTGAAATCTGAATGCCTTTTTAAATCAAACTGCTGTTATAATTGGCAGGGTTTTTAAAATTTCTCCATGGTATACAAAATAATGATACAACTTACAACCAATGGAATCTTAAATTCAGTAAAATGTAAATTGTATTCCACTTGCCCGCGGGGGAAAAAAATCGTACCTACTCAGCTTCATTTATCTCTGAAACAAAAACAAAATTGGGAAGAAAAACAAGTTTTTTTTTACATATTTATTGTTTTGTTATAATCTTCACAGATCAGACATAAACAGGGTTTTTCTTTTACCAGGTATGTGTGCATGTAAACCTCATTAATTTCCGGAAAGGTTTCATATCACTGTAGTCACTATTACTGTTACAGTGAAGTACTCCACTAATTTATACAATTAATCTGCTCCTTTAATTCTTATAATGAAAGTCACCATTTAAAAAACTTGTTTAAGAGTGAAGTAAGCCAGAAGGAAAAACACCAATACAGTATACTAACGCATATATATGGAATTCAGAAAGATGGTAACAATAACCCGGTGTACGAGACAGCAAAAGAGACACTGATGTATAAAACAGTCTTATGGACTCTGTGGGAGAGGGAGAGGGTGGGAAGATTTGGGAGAATGGCATTGAAACATGTAAAATATCATGTAAGAAACGAGTTGCCAGTCCAGGTTCGATGCACGATACTGGATGCTTGGGGCTAGTGCACTGGGACGACAGAGGGATGGTGGGAGGAGGGAGGAGGGTTCAGGATGGGGAACACATGTATACCTGTGGTGGATTCATTTTGATATTTGGCAAAACTAATACAATTTTGTAAAGTTTAAAAATAAAATAAAATTAAAAAAAAAATAAACAAACTCTATTGAAAAAAAAAAAAAAAACTTGTTTAAACCTGAGTCCCCAAGCAAGTATCAGCATAGACTTCTGACGATGACTTGTTATAAAAACAGAATCAGATTTGACAGTGACCTGCCAATACAATGAAGAGCACAGGCTTCAGAGTCAGATCGACGGGGGTTTGGGCCTGTTCGAGTGTCTTCTGTGTTGAATTAGTGTTTTCATCGGCTCTTTGGGGTTGCAGGGGAGAGAGATCGTTAGGGGTGATTTCAGTGCACAGCGAGGGACCCGTGAAGTTTCTCCCCTGCAGCGCGTACACGTGGCCTTTGGAGAACATGGTGATCCACGCCCCGGGGAGACACCAAAGTAGCTTCAGTTGACTGACAGCATGGACGGGGGAGCCAGGTACAACACTTGTGTTCACTTTTATTGCTTCTTCCCCTCTCCCTGTCTCTAACCACATCTTCCTTCTGACTAACTTCTCTCTCTTCTCCCTTGTTTCTGTCTCCTTGCTCCTAGTTACTGCTTTGCTATTTTTGTCTATTTGGACGCCATTCTTCCCACAGTGATACTCTCCAGGTATCCCGTATTCAAACTCCCATAGAGAGAAGGTCTGGTTAAGATGTACAGCACCGTCCAGTGCAGGGGGTCTTTGGATCAGGGCACATTCCTGCGCCAGCCAACTGTGAACTGCAAGATGGGTTTAGATGTGTAAAGCATGGTGCCCCGGGTGTCAGAGACCGCTGGGAAAGGAAGGCGGCTATGACTGGGCAGGCCCTCTGGCCTCATGTCGGATGCCTCTGTGGCCTGTCCAGGACACTTGGCGCTGATGACAGAAGAGTGAATAAGATGTGGTAACCCGTCCCGGAGGAGCTCCCAGTGTGATGAGGGAAGCAGGTTCTTAAAAACTAGAGTTTATGCTGTATGATAATTAATACTATTAATAGCATCCTGGGAGGGAACGGCTAACTGCTGTAGAACGGTGGTAGGAAATTCTTTACTGAAGGCATATGAGATTTCAAAAGGTATATTCCTATCAGGAAAAAAATCCTCAAAGGCAGAGAGACATGAAATATCTTGGTGTGCTTAAGAAGAGGGTGTTTTAGTGCCATGAGAAGAGGCCAGTGGCTGGCATGTAAGAGGTTCCAGTAAGAGGGTCTTGTACATGATACGAATGAATATTAGAGTTTTAGAACCAGGGAAAATCATCTCCCAAAAGACAAGAGGAGGGAGAACTACAGGAGTGACAGTCTAATCAACAGTGCCTGGTACCAGATAAATGGAGGACTGAGTGGCTTCATTGAGAAGAGGCAAGTGAAGCATCTCGTTTTTTTAAATATTAGCAGGTAAATTCTGTAGGTCTAGAAAGAGACTAAACTATATAAACCTAACCTCAGGGGAGAAGGTTTTTTTTGAAGCTCTAGGTCAGTTACAGATTCATTCAAAAAAAGTAAGAAACCTCATGTTTTTTAAATAAATATGAAAGGAGGATAAAGCTTAATCTGTAACAATGTTAATCTGTTTAGATTAGTTCGTGTTTAAAAAAAAAAAACTTTCTTGTTATAACTATATTAATTGATTAGATGATGAATCTCAAAAATACTGGAGTGGGTTGCCGTTCCCTGCTCCAGGGCCTCTTCCCAATCCAGGAATCGAATCTGGGTCTCCTGCATTGCAGGCACATTCTTACCATCTGAGCCACCAGGGAAGCCCACTTTTCAAAATCCTGTAATTTTTGGTGGAGAATAATTATAATCTTAAAACTCAAATGGGGTAATATTTTATTAGAAACAAATCCCTGATACCAGATAGATTTTTAGTATGTATAAGACAATTCAGAATAATTTTTAAGTGTGAATCAATCAAAATAACTAAGGTGGTATTAAACTGCTTATATTATAATCATTGTTGATAATTAGCTATTTGTTGTCTTTGTTATTTAACCCCCATATTATTCCACCCTTGATGAGTTAACCAGAACATGAGCTTTTTGAGGATGAAATTTTGTGCCTGTATCCTTCAAAGGACAAACTGGGAAGGTTTGCAGGCAACACTGCAGATAGTTTTTGTCCCCTGATAAAGATTTCTGGTAGAAATTCAATGTATGATAAGACTCATTATACTGTGGACATGCTCATACCAAGAAATCAACAGTCCTTTATCGTACTAAAGTCAGCATATTTACTCTCACTGAGGGAAAAAGAAAGTTACTAGTTTCTTTCGTTCTCAGAGCCAAATGCTCCTGAGCACAACCTGAAGTGAACTCTTAGGGGGCCTAGTTTTCATAATGCGAGCTACTTTTACATATTATGTTGTAATGTTGCATTACATAAAGATGGAAGGGTTACTCTTAACAATGATTTTATTTAGCCCTCCTTGCTCAGAAGAGGGAAAAGGCCAGCAGTTGCCATTGACCATATATCTCTGGAGAAATTATCTTAAGGGAAAATAGAGTTGTTTTACAACTAAGATACAGATTTTTTTGGCCTCAGATCTAGGTCTCCAAATTTTAAGCACTTGTAAAACACTAAGTTTCCTTTCGCCCTTGAAGTCATTCACATCTGAATTTAAATCCTGTGTTTTTTGCATACAGACTTTATTACCTTGGACACATAACGTAACCTCCTGGTTTGTTGGTTTGTTTGTTTGTTTAATCTGCCAGTGGGATAGTAAAGAGTCTCATCATCGGGACTTCCCTGGTGGCCCAGTGGTTAGGACTCTGCTTCCACTGCAGGTGGCGCAGGTTTAATCCCTGGTCAAGAACTAGGATCCCACAAGCCCCATGACTAGCCAACAATAGAGTCCCATTCTCATGAGAACTGACTGAAGTGACCCGCCTGGAGCTGTTAGCACAGTGCTCTGTCCATGGTAAGGGGTTGCTGGCCTCTGTTGTTACAGCCTTTATGCGTCACCACACTCTCCTTATCCTTACCAAAGTTTCCTTCTCTTGCTTTTTACCTGGCAACTTAAATTTTAAGGATCCCAGAGTGGTCTAGTTTTGTTTTGGGAGATAGTTCCTCCCTTGCTCTCCCTCTTGCTCTCCCTCTTTTCGGTAACAAAGCTTATGGGTTTTAGTATATGAATTCCTGCTGCTAAGAGAACTTCACAGGTAGGCATCAACTGGGTGGCTCTGAATTGTGCCTGTCCCAAATAATTCAGTGTGTTTTCCAGGGTTTTTTGAGATTGCTTAGACACCAAGAGAACTGAGAGTCTAAAGTTATCCATAATCTAAACTGTTCTGGAAATCTTTATGTATACTAAGGTTCAGTTCAGTTCAGTTCAGTCACTCAGTTGTGTCCGACTCTTTGCAACCCCATGAATCGCAGAACGCCAGGCCTCCCTGTCCATCATCAACTCCCGGAGTTCACTGAGACTCACGTCCATCGAGTCAGTGATGCCATCCAGCCATCTCATCCTCTGTCGTCCCCTTCTTCTCCTTCCCCCAATCCCTCCCAGCATCAGAGTCTTTTCCATGCGGGAGACCTGGGTTCAATCCCTGGGTCGGGAAGATCCCCTGGAGGACGGCCTGGCAACCCACTCCAGTATTCTTGCCTGGAAAATTGCCATGGACAGAGGAGCCTGGAGGGTTACAATCCACTGGGTCACAAAGAGTCAGACACAACTGAGCAACTAAGCACAGCACGGTATACGTTGTATGAAATTAACCAAAATTAAACCAAAAAATTAGTGGATAATCACACTGCAAATACTCACTCTCTAGTTGACCTATGCCAACCTAGACACGGAAAGTGCCAGTTTTTCAAGGGTAAGTCCTTTCCCTGGGCCACACCCTGCTGCCACAAACAAAGCACCCAGAGGAACTGACGCCATGGGCTTGATAAACAATCAACGATCTGGAGTTAGCATAGCTGGTTATCACTCCTAATCAATGAAGATCTGGAAAATAACACTGCAGATGTATCCAGCACATGTAATAGACACATACAGCCTGTTTAACCCATAACTTCTACCAGAAATGAGTGCCTCTGGGGTATATAAACATTTCAAAGAGAACAGAAAGAATATTCAAAAGGTTTACTACTTTTAAATTAGCAATTCATAAAAGACTGATTTAACAATCACTGTATAAATATAGTAACAGGGAATTTACAAAACGCAGAGCTAATAGGCAATATTAAGCCATTTTTAAAGGTGGCAACTCTGTGGAAGCTTTTTTTGATGAAGTTTATGGAGTAAACTGGGCTTCCCTGGTGGCCCAGATAGAAAACAATCTGCCTGCAATGTGGGAGACCGGGGTTTGATCCCTGGGTTGGGAAGATTCCCTGGAGAAGGGAATGGGAACCCACTCCAGTATTCTTGCCTGGAGAATTCCATGGACAGAGGAACCTGGTGAGCTATAGCCCATGGGGTCGAAAAGAATCGGTCATGACTGAGCAACTAACACATATACGGAGTAAGCTACATGCCTCAAAGTCTCCCTTTAGAGAAAACAAGAGAATCAAAAAGAAAACTGTATTTTAACTGCACAGCTCTTCAATACTATATGTTTTTAATATACATGCTAGAGATGCATGAAAATATTTAAAGCAATTAATAAAGTCTACAGAATGAGTAAACTCCACAGAGAAGTAAATACTCCTGATAATTTTAAGTCAGTGTGCTACAAGCTCAGACATCATTAAAACAAATGTTTTTTAAGGTATATAAAATATCGGTAACTAGCAATTAGGACACTATTATGATCAACAGAGACTTAAGGGAAGAAAGAAAAAAGATTCTAGTTTGTTTTCTTTCATGAATCTTATTTTTAATTTTTCATTTAATTCTGCTCAAGACTATTTAATGATTACAAGAAACCTTTCTTGATCACAAACATTCGTTAAGAATAGTCAAATGATAAGACTGTCTTGCAGGTTTTATCAAAGTAAAGTAAATCTTATAAAATTGACATATGAGCATTTTGGATGACTTCACCAGCCTCCAAAGTCACTGACATATTTAAGGTAAAACACCAAGGCTAGACCTTCAGGTAGGTAAATTTGTGCTGTTGTGCTTCCATAGCGTCCGATTCTTGCAACACCATGGACTGTAGCCTGCCATGCTCCTCTGTTCATGGGACTGTCCCAGGCAAAAACACTGGAGTGAACTGCCATTTCCTTCTCCAGGGGATCTTCCCAGATAGTGAATAAATAACATCAAACTAAAGGGGCTATGTTTCTTGTGGCTGAGAACCCAGATAAACAAATAAAAGGTCCAATGTAAAGTGATTTTCTAAATCATTTCTTAATACCTACCCAGTCCAAGAAAAAAAATAAAGCAGCAATGCAAAAACTTGGTTAAGATGTTTCCTTGGGGCATCCATGTCTCTCAGAAATGTAGCTAGTGGATTCCATTAAAAGCCACTACATCCAAGTTATTAATGTACCACAAACAAATCAATTTAATCTGTATTACTGATGTAATCACTCAGTAATGGAACCAAGATGTTCTATCAAAATCTGGAAAAAACAATCATTCTTCCTTCTAAACGTGCTAATAGATTAAGTATAAAAATCATCCAATATAAGTATGAAACTAATTAGGTATACTTTATCAAGGTGGGGGGATAATACAAGATAGTAATCATATGTACTGACAAGTGTGTAGCTGACCAGTAAATGTCAGAAAATGTCAAACTGCAATAAAAGTTAAAACTCGTTAGAGGAAAAGATAATTCAGATAGCTCAAATATACAGCAAAATTCAAGGGGGAAGTAGCTATGTATAGAAAATCAAGGATATGCAATATTAAAATTGACAAGAATTTTAAAGAAAAAGGAAATAAGATGAATAAAGTCAGTAATCAAATTAGATTAGTAAGGAAATTAAAATCCTAGAAAATTCAGTAATTTGAAATTAAAAAAAAAAAGGCAGCATTATTTTTAAAGAAGCAGTCAAAGAGAAAAACCAGAGAAGGTGAGGGCAGGTGTCTTTTCAAGTTAACACCCCTCCTGTGTGGGCAGAAAAGAAAACAAAACCAACTGCAGTGAAACCAACATGTTGTCAGTTCTGTAATGTCTTAAGATTCAACTTCAATGAAATTCACTCACTTGTCTCAAATTATGAACTGAAATTTGACGACGATATTTATGCAGACAAATGAAAACTGTAAAAATGGTCAGAACTGGAGAGAAATACGAGTTTCATGATTTTATAAAAGTCATTGTCTCACAAAATATATGAATACCTTAGTGACAGAAAAACAGTGAGTGTAGTTCTGTTACCATGACAGACAAAACAAAATGGACTGACAAGTTACTAGCTGTCACTGGAATATTTACAACTTAAACTTAATATTGTACAAAAATAGTTTTTTGGGGGGGTATTCATCAAAGTAACCACTTCTGTAACAAAATTTATAAATACTATAATACTATTCTATCCACCTTCCCATGGGGTAAGAGTCACACAACTCTTCTCACTCGTGAACTGAGAAAATCTACAGGCTTAATGCAAACTGTTTTTTGAGAGCCAATGCTTACAGTGGGAGTTTAAGTATGGTTCCACTTCTCATCTGTTCCTCTCCAACAAAAACCCACGAAAGCTTCAAATACTTTTCACTCTGTAAGCTTGTATTCTTTTAATATTCAGTGCTAAAAATTCCACTGTTTATTCCTTCCTTTGTTGTGTCCTTGATAACTGACGAAGAACCTTTAGAAACTGTTAAAAAAAAAAAACACTGGGATGTGTGAGCATCCTCTTCCTTAATTGTTGAATATAGATCAGTAAGCAAGGAAAAGGATGCTAATTTTTTTACAGTATTTTGCTAAATGTGTATTTCCTTTCAAGAATTCCCCTTTCATGCTACTTGATGAGTCTAGGGTTGGGAATGTGTAAAAGACAACTGATGCATAAACTAAGTGAGCTTTTAGAGAAGTATATTAGAAATCCCCATACACTACTACCATGGGGCCGCTTTCAGCAAAGCCGTGTCCTGTCCTCCGCCAAGGGCACTGGCACACAATCCGTGGCACAAGGCAGGCATCCAGGGGAGAAAGATGGCTGCTCCTTCGCCATTTTGGTTTTCATCAAAAAGATCCCAAGTTAGTGTTATGGTGAGCTCTTAAGTATGTTTCTCTGGAACATTCTCCAATGGGTATGTGACTACATTTTTACTAAGCCAATTATCTTGAAAGAAATGTGACCACTTGGGTTTGAATATTCTAAAGATCAAATGAACAAAACTAGTAGTTGGGAAAGTGGTATGTTCCTGCACACTTTCCCCTTTCACAGTTGAAGAAAAGTAAAGTTAAAAATGTAACATGAACTACTGTTGTTGAGTCGCTAAGTTGGGTCCAACTCTTCTGCGACTCCATGGACAGTAGCCGCCAGGCTCCTCTGTCCATGGGATTTTCCAGGCAGGAATACTGGAGTTGGGCTGTCATTTCCTTGAATACCTTCTGTATTAATAAAAACCCTTTGGTTGTTTTTAATGTTCCCAGATTAACGGAGAAGGCATATAGTGCTGAAGTAGAGCACAAAGCCCTCTTATAGCCTGTGCTAGGAGAATGATCTCTTTCAAACCCCATGGAACAGCTAGTACTATTTCTACAGTACTTCTTTCTAGCTGGTGGAAAGGCACGTTAACTGGGATGCTCAGAATGAGGAAGAATAACTTCCTGACAAATGTCGCTTTTCTTCTCTATGCTTTTAATGCTAGAAAACCATTCTGTTCAGTGAATGCTGGCATGCCTACTACGTGTAAGCTCTGAACTAGGCAACAGAGATACAAAGTGGGATAAAGAAAAAAGACAGGATCTCCATCCCTTTAGGCGCTTAGTCTAGCAGAAGAGAGAAAACGTGCCAGCACTGCTACAATAGGAGTATTTTAACAGATCATAAACAGCTTCAAGGATGGAGTGGATCTCCATCCTTAATTTTTTGTAGCAGAGTCCTGGAAAGACCTACAAAGGAGGTGATGCCTGAATAGTTTTTAAGGAAAGAAAAGGACTAGCAGGCATGAAGCTGATGAAGGTTAAAAGATTTTCTTGACAAAAGAAACAGCTTTGGTGAAAATAAGGTCCAACAGAGTACTAAACAATTTGTGATTCTGTTTAGGAAACACTAAAGTTAAACATATTCATTTAAAGACAAGTTCATCATACTTTTTCAAGAAGGAAAAAAAAAAGAAGGTAACAGTATTTCTCACACTAATTTGGCACAAAAGTCCTTATAAGCAAAACACCTTTGACAGAGTGGCGGTCCTTAGAATATACTGTGAGAAATCTGTACAGGATCATCTCTATATCCTTTCTGGCTCAAATTAGTCAATAGGTCTAAGAAGAAAAATACAGACAAGAAATTAATACCAGTTAATACTGTTTCAATGGTGGCTTTTCAAGCTTCCATAAAATTCAGCAACTGCCTTCAGTGAAATTAAGCCTCTAAAAATCAAAATATGGGTGATAAGATTATTTGACAGCCAGCCAGAGATGAGTAAACTCACCTGGTACGAACTCATCCTAAGAGCAGTGGATGTCAGACAATTCAAATTTGGCCTAGTCTAACCACTAGCAGAGACCAGTGTGTCAGTCGCTTAGTTGTGTCCAACTCTTTGCCAACCCCGTGGACTCCAGGCTCCCCTGTCCATTGAATTCTCTAGGCAAGAATACTGGAGTGGGTTGCCATTTCTTACTTCAGGGCATCTTCCTGACCCAGTGATTGAACACAGGTCTCCTGCATTGCAGAGGCCAGAGTCCGTCACTAAGATCTGCCCCAGGCCCATTGTATTCACTCTGCTTAAGATTTAAGCCTGGAGAGAAGACAAAGATCAGCCAAGAAAAACCCCTGACAAGCCCTTACTTTAAAAATCTCTACACGCCTAGAGGAAGAACCCAGAACTTGAAATAAAAAAGGGGCCTGGGGAACGGCCCTTGCTTCTCGAAAACCCCTGGAGCTCTGGCATTGCGGAAGCACTCCCACGTCTTCAGCGCTGATGACAGCGCTTCCGCAGTGACTGGTGGGGAGCAGGTCAGGGGAAAGCAGAGGCAGTGAGACGTGTGTGGCCGAAGGAGGCAGTGCCATCCAGACACTGTCACTGTTGTTTTTCAGTCGCTCATGTGTGTCCAACTCTTTGCAACCCCATGGACTGCAGCACGCCAGGCTTCCCTGTCCATCGCCACCTCCTGGAGCTTGCTCAAACTCATGTCCATTGAGTCGGTGACACCATTCAACCATCTCGTCTTCTGTCACCCCCTTCTCCTCCTGCCCTCAATCTTTCCCAGCATCAGGGTCTTTTCTAATCAGTCAGCTGTTCACATCAGGTGGCCAAAGTACTGGAGCTTCAGCTTCAGCATCAGTCCTTCCAATGAATATTCAGGACTGATTTGCTTTAGGATTGACTGGTTTGATCTCTTTGCTGTCCAAGGGACTCTCAAGAGTCTTCTCCAACATCACAATTCGAAAGCATCAATTCTTCCACACTCAGCCTTCTTTACGGTCCAACTCTCACATCTGTACATGACTACTGGAAAAACTATAGCTTTGACTAGACTGACCTTTGTTGGCAAAGTAACGTCTCTGCTTTTTAATATGCTGTCTAGGTTTGTCAGAGCTTTTCTTCCAAGGAGCAAGCGTCTTTTAATTTCATGGCTGCAGTAACCACCTGCAGTGATTCTGGAGCCCAAGAAAATAAAGTCTGTCACTGTTTCCACTGTTTCCCCATCTATTCACCATGAAGTGATGGGACCAGATGCCATGATCTTAGTTTTCTAAATGCTGAATTTTAAGCCAGCTTTTTCACTCTTCTCTTTCACCTTCATCGAGAGGCTCTTTAGTTCCTCTTCACCTTCTGCCATAAGGGTGGTGTCATCTGCATATCTGAGGTTACTGATATTTCTCCTGGCAATCTTGATTAAAGCTTGTGCTTCATCTAGCCCAGCATTTCGCATGATGTACTCTGCATGTAAGTTAAATAAGCAGGGTGGCAATATACAGCCTTGACGTACTCCTTTCTCAATCTGGAACCAGTCCATTGTTCCACGTCATCCAGAGAAGGCTACAGGGAACTGCCCAAATCCGTCCACTAGTACATGACAGGTCCTCACTGGGGAGTTTAGAAACTACGGGGGTGTCTATTAGGGGCACGGATGGGGCAACAGCCACCCAAACCAGTAAAATCTCAGTTGTATACTCAGCAAAATCAAAAGGGCTTCTTATTCAAAGGAGATGGCATAACTTGATGTACACGTTCCTGGGATAGGGGAGATAAAGAAGCTGTACCACAAGTGTCATCAAGACATATGGCATGGTGATCAGTGATGAGAGTTCCGGAGCTAGAAGGCCTGGGTTAAAACCCAAGGTCTGACACGGACCAGCTGGATGGCTTTGACCCAAGTTATTTAACCTCTCTGTACCTCAACTTCCTCACCGTAAAAATAATACCTACCATAGGATTAAACACGCGTACAGGTAAAGTGCTCAAAAGTAAGTTCACCCCCCTAATTTGCTTTCAGTAATTTCCTTTTTCTGTAAAATGGCGATAATAGCCAATACTTCTGATGTACTTCCTACGTACCTTGCACTGTTTTAAACCCTTTGCATACAGTTATCATCTCAGTTTTACAAAGAACGAACATGGATGAAGCACTTAAAATGGCGTCAAGTATATGGTGAGCACACACTAAATAACTACAACCACCACCATCCTCATTATTACACTGCTGCTGTTCCTTACGGAGCCCCTCGTCCGTACCGGGTACTATGCCAGAGGCTCCATGAAACCTCTCACAAAGCTACAAGGTAAGACTCAGTGTCCACACTGTGCAAACAAAGAAACTCTGCTGGGAAGATTAATAAGTCTGACTAAGAATCCACAGTAAGTGGGAATTCTGAGTTTCCAAACCAGGTTTCTCCGGCTTTGAGGCCCTGTGCTCTTCCTTCTGGTCTATGTTACTTCAGTTTCCCTTAACAATATGTTAGTTGAAAAGCAGATAACAATAACAAAATAAAACTATTTTTTCTGGTTTCAGGAGGAAATAACGCTGATTAGAGACGTCTGGGATGTGAAGACTGCTAACAGGCTACAGGGGCCCATTACCTCTGGGGAGCGAGGAGGACGAGGGTAAGAAGACAAAGGAGGCTCCAGCTGTGTCTAAAGCACACTCATTTCCTTAACATCCAACTGCAGCAAATATGATAAAATATTAGCATTTCTTAAATATGGGTAAAGATTTTATGGCTGTTCATTATATTATTCTCTGGTATTTTCCCTCTGCATGGCTGAAATATTTCCTTAAAAATAAACATGTGCTACTGAATTAATAACAGGATTGGGAAGTCATAACTAGGCCATTAACCAGCTACAGAATCTTTTTTTTTATATTTTAACTTTACAATATTGTATTGGTTTTGCCATATATCAACATGCATCCACCACAGGTATACACATGTTCCCCATCCTGAACCCTCCTCCCTAGCTACAGAATCTTAAGTAATCCCCAACCTTTCGGGAATTCAAGAATTTAACCAAATCAGATCAGACTACAAGATGTTGTTTCAGGGACACCCAGAATGAACATGGTTCATTTATTAATTGCTCTTTAGTTGTTAATTAATGGTTAATTAATTGTTGCTGTTTAGTCACTATGTTGTATCCCACTCTTCTGGGACCACGTGGACCATAGCCTGCCAGGCTTCTCTGTCCATGGGATTTCCCAGGCAGGAAGACTGGAGCTGCCATTTCCTTCGCCAGGGGATCTTCCCGACCCAGGGATTGAACCCACATCTGTTTGACAGGCGGATTCTTTACCGCCGAACCACCTGGGAAGACATCGTTGATTAATGCTACAATGTGAATACTACAGTTCTGCAAGGGAGATATAATATCAAAAAATATATAGCTCAACAGGATCCACAGACTCTGTTAATTCTGGAGAGTACCTTCCAATAGTTTATTTGCATAAAATATTCTTTGTACATCTATAATTCAGTGTCTCCTGGTGTTTTAAAATGTGAGAATCCTTTTCAACATTACCATTACCATAGAACAAACGTGGATCCATAGACTCTGTGAAAACTCAGGCTGGAAATTACTAAAACTTTTGGACTCAGTTTCCCTAATAGTCACTATGGTAAAATCAATTCAAGTCTAATTACTAAAAAAGGGTGAGTATTATGTACAATGGACTGTATCAGAGCTCTCTCAGAAAGCTAAAACAACTGTCAGGAGAAACAGTCAAGAAAGGAGGGCCCAAAAAACATGGATTTACATGGATTTTTTTTTGACACTGAAAACATTAACTTTCCTAGTTGTTTTTTTTTTTTTTTTTAAAAGAAAAGAACCACAACTTTCTCCTCCTTAAAGAAACATAATCATTCTGCATATTTAAGTGCTTCAAGTCAAAAAGCTGTGAAGCAGGAGCCAGAAATGAGAAATGAAGCATGGTGGCTTTCTGGCCAAGCCTCAGCTTCAGCTGTGACAGCGTCCCAATATGAATTCTAACTCCCCCAGTCCAGAGCTCTCTGCAGCCACCAAGCCTGCTCTTCCCATAATGCAGTCACTGCAATTTATTTTCTTATTTATTTTACTTTTAAGATCTACTCTCTTAGATGCAATTTATTCTTTAAAGTGGAAAAAAAAAAAAGTAATTCATCTTTGGTGAATTACATTTGATACTTAGGACATAAGCTTGACATATTTGGATTAGACAACTTAAAACATTGTATATGGAATGATACCTTACACTGTAACTTCGGCAGATGGTGAGGGACAGAAAGGCCTGGCGTGCTGCAGTCCATGGGGTCGCAAAGAATCAGACACGACAGGGCGACTGACAACCACCACCTTACATTATATACTGTTTTGTTTTTGACCTCAGGATTTTAACACAAAATATCATCCCTCAGTGGGCTATATTATTAATCTGTCTACATCAGCAAGTATAAATCAATTTAGCATACAGTTCACTTCCTTAAAAAAAAAAAATCACTACCTACTTGCACAGTCCAGTAAACAAGTGGAAAAGCTGAAGACAGTTGATGCCTTTAGTTCAGTTCAGTTCAGTCGCTCAGTCGTGTCCGACTCTTTGCGACCCCATGAATTGCAGCATGCCAGGCCTCCCTGTTGCCAATACACCACTAACGTGCCAATAAACTTCAAATGATGACCATATAAATTCCCAAATGAAGTCTTTTACTTCTGATACTGGTGTGTCTGCTTGTGTTCATGTTCTCAACCTTCCACAGATAAGAACTACCAAAAAGCACCATGTAATTTACTCTGCATCCGGTGTTTGGGATTTGTAACCTCAGGAATCTCCCCAAGTGACCTATGGCCAAGTTGTGATCAGTCTCTGTACTAACATCCCCGAGGAGACTGAGGTCTCCCCAGTAGATCCTGACCAATGTCGTATGTTCCTCAATCCCTTTCAATTATTCCTGGGAATAATTCCTATTCACTGAGTGTCCACACACACATCTTAAAACAAACACAAACCCTTTCAGCTAGAGAATACATTAAAATAATGGGAAGGTTTTGAAACTTGCAAAGTGCTGAATCATGCTTATATTTAGGTTTTGTTTCTGCAACTGGTTTTGGAGGGCTCAAACTCCCTCTAAGAAAACTAGCCACCCTAGGTTAATCCACTAGAAGACAGGATCAAGAGTGAATCTAACTGCTTTATTCACTGTCAAAAATAATTGCAGTTAATTATAGCATACAGTTGAAGAAATCAAAGATTCAAAGGGAAACAGAACACTCTAGGAATGGAATGAGAGAAGATAAAATCTTCATTCAATAGGTGGCACTCTTTGCTTAAAAATGTAACAGGCAATTGTTAAAAATATCATCTGCCCACTAATAACTTGAAAGAGAAGGCACATTAATTCCAATATCCTGTCCCAAATACGGTCTGAATCATTATATTGTCTTCTCATTATATAATGTCAATATATAATTGTATATATAATGTCATTATATAATGACATTATATAATGTCTTCTCATTTCAATGGACTGTAGGTATTCTTAAATATGCTTATTTCTTTTCACTGCATCAAAAGCTACAATTTAGAAGAACCAAAGCATTGTGTTTATTTTAAACTGGTGGGTTTTGATGTAAAATTTAGCCTGATATATGATTCAAAACACATTCTTCCTAACCATTTTCTGATTTTTAAAGAACTTCATTATAAAAGAATAATCTGAATGGAAATGGGGAAAAACTATACTTGTAATATATAGACTGTATTATTTTTTTTGTTTTAAAACATGACAGTCTTTCATAAGCATGCATATGAATATTCTTTTTAACTAAAATAACTGACTAAATTCATTATCACTCCAGCTGATACTCAATCTCAAATTTTTAAGTTGAAAAATAGAAACAATGCTGACAATTGATAAAATGTGAGTTTAACCTAGTATACAGAAGAAGCAAAAAATAGAGTTTGCCTAATTTTCCTTAATTAGAAAAACTTGTTTAGGTATATCCTGTTCCCATATTATTTCTCAAATTCTATCTAGGGTCACCCCTCCCTTGAAGAAACTATCCCAGAAGCTGCCTTCGGCTTTCCCCACTGGTCACAGCCCCTCTCACTCAGTGGGCAGTGGGGTGGATGCCTTCCTCTGTCCCAACTCAGCAAATAGCACTCTGCTGTAACGGCTTCTTGCCTGACTGCGAAATCCTTGAGAGCAGAAGTGAGTCTTAACTTTATGTTCCTTGCCCTAGCAGAAAGCTTGGCATATGGCAGAGTCTCAATAATATGTACTGAATAAAGGAACAGATTGATCTCTCCCCTTGGGCTGTGTTTCACTTCAGGGCAAGGCCTCTGTCTTACTCATCCTCCACTTGAACAATACTGACTCTGCAATGCCTTTTACTTGTGTGTGCCAGGCTGTAAGACAGCAACACCTCTCCAAGATGAGTCTCAGGCCAGAAAGATCTCTAAGATGTAAATAAGCTTCGCTGAGGCCTTTGTGTAAACCAAGTCCCCACCACTAGTTTTAGGATGCTGCAGTAAGAGAGAAGAGCTGGGAACACCAGCTGTAGTAAGAGTGACGGATTTCATCTCCAGTAAAACACAGAGATGGCTAGAAAAAGAAGCCAAAAACCAGGAGCCTAGAACACATGTACTTCAGCGGAAAACCTTTCCATAACTTGAGAACTTGTCTATGTCTCTAACTTAGTTACCGCCTACTCATTTTCCTGCAGTTAACAAGAAGAAAAAGGTTTGAAGAAAACCTCAAAAGATTTTGTGCCTGGGAGGGAAGAGGCAGAAGTCACGAGACTATACCCTACACTAGGAAGCAACCTGAAAGGAGAAAGGGAACTAGATGAGGAGCTCAATGAATGGGGTGTCTCCGGGGAAGGTAGAGCGCTCGAACCCCAAATCGAGACTCCTTAAATCTGGATTCTGCTAGTTTGGGCAGGGGGCATAGTTGGCAGGATCCATTTGAAACCACCACGTAACTACGAAAAATAGAGCATCTACTTCTAGAATGTCAATTTTATTCCAACATTTGGGAGAGGGGATGCAGTGGCAGTTTGAGGTAAAAATATAAATACAACTAAAACATAAAATTCAAATGAATTAAGGTAAACTGTCAGAGTAGCGACTTGAATCAATTTTGTTCAGTGCTCCAAGCAAGCATTCCCAGAGTGGCAGGCTGTGTACCACGCTCCCAGGCCCTTCCTCTTCAACAGAAGTCTGCCGAACGAATGTTATAAGCTAAAGCAGCTCTTCTCAACAACCTTCCCATCACAATTTGACAATCACTATAAATATGGTGAAATTTGAAAAATTTGTTTAGGGGATGTAATTTATCAATGGCACAACCACTGGCCATATATAAGTACCAAGTCACCCTCTACCTGAAGCAAAAATAAACTGAGTGCTGAAATATTAGCCATATCGTTACTATTTTCCATCCAACAAAGTCTACTGGTTATGCAAGATAATAAGCAGCATTTACAAGGATATTTCTAAATATGCCCTATTTTCTAAAAAGAAATGATTTTAAAACTTTGATATTTTATTATTACCAACAGAGTATGCTGGATTAACTCCCCAGAACTAATCACCACACCCATGCCTTCAACATCAAAATCTGACCTGGCTACCAGTCAGGGACACATGCTGCCTAAGCTAAAATGGGACCCGGAGAGTATTTCTATGAGGTAACTGCGGGTGACAATTAGGAAGAGGGTGGAGTGAAGCAAGAGCCACCTGCAAGGCTTGGACAGAAAGCAATCTTTGGATCCCTTGGGGCAGGAAGGTCACTTACGTGTTCACGTCACCCTAAGGGAAGGCCACAAAGCATGAAAAAAAGTGCAAGTAGAAACCATGAAATGGGTTCCAGGATTACTTACAACCATATTTTTGTGAAGACATAATCTCTATAGGGGCAGGGATTTTTGTCTTTTCCATCACTGCTATATTCCTAGTGTAGCCAATTCTTAAAAAACTTGTCAGGTGGATAAATGTTTCTTTACACCCTGAAAAATAATAATTTAAACACAGAGAAAACTCCTACCAATGTATTTCATAACTATGGCAAATTTAATCATGGACTGGCTTTCTAGTCACTATGCAGTCAAGCATCCTCCAAGCCCCCTCCCTGAGAAATGTCAGTATTTCAGGAAAGAACACTCACCGCTTCAACAACAAACTTCCCTCCTTTGCTCCACTGTCTTCAGCCTATAAGCATTCTCCCTTCTTCCTGCCTTAAAATAAAACCCAACCCGGGCAATCCCAAAATGCTTCCCTGCTTTTACAAATCCTTGGGGCTTCTGCCTCTCCCCTACCCTGTCCTCCTCTGGTTTCTCAAGAGAAGCCTGTGCTTTCTCACAGCCCTGCCATCCCTTAGGGAAGTTCAGTGGCTCTGATGCCCAACACTCCACTAAAACTGCTGGCCTGGGGACGGTGGCGGCAGCCCTTGCATCCTGCCTCGTGGCACTGCAGTCGCTGACCGTCTTCTCCTTGGATGAAATCCTCTGCTCTGCTTCTCGGGTGTCATCTGCAAGATCTTCTCTGCTCCCTTCCAGGAAATCCTGGCACTCCTCAGAGTGAGGGATCTGAGCTACAATTCCCCACTGTCCTTTCACTGACTTGGAGATGGGCCTGGGCCTACCTATCAAGAAATTAAAATGTTCTTAGCCACTGTGAGATTCTGAGAAACCCAAGACTGAGCTGAGCAAAGGTACCATTAATGAGAGACACTGTGAGAAGCCAGGAAACTTCAATCCCAGAGGCAGAATTACTATCAATGTAATAAGAAATATAAAGATAAGCATATTTCACTTCCTACAAGCTGTTTTCTTAAAGGCTGTATATAAATATAATACACATAATAACATTTTCAGGTGTCTCACACTGAATCATTCTTGACTTTTTGGAGAGGATGTCAACACAAGTTTTTATTAAGAGGGCTTTCTTAAGTGCAATAGTATTTCTCTCTTTTTTCTTCACTCCCTACATCATTTGTGCCCTAAAAGGATGATCAATCAGCAGCATTCATGAAGTTGTCTAATATCCACCGTGTGCATGGAAATGGTCAAACTCAGGTGGAAATTACAACTACTCAGTTTTCTCAAAGAGCTTCTCATGAAACTAGCTACTGATAATCAACAACTGGCTAGACAACACAACAGAATCATCCTGTTACCTACCCAGCTCTTATCTGGGGATAACTGAGTTCCTAGAACAGCAGTATACATGTGGTATATCAGTAAACATTACTGAGTTTGGAATGATAGTCTAAGTTTCCATAAGCAGCACATACATAAGACTTCTGGGACAGCAAACACATTACTATTGTTACTTAAGAAAACAAAACAATGGAACATTAGAGACGCAGTTAAGGGCAAAGATATTTATCTTGCCTTAAAGGAGATTTCAGTGTTACCTGAGTGACCTTTCTATAGTTAAACTCAAAGATAATCTCCTTTGTTTGTTGGGGAGATTACTGAATTCTCTCAGAGCCACTAAGCTCTTTTAATTATAGAAGAAGATGCCTGCTGAAGACAAAATATTGATAGGCAGGCATTCATTAATCTATATTACCAGTAGAGAACAAACATCAGTAAGAGAAAAAAATGAACTTAAGTCCATTTAAGCGTAACTCTCTATTGGATGCTGGCCTTAGAAACTGGTACCTTCACTCAAATTAGTAAACAGGCACAACCAACAATCAAAACACACCAATTAAAAGAAGGCCAAAGTCTAAATTGAGCTTTAATTTAAAACCACTGGAAATGAAAACTAGCTATTATTTTCATGACTCATTTATAAAGAGCTCTAATAGCTATGTTCAGTTGTAAAGAAATAAATCTTGAATGCCTGAGCTACCCAAGGCAGCTACCTCCAAGCACGCACTGGGACACGCAGGTGTGAGCCTAGGAGAAGGCCAGAGGAGGGGGTGTGTGCATACCCGGAGCAGAGGGTCAGGAGCTTTCACTTTCTTACTACTTCACTTGGTTTCTGAGGAGTACATGGGAGCAGGGCCAGTTCACAGGGTGAGGAGGGATCTGTGTGCCAGCACTCTGTAAAGCCTCCACGAGTGGTAACACTGACTGTGCACTCCAAGTAGAGCTCCCGTTCTGCTGGCAAAGGTTTGCGCATGAACAAGTCCAACCACATCTGCACCCTGAACCTACTCTCTTTCCCAGCACAGTCAACATACTGAAGTCTAAATTTGTGTTTACAACTGGCCTTATTTTATAAGAATGTCACATAACAATGAAAAATGTTAAAAAAATATTTCACTGATGCTTTTTGCATATTTTTAAAGACTTAAACAGAATTTAAAATATCATCATTAGGTATGATTTTTTACTTCAATAAAAGACAAGAAAATGAATAATGGATAAAGAAATGTATTCTCTGATGTAACTCAAACTCATCTCCTGATTTTAAAGAAATAGTAAAATATGCATAAAAGATTATCATAAGGTTAAAGAGCCATCTTGGAGTCAAACTGTCAGGGATCACACCCTGGCTTCACCCACCCACTAGCTGCCAAGTTACCTCATCTCTCAGGGTCCCTGTTTTCTCATCTGTAAAATCTGAATAAAAACCGCATTTACTTTACAAGGACAGGACTAGGCTTAAAACCAGACAAGCTATATAATGTACCAGTGTACCTCCTCAGAGGAAATTAACTATTACCGCTATTTCCAGTAAGACAAGCACAGCAGGAGAAAGCAGCGAAACGAGGATGGACTAAGGTCAGCCAGGCATGGGTACCCCAGCCCCACACTACACCGCAGTGCTCAACCTCCTGACAATTATGGGACCTCTCTAATGCCACTCTGAGTCAGAGCTGGTAATTTTACCGTGACCATAAATTCTAGTAATTTTTACCCTTTAAAAGTACTTTCATATCCCACCATCTCATTCAATCTTCTCAAATTCTGGTAGCAGGAAAGGTATCACTATTTCTAGTTCACAGATGAAGACAGTCAAATTCAAAGCAGTTAAATAACTTAACTCAATGTCCTGCAGAAGTGGTAAGACAGCCCTTGGGATAGGAATGATGAGCCTGAGCCAACAGCAACACTGAGTCCACGACAATAAGCAGCTGGAAAGCAGGTTAAATACCTTTAAACTAAAGACAGCTGGCGATTCCCTATCCCATAGGGCTAAAAGAGGAAAAGAAGGAATCAAGTATGTCCAGAAGGAACTCTTGAATTTGAACTGCAATTTGAGTAGGCTTTTCAATTTAACTGACACAGTAAAGAAAACCGAAGTTTTGTATCAGAATAATTTTGTTTTTTCAAGTATTATCCATACTATCTCACCTTCAGGTAGTGCTACTTGACTCAAGAGCTCAAAGAAGAATTCTCATGGAATTCATTTATTTCTAACTTTTTTTATTAGCCCTACACAAGCGATCACAGATATATCTTGAAATAGACTAGAACGTTCATAAGGTTCTTACATTAAGTTACAAATCAGAGGTTGAAAATATTTTAGGCCAAGGTCTTCTGTGGTCCATCTTCCTCTCAGAATCTACCTACCTTGGAAAAAAACCTGATTAGGTTTCACAGTTCATTGGTTCTAGAGATCGATTCTAGCCACCAACACCACAACCAGCCCTTCCTGCTCTCTGTCCCATTCCTAAGCTGGTATCCAAAAATCCACCTCGTGGCTGCTTCTATGCTCCAGCAGGCAAGAACAGTTCAGCATCCTTTTGTTGTTTCATTGTTGCTGTTGTGTGTTTAACTGGTTTCCCTGGTGGTGCAGTGCAGTGGTAAAAAATCCGCCCACCAATGTAGGAGACACAGGTTTGCTCCCTAGATTGGAAGATCCCCTAGAGAAGGAAATGGCAACCCACTCCAGTATTCCTGTCTGGGAAATCCCATGGACAGAGGAGGCTGGCAGGCTACAACCCATGGGGTCGCTAAAGAGTCGGACACGACTTACCGACTGACCACCACCGACAAACATCCTTCTGAGCAAGCCTTATTCAGGAGAAGCAGCTCTGAGGGACATCTGAAATGATCCATGCTGAGGAATTCACCCTGCTTCAGCTGCACTAAGCAGCTGACCATTCTGCTGCCCAGGATCCAAGGTGAAACTAGTGATGTTTCACATCCCAGACTTACAGGAGAGATTCCAAAATAGTCACCGGGCTGTGGGGCAGAATCTAACACTCCAGCAGCTAAAAGTATGCATGTCACCGTTTCCCCCATGACAACCACAGGGGACATAATCCTGGACGACAGTAGGCGATGGCTGTCACAGAGCCACAGTGACCATAGCCTCTGAACCTCAAATTCACATATGTGATCCTAAAAAGCCAAAATCTTATCCCATTTTCACAGGTAAGAGAGCTGTAGAAGACAGACCTGGAATGCTGAAATTTTAATGGCTTGTGGAAAGAAGACAAAATATTCTATTTGAAAAGATTTGGCACATGTGGCTGCCTAAGCACATGGTAAAGAATGAATCAATGTTTTAAATATGCTATTCCTTAAGGAGAAACTTTTTACCAGAGCTATGTATTATTCTCAATATTCACAATGCAGACAATCTCCACAGTACACAGAAACAAATCCTAGATTAGGCACCTAAAAAATAAATAATTGGTAGCATGCAATTTTCTATGTCTTTGGGCTAACTTTTGCAACAGATTTATAGGCCAGGGGTAAACCAACAGTGTAAGGACAGGAAGTCAGCCTAGGAGTAAAAGTATGATAAGAGATACACATTCCATCCCGGGTTGGGAAGATCCCTTAGAGAAGGAAGTGGCAACCCACTCCAGAATTCTTTCTTGCCTGGGAAATCCCATGGACAGAGGAGCCTGGCGGGCTATAGTCCATGGGGTTGCAAAGAGTCAGACATGACTCAGCACAGACGCATATACATAGGTCATCTGAAGTGTCAAGAAGATTTCATAAAAAATGCAAAGCATTGTAAATAGATAATTTATGAGATTTATTTTTAATAAAGAACAGAGAAATACAGGAAAAAGTGTGAATGCACTGGCACTATAGGAGTTTTGCTACAGAATTCAGTGTAAGTTGCTCATTGAAGACTCTAATAACAAGTTACAGTACAACCTGTCAGCATGGAATGAAGAGTCAGTACTTTAGAAAGATGTGTGTGTTTGGGGGGCTGGGGCAGAGAGAGGGTGGCATGCGTGTGTTGGGCGCTGGGAGGAAAAAGAAACAGACAGAACACACACACACACACAATTTCATGACTCAGTGCATGGCTGACTATATTCTCTACTTATGTAAGAAATTTCCACTAACTTATTTTTAGTAATTAAAATACATTCAGTATTTTGGGGAACCTTCAATAAGAATAAAGCAGTCTATTACACATGCAGTTCTGAACATATTTCAAATTGCTGTATTTAGAGATGAGCTGACTTTAGACACCAACAGTTTTATATGCTATCACCAGAACTTGGCCTAGGAGGTGTAAGGGAGAAGAAAAATGAAGTTCTTGGGCATACACCTTTTTCTCTTTGATGCCAAAACTGCCTTTACAGACCTAAGTCCTCAAAGTGTAGGCTTTGTTCTCATTTGTTTTTGGTATGATTTAAAACTCTTCTAGCAAATCTTCTTGCAGTGGAGGGTTATGTTCCACTATCCACTTATAAAACTGCAGGATGATTCCAGTTCGCATTGTGCAAATGACACGCTAACTAGTGACAAAAACTATAGCCAGCTATCAAAATCAATCACAACCAGCTAGAAGAATGGTGCTAAAGCGATCAAGACGCAGAAGGACTTTGCTCTACTTCTTATCACAGCCTTCGTGGTGGGAGCATGCAGTGTGTGTGTGTGTGTGCTAAGTTGTTTCTGCCGTGTCTGACTCTCTGCAGTCCTATGGACTGTAGCCTCCCAGGCTCCTCTGTCCACGGAATTCTCCAGTATTGGAGTGGGTTGCCATGCCCTCCTCCAGGGCATCTTTCTGACCCAGAGATCGAACCCACGTGTCTTCTATCTCTGGCACTGGCGGGCGGGTTCTTTACCACTAGCGCCACCTGGGAAGCCCATCATGCAATAAGTGCTCCCAAACAACTGAAGAACTGTCACGACAATTGGGACTTGAGAGCCGTGTGAGTTTTGATAGAAGCAGGAAGGGTCAAGTATTCTTCACTACCAGGAAGTTAAGACAAATAGTTAATTACTGTTGGAGGTCCCTGTGCTCAGCACTGAATTATGAGCAGGTTCAGCTGTGTAGATGAAGAACAGTGGTGGGGGAGAGAGTCTGCAGGTCTGAATATGCTTCAAATTGATGTAACCACGATTAAATCAGTCAAAAAGTTCTATTCCAAAACTATTTGATAGTCAAGATTTTCTAGAACTTGAGCTCCAAATTATTAAAGATTAAAAAGAAAAAAAAGATTGATAGTGAAATTCATACTGTTCAGTAACTGCCAACTCTCTACAAATTACATGAAAAGAATCTACAAAACAGAAATCTGAATTTTGACAATTAGGAAACAATACAATTCAGCATCATTTTTTTAAAGCTATTTTAGTTAAAAAAAAGTTTGTATACATATGTCTATTTACAAAAAGGTCTTTATAAACATAGGAAGAAAGTCAAAGGACTGCTTTGCTTATTAGAGGTTATCCCTAGAGAATATCCTTTCCTTATGTAATTAAAGTTAAGGGGAAAATGTTTTTAACAGCAGTCAAGTTACCAGAATTGAACTTTCCTGGTGGCTCAGATGGTAAAGAATCTGCCTGCAATGTGGGAGACCTGGGTTCAATCCCTGGGTCAGGAAGATCCCCTGAAAGAGGGCAGGGCAACCCACTTCAGTATTCTTGCCTGGAGAATCCCCATGGACAGAGGAGCCTGGCGGGCTACAGTCCATGGGGTCGCAAACAGTGGGATAAAACTGAGCAACTAAGCACACACAAGTTACACATATTTGCTAAACACAAACATGCAAGTGACCATGCCCTAACTTATTTTTTCCATTTTTAAAAATATGTTCTCCCAGCATAGTTGTACGCTTTTTAAAAAATAAATACTTATCATTTAATGTCAGTTAATAGATATGACTTCTCTGTTTTCTGAGCCTTCACTGCTTTTCATTTGCATTTTTTATAGTTGATACCCAGGTTTAAAACTCCCAAGAATTAGTAGGTTCAAAAATCTAATTGTTTCAATAATCAGAACTAAATTTAGCCATAAGAAATAATTTTCAAATTAAATTTTTGGAATATTATTTGCCAGAGTTTGAAGGGAACAAAAAGATTATGTGAGCCAACCTCTTCTTTTCACAGATAAGAAAGCAACCCAGGAGACCAGCCTTAGGTCTTCACAAAGTGATGAAAACCCTAATCAATGTCCAACCGATGACATGCTTTATCCCACATTACATAATTATGAAAGTTGCGTTTTCCATTATTCTAATAATTTCAAAATACTAAGGAAACTATATTGCTCTCAAGATGCTGCATAATCTACACAAACTGCCTTTGTTAAATTAATGGTAACTAGTATGGGAACTGTGAGTGTCTTTACATCATCCTCATCTGTACAGCCAAATGTTTAAGTAGGTAGTCTTCATACTTACTTGCAGTTATATTACAAAAAGTTTTTACTGAGTGCTTCTCTGGGTTAAGAACAGTGCTTCATTATCTTATCTAATCACCACCACTCACTCCATTTTCGAGATGAGAAATTTGAGGTTCGGAGAGATTAAGTGACTTTCTTGGAGTCCAGTGACAGGTGAGTGACTGAAGAGGCTCTGCCTCCTTGGGCCCAGCATCCTTGTGCTGCCCCTGAAATGTAATCGTGCAGTTTCAAAACCACATTCAGGGACCAGGGTGGCTGGAATTCATCTGCCTGAGAACATTTCCCTGTGAGCCTCTGAAACTATGGAGAGCTACTAGACATCCAAGAGCCACAGCTCCTAGACTGCGGCCTCAGACATAGACTGTCTTGCTCCAGCTTTGATGTAACTCCTCTTTTGGGCCTCCTGACCCACTTCCTAGGGCGCTGGAGTTACCTGTCAAACTACAAAGGCTTTCTATTTTGTCCCAAGCACCGCGAGCAGCATGGAGGCAGAGAGCCCTGCGTGGTTCTCGGGCTTGGTTGCTGAGCCCTGCCCCAACCCAGACAGGGCTACCTGAACTACACTCACAGTTCTCCGTATCAGCACACAACCCTCCATGGACTTCCAGGCCTCTGTGTGTTCTCCACACACCCCTGCCTCTACCCCCAGGCCATGAAGTCTCTCTCCAAGTCCCTTTCACCTGTTTAACTCCTCTGCACTCTTCAGGACTTAGTAGTCCTCCCATTTCCCGGAAAACCTTCCTGTACCCTCCCATTCCCAGCAGACTGGCCAGCCCCACCCTTGTCTCCAGGCAGTCTGTTACCTCGTTAAACTTCATGGGCTCCCCACCGCTGGGTCCCCAGCACCTTGGCGCCTAGCTCACAGCAAGTCATTCCAAGAGTGCTCATGAAGCGTGACCCCAGCCGGGTCAGAAGTGATGACAGCACTGACAATGGGCACTCACCCTGCCGTGTTTACTACTCTGCCTTTCCGTTTTTCTAGAAAAACCACCCACAGACCAGACAAAAAGATCTGCAATGACCCTACAACTGATGTGCTTGTTTTCCTACAACCCATGAGCTCCCCGGCACCTTGCCATGGAGGCCAGGCGGCGGATAGAAACCTTGTGACGGATGCACCTAGGCCACAATCAGCCTCTGTGCTCAAGCGCTGAGCGTATCTGTTCTCTGACTTGAGGGGTCTCGGATTACTCTGGGTGACAGCAATCCAGTCGTCCCCCTGGAGCCACAGAACACTGGTGCCAGGACCTCCTGCGGACACCAAACTCTACAGATGCTCAAGTCCATATACTATAAAACCATGTAGTACAGCCAGCTCTCGGTACCTGCAAGTTCTGCAACCATGGAAATGGAGGGTCGACAGGACGTTGCCTGGCACCAAAATATTTTCCCAAGACTGTACCTCTGAAATTTTAACACAAATTAAAAGAAAAATCTGATTCGCTTTACCATAATGTATTATAATTTTAAAAGAATTTTTCTTTTTAAACGTTTGTTCAGTAAGACATGACCATATATGGGACGACAGAGGAAAAACTTTTTAAAAAGATTTATGAGGAGTTTTCCTTTAAAAAAAAAATTTATTTACTTATTTATTTGGTTGCACCTGATCTTAGTTGCAGGATTTTTACTTGCAGCATGCAGACTCTTAGTTGCGGCATGTGGAATCTAGTTCCCTGACCAGGGATCGAACCCAGGCCCCCTACGTCGGGAGTGAGGAGTCTTGGCCGCTGGACCACCAGGCAAGTCCCTAAAAAGGCCTAAAAGTGGCAAAACTAATTCAGATACCAAGGAACTTTAAATCAAAAGAGTTCAGTAGAATTCACAATACCTATCGACTTCTGGGGAAACTCTGGGAGACAGTGAGGAACAGGGAGGCCTGGCGTGTTACAGTCCACAGAGTCACAAAGAGTTGGACACAACTTAGCGACTGAACAACAACTAACTTCCGCAAATAGTCACATTTATATTTAATACAATAGAATACCAAAAACTGTTCATTGCAGGGGGAATAAAAACATATTAAAAATTACCTCACAGCAGAGACAAAGTAAGTATTCTAGACAGAAGAAACAACATTTAGCGCACTGAGAGAAAAGAAGGGTCAGCCAGGGAAACAAAAGTGTGAACCCAGCCCTGAACGACTGGAGCAGGGTGTTCAGGAGGGGGAGCTGAGAGGGGCGCAGAGCCAATTACCACGCGCTTCTGAACTGCATTAAGGAGTCTGGACTTTATTCCTGGGATGAAGAAAAGTTTTTTTTTCCCCCTCTGAATTCACTTATTTAAAGATAGAACACAGCCATTCAAAATCATAGAGCACAATATCAACACAGTTTAAAGCTAGGGAATTAAGTTGAATTGTTGTATTTAATTTACATTAATAAATATCTTAAAAGAAGCAAATGTAGGTTTTAAGATTTATTAAGACGCTAATGACCCAAGTAACTAAGAGAATCTAAGCTGAGAGTGATATTGTGTGATTTTCAGGTTGAAAGATTACAGTAACATATATTTCAATTAGACAGCAGCAAATACAAAAGCATCTTCTGAACTGTACAGTATACTGTATGGAGGAGTTCATTCTATAGCATTTCATCATTCTCCTGGCCTCAGTTTGTGCATAGACGGCATGCTGGACACCAACAATTCACATTACATAAATTATCCACCACTCACAAGGTATGAAATCTATATTATACATGTATAATATAGAAAAAATGTATATTATATACATGTATAATATGCATGAATGGAAATTATTCTTGAATGCCAGAAACAGTGCCAATTCTTTCTGACAGACTTGGGATTTCCCACCTTTGCCACTGATTAACGATCTGAACTGCCTGTGTTTCGGTTTCTTCATTTTTAAAATGAGAAGTCTGGGCTAGATTTTTGTCTACTTTAGTGTCAAGATCAGACTTCCATAGTAGAAACCTCATTCTAACTGCAGTGAGTGACTGAGGAGAACATGTCCAGGAGCCAGAGGCTGGTTAGGAAGAAGTTTTGCAAGAATTGGGAGGAGGTGACAGAGGCCTGACCCTGGGTTAGCAGCTGTGGGGGTGGATTCCAGGGCTAGCTGACAACTGACAACAATAGAACTAGAGACTGATTGGATGCTGAGGGTGAGATGACCAGCGTAAGAGCACAGCCGCTCCGGAGGTGGTGGCAGGAATTAAACCAATGGCACCCCAAAGGACCAGGAGATCTGACCGGGAGGATGGAGATTCTGTTTGGGTGTGTGGTGGCTGCAGCACCTGGCTGAGCTACACCTCCTGGAGAAACTATCCCAGAGGCAGGGGTGTGCAGGGTTCTGTCACTGAAGCCAAGGCATTTTAGGCACCAAAATATTATAAAAATGATTCACCAAAGGCACAACTAATAGTCTTCTGATGTATCTTTTTCTCTCCAGTCAATGACATTCTTTAAGGATCTTTGTACAAAACTTGAAATGTGATTATTTAAGAATTTAGCCCTTTGTGCAAGAGTAAGATCTGAAATAAAGAAATGTATTTGGGAACGTCGAAATATTTGAAAATTTAGTATGTGATAAAGGGGATACATTTAATCAATAAATAATGCTGGGAAACCTAGCCAATCATTTGGAGAAAATAAAGTTAGGGCCTTAAACTTCAGATAGATCAGAGACGATTTCTTTTTTAATCTATACAAATAGTATTAGAAAAGACTGGTGCATTTTTATAATCTTATGCAGGGAATAATAATAGCTATTGCCTACACAGCGTTCATCATGCCCCACGCACTGATTACAGTGTTTATACAAATACTTTGTTCTTGCAACAATTCTGAAGCAATATTTTCATTTTAGAGTAAGACCATTCAGAAAGAGAGGGAGAGAGCGAAAGAAAGAAATGAAATCTAAAGGACTATTTAAAGCCTCTTTATGGAATGACAGTATCGTTGAAATTCATAAATCATAACACAAAAGTAGAGGAAAACATTTCCAATAAATGCGGAGCTAATGTTCTAATACATAAAGGATACTTAAAAATCAATAAGAAAAAAATAAACAATTCTCTCTCATGTGAAAGTCACAAAAGAAGTAGAAATTGTTAATAAATACAAGTTGTACCATGACGCTAAAAAGCTAAGAAATGCAAATTAACATAAGAAACCATCTTTCATAGACTAATATCAAACACTGGCAAGAATGTGAAGCAACACGCACTCTCACATACCACGAGATGAATGGAAGCTGACACAATGTTTTACAGGGCAATTTGGCTGCATGAAAATTTTAAATATGCATAACCCTTGACTCAGCAGTTTTACTTCTGAATATTTATTTTACAAAACCAAATGCACAAATATCTGAAAATGTATATACAATGGTAGTCACTGCAGCGTGATAACTACCAAACAATAAACAATATGTCTACAAAGAGACTGGTTAATGAGACAACCAGACGATGGAATGCTATGCAGTCATGAAAATGACAGCTCTACGTTCATCGTTAATAAACAAAATGCTGTTAAGAAAAAAAAAACTGTATAGCAATCTATGTAGTACTGTTCTTTTGTTAAAAGATAAATAAATGTTTAAAACAAATTGTTCTGTTGCTTTCAAAAGGACTGTCTAACCATTTTATTAATAAGCTTAATCTAAAAATTCTGAATTCAGAAAAATCACAAGGACCTTATATAACAGTGTAGAAATGCCAGTGTGCCAGAAAAACTGAAACATATTTTCAAATTTCAAAATAAGTTTATACTGACATTAAAAGTTTTTTAGGAATATTAGTATCTACATTAATTAATAAGTCACATCTTTTTTTTTAAATCTAAGGATCAATGAAAATAATCTGATTTATTACTTAAGAATTTAAGAATATCAATAAAATCCAGATAAATAATAGGTATAGCCAATTAATTATTTTGAAAGAGGACAAAAAGAAATGTGAAATGTCTTTCTCAAAACACTCAACATCTTAAGACATGTGAACATCAAGAATCCAAGCTTTTCGCAAGCAGCCATCTTATTAGACCAAAGTCCTCACAGTAATTAAATAACTTGGTCAACATTGCAAAGCTGGGCTTACTGCCTGACTTCTCACAGTCTAGCTAGGAGAAAGGGCAGTATATATTGGTGGTGGTGATTAACTATTAAGGCATCTTTTTTAATTGCAGGATATAAAATGACTCAGGCCAACAAACAGAGCAAAAAACTCTGCCACACAGCCAACCCACAGGACATTGGTAAGGAGCAGCATCCAATTTTATGTAATTCTAAAGAACACTTCACTTATTCAGCACCAAGGCTACAGGACCACCTCTTCCAGATAATTTAGATGTTTACCACTTTGAGGATCAAACTACTTGCTACAAACTATTAGAGACAGAAAACTTCCTTAATGTGTTACAAGTTTTCTAACTTGGTTGACTGAATGGAGGGAAATGCAACAATCTTGTAAGCCACAGTCTTTATCATTACAGAAAACAAAACCAATCACATAATCTTGATCACTCTCATTTTACAAATAAGGAATCTGATACCCCAAAAGTAATGCAGGAAAGTGCTGTGATTTAATAAATTCATAATCTTAGAGGTGATCCAGATGTGTGGAACCAAGCGTTCCAACACTAGGCGGCCCCCAACTGCCATGTTCCAATGTCCTCTTAGCAGGTCCCTTTCTCCCCCCTTCTTCTCACCTGTCAGGGCTCTGCCTATACTCTGCCTTTAGGGAACCTGTCTCTTGCTCTAAGTATCGGTCTTCTAACTGGCTGCTTTTAATTGCTGCACATATGTTGCTGCTGCTGCTGCTAAGTCACTTCAGTCGTGTCCAACTCTGTGCGACCCCATAGACGGCAGCCCACCAGGCTCCCCCATCCCTGGGATTCTCCAGGCAAGAACACTGGGACACCAAATAGACAAGACTACAAGAACAATAAAAAAAAGTCAGCAAATCCTGAGTGAATGCCCCTGGAACTCTTCTAAGTGTAAAATCAAAGAACTTCAAAGCACAGATTTTGTTACAGGCCCTTTGGCAGTTCAGAGCCTTCTTTTCTTACTTCTTAGTACTAAACCATGTTCCAGGTAAGGGAGGGTTTAGTTACCACCAGTAAATTTTAAAACGTTTTCTTTAACGTGGGTTCTTGGTTCCTGAAATCTCACATAGTACTTGTCTAGCAAATCTTTTCTTTAATGCAAATGTGAACTATTTATCCCAAGTTGAATCATTATCAGTAGCAAATTCATAAATTTTGGATGAAGTAGGGTAATTGGGACAAAAATCCTAAACATGGTATCCTAAATTCAGATAACATTCCGAGAACTCAGAAAAAGGAATCATTGTATTAATGCATAACAGGTCCAGGTGTATATTTATTTATATACATATGCACATACACACACACGCACGCATGTGTGCACATACACACACACACTTTCAACTCCCTGGTAAGAGCAGAACTAAATACACAGAGCAAACACTTCTTACAGCGTATTATCATGCAGTATAGCTCTTTCCTTTGTGCCACATTAAGCCATCCTACTTCACCTGTGGCATTTGGTGTGTCTAATACCTCAGATACCTCCTAATGAATCTATCACATACTGAATATTTGGAAACACCAATCATCTAGGGTTTTGCCATTTAACCCCATCTCAGCTAAGTCTTGATTACATCTGACCAAAGGGGAAGAACAGACAATCCACTGGTTTGATCTTGCAACATCATAACTACCTGCATCCATTTATTCAACAAATTCTTACTGAGGATCTACTCTGGGCCAGGCATTTTGCTAGGTTCTGGGTTCCTACCCAGCCAAAGGCTCTGCCCACTTATGTCCTTTCAGTCTTCAAGGGAAGGCAACCATTCACCAAATGAGACAAATACAAAATCAAAGCACTAACAGCAAGGACATGGAGCTAAAAAGGCAGTCTAGGAGATTAGGGAAGGAAGGCTTCCCTGAGGAAGCCTCAGTGAGCTAAGATCTGAAAAGGGAGGAGCTGACTCAGAACTGGGAAAAGTGCTCCAGGACAGAGAGCAGGCGGTGCCACAAAGGCCAGATGGCAGAGGTGGTTTGCCGAGTCAGGAAACGAAGGCAGTCCTGCTGAGAACAGGGTGTGTGTGATCAGAGATGGGCCCAGAGAGGCAGCCAGGGGCTAAACCAGGCAGGGACTCTGTAGGACATCTTAAGAATTCCCTGATCTTTATCCAAATGGAAAGCATCTGAACGTTTTAAAATTCAATTTAATTTTACTTTTCTACAGGAAAATTGCTACACTCAGATTTACATTTTAAAATGATCACTCTGGTCACACAATATGGAGAACCAACTGGAAGGGAGGAAGCAGGAGAGAGGGAGCAAGTTAGGAGGCTACTATGTTAGTTCAAATGAGAGATCACGGAAACCTGGACTAGGAATATGGTAACAGACCAAAGCACCAGCCTCTGATATGGAACTGAAGACTAGGAGTTGTCAAGGGTAACTACTAGGTTCTGGTCCTGCCACTTCATGAGCAGAGAACTCATGAGTATGAGTAGGGCAAGGTGTAGGGAAAATCCTAAATTTGGTTTCAGATGCCTGAGTATGGATGTGTTCTGTAGAGAGGTGTGGCATCTACGAGAGGTCATGGCTAGGAAAATAAACTCTATACTCATTTATGAAAGGTCAAAAGTTGACCTAAAGGCATTAATGAGACTGGGGTGGGGGTGGAAGACAGGAAATGAGAGAAGGCCTGGACCTGAGGATGTTCTACTATTAATGCTGAAGAAGCTGAGGAGCCATTAAAGAAGGGCTGGCAGGGTTAAGAAGACAATCAGGAGGGCCTACCCATCAGCACAAATAACTAGACACTCAAACCCCAGAAACTAAATTTTCTCAATATTTGACAGTTTACACATGGCTCCAATTACTTTGTAACTACACTGAGTTATTCAACTAATTCTGTAAGGTTTACATTATATAAAATTGGTCAACATTATTAATCACTGCTTGCTAAATACCAATTACTGCTACAGAATACCAAGGAATACACCAAAACTCATAAGAAATAGTTCCTGCCTTCAAAACTTGCCTTAAACTAGATTATGATTAAAATCACATCACATTAAGTCATGAGTTAGTGTATCTTCTGATAGGATGATATTTAAAAATTAATTCATCCTAACACTTTGGGAAAATTAATTCATCCTAATGCTCATCTTAATGCTCTTAGATAAGACCCTGATGCTGGGAAAGATTGAAGGTGAAAAAGAAGAGAATGAGAGAGGATGAGATGGTTGGATGGCATCACCAACTCAATGGACATGAGTTTGAGCAAGTTCTGGGAGACGGTGAAGGACAGGGAAGGCTGGTGTGCTGCAGTCCATGGGGTCACAAAGAGTGGGATGCGACTGAACACTCAGGTGCATCCAACATTCATGGGTGCCAGACTCTAGTCTAGGTGATGGGCAATGGCATAAAGAATAAGACAGAGTTCCTTGTCTGTTAGCAATTGATATTTAGCATTCAGAATGCTGTAAGACCAGTTTCAAGATTATTCGATGCTGTATCAGTTGAATGGTTATTTAGGCCATAAAGGAAGGCAATAATCCCAACTATTTATCAAGAGTACAATCTCTACCCCCCACCCTGATATCTACCCTCTTCTTACTCCACATACACTCATCATCATGCTTACTGTGACACTTAGTTAACACACGAACTACAGCACTGTGTAAACTCCAGGCACTTGCTTCAGTCTTTGAGAGGACTGAAGGTCTCATCAGTAATTCCCAGGTGACAGACTGCATTTTCAGAAATACACGCTTGGTGTGTCTTAAGAACTTAACAGTTCTTGGCTCTCTATAACATCTCAATCTATTTAACCAAACTAACCAGACTGGTTATTTCGAAGGATTCTATCGCTAACAGTGTAGAACTCCTTTACATACCAAACATACCTAAACCAACCCACAGGCCAGAGCAAATGAAGCAAGGATATCTTCGTGATTATCTTATAGTCTAGAGCATACTTTGTATGTTTCCCAAAGTTAGTTCCCTAACTAGCAGAGTTGCTTTTACTAATAATAAAGCCTGAATTTTAAAACCAGTGTTGGCAGATCCTCAGTTTCTTGCTCCTATACCCCCTACTTAATTTTCTGTTCAAGAAAGAAAAAAAAAAAAAAAAAAAATCACATCTGAACTTGCAGTTCCCTACTCATACCTTTGAAGAGTACAGGCAGAAATAGTTTGAAAGTAATCTGTATCTAAATTCCTTTTGCCACTGCTGTGGAAATAGAAAAGCTACAGTATACATCTGTCCTAAGAAAGGGAAAGAGACCAAAGGGAAAGAGCAAAAACTAGCAGACCAAAGGTACAAGCAGAAAGCAGAACAAAGCTTCCACCTTTAACCACTGTCCTGGAAGGTCAATTATTCCTCAGAAAGCTAAGGAAGTACTTCTGAATTCACTGCAGAGATACCGTGTGAAATACTGTCTGTGGGTGAGAGTCACGGCACTAATCCTTATCTAGGTGCTCCTTTCTATTCCCATGACTCTCAGAACACTTAACATGGCAGTGTGACACCTCTTCATAACACAATCTGCCAGCAGAAACAGAGGCTGTGCACCGATGACATTTTTCTCTACCACCCAGAAAATCACCTCGCAGAGGTTCATAAAAGTTGGATGAATGAAATCTAAAACAAGTACAAACGGACAGGATCTGACTCTACTGGAACAGTTTCCATGTGTGATGATTAAAATGAATGTGTGATATTATATTAGCTTCTTTATTTCCTTCTACTTATAAACTGCACAAACCAAGAAACCTAGGAAACACTCAACACTCATCAACCATTCTCCCTGACTAACACAGTGAAGTGACCTAAGTACAAATCGTTTATTCTCCCTGCCTAACGTGATGAGGTGATCTAAGCACAGTTTACCTGTATCACATGTACGAAGCCAGGTTACAAACACCATGCTTTATGGACACGTCAGGAGACAAACGCATTGCCAATGGCACTGGGCAGAAACCTGTCATTCTCACATTGACTCTGGAAGGACAACTTCCGTCTTCAAATCATTAATCTGGTCATTAATTTGTAAAAGAAAGTGGAGACAGCAGAGAGGGATGGAAAGAAATGGACTGTGCAGTGAGACCGTCAAGGACTGGAATCCTAGCCTGTTTTCCAGTCGTGTGATCATGGGGCTTTCACATCACACGTGAGTTTCTCTTGAAAACAGAAATTACAACACACTGGAAGGCTGCAGACATGATGAAATGAGCTAATATATAACTTGCCTGACACACAGAAGGCAAGAAAAGTGACTATATAAAAGTATTTCTACTTGATCAATGAACATGTTTATTAACCACAGCAAAAATCCTCTTATTTTCTTTCAAGAACACCCAACTAGCACAGTCAGCTTTGCAGTGAGAGCATTTATAAATGAACATTTACTTCAATTCTGTTTCTGATTACTTCTTTCGCGTTTCAAAATGTTCTTAAATTATTTCTTAAAAACAACTGGGGATGATTCTTAATAGTGCATATTTCCCTCACATTAATCTTTTTTACCCATTTACATTTTAAAGTAACTCTAATTTTCAGCTTAGGATATAAAAAGAGGCCAGGACTGAAGAAAACAACCAAGTCTAAGGAATATACCTGGTATATCTGATATAGCAAGGCATTTCAAGGTTAGAAGTACAAAATTCTGCAGCCCTTAGGGAGCCTCTGGAGACTAATGCTTCTCCATGCCACATTCTCCTATTGCCTTCCTCAAAGAAAAATAACCCTCAACCCAAGAAGACTGGATACAAAAGGCAAAAGTTGTGCCTTCCAACTCAGAGAACTTCTGAATGCCCCATGTTTTTCCTCAGGGGAAGCCATTCCCTATTAACTGCCCCAGCCACCCCAGCATTTCTTCTGGAATGCTCCCAGCAACTGTCAAGGGCTGATCAGCAGACAGCCTAGGCAAGCTGTAGCTGGTTCTTTTGCTCTTGTTGAAAGCAAAGAACACTCCTTTCATTCCATATTTTGAAATCTTCCAAGTCAGTAAGTCAGCAACCATTTCTAAAACGTGCAACATATGCTTGAGGAACTATAGGAGATGTGAAAAAGAATATCGATGAACAGAGCTACTTCCTGTTTTCTTTTTTGTATCTAGCAAAATGGAGTTATTATAGCATATTGGAAATAATGTATTAAGGAATGTTGGTTAACCAGTCACTCATGCCAGAATCAGATATGAAAAGAAAACTAAAGTTGGCAACAATTCTAGTTCTAATATTTTTTCCCTTTCAAAACTATATTTAATAATCTTTGAAGAATGCATTCATTTTCTTACCTGATTCAAAATAAAACTTGGAGACAATTCCTAACTACAAAACTTACAAATTCATGTAACACTAACTTCTGTAACTACTTCTGTCATTTTATAAAATCACCAATTAAAAAAAAAAAAAAAAACTTATTTGGGGGCAATAATTTTCCTACACCTCCTTTAGTAAAAACTCAGTAAATTATATTTTTAGTCCAGAAGCTTCTAAAAGGAAGTGAAAGCTGAGGGCTATATGAGGATATAAAAGCAGCCTATGAAACAGCTTCAGTTTTAAGGAAAAACTAACATTAACAAGCACAGCATATCTTGTTCTTTCATGGGGCCAGCAAATTGATAGTTAGGTGTTTTTTTTTTTAAGTTACAAAAATAGGATGGAGTAATTATATCTACCAAACTCACAATAGCCTGTTCAATGGAGAGTAACACTGTAATTTCTCTTCAAAGACAGTAAATAGGAAGAAAAAGCCCCTAATTCTGTAATAGAAGGAAAAAATCCCAAACCCTTGGGCGCCACTTACAGGCAAAAAAATTTCACTGATTTCAGTTACTAACCTGAAAAAGACGGGTGGACTTAAAATCTTCTATTTTTAATATCAGTATTATTTATATTATTTACACTACAAAATTGTATTTTCCACAATTTCAATTTCTACACCCAAAGATCAAAAACTGAAGAAATTATGAAATTTAAAAACTTTAGGAATTTTCTTTAAAAAAAATATGACAGGTCTTAACAGATAGGTGTCCAGATGTACAGTACTACTGAAATATAAAAATATTTCAAAATCTCGATGTTAGATGATCCTACTAAAGTATGAATGTACCTATTATCCAAAAAGTAAAGTTCAATTGCAATTTTACTGCTTACAGTCAAAGTGCTTATACCAACAGATTCAAATGAATTTCAACCCCACGAACAAGGCAATATGGAAAAAACTATTTCAAAAGTAGAGGAAATCAATATTTTACTATAAATGAAATGTTTATATTATTTGAGATGAATAAACAGCATTCTGGCCAGTGAAATTCATTTTAAAAAATGATTTTGCCCATTAGTCTATTATTTCATATACTGTGCAATTATAATCCACCCTCTCCAAAAAGGGGAGGGGGAAAAACTAGGTTATAAAATGCAAAAATTAAACATGGACTACTCACTCCCTGAATTCTATCTGCTTTCACTTTCGTCCTCTTATTTTGTGTGGAGACAGCACTAAACATCTATACATTAATTTACAGTGGTTCCTCTTCTACTATATTCATAGCTCGTTAAGATGGCTAGAATGCTGAGGCTTGCTAAATTATTTACTGCATCCCAAAACTTAGTATCATGGGAATAAGACAAAATTCACCTCTCAAATTCAGGGTTTAATATCTTTAACTGGACCTCACTTGTAGTAACAATCGCCTACAACGAATCTTTCCAGTCAAGTTCTAATGCAATCTGCAAAGGAGCAGTAGAGAAACATAACCCTTGTAAGACTAAGCTACATGTACAAGTGCACACAGAAAACCAGCACAGTCACAAGTCTCCGTTCCTCTCAACATTGCCATGGCACACTGCGGACCACATTTTTAGGGTTCCCTCCCCCGCGAAGTGGGGAAAGAGAAGGGGGCAACTTCTAAGTAGCAATCAACAAACTGCGGTTTTAAACAAATAATCAAGTCGCCCCCAAAAGTGCCAAATCACTAGATAATTAACGAAAGCCAATGATTCCTACTGTCAAATTCGTTTCACAAGGGAAACCAATACAAGGCACTTTAAAACATTCAGAATAAGGTCAGGAAACCCTACAGGGAAACGGGTGACTATCACAACATTTCCAGCAACTCAAAACACCCCTCAAACCTGTGCTCTGCATTCACTAGATTTTAAAACAAACAAAAACAAGGACTATGGCTGTCACATTTAAAAGAATTTCCTCACACAAAAATTTCTAGTTGCCAAAGAGCCAGGCCAGAACGGCTGGCCTGAGTTACCTTGCACATACCGTAACGCGCAGGCAGCCTAGGGCCCCGGAGCACACCTCACTGGGTCCCCTGGAATCCCGCGGCGGCCCACGCAGCTGCAGGGAGCAGGAAGCACCGCACCCGCGCCGCGGTCCCCAACCACGCCGGAGAGGCTGCGGGGAGTAGGCACTACCGCTTTGCAACTGAATGGCTGACACATCCGGTCCTGGCTCTTACACCACTCCGCCAAATGCAAACTTCAAAGGCCAAATTCAAACTCCAAACAGAAGTCACTCAAGTCTCCGTGGTGCGGTCTGTATTCCCCAGGACACTAGGAATCCCTTGGGGGACGCGATTAGAAAACTCTCAGTCCTAACACCCCGCAAGCCCCCGAGAGCTTGCAGCCCGTCAGCCCGCACCGCTTTGACAGGCGTTACAGAGCCGTCCACCCGGAACCCCCTGCGGCCGCGCTCGGGGCGCGCCGCCTCCGTTCCGGCCCGGCCTCCGGTACCTGCCTAGAGGCTCTGCCTGTCACGGCGCGGGGAACCCCACCGCTTTCTGCGCCGCCGCCCTCCAGCCCCCCAACCCGGCCTCGGGCAGGGCTGCCCACCTACTTCGCCCACCTACACCACCCGCCCGCAGGCTCAGGCCTCACCCCCGCGCCCCCCGGGACTCAGGTCCGGGGTCGCCGCAGCCGCCGCCGCCGCACTGCTGCTCGCCTCTTCCAGCCTGACCCGGAGGGCAGCGCCAGGGTCCTGTTCCGGGGCTCCTCGGAGAGCCCCGATCCCAAGAGCCCCACAAAGCCAGCCCGGCCCCCCACACCTTATCTCAATTGGTCCAAGCAGCGCGGCTCGCACGCCTGTCACATGTCTGCAAACAATAACAAACTCTCCAGCACGTCCCCGCCCCGGGCCCCCGTCCGGTCCCCCAGGCCAGGTCCGGGGCGCCGCCCGAAGCTGGAAGGGTCAAAGGGGGTGCCCGAGGGCTTGGGTCCCGGATAGCCGCGCGCAGCCTGGCTCTGCGGAGCCCCGGGACGCCCTGCGCGATGCCGGGGTTCATTCATTGCAATAGCCCGCCAGCCCCCCAAGTCCCCGCCGCTCCCCGGGCCGCGCTGCTCACCCAGCCGGGGCCGCCGCAGTCGGCTCGGCGGCGGGCGTCCGCTTCTCCCCCGGCTCGGCCCCCGCGGGGCTCTGGGCGCCGCTGTCCGGTGCGGCCGCCGGCTCGGCAGGGTGGGCGCCACCGCGGCTCGCGGCTCCGTGGGGCGGCGGCACCGCCACAGGCTGGAAACCGCTCCCGCCCGCCGCCGCGTCCGGGGGCTCCGGCGACGGGGAAGTGGAGGAGGACGGCGGCGAGGCGGCGAGGAAAAGCGGCGGCTCGGGCAGCTGGTCCAGCTCCACACTCCGCACTTTGCGCAGCTGCCGCCGCCTCCAGTCCGCCCGCTCACGGCCCCCACTGCCCGCCTCCCGCAGCAGCCCCGCGGCTGCCGCGGGCGCGCTGCTCGCCTTGAGGGCCCCTCTGCCGCCGCCCGCTTCGGGGCTCGCCGCCCCGGCGCCCGGGAATCCCGAGGACGAGGCGCGATTCCCCGCCGCCGCCGCCATTTTCTCTCGCGGGCTACATTCGCTCGGCCCCTGCGAGGGAGGGAGGGGGCGGGGAGAGTGCAGGGGGCGGAGGGCGGGCTCTGCGCCTCTAGCGTAGGGCTGGCTGCGCCAACTGCGTGAGCGCGGCCCTTCGGGCCCCCGGCCGGGACTGACGGACGGGAGGGCGCGTGGGGTTCGGTGGGGGGAGGACGGCAGGGACGGCGAACCGCCGGTTTTGGTGGGGAGTGGGCTCTTAGCTCAGCCCCGCGCGCGGGCCGCCGAGGTGGCTGCCGAGGGGGCCGCTGCGGGGGCGCGCTAGGGTTCGCGCGCCTCACCCGCCGTGCCGCCAGGTAGTCCCGGGCTGCACCGGCGAGAGGAGGAGCACCGGCGAGAGGAGGAGCCTCGGCGGCGGAGCTCCGCTTCCTCTCCGCCGCAATCTCGGCCCGGCTTGGCCGGCGCTCGCCCTAAGGGAATTGCAATTCGAGCTTTGATGGACGGTGCGTTGAAGGGGGCGCAAGCCAGAGGGTCTGCAGTCTGTCATTCGCATGCCCGTTGCAGTGGGCGTCGGGGAACCCGGGCGCGGACCGACCTACCCCCGCCCCCGCCTCCACTCCGCGCGGGACGCGCAGGTGGCGCCCGGGGCGCTCGCCTGCTGCAAAGCAAAAGAAACCCAGTGTTCAGCTGACGTGATGCCGCGGACCCAGAACACAAGTTTATATATAAAAAAAGCTTTCCTCATCTTTTGCCCACCCCCAGATCGTGCTACAAATAAAACAGAAGTTTCTGGAATATCGTGTTCCAAACCTGAAATCCCAGATTTGGGACATCCTCTTCACCCACTGTTTCGCCCCCAGCTAGAGGGAGATCGAGAGGACCGGGCAATGGGGTCGGAGTGGGGGGGGTGGTCGAGGTGAATCGTTATAAATCTTTTTCCTTTTTTTTTTTTTTCCTCCGCTGTCTTTGGGAAAGGCAGATATGCAGGACCACATCATGTTTGGGGAAGGAACCAGGAAGTCCTGGCTGCTGTCATCCTCCGCCAGGTTCTGACCCTCCCCGAGCCCTATGCCTCTGGCTGCACGTCCCTCTTCCCCGCAGGGTCGGGCTGCAGTCGGGTTCCCTCCGCCCCCACCCCCGCGGAGCCCGAGCTACCCAGAGCGGCGTCACGAACCCTGCTAGTCCCTGAGGGCGTCTGGCGATAAGGTGCTTTGGAATGGAAAAGCACCATTTACATGTTAATGATTTTAGACCTTTCTTCTGGCTTCCCTGTCGCGTTTACTTCTCCCCTCCCTTCTTTTCCTCCAGCCGGTGTGTCAGTGCTGAGAAATCTCCCTCTAGCCCGGAACCGAGTCCCTAGATTTACTTTGTGAAACAGAGATTAAGGCGGGGGCGGGTAGGGTCGGGGAGCGTCGTGGAGGGAGAGAGCTGCTCAGGAAGAGAAAGGAGAGCGCTAACTTGTCAGTGTTCATATATTTAGACAAAAGTCTAAACTGTCTACAAAATAATTCCTTTGATTTCTTGGAAATAGATAAAATGAAAACCTCTTTCTTGGCTATAAATGGTAACTGAGGAGGATGGTGATATCCGAGGGATTTTTAAAGCGGGTTCAGATTTCATATTAGCTCTGTGTTAACTGCTACGAAGTCTGCCATAAGCTAGTTTTAGTTACATCCAACGGTACAAATTTTGAAACTTTAGATAAATCTGTTAGAATTTGAAGTCTACAGTTAGGCTATGATTATACAGTCTTTTAATGGTAGCCAAGTGTATCATCCAAAGCAAACAGTAGTTATTTCCTAGGTCTTCCCGGATTGTTACACCCACCAAAACCTACGTTGGGAAGGATAAACTTCTTTCTTATTTAGATTAGAAAACCTTTAAATTTAAACACATGTACTTAGTTAACTGTAAATGAGAAAAGTAGGTAGATGCCTTTAGCTTTTCAAAATTGTTCCAATTTTGAAGTTTGGCCAGAGTAGCAAAACAGAACGGGATCCAGTAAAACATTTACTTCAGCCTCTTCATTTGTGCACAGTGATGAAAACGGGACCGAGTGAGAAGAGCACAGTACTATCAACTAGCCACAGTCTCTGGCCTCCATCCATCACACCGCCATGGCAAAACCTTAAGTGCTGGTCTTTCACCTGGTTTTTGGTGCTTTGAGTGATTTCCCCCTTTAATCTTTTGTGTATATATTCGAGTTGTCATTATGCACCTTGCCCTGACAAACTTATTTTTTAAGGAAGAATTATAAAGGATGTGCTTGACTGAAAAGGGTGTTCTTCCTCCATCATATGTTGATATAAAGTCTTCTTTGAAGAAACTTTAACCTGTTGAATTGCTACCAAAATTTTTGCGTCTTAAGCCTGGTTAAAATTCTGTCTCTAGTTTGGTGCTGCTGGGTCCTGCTTTATATTACTGCGTAAAGATATATGTCAAATTGCCTTAATTTGATTTCTTTAATGACATAAAGGAGACTTGTAACTCTTCCAAGTTTGCTTGTACACTGAAAATTCCAGTTCCTATTTCCAACCTCTTTATTTCTATTCTCTCTCAGACACAAATGTTGCAGTAATTTCATTTATGCTATGACAACTTTGGTAAACTTTACGTCAATATTTTACAGATCACTGCTTCCACATGGTGCTTCTGGGAATCACCTAAGTCATACTTCAGTTCCTGAATCTCACTCATTTGGAGGATCCAGTTTAATATTGGTGCATTTCCTTCTTGTGCATAAACACTGATGTAGAATGAACAAATTTAATAGGCACTGGCAGAAATATTTCAGTCTGTATATCACTCACCTTGTGTTTCTTAAATACCTATTATGCACACACAAGCAATTTTCTTCTCTTGAGATATTGTTTGTTGTTTTTCATATTTACAAAAGTAAAACAATCCATTTGCAAATATTTTTATTAGTGGGTATTCATCAAGTTGACTCTGCTAGAATTTCAGATCCATCTGTGTGTGGGGTTTCACTCCCCTGTGAAATCTTTGTCTTAGGTAGACATAAAGAGTAAGAAGATAACCTTGAGAATAGAGTAAAAGCTGGTATCCTATCAGAGTTATAAATATTATTATGGAATACTTGCAGGAGAGTTGGGGTGAGAACTTGGTTTCTCTGTTCTCTGTCCATATTTCCAAGTGTTTCCAGATGTCCTGAGTCAGGAAATCTTGTCATTTATGGGATAGTTGACCTTTTGCAAGTACACTGTTCAGTCAGTTCAGTTGCTCAGTTATGTCCGACTCTTTGCGACCCCATGAATCACAGCACGCCAGTAGGTGACATTATAGCAGAAAGCTTCTTCACCAACCTCCACTTACTGACTCATCTATTAACAGATACCTGTCATTCCTGGTGTGGTGTGCAGCAGGCAGAGGGATGCTGCAGCATAATGAACGCTCATGATACCTGCTCACTTCTGCTCCCACCATTTGAGTTATGGACCTCAGCGAATCCACCATATTTGTTCCCAAATCTGACTATAGCTGCTGTAACTGTCCTTATAGAATTTAATTAAGTCCTATTAAACATGACTATGTAAGTGCAAAACAAAAAGTTATTCCGATGAAAATTAAGTTAAATGCCTTGAAAGAATGAGTGAAAGCGAGACACTGAAAAGAGTCTCTGTCAAATCAGTTATGGATATGAGGATTGTGAAAGAGTGGAGAAAAAAGCATTCAATTCTATAAGAACTTTGTACATGTCTCTCAGTTTTCACTTTGCTTGAAAGAGAGTGAAAACTGTAGACCATGAGAAATGTGAGAAAGCCTCTGGATAGTGGACCCATACTCAAAAGACCAAGGCCCTCCACCCAAATACTGGTTAAAACCCCCAAAATATACAAGACAAAACCCTGTTGCTTATGTTTTAATCTAAAGGAAAATAGTTTATACTATATATACGTATGAGATTCCTTTTTATTAACCAGCCATCTAAATATTTTGCTTATATTTGAAAGTATTTAAAATCAGAAACTAAATTTTTGTAGTGAATAATGAAAGCCAGCTGAATCGGGATTTTATATTTAAAACTGCAACTAAGGAAATTTGATTTATCTCACAGTTAGCCAAATTCTACTTACCTTTGCAACTCTGAATGATTCTTTGAATTCTGTTGAACCCTGTTGGTTGCTCTTTTTTGGTGTATAAGGCAATATTCTTCTGTTTAAGTTTTATGGCTTAATCATGACTATCATTTTTCCAAAAAATATATATGTATATATTTGAAGACTTCGTACATTTCTCCAAGGTCCTTCTGTAATATTCAGTTTCTTTCTTTGAATCAATGTCCTTGTTGGTTTTCTCTTAGTGGTCCACTGGTCCAACTCTGCTAAATCCTATGCTGACAAGACCTTACACATGATCTAGGAAGTTTGGTGTCACTTCTGGTGGTTTAGTCAACTTCTTCATCTTTTGCAACATTTGTGCCTTCATTTTGTAATTGATTTGCATTGTTTTGGGGTAAAAACTGCTAAAGAAGTATACAAAAGTGATATCCACTAGAGCAGTGCCCTCTGATAAAATCTAATGCAAGCTGCAAAGGCAAGGCTCATATGTAATTTTAAATCTCCTAGTAGCCACATTAGAAAAACTAAAAAGAAGCAAGTGAAATTAATTTCAATAATGTAATTTATACAGTATATCCAAAATATTACTTTTTCAGTATGTAATCAATATATAAAATATTACTAATGAGATTTTATCATTATTTTTTTACTACATCTTTGAAATCCAGTGTGTTTTTTACTCTTCAGAACATATTGAACATCATTTGAGTCACATTTCAGATGCTCAAAAGGCACATATAGACAGTGACCAGTGTCACCAGACAGCACAGCCCTAGAGCCATTATACCTAAAACTTAGGAGTTTTATGGACCATTAAACGTCTAGTTAGGCCTCCAACTCTTTAGTGGTTCCATATTACATAGAATATAGAGTGCAGATTCCAGATTTCTTTTTTCATTCATTCTGTATAATTACAAATATCCACATTTGTATGTTCAGGAAATAACAAATCACAATAGATATAAATTAGTAACATGTAGGTTAGCATATTACTCTTTCTACCTCCAACAGCTAAACTTTCAAATAAATTTCAGGCACCCTTGTCAGTTTCTTTCTTAACTACAGTTCTGATTCTATCACCTCTACTCAAACTCTTTAGTGGTTCCGTGTTACATAGAGTCCAAATTCCTTCTTTCTTTGATTTATCAAATATTAAACGCATTTGCTCCTGTGTGCTGGGCACCACTCAAAGTCAAGAAATGAGATCAGTATAGACCTGCCACCTGCCTTCATCACACGCCCAGCCTACCACCGTTGACTGCTGGGTTCTCAGCACAGTTCACCCTGTCTTGTACCTGGGCTCCCACCACAATATCTGTTCCCCAGGTTGGGAGCAGGTCATGCTATCTTTTCCTCCACTCTAACCTATGAGCCCTCTTCTTCTGAAAACTCTTCCTTAAATCCAGTCCACACCCAAACTCTGGCCACCACCACCCCTGGGCCTGGCCCATTCTTAACCTTTGAAGGGGCAGGGTAAGTACACATGAAGGCCCCATAACAACATTTTAAATTAGTTAAAAGTCAGAATGTAAACCAACAGTGGATAAAATATATTTTAGGCTTCTACCTTGATATATATACTTTCATAAAGACAAAACTGAACACTGTGTAAAGTTGTGATTTTTTTTACATGACTGGCAACAAAATATTAAAGACAATTATATTTATATCTGGTGTTCCATTGATGGGCTAACTGGATGAGGACTAAAGATATATCAAATTTTTAAATAAAAAATATTTAAAATTGAATTTAAAATTAAAAAAAATTTTAATTAAAGGTAATCAAGTATTTTATTAGGATCAAACTATTTGCAATCCTAGCATTCAATATCCATACGGTTGCCAATGTAAGGAATAGCAACATACTTCACATGATTTGTCTATACCTACACAAATACAAATCTAGGTCATATACATTACTTAATATTGCAAATTTTTTCTTAGCGTTTGTGTGTTACTGTTGTGAATACTGGCCCAATGAGTGAGTAGCCCAGGACCCACGAGATAGGTCAAAAAGAAAAGCAAGGACATGGACACTCGGACGCCTAGGATATGACATGCGGTTGTTCAGGAATCCATTGCATTCCTGTTATCAGAGGGACAGATTTGACAAGTTAGCTTATTTTTCTCTTCTCTTATTGAATACATCTACTAGTAAGATTCTCCCCAACTATAAATTAATGTTGATCTCCAACATGGGCAGCAGTATAGCCACAGACCTTCTCGACCTGTCAAGACTAGGGGACAAGGCGTGTGAAACAATGCATCTCTGGATCCTGAGAGGCATCGATCTCGAGAACAGGAGTTTAGGGTTATGCATCACGCTGAGCCAGCACCGCACCCCAGACCCAAGTGACCAGGGCAGCTGTGTGTTCTTTAAAACATTTGTTCTCCAAATTTGTGACACATGGTGCACTTCTATCCTCCTGCCTACGTCTGAAGGAAGTACTTTTAAGCACCTGCTAACAGGCAGGCCCCTTCTGGGTGCTGGGGGTACAGAAAGTGAGAAGATGCCCTTTCCCTAGAACTTCCAGAGCCTGCCTTACATGAGAGCCACTTGTGTCCATGTCAACATTTTCCACCGGCTAATAAGACCCCAGAGGGAGGGACCATCTCCTCTTCATCATCCTTGCCTCCCCAGAGCCCCTAGCTCAGTGCCTTGCATGTAGTAGATGCTCAAGTAACGGGAGTTGACTTAGGTCGCTGTGTCCTGTGCTGTGCTTAGTCACTCAGTCGTGTCTGACTCTTTGTGATCCTATGGACTGTAGCCCACCAGGCTCCTCTGTCCATGGGATTCTTCAGGCAAGAATACTGGAGTGGGTTGCCATGTCCTACTCCAGGGGATCTTCCTAATCCAGGGATTGAACAAGGGTCTTCTGCATTGCAAGCAGATTCCTTACCAGCTGAGACAGGTCGCTACCAAACACAAGCTATCTAAGACTCCATAGGATCTGAGCATCAATCACATTTGCTCCCTAATGAGGAAGAAGTTCTCTTTCCTGAAAGTGATATGAGTTCATTTGCAAATGTAACTGTGCCCTTTCTTTAGAAGAAGGTGATAATTAATTTCTATATGCATTCTAATTAGCTCTTATTGGCAATAATTGAAGGGAGAGAGAGAGAGAGAAGGAGGGATGTAAAGAGAGAAGGAAGGGAAAAGGGGAGAAAGAACTGAGGAGTGGGACTCCGAAATACAGAAGAAGAGAATGACAGAAAAGGAGTCATATCTGTAACATGAAACAAATCTGAAAGTTTGTAGGAAGAGGATCTTGGAAAGTTTCCAGGAAGCATAGGAAGTTAAAAATTATTAACAGTTATAAATTATTTATTGAGCATTTACTATATGGCAGTATGTGATAAGTACTTCATAGACGTTAAATTTTTTAAAAACTTTTTATTTTATATTGGAGTGTAGCCAATTAAAAATGTTGTGATAATTTCAGGTGGACTGCAGCCATACATATACATGTATCCAGTCTCCCTCAAAGTCCCCTCCCATTCAGGCTGCTACGTAGCATTGAGCAGAGTTCCATGTGCTATACAGTAGGTCCTTATTGGTTATCCACTTTAAATATAGCAGTGTGTACATGTTGATCCCAAACTCCCCAACTGTCCCTTCCCCCATCCTTCCAAGAGGACATGTAGGTGGCCAAAAAGCGCATGAAAAGATACTAAGCATCACTAATTATTAGAGAAATGCAAATCAAAGCTGTAATGAGGTATCACCTCACATTGGTCAGAATGGCCATCATCAAAAAAAATCTACAAACAATGAATACTGGAGAGGTTACAGAGAAAAGAGAACCCTCCTACACTGTTGGTTGGAATGTAAATTGGTTAAATCACTATGGAGAACAGTATGGAGGTTCCTTAAAAAACTAAACACAGCGCTACCATATAACCCTGAAATCCCACTCCTGGGCATATATCTGGAGAAAACCATAGTTCAAGAAGATACTTGCACCCCAGTGTTAACTGCACCACTGTTTACAATAGCTAAGACGTGGTAAATGGATAAAGAAGATACGGTTCAGTTCAGTCAGTTCAGTCGTGTCGGACTCTTTGCGACCCTGTGAACTGCAGCACACCAGGCCTCCCTGTCCATCACCAACTCCCGGAGTTCACTCAAACTCACGTTCATCGAGTCGGTGATGCCATCCAGTCATCTCATCCTCTGTCATCCCCTTCTACTCCTGCCCCTAGTCCCTCCCAGCATCAGAGTCTTTTCCAATGAGTCAACTCTTCACATGAGGTGGCCAAAGTACTGGAGTTTCAGCTTTAGCATCATTCCTTCCAAAGAAATCCCAGGGCTGATCTCCTTCAGAATGGACTGGTTGGATCTCCTTGCAGGCCAAGGGACTCAGGAGTCTTCTCCAACACCACAGTTCAAAAGCATGAATTCTTCAGCCCTCAGCCTTCTTCACAGACCAACTCTCACATCCATACATGACCACTGGAAAAACCATAGCCTTGACTAGACGGACCTTTGTTGGCAAAGTAATGTCTCTGCTTTTGAATATGCTATCTAGGTTGGTCATAAGTTTCCTTCCAAGGAGTAAGCATCTTTTAATTTCATGGCTGTACATGTATACAATGAAATATTCCTCAGTCATTGAAAAGAATGAAATCATGTCATTTTCAGCAACATGGATGGACCTACAGATTGTCATACTAAGTGAAATAAGTCAGAGAAGGAGAAATGTTGTATGACATCCTTTACATGTGGAATCTAAAAAGAAATGATACAAACTTATTTACAAGGTAAGTTAGGGAAAGGATAATTAGGGAGCTTGAGATTGCCATGTACACACTAGTATATTTAAAATGATAACCAGCAAACTCCTACTGTATAGCACAGGGAACTCTGCTCAGTGTTATGTGGCAGCCTGGATCGGGGGGAAGTTTGGGGGAGAATAAATGGATACATTTATATGTATGGCTGAGTCCCTTTACTGTCCATCTGAAACTATCACAATATTGATAATTGTCTATGTCGTTTAGTTACTAAGCCATATCCGACTTTTTTGTGACCCCATGGACTGTAACATGCTAGGCTCCTCTGTCCATGGGATGTCCCAGGCAAGAATACTGGAGTAGGTTGCCATTTCCTTCTCCAGGGAATCTTCCCAACCTAGGAATCGAACCCACATCTCCTGCATTGGGAGTTGGATTCTTTACCACTGAGCCATCTGGGAAGCCTACTAATTGGCTATATTCCAATATAAAATAAAAAGGCGGGGGGAAGAATTGTAACATGGAAAGACTGATCCTTGTGATATATTCAGCGCACACTGTGGACACAGCATGCTTTTAAGTACATTAAGAAATTAAAGTGTTATTGCAAAGTTAAAAAAGAAAAGTGAAAAATACAACTCATGAGGTGAGGGAAACAGTCTTGATTTGGGGACTCAGTTTAGTACTGCTCTGCATTTGCTAAGAGGACACCTTCACTGACTTCCATCTCTAATTAAATTATAAAGAAAAGTAATTTCTAAGATGAAAAAGTAAAAGTGTCAATGTAGTAATGGCTCTAAAACACAGGAAACGTCTGCAGAGAGCCCTCCCCAAACACATATTTATTGGTAATTGCAGGATGCATCTGTTGTTTCAGATGATTTAGTGGCGGAGTGTCTGCAGGACCAATTGTAGGACAAGATGGTAAGATATGAAAGCTTCAAAGGAAGCATTTACTCTCCTCAATTTGTCACCTACAAAATAAGTCATATCCTACCCTAGTCTGAGAGAGGGAAAGGTAAACTAAGAATGAGTTTTCTTTGAGAAGCACTCCTAATGTTGGGGGAAACCACAAGACTATCTTCTTTATTACTAGAGTCATTTAAATGGGTGGGCAATGGACAAGAGTTTGAGCAAACTCCGGAAGATAGTGAAGGACAGGGAAGCCTGACGTGCTGCAGTCCATGGGGTTGCAAAGAGTTAAACACGATTTAGTGACTGAACAGAAACTGTTGTTATAGCTCATTAGCACATATGAAAATACTGGAGTGCCAACTCATTTTAAGATAAGATATCAGTGGACCAGACAGAATAAGACCTTGGAAATAAACACTTCCTCTTATTTTAAATCACTTGATATCTCGGAGGGTCTCAAAGTTTTGTTTTTGAAGAGTCATCTCCTTTAGAAAGAGCTAGTGACAAAGTCAGTTGAACTAATTCCAAGAAGATTTAGGTTTTTTTAATTTTTCAGACACTAAAGTTTTCAGGGATGAAAATTATATGGGAATATCATTGGAAATCAAAATCTTCTGAAATATAAGGACATTTCTAAGCCAATTTTAAAATTTCTATCTTTTCCTAAAAGGAATTATCATCCTGAAACAGCTGACTGCATGTTGGGTGGTACTTAAGGTTCTGCATTGAAGGCTGAAGAGACTCAGGACTTTGCAAGAGTGTTGTCTGCAACCAGTATTCCTCACTGAGTGTCAGGCCCAGGCCCAGCTCTGCTACTCACGTGGCAGTTACTGATTATCCTCTGGTCTCACAGAAGAGAAAAAGCAGCTCCCAAACAGTCTGGCCTGTCCCAGACCCAAGCTGTTAGTATCTTTAGAGGATGAGCGTATGTTTGGAGTGGCCCCTTCTAATTCAGCTGATTTTTAGCCCCTTCTCTTGTATCTCTTTCTTCTTCCGTGGATGTTAATTTCATTTTATTTAAAGGGAAGTATTTCAGCATCTGTCATAAATTTTCATATTAATCTAACAATAATGCCAGCTTAGGTGACTGCCAGGAGACCATCCCTGATGAGAGGATGACATAAACTTAAATCCGTTGGATTCTCTGTAAAAAGCTCCAAATGTTTTAACCCAGGGAATTTGCCACTGGATTCATTGCCTCCCTTATTAATGTACACAGAGGAGCCTGAAGCTATCTGGTGAGCTTCCTAGTTTCTCAAAGAAGGTTTTCCTCCCTTTTTTATTGACATTGTAATATTTCATATTCCTATTATTTTTGCCTGCATTGGTACTTTGCCAAAAATGAGTTGATGGTTTTTAAGGGAGGAGGAATACTAGATAATCCAGAGAACAAAATCAATATATAGAAGAAAATTATTTGTGGAAAGAGCAACATTAGGGATGTACTCATTCCTGAGAATGAGTGATTTGGGATCTGATCCACCCAGCGCTTGCTGAGACTTCCCTCATGAGGCAGATGTTTTACGTTCTGTCACCCTATTTCTCGCACGACTCTTTTTCGAGACCGATTTCTTCCTCCCATTTTATAGACTTGGAAATGGAGCCTCAGGGAGAACTTTTCATCCTGCCCCAAATCACTTGGCTGGCAAATTAGCAGGATAGGCTACTAAACCTAAATTTGGTATTCTTCCCACTCTATGTCACTGCTTCCAGGAAGAATAAAGGTATTCTTGTATAATAATCAGGTGGCACTTAATCAGTCAACCAGTATTTATCGAGTGCTGATAAGGTACCAGGCATTTGAAGGTTTTTTCAGCAACCGTACCGTAATCACTCACAGTCCTGGGCCAGTGCTATTGGGAGCAGTAGCACAAGATGTCCCAGTAGTTCATTGGAGCTGGAAGTTTAGTTGGTGGTAAAAGTAATAAAATTTCTCAGAATGATGCTGAGTAACTGAAACAGGGACCATGCCTGCCATGTCACCTCATTAGTGTTAACCCTTCAACTCACAGAGGTAGCAGGGTGACACCAGAGAATGTGGGACCAGAGCAGATTCTTATGCATTCAGTGAGATCATTCAGCAGGCCCAGTAGGCATTCAAGATACTCAAATGCTGATATAATACTTTCAGTTTTGTGTTTTCTCAGTTTTGCACACTGAATACTTCACACTCACCTTTTTCAGTGAAGTCTGTTTCAAAGTGCAGCTCTTCTTTTTCTTCTAAAGATGCTCACATGGATGAGAAAGAAAAATAATCTAAAACAAAGGCGCCATGAAAACACTTTGCTTTATAATGTCCTCGTAACTGAAGGAATGCTAATCAAAGTTTCTCTTTAAAATAAGTTTTGGGTTGACTCCAGTATGGAAAATTCCAGCTGCAAAGAGCATAATCTCAGAGATTTGTAAGTCCCAGATATTTTCCTTATTCTTTATCTTTGACTCCAGTCTTTTCTGTTAGCATTCAGTGTGTGTGCGTGCGTGCTAAGTCTCTTCAGTCATGTCGTGTCCAGCTCTCTGCGACCCTATGGACTGTAGCCCACCGGGCTCCTCTGTCCATGGGATTCTCCAGGCAAGAACGCTGAAGTGGGTTGCCATGCCGTCCTCCAGGGGATCTTCCCAACCCAGGACCCAGACGTTGAACTTGTGTCTCCTGTGGCTCCTGCATTGCAGGTGGATTCTTTACCGCTGAGTCACCGGGGAAGTCCTAGCATTCAATAGGTTTGGTACAAATCCCTTGGAATTGAACGAATGGAGTTGGTTAAAACTGAACAACAGTGTTGTTTGGTCATCAGCCAACAATAGCACATAAAAATATTGCTGTTCAATTCTTAACTTTAGAAAAGTCTTTGAGTGAAATGTCACTTCTCCTTCCTGAAGTTCCATTTACCAAGTAATTAAAAATTTAATTGAACTCAAAAGGGCAGAATAGGCCTTCAGCATTTTACACTTGAAGTATAACCAGCATCTAAATTGTTTAAATCTATGGTAAATGAAGGGACATTATATGATAGCACATGATATACTTTAAAAAAATTATTTTTCCCTCTGATATTTATATGTCACTGAATTATAAATAATATCCTAAAATAGCCAGATGACCTGAAAACCCTGTCAAACCAGCCCAAGTCTGGTTTTTCTCAAGATGGTGGTAAATCAATGTTGCTGTACTTGACACCCCACCATAAGAATCTGTGTGTAATCCTTTCTTTCCTACGTGGCCCATCTACATCTTCTTTTCACTAGCACTGTACCCCTCTTAGAAAAGCTTGAAGGATTGATGACTTGATTTCAGGATAGGAGAGGCAGTGAAAAATAGCATTTGGTTTATTAGTGGAACAAGGGAAAGAGCAATTCTTACAGTCACCAGATAGCAAGTTCTAGCAGTGAAAAGTGGAACTGGTAAATTTAGTAGAGGAGAAGGACGGGCCCCACTAGTGAGGCATCTGGTGGTCAAGGCAAACTCCTGCCCTCAGCCCCTTAACTAGCTCCACAGGTACCCACCAGGTCACGGCAGCAATACCAGCAATTTGGATCTGCAAGATCTCCCAACAGCCTCACAGCAGAATTTAGAGTATTAATAGACAGAATGTTCCCTGTTTCATTATAAGTGGAGAACTGTATCCTGGAACACTGAGTTAGAATTATATCCGTTATTTTCTCCAAAATAGTATTACGCATGTTAGTCTGGTGCTATAGGACTATTAACCTTGTACTGTGTATTCAAAGTTACAACAGGTTTTCTGTTATGAGGTTTTCTAAACTGCAGGTCATAACCAATTGAATGCTTGCAAAATCATTTTATTGTGTTGTAACCAGTTTGGAAAAAAAAGAAATACAATAGAAAATACCAGAGTGCATTGCCTGAGGTAAGAGCAATGTGAATCTTGGGGGTGTATGTGTGTGTGTGGTCACACTGTAAAGTGCAAATGTGTATTCCTTACTGTAGGTTACAGTAAAAAAGGATTCAAGGTCATTGATTTGGGGATTGTAGGACCAAACCAATGTTCATAACTTCCAGTTCTAGACGTTGAATCAGGCGCATGCAGCAAAAATCAATTCATTGACAGTGAATTTGCCATAAGCCAGTTCACCAAAAATCAATTCCACAAATGATTAATGTACTGAATGACCAACTCATTGCCTTACTGGGGACTTTCCTCACTTTTCAGCTTCCTTGAAGCATTGCTATAACCCTATAGCTAGAGACTTGTTAGACTTGTTAAATAACTATCAGTCTCACAATTTAGATACCTCTATCCCTTTCTGCTCTTAGCTATGTGGATGGCTCTTATGTAACAGCTGCAGTGTTACCATAACTAGCTGCAGTGAATTTCTTGACAAATTTTAGCAAATTTGTCATTTGATAATTTGATCATTTGGTAAATTTACTTAGAGCAAACTGACCTATGGCCTTCTCCTATCTTCTCTACTTAGGAAGTTCTTTTCCAGTCATTTCTATTCGTAAGGACCTCTTTCTTCTCTGATTGCTTTTACACTCTCTGAACCACACTGCACACTATCATGTGTTGTGGTATTCTCTAATTACCTCTACCATGTGATGGTATTATACCATGTTGGTATGAACAGGTGGCACACACACACACACTTTGGAGCAAGGTTGTCCAAGTTTCAGCTTGACTCTGCAACTTAATAATAATGTAACCTTGAACAAATTACTTAATCTCCACATGCATTGATTTCCTCATCTGTGAGATGAAAATAATAGTACCTTGTAGTATCATTAAGAGGAATGAATGAGTTAAAATAGGAAAAGCACTTAAATAGTGTCTGGAACACTGAGAGTACTACATAAGTGTTAGTTGTTCTACTTCTATATGCAACAACATATATGAAGTATTTATAGGTAAAGTAATTTTAGAAATTATAGACTTGGATTTCTTTTTGGTTAACTGCTATTAACATTTAAAACTGGCTTTTATTCAACTAATGTCATCAATTGACCATGGATCGTTTGTAGAGACTCAACTATTCCCTAGTAATGTGGAAGAGAGCATTGGAAAGAGGTATAGAGCAAAGGAGTTTATAGAAAAGCCTGTTATTAATGCATTCACTCACTCAGTTTCAGCTTGAGCAGTTCGACTGGAATTATCAGAGATAGAGCAATTCTCCTAAAGGTCTTAAGAGTTTATAAAAACAATGCAAAGAGACGAGATCTGCTTTAAGAAGGAACTTGGAGGAAGAAGGAAGAACTGCCACCTTCACAGAAGGCTTTTGTTTGGAAGCTTTGCCTCCGTCAGTTCCAGCAAGAGGAGTTTTGGTGTTTACATCAACCCAAAGAAGAGAATGACAGGACACCTCCACAAAGAGGAAAAGACAGCTTTTATGTAAAATTATCACTAGGTCTTTGTTTCAAAATCAACTACAAAAGGGATATGTAGATAAAAAATAAAATGCTATGAATAAAAAATATGCCGCCTTAACAAATAACAAAATTGGAAAAGTCAAACATTTCAAAACAGTTTAAATAGCAACAGTAATTAAGACATTGTGGTATTGGCATAAGGACAGGCATCTAGATTAATAGAAGGACCTGAGAATCCAGAAGTAAACCCTCACATTTAGAGTCAGCTGATGTTTGTTAGGGGCTTCCCAGGTGGCGCTAGTGGTAAAGAATCCACCTGCCAACACAGGAGATGGAAAGACCTAGGTTTGATCCCTGGGTCCAGAAGATCCCCTGGAGGAGGGCATGGCAAACCATTCCAGTATTCTTGCCTGGAGAATCCCATGGACAGAGGAGTCTGATGGACTACAGTCTGTAGGGTTGTGCAGAGTTGGGCACGACTGAAGTGACTTAACACACTCACGTGATTTTTGACAAGAGTGTTAAGAAAATTAAATGGGGAAAGAATAGTATTTTCAACCAATGACTCTGGGATGAGATAGTTATGTGCAAATGAATGAAATGGAATTCCTACCTCAGAATATGTGAAAGTGAAGTCGCTCAGTTGTGTTCGACTCTTTGCCACCCCATGGACTGTAGCCTACCAGGTTCCTCCATCCATGGGATTTTCCAGGCAAGAATACTGGAGTGGGTTGCCATTTCCTTTTCTAGGAGATCTTTCCAACCCAGGAATTGAACCCGGGTCTCCCACATTGTAGGCAGACGCTTTACTGTCTGAGCCACCAATATATGAAAATTACCTCAAATTGGATCAAATGTAAAAGCTAAAATTATAAAACTCTTGTAAGATAACATAGGGGTAAATCTTTGGGACTTTGTGTTTCATAATCATTTCTTAGATGTGATGCCAAAGGCACAAGAAACAAAAGAAAAAATAGATAATTTGTACTTCATCAAAATGCAAAGCTTTTCTGTTTCATAGGACATTATTAAGAAATTAGAAACTCAACCCTGACAAATAGCTTGTATCTAAAGTATATAAGAAGAATTCTTCCAACTCAGCAGTAAAAGACAGATAACCTGATTTCAAAAGGGACAAAGGATTGAAATACACATTTCTCCAAGGAGGATATAAAAGTGGTCAATGAGCACATGAAAAGATGCCTAAGAATATTAACTATCAGGGAAATGCAAATCAGAAACACACTGAAATACCACTTTACATCTACTACAATGGTTGTAACAAAAAAGAGAAATAAGAAGTGTTGGTGAAATTGAGAAGAGATTGCTGATGGGAATGTAAAATTGTGCAGCTACTTTGAAAAAGTTTGGTAGTTCCTCCCAATGCTAAATATAGACATTCCATATGATGCAGCAGTTCCATTCTTACATTTCCACCCAGGAGAACTGAAAACATATGTTCACACAAACACTTGTACATGAATGTTCATAGCAGCATTATTCATAATAGCCCAAAAGTTATCCATTCAATTGGAGTGGATAAAGCAAAATATAGTAAATTCATACAATGAAATATCATATAGCCATAAAAAGGAATGAAGTATATACCTATTTGTGCTGCAATATGAATAAACCTTGTTAAGTGAAAAAGTAAGACACAAAAGAAGATACATTGTATGGTTTCTCTGATGCAAAATGTCCAGAAGAAGTAAATCTATCCAGACAGAAAGTAGATTCATGGTTGTCGAAGACTGGCAGAGAGGCGATGGGCAGTGTCTCGCCAGTAGGTTCAGTTTCTTTATAGGAAAATAAGAATATAGTAATATATATTGTGGTGACAGTTGCACAACTCTGTGAAGGTACTAAAAACCAATGATTTGTTCATTTTACTTTCTATTATTTTGGGCTCTCATGACTTTTTAAAAATCATTTGCTGAGCATTTTCAAACAAAAATTACAGCTTAGAAAAATTAGACTATTTCACAAAGTGGAAGCATCTATTAATAGATGATTTTAACTGGTACAGAGACAGCATAGTTGGGGGAAAGAACTAGCAAACCTAATGCATCTCTGTTCAGATGCTATAACTTAGAACAGAATGAAAGTAGGCCTTGTTGCTAGTCTTGCATCAGTGCAGAGAAGATTAATCCATTTTAAATGGTTGAACTGTATGGTATGCGAACTATATCTCATTAAGGCTGAGACAGAGTTAGCATGCAGTTGAAACAATACTACCCATTTTGTAAGAGTACATGCAAATGTATCCATCCATATTAAGCACATCAAATGCGTCCCATTGGTAGAGCAGAAGTTTTCCCATGAGGTGCGCAAGGCACTCAGCATTTTGGTTTTCCAACCTCAGCTTGTTTACTCCAATCTTTCCCCTGCTTACAACCTCAGTTCACAACCTTGAAGACAGTAAATACCCAGACAGTCTGACCTAGTTTGGTCTTAACACTGGAGCAACTCTTGCCCAACTGGTCTGTGTGACTGGCCCGTCCTTCAGTGTTTCCTGGTTAAATAGTGAAATTTTCGTATAGCAAATTTTGTTCTGCAATAATTTCTTCCTTTTACAAAAGCATTATATTTATTTAGATTGGACTGCTGATCATGCATTGCCTCTGTCTGCTTTTGTGTTTTTTTGTCTTATGCAATTTATGTTTTAATGTGTGTTAGTTTTTCAGTCACATACTTAAGCTTTTTCTTCTTGACCAAATTATAAACCTCTTAAGGGCAAAACCTTTATGCCTTTAAAAAAATTCCACACAGTAACTGTTAAGATTCTTTTCATATCACAAGGACTTAATAACATTGATTAATTAACAGATTGATTGGTGGTGTTCTTGGATTTACTAAATCAATTTGGTCATCATTGTCATTCAATAGCTAAGTCATCCGACTCTTTGTGAACTCATGGATCGCAGCACGCAAGGCTCCCCTCTCCTTCAACTGAGTCAGTGATGCTATCCAACCATCTCATCCTCTGCTACCCCTTTCTTCTCCGGCCCTCAATCTTTCCTAACACCGGGGTCTTTTCCAATGAGTTGGTTCTTTGCATCAGGTGGCCAAATTTTGGAGCTTCAGCTTCAGTATCAGTCCTTCCAATGAATATTTAGGGTTGATTTCCTTTAGGACTGACTGGTTTGATCTCCTTGCAGTCTAAGGGACTCTCAAGTGTCTTCTCCAACACCACAGCCCGAAAGCATCTGTTCTTTGGCATTCAGCCTTCTTTATGGTCCAATTCTCACATCCATACATGACTACTGGAGAATCATACAAAAAAGAGGACTTTTTACAAAAATATCTCAGGTAGTTCTGTATATTTGTTTTAAAAAATCAAATTTTTAGTTTAATGTGAATTTTAATTCATATACTTTTTAATGTCTTCACATAACTTGAAAAGAGTTGACATGATTTGTAATGTAACACCTGGACATTTCTCCAATCACCTCATTGGATACTGTGCAGAATGTCACGGATAGATAGTCTCTGCTCTCAACAAGTTTGCCAAAACAAGTTTATGAAAATATAAAGTAATATGGCACAAGCTTAAAATTAATTAGCTCTATCTTCTGTTCCAATTAACCTTATTTTTGAAACTTAAAAAAATATATTTCTACATGACTTTTATTTGGGGAAGTCTGTAGCACTGGCTGCGAAAGACATCTCAAGACAATCTTATTTCAGTAATTGCACTCTGTCAACCACAACAAAAGCAGTCCTGAAGCTGAAGAGTATAGTTTTTTCAAAGGTTCATGTAACATATGCAGAAGGTCATAGGTCTAAACTGCACAGGTGTCTCACATTCTAGTTTTGCGTCAGAGGATGTGAAGTGAAGTGTTAGTTGCTCAGTCATGTCTGACTCTTTGAGACCTCATGGACTGCAACCCACCAGGCTTTTCTGTCCACGGAATTCTCCAGGCGAGAATATTGGAGTGGTTTGCCATTACCTTCTCCCATGTCAGAGGATGGGAGAACATAAATGAGCATCTCAATGTTGGGCTTCAGCCCTGTGGTACTTAATCATTTAACTGCTTGAAAGTGAAAGTGAAGTTGTTCGGTAGTGTCCAGCTCTTTGCGATCCCATGGACTGTAGCCTACCAGGCTCCTCTGTCCGTGGAATTTTCCAGGCAAGAGTACCGGAGTGGGTTGTCATTTCCTTCTCCAGGGGATCTTCCCGACCCAGGGATCAAACCCGGGTCTCCTACATTGCAGGCAGACACTTTACCATCTGAGCTACCTGGTTAACTACTTGAGTGTTTGCTTTTTCAGTCTAGAATCTGATTCCTGAAACAATTGTGAAAACTTAGAACCTCTAGTAGCTTTTTCTAGTCACTTCTAAGTTTTAAAATAATGGGTTGCTTTAAAGAACCCTTTAACTTAGCTGAGACAGCGTGCAACTGCCCCACAGATTATGATGTGTTCAGAGTACCAGCAGAGCAAAAGTATTCTTTCTCTATAAATAAACAAGTTAACTTTGACGTGTGCTGTGCTGTGCTTAGCTGCTCGGTAGCATCTGCTTCTTTGCGACCTTGTGAACTGTAGCCTGCCAGGCTCCTCTGTCCATGGGGATTCTCCAGGCAAAAATACTGGAGTGGGTTGCCATGCCCTCCCCCAGGAGATCGTCCCAACCCAGATCTCCCACATTGCGGGCGGATTCTTTACCGACTGAGCCACCAGGGAAACCTAAGAATAGTGGAGTGGGTAGCCTATCCCTTCGCCAGGGGATCTTCCCAACCTGGGAATCGAACCGGGGTCTCCTGCATTGCACGTGGTTTCTTTACCAGCTGAGCTACCCGGGAAGCCCAACTCTGACATAGTTTTCCAGAACTTCACACTCAAAAATATAGAAAGGAACTCTTAATTTTAGCATACATGAAAATTTTGTGTCAAAGTAGAAATTTGAATTATCAATGAGGTAAAAGGACTCCATAATCTTTTCAACGTTTGTGGTGTCCAAAGGGCCCTGACTCTAAGAAGCCATACACTATGTATACAAAGTCAAGTGCCAAGTTTCTAACTCCCTCACATAAAATGGATAATCTAATTTTTGCAGGTGAAATTGAGATAACATTTTGGAAGCTGGACATAGGAAAACTTCGTCTTACCAGAAAGAAACCAACTGAACTTAAGGTCCACAGTTACCTCAAAGCTGAAAGTTGGTTATCCTATTTCAAATATCTAAGAATCCAAGTAAGTCCCTCAAATCCTCTTAAAAAGCCCCCAAGCACTAGACAGTCATTTCTGGCTTCATTCAAGTGGTCCATTCTAGATGGATTCTTTGGGATAAAGAATTATGTTCTTTCTTTCTTTATAGCCTTCAAGTCCATTTCCACACCACATAAAGATGGAGAAAATGCTCTTCTCTGGTATTTACCCTTCTCCAAAAACAACTAAAAAGATTTTAGTTGTATATATATATTTTTGTTTTCTTCAAAATGTATAGATATTTGACATCATAGTGACAATTGACAAATGTGAAGTTACTTTTCTATTATTAGTTTTTAAAATTTTATTTATTTATTTTTAATTGAAGGATAGTTGCTTTACAGAATTTTGTTGTTTTCTGTCAAACATCAACATGAATCAGCCATAGGTTTACCCATGTATTATTAGTTTTTACGGAATGTGTTTCTCATATATAATTAAGGAGATGTAAATGTAGCTGATGACTTCACTTAGAAAAACTTTGAGGAATATATATAAATGAAGCTCTTATAAAGCTTCATTTTGTTTCTTCAATTATTAAACCATGTAAAATTATAAAAATCAGTGGCAATAGTAAAGCATTAGATAATCACTAACCAGTTTTAATATGTGCTGATATTTCATTGCTCTTGCTTCAAATATTTTTTGAAGAAATAAAATTATATGATAGATAAAGATGAAAGCTTCCTTTTTTAATTCCCTTCCCTGAACCCCAAAAGTAATCTCTATCCTGAAGTTATTTCATATTTTTATGTTCTTAACATGTGTGTTTGCACCCATAAACAAGATTCAATATTGTTTCATGGTTTGTAAAAATTTTTATAAATATCTCTTGAAATGTTGTTTTTGAGATTTAATCACTTCGATGAGTGTAGAGCTATCTTATGTATTTTAAGACTCTGTGGTGTTCTACAGTGTAAATATTCTTCAATTTTATTTTTATCTATTGTCCCATCATTGAATATTTAGATTACTTCCAATTTTCCCTTTGTTAAAGGATGCTACCTGGAATATCGTTGTATAGCTTTTCAGTGAATATGTGAAAGAGGGAAAGTTTGGACTTACAAAGTAAATAATCCAGCCAGCTTTGTTACTTAAGGTCAGCTGGAGTGAAGACAGGCAGCAGAGAGGGTGAATCTGCATTTCTTGCTGCTGCTGCTAAGTCGCTTCAGTCGTGTCCAACTCTAGACAGTTTAATAGGCTAGCTCCATCCAGTAGAGCAAATGGAGCCCATGGAAGTCAGATAAGTCAACTCTGTAATTAAAAACTCACTTAAGGAGTGAGAAGAAAGGCAGTGTTACTACAGAGACAATTACTACAGAACAATATGGTAGGAGATTTCCACCATATATTTAAGTCTTCATTTTTATCTGCAATAGATGTTTATAATTTCCCCTATGAACATTTTAGACTTTTTTTTCTGACGAAATTAACATTTTTCCAAGAGCTAAACTTATCATCTTAAAGTAGCCCATAGAATCTCTTAGAATTTAAAAAGTCTACTTTTCAAAAGTAATGAATGCTCATTTCCCCATTCCTAGTTGTGGTCTGGGCTTTGTTCTTTCTCATAATAAAGTTTGACTATTTTTTAGTCTTTTCAAAGGACTTTCAAAAAACTAGAGCTTGGTTTTACTGACATTCTCTTTGGTTTTCTGTTATTGATGTTTGTTCTTACCAAATTATTTCCTTCTGTCTACTTTCTTTGAGATTATTCTGTGATTGTTTTCCTGATTTCTTGAATTGAAAACTAATTCATTAATGTTCAAATTTTCCTCAGTATATGTGTTTGAGTTTATGTATTTGTGTGGATCACAACAAACTATGGAAAATTTTTAAAGAGATGGGAATACCAGACCACCTGACCTGCCTCCTGAGAAACCTGTATGCAGGTCAGGAAGCAACAGTTAGAACTGGACATGGAAACAACAGACTGGTTCCAAATAGAGAAAGGAGTACGTCAAGGTTGTATATTGGTCACCCTGCTTATTTAACTTATGTGCAGAGTATATCATGTGAAATGCTAGGCTAGATGAAGCACAAGCTGGAATCAAGATTGCCATGAGATATCTCAAAAACCTCAGATATGCAGATGACACCACCCTTATGACAGAAAGCGAAGAAGAACTAAAGAGCCTCTTGATGAAAGTGAAAGAGGAGAGTGAAAAACCTGGCTTAAAAGTCAACATTCAGAAAACTAAAACCATAGCATCTGGTCCCATCACTTCATGGCAAATAGATGGAGAAACAGTGGAAACAATGGCTGACTTTATTTTTGGGGGCTCCAAAATCACTGCAGATGGTGATTGCAGCCATGAAATTAAAAGACGATTGCTCCTTGAAAGAAAAGCTTTGACCAACCTAGACAGCATATTAAAAAGCAAAGACATTACTTTGCCAACAAAGGTCCATCTAGTCAAAGCTATGGTTTTTCCAGTGGTCATGTATGGATGTGAGAGTTGGACTATAAAGAAAGCTGAGTGCCAAAGAATTGATGCTTTTGAACTGTGGTGTTGGAAAAGACTATTGAGAGTCCCTTGGACTGCAAGGAGATCCAGCCAGTCCATCCTAAAGGAGATCAGCCCTGGGTGTTCAGTGGAAGGACTGATGCTGAAGCTAAAATTGCAATACTTTGGTCACCTTACACAAAGAACTGACTCATTGGGAAAGACTCTGATGCTGGGAAAGATCGAAGGTGGGAGGAGAAGGGGACGACAGAGGACGAGATGGTTGGATGGCATCACCGACTCGATAGACATGAATTTGAGAAAGCTTTGGGAGTTGGTGATGGACAGGGAAGCCTGGCGTGCTGCAGTCCATGGGGTCGCAAAGAAGCAGACACGACAGAGTGACTGAACTGAACTGAACTGATTTTCCTCAAAGTTCTACTTCTCTGCAGCCTACGTGTTTTTTCCTCATTATCCTTTATTTTATAACAGCTTTACTGAGATATGATTTACACACCATAATGAAAATATACAAGAGTTAATCGCTCAGTCGTGTTCGGCTCTTGGCAACTCCATGAACTAAGCCTGCCAGACCCTTCTGTTCATGGGATTTTCCAGGCAAGAATACTAGAGTGGCTTGCCATTTCCTTCTTCAGGGCATCTTCCCAACACGGGGGTCAAACCTGAGTCTCCTATATTGTAGGCAGATTCTTTACCTCTGAGCCACCAGGGAAGTCATACCATAATATTCACCATTTAAAAGTATAAAATGCAGTGGTTTTCAGTATATTCACAGTGCAAGCATTACCAGTGTCTAATTTTAAGACAATTTTATCACCCCAAACAAAGCCCATATCTATTAGTAGTAGGTCTCCATTCCTTCCTACTCCCTACTCTTGGCAACCACTAAACTACTTTCTCTCTCTATGGATTTGCCTATTCTGGACATTGCACATAAGTGGAATACCATAATAGATGGTTTGGAGACTGACTTCTTGCCCTTAACTATATTGTTTTCAAGGTTCATCCAAGTCGTAGTATGTGGGAGTATTCCATTCCTCTTTATTTATCCATCCTTTTATTTTTTATTCCTTTTTATTTATAATATTAAATAACATTTCATTGTATAAATGTGTCATGCAGTATTTATCCATTCATCAGCTGATGGGCATTTGAGTTCTACCTTTAGCTCTTATGAATACTGCTATTGCAAACATTCATGTACAAATTTTTGTGTAAATATATTTTCAGTTCTCATAGGTATATACTTGGGAGTAGAGTTATGGGGTCACATGATAGCTCTGTTTAGCATTTTGAGGAACTGCCAAGCTATTTTCCAACAACATGGTTGCTTTGTTTTACACTCACAGTTGAAATGTATCCGGGCTCTAATTTGTCCATACGTTTACCAACATTTACTGTTACTGGTTTTTAAAATTGTAGCTGTCCTAGTGAGCATGAATTGGTATTTCGTTGTGATTTTTGTTCATAGTTCTCTATTGGCTAATGATATTGAGCCTGTTTTCTTAGGCTTATCGGTCCTTCATTTTCCTCTTTAAAGAAATGTCTATTCCAGTTCTTCACTCATTTTTAAATTGGGCTGTCTTTATATTGTGCAGTTATAAGAAATTCTTTCTGGTTTCAATTTCCTTTGCACTGAAGAACAGTCTTTAGTGGCTCTTTTGGCCAAGGACTTGGGATGGTAGACTCTCCTTGTTTGAAAATGTCTTTTTTTTTTTTATACTGACCTTTTCTCTTTCTGTCTTTGGGTGACTGTGAGCTATTCTGGGCTGTGGAGGGGGTTTTCTCGCAGGGGGTTTCATTTTTGCTTCTTCTGGTCCAGGGAGTTTCAAGTATCTCACTTTGGGATTTCCACATCCTCCAGTGTTAAGTCTCCACATTCACACAAGGCCCACTGGGGACTGAAATCTCCCACATAATCTTTCTTTTTCTGCTCAGAACCTGAGGAAAAGACCAACTTTCCTTGGCAAGAGAGCAGTTTTTCTAATCCTCCTGTCACTGTGGGTGAGGGGTGCTGCTTTTAGGTCCCTGCTTCATTGGGCCCAAGTCACATCTCTGTTCCCATGTAGGTAATAAACCCCACCCCCTGGGATAAGCTGTGGCATTTGGTTACTGTTCCCCTTGTAGGTTCCCGTATGCCCGTATCACTTAAAAAAAATTCTTATTACTGTGCTGAGTCTTTGTTGCCATGCAAGGGCTTTCTCTAGTTGCAGCGAGTGAGGGCTCCTGTCTAGTCGTGGTGTGTGGGCTTCTCATTGTGGTGGCTTCTCTTGTTGCAGAGCATGGGTTCTAGGTACGCGGGTTTCAGGAGTTGTGGTGCGTGGACTCAGTTGTGGTGCGTGGATCTAGTTGTCTCACGGCACGTGGAATCTTCCCAGACCAGGGATCGAAGCCATGTCCCCTGCGTTGGCAGGCAGATTCTTATCTACTGGACCACCAGGGAAGTCCTCCCATCCCATTTTTTGCATCTTCAGATTTTCTATTATTTCTTTGGTGTTCAGTTTGTATTAAGCATTTCTACATGCTGTAATATGAGAGATTCTCCAGTACCACAGTCCTCTATGTTCCTGGAACCAGTTTATTGCTTTTATACTGTTAAAAGGGACTTCCCTGGAAGCCAAGTGGTTGAGAATCTGCCTCCAAATGCTGGGGACATGACTTCAATCCCTGGTCAGGGAACTAACATCCCACATGCTGTGGGGCAACTAAGCTCACTAAGCTGCAACCGCTGAGCCCAGACACCCTAGAGTTTATGTGCCACAACTACTGCTGCTAAGTTGCATTGTGCAAAACTAAGGAAAAGAAATACACTAACTCCCATGGTTTGAGGATAAATACCAGTTTGAAGCTTGGGTAGCTTTTGCTGTGACAAAGTCTATTGCTAAAAGAAATGTAACCACTTATGCTGGACTAAGACTGGATTGAAAACTAGATATCTCAACTCCACTTTTTAGAAGGCAAGCCCGTCATTCATTCATTCACCTATCCATCCCTCAACCTCCCCCCTCCTCCCTAGTGATTTCCAGGCTAAGTTAGTAATGAAATAGCTTCCTGCTGACTCCAGAGCACAAGGGCAGATTTGCCTTTTGTTTTGTTCTTTTCATGAGAGGAAGTGTGAATAAGGCTCCTAAGAAATATTATTTCCATGAACAAAATTCCCATCTTTTCTTCTTTCACCTTTTCAGTTTCTCTAGGGTCAAGAATTGGAAGGCTCATGGGTGGGACAGTACTCCTGTCTGAAGAGGCTTGAATAGCATCAGCAGGATATTTTTTCCTATGTGTTGGTTTAGCAATGAAGGAAATGGCAACCCACTCCAGTGTTCTTGCCTGGAGAATCTGGGGGATGGGGGAGCCTAGTGGGCTGCCATCTATGGGGTCGCACAGAGTTGAACATGACTGAGGCGACTTAGCAGCAGCAGCAGCAGCAACATTCCATTAGGAAGAAAGTCTGAGAGTATCTTTGTTGGTAGGATAGCTTCTTGTCCCTATTTCAAGCACATTTAAATTTCAATGACTAGTAATTTTGGGTAAAACTACCAATTGATCTATCCATTTTAAAAATCTTTTTTTCTTTCATATAGTCATCCATTCAACAAGTGCTTTCTAGATGTGAGGCACTGTGCTCAAAGCCGTGATGCAAACATAAAAATACTTCAGTCCCCAAACTCAAGGAGTTTGCATTCTCCTGGAAGAGAGGAACACTCTAAGCAACCATTTTAATACGGTAGGATACATGCCATTATGCAGGCATTCTGGAAACAAATGCATTGGAGCCTCTGTCACTCACTAGTTAGAAGGATAACAACTTGCCAAGCTTTCAGATTTTCAGGTTAGCTGGAATCTAGCTCTAGACTGCCTCAGTTTAAATCACATCCCTTTTTGTAATTATCTGGCCACAGACAAGGTACGTGACCAGTCTGTTCTCAGTTTCGTCATTTGGGAAGTGAAGATTACACCTCTTGCATAAGGCTGATACCAAGATAAAACAAGTTAATATACATAAAGCACTAGAATTAATGATATTTAGCAGTATTTATCTATACTATGTAAATGTTAATTTTAATTATCATCCTTTATTTTCAAGATAGAGTTAACATTCCCTTACAGCAGTAGACTATCTGTAGACTATCTCTGAAGACTATCTGTTAAAGTAAGAATAAACTGCTAAATTCTTATCCCTTTTCAATTTCTATTTTTGTTGCCATAATATATAATGTAATATATTATCAGAGAATATACATATATAGTTTATTAATAAATGAATAAACATACATAGATATAGGGTTAAATGTTAATTTCTTCTTGCTGGCACTCAATCAAAAGCTTAGAAATAATTGCATTACTGAAATATATGACATTCTTATCTACAGATGAGAACTGCAGTTTATAATTTATAACGAATGCTTTACATAAATCAGCTCAAGTGCCAAGAGGATCCTGAGCATATCAGTAACTATGTGCTTTTCATCAACTCCTGATTCTCGCCGAGTCCAAGAGGACAGAACTGAGTGGTGCAGAGAGGCATACCAGGGGAAATAACTTGAGAAGTCCATCCTACCTTGCACCCTTGAAGAGCCGTTTGCTGAACTTTGCAGGGCATCGGAGAAGTTGACTTGTATTTTGCTAGCCTATGAGGTAATCACATACACTCAGGGGTCGTATGGCAATGACATACAAAAATAGAAAGTTCATTGGAATATAAGTTAAATATATCATTGGCTAATGTTTTCTCCAGTGTAATGGTTAACGAATGATCTTTTTTGGTGTTTACTTTTCTGAAACTTTAAAAGTTCTATGAGACAAGAATATAATAACATTTACCATGGAAAGCAATCTGGTCTTCCTGTCTACATGACTCATTTTCAGATTTTCTTGTGAAAAAGAAACTGAAGATGCTACCCAAACAACAGCTGCTTAGCTATAAATTACTAAAACAAGCCTCTCATTCAAGATTACTATTGAAAATCTTTATTTAGAGCAATTTTAAAATTCATGAAGGATTTTACTTAACATGTTCATACTTGATATAGCTTTTGAAGTCATTTAGGGAAATTCTGGGAATTACTCAGGAGCAACTGCTTTATTCTTGGCTGAAAATTTGAAGATTAATTAAAAAAGGAAAGTCATGTTTGCTAGAAATTCCATCCATATGTTAGGAATTCCATAAGTTCACTACATATTTAATTGGGGCTTCATAAAAACCTACTCATTGAAAAATAAAGCGTATCAGGTGGAAAGAATATTACGATCAACCTCTCATTGACTAGAAAGATAACCACAGTTTAGGTGGTGGTCATTAGCAGGAACCTTCAGTTCAGTTCAGTCGCTCAGTCGTGTCCGACTCTTTGTGACCCCATGAATCGCAGCACGCCAGGCCTCCCTGTCCATCACCAACTCCCGGAGTTCACTCAGACTCACGTCCATCGAGTCAGTGATGCCATCCAGCCATCTCATCCTCTGTCGTCCCCTTCTCCTCCTGCCCCCAATCCCTCCTAGCATCAGAGTCTTCTCCAATGAGTCAACTCTTCCCATGAGGTGGCCAAAGTACTGGAGTTTCAGCTTCAGCATCATTCCTTCCAAAGAAATCCCAGGGCTGATCTCCTTCAGAATGAACTTCTTGGATCTCCTTGCAGTCCAAAGGACTCTCAAGAGTCTTCTCCAACACCACAGTTCAAAAGAATCAATTCTTCGGTGCTCAGCCTTCTTCACATTCCAACTCTCACATCCATATATGACCACTGGAAAAACCATAGCCTTGATTAGATGGACCTTAGTTGGCAAAGTAATGTCTCTGCTTTTGAATATGCTATCTAGGTTGGTCATAACTTTTCTTCCAAGGAGTAAGTGTCTTTTAATTTCATGGCTGCAGTCACCATCTGCAGTGATTTTGGAGCCCCCCAAAATAAAGTCTGACACTGTTTCCACTGTTTCCCCATCTATTTTCCATGAAGTGATGGGACCAGATGCCATGATCTTCATTTTCAGAATGTTGAGCTTTAAGCCAACTTTTTCACTCTCCACTTTCACTTTCATCAAGAGGCTTTTAAGTTCCTCTTCACTTTCTGCCATAAGGGTGGTGTCATCTGCATATCTGAGGTTATTGATATTTCTCCCAGCAATTTTGATTCAACTTGTGCTTCTTCCAGTCCAGCGTTTCTCATGATGTACTCTGCATATAAGTTAATTGCCAACATCCACTGGATCATCAAAAAAGCAAGTGAGTTCCAGAAAAACATCTATTTCTGCTTTATTGACTATGCCAAAGCCTTTGACTGTGTGGATCACAATAAACTGTGGAAAATTCTGAAAGAGATGGGAATACCAGACCACCTGACCTGCCTCTTGAGAAATTTATATGCAGGTCAGGAAGCAACAGTTAGAACTGGACATGGAACAACAGACTGGTTCCAAATAGGAAAAGGAGTACGTCAAGGCTGTATATTGTCGCCCTGCTTATTTAACTTATATGCAGAGCAGGAACCTTGGAGGCATACAAATTATTAGCTTGTGAAATTTTGTTCTTAGCTTAAAAACAAACAAACAAACAACCCTATTCTTTTCACCAAAGCTTGTTTTTCCAAATTAAGTTTTTTTCTCCTTTGGTTCTGTTTTGTATTTCTTGATTTTTAGGAGACAAAACTCCAAAGCAATTGTCTTAACATAGTGTCTACTCTGCATTTTGCACAGCCTCATGCCTGCCTTGGGCAAGTCATTACATGCTCCTTCCTCAGTTTCTCCATCCACAAAACAAGGATAATCACGCCTACCTCACCAGCTTGTCAAGTGAGTTCATAAGCTAATGTTGGTGGAGCATTTCTAAAGATGGAATGTTCTTTTGATTGAATGTGACTCCTTTTGATTTGTATAATTTGGGGCACACTCTAAATTTTTAAGTGAGGATAAATAAACCGTAAGTTTCTCTTCTTTTGATTGTGTATGAGGTGTGCAAATCAATGTGATTTAGTTGACGGCTTACACCTATTTAAAGGCCTTGGATAGGGCTACCAACCTCTGAAAGCAGGAACAATGTCAGGTCAGCTGCAAGAGGGGTCACTCTGATTTGTTGGTTTGTCCCTGTGCTTCTGTCTCTGGGCTTTTGGTTCACGCAGTTTACCTGAGTAGAGCTATTGGACTTTTCCTGCCAGATTCTGCCTTCCCAAATCTTATTCTGTGGATAAGATCTTTTCTGCCAGGCAATGTGACTCCCTCCTCATGTTCAAGAGTATGTAACTGGAGCTCTGGTCCCTGCCAGGGAAAGAATGTTCCAGACACTGTCTGGTAGCATTTTGTGGGGCCAGTGTAGGAGTAGTAAGTGACCACAGTTTGGACCTCTTGGGTGATACAGCAAGGAGTTAGAAGCAGGAAGTAACCCTGAGTGGGTCTAGCAGGAAAGAAGTGTGTTTCCTGGTCTCAGCTCTGCAGCTGTGATGGGTGAGGTATTCTTAAGCTTTGTGGCTGATGTACTTAATATTCTGTATGCATGGATGCTCTAAAATGTGGAGTGTACATCTACTAGCCTGGGCAACTAGAGTGTGTTACGAGACATGACAGGCTAGTGGCTTGTCCTGGGTCATGGTGACTGGGATGATGGTCCACCCCAGGGCTATCCTTCTTGGTCTTAATATGAGTGGTAGGTGATGGGATTAGAGGAAGCTCTTTCCATGCCAGACTGCTGGGGAGTCAAGAGCTGGCTTGGTGGGAGGTGGGTCGATGTGTGTACATGCCCTGGGTCTGCTGAGACTTGGCCCTATCACTTGAGATAGGTGCATGAGGAGGAAGGCTTTTCGTTGGCTGGATGCTTTGTGATGGCAGCTCCTTCAGCATCCTCTGTTCTTCTTTATAGGCTCCCGCATCCTATACAGCTACTGGCTTCTCCATTTTGAAGCAGCCCCCTTCTCGGGGATTTCCTTGATACAGTTGCAGGCCTGAATGACTACTGCTCCCCACCCCCATCCAGCTGAGCTAGTTCTAGAGTTTGAGGATCATTGGAGGAGCACCTAAAGATTCCTTCTGGGTTCTTTTTCCATTGTCTCTCCATCCTATCAGTCAGAGAGAGGATCGTTATTGGAGATCTATCTACTGTTTGCTAATATATTAGGTGGAGCTGGTACCCACTCTCATGGCCAAAGAAACGTTTCCATCACTTGGTTGCTGACACTGGCCTGAACAAGCATATCCACACCTAATGGCAAGCGGGATACAGGGCTGCTGGTTATGTCCTGGCTCCTCGAGCAGTGCCTTCTGTTTCACCTGCCTACCTGCAGGAGCCCTTTGTCCCTGAAGTGGGTCCCCAGGCCAGTGTCACTGGTAGCTAGGGCCTGGCCAGGCTAAGTGTCCAGCAGAGAAGCTCTATCATCTGTAGGATCCAAGGTGATACTTCACAGAGCTGCTTGCAGAGAGTGTATTGTTGCATCCAATTTCCCTTCCTATCAGGAGATACCTGCCTCTTCCACAGAGGTCAGTGGTCCCTTTGAGGTCAGGCTTTTCTCTTTGATGGTCCAAGATGATGAACACAATGAGTGTGTGTTGCGTGAACACATCCCTAATAGAAACGTGTGGCTGCTTTTGAGCAGCCTGGAGCCTCCCACTGGCCCCACAGCCACTCAAGTTTTGGGACTCTACTGGGGACTCGGATTAGCCCTCATAGCGACGAGAGCTCTTTGAAGTTCTTTGGTATCTATTTCTCGAAGCACAGTAAGAAGGATGGAGCTATGAGAGTAACTCCTCCTTGGATGCTTGTCTTTGACAAGAGCAGAGGCCCCTCTAGCGCTATTCTTACCCCAGCACTGAGCGAGCTGGGCCCACTGTGTGTCAGGACGTCTGCATACTGCTCCAGACAGTGAGTTGGCCAGGTGTAGTGTCACCTTGGGGGTCACATAGGAGAGGAAGGAGGAGCTAGCATGGGTGTGTTTGCCCTTGGGGTTGGGGGAAAATCTTTACTAGTGTTAAACAGGGCTCTGCTTTTGGACCCTTTCAATCTGTTTCCCTCCACTTCTCTGTCTCTGTCTCATAGGCCTGCAGCTGGGCCAAAGCTGTCTTAAGCCTCAGATGGTCAACTCCTCCACACCTAACATTCCTAGCCTCTTTGGAGTAGGTGAGGACTTGATCCAAGGGAGCACTCTGCATGGGACAGCCATGGCGGAGGACTCCAGGCCTTAGCTGCTAGTGAGTGTCAGCTGGGAGTCTGGGCACCACTGGACAGGGAGGACACTGCTGGAGACTGACCCTCGGTGACAGAGAACTTTGACCTCACAGAGAGGTTGCATGCTCAGTCCTAACAGTCGTGTCTGATTCTTTGTGACCCTATGGACTGCAGCCTGCCAGGCCCCTCTGTCCATGGGATTCTCCAGGCAAGAATACTAGAGTGGGTTGCCATGCCCTCCTTCAGGGATCTTCCCAACCCAGAGATCGAACCCGCATCTCCTGCGTCTCCTGCACTGCAGGCAGATTCTTTACCCACTGAGCCACCTGGGAAGCCCCCCAACAGACAGATTGTCTCTCATTATCATTTGAGTGACTTTCTGCCTCAAGATGGGCTTCCCTTGTAGCTCAGTCAGTAAAGAATCTGCCTGCAATTCAGAAGACCCGGGTTCGATTCCTGGGTTGGGAAGATCCCCTAGAGAAGGAAATGGTAACACATTCTAGTATTCTTGCCTGGAGAATCGCATGGACAGAGGAGCCTAGCAGGCTATAGTACGTGGGCTTACAAGAGTTGGACATGACTTAGTGACTAAACCACCACCATCACTGTCTAAAGATGGGGTAACTTAGTTATATTAGCTCTTTTGCTATCCTTAGAAATCTTTTATAATCTATATAATAATTATTAGAATCTGTACTCATTTTGTGAGTCTCATGCTCTCTTTTGAGGTCCTTGAGTGTCTGAATCAGAATGAGTGAATATATTGGGTCTCAAGTCTTATTGTCAAGGATCCCAGAAAAGAGAAGCAATTCAAATCGCTCTTTGAAATGTTTATCCTTTACAGTGTTTACTCATGTCTTCTGGTTTTAGGTTCTGAAACCTAGCTACAAAAATATAAGGAAGTACTCCAGTGTGGCTATAAATGCAAAAATTACTTGTTAGATGTTGGTGCAGAAGAGAAACTGAAAGTTCAAGTTGACATTCCGCATTTACTCAGTACCTTAATGTTATCTGATCAGTTATAAAATTCTAGGAAAGGGGAGGAGTATACATCACTTACAGTTGGAAATCTTAATATAGCTGCATTCACGTTCTCAGCAGATGGTCATAGTTTTCCATGTCAGCCTGCCCCTCGCAGCATGATTTATGGAGTTGGCAATATGGAAAAAGGGTGCTTGGGATGGGGACTCAACTAGAAGACAGAACAGCTTCTGGCTTTTGTCTTTTCCAAGCTCTGTCTCAGAGCTTGGTATTTCGTAAAGCAGATGTACTAACTTGTTTGGTAGATATTTTTTTCGTACCTCTGCCAGTGAAGTTCTAACACATTTGTGGAAGTAGTTTGTGCTATAAATGTAAAGAATAGTAAAGTTTATGAATGAAAGGCCTGCCTTCCACCACCAATCCTATCCCAAAGTCATTACCATTAGGCCTGATGTGTGCCCTGCCAGACTGCTTCCTTTGCATAGGAACATAGTTCCAATTAACCAAGTGTATTAATACTATTGGTGGATACTCAAAAGGTATTTAAAGTTATATGCCGTTACTGTGCTATGATCATTTTTTCAAAAGTTGGAATATAGTTACTTTACAATACTGTGTTAGTTTCTGCTGTACAGTGAAATGAATCAGCTACAGGTATACATATTTCCCCTTGCTCTTGAACCTCCCTCCCACCCTGCCCCTAACCCACCCCTCTAGGTCATCACAGAGCACCAGTCATAAGAGGCTTGTTTTCTAAAGAGAATTTATAATACCCTCATAATATGGAAGCAACATATGCGTCCACAGACAAGTGGCTAAAGATGTGGGATACATATACACACAATGAAATATTAGTCATGAGAAATGAAATCTTGCCATTTGCAATGTCATAGATAGATCTAAGGGGTATTATGCTAAGTGAAATAAGTCATACAGAGAAAGAAATACCGTGTGATATCACTCATATATTCAATCCAAAACAACGAATGAACAAGCAAAACAGTAACAGAGGCATAGATACAGAAAACAAACTTATGGCTGCTAAAGGGGAGGCTGTGCTGAGAGGGGAATGAGTGAAATAAGGTGGGGCGGTGGTGGATGAAAAGGTACAAACTTCCAGTTGCAAAGTAAGTGAATCATGAGTATGAAATGTAAAGCGTGGGGGAAATAGTAAAACGCTATGTACTGTCTTTGTATGATAACAGATGGTAATGAGACCTATCATGGTGATCATTTTGTAACATAAGAAAATATCAAATCTAATATCATGCCTGAATCTAATATAAAACCAATTATACTTCAATTAAAATTCAGAATACTTCTTAAAATTTTTTGGGGGGGGTGGGGATTAAACTGAGGATATGAAGAGAAATTGCAGTGTCTTGTAGCATATTTTGCAGACCTTTGGGAAAAGGTATATCTAAAAAATGCACACAATGCACTATTTTCTTCTAAAATATGATCTTCATTCTTTGCTCCTATGTATTTTACAGGGGAAAGAAACATACATTTTTCCCTCTGGGTTCTACTTCTGTGTCTGTCTTCTGTCTGTCCCCTTTATATCCATCTTTGTTCCTTGAAGGCATGTCTCTCCTTCCCTGCTTAGTTTCACTGAGCTTTGCAACAGCAGCCCATCCATTTTCAGCCACAGTCACATCCAGTGATCTCTCGCTGGCTGGTCAAAACTCAGAGCAGGCTGGCTCTGGGCCCCATTCTGTCACACCCCATTAGATTTTGAGACACCATTTTGCCCCAGGGATTGCATCTAGTTAAACTAAACTGTTCAGAACAGTCTAAGAGAATGATTATCTGGGGAGGCTGGAAAAGAAGGCAAAAGAGACATCTTGGAAAATATAAAGAAAAATAGTACCGGAAATGAGAAGAGCTAGGGGCAGAGGTTAATTCTATCACAGCCCAACTGGTGCATCTTGCTTTGTATCATCTGAAATATCTCCTTTGACTAGCACTTTACAGGCTGTCTGCTGGTAACTGCCACTTATTTCACAATCCTGAATTCAAGGGTGCCCATGAGAGAAGAATAGAGTATCTATTGAAGGCTCCCACATGAAGCCCATTGTGCTGTCCCCTAATTTTAGCTCAAATCCAGGCATGCTGACATATTTTAAATGGGGGATCTGTGCACAAGCTCACTCACTGCTGACAAGCCATTCTCCTGCTTTGTGGAAATCTCCCATTTCCCTTCCCCACTGTGTCTTTGGTCAACAGTTATAAACTCTCTCAGACAGCTGGTTGTGTATTAAAGTCTATTTATAACAGTCAACGGACAACTGCATGTTTATGGGGAATCGTGGCAATTTTTGCTTAGGAAGGACAATCGGGGCATTTCTTCTGGAGTGGAACGGATTCAGCCACTGGACTCCACAAACATTGCCTCGCTTGTCTTCTTACATTCTGTGGACTGAGGTTACCCTGGGTGTTAATGGTGAATTCAAACCCCGCACAGACTGCTGGTTCTTCAGTCAAGGTTCTGGGGGACTGGACAATGGAAAGCATAAAACAATAATACTTTGTGAGGAACAAAGAAGTAAAGACATATAAAAGTACCCATAGCTCTGAGGAACAGCATACTCTACTCAAAACCTGCAGTAGAGTTCATGAAACCATAGATTTTTTTCCCCCTCTCCTATGGCTCTACTTAAATATTAATATTACCATGTGATAACTTGATGGCATTCAAAAAATTCTGTATTCTGGTGGGTCTTGAAGTGCTTTTTTTAATTTCAGAAAGTTTAACAAGTAGAACATAATACAACTAAAATCTACTGGTCGTGAGTGGGCAGGGAATTAAATATGCTAACAGGAGAAAATCTGTTTGGATTCCTAGAGCATGTCTTGCATAGTGTTTTTCTACTAGTTCTAACTTTATTGAGATGGCTTCTCACTTCCCCAATATTTTTTGAATAATAGAATGGGTAAAATGATATTTAATTTAAAAATAGAATGTATTTGGTTTTGAACATAAGAATATAGAAGAATTAAAATGGACACTGACCATATGGTCCTCACTGACCATAATACTTATTACACTATAAAGAAACTGTCACTAGCATATGGTTAGAAAGCTCAACAGAGTAGCTTTACGCTGAACGTGAAACGAAAATTAAACATAGTCATCGTTCATGATTATCAGTCCAGGATTAAAATGTGTATCCACTTACTCATCTATATCTGTGTTCTTAGAAGAGTTTTAAACAAGTGTATTTAAATATTGCAGCAACCTGGTCCACCATGTGGTTGTCTGACCCTGATTTCAACTGATTTCACATTATCTGTAAAACTGAGCACATCTCCTACATTTTAATGTGCCTTCTCCAGAAGATGCTTATGTGTACCAAAAAAAAAAAAAAAATGATGCTGAGTGACTTTTAAAAGTTAATAAGAACTTCTATAATTTGTAAACTAGGATTTTAAAAAGCCAATTTGGTAAAGAAGCAATCTTGTGTTGCTGGAACAACTTGTTCTAATTTCTGTACTAATCGGGGACTGCTTTCCAGAAACAGCAGGATAAATCCTGTTCCTTCTGCTCAGTGAGGCCTCTTTGAGATTTGGTTCTTGGGCATTTTTCTTTTGGCCTCTGCTGCAGCAAAAGGTAAATTAATAATGAGGTGCAGATGAATCAGCCAAAATCCTTTTAAGAGAAGCCTGTACTGCAATATCGTGGTTTCTGTTCTCACATTCTGCCTAAAGTCTTGGACGTTTCTGGGAGGCAAAACTGCAAAACCTTCTGTCGAGGCTGGAATCGGTTTCGGGTTGCTTAGACAAGATTATCATTCTTATTCCTGGTTCTCACCAGAGCCAGGGCTGAAGGTTGAGCTATTGAAAGCTTTTCTTGTGGCCACGTAGATATTAAACTGTCATAGAAGAAGGGGAGAGAACAGTTAATTCATCTCAAATAAAAGCCCCTTTCTGTGGGTTTATCAGTGAAAAGTAGTAAAAGTTTTACATTGACTGATGTCTCTGTGAGATAATTGAGGTGGAGATAAACAATTAACATGGGAGGATAAAGACTTACGTAGGTCAAACGAAGTATTTTCAGAATTGTATTTCATATGTGAATATAGAACGTGCCAGAGGGAGTGGTCAGAAGACGCAACAGTGGTACATCATCTAAAGCAGACAAATCTTGTTTTGTTAGTTTGGAGCCATATTTTAATATTGTTTTACTGGGGAAAAAAATTCAGGGTGATTTTTCCTTTCTAGCAGTTAAAAGGTCTGAGATTTTTAAGAACTGAACACTCTGAGGAATAAGGTCCTTGTACTTAGAGTGCTCCATAGACTAAGTAATGTAACTTTTAGAAAACAGAAGCTGTTGCTCCTTAGGGTCATCCAGCCCCCAAGATAGCCTGCCTATCCAGAACACACTTCTAAAAGCCAGAAGCATCCCTCCCAGCGAATTTTAGAGGCAAGAGAGGTTTGACAAGTTTTCCTTTCTTCTTAAAAATCACTGATAGGGTAGGTTCCTAGGAATGATGAATGGTGATTTTGAGCTTTTTTCTCTCTCTCTCTCTCTCTCTCTCTCTGTTTTTAATTTCCTTTTCCACAGAGAGTGGTTTCCCAAGCACACTGAAACAAACAAATAGAACATACTTTCACCAAAGCTTTCTAGGAAACTTTGAAAGGGTGGTGGTAGAGGGGGGGAAGTGGATTATTCAGGAAAGTGATTTAAGGTCACTGGTGGCAGAGCAAAGAATCAATGAGAGAGAGAGAGAGCAGAGCAAACCAAGGACAAAAGCCATAGGTACTGCTGGATGGAGGGAAAATCTCAGGAGCTGAGAGGATGGGGAAACTGCTTGAGCATCCCTTTGGAAGCAGAGGGGGCCCTTGGCAAACTTGAGGGCAGTGCTTCTCTCTGCTGGCTCAGTTGGGCCAAGATGGGCCTGGGGCCAGGAGGGCATAGTAAATTAGAACCTCCATAGAGAGATTAACCCTGGTTTATCCATGGGAGATGTGTTCTAAGCCCCCAACGGATGCCTGAATCAGTGGATAGTACTAAACCCTATATGTGTTTTTTTTTCCCTATACATACCTATCTATGGTAAAGTTTAATTCATAAATTAGGCAGAGTAAGAGAATATCTGAGTTTCCAGCATCACTATTCTTGTGCATTGGGGCCATTATTAGTAAAGGGTTACTTCAACACAAGCATGGCCACCCTGCAAGAGTTGATCTGATAACCAACATGGCTACTACGTGACTACCAGGTGGGGTACTCTGGACAAGGCCTGATTCATGTTCGCAGCAGGATAGCACGAGACTTCATCATGCTATTCAGAATGATGTGAAATTTAAAACTTATGAAGTGTTTATTTCTGGAATTTTCTGTTTAACATTTTTAGGCCATGGTTGACCAGGGGAAACCATGGAAAATGGGAGACTGTTTAAAATCCTTTTTCGGTAATTTTAATGTGGAGCCATGAAATCAGCTTCTGAACAGGAAAATAGTATTGGGTTGGCCAAAAAGTTCATTGGGTTTTTCCATAAGATGTTATGGAAAACATGTATGGAAAAACATCTTTCCATAACATCTTATGGAAAAACCCGAATGAACTTTTCACCAACTCAGTATCTGTGGGCCATGAAGGAGTGACTATTCCGAAAAGATGTCGTGTATTCAGCATGGAGACCCTCCTAGGAGGTAACCTTGGGTAACACTGCAGGTAATGCCTACACCATAGAATTTTCTGGGAAGATTATCCTTGTGATTGAGCTCAGAAGTCTGGAATCAAACACTGGGTTCAAATCCTGGGTCACCCATTTACCAACTGTATGCCCTTGGGTAAATTGCTTAATTTCCTTAAGCCTCCGTTTTCCCACTTGTAAAATGGGTGTAATAATATGTGTCTGGAGGATTTAGTTCTGTAGCCGCTCTGAGCATGCTGCTTGGCATATTAAAAACATGTAAAAACTGTTTGCCTTTTTCTTCCTTTCTCTAAGGGTAATATACTTCTTGTTGTTATGTCTTCTGCTGCTGCTAAGTCACTTCAGTCGTGTCCGACTCTGTGTGACCCCATAGACGGCAGCCCACCAGGTTCCTCTGTCCCTGGGATTCTCCAGGCAAGAACACTGGAGTGGGTTGCCATTTCCTTCTCCAATGCATGAAAGTGAAAAGTGAAAGTGAAGTCGCTCAGTCGTGTCCAACTCTTATGCCTAATAAAATGTGTAAACACCTGAATGTTAACCTTTCTTCCTGTTTCCAAGATTTCTGTTAATGCCATGGAATACTAACAGACTGTGGAACATTATTATAGCATACATACTATAAATGTATAAGGTCGGCTGCTGTTGCTTTTTTCATTTTCCAGTCTTTAAAACCTTTCATCATAAGGTGAGCAGAATATGGGCAAGGACTAAATGCCAGTTGTCTGGTTGGGATTCAAGTCAAATCAAATGTAACAACCCTTTCTAGAAAACAAGAATGACTTCACCACCACCTAGATATTAACTGAATGTGCTAAGCACATCACATGGACGGCCCAGTTCAACACAGTATCACTTTGAGGTCATTAATAGATTCGCCTCAGTTTTTTTGATAAGAAAATGGAAGTTTACAGAAATTAAGTCATTTGTCCAAGGTCAGAGAGCCAGCCTGAGGCAGAGAAGGAGGAGTTCTATTGATAACTCAGGCAGGCTGGCTGGGCATAGCTCTGCCTGTAACCTCTGTGTATAACAGGCCTCACTTACTGTGGATGAGTGTCAAGTTCAAAGTCTGCTAACAAAGGCCTGCTATTGTAAGAGAAAAGGGAGCCCCAAGAAGTCTTCTCCTTCATGTTAATAAATAGCAGCTTTCCTCATTTGTGAATTGCTGTTAAGTGTCATAATTTTTACCCTATCATTTTGGGCCTGGTAGGTTTGCCCCTGTGTTTATATTATTTGTGTGTACTTACATATCTCTGCAAACTTGTATGTGAAAGAGGGTTAAAGGCCATGAGATTTCTCAGAAAAATTATATCAACTTTAGTTTTAAAGATTTATGTTCTTACAAAACAGGTACAAAGATAAAAACAACAGCATTTACAATATCCTAGCCTGTTTAAAAATGTACCTTTACATATGGAAATCTTATTAGTTCAGTTCAGTCATTCAGTTATGTCCGACTCTTTGTGACCCCATGGACTGCAGCACGCCAGGCTTCCCTGTCCATCACCAACTCCTGGAGCTTATTCAGACTCATGTCCATCAAGTCAGTGATGCTATCCAACCATCTCATCCTCTGTCATCCCCTTCTCCTCCCACCTTCAATCCTTCCAGCATCAGGATCTTTTCCAATGATTCAGTTCTTCACATCAGGTGGCCGAAGTATTGGAGTTTCAGCTTCAGCATCAGTCCTTTCAATGAATATTCAGGGCTGATTTCCTTTAGGATGGACTGGTTGGATCTCATTGCAGTCCAAGGGACTCTCAAGTCTTCTCCAACACCACAGTTCAAAAGCATCAATTCTTCGGCACTCATCTTTCTTTATAGTCCAACTCTCACATCCATATGTGACCACTGGAAAAACCATAGCCTTGACTGGACAGACCTTTGTTGGCAAAGTAGTGTCTCTGCTTTTTAATATGTTGTCTAGGTTGGTCATAGCTTTTCTTCCAAGGAGCAAGCATCTTTTAATTTCATGGCTACAGTCACCACCTGCAGTGATTTTGGAGCCTAAGCAAATAAAGTTTGTCACTGTTTCCATTGTTTCCCCATCTATTTGCCATGAATGATGGGACTGTATGCCATGATCTTAGTTTTCTGAATGTTGAGTGTTAAGCCAGCTTTTTCACTCTCCTCTTTCACTTTCTTTTTTTTTTTATCAAGAGGCTCTTTAGTTCTTCTTTGCCTTCTGCCATAAAGGTGGTGTCATCTGCATATCTGAGGTTATCGATATTTCTCCCGGAAGTCTTGATTCCAACTTCTGCTTCATACAGCCCACCATTTCACATGATGTACTCTGCATGTAAGTTAAATAAGCAGGGTGACAATACACAGCCTTGATGTACTCCTTTTCCTATTTGGAACCAGTCTGTTGTTCCATGTCCAGTTCTAACTGTTGCTTCCTGACCTGCATACAAATTTCTCAAGAAGCAGATCAGGTGTTCTGGTATTCCCATCTCTTTCAGAACACTCAGTTAAAAATGCTAACATTTTGGCAAATTAACTTCCAATCATCTCTATATGCATATTATGTGGTCATACAGTATTTACAATTTGAGGAACTCAAGTTCTTTTCCTTTTTATTTTTTGGTTAGTGTATTGTAAACACTTCATGATATTAAATACATTTAGGCATTATTTTAATGACTACATAATAGATCACGTATACAATTTACTTAACTATTATCCTATTTTTCTACTTTTTTTGTGATCATTAATGAAGTATTAAACATCTTTGTTTGTGAGCCTTGGTCTATATTCCAGAATATTTTCTAGGTTCTTAAAATTCCTGGGTTAAAGTGAATGATCATAATTTGGCTATCTGTTGCTATGTAACAAACTGATCCTAAAATGAATAACTTAATTTATTTATCATTCAGGAGTCTCTGGGTAGAATGGTTTGAACCTGGCAGTTCTTGTTTGGGATTTCACGCAGTCAAGTGGAGGCTGGGCCTGGAGTCACTGGGAGACTTCACCAGGCTGGACATTCAGCAGAGCTTCCTCATGTGTGAGTCTAATGTCTGCACTCTCCTCCACCACGTGGCCTGTCCAGTGAAGTGGAGTGGCCTGGATTTGTTCGTCCCACTCGGGGTCCCAGAGGTGGGAGGAGAAGTGGTCAGTTCCTTCAAGGCTAGGGCCCTGGCTGGCACAATGTCATTTCTACCATTCTCTTCAGAGCAGTCAGAGGCCAGCCCCAATCCCAGGGTAAGTACAGCTAGATTCCACCTCCCAGGCGGAGAGTGGTCAGTGCCTATGGGGAGAGTAGAACTGATGGCAACCCTCTTGGGAGTTAAGTTAACCACCCACCACTTTTGAAAACGTGCTAAAGTTTAGTTTGGTAGTGTTTTAAGCATTAGAAGTGGCTGAATGCTTACAAAATTCCGCAGAAAGAAATTTCAGTCAGAAGAAATCTTGCTAATGCCCCTTGAAGGAGGATGAGTGGAGGGCAGCAGGCCTGTTAAGACCAGCCCTCCTCCGCAGGTCTGGATGTATGCCGAGGGCTCTACTGGGATGGAGAATGAGGAGTTACTGTTGAGTGACTTGCCAGCCCTCAGGCTAACACTGAACTTTCCCGTTCTCTGAGATTCAGCTTGGGCTGTCCCCAGCCAGTCCATGCCTCAGAGGCCCAACTGCAGCCTGGCCAGAGGTGCCAGGCAAGAGGGTGTGGGGAATGCTGGCAGGGCAGTGTCCTGGGGCAGCCCTCGCTGGGAAGGGATTTGAGATAGAAAGGGCTGTAGGGGAAGGAATGACTAACTGAGACAGATCTTCTACTCTGCCCTAAAGACTCTGCATCCACAGTGCTTGTCAGCGCTGGGCTTGACAGCCAGTACTGCCTTTCTGGGAAAGGTTGTCATTTTGCTTGGTGTGAACCATCCACCCAATGACCAGAAATCTAGAATTCCACTCTGGTATTGTGAGGCTCTGAAATACTTCAGGAAGGAGAAAAGTGAAGACTTGTTCTTGACCTGCCTCAATCGCTCCTCTGTCCCTCTCTTGGCACTCTTGAGCTTCCCTCCTCCCCACCCACCCCTGCCCATCCCAGGAAGTAATCCCTCCATCCTTAGCCTTCCAAACCTCCTGGGAGGCAGGCAACAGACAATAGAAATGAGGAGTGTGGCTTCTGGAGTTCACTGCTCAAGTTCATAGGCTGGTTCCACTCACTATTAACGGCTGTGACTGTTGGTAACTTGTGCAGCTTCTCTGCCCCTGGGTTTCCTTATCTGTAAGAGGGGGATTTAAAGATAGTCTCATTTCATTTGGTTGTAGTGAGGACTGAATGAGTTAACTCACAGAGTTTCTGAGAACTGCACAGAGTGAACACAAAGCATCCATTGTTTTAAATTTGTGTGACTTTTTTCACACTATTAATTTTTAATTTTTAAAATTTCATTTTTCAGAGCAGTTTTATGTTTACCACAAAACTGAATAGGAGGTACAGAGCTTGCTTTTATATTCCCTGCTCCCAAGTCTGCAAAGCCTCCCCTCCCTCACGCTCAACATCTCCCACCAGCCTGTTGCACATTTGTTACAATTGATAAACCTAGAAGTGAGTCATCATAATTGCCCAGAGTCCATTGTTTACATCAGGGTTCAAGCTTGGTGTTGAACGATCTGTGGGTCTTACCAAATGTATAACCTGGTATCATACAGCTTAGTTTCACTGCCTTCAAATCCTCTGCGCTCCATTGTATCACTTCTAATTGCAGCTTGCCTCAAACTGTACACAAGAAGACATTTCTTAGATGTGCTTTGCTTTTACTTCTAAACTAACTAAAATTGCAAGGTTTTTGTGACTTGTTCTATTTCACTTGTTCTACAGAGTCAAGTGTAGCACAAGGTATACTGAATACTTGGCTAGGTGGGCAGATGAATGAGTGAAAGCCGTGGGTGGGTTGAAAGAACCCATATTTACATGAGATATGTTTTATTTTTTATACTTTTTTATTTTTCATGTTTTCTACGAGCATCTTATTTTTTTAGTCAGCAGTAAACACCACCAGGGATGGAGTTTTTTGTGACTTAAAACCAAACAAACAAAAACTCTGTTCTTCCTTCTCTGCTCACTGATTCTTAGCCCTGGTTCATCTTTTTGGAAGTAAGCACCATGTTATTTCTGGGGGGAGGCACTGAATTTTCTGGTTAGCATTCACTTGCGTAGTTAAGGACACAGACTCTGGAATCAGATGTGAGTCCAAATCTTGATTCCTCCCTGCCTTGCTGTGTGAATTTGAGCAAGTTACTGCTTTGTGCCTGCCTTGCCTCATCTGTAAAATGGGGATGATGATGGTAACATACTTGAGGAGATGTGTGAGGATTACCTGAGTTCATATGTATGAAGCGCTGAGATGGTGATGGGCACATAACACAAGCTCTTGAAGCCTTAGCTCATGTTGGTTACACCTTAAAGCGGTTTAGGACACCCAGGGTCAGCCCAGAAGTTTCTATTCCAATTTAGAACTGTCCAGGGTCTGTGTGTGCCTGCCTTTTTTACTGCCACACCCACACACTGGCCTGAAGAAATAATACTGTGACAAAAGGAGCAACATTTTAAATTTTTGTACACATCTAACTTTAGGCTTCTGCTAACTTATGAACTAAAATTCTCTTGGAGTATAATAAACATATCAATAAGTAACTAAAAATGTAAAGATTGATTACATGCTACATTGTAAAGGGGAGAATCTGCTTGCTCCTTTGATCCCTCTTTCATCCTTTAATTGCATAAGCAAAATGTGATAAGCAAGACCAGAATGAGAGTTGAGCCACTGCTGAGAGTGTCTGGTTGGAGGTGGTCCTGGCAGGTGCTGTTACCCCATACCCCAGGGCATCCTGGCACAAGATATGAGAATGTGCATGACTGGAAGATATCACCCTTTTGGCCAAGGCACCACTCACTAGACCCTTCTTAGAGAAACGTGCAATGTTTTGTGTTGTGGCTTGTTGCAATCAAAGTAAATCCTGAAGTTTAGGCCAAATCTAAACCTCTTTGGTTATGATTATGCTTCTGTTAGCCTGAGGTTTCCTTAAAGCTCCTAGATTGAGCAAGGTTTGATTTGATCAGTCTCAAAAGAAAATGATCCTATTTACAAGAAATGGCTGACATGTCTTACACAAAGTAAACTTCATTTCACAAACCTTTTTGAGCAGATACAGGACTTCAGACACTGAGGTAGGTGCTGAGGATAGAGTGGCGAACAGGTTATTGAAGTCTCTCTTCTCAGGGAGGTTCCAGTCCAGCTGAGAGTCAGAGTCTGACTTGTGAATCAACAAGGTCCAAGGCCTCAACGCCGAGAGAGAAAACAAAAGCCCACACCTTTTGTCGTTTTGTAAAACCACGCAATGCTTTCCTGTGACTCCAGGTCAAATCTCAACTAGGTGTGTTTAATCAACTCTCTCTTCTTCCTCTTCTCTTCACTAACCCTCCTTTCCAAGTCCTCCTTTGACACACTGGCTTTCTGTTCAAAATCTGGGGATGGTGTTTTTGGGCTGGTGGATAATATTAATATAGATATGCCAGAGAAACAGGAAAAATATTATATATTTATATATGTGTGTGTGTATATATGTATATGTGTGTGTGTATATATATATACATATATATATATATATATATATATATACTTTCTTGTAGGTTTATGGTTTATTGTAAGGAGTTGGCTCACATGGTGATGGAGGCTGGGAAGTTCCAGAGGCTGCAGTTGGCAAGCCTGGAGACCCAGGAAAGCTGGTGGTATAGTTTCAGTCTGAGTTTGAAGCCCTAAGAACCAGGAAAACCAATGGTATAAGTTCCAATCTGAATTTAAAAGCAGGACGAGACCAGCATCCCAGCTTGAGGAAGCTCAGGCAGAAAGAGCAAATTCTCTCTTACCTGCTTCTTGCTTTCTTCAGACCCTCCAGGGATTAGACGAGGCATTCCCAAACTGTAGAAGGCAATCAATCTGCTTTCCTCAGTCTACTGACTCAAATGTTAATCTCACCCAGAAACACCCTCCCAGACACATACTCACAGACACACCCAGAATATCACTTAACTGAATCTCTGGGCACACCGTGGTCCAGTAGGTTGACACATCAGATTAACCCTCACAGTGGAACTTAAAATGATACCTGCAAAGGAGGCTGGGAAAATAACTATCTGGCTTTTAAAACGTACACAATGAGATATTCCACAATCCTGTAAAGAAAGGGTTAAATCACTGGGTGATTGAAAGGAATGGCAAAAGTGTCCTTCAAGCTAGAGCCCAGTGTTCTTGATTCCAAGTTCAGTGCTTTCTTTACTACACTGTGGTTGTCCCATTTCCACCCCCCACCCTTTGCTTTTAGAAAACAGGGTGGTGGGGTGAGAGCCCTGAGAATTCCATTCTTCAGAGTGTATTTAATTATTTCTACATTGGAGCAAATGCCATGGAGTGATGTTTTTTCATGGGAATTGAAGTCCCATTCTTTTTGGCAGAAAGTCCTAACTATTTTTGGAAGTTGGAAAAAAAAATTCAGAGAATCTGGTTCACTTTTGGTCATGTACAGTAATGTTATTTTTATGTATCTAGGACAGTGACATTGTCAAAGCTTACTTTTCATTGGCTTTCTGGGAACACAGGATGGGCTAAGAGGTCAGGAACCAGGGAGGAGAGTCACTCACAACTGGCTGGAATTCTGTCCTGAAGGGATCCTCATTCGCTAGCAGAAGCCCTCTCTCCCTGGATGCCTGGGCTTGTTTCCCTTCAGAGACTACCAGGCCCCTCTCCAGTCATCTCACTTCCTTTCAATTCCAGCTAGAATGTTCTCTAAGGTTGGGTACAAAGTGCTTTAGTCCAAGAATCAGGACGTCTGTATTTGAGTTGTAGTCCTGTCACTTAATCACTGTGGGTGTTGAGCAAGTTACTTACTCAGCGTCTCAGTTTCTTGATCTGTGAAACCAAACTATTAGATTAGATAATCCATAATCAGGGTGCTTTGGCTATGAATCAGAGTGCTGCGCTGTGCTTAGTCGCTCAGTCCTTTCTGAGTCTTTGTGAGCCCACTGACTGTAGCCCTCTAGGCTCCTCTGTCCATAGGGATTCTCCAGGCAAGAATACTGGAGTGGGTTGCCATGCCCTCCTCCAGGGGATCTTTCCAACCCAGAAATTGAACCTGGGTGTCCTGCATTGAAAATGGATTCTTTACCATCTGAGCCACTAGGGAAGCCCAAGAATACTGGAGAGGGTAACCTATCCCTTCTCCAGGGGATCTTCCTGACCCAGGAATAGAACAGGGGTCTCCTGCATTGCAGGCATTCTTTACCAGCTGAGCTACCAGGGAAGCCCATGAATCAGAGTATCCAAGTATAAAAATGACTGTTAAAATAAGGAACATATTCTGTTAAAATCAAAATCTGGACTTATGCTTATTTCAGGGATTGGTTCGATAGCTCAAGGAAATATCCACAGATATCAGCTTTGTCTTACTGCACTGTCATATTCACAATGATGTCTCTCCTGACAGCAGTAAAGAACCCGCCTGTCCATGCAGGAGACCTAAGAGACACGGGTTCGATCCCTGGGTTGGGAAGATCCCCTGAAGGAGGGTTTGGCAATCCATTCCAGTATTCTTGCCTGGAGAATCCCTAATGGACAGAGGAGCCTGGTGGGCTACAGTCCATAGAGTTGCACAGAGTTGGACATGACTGAAGTGATTTAGTATGCCAAGGGTTCAGGTCCATCAGATCAAAGAGGAGAATTTACTGTTACTTGTGAGTCTTGTGAGTCTTTTTATTAGGGCAAGAGCCTTTCCTAGAAGACCCCCATAGATTTCCTCTTAGGTCTCAAGCCATAGCTCCAAAGGAAGATGGGAAAATATCTGAAAAATCTTTTCCATCCTCAGTATTCTGTGGTTCTTCGGTTCCTTGACAGCCTTCATCAGTGAATACAAGCGTAAGGCTTTGCTGCTGTTTCTTGAGTGCTGGGTCTTGTGTGACTTTGGAAAGATAAAGAACAGTGGCCTCCTTCCATGAAAGGTACACAGAGCGAACCTTAGCAATATTCTTCAGAACGTGTTTCATGGGGGAAGTAATAAGTTGTTTATGCAAGTAATTTTTCTCCTCTAAATACAGAAGCATCATATATAAATAGACCTAAAATATATGCTTCTTATAAAGTTTGTGTTTTTACCTAATTTCTCTTTCTGTCTTGCCTCCTAACCCTGGGGCAATGTTAGAAATATCCCATTTACCCCAGCCGTAGGTTGGATTTCCTAGAAGCAGACACGAGTCAGGGATTAACACCTGTAACATCTGTAGTATAATTCTCCCACTGAGACTTGTTATCAGTTCCACATGGCATCCTCTCCTATTATGGATACTTCCAACATCATAGTGTGTGCAGATCACATGGCCCTAGTTAGTGGCGGGGTTACTTTTATCATAGGCTAGACCTGCTGTTCTGGGCCCCACAAAAATAGGGTAGCTTTTTGGGTCCCCCAATATATGGACTGACCAAGTATCCCTCAATGTGGGATATACTCTCTCAAGAACCTCAAAAGCCTTCTCAGGGCTTGTGCTTCCTTCTTAATAGGGTAACTGTTCTCTTTCCTGGAGACTTGTCCACATCTTCAATCAGTAGGTTCTGAAAAGTGGCTCAAGTCCAGAAACTGGGCAAGAACTGTGACTTATTACTGGGACGAGTGCCCCCAGTCTTCAGTCATCTGTCCTTAACATTATCTACTGATACAAACTGAGTCGTACCCTTGCCCCTCATCTATGATTTTGGCCCTGTGGATGTTTTGCTCTGAGCCGCGTTGGTTCCTGCAGTCATCACAAACCCCTGGCTTCTGGCATTTAAGGGCTCTACCTGGATGGCAGGTTTTAAGGTGCTTTCATTTCCTTTGCCTCAATAAGCTCAGTTCTGTAACGGTACCTCCTACCTTGGTCAACCCTGGCCTACAAGGGGAGCCACCTCTAAGTTTTCACCCCTCTTGCTAGTGTATCCTTGTTCAGTCGCTAAGTCACGTTTGACTCTTTTGCAACCCTATGAACTGTAGCCCACCAGGTTCTTCTGTCCATGGATTTTCCAGGCAAGGATACTGGAGTGGAATGCCATTTCCTACTCCAGGGAATCTTCCCGACCCAGTGATCCAACCCAAATCTCCTGCATCGGTAGGCAGATTCTTTACCACCACAGCTTGACAGATGGTGTGTTCTTTGGGCCATCCTGTGGTAATCTTCTAATGAGTCTTCTGGTTGTGTTTAATATATCCATTCCAGCATGGCCACTTCCCTGGGCTTCTTAATCCCTTCCTCCATCAACCACCATGGTAATTCTGGATTCAGCTTTACTTAGCATGTCCAACCACCTTTTCCAAACTTCTGGGAGCCAAGATACTAGTAAGTTTACACTATCTCCTGGTTCACTCAAGGTGTTGAATCCTGTTTCTCAGAAAAATAATCCCAAGTAAGCGTACCATTCACTATCCAATTTTATGTCTCAGCCCTCTCGATCAAGGACCTCAGAATCCAGTCCTGCATATCCTCCCACGGACCTGCCAGCAGACGCAGGTTAAGTTTTGGTGCTTCTTTGTGGTACTGTTCCTGTTAGTCCCTTTCCTCCCTTATCATCTTAGCACCGAATGATCTTTGGGTGACATGACTCCAGGTCTCCCACAATCTTTCTCCCAGTTTTTTATTTATTCTAAGCATCAAACAGTAATTTCCTGAAGAAAAACATTGCTGGTATTTGCTAAGTTTGCTGAGAGTCCTGGAACTTCCTCCAAGGGACGAAGTCAGTCAGGATAGATCAAACAGTGCTTTGGTAATATAACTCCCCAAATCTCACTGGCTTCATGGAACAAAGATTTATTTCTTGCTCAGGCTGGGGTTTAACTCAGGTCAGGAGGCTTTACTCAGCATGTCCTCTCCAGTGAAAGACTCAAGGATTCAGACTTCTTTCCTTGTTTGATTATGGTATCTGAACGTGGGGTTTCCAAGACCTCCATGAAGGAGAAAGAGCAGGCTGGAGGATGGAAGTAAATGTTTTTACTGACCAGAGTAACAAATGGCTTAATTATTTTCATCCATATTCCCTCAGTTCTCAACTTGTCTGCAGAAGAAGCCAGACAATGCATTCTTTCTGTGTGTTCAGAAAGATAAATTAGTATAGTGAACATATGATATTTTCTTTGTAACAGAAACCAAGCTCAAAAATTCCCTATCTTCCTAAAAAAAAAACTTCCCCATTCCATATTTGCATAAACTTCTCATCTTCCCCAATTCCATATTTGCATAAACTTCTCTTATTTATAATTGAAGTTCCAAAGAAATGAATGCCCTTATTAATGACTGAGATTTGGGAAACCAGGTTCAATCTGTGAGTGTGTATGTAAGTGACCATCTCTGAGCACACTCCAAAATTAAATATAAATTAGTGGAATTATTTGTGTGTCCTCTCAACACTATTGATATAGCCAGCTGAGAGTCTTTCTTTCATTATACCAAGGGGATGACTCCTTGTTCTTCAAAGTCAACTTCTAATTCCTCAAGTTCTATAGAGCCCTGGTTGATAGGGCTGTTTGAGGGCATGTGTGAGATTGCATCTCTTTTTGCAGATTCGGGAAATAATAGGGGAAGGGGCAGCCTGACACTCTCTGGGTACAGTGAAACAAAACAGGATTTGTACATTATTGATATTTCTGTGACTTCTTTTTCTATCTATGGACTGGAAAGTTGTAGGAACATTTTAGATATGTTCATTGTAATCTGGGGGGGATGTTTTACTATTTTAAGTTTTTACACTTTGTAGCATTATAGGTAATTTTAGAATCAAAGAGGCATGAATTTGAGCCATAACACAAGCACTTAAGTTTTTTTGGTAAATTGTTTACTCTTTCTGAACCTCATTTTCTTTGCGAGTAAAATGGGGTTGATAATACCTACCCAAATAGTTGGGAGGAAAATGCAATAATGTACATACAGCATTTAGAACAATATCTTTGGGATAAGTCTTGACATATAAGCTATAATTATTATTTTCTTGCATCTATTTTAGGCTTCAATAAGGCAGGGAGCAGGCCTTACACCCCCCACAATGGCTAGAATAATGTCAGGAACACTAAAAGCACTGAATCAATATTAAGATGATTTAAGATATCTTCAGGAGTGCTTTGATTTTTGCTGTTAGAAATGCCCTGTACAAATTCAAGACAGAATAAGAATCACATATTCTTTTGAGGGTATGCTGTTGATTCCCTGTCAATAGATTAAGCATTTGGAAGTGGTTTGATAGCAGTGTGGGTTGTTTTTTTTTTTAATTGAGTCAACTCTGCTTGCTGTCTGCCCTTTGTGAACCTATGAAGGGCAGGATGCAAGATGGCAGGCTGGGGCGAGTGAAGAGAAACCGCTATCAACAGACACAACTGTGTTACAATGTCCTAATAAAGGGCTAATTAGTTGCTATTGATAATTCAGGTATCTATAAGGAGCTAAATGCCTGGGTGAGAGATGGAAGTGCAATGACAAAAGCAGAAATATAGGCAGCAGAAAGCATCACTGTTCCAAAAATATTCCACCCAGTATGAATGCTATCTGCACTGCAGGAAGGTTAATTTTATTTCTACCTTTAATTGAATGAAGCCTTAAGAACACTGGGGCTTCGGCTTAGTTCTGTCAGGGTATATTTAGTACTATAAATCAAAATCCAACAGAAGCTCTTTTTATAGAACAAAGATAGGGTGAACAAAGCCACTGGGTTCACAGATCAATTCAAAGTAGCATGTTTTATATCCTGGCTATTGTAAATACTGCTGTAATTAACATTGAGGGTACATGTGTCTTTTAGATGGAGAAGGCAATGGCACCCCACTCCAGTACTCTTGCCTGGAAAATCCCATGGATGGAGGAGCCTGGTGGGCTCCAATCCATGGGGTTGCTAAGAGTCGGGCACGCCTGAGCGACTTCACTTTCACTTTTCAGTTTCATGCATTGGAGAAGGAAATGGAAACCCACTCCAGTGTTCTTGCCTGGAGAATCCCAGGGACAGAGGAGCCTAGTGGGCTGCCCTCTATGGGGTCGCACAGAGTCCGACATGACTGAGGAGACTTTGCAGCAGCAGCAGCAATGTCTTTTAGAATTATGGTTTTCTTAGGGTATAAACCCATGGGATTGCTGGACCATGATAGATTTCTTCCTTTCTTTTTTTTTTTGAAGAATCTCTCTACTGCTCTCCATAATGGCGCTATCAGCTTACATTCCCACCAGCAGTACAAGAGGATTCCCGTTTCTCCACACCCTCTCCAGAATTTAATGTTTGTAGATTTTTTTGATAATGGCCATTCTGACCAGTGTGAGGTGATACCTCATTCTAGTTTTGATTTGCAGTTCTCTAATAATAAACGATGTTGAACATCTTTGCCTGTGTTTATTGGCCATCTGTATGTCTTCTTTGGAGAAATGTCTGTTTAGGTCTTCTGCTCATTTTTTGATTGGGTTGTTTGTTTTTCTGATATCAAGCCATATGAGCTGATATATTTTGGACATTAATCCTTTGTCAGTTGCTTCTTTTGCAATCATTTTCTCCCATTCTGAGGGTTGTGTTTTCATTTTGCTTATAGTTTACTTTGCTGTGCAAAAACTTTTAAGTTTAAATTAGGTCCAACGTGTTTATTTTTGTTTTTACCATTATACCTGGAGGTAGGTCAGAGAGGCTTTTGCTGCAATGTCAGAGAATGTACCACCTATGTTTTCCCCTAAGAGCTTATAGTTTCTGGCCTTACATTCAAGTCTTTAATCCATTTGAGTTTATTTTTTAGGACACATATACTTTTTAAAACAATTTTTTTAAGCTTTTTTTTTTACCATAGAAAACCTTTTCTTGTAAACTTTTATTTCCTTTCTTGTGGCTAACAGATACTTAGTGTTCCCTGTCATTATTACTCTCCTAATTAATACTTCAGATATAATCAACAATATGTATAAAAAATCGGGCTGAATTTTTTTGGGGGGTATAACCACTGACGTAGGAGAGAAAACATTGGGCTGATAGTATTCACATCTATATCTTATCCACTGATTTATCCAAGTCATCTAAGCCCTGGGTGCCTCAATTTCTCCATCTATAAAGTGGAAATTGCTTACAGATGTTAAAAATATAAGAAGAATTGCTTATGGATAAAATTATGTAGCACTGGTAAAATAACTTTTCACAGTGCCCCTTAAGTATTTTCTGTTCACAAAAGACATTGTATACACCCATTCCCTCAACTGTTTCTTCTTGTTACCCAAATGAAAATCTCATCAGAACCCATAGAGAGAGAGATGCCACTTTTGAATAATAAGATTACAAGTTTTAAAAACACAACATTACAAAGGAAGTGATTCACATCAGAAACAGATATTTTAAACCGGAATTCTTGGATTCTAACCTCAAGATAGAATCCAAGAATGTCCAACCTCAAGATGTCTGTTCAGATAATGGGTTCCCAGTTTGGGGTACAAGGAGGCAAGCAGCTACTTTGTTCCTCTCTTGAAACTTCATTGTCCATTTGGGACTGGAGCGTGGAGGTGTGTGTTGAAAGGGATCTAGAAGGGTAATGAACAAAGAAGTCCCACCAACTAAGCCACAATGATGGGAAGGGGCCCCAGGGCTTAACAACGTCCTCTTTGGAAATGCCCAGCACACAGATGCAGCAATCTCCATGCCAGCTCTCTCTTGCCTGAGGCCCTTTGGAATGCCAGATGCCAGGCTCTCTTCCTTCCCAGAGGCTCCCAGCATTGCTATGGCCTGCCGGATGTGGGGCTGAGGCCCCGGCTCTGAATCAACTAGGTTAGGTCTGTCGTTGAGATTGCTACGTTCTTCCAATCTCATCTCCCTGACTCCCTGCTGCAGTTTGCCTCTCCCCACATTCATGGTTACTGTCATCGATCTCTTAGACAATGACATAGAAGCACAGTGACAATTTTTCAAATGAAAGTGGCACTGCAGCATAAAACATTTGGTCCTCATCACGAGTCTTCTTCCTTGTAGAACATCTGCTCAGTAACCACATGCTACAGGACTGCAGAGTCATTATCCCTAAAGAACACACATTCAAGCAAGACAAGTATTTATGTGGGCTGGAGTCCACTCTGGTGGTTCTCAAAGTGTGACTCTGGAACCCCTAGGGGTGTTCCTGAGAACTCTGCAGGGAGTCTGCAAGTTCAGAGCAATGTTTTATTAAAAACTTGCCTTTTCAACCACATTGACATTGGCACTGATGACACAAAAGCTGTGGTGGGTAAAGGTGAGAGTGCCTTAACAGGAATCAGAGCAGTGGCACCAAACTGCACTAGCTGTGTTCATTTTTCACCATCATACAGTTAGTATGACTTTTTCATATTCTGTGTGATGATATGGGAAGCCTGCTTTATGAAGCACTTCTGTCATCAATGACAGCATGTTGTCTTGGAAAAAAAAAAGAATGTATGCAATTGTTTGAATTAGAACTTTATTTTGGAACACTATTTTTACTTGAAGGAATGACTGACAGACAAATCATGGATATTCAAATCCGGGTATTTGGCTGACATTATTTTCCAAAGTAAACAAAGGGAAAATGCCACTTTCAGGAAAACAAATAGTATTTTGCTAATGATAAAATCTGAGCTTTGCCAATTAAAAATAAGTTTTAAATACTCTGAGATTTGAAGCAAAAATTGTAAGTCTAATACTGTGTCCATCACTAAGCTTGATAGCGTCCCAACATCTAGATTTTATGAGAACAGTGTTACTATATATTAATATGTACATTTTTGTTATCGCATAAAGAAATGTCTAATAATTTGGAAGATTTGCATAATTTTAGTGAACTAACACTTCCTAAACAATGTGTAGTGTTACATTATAACATAGGTAAAAGATCCATGAAAGTGCATAAAATCAATGAATTTTAATGTACCAGTATGAAAAGTTTATTCATGCAGCTTTAAATTCCACATTGCAACTAATCTTCAGATGCTATAATATCAAAAAAGGAATATCTACAATTACCAGCAAAAGCTACTGATGTTCCTCTTTTCCAGTTGTATCTGTGAATGAGTGTGGAACTTTTTCATTACTTCAACCAAAAAGTGTCAGAACAGTTGTTCTGAACTCAGCTGTATTATATTAAGCCAGACATTAACACTGACAAAAATGTGAAACGAAGCCACTCTTCTCACTGATTTTTTTGTTTGTTTTGGAAAATAGTTTTTTTTTTTTTTTACTATAAGAGTATTTATATTAACATATAATGGGTTTATTTTTAATGAATAAATATTAAACATTTTTCTGTTTTAATTTTTACATGGTAAATATTGACAGATATAACTTGCCTAAAAACAAGCTCTTTGGGGTTTACAGTAATTTAAGAGTGCGAAAAGATTCCAAGACCAAAATTTTTGACAAGTCTATTAGAATAATAGACTATTAGAGTAATAGTCTATTAGAATAATCTATTATATCTAATAATCTAATAATACTAATAATATTCTAATAATACTAATAATATTCTAATAATACTACTAATAATACTATTAATCCAATAGTCTATTGGAATAATAGTCTATTAGAATAATCAGTTGAATTTTACAAGGTGATCATGAAGTTTGGAAATATGGTGAGTATAATAATAAATGATCTTTGTTTTACAATATCTGTGTTTCCTATGTTTCCTCATCAGTTAAGCACTGGCCAGTGCTCTGTGCAAAACTGCCATGAGCCTGTACATTAACCCAGTATTTCCATCAATCTCTGCTCACGCATCTGTGGTGAGTGGCCTCGAGATGATTTCTGACTCTGCTTTTCATTAAATAAACCAGTGCCTTTAGCATAACCCCAAAGAAGTAATTAAGGTAGCTCAATCTGTAAATAAACTAAAAAATATAGTATGTTCCATATCTCATGGCCTTGCTGTAGCTTTGACTCTTCTCAGGATGCAATTTTTGTCTGCCATTTTCTCTCCATATTTGTGAGGTTAAAGAAAATTAACGGAAATGTACTTTAGGCCAACAAAGGTCCGTCTAGTCAAGGCTATGGTTTTTCCAGTGGTCATGTGAGGATGTGAGAGTTGGACTGTGAAGAAAGCTGAGTGCCGAAGATTGATGCTTTTGAACTGTGGTGTTGGAGAAGACTCTTGAGAGTCCCTTGGACTGCAAGGAGATCCAACCAGTCCATTCTGAAGGACATCAGCCCTGGGATTTCTTTGGAGGAAATGATGCTGAAGCTGAAACTCCAGTCCTTTGGCCACCTCATGCGAAGAGTTGACTCATTGGAAAAGACTCTGATGCTGGGAGGGATTGGGGGCAGGAGGAGAAGGGGACGACAGAGGATGAGATGGCTGGATGGCATCACTGAGTCGATGGACGTGAGTCTGAGTGAACTCCAGGAGTTGGTGATGGACAGGGAGGCCTGGCGTGCTGCGATTCATGGGGTCACAAAGAGTCGGACACGACTGAGCGACTGAACTGAACTGAACTGAGCTGAACTTTAGGCCCTGTAATTGCTTTTCTTCTGTTTGATATTTTTTGGTCATGTTTGTAATTGCTAATTTGAAAAGAATGATCACTCATTTTCCTGTATTGTTAGGAAGCCTCCTGGTCCCCTAATCTTAAGATAAATACATCTTTCGAGCCTTCAGATCCTGAGAAATATGTGCTCTGTGAATCCAGAAGAGTCGGCCATTAGCCTCTGACAAGCAAATTGCCCCTGAATTATGTTTAATTGAGGAATGTCTTTTTGAAATAGTGACTCCATCAGTAAAACCTATAATTTAAGACTACAATGGGATTGAAATATATTGGGCTTTATGTTTTCTGACTTGATACTATCAATATTTTTGAGCTCTTTCCTCCGTTAACCTACCCAGTGTGTGAGCTCTCTGACACTCACACGGCAGGTGGATAGATGATTCTTGATTCAGCATGACCTCCTTTTGAACTATTAATATTTCCCATGTATATAGAGTTCTTCTACTTGCCAATGAAGTATCAAGCCCAGGAAGGAAGAACCTAGTTTTTGTGCAGAAAGTAAGTCATTTGGAAGGGAATTCAATTGCCTTAGAAACAAAAACATGCTGATACCATCCAAGCCCCAGCTTTTTATTTCCCGGCCCACACTATAGCCAGCCATTCTTCAGAAAGAAACTTCAGCACACCCTTAGATTTTAGCCCTCCTAATATTAACTACCTTGAGTGGCTAAACTGAGCTGAGTAATTCAATTGAGGTTCTAGTGAACTTTTACTTAAATATTGCAGACTCTGCCAAATATCAAAAAAATTTTGACAGCAATTAGTAGCAGGCCCATATGTTTCTAATGACTGCTCCAAATGAGCATGAATAAAGACAGGAGGAGAATGACTGCTGTAAGAAAGGGGCATGCTTCCAACTTACTGGAGTTCTACTTAGTATTTTGGTGCAGCCCTGTTTGACACCATTCATGACTGGGATTCGCAATTACAATTAACACTAGCAATTGAGCATCACGGTGGAAAGAAACTGCTACTTACTTTGTGGCTTTGGATATATATTTTTTATTTTCTGAATCTGTGTTTTCTGTGGGTTTTTTTTTTTTTTTTAAAGGTAGAGTTGAGGTTGTTGTTCAGTCGCTAAGCTGTGACCTCACGGACTGCAGCACGCCAGGCTCCTCTGTCCTCCACTATCTCCTGGAGTTTGCTCAAATTCATGTTGGTACAATATTATAAGTTTCAGGTGTACCACATAGTGATTTGAGTCCGTTTTCTTAACTGTGAGTTGATGATAGTCATACCTGTCTCACAGGGTTGTTATAAGGATTTAATGAGAGAACTCATGTGAAGCGGGTAGAACAAGCCTTGGCACAGAGGAAGGGCACCATAAAAGTTAGCTGTACATATGTATTATTATAATTATTCTGTTTGGAAGAGCCAACAACCATTGACCTAGGATATTTGTCAACATTTTCAGTTTGGACTAAAGACAATTCATGCCTCCAAAAGCACAGGCTGATGAAATATTAGTGAATGTTACACATAGCCTTACGTTATTTAAAACTTTCCTGGATTTGAAAAGAAAACAAGCTCATAGTGGGATGATTATGCTTGAATTTGCTTACTCTTAATCAACTACACTCACTCAGAGAATCTCACCATTTGATTCTGGGGGTTCCCAGGTGGTGCTAGTGGAAAAGACACCGACTGCCAGTGCGGGAGACATGGGAGGTAAGGAGAATTTGATCCCTGGGTCAGGAAGACTCTCTGGAGGAGGGCATGGCAACCTACTCCAGTATTCTTGCCTGGAGAATCCCATGGACAGAAGAGTCTGGTGGGCTACTGTCCATAGGGTCGCAAAGAGCTGGACATGACTGATGTGATTTGGCACACACGCATGCACCACTTGGTTCTTAAGAGGAGTCCAGGAGGCCAATGGTTAACTGGAGGATACAAAGGATCTCTTTTTGGCAATGGGGTGGATCACATTTAAGCCCATTCTGGGAGTATTATCTCCTGAAGCTTTAATTCACTTAACTAGATTAGCACCTAGCAGCCCACCAGACAGAACAGATCCTAAACAATTCTGGCAAGAAATCTTCTTTTGGGGTTTTTTTCAGTTCTGGACAGTTAATCAGTCTTCTTATGGTAGGTGAAATTATTAGCTCTCAACCTAGGATTATCCTGGAATTTACAAAATAAAGAGCCGGTTTAAGGACCATATAATTAAGTGAAGTAACTTGCCATCAGTGGAAATGTATGCTAAAGCAATTCCTATTTCACAACTCGTTTGGGGAAGACGGATTAGTATGTCCTAAAGTATGCATTTATTATAGATTTTGACAGCTGAGTCAAAGTTTCCAGTTTAGGATTTTTAAACATGTAGTCCTTGTGAAGTATCTTCAATAATTGTTAGGGTTTGTTTACTTTTGCTTTACAGTAATCTATCAAACAAATTATAAGATGACAAATTTTTCACCTAAGAATAATCAAATCTAGCTTCAATTGTCTATCTAGAAGTACATAATTAAGAAAACTTTTAAATGGAAGATAATATATGTAGAATGTTATCATTCTTTCTGTCCTTGCTACTCGAAATGTATCTGAGGACCAGCAGAACTGGCATCACCTGCGAGCTTTTTAGAAATGGAAACTTACCTCAGCCCAACTAAATCAGAATTTGCATTTTGGCACTAGTGGTAAAGAACCTGCCCGCCAGTGAAGGAGACTTAAGAGACAGGGTTTGATTCCTGGGTCAGGAAGATCCCCTGGAGTAGGAAATGGCAACCCTGTCCAGTATTCTTGCTTGGAAAACTCTATGGACAGAGGAGCCTGGCAGGCTACAGCCCACTGGATCGTAAGAAGTCAGATATGACTGAAGTGATTTAGCACACGACCCAGACCAACTGAATCAGAATTTGCATTTTAATAAGATCTCTAGGTAATTTGTATGCATGCTAAATTTGAGAAGCATTGTTTTAGATCACAGGAATCTAATCAAGTAATTAGAGAGCCAACCTTCAGCCTCTCGTACCTTATTATATATTCTCATCATTCTACCTGCAAGTGAGGGTCAGAATAATTTTTTTTAATTTAATTTTATTTAACGTTACAATATTGTATTGGTTTTGCCATATATCAAAATGAATCCGCCACAGGTATACATGTGTTCCCCATCCTGAACCCTCCTCCCTCCTCCCTCCCCATACCATCCCACATGTATACCTGTGGCAGATTCATTTTGATATATGGCAAAACCAATACAATATTGTAAAGTTAAAGAAAACTGTTATTTTGAAGTTTATAAAAATTAACAGCTGAGACAATTCAAATACACATAAAAGTACAGAAACTAATGTAATAGACCATCGTTAGATCTACTGAGTTTTAAAAAGATTTTAACTTTAGCATTTTGCCATATTTGATTCATCTCTCTCCCACACTAGAAAAAAATTATTGTGATAAGTATACATAACACAAAAATGATAGGTTTAACCCTTTTGAGTGCATAGTTAGCGACATTAAGTACCTTTACATTGTTATGTAACAGCACTTTCCATATCCAGAATTTTTCCTCTCAAACTGAAATTCTGAACCCATTAAACAACAATTCCCCCAGCCTTTGGTAACCACTATCCAAACCTACTATGCTGTACACCTGGAGAAGGAAATGGCAACCCACTCCAGTATTCTTGCCTAGAGAATCCTGTGGATGGAGGAGCCTGGTGGGCTGCTGTCCATAGGGTCGCACAGAGTCGGATACGACTGAAGCGACTTAGCAGCAGTAGCAGCAGCATCCGAACCTAGACAGCACATCACTTTGCCAATAAAGGTCCATATCGTCAAAGCTATGGTCTTTCCAGTAGTCATGTGCAGATGTGAGAGGTGGCCCATGGAAAAGGCTGAGGGCAGAAGAACTCATGCTTTTGAACTGTGGTGCTGGGTATGACTCTGAGACTCTCTTGGACAGCAAGGAGATCGCACCAATCAATCCTAAGGGAAATCAATCCTGAATATTCACTGGAAAACTGAAGATAAGGCTCTAATACTTTGGCTACCTGATGCAAAGAGCTGACTCATTAGAAAAGACCCTGATACTGGGAAAGACTGAGGGCAGGAGGAGAAGGGGCGACAGAGGATGAGATGGTTGAATGGCATCACTGGTTCAATGGACATGAGTTTGAGCAAGGTCTGGGAGATGGTGAAGGACAGGGAAGCCTGGCATGCTACAGTCCATGGGGTGGCAGAGAATTGAACATGAATTAGCAAGTGATTAACAATAACATCTTCCTTTATGATTTGGTTCTTCTAGGTAACTTACATAATTGGGATCATACAACATTAGTCCTTTTGTAACTGGCTTATTTCATTTAGCATAATGTTTTCAAGAGCTACTCATGTTGCAGCATGAATCAGAATTTCATTCCTTTTTAAGGCAGAATAATATTCCATTATGTGTGTGTACACATTTTTTTAATCCATCTGTCCGTCAATCAACAATTTGGTTGTTGCCATCTCTAGGCTGTTATGAACATTAGTGTGCAAGTAACTGTTCAATCCTTGCTTTTGCTTTTTATTGAGGGATAAAAGGCAATGCCAAAGAATGCTCAAACTGCTGCACAATTGCACTCATCTCACATGCTAGTAAAGTAATGCTCAAAATTCTCCAAGCCAAGCTTCAGCAATACGTGAACCGTGAACTTCCAGATGTTCAAGCTGGTTTTAGAAAAGGCAGAGGAACCAGAGATCAAATTGCCAACATCCGCTGGATCGTGGAAAAAGCAAGAGAGTTCCAGAAAAACATCCATTTTTGCTCTATTGACTATGCCAAAGCCATTGACTGTGTGGATCACAATAAACTGTGGAAAATTCTGACAGAGATGGGAATACCAGACTGCCTGACCTGCCTCTTGAGAAACCTGTATGCAGGTCAGGAAGCAACAGTTAGAACTGGACATGGAACAACAGACTGGTTCCAAATAGGAAAAGGAAGACGTCAAGGCTGTATATTGTCACCCTGCTTATTTAACTTCTATGCAGAGTACATCATGAGAAATGCTAGGCTGGAAGAAGCACAAGCTGGAATCAAGACTGCCAGGAGAAATATCAATAACCTCAGATATGCAGATGACACCACCCTTATGGCAGAAAGTGAAGAAGAACTAAAGAGCCTCTAGATGAAAGTGAAAGAGGAGAGTGAAAAAGTTGGCTTAAAGCTCAACATTCAGAAAATGAAGATCATGGCATCTGGTCCCATTACTTCATGGGAAATAGATGGGGAAACAGTGGCTGACTTTATTTTTGCGGGCTCCAACATAACTGAAGATGGTGATTGCAGCCATGAAATTGAAAGACACTTACTCCTTGGAAGGAAAGTTATGACCAACCTAGACAGCATATTAAAAAGCAGAGACATTACTTTGTCAACAAAGATTCGTCTAGTCAAGGCTATGGTTTTTCCAGTAGTTATGTATGGATGTGAGAGTTGGACTAAAAGAAAGCTGAGTGCCGAAGAATTGATGCTTTTGAACTGTGGTGTTGGACAACTCTTGAGAGTCCCTTGGACTGCAAGGAGATCCAACCAGTCCATCCTAAAGGAGATCAGTCCTGGGTGTTCATTGGAAGGACTGATGTTGAAGCTGAAACTCCAATACTTTGGCCACCTGATGTGAAGGGCTGACTCATTGAAAAGACTCTGATGCTGGGAAAGATTGAGGGCAGAAGGAGAACTGGACCACAGAGGATGAGATAGTTGGATGGCATCACCGACTCAATGGACATGGGTTTGGGTGGACTCTGGGAGTTGGTGATGGACAGGGAGGCCTGGCGTGCTGCAGTTCATGGGGTTGCAAAGAGTCAGACACGACTGAGCGACTGAACTGAACTGATAGAAGTGGAATTGTTGGATTATTTGACAATTCTAAGTTTAATTTTTTGAGGAGCCAACATGTGGCCTTTCACAGTGGCTGCACCATCCTACATTTCTACCAGGAATGCATCAGGTTCCAGTTTCTCTGCATTTTTCCTAATATTTACAGTTTTGTCTTATTTTTTAAAATAACCATCCTGATGGATTTGAAGTGGTATCTCATTTGTCTCATTTGCAGTCCCCTATGAAGCGACTTAGCATGCATACATACATTGGAGAAGGAAACGGCAACCCACTCCAGTGTTCTTGCCTGGAGAATCCCAGGGATGGGGGAGCCTGGTGGACTGCCGGCTACGGGGTCGCACAGAGTCGGACACGACTGAAGCGACTTAGCAGCAACAGCAGCAGCAATGATTAGTGATGTTGAATATGTTTTTATGTGCTTGTTGCTCATTAGTATATCTTCTTTGGAATACTATCTATTCAAGTCCTTTGCCCATTTTAAAATTGGATTTGTTGTTGACTTGTAAGCATTCATTATATTTTATAGGTATTTATCTCTTATCAAGTATATGAGTTATAAATATTTTCTCCCATTCTGTGAGTTGCCTTTGCACTTTGTTGATAGTGCTATTTGATACACAAAATTTTAAATTTTGATGAAGAATAATTTATCTTTTCTTTAGTTGCCTATGCTTTTGATGTCATATCCAAGGAGTCATTGCTAAATTTGATGCCATGAAGCTTTCCCCCACACTTTCTTCTGAGAGTTTTGTAGTTTTCATTCTTGTGTTTAGGTCTTTAATCCATTTGGAGTTAATCTTATATAGTTAGCTTTATATATAGTATAAAGTATAAATCCAACATCATTCTTTTGCACATAAATATCCAGTTTTCCCTTTTCTTTCATTGAAAAGACTATCCTTTCCCCTCATTGAGTGGTTTTGGCAACTGTATTAAAAATTATTTAACCAAATAGGCAGAGATGTTTATTTCTGGGCTTCCTTTTCCAATCTACTGGTTGATATGCCTGTCTTTATGCCAGTAGCATACTGTTTGGATTACTGTGAAAAGAATTTTAAATCTATCTAAAGATGAAAAGAAGTATAAGTAAAGCTCTCCTCATCTCTTTCACCCTTCCCCAGAGATAAGCATTTGTGATGTCGATGTGTGTAATTTCTATGAATGCTTTGATACATTTATTTCATGTTTGTAGGTACTCATAGCTTATTTTTTATGCTTTAAGTTTTTGCTTAGATAGTAGTGCTGTGATCTGAGTACTTGCGAGACACTTCCCTCAAATGCACATGGAAATCTTAATCTCCCAGGATGATGGTATTAGAAGGTGGAGGCTTTAGGAAGTGATTTCATCTAGAGGGCAGAGCCCTCACAAATAGAATTAAAGTGGCTCCAGAGAGGTCCCTGGTCCCTTCCATGTGAGATCACAGTGAAAGTTTGGAAATCTGGCACCTGGAAGAGGTCTTTACCAGAACCTGGTCATGCAGGCAGAATAATCTTGGACTTTCCAGCCTCCAGAACTGTAAGAAATACATTTTGGCTGTTTGTAAGCTACCCAGTCTGTGGTTATATTGTTGTAGCAGCCTGAATGAATTACAACAATTAGCACACTCAACATAGTCTTTTTCAGTTTGCTTCTCTTCATTCAACAATATTCTGAGATTTATCCATGGTGAAATGTGTACATCAGTCCATTCACTGTATTCATTATCATTCTTCTGTATTCACCCTGAGTCAAAACACTTAAATCCATTTCTCTCATGAGGGCCAGTTAGGTTGTTTCTAACTTTAAAAAAAAAAAAAACAAAAAAACGGTACTGCCATGAACATTTTTGCATGCATCTCATAAAAACGAGAATTTTTCTAGGTTAAAGAACTAGAAGTGGAACTGGTATCATAGAGTAGGTTGGGAAATGATATTTTTAAATAACGTAATCTGGACACGCAGGACTGAAGATAAGCAGGAAGGCTCTACTTATGGGAACTATCACTTGTTACTTGGTTAGATTGTATGTGTCATTTATACTAGATTTATTCTAAGGGCTGATGCTTTTATTGTAAAGATCTGATGATAGATGAGTCTGACCATCTGTCATCGTCGTTTGGTTTCACGGCTGAAATCTTTGAGGAAGCAGGCCTTCTAACGGATCACTGCCATCCTTGACCTTACAACGTCCCAAAGTAGATCGGTACTTGTTAGACAACTTGAGATAACGATATTCTATATCCACTCAAATGGGTTTCAGACTCTTTAAAGGCTAAAGAGGCATCTTCAATTTTGAAAAATACTTTTTTAATCAGCAATCTGAATTAAGATAGAGAGGATGTTATAGAAACGGACAACTCGGAGACTGTTGTCAACTGATATCAGTTATCATCTTACTTCTCCAAAAATGTGTTTGGCAGAGGAACTGACTGAAGGATCTTAATCTTAGCCTTTAACATGAAGTTACTGTTCTGGATGCTGAGCTGGCACACGCGACTGTGCTCTCACTTGGATGGTTGGTCAAATAAGAAGTGATCAACTATGCACCCACCTTTAGAATCAGCCTCAGCCATGGGTTCCCTGCAAGACTCATTTTAAACTTCATTAAACACCTTTCTGTTAAAATCACCTCACACTGGTCAGAATGGCCATCATCAGAAAGTCTACAAATTATAAATGCTGGAGAGGGTATGGAGAAAGGGAATCCTCCTACACTCTTGGTGGGACTGTAAATTGGTACAACCATTATGGAGAACAGTATGGAGGTTCCTTAAAAAGCTTAAGAATAGAATTACTATATAATCCAGCAACTCCACTCCTGGGCATATATCCAGAGAAAACCATAATCCAAAAGGATACATGTACCCCAGTCTTCATAGTAACTCTATTTATAGTAGCCAAGCCATGGGAACAACCTAAATGTCCATTGACAGAGGAATGGATAAAGAAGATGTGGCATGCATGTGCATGGAATATTACTCAGCCAAAAAAGAATGAAATAATGCTGTGTGCAGCAACTTGGATGGACCTAGAGATTATCATACTATGTGAAGTGTCAGACAGAGAAAGATATATATCATATGATATCACTTATATGTGGAATCTGATTAAAAAATAAAACAAACTTATTTGGGATCATTGCTGATCCCATTCCACATCAGGCTGTTTTTCATCCCACAAATAGGTAGACCTGTCCATGATGCAGAAGACCATCTTCAGAGACAATGCCTCTGTTTGAACTAGAAAGCATATTACCAAGGTTGCTTGTTTGAGCCAGAAGGCCTGGAATTGAAGCCTGGCCTGTCATTCACTATTTGGATGGTCTTGGGCAAGTCTCTCAGCTTGTATGAACTCTCAGTTTCCTCATCTACCAAAAGGTGATGACAAACCATGCGTACTTCAGAGGACTGTTACAAGGATTTGACAAGATGGTGCATGGATAGTGGTTGAGGAGCTATAAAATCTGTAAAGTGTCACCATCAATGTTTCCCTAGTGGTCACTGAATGCTCTGAGTGAGAATAGTGCACTGCTACATACCGATTATGTTATAGGTATGAAATGTCACGTTCTGTTTCTTCTCTTCTCTATTTTCTATGAGATTTTAATTTTAATTTTTGCCCACTTCAGTTTTCCTAACCATGATGCAATTCATGGACCTAACCCAGACAGATTTGATAAGGAATTATATTACAAATTGGGGCGATGACCTTGGGAAAGCAATCTGTCTGAGGAGTGGAGGTTTTTGTATTTTTGTTTGGCTGAAGTTTAACCAGTTGTTTCAATAAGACATTCAAGGGTTTTGAGATCAAGGCTGTAAAGAGTCCCCAACTGTTCATCCTGTGAAATCCAAGTATTTTTAGGTCTTGGCTGAGGGCTGTGCTCGGATTATAACCAGTTACAGCAATTTTTGCCTAGGCATGGATTGTGATCCTGACAAATATAAATTGTATTAATCCTTGATGTTATTCATTAGATGTGATGAACGCAAAGCTCTCGTGAGATGAATGATACATGTATCATATAAAACATGACAGAGGATAAAAAGCTCCACTGGCACATTTTGATATAGCTAGTTTGGAGAAATCAAATTTGCCAACCATCCTCCCCCACCCACACTCACCAGCAAAGATCTATGATTCAAAACAGGATTTCCTGTATGCTACCAGAAGCATCAGTGACTTTTTTTTTTTTTTGGTTGGTTTTTCCTTTGGGCCTTGCAGTCTCTTGCACACATTTTTCCTGAGCACCACATATATTATACACAGGTCCTGCCTTTCAGAAGGGCACCTGGCCAAACCAGCCCGCTCTCACAGGTCTATGGGCGCTCAGCAAAAGGGGCACCTCCTAATTTGCATCAAGTTGTATGGCTTGCAGAGGCTCTATCTTCTCAATGTCTGTTTTATCTGCATTCTCCCCATCCCCTAGTTTCCAACCTCAGGCTTTTAAGCTCCCTCAACATCCTTCTAGTAACCCTCTTACCTTCTGTGCCTCTCCAGCAGTCCCCAGGCCATTCCGAAGCTCCATCGCCCTCTTCTAAAACCAATACCTCTTATAAGATATATTCAAGTGTATTTTTAATAGCATCATTCAAAGCACATGAGATATAACCAATTTTGTTGGTTCGGTGTGTTGATTTTCATTACTACAAAAACAAAAAGAGGAAAGCTAGGTTGAGTTGAAATGTAAAATCATCAAAAGCAAAACAGGAAACAAATGTTTGCTCAGCCAACCATTTCCTGCTGAGGACGCTGTGCAGAACGTGGCCTGTGAAGGGTTCACTGTGCAGCCTTAAACAGATTGAAGTGATTCATGGGGGGAAGTAGCACCCAAGCCAAGGCCTCGTGGAAGGTATGTGGAGCTCCAGACCTCTGAGCTCCTGCGGAAGGGCAGGCTCTGAAGGCCCCTGTGTCTGTGTGGAGGGGTTGTCTTTGGAAGCTATCTTTTTAACAGGATGAATGTGAAAGCCACTGGGAAGGGAGACAAAAAAAAAAAGGCAGCACAAACTGCCACTTGAGCTTTGCTTCCTGCCCATGTCGCTCTAGCTCGTTGCTGATGGTTATTCTTAGGCCTCCTTTGCTTTCAAAGGTTTCCTCTTTTCTATTTTTGGTAGCAGAATATGGATTTAGATCTGCGTTACTCCTCTCAACTACTAATCCATGCCCCAAAGAGAGTAGGGCTGCTGCTTCTTGTTAGCGATCAGTTCTCTTCTTTTCAGCACCTCTAAATGATTTTTAATATTAAGGACACAGATTTATGGGAAGGAGTCACTGAGTTTTCAAACTGATTTGTAGTCTCCTAATTTGCACATTCCTTTCTCCAGCAGGGGCATCTCAGAGATCATCTCCGGTAACGGGGGCTTGACTTCGTGATGAGTGAAAGAATCCAGGTTGGTAAAACAGATAGCCATCCAGTGACGAAAAAGTAAGCAAGGATGCTTTGCCTGGGAGTAACACGTAACTGATGAAGCACAATCCCACTATGGAAGGAAATAATTGATGCCTATGCAATATAAGATTGGCCTAATCTATATGGACTGCGACAAAAAGCTACAAGTTTTTGGAATGCTCCGGAAAGCTGAGGACCTTGCCCTGTGCAAAGAAAGACACGTTGGGTCAGAGCAACATTTCTAGTATCACAGGTGTTTAATTTCGTGCTCTCTGATTCTAATTTTTGAATCACTTCAGTTTCTCCTGATTTCACGACCACCTAACTTTGCTCGAACATGAATAATAATCTTGCCTGGGTTGTCTTTTATAGCCAGATAACTCAACTTTTCTATTTTTAAAAGAAAAGAAACATCAAGCCCTTGAGTCCTCTCCTAAAAGTATGGGTCCGCCTCCTTGGCTGAAGGCAGAGCTGGGGCCCAGGAATGCTGCCCCCTGAGTCCAGCTGCCTCTGCCCACGTGGTCTTCCTCAGGGTGTCCCTCAGGGCTTTAAAAGGGTGACAATCTTCTGCTTGAGGAGGATTACCACGGCAAGCTGTAAACCGAAGCATCAAGCCGGCTGCTCCACCACCCCAAGGTTATCCACACACGTCTGGTTTGACCTTCACAACCCTTTAGAAACCAGGAACCCACACTCCACGAATATTCTACTTGTGCCATAGATTTTATTTTGTTTTGCATAGAGCAAAATGAACAGAAACATGTTGGGGTTGGGGGCAGGGGTGGAATTTTGAGAATTAATTCTAGGCACTTTACAGATGGATAATTTGACAAGGAAAAAAAAAATTCTAGGTCACATAGTGCGTTTCCAGCACCAAAGATGGTATTTTAAAATATATTTTACATAATGGGTTCAAGCAGCAGGCAGCATTATCTGCTAAGCGGCTGTGCTGACAGCGAGCTAAAAAGCTACATAATAGAGTTAAAAAGAAAGCCTTCCCTGAGTTTTCTCCAGAGCATTTTTACCCTGAGGAATTTTTTTAGGGGTTATTTTAAATGTGTCCCAATGTCAGACTTGTTCAGAAAGAGAGCATTGTGTATCCCAAGAGAATGATGCTTTGCTGTCCTTTTTTTTTTTTTTTTAAAGTAGAGCAAAATGCTAACTTTTAATAGATCATCTAGTCTTTTCTGTACAGAGTATGTCCTCCCTCAGAATTCCTATGCAAATATTCAAACTCCCGGACCGGGAAAAGGTTAAAAGGAACTGAAAAAGTCTATAGTGCCTCTTTCTGAGACGTACTCCAACACTTGGCAGGATGAGGTGTTCATAGCAGGTGCTGGATTTGCTATAAATGGACAATTTATAAACAGAGCTGACAACTGGGAAAACAGAGCAGTGGGGAATGCTGGCATTCCAGGGGCCAGCGGTTGATTTCCTATCAGATGGTCCTCAGCATGGAATTATTGATAGCCGCTGCTCTGAAAGAAAGCCAGTTGGCTGACGCATAAAAGGGTTGTGCCTCAATGCCTGCCTGATCTGCTGCTAGATATTTTAAATAGGTCAGTGCAAATTAGCTTCTTCAGGTTGGTAGTTCCTTAATTAGCAATTTAATTGCAAAGTCTCCCCCCACCCCACCTTGAGTGAATCTAACGCTCTTCCCTCTCTGTAAGGCCTGATCACTGGGACCCGGGAGAAGTCGGACTGAAACAAAAGAGGAGCCTGAGGGCGGCGGCGGAGGACTCAGAACAGTCTAGCACCCAAGGCCAACACAGAAGCTGGCTGAGGCAGGCCCTCTGTGCCTGCGAGGGCAGTGTCCTTGGCCATGTGTCCTGGGAGAGAAAAAAGCGGGTCTTAGAGTGGGCCTTAGAGTCTTAGGAGCTCTTAGACTTCCCTGCTGGCTCAGACGGTAAAGCGTCTGTCTACAATGCAGGAGACCTGGGTTCGATCCCTGGGTCGGGAAGTTCCCTGGAAAAGGAAAATGCAACCCACTCCAGTACTCTTGCCTAGAAAATCCCATGGACAGAGGAGCCTGGTGTCCATGGGATTGCAAAGAGTCGGACACGACTGAGCTACTTCACATTCTTTAGAGCTCTGAGCCCTGCCATTTCTCTTTTGCTGTTTGTCAAGGGCTGCCAGTACGCTGGGGCATTCCTGAGACCTCTTAGCAAGGTTCTGCTTTCCAAGGATTCCCATGGTACATTCCAAGAATCACATGGTAATTTCCAGTGTTGTTTTTTCTTTTTTTAGGAAAAGTTTCCCCCCATTGAAAAGTTTGGTGGTGGTTCCAGGCTAGTCGGCACTGGCTGGTGTTCCTCTTGCACCGGGGCAGAGTTCTGCTCAGGGCTAGTGGAGCGGCCATACCTGTTCGTTCTAGCTGTGTGAGTGGTTTTTCTCCGAGACGGTTGTTTGGCAGGGTCTCTACTTTTCTGCCAACCACACCCTATTTTTTCTGTCCAGAGGAAAGGAGCCAAGGGCCTGATCCTGCAAAGACCTTTGACTTCTTTACAAAGAGTGAAAATCATGTAGGCCCGAGGTTCCGTTTTTGAGCTGAGTGAACATTCTAGCACGAGGGTTGGCCTGGACTGGACGGGCTGGATTGAAGCACAGGGCCCTGGGGGAATGTAGGGGAAGGATGGTTTGGTGCTACCTCGTGGTGAACACACCTGGATTCAGAGGCATCTGAGGCAGTGAGGCGGCTGAGGCTTTTCTTAGTGGTGGGAAGGCTTGTCTGTCAGTGTACACGACCGAGAATCTGGCCTCCGGGAACCTCAGCTTCATCCCTGTGGTGAGCTCTCTGTAAACAGGTGACAAATCTTACTGAGCATCTGTTTACAACTGCCCCAGGGACAGGAGGTACAAAAAAGTACAGACATTGTGCTGCCGGCCAGATTCTGATGAGCTGAAGGAGAAACGCCATATTCTTGTGAAAAGATAGTAAGTTGGGAGCAGCAGGGCATGTATTAATGGAAGCTGTAGCTGGCAAGGGAAGGTTCTAGAAGTGTCCAGGAAGGTGTAGGGGCTGGTAGCTGAGGGTAGGATTGACAAGAAAGATAGGACTGAAGCAGGACCTTGGAAGTTAGGAGTGTTTTGGCCACTGGAAATGTGAAAGGGAGACTTTCCAGGTGGGGGATTCCATCCTGAGAGCTCTGGTGGAGCAGACAGCTCCCCCTGGCTTGGGAGGAGAAACAAGAATATCCTGGGAGGTAAGGCTGAAGGATCACACAGACCTGGAGGTCAGACAGGGTTTGCAGTTTCTCTCGCTCAATGTGTCTGATCAGGGAGGTATGTGAGGAGAACAGGAGGTCAGGAAGGTGAAGGCGGAGGAGATAGCGGTACCCACTGCAGGAGGACCTCACCGGGTCCCCTCTCAAAGGGGCCAAGGCTTAGTCCGCAGAGGTCTGTGGACTGTGAAGGGAGCCCTGCCAAGCTGCCATGCATCAAGCGGGCCCTCTTCCTCCCTCTCAGCCCCTGCTCACCATCTGACGGGGTGAGGGCCACACAAGCTTCTGCTCATGGAGTTTCCCCACAAGCCCAGAGCCAGAGTGAAACAAAGGCAGATTCATTTTTTTGTTGTTGTTTAAAGTTCACTGCTTGACTCCTGGATTCCCATTAGTGTTGCCTTGATTGATTTCAGGCCTTCCTGGGCATTTGGATAATTGCTTACTTTCATAGCTAACTCAGAAGGTCATCTTTGAGATCTGGGAGCATCTGCTCAACTTGGCAGACAGTTCAAGAAAAAGCCACAGATCTGGGGTGGAGATGGAGTCTGCTTTGCTCAGGAAGAGTTCGCCTACCTACCCCCCTACCCCTGGGAGGAAATGAGGGTGAAACCCTTTTTTCTGACCCTATCCCCCATTTTCTGACATGTCAATATATGGCCTATAGAAAAAACAGCTTGGGCATCACCTGGGTAATACTTAAAGATACAGAATCCGAAGCTCCACCTTAGACCTACTGGGTTGGGATCTGTGAGTTTTGAAAGATCCTGAGGGATTCAGCCGCACGTTAATAGTTTGAGAAGGGCTAAGGTTCACCTGAAGAGCTTTTGAAACATTCCCTGGCATATTGCCTACCCCAGACACACTAAATCAGAATCTCTAGGGGTGAAGCCCTGATACTGATGATTTATTTTTAAGTTTCCAGATGATTCCATGAGCAGCCTGAAAAACATTGTTCTGAGCAAGCTGCTCTGTTTGCAAGAAACCAAATTCCCCTGAAGTTTTAAAACAAAACGCCACTAACCTTTTAGTCACTGACCCAGACGGAGTGAAAATAATGTTAACTAAGCTCAATATTCAGAAAACGAAGATCATGGCATCTGGTCCCATCACTTCATGGGAAATAGATGGGGAAACAGTGGAAACAGTGGCTGACTTTATTTTTTTGGGCTCCAAAATCACTGCAGATTGTGACTGCAGCCATGAAATTAAAAGATGCTTACTCCTTGGAAGGAAAGTTATGACCAACCTAGATAGCATGTTGAAAAGCAGAGACATTACTTTGCCAACAAAGGCCCATCTAGTCAAGGCTATGGTTTTTCCAGTGGTCATGTAAGGATGCGAGAGTTGGACTGTGAAGAAAGCTGAGCACTGAAGAATTGATGCTTTTGAATTGTGGTGTTGGAGAAGACTCTTGAGAGTCCTTTGGACTGCAAGGAGATCCAGCCAGTCCATTCTAAAGAAAATCAGCCCGGGTGTTCTTTGGAAGGAATGATGCTAAAGCTGAAACTCCAGTACTTTGGCCACCTCATGCGAAGAGTTGACTCATTGGAAAAGACTCTGATGCTGGGAGGGATTGGGGGCAGGAGGAGAAGGGGACAACAGAGGATGAGATGGCTGGATGGAATCACCGACTCAATGGACATGAGTCTGAGTGAACTCCGGGAGATGGTGATGGACAGGGAGGCCTGGCGTGCTGTGATTCATGGGGTTGCAAAGAGTCAGACACAACCGAGCGACTGAACTGAACTGAAGCATTTATCCAGAAGCTGGTTAGGAAATTCCTTGCCAAGATCAGATGTAACCACTGGGTTCCCTGAAAGTGTCAAGACTGGAGCTTGATAAAATTCCTAGTCTTGAGTATTCTCTCCTGGCTTTGGAGGGTGGTTCCATGTAGAACCTGGAAGACAGTTGTCCCTGTTGCTAAACTTGATATCTAAGGAGACAGTTCCCAGGCCTGTGCCCCAAGGAGCCATGTTCCCTGTCTACTGATAGTGGAAACACACTGATGAATTCAGAGGTATTGATTTTTCATGCACATGCTCACTTTCAGGAAGCACAAAGATTTAAAAGCAGTTTTCTACTAACCGTCAGTGCTAGGGTAGATGCCAAATGTTAACAACCATGGTACTTATCTCAATACATTTGCTTTCCCATTGGGGCTTTTCAATTACTTAATGCCGGGGAGCTGAGAACCTTCACTGGTAAATTTCAATGAATCTCAGGGCAGTCCCTCATTTCCCTATTTCACACTCCCCCCGCACATTTGTTATAATATCAAGGATCTTCCACTGATAAATTCCAATCCAGAGCCATCTTGATCAAGGCGTGGAGGGTATTAGCAATTCTGTTTCCTCTTCCTGACTTACACCTGGCTCCCCCTGATCATGGGATGGTAGTGGGTCTGAGCATTGTGGTAAGAGCTGTGGTCTTTCTCCTCATGCTTACTTTTCAACCTTGGAATTAGGTTTGAAGTGTAACTTGATTAACTGGAGACAATATGTACTCCTTAACCCTTTCCAGATTTTTTTTTTTTTCTGAGCTAGATCCTGCTTTGCACCAGGACATCCTAAATTGGTGTGCTGGTACTTGTTTGTCTGGGGTCTCTAGGTGCTATGTCCACTCAGCATCAGAGCATTATGCATACTGGTATGTGCTGAGTTTGAGGTCATCTTGCCCCTTTGCACAATATAGTTCTGGCTGCTGGCTGCTACCCTTGAGGGCTCACTTTCTGCCCAGCCATGTTCCCTTATCTTAGGCTCCTCCCTCCCTTGGTTTTCCCTGGGCATTAGGATCTCAGCATAGCTCACTGCTCCTGCACCACTCAAGATACCACAGTAGCAGCACCTTCTCAAACAAGACTGTGGGGACAATGCCACCAGGACCATCATCCTCAACAACAACAGTAACATTATTTTTTGCTGATGAAAGTGAAAAGTGAAAGTGAAGTCGCTCAGTTGTGTCCTACTCTTTGCCACCCCATGGACTGTAGCCGCAGGCTCCTCCGTCCATGGGATTTTCCAGGCAAGAGCACTGAAGTGGGTTGCCATTTCCTTCTCCAGGGGATCTTCCCGACCCAGGGATCAAACCCGGTTCTCCCACATTGTAGGCAGATGCTTTACTGTCTGAGCCACCAGGGAATTTTTGCTGATAAGGAAACAGATTTGGAGATGAACCAGATAGGGGTGGTGAGACGATTCGAACTGTCTCACTTCTAGTCTGAAACATTTAAGGTTTCTCTGTTGTAACACTGCAAGTCAGAATGACCGTGGAAAAAACTTGAATAAATTGAAATCCAGCATTGGTGTACACCAAAGTGGCATTTATGTTTGGCTTTGTGCTTAGTTCATTATATATATTTAATATATATGCATGTGAGTGTGTATATATCAATATATTTATAGAAACATACTGAAATACATGCATATGTATACACATATCTTAGAGAAGGGAATGGCAACCCACTTCAGTATTCTTGCCTGGAGAATCCCATGGATGGAGGAGCCTGGTGGGCTACGGTCCAGAGGGTCGCAAAGAGTCAGACATGACTGAAGCAACTTAGTACATACATATACACAGATATATATATATATATATATATATGGATGTACATACATATACACAAATATATATATATGGGTGTACACACATATGCACAAATATGTGTGTGTGTGTGTGTAAGTGATAGTCGGTCAGTCATGTCTGACTCTTTACAACCTGTGGATTGCAGTCTGCCAGGCTCTTCTCTGTCTATAGAATTCTCTAGGCAAGAGGAGCCTGGTAGGCTGCAGTCCATGGCATCGCTAAGAGTCGGACACAACTGAGCGACTTCACTTTCACTTTTCACTTTCAGGCATTGGAGAAGGAAATGGCAACCCACTCCAGTGTTCTTGCCTGGAGAATCCCAGGGACGGGGGAGCCTGGTGGGCTGCTGTCTATGGGGTTGCACAGAGTTGGACACGACTGAAGTGACTTAGCAGCAGCAGCAGCAGCAGCAGCAGGCAAGAATACTAGAGTGGGTTGCCATTCCCTTCTCTAGAGGATCTTCCTGACCCAGGGATCAAATCTGGGTCTCCTGCATTGCAGGCAGATTCTTTACTCTCTGAGTCACCAGGGAAGCCCATGTCTGTGTGTGTGTGTGTGTGTGTGTATACACTGAGAGCAGAGTAGGTTGTTTGTGAAGTGGGCACCAAGTCCAGGAATAGGCCCTGTGGCTTCTACTAAAGGTAAAGAACTGCTTGCTAACTGCCCTGTGAAGCTCCTAGGCTGCCAGTCCAGGTGGCTCCTTCAGGGACAGCAGAACACTTATTCCTCTCAGGGAGCATATTCATGAGGAAGATCAGAGGATCTGAGACATCATTGCTGTCTATAAAAAATTTCATAATTTGCGCCTTGCTGTGCTCCTAGGCAGTCTCGTTCTGGTGCTTAAAGATGGTATGCCTTCTGTCCAGACAAGTAGCTTCATGGACTATTAATTATGGAATTAAAAGTCTAAGCCTTCTCATTTTAAAAGATAATAAAATGTTTTAAGGTATGTTGCTTATAAACCTCTTTTATTTTCTATCTTTCCATTTATTCCCATTTTATTGCCTTTTACTGTGGGCTGGCTGACTGGCCAAGCCAAGCTAATTACTGCCCTATTGTTTTTGAAAGACTAGGTAACACCAAGACTATTAATGAGTCCATAAACTGTGGCTACAGAAGAGCCTGGCTGCTTTCTTCTTGCCCTGTCTCTCTTGTTAGATGTGTTGTTCTGCTATGGCAGATCTGAAGGAGTGGGCACCGAGATGCTGGCTGTCAACATGACTGAGGGCCCTGGTGGATAAAGAAAATATCAGAAGGGCAGAGACTCCAGGGACCAGGAGAGTGAGACGGTCAAGGGGAGCACCATAATGGGAGAAAGGAAAGGGGGAGAATTCCAAACGGAGAATTCCACCCTATATTCATTAGAAAAGTGTCCTGGCTCTGATCAAGACTCATGGCCTACCCCAAAGTTGAGTCAGTGTTAAGTTGACTCTTACACACGCCTGAATTAGAATGAAAACTGGCAGTTACACAGTGTCTATGGAAAATACACATGCTTCAGGGTCAGGGTAGGTCTCTCTTCCTATCTTCTCATTAAATCTAACCCATTTTTTAAAGTGAAATAAAATCTTGTAATCATTGACTCGTTGTTTTTAAACTTTATACAGACTGATCATCTGTTTTTTGTTTTTTGTTTTTTTAGAGGAATAATATAGTGCTTAACACATTGTCGTCATCATTGTTCGTTGCTCAGTTGTGTCTGACTCTTTGCAAACCCGTGGACTGCAGCATTCCAGGCTCCCCCGTCCTTCACCATCTCCTGGAGCTTGCTCAAACTCACGTCCATTGAGTCAGTGATATCATCCAACCATCTCGTCTTCTGTCATCCCCTTCTCCTCCTGCCTTCAATCTTTCCCAGCATCAGGGTCTTCTCCAATGAGTCAGTTCTTCACATCAGGTGACCAAAGTATTGGAGTTTCAGCATCAGTCCTTGCAAGGATTGATTTCCTTTAGGATTGATGGTTTGATCTCCTTGCTGTCCAAGGGACTCCCAAGAGTCTTCTTCAACTCCACAGTTCGAAAGTGTCAGTTCTTTGGCACTCAGCTTTCTTTATGGTTTAGCTCTCACATCCATACATGATTACTGGAAAAACCATAGCTTTGACTATGAGTACTTTTGTCAACAAAGTAATGTCTCTGCTTTTTAATATGGTGTCTAGGTTTGTCATAGCTTTTCTTCCAAGGAGCAAGCATCTTTTAATTTCACAGCTGCAGTCACCATCTGCAGTGATTTTGGAGCCCAAGAAAATAAAGTCTGTCACTGTTTCCATTGTTTCCCCATCTATTTGCCATGAAATGGTGGGACCGGATGCCTTTATCTTGATTTTTTTGAATGTTGGGTTTTAAGCCAGCTTTTTCACTCTCCTCTTTCACTTTCAATTGAAGAGGTTCTTCAGTTCCTCTTTGCTTTCTGCCATAAGAGTGGTGTCATCTGCACATCTGAGGTTATTGATATTTCTCCCAGCAATCTTGATTGCAGCTTGTGCTTCATCCAGCCCAGAATTTTGCATGATGTACTGTGCATATGGTTAAATAAGCAGGGTGACAATATACGACCTTGATGTACTCTTTTCCCAATTTGGAACCAGTTCCTTGTTCCATGTCCGGTTCTAACTATTGCTTCTTGACTAACACATAATGGTATTTAAACAATAATAGAACAAATGAATTGTTGCTTTCTTGATAAGAATTGCTTTCCCTTGTTGCTTTCCCTAAGAGTTATGTTGGCTGTATCTTTATTTTTAGATTTATTTTTAAAATAAAGTGTATTTTTTCATTATAAAAGTAATATAGTACGTACAGAGTAAAAAATTTTTTTTAATTATCCCAGGTCTCACAAACCACCTCTGTTAATATTTTTGTGTGTTTTCTTGCAGATTTTTCTGTCAATAGGTGTTCTGGGTTTGTTTTTTGGTGGTGGGGGTTAGGTAAGTGGAATGTAAGATATACACAGTTATTTTTTAATTTCATTGAAATTGGTTTGGAGGCTTTTGCCATCATTTTTGGAGTCCTTGGCACGTTGTAAATATCTGTTCTGAAAATTTAGAATAATAGAGTGAGAGCTGGAACAGAAAGAATGCTCTTTGTTAAAGAAGTGAGATGTAGAGAGATTTGATCTCTCATTAGCTGAGTGTAGAATCTCATCTAGGCCTCTCAGTCCGTCTGGGAGTCCTTCAAATAAGAATCCTCATAGTGTAGTCACAGCAAGGGAGGTAACCAGAGAAAATTAAGAATGGCCTGCAAAATATCTTGATGTGAAATAAGCTGATTCCTTAGAGAAACTGAAGTGACCTCAAATAATAGCAAAATGTTCATAAGAGTGCATGTTCAAGAGATGGAGTCCTGGATCCAAGTGCTAGGTCCACCAAATACTAGCTTAGTGGCCTTAGGTTTCTTTAATAATTTCATCACTGAACAAATATTTATTAGCCACCAACTATGGGCCTAGTACTCTTCTGTGCTGGGGATATAGCCGTGAACAAAGCAAAGCCCATGAGGCTTATAAGCAAGAACGGTAAGACAAACAAGAAAGATGTAAATGTATGATGCGTCAGGCTAGAAGTAAGTGGCAGGGAGAAGATAAAGCAAGATGAGGAGGAGATTGAAGGGAGTGCCAGGGAGGGATTTCTATTTAAGAAGGAAACACCTCACAGATGACATTTGAGGGGAGATCTGAAGGAAGTCTTAGTATCTTTCAGTCTCAGTTTTCTAATCTCTAAATGGGATAGTATCTCCCTCACAAAGTAGCACTGAGAATTAGAGAATGCATTAAAGCAAAGTGCTCTATTTAATGGCAGCCATAGTAATTTGTTTCCTCCTCTGTTAAATGGAAAAACTAAATAGATTTGTAAAGGCCTGGGTGGAAATAACACTCCTGTGATTATTGGTCTTTGACTTATGTGATAACACATGCTCTTGTTGGACCTAATTCTCATTCTCTGTTTACTTTTAGCACATCTGCCAAACTGCCCACCTGGTGGGCAGGTGGAGATCTTAACGCACAGCTGAGAACAACTAAGCCACCCATGAAGGATGAGAATACACAGTTTAATTTCCTATGCAATGCAACTTTTCATTGCAACCTTTCAACCAAGGTTCTATCTAGAGGGGGAAATTAAGATACTTCTCTTCAGATTTATAAGGAAGTTTCAGTGAGTACAGATGAACCCTTACTTGAAGGGATAACATTAAAACTGGTTAAATTTTGAGTAGACAAAGTGTATAGTGGTGTTTATGATGAAGAAACTGAAAAAAAAAAAAAAAACAACAGCTAAGGGCTTTACTGGGTTGGCATATCTAAAGTTAATGCTTTATTTAAAAACCATCATTTCAATATTTCCATGGTTCCACAAGACTCTGGAGTCTCTGTGTTTTTCAGCCAATATCTGAGTAATGATTTTATTGTATTTGAAAGTGGATTAAAGTGCTTAAATCTGTATGAAAATGTTCTTTTATCAGGATATGTGTTCTTTAAAAAGTGATAGAAAATTAATTGTCGTCTAAAGCAAGCATTTGGAGAATTCCTCCCATGACTTTTGAACTTTATTTTGAATGAGGACTGGTTTCCCTAAACCCTGTGTTATGCCTTTGGTCAGCAGCATGGGTCTAAACCTTACTGAGAGGTAGTTACATCCATGAGTGTTTTGACTTCTTCATTGATATTATGCTAGATCTTTTCATTATTACGCCAGCAAATTTGGAAAACTCAGCAGTGGCCACAGGACTGGAAAAGATCAGTTTTCATTCCAATCCCAAAGAAAGGCAATGCCAAAGAATGCTCAAACTACCGCACAATTGCACTCATCTCACACGCTGGTAAAGTAATGCTCAAAATTCTCCAAGCCAGGCTTCAGCAATATGTGAACCGTGAACTTCCGGATGTTCAAGCTGGATTTAGAAAAGGCAGAGGAACCAGAGATCAGATTGCCAACATCTGCTGGATCATGGAAAAAGCAAGAGAGTTCCAGAAAAACATCTATTTCTGCTTTATTGACCATGCTAAAGCCTTTGACTGTGTGGATCACAATAAACTGGAAAATTCTGAAAGAGATGGGAATACCAGACCACCTGACCTGCCTCTTGAGAAATTTGTATGCAGATCAGGAAGCAACAGTTAGAACTGGACATGGAACAACAGACGGGTTCCAAATAGGAAAAGGAGTACGTCAAGGCTGTATATTGTCACCCTGCTTATTTAACTTATATGCAGAGTACATCATGAGAAATGCTGGACTGGAAGAAACACAAGCTGGAATCAAGATTGCCGGGAGAAATAGCAATAACCTCAGATATGCAGATGACACCACCCTTATGGCAGAAAGTGAAGAGGAACTCAAAAGCCTCTTGATGAAAGTGAAAGTGGAGAGTGAAAAAGCTGGCTTAAAGCTCAAGATTCAGAAAACTAAGATCATGGCATCTGGTCCCAACACTTCATGGGAAATAGATGGGGCAACAGTGGAAACAGTGTCAGACTTTATTTTTCTGGGCTCCAAAATCACTGCAGATGGTGACTGCAGCCATGAAATTAGAAGACGCTTACTCCTTGGAAGGAAAGTTATGACCAACCTAGATAGCATATTCGAAAGCAGAGACATTACTTTGCCAAAAAAGTTTGTTTAGTCAAGGCTATGGTTTTTGCTGTGGTCATGTATGGATGTGACAGTTGGACTGTGAAGAAGGCTGAGCGCTGAAGAATTGATGCTTTTGAACTGTGGTGTTGGAGAAGACTCTTGAGAGTCCCTTGGACTTCAAGGAGATCCAACCAGTCCATTCCGAAGGAGATCAGCCCTGGGATTTCTTTGGAAGGAATGATGCTAAAGCTGAAACTCCAGTACTTTGGCCACCTCATGCGAAGAGCTGACTCATTGGAAAAGACTCTGATGCTGGGAGGGATTGGGGGCAGGAGGAGAAGGGGACAACAGAGGATGAGATGGCTGGATGGCATCACTGACTCGATGGACGTGAGTCTGAGTGAACTCCGGGAGTTGGTGATGGACAGGGAGGCCTGGCGTGCTGTGATTCATGGGGTCACAAAGAGTCAGACACGACTGAGCGACTGATCTGATCTGATCTGATCATTGTTGTGTGGGTGCTCAATGGCTTCAGTCATGTCCGAGTCTTTGCGGCCGCATGGACTGTAGCTCGCTAGTATCTTCTGTCCATGGAATTCTCCAGGCAAGAATACTGGAGTGGATTGCCATTTCCTTTTCCAGGGGCTCTTCCTGACCCAGGGATCAAACCCACGTTTCCTGCAACTCCTGCATCGGCAGGTGGATTCTTTACCGCTGAACCACCTGCGAAGCTAACTCATAGTCAGTGTCTGTTTGAGAACGCACCTTCCCTGACCATTTCTTTCTTGGCCTCTTCACCACGAGCCCTCCTGGAACACCACCTGGTCTTTAGTAGCTAAAAATTATTTGAACCTAAAGGTTTTTCAGCCTGTATTTGTAGAAATTTGTAACAGAAGGAGATCTCAATACATTTGGGCTACTTTTTTTTTTTTTTTAAACTTAGTGAATCTAAGGGGAAAACAAAAAAAATGCTGTTTTCTCAGTGGTACTAGAAACACCTAGTGTGCCTCTCCCGTAGCAATTAGCGAGGATCCCCAAGACAGAAAACAATATACAGCAAAGACACAAGACAGACATGAATTTTTTTGGTTGCTTGATCTTTGTATCTGGTCAATTTTATAGTTTGATGTAGGAGTAAAGGCAGGCTTGCACAGTGAGAGCCTGTGATGTTTTAACTTCTGTAGCAGCAGCAGGTTCATATGATACTTCCTGTTTTCCTTTTAAATTTATTTTATTGAAGTGTAGTTGATTTACTGATGTGTTAATTTTTGCTCTACAGCAAACTGACTCAGTTATACACATACACAGACACACACACATTCTTTTTTTTTATTCTTTTCCTTTATGGTTTATTACAGGATATTGAATATAGTTCCCTGTGCTATATGGTAGGACCTTGTTGTTTATTCATTCTATATATAGTAGTTTGTATCTGCTAATGCCAAACTCCCAATCCATCCCTCTGCCTCCCATCCCACTGCTAACAACCACAAGTCTGTTCTCAATGTCTAAGAGTCTGTTTCTGTTTTATAGATAAGTTCATATGTGTCATATTTTAGATTTTATATGAAAGTGATATCATATGATATTTGCTCTTCCTGACCTACTTCACTTAATACGATAATCTCTAGGTCCATCCAGATTGCTGCTGCAAATGGCATTATTTCATTCTTTTTTTTAGTAGCTGAATAAGATTCTATTGTACATGTATATCATATTTTTTTATCCATTAATGGCATTATTTCATTCTTTTTTTTAGTAGCTGAATAAGATTCTATTGTACATGTGTATCATATTTTTTTTATCCATTTATCTGTCAGTAGACTCTTAGGTTGCTTCCATGTCTAGGCTATTTATTGTGAATAGTGCTGGTATGAACATAGGGGTGCATGTATCCTGTTGAACTAGAGTTTTATCCAGATATATGCCCAGGAGTGAGTTTTCTGGATCAGGTGACTTTATTTTTAATCTTTTGAAGAAACTACTTCTGTTTTCCATGACACTTTCCTTCTTAATGTACACTTCAGTGTGATCTACTAGCCTTAGTCATGGACTTTGTGTACCCAGGATTTATAGTTTCACAATAATTCCAGATTGCTTTTCTAGCCTTATTAGCATAACCATTAATTACACAAAGAGGCGTGTGGCTAGGGACAGAGGTCACCAGTAATGTGATTAGGAGGCCCACAGTGCTTCAACAATTTTCATGGATTAACATATGTCTTTTTAGTGTCTGTTGACTGAGAAATAACACAATGTAAAAAAAAAAAAAGCTATTGTGGGTTCAGTTACATGGCCTCTTTTTGAAAGCACTTAAATACAACGGGTTATGAATTTCAGTTATACAGCCTCTAAAGATGGAGCCTGCTTTCCATCTCCTGACCTGAGCTCCATTTCCAGACCCCTCCCTAGAAGGAACTGCTATTAGTAGCGTAGCTTGTATCCACCCTTAACTTTTCTCTGCTCTCATATACAGATATGCATCTATAAAAAGACTTGGTACTGCTTTTTATGTGTGGTATATGCATTTTTAACAAACTACATCATTCTGTATTATGCTGCAACTCAACACTGTCTTGAAAGTTGTTTCATGTCAGTTTACGCAGAACCACAGTTTTTTTAACCCCTAAGTAATATCATAGTTGGGCTTCCCTGGTGGCTCAGACAGTAAAGCGTTTGCCTGCAGTGCGGGAGACCCGGGTTCATTTCCTGGGTCAGGACAATCCCCTGGAGAAGGAAATGGCAATCCACTCCAGCACACTTGCCTGGAAAATCCCATGGATGGAGGAGCCTGATAGGCTACAGTCCATGGGGTCGCAAAGAGTCGGACATTATTCATTGCCCTATTATTGGTCATTATGTTTTCTCTCACATTTTGCTACTATGAGAACTATTGCACAATCATCCTGTGTTATATATCTCTGTGTGTGTGTGTGTATGTATGTGTATGTGTATATACGTATATGTAATCTCCTTGGGATTATGTGGCCAATATCTCTGAATTAGGCACCAAATAGATTTACTTGGAGTTTTACTTTTAAATGAAGTTACATTTTATTACTTAAAAAATTTAGATATAATTGAAACACAATAGGATATATGTGTTAAGGCATTGTTTATTGAGCCTGAAGACAGTTTCTAGTGCCAAAAGTTACCTTTTGATTAGGAATCTCTGGTAGACTGGATCTGAGCCACAATTCCAGAATGGAAAGAACACTGGCCTAGTTGTCACCAGTCTTATTTCATCATGAATTGACTCTATGGCTTAATACATCTGAATTTCTACTCTCCTCTAAAATCGGGGAAATATGTTTACTGCCCTGTCCTGATGAGTTAATGAGAAAATTACATAAAGGTTTTTTAGATTGTTGGTTCCAGCAACATGACAGGCTATTGTAGAAGCTCTGTACACACAAAAAACACATAACAATAATGAATTTTTTTAATGAAATAATGTCATTTTCAGCAACAGGGATGGAGATTATCATACTATGTAAAGTAAGTCAGATAGAGAAAGCAAAATATACGATATTGTTTACATGCAGAATCCAAAAAAATGATACAGATGAACTTATTTACAAAACAGAAACAGACTCACAGACTTAGAATTTATGGTTACTGGGGAAGAAGGGTGGCAGGGGGGGAATAGATTGGGAGTTTGGGATTGATATGTATACACTGTTACATTTCAAATAGATAACAGCAAGTATCTACTGTACAGCACAGGGAACTCTGCTCAGTATTCTGTAATGACCTAAATGGGAAAAGAATTTGAAAAAGAATCCATACAAGTATACGTATAACTGAATCACTTTGCTGTACGCATGAAAGAAACACAACATTGTTAATCAACTGTACTTCAATATAAAATAAAAATTTTTTTAATAAAATAGAAATTTTAACATAAAATGTTAAAAATAAAAAGCTTTACTTGGAAGGAAGAAGGGGAAATCTCCAGGTATCAGAAAAAAAAAAAAAAGAGGGAATTCAAAACTAAGATGATAAGCTCCTGAGGAGCTGTCATCATGGCCCAGAAGAGAATTAGACTTTGATATATGCCCCAAATGCCTAGGGAGATGGTAGGGTTTCAATGTCTAAAGACCTGTCCTTGGGCTACTCCAGGCTGCTAAGATCCTAGCCTGAAGCCAGGGCTATGGATGCCTTCCCTTTTAGTAAAAGGTAAACTTTAAAAATTCCCCACAGGCCCAGGGAAGCTCCAAGGAAGCTCAGGAGTACCCAGGGTCCTGGTGGAAAAAATACTTCTCGTGACAAATTGAAATTCTATGTTTTTGTCGTTGTTGTTTAGTTGCTAAGTCGTAGCCAACTCTTGCAACCCCGTGGACTGTAGCACGCCAGGCTCCTATGTCCTCCACTGTCTCCCAGAGTGTGCTCAAACTCCTGTTCATTGAGTTGGTGTGCTGTCTAACCATCTCATTCTAGAAATTCAAATTTACCCTACCTGCTTCTTGGGGACCACCAAGCTGAAAAATCGATATAGGAACTTACTGTAGACTAATGAAACCCCTAGGGCTTCCTTTAGAGAAAAAAATATAAATAAGCATATTTCTACAATCCACAGCATACAGAATCCATTCACTCACATACACACACACCACATATCACAAGATGAAACAGAATAAAAATTAGGAAAATGTATATCCCGGGAACTTATTAAGGCAATATGAAAATTAGGATACTATAAAATAAGTACACTTAAAATAAAGGGAAATCATAATAATGGAACTGGATACTTTAAAATGCAGGCTCATTTGAAAGATATCATGTAACTCTTTAAAAAGAAAAATTACAGTTATTGAAAACTTGTGCTTTGTAAATACGATGAAAGTAAGGCTTATTATTTTAAAACATAATTATTAGTGACTGAATGGGGAAAGTAAAGCAATGATGCATGGTATAGCATAATAGGTCATACCAATATGCTATAAATGCATTGACTTGTTACAATTTTACACTCATCTAATTTTAAGGATAATTTTTAAAAAAGAAAGAACAAGTTCTCCTTATCCACAATAACCTAATCCACATAGATAATAACCCCAAGGCACAAAATAGAAATCGAATCCAAAGTCTTTCAGAAATCTTTGGACCTGAAGTCTTTGAACTCGTTATACTTTGACTTTTTGTTCCAGTTTTAGCAAATAAATTTGCCTGTGGGAATGAAGGAACTGTACCTTGTGAATATAGAGTAATTCTGAAGGCCAAGGGAAGTGCTGTAAAAGCTGAACTGTAAGCCTTAGAGACATCTTACATCCCACCATAAGAAGGAAGGCAATCTTGTTTTGCCTCCGGGATTTGGCATGGCTATAGCCTGAGGAGCTAGACCCTGCTTGTCTTCAGCAATAAAGTTGTCCAGTGTGCTTAGGGTGCGAAGAAGCACCCTCACTGAGGGTAGTGCTAATAAAGCTGTTGCTTATTTGCCATGCTTAGGGGACAGTGGGGACAGGAAGAAACCCAAGGAATTTTTTTCTATATACTAGGCAGTCCAAAGACTCTTCTGAAATGTCTGTTTTTGTTGATGTTGGTGCTGGTAGGAACTTCACACTCCTCATTCACTGTTGAAAGGTTTGCATGGTTTTTTCTTTTCTGCATGGTTGTCAAGTGTTTTCCTGCTTTTCAAAAATAAGACTTTCCCTGGAATGCTCATGTTTTTGTTTCTACAACATTTGTAATGTTGAGTTCTAAACTGAAAAGAAATATGAACTTTGCTAAGTATCAGAGAATATTTATTAAGATATAAATTCCTGTCTGATCTTTCTAGTCCATCTCCTTCCCTTAGGAATGGGTTTTGTTGTTGTTGTTAATATTATCTATTAGTGAGAATAATGCTAAGTGATTTATTAAAATAAGATGCTATGCTAGGCTAAGTCGCTTCAGTTGTGTCTGACTCTTTGTGACCCAATGGACTGTAGCCCTCCAGGCTCCTTTGTTCATGGGATTCTCCAGACAAGAATACTGGACTGGGTTGCCATGATCTTCTCCAGGGGATCTTCCCGATCCAGGGATTGAACTGTCTCTTAGCTCTCCTGCATTGGTGAGTGGGTTCTTTACTACTAATGCCACTTGGGAAGCCCCAAAATAAGATGAGAAAGCTCTAAATTATCATAGGAAAGATAACTTTCCTAGAGATTAGGAAAGACTCTCCTAAGGGAGAGACCCTACAACTTCGATTTTTTAGAAGGCTTTAAAACAAATTAGCTTAAAATGTTAAACTGATATACCTAGCTATTTAGAGTTTGGTTATGTCCCAGGTTGAATAAAAAGTCCTGTTCACATAAGAACAACTGAAAGTAAGACATACATGATCCATTTTGAAAATAGTTGAGTTCATGTTTAAATCACAACTTGTTTGCAGAATTAAAGACTGTAGACTCAAGTGGGATCTTGGAACAAAATTCAGTTTGACAGTGCAGGATGACCAGGGAGGGAGGAACCAATGCCCGGATGGAAACATTTAACTGTAAGTAATTTTTTCTGAGCTTCTTTTGATAGGAACCGAAACATATCATGGTGCCGTAAACATGATGCCAAATCAGAATACAGCCCCATCAACAGATGCATACCTTAATTTCATTCCATGTGTAGGAATGGTCTTTGGAATGGTAGCCCCATTGTAAGCAGGGATAGGGAATGGCAGACAGGAACAGAGAGCCATTTCCCCTTCCCAGCTGACACTCTCCGGGGCTTCCTTCTGTCCTCCAACTTGCTCTTCTTGGCGTCACTCCTGCTAAGAGCTTCATCCTCTTCCTGCTTCTCTTTGTTTCTAACTTAACCTCCTTGAGGCTCAGTTTCCTCATTTGTAAAAGCCCCAGTGCCTGGACAGTGGTAGGAATTTAGGAAACGTTGATTTCCCTGTTTACTATCCACTTAAGTGGTGATATTATAATAGCAAAATGGAGGAAAATAAGACAGGAAGCTGATTCTCCAATAGATTTCTCCTTTAATATTCCTGAGGTCCCTCATGGAAGAAGCCTAGTCTCTACTTCACCCTTTCACTCTTCCTTCTTGCTCTCCAGCGGCCCTGATATTCAGGAGGGTCACTGGAATGGAGTGTTCCTCTGAAATGTAGATGCATGTTTTCCTCTAGATCTCTGTATTCTCTAATCCCACTTTGTATCCTCACCGCCGCTGCCCTCCTTGTCTTTCTATAGAATGCTAAAATTGTGGTTGGACTTGGCAGGGAAGCTTTCACTTTTTCTTAGTATTCTTGGAAGCACCAACTCCTAGGCTAACTTCAAAAAAGATTTTAAATTTTTTAGAGGAAAAGTAAGGCTTAAAATTTTTGGAAAGAGGGCAAGTGTAGGGAGTCAAGCTTGAGGAATGTCCACAGATGGTAATGGCAGAAAGTTGAAGCAGGTAGATCACCCTGAGGTGCTCAGAGCAGAGGGTCTGGAAGGTGAACCTCACTGAGAAGGCTCTGAGGAGCAGACACACTTCCCTGGAGCCCGTGGGCCTTTTTTTTTTTTTTTTTTTTCCCAGGACTTTGCTTCTTTGAATGTTCTGAGATTGCTCTCTGGAATCCTTACTGCTGCCGCTGGGTAGTTGGGGTGAAAAGTGAGAAAAAAGTCAGTGGTCCCACTAAAGTACTCTGAATTAATGTTCTCCCAGTGTGCTTATTTGGAGAAGGAAATGGCAACCCACTCCAGTGTTCTTGCCTGGAGAATCCCAGGGACGGGGGAGCCTGGTGGGCCGCCATCTATGGGGTCGCACAGAGTTGGACACGACTGAAACAACTTAGCAGCAGTGTGATTATTACACTGTTATATGGTACCCCTTGGCAAACCACTTCAATATTCATGCTTGAGAGCCCCATCAACAGTATGATAAGGCAAAAAGATATGACACGAAAGATGAACTCCCCAGGTCGGTAGGTGCCCAATATGCTACTGGAGAAGAGTGGATAAATAGCTCCAGAAAGAATGAAGAGATGGAGCCAAAGCAAAAACAATGCCCAGTTGTGGATACGACTGGTGATGGAAGTAAAGTCCGATACTGTAAAGAATATTGCATAAGAACCTGGAATGTTAGGTCCATGAATTAAGGGAAATTGAAAGTGGTCAAAAAGGAGATGTCAAGACTGAACATCGACATTTTAGGAATCAGTGAACTAAAATGGACTGGAATGGGCAAATTTAATTCAGATGACCACTATATCTACTACTGTGGGCAAGAATCCCTCAGAAGAAATGGAGTAGCCCTCAGAGTCAACAAAAGAGCCTGAAATGCAGTACTTCGGTGCAATCTCAAAAATGACAGAATGATCTCTGTTCATTTCCAAGGCAAACCATTCAGTATCCCAGTAATCCAAGTCCATGCCCCAACCAGTAATGCTGAAGAAGCTGAAGTTGAACGCTTCTTTGAAGACCTACAAGACCTTCTAGAACTAACACCAAAAAAAGATGTCCTTTTCATCACAGGGGACTGGAATACAAAGGTAGGAAGTCAAGAGATACCTGGAGTAACGGGAAAGTTTGGCCTTGGAGTACAAAATGAAGCAGGGCAAAGACTAACAGTTTTGCCAAGAGAATGAACTATTCATAGCAAACACACACTTCCAACAACACAAGAGAAGACTTTACACATGGACATCACCAGATGGTCAATAATGAAATCAGATTGGTTATATTCTTTGCAACCAAAGATGGAGAAGCTCTATACAGTCAGCAAAAACAAGACCAGGAGCTGACTGTGGCTCAGATCATGAACACCTTATTGCCAAATTCAGGCTTAAATTGAAGAAAAGTAGGGAAAACCACTAGACCATTCAGATATGATCTAAATCAAATCCCTTATGATTATACAGTGGAAGTGAGAAATAGATTCAAGGGATTAGATCTGATAGATAGAGTGCCTGAAGAAATATGGATGGAGGTTTGTGACATTGTACAGGAGGCAGTGATCAAGACCATCCCCAAGAAAAATCAATGCAAAAAGACAAAATGGTTGTCTGAGGAGGCCTTACAAACAGCTGAGAAAAGAAGAGAAGCTAAAGGCAAAGGAGAAAAGGAAAAATATACTCGTCTGAATGCAGAGTTCCAAAGAATATCAAGGAGAGATAAGAAAGCCTTCCTCAGCAATCAATGCAAAGAAATAGAGGAAAACAACAGAATGGGAAAGACTAGAGATCTCTTCAAGAAAATTAGAGATACCAAGGGATATTTCATGCAAAGATGGGCTCAATAAAGAACAGAAATGGTATGGACCTAAAAAAAGCAGAAGATATTAAGATGAGGTGGCAAGAATACACAGAAGAACTGTACAAAAAAGATCTTCATGACCCAGATAACCATGATGGTTGATTACTCACCTAGAGCCAGACATCCTGGAATGTGAAGTCAAGTGGGTCTTATGAAGCATCACTATGAACAAAGTTAGTGGAGGTGATGGAATTCCAGTTGAACTATTTCAAATCCTAAAAGATGTGTGAAAGTGCTGCACTCAATATGCCAGCAAATTTGGAAAACTCAGCAATGGCCACTGGACTGGAAAAGGTCAGTTTTTATTCCAATCACAAAGAAAGGCAATGCCAAAATGTTCAAATTGCTGCACAATTGCATTCATCTCACATGCTAGCAAAGTAATGATCAAAATTCTTCTAACCAGGCTTCAACAACAGTACATGAAGCATGAACTTCCACATGTTCATGGTGGATTTAGAAAAGGCAGAGGGATGAGAGATCAAATCGCCAACATCTGTTGGTTCATAGAAAAACAAGAGAGTTCCAGAAAAACATCTACTTCTGCTTTACTGACTATGCCAAAGCCTTTGACTGTATGGATCACAACAAACTATGGAAAATTATCAAGAGATGGGAGTACCAGACCACCTGGCCTGCCTCCTGAGAAATCTGTATGCAGATGAAGAAACAACAGTTAGAACTGGACATGGAACAATAGACTGGTTCCAAACTGGGAAAGGAGTACGTCAAGAATATATATTGTCACCCTGCTTATTCAACTTATATGCAGAGTACATCATGTGAAATGCTGAGCTGGATGAAGCACAAGCTGGAATCAAGATTGCCAGGGGAAATATCAATAACCTCAGATACACAGATGACACCACTCTTATGGCAGAAAGTGAAGAGTAACTAAAGAGCTTCTTGATGAAGGTGAAAGAAGAGAGTGAGAGAGTTGGCTTAAAACTCAACATTCAAAAATTAAAGATCATGGTATCTGGTCCCATCATGGCAAATAGATGGGGAAACAATGGAAACAGGACAGACTTTATTTTGGGGGGCTCCAAAATCACTGCAGATGGTGACTGCAGCCATGAAATTAAAAGACGCTTATTCCTTGGAAGAAAAGCTATGACCAATCTAGATAACATATTAAAAAGTAGAGACATTACTTTGCCAACAAAGGTCCATCTAGTCAAAGCTGTGGTTTTTCTAGTAGTCATGTATGGTTGTGAGAGTTGGATTATAAAGGAAGTTGAGTGCTGATGAATTGATATTTTTGAACTGTGGTGTTAGAGAAGACTCTTGAGAGTTCCTTAGACTGCAGGAAGATCCAACCAGTCAATCCTAAAGGAAATCAGTCCTGAATATTCACTGGAATTACTGATGCTGAAGCCAAAACTCCAATACTTTGGCCACCTGATGCAACGAGCTGACTCATTTGAAAAGACCTGGATGCTGGGAAAGATTGAAGGCAGGAGGAGACGGGGACGACAGAGGATGAGATGGCTGGATGGCATCACTGACTCGATGGACATGAGTTTGAGCAAGCTCCAGGAGTTGGTGATGGACAGGGAAGCCTGGTGTGCTGCAGTCCATGGGTCACAAGGAGTCAGACACGAGTGAGCGACTAAACTGAACTGAGTGTGGCATGTTATGCCTCTGGTTCCTTGTCAGCTACCACTTAGAGCCTATTTCTCTGGGAGAATGTTTCATGTGCGCTCCAAACAACCAGGTTGAAGCCAAACACAAGGAATCAAACATTGGGAATAAAAGCTGTTCAAAAGTTAAGTCCTACTGATAATGCAGTCAATTATCCAGATTTTTCTAGATGACCAGATGGTGTCATGCTAACAAGTAACATCTAATGGGATAAAAGGTTTCAGATGTTTGCAAGTCAACATCCAATAGCTAGCAAAGTGCCATCCCAGGTCATGACTTGACTAAGTCAGCCTACTGTAATATCTAAAATCATAAAAAATAAGTTATCTCTTATTTAAAGGAGATAAACTTTATTTGATTGTAGATATGGCTGTTTTGAGAAATATAGCTGGCTTAGGCTTCCTTGGTAGTTTATACCAGCAATAAATCTTTCCTGATGTTCTCAGTCTTAGTATTTTCAATTTAATTGGCTGCACTTAAATTGTCTGATCTTGAAAAACAATAGGAAAGTGCATTAAGATGAGTGCAATCAAATACAAATGGTTCAAAGTTACATTAAAAAGGGGGAGCAATCCATATATCACTCCATTTAATGTACTGTGCTCAATGTCAATGGCTGAATAGAAAGAGTAATTATAGTCATTAAAAAAAATGTGTTTCCAGAGAATATTTAATGACTTGAGAATAGGCTGCCATCATATTGAGTGGAAAAAAGCAGATCACAAAACTGTACCTTGGAGTGATCCCAATTTTATAAAATAACTGACTATATGTACAAACATTTGCACAATATAAGTATGTGCATATATACATACAAACAAAGAAAATTAAAAGAGTTGATGTATGGCAAAACCAATACAATATTGTAAAGTAATTAACCTCCAATTAAAATAAATAAATTTATATTAAAAAAAGACGAATTCAATAAAGACAAAGATTAGCAGTGGTAATCAGGTGGTGGGATTAGGTATAATTTTAATTTTCTTCTTTGTGTTTTTTTTCCTGTATATTCTATAATAGACAACTTTTATTTTTATAGAAATGTTTTTAAAGAAAAAACACTGTAGGACAAATGAAAATGAATGTAATCTAACCCTAAGATGAAAATCCCATTGCAAAGGAAAAAAATACTTTCACGGAAGGAGAAAGGCTACTGAACAGGCAGGGGAGAAAAGAATTAAAAAGATGGTCACAGGGTCGGAAACATACACAACTTTCACGGCATCCAACCTCTGCAGAGCTGATTTTCTCTGATTTCCGGAAGGCAAGTTTCTGAACTAATCGAAAGAAAGATGGCATTTGCTCCTGAGAGGTGGCCCATCCGGCATTACATTTGTGAGCAATATTTGTTTCAGGGTTGCTGACTGTACAGGCTGCCTATGGACCACTTTTTGGGCAGCTCTCCTGAGCTGGTTTTGTGAGGTGCTGCCCTAGGCTTTCCTGGTTTCCTCGGTGCACCAACAGGCACGCTGGAAGACCCGAGTCTGATTCTGTCCGGATCCACGGCCGTCAACCTCCTTTCAGCCTGGACTGGCCTCCAGACTTGATAGTTGTTCCACATTAACCTGCAGTCAGGTCTCCCTTTTTTGTTCGCAGATATTTCCTTTTTCAGCTTATTTAGATTCTCAGCTTTCACCCTGAGATCCAGACGCTAGCCACACGGTGACATTGCTCTGAAGTTGCCCCAAATGCTGATCCCTAAAAAGAAATGTGCACCTCTCCTGTCTGGGCCTGCCAGTCACACCCAGTAAAGTCGTACTTTTATGTCAAGTCTGGCTTTTCAAACAAGAGCAAGAAATTGAGACAAGGACAGTTTCAAGGTTGGGTTTAGAGGACTGTGCTATGCTTTTTTGGCTTGTTTCTGAGCCAAGATCTTAAAGAAAAAAAAAAAAAAAAACCAGTGTTTGCAAAGCAGCTGATAAAGTAACTACAATTATTTTGGTGAAATAATTTCTTTGAACATAATCTCTAGCATAGATTCTGTGCTCTAGGCATGAAAGTAAATCTTTGTTCCAAACACGATTTTTCAAAAGAGATAATGCATGTAGGTGCTTAGCCTGTATAGTTAGCACTTAATAATTATTAACTCCTTGTGGTTAGCTGAAACACTAGGGCTGTAAGTTGGCAGCACTGGGCTGTGGTTCCTCTGTGTTAGAGAACAATTTTAATTATGGCAGTGGTGCTTTTGATCCTAGACTAGAAATCTGTCTCAGCTGTAAGGTTTTTTTATGCTATTCACATTTTAAGCTCCTTACAGAAAGCATTTTCTCTTGGGTTGCTGTCAGTTTCTTCTTGCTTTATGTCTGTTAATATTTGCTTATATATTTAGTTGCTCCTATGTTGAGTGTATATATATATTCATATTCTTCTCTGATTAATCTTTTAATCATTATTAATGTCTTCTTTGTCTCTTGCAATTCTTTACTTTAAAATCTATTTTGTCTGATATAAGTACTGCCCTGGCTTTCTTTTGATTTCCATTTGCATGGGATAACTTTTCCCATCCCTTCACTTTCAGTTTCTGTGTGTCTTTAGATCTAAAGTGAATCTCTTGTAGGCAGCATATATACAGATCTTGTTTTTGTATCCATTCAGCCACTTGGTGTCTTTTGGTTGGATTATTTAGTCAATTTACATTAAATTGTTAATTAAAGTATTAGTAACTATTGATAAGGCTTCCCTGGTGGCTCAGAGGTTAAAGCGTCTGCCTGCAATGCAGGAGACCTGGGTTCGATCCCTGGGTGGGGAAGATCCACTGGAGAAGGCAACGGCACCCCACTCCAGTACTCTTGCCTGGAGAATCCCATGGACGGAGGAGCCTGGTGGGCTACAGTCCATGGGGTCACAAAGAGTCGGACACAACTGAGCAACTTCACTTTCACTTTCAACTATTGATATGTATGTTTTTATTGCCATTTTATTCATGTTTTGGTGTTTTATAAATAACATTTTCTCTCCAGAATATCATTTAAAAAGTTCTTGTAAGTGGGAGAGAAAGTATGATGGAGACTGTTTTTTTAGAACTGGAATTCTGTTTTTGTTTTGTTGAAGTACAGTTGATTTACATTGTCGTGCCAGTTTCTGCTATATAGCAAATTGACTCAGTTATACACATATATACTCTTTTTTTTTTTTTGCAGTATAATTGCTTTACAATGTTGTGTTAGTTTCTTCTGTACAACAAAGTGATCAGCTGTATGTATACATACATCCCCTCCCTCTTAAGCGTCCCTCCCACTCGCCCCAATTCCACTCCTCTAGGTTGTCCCAACGGAGAAGGCAATGGCACCCCACTCCAGTACTATTGCCCGGAAAATCCCATGGATGGAGGAGCCTGGTAGGCTGTATTCCATGGGGTTACTAAGAGTCGGACACAACTGAGCAACTTCCCTTTCACTTTTCACTTTCATGCATTAGAGAAGGAAATGGCAACCCACTCCAGTGTTCTTGCCTGGAGAATCTCAGGGATGGGGGAGCCTGGTGGGCTGCCGTCTGTGGGGTCGAACAGAGTCGGACATGACTGAAGCGACTTAGCAGCAGCAGAAGCAGGTTGTTCCAAAGCACCAGGCTGAGCTTCCTGTGCTATACATTAGCTTTCCACTAGCTATCTATTTTACACATGGCAGTGTACATATATCAGTACTTCACACAAATGAAGGAAGATACTGAAGTCTTCTTAATTCTGAGCCCCAATTTTTTCTTTACAAAGCAAGTCTTTGTTAGACCAGAAAATTATCTTTAAAGGATTTGGGGGAGGGGTCAAAAACCTTGCTTCTTCATCTCATTTCCCGTGTTCTTTATAGGTCCATGCATTATGGCACTAATTGTATTTCATTGTTCTATACTTAGAAGGGGCATTTTCTTCTATCTCCTGCCACTAGACGTGAAGGAAGGCAAAGCCAGATACTAACCCAGGACATGGTTTCTGGAGGGTGTATATATGTGTTTGTTTTGGTATACAAATGAAAGAAAACTGTAAATATAACTTTATTACACTGTTTTCTTTAATCATTTATTTTACATAGGCCTCTGAATCTTCTTAAATATCTTGGTCACTAGGATTATCATACCAGCTTGGTCACTAGGAATATCATACCATCTTTTAATAACTTGGTGGGTTGTTTATATAAGTTGGCTTGATCAGCACACATGTGCTTCCCTAAAACACAATTTCCCAGCTACTGAGGACCAGCTGTACAGGGCTATGGAGTTAGTGTCAGAGTTCAGCTATCAGGTTCTGCTATCTAAAACCTCATACTTTTATGGAAATAAATGCATTTTGGTACAGGATTTGATAATATTTTGACTGGTGACATATTTAAAACCTGGGCTTCCGTGGTGGCTCAGTGGTAAAGAGTCCACCTGTCAATTGATCCCTGGCTTGGGAAGATCCCCTAGAGAAGGAATGGCAACCCACTCCACTATTCTTGCCTGGGAAGTCCCATGGACAGAGGAGCCTGGTGGGCTACAGTACTGGGGTTGGATACAAAAGAGTTGGATACAACTTAGTGGCTGAACAAAAACAAAAAGAATATTTAAAACTTAGGTACCCAAGGCAAAGCAGCAACAAACAAAACTACACTACTTATAAGTCCCTAGTAGGATTGCAAACAGTCAAGGAATGATCCTTTGATCTCTATGTTTCTGTGGATAGCACCAGTTGACTTTTGAGTAGAAGGCTCCCAGAGCAAGGCCACATAACATAGATACTCGGGGATATAAAGCTTCCTTCAGGGGCGAAGTTGAAGAAGTTAGCAACTGTGAAATCTCTTTCCTGGCAAGCTCTAATCTGGGGCTAACAGCAGAGTCCCTAGTCATATTATTTTTAAAACACAGAGCAGTTAACAAAATTTAGAGTAGGTAAAGTGCACAACTGTGTGATTTTGCCTAATTCAAATGTTAACCTCTAATCTGGGTCTTGAGGGGAAAGCAGAAACATGATGAATGTTGATAATCTGTCTCCCCAAGAGTCTCTTTTTTTAAACTCAACAGGAATCAGCTAGCTTTGCCTATCTGCTCTCAGAAAGGAAAGATGGAGTTGTTAATTTGCTAAATACTTTTGGATAAATTCCCAACTTTGTTTTAGACAACTGGACCAATTATGAACTACTTGGAGAGCACTTCACAGAACAAACTGGTAGAATAAAACATCAGAGTTTTCCATTCTCATTTAGGGATTTTGGAATAGGCCCAGGAGTTAGGAGGCCTGGTGTCAATTTCCTGCAGTGTAGGGGTGGGTGTGACTTTAACAGGAAGTGTTTGAATTAGACCCAGCTTTGTAGAATACCTGTCACTTTCTAGTTGGGTGAACTTGAACTTACTTAGCTTTTGAAGCTGCAGATTTTTCATCTAGGAGGGTGCTTGGGAAGTATCAGTTGTGATTGAATCCTTACTTCACTAGGTGGTTAAGAGAACTAAAGGAATGAATTCATGAGTGGCATTTAGGACAGTGCACGGCTCAAATGTAGCATATGGTCAATAAGGGGTAATTATTTTTCCTATTACTAGCTGACGGCTTTGCACAAGTCATTTTATCTGTATTAATCTCTCTTTCCTCTACCTGAAACACATTTCATGGAGTTTTGGGGATGAGAATTAATGGAAAGAATTTATGAAAGTGCCTGGCTCATAGTAGGTCCTTAATATAATGAAGAAAAAAGACAAATGGAATTTGCCCCTGGGTATCTGGGGTGCTCAGATCTTCTAAACAAGGAGTTTTGGATCGTTCACTCTTTGTTCAGTCCTTCGGTTATCACTACTCAAAAGTGGAGATGGAATGCAAAGATTCGACCAAGAAAAGGAAGATCCACCACATGTGTGGACAGTAAGTGAAGCCACTCAGAGTGAGTGGATTAGGAAGCTGGCCTTAAAGGCTTTAGTTTAGTTATTTAGCAGGGCCTAGCAGAAGTAGCTTTCAGTCTAAACATGTCAAATAAGTAGGAGAAAAGAAAATATCATTGTTCTTTTGGTAGTTTCTACAGTTTCATTAGGAGCACAGGCTGAGCATATAGCAGGCAACAAATGAATGTTTGTTGATGACACACACTATTGGTCGTACACCCAGTGGTTATTCTTTTTTTCCCCTTGGTGATAGAAACCTGGTTTTGATCAGGCAACAAAAGGCCCAGCCTGAGAAAAGTGACTCATGGTTAGTCTAAATCAATCACAGCAATTGTATTCTTTCCCAGTGATTGGTCTAGAAGTGGTCATGTGACACAGTTCTGGCCAATAAGACATAAAGAAGACATCTATTGACTATTTCTGGGAGATGTTTTTTCTTCTGAAAAGATAAATATTCATCAGGAGATGAATATTTTTTTAAAAAATTTTGCCCTCATCCTATTGAGGCAGCAGTAGAGGCAGACTTTGAGGGGAAATTTTGCCAATACAGTGAGAATGGCAATGCAGAAAGATGGGAGGAGCCTGACTGCTTCATGGTATCTTTGAGTTAAAAACCAGCCCCAAGGCCAACACACTTCTTAAGTAAATATTAATAACATGTGTTCTTATGGTTTTGTTGTTGTTGTTCAGTCACCTAGTTGTGTCTGACTCTTAGCGGCTCCGTGGACTATAGCATGGTCTCCCTGTCCTTCACCATCTCCAGGAATTTTCCCAAGTTCATGTTCATTGCATCAGTGATGCTGTCCAGCCATCTCATCCTCTGATGTCCTCTTCTCATTCTGCCCTTGATCTTTCCCAGCATCAGTGACTTGTCCAATGAGTCGTCTGTTAGCATCAGATGACCAAAATCCTGGAGCTTTAGCTTCAGCATCAGTCCTTCCAGTGAATATTCAGGGTTGATCTCCCTTAAGATTGACTGGTTTGATCTCCTTGCTGTCCAAGGGACTTTCAGGAGTCTTCTCCAGCACCACAGTTTGAAGGCATCAGTTCTTTGGTGTTCTGCCTTTTTCACGGTCCAGCGCTCACAACTGTTCATGACCATTGGGAAGACCACAGCCTTGACTATATGGACCTTTGCCGGCAGAGTAATGTCTTTGCTTTTCAATACACTGTCTAGGTTTGTCATTGCTTTCCTGCCAAGAAGCAATCATCCTCTTTTTTCATGGCTGTAGTCATCATCCACAGTGATTTTGGAGCCCAAGAAGAGGAAATCTGTCACTACTTCCACCTTTTCCCCTTCTATTTGCCATGTAGTAATGGGGCCAAATGCCATGATCTTAGTTTTTTTAAATATTTAGTCTTAAGCTGGCCCTTTAACTCTCCTCCTTCACCCTCATCAAGAGGCTCTTTAGTTCCTCTTCACTTTCTGCCATTAGAGTGGTGTTATCTGCTCAGTTGGTAAAGAATCTCATGGTTTAAGCCACTGTTAACCAAGTTGTCTGTTAATTAGGATTAACCCTGGTAATAATAATAATGAGAACACTTAGGGTCCTTACTATGTGCTAGGAACTTACTAAGTGCTTTGTATGTATTCCTTTAATCCTCACGATAACCCTAAAAGATAGTTATTATTATTATTATCATCCCTATTTTATATCTGAGGAAATAGAGGCACAAAAATATTAACTTGCCCAGTGCTACAAATAGAGTAAATTGCAGAGTTAGCATTTACATCTAGTTATTTGGTTCTACCGACTACTATATTAAGCTGTGTCAATGTAGTTCAAATATTTATATAAAACATATAAAAGTTGTCAGATTGAATTGCCTTTTGTTGGCCAGAGAGCAAAAAGAAAACACATGAATAATAATTTATTAATATAATATTAGGAATGTAATAGCCAAGAGCCTATATAATGGCTATTACATACATCTACTAAATAAACATACTTTTTCCTATATCTTCAAAAATATGTACAAATGTAACCAATGTACGATGTATCAGGAAGCATGTCGTGAAAATGTTATTGTATGGGGGAATGGTTCACTAATGAACAAATAATTTGAAATGGTCCAAAAATTAAAATCATAAAAATTAAAAGACTGGATTTCACTCAGTAACTATGCAGAGTCCTGAGATGAAAAATTGAGGAATCTATCATTGCTTCAGCAAGTGATACTCCTAAGTGAAATAGTACAAGCTTGGAAAGAGCTATTTATACATCTTTTTGAAAGGATTTGTACTGAAAATGTACTTCAAATTCATTTACTTACAAGGTGATTTTTCATGAATAAAGCTAATAATAAGGTATCCTAATAATAAATCTTGGGCTTCCCTGGTGGTTCAGTGGTGAAGAATCTGCCTGTAATGCAGGAGATAAAGAGAATGTGGATTCGATCCCTGGTTCGGGAATATGCCCTATAGGACGGCATGGCAACTCACTCCAGTATTCTTGGCTGCAAAATCCCATGGATAGAGGAGCCTGGCAGGATACAATCCATAAGGTCACAAATAGTCATTCATGACTGAAGCAACTGAGCTTGCACACACACACGATAATAAATCTAACATGAAAATGAGACTTTTTCTCCTCTGCCTCCTCTTTTTCACTCAAAGTAATGATATAGAGACTTCCTGGTGGTCCAGTGGTTAAAACTTTGCCTTCCAATGCAGGGGGTGCAGGTTCAATCCCTGGTCAGGGAGTTAAGATCCCACATGCCTTGTAGCCAAAAAACCAAAACCAGAAACAATATTGGAACAAATTCAATAAAGACTTTAAAAATGTTCCACATTAAAAAAATCTGAAAAAACGCTTATAGGAATTAGGAAGGAAAGAATTGCCGTTTGCTATCTTTGTATACATGTTGAAATGGGATTCTAAAGAGAAGAGAACAAATGAATTGGAGTATTAGTTCCAATGTTTGTTGTGACAAGTAATAGAAAATCCAAATCAAAATGACTTAAACCATGAAGAAAACTAATTATCTCACTAAAAGACATGATGTAGGGACAAATATAGACCTTATATTATAGAATTGTATTGAAAGAAAAAAGAATGAGTTCCTGTAAAATCCTTGGAGGAGGGCACATAGCTATCATTCAATAAATATTAGTTACCATTATCTCATTGGCTAGATTACACAAGAACATGTCTGTACCAATCACTGAAAAAGGGAATGGCATTTTCATGATTATCTTAAATTCATCTTTTTTTTTTTTTTCTTGAGCTGGTGAGCTAGGGATGGGGTCACCTTGTTGACAGAACCCTGAATAATCAGGATTCTGTCAACAAAGAAGTAGGAAAATGGCTGCTGTTTGAGAACAAATAGTGCCAATACAACTGTGTTTAATGCTACTGGGTAGAAGACCTTTTAAAATGCTGTATTATGTTTAGGTGTATTGACTGTCTGAGGGGTCCAGGAAACCAATAAGACCAGTGTAAAATTAGAAGAGGCCCTATTGACTTAGGTACTGTGCATGTGTGTGGGGTGGTCAGTTGCTCATTTACATCTGACCCCTGGCGACCCCCATGGACTGTAATCCACCAGACGCCTCCATCCTTGGAATTTTCCAGGCAAGAATACTGGAGTGGGTTGCCATTTCCTGCTCCAGACTTAAGTACTGACCCACCCCTAAAATATGGGAGTTCACATTGTGAAAATTCATATGAGAGTTCAATTTGTGAAAATTCATGTTCACAAATTAGGCTCCTTTGTTAATTTGGTTTGGAATGACCAGAGTAAGTCTAGATTTGGAAGCGGGCAGAAAATGCACCACTCAAAACCTATATATTTGTCATATCAAGGGACTGCCCCTAAACTGACTTAACAAGTTGGAGATCTTAGCCTCTTTCCCCCAACAATGACAGTCTCTAACCACATGTGGCATTTGGCTAAACTTAGTCTCTTGCATCGGAGAAGGCAACGGCAACCCACTCCAGTACTCCTGCCTGGAAAATTCCATGGATGGAGGAGCCTGGTAGGCTGCAGTCCATGGGGTCGATAAGAGTCGGACACAACTGAGTGACTTCACTTTCACTTTTATGCTTTGGAGGAGGAAATGGCAACCCACTCCACTGTTCTTGCCTGGAGAATCCCAGGGACGGCAGGGCCTGGTGGGCTGCTGTCTATGGGGTCACACAGTAGACACGACTGAAGCGACTTAGCAGCAGCAGCAGCAGTCTCTTGCATTATTCCAGTCCTTTGTGCTGATCCCAAAGGCCATTCTTATTATCCCATTATTCAACACTCACCTTTATAGTTGCTTAGTTTAGAAGCAAAAAGAGGGAAGAGCCTTCTACTCAGGGACTTTTGTTACAAGGAAGGGAAATCTACTTAAGTTGGTTCAAGTAAGCTCATTGAGGGATATTACCTTAAAATACAAATAACCTTCATGAAGTCCAAATGTCACCAGACTCCACAAAAACTTTGGGAAAGTGAAACTCAGGCTACTCTCTATCCTTTTGGGACCCTGTGGTAACTTACACTAATCTTTTTGTATAGGCCCAAAATGGCACCTGGTGTTAACTGTATACTATTTAGCATAGTCTCTCAGTTCAGTTTCTCTCCGCTGACTCAGTCTCTGGTCCTAATTTTAAATTCCTGAGACATAAATTTGATTAGTTTAATTTACCAAACCAGGTGCTGATTATCATGGAGATGAATTTGTGACTCCATATGTAAATATACTCTATTGTAAATGGATGGAAAGTGAATTATTCAGGATATGTGACAGATTATGATAGATTAAGCACTGAATTGAGAGCTTAGAAACCCAAGTTCTAATTCTGATTAAGTCACTAACTGTTTGTATCATCTTACTTCTGCAAAAGATGAAATCGAAATAGGTGTTCTCTGATGTTCTTCTTACCCTAATATTCTGTAAGCTGTCATCTCATAATCTGTGACATAAATCCTGAAGTTATCAATTTTTTACATTGACTATGTTGTACCGGGGCTTCCCTGGTGGCTCAGAAGGTAAAGAATCTGCCTGCATTGCAGAAGACCTGGGTTTGATCCCTGGGTTGGGAAGATCCCCTGGAGAAGGAAACAGCAACCCACTTCAGTATTATTGCCTAGAAAATCCCATGGACAGAGGAGCCTGGTGGGCTACAGTCCATCAGGTCACAAAGAGTTAGATACAACTGAGCGACTAACACACACACACACACACACACACACACACACACACACACTGTATCTAGATTGATTCCTTATACCTAGATTGATTCCAGTTCAAGAACTTTAAACTTATTAAAGATGTTTTACACAACCTGCTCTGAAGTGCTTACTTCTAGGAGTACTTTCAATTCAGTTCATCTCTGAGACCTGAATTTTTATTTACAGCCAATTTAGAAGATGCTAGAGAAGTTATCGGAGAAGGCAATGGCAACCCACTCCAGTACTCTTGCCTGGCAAATCCCATGGACAGAGGAGCCTGCTGGGCTGCAGTCCGTGGGGTCGCTAGGAGTCGAACATGACTGAGCGACTTCACTTTCACTTTTCACTTTCATGCATTGAAGAAGGAAATGGCAACCCACTCTAGTGTTCTTGCCTGGAGAATCCCAGGGACGGGGTAGCCTGGTGGGCTGCCGTCTATGGGGTCACTCAGAGTCGGACACGACTGAAGCGACTTAGCAGCAGAGCAGCAGAGAAGTTATATCAGAAGAAAATCCAGGACTTCTGGATGAGGGTACATTGAGTAAGATGCACCGTAGGAGTCTATTAGAGTGTTCATTGTTATTTTGTTAATGAATAAATAGTAAATGTTCAATATTTATATCTTGCTAAATCTATAAGAACTTATGAACATACTCATTACTGGTATTGCCATATTTAATAAGATTCATTGTAACCAGTTCAACATTGTGCCTACCTGGATGCTATTTTGAACATAGAAATAGTTCTTTTTTTTTTTTTGAACAATAGAAATAGTTTGAACATAGAAATAGTTTTTTTCATATTAAAATAGGGTTAAAATTGAATGGCTTACTAGAATTCTCTGCTTCTACAATAACACAGGATTAAGAAACATGTGGATGGAATTATAAAAGGTTTAAAGCAGAAAAAAATTCATATGTTTAATTGTAAGTGGAGAATTTCAAGCTAGACAGGGTGCCTCATGAGGGGGTGATGCGCATGGAAACCACGTTTGTAACAGTCACAGGAGAAAGGTTAAGAGCTGCTTGGACTGTCTTCATGTAGGAGAAGATGGCATTTCTTTCTCCAGTGGGAAGTCTGGGTGGGAAAGCAGTATAGGCTAGTGGAGACACGTGAGGGCCCAGGAGTGAGACATCATCCTGGGCGTGTCCCTACATCTCTGTGCTTTGGCTCCCTGTCTTCATTAGGCTGTCCAGAAGTAGACCCAGTTTCAATGCAAATATTGGTAGGTGATCTTCAGAAAACACTGGTAGGGTGATGAGGAAGTGAGCAGATGAAGGGAAGATGGCCAAGGAAAACGGAGTTATCAAGTGTGTTACTACTGTGGGACCAGAGCTTCGCCCCACTGGGGAACTCTGAGAACCAATGTAGACCACCCACTGCAGAGCCAAGCCACTTGAGGAGTGGTCCTCTTGACCATTGGTTGAAAGATACTTCTAAGGCGGTGTTAATTCTCTGGCACTTCTGGCCAAATATAGTCCAGGAAACTCAGCTCTGGCCCAGAGATGCAGGTGTGGGGACAAGGGAGTCTGCCAGCTTGCACCAAAATGAGGAGTCTGGAGTGGATGGGCAAGCACAGGCAGCATCTGCTACAGTCTTCACCTAGAAGACAGAAGTGATGATTGTATTTACCAGAGAAGGTACTTATGAAGATTAAATAGTTCATGCCAAGCTCTTAGTATAGTCAGTTCAGTTCAGTACTCAGTCATGTCCGACTCTTTGCGACCCCATGAATCACAGCACACCAAGCCTCCCTGTCCATCAGCAACTCCCGGAGTTCACTCAAACTCATGTCCATCAAGTCAGTGATGCTATCCAGCCATCCCATCCTCTGTCATCCCCTTCTCCTCCTACCCCCAATCCCTCCCAGCATCAGGGTCTTTTCCAATGAGTCAACTCTTCGCATGAGGTGGCCAAAGTATTGGAGTTTCAACTTCAGCATCAGTCCTTCCAATGAACACCCAGGACTGATCTCCTTTAGGATGGACTGGTTGGATCTCCTTGCAGTCCAAGGGACCCTCAAGAGTCTTCTCCAACACCACAGTTCAAAAACATCAATTCTTCAGCGCTCAGCTTTCTTCACAGTCCAACTCTCACATCCCTACATGATCACTGGAAAAACCATAGCCTTGACTAGACAGACCTTGTTGGCAAAATAATATCTCTGCTTTTAAATATGCTATCTAGGTTGGTCATAACTTTCCTTCCAAGGAGTAAGCGTCATTTAATTTCATGGCTGCAATCACCATCTGCAGTGATTTTGGAGCCCAAAAAAGTAAAGTCTGACACGGTTTCCACTGTGTTCCCATCTATTTCCCATGAAGTGATGGGACCAGATGCCATGATCTTCGTTTTCTGACTGTTGAGCTTTAAGCCAACTTTTTCACTCTCCACTTTCACTTTCATCAAGAGGCTTTTGAGTTCCTCTTCACTTTCTGCCATAAGGGTGGTATCATCTGCATATCTGAGGTTATTAATATTTCTCCTGGCAGTCTTGATTCTGGCATGTGCTTCTTGCAGCCCAGCGTTTCTCCTGATGTACTCTGCATATAAGTTAAATAAGCAGGGTGACAATATATAGCCTTGACGTACTCCTTTTCCTATTTGGAACCATCCTGTTGTTCCATGTCCAGTTCTGACTTTCCTATTTGGAACCAGTCTGTTGTTGCATGTCCAGTTCTGACTGTTGCTTCCTGACCTGCACATAGGTTTCTCAAGAGGCAGGTCAGGTGGTCTGGTATTCCCATCTCTTGAAGAATTTTCCACAGTTTATTGTGATCCACACAGTCAAAGGCTTTGGCATAGTCAATAAAGCAGAAATAGATGTTTTTCTGAAACTCTCTTGCTTTTTCAATGATCCAGCGGATTTTGGCAATTTTATCTCTGGTTCCTCTGCCTTTTCTGAAACCAGCTTGAACATCTGAAGTTCACGGTTCACGTACTGCTGAAGCCTGGCTTGGAGACTTTTGAGCATTACTTTACTAGTGTGTGAGATGAGTATAGTACTTGGCATATACTAAGCATTCAAGGTTTCCCAGGTGGCGCTAGTAGTAAAGAACCTGCCAGCCAATGCAAGACATGTAAGAGACATAGGTTCGATCCCTGGGTCGGGAAGATCCCCTGGAGAGGGAAATGGCAACCCACTTCCCTGTTCTTGCCTGGAGAATCCCATGGACAGAAGAGCCTGGTGGGCTATAGTTCAGTGGATCACAAAGAGCTGGACATGACTGAAGCAACTTAGCATGCACGCAATGTTACTTTATTTAATTTTTAAATATTATTAAAATCAGATCAATTTGTTTGATGAAAAGTGATGAAGAATCTGCCTGCCAATGCAGGAGATGTGGGTTTGATCCCTGGGTGGGGAAGATTCCCTGGAGAAGGAAATGGCAACCCACTCCAGTATTTTTGCCTGGGAAATCCCATGGACAGAAAGGAGTCTGGTGGGCTACAGTCCAAGGGGTCGCAAAGAGTCAGACACCACTTAGTGAATGGGCAGGCAGGCAGAGATGCCAAGCAGCAAGCTGTCTGGTGATAACACTTTGCTAGGTCAAGGGAGGAGAGGAGCAGAAGCTGCCCATTGTCAGTGATCTGGGAAAGCAAAGCATCCTTGCCCTACGTGAGAGGCCGGGCCCAGGGCCTCTGTGGTGTTCTCCTACTCTGAGTTTCCGTGGTTACTCAGATCTGAGCGGCTGCAGCAAACATATCTTACGCCCTTGGCGTGCACCCTCAGCTCACACAATTTCTGCTGTAGCTGTGCTGGACAGGCCCCGTTGTTGCTCCTGGGGGCCCATCCTGAGCACCTGTTACAGCACCTCTCAGCTCCCAGTCTTGGGGTTTCTTCAAGACAGGGTAGATTGGATGTGGAGGGGAGTTAGTGCCCCTGAGGGAGGGGATTTTAAAGGAAGACCCAGTTTTTACCTTCTGTCGGATGGTGGGACCCGGGGAGAGGTGGTAGAACAAATGAAGTTAAAATATACTTGCTAAGTTAGAGCTCCGTTTGAGGTGCTCTGAGTGGAGCTGGGGTGGAGTGGGGATGTTTGAGAGAGGGGAGCTGAACTGTGAAGGAATTCAGGCATCAGCGAAACAGGCAGAGAGAAGGTGGGGGTGGGTTGCATTTGGAGAGGCCAGGAGGAGCACAGGTGAGGTGGAGGGAGGGTAGGGCCTGGAGTACAGGGAGCAGGGAACCACAGGACATGGAAGAGAAATATAACCCAGGTCCTATGACAAGGAGATGTCCTGCAGGCACGGGACGCCTCTGAGACTTTTAATTAGGAGAGGGACTGGACCAGGTCCGTGCTTTGCTGCGTTTGCTCTAGGGGCAGTAGGAAGAGTAGACCTGAGAGAGGAGATGTTAGACAGGCAGTTCCAGCAACGGGGAAGACAGATAAGGACAGCTTGACCCAGGGCCACGGAGCAAGTGCGGGCTGAAGCGATTTGCATCATCAGTCCTTTTAAAGGACAGAAATAAGGAGGCGAAGGAAGTGAACAGAGGGAAGCAGCAGAGGGTTAGAGGCCACAGGAAAGCGTTTAAGAATAACTGCCATGTCAGTTGCTTCCTCAGATGGTTTGCAGATGAAACAAGCCTTTCCCCCAACCACCGCCCTTGACATGGGCCCTGGAAGGACAGCTCTGCATCTTCCTTCTAAATCCGCTACTAACTTACACCTGGATTCATTTCTGGAAGCTTTTAGTTCAAATAAACCAACATCAGTATCTTGTTCAAAGGTCTTTGGATTGAGTATCAGATTCCTTGGTTGTTTCTTGGCGTGTGGGGCCCTTTCCTACATGGTACGGAAAGATGCCTTGGGACAACATGTGTTGGAATGTGAGGGAAATAATGTGCACTGACGCCAGCATTTGCAAGCATGATGAATGGGTTGACGAAAGACTCTTTCCAAGTTCATCCTTCTCCTTGGAGATTGGGTAAAATACCAGGTGCAGTATAAATAGAGTCCTTTAGGGAAAAGGGCTTCCCTGCTGGCTTAGAGGGTAAAGCGTCTGCCTGCAATGCGAGAGACCTGAGTTCAGTCCCTGAGTTGGGAAGATCTTCTGGAGAAAGAAAGGGCAACCCACTCCAGTACTCTTGCCTGGAAAATCCCATAGATGGAGGAGCCTGGGAGGCTGCAGTCCATGGGGTCGCAAAGAGCGACTTCACTTCACTTTAGGGAAAAGTCAGGGAAGGGGGTCTCTCCATTACAGATGAGCTAAAAATTGATAAGTACTCCCTGCAATTATGCAAAGACTAAAGGACAAGGCAAGGGAGAGTTCTTTGCATGTGTGATCCATAGAACCCCAGAAACCCATATGTAACAGTTTATGATTAGAAGAGAGCAGAGACATCAACCCTTGGCAGCATCTTTGTGATACATTCCAGAGCAATACCGTTGCATTTTATTCTTAATGAAAAATGACATTATGCAGTAAAGGGAAACTTGTCTCAGTAATCCACTGATTTGTGTTTAATGATAGTAACTTCATTCTTGGATCTTGCCATCCCCAGTTTTCTTAGATTGCACTATTTTATCTCCAGATGTGCTCAACATCTTGAAAATTACAGCAAGTAAACTGAACGTGTAATACTTGAATACCACTTTGTAATACGTGCTTGCTTATTATGATGTAAAAAATATTATTTTTATGTATCTTAAAAATTGTGCATTTGATGTAGAATATTATGGTCTGTTGCCCTGGTGGGTCTTCAAGTCACTGCTGGCTCTGGTTCTGCTAGTTAATTCTGCAGGGCTTCTGGCCCTGTTTTCTAAACTGGGGTACTCAGTGCATTTGGGGGTTGGTATATGGTAACTCAGTGGTAAAGAATCTGCCTGCAGTACAAGGGCCTCAGGAGACGTGAGTTTGATCCCTGGGTTGGAAAGATCCCTTGCAGGAGGGCATGGCAACCCACTCCAGTATTCTTGCTTGGAGAATCCCATGGACAGAGGAACCCTGGTGGGCTACAGTCCATGAGGTTGCAAAATTGTCGGACACAACTGAAGTGACTTAGCACACACACAGGCAAAATTAAGCAGTAAAAATGACACATTGGTTCTCTATGAGGACGTAGATGGAGGATGGGGGTGGGTAGGTGGGAGGCGGGTCCAAGAGGGAGGGGATATGTGTATAATATAGCTTGTTCACTTCATTGTACAGCAGAAAGTAACATAGCATTGTAAAGCAATTATAGTAGTACTAGTTAGTTGCTTAATCATGTCTGACTCTGAGACCCCATGGACTGTAGCCCACCAGGCTCCTTTGTCCATGGGATTTTCCAGGCAAGAATACTGGAGTGGGCTGCCACTTCTTTCTCCAGGGGATTTCCCCACCCAGGAATCAGACTGGTTATACTCCAATTTAAAAAAAGCAAAAGCCAAAGCCAAAACAAAACAAAACAGCACATCTTCTTGAAGTATGTTTATTTGACCCAAATTGAAAGAATACAGATACATTAAGGAACAGATGTAAAATGCGTTTCTGTTTCAAAAATGGCATGAGATCATGAAGAAACTTCGTATCTAGAACTAATGCTCAAAAACACCTTCTGGCCCTCTAAACTCTGTACTGCCTCACTTCCGCCCCCATGTTTGCTCACACTCTGCTCTTGTTACAGGTGCTGCAGAGGAGGAACAGTATTAAAGGTCTAGTCTTGGAAAGATGCTGGGACTGGAGTCAGATTAGCCTTGTCTTGTCTACTTAGTAACCATGTTGCCAAAAGCAGGGGCTTTTATTAACTGTTCTGTCTTACTTTTCTATTATAGAATGGAGGTATCTTTCCCTATTCCATAAGGTTGCTAAGATTGAAAAGTAATTTGATTACTAGTATCAAACTGAATTTTTGTCTTTAGTGAACTGAATATAAACTTAAAAATCATTTCATTTAGAAAGCAGGCTTTTTGAAAACTGGGCCTCAGGTTTTCTGTGTGCTGCTCTGTAATTTTTACCTTGGTTTATTTCATAATAATGTTGTGGGCTCTTTTGACACAAAAACCCTTTGCATATTAAATACAGTGAAAGATTTTTTTTTCCCTTCCACAAAGAAATACATCTCAATGCTCACTCCTTCAGTTCATTCTGCTGTCTGTTCAAACGTCACCTCATTGGAGCAGCCTTCTGTGACGAACATATCTGTCCCTACACACCCCCCCGCCTTGCCCCCGCCACTGACCCTCCACCAGTACCCTATCCTTGCTTTTTTATCTTCTCATATTGTGTACCACCCTCTGAAGTGCAATTATATTTCTGATGCTTGTCTCTCACAAAAATAAACAGCTTGACACAGAAGGAACATGTTCCCACCACCTACCCCTATACCTTTAGTGTTTAAAACAGTACCTGGCTCACAATAGGTCCTCTAAAAATAATTGTAGAATGAAGCAAATGATATTTGGGGTTTTTTTCCCCCTTGATACATACTCCTTCAGGTCTGTTATGTCCCCATATTTGACAGTGATATTAAAAGAAGATATTTCTTTGCTATAAAATACCAGTGTTGTAACTCTCATAAGAAATGGCAGCTGATGGATGACTTCAGAGTAGATGATGCTGCAGGAAGTGGAGGGGACTGTGTGTGGGGAAGGCAAGGCCTGCCTACCCTGGATGGTGAGGTGGAGGTCAGAAATTTAAGCTCTGGACTCAAATTTCCATGGTTCAGGCCTAGGGTTGTCATATCTTCTAGTTTCTTTTAAAGAGGACAGAAATCTCCATTGATTTTTTTCTTTTTTAAAAAATTAATTTATTTTAATTGGAGGCCTATTACTTTACAATATTGTAATGTACATGTGTCCCCCATCCTGTTTTTACATTTTTTAAATTTTAGTGCCACAGGTACTTTGTTTTAGTTACCATTGTTTTTTATTTTAAAAATTAATTTTTATCTCCATTGATTTTGAAATGTTGATTCAAAAAAAAGAAAAAGAAACTTTGCAGGGCAAACACAATACTTCTTTGAGGTTGCTTTTGACCCCTGAGGTACATACTTTTCAGCCTCTAGGAAGCCTCAGAGATGGAATAGGACACATACATGTGGTTAAAAGGGTCCTGATGGGCTCTGGCCCTCAGTGATGGCCTGTTGGGCCAGGCAGGAATTTATACAGCGAGGCAGGGACCTGGGATGCCAGCCCTAAACCTCCAATTCAAAGTTAGCCAATCCCAAACTACCCGCCTGGGTTGATCTCATCTTACCATGCTCCCTTCTGCAACTCTTCACCCACTTTCCAACTGGTACCCATTTGGTTTTCTCTGTAAGTTTATTAGTCTCAGACCACTTCACATGCATATTCAACCTCTTTTGCGCTCTGACAGTATCCTTTAAAGCTCCCAACATGGCATTGGTATCTCCCTTGCTAGAGGGTAAAACACCTGAGGATTATTAACAGCTGTGCATTAATACTGATCTTTCTGCCTCAGCGATGCCTAGTGAAGAAAACTGCCTGTGCATCTGAGTAAGAAATGTTGGTTTGAGCTCTACCAGGGTAGGCATCTGGTCTAGTTAGTTCCTAGAACGGTGTCTTAGAGTGGTGTACAATACAATAAATATTGATTGCATGACTGTCTTCCTCAGTACACATCTGTCAGTTGAGCAGCCTTTATTGACACTGAATTTCCAACATCCACCCCTTCTTCCACAGTTTCAATCCCTCCATGGTGAAGTGGAGAAGGCCTATTAATATTGATAGATAAGAACCATTTTCTTTAAGTGATATGAGCAGAAGGTCAGCACAAAGAACGATTTGCTACTTGCAAATGTGATTTTTAATGTTGGTATTTATTAGGAAGGGTATAATTGTATGCAGTGCTCATGTTCCACGAACTAAGTTAAAAGAAAGTCTTCAGAATTGAAAACAGTTCTTTTCTATTTGCTACTTTGCAGCCTGCGGGATCTTAGTTCCCAGACCAGGGATGTAACCCATGCCCCCTGCAGTGGAAGCATGGAGTCCTAACAAACAAATGACCAGGTAAATCCCAATCAGTTCCTAATTTAATAGCATTTGTTCTCATCACAGGAAAGTGTAAGTGACGATGACCAGCACTTTCCAAAGTCTGTTAGTCCAGCGGCTTAATCCAGGTAACCAAAAGTCACGCACAGCCACCAAGGGTATCCCTGAGCGGTCTCACCCTGTGGTGAGACTTAGCCTATGTAGTATAGTTAGCCTCGTAGTGTACTTAGTAGTAACTTAGCCTATGGAGGCTTGCCCTGCTCCTTGCAAGATTTCTTCCTCTCTGCCCATTCCCCGCTCCCTGACCCCCAACCCACAGCAAATCCACTTAGCAAGTGACTTTCAAAATCAGTTGAACTGCTGGGAGGGAATTTTTCCTTTAATGGAAAAAAAAAAAAATCCTCTTCACACAGGTGCAATGGCCTGCCTCAATGAAGAAAGGCTACCTGGATGCCCACAACAGAACCCAGTTTTGTACAATAACCCCCCGCTGCAATGTGAGGCTCCAGGTAATGTGATCCGTTTTCACACAGCCTAGTGTTAGCGTGCTGCTGCCACTCACTGTAAAGGTTACTATCTCTCTTTTATTGTCATTACAAAAGCTAACTGCAAAACCTGAAACCTTGCTGGGAAATTGCCTAGCTGCACAAAGAGCACAGAGACCCTATCGTTTCAGGGTTCAGTTCTTTCCGAGCACTTTTATAAAGGAGTTTTTGTCTGCCTCGCAAGGCTCCAGCCACAGAGAAGCTGGAAATCCAGGTTAGCTGCGGGCTTAGAGGGTTTCAATGGAGGAGGTGCTCTTGGGTGTTTGCATACAGGTGCTTTACAACTTAAGTCACAAAGTTAATTAAAACTGCAACCCTGATACATTTTAGATAATGGGGAGGGGGAGAGGAGAAAGACAGAGGGAGAGAGAGGGAGAGAGAAGGAGAGTTTCCAGCTGAAAGATGTCTCCTGTTTTTGCAGATCCTATCAGCTTTCCTTGAAGGAGATGTTACAGGGTGTTCATTCTCCTGTTTGCTTTCAGCACCCTCGGGCTCAAGGTTTGAATTCTACGATCACAGTGTGGAGGGTGTTGGGAGGTGTTTATTTTTATCCCCACTGCCAGCATCATCACAGTGTGTGTGTGTGTGTGTGTGTGTGAGATCCAAATTCACACTCCTCACATGCACAGGACGGAAGCCTGAGCCAGCTGCTTTCCCCAAGGCTGAGATATAGTTAAGGTTCATGTTTTGCCTCATTAAAAAAGTGACGGCAGAAATGTGTGAGTGAAACCTGCCCTCACGGTAACTTACCTAACAAACTTGAGACGTGTTCCGAACGTATGATTTGTTGTTCAGTGTGAGCCCAAGATGCAGAGTATGAGTGTGTGTGTGTGTGTGTGTGTGTACATGAGTTAGCTGTTGCAGACACACACAGCAAATGCTCTCTAGACCGGCACTCCTTGTCTCCTTACTAATAGAAGCTGGATTCCCAAGGCTGCAACGGGTTCAGCTCAAAGATCGAGTTTCCCCTGGGGTGGGTGTGGCCATGTGACCAGGTTTCGGCTGACTGGACTTGGGCAGAGGATTCTGCGGGACTTCCAGGAAGCCTTCTGCAAACGGAGGGCAGATACTTTGGCCCTTCCCATCTCCCTGCCGCCTGGAAAGCTGATATGAGGCTGTTGCCCCAATTAGCCATGCTGGACACCACGGTGCCCTTGAAGACAGAGCTGGGGGTTGAGCTGTGGAGCAGGAAGAGAGAAGGTGCCTTGGTCCCTGAAGATTTTGTTTAGCTGTCACACCAGCTCTGACCTGCCTCCTCTGGTCTTTCCTTAGGAGAGAAAATTCCTTTGTGTGTTCAGGTCATTATTTTTGGTATCTGTCACAAGTAGTCAAATGCAATTCCTAACTGATATATCAACTTGAGGTTTTACATTAACAAGGTCTGATTCGATGGGTGAATGAGCACAGAGGACAGGGAACAGTGTCTGGCGCCAAGGGTGTGTGCAAAAAGCGAGCTGTTAATGCCCCTTTGGGGAATTATTACACTTACCAATCATCTCTGAGTTTACACTTTAATGTGGGGAATACCCATTTTAATTCGGCTTTGTGTTAAAATTATAAGGGTTCTAGAAAAGTGTCAACTCAGCTTGGTTGTCCTAACTGACATATTCAGCCCACACAATTTGAATGCGTGTTAGCTTCTTCCTTCATTCGTTCAGGAAATGTTTTTTCAGTGCCTGTTATGGGTGAGGCACAGCTTTAGATAATGGTGAAGGTCCAGGGGGTGGTTACATAAAGGAAAATGAGAGGAAGACTCTGGCTTCAAACATTCAGACCAAGAAAGAATTAATAAATAGTAATAATAGCTAATGTTTACTGAGCACTGATGGTCAGCTGCAGCATTTTACCTGTATCGACTCATTTTATACTGCCACCAGCCTTTTGGGGTACACAAGTGTTATTATTTTTCTAATTAAACTAGGAGGGCTCTAGAGGTACAAATAAATTCAGTAACTTGTGCAAAGTCATAGTGATGAAATTGGAAGTTGCAAATGGTATTTATGTGCTCTTAATCTCTGAAGTGAAAATGAAACTGTTAGTTACTCAGTCATGTCTGACTCTTTGCCACCCCATGGACTGTAGCGGAATGTGCTCCTCTGTCCGTGGAATTCTCCAGGCAAGAATACTGGATGGGTAGTCATTTCCTTCTCCAAGGGATCTTCCTGACCCAGGATTGAACCTGGGTTTCCTGCATTGCAGGCAGATTCTTTACCATCTGAGCCACCAGGGAAGCCCCTCTTAATTTCTATACAATAATTATAATAATTGAGCAATTTATTGAACCCATTTTATGTGCAAGACCCTACACTGTGTTGTAGGGCAGTGGTTCTCAAAGTGTAGTCCTTGGGCCATCTGCCGCAGTGTCACCTGGGAAGTTCTAGAAATGCAAATCACTGGCCTCACCCCAAACCTGTTGCATCAGAAACTCTGGGGTAGGGCCAGTGGGTTGGCTTTAATAAGGCTTCCAGGTGATTCTGGGGCCTGCTAAAGTTTAAACAACTGCTGTGATAGGGGATGAATAGATAAGTGAGATTTATTTAAGTTTAAAAGAGGGTATGTGCATGTTAATCGCTCAGTCATGTCCAACTCTTTTCGACCCCAGGGACTGTATGTAGCCCACCAGGTTCCTCTGTCCACGGAATTCTCCAGGAAAGAATACTGAAGTGGGTAGCCATTCCCTTCTCCAGGGGATGTTCTCAACCCAGGGATCAGATCCAGGTCTCCTGCATTGCAGGCAAATTCTTTACTATCTGAGCCACCAGGAAAGCCCTTGGAAGAGGGTAAAGCAGGTATAAAAACAACTATAATTCAAGGCAGATAAGATGCAGAAGGACTAGAATCCTCCTGAGTTTTAGTTTGCTGAAAGATTTTCTTATTTAAGAGAAGCTAGAATCTAGATTTTAATGGGAAGTCTCTCAACTTTATAATTGGAGCCAAAATATATTAAAAAATTATCTTTGGATTAGGGGCCCAGCCTACTCCATTATGATTACATCTGCAGTGACTCTATTTCCAAATAAAGTCACATAGTTTGGGTTAGGACTTCAACATACCTTTTTGGGGACACGATTCAATCCATAACATTCACTTTTAGATACTGTAATTCAATAGCTCAGGTCTTTGTTTCCCTTATAAGTCAAGACTAATTCATTAATTTTTCCCTTGTTCCTTTCTATGGGAATAATTAAGAGGATATGATATACCTTAATGACATTTTAGAGTCACTGTGTAGATATATGAGTACTTTAAAATCAACTGAGACTTGGAGCTAATGGTAAGGCAAATGACCTTTGCCCTCCGCTAAGATAGAACACACAAAATTAGAAGATAACTTGAGAGACTTGTGGTTTTTGAGACTTGGGTGAAGAAAGGCTACTTTGCTAGAAATCCAAATAGTCTGTCTAGCTTAAGATGAGGTCAAGGCCCAATGGCTGTAAAGGGCCCTTTGAAACACTTTCAGTATTTGACTAGGGTCTGGCTAGCCATGGAAATGTAGGGAATTTTAGATATGAGATGATGAATCCAGAAAATTTACAGACATTCAGATAAGATTCTACCTCGCTATGTAATTTGTACCCCAAAACTAATAGGAAAGTGACATAAAGGTCAAAAGATAGGCTCATATGTTTTCAGAAGGTCCTCACTCTTCAAGAACTAGAAAAAATTTTTAAAAATTAATTTGAACTTATTTTTAAGACATAATCTTTAATTGCATCCTTCTAGATTTTTGCATATATTTTCCCCTGTCTTTTGTGTATGTGTGTCCCTGCGTGTGTAATTTTTGTGTAGTTGAATCCAAAGTTAACCAGCTTAAACCTAATGACTGAATTGACATTCAGTGTTCACTGCTTTGGGCTTCCCCAAGGATTTCTAAATTTAGAGTACAGTACTGTTTAGCACTATCCACATTTTCATTTTTCCATTTTCTAATGTTTGTTTAAAATAACATAGGCGAAATGCATAAGAAAGGTTTAGTTTCACACTCTCCCACCCCCGCCATTTTTAGTTAAAGAATTATTTTTCAAAGGAAGGCCAACATGTGAAAATAGACTTCAGGAGAGCTGCTGTGATTGAATCAAAAAGGGTTGAGGAGTATCTTCTGGGCACTCCATCTGGGCCCCCTTAGAACATCATTTGAAAATCACTCCTATGAAATAATTGCAGAAGGAAATGCTGAAGTCCTAATAAAATGGTTATATTGCTAATTGTTGGCCAAAAGCTGGCAGTGTGGCACAGTAAGTACACACTGAAGCGTACATTTCTCAACTCACCTATTCAAAAAACATTTTTTGTGTGTCCCAGGTGCTGTGGCTGTGTGGAATATCAATAGTGGTATATGAAATATAAATTAAGGGCTCAGGAATTCCCTGGTGGTTCAGTGGTTAGGGCTCTGTGCACTCATTGTGAGGGCCCAGGTTCAATCCTGGGTGAGGGAACTAAGATCCCACAACTCACGTGGCAAGCCAAAAAAAAAAAAAAGGAGGGGGTCAACATTTGGCAGATATTGCTAGTTGCCTTCTGTGATAGCCCACCTCCAAGCCAACCAACCCCTAACAATCCCTATCTCCCGGTATACATGCTGGCATGTGAGCCTCTCTTAGCATGTGCCAGGGTGTTCTGTTTGTGACCAATAAGATATAGCTCAAGTGTAGAAATAGCACTTCTGAGATAGGTTCTAAAAGCTGTGACTTCCATCCTGGGCCTGGTCCGTCTTTTTGTCTGTCTGCCTCTGTCTCTTAGATCACTTACTCTGGGGGAAGCAAGCCTTATTGTGAGCAGCCTTATGGATAGGCCCACGTGGTAAGGAGATGACGTTTCCACCCAATAGCCTAGGAAGAACTGAAACCTATCAGCAGCCATGTGGCTTACCTTGAAGTGGACCCTGAGCCTTCAGGTGACTGCACTCCTGGCTGACAGCTCAACGGTGTTTTCATGACTAACTCTGAGACAGAATCCCCAGGTGAACTGCTTCTTCACTCTTCTTCCTCAGAAATTATCTGGGAAAATACATGGTTATTCAGTTCAGTTCAGTTCAGTTGAGTCGCTCAGTTATGTCCGACTCTTTGCAACACCATGGACTGCAGCACCCCAGGCCTCCCTGTCCATCACCAATTCCCGGAGTTTACCCAAACTCATGTCCATTGAGTTGGTGATGCCATCCAGCCATCTCATCCTCTGTCGTCCCTTTCTCCTCTCATCTTCAATCTTTCCCAGCTCAGGATCTTTTCAAATGAGTCAGCTCTTTGCATCAGGTGGCCAAAGTATTGGAGTTTCAGCTTCAACATCAGTCCTTCCAATGAACACCCAGGATTGATCTCCTTTAGGATGGACTGGTTGGATCTCCTTGCAGTCCAAGGAACTCCCAAGAGTCTTCTCCAACACCACAGTTTAAAAGCATCAATTCTTCAGTGCTCAGCTTTCTTTATAGTCCAACTCTCACATCCATACATGACTACTGGAAAAAACCACAGCCTTGACTAGATGGACCTTTGTTGGCAAAGTAATGTCTCTGCTTTTGAATATGCTATCTAGGTTGGTCATAACTTTTCTTCCAAGGAGTAAGGGTCTTTTAATTTCATGGCTGCAATCACCATCTGCAGTGATTTTGGAGCCCCCCCCCAAAAAATATAGTCTGACACTGTTTCCACTGTTTCCCCATCTACTTGCCATGAAGTGATGGGACCAGATGCCATGATCTTTGTTTTCTGAATGTTGAGCTTTAAGCCAACTTTTTCACTCTCCTCTTTCACTTTCATCAAGAGGCTTTTTAGTTCTTCTTCACTTTCTGCCATAAGGGTGGTGTCATCTGCATATCTGAGGTTATTGATATTTCTCCTGGCAATCTTGATTCCAGCTTGTGCTTCATCCAGTCCAGCGTTTCTCATGATGTACTCTGCATATAAGTTAAATAAGCAGGGTGACAATATATAGCCTTGACGTATTCCTTTTCCTATTTGGAACCTGTCTGTTGTTCCATGTCCAGTTTTAACTGTTGCTTCCTGACCTGTATACAAGTTTCTCAAGAGGCAGGTAAGATGGTTTGGTATTCCCATCTCTTTAAGAATTTTCCACAGTTTATTGTGATCCACACAGTCAAAGGCTTTGGCATAGTCTATGAAGCAGAAATAGATGTTTTTCTGGAACTCTTGTTTTTTTTAATGATCCAGCAGATGTTGGCAATTGGATCTCTGGTTCCTCTGCCTTTTCTAAAACCAGCTTGAACATCAGGAAGTTCACGGTTCACATACTGCTTAAGCCTGGCTTGGAGAATTTTGAGCATTACTTTACTAGCATGTGAGATGAGTGCAATTGTGTGGTAGTTTAAGCATTCTTTGGCATTGCCTTTCTTTGGGATTGGAATGAAAACTGACCTTTTCCAGTCCTGTGGCCATTGCTGAGTTTTCCAGATTTGCTGGCATATTGAGTGCAGCACTTTCACAGCATCATCTTTTAGGATTTGAAATAGCTCAACTGGAATTCCACCACCTCCACTAGCTTTGTTCATAGTGATGCTTCCTAAGGCCCACTTGACTTCACATTCCAGGATGTCTGACTCTAGGTCAGTGATCACACCATCGTGATCATCTGGGTCATGAAGATCTCTTTTGTACAGTTCTTCTGTGTATTCTTGCCATCTCTTCTTAATATCTTCTGCTTGTGTCTAGGTCCATACCATTTCTGTCCTTTATTGAGCCCATCTTTGCATGAAATGTCCCCTTGGTATCTCTAATTTTCTTGAAGAAATCTCTAGTCTTTCCCTTTCTGTTGTTTTCCTCTATTTCTTTGCATTGATCGCTGAGGAAGGCTTTCTTATCTTTCCTTGCTATTCTTTGGAACTGTGCATTCAGATGCTTATATCTTTCCTTTTCTCCTTTGCTTTTCGCTTCTCTTCTTTTCACAGCTATTTGTAAGGCCTCCCCAGACAGCCATTTTGCTTTTTTGCATTTCTTTTTCTTGGGGATGATCTTGATCCCTGTCTCCTGTACAATGTCACGAACCTTTGTCCATAGTTCATTAGGCACTCTGTCTATCAGATGTAGTCCCTTAAATCTATTTCTCACTTCCACTGTATAATCATTAGGGATTGGATTTAAGTCATACCTGAATGGTCTAGTGTTTTTCTCTACTTTCTTCAATTTAAGTCTGAATTTGGCAATAAGGGGTTCATGATCTGAGCCGCAGTCAGCTCCTGGTCTTGTTTTTGCTGACTGTATAGAGCTTCTCCATCTTTGGCTGCAAAGAATATAATCAATCTGATTTCGGTGTTGGCCAGCTGGCAATGTCCATGTGTAGGGTCTTCTTTTGTGTTGTTGAAAGAGGGTGTTTGCTATGACCAGTGCATACTGTTGGCAAAATTCCAGCAGCCTTTGCCCTGCTTCCTTCTGTACACCAAGGCCAAATTTGCCTGTTACTCCAGGTGTTTCTTGACTTCCTACTTTTGCATTCCAGTCCTCTATAATGAAAAGGACATCTTTTTGGGGTGTTAGTTCTAGAAGGTCTTGTAGGTCTTCATAGAACCCTTCAACTTCAGCTTCTTCAGCATTACTGGTTGGGGCATAGACTTGGATTACTGTGATATTGAATGGTTTGCCTTGAAAGGCTTAGAGCCAAAAGTTTAGGGGGTAATTTGTTATATAATAGTAACAGATAGCTGTCCTTGGGATTCTCCAGGCAAGAATACTTGAATGGGTTGCCATGCCCTTCTCCAGGAGATCTTCCCAACCCAGTGATTGAACATGCTTCTCCTGCATCTCCTGCATTGCGGGCAGATTCTTTACCTGCTGAACCATCAGAGAAGCCCAGATAGTTAATGCATGTAGTTAAAATCTCTTTTTCCTTTTTTCCTTTCTAACAAGTCTCAGATTTCTTTCAAAGCGTCAATGTGCCCAGTACATAAACCAGTCAACCAACCAACCAAACAGAAGTTACCCAATAAGAAAGGTAGGACTCAATTTACAGAATCAGAATATCTTTGATCTTGGCTGCTGAAATATAAAACAAAATAAAAACTTGTCGGTTGTATTTTAAACTCATACTTAAAACAAAACACCAACCATTTTTGACTCCTTCTCTGGGGAGCTTGAATGATGAGGAAATAATCAGAAACCATTCCAACAGTTTGACCCTCCCCTGTCTGCATCCCAGGAATCCGACTGCTGGACTTGGCCAAGGATAAATGGAATTTGAGTTTCAAAACCTTCTCACCCAATACAATTTCAAATCTGTAGCCTTTGAAGCTGTCAAGAAGCGAAATGTAGCAAACTGAATTGAACATTTACCAACAAGTGTTTAGGGAATTGTCTTGACTTTTTGGGCAAGAAACTGTTCACAGATATGATTTTTAAGTACCCTCCTTTTTATCCTCTTCAGTAACGGGCTGCCCAAAGTCTGAAGCTCCCTTATCTGCCCAGACATTCTTTGATCCACCCACCTTATACAGAACAGGAAAAAGTGTTTGTTTTGGTTTTGTTTTTGAGCGTTGTCACACCCTAAATGGAAAATTTTTAGATTGTATATTAGACTAGACAAATTAAAAACATCTAAAAATAACACCTCAAAATGTGTTTATAACATTGTGAAAATGAATAAAAAGTGGGTTCAATTTTGGATTAAAAAATGAACAAAAATTGTTTTATTGAAGAAACTCCTTTCTTCTCATATTCTTCTTGTTCTCTTCAATTCCTTCCCCAGCTTCTCACTGTCAAATTATAATTAATCTATTAAAATCAATAATGTCTTTTCAAGTCAACTTCAACTTCCTGTAACTGTTAAAAGTCTTCTATATTAAGTCTTTCAAAAATAATAGCAGCTCAGCTATTTTGATAGTAAAATATTTTGAGGCACAGGAGATCAAGAAAAAATGTAGAACAAAAGAAGAAACTGCACAAGAAATCATGCAAATTAAATTGATTTCTAGCTGTGTAGTAATCATAAAAGAAAGCAAAACATATCTCCCAAAGATGTTATTATCATATACCAAGTCATTTTGTTTTAATAAATGAAAAAAGGAATGTGAACTTTTAATCAGTTCTTTGGCATTTTCCCAGTAGGTGGTTATGTAGTGCTAAATTCTTAATATTGGAAATATTAAAATTTTTGGAGTTAAGCTATATTGAATATATGATCATATTTTAACAAATACATAGGAATGAAGAAGTTTAATATGTACTAGGATTTCTGAAAACTAATCTTAATTGAAATGAGGTAGTAATATAAATTATGGTTGCTAGATGAGGACTCACATTGTTTTACCTTGTAAAGGGAACATCAATCCTTGATACAATCTTTTTTTTTTTTTTTTATCACTTAATAAAAAAACCTCTCACATTGATTATTCTTTGTTTGGCCCAGAACCCAAGTTCAAGTTCTATAATTCTTGGAGGTAATTCTTACAGCCCAAAGTAAAAGGATAGAGCATTTCTAGAATGTGTTGTTAGAAGCATTAATATGGCATATGGGTGTTGTTTTTCAAATGTAGTTATGAAATTTTACCTCTGCATTATAACCTGTGTTATAGTTTCTGACCTTCTATGATGGACGCCTGTTGATCTTGAGCCACACTAATGCTCTCGAATGGCTCCATGTGGGCTCTCTAGCTTGGTTCCTCCTACCACAGATCTATAACTGCCTTCCCATGTGGCTCAGATGGTAAAGAATCTGCCTGTAATGCAGGAGAGCTGGGTTTGATCCCTGGGTCAGAAGGATCCCCTGGAGAAGAGAATGGCAACCCACTGCAGTATTCTTGCCTGGAGAAGCCCATGGTCAGAGGAGCCTGGCAGGCTACAGTCCATGGGGTTGCAAAGAGTTGGACATGACTGAGCTATGTTAGCATAACTGCCTTATCACTAATTTGTGAAGTGGCTGCACAGGGTTAAAGCCTCAAGCTTTGTCCTGGAAGAGAATAGGTCTATTGGTCTGTCCTGGGGACAGACCCCCAAATATTTCTGTGCTGCAATGAGAAGCAGAGTGCGGGTCTAGTCCCCTGGGTATGTCAGCTTGGGGGGCTGGAGGGGACAAGGTCAGAAGCAAACATGTTTAGAAAAAGGTCCCCATTTATCCACTTCCTGATGTGGTTTGTTTTCAGAGTATTGTCAAATGCTTCCCTTCTCCCTAATGACTGAACTGAAGAGCCAGCAGGACAGAGGTTTCTGTGTTAAGACATGAATGTGAAGTCTTACTGTATTTTGAGAGCTTAAGGAAAAGCTAATGGGAACTTTCCAGGGAAGATGGTGGGTGTTATTAACATGGAATATGTATGAGAATTCCTAAATGAAGGCTTTATAGGGTGGAGTTGGAGGCTAATAAGACTCCAGCTGGTTGGGGGTGGGCAGGGTGTGGGACCGGGTGGGGGTGGGGAGAAAGGGTAGGGAAGAAAGCCTTCTTTTGGACTCTGGGCACTCCGTGGGCCTGTTTAAAGGGCCTAGAATGAAGGCTGGTGGGGAGGCTAAGCAAAACAGGAGAGGTGCTAGAGAAACTAAAATGGGAACCTGTAGCTGGAGTTAGAAAGTACTAGTTTTTTGTTTTTTTTTTTTTAAAGTAATTCCTGAAGGTAAGGGCCACGTGGGGAAGGACCTGTGGATTGAAAGGAAAGTAACCTGTAGCAGTCCCAGGGAGTACCCTCAGTTTTGAACCTGTGCCAAGCCATGGATGGGTATAATGATCAGCTTGGCTCCCTTGCCTGCACTCCTCTAACCTTTGCAGCTAAGGCTACACTGTCCACTCAGCCCAAGGCTCTGGGTCCAACCCTGTTTTTACAAAGAATCTAGAACTGAGAGCTCTAGTCTATTACCACCATGACCACAGTAACCTGGCTTCTCTTTCTGCTGCAGGGTCTGCTCCGACTTGTAACAGGATAACAGGCCTTTTGTCTTATTTCCTTTTTTTTTTTTTTGTCTTGTGCTCAGCCTGAGGGATCTTAGCTCCCAGTTAGGGATAGAACCCAGGCCTCCTGTAGTGGAAGTGCAGAGATTTAACCACTGGACCTCCAAGGAAGTCCCTGTCTTATTTCCTTTTGACTAAGCCTCTATCTTGGGTCCTAAGAACTGCCTCCTTTTCTTACAATGATATTGCTAACATTTAATTGAGTATCAGCTGTTATGCTGATCCTCATACTTACTATCCCATTTTGCAGATGAGAAAACTGAGGCTCAGACTATTTTGTTTTGTTTTGTTTTTTCACCTGTTCCAAATTATGGATCAGAGCCAGGGTTCAATCCACACAGTTTACTACCAGAGCCCAATTATGTACCCACCATGCCACTCTGCTTCTTCATCCTGTTTCTACAGTCTCTGCCTTGATTCTTTGTCTGCCACTCTGATTGTATCAGGATGGGCCTCCAGGTATGTTCTTCTCTTTTTAATCTTGCTGTTGAACACTTTCAGCATGTCTGCCTATTTCATCTTTCTTGAGTGATATCTAGCTCGGTGATCTGCCTGCTTTCTAGATCTTGACCATTTTCATGTTCTCTGGTCTTGTTGTTTATAAAGAATGCTGGTGGTGGCCTCTGTGATCTCCTAAGAGCCATGAACTAAAGAGCCTCTTGATGAAAGTGAAAGAGGACAGTGAAAAGTTTGACTTAAAACTCAACATTCAGAAAACTAAGATCATGGCATCTGATCCCATCACTTCATGGCAAATAGAAGGGGAAACAATGGAAACAGTGACAGAATTTATTTTGGGTGCTCCAAGATCACTGCAGATGGTGACTGTAGCCATGAAATTAAAAGACATTTGCTCCTTGGAAGAAAAGTTATGACCAACCTAGACAGCCAACAAAGGTCCATCTAGTCAAAGCTATGGTTTTTCCAGTAGTCATGTATGGATATGAGATTTGGACCATAAAGAAGGCTGAGCACTGAAGAATTGATGCTTTTGAACTGTGGTGTTGGAGAAGACTCTTGAAAGTCCCTTGGACTGCAAGGAGATCCAACTAGTCCATCCTAAAGGAGATCAGTCCTGAGTGTTCATTGGAAGGACTGAAGTTGAAGCTGAAACTCCAATACTTTGGCCACCTGCTGCAAAGAACTGACTCATTTGAAAAGACCCTGATGCTGGGAAAGATTGAAGGTAAGAGGAGAAGGGACGACAGAGGATGAACGGTTGGATGGCATCACTGACTCAATGGACATGGGTTTGGGTGGACTCTGGGAGTTGGTGATGGACAGGGAGGCCTGGCATGCTGCAGTCCATTGAGTCACAAAGAGTCGGACACGACTGAGTAACTGAAATGAACTGAAGAGCCATTACTGAATACAATTCTCTCTTACTTAACTTACTCTTCAGTAAAGTCTAGTTGTGCAGGTGTAGTCACTGCAGATAGACTGGAAGCAGAGTTTGGCTGGATAAGATGAGCACTCAGGGTGTGCAGTTGACTGGAGCATGGATCAGGCCTTCAGTAGCTGCAGTTAGAAATGAGTTGTGTGGGTTTGATGTCTAGATTAGCTGGGGAAAGGACCTCTTCCCCTTTAGTGATGAATTGGGGTCCCTTATTGGGGTCCATGACATGGCTTGAGGTGTTCTATGTTTCACCTTGAGCGTTGCCAATCTTTACACATGGTGCCTGATGCTGCAATCTGACTTCCTGTTTTGGTTAGGGCAGAGATTCTCAACCTCCCTACCCATCACAGCCACCTGCAGAGCTTCTGAGAACCGCTGAATTCTGTACTCTATCCTTGGAAGTTCCGTTTCAGATGAACTAGGGTGACCTCCAGGTATTTGCAGTTTTACCAAAATGTGTTGCTGAGAATTCTAATGTACAGCCAGAGTTGCTAGCCACTTCTGTGCTGGGTGGTTCTTGACCTGAGGGTATCACCAGTGAATAGGAGCAAAGCATCATGACCCAGGAAAGAAACAAGTCTTTACTGTTGTTTCTCACTATGAACCCTGAATATTGTGGAATGTAAATATGATCAAAGAAGGGCCAGGTAGGTTCCTCAAGTTGTGTGGACAGCTAGAGGAAGCATACAATGGGGTAGAAAGGGTGCTGTGATCTGGGGCTTAGATAGGATGCTGGAGGTGGAAGACTCCTCTCTGGGACTGGGAATTACTCAGGTGTAAGGTGATGGAGGGAAAGTTTTTGATTCTATCCTAATGTGGCTCCTAGTTGCCTTGAGTCCAACAAACTGCCCAAGTATGTTAAACTCTAAGTCCATCGGAATTGCAAAGGCAGAAATGCTGAGGCACAGCCTGAGAAAAGGCCAAGTAAACGCAGGGATCATTATTTAAAATGTAGTGATCTTTGCACGCTGGCTATGATGACTCACATTTGATGCAAAAGCAAAAGAAAACCAAATACGTTTTGAACAAGATTTTAAGACACACTTATGGGGTCAAGGATTTTTCTAGCAGCAAGATGTCTGCCATGTTTACTTGGTTTTGCTCAGATTTTTTTTTTTTTTTAACATTTTCAGTTCCTGTTTCTTAGCTTTTATTTTTTTAAGCCTGTGTGCTTAAAAGGGTCAACCTTAGGTTAAGTGGTGTATTTTTTTAAATCAAAGTTTGGAAATAAAGCAAACTGCTGTGATGAAAACGGTAGTCAGTCTCTGATCACTTTCATGTCAGACAAGGGGGCTCTGCCCATCCAGAGTTCTGTGCTTATCAAGGCAGCAGTGTGTGCTTTATCTTGTTGGACCTCATCTTTAATGAGGGAGTGGGGATTGGTGACCTATAACCACAGAATAAAGGCTGACAACTCTTGAGCACTTACTGTATGCCAGACACTACACTGAATTCTTTACATGATTATTTCATTTATTTCTTACCTTGGCCCTAGGACACAGGGACTATTATTATTATCATCACTGCTTCTGTTTTAGAGACTAGGAACTGAAGCTTAGAGAAGTTAGGTAACTTTTTGAAGGTCACACAGCTGGTAAGTGATAGAACTGGAGTTCTGATGCCAGACTTGTATTTATAATCACCATGCTTATATTATCTCCCTAAAGAACTTTATCACCACTTTGTAAAATGAATCTTGCAAGGCCAGCCCTCTGTGAGCCTATTTCTTCATCTCTGAGTGATGAGATGAATGGTTACACCCGATCATGACTGGCCAAAAGGCTAAACTTATTCCAAATGTAAATAACTGGATAAGAGGGACTGAGGTTCGCTTTTCTTGAGAACGCGAATGTATGACTGTGAGCTGGAATTAACACTACAAAATGTAACCAGTTTATTTTACTTCAGAGCAATTTGCTAGCACCCTCTATGTTCATAACAGCGTTCTCATAGTAGCCAAGAGGTAGAATCAATCCAGGTGTCCATAACAGGTGAATGGATAAACAGTGTGTGTTATATACTTAAAATGGAATGTTACTCAGCTACAAAAAGGAAGGAATTCTGACATGCTACAACCTGGATGAACCTTGAGGACATGACGGTACATGAAACGAGACAGTCACGAAAAGACAAATACTGCATGATTCCACTTATCTGAGGTATCTAAAGTGGTCAGAGTCACACAAACAGAAAGTAGAATGGTGATTGCCAAAGACTGGGAGAGGGGGGTGGGGAGTTGTTTAGTAGGTACAGAGTTTCAGTTTTGCAAGATGAAATAGTTCTGGAATGGGTTGCACAACAATATGAATATAATTTACTAAGTGGCACATTTAAAATTTGTGACAATGGTAAGTTTTACGTGTATTTTATCATAACAAACAAACAATATTCCCCTGTAATAATCAGTGTACTGAAAATAAGTCTTCAATCAAAATAACATTACTGTCACAGACCTCTAAAAAACATTTATGATGTCTTGTTATGTGAGGAATTGCATACACAGATTTTCTTTTTTTGAATATTAACTTATTACTCTGAGTTTATGGTGCAGCTCTCAGGGTTAAGGGCCTTCCCTGGTGGCTCAGAAGGTAAAGAATCTGCCTGCAATGCAGGAGATCCAGGTTCAGTCTCTGGGTTGGGAAGATCCCCTGGAGAAGGGAATGGCAACCGACTTCAGTATTTTTGCCTAGAGAATTCCATGGACAGAGGAGCCTGGTGGGGTACATTCAGAGGGTTGCAGAGAGTCAGACATGACTGAGTGACTGACACTTACCAGGGTTAAAGGAGGTGATAATTTTACCTACAATGTAGGGAATATGTAATACATTTAAGGCAATTAGCATAATAATCACACAATAAATCTTAATTATTTTTATTGCTCTCTGGAAAAATAAAACATTTGGAGAAATTTAAAAAAAAGAAACAATTTGCTAGTTATTTTGAGAAATATCTAGTTTTTCCAATTTAATGACACCTAGCAATGTATAACCATCCACCAGTCCTCTTTCAGCTCTAAAACTCTACAAACCTATGATTACTACCTATGATTATACCATTGACTGCATGGTATGTTTCTGAGGGACTATGGCTTTTTCATTACTGTTCATACAGGCAGGATGGGAGTCTTTATGATATTTGCACAAAGCAGTATCCCATATTGATTCTAGAGCAACAGCAGACAGGGACCAGGAAGGATTTTTCAGGCTGGGTTTTGTCCGTGGTTGGCTTTTTGTGGAGAAGGCAGTGCAGTGTGGGCAACTGGGCTGTTCTTCCAGTTCTTAGTGCCTGAGGGGCATGCTGCACAGCCCAACAACTCTCTGAGCAATTTGCTTTTCTCATTTGTGGAAACATGGAGAATCCCAGGGATGAGGGAGCCTGGTGGGCTGCCATCCATGGGGTCACACAGAGTTGGACACGACTGAAGCGACTTAGTGGCAGCAGCAGCAGCAGGGTTGGATTGAATGAACATTGTGTCTCTCGTCATCCTGTCACTGATCCTTCTATAGACATACCCTCAGGAATTTAGGGGGACTGTCACCAATCGGGTCCTAGATATGCCCCTTAAAGTCACATAATTAGAAAGGGCTTGGCTTTATAAAGTTTTACTTGGATGAAGAGAACTTGTCAATTAAGCTTCAAGACTTGTCTAGATTGTATAAAAGGGCAGCATATGACAACATGAGGACCAGAACTGCTTTTTGGATAATTTAATACAAAATTTTTTTGCCTTACCATACTGTTCAAGGGGTTCTCATGGCAAGAATACTGGAGTGGTTTGCCATTCCCTCCTCCTTGGAAGGAAAGCTATGATAAAACTAGACAGTGTATTAAAAAGCAAAGACATCACTTTGCTGACAAAGGTCCGTATGGTCAAAGCTATGGTTTTTTCCAGTAGTCACGCATGAATGTGAGAGCTGGATCATAAAGAAGGCTGTGTGTGTGCTAAGTGGTTTCAGTCATGTCTGACTCTTTGCAAACCTATGCACTGTAGCCCTCCAGCCCCTGGGGATGTGATACGGGCACCAGCAAATCACCAATCATCTTTTCTACCCTTTGTTCTTGTGGCTTATCCAGGAAAGGCAGTGTAGGGTAGTGGTTAAGCCTATATGGGTGAATCAGAGGGTCTGGGTTTGATCCTGATTCCACTAAGTTTACGAGGCACATGTTCTTGAGCAAAGTCTTGTTTATTTCATCTGTGAAAAGGGGCTTTTGAACTCTTCCTTGAAAGTGTGGGGATGGATTATACTATCCAGATAGAGCACTTAGCAGTCAGGTTTGACTTTCCCAGGGTATCACAATAACTTAGAATGAGTTAATCAAAATTTTATATAAGCTTTTTAGTCAAAATCCCAAATAAACTCAGACTGATATGTTAGTACCAGATGGGATTAATGGACTTAATTAGATGACATGAAAGTGAGACTCTTCACCCATTCATCTAGGATGGATTTGGTGGATTCTGTAGAAGACAATCCAGATGACTTTTTTTCCCCTAATACATATTTATTTCCACCTTTCTCAGGAATCTGCTACTTTTCACTGTTGATGACATTGTTTTAAAAAACCATATCCCAATGAGACACAGGACATGAAGAGTTACCCTGGAGGTATGGCTACAGGTGCCTTCAATCTTACCTCCAAAATCATTCTTGTTGTGGAGAAGTGCCTATACCTTAAGGAGGCACACTTGGCCTTTTCTACTAGATTTTTGGATTTTGTTTATTGTGCAATAACCATTTTTCCTGCATTTCCAGGGAAAAGTGAATCTGGAGGGGCTCATTAAGAATGGGTAAGGCTAATGTCAGGCTTCCCAGGTGGCTGGGTGGATAAAGAATCTGCCTGCATTTCAGGAGATGCAGGCAGATGTGAGTTCGATCCCCAGGCTGGGAAGATCCCCTGGAGGAGGGCATGGCAACCCACTCTAGTATTCTTCTCTGGAGAATCCCATGGACAGAGGAGCCTGGTGGGCTACAGTCCATAGGGTTGCAAGGAATCAGACTTGACTGAAGAGACTGAGCACGCATGCATGCAAGGCTATCTTTATGGCCATAGACTCCTTGCAGAAACATCACGGATGTGGCCACAGGAAGCCAGGGATTGATGTGAAAAGCCCCAATTTAATTTTGAACCTGGAGTCCAACCATTTTTCCTACATTAGGAGTTTTCATAATGGAAATTAGATATGAGGTATTTTATTAATCAAGGAGCATTGTTGCATTATGCTACTACTTTTGATTATAGTGGGTGATTGAGGGACTAGGACCCCAAGAAGGGGGAGAAAAGTTATGGTCCTGCACAGCCTGGGAAGATGCTGCTTCCCACACACACAAGAAGTGTGTCTCCTTGTTGAGTTGTTCTGCCATTTGGTTTATATTTCTTTGTTCTTTGATTGAAGACTAGGAGCTCAACACACAGAATTCAAAATAAAAGTTAAAGGACATGGAAAAGACTGAGAAATTCCTGAGTATGTGGAATGAAACATTTGAGTGTGGGTTGTCATCTTTAATCAATGGATATATACATTTTAGGTTAAGATAATAATATTTACTTGTAATTGTAAAATTTCTCTACTGTTGGTTTTTGTGACTGAAACTTTAATCCTAATCTCCATATCTTCCCCTTCCACAAAGTCAGTTTTTTCAACATCACAATTTTTGACAAATCAGATTATTTTCAGGAATCTACATATCCCATTAGAGCAGAATAAACAGTACTCCTGAAAGCCTTGAGAGTCCAATTCCAAATTACTATGAAAGCTTCAATCTGTTCCTTGATTTGCTTTGTTGTTCACAGTGATCCTGCCCAGATGCTTATCACCATTTATGAGCTGTGTTACCATCAGAGTGTGTTAAAGTTTAGTGGTGACTTGCTCTGTATCCTTGTGTTGAGAGCTGCTGTTTTCCTAAAATGCACACTCACAGACATGGATTTGATGTTTGTTTCTGTCCACCATCTGCTTTTAAAGTAAAACAGAGGAAGAGAAGGCATTGGAAGAACAGAGGTCGGGGGAGCCATGACTCCCATGGTGGGTGGTGCTGTAAGGGAATTTAATTCTGGTGATTTTGAGCTGCAGGTGGGAAGACTGCATGGAGTGATGAACCACTGGGGAAGGTTTGAGCCTCTGTGGTGAGTTCAGCACTGTGGTAGGGGATGCGCAAGAAAGCACAAGAAGTCCGTCTCTCATGACATTTGAATCCGGGTGGGGAAACAAACCATGCCTGCTTGGGGAAGGCTGAAGCCCCTGTGCAGTGCTCTGTGACAGTGAGTTCATACAAGTGATGGGTCCCAGGAATTCAAAGCCAAGAGGCTCTCACCATGGGCTGTTGGGCTGGAGCAGCATGGTAAATCATGGGGATTGAACTGTCAGGCACAGACTAGAGAACCAGGGAACAAATTTCCTGAGAATTATTTTTCAAGAAGTGGTATGGTCTGGAATCTTAACTAAATGAGTTCATCCTACTGAAGGTGGAAACCAAATCTTTGTGCATGGGGTTGTTTCAAAGAAAAAAAGAGAAACAATCATGCCTCTTGTTTTGCTTTATCTGCTACTGGCATGGTACCAGCATGACACACAGAGGATTTTGACTTCTTCAGATGTCTTTGGTTACATTGTCCTTCTACTGATAAGGTTTAAGATTGGAAATACTGCCTTTCTTCTGACAAAAGCGTTTTTTCCCCCTATGGCCAGTTCTTCTTGAAATGATAGTTCCTTCTTATTTATCCGTGACTGGAAAACTCTGACTTACATAGGGCTTCTTTGAGAAGGACAGCAAGTTTATTCAGAGGAAAGTCCTCAATCCCTTTATTTGGTTTTTCTTATGTAATATTTTTCTTCTGTTGCCTATGTTTTTACCTGTTCTTCCCTTCTGTGCTTTTGCTCTGCTTGGTGGGATTGTCTATCTTGGATTTTTAGCTTCTTCTGTAGTTCTGGTATTTAGGAGAATTATCTTAGAATTCCTCATGTATGAGATAAAGCTTCACTTTTCTACATTTACCTTGTCAAATCTGAAGTTTTTGGTTCAATGCAAAATGGTACAGTCACTTTGGAAGAGAGTTTGGTGTTTTTTCTTTTTTTGAACCAAACATACTCTTCCCATACAATTCAGCAGTTGTGCTCTTTGGCATTAACTCCATGATTTGAAAACATATGTCCTCACAAAAACCTACATATGGGTGTTTATAGCAGCTTTATTCATAACTGCCAAAACTTGGAAGCAACTAAGATGTCCTTCAGTAAATGAATGAATAAACCGAAGTACATCCAGTCAACAGAATATTATTCAGTGCTAAAAAGAAATGAGCTATCAAGCCATGAAAAAACATGAAAGAAATTGAAACGAATATATCTAAGTGAAAGAAACCAATCTGAAAAGAGCTGTGTACTGTTTGATTGCAACTATATACTATTCTAGAAAAGGCAAAACTAAGGAGACTATAAAAAGGTCAGTGATTACTAGGGGTTAAAGGAAAGGGGAGGGATAAATGGGTGGATCACAAGGGATATTTGGGGCGCTGCAAAGACTCTGTGTGATAATGCTATAATGATGAATACATGTCATTACACACTTGTCCAAACCCGTAGACTGTACAACACCAAGAGTAGACCCTAATATAAACTATGGGCTTTGGGTGATAATGTGCCAATGGAGGTTTATCAGTTGTAACAAACAGAATACTCTTGTGTGTGTGTGTGTGGGGGGGGGGTTGTTGATAATGGGTAAGGATATGCTTTTGTAGGAACAGGAAGTAAATGGAAAATCTCTGCATCTTCCTCTCGGTTTTGCTGTGAGCCTAAAACTGCTCCCACTGCTGTAAGAAAATAAATCTTTAAATATGAAAAAACATCCAATAATACCACTGACTCAGAGAGATTTAGTAATAGACTCCTGCATAAGCTTTAAAATCATCTTATTATTTGTATCTGTATGCAATGCCTTCCCTAGAATTTCTTAATTCGCAATTTTACTTTCTAAAAAATTTCTGGCTAAATATTTTTTCAGCAACTGATTGTTTTTTTAGAAAGAAAGGGGATAATAAAGATTTTTTTTTAAACTCCACTATGAAAGTAGTATATTCTGTGCAGCTCTGAAGTAGTTCAGGAAAAGAATCCTCAAATGGCAAGACTACAACTTGTACTGTTCCCCCCCCCACAGTTTATTGGAGGGATGCTTAAAAAGCAGTGGCTTGGACGGTAAAGAATCTGCCTGGAGTGCAGGAGACCCAAGTTTGATCCCTGGGTTGGAAAGATCCCCTGGAAAAGGAAATGGCAATTTACTCCACTTTTCTTGCTTGGAGAATTCCATGCACAAAGGAATCTAGCAGGCTACAGTCCACGGGATCCCACAGGGTCAGATACAACTGAATGACTAACAACTTGAAAAGTATCTATAGATGCATTAAATTTAATATTAGTAGTTAACAAGCTTTATTTTTGTTTTAGATATCTGTAACATGCAAAGTATAATAGGTTTTAGGTTATAGATTAAATATAGGTTATAGATTAAATATAGGTTATAGATTAAATATAGATTAAATATGAAATATCGTCACTCCTGGTAGACCTAAGAGAGGGTACAGGTACAGGGGGTGTGCGTATCTATCTGTGAATTCATGTATCGTGTACACATCTGTCCAGGGGGCTCGAGGTGGATGTTGGCTGGGGACCCACAAGGAGAGATGCTGAGGGAGGGAAAGGAGTGGGTCAGTTTGCAAACTGGACTGAAGAAATGAATGCGGCAATGACAGGCCCTCTGTCTTCAGAATGTATGTATACCCCTGCCCAACGCACTGGAGAAGAGGCTCTGTGACTGAGCTGCACGATAGGTGTCAGAAAAAATGGGCAATTGACTTAATCTCCCTGACCTCCAGGTCTTTATCTTTGCCATGAAGAAGTGAATTTTCAAACTTCTCTTTTTTAAGAGTGGTGGTTTTTTTTTTTTCCAATTTTGAAGTAAAAGATAAAATATCCATATAGAAAAATTTTGAAGGATGAGGAACAAAGCATTATTATCATCCCAGAAGTTTCCTGTAGTTCCCATCTTGAGTTGTGATTACAACTTTATCTCATCCCACAGAGGAAATAGTCTTCAGACTTTTGTGAAAATCATTTATTTGCTTCTTCCTAAGTTTTATTGCCCGGAGAAGATGATGGCACCCCACTCCAGTACTCTTGCCTGGAAAATCTCATGGGTGGAGGAGCCTGGTAGGCTGCAGTCCATGGGGTCGCTAAGAGTCAGACACGACTGAGCAACTTCACTTTCACTTTTCACTTTCATGCATTGGAGAAGGAAATGGCGACCCACTCCAGTGTTCTTGCCTGGAGAATCCCAGGGATGGGGGAGCCTGGTGGGCTGCCGTCTATGGGGTTGCACAGAGTCGGACACGACTGAAGCGACTTAGCAGCAGCAAGTGTTATTGCCTGTATGTACATCTTTAAACAGTATAGATTAATATTGTTGGTTTAAAAATTTTACATAAATGGAATAATTCTATGTGGTTTTTTTTGTGTGTCTTGCCTTTTTCATACAGCCTTATGTTTGCAAGTTTCATCCAGGTTTTGGCACAAATTTCTGGCTTATTAATTTCTACTGCTGTATGGTTTTCCATTGTACGAATTCACCACAATGTATCAATCCATTGTCCTAAGGATGGACACGAGTTGCTTCTGGTTTGGAGCCATTATGACTCTGTATGTGCTGTGAACGTTCCAGTAGTGCTGTGAACATTCCTAGACATGCAGTCTGGGCACATAGGTACAGATTTCTCCAGGAGACTTATCTAGGAGCAGCATTGCTGGTCAAAGGGTATGCATGCCTCAAACTGTTTTCCAATATGGTTATTATAGGTCTTTTCGTAATGCGGGAGACCTGGGTTTGATCCCTGGGTCGGAAAGATCCCCTGGAGGAGGAAATGGCAATTCACTCCAGTATTCTTGCCTGGAGAATCCCGTTGATGGAGGAGGCTGGTGGGCTATAGTCCACGGGGTCACAAAGAGTAGGACATGACTGAGAGGATTCACTTCACTTCACTTCACTTCCTCCCTAAGCAAAACCTGACACATAAGTCCAGGAAATAAAGCAGATGACAGCAGAATTCTGATTGAAGCAGGGTAAGTGGCAGTCCCAGGGTTGGCTTTCTCTGTATGGTACTCTGTTGGTACTCTCTTGTTGGTCTAACACAACTGTTCTCCAACATTCTATTTGCATCCATATTCTCTTTGTTGCTTTGAAAGACAATGGTTTCTAGGGATTTCCCATTCCAAGAGCAAAGAGAGATCCTGATCTTCTGATCTCCCAAGCAGTATCTTTACTCAAGGTTATTTGAATTTGGAAAGCGAAAACTCTACTTTTAAAATCAGTGTTTCCTTAGATCCTCCCTAAAGAAATTCCTATTCCATATGGAAAAAATTTTTTAAATGCACAAGATACTCTTTCTGGGCCTATCTGTCCTTATTATGATTCTGAATTAGCTTGACTTGAATTGAGAAATTACATCCAACAGTTACGTAAGAGAATAGTTGAAAGCAATTGGATTAAAATATTTGAGCAGGTTAAGCCCAGAGAGGGTGAATCAAAATACTGAGTACTGCTAGGGGTGTAAGGAGGATGTTTGTACAGTGTCTGATGTACTTTGAGGTTGACTGTCTCGTTGTCAGGAAGCCATGGTGGTGGTTTAGGGATTTAGAGGGAATTTATGCTGTTAGGCATTATTATCTCTATCAAAATGCAAAACATCGAAATGGATACTTTTCCCAATGCTGTCCTTTGCCAACAACGTACTAGCAAACCTGGATTGAGGCTGGAACAGTCGGAGCAATAGACAGGCCGATGCATGTAATGCATATCATTAAAAATAGTTAGCACAAAGAAATGGTTGTTATTGTTCTATATCCAAGTTGGACTTAGTAACTAATTAAGTGTAAGTTTCTTCTTCTTTTTCTCCCCCCCATGGCCATACACAGTTTTTGAATTCTTATAACACAAACCGTTTTAAAGAAGAAGTTAAATACAGAATGCATTGAGTTTGGTAGAGAAAGTTTAAAGGTCTGCATTTTCCCACCAAAGCTATTTAATATCAGCTGCAGAGTGGGTGTGTGTGTGTGTGGAAAGGTTGTGACCTCCCTTATTTTTACAACCATTGCCATGATTTCATAATACTGGCAGCAGTCACCCAGAGTGAAATAGACTTTATTACAGTAATTATATGCCAGAATGTGGGTATTAAAACAGAAAAACTTTTCTACTGATAATAAATGTCAAGGGAAAAATGACTTTACCCAACAACTAGCCCTTCATCAGTGTTTTTAATATGTTAATGGCCTCAGTGAAGATGGAGATGTGTCCACAGGGTAGAAGTTTAGACTCCATATAGCTTGTCTTTTTTTTTTTTTTTTGCCTTATTTGCAGAATGTTAAGTAGGGTAGTTGAAAGAGAGAGGCATGTTTTAACAAGTTAGGTTTATTTTTCTCCAAGGCATAAAGTCAGATATGTTGTTCACTTGAGCAGATATAGCTATTGTTTTTGCAGATAAATGAATTATGACCATAGCTGAATTAGTCTATTGTTTCTGGATCACTTCATTGCTTTTCCCTGATATGTTTTGGTGGGTTTTTGAGAGCTGGGAGAAGTAATGTGATATGAAAATTTTATCTTGAAATATGGTAGTCTTCAGTTTTAATGAGGTGGATGAACCTAGAGGCTATTATAGAGTGAGGTAAGTCAGAAAGAGAAAAACAAATATAGTATATTAATGCATATATGTAGAATTGATGAACCGATTTGCAAGGCAAGGATAGAGATTCAGACATAGACCACAGACTTATGGACACAGCAGGGGCAGGAGAGGATGGGACAAATTGAGAAAGTAGGATTGAAATATATACATTACCATATTTAAAATAGATAGCTAATGGGAAGCTTCTATATAACACAGGAAGCTTAGCCTGGTGCTCTGTGACAACCTAAGAAGGTGGGATGGCAGGAGGCGGGGGGATGTGGGATAGAGAATCAGGAGGAGGGAAGGAACATATGTATACCTAAGGCTGGATTCATGTTGATGTATGGCAGAAACTAACACAATATTGTAAAGCAATTATCCTAAAATTAAAAATAAGTGAATTTAAAAAAGAAATGGCTCAAATAAAGACAGTAAAAAGTCTAAATATGTATCAGAAAGTGTAACTTTTTGAAAATAGCCATATCTGAACTATAGGCATGTAGTTACTAAATTATACTCATCAAGCATTACTTGTGGCATTTTTCAATATATCTCTGAAATAATAAACATGGTCTAAATGTAGAAAGTTTACATCAGGAAAGCAGTTAACCCAGTCTGCAATTGAATTTAGTGAAAGGTTGATCAATTCCAAGAAATGCTAAAATTATAGCACTTTTTAATCTTCTATTTTAAGAGACTTTGAAGTGGGCAGTTGGATCTTTCCCCAAAGTGTGCTATTAGCTGGGAGAGAGAAAACAATATATGCAGAAAGCTAATAGCAAAAATCAGATCAAAATATGCGTTCCTAGTCTCCATCATATAAGAGTCTAAAGGTCATACTTGGCTTGGATTTTTGGTCAGTAGGTCAAGCCATATACACCATTGGAAGATGACCTCCATTCCATTTTCTCTGAATAGTGTTTCCTCCTGCTTACAGTTGGTGCTTAACAGATTTCGAGGGGTGATAAAGATGACTTTCAGTTTTGTGTCTGCTCTAGCCTTCTGCATGGCTACATGGAAGGATCTGGCTTCAGAATCTCCTGGATGAGTTGTTGATGGTGACCTGGGGCAGCATCTCAGAGGAGCCCTAGGCCTGCTGAGAGGCATCTATCACTGACCCACAACAGCCTTAGGTGCTTGCCACGCCCACTCAGTTTCATTGCTCAAAATCCAGACTAGTCCTCAGAACAGGAGACTGATTCCTCTTCTGTGTTTTGTGTTTTCTGCAGTGGGTTTGTCTTTAACAATGAGCCATTCATGCGCACCCGGGGAGCTACCCAGGACCAGGGAGACGGCTGCAGGCCCTGCAGGCAACTGGCCATGCTCCAGTCCAGATATTCTTGGGAATGTGGAATTATTTGAATCAAAGGGAAATAAATCTTTTGCAAATGTTAATATAAATGACTGTGGGAAGGGCTTGGTGCTAAAAGAGAAGCTGAGAATTCTTGGTGCCTACTGAGTTATTTTTTGGCAGGCAATACTACTAGGTTGCTATGGGAATGATGAAGACAAAATAATAGTCATATTTTTAATGATTGCTCTTACTTGTGTCATCTTCAACTGCCCTAGATTGAAAAAAACTTCTGCTAAAATCACTTTGACTACTCCTGTGTCATGTTTTGTTCCTTTTTCTTTTGCACTTAAATTTGCAAACATCTCTCTCTAAATCAGTTTATGGGGCCAGCTGGACCATATTCTATATAAGCATGAAGGAACCATTACTTTTGAAGTTTATACCTTTCATTATATGCTTTCTGTGGCATAGGTTTCAATTAGAAGGGGTGTACCTGAGGGAATCTGAAATTCTGTGCACTTTTCTTATGGGGAGGGAAAGTGCGGTGTGGGACAAAGGCCAGCTGACCTGGGCCAGGTCTCCCCTTTGCCATATCTAGCTGTGCCAACTCAGGGCAAGCAATAAACTTTTCTGAACTAAGTTCCTGCCTTTGTAACATGGTGTTCATTACAGCACCACTGAAGGGTTGTGGACCCTATAGAAAATGTATGTAAAGTCTTATTACAGGGATCATGAATAACTGGCAAATAGGAGGCCAGTTCTTCAATGTCCATGGCAGGAATCTTTTTTGTTTTTAATGTCATGTGGGATCTTTCATTGCAGCACACAGGTTCTCTAGTTGTGGCACACAGGCTCCAGAGTGCACAGGTTCAGGAGTTGTGGCGCACAGGCTTAGTTGCTCTGTGGCATCTTATCTGGAATGTGGGATCTTATGTGGGATCTTATCTCCCTGACCAGGGATCAAACCCCTGTCCCCTGCATGACAAGGTGGATTCTTAACCTCTGGACCACCAGAGAAGTCCTGCAACTCAATCCTTTACTTTAAGCTAAGAAGCAGTCTCAGACTCCTCAACACAATGACCTAAGTAGCTACTATCAGGAGAAGGCAATGGCACCCCACTCCAGTACTCTTGCTTGGAAAATCCCATGGACGGAGGAGCCTGGTAGGCTGCAGTCCATGGGGTCGCTAAGAGTCGGACCCGACTGAGCGACTTCCCTTTCACTTTTCACTTTCATGCACTGGAGAAGGAAATGGCAATCCACTCCAGTGTTCTTGCCTGGAGAATCCCAGGGACGGGGTAGCCTGGTGGGCTGCCGTCTCTGGGGTCGCACAGAGTCGGACACGACTGAATCGACTTAGCAGCAGCAGCAGCAGCTACTATCTATCTATCAGAGTTGGCAAGCAAGATTTGCCAAAGCACAATCCTTGGAATTTGATTGACACTCAATAGGTGGTAGTTCTTAATTATTACTATTCTTCTGTTATTACTATTAACAGGAGGCTGTGGATGTAATAGGGACGCAGAAGATGTAGGTTTGATTCCTGGGTTGGAAGATCCCCTGGAGAAGGAAATGGCAACCCACTCCAGTATTCTTGCCTGGAGAATCCCCAGGACAGAGGAGCCTGGAGGGCTACAGTCCACGGGCTGCAAAGAGTCAGCCACAACTGAACTACTGAGCACGCATGCATGTAGATGTCACAGCAGGAGACACAGGTAGCTACTTTTTGCTTTGCCTATTACATTCATTTTGCATCCAGAGCCGGCAGCTTTGGATGCGCTGACAGCTCACCTAACTTGGGGTACTGGTCTCTGATCTTTGTATCTCTGTTGGTCCCTTCCTCCTCTTTCTTTGCTGGTTCCTCCTCATCTCACAGACCTTCAAACACTGAAGTGTCTCAAGGCTCCTCTTTTATTTTTTTATCCACCTTCAGTATGATCTCATTTGATCTCTTGGCTTTCAATATCATCCAGATGCTAACAACATCAACATTTGGATCTCCAGGCTGGATTTTAGCTCTGAATTCTATTGTATATTCAACTGCATACTTGAGACACATCTCTAATAGGATGTCTGTAATATGATGTATCTATTAATTGGGTACCTAAAAAGCATCTCCACTCTAACAAGTTGGTATTAAACTCATGATTCATGATCCCCTCCCCTGCAAACCATAACCACTACTCCCATAGTCTTTCTCATTTTAGCAAAAAGCAATTCTTCCCAAGAGCTGCTCAAGAGGAAAAGCTCGAAGTCATGGATTCTTCTCTTTTCCTCATACCCCATGTCCAATTCACCAAGAAGTCCCATGGCTTGAACCTCTAAGAATCTTCCTCCTTCTTACCATCTCGACCACTACCATCATAGTTCAAGCCATGATCATCTCTCACATGGATTACTGTCATAGCCAATAAGAGACTACAATTGTTTTTCAGCATGTACGTCGTGTGATTCTTTTAAATGGAAATCAGACCCTGTCACTCCTCTGTTCCATACCTTCCACATCTTGACATCTCACCTTCCATACAAAGCAGAGCCCCTCCATTGCTCTAAAAGACCTCACGTGATTGGCACCAACCACTTTCAGACACCATCCCCTTCCACTGTACCTGCACCCATTCTGTTGTAGCCACACTGGTTTTCTTGCTGTTTCAAGTAGATCCTCCTCCTGCTTAGGTCTTTGCACTATTGACTCTCTGCTTGAAAAGTGCTTCCTCCAGATACAAACAAAATTTGCCTTCTCATTTCTTTCATCCCAGGTTATCAGCAAGACCATCTTAAATATAAAACATAGCAACCACCCTCCTTACCCCTTCAGTCAACACCTCCTGTCCATGGCACTTATCAATATCTGACATATTATGGCTTTACTTGTTTATTTAAAGTAAATAAATGGAATGATGCTTTGGATTTCAAGTACTGAGAACAGAAGTGCCCCTTTAATTACCAATCTTACCTTCCCAAGGTGGTCTTTCCCCTTCTTGCATTTCCCAAATCCTACCTATTCTTCCCGACATAGCTGAAATCCAATTCTTATAAGTAAGACCTCTGACCTCCACTCCTGTCAGAGGTGTTAGGTCCTTTCTTAAATTCCCAGAGTTCCAACCATCCAGTCCTTGGTTCATTGTTTATGCAGTTTGGACACCTTTTCCACTGCTGCATGGAATAAGTATCTGAGTATTTTACTGTTCGGCTTTGTATAAGCTTATATTTGAAATCCTCCACTGGATTAGACTATACACTGGTTTGGAGTGAAGAAACTAATCCCTTGGGTAACTCAAGGCCTTGACCATATCTGATACTCAATAAATGTGTATTTCTGTCAGATTTTATTAACTTGCCAATGAGAATAATAGACAAAAATCATGAATTCTACCCTGAGGAAGTATATTTACTCTGTATTCTTAGTATTTTTTTTATTTTCTTTAATTTCTTCCCCTCAAAGAAATTAGCTGTGAATTAGGTCTCTGATGGTGTCTGCAAAGACATTAGTAACATAAGCTCTTTTGTGTGGGTCTGGCTTAAAGATTTTCAGGGAGAAGAAATCAAGTTGAGAAGGAACAAAGAAGAATGTGTTTTGAGAGTCTTAAAGGGAAGTGGTCAAGAAAGTCAGTGTTTCAGGAACATATTTATGATATTTCCATTTATGGTAGGGTAGCAGCATAGTGAGTCCAGTAAAAGATGTGTTTGTAATTTGTCTCTTGGTAATTGACATACCTCCAGAGTGATTCTAAAAATGTTATGTTCCCATTTCATTTGGAATTAAATGTCATAATTGCCATGTATTCATTCTAAGGCTGTTAGGATGTTGAAAATCAGAACAGAGATTCATGCGGGGTAAAGAGAGACCAACCCCTGATGTGGGCGGGTAGCCAGCCTCACAGGAAACCCATTTCTGATCATTGTGCTATGGAAGGTGAGGTGGAAGGAAGGGCTCTGGATGTGCAGAACTTGTGTCCCCCTTCCTTGAAGGCCATGGGCAGTGATAAAAGAATTACTCATCACAGAGCTCTGTTGAATTGTCCACTCAGGTCAGTAAATACTGCCATTTCCACTGGCTCAGTTTGTGGGAAAAAAGAAGACAGTCAAGAAAGAGGGAGAGAGTGGGTGGGAAGGGAATTTTGTAATTTGTTATAGCATATTCCCCTACCCCCAATATTTTATTGTGAAGATTTTGAAATATACAGAAAAGTGAATGAATTACACCGTGAACACCTATATGCCCACTTAAATTCTACAATGAACATTTTGTTAGAATTATTTTATTACCTATCTCTTCATCCCTCTATCAATCTGTCTCAAGAAGAGCATTCTATGAGTTTTGACAAAGGCTTTCACCTGTGTGACCCAAACCCTTATCCAGATATAAAATATAGTCTTCACCTCAGAAAGTTCCTCAGGCCTCTCTCCAGGGAGTCCCTGCTCCCACCTCACTCCCAGAGGCTACCGCTTTCCTCTATTTCTTTTTACCGTACAGTAGTTGAGTTTATTCTAGAACTTTTCGTGAGCCTTCTTTCATTGAAATTTTGAAATTCATTCATATTGTTATGTATATCCATTTATTTTTTAAACTAAAATAATCTCTATTCATTTTCACATTTTCAGAGAATCAGGTTAGCAATATATTTAGAAAGTAGTAGGGAAAAAGGGAAAATGAAGGGTTTTTTTTAGGAAAGAGTTGAAAAGGACCCTAATGACAGCTGTATTGGCCCTTAATTTTCCATATGAAGTGATAGAGGACCAGTGATGGCTCAGGGTTATGTAGACTAAGCTGAACAAGAACCCAAGTCTCTTGATTTGATGCTTGAAACAGTTCGGGAGCAGCTGAGTGGGGTGGTTGTTTTGAGCTGAAGCCATGTGAGACTCGAGAGTTTCAACAGAGATTTGCTTTAGAGGATGTGAAACTCCACTAACCTCATGTGACAAGAAATCCTCCGAGGCCTTGGTGTGGAGCCAGGGTGGGGAAGTCTGATGCGGCTTCGGGTTACCAGCTCCAAATCTGAACCACTGGCTGAGGGTGACTTTCTGATTTGCAGTAAAATGAGACATGGGACAGGGGAGCTTTTCCTTAGCAGCATACACAGGCAGGTTAATGCTAAAGGAACAAAAAGCCAAGAAAGGCGTCTTCAGCCACATTGTCCTCCCATAGGAAAGGACGTGGAGCTGAAAATAAAACACCGGGGGCAGGGGGTTGGCGGGGGGGTGGGGGGCGGGGGTGATACCATGCTACAGACAGAGCCTTTGTCTCCAATTCAGCCCAGAATGACAGTGACCTGGTGGTGCCTGCCTGCCAGCTGTTGGCTGGCCTTTGTGAAAGTCCCCGATGTCCAGGCCAATGCTTAGTGGGCAGGTATCCATAGCATGAAGCCAACTGGCACTGCCGCCACCTTTGTTGGTGAAATGAGCCCAGTGTCAGGGAACTAAGGCTGCTGGGCCACTCTGGCTACCAGCTGGCAGGTGCAAGCCCCAGGGGCAGGTGCCCTAGGGAGACAAGGCTGGTGTTGCCATGGTAACTGATCAAAAAAGGCCGTTTCTCCTTCAAGGTCGGTTTGACCCCTTTTCTGCCTGGGGAATGTGGTGAGGAAGAAGAGACTGTGGCAACTCTGACTTGTGTGTGAATGCATTTCTCGTCTGTTTTGAATGCATTGCTTCTCATTGGATCTTATTAGTGTCGCCTGCTGGGCAAATCTGGGGACTGGTGGATCTCTTGGGGGATGTTGTCGTGGCCGGAGATCAGGTCACCAGAGATGTCCCAGGAGAGACAGTCCAGTGTAAACCAAGCAAGACTGAACAAAGAATTCCAAAGGCGTTTGTGAAGGGCAGCCAGTCAGGTTGGACGGGTTCTTTGGGCTATTCCGGGATAAGAGATTAGTGCTGACTGTTTGCGGCTTGTCACCCTAGATGTCCTTTGGCCAGCCTGTCCTGGGCACAGGGGTGAAGGGACCCTTGTCAGCTTGCTGGGTGCCTCAGCAGTTTGACACAATGAGTTCATTGTAAAGAAGCAAACTTTCCTTAGCACCGGTGTCCTTCTCTCTGTAGCTCTTACATGCATGCCTTTACCTCAGGCAAACACAGATTCTGGCTTGGATAGAACAGTTTTGTTTAATGTTTGTATTTCTGTGTCTCAAACTCTGGTTCTGACTCAGGTCACTAGGTTGTGGCAGGAATTTTCCCATTTCCCATCTCGTGTGTGTGCTCACATGATGAGCTTCACTTTCCGTGCCCGTACTTAGGTTTCTATTAGGAGAAATAATAGTGTTATAATGGTGGTGGGGGGCTTCCTGAACTCCTGGAAATTTTTACTCCTGTCTTCCCACTGGGAGGCTGTCAAAATTATTCAGGTAGGGTGACACTCTGACAGTAGGAAATGCTAGTGACTCTTGGTAAATCATGGGCTAATTGCTTGCAAATATAACCATGGAAATAAGCCTCTGTCTCCTAATGTGTGAAATGAAAAGATTAGATTGAAGGCTCTTTAAAACTTTGCCAGCTAGTTTTCTAAGATTTTTCATTTCAGCATGGAAAAGAAAAGCTCTGAATAGATTCAACAAGTAACAAGCTGACCTAACTTACAAATTTTTGCCCTAGGTCCTATATTTAGTAAATATTTATAATTCATCTATTAATATAGGCACTTGGGATACAGAAACAGGAAAGCAGCATTTTCTATCATTTTCTTTCTTGGAGGATCTCATGGTCTAATGGGGAGGGATAGCAGGAAGAAATTATTCTCAAATTTGGCAGAAGTTTGGGGACTTCCCTGGTGGTCTAGTGGTTAAGACACTGAGCTTCTAATACAACCTTGTTTTACAAGTTCGGTCCTTGGTGGAGAACTAAGATCTCACATGCTGCGTGGCGTGGCCAAAACACACACACACACACACACACACACTGACTGGCAGTTTTCAAAATTCTGTTTGGAAAAGAGTTAGCTTTTGGTTTGGAAAAGCACTTTAATGGGCATGTTTAATGTGGAAAGATGAGCCCTTCCCTCTTCTTCTGAACTGGCAAGGTCAGGACAAAGGGATGTGAAACATTTGCCTTAGATGCAGAAAGAAGGGGATGCCAAAAAACTTAGTGATCAAGATAAATACTATTAGAATGTAACACTTAAAAAATAAAAAAGTCCATGATGAACAAAGGGTGCAAATTTTAAAGGAAGAGAGAATCTGATCCTGCAAGTGTATAATCTTATCTCATTTTCCTCACCCTAATTCTGGTCCTGGTTCCAATAAAACTTTTTATTTAGAAAGTAATCCAATTTGACTTTTTAAAACCATTGCAGTAAAATATCTCAAGATTTAGACAAGAGTGTTACAGAGTTTAGGGTTTAGGAGGTTTTTCATGAGAAGGAGAAGGCCCTTGAGGGCATGGGGTTCCTGGAAGATGGTGGTGAGCACAAATGAGAAATTCTTCATAGTAGAGAATGACTGATAAATATTTATGAAAGAATGTTTCGAAAGGGTTTGACGTTGTTCCTTACACTGTGCTGCAACTACCCACTCTGTCCCCTACCCCTCAGTGAGATGTCTGATACATACAATAATCCACAGATTCATCTGCTTTGAGAAAGAGGAAGGAAGAAGGGTGGTGTCCAGCACGGGAGGAAGTGGTCTAGTGAGAGGAGGGCAGATGGAGGAACCAGGCAGGATGAAGTAAGGCCCAGCTCAGGAGAAGCTCATCCCCTGAAATCCACTGGAGAGAAAATGGAAGGAGTCTGGACTTTGCAGATTCAGCCCATGCACTGAAATATTGCATGCTTTGCAATATAAAGGAAAGAGAAACCTCAGGTAACAGACACTGGGGCTGCACCTGTAAATCAAAAATTGTGTGACTGTACTGGATCTTTGGTTTATCCCTCCAGGTCCACTCACCCAGGTCCACTCACCATCTTTCTCTCTGCTTTCTTCCTGGGAGGCTTCCCTCTACGGGTCACGTTACAGGGCTTTCTTGCTCCTTGGCTTCCAGCTGGATTTGGCCCTTGACAAACACCAGTAGACTTTTGGAAGAAGCCAAGAGAGTGAATTTGCTCCTTTCCTGAGGGTTTGCTATAGGCTGGTTCCAATTCCTGCCAAGAATTCCTCTCATTCCTTTGCCAGGCTCTGAGAACCACTCCTTCCTGTTACCCTTTCAGGCTAGAGTTGGTACCAGCCCCCCCTGTTCCCTGGGGATGCACTATCTTTTGTGATTTCCTTCCATACTGCTTCTTTGTAATAAGCTGATACAGACCCTGACTGATACAGATGTGAGAAGTATTAAAAAGGGTTGTACAGAGTATTATAGTTTGGAGGTGGAAGAAGCAACCAATTGCTCAGTGGGAGGAAGATGGGTGGGCACAGAGGGCTTCACAGGTGATGTCTGAGCTGAGTCTTATGGAATGAGATATTTTCTCTGAATTAGGTTAAACCTCAGCCTGAAAACAGTCTTACATCTGTCAGGCAGGTGTTGGTGCATGCAAATCTCAATGGTCTGCATGGTCTTAAAAGACAGTGATTATCCAGCGGGCTTAAAAAGCACAGAAAACTGAAGCAATAAAATAGCAAACACCCATATTCCTGTAACTCCTATTGATAATCTGGCATGCTTTCTTCCAGATTTTTTACAGAGTTGAAATCACACTCTGTATAGCATTTGGATCCTAGTTTTCTCTAACATTACATAATAAGCAATTTTCCTAAACTGAAGGGTGCTGCGAATACCTGCTCAGAGGCTGCTCCTTTTAGAGGTAGCACAATAACCTTAAGGAACTGAATGCTATTACATCATATTGACATACTCTGACTTTTAATAAATAATGCTCCAGTAATTTTGCATTTTTATATCATTATTTCTTTTTGCATTTTTATGTCATTAAAACTTTTTACTAAATTAAAAAAAAATGATACTAAAAAACCTGACTACAGGCATACCTGTACTTCAAGATGGCTGAATTACTGTAGTGTTTTGGTGGGTTGTTTTCTTTTTCATAATACTGAGGAAGATTGAGTTTTCTTTTGGTGGGTGAGGAAGAGAGGAAGTGGTAGCTGGGACTCCATTCTGAGGGTATGCCCAGGAACTTGGCCAGGTAAGGATTCCTTACGAATGGACATTAGCAGCAGTGACGCCCGAGTTAGACTTTATGATGTACTGTATAATTCCTTTCCAAGTTTTCCACACCTTCAGCATTAGTCCATGCAACATGGACTTCTGTTGACAGCGACTGGAGAGAAGAGGCAAGAACAGCGAGTGTGCAAAGGATAAAGGGTTGTAAAGAGTGGACAAGAGGGTCAGGGCTGATTGGGAGGATTCTGGACCAGGGGTTTGAGGACAGAGGTGACGGGCTCTCCCCCAGGGGAAGCATCCTGTAGCTGATTTTCTGAAATATTGGGCTGGCCCTTCTGCAGTTCTAAGAACTATATCTGGATATCAAAAGAAAGAGCAACCCGAAAGCCGGATGGACTCGTTATATGTCATCCCGACAGGAGGCACTTAGTTGTTTAGTCATGGCTGGCTCTTTGTGACCCTTTGGACTGTACCCTGCCAGACTCCCCTGCCCATGGGATTCGATAGGCAAGAATACTGGCGTGGGTTGCCATGCACTCCAGTGGGTTGCCATGCACTCCATCCTCTGGGGATCTTCCTGACCCAGGGATCAAGCCTGTGTCTCCTGTGTCTTTGCAGGCGGATTCTGCATCAGGGAAGCCCAATAGAAAGTAACAGGGAAACAAAGGAGGGGATGGATGAGGAGATAGTGTGAGGAATGGATTTGGTGACATTGTGTGGGAAGACACTGGGTATTACAACTAGAAGAGGGAAGTAAGATTTTACCAGAAGAGTTGTCACAAAATGAGTGAGAAGAGTATCAGTATCAATCAGTTCACTTCAGTTCAGCTCAGTCGCTCAGTCGTGTCTGACTCTTTGCGACCCCATGAATCGCAGCACGCCAGGCCTCGCTGTCCATCACCATCTCCCGGAGTTCACTCAAACTCATGTCCATCGAGTCAGTGATGCCATCCAGCCATCTCATCCGCTGTCGTCCCCTTCTCCTCCTGCCCCCAATCCCTCCCAGCCTCAGGGTCTTTTCCAGTGAGTAAACTCTTTGCATGAGGTGGCCAAAGTACTGGAGTTTCAGCTTTAGCATCATTCCTTCAAAAGAACACCCAGGACTTATCTCCTTTAGAATGGATTGGTTGGATTTCCTTGCAGTCCAAGGGACGCTCAAGAGTCTTCTCCAACACCACAGTTCAAAAGCATCAATTCTTTGGTGCTCAGCTTTCTTCACAGTCGAACTCTCACATCCTCACATGACCACAGGAAAAACCATAGCCTTGACTAGATGGACCTTTGTTCATAAAGTAATGTCTCTGCTTCTTAATATGCTATCTAGGCTGGTCATAACTTTCCTTCCAAGGAGTAAGCGTCTTTTAATTTCATGGCTGCAATCACCATCTGCAGTGATTTGGGAGCCCCCAAAAATGAAGTCTGACACTGTTTCCACTGTTTCCCCATCTATTTCCCATGAAGTGATGGGACCAGATGCCATGATTTTCGTTTTCTGAATGTTGAGCTTTAAGCCAACTTCTTCACTCTCCTCTTTCACTTTCATCAAGAGGCTTTTTTAGTTCCTCTTCACTTTCTGCCATAAGGGTGGTGTCATCTGCATATCTGAAGTTATTGATATTTCTCCCGGCAATCTTGATTCCAGCTTGTGCTTCTTCCAGCCCAGCATTTCTCATGATGCACTCTGCATAGAAGTTAAATAAGCAGGGTGACAATATATAGCCTTGACGTACTCCTTTTCCTATTTGGAACCAGTCTGTTGTTCCATGTCCAGTTCTGACTGTTGCTTCCTGACCTGCACATAGGTTTCTCAAGAGGCAGGTCAGGTGATCTAATATTCCCATCTCTTTCAGAATTTCCCACAGTTTCTTGTGATCCACACAGTCAAAGGCTTTGGCATAGTCAAAAAGCAGAAATAGATGTTTTTCTGGAACTCTCTTGCTTTTTGAATTATCCAGCAGATGTTGGCAATTGGATCTCTGGTTCCTCTGCCAGTTCATGTATTGCTGAAGCCTGGCTTGGAGAATTTTGAGCATTACTTTACTAGCATGTAAGATGAGTGCAATTGTGTGGTAGTTTGAGCATTCTTTGGCGTTGCCTTTCTTTGGGATTGGAATGAAAACTGACCTTTTCCAGTCCTGTGACCACTGCTGAGTTTTCCAGATTTGCTGGCATGTTGAGTGCAGCACTTTCAGAGCATCATCTTTTAGGATTTGAAATGGTTCATTCCATCACCTGCACTAGTTTTGTTCGTAGTGATGCTTTCTAAGGCCCACTTGACTTCACATTCCAGGATGTCTGTCTCTAGGTGAGTGATCACACCATCGTGATTATCTGGGTCATGAAGATCTTTTTTGTACAGTTCTTCCTGCCACCTCTTAATATCTTCTGCTCCTGTTAGGTCCATACCATTTCTGTCCTTTATCGAGCTCATCTTTGCATGAAATGTCCCCTTGGTATCTCTAATTTTCTTGAAGAGATCTCTAGTTTTTCTCATTCTGTTGTTTTCCTCTATTTCTTTGCATTGATCTCTGAGGAAGGCTTTCTTATCTCTCCTTGCTATTCTTTGGAACTGTGCATTCAGATGCTTATATCTTTCCTTTTCTCCTTTGCTTTTTCTTCTCTTCTTTTCACAGCTATTTGTAAGGCCTCCCCAGACAGCCATTTTGCTTTTTTGCATTTCTTTTCCATGGGGATGGTCTTGATCCCTGTCTACTGTACAATGTCATGAACCACCTCCATCCATCGTTCATCAGGCACTCTGTCTATCAGATCTAGTCCCTTAAACCTATTTCTCAGTTCTCCTGTATAATAATAAGGGATTGGATTTAAGTCATACCTGAATGGTCTAGTGGTTTTCCCCACTTTCTTCAATTGAAGTCTCAATTTGGCAATAAGGAGTTCATGATCTGAGCCACAGTCAGCTCCCAGTCTTGTTTTTGCTTATAGAGCTTCTCCATCTTTGGCTGCAAAGAATATAATCATTCTGATTTTGGTGTTGACCATCTGGTGATGTCCATGTGTAGAGTCTTCTCTTGTGTTGTTGGAAGAGGGTGTTTGCTATGACCAGTGCGTTCTCTTGGCAAAACTCTACTAGCCTTTGCCCTGCTTCATTCCATCCAAATTTGCCTGTTACCCCAGGTGTTTCTTGACTTCCTACTTTTGCATTCCAGTCCCCTATAATGAAAAGGACATCTTTTTTGGGTGTTAATTCTAAAATATCTTGTAGGTCTTCATAGAACCAGTCAACTTCAGCTTCTTCAGCGTTACTGGTTGGGGCAGAGACTTGGATTACTGTGACATTGAATGGTTTGCCTTGGAAACGAACAGAGATCATTCTGTCATTTTTGAGATTGCATCCAAGTACTGCATTTCAGACTCTTTTTTTGACCATGATGGCTACTCCATTTCTTCTAAGGGATTCCTGCCCACAGTAGTAGATATAATGGTCATCTGAGTTAAATTCACCCATTCCAGTCCATTTTAGTTTGCTGATTCCTAGAATGTCGGCATTCACTCTTACCAACTCCTGTTTGACCACTTCCAATTTGCCTTGATTCATGGACCTGACACTCCAGGTTCCTATGCAATAAAAGGCTGAGCACCAAAGAACTGATGATTTTGAACAGTGGTGTTGGAGAAGACTCTTGAGAGTCCCTTGGACTGCAAGGAGATCCAACCAGTCCATTCTAAAGGAGATCAGCCCTGGGATTTCTTTGGAAGGAATGATGCTAAAGCTGAAACTCCAGTACTTTGGCCACCTCATGCGAAGAGTTGACTCATTGGAAAAGACTCTGATGCTGGGAGGGATTGGGGGCAAGAGGCGAAGGGGACGACAGAGGATTAGAGGACTGGATGGCATCACTGACTCGATGGATGTGAGTCTGAGTGAACTCCGGGAGTTGGTGATGGACAGGGAGGCCTGGCGTGCTGCGATTCATGGGGTTGCAGAGTCGGACACGACTGAGCGACTGATCTGATCTGATGCAATATTGCTCTTTACAGCATTGGACCTTGCTTCTATCACCAGTCACATCCACAACTGGGTATTGTTTTTGCTTTGGCTCCATCCCTTCATTCTTTCTGGAGTTATTTCTCCACTGATCTCCAGTAGCATATTGGGCACCTACTGACCTGGGGAGTTCCTCTTTCAGTAGCCTATCATTTTGCCTTTTCATACTGTTCATGGGGTTCTCAAGGCAAGAATACTGAAGTGGTTTACCATTCCCTTCTCCAGTGGACCACATTCTGTCAGACCTCTCCACCGTGTCCCACCCGTCTTGGGTGGCCCCACATGGCATGGCTTAGTTTCATTGAGTTAGACAAGGCTGTGGTCTGTGTGATTAGATTGACTAATCAGTCAATCTAATCACACAGTATCAGTATCAGTTGATAAATTGAGCAGGGTTTGGAAAGGGAAAAAGGTAAGCTGTGTAGAAAGAAGTAAAGTTCCCTTGATAAAACTGAAATGTGGCAAGGTAAGCTATGATCCAACTTATTATTTGTAATAGGTGGTTATAGGAAAGGGATTAATATTTCAATGGACTTGACCTCCCAAAATAACAAAATTACTTGGGTTTGTTTCCCTTTGGGTCTTCACCCCATGATTGGACTCGTTCAAAACCTGAAGTTATCTGTGCATTTCTTTTTCAGTGAAAATTCTTTTCCATTAGAAACCTGAAATAAGTGACTTATTTATTCTCATGCTATTATCCAGCCATCTTTCAGCTCACACTCAGCCTCTGTTTGACATGAAGCTTGGGAATGGCTTAGAAAAAGCATCTGATTGAGACATTTTTCACACGACTTTGCCAGAAGGGGTTTCTGCATTCAGCCTGGGAGGCTTCCACCCTGAGAACTGCCTTAACTGAACATTCAAATATGATTGCAAGAACTTTGGATGTGGAATTCATAGTAGTTTCTGAAAATAATTTATAGAGTGGTTCTCTTTTTCCTTGGGAAATGAAAACATAGCACCTCTTAGGGAAAGGTTTGGAGAAATCTGGGAAAATGCAGGCATAATGTTTTGATGAGCCTTTTATTGTCATATCGATTGGATAAGCTTTGGTTTGGGAATCTATCTTAGAAAGAAGCATATCAGATTTTGGCAAGAAGGCTGTTTTAATAAAACATAATCTTTAAAGCTCAGAGACCCACTACTTAATGCCTAAGCTAGGTTAAAGGGCCATTGCTTCTGCTACATCCTTAGAATCTTATGTTTGCATAGTATAAAACCAGTACTGACCACCCCTATCCAAAATCAACTAAAGAAAAACATAAAAATACTTCCTTCTGTCTAATAGTACAGTATTCTTTTATGTGAGGTGTCTCTGGGCTGGAAAGCAGGAGTGAGTTCTCAGCATCCTGAAATCTATTTTTCTTGTATTAACACAGCATTGAAAGGTCTCTAACACTGAGTTCAGGACTATTCATCTGAGCTTGTCAGTGTTGCCTTCGCTTTTCTTAATAATTTGATTGCAAATAGAGGACACCCATTTGGATGTATGTAGATTACATAAATTTGAGGATAAATTCTACTACTCTTACATAAATGCTACAATCTGAATCAATATTTCTAAAAGAAGTCCACATGTTAGATTGATGGACTGAGACAAAAAGGATAAAATTTTATAAGAAATGAACATTAGATCTTAGGTTGTGCTCTTGTTTGTGCTTAGTTGCTTAACTGTGTCCAAATCTTTGCCACCCCATGGACTGCAGCCCGCCAGGCTTTTCTGTCCATGGGGATTCTCCAGGCAAAAATACTGGAGCAGATTGCCATGGCCTCCTTCAGGGTATCTTCACAATCCAGGGATCGAACCAGGGTCTCCTGCATTGCAGGTGGATCCTTTACCATCTGAGTCATCAGGGAATCCCAGATCTTAGGTTAAAATCATTCAATTGACTGGAAATGACTGGCTTAACAGATGTCCATGGGAAAAGTCTCATGAGTTTTATCCCCAGGAAGTTCAGTGGGAACTTGCAGTATCACATGACAAGCATCAACTCTTAGAGTGCATTCATGAGTTAGAATTCTCCTATCAAGGGTGGGCCTTTATTTTAACCCTGGCCAAACCTCGCCTGAATTCCGTGTCTTTAAAAGGGTCCAAGACAAAAATCGAGTGACTCTATCCTGTGGGAAACTGTTGCAGGAATTTCAGGAGCCATGATTTAGCCCAAAGAGGAAAACCTCAGGAGGAGTCCTGAATGATTGCTGTCTGGAAAGATTTATCAGAAAGGGTGAGGGTTTTCTGGAATTTGACAGTCTGGCCCTGGGCTAAGACTGGGATCAATGTCTGAAGATTGCAAGGGAAATCCTTTGAGGGTTAAAATAAAGGAAAATTCTCTGATGAATAAGATTTGTTCAAAAGTGAAATGCCCTGGCATGGAAAGAGGGAAGCCCCCTGGTCCTGCAGAATGAGGCCAGAGATCAACCTTCTGGCAAGGAGGTTGTGGGGAGATTGAAGCGTGAGGATGCATTAGGTTGCCTTTCAGAGTCCGTCCGTTGCTAAGTAGGCAAAGTTTGTCTCTGGAGCTGTCCCGTCTCCCCTTTACCCCAGCGGTTACTTTGGGAATGACAGGATCACCTGCATCCCACCACAGTATTGATGACGTATAAGACTTGAGGTTTTGAGAAATTGACACTTCAATAAATTTCCACCGAATAGTGTGGAGCACTTCGTTTCGTGCTGACTTGCTTTTCGGCTTCCCGGGTGGTGCTAGTGGTAAAGAACTTGCCTGCCAGTGCAGGAGAGTGGGTTTGATCCCTGGGTTGGGAAGATCTCCTGGAGAGGAAAATGGCAACCCACTCTAGTATTCTTGCCTAGAGAATCCCATGGACAGAGGAGCCCGGTGGGCTACAGTCCTGATGGTCATAAAGAGTCGGACATGACAGGAAGCAACTTAGGACAAATGGACACTTGCTTTAGCCTACAAACAAAGGCAGTGTTACAAGAATGGGAGATTTTTACATGCAAGAAGAAGCTCCCGGAGGGAGACATCTAGGCAGAGGTCAACTTGCCTAGATGAAAATATAAAATCACATCCTTATATTCCATGGAGGTAGGAAATTGCAGACAATGCATCCTCATCTGCCTACTCTGGACAGTATGCTGCTCTGTTTCCTCAGGACAATAGCAGTCATTACCTAATGGGTGCTGGAGAAATAGATTGCTGTCTACCTTTCCTTTGCCTTGTGATGGGATCAATAAGATTAGTACAAACAGTAGCTGTGATCTTGGTGTTTGATAGAAATTTTTTAGCCACCTTTCCACTCTAGGTCATCTTAATCTCGCCTTCAAAGAGGGCTATAAAGATGGATTATTTGAACATAGCTGCAATCATAAACTCTCAGCTCATTCCTTGTCTCTCTTCTCTCTCTAAGCCAGCAAGGAGAGTGGAATAGGGAGGGTGTCTACCCTGCAAGAAGGCAGGATACCAAATATTTGCAGGGTGAAGCAACACCATCCCAGGAGATGGGAGAAAGGCCTGGAGGGGAGAGGAGAACTGAGGAGTATTTTTCTCTTCCATCTAGGAGGCTCCTGGGGACCTCTTTCTGAACCCAGCATCCATCCTGCTGGTCTCTTAGCAGAGATGTGCAGGGGTCCTTTAGAGGAATCCTGCAGCTGCTGGGGGCTTGCAGAAGATGGGCAGTGTGTCTCCCGGTCCTTGTTAGCCCCACAAATGGCCCATTGAGGGGGTGCAGGAGAAAGGAGAGGCATCCAGGGCTGGCCCCGGGGTCCCTCAATGGGGGCACTGTTCAGGCTTGGGTGGAAGCCAGCGCCGATACCACGCTGGTTGTTAAAGCCTCATTCTTTCCAAGGAGGCGGCTGGAAAGGCAGCAGAGCAGCTGAGGCTCCAGAAAAGGTGCTTCTCTTGTTCTTCCCAAGGCTGGCCTGACACACGAGAGGAAGCCACTTCCTTTTCAATTATTTCCTGTTGTTCATCACATTTACATCTCAAGCATTTTTCCTCTTCCTTCTTACTCTCTGTTTTATTACTCAAGACCCCACACTGATGGCTTTTCCCCTTCTCCCCCCTAGTCTCAACTGAAACTTAGAAATGATGTAAAAAGTTTCTCTGTTTTGTACCAGTCTCCTTGGGCAGCCCATCAGGGAAGCACCCCCAGAATATCTCCAGTTTGGCTGTTAATCTTGAGCCCCAGAATAGCTCAAAGTCTCTTTCAAAATGAAGAGTATAGCTTTGGAGATAGCAAAGTCCTAGATGTCCGCTGCAGGAAATGTGCTGTTTTCCCAGCCCGACATCTCCATTTCTCTGTTTTAAAACACCACCTCAGTTTTCCTTTGAGAGCCACACTCAGCCCATGGATGTTGATGGGATTGATTTGACCATGAGGTTCCCTGGTTTCAGGGTGGGCACAGCACCCTGGCCTGATCTTCTATCCTCCTGGCTTTGTGTGGGGATAGCTGGGACCCAGACTGGGCTACAACAGAGTCAATCCTGAGCAGAAACATTTGGGAGAAGAATCAGGAAAGATAGTCTCCATTTCCACTGAGGTCCTGGCTATGTAGAGTCCAAGTTGGGAACTGTGGTGATCACCTTTGCTTTCATGTGGGAAGAGTCACTGTGAGAAATCCATAGGCTGCAGAGGAAAACTGGGCCAGAGTGACAGACCCTGGCTAACATGGAGAGTAGACTGGATTCAGCTATGCCTGAAGCCAGCATCCTGACCTATCAGTTATGCTGATCAGAACATTTATTTTTATTGCTTTGTCTCATTTGAGTTGGGTTTCTGTAAACTAGTTTCTGTTAACTCATTTAGTTGCAACTAAGAGAGTCCTAACCAATGCTAACTTTTTTTCTGCTTCCTATTCCTTGTTCTTAAATCTGTTTCTCACTTTTATTGTATAATCATAAGGGATTTGATTTAGGTCATACCTCAATGGTCTAGTGGTTTTCCCTACTTTCTTCAATTTAAGTCTGAATTTGGTAATATGGAGTTCATGATCTGAGCCACAGTCAGCTCCTGATCTTGTTTTTACTGACTGTATAGAGCTTCTCCATCTTTGGCTGCAAAGAATATAAACAATCTGATTTTGATATTGATTTAAGGGACTAGATCTGATAGAAAGAGTACCTGATGAACTATGGACGGAGGTCCATGATATTGTACAGGAGACAGGGATCAATCCATCCACAAGAAAAAGAAATACAAAAAAGAAAAATGGCTGTCTGAGAAGGCCTTACAAATAGCTGTGAAAAGAAGAGAAGTGAAAAGCAAAGGAGAAAAGGAAAGAGATACCCATTTGAATACAGAGTTCCAAAGAATAACAAGGAGAGATAAGAACGCCTTCTTCAATGATCAATGCAAAGAAATAGAGGAAAACAATAGAATGGGAAAGACTAGAGATCTCTTCAAGAAAATCAGAGATACTAAGGGAATATTTCATGCAAAGATGGGCTCAATAAAGGACAGAAATGGTGTGGACCTAACAGGAGCAGAAGATATTAAGAAGAGGTGGCAAAAATACACAGAAGAACTATACAAAAAAAGATCTTCATGACCCAGATAATCACGATGGTGTGATCACTCACCTAAGCCAGACATCCTGGAATGTGAAGTCAAATGGGCCTTAGTAAGCATCACTACAAACAAAGCCAGTGGAAGTGATGGAATTCCAGTTGACCTATTTCAAATCCTAAAAGATGATGCTCTGAAAGTGCTGCACTCAATATGCCAGTGAATTTGGAAAACTCAGCAGTGGTCACAGGACTGGAAAAGGTCAATTTTTATTCCAATCCCTAAGAAAGGCAACGCCAAGGAATGCTCAAACTACCGCACAATTGCACTCATCTCACACGGTAGTAAAGTAATTCTCAAAATTCTTCAAGCCAGGCTTCAACAATATGTGAACTGTGAACTTCCAGATGTTCAAGCTGGATTTAGAAAAGGCAGAGGAACCAGAGATCAAATTGCCAACATCTGCTGGATCATCGAAAAAGCAAGAGAGTTCCAGAGAAACATCTATTCCTGCTTTATCAACTATGCCAAAGCCTTTGACTGTGTGGACCACAACAAACTGGAAAATTCTTAAAGATATGAGAATACCAGACCACCTGACCTGCCTCTTGAGAAATCTGCACTTGGTATGCAAGTCAGGAAGCACCAGTTAGAACTGGATATGGAGCAACAGACTGGTTCCAAACAGGAAAAGGAGTACATCAAGCCCATCTATTGTCACCCTGCTTATTTAACTTATATGCAGTTATAATATCATGAGAAATTCTGGACTGGATGAAGCACAGGCTGGATTCAAGATTGCCAGGAGAAATATTGATAACCTCAGATATGTAGATGATGACATCCTTATGGCAGAAAGTGAAGAAGAACTAAAGAGCCTCTTGATGAAAGTGAAAGAGGAGAGTGAGAAAGCTGGCTTAAAACTCAACATTCAGAAAACTAAGATCATGGCATCTGGTCCCATCACTTCATGGGAAATAGATGGGGAAACAGTGGCAGACTTTATTTTTTTGGGCTCCAAAATCACTGCAGATGGTGACTGCAGCCATGAAATTAAAAGATGCTTACTCCTTGGAAGGAAATTTATGACCAACCTAGACAGCATATTACAAATCAGAGACATTACTTTGCCAACAAAGGTCCGTTTAGTCAAGGCTATGATTTTTTCAGTAGTCATGTATGGATGTGAGAGTTGGACTACAAAGAAAGCTGAGCACCCAAGAACTGATGCTTTTTGAACTGTGGTGTTGGAGAAGACTCTTGAGAGTCCCTTGGACTGCAAGGAGATCCAACCAGTCCATCCTAAAGGAAATCAGTCCTGAATATTCATTGGAAGGACTGATGTTGAAGCTGAAACTCCAATACTTTGACACCTGATGAGAAGAGCTGCCTCATTTGAAAAGACTCTGATCCTGGGAAAGATTGAAGGTGGGAGGAGAAGGGGACAACAGAGGATGAGGTGGTTGGATGGCATCACTGACTCAATGGACATGAGTTTGAGTAGAATCCAGGAGTTGGTGTTGGACAGGGAGGCCTGGCGTGCTGCAGTCCATGGGGTTGCAAAGAGTCAGACACGACTGAGCAACTGAACTGAACTGATTCCTTGCCCAGGCTACCCTTATTCAGTTCTTTGCTACAGTATCTTGCAAATTCCCCAAGCACTGTGCCACCAGGGCTTCCCGGGTGGCCCTAGTGGTAAAGAACCCACCTGCCTGCAGATGCAGGAAATGTAAGAGAAGTGGATTTGATCCCTGGGTGGGAAAATCCCCTGGAAGAGGGCATGGCAACCCACTCCAATATTCTTGCCTGGAGAATCGCATGGGCAGAGGAGCCTGGTGGGCTATAGTTCATAGGGTTGCACAGAGTCAGATACGACAAAAGTGACTTAGCACATGGTATGCATGTTCCAGTGCTACGATATACAAAAACTGTCCAAAATTTCAGCCTAGAAGAAAACAGGAAGACTCATTTATTTAGTTCTTCTTTGACTAGATGGGGTAATAGGTACTACTGGAATCTCCACCTATGTTTTGGGTCTGTGGTAAAAACCCCAGCTTTGCCCATCCATTCAGCAATCATTAATTCTGTCACTACCATATGCCACAGAATTGCTTTAAACACTTTACACAAGTAGGTGGTATGAGTGCAAAGAAGTAGAGTAGGCTTCATGATGAGAATCGACACTTGCTTGCATGGGGAACCTAAGGAGAGAGTGGCCAGTTCTTATGTTAGCAAGAAGAAGAAAGACTTCCAAGAACAGGTCATGCTTGAGCTGTATTTTCAAAGATGAATAGAGATTTTTTTAGCTTCAGTAAAAAAAAAGGTAAGGGAGAGGAAGACCAATCCAGCCCAAAAGAGAAATGTCAAATGTAAACCGTTACTTGACTTAAAAATCTACCACGTGAGAGAACAAGATGGTGGAGGAGTAGGTGGATGTGGAGTACATCTCTCTCCATGGATACGTCAGGAATACATCTTTAGACAGACGTGCATGCAGGACACCAGCTGAGAGCAGGCAGGAGTACCTGACCAGTACTTTGTTGGCAAAGTAATGTCTCTGCTTTTGAATATGCTGTCTAGGTTGGTCATAACTTTTCTTCCAAGGAGTAAGTGTCTTTTTATTTCATGGCTGCAGTCGCCATAATAGACATAAAAGGAGAAATTGACAAGAATGCAATAATAGTATGAGACTTTAAAACCCCACTCACACCAGGGGACAGATCATCAAAATAGAAAGTTAATAAAGAAACACAAGTCTTAAATGATACATTAGATGAGATAAATCTCATTGATATCTTCAGGACATTCCATCCAAATTCAGAAGAATGCACCTTCTTCTCAAGAGCACATGGAACATTCTTCAGGATAGAGCACATTTGGGTCACAAATCAAACCTCAGTAAATTTAAGAAAATTGAAATCATATCAAGCATCTTCTCTGACCACAACGCTATGAGACTAGATATCAGTTACAAGAAAATAACTTTAAGAAACACAAACACATGGAGATTAAACAACATGTTTCTAAATAACCAACAAGGTGCTGAAGAAATGAAAAGGGAAATCAAAAAATTCCTAGAAACAAATGACAATGAAAACATGACAACGCAAAACTTATGGGATGCAGCGAAAGCAGTTCTAAGAGGGAAGTTTATAGCAATACAATCCTACCTCAAGAAAAACATCAAATAGACAACCTAACTTTACACCTAAAACAGTTGGAAAAAGAAGAACAAAAAAAACCCCCAAATTAGTAGAAGGAAAGAAATCAAAATCAGAGATCTGAGCAGAGATAAATGAAAAAGAAATGAAAGAAACAATAGTAAAGATTAATAAAATTAAAAGCTGGTTCTTTGAGAAGATAAACAAAATTGACAAACCTTTAGCCAGACTCATCAAGAAAAAAAGAGAAAAGAATCAAATCAATAAAATTAGAAATAAAGAAGGACTATTAGAAATACAAAGGATTATAAGAGACTATTATGAACGATTGTATTGCAATAAAATGGATAACCTGGAAGAAATGGACAGATTCTTAGAAAAGTTCAATCTTCCAAGACTGAACCAGGAGGAAAAAGAAATTATGAACAACCCAATTACAAGCACTGAAACTGAAGCTGTGATCAAAAATCTCCCAAGAAACAAAAGCCCAGGACCAGATGGCTTCACAGGAGAATTCTGTCAAACATTTAGAGAAGAGCTTGTGCCTATCCTTCTAAAACTCTTTCAAAAAATTGCAAAGGAAGGAACACTTCCAAGCCTATGTTCATTGTAGCACTATTTACAATAGCTAGAACATGAAAGCAACCTAGATGTCCATTGACAGATGAATGGATAAAGAAGCAGTGGTATGTAAACACAATGGAATATTACTCAGCCATAAAAAGGAACACACGTGAGTCAGTTCTAATGAAGTGGCTGAACCTAGAGCCTATTATACAGAGTGAAGTAAGTCAGAAAGAGAAAGATAAATATCATGTTCTAATGCATATATACAGAATCTAGAAAAACGGTTGGAGAAGGCAATGGCAACCCCACTCCAGTACTCTTGCCTGGAAAATCCCATGGACAGAGGAGCCTGGTGGGCTGCAGTCCACGGGGTCGCTGAGTCAGACACGACTGAGCGGCTTCACTTCCACTTTTCACTCTCGTGCATTGGAGAAAGAAATGGCAACCCACTCCAGTGTTCTTGCCTAGAGAATCCCAGGGACGGGGGAGCCTGGTGGGCTGCCGTCTATGGGGTCTCACAGAGTCGGACACGACTGAAGTGACTTAGCAGAGAAAAATGGTACTGAAGAATTTATTTACAGGGCAGCTATGGAGAAACATATACAGAGCATAGACTTATGGACATGGAGAGAGGGGAGGAGAGGGTGAGATGTATGGAAAGAGGAACATGGAAACTTATATTACCATATGTAAAATACATAGCCAACAGGAATTTGCTGTATGGCTCAGGAAACTCAAACAGGGGCTCTGTATCAGCCTGGAGGGGTGGGATGGGGAGGGAGATGGGAGAGAGGTTCAAAAGGGAGGGGATATATGTATACCTATGGCTGATTCATGTTGAGGATTGACAGAAAACAACAAAATTCTGTAAAGCAATTATCCTTCAATAAAAATAATAAATAAAAAAAAAATCTACCAGGTTCAAGAAAGAGAAGGCAGTTCAGTCATCTGTGTTTAGCACATGCCTGACTGCTGTATTATACTGTGTAGAACACAGAAGTCTTTGGCCATACTCATCCCCTTCTTCCTTCCTTTCCAAAATTCAGAAAATACATGTAAATTTCTCTTGCTGGTGAGCAAGGCCATAGAGATCTTAGAGTTGGTTGTGGTGGATACACGTGGCATACCAATTCTGGTCTCCAGCTTCGAGTTAGTTGTGAGGGGACAGCGGTGTCAGTAGTAACAGCATCTCCCCGTGTTCAAGATCAGAGTTAAAACTGTATACCGTTGAGATAAATGGTCCAGTGATGCATCCTTGATTTCCTTGTCAGTCCTCCCAACAGTTTTGTAAGCACTCCATTCCCTTCACTAAATCCCTTTCAGTTGGAAATAACATTATGAATGTGTTCTGTTGTCTGGACTCTGACTGATGTGATTCCCCACGGTGAGGTAGGGAAGGGCCAAGATCCACTTTTCCTATGCTCCACTGCATCCCTAACAGCAAGCACAGATCTGGCAGGAGCAGGTTCTCAGTTTTTGACTAAGTGTATTGAAAGTTATGAGATGAATGTGGACATACATACGCATATACATACAGTTAAATAATTCAAAAGATGTCATAAGGCTATATATGGTCAAGAGCCACCTTTTCAGTAATGAGTGTTATATTGTCATAGACTAGTGGTTACTCTTGCCTACAGTATCCATGGAAGATTCGATGCATGCTAAGTTGCTTCGGTTGTGTCTAACTCTGTGCGACCCTTTGGACTACAGCCTTCCAGGCTCCCATCCTTGGATTTCTCCAGGCAAGAGCACTGGAGTGGTTTGTCAGGTCCTCCTCCAGGGAAGATTCGATGGAGAAGTCTTAATATGGAGAGATTGGATTCTGAGGGATACGTAGAAATTGGATAGGAAAAAAAAAAAAGAGTGGGGCATTTTAGAATGAGTCCTTACTGCTAATATCACTATCCACTGATGACTAATGTGTACTTGCTCCTGAAATGAGGATTAAGTTCCCTTTGAAATGCATATGGGGTTAAAAGTGAAGGGAAAAGGTCTTGGCATGATGTTCCTGGGTTTTGCCAAACCCTAATGTTGTGTTTGGAGCACTTCTCTGCCCTGTAGACCGCAAGAATTCCCCTGTCCCCATCCCATACCCACATCAAGCTTGTTTCTGAATCTTCTGGGAAGCCACACATTCAGCAGTCAGATGTCTGATCCTGCTTCAGAACAAGCTCGTGTTCAACCAGCAGAAATTTCCATTGGAAGCTTTTGCCCAGCATGTTGGCTAATAGCCTCTGGTCCCCCTGAGTTCCAGAAGTGGGTGAAAGGTTTGGCGGACAGATATCTATTCATCTTACAGAGATCACAAGGATAGTGACATGATTGACAACTTCTCTACCTGCCAGTCAAGCTGGTCAGTGTCATCAGAAGGCCACAAGGTTAAGGAGATCTTCTTTACATGGGAAGCAACACAATCAACACAAGTTTCTCATTTCATGGTTTAGCTATAACAACAAGTAACTAATGCCTTTCAAAAACGGAATATAGGGAAATTTTGGAATTGTGTTAAGAAAACAAGCAAGAGTTTACAATAATTTGTAGTCCAGACATCAGATTGACTGGGAATAATGGATCACAATAAACTGTGGGAAATTCTGAAAGAGATGAGAATACCAGACCACCTGACCTGCCTCTTGAGAAATCTGTATGCAGGTCAGGAAGCAACAGTTAGAACTGGACATGGAACAACAGACTGGTTCCAAATAGGAAAAGGAGCATGTCAAGGCTGTATATTGTCACCCTGCTTATTTAACTTCTATGCAGAGTACATTATGAGAAACGCTGGACTGGAAGAAACACAAGCTGGAATCAAGATTGCCGGGACAAATATCAATAACATCAAATACGCAGATGACACCACCCTTATGGCAGAAAGTGAAGAGGAACTCAAAAGCCTCTTGATGAAAGTGAAAGTGGAGAGTGAAGAAGTTGGCTTAAAGCTCAATATTCAGAAAACGAAGATCATGGCATCCGGTCCCATCACTTAATGGCAAATAGATGGGGAAACAGCGGAAACAGTGTCAGACTTTATTTTTTTGGGCTCCAAAATCACTGCAGATGGTGACTGCAGCCATGAAATTAAAAGACGATTACTCCTTGGAAGGAAAGTTATGACCAACCTAGATAGCATATTCAAAAGCAGAGATATTACCTTGCCAACAAAGGTCCGTCTAGTCAAGGCTATGGTTTTTCCTGTGGTCATGTATGGATGTGAGAGTTGGACTGTGAAGAAGGCTGAGTGCCGAAAAATTGATGCTTTTGAACTGTGGTGTTGGAGAAGACTCTTGAGAGTCCCTTGGACTGCAAGGGGATCCAACCAGTCCATTCTGAAGGAGATCCGCCCTGGGATTTCTTTGGAAGGACTAATGCTAAAGCTGAAACTCCAGTACTTTGGCCACCTCATGCAAAGAGTTGACTCATTGGAAAAGACTCTGATGCTGGGAGGGATTGGGGGCAGGAGGAGAAGGGGACGACAGAGGATGAGATGGCTGGATGGCATCACTGACTCGATGGACGTGAGTCTGAGTGAACTCCGGGAGTTGGTGATGGACAGGGAGGCCTGGTGTGCTGTGATCCATGGGGTTGCAGAGTCGGACACGACCGAGCGACTGAACTGAACTGAACTGAACTGAATCAAGTTAATCAGAGATGCGGTTGTTGTATAAGACAGACAACAAATGTCTGTAGAAGCTTTTCAAGGTTGCAAAACCTGTTCTTACATCACATTCAGGTTAACAAAAGGAGTTGATGAGTGAAGCAAAAGCTGTGTCTTCTCTACATCTTCTAAGAAGGCACCAGAACACTTAAGAAGATGAATAGCTGAGGGCTGGGCTGTTTCTCTGGACCCTCAAACTTTGTTTGACTGATGTGAATTCTCTCTCTCTCCTGTGTTTAAATGAAGTCACGTTTGTATACCAATGGCTTAAAATTAGGAAACTCCTAATTTTAGGGGAGAAATACGGGAATCCAAAACTGCCATATTTGTAAGACATTGCTTTGCTCTTTAAGCTAACCCGCCATTCTATTGGGCTATTGATTACATTTCTTAATCTCTCTAAACTTCAGTTTCCTCATCTGTAAAGTCCTTGTTGTAAGGTTAAATGAAAAAATATTGCTTAGCTCAGAACCTGACATGGAGTAGACCCTTAGTAAACATCAGTCACACTTAAGCTGTTATATCAACATATGGAAGGCTATCAGTTCAGAGAACTGTGGAGAGATGAATTGCTGAACCCTGATAGATTAGAGATCATAAATCTTGGAATGACTTCTGGTCTTGGCCCCTGGCTTGTTGTGTAACTTCAGTTACTTGTTAAGTCCAGGGGTGGGGAGAGACAGGACTTGGCATGACAGCAGGTTATATGATAAGGGTTTGGAGAGGGTGTAATTGACCAGAAGCTCCATAGGACATAGGTAGATTGCTTACCAGAGTGACTCAGTCCGAAGCTGAGTAGGTTTGTAGGATCCATAATAGGGAGGTGGTGGCTTGAGCAACAGGCTTTGAGAAGAATAGGGACAAGCTAGTGTATGAATGGGATGATGAATATTCTCTGAACAGTATTTCCTGCGGTCTAGTAAAGGACTGGGGAGCCTGATGCGCTGCCGTCTGTGGGGTCGCACAGAGTCGGACAAGACTGAAGTGACTTAGCAGCAGCAGCAGCCCTCCCATGCAGAAGGCAACGGCACCCCACTCCAGTACTCTTGCCTGGAAAATCCCATGGACGGAGGAGCCTGGTAGGCTGCAGTCCATGGGGTCACTAAGAGTCGGACCCGACTGAGCGACTTCACTTTCACTTTTCACTTTCATGCATTGGAGAAGGAAATGGCAACCCACTCCAATATTCTTGCCTGGAGAATCCCAGGGACAGAGGAGCCTAGTGGGCTGCCGTCTATGGGGTCGAACAGAGTCGAACACGACTGAAGCGACTTAGCAGTAGCAGCAGCAGCAGTAAAGGGATGGAGAGATAGATTTGGGGAAGTGAGGGAGAGGGTAACTAACTCAAGCTTCCAGTAATTTGAGGGTTGTTCCAGGTTAAAAGACGCTTGTTCCTTGGAAGAAAAGGTATGATAAACCTAGTCAGCATGTTAAAAAAGCGGAGACATCACTTTGCCAACAAAGGTTAGTATAGTCAAAGCTATGGTTTTTCCAGTAGATAGATGTGAGAATTGAACCATAAAGAAGGGTGAACACGGAAGAATTGATACTTTTGAACTGTGGTCCTGGAGAAGACTCTTGACAGTCCCTTGGACAGTAAGGAGAGCAAACTGGTCCATCCTAAAGGAATTCAACCTTGAATATTCATTGAAAGGACTGATGCTGAACCTGAAGCTCTAATACTTTGGCCACCTGATGCAAAGAGCCAACTCATTAGAAGAGACCATGATGATAGGAAAGATTGAGAGCAGGAGAAGAAGGGGGCAACAGAGGATGAAATGATTGGATGACATCACCAACTCAATGGACATGAACTTGGGCAAGCTCTGGGAGATGGTGAAGGACAGGAATGCCCAGAGTGCTGCAGTTCATGGGGTTGCAAAGAGTCTGACATGACTGAGTGACTGAACAACAACCACCAGGGTAAATGCTAAGACTACTGGGTGGAAGTCCTGGGGAGTCATTTTCAGCTCTGTTGTCAGTTGGGATGAGAGTGGTGGAACCTTCTGGAAATTAGCAGTGGACTGGGCTATTTTCTAATGCAAACTCGCTAGAACTTTTAAGTTGGGTAGGCTGGTTCCCAGGGAAGCTGAGGAAAGTTCCTGATTAGTAGCATTTGGGAGGGATTCTTAGTATAGTCTTGTGGGTGGAAGTGATAGCCAAGGAAGACTTTCCCAGGAAAAGTGCCCAAGAAGGAGTAGACATTAGGCAGACCCAGTTTCAGATTTGGGTGGGAAGAAGAACCAGGAAGGAGAGAGAGCAGGATGAGAGCTGGGAACTGCAAGTGTAGCTGGCATGAGTGTGATGGAGAGTGATAGTGTGGACTGCAGATCTTTCAGGGCTTTTTGTATTATCTTCAGGAGATAGGACTTTATTCTGAGGGTATGGGAAGCCCCAGAAAGGCTTTAAGCAGGGGAGTGACATGGACAGATGACGTTATACAAGGATTACTCTCACTATTAAGAGCCTAAATAAAAAAAGAAATCAGCCTTTACTGAGAACCCACAGTGAAGCGGGTACTTCAGAAAAGTGGTATCATCCCCCACCCACAATCACCCTCTGAATGCATGTCATAATCAAGGGCATTGAGGATCAGAGAGGTTAAGTGATTGTCTCAACACTGTACAGTTATTAAGTGACTAAGACTCAAAAGAAAATGTATCTCATCTCAAAGTCTATGGTTTGTTCCACTTCAGTAAAAATAGAAAAAATGGCTTTCTTGAAAACGTAATCAAATCTCAAATCCTAGAAAGAATATTACTTGTCTATTCTATTCTGTAAGACTGTGATACATACACACCCGAGGGTGCCTCAGTTCAGTTCAGTTCAGTTCAGTCGCTCAGTCGTGTCAGACTCTTTCCTACCCCAGAATAGCAGCGTGCCAGGCCTCCCTGTCTTATCACCAACTCCCAGAGTTCACCCAAACTCTTGTCCATTGAGTCGATGATGCCATCCAGCCATCTCATTCTCTGTCGTCCCCATCTCCTGCCCCCAATCCCTCCCAGCATCAGAGTCTTTTCCAATGAGTCAACTCTTCGCATGAGGTGGCCAAAGTACTGGAGTTTCAGCTTTAGCATCAGTCCTTCCAAAGAACACCGAGGACTGATCTCCTTAGAATGGATTGGTTGGATCTCCTTGCAGTCCAAGGGACTCTCAAGAGTCTTCTCCAACACCACAGTTCAAAAGCATCAATTTTTCGGCACTCAGCTTTCTTCACAGTCCAACTCTCACATCCATACATGACCACTGGAAAAACCATAGCCTTGACTAGATGGACCTTTGTTGGCAAAGTAATGTCTCTGCTTTTGAATATGCTATCTAGGTTGGTCATAACTTTCCTTCCAAGGAGTAAGTGTCTTTTAATTTCATGGCTGCAATCACCATCTGCAGTGATTTTGGAGCCCAGAAAAATAAAGTCTGACACTGTTTCCACTGTTTCCCCATCTATTTCCCATGAAGTGATGGGACCAGATGCCTAGCTGTGAACAATTCCCCTTTCACATGACCTGCTGCTATAAGACCTTCTTTCTTCTGGCTGGTGATAGACAAGGGACTAACTGACACTCTTTCCCAGGAATTTGGGACTGGGATTCTGAGGCAGCCAGTTTGTCTTTCTTCTAGCTGGACACTTGGTTTACTAAGGTAAACCACATCCCCTCATATGGTGGAGAAGCAAAGGAAATGGGCAGTAGAGAGAGAAGAATGCAGATGTATAAGCAAAGAGGAGACACAGAGATGGTCCTCCCCAGACTTCCCAGTTCCTCTTACAGTCCGTCTAAATTTCCTGAGACCCCCAGTACCGTCATGACATACTTCTCTTGGTTTAAGCTAGCTGGAGTTAGTTTCTGTTCAAATGGGAAGAAATGGATTCATCAGAGTTCCTGAGAGAGCTGAGAAAGGCAGACAGTGAGAGAACGTGGACTCTGCTGCCTCAGGGGCTGAAAATGGTGGAGAGACCAGCTATGCCTTCTCATCGTACCCGAGAGAGTTACTAACCTTGTGAAATTTCTGGGTTTATCATGAGACCAGAGAAGACAGTGGGGTCTGAGAACATCCTGGTGTGGTGTTCCACTGAAGCATTGCACAGGGAGGTTGTGGGGCCCAGGCAAAGAGGAGAATGAGGGATGGAGGCAGGACAATTGTGGGGAAGGGATGGACCTATTTCAAGCCTCAGAAGGCAGGTTTAAGCCAAGGTTAATAAGTCTAAGAGAGCAGAAAGGCTTGAGCAGATATCTGGTTTATAATCGAAGTCAGAGGCTTAACTAATATAATACTGCCAAGTTCTATTTATTTTAGTTTTTAAAGTTTATTTTTAATTGGAGGATAATTGCTTTACATGGAGAAGGCAATGGCACCCCACTCCAGTACTCTTGCCTGGAAAATCCCATGGATGGAGGAGCCTGGTAGGCTGCAGTCCATGGGGTCACGAAGAGTCGGACACGACTGAGCGACTTCACTTTCACTTTTCACTTTCATGCATTGGAGAAGGAAATGGCAACCCACTCCAGTGTTCTTGCCTGGAGAATCCCAGGGACAGGGGAGCCTGGTGGGCTGCCGTCTATGGGGTCGCACAGAGTCGGACACAACTGAAGTGACTTAGCAGTAGCTTAGCAATCGATTTACAATGTTGTGTTGGTTTCTGTCATGCAACAACTTGAATCAGTCATAAGTATACGTATGTCCCCTTCCTCTGGATATTCCCTCCCACCCCCGACCCCATCCCACCCCTCTAGGTTGTCACAGAGAACCAGGTTGAGCTCCCTGTGTTATATATACAGCAACTTCCCATTAGCTATCCATTTTACATATGGAAATGTATATATTTCAGTGTTGGTGGGATGAATTAAGATATTGGTATTTTATTTTATTTTTAAAGAAGCAGTGCATGAAAGTATTCTTGTAAAAATCTAAGTTATAAATATATGTGGAGTTAAAAAAAAGGAAAGCACCCCCATCTTCATCACCAAGTATTTAAGAGTGAAATTCCAGGTGGAAGCTGGCCAAGCCCTGAGGGCGAAGTGTCCCTGGCCGCGAGAAGCAGGTGAGAGATGAGCACTGTTCTTCCTCCTGGGGGATGCATTAGCAATGTTTATGGAAGGATTTGCTTTTAGTTAGCATCCAACAAGCATCAAAAAGGTTAAAAAGGGTGCATGTTCAGTTGTGTCTGACTTTTTGCGAGCCTAGGGACTGTAACCTGTTGGGCTCCTCTGTCCATGGAATTTTCTGGGCAAGAATACTGGAGTGGGTTGCCATTTCCTACTCCAGGAGATCTTCCTTATCTAGGGATTGAACCTTTGTCTCTTGCGTCTCCTTCATTGGGAGGCAGATACTTTAAAGCTATGCCACCTGGGAAGCATATTGAAGCATTATTTGCTATCTCATAAAATACTTTTGTTTATTTTTTGAGAGAAAGGTGCAGGGATTTCTTATATATTCCCTGCCCCGCCCCCCACCACACCTTCAAAGTCTCCTCCATTATCAACGTCTCCCACCAGAGTGGTACATTTGTTACAACAGATGAACCTCCATTGAAACATCCTAGTCACCCACAGTCCATAGTTTAAATTCATTCCTGGTGGTGTAGATTCTAAGGTTTGTACAAACGTATAAGGACATGTATCCACCATTACAGGGTCATGCTCTGTGCTGCACCTTTTTCTGCCTATCCCCACTCCCAACCCTTAGCAACCACTGATCTTTTTACTTTCTCCATAATTTTGCCTTTTCCAAAACATCGTATAGTTGGAATCATATCCTGGAGCAGGATTCTCAGCCTCCTCATCTCTTCCCCACAGTGGTATAGGCAAGAGAGAGAGGGCCCTGTGCCCACCAACCTCCGTGGTGCCCCGCTCCTGTCCCCACCCAGACTAGCCCCTGCTTCAAGGAAGCAGGTGGAGCTGCTGCTGCTGCTGCTAAGTCGCTTCAGTCGTGTCCGACTCTGAGACCCCATAGACGGCAGCCCACCAGGCTCCCCCGTCCCTGGGATTCTCCAGGCAAGAACACTAGAGTGGGTTGCCATTTCCTTCTCCAATGCATGAAAGTGAAAAGTGAAAGTGAAGTCGCTCAGTCGTGTCCGACTCTTCGTGACCCCATGGACTGCAGCCCACCAGGCTCCTCCGTCCATGGGATTTTCCAGGCAAGAGTACTGGAGTGGGGTGCCATTTCCTTCTCCAATGCATGAAAGTGAAAAGTGAAAGTGAAGTCGCTCAGTCGTGTCCGACTCTTCGTGACCCCATGGACTGCAGCCCACCAGGCTCCTCCGTCCATGGGATTTTCCAGGCAAGAGCACTGGAGTGGGTGCCATTGCCTTCTCCTCAGGTGGAGCTAGTGGCGGCTTATTCCCCAAATCCCACTTTGTTGCCTGGCAACCAAGCCTTTTTCAAGTGTTTCTGAGTGAGTCATTGGGAAAGGGACCATCAGAAGTTTGAATTTTTGTCTTTTGACAACTATTCTGATACGGAGTTTTCTCTATACTGATATATTGATTATAGATATATCTCTATATGGAAGGTTTTCCTCAGTTTGAAGGACTGGCCAGTTGGGACTGGCTGGGAGAACCTTTTCATATTTTTCATGTTCATGGGATTTTCGTGGCAAGAATACTGCAGTAGTTTGCCATTCCCTCCTCCATAAAGAGGCTGAGCACCAAAAAACTGATGCTTTCAAATTGTGCTAGAGAAGACTCTTGAGAGTCCTTTGAATTACATGGAGATCAAACCAGTCAGTCCCAGAGAAAATCAACTCTGAATATTCATTGGAAGGACTGATGCCAAAGCTGAAGCTCCAATACTTTGGCCACCTGATGCGAAGAGTCAACTCCTTGGAAAAGATCCTGATGCTGGGAAAGATTGAAGGCAAAAGAAGACAGCAGCAGAGGATGAGATGGTGAGATAACTTCACCAATTCAATGGACATGAGTTTGAGCAAACTCTGGGAGATAGCGAAGGACAGGGAAGCCAGGTGTGCTGAAGTCCATGGGGTCGCAAAGAGTCGGACACAACTTAGCGACTGAACAATAACAACAGGTGGACCTTGTGTTTGTCTAGGGGAGATCTGGGGCATCAGAAAAGTGTTAGCAACCAGCACAGGAGGTATCGCCAGAGTTCAGTTTGTTTATTTATTGATTTAAAAATGAATGTTTTAAAAACTAAGACAAACAAAAATTTTAGACAAATATAAATAAATAAAAGCCTCTCTCTTTCCTTGCCCCCAGTCCCAGTGAAAATTTATGTCCCCACTCCTAATTACGTGTCGAAATCCTAACCCCAACGGTGATGGTATTAGGAGGTGGGCCTTTGCAAGATACTTAAGTCATGAGGGAAGAGCCCTTATATTAGCACTCTTACACAAGAGAGACTTCAGCCCCTTCCACTGTTGAGGACACAGCAAGAAGGAGGTACCAGCTATGAAGCAGGAAGAAGACTCTTACCAGAAGATGACTCTGCTGACGCCTTGGTATCCTTGGGGATGGAAATTGATGATCCTTGGGAGTGGAGGTTGATATTTCTATGCCTCTTACAGCAGGTTTTATTAGATAATATTTCTCACTGAAATGCAAAGAAGAGGAAGGAAAATTTGCAAGATGTGAATGCTATGAGAATGAACTATTTGGAACCCTGGCCAAATTCCTGCATTTGACCTCTGTCTCAGAAGTTGGTTTTCCAGCTTTGGCTTCACCCTTCTTTTTTTTCCCCCAGGTATCTGACTCTTGGACATTTTGCATCTGACGCTCTTTTCTACCAGAGGAAAAAGAGGTTTATTACAAGCCAAGCCGTCTTGCCGTTTACTAACCACTGAAGATTTATTATGGCGACGCGCCAGTGCTAATGTACTCAATTCAAGGTTTGGGATTACATGTAAATCTGGGGTCAAGCTAACAACTGAGAATAGAGATGGGAATAAAGATGGGAGGGGAGGAGCAGGGTGTGGCAGAGCAGAGCAGTGGTGGGCGGTGGAGGATGGGAAATAAACAGAGGAGGCAGTGAGGTGACAGTCTTATGGGCTCAGCTGCTGGAATCACCCCTACTGTAGAAACAGTGAGAGTCCTAACAGAAGAGAGGCATTAGTCCCTAATAGCTGGCTGGTAGAATCTGTGAGGCAGTTAGTTACCCAGGCTGGAAATTGGGGGGTTAAAAAGTTGGGAGACGTGAATGAGAGAAAACTCTTGCCCTGCTGAAGAGGGTGGAGGGCTCAGCGCACGTCCTGGGGGTTGTTGTGAATGCAGACTTTCTCCAAGCTGATTAAATGGAATTAACTCCACAGCCTGGGATCTTACAACCTCCTGTTGCTCTCATCTGTCCAGACCCTTGTTCTACCTCTTCAGAGCCTCCTGGAACCCTGAGGAATTTATTAATGAGGTCCAATTACGGGAAATTTCAGGTTTTTAATAAACTTCGGATGCACAGCTGAAGGGCTCGGCTCAACCCCCCTGAGAAAATGTACATTACACAAGATTTCAGATGAACTGCACACTTGATCTCCCTACCGATTCTCCCATCCAGCCCTCTCTCCTCTTCCCATCATCCATAACATCTCCGCCCTTGCTCTCCTGTTTCCTTCCCCTCTGGCCTCATCTTCCCTCCCCCAGGTTTCACAGAGCACCGTGGACTTCAGCTGCTCCTTATTTTAAAACCAGCAGAACACATAGAGCTCTGCTAACCGATGGACCTGGTTGGAGTCTGTCCAACCCTCCCAAGCTCTAATTTGTGGCTTTCTTTCCTAGGTGTACTGGAAAGACTTTTCCTGGCCATTTCCACCCTTGGTGACTGCTAGCAAACAATCTTTGTTTCCTCTTTGAGGATATTTTTGAAGACAGATTAGAGGCTTGGGGGGAAAAAAAAAAAACACTCGGAATAACTCTTTAAACAGGTTTTCCAAACACTAGAGGAAGGAAACAAAGGAGGTGGGTGGGAGCATCAGCCCTGAATAATGTTCTATTCCTCATCCTGTGTTGCCTGGGGCCCTGCGCGGCTTGGGTTCTCCTCAGCCTGTGGAAACTTGGCGAACTTCCGGGGCTTGGTCTCTGCAGAGGCGGCTCTTCACCCTGGGAGAGACGGGCCCTCCACCAGCTGCTGTGGGAATGGCACATCTGGCATTCCGGCAGCCACTTCCTCTCCAGGGAGAAGCCTGGGCTCCACCCTGTGTGGTTTCACAAAGTGATGCTGGGGCTCCTGGGAAGGGCAGGAGCGGCTGTGAGCTGTGAACATCCTCCCGAACTCCTGTGGGGTCTACAGGCTCCGCTCAGCTGATTAAACAGTTTGCATCTGGGGCAGACATTTAAAGGGACCATTGCATGGCATGGCCAGATTTTTCATAGAAAGTCCAGTTTAAAAAATAAAGAAAAAAGCAGCAGCATAGAGGTAGACTGGAATAGTGGTCTTCAGAGGTAGTAGCCTCTTAAAGCAGTCCCCATCCACTCTAGTTGGCAGGGATCTCTTCAATATATCTCCATTCTTTTGGTTGCAGGTGACGGGAAAACAACGTGATCAGTATAGATTGAACAGATGAGGGCATTTACCAGCTCCTGAAATCACAGTGGAACTATAGCTCATGTGAAAGTCGCTCAGTCATGTCTGACTCTTTGCGACCCCATGGACTGTAGCCCGCCAGGATCCTCTGTCCATGGGATTCTCCAGGCAAGAATACTGGAGTGGGTTGCCATTTCCTTCTCCAAGGGATTGTCCCAACCCTGGGATCGAACCCAGGTCTCCTGCATTGCAGGCCAATTCTTTACCATCTGAGCTACCAGGGAAGTACAGAAATATAGCTGGGTCTCAGGAATGAATGGAGACTGGGGTGTGCTAAATCGGGGCTGTACTGGTTCTCAAGAGCTGATCATTCAATTTTCAGGAATTTTGTGAGCACAAGCACTGTTAAAAATTAAATTATATAAACTCGTGAAAAAATTGAAATAAACACAAAGGTAGTAAATTGGTAAAACTCATCACTTTCTGATAATTTTACTGCTCTTTGCTATTATCTCTGCTCTTGACATTCCTTATATCTATTGTATGTGTCTGGTGGAAACACTATAGAAAGGTGAGCTATTGCTCATCCCTTTCCAACTCTGTTTTTCTGTGATGTTAATTTCGAAGCTTGAAATTGGCCATGGTGGAAGCCTTTGCACCATAGAAATTCTCAAATGCTACAAATCTGGGCTTGATCTACTGCTTTGTTGTTTGTCTAGAATCTAGACTGAAGGATATGCAAATTAAATTTAAAAGTAAGTCACATTTGTAGTTGTTACATTGTGAATGGCATTCAAAAGAATGAGAATATAATTCCTTCCATTTTTGAAATCTATTCTCTGTGGTCTTTGATCTAGGACAGATCTGCACATAGCCACTTACTTGGAACATATATCATTAGTTGTGCCTAGCCGGTAGGAACTTTATTGTTTTTATTTATTTAAAATTTTTTAAAAGTTTATTATTATTATTTTTTGGCCATGCTGCGAGGCATGCAGGATCTTCATTCCCCCACCAGGGAAATTGAACTGGTGCCCCCAAGAGTGGACGCGCAGAGCAGTAACCACTGGGCAGCCAGGGAATTCCTAGAACTTGGTTTTTATTGCCTGTGTTTCACTTGGAGGAGAGACAACCATTATCCTCTCCACTGTACTGCATCGCTTTTCTTGGTGGTGGGAGAGAGATTTGTATTATCTTGGTGCCTCTCAAATCACACCATTATACTTGTATATAATACCACACCATTATATGTGTCTCTGTGTGTGTATGTGTGTTTATCCTCATTTGGGCTTCCCTGGTGGCTCAGACAGTAAAGAATCTGCCTGAAATGTGAGAGACCTGGGTTTGATCCTTGAGTCAGGAAGATCCCCTGGAAAAAGGAATGGCAACCCACTCCATTTTTCTTACCTAGAGAATTCCTTGGACAGAGAAACCTGGCAGATTACAGTCCATGGGGTCGCAAAGAGTGAGACACGACTTTCACTTCCACTACTTTTCACATATGCTCATTTATACCATAAACATTTAAAATACACTCATTTAATGCTTAAAACTAAATGCTTTTCTTAGAAGTGTATTGCTTTTCTTGTTGGTAAGAGAGAGACTTGCAGGTTATCTTAAAGAGAAAGTCAAAGTGTTAGTTGGTGACCCTCAAATTCCAAGCCAGTATCTATCTCCAAAGAGTCAGACAGCAAACTTGATGCGTGTATATTTGCTCTCCTTCAGAACCTTCAGCCTGCAGTCTTTATTATCACTATTTTCCACTGATGCTAGTAGACAGACTTCGCCCTCTTTCCCAACTTGGGTCACGAGGAGAGTAGTTAATGAAGTTCTTGTTCAGAATCCTGCTTACAGATAATATTATCTGTAAAGCTCCTTGATGGAGAGCGCTTCGGCTGGGATGGTGTGAGTTCTCCATGGATTGTCCCAGCTGGTGGGGTGAGGCAGGGCGAGGCGGGGCAGGGCGGGGGAGCTGATCCTACGCAGGTCAAGCAACCCAGGACTACTGAAGGGAAGGGGTCACTGAATCCATTACTCTGCAGAGATCAACCCAGTCAATCCTAAGGGAAATCAGTCCTGAATATTCACTGGAAGGACTGATGCTGAACCTGAAGCTCCAATTCTTTGGCCACCTGATACAAAGCGCCAACTCATTAGAAAAGACCCTAATGCTGGTAAAGATTGAAGGCAGGAGAAGGGGATGACAGAGGATGGGATGGTTGGATGGTATCACCACCTCAATTGACATGAATCTGAGCAAGATCCGGGAGAGGGTGAAGGACAGGGAACCTGGCATGCTGCAGTCAATGGGGTCACAAAGAGAAGGACACGACTGATCAACTGAACAATTACAACTCTGCCTCCACACTGTTTCACTGAAACCATTTAAAGGGCAGCATACAAATGAAAGACTTTAAAAAAACACAATTGTGTTGAAGTATACTGAGTGACTTCACTTTCACTTTTCACTCTCATGCATTGGAGAAGGAAATGGCAACCCACTCCAGTGTTCTTGCCCGGAGAATCCCAAGGACGGGGGAGCCTGGTGGCTGCCATCTATGGGGTCACACAGAGTCGGACACGACTGAAGTGACTTAACAGCATACATTCCAAACTTTATCTCACTCTTTCCTTCTTCTTACTCAGTTTTCCAGGCACATGCAAAAAAAAAAAAAAATCATTTTGTTTTAGATATTGAAGCTTGCTAAAACTCTCCATCTTCTCTTCTGAGTAAGACTTTTTTTTTTTTTTTTTTTTTAATAAAAATGTTTTAAATATCTCCCACAATGATTTCAAGGCATCACTTTTCAGACATTTGGTTTTTGGTTTTATGACAAGTTGCTCAATTGTGTCTGACTCTTTGTGACCCCATGGACTGCAGCATGCCAGGCTTCCCTGTCTATCATAAACTCCTAGACCTTACTCAAACTCATGTCCATCAAGTCAGTGATGCCATCCAACCATCTCGTCCTCTGTTGTCCCCTTCTCCTCCCACCTTCAATCTTTCCCAGCATCAGGTGGGAAATTTTCAAATGAGTCAGTTCTTTGCATCAGGTGGCCAAAATATTGGAGCTTCAGGTTCAGCATCAGTCCTTCCAATGAATATTCATTTCCTTTAGGATTGACTGGTTGGATCTCCTTGCAGTCCAAGGGACTCTCAAGAGTCTTCCCCAATACCGCAGTTCAAAGCATCAGTTCTTTGGCATTCAACTTTCTTTATAGTCCAACTCTCACATCCATTCATGACTACTGGAAAAATCATAGCTTTGATTAGATGGACCTTTGTTGGCAAAGTAATGTCTCTGCTTTTTAATATGCTGTCTAGGTTTGTCATAGCTTTTCTTCCAAAGAGCAAGCGTCTTTTAATTTCATGGCTATAGTCACCATCTGCAGTGATTTTGGAGTCGAAGAAAAGAAAATCTGTCACTGTTTCCAGTGTTTCCCCATCTATGGGCCATGAAGTGATGGGACCAAATGCCATGATCATTGTTTTTTGAATGTTGAGTTTTAAGCCAGCTTTTTCACTGTCCTCTTTCACTTTCATCAAGAGGCTCTTCAGTTCCTCTTTGCTTTCTGCCATAAGTGTGGTGTCATCTGCATATCTGAGGTTATTGGTGTTTCTCCTGGCAGTCTTGATTCCAGCTTGTGCATCATCCAGCCTGGCATTTTGCATGATGTACTCTGCATATAGGTTAAATAAGCAAGGTGAAAATGTATAACCGTGATGTACTACTTTCCCAATTTGGAACCAATCCATTGTTCCATGTCCGGTTGCTTCTTGACTTGCATACACGTTTCTCAGGAGGCAGATCAGGTGGTCTGGTATTCCCATCTCTTTAAGAATTTTCCACAGTTTATTGTGATCCACACAGTCAAAGGCTTTGGTATAGTCAATAAAGCAGAGATAGATGTCTTTCTGGAACTCTCTTGCTTTTTGTATGATCCAACAGATGTTGGCAATTTGATCTCTGGTTTCTCTGCCTTTTCTAAATTCAGCTTAAACATCTGGAAGCTCTAGGTTCACGTACTGTTGAAGCCTCCTTTGGAGAATTTTGAGCCTTACTTTGCCAGTGTGTAAGATGAGCGCAATTGTGTAGTAGTTTGAGCATTCTTTGGTGTTGCCTTTCTTTGGGATTGGAATGAAAACTGACCTTGTCCAGTCCTGTGGCCATTGCTCGGTTTTCCAAGTTTGCTGGCATATTGAGTGCAGAACTTTCACGGCATCTTCTTTTAGGATTTTAAATAGCTCAGCTGGAATTCCATCACCTCCACTAGCTTTGTTTGTAGTGATGCTTCCTAACCCCCGCCATTGACTTTGCATTCCAGGATGGCCTGGCTCTAGGTGAGTGTTCATGCCACCGTGGTTATCTGGGTCATTAAGATCTTTTGTGTATAGAACTTCTGTGTATTCTTGCCACCTTTTCTTAATATCTTCCACTTCTTTTAGGTCCATACCGTCTCTATCCTTTATTGTACCCAGCTTTGCATGAAATGTTCCCTTGATATCTCTAATTTTCTTAAAGAAATCTCTAGTCTTTCCCATTCTATTGTTTTCCTCTATTTCATTGCATTGATTACTGAATAAGGCTTTCTTATCTCTCCTTGCTATTCTTTGGAACTCTGCATTCAGATGAGTGTATCTTTCCTTTTCTCCTTTGCTTTTAGCTTCTCTTCTTTCCTCAGCTATTTGTAAGCCCTCCTCAGACAACCATTTTGCCTTTCTGCATTTCTTTTTCTTGGGGGATGGTCTTGATCACTGCCTCCTGTACAATGTCATGAACCTCTGTCCTTTCAGCTTTTGTGACAAAGGGCAGCTCTAATTTTTCTAAAGTTTAAAAAAAAATGATTTGGCCTCAGTGAAATTTTTGTACTTTCTTCCTTGCTGATTTCTCTGAATTTTAGAAAGTTTGTGGTCAGTGCTCCATGGTTTGTTTCTGTTTGTTTCTTGTGTGGAGAGTTCTTTTCTACCCTCAAGCAAAGTATAAGTTATGGAAAGCAAGGATAATAATGTTACTTTTCTGTCCCTTAACATCTGCTAAAGTGCCAGAAAAGTAGTTAACATTCAAAGTGACCTTGTTGATTTGCTGGCTTATTGGCTGCCAGCTGTTAGAACTCTTCTTCTTCTAGTGTCTGGACACTTCTGACATGCCACTTTTCATGAACTGACAATGGGGGAAATCAAATGAAGAAACTTATTAGGATTGTCAACAAAGTAACGGTGTCTTAGCTCTGAGTGATACTCTGAAGTATCTCTTCTGAATGAAATTCTTGACTGTTATATATGAATGTTTAACATCTGTTTTATCTACTCACAAGTTCCCTCAACTCCTGTCCTTACTATTTGGTCATTACCATTGTGGACAAAGAATGTTACCTGCCATTCCAGTAAACATGAATGTTGCCAACCATTAAGATACAAAAAAGAAAAAGTAAGAAAAAGACTTCCTTAGTCTACTGCTTAAAACTCCATGCTTCCACTGCAGGGGGCAAAGGTTTGATCTCTGGCCTGGGAAGTAAGATCTCACATACTTTTGGTGTGGCCAAAAGTTTAAAAAAAAATTAGCTACTGCAGCTTCCAGCCCTCCCCACCCACACCAGCGTGCCATGAGGGGAGTTCAGGATGGAGAAAAATCAGAGTGCTGGCCCTGTATAGTAAAGATGTCTTCAGAGGAATAATTTCAATGAGCCCAGACTCTTGCAACTTCCCATACATAGAAAAGCACTAAAATCTTTAATTTGAGATGTCTGCTTTTTTTGTGATTAGCAGTCATCTTTTGATATTTGACTACAGGTTTGTTTGTTTGTTTCAGCAAAAACTCCTATATATCCTGGTTTTCCCCTAACATCTTTGAAACAGGTTCTCAGAGCTATGTAAGAGGCTGTCTCAGTAATGTCCCTGAATAAAACATTCTCAACTTTTAGGTTGTATGTTTTGTCAGTTGACACCATGTTTTGAATTTGCTGAGGTTCTAAGTAAGAAATGTTACTATCATGGGCTTCCAAGTAAATTTATCAAATTAAAATTTTTTTAAATCCATGGATTAAGGATGACTTTTTACTTTATAACTCATGACTAATGAATAGTTTGGCTGAGTTATGATTTCAGTAGAGTTCAGTACAGTTCAGTTGCTCAGTCATGTCTGACTCTTTGTGACCCCATGGAATACAGCACACCAGGCCTCCCTGTCCATCACCAACTCCCAGAGTTTACTCAAACTCATGTTCATTGAGTTGGTGATGCTATCCAACCATTTCATCCTCTGTCATCCCCTTCTCCTCCTGCCCTCAATCTTTCCCAGCATCAGGGTCTTTTCCAATGAATCATTTCTTTGTATCAGGTGGCCAAAGTATTTGAGTTTCAGCTTCAGCATCAGTCCTTCTAACGAATATTCAGGACTGATTTCCTTTAGGATGGACTGGTTTGATCTCTTTGCAGTCCAAGGGACTCTCAAGAGTCTTCTCCAATACCACAGTTCAAAAGCATCAATTCTTTGGCGCTCAGCTTTCTTTATAGTCTCACATCCAAACATGACTACTGGAAAAACCATAGCTTTGATTAGATGGACCTTTGTTCGTAAAGTAATGTCTCTGCTTTGTTGGTCATAACTTTTCTTCCAAGGAGCAAACGTCTTTTAATTTCATGGCTACAGTCACCATCTGCAGTGATTTTGGAGCCCAAGAAAATAAAGTCTGCCACTATTTCCATTGTTTCCCCATCTATTTGCCATGAAATGATGGGACCGGATGCCATGATCTTAGTTTTCTGAATGTTGAGCTTTAGGCCAACTTTTTCACTCTCCACTTTCACTTTCATCAAGAGGCTTTTTAGTTCCTCTTCACTTTCTGCTATAAGGGTGGTGTCATCTGCATATCTGAGGTTATTGATATTTCTCCCAGCAATCTTGATTCCAGCTTGTGCTTCTTCCAGCCCAGCGTTTCTCATGATGTATTCTGCATAGAAGTTAAATAAGCAGGGTGACAATATACAGCCTTGATGTACTCCTTTTCCTGTTTGGAACCAGTCTGTTGTTCCATGTCCAGTTCTAACTGTTGCTTCCTGACCTGCATACAGGTTTCTCAAGAGGCAGGTCAGGTGGTCTGGTATTCCCATCTCTTTAAAAATTTTCCAGAGTTTGTTGTGGTCCACACAGTCAAAGGCTTTGACATAGTCAATAAACAGTAATAGATGTTTTTCTGGAACTTTCTTGCTTTTTCGATGATCCAGAAGATGTTGACAATTTGATCTCTGGTTCCTCTGCCTTTTCTAAATTCAGCTTGAACATCTGGAAGTTCACAGTTCACGTACTGTTGAAGCTTGGCTTGGAGAATTTTGAGCAGTATTTTACTAGCATGTGAGATGAGTACAATTGTGTGGTAGTTTGAGCATTCTTTGGCATTGCCTTTTTTTGGGATTGGAATGAAAACTGACCTTTTCCAGTCCTGTGGCTGCTGCTGAGTTTTCCAAATTTGCTGGCATATTGAATGTAACACTTTATAATTCAAGGTGCACTGTTTTGTTTTCAAATAGTTGAAAGGACTAAAGCATTTGCCTTCTAAAAATAATCCAAAAAACCCCCATAAAGCATGGTAATACATTCAAGTGTCTAACAAGACAATTTTAAAAGAATTTTTTTTCAATAAATCTCTGTAACTAATAACTTCATATTTGGTATTTAACAAGATGATAAAGTTCATGACAGTATTCTCCTTTGTTTATAAATATAGGATATGATGGGATTTGGAAAATTAACCCAAGTGTACTGAAGCAGCACTTCAATAGATCTTTCATACCCATGAATTAGCATTTATGTGAGATAATATTGGACTTGTTCTTATGGAAAACCCAAGTTGGCCTGGGTAGTGTGGGCACTGGATATAGACTTCTTTCACAGCAGGACAACTACACTAGCATTTACTAGGTGCCTACTCTGAGCAGCATTACCATAAAGCTATTAATCAGATAAAATATTGGTTTCAAAGATCCATTGAAATTAGGATATAAAGGAAGATATGACTTTAATACCAATTGTGTGCGTGCATGTATGTGTGTGTGCTCAGTTGTGTCGACTCTTTGCGACCCCATGGACTGGAGCCTGCCAGGCTTCTCTGTCCATGGACTCTCCCAGGCAAGAATACTGGAGTGGGTTGCCATTTCCTACTCCAGGGGATCTTCCCAACCCAGGGATTGAACCTGAATCTCTTGCATCTCAGATTATTTTTTTAATAACCACTGCACCACTTGGGAAGCCCCCTTATACCAATAAAGTATAAGTGTTAGTCACTTAGTCATGTCCGACTCTTTACAACCCTATGGAATGTAACCCACCAGGCTCCTCTGTCCCTGGAATTCTCCAGGCCAGAATACTGGAATGGATTGCCATGCCCTTCTCCAGGTGATCTTCCCAACCCAGGGATGAAACCTGGGTTTCCCACATTGAAGGCAGAATCTTGACCATCTGAGCCACCAGGAAAGCCCCAGTAAGGAAGTATTTATTGAGTATTTACTGTGTACCAAGAACTGTAATATCACCTTACACTTGTGATTATAGATGAGCAAACTGAAGCTCAGAGAGGTTAAGATGATTTGTTTAAAGCCAGGGTTTGTAGTCAGGTCTAACTCCAAATCTGAGCTTTCTTTTGCATCTGATTGCCTCTGATGTGAAACCACTATTTCTTGTTCTGATAGGATACTTCTCCCCTTCATTCATTGGGGATGAGATTATGATCTGGGAAGGAGTGTCACTCACAGATACATTGGGTGGAGAGTGAAGAGCTCAGACCTTAGCAAAGGCCAAAATATCCTGTGGATGGGAATTGTAGTTCCTTGACTTACAGGAATTTTGAGTGAATTGGCATTGGTATTTGTAAGAAGTGCTTTGAGCTTTTCAGATGAAAGGCTTTAGGTAAGTATTAAATGTGGCTATTAGAGACTGGCATGGAATTTTATATGAAGGAGAGTGCTTACTAATTAAAAGATAGCTACTCATTTGGAGATTTGTTTTCTAGTTTAATCTCTTATTGGTTCTATAATAAGGGCTAGAAAAGTGCCTAAAGTTTTACTACAAAGACTCAAAAGCTAAGTTTGCATGTCCTGGATGATAGACTTAAGGTGCTTAAAATAATAATAATAATAGTAATTATAATAAATCCTGTTTACACCTTGTCTTTGCTTGAAGGGCTCCAGAGTCTCTACAAATTTTAGCCTTTAGTAACTATATTTGTTCACTGGCCTATGACTTATCTGAACATCTGAGAACACTTTAGCAATAATAGGAACTGACAGGACCACAGAATTAATTTGACATCATCTCCATTTGGGGAATACCTGTTGGGGAGAAGAGAGGAAAGCTGAATTTTTTTAATGTAGCTTGGGTGGCCACAAATCTTCTAACTCCTTTTATCTTCCTAGCCAATCACGGATCAGCCCTGGAGGGTATTATTATAAAGTCCCCCAGGTTAATGTTTCCCTTTGTCTATTGTTTATTTTTAAATGACCCAGGCAGTGGCTCAGAAAGGAATGCAATTCTCATAAAACATTTTCCCACATTAAACAATTAAAAATTATTTGGAGGTTGGGGAAGAGAGAGAGGGAAAGCTAGAGAAGGAACTTGGAGTTTTAGAGAAACTACTGTAAAAACTTGATTGGTATTTTTCTTTTGTGGTTATAAATAGAAAGTCAAGGACATGTTAAATGCCATGGCCAAGGTTATAGAGTAGATGGGAGTCACTGAACAGGGACAGATATGGACTGATTGGGTCATGATGTGCAATAGTACCTGCTTTGTTAAATCCATAGTTTGATATTTATTCTGAGACCCTAGCTTCAAAGACTACCCATAGATACCATCTGCCAGCCTCTTCTTTCTCTCAGCTGTTTCCACTCCTTCTTTTAATTCTCACTTTCACTATTCAAAAAGGCAGAGGGCTCCTCAGTTACCTCCCCATGCTATTAATTAATGTAATGATTAATTACTGCACACATCAAATTAATTAATTGATTAATGTAATGTAGCTGCTGTAATAATCTCACCCCAAATGTATACTGGCTTAAACCCAATAGACTTTGTTCTCTTGCTGATGTGAAGTCTGAAACAGACATCCTGATTGATAAGGTTGCAAACTTCAAGCAGTGATGCAGAACTTGAGCAACTTTGTCTTGTGGCTTCACCATCTTCAACATGTGGCTTCCAAAGTCACTGGGCATGAGTACCCATCCTCTAGATTGGGAACTAGCATGGAGGAACACAGCTGGAAGGTCTTCATGTGCCTGGTCTAGGAAAGACCAACATCATTTTGTTTTCCATTAGTTTGGCTACAATTTGGTACATGGCCATACCCATTTGCAAGGGAGTCTAGAGAATGTAGTGTATTGCATGTTTAGGAAGAAGAAATGGTATTGTTATCTGACTAGAGTGCCTGGCTTAGGCACTTTCTCTTGCTTTAATTCTGGGGTTTCTTTTCATCTATTTTTCTTAACAGTCTATAAAATGTCACACTGATGACATTATGCTAATTAGATCAGATGAACATGAAGTAGCGTCAGCCATCACCCCAAATGGGCTTTAGGCTGATTCTGCCCCTTAATCTCCAGATGAAATGTAAGCTTTGGTGTATGATCTCTCAAACCCTCTCAAGCTGTCTCACTCCAGTTCTGGGTCCTCAGCCACCATTTAAGTAATACCACTTGCAAAACACTCATGAACTTGCAGAGAAATTTCTCATGTAAGAATCTCATAAGCAATCTGTTGGGTTGTTTGTTTGTTTTTTAAATTTTTGGCCACACTATGAGGCATGTGGGCTCTTAGTTCCCTAACCAGGGATCAAACCCATGCCCTCTGCATTGGAAGTGCAGTCTTAAGCACTGGGCCATCAGGGAAATCCTGTAAACAATCTGAAAGATAGGCATCATTCATGCCTTTTCACCCATATGGAAACAGATCCAGGGAGAAAAGTGACCTTCCCCAAGTCACACAGAAAATACAGGATAAAGACTTCAGCTCAAGTTTATATAGAATAAAGGCTTCAACTCAAAGCCTATCACTCCTGTGAGTTTTTTAGAGCCCTGTTTTTTCCATCTAAACCATCAGTTGCAAGTACTTAATCCTGCTGTCTTCATTTCCCCCAGGGCTCCAGCCTTTTCCCTCCTCTGTTGTTTCTGGCAAAAATTTAGAGCTTCTTCATGCCCTGCCGTCATATCTTGAAATTCAAGACTTCGCCGGATGGAATGGAATGCCTGTGGAACAAGCGTATGCCGCAAGGCTGAAACTGAAAAGATTTGTTGACTGGTTACTTATTTCTTTTTCTCTAATGTAGGAAAAGTAATGTGTGTGCAGATTGTGGAACTATGGGCATTACATAAATAAGCAGAAAGAGAGATAAATTTAAAAAAATTATCTTACCACTCAGCTAACAGTTTTTGAGTCCCAGCTAGAAAAACTTTCATTTGGAGTTGTGAACAAGTTAAAGAATAAATGAGAGCCTCTGCTCTCAAGGAACTGTAGAATAACAAGGGAGATAAATCTAAGGTCTAGATAACGATGATAAAACATGGAAAATGATAGTGCCAGCAGGAAGCAAGAGATTCACTAGTTACTTCAAATGATGACTAATAGTATACTCAGCTGGAGAGGCCGAAGACTGAGTCAGTGAAGGAAGTGAAAAATCTGAACTAGTCTTTACATTCATTAAAATAATTATTAACTTGACAATTAATCTAAGCACAACCTACTGGCCTACTGCTAGATATATGTCAAAGAACATTATATGTGCAGTCCTCCTCTTGAGAGAGTTTATTATCTAGTAAGAAGGAAAGCCACCCCACCAGTGACTACACTGTAAGTATTTAATGACAGTAAGGATAAACGTTATAAAGTATAAGGTGTAGAAGAAGGAAGAATAGGGAGATACAGCATGGTTTGCACCAAAGGAGTAAGATTTGAATATACTCAGAGGGGGTGTTGAAGAAGACATCAAGATGGAAGGAGGAAAGTTATGAAACTACACAGTTAGACAGTGTCAGCTAGGGTGGAGCGGACAGGAGGACAAGCATTAATACTAGCCTCCCCTATCCCAGAGGCTCCTCAGATGTCTGGAATCTGAATTTGATTTGTTAGAAAGTGAGGAAACCCATGAAGGTTGAGGCAATCAAGGAGAACATGTGTGACCCATACTCGAATGAAGCCACATAAGGAGAAATGACACAGCCCTTGTTTTGTCCATCAGATCACTCTGGTCCATGTGAGAAGCAAGACAAGAGAAGATCAGCGGCAGGGCAGGTGGACTCACGGTACCTTTCCGTGGAAATCCTCTCTATGATCCATGACTGAAAGTCCTGTCTATTTGCTCAACTCACAACGACAAGTGCTAGAAGCAGGAGCTTTGAAAGTGGGTCAGGAAAGAGCGGGAGGGATGTATCTTCACATCCGTGTAAATCTGCAGATGAAAGGGGAGTGCTTCCCAGCGCATCCCAGGGCAGTGCAAGGAACAGCCAAGAGGAACACTGCTGTTTGTTTTACATTTTGGACAGGACAGAAAGGAGACCTTTCTCTGGACCCTGAATGTTTTTCTTTCTTTGTCTTCCTCAGGTGGAGCAGTTTGGCTGGGCCCACCTGGCTCTGTTCCGCCACAGTGGATATAGCAATTTTGAAGTGAGACTATTTACTCAGTGCAGAGAGGCATGCCCCACCAGAGGGAACATCAGCAGGTCTCCCTGCACAGTTAGTTCTTCCTGAACATCTTCTTTAGCAAGATTACACCTGGCACACAGATCCTATCTACTTGCTGCATTCCACCATCCAGATGGTTAACAATAAAAGCAATTATTATGCAGCCATTAATCTTGTCAGTTACATTTTAACCCAGGCAGTGTGTAAATGGAAGCTCTATCTGCTTCTATATTTTTCCTTTTCTTTCTCTGCCTCCTTTTCCCCCGGAAAATAAAAAGTGATTGCATGCTATCATTTTCTCAACACCATCACCACTTCCATTTTTCCATTTATGGAAACAATCACACCAATATGGAAATTTCTTTAACATAAACATTGATTTTATCTTTCATGGTTTTGTGATTTCTAATGCATACAACACTCTAGAGGGTGACCAGAAAACCGATTTTTTTCTCTTTTTTATAAATATATGATTCCTTTTTCATTTTAAGCTCTCCAGCTGAAGGACCAAATTACTATAAAATACCATCCTGAGTACAATAATCAGTAGAGCAGGCATGTTATTAATGCATGTTTTGTAGAATGTCTGTTTATAAGCAACTATTTCCCATTCATCTTTGTCTAGATAGATGCCACCTAAAGACGGCCTTGTACATTTGAAAACCAGTAGCAGTTACCTTTTTGGTTAAAGTTGATTAAAGAAAAAAAATGTGAAGAACAGTTCAAGAAGCAATTAGACGTAGAGCTGTTCAGGGCAGACGGTGAAGGGGTCAGAGTTTTTCTTCATTGCCTCTAGCCTTTCTTTTTCTTCCTTCAGTGCCCTTGACCTCTCTTTCCCCTCCTCTTTTTCCAAAACCAGTTCTAGGAAATGACCCATATCAGTTATTTATCCCTTTATGTGAATTAATGAGTCCAGAGAATGCTTAGTCCTGCTTTGTTTACCCTGAAAGCCTTATCTTTACTTATGGAATGAAAGGAATTTCAGGTATTAAATCACAACTCAAAGTTCAAGTTTTCAAGTTCTGTTCACACAGAGGTCTGAAAAAACAATTTCTTATTGGAAACAGGGCAGTTTTTAGCGGGCTCCCATCCCAGACTTTAGAGGTGACTGCTCTCTGCCTTCCCCTTTGTGGAACCACTCTCAGAGAAGAGGGTAGGAGGTTGGGGTGGGGAGGACGAACAGCACAGGGAGATTTCTAACATACTGTTAGAAATAAGGTGTTTGGAAAAAAAAAAAAAAGAAATAAGGTGTTTGGGACCGTTTCCGGTGAAGCCTCATGAGTTGTCAGTGAAGCAGGAACGTGAAAAAGATCTGTCACGGACCCTTTTTGTCTTTGGGACACAGCAAGAAAATCTCCAGGAGGTGTCCTTGTTCAGGGCAGCCCTGCTACCTCATTCTGGCAAGAAACCCATAGTGAGATCTCGCTTACCTAAATTACCACATTGTTTCCAGAGAGTTGGGAAATTTTCGTGTTGCTGGGCATGAACCTGCAAGCTCATTTTCTCAGATTTGGTCATGCTCATAGGGTAATGCAGTGCGCTTTCTAGAAAAGGGCTACACTTGATGTTTTGTCTCAGTTCTGTCTCTAAACGTGAAAGTGTTAGTTGCTCAGTCGTGTCCGACTCTTTGTGACCCTGTGGATTGCAGCCTGCCAGGTTCCTCAATCCATGGGATTCTCCAGGCAAGAATACTGGAGTGGGTAGCCATTCCCTTCTCCAGGGGATCTTCCTAATCCAGGGATTGAAACTGGGTCTCCCCATTTCAGATTCTTTACCATCTGAGCCACCATGGAAGCTAAGGCTAAGCGTAGTCTAAGGCATTTATATTGGGAGCTCAGTTTTGGTAAAATGGAGTTGACTAGTAAATTACTGAGGTTTCTTCCACCTCCTCCAATAATCTGATGATCTCTAAAGTAAAATTAATTGGTGTAACTTGATATAATGTTATAACAAAATGGTTAGGGTTAGAACTCTGGTAAAATATTAGAAGCCAAAGATGTAAGGGATAGGGGCCATTTTCCATTGATTGTTGCCTCTCAAACTAAAGGGATTCCAGGGTAAAGAGAAGAAACAGAAGCTATTGGTGGCAAATTAATACTAGCTGCATCAGCAATAAGATTGTTCAGAGAAATACTTTTACAAAGGGTGGGAAAGAACAGATCAAATCTGGGAAAGTAAGGGAGAGGCCAGTTTCTTTTAACAACAGTGGTTTGAGCTGACAAACAGCACAAGCTCTTCTTTGGTGAAATGATTAAACTGAGACATGGGAGAGTTCCCTGAAAAACCAAGTCATAAGTCAGCACCAATCAGATGGTGCTGAGTATTCATGAGTATTTATTTCATGGCTGATCAACTGTTTGAAAAGTACTCTTAGCAGTCTAGATCTTCAGGTTAATGGCACTGGATCTCATGAAGAAGTGGAAGGATCATGGAGAGAAATTTAGAGAAAGCTAATGATTTCAGAGTATATAAGGATTTTGGTCTTCAGTACCATCATGGATACATTCTTTAGTAGCGCCTCAGGCTAAAGAATGGTGTTAGTGAATCCGAGGTCCAGTGTGGAGGTCCATGGGCCAGTCATATCTTATTCAGTAAGGATTGACTAAATCTCCTGTGTCCTTAGGATTTTCCCAGGGAAGACAGAATGAAAGACAAGATACATTCACAGCATTGGAGGAATGCAGAATTTAGAAGAGACTGCAAAAAGACACTTAGAGTGGGTAACAGGCTTGGAAAATTTTACCCTTACAGTTAAAGACTGTATCAGCCTTGATAAGCCACCTCAAGAATACAAATTACAGGAGAGACTGAATGGGTCTGTTGGGTCACAGTCAACTTGTCATCACTCCAGAGCTTGTGTATTTGAGGGGTGGGGTTGTTTGGTGACATCAGTCCATACATAAAGACTCATGCATATTCTAGTCAGAATGTTGATGGCTATTTTTTTCTCATTAATGAAGATAAAGATTTAGTGATGAAATGACTCTAGCAACTGGGTCCAAGTTCCTCCAACTTCTAAAATGACCAAATAAAGATGAGAAAGGGATTCTATGACTAAAAGTGACAGAAATCTGTTGATCTGCCAATATTTATTGAAAATCTATTCTGTGAAAGGCCCTATGCCAGTTTTTGGATTCCTTCTATGCTCTCGACTCTTATAATCCTGAGATTTTTGAGCCGTGTATTCCGATGCTCAGAAAGATCTGCCCATGGGCTGTAGCATAGAGTTGCATTGGCTTTTCAAGCACAAGCTGGTTTTAGAAGTCAGACAATTGATGGAAACTTGCATCCCCTCTCAGTGCCCCCTTACCAGCAGGCAGGGCTGGTTTTTTTTTTTTTTGCCAACCTGGAGTTCTGTAGTTAGCAACTTCAGAAGGTGTAAGTGTATTTGGAATATCTCCTTCTCTTTTTCCTTCCTATCATGTTTATAGGTGAACACTTGTAAAAACACACACACACAAAAGAAAATCCTTGTATTTTACAAGTATGTTTAAAAACTATTAATAGTGTATTAAGTTCTTTTTTAAAACATTGTGACCAAGTTTCATTTATTCCAAGAATTCTATTATACATAAATTATCACATTAACCAAAAAAAAAAAAAAGAGAGAGAGAGATAAAAAATCCATATGATCATAAGAATAAATATGGGGAAAATTGACAGAAAAAAATAGCACCTATTCTTGATATAAACTCCTCGGGAAACGAGAAATAGAAAGGAAGTCCTTAACTTGATAAATAACATGTACAAAAACTACAGCAACATCATGCTTTGTGGGGAAACATTGAGTGTCTTGGGTTAGGGTCCTCAGAATTAGAGATTGAGATAGGGAATCCTGAATGAGAGTTTTCAGGAGAAACTTGACAGAAAGTGAAGGAAACAGGATAGGCAGGGGAAAAGGTTGGACAAAGATGTTCTTTCAGCTAATGCTAGCCTCAGCTCGTGAACAGGGAACTCCAACAGGGAACACCAATAGCACCGCAGAGTTAGGTTGAGGTAAGGAGGCAGGTCTTCTTGGTCCCCCGTATCTGTGAGTCTTTGGCTGCAGCCCACTTGAGGGCTAGGCATAACCTCCCACATATTTGTGTCCAAGTGGTTGCCACTTGTCAAGGACAATTCTCAAGAGCAAAGTGCAGCTGTGAGCTGATAGCAGCCCTTCCCCCTCCAGCACATGGGAGAAGGTGCTCCTGCCCAGTAAATGGGGTCTGGGTGGAGCACCAACAGAGTTTACTCGATTGACTTTTTATATTAAAGATAATTTCATCCACCTGAAGCTAGGAAAACCTTAATTTTAACTATTTCTGGGGTTCTGCTTGTTTCTCAGGTTAGTATCATTTTCTGTCTTTAGAACTTCCCTAAACATTTTCTGTAGTGTAGTTCTGCTGGTAACAAACTTAATTTTTCCATATTTGAAGAAGTCTTCCTCTTTCATTTTTGAAGTAAGTTTTCACTGGGTATAAATTTTGGGTTAATTGTCCCCCTGCAACCCCCATCCCCTAGCCCAGCTCAGTATCTTAGAGGTATCTCTCTTCTGGCTTGTATAGTTTCAGATAAGAAGCTTACTGGCATTCTTATCTTTTCTCTTCTGTATGTACGGTTTCCTTTTTCTTTGACTGTCTTCAAAATTTTCTCTTTATATTTAGTTTTAATCCACTTGATTATGATGGGTCTAGATGTGTGTGGGTGGTATGGGTTTTCCTTCTCTTTCTCTTCTTTACTTTGTTATTTTAATATGTATTTTGGTGGCAATCCTCTGAGCTTCTTAGACCTGTTGCTTATATATTTCATGATCTGGAGGGAAATTCTCAGTCTTTATCTCTTCAAATGTTTCTTATACCTTACACAAGTTAGACCCATAGTTCCGATGGCTCTATAATTTTTGCTTTTCTTCACTCACTTTTTGTCTCTTTGTTTTTGTTTGGGTAGTTAACCATTTTTTTAAAAGTATAATTGACATACAATATTATATTCATTTCAGGTGTACAATATAATGATTTGATATTTGAATATATTAGAAATGACCACACATGGTTACAGTGTTTCATTTTCTTATGATGAGAGTTTTAGGTCTATTCTGTTTGTAACTTTCAATGCAAACAGTATTATTATTTTTTCTTTTTTTAAAATATTGAAGTGTAGTTGATTAACAGTGATGTGTTAGTTTCAAATATACAGCAAAGTGATTTCATATATATATATATATATATATGCATTACACGTTCTTTTTCAGATCATTTTCCATTACAAGTTATTACAAGATATTGTGTATAGTTTGTGTGCTCTACAGTAGGTCCTTGTTGCTTACTTATTTTATATATAGTAGTGTGTATATGTTAATCTCGAACTCCTAATTTCTATCTCCCCCGACTCCACTATCCCCTTTGGTAACTACAAGTTTATTTTCTATGTCTGTGAGTCTATTTCTATTCCATAAATAAGTTCATTTGTATCACTTTTTGATTCCATATATAAGTGATACATATGATATTTGTCTTTGTCTGATTTACTTCACTTAGTATGATAACCTCTAGGTTCATCCATGTTGTTGCAGATGGCATTATTTCATTCTTTTATAATGGCTGAGTGATATTCCATTGTATATTTGTACCACATCTTCTTTATCTGTTCATCTGTCAGTGGACATTTAGGTTGCTTCTATGTCTTGGCTGTTATAAATAGTGCTGCAGTGAACACTGGGGAGCATGCATGTATCTTTTCGAATTGTGGTTTTCTCTGGATATATGCCACAGCGTGGGATTCCTGGATCATATGGTAGCTCTATTTTTTAGTGTTTTAAGTAACCTCCATACTGTTCTCTATAGTGGCTGTACCAATTTACATTTCCACCAACAAGTGTAGGAGAGTCCCCTTTCCCTCACACCCTCTCCAGGATGTACTGTTCGTAGACTTTGATGATGGCCATTCTTACAAGTGTGAGGAAATACCTCACAGTGGTTTTGTTTAGCATTTCTCTAATGTTAGGCATCTATTGATGTGCTTTTTGGTCATTTGAATGCCTTCTTTGGAGAAACGTCTATTTAGATCTTCTGCTTGTTTTTTGATTGGGTTGTTTGTTTTTTGATATTGAGCTCTGTGAACTTTTTGTGTATTTTGGAGATTAATCTTGTTGTTTGCTTCATTTGCACATATTTTCTCCCAGTCCTTCGGTTGTTTTTTTTATTTTTGTTAATGGTTTCCTTTGTTATGCAAGAGTTTTAAATTTTAGTTAGGCCCCATTTGTTTATTTTTATAGGTTTTTTGTTTGTTTGTTTTTATTTCCACTGCCCTAGGAGATGAATCTAAAAAGATATTGCTGCAATTTTTGTCAGAGTGTTCTGCTTATGTTTTCCTCTAGGAGTTTTATAGTAGCTGATCTTACATTTACATCATAAATCCATTTTTGAGTTTGCCTTTATATATGGTGTTAGAGAATGTTCTAATTTCACTTTTCTATGTGTATTAATAGCTGTCCAGTTTTCCCAGCACCACTTATTGAGGAAACTGTCTTTTCTTCATTGTATATTCTTTGCCTCCTTTATTGTAGATAATTGACCATAAGGGCATGGGCTTATTTATGGGCTTTCTATCCCATTAAAATGATCTATATATCTGTTTTTATGCCAGTACCATACTACAAACAGTATTATTAATTACAACTGGCATGCTGTTTGTCTTATATCTACAAGGGTATTTTTTCCTTTTCAAAAATTTCACATATAAAAGAGATCATATGGGATTTGTATTTGTCTGTCTGACTTCTTTCACTTAGCATAATGCCCTCATGGTTCAACAAAATTTTGCAAATGGAAAAGTTTCATTCTTTTTTAATGACCTAATAATATTCCATTTTATACATTTGGGGAATTTTTAATGACTATTTTTATAAGTTTACTAATGTTTTTTCCACTTAGTTCCTTTGGTTTATTGAGTTTATTAATCATCCAGTTAAAGGCATTCTTTTTCTGTTATTATTATTTTTTACTTTCAGCACTTTCATTTTTTCCCCCTATAGTATTGATTGCTCTGCTTAAGATTTCCATCTGGATTTTCATGCTGTTCACCTTTTCTAGTAGAATCTTTAAAGATATTAATTAGTGATTTTAAATTACTTCTCTGATAGTTGCAACATCTGGTTCATCTCTAAGTCTCTTCTGTTGGCTGCTTTGTGTTTTGAAAATGAGTTATTATCCTTAATATTTTGGTGTATTCTCTAATTTTGATTGATTGCCTGATATAACAGATCTGAGGTAAATATTTGTATGACTAGAAATGGACATGACACTTCCTTTGTTAGGCCATCAGTGGGGGAAGAGGGTGATAGTGTTATTCAGTCTAATCAGGAGTTGACTTTGTGTTTGTTTTTTTTTGTTTTGCTATAGTTACCATGGGGAAGCAGTGGAAACAGTGGCAGACTTTATTTTCTCGGGCTCCAAAATCACTGTAGATGATGACTGCAGCCATGAAATTAAAAGACACTTGCTCTTTGGAAGAAAAGCTATGACCAACCTAGACAGCATATTAAAAAGCAGAGACATTACTTTGCCAACAAAGGTCTATCTAGTCAAAGCTATGGTTTTTCCAGTAGTCATGTATGGATGTGTGAGTTGGATCATAAAGAAGGCTGAACACTGAAGAACTGATGCTTTTGAACTGTGGTGATGAACACTCTTGAGCATCCTTTGGACTGCAAGAAGATCCAACCAGTCAATACTAAAGGAAATCAGCCCTGAATATTCATTGAAAGGACTGATGCTGAAGCTGAGCCTTCAATACTCTGGCCTCCTGATGGAAGAACTGACTCATTTGAAAAGACCCTGATGCTGGGAAGGATTGAAGGCAGGAGGAGAAGGAGATGAAAGAGGATGAGATGGTTGGATGGCATCACCAATTCAATGGACTTGAGTTTGAACAAGCTCTGGGAGATAGCAAAGGACAGGGAAGCCTGGAGTGCTACAGTCCATGGGGTCACAAAAAGTTGGACATGACTGAGTGACTGAACAACAACAACAACGTAGTTACCTTCAATATATCACTAGCTTCAAATTCCTCTACTACTTTGCGGTGGAGGTTGAATTACTGGAAGAGTTTTTCAATGTTCTTGCTCCATCTGCAGCTTTAAGCCTTCCGGTATCTCAGAGGCTTTTCTCTCTGCTCCTGATCTTCAACCAAGAGTAGACTCTGCTTCTTGTTATTTGGTGCCTGTTAGTCTGGTTGTCGGAGAAGACAATGGCACCCCACTCCAGTACTCTTGCCTGGAAAATCCCATGGATGGAGGAGCCTGGTGGGCTGCAGTCCATGGGGTCACACAGAGTCGGATACTCCAGCAGTAGCCTGGCTGTAGGAGCAGGCAATTTCTTTGTTGTCCTGGTTCAGTTTTTGTTTTGGAGAAGTCCTGTGGCCCCTGTACCTTGGTGGGGGTGGAGGCGAGGTGTCTTTAAAAAAAACAAAAAACCTTTCCATGTGGAAAATATGTTCAAACTGATTTAACAAGTGAAATCTTCGACACTGAAGCCAAAGGAGCTTCCAGCATTAGAACTGTGGTGAGACCAGTAAAAAGACTTCTTCAATAGGCAGTCTCTCTCCTTTTGTTCATTTTGCTGTTGTATAAATGTGAAGCAACAGTGTGGGGCAATGATACAAAAGTCCAAGGAAGACCATTACATATAAAATAATACAAATGGTACTGCTGCAGTTGTGGGACCCAGTGGTACTGGATGAGGAAATATTCTAGATCAATGTTGGTACTTTGGGGAATTTGGTTTGAGGTTAAAGTGCACAGGGCCATTTCTGTGGCCAACAGACCTCTGGCCAACAGACTTCTAGTTTTCTTGGAGAGGAGGGATTAATAGTAGATAGCAAAGATGGGCAAAAAGAGGTACGGAACATCTTTCATGTTGGTGATGGGGTATACCCTATTAATCAATATGTTGCAAACAGAGAGAACTCTCTAGTCTGTCTTTCTTTTAATTATTTCATGCTCCAGCTTAATGGAGGAAAGTACCATGTCTGTTTGCCTCTTCATGGAATAGGAGCTCTTTTACTGTTTTATAGAGCTGTGTTGTGATGTCATTAATATTATATTTTTAGTGCTTTGTCATAATAGGAAATTATTGGAAGCAGCCTAAATGCTTGAAAATAGAGGTTTAGTTAGAAATGTAATATTCTGTATCTTCTAATATGTAAGAAGAATTATTAATGACTTGGGAAAGTACTCATTGCATAAGATTAATTGAAACAAAAAGTTCAAAAAATGTGTATATGCAGTTGTTTCTTAACTGTGAAAAAAAGATAAAGTTTGTTTAAGGAAAAGGCTAGAATGAATCTACCAGAAAAAATTACAGTCATAAATTCTGAGTAGTGAGATTATGGGTGATTTCCCTTCTTATCATCTTAATCTTCTTAATGTCCCAGATTTTCTTTTAATGAGCAAATACTACTTTTAAAAACAGAAAAAGAAAAAAGTAATCATGTAAATGTGACATTTAGCAATTACTAAGGACTAGAACAAATGGCATTATTTGTTATTTAGTGATTATCTTCATGGGAAAGCCCTTAATGTTTGTACAGGTATGAGAGAAAGCATACTATTTTTGCTTCAAATGTTTTCATAGCTGTTTTACATAATAACATTAACCACATGATTCATCAATTTTGCATCCTGTTGCTATCTTCAAAGTACACCATTTATACCTTTTACATATACAAAGAAGGAATTAAATGCTTTCTGTGTTTATGTCTTATCTTTCTCTTCTTTGGTTAGAGGCCAACTCTGTGTGATTTAAATAATACATGTATTTCTGTTTTTAATAATTTAGGCATTAGGAAGCTCTTCTTTCCATCCAGACTAAATACCTTCAACTCTTTCTTAGGTGGAAAAGCAGAACAACCAAAAGCCATTTCCTAATGGGAAACGTTTCTAGTGAGCCCCAAAGAGTATTATAGAGACTTTTCTTAGATTTTGGAGACACAAGTCATCAGTAGCTCTAGAAGCATTTTTCTTTTTTTAGGGAAAGCTCTAGAAACAACTCACAATAAACTGGAAAATTCTGAAAGAGATGGGAATACCAGACCACCTGACCTGCCTCTTGAGAAACCTATATGCAGGTCAGGAAGCAACAGTTAGAACTGGACATGGAACAACAGACTGGTTCCAAACAGGAAAAGGAGTACATCAAGGCTGTATATTGTCATCCTGCTTATTTAACTTATATATGGAGTACATCATGAGAACGCTGGGCTGGAGGAAGCACAAGCTGGAATCAAGATTGCCGGGAGAAATAGCAATAACCTCAGATATGCAGATGACACCACCCTTATGGCAGAAAGTGAAGAGGAACTCAAAAGCCTCTTGATGAAAGTGAAAGAGGAGAGTGAAAAAGTTGGCTTAAAGCTCAACATTCAGAAAACGAAGATCATGGCGTCTGGTCCCATCACTTCATGGGGAAACAGTGGAAACAGTGTCAGACTTTATTTTTTGGGCTCCAAAATCACTGCAGATGGTGACTGCAGCCATGAAATTAAATGACGCTTACTCCTTGGAAGGAAAGTTATGACCAACCTAGATAGCATATTAAAAAGCAGAGACATTACTTTTCCAACAAAGGTCCATCTAGTCAAGGCTATGGTTTTTCCGGTGGTCACGTATGGATGTGAAAGTTGGACTATGAAGAAAGCTGAGTGCCGAAGAATTGATGCTTTTGAACTGTGGTGTTGGAGAAGACTCCTGAGAGTCCCTTGGACTGCAAGGAGATCCAACCAGTCCATTCAAAAGGAGATCATTCCTGTGTGTTCATTGGAAGGACTGATGCTAAAGCTGAAACTCAAATACTTTGGCCACCTCATGCGAAGAGTTGACTTATTGGAAAAGACTCTGATGCTTGGAGGGATTGGGGGAAGGAGGAGAAGGGGATGATAGAGGATGAGATGGCTGGATGGCATCACTGACTTGATGGACATGAGTTTGAACTCTGGGAGTTGGTGATGGACAGGGAGGCCTGGCATGCTGCGATTCATGGAGTCTCAAAGAGTCAGACACGACTGAGCGACTGAACTGAACTGAACTAGAAACAACTAACACAGTGCCTGACTTGTAGGAAGTTCTTAACAAATACTGTTACTATTATTGACATTGATTTTAAAAAACCACTACTAAATTATTGTGTCTGTGGACACAGATGTGTACATAGAACATAATGATGTCCTATAGGAGATTTGATTTGGGCAGTCTACTTTTTGCAAGAAACAGATCAAGGATTTCTGCATTACTTTTAAAAATTAAATTATTAAATAAATTATTTAATTACTAAAATTCAAAGGTTTATTTACCTTTGTTTTTCCAAATTCTGATAATTATCTTTGTTTCATTAGGGCTTTTTTCCCTCCTGAGATTTTTATCTTGATTTTCCATTTTGAACATATTCCTATTTCCTCATTTTGCTTGACTCTGTGTTGGTTTCTCTGTAGTAGACAAAACAGCACCTCTCCCAGTCTGGAAGGAGTAGGAAACGAACCTCATCATTCAACACTGCCCTAGCTCTTGGTTGTCTCTCAAATCTTTGTGATGGTCCAAGCCAATTATTTCATTTTTAATGGCTTCCAGTAGTTGAGGTTGTGCCAAAACCTGTCAGTGTAACAAACAGGAGCATCTAGATTCACGCACCTAGATTCAGGCTGACAGAAATCCAGACCCTTGGGTAGCAGCTTTTAAAATATGCAAATATATATACAGTCCTGCGGGCCCCCCAAGCATAAGCCCCCAGGCCATCTGGAAGGTGATCTGGAAGGTACCTTCAAGGGGCTCCAGACAGTGGAGTGTATAAGCTCCCTTCAAAGAGATGTCAGCAAGCTGTAGGAAAGCATAGGGAGAACAAAGATGGCGCTCACAGCCTCTCCTCTGCGAGAACTGAGAGGCACTCTACAGGCCTCTTGTTGTGTGGCAAAAAGGAAGTTTGCGCCTCAGGTCAACGGTCCAGGACGAGCAAATGGGCTTCCCTCACCAAAAGACTGGGCTGCTGTTTCAGTTAGCAGCCTGAACTGTGCCCTGAGGTGGTAGCCTGCCAAGAACTGTCTTTCCGTTTGTTGCAAGCCTCTGGGACCCAGAAAAGCAAGCCCACCGTGGCCACCAAAACCAGGTAGTCGGAGTGTCCCCTGCCCAGCAGATGCAAAACCTGGGCCCCAGACATTGTAAATATTCCCCTCCTAGAGCTATTCATGGCCTGGAGTGTGGACATGGCGCCCACGCTGGAACTGGAATTAGAGAGGGAGTGTATAAACGCCCACAGAAAAAAAGAGGACAAAAAGAAAGAAAAAAAGCCTTGTATTAAAACAACAACAACAAACAAACAAAAGTTGGTGTTCCCTGACTAGCGTGAGGATTGAAGATGGCACCCCACAGCCATGAATTCCATGATTGCCCTTCAGGCGAGATTAGCAAAGGGGCCTCATTCACCACAATGTGAACGCCTCTGGATCAGCCCTCGGGTGAGTGAGCCCACAGCCAGCCCCTTCAGGGTGCTTTCTCAGATTTCTGTTACCTGGTGGGCCTTGGGGCACCTTTGGTTTTCAAAGCTAAATGTTTTGGGGCTTGTCTCTCAGGTACTTGTCTTAAAAGTTGGGGTAACTGCTGTGGGGTTCAAACAGTTCCCTCCTCAGGGAGAAGCTCTGGGTTTTGAGTTCCCTCCTGACTGTGGGTTGCCTCACAGCTGGTGGGATTTTGGTGAGATTATGTCCCAGACTTTTCTACCCCTTCCATATGGGTGTTCCGTCTGATTGTTTGCCTGATGCGTAGAATCAGTCAGGTTTTAGTGTCTCCCCAACCACTGCTCCCCCAGGCACTTGTTCTATAATTAGCTGCAAATTCATTATGTCTGTGAGTGGATGTGAGCCCAGATCCTCCCCGGTTGCCATCTTGAACAGAAACCTGTGTTTCTAATACCTATTCCATATACTGGAAGGACATAAACTTTAGACATCATTCATTTGACTTGAGAATATTATAGGAAGAAAATGAGAGATGCATGGAGATTCATGATCCCTTTTATTTTTTCCCCCCTTAGTCAAGGGATCGAATCCTGTATGCCACATTGTTAATTTCCCCTTATGCAACAATATTTGAGGAATAACCTCCTTAAAACCTGTTTGTTTTTTTCTAATAACTTTGGTAGGCTGAGTTTCCCCAGTATCATAAACTGTTTCTTAAGAATTCCTGTGCATTAATTTTTGTGGGACACACTATTAGAAACAAAAGAAAAATATTTTCTGGATAGAGTCAGCCTTGCATCACAGATAACAGTTGGTCCAAGTCAAGTTCTAATTGAAGGCATTTCTGCATGACTAAAAATAGTGCAAAAATGCACTTTTTCCCCCAAATTTATTTGCTTTTTGGTAGGAATTGTGGTATGTTGGTAAGTAAGTTAATTGCTGCCAAGACTTAAAAGTTTTAAAAGGAAAAAGACAGTATTTATTACCTGGGGAGTTTACAAGTCCATCCATGCTTCTGTACGGTGGGAGAATTTAATATGCTCTAGTTGTGACTGAATTATGGAACAGATAAGTGACCAAGTGCCCTGCATTCATTTTTTTTCCGGGCGAAGCTTCTTCCTACTTCCAAGGAAAGTCTGGATGATCTCTCTGCAGAAATCTCCCTACTTCCATTCTTGCCTTCTTGGGGCGCGTTCTCTCCACAGAAGATAAAGTAAGGCTTTAGAAAGAGAAAAAAAAAAAAAAGGATGATTTCACTCTCTTGTTTAAAATTGTCCCAGGGTTACTCACAAGGCTTAGAATAAAATCCAGAGTCTTTACCCTAGCCCTCAGAAAGCCCCATAACCCATTGTTTGACATTTGCTTGGTCATCTTCTGCTGTTTACTCTCATCTGCTGTGCTGTAGTCTCAGTGGCCTTCCAGTGATTGAATTTGTTCCTGCCTTAGGTCCTTGTCTCTACCTACTCTTTCCATCAGCAATGTTCTTGCTGCCTCTCTTTTCTTAGCTGCTTCCTTCCTTCAATCAGATTTCACTTCCTCAGAGATGCCTCTTCTGATTATCTATTTTACAAGATGAGCTGGTAGCCACTTTATCCTTCTATTTCTTTCAAAAATTATTTATTTGCTTATTTATTTAGCTGTGCCGGGTCTTAGTCACAGCACATGGGATCTTCAATCTTCATTGCTGCATGTGGGTCTTTTTTTAGTGGCAGCGTGTGAACGCTTAGTTTTATGTGGAGTCTAGTTCCCTGACCAGGGATTGAACCTAGGACCCTTACATTGAGAGAGTGGACAGCCACTGGACCCCCATGGAAGTCCCTATCCCTTTGTTTGTAATCTCTGCATAATCAGTTCAGTTCAGTCCAGTTGCTCAGTCATGTCCAACTCTGCAACCCCATGAACTGCAGCATGCTAGGCCTCCCTGTCCATCACCAACTGCCAGAGTCTACCCAAACCCATGTCCACTGAGTCGGTGATGCCATCCAACCATCTCATCCTCTGTCATCCCCTTCTCCTCCTGCCTTCAATCTTTCCCAGCATCACTGAGTCAGCTCTTTGCATCAGGTGGCCAAAATACTGGAGTTTCAGCTTCAACATCAGTCCTTCCAATGAACACCCAGGACTGATCTCCTCTAGAATGGACTGGTTGGATCTCCTTGCAGTCCAAGGGACTCTCAAAAGTCTTCTCCAACACCACAGTTCAAAAGCATCAGTTCTTCAGCACTCAGCTTTCTTTATAGTCCAACTCTCACATCCATACATGACTACTGAAAAAACCGTAGCCTTGACTAGATAGACCTTTGTTGACAAAGTAATGTCTCTGCATAATACTTTTTACTATAAGCTACTTCTCTTGTTTGTTTTCTTATTGTTAACCTCCCCTTCCTGCCTGGAATAAAAGGTTCTTGGGTATAGGGACTTTGTCTAGTCTTATGAATCTTTAATCCTACTGCCGAGTACAGTGCCAGGCACATAGAAGTGCTAAGTTGCTTCAGTCGTATCTGACTCTTTGCGACCCTAAGGCCCTCTAAAAATGTGGAATAAATAATGTTCAATGAAGGGAACAGTAAGGTCATAGAATACCATTATGAGGATTAAATAAGATAATGTCTATAAAGTGCTTAAAGTAGGAAAGTGATATATAATATACTTAGCAGGATTTTCTTTGCTTGTTTGTTTCAGCCATGCCATGTGATATGCAGGATTTTAGTTCCCTGACCAGGGATCAAACCTGTGCCCCCTACATTGGGAGCTTAGAGTCTTGGCCTCAGGACTACAAGCAAAGTCCCAAAAGTGATATATAATATAGTCAATAAGTGATAACTACTGTTGTTGTAATTATATTTTGTAATTTCTTCAGTTATTTCTCCTCTGATCTTTATAATTGGGAAGTTCCCTGCAATCCAACTCTTTTGCCCACAGTGGTCTACTTTTCTTCTTCGTTGGCCACAGAGAATTGTACTCACGAGGTATTACAAAATAGCAAGTTTAGCCCTTGGCATTCACCTTTTAAATTAAATAATTCCTTCTTATTAAGTTAAATAATTCTAATTCCATGTATCTTTTCTTATACTTGGAGAAATGACTTAAGAAAATCCTTGTGTTGTCCTTGTCAGAGCCCTGTGCCAAGGCTACTGAATGGAGCCATCACCACATACTAATTAGAAAATTCCTGTACAGCTCTCATTTGTCCAGACATAAAAGAAGTTGCCCACAGAATTTTCCCTTGAAAGTGACAATTTCGCAATAGTAGTTCCACCTACTCTTAAGGGGCAGGAGTTCCTTAAATAGACATTCTTATATGCATTTTGAAAAAGACAAATGAGATAAATAAGGGGCCTGGTCTTTATTCAACTCTAAGTTTATGAACTATTTTTAGAGAGCTCCTTCCATAGCACCTGAGGTTCCCGTCATAAGACCATAATAATTGAAGTTAGAATCTGTGAAATTATTTCATATCCAAAGTGAATACTGTTATATTCCAAAGGGAAATTAGAAGTGATCTGGTCTGGGTATTTCAGCACATGCAGAAGGTTCTGATTTTCTGGGTTCCTTTGTGTTTCATTTAGACCCTAAGGATGGAAAGCACTATGACTATTTAATCTTTCTTTTGATTCTTTGTGCAGGATTCTATCTAAGGACTCTTAATTTTCATAGCAAACTGGTTATTTCATGAAAAAAGAAAAAATGATGTACAAATATTTCCTCAATACATCAGAGGAATTGGTGGGATTTTGAAACTATCTGAACAGTTTATGTTATAGAATTGCAGAATACGAAAGGAATTTGTCAGTTCACTCTGGGTGTGGCGAAGCTTACTCATATTTGGCTGTTTTCCTAAATTATTTCTCAATATGGAATGTACATTTGAAGAAAAGAGACAAAATAAGAGCATGTAAAGACATTACAAATGCCGATTTATCCCTTTGTATGTACACTTTTCCCTCCTTCATAATAAAGTCAATTGTGCTTTTTCTTTTTACTCCTGGTAGAAATTGTTATATTAAGGCCATCCTAAATCTGAAATACCATACAGCAGAGGTCCCCAACTTCTAGGATCTAATGCCTGATGATCTGAGGTGAAGCTGATGTAATAATAATTGAAATCAAATGCACAATAAATGTAAGGCACTTGAATCACCCCAACACCTTCCCCCCACCCTCGTCCATGGAAAAGTTGTCTTCCACGGAACCAGTCTGGTCCCTGGTACCAAAAAGGTTGGGGACTTCTGCTATAGAGCATTCATGACTGCAATCTAGCATTGCTGTCTTGTTATAGGAATTTAAATTACATTAAAGGCAATAAAAGAACAATATTAATACTGTGAAGCACCAAAATCAGTGACATAAAGGATAGGATTGAGAAAAATCACAGAAGTGGCTAAGGAAAAGGCCGGAGTTTCAAGAGATTAGAAATTAAGTTATAGATATGAAGAATAGCCAGTGGGGATCCAAGACACAGAAACAAACTATTCATGGACAAGAAAAGAGAAAAAAAAAAGATTCAAAGATATACTAGAAGAAAACTTTCTTAAAATTAAAGAAGATCTGAGTCCTTAGATTTAAAGCATTTATGGTGGTCCAGGAAAAATTAATAAATTATAACCGCATTTCAAAATGCATTCTGGTGAAGTTAAGTAAAGGAAAACAAAATTCTACAATGTCCACAAACAGAAACAGGTCACTGTTATTCCTATTCTCTCCCCATTTCCATAAACTTGTAACTACAAAAACAAAAGCAGTCAAATGGTTCTGACTAATTTCTGATTCTTCAGGAGCATTTTCTGATGGAAGACAATGAATACCATCTGTAGAATGTTATTGGGGAAAGAATGTTGAGTGTCACCCAGCTGAGGTGTCATTCTCATGTGAGGCCAGTACCAAAATATTCTCAGGAATGGAATTATTCACAAACCCTTCCTGGAAAATTTCTTGAAAATGTAACTCAGCTAATCAGAATAAAAATAATAATAGTGTAAAAAGAGACTAGGGTGTTAGTCACTCAGTCGTGTCCAACTCTTTGGGACCACAAGAACCATAGCCCACCAGGCTCCTGCATCCATGGGATTCTGCGGGCAAGAATACTGGAGTGTCTTTCCATTCCCTTCCCCAGGGGATCTTCCCAACCCATGGATTGAACTGTTTCATTATCAGATTCCTTACCATCTGAGCCACCAGTCGCTCAGTTGTGTCTGACTCTTTGTGACCCCATGGACTGTAGCCTATCAGGCTCCTCTGTCCATGGGGTTTTCCAGGCCAAGAATACTGCAGTGGATTGCCATTTCCTTCTCCAGGAGATCTTCCCGACCCAGGGATTGAACCCGGGTCTCCTGCATTGTAGGCAGACGCTTTACTGTCTGAGCCACCAGGGAAGCCCATAAAAAGAGAAAAAGAAACCAAATTCATAGATGAAGTAAAAAAAAACTGGGGGGAAAAACACAATTGATTTAGCTTTAAAAGTAAGGGCAACGTTTTAAATTGCAAGTATAGAAAATCTTGTACTGACACCTGCAATAAATAAATATTTATTTATTAATTTTTTGGCTGTACTGTGTGGCTTGTGAGATCTTAGTTTCCTGACCAGGGTTTGAATCTGGGCCCTTGGCAGTGAAAGCATGGAGTCCTAACCACTGGACTGCCAGTATATTCCCTAAATGAATATAAAGTATGATTCAGCTGTTGGTAAACTAAGAATAATTAGAAGCCAGAAACAGAAGAAAGAGTGATTCCACAGGAGGATGTGACCTTGGAGTAGTGTGTCTGTCTGGTACAACATCTCCTTATGCTGATCCCTGGTGGATTTTGCCTAGATTTTAATGGGCCAGATGTTCTCAAGGGGAGCAAAAACTGGAGCTTAATCAAGATAAGGATAAATTGAAGAGTTCTGCATAAATCGGAGACTCCTAAAAGATGTCATCTTCATTAGGTACAAGATCAAAGACAAGGAAGAACTATTTAATTAAAAGTACGGGTACCATTGGTTATCCTTATGATGGATTTAAAAATGGAAAATGCTTTCCTCTTCAAAGAGATTCATGACTTAGAAATGAAAAGGCAAAATTTAAGAGCTTTCAGTAAAAATACAGACTATATGACTTCAGAATAGAGAAAGATTTCACATACAAGACAAAAAAAAAAACTAACAATAAAGGTAAAGATTAATACATGTATAATTATAATTTATATACAATTTAACATAATTATTATATTAAACATATATATTGATATGGGCTTCTCTGGTGGCTCAGACAGTAAAGAATCTGCCTGCAATGCAGGTGACCTGGGTTGGATCCCTGGGTTGGGAAGATCCTTTGGAGAAGGGAATGGCAATTCATTCCAGTATTCTAGCCTGGAGAATCCATGGACAGTGGAGCCTTGGGGGCTACAGTCCATAGGGTCACAGAGTCAGACATGACTGAGCAACTAATACACACATACAATTTAACATTATTATATTAAACATATATATTGATACATTGTTTAGGGAAATACACATGTGGTAAAACTATGAAGGAAAGCAAAAGAATGTTTAATGCTCATTTGGTGTAGCATTACCTCAGCACTGGGGACCAGGAAGGGGAACACAGGGCCCTCAAAGCTCAGGGTATAGTAGAGGGGGCCCGGGTGTCATTTTATTATTCTTCATATATATAAATATGTATATACGTGCATATACTTGTATGTCTGTCTTATCTGTATCTGTGAGCTAACTGGGATCAACTGGGCAGTTCTTGCTTGGGGTCATTCATGTCGTTGCAGGTAGATGTTGGCTGGGGTGGCCCATTCAAGGTGGCTTTCCCATGTGGTCAGCAGCTGGTACTGGCTATTGTTTGGGAGTCCAGCTGGGACTGCCTACCAGGATGCCCACATGTGACTTCTCATGAGGTTTGCGCTTCTCTTAAGTGTGGAGGCTAGTACACGAATGAGTGTTCTTTAAGTCTCAGGGTATTGTCAAGCTCTAATGAACTAGCCTCAAAAGTCATATGACTTCGTTTCTGCTGTATCTATTGTCCAGCTTGGAGAAGGAAATGGCAGCCCACTCCAGTGTTCTTGCCTGGAGAATCCCAGGGACGGGGGAGCCTGGTGGGCTGCCGTCTATGGGGTCGCACAGAGTTGGACACGACTGAAGCGACTTAGCAGCAGCAGCAGCAGCAGCATTGTCCAGCTAATCACTAAGGCCAGCTTCAAAGAGAGAATCGGAATACACATCTTGATGGGAGAGGCAGTATGTGCATGCAGGAAGGGAAGGCATTGGTGGCAGCCATCTTCCATTTTGGGGGGGTATTTGCCACCCCACCTACCTGTTGCCTGCTTATTGAGCCACTCAGGGGACAGCCACTCTGTCCCCAGGAAAGGTGCAAATCTGCTCTATTAGATCTTGACTTTAAGATCTAAAAGTCAAGTGGCCATATAATGTGTGCTTCTGACTGTTTTTTTTTTTTTTTAATTGTCATTTCTTTTTCAAAACCAGCTTACTTCTGGCAATCTATAGCGATTTACTTTTACAAATGACTGGCTTTGATATTCATCCTTGAACTCATCTGGACAGTGGAGGTGGCTTTGAGGAATGATAGCCAGCATCTGTTCCCCCTCACCCCCAACCCCTTTTTGAATTGTACCTTGCCGTTCTTGAATTACAGAAGATTTCACCATGTTCACACGCAGGGTTGTGTGGGTGGTTGGAGGGGCTGTCACTACACTGGGAAAATGCTTTGAATTTGAAAGAATTTTGCATTTATTTGAGGGCTTTTGTGAGTTTGAGCAGTCCAAAGTGTCCTTGTGTACAAGCCCTGCCTTTGCTTAACTCCTATTATTATCTTGCCTTGGAAGGTCATGCCAACTGCTTAATTACATGGAGAGTTATGAAACAGCTAGGGCACCAGCACATTATTCAAGTGTGGGTTCCTAAAGGAAAATAAACTCTTCTTCCTGCACTGAGGACAGCTGCCAATAAACCAGGCATGTTTGTGTGTTCGTGGCCACATGTATACCTTCCTTGTATAAAGGGATTCCGTGGCTGGCAAAAATCCTGGATTCACCTTTCCTGACAGCACCAGTAGTTACAGTATAATAGAACGGTTTTAATTCAGAACAAGATTAAATCTGAGTACTTTGAGTCAGACTTCTCCTTGCATTGAATGTAAACAATAAAACCTCTTTATGAAGGCTTTCCTACTTTACTCAGAAGTAGGCTAATTCATTTCACATATACCTGTAATCAAACATCAGGCTTAATAAAAGTGTACGTTTATTAAAGAGATGATTATGTAGGTTAAGTTTCCCATAGTCCACCTGCCCCTCAACTATCAACCTTCAGAAGAAAACTAAGAAAGCCCATGTTCCGAGAGGTTCAACTAGTTAGATTCCTGTTTTGGACCAACTCTCACCTTGGGAACACATAGACTTGGCATTTCAAGCATTGCCTTTGTTTTACATGTGTTTAGGCAGAAGAACGTGCTAATTCTAAAAGAACTCTTTGCAAAAGTAGATGCTGAAAGAGAAACAGAGCAGAAGCAGATCCTTTGAGAAAGAGCTCCTCTCCTGAAGAAGTGTTTTTCACAAGGCACTGAGATAGCCAGGAATTCTTGCTCCTGCAGGAAACAGCTTGCCCCGTTGCATAGGGTGGGGCCCTCTCTTATTTCTCTAAACACTTTCGGAGGAAAAAAAGAAAAAAATCAGGCTCAAATGCCAAAAGACTACTTTAACCCTCCAATCCCAGAGCCCAAGGTCAACCAGAGGTCACACATGCAGTGCTTAAGTCAAAAGGTTGGCATGCTTTCCAGGCAGTATCTGTTCCTTCTGAAATCTATAGCAAAAATTGAAGCCATGGAAACGCTCCTCACTCATTTTAAGTCAGAGCTACCTGTGATTTATTAAGTGGTATGAGGTGCTGGTCAGGGCGTGAAGTTAAATATTAAAAAAGAAAATCAAACTTCTGCTCCCACCTCTACCCCTCCTTCTTGAAAACTAATTTAGGCCATATCCAAGTTTTTATAAAGACATTCCTAATACCATTGTGCTGTAAATCCTGTCTGATCCAACCTTCAAATATTTATGTAAACTGAAATATGTCTGAAAAGAAGTCAAAACAAAACAAATATGTTCCTCATCTCATTACACAGGTCCCTCCTCCCTCATTTACATTCAAGTGTAAACCTCTCCAACTGGTTCCCAGCTGTTAGGGCTGGTTAATTAGTGATAATTGCAGAGACTATTTCTTTGAATGTGCTGATGGCCTTATGTCTTGCAACCAATTTAGCCTGGAGTTTTCAGCATGTGTGAAATGCTTTGGTAGCAGTTTTTAAAAATTTTTACAGATAAGGGCAGTTGGTTTAGTCTCCGTACAACATGCCCTAGCAATAATGAGTGCTTTTAATACAGCTACAGGTTGGTCACGATATGTTGTTCCTTAAGCTGTGAATTTGGGTTTTACTGTCATTAGAGTGAGCTGTTTCTCCTGGGATCATTTTGGGTGAAGTGCTTTAGCTCCGTTCCAGATGCAGTTTGCTAATGATAATTTGCGTCACTTGCAAGTTGTAGCAACCTCAGGATCTCATGGTCTATCTTTTGGCTCCTGATACCATGTAATTAGAGAGAGTGGAAAACAGGAAAGAATTTTAAAGTGACTGTACTCACATTACAGTTCTGAAACCCAGGGAAAGAAAAGAGGAACCATTATTTGTATTAACGAAGGAATACTCTTTGGAAGTTACCTGGTAACCTTTTTTTTAACTTTTTATCTTATATTGGAGTATAGCCTATTAACCTCCAGTGTTCTTGCCTGGAGAATCCCAGGACGGGGGAGCCTGGTGGGCTGCAGTCTATGGGGTCGCACAGAGTTGGACACGACTGAAGCGACTTAGCAGCAGCAGCAGCATAGCCTATTAACGATGTTCTGATGGTTTCAGGTGGGCAGCAAAGGGACTCAGCCGTACATATACATGTATCCAATCTCTTCCAAACCCCATTCCCACCCAGGCTGCCACATAACACTGAGCAGAGTTCCCCGTGCTATACAGTAGGACCTCGGGTAACCTTTTGATATAGGAATTAAAAATGAAAGTTAATGGTTTTTGCCCTCACAAAATTGATTTGTTTATGCGGTTTTTATTGATTCATCCAACATTTATTGAATACACTGTGCTATGTTTAGAGAGATGAGAACAAAAAAGAGTGGCTGGGGCACAGATCCTGCTTCAGGGGGTCACTCACATATCGTATCTTATTTGAGAATTACTGTAATCCTGTGGGGTACGCAGAGCCTGTGTTCATCACCCCACTTTATAGGTGAGGAACTTGAAGCTTGGAGAGGTTAAGTGACTTGCCCAGGATGACATACCTAGTGAGAGCCAAGATGAGGCACCAAGGCTCTGACTCCAAGTCTAGTCTTTTTTCCTTGTGTGTATTGAGGTCTTAATGGTAGGGAAGTAGGGAAAATGCAAATAGGCCTGTGAAAACAAAACAGCACAGCTACATGTCACCTACCTGTTTAGAGTTGCACACACCAGAACTAGATCTTCTGGGCAGTGAATAGTGCAGATAAATAGGGAGAACTCTGGGGTGCTGGGAGTCCCTGCAGGCTTCACCCTGAAGCACATTCCATGTCTCTGCTACCTCCTTATCTGCCCCCAGACTCCAGGACCCTGATGTCAGCAGGGAGAGTAGCCCCTTCTGTCTTTGCCATGCCTCATCTAAACTGTACTGAACAAAGCTTTGAAGAGACTAGAGTCTGTGTGAGCAGGATACTACAGATGAAGTGAATGGCATGTGACACCTAAAGTCTCACAGGAGGATGATGGCAAATGATTTTCTTGTCTTGAGCAGATATCTGGAGTAAAGCAAGAGATGGCAGTTTTAGGAGTATTGGGCCAGAGTGGTAGCGCTGGTGGTGACAGCTCTGTGACCAGGATCAGGCCTTACTGGGCATATGACTTCTGCAGACAGTACTTAGGTTTGATGCTCTGCTGTCATCATCTTGAAATTCTTTAATAATTTTTGAATAAGGAGCCAACATTTTCATTTTGTACTTGTTGCTGTTCAGTCTCTCTAAGTCATGTCCGGCTCTTTGTGAATCCATGAACTACAGCACGCCAGCTTCCTTGTCCTTTGCTCAAACCCATGTCCGTTGAGTCAGTGGTGCCATCCAACCATCTCATCCTCTGTTGTCCTCTTCTCCTCCTGCCCTCAATCTTTCCCAGCATCAGGGTCTTTTCAACTGAGTCAGCTCTTTGCATCAGGTGGCCAAAATATTGGAGTTTCAGCTTCAACATCAGTCCTTCCAATGAACACCCAGGACTGATCTCCTTTAGAATGGACTGGTTGGATCTCCTTGCAGTCCAAGGGACTGTCAAGAGTCTTCTCCAACACCACAGTTCAAAAGCATCAATTCTTCGGTGCTCAGCTTTCTTCACAGCCCAACTCTCACATCCATACATGACCACTGGAAAAACCATAGCCTTGACTAGACAGACCTTTGTTGGCAAAGTAATGTCTCTGCTTTTGAATATGCTATCTAGGTTGGTCATAACTTTCCTTCCAAGGAGTAAGAGTCTTTTAATTTCATGGCTTCAGTCACCATCTGCAGTGATTTTGGAGCCCCCCAAAAATAAAGTCTGACGCTGTTTCCCCTGTTTCCCCATCTATCTCCATGAAGTGATGGGACCAGGGCCATGGTCCATTATCTTAGTTTTCTGAATGTTGAGCTTCAAGCCAACTTTTTCACTCTCCACTTTCACTTTCATCAAGAGGCTTTTTAGTTCCTCTTCACTTTCTGCCATAAGGATGAAGTGATGTGAGCCCTGCAAATTCTGAAGTCTGTCCTGACCACGTGTTTTACTTCATTGTTTATGCTCCTTTAGTGTTTGAATATTAGGCAGTATTAGTACTATTGAGTATCAAACCCGTTTGAGTATTGGTATTGAAATTTAGTAGAGACCACATATACTCTTCAGGTTGCACGTTGAACCCACTAGAGAAGGCGAGGATGAAAGAGGGAAGAGGGACATATTTTTCTTACACATCAGGTAACAGAAAATAACCTTAGCCTGGTGGAATAACAGAAGGGAAAGTACTAAAAGTACTCAATTACTGGTTTTGTTTAAACCTAGTAAGCTGTAGCAGTGAGTCTCTGTGTAGCAAGAAGAGAAACACACTGAATTGAGTTATTTGACCTATGCTTTTCTTACAGCGTGTTCAATATCCAGTATAAATAGAGACTTCTTATCTTGAATCCCTTGAATTTCTGAGATATCAGAGGAGTTGCATAGAATGGAATGCAAGAGATATTTGGCTTAAGAGTTCTATAGAATAGACTTTTAGATCAAGATACATGTAGAGACAATCTGAGAGATTTATTCAGATACTTGGAACTTGAGTGGTAGGGCAGATATTTGTTTAACTTCAATTAATAGGCAACAGAAATTGATTCAAGTTTGTAAATTTTCTTAGGGAAGTGCTGGCTGATGATTATGATGATAGAGAAATAAATAACAGCAACTGCAACAACAGTCACAGGTTCTATCTAGTGAGTGTTTTCACAGGATAAGATGGTTGGATGGCATCATTGACTCACTGGACAAGAGTTTGAACAGACTCCAGGAGATAGTGAAGGACAGGGAAGTTTGGCATGCTGCAGTCCATGAGGTCACACAGGGTCGGACATGACTTAGTGCCTGAACAACAACAACTTACCGAAGGACTTTTCAAGTATTAACTCCCTTAGAGCTTATTATTGTTATGAGGTTGCCACTTATATTATTCTAATCTGACAAATGAGGAAACTGGCACCGTAGAGTCAAAGAACTTTGCTCAAGGATTCACAATTGGAATGCTTTGCTGTTGGATTTTAACTGGCTGTCTGGCTCCAGCACTAATTTCAACTGAGCTGTTTTGCCTCCTAATGTATTTCTGTTAATGCTCCTCCCAACAAATGAAAATATACATAAAAAGACATTTTGCTTTGGTTTCAACTCTTAGAACCTAAGTCTTCATCAGCACTTGCCCCACCACTAATTCTAACACAGTTGGTTCAGGGGAGGGTTGAAACAAAGTAAATTTGGGTACTTGCTGATGTGGATTCTGATTGTAACGAGCAACTTGTGAGAAGGAGGGCAGGACCAAATGGGGAACTGTGAAATGTGGTCATCGTTTTTGTCATTGACTCTTCTCCCTGTAAAGTTGCTTGGAGTGATGGGGGTCACACTACCTTCGTGCACAGTCAGAACACAGTCCTGGCTGACTTGTCCCAAGTGGTCAAGGAGGGGCATGTTGAGTTCTTCGTGACTCATCAGTGCTCTCTAAGTGGGGAATCAGGAAATAGCAGGTGCATCCACATTGGTGAGACCCAGCCAGGAGTCAGAGGCCTCCACTTCTGGATTTCTAAGGAGCTGCCATTTCCCCATCTGTTTTAGGACCATGAGTTCTGCTGCGTAGGTCTTCTTAATGGGCTGATGTCCTTTAAATAGGTGCACAGTGTACCTCTGTTGATTTTTCTGAGGACTGCTGCTCTATCATCCAGTTCAATCAGCTTAGCTTTGCACCATTCCATATAAAGAAACAGGTATTGAATTTCACTGGGACTTCATTTTAGGCTTATCTTGACCTTTATCCTTATGGTCTCTTAGCTTTCAATAGGTATTCAGCATTTAAAATGCCTGCTTTTAAGTGGAATGTTTATTCAATCTCAGGTACTAAAAGAAAGATTGGCAGTCCAAACAGATTTGAAAACAAAGAGGGAGAGTCAAAACAAATTTGAATAAAAGTTTGTTTGTGATTAATGTCTTTGAGTTTAGGCACTCAAAGAGTGCTTAAGAAGTCATTCTAACTTCTTTGCTGTCTGAGATTGGAGGGGAAGGAGGGGTTTTAGGATTGGATTGTGCTCTGGGTCACCGAGCTGCTCCTGCCTGAGACCTCCATTCTTTTATTTTCCTGCTTAGAGATTAGTTCTTTTTTGCAGCATAAAGTTAGCAGGTTTGGGAAAACAGAGTGGGTCTACCCTTTTGTCTTAGGTGGGTTTAGGAAGCAGACCCTGAGAAGAGGATTCCTGTATAAATGGTTAGTGATAAACTGCTCTAAGGAGAAACCAGGAAGGGAGGGAAGCAAAACCAGGAGAGAAGAAGGACAGGTAAGGCTTTTAGAAATACTAAGGACACTTATGACTTAAAGTGAGAAGCCACCCTTAGCTGGGTCCCAAGAGGAGTGCTTAAGTCTAAACTATACTGCAGTTTGTCCTAGGACTGGGCAAGAGAGCTGGACTTTTACTTTTGCATCAGGCATTCATTAGCCATGAGGCCTGGGTGGCAGGAATGTAAACTCCCAGGCACTTCCAGCTCTGGGTGCTTCCAGGCCAAGTGAAACTGACATTCAGGGTAGGCCTCTGCAGAAGATGGCAAGTGAGAGCAGTGGAGCACAGCAGAACTTGCTATAGACAAGGGCTTCCTTGGTGGCTCAGACAGTAAAGAATCTGCCTGCAATACAGGAGACCCAGGTTCAATCCCTGGGTTGTGAAGATCCCCTGGAGAAGAGAATGGCAATCCAACCCACTCCAGCATTCTTGCCTCCAGAATCCCCTGGAGAGAGGAGCCTGGCAGGTTATAGTCCATTGGGTCGCCAAGAGTCAGACACAACTCAGCGACTCACATTTTCGATTATTCCTCTGAGCGTGGACCTTGGATGAAGAGGACGGTTGTATACCTAAGGGCTCGTGGAGGGACGCTATGCAGAGGAGTTCTGGAAGGGATGGAATAGACAAAATATGCTTGAAAGCATGAAAAACAGCGAGAACCCCCTCAAATCATGAAGGTGACAGGGTTCGGAGTGCATCTCCAGAGTAAGAGAACCAGTGCTCTGCCTGTTGCTGGCAGCTCAGAGAGGTGGTAGGACCACTAAGGGGAAGACTCCAGTTTTCATTAAGGATCCAGCCTTGACACAGAAGCAGGACAGTCACTTATTTTTCAATGGTTAATGAGCATCTCAAGGCTGGTCACAATGGAGAAAATCTGGAGGCTCTTCCAACATTTTCTGGGCACAGTTCAAACTCCTGATTGCCCTAGATGAAGAGAGAGATCCAAAATAGGGCTCCTGATCCCATTTTGGGTAAGAATTTTTGATAAACCCAGGGTATGTCTAGAGGACTGTACATTGATCCTTAGAGATTTCAGTTGAGCTCCTATAACTATAACCATTACTTTCAGCAAGTGGGACTCACAGGATTTACACAGAACGTGTGTATGTGTGTGTGTGTGCACGCATGCAGTTGCTAAATCGTGTTTGACTCTTTGCAACCCCATGGACTGTAGCCTGCCAGGCTACAGTCTGTCTATGGGATTTTCCAGATAAGAATACTGGAGTGGATTTCCATTTAATTCTGCAGGGAATCTGCTTGACCCAGGGATCGAACCTGCGTCTCCTGCTCAGCAGGCAGAGTCTTTACTATTGCACCACCGGGGAAACCCTATGCAGAACGTAGCTAATTTCATTTCTTTTGAACACAGCTAATTTCTCCAATCCAGAAAGCTGGACCCTCTTGGACAACTATGTTGATCATTCCTAGTCAGAAAACAGTGTCAGTTTAGTAATTATTATGCCCAGTCCAATGTTGTAAGAAAAATGTACATTTCCTTCCAAGGTAAGACATCTCCCTATCACTGCTGCCCCATCCCACATGCGGATCTCCAGTGGAGGAGGAGGAGGATGAGGAGGAGATTTGCTTCTCCATTGTGTTGCCTTGTGTTTCTCAGCCCTTCTCATCCACTCTCTGGGCTGCCTCTGGCTCTTCCTGTGTTGGAAGTAGGGGAAGGAGAAGAGAGAAGGAAGCAGGAAAGTTCTTACTTAACCAGCACTGTGAGATGTATCAGAGCCTGCAGGTGGCTGTGGCCAGCTCTTTTGGGGGATCTTTGTGAGTCCTGCAGTTGCGGTCTATTCATTCTGGGGGTGGCTTTGTAGTTCTCTTGCTGCTGGCTCACAGTTTCTCACCTTGGGACTCTTGATGGCCTGCCTTCCTATGGCATCACTTTGCCCCTCCAGACAGCCCTCTTGGCTAGGATGTGAGATGATCTCAGGCCATCTCTGTCTTTTGTGGCTGATATCTAATCCACAAGAAACACTCATGTCTCTTCTACTCTGAGTGTCTGGGACCACTGTTCCATCATGATGCAACCATGCTCCTTTATTCATTGTGACAGCAGCCTGCTAGCCTTTACTACTTGCCCTTAACATGTCTCAGCCCTGAGACAGACATCAACCATATTCAGGGCACATGGGTCAGTCTCTTAAGTGGACCACTTATGCCCCTTTTCTTGACTTCAGGTCCAGGGAAAGCACTCTGACCCCTACCCCATGGGATGGGCATGAGACCCAGAGTGCCGCCATTGTTCTCTCCCCAAATCCTCCTATCTTAAATGACCATTCATCTTTCAACTGAGTGGGGTTTGCTCTTAATGTGATAAAGGGCTAATAAAAACTAGTCTGTACATACTGCCTTTGCAAACTCTATTCCGAGCATCGCATCTCTTTTGGAGTGTGGTATCTATTATCTGGTCCAATGAGGCTAAAAGACTTCTGTCTTAACACTCAGTCACATTGTACAAGAGATCAATGAAGAAATGTTACAGTTATTGATTCTGTCATTTTTCCAGTGAACACTGAGTACTTTCATTGTGCTGATACATTTAGACTAGATGTATGGCTCCATGTGGGCTGCCCACGTGGCTCAATGGTAAAGAATATGCCTGCAATACAGGAGACCCAGGTTTGATCCCTGGGTCTGGAAGATCCCCTGGAGAAGGAAATGGCTACCAACTCCAGTATTCTTACCTGGGAAATCCCATGGACAGAGGAGTCTGGTGGGCTGTAGTCCATGGGGCTGCAAAAGTGTCAGATGTGACTTAGTGACTAAAACAACAACAACATAGCTATATGTAAGCATACATATTATATAAATATGAAGTCCCTAGTATGCATAAAGAGTATAAGTTACTATCAGTTGTATATGTTGAGTGGTAGTTTTGTGGGTATTGAGTATGAAATAAGTATGTGAGTTAATAAAGAGGACCCATGGATTAATGATGAGAATGTGTCATAAATCAAAGATTATAGCTTACCCAATTCTGTGTATCCAAGTTAAAAAAACTTAAAGTTCTTTGGGGAGCTCTGAGTCCAGACCCTAACTACAATAATCACCAAGATTTGTCAAGTATGACCGTGTGCTAGACACTATGGTAAGTGTCTCACAAACAGTATCTCATTCAGTCCTTTCAACAACCCGATGAGGTTAAGTACTGTTTTTTCCCCCATTTTACAGATGAGGAAACTGAATCCCAGTAACTTTCTCAAATTCCTATGGCAGACTGTGGAATCAGATTCAGGTCTGCCTGACAGCCAACTCACTCCCATTTCTCAGATGGGAACTGTCCATGTTTCATCAGGTGTGCTACAGGCTAGCAGACAGGACACATTGGAGTGGAAAGAGCTTTGCAGTCAGTCAGAGCTGGTTTCTGAGTTGGCTGTGTCATTTATTAGCTGCATGGTTTGGGTCAGGTTCCTTAGTCTCGACCTCTTGATCCCACCTATGAAGTAGAGAATAATAATATTTACTGTTCAGGGTTGTGATATGAAGTAATGACTTTGAAGCAGTTGGCGTCTGGAGGCCCTCAAAAATCATATATACTATCATTTCCATTCTTACTCTTCACCTGAAGATGTTTTAAGAGCACATAAAAGGAGACAAGCCAGGCTTGGACCACAAACTACAGTAATCTAGGACTTTTTGGTTTTGGCTCCAACGATCTAGGACTTACCCTTACTAGGGATTGTTCTGTTGTGGTTCTGAAGTAACGCTGTGTAGCCGAATCACAGAGCACACTTGGGGAAATGCTCAGGACCCCAATTTATTTTGGACTCGAACTTCTGAATATGGCATTCTTCTTCCCTCTGGAAAACATACAGTCTTCAGTACTCCTGGATCGTATATGGTGGTATTAGGCAAGATCTCCTTTTGGTAATAGAGTGGTTGGATTGTGGCTGGCTTGGGCATGATAATGCTGTTGAGTCTCTCTGTTAGAGATCAAAGGAGAGAATCCTGGCAAGTATTCCCCAGTGTTCTCAGCTGACACTGAAGGAGTAACAGCTAGAGAGGGCAGATTCAATCTGCTGTTTTTCCACAGAGCCATACAACCTTGTCTTCCCTATTGTTGCCCTCTGGCATCTGAGATGGTGGCAGGGGCATAGCTGCATAGAACTTGAGTTGTGATAGTACAATTGCTGCTTCTAGCTCTGTCCCCAAACTTCCAGCTGTTATAAGTCTCTGGTTTAGAGCAGGAAAGCCAGAAGAGTCAGAAAAGCAGGAGCTGGGCAAAAAGAACAAGGAACCGCCACCCCAGGCCTTCATTCTCACACTTCTCCATCAATAGTATTTGGATATTAGAGTTGGGCTGTGACATCTCTGATACCTAATCAGCAGGCAGCTTCCTGAAGCCCCCTTCTGTTCCTTCGCCACATGGCTCCTCTTCTTCCCCTCACTTAAGTTATTCATAGAACCTCTTAAAGATCTAAGAAACTAATTGTGAAATACCTTCGTGATTACAGTTCAGACATCTAATTAGAAGCAAGGAATTAAGCTCCCAAATACCACAAAATGAAAGCTTGAAATTCTCCTAACAAAACCTCTGCTTTCCACGAATGGGGGCTGACTCATCCATCCACCTTCTGCTCCCCAGCCCTTGTCTTTCATGCTGAAGTCAGCCAGTTTCTTCACCTGGATTTGGAAAACTGCTGAGGTCTGGTTCAGCTTCATTCCAAAATGGTCTGTCAATAGCAGGGACCTGGAAAGTAACTGCCTGTTGCAGAGAAAACAGGAGAAGGGCACATTCCTTGAGCTTGAGAGTCTCATGAAGACTGTCAATTCTGTGTTTCTTCTCATGACAGCAGACTAAAAGTGGACAATGAAATATTAAGCAGAAGGAGTATCTTGCTGTTGTGATTTCATTTAAAATGTATCTAGAAGACTGGGCGATACTGAAGTATGTGACTTATTTCCTTCTATGAGTTGAGATAAAGTGGTTCTAATTTTCTTGCTGTTTTTCTGGCTTTAGGGCCCTGTGAAAGAATGTTTCTTCTCTTGCTTTTGGTGGGAATTGGATGTTTGTCGATTTAGCATATGCTTAAAATATTTTGGCTTTGGAAAACTGCACTGATAGCCTTTTCCCTCTCGTCAACACGAATCTCATTTTCCTCTAGCTCTCATAGCTTGTGGCTCCAATACAACATTTCTCATATTCTACTTTATTCTATGGTGACTTATATGTCTGTTTTTCTCATATATCAGATATGCAGTTCCATGTGTGGAAGAACTGTATCTTATACATCTTTGTACTCACCTGAGTCCAGTCTGGTACATTATGGAATGTAGGCATTCAATACATCTTAAATTAAGTTGGATTCTGAAAGATCATACAGAAGGGGGAACTCTGAGTGACAGCAACAACCATCTTTGTAGCAGATGCGCCAGGGTTCAACTATGGACAGCCTGTACAAATGGACATCCCCCTGCTTCTCTCTGCCTGTGGGTATTCTCTGGCCATGAATGTGAGCTTGAAAGCAGATAGATGAGACTGCAAGTGCCGAGAGTATTGCCTGAGGAACAACCCTCAGCCAAGGAGGGACAGGCCTGGCTAGATAAGTAACCCTGCTTCCTTACCTTCATGCTGAAAAATGTTCTATGCAGTTTCTCAGAGGGTTACTATAGCAGGAAGTTCTGGTTCCCCAATAGCAGTTGCTGTTTTTTTTTTCCTTTTTTTTTTAAATTGAAGTAGGCTTGACATACAACTTTGTGTTAGTTTCAGATGTGCAACATAATGATTTGATATTTCTATGTATCGTAAAGTGATCACCACACTAAGTCTAGATAACATCTGTCACCAAACATAGTTACAGAATTTTTTTCTGATGAGAACTTTTAAAATTTACTGTCTTAGCAACCATCATATATGCTATACAATATTATTAACTATAGTTGCCATGCTATATATTATATTCCCATGATTTGTTTATTTTATAACCGTTAAGTTTGTACTTTCTGGTGTCTTTTACCCATTTCACCCACACCCCACCTCTGACAACCACAATCTGTTCTTTTTTGTTCAATTTTTATTTTATATTGGAGCATAGTTGATTAACAATGTTGTGTTAGTTTCAGGTATACAGAAAAATGAGTCAGTTATACATATATGTGTATCAATTTTCAAAGATTTTTTCCTGTTTAGGTTATTACAGAATATTGAACAGAGTTCCCTGTGCTATACAGTAGGTCACTACTGTATTTTAAATATAGTAGCATATACATGTAAAGCCCAAACTCCCAATCTTTCCCCCTACCCTTCCTTCCTGGTAACCATAAGTTCTTTTCCTAAGTCTGTAAATAAGTTCATTTGTGGCATTTTTTATTTAGATTCCACATATAAGCCATATCATGTGATATTTGTGTTTCTCTGACTTACTTCACTTATTATGATAATCTTCAGGCCCATCCATGTTGCTGCAAATGGCATTATTTCATTCTTTTTAATGGCTGAGTAATATTTCACTGTATTAGGTGGGCCAAAAAGTTCATTTGGGCTTTTCCATAAAACCTTATTGAAAACTCAAATGAACTTTTTGGCCAACCCAATATATATGTACCACATCTTTATTCATTCATCTGTCGATGGACACTTAGGCTGTTTCCATGTCTTGGCTATTGTAAACAGTACTGCAATGAAAATTGGGGTATATGTATCCTTTCTATTTTTTTCTCTGATACATGTCCAAAACTAAAAATAGAGCTTCCATATGGTCCAACCTGTGCTCTATAGCCATGAACTTCCTTTCTTTTTGCTGCTGCTGCTGCTAAGTCGCTTCAGTCGTGTCTGACTCTTTGCGACCCCATAGACGGCAGCCCATCTGGGATTCTCCAGGCAAGAACACTGGAGTGGGTTGCCATTTCCTTCTCCAATGCATGAAAGTGAAAAGTGAAAGTGAAGTCGCTCAGTCGTGTCCTACTCTTAGCGACCCCATGGACTGCAGCCTACCAGGCTCCTCCGTCCATGGGATTTTCCAGGCAAGAGTACTGGAGTGGGGTGCCATTGCCTTCTCCGTCCTTTCTTTTTAAATTCCACATATAAATGACAGCATACAGTATTTGTCTTACTCTGTCTCACTTGTTTCCCTTAACATAGTGCTTTTGAATTCCGTGCATGAGTTTGCAAATGGCAGGAGTTCAGCAACTTTTATACACACACATGCACTCCACATCTTCCTCATCCATTCATTTGTTGATGGACGCTTACATTTTTTCCATATCTTGGCTATTGTAGACAATTCTACAATGAACATGGGGGTATATATATCTTTTTCAGTTAGTGCTTTTATTTTCTTCGGGTAAACACCCAGAATGAAATTGCAGGATCATACTGTAGCTCATTTTAAGTTTTTCTGAGGACTTTCCATACTGTTTTCCATAGCAGCCATACCAATTTAGATTCTCGCTTATAGGACAAGAATTCCCTTTTCTCCACATCCTGGCCAACACTTATTTTGTCTTTTTGATAATAGTCATTCTAACAGGTGTGAGGTGATGTCTCATTGTGTTTTTGATTTGCATTTCCCTAATGATTAGTGATACTTAGCATTTTTTCATCTGAAAGTCTTTGGGAAAATGTCTATTCAGATCTTTTGCTATTGTATTAGTTCTTTACATTTTCGGATATTAACCCCTTAACAAACATGTGATTGCAAATATTTTCTTCTTTTCTTCTTGTTGGTTTCCTTTCCTGTGCAGAAGCTTTTTGGTTTGATATAGTCCCATTTGTTTATTTTTGCTTTCGCTGTCTTTGTTTTCAGTGTCAAATCCAAAAAAATTATTGCCTAGACCAACGTTAAGAAGTTTACCACCTATGTTTTCTTCTAGCGGTTTTATGGTTTCAGGTCTTACATTCAAATATTTAATCCATTTTGAGTTAACTTTTGTGTATAGTGTAAGATAGCGGCTCAGTTTCATTCTTCTATGTGCGGTGTCCAGTTTTCTCAACATTATTTTTTTAAGAGACTGTCGTTACCCATTGTATATTTTTGGTTTCCATTTCATAAATTAGTTGACCATACAGGCATGGGGTTATTTCTGGGCTTCCTGTTCTGTTCCCTTGATCTATCTGTTTTAATGCTGATACGACTGTAGTTTTTTTTAATGTATTATTTTAATTGAAGCCTAGTTGGTTTAAAACTTTTCAGGTTTTATTTAAAATTTATTTCAAGTTTGATTTAAAAGTTTAAATCACTTTTCACAGCAAAGTGATTCAGTTATATATTTTTAAATTCAGATTCTTTTCCACTATAAGTTATTACAAGAAACTGAATATAGTTCCCTGTGCTATGCAGTAGGTAGGTACTTCTTATTTATTTGTGTTATATATACTAGTGTATATATGTTAATCCCAAATTCCTAATTTATCCTTCCCCTCCCCTTCCCCCTCTGGTCATCATAAGTTTGTTTTCTGGGAGTCTGTTTCTGTTTTGTAAAGAAGTTCATGTGTATCGTGGTTTTAGATTCCAGATATAAGTGATATCATATGATATTTGTCTTTTCCTGACTTGCTTCATTTAATGATAATTTCTTGTTCAGTCTCTAAGTCATGTTCTTCTCTCTGTGACCTCATGGCCTGCAGTATGCCAAGCTCCTCTGTCTTTCACTGTGCCAGAGTTTGCTCAGATTCATGGCCATTGAGTTGGTGCTGCTATTTGACTATCTCATCTTCTGCCACCTTCTTCTTTGCCTTCAATCTTTCCCAAGATCAGGGTTTTATTCAGTGAATTGGTTCTTCACATCAGGTGACTAAAGTATTGGAGATTCAGCTTCAGCATCAGTCTTTCCAGTGAATAGTCAGGGACAATTTCCTTTAGGATTGACTGGTGTGATCTCCTTGCTTTCCAGGGGACTCTCAAGAGTCTTCTCCAACATCACAGTTCAAAAGCATTAATTCTTCTGCACTCAGTCTTCTTTATGGTCCAATTCTCACATTCGTACATGACTACTGGCAAAACCATAGCTTTGACTATATGGACATTTCTTGGTCAAGTGGTGTTTTTTTATTTTTAACATGCTGTACAGGTTTGTCATAGCTTTCCTTCCAAGGAGCAAGCGTCTTTTAATTTCATGGCTATAGTCACCATCTGCAGTGATTTTGGAGCCCAGGAAAATAAAGAGGTACATAAAACAGGATTCTGTGAATGAATCTAAAACTTTTTGGAGCTTTTGAACAGGGGGAGAGTGAAATTCTACTTCTGGTCAGGAAATAGAGTTGATGCCTCAGAGAGGCGCTCAGAGTAGAGAAGTAGAAGTTCAAGCTTAGACCAGTACATGAGGGGTTCACTAAGGAATAGAACCATACTCTGTTTTAGACAAAATGACCAGAAGAGGAACATGATATAGTGGAAGAAAGGGTTTCCAAACTCACAACACAGAAATCTCCAGGAGAGGAGTAAGAAAGAGGCACTGATCATGTGCCACAGGAAGATTAAAGCCTGGATTGGCGAGGACACTTGATCCATATTTGAGAGTCCCTTGGACTGTAAGGAGATCAAACCAGTCAATCCTAAAGGAAATCAATCCTGAATATTCATAGGAAGGACTGATGCTGAGGCTGACGCTCCAATACTTTGGCCACCTGATACAAAGAGCCAGCTCATTGGAAAAGACCCTGATGCTGGGAAAGATTGAAGACAGGGAGGAGAAGGGGATGACAGAGGATGAGATGATTGGATGGTCTTACCGACTCAATGGACATGAGTTTGAACAAGCTCTGGGAGTTGGTGATGGACAGGGAAGCCTGGCGTGCTGCAGTCCATGGGGTCGCAAAGAGTCAGACACGACTGAGCGACTGAACAACAAAGAGGGTGGGGGACAATGGGTAGAAGAGGATCTTGGGCTGCATTCCAGGAACACCATCTTAGGCTTGGGTGTCAAGCCCCAGTGATCTAGAACTTGTCTGGTTTTGGCTGCTTTATATTTATTTCTTAGTAAAAGTACGTGTATGTTACTTGTATCAACTGAAACATAGGGCCAAACTATGAAACTAGTGTTCTTCTACATATCTGTCAACACAACATCTTAACACATCCTTAGTCTTATGACTGGCCGTGACACAATCCCAGAGCCAGGGACATGTGATAAAAGAAGGGAGAAGACCAACAGACTGAATGGAACAGATCTGCTGTGTGCATATGTGTTCCTTCATGAATAAACTTTATTTGGTTACAAGATCTGTTCCTGGAATCAGTTTTAAGGTATTGTGTTAGGTGTACTTTCGGTGCACAGATTTGAAAAATAATGGCAAATCCCTCCTCTAGGTTTGACAGTTTGGTAATTGGTGAGTTGGTTTCTTTGGAAAATGAAGCCAGGTCCCTCCTAAGGCAAAAATAAAACAAAACATTATTCATGAGCATGCAAGAGCAGGTGGATGGTATTGGAAGATCTCAGTTGTAATTCACCAGATCTAGGGCCTTGGGCAAGTCTTCACCATATGCGTCTTCCTTCACCTGTAAAACGAGGGGTTGACAAGCCATCCTGAGTAGATCTGGGACCCCAGATAAGATGATTGGGTCTGGAGAGGCTGGATTCAGGGCTGGCCAGAAGAGGCCTGCCTCTGCGGGCATATTCTTTGCCCAGAGCTTTGATTCAGCACATTTAGTTGTTTTGGCCTCTGCTGAGATGAGGAGGTAAGAATATTTCTGAAAGTCCTTCTACTTGAAACGATTCGGGGTCTGATACAAGTTCTGTTTATGTGCTTCCTTTCCCTTCTCCTTATCTGTTTCTTTTCCTGTGTTCCCTCAAAAAACAATCAACTTTGTTGAAGTGTAAGTGAAGTGTAAGTGAATAGCTTTGGTTTCAAGATAGTTTTTCCTTTTTAAATATGTCCTGTGGAGAGTGGTAGAGGGGAAAGTAAGCTGGGTTGGAACAAGGGAAGTGAGAAGCCTGTGTGGGCCACCTGTTTTGTCTGACCCACACCCATACTCTGGGTTTCTGCACTTTGGGAGCTCTTCTCAGATGCTCTAATATATTTTTGCGCTATGATGGCAGGGCATGGTAGATTCTTTCACACATCTAACTGGACTGTTGGCCATAGGAGGTTACACAGACTTATTATAAGGTGTTCAGTTCAGTCACTTAGTCGTATCCGACTCTTTGCAACCCCATAGACTGCAGCATGTCAAGTCTCCCTGTCCATCACCTACTCCTGGAGCTGCTCAAACTTATGTCCATTGGGTCGGTGATGCCATCCAACCATCTCATCCTCTGTTGTCCCCTTCTCCTCCTGCCTTCAATCTTTCCCAGCATCAGGATCTTTTCCAGTGAGTCAGTTCTTTGCATCAGGTGGCCAAAGTATTGGAGCTTCAGCTTCAGCATCAGTCCTTCCAATGAATATTCAGGACTGATTTCCTTAGGATTGACTGTTTGGATCTCCTTACAGTCCAAGGGACTCTCAAGAGTCTTCTCCAACATCACAATTTAAAAGCATCAATTCTTCTGTGCTCAGCTTTCTTTATTGTCCAATTCTCACATCCATACATGAATACTGGAATAATTCATAGCTTTGACTATACAGACCTTTGTTGGCAAAGTAATGTCTCTGCTTTTTAATATGCTGTCTAGGTTGGTCATAACTTTACTTCCAAGGAGCAGGCATCTTTTAATTTTGTGGCTGCAGTCATCATCTGAAGTGATTTTGGAGCCCAAGAAAATAAAGTCTGTCACTATTTCCACTGTTTCCCCATCTGTTTGCCATGAACTGATGGGACCAGATGCCATGATCTTCATTTTTCAAATATTGAGTTTTAAGCCAGCTTTTTCACTTTCCTCTTTCTCTTTCATCAGGAGGCTCTTTAGTTACTCTTTGCTTTCTGCCATAAGGGTGATGTCATCTGCATATCTGAGGTTATTGGTATTTTTCCTGGCATTCTTGATTCCAGCTTGTGCTTCATCCAGTCCAGCATTTCTCATGATGTACTCTGCATACAAATTAAATAAGCAGGGTGACAATATACAGCCTTGATGTACTCCTTTCCCAATTTGGAATCAGTCCATTGTTCCATATCTGGTTGTAACTGTTGCTTCTTGACCTTTATACAGATTTCTCAGGAGACGGGTAAGATGGTCTCATTTTCTCATTTCTTGAAGAATTTTCCACAGTTTGTTGTGATCCACACAGTAAAAGGCTTTAGTGTAGTCAATGAAGTGGAAGTAGATGTGTTTCTGGAACTCTCTTGCTTTTTCTGTGATCCAATGGATGTTGGCAATTTGATCTCTGGTTCCTCTGCCTTTTCTAAATTCAGCTTGAACATCTGGAAGTTCTAAGTTCACGTACTGTTGATGCCTCCTTTGGAGAATTTGGAGAATTACTTTCCTGGTGTGTGAGATGAGTGCAATTGTGCGGTAGTTTGAACATTCCTTGGCATTGCCTTTCTTTGGGATTGGAATGAAAACTGACCTTTTCCAGTCCTATGGCCACTGCTGTGTTTTCCAAATTTGCTGGCATATTGAGTGCAGCTCTTTCACAGCATCATCTTTTAGGATTTGAAATAGCTTAGCTGGAATTCCATCACCTGCACTAGCTTTGTTCTTAGTGATGCTTCCTAAGACTCACTTGACTTTGTACTCCAGGATGTCTGGCTCTAGGTGAGTGATCATACCATCATGGTTGTCTGGGTCATGAAGATCTTTTTTGTATAGTTCTTCTGTGTATTCTTGCCACCTCTTCTTAATATCTTTTGCTTCTGTCAAGTCCATATAAAGAATCCTTGGTCTATTCTGTGCTCAGTCCCCTAACTAGAGGTATATGTTTCACAGTTACATGCAGGGAATTTTATTCTAGGCCAGCTTCCTGCTGCCCGCAATCAAGTTCTTGTACTTTTCCCCAACTCTGTTCCCCATACTTTTCTCTGTCAGTTTCTGCACTGGCTTAAGTGAATAAGTATTACTTTTTAAAATTCCCTTTCCCATTCACTTCTCATGGGCCCTAGGGGTATTTGTTGTTTTTGTTGTGTTTGTGGTATACTGAGAAAGATGTTATATATGTTTTCAGTTCAGCTCAGTTCAGTTTGTGATCCCATGGACTGCAGCAAGCCAGTCTGCCCTGTCCATCACCAACTCCTAGAGCTTGCTCAAACTCACGCGCATCGAGTTGGTGATGGCATCCAACCATCTCATCCTCTGTCGTCCCCTTCTCCTCCTGCCTTCAGATTTGGAAAACATAGATGAGCAGATTTAAGCTATTTGCCTAAGGCTGAAAAGTGGAACCCCAACTACAGCTCCACCCATTATCATCATTTTGGAAATCAAAGCCCCAGAAATTGATGTGTGTCTTGAGTCTCTGTGCTGCGTCCTACCCAATCTAGACTCTGAATCCTTTTCCTCCTTAAACTTTATACCTATGAAGCTAGCTTCCAGTTATCTAAGAAGTCATGGTTCTATACTTTTCTCAGACCCTTTTCATAGGCTACTGACTATGATTTTACAATCTTGGTGAAACATAAGCAACATTCAAAGCTCTTAGCAATGAGTCTTGTTATGCTGGGAGACAAGGAGGAACCCTTTGGCTTATAGTTGGTCTACAGAAAATAGTTTTGAATTTACTATTACTACTGACATAGTTGCATAATTATATAAGAAGATAAGTTTATCAATTATAACCATTAAGACGTATGATTCTGAGCCCCGTTTTCCTACCAGCAGTGGCCAGAGTGGCCTCTTTGGTTCTGTTTTGTCTATTTTAACCGTGGAACCACATGGCAATTTTGTTTTTTCAATGTATTTGAGCACCTACTGTGCTCTTGGCACTAGAGTCACCCAAATACTTATGATACACCCTTGCCTTTAAAGGAAAGCAGACTTGACTTTTCCTATGTGCTGATTTTAGGGGACTTAGAAAATGGGAGTTGCTGTGGGTGGTTGTTATTGTTCATGTTGGAGGTAGCATTGTTTTTAGGATTCTAATAGCTCTTTCACTGTGACCCATGATTATAATAATGCTCACATTTGCATAATACTTTGCAATGATTTTTCATATTTAATTTCATTCGGTCTTCACAACAATTCTGTGAGGTAGGTTGCCAGCGTATTATTACCATTAATTTACAGATGAAGAGACTGAAGCAAGGAGAGGTCAATAGCTAGCAAGTGTGGACCCAGGTCTCAAACCCTGATCTTGTGACTGCTAATTCAGAAGTCTTATTGCCAGTCTGCCTCTGTCAGAAAAGAGTGAGGAATACCACAGTGAACCCACTGAGGGCAGAGAGCTTATCTTGGTTTCCCCAGGCTCCTCCCTGCTCTAGTCCCTACCACATTGTCTGGTACACATCAGGCAATAATAATGCAGGTTTATTGAGTGAGGTTGGCAGGAGAAGAAGTGGGTGACAGAGGATGAGATGATTGGATGGCCTCACCAACTCCATGGACATGAGTTTGAGCAAACTTCAGGAGATAGTGAAGGACAGGGAAGCCTGGCATGCTGCAGTCCATGGGGTTGCAGAGTTGGACATGAGTTAGCAACCAAACAACAGCAATTGAGGATCAAGAACTTTGATGAGGGAATAAAGAGATGGCCACCTTTATATCACAGAATGTAAATATTCTGATGATAATCTATTCAGCTTTGTTCTGGCCCACTAATTTGTACTGAATTGCCCATAAGTATTTGTTTGTATGGAACATTCATCGCACAGCTGTCTAGGGCATTCTGGGGTAGATGGGAGCCTGAAAATAATGCTGCCAACTTTGCAGAACTGTCCACTCACATCATAGCCTGTCTTATCTTCAGTCCTGTGACAACTTTGAGGACTCCGTTAAAGAATTTGGACTTCGTGACTGCTCCAGAGCCCAGCCAAGTAAACAATTTTAATAATCTCCCTGTGAATGTCATAAAGGCAGGGAGTGGGCTGGGGTTGTCAGCACTGTCTTTTCACAAATACCACTACAGGGGTAAACCAGGTACTTGCCTGAAAGTTCAGAGTAAGAAAATGCTACTCTTGTTACCATCTTCCGAAATCATCTTCAGCAGAGGAAGTCCATTTTAACCTAAAATGGGCATTTTTTTCCCATCTGAAACCACAGTCGGTCAACTTCAGGAAACCTGGTTAACTTCATGTAGGTGACATCTGATGGTTTTTCCTTTTGTCTGAAATGAATTTTAATTTTCTTTAAGACACAACATGGAAATCCTTCAGTGGGTGTCCACTGACCTGAGCTATCCAACTAGTATTCAGAAAGTATAAAATCTATTTCATATGAGTCTGTGTTCCCATTCTGCCTCATCAGCAAGGAAGAAAGGGAACAATTATTTGGTGATAATTACTCTGACGGCAGTAATCTCTGGCAGCTGCTAGAGAAGAGACATAATTGCCTCCTACCACCCCCTAACTGTTTAGAATAGAGCTCTGAAAGCTTGATAAGAGGAGCTGAAGATATGTGAACAACCTCAAAATAACTTTCTATTCACTTCCATCACCCAGGCTTTAATTAAACACAATTCATACTTCTTCAGAGGCTTGAGATGTTGTATGTTAGAGGACTTCATAAAGCGAAAGGGCCATACAAATGGTAGAGGTTACTATACATTGTGTATGTCCTCTTATCCAAGTCAGGGGCAGGGCTGTTGCTCTAGAAGCCCACTTTTTCTTCCAGTGGGGATGAGACAGGATTGCAGAAGAATTAAATTTTATTCTGAAAATTTGGGCAGAGTATTTTAAAGTGGAAGATATGTGAGTGCAGATAGAAGATAAAATTTGGACAAGTACCACTGAAAGGGCTTTCTTTTTCATGCCTTCTACTTCTTTTTCCCATGTAAATGAACTCTTCCATCAGCCTTTCTACAAGGGAATTTTCAGTCTTTTACCATTTTTCTGTGACATTTAGCTCTCTCTCACTGCAGGATTTGGAAGTAGAACCCTGCTAATGCACTACTGTAATTTTTCTAGCAGTTCTCAAAATGGCAAAATGGGATAAAGAAGGAGGCAGTTGGAGGCAGGCTCTTGGTGACACAGATTGAACTGGTCTGCTTTCAATGTTATAAATAAATATGCCTATTTTTATATGTTGCACACAAGCTTTGGGTGCATTTTTAAACATCTGATAAAAATGTTCTGGTATAGACATTCTTCTGCTCAGTCTAAACTGCTTCATCAAACACTCTAATCATAAATTGCCAGAAATTTTCAGAAAGTCAAAGGGCCTTAAGAACACATTTGAATTTATTCAATAAAAGCCAGAGGCCAGTTAGGACAGTTTTTGTTGTTGACCCCTTTCTACTTTTTTTCATCCCTACCCCAAGCCTAAAACTCCACACATTCTACTGGCCCTGATTGCTACAGAAGTTGTAACATATCCCTTCCATTTCTGTCCTCCTCCTTCATCCTATGATTCCATTTCACTGATGTTGCTCAATCTGTTATTGTATTTTCTGGCACATCAATTTTATGATATGGCTGATGGTTGAGGGTTAAGTGAGTGTGGCTGTAAAGAACAAGTTTACCTCATGAGCCTTGCGAACCACGGAACACTGTTGTAGGCTTCTTGAAAGGGACGTGTGGATCCGTGGGTATATTGGCATGTAGGTTGACTGTTCCTGCCCCAAGAGTCTACCTCTAAATTGGGACTGTTGATTTATCAAAGTAGGAATGTGTCAGGGTGTCTGAAAAAAGTGCCTTACTCCTGCCCTGCTGAGTAATGCCTCAAAAAAGCACTATCTCTTAAAGTTGTTTTATAGCTGTGACAGAATGAATCTGCCTTCCTCTGACTGTCCCTCAGAGGATGACCTCTGGGATAATTCCTTACGCTTCTGATGTTCTAAAACAACCCTTCTCAAACTGCAATGAGCACCTGAATCCCTGCAGATCTTGTTAAAATGTGGATTTTGATTCTGGGGTGGGGTCTGAGGCTCTGCATTTCTTTTTTCTTCTTTTAATTGGAGCATAGTTAATTTAGAGCGTTGTGTTAGTTTCAAGTGTGCAGCAAAGTGAATCAGTTATACATATATATTCGTTTTCAAATTTTTTTTTCTATTATTGGTTATTACAAGGTATTGAGTTTTCCTTTGCTATTCTTGTCATTTACCTATGTTATACGTAGTCGTGTGTATATGTTAATTCCAAACTCCTAATTTCTCTCCACCCCCCACCCCACCATCCTCTTTGGTAACCATAAATTTGTATTCTGTGTCTGTATTGAGACTGCATTGCTAATAACTCCAGTGATGCCAGTCTTTCTGGTCCATGGGCCACACTTTGAGTTGCTCCATGAGATGCAGCTATGGATAGATCCCCTATCTGGGACCTACATTAAGTCCTTTGAGGGTCCATCCTGAGCCTTTGATGTAGGAAGTGGGCCTCCTTCAAGTACTTTAAGAAACCTAGAACTGTTGAATTTAAACAATCATTTTGTTGACTATTTAAAATATAGTTATTGGTAGAGCATATTTCAGAAAAAAGTCTTATGTATTTTTCTGCTTAATGCATTTAAGCATATGACTTGCTATTTAGCAACATCAGTCATTTCCACCTTTTTAGTATTGCTAATGTGCATTCTTTTGGTCCACAGAACAAGTTATCTTTCTGGGAAACACTTGTTTCTTGCTGGGATGACTAACAATGGCATTCCCTTGGTACTGACAGTGAGTCCACAAATAGATCTAGAACAAATATTAGTTGGTGGCCTATGGTCTTCTCCCATCTCACTCCACATGTCACTTGGAGTCATTTCTCTGTCTCTTCTCTGTAAAGGATGAGTGAGGGACTTACAAGTAATTTTTCTTTATCCCCCCTAAAATGACTCCAATTTCCAAGAGTGTGTGTCTGTCAGAGGGTGGGAGGTGAAGGTAGGGTTCTCTATGTGTTCACCTGCCTAGAAGCTTTCTGAACAATGTCCTTTTGGGTTTTTATGGAGGCTGTATTTCATAGGCATGATTGATTACATCATTAGCCATTGATTTTATTAATTTATTAGTCATCAATTGAACTCTATCCCCAGTTCCTCTCCCCTCCCTGGAGGTCAAAGAGGGTAGAGCTGAACGTTTCAACCCTCTAATCACTTGATTGATCCTCTTGGCAGCCAACCCCCATCCTTAGGTGAGGTCACCACAGTAACATAACAAAAGACCACATTATAGCTCTCATCACTTAGGAGATTTCAGGGGTTTTAGGAATTCAGTGCTGGGAACTGTGGAAGAAGGTCAAATATATATTTATTATATATCATAATATCCCCCCCCAAAGATAGAATCTGTACCCATGTGTGAGAATTGGTTAGTAGAATCAACTTCTACAGTTCAAAGTATAAATAGAAGAAAGATTATCCCCATGACTTAAAAAAAAAAACATGCCGAATTTTCCTTTTCCTTCCTTAGTCTCTGAAGCAGTGGGAATAGACTCCAGATTGTAGATTTCTGGAAAAAGGACTCTTCCAGCCCTTCCTCTTCCATTTACTCCCAAGCTCCCTCTATCTCCTTCCCCAAGCACAGGCCAGAGAAGCCCCAGAGGGGTGCTGGGAAGGTGGGGAACTCTAGGAAGGCTGTAGAGTTTGTGGTCTGAGTAAGTGGGAGGGGTAATTGGGGAGTGAGGGAAGATCCATGCTGTTATTCCCACAGCTTGTGGATTAGGAGGGTGGTCCCGTCAGACTGGAGGACTGTGGTGGGCAGGGAGGTTTTGAGTTGAGACTTGTGAGTGGGCTTGGAGAAAGGCTATGTGGGGGTCCAGTATGGAATGAGGTTGGAGCCCTTGACACAAAGCAGCCACTGTGCTGGTGCTCCCCACACTACCTGATGGAGTCCTTATCACAACAGTTCCGTGAAACTGGTCCTCATGGCTCTTTTCTAGGAAGGAATCCACAGCTGAGAGAGGTAAAGCAAAATGCTTGGGCCACTGAACTAATAAGTAGCAGAGCCCATCTTTGAACCCAGGTCTGTGTTACTGTAAATCCCTTGAAATCTTGCTCAGGAAAGCAGAGGCTTATGGGAAATAGTAAGACGTTTTGTAATTTAAGGCAGGTGAATGAGATGTCAGGCAGGCTAAGCTCCAGATGCCAAAACTGGTTCTGTTTATAGTTTACATTAAAAAAAAATGTACCTTTATATTTTTTAATATCTTACTTAACACATCTTACTTAACAGTATATTACTTAACACATCTACTGGTGGTTGAGAGACCCTAGTTTTTGCAGAAAACGAATGAAGTGCCTCTTTAGAATTCCCTTTGTGCTCTGCAGAGCTGGATTTCTAAGTGTCACGTGGTCTGCAGCTAGCTACAATAGCACCTTTTGGAGACAGTGATGTGGATGGCACATCCCTCAGTGCCAGGGGCCAGGGCCTCCCACAGGATGTTTTAAAGAAGATCATAGAAGGCAGCTCAGTTTCTCTGTGGCCAAACCACAAAATGTTAAGGTTTCCTTAAAGTCCCGAAATCCCAAAGGGTGTAGGCAATCCCTTTGAAAGAATGCTGAGCTCTGTAAAATGCTAAAGGGAGGAACCAGATCCCCTGGAGGTATAGACACCATTTATCTAGTGAGGGAATTTGGGTGGTAATTGAATTCCTTAAACATTCATTACTTGGAATTGGAGCTTACAGGTGTGGAAGTTATCTATGTCAGTATCACTCAGACCTTCCTGTGCAGACGAATCACCTGGGGATCTTGTTTCACTGCAGATTCTGTTTTCTTGGGTCTGGGGTGGGGTCTGAGAGCCTCCATTTCTCAGACCTCTCAGGTGATGCTGGTATTGCTGGTCCATGGACTTGGAGCAGCAAGTATTATGCTTCCCTGCACCATCCATGTTTCTCTTCTCTGTAGTTCAGTTGCTAAGTTGTGTTCTACTCTTTGTGACCACGTGGACTGCAGCATGCCAGGATCCTCTGTCTTCCGCTATCTCCCAGAGTTTCCTCAAATTTTTGTCCCTTGATTTGGTCATGCCATACAGCCATCTCATTCTCTGTTGCCCCCTTCTCAATCTTTTCCAGCGTCAATATCTTTTCCAATGAGTTTGCTCTTCACATCGGGTAGCCAAAGTACTGGAGCTTCAGCATCAGTCCTTCCAATGAATATTCAGAGTTGATTTTCTTTAGGATTGACTTCTTTGATCTCCTTACTGTCCAAGGGACTCTCAAGAGTCTTCTCCAACACAATTCAAAAACATCAATTCTTCGGTGCTCAGCCTTCTTTATGGTCCAACTTGCACATCCATACATGACTACTGGGAAAACCATAGCTTTGACTAATATGGACCTTTGCCAGCAAAGTGATGTCTCTGCTTTTTAATATGCTGTCTAGGTTTGTCATAACTTTCCTTGCAAGGAGCAAGCATCTTTTAATTTCATGGCTGCAGTCACTGTCCGCAGTGATTTTGGAGCCCAAGAAAACAAAATCTGTCACTGCTTCCACTTTTCCCCAACTATTTGCCATGAAGTGATGGGACTAGATGCCATGATCTTAGGCTCAATCAAGATTCACTTACTTTGTGATAACTTTCTTGAGGGAGGCAGGACAGACAGCAAAAAGGAAATTTGCAGAATCTTCTGAGTAGATCTCAAGGAATCTGTGTTGCAGCATGGTATGGATGTCAAGAGGTGTCGTGAGAGCCCCAATAAAATGTGGCAGTGGTTTGTAGTCAAATAAGCTTCAAAAGTGTTGGGCTGAAAAATTCAACAAATTTCATTATCTCATGACTTCTCAGAGCCTATAATTGGCTATTGTGCCTTGTGACTTTCACAGGGGAACTTTCCTCAAGTTCATTTGCCCAAAGAATACTATTTTGGGGACCACATTAAGAGCAGAATGTTCACCAGGACTGGCTGTTTCAGACATTGCCATAGGTGACCACACGAGAGGAAAAACTCTTGCCTAACATACTGTGTAAACATGGAATTGCTCTTATTCTCCATAGGCTAAGAGCAACTAAAATAAACTTTCGAAATAGCCCTGTGGCCCAACTCGGAGCATTGTTCTTGGTAGAGAGCTTGAGACTGATTCCATACCATCCTAGGAATTCTGAGCTTCCCATTTGCTTTTTATAGCTTTTCTGCTTAAATGAATAAGTTGGTTTTTGCTGCTTGCGGCTTAGAATCCTGACAGACACAGGTGATGAGTGGAAACTCATCACTCAGCTTCAGATAACCCCAGAGAACAATTTTAACCTGAATTCAGATTTAATCTGAAGTCTGAATGGGAATTAAATTCACATTTAATCTGAATTCTAGGGTGGACTTTTGGGTTTATGAAGAAAGGTTTGTGTGGGCTGAGGGTCAAGGTCAAAGATGCCCTGGGAGCCCTGGTGACAAGAGAGGTAAAGAAATGAATATTACTGAGTGGGCACTTACAAAGTGCCAGCTAGATGCTTTTATCTATATTTTTCTTAACATAACCTTGTGAAATAGATATTGTTATGTTCATTTTGCAGAAGGGGAAGCTGAGATATGGGGAGTGTAATTAATTGTCAAAATAGTAAGTTTTCGAGCTGGCATTCCAGCCAAGTGCTGTCTGACTCTGCTTATCACTACCTTAGGATGTTTGTCCACAGTTATTGACAGAGTACTTTCCATGTGGCAAATATGATGATAATCCTAGGCTATACCTGCCTTCAGGATTAAGATCTGCTACAGGAGATTCACACTAATGTAACTGCAAACTAGGAAGGATTAAAATTCGAAGGAATTAAAATGAGAGTAGGTAGTAGGGACGCCTAGGGGCTTCCCTGGTGGCCCAGCAGTAAAGAATCTGCCTGCCAATGCAGGAGACATGGGTCCGATCCCTGGGTTGGGAAGATCCTCAGGAGAGGGAAATGGCAACCTACTCCAGTATTCTTGCCTGGGAAATCCCATGGACAGAGGAGCCTGGTGGGTTGCAAAAGAGTTGGACACAACTTAGTGGCTAAACAACAACAATAGGGAAGTCTGGCCTCAGTATATATGTGTGAAGGGGAAAAGTTTTCCCTGAAGAGGTGCCCTTTGACTGGGTAGGAGGTAACTAGGTTGAACGGAAAGAGGGAGAAAGGCTTTCCTGATAGGGAGAATTAAGTACAAGACAGACACATCCCATGCTTGTTAGAACCCTGAGATTTCCTGCAGTATAGCACACTGCTTTTGTGGATTCAGTGATCATCTGCTCTATTAAAGATGGATACAGGAGAACAATGAAAGAAAAAGAGTCAGAGTTTCAAGGCTGGTATAGAAGACAGAAGAAAAACCTTATTCTTGGTACAAATGGTCCTGGAACCACCAGTTTGCATAAGACCTGCCTTATTCTATCATGGGAAATAAGTATCCTGCTGATTTCTGAATGGTGAATGAAAAATAGGGATGAACACACGATGCCCACCCCTATTCCTGGCCACAACAGTGGTAAGGTTTTTGCTGGCTGTCGCAGGGAGGCAGGAACCACAGTGAGGGGAGAGAAGGTGCCACAAAGTCTGGGGAGACCTGTCAGCCATTTCTGCATGGACTTAGGATAGAGTCAGATGAATTGAGCTGCTGGATTCCATTTCTCTGGACACTGCCACTTTCCATTTCTCATCTGGGAAATGCTCCTTGCCTAGGACGTGTTATAGAATGATACTGGAAATATTATTCTTATTTTACTTAAAAAAACCTGAAGTCCAATCAGATATTTGCTAAACGTTAAAATCTTCAATCTCTGTCTACGAAAATCATGTGACAGATAAGGCTCAGCTTCAAAGTCACCTCCTCCTGGAACCCTTCCTTGATCATGTCAAACAGCAGTATGTCTTACCCCCTTGGACCTCCCAGTACTCTGAGGGCACTGTTCTTGGGGCACATACCAATCATGTCTGTGTCGTATGGTAGTTATTTAGGTTCATGTCTTCCCAACCCATCTCAAGTCTGAGTAGAGGAACTATGTATCACATGGCATTGTAATATCCAAAGTGCTTTGTGCACGGGAGATGCTCTCTGAAAAATCTGCGAGCAGAATGGAAACTAAAATTTGATTTTCAGTAAAAGCTTGCTCTTATTTTTTCACCCATTCAAGTGCCTATTAAAGTACAGAGTACATTTTGGAGACAGTTAAAAATAGAATCAAAAAGATAGGTCTTGGTATATATGCCCTGGTTTACTGCACGGAATAATTAAGGAAAGGAGCCTCTCCCGTAAGTCTTTCAATAAGCCACTGAAGAAAAACATGAAATAGGAAATCTGGATTCAAGTCCTGGTCCTGCTATGTGCCTGCTCTATGAGCTCAGGCAAGTCACTTGACCTCTCTGAACTTGGATTTTCTTATTTGTAACGTGTGGGAAGTGCTATATCTAACTTGTGGGATTTCAGAGGGAACTCAAGAAATAGCACAGAGGTGCTTTACCTCCTCTTCCTCCAGGGTACTTCTGCGGTGGATGCTAACGGACCAGGGTGGGGCGGAGGACCCTGGCATCCTGTCTCCATTCTCTTTCTGCAGCCGGGAGGGCACATGTAAGCCAGTCGTGCCCCTTGTACACTTGGACTTGGAGGCTGGTGCCATATCTCTCTGCTTCCGTGCAAGTGTGTCTTGAACTTATTATGTCCATTGGTGAATTAACAGGCAGGACAAGTTGTCCATTTCCTAGTCACTTTCACAGAAGTCAGTTGGTGTCATAAATTATTATTACTCATTTGTCCTCTTGAAGTGGGTCCTCATGTGGAATGAAGACACTAATCCTCTCATAAAGGACTGCACCTACTTGTGAGGAGGAATTTTCTGTGAAAAAAAAAAAAATTCTGTGAAAAAAACACACATGGGTCCGGGGTTTGTTGGTAAGGGCAGTAGCCAGGCCCACGTGTGGTGGGGTACGAGCTCTGTAGTCAGCAGCTGTGGCTGCAGCTTGGGAAACTGCACACTTCACTTGGGTTTGGAAAAAGCATCTTGCACAGTCATTCCGAAGAGGAGCCTCCAGGGGACACTCCCCCAGTTGGGTATTCGGCTCCAAGCCTGGATCCAAGCTTCCCCCTCTATCCCTGGTGTCTGCGATTCAGAGAAACCCAGACATGCCAGGAAAAGCTTGTTTGTGGGGAGCGTGAGTTAGGGGCTTAATCTATGAGGCTAGCCAGAAATCCAAAATAGAGGAGGGGGCAGATTCCAGGCAATTGTCTCTCTCTTTTTTTTTTTTTTTTTTAATGCCGAGCTTTGAGAATAGTTTCAGCTTAGGATGAGGATTGGGTAAGTTCTTGGTTTCAGAGAAGATACTTGTAGGTATGTGGGGAAAAAATAGGAGAACTCAGATGCGAAGTCTGCCTTCCGTTGGTCGGGGTCCGTCTGGGCTGTGGTGTTGAGGGGGTTGAGGCAGCCACTGTTGTTTCTGTTGCTCTGGCAACCAGAGGAGAAATACACTACGCCCAGTGCAGGTGCACTGGGTTGAGTGGGCCCGTTTCCTCCCAACAGCCCTGGCCGGCCTGGAATCAGTGACCTCGGAACTCCTCCAGGATGGCTAGCTGAAAGTTTTGGGGTGTGGAGACCAACATGTGGAAACTCTGAATTCGGGAGGCTTTGCCTACGGGGGCTGCCAGCCGTGCCCCGATGGGGCCCTCTCTGTCAGCATGGGAAAGCTGGATCCGGGGTTTGGAAGGGTCAACAGGATTGCCTGCCTTTCCCTGCTTGGCTTTCCTGCCTCTGGCAGCTGCAGCCCCGGCAGTTGCATCCTGCATCCCGTTGAGGAAGCGCAGTGCAGGGTCAGACCCAGGTCTTGCAGCTCCACCCTGGAGCTCTGCTGAAAAGCTGAACAGTAGGGGAGGTGTCAGGCCCCCTCGCTATGATGCCTGCCCTTGCTGAGCCTATGGATCCTCACGGAGTCACTCTGCTGTGCACACCCCTGGGGCTGTCCCTTGTAAGGGGCTCGGGGTGACAGCTTCTAGGGTCAGACACAGGTCCTATGGGGGTGGAAACAGTCAAACCTACTGCGAAGACTTGTGAGGAGGAAGTCTCTGTGAAAAGTAGGTAAGGTCACACCTGGCACTTAGCAGGTACTCAATAAGTGGGACTTCTGCTCCTTGCCCAAGTGCCAGAATTTAAGGCGCGTTTATATCTCTGAACCTGACCAGGTGATGGGGTGGTAAAGAATCCGCCTGCCAGTGGGGGAGACGCCAGAGATGCAGGTTTGATCCCTGGGTCAGGAAGGTCCCCTGGAGTAGGAAATGACACCTACTCCAGTATTCTTGCCTGGAAAATTCTGTGGACAGAGGAGCCTGGCAGGCTACAGTTCATGGGGTTGCAAAGAGTCGGACATAGCTGAGCATGCACAGCTCAGTCCTATGCCTCTCTGAACTCACTGCTGGGACCATCCCTTTACCAAAAGTTTCAAGACTGAGGGCATTCAGCCAACCCAGTCCATCAGCAAATCCTGCAACTTTCTCTATTCATATCTAGAAACTTCCTCCTCCTGCCACCTCCACTGTTACCACCTGTCCCAGCACCACTATCTCTTGCCTGGATTATTGCAGTTGCAATAGTGAGACACAGAGGTTATTGGAACAGGCAGGAAGATGGAAGGGAAGTAATTGAAATAATTTCCTCCAACAAGCCCCATATGGGAATGGAAGTTAGTGTCTGCCCATAAGGAGGTGAAATAGAGGCCCCTCCTGGGGGAAGGGAAATGTCTCCCGTCAGGACACTCTCACATGGTCTGGCAGCTTCCAGGGAGGTGCCAGTTTCCCTTGTGACTCTCTGGATCCTTTCCTCTCCCTCGTAGTTTGCACTAAGACCTGCTGTAGCGATAAGAGTAAAAATTCACTTTACGTGAGAAACTATGAGGCCAGCAGGAAAGTAAAAACCCTGCCAATGCCTGCGACCTCTAATCTTCTCAAACTGAATAGACTCAGAGTTGCATCTGGAGTTGTGTGTGTTTGGCAAACATAAGGTGGAAACCCCTCTGAAAAACATCTGACAGGAATTGCCTCTTCACGAAATGTGAAAAGAAGCTCCCACCCAATTATTAAGAGGCTGCCGAAGAGGAAAGAAAAAGTTTGTGCAGCTAACACAACACGCGGCTTGCCAAAATCATCCTGCCCTAATTCTCTTGTCAGCAGAGTTGCTTTTCCGAAGAGCAAGTAACTCGTGATTGGGCTGCTTGATTCTTCTGGCCACTTCTGCTGTGCACCCTCCCACCCCACCCAGGACCCCCTGCCTGGACCTCACCCGCCTGTCCGTGTTTTCACTGGTGGGATATTCTCTGGGGCTTGAAACCTCAGAAATTCCGTTGAGAGCACAATGATCCAGGCTCAGGATGTGAATGGCCACGAATGTCACATTGCTTATCGCGCTCTGTGCAACACCCAGCAGCTGCTGGCGTTTAACGAGGCAGCAGCACAGGGTTCTGAGAACAGTCCTGTGTGTGCTTTGTTTGTGCATTTTGCAGCTGATTTAAGAGCAAGAAAGGAACAAAACCGATCTGATGCCTTTACTCCAGAGATCATCCACATCCTTCCTAGGGCAGGAAGAGCAGGTGACTGGGACACTGAACATTTGGCAAGCTGGTGGCTTTCCTGCATTGGCATGCTTCGCCGGGGTTTTCATGAAAAGACAATGACCTTTACAGAAAACAACGACCTTTGCAGAGATCTCTAAACCCTGGCAACTCATCAGCAAGTTCAGTTCCAAAAGCGTTCTTCTTGCCTTTCCCAACAGACTTGAACAACTAGAAAGAAAGGAAGGAACTTGAAAAAATCACCCAAGTTTTTGGCAAACCTTAGGCGCTCTTTTCCCCCACCCTGTAATTAAGGCAGAAGTAAACAGTAAGAGAATATAAAATTGCAGCTTGCTATGGTAATAGATGCCCAGGTGGAGCTGCTGCTTGTACAGACCTGTGCCTTGAGACAAAAGGGCAGCCTCCCTGGGGAGCACTCCAATGGGTCCCTAGATCTGATATATCAAGATTAAGACATGAAAATTTGGAGCAGAGTGACAAGAAAGGGTGAGTCACCTGGGTATCATTTGAAAAAAAAATTGTTTTTCCTTCTCTGGACCCCTTCTTGTTTTAGGAGGTCACCTCCTGAATGGTACTGCCTCATCTCAAAGAGCCTGCTGGGTCCAAGGAACCCAAAGCACTTCCTGCTGAGCAAAGTGTGTATGAGGACTTTCCATCAGGCTGGCTTGGTCTGCGTGCTGCCTCTGGCGACTCACCAGCTGAGTGACCCCACTGAACTGCTTGCCTTCTCTAAGCTTCCATTTTCTCAGCTCTAGAAAGAGAACAGTATTTACCTTGTAGAGTGCCTGTGAGGCTGAAGTGAAACAGTGTAACGTGCCTTCCACATGAGAACCACCTAACCACTGGCGTTGCATATGCCAATAGTTCATTTCTTCCTATTGGTAAGTGGGACTCTCTTGTGGCTCTACTGCAATTTGTTTATCCATTCAGCTGTTGTTTTGACATTCGCGTTCCTCCCTGTTTTTGGCTATTATAGATAAAGCTGCTACTATTTGTGTACAAGCCTTGTATGATCAGTTTGCCTCTTCTCTTAGGCAAAATCCTTAGGAATGGCTAGATCATAAATAAGTGTATGTATAGCTTTTAAGGAAAAGGTCAAACTAATTTCTGAAGTGGTTGCACCACTTTACATTCTCACCAGCAGGGTATGAGAGTTCCAGTTGCTCCACAACGTTGGTATGGTCATTCTTTCTTATTTCATCCACTCTAATAGGTTGTGTAATGCTGATTCACATTTGCTTTGTGTTGCACTGAAAAACAGGTGAACATTCTGCACCATTCATGTGTTGCATTCGTACCATTCATTTACTACATACTGAATATGCCACAAAACTCAAGTACTATCTGAAGACAAACGGTGGTGACATTTAATCCTCAGTGCATAGTTGGTTCTATCTGACTCGGAAGATTAAGTGAATTTCAAGCAGCAGCAGCCTAATGACTCAGTGCTGTTAGCCCCCTTAATTTTCTTCCCATCTCTCCTACTAAAGCCAAATAATTGCTGTGATTTCATTACTTCACCTATGAAGCCGATAATTGTTTTCCTGGTCAACATCACCTTCTGCTCTTATTACTAATACTAACAAATATCATGAGATTAGCAAGTCTACCAATTTTGCCCTGTTTATAATAATGAATTTAGTGAAAATTTGTTCATTCCTTTTTAGGATCCGAAAGAGAAGACCTATAGGAAAAATTTAATTCTAATCTTAGTTCTAGGAATAGCTTTGTTTTTCTTGAACAAGTGGTTTGTTTTCATCTGATAGATGCTGGGAATAGTGGTGTTACTTTTTTCACATTGGTAGCCAAGAACCCAGAGCCAGATTTGTCTTCTGTTCCACAGCAACTTGATAAGATTTATCTTATATATTTCGTAAACTAACTCTTGCCTGACTCCAGCTTACCTTCCTATTTAATTTTCTATTTGCTTTATTTTCCATACTCATTAAAAGATTTTAAATGGAAGTGATTTTATTTTTAAAAAATATGTGTTTGTAGTCAGAATTCAAAGTCATAAATTGACTTTTCCTTCACTCCTCTGCCCCGAAGTCACCTGGTTCCTTCCCCTGGGGTAACTGCTGTTATTACTGATTTGTTGCATATCTTTACTTATAAGCATATTTATAAGGTGGCTAGCATATATTTGTAAGCAGTTTGGTGAATGAGTTAGAGTTAGTAGGGTATAAGCAGTAACTTTATTTCTGCTCGTTCCCTGGCTCCTGAAATTTACTCTCCTGTTTTCTTGCCTGCCCACAGATGAATTCTCTGGTAGATCTCTGGTAGATCCTTAATTTTTCTTGTCACTTTCTGGTGTTAACAGATGGCTTCGCTTTCACTAAAAAGTTTGGACTAATATGGAATCAAAACATCAGTCTCTGTTACCAATGCAAACATCTCCCCTTCTCCAGCTGGGGCCTGGCTGTGGCTCAGATGTTCCCAGGGGTGTCGTCTGCCTTCCACCAACTCCTAGCCTTGCTCTTCTGCTGCTCCTCCATGCTCATCTTGTGACCTCTGGCTCTTCAGGGGTGGTGGACTGGGTGGATTACACCTTTTCTTTGAGGAGCACCTTTGGGCTGTAGCCTCTTCACCTGTAGATGTAGAGAAGTGGGTGTGCCTGGGAGACTGGAGTTTTATATCATCCCCCTTTCCCTGAGTGGGGCTTCCCTGGTAGCTTAGTTGGTAAAGAATCTGCCTGCAGTGCAGAAAACCCAGTTTGGATCCCTGGGTTGGGAAGATCCCCTGGAGAAGGAAATGGCAAACCACTCCGATAGCCTTGCCTGGAAAATCCCATGGACAGAGGAGCCTGGTGGGCTACCTACATACAGTCCATGGGGTTGCAAGAGTTGGACACAACGGAGGGACTAAGCCAGCACATTTCCCTGAGAGCCAATGACTGAATGGAACAGAATAACGAAAGCTTAGCCCCCTTGCTGCGAAACAGACAAGCTCTGAGAGGTAATTTATAGTCTAGAGCCCCCAGTGGGAGTAGCCTGGGAGACTGGGACTATGCCTGAAATCTCATAGTCCCTTCCCTTCTCCTTCCCGGTCAGGTTTCCCCCACCCTCTTAGCAGATTCTTTGATGCACTCTTTGATAATCACTTACTTTCACAGGAACCCACATTTCAGGGTAGGCTTCTCGGCAAATAACCTAAGAAAGCAACTGCCCAAATAGTGACACTCTCATGGGACACTGTTGAAAGTCCCTCAGTATTCCCTCACTAAGGCCCCTCCAACCACAGTTCTCTTGCCTTACCACAAAGTCTGCTGGGGCAGAGCTACTTACAACACTCTCCTCAGGTCCTGGCTTCCAGGGTCCATCCCTTGGACTCTGGGTTGGGGTCTTTAACTCTGAACAGAAAGAGCAAAACTCAGTGTTGAGTCATCATCACACATCTTCTCTTCTTCACCTTAAAAATATTATTAATTATATACACATGCTCCAGATTTGTACCTTCCACTGTATAAATAAATACCCACATTTGTTCTAGTTGTTCTCCTTCCAGTTAATTGGATAAAATACACAAAACAACCAGTCATTCTTTAATGCGGAGGTTTTATTCTTTTGGTTGGGTAATATTTGTTTCTTGTAGCTTTCACAGATGAAAAGCTATGGCCAATGATCTCTTATATTTTCAGAAAAGTTTACCCATTGATTTTACACTTCTGCTGGTCGATAATAAAATTCTTAGGTCACACTTTATATTCCTGAGGAATTTTTTGGCTTTGCTTTTCTGTTTTCTAGCACTGATTTTTTTTCTACCTCTGTTAAGTGACTTGATGGTTGTTTGTTTATTTTTCCAGGATACTAAAATGGTTCTTTAAAAAAATTTTTGTAGCCAAACAGTTGTGCTGTGTTTTTCACCCCCCCTAGGGACAAAGATATATCTTTCAATTTGTAAATTTAAGTAATTCCTCTTTAGCTTTTATAACCAAAGAATAAATTTTGTTATTCAAAATGTTACACTCCTTGGATTGGCTGGTGGAGCTGGATTTAAAGAATTCTGTTGGCTCTAACTCTCTAGAGAAGGACCCCCTCATCCTGGGGGGCCCCCACCTGAGCAGAAGTCACTTTGAATTGTATCTTGAAATATTTTACTGTTCCATTATTGGATTCTCTTTTTCAGGGGTACCAATTTTGCTCATGTTTTCTGATTTAGTCTCTTTCATATTCATCATCTTTTTTTTTTTTCTTTTTTAAACTTAAAAAAAAAAAAATCTGCTTATTTCCAATATGCTGTTTTACTCATTTTCTTACCATGCATGCGTGTGCATGCTAAGTCAGTTCAGTTGTGTTCGACTCTGTGCGACCCTATAGACTGCAGCCCGCCAGGCTCCTCTGTCCATGGAATTCTCCAGGCAAGAATACTGGAGCTGGTAGCCATTTCCTTCTCCAGGGAATCTTCCTGATCCAGGGATCGAACCTGAGTCTCCTGCATTCCAGGCAGAATCTTTACCATCTGAGCCACCAGGGAAGCCCATTTTTTGTGATGCTAGAATGTTTTTCTTCCACTTCTTTTCTAAATTCCGTCAGTTCTTATTTCATCTACTCCTGTCTTTTTATGTTTTCCCTCAGTGCCTGTATCTCTATTCTGTGTTATTGGTTTGCAGTGGCGATCTTGAGTATTTTCTCTTTGCTAAGGAGCATATCACTGTGTCATCCTTGCTTTCTACCAGTTCCCAGGAATCCCTAAAATAGTTGAACTTCCCAGGGATGCTGGATTCAAGTTCCACTCAAGAAGCAACAAGGACCAGTAGGCTTGTGAGCTGGGCAGAATTTTGTCCAAATCCTGACTCTGCTACTTACAAGTTGGGTTATTTTGAGGCTACTGGTGTTTCTGAGGCTCAGTCACCTCATCTGGAAGACAGATATGATATTACTTCATAGTGTTGTTGTGAGGATGAGATAAAATTAATAATGCAAAAGGTCTAGCTCAGAGTCTGGCTTTCATAGGGTACTTAATAAATGTTCCCTTTCTGTTTTGTTTTTTTCTGAGTAAACTGATGGATAGGTACAAGCTATTTTGCCATAACAAGAAGAGACTTTGTCTTAAAAGCCATTTAACTATCACACTAAAGCACCCATTACAGTGAAGGTAGTAGAAAATATTGATTGAAGGCGTACTATTTTCTAGGAATTTTGCTAAATTTATTACATATATTCTCATTTAACTATTCACCCTCTCCACGAGGTATGTCATGTCATTATGCTCGTTTTACAGTTGAGGAAATTGAGCCTTGAGTAATATCTTGCTCAAGGTAGCGACAGAGCCAAACTCTAACTTCAGTGACCAGGTCTTAGTCACTATCAGTATTGTTTACGCCTTCTGATCTTTCCATGTGTTAGGAGCAATAGCAGAAGCAAAACTGTGTGAGTTATTATGCCTGGTTTTGGGAGGCCCATAAATGCATGTGTACCTGTTGCAGTTTCATAAAAACACAATTAGGTCCACATGCCTAGTACTCAAAGTAAGGGTTCTGTATTGTCAGATAGAATGAAATTTGAGACTTAGAAGATACCTTCTGCTCTAGGGATTAGATCCTTGAACTAGAATTTTTCATCCTTATCCTTCTATTTCTTAGATGGCCTAGTAAAAGTGAGTGAACTCTAAAGCACTTAGATTATTGGGTTTTCTCAGAATGTGGGTGTGTTAAAAATGTACCTGGAGTTTGTTCAAATCAGGTATGGTAAGACACATGGACACAAATGATTGTCACGAAGAGAGAGTTGTGTACTTGCAGATCTGTGGAAACATGAGACCCAGCACAGCAGGCCATGCAGGGCCACACAGGAAGCAGGATGAATCCGGAGGCAGAGAGGGCAGGGCAGAGCATGGCCCGAGCCTTTACTGGTTTTTTTTTTTTGGTGGGGGGGGGGGAGGGAGGGGGGAGAGAGGAATGAATGAGGCCGGGAAGGTACACTGAATAATTTGGATAATTTATAATTTAGGTAGATTCTGGGTTGTAAGAGTGGTTGGTCCCTAGATTTCTGATATCTAGCCCTGGTGTGATTTAAAGCAGGGGGGAAATATTGGCTTGGTGTGTGAGAATTTGATAAGGGTGATGCTTAGGGGTGTAGATTCTGAACTGGTTGGCTAGTTTATTAAAGGCTTGCTTCTGGGGAAGTCATTCGCTGTCTTTGGGAGACAGCTAGCACTAGCAGGGGCAGTCTCTTAGGATCAATGCCCCAAACACCAGAGCATCAAGATTGTAGAAAATAAGAAAATTTGGTGAATGCTTCGGGCATCCATGCTTGTATGTGTGTGAATACTGCAAAGAAATGAGTGGTGTCTAGTGCCCTTCTTGGGAGTGGGGAGGAGTGGAATGAAAATTGGAGGGGAAAATTGGACAGGTAATGAGGACTTCATCAGAAATAATAAGCTTATTCTGGACTGTTTATCAATTTTTTTTTAATTTGAAAAATGGGGTATTATCTGTGTTGTCAAGAAAATTCCTGTAAGTATCCAGAGACTAAATGTTGTATTCTAAAGGAACTACAGAAAAGCAGTACATTGTTGTAATTCATTATTTAGCAAGTCAACTTTAAATTGCTCTAGAAATGTGTTTTGTAATTGGACAGTTTTTTGTGTGTGTGTGTGCATGTAGCATACACAAACAGCAAGTTAAAAAGTACAGAATCTTAAGAGCTGTATCGTTTGGGTTTCTCCAGACTAAACAAAAAGTTCCAAGTATGGTCAGATAAAAAGATTTTTCTGAGCCTCCCTGTCTCTCACCCCACCTTCCTATCAGAGGGCTGAGTTCGCAGGACAGAGCAGGAGTGCTGGACCAAGGGCCTTGAACTGTTTCTATTCGTGGTATGTCTCTTGGCTTTGCACAGAGTGCAAGAACTCAGCCATATCATGGAACAGGTTTGTTGGAATTCAGACAGTGAGTGTTTCCTCTAGATTACAATTGATTCTTTCCATAAAAAATATTTTTCTAGGCAAGCAGTTTCATAATTTATTAGCTTCAAGGACCTACAAAGTCAAATGGAGAGAATCTTTTATTGGGAGAAAATAAGCAGGCGTGTTTCAAAGATGCAGACCAGGGTCATTTGGGGAACTATCATTTGGCATCATTGTGGGACCCCACCACGGGTGCAGTATGAATGCCATGGGAACCAGAGCCACTCTGCCCACTCCATAATCCACCTCACAGTCTTATGTCCTGGAAGCCAGTGCACCAGTGTGAACAGGTTATTCTAAACACACATCATGTGGCTGCTACTAAGTCTTTTCTGCCGTGTATTAGGCCAGCTGAGCTCCTCAGATCTATTTTACTGCTTTGTCTTTAGACAGCCCAAGGAACCAATAAAGAAGCCTTCAGCAACCTTGCTGAAGTTACACTATTTTCTCTTATAGGTCTGGAAACACTGCAGTACTTTCTGAGTGGGAGCAGGGCTCCTCATCGTTGTTCTGGAGGCTCGTTCCTCGGAGCTGGCTTTGAGATCTGCAACAGTATGTTCGGCAGGACATGTATTCAGATGTTCTGTATCCAGCCTTCTTGCTCTGTCTCTTCTGGTTCCGAATTTAATTTAGGCACCAACATTCTGAGTTTATTACGGGCAATGTGGACATGGACTCTGTGGAAATACTACCTCTTTGCTTTCCTCCTTCCTGTCTTTCTAGTTCCCATTCCGTCTCTGCCATTTTCTCCTTCTCTCTCCTCTTTCTCCTACTCTCTCTTCTGTGGATATCAATTGAGCACCTGCTGGGTACTAAGAAAGGCCCAAAGATAAACAGGACGAAGCCTTTATACTGAGATACTCAATATAAAGGAGAACTTTATAACAAATGATGATAACATGGTATGCATTCAAAATACAAGTACCACATTGTGCCTGCCCCTGTTCCTTGTCCCCTATATTCTGGCAGTCACCATGTCCTGCCAGACTTTAAGGATTCCTCAGATCTCTGTCTGGGTCTTTTCCTCTTCTTCCTCTATGTGCTCTTCCTTGAGGATATAATTCAGTCTATTACTTCAGTCCATATTATATGCTAATATCTCCTGAACTTGCCTCTCCAGCCCAGATTGGCTCCTTTTCTGCTCCAGGTCCATAGCGTTAGCACCCAGCTCAGTGACCGAGACACAGGGGAGAAGCATCTCTATGGCCAAGAGCATGCAGGAAGTTGCAGGGGGATGCATGAGACTTTGTTGGCTCACAAGTGCAATCATTAGTGGGTAAACATTTGGACTCCAGGACCCGGGAAGGTATTTGTCAAGAACGCTTTCTTCTTTACCTTGGCCTTCACAGGTGAACTTTGGTGCCCTTAAGAAGAGTAGGTTTCTTTTCTTTTTTTTCTGGAGTGTTGGCAGGATTTGGCCATAGCTAGTGGTTGGACTTCCCAGTAGCTCAGATAATAAAGAATCTGCCTGCAATGCAGAAGCCCTGGGTTTGATCCCTGGGTTCGGGAGATCCTATGGAGAAGGAAATGGTGAGCCACTCCAGTATTCTTGCCTGGAGAATCCCATGGACAGTGGAGCCTGTTGGCCTATAGTCCGTGGGGTCACAAAGAGTCGGACACGACTGAGCAGCTGGCACTACAGTACACAGTGGTTGAAAGTGCTTCCCAGGTGGCTCTAGTGGTAAAGAACCTGCCTGCCAATGCAGGAGACATAAAAGAATGGGTTTTATCCCTGTGTCGAGAAGATCCCCTGGAGGAAGGTATGACAACCCACTCCAGTATTGCCTGGAGAATCCCATGGACAAGGAGTCTCGCAGGCTCCAGTTCATAGGGTTGCAAAGAGTTGGACATGACTGAGATGACTTAGCATGCATGCATGCATGCAGTGGACGGAAGTTTTCAGTGGCCCCGTTCTACATTCCAGAGGGCAAGGCTGATAACACCTCCTGTTCTGTTTTCCTCAGGCCGACTTGCCTGGAAAGACAAACAGCCCCTGACTTCCTCTGTTCTGTGAGACATGACTTTTCTCAGCTAGGAAAGGCACTACTATTCAGATGATATGCTAAGAATCCTTAATGCCAAAGGCACTTATATATCTGACATTGGTAACTTGAGATCTGACTTGCAGACCAAATGCTGTAACTTGATTTTCTCTCCCAGTATTCAGTTTCTACAAGATAAATACAAATTTTCCTGAATGTTATTTCTCAATCATCGGGGCCATCTTAACTTCATTCTAACCTTTTTAAGGTAATATATAAAGCTTGTTTTAAAATAATTAATCTTATTGGTGGGACCATAAGTGGTTATACTTTCTTCAAAACTTGTCTGAGTTTTTTGATCTCTTCAATTAATTTATGTTAACTTATTAATAGGAAAAATTTACAAATTATCTTTTAAAAAATAAAAAGGACTTATTCAAAAAGTGATGATATATGGTACAAATGTATGAGTATACTCAACTGAAAGAATTATGATGACATTATAATGAGATTGAAAATTATGTGGGTTTCTGTTTCTTTTTCTTTTTTTTTTGCCTGCACAGCACAGCTTCTGGGATCTTCGTTCCCTGACCAGAGATTGAACCCTAAACCACCATGGAATTCCCTCTCTTTTTAAAAGATATTTCACAAAAAAAAGTCTTATTATAAAAAAATGACTGTTGTCTCCATTAAAGCATTGCATGGGAGGCTTGTCACACATTCCTGTAATGCCACCATTGCTTACCACACTTAAAAAAATAATTACACTTTTGAATTGCAGATATTTTTTTAATCATGCTTTTTAAGGGTGGTTTTGGTTTTGATTGTAAGTTGGGCCAACATCTTTCTTAACTGAAAAAAGTTGTAATTATAAAATAATGAATTTTATTTTATCTATCACTGTGTTAGAGGCCACTGATGAAGTAGCTCTAGAGATAGTTTCAAAGAGGAGGTTTTGTTGGAATAAGTATCTTCCTAGTTACTATTTCAAAGGAATTAATGTTTATTTAAAATTGGTATGTATTTAGTATAATTTCTCTCTCTTTCTTTTTAACAAACTCTAGGGTATTCTGCATACATTCTTTTAAGGGTTTGTGCTGTAAGCTGATGGATACATGTGTGTGTTTCTCCTAAAATGTCTAAATAGAAAAATATATAGTTGTAAAAATGACCAGAATATGTATTTTTAAAATTTGGTATTTCTTGGTGAAAGGTTATAAATGTTTGAGGTAAGAGAAGATATCATCATCTTTAGAAGCTGAGGATAATGAGACAGTGAACAAGGAACAATACAGCGGGATTCACCCAAATTTTATACATAACACTGCTTCTCTGCATTGAGGCCTAAAATTCCTGAAAAAAGAAACTTGGTCGTTGGCTCCTTTGGATACTGTATCGACTGTCCTTGGTGAACACCAGTGACAGGCTGCTTGTGCCTTTGGCAACAAAGCATGGATCTAGTTCTGTTTCATAGAATACAAAGCTTGGAAGGTATTTAGAATTTCCTTGAAGACAGTGGTACCAGAAACCCTCAGCTGGTGCAGACTCTGGGAACTTACCAAGCCCTCTCCCCACCCCCTGTTCCCATGTGCTGTGCTTGGAAAACCTGTGTTCCTAAACTTCCTCCCTGTATCTACAGCACTGGCTCTGACCCCGCCCTCCACTAGACAACCCCCCTAGATGCCATCAGTTCTTTGTACTCTGAAGGGAAGAAGTGATTCCTATTGAATTGTCTCAACACCTTTGAAGGTGGTTTGGCAACCTTTTGTTTATCAGGATGAACTCCCCCTCTTCCCATGCTCCACCACATCTTCTGTCAGACAGGCGCATTACAAAAAGGACAGGAGATTAAATGGGGGCAAGGCGCTCCCATCTCCACACTCACTCACCTGTCTGTAGGTGAGATGCCTTCCCCTGCATTTCTAGTTCAACCAGACACTTGTATACATGACTGAGAGTTGACTCTCCTTCTGTGTTTCACGCAGAAGCCCAGGTCTGTCATGGGGCAGGTGCGCTCTAGGGATAAGCTGGTTGTTTTCCCATCTGTGGCTCCACAAATACAATTCTGCTGTTTGGAGGATATAGTGAATGCTCCACAAATAACAGATGAATAAGTGATTTTTGAGGGATAGGTCAGAAGATATACTTATCTAAACAGGACATGGTAGAATGTTGAAGTTTTTTGGAGGGGTCTATGAAAGTAGGGCTTCCTTGGTGGTTCAGTTGGTAAAGAATCCACCTACAATGCAGGAGACCACCTGCAATGTAAGAAATCTAGATTTGATCCCTGGTTCAGGAAGATTCCTTGGAGAAGGAAATGGCAACCCACTCCATATTCTTGAAATCCCAGAAGAGGAGCCTGGTGGGCTACAGTCCATGGGGTCTCAACTAAACTGCTACCATGGAAGTAGAGTGGGAAATTCTGACTTACTAGAAAAATTATTTTCAATTTTGAAAAACATTTTCAATATTTTTTCCATTTCCAGCCCATATTGAGATATAATTTCTAGATTATAAGTGGCAGGCATGTACAATGTACATCTCAAAGACTTTTTACATACTTTTTACCCATGTGGCCACCACTGGTGGTGGTGGTTTAGTCGCTAAGTTGTGTCCGACTCTTGTGACCCCATGGACTGTAGCCTGCCAGGCTCCTCTGTCCATGGGATTCTCCAGGCAAGAGTACTGGAGTAGGTTGCCATTTCCTTCTCCAGGGGATCTTCCCAACCCAGGAATCGAACCTGGGTCTCCTGCACTGCAGGCAGATTCTTTACCAAATGAGCTACAAGGGAAGCCCGGTCAGCACTGGATTAAGATATAAAACATTTTTAGCACCCCAGAAAGTTCCTACCCAACTTCCCCAGCCTATGGTAACATTTATTCTTATTTTCATCTCCATGGGCTTGTTTTGCCTATTCTTGAAAGCCATAGAATTCTAAAGTTGTACTGATTCTAAAATATTGACTGTGTTGCCTGCACTGTAAGGTATATCCTTGTAGCTCATTTATTTTATACAGAGTAGTTTGTATCTATTAATTTGTAAGAGTAGTAGTAATTTGTATCTACCCCTGTTGTGCCTCTCTTTCCTTCCGCCTCTGCATTTGATAACTGCTAGTTCTCTATATCGGTGAGTCTGCTTCTATTTTATTATATTAATTTGTTTTATTTGTAGATTCCGCATATAAGTGATAACATACTGTATTTGTCTTTCTCTGTCTGACTTATTTCACTAAGCATAGTACACTCCAGGCCCACCCATGTTGTTGTAAATAGTAAAATTTCATTCTGTTTTACGGCCAATAGTATGCCTTTGTGTGTGTGTGTTTGTATATGTATATTAATATATATACATTCCTTGTTGGCTCAGACGGTAAAGAATCTGCCTGCAATGCAGGAGACCCGGGTTTGATCCCTGGATTGGGAAGATCCCCTGGAGAAGGAATGGTTACCCACTTCAGTGTTCTTGGCTGGAGAGTTCCATGGACAGAGGAGCCTGGTGGACTACAGTCCATGGGATCACAAAGAGTTGGACACAACTGAGCAACTAATACTTCTTTACTTACACACACACATATATATATGTCACCTCTTCTTTATCTACTCACCTGTTGATGGGCATTTAGGTTGATTCAATATCTTGGCTATTGTAAATAATACTGCTTTGAACATTGGGGTGCATATATCTTTTCAAATTAGCGTTTTTGTTTTCTTCAGCTACACACCCAGGAGTGGAATTGCTGGATCATATGATAGTTCCATTTTTAGTTTTTTTGAGAAACCTCCATACTGTTTTTCATACTGTAACAATTTATATTCCCTTCAACACTGTATAAGGGTTCCCTTTTCTGCACATTCTCAGTCTCTACATTCTCGTTAATATTTATTATTTGTGATCATTTTTATAATGGTCATTCTGACAGATGTGAGGTGATATCTCATTGTAGTACTGATTTTTATTTCTCTGATGCTCAACATCATGAATTATCTTTTCATGTGCCTGATTTTCTGCCCATTTAAAAAAATTTTTATATCCAATTGTATAAGCTGTTTGGTATCTCTAATTTTCTTGAAGAGATCTCTGCTGCTGCTGCTGCTAAGTTGCTTCAGTCGTGTCTGACTCCATGCGACCCCATGGACTGCAGCCTACCAGGCTCCTCCGTCCATGGGATTTTCCCGGCCAGAGAAATGGAGTGGGATGCCATTGCCTTCTCCGGAAGGGATCTCTAGTTTTCCCCATTCTGTTGTTTTCCTCTATTTCCTTTCATTGATCACTGAGGAAGGCTTTCTTATCTCTCCTTGCTATTCTTTGGAACTCTGCATTCAAATGGGAATATCTTTCCTTTTCTCCTTTGCTTTTCACTTGTCCTCTTTTCACAGCTATTTGTAAGACCTGCTCAGACAGCCATTTTGCTTTTTTGCATTTCTTTTCCATGGGGAGGATCTTGGTCCCTGTCTTCTGTACAATGTCACGAACCTCTGTCCATAGTTCATCAGGCACTCTATCTATCAGATCTAGTCCCTTTAATCTATTTCTCACTTCCACTGTATAATCATAAGGGATTTGATTAGGTCATACCTGAATGGTCTAGTGGTTTTCCCTATTTTCTTCAATTTAAGTCTGAATTTGGCAATAAGAAGTTCATGATCTGAATCACAGTCAGCTCCCGGTCTTGTTTTTGCTGACTGTATAGACCTTCTCCATCTTTCGCTGCAAAGAATATAATCAATCTGACTTCGGTGTTGACCATCTGGTGATGTCCATATGTAGTCTTCTCTTGTGTTGTTGGAAAAGGGTGTTTGCTATGACCAGTGCGTTCTCTTGGCAAAACTCTATTAGCCTTTGCCCTGCTTCATTCCATATTCCAAGGCCAAATTTTCCTGTTACTCCAGGTGTTTCTTGACTTCCTACTTTTGCATTCCAGTCCCCTGTAATGAAAAGGATAGGATTGCATTGAATCTGTAGATTTCATTGGGTAGTATGGTCTGCTGCTGCTGCTAAGTCGCTTCAGTCGTGTCCAACTCTGTGCTACCCCATAGACAGCCCAACCAGGCTTCCCCGTCCTGGGGATTCTCCAGGCAAGAACACTGCAGTGGGTTGCCATTTCCTTCTCCAATGCATGAAAGTGAAAAATGAAAGTGAAGTCGCTCAGTCGTGTCCTACTCTTAGCGACCCCATGGACTGCAGCCTACCAGGCTCCTCCGCCCATGGGATTTTCCAGGCAAGAGTACTGGAGTAGGTTGCCATTGCCCTCTCCAGTATGGTCATTTAAACAATAGTAATTCTTCTAATCCATGAACATGGTAAAATTTCCCAAGTGTTTGTATCATCTTCAGTTTCTTCCATCAATGTCTTATAGTTTTCTGGGTACAGTTTTTTTAATTACTTCCTTAGATTTATTCCTAGATATTTTATTCTTTTTCATGCCATGGTAAATGGGATTACTTTCTTAACTTCTCTTTCTGACAGCTCATCATTAGTGTATAGAAATGCCAACGTATTTCTGTATATTAATTTTGTATTCTGTGACTTTGCCTAATTCACTGATGAACTCTAATAGTTTTCTGGTGATGTCTTGAAGATATTATATATAGTATCATGTCACATGCAAACAGTGACAGTTTTACTTTTTCCTTTCCAATTTGGATTCCTTTTGTTTCTTTTTCTTGTGTAATTGTTACGACTGGAACTTCCAATACTGTGCTGAATAAAAGTGGTGAGAGAGGGTATCTTTGTCTCATTCCTGATGTTGGAGGAAATGCTTTCAGCTTTTCACTGTTGAGTGTGATGTTATTAATCTGTATTATAATAAGCTGTAGGATTATCATATATGGCCTTTATTATGTTGAGATATGTTCCCTCTATACCGACTTTCTGGAGAGTTTTTATCATAAATGGATGTCGAATTTTGTCAAAAGTTTTTCTGCTTCTATTGGGTTGATCATAAGATTTTTATTCCTCAGTTTGTTAATGTGATGTATGACATTGATTGATTTGTGAATATTTAACCATCCTTGCATCACTGGAATAAATCCCACTTGATTATGGTATATGATTCTTTTAATGTATTGTTGAATTTGGTTTGCTAATATTTTGTTGAGAATTTTTATATCTTTGTTCATCAGTAGTATTATTGGTCTGTAATTTTATTTTTCCTAATATCTTTGGTTTTTATGTCCTAGTATCTTTTGGTTTTCAGGGTGCTGCTGGTCTTACAGAAAGTGTTTGGAAGCATTCTTACCTCTGCGATTTTTGGAAATAGTTTGAGAAGGATAGGTGTTAACTCTTCCCTAAATGTTTGATAGAATTCACTTCTGAAACCAACTGGCCCTGGACTTTTATTTGTTGAAGGTTTTTTAATTACTGATTCAGTTTCATTACTGGTAATTGCTCTGTTCATATTTTCTATTTCTTTCTGGTTCAGTCTCGGGAGATGGTACGTTTCTAAGAATGTGTCCATTTCTTCTAGGTTGCCCATTTTATTGGGATATGTTATTCATAGTAATATCGTATGATCCTTTGTATTTCTGTGGTGTTAGTTGCAACTTCCCCTTTTTATTTCTCAATTTATTGATTTGGGCTTTCTCTTTTTCTTGATGAGACTGACTAAAGGTTTATCAATGTTTTTTAAAATCTTTTTACAGAACCAGCTTTTAGTTTCATTGATCCTTTTGATAATTTTTAAGTCTCTATTTTATTTATTTATGCTTTAATCTTTATGATTTCTTTTCTTCTATTAACTTTGGTATTTATTCATTCTTTCTTTTCTTTTTCCTTTAGGTGTAAATTTAAGTTGTTTGTTTGAGATTTTCCTTATTTCCTGAAGTAGGCTTCTATTGTTATGAACTTTCCTCTTAGAACTGTTTTTGCTTCATCCTGTAGATTTTGAGTTGTGTTTTCATTTTCATGTCTCCAGATTAAAATAAAAATTCTTCAGTGATCCATTAGGTTTTAATAGAAAGTTGTTTAACCTCTATGTGTTTTTGCACTTTTTTCCCTTTTGATTTCGGACTTCATAGCATCGTGGCAAGAAAAAAAAGCTTGATTTTATTTCAGTTTTCTTAAATGTGCTGGCCTACAATATGATCTATCCTGGAGAATATTCCATGTACACTTCAAAAGAATGTGTATTCTGCTGCTTTGGGATGTAATGTGCTATACATATGTGTTAAGTGTATTTGGTCTAATGTGTCATTGAAGACCAGGGTTTCCTAATTGATTTTCTGTCTGGATGGTCTGTCTATTGATGTAAGTGAGGTGTTGATGTTCCCTACTATTATTGTGTTAATTTCTCCCTTTATGTCTGTTAATATTTGCTTTACGTATTTGTGTTCCTGTTTGGTGTGTGTACACACACACACATATATATACACACACACACAATACAAGTGTTACGTCTTCTTCTTGAATTGATCCCTTTATTGGCATGTAACGTTCTTTACCTATTGTTATAGTCTTTGTCTTAAAGTCTGTTTTGTCTACTCTAAGTATTGCTACCCTGCCTTTCTTTTGAATTCCATTCACATGGAATAACTTTTTCCATCCCCTCACTTTTAGTCTGCGTGTGTGTCTTTAGATCTGAAGAGAGTCTCTTACAGACAGCACTATTATGGGCTTCCCTTATGGCTCAGCTGGTAAAGAATCTGCCCACAATGCAGGAGACCTGGGTTTGATCCCTGGGTTGGGAAGATCCCCTGGAGAAGGGAAAAGCTACCCACTCCAGTATTCTGGCCTAGAGACAGTCCACGGGGTCACAAAGAGTCGGACATGACTGAGCGACTTTCACTTTCACTTTCACATATGGGTCCTAAAGGAAATCTGTCCTGAATATTCATTGGAAGGACTGATGCTGAAGCTGAAACTCCAATACTTTGACCACCTGATGCAAAGAACTGACTCATTTGAAAAGACCCTGATGCTGGGAAAGATTGAAAGCGGGAGAAGGGGATGACAGAGAATGAGATGGTTGGATGGCATCACCAACTCAATGGACACGAGTTTGAGTAAACTCTGGGAGTTGACAATGGACAGGGAACCCTGGCGTGCTGCAGTCCATGGGGTCGCAAAGAGTCGGACATGACTGAGTGACTGAACTGAGCTGAACTGATATGAGTCTTACTTTTATTTCCATTCAGTCATTTTGTTTCTTTTGATTGGAGAATTTAGTTTATTTAAGAAATTATTAATAGGTATAAACTTATTGACATTTTGTAAATTGTTTTTAGGTTTATTTATAATTCTTTTTTGTTTCTTTCTTCCTCTTTGTTCTCTTCCATTGTGATTTAATAGCTGTCTTTAGTATTATGCTTGCATTTCTTTCTCTTTTTTTGGTGTATCTCTTAAAGATTTTTGGCTTTTGGTTACCATGACATTTTAAAAATAGTAATCCCTATATATATATGGGTATATATATAGAGAGAGAGAGAGAGAAAGAGAGTGAGAGAGACTATTTTAAGTTGCTGATTTTAAAATTTTGAACACATTTTAACAACGCTGCGTTTTACTCCTCTCCTCCCAAGATTACTAGTCTTTACATCATATTTATATCTTTGTTTTGTGTATCCCTTAACTACGTATTGCAGATATAGGTAATTTTACTACTTTTGTCTTTAATCTTCCTGCTAACTTTGTGTATGACTGATTTATTACCTTTCATCTATCTTTACTTTACCAATGAGCTGCTTCTTTCTGTAATTTTCATGATTCTAGTTGTGGCTTTTTCTTTTTCATATAGGGAAATTCCTTTAACATTTCTTGTAAAGCTGGCTTGGTGGTGTTGAACTTTTTTAGCTTTTGCTCACTTGTAAAACTTTTGATCTATCTAATCTGAATGAAAGCCATGCCAGGTAGAGTATTTTTGTTTGTAGTTTTTTTTTTAACCTTTTTTTTTTTAATCACTTTAAAGGTATCATGACACACCCTTCTAGCCTTCAGAGTTTCTGTGGTAAAGTCAGTTGATAACCTTTGAATATTAATTTAATAATGAAATATAATTTGTGTAGTGAGAAAGAACATTACACAATTTAACAAACTGGCTGCTTTTTTCAGAAGATGGAATTCTTTTTAGGGAGAGAATTGCTTTTTTAAAAAAATGTTGTGGATTTTTTTCTGGAAACAGAATCAAATATAATCTTTCCAAACAGAAACTGGAAAGAGAATCAAAAGACTCGAAGAGAACTAAATTGCTCTTTGAATCAAATAACAGAAAGTCATTCTGGTGCTTTGAGGACTAAAGAAAATGGGAGTACGCCCAACCTGGGGCATATTATGAAGATAAAAAAGACTCCAGAACCATTAGAAACCAGAAGACAGTAAGAGGCAGACTGTGGTTTAAGTGGATCCTGAATGTGGGGCCACCATTTTTTGCACTAAGAAGAAAATGATCCCACTTGCTGAGGTAGTATCTAATATCTTTTTTTTTTTTATAATTTTTTAATTTTTTTTTTTTTTTAATTTCAGGTATACACGTGCTCCCCATCCTGAAAGTATCTAATATCTTTAAAAATTGGTTATAGAGTATCTTAGAGGGTGGAGAGTTGGGTTATAGTTGGAAAACAAACAAGCAAACAAACAAAATTCCCATTGTTTTTGTAACAAAAATACCAAAGAGGACCTCTATAGCACCCACCGTTCCTTCATTGTGGGAACTCTCTTTGAACTGCCACATCATCATATAAACATAGATAATAGTTCTATATTTGATCCACTTACTCAGGTTGGACACTTTGCAATTCATCTGGGTTTACAGAAGTTTATAGAAGTCACACAATATAGATCTCAGAAGTTAGTCTTTTCTTGGAAAAGCTTATACAGTGATGTGGTAGGCATTTTCTGAAATGGCCCTAATTGATCTCTGTCTCCTTGTTATTTCCTCCCCTGTACAATCACTTCCCCTTGTGTGTAGGCTGAACCCAGTGACTTATTTCTAAGGGACCGAATGTGGCAGAAGAGAAAGGCAGTCACATCCAAGATTGAGTAATCAAAACCTGTGACAGTCCCTCATGCTGTCACTCCATCTTCTCTCTGACCTGCTCACTCTGATGAAGCAAGCTGCCGTATTCTGACAACTGAAGACCCACCTCACGGAGAAACAAAAGCCTTAAACCCAGTAGCCCATGAGGAACTGAATCCTGCCAATTTAGTAAAAGTGGATCCTTCCCCCATTTACGTGTGAGATGACTGTAGTTCCAGCTGACACCTTGACTGCAGTCTTGTGAGAGACCCAGAGCCAGAGGACTCAGCTAAGCCTCTCCCATATACCTGGCCTACAGAAACTAGAATAATTGCACAACAACAGATATTTAAGACAAATGATAATTTTAATGACTACCATTCTTGAGTGTTAACTACATGTTAGGCACCAAGTATTTTGGTTGTGATTTCTTTTTTTAGTTTCATAATAATCCTATGAAGAAGAGATTCATGTGCTCATTTTATAGATGGGGAAACGAAGTCTTAGAGTAATTTGCCAAAATTACAAAGCTAGTAAGTCAGAATTTAAATCTGGGTAGTCTTATTCTAGAACCCGAATGCTTAAATGATACGCTCTGTTTGCTATATGAGCTAATCTCTTTCATCCTGAGTACACTTTCCATTGACCTGACTGCTTTTTCAAGTGGAACTATACTGCTGTTTTTGAGTAACTCCAAACCTGAGCCTGTGGTCACCTTGGAGACAGGCAGGCAGAAGGCAGAGAAGGCACCAGCAGCGTGTGTGAAAAGCCTATTCCATATAGTTGCGTTCTTTGAGTTGGAGCTGTGATTTGTCTTAGCAGTAGAAAAGTAGGAAAGCGAGCAAAAATTCCCAGAGAAGGGTTGGGGAAGGAGGATGATTCATTACTTTAGTTTTTATGTCAGCATATCAGATTGTGAGGATGAAAACCAATTAAGTTCTATCTGAGAGCACATTGGGCTCCCCTGATAGCTCAGTTGGTGAAGAATCCGCATGGAGTGCAGGAGACCCCGGTTTGATTCCTGGGTTGGGAAGATCCGAAGGAGAAGAGATAGGCTACCCACTCCAGTATTCTCGGGCTTCCCTTGAGGTTCAGCTGGTAAAGAATCTGCCTGAAATGTGGGAGACCCGGGTTTGATCCCTGGGTTGGGAGGATCCCCTGGAGAAGAGAAAGGCTACCCACTCCAGTATTCTGGCCTGGAGAATTCCATGAACTGTATAGTCTACGGGGTTGCAAAGAGTCAGACACGACTAAGCAACTTTCGCTTCACTTCACTTCACTGAGAGCATATTGTATCATCTCAAATATATCTCATTTGAAACCTACTAAGAAAAAGAAAGTTATACTTAAAATATTGTGATGTAAAATGAGTATTGTGAGAATAGATCTCCTGAATTGCAGGTGGATTCTTTACCAGATGAACTACCAGGGAAGCCCTTAAACAAGTATTGTGAGAATAGCTATATTACTTAAAAAAGATATTTCGGAAGTAGATTTTATCTCTTTTAATGAAAAAGTAGTTATTACATGCTTGATATATAAAAACATGAATAGAGCAATTGAGAAAATTATAGAAAATAAATATCACCCATAATCCCACCCATTGGCAGTAACCTGATTGATAGTTTTTACTGTTTTGTAATATGTTTCATCTGTTAGTTATGGACATCTTTTCACGTCAATGACTAGGTCAACATCACTGTTTTTGATATTCTGCCGAACATATGTTCCATTATTTATTAAAAATAATCCCCTGGATATTTAAGTTGCTTCCAATTTTCTGTAATAACTCCATGAGTGATAACTTTGTACAGACATCCTGTCTGTACTTGTGTTTGTCTCATGATTTCTTGATGTGAAAGAGTTGGGTCAAAGAGTTTGCATATTTTAGATTTTTATAGGCCTTGCCAAATTGCCTTCCAGAAAGGTTGTACCAAAATTAATTCCCACCAACAGTTAATGAGTGTGCCCACTTCCTACACCCTAACCAGCAATGAGCATTAGCATTCTTTTAAACCTTTGCCCATCTGATAAGTGAAAAATAGCATCTTGTTTTAGTTTGCACTCCTTTAATTACTAGGCAAATTAGGCATTCTTGCTTATTGGTCGTTTGTGTTTCTTCTCTCATGAATTATCTTTCTATGCTATTTGACCACTTTCTCCATTGTATTGTTAAAATTGTCTAATTAAAATGTTTGTAAATGCAGGAATTTACTACTTTCTCTTTTCCATATGCTGCATTTTACCCCAGTATTATATCTTTCAACTGTATTAATTTTGTTGCTTGGTTTCTTGCTGTGTTAACATTTGGAATTTTTATGTCATCAACTCTATCCATCTTTATATTTATAGTTTCTGACCTTGTCATGCCTGGAAGGGTCTTTCCTTCTGGCTATATTTTACAAAGTCTGAATGACCATAAGGAGCAAACATTTTGGGGTGGATTTGGAAAACAAAATGTGAAAGATAATAAATTATAAAACTACTCTTCACTCTTGTAGGTTTCATGTTTCCCCCAGGGACCTCTTCATTTGCCGTAACTTTGATTATTGACATTTAAAGAAAACACCTCAAGAACTGTCATGTATAATATGTTGACTAGAATACACATACCTGTGTAAAGTTCAAAGTTTCTCCTTGGCTACATTCTTCAGTAACAAAAATTAAGTAAATAAGTTGTACATAAGTATAGTGGTTTATCTCATTATAATTCTAGTAACAAAAATATATTACAAAATGACTTATTTTCATGTTATGTTCAGTACATCACAAGGTTATTTAACATACATAATTTATTTAATGTTTATAGTAACACTGTAATCTATTATTATCTCCGTTTTACAGATGAGGATACTGAATTTCTGGGTGGTAAATGACTTGGCCAGTTTCATACAATCAAATGATGGCAGAGTCAGGACTCAAACTTATGTCTCTTAAATAAAAATTCAGTGCTCCCACCAGCTATTAAAATAGTAATTATGATCTTTTTAGCTGCTGGATGGAGTCAATGGCAAGTTCAGAATTTAGTTGCTTTTCTGGAATTTTAACAACTTTCATCTTACACAAGCAGCTTCTTAGGTTTTAACCTCAATTTGGACATTGCAGTGGATCACATATGTTAGGCTATGATTGCTGTCCTCTTCCTGGGTGAAGACTGTCTATAATGCAGGAAGGCGATGGCACCCCACTCCAGTACTCTTGCCTGGAAAATCCCATGGACGGAGGAGCCTGGTAGGCTGCAGTCTATGGGGTCACTAAGAGTTGGACACGGCTGAGCAACTTCACTTTCACTTCTCACTTTCATGCATTGGAGAAGGAAATGGCAACCCACTGCAGTGTTCTTGCCTAGAAAATCCCAGGGACGGGGGAGCCTGGTGGGCTGCCGTCTATGGGGTCACACAGAGTCGGACATGACTGAAGTGACTTAGCAGCAGCTCCTTTATTTAACATACTTATTCAATGAAACCCTCCATTCTTTGGTACGTGACTGTCCATTGTGTTTCTGTAGTAGTAGAACAGGTTGGCAAGCACTTCCTTTATTGATAATGTAGAAAGACCTATCTTGGAAGATCAAAGTTGGCATATGATTTTACATGTGAAGCATCTGCCTTTATAGAGTTGAAAGTATTGGAAAGCACACAACTATTTGGTCTGAACACATGCCTTCCCATATGGTGAATTCTGCCTGGCTTTCTCCTTCTCCACCCCTTCCCACCAGTGCCTGCCATCGCAATTCCCCTTCATCATTCATTCATTCATCTATTTCTTCATTGTACATCTGCTGAACATTTCCTACATGCCAGTCACCTTGCTTATTGCAGGAGAAAAAAGGTGGATAACGTGGCTTCTCTGTTCTCGAGTAATGAGACAAAGCAGCCAAAACTTAAATAATGTGTGAGATCAGCCTTGCTGCTGTTAGGTGCTGCTAATATTACATCGGTGGCCTAACACTGAACAACCCTAAACTTGCATTTGTCCACCAAAGCGGGAAGTCCAGCCTTCCCCAGCATTTTCTTTCCCCTAAAATGCCCCAAGTATCTCCAGAGTTATTTGTTGTTTCAGAAGGGTTACATCGTATGGAATGCTCTCATGTCTTTCTAATAAATCTAGAACTTAGTTTTGATACATAGAAGAAATTTGTGAATGTTGGATTGGAGCTATGTATCCAAGAAGTGGGCCACATTCTGTGCTCTGTTGTTGCTGTTGCCAAACCACCAACCCTGAAAAAAGTAGCCATTCACTTGAGCCGAGGGACACAAAATAGCCAGTTTGCCTGGTGGCTCAGACAGTAAAGCGTCATCTGCCTACAATGTGGGAGACCTGGGTTCAATCCCTGGGTCGAGAAGCCCTCCCGGAGAAGGAAATGGCAACCCACTCCAGTATCGCATGCTGGAAAATCCCAGGGATGGAGGATCCTGGTAGGCTACAATCCATGGGGTCACAAAGAGTCGGACACGACTGAGCGACTTCACTTCACTCCTGTTTTCTCTATGCCTTGCTCATTGATAGACCAACCCTCACTTCAGTCCTCACCTCTGAAGAGCAGAAACTTTATTCCTTCCACTAATTTCACTCTAAACAGGGACAGAACTCGTACACAAACCCAGGTGCACATTTTCTTCCTGGGTCAACTCCCTGACTAACCCCAACGGCCGGTGTCAGCTTGGTCCTATCTAGTGGAGCTAGGTTAGGCCTCTCTGTGCTTGAGAGTCTAGCCCAGTTTCCTCAGACCCTAAGAAATCCCTTTCCCCTTGGGTTTGCTGCTTCTTACCCCAGGAGTTGCTTACTCCCTGATGAATGACACAGAAGCATGTACTCCCTTCAGAGTGACCTACCTTTTCCACCACCCGTGTGTGGTATCTTCCCAACTCCGACAAGCAAGAGCAACGTACATTGAAATTAGCCTATGGCCCCTAAGTCTAGATTATTTATTCTTACCCATGATCACCTCTTTGTATTTCGGTGTGATCCATGTTAACAGGAACACAGCCTGTCCTTCACAGAAGAGAGAGTGTTTAAGTTGACTCTTAAAGGATGAGTGGGTGTTTCCCAACATCTCTTCATATCCCAACAGCAGCAATGGGGACCTCCCAAAGAGAAGGGACAGAGGATAGGAAATTGTATTAAAGAATCCTCCTGCTCTTGCTGTCACATCTGAGCCTTGACCTGTTGGAATTGCTGTAGCTGTTATGTCTTTTCTTACATCTTATTGGCTGTCTATTCTCCAGCTTGAACTTTGGTTCTCAGTCCTACTCTGTGATTGAGTGGGGCTACTGAGAGTCACAAAGTTTAGCAATAAAGATCATATCTCATCTGTGTTCCAACGGCTTCCCATCCTCCTAGAATGAAGTTCTTACATGATAAGGCACTTGTCTTCCTCTATGATACCACCTTTTATTACTTTCCCCTTGCTTCTTATAGTCCGATCACACTGATCTGCTTGCTGTTCCTCCTGCATGCCAAGCATGTTGCCAGCTTCTAGCTTTTGCACTTTCTATTTCTACTACCACTCTGTCCCTGAACCAGTTTTTCTCCTAGGTGTCCATGGGCTTTCACATATCACTAAGTCTTAGCTCAAATGCCATTTGCTGAGATGGGCTTTCTTTGACCACCCTAACGATAATGATTTTCCATTCTTTAGCTTGATTTATTCTTCTCTGTGTTGCTTATTGCTGCCTGATATTAAATGATGCATCTGCTCATTTGTTTGCCTTTCATCTTTCTATTTTATTAGAATGGCAGTTCCATGAAGGGGGTGGCTCCCTTTTGTATTACTGTATCCTCAGCACCTAAAATAGTGCCTGACACATACTAGGTATTTAGTAAATATATGCTGAGTCAATAAATGAATAAATGAGATAATCTAACTCCAATCCCTTGAGAAAAAGAACAGGGTACCGGGCAGAGAGACCTTGGCCATAGGAAGAGAAAACCAAGAGAATATGCCTTGCAGTTCTGTCCCTCAGCTACAGGGGCAGAAATGATCATTTATTGGCTCCAGAAACTTAAATGGCCGTTAGTGCAAGGGACCCAGGGAACAGATCATTGCACAGATCTTTGCTTTTTACAAAGTGGCTTTCAGTGTGCTCCATGTAGTCTAAATTGAAGCTTCAGTTTTCACACTATGGTTTGTCAAAGGCGTGAGACCAGAGCAGGAATATTGCCAGGTCCCACTGTATTCAAGCTAAGGTCCTCAAGCAAGGAAAGTTTGGGAGTAAGGATTTAGATGTCCAAACCCTTTCTTTTTGAAAGGATGACTTTTCTCTTGTTCAGACTTTCCATCAGGTTAGAACTTCCTGAGCCATGTAGAGTTTCTTGCTTAAGCCTGACTGCTCCTCGTTGGCACTGCAAAGCTCTTGGGAGTCTCCCTGCCGCTCATTTGCAGGAAAGACCCAGGGCCACCCTTCCAGTTCGCTGCATACCAGCTGCCCTCTCCGGACTTGGGTCTCCCTGCGAGTGCTCTGTACAGCCCCAGTAACTTTCTGTGGTTGGAAGTCCTGTTTACTGCTCACTTGCTTTCACTGTGGCCAGTAAATAGAGTGGGGCCCTCAGGGCCAGTCATGCTCCATTAGCTATGTGATTTGACATGAGGATCGGTGAGACCGGTTGGACAGCACGGACTTGGGTAACAGCAGATAACGCATCCCTTCCCCTCCCCTGAGATGCGATTCCAGTTGTTCCCACAGTATGTTTTCACTGTACAGTAGACGCAAGAGCTCCGGCTAGTGTGAGAACTGAGGCTGGATAAGAAAAACACAGTGATGGCACTGTTCCTGCGGGGCTCCCATGCTATTTTCTCAGCATTAAGAAAACCCAACAATATCTAAACAACTGACCTCGTGGTGTGTTGGTAGGTTTGCACAATTCCCGAGGGTCATGTTAGCCTATGCATTTCAAGGGGAAGATCAAGAGGGCTTTGGAAAAAGCAAGACTTGAGTGTGTTTAAGACTTGAATTGCATATACAGTCTCCCTGAGCCAGAGAGCAGTTGCTGAACTGAGGCCAGGCACAGTTAAGATATGCCGAGGTCACATTGACTGAAGCAGCTCAACTCTTAGCAGCATATAGAAGCTGTTGTTGTTGTTTTGGTTTAGAATATATTTGTCGGAAATATCCTTGGACTCTTCAGTGTGTTGCATCAGCGTCTTTGTTGCTTTGGAAAATATTAGTGAGAGTTGCTCAGTTGTCTGTCGGCAGAGAGCAATCATTCCTCATCAGCTGGGGTGGAGTTCCCTGGTGGCCTTTTTTTTTTTTTTTTGCCTCGTCCACACAGTATTCCCACATCTCCCTTCTCATGTTGTAATCTCTCTGGTAACATTAAGCCTGTGGACTTTTCTTAAGTTTTTGCTTATAAAGACAGTATTTAGAAATTGTTTATAAAGTTATTTTTAGTGGAAACTCATGCAATGAGCTCCAATTGTCACCTTTCCAAAATTCCAGGAAGCTCGAAGGGCATTCTGCTAAAATTACAGGGACCAAAGTCAGGGCAACTCTTCTCTGGGGTGCTGGCACTACCCTTGGCACTGCCACCAAGCCTGTTGGCCACCTCCAAGACCGCTGAGTAAGGCTCCTCCACTCTGAGCTACCTATTGATTAATGAGCTGGGTCAAGAAGTAGATATTGTATGAGGCAGAAACCCTGTCTATTTTGATCAGAGTTGACAAAACCCAGTGCTTGGAACAGTGGTTGCCATATAGTAGGTGCTTAATAAATATGTACTGAGTGAATGAGCAACGCCATCTATGAACTGTTCCATTTTTATTACTGATGGATTTGAGACCATTAATTAATAGCTGTTTCTCTTGCTGTATGTGCTTGTTTCTCTTGGTTACAAGGATATGATCTTCTAACACCATCTTCAGGGATAAACAACACAGTGGTTAAAGTACAAGCTCTGCTAATCTATGGTGTTAGAAATCAGTTGGGGTGGAGTGAGCAGTGACTGAATGGAGCCATAATAATAGTAACTTTCTGGAAATGATGTGGGTGTGTTCGCGTTGTGAAAATTCATCAAGCATACACTTTGAGCACTGTTTTGTATCTGTATGTGTTATTCTTCATTAAGAAGCTTGTTTTCTTTTTTTACAAAGATAGACTTCGGAGCTAATTGTGTAAGTTCACATCCTGGCTCATCCATTCATTTTGTAGCGGGATAGCTTGTGACAAGTTACTTAACATTTCTGTGTCTCACTTTCTTCCTCTGTAAATCAAGAATGATAATATGTCTATATCACAGGATTGTTGTGAATCAAAGAGTTAATCCACAGTACTCAATAAACATCAATTGCTATTGGTTATTACTTTTCAGAAGGTAAGATATTTCAAACCTGGTACTATCACAGACTTGGAAAATATCATTGGCGGATCATTGGAGTACTCCTCTCCCTCCAGGCAGGACCATTTCTAATTTCTCAAGATCTGTGTACTTCTTAATGGTTTCTTTTCATATATTTGCTTTTAGTTACCCACCAAGTAAACAGACTCTAGAGACTGAATAAGGTTTATGATCCACTATAATAATACTTGCTTTCCACATTTTTACCTAGAGAAGCTCTATGAATCACAGAATTGTAGAACCAGTAAAGGTCTTTGAAAATACTTGATCTAAAAGATCTTAGGAAACACTTTAATTATCAATAAATAAAATGAAAATTAAAGCACAGGTCCTCAGTGCATTGTATGCGCTTTAAGTGCTCAATAGTCACGTGTGGTTACCATACCCGACAGTGCAGATGCAGAACTTTTCCATCAGAGCAGGATGTTCTGTTGGCTAACACTACTGGATCAATTTTCTCATTATATACATGAAAGTATTGAGGTCTAGAGAGATACGATGATTACACCAAAGTCACACAGCTTGCTCAGGACAGATTTAGACTACAGTTTAGATTTCTTGCTCTCTATGCCAAGGTAGTTTCTATCTGGCCACAATCACACCTGCAGTTCCACAGCACTTCCCCTCTGGTGCTTAGTTTGTAGGAGGTATATATTATTTATCTGTTACTTCTGGGGACATAATTTTCATGATTCCATGTCCCTGAGTTTGAAGATACAATGTGTCTCTATTTTACCAGCTGAGAACTATTTCCATTTTAGAGTCTTTCCTCCTAAGAATCTGTGGGGTATACAGTCATTCACACATAAAGCACAGTGGGCCATAGTTAGTTAATAATCACCAGGATTTACTTAGCATTTATTATGTGCCAGTCACTTCTTCTAAGTGCTTCATATTTATCTGAAGGATGTAAGTGAAAGAGTATGTTGTATGCCTAAGGTTTGTATGCCAAAGATTTGAGCCTCAGGCAGACTTCTCCCGAGCCCCTGCCCTTACCCACTGTACTTACTGAGCAGCTGCCCTGTGGAGAGCATTATATATAGCCTTGGTGAAGGCTGAGCATGACGAAAACATCCTGCGCTGTGTGCTGTGCTTAGTCACTCAGTCGTGTCGGACTGGAACTCTGGGACCCCCTGGAATGTAGCCCGCCAGGCTCCTCTGTCCATGGGGATTCTTCAGGCAAGAATACTGGAGTGGACTCCCACACTGCAGGCAGATTCTTTACCGTCTGGGCCCCAGGGAAGCCCAAGAACACTGGAGTGGGTAGCCTATCCCTTCTCCAGGGTATCTTCCCAACCCAGGAATCAAACTGGGATCTCCTGTATTGCAGGCGGATTCTTTATCAGCTGAGCTACCAGGGAAGCCCGGAAATGTCCTAGCTTTCCAGAAATCAGTAGTATAGTTATGGGCTGGGTGTGGGAAGAGAGAGTAGTGCATCCATGCACATGATTTATGTATACTTTTAATATTTATAGCCACACAAATACTTGTGGATTTGGCCTTCTGCAGGTCTAAATTCACTCCCTTTCTTCTCTCTCTCTTTCTCTCCCTGTTTTTTTTTTTCTTTTGGTGAAATATCAAAACCCCCATAGCAGACATCTTCAGTGATAAATGCCCTTCAGTTGACAGTTGTTCCCGGAAAGTCCACCTTTACTTGAGTCTTCTTAAGGACTCTAATTTACCTGGATGTGCTCCTGAGAAGCCATCTTGTTGACTTGCCAGGGCTGCAAGTGAATGATGGGAGGGGAGCGGAGAGATCACTTAATGTTTTGATTGTAGTTTAAGCTCCCCACAGGAGTTTCTTAGGAAGGTCCTTGAGTTAACTGTGTTTCTGACAAGAAGGATCTTTGCACAGATTCACTAAACATGAATAGAGGATTTTTTTAAAGGAGTAGATAGATTTAGCAGTTGGTTTCACAGTTTGGCAGCAATCATTTTCAATTTCTAAAAAATATTCTTGCCCACACTTGCTAGTGAAACCACATTGGCACCCAGCAGGCAACAGCAGTATTTAAACATGCTGGGACTGGCTCCACTGAAACAACAACAGAGCGGGCTTTAGCCTCTCAAAGCCTCCTGACTGTGCCGTGTAGGGTCTCTTCCAAGATTTCAGATATTGAATGAATAATGTACCAGGTTGCAATTACCACTGTGAAGTGGTCCAACCATATAATGCTATTATCAAGATACTAGTAGAATATAACTTCTATTATTCACATTCCATCTACTTTGAAATTCGAATTGAAATTGTTTGTGCTAGCGTCTTCTGCATTTGGGGAAAAACCTCAGCTGAGGTTACTGATAATTCTCAGAATGTGTTCTAGGTCATGGGTGAGTGGGACAGAGCTTCTGAAGAAGCCTCTTCCCCATACCAGGAAATAGCCCAGGTTAAGCTGATTGTTCAGCGTACATTGCTCTTTCCTGTCTCTTCTTTTTTAGGCTAGAAGGTAAATCTTGCTGGTTGTTATAAAGAAACTGAGAATTGGAGTAGAGGTTGCTAAAGCAACTGACCTCCAGTTAGCAAACCCACTAGCTTCCCTGACACTCACCACTCGCTCTGCACAGGATGCTATCGTCCACTTTCTAGCAGCTAGAAGGCTGCTCTCTGGTGTACTCAGTACTTTTGCTCCTATCAAGATTTAATGAACCAACCAGTTACCTGATCCTGACTGTGCTAAATTTGAGAACCCCAACTGTTCTCTTGTAAATTCAGAATCCTTTATTTTATTTTCTTACTCTATTTCATTTGCTATGTTAGGGAGAAACCTACTGGACCTAGAAAGTGGCACTGACCTAGGAAAGTCCCAAGTTATCAGGAGAAGCAAGACAGACATTACCCAGCAAGTGTGGCTAAAGAAGAATCAACCTAATTGTCAGGCTGAGCCAGGAAGATGGTGCTGGCTGGGTATCCGCTCAAAAGGAGGACAGAGGATATCAGTAAGAGCATGGGTGAAAAGGAGGGCTGTTGTAAGAATCCAGAGACACTGGGATGGAGCACCAAAACTGGTCAAGGCACATGATTCAGAACTGAGCTTGTAACGGGATTGTGTGGGTTGGGATGCCCTTTGCTGGGGATGTCCCACTTAGAAAAGGCTGAATTGTGTGAGCTAGCATACTGGCCTCAAGGACTTACTTCAGGAGGACATTTAGGGTGTACTTGTCGGGATGTCTCCAGTATACATGTTGGTTGGCTTGAAGCAACAGACTGATGGTTTGGTATCGTGTCCACTGTTTGGGGGGTTAGACTACAGAAAGTTTCATGGTGGGGTTGTAGTATTCAATCCTAGAGATTTTCAGAGGAGAGAGAATCTTCAGGAACATGGGGAATAGCAGTCATTGTTTCCAGGGAAGAAAATAAGGGCAGGAAAAACGATGATGCAGAGAAAAAGAAACCAAAGTGTGGTCCTTAACCTTTGTTAAGGTTTGGATTTCATAAGAAATGGATAGCTAAGCAAATAACTGAAAAATTGTCCCAGATAGAAAAATCTGCCCAAGGGTCTTAAAAAGGCTTGAGTGAGAAGCCCATGGATGAGTCCCCAGAGAGATAAGAAAGCTAGGAGTGCCTCTGGATAGAGCATCAGGCAGAAGCCAGAAGGAATCCAGCCCAAGGATAGTCTCTTCCTCTTGAGCCTCCCCAAGTGAGGTGGGGACAATGGAAAGACTGGAATTGCAAGGTAATGACAGCTTTTGTATAATTAAAATTTTTTGTAGTAGGAGTACTAACTAAAAGTTGGGAGGCTATATATTAGTTCCATGATTGTGTGGTGCCTCAAAGTTCTGATATAAGGCTTCCCATGTGGCTCATTGGTAAAGAATTTGCCTGCCAATGCAGGAGACACAGAAGACACGGGTTCTATCCTTGGGTCGGGAAGATCCCCGTGTATAAGAAATGGCAACCCACTCCAGTATTCTTGCCTGGAAAATCCCATAGACAGAGGAGTCTGGCAGGCTACAGTCCATGGGGACTCAAAAGAGTCAGATACAACTAAGTGACTGAGCATGGCATAATTCTGATATAGGAGACTATGCTAGATAAATTACTATTTCTTAGGATTAAATATCTAGGGAATGTAAGGAAAAAAGGAGAGGAGGCAATATAAGTTCAGTATCCTCTTCTGTTCAAATTCTGCATTTAGGCACTAGCAAATGGTTCTCATTTGTATAATTAAAGATAAACATTAGATTAAGATAGGTTAGATAATAAAACTTTATCAAAATCACTAGTTTCTCAAGTAAATAGTAGGATGTGAATTTCCACCTATATGCAAATTCTACCTTTTAGCTTTTAACTTAGTTCTCTGAACATGAGAAGAGTCAGGTGAAATTTTACTGATGTTAGACTAGGGACCAAGGCTCAAACAATGCTTTTTGCCTACTGTAGTATGTAAAAAAGCATAATTTAAGTCAATAATTGGCATTTTCAATAGAAATAGAAGCAAAGTTATTTATTATTTTATTAACGGTTCTTTGCCTTGGGTGCTAATGAGTTCTAATGGTTTTAACTGGGGGCATAAAAAGTGTGAAAATTCACTTTAGACTTATCCATTAAGACTTGTTCAGTTGCTCAGTTATGTCTGACTCTGTTTTACTCCATGGACTACAGCATACCAGGCTTCCCTGTCCTTCACTATCTCCCTGAGTTTGCTCAAACTCACGTCCTTTGAGTTGGTGATGCCATCCAATCATCTTGCCCTCTGTTGTTCCCTTCTCTTCCTGCCTTCAATCTTTCCCAGCGTCAGGGTCTTTTCCAATGAGTTGGCTCTTCGCATCAGGTGGCCAAAGTATTGGAGCATCAGCATCAGTCCGTCCAATGAATATTCAAGGTTATGAAGGTGAAAAAGGAGAGTGAAAAAGCTGGCTTAAAACTCAACATTCAAAAAATGAAGATTATGGCATCTGGTCCCATCATTTCATGGCAAATACATGTGGAAACAATGGAAACAGTGAAAGACTGTTTTCTTGGGCTCCAGAATCCCTGCGGACAGTGACCATAGCTGTGAAATTAAAAGACACTTACTCTTTGGAAGGAAAGCTATAACAAACCTAGACAGTGTATTAAAAAGCAGAGATATTACTTTGCCAACAAAGGTCTGTATAGTCAAAGCTATGTTTTTCCCAGTAGTCATGTCTGGTTGTGAGAGCTGGGCAATAAAAAAGGCTGAGCGCCAAAGAATTGATGCCTTTAAACTGTGGTTCTGGAAAAGGCTCTGGAGTCCCTTGGACTGCAAGGAGGTCAAACCAGTCAATCCTAAAGGAAATCAACCATTAAGACTATAGTTAAAATATTTTGAAGACTTGCATCTACAAATGATTCTGACCTTCTGCAGTTCTTCTGTCAGCCATATTGTTTTGCAAACTGCGTTTCTACTTGCTTATCACCTTATCTTATATTATCCTACTAAAGAGTAACCATGGGGACTGTTAGGAATTTATGTTTTACCTTCCAGCCCCTGATTGGGATAATGGAATTTTTCTAGGGAAGAGAACCATAAAAGAAAGCACCTATCTTTCTCAAGAGAATAGAAAGCCTTTAGGCTTGCAAGGGTGACTCATTATAGACAAGAACAATTAACTGGAGTGAGAATGGGAGAAACTAGAGGGAAAGATCAAACAGGCATAGAGGAAGAGTGGACATGCTTTCCTTGCCTAGAGACCCTTCTCTAGGGTCTGATGTGGAAGAACGGCAAAGACATAGTGAAGAAACAAGGCACTGAGTGAGGTCCTGGGCTGGAAATGGAGCTCAGGGATAAGGTAGTTGCAGAGGCTGATGCTGATGCTTGTGCCTGGGCAGGATATGAAAATCCTTGGCCCTCTCTGAGGTTGTGTAAGACTCAGGCAAGGGTGGCTATTTTTGTTGGCATGATACAGACTTAATGATTGTTCTTTGGGTTTTCTGATCATTACACCTCCTTCCACAGTGCTGTGGTAGCTCTGGGGCTGACCAGGTAGCAATGTTTTGGTGGATAAAGCTCCACCCATGGTTTTGAGAGAGGAGGGAGTGGTTTCAGTTCTGGAGGTTCCATAACTTTCTGGGAACTGGGGCTTCATCAGATACTTCACTAATTTCTTCTGAGTCTTTCACATGACCTTTCCAAGGGCATGGTTTTAACTAAACATCAGACGAAAGCTAATTGGGTTGTTTTAAAGTAATTACTGGGCAGAATCACTAAGGTTTATCTGGCCATTATGTCATTTATACAACATGGCTAGTGAGCGGCTGCTCACAACTCTGAGAAACGGAAGAGGGACTGTGTCTTCACTGAGGCCACTTTACGAGCTCAGACCACCCAGGCGTTCAAACACACAGAGGATTAAAATATTTAGGGCAGATTTTGACACAGTGAACCCTGTTCAAGCAACACCATCTTACTTGTGTTTATACTGACGAAAGACCTCCTTTTTACTCCATTTCCCCCCTATTTCCTAAAATGCGTCATTAAAATGACAGAACTTGGCTTAGCTTGAAACCAAGGCTAGACCTTTAGAATCTTTGATTTTAAACTAGGATTAAATAAAGCATTTTTTACTTCCATTTAATATAAACATGATGTTTTGCCTCAGCTCAAACCAGATCTAGCTTCCTTTTCAAAAGCCTTTATGGACATATTTATGAACAATAAATATGTGGGTGTCTTATTTTTATTTTATTTTATTTTATTTTTAAACTTTACAAAATTGTATTAGCTTTGCCAAATATGTGGGTGTCTTAGAATGTCGTGTCCTGTTTACTTGTGGATACAGATCTGCAAGGCTACTTACACAAACTGAGATTTATCCTATTAGAATGTCAGCTTCTTAAGAGACTGAGTCTTTTCAATCCCATTGTGTCTAAACTGACAGTTATTTTTTCTTATGTATTTATTTTTAATTAAATGATAATTGCTTTACAATATTGGCTTGGTTTCTGCCATATATCAGCATGAAGTAGCCATAGGTATACATATGTCCCCCTTCCTCTTGAACCTCCCTCTCATCTCCCACCCTGCCCCAACCCTCTAGGTTGTTACAGAGCCCCAGTTCGAGTTCCTTGAATCATACAGCACGTTTCCATTGGCTATCTATTTTACGTATGGTAGTGTATATGCTTCCATGCTACTCTCTCCATTCACCTCCTCCTCTCCTTCTTCCCCCTCGCCCATGTCCGTAAATCTGTTTTGTATGTCTGCTTCTCCATTGCTGCCCTGCTAATAGGTTCGTCAGTACCATTTTTCTAGATTCCATAAATGTATATGTGTGTGTGTGTGTGTGTTAATATATGATATTTGTTCATGAGAAAGGAGTGGAAAGTGGGAAAAGAAGGTGATACGTGAGTATGATACTCTAGATCTTGGACAGCTTTCATTGCTCTTTTCCTGCTCCTTAGACAGATAAATACCAGCTTTCCCAAGTTCCCTCCTCTTCTACACTCTCCAAGGCTGGAGACTGTCAGGGAGCAGAGGAAGTCAGAATCTCAAGAAAGAAGCGGTAGGTTTGCTTTAGAATAACCGTCTGATTCTTCCTTTCTGACCCCAACTCTGGCTTTATTTTTTAATTTAATCAAGACTCAGAAGTTGCTTTATGATTTTATAGACTAATTGCCTCAATAGAAAAGTTCCCTGAATGAAAAGTATTCCAAAAAACTTTTGAATAGGCTTCCATTCTGCCTTTGTTTTCCAGAGAGGCGTTCAACAATGAGAAGAAAAATGACTCGGTGGAAACCTTGTCTTAGTCTTCTTGTCCTTGTCCCTCAGTTGGTGACATGGGACATGTTCTCACCTTTATTAAAAGGAATCTGTTGAGGATATATGTGAATATGTAGGTAAAGTAAGTCCTTGTAGAACCCATAAAAATGTTAGAAAAATATTACGGAACACAGTAAAAGCATAATATTCTCATGGTTGCAGAATATTAGTTTCCATAAATGGGAAAAAGATATTTCACTGAATAAATGGGTTGTTTTTACCTAGTTGCCTAGGGATGGACAAAATGCATTGCCATAAAGGAGTGCCAATTTCTTCTCTGTATTCCCACATCATTTTGTCAGCTGCTGCCCTTAGCTCACCTGGGTTGAGTTACCTGTGTAGGTCTGTCTCGCTTACAGATTACCGAGGGGGGGGACTCATGTCTGCTCTTTCCTACTGTCTTAGGAGCAGGGAAGTCCAGCCTAATATAAGCATAGTAGATGCTTGTTAAAAGTTTACTGAACTGAAGCAATAACTTCTCTGTTAATACTGTGGCTCATTAGCTCAGGTGGACAGCACGGTCTGTGCTCGATGCTGGACAGACTTGCTATTCTAGGCATGTTGATAATTGTCTTCACTGTATGTGGAGAACAGTGGATTCATTGACAGCATCTATAATTCCCTGGGGATAGCTTCAAGTGGATTCTGAAAATCAAGTAGAGATATTCCTTCACTCTTACATTTATTTATGTATTCAATAGAATAAGTACAGAATCATGAAGCAATGGCTGTAACTTAACCTTTGCATAGTTTTTATCATGTGTTTGAGTTAACTCTTTTCTTTGATTTTTAAAAATAAAATTTCTTAGGAGAATCACACTTTAATGGTAGAATATTTAGAAAGTGTAGAAATGTAAAATAAAGATGAAAGAAATCCTACCTGCAAATATTGTATAAATATTATTTAGTTTGTTGTATTTTCTTCAAGTCTGTTTACATGCATATGCAATGTTGGGCAACACATACACACTTACTTTGCACCCTTCTCTTTTTACTTAACATTTTATCATGAAGATTCTTGCATGGAATTAAAAACTTTATAATTGTAACATTTAGTAATGACAGTTGAGTGCTTGTACCATATATTACTGGCATTTCCTTGTTAACAGACATTGGGAATTTTTCTACTTTTTGGCTCCGTAAATACTTCTGTAATAAAAAAATTTTCTTTGTATTTTGCTTAATTTCCTAATGATGGATTCTCAGAAGTAAAATTGGCTGAATCAGGTTGCATGAATATTTTGGGGGCTCTTGATACATATTTCCAATTGCTTTCCAAAATGTTTATACCAAATTTTATTTCCGCTAACCAGAATGTATTCTAAAACTACAGTGGTATGGAGAGGTTTTGAAAAATCACTCTGGACTCTCATTGTGAAATTGTAGAGAACAATTTCATATGTAGGAACTCTTCCCTGAATCCTTCCAATAAGATTCTGGTCCTAAAACCCATTAGTTAGCTATTTAGTTAGTTAATCATCTACTTTTCCCCCCATCTGTTGATTTGAGTTTAAAAGGGAGGATTTTGCCATAAGTTTATCAAATGCTTGAGTTTATAAGAAAAAGGACTCCTAAGGAAGCTGTTTGGTCCACTGTACTGCTGCTGCTGAGTCACTTGAGTCGTGTCCTACTCTGTGCAACCCCATAGATGGCAGCCCACCAGGCTCCCCCGTCCCTGGGATTCTCCAGGCAAGAACACTGGAGCGGGTTGCCATTTCCTTCTCCAATGCATGAAAGTGAAAAGTGAAAGTGAAGTCGCTCAGTCGTGTCCAACCCTCAGTGACCCCATGGACTGCAGCCCACCAGGCTCCTCCATCCATGGGATTTTCCAGGCAAGAGTACTGGAGTGGGGTGCCATTGCCTTGTGTACAGTACTAGGGAATTGCAGGCATATGTGTTTCTTTCTCTCCAATCACCACAGTATTAGCTCCTGAATTAAAAGTCTAGAAAAAAAAATCCCCTAGTAGCATTCCACTTTGAGATCTCTGGAAGACCAGTCCATCCACACAGATAGTGGTTTTGTTTATTGTCGTTATAATCCAGTAAAGTCTTAGTAATGGAAAAAGGCCTAGAACTTTTTTCATCTCCACATTTTTTGCCAAGGTATTTAAGTCCATCAAAGATTAAGAGCCCATTTCCAAACACTCTCTGGAGATTTTATTCAAGGTCCTTTCAAGGAGAATTCAGTGTCCTTATCTACAAGATGAAGTTGATGGTCCAGATAAAAATTTAAGTTCTTCTCAATGAAAACAATATTCTAGGTCTTCCATTGTTTTTTCTAAGGGGGATATTTCTGGAGGTTTCAGATTTGAGAGTTAGACACACAGTATTTGACAGAGGAGAGGGCACTCCATGTCTGGAAAACACTTGGTTTACCTAGCATTTTGACCATCAAGAACAATGGCATGGGGCTTGAGGTAGGGAATAAGCATTCATAAAGGTAGAAGACTTTCTTCTTGGAAGGTGGGCATGTTGGTCATCTCCCCAATCTAGACAGAGATTGAGAACATCCTTTCAAAAGATAAATGACGGCCCAAGACATCCCATGTTTGGTGGTGGTTTGAATAGGACTGCAAAACCCGTGGCATTTACTTCTGTGCCCAGTAAAGAGGCAGGTGAGGGCACATGGAGGAACTCAGTATCAATGGCACCATCAGGGTTGTTGATTAAAATCCAGCCTTTGAGACCTAAAATGGCAGTCAGAGAAAAGAGCACAGTGTGGAATATCTAGTGAAAGAATGGTCTGTAACATCTGACAGGCTCGAATAATATGTACATGGACACATCACCGAAGCGCTATTTTGAAGCTTGAAAGAGGATAGACTGAACAATTAAAGAAAGTGCGGCATATATGTGAAGCCCTCTGTTGTTGATGTGCAACAGGGCAAAATGACTAGACTCAAAATAGGACAGTAATAGCATAGGGTTCTCTAAAGGAGTTTCCAGGTCTTTCTCTGAAAATGCCGTCTCTAAGGTTGTCCTGCACCACCTCCCTTTCCTCAGCGCACCCTCCCTGTCCCGCCCACACACACACACACACACACTCTTTGCCCCTTTGGAGAAACCATAGAGACAGAGCACTTGCTTAGAAAGACCAAGAGTCTGATCCCCAAAGATAAATTTTTGTTTTTAAAACTCTAAGCAAAAAGCCTCACACATAGTAAGTGCCTAATATTGATGTAATCTGCAGAAGAAAAACATAAGAAGGGTCATTTATCATGGCTTAAACTCAAAACACAACAAAACCGTCTATAAAAAATGAACGTAAGTAAAAGTATGTACAAAAAGAATCTAGTGTTTAAAGAGTTTGGCCTCAAATCCAAAATAATCTGCCTTCTCTTGTGGTTATAAAAATGCCATTAGCTAAAAGAACCAGCTTCCCCCATTCCAGATGTGGGTCTTTCTTATCTATCAAAGAACACCTCTATGAACGTGATTTGAGCGTCCCTACATTCCTATTCCAGTAGTCATGCTCTGAGTGGGCTAGGAGCAAGACCGCTGCACAAGCTGATTTTTCACTGGATGACTCTGAAGAGTTGTCAGAAGGATTTGATTTGAGTGAATGTGCTATAACTGAATACCAAGGCATGAAGTTCACCTGTGATGGATGGGTTCAGGGGTCAATGCCAGCTTCACTGGGTGTGTTAAGGCTCTTGCAACATGAATGGATTCATGCTGCAAAGTTTGACAGCGGTGGCGCCAGAAGATAAAAATTACAAGATCATTTATGAAAGCCGGTCTTGCTGGAAAAACAAGAGAACACGTGGCTGGCCAAGATCTTTCAAGATCAGGCAGGTATTAACAAGGGCTTCATCTTGGATATTCATTCCCCTCTAAAACAGCAGCAGTTAGGCACACTCACAGCAGCAAATCAGGCCAACCGCTCTGGCCATATGCTTGGCCTCAGGTGCCTTCAGGCCTAGCTTTAACGGAAGACTGATGGCTCAGCAGCAAGGCAGCACCATGAGAAGCAGTGCCTATGAAGAGGCTGTTTTCCTACTATCCATCACTCTTTAAGAGAGGAGAGTGTTGGCAATGAACTGCCTTGAGAACATGTTAGCTAGTAAGAAGAAATTTGTTGGGACTCCCCTGGTGGCCCAGTGGCTAAGACTCCACACTTCCAGTGCTGGGGGGGCCTGAGTTTGATCCCTAGTCAGCAAACTAGATCCCACATGCCACGGCTTAGCGTTCACATGCTGCAACTAACGATCCTGCGTGCCACAACTGAGACCTGGCAAAGCCAAGTAAATAAATATTTCAAAAATAAAATTTATAAAAGAGGAAATTTGTTAAAGGAAGACATCCCAAATTGGCGCAGCTTACCAGGGAAGTCTATTCTGGGGCAATATAAGAAAGATATAAATTGAATATAACTTCATAAAGAAAAGATTTAAGTACTTGAAGCTTAAGGAAAAAAAAAAAGCCTTTTCTTTTTCTTGTGGATAATCTGTGCAGCTATTATCTTTTCAGGTTTATGAAGCTATTAATCTCACATTTTCACATGAGTAATTTGGTCTTCTTTTTTCTTGCTATCATGCTGTAAAGAAGACCTGATAGTGTGTTGGCATCATAAATGTCTTTTCCTGATTGAGAAGTTCAGCATTCAAGAACTACTATCTTTCTCTCTAGATTTGATTATATGGAAAAGGAGGCCTCCAATTCCTGAAAACTTGAATTTTTACGTTTTCCTGACTATGATTGGTCTGCTTACTCTGTCCTTTAAGTAGCTAAAAAAGTGAGGGTCACATGGTCAGAAAATACGTCTTCTTGAAGTGAGCAGTTAATGAGTCTTAATCTGACCTTGTGTGTGCAGGGGAAATCTTGGCCGCAGGAGGGCCATGCTGGACCCACTTCTGTAGTAACTTAGGCTTCTTTGTCCACACCATCCTCACCACTCCAACTTCTGGACAGCCTCTCAACTCTTCCCAGTCATCCCGTAGGCTCTTCCCTTACTCACTCTTTAAAGAGATAGCCTAGGGAAGTCAAAAGAACAAGGATTGGGAGCCAGGATCCAGGGCTCGAGTTCTCACCTTGGCACCTGTTGGTTGTGTGGCCATCGGTTCTCTATGTGAAGTCTTAGGTGGCTTGTCTGTGAAATTGGAATCTTAACTCTGTACTTTCTAAAGAGCTTCAAGTTTAAATTCTCTGTGACCCAATGCTTCCAGGTTTGTCTATGTTCATGGACTGCTTCCTTTTCCTGCCCCTTGCCCCTTGCTCTGGGAGTGATGATGGACAGGGAAGCCTGGGGTACTGCAGTCCATGGGATCGCAAAGAGTCACACACAACAGAGCGACTAAACTGAACTGAACTGCACTATTGGATCAGGAGAACTGACTTAACCAAAGATGGATTTTCAGAGACAGCAAAAGAGAAGGCTGGGGGTGGGGATGAGGGTGCTCTGTGAGGTGTGCTTGAGATGACCAGACATTTAGGCATGGAATTGATTAAAATTTCCACCACATCACAGCTTAGAGGTTGGGAGGGCTGCTCTGCCCTTTACATCCATGCCTCATGCTGCCATTTGTGATTTCTCCTCTTCTAGGCTATCCTGGATGCTCATTCTAATTTGATTCCACATGAATAAAAATGTTGAGAGGAGGCCAAGTTCACAGTAGGATTTTAGTCAGCCCTTGAACATTTCTCAAGGATGACACATATTTCTGCTTAGGCTTGTGGGATAATGCACAGTGTATTATACATAATTCTATTTTCAGGAGCTTACAATCAAGTTGGGGAGATAAGACAGGTATGCATGTGTGAATTTTACCTTTACATTTCAAATAGAATTATGAGTCACTAATCCTAATTTTTCTTGGGTTGATTAAAAAATTCCATAGCTGCCCCTAAGGAGGGTTTATTCCTGACTGTGGTTCAGAAGAAATCAATAAAGGCTGGTAGAGGTTATGAAGATGATGTGAATTCTGACTTTGAGTTCTTTTGCTTTTCTTCTGGGGAAAAAAAAAAAAAAACACACACACACACACACAACTGGCTTCATTCATCAAACATTAAGATGTTCTGTATGCCAGGCACTTTTTTAGGCCTGAGATAAAAAAAATCTTAAGAGCCAGGTACATATTTTGATTTTGATTTGGTCATCCTCTTTATTTATGTGAATTGGGAAAGTCATTCCTCTTCCTAAGCCTTAGGTTTTTCCTCTCACAGTCAGGGATAGAAGTGCCCCATAATGTTATAAATATTTAATTATGTATATGTATATATGCCTAGTACTTGGAAGGCATTCAATTAGTGGTAACTTGGGCTTCCCTGATGGCTCAGTGGGTAAAGAATCTGCTCCTGCAATGCAGGAGACCCAGGAAACTTGAGTTTGATCCCTGGGTTGGGAAGATCCCCTAGAGCAGGAAATGGCACCTCACTCCAGTATTCTTGCCTGAAAAATCCATGGACAGAAAACCCTGACAGGCTACAGTCCAAAGGGTCAAAAAGAATTGGACAAGACTGAGCAACTAAGCACAAATTACACACAATAGCACCATTCTTAAAAGATACAGTCCCCAGCTCCAGGGATCCAAATGTAGTGGTGGAGACAAGCATACAAAGTTGTCATCTTATGGAAACCCTGGCCTGGTTTCAATGGAGCCTCACTGGTCACGCTTGGTGCCAGGTGAACACGGGTCCTTGCTTTTCTGCATGTTTTGTGTTAGGCTGTTTACTGCCTATGGCATTTGTAACAGATTGGCCAGTGTCCACAGCAGCAGGGCGTGGTAGCCTTTTCATCATCTTCCTGTATGATTGCCAGCGAAGAGAAGAGGTGCAAGGTTTTTTGTTGTTGTTTTTTTTTTTTTTTGCCTCAGTGCAGAATTCTTTTTAATGCAATCATTTTAAGTGGCTATTTCAAGACACTTGCTTTCTTCCAGGAATTCACAAGCCCAGTGGATGGGCCAGATAAGAGAAAGTGGCACTTCTCTTAATGTGACACTTCTCTTAATGAACTCTTTTAGCACCTACTGGTTCTTTTTTTCCAGTGCAGACCTACCCTGCAGGGGGCTGCAGTGACATTACCGTATAGAGAGGATGGACCTGACATGGCCTATCGAGTTTTAGGCTAAGTCCTCTACGTGCATAATTCAATCTATCATACTATTGTAACCTCCACTTTACAGATGAAGAAACAGGCCTGCAGTAGAAATAATGTGTCTGTAGTCACACAGTTTAGAAGATGGGGAGCCAGGGTTTAATTCTGGGCCTAACTCAGCAAATTCTCACCCCTGGACTTAGTTGGGAAACTTAGAAAACTCACATACACCTGCTTAACCTGCCTACTTACATAGGCCTCAACTCCAGTCCCACAGATTCTAATTTAATTGGTAGCCTGGGATTGGGTCCTGGTGTCAGCATTTAAACTTTCTTGTATGGTTCTAAAATGAAGCTGTGTTGAGAACTTTTGGCTTAACTCCAAAGTCACACTGTACCATGTTTCTACACCCAAATAGCAGATTTCCCCCCATTAAAGTATCAAGAAGTGCTTCCCAAACCATATTTTAGAAACAGGAAGTCTTTGGACAGGTTTGAACTTTGGGGAAATTTTTAATCATTTCCCTTACTCCTTTCAGTGGATAAACATTTTTTTTTATGCTCCTGTGGCCCATAGAGCTCCGAGGGAATAGTTGTTACAAAGTCCAAGAAAAGAAAGAGATCCGAGAAAATCTTGGATCCTTGTTTTTTGCGTGTCATTTATCAGTCAGAAATGCTGGCTGATTGCCATCATTTCTGGAGGAAATTTTGGAGGACATTTCAGCCTTTTCTCACCCACCTTGTTGGTGATTTCCTCTTGGGTCTCCTGAACTTTGGTTGAATTTCTGTGGCTCATGTGGTTACCACAGGGGACGGTGCATAGTCCTTAGAGAACAAGAGCTGCAGGCTGTCTGGATGGTCATTTGACTTAGCATGACATGTCCTTGGAAAGAGATCCAGTCATTGACACAGTCCAAAAGAGTAACTGCTTCCAGAGATACTGTAAAACTCAGTTCCAACAAAAATCTCCTATCAGTGTGGTTGGGCTCTAGCTCTTAGCAACTGGCCCTTAATGTGCACGAGGGCACTTGATGGTGGTTATTTATGTTCTTTGCCATTTCTAAGAATTTTTTTCTACATTTAGGAGGATTTTGAAAAGCCAAATGTTTTTAGCTAGAAGGCAGTATTTCTAAATCTTTGGAAGATTATAAAGTGAAATATACTCTTGGGGCTTAGAAGTAATTTCCAACTGGGCATCAATGTATCTATTAGGAAAACTCTTAGAAGTGCAAAAACAGTATGTATAGTATTTATTTTCATTTTTTAAGAATTGACATAAGGATACATAAAATATTATTAACAAATTTTTATTGCTAGAGAATAGGATGAGGAAATGTGGGAGATATTTATTTTTACTTGACATTCTCCTATAATAATAACTACAACATTGGTGCAACTGATATTTCCTTCTTTCTTTGTGCTTGGTCATATACTATTTCCCATACTGCATTTATCATTCACTGTACAGAATAACTTTATATGATAAGTACTACTGTTCTAGTTGCGATGCACTCAGCTATAAGGAACACAAGACTGGCTTAAGCAGCAGAGCGTGTTACCTTAGATAATAAGAAATTCTAGGCTAGAATGCCTCCAGGCATGGTAAACTCAGGAACCTCAAGATCTGATATTTCTTTTTGCTCTGCCATTGTTTGATCCCTAGGTTGGGAAGATCCCCTGGAGAAGGGAAAGTCTATCCACTCCAGTATTCTGGCCTAGAGAATTTCATGGACAGTATAGTCCATGGGGTTGCAAAGAGTCGGACACAACTGAGCGACTTTCACTTTCACTTTCTGTCATTGTCAGCATGGCAGGTGATTCTTAAGCTCTGCTTGTGGCCTCAAGATGACCACTGTGTCACATCCACAGGGAGCAGCATCCAGTCTCTTTCCCAATGTGTCTCTCATTATATACCTTTCCCAGAAGGCCCCCACTTCCCAAGACAGTATACACAATGCTTCACAGGCCCACGCCTGCACCAGCCTTCCCACCGAGAGGAGAAAGGGACCACCGTGGTTGGCTTCACTGCCAGCCTGGAGCATATGGAGAAAGAAGGTAGAGAATTGAAAAAAAGTTAGAGTTGTGAAAGCAGACTTGAGCCAGTGGAAAAGCATTTTCAAAGCCGCCATCCAGACAGGGCTACTACTAGAAGCATTTGTAAGGAATTTGCATTGATATGCGTTAAAATTGCCCTAGACTTCCTTAATGACCCTAGGAATTGTCCCCTTATCCTTGTCACCAGGATCAGAATTCTGTTACGAGGAAGGACTGGGTTATATTACTAACTGCCTTCCATGCTACTATTATCCAAATGTTTACAGAGGGTAAGAAAGGTCTGGTAAGTTCCCCAAGGACACATGGTTAAAGCATAGTAGAGCCGAGCCTTGCAATTAGATCTTACACCAAAACCTATCAATGCTTTTAAGTAAAATTTAAGGATCTTATGTTAGTCAATGATTCATGATTCAGGTAGTGTCCAATCTAGCAGATAGAAAAAATTCCAGAAAGCTGTACAAAATGAAAGACTTATAGGCAAAAAGGAGCAGGAACAAGGAACTTATACCAGAGGGGGAAAAACTGGTTATTGCAACATTACTTTCCTGTAGGGGATGGCAGGAGTCTTATCAGGCAGAGCAGCTAGCTAGTGTTGATCAGGCGACTCCCGACTGACTGGTTTAAGATTCTATTTCTGGGAAAGCTGAAATTGTAATGAAGTCTTGATTGGGTGCTGTGGGCTTCCCTGGTGGCTCAGAGTGGTAAAGAATCCACCTGCAATGCAGGAGACCTGGTTTCGATCCCTGGGTCAGGAAGATCCCCTGGAGAAAGGAATGGCTCCTCACTCCAGTATTCTTGCCTGGAGAAGTCATGGACAGAGGAGCCTGGTGGGCTACAGTAGGTGGCATTGTAAAGAGTCGGACACAACAGAACGACTAACACTTTTAACTCTTTTTTTCCGCTTTGGTGATGTGGGGCTTAGCACAAGCAATTCCATTTGGGCCTGTTGTCTTTTTTGAACACCACTCAGATAGACTGCTGCTACTCTGTGCTATCAAACACTGCCTCTCTCTCAACATGTACTGCTGTAAAAATAATTAAAACCATTTCTTAAAAAGAATTATGCTTACAAGCCTGTTAATTCTAACCATGGCTCCTCTAGTCTAGAAATTTGGGAAAACCACCTAAACATTTTGGACTTAGTTTCTTTTATTGTTAAAATGAAAGTGCTCAGCTAGATAAGAGCTATCTTTCCTAGCTTAAAGTTCTAGAAGTATATTATTCTCATGAAAAATTATTCAGAGTGGGGATTTCATTTTGTTATATGGCAAAACCAATACAATATTGTAAAGTTAAAAAAAAAAAAAAAAAAACACTTCAGTTGTACAAATAACATCATCCATGAAAAACCTGGAAGAAAGTTCAGGAATGAATGTTACTTTTTTGTATGAAATGTACTTGCTTATTTGCCACCAGTACAGATGGTGGTGTGTAACCCTTCACTGTGGGGGCAGGAGGTGGCACTGATTTCCTAGGGTGGTTTTTCTTTTCTCTTCTCTCTATCATGGTACTATCTCTTCCAAGGACCCAGCCCACCAGCCACAAATATGCCAGGAAGCCCATCTGCTAGTGGCTGTGAGCTAACAGCTGTTCCACAGTACCCATCAGAAACCTTGATTGTGTAAGGAAGGACCATCCAAGTGAGCAGATGAGGGTCCTTGTATCTAGGACCTCTGCCCTCTAGAGCAGATGTATACCGCTTGCCTCCCTGTGACCTCCAGCAGAGATCAGCCATCTCAAACTGCTTTCCAAGGACTTGGAATAAGATGAGAGTAAAGATAACTATCTCACCCACCATTAAGAGCAGAGTAAAGGCATAGACAGGAGAGACAAAGAAAGGAGATGGCTCTGCATATGTGTGCACTTTTCTCCTTTGTAGAAAACAAGGAGCAATATATAAAGATTTGAAAGCTTTATTTAGACCAATATGAGAAATTGAAATTGAAATGAGAGGTGCATCAGCAAGGCAGTATTAAACATTTGCTGAGGAACTTTTGATGTTGAAATACCTGCAAACTTTACCATTAGACAAATATAATCGTGTTTAACTTTTCAAATTCTAGAAAAGGTAAAACATGTTTTTTTTAATATATTATTATTTATGTACTTATTTGGCTTCATCAAGTCTTAGTTGCAGCATATGGAATCTTGATTGCGTCTTGCGGGATCTTTCATTGTGGTGCACAGACCCTCTAGTTGTTGCGCTGGGGCTCCAGAGCATGCAGGCTTCAGTAATTGTGGTGCATGGACTTTAGTTGCTCCATGGTGTGTGGGATCTTAGTTCCCCAACCAGGGATGGAACTCGTGTCCCCTGCATTGCAAAGTGGATTCTGAACTACTGAACGACCAGGGAAGTCCCACTAATACATGTTAATTGATAAACAAATATGTTTTTAGAACCAGTTTATCCCAGAGCTAGGTATGCATTGTCTCAATGCCAAAAATAATCAAAAATTAAATAGTTAATAGCAGATAACAAGCAAGACTTGGTGTAAACTTTATCCAATTTATTTGATTCCCTCATGTTAGAGCCAATAGGGGTCAAGCACATACCCCAAGAATTAAAAGAAAAAAGTATCCATGTTTGTTATTCTGCCAGCTATCATTATGGAGGAAGAGACCCTGTGCATGGAGAGAAAGTTTAAAAAACATATAAGAAACAACCCACAATAAAATTATTATTGCTAATGCAATTTAAGGAGATGGTTCTCTCATTCTCTCACAAAGGAGGGATTTGGTGAATCCTTCATCCTGAAGGACTGGGAGGGTTTGGACTCTTGAGATGAGAGTTACAGGTAAATTTCTTTATCTGAACCCTGAGCCAGGCACAGTTCTCCATGAGATGTATTTCACAGTAACAGATAAGACTTGCAGTTGAGTCAATTCATGAATAGTCATTCCAGGAGACTTAAAGTATAAGCATGTGCTTTAGGATTAAATTACCCAGGTAGTTGCTTTGATTTCCATTTTACTTCCCATGTAAATTAAAGACAAAATTCTTTAGGTGACAGAAGGAATAAGATATGTACCAAATCCTAAGATGTGTCGACATTCTCATAGGCTGATCAAGACTTTGGATTCTGGCCCTCTTTGAAAGTCATGCAAAGTTCTCCTTCAGACAAACCACGGTGGTCCTTCAAAGACTGGAGGCAGCTGCCATCCAGAAGGCCCTTTTGATTTGCAGAATTCCAGACACTTACACCTCTTAATACAGCACCAAAGACAGCTTGGCTGCCTCACAGCCTCCAATGTGCTGGTACAGCTGTGAAGGAGCTAACTTTGGCAGCCATAGATCATGAATGCTTCATCTCAGCTTCTCTCAGAATAGCTTTCCATCAGGAAGATTTTCACATCTCTCAAAACAAATGTAGAAAGAAGGGAAGCAAACATTAATGGAGGCTTTAAAGAAAGATAATATTTTGACTCTTTGGGTTTTGAAATTTGGCTACAGTGTATAGAATTGATCACTTCTGCTTTATGAACAGCTTGGGATGTTAGAGCAATAGATGGGGAGCTGAAGCAATTTGGATTCAGGGTCCAGCCTTGTCTACAGTTCATGAGTCATTTAGTTTAGCTTCTTTGACCTTGGTTTCCTCATCAGTAAAATGAGAGGGTTTGCCCAGATGATCTTTGACCTAATGAGTCTATGAAAAGTGAATATTGGAAGCACATGTTCACCTTCTCCAGTTACCAGCTGTGAGATGTGACTGGAACAAATGGCACTAACTGTCGAAACGTTTTGGGCTATAGGGGAAGCATTCTGAAGTGGGACAAGGGCACCTCGTGTTGCAACCTGGAGCCTGTCAACTCCAAGGCTGGGCCAACCTTTGCTTCTGCCTCCTATCCCCACTAATTCTAGCTGAACCAAGAGGGACACACCTAAGCATTAAAAAAAACAACAACAATATATTTCAGAGGCTTTATGAACAGTTATAAATTAGATGCTTGCCCCAAAATTTGACTTTTATTTCCTGCAACTGATCTAAGATTGCTGTCTAGCTCACAGTCTCATGGATGACTCAGTCTCCCAACTTAAATGGTCTCCTTTGAGTAAACACTGGGCAATGTCACAGTTCAAACCCTCAGGACCATTTTTCTTTCCTCAAGGCAGCCCCCTTCTACCCTTCCTTTTTCTCTTCTGGTAGGCAGAAGCTTATTCTTCTTGCACACGGCAGTTGGGAGAGGGGTTGTTGGACTAAACCGTTCTCAGGATCCTCTCTGATCTCTGCTGAGATGTGCCTGACCCACCTGGTCATTGGCAACCTGTATTAATGTCTACAGATGTGTCTAATCCCACCTGGACTTTTGAGACCTTATGTTAACATCTGGTACTTTGCCGTTAATTCTGTATTTGAAGTATGGACACTTTGTGGATTTATTTATTTGAACTCCAAGTTTTGTTTGATCCAGTAGTTTTTTGGCATATGTTCTTCAGCTTGGGCAATAGGAAATTCTGGATTTCCTACATGCAATCCCCAAACTTGGAGAATCAGAGATGCTCTATTGTGTTCTCTCTCTTACCAAATTCTTCCATGTAAAATTTCTAGTCTACTTCAGCCTTCCCTAACCAACTCCATAATGGTTCGGGACTTCGGTAAGGTTGTCCCCTCCCAGATTTCTAAGTGGAAAACTCACTAAAGGCCCCTGCCACAATGGTTCATTGTGAAAAAATGTGGTAATTAGTGGTGACTGGCATAGACGGGGAAGATGGAAGTGTTCTCTATTTGCCATCGTAGCTTCTGCCCTTTATAGCATAGTAGCTCTTGTCTTTGAATTGACATCATTTCCCAAGTGAGGCTGGTAAATATATATAGGACATGACCTAGAGAAGTGGTTCTCAAACATTATCATGCAGTTAATCGCCTGGAAGACTTGTTAAAACAGACAGCTGGGCTCCACCCTCTGTTTCTGTTCTGTAGTTCTAGAATGGAGCCTAAGACTTTGTATTTCTAACAAGTTCTTAGATGATACCGATGCTGCTATTCTGGGACCACATTTATATGAAATCTTTAGGTTCTGTAAACAGATTGTGGTAAAAGAAATGCAATTTCTAATACAATTTTGTGCTTGGAAATATAATAAAGATAAATCATTTTTCAATATGAGAGATATTCCTGGGGTCTGACTCAATGGACGTGAGTCTGAGCAAGCTCCGAGAGTTGGTGATGGACAGGGAAGCCTGGTGTGCTGAGTCCGTAGAGTGGCAGGGAGTCGGACATGACTGAGTGACAGAGCTGAACTGATTTAAAAATTAATGGATGAGCCTTTGTATTATTACGTTAAATATTTTCTAATGATTTCTATCTTTTCCTTTGACACATTTTTTTTAGGTTACAAACCTGATCCACCCTACAGTGAAGGTAGTTATAGCCGAGCTGGGATTTTGGATTATTAAAGGAGTTTTTTCTAGTTTTACATGGTGTGTCTGTTATACCAAGGTTTGCTCTGAGTTCAGATCCAAGCACCTCTGGGCTCACTGCTTTGGTGGTCTGGTATTCCCATCTCTTTAAGAATTTTCCACAGTTTGTTGTGATCCATGCAGTCAAAGGCTTTAGCATAGTCAATGAAACAGAAGTAGATGTTTTTCTGGAAGAGGGATCAAGAGAGAGCAAGGGCCAGCCTATCTATGGCTCAGGCTTAACATACTGTTTTTTTCTTATATTGTTTCTGGTCTCGTATCACCTGTGTTTCGAACACAAACTTCTGCTGAACCTTTTTAAAAAAATTGATGGCTTTATTTTCAATTTAGTTAAGTTCAGTCACTCAGTCATGTCTGACTCTTTGTAATCCCATGGACTGAAACACACCAGGCTTCCCTGTCCATCACCAACTCCCAGACCTTCCTCAAACTTGTGTCCATCAAGTATTTGAGCATTGCTTTGAGCGTTTCTCATGATGTACTCTGCATATAAGTTAAATAAGCAGGGTGACAATATACAGCCTTGATGTACTCCTTTCCCGATTTGGAACCAGTCAGTTGTTCCATGTCCAGTTCTAACTGTTGCTTCCTGACCTGCATACAGATTTCTCAAGAGGCAGGTCAGATGGTCTGGTATTCCCATTTCTTTCAGAATTTCCCACAGTTTGTTGTGATCCATACAGTAAAAGGATTTGGCATAGTCAATAAAGCAGAAATAGATGTTTTTCTGGAACTCACTTGCTTTTTTGATGATCCAGCAGATGTTGGCAATTTGATTTCTGGTTCCTCTGCCTTTTCTAAAACCAGCTTGAACATCTGGAAGTTCACAGTTCATGTATTGCTGAAGCCTGGCTTGGAGAATTTTGAGCATTGCTTTATTAGCGTGTGTGATGAGTGCAATTGTGCGGTAGTTTGAGCATTCTTTGGCATTGCCTTTCTTTGGGATTGGAATGAAAACTGACCTCTTCCAGTCCTGTGGCCACTGTTGAGTTTTCCAAATTTGCTGGCATATTGAGTGCAGCACTTTCACAGCATCATCTTTCAGGATTTGGAATAGCTCAACTGGAATGCCATCACCTCCACTAGCTTTGTCCAGTGATGCTTCCTCAAACCTCTTAGTCACCCTGATAACACTATGATCAGCCTCAACATCAAGGATCTTATTGAGCTGCTTTTCCTTCTGTCTGCCCAATTCTGCCCACCCCTTCAAGGAGCAATTCAGACACTAGCCTTTCCTGCCTACCCTACATGGGATCTTTTCCACTCCACAGGTTCACATAGAAATTTACCCATTTAACTTCTAAGAATACTTATTAAACATCTAATCCTGTGATTACTCTATGGATGCTTATAGTATGAACAATAGTAATAATATCAGTAATAATAATGATACTAAAGATTGCATAGCAGTTTGTAGTTTGTTAAGGACTTTAACTTATCTTATTACACTTAATATCTTTTTTATTTAAAAATATAAGCTCCAGAGAATAAAAATTATTTCTTGCAGGTCACTGGCACTCGTTACTAAGAAAGCCTTGGCCATTATATAGATATTCCATGAATTCTGCAGGAATAAGTATGCAGAATAGTGAGTTTCCCTGGTAGCTCAGCTGGTAAAGAATCTGCCTGCAATGCAGGAGACCCTGCATTGTATTCGATTTCTGGGTCAGGAAGATCCTCTGAAGAAGGGATAGGCTACCCACTCCAGTATTCTTGGGCTTCCCTGGTGGCTCAGATGGTAAAGAACCCACCTGCAGTGCAGGAGACCTGGGTTCAATTTCTGGATTGGGAAGATCCCCTGGAGGAAGGCATGGCAACCGACTCCAGTATTCTTGCCTGGAGAATCCCATGGCTAGAGGAGTCTGGTGGACTTTAGTCCATGGGGTCTCAAAGAGTCAGACACAACTGAACAACTAAGCACAAGTGTGCTGGCCTGATACCAAGCCAGAGGCAGGATTTTAAAGTTTTCCCAGAAAGGAAAAAGTGATTCCAATAGAGCTAAAATATGGAAATGGTTAAAGGACAAATGATAATAAAAATGCAACTATTACTGCTGTATTTATAGTTGTTGAACACCCTATGAGATCTTTCATGGGCTTTATCTTGTGTACTTTTCAACAGAACTCTATGAAGTAAGCACTATTATTTAGTAAGGCACTCTCATTATCAGCTGTCAGTGAGGAAACTGAGGCTCTAAGAAGCTGTACAACTTATCTAAGACATAGCAAATAAGTGCAGAGCTAAGACTCTATTATGGAGTCTCTCCATATTGAAAGAGAAATTCCACCAAGGGATTACTGGCACATGACGGGGATAACTAGAGTCTTAGAGGTCATAACTATTTTTCTGAATCAGGAAGTGTTTCCACAGGCAATATTCCTGTTTTCATTGGAACACTGTGAGATTTAGAGTCACTTGTGAATTTCCTCCTTTGCGTCAGGGAACATTCAAAGGGAACAACCCAACGGATACAGATGGGCTCCACCAGCTTCCTAGGCCAAGGTCTTCTCATTCTTTACTTGTTAGGAGTGGTCAGGTGGGCTGACTGCTGTCTCTGAATGTAATACCTTCCTTGTGGGGTAACCAGGAGAACAAAAGAGAATCTGACCATCTCGGATTAGAGCTTTAGGAGGAAGGTAAACCACCTCATCCAGTCAGCTGCCTGCCCTGTATAATATGTCACTCACACGTCAGCTGGCTCAGTACGCCAGGTGGCTCAGTGGTAAAGAATCTGCCTGTCAATGTAGGAGCTGAAGGAGATATGGATTTGATCCCTGGGTCTGAGAGATTCCCTGGAGGAGAGCATGGCAATCCACTCTAATATTCTTGCCTGGAGAATCCCATGGATGGAGGAGCCTGACAGGCTACAGTTCATGGAGTTGCAAAGAATCAGACATTTCTGAAGCAACTGAGCATGCACGCAGACACAGAATTTTAAATACTTCTCCAAACTCCTTGACAGCAGTACTCAGATTAGTGTCTGATTGAATAACTAAGTAGATAGTGTGTATATGCTGGGGCTGGGAATCTTGGGGACCATCCTAGAATTCTGCCTATCAGAAGAGTAATCTAGGAGGAACTAGATTCCCCATCATGCTTCATTCAGAGTTGCCTCATTTTGATGGGTTTTCTATATTTTGCCTTATAAATTTTTCAATGAATAAGCAGTTATTTGAGTTAGTAATTACATTGCTGTACCCTCTCCCTACTCTGTTCCATGACCTATACTAACTCCTACATTTCACAGATGGGGAAGCTGAAGCTCAGAGAGGTTATGGTATGTCAGGAAGACCCATAGGTGGTTAGTGATGGAGTTAGAACTGCATGCCAGGCATTCTGACTCTAGGGCCTCTGCTCTTTCCACAGCATCATAGCACTTTACCCTGAGAAGGCTGCCTTCATCATTTCTCATCATCACCTACCCTTAATTTTGCATTAACTTGGTGAGTCCTCTCCATGATCCCTGAAAAGTGGTATTATTATTTCCTTAGGTTCTGTCTAATGCAAACCAGCATGCGTACTTATCTCTGAGTTGGGATACTGTATGGAGTGATTATTAACATTACTGGGAGAGGTAATTAATTTCCTGTAAGAGTATGGGTATTCAGAGGGTGCTTGCATGCTTCTTAGCTCCCCACAGGGTTCCTTTTCCTGCTCAGAGTCTTTCCTTGTGCACAGCAAGTGCTCCCACACAACTCAGGAAATGTTAGGAGCTGTGTTGAAGATACGGTTTTAAGGGCAAGAAATTTAGGAGAACATCGTGTTCTGTAATCTTTCTCTTAAGTCCAACCTGTGCCACACACACAAGCAGAGGCAGTGCCAACAAGCAGCCATTGACATGTTTCACTGATCTTAACTCCTCAGGCATTGATCAGTCAATGGTTCCACTGGTTAAAATGTACCTACCATTAAGTCTGCTCCCTGAAGAAATGGGGTGACTGAGGCAAGGAGCATGAGAACAGGAGTCTTTTCCAAACTCTGGGCCATCATATTTAGTGTTGCTGTTTCCTCCTGTCAAAATACATTACCCCCCAAAGACATGAAAATGGGCAATCACCAGTAACTATTGCTCTATAAAGATTCAGCTAAGGTTGTGCAGTAATCACTGACTCAATGGATATGAGTTTGAACAAACTCTGGGAGACAGTGAAGGGCTGGGAAACCTGGCATGCTGCAGTTCATGGTGTTGCAAAGAGTCAGACCTGACAGCAACTGAACAACCACAGTGCCCATACTAAAAACAATGTCTCTCAAAGTTTTTGGATTGAAAACCACATTAGGAACTATATAGCCTATAACTCTATGGCATTAAATTCAGTATGCTATATTTATGGATATACATAAATACATATAAATGAAAGGAAACAGTTTAATGAAATAATACCCTTTGTTCTTAGTCACTCAGTTGTGTCTGACTCTTTGCAACCCCATGGACTGTACCCCGGCAGGCTCCTTTGTCCATGAGGATTTTCCAGGCAAGAATGCTGGAGTGGTTTGCCATGCCCTCTTCCAGGGGATCTTCCTGATCCAGGAATCAAACCCAGGTCTCCCTCATTGCAGGCAGATTCTTTGCCATCTGAGCCACTAGGGATGCTATTTGAAACTATTTTAAAAATATTGTTTGAGACCTATTAATGGTTGTAGAGTGGTCAGGAAAAGGGCTCCTGGAGCTTCCTGGAAGTTTAATGATCATCACTGCCAATCTACATTTGCCCTGCAATGACCATTATACATGGGTCCTGAAGATTAAAAGTATCCCTGAGAAAGGAGAGTAGTATGTCAGGACTTGAGTTCCAGAGCTCTAGTTCATGTGTGCAATGCAGATGCCACGATTTATCTTGACTTTATGTATCATTCAATTATTGAATACATATCTAGTGAGTATGACTATATTCAAGATGGTAGGCATAATGAACTCAATGATAACTCTACTGAGAAACTACTTTAAATTATTATCTTAACTAATCCTCTTTATAAACCCTGAGAGGTGGGTATTATCATTATTTCTATTGCTCAGATGATAAAACTAAGATTCAGAAAGTGATTGACCTGCCAAGTTGATCATAGAGCTGGAGCCCATTGACCAAAGAGCAGAGCCCGTTCCCTCATCTACAGTCTAAGCATTGGAAACAAGTAAAAGCACAAACAGAAAACTGATCCAAGTTTACTGATAATCCAGAGACCACCTGGGCAAGGTTAATCAATTACTTGCAGAAAAGCTGTGAGGACTCAGTGGGGGATGGAGAGGAAGTGGTTTCGGGTACCCTTCTGTCCTTCCCACCTCCCAGTGGCCTCAGCTGTTGCCTTCTGACCTCTGGATCAGAGTGTGGAGTTGGAAGGGCAAGCAGGTAGATTGCCCAGAAGGGGATGAAGGATGCAGAGCATGTTTGGGCAGAAAGCAGTAAGTCAACCAGGCTGATGTTTCCCTGGAAGTTCTCACCCTCTACTTTGTACCTCCCTCAACTAATCTAAACCTCCCAATGATATATTTTGTAAATTGTGTTCAATTGGCATCCAATTAACAGCAAGCAATTTGTGCTACTTATTTTACAGACCTCTCTGATTGCTTTCTTCCTTTACAAGTGTGTGTATGTGTTAATTGCTCAGTCATGTCTGACTCTTTGCGTCCCATGGACTCCTGCACTGCAGGCAGATTCTTTCCCATCTGAGCCACTAAGGAAGCCCTCCTTTACAAGGTATCTTACCAATTTACCTTCAAGGCCCTAAGACTCAGCATACAGGGCAGGGAAGAATCTACTCTGAGTAGGAAAGACTGGGTCCTGTCTTGGGACTGCCGTTTAAAAGTCATTTGACTTTCTTTATTGAGATAGTCTTCCCCGCAATATGGGAGACCTGGGTTCAATCCCTTGGTTGCGAAGATCCCCTGGAGAAGGGAATGGCTACCCATTGGAGAATTCCATGGACTATACAGCCCCTGGGGTCACAAAGAGTTGGACTCAACTGAGCGACTTTCACTTTCCCATCTATAAAGTGAAGGTAATAGTAACCACCTTCTGACCACACAGATTTTTGGATGCTGGTGCAAAAGCAGTTTTGCAAAATATGCATTAGTCTTTGGAGGAAGAAGCCATTCTAATGGCCTCTAGTTACAACACTGAGTGGCCTAAAGATATTAGTTTATATATTAGTATGTAGTGTTTATATATATAATAACTCTGTAAGGGGGATTGTTGTTAAGATAGGCTTTCTGTTTTGAAAGAAAGCTTTTACATTGTAGAAACCCCACCTCCAAACAAACAAAAAAAAGAAACCCCACCTCCAACATAAGTTGACTACTTCAGCCACTGCTGGCGCCTAACAGTACCAGGAAAAATAAAAATAAAAAAGATTCTGCTGAAATCACAAACATTCTCCTTTATCACCCGTTTCAATGTGGCTAGAACACAGTGGAGGGGAGGAGAGTGGCACGAACTGAGGTGGGAAATGCGGGCAAGAGCTTCATCTTGCAGGGCTTCGTATAGATCACAGAAGGACACAGGACACTATCCAAGGGCAATAAGATGCTAAGTAGTTAAAGCAAACGCATGCTCTTTTCCCAGCAGGAGTGTGAGAGTGGGAGGCAGCTTGAAAAGAATGGGGGACTCCTCCATGTGAGAAGCCTTGCCAGGTTGACAAAGCTAATGTAGCAACCCTAAGGCCACCAGCTACCTGATAACACTGGCCTTTCACTCTCCTCCACCATCCCATGGGGAAGATGTGACGCGCAGGGACAAGGAAGACATGGGTACATGTGCCTGGAGCCCGAAGCTGAGGTCTTCTGCTCTGACCCTTTCATGACCCTGGGATCTCTGTGGACCTGCTTCCTATCCAAGGGGAAGAGAAGAGAGCTGAGAAGATGTGAAGGAAGAGACCTAAAGAGCTTCTCATAACTATTCCAAGTTCTCAAGGTAAATGAGAAATCCTCTGTGGTAGCGAATAAATGTCTCCCCCTCTCAATGTCCATGTTCTGATCCCTGGAACCTGTGAACATGTCTCCTTATCTGGCAAGAGAGACTTTGGAGGTGTGATTAAGCTAAGGACTTTGACAGGGGAGATTATCCCAGGTTATCTGAGTGGCCCCTTAATGTAATCACAAGGGTCCTTATCAGAGGGAGACAGGAAGGTCACAGGAGGATGTAGATGTCGAGGACTGAAACGAGAGGTCAGAGTGATGGGAGCAAGGAAAAGAGGTGGTCTCTAGAAGCTGGAAAAGGCAAAGAAATGGATTCTCCCCTGGGGCCTCCAGAAGACACCAGCTCTGCTGACACCTTGATTTCAGACTTCTGGCTTCCAAAACTCTAAAGGAATAAATATGTGTTGCTTTAAGCCACTAAGTTTGTGATAATTTTTTTTTTTTTTTTACAACAGCTTAAAAATGTAATGTATCTCCTCTCCTAGGCTTTTTCCTCAAACTTCTCAATCTCTGTCCCTTAAACTCATGCACTCTTAGGAAGGCTCCAATCTTCGGGGAACCAGAGTGTGGGTATTGAAGCCTGTCAGAACTAACTCTAGTCCCAGCTCAGTCATCTGCCTGCTTGGGTAGCCTTGGGTGAGGTCAGTTATTGACCCTCACTCTCCTCTTCTGTAAAGTGGGGAAGATAATACCTGCCTTGTAGGGTGGTTGTAAGGCTTAGAGCCTATGTGGAAAGGCACTGGCCCTGACACATAACTGGCCCTCATACAGGGTACTGGGAAACTCCAGGATCTGGCAGGTTCATAGCCTTTATTGCCAGGGGCTGAAGCATCATGGCCTTCAGTTGAGATAGGCCAGTATTCTCTACTGGGGGTGGGCAGGCAGAAGGCCTGGTGTATAGTCTGTGAGCAGGGTGAACTGGTCTCAAGAATGCAGGGCCATGCTCTGCCCCCCACCCTGTCTCTTTTTCAGGATACCGTCTCATCATTGTCCTTGTTCAGCCAGCATGGACATGCCAAGTCTTTCTGTCCTGCAGAAGTCCATGTGCCATGAGAAGAAGGACACAAGGGTGGGAAGATCACGTTGGAGGCCCAGTATCCTGGACGTGGAACCCTGTAGGGCTTTGGTTGTCTACGTTCCTGCCCCTGAGGATGCCCTCTTCTCAGGAAAACACAGAGATGTATGTGAGAGGGGAAGGGGATTCTGCAGCCCTCACTTTGGTCCCCGATCTGAGTGACTTCTATGGCATTAGAAGCGGTGGCAGCTGGACATGTCCAGAAGGAAACTTCCCAGTGGGAAGGCTGTTACCTTTGAGACAATATTGTGTAAAACCAAACCAAACAAACGTTGTCTGAACGTCACCCAAAAAACTGACTTAAAATGAACTTCATGTCCAGGAACATATCACCTGTCAGAAAAACAAGTGCCATATAAGGCATTCCATTAACCAGACATGGCAGGCGGGCACCCGGCACACCTTTCTGCCGTGTGACTCATCACCAGGAGGGAGTTCAGTCAGAACAAGGACAGATTGTTCCGTGCTGCCCAGCCTAAGGCTTTGGGGGAGGGGAATGCCCTCTTCCACGAGACCCTTCCCATCTTCTCAGGGCCAAGCTAGCTTGTCCCTCCAAAGACAAATGCTGACTTCTCCTTCTACCTTGAAAATGCAACTTCCCCACTGAGAAAACCTAATGCTACAATCTAGAATCTCAGATTCAGGGATGCCCTTGAAGTCCATAGCTTTACATAATGTTACCCTTGAAGAGAGGGTGCTCCAGCAGGTAATTTGTCCAAGGTTACACAGCTGGGCAGTGACGGTTCAAGGGCTAGCTCTGAGCCCTCCTAAATCCTGCCTTGTGCTCTTGCCCTCTGGTAGTCTGAGCTGTGACTTTGGATCGTTTAGCCATCAATGCTAAAATGAAATGGTACTTAGTTGATCACATTAGCCAACTCTTCCCTATTGGAGAGGAGGCTCAAAGAGCTGAAGATAATTTCTGAAGCTGGGGAAAGGTTTGAGAGGCGGGTATAGGTGCAGGGGTGAGAGGCCGATGTGGCTCTAGCACAGTCAGAGCCTGTGTGGCCCTGTGCCAAAGCCAACGTGGCCCTGTGCCAAAGCCAACTTCTCCCCTTTCCCCAAGGCCTGTCCTGAGCTTATTGAGTGGTTCAGCTTTGACTCTCCTTATTCTCAGGCTATCTGCTATTCTAATGACTGCTTCAAAGGAAACACATCTAGATTCTCTACTTTCCAAAATTTTCAGAGGAGGGAAGAACCTTAGGTACCATCTAGTCCAGCTGACTTGCTCTTTACAAATGAGTAAATTGAGGCTCCAAAGAGATTAAGAGACTTGTCTGTGGCTGCTGCTGCTGCTGCTAAGTCGCTTCAGTCGTGTCCGACTCTGTGCGACCCCAAAGACGGCAGCCCACCAGGCTCCCCCGTCCCTGGGATTCTCCAGGCAAGAACACTGGAGTGGGTTGCCATTTCCTTCTCCAATGCATGAAAGTGAAAAGTGAAAGTGAACTCACTCAGTAGTGTCCGACTCTTAGCAACCCCATGGACTTCAACCTATCAGGCTCCTCCATCCATGGGATTTTCCAGGCAAGAGTACTGGAGTGGGGTGCCATTGCCTCTCCACTTGTCTGTGGCAGTGCTGTCTAACAGAACTTTCAGGGGTGTTGGGAACATTCTATCTCTGCACTGTCCAGCATGGAAACCGTTAGCCCCGTGTGGCTACTGGGCACCTCAAACGCAGCCAGTGCTACCGAGGAACTCAATTTGTTGTTGTTGTTCAGTTGCTCAGTCATGTCCGACTCTGTGACCCCATGGACTGTAGCACACCAGGCTTCCCTGTCCTTCACCATCTCCTGGAATTTGCTCAAGCTCATGTCCATTGAGTCGGCAATGCCATCCAACCAACCATCTCATCCTCTGTCATCCCCTCCTCCTCCTGCCTTCAATCTTTCCCAACTTCAGGGTCTTTTCCAATGAGTCAACTCTACTACATTTTTAATGTTATCTAATTTTAATTAGGGGCTTCCCTGGTGGCTCATATGGTAAAGAATATGCCTATAAGGCATGTGACCTGGGTTGGATCCCTGGCTTGGGAAGATCCCCTGGAGGAGGGCATGGAAACCCACTCCAGTATTCTTGCCTGGACAATTCCATGAACAGAGGAGGCTGGCAGGCTACAGTCCATGGGGTCTGACACAAATTAATTTAGATTTCAGTAGCCACATGTGGCTGATGCCTGCCGTATTGGACAGCATAGGTGTAAGGTCACAGAGCTGGAATGCAGCACTAGGTCTCTTTGATTTTAAATATCTATTTTCACTCCTTCCACGTGGAGCTCTAGGTAGAGGTAGAATTTTTCAGTGGAGCAGGAGACTTAATGATGCCAGCTTCCTGGACAAAGTTTATGGGTAAGCAGTAGTGATTGGAGGTATCCTATGAAGTGTCAGTGGTAGCAAAGAAGATATGTCTTCCTGGTAGTAGAATGTATAGGCTTGCCCAGGTGGGAAAGGAATAGAGAAGTTCATTGATTCATTCTTTCTTTAAACAGGTGGGAAAGGAATACAGAAGCTTATTGATTCATTCTTTCTTTAAAGAAATATTGAGTGTCCCCTATGAGTGAGTGCTAGCCACTTACAATGGTGACTTGACATATTGCCTGAGTTTCCTAAAGATGAATGATTTAAAAATGCCACATGAGTTGAGTGGTGAGAGAACCGTTTGCTGCTGGTGAAAGTCCTCAGCTTTCTTTGGCAAACACTCCATGTCATGCTACAGAAACGCCTGCCTGTATAACCTCACTCGGTCAGTACTGATGGTCAGTCTGTGCTGACTCAGGCTCTGCATCCAGGCTCTCAGGGAAATGGAGTGGTTTCTTCTGGATCTAGACTGATGTCTTTCCATGAATTCAGCCAGGAAGATGTAGTTAAATCACATCTGGGAGGATAATCACATGGGTTGTTTTAATTTAGTTTAGGATTAAAGTCTAAGCTCTACAGAAAACAAGCCACAGCATTACTCTGGCATCTGTATTATGTAAACTGGCTTCACCCCTTCATGGGTGACAATGAGTTCTCTATAAGCTACCTTGAGGATAGTCATTATTTGTAGTCCTTATTCAGGACTCTTAACCTGTCCTTGTGCATGTGTGTGTATATATGTACACATCAGGAGAGTAGTGATAGCTAAGACATAGTTTTTTTTTTTTTTTCTCCATCCTAAGAGAACTTAAATACAGTCTGAAAGAGACGTAAGTATACAAATACTAAAATTCAAAGAAAAGTGATGTAAGAGGTATACAGACCATTAAGGATGAGGAACCATTCACTCTTGTTGGACAGAATCAGAAAAAAAAAAATTCACAATTGTATCCTTGCAGGTGGCTCTTGAAATAATCTGTCAAATGAAGATGGAGGACAGCATTTCAGACGAAGAAATTGGCAGAAGCAAAGAATTTGAAGTGAGAAAGTTCAGAGAACAAGAAATAGGAAGCTATACTATTTGATTAGAACATGGAAACTGCAGATTGGGTGGTGCTAGAAGGAAATGGCAACCCACTCCAGTGTTCTAGCCTGGAGAATCCCAGGGATGGGGGAGCCTGGTGGGCTGCCGTCTATGGGGTCGCACAGAGTCGGACACGACTGAAACGACTTAGCAGCAGCAGCAGCAGAGACCCAACAGGAGGTAACCAGGGGCCTGATTGTCAGGTTAAGGAATTTGGAGTACTCCTTGTTGTCAGTAGGGAGACATTGAAAGAGTTTGGGCCCTGACATAATACAGTGAAGATAGTCAATGTCAGTCTAGTGGCAGAAGAATGAATCATGGTAGGGAGAACAGTTAAGAGGTAATTTCTACAAGCCAGGGAAGAGGTTGTGTGGGTCTGAGCAGAGACAGAAGCAAATAGGTAGTTATTGTGTAGCTCTTAATCTGATTGAAGGGAAAGGACCAGAGTCAAAAATGATGTTGAGATTCTAAGCCTCAATGATCAAAGAGATGGTGATAGTTTCAACAGAGATGAAGTCAAGAGGAAAGACTGGTTTAGTAGAAAAGCTGACCATCTTGATAGAAATGTCCAGCAAATATAACAATCTGAAGGTAGGCATCAAAGGTGGATATCAGGTGCTAGAGAATAGTGGGATGGAGATGTAGCTCTTAGACCTGAAGAGGAGGTTGTCCATCAACTAACCATGTCCCTGAGAAGACATGAGGGCCAAGGATAACCCTTAAGAAGTGATGGAGGTGACAGATGAAGGAAAGGAGGTTCAGTGCAAGACCAGGGAGCAAAACACTTCAGAGCCAAGGGAGAGAAGTGATATAGGGTGGGTTAGTCAGAAAGTTTGACTCCTGTTGCTGGAGATTCATTGATAAGCAAGATAGACATGGTCTTTATCCTCATGGAGATTATCATCCACTGGAAAAGACAGGAGGATCAAGTAAGCAAAGAAACTAATCAATAACTACAAATGATATAAGCGATGAAGGAAATAAGCTGATGCTGTGATAGAGAATATTCAGAGAGGGGGGCGTATGCTTCTTGAGGGGAAATTAGGAAGACCTCTTTCAGCAGGTGTCATTTCAGCTGAGGTGGGCAGGTGAGAAGAACCTGGCCTTGAAAGAGGAGTGGGGTGGGTTCTTGGAAGAGGGAAGAGCATGGCAAAGATGCTGAGGTAGGAAAAGCGTGGCAGGGTGGAGATGAAGGCAGATGGCCAGGGTAACAGGATCCTGGAGAATGAGGAAGAAGGGGGCATGAGATAAAAAGGAAGGGTAGGCAGGGGCTAGATGTAGACCTGGGAGTCAAGTACAAGTTTTATGTTTTTTATTTTTATTAAAAAAATTATTTTGGCCACACTGTGCAGCTTGTGGGTTTTTGGTTCCTTGGCTAGGGATTGAACCTGGGCCATTGGCAGTGAGTGAGAGCATGGAGCCCTAACCCCTGGATCCTCAGGGGATTGCCAAGATGTGAACTTTAGAGGAAGAACCAAGGTCAACAGCATGAAACTGAACACAGAGTTTATGGAGTGAGGATTGGGAGAACGCTGGATTCTGCTACAAGGATGGAATTGGTGATATTCAAGGGACAGAGAAGAGAGGTGGTGATGTCAGTTTGCAGTGCTGGGGAGCTTGAAGCATCTGGGGACCTTTTCTTGGAGGAGTTTGGTGGTGATAGGTGGCAAGGAGACAGGACATTCTCAAGGATGCCAGCCAAGACCATACTCATCTTAGATACTTAGTCATACTGAGAGTCACAAACCAAGGTTTGTTTATATCAGTGTAGCTGGACCCATAAAGGAGAAATGGAACACCTGGCCTGCTCAAGCTGTTCCTGAAGTCCCCTAGGAAGGTGTAATAGGAAGCCAGCATTCCTGTAGGAGATGAAGATGAGAGCAGAAGTCACTAGCAGGCTGGCCAATTTCTAGTCGAGTGTCTGGTCTTTGCAGCTCACAGCTGATGGCAAGGCCCCCAGGCTTTGGGGATGGATTAGGAAAGCCCCAGACCTGGTTAGCCATCTAGGGAACAGACTGTGCGATCCTGACTATCACTTCACACAGTGTGCTTGATTAATAGGTGTTGACAATTGCAGTGTAATTTTAATTACACTAGGCAGTGTTTCATAATACCTCTGTCAACTGACATATTGTAAAAGGCCATGAAGTTTTAATAGCTGGATGTTTTAAGAAAGCTCTTAGCTTTTAAACCTTAGCTGAAGGAGGCTGAGTGAGATCTGGGATATAATTATAAGGGTTGAGAAGTGGCTGTGAATACTATAAATGCCAAATTAAACTCACCAATATCCAAGGCCTGCTCAGGGAGCAATGCTGAGTCAACACCATGCCTGCTGCCCTTGGTCTTTGAACTTCCTGGGACAACGGGCAGGAGCCAGGTCTCTGGTTGCAAAGGCTTTCCTTGCTTCTTCTGCAAGGCCCAAGTTTGTGTGCCAGGGTCTTTGAATGGAAATCCAGGGAGAAATTGGTGGGAAAGAGACAAAGGAGGCTCGTCGCTAGTATACCCTGGTCCACCTGGAGCAGCGTTTCTCAAGTCCGCTGTGTGTCGTCTGCATCATCATGGAGCTTTGGCCAGGACATAATGACTATTATGTCTGGACCAAACACACCAGAATCTTCCATTGAAGATTTACAATGTTGTGTTAATTTCTGCTGCTTCTCATTACAGTGGCTTCTCTTATTGCACAGCACAGGCTCTAGGCACACAGGCTTCATGAAGTGAAGTTGCTCAGTTGTGTCCGACTCTTTGCAACCCCATGGACTGTAGCCTACCAGGCTCCTCCATCCATGGGATTTTCCAGGCAAGAGTGCTGGAGTGGATTGCCATTTCCTTCTCCAGGGGATCTTCCTGACCCAGGGATCGAACCCAAGTCTCCCGCATTGCAGGCAGACGCTTTAGCGTCTGAGCCACCAGGGAAGCCCTAGCCCAGCACCACTTCTGGGTTGTGCTCATAGGCTCAGAAGTTGTGGCACATAGGCTTAGTTGCCCCAGGGCACGTGGAATCTTCTGGACCAGGAATTGAGCCTGAGTTCCCATTGGCAGGCAGATTCTTTACCACTGTGCCACCTGGGAAGCCCTCAGCCAAAGTGAGGAATCAATAACGGAGAATCTGGCTGCTAGAAGTGTGGTCAAGGCCCAGCAGTATCTGCCTCCCCAGAGAATTTATTAGAGGTTTAGGGTCCCATCCCAGACCGGCTGCAGCACAATCTATGTTTTAATGAATTCCTGGATGATTTGAATGCACACTTAAGTCTGCATAGAGTGGGCAAACGAGACATAAATAATGATTAATGGCTGGATGGGGCGGATTGCAGAGGGAGAAGACAGCCTCTATCACAGGAAAGCTACATGGGCCAGATAGGCAAGGGCCACCATACTTTGATCTGAATGCTCACTTTTGTTATTAGACTAAGGGATTAGACACTTGTAAAAAAAAAAAAAAATGCATTTTCCCAGGCTCCATCCAGGCTTACTGAATCAGAGACTCTGGGATGGAGCCCATAAATTCTCAATTTTTAACAACCTGTCTTAGTCATTCATTCTGAAAACTTCTTCTCCCAGATAGTTCTTACCCCAGTTTCATGTTAAATTACCTGGGATTTTAACCCAGCCCTCTTAAGTCTTCTGCTGTTCTAGGCCCTGGAGTCTGAGATACCAGTTCCCTTTGGAAGCATAATCCCACGATGTCTGTCACTTTGGGCACTGCTATCTCTACACTTCCCCATTCATTTGCTATCAAGTGTTTTTTAATTTTTGACATGAGTTGTGAAAACAATGCCTTTACCCAAAGGATTTACTTTGATGCTGGACATTTTAAGCACTGTGAAAAAAACCTTCAAGTCACAGGGGTCCTAAAGCCAACCTACTCCTGCCTAGCATTATAGCCTCACCTTTGTTCCTTAAGTGTTTCTTGTTTTTGTAACAGTAGGTTTGTGTCTGAAGCCTCGTTCTGCCATTAGTTGAGTGTCTTTAAGCAAATCATCTAACCCCCCGAGACTATTTCTCCAACTGTTAAATCAGGACAATTTTACTTACTTCAAGAACTGTTCTGAAAATTGGAGAGATAATGAAACTCAAATACATATTTAGTTAGTACCTCAGTAAATGACATGTATTATTATTACTTAGATTATTTCATCTGGCAATGAAATCCAATCAAACTAAAGGAAGGTTCATATCCTTGAGCATCCATAGGTATGATTAAGGTAAGGAGGGATCTTCTCCTTCCTCATGATAATTTTTGAGAGGCTGAGTGTACAATCACAAATTTTATCTGAAGTAATAAATAAGAAAATAATAAATAAAAATTTTTTTTCTTGAAAATAAGAAAAAGAAAATACCATGAATTCTTTCAGAGCTAGGTTTGGCTTCCTATGGTCTGGGATATTTTGCAGCTCTACAGAAGTGCTGTTATCATGTAGATTTTTATCTGCTAGAGATGCAAGTAGTTTCTGTCCAATAGAACAAACACCCTAAAAGTTCAGTTTATAGGCCTATTGGATGTTAACCAGTTCTATATCTAACCCAGCAATCTTATCCCAATGTTGCTTATATACACAGGGCCTGCTCTTGAAGCAGAGTTAGCTGGCTAAAATAGTTGACATGCATTAGTTTTATACTTGCTTGAGAAATGTGATTTTACCTTTTTGAAAATTCTTTTGAAAAGTATCTGCTTATATGCAGTTTGTCTAAAACTTGACCTTTGGGAATATTAATTTAAGGGAGGTCTGATCTGGGTTCCCATTACAGGTCTGGTTTTCCTGATGGATCATGCACAGGAAAAAAAGAAAGGGAAATCCAAAGAGATAGGAGTATTTGTACTTTGTGAGTTATGATTTTATTTCTCAGCTCTCTTCTTTAACTTCTGCAGGATGTTATACATATTGTAAAGACAGTATATATATCATAACTAGATACTTATGTGTCTGTGTCCTGTTTAAAATGGTGAGTTTGAGGGGAAAAGTGATTGTGTCCTATGAGTCTCAGTATTCCCAAAGCCTGGCACAGAATTTGACGCTTAGAAGCAAAGAAACACCTAAGTGAAATGAATAAAGCTTTCCGAGTCCTTCCTTCTCTCAATGTGGTCATGGACCAGAAGCCAGCAGCTGGGAGCAATCAGAATGCAGAATCTCAGGGCCTCCTCCATACCCATTGAATTGGAATCAGCATTTTAATATGACCCCCGGGTGACTGTGCACTGTCCCGGGCCACGGTCAGTTTGGGAGCAGTGGCTCTGCTATAAATGATGAATGAGATTCAGACAAGGAAAGTTGAGGCAATTGTCCCCAATTTGTAGCAATTCAGCAATGAATACAAAATTGAAATCATTGCCTCAGGTATATTTCCTCTGAGATCAAAGTGGGACAGATTGTGCTCTCAGGATGGAATTCCAATTGGGTCAATAAAATCTATAACCTTTGGATGGTGGAGCCATTAAGCCCGGTTTGGCAGGAAGGATGTTGCCTTCTTTGAGAAAAACTCTACAAGTGAAGACTTTTCTACCCTTCTTAGATCTGACTTGGGCCCTCAAGCCTTTATTCAAGATGAAGGTCTGACTCAATTTCTGTTGGCTCCAAGCCCAAAGCAACTGGAAGGTCAAGTTATCCCTTTGTGGATCTGATGGTTAATCATACAATTTAAATCTCTATTTGTCACATCTAGAGCTTAAGTTGTCAGGAATATTTGCCCAATATCCTTAATGAAAGAGCCAAAAACGAAGGAAGAAAGACAAACAGAAACTTTGGGAGAGTTTCAGATACAAAAAGGAGAGAGAGTTGTCTACTTGAAATACGTGATACCTTGAAGAATCTAGAGTTAAAGAACAGGGGTCTTCAAAAATATTTGCAAAGAGATTTAACTTCAGTTTCCTATCAGAAAGTAATGGTTTTTCTTTTTTGTCTGAGCCACGCTTCAGTTGTTCCTGATAACGTCATAAGCCTAACTGTAAAAGAATGAGAATTTTATTTACTCTCCCAACAAAGAGATTAAACAATTTAGCAACTAGATAGAATCAGCATAGCAGAGTCTCGTAGCTAGAGGAAGCCCTCTGGATCTTTTCATTCAGGGTCTGTGATCCAAATGCTTTCAGGAACTGAACAAGTGAAGCAAGCACGAGAAGGCAATCAGCTGGATGATTTTAGGGGTGGTTAAGACTGTGGGAACTGGAGAGTGAATGCTTAGAAAAGTCATTCGCATTTCTAAAACAATATTGGCCAAACAAAACACATCTGTGGGCCTAAGATGACCTACTTATTTATTTTTAAGAAACCTGAGATCCGGAAAAGCTAAATTTTCTGCCCAGGATCACCTAACTATAACTGAAGCCCTGAAACAAATATTCCGTCTGTGACAGCTCCTCATGTTTGCCCATGGAGGGGACATTCAAATTGTCTTTGTATATACAACTCTGTGTGTGTCTGTGTATTTAAAAAAAAAAAAAGGAAGAACAGGTTCAATTCGAATAACTGGTTATTTGGAAAATATCTAGTTGCTAACAACAGAGAGAAAGCAACAGCTCTGAACCCCTCAAGCCACCACAGTGAGAGACTAAAACAAAGTAAACCAGCCGTCTTTTCTGCTATCTGGCACCCATTTTTACAAGGCTATAAATAATGTATTTACAGATCTTGGATATTTTTGAAACAGTCATAAAAATATGTATGTTTTAAGAAAAAGACTCCTGGGTTTAAAATTTAATTGGCCAATTATTTGGAGAAAGACCACATGTTCCTCTGAGAACATGACATTTAGTGGCTGGAGCTATTATCTTGGTCAGCTTGCTCTGCCCTAGTCAAAGCCACAGTGTACCACCAGCCCGAGTCTAGTAGAAAGCACAGGGTGGTGTTTCCAGTCTCCTGGTCAGTTATATCTTGGGGCCCTCCTGTGCTCTCTTTCTCTAAAACATGCCAGTCATTAGTAAGAATCACTTTCTATGAGGAAGTGAGAAAGAGGCAAGTAACAAAGCCAACCAGAGCCCTTTGGGATTGCCCTCACACAGAACCATAGTCATTTGGTGGACCCAAGAGTCCTCTGTTTCCTTTTGTTCTATGTGTATACAATATGGTTTGCTTTCCCTGTGCCAAGTACTTTCTGTGCATTTTTTCATTTAATCTTTACAAAAAATCAAATGTTAGTACAATTGACATGCCCATTTTACAGATGAGGAAGATCAGTTTAGTTTTCATGATTTGCTTATGTAGTTGATTTCGAATTCAAATGCAGACCCATCTCCCAGCAGAAAATGAGCTTTTAGGTACTAATCTCCCTACTTTAGGCCAAGCACCCAAAGGTAAACTTGACTTCATGGTCTGTGTTTGTGTGTTTGTTTGTCTCTGTGCTTTTGCTCAATGTGGCTGTCATCCACGAATAAATCAGAACAATAGTCTTTGGCCAGGGCTTTGAGCTCCGAATGTGGAGGGTGTCAACCGTGGTTCCAGTTCTAGGGAGAGGTTGGGCATGTTATTTACCAAAAATCCAGTGCTTAAAAAAAATTTGGTTTTAGAAGCTCCACTGGCAAGCCAGTAGAAATAGATGTTTTGCAGCACTAGTGTCTGAAAAGCAAAATTTCAAAAGCAAATCCCATTGTTCTACTGACTGCAGTTATAAAATCAGAGGCACATTCCTACAGGCTGGAACGGAAAAAGCCAGTCGACCATTCACTGGGTTGAAAACATTTGGCAAAACTGACCTAGCCCGGCCCAAGGGAGGGCATAGCTCAGAAAGTTACATCGACCTCTCTTGACCCTGGAATCTCCATTTCAAGGTGAGCTCCCTTCCTTCTCTTCCTTTTTCCCTTGCCTTTCATCAAACTTGTGAGGGTCTCTGACTGGAGTAGCTCTTAGCACTGGTTCCATCTACTCTGACTCTTTACAAAGTTGACTGCTGGAGCAAGGGCTGCAGTATCACACTTCAATCTGGGTGTCCCTGGTGGCTCAAATGGTAAAGAATCTGCCTGCAATGCAAGAGACCTGGGTTTGATCCCTGGGTTGGGAAGACCCCCTGGAGAAGGGAACGGCAACCCACTACAGTATTCTGGCCTGGAGAATTCCATGGACTGTATAGTCCATGGGGTTGCAAAGAGTTGGGCACGACTGAGCGACTTTCACTGAATCTGGGTATATTCATCCAATGCAGGTGTGTTCTATTGGAAAAATTCCATATTCCAGACTTAATGCCTTGTCTTACAAATTCTATAATTTCAAACCTTTACATCACATTGGCCTGAGATAATATGTCTTTGAAGCAAATGCAGAATTTTTAATAATTAGAACTTTTCATTCCATTAATTGCCTTCTGAGGCCATGTTTCTTTTTTTCTTACAAACTTTGAAATTGTTAGGGCAGTAGGGACGGCTCGTAGGTGACCCTATGCATTAGCAACACTGGCACACGGCAGTGGCTCAGTGATTACTGGTTTTCAAGAGATGTTAAACAAGTAACATGGGAATTCCTCAAATCTGAGATAGAGGCAAAAGACAGGGAGACTGGTGAATGGGGATATTTAACCCCTCAGTGCACTTCTGTACCCTATCCCCTGATCTTTGTCATGCTTATAGGGCAAAGTGGGCCTGGCTTCTTTTTTCTCTTTCACCCTACTCCTAGGAGTTTCATGTGGTGGGCTGGCTCAAGGCCATATGTGATGGTGAAATAGAAAGGCTGAAGGGAATTTCCTTTGAGTGGCGATGTATTATCAAATGCCAGAAGAAATGTGTTCGCACCGTGTAGAGCACACCATGGACTCTCACAGCAACGCACAGACGAAGGATCGGCTTAGCATTCAATATACTGATTAAAAGCAGAAGGGAGTTTTTGTGCCCATTGCCCATCTCTGGGGGAGGTAGCATTTTGACACCTGAATCCCCTCCTAAGGACTTGATTTTTAGGGCTGCAGGAAGTTACAGGTTTGACCAGATGCAAGAAAGGGCCCTTCAAGTGCCAGAGCAGGAGCCAGCCAGGGCTGCTGAGCGTGGCCTTGCCTCATCTCGGAGCTGGCAAGACCTCTCATAGGGAGGGCAAGTGGTGGTTACCAAGACAGAGTGGGTGGGGTGTTATAATCCAGCGCCAAGAGTTTCTAAAACACAAACAGTTGTCAAGTAAGAATGACAAGAGCCGCAAAGCAGCTGCCTCACCTCCCACCCACATCTACCCTTGGTACCCTGTCGCAGCAGAGCTCCCTGGCAGAGCCGCTCTTGGCCATGGGCAGTCCAGGCAGTGGGACAATGCTCTTTCTCTCGTTTCGTGACTGGATGCTTCTCTGAGTGAACTGTAACAACAGGCTGAGCTGACTAGCGCAAACTAAAATTAGGACAGATGTTGCTAGAGCTGAAGGCAGCGCAGCCACAACTCACGGAGGAGGTGAATGGAAGAAGGAAACGTTCTTTCTCGGTCTCACTCTGTTATCTCAACCAAGGCTATTTGGATTACATGTTGGTTGATCACACATCCAGTTAACTCCTATTGTGCCTTTTCTGTCTTAAAGCATTGTGACTTAGAAGATAACTAATACTTTGGTTATTAGTCATAAATCATGGAGTATATACTTTTTTTGCTAGTTGGTAAGGAAGTGGGAATAAGCTAGAAATACACAGAATTTGGGTTTAGGAGCTAAGACAACTTCTTAGGTGAATAACAGCCACAAAATTATATCCAAAGGATGCGCTAAGCGTGGTTCCATTGGTGTTAACATCAGCCTGCAAATAGAGGGGCAGTCGCGGGGTCTGTCTGCTCAGTGTGCAAATGGCAACATTATGATTTCAAGAATCCCCTGGATTAGGAGCAGGACGTCAGCCAGCGACTGGGGATTTAGAAAGCAGAATCTCCTTTGGTGTGAAGAACATTGACCAGAACCAGGCCAGAGGTAAGAACAAAGAATCAAGGCAGACACAGGGATACAAAGTAGGCAAGTACAGCTTAGGTTAGCTCTGGGTAAAGGCTTAGTTCCACAGGCACATAGGTCCAGAGGGTTCACCCTAAGAGGAGCCTGCTGAGTTCATGCCAGACATGTGACTTTATTTAGTGTTCACAGTGGGCACCAAAAGTGGATGTTATGTCCCTGAAGGTGGGGAAACAGCCAAAACTCAGAGAATTGAAGTGACCCGCCTGAGATTATAGAGCCAGGATGTGGCAGAGCCAGAAATATCACCCTGATCAGCCTGGATGTGAGTTCAGTGCTCTTTTCACTACACCAGGGTGCTTGAAAGATAAGGAGTGGTTTAGGGTGACGAGCCGGGGAAGGGCACAGGTACAGAGAAAATGGAGAGCATGGTGCCTTCTGGACGGGGCAAGTCGCTGCGTAAGCCTGTGACAGAAGAAGCCTGTGGCAGAGTGATAGAGACTAGACTGAGAAGGCAGGCAGGCAGGACATAAAGGGTCCTGAAAACCGTGCTGAAGACTTTGTACTCTAACCCTTAGGCAATGAGAAGATGCAAAAGAGTGACAGCTTCCAGTTTATAGTGTATTTTTTTATTTTTATTTTTTCCTCAGGTGATGTTTCTTTATTTTACATTTTTTTAAAAGGTTTTTATTAGAGTTTAGTTGCTTTATAATGTTGTGTTAGTTTCTGCTATAAAGAGAATCAGTTACTGTACACATATATCCCCTATGTTTTAGATTCTATTCCCATTTAGGTCACCACAGATCATTGAGTAGAGTTCTCTGTGCTATACAGTAGGTTCTCATTAGTTACCAGTTTTATACAGAGTAGTGATATTGTTACTATTCAGTGACTGAGTCCTGTCTGACTCTTTGCGACTCCATGGACTGCATCATGCCAGGCTCTTCTGTCCTCCACTATCTCTTGGAGTTTGTTCAAATTCATGTCCATTGAGTTGGTGATGTTATCTAACCATCTCAGCCTCTGCCACCCCCTTCTTTTGCCTTCAGTCCTTCCCATCATCAGGGTGTTTTTTAGTGAGTCAGTTCCTCACATCAGGTAGCCAAAGTATTGGGGCTTCAGCTTCAGCATCAGTCCTTCCAATGAATATTCAGGGTTGATTTCCTTTAGAATTGACTGGTTTGATCTCCTTGCAGTCCAAGGGACTCTCAAGAGTCTTCTCCAGCACCACAGTTTTACAGCATCAATTCTATGGTGCCCAGCCTTCCCTATGGTCCAACTCTCAGATCTATACATGACTACTGGAAAAACCATAGCTCTGACTATATGGATCTTTGTCAGTGAAGTAATGTCTCTGTTTTTTAATGTGCTGTCTAGGTTTGTCATAGCTTTCCTTCTAAAGTGCAAGCATCTTTTAATTTCATGGCTACAGTTCCCATCTGCAGTGATTTTGAAGCCCAAGAAAATAAAATCTGTCACAGCTTTCTCTTTTCCCTCCATCTATCTGCAATGAAGTGATAGGACTAGATGCCATGATCTTAGTTTTTTTAATGTTGAGTTTCAAGTCAGCTTTTTCACTCTCTTCTTTCACCCTCATGAAGAGGCTCTTTAGTTCCTCTTCACTCTCTGCCATTATAGTGGTATCATATGTGAAGCTTAATCTTCCAATTCATCCCACTCCCTCACCTTGGTAATCATGTTTGTTCTCTATGTGTATGACACTATTTCTGCTTTGCCAGTAAGTTCATCTGTACCGTTTTTCTAGATTCCACATATAAGTGATATATGATATTTGGTTTTCCCTTTCTGACTTATTTCACTCTGTATTGCAGTTTCTAGGTCCATCCCTGTCTCTGCAAAAGGCACTATTTTCTTCCTTTTTGTGGCTGAGTAATGTTCCATTGTATATATGTAGTACATCTTCTTTATTCATTCCTCTGCTGATGGACATTTAGGTTGCTTCCATGTCCAGGCTATTGGAAATAGTGCTGAAATGTACATCAGGGTGCACACATCCTTTGGAATTATGCTTATGTCCAGATATATGCATAGGAGTAGGATTGCTGGATCATATAGTAGCTCTATTTTTAGTTTAGTTTTTTTTGTTTTGTTTTGTTTTGTTTTATGGAATCTCCATACTGTTTTCCCTAGTGGCTGTACCAATTAATAGTCCCATCAACAGTGTAGGAGGGTTCCCTTTTCTCCACACCCTCTCCAGAATTTATTGCTTGTAAATTTTTTTATGATGGCCATTCTGACCCATATGAAGTGATGCCTCACTTTGGTTTTGATTTACATTTCTCTAATAATTAGTGATGATGAGCATCCTTTCATGTTTGTTTGTTTTTTTTTTTTTTTGCCATCCATATGTCATCTTTGGAGAAATGTCTGTTTAGATCTTACCCCGTTTTTGATGTGGTTATTTATTTTCATATATATTGAGCTGCATGAGCTGTTCATGAATTTTGGAAATTAATCCCTTGTTGGTTGCTTTGTTTGCAAATATTTTCTCCAGTTCTGAGGATAGTCTTATTGTTTGTTTGCTTATGGTTGCCTTTGCTGTGCAAAAGCTTTTAAGTTTGACAATTAATAGGTCCCATTTTAAAAATTTTATTTGTATTTTTCATTACTCCAAGAGGTGAATCAGAAAAGATCTTGTTGCAATTTATGTCAAGGAGTGTTCTGCCTATGCTTTCCTCTAAGAGTTTTATAGTGTCCTACCTTTAGTGATGTCTTTAATCCATTTTGAGTTTCAGTTCGTATTTTAGTAGGATCATTTTGGCAACAGAGTGGTGGTTGGATTCTTAAGGGGAAGAAGGGGTTGGGGAGAACAAGAGATCCCGCCTCAAGAGTCTAGTCTAGAGAAGAAATCTTTCAAACATGTGAATAAGACCATATTAATCTTCTTTCTTAAATCCTTAGATTCCCCATTGCTTTCCAGATAAAGTACAAGCTCCTTGGAAAATCCCACAAGTCTTTCATGCCAGTCCTTGCTACCTTCCCAGCCACCTCCCCTGTGCTCCCAGCTCACTCAGTACCATGGTTCCTTGGATATTTGCTGTTTTCTTTGCTTACAGTGGTTCTCTCAAGCTTATCAAACTTACTCTCAAACTTCAAATTCCAGTTCAAATATTATCCTATATAGGAAGACTACCCATATGACCTGAAAGGGCTTGATTCTCCCTTATCACACAACTCTTTAAACATGCCTTTATGAATATGATCTTTACCTTGTTTTATAATGTTTCCTTTCTTCTCTGTTTCTGAGCTACTTGAAGTCAGTGATTATGTCTGGTTCATCTTAGATTTTCATCATTTAACTTGGTAATTGGCATGTAAAAAATGCTTTGAAACCAGCACTTTGCTCCCAATATTTATAAGGCTGGAGAAAAGAATAAAGTTAGAGGCCTCAATCCCACATGCTACCTCTATTTTCTCTCAGCCTAACACCCCAGCTCCATCTTGAACCACAGGCAATTTTGCACATATGTATATGGACAATCTAACCGTTATGTCCAACCTCCATCCACACCCCTCCCCACTGTAAACGGCCACTTCTTAGCCACCTTCAACCCTATATATGTGTTTCCATTGATGCAATAGTCTTGGAAGGACAGATCTGGGGCAGAATCCCTCCTAGGCAGACTTGGACCATTTAGATGGGGAACCTGCAGTATTGAGCACAGAAACAGAGCCTAGAAAGGGGGTACATAGGCTCATAGTGGCTGCATCTCTTTGACCCTATGTACTCTTTGACATGTGACTAGGGATGTGACCAGAGAAAGGACAGAGCAGAACCCTTTAGAGCAGCGGTCCCCAACCTTTTTGGCACCAGGGACCAGTGTCATAGAGGATAATTTTTTCACAAACTGGAGTGGGGTGGGGAGACAGTTTCAGGCAGTAACGCAAGTGATAGTGAGTGAGAGGTGAAGCCTGGAAACGTGGACTTGGTAGCCACCACCACATAGGTGGCAGTTGGAACTATAGGTGTGGCCCAAGAAGAGAGTATGGACTGAGAAGAGACTTCAGGAACTGGCAAAGAGAGTCATGAAGAAGACTAAAAGGAATAGCCAGAGAGAGACGTGGAAATCCAGGGGATAGAGTGTCATGGAGGCTATAAGACACAACTGTTATAAGCAACAGTTTATAAGCCAGTTTATAACAGGCTATAAGCAACAGTTTCAAAAATGATGGAGAAGATCACACTACTAACTAACAAATCAAGTATGGGAAGGCTGAAGAGTACCCATGGCATTTTAATAAATAAGAGGTCATTGGTGACCTTAGTGGAATCCATTTCAGAGGAGGAATGACTGCTGAAGGCATGCTATGCTGTATTTAGAAGGCAAAGTGAGGGAAATGTCAACTTAGTTTGTCTTTCAAATATGTGACTATGACCATTTATGCATGGAATGGCCAAAATATTAACATATTCTGATTTTTGTAACAGAATCTCGATGAGGGGCGATATTCAAAATATTTAGCAACAGGAAACTATGACTCTAGCCAGGGACAACAGGTTAAAGCCACAGAAGCACACACTGCTGAGATCAATCCTGTTCCCAGCTGCCCAAGAATCAGCTGTCTGAATCCTTATTCTCACGTGATCAGTTCACCCTAGCCAGTGAGTGTGTAGTAACAACAAAGCAAGCTGCCCCTTCATGCACAGAGGGTGACCTAGAGCTGGGTGAGTGTTTTCTCAAACATCTGCCGGCTGGTGGGAGAACACTAAAGCTGTTTCTCAAACTTTTGGTGCCAAGATTCTCCAGCAATTTTAGGAAAAAAAAAAATTGCATCAAGGATTTAATAATTTCTTTTCATATCAGCAAGAGGCGTGTTATCTTCTGTCTTTCACTAAAGGTCTATATTTGGCCTCATGATAAGTCGTGTGTGCTTGCAAACTCAGTCACTTCAGTTGTGTCTGACTCTTTGCAATCCCAGGGACTGTAGCCCACCAGGCTCCTCTGTCCATGGGATTCTCCAGGCAAGAATACTGGAGTGGGTTGCCATTTCCTCCTCCAGGGGATCTTCCCGACCCAGGGATCGAACCCAAATCTCCTGCATCTCCTGCATTATTGGCAGGTGGGTTCTTAACCACTGAGCAACCATGATAGGTAGAGCCATGCTCAAATGCTGCTTCTAGACTGGGCTTCTCTTCTCAGTGGCAGTGTCATTCCTGAAGCCCCGATGCACAATTCCTGTCTGTCTTCAGGGAGCAACGTCTGTCCATTGCTTCTTTCTGAGGAGCAGAAGAAACATTTAGTGGCCCCCATGCTATCTCATCCTAATCCTTCTAACATCCAGATCTCCAACTATCCCGGCTCCCTAGCTTCCCTCTCTCCACTCCCGTCACCCACCCGGACCACTCAGAACAAAAGAGTCCTCTTCTCCCTCTGGAACTGCTGCTTGAGAACTCCAGGCCCATTTCCTTCTGTCCTCAGCCCCACTTGCAGCCTCTGAGGGAGGCAAGAGGAGACCTGAGAGGGAGGCCAGCCCCACCCAGGGGCCAAACGACTGAGCCGAGTGGGGATCCAGCTTTGACTGGAGGCCCATGAAGAGTGGAGCCTACTCCTTGTTACCTTTGGGGCAAATGTAATTGAGAACGTATTGAATTTCTGTTTCAGACTTCAATTTAAGAGGTTTGAAATTTGTTAAACGTGATCTGCCGCAGGCTGGGATTTTGAGTATAAATAACATCTTGAAGTTTGCGCTGTTGCTGTTTGATCACAGATTTTGAGGTCCATCCACTGAGTTCATTTTAGATCAGAAAATAGGCCTCTGATACTCCACAATTAGGAGACAGAGTGGCCCCCGACCCTCAAAATAATTAAAATGACAAGCAAGCCAGGTTGAGGAAGATTTGGTTACGCTGGGCAGTTTTCCAAGATCAAAAGTAAAACTGCTGAGATGCCAAACCCTAAATGTCATCATCTTTATAAGCAACTTCCCATGCAGATGATTATTCAGCATGTACGAGCAGGTTCGTATCATACGTGCTGTTACCGGCGTGAACTTATTTTTGGCAGCTTTATGAAATGAATCCCCTTCTCTTTCTCTGAAACAGGTTTCCTGACTTCCTCTATCTCAGAGAAACTCACCCCAAGCCCCAGAGTATACAGAAAAGGGATCATGCAAAATTAGCTCTAATGGATTAAGGATCAGGATTTGGGAGGGAAAGAGTGAAACCTGATCTTGGTAATCTCTGGCTTGTTCTTGGTTTTAAAACAATGCCTCCTTAGACAGCCAAATTCCTCAGAGTGGTTGAGGAGCTGAATTTTTCTCCCTACCATGGATTTTCCTGGAGTCATATATTAACAGGACTTCAAAGCCTTTTTCTGAGCAGGTAAATTATAATAGGTATAATGTGAAAAGAACCAGCAGAATGGAACAAGTCAAGAATCTGGAGGTTATGTGGTCAGAGAACAAATCAAATAGTTAACATGGTTTGGATCACTTAATTTTTTGACCATGTGCTCTTGTCTACAAGTCCCTCCCAACCCTCCCTTGGAACACTGTGACTTTTTCCAATTAAAATACAAACTCAGCTATGTTTGTATTTTTTCCCATACCTGTCTGTCCCCATTTCTCTGTAGATTTGTTCATCTGGAGTAGATGAGATGTCAGAAATTACTAAGAATGGGATGGTTCCCTGTTTAACAGGCTTATTTGGCTGGGCTAAAAGTTAACGTACAGCACCGTATCAAGGGCATGAACATGACATGCACCCTCTCCCAGGCAGCCTCCTCTGGGAGAGTGGCCTGTGGCGGCAGCATCTCTGAAGGAGAAAGCTTAGAGACTGGGTGAGGTGGCAGAGAGCTCTGTCTCATTGGAGTTCAGGGCTCTGAGTAAACCACTTCCAGAAAAGAGATGATCTCCTGGTATCTTACATGTTTCAGGAGCCAGGAACAAGCTTTAATAATTACTTAATTATATCCCTGCCTACCCAGTTCTGCCTCTGAATCTAGGCTGCTTCAAAGGGCCCAGCATGCAGGTGTTCGGGGCTGAGCTGGTGGGAACATGCTGTGGCCGCAGGAAGGGGTGAGGGGAACCTGGATTCATGAGCCATTCATGTCTCTGCTCTGTTCAACCAGCTGTGTGACCTGCGGTAGGTTGGGGCCCTGCTGTGGGCTTCAGTGTCCTCCCAGTGAATTGGGACGTTCTGAGGAGTAAATGAAATAACACCTCCCCAGAATGTTGTTGGAGAAAGTGCCTCGCTCGCTGTTCTCCCACTTCCCGTGTCAGACTGACCTTCACAATGTTCCTGAGTCCTGGAGAGCCTGGAGACCATAGAGGGGAACATCACTGTGGAAAGACAGACCCCAAATCTTACTTGTATTTATGTTCAGTTCAGTCCAGTCGCTCAGTCGTGTCAGACTCTTTGCGACCCCATGAATCGCAGCACGCCAGGCCTCCCTGTCCATCACCAACTTCCGGAGTTCACTCAGACTCATGTCCATTGAGTCAGTGATGCCATCCAGCCATCTCATCCTCTGTCGTCCCCTTTTCCTCCTGCCCCCAATCCCTCCCAGCATCAGAGTCTTTTCCAATGAGTCAACTCTTTTCATGAGGTGGCCAAAGTACTGGAGTTTCAGCTATAGCATCATTCCTTCCAAAGAAATCCCAGGGCTGATCTCCTTCAGAATGGACTGGTTGGATCTCCTTGCAGTCCAAGGGACTCTCAAGAGTACTCTCCAACACCATGGTTCAAAAGCATCAAGTCTTCGGCGCTCAGCCTTCTTCACAGTCCAACTCTCACATCCATACATGACCACTGGAAAAACCATAGCCTTGACTAGATGAACCTTTGTTGGCAAAGGAATGTCTCTGTTTTTCAATATCTAGGTTGGTCATAACTTTTCTTCCAAGAAGTAAGTGTCTTTTAATTTCATTGCTGCAGTCACCATCTGCAGTGATATTGGAGCCCCCAAAAATAAAGTCTGACACTGTTTCCACTGTTTCCCCATCTATTTCCCATGAAGTGATGGGACCGGATGCCATGATCTTTGTTTTCTGAATGTTGAGCCTTAAGCCAACTTTTTCACTCTCCTCTTTCACTTTCATCAAGAGGCTTTTTAGTTCCTCTTCACTTTCTGCCATAAGGGTGGTGTCATCTGCATATCTGAGGTTATTGATATTTCTCCCAGCAATCTTGATTCCAGCTTGTGGTTCTTCCTGCCCAGCGTTTCTCATGATATATTCTGCATATAAGTTAAATAAGCAGGGTGACAATATATAGCCTTGATGTACTCCCTTTCCTATTTGGAACCAGTCTGTTATTCCATGTCCAGTTCTAACTGTTGCTTCCTGACCTGCATATAGGTTTCTCAAGAGGCAGGTCAGATGGTCTGGTATTCCCATCTCTTTCAGAATTTTCCACAGTCTATTGTGATCCATGCAATCAAAGGCTTTGTCATAGTCAATAAAGCAGAAATAGATGTTTTTCTGGAACTCTCTTGCTTTCTCGATGATCCAGCAGATGTTGGCAATTTGATCTCTGGCTCCTATGCCTTTTCTAAAACCAGCTTGAACATCTGGAAGTTAAGACTGTCTTAATCAGTGTTCTTCCACATACAGGAGGTTACCATCAAACCGTTAAAACCTGTCTATGGGGTTCCCTACTTGGGGGGAACCAAAGTAATCAAATGAGAGTTGGGGAATGCAATACTGAATTTTCAAAAACACTTCACAGCTTTTCTCTGGGGATTGTCTCCAGGACCGATTTACCAGCCACCTAAGGACATTAATCACACTTTATTTTTAGCTCAACATATCATCACCCAGTTGGGTTATTCACCTTGACAGTAAAGTACTTTTGAGAATTTCTGGTAACCTATTTTTGAAAAGAAGTATTTCCAGTACTGAAGAAATTCTAAACAAGGTCACCAAGCTCTGAAGAAAATTCCCAAAGAAGAATTCTGAATATTTTGAGTGATGGTGGCAACTTTCCAGGGGAGAGAAAGCATTCATTATGGGGAGTTTGGGGGTCAGAAAAACCTGAGTTTGAATCCCAGATCCTCACTTTCTAGCTCCTGGACGTGTTATTTAAACTGTCTGGCCATTGGTCAGTCATAGTATCTACTGAGCTTGAGGTTCAGGTGAGGACTCAAAAAATCATGTGCATATATATACACATATGCACACACATATATATATATATACACAGTAACTTATTTTTATTGAAACTTCCAGTACAACTGTATTCATTTTTATATGTGAACAAAATATTTAAAATAATAATTTTGTTTTCACTTTTACTAATTTTAGTTCATGATAAATAATAACTATATTAATTTATTTAATCCTCACAATAACCCTATATGATAGGTACTATAATTAGCCTAGTTGATGTGAAAACTGAGGCACTGAAAGATTAAATAATGTGTCTGGTGCTGGAGAAGACTCTTGAGACTCACTTGGACTGCAAGGAGATCAAACCAGTCAATCCTAAAGGAAATCAGTTCTGAATATTCATTGGAAGGACTGATGCTGAAGCTCCAATACTTTGGCCAGATGTGGAGAGTCGACTCATTGTAAAAGACCCTGATGCTAGGAAAGATTGAAGGCAGGAGGAGAAGGGGGTGACAGATGATGAGATGGTTAGATAGTATCACCAACTCAATGGACATGAGTTTGAGCAAGCTCCAGGAGATGGTGATGGACAGGGAAGATTGGTGTGCTGCAGTCCATGGGATCACAAAGAGTTGGACATGGCTGAGTGACTGAACAGCTAAGGTCATAGAGCAAACCACTTGCAGAGTTACGATTTCCAAACCTGGGAATCTAGGTCCAGAGTCTCTATTCTTGGTACAACATTGTACTGTACTTATTAGAACATCAGTCATTTATTATCACATTTTATATATTTCTCAGGTATGTGTGGGTTGGAGAGTATGTGTGTGTCTGTGTGTGTGTCTGTGTGTGTATGAGTAAAGGAGGGAATCCAAGATAGTGAGATGGGTCCCCAGGCTGCATGACAGCCTCTCTTTCTGCTGTTGCTCTGGTTGTACCCACCAATCCAAATATAGAAGGGCTTTTCCTTAGGAACATTCATGGGTACAAACAAAGCCAAGGGCCAGAGCAGAAGCCCATAGACTGTCTATTCCTCGCGGCTTGAGCTGCAGTCTCTCCTGTGTTCCTTAGGACTGAAGAACACAATTTCTGAACCAACCTAGTTGCAGGTACAGGCATAGCTATTGTTCTTTATGTTGTTGTCTAGTTGCTAAGTCATATCTGACTTTTTGCGACCACATAGACTGTGACCCACCAGACTCCTCTGTCCAAGGGATTTCCCAGGCAAGAATACTGGAGTGGGTAGCCATCCCATCCAGGGGATCTTCCTGATGCAGGGATGTAACCTGTGTCTCCTGGATTGCAAGTGGGTTCTTTCAGGCTGAGCTATCAGTGAAACCCATTGTTCTTTATAGCTTGTTGTAATTTCGAACCAATTTCTCATAACACCCAGTTTTACTGATGATGATGTGGAAGAAGAAGAACTTGCCAGAGGTCACCCAGTCAGTAACCAGAGAAGGATATTTAGCCAGTTTTCTTTCTACAGTATTGCACACATCTTCCCTTTTTGGAGAAATGAAGCTGTCTCCTAATTGACTAGTTGATGCTAGCTGACTCTATTTTTGTTTTCATTTCCACCCTCTTTCCAGAAGCCAAAATGACTCTAAGAAAGGTGAAGAATGTGAGGCAGAGAGCAGCATGGCATCAAAGAGAAAGGGAAGGAGCAGCAAGGCCTGTGGCCAGGTGGCTGCTCTGGGTGGAGGCCCTGGCTGCTGACCCTGGAGGTCCCGTAAGCAGCCAAGAGACCCATTTTTTCCTACACGACTCCCATTGTTAATCTCAAGTAGACACTGACTGACTGCAGGAGCAGAGCTCCCAATGCTCTGTGCAGCAGTGATCTTAACATAGCACAGGAGAAGCACTCAGTTCTCAATTCCACGAGGTGGCTCCCCCAGTGCAGCCTAGCATTGCCCTTCCCCATGGAAAGGGGTAAACACACAATGCAGAGGAATGTTATTGAGTTTCCCAGGACACTGGGCATGTTCTCTGCCTAGCTGACTGCAGGTCAAGAACCTACACTCATTCCCAAGTTCATGGTATTGTTTCCTGATTTTTCAGCCTGAAAGTCTATCTTCCCAAGGAAGGAAAGAAAGCTAGCATTTTTGCTTAACCAAATATGTAGATTTAGAGATGGCTCCATCCTGGGCACCATGTACCTGTTAGGTGACCAAGGAACTTGTCTCTATTTAGATAAACTTAGAAAGTGTAGCCGGGAGGCTGTGTGAAAATATTCCAAGTGGAAACAGAGCTTGTTTATATAAATTTTGTCCTAGAAAAAGATCTATTGGGAAAGCAGTGGCTTGGAGCTGTAAAGTACACTTTTCTTTAACTCTGTTGATTATGTTCGAAGTTATTTTGAGTGAGTGAAGTCGCTCAGTTGTGTCTGACTCTCTGCAACACCATGGACTGTAGCCTACAACACTCCTCCATCCATGGGATTTTCCAGGCAAGAATCCTGGAGTGGGTTGCCATTTCCTTCTCCAGAGGATCTTCCTGACCCAGGGATGGAACCTGGGTCTCCCACATTGTAGGCAGATACTTTACCCTCTAAGCCACAATGTTATTTTAGTATTTTTAAATTAAACAGTGCAATTTGTTATGCTCTTATAAATTCTCTCATTTTCCAAAAATCTCATCTATTCATCTTGTCTACTTAGGTGAACTCTTTTGGGAGTATGAAAAGTCCCCTTCTTTCCCTTATTTTCTATTCATCCGTCATATAACTGTAGTAAATAATTAATTTTTGACCATCTTTCATCTGAAGCGCATTGCTCTCAGGAAACCCCTATCTTGTGTGACAGAACCCAGTTCCTCTTATTAAAGCTGAAAATTCCAGACACTGGATTTCTCCCTTACAATTCCGACATAGACATATGATCCAGCTACTACCCATCAGCTGGTGTCTTTGCAACTACGATTGTTAGGAAGGAAGGAACATACAGAACCCAGGCTGGTGGTGAGCACTGGATACTGCAGCAACTACTCCAACTCCTGGAGACAGTAGAGTCAGTGATTCAAGCGTCAGTATCCAAGAACTACTGCTGCCAGAGCTGACAGTATAAGCTGTAATGTCCAGACTCAGGGTGATGGCTCTGCTGTCTTCCCTGGATGAATCCTGCAGTGGAATTCATAGTAGCATTCCTGGCCGCACAGTCTTCAAGACTATTCTCTGGACCCCTAGAAATTCTTTGAGTTACCCAATGTCCTTTCAATAAATTCCTCTTCTTAAATTAGCTAGAGCCTATTTATGATGCTTTCAACAAAGCATCCCAAGAGATACAATGTTTAAACAAACACTCAATAAATATTTGCTAAATGACTAATTAAGAACTTCTGATATTTCTCCAAGTCCTAATGAAATTCAACACCCTCCTAAAGAAGATGTACACAAATAGGGGTGGAGAATTGGATGTAAAGTATTTATGGAACAAAGAATAGAAGAGATTTGTTAGAGCAGCAAATTGGCATTGAAGAGCAGTGGGAAATGAGGCTGTAAAACTAGGTTGGGAAGATACTATGGAGGACCTTAAAAAACCAGGCTAAAGAGTTTGGGACTTGTCTCAAGGTATGGGGGTGTCTATGCAAAATTAGAAAATTTGGAGTAATGACTATCATTTATTCCAGACTGTTTTTAGCACAATATTCCCAACATATTAGTTGTAGAATCTACATGTAGAAAATATTAACAAGGACTTCCCAGGTAGCTCCATGGTAAAAGAATCTGCCTGCAAATGTGGGAGGCGCAGGAGCCACAGGTTCAATTCCCTGGGTTGGCAAGATCCCCTGGAGGAGGAAATGGCAACCCACTCCAATATTCTTCCCTGGAAAATCCCATGGACAATGGAGCCTGGCGGGCTGTAGTCCATGGGGTCTCAGAGTCAGACATGACTGAGTATGCACATACAATAAGGAATAAGGCATCTGTAGCCATAGATGTTTGGGAACTAGTAGATCAGTTAAAATTTGGAAGGTTTCTCTACTTTCCTCAGAAGATGAATTTCTAAGAGAGACTGTTCAGTAAGCAGCACTTCTCAAACTTACTAGATATGAGTTTTACTCACCTAAACATGTCGATCTGGAGTAAAAAATGGGAATTCATTCCAGTATTCTTGCCTGGAAAATTCGATGGACAGAAGAGCCTGGTGGGCTACAGTCCAGGCGGTTGCAAAGAATCAGACACAACTGAGCATACATGAACGAAACGTGTTGATGTGAGAGAAGCCCACCCAGGGGTATTATCCGGGTTTCCAATATCAATCAAGTTACTTATTTGAAAAAAAAGTTCTGTAAATCAATCCAAATAAAGAACATCTAATTGGAATGGAAAAAAAAAAGATAAGAATTGATCATTGCTTCTTGTGGCTGCATCCTGGCTTCAGGCTGAATCTCTCTTTAGTTTTAATGTAATTGTTCCCAAGTGCTTTGTGACCTCAAGGTTGACACCCTATCACAGTGACTCTCTCAAGGGTATGTAGTCATCAGCTAATGGCTTTAATAAAGGAGAAGTTAAGCAAGGCTCTGAGCATTAACATGCCTTTTAGACTTCATTTTTTAGAACAGTTTTATGTTCATAGCAAAATTGAGGGAAAGGTGGAGAGATTTCCCATATACACTCTGTTTTCATGCCTGAAGAACCTCCTCCATTCATTGTTACAATCAGTAAACCTCCACTGACATGTTGTAATAACTCAGTGTCCATAGTTTATGTTACGGGTCACTTTGGTGTTTGAATAAATGTATAATGGCATGTATCCACTACTACAGTATCATACAGCCTGTTTTCACTGTGCTAAAAATTCTCTCTTTTGTCTATCCCTTCCACACCCTCAACCCCTGGAAAACACTGAATTTTTTACCTTCTCCATAGTTTTACCTTTTCCAGAATGCCATATAGTTGGAATCCTACAGTATGTAGCCTTTTAAGATTGGCTTCTTCCACTTCAGTTCAGTTCAGTCACTCAGTCGTGTCTGATTCTTTGCGACCCCATGAATCACAGCACGCCAGGCCTCCCTGTCCATCACCAACTCCCGGAGTTCACTCAAACTCATGTCCGAGTCGGTGATGCCATCCAGCCATCTCATCCTCTGTCGTCCCCTTCTCCTCCTGCCCCCAATCGCTCCCAGCATCAGAGTCTTTTCCAATGAGTCAACTCTTCCCATGAGGTGGCCAAAGTACTGGAGTTTCAGCTTTAGCATCATTCCTTCCAATGAACACCCAGGACTGATCTTCTTTAGAATGGACTGGTTGGATCTCCTTGCAGTCCAAGGGACTCTCAAGAGTCTTCTCCAACACCACAGTTCAAAAGCATCAATTCTTCGGCGCTCAGCTTTCTTCACAGTCCAACTCTCACATCCATACATGACCACTGGAAAAACCACAGCCTTGACTAGACGGACCTTTGTTGGCAAAGTAATGTCTCTGCTTTTGAATATACTATCTAGGTTGGTCATAACTTTCCTTCCAAGGAGTAAGCGTCTTCTAATTTCATGGCTGCAGTCACCATCTGCAGTGATTTTGGAGCCCAAAAAGATGAAGTCTGACACTGTTTCCACTGTTTCCCCATCTATTTCCCATGAAGTGATGGGACCGGATGCCACGATCTTCGTTTTCTGAATGTTGAGCTTTAAGCCAACTTTTTCACTCTCCTCTTTCACTTTCATCAAGAGGCTTTTTAGTTCCTCTTCACTTTCAGCCATAAGGGTGGTGTCATCTGCATATCTGAGTTTATTGATATTTCTCCCGGCAATCTTGATTCCAGCTTGTGCCTCTTCCAGCCCAGCGTTCCTCATGATGTACTCTGCATATAAGTTAAATAAGCAGGGTGACAATATACAGCCTTGACATACTCCTTTTCCTATTCCTCCACTTAGTAATATTCATTAAAGATTCCTCTATGTCCTTTTGTGGTTTTTTTAAATTATTTCTTTTTAGCGCTAAATTATGTTCCACAACGTTGATGTATCACAGTTTACTTATCCATTCATCTATTGAGGAACATCTTGGTTGCTTCCAAGTATTGGCAATTATGAAAAAAACTGCTGTGAACATCTGTGTGTAAGTTTTTGTATGAACACATGTTTTAAATTCCTTTGGGTACATACCAGGGAGCTCAACTGCTGGACTGTATGGTAAGAATAAGTATAGTTTTATAAGAAGTTATCAAACTGTCTTCCTAAATGGCTCTACCATTTTGCATTCCCACCAACAATGAACAAGAGTTCCTGTTTCTTCACATCCTCACCAGCATTTTGTGTTGTCAGTGTTCTGGATTTTGGCCATTCTAATAGATGTTTAGTGGTATCTTGTTTTAATTTGCATTTCCTTGATGGCATATGAATTTTGGATAACAATCCTTTATCCTTTATTTAATCCTTTGTTGTTTGCAAACATTTTTTTTTTTTCCCAGTCTATGGCTTGCTTCTCCTCCTCTTGACATTGTCTTTTGCAAGAGCCAAAGTTTTAATATTGATGGAGTCCAGCATATCAATTATTTCGTTCATGGATTGGGCCTTTGGTGTGTTATCTAAAAAATCATTGCCATACTCAAAGTCATCTAGGTTTTCTCCTCTTCTAGGAGTTTTGTAGTTTTGAGTTTTATGTTTAGGTCTGTGATCCATTCTGAGATAATTTTTATGAAGGTTGTAAGTTCTGTGTCTAGGTTTCTTTTTTTTTTTTTTAATGTGGTTGCCAGTTATTCCAGCACAATTTGTTAAAAGACTGTCTTTGTTCCATTGTTCGCCTTTGCTTCTTTGTCAAAAATCAGTTGACTATATTTATGTGGGTCTATTTCTGGGCTCTTTATTCTGTTGATTTATTTGTCTGGTATTTTGCCATTACTACACTGTCTTGGTTCTTGTGGCTTTACAGTAAAATCTGAAGTTAGGTAGTATCAGTCTTCCAATTGTATTGTTCTTCTCCAGGATTGTGTTGGCTATTCTACATCTTTTACATTTCCACATGAAATTTTGAGTCAGTTTTTCATTGTCTACAAAATAACTTGATTTTTTAAAAATTGGGATTGCATTGAATATATAGATCCAAAAATAAGAGACAGAGACACTGAGGTCTTAAGTGATTTGTCCAAGGTCATATATCTGATTCAGTACTGGAGTCAGATAAGCTGATTCTACTGGTCAGCCCTCTGAAATACACTGGCTAGTAAATGAGAAGGGACTCTTCTCTGAGTTTTGTTCTCGAAGTTTTAGGAAGTAAATCTAAAGTCTGGATTGGAGCTGGGCCAAGGAGAGAGTCAGGCCTCTGTCTTAAAACAGGAGGTCTCAGGAGCAGTGCAAAAATAACACTGGCCATTTACACCTGGCTTAGGGTATAATGCCAGCCTTCCAGAAGTATAGAAGAGTCTTTCAGGTAAAAATTTTGGATGACATATAAAATATTAGAAGTTTCCTTAGTATTTTGCATATGTGAGTCTTCATCTCCAATGATTTGGCACCTGCCATTAATACTCTTTCCCATCGTAAGTGGTAACCTCATAAGGATGGCATTTCTCTCTGCTGCTGCTAGAAATGGCCAAGGTCACATTCCAGAAAAGGATGCTTGCTTTGCGAAGCATGCCATTCCTGAAGAGAGATAGAGAATTAATGTTTGAAGACATTGTCAACTTCATTAACAACTAGCAAACCTCCCTATCTTTCTGTTGCTATAACTTTGATCCTTTCCCCAGAAAAGTGATAATAAAAAGATGAATAAGCCAACTCAATTAAAGAACAATGGTTTTATAGAGCTTAATCTTGTCTTTTCAAGACTAGTGTTTGTATTTGGGGACTGGTGGATTTTATCTGCCATCTATCAAGTGTCTATTTTTAAAACTCAATGTGATTTATTCAAATCCTGGACATTCTTTGTGCTTGACAATGCTGGGAGTTAAGGGAGATGGCAAAAAAGAAAAAAATCAGGAAGGATGTCACTTGTGGGTTTCATTTAGTTTTGTTGACACAGCTTAAGTCAAGAAACGCTTGAATTTTAGAGCCAGATGGGAAGTTAAGGGTATGTATCCAAACCACCCCTCCCTTTACCCAACTCAGGAATCCATTGTACAATAACTCTAACACATAGTTCTACAACTATGCTTGTATGTCTGCAGTGATAGAACACCTAATATTTCAGGTAGCTCAGTTTTCATTCCAATCCCAAAGAAACGCAATGCCAAAGAATGCTCAAACTACCGCACAATTGCACTCATCTCACATGCTAGTAAAGTAATGCTCAAAATTCTCCAAGCCAGGCTTCAGCAATATGGGAACCATGAACTTCCTGATGTTCAAGCTGGTTTTAGGAAAGGCAGAGGAACCAGAGATCAAATTGCCAACATCCACTGCATCCTAGAAAAAGCAAGAGAGTTCCAGAAAAACATCTATTTCTGATTTATTGACTATGCCAAAGCATTTGACTGTGTGGATCACAATAAACTGTGGAAAATTCTGAAAGAGATGGGAATACCAGACCATCTGAACTGCCTCTTGAGAAATCTGTATGCAGGTCAGGAAGCAACAGTTAGAACTGGACATGGAACAACAGACGGGTTCCAAATAGGAAAAGGAGTTCGTCAAGGCTGTATATTGTCACCCTGTTTATTTAACTTATATGCAGAGTACATCATGAGGAATGCTGGGCTGGAAGAAACACAAGCTGGAATCAAGATTGCTGGGAGAAATATCAATAACCTCAGATATGCAGATGACACCACCCTTATGGCAGAAAGTGAAGAGGAACTAAAAAGCCTCTTGATGAAAGTGAAAGTGGAGAGTGAAAAAGTTGGCTTAAAGCTCAACATTCGGAAAACGAAGATCATGGCATCTGCTCCCACCACTTCATGGGAAATAGATGGGGAAACAGTGGAAACAGTGTCAGACTTGATTTTTCTGGGCTCCAAAATCACTGCAGATGGTGACTGCAGCCATGAAATTAAAAGATGCTTACTCCTTGGAAGGAAAGTTATGACCAACCTAGATAGTATATTCAAAAGCAGAGACATTACTTTGCCAACAAAGGTCCGTCTAGTCAAGGCTATGGTTTTTCCAGTGGTCATGTATGGATGTGAGAGTTGGACTGTGAAGAAGGCTGAGCGCCGAATAATTGATGCTTTTGAACTATGGTGTTGGAGAAGACTCTTGAGAGTCCCTTGGACTGCAAGGAGATCCAACCAGCCCATTCTGGAGATCCATCCAGTCCATTCTGAAGGAGATCAGCCCTGGGATTTCTTTGGAAGGAATGATGCTAAAGCTGAAACTCCAGTACTTTGGCCACCTGATGTGAAGAGTTGACTCATTGGAAAAGACTCTGATGCTGGGAAGGATTGGGGGCAGGAGGAGAAGGGGACGACAGAGGATGAGATGGCTGGATGGCATCACTGACTCGATGGACGTGAGTCTCAGTGAACTCCGGGAGTTGGTGATGGACAGGGAGGCCTGGCGTGTTGTGATTCATGGGGTCGCAAAGAGTCGGACACGACTGAGCGACTGATCTGATCATGCCATTATTAGAACAATTCAATTGTTTAAAAAGCTATTTTCTTTTATTGAACAAATCTGACTCTGTAGTGTTCCCCCAGTGGCTCTAGTTCTGCTTGTGGAATTCAGTTCAGTTCAGTCACTCAGTCATGTCCAACTCTTTGTGACCCTATGAATCGCAGCACACCAGGCCTCCCTGTCCACCACCAACTCCCGGAGTTCACTCAAACTCATGTCCATTGAGTTGGTGATGCCATCCAGCCATCTCATCCTCTGTCGTCCCCTTTTCCTCCTGCCCCTAATCCCTCTCAGCATCAGGGTCTTTTCCAATGAGTCAACTCTTTGCATGAGGTGGCCAAAGTATTGGAGTTTCAGCTTTACATCATTCCTTCCAATGAACACCCAGGACTGATCTCCTTCAGAATGGACTGGTTGGATCTCCTTGCAGTCTAAGGGACTCTCAAGAGTCTTCTCCAACACCACAGTTCAAAAGCATCAATTCTTCGGTGCTCAGCTTTCTTTACAGTCCAACTCTCACATCCATACATGAACACTGGAAAAACCATAGCCTTGACTAGATGGACCTTTGTTGGCAGAGTAATGTCTCTGCTTTTGAATATGCTATCTAGGTTGGTCATAACTTTCCTTCCAAGGAGTAAGCATCTTTTAATTTCATGGCTGCAATCACCATCTGCAGTGATTTTGGAGCCCAGAAAAATCAAGTCTGACACTGTTTCCCCATCTATTTACCATGAAGTGATGGGACCAGACGCCATGATCTTTGTTTTCTGAATGTTGAGCTTCAAGCCAACTTTTTACTCTCCTGTTTCACTTTCATCAAGAGGCTTTTTAGTTCCTCTTCACTTTCTGCCATAAGGGTGGTGTCATCTGCACATCTGTGATTGATATTTCTCCCAGCAATCTTGATTCCAGCCTGTGACTCTTCCAGCCCAGCGTTTCTCATGATGTACTCGGCATAGAAGTTAAATAAGCAAGGTGACAATATACAGGCTTGACGTACTCCTTTTCCTATTGGGAACCAGTCTGTTGTTCCATGTCCAGTTCTAACTGTTGCTTCCTGACCTGCATATAGGTTTCTCAAGAGGCAGGTCAGATGGTCTGGTATTCCCATCTCTTTCAGAATTTTCCACAGTTTATTTGATCCACACAGTCAAAGGCTTTGGCATAGTCAATAAAGCAGAAATAGATGTTTTTCTGGAACTCTCTTCCTTTTTCCATGATCCAGAGGATGTTGGCAATTTGATCTCTGGTTCCTCTGCCTTTTCTAAAACCAGCTTCAACATCCGGAAGTTCATGGTTCACGTATTGCTGAGGCCTGGCCTGGAGAATTTTGAGCATTACTTTACTAGCATGTGAGATGAGTGCAGTTGTGTGGTAGTTTGAGCATTCTTTGGCATTGCCTTTCTTTGGGATTGGAATGAAAACTTACCTTTTCCAGTCCTGTGGCCACTGCTGAGTTTTCCAAATTTGCTGGCATATTGAGTGCAGCACTTTCACAGCATCATCTTTCAGGATTTGGAATAGCTCAACTGGAATTTCATCACCTCCACTAGCTTTGTTTGTAGTGATGCTTTCTAAGGCCCACTTGACTTCACATTCCAGGATGTCTGGCTCTAGGTGAGTGATCACACCATCGTGATTATCTGGGTCATGAAGCTCTTTGTGGTACAGTTCTTCTGTGTATTCTTGCCACCTCTTCTTAATATCTTCTGCTACCGCGCACCCAGTGTCAGGGCTGGTGGCTGAGAGGAGCTACCCCACGTCCAAGGAGCAGAGGCTGTGAGGGCGCAGGAGGGCCGAGAGGAGCTACTCCATGTTCAAGGTCAGGAGGGGCTGCCATGAGGAGATACCCCTCGTCCAAGATAAGGAGCAGTGATTGCGCTTTGCTGGAGCAGCCGTGAAAGAGATACCCTACATCCAAGGTAAGAGAAACCCAAGTAAGATGGTAGGGTTGTGACAGGGCATCAGAGACCAGACACACTGAAACCATAATCACAGAAAACTAGCCAATCTGATCACACGGACCACAGCCTTGTCTAACTCAATGAAACTAAGCCATGCCGTGTGGGGCCACCCAGGACGGGAGGGTCATGTTGGAGAAGTCTGACAGAATGTGGTCCACTGGAGAAGGGAATGGCAAACCACTTCAGTATTCTTGCCTTGAGAACCCCATGAACAGTATGAAAAGGAAAAATGATAGGATACAGAAAGGGTAACTCCCTGGGTTGGTAGGTGCCCAATATGCTACTGGAGATCAGTGGAGAAATAACTCCAGAAAGAATGAAGGGATGGAGCCAAAGCAAAAACAATACCCAGCTGTGGATGTGACTGGTGATAGAAGCAAGGTCCAATGCTGTAAAGAGCAATATTGCATAGGAACCTGGAATGTCAGGTCCATGAATCAAGGCAAATTGGAAGTGGTCAAACAGGAGATGGCAAGAGGGAACATTGACATTTTAGGAATCAGCAAACTAAAATGGACTGGAATGGGTGAATTTAACTCGGATGACCGTTATATCTACTACTGTGGGCAGGAATCCCTTAGAAGAAATGGAGTAGCCATCATGGTCAACAAAAGAGTCTGAAATGCAGTACTTGGATGCAATCTCAAAAACAACAGAATGATCTTTGTTCATTTCCAAGGCAAACCATTCAATATCACAGTAATCCAAGCCTATGCCCCAACGAGTAAGGCTGAAGAAGCTGAAGTTGAACGCTTCTATGAAGACCTACAAGACCTTTTAGAACTAACACCCAAAAAAGATGTCCTTTTCATTATAGGGGACTGGAATGCAAAAGTAGGAAGTCAAGAAACACCTGGAGTAACAGGAAAATTTGGCCTTGGAATATGGAATGAAGCAGGGCAAAGGCTAATAGAGTTTTGCCAAGAGAACGCACTGGTCATAGCAAACATCCTCTTCCAACAACACAAGAGAAGACTCTACACATGGACATCACCAGATGGTCAAAACCGAAATCAGATTGATTATATTCTTTGCAGTCAAAGATAGGGAAGCTCTATACAGTCAGCAAAAACAAGACCGGGAGCTGACTGTGGCTCAGATCATGAACTCCTTATTGCAAAATCCAGATTTAAATTGAAGAAAGTGGGGAAAACCACTAGACCATTCAGGTATGACCTAAATCAAATCCCTTATGATTATACAGTGGAAGTGAGAAATAGATTTAAGGGACTAGATCAGATAGAGAGCTTGTGGAATTAATGTGGGATAAATTCTACCCAAGAAGGGTGAACACTATAGGAGAGTAATGCTGATCATGGCTCTGGAGCCCCGTGGCCTGAGTTCAAACCCACATGCCTCCCCCTCTTCACCGAGTACTTGTGTCTCAGTGTCCTCACCTGGAAAATGTGAATTTCATCAATGCCTACCTCATAGAATGGGTATGAGGGAGAAATAAATGGGTTTCTATGTGAAAGAATTGAGAGCAATACCTGGCACTTGTTAGGCACTCTATGAATGTTAGCTACTGACAATGTTATTTTTATTATTTTGCCTTATATACCACTTCTTTTCAGAAAATAGTACTATTTAGAGTACTGTAGTGAGAGTATTCTGAGGCTTTGGTGAAGGCCATGATTGATAAGTAATGTCTGCCAAGGGTAGAAAAAGGGAAATGATGTCACATATGCCAGATATTTGTGATTTGTGATCCAGTTCTATTTTCTCATGGCAGTCCTTCAAATATCTAATGAAATAGACATTTTCCTGTCTTAGCCTCCTCTCTTCTGAGACAAAACTCCTGGTAGAAACTCTACTAATTCTGTAAGCTGCCAAGAGACGGGCCCTCAAGGCATCCTTGAAATGGCTTAAAATCAGAGCAAGGAAGAACATTGTATCTTGTTATTTATTACCTTATATTAAATGCCTCTGAATATCCAAGACTACCATAATTATTTGAAATCTCTCCCAAAGCATTGACGTTCCACTGCTGTTGGCTTGCAGCATGTTATGGAGGGAACCTTAGACTAAGGAGTTAGGGTATATTATGGACTGAATTGTGTCCCCTTAAAAATCTGTATGTTGAAGCCCTAATCTCCAGTGTGAGTGTGTTTGAAGATAGGATCTTCAAAGAGGTAATTAGGTTAACTGAAGTCTTAAAGGCAGGACCCTAATATGAAAGAACTGTATTTCCCAGTAGAATACAAATCCCCAAGAGAATCTCAGTTTTTAAAATGAGGGGAAAAATAAAAAAGAAGCAAAGACAGGTACCTCTTTCCTAAAGATCCTGAACCTTGTTTAGCATTTCGCATAGAGAATCCTGAAATCATAGGGAATTTTTGTTTAGAAAGAGCCTCCAAGGTGGCCGGTCTAACCATCCATTAAATTCAACGTTCCTAATATTTACTGGGGGCATATCAATAATAGTCATCATCATTATTATGTATATATTCCCACTGGGAGTTCTGAAAGGATTAATGGTGGCTGAAATTACAATAACATAACTCCCAAAGAATCTGCCTGCAATGTGTGAGACCCAGGTTCAACCCCTGGGTTGGAAAGGTTTCCCTGTAGAAGGGAATGGCTTCCCACTCCAGTATTCTTGCCTGGAGGATTCCATGGACAGAGGAGCCTGGTGGGCTACAGTCCATGTGGTCGCAAAGTCAGACACGACTGAGTGACTAACACTAACAGCAAATTATTTAATTATTTTCTACAATATCTCAGCTAAGTTGTCTTATAGTTTCAACAAAAGTACATCCATCATTAAATGTCTTTCCATCTGATTAGAGTCAGAACCTTAGAGTTGGAATGGTCCTTCCAAAATCATCTAGCCCATCAGTACCACTTTGAAAGTAAGGAAATTAAAGTCAAGTACAATTCAGTTGTTGTCTTGGATGCCACAGCTAGTAAAAGCAGAGTTTGAGTCCAAATTCCCAAATCCTGACTCTTGCCCAAGACCCTCTATGGGCCTCTGTTCTGTGAGGTCCACCCATCCCTGGACAGTCCCAGATCGTGTCCACACATTCTCATCCGATTGTCTCAGCTCTTGCTTTTGTAGCCATATTGACAGCATGAACCAGTCAATTTGAACAGAGCCACCCTAGGATGAATGGTTGAAAATGGGTCTATTGGTTGGAATGGGTTTTGTCTTGGACTCTATTATTAATACAAAAGATATTTTTTATTCCCTCTTTTCTGATTTTGTTATCAATCCCAGGATACTAGAAAGACCCCCTTATTTGTCAGTCTTTGCAGTCAGTAGGACTCAACCACACATTGAAGGCTGGCTTATGTTAGCGTAAGGGACAAATCTGCATCAGGAAAAGGAAAGAAGAAATGCTCCTTTATCCACTGATCAAGTCCCGAGTGACCTTTAGTCCAGAATTTAGATCTTCTGTTTCAACACACTCTCCACCTGTGTGTTTTTATATGGTACCAAATTACCTCGAATTTTAGAACTATTCAGAGACTGGTTGTTTGAGTTAACCAATTTATAAAAATACTTCTCTAAAGGAACAAATCTCATTTTCCCCTCTTCTATCCTGGTAGTCAATAACTTCCACATTCCACACCACACTTGATTTTCCTGATCCCCCATAATGGCCTAATACAAATCCAATGGGAAAAGGGATAGAAAACGGGGAAACAGAAAATACTGAGTGAAGGGGAAGAGAAAAGAGAATGGAGAATTCAGATACATTGCCAAGTTTTCTCCTGAATCCTAATCTCGGTCCTCATGCTTGGAGGGTCAGAGGAGCTTTTGTTTGTTTAAATGGCTAAAGTAAAACCCTACCCTGTTGGTTGGGAAGCTAAGCAATATTCCAGCCTGAGATGAAAGTGAGGTAAAGTAAAGGGGGGTGACAGGGTGGGGAGTTACAATGAATTAAGGAAAACACATGGTCTTCCGAAAAGGAAACAGAGTTATGAAAAGAGATGGAAAACCCAGTTCTTCCAGGATAACGCCTTTTGTTGGACCCCAGCGGGAAGCTGAGACATGAGGAAGCTGGAAGGATGTGATGGATGCCCAGGTTACCTGACAAGAGGAAAGAGGGCTGAAGGAAAGGCGAGCGGTGGGGGAGGACAAGGGGTCACGTTTTTCTTGGCATTGGAATCTCTTCAAATGAGCTATTTTTCAAAAGTTTCCAAGGAGGATCCTCTACCCGTTTCCAACCTCCATTTGGGATTTGAAACCTACAGGAAACAAAGCCCCTTCCCATGACCTCTTTCTTCCTCTCTAAATTAAATCTGAATGTGGAGGGCTGGTTACACAGTCTGGAGCCTTTTGCTGTGCCTGGGAGTGTTGCCTCTCCCTGATATAGTCTCAGAGGTGGTTCTGCTCCCAATTAGCTGTTGTTTTAGCAAGTTCACGGCAAGTTGTTTTGGTTTTTGGCAAGTTGTTTAAAGATTTGGCTTTCAAGCTCTCCCATCTGTAAAATAAGGAGTTTGGATAAGGATCATTGGTTAACTTTGGGGTTTTTTTTGAGAGGGAACATGGGGCAGACTGAAAACTCTACCACTGCTGTCCAGAAACAGTCACCTAGGCCTATTCACACATCCTTTTGCACACTACTTCGAGAATTCCTGGACCCTGCAGTGAACAGTTCTCCACTGTAGTTTTCCTTCTTGCAGGAGGATTACACTTCTTCACCCCACTGAACCCAGGCACCAGCCAATGAAGTGTGAGCAGACGTGCTGGGTAACACATCTGGGTTGAAGAATTAACAGCAGTGTTCTTTCGCCTTCTGCACTGAAGCCTATAAAGTTCCTGATGGTGGCTCCTCCATCAGGTCCAGGAATGAGGATGACAGTGGTCTAGGTGTAAAGGCCCCAATCAACCTTGACTTAATATGAGGCATGAACAAGCTTTTATTGTTCAAGCTTCTGTGGCTTTAATCTACTGAGATTTTTGGAACTGTTTGTTTTCACAGCATAATTTAACCCATCCTGGCTGATACAACTTCTGAATCGATTCACAGACCTTGGAGTTTTCTGTGGGCCCCGTGTTATCAATCCCAAATCTAAATAATATCTTAACTATTTCTATTTCTGAAAGTCAAAGAGTCTGTGAGAAAAACTTAAAAATGCAAATTCAGATTCTTAAGTCACCTGAGTTCATAGGGAGTATCTGTTTGGTCAGGAGTGTCTCATTTTGGAGTCAAGTTATCAAATCCACAATTGTGTGGATGATTGGAATGAAAGGCTCACTGGGCCCATCTTTAAAAGGCAGTGAGGTATTGACCAAGGTCTCAGGGCACATCTACCTGCAGCAGAGAACTGAGGGGTCATTCCAGCCCTTGGTGTGCTATGGACACTCTCTAGCCACTAACTCACATGCAGAAGAAAAATCAAGAAAACAAATAAAAGCATCTTCTGACAGCTTCAGATGACCAAAGAAATCAAGAAGCAGGATGTCTGCACTTTGTTTCTATTTATGGAATACAAAGTTTAAACAGAGCTCCCCATTTAGAATTCATCTGGCTATTTAAATTGCCTTCCAAGTGATTATCTGCAAGGAAGTCGGCATCATTTAAATCTTTCCCTGTAGTAAGTTTGTACTTAGAGATGTTTCACATGGGTTTAAATCGCTGATCAATTTTACCTTGTCAAAACAGAGAACCATCTGTCAAAAACAGGAAGAAGCTCATTAGTGGGAAGCAGGAGATAATACAATAGAGGGGAGAATAAACAGACTACCCTGAAACAAGGAAATGAGAGCCTATTCAGGAAGCAAGGGGGAATAGGAGAAAATGCAATGGTAGTCATAGTAGACCAAAAACAAGTGGGTCAGCTATACGGACCCTAGCAAGTGATACTGAAAAAGAAAAAAAGAAGGGAACAGGTGCAGTTTAGGAGATAAAAGATTTTAGTCTAGACAACAAAATAGGAACTTAACAATTAAGTTCTTAATTTAACAATTCAATTAAATCCCTTAATTGTTAAGGGATTTTACAATTTATATGTATAAAAAAAAGAGCCCAGTATGCCTATAAGAGTGTTGCATTGAGTGGAAGTCAGGAAGCCTAGAGTCTTGACCTAAGTCTGCTCTGGCCTTTTGATCTGAGCCTCAGTGTGCTTGTCCATAAAATGAACAGTTTGAGTTAAGAACTGTTTCTAAAACAGTATTTTAGAAAATATTGTTCAGTGACTCTTCATCATCACAATACAGAAAGTTCTAGTATATACAAAGCTTAACATAAGGATTAATGTAAGGATGGATAATTTTTTACTTGAATAAATGTCCAGAGTAGCTATTTATGAAATTTTAGAAACTAGGACACTCCTTGGAGGGGGAGGGTGACCTTTAAAATTTAGATAGAATTCATCAAATAGAGGGTTAAGAGACCAGGAGACCTGTGAGGTTTCTTCTAGCTATTTCAGACAATGTAAAGATACTTTGTTCTTGTCTTTTAAACGAGACTTTCACAATGACTGGTCCCTAATAGGTGGAATGCAACTATAAAATTGTTGATTTATGGTCCTTGTAACTAAAGGAAGATGGTACTGTCCATCTAAATAAAGAGGTAAATTGAGACAAGTTTGTATGACCAAAAATTGAATTTATTTGAGAATAACAGTTGAAATGACATTCAGAAAATGCATGCTGTGTGAGCTATGGCGGGTCCACTTAGGGTTTGGAGTGGGCTGTATTTATGTGTAAGCAGTATAAAAGGGGGGAAGTCCAGCCAGAGTCCAAGCAGTAAGTTCATTGGCTGGAAGATGAGGAGAGATTTTTGGTACATGCTCATTGGTTAGGGGATAAACATAGGTCTTCTGTAAATCAGATATTACCAGAAATCTGTCTCTCGGTTCTTTAATTCTATTCTTCTGAGGGTACATGTGTGAAAGGACCATATCCTCTGGTTCTATTTTAAATTGAAAATCCTCTCATAGTACAAAAAGAAATCCAGCCGAAACAAGGCTCTGGGCGTGATCATGTCTTACTCACAGAAACTGGTGGGTAGTAGGATCAGTATCCGCGGTCCTCCGGCCTCGGCCTCGCCGCAGAACCGGGGTGTTCGGAGGCTGGTCAGCATCAGCAGCCACCCAAGAGCAACTGAGAGCTGATTTTCTTCCCTCCGGGTAAAATTCTTCTTTCCTCTCTGGAAGATGCTATGGACCTTACTCTACATACTGGATAGAAATATGTCTGATCAGGAGTATCCTACTCTACAGGCTTCTCTGGTGGCTCAGTGGTAAAGAATCTGCCTGCCGATGCAGGACACTTGGGTTGGATCCCTGAGTGGGAAGATCCCCTCAAGGAAGAAATGGCAACCCACTACAGTATTCTTGCCTGGGAAATCCCATGGAAAGAGGAACCTCGTGGACTACAGTCCATAGGATCACGAAAGAGTCAGACACGACTTAGTAACCAAACAACAACATCCTACTTCACAGCAGTTACTTTTTTAAAAAAACAGAAGAGGAAAAATCCCTTAATGCTACCATATTTCAACGTGAGGAAACTGCAAGGTGTGAGCCTCCATTAGCCACTGATTAGAAAAAAATGTACAGCCAGGGGTGAAACTGAGTCCGTGGGACTTGTCCTTTGGAAAGGCTCTGCTAAAGGGTTAATGCTAAACAGAGAAAAGGAACTCATCTAAACCCTCAAAGCCATAGAATTGTTCCTTTAGTCCTATTTTTGGAGGTGACTCCTTTACGGCCGGACTTCAGCCAAATAGAGGCATGTGGGGTTCCTTCCGTACCTACCTTTTTGGTGTTCTCTGCAGCCAACTCTCACTCTCGGTTGATCAGCATCTCTTCAGGTAGGCCTCCCTTTCTGGGAATTCACATTGCATACTTGGTGTGTCCTAATGTTTTTTAAAATAGTAACACTTTTTAAATGTGAAAAAAATGCCAGTGATTGCCATTTAATGGTAGTTCATGGTCTGGGGCCTGATAAGTGAGTAATCGGCACAGCAGATTAACCAGTTTCCTCCATTCTAGATACCACATGTTTCCCATTTGAACATTTCTGAAGATATGTCTTATAATGATTGATGTATGGATCTAATGTGTTAGAATTTTCCCTGCCCGCCCCTGCCAAAAAACCATTGACTTGATGGGACTGGAACTAAGAGGACATAAGAGAAAGAAAATATCAAAGTGGAGTCCAAGTAATAATAAAAATGTCATTATATTACATATAACAGAAAACGCAGACTTTGGATTTTAAATGTCATTTATTTTTTCTAGATTATGCTATCATGTCATTCATAATTCAAAATGTACATTTGAGATACAGCAAAAGTCTTCCTTTGAATTCTGTCCCCCAACTGCCCAGTTCTCCTACTTGGAAGCTGTGTTGCAATTTTCTTGTATGTTCTTCCAGAGATAGTTTATATGTCAAGAAAGTTATATGTAATTATCTCCTTATTTATTCAGATGATAGAATACTATACTCACTTCCCCATTTCTTGCTTTTCTTTCTATGCAAGAATATGTCTTAGAGATTACTATGTTGCGGTACATCAAGAATTTCCAAGTTTGCCTTTACAGCTGGGTAATATTCCATTTTATAGGTGTGTAGTGATTAGTTTAGCCTCTTTCCTAAAGAGAACACCTAAGTTGTTTCTAATCCTCTGGTATTACAAACACTACTGTAGAGAATGACACTGTATTCATGTCATTATGTGCAGGTGTGAATAGGATCAATTTTAGAAGTGAAATTGGTATGTCTGAATATATGTGCATCTGTACGTTTGCGAAATACAGCCTATTTGTCCACCATCGAAATGTGCTATTTTATATTCCTGTTAGTAATATATGAGAATGCCTATTTCTCCATATCAGGTCAATAGAGTCTATTATCAAACATTTTTATCTTTGCCATTCTACTAGGTAAAAAATGGAATTGCAATGCAATTTTTAAAAATCTTAATTGAAATATGCTTTATTCATAAAGGTACATTTATCATTAGTGTACAGCTGAATAAGTCTTTGCAAATTAAGTGCATCACCTAACGAACACCCAGTTAAGAAACAGCATAGACCCTACAACCTAGAAGTCCCCTTTGTACTTTCTTCCAGTTCATGTAGTTTTTGCATTTATCTTGGGTGAAAGTAAACTTTTTAAAAACTATGCCATTTTATTTTGAAATAACTTGAAATGAGACTTAACAAAAGCATCATTTCGCGTGCTTAAACACCATTTACATTTCTTTTTCTCTGAACTGTATGTTCCTGTCTTCTGCCCATTTTTAGATTAGGCTGTTGGTGTTTTTCTCTTTGATTTGCAGATGTGATAAGGAACTTTCAGGCCACAGTAGAAAAGATGTGAGCACTATGCTGGAATTTATGAACTGTAGTTGACCCCTGAGAGTGGACATTCAGCATTCGGAACTCCAGAAAACCAGTACAGAGCGAAGCAGCTCAATACCTGATATAATTGGCCAAGGGAGGCTTCTGCCCTGGACCAGAGTCTAAGCAGCCCGTCACCTCTCTTTTGTTTAACTTGCAAGCCTGACTGCCCCCAGCCCATCCTCCCCACCCGACCCCACCCCTGCAAAAAAAAAGAAAAAAAAAAAGCCTGGAGCAAGTGGATTGTCCAGTGGGTGATTCATCCTCAAGTATCAGGCTAATGTTTTTTGGGTAACCAGTTGAAAATCCAGCCTGGTCAAGGGAAAGACCTGTTACACAGCAATATCTGAGAAGACTCTCAGGAAACATGTGGCAAGAAACCCCTTCTAGAAGAGAGGTGCCATTCATGAATGAGCGGCTGACCGGGGTGCCCACAAAGTACCCCATCGTGTGCTCTGCTGCCACAGAAAGCAACAGCGTCAGTCTTTGCCTGGATGCTTTGCTTCAGAAACAGTGTGTCCTGGGGAGGACACACACAGGAGGGGAGTTTCCCTTCAAAACAAAAGCAAGTAGGAGTTTTCTGTTGTGTTTTTTTCCCCTCTTCTTTGCCCCTGACTGGACAGTAACCTCGCACCACATGCCTTCCAGCAAACACTCATCACCCGATAAATCATGTGACCCCTTCTGTTTATTTAGAAGTGCTTGCCCGGCTGGGGCCTCTAATCCAGACCCTGATCTGTAACCAACTTCAGAGTGGTTTTCCCTGGAAAGGGAACTTCTGAAGACCAGATGAGGCTACCTATTCATTTGCACAGAGGACCTCCCCCAAGTCATTCCCGGGCTCTAGAGAGAAACAGTGAAAACATCAGACAGTTTACAAAGCTGCCCAAAAATGTCTTCCAGAGAATACCAGCCCTGTTCAGTTTCTGCACAATATGGAGTAGCTGGAGAATATCTCTTCTCAAAAGTAATATTAGGTTCCTTTTCAAAACTTTGCTTAATGCTTCAGATTCTGGAATCAACAAAATGCAAATGCAAATACTTTTGCTGAGTGCTTTGGCAAAACCTCTGACTGAGCAATTTTAACTCTGATTAAAAAAAAAAAAAAAGGCTACTTATAATGAGAGGGAGGTGGAGGCTGCTTTTGAAGAGATTAAATGCCTGGCTCTGAGTCCCAAGCAATGTATCTCTGAGTAGACCCAGGATCTTCCAAGGTCAGAATCTCCTGGGCTGAGCACAGAGGAGGTTCCCCAGGCCCTATCCCAGGCCCCAAGAATTAGAATTGCAAGAAGTTGGGCTCCAGAAATATGCTAAAAACAGACTAACAAAACAAGAAGTACAGCTGCAAAAAAAAAAAAAAACCTCTCCAGGTGGAATGTTATGCTTGTTGACATGGGACAACTCTGCTTCCAAAACACCATTTCAAAGACCTAGAAATGGCCTCACTGGCCCATGGACAGCTAAACTGTAGTGTGAAAAACTTCTGGAGGGGACAGAACCTTCACTCTGTAATCTACCTTTCCAGGTGTTTTTACCTCCTTTCAATCCACTTGCTGGCTAGGTTTTCAAGGTAAAATGGGCACTTTATTCAGTTTGAAATAAAAAAAAAGTCCTCATCCCCTAGCTTGTCCTTGGAGGGCAGAAGTCTTGTGATTGGATGAGGACGCCCTGAGAATGCATCAGTATAACACAGGTATAGCTGTGCAGATGCTGAAAGGAGTGAAGTGGGAGGAGGAAGCAAGAGACAGTGAACTGAGGCTCTTAGGCAGTTGTTCAAGTAAGCCATTACTTCACATTTCCAGATGCCATTTTAAAGCCTGTCGAGCCCTCGACCTCAGACTCAGTTTCTCACCTCTGAGGAAATGAATTAGGAACAGAAGCCACTCAGGAATCAGAGCTGCCTATTACTAAAAACCCTGGGAGTCTTGGCCAAAAGGTCACTGCAGCATTACCACTACTCAGGAGCTCCCTCTAGGCTCCTAGAGGCTGCCCCTGAATAGAGAAATCAGGGCTCTGTCAGCAGAGAAGAGGGCGGTGGCTGCTGCACAAGACATAGAGAGTTGACATCGTGGCCACAGGGATGGTACATTATCTTTGGTAGGGAGTTTCCCCCTTATGCTGCTGCTGCTGCGTCTCTCAGTCCGACTCTGTGACTCTGTGCAACCCCGCGGACTGTAGCCCACCAGGCTCCTCTGTCCATGGACTCTCTGGAGTGGATTGCCATTCCCTCCTCCAGGGGAACTTCCTGACCCAGAGATCAAACCTGAGTCTCTTAAGTCTCCTGCATTGGCAGGTGTGTTCTTTACAGCTAGCACCACTGGGTAACCCTCCTTCCTTATGGCCAAGAATAAATGTCCTGCCCTAGAGAGAAGAAGTTCATTTGATTTTAGAAAATAAGACAAAGGAACATTTCTCATCTGACTGCCTTGTTTTGTTTCATTGTCTGGAGGTAAATTCCTGCCTTGTTCTAAAGGTAGAAGTTTAATTTATCTCCTAGAATATGAGACATTTGCATAAAATCTGGGTTTGCCAGAAAGGTCCTTTCTCTGAAATTCTCCAGCAGATCCTCCCTACTCATTTTTTCCATTTGCCCCTCTGCTGCAAGAAGCATATGTTCAGCTGGGGCATACCCACATGCACTGGCATTTTTCACCAAGGTGTTTCCAGTCCTATCTAAGTGAGCTTCCCAAATCTCCAAGCTGAACATTGTTTCCTTTTTTCCTGAAGCAAATAAAGCCTGAGCAAAGAGTCCTGTGTGCTCAGCAACTTTGGTTGTTAGTTTGTCTTCCAATCTGGCCTCACTCAGGGTGCTTATCTCTTAGAAAGGGAGATTATTACCACACACACTGGGCTGGAAACCGCTTCGCTGACAGGTTTAAGAGTCTTAACAAAATAAACAGCAGAAAAGGCAAAACTGTGTGCAAAATGGCTGCATGTGGGAGGGAGGCTGTGGTGGGGGTGAACGTTGGCATTTCCTTCCGACCAACCGCTTGTCTCCCTGTATAGCGACAGCTGCTAAACTGACAAGTCCTTCACCATACCTGCTGATCTGGTTTATGATTCACGTCTTGAAAGAACCTAAGTGTGTTGGTGGTTATTCTTCCTGTTTTTCATACCCAGAAAGCAACACAAATAATAGCATCATGCCTTTGAGTTTCTCCTCATCTTTCTTTAAAGGGACCCAGTTGAAGACTCTTTTCCTTGGATTTGACAGAATCTGATCTATGACCAGTATTTGCAAGCAGCTTGAGGAGTCATTTACTTCTCTTTCTCCCTTCCTAACACCTCATAGTATAGGACTGTTGCTGCTGTTCAGTCGCTAAGTCGTGTCCGACTCTTTGCAACCCCATGGTCAGGCCTCTCTGTCTGTGGGATTTCCCCAGGCAAGCATACTGGAGTGGGTAGCCATTTCCTTCTTTAGGGATCTTCCGAACCCAGAGATCGAACCCTTGTCTCCTGCATTGCAGGCAGACTACACAGAACCACCAGGAAAGCCTATGAAAGGCTGGGATTGGGGGTGCTATAAACAATGGTTGCAAGGAATAAATGGGAAAAATATATTTAAAGCACTTAGCATAGGGCCTGGCACTTTCATAAACTGTAAATCGTAGCTATTTATGGTTATTATCATTGTCATCATCAGTTCCCCATACCAGAACATTGCAGAACATAGAGGTTTTGATAAAGGTTACTTTGAACCTCTTTTCTGAGAGGGTGGGTCTTGAATCCATGACAGTGTATTTACTTGGTTATGGGTCTCAGTCCACTTAGTTATCATAGACATGGGATGAGTCACAGATAAATTCTCGAAAAGGGGGTGTGCAGCACAGTAGGGACACCCTTTGGCCTCAGCAGCTCTGGTAAATGCAGTGTTTTCTTCCCTAATTTTGTTTTCAAAGGGGCTCATAAGGGAGCATTCAACCACAGTCACACTGTTTACTTTTTACTACCAATCCCATCCTCCCCAGCTATCACCAAAAAATATAATGAAGATAATAGACAACATTATGTTTAAAGATGGCTTTTGCTTAAAACTACTAACCCAGTGTTAGGGAAGCAGCTGAGCCAATGGAGAGACCTGTAGCCTGTCTGACACAGATTCAGATACCAGCTTGGCCACTTTCTGGCCGTGTGACCTGCTTGACATTTGGGAGCCTCAGTTTCCTCATTTATAAAATGGAGATAACAATGCTTACCTAACAAGGTTTCTGTAAAGGTTAGAAACAGTAAATGTGTCTGACTTTTTGCAACCTTATGGACCATAGCCTGCCAGGCTCCTCTGTCCATGGAATTCTCCAGGCAAGAATCCTTGAGTAGGTTGCCATGCCCTCCTCCAGGGGATCTTCCCAATCCAGTGACTGAACCTGCATCTCTTAAGTGTCCTGCATTGGCAGGCCTGTTCTTTACCTCTAGCGCCACCTGTGAAGCCCAAAGAATAAAGCATACCTACTAAAGAATTTGTTTAGTTGCTAAGTCATGTCCCACTCTTTTGCAACCCCATGTAGCTTGCCAGACTCCTCTGTCCATGGGATTTCCCAGGCAAGAATACTGGAGTGGGTTGTCATTTCCTTCTTGGGGAGATCTTCCTGACCCAGGGATCAAACTGTGTCTCCTGCACTGGCAGGCAGTTTCTTTACCACTGAGCCACCAGTGAAGCCCACTAAAGAGATTAGGTGCTCAGTAAAAATGGTAGCTGGTTCCAGGGTTCTGTTTGCTTTTCTGTCCCACCCACGTCTAAGGATAAACGACTTCTCAAAGCATATTAATAGCTATGCTTACAGTGTGCCAGGCAATCCTCTAGGCCCAACTAGTTTAGTCCTCGCAACAATACTATGAGGCAGGTGATATTATTACCCCACTTTACAGATGAGGGAAATGAGGCATAGAAAAGCTAAGTATCTTCCCTAAGACCCCATAGCTAGTAAACATCAGCAGATATTTTCTCAGTCAAAGTGATGTCTGAGTTCCAGCTCTGGGCCACTCTACTAGGATACGTCTTTTGGATGACCCACCTAGGGATGGAGGAGAGGACAGGCTACAGTCTTCCTTTCCAGAGGGCTTGCTGGATGGCCTAGGGACCTAGACCTTGCCTCTGGATGAAGTCAGAAGGGCCATACCCTCTTACAGGGACTTCCTATTGCTCTTCTTCGGACTAAGTCTAGCAAAATAAATACTATACCAATGACAGTTTTTTGTTTGTTTTTGGGGGGTTATTTTGGACATGCCATGCAGCATGTGGGATCTTGATTCCCTGACCAGGGATTGAACTGATAACCCCTGCAGCAGAAACATGGAGTCTTAACCACTGGACCACCAGGCAAGTCCTACCAATGACAGTTTTAAAACTACTTTTGGAAGTGGAAAGAAGAGTCCGCCATGGAAGTCCAGGCTTCTGCAATAAGAGCTCCCTGTCTCATTTTGGGGGGCCACGTGGCTTAGTGGAAAGCCTCTTAAAGTAAACAGTTTCTATGGATGATCAGTTTTGGCTGTGTGACTGCTCTGTGAAAGGAGATTAATAAAATTTACATCAGAACACAGAACTTGCATTGTTCTAAGAATGAAATGAGATGATGCACAGAAGGGTTCCTGAACAGTGCCAAGACTACATGGATTTTCAGTGAAGGAACATTGTATTCTGCACTTTCAGCCGTCTTGCACAACTTCTAGAACAATTTATCTTAAGAAATGATCAAGAATTTTGGACTGCCTGTCTCAAATTAACAATCTATTGGATTGCACATCAGACATTTTGCCCTATTCCTCCTGCCTTGAACCTTGGCCCTAGACCTGGTTTCTACCACCTCTGATATCTGCTGTTGGCCAAACCTCTTCCAGGAAGGCTTGGCAACCACCAACTCTTTAAACAATGCTCTCCTGCCTTCAGGGGCAACTTGGAAGAAGAAGTTGGCCCAGCAGGGGAAAAGTTTGGATGTAAAACTAGAAGCGTGGCCAGGCCTTAAGTTCTGCATCTTATGATGAGCTAGGGACACGACTGTCTCTTTACCATTTGTGGCTCAAGCACCTCATCTATAGAATGGACAGGTGGCTATATTAGAGTAGCTATCACTGAGGCCACTTCCAACCCCTCCTCAGACGAATGACCTCTTTCCCCAGTGAGGTCCCCAGCACCCTGAATTCACTGACTTGGGAGGGCCATGACTTTATGGCTCAGCATTACTAGGTTTTCTGGAGAGAGAAGCGGGAGGAAGAGAAAAGCAAAATGGCACACCAAGATAAAGCAAAATTATGAATCAGACTCTCTCCCCAGGAAAAAGAATAAATAAATCTCCTCTGGACTTCCTGTAGCAGCAAAGAAAAGCCTTTAATTTCAGAGCTAGAGTTATTTGTATATTGTCTCAATGTCCTTTCACAGAGAGCTCATCGCAAAAACAACAGCAAAGGCAAACGAAAGACAAGCTATTGTTTTGTTATATTTATATCTCTAATGTAGGAAACGGCATGAAATATTGGTAAAGAAACTCAGTAAGCCTCTGCTCCAGCGTACACAGAGGCAGCAGGGCCAGATGTTGGAGGACATGATCCCCCTGAAAGAGCAAAGGAGAAACATGTTGAATTCCACAAGGGACAGTGGTGGGTGGGAGTGGGGGGACGGGGAGTATTCACTCAGGTGCTCACGAAGCAAGCAAGAAGCTGTGTAGCAAACAGCCTTCTCTTCATCGGTGCAGATGCCACTGCCTGACAGCTGCGGGATCGTGGACATAACCGTCATCTCTCTGTCCCTCATTTTCTTCATCTATGAAATGGGGATAAATACAATGCTGCACTCACAGGGCTGTGGTGGAAATTAACCACTTAATATATGTAAATTATATAGGAATGTGCCTGGAAAGTGTTAAATACTCACTATTAGCTGCTATTCTTATTATATATAGGTCTGTGGAGGAGGTCTTCTCACAGTCTGAGAGCTATAATGATAAATACCCACCACCGTTTTAGGGAGACCATGTGGTACAGTCAAACTCGTGTTGGTTCCGCTACTGTGGAAACACGGGTGGGGATCCTGGGTCCATCTCTTTCCAGCCCTCACTCTGGGCAAAGCTGAAGAAACCATGGGTCACGGTGGGTCAAAGTATAAGGTCTCTGAGGAATATGGTCTTACTCTAGGTGTTCTGTGAATAGGGTATTGTCCTGCCCCGTAGGGCCCCTTTTAAGCCTCTTTCTCATCATTGACACTACCATCATCATCGTCACCATCATCATTGTGATCAGCCAAACAGAAGAAGAGTAAACATTTGTCATTTTCATCCTCCTAACACCTCCCCATTCAGTCTTATATTTCTCAGAGAATGACCATTAGGGTTTGAAAGGACCTGAATAAACTGATTCTTCAAAGATGTAAGAGTTTTGTTTTTTCTTTTTAGATGGAATTCATATAATATAAAATTAACTGTTTTACAGTGATCAGTTCAGTGGTATTTAGGACATTTACATGTTGTACAGCCACCACCTCTATCTAGTTCCAAAACATTTTCATCACTCCCAAAGGAGACCCTGTACCCAGTAAGTAGTCACCTCCCGTTCTTCCCTTCTCCTTGACCCCTGGCAACTACTGATCTGCTTTCTATCTCTATTAATTAACATGCCTGGATATTTCATATGAATGGAATCATACAACATATGGCTGTTTATTTCGGTCTGTCTTCACTTGTCATAAAATTTTGGCGGTTTATTCATCTTGTGGAATGTAGTTCATTTCGTTTTATGACTGAATTATATTCCATGTATGTATACACTACATTTTGTTTACTGTTTGTCACTTGATGGATATTTTGGTTCCTTTTGCCTTTGGCTACTACGAGTAGTGCTGCTGTGAGCATGGATATACAGGTATTTGTTTGAATACCTGTATTCAGTTCTTCTGGGTATATACCTGGGAATGAAATTGCTGGGTCATATGGTTACTCTATGTTTAAACTTTTGAGGAACTACCAAATTGCTTTCCATAGATGTTGTACACTTTTTACGTTCAGTAGAGAACTTTAGTTTTGAAAAATAGTTCCGGTGGTTGAAATTTTCTCTTTTCTGATCCAGATTGGCCAGTGAGGTAGAAGGACTGCCCAATGGGTTGGAGGAACAGTAGCTTTAGGGACCAGATCTCTCTGCTGCTTCTTAGTTGTAATAAGACACTAACTCTGCTCTTGGAAAAGATCATTCTACTAAATCATTAGGGAAGTGGGAGGGGGAACATGGGAGAAGACACTGAACAGGATGGACTGGAAACAAGAGGCCATTTTATAGGCCATTATGTGTAAACGGCTTTGAATCTGAATCATTTTATTGACAAAGTAACATATTATCCTTGTGTATTTATTGATGGTATTAATTGATCACAGTCTTGAGGTCTGCTGTCTGAAGTTGTATTAAAAGCAATTGAAGGGCAGCGTGTGTCAGAACCCCCTCTTGGGGGGCAGTCCTTCCAGGAGCACCTGTTGTACTGGTCAGTGGGTGGGGCAAGGAAGTTACTGTATTAGCTAGAAGAGCGGGACTTGAGGGAGAGCGTGGAGGGTCAGGACCAGGGGAGCTCCATGCTGCCATTAGATCGGAGGGGTAAGGGCAGAACGTGAACGTGAAGTCGGTCAGTCATGTCTCCCACATTGTAGGCAGACGCTTCACTGTCTGAGCCACCAGGGAAGTCCTCAAGGGCAGAGTGGAAGCCAAAGAAATAGCAAGTCATCAGGGGTCGGGATGGCAAGTTTACAATCTAATAAGGCAAAGACAAAGAATTCTGGACGAGGCATTAACTGTGATGGGGTTGGGATGTGCCAAGCTCATTCTTCTCAGGGACTTTTTTTTTTTTTATTTTATTTTTAAACTTTACATAATTGTATTAGTTTTGCCAAATATCAAAATGAATCCATCACAGGTATACATGTGCTCCCCATCCTGAACCCTCCTCCCTCCTCCCTCCCCATAACATCCCTCTGGGTCGTCCCAGTGCACCAGCCCCAAGCATCCAGTATTTTCATTGAGTTTGGGAACAGAGTCAGAGACAGAATCTGGGCAGGCAGTGAACAGCCATTCTCCACAGGTTCCTGTGAGAACATATTAAACAAGTGTGGTGGCTCAGACAGTAAAGAATTCTCCCGCAATGCAGGAGACGCAGGTTTGATCCCTGGGTCGGGAAGATCCCCTAGAGGAGGAAATGGCAACCCACTCCTATATTCTTGCCTTGAAAATCCCATGGACAGAAGAGCCTGGTGGGCTACAATCCATGGGAATGCAAAGAGTCAGACACGACTGAGTGACTGACACACACACAGGGAATGAATGAACTTTATCCAGATGTCTGCAAAGATACTGATCTCGAGAATAAATTATAAAACTTGTGACCCAGCAAATGCAGAATCTCCTCTCTCTGAAAATAGTCACCATAATTCATATACTTGTCTATGTTGTCCCAAACCGTATCAGGAATTACTGGATTTCAAACAGATCCTCAATTTATTCCTATGAAGGAGCTACTTATTTCTCAGTTTGCTGAAGCACTGTAGTAACAATGTCCCATAGTGGGTAGTCAGGTATAAAAAATCCTAGAAGTTCATTTCGGACCAAAAGTAGCTACTGCTGTCACATCTTTCTCTGCTAGGAACTCCACCAGAACCACAGGGTATGGGAAATCTTGTGGGGGTGTGGGGGGATTGGAAAGGTCCCAGGAGCCGACTGGGGATTCTTTGGGATAACTTGAGGGCAGTCCCTGATAGGTTACGGAAGTCTTACTCAACGGGGTTAATATACTTAGGTCTCCAAACAGCCACAGAGCACAAGGGATCTTTCCTGCAACTTTCTTTGTTCCCAAGTCAAGAAGCAACTCTGTTCCTTGGAGTAGAGCCATGTTTATAGAGGAGTCTACTCAGAGACCTTGTGCTCTTAGGCATACCTCATCCCACTCTCCAAAGTGCTTCTCTGTAGGTGCTAAACTGGAGGAAATTTCCTCTGGAGACCGCACCAGAACCGCATAGCTCTGTTAATGGCAGCATATTGAGTAGGACAGGTCTGGAGAGGGGATCCTGGCATCCAGGATCAAGAGATGTGGGCTCCTTGGAACCCTCTGGAGTCAGTGAGCTCACCATAGATAGTGTCTCCTGTACCAGGGCATAGTAACAGCTGAAGATTTGACCCCCTTTCACCCTTTCTTCCTTCTGTGGGAGCTGTGTGCAACTTGGAAAGTAGATCAAGGACATCCTGGCTCCCAGCTGACTGCCCCACCTGCAGCCTGGAGGCCACGCCCCTCCCCAGCCAGCAGGCAGAGGTCCCCAAGTTCACAGAGCTGGTGCTCCTTCGCCTGGATTTCTGCTGTCTCATGGACTGCCCTTTCCAGACCATTTCCTCCATAGGCAGCTCTTTCCAGGGCTCCCTCAAGACTCAAATCCAAGTGTCGGAGTGAAAAAGTGAAGGCATACATCTTAGAGCAGCAGGGACCAGCTGCTGGGTCAACTCCCCTGAAAACAGGGCTTCCTGGGGAGCGCCTGGACCATCTCAGAATCCGCCATCTGATTTCCTGCCAGTGTTGCTAATTGTCTTTTTTTTTTTTTTTTTTAAGATAACATGAAAATAAGATGTTGTCATGTGATAGAAAGGGATGGGGTGGAAGGGGGAGAGAAGTTAACTAGGAAGGTTCTCCCTGTGGCCAGGGAAGTTAGGGGGTAAATTTTAGGAACTCCCTGAAAGCTTTTTATTGTATTTACCAGGCCACCCTGCCAAGGGGAGATGAGAAGTCTTTGCGCCTGATGCACGATTCAAAGCCCGGGTGCTTAATAGGGTGACACAAATGTCTGTGTTTCTTTTTGCTTTTGACCAAAAGCCGTAGGGAGGGGCGCCCCTGGGGACAGTAGGAGAGAGGCTTGCCAATGGGTTCAGTCGCCACCAAACTTGTTCCCAGCCCGGGGGCCCAGTCTACGGGGCCGGAAGGGCCTTGGGCTGCAGCCGAGCAGCCGAGGGGCGGGGAGGGGTGGGAGAGGGCACCGGGACGGTTCCCTTCCCTTCCCGCCCCGCCCGGCTGGGAGAGATACGGAGCCCGAGATTTGCTAGCGTGGGCTCGGCTTGAATCACGCCTTGTGATGCTTTTGCCAAATGAAACTGTGTGTTGGGGTGAGGGGGTGGGGGTGGTGTCCGGCGATTCCCTGCCTCCCTCTCCTTTCCATCCCCCTTCGCCGCTCTTCTCGGCCAGGGAACGGCGCTCGGCAGAGGTCAGCTGGCTGCCTTTGTGGCCGCTTCCCAGGAAGGAAGAAGCGTTGTCTGCAGATCAGTTTATCAGCTGGCTTTCCTGTGCCGAGCGCCGCCGTTTTCCGGGGACAGCCGCCACCCCCGTGATTCCCAGCCGGGGCTGCCGGTGGTGCGTGAGAGCCGGATAAATAGGCCATTGTGAGGCCGCTCAGAATCCAGGTTCCTTATCAAATTATCCACCAGCGAGAAAGACATTCCGCCCCTACTGGCTGTCATCTCGGCTTCTCTTTTCTGTCTCTGCAATTATAGCCATTTGAGTTTCTGTTGTTTTCGGTGTGGGGTTCCCCCCTCCAGTTTTGAAGCGACTGTATCCAGAAAGCAGTTTACTTGTGCATACTGTGGGAGGCAGGACTCGGGGGCGTGGCTCCTAAGAGCGTTTTCTCTGGGGTTGGGTGTACAGCCTCAGCTTAGATTCTTTGGCTTTCCTCTGTGTCCTTTCTACTTCCTCCCCGCCCCAGCCCCCACCCAACCCCCGAGCAGCCACATCATTCAGCACCAACTGCAAGTCCCAGGGAGACGGTTCTGTAAGGCTTTAGATCCAACGGGGGTTTTCTTCTTGTTGTTTTGGAGTTTTGTGAATATTATTTATTTTTATTCTTAGATAGCCTTGAACTGCTTTATGGACACTAAAGATTTGAAGGAGAAAAAACACTATGAAACTGGTTATCCGGTGGAGGCTAGGAGGAAGTACGATAGTCTGAGGAAGGCTAATGCTGAGGTGGTGGTGGTGTCTGCCTTCTGGTTTAATGCTGCAGCAGCAGGCCTGACAGTAGTCGGGCTGGATTGGAGATCCCCAGTTCTTGACTTACTAAATAGTCCTAAGCCACCAGAGCTGGTTTTAGGGCCTCTGACTCTTGTGGTTGCACAGTCTCTTGCTCAGAGAGGAACCCATGCTTGGTTAGTGTTCTGCTGTTATCATCCTAAAAAGCTTAATTTTTGAAAAGGACTCTGCCTTTCCGCTTTCCACTAGGATTTATAAATTATGTGGCTAATCCTGTGGGTAGGAGCATAAGTTCATTTCAATAAGCTTGAATAATGGTTTGAATAAATTCCCATTTGAGGGAAAATGCTGGAGATGATTCTCTTAGTTTTCAAAATATCTACTGCAATGGTTCTGATGGATTAGAGAACATTCTACAAAGTAAATTGAGGTCTCTGGCATTGTGGCATCTGCAGCGAGCTGTGCCTGCCCACTGCCAGCACAAGAAAATGCATCCAGGCGAGACTTGCTTCTCTCTGCCTGCTCACAGTTCTTACTTTGCTGCTGCTGCTGCTAAGTCGATTCAGTCGTGTCCGACTCTGTTCGACCCCATAGACGTCTGGCAGCCCACCAGGCTCCCCCGTCCCTGGGATTCTCCAGGCAAGAACACTGGAGTGGGGTGCCATTGCCTTCTCCGGTTCTTACTTTAAGAAACTTAAAATGTACACTTCTCAGACACCTAGTGATTTCCATGGCAACCCACTCCAGTACTCTTGCCTGGAAAATCCCATGGATGGAGGAGCCTGGTAGGCTGCAGTCCATGGGGTCGCTAGGAGTCGGGTACGACTGAGCGACTTCACTTTGATTTTTCACTTTCATGCATTGGAGAAGGAAATGGCAACCCACTCCAGTGTTCTTGCCTGGAGAATCCCAGGGACGGGGGAGCCTGGTGGTCTGCCATCTATGGGGTCGCACAGAGTCGGACACGACTGAAGTGACTTAGCAGTTAGCAGTGGCAGTGATTTCCATGATAAGTCGCTCTTTTGTGGGGTTATCACTTCTCTTTCCTTTCATCCACTCTGAAATGCCTGTCTTCCACATCTGGAGGTCAAAGCAGCATTGAAAATGGACTCATCCTATCAGAAGTCTCCCACAGTTTTAGAGACTGTGTTTAACATTTTTAATACCTAAACAACTTTTGGGAAAATACTCTGAATCTGGGACTTGGCCCTCCTGAGAGACTGGGTGGGGTGTGTGGGGGTGGGGGAGGGGGGAGAGTGGGAAAATTCATAATAAATAAACAAAATGCTGTTTTTCTAGAAATAATGTGTATAAGAAACAATTGTCTTGGCTTAATGATTTAAATATTCCCTTCCAGAGCATACTCAATCATTTGCTTACACCTCGTTAATTTATGACTTTATTTTTCATTCAGTAAACAAAGATTCTATAAGACTGGTACTAGGAAACATTGTGATTCAACAGTGAAAGAGAAGGGCATTCAGAATAGTGACTCTATAAACAAGTAACACCTCTGTTTATGAGTGTTACAGGTGCTAAGATAGGAATATGTATCAGGATACTTTAGGGCCACAAAGAAGTTATTAGAATCAATTCCATTTGCTCACCATTCGTGAGTATATTTTTCTTCGCAAACCTTAATATTATTACTATTGTTAATAAACAACAAAGAATTGACATGTGTTAAGCGCTATACAAGCACTTTCTCAGTTGTCTCAAAATATGATGAATTAGTTCCATTTAGAAAACCCATTGTATAGAACTAAGGCTGAGACATGAAATAAAATGTTCAAGGCCACATAGCTCCTAAGAAGTAGAGTCAGAATTGGCTATAGCTCATCTCCTCCAAAGTTTGTGCCTTTTCAAGGAAGGCTATGCTGCCTCTAACACACAGCCGTAGCATCGTGTGCAATCACAATTTATACAGAGTGAAAACCACAAAATACACTGAGACAACCATCTCCAAAAGGGACGGCTTTGTTCTCTCCTTACCAGTAAGATCATGCTTTTTAATTGCCTCAGGTATTTATGAGTGCCAGTGCTGTAAGTGGCTCCCACGAAATGAGACTAAATTCCTAAATGTAGGATGGGTGCAGAGCAGTTTGCCATTCCTTTGTTGTTGAGTCACTCAGTTGTGTCTGACTCAGCAACACAGTTGAGACAGGACTGTAGCCCACCAAGGGACTTCCCAAGCAAGAATACTGGAGTGAGTTGCCATTTCTTCTTCAGGGCATCTTCTCAACTCAAGGATCGAACGTGAGCCTCCTGCATTGGCAGGCAGATTCTTTCCTGCTGAGGCTCAGGGAAGCCCCATTGGATCCAGGCATGGAATGCTACCGTGGGTTTCCCTGGTGGCTCAGCAGGAAAGAATCCGCCTGCCAACGCAGGAGACGCAGACTTGATCCCCAGGTCAGGAAGAATCCCCCATAGAAGAAATGGCAACTCACTCTAGTATTCTTGCCTGGGAAATCCCAGGGACAGGTAGGGTCTGGCAGGCTAAAGTCCATGAGGTCTCAAAGAGTCAGACACAACTTAATGACTAAACAACAATAGCCATTCCCTTGGGAGGGGATTTTGTGGGTATTCAGGAATCTGGTGAATTCCACCATAATGGAAGATCAAATCTCCGTGTCTATACCTTAGTGATCAGTTCTAGAATTTTCATGTCAGATGTGCAGGAAGCCAGCATTTGAGGCTCATTTCCAGAAATCCCTTTATGCTGGTTGGCTCTAGTGGCTCCATCAGAACCACCTGAGTTTGGGACTTTACAGACTTCCTGGTCTTACACACCACACTGCAGCAAGGAGAGGGTGGCAGAGGCTGGCGGTTTAGGGTCAGAATGGGGCTGAGGGTGGAGCAGAGCTGAAGACGTGGCCAGGATAAGGTCACGGAGAGTCAGAGTGAATGCTAGAAATAGAATTCAGGTCTAACACCTTCCCGTCTGCAGGGAACGGCCTCCAGGTAACCTGAAACAGGGTTAGCTTGGGGCAAAGCAAAGCAAAATTGAGATTTTTTTCTTTCTTTCTTCCTTTCTTTTCTACTGGACTCTAAAGACAGACTCCTTGGCTGGGCGATAAATGTTTTCACTGGGGAGAGGCCCTGTGTGGCTAAATTCAGTTCCTCCCACCCTGAGATAGTCCCTTGGTCTAACCTTGACCTGAATGTTTAACAAAGCTGTGAAATGGAAGGCAAGACTAGAAAAGACCAGCAAACAGAGAAAGAAAAGAATCATTCATTGTAACACTGTGAAGAGCTCAGGTATTTGATTGCCAGACTCTCCATTCTTGCTTGGGCCCAGTTTATGTTTGGACTTTCTAAAAAGAGTATTATTATTATTATTTGAGTAAAAAACATAAATGATCATTCCAGTGGAATCTGGTGACATTTTTTATTCTACATAGCTGGTGAATATTGACCTCTAGTTAACTGGAAAGCCTTATATTTGGAAAGACATCAACAAAGTAAGTTGTGTAAACAAAATCCCTACATATATAAAAACAATTGTTTGGGAAACAATATGACAACTTTATACTACCTGTCTTGGAATGGCCAGGTAACCAGGGAAACTGTGTGGAGGGTATCTTTGTTCTTTAATTCATTCTTTGTCAGGCAGTGAATAGCTGTGGTTTTTTGTGCTGTGAGAAAAAAAGACAAGCTTGTCTGTCCTCAGTGTGTGAAGCCTGTGCTTAATCACTTAGTCTTGTCTGACTCTTTGCGACCCCATGGACTGTAGACCACCAGGCTCCTCTGTCCATGGGGATTCTACAGGCAGGAATACTGGAGTGGGTTACCATGCCCTCCTCCAGGGGATCTTCCCAATCCAGGAGTCGAACCCAGATCTCCTGCATTGCAGGCGGATTCTTTACCAGCTGAGCTACCAGGGAAGACTTATGATGCCCCAGGAAGATCAAAAAGGAAAAGTACATGAACTTGAGATTCAGATGTATCGGGGGCTACATGATGGACTGATGGGGCTAGGAGCATAAGCTCCCTCCTTGAGCTTCTTTGCTTTAGGAGGAGATAGTCAGCAAGGGTGAAGTTTGTATTCAGTACTGGGGGCTTCTTGGAGGTAAAAATGAAGTGATAGTCGCTCAGTTGTGTCCAACTATTTGTGACCCATGGAATTCTTCAGGCCAGAATACTGGAGTGGGTAGCCTTTCCCTTCTCCAGGGATCTTCCCAACCCAGGAATCGAACCCAGGTCTCCCGCATTGCAGGTGGATTCTTTATCAACTGAGCTACAAGGGACACCCAAGAATACTGGAGTGGGTAGCCTATCTCTTTTCCAGCAGATCTTCCTGACCCAGGAATCGAACAGGGGTCTCCTGAATTGCAGGCAGATTCTTCTTTACCAACTGAGCTATCAGGGGAAGTGAGGGAGGGATAAAGAGGTCAAGCCAATGACTATTCTCCAGGCTCACTGCCTGGGGTGGGGATGAGTCCTTCAGGAAGAGGGCTTGTCAGCTTCAAATAAATGTGGAGGGAAGCCCTGCTCTCTAGTCCTGCCTGGATCACAGTGAGAGCAGCTCATCTGTCAGGAGAGGTCACAGACTGGCAGTGCTTCCTAGGTGATGGCCCCCAGGGTGAGGATCTCAGTATTGTCCATGGGAGCAGGTAGCAGCAGTGGAGGCAGTGGTGAGCAACTCTTTGATGGAGATCTAGAGCAGCAGAATAGAGGACAGTGAGCCCATGTGGGACACTGTTTATTGACTTACCACTGGAAGAGACTTGAAAGTGATTGGAAGCAGAAGTGCCTATTCATTGTGATCACTGCAGTGAAATTACATTGTGATCATGCTGTATCCACACGCTGGTGAGGCCCAGTGAAGAACTGAATACAGAAGACTAATTCCAAGCAATGCCAGAGAAACCAGGGTGCGCTCTGCCGGTCCCTTCAAATTCAGAGTTTATGATTTTATAAAATAAGGACTATGAAAAAAATCACAAGGGAAAATCAGAGAAGAATTTATTCAAGGTGTGTATCAGACATCAATTTGATTATGCCCCTCTCCACAGCCTCTCTGATTTTTGTCGACTCTTTCAGGCTTGCCTGACTCTGGCTCCAAAGTTATATATTTTACCACAATGAAAACAAATAGAAGCATAGATAAAATTTCTCAATAATGACCAATAGTCTGAAAATTGGTCTGAAACCAAAACAACTTTATTGTCACAGAACTCTTAAAAATGTTTGTAGTCTTTCTTTATATGAGGAATTGTGAACATAGATTTTATTTTCTTGAGTGTTAACATTACCTGGAGGTTATGAAAAGTGTTCTTGGTATTAGCAGCACAGCAATGGTAATGTACTTCACACACTGAACTGTGTACTTAAAAATGGGTAAGCTTTTAGGTTTTAATGTTATATATATTTTACTATGGGCTTCCCAGGTGGTTCAGTGATAAAGAATCTGCCAGTCAATGGCAGGAGATGCAGATGTGGGTTCGATCTTAGAGTCAGAAAGATTTCCCTGGAGGAGGAAGTGGCAACCCAACTCCAGTATTCTTGCTTGGGAAATCCCATGGACAGAGGAGACTGGTAGGCTACAGTCCATAGAGTCACGAAGAGGTGGACACGACTCAACGTCTGAGCATGCACTCACATATTTTACTACAATCACAAAAGAAAGGGGAAAGGGGGCCTTTGGAGGCTTAGAAATTTCTCAACTGAAAAAGGACACCTAAATGTACCCAGGGATTTGGTAACTATATGCATTTTGGGAAGCCAAGAACACCTCTCTGTTCTTGCCCTTTATTACATGATGAAGCATGTTTGCAGCTTCCATATTTTTCATGGAGAATTAGAAAGGTGCTTTGTTACCCTTCACCACTGACATCCAAGGTCCTACCTTCTAGGATTTCTGATTGACAGCACTTCTCAATCCTTATGCACCAGGTGGTCCTCAAGACTAGTTCTCATCAGAGTGAACAGGCTTCACCTGAGAACATGGCACCTTTTCCACGTGCTCTCTCTGCTCTTCTGCAAATGAAGAGGCTTGGAAAGAATGAGAAGAAGGTGGGACATTGTATAAGAAGAATGAGCCTGGATCCCCCAGTGACTGCATGGAACAGAGTTTTACTGCAGCCTTGCATGGGACTAGGGCAGGAGTGAGAATTAATTTATGCTGCATTAAGCCGCTGGAATTTTACTCTTGTCAAGGAGTTAGCCTCCTCTGACTAACACAACCATAAAAGGTATTACAGACACAGGATGTATATTGATGCACCTGTAAGCTGAGGAAAGGTCAGGGTAAGCAGGGGAAATGGAGATTACCTGTTTAATGATTCTCAGGTGTAAGCGTTTCACGTTGCTCATTAATCATGTGGCAAATATGTTTAAATAAACATAGACAGGCAATTCCTGTTCAACAAATATCTCAAGGGAAAGGGGTTTTGTTGAGGCTTGGACCAGAATGTTAATACCTCCTTTTGGGCTCAGCATAGCAATTGTGAGAGAAATCAAAGGAAAAGATTTCCCAGGGAAAGATGAAAATACAGCTTGAGAGGAGAGGATCAGGAGCCCCCAGTATAAGAGTTGGTTTCAGAGTTCCTATTCTTTCAAGTCTAGGAGATTTAAGATATTTTTCTAAAATGAAGATTAATGCTGACACCAGACAATGGAAATTAAGGCCCCTTGACCCTAAGGAGTTCCCCAAGCAGTGGTTTAGCTGTATTTTTCAAGTATACCTGGGTTGAAGATCAGCCTACTGCCCCATCACCAAGAATCAGAGGATTAAGGGCTGTGGTATTTTAAACATTTCACATATCTTTGGTTCTCCCTAAGAAGTACTTTGAGAACATATAACCAAAACTAGGGGCTTCCCTGGTAGCACAGCTGGTAAAGAATCCATCTGCAATGCAGGAGACCCCAGTTCAATTCCTGAGTTGGGAAGGTCCCCTGGAGAAGGGCTAGGCTACCCACTTTCTTGGGCTTCCCTGGTGGCTCAGATGGTAAAGAATCTGCCTGCAATGCAGGAGACCTGGGTTTGATCCCTGGGTTGGGAAGATCCCCTGGAAGAGGGTGTGGCAACCCACTCCAATTTTCTCACCCAGAGAATCCCCATGGACAGAGAAGCCTGGCAATCTACAGTCCATGGGGTCGCAAAGAGTCGGACACAACCGAGCATCTAAGAACAGCACAACCAAAACTAGATGAAGACCAATGCTAACGTACCACATGTTTATCTCCTCCATTTCTTGTCTTCTGTAGTGTTTTCTTCAGTGTGGTTACATTTTAAAGTTATAAGCCAGAGCTACCACTGAATGGTAATCATGATCGCAAGCTGCTGTTTTTCGGAATTGTAATCTCTGTAAGCAATGATCCAATGTTACATTAAGAAATGCTGCTGGAGTGAGGGTTGGGAACAGATGCTGCTACAGATCTGAACACAAGGCAAAGACTGTTTACACTCCTTCCCTGTCCCCTCCCATCTCATCAGGAGCAGGACCCTTCTTTTCCAAGTAGAAGGAACTCATGCCCCATCAATATTGGTGTTTGGTGGGGAACTCTGATAAGAGAATCTGTGCCTATCTGGGGACTGGAGAGTGTCAGTGCCTTGGTTCCAACAAGCTGCCTTCCTATAGTCAGCCCAGAGGAAGAGCAGAACCCACCCGGCACACTCCTTCTTGGCTCACAAGCCCCCCTTTCAAGTGACTTCCAGAAACACTTCCTTAATTCATTTAACTCTTGGGAAAAAAAGAAAACGTAGACAGTAGGTTCTAGCGATGATAGTTTCAATCCAAAACAAAGAGGCTGTGTGTCAGACCGTGGGAGGCAGAGATGCTGATGCCTAGAGGTTGCTCCTGGGCTGCGGAACGGAGGCCGAGCCAGCTTCCCCTGTCTTGTCACTTGGGTTTCCCCACTTGTCAAGAGGAGCAAGCCGCACTCTTCTCCTGACCTCCCCCTTACTTTCCCTTCTGACGAATCCCAGCCCACATCAGGGCAGACAAGTGGGCAGGCCCTGTGGGTCAGAGTTGGGTGAGTCAGGTATCTGAGTGACCTGACTCTAGGAAATATGAGGGTGGTGCAGAGGGAGGGAGCGGAAGTCTCAGGAGTGTCCCGCCAGTGCAGGGTGCAGTGAACCGTGATAAAGTAGAAATACTGAAGCAGGGAGACCACTGAGTGCCGTGCAGCGTGAAAGACCCAAGCAATGGACCTGGAGTCTCCCATCAACTGGCTCTGTGATCTTCTCCTCCTTGAGTTTTTGTTTCCTGAAGACTGGACAAGCGCCATTTAAACTCGGCTGTTTGATAATTCCTTGTGAGCTAATTTTGAGCCCTTTGCTGTGTATGGGTCTCATTCTGCCCATGTCTCACGGTCATGTGTTCCCTGGCCCTACAGAAGTCAGCAGGGAAGCTCATGTGTGGCTGTTGCAATAGAATCTGCTTTTAGATGCTATTATTTTTCAAGCATATTAAATGAATATTTTGTCTACTGTTTTTCAGTTGTTTTAGCCTAAAAGTATATGCTGTGGAGTTGCACTTAGCCTAGGACATGGCCTGTAGTATGGATGGAAAGATGAACTCCATAAAAATGATAAGATCTCCTGAAATTATACACTGGTGTACGTATAGATTTATATGTGTGCATATATACAAGTGACGCTAGTGGTAAAGAATATACCTGCCAGTGCAGGAGACTCAAAGGACACAGGTTCGATTCCTGAGTCGGGAAGATCCCCTTGAGGAGGGCATGGCAACCCATTCCAGGGTTCTTGCCTGGAGAATCCCATGGACAGAGGAGCCTGGCAGGCTACAATCCAGGGGTTGCAAAGAGTTGGACACGACTGAAGTGACTGAGCACGCACACGTACAAGGACTCACATGCATATATGTATATGTGTGTGTTTGTGTGAAACTGGGTTTAAATAACAAACCACTTTTTTTTTTTCTACAAGTTCCTGTGTGTTTTTCTCTGTGATTTCATTACAATTTTGTTATGTTCTATTTATCTCCATTACTTTATGGCCTCATTGCCATCCCTGTCTGTATCGCTGCTCAAAGCAGAATTTTAAGAACACCTTAAGGTGTTTTTAAATGAAGCCAGTAGACAGCTTTAGCCGACACCTCCAGCGTGGCAGGGTGACACAAGCCAACACAAACAGGGAGTGGGAGGTTTGCTGACAGCTCTGGGCACGGAGACCTCAGGACTGGTTTGGTGAGGCAGACTCAGAATCAAGCAGTGACTCGTGGAGAAGCCAGGGAGGGCTTAATCGTGTTGTCTCTTGTACCAGCTCCCTGCACAAGGAGAGGAAATTCTAGAAGAGGCTGAGCCCTCTTTTAGTCAACGCAGGAGAAGAGACAGGCACGACCAGCCCAGCTGGGGCAGGAACGTCGGTACACAGATGCTAACTCAGCGCCTCCTGTGTGAGGTCTCAGGCCGTGCTGGGTCCACCTTTCTTCTTTTGTGTTGGGTGTCTGGGAGCTGTAACTAAAACTCCGACATTGTCCTGTGTGCTAGTTATGATATAGACTGGGCCACTGTGATTTCAAGGTTCCCAAACAAAGAGGCTTCAGTAAGAAAAGAGTGGTTCTTTCTAATACATAAGCTCTGGTATCCTGTCCAGAGTCGGCTGGTACCTTGGGGACCCTGCTTGTAAAGTGTCTTGCTCCACTAAATGTTCTTCACTTATCCTATTAAAAAATGAAGCTATTCCACAGCCATACAGTAAGCCGTGGAAAAATAAAGGAAATAGAGACAATCAAGTACTCATTGCAGGGGGTGTTGGCAATATGGTATAGAGGTTACATGAAGCTTTATCATACTCATTATCATTGTTTCCTCTGCAACTTCCTAGACTGTGAGCTTGGCCAAGTTACTTCTCTGTGCCTAATTTATAAAAAGATGATAATAGTGTCCACTTTGCAGTTTGTTGTAGGCTTGCCTGTATTCATGAGTTAATACATGCAAAGTTCTTAGAACAGTGCCTAGACCACAGTTAGAGCCCAATAGTGGATACTGTTGATACCCTACCTTCATAAACTTCAGATGAATATTTATTGCAAGCATTTGTGACTCTGTCTCTAGCCTCCCCCCGGCCTCTCAGGCTGTGTTCTGCTACATGCAGGGCAGATCATAAGTGCTGAGAATGTAAAAGATAACCAGTTGTTCTCAACCAGGAGGCTGAGCTGTCTTCGACAGCTTTCTTGTCTCTTGAGAGACGGTCCTGAGATGTGTTCTCTATGGTTCCACAGACCTCCATCCCCAGGTTGATGGAGCCCTGGTTTCCCACATTAGAAACCAGCTCATTGACATATTCTGTATTGCTTCCTTGCTTCCCATGGTTCATCTCCCCACCCTCCTGGTCTTCCTGGCGTGACCACCCAAATTAACTACTTGCATTCAGGATCAGCCTCTGGGATATGCCCCCTAAGACACATTCCTCTTACTACACACTTTTGTCCAACCATGATGATCTTAGGATGCACTCTGATCCTAACAGCCCTAGCTTTTCCCTTTTCATGCACCTCTAGCTCCTGATGCTCCTTTTCTCACTTTAACATCACTTTAACCAGGATGAGACAAATGCAGATTCCACATTCCTCAAACCTCCTCCCATGCCCTCCACCCCCCACACCAAGGTATATACTAAATTCCATGAAAACCACAAAGGAAGTGGAATATTATGGCAAAGAATAGTCAATGTCTTTGGGGCTTGCCGCCCTGCCTAACTTCCTGCAGATTTTTTCTGATTTCTCTTGGGGACTGCACATATGGCATATTGCTTAGAATTGTGCCTGGGTTGTGACTGCATTAAATCTGAAACATGGGGAAGGACCCAGGTACACAGCTCTACATCCTGTTGTGAAGGATAAGCATTCTCTGCATTTCCTCCCTGGGGCAGGGAGAAGATGGAAGTGTTTTTCATGAAGACAGGAAATACCTTCACTACTACTTGGTGAGCGAGATGGAATTATCCTAAAAGAGCAGGTCCATGGGGTGAGGAGAAAAGATATGTGGGCTGGATTGTTAATGAAATGATTAAACAATAATGCTCTCTGTGGCCACACCCTACTATTTTACACAATGGGGAAAAAAACAACTTGGCAAAATAAAATCAATGTTGGCTTCTTTAAAATATGCAACCATTTCACTGTTACACGTGTGCAAGTCCCAGTGCCGAGAAACCCAAAGATAATACAGGTAGTCCTCAAATGGCAACCCACTCCAGTACTCTTGCCTGGAAAATCCCATGGACGGAGGATTCCTGGTAGGTTACGGCTCATGGGTCGCAAGGAGTTGGACACAACTGAGCAATTGAACTGATATCAAAGTTTAAATGAGATAGCAGATAAACGCACAAAAATCTTTCTAAGTTATTAAAGGAAAGGTGCCCAAGTTTTAAATGCTCTTTTCCTAATATCTCAAATAAAAAGTTTTATTTCTTTTAGTTATTTATGAGTTCCCATTTTTACTTTAAATATTTCACAAGAGTTAAAAACCTTCAATATAATGAGTGCTTTTTCACTCACAGATTTTAATGTCTATCTCAGTTAAGAAAAGGCGGAGGAGGGGAGGCTCATTGTTTTGCCAGGTTGATACGGAAAACCTAACACTCATCCAGCATTCTTTGGGAAAGGAAGTGGAAGTCTCCTGTATTAGATATTTTGGAAAGAAAGCAGCACCAAATAGGCTGGAAAGCACCAAATAGGCTGGAAGTTCCAAATGGGCGCTTTCCAAAAGCACTTATATTGATTCTTGTTGAGTCCTCATGGAATTGAATAGTTGCCTCTATTATTTGTATTCTGAGTCTGACACTACTATTAGTGATTTTCTGAGGATTTGGTGGTGATTTTTTTTTTGCTACATTTGGCTGTGTGTGTGTGTCTGTGTGTGTGTGTTAGGAGTATCACCAGATCCTAAGCATTTATGGAAAATTGCCTTCAGGGGCTATTAACTCTGGACTCTCTCCAGGCTGCCGAGGTTCGTCCTAGATGGCTCCTTCCGACAGACGGACAAGGTGCGGTTCATCCTCAAGGATATTTCAGGTCACTATGCACCTCATTGGTTTATTTGGTCCCAGGGGCGACCTGAAAGTACCCACAAAAATTTAGACGCTGCAGCCATCTTGTTCTTTCTGCACCCAGAGAGACCTTCTTAAACAGCTTCTAGGAAAGAAAGTAGAAGTGTTTGGCTGGGACAGCTGCAGCTTGACTTTCTTACAAAGTTCAAAGGGTTATTTGGTCAGTCACGCCCTGCTGCAACCTGCTTTTGTGCAGCCACAATTCTAACTATAGGACTGCCTGCCCCCCAGATCCCTTTAAGGAAGGTGCCTTCAGAGCACAGCTCAGCTGAGGGGAACTTTCTAAAAAGAAGTGACCATTTTCCTCTTTAAGAGGGAAAAAAATGGCATGGAGTCAAACATCAGTAAGTATACAGTTGGTTCTATTTACATGACACACTTTGAGTCCTGCCTTATATGCTGAACAATAGTTATCTCCCCTGCACAGGCTGTATCTGTGAAGTGTGGGTGCTTCAAACTTGCCTACTGGAAACCGGGTCCAGGGCCCTTTCTCTCTCAGCTGTAATAACATTCACTGTGATGTAAGTTCCACCAACATCTTTCAACCCAGGAGGAAGTTTGGTTTGGCTGATTTAAACTTAAAATAGGAAAAGAAAAGCTTGTTTTCTTATCCTTCTAGACTAGCCTGCAGTTTTAAATTAAGTTGTTGTGATCACCTATATTTATTTATATGTGGAAAATGCTATCTCACACATTGATCACAATCTTTCACAGACTTTGATAAGATTACAGATGATCTAACCATGTATGCTAAGTCACTTCAGTGGTGTCCAGCTGTTCGAGACCCTGTGGACCCTATGGACCCGCCAGGCTCCTCTGTCCATGGGATTCTCCAGGTAAGAATACTGGAGTGTGTTGCCATGCCCTCCTCCAGGGGATCTTCTGGACCCAGAGATCAAACCTGCATCTCCTGCACTGCAGGTGAATTCTTTATGGCTGAGCCACTGGGGAAGCCCCAGATGATCTAGGAGATTATTGTAAATTGTTTCCATGCATGCTTATTTATTTTCTCATTTGACTCTTTCTCTGTGGATCACACTCAATCTTATATGTAGGAATATGCCCAAGTGACAGGTTAAAAGCTTGTGTAAAAAAAACAATTTTTGGAGAAACTAGAAAAACAATACCCAACAATAAAAGGACAGTTGGGATAGTTGTGTTCAAGAACGGCAGCAGCTTGTGAACTTTTTCTTACAGTAGCAGATAGCCTAATTTTAGGCTTGTAAGCCATTTGATCTCCCTCACAACTACCTGACTTTGCTGTTGTGGTGCTAAAGAGCCTAGACAGTGGTCTGTGGTTGAGGCTGGGATCCAATAAAACTTTATTTACAAAGCCAGGTAGCTGTTTGCCGGGTCACAGTTTGCCCATTTTTGAATTACGGTATAATCCATTTGATGCGTGCATTTGTTATGTTGCTTTAAGCTCAAAGTAAGGGAAAACCCAAGTAAAGAGGCCTTAAAAACCATGTTAATTCACGTAAGAAAATTATCTCATGTAAGAAGAAGCCTCATTATAGGGAAGTCCCAGGGCTGGTTAGTTAAAGCAGCCTGATGATGTCATCCATGGCCCAAGTTTGTCCCATCTTTCTCCTCTCCCATCCTTCTTCTCTCCCATCCTTGGCTCATTGGCTTGTGTCCCAGCTGCACAGTCACAAATGGCTGCTCCAGTTCTAATGCTGTATGTAGGGGCAACAACATCTGGAAGAAGAAATAAGACTCCCTCCCACCATGTATTTCTTTTTAAGAGTAAGACAGTCTTTCCAGGAGGACCCTTCCATTTGATAGACCATGTCTATTTAACCAGAATTGGGACAGAACATTTCAAGAAGGGTTTGATCTACATTAGTTGCCTGCAGACACCAAACATGGTGACATAAAACAACAGAAATGTATTCTGTCCAGTTCTGGAGACCAGAAGTCCAAAATCAGCATCACTAAGGCAAAATTAAGGTGTCATTAGGGCCATACTCTCTCAGGGTGTTCTAGGGGAGAGCCCATTCCTTCCTTTTCCACTTTCTGGTGGCTGTTAGGATTCCTCAGCTTGTGGCCACATCACTCCAACCTTCAAATCTCTCTTTGTTCCATTTTCAAATCACCTTCTCTTCTGTGTGCCTGAGTGAAATCTCCCTTTGCCTGCCCCACCCCTTGTTTAAAATATGAATGCTTCACAAATTTGCATGACATCCTTGTGCAGGGGCCATGCTAATCTCTGTATTGTTTCGATTTTAGTACATGTGCTATAGAAGTAAGCTCCGCCTCTTTCTTGTAAGGACACCTGTGATGGCATTTAGGGCTCACCCATATAATTCAGTGAAACTGACTTCTCTCAAGATGCTTAAATTAATCACATCTGAAAAGAGCCATCTTCCAAATAATGTAACATTTACAGGTCCAGGGATTAGGATCTTATGACTTGGGGGATCATTATTCAGTCAGCTTCCATCTTGGAGAACTTTGTCAAAATAAAAACTTTGTTAAAGTAACAGCCATTAAATCAACTACCAGCAAGAAGGAACTACCATGATTCTTTTTTAATACTAGTCAAGATTTACTTAATTCAAATAATAGAAGTGTTGGCCTAAAAATGTTGGAAATCAGGCATGGAAAAATCTGGAATATGACTGTTATATAGGCAAACATCAGTATCTGCTATAGAATACTCATGTGCAACTATTGTGTTTAGCAAGAGCTTACAATGACTTAAGAAAATAAATTTCATAAAGTAATAGGAAGAAAACCTTTTATCTATAGTATGGTCACAACAGAGAATGAAATTCTCTTGTGCATTAAAAAGATGGAGACAATACACAATACAATACACTAGTGTTTTCCTGGTGGTATGGAAGTTTGGGTTATTAACTTTCTTTTCTCTTTTTTGTATTTTTGAAAATTTTTTATGAAAAGTATATATATATAGAGAGAGAGAGCTTAAATTAAAAATATTTTAATAAGAAATCAATAGTATTGTTATATGATAATAGTGTATTTTTAAATCATAATATCAGTTTATTTTGCATCATGTCACTTAATTTCTCTATCTCATTTAGTTTACTGTATCAAAATTATACAGAATAGCCACAGACCCCGGCTACCCACTCCAGTATTCTAGCCTGGAGAATTCCATGGACCATATAGTCATGGGGTCGCAAAGAGTCGGACACGACTGAGTGACTTTCACTCACTCCACCCAGACGAATTCTTCTGCTTTCAAAAAGACCTAGAGCCCTTACCTTGTCATTAGAGTTATCTTTCTGAAACATGGGTTGTGAGATCCACCATGCGTGCACATGTGCTAAGTCGCTTCAGTTCTGTCTGACTCCTTGTGACCTTATGGACTGCAGCCCGCCAGCCTCCTCTGTCCCTTGGGATTCCCCAGCAGGAACACTGGAGTGGGTTGCCATGCCCTCCTCTGAGATCCACCTTGCTTCTCATCAAAAATATTTAATGTCTTTTTGTTGCTTTAGAAAATGTCTTTTCTTTTCTAACTTTGGCACTTGGAGTTGTACCTCACAAGAGTTGTAGTTTTCAAAGTCCCAGACACCAGATGCCCCCTGACTCAGTCATGTTCTTTTTGCTCTGCCTTGACCGTTTATGGTCTTTCTCAAGCCCATTTCTACTCAGGGGTTCTCCCTGTGGTCCCAGATGGAGGAGCAGCTCAACTCCACCAGGGATCTTATTAGAAATGCAAATTCTCAGACCTCCTGAATCAGAAACTCTGGGGGTGAGCCTCCTGATGCAAGTCTTGACAAACCCTCGAGGTAATTTCAATATATGCTAGAGACTGAGAGACTCGGGGTTAGCTAGTTTTGTCCTGCTGCTGCTGCTGCTGCTAAGTCACTTCAGTCGTGTCCAACTCTGTGCGACCCCATAGACGGAAGCCCACCAGGCTCCCCTGTCCTTGGGATTCTCCAGGCAAGAACACTGGAGTGGGTTGCCATTGCCTTCTCCAATGCATGAAAGTGAAAAGTGAAAGTGAAGTCGCTCAGTCATGTCCAACTCTTAGCGACCCCATGGACTGCAGCCTACCAGGCTCCTCCATCCATGGGATTTTCCAGGCAAGAGTACTAGAGTGGGGTGCCATTGCCTTCTCTGAGCTTTGTCCGACTTTGTTTATTATTGCATTCTTACATTTGTGGCAATCAACATTACTAGAATCACCACGGTATTATTCATCCTAGAGAATTAATTTGTAAATCAATTTTACAACTATATATTAGGCCAGCAATTGGCCTTCTAAATGAATAACATACCTATATTCCTATGATTTTCTTGCTATATCAGTCATTTTTCCTGTAGGTAAATATTTCTTAGCTTGTTTTTATGTATTTTATGCATATGAGTCAATGAACCAGGGCAAGGATGAACACTCTTTCTTAACCATCCTCTGGATCACTTATTCTAAAATCATCAAATGCCTACTTTGAGCAAACATTGTCTATGATTCAAAGCCATTCCTTCAGCTGCAGTTCATTGAATAGGCCTAGTAACACATGACCATTCCTCTGTCTCTTCTGTTTTCCTCAACTAAACCAAAAACATACCCGGAAGAATCATGGCCATTCTGTCTAAAGACCCAACAAAGAATCCCCCACCAACTTTGCTTGTAGTTTTATAACCTCAGGCAGATCATCTTTCCCTAGAGTCTTACATTCATCATTGTGGAAATAGAGATGGTAGAGGATTTTTTCTTTGATTATATGGATTCTCATGTGCTAAAATCTATGAGCTTGATAAGGGAGGGTTTGGTTCAGGTCCTACTTTTTCCTCCACTGTCATCTGAAGGAACTGTGTTTTGATCTCTGATTAACACCTAATCCCATGGCTGGCACATACGTGTGTGTGTGCTCAGTACTCAGTAGTGTCTGACTCTTTGCAACCCCACGGACTATAGTCTGCCAGGCTTCTCTGTTCATAGGATTCTCTGGGCAAGAATACTGGAGTGGGTTGCCATTTCCTCCTCCAAGGGGTATTTTCAGCCCAGGGATTGAACCCATGTCTCCTGCATTGGCAGGTGGATTCTTTACCACTGAGCCATTTGGGAAGCCAGCTGGCACATAGTGAAGGCCAAATAAACAATTATTGGATAAATGGAAGAAACAATGAAAGGGATGATGGAAGGGTGGAAGGATAGAAGGAAGAAGAGAAGAGTGAGAGGGAGGAGGGGAAAAGGATAGGAGGGAGGGAGGAAGGGAGAGAGGAAGAAGGCAGGGAGTTGGCTACCTGTAGATCAGACACAGCTTCTGATGTGGGGAAATGCTTAGGGAAGACAGGTAGAATTGGAACTCTAATACTTAGTCTCGAATACCTAACCTGTGCCAACAGCTAACTAGCTAGGTATGCTCCAACGGTAAATTAACCATTGGTTCTCTCCCTGGAGGATGTTTTCAGCAGCTCCTGCCAGGTGCAGAGGGTGAGGCCTCTGAGAGTCCGAGAAAAGGGCTTTGTGAATTATAAAGCAAAATGCAGATGGTAATTAACTAGCACATCACAAGCAAGGACAAGTCTCCTGAGCAGTCCCAGGAGAGACTGTTTTGCCTTTTTTTGGTCTTTTGAATTCTCAAAATTGTCCTCAGCTTATACAAAATCAACCTGAAATGATCTGTGATTAAAATTTCCCCTCTGAAAATCTAAGCGACTTGGGACTTGTAGGAATTGGACCATTTGTAGATAATTTATGAATAATACTCGCCTTTCAAATAGCCTCTGTCTTCCCAAAGAGCCCTCTGTCCTGTCAGTGGGACTGCTGCCAAGGCCGAAACTGCTCAACTGGGCCAGAGACACTGAAGTCACTGGTGTCTCTGATTCTTCTAAGAATTTGGGACACTTTATTGAAGCATTTGTTTTTCCTCATATAAAATGTAGGCTAAAAAGTTATTAGCTATCTTTCTGTTGGGAAAGGCTTTCAAAATGTTAATGCCTGTGATTCACTCAGCTTTTGCTTCATCTTGTTGTTGTTCAGTCCTTCAGTCGTGTCTGACTCTTTGCAGCCCCATAAACTGCAGCACACAGGCTTCCCTGTCCTTCACCATCTCCTGGAGCTTGCTGAAACTCATGTCTATTGAGTCAGTGGTGCCATCCAACCATCCCATCCTCTGTCACCCCCTTCTCCTCCTGCCTGCAGTCTTTCCCAGGATAAGGGTCTTGTCCAATGAATCAGCTCTTCTCATCAGGTGGCCAAAGTATTGGAGCTTCAGCCTCAGCATCAGTCCTTCCAATGAATATTCAGGGTTGATTTCCTTTAGGATGGACTGTTTGGATCTCCTTGCAGTCCAAGGGACTCTCAAGAGACTTCTCCAATTCCACAGCTCAAAAGCGTCAATGTCAGTTCTTCAGTGCTCAGCCTCCTTAATGGTCCAACTCTCACATCTATACATGACTGCTGGAAAAACCATAGTTTTGACTATATGGACCTTTGTCAGCAAAGTAATGTCTCTGCTTTTTAATACACTAAGTTTGCTATAACTTTCCTTCCAAGGAGCAAGTGTCTTTTAATTTCATGGCTGCAGTCACCATCTGCAGTGATTTTGGAGCCCCCCAAAATAAAGTCTCTCACTGTTTCCATTGTTTCCCCATCTATTTGTCATGAAATGAAGGGACCAGATGCCATGATCTTAGTTTTTTGAATGTTGAATTTCAAGCCAACTTTTTCCCTCTCCTCTTTCACCTTCATCAAGATATTACTTTGTTTACTGCTAAAATAATGGAAACTCAAATCAAATACTGAGCAGAACCCAACATATCCTGGTCACGGTAATATTCAGGGGCTTGAAACAACGACTAAGCTCTCTGCTCCTTTTTCACAGGATTCTGTGAACATGAAAGGGAGTCAGTAACACCATCTTTTCCTCTGCCTTTCTTTCAGGTCAGTCCTGACGGGCACAGTCTTAGCCTGTGTTTGCATGTGCCTCTGAAAGGCGAGATCAGCAGTATTAAACCAAACAGTGGCACTCTGTGGTACCAAACCAGACAAGACCACGCAGAGTTGAGTTGCCTGAGGAATGATGCCTGTTCTTATATGTCAATTGGGTTGTCATGGTTTTTTTCCTTGCCTCTGCTGAGCTGGAGTGATGGAAGTCTCATGGTTGTTCACACCCTGGGATTATGATATATTTTATTAGCTCTCAATACTGCTCAAGGAAAGGTAAAATTTTTAAATGGTCAAGTTCAAAAGAGAGCACTGCTAGCTGTGATCTCTGTGTCTCTGGCAAAATTCCACCAGGTCCACTCCCACACCCAAAATGCACATGCAGAGCCCTCCCCGGCCACTGGCTGGGCGTGTCTGAGTTCACACATATTCCTGCAACTGGCTCTGTGGACTGGAGGTCTTTATGTTGCTCCTCAAGGATCCACTAATGGCGAGTGATAAAATGGATTGCCTGGTGCAGAAGAGAGTCAGATTGACTTAATTGCCTAAGAAACAAGAAATGTATTAAGCAGGGCTTTTATGGTGTGGAGGTGAGAGCTTTTACATTTCAGAAGATATACAGCATAATATACCAAGCTGTGCCATTTCAAATATAATGGGCACGGTGTAATGTTGAGATAGAACACATACCCATTGCTGAGAACATTGTTTAGCTTGGAAAACATCTGAAAAAGCAGCTTCACAGTGGAACTCTTCTCTGCTTGTCTCTAAATCCCAGAGAGTTGTTCTCTGTGTGGTGTCCATCTTCCCTTTTGTTCCCCTTATGTTCTATAGCATTGGCTTTCTAAAGGCTGGAAAGAAAGCTCCTAGGGATGTGTATCAGCATTCGTAGGAGGAAATACATGTCTACTTTGAAACACTAGTTCATATTGTAACAGAATGCCGTAACTTGAGAACCAATAATAAGGCCACCGTTCTCATAATACAAGCAAAGAAGGTAAAGTTTGATAAATTCTCTTTGCTGAGGTGAATCTGCATCATGAATCTTCAGAGAGGACACCCAGTTGGGGGTGGAGGTCTCATCTGCCTTGGTGGCTCATGTCAGAATCTTCTTGGGTGGTCAGGCAAAAAACTTTTGTTTATAAAATAGGAAAAGAAAAATGTCTAAGGCTCAGAACAATTCTGGGCACAGATAATAACAGGAAACCCCTGTATCTTTCCAGTAGTATCAACTTGAGGTGACTGAGCTGGGACACGAGCCCCCTGCCAGGGTAGGAGCCACATATTCAGGGCCTGAGATCCAGGGTCAGGAAGAGAAAGTTAAGTGTTATAAGTGAAGACAGCCGTGGCTTCAACAGCACAGGCTTTGCCTTCATTGCATGGACAAGTGTTTGCCCTAGGAAAATGGAAGAGAAAGAGGATTGTGGGCAATGAGTCCAGCAAGGGGCCTCAGAAAGGGGCCTGGCCTGCTGAGCTGTATTCAGGAAGGAGGCTGCAATGAAAGTGAAAGTGTTAGTTGCTCAGTCGTATCTGACTCTTTATGACCCCATGGACTGTAGGCTGCCAGGCTGCTCTGTCCCTGGCATTCTTCAGGCAAGAATACTGGAGTGGGTTGCAAATCCCTTCTCCAGGGGATCTTCCTGACCCAGGGATTGAACCCTCATCTCCTGCTTTGCATGCAGATTCTTTTGCATTTGAGCTAAAGGGAAGCCCCTCAAGAATATGGAAGTTCCTCAAGAAACAATTGTGAAGTGTGTGGGGAGGAAGAGGGACAGAGGCTGCTTCCTCATTTTCCCTGGTGGTGCCCTGGGCAGGGGGTAGGGGCAGAGGTCCCACCTGAGCACGCAGACAGCAGAGTTAATCCCTGTTCAGCAGAGAGGCAGCTCTTTGCAGGTGACTTCATGCTGTCATTTAATAAGACCTTCTGAACCTACTCAAGGGTGTTTAGTCCCACAGTCTTCATGACCAGTGGCTCTGGGGAGCATAAAGAGTGAGTCAGGTAGGAGTAGTGACAAAGAGGATGGTCAGTCATAGCCAGCAGGTCTGATAAATGAGTTTTAACAGTGAAAAGAGGAGAAAGCCTAGTGAGTGCAAATGCCGCAAGAATCACCATGTGCCACAGCTGTGGATGGGGCCGTGCCCCCGTGGTCCTCCCTTGTCCCACCCACAGTTGTGGAAGAGTTGGTAGGACCCTGTGTTGATGAAAGGGTGTAACCTCTGAGTCACACTCTGAAAGGGTAGCAAGCAGCACCGGGGGAGACCAGAAGGGTGGCCCTGAGAGATGGCGCTAAGAGCTGAGCGTGGCCCCAGCCAACATACAGCAATGCAACTGAGACTTCAGTCTTCTAACCAACAGGAACTAGTGTTCTTTCAATACTCTGCATGAACTTGGAAGTGAACTCTTCCCCAGAGCCTGCAGATAAAAGCCCATCTAGCCAACACTCTCATGTCAGCCTGTGAGACCCTAAATGGAAAATTCAGCTAAGCCCACCCAGACTTCTAACCTATTGAATTAGAAATAATAAGTGAGTGTTTTAAGCTACTAAATTTATGATCATTTGCTGTGCCACAGGAGAAGAATACTATAACAGCCATGCTTACACGTTTGTAACTGCTTTCACACTGTACCTGCAGAGTTGAGTAGTAACAACAGAGACCTCACGTCTACAGAAACTAAAATATTTACTATCTGACACTTGACAAAAAGTTTACTCATCTGTGCATGCGTGCTAAGTTGCTTCAGTTGTGTCCAACTCTTTGCAACCCTATGGACTGTAGCCAGCCAGGCTCCTCTGTCTGTGGGATTCTCCAGACAAGAATACTGGAGTGGGTTGCCACATCCTCCTCCAGGGGATCTTCCCAACCCAGGGATCAAACCTGCTTCTCTTAAGTCTGCTTGCACTGGCAGGTGGATTCTTTAAACCTCTTATTCATCTGTCCTTTAATCAAAAATGTAATCTCATGTCAGATGTATTTAGTGAGAGTTTTATACCTGACCAAGGCTTGCAAGAAACAAGACTTACATCTCAGAACACTCAGTAAATATTCCTTTCATGAAAATGAAATAGGCCAAAAAACTAGAAGCTGTCTTAAAGACCTGTTCTCCATTCCAGTTTTTAAAAGGCCGGGTAGGTTGGGGTGAGGTGGGATGGGTGAGGAGGAGAGAGAAAGAGCACACATATTTTCAGAGGAAGAAAACCAGGGTGATGTATACCATATGCATATTCGTTTTCCATATTATGAATTTTTATAATAGTTAAATTTTGTGTAACATATGGTATTAAATTAATAATAATTATAACCATATGATTATTAAAAGACATATTGTGCTCCACCTTGCCATGCATGCTCCGTGGTGCAGTGGCCTAGAGAAAAGAAGGTATGAAAACTATTGCTTTGTTTTCATTAGAACTTGAATTCACTCAACTGGTTCCTTTTTTTCAATTTGTGTGTGTGTGTGTGTGGTAAAAGTCACAAATATAAAACATACTATTTTAACTATATCTACCTGCACAGTTCAGTGGCACTAAGTACATTCACATTGTTGTGCAACTCTCACCACTATCCATCTCCCGAATTTTTCACCTTCCTAAACTGAAACTCTATCCTCATTAACCACTAAGTTCCCAAAACTCCACCCCTCATGCCGGGCCCTGGCATCTACTATGATATTTTCTGACTCTGAATCTGACTACTCTAGGTACCTCAAATGAGTGGAATCAACCAGTATTTGTCTGTACCTAATGTATATTGGGATGTATTTTTAAGGGTAATAATATATTTCGTTATTAAGGGTAACTTCACTCTGTAATATTAATGCATATATGTGGAGTCTAGAAAAATAGTACACTTGAACCTATTTGCAAAACAGAAATAGAGACACAGATGTAGAGAACAAACATACGGACACCAAGGAAGAGAGGGGGGATAGGATAAATTGGAAGAGTGGAATATATATGCATTAATACTACAGAGTAGAGTAAGTCAGTAAGAAAAACTCCACTGATTCTTGACTCTCCTTCCCTTCATGGTACCTCTCTTCTTTCACAATAGAGCAAGTCAGCATGACGCAGTTCTTCATTCACTATTGTTGTTTATCTAGAAGAGTAATTATCAACCACTTTAGAGCTACATTGACCTCTAACACACACACACACACACACACACACACACACACACACACAAAGATATGGTATGATATGTATTTAGCTAAATTGAATTAAAATTCATATGATTCTGTAGAAAAAATTGAAGAGGTGTACTGGTGTCCTCACACTGTCATAACCAATTACCACGAGCTGGTTGGTATAAAACAACATGAATTTATTCCCTCACAGTCTTGGAGACCAGAAGACTGAAATCAAGGTGTTGTCAGAGTTGGCTCCTTCTGGGCAATCTGAAGGAGAACCCATTCCATTGCTTTCTCCAAGTTTCCGATGTTGTTCAGTCACTAAGTCGTGTCCGACTCATTACGACACCATGGACTGCAGCACGCCAGACTTCCTTGTCCTTCTCTATTCCCTGGAGTTTGCTCAAACTCATGTCCATTGAGTCAGTGATGCCATCCAGCCGTTGCATTGCCAGCAATCATCAGAGTTCCCTTGGCTTGTAGCTGGATACCTCCAGTCTCTGCCTCCATCTTCACGTGGTCTTCCCCTTTTCATGTCTGTGTCTCAAATCTCTCTCTGCCTTTCTTTTTTAAGGATGCCTGTCATTGGATTTAGGCCTACCCTAAATGCAGGATGATCTCATCTAAAAATCCTTAATTATACACACAAAGACTGATTTGCCAAATAAAGTCACAATCACAGGTCCTGAGGGTTAGGACTTAGAGGTATCTTTTTGGAGGCCCCAGTCCAACTCATTATAGAAAATATTTGCAAATTCCTGTACTTAATACTGAAAACTTTCCCTCTATTTCTTAACTAGCAGTTGAAATCAACAAAGCTGTCCTACATTGTAGGAAGAATTGTTTTGCTTTTTATTACAAGGTTTTAGGAATACTCAGCTCCTCTCCCCAAATGCTGTGAACATAGATTGGACAATTCCTCAATGGCAAAGCAAGTGAGAAATGCCAAAACCTTCACCACTATCCTATATGAGTACCCCCCCTTGTCTTGTGTCCTTTTCATCCATGTGGACAAAACCCAAGTTAAGGCAACATTGGGAGATGTATCAACAAGCCAAGTAGTTATGCTCAAGTATTACATCCAGGATAGAACCCTGTGGAGTTTTTCTGTAGGTGGGAAATTGTGCTTTCTAGCAGAAGAGTATGGGTCTCTCTGGGAGAAAGTCCACGCCACTGATTGTCCACTTGGCCTTGGGAAAATTCGATGCTGTGATCTGGGTTCTCTCTCTGTAAAGAAGGCATGACAATGCCTTGCTACCTTACCAGGGGTGTTGTGTGAATTTGCTGAACATCCATAAGGCTCCCTGAAAATGAAGAGGCTTACATAAGTCCCTGGTATTATTCACACAGCAAACGTTTTCCCCTGAGAATAAAGTAGTAAATGGTACCATTGTGCTGCTGGTGGAACGTGTTCAAAAGTTTCCGTTCACAACTAGTAGATCAAGTTGTGGGTGGCTGTATGGACTTTCTGTGCTCACGCCAAGCTCCTTCCAAAACAGCAGCACAATGGACTATCCTGGAATGAAAAGCTGTACTGTGAGAGACGGCCGAATCACGGCATCGCATCACATAGGACAGTCCTGTGTAGCCAGTGACTTCACATGCACCTTTTCCTTACGGCAGAGGGGAACAATAGCAGAAGCAGCGGCCACATGGATATCCAATGCAGCAGCTACTGAGCAGCAACTATCTTCTTCCACCACATTGACAAACTTCCCAAGCCTGTGGATACTCACAACAGGGGCGGGAGCTGGGGGGATTATAATTATAGCTCTTCTTTCTTTTTTCCTTTCTGAATTCTTAAGCCAGGAAAAGCCAGCATTCTGAATCAGATGGTGCACAGGTTAAGGACCTATTCTCTTGAAATACAATTCATCTGGTTGGGAGTGTGTGGGAACAGTCTGGATAGAATACTACTGGCTGGCATCAGAGATAAGAGGGATCTCCTTTCCACCATTATAAGCTTTGGAAACACTCCAGGATGTGATGCAGGGAAAATGGCCTCTTTCTTTTGGGGACTTTCAGCCTCGGGATGCCACATCTGAGATGACAGATATTTTAATTCAATGAAAAGATGATTAGCTGCTAAAGATATTGCATTTATTTATTAAAAGTAATTATGTTTAGTGAGAAATATTTGGGATCACATTAACAAACTTCCTTGGTTCAAGGAATTTATCATCCTTTTGATGATAAATATTCTCACAGTAAAGAGCTGAGGTGGAATCACAGAATCATGGAATTTCTTAGCCGTGAATTATCTATCTTGATATTAAACTATTTGATAATTTTTTAAATCCCATGGACAAGCTTGCATTTTTTCCCCCTCTTTTTGTTCAGTTCAGTTCAGTTCAGTCACTCAGTCATGTCCAGCTCTTTGCAAACCCATCGACTACAGCACACCAGGCTTCCCTGTCCATCACCAACTCCGGAGTTTACTCAAACTCATGTCCACTAACACAGTGATGCCATCCAACCATCTCATCCTCTGTTGTTCCCTTCTCCTCCTGCCTTCAATCTTTCCCAGCATAGGGTCTTTTCAAGAGTCAGTTCTTCGCATCAAGTGGCCAAAGTATTGGAGTTTCAACTTCAGCATCAGTACTTCCAATGAATATTTAGGACTGATTTCCTTTAGGATGGACTGGTTGGATCTCCTTGCAGTCCAAGGGACTCTCAAGAGTCTTCTCCAATGTCACAGTTCAAAAGCATCAATTCTTCAACAAAAAATAGAAAAGAAAATCTTTCTAAGTATTTAAGCCATGAAGTTAGTTAAAACCTTTAGACTGTAATGCAAAGGCTATGGAGAAGGATTGTGCAACCTCAGGGTGCATTGGATTCCCTCTGAGTCTCTCTCCCCCATTTTTCTGTCATATCCTGTTTTCAGAGAACCTTGCATTCATTTATTCAAGTGCCTGTTTAGTATTCATTAGACAGTGTGATAAGTGCTAAGGGTACAAAATGATGCGTGCACCACCACTGCCCTCATGGAGCCCCTCACCTGGCGAGGAGCAAGGTGATGGTTATCATGATGGAATCAAGGTGAGAGCTGGAGTCAGTGAAGGAAATTTCATCATGACTAAGGAGTCCCTTGCCTTAGGCCTTAACTTTCAAGGTCCTGGCACCTTCTTTAGACTTGTCTGTTCTCCCTGAAGTCATTTCTGCTACACTTGCCATGAAAGCCATGACCTGAGCCACCATCACAGTGGTTCCCTCAAGTTCATATGAGCTTCAATCACATCTTGGAGGATGTAGAGCAGTGCAGACCCACTAGGCAGAGAGGGGTTCTGATCCTACCCTCTTGTTTCTGGAAGAGCACACACAGAGCCTGGAGGATACTGCATGACATTTCTGCCTGACTGGGTCCATATGCAGGCAATTCAGCAGCTTCCAAGGTTTCTTCATCAATGTGCTTTTGGGGACCCAAAGGTTGCACAGTGCTAATCTATGGTGACCAAGTTTAGAGGCTGTGAAGGAGCTCTTTGCCTGAACAAGGCCAAGCATGCCTGTGAGCCTGAGTAATGCAATCATTTGAACAGTATTATATGCCAGCCTTCCCGTAAGCTTCCAGGAAGCAGACACCAGTGTCTCTGTTGCACTCCCTCGGGCTCAGACCACAGGCTGCCTGCCCCTTTTGTGTTACTCCTGTGGCCATCTGAGAAAATGAGATGCAGAGAGATGATTTGAGGAGAGGGTGTCATAGTTCCCACTTGGTTCCCAAGGTGTGGGTTCTTCCTTCAGCAGTTTCGTGGCAGACCCTGTTGGTTACTAATCCTATATCCAACTCCCCGTCTTCTTACCAGTTTTGTTCAGGATAGCAACATGCCTGGTTACCTGCTTGCTTTCCTCACTGCTCTCACTGCTGGCAGAAACTTGTGACATTACCTGAGCCAATAAGATGTGAGCTGAAGTCATCTTGGCACTGGGAAAGTTTTTGCTTTCCTGATAGAAGGGGACCCATGTGTTTGGAACCACTTTTCCCATCCCCCTCTTTTTTTTTGCTTTGGACATGTGCATGATGTCTGGAAGATAGCAGCCATCATGTAACCATGAGGCAACAAATGCAAAGACAAGACAAAACTCTAAGAGAGGTGGAGCAGAAAGATCTATTCAGTCATTTATTTAAACTAATACTTGGTGTCCATCATGTGCCAGGCACTGATATTGTTGCTAGAGATACAGAAGTGAGCTAACGCACAAACACCCTTGCTTCCTTGAAGCTTACGTTTTAGTGGTGATGAGAGAGAAAGACAGTTAATTATATTCATATACAATACTAAAGGATGTAGTATGTCACACACAGCGGTAAGTACTATAGAGAAAAGAAAAGCAGACACTCACCCTGTGTGGGACCTTGAATGTTCATGTGAGGACTGTGAGTAGAGGTGTGATATTGTCTGACTCACATTTTAACAAGATCTCTCTGGCTTTGCAGAAGTCAGAATAGATTGTGTTGAGAATAGATTGAGAAGGGGAAGATTGAAAGAGCCAAGGCCTCTGATGGCATCAGTAAACAGATAAGACAACAGATAAGTCCCAGTAACTATCTGCTTCCAGAAGTCTTGTTATCTGTGGGGAACAACCCTTATTTCTTCAAGCTACTTTTAGTCAGGTATTCCATCACCTGTAGCCAAATTCATTCCTAACCGATATGAACAGGTCTCATCATTTATTGAGCACATAGTCTGTGCCAGATGTTGTGCTAGGTCCTTGGGATATAAATATGAAAACACACGTAGTTCTTGTTATTGAAGAACCTTCAAGGGCCTTATGATTCAATTGTGAGGTATAAATAGCTGAACAAGTGCACTGCAATAGGCCAATTGCTTTAGCAACATTTGTCTGGAGGCTGGATTGACTCTGGAGGAGAGCCTTAAGCCAAGTGAAGGAGTCAGGGAAGGCTTCAAGAAAGCTGAGCAGATGTTCTCAGGTAAACAAGTTATTAACAGCAGAGGGCATTCCTGTCAGGAGAAACTAACTGCATGTGCATACAGAACATGGAGTGTTCCAGGACACGTAGATAGATCAGTATTCTTGGGAGACTGGGAAGGTGAAGGGGGGGAGGACAGCAAGAAGCAATGGGTATTTAGGCAGGATGTGGGCAGGAGAGATGATAGGGGGGTTCATACGCACTACAGAAGAATATGATTTATCCCTCAAACGATAGGGAGGCAGTGGAGTGATCATCCCGGCAGCAAGATTAAAAATGACTTGTAGGGGAGTGAGACTAGAGATAAAGCCAATGCAAGAGTCCAGGAAACAGGCGATTATGACCCAAGCCAAGGCAGAGCTAGGATGGAGACGAAGGGAGGCAGAATTGTTGGTCTTGTGAAATAAAAGACTAGGAGACATTCCAGGAGCATCCAGCGCGTTGTATGTACCTCTGCATGAAGAGACCGATAATATTCTTGGCATAGAGATCATGTCAGGAGACAATGAACAGCTTTTTAGCGGACTACAGTAAAGCATGACTGGCTTTGATAAAAGCCCATGGAGATTGTGTCTGATGAGCTGATGTCAGGAGATTCCACTCAGCCAGCTTTGTGGAAATCAGAGAGTGGCTCCTTACACCTCGTCTGGGCTGTGCTTCCCTCCCGCAGTGCGCCTTCGTGTTTCGTCCCGTTTGGATACCAGTTACTCTAGAATGTCTCCGGTATTCATCAACATTACTCTGCATGGGTAATCGTAGTAACAACTACCATCATTGGAAGACTACCATAGGACAGAAGTGTTACCTACAATTTTTAAATTTTCTTAATAGCCCTGATAAGAAAGTGTTATTAACTTGAGGCCACACAGCTAGTGAGGCAGAGTGTGATCCGCATCTTGGGCCACCTTACAAAGCCTGTGTTGCTGTCACTATGCTGCAAGGTTATCCGCTTCATTATAACCTATTGTCCACTCATGACCCAGGGCTCTGTATTTTGCCCTCAGTGACAAAGCCCAGGAAAAGTGTGGCATTTACAAAATACTTTCATATATGGTGAAGAGAAACTTTAAAGTGGGTTTTGCCTGATTTTCATGAAAGGGTTTGAGTTTTTCAGGGCTCCAAAGCTTTTAAAGGACTATAGAATATGTACTAACAAAAAATTTAAGGAGCAAATTACTTATTCTGATAAACCATACTTTACAATACAGAATAATCCAGGTGATTAATAAAAATTATGTAACTTCTTCAGAGAGAATGGAATCAGGAGGGTTGCTTCAATTCCTTAACCATAAGGATAAGTAGAGCTTCTTAGGAATAAATGTCCTAGAACCTAAATGTGGGCAGGACCTGCAGGTGATTATTGGGGATGATGGATGGATAAGATCAGATTTTGTCCCTCGTTCAGTGGTGGTATCACATTACATATTCAGTAATTAGTCTCCTAAGCATCTACTTTATTCGTAACGCTGCTTTTGGTACTGGGAAGGTGAGAATAAGTGGAGAGACAAGGTAAAACTCGAAGTCATGGTCTCTCTTGAGACTTTGGGGAGAAGTGAAAGACAGTTATCCATGCCCTCCAAGGTTAAAGCAGTATCAGGTATCTCAAGGGTACTACTCAGGATCACAGAGTTCAATAGCTGGGCCTCAGAGACCACTTTGTCCAAACTTTACAGTTTACTGACAATGAAGTTAAGTCCAAAAGAGTTTACAGTTTGCCTGAGGTCAGAAAAATAGCTGGTATGAGAGCTACCTCTGCCAAGAGTCTGCTTAGATTACTGTTATTTTTATTTAATAATTAATTTTAAAAATATTAGTACATTCACTTGAGAGGAGAAAGAGAGAATCTTCTATTTAACTCAGGAAAAACAACACCAAACCAAAGAAATCTCAGCCTGTCATTTGGAAGGAGCTGATCATGGAGAGGTGTGAAGTGTGTGCCAGGATCTGCATTGTAGCAGACAAGAGCCAGTTTCTAGAGCCGGTAAAAACTTCAGGCAGCCTGTGGTGGTCAGTGGCCTACAACATGCAACGGTGCTCTCACAGGATGGGTGGGAAGTAGGATATTGGCTGTGGGCCGAGATATTGTCTCCTCCCTTGCTCTTGCCTGTCGTGTTTCTCCAACCTTCCTTTCAATCTGTGAGTTTCCCAATAACCTTTCTGTTGTAAGAATCTGCCACTGTACCTTTACCTCTAAGACTCCTTTAGGTGCACCCTACAAATTTTGATCTATTGTGTTTTACTTTTCATTCAATTCAAAATACTTTCCAGTTTCTCTTGTGACTTTTTCTTTGACTCTTATGTTATTTAGAACGTGTTTAATTTCCACTTATTGGGGGATCCTAAAAAATATTTTTCTGTGTTGATTTTTTAAAATCTAATTCTGTCATGGTCAGAGAACATACCTTCGATGATTTCAATTTTTAAACTGCTGTTTTAGGTGAAAAAGAAAGAAAGAAAGAAAGTGAAGTCACTTAGTCGTGTCCGACTCTTTGTGACCCCATGGACTGTCGCCTACCAGGCTCCTCTGTCCATGGGATTTTCCAGGCAAGAGTACTGGAGTGAGTTGTCATTTCCTTCTCCAGGAGATCTTCCTGACCCAGGGATTGAACCCGGATGTCCCGCATTGTAGGTAGATACTTTACCGAAATGTTAGATCAAGCTGGTTGATAGTATTACTTGGGTCATCTACATCTTTCCCAATTTTCTCTCTGTTTGTTCTACTGATTACCGAGAGAAAAGTGATTAAAAAAACAGCGCCTACGGATTTGTCTATTTCTCCTTTCAATTTTGTCAGTTTTTGTTTCATGTATTTTGAAGCTGTCTCATTAGGGGCATACACATCTATGATTGCAAAGTCTTTATGAATCAACCTCTTTCTTACAATGTAATATCTATTCATCCCTGGTAATAATTCCTTGTTCTTAAGCTTGCTTTGAATGATATTAATATAGGCACTTCAACTTTCTTTTTATTAATGTTTGATAAGTGTTTACTTCTCTTCCTTTACTTTTAATTTATACATGTCTTTAGATTTAAAACAGGTTTCTTGTAAGTAGCATATAGTTGAATCTTGCTTTTTTTTCTTTTAATCCAATCTGACAGTTACTGTTCTTTTAATTGGTATGTTTAGAACACTCGTATCTAATGTTTTATAGATATGTTTGAATTGACATATGACTGCTTTTAGATTTATGACTACTTTATCTTGGCTTTGAAAATGTTTTTTTAATAGGAATTTTTTCTCTATTTAGGTAAATAGATAGATGATGGAATGAATATTTGTGTCCCTCCCAAAAATTCATATGTTGAAACTCTAACCTCCAATATGATGGTATTTAGAGGTGGGACTTTGGGGAGATACTTAGGTTTAGATGAGGTCATGAGGGTGGGGTATCCATGATGGAATTAATGTCCTTATAAGAAGAGGAAGAGAGACCAGAGACCATTCTTTCTCCACTATATGAGGACATAGCAAGAAGACAGCAGTCTGCAAACCAGCAAGAGGGCCCCCATCAGGAATTGAATCTACCAGTACCTTGATCTTGGACTTCCCAGCTGCCAGAAATATGAGAAGTAAATGTTTTTTAAGCCACTCAGTCAATGATACTAGGTTATGGCAGCCAAGCTGACTATATAGATAGATTCATATGTACATACATACATAGTTTTTATTATTGTTTTAAATAATAAAGCATTACCCTTAAAACCAGAAATTTCACTTCTCAGTACCTTTGCTAGACAAAACACTGGCACATGTGTCCAAAAAGATACATACAAAGGAATTCATCATAGCATTATTTGCAATAGTGAAAAAATTTTAAATAATCCAAATTTCCAGCTTTTGAAAATAATCAAATTATCTACTATACATCCACTCCATGGAAGAATGGATAAGATTCTTTTTATGCTTCCATTAAAAAGAATAAGATCATAAATAGGTATTGATATGAAAAATGTCTTCAGCATATATTCTTAAGTGAGAAAAGCTAGTTGTAGCACAATGTACAGAAAGTGACACAATTCATGCCTTAAAAAAAACTCCCACCAAACAAAATATATGCTTTCTTACTTGTGAATATATATATATATGAATGTATATGCTTTAGAAAAAGTCTAAAAGGATACATAGTGGATGAATACTAAGGATACACAATGGGGGAGCATTGTAGGTTAGGAGAGTAGGCAAAGAAAGGTTTTGAGTCATCCCTATTGTTTTAATTTTTATCAATGAGAATCTATTACTTATATAGTTAAAATGAATCCATTATTATTATGAGTGGTAATTAGAATTCAGAAAACTAAGATCATGGCATCTGGTCTCATCACTTCATGGAAATAGATGGGGAAACAGTGGAAACGGTGGCAGACTTTATTTTGGGGGGCTCCAAAATTACTGCAGATGGTGACTGCAGCCATGAAATTAAAAGACGCTTACTCCTTGGAAGAAAAGTTATGACCAACCTAGATAGCATATTAAAAAGCAGAGACATTACTTTGCCAAAAAACTTCCATCTAGTCAAGGCTATGGTTTTCCCAGTAGTCATGTATGGATGTAAGAGTTGGACTATAAAGAAAGCTGAGCGCCAAAGAATTGATGCTTTTGAACTGTGATGTTGGAGAAGACTCAAGACTCTTGAGAGTCCCTTGGACTGCAAGGAGATCAAACCAGTGCATCCTAAAGGAAATCAGTCCTGAATATTCATTGGAAGGACAGATGTTGAAGCTGAAACTCCAATACTTCGGCCACCTGATGCGAAGAACTGACATTTGAAACTGACATTTGAAACTGACATTTGAAACTGACATTTGAAAAGACCCTGATGAAAGATTGAACGTAAGAGGAGAAGGGGACGACAGAGGATGAGATGGTTGGATGGCATCGCCGACTCAATGGATATAAGTTTGAATAAACTCCAGGGGTTGGTGATGGACAGGGATGCCTGGCGTGCTGCAGTCCATGGGGTTGCAAAGAGTCTGACACAACTAAGCGACTGAACTGAACTGAACTGAATTAGAATTACAGCTTGAAAAGAAGGAAGGGAAAATGAAAGGAATATACATAAGTCAGGAATGTTTTTCTCTTTAAGTTTCATGTTTTATTCATTTCATTAACAGTAGTAGACTTGGGAGAGGAAAGCAAAGATTGTCCTTCTGCCTTTTGTCCTACAGTGGGAACAGCAAAAACATGGTGAGTGTCCGGGGAGTGCATACTGTGTCTCGGGTGTGTCCCTGTGTGTTTAGTTATACTCATTCATGCTGAGACATTGCTTTTTTGCCCATAAAAGGAGGAATTACAACATCAGATCTGGATTGTTCTCATTTCCAAACAGCCCCACAGTGTCAACATAAGACTGTCAATCTCTTGTTCTCTCCCTCTCTCACAAACATTCCCTGGAACCCAAGCCAATAGGCAAAACAGATGTAGGCAGGCAGTGTTTTGACAACACTAGAAACGCCTGTGATTAGGAGTCAGGAGAGCATAAAGGTGATTAATAAGCTCCTAAGAGAACAGGGAGTGTGCCTCCAGGAGAAATAGTCGGATGGGTAGCCCTGCTTGTATACACTCTCTCATACCCAAACAAGGACACAGGTTCTCAGGTTTATCCTAAGCAACTTCTTGTTGAGTGTTTCTGGTAGCATTTTCATCATGGCATGGCAGATGGGGTAGAAGGTTCCTGGAGGATAAGGAGGAGCTGTAGGATGGCAAAAAAGTGCCAACATCTCCCTTCCACCATAAACTACATAATCTTCAAGCAATAAAGTGGATGTTGGTATCATTTATACCAAGAGACAAGCCTTCTCTGAATTTAGCAATCAGCCACGGGATGTGGATTCTGACAATATAATTACTAGTTCTTAATTTATGAGACAGAAAATCTTTGTTTAGCTCATTGCACATCAATCAAGGTTGCCCTTGGGTAATTTAATTATGTGCCCATCACTTTACCAAGTGGTTGTGTCTTTGCTGTAAATATATTCTCAACTCTGAGTAGTCTGAACTCCAAAAGGTTGTATCTCAGTGAAAGAATGAACAACGACAACCACAAAAAGCCCACCAACTAGTATAGGGAAGTTTGTGTTTCTCTGCCAGAGTTCCATGAAGAGACCAGTTTCCCTGATGATTTGTACTCATAAGTCCCTACTTCGTAAGTTTGAGGCTAACTATTTTTATACCTATGCAGGCTTAGAAACTCTGGATGAGAAATTATGTTAAACATTAGTCTTGGGCATGTGGTATACCAGGGGTACCACACAGAAGCAAAAGGAAAGCCCGTCTACCCAGATTCACAAATGAAGTTCTGTTGAAGATGAACTCACAATCCAAAATTAGACTATCAAGGAAACAATCCTCTAAGAGTTAGAATTAGGAACAAAGCAAACAACAGAATTAGGACCTAAGAACTTCAAATAACTTAATAGTTTGATCAATAATATGATTAGCATGAATAATTTTGTGATTAAGGACATGAAAAAAAAAACCCTAACCACACAAAAAAGACACATTTACAAACAAGAATGAACGAGATGGAAAAGATAAGATTAGATCTCTACGTCTTCTTACATACAAAATAAATTTCAGTTTTATTAGGATTTAAATGTAAAAAAAGACAAACTTTGAAATTTTTAGAAGAAAACATAAGAGAATGTTATAATTATATTAAAATAGCAGAAACTTTCTTTTTTACTTTAAGTTCATTTTTAGTGTAATTTTATTTCTTTTTCTAGTTTTGGCTGTGCTGGGTCTTTGTTTCTGTACAGACTTTTCTCTAGTTGTGGAGAGGGGTGGCTGGTCTTTGTTGCACTGCACAGGCTTCTCATTGTGGTGGCTTCTCTTACTGTAGGGCACAGGCTCTAGGAGACTTAGGCTTCAGTAACCGTAGCACATGGGCTCAGTAGTTGCAGTTCCTGGCTTCTAGAGCACAGGCTCAATAGTTGTGGCTCAAGGGCTTAGTTGCTCCCTGGCATGTCAGATCCTCCTGGACCAGGAATCAAACCTGTATCTCCTTTACTGGCAGGCAGATTCTTTACCACTGAGCCACCAGGGAAGCCCAAAATAGGGGTAAGTCTCATATAAAAATCACAGATCATAGGAAAGATGGAAAACCTGAACTTTTTTAAAATGAAAAACTGTGAAAAAAAAAAGATGCTGTTAAACAAAGAAAGAAGAAATAGTCTGAAGAAGATAATTGCACTCTATATAAAAATAAATCTTCCAATTTAATAAGTAAAAGACAGTCCAATTGAAAACATCTATTTCTGCTTCATTGGCTATGGTAAAGCTTTTGACTCTGTGGATCACGACAAACTATGAAAAATTCTTATTGTGGGAAATTGAGACCACCTTACCTACCTCCTGAGAACCTGTATGCAGGTCAAGAAGCAACAGCTAGAACTGGACATGAAACAGTGTGCTTGGTCACTCAGTCATGTCCAACTCTTTTCAACCCTATGGACTGTAGCCCACTAGACTCCTCTGTCCATGGGGGTTCTCCAGGCAAGAATACTGGCGTGGGTTGCCATGCCCTCCTTCAGGGATGGAACAATGGACAAGTTAAAAATTGGGAAAGGATTACATCAAGGGTATATATTGTCACCCTGCTTATTTAACTTCCATGCAGAGTACATCATGTGAAATGCTGGGCTAGATGAATCACAAGTTGGAATCAAGACTATAGATGGCCACGCTAATGGCAGAAAGTGAAGAGGAACTAAAGAGTCTTTTGATGAGGGTGAAAGAGGGAAGTGAAAAAGTTGGCTTAAAACTCAGCATTCAAGACACTAAAATCATGGCATCTAGTCCCATCACTTCATGGCAAATAGATGAAGAAAAATTGGAAACAGTAACAAATTTTATTTTCTTAGGCTCCAAATCACTGTGGATGGTGACTGCTGCCATGAAATTAAAAGACACTTGTTCCTTGGAAGAAAAGCTATGACAAACTTAGTGTATTAAAAAGCAGAGACATTACTTTGCCTACAAAGGTCCATATAGTCAAAGCTATAGTTTTTCCAGTAGTCATGTAAGGATGTGAAAGTTGGACCAGAAAGAAGGCTGAGCACTGAAGATTTGATGCTTTTGAACTGTGGTGCTGGAAAAGACTTTAGAGCATCACTTGGACTGCAAGGAGATCAAACTAGTCTATCCTAAAAGAAATCAACCCTGAATATTCATTGGAAGGATTGATGCTGAAACTGAAGCTCCAATATTTTGGCCACCTGATACGAAGAGCCGATTCATTGGAAAAGACCTCAATGCTGGGAGAGATTGAGGAGAAGCGGGGTACAGAGAATGAGATGGTTGCACGGCACCATGGACTCAATGGACATGAATTTGAGCAAATTCAGGGAGATAGTGAAGGACAGGGAAATCTGACATGCTACAGTCCATGAGGTCACAAAGAGTCAGATACGACTTAAAGACTGCACAGCAATAACAACAACCAATTGAGAAGGATATTAACAATTCACAGAAGAGGCAATATAAATGGTCAGTAAATATGTGAAAGATGCTTCAGTTCACAAGTAATCAGGGAATTACAAACAACAACAAAAATTACCAAGATGTGAGGAAACAGGAGCACGTATGCATACAGATCAAACATATATTGGAACCACAACTATGGAGAGAAATTTGGCAGCATTAATGAAACTGAAAAGGTACATTGCATCTCTCCACAAGAAGACAAGTGGTGAAAACCTATTCAGTTAATCTGAGAAATATAAAAAAAGATAATTCACATTGATGTGCATTGAGAGGACTGTTTCTCTGAATAACTTTTTAAATACCTGCTATGCCTGCCAACAAGAAAAGAAAAACAACTAATAAAAATTACGTATTTCAGAATAAGTGGGCCCAAGAAGAACTTCTTTGGAAGTAAAGATGTTGTTATGTAGTCATTTGTGTTTAACAATGAAAGAGCACAAAATTTAGGGGCACAAAGAGAGGAGCCAAGTAGTTTATGAAGTCAATATGGAAAGATGAAATAAGCCTGCTTCAAATATGTCTTCCTCTGCAATCAAATTTATTTAAAGGTGCAATATTAAAGTCAGATTCTGCAGTGCAGGCTAATCATGTGGTTCTTGAGATTTTAGCTGTAAGATGAAACTCAAATTCTTGTGAAGAGTAGCAGCAAGAAAATTATATTTTCTGATTTTTTTTAAAGTTCTGTTGCTGTTGTGTGTTTGTATTTTTTAAAAAATATTTATGTATTTGACTCTTAAGCCTCTTGTTTTTCTTGAATTGGCCCATATGCAGAGGTCTGTTCAACAATGCCCTAAGTGCAATTGTTTTGTGATGAGGATCAAAGGCTTAAAGAGGGAGGATTCATCCAACCCAGCAGTGTTGGAGGCAGTGAAAGTATTTTCAGGAGCAGTGGCCTTTTTGTTTAGTCTCAAAAATGTCTCCCCAGCATCCACCACCGTGATCCTGCAGTCTGCCGTGGATTCGCCTATATTTAAGCCTAATTATTATAGGCATGGCTTCCCTGATAGCTCAGTTGGTAAAGAATCTGCCTGTAATGCAGAAGACCTCAGTTTGATTCCTGGGTCAGGAAGATCCACTGGAGAAGGGATAGGCTACACACTCCAGTATTCTTGGGCTTCCCTTGTGGCTCAGCTGGTAAAGAATCCACCTGCAATGTGGGAGACCTGGGTTCGACCCTGGGTTGGGAAGGTCCCCTAAAGAATGGAAAGGCTACCCACTCCAGTATTCTGGCCTGGAGAATTCCATGGACTGTATAGTCCCTGGGGTTGCAAAGAGTCGGACGTGACTGAGCTACTTTCACTATTGACTATTGACTATTATAGGCACATAGAAAATAAAAACTCACCCTAGTGATTTTGGGGAATTAACAAACCACTGCCCCTAAACCTGTGCACACTTCTACCTTTGAAAGAAGATACATCTGGTCTGTGTGGCTAACTGGAGATTATTTACTGGGTTTCACTAAGGGAACATATGGGCCCAGGGTAAGGTGCCTTCTCTCCCTCAAAGAGCCAAGACCTAACATGTGTGCATGCTAAGTTGCTTCAGTAGTGTTCGACTCTTTGTGACCCCCATGGACTGTAGCCCACCAGGCTCCTCTGTCCATGAAATTTTCCAGGCAAGAATACTGGAGTGATTTGCCATTTCCTCCTCCAGGGGATCTTCCCAACCCAGGGATCAAATATGTGTCTCCTGCCTTGGCAGGTGGATTCTTTACCACTGAGCCACCTGCAAAGCCCCCAAGACCCAGGCTGAGGTCTTATTTGATCTGGTAAGAAGGTCAAAAAGTTTAAATAAGGAAACTATGAGGGAGTGGGAGAGTTTACCCAGGGTTTATGATTTTATTCCTCTACTTGCAATATTTTTTTAGCAATTGGTGAGTAGAGTGAAATGTGGGGTAGACTCTCTTTATATTCATCCTGATAACTGATTAAAATGATTGCCCTATTCTAGTACAAATTAAATGGGGTTGAGGTCTTGGATTGACATTGAAGTGACAGCTGCCCTTTGAGACCTTGGTCTTCAGTATTTCCCTGGTTTTCAGAGGGGTCAGTTCAGTTCAGTTCAGTTGCTCAGTCATGTCCAACTCTTTGCAACCCCATGAATCACAGCATGCCAGGCCTCCCTGTCCATCACCAACTCCTGGAGTTCACTCAAACTCACGTCCATCGAGTCGGTGATGCCATCCAGCCATCTCATCCTCTGTCATCCCCTTTTCCTCCTGCTCCCAATCCCTCCCAGCATCAGAGTCTTTTCCAATGAGTCAACTCTTTGCATGAGGTGGCCAAAGTACTGGAGTTTCAGCTTTAGCATCATTCCTTCCAAAGAAATCCCAGGGCTGATCTCCTTCAGAATGGACTGGTTGGATCTCCTTGCAGTCCAAGGGACTCTCAACAGTCTTCTCCAACACCACAGTTCAAAAGCATCAATTCTTCGGCGCTCAGCCTTCTTCACAGTCCAACTCTCACATCCATACATGACCACAGGAAAAACCATAGCCTTGACTAGACGGGCCTTTGTTGGCAAAGTAATGTCTCTGCTTTTGAATATGCTATCTAGGTTGGTCATAACTTTCCTTCCAAGGAGTAAGCATCTTTTAATTTCATGGCTGCAGTCACCATCTGCAGTGATTTTGGAGCCCCAAAAAATAAAGTCTGACACTGTTTCCACTGTTTCCCCATCTATTTCCCATGAAGTGATGGGACCGGATGCCATGATCTTTGTTTTCTGAATGTTGAGCTTTAAGCCAACCCTTTCAGTCTCCTCTTTCACTTTCATCAAGAGGGTTTTTAGTTCCTCTTCACTTTTTGTCATAAGGGTCAGAGGCAGATAATTACAAAAAGGGAGTCTTCTTATTATAATAATGTCAGGCCTGGGAAGAGGGAGGTAGAAGATGTTTATGGGCCTTTGAAAGGAAAGAGTGTATCAAGTCAAGCTCTTCAGGCTGATGGGAAACAGAGGCACGCTTTCAGGAGCCCTCGCACTATAAAAGGTGCCTTTGATGCCCGCTGCCTCAGGAGTGGCTGCTTTGGACACTGGATGTGCCCAGGTGGGTCTCAGCACACAAAGAACATCAGGTGGACATTTTAAGGAAGGAAGCAAGGTGCCTTCTTAAACCTTCACCATCTAGAAATACTTTACAACTGTTTCATAGCCTTACCAACTCCCACTGCCTGAAAATGCCTCAGTTGGTAATACCTCCTGTTCTGAGCCTGCTCATAGTGGAGTGGATATGGGCTGCCCTTTCTCACCAGTATCTCTAGGATTTTCTTCAAGATCACAGTATCTGAACATGCTAGAGCTAGAAGGAAACTTAGCATTCTTCAGTCTAAAGGAAATTTTTCAATGAGGAACAAGGCCCAGAATGGTGAAGTGATTTGCTAAGCTAGTCACTGGAAGAGTCAGCTTCAGAAACAGTTGTCACAACAGTCTTTTGCTGGTCTCCCTACCTAATATTGTTAAAGGATGAAGGGTGTCCTAAGTTTGAGAGAAATCCTTGTCTTCCGTCTCAGGTCCCCAAAGCCTCCACTGTCCCTATCACCTTTCAATGCCCCAAATCATTTCCAACCTATTAAAGAATACAACTGACTTTAAACCCCACATAACAAGAGACCTAGTAAATCCCTAGGCCATGAGAAAGTGCTGGGCAAGAACAGAACCACATACCCATAGACCCAGCACTCCAGGTAGCACAGTTACACCTCTGTGCAGTTTAATTATGAAAAAACTCTCTATAATTGAAACATAGGGTTAGATTATTCCTTCTTCTAAGAGCAAATTTTCTCTTGTTGCTTGGTACGTGGGCTTTCCCTCATGGCTCAGATGGTAAAGAATCTGCCTACAATGCAGAAGACCTGGGTTTGATCCCTGGGTCAGAAAGATCCCCTGGAGAAGGGAATGGCTACCCACTCCAGTAATCTTGCCTGGAAAATTCCATAGACAGAGGAGCTTGACAGGCTGTAGTCCATAGGGTCTCAAAGAATCGGATGTGACCTAGAGACTAAACAACAACATAAAGAACTGGGAGACTAACACTTCCACTTTCTCCCAGGCATACTTAGAGAACTTAACTCATGAACTCCTGAAGCCAGAGCAGACCTCTAGGTATATTGCAGGAAAGCCCACTCAGACTTCATGAAAATTTCCCCTGGGGAGGGGGAGATCCAGGAACTCTTAGAAAGGCAGTTTAGCATTAGGTTGGAATGGAGTTTCTTGCTGAAAGTTCTGGTTCTCATCATGTTTTTCTCAGTGTTTATAAAATATGCATATTTTATGTGTTTTCAGCTTTAAAAAATGTCTTGATGGCCTTCAGGGGCCTTGGGCAGTGTTGTTTATGTGCCTTGAAAAGGCAGATCTCTCAAAGATAGGGCTTGGCTAATTAGAGCCAGAGACCAGGCTGAAGCGGGGCTCCTGTTACTCCTCCTGGGCTCCCCCACCCCTCTCACCCTCTGCTGTCCCGAAGAGGAAGGATAAAAGTATGAGACTGTTCATCTATTTGCCAGTCTGTGGTATGTGGGAATGAAATCACTGATAAATACTGTTAGATAGTCATCACAGATAAAAAACAAATACCTCTATACCCAACAATTAAGACAAAAAATGGGCAGAAGAACTAAATGGACACTTTTCTGAAGAAGACATACAGATGAACAACAAACACGTGAAAAGATGCTCAGCATCACTAATTATTAGAGAAAATGCAGGTTAAAACTACAATGAGGTATCATCTCACCCCAGTCAGAATGGCCATCATCAAAAAATATACAATAATAAATCTGAAGGGGATGTGGAGAAAAGGGAACCCTCTTTCACTGTTGGTGGGAATGTAAATTGATATAGCTACTGCAGAGAACAGTATGGAAGTTTCTTAAAAGACTAAAAATAAAGCTACCATATGACCCAGCAATCCCACTACTGGGCATACACCCTGATAAAACCATAATTCAAAAAGACACACACACCCCAATGTTCATTGCAGCACTATTTATAGTAGTCAGGACATGGAAGCCACCTATGTGTCCACTGACACATGAATGGATAAAGAAGATGTGGCACATATATACAGTGGAATATTACTCAGCCATAAAAGGAACAAAATTGGGTCATTTATAGAGTTGGACCTAGAGACTGTCATACAGAGTGAAGCCAGAAGGAGAAAAACAAATACCGTATATTAACGCATTACGTGGAGTCTAGAAAAATGGTACAGATGGACCTATTTACAGGGCAGGAATCAAGATGCAAATATAGAGAGATTTGTGTGGACACAGAGGGAAAAGAGGGGTTGAGATGAACTGGGAGATTGAAATTCATACACATATCTCCATATATATACACTACCATGTGTAAAGTTGATAGCTAATAGAAAGCTGCTGTAGAGCACCAGAAGCTCAGCTTGGTGCTCTGTAATGATCTAGATGGGTGGGATGAGACTGGGGTTGAAGGGAGGCCTAAGAGGGAGGGGATATATTTATACATATAGCTGATTCACTTTGTTGTACAGCAGAAACTAACATGACATTGGAAAGCAACTATATCTCAATTTTTTTAAAAAAGACACTGTGGTCATATACTGTTTCCCAATTAAGAAGAGTTATACAATTTTTCCAAAGGACTGAATTAGAAATAGATTTTACAGCCTGTACTTACCATGCCACACTACTTCCCACTGCTCCTCAGTGCCAGCCCTGGGATTCTCTTGTGTAGGCCTCTTCCATTTCCCCCTCTATGATGTGCTCGTTCCTATCTCTGCCTTCCTTGGGCTTCTTACTCCTACTTGGATGGAGCACCACCACCCCCGCCCCCTCCCCGTGCTCTGCCAGCTTCCCCTTCCCAGTCTGGGGAAGCCAAGCTCTGCCTTAACTCTAGTCCACTTCCCTGGAGCAGCTCCCTAGCTGGATGCTGTCTCAGCTACATCTGTCCACATCTACAATCTCAACCCCTCACTACAGTAGAGAGCCGCTGGCTGTTGTTTTAGTCATCTGATCTTTCTTTCCATCTTCTTCTGAAGATGTCACCTCTTCACTCTTTGGGGAATTGTGCATCACCCATTCTATGGGGTTTCCCTGATGTGCATTCCAAGAATCCTCATTTCTAAGTCTTTCCCACTCTTTTAGTGGCCTCTGCAATAGAATGAAAATCGCTCAAGAAGGCAGGGCTGTGTCTACACACCCTTCTGTCCTCCATGCTCACCTTGCTACCTGGCACATAGTAGAAACCCAGTGGGAAATATGTACAGTAGGAAATAAATAACCAGGGTTAGAGCTTCCTGACAAGCGAAAAAAGGACAATTAATTATTCAGGTGTATAAGACAATATGGGCTACCCACGTGGTGCTAGTGGTAAAGAACCTGCCTGCCAAGGCAAGTTAGACTTAACAGACACAGGTTTGTTTCTTGGGTCAGGAAGGTCTCCTGGAGGAGGGTACAGCAATCTATTCCAGTATTCTTGTCTGGAGAATCCCATGGTCAGAGGAGACTGGCAGGCTGCAATCCATAGGGTCGCACAGAGTTGGACATCACTGAAGCGAATTAACATGCATGCATAAGACAATATGCAATGTAAGTAGAGGATGAGTTGGTTAGATAGCATCACCAACTCAATGGACATGAATTTGAGCAAACTCCAGGAGATAGTGAAGGACAGGGAAGCCCAGTGTGGTGCAGTCCATGGGGTTGCAAAGAGATGGATATGACTTAGCGACTGAACAAGACAAAACTTCACTTTTACATAAAAAGGTCAATGCTGTTCTTATCCACACATGTGGGCATTTTTTCATCTCTCTACTTCCGTTTGACCATGATTACGAAATCTTTACTGCTGAACCCCTCTGTAGACCAGACAGTCTAGGAGGAAGTCAGAAGCTGTAGTAGACACCCCGGGCAGAACTTCTTTGGGAAACAAGGGGAATTGCCAGGAAGGGAGGGTTGCAGACAAGGGGCAGGGGCAGGGAGGAGGAAGTATGGTGGGGAGGACAACCTTGCAGTGCTCCACAAGCAATCTTGAGACACTTAGAAGTGCCCAACCAGAATCTTCAAGCACAGAGAAACCACTCTTAGGCCTTCCTTTCAGTAGCCTACTTTTTGTTTACATTTTCCGGATAATTATGTATTTTCAGTTTCGGGTCACCAAGGCAGAGAGCTTCTCTTCTTCCCATTGTTTCCCTGGGGATGCGTTTGGAAGAACTATGAGTAGCAGGACAGGGCTTCTCTCTCCTGACCCTTCCCTACTTCATTTCCATGCTAGAGTGGCCCATGGGATCTTTATGTAAAAAATTCCACACTTTTTGGGATGGAGTCTCAATTTTCTACAAACCTTTCCTAAAGAAAAACAAAGCCAAGGAAGGAATGGAAAAATCTCAGATCACCTGCCCTTCGGGGGATGATTTCTGCTGGCTCAGAGGTGACCCTGAGCTAACATGTGAGTCACTTCAGTGTCCCCTAGTCTCCTTAGGGGGCCCATTTCTCCTCCCTCCGCTTCTACTCACCTTTCTTCAATTCCCAGAACTCTCCTGAAGGCTCTAATTTTCCTTTTAAATGATGGGGAAATAGTAATGTGTCGCTTCTCCAGGGTACTTGAAATTTAGAAAGAGACAACTCCTTAATCCAAGGGAGTGAGTCTCTAGGTGCGGAATTGAGGTACCAGGAGGAATTTTTCAGTGGTAAGAGCACTTTTCAGAGTTTCTGAAATCATGCCATGTCTGTACTTGCCAATCAGCCTATTTCTGACACCAGCCTTCCTTATGGAATGTGACTAAGTATGATTTTTATTATTTCTGGGTCCTATAACTTCTCAAGCATCCTTCCCCACCCTAAATCCAGCTGTTTGGTGGCCAAACTGTCTTATTTTCCCAAGAAAATACAATAACCCCTGGAAATGTCAAGTCTTTAATTTTTTTTTTTTAACTAAATAAGAGTTTTTCAGAGTAGAAATTGTTCCTTGTTTATACTTAAGTTTCCAGTACCTAGTACAGTCCATGGCTCATAGTAAGTGCTCAGTAAATGTTGAGTAAGTTATCAACTAAAAACACACACACACACACACACACAACCTAAAAGCTGAGAATTTGGCAGACAAAACTGAGAACTTAAGCCCAGGACACAGCCTTTCAGATAGATCGAAGAAGCTGTTCCAAATGGGTAAGGGAGGAGCCAGGATACATAGGAGTTTTTGCAACAAAGACCAGGTAGTTGGAACCTCACAAGATACTATTAATTAAGGAAAACCAGATATCTCAAGGAATTTAGTGCTTGTCTATATATGGAAAGACATGAAAGTCTGGGCTCACAGAAGTCTTTCCTTTGATACACACCTCAGCTATCTGGGGCCAGCATCCTGTGCTTTCCCATCCTTAGTCTCCTCAGAGTGCATTGTTGGGGGTGGGTGTGGCTGTGGGACTGAGGGCGTGGCAGCCAGAAGTCTATTTGTCTCCTTTCCGAGTTCCCTCAGGGCTCATCATCTGGGATAGACACAGTGACTTGATGGTTGCAACATTCTGTGTTTACTGATATGGCAGGCCACATTCTTTTTCCCATTGATACCAGTGTAACTATCACTTGCTCAGTTTTGAGCAGATGCTGTTTACTGGTCATCTGCATAAGCAAAACAGACTGGTATTGGTTCTTTAACAATTTGTTTGCTCTTGAGTGCAAGAAACAGAATACCTACCTAAAAGCTGCTTAAACAGAAGGGCTTATTTTCTCTCTGGTTCAATCCCTGGGTCAGGAAGATCCCCTGGAGGAGGGCACAGCAACCAATTCCAGTGTTGTTGCCTGGAGAATCCCATGGACAGAGGAGCCTGGCTGGCTACAGTCCATAGGGTCGCAAAGAGTTGGATACAACCCAAGTGACTTAGCACACACGAATTTTCTCTCCACACTCTTCCAAGGCCTGATGAGGACATCAAGGAGTCAGGTCTTCCCCTATTCCACTGCTCATTCCTCAGTAAATCAGCACCCTCTCCTCTCCTGGTCCCAGCATGGCTGCCACAACTCCAAGTGCTACCTCCTCAGCAACTGCACGCAAGGCGGAAAACAAGGAGCAGGGTATTTTCTGTCATTTGTCAGGAGGAAATTTTTCCCAGAAGGCTCAGGATACTTCCCCTTACTCCCGATTGGCCCAAAGTGGATCACATGATCCCTCTGCACTAATCATGGTGCAGAGGAGTGGAATCACCCTCAAAGGCTTCCACAATCTGAGCCTTCCCTTATCCCAGGGAGTAGTTGCTCTTCCTTGCTACTTTGACTCCCAACACCTGAGCAGAGTGGACAAAAGGGGGATTGTTTGTCTGCTAAGCAATCAGGAGTGTCAGCCCAGACTCCATTTCCTTCATAGCAACAGTCCTCTCAGTCTTTCGACCTATAGGGATAAGTCTAAGTTGTCTACTTCCTAGGGCAGATATCCAGTTAATAGAGAAAGAGATGTTATGAGATGTATTCTCATTTTTGATCCAAAACAGCAAAACAGCCTGTTTTAAAGATAAATAAACTGTTTGAAAACATTTTTTTTTGGAGTATAGATAAAACAACATTGGCATGAGAAAATTGATTTTGATGGGTAATGAGAGTAACAGAATATGGAGATTTAGTATATTGGTCTATCTTTTATAAAAAAAAAGCAAAAGTACTCATAAAAAGAAGGATTTTTAAAAATTAGTGATAATAATAAAAATGCTAAATGATTTATGCCAAATTTCCAAGTTGATATAAACTCTTCAGTATATAAAATGAAAGGTTTAGAGTTTTAAAGAAGCACTGGAAGGTAAAAACAAATTCTCCAGATGTGCAAAGATGTTCTTTTAATTTCGATTTTGTAGCTTTTGGAACATAAATATTAGATAATTAGGAACTGCAGTAATTCAGAAATCTACAATATGATTAAAATGTGATCATTTGGAGCACTGGGTTATGCAAAGAAATACCATAAGGCAGGAGAATAGGAAAAATATTTACTAACCTTTCAGTTAGCTCAGGTTAGAGGAAGCACAGGAATCCAACTACCGAGGTCTGGTTTAGACTTTCACCTGAGACATGAGATGTCATTAAAGAATGTGTTGCTAAAGGCATACAAGGAAAAGAACATGGTTCTGTACAAGCATGTAAGAAAAGGAGCTGACCTAAACCCAGGCTTTCTCTGGGAAATGCTGGCTGATGTAAGATCTAATGAAGCAGAGGAGTGAAGCAGGTGATGGGTGAGGAGGAGGGAGCAGGGCACAGAAGTGAGAGGGAGCACCATGTGCACGAGTCCTGGGTGGGAGGGCCAGTGGGCCTCTCCAGGAACTACCCAAGGCCCGGGTGGCTGCAGGGCCTGGGTGGAGGAGAGAGAAGTGGGAGATGAGGCTGCTGAGGAGAGCAGGAATCAGACCACATGGGCCCTGGAGGCCACGCTGAGAGAAGCAGAGGCCCAGGAGTGAAGGAGAAAGGACTCTTCTAAGGGGAGATTCAACAGACCTAGGCCAAGAAGAGAGAAAGCCAGTCTTGGTCTATTCAGGCCACCGAAACAAAAATGGCTGCACACTGATGGCTTAAAAAATAGAAATTTATCTTCTCATAGTTCTGGCATTTGAGAAGTCCACGATCAAGGTGCCAGCCAATTTGGTTTCTGGTGAGAGCATCTTCCTGGCTTGCAGATGGCCTCTTTCTTATTGAGAAAGGAGAGAAATTTAGAGAGAGAGAGAGAGAGAGAGACAGAATGAGAGAAAGCGAGCTGTCTGTTGTCTCTCCTTATAGTCCTGTCATTAACCCCATCCTGGGGATCTCATTAACTTTAATTATTTCTTTGGTTGTCCTATATCCAAATACAGTCACATTTTTGAGTTAGGGCTTCAGCATGTGAATTTTAAGAGGACACAAGTCAGTCCATCACGGCCAGTAAGGGAATCTCTATGATGATACACAGCCAGTGGGTTCTCTGAGTAGTTCTAGGCCTGAATCATTTCCTGTGTTCTGGGCATGAATTCCACTCTGACATGCCTCAGCCTTGATAAAGCTCTGAGATCACTCTGTGTGATGGTCACCTTGAGTGAAGCTAGAGTACAGTGAAATAGCTGGGGTGACAGAGGAGCCAAGGAAAGCCTCTGAAGCAATGTTAGGGGATAATCAGAGCCTCTTCCCCGATGGATCTCAGGTGTAACCGGGAGGTGCCTGAATGCCAGCCGTCAATGCAGTTAGTTGATTTGGTTGTTGATAAAAAGGGATAACTCAAGAAGATGAGAGCACCAGAGGACAGTTGTATGACAACGGTCTTCTCTAATTCTGTGACTAGCTTCTTTGGATATTTGCTGGAAAGTACGGTTTATGGGAGTTATTTCCTCTAAGCTGTGGAATACATTTATTATTTCTCCTCTTTTATGCATCAGATACATCTGTTAGGCCTACCACAGAATAGGAAGTCCTAGTGTAAAAAAGTGATGTGAATATTATGGAGCAATTATTCTGAACCAACAGAGGAGGCTAATTAGCCTTCTGGGAGTGACCTTTCTCAGTTACAGGACTAATAGCTGTCCCGGTGTGCATGTTAGTTGTAAAATGTCTCTGGAGAGAGATGATGATTAATTCCCCTAGAGGAAAAAACGCATGCAGGATCAGAGACTGTTGGCAGTGGGTGGGGCCTTGGGACCACCTAGGGCAGCCTCCTTCCCTGGGAGCTGAGGGCAATAAACCAGGAAGAGTTTGTGTTTGAGTCAAGGTCACAGCCAGTGAGTAGGACAAGAGTCCAGGCTTTCTGGGTCTCAGTCTCTGCTCTTTCTACTAAACTTTTTCTATCTGTATCAGATAATTGCACAGGGTCTAGGAAATCACGCCCCCCGCCCCCACCATCCACCCAGAGCTCTTTATTCCAAACCTCTGTTTCCTCTTGTCCAGAGGTTTTCTTTTCTTGACCTAAATACCACAATGAAAAAACCCCAAAGTTGAATAACCTTGTGAAAACCAGAAAGAGAGAAACTACACATGGAAGGAAGATCAAGGTCAATGGAGGTTACCATAAACTAACTTGGGCTCCAAATAAAATAGGCACAACTTTAATGTTTCCCTTGACTTGTTTTTCTCATCCCTTTTGGTGTTATTATATTTTGCTTGGTTAATTGCATTTTTTGTAAGACATTCTAAATCTTTTATGAAACATGGTTGAATGAGCAATTATGAGAAAGAAAAATACATTTATGGACAAAGAGCAAGAAGAAGTATAGAAGGACAGAGAGGCAAGTCGCTCTTTGCATGGAAATTGGGTGTAGTCATCATACACATCACCCTTGGGGGCGAAGATAGTTGCTGGAGCCCTGATTTCCTTCTGGTTTCCCATTTTCTTGCCATTTATATGGTGCACAGAGTCATTTATCACATTTGCAGGTCACACTTTCCAGGTCAGTCTAGTTCGGTCAGTCATTAGGACAATACTTCACTGTATACATAGAGTGGGTTTTGTGTGTGTGTGTGTGTGTGTGTGTGCGTGTGTGTGTACTTGCAGGAGACCTGGGTTCAGTCCCTGGGTTGGGAAGATCCCCTTGAGAAGGGAATGGTTACCCACTCCAGTATTCTTGCCTGGGAAATCCCATGGACAGAGGAGCCTGGGAGGCTACAGTCCATGGGGTCACAAAGAGTCAGACATGACTAAGTGACTAACACTTTCACTTTAGAAACCTAAATAGTCCTGTTAAAAGGGGAAAAGGCTTTTGCTGGTGGGGATGGCTGCTTCGCTGGTGGCTCAGACTGTGAAGAATCCACCTGCAATGCTGGAGACCTGGGTTTGATCCCTGGGTTGGGAAGATCCCCTGGAGGAGGGCATGGCAACCCACTCCAGTATTCTTGCCTGGAAAATCCCCATGGACGGAGGAGACTGGCGGGCTACAGTCCATGGGGTCGCAAAGAGTCAGACATGACAGAGCAACTAAGCACAGCACAGTATTCTATATATGGTCTTAAAAATATGAAACTAGTTCAAGAGGTCAAGACAAATAGACAAATGGAATGGAATGGAGATCTAAGAGGAGAGAGAAAGACCATAGAGTATCAGGGAACTTGATCTATGATAATGGTGTTAGTCCAGATCAATAAGAAAAAAAAAAATTGTTTAGTGATGTTTAATAGGAAATTTGGGTCACTATATAAAAAAAGCAAAACAAGATCCATTCTTTATACCAATATAAAGTGAGACTCCAGTTGAATGAAAGACCTAAATGTGAAGATAATACCCTACAGCTAGTAGAATAAAATGTTAAGATTTTGTGTGCATGTGTGGATCAGCACGGGGGAGGGCATTCTAAAAAGACCCAAAGCCCCAGTATAATTTATATAAAATGAAAATACATGTAAAAAACACCAGATAATTTACAAAGACACATAATTTCAAAGATAAGTATCAAGCACATTCAGGGTATAGCTTACAATGGGGATGGGCTTGTTAAGGACTGCCTGGAGGATATTTAAAAATGAAAGGAGAGGGCTTCCCTGCTGGCTCCGTGGTAAAGAATCCGCCTGCCAACGTAGGAGACACAGGTTTGATCCCTGGTCCGGGAGGATCCCCCATGCCTCGAAGCAACTAAACCCACGCACCACAACCACTGAGCCCACGTGCCACAACTGCTGAAGCCCAAATGCCACGGACTCCGTGCTCTGCAACGAGAGAAGCCACCGCAGCGAGAAGCCCACGCACTGCAACTCGAGTGTAGCTCCTGCTCGCTACTAGAGAAAAGCCCACACGGCAACAAAGACCCAGCACAGCCAAAAAAAAAATTAACGTTTTTTTAAATGAAACAAGATCCGAGCATGTTGTGAGTGATGATGATTTTAATGTCCAAACGAGCTGATGGTTTAATTAACGCTCTATTTGAGGTCGAACACAAATATGTAAAATAAAATGAAGTAACATAAAATAAAGCAGGAGGAGGAGAAGGGGACGACAGAGGATGAGATGGTTGGATGGCATCACCGACTCAATGGACAGGCTCCAGGAGATGGTGATGGACAGGGAAGCCTGGCATGCTGCAGTCCATGGGGTTGTAAAGAGCTGGAGCAACTAAACAACGACAAAATAAAACAAAGTTGATGAAAGATCTTAAATATTCCCTTTAATTCTAAGGTCTGCAAAAAAGTAAATATTTGATGACAGGTTCATCTGATCCCCGCCCCATTTTTCTCTGTGGTTATTTACTCCATTATTCGTAATAATTTGGGGGAAAAAACCTTCTAATTTGGGAGGCAGCAATTCCTAGTTATCTTCCAGCACTACTCACTCCTTCTTCTATAGTAAAAGTACCGTGTATTATAGCTGGACATGTGGCTATCTGAAATGAAGATGACATTTGAAGACTGCCTTGCAGTGAGATGCAGCCATGGGCCTACTCAGTGAGGTGTGAGGAAAAACAATATTTCTCCCATCAGCCATACATAAGGATTTTTTCAATCTTCACATCCTACTCCCTAATACCTAGCATTCTCCAACTGTCTGACTTTAGCTTGTCCTGGGTTATATAAATCCAGGCACAGACTAGCTCCTTAACTTTAATCAACAGTTAACCTCTGTCCACATCATGAATAGCACAAATACACTTGAAACATCAAAAATACCTTAAGTATTTCGAAACCAAAACTCACAGACTGATAAGAATGCATCCTTGGGGTGAGTTACCCCTGCAGAGACAGAGCAGAAGGGAAAAAGAGCCAAGACAGATTTGTCTTAAGTGGCCATTGCTCTGGACTGGATTCAAAGGCTCTGAAGTTGTAATTCCAGTTTGGGCACTAAATTCCCACTGGACCCTAAGCAGATCAGTTCTTTCCAGTCAGTAAAGTGGAGAGACTAATAAAGGCCTCTCCTCAGGGCAATGAGAAGTAAAGTTTGTGAAGCATTTTGAAAAGAATGCCGCTGCTACAGTTTGCAAAGAGGAAAGCACTCAGGAGCAGAGGCCTTGGGCTTAGCAGGGACAGGAAAGGTCAGCATATCCCAGCCATGCGCTGATCTAATTAATCACCGGGCAACCCTGCCACTGGCCAGATTCAGATGTCTGTCTCTCTATATAATGTCTGGAAAGTACAGGCGAATATGAAAGAGTCTCAGTATCTGCCGAGAGGATAAAATTTAGTACCCCTGTGAATCATGCAAGTGTGCCTGTGTCTGTGTGAGTGTTGTTGCAGATTCATAATACATGTCAATATGTGTCTCTCACCTTAAGAAATTCTTCTCAGTTTTTTCCTGTACTTAAAGTACACTCAGGGCAGCTGGTGGCATTGGATTAGTCACAATAATATAATCACTAATAAAACATAGCAATGATTGCAACTTTATGTATGACCCCTGACAGAGGCATCTATCTCTGAACTAATGTGAGTCTATTGCTTTCTGGAAAATGTATATTCATGTTTTTCTTATTGTAGAATTCTACAGCCTTGCCTTGCTATTTTGTTGTCTTCTCCAGAACATTTAGTGTACTATATAAACTTCATTTTTTTCGCTTTCACTTTTCTTTTGAATCTGAACTATTAAATTCTGGAATTTCCTCCCACTTTAATGGCTGTTCTTTGCAGGACAGACCTCTGGGATTTTCCTTTCCCAGTGAAAATCATATTTCTCTTTCACTGTTCCATTTAGAGAAACTTTCCATAGCTATTCTCTGGAGAGAAAGAATTTTAATCATGTGTAATCTGCTCATATTCTATGTCTTACCAACAGAATGACTTATCTTCTTTTCTAGGGATAAAACTGAACTCAAAGACATTCTGGTTTTATTCAAAGCAGTCACAAAAGGAAGACATTAATTATGGTTTCTACAGTTCTTTACTATTAAGCAAAGTTCATGTGCCTGTGGGTCTACTCCTGTGAGCTGACGAAACACAAAAATACCAATCACACAAAAATTAATAAATGAATTCATCAAAGTAGCAGGATACAAGATATACATGCAGAAATCTGTTGCATTGCTTTACACTGACAATGAAATATCACAAAGAGAAAAATTTTTTAAATCCTTTTAAAAATCATATCCAAAAAAAAATTTAGAAATTAAACCTGACCTGGGAGGCAAAAGACTTATATGTTGAGAACTACAAAACGTTGATGAAAATAAAGATGATTTAAAGAAACAGAAAGGTAGTCCATGCTCTTGGATTGGAAGAATTAGTACAATTAATATAATGGCCATACTACCCAGAGCAATCTACAGATTTAATGTGATTCCTATCAAATTACCAATGACATTTTGCACAGAACTAGAATAAATAATCCTAAAACATACGTAGAATCACAAAAGACCCAGAATTGTGAAAGGAATTCTGAGGAAAAAGAACGAAGCTGAAGGCATAATCCTCTGATACTACAAAACTACAATAATCAAAACAGTGTGGTATTGGCATGAAAACAGATGTATAGATCAGTGGAACAGAGTACATAGCCTAGAAATACACCCACACACCTACAAAGGAGGAAATTAATTAGTCTTCAGCAAAGGGGGAAAAATACACAATAGAGAAAAGATGATCTCTTCAGTAAGGGTGCTGGGTGAACTGAACAGCTACATGCAAAAGAATGAAATTAGAACATTCTGTAACATCACATACAAAAATAAATTTAAAATGGATTAAAAATTTAAATGTAAGACTAGATACGATAAAACTCCTGGAGGAAAGCATAGGCAAAACAGTCATTGACATAAATCACAGCAATAGTTTTTAGATCCATGTCCTAAATAATAGAAATAAAAACCAAAATAAATAAGTGGTACCTAATTAAACTTAAAAGCTTTCCATAGCAAAGGAAACCATAAACAAAAAAACAATTTACAGACTGAAAGAAAATATTTGCAAATGATGAGACTGATAAGGGATTAGTTCCCAAAATATACAAATAGCTCATATAACTCAATATCAAAAAATCAAATGTCAGTGAAAAAAATGGGGAGAAGTCCCAAATAGGCATTTCTTCAAAAATGACATCCAAATGCTCAACATGAAAAGGTGCTCATCATCACGAATTATTAGAGAAATGAAAATCAAAACTACGAGGTATTGCCACACCACACCAGTCATAATGGCCATCGTCAAAAAGTCTACACCTAATGAATGTTGGAGAGAGGATAGAGAAAAGGGAACCCTCCTGCAGTATTGGTGGGAATGTAAATTGGTGCAGTAACTATGGAGAACAGTAAGGAGGTCCTTAAAAAAACTAAAAATAAAGCTAACGTGATCCAACAATCCTTGGACATATATCTCAGTTCAATTTAGTGGCTCAGTCGTGTCCAACTCTTTGCAACCCCATGAACTGCAGCACGCCAGGCTTCCCTGTCCATCACCAACTCCTGGAGTTTACTCAAACTCATGTCCATTAAGTCAGTGATGCCATCCAACCATCTCATCCTCTGTCACCCTCTTCTCCTCCCACCTTCAATCTTTTGCAGCATCAGGGTCTTTTCCAATGAGTCAGTTCTTTCCATCAGGTGGCCAAAGTATTGGAGTTTCAGCTTCAATATCAGTCCTTTCAATGAATATTCAGGACTGATTTCCTTTAGGATGGACTGGTTTGATCTCCTTGCAGTTCAAGGGACTCTTAGAAGTCTTCTCCAACACCACAGTTCAAAAGCATCAATTCTTCAGTGCTCAGCTTTCTTTATAGTCCAACTCTCACATCCGTACATGCTACTGGAAAAATGATAGCTTTGACTAGACAGACCTATGTTACATATATCTGGAAAAGACAAAAACTGTAATTGTAAAAGACGCACACACCCCAATGTTCATTGCAGCACTATTTACAATAGCCAAGACATGGAAGCACCTAAATGTCCATTGATAGATGAATGGATAAAGAAGACGTAGTACATATAATCAATGGAATGTTACTCAGCCTTAAAAAAGAATGAAATAATGTCATTTGCAACAGTGTGGATGAACCTAGATATTGGTGTACTAAGTGAAAGATAGGTAAAGACAAATATGATATCACTTTTATGTGGAACCTAAAAATATAATACAAATAAACTTATTTACAAAACAGAAACAGACTCACAGACATAGAAAACAAACTTAACGGTTACCAAAGGGGAAAGGTGGGCTATTACATAAAATGCATAAATAACAAGGACCTACTGTATAGCACAGGGAACTATATTTAATACCTTATAATAATCTATAACAGAAAATAGTCTGAGAAAGAACACATATATTCATATATACACATATATATGTATACCTGAAACTAATACAACATTGTAAATCAATCATACTTCCATTTAAAAAATATCCCAATAATATGAAAATGCTTCGTAGCATTAGCTGTCCCCAAAGTAAGGTGAAATTTACAAAACATGCAGATAATAATATCTGTCAACTGCTTATACCAGAAGTTATTGAATCTTAGTGGAAGATAGCTAATTTATGATCATCTGAATGCTCAAATAAATTTATTTTTCTGTATTTTAAAAAATCCTTCTTATTGACAGGGTATCAAAACCAATTCATTCATTCAATGAACATTTTTTAGGAAAGTACTTTATGCTAGATAGGGAACTTCAGCATAGAAATAAAAACTCTGTAAAAGGATCAAGTGGAAATTGTAGACCTGAAAACATAGTCCAGAAATGAATTCATTTAATGTGTTTACATGACTGGACCCAGGAAAAGAAAGTATCAGTGAATTTGAAGATAGTTCAATAGAAATTATCGGAATGAAGGGCGAAAAAACACTGAGCAGAATGTTCTAGATGTGTGAGACATTATCAAGTTGTCTAATACACATTTAGTTGGTGTTACAGATAGACAGGAGAAAGAATGGGGCAGAAGAAACATCTGTAGAGGTAATGAGTGAGAACTGTCCAAAGGTGATGAAAGATATTGCCCCGCACATCAAAGAAGCTCTCAATTTTCTATTCACTCCAGAATAAATCTCAAGTTAATAGAGTATATAGTCAGGCTCTTGTTTATCTCTCCATTTTCCTGCAGATTTCCCTCATCTAAGCCACTCCAACTACTCTTTCAGTTCTTTTCCCAGATTGTCCCCTGTGTGGTACATTTACATATTAACATTTTAATTCAGGTGTCAGCTTCTCAGAGAGATCTTGTCAGACTATTGTATCTAAAGTTGTCAAACCTCAGCCCCAGTTCTCACCTGCCTATTACTCTCTGTTTAATTATTATGAGTTTTTTCATAGCATATGTAATTATTTGAATTTATCTTAACAATTTACTTTCTGACTTCATTATTTGATTTCTCCCCACATTGGAATGTAAGCATTCTGAAAGCAGGAAGCATGTATCTCTCATTCAACTGCATAACCTGAAAGCTTCAAAAGACATCTGGCACATAGTAGGAGGAGAGTATATATGGATGGTTGGATGGATGGATAGATACAGATATGTGTAGTATAGTGTGTGTGTAAAATAGAGATACTGAAGGTTTCAGGACTTACTGGGAAGATTCTGAGTAGCTTGGCTCACATCTACTGATGCAAATCATTCCAGCTAATCTTCACTTCCTCCCTCTGGTTCTCATGTTGGCAGGATAAAAGAATACAATATTTTCACAATGTGTTTTTACCACAGCAAACATGTAAGGTTACCTCACCCAAACAGATGTTCATCAAAATCAAACAGAAAAAAGAATAAAAAGCTTGGGATGTGTGCCTCTATGGGGTCGCACAGAGTCAGACACGACTGAAGCGAATTAGCAGCAGCAGCAGCAGCAGGCTTGCTGCCTGTCAAATGAGGCAGACTTCTCTTAGGTCTGAAACCAACTTTTACGTAACTGACTTTTCAACCCTTTTTTATTGACTACTTCTACTCAGAGATGAGTTGGAGTCCAAAAAGGAAAAATACACTATTTAAATAGGTCTCTATTAGCTCTCCTCCTCCATCATCTATGTGAAGAGATAAATGGGCCAATTTTAAAATATTCCCATCAAAGTTAGAAAATGGAGATCTAGAGAGATTAGATGATTTTCCAAGATCACACAGGATAATACCTAAGCTCCAGGACCTAAAATTATCTCGTAACATTTTTCTGCCAATGCACATTCCATTGACAGAACACATTTTTAACCTCTAAGTCTTGGGTTATCTCCTAAGAATGTTTTCACAGATAATTAGGGAAATTGAAAGTCAGTCTATTTAAGATCTCTGTTGGAGAAAGATGGAAATAGCAAGATGTTAACCCTCTTGAAATTCACATCTACCTCTGCTTTCTGAGTACCTTCCAGGCTTTTTATCTTGTTTTCTTTCAGAGACCAGGATACCAGACAGCTATTTCTGTCATTTCTTACATTCTGCTCATTGAATGACCTGGTGTTTTTAACCAGCAGCCCATGCAGCTGGTATATATAATTTGAGGAAATAATTCCCAAGTCCACTGTGAAAGCAGAGAATTGAAGAAGGCATATTAATAAAGTACTTGCTTTAGATGCCATCTTACTGTTCAAATCTATCTTGAGTTTGTTCAAATCTACCTTAATATTTCTGAAACCTTAATAACTGGCATTGTGAAACTACAACCCTCAACATAAACTTTACTTCTCTCATTTGTCCCACCTAGCAACTTTGTATCTTTGTCAAACTTTTCATAAAGGGTGACATGAAACCTTTTGGCTTCAAGGAGCAGTAGTGTGGCTAGATAGATAACATGGCATTGTCCCTACTCATGCTCTAAGTCCAGCCTGACATTTTTCCTGGGTGAAATCTTGCCAAGTGCCTTGTCTAATGACAACAGTGCTGGGCACACGAAAAGGAAATAGTGGAAACAGCCTCCCATTACATATCAGTAGGGAAGATAACTTACAAACATTGATGTGAAGATATTCACTCAAAAATCACTTTAGTTCAGTTCAGTTGCTCAGTCGTGTCCAACTCTTTTTGACCCCATGAATTGCAGCACACCAGGCCTCCCATCATCAACTCCAGAGCTTACCCAAACTCATGTCCATCGAGTTGGTGATGCCATCCAGCCATCTCATCCTCTGTCATCCCCTTCTCCTCCTGCCCCCAATCCCTCCCAGCATCAGGGTCTTTTCCAATGAGTCAACTCTTCGCATGTGGTGGCCAAAGTATTGGAGTTTCAGCTTCAGCATCAGTCCTTCCAAAGAATACCCAGGGCTGATCTCCTTCAGAATGGACTGGTTGGATCTCCTTGCAGTCCAAGAGACTCTCAAGAGTCTTCTCCAACACCACAGTTCAAAAGCATTAATTCTTTGGCGCTCAGCTTCCTTCACAGTCCAACTCTCACATCCATACATGACCACAGGAAAAACCATAGCCTTGACTAGACGGACCTTTGTTGTCAAAGTAATGTCTCTGCTTTTTAATATGTTGTCTAGGTTGGTCATAACTTTCCTTCCAAGGAGTAAGTGTCTTTTAATTTCATGGCTGCAGTCACCATCTGCAGTGATTTTGGAGCCCAGAAAAATAAAGTCTGACACTGTTTCCACTGTTTCCCCATCTATTTGCCATGAAGTGATGGGACCAGATGCCATGATGTTCGTTTTCTGAATCTTGAGCTTTAAGCCAACTTTTTCACTCTCCACTTTCACTTTCTTCAAGAGGCTTTTTAGTTCCTCTTCACTTTCTGCCATAAGGGTGGTGTCATCTGCATATCTGAGGTTATTGATATTTCTCCCAGCAATCTTGATTCCAGCTTGTGTTTCTTCCAGCCCAGCGTTTCTCATGATGTACTCTGCATATAAGTTCAATAAGCAGGGTGACAATATACAGCCTTGACGTACTCCTTTTCCTATTTGGAACCAGTCTGTTCCATGTTCAGTTCTAACTGTTGCTTCCTGACCTGCATATAGGTTTCCCAAGAGGCAGGTCAGGTGGTCTGGTATTCCCATCTCTTTCAGAATTTTCCACAGTTTATTGTGATCCACACAGTCAAAGGCTTTGGCATAGTCAATAAAGCAGAAATAGATGTTTTGGAACTCTTGCTTTTTCGATGATCCAGCGGATGTTGGCAATTTGATCTCTGGTTCCTCTGCCTTTTCTAAAACCAGCTTGCACACCTAATTTTGGGTGAGAGTCTAGAGAAATAAACAATAATAAAATTCAGTCTCTGCACTTACGGAGTTCATAGTGAGGAAGACTTTCTCAAACACTCCAAACTCAAATGCTAAAAGTGAACATTTAACTATACAGTGTTTTTTAAAGTCCTTTGAAATATGTATTAATAAAAATGCTAACAAAATGTTGTTCAGTTGCTAAGTTTTGTCCCATTCTTTGCGACCCCTGTCACAAAGAGCAGCACTCCAAGCTTCCCTATCCTTCACCATCTCCTGGAGCTTGCTCAAACTCATGTCTGTTGAGTTAGTGATGCCATCCAACCATCTCATCCTCTGTTGTCCCCTTCTCCTCCTGCCTTCAACCTTTCCCAGCATCAGGGTGTTTTCCAGTGAATCAGCTCTTTGCATCAGGTGGCCAAAGTATTGGAGCTTCAGCTTCAGCATCAGTCCTTCCGCTGAATATGCAGGGTTGATTTCCTTTAGAGTTGACTGGTTTGAACTCTTTGCAGTCCAAGAGACTCTTGAAAGTCTTCTCCAACACCATAGTTCGAAAGCATCAATTTTTCAGTGCTCAGCCTTCAACCAAATATTAAGACATTTTAAATACTATGATGAATGGGAACCAACCATGAAACATCTTTAAAATCTCTTTATTAATAAAAAGACCTTTTTTTCTGATTTTTTCCTTTATGTTATCTAGAAGGGGTTTCAGAATACTGAGATTCTATGAGGTTCTAGAAAATGGAAGGATGGCCAACTTGAACTGAGTAGTATTAGCATACAGCTTCTGGAACATAATATCCATGTAAAACTTTTTACTGAGTGAATGAGGGAAGGAATTTGATTAATACACAGATGGCATGGAATATGGGCTTCCCTGATAGCCCAGTTGGTAAAGAATCCACCCGTAATGCAAGAGACCCTGGTTTGTTTCCTGGATCGGGAAGATCTGCTGGAAAAGGGATAGGCTACTCACTCCGGTATTCTTGGGCTTCCACTGTGGCTCAGCTGGTAAAGAATCCACCTGCAATGCAGGAGACCTGGGTTCAATCCCTGGGTTGGGAAGATCTCCTGGAGAATCTACCCAATCCATTATTCTAGCATGGAATATAAGAAGATGGGCTGTTGCAATGGAGTTTCATAGACTATAAAAATGCACGGCACAGGTTTTCCTTCTTTATTGGGGCTATAATCTCATGAACAAGCTAAGCCCCATTCCGATTGCTCTAAATGTGTTATGCATCAAGCAGAGGATTTATGGTACAGACTAGGAGCTTGAAAACCCTTCAGAATTGATATATGACAACTTTCCATCTGACCTTCTTTTAGCGGAAATATCTCTAATTTTTTCTTCCTTTTTTCCACTTTTTTTTTTTTTCAATTGTACAGTCTAATGGCTAATTTAGTGTGCTCCCTTTGTGTATAGTTATGTGCTACTCTAGGGGCATGGATATATTTAATTAGTTCAATGAATAAATCTAAAGAAATACCATCTTATTTTGGCAAAAGAAGAAAGGTGAGAATGACAGTGAATCCTAAGGACAGTGATGTGAAGAGGAGCTGCAGGGAAGGTTAGATTTACCATGTGATGCCATATCTAAGGAATTTAGTTCTAGACATAGAGTTCCTTCTTTGGGCATACTTGCTAGAGTCTCCACTAGAATAGTTGTAGACATTACTGGACATCAATCTTCTAAATTCTAGAGATATATGGAAAGATCAGATGAATTCAGAAAAATATCCACTAAAACCATGAAATCCCAAGAGGGATAAGGACTGAGTGTGAGAAAACATTTCTAGTTGTACAAATTTAGATAGTCAAGGAAAAAGAAAGAATGAAACTACTTTAAAGATCTGATAAGGTTCTTTAAAGATCTGATAATGTTAAATGCTTTGGAAAGAGGGTTAAGATATATCTAAAGATTTAAAAGTCCCCCAAAGCTAGTGGATAATAAAGGGAAGAATGAGTTGACAGTGACCATCAAGGCATATTTCAGCCTTGGATTGCAATCTCTAGCTCCCAGGAATGGGTCTCACAGAAACCACATAGCTCTCTGGTTTTGAAATGATGCAAACAATGGCCTAAAAAGACATTCCTGAGAAACAGATGATAACTGGCTGTCAGTTAAGACGAGGAACCCAAAGCCCAGGCTGGTGTTTTAGTTGTGTAATCCACCTTCCTGTGAAACTAAACTGGGGGATGAGGGGTAGGTTAGAGGCAACAATGAGAAGAACTCTGTCTATAGAGAGGCCACCTTCCCAAGCTCTCACATCAGAATGCCAGGGTCTGGACTTCCCTGGTGGTCCAGTAGTTAAGAATCCATCTACCAATTCAGGGCACGCAGGTTCAATCCCTGGTCTGGGAAGATTCCACGTGTCTTGGTGCAACTAAGCCCATGTGCACCGAAACTACTGTGCGCATGTACCCTAGACGCGTACCACAAAAGGAGAAGCCCCAGCTGTGAGAAGTCTGCCCACCTGAACTGGAGAGTCGCTCCCGCTCACCACAACTAGAGAAAGTCCTTGTGCAGCGACAAAGACCCAGTGCAGCTAAAAATAAACAAATACGATTTCAAAAAGTAAAGTTGTAAAAAGAATGCCATGGCATTGACTGTTCCTCTCTCTATTACTGTGGGCAAGGTTCATCAATTGCTGGGCTTACTTTTTTCCTTGGTAAATGTGGATTCTGATTAGTTCTTGTCTCAGTTTTGTTGGGTGATTGCATTCTGTCAGCAACTCAGAACATGGTGAGTGAGTACTCAGGAACAGTTGTTAATATTGATGCAGCTGCTGCCACCTTTCAATCAGATATTTTAATCAACATTTCATTACCAAGGGCTTGAGAAGACTCAGCAGAAGAGTAAATCAGTGTGGCACAGTAACTGAAGGGCATCAAGGGCTCTCCAATAACGCTGCTGGCAGAGATCCACAGTGAGCCAGCCTCGGGTGAAAGACAATTGACCTCCATCACTGAAGAATCATATCTGGTCAGAGACCCCAGTGTAAGCAGTCAAGCTAGAGGGGAAGTGTCTCATCCATGGAGAGACTAGGAAGGATGACTGACTCTCCCCTCCACCCCCAGCTGTCTTTTATAGTCAAAACATCAGCAGCAACCTTCTCGGAAGGATATGATGTGGATCCCTTGTGGGCAGAGCATTCTGGATCAGAGAATCCTGTGGACTGAGGGTGATTCTAAGTGAACAAAGAAACCATAAGATTCTAAGACATGATTACTCCAAAATAAACCAATATTGCCAAACATACTGAGGTTGCTTAAAGGAATCCAGCTTAGAATACAAACATTTTCCTCTTCTAGGAGCAGCAGCCTATAACTCAAAAAAGGGAAACGATCTTCAGTATTATTTCTTTGTCTTCAGCTCTGGGTTCAAATTCTGTGTGGTGTTCAGTTCAGTTCAGTTGCTCAGTCGTGTCCAACTCTTTGCGACCCCATGAATTACAGCACACCAGGCCTCCCTGTCCATCATCAACTCCCGGAGTTCACTCAAACTCACGTCCATCGAGTAGGTGATGCCATCCAGCCATCTCATCCTCTGTCGTCCCCTTCTCCTCCATCCCCCAATCCCTCCCAGCATCAGGGTCTTTTCCAATGAGTCAACTCTTCGCATGAGGTGGCCAAAGTACTAGAGTTTCAGCTTTAGCATCATTCCTTCCAAAGAACACCCAGGACTGATCTCCTTTATAATGGACTGGTTGGATCTCCTTGCAGTCCAAGGGACTCTCGAGAGTCTTCTCCAACACCACAGTTCAAAGGCATCAATTCTTTGGCACTCAGCTTTCTTCACAGTCCAACTCTCACATCCATACACGACCACTGGAAAAACCATAGCCTTGACTAGACAGACCTTTGTTGGCAAAGTAATGTCTCTGCTTTTGAATATGCTATCTAGATTGGTCATAACTTTCCTTCCAAGGAGTAAGCGTCTTTTAATTTCATGGCTGCAGTCACCATCTGCAGTGATTTTGGAGCCCCCAAAAATAAAGTCTGACACTGTTTCCACTGTTTCCCCATCTATTTCCCATGAAGTGATGGGACCAGATGCCATGATGTTCGTTTTCTGAATCTTGAGTTTTAAGCCAACTTTTTCACTCTCCTCTTTCACCTTCATCAAGAGGCTCTTTAGTTCCTCTTCACTTTCTGCCATAAGGGTGGTGTCATCTGCGTATCTGAGGTTATTGATATTTCTCCCAGCAATCTTGATTCCAGCTTGTGCTTCTTCCAGCCCAGTGTTTCTCATGATGTACTCTGCATACAAGTTAATAAGAACCATCAATAGTTAAACCTACTGCACCTTCTCAAGCTCTTTTTCTACCATCTTTTAATGTCCAAACTGAGTTTACCTCTTCAGGTCTCACACTGTTCTTCTCCTCAGTCTTGGCTCATCTCCTCCTCTACCTACAAAGTCCCTCTGTTTTGTCATCACAAGTCAATATCCAACCCATCCTTGTCCAAATCACAGACACTTTATCCCCAAAGTGTAATCTGGTACACTAACTGACCCCTGTGCCCTCCAAGTTTTTCATCTATATCTCTTTCATGGAATTCACTTTCTCCTTGGTATTATAATTATTTGACTAAATAGAAAATGCAGCTTCCCTCCTAAACTATAAACTCACTAAAATCAAAGTTCACTTCTGATATATCTGTAACTTAACTCACTGAATGTTTATTAAATACCTACTGTGTGTCAGGTGTTTGGTTGGTGCTTTGCCTCCTTCATAAGATCTATTAGTTGCTGGAATATGGTTACTAAATAAATGATCAAGTGAGATAATTTACCAGTCTTAGACTCTTTCCTTTGACCTTTTTTTCTGTTTACCTTCCAAATAACAGAAGTGAAGTCGCTCAGTCGTGTCCGACTCTTTGCGGCCCCATGGACTGTAGCCTACCAGGCTTCTCCTTTCGTCGGATTTTCCAGGCAAGGATACTGGAGTGGGTTGCCATTTCCTTCTCCAACCTTCCAAATAGTCCCTATAAAAAATCGGTCCTATAGTAGAATACACACACACACACACACACACACACACGCACGCACTACTGTACCACACCTTACTCTAATTAGAGGAGTGATACCATAGTTTGGGGACTTCCCTAGAGGTCCAGTGGTTAAGACTGCGCTTCCAGTGCAGGGGGTGCCAGTTCAATCCCTGGTTTGGGAATTAAGATCCCACATGCCATGGGGGCATGGCCAGAAAATTAAGGCTTCCCAAATGGCACAGTGGTAAAAAATCCTCCTGCCAATGCATGAGACATATGAAACTCAGGTTCAATCCCTGGGTTAGGAAGAACCTCTGGAGAAGGAAACAGCAACCCACCGCAGTATTCTTGCAGGGAAGATTCCGTGGACAGAGGAACCTGGCAGGATATAGTCCATGGGGTAGAAAAGAGTCAGATGAGACTGAGCACAAGCGCTGTGAAACACACCATGGTTGAATTGGTTGCAGCCCCAAGATGAACAAGATCTGCTAAAACAGAAACTACATTCTAACTACATTAAAAGGGTATTTTTATGTCCTTTTACAAAAGGGCATTACTTGGTTATTGCCTCTCCAACTAAACTGTAAGCTCATTTCAGGTACAAAGTAACTTATACCTTTCTATCTGATGTCTTGTATATGGCAGGAACTCAGTAATTGTGTGTGTGTGTGTGTGTGTGTGTGTGTGTATGCATGGCAAATTTGAACTTGTATTATGCAGTAATTTTACACGATAAGAAATTCACCATGTTCTAAAAAACTGGAATAAGACATTTGGGGAACTTAACTCAGTTCTGTCATAGATCTCTTAAAGTAATTGGTGTTGGTTCTTTGACTGATTCCAGGTTAATTTTAAGGAAAAAAATTCAGATGTTTTAGGACTACCACAATAATGAAGACTTATAGAGCTTACACACTGAAAGTAGTTAGGTAGACCTCTTCAAAAGAAAATTACCCTTGTTCCTATGTTTGATGCCTCTCCATAACGTCTCAATTTTTCATTTTTAAAAAAGATGATGCCATGAAAATCCAAAGCAATTGAAATGAATTATGAATCCTTTTGGAGTAGGAGAAGGGAAAATAATTGTTCCCCAGGGATACATTTTTTTTGAAGTTCCTCTTTCTATTTGAAATGCTTTCTGACTTGACAACTTGCAAGAATTGCCCAATTGCATGGGTTTGTGCTTCTGCAGAAGACCAGTTCTGCAGCATAGGGGAAGAACATTTCTTGCAAATTAGAAAATTATTTGGTTCTGTTGCTGACCCTCCTCAAGACTTGCTCAGTGACTTGCAAATGCTAGTTCTTCTTCCTCTCTCTTTCCAATGTTTCTGTGCGTGGACATGGATAAAATATATCGTATAAAATTACTGATGCTAGTTACAAAGTTTGAGAGTCCTTAATATGACTAGAGACGCATCATAATCCAGGTGCTTGTTAATCAATAAATTCAACCTGTGATACCAAGTTAGACTTCTCAGAGTTGTCAAGTTATAATTCTTAAAAAAGTTAAAAGCATATCTCTTATACCAATATACAAATTGTGACCGTCTTTTTATTTATTAAACTTACTGCAAGGTGATCCAACCAGTCCATTCTGAAGGAGATCAGCCCTGGGATTTCTTTGGAAGGAATGATGCTAAAGCTGAAACTCCAGTACTTTGGCCACCTCATGCAAAGAGTGGACTCACTGGAAAAGACTGATGCTGGGAGGGATTGGGGGCAGGAGAAGGGGACGACAGAGGATGAGATGGCTGGATGGCATCACTGACTTGATGGACGTGAGTCTGAGTGAACTCCAGGAGTTGATGATGGACAGGGAGGCCTGGCGTGCTGTGATTCATGGGGTCGCAAAGAGTCGGAAACGACTGAGCGACTGATTTGATCTGATCTGATCTGAATGATAGAAGTAGAGAGATGACAAAGCTGACTCAAAGAGGAATATGAGAGCCAACATGTGGAAAGGAAAACTCTGAAATAAGATCGCAAATTTAGACACCAAACTGGTTAATGTCCAATGAGGCAACAAAGCCATAGCCATGGGAGTTACCTTTTTTTCTAAAAACCATTTGCAATGTATCAGTTTTCTATAACATCTAATTTTATAGAGTCTGGGCCCTAATTATTATGACAGACAGTGTTACCTTCCCCTAGGGTGTAGGATGACTCTTAACCAAGCATATTAAAAGGACACACAGAAGTCTTTTTTATTTATTTTTAACAACTGGATAATTTTTCTTGATGAATATTAAAGAAAGATGCAAGAATGCACAGACTTTCCTGGCAAGAGTCCTGTTTTTCTATTTTTATTAAGCTGAGTTAGCTGGCAGTTGTTTTTCATGGTTGAGACTCTTCATAAATACAATAAAAATAGGAAAACTTTGTTGAGATTTCCCTTACTTCACAGAAGCTGCCTCGCTGTAGATATTAACACAAAAGCAACCAACCTAAAATTAAACAGGAAATTGAATCCAACCAGCCTTACAGCCCCATGATCTCTCAGATGTGCTGCCAGTGACATCACTCAGTATTATCTGAGTCCTGCCTCACGAGCAGATGCCCTCCCCAGTGTTTCTTCATCCATTCACATCCCCAGCACAACAGGCTCCAGGGACTCCAGCCTCTCCTTTACGGACCCAGTCAGCCTGTTTCTTCTGAATTACCCGACTTACCCTTACTGCATATCTTGACCCTGTTTTGCTGTTCTCTCTCGTTCTATGGCTGCATTAAAATGGCAGTGCACTCTAGTATTCTTGCCTGGGAAATCCTATGGACAGAGGAGCCTGGTGGGCTGTCCCATGGACAGTCTATAGGGTTGCAGAAAGTCAGACACGACTGAACAACTAAACAACAATTATACTGTAGAAGGCAATGGCACCCCACTCCAGTACTCTTGCCTGGAAAGTCTCATGGACGGAGGAGCCTGGTGGGCTGCAGTCCATGGGGTCACTAAGAGTCGGACACAACTGAGCGACTTCACTTTCCCTTTTCACTTTCATGCATTGGAGAAGGAAATGGCAACCCACTCCAGTGTTCTTGCCTGGAGAATCCCAGGGACGGGGGAGCCTGGTGGGCTGCCATCCATGGGGTCACACAGAGTCGGACACAATTGAAGTGACTTAGCAGCAGCAGTAGCAGCAGCATGGCTAGTATGATAAATCAATACTTATTGACCTAGTATGTTTAGAACACTTTCTTTGTACAAAGCCCAATTCCAGTCTTTCATCTATTTCTCTATTCACAGGGACTGACCTGATTGTCACAGATATATTCCTGGGACCTTAAATTCTTATAACCTGCTAGTCCTTTCATGATCTGTCACTGAGGCAGAGTACACCAGTCCCTTTAAACTAAAGATCAGATCTGAGCCTTTTCTCAAAAGGCTTAAAATAAATGGGACAAAGAAAAAAAGAAAAGCCAGAGAGATACACTGACCCACCTTTGTTTTTTTTGAAAGCAACCCAGTTGTATCTGACTCTTTGCAACCCCATGGACTATACAGTCCATGCAATTCTCCAGGCCAGAATACTAGAGTGAGTAGCCATTCCCTTCTCCAGGGGATCTTCCCAACCCAGGAATCGAACCCAGTTCTCCTGCATTGCAGGCAGATTCTTTACCAACTGAGCCACCAGGGCTTGTTCTTTCAAGTCTGTGCTTAAGAGCATACATTCAAGACACAGAGAAGGTTTAAACCCAGGACGTGCTCACAAAGCAGCAAGTAGTCGATGGCCACAGGGGTGGGCTTTTTTGGGGTGGGCATCTTTCACACTCCCTGGGGATATCTTTGCTCTCTTTTACATCCACTAATCTTGTTTTCAAGACGTCAGTCTCAGTTCCTTAAGAAACTTCCAGTGGTTTTCCATCTTGCAAACTCCTGTAACACTCACTGCATGGAGCAGCCAACTGGTCCTTGATATGCTATCCACATTCTCTGGGTTGTAAGCATGAATCATAGCTCCTTGTACCATCTTGTACTTCTTTTTGTGCAATAAATCTCACAACTCCATGTTGGAGCTCAACACAAATTGTTTATTAATTTAAGGCAAGGACCGGAGTATGATATTAGGAAAAGAAGGATGAGTTTGGGAAAATGGACTGCATAATAATGAAGCAAAGACAGGTGAAACCAAGGAGGAGGTTAGGAGTGACTGTGAAGTGTTGAGGAAGGGATTCATTGGGATGGAAAGAGAGTCCCACATAATAGAGAAGAGTGGAAAGGTAGTTTTAAAGGGATCACATGAGCTTGGGAGAAATATTAGAACCCACTCCAGCATTCTTGCCTAGAGAATCCCATGACAGAGACAACAGCCCATGGGATCACAAAGAGTTTGACATGGCTGAGCTACTGAACATGCCTGCATGCACTTACAGTGTTTGGTACTGTGTTAATGAGCCCTTAGTGGTATTTGATGAAGAAGCAAATGAGTAAATGAATGAATAAAATTTTCTTTTTATCTACTTCCCTCAAGCTCACTATGATTTCTATTCTGAGATCTAACGTTGTGTCTATTCTACCATGCTCTCTCCTCTTCCTCAACCCCCTTTCTGTTGCTTTAATTCATTTCAGTTTTGCTTTAGAGCAGGGGTCCCCAACCTCTGGGCCACCGATCAGTACTTCCTGTCAGATCAGTGGTGGCATTAGATTGGTGCACTTGAATCATCCCAAAATAACCGCCTCCCCTCTCTGGCCCCCGCTGGCCCATGGAAAAACTGTCTTCCGTGAATCAGCCCCTGGTGACAAAAAGGTTGGGGACCACTGCTTTCAGTTCAGTTCAGTTCAATTCAGTCGCTCAGTCGTGTCCAACTCTTTGCGACCCCATGAATCACAGCACGCCAGGCCTCCCTGTCCATCACCCACTCCCGGAGTTCACTCAGACTCACGTCCATTGAGTCAGTGATGCCATCCAGCCATCTCATCCTCTGTCGTCCCCTTCTCCTCGATCCCCCAATCCCTCCCAGCATCAGAGTCTTTTCCAATGAGTCCACTCTTCGCATGAGGTGGGCAAAGTATTGGAGTTTCAGCCTAGAGGGTGTTGTAATCTCTCTCCGTGTATTCCTCTACCAGAAAGTCTTCATGACTTGCTGTTAAATGGTATAATAGACAAATTTCACCATGTAAAATTGCATAAGCATGTGGTTTTAACTATTAATAACAGATTGATTGCTTTTCTTTGGGCTTCCCTTGTGGCTCAGCTAATAAAGAATCTGCCTACAATGCAGGAGACCTGGGTTCGATCCCTGGGTTGGAAAGATCCCATGGGTTGGGTTGGGAAGATCCCCATGGACTATACAGTCCATGGGGTCACAAAGAGTCAGACACGACTGCATTTCTTTTGGTCTAACTTAACGTGTGTACAGAGTTCTTAGAAAATACTCTCTAGATCCCTCAGAGCTGACCTAAACTGGAATCTGATTAATTATGTTGCCTTGGAGGAAAGATGATTCCCTTTACACCAAAGATTACTTTAAAATTTAAAAAATTTAAAATAAGTCACAAAATGTTCCTATTTAGTATGAGAAAAAGATATATTTTTAAAAATCTATAGTTTTTTAAAATATAAAAATGTGATAGATTTCCATCCCCCCTCCCCCCAAACTCCACTATAGAATTCACACATCTAAACTTCTAGGACAAGATCTATACTTTTAGGAAAAGTTCCAAAATATTTTCAAGCAGGAGTTAAACTACATAAAAATGGACAAGTGTGAAAATGTCTATGTGATTGTTTGAAAATACGATTCAAAATTTGTGATCCATGGCGTGGTGATTTTTTAAAATGCCACAGATGAAGCACATTATTCAGTCAATTAAGGATGTAAAGAGGCCTGCTCCAAATCCTTTGAGTGCCTGTCTATAAAGTTTACACTTTAATTGGTCAAAGTCAGCCTAGTGCACACTTCAGGCCGCCTGACTGGTGAATTGTCTTTGACGAAGCATTTCCCTAGGCACCTGGAACGATGCAGAGTCCATAGGAGGACCTCGATAAGAATCACTGGAAAGCTGAATAGACGTGACTCAGGCATGGAGAAGTAGTGGGAATAAAATTGCCAGACACTGCATCTAGATTTGGGCAGGCAGTCCCAAACGCTTGCTATGCCGGTGCCTTCTGTGAACGTTCATACTCTACTGTGAATGGTTAATAATTTTTACAAGTGGGCAAATGATTCCCTACCCCGCCATGCAGGATCCTTGAAGTCAGGTCTCCCTCAGTTTCTGCCCCCAGACAGCAGGCCTGAGAGGAGAGCTGGCACCGCTCTGCAGGCCAGCTTTGGTTCTGCCACCTGCCCAGCTGTTATTCACCCATCTCAAGTCTCTCTGGAGAAGGCAATGGCAACCCACTCCAGTACTTTTGCCTGGAAAATCCCATGGATGGAGGGGCCTGGTGGGCTACAGTCCATGGGGTCACTAGGAGTCGGACACAACTGAGCAACTTCACTTTCACTTTTCACTTTCATGCGTTGGAGAAGGAAATGGCAACCCACTCCAGTGTTCTTGCCTGGAGAATACCAGGGACAGGAGCCTGGTGGGCTGCCATCTATGGGGTCGCACAGAGTCAGACATGACTGAAGTGACTTAGCAGCAGCAGCAGCAGCAGCAAGTCTCTCCATGGTCCTGTGATGGGGCTGAAAAGAGGAAAGAGTCTAAGAAAAGAAAAGAAAAAGTTGTGGGAGAGTGTGGTATAAAATGAGAGGAAGCAAACAGGTCAGGATAGGTGGGCTGAGGGTGAAAATGTTACCTGTGCCATTAACATACAGCAAAATGCAACCCACTCCAGTATTTTCTCCTGGAGAACCCCATGGACAGAGAAGCCTGGCAGGCTAAGTCCATAGGGTCACAAAGAGTAGGACAAAACTGAAGCGACTTAGCACAGCACAAAATGGAAGTCTGAATTTTTTATTTTCTCAGTAGTTCAAAAAACACGTTTGGGGAGCAACTGTTCTTCCAGAGGTGAGACAGACAATTCACACTAAAAGATTCTTTCTTAGTGAGATGAGTTTGTGTGTCCTTTTTAAACAAATCTGTTAAACAACAAGGTTAGTAATGCAACCTCGCAGACAGAAAACAACAGCCAGCCACAACAACAAACCCATACAAAACCCACCAGCAGTGTATTTCCTTCCACCCATCCTTTTAGCCCCTTTGCGTGACAGAGCAGCCAGCTGCCTGGAGGAAAGGACTCTGGAAAGTGGGGACTTCCTCCCTCAGCCCCAAGGATAGCATCATATAGGAGGGGGCAAGAGGTGGGGGTGCTCGCTGTGTTTTCCAGCTCTGCACTGCTCATCTGGTCCAGCTCTTTGGCAAAGAGGACACCGACGGGGACCTCGCAGTCCCTCGACTCAGCACAAAGCTTCCTTAGATTAGTGCCCAAACTAATTTTTATGACATGTCGTTCCAGTAAGGGGACTGCTGCATTTCACAGATGGGCTTCCCCAGATAGGGGCTGTTGATTGGCCGAGTTGGGATCTGGCTGGATTAGGGAAATTTAAGCTGACAGCTGGTCTTTTTTGCATGAGCGCATAAAGCCCTTGTTGTTGGAGGAAGCGATGGGGGCTGGTCAGACCCCCCCTGGCCAAATAGGACAGTTGCTCTTTGCAGTGGCCAACACTTCCCAAGCTAAAATGACTTTTTGAAAATAAGGATTGTACAAATACAGTTACACTGTACATGCCCAGATGATCTCAGGCCCTGCCTAAAAGACCAAAGCAGAAAACAGTCCAGTGGAACGTGGGGTGGCAATACAGAAACAATCCAAAGAAGCTCACATCTAGTGGAAATGCCAGAAGTCCTAATCACGAGGAACCTGGCTTCCCTGTAGCAGTGAGTCACTCCGTGTCTTTGCTAGAAGATTGGTTCACATGATCAGTGGGTATTGAGCAGGGATTTAAAAGGTTTATTTGCCCAAGGAAAGACCAGGCAGTGTTGGGCAATAAAAATATTAATACAAGCCTGTGTGTGTATGTGTGCATGTGTGGGAACATGTGCCAGGTATTGATTGCATTAAGTGCTTAAGGTGCATTAACTCATCCTATCCTCACAGCCACCCTGTGAGGTGGGTACCATTATCTTCTTTTTATGGAGGAGGAAACAGGTTTAGAGAGATTAGGTAGCCTGTGGGTTACTCTGAGAGCCTAACCTGCCTTAGTAACAGTGTTTTCAGGTCACAATTCATTTAAGATTATAAAATCCATTTAGTGAGTGGCCATTAGGCTTTGGGCTTTCCTGAAGGCTCAGTGGTAAAGAATCCACCTGTCAGTGTCGGAGACATGGGTTCGATCCCTGGGTTGGGAAGATCCCCTTGGAGGAGGAAATGGCAACTTACTCCAGTATTCTTGCCTGGGAAATCCCATGGACAGAGGAGCCTGGCGGGCTATGTCTATGGGGTCACAAAAAGAGTCAGACATGACTTAGCGACTAAACAACAAACAACAAATTAGGCTTTAGAAAAACAGAATAGAAAAAAATAAGTGCTCTCTGTACATGCAGTAAAAATAAGAATTGTTTCATTATCCTTTTGATTCAATTATATGTGTGCTTCATGTCATCGATTGAAAGATAAAATGTATTAGCTTGATATCTAAACCACAGGTTAGTTTTGCCTGTTTTTGAGCTTTGTGTAAATAAAATGGTGTAGCATATAATCTTTTGTGTCTTTGTGTCTGGCTTCTTTTACTCAACATTATTTTTGAGAGAACAATGTGGCTGTAGTCTGCTCATTCTTGTATACTGTATGACCACACATGACTTTTTAAACCAGTTTCCTGTGGATGATATTTGGGTTTCCAGTTTTTTAGTATTACAGATAGTACTGTTGTGAACTTTCTAGCATGTGTCTTTTGTTAGATATATGTACATATGTACATATCCCCACCGGGTAAATATCAAAGTAGTTGTACCAAATTAAATGTTTTTCTCACAGTGAATTATGGTCAAAGAAATTTGAATGACATTGACTTGTGATTTCTATGGTAAAATGCTTTCTTTGGGGTACAAATACAGAAATGTTTATGTATACATAAACCTACTCCAATCCTCTTTTCCTTTCTGCTCTGACCCTCCATCTGTAAACCTGAGCAAGGCTGAGGAGGTGGGCTATCGCGGGCAGGACTGCAGTTTTCAAAACAACTTCAGAGCAGAACAGAAGGAGTGTGCCTGGATGTGAAATAGCTGGTTTCCCAGTAACAGGTCCTACTCTCTATGATGAGAAGGCACCCTCTCAACAGCCCTGTGACACTCACTAAACAACCCGTGGCCACCACGGACACCAGGGAGACCACCCTGGTTCCCTGGCCACTGCCGAGGCTTCTGAAGCCCACCTGATCACTTGGAGCATCTGCTTCCCTGCAGAGGCAAGACCTCAGGTGGGAGAGAGCGCCGTCTACCATTCACCTGGATTGGGTAGGAGAGACAGCTGTCTACAATCCACCTGGAAGGCAGAACAGTGGGTGAGTTTTTCATGATATTTGTTAACAGAGTAAAAGAGATACTGAAACTGTAGCCCTGGAGAGAACTGTCATCAGAAAGAGGGAAAGACAGAGGAAACATAAGTAACTTACACAGCCCTGGGACTTGTAGTCTGGAGACTGCCCCTCTCTCTTTGTGTCTTTCTCATGCCATCAGTAATGAGCCCACAGAACATCCTTCTCTCTCCAAAACCATCTCTTGCTGATAGAGGGACAGCCCATGACATGCGTTCTGAAGATCCTGCTCTCACTTCCCTCCCAACAGAAACACCCAGGGTGGACCTGCCTAACCTCGCTAAGTGCCCACACCAAGAACTATCTGTAGGGGCAGCCTCTTCTGTGTCCCTGTCTTATGCAGAGTCTTTTCAGTGAGCCCACAGGGAGCTTGAGAAGGAGATGCAGGGCCAATGCGTGTGCTGAGGGCTGCTTCTGTGAGCCTGACGCATCCCAGAGCCAGCCTTTATTCTAACTTCCACAGGAACTCCAAATGTACGCAAGGGATCTCATTCTTCCGCTTCTCCCAGAAACTGCATACCAATCTCTGTCTCTACTATGTTTTGCATTTAGAAGCTGCCTCCAATCACAGAGAGTAGTAATAATACTGCAGGGCAGGGCACATCACCCATAAAATGAAAATATTTAGAAAGTTGACTTAAGAACAGTAGACCCTGGGACTTCCTTGGCAGTCCAGTGGCTAAGATCCTACTAAGAGCCAGCACAGTTAAATAAATAAATATATTAAAAAAAATAATAGTAGACTCTAGCCATGTGTGGCATCAAACACTTGAAACATGGCTACTCCAAACTGAGGTGTACTATACGTGTAAAATACAGAGTGGATAGCAAAGGGTTACATTAAAAATGTCACATATCTCATTAATAGTTATGTTGTTACATGCTGAAATAGTAAAATCTGGGATGTGTGTTAGTAGCTCAGTCATGTCTGACTCTTTGCATCCCCATGGACTGTAGAATTCTCTCCATGGAATTCTCCAGGCAAGAGTACCAGAGTAGGTAGCCATTCCGTTTTCCAGGGAACTAAAGAAAATATATTATTAAAATTAATTTCATCTGTTTTGGTTTACTTTTTAAAATGAGAATGAGGATCATTTTAAATTACCTAGGCCCCATATTATATTCCGGAGAAGGCAATGGCACCCCACTCCAGTACTCTTGCCTGGAGAATCCCATGGACAGAGGAGCCTGGTAGGCTGCAGTCCATGGGGTCGCTAAGAGTCCGACCCAACTGAGAGACTTCCCTTTCACTTTTCACTTTCGTGCATTGGAGAAGGAAATGGCAACCCACTCCAGTGTTCTTGCCTGGAGAGAATCCCAGGGACGGGGGAGCCTGGTGGGATGCCGTCTATGGGGTCGCACAGAGTCGGACACAGCTGAATCAACTTAGCAGCAGCGGCATATTATATTCCTTGTAAATAATGCTCCTCTGAAGTCAGACTACTTGGTTTCAAGCTAATTGCTTACATTCTTTGTGTCTCCATTCCCTCCTCTGAAAATAGGAATATTCATGTACCTCCCTGATATTGCTGTTAGGAATGTGTTCATATACGTAGAGTGAGAAAAACAGAGCCTAGCATGAAATAAATATTCCCTCATCTTATTAACAGTATTCTTCTTCGCTTCATCCCTGGTCCTCTATGAGACAAAAACTTGGCAGCTTCAGTAGTTGTTTTCCTACTCTCATCTCCAGGGAAGCCCAGTGTAGCCAGCTTCAATCAGCACAGGTGTAATCAGTCATCTGCCCTCAGGAGATGCTTATGAGATTAATGATTGTATGCCCAGGGATGCCTGTCTTTTGATACAGATGTCATACGCAGACAGGGTTCACGCTGCGCTTTATGATGAGCAGATCCCGAGTAGATGCTATGATGAGTAGACCCTGACCATACACTTTCGATGAAACCAGACTGTGCCCTAGTACCCCAACTCAGAGGATGCTGGGAAGAATTTTCCCTGTGGTGTTAACTGTGGTGGTGAAAATATGCCCCCATTTCTAGTTAAAATGATTATTACCAGTGTTTTTAATTTATCAGAATACAGAGGTCTTAAAAAAAAAGTCATGATTAAATTTGGAAATAGATATACACATTAAGCAAGAAATTAGAATCCATCTGGAACTTAAGAATATTTAATCTAAATCTTGAGCTTACATATAATAGTCTGTTAAGGATTTTCAGCCCCTGAACTGTATGTAAGACCCTTGCTTTGGGCTACAATGGTGCCTGTTGTTCTCAACTCATTGAAAAACAAGTTCTGATCTTTTCCTTTTAAAGTATTCTGTTTCCAAATGCTTGTCTTGTTTAAAAAAGAGAGAGAGAGAAAGAGGGGAAAAAAGCATATCCTGGTGCCATGAATTGGAGGCTGCATTTTTTTTTTTTTCAGTAAATAGCACATTATTTACTTTCTAGATGTGTAAATGAGTAATGAGTCCCTGAGAGGAAAGATAGTATTGAAGAACAAACAAATTCCATGGGTGAGATCCATAAGAATTTTAAAAAATGATTATAAACTTATACTTTCAGCTAATAGTAAGGGTTTTGTTGAAGGACAAGAATGCTGAATTGAATTACACAACTGGAAAGAGAGAAATACATTTCCATAATTCATTTTGAGTTACAGAGGCTTTATTTCTATGTTCTGTTGTTCTGGTTTCGAAAAAAATCAAATTATAAGAAGAATGATTCTGTAAAAGAGGCAAAGTTCCTTTCTATAAGATTTATAAAGCTGAGCTGGTTTTTTTTTTTTCCTTCCACTCTGGGCATCACAGATTACTTCTGTGATCCTGGTAAAATATCTCCAGAGGCTTATTATAGTAACAGGCATGGCTGATTAATGTGGTCAGGGCATGTGGTACCTTCCCTGGGCTCCTGAGCCCTTCAGCTCCAGGGCCCTTCCCTGGGCTCCTGAGCAAGACTCACATTTCTTGTGCATCCCCTTGGCCATTAAGTACTTATCAGAGATCCAGTTACTTTAGATCGGGGCCAAAAGGCAAATCTAGATGAGGACATTGAATTGGACACCGTTCTTAAAACTTTAAAAATTAAAAAGTCCACGACAACTCAAAAAATTGTGTCATTTATGCACAGAAAAAGGAAGGCCTAAGGGAAATGAAGATAGATTTGAGGCCTGACTTAAGTGGAGGCAGAGGGTTGAAGAAATGACCTGTTTGGGTCCCATCCACGCTTATAGCTTTATTACGATCAGTGTAGTACCATTATCTTTACTGATTCTAAGGTGTCACCACGGAGAAGGCAATGGCACCCCACTCCAGTACTCTTGCCTGGCAAATCCCATGGATGGAGGAGCCTGGTAGGCTGCAGTCCATGGCGTCGCTAAAAGTCAGTCACGACTAAGCGACTTCACTTTCACTTTTCACTTTCCTGCATTGGAGAAGGAAATGGCAATCCACTCCAGTGTTCTTGCCTGGAGAATCCCAGGGACGGGGGAGCCTGGTGGGCTGCAGTTCATAGGGTCGCAAAGAGTCGAACACGACTGAAGTGACAGCAAATAGCACAGAAAACAAATTCTAGTTCATTTTGCTGCTCTGAGCTTGAAAAGCAGAGAGAGAATCAGAGGGGAGGGTGGCAACTGTTCTTGAACTTCTGGTGGATCCTGCTTGCCAAGCAAAGATCCATTCTAATTGGGTTGTTAATTGCAGGTATGATTGTCCCCAGTGCTGTGCCAGAGACATTACATGTTAATAGCAGGAAGTGTACTGTGATCAGAGGAGCAAATGTGCATGTAGCTCCGAAGCTGAGTCATTGCTCTTCTAAAAAAGGAAGATTCTAAATATACTGAAAGGAGGAGCACATTGCTGGGTAATGGAAACGTTGTCTTTTTGCAGGTCTTCTTGCGGGGGCGGGGAAGGCAACTGATTAAGCAGTGGATCAAAATATAAGCGAAAGACTTGCCCACCAAGGGCAAGTTAAAAGGCAAAAAAGGAGTGAACTAAAATAAAAATAGCTCCAGCCCAGAGATCAAGAGGACTATTTTGTCCGGGGGAAGAATAGAAGTGGTCCGTTTACACTCCGCCAAGCCGCTGGTTTCGAGTGCATCTTTGTGCAATAGCTGAGGGCCTGAAAGCCTTCATTATTAAGAAGTTAATGCTTGACAGCAGCCGACTCCACCACAGCAGAATTGCCCGCCTTCCAAAGACAGTCTCCTATGAGTCTTGGGATAATTACTCAAATCTCCAAATTATCCTTCAGGGAACAAAATGAAACATGCAGAATCAAAAGCAGATTTGTAGCTGAGATTATGAAAAAAGAGTGGGCTCGTTTCCATTTTAAAAAATGATTATTTCTATTGTTGGAACCACAGAGAGGAAAGGGAAAAAAAAAAAAAAAAATCCCCGTCTATAGACCAAGTAGGCAATAAATGGCTAGCAGCTGTATAGCCCCAGGGACAACTAAATCAGCTCATATACCCACAAGGCAGTTTTCTCTCAATTTCCAAATAAATCTCCTCAGATCAGCTTGCTTGAGAAGAATGGGGATGCTGAAATGGAGGTACCCCAAGTCTTGTTACAGAAGAATATTTTCACTGGGCACCATTTCCTAAAATAGCTGAATGTGCCCAGTCAAGCCACCTACTATCTACCGAAAATAAAATAACTACTTACAAAGCATTTCTCCCTCCATATAGACACATTTATTTCCTAAGCCTATCTCCCATTTTAGGAAGCAAATTCATTTTAAAAAATGTTTTTGCTGAGAATCACCACCACCGCCAAAATCTTTTTGTTTTTGAGAAAAAAATTTTTATTTAACCCAATAGTTTATGATTTGTTCCATTTTGTCTTTTTAGAAAACATTTATTTGTTTTTCACTGGAGGATACTTGCTTTATCATATTGTGTTGGTTTCTGTATCAACGTGAATCAGCCATAGGTATATACATATGTCCCCTTCTCTTGAACCTCCCTCCCACCTCCCACTCCATCCCACTCCATCCCACCCCTCTAGGTTGTCACAGAGCTAACAGACATGGAGAACAGATTTGTGGACACAGCAGGGTGGGGAGGAGTGGGGGGAGATGAACTGAGAGAGTAGCATTAAAACATATACAAAATTACCATATATAAAATTAGATAGCCAGTGGAAATTTGCTGTATGATGCAAGAAAACCTTTCGTTTTTATTTTCCCTGCTTTTTTCCCCATCCATCATGCCTGTCAGAGATTCCCCAAACTTTCTAATGGAAGTATTTCTCAAACAGAGGTAGGTCCTTGAGCGAGTTCTTGAAGGGTGAGGGAGGCCCACAAATCATAAGAAAATTAAATAATTTTAAATTTGGTGATTTTCATACAATGATGATCATAAATTTTACTGTGATCTATTAAGAGAACAAAACTCTCTTCTGCAGTGGTAATTCGCAACTGCAAGGCAGCTTCCTGGAAGAAGGCTTCGGTTGTTTAAGTCAGTGTTTCTCAAACCAGGGTCTATGGATTTATTCTCAGGGATAGAAAAAAAGTTTTATTTCTTTAAAAAGACCCTTGTGGTTCAAATTTTGAGAAAGTGAGCTACAATGACGTTAAAGCTGTTTCACAACTGCATGACCTTCAATCCCATCAGAACACAACTGCTATTCTGAAGCAGGTCAGTTGGGTTCATTGAAAGGACTTGGGGCATTATGAAAGAATTTTTTTTTTAATCAGATCTATAGGTGTCTTTTCAGTCCTGGGTTGAACAAACTATGGATAAAATAGTAGCATAATGCCTGGCACAGAATATCCATGCTAATATCATATTTAGTTTTATTTTTGGATCCCTTTATCTCCCAATCTTACCTTCTCCCCTCCAAAACAGAAATGGGTCCTGCATGTTTACAGAGAAAGAATCTGAGAGATCCAGTGGGATCTCTGTACAAAGTATACAAAGTTTGCCAGATGTTAAAAACAATATTGAACTCCTGTCAATTTCTCCAAGCTAACTGCACCAACTGCTAATGAACTCACTTACTCACAGTGGATTTTTTCCCTTTTAAAAAAAAATTGTAGTAACATATATACATCATAGAATTTACCATTTAAACTATTTTTTAGTGTATAGTTCAGTGACATTAAGTACATTTGCATTGTTATGCAACTATCACCAACATTCATCTTCAGAACTTTTTCACCTTCCCAAACTAAAACTCCATCCCCCATTAAACAATGATTCCCATTTCCTTCTCCCCCAGCTACTGGCAACCATCATCTACTTTCTGTCTCTATGAGTCTGACTACTCTGTCACAATCTTTGTTGAACGATGCAGAACCAGGAAAATCATATGGTTCTTTCCCATGATTTTCTACAAACATGGGAGATGTCTAAACCCCATTCTTGGGCACAGTCCATTAATACATCTGAAATATTTCCCCACCATTGCCTCCTGAATTCTTATGTTGGTCCACCCAGAAGGACTGATCTGTTTGCAAGGCTGTGCTACCTCTAAATAACCCATGCAAGAAGTGCCCTGTATACCAAGACAAAAATGGAGCTGCTTTTCCTCAAGCTTGCAGCAGCTGTTTACAATTGTTCTGCCCTAGAAACCCTGGTTATGTTGGGTTGTCATCTGATATGGGTGGACAAGAGATCCCAGTTGCCTTTTCTTAAAGCCTAGGTTTCAAAGGATTCCTCTTGGTCCATGTAAAGCTGAGAACTGATAAGAAGGGTACCCCCATGTTCTTTGTTTTGGAAATGACCTGTTGGATGGAGGGCTGTTTGCTGACTGACAGGCAGAGAGCATCTGGAATATCTGAGAGGGCATGAATTTCACTTTTACTTATTCTTTGCCAATGATTATTGAAGGTCATCCTGTTCTGTGCTAAAATCTGATTCAACGAGACAGGATGACATAATCCTCCTTCATAGTCAAGATACACTAGATGCAAACCAGGAGGTAAAAAGCTCATATTACAGTCAGTGAAAAACAAAGAGACACAATTTTCTTATACTTAACGGACTTTAAGAAAAGCCATGACAAACCTGGACAGCATATTAAAAAGCAGAGTCATTATTTTACCGACAAAGGTCCGTATAGTCAAAGGTATGGTTTCTCCGGTAATCATGTAAGGATGTAAGAGTTGGACCGTAAAGAAGGCTGAGTGCCAAAGAATAGATGCTTTGAAATTGTGGTCTGGAGAAGACTCTTGAGAGTCCCTTGGAAAGCAAGGAGAGCAAACTAGTAATCCTAAAGGAAATCAACCCTGAATATTCACTGGAAGGACTGATGCTGAAGCTGAAGCTCCAATACTTTGGCCACCTGATGCAAAGGGCCTACTCATTGGAAAAGATCCTGATGCTGGGAAAGATTGTAGGCAAAAGGAGAAGAGGGCATCAGAGGATGGGTTGGTTGGATATCATCACCAACTCAATGGGCATGAATTTGAGCAAACTCCAGGAGATAGTGAAGGACAGGGGAGCCTGCTGTGCTGCAGTCCATGGGGTCACAAAGACTTGGACATGATTTAGTGACTGAACAACAGCAAATGGACTTTCATTTCTTTTTATATCATCTGGTTAAATGAACACCCTTCCAAAGACCCTATACTTAAACTTCCCTATTCTCACATTACTTTTTGTTATTTGTTCTTGGTCAACAGAGAAGGCAACCAGATTTAGTTGATGGAGGGAGGTAAATTGATTTCAGGAGAAACAACAGAAAAGAGAAACTGTAAAGGAAGCAGAACCATGCGTATTTCCATTTTCCTTATACATTTTATAAATAATATGCTGACTCATTGAGGAAAATGGGGGATCTTAGATAAATTGACTCATTATAGAGAAAATCTTGTAGACTAAGAAATAAGATCCATTTAGTTATACGAAGCCTTGGATTAACCACAAGGCATCCATAGAATATGCTGGGTTGGCCAAAAAGTTAGTTCAGATTTTTCTATAAGATGTTATGGAAAAACCTAAATGAACTTTTTTGACCCAGTATTTCACTTAACCCCAACTTTGCTTCAAGAGCAATAGACTAGAATCTGAAGACATAGTTCCTAGCTTAAGTTTGATCACTAACTTGCTTTATTACATTGTTCCAGTCAAAGAGCCCCTCTGAACTTCAGTTTCCCTATGGCTGTAACAGGGAAAAACAAGAGCTGTCATTGAATTAATATTATGTTGAGTTCAGTTCAGTTCAGTCGCTCAGTAGTGTCCGACTCTTTGCAACCCCAAGAATCGCAGCACGCCAGGCCTCCCTGTCCATCACCAACTCCCAGAGTTCACTCAGACTCACGTCCATAGAGTCAGTGATGCCATCCAGCCATCTCATCCTCTGTTGTCCCCTTCTCCTCCTGCCCCCATTCCCTCCCAGCATCAGAGTCTTTTCCAATGAGTCAACTCTTCGCATGAGGTGGCCAAAGGACTGGAGTTTCAGCTTCAGCATCATTCCCTCCAAAGAAATCCCAGGGCTGGTTGGATCTCCTTGCAGTCCAAGGGACTCTCAACAGTCTTCTCCAACACCACAGTTCAAAAGCATCAATTCTTCGGCGCTCAGCCTTCTTCACAGTCCAACTCTCACATCCATACATGACCACAGGAAAAACCATAGCCTTGACTAGATGGACCTTTGTTGGCAAAGTAATGTCTCTGCTTTTGAATATGCTATCTAGGTTGGTCATAACTTTCCTTCCAAGGAGTAAGCATCTTTTAATTTCATGGCTGCAGTCACCATCTGCAGTGATTTCGGAGCCCCCAAAAATAAAGTCTGACACTGTTTCCACTGTTTCCCCATCTATTTGTCATGAATTGGTGGGACCGGATGCCATGATCTTCATTTTCTGAATCTTGAGCTTTAAGCCAACTTTTTCACTCTCCACTTTCATTTTCATCAAGAGGCTTTTTAGCTCCTCTTCACTTTCTGCCATAAGGGTGGTGTCATCTGCATATCTGAGGTTATTGATATTTCTCCCAGCAATCTTGATTCCAGCTTGTGTTTCTTCCAGCCCAGCTTTTCTCATGATGTACTCTGCATATAAGTTAAATAAGCAGGGTGACAATATACATCCTTGATGTACTCCTTTTCCTATTTGGAACGAGTCTGTTGTTCCATGTCCAGTTTTAACTGTTGCTTCCTGACCTGCATACAGATTTCTCAAGAGGCAGGTCAGGTGGTCTGGTATTCCCATTTCTTTCACAATTTTCCACAGTTTATTGTGATCCACACAGTTCACATATAAGAATTTACTATGTATTCCTTCACATTCTTTATGTATTGTTGCCATATATTCCCCCGTATTTTATAAACCCCACAATGCATTTTTATTATTTATGCTTTCAAAACAGTTACTTGTATTTCAAATAAGTTGAGGAAAAAACATTATTTATATTTAGCCACATAATCATCATTTTCTGGCAATTTTCACTCCTTTATATAGATCTGAGTTTTCAGTTGTTATCATTTCCCGTCAGCCTAAAGACCTTTAATTAGTATTTTTTAAATAGTGCAGGTATGCTCTGACAAATTATCTTAGATTTTATTTATCCAAAAATGTCTTCAGTTTCACCCTCACATCTGAATGATCTATTCACTAGATACAAAATTCTGGGTTAATAGGTTTTGTTTTGTTTTCTTTTTGGCACTTAAAGGTATTATTCCTTGTATTGTGAGTTACATTGTTTGTAATGAGGCATTAATTGCCATTTGTATTGCTATTACTCTTTATGTAATGTCTTTTTTTCCCCTGAATGTTTTCCACATTTTTTTCTTTTCTTTGGTTTTCAGCAATTTGACTATAGTGTGCCTAGGTATAATTTTCTTTGCATCATCCCATTAGAGGGTTGTTTAGCTTCTTGGATTCCATTCTTGGATCTGTGGGATATTTTTCAAAATTAAAAGTGTCTTCAGCCATTCTTTTAAAAATTTCTTATTTTTATACAATTTTAAAAGTTACTTTCCATTTATAGTTATTACAAAATATTGGATATGTCCCCTGTATTGTATAATGCATCCTTTAGCCTACCTTGGAGAAGGCAATGGCACCCCACTCCAGTACTCTTGCCTGGAAAATCCCATGGACGGAGGAGGCTGGTAGGCTGCAGTCCATGGGGTCGCTGAGGGTCGGACACGACTGAGCGACTTCACTTTCACTTTTCACTGTCATGCATTGGAGAAGGAAATGGCAACCCACTCCAGTGTTCTTGCCTGGAGAATCCCAGGGATGGAGCCTGGTGGGCTGCCGTCTATGGGGTCGAACAGAGTCGGACACGACTGACGTGACTTGGCAGCAGCCTACCTTGTGCTCAGTGGTTTGTATCTCCCAGCCCCCCACCTTACACTGCCCCCCATTTTGTCCTCCCACTAGTTTGTTCTCTATCTGTGAGTGCTTCCTTTATGTTATATTCACTAATTTGTTGTATTTTTAAGGTTGCACATATAAGCAATTATCATACAGTATTTGGCTTTCTCTGTCTTATTTCACTTAGTACAATGCCCTCCAAGTCTATCCATGGTGCTGTAATCAACCATTATTTCTTCACACATTTTTTCTTTTCTTTTAAAAAATTTCTTTCTTTTGGCTGTGCTGGGTCTTCGTTGCCGCACCAGCTTTCTCTAGTTGCAGTGGCCGGGAGCTACTCTTTGTTTGGGTGCGTGGGCTTCTCAATGCAGTGGCTTCTCTTGCTGTGGAGCATAGGCTCTAGGGTCGTGGACTTCAGTCATTGTGGCCCTTGGGCTCAGTAGTTGTAGCTCCTGGGATCTAGAGCATAGGCTCAGCAGTTGTGGTGCACGGGCTTAGTTGCTCCATTGTATGCAGGAACTTTCCAGACCAGGGATAGAACCCATGTCTCCTGCACTGATGAGCTGATTCTTTACCACTGAACCACTGGGGAAGCTCAAATACTTCTTCAGTTCAATTATTTGTCTCCACTTTTGTTGGGACTCTAATTACAATATATTAGATCCCTTGATATTATTCGGTTATTGACATTCTTTTTTCCAATTGTTTCCTTCTTTCATTTTTACTTCAAATTATTTCTGTTGTTTAGTTTCCAAGTTTATTAATCTTTTCTTGGGCAGTGTCCCATTTAGTGTTAATTTTATCCAGTGATCTTTAACTTTCAGGGACTGTAGTTTTTTGGCTCCAGAATTCCTTTTGGTTCTTTTTAAAGAGTTTTTATTTCTATTTCTAAAGAATTTCCACCTCTTTACCCAATATAATCACCTTTTCCAGTAAATGATGGAACATATTTATAATCGCTGTTTTAGAGTCATTGTCTACTTACCGTAATAACTATTATCTGCAAATCTGTTTCTAATGACTGTTTTTCTTAAATATGTATTACATATATGTATGCACTTCTTTCGGAGAAGGCAATGGCACCCCACTCCAGTACTCTTGCCTGGAAAATCCTATGGATGGAGGAGCCTGGTAGGCTGCAGTCCATGGGGTTGCTAAGAGTCGGATACGACTGAGCAACTTCACTTTCACTTTTTACTTTCATTCATTGGAGAAAGAAATGGCAACCCACTCCAGTGTTCTTGCCTGGAGAATCCCAGGGATGGGGGAGCCTGGGTGGGCTGCCATCTCTGGGGTCACACAGAGTCAGACACAACTGAAGTGACTTAGCAGCAGCAGCAGCAGCAGCAGCATGTACTTCTTTCCATGTAAGATAATTCTTAAACAGATTTTTGGCTATTGTATTTAATGCACACTAGATATCAAAGTATATCTTTGTTTTATTTATTTCCTAAAGAGTACAAGAATTTCTTCTCTGATGATAACCAGAAGATGGAGTTGGTAATTCAGATTTCTCCTTGGGCTGTACTGGGTCATAGCTTTAACAATATTGAGTTTACCTGTATTTAGCCCAACTTCTCTTATCTCATCTGCTGACTGTTTGACCTGTCAGTAGATGAGTTGGATGAGGACCGGGTGAAGTTTCAGATGTTTTTAGTTTGCTTTGTATTAAGCTCTAGCAGGGCTCCAGAATGTGAAAGCTATACAATATCCCTCTGCTTACCAATCACTCCCTCGGCTGCTCTTTTTCTCAGCGAGCCTCATGATGAGGGGAGTGTCAGGAGAAATGTTGATCCTAGTGCTCTGTCCTTGCATCTGGGGGACCTTCCAGACTCCAGTGCTTCTAGCCAGACCCCACTGTCCCAGAAAGCTTGACCAACGTCCCTCCATCCATAAAAAATCTCTCCATCTATACCCAGATTCTGCCTGTACCCACAACATGTACATGCCTAAGGTATAGAAGCTGTCATGACCCTCTGCTCAATTAAAAAAAGGCTTATTTCTCTTGGGATTGAGTTATCAAGGCATCATTGCATCCACCTCTCTTCCCTTGCCCTGAAGAAAAATATAATTTTTACTTTGTCTGGGTTATTTTGTTGTTATTGAAGGGGTGGTGGTCTTTACCATCTGTCTCTACCCTCACCAGAAGCAGAAGTCTCCAAAGAAATAGATTGTTACTTAGATTGCTCTGGACTGGCACATCACTCTGCGATCCCAGAGGCACTCATTTGAGAAGTCTGTTTACTCTCAGCAGGGAGCTGTCTTATCTGTGTACAGATCAGAGTATTACTTCAAGCTTTCTCCTGTCTGATTTGTATCTCTGGCCAAAGCTACCTTTTGTATATCTTTCCATATTTTTCCTTCATAAAACTGGTCTCTGACTTTTATAGCAAGAAGATTTATAGTAAGTGTATATGCTTCTTTAATTGTAAAAGCCCATGGGAAATCTGCAAAGCTAGGTTTATGCTCTATCAGAAACAGAGGTTTATTGCTGTGGTGGAAAAACAGGTTGACTGTCTGCTTTCCAGAGATACTATATTCTGGGCCTGAAGTCACTTTGAGGGCATACCCTGAGACCTTTATAAGCCTCCATCTCTTATGTTCTAATGTGGGAGTTTGCATTAAATGATCTCTAACTACCTTCCGCTGGAATCAAGATTGCCAGGAGAAATATCAATAACCTCAGGTATGCAGATGACACCACCCTTATGGCAGAAAGTGAAGAGGAACTAAAAAGTCTCTTGATGAAAGTGAAAGTGGAGAGTGAAAAAATTGTCTTAAAGCTCAATATTCAGAAAACGAAGATCATGGCATCCGGTCCCAACACTTCATGGGAAATAGATGGGGAAACGGTGGAAACAGTGTCAAACTTTATTTTTCTGGGCTCCAAAATCACTGCAGATGGTGCCTGCAGCCATGAAATTAAAAGACGCTTACTCCTTGGAAGGAAAGTTATGACCAACCTAGATAGCATATTCAAAAGCAGAGACATTACTTTGCCAACAAAGGTTCGTCTAGTCAAGGCTATGGTTTTTCCAGTGGTCATGTATGGATGTGAGAGTTGGACTGTGAAGGAAGCTGGGCGCCAAAGAATTGATGCTTTTGAACTGTGGTGTTGGAGAAGACTGTTGAGAGTCCCTTGGACTGCAAGGAGATCCAACCAGTCCATTCTGAAGGAGATCAGTCCTGGGTGTTCTTTGGAAGGACTGATGCTAAAGCTGAAATTCCAATACTTTGGCCACCTCATGTGAAGAGTTGACTCATTGGAAAAGACTCTGATACTGGGAGGGATTGGGGGCAGGAGGACAAGGGGATGACAGAGGATGAGATGGCTGGATGGCATCACTGACTCGATGGACGTGAGTTTGGGTGAACTCCAGGAGTTGGTGATGGACAGGGAGGCCTGGCGTGCTGCGATTCATGGGGTCGCAAAGAGTCGGACATGACTGAGCGACTGAACTGAACTGAACTGAAGACTAAAATTGGCTTGACCTGGTCTTAGACTGGCTAGGTTGTCCCAGCCTTCTAGTACCTTTTTTCTTCTCTAGCCCGTGGATACAAAATAGGAAGCAGCCCCAAAGTCCTGCCAATAAAAGCTCTTGCCAGACCAGAGTCAAATCGAGAGATATCAATTGTTATTTTCTGGTTTTAATCTCTTTGTACAAGAAAACATCAACCTAAATATTCTAGCATCCCTTGAATATTTAAAAATATTATTTTTGCTTAAATAATCAAAATAATTTTTGATATCATAGTAGTAACACAATAGTACCCCTAAGATACCGTGCAAAATCTTAGGTGCATTCCTCATAAGAGGCCCTTCAAGGAAGCTGGGGAGTTGGAGTTGCACCCTTAATAGTTCAAGGAATTTGTCACTGTTACCAACGGCTGTGCTTTCCCACAGACTTCCCTTTCTCCCATGAATCTTTAATTCTGTTGGGACTTTAATATCAAGTAACAATGACTCTTTAGAAGTTACTTAATGAGCTTTAGATTTTGAAAAGCACATGTGCACACCTATCTCATAGACTGATGACAGTCTTTTTGTGATAGGATACTGAATTTGGCTCTGGATGTGGTCCAAAGTGACATTGCTCATGGAATTCAACCAGGTCAACAAAATCGAAGTCCTGATTCTGTGCTGGAGTGTCAGTGACTGAAACAGCTTTCAGTTAAAATTTGACTGTGGCTTGATTCCTTGCAGAACGTGAGATTTTTTTAGAGATATTCTGAGTAAAGAAAAGTCTTCCAAAGTCAAATGTCTGTGGGAAATGATCCTCCTCCTCTCTTATACAATCACAATGGATGCTAGCATATTTATTGATGGCTTTTCAATAAAGAAAATTATTTACCTTTTTTTTGTTCAGCCTCACAGTTCCCCAAATTATTTGGCTATAATAAAAATTCTTTCTACTATGGAAGCACTGGAATCCTCTGAGATTAAGTTAACCTGACAAACCTTGAACAGAAAATCACATGCGGAAGTGAGGCCAAATGTGTTCTTACCAGACTCTCTCCCATGTGTGAAGGTATTCCTTGTTCAAGCACAGGAATAGACTTGGAACAGCAGAGGGGCTGTGTCAGATAGATATACTGCCAAGAGGTGCTGCGGCTCTGAAAGCTTGCCCTCATCTCTCTCTGCTCAGTTAACCTTGGTGACACAAGCTGGGGGCTGCATTTTTCTCATATGTATATGAATTAATAGAGCCAAGATAAACAAAATTCCAAATGTAAAGGAAAAAATTCATGAGTCCCTTGCGGCTCTTTGCCTAAAGCAGAAGTTCTATACTTCATCACTTCTGTAAGTAGCCATTCCCACCTGGCCTTCCCAGGGGAATAGGAAACCATTTTGCTAATTGTTGTACCCTGTAATTCAGGAGATGTAATTTATGAGCTGTTCCAGACGCCAAGGACAGAATTATCCCAGCAGAAAATGCAGTGCTGTAAGAAAAAACAGTGTTGAAATCCCCTCTCTGAAGCAAAAGGAAAAAGCAGATATTAAGACTCTTAGAGTCTTTTAACAAAATATATTAAATGCACATGTGCTGAGGTGATGGGTAATGTTAAAGTTGGTCTAAGTTGTCTATGGATATTTGAATGTTTGGACTAGTTGGGTTCTTTCCCATGTCACTCTCCCACAGTTAACCTTGACTCTGTTGTTGACCTAACCTGAGCCTTGCATACTTTCTACAGCAGGAAAAGTTTAGGAATTTATAAAAAAGTAAACAAGACTCTGAGACTGGTTACTGTAATAGTTACTTTCCTGTTGGGAATTTTGAATCTAAAACAAAACAAGGAGATCAGGCTTGTATATGGTCACCAGCTTGTGAGTCTACAACACAGTGTACACGCAGGCACTGAAAAGGAAAACTGGCGGAAATGGGGCACATTCACAGTATTCAAAGGGCCAGACTGTTTCTAACACGTGCATTGCTGGACACATATCTTGAAGCGAATTACGCATATACTGACAGAGTTAAGTTGCTTAGATAGAAGCAGTTTGGAGAGAAATGGAAAAGGTGAAATAGAGAATGTGTCCATAAACACAGTTCTTAAAAATTACAGACTATCTTTTTTATCTCCATTAGGTAATGATTTAATGAAATTTTTAATGCTAACATGGTCCAAGAATTATTTTTAAAGTATAGAATTTATATTACCTATTGCAAAGAATCTGTTTAGTCTTAAGAATGCAGAATGGCTATTTTTATTTCGACAAAGATATAAGCAATTAAACTTTGCCTCTTTGCAAATACAGATGGGTATTTAAGTACCTAATTAAGCCTGAGTACAGGGCAAGCTACTGAGAGATGTGCAGGGTAAAATTCATCGGTCCATTGAGATTGCCTATTTTGATTACAGGAATCCTCTTGCTTTGTTTGTAGTCACCATTCTTACTATGTAGGAAGGCCAAACGCTACTGAATGATCGACTGGCCTTAAATAAAAATGGGTGAAGTAAACAGTCAAGTTCTGCTATAAAGTAATTCTTCCCCTACAAAATGAACTCTCTCCATCCTTTAACTGATGTCTTTAATTCTATGGGTTTGGGTTAAGAAATATAGTACTTTGGATTAAGACATTAATCCCTATTAAAAAGTAAACAGAAGAGCTATTACAGTATATTAAACCTTTTATGTTGATCGAAAAATAGATTAATGTATCACAATAAACTCTTTCCACTACTGAAACTCAAGGAGAATGAACGTGCCAGATCCTTTCCCGAAATCAGGCTTTGAAGGGAAAAGTAATGTGATCTTTAGAACACTGAATGCCAACGAACTGCCAGCAATAGGAGATCAGAATATCCAAGACCATCTTTCCTAATTAATAGCGTTCTTCCAACAGTGCTTATTGTAAATACTCTCCCCCCAACCCCAATTTAAAGGGTTGACTCTGGAAAGTTTCTGGGCTTGTGTTTGAATTTTTAGAACCATCATATTCTCAAATCTTCACAAATAGAAGCACTATTCTCCCCTGAGAAACACTTTAGATCCTTTCAGCATCACTCTGTGCCTAAGGTTTTCTGTACTTCCGGTAATTGCTATTCATTCAACCAATGTCTAAGCATGGTAAGAGTGTTCTGTAGCCTTCCTGCCTGGAATGGGAGGACAGTGGGAGAGACAATTCATTAGCAATGCATTGCTGTCTTTATGGCCTTGATGTGTAGTCCTCTCTGAAATGATCATATATGGCTCTTTAAATGTTTTATTTTGTTTTGTTTTGAAAGTGCATTTAAAAATTTTTTTTAATTGGAGAATAATTGCTTTATAATGTTAGTTTCTGTTGTACAACAATGTGAATCAGCTGTATGTTTACATGTATCCCCTCCCTCTTGAGCCTCCCTTCCACACCCACCCCCATCCCACTCCACTAGGTCATCACACAGCACTGAGCTGAATGCCTTGTGCTCTACAGCAGCTTGCCTCTAGCTATCTATTTTACACACTGCTGCTGCTGCTGCTGCTAAGTCGCTTCAGTCGTGTCCCACTCTGTGCGACCCCATAGACGGCAGCCCACCAGGCTCCCCCGTCCCTGGGATTCTCCAGGCAAGAACACTGGAGTGGGTTGCCATTTCCTTCTCCAATGCATGAACGTGAAAAGTGAAAGGGAAGTCGCTCAGTCGTTTCCAACTCTTACCAACCCCATGGACTGCAGCCTACCAGGCTCCTCCATCCATGGGATTTTCCAGGCAAGAGTACTGGAGTGCCGTGCCATTGCTTTCTCTGATTTTACACACAGTAATGTATATATGTCAGTGCTACTTTCTCAGTTCATCCCACCCTCTCCTTTCCACCACCCCTGAATGTGCATTTTTAATTAAATTATTGTGACTTAATGAAAAAAAATGCAAAGGTTTTCCTAGGATCCGTTAACAATAAGCAAACAATGTGATTTTAAGAAATTTATTTTGAAATTTAATTGTATACACTTTCATATAAATTAAACCTTATGGTGAGTTATTCCATGTGCATTGTTCATGAAAAAATTTGGGAAAGACCAGAAGAATTTTCTTGCTTACTGACCTGACCCAGGCACCTCTGAGAGGAAGTTACAGTCTCAGATTCTTCATTCCAGGTGGGGACACCCAGGAGTCCTTTTGTAAACTTCCCTGTTCTAGAATTCATTTGACAAATGTGGTTCTAATCTATGGAAAGAATTCACACCTATGATGAATTTTTTGTTTTTTCAAATATCAAAAATCCAGCCTTAATGGTAAACTTACCCTATGCTGTTTTCAAGATGGCTGCCTCGTAGGCAGCTGGAGAGAAACTGAGTGATTCGTACAAGCCAGGCCATGACCCTTGACTCACCCTGGTCCACCCAAACAAGGTTTCATGGAGGAAAACCCCTTTTATACAGCGCCTTTAACCATGGTTTATCAGTAGAGATTAAATTATAGAACCACTAACTGCATCACCAAATTTAGTCAAAGTTCTTGCAGTGAACTTTCTGATTCAACAGTACTGAATTTCATTTTGTTTTTCCCAGTTAAAAAACAGCCTCAACCAAAACAAGAGAGACAGAGGATGTCAACCACTGAATCTTTCTAATATCTGGACAGACTTCAAATGACTTTTTGGATTATAAGGTGTATGTATACAGTTGGCTTGATTTCTGTGTAAGCAGATGTGTATATGGGGCTTCTCAGGTGGCGCTAGTGGTAAAGAACGTGCCTGCCAATACAGGAGATGAAAGAGACATGGATTTGATCCCTGGGTCAGGAAGATCTCCTGGAGGATGGTATGGCAGCCCACTCCAGTTTTCTTGCCTGGACAATCCCATGGACAGTGGAGCCTAGCAGGCTACAGTTCACAGGGTCACAAAGAGTTGGACACGACTGTAGCAACTTAGCATGCACCTGTGTCTTCAGAACACCATTAACTCCACTGAACATATTTGCATTTTTCTTATTCAGTGCTTCCTGAATCAGGCTGTCCTGGTTTGAAATGATTCCATAGTCTCTTAGCCTTCCATGCCTGCAGGGGCGCCCATTTGTATCTTCTCTGCCATTCCCTGGACATGATTCTTTATTTTAGCATCATGGATGCTGCTGACAACTCTTAATGATTATTCTTGAAGACAAAACTTAAATTACCCAAATCAGCCCTCCCTGAGGCTGGCAGGTACGCAGTGCTGTTACAGCACTTTGGGGATATACAATCTGCTGTGAATAGAGCTTTTTCAGCTGCTCTGGCAGGGCCACCTGCCGTCTGTGCCCCACTTCCTGCCAGGAAGCTCTGAGACCTTCAGCAGCCAAAGCCAAGTGATTAGAAAACTGGTAGCATTCGTGCCAGGAGCTCAGTCTCTGTGGGTTTTGTTTGCAGCCATAGAAAATCAGGAAGCCCCAGAAAAGAACTGCAGAGGCTGTTCTCCGTATCCAAAGAGAAGTGTTCTCCTTATCCAAAGACACAGGGAGGAGATTCTGCCTGTACGAAGGTAGTGAAAAAAGCTTGTGGTGAATATTTCTTTTCCCAGACCTTCACAACTAGCGTTTGGCCAATAAGTTTCTCAAAATAAACAAACACTTTTGAGCTGCTTACACATTTAGTAATGAAAAGGGAGACAGAAGTATCCTAATAAGACAAACCTAAAAGTTAAAAAAACAGACCAAATTAGCAATGAAAAATTGGAAATTAAAAATTTTCAATACCACTAAAAATATGGAATCATAAGGATAAATCTGATAAAAATGTGTAAGACCTGTGCAATAAACATGCAAAACATCAGTGAGAAAAATTAAAGATCAAAATAAATGGAAAAATGTATGGTATTCATGCATCAGATGATTCCTTATAACTAAAATGTCCATTCTCCCTAAAATAATCTACAGATTCAATGTGATTCTAATAAAAATTCCAGTAGACCTTTTATAGAAATGGACTGAAATTCAAAAATTTATTTGAAAGCACAAAGCACCTAGAATAGCCAAAGCAACTTTGAAATAAAACAAGTTGGAAGACTAATGCTAACTGATTTCAAGATTTACAAAGCTACAGTATGAAGATATTGTAGCAATGGTGTCAAGATAGATCAATAAGACAGAGTAGAGTGTCCAGAAATAGACCCACTCACATACGTACAGCAAAGACACAAAGAAAATTCAATGGAGAAAGGTGTTGAAATAGTCACATTAAAAAATATGAACTTTGACCCACATTTTGCACAATATATAAAAGTCAGCTCAAGTGGATCACAGACTTAAAAGTACAACTTACAAGTACAAAACTTCTAGAAGAAAACACAGAAAAGATATTTGTGACCTTGGGTTAGGCAAAGATTTTTTGGATATGACACCAAAGATATGATCAATAAAAGAAGACACTGATAACTTAAACTTCATAAAAGCTAAAGCTTGTGCTCTTTAAAAACACATTAAGAAAATGGGCGCTTCCCTGGTGGCTCAGGGATAAAGAATATGCCTGCCAATGCAGGACATACAGGTTCAATATCTGATCCAGAAAGATTCCACATGCCTTGGAGCAACTAAGCCTGTGCACCACAACTATTGAGCCTGCGCTCTAGAGCCCAGGAGCCACAACTACCGAGCCCGTGTACCACAACTACTGAAGCTCGAACACCCTAGAGCCTGTGCTCCACAAGAGAAACCACTGCAATGAGAAGCCCATGCAACACAACCAGAGATAAGCCCATGCAGCAACGAAGACCCATTGCAGCCATAAGTAAATAAATCAATATTATTTTTAAAAATGCAAAAAAAGATGTAATAAGTGATAAAATTTTTTAAAAAGAAAATGAACAGTCAGGGTACAAACTGGAAGAAAATAGTTAAAATATATATAATAAAGGATTTGTATCAAAAACATATAAAGAACTCTCAAACTCAATAAAAAGAAAATAAACAACACAATTTCAAAAAATGCACAGGCGACTTGAATAGATTATAAGGTCCAAAATGTTGAAAAAGAAGACCATTGTCATAGTCATTATGAAGAAATGCACTCACATTCATCCCATTAGCACCACTGTCCAGAATAGTTGCTGCCAGAGCAATAACAACAAGCAGCTCTGACTTGGGAGAGTTTCCACCCCATCCGCTGTCTCACCTAAAGGTCCTCAACCTTTCCAAAGAAGATACAAAGGCAGAAATGAGCACATGGAAAATCGTCAATATCATTAGTCGTTAGGAAAGTGAAAATTGAAAGCATAGTGAGCTACCACTGCACACCTACAAAAATAGCTAAAATTAATTGGACTGGCTGTACCAAATATTGATAAAGATACAGAAGAACTAAAAGTTTCATACATTGCTGGTTAGAATGTAATTCAGTATAACCACTTTGGGAATAGTTTGCTGTTTCTTTAAATGCTACACACCTGTGTTCATAGCAGCACTACTTCATACTAGCCAAAAGGTAGACGCGAAACGTCCCTGGGTACCTGAATGGATAAACACAGGGTGGTATATGCATACAATGGAGTATTATTTGGCCTTAAAAGGAAAGAAATTCTGTCATATGCTACAACCTGAATGAAACTTGAAGACGTTGTACTAAGTGAAATAAACCAGTCACAAAAATCATACTGTATAATTTAAAGGTATCTAAAGTAGTAAAATTTATGGAAGCAGAAAATAAAATAGTAGGGGTTGTGAGGAGGGGAAAAGGGGAATTGTTACTCAGTGGATATAGAGTTCAGATTTGCAAGATGAAAAAGTGTAAACTATTTTACAACAACATGAATGTTTAACACTACTCCACTGTGCACTTAAAGTGGTTAAGATGGTAACTCTTATGTTGTATACTTTTTACTAAAATATGAAAAGTGATTTTAAAAAAGAGTTAAGTATATATTTACCATATACCAAAACCATTCCACTCCTAGGAAAAATGAGAGTAAAGACTTGCATACAAATATTCATAGCAGCTTATTTGTAATAACCAGAAACCAGAAAGGATCCCAAAACCCATGAATAGATGGATGGATAAACAAATTGTGGTGTAAATATAAGGATTTATTTCTGGGCTTGCAGTTCTCTTCCATTGATTTATAAGTCTGTCCTTATGCCAGTACCACACTGCCTTGATTACTGTAGGCTTGTAGTAAATTTTGAAACTGGGGGATGTGAGTCCTCCAACTTTGCTCTTCTCTTTCAAGATCGCTAGCTATTCTGAGGTTGTATTCAATCTATGTATCAATATATCACCAAAGATAGAAATCCAATAGTCTCTCCCCAAAACCTCTCTAAATAAATGCGTCCTTTCACTTTTGATTATTTTACTGATACATTTTCTTTTCACTTAGTCCCTAAAGTCTGGTTAATTCTCTTCATAGGCTTAAAAAACTTTCCTACATTGACTTTTAGCTTTCTTGTTTGACATGATTTATCTCAGCTACTTTCATATTTCATTAAAAACCTTGCCTTTAACTTGGAGTCATTTTTGGTTTCTCTTGGAATCTGTCACAATAGATGAAAAAAGAAGATGTTAGTTGGTTCTGGTTTTCCTGGTGGCTCGGATGGTAAAGAATCTCCCTGCAATGTAGGAGACATGGGTTCAATCCCTGGGTCAGGAAGATCCCCTGGAGAAGGAAATGGCAACCCATTCCAGTATTTTTGCCTGGGAAGTCCCATGAGCAGAAGAGCCTGGTGGGCCACGGTCCACGGGGTTGCAAAAAGTTAGAAACGGCTGAATGATGTCTCTGTAATTACAACCATCTGAAGCCCACTATCAGCATTTTTTCCTTCTTGGCTGTGTCGTTTTGATTTGAGACTTTTGAAGACAAGGATAAAGTAGAAAGAGATATAGCAAATCCAGCTCAGATTGTGTTGCGTTACCAGAGCATCCTGAGAATGCCAAATGTTTATGTGCTGACCTTGGCCTTGCACAGGCTTGCTTTGTCTTCCTGGAGAAGCCTCTTGACAGCTAGGGGCCCTCAAAGTCAGTGGCCTGCAAAGGGAAATGATGAGATGAGGAGACCTCGACCTGTGGAGACATTCTCTTAAAAAAGGAGCTGTTCTTCCTTCATCCATTCGGCCACACTGTGCGCAGAGATCCCAGTGCAAAGCAGAGTGCCTGATCAGGGCCTGGAGCAGCAGAGAAGCAAGCCTGGGGCGTAGGAGAGAGTGAGGGGTGGAGGGAGGGCTGAAGGGAGCCCCAAGGATGGAAAATTAGCCCTTGTAAAGCATGTCTCCTCCCCTGCCTCTGCTGTGTTGGATTCCAACCAGAGCCATCAGGCAATGGTACAGAGATGGGAGGGCTTGTTGTTGGCTGGAGGTCACCCAAAATAGAAGATTCAAGAATCCTAACTTGCAAGGAGTGATGATGAAGTCCAAAACATTTAAAAAGAGGGCCATTATCATAGTCGGTGTCAGGAAAGAACACACCCACACTCAGCCTTTAAGCCTCATCACCTAGAACAGCTGCAGCAGAAGCAATGACAACAGGCAGCTCTGACTTGGGAAAGTTTCCACCCCATCCATTGTTCCACCCAAAGGCTCTCAACCTTCCCAAGGCAGGATTGCTCTTGTCCTCACTCTCAGCCTCAAGGAGGGAAACAGCAGCCCAGGCTATGGCTGACAGCTTCCCTCGGGGAAGATCGACTCTGGGCCGTCTGAAACATAGAGTGCTTTCTTTCCCTGGAGCTGTCTACCTGCCAGGCTTCTGCCACGTTCACATCTGTCCACTCTGTGCCCACCTTAGAGAGCATGCAGTCTCCACTCTGTACCAGCTGATAGCAAACCTCAGAAGCTGTTCTAAGTCGGTGCCTGTCCTGCTGCCCAGCACTTTGCTCTTTTTAGGGCCTCAGTTTGCTCAATGAAGAGGTTGGCCTAAGTTGATTGTAAGATTCTTTGCACATTGGGTGTCCCAAGAGATTCGTATGCACCAGCTTGGTGTCTAGTACCAGTTCTTGCCTGGCTACTCCAAAAACCTTGATTTACACTCTGAGCTTCTGACCTGCCCCTGCTTTCCCTCCCAAACATATTCATCCTGTACCTTATGCCTTCAGGGTCTTACTCAAACCATTCCAGTTACTTAGTACCTATGCTTTCTCCATCCTATGGAGCCTATCAGTGGGTTATCCAGATAAGAAGCAAATCAGAATATACAAATTAATACTTTTCTGAAAATTATGTTTTTGAGAACAGTGCACATTCTGATCACAGTGCTTCACTGAGTGAAAAGCAATAAATTAAAGATACTTCAAAAAATCCAGATGGATTTATTTGGATATTTGTTACGGGCTTCCCTGGTGCCACAGACGGTAAAGAATCCTCCTGCAAAGCAGAGATCTGGGTTCGATCCCTGGGTTGGGTAGATCCCCTGGAAAAGGAAATGGCAACCCACTCCAGTATTCTGGCCTCGGAAATCCCATGGAGGAGACACCTAGCGGGCTACAGTCCTTGGGGTCACAAGAGTCCGACACAACTGAATGACTAAACATTCAGGTCAGAATGCTAAACCTCAGATCTCAGTTGTGGCTTTTCAAACAGACAAGTTCTAACACGAGCTGAGAATGCCAGGCATATCCATACTCAAGATATAGACAAGAGATTGGAGTGGATTTGCCACTAGTGAAATGCAGTGTCCTAAATCCTAGAACTAACACTGCAGACTGAAAATGGAATGTGGTCCCTGGTCATGCCACTTCCAATAAACTTCAGGTTTAAGAAATAAGCAGCAAATGTAAGCTGAGAAGGGAATGGGAGTCGGGGATGAAGAGGGAAAATATATGATTCTCTATACCTCTGAATTCCCATGCAAGAAAGAATCTTCTGTACTTTATTTCATTAATCTAGTTAAATATTTCTGAGAGCCATCCAGATGCCAGAGTGTTCTAAGAAGCAGAGAAGCAAACAAAAATTCCTCCTCTCATTGATCAAGCATTCTAACTGAGCGAGGGAGAAAATAAACCCGTCACATAAACAGAACATATAGTATGGTGGAAGTACTGTGGAAGAAATGCAGAAGGAACAAGGTATAGGGAATGTCAAGGACATGGCTATTTTAAGTAGGGTTGTCAGGGTAGGCTTGAGTGAGAAGGTGACAGGTAAGCAAACCCCCAAGGGAGGCGATGGAATGAATTGTGTGGACGTTTGGAATAAAGTGTCCAGCAGAAGAAACAACAAGTGCAAAGGCCCTGAGGCAGAAACATGACATCTGAGGATCAGCGAAGAGGCCAATGTGGCTAGGTCAGAGCATAGAAAATCAAAGGGGAGCCTCATAGTAAATGAGGACAGTGAAATAATGAAGAAACAGTTTATGCAGTGTCTTAAAGCTTTTGAAGGTACATGGCTTCTGCTGATGAAATAGGGGGCCTCTGAGAGTTTAAGTGGAAGAATGATGTTATCTGACTTAACACAGGATCCCTCTGGCTGCAAGATCAGGAGTTGACTGAAGTGGGCAGAAGCAGAAACACCAATGGTGGAGACTGTCGTAACACTGCAGGTGAGAGACAGTACGGATTTAGACTGGGGTGAAGGTCAAAGAATTGATGCTTTTGAATTGTGATGCTGGAGAAGAGTCTTGAAAGTCCCTTGGACCGCAAGGAGATCCAGTAATCCTATAGGAAATCAACCCTGAATATTCATAGGAAGGATTGATGCTGAAGCTCCAATATTTTAGCCACCTGATGTGAAGAGCCAACTCATTGGAAAAGACCCTGATGCTGGAAAGATTAAAGGCAAAAGGAGAAGAGGGGGCAGAGGATGAGGTGGTGAGATAGCATCACCAACTCAATGGACATAAATTTGAGCAAACTCTGGGCAACAGTGGAGGACAAAGGAGCCTGGCATGCTGCAGTCCATGGGGTTGCAAAGAGTCAGACATGGCTTAGTGACTGAATAACAGCAAGGCAATGATAGTGACCAGAAGTACTAAGATGTGGGATATGTTGTGAGAGCAGAAGTGACCGTCACTAGCATTAGCAGCTAGATTAGACAAAAGGAGAGAGAGGGAGGGAGACAGAGAGAGAGAAGCAGGGGAGAGAGGCAGGAAGAGAGAAAGAAATGGGAAGGGGAGAGAGAAGGGGGGAGGGAGAGAAAGACAGAGAGGTTGAGAAGAATCAAGGCTGACTTCAAGGTCTGTGGTGAGAGAAGCTGAGGTGGGGAAATGTCTGGTAGGAGCAGCTTTGAGGAGAGCGAGGATCGGAAACTCAGTTTTGGACTTTAAATCTGAAACATCTTTTAAACTTTCAAGTGGAAAGTTTCAATAGGCAATTAGATGTATGTGCCAATGCCTGCAAGGCATAAAAAAAAAACCTGTATGTTAAAAACAGTTTTATAAAGAGAGACTACTGTGGAAATTAGAGGTTGAATCAGTGGTAAAAAAAAAAAAAGTATTAATTTGTTAATTACTTCTTCAAACACTTGATTATTCATTCGTTTACTTAATATCCATGTGGCCCAGTTTCTTCATGGAATCACTTTAAAATAAGCACAGGTTAGCAACTAAAGGTAAGCTTAAAAAAGAACCAGCCTGTACTTTTGATTAGGGAAGAGCTCCCAGAGGACCCATGCAGTATCACCCACACCAACAACTTTCCTCTCTTGCTCCTAGGGACAGGAACACACACTCAGAAGATGAGTTTTCTCTCTCCCATGGAGACTTCCTGGTGAACAAAATTTCCCATTTTATTGTATGATACAGTGATAAAGACATAGTGAACTAATATTTGCAAGTCACTCAGAACTGCTATGGAGATATGCAGAGAGTTACACTCCAGAACAAGTTTCTCAAGCTGGCTATACATTAAGATCACCTGGGGATATTTCTGAAAGTATTAATGTCCAAACCCACCCTAGATAATCAGGTTTAATTGATCCAGAGCAGGGTTGGTTTAGTAGTTTGTAGAAACTCCTCCTGGTGATTCTAATATATCTAACTGAGGTTAAGAATGTGTAGTGTTAGTCGTTCAGTCGTGTCTGACTCTATGTGACCCCGTGGACTGTAGCCTCTGTCCATGGAATTCTCCAGGCAAGAACACTGAAGTGGGTAGCCGTTTCCTTCTCCAGAGGATCTTCCCAACCCAGAGATTGAACCTGGGTCCCCCACATTGCAAGCAGATTCTTTTAGCTTCCAAGCTACTAGGGCAGCCCTAAGAATGTGTGCTGTAAGCCAAAACTCTAACCTAGTCTATCTGTTCAGCTGCTGAAAGGCAGTGATTTTAAACTGAAATTGAAGAAATAGTGAATAAAATGAAGTGGGTGGTAGAAAGGTGGAGCAAGGCAAGGAGAACGAGGCAATTCTCCAGGCAATAACAGTAGCCAGCAAAGACATGCTAATACCAGAAGTGAGCAGCCTCTATAACCGTTTTAGTTATTCTGTGGGGTGAAAGAGAGTTATGCTCCAAAGGAGAACGTTTACTTCCTAATTTTCCACAAAGGCATATGAGAAATGATATAAAGAGAACACACTGTCTTATAGAGCTGGCACTGTTGTGGGAATCATTGGGTACTTAGATAACCAAAGGAATAGGGTTTTCACTTCCCTGGTAGGTATAGATTGAGTTTACAATTTAGCATGCGTTAACTACTGTGTTTTTGACTACTTTATCCATATCTTGGGATCACTTAGAAAGAGTATAGTGAATATAATTCTACCTGGAATTTATTGGTTTTCAGAGACAAGGCTAAGATCCCCCGGGGAAAGTCTACTGGAACCATTACATCAAAATATGTAAATCCTGAACAGTTATCCTATTTGGTGAGAAAAAAGATAGAAAATGTAATGTTAACAAAAAATAATGCAGGATTTGACCCTCATGTTACTGGAAACCTACAGGAAAGAATGGCCTTTACTGAGCTTTTTCCCATCTTCTGAGGAGCAAAGGCCATATCTCAGTAATTATTTTAGCTCTCTTAGCCTTAGAGCAATGTTTTGTCCACAGTATAATCATGTCTGGGGCCCAGCCTGATTAGTGCTTGCATCTTACTTCTCCCAGTCCTAAATATTATGTTTTTATCCTCTGCTTTTGTCCTTATCTTCCAATTGCTATTGGTTTGGGAAGATTAACGAGAAGGGGATTAACAGATTTTGTTTCGAGCATAAAGTCTTAATGGTCTTTCCAAAGGATTTTTTTTTTTACAATGTATTTCACATTTTTCCTGATGACAAAAATAGTCCTTGACAGGAAATATTTGTCTTATATGCCTATGGTAGTCATGATGGAAGAAGTGAGAATGGCCTTAAATTCTTGCACCATATTGTGTCTTTTCTTCAACTACACATGGTATTGGGGGACAGGGGAGAGGAAGTGGAAAGTCGTTTAAGTAATGTCAACTTGGGGAAAAAGTTTCCAATGTAAACATATTTTTGAGTTTTCTTCCATACTCTGAAATAAATTATTTGAAACCATTCACTGTGTTATAACAAGCTATTGTTTGACAAGGATAAAGAGAAGGGATTTGTGTTCAAATTGAACCTGAAATTTGGGGCCATAAACAAACCTTAGAAATGTGTGGTGATCTTCAGAAAACTAATGATGCCAGTTCTTTGAATTTGTGTAGTCAATACAATGTATATATTGAATTCATATAGTTAATATATTTTAAAGAAGCTCACCTTTGTATACACCCATATGTAAGCATTAACTTCTAATCAGACATCTTGAGGTAGGAAGAAGATATTGATGGAGCTGTTTTCACTGAAAAATATTTGCAAAGAAACTTTGATTTGAAAGTAGTGGAAAGTGATTTTTATATTTTGTAACTACTTAGATACCTATTATAAAAATATAGGGCTAGAGATGAAAAATAATGAATAAGACATAATCCCTGCCCTTGAAGAGCTCTTATATGAACTGAATCTTCAGTACAGTTCAGTTCAGTTCAGTCGCTCAGTCGTGTCCAACTCTTTTCGACCCCATGAATTGCAGCATGCAAGGCCTCCCTGTCCATCACCAACTCCCGGAGTTCACTCAGACTCACGTCCATCGAGTCAGTGATGCCATCCAGCCATCTCATCCTCTGTCGTCCCCTTCTCCTCCTGCCCCCAATCCCTCCCAGCATCAGAGTCTTTTTCAATGAGTCAACTCTTCGCATGAGGTGGCCAAAGTACTGGAGTTTCAGCTATAGCATCATTCCTTCCAAAGAAATCCCAGGGCTGATCTCCTTTAGAATGGACTGGTTGGATCTCCTTGGAGTCCAAGGGACTCTTAAGAATCTTCTCCCACACCACAGTTCAAAAGCATCAATTCTTCGGCTTTCTTCACAGTCCAACTCTCACATCCATACATGACCACTGGACCTGAATCTTAGAGGATGAGAAAAAGATAGCCAGAAGGAAGGAAGTGTGTTCCAGATGGTGGAAACATCATTTTCAATGGCACAAAAATGTGAAGAACTCTAGAAACTTCCAGGAATGAAGAGCTCTTTAGAGTAAATGGAGCACATGACTGCGGCAGGAAAAGATGGTATTTGAGTCTTAGATGATAAATGGAGAGATAGAAGAATGTGGTAGTTGACAGCACAGAGTCCAGCCTGGGTTCAAACCTGGATTCCTTCATTGACTAACTACTTATCTCTATGCACCTCATTTCCTCAGCTTTAAAATAGGGACGATGATACTTCTTGGGTACTGAGAATAGTGCCTGGTATGGTTTACCCAGCTAAGACAACAGGAGTTCATCATGAAATGATGACGACCAATGCTAAACCAGTGTCACTGATAAGGAGAGGAGAGCCAATTGCAAGAGATGTTTCGAGTGTATTTGAAAGGTTTGTAGAGTGATTGGACTAGGTGAGTAAGAGAAAACAGGAAAGAGTAAGTCAAGAATGACCATCATGTTTTCAGGTTGAGAAATCCTAGATGGTAGAGCTTGTGATTAAGATCAGAATATAGAGGAAGGAAGAGAGACATTTTGGTCATGTTGTGTTTAAGATTCCCATATAACAACTAGCTGGTGCGAAATAAGTCACTTCAGTCATGTCTGACTCTTTGCGACCCCATAGACTGTAGCCCACCAGGCTTCTCTGGCCATGGGATTCATTAGGCAAGAATACTCGAGTGGGTTGACATACCCTCCTCCAGGGGATCTTCCTGACCCAGGGATTGAACCTGCATTTCCCAAGGCTCCTGAATTGCAGGAGGATTCTTTACTGCTGGGCTACTGAGGAAGACCCAATAACCAGGTTGAGCCCTCTGTTAGGTAATTAGTATTAAGAGTATGGGGTTTGGGAAATAACGGGTTTGACCATTCTGAGTTCAGAAATGATACTCAGAGAAACTTTAAAATGAGAGTATGTAGAGCCTGTTTTCTCATGCTTAGTTCTACTCACATTTGAGGACAGAGGATTCTTTGTGACAGCAGGGGTGTAGGCATCCTATATATTCTAGAAGATGTTTAGCAGCATCCCTGGCTTCTACCCTCTTGATGCCAGTGGTACTTTCCTCCTTAGCTGAGATAATCAAGAATGTCTTTAGATATTACTAAAGGCCCTCCAGGGGCGGGAGTAGGGGGGTTATTCCCTGTTGAGAACCAACGACATAGAGTAACGACGGTAGAGAATGAAATCTGGGCAAATTATACACATGCTGAGCCTCAGTTTCTAAATACATTAATTGCAAATAATTCTAACAATAGCACAGATACTATTGTGAGAAGCATCTTGAAGCAGTCAAGTACTGAGCAAATGGCACTTGTGATTAGCCAAAGTTGAAAAACTTGTATGTGACACAGTTAAAAGAGTAGGAGTTTTAAACTCCCTTCTCGTTATGGGAGTGTTTGGGGCCATCACTAAAGATATTCATCCATCTCCACTCATGCCAGCAGTCACTCTTCACATCATAGGCAAACGCTTGGTTTCACATGGCAAAGCAGAGGGCCAAACATCTTACACTGTTTTTACACAAGGATGCACTGGCTATTTGTTAGATGAAATATTTCGAGTCCCACTGTATTCTCACTTTCTCTATTCTTTCTGCTCCTCCCCTAATGGAGAAAACTGTTGCTAATGTCAAATAACATATTTGTGGCTGCTCACGTATCTTGGTTGTCACAATTACTGGACATGAGATCTGTGGTATCATATATTTTGGTGTTACTCAGAAACATTTTTTAAAGAGCAAATGAAAACAAAGTCAGACCCCGGGTCCTGGTTTTCAACAGTAGTAAATAATTCCTTGTATTCTCTTTTGCACTAGGCACTTATACCACATGTACTCAAGCTATATCTCAAAGCCTGGGCACCAAATGGCTCCCGTAAATCAAGTGAACTTGCTGTAGAAAATGACATAATCTCTGTCTAGAAACACTTCCCCACAGTCTTTTGCTTTAGGGAGTAATCCATTAGCAAGACTGAAACATTGCTCCACTTATTTTATGCCTGCTTCTCCTCTTGGCTGTATCTGAGATTTGTTGGGTATTTTTTTATTTTGGTTTGCTTCCTCTTCATTTTCCCCTCCTCCCTCTCCCCCACCAAACAATCTCGAGAAGTAAAAATTTACTGCCTGGAACCAAAAGTCACCGCTCAATCAGTTAACAAAATCTGGTTTCCAGCTAAGGGTGAAAGCAACTGGCTATAAGTGCCTCAACCTGCTGATCCTGCAAAGGCCCTCACCTCCCACACCACCAGCCTTCCAGTGGAAAATTCCTGAGCACAGAAGGGTCAGCCTACAGACAAGGAATCAGCCTGCCATGCTCCCCTGGGCACAAGGACCTTGGCATCTGGCCAACCACTGTCATTAAAAGTAGGGGCTTTTATGTTAGTTTTTCTTAAGTTCATGATTCGGGCAGCTCTTCATTATGATGTGATTATTTTTTTTTCTCCAAGGCCAGGCCTCCACCCTCACATCTTTGGTGGAATGTGTTAATAATTTGCTCTAGGGAGATGAAAGCCTCTTTGATACAAGTAGAATAAACACATGGAACACTGCTCAAAGGTCTAATTTCCACAATAGGAGCCCAGTTTAGGAACTGAGAGTTGAATGAAGAGAACAGTTTTATTTCTGAGTCACTTTTCTCCTGCAGAGTCCCTCCTTAGCCTCTGAAGCTCTTCCCTGACTTGTCTAGCTGAGCACAATGCCAACACCTACTGTAGAACTCTCCAGACACTTGGCAACTGATAAAGGCCATCAGTAACTGTTGTAAATCCCGAAACAAGGCCTGAGACAGACCATAAAGGTAATATCTTTCTGGATAGAAAGAAGAGTTCAGAGTTTTTCCAGGTGCTAAATGAAGACTAGTTTCATGATACCATTACATAGTGGAGTGGGAAAGATATTACCAAGTCTAACCTGTTCATGTAATAGATGAGAACACGGATATTCAGGGAAGGTATATAACTCATATAGGTCTTTCAAATTCCAGCACAGTTTGTCCTTAAGACCTGTGTTGTTATAGTCTCATGGCCCTCAAGGAATGGTGGAAGTAAAAAGCCAAAAACCCACTTTTCAGAGCTTTTGTAACCCCCTGTTTTGACCTCCCTGCATTTTGGGTGTCCCTCCCACCAAACTCTGAACACCACTCCAGGAGTCCTTGAACCCTCTAGAATCCTGCTCAGTTGCTTGGTCTCAGTGATCTGGCAACTTGGGGCATCTCACTCACAGTTCTTCAAAGCCTCTATTCCATGTCTTGAAGACTCTGCTTCCTGAAGCCAAATGAATGCATCAAAGGGCATCCCCAGTGGGCCGGGACTTAATGGGCTACTCCTCTTAGACCTCTCGCAATTCATAGGAATACCTCATAGAAAGTCACTTGAACATCCTGAAGCCAGCCTAGAAAAGATTTGAACAAGGATGTATTTCTTAGTTCCCTTTGCACTTCAGGCTTTTTCAAGTTTCACTTTGGTATACAGGTTTGGGTACATCAGAAGAGTTGGTTTGTGCGCAACTCGTGGTCTGATGGAAGTGGGGTGTCCACAGGCCAAGATCTGGGAAATGCTATCAACTAGGTTTGACCTTACAGAGCTACTTATCTTCCCTTGAGTTCTGCCTCACCAGACAATTAGATGGAGATAAAACCTGCTCTAACCAATTTCTCAGGAGTGATGTGAATATAATTAAACAATAGATATTAAAGTAGTTCTTTAAGTAAATGGATGGAAAAGAGTCCAATATCTTTATAGTATATTTTTCATCTAATAATTTTACGAATTTTACACAGTAGATAAATAATCCTACACACAGTGGCTATTTCATTAATGATAGACTCTTACTTTAAACTTCCTTTCATGCAACATGAATTCATGTGCATATTCAACATTACTATGATGAATTTTCTATGTAAAGGTTTATAAGGTTCTTGCTTTTTATTGCTTTTTTGAGGCACCCAAGTATCCGCTTTCAGCCTGGTAATTCAAAGGTCATTCTCTCATTTCTTTTCCAAAACTTGAAACATGACAGTGATCTTCTTTTTATCCAAATTTTGTAGCTTTGATCTTTGTTATCGCAACCTTCAAAATATATAGTTTTTTTTTTTTTATCATCAAAGTCATAAAACATGTTTTGGCTCAGACACCTCAAGAGAGATTGAGTTCATTTCTTCAGTTCCTCTGTCAGATTCCTCCTCTGTAGCAATTTGCGTATCCTGAGGCCACATTCCTGAGAGATACATCCTCCTCCTCACCTCACATCCTCCTTATCTGTCTCCCTCCACTCAATACACAGTCCTTTCTAGAACACACAGTTCAAGGATTAAAGAAAATCCCTCTTAATGGCGAATATTTCAATTCTTTAAGGCTTCATTTCCTCCCAAAGACAGCATTTAATTTGTTTCTGAGTTGACGCCCTTTCCAAAGCGGAAATGTCCCTGAGAAAAATTAGCAGTGCTTTTAATCTACTGGGAATTAGTGGCATCTTGCCCCTTAATATTTGGCAGTGAGTACCGTTTAAAACCTCTCCTTGAAAATCCTTACCAAAATAAGCTCCTTGGCAATTTATGTTCAACAAAATGTTAATATTCTTAAATTCTGCCCCCCCCCCAATCATATCATCGTTGCATGTCCTTTGAGAATAAACTTCCTTCCTCCATGATCTACAATATGCTGCTCTTCTGGGAAAACACCGTCAAAGCCTTGGAAACCTATGGTGCTGGGATGCAAAACAAGGCAGAAAGAACAGAGATTAAATCATTGAAAGGATACGACAGAGATGGGTAGCTTTCCTTCAACCAACTGCAGTTTCCTTTCAGGCACTGGGTGAATCAGCATCATTTTTTTTATGTGCCACCTCTACCAATGGCTGTCTCCTCCAGAATGCTAAGCAAAGAGGTGCCTAATTTCTAAATTCAGCTTGGTGAGTGTCAAGCTACAAATTAGCTTGTGATTAATTAGTGATCTACCCATAAATAGAGCCACCACACTGACCTCCAAGGAGGCTGTGTGAATTCACTCTTGCTTTATAGCTTGCTTAAAAGGGACAAAGCATTCTGTAAAATGTTAACAAAGTTCAGCACTGGGGATTTACAACCGTTTACTCAGCACCGTTGCTCCCACCGCTCTGTCTTGTCAATTGCCCAAGCTGTGCCCTTGTCTCATCCTCCCCTGACCTGAAACAATACAGAAACGTCAATATAATGACCCTAATACTGGTTCCTTTGTGTTTATATCTTTGCTTTTTCACCCAAAGTTTCTTGAATGCACAAACTCACAAAGCCAGGAGCCCACACATCTCTGGAATATGGAACACGGGCTTATCAATGCATACAAGGCAGAATGTATTTTCCACATGTGGCATTGCAAGAGTTAAGTGATTAGCCTGAGACTAGAGAGGGAGTAAACTGTGCCAGGATTCAACCTGTTCCACAATAGTCTTGTCTGTGATGTTATCTCCAGAAGTCATCTCCTGTAAAGCACTAGATACTCATATCTTTGATACTCACTGCTAACTGCTAACTGGCTGGGGCTTTCCACCATGAGGAAATGGCAAAACAATAAGCATTCCTTTTTTTGCTGGGGGGAAGGCCTTGTCTCACAGGATATTAGTTCCCTAACCAGGAATCAAATCCGTGCGTCCTACTGTGGAAGCATAGACTCCCAACCACTGGACCACCAGAAGATTCCCTAATAGGCAAGTATACTTCAGTGAAAATAAATAAAATTTAAAAATCTAAAAAAGATAACAAACTTGTTGTTTAGTCATTAAGTCATGTCCAACTCTTTTGCAACCCAATGGACTGTAGCCCACCAGGCTCCTCTGTCCATGGGATTTCCCAGGCAAACATACTGGAGTTGGTTTCCATTTCCTTCTCCAGGGAATCTTCCTGACTCCTGTCTCCTGCATTGCAGGTGGATTCTTTACCGCTGAGTCACCAGGACCCCAATAAGAAACTTACTAGTGGAAAAACAAAAGTAACTTCATCTAAGAAACCTATGTCCCTGAAAAGAGGAAAGATCCATACGTGAAATAGTAGATCCAATCAGTACTCTATTTAGCGCCAAAACAAATTGCTTACTTTGTGAGTGTTGTGGAGTTCCCAAGAAAAGGAAATGAATGGGAGCCGAAGAGGTCTGGGAAGATTCATAGAAGAGTGGGCTTGATTTTCAGTCGTTCAGTCGTGTCCAACTCTTTGTGATCCCCTGGACTACAGCCCGCCAAGCTTCCCTGTCCTTCACCATCTTCTGGAGCCTGCTCAAGCTCATGTCCTTTGAGTCAGTGATGCTGTACAGTGAGCTGGCGGGCAAAGACGAGTTCTAGCCAGGAAGAGCCACTGAACATACCAGTCTTTACAATAGGCTGACAAAATTTACATAACCTAGATGGAGAAAAAAAAAAGAAAGAAATACGTAAAGATGAAAAAAAAATTCCTTTTTCTTTAAAAATTTTTTAAATTGTATTTACTTTTATTAAAGCATAGTTGCTTTACAATGTTGTGTTGATTTCTGCTGTAAGAGGAAAAGCTCCTCACTGTCAGTGTTTGACTGGAAGCACTTGGGTTCACAGGAGCCAGCAGGCATTTTCCTGAATGTATTTTGACACATTCCTCCTCTGTGCCACGTCAGAGATTTGGCCAAACCAGATGAAGAGAGTTAATGACATTTGCTGTCTCTTTCCTGGGTTGAATATATTTGCATTTGAATATCAAATTTGAAATGTGCAAAATAATCCCAGAGAGAAGATTCATTAAATACTGTAAACCTTTGCTAATGAGGAAGTAGTGCCCGAATGGCCCTTTTGTTTAAAAATAAGACAGAGCTAACTATGCTGTAATTATTACTTTAACCATCTTTCTTCCTACCACCTCTCTTTCTCACAACACTGTAAACGATATTATCCCATTGCCCTAGGCTGCCTATACTACTGCTACTACTACTAAGTCACTTCAGTTGTGTCCGACTCTATGAGACCCCATAGACAGCAGCCCACCAGGCTCCCCCGTCCCTGGGATTCTCCAGGCAAGAACACTGGAGTGGGTTGCCATTTCCTTCTCCAATGCATGAAAGTGAAAAGTGAAAGTGAAGTCGCTCAGTCGTGTCCAACTCTTAGCGACCCCATGGACTGCAGCCTTCCAGGCTCTTCCGTCCATGGGATTTGCCAGGCAAGAGTACTGGAGTGGGGTGCCATTGCCTTCTCCTGAGTTTGAGTAAACTCTGGGAGGTAGGGAAGCCTGGAGTGCTGCAGTTCATGGGATCGCAGTCAGACAAGACTTAGCGACTGAACAACACAAGTAGAGACGTGTTTCAGTACATTAGAGAAAATTAATTCAATACTTTGCTAACTAAAATCTGGATGAAAATGCCAGAAATATTAAAATATGCCTCCTCAGATCTTGAAGCAGAGGGAAGAGAGGAGATGCTAAATTGCAAAAGGACTGCCAGGACAGAGGACCAGACATGTGCTTAGTAGAAGTAGGAGGCCAGAGAGGAACAATCCAGAGAGATGTCTTGGGCAAGGGGAAAGCACATGTTCCCTGGACAGATTCTCCACAGCCCCGCGTACTGTCCTGGAAGTGTCAGGGGCTGTGAAGAGATGCCTGGACTTTTACAGGAACAGGCTAAATCATGAGCTCCTGGGCAGGACTACAGAATCCCCCATGGGCTCTCATGTCCCCAAGATCTCCCAGGTATTCGTGGATGCCAAAAATTCCTTTCACAATACAATCATTTAAACAAACAACAACCAAAAAAAGGCACAAAACACAAGTACATAAACGGGTGTGGTCTTGCTGTATGAATAAGTTCCAGGCAAAGCATTAGGTTAGCCAAAAAGTTCATTCAGATTTTTCCATACCATCTTAGAGAAAAACCCAAATGAACATTTTCACCAAACAATAGAAGCCATTCCCACAAAACGTCTGGTGCCAGAGCCTGTCCTATGAAAGAAGAAAGGAGTGATGAGGACAAGAAGGTACCTGAGTATCTTAAGTGGAAGAAGGAAGCCCTGGGAAGAAAAAGGAAGGCAGATCCTTGTCAGAAACTTCACAACTCTTCCTGGGGGTGGGTAGGTGTCACATTTGTCCTTAAACCCAGGCACAGACAGAAGTGTGCCATCACACAGGCATAATAAGCAGTTCAGGCCTGTGATAGGTAAAATCTGGTTTTCTTCTAGACATCACCAGGAGTGACCCAGCATGATTCTTATATATGAATGATGTCTAAGTGTTGGCATTTTAACAGTTAAATCTACTGTGTTAACTTGGGCAAAGTTATGTAAACGTGTGCCTCAATTTTCTGATTTCTAAAATGCGGATCAGAACAGTTCGCATCTCACAGACTTGATGGGATTAGTAAAGAAATTAACACATATTTTGGCTTAGCATAGGGCCTGGCATGTGGTAAACACTCAATAAATGTTGGCTCTAAAAAGCTACTTCATGTTCTCTCCAACAGGTATTTTGCAAGACTTTGATGACATATGGGCTTCCCTGGTGGCTCAGATGGTAAATCGTCAGCCTGCAATGCAGGAGACCCGCGTTCGATCCCTGGGTCAGGAAGATCCCCTGGAGAAGGAAATGGCAACCCACTCCAGTACTCTTGCCTGGAAAATTCCATGGACGGAGGAGCTTGGTGAGCTACGGTCCATGGGGTCACAGAGTCAGACACGACTGAGCGACTTCACTTGATGACGTATCATGGCAAAGGAAGTGGACAAAGTTTCAGCTGTATCTCACCCCACTGGCACATCAACATGGGAACATCAAGTCACACCAACATGGAAGCAGAAAAAGTAAAGCCCCTGAAATTGAACTTCAGAGATACTGGAAAGTTTTCTAAAAGTGTTGTTCTCAAAAGCTGGAAAGTACCATGGTGTAGTGGCCAAAATAGCCATTGGCTTTGGAACTAGTAACATATAATCTTGAGTTCTAGCTTAAATCATTATTGAGTCCAAGCTCACTTTGCTTGCCATATGACAGGCCAGTTAACCAAGAGAAAAGGTGTTGAGGCAAGGAATACTGACTGAGAAGATGGCAAACTAATGTCTCAAAATAACCATCTTTTCGAGGTCTGGATGCCAGGGTATTTTATAGAACAGAGATGGGGGGAGGTGAGGAAATAAAATTAAAAAACCATTAATATTGCAAATATCTCCTGGAGTGGCCAGCCTCCAGGAAGGGATGTGTCAATTTCTTCCTTCCTGTAGCCATCCACAGATGGACAGGGTCCTGAACAAAGGTATTCTGGTTTAACATTCAGGCAGGGGGCAGGGTTCCCTGAAGCTAGCTATTATATACGGACAGTACCCTTTCAGTAAACAAAAGTAACAGGAAGCAAATGATAAAGTAAAAGAAACAGATCCAACATGGAGTCAGTTCTTGCCTGTAACAAAATACTTAATTCATCTTTGAGCCTCCATTCTGCCATCTTTAAAATGGAGATGATATCAGCACCATCTCGCAGGACTGCTACAGAGATTAATTAATGTAATCACATACAGCATTTAGCAGAGGATCATAAATACTTGGCACAGAGTGAGAGTTCAGCAAGGGCTGGCTGCCAGTAGTGGTAGAGGAGGTGATAGTGGCGGACAGGTTTGCTTTACAGAACATTTTCAAACCACGTTTGGGAGATGGGCTGCTGCATTCAGAAGAGCACAGGTCATGGAGATCTAGTTCAACTCTTCCATTAGAATCCAATGAGAAGTAGGCTACTCAGCACTAAAATGTCTGTCATAATTGCATATGTGTATATCAGTTTGTTTTGGACCTTCTGCAGTGTTTGGGGTTTGGATGTTTCCTGAAATTCCATTTTAATGGGATGACTGTATCACTCAGAATGTTCCCAATGAAACTATACTTCAGTTCATTGCTTTCCTGCCATACCCAAGACACACACACACCGCCATCCAAGACACAAGAACCAAATGAAGTGAAATCCACTCACACTGTAGTCCAGAAGTACAGATAGGGTATAAGGCGCCACTCCTTTACTTTGTCTGTAGCTAATCTGACGTGATACCCTTGCTACTGTATTATTAAGAAAACTTTAACATTTAGTCCTATCTGATTTAACACTTAGTCTTAGCCTATAGTTTAAACAGTGCCTTTAAACAGTTCCATTCTTGGACACAAAATCTCAGTCTTTCAAAAGACTTCCTCCTTTCCTTCCTATTCTGTCTCCCTCCTCTTCTGTCTTTTCCTCCTTAGGTGGCAGATTAGAAGGAAGACTAGGAGGAGGAGATTGCTATGGCTTACCTGACCTTAAAGCAGAAAGGAAGGGACAGAGCCTGGCAGTGGGGGTCCCCTACTGTTCTGGTCTCTGACACAGGGCCCTTGCCCCCCTGGGGGTCTGTGGCCAGAGAACCGGTGACTGGGTCTCTCTCAGGTTGGTCAGGACCTAGTGCCCTCACACCACTGACCACCTCTGTCAGCACTGCCTGCAGACCCTGAGCCCCCCGAGTCTCCATAGCATCTTCCATCCAGGCCTTGGCTCTACTGCAAAGGCCCTCATGCAAAGGGCCCCAGGAGGCTCACAGGCTTTTCCTCACCACACCTCAGAGCCTCCCCTACCTGAGCACTCTGTCCTGCAGACTAGGTTAGTGAAAGCCAGACAGTTAGATATTTTCTGGAGCCCTCAAGTAGAAACATGAGCCTTCTCTGCCCTCAGTGTTCCCTCCACCTACTCAAATACCTCCTAGGGCATAAAGGTCCTTTCAGTTGGTTCTTCTCTACCATTCCTGCACCCCCATCAGGAGCAGGACCCTCTCTTGCATCCTATCACCTGCATCCTATCAACCTTCCATTAAAGCAGCAAATGCATGGCCTTGGTGTTCTGAAAAGATGAGGGTTTTCTACCCTATGGGAAGAACCAGTAGGGTCCCCAGTCTTGGCTTCTTAAAGGAGAGATTTTTAAAAAATATTTTTAAAATCTTCCCTCAAAACAATAGCCTTATAAATGGGTACTATTTGAAGCTCAAGAAGCTGAATATTATGAGAACTTTTATACTTGGAAAAGTTCAATTTTTAAAATCCAACCCCTCCCATTTCCCCACCCCTCCCATCACCACCCACATACAAAGATACCATCACTATTTGAACATGTCTATGGCCAAAAGGAGTAAGGAATGATGTCCAAAGGCAAGAAAATGGTATATTCACATTTTCCAAAGTTTTGAATGACACATGGCAGGAAGTTACCAAGCCTTCCTAAATTAACTAACCCAGCCCCAATGAGATTTCAGAGATTATGTGGAAACTTGGTGTACATAGTCACCAAACACCTAAGTGTTTGTTTTCTGTAACATGAAAGCAACGTAGGAAATTATGCAAACCATTTGGAAAGAATGTGTTCCTTCTGCAGAATGGGCCCTTTCCTTTCCAGATCTAACTTTTACTTTTAGGTTCTTGTTTATGTTCAGAAAAGCCTTCAGTATTAGGAACACAATAGCCACCAAAACTTATTTTTAGAAAGAACACCACCACCCTATATTCCATGGCTTTTCACTCGGCTTTAACAAGATCCTATCTATTACATTAAATCTATTCATGGGCTACCCAAACACCTGATTCACAGTCCTTTGTCAATAACTTGTCTAGAGATAACTGTAATCCACAGGAAAAAAATTGAATGAATCATGAATGAATTTCTGATATACATGGGCCCCAGGGTAAAAATCAGTCCAGACTAACCCATTGCTAAAATTCATATGTTGATGCTCTAACTCCCAATGTGATTGTGGTTGGAGATTGGGCTTTTAGGAGGTGATTAGGTTAAGTGAGGTCATAATTACAGGGTCCTAATAGAGTATATTAAAAAGCAGAGACATTACTTTGCCAACAAAAGTCTGTCTAGTCAAGGCTACAGTTTTTCCAGTGGTCATGTATGGATGTGAGAGTTGAACTGTGAAGAAAGCTGAGTGCCGAAGAATTGATGCTTTTGAACTGTGGTGTTGGAGAAGACTCTTGAGAGTCCCTTGGACTCCAAGGAGATCCAACCAGTCCATTTTAAAGGAGATCAGTCCTGAGTGATCATTGGAAGCACTGATGCTAAAGCTGAAACTCCAATACTTTGGCCACCTCATGTAAAGAGCTGGCTCATTGGAAAAGACCTTGATGCTAGGAGGGATTGGGCACAGGAGGAGAAGGGGATGACAGAGGATGAGATGGCTGGATGGCATCACCGACTCGATGGACATGAGTTTGAGTAAACTCTGAGGGTTGGTGATGGACAGGGAGGTCTGGCATGCTGCAATTCATGGGGTCGCAGAATCAGACACGACTGAGCGACTGAACTGAACTGAACTGAATCGAGTATAAGAGGAGGAATAGAGAGAGACCTCTCTTTCTCTACTTTACTAGCACCAAGGCAAGGCTGCGTGTGGACTTTAGGAGAAGACAGCCATCTGAAAGCTAGGAAGACAGTCCTCACCAGAAACCAAACCCTGTTGGAAACCTGATCTTAGACTTTCCAACCTTCAGAACTGTGAGAAAGTAAATTTCTAATGTTACCAGTCTATGCTATTTTATGGCAGCCAAACAGATTAATACACCAACCAAGATGCTGAATAAGAAAACTCTCAGTATCATCTTCATGGATAACCCTGAACATCAAATTAGAGGGGTGTGTGTGTGTGTGTGCACGCGCGTGCCTGTGTGTGGAGAGAGAGAGACAGAAGACATTTTGCTCTGAAGTATGCTCCTGGATTTGTAAACATGTTTACTGAAAGCAAAGTTTCCATGGTTTCTACTGCATCTTTATTTTGGTTGATTGGAGAACAGAAGTGTATTCTTGAATACAGTTGGAGAATATGTGTTAGCCTAGGATCAAGTGTTGTTCACAACTCTTTTGCAAATAATCGCTATGAAATTTAGATAATTTAGTTTAAAAATAAGAAATACAGGGAACTACTCTTACAAAGGATGCTGATAGTAGGGAAACTCGTTCATTGATTTAAAAAAGAAAGATAAAAATTGGAAAATCTCCCTTGCCTTTATTTTAAAAAAGTGTGTACATTGTTGTACATTTAGTGGAAACTGGTACTTTCAGCTCCCTTACCTTTAGTGAGCCTTACACAACCTGAGGATGCAGCTATCATGTTGCCTCTGCCATGACCTAATCACTCGACCTTGGACAAGTTCCTCCAACTTTCTGTGACTCAGATTCCACACCTGTAAAATGATGACAATATTAGTAACTATATCTACAGTTGTTATGAAGATGACATGAGATAATACATGTAAAGTCTATTAAAAAATCTGACAGAGTAGAAGCTCAGTCAATAATAGACATGTTCATGTTATCATTACAATTATTTTTAGCATAATTGTTATTTTATAGATCTGACAGCTAAGTCTCAGAGCAATCAAGGATTTTGCCTAATATGTGCCAGATCCAGAATTCAAATCCAAAACCACCTAATGTCAAAATCCATGCTCTTAAATCACCTACCACCTTATCCTTATCCTGTCTGCAGCCATGTAGACTCAAGCAAGAAACCCAAAGCTGAAGAATACTCAGTTGACCATAACTCCCAGCTTATTCAAGGGATGAGTCCTTGCTTATTGGAAAAGAGCTGGACCATGTCCCTTTCCTTTCAAGGGTGAGCAGCTTGGATCACTGCCTCGGAGCAGTAGCGCCAGTCACCTTAATCTTTCTGTCTTGCTTACAGCCTCCAGTCTCCTCACCCCACCTCGACACCCCATGTCGATAAATCAAAGAAATGGCAGCAAAGTGAAAAGACTAAACATTTTTGTAAGGATCATATGAAAAGGGATTTTTCTTTTCATTAAATATTTGATAACAATATCTTAGGCTTTCTGATATTACTTTCCATATTTTGCACCGGATGAAAGTGTATGACTCATAGAAATAACCAAGAGAGGAAAAGAAAATGAGTCATCTTGTCCAGCCCATTTGGGTCTTCCTGCCGCTGCGCTCCTGGGCACAGCATCCGTGAGGTCCAGATCAGACAGTCCCACCTGCTGCAGCTGGGGATGCATAGGAGAAGAAGGGGGTTTCTTCTGGAGACATTTGGATTCCCAGAAAAGGAGTTAGTCCAGGAAAGTGGAAAGTATCGGGGCCTCAAGGAGTTACCCTGTAAGTTTTCCAAAAAGCATTTTCTGCTATCAGTTTAGAGGTTTCTTGTCCACATTTCATCACTTTCAACTCCCAGGTATACCCCCACTGCTGGCTAATCACTCCTTGAGTGCTGTGCACACTTCAAAGAGTTGCCAGCTATGGAACTCTCCTCCCCATTCAAGTAAGCCGAGGTACTGATATTTGTGTATCTTTCCAACAGATAAATCTCTGTTCCCTTGATTGTTTTTATTGCTCTATTGGAACCTGTCCAACATGTATCCTTCTGTTACCAAAGTGCCAGTTAAGCTCATACTTCTGGATTTAGTCTGTGGAGCTGGGGGGAAGAATTGTTTCATCCTTCAGCGCACTTTGCCTTAGGTCTTTTCAAACTTCCTTCTTTGAGTCATCTACTCAGTGAACGACATTTCAAACCTAAGTGCCCCATCCTTTGTCTTTCTACCTGAATCTCTCTCATTGTGCTACTTCTCTGCATTCACTCCCCGGTCTTCTCCACTCAGACTTTGGTACCTCGGGGCCTTTAACTTGAATTCTTGCAGCCCTGATTATCTCTCAAATGGACTTTGAGCAGATTGATCAATATGAGCTTCAGTTTCCTCATCAGGGACAAAGGGATAATAATGCCCAGGTCCTTGTACACACTACTATATTTAAATAGATAACGAACAAGGACATATTGTGTAGTAGAGGGGACTCTGCTCAAGGTTATGTACCAGCCTGGATGACAGGGGAGTTTGGAGGAAAATGGATACCTGTGTGTGTATGGCTGAGTCCTTTCACAGTTCATCTGAAACTATCACAACATTGTTGAAAGGCTATGCTGCTGCTGCTGCTAAGTCGCTTCCGTTGTGTCCGACGCTGTGCGACCCCATAGATGGCAGCCCACCGGCTCTCCCATCCCTGGGATTCTCCAGGCAAGAATACTGGAGTGGGTTGCCATTTCCTTCTCCAGTACAAAATAAAGTTTATATAAATATATAAAAGAAAAAGCAAAAACAACAACAAAAAATAATTCCCATGTCCTAGTGTTGGGTGAGGATTTAGAGCCTGGTAAGTAAGTTGGGGTTTTGGGGTCTATTCAGTCTGACTCTCTCACCCTCATCATCCAAAGGTCTCTTTTTCTCTAGGGATAGCTCCCCCTATCCCACACTACACCCTCTCAAGGTAACTTTTTTAAAATTTTCCATTCATATATTCTCTCACAAGGGCTTATTTTTCTTTGTCTTCACCAAGACTTACAATTCTGTCTTTATTCCCAGGTATCTAGGACTGACTCAATTGCAATATTGCACCAACAGTTTATTACTCTCAGCCAAATCAATAATAGAAATTAAAAACAAAGTCATTTCTTCCATTGGTCTTTTTTTTTTTTTTAAATCCACTGAAAACTTCTCTCCATGGAACTTACGTAACCAAATTCACGTGAACTCTAAAGGCATAGAAAGACGGCCATTGTGTGCTTAAGTAATTTTACCAGAAACACTAAAACACCCTCCAGGTGGTTTTTAAAAATAATACTTTAATCTCTGCTCAGTTAAGAAAAAAGCAAACAAGATAACACTCTCCATATAATATTGTACATTCATTCTGTGTTAATTGGACTAAGGTATGTTTATTTTTTTTTCAGCTGTCTAGGGTGTTAAGAGGTATTTTCTTTGCAAACAATTTGTTCAGTTTTACTTTTGATAATCTAGTTCCTTCTTTTTAAAATTGTGTACAAACTTTTCTAACACTCAACTCTGAGATATTTATAGGCAGAGTTCTCCAAAGAAGCAAAGCAGTTATACTGGTCATTTAAAATTCACCCTCGCCAAACCCCCTCAATATAACTTGATTTTCCAAATTTTGATTATGGGACTAGTTCAAGTTCAACCAGAAGACCACAGGGTAGCCATATTGGAATCTGCTTTTTATTTAAGGTTTTTTCTTTTTTTTTTAATAGCTGTATTAAATCTACCCCCCCACCCCCTCTCCCAAACAGCCAATATTCAACACCTTGAAGTAGATGATATTCTTGTAAACTGTTCTGCTGTCAAACTAAGGACCATTTTGTTGCTTGAGACCTGCTTTTCTGTGGAGGGCTCTTAGTCCATAAAAAGAATCTTAAAATTACAAGTCCCAAAAGCGTTAATCCTGGGAAGAAATGAAAAGCAAAGGTTTCACATTCTACAGTGTTTCTAATAGATTACTATTCCTATTCAGAATATGAATTATAACTAAACAAATGACTAGACTAAAAAAATAAATCTCCATTCATTCATAATTGGACACTAGCCATTACTTCTGCAGAGAAGGGGAGTTTTAGGTTGAGTTGGTTACTAGCTGTCACCCCCATCTAAAGCATAATTAATAACTACAGGCCCAAATCAATCCACTGCAGTCATTGTTATTAACATATTAATGACAAGATATAAAACATAGAAAAGGTAAAATCGTCATGCAGACCAGAGAATTCAAGTATAAGCTTGTTATGGGGCCAGACAAATCAGTGAGTGAAACAGCCTGGAAGGTGAACTGGATAAGGGAGAAGCTGCTGCTTTGTTCTCACCATTTACTGTCAAGTAGAAATGCTGGCCAGAAGATCTGTTAGATTTCTGATTGTTTGAGAGAACCCCAAAAGAGTAGATTTTTTTTTTTTTAATGTGAACTCTTTCCATAGTCAAAATTTTAAACTAACTTGAATTTTTAAAGGATTTGCTGCAGCCAAAAGGAATTGCAATCAGGGGCAACCTTCAGCTTTCCTGCCACTAATTTATGTGATCTTTAATTTAAATCATATAACAGACTCTACCTAGATGCTCACCAAACCTGTTTCCTCTTCTTTCTGAGCATGCAGCTGAATTATATTTCCCAGTCTCCCTTGAAGTTAGCCCCAAAGAATGTGGGTGAAGGCAGTGGCCAGCACTGCCAGGCTCGGTCCTCTACTGTGTCTCCTCTTCTCTGCCAGCCAGATGCAGGGGAGCCAGGAGTACCCCCGGGGTCATGGAAGATGGCAGAACCTCCATGTCAGGGGCCCAAAGGACTGCATGGAGGAGGGCCTCCCTCCTCAAGCCTTCCCTTAAAGAGACTTGCACTGGATTGTGATGAGACCAAGAAATAAACCTTTTGAAAAGCCCTTGAGGGCATTCCTCAGTGGTCCAGTGGTAAAGAATCCGTCTTCTCACGTGGGGAACTTAGGCTCGATCCCTGGTTGGGGAACTAAGATCCCACCTGCTGCAGGTACCTAGGCCCGCTCACTAACCCCCTCCTGGCAGCTAGAGAAGCCTATGTGCACCAATGAAGACCCAGCACAGCCAAAAAAAAAAAAGCTCTTGAGATATTGGGGCTTAGCTGATCTTGATTGTCGGTAGAGTTTCTCCTTTTTATGTGTCAATAGTGATAATTGTTAGCCCAATTTGATCTTTAGGAGAAGGCAATGGCAACCCACTCCAGTACTCTTGCCTGGCAAATCCCATGGACGGAGGAGCCTGGTGGGCTGCAGTCCATGGGGTCTCTAGGAGTCGGACACTACTGAGCAACTTCACTTTCACTTTCATGCATTGGAGAAGTAAATGGCAACCCACTCCAGTGTTCTTGCCTGGAGAATCCCAGGGATGGGGGAGCCTGGTGGGTTGCCGTCTATGGGGTCACACAGAGTCGGACACGACTGAAGTGACTTAGCAGTAGCAGCAGTGAAACCTCAAAAACAACAAAATTATTTTTCACATCATGCTGAAGTGGTAGAAAAAGAAATAATACTAAGATTTTCATGCCTACTTTGTTTTCTGAGATTGCAAATGGGCATACGTTTTGTATCCAAACTCTTTATTAAGAAACTCTACTGCTAGAGAAAATAAGTCTTTCCTCTACAAAAAGTACTCTAATAGCACAGACAGGAGGAGTTAGAGATGGCCGCATTCCACAATCATAGCCTCAGGCCCTTTCTTCCATCAGGTTATCTGTCATATTTATGGTTGACCTAAAATCCCATCTCTTTGAATAGCCAGACTGGCCATGGAAATTTTAGTGCTTCTTCCCTCTCCTTCCTATATTTTAGTTTTTCTGTCTTCACTTTCTTAACTTTTAGATGTTTGAAACTCTTGTTTTTCACATTCACCCTAGCTAGAAACACTAATGCATTAGAAAAATTTTAACTATTCCTATTTGAAAATCACTTCCTCTTTTGGAAGCTTGAATAATTTCTAAATCAGCAAGGCATGCATAACAAATAGGGGAAATACTGCAGAATGCAGTTTTATGACCCCTCTGGTTCATTCTCACCATGGAGAATTCCTTTCTCAACAGTGGATACGTCCGCTTGAACATAGTAAGATAAAAGAACATAAGAAAGCAGCCTTTGTAATAATGACATATTTCAAATGATTTAACATACTGGCCATGTACATATATATCGGAACAAAATACTTGCAGAATTAGAAATAAAGTTTGAAACTCATTAGTGCTGTATTCCTGTGACTAAATTTGGCACCAGATGACCAATTATTAAGAAAGTAGCATAAAGCAGTACTAGTCTACTAATCATAATCACCCTAAGTCGACCGTTGGTACTGATAGAATGTCACATCCAGCTGTGTCCATAGTGCCAAAGAAAATGCAGTACTTGGAAAGAGTTTAGAGGAGAATTACCAATTTGATTAAAGGGAATGATAACAAGACCTACTTGTAGAAAGAAAATCTGTAAAGTATCTAAACCACAATTTCCAAGTATCTAAAAGGCTTTGCTTCTTTTCTTTGTAGGGGGAGGGAAGGGGGAAGAACAAAAGATGGATTAAATTTTCACTCTTGAAACTTGAGTTAGACAATGGGCTAGGAAGTGCCGTGGGGGAGGGTGGGAGGCATCCCTGTAGCTTATCTATCCTGCAGTTCTGAAGAGTGTATCTCTAGGAATACTGCTCTTTGCTCATCATGCAACCTACCTCTTAATTCAAATTACTCTCTACTTCTTCTAAGGGTAAGCCCCTCTCCCTAAATAGTTGAGTATTGTTAAAAGGGAGTTGCCCCTCCTTGCCTTTTCCTTGTTAAGTCAAAGATGGGCAGAACTGATAACCTAAAGCTAGGAAGAATTAATGATAATCAAAATAGTGGCAAATATTTCATGATGCCTGATTAGATTTTGTTTATCATCCCAGTGGATACTGAGCAGGACCTTACAAGGTAGGGCTTCAGGGCAAACATCATTATTCTCATTTTACTGATGCAGAAATTGAGGCATGAAGAGGTTAAGTAATTTGTTTAAAGTTGTGGAGCTAGGAGCTAAAACCAGGCAGTGTGATTTTAAAATCACTTAATCTTACTACTATACCATATTGGCAATGGTACATAATCTCTGGGAATGGGAAGTGTCAACCAACTCTACACTTTAGGTTATTTGTGAACTAGGTTTGTCTCTCCAAAAAGACCTTGGATGGGAGACCTTTATAAGATACAGGAGGCTGAATCATGAAAAGGTTTAGTGTGTAAGGCACTGGTCTTAAAAACTGGGCAAAATATCAAGCAATGTCCAGGAATTTAGATTAGTGGTTAAGTACTGGGAAATTGCCTCGGGATAACACAGATCAGAGACAAAGCATGGATCAAATAAAAACTGTGTGTCTTATAATTTTGTTACCATCAGATCAAAAAGCCACACTTTATAATTCAGAAAGTTGTGGGTTTTATATTTCCCTTGATTATTCTGTTTTTTGGCTTTTCATAACTTTTCATAGAGGCCTTATTATCAGTAGACAATAAGAAAGTTCATCAATTATTGTTTTTTTCTGAGATCAGAGTAAAAGGAACAAGGCAAAGATGGGGATATTGGTGACAAAACAAAGGAAAAGCAGTTTAGACTTTTAGGGTTGGCCAACTGTGAGAAGGTAAATATATGGGGAAAATAATGGACGATATGAACTAGTTTATATGGTTTGTGTAGACTCTCTGTGCCATCTTGTCTCACAGAATGAAGTCGTTATCAATTTCCTGGTTTGGAAAAGTAGGAGGAACACCTTCACAAGGGAAATTTATGATCTGCTTTCAGGCAGATTGGGAAGGGCAGTGAGCTTGTCCTGTATCTGCTTTTTCTTGACTGCCTTCAGCTCAAAATAATCTCGTGCCAGAGAGGCAAGTTTTGGGGTGATATACTCTGAACCCCTTGAACCTCTGTTATAGATCTATTAGAACTGAACAATGTTGAACTTGCCAATCAATAAATACATGTCTCCTATTCAATTAAGTCTTCTTTATTTTAACTCAGTGATGTTTTGCTGTTTTCAAAACAAGTATTGTACATTGTTGTTAAATATGTGCATAATTCAAGGATTTTTCTTTTTTATTGTAAATGGGTTCAAACTGACTTTGACAGGCTTATCTGGTGGCTCAATGGTAAAGAATCTGCCTGTCAATGCAGGGCACACAAATTTGATCCCTGATGCAGGAAGATCCCACACGCCTTGGGGCAACTAAGCCTGTGCACCCCCACTATTGAGCCTGTGCTGTAGAGCCTGTGAGCCACGATTTCTGAAGTCCACGCACCCTAGCGCCCATGCTCCACAGCAAGAGAAGCCACCACAGTGAAAAACCCGCACACCCCAGCTAGAGAGTAGCCCCGGCTCGCCAGAACTAGGGAAAAATCCACACAGCAACAAAGACCCAGCATAGCCAAAAATAAATAAATAAAAATTTTTTTAAAAAAGAAAACAAACTGATTTTGTATTGGTGGAGTCTCTTTCTGTAAAATCTGTTTCAAGGAGTATAGGAATTCATAATTCATTCCTAATTGTCAAGAAGAATATTACTAAAAATTCGGTTACCACATTATGTTCAAATATAAAATTAGAATAAAATGAAAAATCAATCTAAGGCAATCTGCCCTTAAAATTACATAGATTTCCACCCCCCCCCCCAACTTTGATTCTTGCTGGCAAATAAAGACTTTTTTAAAAACTAACTGAAGAGAAAATATAGAATTAAAATTATAGAGAATCAGCTCTCCACAAGTCACACTTAGGGAAAGCAAGAACTACTGCATATTTTATTTGAAATGGCTTACTCAGAGGGAAAAAAAAAAAGCAGATCACATTCATAATTATATTTCGCTTAGAATAAACTTAACATGAGTTCGTAGGATATGTTTTTCAACATCCTTCTGAGCAGCCATAAACTTAGGTCTGCGATTAAGAAATTGCCACCAAAAACTCCCGAAAATTAAAAGCCACAAACAGTGAAGAGTATTTTGTGCTGTGTCCATACATGTGATACAGTGGTAAAGAACATGAATTTGGAGTCAGAGAGCAGTATTATTACCTTCTCCATAAAGTTCTGGTGAGTGTTGAATGAGAAAATGTGTGAAAAAGTCTTCAGACAGTGCTAGGAACATAGTAAATGATTAGTAAGAGATTGAGACTATGATAACGTTCTTATTTATGAAGGCAATGAAGTTTGTGATGATGATTGTAATCAGTTCAGTTGCTCACTCGTGTCCGACTCTTTGTGACCCCATGGACTGCAGCACTCCAGGCTTCCCCGAACACCACCAACTCCCGGAGCTTACTCAAACTCATGTCCATCGAGTCGGTGATGCCATCCAGCATCTCATCCTCTGTCGTCCCCTTCTCCTCCTGCCTGCAATCTTTCCCAGCATCAGGGTCTTTTCCAGTGAGAAAGTTCTTTGCATCAGGTGGCCAAAGTATTGGAGTTTCAGCTTCAGCATCAGTCTTTCCAATGAATATTCAGGACTGATTTCCTTCAGGATGGAATAGTTGGATCTCCTTGCAGTCCAAGGGACTCTCAAGGGTCTTCTCCAACACCACAGTTCAAAAGCATCAATTCTTGAGCACTCAACTTTCTTTATAGTCCAACTCTCACATCCATACATGACTACTGGAAAAACCATAGCTTTGACTAGACGGAACTTTGTCAGCAATGTCTCTGGTTTTTGATTTGCTGTCTAAGTTGGTCATAACTTTTCTTCCAAGGGGCAAGTGTATTTTAATTTCATGGCAGCAGTCACCATTGGCCATGATTTTGGAGCCCAAGAAAATAAAGTCTCTCACTGTTTCCATTATCTTCCCTGGTGACTCAGACGGTAAAGCGTCTGCCTACAATGCGGGAGATTCGGGTTTAATCCCTGGGTACGGAAGATCTCCTGGAGAAAGAAATGGCAACCCACTCCAGTATTCTTGCCTGGAGAATCCCATGGATGGAGGAGCCTGGTGGCCTACAGTCCATGGGGTCGCTAAGAGTCGGACACGACTGAGCGACTTCATTTTCACTTTCACATGACTGTTTCCATGTTTCCCCGTCTATTTGCCATGAAGTGATGGGACCGGGTGCCATGATCTTAGTTTTTTGAATGTTGAGTTTTAAGCCAACTTTTTCACTCTCCTCTTTCACTTTCTTCAAGAGGCTCGTTAGTTCTTCGCTTTCTGCCATAAGGGTGGTGTCATCTGCATATCTGGGATTATTGATATTTCTCCCAGCAATCTTGACTCCAGCTTGTGTTTCATCCAGCCTGGCATTTCACATGATATATATAAATATAAATAAACAGGGTGACAATATACAGCCTTGAATTAACTCCTTTCCCAATTTGGAACCAGTCTGTTGTTCCATGTCCAGTTCTAACTGTTGCTTCTTGACCTGAATTCAGATTTCTTTGGAGGCAGGTCAGGTGGTCTGGTATTCCCATCTCTTTCAGAAGTTTCCACAGTTTCTTGTGACCCACACAGTCAAAGGCTTTGGCATAGTCAATAAAGCAGAAATAGATGTTTTTCTGGAACTCTCTTGCTTTTTCAATGATCCAGCGGATGTTGGCAATTTGATCTCTGGTTCCTCTGCCTTTTCTGAATCCAGCATGACATCTGAAAGTTCACGGTTCACATGCCGTTGAAGCCCATCTTGGAGAATTTTGAGCGTTACTTTGCTAGGGTGTGAGATGAGTGCAATTGTGTGGTAGTTTGAGCGTTCTTTAGCATTGCCTTTCTTTGGGATTGAAATGAAAACTGACTTTACCAGTCCTGTGGCCACTGCTGACTTTTCCAAATTTGCTGGCATATTGAGTGCAGCACTTTTACAGCATCATCTTTTAGGATTTGAAATAGCTCTACTGGAATTTCATCACTTCCACTAACTTTGTTCATAGTGATGCTTTCTAAGGCCCACTTGACTTTGCATTCCAGGATGTCTGGCTACAAGTGAGTGATCACGGTATTGTGGTTATCTGGGTCATGAAGATCTTTTTTGTATAGTTCTTCTATGTATTCTTGCCACCTCTTCTTAATATCTTCTGCCTCTGTTAGGTCCATACCATTTCTGTCCTTTATTGAGCCCATCTTTGCATGAAATGTTCCCTTGGTATCTCTAATTTTCTTGAAGAGCTCTCTAGTCTTCCCCATTCTATTGTTTCCTCTATTTCTTTGCATTGATCACTGAGGAAGGCTTTCTTATCTCTCCTTGCTATTCTTTGGAACTCTGCATTCAAATGAGAATATATCTTTCCTTTTCTCCTTTGCCTTTCTCTTCTCTTCTTTTCTCAGCTATTTGTAAGGCCTCCTCAGACAACCATTTTGCATTTTTTCATTTCTTTTTCTTGGAGATGGTCTTGATCATGGCCTCTTATACAATGTCATGAACCTCCATCTATAGTTCTTCAGGCACTCTGCCTATTAGATCTAATCCCTTGAATCTATTTATCACTTTCACTGTATAATATAAGGGATTTGATTTAGGTCATACCTGAATGGTCTAGTGTTTTTCCTTACTTTCTTCAATTTAAGTCTGAATTTGACAATCAGGAGTTCATGATCTGAGCCACAGTCAGCTCCCTGTCTTGTTTTTGCTGACTGTATAGAGCTTCTCCATACATGTATAGAACAAGTCTGTTCTGATTTCTCCCACCAAAGACCTTAATTGAGGCAAGAAAAATAACCCACAAACACCTTTAGATTTCAGTAGTCAGCTGGAGAGGGATGGGGTGTAGAGACATGGGAGGGATTGATGATGTAGAAGCGGACAAACAATAACTCTTCCTCCTTGGACTACAACTTGAGAAAGAAAAGCCCAGAAAAGAGCAAATAAAGGCCAGATCTGAGACTCTTTCTAATCTATAACAATAGTAAGAAGCAGAATCTTTCTTAAGGGTCTTCATTTCTGGTCTGTTGGATCTCAAAGTCACTATTCTCCTTCATTCAAGACCCAAAATGAAGACTAAGAGTTTTCCTTAAAAATATAGCTCATCAGGCTTCCCAGGAATTAGGAATCACCCAGGAGAAATGGTTCACCTTCACTTAAGGCTAACAATAAGCCAATTGTTTATATCGAGTGTCCAACATACAAAGACTAGAGGATGAATCCGAAAGAGTTTAGGGAAGGCAATGCATTTGCTGTAGTCTTTACAGGAAAAGCAGTGAACAAGATCATGTTTTATGTAGGCAAATTTAGCCCCTTTTAGTATGAAAAATGGCCTGCCATGCAACATAAACAATCTTCCATACAGCTACTTTTAAAAGTTCATCCATTTATCTTTCATCATTTTTATTACTGCTGCATTTTATTGTAAACATTATGAGCAAAATCATTTACAAGGAACAGAATAAAGAAAGTAGCACTCACTCATGAGAGGCAGTGATGAAATGCTGATACAAACTTTGTGTGTAAGTGCAAATATTCACATCTTTCATTATCTGTCTTTGCATGTTCTAGGTTAATGGATTTCCTTGTGTAGACAGACGTTCTATCAGAGATGCTTGTCACTTTTTAACAACTCTCAGTTCTTTCCTGAGTCAAGCAGTGTGCCAAGTACAGGTCCTGACATATCCTACTGGTTTTATTTCAATTTTCTTTCATTTAATTACGTTGACTTGAGCATCTCTTTGGAACCTAAGGAAGACATGCTTTTGGCATCTAAACCATTTTTTATCACACACAGTTTCAAGTCAATAAAAATCTTAACAATGACTATAAAATGCTAGCTTTTCCCATACACCCCAACCTAAACTTTCAGAAAACCTAGGAAAAAAAAAAAAAAAACAACTGAATGTAGGCTCTGAGCCCATCATAGCAGAAAAATCATTCAGGATTGAAAACCAGCACTTCTGAGCATGGCATGCCCGTGGGGTCTGTGAGCAGCTCGACCTCCCGTGTTCTCTGCTACCTAGTGCTGTTTCTCCTGACTCATGACCACTCTACATCTTCCAGAGGTCTTCTACTCCCCTCCAGAAACCTGGGGCTTTCCCAGAAGAATCCTGCGAGTTGGCTCCAAATTTATTTTCACACCCACCACCCACCATCGTCAGCTATTTACGAATGCCTACTGTGTTGGAGGCATTATGCTAAGTACCAAGGATACAGTAAGACATAGTCACAGGTGGGAGAGGCACAAATGACACCAGAATTATAGTACTGTTCTGAAGTTTCTTACGTAGGGGTGTGTGTGTGCTCAGTTACTCAATTGTGTCTGACTCTTTGCCACCCGTGGACTATGGCCCACCAGGTTCTTCTGTCCATGGAATTTTCCAGGCAAGAATACTGGAGTGGGTTGCCATTTCCTACCTTCATAGACTAGGAGGTCAGCATGTGTGGTGTCAGCCTGGAGGTGTCAGCCAGTGGTGCTGTTTGACAAACTGTAAGTGACTGTATGATTGAATGAAGAGAGATTTAAGAGTGGAGACAGATGAGATAGGATAACAGGTCATTGGTATGGGGACTATATGAGTTATGGGAGGTGATCAGATGCAACTTTATTTTTCCTACCAATGACCCTTTCAAATCTATTTAGTGGAAATAACATAAATGTTCCACTCATAAGATAATGAGTAAAGGGTGATTTGCTCATATGATATAATATAGCAATATAGAGTCGATTTCATCTTTATATCTATCAAAATGCATAAATCTTAAATGTGCAATAAAGCAAGTTGCAGGTACCACTTATTTAACTTTTAACACAGGATTACATATTTTAATAAAAGCATAAAAACATGACCTAAATAAGTACATACCTATATGTGGGATCAATAACAGTGTTATAAACTGTGAAGCATCGACAGAGTAGATGGAGTAAAAAACAAAGATGATGTCATTTTAAGTATTCTTTTTAAAAAATATGCCAAATAGATATTCCAAAATGTGAACAGTTCTTAATTCTGGGTGATAGACACATAGGTATTTGTAATTCCATGTATAGTTCTCTATTTTGAATAATTTAAAAGTGTTTTATATTGGGGGAGTTTAATGTTTAGAAAATAAAAAATACTTAATAGTTACTCTGACAACAGGACAGAGGATAAATTAGAACAAGTAGAAAATATAGGCAAGGAGATTGGTTGGAGGCTACTCAAGAAAGTGTTAGTCACTCAGTCATGTCTGACTCTTTGCAACCCCATGGACTGTAGCCTCTGTTCATCTTGAGTAGCCTCTGCTACTATATGATGTCTGAAGTTCTGACCTGAGGGTGACTATGATAATAGAGAGAAAAAGATGACTGTGAATAGTACTAAAAAGGTAGAGTCTGGGGACTTCCCCGGCGATCCAGTGCTTAAGACTTTGCCTTGCAACGCAGGGGTGCGCATTCCATTTCTGGTTGGAGAGCTAAGATCCCACATGCCTCCCAGCCAAAAACCCTAACCATAAAACAGAAGCAATATTGTAGCAAGTTCAATAAAGACTTATAAAAATGGTCCACATCAAAAAAGTTATTAAAATTAAAAAGGTAGATTCTGTTGGACCTGCCAACTGAGTCCGGCGGGGACAGGGAGTGGGAAGGAGACACAGGGTTCAGGAGGGAAGCCACGTTTTCTACTTCGGGAGCCTACTGAATAATGGTTGTACAGTCACAGGCAACTCCTGAGCTCTTTTGTCACTACAGGTCAGTTTCTATTTTCTAGAACCATTTATAAATGGTATGCAGTATGTACTCTTTTTGTCTAGCTTCTTCTTCTCAACATAATTATTTTGATATCTACCCCTGTTATACAAAATCACTGTTTATACATGAAAGTGAAAGTGTTAGTCACTCAGTCATGTCTGACTCTTTGCAACCCCACGGACTGTAGCCTCTGTTCATTGGATTTCCCAGGCAAGAATACTAGAAGTGAGTAGCCATTCTCTTCTTCAGAGGATCTCCCCAACCCAGGGATCGAACCCAGGTCTTCTGCATTACAGGTGGATTCTTTTCCACTTGAGCCATCAGATAAGTATATATAAATAGTTCATTCTTTTTTATGGCTTTGTAGAATGTTAGATTTTATTGATTGCCAGTCTCCCTAGACTCTTCCTTTCATGCCGAGCTTCTCGCTGTCATATCACACAAGATGTATTCTCCTTACCTGCCCACTGCCCTCCCACATCAAAATCTGCAGCTTCTTTCCTTCCCTATGTCCTCTTGTCACTAACTAATGGGCAATGATAAGATTAGAGAAATTTCCTGGTGGATTGTACAATGCTACATAAACAAAATATTAAATGCACTATATTCTCAAGGGGGTTGGATGAGCTAATCTTCAAAGTCCCATCCTCAAAAATTCTCTGATTTTCTGCATTTCTGTTGAGTTCACAGTTTCACAAATGAACTGTCACTTCTAATATGGATTAGCTAAAGAAACAAAGACCACCAGAACAAGTGAGGTAAGACTAACTAAATGAACACCCCAGTTACCATGCCAGAGTTGCCTCCAACTTCATCTCTCAGTTGGCCTGTGCAGATAATAAACAAATCAATATCAATGGCCTACGGTCTACATAATTGGCATCTTGCCATTCCCAGAGCTACCATATGGATCAAATTCAGCTGGTAGCCTGAGGACTCCAGGACTGCCTTAGAAAAATAACTAGTCTGGCATATCAACATCTGGGAAGTCTGCAGAAGCCAGATTCCAGGAAACAGGCACTGTGACAGGGTTACAGCATGGATGCCCAAGGGACTGAGAAGCCCTGAGAGAGCTGTTTCAAGTAGCTGCTTAGTGATTGAGTACCAGGAATGCTTTCACTTGGCAGGGAGAAATTACACGACCTAAAGATGTCTGGGTGGCATTCAGAGTTGATAGACAGTAATGAGCGCTGGTTTAAAAAAGTATTTTAGTGTGCTCACAACTGCTAGACTTCCTGAGAGACATCTCCTTTCTGTGTTTATATGTTTACACCTGCATTAAGAAAGGAAAAAGAGCGCAAAGCGAAGAGGGAGGGAGGGTGGGAGGAAGGGAGAGTTTCCACCTTGGTTGTCTGTTCCCAAAGACTTCTGTATCATTTAAAAACTAGCAGTAGCTGATCTTCTGCTACATACACACCAGGCTTCTTGTCATGGGCTTTACAAATACGAGCTCATTTAAGCTTCACAACAACTACTTGAGGTAGATAGTATTTCCCTGACTCTTAACATGCTAAAACCAGGCAAGTTCCGGGTAAACAGGTCCAAGTTAGTTCTCCTAACAAAAACCAAAAATTGAAAGAAACCTTTCTCTATGTGGGCTTCCCTGGTGGCTCAGATCTGCTTGCAAGAATCTGCTTGCAATTCAGGAGACCTGGGTTCAATCCTTGGGTTGGGAAGATCCCCTGGAGAAGGGAATTGCTACCCACTCAAGTATTCTTCCCTAGAGAATCCCGTTAACAGAGGAGCCTGGTAGGCTACAGCCCATGGGATCACAAAGGGCTGGACATGACTGAGCGACTAAGCACACACGTTTTCTCTATGCTCTTAGAAAGCTTCTCCATGTTAAGTGAAAGGACATCATAGTATGCAGAGACGAGGCTCTGAAAAAAACTGGGTCCTTGTTTCCACCGCTAATAGCAGCTAGAAGACTTTGAGCAAGTCACATGACCTCTCTGGGCCTCATTTGTTTCTTCCTTAAATGATGACGGTAGATTGAATAAACAGTCCTCCACCCTCACTGCACACTCGAATCATCCAAGAAACTATGAAAAAATATTGATGTCCAAACCCCACCCCTGACCAATTCCTGACCGATGGAGTCTCAGAATATATAGGGTTGAGATAAACTATCTGGCTGGACTGCAGGGAATAAAGTATATATGTCCCTACATCCTAGAGCTAACAACTGAGTGGGAGAAACAAAAGGCAAAGAAATGTACACAGCAGGATGGTAAGTATTAAGTAAGGGAAAGAATAGCATTATGAGAAAGAATATTACGGAAAACATGACTTTAAATGGGCAGAGGGGAACTGAAACTATCATTCCAAGTGTTGGAAGAATACAAATGGGAGATGGGCCAGGCAAAGTGCAGAGGAAAGAGCTTTCTAGTCACAGGGAACATATCTTACTTGGTTAGATATATATCAAACTTGGTCATTTCCATATATGTTGGTGTGTGTGTATATATATATATATGAACATGAACAATTTGCTTCAAGATTCAGATCCAGACCACAGAGGTGCAAAGGAGAGTACAGAGTGATGGGGAAGAGGCACTAGGTTGGCCCAGTGGGGGTTCCAGAGCCAGGACACGTTGAGGATATTAGATGTTTATCTTCAGTACAACGGCAATAGCAAACCAGGGATTGGTTTAGACAGGGGAGTGACACATTCATATTTGTCTTTTAAAGATCATTTGTGTTTACGTGTAGAAAAAGGCTTGGTTGGGGCTAAAGGAAAAAGAAGAAAATACTTAACACATTTTTATAATAAGTGAGTGAAGCTTTTGTTCTTTGATGATGCCAAGTTTTAGCAGAATTCTGGGTACCTGTGGAGATTAAATAAAGAACAGAAGAACAGGAGACAAGAAATTTGACAGAATGCAAGTGACAGAACTCATTAAAAATCAGGAAATTGCTTTATACTGAATTAAGATGAGTGCCTTTGGCTTACTCTATGCTATTCTCTTCTAACTGGATTTATTTTGCCCCACAAAAGCATACTGAAGTAGCCTGCCCCCATTCCTATTCTCTCTTCCATTGTGTCTCTTTTTCCTGGTCATTGTTTTTGTCTCTATGCCAAGGCTTAGGGTGGCATTCAACCTTGGAGTTCCCGTTTTCATCCTTGCACAGGTTCCCATTGTGCACCAGAGCATGGTTGGAGGGAAACTCTGATTGTGTAGAGTTTGGCCAGGCACTGATTTTTTAGCTTTTTGTCCCCGCCTTGAGTAGCTGGTCCATTGGCTTCAGTCCATTTCCTAATGGAGAGGTGTCAGCTTCACAAAGGCATCACCTCAATTGGCACTAATTACCACGTTTCAGAGCCATCATCACTCAAAGACTCAAGACGAAAGGTCAGCAGGAAAATGAACTTCCACTCACACCTTCTGGGGTGGTCTCTGGCTTCTGACCATGCAGAGAACAAGGGCTAATGGGGAACAGACCTTTCTGCCTTTCTGCTCTTAGGCTCCATGTTTTTTGAGAAATCTACCTTTGGTTCACCAGTCCTCAGCTCATGAGATGACTGAACTCACGGCAGAGCTCAGGCTTGTCAGGATTCCGTCCCTGTCCCAGTTTCCCAGTGATTCCTGGTCTCTCCACTCCAACCTTCATTGCCAACCTCCAGAGGCTTCTAACTGCATATGGTCCTGGTAAAGGAGGTAACAGTGGGGCTTCCCTGATGGTCCGGTGGCTCAGATTCCATGCTCCCAGTGAAGGAGGGCCCAGGTTTGATCCCTAGTAGGGGAACTAGATTCCACATACCACAACTTAAAGCCCCCACAAGCTGCAATGAAGATCAAAGATCTCATGTGCCTCAACAAAGACCTGGTGCAACCAAATAAGAATACATTTTTTTTTTTGAAGAAAGGAGGTGTCAAGGCCCCTCCTGGTGTGCAGCGACAGTAACAGCCTCAGCCAGAGGCACAATGAGAGAAGAGAAGTAAGTGGTGATGATTTTTGCTCCTGAAATTAAGTTCATTAAGACAAGCATTTGGCAATCTTCATTAGTATATCAAATAAAACGATGGAAAAACATCAGAACTGTTATCAAGATATGAATAAATGTTTACAGAGAACAGACAAGCTGGAAAGTACCTTAGGTATCAATTTATGTAATTCCTGAAACTTTCTTTTTTTAATAAGTTTTATATTGTAAAAGTAAAATATACCCATCAGATTTGGGAAATGATGGAAAAAGTGCTCCCAAAACTAAATTAAATGATTTATACAATAGTAGTCTTACTATTCAGAGATAACTACTGTTAACATTTTATTTCCTTCTAATAATAAATGCAGTTTTCTTTCTATGACTGGATTCATGACTCTGAAATTAGAAATACCTCCTCTCTCTACAAAGAGAGTACTTTTTTTTTTATTATGACCAGATGATGACTTTTATTATAAAATACTGAGATGAATCCAAAGGGTCTCCCTTTCCTTTGAGTCCTGTCTCATTGCAATGCTAAGCAATACCCAGCTACTATCCACACCAATTCCTTCCTCTGCCCAAAGATGGGCCTATTCAACTGCCCCCCACACACACATCTGTGGGTGACACATGGGTTGCCTTCTACTGGCAGCTGAGCGAAAATACTAGAAAGCAGTCATGCTCTGAGGCATGTGGGATCCTCTTGAACCAGGACTGGAACTGGTATCTTCTGCATTGCTAGGTGGACTCTCCAGTACAGAGCCATCAGAGAAGGCCATGTAGTCTGTGCCTTTAACCATCACAGAAGAACTCCTATAGAGATGCTCACAGCATCATGGTGATACTGAAGCTGCAGAACATTCTAGCGTTATAGACAAAAAGGAGGAGGTTCCAAATAAAAAACTGAGAATGACTTAGAAATTCAGGTTTTACTCAACTGTGAGATAAAAACCATACTTAGAAAAAATGAGTGAGATAATTACTTAAAGTCATGCTTAATTCCATTTTAAAACTAGTATCATCCATTGCAATGGAAAATTATATTATATAACACTTAGGCGTATCTTTTTTCATGTTTTTTGATTGAAAAAAGAATAAATCGATTAGAAAAGCATGCTGAGTTTGTCTTGGCTGATTCCCCAAGGGAAGGCCATAACCCAGGCCTCAGATTACAAACTATTAGAGTCAGGTAGTGGGAACACCATGGACTTGGGATTTGAAGTCCTGCTCCAACATTTGCTAGATGAGTTATTTACTAGGTGAACCTTGTTCGTCTTGAATTCTTTACATAGGGAAATGGAATAAAATCTCCTTTGCAGTGTTTTCCTGAGGATTAAAAAAGACAGTGTCGGTAAATGCCTGGCAACAGAAGTTGGTTAAGAATTGATAACTTTTATCCTCTGTTCTTCTTCATGACAGTTCATTGAATTTGAAACATAGTACCCAAAGGGGGAAGAGCATCCTCACACCTTGTAGCTGAGGCAGTGCAAACCCTGTCACGGTGGGTATGGTAAGAGGAGGATGACTGCAAAGGGTAGCAAGAAGTAGTTCATCTCTCCCTCAGCACAACAGCCCTACCCGCCCAGGCAGGGAGCAGCAGCTCGGCCAGCAGGCTGGGAGGTGGCTGGCCTTCTCAGGCCAATTGGGATCAGATAAAAGCAGAGCAGAGAAGGGAAGAGAATCTCTCCCAAATACTATGCTAATCAGCTTCTTTTAAAATCTCTGAATCTTCCCAGGCTCACCCTGAGTCTCCAGTCTATACCCTGGTGTCCCGTGGGGACGCAGATGAAGATAGATAATTGGAAATATGACTCAGCTACGTTATAATATTACAGATTAGAGGTTTGATACAGAAAGGCTGCAGGGTGGTTGAGAATAAAATAATTACAGCCCCCCAGGATCCTGCCTCTGACATCTCCCCTTTGAAGAGCCCAAACAGCCTTGCCAATATTAATGGGCTGCTCATCCTTGATCCCAACATTGCTAGAAATGGGAAAGGGACAAAAGGAACAGAGAGGCTCTTCCAGGGCCCTAGTTGGTGAACACCAGTTACTGGGCTCCGAGGAGCACTAATAGCCATGGAAAGGCTCACAAAGTTCATGCCTCCAAATTTCTTGTGGAGACAAAATTGATGTAAGAGCTAAGTGGCAGACGCCAAGTTATAGTGAAGTATTTAGGCTTCTCCTGAGAGCTGAATTATGATTGTAGCAGAGTGAAGCTTGATTTTTTTTTTTTTTTTAGACTATTAAGAAGTGCTGCTTGAACTTTTCTGAGAGAGGAGGGTGCAAACTTGCCTGAGAAACCCAGAGACCTGTGAAGGAAGGCACTAAAGCTCCAATACCTCCTCTCTGAAATTCAGTTATTGAAATCTGAGGTGAACTAAGGGTCAGTGGGTGACCACAGCTGCGATCCGGGGACAAGGAAGCCTCTGAAACAGAACTAATACTTTGAGAGAAAAATGAGAAAGGAAGAAGAGCCGCCTGACCCCAACTCCACCCTCCCTTCCCCCCAACTCCACCCTCCCTTCCCCCCAACTCCACCCTCCCTTCCCCCCAACTCCACCCTCCCTTCCCCCCAACTCCACCCTCCCTTCCCCCCAACCTCCACCTTCCCTCCCCGAAGCTGCACCTCCCCTCCCACTCCACCACCCCTCCCCCTCTTGCTTCCTGAGCCAACTGGTTGAAGGGAGTAGCAGAGAATCTTGTCCTCTAGGCGGCAGTCTGGAGCCTTGAGATGTGGCTGCGAGGGCGTCTAAAATGGTGCCGCTGCGGATTAGCTCCAGGTTGGTGTGTTACCCTCCGGACTCAGAGTAGCACCAAAGGGTGAGAAGTGAATGATTTTCCTTTTTTCCTCCTGAAGAACTTCTGCAGCCTGAGGGATCTTCACTGAATCTTGGTGGATAGGAAGCAGAGCCCAGCCACACCACCACCTTGCAGGACATGGGGCTGACGGGTCTGCAGACCTTGTTGGCTGAAGCTGCGTTCAGTTTGCATAGAAGCTTAATAGCTGAGGGAGTGTTCGTCTCTGCCTGGATCTGCTAAGAAAGATTGGTTTTTCTGCAGATCTGAAGAGCAGTGGGCTTGAGAGTTGTATTTTCTGAGGCCAGCTGGGGAGCGGGCATTTCTATCCCCAAACTACAAATAGTTTAAACGTTAAACTCAGTACACATTAAACCGCTTCAACAAAGGAGGAGACGGTGAGCGTTCCTGTGGTTCAGAGCTTGGGCTCTGTGGTTAGACACACCTGATTTAGAATTCTGTTTCCATCACTGAGTAAATAGCTCTGTGTCCTTGACCAAAGGCTCGGACTCTCTCAGCTCTGTTTCCCCATCTGTTATTATCCTCAAATGGGAACAATAATGATACCTATCTCGAAGAGTTGTTATGAGAATTAAATAAGGTAAGTCATGCAAGGTCTGTGGCACCTAGTAAGCCTCAGTAAGTGTTAGATGTAACAAACCCATCTAGGCACCAAGGTCATTCCATGAGAAGAAAACTGAATTCGAAAAGTCCCTCCAGTGGACTCAGCAATTTGTGTGTGAGTAATAGTAAGTATACTTCACCAACGCTGAGAGAATCATGCTGAGAAATAATGAGCAGTTTGGTGAGAAAAAAGCAAGTGAGTTTGGGACAGGCCCAGAACATCCTGAAGGACTTGGATGGCGAGAGGATTTAGACAGAACTCAAGGCGTCCTGTTTTCCAAAACAACTGTGCCATTTGGGGAATAATTTTTGACTCTCCCTAAAGATTTTCAGTTTTGTACAAGGACATTCCCTGTTTTAGTTTTTCCTCCATTTGTTTCTCCCTTCCCCCCAACCTCCCCAGTGGATTGCTCCTTCGCATCTTTCCATTTAAATTCTCATTTGAAAATAGAAATGTGTGCAGCTGTTCACTTGGTGTTTTGGTCCAATATGCTCCACTTCAGACACGGGAATGCCTTCCTGTGAAACGTGTCACAGAAGGACAGGCAACGCCTCTCAGGATGGTGGTGGAAGAGATAAAACTTCCTACATTAGGAATCTTCTTGACAGGCCTTACTAGGCCTGAGTCCAAGATGAAGCTGAGAAAAAATGAAAAGGGATTTGGTTGACAAAGCAGATGACAGGCAGGGAGAGCCAGTGAAAGGGAATTGGCCAATGGCAAAAGGGGAATTGGCAGGGCTTTGTGAACCCCTTGCTGAAAACCCATAAACCTCAGATTGTCCGTTTGGCGCATCGGTCCTCTGAGGCACATCGTTTTTGCCTGTGGAAGGTGCCTGCCAGGAAGCTGCACCTCAGGGGGCGCCTTTGGAAGAGTGGGGTCGGGTCTGGATTGGTGCCCAACACCAAGTGGACGGGGATAAGAAGAAACCGCTTACAATGAGATCTCTTGAGGGCCGGGAGATGGGGAGCCACTCCTGTGGCTGACACTTGTGAGTCAGAGTGATGGGAAAAGAAGTTGAGAAACAGGAAGAGGACGGGATGCTGGGGAGGGAGGAGGTGGGAAGTGGCACTGTTTATTCAGTCAGAGACTGTCAGGGCCTGCCTCCTTCTGTGACGGGTCCCCCCCTTGCAATTACTCACCCGCTCTTTCGCTCTTTCGAAACTCAAGTCCGCCTTCTTCCAGGTGAATAATACACTCCTCTGGGTGTCCTGAATGAGCATTTACCCTCAGGAATAAACTCTCTCTGGAGGAAAGTCTGTGTTTGCGTGCAGGATTGCCATGGGCTGATGCTGGGAGGGATTGGGGGCAGGAGAAGAAGGGGAAGATAGAGGATGAGATGTCTGGATGGCATCACTGACTCGATGGACGTGAGTCTCAGTGAACTCCGGGAGTTGGTGATGGACAGGGAGGCCTGGCGTGCTGCGATTCTTGGGGTCGCAAAGAGTCGGACACGACTGAGCGACCGATCTAATCTGATGCCTGAGAGCAGGACTGATCCTCCTGCGGTGGGAGAGCAGGACCTCCTCTTAGAGCCCTCCAGGGCTTCCTGAGTGGCCTTTTCCTCTTGTCTTAGTGTCGTACCTTTTGGTGCCAGGCATCCAGAACTCCACTTCCAGCCTTCTCTTGTGGGCCTCCCACTCAATTCTTTCCTTCCCGAGAGCGTCCTGGCTTACGACCCATATTTCCAGCTTCTCCCCTACCCAGATTTGCTTGACTATGTTTCCTTTCCATGGAGAATTAGCAGAGAAAAGTGCGTGCTAAGGTGTTAATAACCAGCAATAATTCGGTGTGATAAACTCAGTCAGCGCATAGTGCCCTAACCGAGTGCCCCCTAACCTTTTCTCATGTCTGGCACACAACAGAAAATGATAATAACATTCCCGTTCTTGTTCTTTAGTCCCTCCTTTGTGTCCAACTGTTTAGCGACCCCATGGACTGTAGCCTGCCAGGCCCCTCTGTCCATGGGATTTCCCAGGCAAGCATACTGGACTGGGCTGCCATTTCCTTCTCCAGGGGACCTTCATGACCCAGGGACTGAACCCACAGTTGGCAGGGGGTTTCTTTATCACTGGGCCACCAGTGAAGCCCACCACTGAGGTAAATTAAAGTGAGAGACAACAGGTCACAGATGGCTTGGCCACAGTTCTACCCACACCTCCCCGTCAGCCCTGTCTATAAGGACTGAAGGACTTGGTATCTCCCAACTTGTGTAATCCTTTTGTGTACGCCAACTGGGAAGCTCTGTTTTAACCCAGTGGTTTTTCAGTGGCCTTCAATGAGCCTTAGCAGTTTGCAGATGTGTCTCAGAGGGAGTAAGGGGCTGACTGGATGGGTCGTCTACTTCAGTTACAGCATCTCTGCTTTATATCTGCTTTATTAGGCCTCTGAATAAAATTTGTTAATGATTTCTTTCTTTTTTTAAATTTTTATTTATTTTTTTATATTTGGCCGCACTCAGTCTTCATGGCTGTGTGTGGGCTTTCTTCTGCTGTGTGGGCTTCTCATTGCAGTGGCTTCTCTTGTTGAGGACCACAGCCTCTAGGCACCCAGGTTTCAGCAGTTGCACTTCATGGGCTCTAGAGCACAGCCTTAACAGTTGTAGCACATGGGCTTGGTTGCTGAACAGCATGTGGGATCTTCCCTGACCAGGAATGGAAACTGTGTCCCCTGTATTGGCAGGCCTACTCTTAACCTCTAGACCACTAGGGAAGCCCCTAACTTTTTATTAAATGGGAGAATGTTGGCAGCTTAAAGGAGTTAGAAAATCACAATCTTAAAACCAAAAACTAAAGTCTTTAATGGTTGAAGCTTGGGCAACCATGCCAGAGTAGTGAGGGATGTAGTCTGAGGACAGAGAGGTTTTCTGGGGCCCTTCATCCATATCATTCAGGCAATATAGTTTATTCCATACTCACCTCCACTGCTGCTGCTACTGCTAAGTCTCTTCAGTCGTGTCCGACTCTGTGTGATACCATAGATGGAAGCGAACCAGGCTCCCCCATCCCTGGGATTCTCCAGGCAAGAGTACTGGAGTGGGTTGCCATTTCCTTCTCCAATGCATGAAAGTGAAAAGTGAAAGTGAAGTCGCTCAGTCGTGTCTGACTCCTAGCGACCCCATGGACTGCAGCCTACCAGACTCCTCCACCCATGGGATTTTCCAGGCAAGAGTACTGGAGTGGGGTGCCATTGCCTTCTCCACTCACCTCCACACAAGCCTGCATATCTGTGCAGATCTTGCCCCTCTGGCTTTAGGGGGTTTGTCTCTTTCAAAAAGCTGATGCTTGGAAAAAAATCATCCTAACACCAGCTAGATGAATGCCAGAGACTGCCAATGTCTCAGCTTAGTGAAAGCTGTTCTTGCCTTTGCTACCTTTTTTACTGCACCTTGATTTATTTCTGCCATTTTTTCAGAAGCCATGCAACATCTAGGAGATCAAAGCTGCTGAAAGAAAGCCTAGCAAAATGAAATGCATGTTGGTCAGCTGAGCTATTTCATAAGATTGAGGCATTGGTTCATTTACTATTTTATTGTATTATTTTGTTGTTATTACTTTACATATTTCCACACCTGCCTCATTCCAAAAAAGACTCAAAATGGGAAAGATTCTTTGAATCGTGTTCTTCGAAAGGGATTTAATCTCAAAGTTTAGGTTACTTGGTGTTTGATGAATGACAGTTTCCAAAATAAAGTTTATGGTGAAATTATTTTAAGATTTCAGTTGCCTGATTTTAATTTATAACCTTGTGTTAAAGTATCATTTAGAGTTACAGTTGTGTGTGTGTGTGTGTGCATGCACCTGTGTGTGTGTGTTTTATTTATATTCCATATTGTTCTTGAAAAGGCTTGACATATCTTACAAAGAATTTGAGTCAACAAAAACAATAGTTTTATACTTTAGGGAGAATGTCTTTTAAAAACAATTAGACTTTTACCTTTCAGCCAGGATTCCCCAGTAACGTTTTTTCTGTAAATCAATGGAATTTTGATAACACACTTGAAATTTATGCTTCTTCACTGTTAGATGTTTCTCTACTAGAGTTTTTCAGCAGCAGCAGAGGAAAGTGGAGGTGGAGAACTGAATCAAGTTTTATTTCTTGTAAAATAAGATTTTACAATCAAGATTTATTTCTTGTAAAACAAGTCAATCTCCAGCAAAGACAGCCCGTCCTTCCATGGGACTCAGTACCTACTGAAGTAGGACTCACAAAGCAAAAAGTCAGCTGGTCAAGACTTTTTTTCTTGCTTCCAACTCTGTCTGTACCTCAGTATAAGCGTTGTGATGTAGTTGTAATCACAAGTTACTCTATCTTCTAAGAGCAGTTAGCCAGCATTTTTTTTTAATTTATTTATTTTAATTGGAGGCTAATTACTTTACAATATTGTAGTGGTTTTTGCCATATATTGACATGACTCAGCCATGAGTGTACATGTGTTCCCCACCCTGAACCCTCCTCCTACCTCCCTCCCCATCCCATCCCTCAGGGTCATCCCAGTGCACCAGCCCTGAGCACCCTGTCTCATGCATTGAACCTGGACTGGTGACCTATTTCACATATAATGATATACATGTCAATACCATGTTTTGGAAATCTGCCCTCCAAAGGTGGTTAACCAATGGGTGAAGAACCCTCGCCAGAATCAAGATCTTTAAGATAGTAACTTATTTATTTCATCAAAGTATAATTAATTTAAAATATTGTGTTGATTTCTGCTGTTCAGCAAAGTGATTCACTTACACATAAATACACTTTCTCTTTTTATATTCTTTTCCATTATGGTTTACCACAGGATATTGAATATAATTCCTTAACTATGCTGTAGGACCTTGATGTTTATGTATTCTATATATACTAGTTTGCATCTGCTAACCCCAAACTCCCAATCTATCCCTCTCTCATGTTGGACCTCTTGGCAACCACAAGTCTGTTCTCTCTGTCTTTGAGTCTGTTTCTGCTTTGTAGATAAGTCATTTGTGTCATATTTTAGATTTCACATGTAAGTGATTTCATATGGCATTTTTCTTCTCTTTCTGACTTACTTCACTTAGTATGATAATCTCTGGGTCTGTTCATATTGCTGCAAATGGCATTATTCCATTCCTTTTTATGGCTGAATAATATTCCAGTGTGTGTGTGTGTGTGTGTGTGTGTGTGTGTGTCATATCTTCATCCATTCATCTGTCAATGAACATTTAGGTTGTTTCTATGGCTTGGCAGTTGTGAATAGTGCTGCTGTGAACATAGGGGCGCAAATATCTTTCTGAATTAGAGTTTTATCTGGATATATGCCCAGGATTGGGATTGCTGGATCATACAGCAACGTTATTTTTAGTTTTTGAGGAATTTCCACACTGTTTTCCACAGTGGCCGCACCAACTTACATTCCCACCAGTGATGTAGGAGGATTCCCTTTTCACCACACCCTCTATAACATTTGTTATTTGTAAACATTTAAGTGTTGGCCATTCTGACTGGTGTGAGGTGGTATATCATTGAGTTTTGATTTGCATTTCTCTAATAATTGGAAATGTTGATCATCTTTCATATGCCTTTGGACATCTGTAGGTCTTCTTTGGAGAAATGTCTATTTAGATCGTCTGCTTGTTTTTTGAATGGTTTGTTTGTTCTTTTGTTGTTGAGCTGTTTGTGGTATTTGTATGTTTTGAAAATTAATCCCTTGGTGGTCACATCATTTGCAAATATTTTCTTCCATTCCATAGGTTGTTTTTTGTTTATAGTTTCCTTTGCTAGGTCACTTAGTATCATAAATAAAATTAACTGTATGTACACCAGGAGGCCAATTGACTAGCATAGAAAATGTTTGAAATAGTTTTTAATTGGTGAAATTAGTATTCAAAAATGTGGCTGGTTAGTAGTTTCATGCAAGAATGACTGCCATGTCCTGAATGAAGTATTAATACCTGGCAAGCTGACAAATGTCTGTATAGCCAAAGCTATTATTTTTCCAGTGGTCATGTATGGATGTGAGAGTTGGACTGTGGAGAAAGCTGAGTGCCGAAGAATTGATGCTTTTGAACTGTGGTGTTGGAAAAGACTCTTGAGAGTCCCTTGGATTGCAAGGAGATCCAACCAGTGCATCCTAAAGGAAATCAACCCTGAATATTCACTGGAAGAATTGATACTGAAGCTGAAACCCCAATACTTTGGCCACCTGATGCAAAGACCGGATTCATTGGAAAAGACCTTGATGCTGGGAAAGATTGAGGGCAGGAGAGAAGGGGGTGATAGAGGATGAGATGGCTGAATGGCATCATCTACTCAATGGGTATGCATTTGAGCAAACTCAGGGAGATAGTGAAGGACAGGGAAGCCTGGCATGCTGCAGTCCATGGGGTCACAACAACAGTCTGTTGTTCACAGACTGAACAACAACAAATTGGCTTGGATGGATTCCCATTCCATGCAAATTTCAAGTCCACGCTTCAAAGTCCAAAAAGGACCCACTTTCAAACATCCAGAGTTTATTTAGATAAAGATGGTAAACTTACGATTGTATTTTTCTTCCCTTAAAATTAAGGGTCTCTGATTGCCTTACTTGTCCCTGAAGACCCTGCTACTGTGGTTTCTAGGACATTTTCTAAATCCTTATATATAAATTCTGGGACCCTGAGAGTTGCCTGCTTGAGCAGTAGCTGTGCTCCTTTTCTGTGCCATTTCCTTATAAAACATTGGGTTCTAAACAGGTTGCAGTAGAAATCTGGAGCCACTGAGGGAAGAGTGGAAACTGGGTAGAATGTTCCTCCACTGTGCGGGCTGTGATGGGAAGCACTGCCCAAGTTTTGAGGAGAGGTTCACTGCAGGATTTCTTTTGAGGTATCAGGCTTATCAAGTTTATTTTCAAAGAACACAATGCCATTCTGAGTTTTATTGGTATTTAAATGAGGGTCAACCACTGACTAATTGTGTCGGAGACAGGTCAAGCCAGAGCCTGCTTTGGGCAAGAAGTTGGAAAGATGACTAGAACAATGAGGGGGAATTGAAAGGCCTGTTGAGAAGCATCAGCACAGAAGCATCAGCATTACTGGCAACAGTAATGGTTTTTCTTTTATTCTCCTCTCTGAACTATGTGGAGCACTGAAGACCTTGAACAGGACCCTTGGCCTAGAGTGGATGAGCATTCTCCCCAGGGCTGCAGGGCACTGCATCAGAGAACCCCTAGGGGGCAGCACTCAGATTCAGATCTCAGTGAGACTCAGCTGCAGGGCTGTGCAGGCATCCAGGGACACCATCTCCTGCTTCTCACGTAGAGATTAGTGCACATGCTAAAATAAGAGTCCTTGGAAAAGACCCTGATGCTGAGAGGGATTGGGGGCAGGAGGAGAAGGGGACGACAGAGGATGAGATGGCTGGATGGCATCACCGACTCAATGGACATGAGTCTGCATGAACTCCGGGAGTTGGTGATGGACAGGGAGCCCTGGCGTGCTGCGATTCATGGGGTCGCGAAGAGTCGGACACGACTGAGCGACTGAACTGAACTGAAAGATAAGGAACATTTCTCAAGCAGTAATAAGGTCTTGAATACAAAAAAGGCAGCAAACCAGAACATTCCAACAAGAAAACAAGAACAGACTAGTGTGTCCAAAAGAATACAAGCCAGGTTTCACCAAGTTTATATTGAGAACAAACTGGGTGATTTTATGAGAATCCTAATGTATAATAATCATAATTGGATTATAATTATATTTAACATTTGGTCCTTGTTCCATATGTGATTCAGTCATTCTCTGTCATTTTGTCATTTTTATGAGATCTGGTCATGAAAGTTCCGTAAGCATCCTGGGTTTACTTACAGAGCACGACCTGGAATGGTTGTCTCCTCCCTGCTTATGGAAGTGAACATTCTGGGGATACTAGCTGAACAGACCTCAGAGCATTTATTTCTGGATCTTCATCACATCTCACATTCACCAATTTTAACTCTATTCAGAGAATTCCTTTCGTGGTCCTGACTAGTCTGAAAAGTAAATGACCAGTCACTTCAAATAGTGTGTGAATTTTATTAAAAGAGGAGATGAATCTTTAGATTGCCTTTGGGAAAGTTTCAAGCTGGGTGATTTCTGACACAGATTGGTTCTCTTCCCTGTAAAACCTGAAAGTATCCTATAGCTCAGCAATGTTTGGATCCTCACTTTAATTGCCTAGGATTCAGATGTGACCTGGTGCGCTCAGTCTGAGACATCTGGGTGAATTCACACATCTGTGAAAACCCCAGGCCTTGCCTGATTTCTGCTGATTCTGAGTGACTGACACCCTCCTGGTCTCTCCTCCTGCCTCTGGCTTCTGAGTCCACATGTGCTGTCTCTGCATCAGCCTCTTCCAACCCAGCAGTAATTCTCAGCCCTTTGCCATTTTATCCCCAAAACTCGCTAAGCATTTCATGAGTAATACATTGTACTAAAGGTTTGAGACTCGTGGGTGAAGAGTGCATGGGTAGGTCATGTTGCATTATTAAAGGTGTGACTAGGTCCCAGTAATTCTCTTTCCTATTCGCCTCCCCACCCCATTGTCCCTGGAAGCTCCATGATCTGCTCCCTCCATTAGCCAAACTAACCCAGGTCCTCTTAGCTCCTAGCTCTACCCTGCTACCAAGGACCCGCAGAACAAAGTGTCATCTGTGTAAAAAGACCCGGGCTCCTTAGAAGATAGCTAGAAGTATAATAACATCAACAGTTCATTTGCATGTATTTACTAATGTATTGAGATCCAGTCTGAGTCTCTGCCTGCATTGAAAGGCAGCACAATGTTTTAGGAAAGGAGCTGAATTTAGAGTCAGTTTCTTGGGGTTAGAGCCAGCAGCACCCCTCAGTAGCCATGTGGGAAAGTCAGCAATCCATTTCAAACCTCAGTTCATCATCTGAAGAGTGAAGATGTTACTAATATTTTGAATTGTTATGCTGATTCAAATAGTTTTGAAATAGTTTAAGCAGTGCACTCTGGAACACAAGAGCATCAGTGCCCATGACATTCATTCAGCTTTTCAAGACTCAGGAAGCTGCTGGCATTTTGGGTACTGTGCATCCTGCATTGTGCAGATTCTAGGTAACACAGACCAACTTCATTACATTCCAAATAACATGCCTGTGGAGAAACACTGTCTGAACACAATGTGAAGATAAAGTATGTGGCCTCTGACCTTCCACCTTTCACACAAAATGGAGGTGGATTGATATATAGTGCAGATGATTCTTCAGAAAGAGTTTCCTCATTCTGGGTTATTTAGACCTGTCTTTGTTCGAAGGTGATAGCTTCTGTGGCATCCAATGGCATCACCAAAATTTTAATTACAATCTTGAGTTTTCTTCTATAAGGAGTGCTTCCACTTAGGATGTTTTTGTTTAATCTTTTAGTTGAAACTACATTATATCCTCCAGAAGACAAAAAGAAGGAGAAAAATTATGGAATAGAGGCCACAGGAATTTTCCACATGATGAAGATACAAGGAAGCAGGTGATTCCTGCGTTGATCAGCTATTGATGTTAAGTATTAATAGTTGCCTTTTTTTAATCCATGTGAGTTATTTTAATAGCTACTTCAGGATAGTCCATGATATTATACAAAAAGGAAGATCTGAACATTAAAGCTGATGGCAGGATTGTATGCATGATGTCCACAAAACAAAAAGCAATTTAAGTCGTCTATTCTCAATGATTGCTAATCATACTACAGAGAAAATTACAATATTAAAATATGTCATTATCAATGAATTAATCTTCCTTAGAAAATCTGATTATTACAGGTAAAATATAGCATTTAGAACTTTCATTTTAAATACAAATTTTATTTTTAAATTTTAGAATTTTTTCAATGGGAATTATAAAGGTAAATGATAAAGAAAATTTTACATTCAGGTAATATCTCTTAAAGCATTATGAAAAATAGTTTTTATTTTGAAAATGATGTCAGGAAAGAGTAGCTGAATTCCCCTAAAACTAGTTATGCAATTATCATTTTGGTAGCATTAATAAGCAAACATGTTTACGGTTTAACACTGCAGCTATCTGTCAAGTAATTAGGAAGAATAAATGTTGCATGTGCATTAGGTTCGGAGAAGGCGATGGCACCCCACTCCATTACTCTTGCCTGGAAAATCCCATGGACAGAGGAGCCTGGTGGGCTGCAGTCCATGGGGTCGCAAAGAGTCGGACATGACTGAGCGACTTCACTTTCAATTTTCACTTTAATGCATTGGAGAAGGAAATGGCAACCCACTCCAGTGTTCTTGCCTGGAGAATCCCAGGGATGGGGGAGCCTGGTGGGCTGCTGTCCATTGGGTCGCACAGAGTTGGACACGACTGGAGTGACCTAGCAGCAGCAGCAGCAGCAGTGCATTAGGTTGAACATTACTTACATATACTTTTAAATATGGAGTTCTTTAATTTAATTTTTTGATAATTTGGACTACACACTTAAGTCTTGTTGTAATACTTTAAAACAATTTAGAAACATTTTCCTTAACATCTAGCCTTGAAAACCCATTCTAATGCCTTTATCAATAGTCACTGTAACCAAATGAAATTGGCATTTTGGGGCCTTAATGTAAAGTTTAAAACTTCACATATTCAAAGCTGTGATGAAGTGACTCCATGTTTCCATTTGTTTATATGGTCTGAAATCACAGTTCTGTATAGTGGCCATGTTTTTTCTCTCCACAAAATATATGTTGACAGATGAGAAGAACCGGCTTTTGAAATTCATCTTGACATATTGAACAAATATCATCTGCATCTGAACACTGTCTCTTGCTGGCAGCCACTCCATAACTTGGTCATGTAAAAAATATTGGCAAAACCTGTCTTAAAATTCTTAGATGTCAAAAAAATCCAAAAGGTTTAGTATGAGGTAGAATAAAACCATCAATATTCCAAGAATCCATCTAATTATGTTACTAAACTCCCCATAGCTTATAAGGTAATGAAACCAAACTGGTATGGGAACAAAAGTTTGATAATACTGACACAATTCTTCTAAAAGCATATGCCAGTAATTCTAGGATTTAAAAGGCATGATGCAAGAAGGCATTTTAAGTAAATAGGCATTTTAAGCCCATGAAGAGGAATGTCAGAATGAAGCCTGTAATTCCAACGAACCAAAGTACTTCCCAGAAACTCTAATGGACTATGGTAGGAGTTTTTAAAATTAAGCTGTAATGAAGTGACTGAGAATAAAATGTGTAATATGAAAGAATGGAAAATCCTGCTAAGACTACCAGTAACCAAACACACTGAGCACCCTTCTCTTAGAAAAACCCGGTTTACAATGCTTTCATTTGCATATATGAAAGTTGTGAGCAGTCCAGTTCCAAGAGCAATTCTCGTTACATGCTGCATAACAAGTTTTACACCCAGAATCAAAATATATGGAAGACTTTTTTGCAATCCCTTGAAGAGGTATTTGAATTCTGAGAAGGAGCTACAATGATCTCCAGGCTTGCTTCATTGTGGGAGTGACTCCATAACTGGCTGTGTACACATCCGTGGGAACAGCTATGGACTCCTGACCTTCTAGTAATATCTCTGGAGCTTAGATTTTCAGCACACTCTTTAGGTATGGAGTTTATCTGAATATGAACATCTCCAGAACAAAAACAGGAAGCTTCTCCTGTCACTCTTGTTTGGGCACGTTGGGAGGCTGAGGCATCCTCACTGACTACAGTTCCAGAAGGGCTGCGCAATTGGCTAAAGTTGGTTTTACATGAGCCTTGAGATCCAAATTTCTTTACTTCTGGGTTCTGCCTCCTCTTGTGACACTGAGTGGACTGAGGCCCGGGCGTCAACAGCAGGAACAGTGGGAGACACCCTGAGGCTTTCAGGCAGGGCCATCACCATCAAAGCCCACTACCAGCATCTCAGCCCTGCTTGGCAGCCCACGTCGTTGTCTTTCCAATGCCAGTATTATCCAGTTTGGGCTTCCCAGGTGGCACTAGTGCTAAAGAATCTGCCTGCCGATGCAGGAACTGTACAAGATGCAGGTTCGATCCCTGGGTCAGGAAGATCCCCTGCAGGAGGGCATGGAAACCCACTCCAGTATTCTTGCCTGGAGAATCCCATGGAGAGAGCAGCCTGGCAGGCTGCAGTCCCTAGGGTCGCAAAGAGTCGGACACGGCTGACGGGACTTAGCATGCACATACACACGTTACCCAGTATAAATAACTGTTGAGCTAAAGGAAGGACAAATTTCACTACCTTTCCCATCCTTCTCCCTCAGTTCTTGATAAGCCAGGTAGACATAAACAGGGCCCAGATCCCCAGCCCCCAGACCTCCAGGAGCAACGCAGTTGTGATCCTCTAGCTCTCCGTCTGCCCATCATGTTGTGGAGAGGCCTACCATCTGTAGACCTGACTCCTGGGTCACTGTCTGGTCCCCCACCTCCACTCTGCCTTTATTCTCAGGCGTAGACTCATGGCTACTCTTCCTGCCATGGAGGGAGTCCAGGTGAGGTCGGGCAGGAGGATGGGTACATATTGCCCTTGGGCCAGAAGCTAGATGAAAATGTGCATTCCTCCCATTGACTGCATTCCCGGGATTTAATGAGCTGTTTTGAAAGATGCTTGATGAAGTGATATTTTCTCACAGATATTTCATGATTTATGTAAGGAGAAAAAAAGCTGGCCTCTGTGGGCTTCCAGAGGAACCTGTTTCAGATGAGGGTTGGGGGCCGTGCTGACAGGAAGTAACGAGATTTGTAAGCCAGTGTGATTCTGTCTCCAGTCAACAGGGTGAACCCTAAGTTTTGTTCTTAGATCACGTCTCTGATGACTTTGACAATGTCACTTCCCCCTCTGAAATCTTCAGTAACCCTGTGTGCTGACAGAAATATTCCGATTTCCTTTCACTTTAATCCAATTTTTCCATAATTTGAGTCCAACCTGCTCCTTTGGTCTTCTCTCTTGTTTCTCACTTCATAAATCTTACACCTCAGGTCCCATCAAAAACAAAAAATAAGCAAACAAAAGAACTTGTCCTTCCCTGAAAACAGGTTCTCCAACTAGTTCAGCTGCTAATTAATGAGCAATGAGACCCTGGTTAATCATTAACATCCTCAAGTCCCAGCAGCATAGCTTGTAAAACCCAAGGGCAAGGCTTGGTCTAGTGAATTTCTCACATGTTGCCCGGGTATATCTAACACACATCAAAGTCTGTGAATCTCTGGACCAAAAGCCTCCTCCAACTCTGATTTTCCCACACCTTAGCCATGCACGGCAATTCTCTGCACCCATGTGTTTATTTAATAAAGTACCTTCTCCTGAAATGTTTTGCTTTCCCTCTGATTAACCCCAGCGCATCTGTGTGTACATGTGCATGCATGCATGTGCACGCACACGCGCGCACACACACACACACACACACACAATCAGTGCCCCTTAAGATGACTTTCAATGCCACCTCCTTTAGAAAGTCTTGCCTGAGGGCTGAGCTTGCCTTCTTAAGCTCTTTGGTCAACACCTTGACCACAATCAGTCCTAGTTCTTAAGTGAGTTTTGTTTATGGTATCATTAGTAGATTGTAAACTTTCTGAGCATAAATGTCCCTTCCTGTTCATCCTTCATTTTCCACCTTATTCATGGGAGCAGCTCTTGAGAGTAGGTTGAATAGAGTTAAACTGTCCTTGAGAGACATCTTAGCAAAGGTGACTTGTTGGAGGGCCTTGGGAAGATTGCTGATGAAGGTGAAGGTCATGTGTCTCTCTATCATATGACCTGACCAGTCACATTCTCTGCCTCTCTCGGCATGTGATGATGGACTCAAGAGAATAAGAAAAGCTGCAGCTGTTTTTTGTCAAAATCAGATGATTTTATATCTGTAATCTTGCAACCAGAGCAGTTGAGCTGATATACTTAATGACTCACTCTATACAGACGAAAGTCTGTTCTTGAGAAATGAGGAGGGGGAACCATTAATCTTTTATAAAATAAACAGAGTGGTAATTACACTTGGATCTGAAGAGTACAGACCCTGAGCTGGAACGCGGCATATAGGGACCCGCCAAATTCCATGACCAGTGAGGAGCACCCGGGTGATAATTGATTGTGGGATCCTTTTCCCTGTGGTCTCTGAGGGACTGTCAGAGTATCACCAGTTTTGAGAAGGCCCTTATCAAAGGAACTGCCTCAGCTTCGTGAGAAAGAAAAGCTTGTCATCATCTAAGGCCTTTGGGGAACTTGCTTTTCTAAGTTTGCTTTGAAGCTTTGGGTGCCCACTGGGTCAGCATTTTGCTTTGGGTTGCCTATCCCTGTGTCACATCCATGCCTTTCCCACCCACCCACCCCCATACACAAGTTCCTGCTTCTCCCCGAGGCATGCAGGAGAGAGGCTCTGTCCTTGGCTTTCCCAGTACTCACTTATTCCCTAATCCCTGAAGACTGCCCAGCATACCCCTCAAGGTCATGAAACATCAGCTTTCTCTGCTGACAACCAGGCTCAGCAGTCTCTTTCCGACATCCTGCTTGACTTCTCAAGGGCACGTCAGATGTTGGACTCCCTTTGTTGCCTTGGCTTCCAACCCAATTCACTTCTGCTTCTCTCTTCTAAATTCTTCTGATTCCTCTTCCTTGCTTGTCACTTAAACACTAGCATCTCCACACTTCTTTCTTAGGTCAGCCTCCTTTCTCCCACCTCATTCTCTTTTTTTTTTAATTGAAGTATAGTTGATTTACAATATTGTGTTAGCTTTCACATCTATAGCATAGTTATTCAGTATTTTTGCAGATTATATTCCATTAAGGTTATTACAAGATACTGCATGCATGCTCAATCACGTCCAACTGTTTGCGACCCCTTGAACTGTAGCCCTCCAGGCTCCCCTGTCCATGGAATTTTCCAGGCAAGAATACTGGAGTGGATTGCCATTTCCTACTCCAGGGGATCTTCCTGACCCAGGAACTGAACCCAAGTCTCCTGTGTCTCCTGCATTGGCAGGCAGATTCTTTAACACAGGGCTAATAGAAGATAATGAGTATAATTCCCTGTGCTTATCTATTCCTTGTTGCTTATTTATTTGATATATGGTAGTTTGTTTCATTTAATCCCACACCCCTGATTTGTCCCTTCACACTTCTCTCTTTGCTGTGGTAACCACAAGTTTGTTTTGTCTGTGACTCTGTTTCTATTTTATATATACATTCATTTGTATTATTTTTTAGATTCCACATATAAGTGATAAATACAGTATTTATATTCACATTGCTGCAAATGACAGTATTTCATTCTCTTTTCAGTTCAGTTCAGTCACTCAGCTGTGTCCGACTCTTTGTGACCCCATGAATCCCAGCATGCCAGGCCTCCCTGTCCATCACCAACTCCCAGAGTTCACTCAAACTAATGTCCATCAAGTCGGTGATGCCATCCAGCCATATAATCCTCTGTCATCCCCTTCTCCTCCTGTCCCCAATCCCTCCCAGCATCAGAGTCTTTTCCAATGAGTCAACTCTTCGCATGAGGTGGCCAAAGTACTGGAGTTTCAGCTTTAGCATCATTCCTTCCAAAGAAATCCCAGGGCTGATCTCCTTCAGACTGGTTGGATCTCCTTGCAGTACAGTCAAAAAGCATCAATTCTTCAGTGCTCAGCTTTCTTCACAGTCCAACTCTCACATCCATACATGACCACTGGAAAAACCATAGCCTTGACTAGATGGACCTTTGTTGGCAAAGTAATGTCTCTGCTTTTGAATATGCTATCTAGATTGGTCATAACTTTCCTTTCAAGGAGTAAGCATCTTTTAATTTCATGGCTGCAATCACCATCTGCAGTGATTTTGGAGCCCCCCAAAATAAAGTCTGACACTGTTTCCACTGTTTCCCCATCTACTTCCCATGAAGTGATGGGACCAGATGCCATGATCTTCGTTTTCTGAATCTTGAGCTTTAAGCCAACTTTTCACTCTCTTTCATTTTCATCAAGAGGCTCTTTACCTCCTCTTCACTTTCTGCCATAAGGGTGGTGTCATCTGCATATCTGAGGTTATTGATATTTCTCCCAGTAATCTTGATTCCAACTTGTGCTTCTTCCAGCCCAGTGTTTCTCCTGATGTATTCTGCATATAAGTTAAATAAGCAGGGTGACAATATACAGCCTTGATATACTCCTTTTCCTATTTGGAACCAGTCTGTTGTTCCATGTCCAGTTCTAACTGTTGCTTCCTGACCTGCATATAGGTTTCTCAAAAGGCAGGTCAGGTGGTCTGGTATTCCCATCTCTTTCAGAATTTTCCACAGTTTATTTTGATCCACACAGTCAAAGGCTTTGGCATAGTCAGTAAAGCAGAAATAGATGTTTTTCCGGAACTCTCTTGCTTTTTCCATGATCCAGCAGATGTTGGCAATTTGATCTCTGGTTCCTCTGCCTTTTTAAAACCAGCTTGAACATCTGGAAGTTCATGGTTCACATATTGCTGAAGCCTGGCTTGGAGAATTTTGAGCATTACTTTACTAGCATATGAGATGAGTACAATTGTGCAGTAGTTTGAGCATTCTTTGGCATTGCTTTTCTTTGGGATTGGAATGAAAACTAACCTTTTCCAGTCCTGTGGCCACTGCTGAATTTTCCAAATTTGCTGGCGTATTGAGTACAGCACTTTCACAGCATCATCTTCCAGGATTTGATATAGCTCAACTGGAATTCCATCACCTCCACTAGCTTTGTTCATAGTGATGCTTTCTAAGGCCCACTTGACTTCACATCCCAGGATGTCTGGCTCTAGGTGAGTGATCACACCATCGTGATTATCTGGGTCATGAAGATCTTTTTTGTACAGTTCTTCTGTGTATTCTTGCCACCTCTTCTTAATATCTTCTGCTTCAATTAGGTCCATACCATTTCTGTCCTTTATCGAGCCCATCTTTGCATGAAATGTTCCCTTGGTATCTCTAATTTTCTTGAAGAGATCTCTAGTCTTTCCCATTCTGTTGTTTTCTTCTATTTCTTTGCATTGATCACTGAGGAAGGCTTTCTTATCTCTCCTTGCTATTCTTTGGAACTCTGCATTCAGATGGGTATATCTTTCCTTTTCTCCTTTGCTTTCCACTTCTCTTCTTTTCAAAGCTATTTGTAAGGCCTCCTCAAACAGCCATTTTGCTTTTTTGCATTTCTTTTCCATGGGGATGGTCTTGATCCCTGTCTCCTGTACAATGTCATGAACCTCCATCCATAGTTCATCAGGCACTCCATCAGATCTAGGCCCTTAAATCTATTTCTCACTTCCACTGTATAATCATAAGGGATTTGATTTAGGTCATACCTGAATGGTCTAGTGGTTTTCCCTACTTTCTTCAATTTAAGCCTGAATTTGGCAATAAGGAGTTCATGATCTGAGCCACAGTCAGCTCCTGGTCTTGTTTTTGCTGACTGTATAGAGCTTCTCCATCTTTGGCTGCAAAGAATATAATCAATCTGATTTCGGTGTTGACCATCTGGTGATGTCCATGTGTAGAGTCTTCTCTTGTGTTGTTGGAAGAGGGTGTTTGCTATGACCAGTGCGTTCTCTTGGCAAAATTCTGTTAGCCTTTGCCCTGCTTCCGTACTCCAAGGCCAAATTTGCCTGTTACTCCATATGTTTCTTGACTTCCTACTTTTCCATTCTAGTCCCCTATAATGAAAAGGACATCTTGTTTGGGTGTTAATTCTAAAAGGTCTTGTAAGTTTTCATAGAACCATTCAACTTCAGCTTCTTCAGCGTTACTGGTTGGGGCATAGGCTTGGATTACTGTGATGTTGAATGGCTTGCCTTGGAAACGAACAGAGATCATTCTGTCATTTTTGAGATTGCGTCCAAGTACTGCATTTTGGACTCTTTCATTGACCATGATGGCTACTCCGTTTCTTCTAAGGGATTCCTGCCCACAGTAGTAGATATAATGGTCATCTGAGTTAAATTCACCCATTCCAGTCTATTTTAGTTCGCTGACTCCTAGAATGTCAATGTTCACTCTTGCCATCTCCTGTTTGACCACTTCCAATTTGCCTTCATTCATGGACCTAACATTCCAGGTTCCTATGCAATATTGCTCTTTACAGCATCAGACCTTGCTTCTATCACCAGTCATATCCAGTCACATCCACTACTGGGTATTATTTTTGCTTTGGCTCCATCCCTTCATTCTTTCTGGAGTTATTTCTCCACTGATCTCCAGTAGCATATTGGGCACCCACCAACATGGGGAGTTCCTCTTTCAGTATCCTATCATTTTGCCTTTTCATACTGTTCATGGGGTTCTCAAGGCAAGAATACTGAAGTGGTTTGCTGTTCCCTTCTCCAATGGACCACATTTTCTTTTATGGCTGAGTAATAGTCCATTGTGTGCATGTGTGTGTGTGTGTGTGTGTGTGTGTGTGTGCGCGCGCGCGTGTGCATGCGTAAGCACATGCGTGTGTTGATCACATATTCTTTTTTTCAAACTTTATACTTTTTTTTTAATTGAAAGATAATTGCTTTACAGAATTTTGTTATTTTATGTCAAACCTCAACATGAATCAGCCATAGGTATACATATATCCCCTTCCTTTTGAACCTCCCTCCCATCTTCCTGCCCATCCCACCCCTCTAGGTTGATACAGAGCCCCTGTTTGAGTTTCCTGAGACATACAGCAAATTCCCATTGGTTATCGATTTCACATATGGTAATGTAAGTTTCCTCTTCACTTTCTGCCGTAAGGGTGGTGTCATCTGCATATCTGAGGTTATTGATATTTCTCCCAGCAATCTTGATTCCAGCTTGTGCTTCTTCCAGCCCCACGTTTCTCATGATGTACTCTCAGTTCAGTTCAGTCGCTCAGTCATGTCCGACTCTGCATATAAGTTAAATAAGCAAGGTGACAATATACAGCCTTGACATAGAGGATAGTGAAAAAGTTGGCTTAAAGCTCAACATTCAGAAAACGAAGATCATGGCATCTGGTCCCATCACTTCATGGCAAATAGATTGGGAAACAGTGGAAACAGTGCCAGACTTTATTTTGGAGGGCTCTAAAATCACTGCAGATGGTGATTGCAGCCATGAAATTAAAAGACACTTACTCCTTGGAAGGGAAGTTATGACCAACCTAGACAGCATATTAAAAAGCAGAGACATTACTTTGCCAACAAAGGTCTGTCTAGTCAAGGCTATGGTTTTTCCAGTGGTCATGTATGGATGTGAGAGTTGGACTGTGAAGAAAGCTGAGCGCCGAAGAATTGATGCTTTTGAACTGTGGTGTTGGAGAAGACTCTTGAGAGTCCCTTGGACTGCAAGGAGATCCAACCAGTCCATTATAAAGGAGATCAGTCCTGGGTGTTCATTGGAAAGACTGATGCTAAAGCTGAAACTCCAGTACTTTGGCCACCTCATGCGAAGAGTTGACTCATTGGAAAAGACTCTGATGCTGGGAGGGATTGGGGGCAGGAGGAGAAGGGGATGACAGAGGATGAGATGGCTGGATGGCATCTCTGACTCGAAGGAAATGAGTCTGAGTGAATTCTGGGAGTTGGTGATGGACAGGGAGGCCTGGCGTGCTGGGATTCATGGGGTCGCAAAGAGTTGGACACAACTGAGCGACTGAACTGAACTGAACTAAATGTAAGTTTACATGTTACTCTTTCCATACATCTCACCCTCTCCTTCCCTCTCGCCATGTCCATAAGTCTATTCTCTATGTCTGTTTCTCCATTGATATCCTATAAGTAAATTGTGCAGTATCATTGTTTCAGATTTCATATATTTGCATTAGAATATGGTATTTATCTTTCTCTTTCTGACTTACTTCACTCTGTGTAATAAGTTCTAGGTTCATCCACCTCATTAGAACTGACTCAAAGTTGTTCCTTTTTATGGCTGAGTAATATTCGATTATGTATATGTGCCACAAGTTCTTTTATCCATTCATTCATCTGTAGATGGACATCTAGGTTGCTTACATGTTCTAGCTACTGTAAATAGTGCTGCAATGAACAATGAGATATATGTGTCTTTCAATTTTGGTTTCCTCAGGATATATGCCTAGGAGTGGGATTGCTGGGTCATATGGTGGTTTTATTCCTAGTTTTTTAAGGAATCTCCATAGTGACTGTATCAATTTACACTCCCAACAACAGTGCGAGAGCATTCTCTTTTCTCCATACCCTCTCCAGCATTTATTGTTTGTAGATTTTTTGATGATGGCCATTCTGACTGGTGTGAGGTGGTATCTCATTGTAGTTTTGATTTGCATTTCTCTAATAATGAGTGATGTTGAACATCTTTTCATGTGTTCGTTAGCCATCTGTATGTCTTCTTTGGAGAAATGTCTGTTTAGGTCTTTTTCCCACTTTTTGATTGGGTTGTTTGTTTTTCTGATATTAAGTTATATGAGCTGCTTGTATATTTTGGAAATTAATCCTTTGTCAGTTGTTTCATTTGCTATTATTTTCTCCCATTCTAAGGGTTGTCTTTTCACCTTGATTATAGTTTCCTTTGCTGTGCAAAAGCTTTTAAGTTTAATCAGGTCCCACTTGTTTACTTTTGTTTTTATTTCCATTACTCTAGGAGGTGGGTCATAGAGGATCTTGCTTTGATTTTTGTCATGAGTGTTCTGCCTATGTTTTCCTCTAAGACTTTGATAGCTTCTGGTCTTACATTTAGGTCTTTAATCCATTTTGAGTTTATCTTTGTTTATGGTGTTAGGAAGTGTTCAATTTTGTTCTTTTTCATGTAGCTGTCCAGTTTCTCCAGACCATTTATTGAAGAGGCTGTCTTTGCCCCCATTGTATACTCTTGCCTCCTTTGTCAAAATAAAGTACCCATAAGTGCATGGGTATTTCTGGGCTTTCTATCTTGTTCCATTGGTCTTTATTTCTGTTTTTATGCCAGTACCATACTGTCTTGATGACTCTAGCTTGGTAGTATAATCTGAAGTCAGGAAGATTGATTTCTCCAGCTCCATTCTTCTTTCTCAAGACTGCTTTGGCTATTCGGGGTCTTTTGTGTTTCCATACAAATTGTGAAATTTTTTGTTCTAGTTCTGTGAAAAATGCCATTGGTAATTTGATAGGGATCACAATGAATCTGTAGATTGCATTTGGTAGTATAGTCATTTTTCACAATATTGATTCTTCCTGCCCAGGAACATGTAATATCTCTCCATCTGTTTATGTCATCTTTGATTTATTTCATTAGCATCTTATACTTTTCTGTGTACAGTTCTTTTGACTCCTTAGGGAAGTTTATTCCTAGATATTTAATTCTTTTTGTTGCAATGGTGAATGGGATTACTTCCTTAATTTCTCTTTCTGATTTTTCATTGTTAGTATTTAGAAATGCAAGTGATTTCTGTGTATTGATTTTGTATCCTGCAACTTTGCTAAATTCACTGATTAGCTCTAGTAAATTTTTGATATTATCTGTAGGGTTTTCTACATACAGTATCGTGTCATCTGCAAACAGTGAGAGCTTTACTTCTTTTCCAATCTGGACTCCTTTTATTTCTTTCTCTTCTCTGATTGGTTTAGCTAGGACTTCCAGAACTATTTTGAATAATAGTGGTGAAAGTGGACACCCTTGTCTTGTTCCTGATCTTAGGGGGAATGCTTTCAGGTTTTCACCATTGAGAATAATGTTTGCTGTAGACTTATCATATATGGCCTTTATTATGTTGAGGTAGGTTCCTTCTATGCCCATTTTTTGAAGAGTTTTAATCATAAATGGGTGCTGAATTTTGTCAAAGGTTTTTCTGCATCTATTGAGATTATCATATGAGTTTTATCTTTCAATTTGTTAATATGGTGTTATCACATTGATTGATTTGTGTACACGGAAGAATTCTTGCATCCCTGGAATAAGCCCAACTTGATTATGGTGTATGATCTTTTTAATGTGTTGCTGAATTCTGTTTGCTAAAATTTTGTTGAGGATTTTTGCATCTGTGTTCATCTGTGATACTGGCCTGTAGTTTTCTTTTTTTATGTGTTGCCTTTGTCTGGTTTTGGTATCAGCATGATGGTGGCCTTGTAGAATGAGTTTGAAAGTGTTCCTTCCTCTTTGATTTTTTGAAAGAGTTTTAGAAAGATAGATATTAGCTCTTCTCTGAATGTTTGATAGAATTCTCCTGTGAAGCCATCTGGTGATTTCTCCTGTGAAAGCCATCCAGGCTTTCATTTTGGGGGAGATTTTTGATCATAGCTTCAATTTCAGTGCTTGTAATTGGGTTGTTCATAATTTCTATTTCTTCCTGGTTCAGTCTTGGAAGGTTGAACTTTTCTAAGGATCTGTCCATTTCTTCAAGGTTATCCATTTTATTGCCATATAATTGTTCATAATACTCTATTATAATCCTTTGTATTTCTGCATTATTTGTTGTAACCTCTCCTTTTTCATTTCTAATTCTGTTGATTTGATTCTTCTGTCTTTTTTTCCTTGATGAAATTGGCTAAAGGTTTGTCAATTTTGTTTATCTTCTCAAAGAACCGGCTTTTAGTTTTATTAATCTTTACTATTGTTTCTTTCATTTCTTTTTCATTTATTTCTGCATGGATCTTTATAATTTCTTTCCTTCTACTAATTTTGGGGCTTTTTGTTCTTCTTTTTCCAGTTGTTTTAGGTGTAAAGTTAGGTTGTCTATTCGATGTTTTTCTTGTTTCTAGAGGTAAGATTTGGAGAAGGTGATGGCACCCCACTCCAGTACTCTTGCCTAGAAAATCCCATGGATGGAGGAGCCTGGTGGGCTGCAGTCCGTGGAGTTGCGAAGAGTCGGATACGACTGAGCGACTTCACTTTCACTTTTCACTTTCCACTTTCATGCATTGGAGAAGGACATGGCAACCCACTCCAGTGTTCTTGCCTGGAGAATCCCAGGGACGAGGCAGCCTGGTGGGCTGCCATCTATGGGGTCACACAGAGTTGGACACGACTGAAGCAACTTAGCAGCAGCAGCAGAGGTAAGATTGTATTGCTATAAACTTCCCTCTTAGAACTGCTTTTGCTGCATCTCATAGGTTTTGAGTTGTGTTTTCATTGTCATTTGTTTCTAGAAGTTTTTGATTTCCTTTTGATTTCTTCAGTAACCTATTGGTTATTTAGAAATGTATTGTTTAATCTCCATGTGTTTGTTTTTCTTACAGTTTTTTTTCTTGTAATTGATATCTAGTCTCATAGCATTGTGGTCAGAGAAGATGCTTGATATGATTTCAATTTTCTTAAATATACTGAGGTTTGATTTGTGACCCAAGATGTGGTTTATCCTAGAGAATGTCCCATGTGCACTTGAAAAGGTGTATTCTTCTGCATTTGGATAGAATGCCCCGAAGATATCAATGAGATCCATCTCATCTAATATATCATTTAAGACTTCTGTTTCCTTATTAATTTTCTGTTTTGATGGTATGTCCAATGGTGTGAGTGAGGTGTTAAAGTCTCCTACTATTATTGTGTTACTGTCTTTAAATTAAAGACTTTTTTTAATGTCTTTAAAGACAATTTCACTGTCATACAAATTTTTCCTTTTTTGTCTGTTAGTGTTTGTCTTATGTATTGAGGTGCTCCTATGTTGGGTGCATAGATATTTACAATTGTTATGTCTTCCTCTTGGACTGATCCCTTGGTCATTATGTAGTGTTCTTCCCTATCTCTTGTATATTCCTTATTTTAAGGTCTATTTTTTTCTAATATGAGGACTGCTACTCCAGCTTTCTTTTGCTTACCATTTGCATGGAATATATTTTTCCCTCCTCTTACAAGTCTATATGTGTCTTTAGGTCTGAAGTGTGTTTCTTGTAGATAGCATATATATGGGTCTTGTTTTTGTATCCATTCATCCAGTCTGTGTCTTTTGGTTGGAGCATTTAATCCATTTACATTTAAAGTAATTATTGATATATATGTTCCTAGTACCATTTTCTTGATTGTCTGGGGTTGATTTTGTAGATCTTTTTTCTTGTCTTGTATTTCTTGACTGTATAAGTCCCTTTAACATTTGTTGTAAAGCTGGTTTGGTGGTACTGAATTCTCTTAACTTTTGCTTCTGTGAAAAGCTTTTTATTTCTCCATCAATTTTGAATGAGATCCTTGCCAGCTACAGTAATCTTGGTGGTAGATTTTTCCATTTCAGTACTTTAAATATATCCTGCCATTCCCTTCTGGCCTGCAGAGTTTCTGCTGAAAGAGCAGCTGTTAAACATATGGGGTTTCCCTTGTATATTACTTGTTGCTTCTCCCTTGCTGCTTTTAATATTCTTTCTTTGTGTTAGGTCTTTGTTAGTTTGATTAGAATGTGTCTTGGTGTGTTTCTCCTTGGGTTTATCATGTATGGGACTCTTTGTGCCTCTTGGACTTGATTGACTATTTCCTTTTCCATGTTGGGGAAATTTTCAACTATAATCTCTTCAGAAATGTTCTCATACCCTTTCTTTTCCTCTTCTTCTTCTGGGACCCCTATAATTCAAACATTGGTGCATTTGATATTGTCCCAGAGGTATCTGAGACTGTCCTCAGTTCTTTTCATTCTTTTTACTTTATTCTGCTCTTCAGAAGTTATGTCCACCATTTTATCTTGCAGCTCACTGGTTCTTTCTTCTGCTTCAGATATTCTGCTATTGATTCCTTCGAGTATTTTTAATTTCAGTAATCGTGTTGTTTGTTTCTGTACGTTTATTCTTCAATTCTTCTAGATTCTTGCATTTTCTCCATTTTGTTTTCAAGGTTTTTGATCATGTTTACTATCATCATTCTGAATTCCTTTTAAGGTATTTTGACTATTTCCTCTTCATTTATTTGGACTTCTATGTTTCTAATTTGTTCCTTCATTTGTGTAGTATTTCTCTGCCTTTTCATTATTTTTTTAACTTATTTTGTTTGAGGTCTCCCTTTCCCTTTCAGTGTTGGATTTTTTCTTCCATTTGATTTCTGTTCTTCTAAGGTTGGTCCAGTGGTTTTTGTAAGCTTTGTATAGGGTGAGATTTGTGCTGAGTTTTTTGTTTGTTTGTTGTTTTCCTCTGATGGGCAAGGCTGAGAAATCCTGTCTGCTGATGATTGGGTTTGTATTTTTGTTTTGTTTGTTGTTTAAATGAGGCATCCTGCACAGGGTGTTACTGGTAGTTGGGTGATGCTGGATCTTGTATTCAAGTTGTTTTCTTTGTGTGAGTTCTCACTATTTGATACTCCCTAGGGTTCTGGTAGTCTAGGGCCAGTTCTGGTAGTTCTCTGGTAGTCTAGGACCTTGGAGTCAGTGCTTCCACTTCAAAGGCTCAGGGTTTGATCTCTTCCTAGGATGCCCTCCAACACTGTGCTGATCTCTGGACCTGTTGTGGGGCAGCTCAGATTCTAATCTGGTCTTATTCCTGTGTGTTCTTGACTCCAATGCTCACAACTATCAGAACTAGTGCATTTTCTTTTGTGAGAACTCTCAATGTCATTTTATCTCTTCCATAGACATAGAGTCTGCCCAGTTGATCGTGTGGATTTAATCTGCAGCTTGTTCAGCTGGTGGGAAGGTTTTGGGTCTTCTTCCTTAGCCACACTGCCCCTTGGGTTTCAATTGTGCTTTTATTTTCACCTTTGCAGGTAGGTCATCCACTGGTGTTTGCTCGAGGCTGCCCTGGAGGACTTGGGTTTGGCCCTGTGAGGGCCAGATGTGGAGGTTATGCAGCTGCTTGGGTTGCAGGGGTTCTGGCAGCACCAGGTTCTCAGGGGAGTTGGTAGCTAGGGCAACAGAAAATATAGTGCTCTAGAAGGGTATGGCAACCAGTACTGGCCAATATACTCCAGTATTCTTGCCTGGAGAATGTCCTTGACAGAGAAGCTTGACAGACCACAGTCTACAGAGTTGCAAAGAGTAGGACATGACCGAAGTGACCCTGAGTGCATAGATGCAAGCCTTTTTTTGCCTGTGGCAGCTCTGCCCCAGTGAGAATTGAGCGTGAAGGTGGTGCAGCTGCTTGGCCTGCGGGAACCCTGGTGGCACCAACTATGCAGGGACATGGACTGCCTCCGCCACAGGAGTTACGGCCCTATCAGAGTCTTTTTTCTGGCCTCTTGTAGCTGTTGATCAGAAGGCCTCTCTGGCCGGTCTTTCTTCGCAGATCTGCCCATTCAGGCACTTAGAGGGCTCCCTTGCCTGGGGTCCTTCTCTGTTGTTCCGTGCATCAGGCACACAGAGAGGTCCTTCTGGCTGGGATCCTACTCTGTAGGTCGGTGTGTCAGGCACTTAAAGGGGCACCCTGGGTGGAGAACTACTCTGTAGTTCTGGGCATCAGGCATTTGATGGGCCAGCCTCTCTATTGTTCAGCTGCCAATGCTGGTGTGTGGGGTAAGAGGGGCTATAGTGATGGCTCCAGCCCCTACACATAACTCAGCAGTATCTCCTTGCTTCCATGGCTGCCCAGCTTTCCTCCACAGGCAGTTCCAACCACAATCTCCTCTCTCATACCCCCACGATCAGTCTCTTCACAGTCAACAGTAGCCTTCACCCTGGGATTGCTCCACAATCCCTAAACTCCAGCTGCCAGCCACTGCGCCTTCCAGGGGACCTGCATCCCTGTCTGGGGTATGTATGATTGTGGCAAGGACTATCTGATTCTCTTTCCATTCTCTTTCCAATCAGCTGTTTCACTCTTAGCCTTAAATGTTCCTCCTGCGACTAAGACAGTTGCCCTGATGTGGGGATCAGACCCCTGCTTCAGTTCCCCCACCCGCAGAGGGCAGATCCACCCCTACTAACACTCCTGTTTTTCCCCCTAGTTCCTTCATCCTACCAAGTTTTGCGTGGTTCTATATATTCTATTCTGCTGGTCAGTTACTCCTCTCTCAGCTGGTGTTCTGCGTGCACTTCTGTGTCTGAAGGTGTATTCCTGATGTATCTGTGGAGAGAGATGTACTCCACATCCACCTACTCCTCTGCCATCTTGCGCTCCCTAAACTTTTTATTTTTTATTGGGGTATAGGCGATTAACAATGTTGTGATAGCTCCAGGTGAACAGCAAAGGGACACAGCCATATACATATATATATATATATATATATATATATCCTTTCTCCCCCAGCCCTGCCCACCCACCCCCAGTCCAGCCTGGCACACAGCGTTGAGCAGAGTTCCACATGCTACACAGTAGGTCCTTGTTGGTTATCCATTTTGAATATAGCAGTGTGTACATGACCTTTACAAACTCCCTAACTATCCCTTCCCCCGGCAACTATAAGTTCGTTTTCTGAGTCTGCAAATCTCTTTCTATTTTATAAGTAAGTTCATTTGTATCGTTTCTTTTTAGATTCCACATATAAGGGATGTTATACAATATTTCTCCTTCTTTGTCTGACTTACTTCACTCAGTATGACACTCTCTAGGTCCGTCCATGTTGCTGCAAATGACATTTTTCATTATTTTTAATAGCTAAATAATATTCTATTGTATATATGTAGCATATCTTCTTTATCCATTCCTCTGTCAATGGACGTTTAGGTTACTTCTATGTCTTGCTATTGTAAACAGTGCTGCTATGAAAATTTGGGTGCATGTATCTTTTTGAATTAGTGTTTTCATTTTTTCTAAATATCTGCTCAGGAGAGGAATTGCTGGGTCATATAGTAGTTTTATTGGTAGCTTTTTAAGGAGTCTGCTTACTGTTTTCCATGGTGGCTGCACCAATTTGCATTCCCACCAGCAGTGTAGGAGGGTTCCATTTTTCCACATCTTCTCCATCATTTCTTCCCTGGTAGCTCAGACAATAAAAAATCTGCCTGCAATGCAGGAAACCCAGGTTAGATCCCTGGGTTGGGAAGATCCCCTGGAAAAGGAAATGGCTATCCACTACAGTATTCTTGCCTGGAGAGTTCAATGGACAGAGGAGCCTGGTGAACTACACTCCATGGGGTCACTTAAGAGTCAGACATGACTGAGGGACTAATACTTTCTCCAACATTTGTTATCTGTAAACTTTTTGATAATGGCCATTCTAACAGGTGTAAAGTGATATCTTGTTGTGGGTTTGATTTGCATTTCTCTAATAATTAGCGATGTTGAGCACCTTTTCATGTGCTTATTAGCTCTTTGTAGGTCTTTGGATAAAATATCTATTCAAGATAATGTTATTTATTTCCACATGACCTTGATGCTAAGGTTTCTCAGACCTCAACCCTCTCACAACTACAGAATCTTTTTTTTAATGCCGTGATGGACATCATTTGGACATTCTATTTCACAATCAGCATTTCCAAATCTAATGGATTATCTCTGACCCACCCCACCCACCCGTGCCTCTTCTCATTGTCTCCAGGACCCATTTTCCATTTTCCCTGTTTCTTGTGGTAGCACACAGTCATCCCAGTCACCTTGTACTCTAAATTCTGAAATATGTGTGACCCTCGACTTCTTTTCCATTGCTTTCTCTGACAGGTCACTATTTACCGAATTCTTAAACTTTAATCTCATAGATTCTGTATCTGAATTATTTCTAGTAAGACTCTTCTTTCCATATCTACAACTATAGTTCAGCCTCTCATTATTTTTGTCTCACAATAGCCCATGACTGACAATCCTCCTTCAAATGCTGTTAAGTTAAAACACCCTTGACACCAAGACTCAGGGGAGCATCCCTGTTTGGCAGCCCTTCACATGTGTTATCACACACAATTGCTGGCAAGTAAAGAGTATCCTCCTGCAACTCCACTTGGAGGGGAGAGCTGGCAGCTGGTACCTGGTTTCACCTGGATTTCTTTCCATGCACTTTTCTCTATGGATTTTAATCTGGATCCTTTCCCTTTAGTAAACCGCAACTGTCAGCATCACAATTTCTGAGTCTTGTGAGTGCCAGCAAATCGTTGAGCCCGAGGGTAGTCTTGAGGCTTTCCAAAGCATCACATCACATGCAGACTTCAGAACTTTAACTTACAAATTGCTGGTGACTACTTCACAACTGGTTACAGCCCACCAGCAAATCCTAACATGTGGGTTGTACTCTGTAAGGGGAGGGAATATGCCTTTCTTTTTATTCCCTGATGATTCCATGCACATAAAGCATCCTTCTCATTTTGATTTTGCCCCCCAGATAAGTCTGTCATTTAAAAAATGAACTGATTTTTGGAACTTTCAAGAAGTCTGGCCCCTGATTTATGGATATCTCCTGATAAATCAGTAAGATGACTTCTGATTATGACGTGGGTTACCGTAAGATTGCCACATGGAGAAAATTCCCTGAAACAGGCCAAAGAAAGTTTTTCTGCCAATGGGATGGTTGTATATTTTATTTAATTAATTTTGTTTACATCCTTGAGTCTCATGCAAACTAAGGTTTGTTTTTATTGATATGGATAATTCTTATCATGTGATCACCAGGCACTGCCAATAACGAGATTTTGAGCTTTTGAGGGAGGGGTGGATGCTCACATGAAGCTACCTAATTGAGGGCCTACAACTGAGCGACTGAACTGAACTGAGCTGAATGTGAGGGCATGTTGGGCCCCAGTCGTCCTTCCTTAGACCACAGCACCACTATTTCTATCTCCGTTATATCTCTCGATTTCTACATAACTCATGTCTCTTTCAAAAAATAAGATGTAATCTTGAAACAAGTGAGTTTTGCTAGATGGTTCTTGTCTCCATGTTCAGATCACTCTGAGAGAATTGAACTTATTTATTCAACAAAGGTCCATCTAGTCAAGGCTATGGTTTTTCCTGTGGTCATGTATGGATGTGAGAGTTGGACTGCGAAGAAGGCTGAGCGCCGAAGAATTGATGCTTTTAAACTGTGGTGTTGGAGAAGACTCTTGAGAGTCCCTTGGACTGCAAGGAGATCCAACCAGTCCATTCTGAAGGAGATCAGCCCTAGGATTTCTTTGGAAGGACTGATGCTAAAGCTGAAACTCCAGTACTTTGGCCACCTCATGCAAAGAGTTGACTCACTGGAAAAGACTCTGATGCTGGGAGGGATTGGGGGCAGGAGGAGAAGGGGACGACAGAGGATGAGATGGCTGGATGGCATCACTGACTCGATGGACGTGAGTCTCAGTGGACTCCGGGAGTTGGTGATGGACAGGGAGGCCTGGCGTGGTGCAATTCATGGGGTCTCAAAGAGTCAGACACGACTGAGCGACTGATCTGATCTGATCTGATTCAACAAATGTGATTTACCCCAGATCCCTATAGCTGGACAAAAAGATAATATGAGAGTTTTTCCTTATAACATTGTGCCTTGCCAACTATTCTCCTGGTACTAGAAAATTGATCTTTTTCTAACTCTAGCAATTCTGTCTTCTGGGGTACACTTCTCAAACTTTAATGTGCCTATGAGTCACTTAGAGGTTTCTGTTAAAATTCAGGCTCCAATTCCACAGGTTTGGGTGGGGCCTGGCATGTTGCATTTTTTAAAGGCCTCAGGTGATGCTAGTGCTGCTGGTGCACCACACTTTGAGTGCATGGGGTAGAGCAAGTCTCTGGGGGAACAGACGTAGGTAGACCAGGTGGTCACTTATACCACTGGCATTGAAGGGACAGAAATTAAGACTTTGGTCCGCTGCCAAGTATCCATTCCACAACCTGTCATTCTACCATGATGGCTTTATGCCTTTGTCTGATGAAATTTTCCCAGCCCCAGGAATCCTATGTTAAAAAGGAATAAATACTCTTTGATAAAAACATACATTATGTCCAGCTATTACCTTAGCAGGGATCCCTTGAAGCTTGTTGAAAACAAAGATGGCAGTTGGGCTATGAGAGAGGGTGCTGACTTTTCAGCAGTTCAGAAAGAGATGCTGTTCAAAAGGAAGGAATATCAGATAGGAATGCTTTTAGTTGCAAATGACAGAAAACCCAATTAAGGGTGATTCAAGAAATACAGACATTTATTTATCTCAGCAAATAAGTTCAGCAGTTAAGTGCTCAATCATATCATCAAGAATTCAGGTTCTTTCTGTCTTCTAACAACCAGTTTCTTTTTAAAAAGTGTATTTATTTATTTTAATTGGAGGATAATTACTTTACCACATTGTGATGGTTTTGCCATACATTAATATGAATCGGCATAGGTCCCCCCATCCTGAACCTATCTCCCACCTCCCTGCCCACCCCATTGCTCCAGGTTGTCCCAGAGCACCAGCTTTGTGTGCCCTGCTTTATGCATCAAACTCTCACTGGTTATCTATTTTATATTTCAATGCTATTCTCTCAAATCATCCCACCCTCTCCTTCTCCCACTGAGTCCAAAAGTCTGTTCTTTACATCTGTAACAACCAGTTTCTTCATCTTTGGGTATTCACTTTTTAATCCTTGTGTTTATTACATCGTGACCCCAAGATGGCGGCTGCAGTTTCAGGCATCACTTGCACTTTGAAAATAGAAGGAAAGGAGAACAGCTTTGCAAGCGACATCTGTGCCTTTTACTAGGAGAGCAAAATTCTTAACAAAAGCTTCAAGCCTTCCTTAAACTGGAAAGGGGGATGGGGTTACCCTGAGCTTAGAGTAACCATGACTCACTCTCCTGAGGTTAGGAGGGGGCCTGCCCTTCCCAATAACTAAGCAAATCCACCTAATATATGATTGGGGAGTGCAACGTGGGTCAAACAGCACCAAGCAGACTATGAGCAGTGCCTGCCCAGGGAAGAAACCAGTTCATACTTGTGAGGAAGGCAGCAGAACATCAATACTCAATTTCAGCAGTGCCTCCATTCGAGCCAGGTCCAGCCTTCCCACACTTATCCTATATCTCCCCATGACTTAACTCAGACAAGAATCTTGCCCAAAGCCACATAGGTTGTAACTGGACGATTTGGGGTTCTAGTGAGCTCTCTGATTCCAAAGCTCTGCACCCTCACACTAATTCTTCTACAGTCAGGTAAGGGTCTTGCTCAGAGTGGTCACCTTGTGAGTTTTAAAAACTTGTTCAAGAGCTCTGCTTTGCTGAAAAAGTCTCTACACCCCCTCCTTTGGAATTGCCTTTGACCAGTTACTGGTCACATATACATGTATGCGCACGCGCGTACACACACACACACACACACACACTGAGAGAAAAAGCTGTGTTACTTTAAGGCAGTTACATCTCAGAACCATAAAGTTCCAGATCTGCATTATCAAACATATAGCTCTAACTTGGAACACATATTACTTTTCCCCTTTACCTCTGCCTCTGTTCCACTAGTCATTGTTATCATCTGTCTCTTTGAAAATTATTACAGGCTTATTGAGAAAACTTTAGAACAGAAACAAAAATTCACTCTAGGGCTACAGTCAAGTGTTCAGCATTGTATTTGCCTTCTTCAGTTTTGTAGTGATTTTCCTACACTAGATCTCTATTCACTCCAGATACAAAAAGCTTTCCACTATTTCACTGGGTATCTTGTCTGATGGGAATCCAACTCAGGCAATTATAGGATTCTAGTGGAGGGCACCTCATTTGGGCTAGCTTGCCAATTGATTTGTTTCTGCCTCCATTGATTAAATTTCTTTTGAGATGCCTCCAGCAATTAGGCACTCAGACCCTCAAGCAAGGATCAGTGCTAGGACCCCCAACAGAAACAGATGTCTGGAAACATACCCTATTTTTTAAATTTCTGCCTGGTGGGGAAATTACTTGGCTTCTGTTAGTGTTGTTGGTCTTTCTTGGCCTGTGTACACCTGGGCTGGGCCGTCTGTCCCCTTTTCTGAGCTGCAGCCAACTGTTTGCATAGAAGAGGATGTCCCATCCTCTGGTGCAGTTCTCACAAACACTCATCTCATACACATCATCCAATCCACATGCTAGATTTGCTCAGCCTTTCAGGAGAAATTAAAAATATAAATAATGCCTTTTCTAAAGTGCTGATTTCGGGTAAAAGGAAAAAGGGAAAGATGAGCATCGGAGGTGGAGAGAGGAAGGAAACCAGTTCTCACTTTGTACTGGGAACAGGCCTAGCCCTTTTGGCATACATTATATCTTTCCACCCTCATAAGCCATTATATGGCATTATTCTTTATATTTTTCAGATGGAGATATTGAGGTTCAGAGAGGCTGAGGAAATTAGCAAGGTCACACAGCTTATAAATGGTAAATCTGGGATTTGAATGGTCTCTCTGAGTCCAGAACCTCTTTCCATTCCGTCTTGATGTTTTGGATATCTAGGACACTATTTTGGAAAAGGAATGGAAAATAAACTCCATCCTTTTTCTTCTCCTAGAGATTTCAAATTGTCTCAGTGTCTCCTGCAATAACATATAGATGATGATCACTGGGGCAAAACCACTGCTTCAGCATGCTGTGGAAAACTAAGACATGACATTTTTAATCCTTTAGCTGCAAAGATTGGAGCATGGGAATATAGTCCATGAAGACACAGGACTAACATGAATGAAGATAGCCCTAGCTATTCCTTTCCGATATTTCATTTCCTATGTCCTTCTAAACAAACTTCCCAGGCTCTAAACTCAAAATATTCTATTCCCTTAGCAGTTCAGGGGTTCAGCCTCTGATCTGGCCAGACCTCTGGCCCAGCTTCAAGTTCTCTCCTCCCATACACAGGCAAAGAGCCAGAGCTCTGCTGGTCTGGGAGTCCCAAAGCCAGACGCAGAGGCAGCCTGGGTTTTTGCAGCTTCCCCTCACACACTTAGGAGCATCCTTCTCTCCTCTACCCTTACCTCCCTTTCAATTACATTTTCTGACACTATAGCCTTCAAGCCAGCAGCAGCTACAGCTATTCAGCAGACCTGGCTCTAGAAATGAGTTGTTTGGGAAAAGCACTGATACTAAAAACAATTATTGTTGTGTTTCACCTTTCTATACCTCCATCCTATCATCTAGACTCATTAGCACAAGATATGTACCTATACTATACACACACATACAAACACACATACATAATTCAGTTTTATATGAATTAATTTTATGAATTGAGTTTTACATGAATCTTTTATATGAAGATACATAATTCTTTGTATTGATGTCTATATCAACAATCCTAGGCCAAGCAAGTCTTCTGTCCTCTGAAGAAGCCCTTTGGATATTAAGTCTAATTTGATATGATGAGATTGGAGGTTGTGGAGAGAACTTATAGAAAACTCCTTGTGACACTTATCAAAAAACTGGGTCAAGTCCTAGCCCTCCACTGATCATCTAAGTGGCTGCAAATCTGTCTGATCTCAGATCTAAATCTGAGCTTTAGCATCTTCCCCTTTTCTGTGGAAACTGCAATCTCTCCTTAACACTGTGTGGGAGAATTAAATAGAATAACTGTTGTATGGGCTTCCCTGGTAGCTCAGCTGGTAAGAATCCACCTGCAGTGCAGGAGACCCTGGTTTGATCCTTGTGCTGGGAAGATTCCCTGCAGAAGGGATAGGCTACCCACTCTAGTATTCTTGGGCTTCCCTGGTTGTTGAGATGGCAAAGAATCTGCCTGCAATGTGGGAGACCTGGGCTCAGTTTCTGGGTCGGAACGATCCCCTGGAGAAGGACGTGGCAACCCACTATAGTATTCTTGCCTGGAGAATCCCCATGGACAGAGGAGCCTGGCGGGCTACAGTCCATGAGGTTGCAAAGACTTGGACATGACTGAGTGACTAAACACAGCACAGCACATTGTATGGCAACTATGATCATTATTATAATGATGAATATTTCATGCCTGGTCACTAGAGGTGGTAGGTCACTACTGTCCTTCACCCTTTTGTTCTTTTCCATTTCCCCTATAAAACTCTGAAAAGCATGAACAGTACAGATTTGCTCCTAGTTCCCATGGAAAGTACCCAATTTTCCTTTGGGGGGGCATAGTTGTCAGTCAGAATCTGGCACAGGATGATACCTGAGGTAGAGTGGATGGGGAGGTAGGATTTCCTCGTGATTCAAAATCATTCACTGTTTGTGCTACCAGAGAGCATTTTCCTATCCTGTCCTTCTTCTTCCCAGATCTTCCACTACATGGCCTGCTAGGTAAAGTACAGCTATATGGGCAAGAAACAAGCAGACTTGTAGCAGTGACTAAACTTGAGGCACCATCTGCACACCCCCTGCCCAGCCCCAACCGTCTCCTTGGTGATGGCAAAGAGGGCCCCACAGAATACACATCCCTGGCAAAGGAAGGAAAGAAGCTGCTGGCATGGACACAAAGACCCTCATGGAGATGGCATACCTTACCAGAGTGTGCCCTCCTGCCAACTTCCAACATTATTTTAGGAGATCCTAATTTGATAGCTGCTAAGTGGCCCCAGGACATCTGGCCAGAAAATAAACAATAAGCTGTTCTGTGGTTCATCCACACCAGCCATAGACAGCTACCAAGGACCAACGCAAGCCAGTCCTCTCGGCTACAGCAGGGTTCGCACCAGGGGCCAAAGGACAAGAGTGGACACAGACAACTCTGTTGACTGGAGATCCACACAGGATCAACGTGCCTTCTGTTCTCACTGTGAGATATGGATGGGAAACTCCACACTTCTAGGTGGAAGAGGCCAGGCTGAGTTTAAGGGTTGCCATGTCCTACTCCAGACGATCTTCCCAACCCAGGGATCGAACCCAAGTCTCCTACACTGCAGGCACATGCTTTACCATCTGAGCAACTAGGGAGAGCATATGTAGCATGCTTTGTTATAATTTAGCTCAAAGTTTCCATACATTGAGGCTGTCCCTTCCACACTGCTGTTCTTTGAATTGAAACAAGGAAGAATCTCAAGAGCAAGACCAAGAATAAGTGGTCCAGATGCATCCTTAAGACCCTGCAAAATTCCCTGAAAATAAACTTGAGTCTTATTCCACATTAGGACATAAAAAAAATACAAGACATAAGTGCTGCTCTCAGGGCACACATCCCTGAAGTCAGATAGGGAATGCACATCAGTAAGAGGAGGAGCAAAACAGCCTCAACATGTGGAAACTTTGAGCTAAATTGTTTCATTAGTTCTCCTAAAAACTAAAAACAATCGCAAATCAAACTGAGGTTTCATCCTGCCCAATAATTGGCCAAGACACCTAAAATTTTCAACATGAAGGACAAAAACACCTGGGGAATGAATGTTCTAGATTGAAGGAAATCTAAGAGACATGAAGACAAAATACAACATTTGATTTTATAGTCACTCCTAGATTTTTTAAAAGAAAGCTACAAAGGGCATTATGAGAACAAGTGAGGAAATATGAAGACAGAATGAATAATAGATGATAGCATTGTATTGGTGTTAGATTTCCTAATGTGATATTTTAATGGGACTTTGCAGGAGAATGCCCTTGTTTGTAGTGGGAATAGATTGAAATATTTAAGAATCATTGTTTTTGTTTTGTCAGTAAGTCATGTCCGACTCTGTGATCGCATGGACTGTAGCCTGACAGGCTGCTCTGTCCATGGAATTTTCCAGGAAAGAATACTGGAAGGGTAGCCATTTCCTTCTCCAGGGGATCTTCCCAACCCAGGGATCAAACTCGAGTCTCCCGCTTGGCGGGAGGATTCTTTACTACTGAGCCACCTGGGAAACCCATATTTAAGAGTAAAATGTGACTAACTTACAAATTGTTCAGCAAAATACTACCAATGGTGATGATAATGTTAACTCCCACCCCAACACCAACCCTGCCCAACACACATACACATACACACATGCTCTTGCCCGTAATAGAGAGAGAAAGGAGTTCAAGATTGAAAGATGCTCAAGAGACAGAAACACGATGACTGGGCCATGCATGAATTCTAAATGCAACAAATTGACTACAAAAGGGTATTTTTGAGATTACCTGGGATTGAACATGAATTAAATACTAGAAAATATTAAGGAATTGTCAATTATTCTGCATGTGAAAATAGCACATTGTTGTTATGTAAAGAAAGCCTTTATCTATTAAAGAAAATAAAAAGCTATCACATTTTACAAGCAAAATGATACGTTGTCTGGGATTCGCTCTAACATAGTGTAGAAAAGAAAACATAAAGATGAGTGAGATGAAATAGAATATGAGATAATTGTTTAAGCTGGGTAATGGATACATGGAAATTCTTTGCACTGTTTGCCTCTCAGCTTTATGTCCAAAAATCTTAAAAGTAAAAAGTTGTTTGAAAAATCAAAATGCATGCAGTGGGGTGCTAGAGAATATAATCATTCTTTTTAAAAGATAGGGATAAATCATTTACAAACAGTTGAAAATTTATAAATTATGTTTAGGAATTTGAGGTTGGGTGTATATGGTGCACACACACACTTTTTAAAAAATGCCCCATGACACTGTTGTCCACATACCAACACCAGAAGTGACATGTGATAATCAGTCCTTTCCCATTTGATATTGATGGCATAGTAGATCAACAGCAGCCTTCCAAGTTCAATATTTTCTTAAATTTACTTTATGTTAGAATCGTTCTCCCTCGTTCCAAATCCGTCCATCTTACCCACTCCCTAAGACAAAGTATATGAATATTACTCTCCAAAGGGGTCCAGCACAGATATTTTTCACTCCTGTTTGGTTAAGGCAGGATTGCAGCAATTGGATAAGTATGGACAGTCTCACAGTGAGTCTGTGGTTGGGCTAAGACTTGGACCTTGGACCCTAGACCTCTGCTCTACCCATGTCCTTTCTTGACCATTCATAATGAAGGCGGCTCTAGTCTCTATAGTAACCAATCTGCCTAAAATAGGAATTATGTGGAGAACAAAACATTTAAAGCCAATGGGATCCATTCATACCCAAACAACGTCCATTTAAGGGCTGTTACTCAACTTGGCGTTTTGAATGGTCTCCCATCATGCGCTCAGGGAAAGTGTGTGTAGCGGGGAGGTGCTGTATGGTCCATTCTACACAGGATCTTGCATGCTATTATCCCCTTCCCCATCCTTGAAACATTTCTTTATGTTCTAGAGTCATAAGCCATTAAAGCAAACTTTGGTTAATGCAGTTATATGGCTACAAGAGTGAGACAAAAGTGAAGTCTTATTGGCAGAGGAAGCTTCCCAAACAAGAAATGGGAATGAATGCAAATCCTTCAGAGAAACCTGGCAACTTCATGCATTACCTGCCATTTACAAGGTGGGGCTTTGAATAGTTCTCCTACCAAGTCAGCCTCCCTGGGTGGGGGTTGAGCGGAAGGTGGCCTTTGGGAAGGAAGTGGAGCCAGAGCTGACATGGTACAAAAATGGGGGAGTAGAAGATTCCAGCGCCTTACAATGAGCACTTCCTCAGAGGATTTGTGAGGATTCAACAGGGATGCCCTCGAAGTGTATTGATGCGGATTCCACATAATTAACATTATTTCACTGTCATTACTTTTATTGCTTCCATATGCCAGCCATAACTTTTGGCTTCCACACTAGAAAATATCCATCCACTCTGCCTCCATTCGCCATCCCTCATTCTGGAACAGTTTTTGACTCTAAAATACTGCATAGCATGGGGATCGTTCTCACCTATCCCTATAAAGACACCCAGCATTTTTATTTGGAATCTTCCCAAATGGAAAAAGACAAGCAGTGACATTCATTTCTCTTTTGATCTTTTTTCTTTCTTCTATTCAAGAAACATGTACTGGCTAGAAGCCTGGTGCCGGGCCTGGAGTCTAGTTTCTCACTAGAATACAAGTACCTCAAAGTGAAGGACAAGTCAACAGTTGAACTGCAGTGCAGCTAAGCTCACCAGACCCAGCAAATAAAAGTGGATGTTCAGTTAAGTTTTAAATTAAGGTGCATAACCAATAATGCTTCCCAGTTTCTGTAGTGTAGTGGTTATCTGGTTTGCCTAACACTCAAAAGGTCCCTGGTTCGAAACCACATGTGCAGTCTCTCCTTGGGCTTCCCCGGTGGCTCAATGGTAAAGAATCCGCCTGCAATGCAGGAGACACAGGTTCAATCTGTGGGTTGGGAAGATCTCCTGGAGAAGAAAACGGCAAGTTGTTCCATTAGTCTTCCCTGGAAATTTCTATGGACAGAGGAGCCTGGTGGGCTACAGTCCATGGGGTTGCAAAGTGTCAGACATGACTGAGCGACTAATACTACATAGGACTGACAAATAACTCAAATTATTCATTATTTATATGAAGTTCAAAAGTGACTGGGCATTCTGTATTATACACATCAGAATAGCTGCTGCTGATGAATATAAACAGAAAGGACTGTGGGAGCACAAAGGCATGAACAATTCCTGTGCCCTTCACAGAGGAGGCAACATGAATGAGGCCTTAACATAAGAAATGATGTTTTCCAGGAAATAAAAGGAGGAAGGACCTGCGCCTACCAGGAGCCTGAAGGATAAACCAGGCACAACATTTGTGACAAGTGTAGGATAGCTAGAGCATAGATGTCCTTAGGGAGAAGTGGCTTGAGGTCAGCTAAGGAGACTGGATATTACACAAAAGGCCATACTGCTGCTGAGTCACTTCAGTCGTGTCCGACTCTGTGCAACCCCATAGACGGCAGCCCACCAGGCTCCCCCATCCCTGGGATTCTCCAGGCAAGAACTCTGGGGTGGGTTGCCATTTCCTTCCCCAATTCATAAAAGTGAAAGTGAAGTCGCTCAGTCGTGTCCGACTCTTAGCGACCCCATGGACTGCAGCCTGCCAGGCTCCTCCATCCATGGGATTTCCAGGCAAGAGTACTGGAGTGGGGTGCCATAGGGGTCCTCCAAAGATTTTATGCCTTCAAGTGGCAGGGTCTGACTTTTTTAGGATAAAAGAGAATGAACCATAGGAAGAGAGGGTTAAAAGGAGCAGTGAGCAGGCTGTAACAGTCTTTCAAGGAAATTTCCTGAGGACTGAAACTAGGTCAATAGCTCTGGAGATGAGAAGAGAAGGTAGACTGGAGAGATGATTACTCAGTTAGACGTGTGAGTCTGTTGATGGATAAGGCAGTTTTCCATGATAAGTGTCCCTCTGCAGTGTGTAGCTTGGGAGTCTGGGAGACTAATAATGCTGTATGTAGCTCCCAATGGGATGATGTATTGATACACATTGACTCCAGTCTAGCAATTTCACAGCAGTTAGTTAACATTAGGAACCTACCTTTCAGGGTTAGGGTTAGGGTTAGTTTCAGAGGTAGTTAATTAGCAATTGATAATTCCAATAAGGAATCAATACTTTTCAGAAGTGGTTACTTAGCACTTTGGTGTGTCTAAATCCACCCAAGTAGGTTTGTGACTTAGCATAAGGGATAAGTGATAAGTTAGGAGGAAGAATCTGGCTAGCCCAGCTTCAGCTTCCTGCATCTTCTCTGTCCTGCATCTTAAAAAAAAAAAAAATTATTTCTTTGGCTGTGCCAGGCCTTAGTTGCATTACATGGGATCTTCCGTCTTGGTTGTGGCACGTGGGATCTTTCAGTTTTGATGTAGCAACTCTTGGTTGCAACTTGTCGGATCTAGTTCCCTGATCAGGGATCAAACGTGGGTCCCCTGTATTGGGAGCACTGAGTGTTAGTTAGTCACCGGACCACCAGGGAAGTCCCCTGCATCTATAACTTCATAAAGAACCTGACCGTCTAAGACTGGCCCATTCTGCCTTTTAAATATCTTTGCATTCGTTTCTCATGCTTATGAATAAATATTAACACATCCGCCAAAACTTGATCCACGACTCAGTTTCATATAATGTACTCCCATTTTACTATGCGATTCGTTTTAACAATCTCACTGGTAGTGAGGGTGTGAATAAGTGATCTTGCAGATCATTAGATAGAAAGAACATTAGATATTTGTTAGATGACCAAATTGGCTTAAAGTTATTCAAAATAGATGCTACTAGAAACTGACTCTGGGCAGAAGCTAGGAGTTTCCATTAAAGATCATGGAACTCCACTTGTACCCCTGCCCTGCGGGTTGTAGACTCATTCAGAGCAGACCTCAGGCCACACCTCCAGTGGGGATGCCCCTTACTCAACTCTCAGGAAGCCAGATTTAACCGATGAAGTTCAGCTATAGGAACATGATCACACATACAATTTTTCTCAAACGACTTAAAAAATAAAATCTATCCAAGCATTCCATCACAAATGTGGGCTCACAAATGTGGGCTAAAATAGAAAATTTTACTGTAAACCTTCCAGACGTTCAGACTCCACTGTTATTTTTGAAAAGGCATTCCAATAACAGATGCCCCTTCAGTTGGGGCATGGTTTGATAGAAAGCAGCAGGCACCATTTAAAAGGAAAAAATAGCTCTCTTGAGGCACGTCAAAACAAATTAGCGGTGATGCCGAAATTATTTCCTGTTGGATTTAATAAAGTTAACAAGATAAGTAAATATGAAAAATAGCAGTAGGAAGCAGGGAATAATTTCCTCCCTAACACGGAGCTCTTTCAGACATTGATAACAATAGATCTGGACTTCCGTTTCTCTATTTTTATTTACCACAATACCCTCATTCCATTTCTATTTTTCAAAATGTCCTTCAAGATTTTTTTTTGAGATGAAGTTATTTATGATATTATGACTGTTTTGAAACCTGTGATTCAAGTGTTTTTGCTGCTTTTCGTGTTCTATTTCCACATTAAGTGTTATTGTTTAGTCGTTAAGTTATGTGGACTGCCAGACTCCTCTGTCCATGGGATTTCCCAGGCAAGAATCCTGGAGTGGGTAGCCATTTCCTTCTCAAGGGGATCTTCCTGACCCAGGGATCAAACCTGTGTCTCCTATATTGACAGGCAGATTCTTTACTTCTCTGCCACCTGGGAAGCCCTACATTAAATATAGAACCACCAAATAAACTGTTCAAACAGTCATTGGGGAGAAGATTGATGCTATTATTTAAAGAGCATTTACAGACTATCTTTCACTTAACTAAGTTTACTTGGTCCTAATTAGCATAAATAATCAAGACAGCAGAAAGTGAAAGAGATACAGTCCCTTCCCATAGTACCTTCCAATCTGAAAGCAAACTTCTTCAAAGACAGTTTTATTTTTGCTTACAGGCATTACTCCCTTAGCTTATGCACAAAGGGCCTTAGAGATTTAGGAAGGCACAAGGTCTTGAGATCATCAGACTTCTTTCTAGTCCCAATTCTTTCACTTTTATTTAATCACTTTATCTCTTTAGTCCTAGTTTTACCATCTGAAAAACCAAAAGGTGGAATCCTTGGGACTTCCCTGGTGGGGAAGTGGCTGGCTCAAAAATCCCACTGCAGGGGGCCTAGGTTCGATCCCTTGTCAGGAAACTAGATCCTACATGCAGCAACTAAGACGTCATGCCCTTCTTTAGGACTGGGGGAAGTTCAGTTCAGTTCAGTCACTCAGTTGTGTCCGTCTCTTTGAGACCCCATGGACCACAGCATGCCAGGCCTCCCTGTCTATCACCAATGCCAGAGTCTACCCAAACTCATGTCCATCAAGTCAGTGATGCCATCCAACCATCTCATCCTCTGTCAGCCCCTTCTCTTCATGCCTTCAGTCTTTTCCAGCATCAGGGTCTTTTCCAATGAGTCAGCTCTTCACATCAGGTGGCCAAAGTATTGGAGTTTCAGCTTCAACATCAGTCCTTCCAATGAATATTCAGGACTGATTCCCTTAGGATGGAATGGTTGGATCTCCTTGCAGTAAGGGACTCTCAAGAGTCTTCTCCAACACCACAGTTCAAAAGCATCAATTCTTCAGCACTCAGCTTTCTTTATAGTCCAACTCTCACATCCATACGTGACTACTAGAAAAACCATAGCTTTGACTAAATGGACCTTTGTCATCAATGTCTCTGCTTTTCAAGTTGCTGTCTAGGTTGGTCATAATTTTTCTTCCAAGAAACAAGTGTCTTTTAATTTCATAGCTGCAGTCACCATTTGCAGTAATTTTGGAGCTCAAAAAAATAAAGTCTGTCACTGTTTCCATTGTTTCTCCATCTATTTGCCATGAAGTGATGGGACTGGATGCCATGATCTTAGTTTTCTGAATGTTGAGCTTTAAGCCAACTTTTTCACTCTCCTCTTTCACTTCATCAAGAGGCTCTTTAATTCATCTTTGCTTTTGCCATACGTTTGGTATCATCTGCATATCTGAGGTTATTGATATTTCTCCTGGAAAACTTGATTCCAGCTTGTGCTTTATCCAGTTGAGCATTTCTCATGATGTACTCTGCATATGAGTTAAATATACAGCCTTGACTTAACTCCTTTCCCAATTTGGAACCAGTCTGTTGTTCCATGTCTGGTTCTAACTGTTGCTTCTTGACTTGCATACAGATTTCTCAGGAGGCAGGTCAGGTGGTCTGGTATTCCCATCTCTTTCAGAATTTTCCACAGTTTGTTGTGATCCACACAGTCAAAGCTTTGGCATAATCAATAAAACAGAAGTAGATGTTTTTCTGGAACTCTCTTGCTTATTTGATAATCCAACAGATGTTGGCAATTTGATCTCTGGTTCCACTGCCTTTTCTAAATCCAGCATGAACATCTGCAAGCTCTCGGTTCACATACTGTTGGAACCTGGCTTGGAGAATTTTGAGCATTACTTTGGTAGCGTGTGAGATAAGTGCAATTGTGCAGTAGTTTGAAAATTCTTTGGCATTGCCTTTCTTTGGGATTGGAATGAAAACTGACCTTTTCCAGTCCTGTGGCCACTGCTGAGTTTTCCAAATTTGCTGGCATATTGAGTGCAGCACTTTCACAGCATCGTCTTTTAGGATTTGAAATAGCTCAACTGGAATTCTATCACCTCACTAGCTTTGTTTGTAGTGATGCTTCCTAAGGCCCACTTGACTTTGCATTCTAGAATGTCTGGCTCTAGGTGAGTGATCACACCATCGTGGTTCTCTGGGTCATGAAGATCTCTTTTGTACAGTTCTTCTGAGTATTCTTGCCACTTCTTAATGTCTTCTGCTTCTGTTAGGTCCATACCATTTCTGTCGTTTATTGAGCCCATCTTTGCATGAAATGTTCCCTTGGTATCTCTAATTTTCTTGAAGAGATCTCTAGTCTTCCCCCATTCTGTTGTTTTCCTCTATTTCTTTGCATTGATCACTGAGGAAGGCTTTCTTATCTCCCCTTGCTATTCTTTGGAACTCTGCATTCAGATGGGTATATCTTTCCTTTTCTCCTTTGCCTTTCTCTTCTCTTCTTTTCTCAGCTGTTTGTAAGGCCTCCTCAGACAAGCATTTTGCCTTTTTGCATTTCTTTTTCTTGGGGATAGTCTTGATCACTGCCTCCTGTACAATGTCACGAACATCCATCCATAGTTCTTCAGGGACTCCGTCTATCGGATCTAACCCCTCGAATCTATTTGTTACTTCCACTGTATGATGATAAGGGATTTGATTTAGGTCATACCTGAATGGTCTAGTTGTTTTCCCTACTTTCTTCAATTTAAGTCTGAATTTGGCAATAAGGAGTTCATAATCTGAGCCACAGTCAGCTCCTGGTCTTGTTTTTGCTGACTGTGTAGAGTTTCTCAGCTTCTCCATCTTTGGCTGCAAAGAATATAATCAATCTGATTTCGGTATTGACCATCTGGTAATGTCCATATATAGAGTCTTCTCTTGTGTTGTTGAAAGAGGGTGTTTGCTATAACCAGTGTGTTTTCTTGGCAAAACTCTGTTAGCCCTTGACCTGCTTTTTTTGTACTCCAAGGCCAAATTTGCCTGTTACTGTAGGGTATCTCTTGATTTCCTACTTTTACATTCCAGTCCCCTATGATGAAAAAGGATATCTTTTTTAATGTTAGTTCTAGAAGGTCTTGTAGGTCTTCATAGAACCGTTCAGCTTCTTCAGCATTATTGGTTGGGGCATAGACTTGGATTGCCATGATATTGAATGGTTTGCCTTGGAAACGAACAGAGATCATTCTGTCATTTTTGAGATTGCATCCAAGTACTGCAATTCAGATTCCTTTGTTGACTATGGGAGCTACGCCATTTCTTCTAAGGGATTCTTGCCATAGTAGTAGATATAAGGGTCGTCTGAGTTAAATTCACCCATTCCAGTCCATTTTAGTTCACTGATCCCTAAAATGTTGATGTTTACTCTTGCCATCTCTTGTTTGACCAGTTCCAATTTGCCTTGATTCATGGACCTAACATTCCAGGCTTCTATGCAATATTGCTCTTTACAGCATCACAGTTTTACTTCCATCACCATCCACATTCACAACTGGGCTTTGTTTTTGCTTTGGCTCAGTCTCTTCATTCTTTCTAGAGTTATTTCTCCACTAATCCCCAGTAGAATATGGGGCACCTACTGACCTGGGGAGTTCACCTTTCAGTGTCCTAACTTTTTTCCTTTCAATACTGTTCATGGGGTTCTCAAGGCAAGAATACTGAAGTGGTTTGCTATTCTCTTCTCCAGTGGACCATGTTTTCTCAGAACTCTCCACCATGACCCGTCTGTCTTGGGTGGCTCTACATGGCATGGCTCATAGTTTCATTGAGTTAGACAAGGCTTCCCTCATAACTCAGTTGGTAAAACAAAAACAACAAACAAGACTACTACTACTTTTCAGAGGACTATAAAATACTATGACTTTTAGAATAAGAAATAACTTTAGATATCAACACCTACCCAATTTTTCAGTTAAGAGAACTAGGGCCCAGAGTGATAAACCTGCCCAGCATCATAAGACTAGTTAGGGACAGAGATAGAATAACACTTAGCTACATTTTCCTGAGTCTAGACTTTTTTCTTTCATACCTCAGTACTTCCAAGTATGTACAACTTTATTTCAAGTTGCTTTCAAACACTTAATCCATCATGCTTTGTGATATGTATGGAGGAAGGGATGACTATCTTCTACTTGTCTGACTTGTGAGAGTAGTATTTCCATTTTCCTCATATACATGATGCTGAATAAACCTCACTGTATTTTGCATCACTGTCATCTCCTCAAAGCCTTAAGCCACAGGTAAGAAGTTTATTCAAGAAATTAATACAAGACTAGCTGGATCATTGGTTTTGCAACCCTGGATCTTCTTAAGGCCAGGAACTCAGTAACCTTCGACCACTCACCCACATGACAACACTCTGGGCTCAGTCATCACCCAGAGCTCCTTAGGAACCTCTGGCCATCCCCCATCACATCCTTATCCTGCCCTCCCTGCTCTTCCAGCTCATGGGTCCCACAAGTCCCTTGTTCTCTGTCTTTTCCCACCCATCAGGCTGCTCCAGTCTGAACTTTTCTCATCTCTCATAGATGCCAGCCCCCTTGTGCTGCAGTTCTTCCACTGCACTTGTCCCACAAAGCCCCAAAGCAGATCAGCAGCACTGCATCCTGCCTGGGCTGCACTTTGGACCCTGGCTGCTAAGGCCACTGTGGCACTGTGGTCTTCAGTGTCGCTCTGCCCGTCAGTTCTTTGATTTGTCCACTGTGAGCCCAGTCACTGCCTCTAAGTCTGAGGCTCAGCCTTCAGGAGCCTTTCTTCTCCTTCTCTAACACTGCATCTGGTCCCCTACTCTACCAAAAAAACCCGAGGCAGTCAGGAAGATCCCTTGCTGCTTCCTGCCTGCTTCACCCTAAACATGCTCACATCCACACTCATCCTTTTTCACTTTGCCCTGGTTTGTACAACTAAGGTCTCCCTCCTTGTTCAGAGTCAGTCTCTCTCCTGAACCACATTCTGTTTTTCTACCTCTCTCTATGACTCCCCCATCCTGTTCCTCTCTCAGGGCTACTTCTGTGTTCTTACAGGAGAGTTTCTCCAGTCCTGAGAGACCCATCTCTCAGCCAGATGGTCCTCTAGCTTCTGTCGAATCTCTCTCCGCCAACCCCATGCCTTCTCACCCAAATGTCTCAAAAATGTGGCCTACATTTATTTTTCCTTCTTCCTCATTGCTTATTCCTCAGACCACAGCAATCTGCCTTCTGCCTCCTCCCTCAGCTGAAAGGAATCTCCCAAGGCCATGAATGACTTCCTGTCTGCCAAATGGATACTTGCCCCTCCTTACTCCAACAAACCCTCTGCTTGGGTTGCATTGATGATTACGCACTTCTTCTCAAAGCTCCCTTGACATATGTGATTATACACTATCATGATTCTCTTCCTGACTTCCATTCATTCTTTCAGAAAAGGATTTCTTTGATTCCTGTTATGTGCCAGGGTACTGCAGGGATCTAGAGGTTAGGAAAACAGACACAAGGTCTGTCCTCGTGGAGCATACTATCTAGTGGGAGAGACAATGTAAACAAGCAAACAAACACACATATAGTCGATTCTCATGATTTACAATCATTATGTTCTATAAAGCCTCTGCAAAAACTGAATTAGCAAATATTATTAGTCATTGTTCTTAGGAGAAATTCAGGATCAGGTTCCTGCAAGCAAGCCTCTGATAACATTTTCACTAACTGATCAACACAGAGTCTTGGTCTATGTGTGTTTCTCCTTAAAAACCTTACTCAATATATATCTTACAAATAATAAACTATATGCAGTATTTCTTTAGAATAAAATACTAGCTGAGAGGAATTTAAGGTTTTCCTCTTCTTGGCTCATATATACCTCCTGAGTCAGGGTCTCTGTTCATTAAAAGAATTTTCTGAGCTGCTGTCTCATTTTACTCCAGCATTCAGGACCAATGGCCCAACACTGATGCTTTTATTAATTTCCTAGATATGTTTTTTTCTTTCTTTCTCTCCACCTCTCCCTCTGACACACACACACACACACACACACTTAGCATCTTTCAACTCAGGTCAAATTATCAGATCTTATGTCTCATTATTATCCTATAAATCATCTTGACATATTTATTTCTGCTTCTCCAACTATAATTTATAGGGTACTCTGATTAAATTTGAACCTGACATATCAGATTTTCCTGAGAGCCAGGATGAAATCGCATCAGCCAGAGGTAGCGATGAAGATTACTGTGGAGTCAGTGAGAGGTTGAAGTGCAGAAACAAGGGTGAGCTCCAGACTCAGACAGACCTGGGATAAGTTTCTTTTTTTTTTTGGCCGACCAGGGTTTGAACCTGGGCCCTGGCAGTATGAGCACAAAGTCCTGAGCACTCTACTGCCAGAGAATTCCCAGACCTAGGATAAGTTATGACTCTCATTTGCTCACTGAGACCCCAGCTCTGGTACTCAACTTCTCTAAGCCTTAATTTGCTCCCCCATAAAACGGGAGTAAAAGTACCTCTGAAGGATGCTGTGAGGACTAAGTATGTGTTCCATGTAAATTGCCTGGCACATCATTAAGGCCCAACTGATGCCTTTCTCCCGCTTTAAACCTGTTCAGTTTTCAACAGCATCGTGGTGTCCACTCGACCCATAGTGATGTTCTGGGCTCACTGAGTACAAGCTGGTATTAAAAGCATCTGACAGTGCTGCAGAGGAGGAATCTTCATGGCTTGAATACAGAGTCAAAGACTTAGAAGAGCAAGCAAGATCTTGGAAAAGCAAGGGACGGGGACAAGTATGACAAGACCATTTTTAGCATCTTAGAAAGGGGAAGAGGGGGTGATGATAAGACAGTGATGGAGAAAAAAAGGGCTGGGAGGAAAAAGAGGAGTAGGCCTAGTGAGGCCATCAACCAAAGTGGAGAAAGGAAATGGACTGTCACCACCCGGGCCATCATCCCTCTGCACCCAGGAGGAGCCACGTGCCCCCCACCACCCCCAGATTCAGCTCATAAGGAGTTAATACTACAGGGAAAGACCTAGACAGTCATGGGTCCCTGGGCCCCAAGTGGAGAGGAAAGCCTGCTATGAGGTGTATAATCATGGCTGGACTGTTGAACCTGAGGGTGCAGAGAGAACTGGGGCAGACGAGAGCATCCGGAGCAGTGGAGCCTCCACCTATCAAGCCTGGCTGGACTGAAAGTCCAAATTCCAACTGATTTGAATGTAAGGACCCATGTATAAGTCAGAATGACGTGCCTCCTCCACGGGAGCACTTGTACTTATCCTTGCACGGCATACAAATACTGCTTAGTGCACACGTAGGCCCTGAGGGCCCCTTGCAGTGAGGTCTGCACTCTGCAGGGATCCCAGCCTAGGGATTTAGAAACCCTGGTTCAGCATAAGGTGCCACTCCAAGAGAGAGAAGGGCAACCCCACACACCTCTCATAGCCCTCTCTTCAGTTTTAGAAGAGGGAGAGCTGGGGTCAGCATGTCAACTTTTCTAAGGGAAAAACCGTCACCTCTCTCTTCCTCTGTGTCCACAATGGCAGAACCTGACCCACGTAATTACATTCTTGCCTCACTTGGTTTCACCTCATTCATCCCCCTCCCCATTTCCCCTGGTGCCAAATTCCTCCTCCTGATGAGTCAGGGATTAAACATGCTTGGCATCCTTGCTGAGTAAATAGTATTTGCCCGCAGTGATACTGGTCAGTGACAAACTGCCTTTGCTCTGGATAAGGAAGTGTGAGCACGAACACTGACTGCTCAGGACCAACATGGCCAGGACAAGGAGCAGGGCTCTGGTCCTGTGTGGACATTGAACTCATGTCCTTGGCCTTGCTTATATTCTGCTCTGACTAGCTAGGCGGCTTGCACAGAAGGGAGGGTGAAAACAAAGAAGGCAAGAAGAGAGAGAGGCGGAGAGGGGAAGCGGACATGCTGATTTGGTGAATCTTCCACCACTTGATCACACCTGTGCTGTTGGGTGATCGCCCCATTAGAGCTTCCCAGGTGGCACTAGTGGTAAAGAATCTGCCTGCCAATGCAGGAGACTGCCAGTGCAAGAGATGTGGTTCAATCCCTGGGTCAGGAAGATCCCATGGAGGAGAACATGGTAACCCACTCCAGTATTCTTGCCTGGAGAATCCCATGGACAAAGGAGCCTGGCGGGCTACAGTCCATGGGGTCTCAAAGAGTCGGACACCAAGAAGTATATACACACAGAGAGAAATCAAGTCACTTGCTAAGTTTGCAAGCAGCAGAAAAGCTAGAGTTTGAACTCTCATTTTCTTGGTGAGAACCTGTCATTACTGGGGCCTCTGGGAGACCTGCCTCAGATATAATGCAGTTGCAAGGGGCATCAGAGAGAATCAGCCTTTTCCGCCTCAACTTGGCGTCAGGCTTCCTCGGAGATGGGGTCTGTAGTGTTTCAGGGGAATCATTGTGCCTTAGGCAGCAGGAGAAGAGGCGTGTCCCCTGGAGAAGTGGACACGACAGTGCCCCACTACCCCTGTGACTCTCCCTGGGGTGGGGGTAGGGGTGGGAGGGCAGATATGGGAGGTTCTGCCAACCCTGGTTCCTGTCTTAACTCAGAAGACTGCAGGGTCCTCTCTGCCATGCAGGCTTTGTTCTCTCCTTTCCACAGCTTCAGAAACTTCTTTGAATATTTTTTGAGACTCAAAAACTCTCATGGGTCAGTCACTCCCAAAGATTCCATTCACATTTGAGCCCAACATTTTGCACACAGGGTGACCAAGTTTCAGAGAAGTCAAAGAACTTCCTCAAGGTCACACAGCCCATGAGTGACAGAACCAGGGCGACAACCAAGGCACCTGACTATCGTGTAGTCATCTAACAGATACTCCTTGAGTGCTGAGTATCCACTAGGCAGCACTCCGGGCCCAGGTACTGGATGTTATATTAGAAACATACCATGCTGCTCTTGCTAGTGCTCCCTTGCTCCCCTCTTCTGGGTGTTTTCTATTCCCAGCCCCAGCGTCTAACCCCACGACCACCAGGGCCACTCACCGTGGCATTCCTAGAGACTTAGCCACGGTGCCTTTGTGTGCTGCCTGGAATGCACGTTACGGGACTTGCTGATTTATAGCCTCGTTGCCTTTCAAAGAATTCCCTGGCCTGCACTAAGTCAACAGATATGAGAAAAGGCTTGTTAAAATTCTGTCACGGGAGCCAGTTGTTCCTTGTGTTAGCAGGATGCTTTCTTTAACCCCGGCCCCTCGGGCCTGTAACAGCACACCCTGGTTTTACAATGAACTGCTCAGGATCCGCGTGTCAACATGGGAACTCCCTGCAGTATAAATTTATTGGATGCCTACCCAGACTTGCCACTCCTTCCAATAGCCCTGTGTCTTTCTTCTCCCATTTGCTACTTTTTTTTTTTTTTCTTTTACAATGCTGTACTGTCTGAAAGGTTTCCATGATTGTGGTGGCTTGTTTTCTATTTTTACACTCTAGTCATTCTGCTTGCCCACTGAGAATGGTGGCCACATCCTACCTGTGCATGTGAGCTTTCTAGAAAGGAACTCTTCATTCATTCATCCACCCATCCAGTCAATAATTCTGACCCTGTTCTGGGAGATAAGGATGCAGCCATTGACAAAGATCCTGTTTTTGTGGCTGTTGCCAAGATGCTCCACCCAGATTCCCCATCAGGAGCACACTGCTCATTCCCCAGCTGCCTGGAGTGCTGCAGGAAGGTGACCCACAGCTGAGGCTTCCTAGGACTTGCCCTCTGCCTAAGGGGGTTGTGTCACCCACCATCATGCCCATCCCTGGTGCAGCCTACATCCCATGACTGGTTGCTATGTGGATTCAAAGGCCCAGCCCCTTTTGTCTCTATTTGGGACTCTCCTGAAGCATTGCCCTAGCTTCAGGGCTTCCCCCTCAGCCCCCAGCGTTAGCTGAGACCTAGGTTACAAAGGCAGCCCCACTCTCCTCCCAGTCCTGTGTCCTCAGTCCCCAGTGGTCCCTGTTCCTGAGAGCAATGACCCTGCACACAGTCTCATCTCAGAGCTTTTTCCCAGTAAATTCGTCCTACAACACCTGCCGTTATGACGTTTATATGATGGAGGACAGAGATAGCAAATAAACACAATTAATAGCAGCACACTATGTGAAAAGTGACATTGCTATGGGGAAAAAGTGGAGTAGGGTCAGGGGGTCAGGGATATAGAATGGAGAGATCATTATTTTTCATTTTTGGTAGAGTGATCAGAGTAGCCTTTCTGAGAATGTGATGTTTGAACAAAGACTTAAAAGTAGCAAGCTACATGATCAAAAGCTTCTGGATCCAAAAGAACAGCAGAACCAACAGCATATCTGTCTGTATACCTATACATATTGAGGTATGTATACACACACACACACACAAAGAGATTTGTTTCAAAGACATGGCTTACTTTGGATTTGTTTGCTGCTTACTCTTGATTAGATTCAGGTCTGATTATCCAGTTTTAGCAGGGTGATCACAGATGTGACACTCATCTTCTCACTGCATCCCGTAATATGACACATGCTGTTGGTCTATTCCGTCACCAGTTGATGTCAACTTAGAGCTCTTGAGTAGTATGGTATCTGCCGGGGCTCTCTACTCTAGAGTTACTCTTTTTCCCTCTCCAGTTAATCAGTGTTTTGTGGAAAGTTATTTTGAGACCACGTAAATGTGCCATTCTTCATTTGACTTTCACCCACTACTTTTAGTACCTATTCATACGTTTTGCCTAAAATAATTTCACTATCTGTCTCAAATTATGCTTTTCTAGTTCCATTAATTCCTTCCACATTTGTTAGCTAGAATTGTACTATAGGGAGGAATATTCTCTTCCCATTGTGTGTTCACTTACTTATTTACATTAGGATAAATTAATGGATGTCTATTGTAGTCAGTAGGCTATAATTTGATATTATGATTTCTTTGACACTCAACTCATCCAGTCTGGACCAGATGCATCCCTCTGAGCTATCTTCTGTGTCCTTTGGACATGTATCCCTCACTGTTTGATTACTTGCTTATCATCAAGAATAATGAGATATACTAAACTTGCCTTATATTTTTCCTATTTCATCCTTGGAATCAACCATTCTCCAGAGAACCCTGTGTCCTTTTATTGGAGAATGGTGTCCAGAAACCAAGGTCTGGGCTCTAGGCAGGCTCATCATTACTGGGATTTTAGTATTTCCAAGCTCAATCAGGGACAGAGCTAGGAACTATATGGGCTTCTCTGTGGCTCAGCTGGTAAAGAATTTGCCTGTAATGCGGGAAACTAGGGTTCAGTCCCTGGGTTGGGAAGATCTGGAGAAGGGAAAGGCTGCCCACTGCAGTATTCTGGCCTGGAGAATTCCATGGACTGTATAGTCCATGGGTTGCAAAGAGTGAGACACAACTGAGTGACTTTCACTTTCACTAGGAAATATTTATATTTATGTATATGCATGCTTATTAAGATATAGATGTGCATACATACACAGAAATGTACATCAGTATTTATTTTTGCATCTGACTCCCCATACTGAGAACTCTAAAGTGAAAGTGTTAGTCACTCAGTCGTGTCCAACTCTTTTTGATCCCATGGACTGTAGCCCCCCAGGCTCCTCTGTCCATGGAATTCTCCAGGCAAGAATACTGGAGTAGGTAGCCATTTCCTTCTCCAGGGGATCTTCCCAACCCAGGGATTGAACCCGGGTCTCCCGCATTGCAGGTGGACTCTTTGAGTCACCAGGGAAACTTCCAACCCTAATCCTACACCACACGGCTCTTTTCCAGCTTTGTCTCTATATTCATATTCCCTTCTGTTAGTGAGAAGCCTGGCTACCTAGCTCTAGTTACCCCATTATATTGACTTGTCTCCTCAATCCTCCTTGTTCCCTGCTTTTTTTTCTTTATGGACATATAGTTGATTTAAAATGTTAGTTTCTGGTGTAAAGCAAAGTGATTCAGACACATATACATTGGGATCCTAGGGGGCACTAGTGGTAAAGAACTTGCCTGTCAATGCAGGAGACATAAGGGACACAGGTTAGATCCCTGGGTCAGGAAGAGACCCTAGAGGAGGGCATGACGACCCACTCCAGTATTCCTGCCTGGAGAATCCTGTGGACAGAAAAACCTGGCAGGCTACAGCCTACAGGGTCACAAAGAGTCACACATGACTAAGCGACTTGGTGCAAGCACACACACACACACACACATATGTATGTATGTATGTATCTATGTGTGTGTGTGTATATATACACACAAATATATATATATATATATATACACACACACACACACACGCCCTACCCTGGTTCAAACGGTGAAGAATCCTCCTGCAGTGTGGGAGACCTGGGTTCCATCCCTGGGTTGGGAAGAGCCCCTGGAGAAGGGAATGGCTACCCACTCCAGTGTTCTTGCCTGGAGAATTCCATGGACAGAGGAGCCTGGTGGGCTATGGTCTACGGGATCACAGAGTTGGACATGACTGTGCGACTTTCACTTTCATATATATGTATATATGTACTATATGATATCTAAAAATATATATGTGGAATCTCAAAAATAATACATATAAGCAGGAATAGACTCACAGACATAGAAAATAAACATGGTTACCAAAAGGGAGAGGGAGGAGCAAGAGGGACAAACTAGACTAGAGTCCTTGCTTCAGAGTATCCACAGGCTTCACTTTGAAAGAGCTGACTGCCCTTTATCCCAAACCAGCAGAGAGGTTCTTGTTGGAAGCAAGTGGGATGGGAAGAGAGCAAATATAAGAAGATACAAAATCAGCAGATTTCTTGAAGTCAAAGCCAACCTTTACGGTAAAGCACCTAAGATCAGCCGCCTCCTGCTTTCACGGTGCTGCTCTTCCCGGAGAGAAGTTTGAACTCTAGGGGAGTTTCAGCAGGATTTGTAGGTCTTGGGGTTAAAGGTGCCCAACTGTACACCCAGTCTGAGCTCTAAGACATAGAGCACCTCTGTCCCCTGCTGGCTGCTAGGTGTGTTGCATCTCCGGGCTGGTCAAGGCCCCTTTAGAGCACTGCCCAGTTCCTATCTGCAAAGGATTCCTCCTCGTGGGTGCCTTGCTAATTCTGTTTTTGTTCTATGGTCAGCATTTGCTACCTGGTGCCATCTGTTTCTTAATGGCATTCCTTACATTTTTAAACCTCTTCATCTCCTTCTACTCTGGCATGATAGGTATTTCTACTGACTTTATATTGTATATGGATTTCATTTCACTTGATCAGAAAATGAACCAAGAGAAGATTTGAGGTTACCTGTGTGGCTGGTTTTGATTTCTCTCCTTCTGGTCCTTTGGATGACAGACACCAGGTCTTGCTCCTTTGTTTATTAGAAGCCTTTCAGTGACCTATTCTCTGTATGCACCTGAGCACATGCTTTCTTGTGGTCCCTCTGACAGAGCAAAAGAACCAGCCACAGCAACAAAGCAGCAGAGGCCAAGCCCTAACTTTCTGTAAGAAAGTCAGGCCAGTCAACAAAATCCCAGGACAGCGGGCCACAAAGCCCAGTCCATAATCAGGATGTTCCACCTACTGAGCACGCTCAGGTGTCTGATCCCATCCCTTCACTTTGGTATTTCTATGGTACCTCTCACCCTGGTACCTTGGTAACCGGACTCATGGATTAGACTGGGCAAGCTGGGGAAGAGCAAAGTGCTTATAGGTGAGGAGCGGGCCTTCCAGTGCATTTACCTGCACAGACTGAGCAATCGCCACTGATTTCTGACCTTGCCAGGCACTGAACAAACTACAGTTGTGCACCACAGGTATTCTTCAAAGGAGATATTTTTCAGTGCTCTGTAGTAAATTAATTTTTGTTTTGGGATTGAGACCTGAATCTAATCGTTAATCCTCTTCATGGAGGGAAACTTGTGTTGCTATTGCTAGCTTAGTTTTCTCTCCCCATTTTATATCGTAACTCAAGGACAATTGCCCCCACCAAACAGGAACAATCTTGTCTATGTATTACATTCAAAAACAAAATCCAGGGTTTCTTAGTTCAAAAAACTGCTTTCTGCTCTTATTTCTCACAGCCAGCAGAGGGACCCCAGGGTAAGGCTCAGAGCCAGTGTGAGATCAGGCTACTTGGTTGTGGAGAAAGATTCCTAACTCTCTGGAGAAGTGACATTTCACCCTAGGGTTTCCCAGCACAGATAAAACAGGCTTGAGAAATAGAGCTGAGTCTCCTGGGACCCAGGTACACTCATCTCTATTTGGGACTGAGAAGAGCTTTGCAACCACATCCACTCTGGCCAGGGAAAGAGAAAGTAGTTTAGTGCTGCTTTGGAGAATCATGAAAACTAGAAGAGAAAAGCAGCCATATCCTGGACCTAGGCCATATTCATTGCTCACGTCACTTTCCCCACACAGAGCTGGTGTGGGGAAAGAAGACATGCGACTCAATCTCATGATGCTCTCTTGGTAAACTGTGCAAATATCCTATTCCTCATCAGTATCATTTTGTTGTGTGCTTAGTCATGTCCGACTCTTTTCAACCCCATGGACTGTAGCCTGCCAGACTCTTCTGTCCATGGGGATTCTCCAAGCAAAAATACTGGAGTGGGTTGCCATGCCCTCCTCCAGGGGATCTTCCTGACCCAGGGATTGAACCCAGGTCTCCCACATTGCAGGTGGATTCTTCACTGTCTGGGCCACCAGGGAAGCCCAAGACTACTGGAGTGTGTAGTCTATCCCTTTTCCAGGGGATCTTCCCTACCCAGGATTCGAACAAGGTCTCCTGCATTGCAGGCAAATTCTTTACCAGCTGAACTACCAGGGAAACCCAATACTGGAGTGGGTTGCCACACCCTCCTCCAAGGGATCTTCCCAACCCAGGGATCAAACTCAGGTCTCCCGCACTGCGGATGGATTCTTTACCAGCTGAGCTTCCACTTGTCATATTTTTCTCCTTTTTTCGCTTCTTCCCTATCCTACAGATAATGTGAAATTGTGTAGAAAGTAATCTTTTGACTCAAATAAAATATATATTTCAGTCATACAGACTACTCTGTGTGAATTTTGAATGGCCAGTGTCTAGTCAGAAATAATAATAATAATATAATTTATTGTATTATTATAATAAATGTATATTATAATTTATTATACTATTATTATACTGTGAAAACTCTGTAGAGATTTTTGGCATGCAGCAATGGCATCTTCAACCAGTCTCTATGTAGCTTTGCTAAAAGTTAACTTGAGGATTACTTTTACTTCTTAATATGAAGTAAGATTGATTGAGCGATAAAAGTTGTGGCACACTTCTCTTGTTCGGAGAAAGCACAAGGCAACACCAGGGCCACAGATAAACATAAAAGATGGTCCCTGAATACAAGAAGCTGACTGTATTCCTAGGTGGAGGAGGAGACATAATCCGAAAAAAGCAATAAAGAAATATCACGTAAACTAGTGATAATACTGACAATCATAATAATCACTGTGTATGGAGTGCTTACTCTGTTCCAGGTATTGTGCTGAACACTTAATATACATTATTTTGTTAAATCTTCAAAACAGCTTTATGGACTATTACTATTCTCATCAGGATATGATTCCAGAATGAATACATCCGAAGACCATGTCTTTACATATTTGGTGATCTGTACTGCCTCATAAGAGCAGTGGGAATTCTAAGCGGGGAGATCAATGTGGCTAGAGAAAGCCTTCTTGGAAGAGAGATTCGTGGAGAGTGAGTGTGGTTGGAGGGGATGGGGAGGGAAGAAGGAAAGGGAATGACGTCACACAGGCAGAGATGTGAATGGGCCCAAAGCACGCTGGGTTCCCGGAGTCAGCCTGCTGCAGATGCGGTGTGCACGGACATGAGTGCGTGGGACCTGGTGGTCACAGGAGACAGCACACTGAAGCTAGGTTATGGGAGGACCTCCTCGAATAACGCCTTTAGAAACCTGGGTTGAAGAAGGTAGAGTTGGAGCCAGGACAGACAATAAGTAGATCACTTCAGTGAATCTCCATGTTAGATGACGAAGATGAGTACTTGAGCTGCAGGTGGGAAATGACAACCAGAGGTGAAATGTTCCCAGTGACATCTGCCTAAATTCCGGCTCCAAGCACTTCATGTTCTAATCCCTATGAGAAAGTATCAACCACTCATATATTTTGCAACTTTGGTCTGGTCACCTAAAAATAATAACCGTCTCTGACAGACACTTAAGAAGTCTTTTTCATATACTTTTTATTCTCACAACAAAACCTTAGGAATTATCGTCATCACCATCATCATTATCATCAGTGTGTTACCAAAGAGGAAACTGAAACTCAGAAAGCAAGAACTTACTAAGAGCCTCTCAAATACGAAATGACCAAGTCAAAAGATCAAACCCAGATCATCCTCCTCCAAGTCATTCCCTGATGTACTCTACAAACACCCAGCACTCTGCCTGATGTTGTGTTCCCAAAGATAAGTAACTCATACCCTCTGCTTTAGGAAGCTCATGGCAATTAAGCAAGTAAAACCATAGAATTGAGAACTGTAGCTGCCAATTATCTATCTTAAGCATCTTAACATTTCTAACTGGGATGGATTTGTGTCAAATACATGAGAGCACCTTTCAAAAGTAAAAAGGTTAATTCAAATGCAGTTTACTTCATCCCTTACTTCATGCATGAGAGCCGATGCATGTAGAAAGCTTCTCTTTCTATAGACTAAAAAGTAATGAGTCTGATTTCTATAGTTTTCCAAGAAAATTTTTCTCACGACTCTTGTTGCTTCCTCACAAGTGAAGAAGGGAAGCACCGAATGATACCAACCTGCCACCTGCTGGAGCAGAGGAGAACTAACCCAGCATTCCAGGGAAAGCTGGTGACCAGTGTGGACCAACTAACAGCGGACTATTCTCTCCTGCAGATCTTAGAGCTGAGTTGACACGCTGCAACAGCTCCTGCCGCTCCTCTTTTCAATAGATTAAACTTGGTGAAACAGAACACCAGGAAGCTTTCAGGAAAGGAAGTTACAAGAGATTTGCAAAGAGTGGAGTCAGACAGACCTAAGCACAAATCTAATCTGGCCGCTTATTAATTGTGTCACTTTGAACATTATTCAGCCTCTCTAAACCTCATTTTCACTGTCTGTATATGAGATTGTGTGTGTGTGTGTGTGTGTATGTGTGTTGTGTGCTCAGTCATGACCAACTCTGCAACCCCATGGAATGTAGGCTCCTCTGTCCATGGGATTTCCCAGACAAGAATACTGGAGTGGACTGCCATTTCCTTCTCTAGGGGATCTTCCTGACCCTGGGATTGAACCTGTGTCTCCTGCATTAGCAGGCAGGTTCTTTACCACTACGCTACCTGGAAAGAAACTAAATGAGATTACTGGCAATCAAATACAAGTTGACTGAGCAAATGAATCAAGAACATGCATGACTATATTTTTGTTGCTAAGATTAGAAAAAAATATATGTACAGTATCTATAATATAATATGACACCAAATCAATAAAATGATAGCCATGAGGTATTATCAATACTATAGAGATTCATCAAGGAAGAGAGAAACTGTTTTAACCAGTTGCCTTTGTACACTTTTGATAGGACTTGCCATCCTAATGGCATGTGTGTCTGTGAGATAGAGACTTTAAAAACAGGTCTTGGGGGAATTTTTGGAGAAATAATCCATGGATTATTGTATTTATTCCTTATAACAACCTATAACTGAGATACCATTATACCCCACATTGCAGATAAAGAAAATGAGGTTCAGCAAAATTAAGCGTAGCAGACACCAGTGGTCATTTACCCAGTAACCTCCTTTCTTGTTGGCAGCATTTAAATTTAGTTCAGTTGTGTGTCTCTTCCGAGGTGTCTGTGGATTGTACGCAGATTCGGGAGGAATCTCAGAACTAGAAACAAAGGATCTAGTTATGTTCAATAATTCATGAGATAAGGTCTGCTGGGGGGCTTCTGGGAAAAGATTACTAGCTAATAAAAAGAGATACATAAGAGGATAGTTTTCTTTTTCTTCCATTGGATGTTGTGTCCGACTGTGACTCAGAGAACCAAGAAAAGTAGCTTAAGACAATACTGATATATGAAGATGGCAGCGTAGAAAGAAAGTGTCTATCTGAGTTCTTCATGATGTCATCAAGACATTGAATTAACCAACTCTGTGGCTTAGTGATAAAGAATATGCCTGCCAATAAAGGAGACACGGGTTTGGTCCCTGGGTCAGAAAAATCCCCTGAAGAAGGGAATGACAACCCACTCCAGTATTCTTGCCTGGATAATTCCATGGACAGAGGAGCCTTGTGGGCTGAAGTTCATGGGGTCAAAAAGAATCAGATGTGACTGAGTGACTTAGCATTCACCCTAACCTCAGATCTTGGATGAGTTTATGAAAAATGAATTTGAGGTAATTTTTGTTTAATTCTCTCACACACAAAAAATCATTCTGTATTACACAGCTATACTGGAATATCTGGCATCATACTAACCCTGACTTCAAACGCAATTTTAAATGTGAGACAAAGTACATAAAGCAATTGCCTGAAGGCAGGAGACAGCAAACAAACACAGCAAGGAAAGCTCATGTTTATCTGACATATTTTCCTCATGTTATCTGAACTATTTTCCTAAAGACATTTACAAATTTAAAAATGGGGATATAGAAAACAACAGACTGGGTGAAAAGGCAGAGAAGTCAGAGTTTGGAGCAGTTTAGAGTTTGCTATTGGCGAGTGAAGTCCTAGGGAAAAAAAGAGAGGGAACCTAATATTCTGCATACGCAGTTCCCTAAAGTTATGGGTTCCTAAACTGAGCTTTCACAACCTGAGACTGAGAGAGAGAGAGAGAGAGAGAGAGAGAAGAAAGCACCTGCGTAGCTAAAGAGCTGATCAGAGATTTCTACCAGGGAGGCTAAGGTTGTAATTAAAGCCTTGCTAAAGGGGGAGTGTCTTGGTAAATATCCCAGGCTTTAAACTGAAATCTCAGAAGGGTCATTCCCTAAGAGTAAGAACCATTCCTTAAGAATAAAAATTGGACTTCACTGGAGGGCCAGTGGTTAAGAATCTGCCTGCCAATGCAGGCAGACATGGGTTGGATCCCTGGTCTGGGAAGATTCCACATGTCGTGGGTCAACTAAAGCCCACGTGTCACAAGTACTGAGCCCTCTGCTCTACAACTACAGAAGCTGGCACATCACAGAGCCCACGCTCTATGACAAAGAGAGGCCACCGCAATAAGAAGCCCGTGCTCTGCGACTAGAGAGTAGCCCCTATTTGCCACATCTAGAGATGGCCCGAGCACAGCAATGAAGACCCAGTGCAGCCAAACAAAAATAATTAAATAATTTTTTTAAAAAGAATAAAAACCAATCCATAAAAAAACAAAGTAAAAAGTTAAAATAGATAAGCCCAAGAAGCATTCAGTTCAGTTCAAAACCCATAAAACTAAATTTTTACGACACTTGACTATTTGCCTGCAAGACGAAAACAACCTTGGAAGAAAATATCATCCAAAGTCCCTGTAATTTTTCATTTGGGACATCTGGCATTTAACCAAAAATTACAATGCCTACAAAATATAATAAAAAAAATTTAAAGGTTGAATTACTGAAATCCAAATGAAAAATATATTTAATGGAAAAAGATTTATAGGCAAGTTATATATTAACATTAACTGACAGGGGGTTTAAAATAACCATGATTAATATGTTCAAGAAAATGTAGGAAATGGTAGTCAAAATAGAAGAAAAGTTGAAGAATTTCAACAGAAAAATAACTCTATTTTAAAAAGAAGCAAGCAACTAGATAGTAAAATTTTGAAAGCACCAAAAGCATCAATTATGTAGAATAAATCAAATGAAAAATGACCAGGAACTCACACTGAAAACTACAGAAAGTTGCCTACGAAAATAAAAGAAGACCTAAATAAATGAAAAAAATATATATCATGAACATGGAATTCAAAGACGTAAGATTGTTGTTATCAGCACTCTTCAAATTCATCTATAAATTCAAAGCACTCCTAATAAAAATCTCAGCAGCTTTTTTTTAATTTCTGGAAATCTGAAAGCTATTTGTAAAACTTATATGGAAATACAGAGGACTTATTATAACTAAGGCAATCTTGAAGAGGAAAAACTAACCAAGCATCAAAGCTAGACTAATTTTAAAAGTATGGTCTTAGTAAAGAATAAACAATAGACCATGGAATAGAATAGAGTTTAGAAAGAGGTCCACATGTATATGACCATCGCTTGATTTATGACAAAGGCATTACAGAAATTCAGCGGAAGAAGGATGGTCTTTTGAATAAATGGTACTGGCTCATATGGATATCCATATGGGAAAAAGGAAACTTGACCCTTTCTCACACCATACATAAAAATTAACTCAAAATGGATCATATACTTAAAAGTCCCTGGTGGCTCAGCAGTAAAGAATCTGCCTGCATTGCAGGTGCTCAGCCCTGTCTGACTCTTTGCAACTCCATGGACTGCAGCATGCCAGGCTTCCCTGTTGCTCACCATCTCCTGGAGTTTGCCCAAGTTCATGTCCATTGCATCAGTGATGCCATCCAACCATCTCATCCTCTGTCACCCTCTTCTCCTGCCTTCAATCTTTCTCAGGATCAGGGTCTTTTCTAATGAGTCAGCTCTTCGCATCAGGTGGCCAAAGTATTGGCACTTCAGTGTCAGCATCAGTCCTTCCAATGCATCACACAACACAAGGGTTCAATCCCTGGGTCAGGAAGGTTCTCTGGAAAAGGAAATGGCAACCCACTACAATTCTTGCCTGGAAAATCCCATGAAGAGAGGAGTCTGGTGAGCTGGAGTCCATGGGGTGGCAAGGGTCGGACATAACTTAGGAACTAAGCCACCACCACCATCACTTAAAAGTATAAGCTAAAACAATAAAGCTTCTAGAAGAAAATATAGGAAATACCTTCAAGACCTTGGGGGTAGGCCACAGTTTCTTACACAGGGCACAAGAAAATATTGATAAGTTGGTTTTAATTAAATTAAGATATTCCATTCAATGGACAACACTATTAAGAGAATGAAAAAAGAAAACTTGAGGCTGACACTTGTGCATGCACACATACAAGCACACACACACACATGCACACACACACACACACAGACACCTGGCAAAGCATTTGTATCTAGAATATACTCTTCTCCAAAAATTCTATAAATGAATAAGGAAAAGACAGACAACACAATCTTTAAATTGGGCAAGAATCCTGAGCAGGTACTTCACAAAAGAGAACATCAAAATGGCCAACATACAACTGAGAAGATTTTCGGCATCATTACTCATGAGGGAAATGCAAATTAAACCACATCTTGATACCATATGTTGCTTGTAGTCCCAAAATATCAATGTTTCTCCTTGAAAAAGCAATTGCAAAACCACAGCTCTGAACACAGAAAGTGAATTAGAGTATGTGTCAGTAATTATAAACAGCCTAGTTTAACTTGAAGAGTGAGGTTTCTGTTGAAAGTGCAGTGAAATGAATTTTAATACCCCATTATAGTCATATCGGTTCCCTTGCCAGCCTAGTACAAAATGTAAAAAGCTATAACAGAAACCTTGCTCTTGTTTTTAAACATTACTGTACACAGTTAATGAAATATGTTCAAATTCACTTTATGATATTCAAAGTTGTGGTTTCTCATTGCTTTCTCATGAAGGAACTTTAGAGAAACAAGGCTGCACAATCTTTCAAAATAACCTCTCCAAGATGTGGGAATTTAGTCCCATTAGATGTGCTAACATTTCAAGAATATGTCTATTTACTGAGCAGTGAGAAAGTCTATTTATTACAGAGCAGCAAGAAGAACTAGCATGTGGAAATACACAACATTTACACGGTCTGGGACTGAGACATGGAATCGGGTAAGCTGTGGATATGAGAAGCGGTTTGCACACATGTCCACTGTCACTCTTGCCCCTCAGTGCCCACTGCACTTCTCCATTGTCACTGGTTCTCAAAGTGGTGATCTTTATGATGTCTTATCGCACATAGTCGGACACGACTGAAGCGACTTAGCAGCAGCAGCAGCATGTCCTATTTCAAAAAGAGACTTTTTCCATTACCCTATGGTTGGAAACTACTTTCACGTTCTTTAGTATTGTGTAAGGAAACGTGCATGGAATGGAGAAACTAAAGAGCCAGTGGAAGCATGGGTTAATTCATTGTGCATCACTTAGCAAACCAGTACTCTCTGAAAACTGCAAAATGTCTCAACAATATCTGCGCCATCCTGTCACATGCTGCAACATGGTGAACTTTGAGGAACTTATACTAAATGAAATAAGGCAAATATTGCAAGTACTTAAAGCAGTTAAGTTCATAGAAAAAGAAAACAGAACGGTGGTTGCCAAAGACTGAGAGGCAGGGGAAGTGGGGATTAATGTTTAATGGGTATAGAGTTTAAGTTCTGCAAGACGAAAAAGTCCTGGAGATTTGTTACATAGCAATGTGAGTATGCTTAACACTACTAAACTCTACACATCAAAATGGTTAAGATAGTAAACTTTATGTTTTTACTACAATTAAAAGTAAAAGAAAAATGTTATAAAAATAGAGTATCTGCTCTCTGGGGTCTTCCAACCACAAGTGATTGTTCTTTCCTTTAAACCCCTGGAGTTCTCAAGTTAGGGTTCAAGACTCCTCTGTCCATGGGATTTTCCAGGCAATAGTACTGGACTGGATTGCCATTTCCTTCTCCAGGAGATAGAATTAAGGAGTTGCTTAAAACCTGAATAGAAAACTATTTTCACTAACCTCTAACTGAAGGCAGCATTTACTTGTCACAAACCACAATGGCAATAGATGCAATGTGACTGTCACCAACAGAAATCACAAATATTCTCATATCATATATATCCTGTAGATATCTCATAATACTGGTTATGTTCAGTCCAACTTCAAAATTACTACAGTTATCAAAGCTACTACTAAATCGTGCTATGTAATGTGTCAAAGCAGATGCTTATATAAACATTTTAAAACTTTTTTCACTATATTGCTATATAATTGGTTTCCTTTGCAATTCTATACTTGTTATGTTCATCATTTATCCTAATAGATTCTATAAATATAAATAAATTCTAATAAAGTCCATAGTTGAAGAAGAGGTGAATAAAAATGAAAACAGGACATCAGAAGAGGAAAGATGGGCAGGGACCACCAGAGAAAAAATGTAGACTTAATTTATATCTATCCATGCATAGAACATTGAACTTTTAAAAAGAGAATATATTTCTCATTTCTGATGACTGAGGGGGCTAAGGGTGCAGTTGGTCAGAGAATAGCAGCTAATTTACAAATCACATTGGGATAGTGAGTCAGCCCAAGCACTCAGCTAGTGCCCCATAGTCACTTATTGATTAGGATTCAATGAATGATCTCCACTAACTCAACTATTTGGTTTTTCACCAAATAAGAGAACTTAAGAATTCTGATTTGGGTCTCTGCTTATCCATGGCAAGCATAGAATTTTATAGACAAGAATGTGTCTCATGCAAACAGAATTATGTAAACAGAACTTAAAGAGGCTGATTACCTCTTGTGGAGCCTACCCTTGCCAGAAGGGGATTCAGAGATCACCAGAATCACTTCTTGTTTCCATCAAATATTTTTAGTAGGCTAATAATGAAAATCGCTTCACTCATAGCTCAGTCTATCAAGCAAATAGCTAAAACCTCTCCCAGTGTGCTTTTTGTATCTTGAATTATAACGAAGAGAACATGACAATAAAATAACAATGATATTCCTAACCCATAGAATTTTTGTTTGTTTATTTAACTGAGTAAAGGGAAGCTTTAGCTTGTTTGGAGAGTCAGAGATTTATTCAGATTCAGCCCTTGAAAATTACTGTTTTGTCTCCCTAAACCTAGCCCTGCTAAAAATTTCATTGTGCAAATTGAGTTCTCTTTTTTCTCCTCATTTCTCAGTTTGGATTTCAATAGAATTTCTTTCCCTGAGGGAAAGAGAGGGAAGTGTCAGCATATAAGCTCTGGAAGCTTAAGTCCTGAAGATAGGTGAAATATTCCATCAAGCTAAACTTGCCTAAAGGCTGATCTGTTGCTGCATGTATAACTCCTTTAGCAAATCTCGCACAGACAAATAGGACAAATTAGGCCAAGGAAGGATTCAGGCATTATTTCACTCAGAACCATATAAGTTGGGTTTACTTGGTACCAAAAAGATGGTCATATTAGGGACCCAAAGTCTACCATCAAACTAGCTGTTTAACATAATGTAGACCAAATAAAATACACAATGACTAACTAAAAATTTAACTTTCTGCTCTGTAATCTTAATATAAATCTGTTCACCCTAATATCATTTTCAGGAGGAAGACAATATATTTTTTAAAAATTGTGTCCTAAAAATATTGTGAAACCAAAAAAGGGATTACTGATAACATACAGCCTTTGAAAACTTATCTGGGACAACTTCATGTGAAAACATCCTTTTTGACAGGATGTAAAGGAAACCCCCAAACCCTTGATGTCATCAGATTGTTGATGATGCATTCATGCATCACAGTGTTGCCTCAACCAGCCAGGCAGTAATCCAAACTTCCTTATTTTTCTTCCTACAAATAAAAGAAAAAATGTTTTCTCTGATGATTAATGGTTTAGTTATCAGCTCTCTGGTTCTGTTTGTAGAAAGACTATGGTTAAGATAACTTTTTGTTCTAATCTGATTTACGATTCATGACAGGGAGAATTCAAGGGTTAAAGTTCTCCTGAGAGGAAAAAGAGATTACAGGCAGAGTTAGAGAGAGAGAAGATATATAGATCATGCCTGAGAAATGCCAGACCATCTTCAAGCAGCAGAGGATTCCATCTGAGCCCCATCTCTCTACTCAAGGGTTGGATCTGAGTCCTATGGCCAACTTTATCAACCCTTCATCCCCCTGCCTTAATCTCCTTCAGAGATAGTGTCCTTCCAAAGCCCTCGGGTATATTCATTCCAGCACGTAGAAGCCTGAGTTATAAGCCCGGACACCCACCCCAGTTCAGGCTCTGTCAGAGTCAGACCCAACTTGGACAGCTGGTGTATTAGCATAAAAATAAGAAGGCAAGAGTCCTGAGTACCTTGCTGGGCAAACAATTCATTTCAGTTCAATAAGTATTGATAGAGCATCTGCCACGTGTAGAGCAGGAGACCTTGAGCCCACATCCTGTGATCCCAAAGTTCACCATTATTTCTTCTATACCACACAGCCGAGGCTAAACTACTAAGGCCCCACCTCTACCCCAAAATAACGCTGGATGCTCAAGTGGTAATAGCCCTGAGAGTTGAGTAAAATATTATTTGAGCCTGTATGTTTTTCATCGCAAGTGTTCCCAATCAACTCCCTCAGTCACTGGAAACCCGAATGTGGTCACTGGTGAAGTAGGTCCTAACAGGTCTATAAGAACAGGTGTTATCAGAGTGTCTGCACAGTAGAGCCTGTACTCAGCAGCTGTAGAGCTGAAATTGCAAAGGACCAAGGAGATCTTGGGTACTCAGGAGGAAAGAGCAACTATAGACTTTCCTCCACCAAAAAGAACATCAGGAAAGGAAGAATAGACCTGTTTGAAGAAACATCACAGTTGGGACTTCCCTGGTGGTCCAGTGGTTAAGAATCTGCCTTCCAATCCAGGGGACATGGGTTCAATCCCTGGCCTAGGAGGATTCCACATGCTACAGGGCAACTAAGCCCGAGTACCACAGCAACTGGGCCTGAGCTGCAGAGCCCACGAGCCACAACTACTGAAACCTACACGCCCTAGAGCCCATGTTGTGCAACAAGAGAAGCCACTGCGACGAGAAACCCGCACACTGTGACTAGAGAGTAGCCCCTGCTTACTGTAACTAGAGGAAGCCCCACACAGCAACAAAGAGCCAGCACAGCCAAAAATAGATAAATAATAACTAAAGTTAATTTAAAGTATATATGTGTGTGTGTCTATATATATATGTATATAAGAAACATCATAGTTTTGCTTTCCATTGTGTTATCTTGCTTTTAAGAATTGAAAGATGTAAGCATACATATAGGCTAAGAAAAAGAATTTTGAGGAGAGGAAAGGATAAAGTTGCAAAAGAGTTGGAATGATTGATGGAAATAATAATAGTAAATGTACTGTAATAAGAGAATTACTATGAAAAGCGTTGCTCTCAGAGCTTGACATATTTAAGTGAACTTAATTCATTCCAAAATTTTATGAGAAACTTGCTGATATTATTCTGATTTCACAGATTAGAAAATAAGACCTAGCTTAAACAGTGTCAAGTTGTAAGACTTGGGTTTGAACCTAACCAATCAGGCTCCAGAGTCCACACTTTTAATGGTTGTGCAAATCTGCTTCTCTAGAGAAAGTTTTTACGTAGGATGAGGTGAATTAATGATAGCCTAGCAGAAGGATATAAGGAGAGGCTAGGGAAAGAGCTAGACATTTAGAGGCATAGGAGAGAAAAGTTGAGGACTTTAACATGGAATGGCTAGGCTGATTCTTAAGGTCCCTTTTATTCAAAATCATGCTGTCAGCACAAACACATCAAAGGAAATCACCCCTCACTTACTATGACAGAGTAATTCGTTTTCCAATTAATCTACCAGCTACAATTATTTAAACAAATGTATGAAAACCTGTGACGGGGCCACAAATCGATAGAACTTATATGTATTCTGTTCCTGTCTGTTCTGATTCACACATACTTATCATTGGACATCCTAAGGAGGGACATTCGTGTCCTGGGATCTACCTTGAAATTGTTCAATTTGGATTCTGATGTTTCCTGTAGAGAGGATCAAAGCTGTTGGAGCAATGGACTCCAAAAATTCTGAAAGTATGCTCAATGTTTTCATTGGAGAGGTGAAATAGAAGGCATTGATTCATCATGGAATGTGGCAGAATATGGTCACACCTTTGAGAGACTCTAAATCTTGAGAACTCAACTCCAGAATATTTTAAGAAGGAAGCTGGTGTGGAATATCCAGCGCTAAATGATGTGTTTCAAACAAGTGCTAGAGGAATTCAGAAAAGATAGCTAAGATAGTAGTAATTAACATTTATTGAGCTCTTTTAGATCCTTTAGGTATGATGGTAAATCAGTGCAAAAACAGAAAAAAAAAAACAACAACTTGTAGCATTTGCCAGTTTCCTTGGTGTAAATACTCCCATCACAGCCAATTTCAAGCTACCAAATGCCTCACAGAATTCCTGAACATCTTTCAGTCAGCTCTAAAGGGCCAGGAGAAACTGGCTCAAGCACAACCTGGTTTTGTTATCCCATCTCATCCTCACAACAAGCTGTTAAGGAGGGTACCATTATTAGCTCCAGTGTACATATTAGGAAAAATACTCAGAGGTTTAATAATTTACACAGGTGCACAGAGCCAGAGCAAAGCAGAACTCTGAGGGAAGCTCGGACTGTATGGCTCTAATAACATCTAGCCGTGGGCCTACTCTTTACTGAAAAACAGCAATGGAGATTCAAGGCAGTAATGATTGCTAGTCATTTAACCAATTTCCACCTTGGTTCACTTCTTTTTTTTTTTTTTCTTGGTTCACTTCTATTACAGATAGATTTTCTGAGACCCCTTGGGGACTTTAGATTTCTAGGTTTTCACTCTTCAGTAGAAAATCTCTGTGCAAAAGCCCATAAGTGTATATTTTACTTAGTATTTGAAAAGTATTCTAGCCCTATGCTACCAAAGGATGGCCCAACTACCAGCATCATCTGGGTACTTGCTAGAAATACAGAATTTCTGGCTCCTACCCAGATCTACTCAATTAGGATCTATATCTTAGGACAACTCCCAAGTGATATGTGTGCCTGTTAAAATTCAAGAAGCTTTACCTACAGGATCATACCGGGGCTCTCATCTACCAAGAGGGTCTCACATTGTGTGATGTTCTTCTTGCAGTTGGCAGAGACTGGCACGGTTACAGCAATGCACTTGATCTTGTCCTGTCCCCTTTGTGGCCACAGACTAAGGTCACAAAACGGAGAGACTCCACAGAGTGAGACTTTGGCCTCATTAGCAACATTTCTAAGAAAACAGCTACAGGTTTCTCTTCCATTAACCTGCTTAGTAACCTCAAATTTTTGTTTTTCTAACTCTACAAGAAACTTTGGAGAGCCAAGTTCAACTAGATGTCTCACAAGGATTTCCTCTCAGAAAAATTAATGCAAAGAAAAATATCTTCTAAACACTCCAGAGTCTGCCAGGAAGGGGAGGAGGGGAGCAGTTAAGATTGCTGAAGCCAGGCCGCCTATGACTTGCCAATTTAATTCAAACCACAGGGCTTCATTTGAACTTGGCCAATAATTCATGAGTTGAAAATAGAAGGAAAGAATATGTGGCCAAAGTTATAACTTTTAAAAAATACTTTTGAGATGTTCAGCAAGTTCACATCCACAGATATTTAAAGGCAACGGGAGTTGGGTTTGTATTAGATTTTATTTTCTGTATTTTCCCAAATCCATTGTATTAATGGAGGAATAGCCAAAATCCAGATGCGACTGAATGTAAATCCTCAATCTTTCCAGTTGAGATGGAATCTAAAATTGAAATAAATGCAATTTAGAGAAAGAAGCATTTCAAAAATATATATTCTAGATTTCAAAAGACCAAAATTATTCTAATGTGTGAACACCTGTGGTAATAATAGCAATGCCTACCAGCCAGTACTAGCTTCAGTTCAGTTCAGTTCAGCTCAGTCGTGTCTGACTCTTTGCGATCCCATGAATTGCAGCACACCAGGCCTCCATGAGAAGGCGATGGCACCCCGCTCCAGTACTCTTGCCTAGAAAATCCCATGGATGGAGGAGCCTGGTAGGCTGCAGTCCATGGGGTCGCTAAGAGTCGGACACGACTGAGCAACTTCACTTTCACTTTTCACTTTCATGCATTGGAGTATCAAAACCCACTCCAGTGTTCTTGCCTGGAGATTCCCAGGGATGTGGGAGCCTGGTGGGCTGCCGTCTCTGGGGTCGCATAGAGTTGAACACAACTGAAGCGACTTAGCAGCAGCAGCAGGCCTCCCTGTCTGTCACCAACTCCCAGAGTTCACCCAAACTCATGTCCATCGAGTCGGTGATGCCATCCAGCCATCTCATCCTCTGTCGTCCCCTTCTCCTCCTGCCCCCAATCCTTCTCAGCATCAGAATCTTTTCCAGTGAGTCAACTCTTCGCATGAGGTGGCCAAAGTATTAGCTTAAATACATCCAGCTCGAATAACAAGGTGAGCAACTCCTTTACATTTTTCATCTGGGCAAGGTAAGCTAGCAAACCTGTCTCTTAAAGAGCAGAGGAGCAGCATTAGTCAATAGAAAAGAGGGATAAAAGGAAGAGCATTCTTCATGCCCAGTTATGGGGAGGGTCAATCATTCAGAGATACTTCCCCAGCCATCTGGTGACCAAGAAAAGCACCCAAGCCCTCTGAAATGCCAGGAAGCCACAGAAGGGCCCTCCTAAATCATCCCTGAACTGAAAGTTTCTCATAAATGGGGGTCTCATCTCTATTTTGGTCATCACCATGTCCCTAGCACCAAGACCGTTGTCTGATACACAGTTAGTGTTCATTAAATATTTATCATATAATTGATGAATAAACTCATTGCTACAGATTAACTTGAGCATGCTAGAAATGCCCAGTACTCACCAAATTCCCATCATGATGTGCGTGAGAAAGAAAAGGTTATAGTAGTTTGGAAACTAAAAATAAAAGGAAAACAGGACAAAGCCAGAGATGGGGTGTCTACACTACCCAGGAATGCGACTGTGCTTACTGGATAGAGGACAGAGAGAAATACTGACTCTGCAGACAGAGGCTTCCATCACCTACTTCACCATTTTGCAAAAAGTTGGGTTTGTCCATTTCGGCACTTAACATTTAGTGTTTAGCAAAGCAGTATCTGGTACTGGCTACTGACTGTGTGCGTAGCATTGTTTTGGTGCTGTGAGAGAAGATCTGTCTTTCAACTGCCTTCTGGGAATGTAGAACTTGGTTGAGAGTATAAAACTAACCTGATTATATCACAGGCAAATATCAGTCAGAGAGGTGTCCATATGTAATGTATGACTGAGTGCTAAATAGGGTAAGGCTGAAATTTTCCAAGTCTTTTTCTCAGACAATTTCAACCTTACCCTATTTGTAATTAAAGAATATTCTCTCTTTGTAATTAGACAATATTTTGAGTTTTTGATATGTTGAGTCCCTGACACATAGTATGTGTTAAATGTTTGTTTGGAGGAGTAAGACCAAAGCGATATGAGAATTGTCCTAAGGATAACACACACTCATATTTTATATGCAGTATATTTTATAGGGAGAGAGTTCATACTGTTGTTTATGAGAACTGGGTATAGTTGGAAATCTAAAGTGATAGGCATCCTCAGTTTTTAATAGTGTTCTTCCAGGATTTTATAAAAAATAGAGTTCAGAGTAAAACAGTGGAATTCTTAAGTATATGGGCTTTCTTGTTGTTGTTGTTGTTTAGTCACTTAAGTTGTGTCCAACTCTTTTACAACCCTATGGGCTGTAGCCCACCAGGCTCCTTCTGTCTATGGGATTTCCCAGGCAAGAGTACTGGATTGGGTTTCCATTTCTTTCTCCAGGAGATCTTCCTGACCCAGGGGTCCAACCTGCATCTCCTGCATTGACAGGTGGATTCATTACCACTGCACCACCAGGGAACCTCATATGGACTTGCTTATTAATAGAATAGGCCTTAATTAGCTTTTGATCAGTATCCAGATTTTAAAAGAACAGATTTAAAAGTGCTTTATAAAGTCCTTGACTCCAAGGACAGCATCAAGGACTCCTTTATCATGTGGTCCACTGTTCTTCTCTACAGTTGAGAATATTCTTGAGCAGCCACTGCTTCTTCATCCCCAACTGTGTGGTTGTCGTAGAAGCATTCAATCAAGGTCAGGGAGCTTCCAGGTGAGAAGGAGATGAGGGGCTAGAAGTGGCAAGAAGAAATATATCACCAAGAAGAAACTCCAGTTCCACAGAGACCTAGGCTAAGGCAGCCTGTGCATACATGCGTGCGTGCATGCGTGTGTGCTCAGTCACTTCAGTCATGTCAGACTCTTTATAACCCCATGGACTGCAGCCCGCCAGGCTCCTCGGTCCATGGGATTCTCCAGGCAAGAATACTGGAGTGGGTTGCTGTGTTCTCCTCCAGGGGGTCTTCCCAACTCAGGGATCGAACCCAAATTCTTTACCACTCAGCCACCAGGGAAGCCCAAGGCAGCCGGTAGATTGATAAAAAAGAAAGGTGATGCTTGAAGAGTGGGTGATTAACTCCTGGGTTACATAATAGTGATGGTAACAATGAAAATGATGATACTGGCTTCTCTGGGCTCTTCAGTCTTCCACGATCTTCAGTATGGCCATGTTTCCTTTCCTCCTTCTCTACCCTCTTTCAAATTGTGGCCCATTAGTCCTGCTGACAATAAGAAATATGGCTGAGCCAGTCAGCTAACTAGACTTTCCTAAAGATTCTTCCAAGATCCTGTAAAATAGCACAGGCCGATAGAAATAAAGTGCAGGCCATATGTGTAATATTAATTTTCCTAGTAAACACATGCATAAAGTAAAAAGAAGGTAAAATTAATTTTAGTGATTTATTGTATTTAACCCAATATGTCTAAAATATTATTGTCATAGTATGTAATTAATCACTGACTCAATGGACTTGAATTTGAGCAAGCTCTGGGAGATAGTGGAGGACAGAAGAGCCTGGGGTGCTGCAGTCCATGGGGTCATCCATACAACAACCCTATGAGATAAATATTTTTTATCCTCATTCATAACTGTGGTTAAGTAATTTGCTCAGTCTCACAAAGCTAGAAATGTGCTAAGGTAGAACTTAAACTCAGAGCTGTCTGATGCCCAGGCCCGTCACTGCCTGCATGCTGCCATTGTAACTCCTACTTCCTTAACATGAGCTCATCCTGGTGAAGGCTCTGGTTTCACCTGAATAAAATGTAGGAATACCTGAAACCTCTCTGGAAGTTCACCCTCAGTTTACAGCGCTATCAGAATATTATTGAAACATGGCAGCACATCTGAAATTTACAAATACATGGGCTTTTGTTTACACAGGAAAATGTCAAGGTTATCAGAAGAACTCACCAGAAAGTTCTTAGGAAGAAAGTACTCCAATATGCAATGGTTAATTGAGTTCTAATGCAACATTGTCAGTGAACAACAAATCATCAACTTTGGCAAGGGAAGTCCACCAATGAAGTCCTTCATTCACTAAATATTCATTAGCACTCCCTTTGCGCCTCACCACTCCAGTGTTCTTGCCTGGAGAATCCCAGGGATGGGGAGCCCGGTGGGCTGCCATCTATGGGGTCGCACAGAGTTGGACACAACTGAAGTGACTTAGCAGCAGCAGCAGCAGCAGCAGCAGCGTCTGGACTGGGGTCACGCAGTGGACAGAGTAGACAAGGGTCTTTATGAGGTTTATCCTCTACTGGAGAAATGTCTTAATCTGAGTTTTCCCAGAAGAAGATCCTGGGACAATGATTCCAATGCAAGTGACTTATTGAGAAATACAAGAAATATGAGAAGGAAAGGTGGATGGGTGGATGTCATACAGGAGGGGAATGGCAGCCCATAAAAAGAATGTTATTAAATCAGTTATTGCAGGTGGCAGCAGAGCTTAATCCGTAAAGGGAAATGTTGGGAAATGGTGTGAAACGGCACATGTCAGAATCATTATATCTAAACCGAAAGCAGTTAGAGCTTATAGACCAGCTCCCAAGAGTCACTGGTTGAGGGCCACTCTGGGCTGGGGGAGGGAATGAAGAGCTCCCTGGCATTTCTGGCCTAACCCCCAGAGCTGGCAAAGTGGCCTTCAGCATTCTGGAAAAATGCCCTCAGTCCAGGATGTAGACTCAGGCATTTAAAAGTCCATTGAAACACTCTGAGAAGTCTGGGGAAAGACAGCTCAGGGATACAGATAATGAAGACATAATGAAATGCACAGTAATTACAGATAGTGACAGTCACAGAAGGAAAATGAAGACATTTTATTAACTGCAATTGGAGTTGGGCAAGGAGTCAGCTTACACAGAATTCAGAGTTTGGGTAAGGCCTCTCTGAGCTGAGACCTGGATGGTAGGAAGAAACCATCGTGGTAAGAGTCAAAGGAAGAGAAATTTAAACCAAACTTATGCAAAGTGTGAGCCACCACTGGTGCGAGCTTGGCTTGTCACCAGTTCAATACAAGATATGCTAAAAAACTGAGAGTACTTATAAACATAACCATTTAGAAATAGCTGCAGTAATTAAGCATTGCCACACCTCCAAGCCTGTGGTAAGGGGCTTGTCTCCACAGTCGTGGTGTAGACCATTTTGAGTGCTCTCGCACTGGTATGGAAAGTCACACACAGTAGAGTAGTGGTAAATACATGATATTTTAAGCTTAGTTTGTTAACTATAATCTAAATGTGTACACAAATACAAGAAAAATAAGCACTTATTTATTTTTCTTTCTTTCTTCTCTGGCAACCATCTGTTTGTTTTCTGTGTCTATGAGTCTCTGTTTTATTATGTTTGTTCATTTGTTTTGTTTTTTAGATCCCACTTGTAAGTGAAATCAGTACAGTATTTGTCTACTTCTGTATGACTTATTTAACTTAGCACAGTACCCTCCCAGTCCATCATGCTCTCTCAAATGACAAGAGTTCATTTTCTATGGCTAAGTAATATTTCATTCTGCATCTATATCTTCTTTACCCATCCACCTATTGATGGACACTTAGGTAGTTCTATATCTTGGCTATGCAATGAACACAGGGGTACATGTATCTTTTCAAATTAGTGAGGTTTTTTCCTTCAGATAAATACTCAAGAGTGATATTGCTAGATTATATGGCAGTCCATGGGGTTGCAAAGACCTGGACACGACTGAGTGACTGAACTGAACTGAACTGATGGTAGCTCTATTTTTCATTTTCAAGGAATCTCCATACTGTTTTCCACAGTGGCTATATCAATTAACCTTCCCACCAATAGTGCACAAGATTTTCCTTTCTTACACATACTCACCAATATTTGTTACTTACTGCCCTTTGGCTAGTAGTCATTCTGACAGACGGAGAAGGCAATGGCAACCCACTCCAGTACTCATGCCTGGAAAAGCCCATGGATGGAGGAGCCTGGTAGGCTGCAGTCCATGGGGTCGCTAAGAGTCAGACACGACTGAGCGACTTCACTTTCACTTTTCACTTTCATGCATTGGAGAAGGAAATGGCAACCCACTCCAGTGTTCTTGCCTGGAGAATCCCAGGGACGGGGGAGCCTGGTGGGCTGCCATCTATGGGGTCACACAGAGTCGGACACGACTGAAGTGACTTAGCAGCAGTAGCAGATGATTAGTTATATTAAATACCTTCATGTGACAGTTGGCTATCTGTATGTCTTCTTTGGAAAAATGTTTGTTCAGATCCTCTACCATTTTTAAGTCAAGTTATTTGATTTTTTTTTATGTTAAGTTGTATGAGTTATTTTAATATTTTGGAAATTAATCACTTAGATATATTTTTTGCAAGTATCTTCTCCCATACAGTGGGATAACCTTTTCCTTTTTTGATAGTTTCCTTCACTGTGCAAAAGATTTTTAGTTTGGATAGTCCCATTTGTTTGATTTTACTTTGGTTTCCTTTGCCTGAAGAGAGAGAGCTAAAAAAGTATTACTATGACCTTTATCAAAGAGAGTACTACCTATGTTTTCTTCACACTTATTTATTTTTAAACTTGCTATTTTCATTCATTTTAATTTTTTCAAGGGTGTTTTAAAACATTTTAGGATAACATTATTATTTAAATTACAGAAATGTATTTTATATTGCTTATTCTTTGAGGTTTGTTGAGATATGATTTAGCAATATTCACCCTATTGAAATGTTTATTTCTCTGAGTTTGTGAAGTGAATAGAGATTGTATAACCATCACCATAATTAAGATAGAGAGTATTCTATCACTGCAGAAGTTCTTTCTGGTCCCTTTGTACTTTTTTCCCTCCCCTATGGAAAACACTCCTCTGATTTCTATTTTCTTTGTATCTTTTACAAGGATTCCTTATAAGTGGAGATATGCAGAATGTAGTGTTTTGAATCAGGCTTCATTCACTCAGTCAAGTGCGTTTTTAATATTCCATCATTCTTTGATGTATAAGGACTCAATTCCTTTTCATTGCTGAGTAGTATTCCAGGATATAGGTGTACCACAGCTTGTTCATTCATTTACTGGTTGTTGAATGTTTGAGCTGTTTCCAGTTTGGGGTGAAAATAAAATGCTATTAACATTCACATATAGGTATTTGTGAAAACATATGTTTTCATTTTTCTTAAGTAAATGCCAGGGACTTGAATTTCTGGGCCATATTTATCTTTACTTTTTAAGAAACAGTCAAACTTTTCTAAAATGGCTGGGTTATTTTGCATTCCCATCAGCAATGTGTCACAGTTCTAGCATCCTCACCAGCAAACAGTATGTTTTTAGCTTTTCAAAGACATTCCAGTAAGTGTGTAGTAGTATTTCATTGTGATTTTGATTTAGCCTTTCCTAATGAGCAATATGAATTGTGAACTTCCTGATTTTAGAAAACGCAGAGGAACCAGAGATCAAATTGCCAACATCCGTTGGATCATAGAAAAAGCAAGAGAGTTCCAGAAAAACATCTATTTCTGCTTTCTTGACTATTCCAAAGCCTTTGACTCTGTGGATCACAATAAACTGTGGAAAATTCTGAAAGAGATGGGAATACCAGACCACCTGATCTGCCTCTTGAGAAATCTGTATGCAGGTCAGGAAGCAACAGTTAGAACTGGACATGGAACAACAGACTGGTTCCAAATAGGAAAAGGAGTACGTCAAGGCTGTATATTGTCACCCCGTTTATTTAACTTATATGCAGAGTACATCATGAAAAACGCTGGACTGGAAGAAACACAAGCTGGAATCAAGATTGCCGGGAGAAATATCAATAACCTCAGATATGCAGATGACACCACCCTTATGGCAGAAAGTGAAGAGGAACTCAAAAGCCTCTTGATGAAAGTGAAAGTGGAGAGTGAAAAAGTTGGCTTGAAGCTCAACATTCAGAAAACGAAGATCATGGCATCTGGTCCCATCACTTCATGGGAAATAGATTGGAAAACAGTGGGGGCTCCAAAATCACTGCAGATGGTGATTGCAGCCATGAAATTAAAAAATGCTTACTCCTTGGAAGGAAAGTTATGACCAACCTAGACAGCATATTCAAAAGCAGAGACATTACTTTGCCAACAAAGGTCTGTCTAGTCAAGGCTATGGTTTTTCCAGTGGTCATGTATGGATGTAAGAGTTGGACTGTGAAGAAGGCTGAGCACCGAAGAATTGATGCTTTTGAACTGTGGTGTTGGAGAAGACTCTTGAGAGTCCCTTGGACTGCAAGGAGATCCAACCAGTCCATTGTGAAGGAGATCAGCCCTGGGATTTCTTTGGAAGGAATGATGCTAAAGCTGAAACTCCAGTACTTTGGCCACCTCATGCGAAGAGTTGACTCATTGGAAAAGACTGATGTTGGGAGGGATTGGGGGCAGGAGGAGAAGGGGACGACAGAGGATGAGATGGCTGGATGGCATCACTGACTCGATGGACATGAGTCTGTGTGAACTCCAGGAGTTGGTGATAGACAGGGAGGCCTGGCGTGCTGCGATTCATGAGGTCGCAGAGTCGGACACGACTGAGTGACTGAACTGAACTGAACTGAATGAGCAATAAGGCTGAGCATGTTTTCATATACTTACTTGCCATTTATATATTTTCTCTGGTGACATCTTTGTTCACATCTTTGTTCTTGAAAATTCTTTGTATATTCTGGATGAAGTGAAGTGAAGTGTTAGTTGTTCAGTCTTGTCTGACTCTTTGCAACTGCATTGAGTGTAGCCCACCAGGCTCCTCCGTCCATGGGATTCTCCAGGCAAGAATACTAGAGTGGGTTGCCATTCCATTCTCCATGGAATCTTCCTGACCCAATAATTGAACCCAAGTATCCTGCATTTCAGGAAGATTCTTTATCCACTGAGCCACTATGGAAGCCCATATTCTGGACACAAATCCTTTATTAGATATGTTTTATAAATATTTTCTTCCTGTTTGTGTTTTGTCTTTTCATTTTCTGACCTGCATCTTTTAAAGAACAAAAGTTTTTAATTATGACAAAATTTAATCACAGTGGCTGCTGTGATTGAGGAAATGATTTTTTAAAATTTCATTTAATTTTAATCAAACTTAAAAAGTCATATGCAGCTAGTGACTACCATATTGGATGGCACAGCATATTAATGACTAACTGAACTTTCAGTGAACAATGTGTACATTTTAAAAGTTCTTTTATTATTCCTTGTTTGGATTACATTTATTGATATAACTTAATGCCTGTTGAATCTAATAATAAAGATTGGGTCTTGCCTTCTATAAATCATTTTTTCTTTTTAAATTATTTTTATCATATTTTATTAATGCATTAGTTTCATGATGGTTTGAAAATTTTAAAAACCTGGTTCTTTACCACACCCCTTCATAGCTCACAGCCTTATCATGGTGAAGGGGCTTGAGTAACTCAGTGAAGCTATAAGCCATGCTATGTAGGACCACCCAAGACAGACGGGTCATAGTGAAGAGTTCTGACCAAAAAATGTCCCTTTGACTGCAAGGAGATCAAACAGTCAATCCTAAAGGAAATTAACCCTGAATATTCATTGGAAGGACTGATGCTCAAGCTGAAGCACTTTTGGCCGCCTAATGCAAAGAGCCAACTCCTCTGAAAAGACTCTGATGCTAGGAAAGATTGAAGGCAAAAGGAGAAGGGGGAAATAGAGGATAAGATGGTTAGACAGCATCTCTGACTCACTGGGCATGAGTTTGGGCAAACTCTGGAAGATAGTGAAGAGAGACTGGCGTGCGGCCGTCCATGGGATAGCAAAGTTGGACATGACTTAGCTACTGAACAACAGCAACCTTTACCGTAGGTAGTCAGAGAAGCTCTGGAGTAGAGAGATATCGTACATGGGCAAAGGCCTGTCTTCCTGGGGAGGGTATTCCTCATTGTTAATCCGCCGTGGCATGCTGAAGAAGGAAGTGACAAATGGGGTGAAGGAATGAAAGACTATTTTAGAAAACGTGGTCAGAGAAAGCCTTGATGTAACAGCGACATTTGAACTGGGGAAAAAGCATTCCAAGGGAAGGGAAAAAATAGCAAAGTTTTGGGAGTTTGGGAAAGGGCATGGCATGACCCAGGAACAGAAAGGAGACCAGTGTGGCCGGATGTGAGAACAGAGGGAGGGTGGTGAGAGATGATCTGGAGAGGGGGCGCAGAGCCAGATTTTGCACAGTCACACAGACCTCCTCTTTTCCCTCCTACGTTACAGATAAGGGTTAGTGAATCACAGGCACCCGATATCTGTGAAAAGTGTGTGAATATGTCTGAATAATGGCCTTATTCAAAACACACTTGACAAAAAACAACCAAATGTTATCTTACACTTGGCTCTGGTTGTACAGAAAAAAATCATCTCTATGTCTGCAGCCTGAGAAGTGGACTGAGCAATAAGAACTCTCACAGGAAGCTAGGGGGTAGGGTACCCATACCACAGATTACGACAGGCTCAAAAAGTTATGTAATTTGCCCAAATCACACAGCTAAAAAAAAACAAACTCGTGTCCTTTATACTCTGACACTTTTCTTTAAAATGAGCCCCAAGTAGCCCTTTTACAAACATGGAATTCTCTGTATTTTCTTTTGGTTTTGGTAATGATATAAATGGGCACAGAAATATCACATTATAGAGACTTGCACCCATTTTGGGAAGCCCCCTTCTGTGTTAGTTTCTTGAAGCTGCTGCAACAAATTGGCACAAACTTGGTGGCTGAGAATATAGAAATTTATTTTCCCACAGGTCTAGAGACCAGAAGTTCAAAATCAAGGTGTCAACAGCACCATACTATCTCTGAAGTCTCTAGCAGGCAATCTGTTCCTGCCTCTTTCAGCTTTTAGTGGCTTCAACTGTACCTTCTTGGCCTGTGGCTGCATCACTGCAATCGCTGGTCACTTGACTTCACTACGTTTGTCTCTTCTAGGGACAACTGTCGTCGAATTCAGGGCCCACTCAGATAATCTAGGAGTTCCCAGGTGGTGCTAGTGGTAAAGAACCCACCTGCCAATGCAGGAGATGTAAGAGACAAGGGTTCGATCCCAGGGTCGGGAAGATTCCCTGGAGGAAGTCTCAGCAACCCACTCCAGTATTCTTGCCTGAAGAATCTCATGGACAGAGGAGCCTGGCAGACTGCAATCCATAGGGTCACAAAGAGTTGGACACAACTGAAGTGACTCAGCACACACAGATAATCTAAGATGAGTTCACCTTGAGCTCCTTAACTTGATTACATAGGCAAAGACCCCTTTTTCAAATAAGGTCACATTCACAGCTTCTGAAAATTAAGAAGCAAATGCATCTTTGTGGTGGGGGCACCATTGAACCCACCACACCCTCCCTGTGCCTCAGCCTGAAAATTCTCGCCAAGCAGCCAGCGAGACTCATCAGACTCAGTTCACTTCTCTTCTCCCAGGGATCTCTGGTCTACATTGCCTGCTGTCTGAAAAATATCATTTCAAATATTTTGCTTAGTTTTCTAATTCTTTGAACTGGAGAGTAAATCCAATCCCTATTCCTGCAGTGTAGCCAGAAGCAGAAGCTACACCCAAAGTGAAGTTCATTGAGCCTGGAAAACTTTCCTATCTTGCTTACAGCTGCATCATTAGTGCCTGTCAAAATAACTGGAGCATAGTAATCTTTCCATAAACATTGATGAGTTAATGAACAAATGAATTAAAAGGAAGTTAATCTAAGTCCTTAATCTTTCTAGTGTTTGGGACCAAGCAGCCACAACTCCTTTTACCTCAGTCAGTTGGGTGAGTTTAGGCCATCTCTCCTTAGCAGAATATCCACTAGCTTATGCCAAAATGTCTTCACCAATTCACTCTTCAGTCCCCAAAGTCTGACTTTCACATTTAATGCAAAAAAAAAAAAAAAAACCACACAGCACTGGGAAATTTAAGAAGTGCATCTATGGAGCACATTTTGGGTAATGATTTATAAGAAGTAGGTTTTGCCTGCTTTTTAAGTAAGATGAACACAGGGCATTTGCGGGGGGAAGACTGATATGAGGACGGTGAGTAAGTCATAGTATTGTCACAGGGAACTGAGGCCAGACACTGTGTTGATGGGGAAAATGTGAGAGGCAAGAGATAAGAAAGAAGTTTGTGTATTGAAGAAAACTGTTGGTTTCTGCTTTTATTTTTATAGTCACACACTAATTAAAATTTTTAAATTATTATCATTATCAACAGCATTTACGAGAGTATCTTCTATGTGACTGTTGGACTTCTCCAAATATCTGATTGTCTTGAATGTAGAGCTTTGTTTGTTTTGAATTTATTATATCAGATTTTTAATAACAAATATAAAATAATAGGCTTATTATGATAAGCCTAAATATACAGATGTAGAAGAAGAACAAGTTAGAAATCTCCTACTGCAATTGCAATCCCCTGAAAGTGAAATTCACTCACTCGTGTCTGACTCTTTGTGACCCTATGGACTATATAGTCCATGGAATTCTCCAGGCCAGAATACTGGAGTGAATATCTGTTGCCTTCTGCAGGAGATCTTCCCAACCCAGGGATCAAACCCAGGTCTCCCACATTGCAGGTGGATTCTTTACCAGCTGAGCCACCAGGGAAGCCCAAGAATACTGCAGTGGGTAGCCTATCCCTTCTCCAGGGGATCTTCCTGACCCAGGAATTGAACCAGGGTCTCCTACATTGCAGGTGGATTCTTTACCAGCTAAGCTACCAGGGAAGCCCCTGAGGGAACCAATGTTAACAGTATATCTTCATACACCTTCCTCTGTTCCTATGAACATACATGAACATATTTATATATACAGTAGGTGGTTTCTGGTTTAATAAAAATGTAAACAAATGAAATATATAACTTTTTCCATTTGTTAATAGAATCATCCTACCAAATAAATTCACATAGATTTACTTCAGAGTTTTAAATCTAGAGTATGAATTTGCTACCATTTATTCAAGCTGCTCCTCAATTGATACACATTCAGGTGATTTTGAGGCTTTTTTCCCCACCACGTATAATACTGCTCTAAACACCCTTGCGATTGCACACTGTTTTAATTTTATCGTTATGGATATCTGAGCCCTGAAATGCAACCTTTCAAACGCCGCTTCCTTCCCCCATCCTCCCTGTCATTTGGAGAACAGAATTGAAGGGAGACTAGAGATGAGTGGGGAAAGCCTGTAACGACTCCATACAGCACATGGGCAGCAGCCTCCTGCTACAATATTTACGTGCTATTCCATTGAGATGGCACTCTGCTCACATGACCCAAATGCAGTTCTCACTCCCCCAAGAACACAGCCGAATCCAGACTGCATTGGCAGCTCTGCACATGCTCTGTTTGGCCCTGTGAATCCTCACTCACCCATTGAGATTTCTTTTGGTTTAAAGCAACACACCAGCTGCTGAATCTCCGTGACCTCCAGTATTTTCCTGGCCCAGATCCAAGGCAGGTGGCCCTCCATGAACACCATTTTTCAGGGTTTGAGCTTTTTTTCTCTCTCTCTTTGTTGGGGGCTGGAGAGTGTTTAATAACTTACACACGGGGATAGCTGATGAGTGAGACCATAAGTAAGTCTTTTTCCTGTCAGGTATTAGAGGAATAACATTTACCTATTTTCATTGTTTGCCTTGACAACGACCTGCAGCTCTAATGCACACTGAATTCTCAAACAGAGGGCTTGGCAGGGGCTGCTGTATCTGACTGTTGTGTTGACTGTAACGTGTGAGACGGTGTGTTTTCCTCTCTAGAGACCTGGATCCTTTTTGCCATTCTGATGGTAGATGATGAGACAGGCAACCATGGATTTCAGTACTCCATCTGTGTTTGATCAACAAAAAGGTAAAAACGCTGCTTTAACTCATCCTTTGGTTCTTTGCATCTTTAGTTCAATGTAGGGATTTGCAGTTTACAGGGAGAGTGTGTGTGTGTGTGTGTGTGAGATGTGGAAAGAGGATTTCACATAGGAAACAAACCTGTTCTAAATGTTCACTTCTCATTTGATCAGCATTTGCAAGGGAAAAACAAGCTTATGGTCTGTTAGTCTTGTTAAAGTGCTCCTACCTACAAATTTTAAAAATTGGGTTTCAAGAGCACCAGTTATTTCAGATGGTACCATCTTTATTCTCATTAGCTTTTTGTTCAGATCTTTAAAAATACATACATTTAATAAGTAACATAAAAGAAAAAATCATATATATATTTCAATCTACTAACCCAATATCGCATTGCTGTAGTTTTGTAAATATCTCTTAATTCCCTCCAGGAATAGATGTTGCCCAAATTTATCTTGCTGCTGATACATTATCTCCTCTGAGGTTGTGTAATGACTTATCACTATGTTATTATTTGCAGTGAAAGGATATATTTTTCTGATTCCCAATTTCCAATGTGGAGGTAATTTTCCACAGGAAAAAAATTACTGTGAAATTCACCTATTCTTATAAAAAAAAAACATGTATTCAGCCATACAGTTTATGCATGTACATTCTGCATATGAAGTTTGTGTGTGTGTGTGTGTATGTATATATATATATATGTATATATATATATACACACACACCTATGTGTAATCATGCACCTTCTCTCTGTAAGTACAGGAAATTTCCATTCTCTAAGTGTAATAAATATTTTTAGAAGATTTTTTAAAAATATCTGATACCTAAACCACTTGCAATAACATCTGAGTATTCCTCAGAATGCTAAGATCCTTTGATTATTTAATTGTTTTGGCTATACAGTGAAAATGGTGGTCCATGAAAGACTCATTAAGAAAATTCTTTTTTCCCCCCTTTTCCTGCTCTAGGCCATAGTGTATTTACTACCTATTCTTCAAGCTACATCTGGTTTCATGGGTGAATTATTTTAGTTCAGTGCTTTGTCAAGTTACAGATTTACATTTAGATTTCTGAGTAATTACCTTATGCATATGCTTGTGTGTATCTTCAGAATGTGCCGATTCACACAGAATTTGGATATGAGCACTGTAGACAAAGTGATTGTTACAGCTGTGCCCACTGCAGCCTTTCCCTTTCTTTGTACTACTGATGGCAATCAGCAAGAGTGAAAATACGCTGAAATCCAAAGACCTCAAACTGGCTAAAAAATGGCATTATTGAATTACGTAATCCAAACAGGAACACAATAGGTTTATTTATTAAGACTAATTTGAGGGAGCTAGAACTGAGTATGAAGAACTAACCCTTCATAATGAATTCATCTATTCCAGTATTGTGGCTCCTAACAAGTCTGAGCCCAGAACACAGCTAAAATGTTAATTTATAATATTTATTTTCTTATAGCACCTTTCATGTGAGCAACTCGTGACTATTTCCCCACCGTAGACCTGATTCTCCCCCTTGTAAGCTAACTCTTTCCCTGGGACTTCCATCTTTATTTCTCAATCATTTCTCTCCAGAGGTGTTGTGGTATGGTGGAAAGAGCACGGGCAGAATAGGTTGGAATTGTAGAACTACTTCTTACTGTGTGACCTTAGCAAGTTACCTGACCTCTCTGGGCCTTAATTGCCTCAGCAGTAAAATAGAAGAAATGATGCTTACCTAGCAAGGTTGTTGTGAGAATCTAAAATAACATATAAAAAGCATCTGTCACTTTGCCTGATGTACATTAGGAAAAAATTGAAGTTGCTCATTCATGTCTGACTCTTTGCAACCCCATGTAGTGTAGCCCACCAGGCTCCTCCGTCCATGGGATTTTCCAGGCAAGAGTACTGAAGTAGGGTGCCATTTCCTTCTCCAGGTGATGTGCATTAAGTACTTTCAAATTGTGGCTGTTTTTGTTATTAATATTTATAATTATTAAACCCTGAACTCACCTCTCTAACTCTGGCTCAAATTTAGCAGTCTTCAGGACAAATGAGGATTTAGTTAAGACCAGTTGACTAGATTACATTAATTTTTTATTTTTTTTTAGAACTCCAGGGTACCATTTACAGCAACCCGCAGAATTACAGTTAACTGAATGATAGCTGAATAGTTCTGTTATCATGTTAATCCTGTTATCATGTTAAAAATATATATCCTGTTATAAAAATATATATCCTGTTATCATATAATTCTGTTATCATGTTAAAAACATGAAAGGTCATAACAGATTTAGACAATTGCATAGATTCTAAATATTATATTGTTGGGTAAAACCAGGGTGAAATGATTTTCTCTTGAAAAGCTGAGTGTGGTTGGTGCTTTAGTAGAGGATTTTCCTGGAATTCCTGATATCTGGGGAATCAAAACGCTAGTGGCCACTGGCTTTACATGCAGATATGGACAAAAGACATTACATCTGGAAAGATCTTAGAAGTCGTGTAAGACTGCTGCAACAGCAGTGCCTTTATGGAACTGGCATTTATGTATAACTTTTTGTCCTGTTTTATTTTATCTTCAAAAGAAAAACATATTAAAAACCAAGGAAATCCATGGTGTTCTCCACAAGTGGTTGACATTTGACTGTTTGTTTGAATTACGTATGGAAACTCATTGACAGTGTGGGTTGTTCCTGGGGTTGGCTTGATTTTTTATTTTGTTTTTATTTTTGATTTTGAGTCATTGCATCTTCTTTCAGCTGTTAACCATCAACGGGGCAAGGAGCTGGGGAGGAAATAGTGCATTGCTGTTTGTAAGCTTTTTTATTATTTTTTATTATGATTATTAAAGACCTGACTTTCTTTTCTCATCACAATGAGATTATCAGATCAGATCAGTCACTCAGTCGTGTCTGACTCTTTGCGACCACATGAATCGCATCACGCTAGGCCTCTCTGTCCATCACCAACTCCCAGAGTTCACTGAGACTCACGTCCATGGAGTCAGTGATGCCATCCAGCCATCTCATCCTCTGTCGTCCCCTTCTCCTCCTGCCCCCAATCCCTCCCAGCATCAGAGTCTTTTCCAATGAGTCAATTCTTCGCATGAGGTGGCCAAAGTACTGGAGTTTCAGCTTTAGCATCATTCCTTCCAAAGAAATCCCAGGGCTGATCTCCTTCAGAATGGACTGGTTGGATCTCCTTGTAGTCCAAGGGACTCTCAAGAGTCTTCTCCAACACCACAGTTCAAAAGCATCAATTCTTTGGCGCTCAGCCTTCTTCACAGTCCAACTCTCACATCCATACATGACCACAGGAAAAACCATAGCCTTGACTAGATGGACCTTTGTTGGCAAAGTAATGTCTCTGCTTTTGAATATGCTATCTAGGTTGGTCATAACTTTCCTTCCAAGGAGTAAGCGTCTTTTAATTTCATGGCTGCAGGCACCATCTGCAGTGATTTTGGAGCCCAGAAAAATAGTCTGACACTGTTTCCACTGTTACCCCATCTATTTCCCATGAAGTGGTGGGACCAGATGCCATGATCTTCGTTTTCTGAATGTTGAGCTTCAAGCCAACTTTTTCACTCTCCACTTTCACTCTCATCAAGAGGCTTTTGAGTTCCTCTTCACTTTCTGCCATAAGGGTGGTGTCATCTGCATATCTGCGGTTATTGATATTTCTCCCGGCAATCTTGATTCCAGTTTGTGTTTCTTCCAGCCCAGCGTTTCTCATGATGTACTCTGCATATAAGTTAAATAAACAGGGTGACAATATACAGCCTTGACGAACTCCTTTTCCTATTTGGAACCAGTCTGTTGTTCCATGTCCAGTTGGAACTGTTGCTTCCTGACCTGCATACAAATTTCTCAAGAGGCAGATCAGGTGGTCTGGTATTCCCATCTCTTTCAGAATTTCCCACAGTTTATTGTGATCCACAGAGTCAAAGGCTTTGGCATAGTCAAGAAAGCAGAAATAGATGTTTTTCTGGAACTCTCTTGCTTTTTCTATGATCCAGCAGATGTTGGCAATTTGATCTCTGGTTCCTCTGCCTTTTCTAAAACCAGCTTGATCTATCTAAATGAAATGTAACATTGAAAAAAAAAAAAAAACTTGGTCACATATAAAAATCACCTAGCCAGTTTTTGAAAATGCTTATGCCTGGATCCCATCACTGGATATTCCAGTTTAACTGGTGAGGGACATGGCCTGACAAAGCCCCCCAGGAAGTTCTAATGTACAAAAAATATGGAGAAGCACTCATTCCATCTATCCTCCTAACTTCTCAGATGGGAAAAGTGAAGCACAGAGAGGTTAAAATGTGGGCCCGCTTATGAGAATGGCACACAGCTAAGTAGTAATAGGGGGCTTGCCCGGTGGATCAATCGTAAAGATTCCCTCTGTGTGTTGGAGATGCAGGAGACACAGGTCAATCCCTGGGTCAGGAAGATCCCCGGAGGAGAAAATGGCAACCCACTCCAGTATTCTTGCCTGGAGAGTCCCATGGATAGAGGAGCCTGGCAGGCGACAGTCTATAGGGTTGCAAAGAGTTGGACATGACTAAGTGAGTGAGTGATAGTCACTCAGTCATGTCCAACTCTTTGCGACCCCATGGACTGTCACCCTCCAGGCTCCTTTGTCCATGGAATTCTCCAGGCAAGAATACTGGAGTGGGTTTCCATTGGCTTCTCCAGGACACAACTGAGCACCTGAACAATTAGTAACAGAGGGGACTGAGACCCAGGTGTTCACTATCCAGACAACAGACTACAAGGTTTCTTTTCCAGGCAATCTCTGGTCTTAATAGCTACTTTGAGGTGGGGGTTGGGCTCGGGTAGCTTTGGCCTATGGTTGCCCAGCGAATGGTCAGCAATGAGCACCTGGAATATACTAATGCATAATGACCTTTGGGCTTTCCAGTTGGCTCTCGTGGTAAAGAACCTGACCGCCAGTGCAGGAGACGTAAGAGACCTGGGTTTGATCCCTCACTGGGGAAGATCCCCTGGAGAAGGAAATGGCAACCTACTTCAGTATTCCTGCCTGGAGAATCCCATGGACAAAGGAGCCGGGCAGGTTACAGTCCATAGGGTCACAAAGAGTTGAACATGACTGGAGCGACTTAGCATGCACACATGCACAATGACCTTCAGAGCTCAAATCAAAATCAGGTAGATTTGGAGTCCGTCCAACTGCATTTTTCTATTTTTCTCGTTGGTAGAGGTAAATAAGACAACCCTATGCCAGGGTCTTGGGAACAGATGGATATTTGCTCTAGTCCAGTCTCAATCCTCATCCCAGTTGCGTGAACTTGGACACACTGATGATCTTCTGGTCTGTAAAATGTGGGTAGTGTTCTACATTCACAGGGTAACTGAGAAGCTCAAAGATTGTGTTATCTGTCTGACCAAGGGGGTTCAGGCCACATCTCTGGCTTTCTCTGTGAAGCTGTGAGGAGGAAGCCTGGGTCTTCACAGCTCTCCACTCTGGCTTTGTGCTTCTTGCTCTCACCATGGCAACATCTCTCTGGTCCCACATGCTCCCAGCTGTCTTCCCTCTCAGAGCCCACATGCAGGAAGGACCTGTAGTAAATCATTTACTACAGAACGCAGAGGCTCCTACTGAAGCTGAGACTTCAGTTAAGTAACTGAAGACGTTTGCATGAGGAGGAACCCAGGGCTCCGAGAGAAAATCAAATTGAGAAGGGTGCTCCCAAGGGCCTCACCCAGCACAGCCCAGCCCAGCCCAGCCCAGCCCTTCCTGGCTCTATGAGAAATGTCTGAGCACGGTGTTCACAGGGGCCTGTCGGGGCAGTGCCCCACCCTCACAGGTTTCTCTCTGGTAGGGTTGCTGAGAGAATGTGGGGAGGAGCTCAGCCCTGCAGCCCAGATTAGTGCAGAGTGTCCATGTTCTAGGGCTGCTGTAACAAATTACCACAAATTGGGTGGCTCCAAACAACTGGCATGTAATCTCTCCCAGTCCTGGAGGCCAGAAGTGTGACAAGATGTCAGCAGGCGGTGTGCTCCTTCTGGAGTCTCCAGGGAAGAATCCTTCCCTGCCCCTTCCAGCTTCTAACTGTTTGTGGCTTCATCACTGCAGCCACAGTGATGGCTTCATCACAGTGTGGCTGAAGTGATGCAGCCACGTTACTTATCACTTCTGCCTCTGGTCTTCACGTGGCCTTTTCCTCTGTGTGTGTGTCTCAGAGCTCTCTCTGCCTGGTTCTTATAACAACACATGTGATTGCATTTAGGGCCCACCCAGATATGCCAGGATAAATATCTACTCTCAAGATCCTGAACTCAGGCTTTCAACATGTGAGGTCATAGCCCCCCTTTTGCCTTCTGAGGTAATAATATTCACTGGTCCCAGGGACTGAGACATGGAGATACCTTTAGGGCCCCCAATCAGCCTGCTTTATGGCATGAAAAGAGGTCAGATTTCAAGTTCCTTCTCAGATGTATGCAGCCTCCTCGCTGGGTTTTTGGTAAAATCCACTCCTATTTAAGCTAGAAGGAAGTTTGGCATTTGGGAGATGGGGTGGAAAGAGTATGAGATAAAGTGGCAAAATTGAGATCCAAACCTAAACCTGCATACTTCAAAACCCATCTTCTTTCTACTGCAGTACTCTTCCTTTATCAACCATATATTTTAAGGAAGACATAAGACATTAACAAAAATGAAAATGAATGAAGCCTATGTTTTTACAAGCAAGCTATTATCCCATTGTTTTGTGGAATTTTATGCTCCCACGTACAGATGTCTGGTTTTAATTTCCAACTTTTCATCCAAAATGGGAACTCTAAACAAAATGAACTTAGAGTGCCTAGATAATGCGCTTTGCTGGAAAAGCAAAAGTTAAAATTCTGCTGTGACAATCAGATGCCTCCAAAGGAAGAATAAGCAAATTTTCCCAGGGACTTGGGGAGGGAGTAGAGAAAAGGCAGTCAGAGGAGACTGGAGAGAGAGGGGACAGTTTGGGCTCATCACAGACCTTGAACGAGATGAAACTGGGAACAGTGAGCTGAATTTTGTGATAGATTTTCAGATTGATGGTCCAGACAAAGGAAGATTTGATGGCAAATGACCATTCCAGAGTTTTAAAAGGAGATTATCTGTCATCTTTGGGAAAATACTCAACCTTCTCCCTCTCTTGGTCAAGAAAGAGGAGCCTAAGGAAGAAGAGATGGAAGAAGAATCCTTTTTCCAATCTTCTTGCCCATTCAAGACCTAATCCAGGCAAACGTATTAACAGGAGGCCTGCCCCTCTCCCTCCTCTGCCTCCTTTGTGCGGTCTCTCTGCAGTACGCAGGAGCCTCTTTCCCACCCACCAGCTCCTGGGAAATGATGTGATACATCAGTTCACTCCTGGCTCCTTTGCTGGACCGAGCTAGAGGGAAAGTGAAAGTTGCTCAGTCATGTCTGACTCTTTGCGACCCCATGAACTATACAGTCCATGGAATTCTCCAGGCCAGAATACTGGAGTGGGTAGCCATTCCCTTCTCCAGAGGATCTTCCCAACCCAGGGATAAAACCCAGGTCTCCCACACTGCAGGCAGATTCTTTACCAGCTGAGCCACCAAGGAATCCCAGCTGGAGGGAAGCCCCTGACTGATCTTATCCAAACAATTACTATTCACAGCCTTAGCGAGCCAGGAAACCGACAGTGATTCAGTGAGTGAGGGGTGTGTTGTCATTGTCAGCATTCTCTACCACAGGACAGCCGCAGTGTCCTCCAGAATAGGGCCTCTGGCCTGAGTATGCATCGCAAGAAGGAGAATCTGGGACTGGTATGCAGAGGGAATAAAGGCCCCCCTGGTGAGCCAGATCTCCTGAATCAACCCTGATATGGTGTCCCACAGCTTGGCTAGATCAGCTTCAGAAGGCAAACCCTCAACTTAGCCCCTTGTCTGGAAGTCAGCTGGGTCACCACACTGAGCTTTTCCTACTATTCATTAACATTCATTATATTATTCAAAATCTTCATCATCTCTGTTCATTAACTTCACATTTCATTAGTTACAGCTGTGTTGAGCAACTGATTTCGTGGATTTTCCCGCTGAGGTAACCATTTGGATGCAAGGATATTTTAAAGGAAACTGAAGGAAAATCCACCAAAGTTGTAACTAGTTTTATTACAAAAATAATAGAATAATGAACATTTCAGTCATCCCCAAATATGGGATAAGGTGAGAAGGTAAGGGTCTAGATACACTGAGACCCAAGATTGGTGTAAAAAATGGGTGTGGGCTCTCTACTGTCTTGCACAAAGACCACATCCAACCATACTTATCAGCCTAATATATCCCTGAAAGGGCATGGCAACCCACTCCAGTATTCTTGTCTGGAGAATCTCCATGGACAGAGGAGCCTGGTGGGCTACATCCTTGGGGTCTCAAAGAGTCGGACACGACTGAGTGACTAAGTACACACAAGCCTAATACACAGGTTCGTGTTTTTAGTAAGGGCCCTCAAGTTTGTTTTCTCTATGTAAAAACTTTAAATATCATTTGCTTGTTGATGAGGCCACTCTTATTTTATTGGGTTCATTGGGGGAGGAAATGAAGAGAAATGTTCCAGTCTACATGGGAAATATTTCCATTTCTAAAAGTAGCCTCAGAATTTAAAAATATACACATGTAATATTTAATAACATTCTGATGCTTTTCTAACCTTTTGTTTGAAAACAGTTTTAAACTTAAACATTGTAAGAATGGTAGAAAGAAAACTGTATATCTTTTAACCAGATTCACCTAATATTAACATCGTACCCCATTTACTTTATTGTTAGCTCTTTCTCTGTCTGTCTCTACATCTCTCAGTCTTTGTGTGTTTCTCTCTCTGTTTCTGACTCTCTCTCTGCCTCTTTCTCTATATGTATGTATGAATATGAGAATTTGTGTGTGTACATGAATGTATGCTCTTTTGTCTCATCTGCCTGCATTCCAATTTTGTCTATTGATCCAATAATGTCTTTTACAGCATGCCCCCCTCCCAGCCCCAACCCAGTGCCAGATCCAGTCTAGAATACTGCTATAGACTTTGTCTTTTATGACATTGACATTTTTGACTTACAGTCTCTCTCTCTTTCTTCATACCAAGTTCCTTCTTGTGGGTTTGTCAACACTTCCTCACAACTAGATTAGATTATGCATCTGCAGACAGAACACCACATGGGTGATTTAAATTCTTTTAGAAGGTTATTTGAGGTTACTGGTGTTGCACTGTTAGATATCAGCTGGTTCTTATGGAATTCTTTAAATACTCAGGTTTCTTTCTATATGTAAAACTAGTGTCACCTTCTTCAAAATATTCCAACAATACAAAAAAGAATTCAGTATACAAAGTGTTGTATTCTCTTAACTAGCACAGAGCTCTGTTCTTCCGAGGTTCTCTTGGCCCCAGCCTGTTCCCAGCTTCTCAGCTGCCAGTATGGACCCTAGCAATTCATCTTCCATGTGGGTATGGAGAATAGCTTCTATAGGGAAACAGAGATCAGGACAAGAATATTAACCAGTAGCAATAATCAGAAGAAGAACAATAACTCTGGCTTATTAAGCAGCTCCCATTTATTCATCCAGATACTGTGTGAAACTTTCATGCCTATCATCTTGCTTGATCCTCAACACAGCCCTTGAGAGAGATTCAATTTCTAGTCCACCTGAGGTTATATGATTTATCCAAGGCCACATATGACAAAAACAAAGTTGCGATTTTAACTCTAGTTTCTGACCCTCAAGCCCTCTTCACACTCTTACTTGCCATGAAGTTATACTCTCTGCATTCTTATAACGCACCCCATCAACCCCTTCATGACTCTTAGTACGAAGGAAAATAAAGGTGATGGTGGCTAAATTTGCTCAAGTTTCCCCAGGGCTGGGCTTTCATTTGAAATGAGCTCTGCACAGTGAGTTCAGCTTAGTGACAGGTTGACGTCCTCCATGGTAAGAGTGGATCCATGGCAATCTGCCCTTAGAGCAAAGAAAGATACCAGCCTCCTAGGACGAGGAGGCTGAAAGGGGAGAATTACCCTGGAATATGAGCTGTGGAACTCATGTGATAAGAATTGGGAATTTGCAAGGTCAGGGCTTGGCTTGCATCACAGAAACTTTTGAAATCAGGTTCTTTATCATTTTCCTACTCAATATGTTGATTCTGTGCAAAACAGGTTAACATTTCTCCAAGACATAGTTCAGTAAACCCTCATCCTATAATCAAGGTCACAGACAGCAGTTGATAAAGAGGAAAAATAATTATTTTAACCTTGACATCTTAAGCTTTGATCCTGGGTGACCCTGAGATCATTTCTCTGTTCTCTAATTCACAACAGTAAATCAGAACACAATCTGGTGTTTGTTCTTAAAAAAACAACTCCCCAAACAACTTTGGGGAACAGAGAGCCTTATTTTTTTAAGAACCGTGAGATGTATATCTGAAATTCATACTTGAAAGTGAAAGTGAAGTCAGTCAATCGTGTCCAACTCTTTTCGACCCCATGGACTGTAGCCTATCAGGCTCCTCCATCCATGGGATTTTCCAGGCAAGAGTGCTGCAGTGGATTGCCATTTCCTCCTCCAGGGGATCTTCCCGACCCAGGAATCAAACCGGGGTCTCCCGCATTGCAGGCAGACGCTTTACCGTCTGAGCCACCAGGGAAGTGCTATTCAAAAATGATGTCCTAGAGTTTTGGCAGCAAGTCGGCTGACTCAGCATGACCACTATGGAGAGGCCTAGAGGTGGGCTTAGACGTGTCTACTTTCAGGCGGTCACTGCCAAAACCAGTTGAAGAAAGGATCCTGGAAGTGTTTTGTCTTAGAATAGCAGTCACTTGTAGAACTGAAAGAAACTCAATGAACGTATAATTCTATGTGAAAACAGAAACAGAAGGATTAGCTATGGTGCAGTAGAGTGAACTGTAATGGCCACTGGGGTCAAACCAAACAGTTCAAATCCCAGTGTTGCCACTCTTGTTACCGACCCTTTCCTGTCAGGCTCCAGCAAGGGTCCTTCTGACCAGTGCCATTGGAGCCAACAGAATGGGACTAACTTTAGTTCAGAAGTAAAGGAGAATTTTATTTTTTGATCAAAGAATGGAGAGGTGCAAGCTCAGGCTCTAGAGCAGCAGTCCCAACATTTTTGGCGCCAGGGACCAATGTCACAGAAGACAGTTTTTCCACCCACAGAAGACAGGGGACAGTTTGGGGATGATTCAAGGGCATTACATTTATTGTGCACTTTATTTCTATTATCATTAATCAGCTCCACGTCGAATCATCAGGCATTAGATTCCAGAGGTTGGGGACCCCTGCTCTGGAGGACATGTTCTCCCCACAGGCCATAGGCAGGGCTGCTTTATAGGGATCTCAGCATCGGGCAGCGGGCAGAGCTCTCACAGGGGAGCCACACAGCTGCGTGGCTCAGGCTCCAGATCACAGTGCCGGGAGTGTCTCTCTGCACAGGGCCCACTGCTGCCATCTTGAATTGAGATGTTGTGCTCAGGGGCGGGAGGAAGAACTCTGAAGTGCCAAGTACCAGTATGAGGCCTCTGTGCAAGGCCCACTGTGATCAAGTGAAAACAGACTAAGCACAAAGGAAAAATAAAAACAGTTAGACTTTATTACCCAAATTCTATCCTTCTGTAAATTGGTAATGGGCACGGCTGCTGCTGCTGCTTACCGCATGACCTAGCGGCTTTAACATCTCTATATCTCACTTTCCTACTTGTAGATTAAGATAGTGCTACCACAAAGGACTGTTTATAGAGATGGGATTAATGAGTACATGCAAGGCTCCTGCAACCACTGCTGGCCCATAGTAATCACTCAGCAACTGCTAGAAGTGGTTATAGGGTTGTTATAAAGATGGTTATAACAATCTTCAGAGCATGGTTATACAGATTTAATGGCATAGTACATACAAAGCACTTGGAGCCATGCCTGGTCCAGAGTAATCATTTAGTGAATGCTAGTGATTCTTACAAATGATCTCCCTAAGGTCACATGGACAACTGGTCTTCCCTGTTCAAGAGACCATCCATCAGTCAAGTTATCTTCCCCTCTATAATGAAGTCATAGCCTAGTACTCCTTTCTAAAAATTATTTTTTAATTTTTATACAATTTTAAAGGTTAATTTCCATGGTGGCTCAGACAGTAAAGAATGTGCCTGCAATGCAGGAGACCTGTGTTCAAACCCTGAGTCAAGAAGATGTGCTGGAGAAGGGAATGGCTACCCACTCCAATATTCTTGCCTGGAGAATTCCGTGAACAGAGGAGCCTTACGTGCTATAGTTCACGGAGTCACAAAGAGTCGGACGTGACTGAAAAACTAACACACCATTATTACAAAATATTGGCAATATTCCCCATGTTGTATAGTACATCCTTGAGCCTGCTGCTGCTGCTGCTGCTAAGTTGCTTCAGTCGTGTCTGACCCTGTGCGACCCCATAGACGGCAGCCCACCAGGCTCCCCCGTCCCTGGGATTCTCCAGGCAAGAACACTGGAGTGGGTTGCCATTTCCTTCTCCAATGCATTAAAATGAAAAGTGAAAGTGAAGTCGCTCAGTCGTGTCTGACTCAGCGACCCGATGGACTGCAGCCCACCAGGCTCCTCCGTCCATGGGATTTTCCAGGCAAGAGTACTGGAGTGGGGTGCCATTGCCTTCTCCATCCTTGAGCCTATCATATATGTAATAGTTTGTACCTCCGACTCCCCTATTTCTCCTCCCTCACACTGGTAACCACTGGTTTGCTCTCTGTATCTACGAGTCTGCTGCTTTTTCATTATACTCACTAGTTTGTTGTGTCTTTTAGATCCCACGCGTAAATGATATCGTACACGATTTGTCTTTCTCTGTCTGACTTATTTCATTTAGCCTAATGCCCTCCAAGTCCATCCATGTTGCCACAAGTGGCAAAATTTCATTCCTTTTTGTGGCTGAGTAGTATTCCATTGAATGTATACACCACATCTTTTTATCCATTCATTTGTTGATGGACACTTAGATTGCTTTCAGGTCTTCGAAATCATAAATAATGCTGCTATGACTATTTCAGTACATGTATCTTTTTGAATTAGTGTTTTTGTTATATTTGAATATAAACTCAGGAGTGGGATTCCTGGATCGTATGGCTCTGTTTTTAGTTTTTTGAGAAACTTCCATATTGTTTTCCACAGTGGCTGCACCAATTTACATTCCCACCAACAGTGTAGGAGGGTTCCCTTTTCTCTACATCCCTGACAACATTTGTTACTTGTGTGCTTTTTGATGATGGCCATTGTGATGGGTGTGAAGTGATACCTCATTGTGGTTCTAGTTTGGATTTCTCTGATGATTAATGATACTGAATATCTTTTCTTTTGTGTGTGTATGTGTGTGATTGCTTTTATAAACAAATTTTAGGCTGGAATAAGGGGCTCCTAGTTCATCATGTTGGCAATTGTCCTCACTCCGATAGGCTCTTGAAGTGTGCCTCCCTTAACATCTGGTTGATGTGGGAGTAATGATCTTGGCATAGTGCATCCATCTCATATAAGGACTGAGGGGTACTCATGCTTGGCTCAACAATGATCTGGTTTAAGCTGGACATGACTGAGCGACTTCCCTTTCACTTTTCACTTTCATACATTGGAGAAGGAAATGGCAACCCACTCCAGTGTTCTTGCCTGGAGAATCCCAAGGACGGGGGAGCCTGGTGGGCTTCCATCTCTGCGGTCGCACAGAGTTGGACACGACTGAAGTGACTGTACTCACTCACTCAAGCTGCTTTCTGGACCAATTATTCTGTCTGGGGAACTAACACTGCTGCTCCTGTTACTGGCACTGCTTGAATATGCACACACTTTGGTTCTTCTTAGTTGGCCTTCCTTTTGTTTTTCATTGCATACTGAGATTCCTGGAAGATAGTTTCTCTTACACTTTTTGGGCTGGAGAGAATGGTGATTATCTTCTTTATTATCATTCCTTTTTCTTTCCTCCTTATTGTGCACTGACTATGTTCCTAATTCCAATAGCATGTTGGTAATTGGGCCCTACATTCCTATTTAGGATAAGAGAATGCATTAGTACTAACTGAAGTGGCCCTGACAACATTGGTTGAAGAAGCAAAATGGGATGGTGAGGACCAGAGATGGGCCAGTACAGGCCAAAGTGGCTCTGAAAAACCGTCCTGGCATGGCAGACTTCCTTTAATCCTGGCCCAGAATTACAGAAACCTTCATGTACCTTCATGCATCTTTTCATGTACTTGTTGGCCATCTGCATTTCTTCTTTGGAAAAATGTCTACTCAGTTCTTCAGCCCATTTTTTAACCAGGTTTTCGGTTTTTTTTTTTTGACATTGAATTGTATGAAATGTTATATATGTTTATATATGTTGGATACAAATCCCTCCTCAGTCATGTCATTTTCAAATATTTTCTCCCATTCAGTAGGTTGCCTTCACTTTGTTGATGGTTTCCTTTGCTGTGCAAAAGCTTTTAAGTTTAATTAGGTCCCATTTGTTTAATTTTTGCTCTTATTTCCTTTACTTTAGGAGACAGACCCAAAAAATTATTGCTGCGATTTATGCAAAGAGTGTTCTGCCTATATTTTCTGCTAGAAATTTTATAGTATCCGGTCTTACATTCAGATCTTTAATTCACTTTGAGGGTTCTTTGTTTGTTTGTTTGTTTGTTGTATATGGTGTTACAGAAAGTTCCAATTTCACTATTTTACATGTATCCGTCCAGTTTTCCCAGCACCACTTATTGAAGACTGTCTTTTCTCCAATGTATTTTCTTTCCTCCTTTGTCATGGATTAACTGACTGAAAGTGAGTGGGTTTATTTCTGGGCTTTCTATTCTATTCCAGTGGTCTAAGAGTCTATGTTTGATAGCACCCCTTTTTACTTGGAAATTGGAAAAGGCAGAATTTGCCTAGCAGGAAAACCACATCAGAGGGAAAATAATTCACCAGGAAAGCTCACAGGTCTTGGAGTAGTTCTACTTTCCCTTTCCTCTTTTTATGGGATTCTATCTTCTCAATCTAAGACTTGCCTTTTAGACATAACTCATTCCATTGCTTACAAGCCAGTCTATGTGTGAGCTTCTACTTTCCATGCTGGTGACAGGCAGGTTTCTAGACTTCTATGTTGTTCTAGGGACTGATCTAGTCTTAAAGCATAATCTTACTTTTTAAACTATTACAGTTTCATAACATTTCTTTATTTGATAATAAGAATCCTCCCTCAATACTTTTTTCAAAAAATTTTGTTGGTTTTTTACAATTTGATGAGGGTGATTCCTCTTTTTGCTTGTTTCTTCTTTTGGTATAATAATACATTCACATGATTTCAAGGTATAAAACAATATATAGCGAAAAATCTCCCCTCACACCAACCCCTCCAGCCATCCAGATGCCCTACTGGAAGCAAAACATTGTAAGCAGTTTCTTATGCATCCTGACAGAGAGATTCTGTAAGGTGAGCAAATACTTAAGTATACTGTTTTTTCCCTTCTTTAAAATACAACGTTATCCATTTGTTTTCACAAATGAAAGTTAATATCATTTTTCTGCACCTGCCCCCCACAAAGAACTGTTGGAACTTTTATTGAAATGACATTAAACTTAAAAATGGATCTGTGTAAAAATTAAAATTGGTTATGCTATTTAGATCACCTGTCTGGAAGCATGGCATGTATCTTCATGAATCCAACTCTTTTCTTAGTTCTGTAGTTTTCCTTATTTAGATTCTGAATATTTATTAATGGGCATTTTATATTTTCATTTTAATGAGTTATTTTCAATGAAAGGAGTTAGTTTCCTCATATTTAATAGAGGAGAACTATTTAGTTTCATATTTATTTTAAAATCTGGCTAACATTAATTCTAAACATGATGAAACCAGATTGACTGGTTTCAAATCCTGCTCTGACATTTAATAGTGGTACAACTTTGGGGAAATTATTAAATTTCTCTCTGCTTCAGTACTCTCATCTGTTAACAGGGGTAAAGATACTACCTACATCATAAAGTTGTTGAAACAAATAATAACTTAATTCAAAGGAAGCTATTAGGACAGTGCACAGAACATGAGTCATCTTTAAAAGTTAGCCTTGATTAAATTCTGATAATTGTCTTCTTTCTTTATGACTGTCATCTCATTTCTTTTTGTTTCATATATTACTGAGTTTTCCAGGTGGCTAGTGGTAAAGAATCCACCTGCCAATGCAGGAGATGTGAGTTTGATCCCTGGAGAAGGAAATAGCAACCCACTCCAATATTTTTGCCTGAGAAGTCTCATGGACAGAGCTTGGCAACCTATTGTTCATGGGGTCACAAAAGAATCAGACACAACTGAGAAACTGAACAACAACATTACTGCATTAGATAAAGCTTGTCTTCTTTCTTTCTCTATTGTTTCACTATTAGGGGTGATGTTTGTAATTGGTTAGAAATAGATGTAATCATATTGAGAATGAAATCTTTTATTCCTAGTTATTAAGCAGTTTTAAAGAAGATATCAAATTTTATTAAATGCCTTTCTATTCTTTATTTATGTAATCCTGTATTTCCCCTTTGTTATACTGATGTGATATAACTTATTAATAGGCACTGGAAAACTTAAAACATCTATATTCTAGAATAAACTCTGTCCAGTCATGGTGTATTATTCTTTCAACATCCAACTGAATCTAATCTGACAGAATTTAATTTAAACCCTAGAATTCAGAATTTACAAATTGGGTCCACATAGGTGCCTGTATGCATGTGTCTTGAGCAGTGTATATTAGCCTTAGAAAATAAATTAGAAAAATTTCACTGTCTTTCTGAGTTTCAGTATGTTATTTGTTCCTTGGTCATATGACATTTATCTTAATGTTTTAAAAGAATTCGCTAATCCCCATTTTAGAATCTTTATGCTATTATCACTAATGTCAATTCTCTCTCTCTTGGGTGTAGAAGCAGCTCTTTGTAGATGCATTACCGATTTTCAGTTAATGTGTAGATTTTATTTAAGTATAAACTCCAGCACAATAATGCCTGTCAAGGAGATTGCTGAGCTACACAGCTTGTGAACAGTTTGGTATAGGCTGCTGTGAGTAAGAGAGAATGGCATGTGGAATATTGTCCAGCGCCAGGGAAGATCATGAGTTCACTGAAACACGTGAAGGTTTGCCTCCTGAGCCAACAGGCAGTGACAGACAATAGTGCACATTGGTCAGAGGGTCCAGTCTCAGGCCTGACAGCCTGCAGGCTTATCTGAGCTTCACTGCTCACTACTACCTGTGTGACTTTGGGGAAGTTACTTTCCTGCTTGGTGCCTCAGTTTCCTCATCCATAAAATGGGAATCATTCTCATACGTGAAAGTGAAAATCTCTCAGTTGTGTCTGACTCTTTGCTACCCCATGGACTATACAGTCCATGGAATTCTCTAGGCCAGAATACTGGAGTGGGTAGCCTTTCCCTTCTCCAGGGGATCTTCCCAACCCAGGGATCAAACCCAGGTCTCTCGCATTGCAGGTGACCCATGCAGCTGGGTCACAAAGCATTAAATGAGTCGATTTCTACAAAAGGCTTAGTACAGAGCGTGGTAATAATAAGCATGGTATAATCATTGACCATCATTATGATTGCTCTTCAGACAATGACAGAGGCCCCTTGGGGACAGGCAAATAACAGTGGATGCTTTCACAGTTGCTGGGGACGTTGTTGTGCCATGGAAGTGATTGTATCAATGTTTTTGCTAACTTTAGGATTGTTCTGAGTTTAATTCCTTCAAATAGGCTAGCAAAAATTCTAGAACTCAAAACCGTACAGGAAACACTAAACAAGCTAAGAACCTTGACTATGGGCAGACGACAAGACTGTATGGAATGGGAGTGAGGTGCACTTTGGCCACTTTTCCACATTCATGCGTGTACCACTGCAGAGAAATGGTTCTTGGATCCCTGCATTCCAGGCTTCAGTTCCAATGAGTGGGCTGTAGGAGGCACCTCCTCCAAGGTGTTAACTATGTGTTAACTAGATGTAAGGTTGCCCTTACAAACAACTGAGGAAAAGGAGAATTATCTGATATTGGGGGAAAAGGTAATTATGGCACACAAAAATAAAGTTTAAAAGTTCCATATGTAAAAATAAATAAATTTTTTTAAACTTAAAAAAATATAAAACACTTGAGGATTAAAAAAAAGGTTTCATATCAATTATACTTAAATGTTAACAGAGGGTTTCCCTGATAGCTCAGTTGGTATAGAATCCGCCTGCAATGCAGGAGAGCCCGGTTTGATTCCTGGGTCAGGAAGATCTGCTGGAGAAGGGATATGTTATCCTCTCCAGTTTTCTGGGGCTTCCCTTGTGGCTCAGCTGATAAAGAATCTGCCTGCAATGTGGGATACCTGGGCTTGATCCCTGGGTTGGGGAGATCCCCTGGAGAAGGGAAAGGCTACCTATTCCAATATTCTGGCCTAGAAAATTCCATGGACTGTATAATCCATGGGGTCGCAAAGAGTCAGACACGACTGAATGTTAACACTTCAGTACAAGGTTCCGTGGGTTATGACCTTTCTAATCATAAAAACAATGAATCATCAATGCGATATCCATAGGTTTTGACAATGTATTTTTCAAAATCCAACAAAACAAACTGAGGACTTAAGTGGCAAACAGGGAAAAGTAACTGCAGCCTAGATAACAGATGAAGAGTTAATATCCTTACTGAAAACAGAGCTCTTTCAAATCAATCAGATAAAGACAAATGCCTTAAAATAATATATAAAGGACACCTATGAGTAATTCATGCAATGGCCATAAATATATGAAAAACTTCTCTCTCAGGAACAGTAGAAGAAATGACCTTTGGAAATTATGTACTCGTTTCCTTCTTTCAGACCAGCATTGAAAAAAAAGAAAATAAAATAATGCAGTGTCAAGAATGAGGCGAGGGCTTCCCTGGTGGTCCAGAGATTAAGAATCTTGCAATGCAGAGGATGCTGTTTCAATCCCTGCTGGTCCAGGAAGATCCCACATATTGCTGGGCCACTAAGCTCGAGTGCTTAAACTACTGAGCCCGCTTGCAGCAACCACTGAAGCCCACGCCCTAGAGTCTGTGCCCTGCAAAAAAGAAGCTCCGGTGATGAAAAGCCTGCATACCACAACGAGAGAGTGGCCCGGATTCTCCACAGCTAAAGCACACATACAGAAATGAAGGCCCGTGCACTTAAAAAAATAAATAGTAAAAAAAGAATGAAGTGAAATGTTTGCTGTCAGGCCCTGCTTGGGGAGGGTGAGTTGGGCCAACCTTTCAGGAGGGCAATTTGACAAAGAGTCAAAAATTCATTGCTTCATAAGTTCACTTCTAGAAATGTGTCCAAAGAAAATAATCAAAGATTCACAGAAAGACATATGTGCAAGAATGTAATAGTATTATTTGGAATAGCCACAGAATTAATAATTCCCTCCAAAAGTGAAAGGATTTAAATGTTTAATATTAAGAGAATGATTAAATCAATAGCGTTAAGTCCAATCAATGGAATTTTATGCCACATTTTACAAATAACATTTTCAAATTGTACCTTAGCATGGGAAAATATTTACGATCCAATAATTAAATGTTTGGGCTTCCTAGGTAGCACTAGTGGTCCAGCCAACACAGTTAACACAAGAGACACAGGTTCAATCCCTAGGTCAGGACAATCCCCTAAAATGGGAAATGGCACCCCACTCCAGCATTCTTGCCTGGAAAATTCCATGGGCAGAGAAGTCTGGTGGACTATGGTCCATGGGGCCACAAATAGTCAGACACGTCTGAGCGAGCAACTGAGCACACATTAAATGTTTAAAAAAGAGAAAACATCAAATGAAAAATCAGCATGATCTCTATTTTCTTTGTAAAATGTAACTCTGGCACTATGCTAAGGACTATTAGTCACTGGGTGTTACAATCTTAATATATCTCTATATCCTCAGGTCAATAGAGATTATATTAATCATTCCCCAGAAATACACACAAGCCACCACACAGCAGCTTAAAAAGTTATCAACCCTTCTTCAGCTGTTAGGCCTGCCTCCAGTCTGATATGGGACCTGACAAGCCAGTCATTACTCTTGATCTGGTCCCTTTTTGATTCTTTATTTTGTTGTTGTTGAGTTGTATGAACTGTTTGTTTATTTTGGAAATGCAGTTGCCAGTTGCATCATTTGCAAACATTTTCTCCCTTTCCATAGGTTGTGTTTTTGTTTTGTTTATGGTTTCCTTTGCTGTGGTGTCACTTTTTTTAGACTTCACAATATTATATACTCACAGCTAGATGGCACAGTTTGAATCAGCCTTAGGTAATCATATGCCCATAATATATGAGAGCTGAAGAAAGCTACTTATTTAGTTCAACTCTACCTGAAATGCTAGTGATATGCTTTATACAATTATTTAAAGGAGCAGAAGACTCTTTTCCTAATTCTATTTCTAAGGATTGGGAAGGATGAGACTTCATTTCCTATATCTACTTCTCTTCAATTTGTCGATTGGAAAATAATATGATAATTAAATCAATTTATCAATATATACAATATTGGAGAAGGGTATGGCAACCCACTGCAGTATACTTGCCTGGAGAATTCCAACAGAGGAGCCTGGCAGGCTAGAGTTCATGGAGTCACAAAGCGTCAGGCACAACTGAGTGACTAACCCATAAACACAGACTCAGTGTATCCAGCACTTTCTATCTACTTCTACTATCTAACGTTCAAGATAATTTTTTCTGCCATAAGAGGAAAGCCATACTGACAATATTCTAGTGAGGTCACATGAAGGGTGATTATTCACCAGTTTGGGTTTTATTCTGTGCCTTTTATAAAGCGACAAGCCCAATATAGTGAGTGATTCTTGATTCCATTTCAACTACATTAAGGAATCCATGAGATTATTGTGAGGAGGGAGAAAGCAGAGTCCAGACAATGAAGACAGCCACAGGAGCCCAGATGACAGAAGGGAATTGTATCAGGGCTTCAGGAGCCATGGAATCTCAAGGACTGCAGAGAGATTGATTCAATCTCTAAACCTGGACCAATCACCCAAACTGCATTTGTTTTCTTAAAATATTTTCAGGCTATCAAGGCTCTTGGGGCAGTTTTACAAGTGACCACAGTGGAGGGCTAATAGGAGGATGCATTTTAAAGAACCCAAGGAAGACCCACTTCTCCAAATCCTTTTCAGCCTAATTGTCACTGTCCGTCAAGAGTAAGTGATTCATTATTTGGTTCTACACAGATGTGAGAAAGACACATAGAATCTCAATCACAGAGGGAACCTTAGAGCTCAACCTTCTAGTCAATACAGACATCTCCTCAAGTGCATCCCAAGATATGCTTGATAAGAACCTCCTTAGACATGGGTAGTGAGAAAGAACACATACAGCACAAGATAATCCTTTCCAATTATGAACAGCTCTAGTCATTAAAAGTCTTGATTTTGCCAATTTCTATCCACCATAACTAGCTCTGCCCTCTGGGCTTCCATGGTGGCTCAGCTGTTAAAGAATCCACCTGCAATGCCAGAGACCCTGGGTCAAGAAGATCCTATGGAGAAGGGAATGGCTATCCACCAGTATTCTTGACTGGAGAAGTTCATGGACAGAGGAACCTGGCAGGCTACAGTCCATGAGGTCACAAAGAGTCAGACACAACTCAGTGACTGGATCAACTTTCACTGGATCTGCAGAACACAAATCTAAACTCTCCTCTAGCTTTTCCGATGTTTGAAAACAGCTCTCTTGTCCAACTGAGTCTTCTCTTCCCCAAACTGAACAAACTCTGCTTCTTCACCTATTCCTCACCTTTCAAAGTCCCAGGTTAAAATGGCAAATTCCTGACATGAACATCTCCCATTTCTTGAAAGTAAGAGAGGTGAGTGGTGTCATACATTTGATCCAGGCGAAAATGAGGAAGACTGAAAGTACAGTGGTCAAAGTAACATGTGGATTATTCAGTTTCCAAAAACCAGCTAGGCTAACACAATCCTTCATAAAAGTCATTTAAGACTTATACTTGCCTACTTACAAAGAACTTCTTGACACAACATTGTTGACATCAGTGAGATTTACACAAGGCTCTAATGGGTGAGAAAGCCCATTGAACATGAAAACTATACCAATCAATCAATTCATTCATTGTACATACACTAAAGGTCCTATGTGTTAAAAGTTGAGGTCTTTTTAAGAACTAGTATTATTAAAATGGGTCTTCCCAAGTGGTGCTAGTGGTAAAGATCTCACCTGCCAATGCAAGAGACATAAGAGACCCAGGTTCAATCCTTAGGTTGGGAAGACTCCCCTGGAGAAGGAAATGGCAACCCACTGCATATTTTGCCTGGAGAACCCCATGGGCAGAGCGGCTTGGTAGGCTACAGTCCATGGGGTTGCAAAGAGTCGGACACGATTGGACTAATTGAGCACATTATTAAAACGAAGTTCCTTTTATGAAAATGCTTTCTAGATATTCATCATTACTGAAGTTCAACACAGACATGCTTCTTAGAACAGCAAATTCCATTTCCCAGCACTACTGCCCACCCCATGTCCAATAGAGATGCTAACTGTGGAATGGAATTCGCAGGTCAGAGGAATCACCCAGAGAAACACAGTGATTTTGAGATTCACAACATGTGTTGCATCACAAGTTTGGTTATGAAGAAAGGTCTGATTGTGGCCAGATATTTACCCTTGAGATAATATTGTTGCAAGACTTCCTTCCCACAGAATGAAATCCCTTCTTTTCCACTCCCACAGCAAGAAGGTTGCTTTGAATATCTTTTCTCAGCTGGTACATGCAGAAAGCTTGGAGCTATTTTTCTCTTTAAAATGTTAGAAAGAAACTCTTTTTTTATACTCCCATATGACTGGCACTTTATAAAACACTCTTAAAACCTCAGCCAATACACCCTGAGGGATTAAAGGAGAAAACAGGCAAAATAGCAAAGTGTTTCAGCTGACAAAATCTCTACAGTCTGTTGAGCAAGACTCATTATGGGGAAAGAAGACAGAGGTTCCTATCCCTATCAAAGTAGCAATAGTGAGGGCTTCCTTGGTGGCTCAGTGATTAAGAATTCGCCTGCTAATGCAGGAGACATGAGTTTGATCCCTGGTCTGGGAAGGTCCCATGTGCTGTAGGGCAACTAAGCCTATGTGCCACAACTACTGAGCCCACACACCCTAGACCCTGTGCTCTGCAGCGAGAGAAGCCACCACAAGGGGAAACACGCGCACCCCAGCTAGAGAAAGCCCCTGCTCCCTGCAGCCAGAGAAAGCCTGCACAGCAGCAAAGACCCACCACAGTCAAATGAGTAAACACATACTTTTTAAAGTAGTAATAGTGATAGCACATGATTATCGACATAATTTGAATACTTTGTGCCAGGCATTGTTCTTTATGTGGATGAACCCATTTAGCTCCCCAAAACAACCCTGTGAAGTAAATATTGTTTTTACCCATTTGACAAATGAAGAACGGGAATAAAAGAAGTTAAGTAACTCACCCAAGATCATACAGCTAGCAGGAAACTGGCAGTGCTAGGATTCAAAATCTGGAGGCTGGGTTCTTACTATTTTTCTATATCACTTCCATATCTGTATGCTGTGTGTCACATGAGGTATAAGATGAGTCACATGAAACTCATTTGAGTTCAATGCCAGCAACTGTATCAGTGACCTTAAACTTGTTCCTGCATGGCCAGAGTATTCCCAGCTGGCTTTTAATTCTATCCAGCAGAACTGGCACCATCCTGGCTCAGAGCCCAGGTCAAGGCCCAGAGAGACTCTTATCACCAGTGGGTGGCAATATTGTTACATGGAGCCATTGGGGTGTGATGAAGGCCTGACATCTTCCCTGAAAGTGGAAAGGCCTCACCACTTTATGGACAGATCACTCCAGGTAGCCCCCCAAAGACAATGTCTCAACTGTCCCCAAAGCACCTAGGACAATCCTCCAGGAGGATAGATGGGTCTGGATTATGAGAAGGCCCAGGAAACTATTCATTCAAATCATTTTTCCTCAGTCCTGCCATAATATGCCTGGTGTATCTCAATAATAAACGACACACTCCTTTTCGCACTGGAGCATGTCTTCCTCCTGCTTCCTTAGGAGCAGTGACTCTCCAATCTGTGTACCTGCAATTTCACTAACCTAGGGTAGATGTTAAGTAAATGGATGAATTAATAACTCTCAGTTCTTCAGATGCAATCAATTCCACTCTAAAAAAACAATCTAAGAAATAACTGTGGAAGCCTCTATAGTTGCCTAAAATGAAGCCTGACTTCACTGGTGACTCTAGGCTTGGTTTAGCCATCCAGGGATCTTCAGAATAGAATGAACCCAAGAAATCCTCCCAACGCCCTCTGGTCTGGACATTTGAAACTGCAGTACCTGATCTGTCTTTACATTGACCTTGTTCCACAAAACAGTCTCAATTTAAGCAGAACAAATGCCAAGCTGACCTTGGGGTAATTCCAACAAAGTAGGTTCAGTAACTGATGCCATCAAGGACTTTTCCAAGGAAGTCCACAAGAAACCAGGAACAGAGCCTTTATGTGAAAGAACCCACATTTGTGTAAAATCTGAGAAGCTTTGACTTTTTGTTTTTTCCCCCTAATCCAAAACATTTCTAGCAGACTGTCATATGTCTACAATCCTATTATTAAAAAGCTGGGCCCTTGAAATTCGGTAGATAATGTATGACACATGCAAAAAACTGTTACAAGGTTTTTAACCATGAAAAATGAGGGAAACAGATGACTTTTTTTTAAAATCTACCCTTTTAATTTTAAGTAAAAATTAATAAAATTTAAAATATTTTCCTATTTTTTAAAAAATTTGCTAGGGTATTTATAAAGGTTGGAATTTTTAAAATACGTGTATGTCTTTCCTTTCTCAGCACTTTGTCAAATATCAAGGACTTGTTTTCTCACTCAGTCGGTCACTCAGGCCATGTCTACCCTTCTAGTAGTAACACACTAATATAAATATAATATATTTATAATCTAATTAATATAAATATTAATATAAAGCTAGTAAGACTCTCTTCTCTCTCATCATTTAAAATTTGGTTTATTTTGATGATTATTAAAAATATCTAAGGGCTTCCCAGGTGGCTTGGGGGTTAAGAATCAACCTGCCAATACCTGCCAATTCAAGAGATCTGGGTTCAATCCCTGGCTCAGGAAGACCCACTGGAGAAGGAAATGGCAACCCAATCCAGTATTCTTGCCTGAAAAATCCCACAGACAGAGGAGACTGGAGGGCTACAGTCCATGGGATCTCAAAAGAATCAGACATGACTTAACGACTAAACAACAACAAAATATATAAATTCATTGTGGAGAATTGGTAAAATATAGAAAGTACTGAATAATATGTAAGAAATTATCTCTATTTTTGATGCATAGTCTTCTTGTCTTATATTTTTCATTTATATACACATATACAGATAATTTTTTATAAATATATAATCTACATCTGTTCATGGTAGCTCAGTTGGTAAAGAATCTGCCTGCAGCGCAGAAGACCCGGGTTTGATCCCTGGGTCAGGAAGACCCCCCTGGAGAAGGAAATGGTAGCTACTCCAGTATTCCTGCCTGGAAAATCCTATGGACAGAGGAACTTGGTGGGCTACAGTCCATGGGGTCACAAGAGTCAAACACGACTTAGCGACTAAACCACATCTGTTCACATACTTCATTCTTTCTATTCTTTAATGTCTGTTTTCCATTTTCTCTATTTCAGTCTCTTTCCCTCTGTGAATTATAGAGTTTTTATTTATGCATCTATATATACGTCTATCTGTTTAACTCTCACACAGTTGGAGAGACAAAAGCCATTCAAACCATGCTCCTCCTCTAAAGTTAAATGGAAAAAAAGATAAACAGATGATAAATAGCTGATTGATAGATAAACAGACAAAAAAATAGATAGTAGATAACAAGAGGATAAAGAAAGAAGGAAAGAGAAGGAAGAATGTATGTATCGTTTGTTTATGTAGATCTTCTGCATATCTTAAATGGCTTTGTGACTTCTGAAAAGAATTTTTCTTGCCTCTATTTTAGATTCCATCAGGACCATCAGTTGTTCTTGTCATACTTGTTATTTCTAAATCACCCTTCCTCATGTCTACAGAAATTCTTTGTACTATCTCAGGTTTAGGCATAATTATTTGCATTGACTGCAATTTAAATTGACTGTTTCTACACAATTTCCTTGGAAGTTCGTTCCTTTCCTATTTCCTAATCATTTTGTAATTTAGTACATTATCTTATGAGCCAGTGGTAAAGAATCCACCTGCCAAGCAGGAGATTCAAGAGGCACAGTTTCAATCCCTGGGTCGGGAAGATCCCTTGGAAGAGGAAATGGCAACCCACTCCAGTATACTTGCCTAAAATATCCCATGGACAGAGGAGCCTGGTGGGCTGTAGTATGTGAGGTCATAAGAGTTAGACATGACTGAGCACACACACATAGGACTAGAAGAAATTCTGAAATACATTCTGTTTTGCCTCACACATCTTCCCTTCCCCATACCTTGTGCATCTCTCTGTGTCTGAATTCCTTCTGAAACACACCCCCTTGGTGAACACCTAGCCAAGATAGACATCTTTAACAACAAAAGTTCACGACTACCTCTTGAGGTGACCCAGGACATTTTTACAGTGCTCTGACAATTAAAATACCCTCTGTCATTCTCACCATTGCTATTTCTAACTGCTGGAATTTCACAGGAAAGTTTAACCATAAACTTCTCTGCCTAAAAGCTCTTTGAAAAATAATTCTGTTTATAGTAGCATCAAGCAGAATAAAACACTTAGGAAAAAAGTCAGGAAGGCAAAAGACTTACCCATTGAAAACTATAAAACCCTGTTGAAAGAAATTAGACACCAATAAATGGAAACATGTCTTGTGTTTCATGGATTAAAAGACAATGTTGTTAAGATGTCAATACTACCCAGAGATTTACAGATTTGATGCAGTCCCAAACCAAATCCTGGTGATGTTTTTGTAGAAATATAAAAATCCATCTTAAAATTCATGTGGAATTTCAAAGGACCCCAAATGACCAAAAAGAAAAAAAAAAAAAAAAACTTACAAATGCAAAGCAAAGTTGGAGGTCTCACACCTCCTGATTTCAAACCATACTGTAAAGCTGCAGCAATCAAAACAGTATAGTACTGGCATGGAGACAGACATACGGATCCGTGGAATAGAACTGAGTCTAGAAATAATCTCATACATCTGCGATCAACTTAGGAGGCAACAGGAGTCAACACGGGTGCCAAGACCATTCAGTGGAGGGAAGAATTGTCTTTTCAACAAATAATTCAGAAACAACTGGACAGACAAGTGCAAAAGGATGAAGTCAGACCCTTAACACCATCTACAACAAATACCTTAAAATGGATCAAAGACCTAAACATGAGACCTAAACCTATAAAACTCTTAGAAGAAAATGTAGAGGGAAAATGATATTGAATTTGGCAATAATCTCTCAGATGTAATGACAAAAGCACAGACAATGAAAGACAGACAATTTGAACTACATTAAAGTTAAATGCTTTAATTAAGACACTGTCAACAGTGGTAAGGCAACCCACACAATAGGAGAAAATGTATACAAATTATATATCTGATAAGGAGTTAATATCAAGAACATAAAAAAGAATTTCTACAACTGAACAGAAAAAAAAACAATGAAAAATGGACAAAGGACTTAGATATTACTCCAGAGAAGATATACAAACACCAAAAAAACATGAAAAAAAAAAAGAAAAGATGCTCCGCATCACTAATCATAGGGAAATGCAAATCAAAACCACAAAACATTACTTCACACCCATCAGGCTAGCTATTATTAAAACAAACCAACACAAGAAGCAAAAAACAGGAAATAACAAGTGTTGGTAAAGACGAGGGAAACTGGAACCTTTGAGCACTGTTGGTAAGAATATAAACTGTAGGAGCCACATTGGAAAACAGTATGGTGTTTCCTTAAAAAAATTAAAAATAGAATTACCATGTAATCCTGCAATTTCACTTCTAAGTATATACTTGAAAGAATTGAAAGCAGAATCTAAAAAAATTATTTGTATACCAATGTTTGCAGCAGCATTACTCACAATAGCCAAAAGGTGGAAACAACCCAAGTGCCCACCAATAGATGAATGAATAAACAGAATGTGTTACATACACACAACAGATTATTCAGCCTTTAAAAAGAAGGAAATTCTGAGACATGCCACAATGTGAGTGAATCTCCAGGACATTCTGTTAAGTGAAATAAGCCAGTAACAAAAGGACAGACAATGTTGATTCCACTTAAATGAGATATCTAGATTGATCAAATTCATAGAGACAGAAAATGGAATGGTTTCCAGGAGACGGAGGGGAAGGAAGAGTGGAGAGTTTTTGTCTAATGAATACAGAATTTGAGTTTTGGAAGATTAAAAGAATTGTGGAGATGGATAGTGGTAATATACATCATCCTGCTGAACTCTACACTTAAAAATGGTTAAAATGCAAACTTTATGTTATAAATATTTACCACAATTTTTTTACTTGAAAAAAATCCTCAAATAAATGAAGGCCACCAACATGGCCTCACAAAGGAATCTCACAGCCATCGCCTTCTGCTGTTCATCCTATTACATAAAGTCCAGTCATCCTCAGGTCACTCTCCTCTGAATATCCTTCAGCTACCTGCCTATAACCCATTTAGTCCATGGGCCATAGACCTCGGCATGACAATGACCAGTTGGCTAAGAAGAGAAAAAGCCAAGACTTCCCTGGTGGTCCAGTGGTTAAGACTCTGTGCTCCCAGTGAAGAGGGGCTGGGTTTGACCCCAGTCTAGGAACTAGGTCCCACATACCACAGAAAAGATCCCGCATGCAGCAACGAAGATTCTGAGTGCTACAAGTAAGGCTCAGCACGGTGAAAAAAAAGGAAAAAACCCATTAGCTCCTACACTTCTGTTACTAGACTATTATTACTACAGCCAGAGACCTACTAGTTGATTGTCACGTTGTTAATTCCTATAGCGTTAACTGCCCAACTACTAAAGTCTATGTGCTTTTCTAATGTGCCACCACTAAAAACCTTTTGTCAGTTAAACTCTTTCAGTGATTAAAAAGAAAAACAAATACATGAAATCTATGCAAAAAACTTAAGCAAAAACAAGATATGTATTGGTTCATGTAAATGTTCCCAAAATGGTGCTGGCTTAAGGTATGGCTTGATTCAGGGATTTAAACAATGTCACCAGGTATCAATTATTTTCTTCTCTTAGAGCTCTGCTCTTCTCTTGTCTTCATTCTTAGGCCCTCCATCCATGAGATGTCCCCCATAACTCCTGGCTTCAGGGGTGGTAGAACAAAACTTGCTCCCAGCAATCCCAAAATATCCCACGGGCTTTCATGGGCTCTGATTGGGGCACATCCCTGAACCAGTCTCTGTGGCCAGGATAGTGCTGGTGTTGATTGGCTTAGTTCAGTCCCATGTGCCAGCCCTGAGCAACTGGTTAACTCCATGGGCTGAAAGAGGAGAGGAGATAGTCCATAGAGGATAATAAGGTTAAGGTCACCAGCAGGGTATGTTGAGGAACAAAAACTACAAGTTCGGGCTTCCCTTGCAGTCTGCTGCTTAAGAATCCCCCTTGGAATACAGGGAAGACGGATTTGTTCCCTTGTCTGGGAAGATATCACATGCTTTGGGACAACTGGGCCCATGTGCCACAACTACCGAACCTGCACTCTAGAACCCACAAGCTGCAGACGCTGAGCCCCCAGGCAGCAGCTAACTGAAACCCGCATGGCTAGAGCCCGTGCTGTACAACAAGAGAATCCACTGCAATGAGAAGCCTGCGCACTACAACTGGAGAGTAGCCCCTGCTCTCTGCAGCTAGAGAAAGCCCTCGCACGGCAGTGAAGACCCAGGGCAGCCGAAAATTAACAACAACAACAAAAAAAACACTACAGGCTCAAAGTGAAAGTGTTAGTCACTCAGTAGTGTCAGACTCTTTGCAACCCCATGGACTGTAGCCCACCAGGCTCCTCCATCCTTGGGATTTTCCAGGCAAGAATACTGAAGCGGGTTGCCATTTCCTTCTCCCGGGTATCTTCCCGACCCAGGGATCGAACCTGGGTCTCTCAAATTGCAGGCAGATTCTTTACCATCTGAACCACCAGACAGGTTCAACCACCATTCAGTTAGTTCAACCAAATATTTTATGGACTAAAAGATATTACCTTTAGTTTATCTCTATTAAATACAATGTTGTTAGAATCCTTCTGGTAAATTATTTGGAATTCTATCAGGCAATGCATTCCTTGTTTCTCTCAGCTATGTGTACATAACAGTGTGATGAATGTGCCTTTCAGATTTCATTACACTCAGTGATGAGTATATATTTATGTATCACATTTATACATGTGATATAAACAGGTTATAAACACCATGTATCTCAGGCCACCACCATGACCTTCCTTTTGAAGTGACATCTCCAGCATCTTTGGTACCAAGTCGTACAAGCTGACACCAGGCCCATCTTTATGCTTAAGTGTTGGCCCTGTTTCTTGTGTCCAGAGATATTATGAACGATCCTCACATAATGTCTGTGCTCCTGGGAGGGCTTCTAGTAGAGAGTGAATGTTCTATGCAATCTATGCATCCTTCATCTAGCCATCATCAGAAAGACCTTTTTCTTTACATCCCCCAGATTCCAAATGTTCTTGAAACATTCACACTCTCAAGAAAAAGCAGTAACAGTAGTAGTAGCCGAGTATATACAGCATTTACAACACACTATGCCCTGTTCTTGGAGAAGGCAATGGCAACCCACTCCAGTACTCTTGCCCGGAAAATCCCATGGACAGAGGAGCCTCATAGGCTGCAATCCATGGGGTCACGACCTCACTTTCACTTTTCACTTTCATGCATTGGAGGAGGAAATGGCAACCCACTCCAGTGTTCTTGCCTGGAGAATCCCAGGGATGGGGGAGCCTGGTGGGCTGCCGTCTATGGGGTCACACAGAGTTGGACACGACTGAAGTGACTTAGCAGCATGCCCTGTTCTAAAAGCATATAGGGTTAAATATTAACTCATTTATTCCTCACAGCAACCTTATGAGGTACATGGTTATTATCATCATCATCTCCATCTTGAAGACAAGGAAACTAAGACCCAGAGAGTGTAACTGGCCCAAATTTACACAGCTGGTTAGTACAAACCAGGAATTGAACCCCACTGTTGCAGATCCAGAGTCCTTACACTTACACAGAAGTGGCACTTGCCTTTCACATCCGTCACCACTCAGTCCTAGGCTTCAGTCAAATGTGAGTTGGCTTTGAAAGCAGCTCCTTCAGTAACAAATCTGCCGTGGTTAAATTAGGGAGCAGCTACTCACTTCACAAGGCAGTTTGTTGTCGCAAGCGAATCATTTTTAGTGACAAGCTTCTCCTGGAACAGGTCAGCTGGTTAAAAAGTCATTAGTGACTTCCCAGAAGTACTGGGACAAGGAAACCAAGCCAAAGGTTTAGGACCACTGCCAGCTAAAGATCCATTAGAACTATAAAGTGTCTCTAGCATAACGTCCACATTAGTAGAAAAACACAATTTTAAGAACTTTTCTAATACATGTATATTTTCCCTGAACCATGACCACGTGTGGGAGATATGAAGTAGGGGGCCTCGGCACAGCACTTCACAAGAGGTGTCCTCATAAACAAAACTTCTCTCTCAGCCCTTCCATTGCTTCCCTGGGGTCACGACCCACAGTTCTCTTGTCACTTTTGGCAATACTATTAGTTGGTTCAAACATGCAAAAAGGTATAATCCAAGTGGCTAAGAAGAGGAGGAGAAAGAGATGGGGCATTTCCTCTTGCCCTCCCCTAGTACAGAGTCTAGCAGCAGCTGCTTCTCTTTCAGCAGGAGGGTCCTTTCCCCAGAACCAGACTTCATTGGGCTCACAGGTAAAGAATCTGCCTGCTAGCTCAGGGGATGCAAGAGATGAGGTTCAGTCCCTGAATCAGGAAGATCCTTTGGAGGACGAAGTGACAACCTACTCCAGTATTCTTGCCTGGAAAACTCCCTGGAGAGAGGAGCCTGGCGGGCTACAGTCCATGGGACCACAAAGAATTGGACACAACCGGGTAACTGAGCACACATCAAATTCAAAGGAGATGCATATAGCTCTGTTTCTGTTAATTAAAAAACTTTTATTAGAATACAATTGCTTTACAATATTGTGTAAGTTTCTTCTATACAGCAGAGTGAATCAGCTATATGCATACATATATCCCCTCTTTTGTGGATTCCCTCCCCATTTAGGTCACCACAGAGCACTGAGTACAGTTCCCTGTGCTCTACAGTAGGTTCTCATCTCATTAGTTATCCATTTTATACATAGCATCAATAGTGTATACGTGTGAATCTCAATCTCCCCATTCATCCTCCACCCCCCTCCCCACTGGTGTCTGTACATTTGCTCCCTATGTTTGTGTGATGTAGCTCTGTTTCTTTTGGATTCACCATGTCATGAAACCCCAGATGGTTCAAATGAAGGGCTTTTGTGAAGGGACTGCATGCAGAGATGAGGCAGGATAGAAAGGACAATGTTTGTTACCACTGGGAGCCCAGTGAGGTCTGGTTCTGGGGAAAGGACCCTCCTGTGGAAAGAGAAGCAGCTGCTGCCAAACTCTGTACTAGGGGAAGGCAAGAGGAGATGCCCGATCTCTTTCTCCTCCTCTTCTCCTGCCATTGCCGCCCCTGGACACTGAGGGCCAGGAGGCCTGGGTGATGTGCTCATTAATGTTAGCTCGCAGGATTCAGAGCAAGAAGAAAGGGTAGAGAGCCCATCTAGAGGGCAGAGAATAAGGAGCACATTATCTCCTTCAAAGGTGGGTAAACTGAATCACTGAAAAGGAAAGTAACATATTTCAGATCAAAAAGGGAAACCCAGACCCAAGATAAAGGCTCCACTTTCCAATCTGTTCTCACTGTTTCAAGTAGTCTGAATGCTTGGAGAGAATCATTAAATCTCAGAGGACAGCTATTCCCTCAAGCTCCTTCCCCATATATGATGACGTTACAAGGCAGCCCACTGGGGCCCACCATTCTTCAGAAGTAGTGAAGTTGTGTGTGATCAGTATGACTCAGCCTTCTGCCTAGATTCGCCAGAGAGATTTTCATGAATCACTTGTGTGGGTGACCCCCTGGGTGCTGTTACTCTTTCAGTGAATTCTCTTCACATACTAAGTTTGTCTCTGTTTGATTCATGAAGGTGATTCATCTGAAGAAGTTGACCTGACCATGGTTTATCAGGCAGCGTCTAATGGAGATGTCAGTGCTCTGACTGCTGTGATTCGGGAAGACCCTTCCATCCTAGAATGCTGTGACAGTGAAGGTGAGCTATTTATTCACTTTGGATCCTACAGAATATCCTGATCTGTCCTTTCAGAAATGGCCTCCAGAGGTGAGCAATGTTAATAAAATGATATTTGAAAGGCTACTTTGATACTGAAGGGTCAAGGAATATCCTGCCTGTAACCATGTACAGTTCCCTCAGTATTACATTTAATGAGAATCATGAACACAAATCTTCAGACTCTTTTATATCACCTCTTCTCATAAAGCTGTTCAGTCTGAGTTTGTTTTCAACTTCTTTGTATGAGTGACAAAAGTAGATAGGCCAAGTAGATGACATTAGAAGAAGTATATGAAAAGAAGAGGCTATTTTTGGTAGCAGTGGATGTTAGGGAAAGTGTGATTATTAAAGCCAGAGAGCTAGGACTTCTGCTTCTGGGAAGACGGGGCAGAAGTAGGACTTTTTTTTTTTATTCTTTCTGCTAAATACAACTAAAAATCCTGAATATTGTATATAGCATAAACATAAGAACACTCTGGAAGGTAGAGAGAAAATGACAAACTAGCTAGGACCTTGAGACCCAAGGAATGACACAGTGATGAGTTTCCTGGGCTTCCTTTTGCCCCAAATTTCCAAGACTTAGAACTGAAGAAGCTGACAATGTAGAAATGTCAATGGACAGAGAGCAAAAAAGCCCCCAACAAAAGCCTGCCCTCTAGTCAAAGAACCAAGAAAGGGATCACATAGCAAGACAGAAAACTTTTAGACAATAATGAGTCTACTCCACCAAACACTCCCACCAACCTCAACCCCATTCATTCTAGCAAAAACCAAGCTGGGAGCCTGCACCTCCACCTTCACCTGGTAATGAAGTCCCCACGTCGCCAACACTGAGGCAGTGTCAGGGGATTCCTTCTTCAGAATTAGGACTCTCACCACCACCCAGTAATGAAGAGTCTTCTCCCTTAGATGTCAATTAAGGCTAAGTAAGGGACTTAGACCTCTAATCTTACCTGGCACTACTGAGGTGGTGTCCCCCCTTCATTTCCCCTCTGGAGCAGTATCAGGAAAAAACAGCTAAAATAGAGGATTTAAGCAAGACTTAGGCAACTCATAATGCAATACTCCAAATGTCCAAGTTTCAAAGAAAATCACTTGACATACCAAGTATCAATAAGACCTCAAACTAAATGGAAAAAAACAATCAATAGATGCCAACACTAAGATGACAGATGTTAGAATTATCTGGCAAAGATTTTCAAGTAACCACGGAAAAGTGCTTTAACAAGCAATTACAAGTATGCTTGAAACAAACAAACAAACAAAAAATAGAAAGGCTCAGCAAAGAAATAACAGATATAAAGAAGAATCAAATGGAAAATTTTTAAACTGAAAAATACAATAATTACAATTAAAAAGTCAACGGCTAAGCTCAGCAGCAGAATGAGGAAGCAGAGGAAAGGATCAGTGAAGTTGAAAATAGAACAATAGCAATGAGGCAATCTGAACAACTGAAAGAAAAAAGAGTTAAAAGATGAAGAGGAAGACTAAGAAGAAGAAAGAGGAAGAGAAGAAAAACAAAAAGGAGGAGAGGAAGAGGTGGCAGCCTCAAGGACCTATAGAACTATAACAAAGAATTTATCATTGGTTTCTCTATCCTAGTATTTCTGCGAAGTAATTAATCCTTTTTAACCAGTTGACTTGTCCTAAGAGGAGCTTAGAATTCCCTTATCATGACAAAAAAATGTTTTGTAAAGTGTGTGGTTGCTCCCTAATTTATCCATGGTAGTTTTTTCATTCATTTGTTTTTTAAAGAAGAATTACTTATACATCTGCTTTGGGGTTAGAAGTTGGAAATGAGAGAAAATAGAGAAAATCAATGAACCAAGAAACTAATTCTTTGAAGAGGTCAATAAAGCTTATAAACCTCTACCAATAAGGACAAAAAAGAAAATGAAAGAGATCCAAGTTATCACTATCAGGAATAACCCTGCAAAAAAAAAAAAAGAATAACCCTGCAGACATTTAAAGGATAATAAGAAAATATAGCAAACAGCTCTATACATGTAATTTGACTATTTAGATGAAATGGAGCAATTCCTCAAAAAAGATAAATGACCACAGTTCGCCCAATAGGACATTATTTGAATAGTTCTATAACTATGAAGGAACTTAAATTCATAATTTTAAAATTCCCAGAAAAAGACATCATCAGGCCTAGATGATTTCACTGGGGACTTCGAGAAACTTTTAAGTAAAATTAACACCAACTCTACACAGTCTCTTTCAGAAGAGGAGGAAACTTTTCTGAGTTATGATTATGAAACTAATATTACTCTGATATCAACAAATGACAAAGATGATATAAAAAATAAACCTATAGACCAATACTCCACATGAATACAGATATAGACAGACATCCTTAGCAAAATATCAGCAAATAGGGATTTTTCTAATGGTCCAGTGGTTAAGACTCTGCACTTCCAATGCAGGGGGCACAAGTTCAATCCCTGATTGGGGAACTAAGATTCTACATGCAGTGAGGTACAGCCAAAAAATAAAAAGTAAATAAAAAATTTTAAAAACCAGCAAACAGAATCCAGTAATATATAAAAAAGAATTATATACCATGACCAAATGTGGCTTGTTCTAGGAATGTAAGTCCATTTCAACCCTTGAAAATTTAGGCTTTCCTGGTGGCTCAGTAGTAAAGAATCTGCCTGCCAGTGCAGGAGACATGGGTTCGATCCCTGGTCCAAGAAGATCCCACATCCTATGGAACAACTAAGCCCATGCACCACAACTATTGAGCCTGTGCTCTAGAGCAGCAGCAAGAGAAGCCACTGCAATGAGAAGCCAGTGCACTCCACCTAGAGAATAGCCCCCTCTTGCCACAACTGGAGAAAAGCCCATGCAGCAGTGAAGACCCAGCATAGTCAAAAATCAGTTCAGTTCAGTCGCTCAGTCGTGTCCGACTCTTTGCGACCCCATGAATCACAGCACACCAGGCCTCCCTGTTCATCACCAACTCCCGGAGTTCACTCAGACTCAAGTCCATTGAGTCAGTGATGCCATCCAGCCATCTCATCCTCTGTCGTCCCCTTCTCCTTCTGCCCTCTATCCCTCCCAGCATCAGAGTCTTTTCCAATGAGTCAACTCTTCACATGAGGTGGCCAAAGTACTGGAGTTTCAGCTTTAGCATCATTCCTTCCAAAGAAATCCCAGGGCTTATCTCCTTCAGAATGGACTGGTTGGATCTCCTTGCAGTCCAAGGGACTCTCAAGAGTCTTCTCCAACACCACAGTTCAAAAGCATCAATTCTTCGGTGCTCAGCCTTCTTCACAGTCCAACTCTCACATCCATACATGACCACAGGAAAAACCATAGCCTTGACTAGATGGACCTTTGCTGGCAAAGTAATGTCTCTGCTTTTGAATATGCTATCTAGGTTGGTCATAACTTTTCTTCCAGAGTAAGCGTCTCTTAATTTTATGGCTGCAATCACCATCTGCAGTGATTCTGGAGCCCAAAAAAATAAAGTCTGACATTGTTTCCACTGTTTCCCCATCTATTTCCCATGAAGTGATGGGACCAGATGCCATGATCTTCGTTTTCTGAATGTTGAGCTTTAAGCCAACTTTTTCACTCTCCACTTTCACTTTCATCAAGAGGCTTTTTAGTTCCTCTTCACTTTCTGCCATAAGAGGGGTGTCATCTGCATATCTGAGGTTATTGATATTTCTCCCGGCAATCTTGATTCCAGCTTGTGCTTCTTCCAGCCCAGCATTTCTCATGATGTACTCTGCATATAAGTTAAATAAGCAGGGTGACAATATACAGCCTTGATGTACTCCTTTTCCTATTTGGAACCAGTCTGTTGTTCCATGTCCAGTTCTAACTGTTACTTCCTGACCTTGAAAAAAAAAAAAACTTGAAAAATTAAGCAATGTATCATTTTAACCAGCTAAGAAGAAAACCCACGTGATCATATCAATTGATGCAGAAAAAGCATTTGACAAAATTTAGCACACATTCATTATTAAAAACTCTCAGAAAGATAGGAGTGGAGGGGATCTTCCTCAATTTGATAGATAGTATCTACAAAAAACACTAGAGCTAACGTTTTACTTACTGGTGAAAGACTGAATGCTTTACCCCTGAGATGGGCAACAAAGCAAAAAAGTTCATTCTTTCTCATATTCAACATAGCCCTGGGAGTTCTAGCCAGTGCAAAAAGGCAAGAAAAGAAAAAAAAAAAAAAGCATACATATTGAAAAAGAAAACTGTTCCTTTCTTTGCACAACTTGATTGTCTACATAGAAAATACTAAAAAACCTATCAAAAACTCAAACTAATGAGTTGAGCAAGGTCCCAGGATACAAAATCAATATACAAAACCAAATTTATTTCTATTAATATATACTAGAAATGAACACATGGACATCAACATTAAAACCACAATACCAAGTAAAACCACTCAATAAAAAATATTTTAGGTGTGAATAAAACAAAATACATTCAAGACTTACGTACTCTAAACTATAAAATGCTTATGAAAGAAATCAAAGATCTAAAATAAATGGAGAGATCATGTTCATGGATTAGAAGATTCAATATAGTAAACATGAAATGCTCCCCAAATTCATATACAAGTTTAATGCAATTTCTATCAAACTCAAGTAAGACATCTTTTGTGGATATAGACAAAATTATCTAAAATTTATATAGAAAGCAAAGAAACTAAGAGAGTTAAAACAATTTTGAAAAAGAAGAATGAAGTAGGGGAGTATTCAGTTCAGTCGCTCAGTTGTGTCTGACTCTTTGCGACTCCGTGGACTGCAGCACGCCAGGCTTCCCTGTCCATCACCAACTCCTGGAGCTTACTCAGACTCATGTCCATTGAGTCGGTGATGCCATCCAACCATCTCATCTTCTGTCGTCCCCTTCTCCTCCTGCCCTCAATCTTTCCCAGCATCAAATAAGTCAGTTCTTTGCATCAGGTGGCCAAAGCTTTGGAGTTTCAGCTTCAGTATCAGTCCTTCCAATGAACACCCAGGACTGATCTCCTTTAGAATGGACTGGTTGGATCTCCTTTCATCCAAGGGATGCTCAAGAGTCTTCTCCAACACCACAGTTCAAAGGCATCAATTCTTCGGTGCTCAGCTTTCTTTATAGTCCAACTCTCTCATCCATACATGACCACTGGAAAAACCTTGTCTTTGACTAGACGGACCTTTGTTGGAGAAGTAATGTCTCTGCTTTTTAATATGCTGCCTAAGTTCATCATAACTTTTCTTCCAAGGAGTGAGCATCTTTTAATTTCGTGACTTCAGTCACCATCTGCAGTGATTTTGTATCACTAATCACCTCCAATAAGTGTGTGCTGTACCTGTCTGCCTAGTTGGCATTGCTTTCTAAAGATACTTCCAGATTCTGCATTGTTCAAACCAACTCAGGCTTAACCCTGCCTGTTATGTCCCAAATTATGCTGATTCCCAAGGTAGTAATAAACAAACTTTATCATCTGCACAAAATGTTTTAATCAAGCAATTACAGCAAGATTACAAAAGATTTAATAGGGTCTAAAAATACATAATTTATATTAGGCTGGCTAAAAAGTTCCTTCAGTTTTTAAATAAAAACTCTCTTATGTATTTTCTGCTGACTAATTCCAGACACTTTTCATCAAGTGCTGTTTTCAGTCGGTCTATTTGAGAGCAATAGAAAGTGAAAGTCAAGTCACTCAATCATGTCCAACTCTTTGCAACCCCATGGACTGTAGCCTACCAGGCTCCTCAGTCCATGGAATTTTCCAGGCAAGAGTACTGGAGTGGGTTGCCATTTCCTTCTCCAGGAGATCTTGCCGACCCAGGGATCAAACCCAGATCTCCCATATTGCAGGCAGACACTTTACCATCTGAGCCACCAGGGAAGCCCTGGGAGCATTAGTTGGAATTAATTGTTTGGTTTTTCCAGGAGCTCATAATAGAGGACGTCCTTCCTATCCCACCATATACATGTCACCTTCTTTGGATGAAGACTGGCCTGTGGTGTGGTTGGTGGTGGTTCATTTCACTTGTCCCATAATCTTTTATGTTCCCACATTATTGTACAGAATCCACTTGTCATTACCCATCACAATTTGCTTCAAAAACAAAATGTTTTTGTTATGTTTAAGTAGAGAATCACATGCAGAAATATGGTCAAAAGAGTTTTTTTGCTTAACTTATGTGGAATCCAAACATCAAAGTGATTAACATAACCAAGCAGGTGCAAATGATTTTCCATACTTGATTTGGATATTTTGATATATCAGCTACCTTCTGTGTGGTATAATGTTGATAGTTCTCAGTTAATGTCTTGGTTTGATCGTTATCAGCTTCAACTGGTCTACCCAACTGTGGAACATCATACAGCAAGAAATCTCCAGCATGAAACTTCACAAAATACTTTTGACATGTTTGATCAGTCACAGCACCTTTCCCATACACTGCACAAATCTTTTTTTGAGTTTCAGTTGAGCTTTTATCTTTGTTGAAATAATAAAGCATAATATGCTGAAAATGTTTTTTTCTTCCATCTTCAATATTAAAATAGCTACAAAAATTCACCAATTTTGATAATTTTTTTTAAATGCACACTGATGTGACAGCTATCACAGTACAACCAAACAATTTGTTTAGAATGAAGTTAGAAACAAGTAAGCACTACTAGAGACCGCTTATAGAAAAAAAAAAAAAACAAAAAAACTTTTGGCCAACCCAATATAAATGCAGCAAGAATCATCATCTCTCTTCAACTCAACAGCTGAATTTGTGTTGAGGGTAGTTCATCTGCAAAGAGCATAATAAATGAACAGGCAAATAAAGTTGACTTATAAATTTCACAAGCCAAACATTTTTAAAAGCTGTTGAAATGTCTCATTCCAGGATGTACACCCTTAATGCATGCGGTTTCTGGACGTCAAGTGGACACAGTGAAGCTGCTGTTGAAGATGGGAGCCAGTATTAACACACAGGACGCTTATGGCCGCACGAGTCTCTGCCTGGCAACCTACCTGGTACCAACTGTATCTGTGGCGGGTGTGAAGGAGTGGGGTGGACTAGATGTGTTGTTACGGGGCCCCCACTTGCAGAAGAGTGATCTTCAATTTGTGCAGCTGGTCAATAGAAATAGAAGTTAAGAAATTTTGCCTTAATCATCTCCAGCATTTATATAATCACTTAGAATTGGTAACATGGATTTAAGTCATTTTGGATCTTCCTAATAAGCCTCTAGGAGCTTCCCTGGTGGCTCAGTGATAAAAAAAAAAAAAAAATCCGCCTGTCAATGCAGGAGATGCAGGATTGATCCATGGGTAGGGAAGATCCCCTGGAGAAGCAAATGGCAACCCACTCCAGTATTCTTGCCTAGAGAATCCCATGGACAGAGGAGCCTGACGGGTGACAGGCTATAGTCCATGGGGTTGCAAAAGAGTCAGACGTGACTAAGCAACTAAACAACGACAACAAGCAAACAGAATACACTGAAATCAAGGCACACGTCTTCTAAAATTCAAAATTTCACATTTCTTGGGCTAGATAGCCACTTAAGAGACAGGGAAGAAGTTCTCTAGATCACGGTGAGGTGAGCAGTGAGCTTAGTGAGTTGCCACCGTTGCATACTACTCTTTCTGGGAACGCATTCTACAGGGTTGCATAGGAAAGTATGCATGCATGACAGCACGGCATTACCCTCTACTGTTGACACCACCTCTGTTGGAAGCCCAAGGCAGGGCCCCTCACTGGCTCTTCTGAGTTTCCCTGGAGGTGAGAATAGACAGCGTCTTAGCGATTACACTGTGAAGCCCGCCACTCTCTCTGGCAATGTTTGAATTAAAGTATTAAAGAGAAATTTGACAAAGGGAACATTCAGAAATTGTCTCAGTCACAGAGTCAAACTCAATATACAAATAAACTTACCATAGAGGTGTAGTCCTAGGCAAATTTATTCACCTCTTTACACCTCTTTCCTCATTTGTAAAATGTAGTAAAAATAATACCCTAAGTTGGTCACAACTGAAGGAGAACCACATGCAGTCACCCAGCACATAGTAGTACAAAACCCAGTTTTTTGGTTCTAAATAATGACTGTGAGATTCAGATGTAGTCAATAGTTCTCTGATTTCTTTTCTGAGGAAGAAAAAAAGAAAACCACATACATAGTTCCACGGACTGTTGCAAAATGATAAAAATGCTTAAAATCCTCCTCCATCAGAAGATTTGTTTTTCAAAAGCTATAAAACTTTGGCAACTCTAAAATTTGGCAACCCTGAAATTTGTCCAGTATGCTTTTCTTTTGGTCTCCTGCTCATATTTTTCCTTTTAATCAGAGAACTTGATGATTTAGGCATTAGGAATTAAAACCAGATTTAATATCTTAGTAAACTATGACTCAAGACTGAAAACTATTTGCCTCTATTTAACACTCAGATATTATTGGTCAGCTCTACAAAGCCATATTCAATCTTAGAACCTATGAATTTTACTGTGTTTTGTTGAAAGTTTTTTTTTCTAGACTTTTCAGAACTGAAAGGTCTTATCATTAGCTTTCTTTCTTTTCCATGCATTTAGTAACATTTTTATTACTACCAGTATTGCAAGGGAAAATATTCAGTAATCTTTCTCTTGTTACTGGGTAATCTTGAAGCTTAACTATACAAGAATGGAATAAAGCAGGGAAAGAAATAGAGTTTTATTATATTATTATTCATAATCATAACTGAATTTACTTATAAATGTATTTATAATTAGGTGGGAAACCCAAGTGATTCTGGATGAATGTTGGAGGTAGTCTCCTTGGCATGTGAGCCAAGCTCAGTTATCAGCAGGGTTGGGACAGTTACTTAAAGTATTAATGAACAGAAAGGAAGGACTAGCCTGCAGTTATATTTTCCCTTTGAAATCAGAGGGAGAGTGGAGAAATGACCCAATTTTAAGTGCTAACCAAGGAGGAGTCAAGCATCAAGATGTGGCAATATCAGGTCTCAATCCGGTGAATTTGTAGGCAACAGAGAGTTCACAGGAGAGGTCTTGGGGAATTCAGAGGTGGATAAAACAACACTGGGAACACATAAGAGGGTGCTGGTAATAGATCCATATTCGAGAGCAGAAAGGGCAGTCAGTGGCTGACAGGGCCCCAGCCGTTGGAGTAGAGCTCAGTTTAGAATTCTAGGGATCAGAAAAGAGACTGACTAGAGTAACAAAGATATTGTCTTTGGGGTTTCTAGAAAGAGAACTTGCAAAAGAGGATGAAGGGCCATATTTCAGATGTAGGTGAACTGAGGCATAGAGTGAAGTCTGGGACATAAAGACTTAGGGACTTCTGTGGTGGTCCAGTGGTTAAGAATCCTCCTGCCAAATCAGAGGACACAGATTCAATCCCTGGTGTGGGAAGATTCCACGTGCTGATGGGCAACTAAGCCCATGCACCACCACTGCTGAGTCCAAGCTCCACCACTGCTGAAGCCCTCCCACTCTGGACCCCATGCTCCACAGCAAGAGAAGCCACCTCACTGAGAAGCCTGCACACTGTAGCTAGAGAGTAGCCCCACTCGCTGCAACTAGAGAAGCCCTTGTGCAGCAACAGAGACCCAGGGAAGCCAAAAATAAATACATTAAATTAAATAATGACGTAGGAGCCCAGTTTTGAAATCGGACAATGGCATCCAGTTTTGGAATTAGCATGATTTGAAGTTAAGCCCAAAAGGGTCTAGAGTTGACTAATCATCCTCATCACTTGCCACCTTTGGCTCTGGAAACTGAGTATAAAAGGGGAATGAATCTCAGCGAGTGGCCCTAGAATTGGGGAGACAGAGGCAGAAGACTCTAGGGTCCATCTGCCCCAGATGTCCTCCAGAAAACTCAAGAATCCACACCTCAAGACCTTCAGTCCTCTGCTGTCTGAATGGGAGGTATGGGCCTTAACCAACCACTTCAGGTCAAATAGAATATGTTTTTAGCCAAACCAAAAGAAGAGAGGGAAAGAAAACTGGAGAAAGTTTGTTGGACTCTGTTACTATGTCATGCGGGATTGTGTTATATAACATTGCTTTTGCTCTTCCAGGGATGGCTGGAAGGCTGTGTGAGTCTACTCAGAAATGGTGCCAAGCACAATATCCCAGATAAAAATGGCCGTCTGCCACTGCACGCCGCCACCGCTGAGCCCGACGTGAGGTACGTCTGTAGCCAGGTTCACGCGACATTCAAACCGGGATGCATCCAAGTTGGATTAGAGGCTCACCTAATCCAACCCTTGTAGCAAATAAAAACAAAATCTATCCATTTCTTTGGCATTTGCAGCACACAGGACCACATCTCAGTGAATCAAAATAGCCTGGAATAATCTCAACTCTAATATCACTCTCAATTTGACTTCGATAAAACCCTTTTCTCCTAGTCTCTGATTTAATAAGAAATGCTATGTGTCACCATCTGAATTTGTATATTCATTCACTCAGTCAGCCAATGATTAATTCAATATTTATTGCATGCTTAGAGTGATTATTATGGACCAAGCATTGCTCTAGGCCCTAGATTCCCACTTGAGCAAGACAGTGGCTCTGACTTCACAGATCTTACTTTTGGGTGAAGGAGTTAAGTGACACACTAGCAAACAAATAAATAGTATAATTTCAAGTAGTGATGAGGGCTATGACGGAAATCAAACAAGGTAAGAGAACATTACTGCCTGAACTCAGAGTCATGCCAACATTTAAGGGCGGTGTCAGCTACAAATTGGCACTTGTCACTGGCACTTGCCATCTATCTCTGGGTATTTCCCAACTGGCACTAGTGATAAAGAATCCACCTGCCAATGTAGGAGATGCAAAAGATGAGGGTTTTATCCTTAGGTCAGGAATATCCCCTGGAGTAGGAAATGGCAACTCGCTTCAGTATTCTTGCCTAGAAAATTCCATGGACAGAGGAGCCTGGTGGGCTACAATCCATGGGGTCACAAAGAGTTGGACATGACTGAGTAACTGAGCACACATCTACCTCTATAAAGATTAAATCATGTGCTGCTATAGCTGCTGATTTTCAAATCCCAACCCCACCCCTCTCCCACCCACCCCTTACCTCCCCACAACCAGGAAAGGAGTTCAGGAGTCCAGAGCAGAAATGAGACATGTTGTGCTCAGGGGAAAACTGGCAGAACAGGTCTTCAGATGGTTAGATATTTTCAGGAGCCAATGTTATGAGCCCAGTTCTTATATCTTCTCATATCTAGAAAAGCACTAAAATCCTCCATGGCGATGACTGCTCGCTCCTTGTGACTAGCAAAAGCTTCATGAGACTGGAATAAACCTTCTGGAAAAATGAGCACTGGACTGCATATATTCCCCCCTCCCCAAAATCTTGTATATACGCTGACCTTCCCCGCTTCTTTTCTGGAGTAGTTTCTCAGAGCTACCTGAGTTCTCCCCAGCTGCAGTCCTCATTTGGCCCCCAAATAAAACTTAATTCACAAGTCTCATGTTGTGCATTTTTTTAAGTCAACAGCTGGAAGGAGGCAAAGATCCAGCAAAGGAGGCTGAGAGGGCAGGGGGGAACCAGTGGGTTAGCAGGAAAACCAGGAGTGTGTGATCCTGGAGGCCATGCAAAGGAAAGTCCTCACATAGTTACTTTCTTGTAAGATGATTGTGCAACAAAGGAAAAAGCTTTGCCGGACAGTCCTCTGTACTGAGTGGCCTGGATCCCCAATCTTTCAAAAGCCCCTCCTAGCAGCTTGATAACAAAGTTTCCCAGTATGGAATCAGCAACACTCCAGGCAGTTCCTGAACCTTTGCTGACAGAGCAGACCTCTGACAGGAATTTCATATCCCAGAGCTAGGCAGTAGGCCAGCATCGCAGGGGCTGCCTTCTGCTGTCTCCTCCACACCCTGTGTCCAGAAGTAAATTGAAGCCTGTGGGGGTTGAGGAGACCAAGGCCCCTTCCAGGTTGAGAGGTGATAGGGTTTCTTCATTTCAGTCTGGTTTACACTAAAGTAAGAGGACTTGGGAAATTCCAGGACTATTCCCAACCAAGTCTTGCCTCTTATTATCATTGGATCATATCCAGCAATAATAAAAAACTAAGATTTACTCAAAGCCCAACAAAACAAGGAAGTTTAGAGAAGAAACAGCAAGGCCAGAGCTAACAATCTGTGGACATCAGAAAAAGATGACTACCTTTTGATGAAAAAAGAATGACTTTTCCAGACAACCCACAAAAATATTTAGTCACAAAAAAACTGTTTTCCCAAGAGTGTGTGTGTTAATCACATCTGCAACCCCATGGACTGTAGACTGCCAGGCTCCTCTGTCAATGGGATTTTTCAGGCAAGAATACTGGATTGTGTAGCCATTCCCTTCTCCAGGGGATATTTCCCAAGCAGGGATCGAACCCCAGGTCTCCTGCATTGCAAGCAGATTCTTTACCATCTGAGCCATCATTTTAAAGACTACTCTGCATTGATTTACTCCACTTAGGTGCCTTTTACCTATCTCACTCAGAGCAGTCATTTCAAAATCTACATAACTAATTTTGGAAAATGAACACCTGCTTTAGTTATGGTAATCATAGCTGTTGTAAAAAATAAAACCCAAGTCTTCAGTGTATATATATATATATATATATATTTTTTTTTTTTTTTTTGGCTGTGCTGGGTCTCTATTGTTGCACATTAACTTTCTCTAGTTGAGGTGAGCAGGGACTACACTCTAGTTGCGGTTCAGGGCTTGTTATCATAGTGGTTCCTCTTGTTTCGGAGGATAAGCTCTAAGGTATAGGCTCAGTAGTTGTGGCTCATGGGCTTAGTTGCTCTGCGATATGTGGAATGTTCCTGGACCAGAGATCGAACCCATGTCCCCTGCTTTGGCAGGTGGATTCTTAACCGCTAGACCACCAGGGAAAGGGAAAGGGAAAGTGTTGGTGGCTCAGTTGTGTCCAATTCTTTTTTTTTTTTTAACTTTATATAATTGTATTAGTTTTGCCAAATATCAAAATGAATCTGCCACAGGTATACATGTGTTCCCCATCCTAGATGGGGTCCAATTCTTTGCGACCCCATGGACTGTAGCCCACCAGGCTCCTCTGTCCATGGAATTCTCCAGGCAAGCATACTGGAGTGGGTTGCCATTTCCTACTCCGGGGGATCTTCCTGACCCAGGGATTGAACCTGGGTCTCCTACATTATAGGCAGATTCTTTACCATCTGAGCCACCATAGAAGCCTTGCTGCTGCTGCTGCTAAGTCGCTCAGTCGTGTCCGACTCTGTACGACCCCATAGACGGAAGTCAACCAGGCTCCCCCATCCCTGGGATTCTCCAGGCAAGAACACTGGAGTGGGTTGCCATCTCCTTCTCCAATGCATGAAAGTAAAAAGTGAAAGCATTTTAACATAATATAAGTTTATTCCAATGTAGGTTTCCTGGACTGGGAGCAGGGGAGGTGGCTCCCCTCCACAGATGATTCAGAGATGCCAGCTTGTGGCTTCATTATTTCCTAGGATCACAGAATCCTTTTGTTCAGCCTGCAGACAGGGTAAGAGGAGAGTAGACAAGCCTCACTTATTTCTTTAAAATCTCAGCCTGTAAATGACACAGTTCACTTCTGCTCACATTCCATTAATAAGGATGAGTCATTCGGCCAGAAGGAGCACTAGGGAACATAGTCCCTGACCAAGAAAGAATCCACATCCTGGCAATGACTCCAATCCAAGAAAGGGGGACAAGAATTTTGGTGTGAAGCTGGCTCTGCCATTAAACTATTGCACCTGATGCGTGAACTAAGCCTTTGCATCAAAATCCTCAATTTGGTCAATAGAGTAGGCTTATCATCTGAAATCACTGCAATAATATATTCAAAAACAATCTAAGCATACTTCCTCTTTTGTGGATTTGTCAGACTAGTTCTTATTATGACTCTAGACTCTCTAGGACTTACATTACATCACTGTAATTGGGAGAACACAGAGCTGTGGTTTCCCCTTCTCATGAAACTGTCCCAAATGACCCAGTCACCACCTTTGGAAGAGCTGAAGCCAAAAAAATAAAATTTTCATTGTACTAATGATATAGTTTTATTGTCCTAGATGGACAGTTTGCTGATTCTGGAAGATAAAATCTGCTTTAATTATGGTAATGCTAGCTGCTGTAAGTAGTAAAACCCAAAGGGTAAGATTAAATGTTCCAAAACCAAAATTAGCATTTCTGATAAATGTTATCCAAAAATGAATTGGGTTAAACCTTAACAACTATTGAGAGAAGAAAATTATACAATGTAAGAGTTGTGAATTAAGTTTTATTTGGGGCAAAATGAGGACTATAGCCCAGGAGATAGCATTTCAGATAGCTCTGAGAAACTACTACAAAGAGGTAGAGGGAAGGTCAGTGTCTATGTGATTTTGGTGAAGGGGGAGTACATACATTAACCACGTATTTTTGTAGAAGGTTACTGCAAGTCACGAGAAGCAGTTGTTATCCTGAAAGATTTTAGTGCTTTTCTAGATATGAAGAGATGTAAGAATTGGGCTCATAAAACCTTCTTCTGAAAATATCTAACTCCATGCAGGCCTATTCTGCCAGTTTTTTTTCCCCAGAGCACGGGGTGGCTCATTCCTGATCTCCACCCTGAACCCCTTTCAGGGGGTTAAGTCAGCAATTTCAGCAGTTTGGACTGAATCTTTGTAGAGGAAGATGGCAAGGGCCAACCTTTAGTTTTGTACAACCGATATAACAAATCAGCTGACTTTGTTACCTAGAGAACATTTCAAAACTAGCTTGATTGAAAGGATTTCTTATGGAATTACATTGCTTAAAACTAGATACTTTTATCATTGTTTTATTGAGAAATCTTATGGCTGTGGAAGAGTTTGATAACATCTGCTTTAAATGTTTCAAGGCAACACTAACCAAGCCAAAGAACTTGGGCTTGAACATAGCCCAAGAACATAGCCCATTTATGTGTCTGCTTGAACTCAGAATCACTTTCTAAGAAAAAATCTTAGTCTGCCTTACAGGCACTTTTTAATTCTAAAATAATAATGCAGAAGTGAGTGACCTTCCATTAAGTCATATAAATCTGTTCAACTATTTAATTTTCTAAATGGATACAACTTTAGGCCAGCTTGTCTGACCATTGAAGCATAGAGGTCTATAGTTATAACAAGCATGATGATGACAAGCAACACTGATTATTTATCATGTTCTGAGCAAAATTCTGAGGACTTTCTATGTGCTATCTCATCTAACCTTTACCACACCTCTGCTGCTGCTGCTAAGTCGCTTCAGTCATGTCTGACTCTGTGCGACCCCATAGATGGCAGCCTACCAGGCTCCCCCGTCCCTGGGATTCTCCAGGCAAGAACACTGGAGTGGGTTGCCATTTCCTTCTCCAATGCATGAAAGTGAAAACTGAAAGGGAAGTCACTCAGTCGTGTCCGACTCTTAGCAACCCCATGGACTGCAGCCCACCAGGCTCCTCCGTCCATGGGATTTCCAGGCAAGAGTACTGGAGTGGGGTGCCATTGCCTTCTCCGTTACCACACCTCTATGTGGTAGGTAATATTTCTATCCCCATTTTACAGAGAAAACTAAGGCATCAAGAAGACAACTAATTGCCTAATGCTTGTGTGAAGATAAGTAACCTGCCCAACGGGTCTGCCGTGCTCCTGGAGTCCACTGCTGTGGATCCTGTTGAATTCATTTTAATGGCCACACTTTGTCATTAAGCCCTCAGTCTACCCTGAGAGGCCTTATGCGAAATAGTCTTATGGGACTTCCCTGGTAGTCCAGTAAATAAGATTCCGCTCTTCCAGTGCAGGAGACACAGGTTCAATCCTTGGTCCAAGAAGTTCTGCATACCATGTAGTCAAAACAAAAAAAGAAACAGCCTTACAGAACTCCTTATTGTCTGATTGTCAGGAAATATTTTGTTCTGTGTCCAAAAACAATCTTTTCTGAAAAACCACACAAGAAAAAGTTCTACTAAAGGAGGAATTCCTGTGCTTTTTCCAATGAATTATTTTTACTATGTGGACACTGTGACTTACGATCAGGTTTCTCTCTTTATATATTTAGAAAACTCAAAACCCAATTTGTGTCTCACCTCTGGCATGCACATAGGACCATAATTATGTGTGCTCTATCCTGCCCTCGTTTTCTCTCTGCCTACTTTCCTCTTGTGATCTTGTCGTACTATATGTATCTGAAAACCACCTAAAATCCTTTTTTTGGATGGAGGTAAAGGGTGGGCAGGAGTGCCAGCCCAGGCGTCAGACTGGCTGAGGATGAATCTGGCTCCATCTCTTATAGACACGATTATCTTGGGCAAGTTAACATATTAAGGTCCAGCTTCCTGTTTTAGAAAGTACGAGTAATACAGTACTTACCTCCTAGGTAAGGAGGCAGAGGTAAACGAGAAAATATGTGAGAAAGCACTGAACAGCATCAACTGTCAGTGTTCACTGAGCGTTAGCGATGATGATGAGAGTGAGGATATTGATGATGATGAAAGACAGAAATAAAAAGGTGCAATTGATCAGCACTAAAGAATGAAACCCCGATACCGCCACTTACCAGCCTTCACCCTGGCCTTTTCCACCTTAGCACACACAGGTCCACAAAAAATACAACCACACAGGTACGTGTACACACAGTCCTGTACTCACTGACAGGAGCACACGTTTCCGGTGAATTCATCAGGGTATGAACAGCACTCCCGTTTGTTTTAACCTTGGGACGTAGAGCATTGCAAGATTTTAGAACCCAGTGGACATTAAACTCAACCATTAGCTCCTCTGGAACTCCCTTCTCTGCCTTTGTCAGTGTACATACATGTATATTTTCCCTCTAATCATAAGCATATGTGCTGGCCACATTGTGGACTTGTACTCAGGCACTCAGACTCCTTTTAAAATCTACTCACCCCTAGATTTCCAAACAGCACACACTCCTTCCACTCGGTGCTTGCTGGAGACTATTTAGGGTGAAGTCTCAAACTGAAGCAGCTTGTAAACTAGCCAAGGGGACACTTCAATTAGCCCTTTGCCTCCAGAGAGATTTTGGTTCTCTGATGGAAACAACTCGCTAGCAAACCAACCAGTCAATGTGCAGCCTTAGCCAAGCGATAGCTCAGTGGGGAATCTAAGCTCCTGCAGGGAGGAAGGACCTATCATTAAGAACACGAGGGCACGCTGGATGGACAAAAGCAAAGGAGCACAAGTTTCATTTCATGAGTTCCCTTCCTGCTTTGAATACTCCACTCCTCAGCAGGTCTGAATTTTCTCCCTTTCAGCTCCCCATGGCTCTTCTTGCTTCCTTGGCTAGGACATTCAGAGGGCGCCGATGTGAAAGAAGGGGCATGATCATTAACAAAGCTGCAAAGAGCATGCAGTTCTGTTTGTACAATGTTGTGCATGCTAGAGTTGGAAGGCAAGCAGCGATTTCCTCTGAAAGCAGTCACAGGGCTCTCTGAAAGTCATTTTCATCGTCTCCATGGTTACCAGCAGATTTTTTTTTTTTTCCTTGCCAAAGTGCCGGCAGCTCTGCCTCTTTTTATTCTCTTGATTGCAGCTAGAGGGAGGAAGGAAATCATTTCTTCGGGGTCCTGCTCTCTAGTTTCGAGATGATGCATCCTAATCTGCAGTGGATATTTCATGGCAGCTTACTCCCACCACTGGGCAGATTCCGGGACAAGAGCAGACGGCAGCCTTGGGGACCCTTTTCCTCAGTCATCCCCAGGCTGAGCCAGCTTCAGGACTGTGAGACCAAGGGGCCAGCAAAACAGAGAAGCTCCAGGAGACAAGCCTCCCTTCTTTCCAGGATACTTCTAACTGAGCTCTCCCTGGCCAACAAGTCACCTCATGGCAATCAGGGGACCCCAAGATATAAGGGGTAGGACCTTTTTGTAATAAGAAATCAATCATTATATAGAATTTATTATAGTATATAAAGTCCATTCTAAGAGCCTTATGGGCATTGACTCATTTACAGTTACAACAGATCTTTAGAAAAGAGGTGTTATGTTTATTTTGCAGGTAGGAAAATGTGCGCACTGAGAGTTTCCTAACGAGTCCAAGGTCTGGCTGATTGGTGAGGGAGCAGGGGATCTCACAGAGGCAGTCTGGCCCCAGCCTCTGTGCTCTCGTCACCCCCACTCTGCCTGTCTGCTGGGACCTGGGTCTGCTGTCCTGACAGCTGGGAGGAGGTGGGCCTGATGCTGTGGCTGGAGATCTGAGAGACGGACAGAGTTTTAGCTAGTGGTAATAGATGGACTTGGGGGTTATGGGATAAATACTCCTGGGTCAGCTTAGCACATAACAGGAGCACTAAGAAAACAAAACTAAGAGGTCTGCAAGCCCACTGGTCATTAAGACAGATGTGGGACAAGTGTTTTGCAGACTGCCTCTGAACCACGGAACAGTATAGAAGCACCAGGCTGAAACCAGACACCTGGGTTCTGTCCAAGCTGGATAACCAAGGCAATGTGTGCTGGCCTTGGCAAGCAATATAGTGCACTGGGTCATTTGTTCTCATAAAATGGGAGAGAGAGAGAGAGAATACTCATCTATAAATCTGTACCAGCTTTAAGATTGATGAGTCTTAGTGACTTAGGAATCAAATGGAAGCAAGCGGAATACATTTGCATATATCACTCAGAGTCATGACAGGGAAAACATGAAATAGGGATGACTAAGAAAGTTTAATGAAAGGCTATTTGAAATTAGGGCTTCCCTAGTGACTCAGATGATAAAGAATCTGCCTGCAATGCAGGAAACCTGGGTTCAATCTTTGGGTTGGGAAGATCCCTTGGAGAAGCGAATGGTGTATTCTTGCCTGGAGAATTCCATGAACAGAGGAGCCTGGAGTGCTACAGTCCATGGGGTCACAAAGAGCTGGACACGACTGAGTGAGTAACACATTTGAAATCAACTAACAAGAGATGGTGACAATCTCCACCCCACTCTCCTCCTAACGCAGGAAAATGTTTCACCCTGAGCTCACAAGAGGTGAGGAAGGAAGCTCTTACTGGAAACTGTGTTGTAGTTGTAATTGGAGTGCAGGAGAGGGGCCACCTGGCAGGAGCCCAGGCCTTTTGTAGAGGAAAAACAGTCCTTGTCAGAAAGGGAAGTGGCTCCTCTCCTTTCTCCTGCAGGTTCTCCCACTGACCAAACCCAATGGAAGTCAGAGGGCAGGAGACCTGCATGATGACATTGTTGGAGGTCAGCCTTCAAAGCAGGAATCTGCAGGGCAGAGGCTGGATCTGAGAGGCAAACAGAAATATCCAGGATAGGGCTCACCCCGTGATCTTTGGAGGCTCACCCAGGATGTGAGAAGAGTTCTTGATCTCCCCACCCCCATTCCCATCTGGGTAGAGTTCACTTCTCCCAGTGTGATCACGCTGCTCTGGAGCAGCCCCAGAAAAGCCTGTCTCACTGCAGATGATCTCAGTCTGCTCAGGGTCAGCCAAGGATAACCAGACTGGACACAACTAACCTCCTGCTCCTTCTCACTCTCCTTCACTCAGCACTTACACCAGATGTACCCTAGACATCAGACCAGGGCCACCAATGAGACACAGAGAGAGAGAGAGGAAGGGAAGAGAAGAGAGAACAGGGGAGGGGAGGAGAAAGGAGGAGAGAGAAAGAGAAAAAGAAAGAGAGAAAGAAAGATAATCACCAGTTACCCTCCCCTCATAAAGAAGCTGTAAAGGAAAACATAAAAAACAATGTTAACTATAATGCAATTATTTTTGTAGCATCTTCCCACCTGATGGAAGAATTCTAGAATTCAGAAAGGATATGGCACATTTATTTTATCAATATAGTAAAGTAAAAAAAAAAAAAAATAATAAAGGTACAGATATATTCACTCATAAAAAAATAATAAAAATAAATATGCCATTTTCAGTCATAGCCACTGTTCCTTTAAAATCTGTATACTAGGATCTGTATACTTTAAAATCTGTATACTTTACACCTGTTGCATTATTTAACTCTCACCACCACCATCACTGTTATTATCCTTTTTACAGCAGAGAGGATCAGAAGCTCAGAAAGGTCATACAGTGGTGAAACCAGATTTAAATCACAGCATTGTCCTGGCTCCCCCAAAACAGTGATAAGACTAGATTTAACACAAGGAGCCCAGTCCGTCGTTCTGTGATGACCTAGAGGGGTGGGTGAGGGGAGGGAAGGAGACTCAAAAGGGAGGGAATATATGTATAATTATGGCTGATTTACATTGTTTTAGAGCAGAAACCAACACAACACTGTAAAAATTAAAAAAGAAAAAAAGCCAACCACCACTTAAGCTTCCTGTTTATATCACCCTCACTGAAGAAGTCTATCCCCATTTAAGTACTCTTTGTAATGAATGCAGCATGATCAATCCCTCTGATCAGTATTAAGCAATTTAATACTTAGGACCTTAAGTGTAACCTAAGCTGAGCAACAATGAAAATCTGATTCAGCAGAAAGACAAGCCATTTTATTCTTCAAATAATTCTTCCAAAATAATTTCTGAATTTTTAAATTGTTTCCACATAGACAACAGTTTATTGTCTTGGTGAGTTTAGTTTGCTGTTGGGATGATCGTAACAAAGTACCACAGGCTGGGTGGCTTAAACAACAGAAATTTATTTTTTCACAGCTCTGAAGACTGGTAGTCCAACATCAAAGTGCCAATAGGTTTGGTTTCCTCTGAGACTCTCTCCTTGGCTTTCAATTACCATCCTCTTGCTGTCTCTCCAAATGGTCATTCCACTGCAAAAGTGAAGTGAAAGTGTTAGTCACTCAGTCATGTCCAATTCTTTGGGACCCTATGGACTATAGCCTGCCAGGCTGCTCTGTCCATAGGATTCTCCAGGCAAAAATACTGGAGTGGGTGGCCATTCCCTTCTCCAGAGGATCCTCCCAAGCCAGGGATCAAACCTGGGTCTCTTGCATTGCAGGCAGATTCTTTACCATCTAAGCCACCAGGGAAGCCCACCACTAATCAAATGGGATTAGGGCCCACTGGAATCATCCTTCATTTTAACTTGTATGTATGTGTGTATATGTGTGTGTTAGTTGCCCAGCTGTGTCTGACTCTTTTGAATCCGTGGACTATATGGAATTCACCAGGCGAGAGTACTGGAGTGGATTCCCATTTTCTCCTGCAGAGGATCTTCCTGAACCAAGGATTGAAGCCAGGTCTCCTGCATTGCAGGTGGATTCTTTACCATCTGAGCCACCGGGGAAGCCCCCATTTTAGCTACCTCTTTAAAGGCTCTGTCTCCAAATACAGTCACATTTTAGAGCACTGGGGGCCTTAGAGGGGCTTCCCAAGTAGCACTAGTGGTAAAGAACCTGCCTGCCTATGCAATAGACACAAGAGACTCAGGTTCCATCCCCGGGTCAGGAAGATCCCCTGGAGTAGGGCATGGCAACCCACTCCAGTATTCTTGCCTGGAGAATTCCATGGACTGGGGAGCCTGGTGGGCTACAGTCCATATGGTCGCAAAGAGTCGGATACAACTAAGGCAGCTGAGCATGCACACACACTAGGTTAGAGCTTTAACATATAAATTGGGGGGCCGGGGACACAATTCTATGACAATGAACATTCATTGATTAATTCGTTCAGCATCTTCCTCAGTAGTTTCCAAATTTGATTGTTTACAAGAATTTCCTGAACAGTTTATTTAAACAGTAGAAGCCGGGCTTCTCTCCAGCCCTACTGAGTCAGAAACCTTGAATATACAACCCAGGTATTTGTGGTTTTTAAAAAATCTCCTCAGGGAATTCTGAGATGGAGCCTGGGCTAAAACTTCCAGGGTTAAGTATTCTAGAAAAAACACTGTGCTCCAGGCATGCCTAAAATGCTGTCTGCATATTAACTCATTTAATCCTCACCCTGAGCTATAATGTAGGCACTTTCATTCCCCCCATTTTACAGATGAGGATGCATAAGCACAGAGAAGTTAAGTTACTTGCCTGTGGTCACAGAGTTGGTCAGTGTCAGAACTGGAATGTGAACCCAGGCAGTCTGGCTCCAGAGTCTGGGCTCCTAAGTACTAAACTCAATTGCTTCTCTCCCACAGATGGAGTGTTAACCTCAGTCAACCAAGTATGTGGCCCAAGTGGGATAAGAATTTGAACTTGGGAATCATCAGCAGTTGTTTCACACTGATAACTACGACTGTATGCTTAGATATTTTGTGTTTTAGAAAGAATAAGCAAAATTGTAAATGCTGACTGCCTCCAGGTATAACCTATACATTTAGAAGGTATGACACAGGTTCCAAGTGGTGAAGCAATTTGAAAGCACTTGAAGTTTATGGAAAACGAATAAAGAATAAGCACTAGACAACTTTGCTTCTTAGAGTGAACCCAAAGGGATACAGGTCTGGTGAATAAGGTAAGCCTGAGGATTTGCTTTCTGCATTCCCTTTCACTCTTCAGAAGCACTAAGATAGGGAGGAAGGGAGAGAAGAGACAGAGGTCTTCCTCCTACCTGCCTTCCTGGGCCTTCTTACCAATCACCCTGGCTTCTTTCCTATAGATCTCTCCCCTAGTAAATGCAAAGGGTGTCTGGTCATTTGGAGGCCTTCAGCAGATTGCATTTCTAATGTCATGTTCTCATACAGGTTCTGTTCTTTAAAGACACCTCTGTTTTTCTTTACAGGCTCCTAACCGTCCTGGTGCAACAGTCAAACCTCAATGAGATTAATCACCAGGACAATGAGGTGAGCCTGCCCTTGCAAGAAATTGTTGGACATTGTGCAGGTTAGAGTAGAAGAAGGGTTTTCTGAACCACAGAGCTTCCTCTCTTAAAGGTGCAAGGAGGAGATGGAGCAGATTTGTGTTTCTACCCTGAGAGGGAAGCCTGTGTCTCTATTATTAATTCTCAGGCAGAAATTTATCCCACTGCGGATAGCTTTTAATCGGGTAGGATTTATTGCATTAAGTATTTAAGCATTTATCTACCACTGAGATTTTGTAATTTCCCTTTGGACATTGAAAAATAAATATTGCTCTTTCCTGTCTTCTCGAGAACCAAAAATTTCGATGGCTGCTGATGCTCTCTCTTTGAGTGGAAGACGACAGATAGATAATAACTCTAGGCTCCCTGATCCAGAAGCCACACTATTAATGCCAATGATCACAACTGCTGTTTCCTTTACGTTGCAAGGCAAGCCTGTGCCAGGTGTCCAAGAAGACAGAGCAACACTCTCAACAAAGTTCCTGAGGGAGGGTAGATCAGACCAGGCAGAGCTGCCCCAGAGACACTGAGGGGCTTGTATCTATTTAAATTAAAAAAACACACAAAAAAACAAAAAAAAAAACAGGGCTGGTTTTTATTAGCCAGGTTAATTTCTTTAACCAGCTTCTTAAAATGGATTTAAATATCTGATTTTTAATGGAATTTTTAAATGTAAACTTAATTTGACTTTACTAAGAATGTCTGATAACTTTAAGAAAGCCTGATAGTATTGAAAACGTATATGCCCCAAAATGTGAAATAACTGTTTTCAAGGAGACCGGCTGGCTATAGACAGAGTGGGAGGGAGCCCCCTACCAGGGACTGGGCCCCTACCTCGTATTTCTCCTGGGCTGCACCTCTTGTCTTCCTTGAGCCTTTGAATCAAAGGCCTCCTTCCAACTGGCTTGGCATTAATGAGCGCATCAAAAGTCCCCACTTCACAGTCTGGGTCTGAGGATGGACAGCTCTCTGACTTGGTGGTCACATGCTGCTTCCATCTACCCCTTGTCTTCAGTAGTTTAAAACAAAACCCCACATGAGAGAATATTGCACTGTTTTAAACTTCTGCTTTAAAAATGAGAACCAGAGATGAGAAAGTGCCCTTCGTGTGAAAGCAGGGAGCCTGGGGGCTTGCAGTCTGTGTCAGCTGATGAAGAACTTCTAGACTTTGGGCAACTTGCCAACCACTTCTTACACCTTCAGCTTCTTCCTTCAGCCCCACCCCACACTGGGACTTATTAAATGAAAGGGGGCAAATTCAGTCATTTACACCCTAAAGTTAAATTTCTCTTATAGACATCCAACTTTCTGTCCCCAACTCAGTGGAGCTAAACATCCCCTAGCAAAGTGACAGTTCCCTATTTTTCCCCACCCTGGGAGGCCCCTGGCTGGTTGGTGAGAATGAAAGTAGACAGAGATCTTTCTAACAGTGGTAGTTGTAACACTTTCCAGACAATATGTGGTTAATATTGGAAAAGTCTGTAGTTCCTTTTTGTGCAAAGCAACCTCCCAGAGAAGACTCCTCTTGGTCTCACACCAGCATTGGACCCATTGGCTTTTTTGAGCAGATGCCTCAACAAGGACACTTGCCTTCGGTGTCATAGCTTCCTCTTCACACCATATCACAGCATGTCTGAAACCCATCTGAATCCAACTACTAATGCTTGCCTGTGTTTTTCTTTAGTATGTATGTTGCTGTGTGTGCACGTTAGTCGCTCAGTCATGTCTAACTGTTTATGACCCCATGGTAGCCCGCCATGCTCCTCTGTCTATGGAATTCTCCAGGCAAGAATACTGGAGTGGGTTGCCACTCCCTTCTCCAAGGGATCTTCCCAACCCAGGGATCAAACGTGGGTCTCCTGCATTGCAGGCAGAGTCTTTATTATCTGAGCCACCAGGGAAGCCCATATATATTGCTGGTGTGAGCCAATCCATATAAATTTGCAAGGGCTAAATTGCTCTTTGCCATTGGGAAATAAGGATAGTTCTGAAATGGAAAGAACACAACCCAGGCTTTCCTTTCCATTTATTACCTTGGTAGAGTTCCTGCATTTGGCTTCTCAGTGTTCTGAATAAGCAGTCACCTTCGGCCCCACCCCCACCCCATAATCACTTTTCCAATGAGTTCCAAGTAGAGTCTCCATTATATATGAAGGAGTAACAGTTAAAACACACACACTGTACATCTGTTAAATAGCAGGAAGCGAAACAGCAAAGGCAAAAGAAATCAGGGAAAAGGTAAGCTAGTGCTGGCGAAGCATTATGGCTTCCTGATGACAAGAGGAAAGAGCAAGACATATCCCCTACGGAGTTTGAATAAAATTATTTCCCAAGAATAACTAAAGGACTCCCAAGCTTGTCATAATAATGCTTAAAGATTAAATGATCAATTAACAGAAATCTAACTTAATTGAGACAGACTGTTAACTGAAACTAAAGAATGGAGAGGGGGAGAGAAGGAAAAAAAAAAAATGTTTTCTGCAGCCATCCTCTAATTGCTCATGTAAAACAAAACATAATATGTACCACTTTATATCAGAGATGACTGTCACTCTAGAGGCTATCCTGTTCTGAGCTCAGTGACTTGAAACATTTTTTGTACTATTAGTTTTTACTTGAATAAGTAATACATGAACACATTTGCTTCTTAAAAAGTTAAATATTACAATACTAGAAGTCCTTGATTACTTCCACCCTACCACCTTGGCCCCCAGGTAATTGTTCTTTTGTGTATATATATAGTATGTATATACATGCTTTCTCAATCTTTTGTATGTATTACCACATCTTCTTAATCCAGTCATCTATTGATAGGAACTCATTGCTTCCATGTCTTGGCTATTGTAAAAAAATACTGCTATGAACATTGGGGTGCATGTGTCATTTCAAATAAGTGTTTTCGTTTTTTCTGGATATATATACCCAGGAATGGAGCTACTGGATCATATGGTAGTTCTATTATTAGTTTTTTAAGGACCCTCCATACTGTTTTCTGTAGTAGCTGCACCAATTTACAGTCCCACCACCAGCGTACGAGGGTTCCCTATTTCAATTTTTAGTATGCATGCGTGGTTGTTCTTCAAAACAACTGCATCAATTTATAGCTCCACTCATAGTGTAAAACGTGCTTACCACCGTTTTCTTGTTGTTGGATTTTCTTATTATTGTTTTAATTTGCATTTCCCTAATAGCCAATGAAAACGAGCATAATTTCATAGGTACAGTGGGCATTTTTAGATCTTCTGTGAATTGCCTGTTTATTTAGATCCTTTGTCCATTCACCTTTTCTTACATATTCATAGGAGTATTTTTTTTTTTTTTTTTTGACCACACCACACGGTTTTCAGGATCTTAGTTTCCCGACCAGGGATCAAACCTGTACCCTCTGCAGTGGAAGTGCAGAGTCTTAACCTTTGGACTGCCAAGGAAGTTCCCATAGGAGTTTATTTTATATTCCGACCAATCCTTTGTCTGCTATTGAATTGCAAATGCTTTTTCATAGTCTATTCTTTATTTTAGAACTGTTTGTGATGTCTTTTCCTCTACAGAAATTTTAAAATATGATATAATCAAGATGATCGTTCTTGTCCATTATTGTTTTTGTTTTTGGTATCCTTTTTAAAGGTCTTTCCTACCCCTAGGGACATAACTACATCATGCTAAATTTTCTTTTAGTTTGTTACGAGATTTTTTTTTTTAATATGTGGTTTCATTTCTGAACTCTGTTCTTATTCCAACGATCTATTTGTTTTTCTTGTTTCATTAACCACACTGCTTAATTATAAAGTGACTTGTTTGGAAGCTATCCACACTGCAGGATTTAACACTGTGGGAAAGGCACCCTGGGTCAGATGGCCAGATGTCCTGTGCCTTTGTTCTTTGGGACCTCAGGGGAATCTCTGACAAAGAGAGGGGCTTGTCTGTTGCAGCCACAGAGAATTAAGTTGCTAAATTCCTGGAATCTAACCTCTCCTGCTTTCGTTTTAGCTCTGGCAGGAAGAGCACCCCATGAAGAGGGACTATAAAATATTGGCATCTGCATTAGAATTTTGAATGCGTTTATCCAGAAAAGCATTGTGATGCATGGTATTTAAAATAGATAGTTGATCCTATATTAATGCACATTCTGGTATAAGTAGATTTTTATGAGTGGCCTGACAGTCCAAACTTACATTACAATAGCACTCACAGAAAATAAATCCAAGTTGCAAAAACAGATGTGAATCTTTGGATATAATTCTTAGCAATAAAATCTAATTACAACATTCCCAAGATTCAAGCACAAGCAAGGACTGTTTGTTAAAAAAGGCAAAATCAATAGAAACAGCCCCTGATTTTAGAAATCTTTTTGCTCTACAGCTGGCAGAAAGTAAAATAATAAAGTCAAAAAAATTTAATGCACCAGAATTTTTATTCTAAAAATGAACACCTTAACAAATAAGAGTCCCGTGCTACTTAGGAGCTCTCACTTCCTCTCTCCTCAGACCCTCCTTTCCCCATAAGGTCCTAGAGGCAGATCATGTATTTTTTTATCTCTATATCCCTAGAATCTAGTTCAGTAACTTGCACATAGTAGAGTGCCCCTAAAATACATATTTAGATAAAGAATTAAATTATTAAATTCAAGAAATAGGCATATGATTTTATTTTATTGTCCTTTCCCTCTTTGTTGTGTTGACTCAACTCAATGAATGACTCATTTTATTTACCAGATTTGACTCCCTGTGACTTTTAATTATTTCCAAATCTACTCTCAAAAAAATAAGATTTTATATCATTTGAGAGCTTCAAAAATGTAGATTTTAGGGCAGGAGTCCTTGTCCATTTTCACGACATGGACACATCTGGCATACTGGAGAAGGCTGTGGATCCCTTCTCAGAAAAATGTTTGAAGTTACATAATATAAAATACATAGCATTACAAAAAATTATATTGAAAAACAGATACCAAAATATTTTAAAGAAGAAATTTGCAATATCTACATGCAAGCTTTTTTTGCTAATGCCTTACTAATCTTTGTGATCTATAATTGTAAGTTTTTACCCACATAAATTTGAAGAAAATGGCTTTCATTACTGCATTTCTTATCTTGTTTTAGAATTTCTTTTAGACTCTTTTAAATTATATCCTTTATTCCATTTTTTTGTGCACAGAAGACCCTCTGTAACTTTTGTGAGGGGTAGTCACAAAATTAATAGTATGTGAATATAAAAATGTCACACAGAGCTAAACTGGACTCCTGTGAACTTCTAGATCCTTCAAATGACCTAGAATTGTTTTGCTGATCTCGCAAACACCTGCTAGAATTCTATCGCCTGGTGCACCAAGATGCGGGATGAACGAAGCAGCCAGCCACATCACACGTTTCTGTCTCTGTGCCTTTTAGCATCTGCAGGAGCTGGTCTAAAAGTGCAGTTCTGAAACAGAAAACGACTGAACACTGAATCAGATTTCTGCTTCATAAAGCACAAAAGTTACAGTGGTTTTGGAAAAAAAGAAAGAAGTTCTGAGAAGACGATAGGACTTAAAAGCCCTTAACTGAAATGTTGGTGGCACAGGCTCAAGGCACAGAATTACTCATGTGCACCAGAGTGTGTTCCAAAGCCAGCCTGCCATGCACACAACAGCTATCACACACAGCTGTTTCTATCAACAATCTCGAAATGGCTCCTAAGTCAACCAAAACTTAACATCTCCCTCCAAAACTTTCTAGAGAGCTATGTTCTTAAATGAATGTAAGTTACTCTTCACTCAGAGCCAGCATACCTTCTTTTTCAAAGAAGTAGAATTCTACTGTCACCAGGGCCATCTGGGTATGTGTTGCAACATATCTTCCAGAGACTCCTAGACTTTCAGCTCTCAGATTCTTTGAAGGCCCAGTTGGGTCCTCAATGTGGGGCGTCACACTTTAGACACAGGTGGCTGGCTTGCATTCAGCAGACTCTGGTGTTTTATACTCCCTGTGAATCCAAGGGAACCTGGATAACCTGCGATTCACTGATTAACTCTTCCTGTGAACGTTTCTCAAATACATACCATGTTCTTGGGTATATCAGTAGTGAATAAGCCACAGCCTCTGCCATTAAAGTGCATCACAGCTAAATCTTAATTCTTGTCACAGCTCAGGGCAGACACAAATTGCCAAGCTGGAAGTCTGCCCCTTAAATGGCCACCAGTCTTAACATAACACGACTAGGATGTGCTAGCAGTGTTAAAAAAGCTGAAAGGAGGAGGACACAGTTGTAGAAAACAGTTCCTGAACAAAGTGTGTTGTGCAATACAAAGAGTTGCATTTGAGCTGATTTTGAAAGTTTTGGTTTTCATATTACTAACTCTAAGAGGGTGTATTTTTATTTCTCATTAGCCCAACTGAAAACAATAGCAACAGGAAATTTCTCTTGACTTGAATGAATGTTTGAAGGCTGTTTGTATTGTAAGATAAATATACAACATATTTATATTATATATTATAATGGATTATTATTTAGAGACTAATTGAGTAATTCAGGTCTTGACTTGGGGCCACTCAGAGGATCAACAGCGATTTATAACACTGATCCCAAATTCCAAGGTAGAGGATGGGTGGGAGGGATTATATATATATATATGTATATATATTTTAATAGCTTACTAAACTAAATATTTGCCAGCTGCACTTTCAGAAGAAAACTAGAAGTGATGCCAAATGAAATAAATAATAATACAGGGTGGCAACCCTTATGCTTGAGAATCACCATTCTAAAAAGTGAGAAGATCCCAAATCCAGCTAAAATCACAAAGAAAAAAAATTTTCCAGTATCTGAGCTCATTTCCAAAATGAAATCTACTAGCTTGATGTGTGGAACAAGCAATTTCCTCCAGAGTGGGAGGGACCGCAATTTGAATCCCAGCCTGTCTTATACCCAGTCAGTGACCTTAGGGAAATCATTTACCCTGTGTTTCAGTTTCCTCACCTGTAAAATGAGTCTAAAAATACCTGTCTCTCAGGATCGTTGTAAAGATTCAATGAAGTGAATGAACTTGGCACAAGTAGGTATATGAAAAATAGTAGTAGCCCTTTGCACTGGTTTTTAAAATATGCAGGAGCTGATGTTTTTTTGTTTTCATTTTTGTTGTTGTTGTTTGGTTTTTCAACAGGGAGTTAAGGACGGGTGGTGGTTGCTTTAAGAGAAAAACTCTTAAAGCCTAGAAACTCTTTAGGAGACAAGGATTAACAGTGTCCTAACAAGGATTAAATTAATTCACAATTTCATGCCGAATTCTCACCTGGCTAAATCAGTCTCTCTGCATATAGTGATTGCCATCTACCTCATTTGGAGGACTCATCAAGAATTCTAACAGGTTTCAACAGGTTTCAACTGAACAGTTGATAACAATGATTATAGCAGACAAGTTCATTTTCTATAACGAAGTCATGTTCTGTCTTTCTTGTGTGAATGATTTTAGAAAGCAAAGCCAAATTTTACAAAAGCAAAAAAATCTGTCACGAAGAATAAGAAGTCGCTCATTCATTTAATAAGCTTTTGCTGAGCGTTTACAATATGCCTGGCACCGTTCTAGGTTCCAGGGCGGAAAAGGGCCCTGCCTTCATGAGCTTATACTCCAGTAACTCAGAATCGTCTCTGATGTCTGTAGTCTTGGAGCTGGTGGCACTTTATAATGAAGCCCATGATTCTAAAGCAAACCGTACTCAGATCTGGGAAAGGGGTAATCACTGCACAATAAAAAGAATCTGATTCCCTGGAGTCCAAATTTCTAATTCCAGAGGGCCAAATTAAAAATAAAGACCCACTGAAATGCTTTGAGCTATTCTGAACCCCAAGTAAATATTCAGCTGCAGGAATAAGAACAAGAAGTTCCACTGTTGTTAGACGGTCATTATTTTCCATATTTCTTGAAATATCTTTAAGAGTATCTGGAGGCTCAGTTTTATATGACACTTGAAACTGGAAAGCAGGCCATAATGTAATGATTTAGAATGTGGAACTGGTCAAGGGGACTTACATTCTAATCTCACTGCCCCACAAACCTCAAACCCTAGATTCAGTTTTGTGCTCAGTCACAGGCTTGAGAACTTCCCTAGAACTCAACTTCCTCTTGCATAAAATGGGAAGGACAGTGACACCTCTCAGAGTTGACCAACTGCTGTAGCAAAAGCTCGAAACCTCAGTGTCCGACATAATAAAAGCTTTTTCCTGCTCGCTTCATTGTTCAGTGCTGGTTGATGAGGTGACCCTGTCCTGCCTCATCAACCAGGGTCCTGGACTTTTTGATCACTTGATTCCAGCATCTTCTTGAGACTTAGCCTCCCCTCTATTCAGTTGCCAGGTGAGGAAAGAAAATATATAAAAGACTACACAGTTTTTATTTTCTAGGCAGGCCTTGGAGGAGTGGGGGCTTCCATTCTTCCATCCTTTCTATTCACACGGCAATGGTCAGGACTCAGTCTCATGGCCGCACCTATCTGCCGGGAAATTGGGGCATGTAGACTGAGTATGTGCCCTGGAGTAAGAGGAAATAGAATTTGGTGAGTACAACAGACTTCACCACAATATTTAATCCAAAAGCTTATTTGGAGGATTGAGATGATATACAGAAGAACTCATAAAGCTCTCTCAGTTCAGTTCAGTTCAGTCGCTCAATCATGTCCGACTCTTTGCAACCCCATGAATCGCAGCATGCCAGGCCTCCCTGTCCATCACCAACTCTAGAGCAATACATATTCATGTATTATCTGTGTGTCAGTCACTCAGTCGTGTCTGACTCTTTGTGACCCCATGGACTATAGACTGCCAGGCTCCTCTGTCCATGGGATTCTCCAGGCAAGAATACTGGAGTGGGTTGCCATTCAATTCTCCAGGGAATGTATTATCTGGAACATTATTAATGTATTATCTGGAATAATAATAGCTCTGCCCTTCTAGCAAGGCTGCAGCCCGTCTCCTCCACTCAGCTCATCTTGGATAGGCAGAGAAGGCCAAGGTGGTAACACTGTGTTATATGCAGAAACAACTGCAAAAAGAGAAAGCTGTCCACTTCCTTTGCTCCCTTTACCAGGCATCTTAATCTAGAATCATCTCAGATATATTTCATGTAATTGTGAGCTATATGCAGTGAGAAGAGGCCATCTTTTCATAGTCCACTCTCAAATACTACTGGTTCTTTTTGGCAAATGTTTCCCAGCAGAAGTTCATTTTATTATGAAACCATACCTAACATGTGAGCTTAAGCTAGGAAAGAAGGTGGAATTCACCAGATTGGCTCATCCAGATCTGATTTCCAGGCTGCCACGGAGTGATTTCTTCTAAACAGTGTAAATCAGGTCATGTTAACACCTGCTTAAAATCCTTCCTGTCTTTCTATTGACTTCAGAATAAAATCCAAATGCCTTATATAGGTTATTGCCCATCCCATGCTCCAAGGATCAGCCGTGCCTCTTTCTCCAGCTGCATCTCGCATGGCTCTCCTCCTCTCCCTATTCATTCATTCATCCATCCAACTGCTTTTCATCTAGCCTGGGTCAGTCTCTGGGGATACTTTAGTAAACAGACAGTGTTCTGGTCTGGTGGTGGGAGATGGCATCCCAGCGTACTCTGATCACAAGTGTCTGCCTCTGTGACTTGCTCGCTGGTTTCTACCTTCAGTTTACCTCGACTCCCAGAGGCCCATGTAGAACAGTCCCTACCTCCGGGGTGGTTACTCTGTCATGGCACCCCAGGTGCATTCTTTATAGCATTCAACAATCCTGAAAATCCTTTGGCTTGTTTGTGTTATTATTTGCATTTATTATCTATCTTCCTCTACCACAGTGGAGTTCCCACGAGGACATGGATCTCATTGATCTTATTCCCTATAGTATCCTTGACACCTGTTTGCCTGACATCAAGCAGGAACCCAAGGAGTATCAGTTGAATGAATGATTTAAGGAACAAGTGAACTGACAGACAGCAACCAACGCATCTGGTGATGCCTTTGGGCCTGGGGAGAAAGTACTCCACTTTCCTTCCTAATAGCCTGTGCTCATCTCGGCCCCTCTGACTGTGGTTTTGCAGGGGATGACAGCACTCCACTGGGCAGCTTTCCACAACCGGCCTCAGCACACCCAAATGCTGCTGAAGAAGGGGGCAGACCCCACCCTTGTGGATAAAGACTTTAAAACAGCTCTCCACTGGGCAGTCCAGGTGAGAAACTAGCCAGTGGGCTTGTCTCAAGTGTAAATGGTGTAAAGCAATGTTAATAGTTCTGAGTAGGTCAGACTGGTAAGGCACAGTCCCAGCATTGATGTGGGCTTTGTATGTATGAAGGACTTCCCTTGTGGCTCAGCTGGTAAGGAATCTTCCTGCAATTCGGGAGACCTGGGTTTGATCCCTGGGTTGGGAAGATCCCCTGGAGAAAGGAAAGGCTACCCACTCCAATATTCTGGCCTGGAGAATTCCATGGACCATATAATCCATGGGGTTGCAATGAGTTGGACACGACTGACTGACTTTCACTTCACTTCACTTATACGTATGACAGAGCAAGCAAGATACATACATGCTGCCCTCCTCCCTCCATCCATACCCAGAGGGACAACAGCAGATCGGTCACTTTGGAGCATTTGGGTACATCAGTTGCTGAGAAGACATCCTACTAAGGTAAAGAGGAGGAGGAGTCACAGAATATCAGGCAGTGCCCACCTTGGCTATTACACACACACATACACATATATACATACCTCACTCTCTCCAGCAGTGCTTGCTGAGGGCTCACAGTGCTCCATGATAATTCTTCGAAGAATTACTAGGAAGTCCCTTCAGAGTCTTTGGACCATGAATCTCTTCTTCTTTCCAAATCCTCTGAAGCAGAATAATTCCAGGTGACCCTGAGTTCTACTCTGAATCCTGAAAACAGAGGCTCATGGCACCCTACCTCGCTATCCCAAAAGGGAGTCTGTATCAGTACATATAACTGGAGAAAACATAAATCTACAGCCCAAAGAGAGGAAAACTGAGACTGAGGTGAAAGAATGACCATTAGTAACATTTATTGAGGTGTTGTCTAGGGAAATCTTTCAAAGGGATTGATTAAGAGTTATCTCTTCTGTCCTTGAGAGCAGTACTATGCATCCTTTGAACAAAACTGCCAGCCTCTTCTGTCTTTTGATGCCTGATGTAGACATCCCCACTGTTTATTTCCATCAGCCCTATAAAGGGACCCCTGCTGAACTGCAGTCAGCATGCCCCTGATTCTATGCGCCCTGACAGTAGTTTCACTTAGGTGTTTTCACGTGCCACACATGGCAGAGAAGGGCACCTGGCACTTTCAGGGTTGACATGTGGGCCTGAGATCAAGGGGAAATAGAAGTGATTTGGAAACTACTCTGTTTTTGTTCTTGCAAGCTTGGCTTCAGTTACTCTGTAGCAGGGCCAGCCCTGGCAAAACTCTGAAATGAACAAAGCTTGTTTTTGTCATCCCACCTGCCCTTAGCACCCTCCTACATACTTTCAGTATTTAATCAGCTGCCTCGCCCCCCCATGCCAGTCCCTGTCCAGCACCCAGTCCTCTGGCCAGGGGTCACCACTGCAGCAGTGGCCCCAGGGCAATATGGCTGGGCAAGCAAGAAACATCCCACGTGTGTTGGTTCTCAGCTGGGGTGACGTTTGGTATCGGAATCAAGCATTTTCTGTATCTTCACTCTCATCACCCCTGTTCTCTGATTCCATCGATCTAGGATGGGGCTCCTGTACGTGCATTTAACAAAATCTCCCCAAGGAATTCTTACCTGTACGCCGCCTCTGCTCCACCTTCATCCACTGCACCCACAGTTTAGAGCTACTGCTTGGGATGCAGGCTTGCAATTGAATCAGCAGTGCTTGTAAAATGACAAATTCCCAGACCCCACTCCAGATCTAATGAGTTGGGCTCTTTGTGGGTGGGAACCCCTGTTTTTATCCTCCAAGAGGCAATTTTGCAAAATCAAAAGAAAAATGTCCTCAGCTCAGAGGATCTGAGTTTGCGTTAACAGAACCGGATTTGTTCTGAGAAAAGTCACCAATGCCTGCTTGGCTTAACTATTGGTGTATCTTTGGGGTATGAATGAGACTGTGCACATGAAGTGATATGTAACATTCTATGTAACTGGAAGAGATTATAGTTTTTATTACGGTTCCCAATTTCCTCTATGAAAGCTTAGTTAACATACTATCTACATAATCTTTCTCTCTACTAAATGGTGTGGTTTTTATCTGCTATATTGATTTTAATCCTGCCTGCACATTAGAACTTACCTGCACATTAGGACCTCCCTGATGGCTCAGAGGGTAAATCATCTGTCTGCAATGCAGGAGACCCGGGTTCGATCCCTGGGTCGGGAAGATGCCCTGGAGAAGGAAATGGCAACCCACTCCAGTACTACTGCCTGGAAAATCCCATGGACAGAGGAGCCTGGTAGGCTACAGTCCATGGAGTCGCAAAGAGTTGGACACAACTGAGCGACTTCACTTCACTTCACTTGCACATTAGAATCAACTGAAGAGCTTTTAAGCAATACTGATACTCAAGCCCCACACCTATTTTCAGTCAATTATTTTGGGGTGCAACCCAGGTGTTAATATTTTTGTAACGTTTATCCCTTCCTCTAGGAGCTTGTAATGCCCAGCTAGGGTTGAAAACCACTATGATAAATGAATTCATATCTTGCTGCTGCTGCTGCTAAGTTGCTTCAGTCATGTCCGACTCTGTGCGACCCCATAGACGGCAGTCCACCAGGCTCCCCCGTCCCTGGGATTCTCCAGGCAAGATCACTGGAGTGGGTTGCCATTTCCTCTTAGCTACTCCTACCTAAGATATTTGCATTCTGACCTGTGATTTTGTAAACTAACTATAATGCCTCACACATGTTCATACTCATTAACTTAATAAATGCTTAGCGAGCACCTACTTTGTATGTGGCATGGGAAGGGGGAGAGATTAACATGACAGATCCCTTCTAGGACGCCCATAATCACATGTGATATTGCATGGGTGGGTCTGTGAGGATGTTAGCATACGTTTTTCTGAGGAAGGTGTCCACTATTTCTTCAACTCTTCAATGAGGATCTGTAACCAGACTCCAAAAGATTTAGAATCTTACTCTGGAGGAACCATGCACCCTCTCACTCCCTGTGGTTAGTACTAAAATTCAGAAGTGATGTGCTTTGACCTTTACTCTTCAGAGAAGACCAAGGGTAATTCCAAATGTCAGCCAAAACCAGGATTACACGTGCCTCCTTTAGCCATCCTCTTCATTTATACCATGGGGACAGCACTCTGCTCCTCTTGAAGTTTTTCCATATGAATAGGTCTATTTCCTGTTGTTGTTGTCATTTATTCCTTTCATTTGAACTTAGGGCTTTTCTCTGTGACTATATGAGACAATACTTAAAGTGACAGTACTTTGGGTTAATAAAGCCCCTGTATTTGACCCAGGTAATCAAAGCAGTAAAGATTTGAAACACTGGGCCCGGAAAGTAAGGCCTTCCCAGGTGGTGCTAGTGGTAAAGAACCCGCCTGCCAATACAGGAAACATAAGAGGTATGGGTTCAGTCCCTGGCTCTGGAAGATCCCCTGGAGAATGAAATAGCAACCCACTCCAGTGTTCTGGCCTGGAGAATCCCCATGGACAGAGGAGCCTGGTGGGCTACAGTCCATGGGATCTCAAAGAGTCAGACACAACAGAAAAACTAACACTGTCTTGCAAGCGGGCACTCCCAGAATGTTTGACTTCTGCCCTCATTTCTCAGGTCCCTCCTGTGGGCCCATTGCCCTCATTCACCTTCCCCATCTGCCCAGGAGACTCCACTGCTTGGCTCTCTCTGGGCTAACACTGAGCAGAACCCTGTCCCTGTCTGCATCCAGTCTGCCCTGATGAAATCTCAGTCGCTTCAGGGAATGTTCCCACCTGTTTGTGATGGGACTCACTTATCAGGAGTCTACACAGGTCTCTCTCAGCTTCATCTCCCTCTCACTCCTCAACACTGCAGAAATCATAGATCTTTTTTTCATTCTCTTTTCCTCAGAAAGTCCATCGGTTCCAACGACTTCAACTACCAATCTACTCAGAATTTTCTCAGGTCAAAATCCAGCACTGACCTCTCTCTTGACACTAGGCTCACATTTCCAGCTCTACCAGGCATCTTCCCATCATTTCCCATGGATGTGTCAAAGTCAACGCATTCAAACTGAATCCACAGTCTCTCCTTCCCATCACATTTCCATCCTCCCAGCAGTCCAAGACAAAGGCCTCCAGGTGGCCCATGAACACTCCTTCCTTATCATCATTCACGTCCAGGTGGTTGTCAAGACCTCTTCCTTCCACACCTCAGGTCTCCCAGTTGCCTCTTTTCTATTCCCACTGTATAGATCAGGGTCCTAGCACGAAGCAGCCCACTTGGATGGGATTAATTGAGCATAGATTCATAAAAAGGCTATTTACACACAACCACAGGTTGCCATTAGGGAATCTAGGCCTAACAGAGCCTGGAAGGGAGAGGTTACTAAGACACAGCAAAAGTTGTAGCTGTAGGAGAGGGCCCAGGACAGAAACTGTAACCCTGGATGGAATAATCAACTTGTGATCTAGCAGGGAGAGAACTGGACGATAAATGCCCCAGTCACTATTTCCTCCTCTGTCCATCTCCTGTCAGTGCCACTCACTGGACAATCCCAACTAGAAGCCAAAGGGCCAAGGAGCCCATTTAATGCAACTCATACATGCTGAGAGCAGGTTGAAAAAAGGGAGTTGACCAGGAAGAACAAATGGAGATGATGAAGTACACCCACCATCACTGCCTTAGGTCAAGCCTCCCCTATCTCTCACGGGAACAGTTTCAGTCTCTGTATTTCTACTTCAGCGCTTTCTTTCTCTACTCTATTCTCACATTACCGCCAGGTGCTCTTTCTACAAATCACAAAGGAATGTACTCACATAACCGTTACCGCACCAAAACAATTATGGTCACCCTTGGTTCTTGGCTTAAAAACCTGCAGCAAGTGCTGTTTTTTGGTAAAGAGCAAACTCTTTGATTTCCACTGACTGCTGTGAACAACCACTCCCCACCCCACCCTACTCCCTGCCTTTCCTCTTCAATCTGTATAGACATTAATCCAATCATACTAGAATATTGATAATCCCCTCAATACATGAGAAAGATTCATCCAACCTTCCGGACTTGGTCATCCTCTTCCCCTTTGGTGAAACATTTCTTTCTACTTTAAATGGTATATACTTAACAGCAATCTTATTGATTTATTTGGCCGTATCAGGTCTTAGCTGTGGTATGCAGAATCTTTCTTTATGGTGTTCTGGCTCAGCAGTTGAGGCTCAAAGGTTAATTTGCCCCACCACATGTGGGATCTTAGTTCCTCAGTCAGGGATTAAACCCGAATCCCCTGCATTAGAAGGCAGATTCTTAACCACTGGACCATCAAGAAAGTCCCAATACTTTTTTCTTCTTGCCTTCCCTGTCTGATCCCTTCTAACTGCAGAATTTATACTTGTTCCTCCTTATTTCTCAAGGCTCAACTAAGTTTACCCTCGTTGCTGAACTCCCTTTTAGAATTTTCCCCTCTGTCTAGTACTTCCTTCCTTCTATTGCTGGCGTTACTATCAGTGGGTTGCCTACATCTCCTCTTCTAGACCACATGCTTAAGTAAACATGCCTTACTCATCCAGATGTCTCTCAAGACCCAAAACAGACCTTTGTGAATCTTTGTGAATACCAAAAAAGTTTTCACTGAATTCAGTTCAACAAGCTTATCCATTGAAAGCCACTGGAATTGGAATTAGTGCTTTATTGGGTTCTTTCTGTGATATACCATTTTCAGCTTAATCGAGACCTCCAGGAATGCATTGCCTTAGTATCAAGGAGTTTTTCCTAATGATATGTAATCTAGGATAACTATGATGACAGGTCAGCGAGAGGGCCAAGTATCTACTGCCCCTCAAATCTCACCTCTAGCTCCTTCCTCCTAATCCTAGCTAATGTATTTAGAAGCTTCCTCAGTAGGTACTCTTCTTGCAGTGCATTTTTCAAGGGTGGGTAGAAAGAAAAGAACTGCCCTAATGTAAAGCAACTATTTCATGTTTGTTCATTCAGTATGTGATTAAGGAAATTATACACACACCCCTGGAGCTCTGGAATGTAACCATGAAGCCACCAGTGTCTGAGACTGATTTGGTCCAGCATGAAATTCTCCTCCTTCCTGTGGTGGCCAAGATATGTGATCACTGTTTGAATTGTGTCAAAATTCTATAAATATACTTTAAATATATTCAGAGTGCCAAAGGATAATTATAAATGTCATAGGCCAGTGGATCCAGACCATAGATGAAAGAACCTTAGAGCTGGGAGGGACCACACAAAGTCATTTAATGCAACCCCTCTGTTCACACGTGGAAAACCAGTGCACAGGGAGGTTACCATTGTCCAGGCTCAGCCTACACCCACAGGTGCCCAGACCACACAACTCCCAGTGCTTGATTAAAGGACATAAGCCCAGAATAATCAAAGAGAAAGTCAAATTTACTAAATCAACTCCCAGTACCTTGGAAGCAAAGATGGAATTATCTTAAAGGATAGCCTAAATTAAAGTGACCTGCATGTGTCAGCTCCCCAGGGCTTGGCTGCAGAGAGGGAAGGAGATGGGTAGACAGCCGAAAAATAGGAACTCACCTAGGAGTAAACACAAGTAAAGAAAGAAGTGAAAAGATAGTGAAAGGTGGGAGACAGTGAGAAAAAGAGAGGAAAGCTAAGAAAAGAACGGGTGTAATTCTAGTTTGGCTTTGCCCATAGTTTGTAAGGCTTGTTTTATTTATTTATTTATGCTATGTTCAGCCAATATTTATTACAAGTTACTCTTTATTAGGCTCCATTTCAGCAGAAAGACAGTGTTTCTACACATGACCACAGCAAGGAAGGAGGTTTCGTGGGGGTGTTTTCCATATTAATCATTAGAACACCTGTGAAATGATGTAGTTCAGCAGCTGAGGGTCACAGTTCCTCATTGCCTCTCCCCCACCATTTCTATCTTACAGTAGCCCTCCAGGGGGGTCAGCCCCAAGTTTTGGGATACAGAAGACTCTGGTATCAGGCCAAGCAGAAAGCCTGGGTCCAAACGGGCTAACTATGAAGAGGGTCCTGACTCCAAGCTACGATATTGGGCACCTTTCTCTTCTAGTCAGGCTTCTCTGATAGCTCAGTTGGTAAAGAATCCACCTGCAATGCAGGAGACCTCAGTTCAATTCCTGGGTCGGGAAGATCTGCTGGAGAAGGGATAGGCTACCCACTCCAGTATTCTTGGGCTTCTTTTGTGGCTCGGCTGGTAAAGATTCTGCCTGCAATGTGGTAGACCTGGGTTTGAACCCTGGGTTGGGAAGATCCCCTGGAGAAGGGAAAGTCTACCCACTTCAGTATTCTGACCTAGAAAATTCCATGGACTGTGTAGTCCATGGGGGTTGCAAAGAGTTGGACACAACTAAGCGACTTTCACTTCACTTCCCTTCTAGTCAGCCACAAACCCTCAACTCTCATGTGTTCACAGTCTATTGGTTCACAAGCTAGTAGGTTTTCCCCTCCAGCTCCATTCCAGTCTAACACATTTTGGCTCCAGATGAACTTAAGGGCCAGCGTTCTTCTCACAGCACAAAACCACCTAGCCCTTTAAAAGGGCCACATGACCTAAAACCCTTTCCTCTCCTTTGTGCAGTCACTGTCATGTGACAAACAGACTCCTACTTCCAAGAGAAGGACGGAGATCGGGGTTCCCTTCCTGAAGAACCCACCGTAGAACTAATTTCCCCAACACGTTAACAAATAAACAACTAATCCTAAATCTTGCACTAAGATTTCTCGGGAAGTCACTAGAATAAAAAGGGTCTACAATAAGTATATTGAAATCTTGTTTTTTATCAGTCTCTGATAACAAAATTCCTGTACGTTAATCTAACTTTCTTCTTGGCAAGGCTTCTTATGAGTTCTTCTCCTTCATGAGGTGTAAAGAGAAAATGACTAGGACTCAGTGGTTCCCAGCAGCCTTTAGGTTACATGGAGGCAATTTCATGGATTACCCACAGACAAAAACAACACAATAAAAGAAAAAGAAACCCACAATCTCATTTGGCCACCCAATGCAGAATCCTGCTGCTGCTACCGCTGCTAAGTCACTTCAGTCGTGTCCGACTCTGTGCGACCCCATAGACGGCAGCCCACCAGGCTCCCCCATCCCTGGGATTCTCCAGGCAAGAACACTGGAGTGGGTTGCCATTTCCTTCTCCAATGCATGAAAGTGAAAAGTGAAAGTGAAGTCGCTTAGTTGTGTCCGACCCTCAGCAACCCCATGGGCTGCAGCCTTCCAGGCTCCTCCATCCATGGGATTTTCCAGGCAAGAGTACTGGAGTGGGGTTCCATTGCCTTCTCCGAATGCAGAATCCTAGAGCTCCATAATAAGATCTATACAATATTCTTACCCTGTTGAAAAATATTCCCACCAAATGGAAACTCAGTCTCCAATTTTCCTAGGGCCCGTTGTGGGCAACACCCATTTCTTCTCTCCTGGTGCTTCCTGGTGTCTGTGACCGAGGCTTCCCAGGCCTGGAGATTCCACCTGATGGAGGTTCAGCTCAGTTTGCGAAGAAGAGAATGTTGTTGGCAGGAGACCACTGAGCCGGGGCCTCTATTCATAAACTAGGGACCTCTCTTTGTTGTTGTTGTTTAGTTGTTCAGTCATGTCCAACTCTTCCGAAACCCCATGGACTATAACCTGCCAGGCTCCTCTGTTCATGAGATTTCCCAGGCAAAAATACTGGAGTGGGTTGCCATGCCCTTCTCCAGGGAATCTTCTTGACCCAGGGATCAAACCCGTGTCTCCTGCTTCTCCTGTATTGCAGGCAGATTCTTTACCACTGAGCCACCAGGGAAGCCCTAGGGACCCCTCTAGGGCTCTCTCAAATTCTTATGAGGATGCACCATGGCAACCGTCCTAGGAGAGGCTTTTAAAGCACCAAATGTGGAGAGAAGGTCTCAGTTGGTAAGACACTTCACTGCTACTGATGCTGCTGATACCAACAGCAGTTTTCACTTTAATTCCTCCCATGTGAACATGCAGGATCAAATAAATAAACCATTTCTTTAACTGAAGACAAAATAGTATAACAGTGAAGTGTCAGGGCTCTGCAGTCAATCCCAGCCTTGCCACCTCATGGCTGTGACACTGGACAATGAATCTGCCTGTGATGCAGAAGACCTGGGTTCGATCCCTGGGTTGGGAAGATGCCCTGGAGAAAGAAACAGCAACCCATTCCAGTACTCTAGACTGGGAAATCCCATGGGCAGAGGAGCCTGGCAGGCTACAGTCCTTGGGGTCACAAAGAGTCAGACACAACCGAGCAACTCACTGGCAGACAGAATCCCTCTGTGCCTCCAATTTCTCCTCTATAATATGAGGATGATAAGAGCACCTATCTTATGCTACTCATGCCACGGAGTTGTCAGGATTAAACAAGTGGGAACAGGCCGTGCTGGGCACAGAACATTCACTCGGTAAACATCACTATCACCATTATTCTTGGGAGGATATTATTATAAAAACAATGGTGATGTAAATGAGGGTGGGATTTGGAGACAAAGGAATTGTCTGAAAGATTCAGGACAAAGGCATTTGGGAGGAAAGGGGTAAGCGGGTGAAATTTCTCTTATCCAGAAAAGCCATGTAAGAGTCCAGCTCGCAAGGGAAATGCTGACTGGGACTGTCTGCTCAGGAAGTCAGAAGGGGCCCACTCAGATGTGCCAGACTACAGCCCACCCCCACCCCGCATCTAAGCTGGCTGCTTCCAAAATGGCTCCTGGATGGGTCAGGCAAGGAGGGAGGAAGACAGTATGTAAGATCCGGGTTCTGTTTTTTCCATCTGTGCTTGACGCTCCATCCCACACAGAAGGAGAACCTGTGACAGGCTGTTTTGCTGTTTAAAACACTTTGGCAAGCTGAATTCCTTTACTCTTCCAGGAAACTGTAAACAAAATCAATTCATTGGGTGGACACTCTTTTTTGCTTCTATTTTACTTCTCCAGTGGCTAGTGCTTCTTAAAAGGGGAGAGGGGCTTCTTGATTGTCTTAAATATACATATGTCAGACACCTCAAAATATGTTTAAGTAACATTAGGTGAAAGAATCTTAGAAAAGCTGATAAAGCAGGCATGAAAGCTTAGATGTGTTCACTGTAGCAACCTTTTGATGACAGGCATGCCGTGGAACTGAACTCATTGATCCAAATTATTTAAAAGTCATTGTGAGACAAAGGAAGGACAGAGGGAGAATAAGATGTAGGGGAAGGTGAGACGGAGGGAAGGCTAAAGTTGGCAGGCAGGGACTAGGTTATGGGTGTGTCCTCAGTCCCCCGGCAGGGCTCTGGGGATAGACTCAGAAAGGATCCCGACGGCAAACCAGAGCCCTGGGCACCTGGGAGGGCTTGCACTCACGGGGAGGATGCCCAGCCCAAGGGAGTGTGAGTGCGAGCCCGCTCAGTCACTTCAGTAATGTTCCACTCTGCAACCCTAAGGACTGTAGCCTACCGGGCTCTTGTGTCCATGGGATTCTCCAGGCAACCCAGGAGTAAGCTGCCATGCCCTCCTCCAGGGACCGAGTGTGACACTAAATAGCAAATAAAAATCTTCATGACAGGTCAAAAGAGATACCACAGAAGAAAGGAACACGTCATTCCTCTGGCATGTGAGCAGAGGGCTCCACATTTTTCCTGGGCCCCACAGATTATGTAGCTGGCCATGGTTACAGCATTTAAAAACCACTCAGCACTCTTCCTGGGGCTCAAAGTTGAGAGTTTTGCTGCCCTCAGCCTTTGTTCCTGCAAGAGCTTTCAGAACTGGTCCATGCAGCAGCTGTCCCCAGTACAGGGGGCAAGCACTCCAGGGTTCACTGTGTAGTGGTTCTCTGAGAAGCCATGCTGAGTCACAGGATATCCGGAGAGTTCTTGGTGCAAACAGGGAGAGGGGAGGGAAAGGAAGAGGAAAAGCCAAAATGAATGGGTTCTGTTCCACGGAATTGTGCAAACTGACTCAGAGGTTCTAAAACACAACCCTGGGGTCAAATAATCAAGTGGGAAGAATGCCAAAATAAATGTTACATACTTGGAAAATTTGTTATGAGATGGCTGTTGAACAGCATTTGGAGTGTATTAGAATTGCAGCTTTTAAAAAGTTCAGTACTCCCTTTCAGCCCAGGGACCCTGAGTCTGGCATGTGACCTGGCTCCTGGCCCCCAGAACTACAGCTTACCTCTCCCATTTCTTTAAACTGCTCCTCATGCCTCCTAGGGGAGAAGGCAATGGCACCCCACTCCACTACTCTTGCATGGAAAATCCCATGGACGGAGGAGCTTGGTAGGCTGTAGTCGATGCGGTCGAGAAGAGTGGGACATGACTGAGCAACTTCACTTTCACTTTTCACTTTTCACTTTCATGTATTGGAGAAGGAAATGGCAACCCATTTTCTTGCCTGGAGAATCCCAGAGACTGCGGAGCCTGGTGGGCTGCCGTCTATGGGGCAGCACAGAGTTGGACACGACTGAAGCGACCTAGCAGCAGCAGCAGCATGCCTCCTAGGAACCTCCATTCTACCCATAAGACCTGCCGCCTAGAGATTCAGGGTGTCTGTGGATTCATTGAGAAAATGCAGATGAATTATTATTATTATAATATTTACTCAAATATCAGTAGAAAACTGAAAGATAAGACTTTCCACAGTGTGAGACAGAATGACTATTTTATTGGCCTTTGAGGATTTATTGTTATCTTAAATTGCAAATGCTTATGTAGTGCAGGCATGCTAAGCTGCTTCAGTCATGTCCAACTCTTTGTGATCCCATGGACTACGTGGCCTGCCAGGCTCCTTTGTCCGTAAGATTCTCCAGGCAAGAATACTGGAGTGGGTTGCCGTGCCCAGGATCTTCCCACCCCAGGGATTGAATCTTAGTCTCCTGCATCTCCTGAATCAGCAAGCAGTTTCTTTACCACTAGAACCACCTGGGAAGCGCTTACGTAGTGCTTTTTTGTATTTTTCAGTCCAGTGAAAAATAACATGCACAATATTTACTTACTTGCTTATTCAAGCTAAAGAGATATAGGACACTCTCCTGGAAGAGCTGGTGATTTTTAAGGTTGGGACAGGTTGCTAAAAAAACTATAGAGCAATCTCATTCCAAAGATAAGATAAAAACTTATAGATCTACACAGAAAGAGGGATCCGATTTAAATGGTTTCCTGAAGCTCTTTCCTTTTCATACTTGTTTTACTTCTTTATTGATTAGCTACTAAATTATGACCCACTTCTGTTTAAAAAAGATTTTTGACAATTAAATTACATGCAACTTCTAGCAATTTGACTATTACCAGATCATTTTGGTCATCATTATGCCACTAGTCAGTATTCATCATTGTCATTTTGTTAATATTAAAATTAATTCTGCCAGCTTCTCAGGGGTCAACCTCTACAGTAAGCAGGATACAAGAAGCATATATTTAATGAGGAAGTTATCTAGGTAGCCCACCCATCATGCTAGCTCTGATGTCAATTACACACATTTTTTTTAATATAAATTTATTTATTTTAATTGGAGGCTAATTACTTTACAATATTGTATTGGTTTTGCCATACATCAACATGAATCTGCCACAGGTGTACATGCGTTCCCCATCCTGAACCCCCCTCCCACCTCCCTCCCCATCCCATCCCTCTGGGTCATCCCACTGCACCAGCCCCAACCATCCTGTATCATGCATCGAACCTGGACTGGTGATTTGTTTCACATATGATAATATACATGTTTCAATGCCATTCTCCCAAATCATCCCACCCTCGCCCTCTCCCACAGAGTCCAAAATACTGTTCTATACATCTGTGTCTCTTTTGCTGTCTCGCATACAGGGTTGTCGTTACCATCTTTCTAAATTCCATATATATGCGTTAGTATACTGTATTGGTGTTTTTCTTTCTGGCTTACTTCACTCTGTATAATAGGCTCCAGTTTCATCCACCTCATTAGAACTGATTCAAATGTATTCTTTTTAATGGCTGAGTAATACTCCATTGTGTATATGTACCTCAGCTTTCTTATCCATTGTCTGCTGATGGACATCTAGGTTGCCTCCATGTCCTGGCTATTATAAACAGTGCTGCAATGAACATTGGGGTACATGTATCTCTTTCAATTCTGGTTTCCTCGGTGTGTATGCCCAGCAGTGGGATTGCTGGGTCGTATGGCAGTTCTATTTCCAGTTTTTTAAGGAATCTCCACACTGTTCTCCATAGTGGCTGTACTAGTTTGCATTCCCACCAACAGTGTAAGAGGGTTCCCTTTTCTCCACACCCTCTGCAGCATTTATTGCTTGTAGACGTTCCTCCCTGGACTTCCTGGGTGATCAATGGTAAAGAATCTGCCTGCCAGTGCAGGAGACTCAGGAGACATTGGTTCGATCCCTGGGTGGGGAAGACCCCCTGGAGGAGGAAATGGCAACCCACTCAAGTATTCTTGCCTGGAGAATCCCATGGACAGAGGAGCTTAGTGGGCTACAGTCCATAGGATCCAAAGAGTCAGACCGGACTAAGCACCCACATACCTTAAGTCCTCCTTAGTTCACTAATTATGGAAGACAACTTAGCTCTTACAGGAGACAAAAACCCCTGCCGGGACTTGAGACAAGTTGGTGGGTTTAATAAAATGCATTTTATTTTAGTGTGTGTTAGTTTTGAATTTTTTTTTTTTTTGCTTTGAATTTTTATCTTAATTTGCATAGACAGGGAAGAGCACTGGATCATACATAATGAGCTTTTTTTGACTCTGTTTTTCCAGAGTGGAAATAGAATTCTGTGTTCCATCATTCTGAGCCATCACCAGGGTCCGTCCATAATCAACTACGACGATGAGAGTGGCAAGACATGCGTGCACATCGCCGCAGCAGCAGGTTTCTGCGACATCATCAATGAGCTGGCAAGAGTCCCTGAGTGCAACCTGCAGGCTCTGGATGTGGACGACAGGTATCCATGGCCACGCTGTCACCTTTTCCAAATTTTAGTCTCAAAACAAAGAAGATGTTTAAGGAGTTATCTTATATGACTGTGTCCTTACTGCCAGTAATATTAATATTTATACCTGGGCTTGTGACAATAAAAACTGCTCTATATTAGTCAGGACAGGAAAAACCATTGTTATGAAGAGAAACGCTGTGACTGTATTGTCAGACTTTCCACTTTTTGCTAACTGTTCTCAGAAGGCTTTCTGTATATCAGCTTCCTGCTATATGCACTTTTTGTTCTTAACAGTAAGTCTTATTTTTTTCCTTCATTCCTGGATTATGTCATAAAATCAACAAGCTCTTGTTATCCAGAGAAGAGCACAATAGAGGCTTTGTGTTCAGAACTAGACATGACCTTATCAGGGTTCTGTTTTGGTTTTCTTTAGTCATTAAAGATGTATTTACATAGATAAGGAAGGTTAGTCCAGAAAGGTGAAGAGACTTGCCTAAGAGGTAATTAGCAACTAAGTGAAAACTTGTCGTTCAATCTGAGTCCAGCTCTTTGCGACCCATGGACTTCAGCACGCCAGGCTTCTCTGTCCTTCAGTATTTCCCACAGTTTTCTCAAATTTATGTCCATTGTGTTGGTGATGCTATTCAGCCATCTCATCCTCTGTTGTCCCCTTCTCTTCCTGCCCTCAATTTTTCCCAGCATCATGGTCTTTTCCACTGAGGTGGCTCTTCGCATCTGGTGGCCAAAGTGTTAGAGCTTCAGCCTCAGCATCAGTCCTTCCACTGAGTATTCAGAGTTAATTTCCTCTGGGATTGTCTGGTTTGATCTCCTTTCTGTCCAAGGGACTCTTAAGAGTCTTTTCCAGCACCACAGTTGTAAAGTATCAATTCTTTGATGCTCAGACTTCTTGATGGTCCAACTCTCACATCCATACATGACTACAGGTTTTGTCTAGACAGACCTTTGATGGCAAAGTGATGTCTTTGCTTTTTAATATGCTGACAGAAGAAGTGAGAACAACAATCCCATGGCCTCCAAAATGAAAACCCAATCACAGAAAACTAACCAAAATGATCACATGGATCACAGCCTTGTGTAACTCAAAGAAAACTTGTACCCTTGTCTTTTAAATGTAGAGCTTTTCACCTACTGGCCCTTCATCCATAATCAACTATTAGAATTTTTCAATTACAATGCTTATCTAACCTTTGCTTCAGTTAGGCATAGACTCAATGAAAATATAAGAATAATATAAAAACAAATAAGACTGTTGAAAACAAGTATAAGGCTTGTACCTTATATATAGTTTTTTTTAAACCTTTTTCTATTGAAGTGCAATTTAGCCACCTACTTCCATGATTTTAGATTCCCCAAGAAGCACTTCCTACTACTTCCTGATACCTGAAACCCTTATAACACAGGAGAAAGAAATCTTGGGTTCCATGTAAGTCTCAGAAGCTGGAGACAGTTAACAGGATGACTTTAATTAAAATTAATATATAAATCATTGAAAGTAGACCTTTTCTGAAGAGTAGATATTGAACTTGAGCAGGTACAAAAGTAGAAGGATTTTGTTACATGAAGAGAAAAGGTGAATGATCCAAAAAGAGAAGAAAAAAACACATGTAAGGCACTGGCACCCCACTCCAGTACTCTTGCCTGGAAAATCCCATGGGTGGAGTAGCCTGGTGGGCTGCAGTCCATGAGGTTGCTAACAGTTGGACACGACTGAGCAACGTCACTTTTCACTTTCATGCATTAGAGGGGGAAATGGCAACCCACTCCAGTGTTCTTGCCTGGAGAATCCCAGGGATAGGGGAGCCTGGTGGGCTGCCGTCTATGGGGTCACACAGAGTCGGATACGATTGAAGCGACTTAGCAGCAGCAGCAGCAGCAGCAGGGGGACTTTCCTGGTGGTAGGGTGGTTAGGATACCTTGTTTCCAATGCAGGGGGTGGTGGGTTGAACTTTGGTCAAGGAATACATGCCATGTGGCCAAATAAATAAAAGTAGAAAAATATATACATTTTTAAAGAACACATTTAGGAAAAGAGGGCTAGAAAAAAGTTTGCCTACTTCAAAATACTTCTAGAAGCAGCTCTAATACAGTATTTCCCACTTGAATTATCACATGCTTCAGTTCAGTTCAGTTTAGTTGCTCAGTCGTGTCCAACTCTTTGTGACCTCATGGAGCACAGCACACCAAGCCTCCCTGTCCATCGCCAACTCCCAGAGTTTACTCAAACTCATGTCCATTGAGTCGGTGATGCCATCCAACCATCTCATCCTCTGTCATCCCCTTCTCCGCCTGCCCTCAATCTTTCCCAGCATCAGGGTCTTTTCAAATGAGTCGGCTCTTTGCATCAGGTGGCCAAAGTATTGGAGTTTGAGCTTCAACATCAGTCCTTCCAATGAACACCCAGGACTGATCTCCTTTAGGATGGACTGGTTGGATTTCCTTGCAGTCCCAGGGACTCTCAAGAGTCTTCTCCAACACCACAGTTCAAAAGCATCAATTGTTCGGTGCTCAGCTTTCTTTACAGTCCAACTTTCACATCTATACATGACCACTGAAAAACCATAGCCTTGACTAGATGGACCTTTGTTGGCAAAGTAATGTCTCTGCTTTTTAATATGCTGTTTAAATTGGTCATAACTTTCCTTCCAAGGAGTAAGTGTCTTTTAATTTCATGGCTGCAGTCACCATCTGCAGGGATTTTGGAGCCCAAAAAAATAAAGTCAGCCATTGTTTCCACTGTTTCCCTATCAATTTGCCCTGAAGTGATGGGACTGGATGCCATGATCTTTGTTTTCTGAATGTTGAGCTTTAAGCCAACTTTTTCACTCTCCTCTTTCACTTTCATCAAGAGGCTCTTTAGTTCTTCACTTTCTGCCATAAGGGTGGTATTATCTGCTTATCTGTGGTTATTGATATTTCTCCCATGCTTAGGAGAGAAAATTTAGTTCCCCCAGTCTCAGGGAAGAAAGTATATCCAAAGAGAGTAAGAAAGTGCAAAAGATGGGGCCCTACAAGGGTTCAAAGTGAAGTAAAATCTCAAGACGGGTCTAGTTTCTGCTCCAGAGCTCAGCTCAGCCTGCTCTGCATTTTGTTTCAGTTTCTGCATCCTGCACTGGATAGCTCTGCCTTCACATTGACACTGTAAGCTTGTGTTGGTAGAGAATTTTTCAAAATTTTCATAGGTTTAAGTATTGAAGCATTTGCAACAATTGTGGCTTCACTTCCCGTCTTTTTTTTCCAGATAGAAAGTTTTTGAGAAAAGGGAAGAAAAATAAGGCAATGATTTAAAAAAAAAAAAAAAAAAAAAGAGGATGAGGGAAAATATGAGGGAACTAGTCCTCCTAAATTATTAAAACACATCATAAATCTATGACATTTTAAAACATGTTGGTCCTAGCCTAAGATTGATGGTACAGAACACATAACTCATAAATAGCTTGTATAGCTTAAAGGGCCCAAATTTCACCAGTCTATGAAGTCATGCTTTCCTTTAGCACCCAAGTCATTTATCTTCAGGAAGGAGAGTCTTTAATCAAACTCTCCTCCCTACATACTTATGGGAATTATCTAGGGAATGTTTGCATTTTCCATAAGTGGTTCCTTGGCTTCTGACACCTTACCAACACTGCATTCTTGTACCTATCATCTCCTGTCATTCAGAGACTGCCTCCTCAGCCCACTGCTTGTCTCTGATGAATTTCTTCTGAATCATGGGCCCTGGTTCTCCAGCTCCTTACTGTGATAACTGAGTCCAATCTGCTGTGTTTGAAGACTATCCTGAAGCGTAGAGATAAGAAAGGGACTGCAGCTTACATAACTTGAAACTAGATACTACATATTGCCCACAAAGGCTTTATGTGTATTAGTTAGAAATTATCTATGCTTCTCTTGTTTCTGCAAAATAATTTTTTCCCTGAGTCCTTCTGGACCTCTTCTTCCATGCTGATGTTCTGAATGATCTCAGGTTGCCTCAGCCTGCCTCGCTTGAAGCAGGGCTTCAGTTCCTGGCTAGAGATTGAGGTTGGGTTGCAGCAGTGAGAGAGCTGAATCCTAGCCACTAGACCAAAGATCAGGGACAAGGCCCTGGCCCTTCAACGTGCAGAAAAATAATTCCCACAAAGATAGAAAGTAGTGGAATAGGTAAAGTATTTATTAGGAGGAAAAAGAGTACAGTATATGAGGATAGACACACAGGCGGACTCAGAGGAAGAATTGCACCCTCAGGGCAGTTCACATTACTTATATGGGGCATTTCCTCCAGGTTTCCTTGGCCAATCATTTTAATTTGCCTGGTTCAGAGTTCATATCTGTTACATCTCAGGATCCTCCCATGTGCACACACACATCTCTTAGCCAAGATGAAAGAGGTCCATGGGTGGGTGGCATCAGCATCACTCCTGTTTTGACCTCCAAGAAGCCTTTCTTTGCATGTGCAGTTGGGAGGTCTCCTGACTTCAAAAAATGAGAAATATGTGGGCTCTTATCTTCTGTGTGGGCAGGGCCCAGCCTCCTCTCTCGGCTGTCCTGATATTGATAGTTTGTAGTTTCTGTCCACAGGGAATGACTCTCTAAACTTTACCCTGGGGACCATCTACCTCCTGCCTCAAGAGAAATTAATAGTCACTCTTCAGTTCAGTTCAGTCACTCAGTCGTGTCCGACTCTTTGCAACACCATGGACTGCAGCACGCCAGGCTTCCCTGTCCATCACCACCTCCCAGAGCTTGCTCAAACTCTTGTCCATAAACTCAATGATACCATCCAACCATCTCATCCTTTGTCATCCCCTTCTCCTGCCTTCAATCTTTCCCAGCAACAGGGACTTTTCCAATGAATCACTTCTCATCAGGTAGCCAAAGTATTGGAGTTTCAGCTTCAGCATCAGTCCTTCCAATGAATATTCAGGACTGATTTCCTTTAGGATTGACTGGTTGGATTTCCTTGCAGTCCAAGAAACTCTCAAGAGTCTTCTGCAACACCACAGTTCAAAAGCATCAATTCTTCAGTGCTCAGCTTTCTTCATAGTCCAGCTCTCACATCCATACATGACTACTGGAAAAACCATAACTTTGACTAGATGGACCTTTGTTGGCAAAGTAATGTTTCTGCTTTTTAATATGCTGTCTAGGTTGGTGATAGCTTTTCTTCCAAGGAGAAAGCATCTTTTAATTTCATGACTGCAGTCACCATCTGCAGTGATTTTGGAGCCCCCCCAAAATAAAGTATTTCACTGTTTAAATTGTTTCCCCTTCTATTTGCCATGAAGTTATGGGACCATTAGTACAGTCACTCAGCAATTGTCATAAAGGAGTATTTCACAATGTGCCAAAGAGAATTGTCACGTGTTGATAAACCTGACTGCATTGATGTTCAACCCTCCATCTATTGAATTCATTGGCAATATATTCTCTAATCAGGAGGGTATAATATGGCTGGTGCCTCATCTTGTTTCATAATAAATATTGTCTGGAGACCTCTCAAATAGAATGGAATGAATCATATCTTGTACAAGCTCAAATAGGCAGTGCAATTGATGACAATGTTGAAAAAATACATGGTCCTATATTAAGTGTCCTCAAATTGCTGTCCATATCATAACATGAGGAGGATGCTTGATTGACACAGGACACAGTCACCCATGGGGACTCTGGTCATACTGTGGACATGGCTGCTGCTGCTGCTGCTGAGTCGCTTCAGTCATATCCGACTTTGTGCGACCCCATAGACGGCCTCCTACCAGGCTCCCCCGTCCCTGGGATTCTCCAGGCAAGAACACTGGAGTGGGTTGCCATTTCCTTCTCCAATGCATGAAAGTGAAAAGTGAACATGGCTACACTCCCAGTACTAAGTCCTGAGCCCCTTCAGACAGATAGACCCAACTGAGTCCTTCTCTGTCTCACCCACAGACTGCCTCCATGTCTGAGAGACTTCCTGGCTCTCCAGGGGTGGTCATCTGCCAGGGGTCAAGCCCCAGAATGAAGCCAAGGAGAGGACTCCCATGCCTTCTTTTCCTGCCCCAGGATTGATCCTCTCCCAGACTGACTGACAGGAAGAATAGCCCTTCTCTTCATGGGAAACCCCACTCACAGGAATGTCATCTATCACCATTCCCCGCTTTAGCCTCCCAGGGTCCCACTGTCCAGACACACCACACAGACATCCCCAACCACCTACTTCCCAGCATCTCTGCCAAAGAAGCAAGGTTCAGGTCCCCTTTGTTCTTGAGTCCAGTGGTCCTTTATGCTCTTATCACCTTCTAGTCCCATTTGCCTTGATGGTTCTTTCTACAGCTGGGGAACTGTTTTGCTCCACATCTGCTCTCAGTTCTGGGCTTGGCTTTTGGAAACAGGAAGACACTATTTCTCTTATCTACCCTGCTATATCCCTCCCTTCAAGTTGGGCATAAAGTCAACCATATCCTTATATAGAGGAAAGGGGACAGGTAGAAAAGTATGTATACAGTTCAGGATCTTAAAATTTGATCCCACTGCATTAATAAATGGTGTTGAGAAAAGCTGGCTATGTAACTGGAAAAATGGTCAGATTGGCTCCACACCTCACCACACATATCAGAATACACATTCAGATACATGTGCAGTTTTGTTTAAATCCAAATAAATCTAGAATAAAATATTGGTTTCCTATTTATTTACATTCAGTAAATTTACTTTTTTTGGATGTATAGTTCTATGAATTTTAACACATACATAGATTCATGCAATCACCACAAGGCAGACCCAAAACAATGCCATCAATTCCAACACCAACTCAGATTGTCCTTCTATAGTCAAGGCTTCCCCCATCTCCAAGCTCTGGCAGCCATGGATTAGTTCTCTCTTTTGGGTTTTGCCTTTTCCAGAATGTCATGCAAATGGAAATATACAATATGTAATCTTTTGAGATTGCTTTATTTCACCTGGTAGAATGCACTTGAGATTTATCTATGTTCCATATACCAGTAGGCTATTCTTTTTACTGCTGAGTCGTATTCCATTTTGTGGATAAATTACGGTTTGTCTATCCACCCATTGAAGAATATTGGGTTGCTTACACTTTTGGATGGTTACAAACAGTACAGCTATAAACATTTGTGTACAAGTTTTTGTGTAAATGTCAGTTTTCATTTCTCTAGCTATAGATATAGACATGAGATTGCTTGGCCATATGGTAAGTATGCTTAACTTTGGAAGGAATTGACAAACTATTTTCTGGTGTGGCTGCTTCTAAAAAATGTATAAAAGTTCCAGTTGCCCTGAATCTTCATCCATACATGTATTGCCAGGTTTTGGTTTTTTTTTAACTTTTTTTTTTCATTGAAGTATAGTTGATTTACAATGTTGTGTCCATCTCTGCTATCAGCAAAGTGACTCAGTTATACACATATAGAAAGCCTTTTTTTTTTTTTAATTTAGCCATTTAAATAAGTATGTAGTGGTATCCCATGTAGTTTTAATTTGCATTTCTCTGAATAAAAAATGTTACTGAGCATCTTTTCATGTGCTTGTTTACCAATTACACACTTTCTTTGATAAAGTCTTCAATCTTTTGCTAGTTTTTTAAATCGATTTGTATATATTTTTTTTATTGTTCAGTTTTTAAATACTTTACATACTCTCTTTGTTGGATGTGTAATTTGCAAATATTTTCTCCCAGTCTCTGGCTTTTTTTTTTTTTTTTTTTTTTAAGAAAATGATGGTTTTGCCACTTATCAAAAGTTTAAACACTGGTGAGTATGTATCTACCTTCTGGCTAATGAAGAACTTTCTAAAATATAAAAGCATGAAACAAATAAAAAATGAAGAGGTAAATAAATGTGGTAATTTCTTAAAATTTTTATGGAAAACCACTAAAAAAAATTAAAAGCTAAGTAACAAATTAGAGGAAATGTTTTCATAAACCTAAGTAGAAAAAACCCAATACCTTAAATATTTTAAAAGCTTATATGAGTTAGTAAGAAAAGCTAACAACCTAATAGAAAATGGACATAGGGCATTAAGGCTCATTTCAATGAAGAAACTAAAATGTCAAATAAAATGTATTTCCAAGGTTCTTCCTCATGTTATTTAAAGAAATGCAGATTCAAACAACACTGAAGTACTAATTTTGCCTACCAAGTTGGCAAAGATTTTTAAAGATGTTGATAACACTTCATATTAGGAAGGAGTAGGAACGCAGCTGGTAGGAGGAAAAATTGAGTCAGTTTTCTTGGAAGGCAATCCTGGCACTATGTATAAAGAGCCTTCAAATTGTTCATATCCTTTGACCCACTACTTCCTTTTTGAGGAAATTCGCAGAAAGACCAAAGAAGGGGAAAGGCCGCAGAGTATCAGAATTAGAGGAGAGGCCTCTGCACACATACACCATCACCCTGAAACCCCATTTAGTGCATACCATTTCCACACTGTAAGTAGCAACAAGTCTGTCCTGCCAGGACCCAACTTTGAGCAGGAGCTGTTGTCAGCTAGGTCATCTGTATCATTCATGTACTCAGACACTTGTGCTGTCCCCCTGTGGTCCCCCAGGACACCTCTGCACTGGGCTGCAGCTGCAGGGAAAGCAGACTGTGTGCAGTCACTGCTGGAGCTGGGAATGGACAGCAACCTGCGAGACATCAATGAGAGCACGCCCCTGGCCTATGCCCTGTACTGCGGCCACACGGACTGTGTCAAGCTCCTCTCCCAAGAGAGCAGGTGAGCGCACCAGGAGGCACTCATTTTTTTCTTCATCTCAAAGATTTATAAAATTGGATGCAATTGTCTAAACTGCCAAAACCAGCACAAAATGATCTATAACTTAATAATTGTGTTTGACATTGCCAACTACAAATTGGTACTTGCCATCTACCTCTACAAGGATTAAACAGTGTGCTGCTGCAGCTGCTGACTTTCAACAGCCCCCCCCACTGAAAGGCTCTCAAGGTGGAGAGCAGAAATGAAGCTCTCTGTGCTCTAGAATAACTGACAGAACAGGTCTCTAGATAGTTAGATGTTTTCAAGAACCAATTTTATGAGCCCAATTCTTGCATCTCTTTGTATCTAGAAAAGCACAAAAATCTTTCATGGTGACAACTGTTCCTCATGACTAGCAGTTCAGTTCAGTTCCTCAGTCACGTCTGACTCTCTGCGACCCCATGAATCGCAGCATGCCAGGCCTCCCTGTCCATCACCATCTCCCGGAGTTCACTCAAACTCACATCCATCGAGTCGGTGATGCCATCCAGCCATCTCATCCTCTGTCGTCCCCTTCTCCTCCTGCCCCCAATCCCTCCCAGCATCAGAGTCTTTTCCAATGAGTCAACTCTTTGCATGAGGTGGCCAAAGTACTGGAGTTTCAGCTTCAGCATCATTCCTTCCAAAGAAATCCCAGGGCTGATCTCCTTCAGAATGGACTGGTTGGATCTCCTTGCAGTCCAAGGGACTCTCAAGAGTCTTCTCCAACACCACAGTTCAAAAGCATCAATTCTTCGGCCTTCTTCACAGTCCAACTCTCACATCCATACATGACCACTGGAAAAACCACAGCCTTGACTAGACAGACCTTTGTTGGCAAAGTAATGTCTCTGCTTTTTATTATATGCTATCTAAGTTGGTCATAACTTTCCTTCCAAGGAATAAGCGTCTTTTAATTTCATGGCTGCAATCACCATCTGCAGTGATTTTGGAGCCCCAAAAAATAAAGTTTTCCACTGTTTCCCCATCTATTTGCCATGAAGTAGTGGGACCGGATGCCATGATCTTTGTTTTCTGAATGTTGAGCTTTAAGCCAACTTTTTCACTCTCCACTTTCACTTTCATCAAGAGGCTTTTGAGTTCCTCTTCACTTCCTACCATAAGGGTGGTGTCATCTGCATATCTGAGGTTATTGATATTTCTCCTGGCAATCTTGATTCCAGCTTGTGCTTCTTCCAGCCCAGAGTTTCTCATGATATACTCTGCATGTAAGTTAAATAAGCAGGGTGACAATATACAGCCTTGATGTATTCCTTTTCCTATTTGGAACCAGTCTGTTGTTCCATGTCCAGTTCTAACTGTTGCTTCCTGACCTGTGTATAGGTTTCTCAAGAGGCAGGTCAGGTGGTCTGGTAGTAAGCTCCTGCAAAAAGTATGTGCTTGATTGCATGTACTTCCCCTTCACCAAAACCCTCCCAGCCACCTCTGCTCACCACTCTGAGCAGTTTCTCAGAGTGATCAGAAATGATGTCTCTTGGGCTATAATCCTCATTTTCCCCCAAATAAATAGTGACTCACAACTCTCATGTTGTGCATGTTTTTTCAGTTGACACCATTATCTAACAATGATATGTCCTTAAATCTGTGGAGCAAAATGGTAGTAGTAAGCCTGAATGTATCAGCCTAACATTTACTGAACTCTAATCTCTTCTGTTTTCTCCCTTTCCACATCCATTTAAGCAATATGCTAATTGCTCTTTTGCCTAAATCAGCATTTCTCCAACTCCTTGTTCTCAGGACCCGTTTATACTCAAAAATTATGGAGGACCCAAAAAAGCTTTTGTTTATGTGAGTTACACCTATCAATATTTATGGCATGAAACTAAAACTGAGACACTTTTGATAAAATATTTAGTTAGTAATTTAAAGTGATAATAATCCATTATAAGTTAAGATTAATACCATATTTTTACTTAAAAATAAACTATTCTTCAAAACCAACCAGAAAAAGTGTAATGAAAAGAGCAGCTTTATTTTACTTTGCTCTTCAAGTCTCCTTGATAACTTTATAGAAGTTTAATAGAATACAGCGGGATTCCCACATCTGCGTCTGCATTCAATCTATTGCAACATGACTGTTTTGACTAAAGGGTATGAAAATAATCTGGCCTCACATAGACACATAGGTAAAAAAGGGAGGTGTATTTCAATAGACTTTTCAGATAACTATGGATACTTTTCCTCGGATAGTACACCAAAACTTGACAAGTAGTATTAGGTTGGTACAAAAGTAATTGCAGTTTTACACTGTTGAACTTTGCCATTTGATATTGGGCTACATTCTTAAATAAATGTGGTTATGTTATACAACATTTTAATGTGCATTTCTCACTTTATGTCTTTTTTCTAATGACTTATTATTTGCTGTTTCTTTTATATTTATTTTGACTATAGAAACATTGTTAGACAAAAAGCAAATTTGAATGATTTTTTTATTCGAGTTAAAAATGGGTTGCAAAGAAGCAGAAACAACTTGCAACATCAACAACACATTTGGGCTAGGAACAACTAATGAATGTATAGTGCAGTGGCGGTTCAAGAAGTTTTGCAAAGGAGATGAGAGCCTTGAAGATAAGGAACACAGTGGTCGACCATCAGAAGTTGACAATGAGCAACTGAGAGCCATCATCAAAACTGATCCAGAACTACATGAGAGGTTACAAAGAATTCAATATCGACCATTCTACGGTTATTTGGCATTTGAAGCAAATTGGAAAGGTGAAAAAGCTCGATAATTGGATGCCTCATGAGCTGACAGGAAATTAAAAAAAAAAAATTGTCATCTTGAAGTGTCATCTTCTCTTATTCTATGCAACAACAAGAAACCATTTCTTGATCAGATTATGACATGCAAGAAAAGTGCATTTCAGATGACAACCAGTGGTGACCAGCTCAGTGGTTGGACCAAGAAGAAGCTCCAAGATCAGATCAGTCACTCAGTCATGTCCAACTCTTTGCGACCCCATGAATCGCAGCATGCCAGGCCTCCCTGTCCATCACCGACTCCCGGAGTTCACTCAGACTCACGTCCATCAAGTCAGTGATGCCATCCAGCCATCTCATCCTCTGTCGTCCCCTTCTCCTCTTGCCCCCAATCCCTCCCAGCATCAGAGTCTTTTCCAATGAGTCAACTCTTCGCGTGAGGTGGCCAAAATACTGGAGTTTCAGCTTTAGCATCATTCCTTCCAAAGAAATCCCAGCTTCCCAAACCCAAATATGCACTAAAAAAGGGTCATGGTCACTGTTTGGTGGTCTGCTGCTCTAGTGATCCACGACAGCTTTCTGAATCCCAACAAAACCATTACATCTGAGACGTACGCTCAGGAAATCAATGAGATTCACTGAAAATGGCAGTGCCTACAGCCAACACTGATCAACAGAAAGAGCCCAGTTTTTCTCTGTGACAATGCCCAACCACATGTCACACAACCACCGCTTCAAAAGTTGAATGAATTGGGCTACAAGAGTTTAGCCTCATCTGCAGTATACACCCGACCTCTTGCCAACCGACTACGACTTCAAGCATCTCAACTTTTCCTAGAGGAAATGCTTCCACAGCCAGCAGGAGGCAGAAGATGCTTTCCAACGGTTCATAGAATCCCAAAGCATGGATTTTTATGCTACAGGAATAAACAAACTTATTTCTCATTGGCAAAAATGTGTTGATTTTAATGGTTGTTATTTTGATTAATAATGGTGGGTTTGAGCCTAGTTATAATGACTTAAAATTTATGGTCTGAAATCACAATTATTTTTGTACCAATCTAATAGTTTCCCAAAGATCAGTTGCAGTGTGGACTTTGTCACCTTATCCGTGAACTTTTTGAATTCTGTTACATTAAAATCCATTCATCTCTCTAGCACCTTAAATGTGTCTTATACCTATGCATGATTTTATATCTTGCATTGGTCATTTGAAAAACATTGGTTTGCTTAGTTATGAAGATCTTCCATTAAATAATACATTTCATTTTACAACATTAGAAAAAAATCACATTTATTAATGTCACCACTGATCTCATCAGAAAAGGTTTTATGTATCAGGAAGCTATCAAGCTCAAAGTATGCATACAAATTTTCCAAAATTTCTCATTTTTGCATGAAAGCTAGATTTTTGTCATTGGCAACAATTACTGTCAATTGTTTACCTTGAAATGACAGACTCACTCTGTTCATTTTTGAAAAATCAAATGCCCTACTCCAAATAACCATAGCTTGCCTAGAAGCCATTGAAATGATGGTTCATGGGGGAAAAAAGTATCTAGTTCAGCTCAAACAATTCCACAAATATTTTACCTCACAACATCCATCACGTATTAGTATAGAGTTGTTGTTTAGTCCCTCAGTCACGTCCAGCTCTTTGTGAACCCATGCACTGCAGCACTCCAGGCTCCCCTGTAGTTCACCACCTCCCAGAGTTTGCTCAGACTCATGTCCATTGAGTCGGTGATGCCAGTATATAGCAGAATTGCTTATGAGTACTTTCTATTTTGTCCAGGAAAAAAAAAAAAAAGCATCTCAAGAATCAATATTTAGTAAAATGAGTAAGTTTTACTGGGCATTATTAAATTAAATGGCAGTTTTGTTTTAATGAAAGTCTATTGTTACTACTGGAGAAGGCAATGGCAACCCACTCCAGTACTCTTGCCTGGCAAATCCCATGGGCCGAGGAGCCTGGTAGGCTGCAGTCCATGTGGTCTCAAAGAGTCGGACACGACTGAGCGACTTCACTTTCACTTTTCGCTTTGATGCATTGGAGAAGGAAATGGCAACCCACTCCAGTGTTCTTGCCTGGAGAATCCCAGGGACGGCGGAGCCTGGTGGGCTACCGTCTCTGGGGTCGCACAGAGTCGGACACGACTGAAGCAACTTAGCAGCAGCAGCATTGTTAGTACTACCTTGATTTGTGCCAAGGAGCCCATTGTTTTGCCCATTTGCTCTCTTGCATGCTTGGTGTAAAAAGCAGTCCAGTGAAAAAGACAACATCTTGATATTATTATGAATATGGTTTTAACTTCATGAGGCCTGTCGGAGACCTCACCTCCAGGGTTCAATGGACCACACTTTGAGACCCACTGGCCAAAATCACAACCTTACTAGGAAAAGGAAATTAATTGTAGAAGATGCTAAAGTAGCATTAGCATTTACTTAATTTAGTTAGCACAGGGACATATTCTATATGGGAAAACTTGCAGGAATGCTAGAGATCTGGGGTTCTCTCTCTGGTAGTGTCAGGAGTGCAGAATCTGTGTTTCATATTTCATAAAGCCTTTTGGAAGGTGAAAGGAGGAAGATAAAAATTCATCACAGGAATAAAGATTCAATTATACACTGTGTGACCTACAGGAAAAAGAAAAAATTTCATTATATGTGGCCAAAATGAGGAGTGATACTTTCCAAACCACAGGTTACAATATCTCACTGCAAAGAGAAATGTTGCAATATTGCTTTTAGGGCATGCACACAGGTCCGGTTTCATCATTAACTCATACCGCAGAAAGCACTAATCAATTGTGGCCTCAAAAGAGAATAATACAGAAATTTCCAAGCAAAAAAAACAGCATAGTGCCTCAGGGAAACTCCACACAAGAAGAGCCAGCCGGACAGCTGCAGATCTTTTTCCCCCTGCAGAATTTGCCTGCCCATTGGACATTGCTCACTTTTTTTCTGCTGCCACGCCCAAATTCTGGCATACACACTTCCTGTTCTGCAGCCCAAGCCCAGACAAAAGCTTCTCTCCTTGGCTTCTTTTAGTATGTTTTATTTTAAGTGTTTTTCAATAGGAAATTTAGTAAAAACTCAACAGGAAACAAATAACACACAAACTGTAAAATGGGCAGGCTTCCTGAGGTGGATAATGTCAGAGCTCTGCCCTTATCTCCGGGGAGCCTTTACAGAGAACACCTGAAAAAATCAGACTCCCCTCCCCCAGCTCTGCAGCCTCCACCCAGCTGCTAGCTAAAGCTTGAACACAACATGTGGCCTTTATTTCTTTGACTTAAAGCTGGCACTCCTACTGACTGGCCTTAAGAAGTGAGTAAACAGTAACCCCTGAAGGTATTTGGTATTTTCAGCTTACTTGATCCCCTGGCAAAAACAAATTTTGAAAGGATAGTTCCTGAGGGAACAAGCAAAATCTAACTAAGAAATATTCTAATTATGGACAGTAGACTGACCATGCCAAGGAAGGGGGTGGCATGTGAGTAGCTTTTGCACATCACCTTTAACTTGAGAGGGCGCTGAATGACTTTGAATGATCTCCTTCCTGGAGATGGAATAGAGGGAGGTATGTTGTTTGATGACTGCTGTTGCGCCACTTCCTGTTCTCACAGAGCATCCTTGTTTTATATCCTATAGAACAGAGCCTCCTAGACCCCTTCCTGCCCAGAACAGTAGGCCCCAGAAGAAGGAGGGACGATTCAGCATGCTCAATCAAATCTTCTGCAAGAACAGAAAGGAAGAGCAGAGGGCCTATCAGAAGGACCCCAGCAGGGACTGGCACAGGGGAGAGCACACCTCGGAAGTCGATGACATCATCACCACCTTTGACAGCAACGTGGATACCAACTGCCAAGAGCAGCCTGGTGAGCAGGTGGCTATGGTTGACTTTAAGAAGAGGACCTCAGAAAACTCAAAATATCACTTGCCAGAAAAGAAGCCTCTGGCCCGTAAAGGGCTTCCACCAATCAGAACACAGAGCCTCCCACCCATCACCCTGGGCCATAACTTCCTGACAGCCTCCCAGGGGGCCACTTCCCATGCTGGCCTGAGCTCTGGTACTCATCATGCGGCTCAGCGATCTCAGAAAAGCCGAAGTGAGCAAGATTTGTTGAATAACAGAACTGGCTGCCAGGCATTGCTAGATAACCCTTGGAAAGGTGATTCTCACCCGGTGTTCTATAAAGCCTGGACTATGTCTTCATCTGACAAGCTGCTAGACAGGTTGCTCACCAGCAGATCTGGCCACCAGGAAGTATCAGGGCCCCCACATCTTCCTCATCTACATAATCCTTCATCAGGTAATGTCCTTCCTCATTCCTGACAGATTCTGTACAAGAAACATGTCATACAGTCCTGAGTGAGGAGGGAGAGTAGATAGCTTGGAGGACTTCCCTTTAGTCCACTGGATTCAGGGTATCTAGGCTATGTAAGGAGAAGGAAATGGCAACCCACTCCAGTGTTCTTGCCTGGAGAATCCCATGGACGGAGAAGCCTGGTAGGCTGCAGTCCATGGGGTCACACAGAGTCGGACACAACTGAAGCGACTTAGCAGCAGCAGCAGCAGGCTATGTAAACAGTCTGCTTTTCCAACCTGAGGACAGTCATCAAGTAGAAGCATGTGCCTTCTCATCTTATCCCATCCCACCAAATACGTGTGGTGACTGGCAGGTTGGAGCAGGAATGTTATTATTTCCACCAGCAAGGATTCTTAAGCAGGGATCCTTGCCGATATCACCTACAAGGCGTTGATTTGTTTGTGTGACTGTTTGCTTTTAAATCAGGTGTTCAATGCCCACTCTGGGCCCACTGAACCAAAATTTTGGTGAGGCAGAAGGGAAAAGAGTAATGCCTTCCACGTGTATGAGTAGAAAGGGAACATTTCACACATTTATGGATCAAGACTCCAAACACGTCAAAGGATTGATTACCTGGCAGATTACCTGTGTCTGCCCGCAGCTATGTAGCCCCTCATCCGAAGCAAACTATGTTATTAATTTTTTGCTTGTCCTTCCAGAAGTATTTTATACATATTTAAGTATTTGTATATATACATATATATATATACATTTTAAATAAATAAGCACATCACACTAAAGAATCTATATTTTTGTACACATACAAGCAATATATATGTGTCTACTTTTCACCTGTTTAAACAAACATATCACACTAAAACTTTTATTTATATTTTTTAAAATCACCCACAGGGGATTCTGAGGTACAGTGGAGACTAAGATCTATTGTTCTAAAGTGCAGGCTTCAGAACAGCTGCCAAAATCAGGTCATTACTATAACAGCTTATTTTGTTATGAAGTGAATTAATCACTAACATTTAAAAATCATGAAGTTTTTACATAAAAGTTTAAATTTCTAGCTTCTCTTGAGAAATTGAAAAATCCAGCAACACTAAACACAAATACCTTTTGGCAATAATTGGCTAGATCTGAGTAACCAGTATCCCTCTGGACACCACTTGGACATCACTGTCCCCAGTTTAGCCCAGTCCACACCACTCTCTAGTCTCTGTCCATGGAGTGTCTGTTGTTCTTTAACAATAAGTTTCTGTTGCTTTTCTTATAGTGGGGTTAAGAGGGAAAATGATATGTTTCTTGAACCCATGCTTCTTTCAAAAGTAGAAAAGTGAAAGACCAAGAGGGTGTATGTATATTTTAAGAACTAGATGAGATCAATATATCTTTAGAGGTAAGAACTATTCCTTCCCATTTAATATGCAGCATGAGCCTGGCTCTCCTCACTCATTTACATGTGCCTGGTGTCTGAAACCTGTGAGGCAGCGTAAGACTTCTCTCATACATATTCATTTGTATTTAAATATATTTATTTGAATAAATACCTGACAGCTATTTCCTGAGAAGAACTTCCCGCAAGGTCTTACTTCCTCCTCAGAGCACTGGAGTGTGGGTAGTTTCCCTGTGTTCTGTGGAGGGGTAAGGAAGCAAAGATATTGGTTTGCTGTCTTTTAACACTTTGATGGCCTCCAGGGCCTTGACTCAGCCTGCTTTCTGGAGTTAGTCCTGTCCTGGCTAATATCTCCTTTTTAGGGGAAAAAAAAATTTTTTTTTTTTTTTTAATTTTGAGTCTTAAAAAAAAATAAAAATAAAAAAAAAAAAAAAAAAATTTTTGAGTCTTGTTCTTTTTCTGTTCCCAGGACAGCCTGGGGCTGTTTTTTCTTTATCAGTTAGAATTGGTTCATCTGTTGTAACAGAAACCCAAAGTAACAGTGGTTTAAGCAACATAGAAGTTTATTCCTCTCATATGAAAGAAGTTGAACGTTATGGTTCCCAGTGCTTGGTGAACCATGATCCTTCCATTTGTATTCTCTACAACTTAACCTATGGCTTTCATCCTTTGGAGAAAGAGAAGGAGAAAGGAGAGAGGGGAGAGGAAAATGGATGTCCCCAAACTGAATTATCTCCCATTAATAAGTTATCTCCCATTGCTTCTAGGCCTTTTGGCTAAGATCAAGTGTAATAAGTTATTGACCATAAGTCCTAGAGTCTGCTCCCATCTCATTGGCCAGAACTTTGGTCACATGACTGCCTATCTGCAAGGGAGACTGGGAATTGTTGTGTTTTAGTTGATCACATGACTGTACCTCCAAAACTGGATTTTCATTTCTAAGAGAAATAAGGGAGTAGATATTGAATAGAGAATTCATAGATTCTGTCACATGTGCCATCTAAAACTTTCCGTATTTCGTAAAATAAAAGAAAATTCAATAAAGTTGGTTTTAGGATTGATTTCACTTTTCCAGTGAAGTAACTTGAAAAGTCCCTAGGGGCAGGAAAGCAGAAAAGAACTAGCAGAATTCTCCAAGGGAATGTTAAATGATTAGCTGTGCCTGGATCAAAGCTTTTATTTTTTTCAACCAATGTTTTTGAGTGCTGATTATAACTAGGAGCCGTTCTAGGTAACTGATAAGATAAATATCCCAAGAATCTTCAGTCTATAAATGAACTTTCAGGAACATGGATTTTTCTAAGTTGATTATACAACTCACTTTAAATTGATTTTCTTCTCATGTTTACATATGAAAATCATAAGGGTTTTAAATGGAAAGGACCCTAGTCTTCACTCATTCTTTAAATGATTATTGCGTGTCTATTATTATAATTTATCAAGAGGCAGCATATCCAGTGGTTAAGAGAAAAATTCTTTTTTTTTTCTTTTTTTGGCTACCACATGGCTTATAGGATCTTAGTTCCCCAGAGAAGAACTGAACCCGGGTCAATAGCAATCGAAGACCTGAGTCCTAACCACCGGACCACCAGGGAATTCCCCAAGAGGTCTTTTAAAGTCACATTTTTGTTGTTGTTTTGTCAATAAGCCCTGGCTCTCTTTTACTTGCTGTTAATGAATCTCTCTAAACCTTTGTTTCCTCGTGTCAAAAATGGGACGAAATACCCAACTTTTAGGGTTGTGAATTGATAGTAAGGTTAAATGAATTGATACATTTATAATACTTAAAATAGTGACTTTAACATAGTACTATACAAATACACACAAATTTGTGGGCTTTTTTAAAAACTATGTGCCAGGCCCTACGCTAAGCCCAGTGCCTTAGACACAAGCTATAGGTGATGACATTTAACTGCCTTTTTGCTCTCAGATCTAATCTCTTACTTCTAACTCTATTCTGTATCTCTGGAAACTATCCCTCCCAGGCTCCCTGGAAGCTGCCTCCAGGTACTTTTGCTAAAGTGCCAGGAGGCATTGGCAAGAGTACGAGCAGGAGAAAGAGGAAAACCAGTGTAGTTCTCCTCAATGTCCCTCTGCTTCCTATAGAATTTCCAGTAGGGGTTTCACTCCTCCTACTTCCTCCACACAGCCCCTCACTTGTGGTTCTGGCTCCCACTAGCTTCTGGACCTTGGTAATACCACCTTTTTCTCTTATACTCCAGACTAGAAGTGGTTGCATCCTCCTTCTGTGGTTAATTTCTGGATGTCCTTTAACCTTGTCATCTGGCTTCTCAGCTTTTCCACCACCAGTATAATGAAATTTCCATATGAAATTGCCTCTCTTTCAGAGGCCTAAAGAGGTCTCCATTTTCCTGAATGAGCCCTGATGGATAAGGCAAGACATGTCATCTCTCTGAGCTACAATTTTCCTACTCTCTGGATACACAGTCTGGGGCCGTTTTGTTCCATGAAGGCCTTTCCAGTTATAATGTACATAGCCTAGAAAAGTTAAAACAACTTGTTCAGTCTTAACAACTAATGAGTGACATATTCATAACTTTAACCCAGCTCTCCTAAGAAGTTACCACACAGCCTCCTGGTGGCTCAGAGGTAACAGTCCACCTGCAATGCAGGTAGATGTGGGTTCAGTCCCTAGGTTGGGAAGATCCCCTGGAGGAGGAGATGGCCACCCACTTCAGTATCCTTGCCAGGGATAATACCATGCACAGGGGAGCCTGGTGGGTTACCGTCCACTGGGTCACGAAGAGTCGGGCTGCTCACATATACAATGGTGTGGAAGTGGTTCAGTCGCTAAGTCATGTCTGACTCTGCAACCCCATGGACTGTAGCCCGCCAGGCTCCTCTGTCCATGGGATTTTCCGAGCAAGAATACTGGAGTGGGTTGCTATTTCCTTCTCCAGGGGATCTTCCCGACCCAGGGATTGAACCCACAAAATAAGGGCTTCCCTTATTTCTGTCTTTATATCTCAAAGTCCAGTTGATAGCATGCTTACCAAATTATTTACGATGTGATTTTCTTAGAAACTACACCATCCTCCCCCAAAGAAAAATATTTCTGCCTTATGGATTTTATTTTTGCAAATATTTTTAACCCAATTTGAGTTTTGTTTATTTTTTTTAATGACTACTGAAACTTCCAGACTACAGTTGGGAGAGTTCACTTAAGTGGTTTAAATTGTTAGTTTAGGCGGGTTGAAACTCAGCAGATTTCTGCACTGAGCTCCCATACTTGATGTGAAAACCTAATGTGGTAAAGCAATTGGGTACTATAAATCATACCACTGCACCACTGGCTTGAACTTGGATCGTCTCTCTCCCCTGGATTTTTTCTTTTCCTGCCCTGGGTTTAGTAGAAATAATATGGGCTAGCAGTGATTACTACCGTTTGAATTCCTGGAAGCTAATATCCTGTGCTGACTTCAGCAACCCTGAACATTTAGCTGTAATGATTATTGCTTAACATTTATTGAGACCTGTCAATGGGCTAGATGGAGAGGATGGGGGATAAGGCACTTAACCAAAATGAGGGAATTTGGAGCACATCAGCTTAATTCATTGCAAGCAGCTTTCAGAGAAAATGGAACAGAGAGTTCTGTGGTATTTGCTACCAGCCTGGTTATTTACAAGTCATCACAAGGAACCTAAGAAAGTGCTTGCTTCCTTTCTCCCTCAAGAGAGAACTTGCTTCTCCAGAATTTTCTAGACTACCCCAGCAACAACTCCCTCTCCTCCCTGCATAGGTCTGATGTCATGACCACCACTGTTTAAACCCATCAGCAATGGGTTTAACCCACTCTAGTACTCTTGCCTGGAAAATCCCATGGATGGAGGAGCCTGGTAGGCTGCAGTCCATGGGGTCGCTAAGAGTCAGACACGACTGAACGACTTCACTTTCACTTTTCACTTTCATGCATTAGAGAAGGAAATGGCAACCCACTCCAGTGTTCTTGCCTGGAGAATCCCAGGGATGGGGGAGCCTGATGGGCTGCCATCTATGGGTTCACACAGAGTCGGACACGACTGAAGCAATTTAGCAACAGGACAAAGGCCAGATTCTTCAGCTGGCAAAGTCCTCCCAACGTAGCCTGGCCTCACTTACCTTTCTCAACTTCTGCACCTCCCATTTCAATCTTTCCCCCTGCCCCCTCCCCTTGAACAGTTCCTTAGAATATCTCTAAGCTCTTGAGGAACCCATACCTTTTACTCTACGACATCTTTGCCCGTGTTTCGTTTTGTTTTTCTTTTAACCTTTCATCCACTGAGTCTTGATAGAGTCCTACAATCTTTTAAGAACCAGCCCAAACTTGCCTCCTATGCAGAAGGCTCCTCACTGCTGTAGGAGGTGTGGCCCGTTTTTACTATCCATCATGAAAGAATCCCTCCTCTGCCTTGTTAAGCCTTCTCGGGGGCAGTGAACCACAGACTTCCCCTTCAACAGCACTGCAGGAGAGGAGTTTTTAATCCCCATTTTAGAGATGAAGAAATTGGAGGATTGGAGTGGTTACCCCACCCACCTAAGGTCATAAGGTAGCTAGGAAGTGGCAGAACAGATGTTTAAGCAAGGTCTGTGGGATTCAAGACACACTGATCTCTCTGGGCCCTTCTTTCCTGTGATAGCTTCACAGCACTACTCATGGCCTTCAAAAGTACTTTATCTGTTTCTATTCCCATCAGCCACTTTGAGCACCTTGCCTTCTCTTTGTACTCTAGTCTCTGGAATGCAAAGAGTTTGCAATAGATGAGTGCTGAATATATTTGTTATTATTATTAATCTTCATTCTCTTCTATTTCCTCATTTAACTGTGAAAATTTTTTCTGCCTTTTTATTCTAAGACAGTGGTCATCCTCCACAGGCTGGACACCCCTTGAAAGCTCCCGCAGCACAGATAGATCTTTAAACTATGCACATTCTACCTTGTTCTTCAAAACTGAGCAAAATGTCAGGGTGGCAAAAAGTTTAACTCTCCTCCCACCTCCTCCCAAATCACTGCTGAAGTCCGTCTCTGCCACTTCTCCCATCCTATCTATACCATTTTGGCCTCTAAGGAGGCAACATGGTGTGCATTTTAGGTCCAGACAGACCTGGGTTGGGTCCAGATTCTGTCACCTCCTGTCATATGACCTTGAGCTCCATTCAGAACTCCTCCAAATCACAGTGTCCTCATTTGGAGACTGGGCATGATAGTACCTCTCTCACAAGGGAAAGTGACTGTTAGGATTAAATGAGATTACATATATAGAAACTAGTCCAGTGCTTGACCACAGTAAGTGCTCAATAGTGTTACCCGTAATTATCATCTCATTTTTGGTTTTTCAAATTTCTGCTCCAGTGTTCATGGATAAATAATCGAATATGAGTTGATACAGGTTTTACTGTAATTCTACTCAGGAATTTTTTTTTAAAACAATGGCTTATGAGCTTCCCTCATGGCTCAGATGGTAAAAGCATCTGCTTGCAATGCAGGAGACCCAGTTCTATCCCTGGGTAGGGAAGATCCTCTGGAGAAGGAAATGGCAACCCACTCCAGTACTCTTGCCTGGAAAATTCCATGGATGGAGGAGCCTTGTAGGCTACAGTTCATGGGGTCAGACAGGACTGAGCGATTTCACTTTCACTTATGAGGTTATTTAACCTTCAAAGTTCAAAGGAATAAAAATATAAAGGCAAAATGTACACCCAGGAGACTGGAAATTTTGCTTAATATTCATCAAATGACACTGTTCAGATGACCACCCCTAAAAATCTACCACTGGACTCACCGAAGCAGATAGGGGGTGGATCTTTCCCCCCTGTTCTAAGGACTGCTTTACCCAAACAGAAGACTTAAACCCTATGGGCCTCACTATAATGACTCTTGTTCCTACTAGACTGCTAAGTAAAAGGTTCCTACTAGACTGCTAAGTAAAAGATCAAATGAATACATGCCCCACTCTCTAGGAGATCATATTTAAAAATGCCACGTAGTAGCACTGTAATAATTGCTAATGTTTATTATTTACTTTATAAGCTAAATGCTTTACCTTTGTTCTCCTAGTTAATCTTTATAACAACTGGAAAAGACAGAAAGCTATTATCCACTTTTTACATATGAGGAAGTTGAGATTTAAAGAGAGAACATCACTTGCTCAAGTTGGGAATTAAGCCTAATCCTGTCTGATCCTGTTGTTCTTGTTCATTCACTCACTTGTGTCCAACTCTTTGAGACCTCATGGACAGCAGCATGCCAGGCTTCCCTGTCCTTCACCATCCCTCAGACCTTGCTCAAACTCATGTCTATTGAGTCAGTGATGCTATCCAACTGTCTCACCTGTCATCCCCTTCTCCTGCCTTCAACCTTACCCAGCATCAGGGTCTTTTCCAATGAGTAGGCTCTTTGCATCAGGTGGTCAAAGTATTGGAGCTTCAGCTTCAGCCTCAGTCCCTTCAAAGAATATTTAGGACTGATTTCCTTTAGGATTGACTGGTTTGATATCCTTGTAGTCCAAGGCACTCTCAAGAGTCTTCTCCAACACCACAGTTCAAAAGCATCAATTTTTGGTGCTCAGCCTGCTTTATGGTCCAACTTTCATATCCATACATGTCTACTGGAAAAACCATAGCTTTGACTAGACAGACCTTTGTTGGCAAAGTAATGTCTCTGCTTTTTAATATGCTGTCTAGGTTGGTCATAGCTTTTCTTCCAAGGAGCAAGCGTCTTTTAATTTCATGGCTACAGTCACCATCTGTGGCGATTTTGGAGGCTAGAAAAATAAATACTGTCACTGTTTCCATTGTTTCCCCATCTATTTGCATAGAGTGATAGGACTGGATGCAATGATCTTAGTTTCCTGAATGTTGAGTTTTAAGCCAACTTTTTCATTCTCCTCTTTCATTTTCATCAAGAGGCTCTTTAGTTTTTCTTCGTTTTCTGCCATAAGGGTGGTGTCATCTGCATATCTGAGGTTATTGATATTTCTCCCGGCAATCTTGATTCCAGCTTGTGCTTAATCCAGCCCGGCATTTCTCATGATGTACTCTGCATACAAGTTAAATAAGCAGGGTGACAGTATACAGCCTTGACTTACTCCTTTCCCAATTTGGAACCAGTCTGTTCTTCCATGTCCAGTGCTAACTGTTGCTACTTGACTTGCATACAGACTTCTCAAGAGGCAGGTCAGGTGGTCTGGTATTCCCTTCTCTTGAAGAATTCTCCAGTTTGTTGTGATCCACAGAGTCAAAGGCTTTGGCATAGTCAATGATCAGAAGTAGATGTTTTTCTGGAACTCTTTTGCTTTTTCTATGATCCAACAGATATTGGCAATTTGATCTTTGGTTCCTCTGTCTTTTCTAAATCCAGCATGAACATCTGGAAGTTCACGGTTCATGTACTATTGAAGCCTGGCTTGGAGAATTTTGAGCATTACTTTGCTAGTGTGTGCAATGAGTGCAATTGTGTGGTAGTTTGAGCATTCTTTGGCATTGCTTTTCTTTGGGATTGGAATGAACACTGACCTTTTCCAGTCCTGTGGCCACTGCTGAGTTTTCCAAATTTGTTGGCATATTGACTGCAGCCCTTTCACAGCATCATCTTTTAGGATTTGAAAAAGTTCAACTGGAATTCCATCACCTCCACTAGCTTTGTTTGTAGTAATGCTTCCTAGGCCCACTTGACTTCACATTCCAGGATGTCTGGCTGTAGGTGAGTGGTCACAGTATCGTGGTTATCTGGGTCATGAAGATCTTTTTTGTATAGTTCTTCTGTGTATTCTTGCCACCTCTTCTTAATATCTTCTGCTTCTGTTAGGTCCATACGATTTCTGTCCTTATTGAGCCCATCTTTGCATGAAATGATCCCTTGGTATCTAACTTTCTTGAAGAGATCTCTAGTCTTTCCCATTCTATACGTTTTCCTCTATTTCTTTGCATTGATCACTGAGGAAGGCTTTCTTATCTCTCCTTGCTGTTCTTAGGAACTCTGCATTCAAATGGGTATATCTTTCCTTTTCTCCTTTGCCTTTCGCATCTTTTCTTTTCTCAGCTACCTGCCTCAGGCAACCATTTTGCCTTTTTGCGTTTCTTTTTCTTGGGGATGATCTTGATCACTGCCTTCTATACAATGTCATGAACCTCCGTACGTAGTTCTTCAGGCACTCTGGATGTAATCCCTTGAATCTATTTGTCACTTCCACTCTATAATTGTAAGGGATTTGATTTAGGTCATACCTAAATGGTCTAGTGGTTTTTCCCTACTTTCTTCAATTTAAGTTTGAATTTGGCTATAAGGAGTTCATGGTCCGAGTCACAGTTAGCTCCCGGTCTTGTTTTTGTTGACCGTATAGAGCTTCTCCATCTTTGGCTGCAAAGAATATAATCAATCTGATTTTGGTATTGACCATCTGGTGATGTCCATGTGTAGTGTCTTCTCTTGTATTGTTGAAAGAAGATGTTTGCTATGACCAGTACATTCTCTTGGCAAATCTCTGTTAGCCTTTGCCCTTCTTCATTTTGTACTTCAAGGCCAAATTTGCCTGTTACTCCAGTTATCTCTTGACTTCCTACTTTTGCATCCCAGTCTCCTAACTTTTGCATTCCAGTCCGCATGTGTTTAATAAATGTTTAATGTTCAGAGAAAAATCAGTGCTTGTTGATTTCTCTGATGTAAGTACTCCCACCATTGCTGATGTCAAGCCACTAAGTGTGATGTCAACCATCTCACAAAATTCTTGAAAATTGGTATGCACAGCTCCAGCATAGCACTACTGGTCATTTAAATGATATATTCCAGGTCTCCAAAATGCTTTCATTCACCTCTCATCTTCCATCTCATGATTCTCAATCCTGGATTCATATTAGAATCACCTGGGAGCTGAAACAAATCTAGCATCCTATCCAGCCCCTGAGATACTCATTTAATCAATGTGGTTGGTGTTTAGTCAGAGTAGCATCTTTTTTTTTTTTTTTAACTCCTCAGATAATTTCTCAGTGCAGCCAGGACTGAGAAACACTGATCTTGAAGATTATGTCCTACTCATCACCCACTCTTCAACACAGATTCACGAATACACGATACATTAATACCCTATTTTATTTTTCAAACTTTTAAGTTTTGTGCAGTATATGACCAACTGAGCTTGGTTTTTTGTTTTTTAATTTGTATTTATTTTGGCTGCACTGGGTGTTTGTTGCTTTGTTGGAGTTTTCTCTAGTTGCCACGAGTGGGGTCTAGTCTTCATTGCAGTGCGCATGCTTCTCTTTGCAGCAGCTCGTCTTGTTGCAGAGCACAGGCTCTAAGTGTGGGTTTCAGTAGCTGCAGCACACAGGCTCAGTAGTTGCGACTCCCAGGCCATAGAGTGTGTGGCCTCAGTTTGCTCTAGAACTCAGGCTCAGTGTTGTGGCGCCCAGCCTTGATTGCTGCGGAGCATGTGCAGTCTTCCCTAACCAGGATTCAAACCCATGTCCCCTGCCTTAGCAGGTGGATTCTTATCCACTGTGCCACAGGCGAAGTCCCTAATTGTGCTTGTTTATAATTTTTTTAAAGCTAGTTTACTCAAGAAATGATTTTGGATACATTTTTCCTTTCACTTAAATGGTGACTGGCATGTGATAGAAACGGAATATGGTGTAGTTATTTTGTTGTTAACATCATAAATTTCACAATCTATAACAACTTGTATGATTCTCTAATCCACTGGATTTTATAATTTGCACTTGGTTGAGTCTCAAATGATTGACACAAATTATGTTTGTCCCCAGGACAAAATTTTCAGCATCTGTCCCCAAACAGACCCAAAATCAGGGATCTTCCTTATACTCGGAACAACCTAGCTCCCCTACCAGACCAAAAATGTAAGTATTTTCAATCTTCCTCAGCTTCCTTTGCAAATAGTAGTGCTGTTATTAGGACTAAATGTTATTTCGGTTTACTTTCATTTTTCCAAGAGAACATCAAGTACCAAAACTTGAAAATTATAGGAAAATAGACTAGAGACAGTCTTTAAAGCTCCATCCAAAATGGTAATGCTTATTTAAAAGAAATACTTGCTTCCTTGAGGAATTTTTATGTTTGGACTATAAAGACAATAACAGAAGTTTATTTTGCTATGTACTATTTAATGTCTTTAATGCTTCAAAAATTATTCTAAAACTGGCTTCCTGGCATTGTTTTCCTTACTATGTTGGACAGATAGAAATGTGTGTTACCTCTGTACTCACAGGCTCTGCAGTCCTTGGCAGAAAGGAATAATCAAGTATAATGTTCATCAGGTTTACTTTTGGCATTATTTTATACAAAACTTCTCACAATATAAACTGTTAATATATTCTATTCACCAAGTGATCAAGTTTGCCTGTGTCTAAGTGTTATCTGGGGTGCTTGTTATAAAATGGATTCCAGGGCCCCACACTCAGAAATTCTGAGTTTGTGTATGCTTATGTCTGTACTCTGAGACAGTGTAGATTAGAAAACTGATTCAGAGAGGTCACATGACTCACCCATTATTATTTAGGCAATAAGTTGCAGAGGTACAGGATACTGAGTCAGCTGCTTCAAGAAACAAATAATACTCACTGGATTCTAATTTCCTTTCTTCCTGTTCTTCCTATCCCAACACACTGGTTTATAACACGTGCACAAGCACTCGCATGCACATGTACACATATACTCTCTACATCATCTTAATTGCAGAGATTAGATGATTTAGAAGCTGCTTTATTTAAGACAAGTCCCTTACCCTTTCTTTACTTCAGTTCCTTCAGCCTGTAAGAGTGGTGCCACCTGATAAGATTGTTGAGAGGATCAAATGAGGTGACACATGCAAAATCCTTGGCAACCATTTGCACAGAGTAAATATCCAATATATCTTTTCTGCCCCAGACGGCAGTTCAAATGGGACAAGTCAAGAGTTCTAGAACCTTTTAGTTAAAAACCAAGAACCATGGGGTCTTAGGACAACTCTGTCTTTTTTTTCAGATAAGGAAAGGGAGAAGTGGAGATTGTCCAAAGTCACACACAGACTTAGTAGCAGAAACCAAGACCTCTTTCTTGACAGATTATTTTCCTTGCCCTTACTAATTTGTCTAAAGAGAGAGTTTTGGATGGTGTGAATTCAATCACTGAATGAAATTCAAGTCTGACCTTGTCTTTAAGCAGAAATGTAGTCACAAAGACATCTAAGGAAAGAGTCACTTAGCCTTAAATCCAGTATGGCCTAGAGAAGCCAAAGAGAGGGGATTTTCTTTGGCAGAGCTCAGCAGCTTTGCTTTTCATGATTAAATTTAAGGAGACAGGAAAAGATAAAGATCTTTGACCGACTATAGCTCTATGAAAAAGAAATGGAAAGGTACAGCGCCTGTCCTGAAAGAAACCTGAGAACCTTTTGAGGTTTGCATAAAAGCACAGTACAAACATCTTGGGGCTTATTTAGGGCCTTGTGCTGACTTGGCTTTCAAGGGCTGCTCCACCCAAGGAAAAGAGAACTTTGCCAGGCACGCACAGTCTGATCATGTTTTCACCAAACTCAGCCCCACCTCGTATTGCACATATTTGACTTCCCTGACTGGAGCTTCCTAGGTTGCTCCAGTGGTAAAAAACCTGCCTGCCGATACAGGAGACATAAGAGATGCAGATTCAGTCCCTGGGTCAGGAAGATCCCCTGGAGATGGGCATGGCAACCCACTCCAGTATTCTTGCCTGGAGAATCCCATGGACAGAGGAGGCTGACAAAGAGTCAGACACGACTGAAGCAACTTAGCATGCACACACAACATCCCTGACTACGTGTAAGCTTGATAGGTAGATACACATGACTATCTCCTGAAGTTAAGCTCTCTGCAAGAAAAACTTCTTAGAAGCGCCTGTATTCCTTCAGATATAACACAGTTCTTCTACCACCATTCCATTCCTAAGAGAAGAAAACCCTGAAAGTCTTTCCTTCTATTCTTTCCTCCCAGTTCTGTCTGGAGAACCTCTACGGACCAACCGAGTGCTTCCTGCTATTCCAAGCCAGCGGGGACACAGTCCACCAGCTGAAGAGAGTGAAAACTCTGCCAGTTCCACCAATGATGAAAACTAGCTATGGGTCACTGATTGTGAAAATATAGACAAGATCTATTTTCAACTGTCAAAGAACAAGATTACTCTAGTTCATAAGAACAAAGACTGATCTAGTAAATTGCATTCTATAAGCCATTCATGGTTTTATAACTCAAAGTTCTTTGTTCCGCATAAGCACTTAGAATCTTTGATTGTGTATATATTGTAAGTCTGTGAGTTTCTGTGACCTCTACAAGCCTAAATAAAAAGTCACAGTATATTATCAGCAGGGAACCTTAGTTATGTTTGGTTTGTTTTGTGGCATGTTTGCTGATTTTTTTTTTTTTAATGATTTTCTGTTTTTAAAAAATGTATGCTTTGCTGAATAAAAAAGAAAGCACATTCCACATGTGTTATTTACATTGATTGCAATTCCACTTTGGGTTAACAAAACTTAATTAAAATTAAAACAGTAAATTTCTTTCATCAGTCAGTGTTTATGGCTTTTAAGTGTACAATCATCTACAAAATATTTTCCAACACTGTCAGTTCCTGGCTAGAGATGAAATCATTCAACAATGTTTATGTATCTTCTTTGTTATAAGATTATTTCCACCTATTGTCATTTTCAGATATGATTGTTTGTTCTAATAGAGAAGATTATGTGAGTTAGAAAGGTCTACATCTTGACCCAATGGAATGAAATAGATATTTCTCATGCATTCCTCAAACACTCTACATATTTAATCATTTTTTTTTTCTGTTTCAAAATAATGGTCTCTGTCTACTCAAGATATTCCCACTTATGACGTAGCAAATTTCAAAAAGACTAACTACAGATCTCCTTACTAAATGGTTTGTGTGTTCTTTGGATTAATTGAAAGTTCAAAATTTAGCCATATAAGATCATACTCACTCCATGTTATTACCAAGCCTGCCTGTTATTCAGCAGGCTTGGTAGTAGTACATTTACTATTCTGTTAGTATTATTAATATTTATTTAGGGAGGTCAGACTGTGCCATTAACTAGATAGAAGCTGCTTTGAGGCCAAATCATAGTAACTTGGCTTTACACATCTAGAAATGTGTACAGTAACTGGAACATACTTAGGCACTCAATCATCTTTTTTTCTTTAGGAAAGAAGGAAGGGAAGAAAATAGAGAGATAGAGAGGTAGTTGGCAAGGTAGAGAGATGTAAGAAGTGATAATGAAAGAAGTTACTAGTCCATAGTCTCATTTTGCTAACGATAGTTATATGTATCAGGGATTATAAAAGAATAAACCTATCAACCTCCCAAGCTAGACAGTAGCTAGAGGGAGAGCAGTTTCTGGTGCAAATGGAAGAGCTCCCAGGACAGATTCTGAAGGATTTTCTTTGTGTGTGTGTGCGGAGAGGGGGCTATTTTTGTCTTTGAATAATCATTCTTTGTAAATATCAGGCTATTCAGTTGTGTCACTTAGCTACTTGTGAATCCATGAGTGGATACCTTGGCCCTACACTGCCTCCACTAGCCAGGATAGTCTAGTCTCTGCTTCAGTAATAAGCAACTCCAGAATCTCATTGGGTAACACAATATTTTTTTTTTTCTCATTCACAATACATCTCTCATTTCTAGCTGGCAGAGTTGGCTGATGTAGATTCCCCTTCAGTTTGCACTTCCTTAGTCACCAAAATGGAGAAAATCCGAGGTGAGTCTCAGCACTTCCTCTCACATTTTATTTGCTAAATTAAGTCATATGGACATGCCTAACTTCAAAGCAGATATAGAAATGCAATCCTTCTGTTTGCATCAGGAAGGGAGAAATTCAACTCTTTATGAATTATCCAGAAGATTACCACACTAACCAAAACTCAGGCCCTAAGAGATCACCAAGTGGAGAGTTAAGAGGTCAAAACAATAAAAGAAAACAAAACACCCTTTATAAAACCCAACATCCCCCAACACTTGCACTTACATATATGCACATGGAATCTTCTAATGTTGGGCCTTTCCATCCAAGTTGATTTAAGAATCTTTGCTTAGCTAAAAAGAAGTAACATGCTGCCTATTACCACCTCTTTAAATAGAGCAACTATCCTTTTGCCTCTAGATAAATTTGCTTGCTTGGTGTAGGATATTCCTCAGCCAATATTTTACTGACCATATCAGATAGAGATATTCACCAATTTGTGCCTAATTTTTTTCAAGCAAGTTTTTCTTCTAAAATTATTTTTTGTTCTTCTACCACTTACATTCCCCTTTATTGCAAAGCACATAAAAATAGTAACTTTGCACACATTATTTCATTTGGATCCTTACAACAACCTGTATTTTCCAAGTACCGACAAGGTACCAACACAGAGAAGTTAAATAGTTTGCTCAAAGTCACAGAGCTAATACCAGCATATCTTGGCAACATCGCAGATCCAGCTCTGCAATAAAGTAAATAGTGCTCTCATTTTTCCTAGTCTGTGGACCACCAGCAATTGCAAGATGATTTACCATTCGCCAGAGATTTAATAATTAACACGCTATTTCCTGGTTTTTACATATTAATATTAGGGCCACCTTTGTCCTTCTAGTAACAAGTATGCCAGAATAACATGGCTGACAGGAAACTCTTCAGCTTTTCATACAATTTACTGACCTCCTAGATTTGACCTCTGGAAATATCCTGGAACTCATTCAGCTGCCCAAAAGACCAAGGTTGGACTAAAATGGAGGTCAGAATGGGAATGTATTTGCTCTGAAGAACAAGTTTTGATAGAGACCTACAGTTTGTTGACAGTATTCATCTACCAGTATTAATATTTTTATCTCAATGTCTAGGGAGTATCTGATTCTGATAAAATTTTCTGATTCTAAAATAAAATTTGCCTTGAAAGCAATGAGTCTAGCTACTGCATGTGAGAGCTGTTATCATGTTCCTTTAATTTAGTGTTTGGCTTGAGTGTTATATTTCATGTTGATGGGCTTCCCAGTTGGCTCAGTGGTAAAGAATCCGCCTGCCAAATCATCAGCCAAAAGAGACAAAGGTTTGATCCCTGCCTGGTCCAGCAAGATCCCCTGGAGGAGGAAATGGCAACCCACTCCAGAATTCTTGCTTGGACACAGAAGCCTGGCAGGCTATGGTCCATGAGGTCACAAAGAGTTGGACACAACTAAACAACTGAACACACACACTCACACACACACACACACACACGGTCAAATATGTTCCATCTTAATTACCTCATTTAAGCCTATGGTGGATTCCAAAGGGTTATTTTCAAAAGACCATCTTTAAGGCACAAGGATACACTTGCTTGAAGACATGTATCAGTACAGTTTAAAGAGTACAGTACAGTTTAAAGAGGGGCAAAATCAAAATCAATGGTTATGTTTGTTTTGGGAGGAAGTGCTATATTTCTAATCAGTCATTTAGTGAGATTTTCTAAAATCGTATTATGTGTCAAGCTGTGACCTAATAGACTTGGAAGGGATAATAAGCTGGAGTAACAGAAATCTATTTATATTGGCTTAATTCTAGGGAGATGAGAGCCTTGGAATTAAGTGTTTACTGGAAAAAAATTACATCTGTGTTAAACCAGGTAATTACTGAAGGAAACTAAGGAAAATGAGGAGGGTGGGGAACTATACCTTCCAAAAACTAATTTAGCGAAAATTACTGGGTTGGTGGGCTTTTTGTACAAGTGTTAACTGTAGATCCACTTTGCTTGAATGACAGATAGGCTGAATAAATAAATTCAGAAAGGAGGCTATGCCAAAGGTATGCCACACTTACGAAGTTTCTAAAACAGGAATACACTTGTTGGGGAATTATGTATGTGGACTATGGGACTAGAGGCACTTCACACACTTGTTGGGGAATTATGTATGTGGACTATGGGACTAGAGGCACTTCACACACTTGTTGGGGAATTATGTATGTGGACTATGGGACTAGAGGCACTTCACACACTTGTTGGGGAATTATGTATGTGGACTATGGGACTAGAGGCACTTCACACACTTGTTGGGGAATTATGTATGTGGACTATGGGACTAGAGGCACTTCACTGCTAAGCCCTACTCTGCCATTTGTGTTGTATTGAGCCAAACATCAACTGCAATTTAAAGTATAACTTAAACTGCTGAGCTAGATGACAAAAGCAGGGTTTCTCAAAGTATGTAAGAGAACAGAAAACAGAAGGTGAAGCCAATCAGCGATATAGTTTATAGCTAGAAGGAGCCTATTAGAGGAGTTTTGTCAGATCTATATGAAAAAGCCAAGCAAACCTTTGAATTCAAGAAAAGCTGAAAACCAAGGCACTCTTCTCATGTGTCTAAATAGTTCGCTCAACGAAATCAATCCCAGTGTTCTCGGAACAAGTGACTTGGGGCAAGGTGGGAGGGGGGTGTATTACAAAGGAAAAATGAATTGAAGAGATTTAACATATCTTCCCTCAAACTTTGAGAGCTAGACCATTAAATCTCCATCTTAGGGAGCTTAGCAAGCACCACCTTCCCTTTGCCATATCCTGTCTTCATCTATGGACAAAGATCAAGCTTCCATAATGCTCTTTGTATGATTCTAATAAAGGCTTACAAAGTGAGTAAGATTTTGCTTCAATGAATGTGCTAGAGTTAGCTCTTACCAGCTTGCAAGATTTGATTGTTGAATCTAACATTCAGGAATTTGGTGAACTGGTTTTTCAACTATTGGTGGCTTGAAATTGGCCATGGTGGGAACATTTACACCATGAAAACTGGCAAGCACTACAAATCAGGGCATGCTTTTTTTTTTTTTTTGAAATGTGGTTTACCAGTACACCACTGGATATAACATCTGGGGGAAGGGGGAAATCTTTCAGAATTAAAAGCACATAAGAAAATGTTTCTTCTGCAAAGTGCTTAATTGTTCCTATTTGGTCCACAACTTGGGAGAGAGCTTCAGGTGGTTTCAAAGGTGCCTCCTGACTGCAGTGTGCATGTATGCTCCATTGCTTAATCATGTCTGACTCTTTGCAACCCCATGGACTGTAGTCTGCCAGGCTCTATGCACACGTGTGTGCAGTGTGCATGTGTGCTCAGGATGTGAATGTGTTCTCAGTCGCTCAATTGTGTCTGACTCTTTGTGACCTCACAAATTGTGGCCCACCAGCCTCCTCTGTCCATGGAATTGCCAAGCAAGAATATTGGAGTGGGTTGCCATTTTCTACTCCAGAGTATCTTCCCCACCCAGGGGTCCAACCTGAGGCTCCTATGTCTACTCCATTGGCAGGAGGATTCTTTAACACTGTGCCACCTGGGAAGATCCCGGGCATGCAGATCCAAAAGGGCCTGGTTTGGGTATTTCTCCAGGATCATGGCAGCTTCCACAGAATTCAGGGTTTTACCAGGAGGTCTTGGGACCTCCTGGAAGAGGGCAAAACTATGGCACTGGTTTTTTGCATCTGTAAGAGATTCATGGAGCCCTCAGCATCTCCTAAGCCAAATTATGGAAGAAGTGATTCTACAGCCATGTCATCAAGGTCAAAATAGATGCGTAGAGAGAGGTAAATGTAGGAGACTTGCAGATGCAGGTTGACCAGGCCATTGGTGTGGCCTGCACCTCAGAGGAATAATTCTGGCACATCTAGTAGCTCATGGTTGATCTGCAATAAGGAACTAAGCTCAAAACCAGTGTTAGTTGATGATGGAGGCAGACAATGGACAAGAAGATGGTTCCAAAGGTTGTGCCTAGAAAAGAGGATGGAGGATGGTCAGAGGCTAGGAAAAGACACATCCCCTGGTCTGTTCTGTCCAAACACTGTTGAAGCAAGAGATTGCATGCAGAACTGCAGGGGTACCTCTTTGCTAACACTGATTTTACCTGTTGTTGTTTAGTCACCGAGTTGCATTTGACTTTTTGTGACCCCATGGACTGCAGCATGCCAGGCCTCCCTGTTCCTCATCATTTTCCAGAGTTTGCCCAAGTGCATGTCCATTTAATTGGTGATTTTGTCTAGGTTTCACTATATTAAATTATAACCTTTAATATGATGTACTTTAATCCGAGTGTTAATGAAACTCAGGTCATATATGCATGCATGAATGACTCAACACAGCAGAATGGGATTCCCCTCAGAATTCATCCTGAGCCAAATCATACCTGAATGAATATTCTCCAATAAATGCTGTCTCTCCCTGATGACTTGTGAGCCTAATTAACAGTTTACAGATGAATTTAATCAGTTTTTCTGTTCAGGTTCAGTTCAGTTCAGTTGCTCAGTCATGTCCGACTCTTTGCAACCCTATGGACTGCAGCACACCAGGTTTCCCTGTCCATCATCAACTCCCGGAGCCTACTCAAACTCATGTCCATCACATTGGTAATGCCATCCAACCATCTCATCCTCTGTCATCTCCTTCTCCTCCCACCTTTGATCTTTCCCAGCATCAGGATCTTTTTCAGTGAGTTGGTTCTTCTCATCAGGTGGCCAGAGTATTGGAGTTTCAGCTTCAACTTCAGTCCTTCAATGAATATTCAGGACTGTTTCCTTTAGGATTGACTGGTTGAATCTCCTTGCAGTCCAAGAGACTCTCAAGAGTCTTCTCCAACTCCACAGTTCAAAAGCATCAATTCTTTGGCGCTCAGCTTTCTTTATAGTACAACTCTCATGTCCATACATGACTACTGGAAAAACCATAGCTTTGACTAGACAGACCTTTGTTGGCAAAGGAATGTCTCTGCTTTTTAATAGGCTGTCTAGGTTGCTCATAGCTTTTCTTCCAAGGAGCAAGCGTCTTTTAATTTTGTGGCTGCAGTCACCATCTGCAGTGATTTTGGAGCCCAAGAAAATAAAGTCTGTCACTGTTTCCATTGTTTCCCTATCTTTGCCTTAGCTTGTTGTGAATCAATAGCCATTCATTCTTTCAACAAACATTCTTTGATGCTTGCATTGGAGTAGATGCTGCAGGAAAAAAAAACCAGACATACAAAGTATAAAAGATATAACAAGCTCATATGACGTTAAATGATAAGGATTTCCCTATATTTCTTAGAGAAAACATGGTTATTATTTGAGCTATATACTCTCTGTTTTGATTCTTTATCTTTTTGTGATTTGAAACCAGTAAATTATCTTCTAATAAAACCACGTCTTGTCTCAACTTTATTTCACTATTTTTATTCCTCCTAGAGTCACACTCTCTGAGCCTAAAACTAAATAAATAAAAAGACTCTAGACATGAGTAAATAAATTTGAAGGAAAAACTGAAATGATAACTCATAGTATCAACATTGTACCGCTTTAAGATCCTGACACTAAAAACCAGAATCTTTTTTTTTTTTTTGAGTAAAAACTAGAGTCTTTTTGTAGGTGGTACAAGGGGTCAGAGTATGAAGAAATCTGGACTGGTTCTTATAAAGTGGTAACCTTACTGGTTAGGCAGAAAAGAAAACATATTTGACAAAACAGCACCAATATCAAAAGTTTTGGCATTGCTGACTTTTTCTTCCTCAAACTGATACTTCATGCTAATTTAACCACATTTCTTCATCAGTAGACCTATTCAGGAAAGAGAGTCAACTTCAGAAACTCTGTGGGAAGTAAAGAATAAGATTGGGGTAGGAGGTGATGAAGCTGATCCTTTTGCCAGCCAATCCTGAACCCAGTCAGGAGTGGAGATTAGAGTTTCTTAGGGTGGAGGGGCAGGAAGAACACGATCCACCAATTTTCCTTTACAAGAATTACACTAGTCGAAAGTGAGAGCTGTTGATGGTACTCCATCAATGGGCAGTGTTTTAATGAGTTATCCATTACTTTCTCTCTCTTCTCTCAAACCTTGTAACACCCACAGCTCACAAGAAGCAAAACAAACTGATTTCTGTGTTCTCATTTCTCTTAACCATTTACCCATCCTGTGTCTGGGCTCTTGGACTCTGGAAGGGGGAGAAGGAAAGAAAGAGGTGAGGCCTAGACCCATCAACTTTCAGTTTCTGATAATGGAGAACTGGCTGTGTGTAGCTCAGACCAATGTATGCGCACACACAGACATGAAGCATTGGGTAAAAACAATCCACCTCTTGACAGGTTCTCAGTTAAATGCTGGTTCTTACAAGAAATGAAACTTAAAACATAAAGAAGCTTCTCGTGTGTTTTATCTTCAACATTTGAAAGGTAATTTTACAAATCATAATAATATAATAGAATGTAATGCTTTGCTCTAATTTTAGTTACTTTAAAATTTCACCAACATGAACATAAAGCTCCAGTACTTTGACCAACTGATGTGAAGAGCCGACTCATTGGGAAAGACCCTGATGTTGGGAAAGATTGAGGGTAAAAGGAGAAGGAGGTAGCAGAGGATGAGATGATTACACAACATTACTGACTCAGTGGACATGAATTTGAGCAAACTCCAGGAGATTGTGAAGGACAAGGGAGCCTGGTGTGCTGCAGTCCATGAGATATCAAAGAATCGGACATGACTTAGCAGCTGAACAACAAACAACAATGTGAATATGTGAGTAATTGCTTTTTTCCAATTAAACTGTATCTGAAGAATATGTCTTCCTGACAATTTTTAAAAGAAAATGAATTAATATGATGAAGAATGGCCATTTAGACCCAAAACACATGCTTTTATAAAATATGCTAGTCCTTCCAACTTTGCTAGTGTCTTTGATGGATGAAAAGAACTTGTTAAAATAACTTTACTCTTTTAATTAAAAATTCATAAAAAGTGGTGATAGAGAATAATCTTTAATAAATGCTGTCTTGTTCTCATTTACCATTTACCAATTCCCTTCTGCTGCTAACAGTTAAGTGGAAAAAAGAAGTTGTGAACATGCATTAGGTGCACTGTTCCAGTGAGGGAACTACAGCTATGAAAAAACAAAATGCCTACTCTCATTGTCTGTGAGGATGCCAACCCAAATTCTCCAGATTGCATTTATACAGGTAAAGAAATTATGAACACTGTTAATTATCTTAGGTTCTGTTTTCTGACTTTATCCCTTCAATATTCCAGAAAGTCCATAGAATCTGATTCCCAATTACTGGCATTGCTGCTGCTAATAGCCCAGATTCTGCTAGTTTCCTCTGAGAATTGATACAATAATAAAAGGAGGGGGAAATAGAAAAGCAGAGGGCACCACTCCACTTAATTTAGAGTGATTCTTTAAGTGGGCAATAAAGACAAGGTTTCATTAGAAGGAACTTTTCAGGAGGTATTTGATGGCGGGCAGGGGACTGGAGGCCAGAGTCAGGCATAAATAAAGGAGACTTTTACAGCCGGAGGGTACATGGTGGAGGAGAAAGGAATAAAAATCAGGGACAGAGATAGCCACCCAAAATTTCAGCAAAGAAGAGAACAAAAAAGAAAAGGAGAAGCAGGTGGAGGTCAGTGGAGGACACTGAACATGTTATAAAATTACATTCGGGGACTTCCTTGGTGATCCAGGGGTTAAGACTCTGTGCTTCCACTGTAAGGGGCATGGGTTCCAGCCCTGGTTGGGGAACTAAGATCCTGCATGCTTCATGGGGCAGCCAAAAAAAAAAAAAATGACATTTGTAGTTGAAGTCACAATAAAAGAAAGGAGAAGTGATACAGCTACTGCTCTCTGGCATCCTCTTATCAGATCTGGTCTAAGTGTTCTCATTCATGATCAGCACTGAATATTCCTCAGGCATTTACCATGTACCACCATTGTTCTGAGTTCAGTACATACTTACATGAGTCATCTTGTTTAACCCTCACAACAGCCTGAAAAGGTAAGTACCATTGTTATGGCTGTTTCACAAAGAAGGCGACACAGCTGCAAGTGGCAGGGCTGGGATTCCGGTGCAGACAGCCTGGATCGAGAACTGTGGTCACTGTATTTGGATTCAGATCACATCCAGCAAATGGCTCCAAGAGAGAATAAACTGATGGGTAGTCATTCAATTAATTCAGTCATTTTATTATATTCTGTTCTAAGGGCAGGAAGGTTTTTGTTGTTAAATCTCTTTTTTCTGGAAAAGTTCCTTGTCATCTATAGCTATAAAGGAAAATATCAGCAAAACAACAGAGTGGTTATTGGCCTTGCTTTAGAACTTATGTTTCTTCAGAATTCTTGGTAATCAGCAACCCAAATGGGAAACCTGCGTGTTCTTACAGGCCAGGAAGGCTTATTAGCCCAGAGCTGGTACAAGCTGAGTCTCCTAGTACAGTCAACCTGAAACTGTGCTGGGGAATCCCCAAGGCTGAAGCAGAGCTCTTTTGCTCAAACCTTCTTCTCCTTCAATCCCCAGGCCATTGAGATGCTGGACTCCTGGGTTCTATCAATTCATATTGCCCAAGGGATTTCTCCAGGGAAGTTCCACACACACTTGTTACTGCTTTCAGTGTTTGTCTGAATATGCAAGACCCTGACACACAACCCACCTCCAGACAATGGCCTCTCTGCTCTGAGACTAACCACTCAGTCACTGCTGCTTCTTCAAAACCACTGAGGGCTTAAGAAGAGAAAGGGAGTGCTACTAGCATCGTTAGGGCTCTATCAACCATGGAATGCTCGCCAAACTGCAATAGAAGATGCCTTCTCTTCCCACCTCCTTCCAGTCGTATTCTACACATAAGTGATTCCTGAGTAGTAAGGGAGAGGCAATTTGGTGAGGTTAAATGGAGAACTCAGAAGGAAATGTGACTAATGGAGTGTGGCCATAGCCTACTGCTCTCTTTTCCTACCTAAAAGTCCTTGAAAGACCCCCCGCCCGATTGGCCTCTGCTGCTAGAGTGGAGAGAAAAACCCGAGGATGCAGAACCAACACTCTATGGAAAGGCTGACATCTTGGAAGCCTAAATCTCTGAACCAAACATTCTCTGAAGGTAAATAGGAATGATCTTGTCTAAAACAAGGGCAATCTTTGGACTCTGTCTTTGGCCTCCCAGGCTGGGCTCTTGGTCAAGCACTGTAGTTATTTAAGCTGGCAGATCCCCAGTCAACATTAAAAAAAAAAAAAAGCAATCAGCCTTATGTTCTTTTCAGAAACAGTGAACCAACCGGTATCCCGAGTGCCTCCCCAACACCAGAGGCTACTTCATTCTGCTTTACAACGGTCTAATGCATGTCCTTAAGACAGCAGTGTTGTTTCTACATCTTCTATGAGTGATTATCAATACCAAAAAATCTTAGAGAACTTTGGAACTGAAAGAGATCCTAATGAAACAATTTTCCTATGTACAGAGTGCTTTGGACTAGAATATCTCTAAATGTCCTTCAACTGTGCAAGTAAGTCTATGATTATGTATCTGTGATATGTCCATACACAAGAAAAGAGGCCATAAAGTATTGAGCTGAATTTTTTTTTAGCCAACATTCTAAATGTGTATGTAACCCATTTTTCTAAGGAGTCGTCATACCAGAGTATGAACATGAAAGCACTTTTCATCTTGCCCACCACTCCATAGTAAACACGGACCACTGTTTCAGGCCCTAGATAAAAACTCAAGCAGGTTCCGTAGGTGTTCCAGGCCCAAGAACAGCCTGTCATTTTAAAAGTTCAGAACAGTTTAACATCGAAACTCCAACCCAATTCTTATCTAAATTTCTAGATCAAGTTGTCTTCAAGGTTGAGAGCCTGCAACCGAAAACTAGGTGTTGTTGGCTTCTTCTCTCCTCCTTTATCCACCTTTTCTCCAACTCCCTAGCAAAGTTTTAGACCCCTCGGGGTCAGAGTCAGGGAAAGAGAGTGGAGGCATGAATAAAGAAACAGTCTAGGAAGACGGATAGAGCTGTGCTCCGGCCTCTGCCCTCTGGTGCTAGCCGTGGTGCAGCTGCCTCTTTCCCCAGTGGGACTTCTTAAAGCTTATCTCACTCTGTCTCCATTGCCATATCTCCCTACCTACCCCAAGATTCTGATCACCTGCCTTTCTCTTAGGGTCCTTTCTCTACCCTAGGAAGCTCTCTTGGACAGGATCCATTTACCTTGTTCCATTCAGGCTGCTATAGCAAAATATCACAGACTAGGTGGCTTATAAACAACAAAAATATATTTCTCACAATTCTTGGGGCTGGAAATCTGAGATCAGGGTGCCAGCATGGTTGGGTGAGGGCCTTCTTCTGGGTTGCAGACTAGTGACTTCCCACTGGTACTTCACATGGTGGAAGGCGCCAGGGAGCTCTGTGGGGTTTCTTTTACAAGAGCACTAATTCCAGGCATGAGGGCTTCACTCTCCTAACCTAATCACTAATTACCTCCAAAAGGCCCCACTTACTAATACCATCACCCCTGACTAGGTCATGGGAGTAGAGCCCTCATGAATGGGATTAGTGTCCCTATAAAAGCACCCCAGAGAGCTCCTTTGCACCATCTACTGTGTGAGAACATAGGGAGAAGACAGCCATCTCTGATCCAGGAAGCTGGCACTCACCAGACACCAAAACTGTTGGCACCTTGATCTTGAACTTCCCAGCCTCAGACCCGTGAGAAACAAATTTCTATTGTTATAAGCCACCCTGCCTCTGGTACTTTTTTACAGCAGCCCAAGTGAACTAAGATACCTTTTCTCCCTAGTCTGAATGGTGGTTTAAGGAAGCATTAAATAATGCAATTTCTTCTCTATGAAGAAGAAATGTAATAACTTAGTCCAGGAATGCCTGGCTCTTCCTATGAGGCCTTTGCAAAATGTTCTATGACAAATGTGGGTAGACTCGTGGGTTGGCAACTGCAAGTTCAGAAATGCAAGATACATTGTTTTTTTCATCCTCTGCCAGATATGCTCAAAAGCTCAGACATGTAAATATCTGTTTGCTCTAGTAAACCAACAAAAATTCCACTCACTCATAAGTAATGACATCATCAGTCCCCACAATGACCTCCTTTTTCCCCAGTACATATTAGCAATTGCGTGCCTACAAACAAACCAAAAGATAGATTATTAGCTCACTATTCATTTAATTATTAGAGATGGGAAACACATGGTCCAACTCAACAAGTTAAAAGACAGTCTCGAAACAAGCACATTTTTAAGTGGTGATGATTTGGCATTGACATTCCCAGGCATCTAATGAATGGCTATATGCATGTGGCCAAAATATATCATGGATAATCCATCACCCTGAGGTCAGTGTTGCTTCAAGCCAATGATTAGTCCTTGGGGGTTTTATGCACCAATCTCTACAAAAATGATCTCAGCTTTAATCACCACTGGAATAAAAGAAAAGAAAAATGAAAGTGAGTTTATTTAAATGTCATTTCAATGGAAGAATAAGGAAGTGGTTTGGCTTCTTTCCTTACCCCTGGAAAATTGCATGACACACAATTAGTGCTCAATGAATGCTATTCCTGATGACGAAGGAAGTGTGAGGACAATCATCTTAGTGTTCTCAGGACAGACAGCCTCACTGAAGCACTCTTGTCCACAAGCACTGGTTGGAATCACAGTCATTTATTTAGCAACTATTTATGCCAGCACTGGGCAGGGTGTTGGAAATGGTCCAGTTAAGGAGACATGGGGCTGCCCTCAAGGTGCTTGGAACAATTAGGGAAACAAGCAAGAAGACAGGCACTGACAATAGAGTGCGGTGAGATTTTTGGTGGAGGGACTCTATTGCCTCCCAGAGCACCTGAAACTCAGAAAAGGCTTTAATTAGGGACTTACGTCTCTAACCTGGGATCTAAGAAATAAGCTTGAGTTAGCCAGGAAGAGGAGAAGGAACGGAGAAGGCAATGGCAACCCACTCTAGTACTCTCGCCTGGAAAATCCCATGGATGGAGGAGCCTGGTAGGCTTCAGTCCATGGGGTCGCTGAGTCAAACATGACTGAGCGACTTCACTTTCACTTTTCACTTTCATGCATTGGAGAAGGAAATGGCAACCCACTCCAGTGTTCTTGCCTAGAGAATCCCAGGGACGGGGGAGCCTGGTGGGTTGCACAGAGTTGGACACGACTGACGTGACTTAGCAGTAGCAGGAGAAGGAAAGGGAGTCCAGGAACTGCACAAAGGCTAGGAGTTGAGAAAGGGTATCCAGGATACTGGAAACAGTTCAGTATGATGGGGTGGGGGTAGGGACGATGAGGCAAGAGACCAGGGAGGCTCACCAAGAGCACAAGATGAAGGTCCTTGAAGGGCATGCAGGGAAATCTGGACTTTGTCCTAACATCGTCAGGATAATGAGGCATCATCAAAATGGTGTAAAGTAGGGAGAGCAGGTTGTACATGCCCTGATGCGAATGCACAGAAAGAGCTCCAGCTGCAATATGAAGGATGGAAGGAAGAGGACAAAAATGGAGTCAGGGAGACTAGTTGGGAGTTTGCTGCATTAACCAGGTGAGAGATATAGTAACTCAAATGAACACAGAGGCATTGGGGATAGATAGAAATAAATGGATTTTAAATATTTAAGACGTAAAATGAATGGGTCTTGGTGATTGACTGGATCTGGGGTATGTGGAGGGAGGAGCTGAGGATGACATCAGGATTCTGACTAGGACAACTCAAAGATGATGTCGCTATTTACTAAGAAAGGGAGCACAGGGTGGGGTGGGGAGGGGTGGGGCATTGGGGACAGGCTCAAGGGTGGAGATGATGAGCTCAGTTTAGGAAGTTCCCAATCTAATATCCATGTGGAGATGACAGCACATTACTGAATTTTCTGTGTCTTCTATGATGAACAGAAATAGAACCCACAAAGGATTCTAAGAAATTATAGTGGAAAAGATGAATATCACTAAACCAAGGGAAGACAGTTTCAAGGAGATAGTGGTCACTAGTGTCGGATGATGCTTAAAGCTCAAATCAGATAACGTCAGGGAAAAAAAACCTTAAAGTTTATCAACAGTGTTATTACTTGTCTGGGTAGGAGAAGCAGCAGAGGATGTTGGAACAGAGGCTAGATTTCAAGAATTTCAGAGTGAAGGATAAGCAAGTGGTGATGGTGAGTATAGACACGTGTTTTAATACACTTGACTGCAGCCAGAGAGAAGCAATAAGGAAGTAAACTTCCCCAGTGGTAAAGAACCCGCCTGCCAAGGTAGGAGATACAGGTTTGATCCCTGGGTCAGGAAGATCCCCTGAAGAAGGAAACGTCAACCCACTCCAATATCCTTGCCTGGGAAACGCCATGGACAAAGGAGCCTGGCAGGCTATAGTCCATGGGGTCTCAAAGGAGTCGGACACAACTTAGCGATTAAATGACAAGAAAGTAGGTGAATGTTTTAAAATATAGGTTTTATTATTATTCTAGTAATGTGAGATCAGGAGGGCTCCAGACCTCACAGGGTCTTACAGGGAAGCCCCAGGAGGCAGAAAAAGAGGGAAAACATAGACAGGAGATTTGATTATGGTTTTTACAGGAAAGAAAAGCAACACAGGGTAAGAAGGTTTAGGATTGGTTAGTTTAAAAAATTTTAGTAGGCTCTCATAGAGGCTGTTTCCAGTCCTCTGGTATCTGGCCCTGGGGTGATTAAGGCAGGAGGATAATGGGCCAAATGTAAGGACCCTGTGAAAACCAATAAAGGAGGTGGTTGGGGTATGGGCTCTGGAACTGGTTTCTTTGCATAGAAAAAGTACACTCTCAGGTGAGTAGTGTTACATCTCTAGGAATTCGTTATCCCTGTGGGGGTGAGGGAGGGGCAAGTAAAGCCTTCCCTGGTCAGCAAGGCTTCAAATGCCAGAGTATCAAAAATATAGAAGTATCTGGCATGATGTAATATACCACTGAATGACCTCTCTGCTAACACCCTTTATGTTTCAATAAATTTATCTAGATCTCAAAAAAAAAAAAAAAAAGAATATAGAATTGTGAAAATATCATTAATACATTGGAAAGGAATGTAGAAGCTGCGGAAGATATTATTTTTAGGCTAGAAGAAATAACTTTAAACAACTTGGGCTTGTTTAAATACTGATGAAAGGAATCAGTAGCAAGTGAGGCAGCAGGAGAGAGGAGGGATCTGCAGTGGAACAAAGTCTATCAGACTGCAAGAGAAATATAGAACCTTACAGTGACCTTGGCGAGGAGCAATCACTTCAACTATGATGGAAGGAAAGGAGGCAGATAAGTATCCTTGCAGATGTGTGGCAAGATTTTTGAGGGAGTTATTCTCTAGTGGCTTTTATTTTCTCTTACAAAGTAAAAGAAAGATTGCCCAATAGATTATACGTTGGGCTTCCCTAGTGACTCAGTGGTAAAGAATCTGTCTGCCAATGCAGGAGAGCTGGATTTCCGGGGTCCAGAAGATCCCCTGGAAAAGGAAACGGCAACCCACTCCAGTATTCTTGCCTGGGAAATCACATGGACAGAGGAGCCTGGCGGGCTACAGGCTGTAGCCTGCCAGGCTCCTCTGTCCATAGGATTGAAAAAGAGTTGGACGTGACTTAGCGATTTGGGGCTTCCCTTGTGGCTCAGCTGGTAAAGAGTCTGCCTACAATTCGGGATACCTGGGTTCAATCCCTGGGTTGGGAAGATCCCCTGGAGAAGGGAAAGGCTACCCACTCCAGTATTCTGGCGTGGATAATTCCATGGATCTATGCAGTCCATCAGAGAAGGCAATGGCAGCCCACTGCAGTACTCTTGCCTGGAAAATCCCATGGGCGGAGGAGTCTGGTAGGCTGCAGTCCATGGGGTCGCTAAGAGTCGGACACAACTGAGCGACTTCACTTTCACTTTTCACTTTCATGCACTGGAGAAGGAAATGGCAACCCACTCCAGTGTTCTTGCCTGGAGAATCCCAGGGACCCGGGAGCCTAGTGGGCTGCTGTCTAGGGGGTCGCACAGAGTCGGACACGACTGAAGCAACTTAGCAGCAGCAGCAGCAGCATGCAGTCCATGGGGTCACATAGAGTTGGACACTACTGAGCAACTTTCACTTAGTGACTAAACAATAACTTTGTGTGTGTGTGTGTATTGGGAGACAGAAAGATGCCAACTTTACAGTCAAAATTTTTCTCTGATAATGATTTCACTTATAACTAGAAAAGAAGACAAAACAACACTTGTCATTAAGTGCTTCTCTTTCCTTCCTTTAACAGGTAGGTCTTATGTCCTAGCCACAGCTGTAGGCCCAGGAGATGCCTTCCAAGCTCCAGGGAGCAGCGTGGGGCCCAGCACAGCTCCTGATGACTCCCGGGCACTAGCTCAGATCATAGGAATGATTGCTGTGTGCCCAGTGAGCCTTCAGTCACTGGAACACTGGGCAAGGACAGAGAAGGGAGGGTTTTCTAAAGCCCAAGAAGCTCTGGTGGCCCAGGAAAGAATTACTGAAGAAGTAGGGGGCTGACCTCAGAGAAGCAGAGGCTAAAGAGCAGGAAGAAAGAATCTAAAGACAGAAGTCCAGAAAGGGCCAGTGCAATTCACATAGACAACCAAGTCAACTTCCTGAAACTCACACTGCAGATTATCCAGAACTTAAAGACACTAACTCCAACCACTCTCTCCCTCCCTCTCCCACCAACACCCTTTTTGTTGTTTTGCAAAATCTTTAGACTGTTTTCTGTATTCATTGCCTTCAATTAAAGTATTAATCTGCTTTAAAGCTCAAGTGATGATTTCCAGTTACTTAGTCAGCTTCCTAATGTACTTCCAGAAAGCCGAAGCTGTTTGAAACTCCGAGGCCCCACTTCCCACCGTGGCTTCACACAGGAAAGGGAATTTCTGCCCCACATGGCTGACACCAGAAAGTGGTAGGGCCCTCTGCATGCCCATGTGATCCAGATCCATCCCTGATTGTGCGTTAGGAAGGCCCTCACATAAAAGCGATTTTCAAGGTTCCAGCTTTCCTTGCTGTTCTCAGCAATCTGCTTTCCAAATCAACCATGTAGCAAAGTGAAGGCCAAGTGACCTGCCAAAAAGCCCAGCCTCCCACTGGATCTTGAGGAGGGAACACAGAAGTTTCTACCGCTCCTGCCCTCTCTCCCTACTCTGGGGATCAAGTTGCTATTGTGCCACAAAGACGGGAGTCCTTGAGGGGTCACCTGATCTCTCACCAGCACCCTCCCCCAGCTCTCCCTAAGCTGTTGCAAAAGAGACAGGCTCAGATCCGCCTTCATGAAACCTCTAGAGAAAAGATTTCATAAACTTCTGCAGTGACTATTTCAAAACCAAATAATGTTCTGATTTTGCCAGAGAGTGGAATGTGTCTGTGTGTAGGAGGGCAGGGAAGGGAGCACCACAGCAAAAGGGAAAACAGGAAACAGAGTTAGGAAAAGGAAAAGCCAGGAAATGAAAAGTTTTAACTATAATCTCCCAGTTGAGAATTTTGTGTAAAAGCATAGCTCTTTGCAACCCCATGGACCGTAGCCCACCAGGCTCCTCTGTCAATGGAATTTTCCAGGCAAGAATACTGGAGTGGGTTGCTATTTCCCTCTCCAGGGGAATCTTCCTGACCCAGGGGTCGAACTCAGATCTCTTGCATCTCTGGCATTGGCAGGCGGGTTCTTTACCAGCTGAGCTCCCAGGGAAGCCTGTGAAATTATAAAGTCCTCTTGTTTCTCCTCTTTGGTATCAGGCAGTTTACCACGTTCAGGAAGAATAAAACAGGACCTACTCCACCACTAGATATGAGTTGTTGGAGAGTTTTTTCCTGGTTAAAAAAATAAACAACTAGAAATTCCATGGAGCCAAAGTAAACAGATATTCATATCAGGCCGACTGGAACTGTCCCTCCAGGAGTTCCAGCCCACACCCTCTGCTGCCATGACTGTCCTCCTCCACTTCTCTCTTCCCCTAAAGAGGGATCAACACTTTCAGGAATCCTCTGTATGCCTGAATTTTCATGTTCTCTGACTGCCTGTGGCCTAGGACTTCCAATTTAAACTCACAGCTATTCCCAGCCTCCCCACCAACTTCATTCTTTCTCCCCACTCCAAGCTGCCCACCACCTCCCCCCTCCACCCATCCCTCTGAAATGGAAAGTAGATCCTGCTCTTCCCGGGTGATTTGCTGGAGCATCTCAGCCAAGACAATTGTCTATTGACTTTACAGCAGAGACTAAATCCCATCATGTTTCTCCATCAAATCAGTGGAAATCTCTTTGTTGCCAGCAGGAGTCAGTGGGAATGATTTTCTGCCTGGAGACAGACTATCTGGGGCAAGAGAGTGGTGGTGGCTACTAGACCTGACATCACTTAGAAAACAGGCTCTTCTCCTGGGATGAATTTAAGAGGTTTAATGACTTCGTGGAAAAGGAAATGGCAACCCATTCCAGTTTTCTTGCCTGGGAAACCCCATGGATAGAGGAGCCTGGAGGGCTACAGTTCATGGGGTCATAAGAGTTGGACATGACTTACTGACTAAACAGCATTGACTTCATGAAAGTTGAAGGAGAGCTTGTTGTTCAGTCACTCAGTCGTGTCTGACTCTTTGATACCCCCATGAACTGCAGCACACCAGGCTTCCCTGTCCTTCACTATATCCTGGAGTTTGCTCAAATTCATGTCTCATTACCATGACACAGTCATGCCATCTAACCATCTCATCCTCTGCTGCCCTCTTCTCCTTTTGCCTTAAATCTTTCCCAGCATCAGGGTCTTTTCCAATAATTTGGCTCTTCCCATTAGATGGCCAAAGTATTGGAGCTTCAGCATCAGTCCTTCCAATGAATATTCAGGGTTGATTTCCTTTAGGATTGACTGGTTTGATTTCCCTTGCAGTCCAAGGGACTCTCAAGAGTTTTCTCCAGCACCACAATTTGAAAGCATCAGTTCTTCAATGTTCAGCTTTCTTTATAATCGAACTCTCACATCTGTACATGACTATTGGAAAAGTCATAGCTTTGACTATATGGATCTTTGTCAGCAATGTCATCTCTCTGCTTTTTAATATGCTGTCTAGGTTTGTCATAATTTTTCTTCCAACGAGCAAGTGTCTTTTAATTTCATGGCTGCAGTCACCATCTGCAGTGATTTTGGAGCCAAAGAAAATAATATCTGTCACTCCTTCCACTATTTCCCCTTCTATTTGCCATAAAATGATGGGATCAGATGCCATGATCTTAGTTGTTTGACTGTTGAGTTTTAAGCCAGGTTTTTCACTCTCCTCTTTCACCCTCATCAAAGGACTCTTTAGTTCCTCTTCACTTTCTGCCATTAGAGATCATCTGCATATCTTAGGTTGTTGATATTTCTCCTGGCAATCTTGACTCCAGCTTGTGATTCATTCGGCCTGGCATTTTGCATGATCTATATAGAAGTTAAATAAATAGGATGACAATATACAGCCTTGTCATACTCCCTTCCCAATTTTGAAGCAGTCAGTTGAAGCCCCTTCATGGATCATAGCCTTGTTATGGTGAAGGAGCTTGAGTAACTCAATAAAGCTATGAGCCATGCCACTCAGGGCAACCCAAGATGGATGGGTCATAGCAGAGAGTTCTGACAGAATGTGGTCCACTGGAGGACAGAATGGCAAACCACTCCAGTATTCTTGTCTGGAGAACCCCATGAATAGCATAAAAAGAGAGACTTTAACTTCATTCAAAATGGTGGCTGCTGGTTGCTGCTACTGATAATGAAAAGATTCATTCATGGGGACTCAAGATTCCTAGGTTCAAAGACTTTCTCCCCAGCATGTTTTATGGGTGCCAGGGTCTCGTGTGGTTGTTGCTGGCAGTGATGGGAGAGCTGTGCAGACCCCTGCTTGGTTGGAAGGCTCACACTAGTTGACAGCAAGGACAGGAAAGGGACATCCAAGCAGAAGGCATGAGAGCACAGGGTAAGTCTCCAGTCTTGATGCCTCAAAGATTTGTGCTGAGATGATGAGAACAAAGAAGAGGATAGAGTGGGAGGCCCCTGACAAGGAGGAGACTCCTGCAGCGGTGCCTATGGTTCTTCCTTAGGTCAGTTCACCTTGGAAGTCTGGCAAAGTTAAACAACACCAAGAAAGTAGGACTTTTGATAGAATTGGCTGGATTTGTTCAACAAGTCCATAAACATGGGAAAGAGGGGAAGGGACTGTTGAAAGTTAAAAGAGATTTAGGAACATAATAGCTGAATGTCTCTAACTGGTTGGTCAAGGACCTACCAAGGTATACCTGAAGTGGATTCTAAGAAATCTTCTGGGGACAATGGTGACATTTGGGAACTATTTTTAGGTATGTTAATATGAATATGTGTGAAAATGGTATTATGGTTCTGTCAGAAAATGTCATTATTTTCAGAGATGTATGAGTATTTAGGGGTAAAATGTTATTAAATCTGAAATTCACTTTGAAATAGTTGAGCAAAAAAGAACAAGTGAAGTAAATATGGCAAGGTGTAAGCAATTAGTAAAACGGTACATCTAGATAAATGAGTATTCACTGTGTACTGTTCTATTTTTCTGTTTATATGAAAATGTATGAAAGTGTAAAAATGTGACAGCTGAGGAAAATAAGAAGAGAAAAACTCCCCAGGCAGGTTAATTATCCCCCAAAACACTACTTGCAGGAACTGTGGGGAAGGATGAATAAAACCCAGTTGTTGAGGTAACAGCTCAGGGTGAAAGGCAGACAAGTAGACAGACCAGGTCCCACACAGATCAATGTATCAGGCAGGTGCCGTGTGAGTGAGAGAGGAGTATGGTCTCAGGTGGGTGGGAATTGGGAATCGGCATTTGAGGGGGTGGCGGCCTCCTAAAGGAAGTTACGCTTGGGCTGAGGCTTGATAAATGGAAGGCTGACTGGGCAGTCCTATAACTGGCCCACCTCGCTTATCAAGAAAGCACATTCAGATTTGGGGGACAAGAGTTGTGAGACTGGGCGGAAAGTGAGGTATGGGGAAGGAAATTGTCAGAGGATATGGCTTTTTAAGCCCATTCATGGTAATATGCCCCTGAGAAGGGGAATGAAAGTTTAACTGAGGGTCTCTGGATAGTGCATCAAGAAAACCATTTTTCAACAAAGTTAGAAATGGGTCACAACAAGGCAAAACAGCTTTAAAGAGACACGGAGACTGTTAGGCAGCTCCAAACATCGAGGCAAGGGCTGGTAGCCTTCCCCTGCAAGTTTTCCTCAACCATTCTGCTGCTGCTGCTAAGCCACTTCAGTCGTGTCCGACTCTGTGCGACCCCATAGATGGCAGCCCACCAGGCTCCGCCGTCCCTGGGATTCTCCAGGCAAGAACACTGGAGTGGGTTGCCATTTCCTTCTCCAATGCATTAAAGTGAAAAGTGAAAGTGAAGTCACTCAGTCGTGTCTGACTAGTGACCCCATGGACTGTAGCCTACCAGGCTCCTCCGTCCATGGGATTTTCCAGGCAAAAGTACTGGAGTGGGTTGCCATTGCCTTCTCCACAACTGTGCTGGTGTCCTGCTTTTCTGACTAGAGACCCTGTGCTCAAAGTCTAGAAGTCTGTTCTGCTTTCAGAGGGCTCCAGAGTAGACCTCTACCCCTGCCTGGGGTTCCAGGATACAAATATTCACAAATAACACTTAATCTTCCTTAAATTTAACTATCTACTCGTGGTTACACTGATCTAACAAAAGGCAGACAAGAGCAGTTAGTAACTGGGCACACCCCAAAATCAGCAAGTTAAATATGTCCCTGCAGGTCTGAGCAGTAGTTCCCACAGCCCTGCAAAGTGGCCCAAAGTGCAGCTGATGATCCAGCTACCAAAGGAACTGAAGGGTCTGGAGAGCAGCTAATGTGCTTGGTTAAAGGAAAGAGACCATCAAGTATTCAGAAAACTTTGTTCTAGTAAATTTAGGGCTGCTGGAATATCATTACAGAGTGAGAGGTTTGGGAGGAAATTTGGAGAACTTCTAACCCAATATTCCACCCAGCAGGGGTTCCTTTTACTTGGAAGTTTATGCTAAGTTGACTTATCAGAGGGTGTTGTCTGTTTCTTAAGCAAAGGCCTCACCCATGATGAGGGTTAATTTGCAAGTTGAGACAATGTCACTGGAAAGAGAAAAGGCAAACTAATACAAAACAAAAACAACCTCATTTCACACAGAGATCTTTTTTCACTGTGGAAAGTAGTTTTCAAATTTATTTGCCCAATATTGGAGCAAGTAAACGAAAAGGATCTGAAGTTTTTCTGGCTAGGGACCATCTTTGTCCTTAGATACAAAGTACAGTATTGTAGCATCTTAAACTGCAGCTGGGTTCCAAAAGTAGAAACTCTTTAGTTTTCTTAAAAGAAGGATATATAGTTGGATTATCTTCTAGCGTTTGAACTCAGTTCAGTGTCCTCAGTTAAACACCAGATAAACTTGTATTTAAAGGCTGTGTTGTATAAATATTTAAAAACACACAAAAAATAAACAAAACCAGCACAGCACAGTAGAAGCAATAGAACCACATTCAGAGGGAAGGTAACATGCACCACACTCTGAGAAGCCCTTGGAATGGAGACCCATCCAGCAGAGGAGGCTGCAGGGTCCTGCTGCTCGCCCACAGATAGAATCACTGCACTCTCTAAACTGACTTTTTTCATCTCACTTTCTCTGGTGTTCATTGATTTCATTTTTCAAAAGTTAAATATGCTGATGACACAATTCTAGACAGAAGTTTAAAGAGCTCATTTTCATTAGTCCATTTTCTATTTTGTAAGATCTCATTAGGATTTCTACAACTACTCACAAGAAGCTAAGATATTTTTTAATAATAAAACACCAATTGTGTATTGTGCGCTTACCGTTCACCAGGCACTTGCTAAGCATAATTGACTGAGCATTAAAAATAGAGTTTTTGCTCTCCAGGGGTGGACAGCAAAGTTGAAAGAGAAGATTCTAGAATGCTAAGTTGCAGAGAATAATACAGGATGATTTGCTAGCTGATACCATGTTGGTTTGTGAGGAGAAGTGTTGGGGTTTTCTGAGAGGAGTGAAACACAGCAGGTCGGGGAGAGCTTTGTGAGGGTGAGCGAGTCTGAGCTGGGAGGCAAGGGCCTCAACCAGACCGGTTACTCTGGTAACCAGTAACCAGTGGGTTACTCTGGCCTCTGCCGCTTCTGAGCTGTGTGACTTTCTAAGCCTCAGTTTCACTTCTGTTAAGTGAGGATAATAATAACACATGCCTCACAGGGCTCAGTGAGGATTAAATAAGATTGTGTGTGTTTGTGTAAGGGCCTGGTAAACAGAAAGCACTCAGTAAATGCCAGTAGTAGAAGTAGTATGACCAGGGTCCTGAAGGATTAGTAGGATTTAGACAAGAGGGTAAAGGAGAGAGACAGTAGAGTCCAGGCTTGGAGGCCATCTGGAGTGAAGATAGCAGGAAGGAAGTACTGTAGTGAGGAAACTGCTGTGAATTCTGATCCTGCTTCTCCTACTTGTGGTGTGGGGCAAGTTCGCACTGTGCTTCAGTTTCCTCATCTATTAATAAAAATGATAATAATAGTTACTACATAGGGTTGTGGTGAGGATAAAATGAAATAATATATCTTAAATGCTCGGCACAATAACTTGGAAGGCAAACAGAAGAGACTGGTGAGCCTGCTGGATTCTGGGGGAAAGATTAGGGAACAAGAAAGCAGAATTACTTTTGGTACTTCTCACTCTATGTTCTTCAATTTCTTGTACATTTTTTAGTGGGTGGAGATGACCAATTTAAAAAAACAATGTAATCTCAAAAAGCATATACAGGGATTTCCCTGGCAGTCCAGTGGTTAAGATTCTATGCTTCCGTCGTAGGGGGTACAGATTCAATACCTGGTCAGGGAAGTAGGATCCCACATGATGTGATAAAAATAAAAAACCTGATTTTTAAAAAAAGCATATGCAAAAATAAATCAGTACAGAGGCTGGTACATAGTAAATACAAAAAAAAAAAAAAAAAGGGGGAATCAATGTTATTATTGCTATAATAATTGTTATTATTGCTACATGTATTCCACATGGAATAAGACCATGTTCTTGCTCATCCTGCTAAAAAGAAAAAGTGCAGAATAATTTCAAGATATATTCTAAATCTACAATATTTTGAAAAATAAGATTTACAAAACAAATGTCAAAATCATGATTAGACTTCTAAAGGAAAACAACTGTTTTCAAGTACTTAAAGTATTTTGGCTTACATTTAGATAAGAACAATTAATTGCCCTCATCACAACTTTGTGATTACCAGGAGAAATATCAATAACCTCAGATATACAGATGACACCACCCTTATGGCAGAAAGCAAAGAACTACAGAGCTTCTTGATGAAAGTGAAAGAGGAGAGTGAAAAAGTTTGGCTTAAAACTCAACATTCAGAAAACTAAGATCATGGCATCTGGTTCCATCACTTCATGGCAAATAGATGGGGAAACAATGGAAACAATGAGAGACTTTATTTTGGGGGGCTCCAAAATCACTGCAAGTGGTGACTGTAGCCATGAAATTAAAAGATGCTTGCTCCTTAGAAGAAAAGCTATGACCAACCTAGACAGCCTATTAAAAAGCAGAGACATTACTTTACCAACAAAAGTCTGCCTAGTCAAAGCTATGGTTTTTCCAATAGTCATGTATGGATATGAGAAATGGACTATAAAGAAAGCTGAGCACCAAAGAATTGATGCTTTTGAACTGTGGTATTGGAGAAGACTCTTGAGAGTCCCTTGGACTGCAAGGAGATCCAATGAGTCAATCCTAAAGGAACTCAGTCCTGAATATTCATTGGAAGGACTGATGCTGAAGCTGAAACTCCAATACTTTGGCCACCTGATGCAAAGAACCAAATCACTGGAAAAGACCCTGATGCTGGGAAAGATTGAAGGTGGGAGGAGAAGGGGACAACAGAGGACGAGATGGTTAGATGGCATCACCGACACAATGGACATGAGTTTGTGAAGGCTCTGGGAGTTGGTGATGGACAGGGAGGCCAGGCGTGCTGCAGTCCATGGGGTCACAAAGACTCGGACATGACTGAGTGACTAAACTGAACTGATTTTTTTTTTTTTCCCTTTAGGCATTTAAGCCATCCCAGGAGGATTTCTAGTTGTTTTCTCAGTTATTTAATGGTTAAGGAATAGGTCTTAAAATAGTAAATTTATTTTAACTCTAAAAATGAATGTATTCTTTAAGTTTTTATCCAGATCAGACCTCTTCGACACTAGTCTGTGTATATTGAGAGTTCATGTGGTTGTATACTTCAGAACAGTGTGTGTCTCTTCTCCAGACTTTGAGCTTGAATTTCTTTCTGCTTTCTTTCTTTTCTTTTTTTTTTCCTTCATGTACACTGTTTCCCATTTCATTCCTTTTCAGAGTCTCCTATAAAACTCATTGGTCAATCAGTTTGACATATTCCAGTTGGCAGCCCTGTGGCTGCCTAATCAAAGGTGTCAGTTCTAAAAGGGTTCCCCAATTTGTGCAGAGACACATGGACCAGAAAATTAACTCTCAGCCCAGAGAGCCTCAGGCTTTGCTTTCCAGCCCCAGCTCAGAGCCCTACCTCCCCTGAGTACTCACACTCACCGAGGAGTTGCTCATCCCACACCACTTCCCAGGGACCTGAACTAGATCACTTCCATGAAGCAGCTGCCAGGGGCTCAGTTACCACAAGGATCCACGGCCATATAGGAGGGATCTTCCTGTATTAAACTGACTGCTGCTACTGCTGCTAAGTCGCTTCAGTCGTGTCCAACTCTGTGCGACCCCATAGACGGCAGCCTACCAGGCTCCACCATCCCTGGGATTCTACAGGCACTGCTGACTTCTAAAAAATATCTGACCACATTTAATTTTTGTGTTAATCATCAGAGGGCCTTGCTTTCCTTCAGATAAACTCAACCTATGACTTTACTACAGGAAATCTATTGTGTGGCAAATATGCTAACACTGCTTAAATCCCAGAGTAAAATTATAAGAAGTGAGAGGAAAGTCAGCGAAACTGGCATCATTTTAAAAATAGTTCTAGTTTTTCTCCAAGTCATAAGCAATAGTTTTCTAGAAGTAGATTTTACTTTTCACTTTTCAGATTGGAGACTTTTTCCATCTGGTTTTCCACATTCAAATTGATTTGTTACAAAACTGAAGTCAACATTCTCACAGCTTGTCAGTGGCAACTTACAGCTTTTCATCCAAGAAACAAAAGTAAAATTGATTAGAAGAGAGGACAAGATGTACACAAAACACATTCAGAGATATAAGACTTTCCCAGCTTCCTGCTGTTTGCCTCACAGAGCAGAACCAATCTCACATTCCTCCTCTTTGGCCCCAAAAACTTCTCTGGAAATTCTCTCACATGACAGCCAAAGAGCCATATTTAGAGCTATGAGTGAGGGCAAAGGATCACTTAAAAAAGAATGAGTCTGGGAGCTATTATTTTTTCCAGATGGATATGAAGTCATTTTCAAAAAAATAAAGGCATTGATTTCTTTGGGGTCTTGTCAATAACAGTTCAACGTTTGCATTATCAGAGGAAGGAAGAAGCTTCATCTTCTAGGAAAAGATGATGGATTTAGTGATGGGAACCAAAAACAGGATTTTCTCTCAAGCCATAAATTAATGTCGGTTAAGCTTTACTTGCAAAGGTCCCTGCGAGTGCTGGGGGTTACTTGACGGTGAAAAGGGAGGAACCATTTCTATGTAAGCATTTCTGGTAAACTGCCTACTTTCAGAAAGAACGTACTGAAATCTCCACAGCTCTAGTCATTTGTTGTGATTTATTTTCTCTTTCTCTTTATTTATTTTCATGCCCATTTTTTCATAATTTTATGTTCTTTACCTTAATAAGAGTGCCCAAAGTTGTATAAGCTTCAGTATCCACAGAATCTGACTCCACTGTTGCAAAAGAATAGATAATATTTAATTTATTGCCTAGTGTCAGTTTGCAGTAATTTTAATTAGTGGTTTATTTTTAAAACAATTATAGGATAATTGTTAATTTTTAAAACAATTATAGGATACCTTTTCCCTCATTCGGCCAATGCATGGAATGTGAATTTGAGAAGTGTGTGTGTGTGTGTGTATAAGAGTGTGTGTGTGCTCATGTTGCATACCATAGATTGGAGAAAGAACAATGATATTAGGCCTCTGAAGGCAGGACTTTCTCCTTCTTCTAGAAAAATGGACTATTAGTGTTTTTTCCTCACTGAGACAATGAAATTTCCTATACTGGCAGTATTTGGTGGCTTTTCACACTTGTGAACATGTACTGATATTTCAAAGAGCCCACCACTACCACCACCCATCTTTCCCCTGAGTACAACTTGCTAGCCTAAAAGATTCTGTCGTTGTATCTCCTAAAAAATATGGGCTTCCCAAGTGGCACTGGTGGTAAAGAACCCACCTGCCCATGCAGGAGCTATAACAGACGTGAGTTTGATCCTGGGTCCAGAAGATCCCCTGAAATGGCAATCCAGTCCAGTATTTTTCCATGGAGAATCCATGTCAGCACTTCACATCGTCCTATCCAGGAGACTTGCCAAAGAATTTGTCTGGTCTTAGTACCAAGAATGATTTACTTACTTTGGGCCACTGGCTTTTTTTAATCTTATCAACTATGCAAACTGTATAACCAGTCACATCTCCCACTTTGAGTTGGTTGCTGGTCAGCCTGAAGTTAAATCTGCACCCAGGTCATGACTAATAATTATGGTGTGCATTTTTAGTCACATTCCTGGCTCTGTTTTGTGTTGTCCTTCTTCTTTTATTTCTAATTATTATTCATGCTGTACTGTTCAGTTTATATATCCTTTCTCAAAAGAGTAGCAAAATGAATTAATAAAACATTATTTCCAAAATATTCTGTTAATAGTTTTATCATAGCCATAAGGATTTGTAGTAAAAATTCTCTACTTATCACATCAAAAACTAAAAGGATTTTGAAGGAGGAATACGTAGCTGTGAAGCAGCCTTCTTGATGCTTCCCACTTACTCTCTCCACACTCACACTTCTGCTTGCTCACCAAGAGTGTCAAGTGTGCCTCTTCCACTGTCCCAGCAGTCTGTCACTTAACCTCAGGGAACAGTAACGGTGACACCTGTTTCTATCCCATCTGTGCCTCTTAGAATTTATTCCACCCTCGATCTCTCCCCACTCCAATTCCTGATACAGAATGCTCTGAGAATGCTTACCAAGATTCAGATTGTGCTCAGGGGATCAATAAAATGCACTCAGGGCAGATGGATACAAACGAAATTTTAGGGAAGGTTCTTAAGAGTCTGAAAAAGAGTGTGAAAGGTGCCCTGACCCTAGGATGGCATTACATATAATTCAGACAGGAAAGAGATCTGATTGGTGGAGGAGGAGGCCCAACCTCACTGGACCTGCCTCAAGACTTCAGTTGTCTTTGTGGAGACACTAGACCTGCTGGAAGCAGCAGGCAAAGATTGATGTACGGAGAGGCCTGATGGTGGGAAAAGCTGCCGATTAGCAGAGACAGGTCTTTAACTCTTCTCAGGACAGACTTCCTCTGGACTAATCTGAATTTAATAGCCCCCATTCAAACTTCTAATCACTCAAAATTTCAGATTCAGGTCAGAGTGAGAACAGAGTCTAACAGGAAGGCACTCACCATTACGCAAAATTTTAGTTCTCATGTCTTTTTGCTCCCATGCTGCTGCTGCTGCTAAGTCATTTCAGTTGTGTCTGACTCTGTGCGACCACACGGACAGCAGCCCATCAGGCTCCTCCATCCCTGGGATTCTCTACGCAAGAATACTGGAGTGGGTTGCCATTTCCTTCTCCTTTTTGCCCCATATGCCCCTCTTGTGTAAGTATTCAGTCCCAAGAGTGTCTGCTGTAGCATCATCCACCTGTCTGACTTCACTCTCCTAGAAGCTCTCTCACTGATATCATTGCTCTCTTTTCTCTATTTCAGTCAGAGGTACATTTCTCAGACTTTTTCTCCTATTCCTAAAAAGAGGGGGTAGGTTAGCTCTGGGTAAATTTGAGATTCTGCATGAATATTTTATTTCTACCCACAAATGGAGAGATGACTACTACTGAGTTATGTCACCTAGGAAAGGAAAGTCAATGTTCAAAAAACCTCAAGACTAGATGGAAGGAGGCGCTGGATGGCATCTTAGTCAGCGTGGGCTGCTATAGCAGAGTATCAGAAACTGGGTGGCTTATAAACAATATAACTTTGTTTCTCACAGTTCTTGAGGCTGGGAAGTCCAAGATCAAGGTGCCCGCAGATTTGGTGTCTGGTGAAAGCCCACATCCTGGCTCACAGACTCCACCACTGAGGTTACAGACATCCAGACTGCGAGGATGGCAGACACTCTTTGTTGCTTCCCAACATTCATTCCCCCACATTTTTCTTTGCTAACAAAATTCTAGTTTTGTTCAAGTATTAGGTGACCATGTGTCTCAAACACGGGTTCTTCCCCCTTCCAGGGGTGAATCCTGATTCATCTAGGCTGGTTATGGTATTCTGTTTAGGATTATAAGGCAATTGATTATTGATATTGAGCATATTTTCAAGTGCTTATTGGTCATTTTTTATCTTCTCTGGAGAACAGTGTAAGTCTTTTCCCCATTTTTTTGATAGATTGTTTGTTTTTTTGTTTTCGCTTTGTAAGAATTCTTTATATGTCCTGCATATTAATCACTTATCAGACATGTGATTTGCAATTGTTTTCACCAGTTCTGTGGGTTGCCTTTTCACTGACACACACAAGTTTTAATTTTGATGAATCCAGTATATCTAATTTTTTCTGTGTAATAATAGACGCACATACTGTAACTGCATGTAAGTCGGCAATGATCTTAAATTTAAAAGTTCAATCAATCAGATAAAATGTAAAAACCCTTCCTAGGTTGTGAGCCATACAAAAACAAACATCATTTGGCCGCAAAGCCATGGTCTGCCACCTCCTGCTACAGATAGAAAATAGAGCTGCAACTCTTTCCCTGTATTCAAAAACTCTGTCCTGTTCCTCATGTTGCTCCTAACCCATTGTTTCTGGGCTCAAGAACTTAAAATATTACAGCCACATATATTTCTGTGTATAGAACTATGTGTATAAACCTGGTTCTATCTTATGTATTCCCAAAATCAAAGGACGTCAAAAAATAGCTACAATTCCACATTTAATTTTAAGAAGCCAATACTTCAGGGTTTTAAATGCCCCTGTAAAGCTCTGCTCTTCCCATTTATTTCTTCTCTTTGTGGCATCATGGCAGAGGATTTTAGGACGAGCACGTTTGCACACATCCACCCGACCTCCCTCCGCTCCCGGGAACCCTTCCTCTGCATTCTCACACAGACTGCTCTCGACCTCCCACGGGCTCCTGAAGCAGCTTCTTCTATTGCCTAAAAGCTCTAATTGTTAGAAAGTCCTGATATCACCACATTCCAAGGAGAGTTTCCAATCCCTCTTTAAAATTAAGCAGAGTCTGGTTTAAGGAAGATTTTCATAACAATAATGTTCTGGTTCTGAAACAGGGAGATGGCTTTGCACAGTTTTCATTGTGTTCTCTATGTTTACCTTAATGTTTTACATAAATTCTCTTTTTTATGTTGAATATTTTATAATAAACACATTTTTAAAGCAAGCAATTCATCATTCTTCTTTCTATTAGAAATATTGCTATTTCTAAACAGAAATATTTCTATTGTTATCGAAAGGACATCAGTGCAAACTATCTCAGGGGTTTGGAGGGTTAAAGAGAAGATCCCCGAGGCCACAACCCAACCCACTGTGAACTATCTCAGACAAGGCCTGCCTCCCCACACTCCTCCACAGCTCCCTCCAGCCTGTTCTCTGCACTGCAGCTGGACTGATCTTTTCAAAAGGCATGTCTGGTTATGTCATCCTCTTGCTTCAGACATTTTAGTAGTCGCTCATCAATCTCAGGATAAAGATCAAAGACCCACCAAGCTCAACACTGGCTGTCTCCAGCCTCATCTTCTTTCCTCTCCCACCCTCCATGCTCCATATCCTCCGTTCCTACACCTTGTCATGCTCTTGGAGAGGCTGTTTGCTCAGCCTGAATACTCTGTTCCTCCCACATGCACCACGACCGCCAAGGACATAGCGTTTCATTTCTCTTCAGTAAATACCTAGGAGTTTGAGACCATTGTTTGGGCTAAGTGTGTGTTTCACTTTATGAGAAACTGCCAAATTGTTTTCCAAAGGGGCTGCACCATTTGCATTTCCATCAGCAATGTATGAAATTTCCAGTTGCTTTCATTTTTGCTAGCACTTGGCTTCGGTAGTTTTTGGTATAGGCTGTATTTTTAACAAAGTGTAGAATAACATCTGATTATGAGATTTTGCCAAAATGCATAGAAGATGAGTAACTTCTTTGAACTCATTTCAGTGACAGTGCTCTGGTCTAAGTTATCTCCCACTCATCCTCCAGTGTTCATTGTAATAACCTTTAGCCAAGCTGCTATGAAAGCACAGGGGGATTTAACATGCTTAACCACAGAGGTTGTTTTTCAGACTGAATTGATAAATGCACTGCAACTTCAAAGTCTTACTTAAACATCTCAACAAACTTAGAGTTACCCTCAACCACGACTTCTCTGCTGGAGTCAAAGTGATGAGTACGAAGGTCACGTGTGTGGAAATGTCACAAAGGGCCTAGTCACAGAGGGTGCAAAGACTTCCGGGAACGGAAATACTTTTGAAGGTTGGTTAACATATTTTCCAGATCAACTGCTGGTTAAACTCTTTAGAAAACCACCCGTGAATTTTTTTATTCTCCTTAACACAAAATCTACCTGTTGGTAAGCACCAGGAGATGCAGGTACTTTTGACAAATGTAGTTTACAATACAAATATAAGCGTGGCTAATATTACACCAATTAAAAGGCTGATGTGCAAATTGCTAGGAGTATTTTACAGATAATTTGCTTTTTATTTCATCAGAATATTCAAGTGAGAATGTTTGTGACTGAAAGGTAATAGGCGGCTAGCTCTGGAACTAGCCTTTGCTAAGGTAACATATTAATGAGTCATCAGAGGCTATAAATAGAACCCAGCATGAACTTCTGTCCGCAATTACACCACTATTCCCACAAAGGGAGCTGTTACTAATGACAGAACACAGCCTGCTAGCCACTATTATAACCAAGGAGGGGTGCAGACCAGGCAACCACAGCCCTCTGGGAAATGTGCCTTGAGGTACATTTTGCCAAGATGTCATTATGTGCTTTTTTGGTCTCCCTTACAGCCTGTGAAGCAGCTGTGCTGTTTTCCTTAGGGATCATCATTGTGTGTACCAGCCAAGATTTTCCAATTCTCTCTTAGATGATCAATCCCTGACAGTCACTGCCTTACGGCATCTATTTATCTTATCTTTGTCTCTTCCCTATTCCTTCCCAACGTATATTATAATGTATCATATAACACGGTAGCGTGTACATAGGAGGGGTCCATAATTGTTTATTAGATGGATGGATGGATGGATGAAGGGATGGGTGTATAAGCAAGTTAACTATGCTCCTACAAAATACTCTGGAATTTTGACCTTTTATTTAAACAGAGGAATACATTGAGATCAATTTCCTATGTAACATGCATGTAAATGTTTCCCTGACCGAAAAAAATTTCTTCACCAACAGTCCTACTGTGTGTTCTGACTCGTGCCCTGCTCATTTCTTCAGGTGATAATGAGGAGAGAATAACATATCAATCACCCAGAGCAGAGAGAGAGCAAATATGTTCAGATACTACCACTCTCCACACCTTAATTCCAATTTCATACTAGCCTTGAAGGGAGGATAGAATACAGGAAAAATAAGGGTGAGGAGATAGAAGTAGTCAGAAAATGTTCTAGTACATAAAGACCGCTGGGTTAGATAGCCACAGAGCTCTCCACCCTGGGAGTCTGTCTGTAAAGGCATCAAGTTGTAGGGAAGAAGTCCAGAAAAGGGAGATAAAGAAACAGCCGATCCAAACAAATTATCTTCACTGCTGGTTTTTTGGCTGATTATTCCTCACCTCCATGACCAAGTCTGCAGTGTATGCTTCCAGCCCTGAGTCAGACTGAGGAAGCAGGGGAAGGCAGGAAGGCAAGGTATATGTGGTAGCACAACAATTTCCTGTTTTTGCTCATGGTCAGATACAATCTGAACACTGGGGAGTTCAATCACTGAATCTTCTTCACTGGTTCAAGACCAAACTGTAACATCCTTGTGATCCAACCCCTTGGTAAATCTCTGGTGAGAAAGATCTCGGCTACACTGCTCCACTTCAGTACAAGCTAGACCCAGTAAATTTAATCCCTCAGTCATGTCCGACTCTTTTTGACCCCATGGACTGCAGCATGCCAGGCTTTCCTGTCCATCACCAACTCCAAGAGCTTGCTCAAACTCATGTCCATTGAGTCGGTGATGCCATCCAACCATCTCATCCTCTGTCGTCCCCTTCTCCTCCTGCCTTCAATCTTTCCCACCATCAGGGTTTTTTCCAGTGAATCAGTTCTTCACATCAGGTGGCTTAAGTATTGGAGCTTCAGCTTTAGAATCAGTCCTTCCAATGAATATTCAGGACTAATATCCTTTAGGATTGACTGGCTGGGTCTCCTTGCAGTCCAAGGGACTCTCAAGTCTTCTCCAACACCACAGTTCAAAAGCATCAATTCTTCGGCACTCAGCTTTCTTTTTGGTCAAACTCTCACATCCATACATGACTACTGGAAAAACCATAGCTTTGACTAGACGGACCCTTGTCACCAAAGTAATGTCTCTGCTTTTGAATGTGCTGTCTGGGTTGGTCATCCGGGAAGGCAATGGCACCCCACTCCAGTACTCTTGCCTGGAAAATCCCATGGATGGAGGAGCCTGGTAGGCTGCAGTCCATGGGGTAGCTAAGAGTCAGACACAACTGAGTGACTTCACTTTCACTTTTCACTTTCATGAATTGGAGAAGGAAATGGCAACCCACTCCAGTGTTCTTGCCTGGAGAATCCCAGGGACAGGGGAGCCTGGTGAGCTGCCCATGGGGTCACACAGAGTCAGACACGACTGAAGGGACTTAACAGCAGTAGGTTGGTCATAGCTTTTCTTCCAAGGAGCAAGTGTCTTTTAATTTCATGGCTGCAGTAACCATCTGCAGTGATTTTGGAGCCCAAGAAAATAAAATCTGCCACTGTTTCCATTGTCTCCCCCATCTATTTGCCATGAAGTGATGGGACTGGATGCCATGATCTAGTTTTTTGAATGTTGCTCCTGCTGCTAAGTCGCTTCAGATGTGTTTGACTCTGTGCGACCCCATAGACGGCAGCCCACAAGGCTCCCCCGTCCCTGGGATTCTCCAGGCAAGAACACTGGAGTGGGATGCCATTTCCTTCTCCAGTGCATGAAAGTGAAAAGTGAAAGTGAATTTGCTCGAGGCCATACTAATTTCTTGGAGCTATGATTAGATGGGAGCAGAAATCTGATGATCTCAGAATTCTGCGTCCAACCAAACTTGTTGCAAACTTCAAGAGGGCACATAAGCTACAGTCTACCTTCTAACCACCAGAAGTTGTTAAGACTCCTTGAACTTTCTAAAGAAGATTCAGTTTGTTACAGATTCACAAGTTGAAGCCTGGACCCAAAATCCAGTTACATTCTCCTGAGACCAGCCTTTAACAAGTACAAATATCTTAAAAATGAAAGCTATCTACATACAGCCTCCCAAGATCAGAACGTTCAAAAATTAGAATCACTTCAGGATCGTTTTTTTTAGTTTCTTCTAAACTAAAGCAAAAGTCATATAATGTAAAATTAACCATTTTAAGTATACAATTCAATGGCATTTAGTACATTCACTATGCACAAAAAGCATCTATATTTCTTTTAAGACATTTCCTTACCCTAAATGAACATTCCATACCCATTAAGAAGTCACACCTGCTGAGCATTTTAAAAGGACATATTCCATGGCCCCAAACCCAAGGGATTGAAATTCAGCAGACATAGGAATATTTTTCAGAACTTTCCAGGTATCTCACTCCTAGATATTTACCCAAGAGAAATAAAAATGTATGTCCACACAAAGAGCTACATACGAATGGTTATAGCAGCTTTATTCGTAATCATCCAAATTTGGGAATAACCTAAATGTTTCTGAGCTGAGGGTATATAAACAAACTGCGGTATATCTGTATAATAGAATAGGACTCAGCAATTAAGAGGAACAAAATTCTGATAAAAGCAACAACAAGGATGAATCTCCAGTATATTGTACAAAGTAAAGGAATTCCCTTTCTATACTATAATTTCATTTATATGACTTTCTGGAAAATGTAAAAGTGTAGTGATGGAGAACAGATGAGTGTTTTCCAGAGTTTAACAGTGGGGATGGGTTTTGAGTACAAAAAGATAACACGAGGGAATTTGGGGAGGGGTGGTGATGTGATGGTGGTAAAAAGCATTTGTCAAAACCCAGAGAACTTAACACCAAAAAGTGAATTTTACTCTTTAAATTTTAAAATAAATTGGAAAACATTTTAAAGTTTTCTGGATGTGTATGGGGTGCAGCCTGTTTGGGGAACATGTGCATGATAATACTGGACAACCTGGTTATTCTATAACCCAGTCAAGTTATACTTTGGACACCTGGGGCCTGCCAACTTAACTTTCCTATCTCTCTGTTTGTCATCATGGCATCTGGACATTTTCCACAGACAAGTATAAAAGTAAGCTGTCAGGTGAAGCAGATCACAGACGTGGGCTATGCAGTTGTTCTGTTTCAGTGTTTGTCAAACTGAAATCACCACACCAAATGCAGTGACTTTAGAACCTTTCTTAAAAATATGAGTTAGGAGTTTGAGATGGGCATGTACACACTGCTGTATTTAAAATGGATAACCAACAAGGACCTACTGCATGTGGAACTCTGCTCAATGTTATGTGTCAGCCTGGATGGAGGGGAGTCTGGGGGAGAATGGATACAAGTATGTGTATGGCTGAATCCCTGGCTCTTCACCTGAAACTATCACAACATTGTCCAGCAGCTGTACACTAACACAGAACAGAAAGTTCAAAAAAAGAAAAAAGCCCTATCCTGCTGTAGTTAACCATCTACTTAAAATGGATAAGATTCAAGTGGAAGCTCCCAGATAAGAGAAGAGAAATGAGAAGTAGTCAATGCTTAGATTGGAAGATAACGCTAATTTCAAAGGAAAGAAAATAATGCCAAACCCCTCCCTGTACAGTTAGATTTATCTAATGTTTCCATCTCACTAGAGTACGTTTCCAAATCTACAATTCTTTTTTGCTTGCGCTAGCCTCAAACCTTTTCTGTTACCACTGTTGCTCTGCTTCCTCATCACTTTGCAAACGAAGCATTCTGTTCGCGTGCTTCTTTTTTTAGACCTGCTTGTGCCTGGGAGGAAATGGAACTACAAGTGTTTCCTTTCCATTCAAAACTGGAACTTTTTTGTACTGGGGGAGGAAGCTGAGGACTTACAACTTACTCCCAGCAGTTTGAGACAGTACTGTTGTTTATTGTTTAGTTGCTAAAGTCACATCCAGTTCTTCACAACCTTATGGACTGCAGCATGCCAGCCTCCTCTGTCATTCACTGTCTCCCTGGGTTTGCTCAAACTCATGTCCATTAGTTTGGATGGTTGGATGGTTCAAACTCATGCCATCCAACCATCTCATCCTCTGTCGTCCCCTTCTCTTTCAGCCTTCAATCTTTCCCAGCGTCAGGATCTTTTCTAACAAACAAGCTCTTCACATCAAGTGGTGAAAGTATTGGAGCTTCAGCTTTAGCTTCAGTCCTTCCAATGAATATTCAGGGTTGATTTCCTTTAGAGTTGACAAGTTAGAACTCCTTGCAATCCAAGGGACTCTCAAGAGTTTTTTTCCAGCACCACAATATGAAGGCATCAATTCTTTGGCACTCAGCCTTCTTTATGGTCCAACTCTCACATCCATACATGACTGCTAGAACAGCTATAGCTTTGACTATTTAGACCTTTGTCGGCAAAGTGATGTCTCTGCTTTTTAATACTCTGTCTAGATTTGTCACAGCTTTCCTTCCAAGTAGCATGCATTTTTTAATTTCATGTTTGCAGTCATTATCCACAGTGATTTTGGAGCCCAAGAAAATAAAATTTGTCACTGTTTCCACATCATGAAATGATGGAACTGGATGCCATGATCTTAGGTTTTTTGTTTTTTTTTTTAACGTTGTTTTAAGCCAGCTTTTTCACTTTGCTCTTTCACCCTCCTCAAGAGTCTCTTTAGTTCCTTTTCACTTTCTGCCATGAGAGTGAGATCATCTGCATATCTGAGGTTGTTGATATTTCTCCTGACAATCTTGATTCCAGCTTGTGACTCATCCAGCCTGGCATTTCACATGATGTACTCTGCATAGAAAGTCAAATAATCAGGTTGACAACATACAATCTTGTTGTACTCCTTTCCCAATTTGGAACTAGTCCATTGTTCCATGTCCAGTTCTAACTGTTGCTTCTTGACCTGCAAACAGGTTTCTCAGGAGACAGGTAAGGTTGTCCGCTATTCCCATCGCTTTAAGAATTTTCCAGTTTGTTGTGATCCACACAGTCAAAGGCTTTAGCATAGTCAATGAAGCAGGAATAGGTGTTTTTCTGGAATTCCCTTACTTTCTCTATGATCTAACAAATGTTGGCGATTTGATCTCTGGTTCCTCTGCCTTTTGAGACAGCCCTGACTTTTCCCATAAGCCTCGCTAGAAGCCCTTGTGTTATAAAATATATATAAATTTTATCACAACCTCCAGAAAGCAAGTTGGGCAAATTCTCCTGATGCCAGATGGCTCGGCAGACTTTTCTGATGTTACTACTCTATTGCACATCTTTCCCTCTATTACCCCATGCCCCAAGTACATCCAACTAGAAAGTGCATAAAAAGCTCATTATTTCACAGGTCCTCAGGCAAAAGTTCCTTCTCTTCAAAGGAGTCATTTGATCCCTCCCCAAACTGTGAGTAGTGAGTCTTCCTCCACAGCTTCAACCGGAGCACCTAAGTAGGGAGGAGTGTGTGAATGGCAACCCACTCCAACATTCTTGCCTGGGAAATCCCATGGATAGAGGAGACTGGTGGGCTATATAGTCCATGTGTTTGCAAAGAGTCAGACACCACTGAGCAAATAACACTTTCACTTTCAGAGGGAGAAGGTCATCTATTACACATATAATCAGCAAAGATAAGGGAAAGCATAATCCAAGGGCTGGAGACCACTAATACAGTTTTCCTTTCTGCCTCTTTCTTCTGCTTTTCTCTGCAAGAGAAAAAGAGAGGGAACAAAGGATGCAAACCACATTTGTGTACATTGAGATGGACACACACACTCACCAGTCACATTTAAGATTTAGTCTATATATTAGAGCAATGAGATGCAAGGGAACAATGTCCAAAAGGAAGAGGACAACACAAACGTGGTCCCTGGGAGTACTGTTTGAACCAAGAAGAGATTATTTTTATCTTAAGGCATCATATATTTCCAGGCACAAAGCCTCAGATTCCCAAGAATACATTGACGTCATTATGAGAAGCACAGACGTGTCATACCGTACTTTAGAAGGCCTCAAATCCATGTCCTGTAAAGAATTCTCTAATGAAGCATTGTCTGTTCTTTGATAAGACATTTAGATGGACACTGAGAGCCTCAGGAACTTTTGGAGATAAGACAGTGAGAGAGAGTTAAAAATCCTTTTCAGAAAAAAAAAAAGAGCAGGAATGTTGGGTTATTAAAAGAAAGAAATGGATGAAAGGAATCAAGTGAGAGAACAAGTCTACATGAGCCTGAGCACTGCATTAAAAGTCCCTAGTAGTTAGAAGGCCGAGGAATCTCTAAAACTTAGGAGCTATAACATTAAATGTGAAAAAATTTGCATCTCTGTGGTGTAAATCCTCTGACCAAGACAGATTTGGTATTGTACAAAGCCATTTTCTTTTCTTCCTTGGTTCAAAACTAGACTATATTTCCCAGCCATCCTGGCAGTTAGGTGCAGCCACAGCACTAGTTCTAGTCAATGGAATGTGGGCAGGAAGGATGTGGGCCACCTCCAGGCCTGGCTACTATAACTCCCACCTTATCCTCCACACCTTGCCCTGGGTTGCAGAGGATCAGGTGGAGGAAGCGAAAGCCCCAGAAGATGCTGGAGCCACCAGATGAAGGACTGGGTAGATCAGGCCCCTTCCCATAACCACTGGACTATGACTTAGGTAAGGGATCATCCTTTTCCTCTTTCCTTTTGTTGTTAACTTCTTTCAGTTGGGACTGGTTTGCTATAGTGGTTAAGCAGACTCATCCTGACTAAAACTTCTTCATCTCATTTCCTTTCAAAACTTTTTAAAAAGTCTACCATATATACAAATATGGTGGCTCTGTGGTGATCATAAAGGAGACTGGCTGAGTTTCACATCTGAGTTAACATGGCATGGAACAGAAATTGTATTTATAGGAAAGCAATATGTTTCATGATCCAAATCCATCTACAAAAGCAGGCGTGATACAGGATGAGATAGTTGGACAGCATCACCAACTCAGTGGACATGAGTCTGAACAAACTCCAGGAGACAGCGAAGGACAAAGAAGCCTGGTGTGCTGCCATCCATAGGGCTGCAAAGAGTCGGACGTGACTTAGCAATTGAGCAACAACAACAACAAAAGCAGGAGTTCAGGGCAAGCCATGACCATGAGATCATAAACTCTTTCAGTGCTTTACAGAAGTACTGAAATGCACTTTGACTTCTACAGAGCGTGGAATGAGGGAGGTTTTATGAAACTTTATCTAGATCTGAAGGGAATGACATGGATTATGTTGCTATTTTTATTGTGGGTCAAGATGCAATGAGTGAAAACAGTTTTTGACTAACATGTCAAGGGTGGAGATTTTAAAATTCTTAGAACTACAACTTCCAGATGTTCAAGCTGGTTTTAGAAAAGGCAGAGGAACTGGAGATCAAATTGCCAACATCCTCTGGATCACTGAAAAAGCAAGAGAGTTCCAGAAAAACATATATTTCTGCTTTATTGACTACACCAAAGTCTTTGACTGTGTGGATCACAACAAACTGTAGAAAATTCTGAAAGAGATGGGAATACAAAACCACCTGACCTGCCTCTTGAGAAACCTATATGCAGGTCAGGAAGCAACAGTTAGTTCCAAATAGGAAAATACATCAAGGCTGTATATTGTCACCCTGCTTATTTAACTTATATGCAGAGTACATCATGAGAAACACTGGGCTGGAAGAAGCACAAGCTGGAACCATGATTGCCGGGAGAAATATCAATAACCTCAGATATGCAGATGACACCACCCTTATGGCAGAAAGTGAAGAGGAACTAAAAAGCCTCTTGATGAAAGTGAAAGAGGAGAGTGAAAAAGTTGGCTTAAAGCTCAACATTCAGAAAACGAAGATCATGGCATCTGGTCCCATCACTTCATGGGAAATAGATGGAGAAACAGTGGAAACAGTGTCAGACTTTATTTTTTTGGGCTCCAAAATCACTGCAGATGGTGACTGCAGCCATGAAATTAAAAGACGCTTACTCCTTGGAAGGAAAGTTATGACCAACCTAGATAGCATATTGAAAAGCAGAGACATTACTTTGCCAACAAAGGTTCGTCTAGTCAAGGCTATGGTTTTTCCAGTGGTCATGTATGGATGTGAGAGTTGGACTGTGACGAAAGCTGAGTGCCGAAGAATTGATGCTTCTAAACTGTGGCGTTGGAGAAGACTCTTGAGAGTCCCTTGGACTGCAAGGAGATCCAACCAGTCCATCCTAAAGGAGATCAGTCCTAGGTGTTCATTGGAAGGACTGAGTGTTCATTGGAAGGACTGATGCTAAAGCTGAATACTTTGGCCACCTCATGGGAAGAGTTGACTCATTGGAAAAGACCCTGATGCTGGGAGGAATTGGGGGCAGGAGGAGAAGGGATGACAGAGGATGAGATGGCTGGATGCATCACTGACTCGATGGACATGAGTTTGAGTGAACTCTGGGAGTTGGTGATGGACAGGGAGGCCTGGCGTGCTGCGATTCATGGGGTCACAAAGAGTTGGACACGACTGAGCGACTGAACTGATCTGAACTGATAACCACAAAATCCTGAATTAATACTTAAATCCCTTGGATGCTTACAGAAGAATTTTGCTCTGAAAAATCCCTGATAGCTGAATGGAGTCTGTTTTACAGGCAAGGAAAAGAGCAGCCAGCATCTACTTCCCTGGCTCCTCAACATAAATTACATTCTCCTCATTTTTGTCTCTTGTAACACGCTGTTGTTTTCCTTTAGGCATTAATGAGATATTTATTATTGCATTTGTTTTTATTGTGTTTCCTCCATTAGACGCTAAGCTCTAGGAGGACCAGTCTGTGTCCGTTTCATCACTCAGTGTATACATACCGTCCAGCACAGCACCTGGCACACACGTCATGAATATTTGTTGGGATGAAATGAAATCTGTAGGTGTGGGAACTTCAGATAGTCCCTGGTTGTTCTTGGAGAATTCACCTCCTAATTTAGGTTTAACAAATCAAATATCTTTTTAAACTATCTGGTCATTTGCAAATGCATTACTACTTTTATTTAAAGAATAAATGACATCTATCATACATGAATGTGATATGGGTTCTCATACATGAATCTTACAACAGCACAGCTATATAGAGTTATTATTATTTTTATTATTATTATTGATAACATCTGCTTCTTCCTAGAAAACACATGAATCCTTTTTCCATGTGTTATAGCCTAGGCTGAGTTTGAAGCTAAGAGTGTCTCTTTCTCTTCAATCCAGGCAGCAACAATATTAAGTAAATAGCCTTCCTGGCTGAACCTCAGCTGACCTGAGTACTGGAACCATTCTTATCAGAGTTCCAGGAATAATCACTTTTGTTTTTTAAGAACGAGATATTGATAGAACATAGCAGCATCCTTTTTTTCTGATTGCTTTGCACAAGTCTGGCAAATCTTCCTCAAACAGGACAGCTTAGACTCACAATTATGTTCTTTCTCACCATATTTTACCCCTCCCCCAGCCATTGGCATCCAGGAGTCCAAACTTCCACCTTAACACTGTCTTAGCAGATTTTAATCATTTTGTGCAAGTTTATACCGAAGACAGACTTATCTCCTTTCCGTTGTTTGCTTATAAGATTATGGAGACAGATTGAATAAATACCTATTGATCTTTTTTCCTTCATTCTGAGAATGAGTCCTTGGGATAATTATTGTTTCTTAGAATAGTAGAAAAACAATGAAGTCTAAATTCTATATTGAGCTCTCCATTTTACAGATGAAGCAACTAAAACCTAGAGTAACCAAGCTGACTTGCTTGACGTCAGATAGCTAATTAGCAGCATGTCATTTTCCCTCTGACTTTACTGCAATATTATAATACACTTGTATTTCACATGACAGCATCTTCACAAACATAACAGCCTCACTTACATACCAAATGATTACTTTGAGTTCATTATGAAATTGCAAAGTAGTTTACAATACAGCACTGTAAGTGACTACACATCGCCTCCAGAGCAGAACTTTTAGTAATGGTAAATCGCTCAGTTTCTCAAATATGCCGCATGATCTTGTTAAACCTCCATGCTATTATAAATGATTTTACCCCAGTCTAGATTCTCTAGCTTCCCTGGTGGCTCAGATGGTAAAGAATCTGCCGGCAATGCTGGAGACCTGAGTCTGATCCCTGGGTTGGGAAGATCTTCTGGAGGTGGGCATGACAACCCACTCCAGTATTCTTGCCTAAAGAATCCCCAAGGGCAGAGGAGCCTGGAGGGCTACAGTCCATGTGGTCACAAAGAATCAGACACAACTGAATGACTGAGCACAGACTCTCCTTTGCTGCCTGATGAATCCTTTTCATCCATCAACACCCAGTAAAAGGGTCACCTTCTCTTTACAGCCTTTCTTGCCTCCTCAAACACACTCTCCTCTGTATTCCCGTGGCTCTTCGTTCTTAGTTTGTACTCCAAGTACCTGAGTACTTAGAAGCCAGGACCTTGTTTGTATGCCGCACCCTAGCACTGGCTTTTACACTTAATAGATACTTAAATAATATCACTGAAGGAATAAATGAATGAATTAATAAGTAAATTGAATTAAATATTCTCTGCCAGAAATTATTCACTTCTTGGGAGGTACAGCAGAAAAGGAAAATTAAAGATGCTTCTTATACGCTGTCAGTGTGGTTCTTCTAGCTGCTAAATGACATCAAATATCTGTAGCAACTTGCAATGTGCTGACACAGACATTTAGGAAATGTTCTTTTGTTTTTCTTCTCCTATGTCCAGCCTCCAGTATGTATGTGTGATTAACAAAGTGAAATGAAAAGCAGAAGATCAATATTTAAAATTTTGTCAAGTATTGTGAGGGACTTCCCTGATGACTCAGTGGTAAAGAATCTGCCTGCCAATGCAAGAGACACAGGAGACATGGGTTCAATCCCTGAGTCAGGAAGATCCCCTGAAGGAGAAAATGGCAACCCACTTCTGTATTCTTGCCTGGAGAATCCCATGGACAGAGGAGCCTGGTGGGCTACAGTCCACGAGGTCACAAAAGGACCAGACAAAACCGAGGGACTGAGCACCCATTCATGCAAATACTGTGAGGAGGGAAAGGAGCGCCTTTGTCCTTTAAATGACTGGACTGTCTCAGAGTAGGCTGATGTCCAATCACATTTGAAATAATATCTGGGTTTTTAACACAAAGAAGAAGTTGCAGATCTGTGTGGCTGAAATGACTAGGATTTAATTCTGAGGTGACGCTTTAGAAAATGCTCAACACATTATTAGCCCTTCCTCTCAATGAGCAGGGGCTTTACAGAGCCTAACTGTAGGGAAAGATTATAAAATTTTTCTGCTCAGAAGGGAAAAATTGCCATGATCAATTAGTTGTGTCACCTGGGGCACAGATGGGGAAATGGAACATTTTTCCCTGGATCTAGAATCTATTGCCTTAAACGTAAGCAAGCTTCGATTAACTTTCTGAATTCCTGAGGCTCACAGAGAGACAAAAGAGAAGTGAACTTTTGATGTATTGTGTTAATGTTGATGGAGTGACCAAATAGCATTGACTGTAGATAGCTGCACGGGACAATACAGGAGCCACTAGCCACACGTGGCAATTTAAATGTAGATGTCAATTAATTAAAATTAAAAGAAATTTAAAGTACAGTTCCTCATTTTTCCAGCACTCAATAGCCACATGTGCCTATTGGCTACCATACTGGACAGCATAGACCTAAAATATTCTCATCATCTCAGAAAGTTCTATTGGACAGAGCTGGCCTCTAGGACTCCTTAGAAAATTGTGTTAATGCTTAAAGCACATTTTAAGAGCTTCGGAGCCTGGACCTTGTACTACTGCTGCATATTGTCTTTCCTATACTGTAGACAATTTGTCGAACCTAGGTCTAAGAACAGTTAGGCTTCTAGCTAATTTTTATTTTATCATAAAAGTAAACCAGCTTTTCCTCCCATGTGGTTTGCTCCTTGGGCCTTGCTGTATGTGACAGATCCACTCTTTGATTTTCAGCTCATCTCCCTTGGCTACTCTGAGGGCACACTGGCATATCTACTGTATACTTTAGTACACATGCTGTTTGTGCATACGTGCTAAGTTGCTTCAGTCATGTTGGACTCTTTGTGGCCCCATGGACTGTACCCTGCCATGCTCCTCTGTCCATGGGATTCTCTAGGCAAGAATACTGGGATGGGTTGCCATGCCCTTCTCCAGGGGATCTTCCTGACTCAGGGATCAAACCCATGTCTCTTGTGTCTCCTGCATTGGCAGGCAAGTTCTTTACACTGGCACAACTTGGGAAGCCCCTGATATGCTGTTTACTTAGAAGTAATGAGGATACACTTGTCAGATTTAGGAGGAAAAAAGGATCCCTAGATAAACAACAAATACATTTTAGTATAACTATGTCTCATGCAATATTTGTGCTTTATCTGGCAACCCTAATTGAAGATACCACTGGTTCCATACTAAAGGGATCAGTTGTCCTACCATGTGATGTATAGGAAAGCTTAACAGGAACGTGGTAAATTAAAGATGGTCACAAATTCTTTGCCACTTCTCCAGTTGAGAAGATCAGTTTATTCCCCTCCTTTTGAATCCTGGCTAGCCTTAGAGATGTTCTTAACAAATATTAATACAATGTGACAAAAGTGACATTCCATGATTTCTGAGGCTAAGGCACAAAAAGCCTTGCAGCTGTTACCTGGGTCATTCGAACCCTCAAGAAGCCCTGAGAAGGGTAGCATCTGAGAAATGCTACCCTTTCTAAGGGTAAGAAATCTGAGCATCTAAGGGTAAGAAATGCTACCCTAAGAAATCTGAGCATCCTGAGATCACCATGCCGGAGAGGACACATGGAGGTGCCCTGGTTGACCATCCCTGCTGAGCCCAGACTTCTAGTCAACCCTGCTGAGATATCAGACATGTAAGCAAAGCCATCCTGGGCCCTCCAGGCCAGCTCACCCCACAGTTGAATCAGTCAGTTCAGTTCAGTTCAGTCGCTCAGGTGTGTCTGACTCTTTGCGACCCCATGAATCGCAGCACGCCAGGCCTCCCTGTCAATCACCATCTCCCAGAGTTCACTCAAACTCACGTCCATCGAGTCAGTGATGCCATCCAGCTGTCTCACCCTCTGTTGTCCCCTTCTCCTCCTGCCCCCAATCCCTCCCAGCATCAGGGTCTTTTCCAATGGGTCAACTCTTCGCATGAGGTGGCCAAAGTATTGGAATTTCAGCTTTAGCATCATTCCTTCCAAAGAACACTCAGGGCTGATCTCCTTCAGAATGGACTGGTTGGATCTCCTTGCAGTCCAAGGGACTCTCAAGAGTCTTCTCCAACACCACAGTTCAAAAGCATCAATTCTTCAGCGCTCAGCTTTCTTCACAGTCCAACTCTCACATCCATACATGACCACTGGAAAAACCATAGTCTTGACTAGACGGACCTTTGTGACTAAGTTGACACCTCATCCTGCCCAAATTTCTGACACACAATCGTAAACTATTTAAAAAAAAAAAAAAGCTGTTTTCAGGCACTAAATTTGGGGGTTCTTTGTGACACAGCAGTAAATAATCAGAACAGAAGAAAACAAAACTATTTTATTACTTAATATTTTAATAATCAGTGTATAGAATACCAGGAATAGGGTGTTTGCTCACATAATAATCTCATTTAAACTAATACCAAGATCATACATAAGGGTGAAGCAAAAGCAATGTATTCATTAACATCAAAAATATAAGAATGATTACTCTCAAAATTATTATTTAGGTTTTCTGGAATTTTAGGTGCATTTCAATGAGCAATAGTAACACAAAACTCATTTATTCTTTTTGGTATCTGATACCTCTAGTGGCCAAGCCTGACATCCTCTCAGCCCACACTTTCCTCCAGTCACTGCTAGGAAATCTGCTTTTTGCAGGTGTAACCTGGAAGCACCTTCCTTCAGCTTCCCCTCATTTCTCTAACTTTCTGCCCCCGGGGCTTCTCTGACATCCAGGAAGATGCCTGCCAGAACCTGCTTAGCACCCAGGTAGACACCTAGGGCCTGAGAGCTTGGTGATGAGGCTTATGCAGTGTCCCGGGCTCTGTGCTCAGAAGGGCCCCAGGCTTGATTTAAGACTCTTTTATCATTCATTGTCTTGAATTTCTTACTACTTTTTGAACAAGGATCTATAAATTCATTTTGCATTAGACCTCATGAATTTTATACCTGGTCCCACACGTACCCATTGGAATGACAGCCCTTGACCAGAGCCGCAACAGAATCCAGTAGGTAGATACCCACTTCCTCTGTCCCTTGAATGGACAGTTCTGAGACACATTCTATGTGGCTCCACAGCAAAAGCCTGTTTCCACGATCCTCTGTCTGAGTAGCGGCTTGAGGACAAACATTTGTATTGGCTCTCCTGCTTCACTGTTTTTCTTCCCCAACCCCCAATCTTACATGAAATCATTTCCCCCAAATGCACGCAAGCTCTGGTAGCAGACATCATTTTCTAGGAATAACACGGGCCAAAGTAGTGTTTTCCAAGTGCTTTCTATGCCACGGTTCTGGATACCAGGGATTCAGACGTAATCCGATGTAATCAGAACAAACCAAATTCAGGTGGCAAACATATGATTAATTAGTGAACAAATAAACAAGATCATTACAGATTGTGATAAGTGCCTTGACGAACACAAACAAGGTGCTCTAAGAGCAGGAAGTGTGGGGATATTGGTATTGGATATGATCCCTGAGGGGCTTCCTTGGTGGTTCAGATGGTAAAGAATCTGCCTGCAATGAAGGAAACCTGGGTTAGATCCCTGGGTTGGGAAGATCCTCTTGAGAAGGGAATGGCAACCTACTCCAGTATTCTTGCCTGGAGAATTTCATGGACAGAGGAGCCTGGCGGGCTACAGTCCAGGGGGTCACAAATAGTTGGACACGACTGGGTGACTAACAAACACACATGAGGCCTGAATCATAAGAAGGTGAATATATGCCAAGGGTTAGAGTGAAAAACATGTTCCAGGCAGAAGGAGTAGCGAGTCCAAGGGAACCAAGGTGAAAATGCCCTTTGTGCGCTCTAGAGAAAGAGAGAAAGCAGAGTGGCAGGAGCCCAGAGAACAGGAAAAGAGAGTGTTAGATGCTATTAGAGTTAGAAAGGAGAAGGCGATGGCACCCCACTCCAGTACTCTTGCCTGGAGAATCCATGGATGGACGAGCCTGGTGGGCTGCAGTCCGTGGGGTCACTACGAGTCGGACATGACTGAGCAACTTCACTTTCACTTTTCACTTTCACACATTGGAGAAGGAAATGGCAACCCACTCCAGTGTTCTTGCCTGGAGAATCCCAGGGACGGAGGAGCCTGGTGGGCTGCCATCTATGGGGTCGCACAGAGTTGAACACGACTGAAGCGACTTAGCAGCAGCAGCAGCAGCAGCAGAGATAGAAAGGGCTTCCCTTTTAGCTTAGCTGGTAAAGAATTCACCTGTAATGCGGTAGACCTGGGTGGGGACCCTTGGGTTGGGAAGATCCCCTGGAGAAGAAAAGACTACCCATTCCAGTATTCTGGCCTAGAGAATTCCATGGACTGTATAGTCCAAATCACATGGCACCATGTTCAGGAGTTTGCATTTCATTCTAAGCCCCATTGTTAGCCACAGAGTGTATGCATGGGATCCAGCTGCTCACTGCTCAAAAGCCAATAAACAGGCCAGGTTGGTGGAAAACAAAGTTTGCTTTATTTCAGTTGCTGGCAACTATGGGGTAGAAGGGTGGCAGACAACTGTCCAAAGGCCAACGCCCCAACTGACAAGCAGAGGGTAAGGCCTTTTACAGACAAACTGGGGGCGGGGGAGTGCTACATATAGAGACAGCACAGTCATCTCGAAGTCATCTTCAAATTGGTCATTGGTGGTCTGACCAGCATTATCTTGATTGTTTTAGGTACACTCAATCTTCAGTTTTAGGGTCCATTCATTTCCCATTTCTTTGCTGTCAATTCTCAGAACTGTGGCAGCTCACGTCCTAGGAATAGTCCAGTCATCATGGAGTTAACTTCTCCACCTGGGGTTTTGGTATCTACAAGACAGCTCACAGGAATATTCTCTGTAACCCTTGAGAGAGAACTAAAGGTCCTTGACTATGCTTAATGACATTATTATTATTATTATTTCATCTCCTTTGACTGCTTTCCTTTGTTTCAGCATTTCTCACTTCTCTGATTCAACTTATGCTTTGATTAAAATTTTCTGCAGACAAAAAGCAGGCAGAGTACATGGGGACATGATGGGGGGTTGGGGGTGGCAAAGACCATAGTGTCCTGCTCCGTTTCACAATGAGGGCTGGAAAGTTTTTAACAAGGGAGTGCACTTCTGATTTTGGTTTTTAAAATACGTCCCTGAGAGGAGAATGGATTGGAGAGGAACCATTTAGAAAACTAATGGAAGTGTCAATGTGAGTGCTATTGGTGGTTCATAAGAAGCTGGGAGCAGGAAAGATGGGGAGAAGGGAGGAATTGCATCAGGACAGGAGCTTCCCACGTGGTGAGGTGGTTAAGAATCTGCCTGCCAATGCAGGAGATACAAGAGTGTGTCTCTTGTATCTTGATCCATGTGTCAGGAAGGTCCCCTGGAGAAGGGAATGGCTACCTACTCCAATATTCTTGCCTGAAGAATTCCATGGACAGAGGAGCCTGATGGGCTACAATCCATGGGGTTACAATGAGTCAGACATGACTGAGTGACTAACACTTTCACTTTCAGGAGCATAATTGCACTCATCTTATACGCTAGTAAAGTAATGCTCAAAATTCTCCAAGCCAGGCTTCAGCTATACGTGAACCATGAACTTCCAGATGTTCAAGCTGGTTTTAGAAAAGGCAGAGGAACCAGAGATCAAATTGTCAACAAGCCTGGATCATGGAAAAAGCAAAAGAATTCCAGAAAAACATCTATTTCTGTTTTATTGACTATGCCAAAGCCTTTGACTGTCTGAATGACAATAAACTGTGGAGAATTCCGAAATATTGGGAATACCAGACTACCTGACCTGCCTCTTGAGAAACCTATGTTAGGAAGCATAGTTAGAACTGGACATAGAACAACAGACTGGTTCCAAATAGGAAAAGGAGTACGTCAAGGCTGTACACTGTCACTCTGCTTATTTAACTTACATGCAGAGTACATCATGAGAAATGCTGGACTGGAAGAAACACAAGCTGGAATCAAGATTGCCAGGAGAAATATCAATAACCTCAGATATGCAGATGACACCACCCTTATGGCAGAAAGTGAAGAGGAACTAAAGAGCCTCTTGATGAAAGTGAAAGAGGAGAGTGAAAAAGTTGGCTTAAAGCTCAACATTCAGAAAACGAAGATCATGGCATCCAGTCCCATCACTTCATGGGAAATAGATGGGGAAACAGTGGAAACAGTGTCAGACTTTATTGTTTGGGGCTCCAAAATCACTGCAGATGGTGATTGCAGCCATGAAATTAAAAGACGCTTACTCCTTGGAAGGAAAGTTATGACCAACCTAGAGAGCATATTGAAAAGCAGAGACATTACTTTGCCAACAAAGGTTTGTCTAGTCAAGGCTATGGTTTTTCCTGTGGTCATGTATGGATGTGAGAGTTGGACTGTGAAGAAAGCTGAGCACCCAAGAATTGATGCTTCTGAACTGTGGTGTTGGAGAAGACTCTTGAGAGTCCCTTGGACTGCAAGGAGATCCAACCAGTCCATTCTAAAGGAGATCAGTCCTGGGTGTTCACTGGAAGGACTGATGCTGAGGCTGAAACTCCAATACTTTGGCGATCTCATGCGAAGAGTTGACTCATTGGGAAAGACTCTGATGCTGGGAGGAATTGGGGGCAGGAGGAGAAGGGGACGACAGAGGATGAGATGGCTGGATGGCATCACCAACTCGAGGCACATGAGTTTGGGTGAACTCTGGGAGTTGGTGATGGACAGGGAGGCCTGGCGCGCTGCGATTCATGGAATCGAAAAAAGTCGGCCACAACTGAGCAACTGAACTGAACTGAACTGAAGGACTTTCAGAGCTGGTCCAAGGTCCTATCCCTGGGCAAAGATGAACTGGCTCCTAGTAGAACTAGAAGCATGTCAGCAACTTCTTTCCTGGATGCAGAGGCTACAGCCCCTGCCATATCCTCCCCTCAAGGAATAAGAAGAGGGAAAAGCAAGGTTCCAGGCAGAGAAATGGGAAACAAAGGATCAATGACAAGAGTAGGTCAAGCGCCAGCCCTCAGTTCAGTTCAGTCGCTCAGTTGTGTCCAACTCTTTGTGACCTCATGAATTGCAGCATGCCAGGCCTCCCTATCCATCACAATCTCCCAGACTTCACTCAGACTCACGTCCATCGAGTCAGTGATGCCATCCAGCCATCTCATCCTCTGTCGTCCCCTTCTCCTCCTGCCCCCAATCCCTCCCAGCATCAGGGTCTTTTCCAATGAGTCAACTCTTCGCATGAGGTGGCCAAAGTATTGGAGTTTCAGCTTTAGCATCATTCCTTCCAGTGAACACTCAGAGCTGATCTCCTTCAGAATGGACTGGTTGGATCTCCTTGCAGTCCAAGGGACTCTCAAGAGTCTTCTCCAACACCACAGTTCAAAAGCATCAATTCTTCGGTGCTCAGCCTTCTCCACAGTCCACCTCTCACATCCATACATGACCACAGGAAAAACCATAGCCTTGACTAGATGAACCTTTGTTGGCAAAGTAATGTCTCTGCTTTTCAATATGCTCTCTAGGTTGGTCATAACTTTCCTTCCAAGGAGTAAGCGTCTTTTAATTTCATGGCTGCAATCACCATCTGCAGTGATTTTGGAGCCCCAAACAATAAAGTCTGACACTGTTTCCACTGTTTCCCCATCTATTTCCCATGAAGTGATGGGACTGGATGCCATGATCTTCGTTTTCTGAATGTTGAGCTTTAAGCCAACTTTTTCACTCTCCTCTTTCACTTTCATCAAGAGGCTCTTTAGTTCCTCTTCACTTTCTGCCATAAGGGTGGTGTCATCTGCATATCTGAGGTTATTGATATTTCTCCTGGCAATCTTGATTCCAGCTTGTGTTTCTTCCAGTCCAGCGTTTCTCATGATGTACTCTGCATATAAGTTAAATAAGCAGGGTGACAGTATACAGCTTGATGTACTCCTTTTCCTATTTGGAACCAGCCTGTTGTTCCATATCCAGTTCTAACTGTTGCTTCCTGACCAGGACGTAGGTTTCTCAAGAGGCAGGTCAAGTGGTCTGGTATTCCCATCTCTTTCAGAATTTTCCAGTTTATTGTGATCCACACAGTCAAAGGCTTTGGCAGAGCCAATAAAGCAGAAATAGATGTTTTTCTGGAACTCTCTTGCTTTTCCATGATCCAGCAGATGTTGGCAATTTGATCTCTGGTTCCTCTGCCTTTTCCAAAATCAGCTTGAACATCTGGAAGTTCATGGTTCATGTATTGCTGAAGCCTGGCTTGGAGAATTTTGAGCATTACTTTACTAGTGTGTGAGATGAGTGCAATTGTGCGGTAGTTTGAGCATTCTTTGGCATTGCCTTTCTTTGGGATTGGAAGGAAAACTGACCTTTTCCAGTCCTGTGGCCACTGCTGAGTTTTCCAATTTTGCTGGCATATTGAGTGCAGCACTTTCACAGCATCATCTTTCAGGATTTGAAAGAGCTCAACTGGAATTCCATCACCTCCATTAGCTTTGTTCGAAGTGATGCTTTCTAAGGCCCACTTGACTTCACATTCCAGGATGTCTGGCTCTAGGTCAATGATCACATCATCATGATTATCTTGGTCATGAAGATCTTTTTTGTACAGTTCTTCTGTGTATTCTTGCCACCTCTTCTTAATATCTTCTGCTTCTGTTAGGTCCATACCATTTCTGTCCTTTATCAAGCCCATCTTTGCATGAAATATTCTCTTGGTATCTCTAATCTTCTTGAAGAGATCTCTAGTCTTCCCCATTCTGTTGTTTTCCTCTATTTCTTTGCATTGATCGCTGAGGAAGGCTTTCTTATCTCTTCTTGCTATTCTTTGGATTCTGCATTCAGATGTTTATATCTTTCCTTTTCTCCTTTGCTTTTTGCTTCTCTTCTTTTCACAGCTATTTGTAAGGCCTCCCCAGACAGCCATTTTGCTTTTTTGCATTTCTTTTCCATCGGAATGGTCTTGATCCCTATCTCCTGTACAATGTCACGAACCTCATTCCATAGCTCATCAGGCACTCTATCTGTCAGATCTAGGCCCTTAAATCTATTTCTCACTTCCACTGTATAGTCATAAGGGATTTGATTTAGGTCAAACCTGAATGGTCTAGTGGTTTTCCCTACTTTCTTCAATTTAAGTCTGCATTTGGTAATAAGGAGTTCATGATCTGAGCCACAGTCAGCTCCCGGTCTTGTTTTGTTGACTGTATAGAGCTTCTCCATCTTTGGCTGCAAAGAACATGATCAATCTGATTTTGGTGTTGACCATCTGGTGATGTCCATGTATAGAGTCTTCTCCTGTGTTGTTGGAAGAGGGTGTTTGCTATGACCAGTGCATTTTCTTGGCAAAACTCTATTAGTCTTTGCCCTGCTTCATTCCATATTCTAAGGCCAAATTTGCCTGTTACTCCAGGTGTTTCTTGACTTCCTACTTTTGCATTCCAGTCCCCTATAATGAAAAGGACATCTTTTTTGGGTGTTAGTTCTAAAAGGTCTTTTAGGTCTTCATAGAACCATTCAACTTCAGTGTTACTGGTTGGGGCATAGACTTGGATTACTGTGATATTGAATGGTTTGCCTTGGAAATGAACAGAGATCATTCTATCGTTTTTGAGATTGCATCCAAGTACTGCATTTCGGACTCTTTTGTTGACTATGATGGCTACTCCATTTCTTCTGAGGGATTCCTGTCGCAGTAGTAGATATAATGGTCATCTGAGTTAAAATCACCCATTCCAGTCCTTTTGAGTTCGGTGACTCCTAGAATGTCGACATTCACTCTTGCCATCTCTTGTTTGACCACTTCCAATTTGCCTTGATTCATGGACCTGACATTCCAGGTTCCTATGCAATATTGCTCTTTACAGCCCTCAGGTTACAGCAATTGTGCTAGGTGGGCTTCTCTGCCTCTTCCCAGATAAGCAGATAAGCACCACCCTTGCTCCTCACCCCACCCTCAACTCATCCTCTGCAAATTTGTCATAGAAGTGGAGAGCACAGAGAAGAAAAGATTGCTTTAGATATAGCATTTTCCATACATTTTCGACAATTAACAATATCCATGAAACAAAAAAGATACAATTATTTGAAAAACATTAATGTTATGCCAGATGGTCTGATTATGAACTAAGAAAATCCAACTGACTCAACCATTGTAGTTCAGTCGCTACGTCATGTCTGACTTTTTCCAACCCCATGGACTGCAGCCTGCCAGGCTTCCTGTCCTCCACTATCTCCCAGAGTTTGCTCCCATCATGTCCATTGAATCAATGGTGCTATCTAACCATCTCATCCTCTGTCGCCCCCTTCTCCTTTTGCCTTCAACCATAAGTCTGTGAAATTCCTAAGAAAGTTCCTCAGAGTGGTCATGCAAAACAGCCAGAAATCTGTAGATGTCTCATATGTCCGCAGTAAGTTAGGTAATATAGGGGGAGAAATAATCCAATTTATGATGCAAAAATATTTTTTAAACTGTAGAAATAATCCTAGTAAGAAACGTATAGGCCTATATGAAAACAACCACAAAAACAGTAAACCTGTGTAACTTTAAACTAAAATTGTAATAAATCAAGAAACAGTTCATGGGTCTAAAGCAGATTTAATTTATGAGTTAAATCTTGGTCTAATTAAAAATATTTTCCATATATGGGAACTTTACAACAGGACATGAAAATAACTGAGAAATGAATATTTCCTGCCAAATCAGTAAATAAGGATTTCACAATCCTCAGTAATTGCAGCCCTCCAGTGTGAGTGGGTGGAGAAGGCAATGGCACCCCACTCCAGTACTCTTGCCTGGAAAATCCATGGACAGAGGAGCCTGGTAGGCTGCAGTCCATGGGATCTCTAAGAGTCGGAACGACTGAGCGACTTCACTTTCATTTTCACTTTCCACTTTCATGCATTGGAGAAGGAAATGGCAACCCACTCCAGTGTTTTTGCCTGGAGAATCCCAGGGATGGAGAAGCCTGGTGGGCTGCTGACTCTGGGGTCGCACAGAGTCGGACACAACTGAAGCAACTTAGCAGCAGCAGCAGCAGTGTGAGCGGGTGAACCCTAAAGGAACCCAGGAAGGAGAAGAAAACCTGCTATCTAGCAGGCATCAGGCTACAGCCACTCCCTAAGGCGAGCCTTGGGGAACTCAGGATGTGAAAACAGGACACTAGCCCCAGATAGCTGAGTGAGTGAAAAGTGAAGTCGCTCAGTCGTGTCCGACTCTTTGCGTCCCCATGGACTGTAGCCTACCAAGTTCCTCTGTCCATGGGATTTTCCAGGCAAGAATACTGGAGTGGGTTGCCATTTTCTTCTCCAGGTGACCTTCCCGACCCAGGGATTGAACCCACATTGTAGGCAGACGCTTTATCATCTGAGCCACCAGGGAAGTGGTTCGTGTCAAAGGAATGATTTCACTGAGCCCAGACTCTTGCATCTTCCCCTATGTAGAAAAGTTTCTAAATTCTTTAACTTGGGATATATGGTTTTCTTTAATTTACGGAATCTTGACATTTAAGCCACCTGCCCTTTGCTGCAAAATTTCTATATAAACTAGATCCACCTCTCACCTCCCCAGAGAAGTACTCACAGGCCACTTGAAATGCTATCTCTCAGTCTTGGAGTTCTAAAAATTTCCACCAAATAAAACATAACTCTACACTTTTAGGTTGCATGTATTTTTTCAGTCGACATAATTATAAATTGAAAGAAAAAGAATATCTAAGAAATTTTTGAAAGAAAAAAGCTATCAGGTATTAAAACATAAAGCTAGAATAATTAAAACATGGTATTACTGATGCAAAAATGGAATCTTTTCAGTACAGTTCAGTTCAGTCACTCAGTCGTGTCCGACTCTTTGCGACCCCATGAATTGCAGCATGCCAGGCCTCCCTGTCCAACACCAACTCCCAGAGTTTACTCAGACTCACGCCCATCGAGTCAGTGATGCCATCCAGCTATCTCATCCTCTGTCGTCCCCTTCTCCTCCTGCCCCCAGTACCTCCCAGCATCAGGGTCTTTTCCAGTGAGTCAACTCTTCGCATGAGGTGGCCAAAGTATTGGAGTTTCAGCTTTAGCATCATTCCTTCCAAAGAAATCCCAGGGCTGATCTCCTTCAGAATGGACTGGTTGGATCTCCTTGCAGTCCAAGGGACTCTCAAGAGTCTTCTCCAACACCACAGTTCAAAAGCATCAATTCTTCGGTGCTCAGCTTTCTTCACAGTCCAACTCTCACATCCATACATGACCACAGGAAAAACCATAGCCTTGACTAGATGAACCTTTGTTGGCAAAGTAATGTCTCTGCTTTTCAATATGCTATCTAGGTTGGTCATAACTTTCCTTCCAAGGAGTAAGCGTCTTTTAATTTCATGGCTGCAATCACCATCTGCAGTGATTTTGGAGCCCCAAACAATAAAGTCTGACACTGTTTCCACTGTTTCCCCATCTATTTCCCATGAAGTGATGGGACTGGATGCCATGATCTTCGTTTTCTGAATGTTGAGCTTTAAGCCAACTTTTTCACTCTCCTCTTTCACTTTCATCAAGAGGCTCTTTAGTTCCTCTTCACTTTCTGCCATAAGGGTGGTGTCATCTGCATATCTGAGGTTATTGATATTTCTCCTGGCAATCTTGATTCCAGCTTGTGCTTCTTCCAGTCCAGCGTTTCTCATAATGTACACAGCATATAAGTTAAATAAGCAGGGTGACAGTATACAGCCTTGACGTACTCCTTTTCCTATTTGGAACCAGTCTGTTGTTCCACGTCCAGTTCTAACTGTTGCTTCCTGACCAGCATATAGGTTTTTCAAGAGGCAGGTCAAGTGGTCTGGTATTCCCATCTCTTTCAGAATTTTCCAGTTTATTGTGATCCACACAGTCAAAGGCTTTGGCAGAGCCAATAAAGCAGAAATAGATGTTTTTCTGGAACTCTCTTGCTTTTCCATGATCCAGCAGATGTTGGCAATTTGATCTCTGGTTCCTCTGCCTTTTCCAAAATCAGCTTGAACATCTGGAAGTTCACGGTTCATGTATTGCTGAAGCCTGGCTTGGAGAATTTTGAGCATTACTTTACTAGTGTGTGAGATGAGTGCAATTGTGCGGTAGTTTGAGCATTCTTTGGCATTGCCTTTCTTTGGGATTGGAAGGAAAACTGACCTTTTCCAGTCCTGTGGCCACTGCTGAGTTTTCCAATTTTGCTGGCATATTGAGTGCAGCACTTTCACAGCATCATCTTTCAGGATTTGAAAGAGCTCAACTGGAATTCCATCACCTCCACTAGCTTTGTTCGTAGTGATGCTTTCTAAGGCCCACTTGACTTCATATTCCAGGATGTCTGGCTCTAGGTGAGTGATCACACCATCGTGATTATCTGGGTCGTGAAGATATTTTTTGTACAGTTCTTCTGTGTATTCTTGCCACCTCTTCTTAATATCTTCTGCTTCTGTTAGGGAATCTCTTAGTGAATCTCAAAACAGACTTTGGAATATAAAAAATCCAATTTATGAATGAATGGTAAAGAATGTATGATAAACTAATGTGGGCAAAGGGCTGGATTTCTAAGTATAAAAGCAGTAGAAAAATATGTCAAAAATGACATTATATTTGACCACATAGAAATTTAAGCTTTCATATAACAAAAAATTTATAAAGATTAAAAGGAAATCACAAACTGGGAAAAAATATTTGCAGTATAAGTGACATGCATGAAGTAAATCTCCTTACCATGGAAAAGTCCAAAAAAAATCTGTAACAAGAAAACTGCAACCCCAATTGAGAGTAGTCAGTGGACAGGAATAGTAATTCACAGACGTGCACATTGGCCAAGAAGCATGAAAAATATTTATCATCACTAGTAATCAAAGAATGCAGTTTAACCATGAGATAGTTTTCATATATCAGATTGGAAGGGAATTTTACTGATGATCATAGACCAGCATTTATTGGTTATTTACTATGTACTAGGTACTCTTCTGAGTGTTTATGTATGTCATTTAAATGTCATAATAACTCTACAAAGTAAGCAATATTGCTAAGCCCACTTAATAGAAGAGAAACTAAGACACAGAACAGCTAAGCAGCTCCTCCCAGCCAAGCAACTCTTCCTAGTCCACACAGCTAGGATGTGGTCAAGATTCAGTTTTAGACAGTTTGATTCCGGAGCCTGATCCCAGTGCTAACCTATGAGGCAAGAGTTAGTGTTGGGAGGAAATCATGAAACAAACACTCTTCTGTGCTACTGGTGGTGGAATAAGTTGGTAATGCCTCTTTGAAAAGCAGTTTGACTCTAAGTATCAGGGATCTCAAAAGGATTTGTGGTTCTTGATTCCAATAATTTCATTTCCCAGATTCAAATTCTAAGGATGTTAGAAATAGAGAATTGCATGAAGAATATTTATTATAGAATTATGTATAAGACTGAAAAATTTAGATACAAGCCAAAGTGTTCAACAACAGGAAAGCATCTACTAAAATAAATATGGATTTTAAAATACATTTAGTGATATGAGGAAATGCAATAATTTAAAATATTAAAATTTAAAAAGCAAGATATAATATGTTATAGTATGGTCTAGGTATTTTAATACAGAACAGAAAGACTTGAGCAAACACATCAGGGTGTTCACAGTGTTTATCTCGAAGAGGTAGAATTACAGGTGAACTGTTTCCTCTTAATACTCTTCTGTGCCTTGCAAACTTTCTACAAATAAATCTATGAGATTTTTTTTTCTGTAATCAGTAAAAGGCCAATGAACATTAGATTGTGCTTTAACAGAATTATTTGGCACATTATGAATGACTTTTACTCCTTTTCAGGAGATAAACTGCATACCAGTTAGAGGTATCTCCCAATCTTATCCACCCAAAACTAAAAACAGCAGCAGAGTGATTATTTCTGTCAAAAGCAGAGCTGCAGAGAGAAGGCCACAACTCTTTCCTCCTGGAGTCAGAAGAGGAACCACCTGAACTGCCCAAGATGTGAGCAAAGATGCTCACAAACTTACAGCCTCAGTTTTTGTTGGGGTACTTGTGCTCAGTCACATCTGTCTCTTCGTGACCCCATGGACTGTAGCCCGCCAGGCTCCTCTGTCCATGAGATGTTCCCAGCAAGAATACTGGAGCAAGTTGCCATTTCCTTCTCTAGGGGATCTTCCCGAACCAGGGATTGAACACGCATCTCTTGCGTCTCTTGTATCTCTTGTGTTGGCAGGTGGATTCTTTACCGCCGTGCCACCTGGAAAGCCCTACAGCCTTAGTGGGAGGAAACAAAATACATCAGCATACCTTCTTAAAACAATTTCCTTTGATAAGCACAGCTAAGGTCTGAATAAGAAATGTCCATACTCTCTGGCCGTTGTATTTTTATAGCACCCTACAGAAGAGTTGATGCCAGAAGACATGAACTCAGCTCTAAATTTCTCAGCTGCATGACTATGGGCCAATCATTTTATTATTGTCTCTGAATCTTAATGATGTCATTTCCCAACTAGGAATACTAAAAGTGCAGGGCCAATCAGCTTAAATGCCTTCAAATGTGTAGGAGTCATTTGGATATAAAAAATTCCCTAGGTAAATGAAAATTATTATTATAATTATACCTTTCTCCATACCCAAAAAGACTGTCATTATCATCAATGGAACAGGTTACCTATCACCAAAAAAAGGACAGAAGCTGCATAAAACTCCAGATGTGCTGGACCATGTTTCTCTAAACCTCGATCTTCTGAGGTCCTACCTGTTCCCCTCTCAATGCCCCCAGGCCCTCAGGAATGAGAGAGAACATGAGCTCCTTTACTGAACTACATCTTGGCCTCCTCTACCTAGCTTCAAAGTGCTTCCTTCATGTGACCTCAATAGACTTTTAATGTAAACAAACATTTCCTTTGAATCTCAAAGGGCCATATTTGCTATAGTCATATGTTTGTCTTAATGCGGGTGAATAACAGTCTGTAAATATTTAAAGTCTTGCCCTAAAAACTTATTAAGCACTTTTTCCTAAGTTAATAAGTATAAAGAAAAACGCAAATAATTTCATAGCAGCTATGTATGTTTTTTAACCAAATGCTTTTGTCTCATCAACCCTGGGTCAAGCAGACATGAGTAGCTCTGGCCTACAATGAAGCAAGGATTCTTTTTTTTAATAATTTTATTTATTTGTTTTTGGCTGTGCTGAGTCTTTGTTGCTGTGAGGGCTCTTCTCTAGCTGCAGCGAGCCGGGGTGACTCTCTAGATGTAGTGTACTCTTTGCGTAGCTTCTTTTGTTGCACAACAGAAGCTCTAGGGCGAGCAAGCTTCGGTAGTTGTGATACGTGGGCTCAGTAGTTGTGGCTCCCAGGCTCTAGCAGGCAGGCTCAATAGTTGTGGTATACAGGCTTAGTTGCTCTGCGGCATGTGGGATCCTCCCGGATCAGGGATTGAACCTGTGTCTCCTACACAGACAAGCAGATTCACCACTGAGCCACCAGGGAAGCCCAAGAACTCTTAAAGCATTCTCCAGAGTTCTTCTCCTAGCAAATTTAGTAGGCCTCTGGAAGTTCATCCAAAAATTAGGAAACTTGAGCTAATAATTAAAAAGAGTGTCTGCCCAAGATTTTAGAGAGCCAAAGTCTCTGCAAGGTTCTCTGCAAACTCTGGAAAGTCTGTAGACCTCAGTTTCTCCAATTGTAAAACCAAGGCCAAATGACCCCTAAGGTGATTTCTAGCTGAAAAGTCCATGACCATAATTGCCAAGGTCCATTTAGTTCTTGGGTTTCTCCAGTGACTCCAGCAGTAAAGAATCTGCATGCAAAACAGGAGACATGAGTTTAATCCCTGAGTCAGGAAGATCCCCTGGAGGAGGAAATGGCAACTCATTCCAGTGTTCTTGCCTGAAAAGTCCCCTGGACAGAGGAGCTTCCGGGCTACAGTATGAAGGATCGAAAAGAGTTGGATTTTGGCCTAAACTCCCAGGCTCAGTCTCTCTCCCTAGACTAAGTACAAATGAAATTCATAGATTCTCCACTTCTCCCTGAGGAGGACCATGCTTAGGGCTCAAAAGGATTCCTGCCCTGAGGCCCTCTCTTTAGAGGAACTCTTTTGGAGAGCTCTCCTCTGGTTGCTTTTCCTCCACACAGATCAAAGACCCTGCAGGGCCAACCCATGTGCCCAAAAAGAGCCTGCCCCACACTCCCTGTATTAGTCAACTCCAGCTGTCATAATAAAATACCACAGACTGGGGGCTTAAATAATCGAAATGTATTTTCTCACAGTATAGAGGTTACAGGTTTCCTAGGTGGCTCAGTGGTAAAGAATCTGTCTGCCAATTCAAGAGACACAGGAAACATGGGTTTGATCCCTGGGTTGGAAAAGATCCCCTGGAGGAGGAAATGACAACCCACTCTGTATTATTGCCAGGAAAGTCCCATAAACAGAGGAGTCTGGCAGGCTACAGTCCATGGGGTTACAAAGAATCAGATACCACTGGGCAACTGAGCACTCACACACACTTCCATTAGAGGCCCTATCTCCAAATATAGCCATACTAGAAGTCCGGACTTCAAAATATAAATTCGGGGGTGGGGGGGACACAATGTTTAGTGTATAACATTCCCTTTAGAAGGAGTTCCTAGTATCCAGGACTCCACCTGGGACTTCCCTCAAGACTGCTAGGTAGCACACTTTCAACACTGAGCTGTGTGTGGTAGTGGGGATGAGGAGGGTAGACCTTCAACACCGAGGCGGGGCACAGGAAGAAGCTGGGCGATGGAAGAGGCTCTGGGCCAGAGGCTAGACTCTGGCTCCATTTCTACCTCCAAGTTCTGACACGGAACTCTGAGGAGTGGTTGTAAAGAAATATTTCTCAAGATAGGAGAATTTTGTTAACGTCTTACTTAACAGCTTTCTAGCTTGATCTATAACATTTTTCCATTTTTATTGAGATATAATTGACACATGACATTGTATAAGTTTAAGGTCTACAACTTAATGATTTGAAGTATGTATAAACTGTGAAATGATTAATGCAATAAGCATAGTTAACATCCATCACCTCCTATATATACAGCTTTTTTCTTGTGATAAGAACCTTACTATTGACTCTCTTAACTTCCAAATATGTAATACAGTATTGTTAACAATGGTCACCATGATATACCTTACATCCCCAGAACTAATCTGTTTATTTATGAGGTGTGGTTTGCTTGATCTATAACATTTAAGCAGTTGAAATATGGCAGGCAGGGCTGATTAATATACTCTGTCTGGTGCCCTACAGATGTGAGGGACAAACCTGATGGCAGTGCTGTCCAGGTTCCCTCTGGACTACCTTTTCACTTCTCTCTCTGATAATTAGCCAGCCTTCATCAGGTAAGGAAGTTAAGGAGAAAAATACTAGTCTGATTCTACCTGAGAGCAGGTTCTTGACTCATCCCTACTATATACTGAGAAAAATTCTATGTCATGATTCCTATATCACAGGACTAATACTTAATTCAAATTTATGCCAATACTTAATTCAGCTATATGCCAATTGATGTTATAAGCCCTTCACATGCAGTGATTCATTTGATCCTCCAGCAACCTGTGAAATAACAGTATTACTATTCCTATTTTATAAATAAGGAAATAGAAACACAGAGAAGTTAGGAAACATATCCAAGATCACCCAGCTAGTAAGTGGCAAAGCTCAGATTTGAACTAAACAGTTTGGCCTCAAGATCCTGTTCTTAACCAGTTTGCTGTACCACTCAAATAAGAGGTAATATTTATTGAACACTTCCTGTGTAACAGACCCTGTGCTATTGCTAATACTATGAGGTTGGTACTATTATTTCCTCATTTTATAGGTGGGGAAACTGCGCTTTAAAAAGACTAAGAAACCACCCAAAGGTACACCACTTTCAAGCCATGCTGGTAGATTTCAACAAGGGTAATCTGATTCCAAGCACATGCCCTTAACTAGACCATTTCTGTTTGCTCAATGTCCTTCCTTGAAGGAGAAGACACAAGTGGCCAGGGGAGCCTGATCACTGGGTCAGATTGTAACAGTTACCACAGAGGAAATTCATCTATGCTCAATGAAGAAATAGGCTGTTTTGAGTAATATGGCAATTTGAGGAAGTTAAATGGATTAAGATTACAAGTTGTGTTTCGCATTAGGAAATATAGTTGCATTTTTAGTTCCTGTGGCTTGATATGAAATCTTAGAGTGAATCATTAGATTCTGACTTTAAACATGTCTTCAGTCCCCGTAAGAGTGATCTATTTCTCGAGAATTTATAAGCTATATGAAGCAGGTGTGATCTAAAGCAGCCTATCCCTTAGACCTGTTTCAGTCTATAATACATTTTTCCACAACAAAGAAATCTGAAAGTTTGTCAGTGGGGAGGCTTTTCCAATGATATCACGGTTTTCCTGCTTAGGGCACTGCTGAAGTCCTCACTGATGAGATCAAAAGCTGAAAACAGAATATGAAGCACGTGCGAAAACACACAACTTCCCACCTCCAAAGTTTCATATCTAAAGGTTCCCTCAGAGCCAACAGGATCATTGAGGGACAAAATAGATCAGAAAATATCATTCTTCAGCTCCAACTGTGACACAGCTCTCTGGCATGACCGAATCACGCGATGGCTGTAGTAAGGACCCAGTGGATTCCCAGGGACATGTCTTGGCTCAGCGTGACTTTGAGTGTTTTCAGACCTTTTGTCAAGTGCAGGGTTTTGTTTGCTGATCTTCATTGTCTTTGAAAATATTGTTTGATTATAGGGAAGGGCCTACATTGAATGGGTTAAAATATAAGCTCATAGTCAATACAAAAAGAGCTTAGCTCAGGGGAGAAGATGTCAGCCTATGCAGTGTGATTTCTTGGGGAAAGAACCTATACCTCAAAGCAGAGTCCTCTTCAGTTACTGTCTTAGATTTCTACAGACACACTTTATTTAGCCAAGCAAAGCCTTATCTATATTCTCATTTATAACTAAAATGTTCTATCAGAAAAAAATAGGTATCTAACCCATTTAGGGGCTTCCCCAGTGGCTCAGCAGTAAAGACTACCCGCAATGCAGGAGCTGCAGGAAACAGGGGTTCAATCCCTGGGTCGGGAAGATTCCCTGGAGGAGGGCATGTTAACCCACTCTAGTATTCTTGCCTGGAGAATCCCATAGGCAGAGGAGCCTGGAGGGCTACAGTTCATGGGGTTGCAAAAAGTCTGACAAGACTGAAGCGACTTAGCACGCATGCTGGCAACCCAATTGTATTCACATTACAAGTTCAGCATACTATAGGTTAAGTTAGAACAGTGGATCTCAAATTTTACTATAGATCACAATCATCTGCAGGGTTTTTTAAAACATAGATTTCTGGACCTCACCCTGAGAGTCTCTAATTTAGGAAGTCTGGAGTTAAGCCGGAGAACATGCATTTTCAAAAAGCTCCCAGGTGATCCTGATGCTGCTGGTGTGTGAACTATAGTTTAAGAGTCACTGGGCTGATGGTCCCCAAGTTTTTTTCTCCACACTCATACACTGGGCTTGGGACATGGAGGATGGGTTGCTCTCCTGTCAGCCACAGGGGATCACCAGGGCGGTGATCCTGGCTGTGCATTAAAAGCACACTGGCGCTTTTGAAAAATGTCATTCAGGATTGTACCTTAGACCAAAGAACTCAGAACACCTGGAGGTGGGCCTCAGGCCGGGAAATTTTGTTTTTAATTCCCCAGGTAATTATAAAGTGCAACCAGGGTTGAGAATCTTCACTAGCATGAGATCCTCTTGGGAGGGTCTAAGGCAGAGATTCCCAGTTTAACACCACTCCATCAGGTATTTTTGGACTTCCGTGGTGGCTCAGATGGTAAAGAGTCTGCTTGCAATGCAGGAGACCCAGGTTGGATCCCTGGGTCAGGAAGATCCCCTGGAGAAGGGAATAGCAACCTGCTTCAGTACTCTTGCCTGGAGAATGGACGGAGGAGCCTTGTGGGCTGCTAGAGTCCATGGGGTCGCTATGAGTTGGACACGACTGAGCGACTTCACTTTCACTTTTCACTTTCATGCATTGGAGAAGGAAATGGCAACCCACTCCAGTATTCTTGCCTGGAGAATCCCAGGGACGGGGGAGCCTGGTGGGCTGCTGTCTATGGGGTCGCACAGAGTCGGACATGACTGAAGCGACTTAGCAGCAGCAGCAGCAGCCAATATTTTTGCCTGGAAAGAGGAGCCTGAATGGTTACAGTCCATGGAGTCTTGAAGAGTCAGACACGATTGAGCAACTAACACTTTCACTTTATTTTCTTTCTCAGGTATTTTTCATACATCTTCATGGGGTAATATGCCTTCTGTCCATTTTGTAACCAGATTGAAAATCATCAGATAACAATGTTCAAAAGTTAAGGTGTGAACACGTGCAGGGTCAGGCCACTCCAAAAGTTCTCTTGCTCTTTGTCCATCCCCTGCTCAGCCAGCCCTGCCTTACCGACACCCTACTCATGTGAACATGCGTGCCCCCTGCCTCAGTGAGTGACTGTTTTAACCCTTAGGCCAGAATGACTCCACCTGCTAATTTACTAAAGGAAAACATCTGCCCTCGTGATGGTCATTAACCTGGAGGGCTGGGAGGGATGTCGTTCAGCCGCTTGTTTCCTGGGTAGCTGATGAGTCCATCTGAGGTCAATTTCTCCTAGAAATAGTAGCCTCCTCCCTGCCGCCCTCCACCACACCAAGAGCGAAGATTGCTGCCACATTCTACCTACTGTCTGTCGTACAGTGGCATGTTGCTCCAGCACTTTTTGCTGCAGACATGTAAGATCCCCTCCTCAATAAATTGTTGCGGTCTCTGTCACTGTCTACACACTCTATTCGGCCTCCAGCCTGGGCAACCACAAGGCTTGCAGGTCTGTGGGTACAGCCTAACAACATGACATTCCCAAAAGCTAAATGGTCAGTGGCACTTGTCTAGATTCTTTTATGATTCTCATTTTCCTGTTTTTTTGTTGTTGTTCCTATAATTGATTAGAAGAAGGATAAGTTACAAGCTGGGAGTAGCAGTAAGATAAAGGAACTGGAATAAACATGATTGCTTCCTTCTTCTGGCCTTTCCTCCTGCCCCACTTTCACTCCTACACCCTCCTTCTGTATCTGCTGATATCTGGACTAGAGGGAAGGCTGGGCCCCATTGGCTAAGAGAGATGACCTGGAGTATCCTGAGAACTGCTGCTACCTGAGGCCTTTTGACACTGAGAATGTGGACCCCAGAAACAGGGGAGGTCAGAATGAGTGTTACAGTGAAAGGCCCCTGGCTCCCAGAGACACTTGGAGGCAAAGCTAACATGACCTCTTACACTAACTGACTCAAAATCAGATGTTGCTAGACAGTGACCCTGAAATCTACAGTTTCCCATTGCCATTCTAACACTGCCGGAGTGACTAAGTGCAAGATACCTATCTTCATGGTGTTTCAAGTTTCCCCACATATACAATGAGGAAAGCATGCTAATCTATCTACCAGAGGACGTATTTTAAGACCAACCAACATGTTCTTACTGCTGCTGCTAAGTCGGTTCAGTCATGTCCGACTCTATGCGACCCCATAGATGGCCTCCCACCAGGCTCCTCTGTCACTGGGATTCTCCAGGCAAGAACACTGGACTTACACAATGGTAAAAACAAAAAAATGAAAAATACTCATCAGTTCAGTTCAGTCGCTCAGTCGTGTCCGACTCTTTGCGACCCCACGAATTGCAGCACGCCAGGCCTCCCTGTCCATCACCAACTCCCAGAGTTCACCCAAACTCCTGTCCATTGAGTCAGTGATGCCATCCAGCCATCTCATCCTCTGTCATCCCCTTCTCCTCCTGCCCCCAATCCCTCCCAGCATCAGAGTCTTTTCCAATGAGTCAAGTCTTCACATGAGGTGGCCAAAGTATTGGAGTTTCAGCTTAGCATCAGTCCTTCCAATGAACACCCAGGACTGGTTGGATCTCCTTGCAGTCCAAGGGACTCTCAAGAATCTTCTCCAACACTACAGTTCAAAAGCATCAATTCTTCGGTGCTCAGCTTTCTTCACAGTCCAACTTTCACATCCCTCAGCTATATTCTTTGCATTCGAACATACTTCCATTTTTTAATTTCACAATATTTCTAGACACCTAATTCTACCTTTATAAATATCCAGGAATTCTAGAGTTTGTAATTCTTTAATTATAACTTTAATACATGTACATATAATTCAACCTTCTGCATAACAAGCAGTCCATAAATATTTGTTGACTAAATGATGGATGATGGGTCAGTTGACTAAATGAAGGCATTTCAAAGTCAGATATATCACTAATAAATAAAATCACAAGTTGTTACTCTAAATGAATACCTCAGTGACTATTTCCTAAGCTGAATTAATTACCAGAGTCTACAACAAACCTGCATTACAGATATTAAATATGTGAAATACATAATAAATTTCCAAAGTGATCAATTTATTCATGGCTGAGTTTGAGGCAACAGAAACAGAAAAAGTTAACAACCATGTTAATGAACATGTGCTTCTTGCTGTGCTCTGACCAGAAGAATGTAATCCCCAGAACTCCTACTCTGCTTTCCTTTCTCTTGTTTTCCATAGAATTTAGCCCTTTCCAACATACTATATAACTGACTTACATGTTATGTAAACCAATTGGCTCTTGGAATTCACAGCTATATGGTGAAATCCCATTGACCATTGAAAAATGAGGAGGTTAGGGACACCCATGCACTCAGATATCTGAGTTTACCTTTCTAGTCAGCCTTCCACATCCAAATTTCCACATTCACAGATTCAATCAACTGAAGATCATGTAGTGCTATTTATTGTGGGAAGGGTGGAAATGTTTAAACCTGTGTTGTTCAAGGGTCAACTGAGTGACTTTTCTTTAAACTTCTACATTTTTCTTCATATGATCTCATGCTTGGTATGAGCCTATTCGATTACAGGACCCAGAAAGAAGCTCACTTTTAAAAATATGCAGATTTTAGGTGGCCACAAATTTAAGTTGTAAATAATGTGTTCCTGAAAACCCAAAACCAATGTTTGTATGGCCCACAATAATACATGCAATCTAGCATAAAGAAAATAATGTTTTAATGTATACTTCACTGGTCAGAATGAATTTAGAATATTCTATGTTCATTTTTAGACAACTTTATTTTAATGAGACAGACCCAAGCTGCACAGAAATTAGGTAAAATAGAACTCATGGTGAATCTTCATTTTAAAGACTGTGTTAGGATAGCTGAGACCTCTGGTATTGAAAAGGCAGTCTGTATAGCATATCTTCGTCAGCTCAGGTCACTATAACAAAATACTCTAGTGTGTGTGTGCTAAGTTGCTTCAGTTGTGTTTGACTCTTTGGGATCCTATGGACTCTAGCCCAACAGGCACCTCTGGCATCAGATTCTCCAAGCAAGAATACTGGAGTGAGTTACCATTTCCTCCTCCAGGGGGGTCTTCCCGACCTAGGGATTGAACCTGTGTCTCTTATGTCTCTTTCATTGGTTCTTTACCACTAGCACTACCTGGGAAGCCACAAAATACTGTAGACTGAGTGACTTAAATGCAGAAATTGATTTCTTACAGTTCTGGAGGCTAGAAGTTCAAGATCAAAGTGCCAGTCTATTCAGTTTCTGTTGAGAGCTCTCCTTGTGGCTTGCAGATGGCTGTCTTCTCACTGCGTCCCCACATGGCCTTTTCTCATTCAATGCATGCAATGGAGAGAAAGAGCTCTTTCTTCCTCTCTCCTTATAAGACCACTAGTCCTATTACATTAGGATGCCACTCTTATCACCCCATTTGGGGCTTCCCTGGTAGCTCAGCTGGTAAAGAGTCCACCTGCAATTCAGGAGACCCCAGTTCAATTCCTGGGTTGGGAAGATCCCCTGGAGAAAGGGATACCAATTCCAGTATTCTTGGGCTTCCCTGGTGGCTCAGGTAATAAAGAATCCACCTGTTATGCAGGAGACCTGGGTTGGGAAGATCCCTTGGAGGAGGGCATGGCAACCCACTCTAGTATTCTTGTCTAGAGAATTCCCATGTATAGAGGAGCCTGGAGGGCTGCAGTCCATGGGGTCAAAAGAGTCAGATATGACTGAGCGACTAAGCACAGCACAACACAGTTGTAACTCACTGTAAGAAAACTTTCTAGCAAAACTTTTCAACAGTGAAACCAATCCCCCACCCTTTGAGACTGTGGCCTTCCTATCACTGGAAGCAGTAACTCAGTTTAAAGAACCATTTTCCCAGTGATGTTAGAGAGGGGACTCCTAAACGATCAGCAGTTTAGAGAAGAAGACTGCTAGGCTCTCTCCAACTCAAAACTTCTACCTTCTTTAAACTTTTATAATATTGCTGTTTTACTAGTTTCACCCCAAGTTGTCTTCCTCTCAAAGGATTGAAACCATAAGTGGCTACATTGGCATAAGAAGAAAAGTCTAGTAAAAGGCTTGGAACAACACAATTCAAACAATTTTGAATTAAGTAAAATTTCACAATTCTTGGTTTTGCAAAGAGCAATGAGATATCTATGAGTCTCATCTAGATTTTGCTTGAATTTATGATTTTGTGTGGGGTTTGGAGGAAGTGGTTTAAGTAAACTCTTAAGCTGCACCCCAAACACTGCTTGCTATCAGTTTCTTAAGAAACTCATGAGGTTAAATCTGATTTTATGAATAAGGTGGGAGCTATCTGATATGTAAGATCATTCCAAACCTAGTCTTGGTAACCTTTAGGTAGAAAAAACTAAGAAAAGTGTACTAGATTAAGAAAGAAAAACAGGAATATTCTTTCATTGCTTTTCTTCCAGAAATTACATGGCCTCCTACTATGACTGCCAGATGTAATAAATTTTCAACAAAAATTTTTAGTTCTGGATGAATCAGAAGTACTTGGCAACTAACACTATTTATTAATTCTGAACTCTGTTTTACTGTGAACTGCATTATGGTCAAAGTTTTTAAAATAGAATATGTTAGATTAATATACATGTTTCACATTTTCATAAAAATTATAAGTCAATAAACATGAGACATTAAATGAGTTATTTGCAATTGATGGCTTACAGCTTAGTAAAGTGGTAAAGAGTCCACCTGCCAATGCAGCAGACATAAAGAGACTCGGGTTTGATCCTTGGGTTGGGAAGATCCCCTGGAGGAGGGCATGGCAACCCACTTCAGTATTCTTGCCTGGAGAATCCCCATAGACAGAGGAGCCTGGTGGGCCTCAGTCCATAGGGCCTCAAAGAGTTGGACACAACTGAACCATGTAGCTTAATAAAATGAGTTATACTGTTAAGAACATTAAGCAAAAAGGGTATCAAAAGCTATATTTATTTTATGAATAGAGGATGCTGCTGCTGCTGCTGCTGCTAAGTCACTTCAGTCGTGTCCGACTCTGTGTGACCCCATAGACGGCAGCCCACCAGGCTCCCCCTTCCCTGGGGTTCTCCAGGCAAGAACACTGGAGTGGATTGCCATTTCCTTCTCCAATGCATGAAAGTGAAAAGTGAAAGTGAAGTCGCTCTGTTGTGCCCGACTCTTAGCAACCCCATGGACTGCAGCCCACCAGGCTCCTCCGTCCACGGGATTTTCCAGGCAAGAGTACTGGATTGGGGGTGCCATTGCCTTCTCCGGAATAGAGGATAGTTTCCTAATAAATTAAGAGCAATGCTCCTACCACACATCAGTCAGGACCCAATAGTATAAGATATGGTTGATGCTGTTGGATTTTCCCCCTCCTTTACATCGTTGGATACAGGACAAATAAGAGATTTCCCAGTTGGAATACATACTTTCCTGATAGATCCTAGCCTGGGCTCACTTGTAGGGAAAGGTCTCCATCTTCAGATAATGGCTTCATCCAGCAACTAAACAGTGCCAGTCAGATATATCTGATTATATCTTATATATATATATATATGTGTATATATATATATATATATGACTATATCTTATAGTCAGATAATCATACAGTTTATATGTGAAAGTGACCAGGGCACTTTTGAGAGTAAAGGAGACATAATCACACTGGCTTAACAGACGTAAACAGGAACTGTATGCCAGATGAACGAGTGCATTCAGTGGCCATATCCATAGGAGACATTGTGATTGAGGCCCCAACCTCCACTTCACCCCCAATATGAATAATCATTCTAAGATAGTGCTCCCCAAAGTGTGGTTCCAGACCAAGTAGTATTAATCATACAGCAACTTGTTAGAAATGTAAATTCCAACCCAAGACCCACTGAGCCAGAAACTCTGAGGGAGAACAGGGTGGCAATATGTGTTTGTATGAGCCCTCCAGGTGAGTCCAGTGCAGATTGAGGTTTGAGATCCACTGATACAAGCCATTCATAATATTCAATTTCCTTCAATGATGGGTTTAGGAACAGGCAGGCCTAAAGCCAGTTTGAGCCAATGAAATACATAGACAGGTTAGTTTGAGATTTTGGGTAAAGATAAATCAATCATTCTTTTGTTGGATATGAACAAGGAAATCTATTGCCTGACTGTTAAATGTGACACTGGGAACTGCAGAGCAGAGACATGAAAATCTGGCACTGTTTAGTTGCTGGATAAAGCCATCCAGAAGCCCCTCCAACTTCTGGACTATGTTAAAGAATTAATGTGTGGAAGCCATTTCTGGCCAATGAGCAGAAAGCATCCTTACACACTAGTGCTCATTCCCACTTTTCTTGAACCTACCTTGGCACTAAACCTTCTCCCACAATGCCATCCTTTCTCACCTTTCTCCCTTCAATCCCCACCCATTTTCACATAGTCAGATTTCATTCCTCTTTCAAAGTCCAGTTCACTCCCTCCTTCATAAAGTTCATCCTGACTTCCCCACCCCAAATTGTCTTTAGAATCCACTTACTTTCTGAGCCACTGATTTGTCTTCATCATATGCTATCTTCTGTCACTTTCTTTTAGGTTTAAGTGCCTTATTATCTATAAGTCCCTGGCACCTGGCTTTGTGTGTGGCATTCCAGCCATGCTCAGGAATATTTCCTACAGATGGTGATTCCATTGGTCCATGGAGGTAAAAGTTGGTGTGCACCAGTTGCTGTCACAATTGTTGTTGTTAGCAACTGTTCCCCATCTCCAGGTCACAGACATTCCTTGGTTTATGTCCACATCATCAAACCCTGCCTTGCGACTTCCCTAGTGGTCCAATGGTTGAGAATCCACCATCCAATGCAGGCGTCATGGGTTCTATCCCTGGTCGGGGAACCAAGATCCCACATGCCATAACTAAGCCCATAAGCCACAACTGGAGAGGCCTGCACACTGCAACTACTCAGCCCTGGCACTCTAGAGCCATGCTCCACACCGAGAGAAGCCCGTGTGTACCACAAGACCCAGCACAGCCAAACAAAGAAAAACCCTGACTTAATTACAATGCTAATCCTGTGGTGGCCCAAACCTAGGGTTAGACAACTTTATGACGCCTATTAGCCAGAATCTCCAGCAGCAAAAAGACACAGGTAACCAGATAAATGCTTGGTCACCCTTCCAGGACAGGACTTCACTGCGCTGATGCAGCTCTACATGGTGAGTAAGAAATGCAGTTTCTAGATCATCATTAGCACCCAACCCCCTTCTCTGCTTTTGCTTTCTTCAGAATCTGGATCCCACCAGTGGGGTTTTGTTTGGTGGCAGGAAGCTAAGGGTGTGAGAAGGTAGAGATTACTTGGGCTTCTAAGAAGACAGTACATCTCAGTGTTTGAGGATGTGGGTTTTAGAGTCAGACTACCTGGATTAAACTCTCAATGAAGACCGCTGTCTACTTATAATCTTGGGCAAGTCATTTGACTGCTCTGACTCTCAGTTTCCTCATCTATAAAATGGGATAATACTCATACCTATCTCATGTTCTGACATGCAAAATACATAAGATCATGTACGTAAAATCCTTGGCATCATGCCTGACACATAGTAGATAGCAGTTATTGTTAGGAACCCAACCTCTCTGTGGCTCAGCGCTGGCTTCCCTGCTCTTTGTGGTTGTGGGATGTGAAGGGTCTAGTACTTCCCTGTTCACAGACAAGGCAGTGAGTGAACAGTGCAGAGAGGAACTGGAGTCTCACATGCAGTAGAGAGAGCAGGCTTGGCTGTGATTTAACATCTGAATGTAAACACTACCAATGTCCTCCTTAGCACCACACTTCCACCCCCTCCCCACCTCCCCACCCACTACCTTCTCACAGAAGCCATGCACAAAGCAAGGAAGTTCTGCAGTTGCTACTAACTCCCTACATCTCCTTAGCTCTTCGTGGTCTTTGTCTCATTTGGCCGTCACACCATCCCTGTGCAGTACCCAGGCGCAGCCTTTGTTAGTCCCATGTTACCCATTAGGAAAGTGAAATTCAGAGAGATTATGTGAATTTCTCTTCCAAAAGCTGAACAGTCAGGAAGTTACAGAGCCAGGGCTCAGAGATGTTCTGACCCTTGGTCATTTGCCCACCCACTTCACGGCCCATATGCCTGTCACATGGGATGAGGTTTTCCAAAGGAAAGCATAATGTGTATGTTCTACATGTAAGATAATTGAAGTCAAATTGTAGAATAGTAAAAGCTTTCTTACCTTCCTCTCCAGGATCTTTTGCTCAGTACTCAAGTATGTGTACTGCTCCCAGGAAACACAAGGGTCAGGTCTGTTCTTCAGTTAGTTATCCAAAAAGTGTCTAATGTCGTGTTTTAGGGCTTCCCTTGTGGCTCAATTGGTAAAGAATCCACCTGCAATGTAAGAAATCTGAGTTCAACCCCTGGGTTGGGAAGATCCCCTGGAGAAGGGAATGGCTACCCACTCCAGTATTCTGGCCTGGAGAATTCCATGGACTGTATAGTCTGTGTTGTGTTTTAACCCTAAGCTGTAATCAAATCCTATTTAACTTGAGTGTTTGCCCAAATCTCTACTTCTTGTGTTTATTCAAACCAAAGTTTCCATATGTGACTAGGTATAATGATTCTTCTCCTTCCCTTCAAATTCCAGGCAGGAACGTGAAGTGTTTGGAAAGATTTGGAGAGTTGGGGTCAGCGCAGTGTGAATTCACTGTAACGAGGAACATTCCAAGCACTTATTTGAAGTAGGGAATTTTAACAGTATGAATTGTGTTAAGCAAGAAACTCTGCTTTAGGACAACTAATTTTGGGGGCAGAAGTTTTGTTTTCAAATTAGCTAGGAACTAAAGATATGGCCATCAATGAGACAATCAGTCTTTGTCCCTGAGTCGTCCATACTAAGTGGTATAAAGAACCTAGGTTTCATTGCCTTACCGACTTGGCTTAGAATCCTGGGTCTGACATTTACTAGATCTGTCACCTTGAATAAGCTCCCTAGTCTCTCTGAGCTTTGATTTCAGTAAAATGGGAAACTAGTATCAACTTTCCAGATTTGTGGAAAGATAAAGTTACCTTAAGTAGAATACCTGTCACATAATGCATGATTAACTCATAATGGTGGGCATAATTTCTTATCCTAAGCAATTAACAAGAATTATGCTATGGCTGCTGCTGCTGCTGCTGCTGGTAGGTCGCTTCAATCGTGTCCGACTCTGTGCGACCCCATAGACACAGCAGTGTTTCCTAAACAATATCCTTAAGATGATGTAATGTATGATATCAGAACAATCTATCTCTGACCTCTATCAGGCTCAGCCAGTTACTCAAAACTCTCAATTATTTATAGACAAAAGACTCTGTATCTCCATGTAATGGGATCACTTGAGGGTTTAACATCAGACCCACACTGCTCTGCGTCAATGGGTCCTTTACTTACCTACCTGGGACAATGGAAAGAGCCTAAGGCTGTGGGTTATCATCCCAATTCTGCCATTAACGATTTATTTGAACCACGGTCTAATTAGAAGCAGAGCAGGTCCCAATTTTCTCATTTGTGAAATAAGATTGGATGTACAGTCAAATTTCTGGGGTATTTACCAATTCTTAAAAGTTAATGATCCTGGAATTTGAAAGAATCCTGCCTTGACTACTTTGCAAATGGGTGGCAAAAACTAGAAACATTAAAAAAAAAAAAAAAAAAACTACACTACCACATCATTACCAAGGGCACCAAGTAAACAAATTGCAGTGTGTGTGTGTGTGTGTGTATGTGTCTGTGTGTCTATGTGTAAAATCAGGATAGATATTTGTTTGTTTTTATAAAATGGGAGACTATTACCAACATTTATGTTTTTGTTGTTATTTTGAGACCCTAAGCCACAGATCTCTACCAAGCTATCACAGTTCACTATTCAATATGCAAGTGTTTGAATGGTTAAACTTAATAATAATTTTAATGACAATAATAACACACCTTAATATTTATATTTTTCCACATAAGTCAACTTTACATATACAATCTGATTTAGATTTCATAATAACTTTTATTTTTATAATTTTTTTAATATGGTTGATTTACAATGTGTTAGTTTCAGGTATGCAGCAAAGCAAATTATGTGTGTGTGTGTATATATATATATGTGTGTATATATATATATATATATATATAATATGGTGAAAAAAGTGAAAATGTTAGTTGCTCAGTCCTGTCCAACTCTTTGTGACCCCATAGACTGTGGCCTACCAGGCTCCTCTGTCCATGGAATTCTCCAGGCAAAAATAGTGGAGTGGGTAGCCATGCCCTATTCCAGGGGATCTTCCCAACCCAGGGATTGAACCCATGTCTCCCACATTGCAGGCAGATTCTTTACTGTCTGAGCCACCAGGGAAGCCCCATATATATGCAAACTCATTCTTCTTCAGATTCTTTTCTCATAGAAGTTATTAGAAAATACTGAGTAGTTTCCTGTGCTCTGCAGTAGGTTCTTACTGCTGCTGCTGCTAAGTCACTTCAGTCGTGTCCGACTCTGTGCGACCCCATAGACGGCAGCCCACCAGGCTCCCCCATCCCTGGGATTCTCCAGGCAAGAACACTGGAGTGGGTTGCCATTTCCTTCTCCAATGCATGAAGTGAGAAGTGAAAGTGAAGTCACTCAGTCGTGTCTGACTTTTAGTGACCCCAAGGACTGCAGCCTACCAGGCTCCTGCATCCATGGAATTCTCCAGGCAAGAGTACTGGAGTGGGGTGCCATTGCCTTCTCCAAAGTTCTTACTAGTTATCTATTTTATATATAGTAGTGTGTATAACGAAGATCATGGCATCCGGTCCCACCACTTCATGGGAAATAGATGGGGAAACAGTGGAAACAGTGTCAGACTTTATTTTTCTGGGCTCCAAAATCACTACCGATGGTGACTGCAGCCATGAAATTAAAAGATGCTTACTCCTTGGAAGGAAGGTTATGACCAACCTAGATATTGTTGTGACCAACCTGCATATTCAAAAGCAGAGACATTACTTTGCCAACAAAGGTTCGTCTAGTCAAGGCTATGGTTTTTCCTGTGGTCACGTATGGATGTGAGAGCTGGACTGTGAAGAAGGCTGAGTGCCGAAGAATTGATGCTTTTGAACTGTGGTGTTGGAGAAGACTCTTGACAGTGCCTTGGACTGCAAGGAGATCCAACCAGTCCATTCTGAAGGAGATCAGCCCTGGGATTTCTTTGGAAGGAATGATGCTAAAGCTGAAACTCCAATACTTTGGCCACTTCATGCAAAGAGTTGACTCATTGGAAAAGACTCTGATGCTGGGAGGGATTGGGGGCAGGAGGAGAAGGGGATGACAGAGGATGAGATGGCTGGATGACATCACTGACTCGATGGGAGTGAGTCTGAGTGAACTCCAGGAGTTGGTGATGGACAGGGAGGCCTGGCGTGCTGAAATTCATGGGGTCGCAAAGAGTCGGACACGACTGAGTGACTGATCTGATCTGATCTGATATGTTAATCCTGATCTCCTAAATTATCACTTCTCCCAAAGTTTCCCTTTTGGCAACCATAAATTTGATTTGGGGATCTCCGAGTCAGTTTCTGGCTTGTAAATAAGTTCATCTGTATCATTTTTCACATTTCACATATGAAAGTGAAAGTGAAAGTTGCTCAGTTGTGTCCAACTCTTTGCGACCCCATGGACTATATAGTCCATGGAATTCTCCAGGCCAGAATACTAGAGTGGGTAGCCATTCTCTTCTCCAGGGGATCTTCCCAACTCAGGGATCGAACCCAGGTCTCCCACATGGCAGGTGGATTCTTTACCAGCTGAGACACCAGGGAAGCCCAAGAATACTGGAGTGGGTAGCCTGTCCCTTCTGCAGTGGATCTTTCTGACCCAGGAATCAAACCAGGGTCTCCTTCATTGCAGGCGGATTCTTTACCAGCTGAGCTACCAGGGAAGCCCAGATTTCACACATAAGTGATATCATATGATATTTGTCTTTCTCTGTCTGACATAGTTCACTTAGTATGATACTCCCTAAACCCATCCATGGTGCTGCAAATGGCATTATTTCATTCTTTTTTATGGCTGAGTAAAATTCCATTGTACATATGTACCACATCTTCTCAATTCATTCTTCTATTGATAGACATTTAGGTTACTTCCATGTCTGGGCTACTGTAAAGAGTGTTGCAATGAATGTTGCACATATCTTTTTGAATTATGGTTTTCTCCAGATATATACCCAAGAGTGTGATTGTTGGATCACATGGTATTTCTATTTATAGTTTTTTAAGGAACCTCCATACTGTTCTCTATATGGCCATAATAACTTATGGAAAGAGATTATATTCCCATTTTACAGATGAGGAAATAGAGGTTCAGATGAAACCTTCCTAAAGTTAGTGACTTGCCTAAAGTTACTAGATCTGAGAAGTGGTAGAGCTGTTTGGTCTTCTGTCTCTTCTCAGACCCATAATATAAACACCAAATCATTACTAATTGCCCCTCATGTGAGTGAGAGGCATTTGTCTACCTCTATTCACCTAACTGGTTGCTTCTATCCAGGCCCAGCAGAACAGAAATCAGAGCCAATAGCTGCCCACTGCTTGGCCAGTGCCTTGCACCATCACACATAATGTGATCACTATAAACTTTGCTTAGAGACTAACACACAAAGCGTCAAGTCATCTGAGAGCACAAAACACTGATTAATAGTTCTCCATATTTGTATAGTTCCCACTCTTCTAGAATGTTAGCTTTACAAATACTATCATATAACCCACCCCCAACCCCCGCCAAGGCAGTGTTAATGATGTGACCTATTTCCTTATGTGTGAAAGGTCCAAGTAGAATATTGGAACTTGTTACATGCCTCAAAGAAGAAAATATTTTGTTTGGCACATACTGACTGTTAATCCACAAGTTCAACCTGCCTATTCTACTTGGGAAAAGCACAAATGAGTGTGGACCCACAAATTCAGGATCTAAAATATTCTGTCCAAATCCAAGAGAAATTGGCCCTCTTGCAAGTGAAAATCCAACCAAAGTGAAAAACACCTCACACAGAGGCGATACTGTATGTCTTCAGAGACTGATGCCAGGGCCATGCTGGGGGTTTTCAGAGTCATGCAGTGGAAGCTCCTTCCACCCATAACTTGCCATAATTCTAATTAATTTCTCCACACTGTTTGGTCTTTTTACTCAAGCTATAGAGTTTCTCAGGTCATGAAGAAGCATATGTTGGTGTCTATAGTTTTTTCCGTTGGGGATAATGGTGGCGAAGCAAAAGAGGCTGAATACTGCTGGGAAGTTAGAACCTACATTCTCCTCATCCTCTCCCCTCACAAACCAAACCCCAAAAGCCATGCAAAGAGGGACTTGAAGCTTGGCTGTAGGAGAGGCAAGAGTAGTGGGGAGCAAAAGAAGACATACAGATGGTAGTAGTCACATGAAAAGATACTTGACATCACTAATTATTAGAGAAATACTAATAAAAACTGCAATGAGGTACCAACTCATAGCAGTCAGAATGGCCATCATTAAAAAGTCTACAAATGCAAATGCTGGAGAGGGTGTGGAGAAAAGGAAACCTTCCTACCCTGTAGGAAGGAATGTAAATTGGTAGGAATGTAAATTGGTGCAGCCACTATGGAAAACAGTACGGAGTTGCCTCAGAAAACTAAAAATAGAATTACCGTATGATCCAATAATCCCACTCTTGGGTATATACACAGGCCAAACTATAATTCAAAAAAAGACATGCACCCTAGTGTGTTCATAGCAGCACTATTCACAATAGTCAACAGAAACAACCTAAATGTCCATGGACAGATGAGGGGATAAAGAAGATGCGGTATATATACACAGTGGAATACTACTCAGTCATAAAAAGGGAAAACAATGCCATTTGCAACAACATGGATGCAACTAGAGATTATCATACTAAATGAAGTAAGTCAGAAAGAGAAAGACAAATACCATATGATATCACTCATGTGTAGAATCTAAAATATGGTACAGATGAACCTATCTATGAAAGAGAAACAGGCTCACAGACATAGAAACTTGTGGTTGCCAAGGCAGGGGAGAGGGAGAGACATGAACTGGGAATTGAAGTTAATAAATGCAAACTATTACATTTAGAATGTATATCAACAAGGTCCTCTACCACAGGGAACCACATCCAACCTCCTGGGATAAATTATAATTGAAAAGAATACTTTAAAATATATGTGTGTGTATAAAACTGAGTCACTTTGCTGTATAACAGAGACTGGAACAACATTGTAAATCAACTGTACTTCAGTTTAAAAAAAAAAAGAGTAGTTGGGAGCAGCCAGGCAGCTGCCTTTTTCCAAGACCACACCCAGGCTAATTTGAAATTACTATACCTTCCAGGCGGGCTTCCCAACTGGCACTAGTGATAAAAAATCCACCTGCAATGCAGGAGATGCAGGAGATTTGAATTCGATCCCTGGGTCAGGAAGATTCCCTGGAGGAGGGCATGGCAACCCACTCTGGTGTTCTTGTCTGGAGAATCCCATGGACAGTGGAGCCTGGTGGACTATAGTCCATGAAGTCACAAAGAGCTGAACATGACCGACTAATACGTATGCCCTCCAGCTATGTCTATTGTTAGTATCTATATCAGAGGGATTTATTTGAAGATCTCTGAGAGCTAATAAACACATGATGAGTGTAGTCAGTAGAATGAGCTTCTAACAATACAGGAAATTGCTTGGGCTATAACAGTAGGATGAAGAAACAAAAAGTATATGGAAGTAAAAATATTCTTAGAAAATATGAATAATTCTCAGCCGTAGGAGCATGGGTGTCATTGGCAATTGCCATTTCCTGCCCAGCATATATTCCCCCTCCATGAAATAACCCCCTGCATTTGCTTTGGGGAACCATCCTCTCATTCTTAGACATGTCTCTTGTGTGAACTACATAAGTGGGACCCAGCGAACTGAAGCTAATCAGTTTAGCTCATTCTCTTGGTCATGGTTTATGTGTGGACATGCAACCTAATTAGAGCCAATGAGACATGAGGAGATGTTTGCCAGAGCTTTGGGGAAAGGCAAGCTTTCACTCTTTCCCCATTAAAATGGTGTAGTAATGTTAACTTTCAAACTTTTGCAGGTATTTTGTCACCACAGGATGAAAACATGTAATGTCTCAGGTGACCGCTTTGTAGAGCCCAAGGCTCTATCTATACCATGGAAGCAGAGTAGCGAGATAAGAGAGAAGACATATCCGTGGTGCCAACATTTGAGCCATTGGATCAGTTTTCCTGGAGCCTCTGGACTTCTCTCAGAAGTAGTACTGGGTTATTCTGTTATTTACAGGATAAGGAGCCCTAGCTGATCTAGACATTGATGCTGACTACATATTTTAAGGGCTTCCCTGGTAGCTCAGAGGTTAAAGCATCTGCCTGCAATGCAGGAGACCTGGGTTTGATTCCTGGGCTGGGAAGATCCCCTGGAGAAGGAAATGGCAACCTATTCCAGTATTCTTGCCTGGAGAATCCCATGGACGGAGGAGCCTGGTGGGCTACAGTCCACGGGGTCACAAAGAGTTGGACACGACTGAGCGATTTCACTTAAATAACTTTATACACTATAATTTATAAATAGCTGTTTCCAGAGTGTTCAAGAACACAGTCTCAGGATTCAAGTCCCAGATTCTCCATTTAGCAGCAGTGAGATCTTGGGAAAATTGCTTCACCACTGAGACTCAGTCTTTTTCTTTTTTTAATATTTATTTAATGGCTGCCCCAGGTCTTAGTTGTAGCATGCAAACTCTTAGTTGTGGGATTTGGGATCTAGTTCCCTGGCCAGGAATGGAACCCTGGCCCCCTGCATTAGGAGCATGGAGTCTTAGCCACCAGACCACCAGGGAAGTCCCTCGGTTTTCCCATTTCTAAAACAGAGATAATAACCATACCAATTTCATAGACTTGTCATGAGAATTGAGAATTAAGATATAAAGCACTTAGGAAAATGTCTAGTGCATAGTAAGCACTAAATGTTTGTTATTATCACTTTGATTTTCACACATAGTAAACCTTACTCATAGAAATTAGTGCCATGACATCCCTGAATTAGAAGGAGCAACATGACAAAACTTTGTGGCTAGAAAAGACTTTTCTCCAAAGCCTCTCTCAATACAATTTGATAAGCTCAAAATGGTTTCCCCTGGTGGCTCAGTGGTAAAAATCTGCCTGCAATGCAGGAGACACGGGTTCCACCCCTGGGTCAGGAAGATCCTCTGAAGGAGGAAATGGCAAGCCACTCCAGTATTCTTGCCTGGAGAAAACCTTGGACAGAGGAGCCTGGGGGGCTACAGTCCATGGGGTCACAAACAGTCGGACGTGACTGAAGTGACAGAGCACGCACAGCAGCTCAAAATAATGAAAATCATTAGAAAGCATTTGTGAGACATGTAGTGAGGTGACAATGCAGCATCATGAAATAATAGACTTTCAGCAAAACAGACTCAGGTTTCAGTCTCCACAAATAAAGTTTTGTGTGTCCACGGCCAGTTGTTTGAACTCTCAGAGCTTTTGCTTTCTGATATATAAAATGGAAATGACAACAGTTTCCACATTGGTTTATTGCAAAGATTAACTGGGATATAAAGTACCTAATATGGTGAGTTCCTGTCACATAGCTATGCTCAAGAAAATGGTCACTGTTATGATTACCCTTGTTATTCAGGCATTGAAAATTTGTTTCTGATCAGTTATAGAATGCAGCATAAAGTATTTCTACCTAGAAAAAAATTATCTTTTTAAAAAAAAAAAAAAATCAAAATCACAATCTAAATGGTTTAGAATAGCTTTCTGCATTTCAGGTTGGGTTATTTAGTTCATCTGTACTTTTTCATCTCAAAAAAGAGTCAGACACAACTTAGTGACTAAACAAGAAAACAACAAGCTAGTCATTAGAGAGATTTAAAGATATTCCCTGGTGGCTCAGAGGTGAAGAATCTGCCTGCAATGCAGGAGATGCAGGTTCCATCTCTAACTCAGGAAGACACCCTGGAAGAGGAAATGGCAATCCATTCCAGTATTCTTGCCTGAAAAATACCAATCCATGGGGTTGCAAAAGAGTCAGACATGACTGGAAGACTAAATAACAAACAACAACAGCTTTCTTATCACCTCCTGCCAGGTAAACACTTCAGAGCTATTGCTCATTCTTTCATTGCTTGTTCTGCCTTCACACATGCAGCAAAAGACAGGATATGGAAAAACATTTGTGATTATGATGTTAAGAGGTAAGCGAGTGTAGAGAAAGGAACACGTGAAGAAAGCCAAAGGGGGAGAGATGTGTGACAGGGATCCTCGCTCCCACAGCTGCACAATGCACAACTGGTTGAGCCACAAAAGAAGTCTGGTGCTAGGCAGCTTTTTCAGTTTCCCTTTATTTACCACAATAGAGAGTGTGGCCTACCTTGAATGTCACTGGGAAATTTTCTACATGACCTCTGAGGCTCAGTCCCAAGTCAATCAACCCCTGGGAAAATATCCCGTTCTAAGCTCTGGCCTAGGTGGTGGTGGTGTTTAGTTGCTAAGTCGTATCCAACTCGTTTGCAACTCCATGGACTGTAGACCCCTTGGACTAGAGTGAGTTGCTATTTCCTGCTCCAGGGGATCTTCCCAACTCAGGGATCAAACCCATGTCTCCTGCATTGACGGGCAGGTTCTTTATCGCTGAGCCACCAGGGAAGCCCCTGGAGCAGGTACTTGAAAGCAAGTTTTCATCTAGTTGATCTTTCCCCTCTTTTAACCCACACAGCAGATATTGGACTAAAGAAGTAGACACTCTTCATTCCAGTGTGAATCCAGTATGACTTCATTCAGGTCAACACCTATGACTGTGTGGGCCAATGTGAGAAGAGGAAGCCTAGATTTGGAAGAGCTAAAAGCTTTATTCTGGTATTTTACAATATTTTAGTATTCATTCCAAATTATGCTTTTTCTCTCTGCACTCCCCTTTTACTAAATTTTCTCCATTGATTTAGAAAAATTAGTTCATCATTAGCAGAGAATCAAGTTGTCAGACTGTTAACGTCCAAGTTCAGAAGACTTGATCCAGGTATAAGATAGAGGGACTTGGGAAAAGTGTGTGCTGATCAGTTTTAACTGCCCCTCTACTAACATCAAGCTCCCATCCATCCCCATCTTCAGACTAGATAAAGACTTTCCGAGTTGAGGATCACAGAAGTGGATAAATGAGGGTAAGCAAGAGAATTCAAGGTACTGAAGGTGTAAGAAAGTGTCCTTCGCTATGCCTCTTACCTTGAGGTTGGCTCCAAGATGGGGAAAGATGATGAAGGCTCATGATGCCATCAGGAATCTGTTACTGTATGAAATCCTAGGAGGCAAGAGCCTAGTAGATGTTTCTTCGTGCACAAGGTCGTGCCAATGGTGAGTTAAAGATGACCACATAGCGTGCCACACGTAGGGAAAGCCTGAGACAGCCTTTCTAAATCTCTAGCAGCTCCAGAGAGGCAGAAGCAAAGAGTTAAATTGCTCCTCTCCCCCGAAAAAGGGCACACAATTTAGCTGACAGAAGGCCCAAGAGGCTATGTAATTGAGACAACGAGTCATGAAAGTGGAAAGTGGCATGGAGTGTATATCAAGAATCCAGTTGGGCCAAAGACATCTCCATAGATGCTTAATGTGGGGGTGATGACACCTAAGCACAGGGCTATTTGCTTATCTCAACAGATGCCAGGGCATGTCAAGACTGAGGACAGAAGCCCTCTCCTACTGATGCAGAAGTCAGCTTATTCTGGCAAAAAGGAGATAGTGGATAATGCCTAGAATTATTTGCATTCTTTTTCTGTGAGTTTCTCAGGGCCTAGAGCTGGGAGAAGTCAGAAAAGACTTCTGGAAGGAGGATATAACTCCCAAGATATTGAAGGAAAGTGATCAGTTTAGATAAAGAGAATGAGGAAGGCAGGGATAGGCCAAGGGAGCAGCATAAGCTATCTTTGCTTGGCATGGAAGCAGGAAATTGTATGCTGGAGGCTGGCCTGGGCACCATTAGCAAATTGGTAATGTGATGGCCAGGAGTTATATTAGAGATAAGGCTAGAGAAGTGAGTAGAGGTCAGGTGAAGGGGGACTTTTATGACTTACAAAAAGGGCTAAGGTAATAGGAAAGCATTGACAGACCCTCAGGGAGTGAGATGGTCAGATTTTCAGCACTGTGCATTTGGATGTGAGGGTTTCATTCTGGATATTTACTGCTTCCTAACAAAACTTAGTGACTGAAAATAACAAACATTTTACTATGTCTCACAATTTCATGGGTGAGAAATTTGAGCAAGACTCAGTAAGGCAGATTTTCTGCTGTATGTGGCCCTGATTGGCATCACAGTAATATTTGCCTGGCAGCTGATACAGTTTGAAGGTTCTAAGGTGGCTTTATTCACATGCCTCTTGCCAGGACTTGTGCCTGGAGCCTGGTCCCTCTCCATGTCACGTCAATCCTCTCCATATGGTCTAACAAGGCAGGGGGACTTATAAAGATAGCTTAAGATTTCCAGAGACCAAAGTGAAAGCTCCTCTAAAAGGCTAGCCCACCCCAACTGGCACATTGTCACTTTCTCTGCATTCTATTGAATAATCAATACAGTACTCAAGCCTATGTCAGTGAGAGAGGAGGGGGAATAGACCTCATCACAAAAAAATTTGTGGCCATCTTTAACCCACCACAGTCTGAGGATGTGAGATTGGAGGTAGAGAAGAGTACAGAGTTCCTATAATCCCCAGTTCCTGAAGTATTGTGCAGGAATATTCCCAGAATGGGCTTCCCTGGTAGCTCAGTCGTAAAGAATCCACCTGCAGTGCAGGAGCCACAGGAGACACGGGTTCAATTCCTGGGTTGGAAAGATCCCCTGGAGAAGGGCATGGCAACCCACTGCAGTATTCTTGCCTAGAGAATTCCATGGACAGAGGAGCCTGGTAGGCTACAGTCCATGGACTCAGGTCACAAAGAGTCGGACAACACTGAAGCAACTTGACATGCACATATTCCCAGAATGCTCTTATATAGAAAGCTCTCTTACTTTATTATAATTGATGATTTATTTAATCCCTCTTTCTCTCATTAAATTTTAAGGGAAGAAAAATATCTATCTTGTTTAGATCCAAATCTAAGTGTCTGATACATAGTTGATACTCAATAAACATTTATGGAAAAAATAAACTGAATAAACTGAAATAAACTGAGAGCCCCTTAATTTCTGGGTCTTTAGGACACCAGAGCAGCCTCCTGTCTGATATAATTTCCTTCACCAGATACAGATCTTCTAATTGACTTAAGAACTGCTTGAATTGAATGTATAAAAATAACACTCACTATGAACATTTACATGAAGAACTTTCAGCTTTTGCTGGCTGTATTAGACTTCTAATGTGGGATAACACCAGCCTCTAATGGAGGCAGGGCTCTTGTCAGAGGCTCTGGAGGAAAAGAAGTGTGGGAGAGTGGCCTCCTTCACATTTACCTGGGAGTCTCCACATGCCTTCTCTAGGAACCTCGGGGGTACTTGGCACTTAATAGCTCCTCCCCTAAACCTTCAGGCCCCAAGTTGCCCACAGCTGATGCAGCGTTGATTGCAGGATACCAGCAGCATCCTTGGAGCATTGCATCCTGATTGCAGGATACCAACCTGAGGATCTCCAAGTAGCTGAGTCATACTGGGTATCACGGCCACCAGGGCAGGTCCCTGGGGACCAGATTGGTAGGTTGCATTGCCCATAGCCAAAGTGTCACCACGCCACATAGCAGGGTCCTTGTCTCCAAGCGCCAGCAGCAGAAGGTTGAGCAGTCCTTCCTGGCTCAGCAGGGCCCCACACAGGGCCATACTATGTTGGAGCAAGTGTCCCAGGAGCCCATAAGTACAGGCCCGCACAGAATTCTACTAAAAACTTAGCACCTTCAAACAACACACATTTATCTCACAGTTTCTATGGGTCTGGATTCCAAGCACAGCTTGACTGGATTCTTTCCCTTGGGTCTCCAAAGGCAGTGATCAAGTTGTTGGCTGGGGATGCTGTCTCATTTGGGATTTGACTGGGGCAAGATCTGCTTTTGTTGGCAGAACTCAGTTACTTGAGGTTGTAAGACTGAAGGCTTCAGTTTTGTACTAGCATTTGGCCAGAAGCCACCCTCTGTTCCTTGACACACGGATCTATCTATGTGGTAGCTTGTTCATCAAAGCTGGCAAGGGAGAAATAAAGAGTCTCTTCACAAGATGAGCACTATAATCTCAAGTAATATAGAGGCCATGATATGGAAATTTGATTTTTCAAAGGCATAATGAAGAGACTAGTAAGACGGCACTAAAATCTATGCAACATAGTCACACATATCCCTTTAAACTCCTGGGAAGAAAATCACACCAAGAGCACTGGGAAGCAGGAGGTCAGAGAGTTCACCCTACGAGTCTGCTTACCATGCTGCTTATAGCAACATTATGATTCTCATAAAATTAAATATGAGGTAGATTAGCTTTCTCTCCAGTGTAATTGGACACTGAAACAGAATTCCATTTGTTATTTGTTGATCATGGAAAATGATCAACCCCTAAAATTCTAAAGAAAAATCAGGATGAACAGTTTTCAGAACATTCCAGTTATCTCAGAAAGTAGTGTTACTTAATTTTTGCCTTTTCATCAGGCACTGCCATCTTCCCTTGAGGAAACAGACGTGCATTTGCCTAAGCCACCATTTAATGCAATTAGTATCATATCTTTACCCAAATCCTAACCAAGGGGCTGGGAATTCTGACCCATACAAGCCCACAAAGCACATATTTTTAAACATTCATGTTGGTACTTTCTCACCTATCTGGTTTTAGTATAAGTATCAGACTTGGAGCTAAGGAATGTATTTTGTACCTGAGGAGGATTCCTTCAAACAAGGGCCAACATAGGAGAGCCTTTTCTTCTGTAGGAGTTGTCAGAGTAAGCAAAAAGAAAATCTGCTCCAACTCCTCAGGATGGTGTTCCAAAAGCAGTCTGGGCCATCCCAAAGCTATGGTCCCAATACCTGACTTCTTTATCCTATATGTGTGCCTAGGAACCATATGAACCTAACTGCTGCTCATTCCTGCATTAGCCTTCCCTTCTCTGGAGCCAAGCTCCCTGTGAAAAAGGTAATACAACATTATTAACCAGCGCAGGGCCATTTGACAGGGTTTCCCAGAAGTCCAGAGTTACAAGAAGCTAGACTCCCTCTGCTTCAATTTGTGTTGTTTGACCTTCGACAGAGTAGTACTTATTTCATTTCAAACTCTCTTGCTTTACTATAGTTATTCATTAAAATGAAATCAAATAAGAAATAACATTAAGACGTTTCTGCTAACATCTCAATTTTAAAATGACAGTCATAAAACTCTGGTATTACAAATCTAAATATGGTCACCAATAATATGAGTGGCCTTCCAGTAACTAGAAGGGAGGAGGAGGGGCTTTTTGAGGTTCTGGTCATGTTCTGGTTCTTGATCTAGATGCAAGTTATGTGGCTGTGTTCAGTTTGTGAACATTTTTCAAACTGTACTCATAGTATGCTCATATTTCTGAATATATATTATCCTTAAGTAATATTTTAAGTGTTTAAGCGATTTTGAGTCAATCTTTGTGTACGGTGTGAGGATGTGTTCTAACTTCATTGATTTACATGTAGCTGTTCAACTTTACTGTCTGAGCCACTAGAGAAGCCCAGACTTTCCCAGCACCACTTGCTGAAGAGACAGTCTCATCTTCATTGTATTAATATATTCTGGCCTCTTTTGCCAAAGATTAATTGACTGTAGGTGTGTGGGTTTATTTCTGGGCTCTCTATTCTGTTCCAGTGATCCATATGTCTGTTTTTATGCCAATATCATGCTGTTTTCATTACAGTAGCTTTGTATTCAGTAGCATTTTTGAAATGGAGATGTAATGTTGCTAACTTTTATTGCCATAAAATGAATTTTTCCTGTTTTCTAGCTTAGAAATTTACCTAAACTTGATTTAAGTTCATATTTCATTACAAACTTCTTTTATTAAGTGGATTACAATGTGCCTTAAATAGCTTCATTTTGAAACATATATTGAATTAATTACTTTTAATTCTTTTCAGTGAATTAGATGCTATTAGGTTCCAAAGATTTTAACACATACAGCAATACTGTCTCCAGTTCTTTGCGCTGACGTTTAATTTTTTAATTTTCCAAGGTATTTTATGCTAGTAATGAAAAATATAAAACTATGAACAAAGCTAGTGGGGGTGATGGAATTCCAGTTGAATATTTCAAATCCTGGAAGATGATGCTGTGAAAGTGCTGCACTCAATATGCCAGCAAATTTGGAAACTCAGCAGTGGCCACAGGACTGGAAAAGGTCAGTTTTCATTCCAATCCCAAAGAAAGGCAATGCCAAAGAATGCTCAAACTACCGCACAATTGCACTCATCTCACACGCTAGTAAAGTAAAGCTCAAAATTCTCCAAGCCAGGCTTCAGCAATACATGAACCGTGAACTTCCAGATGTTCAAGCTGGTTTTAGAAAAGGCAATGTGTATACCTGTGGTGGATTCATTTTGATATATGGCAAAACCAATACAATATTGTAAAGTTAAAAAATAAAATTAAGAAAAAAAAGGAAGAAAAGAAAAGGCAGAGGAACCAGAGATCAAATTGCCAACATCTACTGGATCATTGAAAAAGCAAGAGAGTTCCAGAAAAACATATATTTCTGCTTTATTGACTATGCCAAAGCCTTTGACTGTGTAGATCACAATAAACTGTTCTGGAAGAGATGGGAATACCAGACCACTTGACCTGCCTCTTGAGAAACCTATATGCAGGTCAGGAAGCAACAGTTAGAACTGGACATGGAACAACAGACTGGTTCCAAATAGGAAAAGGAGTACTTCAAGGCTGTATATTGTCACCCTGCTTATTTAACTTATATGCAGAATACATCATGAGAAACGCTGGGCTGGAAGAAGCACAAGCTGGAATCAAGATTGCTGGGAGAAATATCAATAACCTCAGATATGCAGATGACACCACCCTTAAGGCAGAAAGTGAAGAGGAACTAAAGAGCTTCTTGATGAAAGTGAAAGAGGAGAGTGAAAAAGTTGGCTTAAAGCTCAACATTCAGAAAACAAAGATCATGGCATCCGGTCCCATCACTTCATGGGAAATAGATGGGGAAACAGTGGAAACAGTGTCAGACTTTATTTTGGGGGGCTCCAAAATCACTGCAGATGGTGATTGCAGCCATGAAATTGAAAGACGCTTACTCCTTGGAAGAAAAGTTATGACCAACCTAGATAGCATATTCAAAAGCAGAGACATTACTTTGCCAACAAAGGTCCGTCTAGTCAAGGCTATGGTTTTTCCTGTGTTCATGTATGGATGTGAGAGTTGGACTGTGAAGAAAGCTGAGCACCGAAGAATCGATGCTTCTGAACTGTGGTGTTGGAGAAGACTCTTGAGAGTCTCTTGGACTGCAAAGAGGTCCAACCAGTCTATCCTAAAGGAGATCAGTCCTGGGTGTTCACTAGAAGCACTGATGCTGAAGCTCCAATACTTGGGCTACCTCTTGCAAAGAGTTGATTCATTGGAAAAGACCCTGATGCTGGGAGGGATTGAGGGCAGGAGAAGAAAGGGACAACAGAGGATGAGATGGCTGGATGGCATCACCGACTCGATGGACGTGAGTCTAGGTGAACTCTGGGAGTTGGTGATAGACAGGGAGGCCTTGTGTGCTGCAATTCATGGGGTCGCAAAGAGTCAGACACGACTGAGTGACTGAACTGAACTGAGGGGACTGAACCTAGTAAAAGCAAGACCAAAAACTTAGAAGGGGGGAAACTTTTAAAAGAATAAGATTGTTCTTCTTGGGCATTCAGAAGACAGGCAAAAGATACTCAAAAATGATAGTCCTGGTTTTTCCAGGGAATAATGAAACAAGGCTCTGCAGTAGTGTTGGGATAGAGCTGCCAGTTCAGGGAACTAGGATATAACACTGAAAAGGTGCCATGGCTGAAGGTCAAGGGAATTAAAGATACTAGTGAGAGTGCAACTAAAATGGTTGATAAAAGGGTTCTCAGAGTTTAGGAGGATAAGAGAAGGTGGGAAGTAACTGATTAACTATGAGAAAAAAGATTGGAGGTCACACTAAGGACAAATGACAGACTCAGTGGGAGTAAGTAAGAGAGGCAGAAGGTGGGTGGCTGTGGGTAGAGAGGGAAACTCACAATCCAAAATTTTGCAGGTAGTGTACTTTCATCTGATGACTGGCCTCAAGGTGTGGCTACATGTGTGGGTTCCTGATATAGAGTGAAGTTGAAGATGACTGAAAAAAAAGAAAGATGAGAAATTGTGAGGTCAGGGTGCTAATGAGTCATTTTCGTGGATGCTGAAATCGTTGGGTCGATGAAGGACTTGGGGATAGTTCAAGGCTGACACAGAGTTTCAGAAACACAGTTGGGCACAGGCAGGGAAGTGGATGGCCAACCTGGGCAGGGCCAGATTTATGCAAATAGCAAGGCAGGCAGTTGGTCTTTGAAATTTATCACCTTTGTTTGTTCTGTAGCATTATCCATTAGTTTTGTTCATTTACTCTCAAGTAGCCTCCAAGTTCTCGTGTTGTCCTCTCACTGTACAGGTTCCCCTTCTGCTTCTGATATATGTAAAATCCTGAATAAGTCTCAAAGCACAAATGGAAAGTTCTCAATTGTTATATCACTTTTTCCCACTTTTCTTTGCATTTTACAGGGCATTCTAATGACAAATCCTTATCCTGAAAGTGGTTGTTTCAGGACCAGTACCTTACAGAGGTTTTGCAAAGTCATGTCATTCCAGCCCAGGGGAGATGAGCTCTTGCTGTGCTGAAAAATCTATCTCCAATATTGATTTATTGTTTTAGCCAAGGACTTTAACCATTCCCAGGGCTTCCACGATGGCTTGGCAGTAAAGAATTCTACTGCAATGCAGGAGATGCGGTTTGACCCCTGGGTCAGGAAGATCCCCCAGAGGAGGAAATGGCAACCCACTCCAGTATTCTTGCCTGGAAAACTCCATGGACAGAAGAGCCTGGCGGGCTATAGTCTGTGGGGTTGCAGAGTCAGACACCATGGAGTGAAGCGCACAAATTAACCATTCCCCCACAAAATGTGAGTTTTTTTATGGGTTAGTGTTAGCCAATATAAAGATATCCACAAAAGAACTAACTCAGCTCTTTGCTTTCCTGCCTAGTGTACAATACAGGCTAGTGTGCTGTGAGATATTGATTCCCTCTATCTACTTCTATGCCAGAGAAGTACTGTCATTTTCAGTATACACTGCAATACAAACAAAAAGGTTGAGGAAGCACTTTCATAGTAGACATTCAAGAAAGATAACAGCAGATGTTTATTGAGCATCTACTATGTGCCAAACATTTCATGTATTTTAGTTCATTTAACCTTGGTAGCAATTCTGTTAGGTTGGTACTGTCAACTACAAATTGGCATTTGCCATCTATCTCTACACAGATTAAATCATTTACGGCTGCAGCTGCTGATTTTCAACGCCTCCTGAAAGGAGTTCAGGAGGTCAGAGCAGAAATGAGGCATTCTGTGCTCTGGGAAAAACTAGCAGGACAGGTCTTCAGATGGTTAGGTATTTTCAGGAGCTGATTTCAAGAGCCCAATTCTTGTATCTCTTCATATCTAGAAAAGCACTAAAATCCTTCCTGGTGATGACTGCTCCTTGTGACTAGCAGAAACCTACAAAAAAATTAAAAAAAAATAAAGTGCTTTAGTGCACATACTCCCCTTTCACCAAAATCCCGGATATATGGATCTTTCCCCTACCTCTTTGAAGCAGTTTCTCGGAGGTATCTGAGGTGCTGTCTCCTGCGCTATTGTCTTCTGCTGCTGCAGAGTCGTGTCCGACTCTGTGTGACCCTATAAACGGCAGCCCACCAGGTTCCTCCATCCATGGGATTTTCCAGGCAAGAGTACTGGAGTGGGTTGCCATTGCCTTCTCCGGCGCAATTGTCTTCATTTTGCCCCAAATTAAACTTAACTTGCAACTCTCACATTTTACACTTTTTTAAAGTTGACAGTACTGTTTTCTTCTCATTTGATTGAAGAATCTGAGAAGATCTGCCCAAGTTCATAGGCATGGAAGGTAGTAGCACCAGTATTCAAACCCATGCAATTTGAAAACAGAAAATACACTTAACTGGTATATATTGCCCCTAAATAAATGTCCATTAGATCTAAATGAAATTTTTAAGTTTAGTTGCAGCACATGAGCTCAGTAATTGTGGCTCCCCAGCTCTAGAGCACAGGCTCAATAGTTGTGGCACACGGACTCAGTTGCTCTGCAGTACGTGGAATGATCCCAGATTAGGGATCAAACCTGTATCTCCTGCATTGGCAGGCGAATTCTTTACCACTGACCCACCAGCTGGTGCTGCTGCTGCTAAGTCGCTTCAGTCGTGTCTGACTCTGTGCAACTCCATGGACAGCAGCCCACCAGGCTTCCCCATCCCTGGGATTCTCCAGGAAAGAACACTGAAGTGGGTTGCCATTTCCTTCTCCAATGCATGAAAGTGGAAAGTGAAAGTGAAGTCGCTCAGTTGTGTCCAACTCTTTGAGACCCCATGGACGGCAGCCTATCAGGCTCCTTGATCCATGGGATTTTCCAGGCAAGAGTACTGGAGTGGGTTGCCATTAAGCCCCAAATATTTTTTTTAATTTTAATTTTTTAATTGAATAATACTTTATTTACAATGTTGTGTTAGATTCAAGAGTATAGCAAAGTGATTCAGTTACATATACTATTTTTTTCAGATTATTTTCCCTTATTGTTGGTGTTCAGTCACTAACTTGTGTCCAACTCTTTGAAACCCCATGGTCAGAAGCACACCAGGCTTCCCTGTCCTCCACTATCTCCCTGAGTTTGCTCAAACTCATGTCTGTTGAGTCAGTAATGCCATCCAACCATCTCATCCTCTGTCGCCCGCTCTTCTCTTGCCCTCAATCTTTCCCAGCATGAAAGTCTTTTCCAATGAGTTGGCTCTTCAAATCATGTGGTCAAAGTATCGGAGCTTCAGCTTCAGCCCTTCCAATGAATATTCAGGACTGATTTCCTTTTGAATTGACTGGTTTGATCTCCTTGCAGTCCAAGGGACTCTGAAGAGTCTTCTCCAGCACCACAGTTTGACAGCATCAGTTTGGCGCTCAGCCTTCTTTATAGTCCACCTCTTACATCCATACATGAGTACTGGAAAAAACATAGCTTTGACTAGACGGACCTTTGTTTGCAAAGTAATGTCTCTGCTTTTTAATATGTTGTCTAGGTTGGTCATAGCTTTTCTTCCAAGGAGCAAGTGTCTTTTAATTTCATGGCTGCAGTCACCATCTACAGTGATTTTGGACCCCAAGAAAATAAAATCTGTCACTGTTTCCACTTTTTCCCCATTTATTTGCCATGGAGTGATGAAACAGGGTGCCATGATTTTAGTGTTTTTTTTTTTTCATGATCTTAGTTTTTGAATGTTGAGTTTTAAGCCAGCTTTTTTCACTCTCCTCTTTCACTTTCATCAAGAGACTCTTTAGTTCCTCTTAACTTTCTGCCTTCAGGGTGGTATCATCTGCATATCTGAGGTTGTTGATATTGACTGTAGTTCCCTGTGCTATACAGTAGGTCCTTGGTTATCTGATTTATATATAGCAGTGTGCATATAAAACTCCTAATTTATCCCCCCTCATTTAACATTTTATAAGTTTGTTTTAAAATAAATACACCCATAAAAGGCTGAACTAGAATACAATCCAGTCACTCTCTGGAGGTTAGATATAGGATGACAGGAAGCAGCAAGAACCAAACACACAATGGAGCTTTGTCTCTTCTGCAGCACAACCCCTGAGCTGGCCTGAGACTCACTCCCTTAGCTAGACACAAAACAGGCCCACTTTCCTGTGTTTTAAAAATTATCTGATCAACTAGGAGATCATAATTTGCTTTGTGTTTTACTGTATCTGAATCCTCAATATAATGAAGAACGTTACAATTGTTAATTTATGGGTATAATTTGTTCAAGTCTATTAAATCATTATTGCCCTCCAATAGCCTGCCATTCTTTCACAAAAGGCGCTGGCCTTGGGTATGTTTCTTGATACACACACACACCATTTATATTTTAAGCTTCTCATCTTACTTTGAAAAAATATATATCAAAGTGAGCCTAAAGGTTCATTTTCCAGACCACTAGTGTGAAAGAGAAAGGCTGTAATGAAATTTGTTTTTATTTGGTATTTTTGTCACAGATTGGGAGGTACAAATTGCAAGAAAAACTAGTTTTTTAGCGTGTCACCAACTCTGAGGTTCTCTGATCGATCACACCCAAACATATTTATTAACTTAAAAATATATATCATGGCAAGGTTCTTTTATGTAAGACTTGGACCGAAGCCGCCACAATCTGCGGTAACCTCACATGGAATTATTGTCACTGAGCCCTTCACGTTCCCTGAGGAACTCCCACGCTTCCCCAGTCCCCAAGGACAGCCGGCGGTCCCTCGCGGCTCCGAGGTCCCTGGGGAAGGCACTGAACGCAGGCCAAAAGAGCCGCGGCAAGAAGTGAGGACGGACGGCGCGGGTAGCACCCGAGCTTTAGTTCACGACCCCGTTATTCCACGGAAAAATGGAACATTCCGCTCCTTCCGCCCGCAGAGGGGAGGTGGGGGAACCCTTCGATCTAGTCTGGGAGAGGCGACGCGGGCGCAGCCACCGGAATCCGGGACGCCAGGAACCGCGTTACGGGAATAGCAGCCACTCGGAGTACCGCCTCCTCGCCTTCGGGCTACAGCTGAGCCAATGCCGTAGCGCGCCGGGTATCACAGAGGCCAATCAGCTTACAGAGTCCAGGACCAAGTCCGGGGGCGGGGCGTTACGGGGCGCCGCGGGGCGGGGTCAGGGGGCGCCTTGCCCCGCAGCGGGAGGAGGGACGCGTGCCGCGTCTGCTGGAAGGTCTGGGGAGCTAGCCGGAGCTGGGGCAAGGAGCCGACAGGCCCGCGGAGCCGCGCGGGGAAGGCCCGGGCGCATCTGAGCTTGGGGCCGCGGCTGCTGGCCGACGGACTCGGCCGGGCCAGGCGCCGAGTGGGACGTGTTCTGTGGAGACGCGGAGGAGCGAGTCACCGCGGCCTGAGGTGAGGAGGGGCCTTGGCCGGGTTGAAGGGCCGTGTAGCCGGAGGGTGAGGGCTGCGTGGGGGCGGCCGGGTCGGGGGACTTGAGGGGGCCATACTTCTCCGGGAGAGGGGCGCCCCGACAGCGCGCGCCCCAAACTTCTTGTTACCCCAGCCTGGAAATCCCCACATTCCTTTCTCTCCCTGTTCCCACATCTCCGAATTTGATCTCCACAAGTTTATCACCTAGATTTCCCAACGCTAAAAAAAGCCTCACTTACACACAAACACACACACACACACACACACACACACCCCCTTCTTAAGCCTCTAGTTTCCAACGCCTTTCTTGACTCTACCCCTTTTGGCTACCAAGTCCCCGGTTTCCCTCGGTTCCTCTTCTGTCTCCCTTAAATTCCATTAGCCCCGCACTTGACCCTTCATTTTCATCTCGGAGATTAATTTCCTTTTCATCATTGTAACGCCTCAACATTGCTGAAAGTTACACCGTGTACTCAAATTCCTCACTAATGCCTCTTTTCATCTTTTGATTGCTTACAGAGCCAGGCCCTAATGAACCCCACATATCACTGTATCCTAAAGGCGCCGGATTTAAAAAAAATTCTATCACCCCTCCCCCAAGTTTAAAGATCATTCCAAGCAGCAGAGTTCTGTTTTTCAGTATTTTTTCGAACTGAAAAAGAACAAAATCTCAGCTTAAAGATAAGACCTGCCACTTTTGTTCTTTTCTTCTTCCCATTTCGGTTTAATTTGTGTAGTATTGGGCATTTCAGCGATTATACTGCTTTGAAATAATTGTTAGGATGCCAGGATGAAATTCTAAAAGATTGGAGTGTTTGGTTTAGTCAGTACTGTAAACAAACCCTTTAGACTGTGCGACTGCCAGCTTCAAGTTGGAACAACTCTTAATTTGAAATTACTGACTCAGATCATCATATGAGCTATTCACCATTATCATAATTTCTTAAATTCATGTTAATTCCTATTTGAAGTATTTTTGAACTGTAAACTGGAATACTACAATTATAGAACCAACTTGCTATTAGGTTAAATTGTGCTTTCCAAATATTTCTCTTTGGGGACAATTTTGAATACTTGTTTTTAATCACAAGTGGAAGAAAAAATTACTGGATGGAGAAAGTGTCATAAAAGATGAATTTTGTGGTAGAATTTTTCCTTCATCCCAATTCTGTGTTATTGACTCTACATGTTTAATTTTCTCATAGGTAATTTAGAATATACATGGCTAATTTAATACATTTTCTTATGTACTGAAAAATGTGTTCAGTTATTTATGAATTACCATGTTTTCAATTTATTTAAAATTTTTCCAAGGGAATTTACATTTCAGTTAAATGTTAGGGTGGATGTCGATTGTCTTATACCCGTGAAATTGATGTTACAGTACACACACTTTATAAAGAAGGAAACTAAAGCTCAGTGTCCCTTTGAAACCTAGATCTGTAATTCCAAATCCTGCACTCGCAATCAGTCATTTTGTCATACTAACATGTTTCTCATGGAGGGTCCACTGCTACAATTTGGTTTGGGAAGAACTCCCCAAAATTCCTCTGCAGGGAGGGTTTTTTTCCTCCCAGAAGCTATTTGAGAGCAGCTTATTTTAATGGGAGTCAGAATTCCCTGGCGCTAATACATTTGCAGTTTGGCTCTTAGAGAAGCATGGAATGTTCTCCCAGTCTTCTCCATTTCTTTGATTGCAAAGACATTTTGATCAGAGTTGAAGTTTCTACTGAGCTTTATTATTTTGCATAACAAGTACTAAGCACTTAGTTACTGTAGGAACTCAGAAAGGTGCATGAATTGTCCTTAGGACCTTCAAAGAGTTTACAGCAATTGGGTAGACATTTTGTGAAAAACAACAAGGATGCAAGGTAGTTTTAATTAAATGCACAGTGATACAGAAGATGCTATAAATATCCAGATTAGGAAGTAATCTTTTATGGGTTGAAATGATCAAAGGATTTACCAGAGGTCATCAACCTTGAAACCTGGGTAGGTGGTGGTTTAGTTGCTAAGTCCGACTCTTTCGACCCCGTGAACTGTAGTTTGCCAGGCTCTTGTCCAAGGGATTTTCCAGACAAGAATACTGGAGTGGGTGAAACCTAGGTAAGATTTAGATAAAGGGAAAAATGAAAGGAGCCCATTCCAAAGAGGGGTCAATGTGGAAAGGGTCAAAAATAATCAAGGTATAGTAATCATAGTAGTACAATGTGTGTGTAATCCTTATTTTGTGTCAGTCACTGTTTTGAACACTTTGCTTATATTAATTCATTTAATCTTCATAACCTTATAAAGTAGATCTTATTATTTCCCTTTAATAAAGAAAGAAGCCAAGGCATAGAGAGTTTAATTAACTCACCCGGTGCCACAGGGCTATTAAGTGGTGGTTGTTATTGTTCATTCGCTAAGTCGGTTCCGACTCTTTGCAGACTCGTGAACTGCAGCAAGCCAGGCTTCCCTGTCCTTCACTATCTTCTAGAGTTTGCTCAAACTCATATCCATTGAGTCAATGATGCCATCCAACCATCTCATCCCCTGTCACTTCTTTCTCCTCTTGCCTTCAATCTTTCCTAGCAGCAGGGTCTTTTCCAGTGAGTCAGCTCTTCACATCAGGTGGCCTAAGTATTGGAGCTTCTGCTTCAGCATCAGTCCTTCCAGTGAATATTAAGGGTTAATTTCCTTTAGGATGGACTGGTTTAATCTCCTTACTGTCCAAGAGACTCTCAAGAGTCTTCTCCAACACCACAGTTTGAAAGGATCAATTCTTCAGTGCTCAGCCTTCTTTATGGTCCAACTCTCACATCCATATATGACTTCTGGAAAAACCATGGCTTTGACTAGATGGACCTTTGTTAACAAAGTGAAGTCTTTGCTTTTTAATACACTGCTGAGGTTTGTCATGGCTTTTCTTCCAAGGAGCCAGTGTCGTTTAATTTCATGTCTTCAGTCACTGTCTGTAGTGATTTTGGAGCCCAAGAAAATAAAATCTGTCACCGTTTCCACTTTTTCCCCATCTATTTGCCATGAAGTGATGGGACTGGATGCCATGGTCTTAGTTTTTGAATGTTGAGTTTTAAGCCAGCTTTTTCACTCTCACCTTCATCAGGAGGCTCTTTAGTTCCTCTTCGCTTTCTGCCATTGAAGTGGTATCTTCTGAGGTATATCCAGAATTTATACCTAGACATCCTGACTTCAGAATCTGAGCTCCTAAAACTGGTAAGTATACTGCCTCTTCATATAGTATACTTGAGTGACAGCTGGAATAATATGGCCATTCCAGGAGGTCTTTTAAAACCCACTCTTAATTGTCCACCGTGTGCTTCAGAGGGCTTCCCTCTTGGTTCAGTGGTGAAGAATCCACTTGCCAATGCAGGAGATGTGAGTTCAATCCCTGGGTCTTGAAGATCTGCTGGAGAAGGAAATGGCAACCCACTCCAGTCTGCTTATCTGGAATATCCCATGGACAGAGGAACCTGGCAGGCTGCAGTCCATGAGGTTGCAAAAGAATCATACATGACTTAGCAGCTAAACAGCAACAGTCTGTGCTTTAAAGTATGTTAGATTCTCAGGATGTAAAAAATATAAACAAAAATTACAATGCAAATGCTGTGGATCCTGTTAGGGAACTGTATACAAGTGCTTTGGGAGTAAAGATGTTTATGGGAGTGGGGAGGAATTCCACAGAAGAGATAATGTTTCTTCTGAGTTATAAACAATACAAAGCAGAGTTTGGGGAAAGACATTTCTGGAGTCAAGGAATAGCATTTGTGGAAGCACACTCTGAAAAACATAGAGCTTGAGGGCAAAATCTGAGTAGAGGGTTTTGGTTTTTCTTAAGATGGACGTGAGTTTGGGTGAATTCCGGGAGATGGTGATGGACAGGGAGGCCTGGAGTGCTGCGATTCATGGGGTCGCAAAGAGTCGGACACGACTGAGCAACTGAACTGAACTGAAGAATAGATTTAAATATTAAAAAAGAGAAATTGGACAAGCACACTGGAACCAAATTTTCAAGTTCTTAAATAGCTAAAATATTGGGCATTATTATTCACCCTTTAAAAATCTATGAGGAAAAGAGTGACAAGTTTGAAATATGTTTAGAGATATTTCACCCATCAGTAATAATATTCAGAATGAGTTGGAGGGAAGAAAGAGACCAGAAGGAAGAAGGCAGTTTGTAAGAACTGAGGTGATCAGTGCCTGAATTAGTTGGTCATGGTAGAGGGTAGAAAAGAAAAAACAAGTGGGAAAGATTATGAAAGAAGATTGAATAAGATTTGTAACTGAGAATAGCTAGAATGTAATGGATAGGCAAGAGACAATGAGGGACCCCACTGTAGAAAATTCAAGAAGGATGTGTTTTTAGATGAGGATTCCCTGATAGCTCAGTTGGTAAAGAATCCACTTGCAATATTGGAGACCCCGGTTTGATTCCTGAGTCGGGAAGATACCTTGGAGAAGGGATAGGCTACCCACTCCAGTATTCTTGGGCTTCCCTTGTGGCTCAGCTGGTAAAGAATCCGCCTGTGATGCGGGAGACCTGGGTTCGATCCCTGGGTTGGAAGGATCCCCTGGAGAAGGGAAAGGCTACCCACTCCAGTATTCTGGCCTGGAGAATTCCATGGACTGTATAGTCCATGGGGTTGCAAAGAGTCGGACAGGACTGAGTGACTTTCAGAAAGCATTATAATTTTTCTTTTTTAAGTGGGTGCATTTATATATTTATGTGTGTGTTGAGTATGTATTTTTAGACATATTAAGCTTATTTGAGTTAACAGGCAGAATATCCAAGATGATGATATATAACTGAACTTAGAAGGAAGATCTCAGAATATTTGAAATTATTTTGTGTGAAGATAGCAGGTGAAGTCATACATTTTCAAAGAAGTTGGTATTTTAAAAGAAGAATAGATGTCAAATACTTTTGGGTACATTCATAGCCAGAAAATAAGACCTAGCAGAGAATGCTGTGAATGAGACAGTAAAGTGAATAAAGGAAAGAATTCAACCACTGATATGGTTACATAGAAACTGAGAGATATGAAAATGCAGGAAGCGGAGATAATGTGAAATGCTTCAGAATGTTTGTGATATTGTTAAAATGGCTATAGTTTATTTTTTATTGAATTTATCATATCTTAGTGCAATTTCATAAGAAATATTAGCCAGTTGACATGAGTAAGAGAGCTCCATCCCTTGAAATGTGGTATATTATGGATTATTGTTTTAAAGCTGAATGTATGTATATCCATAGAAGGAGCTTCATTCCTTTCAGCACAATGAATCTATTGCCCTGTGAAAATTTGACAGTTCTGCTTGTAAATTCTCATTTGCTTTTGACCCAAATTAACTAGTTTCACCATTTGCTCTAAGATAGATTGGTTTTATCATTACTTCTGAATAATGCATTTCATATTGGTCTTCTTAGCAGTCCGTTTTTGTTTGGATGCTCTGTGGCATGTGTTCCCCTATAGTAATAACTTGTAAAAGGCTTTCTCCAACTCTAAGGTCAAAAATATACTCTGTATTTTCTTCAGTAGTCCTACAATTTTGGTTTTGCATTTAGATCCTTAATCAATCTGGGATATATGCTCTTTATTTTTTCACTTGTGGAACCAGTTGTCTCAATGCTATTTATTGAATATTCCTCTATTTCCCCAGTGATATCAGTAGTTTTTTCCCATAAAATATTAAATTCTTATATACACAGAGACAGACACATACACACTTGTGTCTGTTTCTGGACTTTTTGTTTCTATGCCAATGCCATGTTTTACTTACTATAACTTTATAGTATGTCTTAATAGATGTAACATCAAGTTTCTGTTTCTTCTTTTTGAAAATTGGCTTCTGGCTGTTCTCTAATATTTTATGTAAAATTTTAAGTTGGTTTGTAAAGTAAACCACATTGCAAGTTAAAATTGTATTAATATGTTTGTGAAGAACTGATGTGTCTATATGTGTGTATATATAATTTTTCTTTCCATGGTGTTTAGGTCTTACTAATGAACAATTTTTAGTAAAGTTTTGTAGTTTTCTCCATAAACTTCTTGCATTGCTCTGATTTTACTGTTTTGTCTAGATATATTTTATTATTTTAAATGCTCTTGTTAATAGGATTTTTGTTTTCTATTACATTTTCTAACTGGATATTGCCGGTGTATGGGAGAGGTATTTTTTTCATCATCTTTTTGTTCAACTGTTCTGTTATGCTCTCAGTGGTCCTAGTAGTTTGTTAATTGATTCCCTTTGTTTTCATATCATCTACAAGTTTTTCTTTTTCCATTTTTATATCTTATCAGTTTATAATTTTTTAAGGCTGCTATAACAATGTTGAATAAATGATGACTCAAAGCATCTTGTTTGAAGCCTGACCTTAATAGGAATGCTTCTTTTTATCTTTAAATATGATGTTTACTATAGGTTTCTGATAAGGTACTGTGGCAGAAACAGCAAGAGCAACACTGCTAACAGCTGTTACTGTTTATTGAGTATGAGGCAAATGGATTCTAAACAGTCCGTGTGTGCTGACTTATTTACTCCTGACATTTCAGTAGGTGGTATTATCCTCATTTTTATAGGTAGGGAAAATGAAATTTAGAGCTAATAAATAACTTGCTTAAGATGTTTTACAAAAAATAGAGGATCTAGAATTTTAATACAGGCAGTCTGATTATAGAGTCCATCCTCTTACCTATTTCATCAAGATAAATATCCATCTCTTTCAGTTTTAGGTTTCAATACTTTGTTGTTATTTAAAAATTTTAAGTGAATAGTTGTTGAATAGTATGAGTTGCTTTTCAGGCATCTAGTGCAATGATTGTGTTGTTTTCTTTTTAATCTTTTAATAAATCTAGGGGATAGCATTGGTGTATTTTCTTGTGCTGAAAGATACTTGTGTTGTTTAGGCAGAATACTTCTTCAGTTCAGTCACTCAGTCATGTCCAACTCTTTGTGACCCCATGGACTGCAGCATGCCAAGTTTCCCTGTCCATCACCAGCTCCCAGAGCTTGCACAAACTTATGTCCATGGAGTTGGTGATGCCATCCAACCATCTCATCATCTGTCGTCTCCTTCTCCTCCTCCCTTCAATCTTTCCCAGCATCAGGGTCTTTTCCAGTGAGTTAGTTCTTCATATCAGATGGCCAGAGTATTTGAGCTTTGGCTTTAGCATCAGTCCTTCCAATAAATATTCAGGATTGATTTCCTTTAGGATGGACTGGTTTGATCTCCTTGCTGTCCGAGGAACTCATAGAGTCTTCTCCAACACCACAGTTCAAAAGCATCAATCCTTTGCTGCTCAGTTTTCTTTATTGTCTGACTCTTACATCCATACATGACTATTGGAAAAACCATGACTAGAGAGACCTTTGTCAGTAAGCTAATGTTTCTGCTTTTTAGTATGCTGTTTAGATTTGTCATAGCTTTTCTTCCAAGGAGCAAGCATCCTTGAATTTCACAGCTGAGGTCACCATCAACAGTGATTTTGGAGCCCAACAAAATAAAATCTGTCACTGTTTCCATTGTTTCCACATCTGTTGGCCATTAAGTGAAGGGACCAGATATGATCTTTTTTTTGAATGTTGGGTTTTAAACCAGCTTTTCACTCTTCTCTTTCACTTTCCTCAAGAGGCTCTTAAGTTCCTCTTTGCTTTCTGCCATAAAGGTGGTGTCATCTGCTTATCTGAGGTTACTGATATTTCTTCCAGCAATCTTGATTCCAGCCGGTGCTTCATTTGTGTGGCATTTTGCATGATGTAATCCGCATATAAGTTAAATGACCAGGGTGAAAGTATACAGGCTTGACGTACTCCTTTCTCAATTTGGAACCAATTTGTTGTTCTATGTCCGGTTCTAACTATTGCCTCTTGGCTTGACCCACATACAGATTGTTCAGGAGGCAGATAAGGTGGTCTGGTATTCCCATCTCTTGAAGAATTTTTCACAATTTGTTGTGATCCACACAGACAAAGGCTTTAGTGTAGTCAATGAAGCAAAAATAGCTGTTTTCCTGGAATTCTCTTACTTTTTATATGATCCAGCGGATGTTAGCAATTTGATCTCTGGTTCCTCTGCCTTTTCTAAATCCAGCTTTAACATCTGGAAGTTCTCAGTTCACGTACTGGTGAAGCCTGGCTTGGAGAATTTTGAGCATTACTTTGCTAGCATGTGAGATGAGTGCAATTGAGTGGTAGTTTGAACATTCTTTGGCATTGCCTTTTTTGGGACTGGAATGAAAACTGAGCTTTTCCCGGCCTGTGGCCACTGCTGATTTTTCCAGATTTGCTGGCATATTGAGTACGGCACTTTCACAGCATCATTTTTTAGGACTTGAAATAGCTCAACTGGAATTGCATCACTTCCACTAGCTTTATTCATAGTGATGCGTTGTAAGGCCCACTTGACTTTGCATTCCAGGATGTCTGGCTCTAGGTGAGGTGAGTGATCACACCATCGTGGTTTCTAGGTCATTAAGATTTTTTTTGTATAGTTCTGTGTATTCTCGCCATCTCTTCTTAATATCTTCTGCTTCTGTTAGGTCCATACCATTTCTGTCCTTTATTATGCCCATCTTTGCATGAAATGTTCCCTTGGTATCTCTAATTCTTTTGAAGGGGATCTCTGGTCTTTCCCATTCTGTTGTTTTCCTCTATTTCTTTGCATTGATCACTAAGGAAGTCTTTCTTATCTCTCCTTGCTTTGGAACTCTGCATTCAAATGGGTATACCTTTCCTTTTCTCCTTTGCCTTTCACTTCTCTTCTTTACTCATCTTTTTGTAAGGCCTCCTCAGGCAACCATTTTGCCTTTTTGCATTTATTCTTCTTGGGGATGGTTTTGATCAACACTTCCTATACAAATGTCATGAACCTCCGTCCATAGTTCTTCAGGTGCTCTATCAGACCTAATCCCTTGAATCTATTTGTCACTTTCACTGTATAATAGTAAGGGATATGATATAAGTCATATGTGAATGGTGTAGTGGTTTTCCCTACTTTCTTCAATTTAAGTCTGAATTTGGCAATAAGGGGTTCATGATCTGAGCTACAGTCAGCTCCTGGCCTTGTCTTTGCTGACTGTATAGAGCTTCTCCATCTTTGGCTGCAAAGAATATAATCAGTCTGATTTCGGTATTGACCACCTGGTGATGTCCATATGTAGAGTTGTTTCTTGTGTTGTTGGAAGAGAGTGTTTGCTATGACCTGTGTCTTCTCTTGACAGAACTCTGTTAGTGTTTGCCCTGCTTCATTTTGTACTCCAAGGCCAAATTTGCCTGTTATTCCAGGTTTTTCTTGATTTTCTACTTTTGCATTCCAGTCCACTATGGTGAAAAAGACATCTTTTTTTGGTGTTAGTTCTAAGAAGGTCTTTTAGGTCTTCATGGAAGGCAATGGCACCCCACTCCAGTACTCTTGCCTGGAAAATCCCATGGACGGAGGAGCCTGGTAGGCTGCAGTCCATGGGGTCACGAAGAGTCGGACACGACTGAGCGACTTCACTTCCACTTTTCACTTTCCTGCATTGGAGAAGGAAATGGCAACCCACTCCAGTGTTCTTGCCTGGAGAATCCCAGGGATGGCAGAGCCTGGCAGGCTGCCATCTATGGGGTCGCACAGAGTCGGACACGACTGAAGTGACTTAGCAGCAGCAGCAGCAGCAGCAGAACTGTTTAACTTGTTTCTTCGGCATTAGTGGTTGAGGCATAGACTTGGATTACTGTGATGTTGAATGGTTTGCCTTGGAAATGAACCGAGATCATTCTGTCATTTTTGAGATTGCATCCAACTGCTGCATTTCAGACTCTTTTGTTGACTCTGAGGGCTACTCCATTTCTTCTAAGGGATTCTTGCCCACAGTAGTAGATACAATGGCCATCTGAATTAAATTCACCCATTTCAGACCATTTTTGTTCACTGATTCCTAAAATGTCGATGTTCACTCTTGCCATCTCCTGTTTGACCACTATCAGTGTACTTTGATTCATGAACCGAAGATTCCAGGTTCCTATGTAATATTGTTCTTCACAGCATCGGACTTTCCTTCCATCACCAGTCGCATTCACAGTTGGGCATTGTTTTTGCTTTGGCTCCGTCTCTTCATTCTTTCTGGAGTTATTTTTCCTCTCTTCTGCAGTAGCATATTGGGCATCTATTGACCTGGGGCATTCATCTTTCAGTGTCCTATCTTTTTGCCTTTTCATACTGTTCATGGGGTTCTCAAGGCAAGAATGCTTAAGTGGTTTGCCATTCCCTTCTCCAGTGGACCACATTTTGTCAGAACTATCCATCGTGACCCATCTGTCTTGGGTGGCCCCACACGGCATGGCTCATAGTTTCATTGTTAGACAAGGCTGTGGTCCAAGTGATCAGTTTGGTTAGTTTTCTGTAATTGTTAGCATACAAAGAATAGTCATAATCGAGAGACTCAACACTTGGTGGTGAAAAGCAATGATCTTGCAAGATGGGAAACAAGTGAGCCTGTGATTGAACTAGCTTACCACCTTAAGAGGGCTTCTCTGGTGGTGCAGTGGTAAATAATCCGCTTGCCAATGCAGGAGATGCAAGACATGCAGGTTTGAGATCCCCTGGAGAAGTAAATGGCATCCCACTCCAGTATTCTTTCCTGAAAAATTCCATGGACTGGGGAGCTTGTACATTCCAAAATAGCACAAAGTCAAGAGAAGAGAAATGTATGTTTACTCTTAAGAGTTTACTTTACATGAGGTGATAACAGTATCATATGCTGGAAGATTGTGATACGTTTAAGATGTATGAAAATGAAAATGTTAATCGCTCAGTCTGTCTCTGTGATCCCGTGGAACAATGTATATTATAAACCATGAAGCAACCTCTAAAATAACAAAACAAAAATTATAGATTATAAGTCAACCAAAGGTGACAAGTGAAAAACACACAGAAAAGCTCAGTTAACAAAAATAAGGACGGGACTTCCTTGGCAGTCCAGTGGTTAAGACTCTGTGCTTCCACTGCAGGAAGTACAGCTTCCATCCCTGGTCAGGGAATTAAGATCCTGCATACTGCACCCTGCAGCAAAAAAAAAAAAAAAAAAAGAGAGAGAACAAAACCCAGGAAACAAATACATGCTGCTTACAAAACCAAAGCAAAACAAGCACCAGCAACAAAGAAGATAGTACTCTAAATATGAAGAGATAAACAGTCTAAACATAAAGGATGGGGAAAGAGACATCTATCAATAGTGCCCAAAAAGCCAAAATATTTACTCTGTGGCGCTGTAGGTAAAAAGCTGAGATATGTCAAGAACTATCAGCTGCCACCGGAAGTTTTGAATAGGTGAAGAAGAAATCTATCTAGAGTCTCAGAAGGACTTTTGATCTCCAGAATTTTAAGAGAATAAGTTTTTTTTTAAGTTTGTGGTACTTTGTTACAACTGCCCTAGGAAACCAATACTTTCTTTGTGTCCGCAAAATAGAGTGTAAGCAAATGAGGCAGGATCTTGTATGTTTTGCTCCATTCTATATTCCTAGTATCTGGAATCATACTCAGCATCAGTTCAGTTCAGTCGCTCAGTTGTGTCCAACTCTTTGCGACCCCATGAATCACAGCATGCCAAGCCTCCCTGTCCATCATTTATTTGTTGAATGAATAAACTGAGTTCATTTTTGAAGCAGGTACATAACATATACTGCTGTAATAATATACATATGCTTTAATTCGGGGCTTCCCTGGTGGCTCAGTGGTACAAGAATCCTCCTGCTAATGCAGGAGACATGGTTTTGATCCCTGGGTCAGGAAGATCCCCTGGAGAAGGGAATGGCAACCCATTCCAGTATTCTTGCCTGGGAAATCCCATGGACAGAGGAGCCTGATGGGGTGGCAGAGTTGGACACGGCTTAATGACTAAACATCTTCTGCTTCATTGACTATGCTAAAGCCTTTGACCGTGTGGATCACAACAAACTGGAAAACTCTTCAAGAGATGGGAATACTGGACCACCTTACCTGCCTCTTGAGAAATCTGTTTGCAGGTTAAGAAGCAACAGTTAGAACCAGACATGGAACAACGAACAGTTTCCAAATTGTGATGGGAGTACATCCAGGCTGTATATTGTCACCCTGCTTATTTAACTTATATGCAGAGTACTTCATGCAAAATTCTGGACTGGATGAAGCACCAGCTGGAATCAAGATTGCCAGGAGAAATATCAATAACCTCAGATATGCAGATGACACCACCCCTTATGGCAGAAAGCAAAGAAGAACTAAAGAGCCTCTTTATGAAAGTGAAAGAAGAGAGTGAAAAAGTTGGCTTAAAGAAAGCTCAGCATCAAAAAATGAAGATCATGGCATCCAGTGCCATCACTTCATGGCAAATAGATGTGAAAACAATGGAAACAGTTATTTTCTTGAGCTCCAAAATCACTACATATGGTGGCCTCAGCCATGAAATTAAGACGCTTACTCCTAGGAAGAAAAGCTATGACAAACCTAGACAGCATATTAGAAAGTAGAGACATTACTTTACCGACAAAGGTCTAGTCATGGTTTTTCCAGTAGTCATGTATGGATGTGAGAGTTGGACCATAAAGAAAGCTGAGTGCCGAAGGATTGATGGCTTTTAAACTGTGGTGTTGGAGGACTCTTCAGTGTCCTTTGGACAGCAAGGAGATCCAACCAGTCAATCCTAAAGGAAATCAATCCTAAATATTCATTGAAAGGACTGATGCTGAAGCTGAAGCTCCAATAATTTGGCCGCCTGGTGTGAAGAACTGACTCACTGGAAAAGACCCTCATGCTGGGAAAGATTGAAGGAAGGAGGAGAAGGGGATGACAGATGATGAGATGGTTGGATGGCATCACCAACTCGATGGACATGAGTTTGAGTAAGCTCTGAGAGTTGGTGATGGACAGGGAAACCTGGCTTGCTGCAGTCCATGGGGTCAGAAAGAGTCAGATGTGACTGAGCGACAACTAAACTGAACCATTCTGTCAGTTTTAAAACAGGATAATCCCTCAAATCAAAAAAGCAAGAGAATTCGAGAAAAACATCTACTTGTGCTTTATTGATTAAGCTGAAGCCTTTAACTCTGTGGATCACAACAAACTGTGGAAAATTCTTCAAGAGATGGGAATACGAGACCACTTACCTTCCTCCTGAGAAATCTGTATGTAGGTCAAGAAGCAGTAGTTAGAACCGGACACAGAACAATGAACTGGGACTTCTTGTTTCAGAGTTTTGTTATGAGACTATAGTGCGTAAATAGAAAGATTGCCCTTTTTCAGAATAGAACCTCTGTACAGTGTGAACAAGGTACTTGCTAGGGTAGTGGGTCAGGATGACATGACCACATAGTACTCTGCATGCAAACTCAGTTGCTGTGGTGTCTGACTCTTTGTGACCCTGTGTATTATAGCCCAGAGGCTTCTCTGTCCATGGGATTATCCAGGCAAGAATACTGGAGTGGGTTGCCATTTCCTCCTCCAGAGCATCTTCCCAGCCCAGGGATTGAACCCACGTCTCCCGCATTGGCAGGCAGATTCTTTACCACTGAGCCACCTGGGAATCCCCTTGTAGTACTCTACCAACATGCTCATATATATGTATTTTTTGTTCTGTTGCTTTGATGAACAGTTCAATGACATGGTAGATTTTTCTATTCTAGGACTATTCAAAGTTGGGAAGTGAAGGAGTAAAACAGGTAGAAAAAAGGGATCCTGCAACTAGTTCTTTTTTATAGCTTTACCTGAGACAGTCTAAAGAATTCACTATGAAATTGCTTTGTTATAGATTGACTATTACCTGGTTAGGGATTATAAAAGTGCAGTTAGTATTAATATTTCATGAAATAATACTGTTTCATGTGTAGTACTGTGAAGTTCTCATCAAGAAGTTAGTAATTTTATCTGGGAGAGATAAAACTTCCCAGTTTTAAAAAACACATTAAGTGGTTTTTAATTTAAATTTTATTTACTTTCTAGTACTGAAGCCACAGGGTACTAAGTTGGAAAGGTACAAAGACTGTACTGTATAGAGGTTCTCTCCCAGTCTAGTGTCTCAAACAGCCCGTGGCAGCTAGTATTTGAATTTTTATCCTTCCTGAGATATGTTATGCACATATTTAAATTAATATGTGTTTTGTCTTTTTTGCTGTGTCTTTGCCCATGAATAATAAATACACTGTTTATACTTTAGCAGTGTATTTTAGATACATTTCTATCTGTACACTTCTATATCTGTACATTTTTTATGACTACAGTATACTATATTTGTATATGTCAGAGTGTACTAGTCCCTTATTCACAAACATTTAGGTTGCTCCTGCCTTTTCCTATTAAATTGAATGCTATAGTGAATAACTTTGTATATGTGTTGTTTTGCTTATATCCATAGGATACTGTAGTACAAGTAGAATAATTAGATTCAAACATGTGTACTTTAATTTTGATTGATAGAGCGACACTGGCCATACACCTTGTGTAGGTAGGGTTTTTGTTTTTAACTGAGGTCTAATGTACAAACAATGAAATTCATAATTTTAGGTGTAGAATGAGGGGAAGGCTATGCTAGTTTACACTGTAACTATCAGTGTAGAAGAATGCTTTTATGTCCTATTTCACAAATTTAGTTTTTAATTTTTTTGCCAGTGCTGAAGGTGAGAATATTGCAGTAATTTTGTTTGTTTACTATTTTTACAAAATACAACTTACATTCAGTGAAGTCCACAAATCATAGTATAGAGCTCACGGTCACTAACCCAGCACGTTCTCTCTGTCCTTGCACTGCCCTCCCCACAAAAGTAACCACTGTCAGGACCTAGCCCCATAGATTTAAGTTAGCCTGTTTTTGAACTTAATATAAAGGAAATCATATAGACCCTACTTTTATTGCATTTGGATTCTTCTGTATTATATGTGAAATTTAGTTATGTTGCTGTGAGTACCTTTAATTTATCCTTTTTCATTGCTGTGATTTAGTTAGTTGAATATACTGCAATTTATTCTACTGCTTGTGGATTTTTGGTTTGGTTGCTTCTACTTTTCAACTTTTATGAATACAACTTCTGTGAAAATTCTTGTACATTTCTTGAAGAAATTTAGCACTCATTTCTTTTGCCTGGACGTGTTATCTGGATAGGTTTTGTTTGTTTTTAATTGAGGTCAATTTATAAACAATAAAATTCACCAACTTTTAGTGTACAGTTATTTAGAAAGCAATTTCCCTTGGGTCTCTTGCATTTCTGCATGTCTTATGAGCAATAGCTCTAACTGCCTTTTCTTCCAGACTGTCTTTTCAAGGATATTGAAAGACAGAAATGGTATCTCTTCATAAAGCAAAGAGCAGGTTTCTGACAGCCGTGGAAAACAGATGCCATGTTTCCCTCCAAAGTAGAGGGCAAGTGTACTTGTGTGTGTGTGTGTGTGTGTGTGTGTGTGTGTGTGTGTGTGTGTGTTAGTTGCTCAGCCGTGTCTGACTCTTGGCAACCCCATGGACTATAGCCTGCCAGGCTTCTCCATCCATGGGATTTTCCATGCAAGAATACTGGAGTGGGTTGCTATTTCCTTCTCCAGCAGGTGTGCTTCCTGCCATTTTAAAAGATTCAGGTTTCCAATAAGCTTAGTCTTCCTCTCCTGGAACACAACCCTCTGTGTGTACAGGTGTTCCATGACACTTTTCACAGTGTTCTGTGAATTCGGGTTTGGGCAACTGGCACAGGAAAATGCTGTTAATTCTGACTGGTGTTCCTGGTATGAGTAATAAAATCATATGTAGCTGACTCAAGAGTCTCGTGTCTTCTGCCAGTATCCATGGAACTAGCAGGTTAACTTGTAAGCAGGATCAAATCTCAGAGCCTTCACAATTCTTGACACAATTTGGTAAATTTTGACAAATGTATAAAATCTTATCACCACCATAGTCAATTCATAGCACATTTCTGTCCCCACAAGCTCCTTTGTGCCCCTGTATATCTATTCCCCTTTCTCTAGTTTTGCCATTTGTTGAATTTCTCATACATAGAATTTTACATTGTATCAGTTCAGTTCACTTGCTTACTCATGTCCAACTCTTTGTGACCCCATGGACTGCAGCACGCCAGGCCTCCCTGTGCATCACCAACTTCCGGAGTTGACTCAAACTCATGTCAGTTGTGTCGGTGATGCCATCCAACCATCTGATCCTCTGTCATCCCCTTCTGTCCTCAATCTTTCTCAGCATCAGGGTCTTTTCAAATGAGTCAGTTCTTCGCGTCAGGTGGCCAAAGTATTGGAGTTTCAGCTTCAGCATCAGTCCTTTCAATGAATATTCAGTACTTATTTCCTGTAGGATGGGCTGGTTTGATTTCCTTGCAGTCCAAGGGACTCCGAAGACTCTTCTTCAACACCACAGTTCAAAAGCATTACTTCTTTGGCACTCAGCTTTCTTTGTAGTCCAACTCACACATCCATACATGACTACTGGAAAAACCATAGTCTTGACTAGATGGACCTTTGTTGGCAAAGTAATGTCTCTGCTTTTTACTATGCCATCTATGTTTGTCATAGCTTTTCTTCCAAGGAGCAAGCGTCTTTTAATTTCATGGCTGCAGTCACCATCTGCAGTGATTTTGGAGCCCCCCAAAATAAACATCTGTCACTGTTTCCACATCTATTTGCCATGAAGTGATGGGACTGGATGCCATGATCTTAAGTTTTCTGAATGTTGAGCTTTAAGCCAACTTTTTCACTCTCCTTTTCCACTTTCATCAAGAGGCTCTTTAGTTCTTCTTTGCTTTCTATCATAAAGGTGGTGTCATCTGTATATCTGAAGTTGTTGATATTTTTCCTGGCAATCTTGATCCCAGCTTGTACTTTATCCAGCCCAGCGTTTCTCATGATGTACTCTGCATATAAGTTAAATAAGCAGGGTGACAATATATAGCCTTGATGTACTCCTTTCCCTATTTGGAATATAGCCTGTTTTGTATGGCTTGTTTCATTCAACATAGTGCTTTTGAGATTTGTTCATGCTCTTGCCTGTATCACTAGTTCGTCCCCTTTTATTGCTGAGTAGTATTCTATTGTATGGATATACTACTGTTTGAATATTTGTTTATCCTTTCACCAGTTGATTGACATTTAGATTGTTTCTAGTTTGGGGCTATTATAAGCAAAACTGCTGTAGGTTTGGATATAAGTCTTCATGTGGACATTTATTTTTATTTCTCTTGGATACATTATTAGGAGTGGAAATGCTAAGTCTTATGATGTGCTTTTAATTCGTAAAGAACTGCCAAATTGTTTTCCAAAGTGTTTGTATCATCTTACATTCCCGTCTGGCTTGTTTTTTTTTTTTTTTTTTTTAAACACAGGGTTATTGTTACCATCTTTCTAAATTCCATATATATGTGTTAGTATACTGTATTGGTGTTTTTCTTTCTGGCTTACTTCACTCTGTATAATAGGTTCCAGTTTCATCCATCTCATTAGAACTGATTCAAATGTATTCTTTTTAATGGCTGAGTAATACTCCATTGTGTATATGTACCACAGCTTTCTTATCCATTCATCTGCTGATGGGCATCTAGGTTGCTTCCATGTCCTGGCTATTATAAACAGTGCTGCGATGAACATTGGGGTACACGTGTCTCTTTCCCTTCTGGTTTCCTCAGTGTGTATGCCCAGCAGTGGGATTGCTGGATCATAAGGCAGTTCTATTTCCAGTTTTTTAAGGAATCTCCACACTGTTCTCCATAGTGGCTGTACTAGTTTGCATTCCCACCAACAGTGTAAGAGAGTTCCCTTTTCTTCACACCCTCTCCAGCATTTATTGCTTGTAGACTTTTGGATTGCAGCCATTCTGACTGGTGTGAAATGGTACCTCATAGTGGTTTTGATTTGCATTTCTCTGATAATGAGTGATGTTGAGCATCTTTTCATGTGTTTGTTAGCCATCTGTATGTCTTCTTTGGAGAAATGTCGTTTAGTTCTTTGGCCCATTTTTTGATTGGGTCATTTATTTTTCTGGAGTTGAGCTGTAGGAGTTGCTTGTATATTTTTGAGATTAGTTGTTTGTCAGTTGCTTCATTTGCTATTATTTTCTCCCATTCTGAAGGCTGTCTTTTCACCTTGCTTAGAGTTTCCTTTGTTGTGCAGAAGCTTTTAAGTTTAATTAGGTCCCATTTGTTTATTTTTGCTTTTATTTCCAATATTCTGGGAGGTGGGTCATAGAGGATCCTGCTGTGATGTATGTCGGAGAGTGTTTTGCCTATGTTCTCCTCTAGGAGTTTTATAGTTTCTGGTCTTACGTTTAGATCTTTAATCCATTTTGAGTTTATTTTTGTGTAAGGTGTTAGAAAGTGTTCTAGTTTCATTCTTCTACAAGTGGTTGACCAGAGTTCCCAGCACCACTTGTTAAAGAGATTGTCTTTAATCCATTGTATATTCTTGCCTCCTTTGTCAAAGATGAGGTGTCCATATGTGCGTGGATTTATCTCTGGGCTTTCTATTTTGTTCCATTGATCTATATTTCTGTCTTTGTGCCAGTACCATACTGTCTTGATAACTGTGGCTTTGTAATAGAGCCTGAAGTCAGGTAGGTTGATTCCTCCAGTTCCATTCTTCTTTCTCAAGATAGCTTTGGCTATTCGAGGTTTTTTGTATTTCCATACAAATTGTGAAATTATTTGTTCTAGCTCTGTGAAGAATACCGTTGGTAGCTTGATAGGGATTGCATTGAATCCCTTGTTGTCTGGCTTGTTTTAATTTGTATCTCATTATGAGTGAGGTTGAAAGTATCATTTCATATGTTTGAGTTACTTGTGTTTCCTTCTCTATAAATTGCCTGTTTGGCTCATCTTGCATGTTTTCTTCTAAACAGGGAAGGTGAGTTGTTGGAATTTTTGTAATGATTTGTAGGCATTCTTCATATATTGGGATAATTTTGGTCAGGCTATGAATTACAAGCTTATTTTTTCCTGTTTGGCTATTATCTTTTGAACTTGCCAATGGAGAGGTTTTGCCATGTAGAAATTTGTCTCTCTGAACTCTTCAGTCTCACAGAATATTTACTAGCAATGTAAGACTTCATAATATAGAAACAGGATTGCTCTTTTAATTGACCTTAAAGTATAAATTGGGCTTCCCTGGTGGCTTAGTCAGTAAAGAATCTGCATGCAATGCAGACCTGGGTTTAATCCCTGGCGCCAGAAGATCCCCTGGAGAAGGAAATGGCAACCTACTCCAGTATTCTTGCCTGGGAAATCTCATGGACACAGGAGCCTAGTGGCTCCAGTCCATGGGGTCACAAGAGTTGGACATGACTTAGTAACTAAAAACACCAAAGTATAAAGTATGTTTCCCAGCTGTATTTTACGTAGCCATAACATTAGGGGGAATAAAGAAAAATATTCTGAAGAGTTCAGTTTGTTTTCTGCATTCTCACAAGAATTTTACCACCTTTTAGAAAACAACTATACAATGGAAACAAAAGAGCTTTAGAACTTGTGTCTTTATTATGCATAGTAAGAGTAAAAATATTTAAAATAATATTGCATGTGTCTTTTACAGAAATATCTATGCAAGATGTTCACATTGCAAACTTGGATAGTGCAAGCCTTGTTTATTTTCCTCACCACTGAATCTATAGGTAAGGTTCATGAGATATCCTACTTCCCGATCCCACAAATTAGGTTTGTGTATTGCTGAATAATTATATAATTATGCTTACATATTTATTCTTTAGGATCATTATTGAAACAACGATGTTGCCTTAAAAATGGACTCAAGTTAAAATGCTCTTGACAAAGTATAATTTGTATAATTTGAGTTGAAGCACTCAGTAATCCTAAATCTTGTTCAGCTGTACTAACAGTAAGTTTAATATTGAGAAGGAAAAAAGGGAATTTTGTTAATTTTTTTAAATAAAGAAACAGAATCAGGTTTGTTAACTTTTAGCACTTCACTCCTTAATAGCCAAAGATGTCACTGAGCAGCAGTGAGATTGTGATACCAGAAGAAAGATCACTTAGAGCAGTACTGCTCCAACTGGTCCACAGCCTGAGAACTGGTTATTATTGGTCCATAATGAGTTGAGTACAGAAATTAAGAATAAATGTTTAGAAACGCTTTTAACAATTTGACATAGCCATGATATCTATGGCTATGTGATCAATGGATTTGCCTCATCAAATGTAAAACAAAAGTATATGTCTGTAAAGGATTGGGTGAAGAAAATCTAAACTGATCCTTCACCCCAGATAATTTGAGAAGCATTGCTCTAAGTCAAACCCTCTTCAAATTCAAGAACACAGCCTCTTTTTAAACACTGGAAATGATACAAACCTTAAGCTGAAATTTTTTCTCATTTAAAAGTCTTTCCTTAGTCTTAAACCCAAATTTTCTTCCTTGTAACTTTTCTCATTAATCTTAAAAATGCTTCTGTTGTAGGTCCACTTTCCTTTTCCACTGTTCAAGTCTTCAAGTATTGAAGAAATGCTTTTTAACCCCTCTCTTGCCCAAATTAAATTTACCTAGTTATCCTAATTATTCTTTGTAGGACTTGACTTCCAATCTGTATGCACTGATTACTCTCCTGACTCTTCCCTTGATTTTCCATATCATATTTAACATATAATACCATCCCACTTAATTCTAGTTAACAACAATGAAACTTTAGCCATCACTTAATCTGTGTCTCGGTTTCATGATCTGTAAGATGGGGATAGTAATGTCTCTAACTTCTAGGGTTATTGTGAGATTTAAATGAGTTAATACACACAAGGCATTTGAGCAGTACCTGGCCCATAGTATGCTTTATAAAAAGGAATGTAATAATGTATTTATTATTAAGGTTTGAATAAAATGCACTTAAGGAAAAAATATATCAGAACTTGACATATTCTAAGTATAGTGATTTTATTATTTACTTTTGAAGGATCATTTTTATTAAAGCAGCATAATTTTTTGCCAGTTAAGATACACTGTAGTTTTATGTTAAGCCATCTACCAGTCACTGAAAATTCTCAGATTGTTTTCACATCAATTACTTTTAAGCCATTTCCCCTTCACTCTATATTTGTTTATCAACCTAAATAGAAGATGTTTTTGCCAAATTTATTAGCCTATCAGTCTAGTCCTTAAGCATAATTTTGAATCCTGACATTATCCAAATTGTGGGCAATCCATTATAATCTTTTGCTGATTTGTTAAGTGTGTGTGTCTGTTTTCCCCCTAAGTTGTTGATAAAAAGGTTGAAAATAACAGGACTATATTATCTGTTGCTGCCAGACAGATTACTCTAAAGCTTCATGCCTTAAAATGGCATTACTTATTATTTCTCATGGTTTATGTGTGACAGGCTCAGTCAGACACACAGATTCTTCTTTTCTCTGTGATATCTGGGCCTCAGCTAGAATATTCAGAGATGAGTAGCTGGAATCATCTGAAGTCTCATTCACTTATTATGTCTGGTGTTGATGCTGGCTGTAGATTCAGGGCTTTGGGGCTCTTGGCTACACCACCACATGTGGTCTGTCCTTGCGGCCTTGGCTTCCTTACATGTGGCTGGGTTCCATGGCAAATGTCGCAAGAGAAAAAGAGAGCTAGTCAGAAGTTGTATTTTTTTATGATCTAGCTTTGGAAGTCACTTAGCACACTCTGTTGGCTGGGGCAGGCATAAGCACCCTTAAAGATCTAAGAGCAAAAGGGAAACATAGATCTCATTTCTTTGGAGGAGTATTAGTCACTTTGTAAGATGAGCATGTTGAATGGGATACATTTATAAGTATGACCTTCTTTGGAAAGTACAGTCTACCCCAAGGTTTGAGGGGAGGCACTTCAGCATACTCCTTTAGCCTCCCTCTCATTGACTCTTTTTAGTCAGTGATTTTTTTTATGTGTAGGTAATCAATCAAGTGAAAATGTTTTAGTTTGAAGTTACAAAATATCTGTTTTTATAGATCAAGAGTAGTAAAAAATCAGCCTGCTGCTGCTGCTAAGTCGCTTCAGTCGAGTCCAACTCTGTGCGACCCCATAGACGGCAGCCCACCAGGCTCCCCCGTCCCTGGGATTCTCCAAACAAGAATACTGGAGTGGGTTGCCATTTAAATCAGTCTAGTAACCCTGTAAAAGTAGGTTTCATTTGGCACAGGATGGTTTCAGTGAGCCTGTGCTTCATTTCGAAAACTGGAACATTTGCCTGTTTCTAGCATTTCTTATTCTGTGTGATAAAAAATTGTTAGTCTCTGGCTATATCTCATGTTCTTTAGTACTCTGAAGTATATTTCCTAGGTAAGGTTCCTTTTCATTATTAAAGAGAAAGTCAAACAGGAATGATTTTACCAAGGAACAAAGTGCGATTGGAGGAGTTTTAAGGACTTGCTCATTGTCACAGGGTAACTTACTAGTCTGTCACAGGATGGACATTGACAGGAGCTTGTGCGCTAGGACTTGCCACAGCCATGCATCAGTAATGGAAGGCCACTCAAACAGGCTGCTGCATAAGCTTTGAAACAAACATTTTGACTCTGGGCCTTATGAGCTTAATGACAGATATGGAATAAGAAGTTAATTGTTTAGTTTTTAAAAGTACTTTTATCCTTTGTGCAGTCTAGCCTGGGACCAAGTTGAGAATTGGAAGAATCTGTCTGATATTTGAGATTTACTCCATAAAAGTATCTCAGCGTTCTTTATAAAATAAACGATTGAAGTAAATTCTCTCCAAGGTTTTTGTCAGTTTTTTGATTCTCTGGTTCTATACATCTTTTACCTTAACTGCTAGAACCAGTCACCTCTGAGAGACCTTTCCAGAGTCAGTGTGACTAGATTACTTGTCTCTGGATAGCAGTAGTAATGATGATTTGTTGTTGTTTAGTCACTAAGTCATATCCGACTCTTTTGCAATGCCAGGGACGGTAGCCCACCAGGCTCTTCTGTCCATGGGATTTCCTGGGCAAGAATACTAAACTGGGTTGCCATTTCCTTCTCCAGGGGATCCTCTCGACCCAGGGAGCAAAGCTGCATCTCCTGCACTGGCAGGTAGATTCTTCACCACTGAGACACCAGGGAAGCCAAGCAGTGGTGACAGGCTACCATTTATTGGAGGCCTTTTGAAGACCAGGCATTGTAGTAGATTCTTTCCATTAATAATATCTGATCTCAATAAACTTTCAAGATAGCCATTATTATCTTCATTTTCCAAGTGAATAAATTAAAGCTGTTAGAATTTCAAATTCCATTGATAAATGGGATTCACTCAAGAAAGCTGCCTTAAGTTTCTAGATAGTGAGAATAGAGAAGGAGGATAGAATCATGTCAAGTATTGAGCATTTTATCTTGATGGTAATAGGTAGGCACTAAATAATTTAAAATAGGTAAATGGCATAATCATTTTTGAACAGTAACTTTGGGAGCTGTATGTTTAAGATAAACTAGAAGGAGGTCAGATTGTGGTATAATACGATAGCCTGAGTGCCAGCAGCCAAAATAGGGTTGATGAGAAGAGGTTGCTATACGTACTAAGAATATAGAAACAAAAAGACCGAGGGAGTGTGGAAGGAGGCTAATTAGAGAGTAAGGACTGCAAGGTTATCTGGCCTAGGCGACCGGATGGGAGTAGTGTCTCAGCAGCAATAGGGAAGTGAGAAGAAGAAAAAATAAGTTTGGAAGGGACTGTGATACATAGTCTATGCCCAACCAGTAATACTGAAGAAGCTGAACAGTTCTATGAAGACCTACAAGACCTTCTAGAACTAACACCAAAAAAAGATGCCCTTTTCATTATAGGGGACTAGAATGCAAAAGGAGGAAGTCAAGAAACACCTGGAGTAACAGGCAAATTTGGCCTTGCAGTACAGAATGAAGCAGGGCAAAGGCTAACAGAGTTTTGCCAAGAGTACACCCTGGTCATAGCAAACACCGTCTTCCAACAACACAAGAGAAGACTCTACACATGGACATCACCAGATGGTCAGTAGTGAAATCAGATTGATTATATTCTTTGCAGCCAAACATGGAGAAGCTCTATACAGTCAGCAAAAACAAAACTGGAAGCTGACTGTGGCTAAGATCATGCACACTCCTTATTGTCAAATTCAGACTTAAATTGAAGAAAGTATGGAACACCACTAGACCCTTCAGATATGACCTAAATCAAATCCCTTAAGATTATACAGTGGAAGTGACAAATAGATTCAAGAGATTAGATCTGATAGAGTGCCTGATGAACTATGGATGGAGGTTCATGACACAGTACAGGAGGCATTGATCAAGACTATCCCCAAGAAAAAGAAATGCAAAAAGGCAAAATGGTTGTCTGAAGAGGCCTTACAAACAGGTATGAAAAGAAGAGAAGTGAAAGGCAAAGGAGGAAAGGAAAGATACACCCATTTGAATGCAGAGTTTCAAAGAATATCAAGGAGAGATAAGAAAGCCTTCCTCAGTGATCAATGCAAAGAAATAGAGGAAAACAATAGAATGAAAAAGACTAGAGATTTCCTCAAGAAAATTAGAGATACTAAGGGAATTTTCAGGCAAAGATGGGCACAATAAAGGACAGAAATGGTATGGACCTAACAGAAGCAGAAGATATTAAGAAGAGGTGGCAAGAATACACAGAAGAACTGTACAAAAAAGATCTTCATGACCCAGATAATCATGATGATGTGATCACTCACCTAGAGCCAGACATCCTGAAATGCAAAGTCAAGTGGGCCTTAGGAAGCATCACTACAAACAAAGCTAGTGGAGGTGACAGAATTCCAGTTGAGCTATTTCAAATCCTGAAAGATGATGCTGTTAAAGTGCTGCACTCTATATGCCAGCAAATTTGGAAAACTCAGCAGTGGCCACAGGACTGGAAAAGGTCAGTTTTCATTCCAATCCCAAAGAAAGGCAATGCCAAAGAATGCTCAAACTACTGCACAATTGCACTCATCTCACATGTTAGCAAAGTAATGCTCAAAATTCTCCAAGCCAGGCTTCACCAGTACGTGAACTGAGAACTTCCAAATGTTCAAGCTGGATTTAGAAAAGGCAGAGGAACCAGAGATCAAATTGCCAACACCGCTGGATCATCGAAAAAGCAAGAGAGTTCCAGAAAAACATTTATTTCTGCTTTATTGACTATGTCAAAGCCTTTGACTGTGTGGATCACAACAAATTGTGAAAAATTCTTCAAGAGAAGGGTATACCAAACCACCTGACCTGCCTCCTGACCAATCTGTATGCAGGTCAAGAAGCAACAGTTAGAACTGGACATGGACGACAGACTGGTTACAGATCGGGAAAGGAGTACGTCAAGGCTGTATACTGTCACCCTGCTTAGGCTGGATGAAGCACAAGCTGGAATCAAGATTGCCAGGAGAAATACCAATAATCTCAGATACTGCAGAAAGTGAAGAGGAAACAAAGAGCCTCTTGATGAAAGTGAAAGAGGAGAGTGAAGAAGTTGGCTTAAAGCTCAACATTCAGAAAACTAAGATCATGGCATCCAGTCCCATCACTTCAGGGCAAATAGATGGGGAAACAGTGGAAACAGTGACAGACTTTGTTTTCGGGGGCTCCAAAATCACTACAATGGTGACTGCAGCCATGAAATTAAAAGATGCTTGCTCCTTGGAAGAAAAGCTATGACCAACCTAGACAGCTTATTGAGAAGCAGAGACGTTACTTTGCCAGCAAAGATCCATCTAGTCAAAGCTGTGGTTTTTCCAGTAGTCATGTATGGATGTGAGAGTTGGACTATAAAGAAAGCTGAGTGCCAAAGAATTGATGCTTTTGAACTGTGCGTGTTGGAGAAGACTCTTGAGAGTCCCATGAACTGCAAGGAGATCCCAACCAGTCCATCCAAAAGGAAATCAGGCCTCAATATTCATTGGAAGGAATGATGCTGAAGCTGAAACTCCAGTATTTTGGCCACCTGATGCCAAGAACTGACTCATTTGAAAAGACCCTGATGCTGGGAAAGATTGAAGATGAGAGGAGAAGGGGACAATAGAGGATGTGATGGTTGGGTGGCATCACCAACTCAATGGACATGAGTTTGAGTAAACTCCAGGAATTGGTGATGGACAGGGAAGCCTGGCATGGTGCAGTCCATGGGGTCACAAAGAGTTGGACATGACTGAGTGACTGAATTGAACTATGATACATATAATTTTAGACATGTTCATTTTAAAGTACTTATGAAATATCTTGTAAGCCACTGAAAACAGGAAATTAGAGTCAGAAAGAGGGGTTTATATGTCATCAACATGGAGTAGGTCATAGGAATTTATTTTTTTATATAATTTGGTTCTTTGTTTTTTAATATGAGATTATATCCCATTACTTATTGTTAAAACCAGTGTATTTGGTTGTATTATTTTACTCTTCCTGTGTTTATTTTGCTACACCCTTGCTCTTTACTTTTTGTCTGATTTTGATGTATGAACAACATATACTGTCTTTGCATGTCCCCATCTGCACCCTCAAAGGCATTCAGGACTGGCGAGAAGCAGAGACCATCGCCTGTCTTCTGGTGGGTCTATTTAGACACGGAGTGTGAGTTGAGAAACAGAATTGGTGGCAGAGCAAATATGAATCACCCTGCAGGCAAACTATTTCCTAAGGCAAGGTAGAATGTTATAAAAAGGGCTGAAATTTGCATAGGTCTTTTTTATTTTGGTAAAATCCAGTTCCATTTGCCATGTAATTGATATAATTCTTTTCAAATTTAGACATTAAATTCTGGTGATACTAACTTTCACTGTGTTTCTTCTTTTTCTGTGTCTTTAGAGATATTTTAATGATGATTGAGGAACTGTACTGATATAGAATGTCATTTTGTACCAGAAAAATTCAGTCTGTTCTTACATTTTCTGTTATTATTCCTTTCCAGGTGAACTTATAGTTCCATGTGCTCATATCCACCCTGAATCTTCAGTTGTACAACTTGGTTCGAATTTCACGGCAGTTTGTGTGCTAAAGGAAAAATGTATGGATGATTATCATGTGACTGCTAATGACATTTTCTGGAAAACAGGCCGTGTACCTGTTCCTTATGAACAATATAGTGTCATAAACAGAACAGCATCTAGTGTCACATTTCCAAATATAACTTTAATAAATGCTCTGCTCACTTGCAACATTCGTATGTTTGGACAGATTAATCGGAGTGTTTATGGAATCAGAATCATTTCAGGCTGTAAGTTTTGTTTTACTTTCTTTCAGACTTTGTCATGACTGTTGAATTATATCTTTAATGTCCATTGTCTTTTGGTCTTTTTGAAATGCAGTAACTGTCAGCTCAGTGAGTTTTGAACTGTTTTTTCTTTTTAATGTTTAAAAAAAAATAAGCTTAGAAGTAGAACTGCATTTGCATTACAAATATATAAAAGCCTAAGGAGTAACACAAGTTTAATATTTTTCCTGAAAGTCAAGCATCTGTCAGCTTTCCAGAAAAATACTTTGACAAGATATACCCACCAAAAATGTTGAGTTGAAATCTGTGACTGAGCTCATAGTAACTTTCAATATCCCTTAGTTGTGGAGAAAATACAGTGTAAAGCAATTATCTGAAGAAAGTGAATCAATACTGGAGAATGCTTTTATGTTGAAGTAGACAAATAAATTTACTATGATCCAAGAATGGATTGCCAAATTTGTGGATCGTCTAACACTATAATTTTAGCATTTGCTTTCTCTCCAGCAGAGTTTGGGAAGGGAGAGATATAAATGAGTCATTTTTGCTTCTATTTACTTGCCTCTTACTAAGATTTAAGTATTAGTTTCTAAAATACACTTGAGAAGTCAGTTGATAATGCTTTCCAGCTATAAATGAAAGTTGACTTTGTGTAGAAAGTTAACTTGAAACATACCTATTAATGACAAGTATGATAGAAAATGTATGTTACTATCTAAAATGTTTGAATTTACTTAGAAAAGAAATTAGTTTTTTAGTCACCAGTTTTTCATTATGTCTTTTCTTGGTTTTGTTTTTTTCTGTCTGATTTTGGTTATCTTAAATGTCTAGAGGAGTATATAAATTGCATGCTTTTTGTGAATATGAAGCTTTTTGAAAATTGCTAATTTTTCCCTTTTAGTGCCTCCTGAAAAACCTAAAAATTTGAGTTGCATTGTGAATGAAGGAAAGAAAATGATGTGTCAGTGGGATCCTGGAAGGGAAACATACCTGGAAACAAACTACACTTTAAAATCTGAGTGGCAAGTTATTTTAAATTTGTTGTACATTGAATTTATTAAGTTTGCCTTTGTGGTAGAATTTTTATCTTGTGAGGTAGTATTATTAAATGCAAAGTTTTAAATGTTTTACTTAACTTTTTATTTTAGAACACCTGAAATATGAAAGTAGAAAGAATAGTGTAAGAAATCCTCACGCTCATCACCGAGCTTCAGTAGTTATCAGCCCATTACCAGTCTTACTTTATATATACCCCACACTTAGATTGTTTTAAAGAAATAAACATCATCTCATCCATAAATATTTTAGTACTTTTATGGAAAAGATAAGGACACTTAAAAAAAATCCAAATATAATTGAAAATACTCTCATATTGTTACATTTTTAATTAGTGTTCAAATTTTCCCAGTTGTCTCATGAATGTATGTATATATTTTTATACTTGTCAAATCAAGATTTAAGTAATCACCACATATTGCCAATTCATACATCTTGTCTGTCTTAACCATAGGTTCTACCTTCTTTCTTTGCAGTTCAGTTGTTAAAATAATGGTTTACATTATTTAACACATTCTTCTGTCCCTTTATTTACTAAAACTTTCCATTAGATCTAGACATTTAATCAGTTTTTCCCCCCAAAAAATAATTCATAGTAGTTATATATATTTTCATTAGGAACTACCATATAATGTTTGTTTTTGTTTTTCTTATATCAAAATTTGAGCAATGGTTTCAGGTATTACAGAATTTCCCTTTAGTTTTTTTTCTTCAAATATAAAGAAAAGTTGAAAGAATTTTACAGTGAACATTTATACATACTCATTACCTAGATTCTACAGTTAACATTTTACTGTGCTTGTCTCCATCTACCAACCCATCTTGTTTTAATGAATTTCAGAGTGAGTTAGACATCCATATACTTCCACCCTTAATCACTTGAGCATTTACATCATTAATTAGATTAATTAATCCCTACACGACTGAGCGACTTCCCTTTCACTTTTCACTTTCACGCATTGGAGAAGGAAATGGCACCCCACTCCAGTGTTCTTGCCTGGAGAATCCCAGGGACCGGGGGAGCCTGGTGGGCTGCCGTCTATGGGGTCGCACAGAGTCGGACATGACTGAAGCGACTTAGCAGTAGCAGCAGCAGCATCTTCCAAATTCCAAAGGTAGATGTAAGGGATTTTTCTCCTCATTATGAATTCATATTTAAACATTTGATGTCTTGTTATTTATTGGCTGCGCCAGGTCTTAATTGCAGCATGCAGGATCTTTGATCTTCTTTGCATCATTCAGGTTCTTTAGTTGCAACATGTGAACTCTTAGTTGCGGCATGTGGGATTTAGTTCCCAGATCAGGGGTGGAACCCTGACCACCTGCATTGGGAGCGCAGAGTCTTAGCTACTGGACCATTGGGAATTCCTGATTTGATGTGTTTTAATCCATTACAGTCATTCTTCTTAATACTTAAATTGTCCCATCTTTGGTTAGTGGGAACTTTTCAGATTGGCTTATCCTTTTAACACAACTTCATGAGTTCTTTGATACCTTCCTGATTTCTGAAGTGACAAGGTGTTCCAGGTTCATCTTAATATGTTTTCTGTTCCAGACCTAGAATCAACCAATTCCCAAGTAGTCATGGTTCCACTTAGTGTGGAATACAATTAATTACTGGGTTGTTGTTTCTAGGCTTTTTTTAGTGGAAAGAACCAAAAATGTTTTTAAGATAAAATACATCATGAACTCGTACTGGTATTTCCAATTTAAAATCCAGACTATAGGTTTTTAGTTAATTCATCTATCTAACATCTATATCTCCTTTCTTCGAGCTGTTTCATTTTGCTTGTGGTTTTTAAGAATTTTCTTCATTGTATAAAGTAATAAATTAATCCACACAGATTTCTAAGACAAAGTATGTTTATAGAAGTCTCCGTACCCTGTTCCTTTTCCTTATTTCCCCACTCCTTCCAAAGGTTACCTGTTTTGGTTTGGTTTTGATTTAATATATATATGCATACATATGCATATATATTCTTAATTGATGCATGATTTAAACGTATGTGAGTAAATTTAGTCATATCACTTGAAACTTTCTATGGTAATAGAAAATTAGAAAGTGGTTGAGTGGTTGGAAAGGGGCTGAGGGAATTTTCTGGAAGGATAGAAATTCTATCCCTGCTCTATCACCTCCTAGCATATTGTGTTTTGAAAAAGCATACTGTGCTTAAAGAAACACATTGCTGATACTGTAAAGATTCTGTTCAAGGAAAGGAAAAAAACTGGACTAATATCACTAATAAGTTTTGAAGAAGGGTCATTGGGTTAGAGCATAAGATTCTAAATATGATATTCTTGGAGTAAAATTTTGAAAATAATCTTGTGTTTTAAGATATAGATCAAACTCAGTTTTAAAGAAAAACAGGTGAATTTTTAACAGATTTTGTTTCTAGTGTTCAATAGTTTGTTTTAAATGTATTGAAATTAACTTATTTATTCTAAGCTATGATAATCTGGGTCTCATCAAACTCTTTTCAAGTAACCTTTTTCACTCTAATTTATTCAAATCCATTTTTAATGACTGATTTTACCATTTTTGTATTTAGGGCAACAGAGAAGTTTGATGATTGTAAAGCAAAACGTGACACCCCCACCTCATGCACTGTTGATTATCCTCCTGTGTATTTTGTCAACATTGAAGTCTGGGTAGAAGCAGAGAATGCCCTTGGGAAGGTTACCTCAGATCATATCAATTTTGATCCTGTAGATAAAGGTATTTATAAACCTAAATTTGAGAATTTATTAGAATATACAGTGTCTTATAAATTAGTTTTGAGTTCAATATATAAATAATAAGCTTTTATTTTCTTAGTGACTTCTACAAACTAACTTTATCAACATTAAAAATACTTTGGGAAAAGAAAAATATCCATAATCCAACCACACTGACAGCTGTTTTTATTTTTAATATTATCTCTGATATCTATTCAGATATCAAACATCTTACAGCATTATAGTCATAGTGTATATGCTTCATTTTTATACTTTTTATAAATTCCATATGTCATCACTATTTAACTTAATGTCTGAACCTGAAAATATTAACAAATGTAATAAATTGACAAGGAAAAGAACTAGAATTTCTTTAGGAACCTTTTCCTTCCATTATAGTAGTATGGTATAGCATTTTTTTAGACAAATTTGTTCATTTGGTGAGAATAAATGCATAGCATATTATGAAATAAAATATAAAGAGCATATTGGACTTTGTAAGAAGTTGTAAAAGTAAACCATGGTAAACATTAGGATCTTTTTTATTTTTCAGTGAAGCTCAATCCACCACATATTTTATCAGTCAACAGTTCAAAGGAACTGTCTAGTATTTTAAAATTGACATGGACTGATTCACGTTTTAAGAGTTTTATAACACTGAAATATGACATTCAATATAGGACCAAAGATGCCTCAACTTGGAACCAGGTAAATTGAAAGTTACTGTTTATTCAAGTAGTCTTTTCTTTAACCCACTAACCTAAAAGTCTCAGTCATTTTCTGAATGTCTTAAATTTCTGGTTATGTGAAGTAGTTTGCTTGACACTTCTAGAGCTGTATTTCAAGCAAGGACCAATAGGAAGACATCCAGACAGAGAATACAATTTTGCTCAGCACAGTAGATTTTAAGTGAAGTATGGAAGTGATGCAGAATGAGAGGGAATAGCATTTCTAGTGAGAGGTGAAAGGGCCACAGATAAGAGGAAGCAGATTAGGTAGAGGAGTAAGAATGAAGAGATTATATGGGTAAGGTAGAGCAGGCATTAACAAACTACATCTGCAGGCCAAATTCAGCCTGTCATCTGTTTTTGTAAATAAAGTTTTATTGGAACACAGCCACAAACATTTGTTTACATATTCTTTCTGATGATTTTTGTGCTACATAGAAAGAGTTGAATAACTGCAACAGAGACCATCTGGCCCACAGCCTAAAGTATTTACAGTCTAGCCCTTTATAGAAAGTTTGCCAACCCATGAAATAGAGGGATTGTAAGATTGAAAAATAAAAGGACTGTATACCCAAAATTACAACAAACTGTGGAAAATTCTTAAAAGAAATGGGAATACCTTACCTGCCTCCTGAGAAGCCTATATGCAGGTCAAGAAGCAGCAGTTAGAACTGGACATGGAATAATGGACTGGTTCAAAATTGGGAAAGGACTACGTCAAGACTATATATTGTCACCCTGCTTATTTAACTTACATGCAGAGTACATCGTTTGAGCTTCCCTGGTGGCTCAGATGGTAAAGAATCTGCTTGCAGTATGGCAGACTCAGGTTCAGTCCCTGGGTTGGGAAGATCCCTTGGAGAAGGGAATGGCAACCCACTCCATTATTCTTGCCTGGAGAATTCCATAGACAGAAGAGCCTGATAGGCTACAGTCCGTGGGGTCGCAAAGCTGGACACGACTGGGCAACTACCACTTTACTTTTAACTTTCTTTCACATCATGTGAAATGCTGGACTGGATGTGTCACCAACTGAAATCAAGATTGCTGGGAGAAATAACAACCACCTCAGATATGCAGATAGAGGAACTTAAGAACCTGTTGATGAAGGTGAAAAAGAAGAGTGAACAAGCTGGCTTAAAACTCAGCATTCATAAACCTAAGATCATGGCATCTGGTCATGTCACTTCATGGCAAATAGACAGGGAAAAAATGGAAACAGTAGCAGATTTTATTTTCTTAGGCTCCAGAATCACTGTGGATGGTGACTGCAGCCATGAAATTAGAAGACACTTGCTCTTTGGAAGAAAAGCTATCACAAACCTAGACAGTATATTAAAAAGCAGACATCATTTTGCTAACAAAGGTCCATCTAGTCAAAGCTATAGTTTTTCCACTAGTCACATACAGATGTAAGAGTTGGACCATAAAAGAAGGCTGAGCACCAAAGTATTGATCCTTTCAAACTGTGGTGCTGGAGAAGACTCTTGAGAGTCCCTTGAACTGCAAGGAGATCAAACCAGTCAATCCTAAAGGAAATCAACCCTGAATATTCATTGGAAGGACTGATGCTGAAGCTGAAGCTCCAGTATTTTGGCCACCTTGATGTGAAGAGCCAACTCAACTGGAAAAGACCCTGATGCTAGGAAAGATTGAAAGCAGGAAGAGAAGGCGGTAACAGAGGATGAGATGATTGGATGGCATCATTGACTTAGTGGACATGAATTTGAGCAAACTTCAGGAGATAGTGAAGGACAGGGAAGCCTGGTATACTATAGCCCATGGGGTTGCAAAGAGTCGGATCCGACTTAGTGACTGAATACCACCACCACCACCCATCTTATAACAGATGATGTTATAAGCAGAAGAAATACTAGGAGCTTTTAATTTAAAAGGTTATCATCATAGCATTGAGATCTGCATACTACTCTCTGTTGTAACTCCATTTATCATTAACAGTATGCCTTTGCTTTGTTTCTCTGGTTGCAATAATGAGCTCCGAAGGGAATTGAGCTCCGAAGGGAATTGAGCCCGTGACCTTCCTGCTTCTGTCCTCCATTCCACATGGACTCAGAATACAATCAGAAAAAGCAACAAACTAAAGTGGATTAGCTTCATGTTGTACATGAGGATTGTACAGAGAAGATATATACCAGAAGTTCTTCAAAATTTTTTCAATATCATAGAATCTTAATTCACTTGTATAAAAAAGACTGACACATTTTGTATTCAATATTGAAATCTCAGAGTGGTAGAAGGAACCTGTTATTTATGTTTGAAGTGAAGTGAAGTGAAGTTGCTCAGTTGTGTCCTACTCTTTGCGATCCCATGGACTGGGGCCTGCCAGGATCCTCTGTCCATGAAATTCTCCAGGCAAGAATACTGAAGTAGGTTGCCATTTCCTTCTCCAGGGGATCCTCCTGACCTAGGGATCGAACCTCGGTCTCCTGTATTGTAGGCAGACGCTTTACTGCCTGAGCCACCAGGGAAATCACTAAATCTGTGTTTAGTCTACTCTTTTTTTCTGAAAATCAAGTTTATCTACAAAGATAGCTTTTGTTTTTCATAATTGGGCTGAATATCTTCCTTTTGCCCATCTAGATTTATATTCTACCTTTCTTCACCTACTGTTTGTCTTGGGATGCAGACCTGTATGGATTTTATTTGTTGGTTGTGGAGGGGTCTTGGCAAGAGGGAGGAGAGAGAGAAGTGAGATCATATTTTTTGCGCTGCTTCCTCCCTAAAGCTTTCCTGTCTCAACCTAAAGTCACTATTTCTCTCAAGTTAACCCTTTGTGACCCTGTTCTTCCAGGTTCTGGTACCACCCCTCTTCCCTTTGATTCTAAAGGTGGTAACACCACTAAGCCCCAGAGTACTGCCTGTACTATCTAATAAGGTTTCCTACACTCTGCTCATATTTCCTTTATTAAACCCTCCTTGAATTAAATTTTAATTGGAATTTCTCTTTTTCCTGTTAAGACCATGAGTGTTATAGGAGCATAGAAGAAAGAAATAAAAAAAGGATGAGAAGATTAATAATACTTGTTTCCATATTTCCCAAACCTATTAAGTTTTACTAATTTTGACTGCTTTTTTCACTTGAATTTATTTCTCTGCAGAGCTTGAGTCAAATTAGTCTTTTTTCATTAGTTATTAGGCTTGTTTCATATATTAGCTTCTAAATATTAGGCAACTTAGAAGATCTGTAATAAATACCTCTGGATTTTTTTGTTGGTCAATTTGCTTTGTTTTCAGGTTCCTCCTGAAGATACATCATCTACCCGATCTTCATTCACTGTTCAGGACCTTAAACCTTTTACAGAATATGTGTTTAGGATTCGTTGTATGAAGGAAGATGGTAAAGGATATTGGAGTGACTGGAGTGAAGAAGCAAGTGGTATCACATATGAAGATAGTAAGTAAATAAATATATAAAGAAAAAAATTTTTGAATTTTGACTATAAATTTTATCTACTTTTAATAATATAGACTTCATTACATCTTTTGTGATCATTTTATTCAAACTGATATTTTATACTTTTTAAAGGACCTCAAGATATAAAATTTAATATACATTATTGATAGTACAAATCTATTTAATATAATTAAAGGAAATTGTGGAATGGTATCTTAGCTACAATGAGAAAACCATTAATAGTTGGTAAATCCAGAACATTTTATTAAAGGAGAGTAGTCTCGAAATATCTCTAACTAGAGGATCATATCCTGAGTCTTTAAAATCATATTACCTACCAAAATGTGCGTTAGACCTTCACTATCAAAAAGATAGCTGTACTGTAGTTTTTATTCATTTTTTTATCAGTACTTAATAAGCCCCTGAAAAAGTATCATTGCATTTTAATCAGTTGGTTTATTTTCATTTTCCCTTTGTTTTTCACGATAATACAAGGCATATAGGTAGAATCCAAAAGGCATAAAAGGATATACAATATGAAGTAAGATTCCTTCCCCAAAGCATCTGATGTTACTAATTTCATCTATAACCATCAAGAAATAATCCTATGGAGGGGGGAAGACAAGATGGCAGAGGAGTAGTGGACACCTTCACAAATGTTTCAGGAATACATCTTCAGATTCAGAAGATCTTTTAGAACACCAGCTGAGAGCAGGCAGGAGTCCCTGATCCCTGGAAACGAATGTATAGATCCACACAAAACTTGGCAAGACCAAAGAAGGAAGTGAGAGAGAGGAGAGTAAGCAGGCTGGACCTGTACTTGGAGGGTGAGGGAACTGAAGCAGGGGTCAGATCACCACATTTGGGGCATTGTTTGGGATGCAGGGAAGCATTTGAGGCTGTTAGAGAGTGCAGCAGTTGATCTGTGACAGTCTGAATGGAGTGAGAACCACACAGACGATCCTTGCCACATCCATATGTATCCCAGACAGGAGTGCAAGTCCTCTGGAATGCGTGGTGGCTGGGAGCTGAAATGTAGGGATTGGGGAGCAATCCCAGGGTGAGGTCTGCTGTTGATTGCAGATGGCCCCTGGGGATGTGAGGGAGGAGATTGCAGAGGGGATTGCCTTTGGAGGAAAGTCAGGTAGTCATGGAGGTAAGGTGACACTGCTGAGTCACATGCAGGGGATGGAGCCATCACTGTAGTGTCTCTGTCTCCACATGTCAGCTGAACAACAGAGAAAGAACCCAGAGAGGGTGGCCCTTTGAGTGCCTGACACACTAAGCAACAGAGAAGCACCCCAGCCAGCTTCCCTGGTGGCTCAGACAGTAAAGTATCTGCCTGTTATGCTGGAGACCCGGGTTCAATTCCTGGGTTGGGAAGATTGCCTGAAGAAGGGAATGACAAGCCCCTCCAGTATGCTTGCCTGGAGAATTCCATGGATAGAGGAACACAGTGGGCTACTGTCCATGGATTGCAGAGTCAGACATGATTGAGCGACTAATACTTTCACACTTCATCACCACCCTGGGGGGACCTCTGAGTGCCTTCTTTGCCAAGAAACAAGGAAAGGACCAGCCAGGGAGGCCCTTTGAGGCTACAGGCCGTGAGAGGTTAGAAAAAAACTCGTAATAGTGCCACAGCTCCTGCACCTGAGGCACCTGGCATCTCTGCGCACTTTGTGCCTCCAGGGTGAGAGGGTAACACGCAGGAAGGCTGGGGGTCTCCAGACGGAGGAAATAGGCTGCACGAGTCAGACATTTTTCCTCTCAAGTGGCAGGAGGAAACAAACTACAAGTGACAGGATTTTTTTTCCCTTCTCTATACAAAATTATACATTTTGTGTATGTATATATATATATATATATATATATATATATATATATATATATATATGGCTTCCCTCACAGCTTAGTTGGTAGAGAATCTACCTGCAATGCAGGAGACTTGGGTTCGATTCCTGGGTTGGGAAGATCACCTGGAGAAGGAAATGGCAACGCACTCCAGTATTGCCCGGAGAAGCCCGCAGGCTAGTCAATGGGTTGCAAGAGTCGGAAATGACTGAGCGACTAAGCACGCATGCGCGCGTGCGCGCACGCACGCGCACACACACACACACACACACACACACACGCGCACACACACACACACACACACGCGCGCGCGCGCGCACGATAATGGCTCAACAAACCGGTATGTTTTACTCATACAATTGTTCTCCTAATCTATGTTAATGAGACTATGTATTTGTTTGGAAACCTGCGTTTCTTCAAGACTCGTGTCAATCATTTTAAGGCCCAGGATGACTCACCTTGTGCCAGTGTTATCTCAGAATGAATGTTGTGGGTGAGGGGTCTGGTGCCATTCTCTCAAGTTTTGAGACATTTCCTTTCTCTAATTAGTAGCCTGCTAGTAGGTATATATATAGAACTTCCTGCTAAAGACCAGCAAGGGAGCACTGTTTCTGCCCCCTTCTGATGTCTATGTCAGAAGTCTTCTGTCTCTTTTATACTTTAATAAAACTTTATTATACAAAAGCTCTGAGTGATCAAGCCTCATTACTGGCCCTGGATTGAATTCCTCTCCTCTGGAGGCCAAGAATCCTTGCGTCTTTCATGGCTCAGCAACAACCTTTCAAGGGTCCTCACAATCCAAGCAACTGTGCTACCTGCACACTTGATCCCTACTGGGGCAGAGCTGCCAGAGGCTTGAAAAAACCCTAACATACCTCCTGTGTCCATGGCCACAGGCTCCCCTGTGCTGCCAAGGTCCCCATAATCCAAGTAGCCTCACCACCTCCATGCTTTATCCTCTCTGGGGCAGAGTGGCCAGAGGCTAGAAAAACCCTAAGAGCACTATATCTCCTGTACCTGTGACTACCAGCTCCCCTACGTTCCTGGCACTGCCAGGGTCCCCATAATCGAAGCACCTCTACACCCGGTCCTCACTGAGGCAGACCCAAGTCCTCCAAGGCAGCCTCAGGAGCAGACTCCTGTGGACGACTCATATTCAGAGGAAGGGATAAAACCACAGTTGAACTGTGGGGGCAGTGTGGCTAAGGAAGAGGATTGAAAACCTTTCACCTTTCCACCAGCTGTACAAGCTGCAGATTAAACCTACACAGTCAAGTAGGCAGACTCTGTGTGTACGGAATATATAAAAGGAGAATGAGAACTCCCACAAAAGAAAATGCCTCACTCTGGCAGCTGTGGACATTGGAGGCAAGAACATTCAGGAATAGGGCCAGATTATAGAGTCTGAGCTGTCCCCACAGCAGGTCCAGAGACCAGCCGGATATTGGAGGGCATCCTAGGGAGGCAGAGGTGATTCATAGTGAGGGAAAGGATGCTGACAGTTGAGATCAGAGAAAAACATTTTTTATTATTCTGATTCATTCTGTAGTTGGTTCTGGATTTTTTTTTTTCCCCTATTGCTGTGGTGGTCCATTTTATTAACTCTAAGCTTTGGAGAACTTTTTTTTTAATCACACTTTATATTTCCTTTATATACTTCTACGTCTGTGTTGTCTTTTTGCAGTTTTATGGGTTTTTTTCTTTTAAAAATTGTTTTGCTTGTTTATTTTTCTTGTTGTTCTTTTCCTGGTATATTCTTTAATATATATAAACCTTTTTAAAAACATACTTCTATTTAACTTTGCTTTTCTATCTTTTGCCTTCCTTTTCTTTCACCCTGTTCATTAGTCTGTTTTGGTTTTCTTTTTTTGCTTTATTCCCCAGTTGGCAGTCTGCTTCGTCTTGTTTTCTGATTTGTGTTTTGTTTTTAATTGGTCGATACCATTGTTGCTTTCCTTTGTTCACCACCAGGTCACTCTCTTTATATTTTCTTTTCTTTGGACTGTTCTGCGTGTGCGTGTGTGCACGCACCTTTGTCTTTGACATTTGTCTGATTTTGTATTTACTGTTTGGGATTCATTTTTTGTTTCTTGTTTTGTTTTCTGTTTTGTGTGTGTGTTGTGAAAGTGAAAGTCACTCAGTCATGTCCGACTCTGTGTGACCCCATGAAACTGTAGCCTGCCAGAGTCTTGTGTCCATAGGATTCTCCAGGAAAGAATACTGGAGTGGGTTGCCATGCTCTTCTCCAGGGGATCTTCCCGACCCAGGGATAGAACCTGGGTCTCCTACATTGAAGGCAAATTCTTTACCATCTGAGCCACCTGGGAAGCCCTGTGTTTGTTTCAGTCCTCTTTAATGCCATAATAAATGGCTTATGGAGTCTTGATTCCCTGGCCAGATATCAGGCCCTGAGCCTTTGGAGTGAGAGGGTTGCATCCAGGACCCTAGACTGCCAAAGAACTCCTGACCCCACGAAGTATTAATCCGTGAGAATTCCCATGAAGACTTCCACCTGTATCCAGGACCCAGCAGCACCCAGTACAGGATTCTTCACCCAAAGAACAAGCAAAACAAAAACAAACCCAGTCATCAGCAGACCAGCTTCCCACAGATACCCGAGAATACCACCTTACACAGCCCTGCCCATCAGAGGAAAAAAAATTCACCTCCTCCCCTCAGAAGGCAGGCACAAGTCCTTCCCAACATAAAGCATACCACTGGAACAACCTCACCCACAAAGGGCAGAAACCAAAAGGAAGAAGGAATACAACCCTAAAGGCTGGGAAAAGGAGACTCAAACACAGTTGTCATGACGGTATGGTACTGGCACAAAAACAGAAATACAGACTGATGAAAGAAGATAAAAAGCCTAGAGATAAACACACGCACCTATGGGCACCTTATCTTTGACAAAGGAGGCAAAGATGTACAATGGAGAAAAGATAGTCTCTTCAATAAGTGGTGCTGGGAAAACTAGACAACTACCTGAAAAAGAATGAAATTGGAACACTTCCTAACACCATACAGAAAAATAAACTCAGAATGAATTAAAGACCTAAATGTAAGACCAGAAACTATGAAACTCTTAGAGGAAAACATAGGCAAAACACTCTTTTAACATAAATCAAAGCAAGATCCTCTATGACCTACTTCCTTAAATAATGGAAATAAAAACAAGTGGGACCTAATTAAAAGTTTTTGTACAGCAAAAGAAACTAAAAACACGGCGAAAAGGCAGCCCTCAGAATGGGGGAAAATAATAGCAAATGAAACAACTGACAAAGGATTAATCTCAAAAATAACCAAGCAGCTCATGCAACTCAATACCAGGAAAACAACCCAATCAGAAAGTGGGCAGAAGACCTAAGCAGACATTTCACCAAAGACGTACAGATGGCTGATAAATACATGCAAAGATGCTTAACATCACTCATTATTAGAGGAATGCAAGTCAAAATTTAAAATTACAATGAGAAGTCACCTCATACCAGTCAGAATCGCCATCATCAAAAAAATCTACAAACAGTAAATGCTGGAGAGGGTGTGGAGAAAAGGGAACCCTCTTGCACTGTTGATGGGAATGCAAATTGATACAGCCCACTATGGAGGACAATATGGGGATTCCTTTAAAAACTAGGAATAAAACTACCGTATGACCCAACAATCCCATTACTGGCATATACCCTGAGAAGACTATTATTGAAAAAGACACATGTACCCCAGTGTTCATTGCAGCATGATTTACAGTAGCAAGGACATGGAAGCAACCTAGATGTCCATCGATGAATGGATAAAGAAGCTGTGGTACATGTATGCAATGGAATATTACTCGGCCATAAAAAGGAACACATTTGAGTCCGTTCTAATGAGGTGAATGAACCTAGAGCCTATTATACAGAATGAAATAAGTCAGAAAGAGAAAAATGTTGTATATTAACACATACATATGGAATCTAGAAAGATGGTACTGATGAATCTATCTGCAGGGCAGCAATGGAGATGCAGACATAAGAGAACAGACTTGTGGCCACCAGGGAGAAGGAGAGGGCTGGACGAATGGAGAGAGTAGCATGGAAATATATATGCTACCATGTAGAAAACAGATCACCAGTGGGGATTGGCTGAATGACTTAGGGAGTTTAAACCAGTGCTCTGTGACAATCCAGAGGAGTGGGATGGGGTGGGAGGTGGGAGCAAGGTACCAGAGGGAAAGGACGTGTGTACTTATGGCTGATTTATACAGATTGATACATGGCAGAAACCAACACAATATTATAAAGCAGTTAGCCTTTAATTGAAATAATCCTATGGAATACAGATTTTTTTCTAAACATTTTCTTGTCACGGTCACCCTCTTGAGGTGTCAGTGGCAGCGGCTATGACTTTGAAACCTTCCCTATCTCCTAAATCCCTTCACTTCCACAGAGCTCTGCCAAAGGTTTCATGAAAGTTATGTGAATTGAGAATGTCAAAGGCAGAAAATTAAAGTACCATTCTCCACCACAAATTTTCTCTTATTCTGAAAAATGCCAAGAAAGAAAGTAATCTACTCTTGCTGGTTTGGGAGTCAGATACCTTTGTCTTGGCTAGGTATTTTGAAACTGGTATTCTTGAAGAGTTTAAAAGTACGTTGATCAGTTTGGGGGAGTTCCTAAACTACTTTAAGATGTAGACAAAATATTGGGGTTCCTACTTGTGTGCATTTTCTGAAGAGATGGCACATAACCTTTGTCAAATCAAAAGAGATTTCCTGGTGTCCAAAAAGCTATGAACAATTGGATTATGCATTTCTTCAAATTAGTGAAAGAAGCAAGAGTTTTTTTTTAACATCTGATATTAAAAAACATCACAGTTTTTTGACCATTTCTAGCCTCTAAAATTTCCTGTATAGCTTTGTGTTCTTTATTCTTCCGGGATACTGCACTGTACTCATGTATGTATCTGTTCAAAGCCCCTGTACCAGCAGGTTTTCCCCCAGCCTTCCTGGTGTGCCTTTCCTCTTTGTTTTGTCCAACTGTAGTTAACTTCTTCATGGTCAGCACAACACTGCTTATATTTTACTCAGATTGTTTTTTATTCTATTTAATGCCATATTTTGCAATTATAAAATTTTTGAATTTTTAAAACCTAATTAGCAATCAGATTTGATGTTTTGTAAAGTGCTTTTTCACATGGTTGGTGATTATTACAACAATTCTGTGAATTTATTTATATTATATTCCATTACATTGACTCCCACTATAAGGTAATAAACTTAATACTATGCTTACTCCATTTATTTTGTCTTATATCCTTAAATATATTCATTTAGGGATCGTACACATGTATTTAAATATATTTCAGTTTGACTTTTAGCAATAAGAAAGTGATGCATCTTTGGTTATTGCTTAGGATATATTTGTACCTTCACAGTTTTAAGATTACTAAAGAATTGCAATATAATCTAAATTGTCAAGCTATCACCCTGATTAAAGGTGTGAAGTCCAAGACATATGCTGAGGTGGGAAAATGCTGGTGTAAAGAAAGAAATAAAGACACCATATCATTGAAGGGCAAGAATATTAAAAATAAAGTAAGAGAATAATTTCTAGGATTTTAGCTTATCTTGTTATAATAGAAACTTTTATTTTAAAAATTTTATATCATTTCTTTAGGACCATCCAAGGCACCAAATTTCTGGTATAAGATAGAGCCGTCTCATGCTCACGGCACTAGATCTATACAACTCAAATGGAAGGTAAGAAAAAAATATTGACTGTATCCTTTTATCTCATATAAATATATTTTATATGGTATCATGGATGGGGCTTAATTTTTGGTATCAAATAGTATTTGATAACTTTAATAAAAATGCAAAGCTTTATGTATACTAAAAAAAAAAGGTTCATAAACTGCCAGTGATACCTCATAGATATTTCAGCATCATTCTGTGAAAGTTCTATAAGGGGCCTGTGTTTTATCGAACTTTCCTCAGTGCCTCATAAAAAATAATTAACATTTGGGGTAGTCAGAATGTATGCTGGTAATAGGAAATAAAGTTGTTGTGCACTCCATAAATGGTCATGAGTGGATCATGCTAAAATAAGGTAGAAAGAAAAATATTCAGACTTAAAATAGTTTAGGCCAGCATACCATCAGTGAAGAATTGTATCAAGAACTAATAGCTAACAGAATGGTGCTACTTTCCCTCTTCGCTGAAGCCATGCTTTTACTCTTCATTCGATGTGAAGTAGTTTCCCTTTAGTAGTGAGTTCAAAGTAAGGTTGCCAGCCCCTTGCAATTAAATATTCAGAGATTTGACATAATAGAATTTGTGAACATGAAGAAAAACATTACCTTTATTCAAGATTTATGAAATATGTTTTAAAAGTAAATTGTTTTATTACAGACATTGCCTCCTTTTGAAGCTAATGGAAAAATTTTGGATTATGAAGTGACTCTCACAAAGTGGAAATCACATTCACAAAATTACACAGTTAAAGACACAAAACTGACAGTAAACCTCACAAATGATCGCTACGTAGCAACTCTGACAGCAAGAAATCTTGTTGGCAAATCAGACGCGTCTGTTTTAACTATCCCTGCCTGGGATTTTCAAGGTTTGTCCCTAAGATGGAGCCTCACTTACGAATGGTAAAGGGTAGTTAGGTATGGACAGGACTCCTGTAAAAACATCAGTATCCTAAGACTATGTTCTCAGTATCTATGGTGGTTAAATTTTTAGAAATCAATCAGCAGCCAAACTGTTCCATCATTTTGTGGTTCACTTAAACTTTGCACTAAGCTACTTAGTTCGTTTAAGCATTTTATGATTGTCTTTTTAAAAAAATATATTTTTTAGGTTTGAGGTACCTATTATATACATTTAACTTAAATATATTGTTTTTCTGTAACTTTATCTGGAGCTTTCAAAGAAGAAGAAAATGCAACTTATATACACAAAATACTTGCAGAATTTTGGGAAAGGAATTAACGTTTGAAAATAAATTGACTGTTTATAAATTAGTGCTTTTATTCATGTAAATACAGTTTAATCTTATGTGCTACGAAAACGTGATAGCAAGATAGATCACATGGTTATAAAAATGAATGTAAAATGTTGGAACTTCAGAGTTTTAAATGTTCATTTATCATATCAGTATTCATACTTTGTTTTTTTTTAAAGCTACTCACCCCATAACCGATCTTAAAGCATTTCCCAAAGATAACGTGCTTTGGGTAGAATGGACTGCTCCAAACGAATCTGTAAACAGATACATACTTGAGTGGTGTGTGTTATCTGATAAATCGCCCTGTATCCCAGACTGGCAACAAGAAGATGGTACTGTACATCGCACCTATTTAAGAGGTATATCTTGCTAGAAACACTTAAGTCGATGTCTTCTCTAGTTCTTTAGACAGATTTTTCTTGTACTTATTCTTTTCTGCTTTGTAGGCTTTGTGGTCCACTGAAAAGACTTCCAGTTTATCATTGTTACTTACTAGTTAACTCTTGTTTACTAGATTTGAGACTCTCAGCAAGTCACACTTATTAACCTCACTAAACTGCAGGGTCTGTCTATGGACTGCTACTGCTGCTAAGTCTCTTCAGTCGTGTCCGACTCTGTGCGACCCCATAGACGTAAGCCCACCAGGCTCCCCATCCCTGGGATTCTCCAGGCAAGAATACTGGAGTGGGTTGCCATTTCCTTCTCCAATGCTAAGCGGGGTTAATACTATCTTCTTGCAATACTCTCCTGTTGTTTTGATCATCAAAGGAATTCTCACAAAACTGTAAAGTAAGAAAAACACAAGGTAATCCAATCTCTGCTCCTAACTAGTATGTTCTCTATACCTGATTTAACTTCATCCTTTAATGAGAAAAATTTCCCTGAGCATATGGATGGCTTGTTAACTTTTTATAGCTGTTGAACAAGGGAAGCAGAATCAGAACTTAGATTTTCTTGTCTTTTAAACTGGAAGTACTGATGAAGGACAGAAAGTAAGCGCTCCAGTATGGATTGCTCTCATTGCAAGTTACTACTTTTCAAGTAGCTTTAAAGTGATAGAACAACTTTAAAAAGAAAACAAAGCACTCAGTTTGTATGTGTGTAAAGAGGATAACCATTAGAATTTAGCTACCATTTGCATTTAGTCACAGGAAAGGTGTTAAAAATATACTGTTTATATATAGCCATAAACAGCTTTATTCATAACATAGGCTGTTTGGCCCTCATTAACCCATTATTTTGAAGAAGGCAATGGCACCCCACTCCAGTACTCTTGCCTGGAAAATCCCATGAAACGGCGGAGCCTGGTAGGCTGCAGTCCATGGGGTCGCTAAGAGCCGGACACAACTGAGCGACTTCCCTTTCACTTTTCACTTTCACGCATTGGAGAAGGAAATGGCAACCCACTCCAGTGTTCTTGCCTGGAGAATCCCAGGGACGGGGGAGCCTGGTGGGCTTCCATCTGTGGGGTCGCACAGAGTCGGACACGACTGAAGCGACTTAGCAGCAGCAGCAGCAACCCATTATTTAACGTATAATTTTACTAATCCCACTTGTCTAGTTTATCAGTCTTGTCCAAGTAAAAGCAAAGTAGAGCTAGAGAGGAAATAGATTGCTAATAACTGGACCATGGATGGCATACATGCTCAGTCATGTCGGACTCTGCGACCTCCTGGACTGTAGCACACCAGGCTCCTCTATCCATGGAATTCTCCAGGGTGGGTTGCCATTTCCTCCTCCAGCTCTTCCCCACCCTGGGACTGAACCCCCATCTCTTGCATCTCCTGCACTGGCAGGCAGATTCTTTACCACTGGTGCCACCTGGGAAGCCCTAGCTGGACAGTAGCTGGACAATAGAGCAAAGGCTCTGGAGACCTTCAGTTTGTGCATGTATTCCCACAGAGCTCAGTAGGCCTGGTAAAACATCACTGTATAAGCAGAATATAAAAATTATCTTCCTGATAATATTGAATCATTAAGAAAATGACTCTGTTTATGAAGACAAAGAAGCATATATAACTTCATGAATAAACAGTTAAGGAAATGTAAGTTCCTGTTGAAGGTGTAAACTGCAGTTTATAAACAAAAATACATTTTTTTGTTGTTGTGTGCTAAAGACAGATTACTTTGTAAATTTGGAAAGATTATAAAGAAAGGAAGTATTTAAGATAATTTTTTCTTTTAAAATTCTGTTGTTGTGGGAAATAATACTTAATTCTCTTTTTCCCCAGTCACCAGTCCAACCACAGCCATTTGTGCTTTCCCTAGCTCTGATTAGTGACATCTTGCTCATAGGCAGTTCTCAATTAGGTAAAATGTACAACAATTGTCAAACTATAAGAAAGACCCATTTGATAAATCCTGAATATAAATGCAGTCATTTGTTACTTTTATTGACAGTATAAATATTTATTGCCAGTAAGTGAATAAAAATAACCTTTTATTTTCATAAATATTTACTCTGTTAAACTTGAATCTAGTACACAAAAGGCAATGTTTACTTAAAAAGTTGTAGTTTTAAAAGAAAGTTCAGTGGTAATCATTTCATAATGTAAGCAGATGTCAAATTATTATTTAGTATACCTGAAATTAACATTGTATATCAACTGTACTTCAATTTTAAAAACATAAATGAATAAATAAAAGAAAATTCAGTGGTCATGAAACTATAATGTAAAACTAAGCAATAGAGTTATTTTTTTTTTCATTATAAGGAAGAAAATCTTAATCTACTTAATCTACTATTCTTACTTTAGGAAACCTAGTAGAGAGCAAATGTTACTTGATAACAGTTACTCCAGTATATGATGATGGACCAGGAAGCCCCAAGCATATAAAGGCATACCTTAAACAAGCTGGTAAGTCCGGCCCTACTTTCTTTGAAAAACCATTGCATTTTGTACTGACAAAGACATTTTTGCTTTTTAAATAAGGGTATGTCTCATTATGTTCAAATAATTCCATGATAATGAAATTTTACCAAGTTCTAATGGTTTACTAAATTCTTATGCTTTTCAGTTAGTAAATACCTTATTCTGTTTCAGCACCTTCCAGAGGACCTACTGTTCGGACAAAAAAAGTGGGGAAAAATGAAGCTGTCTTAGAGTGGGACCACCTTCCTATTGATGTTCAGAATGGATTTATCAGAAATTATACTATATTTTATAGAACCGTCATTGGAAATGAAATCGGTAATAAAGCTATATCAGTTATTAAGAATCAGGTGTTTTTTCTTAGGCTTTTAAATACTAATTTAAGTCGTCTTGTGTTTTTTACATCTTAATGTAGCATTTTATGCTCAGAAAAGAGATACGTGAAAATATTCTTTATGGTTGCCTTCATGATCCTACTAAAAATACATTGTTTTCTAGTGAAATATGGTTTGATTCCTTTTTCGTACTCTCCCAATGTCAAATATAGGCCAAACCATGCAAGAGTAGTTGGTTAAAGTGCACTTACTGCTTTCTTCCAGCTGTGAATGTGGATTCTTCCCACACAGAATACACATTGTCCTCTTTGACTAGTGACACTCTGTACATGGTACGAATGGCAGCCTACACAGATGAAGGTGGAAAGGATGGTCCAGAATTCACTTTTACTACACCAAAGTTTGGTAAGGAATAATCATGCTTGAGTTTTCCTTTTTTCTCTTTTCTTTTAAAAATTTAATAACACTAAAAATGGGCTTAACTTACATGCTAAAATTTTGTTTAAAGTGCATCTTTGCTGCTAAGTCACTTGAGTCATGTCCGACTCTGTGCAACCCCATAGTCGGCAGCCCACCAGGCTCCCCTGTCCCTGGGATTCTCCAGGCAAGAACACTGGAGTGGGTTGCCATTTCCTTCTCCAGTGCATGAAAGTGAAAAGTGAAAGGGAAGTCGCTCAGTTGTGTCTGACCCTCAGCGACCCCATGGACTGCAGCCTACCAGGCTCCTCCGCCCATGGGATTTTCCAGGCAAGAGTACTGGAGTGGGGTGCCATCGCCTTCTCTTTGGATTCATATAAATGATGTGTTCATAAAATTTTTGTTTTGTTGTTTGGTTATTTCTTTAAACTACAGAAAATTTTTTCCATACTTTGCTGTTGTTCCTTCAACTGCTTCTAATTTCACCTGTACTCTATAAATCCCAAAATAATTTGTTTATCTTTCTAAATGGGTTCATTTTTTTCACTGGCAAAACTTGGGTATGGTCTCACTTAGTCAGACAGGCATGGAGACGCTTCTGGAAGTAGCATCGCGTTGGCTGCCCAAGGAGAACCCCAAGTTCAAACCTGTATTGGTTGGTGATGGTGGTACTGGAAAAACTACATTCGTGAAACGTCATCTGACTGGTGAATTTGAGACGTATATAGCTACCTTGGGTGTTGAGGTCCATCATCTTGTGTTCCATACCAACAGAGGACTGATTAAGTTCAGTGTATGGGATATAGCTGGTCAGGAGAAATTTGGTGGACTGAGAGATGGCTATTATATACAGGGTCAGTGTGCCATTATAATGTTTGATGTAACATCAAGAGTTACTTACAAGAATGTGCCTAGCTGGCATAGAGATCTGGTATGTGTGTGTGAGAACATCCCAGTTGTGTGTGTGGCAACAAACTGGATATTAAGGACAGAAGGTTAAGGCAAAGTCAGTTGTCTTCCACCGAAAGAAGAATCTTCAGTACTATGACATTTCTGCCAAAAGTAACTACAACTTTGAAAAGCCCTTCCTCTGGCTTGCTAGATAATTGATCGGAGACACCAACTTGGAGTTTGTCACCATGCCTGCTCTTGCCCCGCCAGCGGTGGTCATGGACCCAGCCTTGGCAGCACAGTACAAGCGCGATTTAGAGGTTGCTCACGCGACTGCTCTCCCAGATGAAAGTGCTGACCTGTGAGAAAGTGAAGCTGGGCCCAGCGTCGGAAGTCTAGTTATATAGGCAGCTGTCCTGTAACGTCACTGGTGCAGCGTGTTTGCCACTTTATTACGTAGCTAAGCAGAACATGTGCTTAATCTTTGTTGCTGAAGGAGATGGATGGGCTTTGGAATGAATGTGGCTGTTTAAAAAAAAAGCTTCATTTTTTGGACCTGCGTATTTAGGCGTTTTGGAACACAGTTGTTTCCTCCTTGAGTTTCAAATATAAGACTGCTGTAGTCACGTGACTATATTGAGAGGTGGAATCTTGTTTGTTACTGTCATTCCCACTCCTTTTTATTTAGAATCAGGATAAAGTTGTATTTCAACTATTTTAAAAAACTTGGGTATAGTCTCTTCTCTTGTTCTTCCTTTAATGGGCAGGTTGCCTGGAGAATTCCATGGACAGAGGAGCCTGGCGGGCTACAGTCCATGGCAAAGAGTTGGACACGACTGAGCACCTAACACACAGGCTGTAAAGACTAATCCATGCTTGCAGTCTCATTTCCGTACCTCCAGCTCAGTTTTTAACCTGCTGAAACCAGATTCCCACCCACCTACCACTCCACTGAAGCCTCTCTGCTGTCACACGTGGAAGACCTCTTATTCGTCCTGTCCAGTGCATGCTTTTTAGTCATCTTCTTTCCCTACACTTGCCAACATTTGATCCTTCCTATTGGCCTGTTCATCCTTGAAACAGTCTCTTCCCTTGGTTTATTTTTCTAATAGCACTCTCCTGAGTCTCCTCCTCGTGTGGTACTTTTTTCTTGGTCTCCTTTTCTGCTCTTTTAAATGTTCTGTATTCTCCACAGCTCTGTTCTTGGCACTGTTTTCTTATCTTCCATTTCAGAGTCCCTGTTTAAGACTTCAGCCACCCTCTCTGCTCTTCCCAAACAGGTTTCTTTGTTCCATGTTACAGCTCTTTGCCAAACCCAGAAGTTTAGGGTTAGTTGTAGTAAATGTCTTCATCTCTTTTTTTCACTTACATAAACTAAAGTTCAGTTGCTCATGCTTTCAAATACTGCTTGTGCATGCCCTTTTATAATCTCTTTCTTTGACCCTAAACTTCATTTTCCCCGCCTTTATGTCTTTTCCCAGTACATTCCCCTATACCTTTTCTTGTTCTGGCTATTCCTGTGGCCTCCCTCGGAGAAAGCAATGGCACCCCACTCCAGTACTCTTGCCTGGAAAATCCTATGGACGGAAGAGCCTGGTGGACTGCAGTCCATGGGGTCACTTAGAATCAGACACGACTGAGCAACTTCCCTTTCACTTTTCACTTTCATGCATTGGAGAAGGAAATGGCAACCCACTCCAGTGTTCTTGCTTGGCGAATCCCAGGGATGGCGGAGCCTGGTGGGCTGCCGTCTATGGGGTTGCACAGAGTCGGACACGACTGAAGTGACTTAGCAGCAGCAGCAGTGGCCTCCTACAGCAGACTTAAAATGCATTCTTTCCTGTAACTACTACATTTTGAATCATTATTAAATTACCTTATTTTATTGTAATTGTTTTTGTCATATCCAAGCACCAACACAGTGAATGATAAATAGTAAGCTCCATATTCCTTGTTGGTTGAATGTTTGCTGCATGAGCAGGTAAGTGGATAAGTGACTACTACATAAGATAGATATTGAAAGATCCTGAGCTTTTCTGTGATGGCCAATAATGAATATAGTCTATGGGATAAGATTTGTGGTGACATGGTTGTAGAATATATATGTAACAAATATAGGTTTCCACCTCTAACCAGAAGTTGAGCATTCCTCTGAAACCTTTTATAAGCCAAAATGGTTTAGAGCAGAGTATCTCTCACCTTTTGCAAGTTTGCATTATGCCACTTCATTTTCATGAAAGACCTACATTAAATACAGTAACAAGCTTTTTTTATAAATTTATTTTTGTTAGCAAAAACAATGTAATTTATGAAAAACGCTTTTTAGTATATTAGTGTAAGTCTTTTGTGAAAGTGAAGTGGTAAAATGGGAACTTTCTTAAAGTGGGGGCATACCTGTAATATTTGAAATAAAACTTTGTGCCATGATCTTTAGAAAAATAAAAGTAATTAACTTTAAAAATGTATGCTGTTAACAAAAGTAGTGTTCATTATAAGGAATTTAGACAATAAAGTAAAATACAAAGACGAAGAAAAATCACTCCTAATCCCTCATCCAAAATAATCTTTTAACATATTTATATATCCTCCTAGTCTTTTCTATGCATACATTTTTTCCCAAAACTGAGATCATACTTAATATTGCTTCATCCACTTTTCCCTCTGACCTATTGTTTTATGGATCCATTATACCTACTTCACATGGCTTTGACTTTGCCCTCAAGGACCATATAGCTTAGTTGAAGAAATAAAGTATAAGTAAACAATACAGAGAGCCATTTGAGCCATGCTGCTAGTAAATAGAGCAAGAATTTAAAGATACTGGTAGTTGGAAGTTTCACCTTCAAAGATTTTTGTGGAGAAGACAGCACTTGAGCTTTGAAGTTAAGATGTGGACAGATAGGAAGAAGGAGGCATCCTGGAGCACCGTGAGCGAAAGGCCCAAGGCGTGGCAGCTGAGAAGGAAGTTCAGCACCAGTAAAGGACAGGTCTGCCTGGATTTGATGTGTCGTGTGCATGAGAATCTTCACATTCAGGAATTAATATTCTCCAACCTATAGTTTATTCCTCTGATTGCTCAGTTCCTGTTATGCTTCACAGAATGTAAAGTTACTTACAAAGGGATATGTGTGGTGGGAACGTAAGACTGAGTAATGTGTAGCTGTCGTACTACTTGGATACATTTCTCCTGTAAAAGACTAATTGAAGGAGGGTTGGAGGAGTTTACCAGAAACAACCAAATCATTAAAAAATCTCTAATATAAATTCTCCCAATTAGCGGTTCATTTGATTACTAAGCTCTCTTTCAGATCCAAAGAGGGTATTTAGGAATCTGAGGCTTGCTGCTTTTTAGATGATGATATTCTTACTTCTGCCACTCCTTGTGCCTGTTAAGGTTCTCCTAAAATTCTTACCCTATATCAGTAAATAACAATTAAAAATTTTACCTGAATTTTACATTTTTATTCCTTATAGAAAGTTACATTTGTAGTTCAGTTGTTGAAATCATTTAGAGCTTTTCCAATTTTGCTCCTAGAACTCAAAAGTAAGTTTTGCTAAGATTCTGCTGAGTGCAGATGATAAATGTAATAAATAGTTAGGTTTGAAAACTCTTACCAGGTATATTATTTATCCAATAAACTGAACTAATCCATTTATTCCCCCAGCCAACTTCTATTTTATGTATACTTTGTGGTCAGGTTACCATGACCTAAGGCATAAGCAACTAGGGTATGATTTACCAAGGGAGAGGGGTGGGGAGAGAGAAACACCTGTAAGTTTGAAAAGGTTGTAAAAAGAAAAAAAAAGGATGGTATTTCATCTTTTCAACAGTAATCTGGTTGGAAAGTTGCATTATTTGTCCGTAGCATATGTGTCAACAATTATTTTCCTTCTTTCCACTTTTTGTTTTTTAGCTCAAGGAGAAATTGAAGCTATTGTTGTACCTGTTTGCTTAGCATTCCTATTGACAACCCTTTTGGGAGTTTTATTCTGCTTTAATAAGCGAGACCTGTAAGTACCCTTGTTCATATTTTTGCATTTTCCCCCACTTCTGTTGACCTATAATTTACATTAAGTGAAATTCATCCATTTGAAGTGAACAGTTTGATGAATTTTTGTAGCTGTATGTAGATATTTAACTACCACCACACTTAGGATGGAGAACATTTCCATCACCCTGGAAACTTCCTCTTTCTGTTTTGTAGTCTGTCCTCTCCCTTAGCCCCTGGCCCCAGCAGTCAACCATGTGTGGTCGTATTTTTGCCTTTTCTAGGATTTCACATATATAGGAATCAAGTAGCATGTAATTTTTTGTGTATGATGTCTTTCACTTGACTTTTTTGAGATTTATCCATATTGTTGCATATACTAATATTTTTCTTCTTTTTATTCCTGAATAGTATTCTATAGTATGGAAAGATCAAAATTTGTTAACCCATACATCTGTTATGAAAATTTAAGTTGTTTCTTTGATTTTTGGCTGTTATGAGCATTCACATACATATCTTTGTGTAGGCATAGATTATCATTTATCTTGAGTCAATATTTAGCAGTGGGATTGCTGGATCATATAATCCAGGATTACTGGATGCATATTTAACTTTATAAGAAACTGTCAAACTGTTTTTCAAAGTGGCCATATCATCTTGTATTCCCACCAGCAATGTGAAAAGTTCCATTTGCTCGATATCATCCCCAGTTCTTGGTACTGTCAAGGTTTTTAATTTTAACCATTCTTTCTCAGGGGTTTATAGTGCTATCTCAGTGTGACTGTAACTTCTGTTTCCCTGAGGACTAGTAATAGATATTTTCATGTGCTACCTTACATCTTCTTTTGTGATATGTCTTGAAATCTTCTGTCCATTTTTAAATTGGGTGATTTGTTCATATTGTGCTTTAAGAGTTCTTTATATATCTTGTTACAAACTTTTTGTCACAAATGTTTTGCAAATTCTGGACTGTGGCTTGCCTTTTTGGTTTCTTAACTGTGACTTCAGAAAAGCAAAAGTGTTTAATTTTGATCAAGTCCATTTTGTTAGGGTTTTTATTTTTTAATGGTTGTTGATTTTATGTCCTTTTTATGAAATCTTTGCTTAACCAAGTGTCACAAATATGTTCTCCTATGTTTTCCTCTAGAAATTTAATGATTTTAACCCTATGCTGTGATCTTTTTAGAATAAATTTCTGTGCACGGTGTGAAGTCAGAGTCAAAGAATTTTTTCCATGGATATCTAATCATTCCAGCATTATTTATTAAAAAGACTGTCTTTTCCTGTTGAATTGTCTTCAGCCTGTACCAAAATCAATTATTCTTATAAGTCTAGATCTATTTGTGGACTCTTAACCCTGTTCCTTTGTTATATATGTCTATATGTCTGTTGGTGCTGATACCACATGGTCTTGATTTATTATAGCTCTGCAATAAGACTGGGTGGCAGAATTCCTCCAGTTTTTTTTTTTTTCCCAAAATTATTTTTTTCTAGCTTCTTTGCCTTTTCATATAAAATTATCAGCTTATAAATTTCCTTTAAAAATCTGTTAGAATTTTTAGTGGAATTTTATTGAATCTCTACATCAGTTTAGGGGGAAATGCAGTGTGAACATGAGTTCAAATGTTCATGAGTCACATACATCTTTCAGTACGTGAACATGGTACATTTCTTGTTTCCTTTTGCAATGTTTCTCAGTCTTCAGGCTGTGTTAAATTTATTCCTTCCTAACTTTTTTTTATGCTATTATAAATGGAATTTACATGTTTTTATTTTCTAGTTGTTCATTGCTGGTATATTGAAAATTGATCCTTTTAAGCATATTAATCTTATATACTGAGATCTTGATAAATTAATTTATTGTAGTCACTTTTTAGATTCCATAGGACTTTCTGCATATACAGTCATGCTGCCTGCAAGTAAAGATGGTTATTCCAGTCTTTATACTTTTAGTTATTTTTCTTATTCTACTGGCTAAGACCTTCAGTAAGTACAATGTTGAATAGAAGTGTTAAGAGCCAGCATATTCCCATTCTTCCCAATCTTAGGGGAAAGAGCATTCACTCTTAACACTATTGCATGTTATATTAGCTCTAAGTTGAGGAAGTTCTTATATTTCTGTTTTGCTAAGAGTTTTTGTCATGAATGGGTATTTAATTCTGTCAAATGCTTTTTCTGCATCTGTCGAGATGAGCTTATGATTTTTTTTTTCCTTTTATAAATATGGTGAATTTTATCATTGATTTTCAGATGTTATATCTTGCATTCCTTGGAATTTGCCGGATTCGGTGTGTTAACAGTTTTTGTATTTTTATGTTAAAAAGTGGCATTGACTTGTCCTTTTTTTGTGGTGTCATTGTTTAATTTTGGATTCAGGGTAATACTGATTATCTCATCAAATGAATGCCCTCTTAATTAGTACATATTACCTCAATTTTCTGGGAGAGTTTGTGTAGGGTTTGTATTATTTCCTCTTTAAATGTCTAATGGAATTCACAAGTGAAGCTGTCTGGGGCTGCTCTTTTCTTTGTAGGGAGATTTTTAATTACAAATTGAATTTCTTATAAGTATAGGGCTATTGACGTTTTCTTTTCCAGTCTGTTTCAGTAATTGGTGACTTTCAAGGAATTCTTTTTTTTTGGTTAGTCAATTTATTTAGGTTGTTAACTCTATTGCTTTTTCTGTTATGTCCAGATTTCATAGTTGTTCCTGCTGGACAATCTGTTAGGATCTTACTACCCATCTTTATTTTTTATTTGAACTTATTCTCAAGATGACTCATTTCCTGTGTACTTATATACACTTGTGAACGTCTAATGTTGTGCTCGGGACTATATTAAACATATTTAAATAGGTTTTTGATGAAGGATATCTTGAATTAATTATTTTTCTGTTAGCCTTTTCTTCCTTGTGAAAAATCATATTATTTTATCTTATACCGGTGTGATAATTTATCATTGTCGGAATTATTTTGGTTGGAAATTGAACATTTTGGGGGTTTTGTTTTGCAGAGAAGGTGTGCCACAATGTTTTGTACCCCTGGCTAAAGTTTTTAAGTGGTTTTTATTGCAGAATTTGATTTCAGAGATTTTAAAAAATTGAATACTGATTACCAGCTTTAGTCATAAACAGTTTTTCTTTAAGGATAAAGATTCAGATCCTTATGCATTTTTAAATAGTATTTTATTCTATTGGTTACAAGAAAAATGTTTTTGTTAGCTTTGGAGTACAGTAGGTATTTTTTGTTTAGTTGGTTTTATTCTTAAGATTTAAATGATCACGTTTATTACAAGCGGTTCTCCATAAGCAGTATTTCTTTCCTCTCCAGAATTAAAAAACACATCTGGCCTAATGTTCCAGATCCTTCAAAGAGTCATATTGCCCAGTGGTCACCTCACACACCTCCAAGGGTAAGATAAAATGTTTCTGACTACTTAGAATACACGCACATATTGGGATATATTTGTAGAGTTTAAGCAAAAAATAATCGGGCTGAATTGAAAAGTAAATGAAAATAAAATAGTACATAAATTAGAATTTTAGTCAAAATTAAAAATAGTACTTGCATATTCTAGGAGTTTATTATCACCATAGCATATTTGTCTTTATATTCCTAATTCTATTTAGTATACATTAAAAATATTTGACTGAACTTGTAAGTTGAAAGCCTAGTGTTTTAATACAGCTATGTTAAGCATTTTAGATTGTATATTAAAATCAAATTTAAAGGCTGTGATTTTAATATGATTAAATGACTTCTGGAAGCCTATAATAAATTTCTTAAATTTCCTTAAAGGGAAGATTATTTGTATTTTTTACTTCTGACAGTCCTTCATAACCTATGAAACTTGAGTTTGATTTTTCTTAACGTTTTCTTCATTCTTCTATCCAGTTAATCCTAGGCTGCCTAGACTAGGAATGAAATATTACTTCTGGACTTTTGTTACTGTTGTTCAGTCCCTAAGTCGTATCCGACTCTCTGCGACCCCATGGACTGCAGCACACTAGGCTTCCCTGTCCTTCACTATCTCCTGGGGTTTGCTCAAATTTATGTCCATTGAGTTGGTTAGTTCATAAAAACGTAACACCCCAACAATATTGATTTGGAATTCTGAGGAAATACAGTCTAATTCTTACCTTCTAGACAAATTTCACAAAATCCATGATTCAAGTAGTTAGCAGTGACTTAGTGATATAGATTATCTTTGCACTATTAAGTTACTGAGAAGTTTCAGAGATGCATTTTGTGACTTTAACTAATATGTTAGATATAATTATTTCAGATTTTCTAAATGAATGTGTACCATAGGTAATAATTCATTTTCTGTCTTTCTTAGCATTTTAATTCAAAAGATCAAATGTATCCAGATGGCAATTTCACTGATGTAAGTGTTGTGGAAATAGAAGCAAATGACAAAAAGCCTTTCCCAGAGGATCTAAAGTCTTTGGACCTATTCAAGAAAGAAAAAGTTAATACTGAAGGACACAGTAGTGGTATTGGAGGGTCTTCATGCATGTCATCTTCTAGGCCAAGCATTTCCAGCAGTGATGAAAATGAATCTGCACAGAACACTTCAAGCACTGTCCAATATTCCACAGTGGTTCACAGTGGCTATAGACACCAGGTACCATCAGTCCAAGTCTTCTCAAGATCTGAGTCCACCCAGCCCTTGTTAGATTCTGAAGAACGGCCAGAAGATTTACAGCTGGTAGATAATGTAGATGGCAGTGATGGCATTCTGCCCAGGCAGCGGTATTTCAAGCAAAACTGCAGTCAACATGAAACCAGTCCAGATATTTCGCATTTTGAAAGGTCACAGCAAGTTTCCTCAGTCAATGAAGAAGATTTTGTTAGACTTAAACAGCAGCAGATTTCAGATCATATTTCACAACCCTATGGATCTGGGAAAATGAAAATGTTTCAGGAAGTTCCTGCAGTGGATGCTTTTGGTCCAGGCATTGAGGGACAAGTAGAGAGATTTGAAACAGTTGGGATGGAGGATGCAGTTGATGAAGGAATGCCTAAAAGTTACTTACCACAGACTGTGAGACGAGGTGGCTACATGCCTCAGTGAAAGACAGTTCCTGTTACATCTTCAGAAGTACCTGTAAAGTAAAGCTAAAAATACTTTATCTGTGATTTCAGATCTTCACTCGCTGAAGATGGTCATTTGCCCTTAAGGACAAGAATGTACTGTCCTGCCACATGGGCTTTTTCCATCCCAGTATATCTGGGATTCAATTTTAAGCACTACATAAACTGACTTCATCCTCTGAATAGCTGACTGACTTTGTGCTGTTTCAGGATGTTTGCACTGAAGAAAAACAAAGCTTATCTAAAATTTATAAAGTGAAACTTTTTGTTTTGCTGTCTAGAAAACAGAGGGTATTTAAATTAAAGCTAGTCATAAACAGCTATACTGATTTTAATGAGAATAGTCATTGAATATCAAATCTTAGGGAGAGAATTAACAAAAATTAGAGGAGCAAGGTCTTAGACTCTCTACTTTAGCTGACAACATAATTTAAAAAGAATCCAGATGATGCAGCTAATACGAGCCCAGCTTTTGTTGTCTGCCAGAAAAAATTCAGGTCATTTATAATCATACCAACAAGTAAAATATTAGTCCTCTTCCATTGGTAGTGACACTGCCAGTTGCTGGAGAAAAGGAATTCTGTTTTAACACAGCAAACTAAAAATATCAATTTTTGAATATTAGACAATCAATAATTAAGGAAGTTTTCAAACATTTGCTTTCTATTGTTATTGACAGCCTTTGAAGATACACATCACAAACTCAGCAGAGTGTCTGGATAAGAGCTAGGAATGAATATGACAAACTATCTCAAACATTCTATACCTGTATATAAACTTTATTGACCCTTCTTTTTAAGACATCAGAGAATTTGGTTGATTAAGCACTTTATACAATATATCTTCACCTTAAAATGTGTTTTGACTTAATACACTGTTTTTCAGTAGGCCAAGATTGAGTTTGTTTTTTTCCCTAGTAGGTATCTAAAGCAGACTAATAAGTTATAGGACTTGGGCGATACTCACCAAAACAAAACACCACCCCCAAAATGTACATATTGATCTTAGTAAGTATCACAGTTAGCAAATACCCTTATTGTAGAGGCACTTAATGAAGAGATAGTATTTAATGTCTGCCAGTCCTGAGGTAGGTGGAACTTAGTTCCACACGATGATTTAGGAATATTTTAAACCTCTTCCCATATGTTCTGTTCTTCAGGGGGAAAGTGATTGAGCCTCCAGAGTTTAGTGCTAAACTCACTTTCACATTCATGTTATCCTCTACCCACCACCTTTGACAAGGAGGCAGGGCTAAAACCAGGGGCTGAGTAAGAAGAAATAGATCATGTATTGACTACTGCTATCAAGTAAGTTTGTTTCTCTGCCATATTTAAGATACAGAAGCCAGGGCAACTGAAAATATTTGCAGAGGTTATTGAAGAATAAAAGGTTGAGGAAATTTAGTGCACATTTACAGATGAGATGTGAGTCTACTCATTACTCTCTCATCAGTATTGTTCACAGTGGATTTCCTGTTATGCTTTATCCTTTGTATTCTTGCCTAACACTTCACAGAGTTCTTTCACATATATGCTCTTTGTGAGACAGAGCAGATGCTATATTCTGATATATCCAGTTCTTCTTTAGGCAAAACCAACAAGAGATTGGTAGACTGTCAGAATTATGAGGAAAAGTAGGGACAGACCCCAAACTCACACTCTACAAGGTAATAGCACCACCACCATTTAAGTTGGCCATCAAAGGCTGGTCCCTATCAGGAAAGGATTGGTCTTGCTAAATGTCAACAAATTTATATCTACTACATTTTTTTTATTTCCTCAAAATAAGTAGTCATGTTGTTATAACCATGTTTAGCTCTGACCTTCCTCCTAACAAATAGCAGTGTTGTGAAGAACATTTTAGTGTAATGATTATACATAGCGGGAGGGAAGTTATAAAATGTGAACTCACGATCTAAAGGAATGAGAACAGTTATTTAAGAAAGGACATCATTATAAGTAGATTTGATGTTGAAACTTAACATACAACATGGTGCAGTGAGTGAATGCCCTCTAACCACAAAAGCACTTTAGGCATATTAAATGGATGTTTGGATACTGTGCAAAAATTCATTCAGGAAATATTTATATACGTCTTTGCCCCAAAAGAGAAAAGCAGTCATGAAACTTGATCTAAGTACAAAATTACTTTCATAAGGCATGTTGTAGAAGAATCTGTTTTGATACATGTGAATTATACTTTAGGTCGGCAGAGAAATTAGGTTAATTTATGTGAAAATTAGACTGTGTTTAAGATAGTGGGTTTATTACTCATTAAATATCTAGTATCCAAAAGTTTGATGCAGTTACCCTCTTGTAAGATTAAAATAATAATCAAGAATATGTTACATTTGTTGTTACTGTAATTTGATTATTCATTACTGGTGTCTTTGATATCTTACCCTCATCCTTCATAAAGGCACGATGCTAAATAACTCTTGGAAAACTATCAGATTTCAAACCTACTAAAACCTTACAGTTTAATCCTTTTTTTAACATGGATCATTCATCGCTGGGGAATATACCCAACACATGAGCAGAAACAGGGAAAAGGCAGAGTCATTCACGTGTGTTGTGTTCACGTGTGCTCTTCACCTAGTTGTTCAAGTTCAGCCTTTTTCTTTGATGAGAGATTTTTTTTTTAACATGTGAAGTCATCCAGTGACCCTAGTTTATTGTGAAAACATTTATTTATGAAAATTCACATTGGAAGTAGAACATCTAAAATAGCTCTATAAATATCAATCAAACAAGTTTTAAAAAGATGTCTTTTTTCTGCTCACATAGTTAAGTAGTTAAATAATCATGACATAAATTTAGAAGTAGAATAATTATATAGTAGCATTCCCTAAAATATTTCTGTTAACTGGCATGTATTGACTAACTATAAATCAAGTAGGAAAGCTCTTCCTCTATTCCATTATATTCCACATCAATCTCTTCCTCTGGTGTCAAGAACAAATTTCTGTACCTTACACTTCTGTTTGTTGAGATGGGTAAAATGTCAACATAATAAGCTACATAAAACTTAAAAGTTCAGTTGTTTAAAAATATTGGGATAACTTTGTTGTAGGTTGTGTTTGATTCTGTTGCCCTCTAAGATTACTTTAAAAAGTTTTTTGCACTTTTTTTGTAAACTAAAAGAATATGAAGCCATACAATGGCAATATATTAGGTTTAAGAAGTTTTAAACCAGCAAACTTAACAGCCTAGTTCTTTAGACTGGTCCTTGATAGCAGTTCCTTTCAGGCTATTTATAAGCAGAATTTAGATGCAAGTCAAAACTTTCCAAATCCAAATACTGATCTTTGGAGTTAATCTATTTTTTTTTCATTGTATATTCTACTTGTATGTGTATTCACATGATATTCTAATATACATTGCATTAAAAATGAAAAGGTGGCTCTGGATGAGCCCATTTGTTACATATTTGTTCCTAAATTTTTAAAGGCTTTTTGTAGTTAAAGCAGGTTAGTTTAACTTAATTACCCAGTTCTTTACACTTCATAGATCATGATGAAAGTGCATTTGAGGCCAATAGTGGTAGATGTTACAGACCTTTTATCCCTTAAACATAAGCTTTGACAATGATAACTACATATTTCAAATGCTATTACATGAATATCAAAATGTGACATGTCAGAAATAAAGGGATAATTTAAAGGTGGATATTTGACATTTCTTTAGTCTTAGTATATATATATATGTTGAATAGTATACTCTAAAAATAAGTGTGCAATTTGCTAGTACTGCAGTACAGTGGTTAGCATTAGGTATGTCTCCTCTTTATACCTGGCTATGTCCCATTTAATTATAAGTGCAATCCTTTCAAGTTCACTTGCTCTTTTACCTTGACCTACTCTAACTTCATATAGAAGGCTTGTCTAGAAAGAGTAGTGTGTATTTTTACTTTTGCAGAATGAATTGCATGTGCAAATCGTAACCACAGCTATTGTTTTTATGTTGACATAACTAAATGTTCTCTCATATATCAGCTCTAATCCTTTAAGTAAATGTAATAAATTCTTCCTCAAATGTTTTCTGGGTGTGGTCACTACCATTTGACGTCATTACACATAATATTTAAGGTAATTTTATCATTATTGGTCTTGAGGCTTTGTGTAAGCTTGGTGCTTTTGGAGAGTTCTGTGGCTTCTGAATTCCTCATTTAACATAATGGGTCAGGATTTAGAAGAAAATCAATACCCTACCTCAGCCTTAATAAATACAGAATAGACTTGGAGATGGCAAATTCATTTATGAGTTTTCTGGATTTACAAGATGATTTCTAGAATCCCAGCATCTCACCCCTCGTTGGATATTTTTCAGCGGGTTGCCCGTGGAAAGTACAGGTGCTGTGCTGCCTTGTGGCCTGCGTGTACCCACACCCTCCTGGAGTCTTGTCACTGAGGCGTGAAGCCGATTGATCCAGCCCCACCACCGCTCCCCTGAGCTTGTTGGGTATAGTGTATAAAAGTACTACTTCCACCTAGAAGGAAATCTGAACTACTAGATTTCTGTAACTTCACATTGTGGTTTTATCTAAATATGCAGGGAGTGAAAAATCCACACACAAATTAACTTCATCCTTTCATACATATACTAGAGGTTGTAGAAATAGCATCTCAGCCTGGGGCTATGTGTTTGTGTAAATCTTTGGTTAGGTCTCTTACAGGCTCTTACAGCATGACTTCTTTGTGATACTGCTTGTCTTATCCTAATTTATATTACGGGTCCAGTCCATCCTACTGCCAAAAAGGCATTCAGTTTTCCTGGCCCAGAGACAATTTTAACTTCTGGTTTAAATTTTATTCTTCTTAATATACAATCTTCCTTCAGTGCTTTCAAAATACAAACAAGAATAGTACAAACTGTGCTCTTAAATACATGTTTGCATTGCACGTGTGCTCAGTCATGTCCAATACTTTGCGACCCTGTGGACTGTAGCCCTCGGGGCTCCTCTGTCCATGGGGATTCTCTAGACGAGAATACGAGAGTGGGTATCCATTCCCTTTTCCAGGGCATCTTCCTAACCCAGAGGTCGAACCCATGTCTCCTGCGTTGTTGGCAGATTCTTTAACCAAGTGAGCCTCCTGGGAAGCCCACATACATGTTCCATTGATGAGTCGCTAAGTCGTTTCCACCTCTGCAACCCCATGTACTGCAGCACACCAGGCTTCCCTGTCCTTTACATCTCCTAGAGTTTGCTTAAACTCAAGTTCATTGAGTCGGTGATGCCATCCAACCATCTCATCCTTTGTCACCCGCTTCTGCCATCAGTCTTTTCCAGCATTAGGGTCTTTTCCATGTTTCAGTTCAGTTCAGTCGCTCAGTCGTGTCCGACTCTGCGACCCCATGAATCGCGGTACGCCAGGCCTCCCTGTCCATCACCAACTCCCGGAGTCCACCCAAACCCATGTCCGTTGTGTCGGCAATGCCATCCAACCACCTCATCCTCTATCTTCCCCTTCTCCTCCTGCCCTCAATCTTTCCCAGCATCGGGGTCTTTTCAAATGAGTCAGCTCTTCACATCAGGTGGCCAAAGTATTGGAGTTTCAGCTTCAGCATGAGTCCCTCCAATGAACACCCAGGACTGATCCATCCTTTAGGATGGATTGGTTGGATCTTGCAGTCCAAGGGACTCTCAAGAGTCTTCTAACACACCACAGTTCAAAAGCATCAATTCTTTGGCGCTCAGCTTTCTTCACAGTCCAATTGTCACATCCATACATGACCACTGGAAAAACCATACCCTTGACTAGACGGACCTCTGTTGGCAAAGTCATGTCTCTGCTTTTTAACATGCTGTCTAGGTTGGTCAAAACTTTCCTTCCAAGGAGCAAGCGTCTTTTAATTTCATGGCTGCAGTCACCATCCACAGTGATTTTGGAGTTCAGAAAAATAGTCAGCCACTGTTTCCACTGTTGCCCATCTATTTGCCATGAAGTAATGGGATTGGATGCCATGATCTTAGTTTTCTGAATGTTGAGCTTCAAGCCAACTTTTTCACTCTCTTCTTTCACTTTCATAGAGGCTCTTTAGTTCTTCACTTTCTGCCATAAGGGTGGTGTCATCTGCATATCTGAGGTTATTGATATTTCTCCCGGCAGTCTTGATTGCAGCTTTTGCTTCTTCCAGCCCAGCATTTCTCATGATGTACTCTGCATATAAGTTAAATAAGCAGGGTGACAATATACAGCCTTGACGTACTCCTTTTCCCATTTGGAACCAGTCTCTTGTTCCATGTCCAGTTCTAACTGTTGCTTCCTGACCTGTATACAGGTTTCTCAAGAGGCAGGTCAGGTGGTCTGGTATTCCCATCTCTTTCAGAATTTTCCACAGTTTATTGTGATCCACACAGTCAAAGGCTTTGGTATAGTCAATAAAGCAGAAAAATGTGTTCTTCTGAAACTCTCTTGCTTTGTCCAAGATCCAGTGGATGTTGGCAATTTTAATCTCTGGTTCCTCTGCCTTTTCTAAAACCAGCTTGAACATCTGGATGTTCACGGTTCACATATTACTGAAGCCTGGCTTGGAGAATTTTGAGCATTACTTAACTAGCGTGTGAGATGAGTGCAGTTGTGCGGTAGTTTGAGCGTTCTTTGGTATTACCTTTCTTTGGGATTGGAATGAAAACTGACATTTTCCAGTCCTGTGGCCACTGCTGAGTTTTCCAGATTTCCACGTTTAAGTCTAGATAAACATGGTCTGGCTACTCAATAGAGTATAGAAGAGAAGGCGGCAAGGAGACCTGAGTTAGAGAAGGAAGTGGAGAAGCAAAGGGAAGCATGTAGTGATTCCAGGTCAATGGGCTTCCCTGGGGGCTCAGACAGTAAAGAATTCACCTGCAATGCAGAAGACCTGGGTTCAGTCCCTGGGTTGGGAAGATCCCCTGGAGGAGGGCATAGCAACCCACTCCAGTGTTCTTGCCTGGAGAATGCCCATGGACAGAGGAGCCTTGAGGGCTGCAAGTCCATGGAGTTGGAGAGTCGGACAGGACTGAGAGACAGCACAGCACAGCCTCTTTTCTGTGCTCCTCCTCACCAGAGGGGACACCCACACGCTTTCCCTCTGGGTGTGCATCTCTGCGTTACCTGTCTTAATTTCTCTGTGTGCCCTCCCACTTGTTGTGCTATGTTTCTAAAAGTAAACTTTGTATAATATCTGCATTTACAGTTTGCCTCAGTGGTAAATGCATTTTTCACTGGGGCAAAGATCCAGGGAAAACTAGCTTCTGGCCTCTAGCTTTTGTTGGTCTGATGGCTAGGATTCCTGGCTTTGTTGTTATTCAGTCTCTTAAGTCGTGTCCAACTCTTTACAATGTCATGGACCACAGCACACCAGGCTTCTCTGTCCTTCACTGTCTCCCAGAGTTTGCTCAAACTTAGATCCATTGAGTCAGTGATGCCATCCAACTGTTGGAATAGTGTATAATTTCCTCGGTTCTGTCTTGCCTCAACGAAGATTTGAAATGGTGAACCAGTGTGACAGCTCAGTTACACCTCAGAGTTCATTCAATAAACAAAGGATAGTACACTCTTGAGGCATGAGGGCAGGCCGACCCCAAAGGAGAGGTCTCAACCCATCTTGGCTCCCCATTTTTTTATACGTTTTTTTCTCCTCCCCAACCCCTTTGCCCCCGCACATGCTATGCAAATGAGGGCTAGCCAGGAAGTGGGCATGTTTGTTTCATCTGAGGTTCTCACTCCGGTCTGTGGATTTTTCCTTTGTTCCCTTTTCGAGGGCTTTTCTGCTTCTTTTAGACACCACTATTTTGGACTCCTTTTTCCTATTCTAACTACCTAACACAACCATCTCACTGTCACCCCCGTCTTTTCTTGCCCTCAATCTTTCCCAGCATCAGGGTTATTTCCAATGAGTCGACCCTTCACATCAGTGGCCAAAGTATTGGAGCTTCAGCTTTAGCATTAGTCCTTCCAATGAATATTCAGCATTGATTTCCTTCAGGATTGACTGGTTTGATCAACAAATTGACTGGTTTGTCCCTTGCTGTCCAAGGAATACTCAAGAGTCTACTCCAGCACCACAGTTTGAAAGCATCAATTCTGACGCTCTTTAGCCTTCTTTAGAATCCAAATCTCACATCCCTACGTGACTACTGGAAAAACCATAGTTCCAATTATACGAACTTTTGTCGGCAAAGTGATGTCCGTGCTTTTAAATATGCTGTCTAGCTTTGTCATGACTTTTCTTTCAAGGCGCAAGTGTCTGAATTTCTTGACTGCAGTCACTGTCCACAGCGCTATTCCCATCTCTAAGAATTTTCCTCAGTTTGTTGTGATCCACACAAAGACTTTAGTGTAGTCAATGAAGCAGAAGTAGATGTTTTTCTGGAATTCCCTTGCTTTTACTATGATCCATCAGATGTTGCCAATTTGATCTCTGGTTCCTCTGTTTTTCTAAGTCCAGAGCTTCCATCTGGAAGTTCTTGGTTCACATACTATTAAACCCTAGCTTGAAAGATTTTGAGCATTACCTTGCTAGCATGTGAAACTAGTGCAATTGTGTGGTAGTTTGAACATTCTTTGGCATAGCCTTTCTTTGGGATTGGAATGAAAACTGTCCTTTTCCAGTCCTGTGGCCACTGCTGAGTTTTCCAAATTTGCTGACATTTTGAGTGCAGCACTTTCACAGCATCATCTTTTAGGATTTGAAATAGCTCAGCTGGGATTCCATCACCTCCACTAGCTACTTTGTTGCTCAGTCATGTCTGACTCTTTGTGACCCCGTGGACTGTAGCCCACCAGGCTCCTCTGTCCATGGGGATTCTCTAGGCAAGCATACTGGAATGGGGATGTTCCCAGCCAAGGGATTGAACCCAGGTATTCTGCATTGCAGGCGGATTCGTTACCAACTGAGCCACCAGGGAAGCACTTGTTCATAGTAATGCTTCATAATGCCCACTTGACTTCACACTCCAGGTTGTCTGACTCTAGGCGATTGGTCGCACCATCATAGTTATCCAGGTTGTGAAGACCTTTTTTGTACAGTTCTGTGGATTCTTGCCACCGCTTCTTAATATTTTCTGGTTCTGCTAGGTCCTTGCTATTCTTGTCCTTTATTGTGTATGTCTTTGCATGAAATGTTCTGTGGTATCTCGAGTTTTCTTGAAGAGATCTCTAGTCCTTCCTATTCTACTATTTTCCTCTTTCTTTGCATTGTTCACTTAAGAAGGGTTTCTTATCTCTCTTGACTGTTCTCTGGAACTCTGCATTCAGTTGGGTATATATTTACCTTTCTCCTTTGCCTTTCACTTCTCTTCTTTTCTCGGCTATTTATCTTCTCAAAGGCCTCTTCAGACCCCTTTTGCCTTCTTGAATTTCTTTGATGGTTTTGGTACTGCCTCCTGTACTGTGTTGTGAGCCTTCTTCCATAATTCTTCAGGTGTTCTGTCTACCACATCTAATCCTTGAATCTGTTTATCACCTCCACTGAATAATGATAAAGGATTCGATTTAGGTCATACCTGAATGGCCTATGGTTTACACTACTTAATTCAATTTAAGCCTGAATTTTGTAATAAGGGGTTCATGATCAGAGCCACAGTCGGCTCCAGGTCTTGTTTTTGCTGACTGCATAGAGCTTCTCCATCTTTGACTGCAAAGAATATAATCAATCTGATTTCAGTGTTGACCATCTGGTGATGTCCATGTGTAGAGTCTTCTCTTGTATTGTTGGAAGAGGGTGTTTGCTATGACTGTGTGTCCTCTTGGCAAAACTCTGTTAGTCGTTACCCTGCCTCACTTTGTACTCCAAGGCCAAACTTACCTATTACTCCAGGTATCTCTTGACTTCCTACATTTGCATTCCAATCCCCTATGATAAAAAGGACTTTTTTTTTTTTTTTTTTGGTGTTAGTTCTAGAAGGTCTTGGAGGTCTTCATAGAACTGTTCAACTTCAGCTTCTTTAGCATTAGTGGTTGGAGCATAGACTTGGATTACTGTGATGTTGAATGGTTTGCCTTGGAAATGAACCGAGATCATTCTGTCATTTTTGAGACTTCACCCAAGTACTGCATTTCAGACTCTTCTTGACTATGAGGACTATTCCATTTCTTCTAAGGGATTCTTGCCCACAGTAGTAGATATAATGGCCATCTGATTTAAATTTACCCATTTCCAGTCCGTTTTAGTTTGCTGATTCCTAAAATGTCAATGTTCACTCTTGCCATCTCCTGCTTGATAACCTCTGATTTACCTTGATTTATGGACCTGACATTCCAGGTTCCTATGCAGTACTGTTCTGTACAGCATTGGACTTCCACTATCAGACACATCCAGAGCTGGGTGTCATTTCTGCTTTGGACCAGCCTCTTCTTTCTTTCTGGAGCTATCTCTCTGCTCTTGCCCAGTAGCATATTGGACAACTACCAAGCTGGGGGAGCTCATCTTCTGGCGTCAAATCTTTTTGCTTTTTCATACTGTTCATGGGGTTCTTGAGCCAAGGATGAGCTGTGCTGTGCTAAGTCACTTCAGTCGTGTCTGACTCTGTGCGATACTATGGAAGAGCCCACAGTGCTCTTCATTCCATGGGATTCTCCAGGCAAGATATTGGGGTGGGTTGCCATTTCCTTCTCCAGGGGATCTTCCCGACCCACGGATCCTCTTAATTCCCCGACCTGCGTTGTCTTAAGTCTCCTGAATTGGCAAGGTGGGTTCTTTACCACTAGAGCTGCCTGAGAAGCCTAGCACTATTCATGGGGTTCTCAAGGCAAGGATACTGAAGTCACTTGCCATTCCTTTCTCCGGAGGACCACGTTTTGTCAGAACTCCCCACCATGACCCATCCATCTTCAGTGGCCCTGCATGGCATGGCTCATAGCTTCACTGAGCTACACAAGGCTGTGATCCATGTGATCATGTTGGTTCACTTTCTCTGATTGTGGTTTTCATGTTCAGGCTGCCTCAGTTCAATTCCTGGTCAGGGAATTAAGATCTCACTTCACACCACTGCTCACGGCTGCCTTGTGGAGATCACCCTCAGCACACGCATTTGCTCTAGCCACATGTAGAAAGACCTAAGAGAGAAGTAAAGGCGTCCCTCCTTCCCAAGCATGATGCCTGTTAACACAGCTTCTGCATTCTCACTGTGCATGCTTAGTCTCTCAGTCATGTCCGACTTTTTGTGACCGCATGGACTGTAGCCCACCAGGCTCGTCTGTCCATAAGGATTCTGCAGTCAAGAATACTGGAGGGGGTTGCCATGCCTTCCTTCAGGAGATCTTCACAACCCAGGGATCAAAACCAGGTCTCCCACATTGCAGGTAGATTCTTTACCATCTGAGCCACCAGCGAAGCCCATGCAGTCTCATTACTGTATTAAAAAAACAACGGTGGAGCCTGACAACTGCAGCCAGTGACCAAAAGATCTAGGGGAGGGCATTTTTCCTGAGTGCTCGGATCACACTCCTGTGCTGGTTGGTTCTGCCATGAACTTCACATGTCTGCTGCTAAGCACAGGTACCACCTCCCAGCCTAACCTCTTCAGAGGCCTTTTTTGCAAAGTGGTTTTCCAGCTGTACCTGCCCAACTGCAGCTAATCCACTAGAGGGCAGCATTGGCAGCAGGAAGGGCCCACTGAGGTCCTGCTGCTGCTGCTGCTGCTGCTAAGTCGCTTCAGTCGTGTCCGACTCTGTGCGACCCCATAGACGGCAGCCCACCAGGCTCCCCCATCCCTGGGATGCTCCAGGCAAGAACACTGGAGTGGGTTGCCATTTCCTTCTCCAATGCATGAAAGTGAAAAGTGAAAGTGAAATCGCTCAGTCGTGCCCAACTCCTAGCAACCCCATGGACTGCAGCCTACCAGACTCCTCCGCCCATGGGATTCGCCAGGCAAGAGTACTGCTGCTCCAACCAAAAGGTCGACATTTGCTTTCCAGGCTTCATCTTCTGATCCTGTTTTTCCAGCTTCAGACAGCCTCCTCTCCAGGTATACACTCGCTAGTTACCAGACCTTATTGTGTTTCTTCCTATCTCCTGGCCCATGCATATAATTTCTTCTAAAATGGTCTCCTGGCCACAATCCATAGCTCAGCTGGAAAATTCTTACCTCATTTCAGTTCAGTCACTCAGTCGTGTCCGACTCTTTGTGACCCCAGGGACTAAAGCATGCCAGGCCTCCCTGTCCATCACCAATTTCCAGAGTTCACTCAAACTCATGTCCATGGAGTTGGTGATGCCATCCAACCACTTCATCCTCTGTCGTCATCCCCTTCTCCTCCCACCTTCAATCTTTCCCAGCATCAGGGTCTTTTCAAATGAGTCTGCTTTTCACATCAGGTGGCCAAAGTATTGGAGTTTCAGCTTCAGCTTCAGTCCTTCCAATGAATATTCAGGACTGATCTCCTTTAGGATGGACTGATTGGATCTCCTTGCAGTCCAAGGGACTCTCGAGTCTTCCAACACCACAGTTCAAAAGCATCAATTCTTCGGCGCTCAGCTTTCTTTTTGGTCCAACTCTCACATCCATACATGACTACTGGAAAAACCATAGCCTTGACTAGACGGACCTTTGTTGGCAAAGTAATGTCTCTGCTTTTTAATATGCTGTCCAGATTAGTCATAATTTTCTTTCCAAGCAGCAAATGTCTTTTAATTTCATGGCTGCAATCACCATCTGCAGTGATTTTGGAGCCCAAAAAATAAAGTCTGACACTGTTTCCCCATCTATTTGCCATAGGATCAGATGCCATGATCTTAGTTTTCTGAATGTTGAGTTTTAAGCCAACTTTTTCACTCTCCTCTTTACTTTCATCAAGAGGCTCTTTAGTTCTTCACTTTCTGTCATAAGGGTGGTGTCATCTGCACATCTGAGGTTATTGATATTTCTCCCGGCAATCTTGATTCCAGCTTGTACTTCATCCAGCCCAGCATTTCTCATGATATACTCTGTATATAAGTAGGGTGACAATATACAGCCTTGACATACTCCTTTTCCTATTTGGAACCAGTCTGTTGTTCCATGTCCAGTTCTGACTGTTGCTTCCTGACCTGCATACAGAGTTCTCAAAAGGCAGATCAGGTGGTCTGGTATTCCCATCTCTTTCAGAATTTTCCACAGTTTGTTGTGATCCACACAGTCAAAGGCTTTGGCATAGTCAATAAAGCAGAAATAGATGTTTTTCTGGAACTCTCTTGCTTTTTTGATGATCCAGCAGATGTTTGCAATTTGATCTCTGGTTCTTCTGTCTTTTCTAAAACCGGCTTGAAAACCTGTAAATTCATGGTTCACATACTGTTGAAGCCTGGCTTGGAGAATTTTGAGCATTACTTTGCTAGTGTGTGAGATGAGTGCAATTGTGCGGTAGTCTGAGCATTCTTTGGCATTGCCTTTCTTTGGGATTGGAATGAAAACTGACCTTTTCCAGTCCTGTGGTCACTGCTGAGCTTTCCAAATGTGCTGGCATATTGAGTGCAGGACTTTCACAACATCATCTTTTAGGATTTGAAGTAGCTCAACTGGAAAATTCTTACCTACTCACCAATAAAAGCCTCACACATATCTTCCTGGGTGAGCCTTTTCCATTCTCTTCCTCTCTCTTTCCCCATGGAGTTAAGGGCCTCCTGTGTCCTGAGACCAGATCGATGCCAGTGTTTATCTCTCTCTCTGACTAGGGAGCTGAACCCCTGGAGGCAGGGTCCCTGTCTTACTTGTCTCTCAGTCTCTGGCACCTAGCGTAGTGTTTGATATTTATAGGTGCTTGAAAAATCTTGTTTATAAAAAGAGCTGGATGAATGTATAGACAGAACAGACTTTTTAATTCGTTAGTGAATTTCTTTTAATTTTTAGTGTGTGTCTCAGATTCTGTTTTACCCAGAGTTGCATAACCATGGGAAGTTAGAAACCTGCCCACTTCTCCACCTCCAATGTGAAAGCTTCTGCCGATTTCCATCCCCAACTCCCTTCCACCCCTACCCAAGGGCAAAAGCTGTTTAAAAGCAGCACATACATTCAGCAAGTCAAAAAACAAAAATTCGAGAAAAAAAAGGAAAGCCAGTATGGATCCTTACAGACTATTTTATTCAGTCTTACCCTTGCAGACAAAGAAAATGAGAAAATGAACGAATGAAGTGAAACAGGAGTGAAAAACTCAATCAGGAGGGTTCTAATAGAAAAGAGGACAGGCTTGCTCTCAGAGGTCATTGTCTGGGATGGAAGATAAAATAGACAGGCTTAGGATTAGACTTGGGAGAAGGCAATGGCACCCCACTCCAGTACTCTTGCCTGGAAAATCCCATGGACGGAGGAGCCTGGTAGGCTGCAGTCCATGGGGTCGCTAGGAGTCGGACACGACTGAACGACTTCACTTTCACTTTTTGCTTTCATGCATTGGAGAAGGAAATGGCAACCCACTCCAGTGTTCTTGCCTGGAGAATCCCAGGGACGACGGGGCCTGGTGGGCTGCCATCTATGGGGTCGCACAGAGTTGGACATGACTGAAGTGACTTAGCAGCAGCAGCAGGATTAGCCTTAAAAAGGAACACATCAGAAAAGGCAAATAAGTCCAAGCCACACACCAGCCTCTGAGTTATCTCCAGGCTAAACAATAGGACAGCTCCAAATAGAGAATGATCTCCCGATTTCTCAGTGAGATCTTGAAGAAAATAATGTGAACAGTTTGAATGTTTAAACTTCAGAGGTGTTACTTAGGTAGTCAGATATCTACTTGCAGTCCATATTTTTTTTTTAAAGAAAATCTAGTATCTTAAAGGGCTTCCCTGGTGGCTCAGACAGGAAAGAATCTATCTGCAAATGCGGGAGACATGGTTTAGATCCCTGGGTTGGGAAGAACCCCTAGAGAAGGGAATGGTAACCCACTCCAGTATTTTTCCCTGGGAATTCTATGGACAGAGAAGCCTGGTGGGCTACAGTCCATGAGGTCACAAAGAGTCAGACATGACTGAGCGACTAACACACACGCAAGGTATCTTTTTAAAAAGTCATTTTTTTTTTATTTATTTTTGGCTGCATCAGGTCTTTGTTGTCACAGAGGATCTTGGTTGGGTCCTGTAGGATCTTTCATTGCAGCACACAGACTCCCCAGTTGTGGCATGCAGGCTTAGTTGCTCTGAGGCATATGGGATCTTAGTTCTCTGACCAGGGATAGAACCCACATCCCCTATATTATGGTAATATAGATAGGTAATGGAGTGGGCACTGTAGGTACTTCACCAAATATGGGAGAGGTCAAGTGGGGAGAGAACGCACTGGAGAGATTTTAAAAATAAATATGCATTTTGGCTTCAAAACTGCATATGCAGCATGGTAAAAAGAGAAGATTGAGGCTGAAGAGATTGGGCTAGAGGACAGGCTTGAGAATGTAAGAATGTCACCTGTCATTTCAGTAAACAGAATGCCCATAAAGCCATCAGCCATTACGCCACTCCCTACCTGAGGGGAATTCAGAACAGAAAAACGGGATACTGGCCCTAGATAATCAAGATGCATACCGAAGGACTGATTATACAAAGCCCAGAATTTCGAACTGCATAGATAGAAAAGCCTTAGATTCATTAACTTGAGATGTCTGGTTTTTGTGATTCACAATAATCTTTTGATGTTCAACTATGTAGGTGTTTTTTGGCTTTTGAGGCAAAAATTTCTGTATATCCTGGTTCCCTCTTTACCTCCTTGGAGCAGTTCCTCAGAGCTAACTGAGAGCCTGTCTCCTGGGCTACTGTCTTCAGTAAGACCAGTGAATAAAACATCATTTTCAACTCTTCGGTTGAGTTTTTGTTTTCCTTTTTCAGTCAACAGGTGATGCAGTTGTTATTTTTTTTTTCCAATTTTTTAACCAAAAAAAAGGTATCAGTAATTGTTTCCCAACATCTGATGAATCCTGAGTGAGAGGAAGACAGGAGGAAGGATTGAGGCAGGGCCTGCAGGCCGGAAGCAGACAACCCAGCTGGCTCTCGCGTTTCCCAACCTCAAAATCTCTAGAGCAATTCCTCTCCTCTCCTTCCCTTCAGCCAAACAGCCTCCCCTCCCCTGCCTACTTGCTCCAACATTCCCACTGGAAAAGCTCCATTTCAACAACACACACGCCCCACCCACTGTTTCTATCAGGGTTGCCGCCTTCCCCCACACCAGGATCACCAGGACCCTACCGGGGCCTCTCCCTCCCTGAAACTCATCCAGAGGGCCACACCCAGGATACACCTACTTGCCTGCCTCTCCTCCTAGTGCAAAATATTTTGGGGCGGACCAGCACGAGGTCCACCCAACTGCAAATATAAAATTACTCTTTCACCACTGCAAGAACTATTTCTTACCTTTCCTTCACTCCTCAAACTTCTATCACTATTTACTTTCCTGTCTCACATTCAAAATACTGTTTTTAAAAAATTTTTAAGGCAAGTAATAAGCATATCTTTTACTCACTGGGCACTTAGTACATGCCAAATAGTGAATTCAGCTCAGAACCATCCTCACTTCATTTAATCTCCACTTAATTAAATACAGTGATACTATTCTCCCCACCCATTTTTTTAATAAAGAAACTGAGGCCAAGGAACTCAGGCAAGGCCACAGGTGAGCAAGAAGCAAGGCTCGGGCTCGAAGCAGGTCCTCTGCAATGATCCTGCTCCAAACACTCAGCTCTAGCCTCAGTACTGTGGGTGTCCCCTCACAGGCCCAGGCCGCCAGGGGAACATTAAAATGACATCATCTTTGACCAACACACATGGCATAGAACCTGGGCGCGTGCTAAGTCACTTCAGTCATGTCTGACTCTTTGCAACCCCATGGACTGTAGCCCGCCAGTCTCCTCTTCCCATAGGATTCTCCCAGCAAGAATACTAGAGTGGGTTGCCATAACCTCCGCTAGGGGATCTTCCTAACCCAGGGATCGAACCCATCTCTCTTAAATCTATCTGCATTGGCAAGCAGGTTCTTTACCACTATCGCCACCTGGGAAGCCCTATACCTGGTTCTTGTTAAATAAACACATGCTCTGTATTTTTAGTTGCTAAATGTGGCCGCCCTGCGGGGATGCCAGTGTATCTCCCCATCGGTCAAGGTCCCAAGCGTTGCTTCCTGCCCCTGTTTCTGTGCCTCCTCTTAGGTGGGCAGCTGGTGTCCTTGGCCTCCACACACAGTCAAATATGCCTGGAAAGTTGCACATCCAGTAGGGAAGCACACACTGGGGACCCAGCCACTTATCTCCAGCGTCCTCTTTGGGGTCAGGTGAGGGCTGCTGTCCTCGGGACTGTGCCTGAAATCCCACCCTCCTCGGCTTCTTCCTCTTTCCCATCAAACTTCCCTCACACCTTTCCCAGTGCCTCCTGGGAATGCACTGATAATAGATCTGTTACACCTGAACTGGAGTCTCAGAATGTTCTTTGGGGAAATTAACCTAAGGCACCCTCTGCCCTAGGGCTTCCCAGGTGGCTCAGAGGTTAAAAAAAGAAAAAACATCTGCCTGCTAAAGTAGGAAACTCTGGAGACGCAGATTCGATCCCTGGACCAGGAGGATCTCCTGGAGAAAGAGATGGCAACCCACTCCAGTAGGAGCCTGGTGGGCTACAGTCTCTGGGATCACAAGAGTCGCTTTTGACTGAGCACGCAAGGCACTTGGGGGACAAACAAACAGATAATGTTTTCTCTCTTAAATTTTGAATCAGCAGTATTAAAGATACCTCTGCAAAACCCAAATATACAAAAAAAAAATTTTTTTAAAACATTGTAATTCGCATGCACTTAGATATTTTTGGCTTGAAATAGCTGGCACAGCCATCTCTCAGATCCCACGCATTCCGCTGTGTACAGTACTTCTGTCACAGCTGAAAAGCATTGAGTAGTCCTGAAATATTCATTGTACTTTGTAATAAAGCTTTTATTCTCTTTAATAAAACACATTCTCTTTATCACAACACATACTCTTTATCACAGCCAACTGTTCCCGAGGATGTTTAAGGCATTCTCAGCAATACTGCAGACTCACCATGGACCACCTAACTTTTCTTTCTTCATTAATAAGTTAATAGTTCTGTAAAAGGGGGCCAATATCAGCTTGCCTGGGGCTTCCCAGGTGGCTTAATGGTAAAGAATCTGCCTGCCAATGCAGGAGACTAGAAATGTGGTTTTGACCCCTGGGCTCTGAAGAAACCCTGGAGGAGGGCATGGCAACCCACTCCAGTATTTTTGCCTGGAGAATCCCTTGGACAGAGGAGACTGGTGGGCTATAGTCCATAGTCACAAAGAGTCAGACATGACTGAAGTGACTTAGCACAAGGAATACACATAACAGTATCTCTGAGCCCTTTATAGAACTAACCCCACCCCCCACCTGCCAATGAAAGATGTCAGCATTTTTCATATCAGAGAAAATCACCTAAGACTGGATTAAAGGAGTACACACACCATAATCTTGTCAGCAGCCATACCCTTGAACTATTGCTACAAAACTCCTCACCAAATCTTCCCAGGTCGGGACACACAGTTTTTGAGGCCAGGAGCCGACTGTCTCCCTCTTTGCCTGGCAAAGCAATAAAGCTGTTCTTTTCAACTTCACCCAAAACTCTGTCTCTGAGATTGGATTCGGCACCGGTACACAGAGGCTGAGTTTTGGGCATCAATAAACAGGAATGTGAGCTGTAATTTTGGAGTTCTCACAGAAGATGAGAGCATATCCTACTCCACCATCTTGGACTGCTAAGAACAACCATAGACAGGAGAATGTTGGATCCAACCAAAAAAAGATACCCCACATCCAAGGGCAAAGGAGAAGCCCCAGCAAGATGGTAGGAGGGGTGAAATTGCATTTAGAATCAAACCCCATACACACCAGAGATGCTCGGAGGGCTCAAACAAAACCTTATGTGCACCAGGACCCAGAGACCCCACAGAGACTGAGCCAGAACTGTGTTTGAGTTTCTTCTACATTGGTACAGGTCAGCAGCGGACTGCTACAGGGGCAGGGGCTCTGGGTGCAGTAGACCTGGGTATGGCATAAGCCCTCTTGAGGAGATCACCATTAACCCCACTCATAGAGCTGCCAGAACTGACACCAGACTGGGAAACAGACTCTTGGAGGGCACAAACAAAAGCTTGTGTGTGCCAGGACCCAGGAGAAAGGAGAGCAGTGACCCCACAAGAGACTGACCCAGGCTTGCCCATGAGTATCCAGGAGTCTCTGGCAGAGGTATGGATCGGCAGTGGCCTGCTTCAGGGTTGGGGACACTATGTGCAGCAGTGCATTCATGGGACCTTTTGAAGGAGGTCACCATTATCTTCATTACCTCCACCATTTTGGTCTCAAGTCAAACAACAGGGAGGGAATACAGCCCCATCCAACAACAGAAAATTGGATTAAAGATTTACCGAGCATTGCCCTGCCCATCAGAACAACACCCAGTTTCTCCCTCCATCAGTCTCTACCATCAGGAAGTTTCCATGAGCCTCTTATCCTTCTCCATTAGAGGGCAGACAGAATGAAAACCACAATCACAGAAAACTAACCAATCTGATCACATGGATCACAGCCTTATCTTACTCGATGAAACTATGAGCCATGCTGTGTAGGGTCACCCAAAATGGATGAATCATGGTGGAGAGAGAGAGACAAAACATGTTCCACTGGAGAAGGGAATGGCAAACCACTTCAGTATTCTTGCCTTGAGAACCCCATGAACAGTATGAAAAAGCAAAAAGTTAGGACACTGAAAGATGAACTCCCCAGTAGGTGCCCAGTATACTACTGGAGAACAGTGGAGAAATAACTCTAGAAAGAATGAAGAGATGGAGCCAAAGCAAAGACAACACCCAGTTGTGGATGTGACTGGTGATGGAAGTAAAGTCTGATGCTGTGAAGAACAATATTGCATAGGAACCTAGAATGTTAGGTCCATGAATCAAGGTAAATTGGAAGTGGTCAAACAGGAGATGGCAAGAGTGAACATTGACATTTTAGGAATCAACAAACTAAAATGGACTGGAATGGGTGAATTTAACTCAGATGACCATTATATCTATGACTGTGGGCAAGAATCCCTTAGAAGAAATGGAGTAGCCCTCATAGTCAACAAAAGAGTCTAAAATGCAGTACTTGGATGCAATCTCAAAAATGACAGAATGAGCTCTGTTCGTTTCCAAGGCAAACCATTCAATATCACAATAATCCAAGTCCATGTCCCAACCAGTAATGCTGAAGATGCTGAAGTTTAATGGTTCGATGCAGACCTATGAGATCTTCTAGAACTAACACCCAAAAGAGATGTCCTTTTCATTATAGGGGACTGGAATGCAAAATAGGAAATCAAGAGATACCTGGAGTAACAGGCAAATTTGGCCTTGGAATACAAAATGAAACAGGTCAAAGGCTAGTAGAGTTCTGTCAAGAGAACACACTGGTCATAGCAAACACCTTATTCCAACAACACAAGAAAAGACTCTACACATGGACATCGCCAGATGGTCAATACCTAAATCAGATTCTTTGCAGCCAAAGATGGAGAAGCTCTAATCAGTCAGCAAAAACAAGACCTGGAGTTGACTGTGGCTCAGATTATGAACTCCTTATTGCCAAATTCATACATTCCAAAGTATGGAAAACCACTAGACCATTCAGGTATTACCTAAAACAAATTCCTTATGATTACACAGTGGAAGTGACAAATAGATTCAAGGGATTAGATCTGATAGAGTGCCTGAAGAACTATAGACTGAGGTTCATGACATTGTACAGGAGACATTGATCAAGACCATCCCCAAGAAAAAGAAATGCAAAAAGGTAAAATGGTTGTCTGCAAAGGCCTTACAAATAGCTTAGAAAAGAAAAGATGCAAAAGGCAAAGGAGAAAAGGAAAGAAATACCCATTTGAATACAGAGTTCCAAAGAATAGCAAGGAGAGGTAAGGAAGCCTTCCGCAGTGATCAGTGCAAAGAAATAGAGAAAACAATAAAATGGGGAAGACTAGAGCTCTTTTCAAGAAAATTAGGATACCAAGGGAACATTTCATGCAAAGATGGGCTCGATAAAGGACAGAAATGGTGTGGACCTAACAGAAGCAGAAGATATTAAGAATACACAGAAGAATTATGCAAAAAATATCTTCATGACCCAGATAACTATGATGGTGTGATCACTCACCTAGAGCCAGACATCCTGGAATGTGAAGTCAGGTGGGCTTTAGGAAGCATCACTATGAACAAAGATAGTGGAGGTGATGGAATTCCAGTTGAGCTATTTCAAATCCTAAAAGATGGTGCTGTGAAAGTGCTGCACTCAATATGCCAGCAAATTTGGCCTCGGCAGTGGCCACAGGACTGGAAAAACTCTGTTTTCATTCCAATCCCAAAGAAAGGCAATGCCAAAGAATGTTCAAACTACCGCACAATTGTACTCATCTCACACGATAGCAAAGTAACGCTCAAAATTCTCCAAGCCAGGCTTCAACAGTATGTGAACCATGAACTTCCAGACGTTCAAGCTGGTTTTAGAAAAGGCAGAGGAACCAGAGATCAAATTGCCAACATCCGCTGGATCATGGAAAAAGCAAGAGAGTTCCAGAAAAACATCTATTTCTGCTTTATTGACTATGCCAAAGCCTTTGACTGTGTGGATCACAACAAAGTGTGGAAAATTCTGAAAGAGATGGGAATACCAGACCACCTGACCTGCCTCCTGAGAAATCTGTATGCAGGTCAAGAAGCAACAGTCAGAACTGGACATGGAACAACAGACTGGTCCCAAGTCGGGAAAGGAGTACATCAAGGCTGTATATTGTCACCCTGCTTATTTAACTTATATGCAGAGTACATCATGAGAAATGCTGGGCTGGATGAAGCACAAGCTGGAATCAAAATTGCCAGGAGAAATATCAATAATTTCAGATATGCAGATGACACCACCCTTATGGCAGATAGTGAAGAAGAACTAAAGAGCCTCTTGATGAAAGTGAAAGAGGAGAGTGAAAAAGTTGGCTTAAAACTCAACATTCAGAAAACTAAGATCATGGCATCCAATCCCATCATTTCATGGCAAATAGAGGGGGAAACAGTGGAAGACTTTATTTTTCTGGACTCCAAAATCACTGTGGATGGTGACTGCAGCCATGAAGTTAAAAGATGCTTGCTCCTTGGAAGGAAAGTTATGACCAACCTAGACAGCATATTAAAAAGCAGAGACATTACTTTGCCAATAAAGGTTCATCTAGTCAAGGCTACGGTTTTTTCAGTGGTCATGTATGGATGTGAGAGTTGGACTATAAAGAAAACTGAGAGCCAAAGAATTGATGCTTTTGAACTGTGGTGTTGGAGAAGACTCTTAAGAGTCCCTTGGACTGCAAGGGGATCCAACCAGTCCATCCTAAAGGTCTTGAATATTCATTGGAAGGACTGATGCTGAAGCTGAAACTTCAATACTTTGGCCACCTGATGCAATGAACTGACTCATTTGAAAAGACCCCAATGCTGGGACAGATTGAAGGCAGGAGGAGAAGGGGACGACAGAGGATCAGATGGTTGGATGGCATCACCAACTCGATGGACATGAGTTTGAGTAAGCTCTGGGAGTTGGTGATGGACAGGGAAGCGTGGCATGACAAGGAAGCATGGCAGTCCATGGGGTCACAAAGTGTCAGACACGACTGAGTGACTGAACTGAACTGAACTGAAACAGGGATGCAAACACCCAGAGACTACCATCAGTCGCTTCCCCCTACTGCCCCTGACCAGTGAAAGCTACCAGGCACCCTGCCCAGAAAGGAATGGGAGGAAGCTGGCATGACCATTCACAAGACCTGAGGGTGGCAGCCCCCTGCCCCATCTCCCAAGTTTGGTCCCAACTCACATGTAGTGGTTCTGATGCCAGATGCCACCATCTGCTATCCCCAGGCTCTCACAGAGCCTCACTGCCTGCCTGGCGCGTGAAGTCAGGAATGTGTCCATCTGTGGGCCTGCACATCCACTCTCCATGGGCAGCACAGCCATGGGTCCCCAGGACCACCCTGTCATCACCTGGGACTGCAGACCTTGGAGGGACCCTCCCAAGTTCATTTGCATGAGGGTCTCCCAGCCAAGAAGGGCAGAGGGTCCCATAGGACAAGATGCAGATAATAGGAGCCCTGGGTTTCATTTTGTTGTTTTCTCTTAGGATTGTTCCCTTTTGAAGTTTTTCCTTTGGGTTTGTTTTGTTGTTGTTGTTGTTTGTTTGTTTCTTGTTTCTGGTTTTTGTGTGCCTGTTTTGGGGGTATTTTTTTATTTTGTTTTTGTCTTGTTTTGGCAGGGAGAGGTGGAAAATATTGCTTTGGGTCCAAGAGACACTGCCTTTGTACGGCACGTTCTCTGGTTTGAAGTATTATGTGTTCTCTGGCATCAGCCCTGAGATTTCATGGAATTGTCAGTTATCTTACCATCAGAAAATCTGCATTAACAATCCTAGAAGATTTTTCCTGGAACTCTTTTTTTTTTTCCTAGAAGACAACAAAGGCTAGCTGATCAAATATGTCTTGGGAGGGGCTTGAGTTACAGACACATGCTGACTCCTCTAGAGAAAATGTTCAACTTAGCTTCTAAGTAGATATTTGTGATTTATTTGCAAGGGCAAAGGGGGAGTTCTTTCCATCCTTTAGGTTGATCTCTATGAAGGAAAATCTGGAATAAAGAAACTCTGAGATGTGTATATATCACACCATGGTTTCATCCCCCCAGCACCAGAGGTTTTCCACTAGTTGGGATGTGCTTCCTTGGAGTACAGAACCCTGCTGTGTCCTAAACATCAAGTTAGTACTTGGAATTCTGAACTGAGTGGAAGTTTATTTAGACCCAGCATGGGCTCCCCTTGCTCCTCTCCCAGGGCCTTGTCTTTGCAGTTCTGATGGGCCAAGACTCTCAAGGGCCCCGAGGGGCAGCCCACAGTCTGGTTTCTTGGTACATCTTTCTGGGAGCCAGCCCATCCAGAGGACTATGCACCCTGGTCAGCTCTCTGCCCCATAGAAAAGGGGCCTGTCCCTGCAGAGTGAGCCCTGTGGAGTCCAGATGGGCTCATAACCCAGTGTGTCTAATTCTGGGGTGACCATTAGTAAGTCCTCTGGTTCACAGATCTAGGCCAGGAACTCTAGGCAGCTTTGCTGGCAATAAGATTATTCAGGTCTCTGACCAGGCATGGTCCGTATCTAGCTTCCATGGGACTCTGGTCTCAGACAAGGCCGGTCCCTGGGTCAGTAACACTAAGAAGTAGACAAAGTTAATCAGACACAGAGTGAAGCTTTGGCTGGGCCTTTAGTGATGTGCTTCAGACCTCAGACTGAGCTCAGCCCCAGGGAGCAGAGGGAGACAGGACTCCAGAAGAACCATCGAAGCGATACAATGGTGCTGGCTTTGTAGATGGAAGAGGGGGCCACAAGCCAAGGAGTAAAGGCTGCCTCTAGAAGCTGGAAAAAGCATTGAAACAGAAGGAGCACAACCCCGATGGCACCTTTATTTTAGCCCTGTGAGATGACATTGAACTTCTAACCTACAGAACTGTAAGATAAGTTCATGTCACTAAAGGCACTAAGTTTGTGGTGACCAACCTAGACAGCACATTAAAAAGCAGAGACGTTACTTTGCCAACAAACATCCATCTAATCAAGGTGATGGTTTTTCCAGTAGTCATGTATGGATGTGAGAGCTGGACAATAAAAAAAAAAGCTAAGTGCTGAAGAATTGATGCCTTCAAACCATGGTGCTGGAGAAGACTCTTGCGAGTCCCTTGGACTGCAAGAAGATCAAACCAGTCAATCCTAAAGGAAGTCAGTCCTGAATATTCATTGGGAGGACTGTTGCTGAAGCTGAAGCTCCAATACCTTGGCCACCTGATAAGAAGAGTCAACTCATTGGAAAAGACCTTGATGCTGGGAAAGATTGAAGGCAGAAGGAGAAGGGGATGACAGAGAATGAGATGGCTGGATGGCATCACTGACTTGATGGACATGAGTTTGAGCAAGCTCCAGGAGATGGTGAAGGACAGGGAAGCCTGGTGTCCATGGGGCCACAAAGAGTCGGACACGACTAAGCAACTGAACAACAAAGTTTGTGGTAATTTGTTACAGAAGCCATAAAAAACTGCTGCAGCTGCTGCTAAGTCGCTTCAGTCGTGTCCGACTCTGTGCGACCCCATAGATGGCAGCCCACCAGGATCCTCTGTCCATGGGATTCTCCAGACAAGAGTACTGGAGTGGGTTGCCATTTCCTCCTCCAATGCATGAAAGTGAAAAGTGAAAGGGAAGTCGTTCAGTCGTGTCTGACTCTTAGCGACCCCATGGACTACAGCCTACCAGGCTCCTCCGTCCATGGGATTTTCCAGGCAAGAGTACTGGAGTGGGGTGCCGTCAGATGAGATCAGATCAGATCAGTCGCTCAGTCATGTCCAACTCTTTGCGACCCCATGAATCGCAGCACGCCAGGCCTCCCTGTCCATCATTGACTCCCGGAGTTCACTCAGACTCATGTCCATTGAGTCAGTGATGACATCCAGCCATCTCATCCTCTATCGTCCCCTTCTCCTCCTGCCCCCAATCCCTCCCAGCATCAGAGTCTTTTCCAATGAGTCAACTCTTCGCATGAGGTGGCCAAAGTACTGGAGTTTCAGCTTTAGCATCATTCCTTCCAAAGAAATCCCAGGGCTGATCTCCTTCAGAATGCACTGGTTGGATCTCCTTGCAGTCCAAGGGACTCTCAAGAGTCTTCTCCAACACCACAGTTCAAAAGCATCAATTCTTCGGCACTCAGCCTTCTTCACAGTCCAACTCTCACATCCACATATGACCACAGGAAAAATCATAGTCTTGACTAGACAAACCTTTGTTGGCAAAGTAATGTCTCTGCTTTTGAATATGCTATCTAGGTTGGTCATAACTTTCCTTCCAAGGAGTAAGCGTCTTTTAATTTCATGGCTGCAGTCACCATCTGTAGTGATTTTGGAGCCCAGAAAAATAAAGTCTGACACTGTTTCCACTGTTTCCCCATCTATTTCCCATGAAGTGGTGGGACCAGATGCCATGATCTTCGTTTTCTGAATGTTGAGCTTTAAGCCAACTTTTTCACTCTCCTCTTTCACTTTCATCAAGAGGCTTTTTAGTTCCTCTTCACTTTCTGCCATAAGGGTGGTGTCATCTGCATATCTGAGGTTATTGATATTTCTCCCGGCAATCTTGAACTCAGCTTGTGCTTCCTGCAGCCCAGCGTTTCTCATGATGTACTCTGCATATAAGTTAAATAAACAGGGTGACAATATACAGCCTTGACATACTCCTTTTCCTATTTGGAACCAGTCTGTTGTTCCATGTCCAGTTCTAACTGTTGCTTCCTGACCTGCATACAAATTTCTCCAGAGGCAGATCAGGTGTTCTGGTATTCCCATCTCTTTCAGAATTTTCCACAGTTTATTGTGATGCACACAGTCAAAGGCTTTGGCATAGTCAATAAAGCAGAAATAGATGTTTTTCTGGAACTCTCTTGCTTTTTCCATGATCCAGCGGATGTTGGCAATTTGATCTCTGGTTCCTCTGCCTTTTCTAAAACCAGCTTGAACGTCTGGAAGTTCACAGTTCACATATTGCTGAAGCCTGGCTTGGAGAATTTTGAGCATTACTTTACTAGCATGTGGGATAAGTGCAATTGTGTGGTAGTTTGAGCATTCTTTGGCATTGCCTTTCTTTGGGATTGGAATGAAAACTGACCTTTTCCAGTCCTGTGGCCACTGCTGGGTTTTCCAAATTTGCTGGCATATTGAGTGCAGCACTTTCACAGCATGATCTTTCAGGATTTGCCATAATATTTGTTAACTCTTTAAAAGTGTAGTACATGAGCAAATAATTTAAATGGAACCTTACCCATTACTATGCTATGGGGTTTGGATGTTACCTGTGGACCATTCAACTGGGGATTAGGAAGTAGGCCAGAGATGGAACCAGACCTGTGCACAGAAATCATTCTAGAGGTAACGTGGAAGGTGGATTTGAGTGTAGAAAATAGGGCCACAGCAAGGGAAACCAGGGAGGAGGCTGCTCAAAGACCCAGACCAAAGATGACCAAGCTAGGGGTTGGCATGGGATTTGGGTGTATAGAGTAGAGAGGCTTATAGGGGAGAGGAGTTTTGTAGAGAAAAGGGTAAGGATTCGGTGACCTACTGGGTGCTGATGGCAAGGAAGGAAGGAGCTTCAATGACTTCAGGTTGTCCAAGTAGGAGAATGGAGAAACAAGGTTTGAAAGAGGAGGGGTGGGTTGGTGATAAACATTCTTTGCCTTGGACATGTTCTTTTCAAGTAGAGATGTTCAATGAGCAATTGGAAATGCAGATCCTGGGCTCAGTGCAGATGGAAATTTGGGGATGACACAGATGCAGCTGAAGGCTTGGTGTGAATGACAAAGAGCATGTGGAGCAAGCAGTCCACCAGGGACTCAATCCCCGGGATCTGTGAGGTTCAAATGGCAAGTCAACTAAGAGGAGTCTGAGAAACAAAGAGCAGAAGAATGATTAGGGAGGAGTGGAAAGAGCAAATTAGTCGGAAGGGAAAGTTACATGCAGGGCCCTGTTCCAACTCCCCTCTTCCACCAGACTTCCCTGTGTCCTGCTTGAGGGCCCAGGGTGTTCACAGAGTCTATCACTCTGTTGCGGCATCTTGTCTTGCTTCTGCAGCATCCCAAGCCCATCCGGAAGCTCAGGCTCCCTTGGGTCTTCTCTCTTCTCGTCATTTCCTGTTCTGAGAACGGAGACATAGTGCCTGCCTCCACCTCCACTCACTCCTGGATCAAAAAACCAATCTCAGGGGTCCTGGCAGGCACTGAGAAAGAGAGAGGAAGAGTCTCCCGACCCAACCAGGAAAAGAGTCTCAAGGGCCCTTTGCACCTTGAAGAATCCAATCCTCTTGAACTCTCTCTGACCTCAGGAGCCAACTTGTTATTGGCCAGAGAGGCAGGGAAGCTCAGGGGAATTAGTGGCCCAGTTCCAACCCACCATTCCTCAGTTGCAGAATCTTGGCCAAGTCCCTGAAGCCTCTCTGAGCTCAATTTCCTTGTCTGTAAATTGGATAATGGTACTACTCTATTGGGCTTCCCTGGTGGCTCAGATAGTAAAGAATCTGCCTGCAATGTGGGGAGTTTGATCCCTGGGTTGGGAAAACCTCCTGGAGGAAGGCATGGCAACCCACTCTAGTATTCTTACCTGAAGAGTTCCATGGACAAAGGAATCTGGCGAGCTATAGTCCATTCGGTCACAAAAAGTCACGAGCAACTAACACTTTCACTTTTTTCACTACCCTTTCACCCCTTCACGAATCACAGCCTGTGTGTCCCTTGGACTACAAGATCAAACCAGTCAATCCTAAAGGAAATCAACCCTGGATATTCATTGGAAAGACCAATGCTGAAGGTGAAGCACCAGCATTGGACACCTGATGCGAAGAGAGGACTCACTGGAGAAGACTCTGCTGTTGGGAAAGATTGAAGGTAAAAGGAGAAGGTGGCGGCACAGGATGAGATGGTTAGATAGTATCACCAACTCAATGGACATGAGTCTGAGCAAACTCCAAGAGATGGTGAAGGACAGGGAAGCCTGGCGTGCTGCAGTCCCTGGGGCTGCAAAGAGTCAGACACGACTTAGCGACTGAACAATAACACTACCCTATTGATTGTACCCACCTTTCTGCAAGCTGGATAACAGTACCACACAGAATTGTGAGAATTGCTGGATAGTGCACAGAAAGCTCTTAGTAAGTGCCATTAAGCATCAGATAGGAGTGACCTTAGTGATGAACAGAACAAAACCTGAGGTAACCCCCCCACCCCAGGGCTTCTCCAACAACAGTGGGCAGATGTGTGCCTTATATTTAAACACTTAAGAAGCCAGTCTGAAGCCTTTGTTTCCAAATTGTCTGCTCCTAGAGCACTTTCTTTCTATTCCTCTAGAACATTTTATCAGTTCCATCTTCTCATTATTGAAAATAAAAATAAAGAAGAAGTTGAGCCACTTGGAGAAGCTGCTGCTGGGGTGAGGCTCTTTCTACCTTGATGTTCAGTGGAGCCGTGGGGTCACAGACAGCAGAGGGGGAGATGGAGGCACGTTTGTTGTCCTCTTTTGGAAGCCTGTTCAGAGGCCTAGGGGGAGGAATTGCTGGAGAGGGAGAAGGTGACAGTACAGGAGAGGCCAAGGAAGGGATGGATGCGAGGGGTCCCCTCCGCCTCTGACCGTCACAGGAGAGACGGGCCTCCATGCGTGGGGGCCACATCACCTGCTGATGTGAGGGGAGCAGTGAGGGGAGATCCCAGGGAGCTTGAGGAGCTGGAAGGAGTTTGAAACACTGCCACGAGGAGGAATCAGGTCGGAGGACAGCCAGGGCTTGCGCCTGAGGCCCGGCTGGCTCCACAGTGGGAGGTGTGCATACAGGGGTAACTGCCCACCTCTGCTTCCTGGTCACCTGAGCTCTAGAGTTTCCCACAGTCACCCTCATGTCTAACAAAGGCGGTCTTTTACATTTTGAAGTCTTATTTTAAACATCTGAGTGGGTAAAACTTTAAAATGAACGTATACACATAACCTAAAAATGGTGTTACTGCTTTATTATTTGAAAAATCAAAATATAAACGCACTTACAATAAAGCATCTGAAGGCTATTCTCATTACAATAACCGTGTTTTCACACACATGAACTTTCATGCACATGCATTACGTGTTACATCGACATACGAATAATCCATGGAAAAGACGACAGGCAGAGCCCACAAAGAGCGCTTCTCTGGTTCAGGGGGTCAGCGTTCCTCCCTGACATCAGCATTCCGGTATGCACGTCTTGATTTCTTCCTCTAAGTCCAGGCCTCGGGATATCTTGCTGGCATTTCACCCCCCAAGCTTGGCAGGACCTGGACCTGCCCCCGCCCCCACCACCACGTGGCTCCCTATGGGCTGGCTGTCTGCTCTCCTGCAGGAGTCACTCCCCTTTCTCAGCAGCAAGGGGGCATCCCCAACAAGAGCACACGGCATGGTAATGCCACATACTTTGATTACAATTAGGCCTTGTTGCTAATTAGCATCTACATAAAACAATTAGCAAAATACATTAGCGTGAAATTTCTCTTTTAAAATGCCCCACACAACCCATATTTTTAAATAGTCAACTGAAGGATAAAGTCCATCAATTGTTCTAAACTCCTGCTGAGCGCCTCTAGTTGGTAGAAGCTCAGCTGGTCTCTCAATGCCCTCGGGAGCTTAGAAAATTTTTTTAATGTCAACAGATGGACATTGTAAGGAAAGTGTGGAGAAGAAGAGAGCAAGCTGGGCAGTCAGGCAATAAAAAGAAATTTATTAGAGGGAAAACAAGAGGATGACTGGCCCTTAAGGAGAATCAGTGTCCTCCCTTTCTGATGGGGTCTTTCTTTTAAGGAGAATCAGTGTCCTCCCCTGATGGGGTCTTTCTTATACCCTGCCAATGAAAAATTCTCTGAAGGAATTTTTAGCCTGTAGCTGAGTCCTGCTGACATGTAGCTGGAGGTCTGAAATCCAGTGGTCTCGTAGCCTTGAGAAAGTAGGGGCCAGCAGGAAAATAGAATGTCATTTGGGCAATTTGGTCAGTCTCAAGGATCACTGTGATTTTATTCTTTGTTTGTGAGGTCAACATAATGAGCCATTTCAACCATAAGCCCCCATGTGGGTGCTATCAGACATGTGGATAGGGTCCCACATGTCTGTGGGCTGTAAAATATAAACGGGAAAAGTTTAGCTTCACAATGATTTAAGCAAGACAAATAACTATGAAGTTTCATTGACTATACCCAGTAAATCGACAAAATCCAGTGTACAGCAGTGTCTGGCACTATTACAAATCAGTGTAGCTTTTTTGGGGGGGACAGTCATGCAATAACCATAATACTTTGACCCAGCAATTCTACCCAAGGAGTGAAGACAAAGGTGTGAAAATTTTGTGCAACAGTGTTCACTGAAGTTTCTCCCTATAAGAGGAGGACATTTAAAACAATCCTTAGCAAACCACGATATGCAGGTACACTGAGAGGTTCAGCGTGGCCACTATGAACTGCATTCATACATGAGATTTTACACATGAAATAATAAGTGACAGTAAAGGAAGACTCCAACTGAATCAATATATCACTTGTAATTAAATGAAAACGTATTTCATTTAAGGGACACAGATCATACCAGAAATGAATTAAGAATGAAATAAATAATTGCCATTGAGGTTTTTGTTCTTGTTGCTGTTGTAAAGTTGAGTCCAAAACAAAATTTAATTTATAAAAAAATAAAAAAGGGAGACCCCTAGAGCTCTGTGTGGGCACTGAGCGGCCCTGTGGCCAGTGCTATGGATGCAGGGCAGAGGCTAGCTCAGTCAGGATTTCTCGCCTCGGCACCACTGATGCCTTGAGACACATGATTCTGTGTTGCGGGGGCTGTTCTGTGCATTGTAGGGTGACCACTGTCTTTGCTGGCTCTTACCCACTTGATGCCAGCAGCACCCTCAGGCATTGCCAAATGTCTGACAGTCGAGGATGGGAGACAAAATGACCTGGCTTGAGAACCACTGGAGTGCCCGCTAAAAAGCCACAACTCTCCAGCTTAGCCACAGGCAGAGGCAGGCAGAGATCATGAGGGCCGCGGGGAGCCAGGGAGTATGTGCCCTTTTAAGAGGTCTGTCCTGATCCAATTAGGATGACACAGAATGTGCCTCCAGAATGACACAGCCTGATTTTGTTTTTCCTTAGCGGATACTTCAAAGTTAAAACGCTTTGTGCAGTCTGAGCCCTGTGTCTGTCGGCTTCACAGGGGTGGGTCAGCAAACTTTTTCTATAAAGGACCAGATGGTGACTATTTAAGGCTCTATGGAAGAAACTCTGTCACAACTACTCAGTTCTGTCTCTGTGTGCAGAAAGCAGCTGGAGATGATACATAAAAGATGAGTGTGACCGCGTCCCAACTAAGTTTCATCAGTAGACACTGAATTCTGTAGAATTTTCACATATCATTCAATGTTATTCTTCATTTAATTTTTGTTTTCTAGTCTTTGAAAATGTAAGAATAATTTTTGGCTCATGGGCCCTTCAAAAACAGAGCCCAGACTGGGCTCGAGGGCCAGTTGGCAGGCACCTGGGCTGAAGCATGCCTGCTGCAGCAGCAATAGCTAAGAGCCACTGGAGACCTGGGGAAGGGACTGGGGGTGTGGGGGGTAACTGGCAGGTGTTGGGCAGACCAGCACAGGCTTTCCCCACACGAGGCAGGAGCAGCCCTGAGGGTGGTGGGACCTGCCCATCTTCTGCCTCTTTCAAAGTCCCACCCCCACCAGGATCCCCACCAGGACCCCACCTCACATGGTGTTACTCTGTGTTTTATTGCAGAGAAAGAATGAAGGTACCATCTCTCTTTTTTGAACCACTAACCGCTTCTCTGCCAGTCTTTAAACTTTTTTTCTGATATTACTGTAAAAGAAAGGCTAGTAACGGCACTAATGTAGCTGTTTGCATGGTTCCCAGAGCCCTAGAAAACTCTAAGGAGAATTTTATCAGTTTTTAATGAGCTTGATAAAACAAGTTGTCCTGTTTGTGTCTTCTCAGTATCTCTCTGACAGCAACAGGAAAAAACGCAGATGGCCCTCTCCATCTGCAGCCACAGAGGCAGGGCAGGACCCTAGAGCAGGGACAGTTCGGGACCAGATTCCAGGAGAGGATGGCCCCCGCCGGCTTCTCCCAGGCCAGGCCCGTGACCTGCTCTGCAGAGCTGTGCTGCTCAGCATGCTTGCTGGCCTTCCTGGGAAACTTGCCCCCTTTCCTCGCAGGAAACACTGACTCCTGCGAAACCACCCTGGGCCATCTAGAACAAAACAGAGGGCTCTAAATTTCCTAGCCCTCAAAGCTAGCAGAAGTAAATCTGGAGATGTTATAAGGGGGCTAATGGAAAGGGGAGAAAGGTATAAAAAGAAAAGAAATAAGAAATGGGAGAGGGGAAAAAAAGGAAGCATTTAAAAAGATGCAAAGCTGCTGGGAATGGTGGGGAAAAAAGGAGCAGAAGACAGGCAGCAAGAAGGAAAGTGAGAAAGGGAATGAAACAGAGGAAGGGCCAAGGGTGTGGTGCATGCGTGCTAAAGTCACTTCAGTCGTGCCCAGCTCTTTGCGACCCACTGCACTGAAGCCGGACAGGCTCTTCTGTCCATGGAATTTTCTAGGCAAGAATACTGGAGTGGATTGCTGTGCCCTCCTCCAGGGGATCTTCCTGACCCAGGGATTGAACCCGCATCTCTTATGTCTCCTGCATTGGCACGCAGGTTCTTTACCCGTATTGCCACCTGGGAAGCTCCAGGGCGTGGTATTTGCCAGCTATTCATCAGAAGCTTCAGGTGTTAACGAATGGTTAAGGGAGGGAGAGCAAGGGTAATGGCTTCATCCCTGAAACCCACTTTGATTTGTGACCTTTTCTCTCTCCTCACCATCAAACTCTTGGACTTTAGGTTCAAAAGGGTGTGAGAAAAAGACTAGAGGGACTCACTGGCACTCCCTGCCCCTCAGCTGGAGGCAGCAGAGGGTTTTTCAGAAGAGAGAGGAATGCGGGGTACCAGGCTAGGGCCTCCTGTGAGCCCAGAGATCAGAGGTGGGTGGAAAGGGCCAGTCTGGGGTTCTGGGAGACAGGGAGTTCACAGGAATGCCCACATAACAACAGGGTTGGGGAGGGAGGCGTCAGGGCAGAGAGCGCCCTCCACAGCTGAGAATCCCTTTCATTTGGTCCCTTTCTGCTCCCGGACCATAGGCTCCCAGCGCCTGCCCCAGGCATCCTTTATTCCTAGATTTGTCAGTGGTCACCGTTCTCTGAACCAGGACTGAGGAATTTGGGGGTGCTGTAGACACTGGAGACTTAATGAGGAGGCAGCTTTGGGAAAGCATGCTTGTTTGTGCCCATGATAAGGACGCAGTGATTAGAGGAAAGTGGCAAGGGATAGGGAAGAGGGCACGTCCCTGCCTGGGGTCAGGCAGCAGACCTCACATTCCCCTGAATATCTGCTGGCACTCAGAGCCAGTCCCAGGATGGACGGGGCATTGAAATCCCAGGTGAGCCCGAGCTCCAAACCCGAGGCAACTCAAAATCTCTAACTTGGGTGGTTTCTTCTAAAGGTCAGGGGCTGGCACTGGAAATTAATCTTGGCTATAGGAAAGTAAAGCAATGTTTTTGCACACCTGAGTCAGTGGCTTGTGAAGTCTGTGACACTGCTTGTGGAGCACAAGCATAGACTTCTCTTGGAGAAAATACCGTCAACCTTTCTATCTGGCAAATGCTGGGCTCACCAGGCCCCACTGCCCCCACCTCACCAGGCTCTCAGCAACCTCCCGCAATGGCCAGACGAGCCATCGCCAACACCAGCAAGCCACTGTGTGCAGGGTGTGAGCCCAGGGCCAGCCGCAAGTTCCCAGGGGTCTGCCATCAGCCCTTGGGCTAGAGGTTCCAGTCAAGGTTGTGGGCTCCCGGCTTTGCCGGGTGAAGGCAGAGGAGCCCGGTGTGGGAGCAGCATGGTTACTAAGCATTACACGTGCCCAGGCCCTGCCTGGCTGCTTCTGGGGAGAGGCCTTTGCAGGATGTGTTCCGTAAGCATTCCTGGGCTCCGGGCCAGCATGAGGGACCAGAGTCCCTGTCAAAAAGCCACTTCCATCTACAGTGCCTTTCAACTCCCAGGCTTGGGTACAGACAGAGGGGCAGCAGGGGCCCCTGGAAACTGTTGGCGGGGCTGGGCTATGACCTGGACAGCGGGGCGGACCTGCTGGCCCAGGCGAGCGTCCCTTCCCCAGCGCCCTGCTGAGGCCCTTCCTTGTTCCTCCATCCTCCACTGCAGGCGTGGAGTGGACCAAGGGCAAGAGTCCTGGGTTGGTTGTTGCTGCAGACACTTAAGATTTAATGAGGGTAATGAGGCGTTTCAGGCACTTCATCTGGAAGGCCACCCCACTTGCTGCCTCTGTGTTGAAAGAGAGATTTAAAGCGACCTAAAGCGACGCCATGGCTGCCTCAGAGTGGAACCTAGAGCCAGGGAAGTCAAGGTGATGGGAGAGCCCCTCGCCTCCCAGCAGGTCACCCAAGTGCCAACTAAACAACAGTCTTCTGGCAACGGGGAAAGTCTCTCCTGGAGCTGTGAGGAGCAGCCCCAGCACAGGCCGTGCCCAAGGTCCAATTCCTCGGGAAGGCCACATACGTCTGCCTCCAGTGTCTACTGTCCCTCTAAGTCCATCTGCCAGGGGCCTCAGTGACAGCTTGTTAGCTGAACAACAACAACAACAAAATTGTTCTTCATCTGCAGCGCTCAGGCTGATCAGCATCCTTTCTTCTCAAGCAAATTCCACATCTGTACCAACCAAGTTTGGGGGTGTGCAAGGCTTTCTCTAACACAAGCAGGATGGGACGATGCCAAGAAAGCTCTTGTAGCCGTACCTTCCCCCTCTGTGTGTCACCCACACTGAGACACAGCGGGATTCAAGCCACGGCAGCTCTCAGACTTCTCTGTGGATTTGCTCTGGAAGTTTTTCAGACACGAGAAATTCTCTGGTTGTCACTGAATTTTTCAAGTATGGGTTTGGTGCTCCTTCCTCACAGAGATGGTCTGGCCCACAGCCCTGGGTGGGAGGGAGAAGCCGCTCTCTGGTTTCTGGGCAGGTCCCCTCTAGCATCCCAGAGCTCAGGCACTGGGGCCCTCTGGGTGGAATCTCGGTTGAAACAGTGGGACAGTAAGGCCTGTTTGGGGAGGCCACGTACTCATTCTTTTCTCCTCCCAAGATATTTTCGCAACCCTTTCCAGGATTCTCAGTGGAAACCACTTCCAGAAAATTCTCGAAGTTCACCACCAGCTTGTCAATAAAGTCATTGGGTGAATAACATGGTTTTAGAATCCCGTCTTCTCTGTTCACAGAGTCGTCAAACTCCTTCAGATTTAGCTTACCCTGGGAAAATGAGAGAGACACGCCCCCAGTATTCATTTGGGGGCCACACATGATGTAGACAAAAGCTACTGGGCTTGGGACACCCAAAGCCCACCTCTGCACTGCTGCTGCTAAGTGGTCCCCTCCACGGGAGCTTGGCAAGAGTGGCCCGTTTCCTGAGAAGAACACACTATATTCAAATAATTTCTTCTTCTAGGGAGCCCAAAGCTATTTTTCATATAATCATGGGTTCACAAAATCCCAGTGGAGATGGAGGCATCAAAATTAAAACTCTTACAGATGGAAAAACCACAGTCATAAAGACAAATGACTTCCCCAATGTCACCAGAAAAATCAAAGATGGCTTCCTGGCAGGGGCAGGGTCAGACCTCTTTGCATTCCCAGAGCCTAGTTCAATGCCTGGCATATATTGAGTGATTAAGTGGGTGCTCAGATAATTCAAAAAACATTTTAGACATCAGACAATACTTCCGATGAATTAATTTACTCTCTTAATAACTTTTGATCAGTGGAAAATGAAATAGGACAATATATGAATGATGAGAGAAGAAAATAGAAATAACAAAAATTTAATTAAATAATAATATAATTTTAATGTCCATGTTAAGAAAAAAAGTCTTCTGAGTGGAAATAAGGGCTAATACTAAAAATTCCTGCATCAAGGGATACTGAAAATAGTCCTTCAATAATAAGGATTTAAAGGTTATGCTTGATTGGGCTTATTTCTACTTAACCAAGAAATTAAACCTTAAACATTTCAGAACAGTTTTCACTTTCAAAATGTATGTGAAAGGAAACTTTCTATTATGAATAACTCACGAGAATACCCATTGCCAACTTCTCCAATCTGAGAAGAACAATTTGACGCACCCTGCCCCAGCCTTTGGATGGAAACTCACATAAGCAGTCCCCAGGTGGTTTCTGGATTAATTTGCTCTTGGCTGCTCTTTCAACAGCCTCCAACCTTATAGCTCAGCTCTCCTGCTTTCTAACTGGACAGTCAGGTCCTTAAAGGCAAGGCCAGTGTCTTTCTTCTATGGCATCCTTTATAGGACCAGTTCTATGCCCAGCAAACACCAGGTTCTATGAGCCTGGTGAAGCCCTTTCCTCTTGTCCAAAGATTGAGGTCAAAGTTGTTCCAGGAAGGCTGATTCCACTTGTCCTGCCAGCCATCCCCTGGGATGTTTAAACCTCGAGTTCCCCTTGTGTGAACCCTGTGCAAATCTCAGCCCAGGACTGCTCCCCACCCGCATCATCCTGTCCACCTCCCATAACCAGCCTGCTCACAATCTCCTTAATAGAAACAGGAGCATTTACCTTGAAATCATCTCCACACCACGTGGCTATACTGCTTTCAGCAGGGTTGGGAACATCAGGCCAACATAGGTGCTTCAGTTTGCTAATAAGAGAGAAGATTTTAAAACAGGAAGTGAGTCCAAGAAGCATTTTACTTGTACTGCATGGCCAAGCCAAAAGAGTGTTAACCCGCCTTCCAGTGGAGGAGACGCAAGACCCAGGTTCAAGTTGGGAAGATCCCCTGGAGAAGGAAATGGCATCCCACATCAATATTCTTGCCTGGAAAATTCCATGGACAAAGCAGCCTAGTGGGCTACAGTCCATGGGGGTCACAAAGAATCAGACACGACTGAGCCCGCATACACACGTGGGGAACTGTGCGGCTCCCTATTGAATAATGGCAAGCTCACAGCCTCCTGAGGGAAACTGAGAAAACAAAATACTTTGTTGGGGGAGGGGGGTGAAACTGCAAGTCATTTGTGGGACGTGATGGAGGGAGACCTTTCCCCAGACTATTCCCCAAAGCTATTCTTTCCCACTCTCCTGCCACTGTGTCTCCACACCCTGGTCCTGGTGCAGGGAATCACACTATCACAGAGCCATTTGTTTGAGATTTATTCCCCAAGAAAGGTAACACTCTAAGTCTTATAAAAGATACCCATATTTTAGAGCAGTGATTCTCAAAGTGTGGTTCCCAACCAGCAGCATCGTCACCACCTGGGAGCTTTTAGGTATGCAAAATGTCCAAGAATTTGTGCTGAAGATTCAGTTACAATCCACAGGAACTGAGGTTGACTTAGTTTGACCATATCTAAGCACAGCTTGGGCTTCCCAGGTGAGGTCAGTGGTAAAGAACCCACCTGCCAATGCAGGAGTCATTAGAGATGTGGGTTCAATCCCTGGGCTGGGAAGATCCCCTGGAGGTGGGCATGGCAACCCACTCCAGTATTCTTACCTGGAGAATCCCATAGACAGTGGAGTCTGGCAGGCTATGGTCCCTAGTTAGGTCTCTAGGGTCACAAAGAGTCAGACACAACGGAAGTGACTTAGCACACATGCACACGTGAGCGCAGCTTGGCAGAGAAGGCTCACAATTGTGCAGTTCTGGAGAGAGAGGTCTACCAGACAGGGAGCCCGTGACCCTCAGGGCAGAATGAGACCCCCCGGCAGAGAAAGCACAAGACCCTGAAGACAGGCTTCCTTCCCTACAGTGGCCAGAGCAGGCAGGACAAAGGGCCTTCAGCCAGCCCTCCAACACTGTGTAACTAGCAAGGACCAGTCTATGCTGGCCATGTGCTAGCCAGTGCCCCAACTCCCCACTCTACCTAGAAGAGAAGCTGGCCACCTGGAGACCCTTTGCTGCTGCCAGTGGTCCCCACTAGACACTGAGAGAGAGGATCTTCTCCCCAGCTCTAGTCTTAATTGCAGAACATAGCAGATAAAGCCTGTGAGGCAGCTGGCACTTCCCTGGCTTCAAAAAGTCCTAGGCCTGGTGCATGGGACTGTGGGGGTGGAGGTCCTCTGCTCCAGTTAGAATTCCAATGTGCCACAGTGTAAGGCACAGGATAAATTCAGTAGCTATGTGAAAAACCAAAAAATGAATGAACATGCCTAAATGGCAGAGTGCCCTCTTCCACCCATTGTGCCTTCTACCCCATTTCCATCCCTGATTTTGAGGGCCCACATTGTTGTCTCCAAACTCACTTGGGTTTTTTGATGCCATATACCACCGTCAGGATGATGAGAATAAGAAGGCCCCCTCCAACCAGAGAAGTTACAAGAAAAATCTCAAAGACACCTTTGGGAAAAGGAGAACAAAAGTCAATAGTAGGCTGAGCTCCTTACTTTCTTGACAAAAATCAAAGATTAATATTTCCTTCTAGTAGTTTTATGCAGAGTACATCATGAGAAATGCTGGGCTGGAGGAAGCACAAGCTGGAATCAAGATTGCTGGGAGAAATATCAATAACCTCAGATATACAGATGACACCACCCTTATGGCAGAAAGTGAAGAAAAACTAAAGAGCCTCTTGATGAATGTGAAAGAGAAGAGTGAAAAAGTTGGCTTAAAGCTCAACATTCAGAAAACTAAGATCATGGCATCCAGTCCCATTACTTCATGACAAATAGATGGGGGAACAGGGGAAACAGTGGCTGACTTTATTTTTCTGGGCTTCAAAATCACTGCAGATAGTGATTGCAGCCATGAAATTAAAAGATGCTTACTCCTTGGAAGGAAAGTTATGACTAGACAGAATATTAAAAAGCAGAGACATTACTTTGCCAACAAAGGTTCGTCTAGTCAAGGCTATGGCTTTTCCAGTGGTCATGTATGGATGTGAGAGTTGGACTATAAAGAAAGCTGAGCACCAAAGAATTAATGCTTTTGAACTGTGGTGTTGGAGAAAACTCTTGAGAGTCCCTTGGACTGCAAGGAGATCCAACCAGTCCATCCTAAAGGAGATCAGTCCTGAGTGTTCATTGGTAGGACTGATTTTGAAGCTGAAACTCCAATACTTTGGCCTCCTGATGCAAAGAGCTGACTCATTGGAAAGACCCTGCTGCTGGGAAAGATTGAGGACGGGAGGAGAAGGGGACGACAGAGGATGAGATGGTTGGATGGCATCACCAACTCAATGGACACGGGTTTGGGTTGACTCCGGGAGTTGGTGATGGACAGGGAGGCCTGGCGTGCTGTGATTCATGGGGTCGCAAAGAGTCAGACACGACTGAGCGACTGAATGGAACTGAAATGAACCAATAGTTTTAGCAACATATTCCTTGTCAATTTTCTTTCAATTTAATTCAAATTCATTTCATTTCTCCTCTCCATGAATAATACTGACAAATTATGTTCCCCAGGTTCATCCTCCAATTTCATTCATTTAATAAACATTTTATGAGCACTTATAATTTGGCAAACCCTATTCTGAGTAATAAAATAAACAGCAAGAAACACAGGAATCCCTACTTTCATGGAGTTTACATTCTGGTACAAGAATTCAGACAATAAATAATGTAAGATTATTTCAGATAAAATGGGTGTTTTTAAAATTATTTTTGTTATTAGAGAAAAACTAGGGTAAAGTAGGATAGGAGTTAGCACCTTTAGATAGGGTAGCAAAGGAAGGCTTTTGGGAGAAGTGAAATTTGAGGTAATGTGAATAATGAGAAGGAATGAGCCATGTTCATTTTGGGGAAAGCATTCCAGGCAGAAAAAAGAGCAGATTCAGGAGCATAAATGGGAACATAAATGGTAAGTGGTGGGAGGTGAGATCAGGAAGGGACAGATTAGGAAGGGTCCTAAAAGCTATAGGAAGGAGTTTGGATTAAGCAGGGCGTCTAGGATTTTAAACTCTGGCTGCTGTGTGGAAAACAGATGGTAGAGGATCAAAGATAGAAGCAGGGAGATCTATAAGAACCAAAGGTAAGAAACTTCTAGGCTCCAAGGTAGACTTTTGCCTTCAAGTTGACCCCTAGAGAAATTCCACCAGATAATGCAATTTGTGCCTAGTGTTGTAAAAATATAACATGATTTTTTAAAATTTTAAAGAGCAATATCAAAAAAGAAGTCCCTAAAGACAATGTTTCAGTCAATAAAAAACGAACGTGTTTTCTGTGTAGAAACACATACTGTACCCACATTTTCTAGAACCATAAACTGCTTTTCTTCTCTTGGAAACATGATAAATAAGGGACTTCCAAGAATACTTAGACTATTTCTAGCTTTTATTGAAATTTTGCAATATTCCTTCACTTTTAAGTTTCATTTGTAAGAACAGTGTTAGTATATCCTTACAATCAAACCTGTCATTCAAAGACTTGGAAAAATTAACCTGTTTCTCTCATCTTCCTTCCTTCTTTCTCCTTCATCTCCCTTCTCAGCCCATCTTCTTTCCCTCTTGAATAGCCCCACAAGCATCATATGAATCATATTATATTTTACATTATTGTTGTATTTATTAAATTTTTCTTGCTCCCATTTTTAATATAAAATCTGATTACTAGAACATATTATGCACTTTCTTACTCAAAAGACTCCACAAATGTGACATTAAGTGGGTCAATGGTGCAAGGTTTTTCCTTGTTTGACACACAGGGATTGACTGTGAACTGGGGACAGTCTTCAGGTGGGGCTGGTTTGAAGTGTCAGTAAAGTTGGCATTAACTTGATCCCTCCTCTCTATGAAGATCTGGGGCCACCCCTGAGGAAGAAGCAAAACGAACCATCTTTCCAAATTCAGCTCTCCCTCCCATCACTCATATGCTTTCCTGGAAGGCCAGTGAGTCAGAGAACAAATGGTTCTTCTTACATCGCCCTTTCACTTGGCTTCCTCCTGCCCCTGGCAAACACCATCTGTGACTGGCCTAAAGGAAATACCAAGGAGATATTCCCAGGGACTAAAGGAGTACTCACTAATTGACAATGTCTTGAAGTTTATCCCGGTGCCATTAATTCCCCCAGCACTGGTGCTGGCCATGACCTGAACAGTGTAAGAGGTCTTTCGTGTCAGGGACTCCAGGTCGTACTGCAGGATGCTGGAGTTGACTGTCTTGGCTAAAGGAAAAATACAGAAGTCAAACACCACAGCCAAACCCAAGTGAAAACTGTGCTTTATTGGAGCTCAAATAAGAGCACTGGAACCTGTGCTTCCAAGCTTGGCGATCTCACACTCCTATCTCTCTATCCATTAAAATTAGCTTATTAAGATGGATCAAAGACCTAAATATAAGAGTTAAAACCATAAAATGCTTAGAAAACCACATAGGGTAGATCTATATGGACTTGAATATGACAAAGACTTCTTAAATATGATACCAGCACAGAAGCAGCAGAAAGATTAAACTGGACTTCATCAAAATTAAAAGTTTTTGTGCATCAAAAGACACTATCAAGAGAGTGAAAAACTCACAGAATGGGAAAAAATATTTGCAAATCATACATTTGATAAGGAATTTGTATCCAGAATGTTTAAAAAAAAAAAAAAAACCCCTAACAACTCAACAACTGAAAGACAAACAGCCCAATTTAAAAATGAGCAAAGAGATTCAAAGACTTTTTCTAAAGAAGATATACAAATGGCCAAAAACACATATCAAAGATGCTCCACATCGTTAGTTATTACGGAAGTGCAAATCAAAGCCACAGTGATATGGCTGGTTCATGTTGACATTTGACAGAAACCAACACAATGTTGTAAAGCGATTATCCTTCAGTTAAACATAAATACATTTTTTAAAAACCACATTGAGATAGCATTTCATACCCACTAGGACAGCGACACTTTTTAAAAATGGAAAATAACAAGTGTTGATAAGGATGTAGAGAAATTAGAACTCTAATTTATTGCTGGTGGAAATGTAAATTGGTGTAGCTGCTATGGAAAACAGTTTGATGGCTCCTCGGTAAGTTAACTTAGAATTCCCAAATGACCCAGCAATTCTAATCCTAGTATATACCCCCAAAGAACTAAAAGCAGAGATTCAAACAGATATTTATACACCAATGTTCACAGCAGCATTAATCACAGTGGCTAAAATGTTTTATCAACTGATGAATGGATTACAAAAAAATGTTTCTTGATATAATAAAATATTATTCAGCCATAAAAAGGAATGAGGTGCTAATACATGCTACAACATTGATGAACTTTAAACACATTATGCCAAGTGAGAGAAGCCAGGCCAAAAAAAAAAAAAAAAAAGTCACATATTGTATGATTCTGTTTATATGAAGTATCCAGAATAGGTAAACCCATAGAAACAGAAAGGAGTTTTCTGGTTGCCACGGACTGTGGGAAAAGGGTAAGGAAGTGACTAATTGATGGGTACGCGGTTTCTGTTTGGAGTGGAAATAAGTAGTGTTATGGTTACAACATTATGGATGCTTAATATTTAGTGCCACTAAATTGTATACTTTCACATGTTTGAAGTGGTAGAATTTACATTATATGTATTTTACCATAACAGCAAAAAAAATTAGCCGAAACAAAAACCCAGGCCTAGCCCACAATTGAGGACGTCAGGCAATATTGTAGATGCAAGAAAAGGCAGTGGACGGTAGGAGCCATTGTAAAGGGTCCTTCACTGAAGCAAATGCCACCAAACAGGGTCTGTCCCCTCTAGCCTTTATCTAGGCATGTCCCATTCTGGAGGAAAGGTCAAGAAGCTCCCTGGAGGCCCACTGTTCACAGCCTGACGGGCACAAAAGGTATCAATTTCTCTGGTGCCTACAGGACTCTCAGGTACAGTCATTTCAATCTCATTTGACTCTTAAAAACTCAAGAGATGGACACCCTTGACTCTGTTTTCAGAGAATCTCAAGGAAGTTACGTGATTCCTGCAAAATGGAAGGGCACCCACCACAGGATCTACCCCGAGAGCAGGTCTACTGCAGCATCCATCTGGGGCTCAGGGTTCTTTCAGCTTGACTATAAGCTCACTTACAGAATTCCTTTCCATCTTCAGCTTGGTAAAATATGGTGTAATTGTTGATGAAACCATTTCTGTGACGCTTGGGAATCTCCTTCCATGTAATTGTGACTGTCCTCACACCAATGTTCTCCACCTTCGTCTCGGGACCTTCTGATGGAACTTTATAGGACGGGGAGACAAATGAATACCGAATCACACCCCAGCAGGTCCTTCCCCTACGAAGTCTCTGCCCAGTCCTCAAACTGTAATCAGTGCTGGGGGTGGGAGGCGGGGCAGAGTAGGGAAATGATGAATCAACTTGTCTTGAGAAAACTGTTGTCTGGAATCATACCTCTCAAACAGGAAGAGAAGCAGAGTCAAAGACCAGAGAAAGAGTACTTGCTCATAGACCTCTCACTATTTGGCACCCAGCTCTCTCATCCATACGTGTAATAGCTATTATCAAACAGTTGAAGATTATGCCTCCGTGAGCTATCTTTGAGTGACAGGATATATTTCCTAAGGTTGAATCTGGAAGATGTTAACTTCCAAAAAGGTAGAAGTAAAGTCTGAGTGGTTCACCAATAAAACCTTTGCTTATTGCTATACAATCAACTATAATTTTTTAGCGTCTCCAAGTTACAGTTAACTCTTAGGGTCCCTAGCTTGGTCTTTTCTGGTTATAGAGCTGTTAGTGCTGTTTCTTTGTGACTTTGGGCAAGTTGGTTCACCTCTCTGAACCTTGCTTTTGTGAGATGAGGGACTTGGACTTGATGATCTCTAATGTCCACCACAGCTTCAAAATTCAGTGACTCCATACTTTGACCACAACTGTGTCAACTCCTACAAACGGTAATAAGTATACATAGCTTACTACAAGCTAAATGTGCAGCACGGATGAGCACGAAAGCAACTGTGAACAAGCTGCAGGCCTTCGCAGCCTTGGGTAAAGGATGGACAGGCCCCAGAGTTGCCTTTGCCCAGTGGAACCCTGTCCATACATACCACCTTCTTTGACATAAGCCTGGATGGAATATGGCTCGCCCACTCGGTTTTGCAACATTGGATACACAGAGATATTATAGCACCAGAAAGGTTCCAGTTCATCTGTAGAAAAAGGGGAGGTAGACAGGGAGTGGGGCAGCGGGAGGGAAAGAGAGAGAAGGAGGGAGGGAGAAAGAAGCGTTAGGTGCAGAGCACGGCATAGAAGAAGGAATGCTAGACTGACTTATGACCTATGACTTATGGAAGATCTTTTATTTCCCTATCGTCTCCACATCTGGAAAATAAGGGACTTAGGTTGGATGGTCTCTAATATCTATGTTGGTTCTAACATTTTGAAACCAATTCTTAGAACCAAACCTGCACCACTCTGACAAAATGGTTGAGCCACCCAGGAAAGGAGAAGTAAGAGATCCAGGCTCTCCTTCATCACTGATTTTGTTACATCATTTGGGGTGCACCACAGAATAAACTTAATTCTTCTTTCAATAGCATATCACCCTAGAGAACTCAGCTACCATAAATTCTAGCTCTTCTGTCTGTCTGCCTCCCTACATAAGTATAATTCTTCATATAGATGCTTCTAAGTATTAAAAAATGGTCAGAGTGATAGGACTGGGAGAGTGAAGCCTCACTTATGTGTCTTATATGGAGCAGGGACTTTCTTGAAAAGAAGGCTATTCTCTGTATCAGTCACTTGTGGAAGGGCCCTAGAACCTAAACATATAGCCAGAACTGAAGGAGGAACCCTGAGTAGGACAGATGGGATACAAAGTCTGGTGTTTCCACGCAATCACATGATTTCCACATTGCATCCACATGATCATGGTATCTGGGAAGAGCTCTCTGATGGTGGGTGTCCACCACCAAAGATGGTGCTTTCCGCCTGGAAACACGTCAGCTGCCTAGTCTGATGCTCACGGCTTCTTATTTCAGCACTGCTGGGAAATGCCAAGAAGCACACGTCACTAAGCTTGCCCTAGCCTGTCAAATTCTATTACTCACAATTTACAGGTATGAAGCCAAAAATTAAGGATTTTAAAACTGGTGAAAACAAAAGTGAATCCTACACAGCAAGAACCTGTGGGGTCCGCACTGGCTACCTTGCTGGATTGTCCAGTTCCTGGCGTGAGACACAGACTCCCAGGAAATGGCCAAGGGCTTTGAGTCCAAGTCTGGGACCCACTCCACCATCCATGTATCGACCTCCAGAGCAGAGCTTTGCCACTCCACCACCAGCTGGTCCTGAGTGAGGCAGGTGCGCATGGCCTCGATGCAGTGGAACACTGAAAGGAGAGGAAAGACTGCTTCACAACACCGAACTCATCCTCCAGATGCACCAACCACATTTACATCTGTTCACTGCCCAAAGTGTAAAGAAGGTCAAAGTTCAGGATCTCCACTGCCACCTTCCACTAGGATGCTGTTTTTAATGTTTTTATTGTATCCCTTTTCCTTACTCTTAATATTTGATGAAGTGCCTTTTGTTATCTTCCCCATATTTGCCTGTTGCCAGCAGAGAATCTTACTAGACAGTTGATGACTAAGAATTACTGGGCAGCTCTGGGGTCTGTGCAAGTCAAAAGGAAAGTAAGCCTGAGACAAAGAATGATCTCTAAAGGTAGAATTTCAGGCATCTATAATTTTGTGACTGGGAAGCTGGAAGCTGGTGACCCTGAAATCATACCAGGGTGATGGCTTCAAATTTTGACCATCTAAACTGGTGCTATATATGACCTGTCTATGCAGTCCCATCTTCAGGTAGGAAGAATTGTATCTGCTGCAGAAGGAGATAGACACGCTCAGCTGAAGCACCTAGATGTGGGCCAATAGGTAAATGACTCTATTCCCCGCAGACCTAGCAAAAGGACAGGTGAGGAAACAGCCTACAGTGTTCTTTAGTAGAAAAGCTGAACATGTGGCTTCAAACCTAGTACCTGGGATCTAATCAGAATCAGAGAGTTCCCTTATTGAAAGTGTTCTGGACATGCAGAAGAGAGGACTACTGGAGATGTGGGAAGGGAAGGAGGAGAAGGAGGGCATGAAGGAGTGGGGCTCAGAAGACCACAGCATGTGGCTTTCCCCTCCTCTACTCCTCACCACCTGCAACAACCCTGAGCCTCTAGAATTGGAATCCACAGGAAGCATGTTTAAATAAACATCAAAGATGGTCCTGGATGAGGGCAGAAGGGGAGATGGAGTCCCTCAAAAAAGCCAAAATGCATCTTGAAGTTGGAAACTTAGGCAAGTATAGAGATTTGGCATAAGAGTCCAGTGGGTACTAAATTCTGCTATGCCTATGCAACAAATACATTACTATGAAATAAAATAGATAACTAATGAGAACCTACTCTATGGCAAAAGGAACTTTATTCAGTGCTCTGTGGTGACCTACATGGGAACTCTTTGGGACCCAATGGACTGTAGCCATGGAATTCTCCAGACCAGAATACTGGAGTGGGTTGCCGCTCCCTTCTCCAGGGGATCTTCCCAACCCAGGGATTGAACCCAGGTCTCCTACATTGCAGGTGGATTCTTTACCAGCTGAGCCACAAGGGAAGCCCAAGAATACTAGAGTGGGTAGCCTATCCCTCCTCCAGGGAATCTTCCCGACCCAGGAATCAAACCAGGGTCTCCTGCATTGCAGGTGGATTCTTTACCAACTGAGCTATCAGGGAAGCCAAAGAAATGGGAAGGAAATCTAAAAATGAGGGGACATGTGAATATGTATAATGGATTCATTTTGCTGTACAGCAGAAACTAACACAACACTGTAAAGCAGCTGTGTGTAGATTAGTCATTAAGTCGTGTCCAACTCTTTGCGACTCCATGGACTGTAGCCCCCCAGGCTCCTCTGTTCATGGGCTTTCCTTGACAACAACACTGGAATGGGTAGACACTTCCTTCTCCAGGGGAATCTTCCTGACCCAGGGATTGAACACAGGTCTCCTGCATTGCAGTCAGATTCTTTACCATCTGAGCCACCAAGGAAGCTCCCCTCTCCAAAATCAACTATACTCCAATAAAAATTAATTTAAAATAAAAGGAAAACAACAACAACAAGCCCCAGAGGGTTGTGTATGTATTTAGGAGCCTCTGTTCTTGAAGCTCACAGTTGATGGGAAGGAGTCCTTTCCCCATACTGGGCCTTTATGAGAGACTCCAGCATCTGGTCTAGAAGCTAGGCCGGAGAAATCTGTCAACTTGAAAGGGCAGCTCTGAGGAAGGGCAACTGAGACGTGGGGAAATTGTGAAGCTAGAGTGGGGCAAGCAGCACAGAGCCAGGAAATCAACCCCACCGAAGCCCTAGCGTCCCAGCTCTCTCCTCCCTGCCCTTCTCTGCTCATAGCCTCTAAGCATCCTTAGTCACTGTTTCAGTCAAGCTGAAAGTCATTATTGGAGCATTTGGAAACTTACTCAGCCTCTTGAAGCAGGTAACATTAGTGTTCCCTGATCGCCTCAGTTGGTAAAGAATCTGCCTGCAATACAGGAGACCCGGGTTCAATTCCTGGGTTGGGAAGAGCCCCTGGAGAAGGAAATGGCAACCCACTCCAGTACTCTTGCCTGGAGAATCCCATGGGCAGAGGGGCCTGCAGGCTATAGTCCATGGGGTCACAAGAGTTGGACACGACTTAGAGAATAAACTGCCAACCGATCCCCTCTGATGCCTTTTTGCTGTCTTTATATGTTGCCTGCTTAGGATAACTTTGAGCTGTAACAAACTTCAGAGTTCCTGTGCAGGGTCAGGCTGGAACCACCCTCCCCAGGACTGTCAACTCAGATCGAACCATTATGGGTTGAATTGTGTGCCTGCAGAAGATATTCTTGGTATTGCAGAATGTAACCTCATTTGGAAAGCAGGTGTAAGTAGCTAAAATAAGATGAGAGTCCTTAGCCCAGTATGACTGGTCTCCTTAAAAGTGGAATTTGAATGCAGAGACAGACACACACAGGAAGCTGGTCATGTGAGGAATGAGTTGGATTAGAATTATACTGCTACGAGCCAAGAAAAGCCTGGGGCTTCCAGAAGCTGGAATAAAAAGGAAGGATCCTCCCTTGGAAGTTTTTGAGGGAGCACAGTCTTGCCAATGCCTGATTTTTAGACTTCTAGCCTGCAGAACAATGAGGCAGTTGAGTTTCTGTTGTTTGAAGTCACCTAGTCTATGGTGCTTTCTTGGGAATATCTGGGAAAATCAATCAGCATCTTTGGCTCAGCCTCCTCTTCCTCCTCTTTCCTGGCCTTCCTTCCTTTTCTGATTAATAAACCACTTGCACAAACATCCCAATTTGAAGATGGACGTGCGTGTTGGTTGCTAACCACACATTCTTTCTCTTTAGCAGCATTGGAACTCTGAGGAGCAGAAGTCAGGTCTAAAGAGTTAAGAAATAAGCACAGATTCTGGACCACAGAGGATGTGGAATAAGCCATAAGTCAGCCTAGCAAGAGGAAAGGGCCTGGCAGCATTAAGGGTTGTTGAAAGAAGTTTCCAAGTCATTGTTCTACTGAATGTCGACTAATTGCCTCCATCACTCAATAGTCACTTTTTGGGCAATTTCTCCAAACACAATACACCCCCAGATGTGGTAGGAAATAGATTCCTCTTGAGAAAAGAGGAAAGGGACTTAGACTGCAAAAGCCGTTAATTTCTTATGATTTGCATGAAGTCAGTCACTCTGGGTCCATCAAATACCATTCTCAGATGCTAGAAGTGCTTCATCTTTGCCCACCATCCCAGCCCAACTTGAACCCTACCTCAACTCAGTACCAACCTCCTCCTCAGACAGTTGGTCATGTTTTGCCATGTCCTGCCTCAGAGCACTCCACAGCTGTCTACTGGCTAAGGTCTCCTACAAGCAGAGCTTCTTGTCTTGGGGCCAAAAGGAACCTGAAGGTGTTTCTATTCCAATTCTTTATTTGAAAGATAGGAAAATAGGGGTCCACAGAGGAAAATAATCGTTCAGTGTCACACAGCAGCTGTGATCAGATTTCTAAGTCACTTTACTAAGTCCACGGTTCTGGATAAAATATATTGGACAAGTTTGGAATCATGTAGACCTGTGCTTAGAGTCCACCTGAGAGATCTTTGGGCAAATTACTAAGCTTTCCTGAATCACAGCTTCATCAACTAAAAAGAAAACCTGATGGCACCTATCCCATGGGTCATTTGAGGCTAAAATTAGATTGAACCATATCATTTTAGCACAATGTCTGACATATCCTAATGGACAATGCTGGATGATTACACCTAATGATTGTTAAGCTTACAATTATTATTATAACTATTCTCCAGGTGACTCTGTTAAACAAAATTCTGTAAAACATCACATTCTTAGATGTCTTAGACTGGGAACTGCAAAGAGGTCTGTAAAGGGTCAAATAGTAAACATTTTAGGTTTTGCAGGCCTCTGTTGCAACCAACACTGTCATTCCTGCACATTGTTGCAGAGACACAGGAGACGAGGGTTCGATCCCTGGGTCAGGAAGATCCCCTGGAGAAGGAAATGGCAACCCACCCCAGTATTCTTGAGTGGGAAATCCCATGGATATAGGAACTTGGTGGGCTACAGCCCATGGAGTCGCAAAAGAGTCAGACATGACTTATCAACTGAACAATAGCAATAAGATCTATAGAGAAAATAAAGCCAGGAAGAGGAAATAGATTGCCTGCAATTCCTTGAATAAGACTCAAAGAAGCTCTTTTATTCCAAAACAGGATATAAAATATAAGTTTGCATGGAAGTAACGTTTTTAAAATTACTTAATTAAAGGTGTAATGAGCAATTATTGGCAAGAATAAACATTACAGCCAACTCATTAGAAAAGACCTTGGTGCTGGGAAAGATTGAAGGCAAAAGAAGAGGGTGGCAGAGGATGAGACGGTTGGATAGCATCACCAACTCAATGAACACAAATCCAAACAAACTCCAGGGAGAAAGTGAAGGACAGGGAAGCCTATGGCATGGGGCAGTCCATGGGGTCGCAAAGAGTCAGACACTACTTAGAAACTGAACAACAACAACAATTAACATCAGAAATATCCCTAACTAGGTAGTCAAATGGGAGGGAGAAAAGGAAGAAAACAGGAGAGGGAACAGATCAAGACTGGGATATGGTCAGCAACGTGAAGGGAAGATCTCGAAAGACATCTTTTAGCCACTGAGGATAAACATGGCAGATCTGACAGTTTTATAATGCTCAATCCAGCTTATATTCACTCAGAATAAAACAAATACACGCTGCACATAGAACTTCTAGGCTCATGACTGTGTCTCGTATGATTTACGAAATCTCTGATTTTCAACACAGGCTTTATTCCAAAAGAAAAGTATTTCAAGAGGCTCATTAATTCATTGAAGATTATGATCACCCCACCTTAACCTAAAATGTCCTTACTTCATTTTCATTTTGATGCTAAAAAAACAGCAACCATTGAGAGGACAGGGACAACTCCTTGGCATATCAGATGGGGTTAGGCATCTAAATAAGAAGTTTATGTCATACTCACACTTTTCATCAATAGCTGGGATCCTCAAGGTGGCCTCTGGAGATTCCCCAAGAGAATTATAAGAACTCACATGGACCCAGTAGGTCTGGTTTCCCAGGTACAGTTCAGGCTGCTGGTTAGTAGTGTTCATTGTCTCTGTGAGGTTACTATTGTTTTCTGGAAAATACTGTATTTTGTAACCAAGAACTTTCTCCAGGACTGGGGCTCCTTTTGCCTTCTGAACACAAAGGAAACAAAATTTACTGCTAACAGCAAAGAAAGAAAGTCACTGAGACAGTAATGAATGGTGGGAATCAGAGAAGGGAGGCAATATTAGGTGCTACACTATAACCCTGTGATGATCCCTCTGGGATGAGTAACATACCTGTGCCATGTCAACCCTCCAAATGCCATAAGAGGTGATTTATAAATGGTCTCTTGGTATCAACCCTTGATAGAAGTCTAATTCCACAAAGCTAAACTAGCATGATGCCCAAACCAATGCAAGCAAATAAGTCCTTATTCCTTTAGGCAGCATCTTTCTCTCTGTCTTAAATGGGAGAGGTTGTTGTTCAGTCGCTCAGTCATGTCCAACTCTTTGCGACCCCACGGACTGCAGCACGCCAGGCTTCCCTGTCCTCCACTCCTTCCCAGAGTTTGCTCAGACTCAGATCCACTGAGTCGGTGATGCCATTCAACCACCTTATCCTCTGTCATCCCCTTCTCCTCCTGCCCTCAATCTTTCCCAGCATCAGGGTCTTTTCCAGTGAGTCAGCTCTTCACATCAGGTGGCCAAAGGATTGGAGCTTCAGCTTCAGCATCAGTCCTTCCAATGAATATTCAGGGTTGATTTTCTTTAGGATGGACTGGTTTGATCTCTTTGCTGTCCAAGGGACTCTCAAGGGTCTTCTCCAGCACCACAGTTCGAAGGCATAAATTTTTCGGTGCTCAGCTTTTTTTATTGTCTAGCTCTCACATACATACACAACTAATGGAAAAAATATAGCTTTGACTACCTGGACATTTGTAGGCAAGGTAATGTCTCTGCTTTTTAATACACTGTCTAGGTTTGTCATAGCTTTTCTTCCAAGGAGCAAGCATCTTTTAATTTCATAGCTGCAGTCACCATCCACAGTGGGCTCTTTGGAGCCCAAGAAAATAAAGTCTCTCACTGTTTCCATTGTTTCCTCATCTATTTGCCATGAAGTGATGGGACCAGATGCCATGATCTTAGTTTTCTGAATGTTGAGTTTTAAACCAACTTTTTCACTCTCCTCTTTCACTTCCATCGAGAGGCTCTTTAGTTCCTCTTCACTTTCTGCCATAAGGGTGGTGTCATCTGCGTATCTGAGTTCACTGATGTTTCTTCTGGCAATCTTGATTCCAGCTTGTGCTTCATTCAGCCTGTCATTTCACATGATGTGCTCTGCCTATCAGTTAAATAAGCAGGGTGACAATATACAGCCTTGACACACTCTTTTCCCAATTTGGAACCAGTCTATTGTTCCATGTCCAGTTCTAACTGTTGCTTCTTGACCTTCATACAGGTTTCTCAGGAGGCAGGTAAGGTGGTCTAATATTCCCATCTCTTGAAGAATTTTCCATCGTTTGTTGTTATCCAAATACTCAAAGGCTTTAGTGTAGTCTAGAAACAGATACAGACATTTTTCTGGAATTCTTTTGCTTTTTCTATGATTCAGTGGATATTGGTAATGGACAGAGAAGCAAAAACTTAAAAGTTGAGGCATTTCCTCTGAGCCAATCCCAAGTCTGTTCTGGCCCTGGGTCATTTCTTTCCTGGAAATGTCCAGGGATTGGAGAGTACCCTGTCCTTTTATCTCCATACCACCCTCTCCAAGGAGAGAGCTAGCCTCCCCAACCAGACATTCCAGCTAAGAGGACTAGAACATTCAAGGTTACCCTACCAGACCAAATCCTTGGTGAGAAATGAAGGTGACCCCAGGGGCTCCAGGCCAACCTCTTTTTTTCAGCCTTGAACCTGAGTCCATGTTTTGCTAGAGATCAGTATGTTGAATATTTCTCAGGAATTAGAGGGCTTTCCTGTTTTTCTCTTTCTGTTACTGATAACACACAGAGATGAGCAGAATGACTGATTATAAGGTCAGAAGGACTTCAGAAGTCACTTTTTCCCACTGTCTATCTGGTTTGAGAATTTCCTTTACACCTCCCATGACGTAAGAAGTCAGTTAAAAATCTTCCTAATGACTGGGAGGCATTTATAATTCATGATAACTCATTCTCTTTTTATAATAAAATCATAGTTTATTGAGATATAATTCACATACCAGAAAATTCACTTAGTGTGCAACTCACTGGCTTTTAGTATAGTCAAGAGTTGTGCAGTCATCACCACGATCTGATTTTAGCTCATTCTTTTTTAAGCAGCTCTAGTTCTTGGAAAACTCTACAGAAGCAAAAGGAAGACCAGTCCCCAGGCGAGGGGGAGAAGAAGAAGGGCATCAAAGTCCATCTCACCTACTTCCCAGGTTGGCCCACTTGACCTGTGTGGGTCTGGCCACACACAGGATGTGCCCTGGTTCACTTTCCTTCTCAGAACTATGTTGACAGAGTAATTCGTTTCCTCACTTGACTGAGAAAGAACTCGACAACATCTGGGATCAATTCTTGGAGATTTCCCAACACCACAGGCTGTGTTCTCCCCTGTCTGCTGCCACTGAGGGTGTCCTTCTTGTCCCCGGGGTGGGGAGAGGAGAAAGGTAGAAGGATGCTCCAACCCTGAGGTAACTGGGAATGGAATGTCATTTGGAAAAAGCAGGGTGATTTCCCCATTTTCAAGAGCGTTTGAAACTTGCCCAGACTTGAGTATGAGCTAACCCAATGAGTATTTCCTGAGAAATCTGGAGACACACCAAAGAATCAGGGCATCTCACTGCTCTCCTCCCTCTCTTCTTTCCCCCACCTCCTCTCTCCTATTTTCTGGCTGTTTTTTTCCCCTCTGTTTGCCCTTTTCCTTTCCTACTGATTCCTTCTTCCCCTCCTTTTTTATCCTTTTTTCTACCATCACCTCTCATCCCCTCTTTCGTGTCCTCTGTACTAACCTGGCTCCTCCTTTGTTCCTCATTCCGAGGCCTCCATCCTACAAAGGCCCACTTGGCCCCTGTTCTATCCTTGCACCCCACTATCCCAGTGCCCTGGGGGGCACCTGTGCAATGACCTCAGGAACACTAGTAAGCTCACCCCCAAGCCAGTGCTCTTCTCCAGTGTGGGGGTGGGGGCTATATAATTTTACATTGCCTTGGAGTGAAGGCCAGCCAGCGACGGTTTTCTCCAGAAGGTCAAGGTGCCTCCTGCACTGACACTTACACTTTGTACCTGTCTCAGGTGTTAACATTTCCAAGTGTTAACATTTCAGATCAAAGAAGAAGGCTCAGGGTCTGCATTGCACATTCAGGACATCTACAAAATGACATACAGGGCTTTTCTGAGATAGGAAATCATTGTGAGATTTGGGGCATCAAAGCCTCTAGGGAAGGAAATTAAGGAGGTAAAATGTCCACGATCACATTTCTTAGAGGTATAAGAGACCAAGGCTTTTACACAGAATTATAAATAAATAACCCAGAGAGAGGTCACCTTCAACAACAGCTGCACTGGCCTTTTTCCATCCACTTTGTCTGATCTCAGGACTCTCCATAGATCCAGGCCATGTGGAGCTGTAAAGAATAAGAGTGAGGTGTTCAGCAGAGACAGAAGGGAGCTGTAGCAGAATATGGTGAGATTAGTGAGGCTGTCTGTTTAGAAAATGCCGTTGGGGAGGATTTGCTTGAGGGGGCCAGCAGGAGTAATGTGGAGAGTGGAAGACTTCGTTGCAATGATGTCTTCATGCTGTGGTTGAAGGACTAGAATCAACCAAAAGTCAAAAATAACAAAAGATCATTATAACATTAATATCAAAATAAATTAAGATCAAAATAACATTAATATCCTATATATAAATCACTCCTCCCCTGCAATGAAAATGTTGGGATTTTCTTGTATTAGAACACTACTATAATGTGGTGAAAAGCTTTGTATTTTGTGAAAAAAATAAAACCATAATCATGTAGGGCAAAAATTAAAAAAATAAAATAAAACTGCTCTTGGATCTGATGACTTAAGGTAAGCTAAAATAAAACGACAATAGATCCAACTGTAATATAATTTATCACTCAAATCTGGATTGATATATGACATCTCCTGCCCTCTACCATTCACATACATGAAAGCTAGGAATAACATAGATAACTGCTAAAGAGATTTTATATATAATTTATGCCATATCTACTCCCCAAAGAGATGAAACCACACACTTACAATGTTATAAAGCACAACAAAAAAATCAAAGAAGAAAGAAGCAGAGAAATAATCTTTCCTAAGCCCCTCTGTTAGCTCTAAATTTAATGCTAATCTTCCAGGCAAGAAGAGTAAAAAAGATAAAATTTAGTTGTGTATTCCTTATGGACTGAAATAAAGAACACATAGAAATCATTGTGAAGAGGCAAGTTTTTTCAGGCTATGGGCATTAAATTCATAAATGGAATTATCTTGTAGATCCAGTCAAAAAAGACAAAAGATAACCTAAAACCTGATGTCTGCAATCACAGTTGAACAAAAGTACAAAAATATGGCAGGTGTACACTTCTCATGGTTGTCTTCTATGAAATGCAAGATCATAATGTGAAAGCTAGGTCCATGCATTTCTCCAGGGAAAAACAAGACCTGAAGACAGCACAGTTCAAGTGTGTCAGCTTCTGATGATCTACCTATTCAGGGACAAAGCTTAAAATAAGAAAAAAAGGAGAGAGAGCAACTTCTATTACACTTGACCTCTGCACTGTATCTCCCAAATATCTTGTCTCAAGGAGTTTTGGCACAAAGTGGGCCACTGGTAATTTATAGTTGAACCTTCTGACATGTGCCTGAAATTTCAAAATGCTGAGCTACTGACTAAAGAATGACACATACACTTTAGTCAAGAGAGGAAAGCAAGGTTCTAAAGAACTGTTCAGAAGGCTATTGGCCTGTAATTTATGAAATTGAGGAAATGTCTCTGAAGCTGCAGTTGATGAACACTAAATCTTTTTTTGAGGAAATCACATGGATGAAAAGAATGTAATTCAGTCTCCAAAAAATGGGGTCTGCCACTCAGGCCAAGATCTAAACTATTTTAGTATTGAGAGACTATTTTTAGGGACTTTTTTGTTCTTAATTCAGGTAATTGAGTGTTTAAAGTGAAATTACATACTGAACCCTAATTAAAGACAACTTCATAATGTAGAAATGTGCACTAAAGGGCAATTAAGTCAATGACCTGTCTTGTCATCAATGAAGGGTGACATTTCTACAACTACGCCTGCAGAAGCCAAAGTGTGGGTAACAGTCTAACTGCCAGGTTCCAAGTCTCCCAATGAGACCTACTATAATTCCATGTAAGTTCCATACAAGGAAATTGAAACTATTTAAACTTTCTATATGACTCAATCTGCATTCCATTGAAATGTTGTTATACAAGCTCTGCCAGGAGTTTTCCCAAAGGTCATTACCAAATCAAGAGACTGGACAGTCAGGACTCAACTTTCTCAGACACAGAGTAACAGGTTTCAGCCTGTCAACAGGTTACAGCCTGAGCTGTAAGTAAAGACAGCGTTCTTCCCAGAAGACATTCTTCTCAGCACAAAGCTACGAAGTCATGAGACCTTCATAGGTGACCCACAGAACTGGAAAGACTCTCAATCCATCTCTTACTTGCAGAGTCTCTCTGTTCCAGTTACATGGAAGTCAGACTCTGGGATAATAATATTGAAAATAAGAAAGAAGAAACCTAAAGGCAAAGTTTTCATTACAAGCCAGTTCCAAATACTCATCTGAAGCATAGACAGAAACAAAAATAAACTGATTATTAAATAATTAATCATTCCAGTCATTGATTAGAAAGAGTAAAATTCTACTTAGATTTACCCCATAGGCAGCCACTTAGTTCTAGTAGGTGGTAGACAGTGCTGATGAATGAATTTAATCAGGTATTTTCTCCTTTCATTGTGGTCACTATTTCCTGCAGATGTGTTCCAAAGAGAAACAGTCTTCCTGATGTAGACTTCCTACAGATGCAACTTTTAGTAGAACAAATGGCTAGCTTTTACATTTTCTACCATTATGTGTGCATGCTCAATTGTGTCCAACTCTTTGCAACCCCATGGATTGTAGCCCATCAGGTTCCTCTGTCTATGGAATTTTTCATGCAAGAATACTGGAGTGGGTTGCCATTTCCTCCTCCAGGAGATCTTCCCGACCTAGGGATTAAACCTGCATCTCCTGCATTCATAGGTGGATTCTTTACCATTTGAGCCATCTGAAAAACCCTCTTCTACAAGTATTACAGTCAATTTTCCATGATCATAAATTGATAATGAATAAATTAATAATGCAGTTTAACCAAATGGGGAAAAGTAATAATTCTGTATTTGTGAAAGAATAATACTAAGCTTTTACAAATTTGCCAAAATATTCACATATTTGTGGTGGTGGTCTAGTCACTAAGTCATGTCTGACTCTTGCGACCCCATGGACTGTAGCTCTCCAGGTTCCTCTGTCCATGGGATTCTCCAGGCAAGGAATACTGGACTGGGTTGCCGTTTCCTTCTCTAATTACATATTGGAGTTTACATATTCCAAGGCATCAACTGTTTGGACAGATGTAGTAAGAATTTGCTGCTCTGTTGTTCCAGTTACAATCTGGAAATACCCACAGTCACCATCAATCAGTACTTTAGACACATTCTACTGCCTTTGCTGAAGATAACACTAAGAATCGCTCACTTTTAGCAAGTGTCACATACTAAGCATTTTACCTGAATCATCTCATCTAACCTCCACAGGCTTATAATTAGGTACATCAATATTACTATTTCCTCTTCTGAGGTGTTAAGAAGTGAGACAATTGCCCAATATAACTTTTAAGTAACAGAGCCAGGAATTGAATATTATTATATCTGTTTCCTGTTGCTGTTCAGTCACTAAGTCATGTCCAGCTCTTTGTGATCCCAAGGATTGCAGCACTCCAAGCCTCCCTGTCCTTCACTGTCTCCCGAGGTGTGCCCAAGTTCATGTCCACTGAGTTGGTGATGTGATCCAGCCATCTCATCCCCTGCTGCCCTCTTCTCCTTTTGCCTTAAATCTTCCCTAGTAACAGGGTCTTTTTTAATGAATTGGCTGTTTCATGTAGTATGCATGTTTCATGTAGCATATATTTACATGCTTAAATGTGAGTAAATAATCCTAATAATCAATATATTGAAATGTAAAAGAGAAGAGTACCTCATATTCTACTTAAAACAGAAATTTTCAAATTAGAAAAGGTTTGAGGTGGTGTGTGTAAAACAGCTGGCATTTCATTGTGAAACAGGGAAAAATTTTATGAATTAGAAGAGGATAAATTAGGATTTGCTTGGGGTGGGTACATTTTCATTAGTTTCTTCTGGGATTCTGAAAAAATTAAGAAAAGCAAAAATTGTCCAGTGGTAATGTTAACAGATGTTCATTTTATTTAATTAGCACAGGGCACAGAGAACACTAGGATCTAGTGTTTGGTGGTCAATCTTAGCCAAGCAAGCTGAAATAATAAATCAGTTGAAATGGTAAATCTAATTTATAGCAATGAAAGAAGTGTATTAAATTGACATTAGCAAGTGGTTGGACTGTGATGAACTTAAGACACTGAACCATAATGATGCTAGGTCTCTAAGCAGAATGACAGCTACAGGGAGGAGAACTGTACAAAACAAGGTCAATCCCAGGGTAGAACTCACTCTCCAAGATTGCCTGCTAAAAGGTGTAGCAGAGGGAGAGGGCAACTTGCACAAGGATATTGCTTGCATTTCGTCCTAATATTTTAAAAGATAGGGATCAGCCAAGCCACAGACAGCAATAACTGAGCACTCCAACAGATTATAACCATTGGACCATTTTATATTGTACAATTTATGTGCTGTTTGGTATTTGTTTTAAGTATTAGTATATTTGTTTTAAGATTGGATTATTTGAGATGATGTCTATAGAGTGCTCCCAAATACGGCATAAATTTTAATCAAAAATTCACATTAGGTCCACAACTTGACTAGTTTTGTTTTAATCATGCACGTGTTTTTATTTATTTAAAATTTATATAGCACTTACCATTTGTAAGGCACTGTTCTAAGCATATAAACACATAATGATTATAAATTTTTTATTACTTTTCTCTGTATTCCTACAGTTGAGCATGGAAGCTTGGATGCCTGAATGCCATAGATTAATAGAATCTCAGAGTACGAAGGGACTTCAGAGGCCATCCAGCCCAATCCTTTATGTGTGTCACATGAATCTTTGTTGTAACTACATCCACCAGTGAGTAGTCCAGACTAAGCATGAACATCTCCAGTGGGAGATACGAAATTCAGAAGGCATCAGATTATTCCCAGACATATGATCATATGGGCAAACATGCCAAATATCTGTTAACACTAATTTGGTTGTCATGGGAAACTCAACCAGGATCCAGGGGAATACATTTTTGCCATATAGACCAGGGAACACAGGAGCTGACCCCACATGTTGCCTAAGACCAGTGAGGGACTTGTTGTAAGATTGATTAAGAAGGGCCTGAAATCATGCCCAGAGGTGGGGTGGGGGCAAATCCATGGTCTAGAACCAACATGTCTCAAACAAAGTTAAAGCCTCAGAAGGTTAGAATGATCAGCATTTTTCTGTTTCTTTGACATATTTCAGAAGATGTGTGGCCCTTGATAGGTATTCATTTAATCAGTCATTCATTCATTGTAGTAGGTTGAAAAACAAACACCAAAGATCTAAGTACAAATCTCTATCACCTATAAACATTACCTTATATGGCCAAAGGGACTTTGTACATGTGATTGGGTTAGGATTTTGAGATGGGGAGATTATCTTGGATTATCCCAGTGGGCCCTAAATGTTATCACGATGGTCATTACAAGAAGGAAGCAGACAGATTTGACACAGAAGAGGAGAAAAAGGTAATGTGATAACAGAAGCAGAGTCTGGAGTAATATGCTTTGTTCATAGGAAGGGGCCACAAACCAAGGAATACAGGGAGCTACTAGAAGGTAGAAAAGGCAAGAAAATATATTCTCCCTTCAAAATCTCCAACTGTGACAACATTTTGACCTTAGTCCAGTGAAACTGATTTTGGACCTTTGAATTCTAGAACTAGAAGAGAAAAATAAAAAATGTGGGCTTTCCAGGTGGCGCAGTGGCAAAGAATCCACCTGCCAATGCAGGAGACACAAGAGAGGGGAGTTCAATCTCTGAGTTGGGAGGATCCCGTGGAGTAGGAAATGGTAACCTGCTCCAGTATTCTCGCCTGGAAAATTACATGGACAGAGGAGGCTGGCATGCTATAGTCCCTGGGGTCACAAAGAGTCGGACATGACTGAACAACTGAGCACACACACACACCCACAATTTGTTACAGTGGCCACAGGAAACTAACACATTCATCAAACACTTATTGAACATCTACTGGGGTCAGGCTCTGGGCAAGGCTCCTGATTTATAGAGCATGGTAACATGCTGAATGACCCTGAACAAATTAACATCTCATCTATCTCACTTGCAAATGGAGGTGATTCTACATATTTCATAGGGCTTTTTGGAGAATTAATAACACTAATAGGAAATCTATCAATTACTGAATGTTGATTATGGGCTAAACACATTATCTCATTTAATCTTTAAAATAATACTAAAAAATAGGTACCACTATTAACTCAAGTTTATAAATTATAGTTCATTATGGAAAAGGGGAAAAATTAGTAAGGAGACTGAGTCTTAGAGTTTGTGTATCTTGCCCAAAGTTACTCCGCAGCCAGGCTGGATTTTATATGAGGCCCACAGATTTGAAGAATTGGGTTGGCCAAAAAGTTCATTCCAGTTTTTCCCTAAGAGGTTATAGAAAAACTCAAATGAACATTTTGGCTAACCCAATAGTATTCTTAATTACCATTCCTGACTCATGGTAACCATTCAATCAAGGTACAATCCTCTTCTCCTTCCTTCCTTCACTATAATTAAAGATGTGACCTTTTTTCTCATTAGTTATACCTTTATTTTATAGCAGTAGCTCAGGGTTTGCAACATCAATCTTTATCATAGGACATCTTTAAATAATATTATACTACTTCAAGCATAGTATAAGAACTTTATACAAGTATTCAAGATATGGTCCTTTGCCTTCAAGGCAAAAGCTGCTAATGTCACTAACATCATCGGGGGAGGGCCAGCTTATCCTGTAGGCTCAAGCATGTGCCATGCATGCCCTGTGGAGGGGCACTGTACAGACTCTCTGGCTCTGGGATTGTGGGATTCCATGATTCCCAAGTACGGCAAAGTACTTGACAAAATCCACAAAGGCTCAGTTCAGTTTGCCCTAAACCAGAGCAGGCAAAAAAGAAACCACAAGGGACCAACTTGCCTTCTTCCACAGTGACTCCCATCTTTTCTTGACTCCAGCCACTCCAGAACCTTGACTTGTGAACCACACACTGCAGAGCTACAACGTACTCTGTAAAAGCCTGCAGCCCTGTGAGGTTGTATGCTTCTTCTTCATTCTTACCGCTTCTGGTGAAGTTGACTTCCATCTAAAAGACAAAGACAGCCTTGAGCTGGATGGGAGACCACATGTTATCTTTCCATTTTTCTTCTTTACTTCCCAACCTTCTCTTACCTTTCTGAGCTAGCAGCATTATATTTCAACTTTTTTAATTTTCATAAATAAACTTCTACACATGCCTGGAGACTGTTAGCATCAAATAGAGGTGAGTTACCCCAAGAACCACCACCCCTCCCCTTTCTTGTTTCTAAGCTTGTGAGGTAGAGATTCCTGCCTCTGGACTGGATGTGAGTGAATCTTGCTGTTCTGGAAGATGCAGAGTGGAGTCCTGGCACCCAATACGGGCCTCAGTTTAATTTCTGGAGGTGACAATAATATGTAGAGATAAGATCTCAAGGAACAGCATGTAAAAGACACCTTGAGAGTATTAAATTCAAACTCATGTCATGAATGAAACCCAGACAAGTTAAGTGATTATGGACTACCTCAGCATTTATAATCAGCAGAACTAGGATCGGAGCACAGATTCCCCTCACTCTCAGACTCTTTCCTTTTATTCAAACTTCCCATTTCAAATGATTGGTCTTTGGGTGATCACTCAAGTTGCTAAAGATCTCAGTATCCTAGATAAATAAATTCATTTTGACACTCTCTCAATGTGAAGAACAGGGAGAGGCAAATAAACCACCTCCCCTTTCTAGACCTCAGTTTCCTTGTTAGTAAATGAGCGTGTTGCTTTCTATAAAAGTCCCTCTGGACTTAACTCTCCACAAGAAACTAGAAATTCAGCTATGTCTTACTGAGAATGATCATTGTTGCTACAGCATGAACTTTAAGCTGTAGGTTTATATATATTTATATTGAGCTTATTAATGAAAATAAACTATAATTACAGACATGACTACTTTGTGAGGATGCACACCAGCCCATAGAATCTGGCAAGAATAGGAAGTCCGGATATCGCTTACGTGTACAACAACAGCTGTGAAAATAGGTACACAATTATAGGTGCTGGGCCTAAAGGAAACTGGGGCAAAATGAGGATGTGCCTATGTGGCCAACAGCTGAGCATCCCAGCTGCAGATGGACGGTTCTGAACTCCCAGTCTAGTGAGATGGCATCAGAGCAAGGAAGCAGCATGCAGGCCTGAGGGCAATTTTGCTGCTGAACCCCAGGTTCCCTGAGCACCTTCCTGCAAAAGCCCCTGGAGACGTTGCAGTGGTAGAACAGGGCTGTTGGGAACATATCTTGGGACAATTCATCATCTCTGGGGAAGTACCCTCCCCAACTGACCTCAGTTATGGGACTCAGTTAAAACCAGATTAAGACCTTTGAGAGAAGGTCAACCACATGGTACTCTCCAGGCGTAAATCAAAATAAAAACAGTGTTAAGCCATAAAACACATGCAAGGGAGTCTAATGATATTCTATTTTACTTTTCATGCTTTTTAAAATACATAATATTCTTCTTCTGTTTTTAATTTCTCAAAATTTTCCTTCTGCTTTGCTAGTATTCTCAGCACATGCTTGGTCTCTTGCTGGTTCTCCTCACAATCAGAAAGCTCTCTTCACAGTACCTATGCAAACCTGTTCTTTCAAGCCCTAGCCTCAGGGCAGTAAAAAATGCAATTAAATTTCCAAAGAGTGCTCCTCTACGGCTTCTTTACTGTGACTTTTTTCCAGGCTATATGGCTTTGGTCCTCACTGGGTCCAAGATCAATTGATCCTCTATATACAGGCTTAAATCTAAAATTTCCTGAACTCAGTACAAGCAATGGACTCCTACCAAAACACTAATTAACTTCACCAGTTTTGTTTCTAACAACCTGTATTTTGTGCCAAGTCCTAGCTTATTCCAAGCGTTTATGTGTTAAGAGATGAGTCAGAAGTTTTGGAGCAAAGCCTAAATCAAATTCTTAAAACTGTCTTGAAATCCTTTGGTAGAGTGTTTACATGGTTCCCTTTTATAAAAGTAGAAACCCTTTACACTACGGCCATGGGAAGGTGGTTTGGAGGTTAAAGTATGGGCAAATGAATGACTGAACTTGGCCTCACAAAACCTGAGCTCAACTCTGTAACTTACAAATCTTGGACAGATGACCAAAGCACTCTACATTGCAATTTACTAATCTGTAATAATAATGGGGCTTCCCTGGTGGCTCAGTGATTAAGAATTCACCTGCAAATGCAGGAGATGTGGGTTTGATCCCTGTGTCAGGAAGATCCCTAGAAGAAGGAAATAGCAACTCATTCCAGTATTCTTGCCTGGGAAATCCCATGGAGGAGGAGCCTGGTGGGCTACAGTCCACGGGGTCACAAAGAGTCAGACACAACTTACTGACTAAACAACAACCACAATAAGAAGAATAGTGATATCTTATTTATAGGAGGGGTTTCCCAGGTGGCTCAGTGGTAAAGAATCAACCTTCCAATGGAGGAGACACAGTTTCAATCCCTGAGTTGGGAACATCTCCTGAAGAAGGAATTGGTAACCCACACTGGTATTCTTGCTTATGTTTTCCCAGTAGTCACATATGGATGTGAGAGTTGGACCATAAAGAAGGCTGAGCACCGAAGAATTGATGCTTTTGAACTCTGGAGTTGGAGAAGACTCTTGAGAGTCCCTTGGACAGCAAGGAGATCAAACCAGTCAATCTGAAAGAAAATCAACCCTGAATATTCATTAGAAGGAATGATGTTGAAGCTGAAGCTCCAGTACTTTGGCCACCTGATGTGAAAAGCCTACTCACTGGAAAAAATCCTGATGCTGGGAAAGACTGAGGACAGGAGGAGAAGAGGGTGACAGAGGATGAGATGGTTGGATGGCATCATCAACTCCATGGACATGTGTTTGAACAAACTCTGGGAGATAGTGGAGGACCAGGAACCCTGGTGTGCTGCATTCACAGGGAGTTGCAGAGAGTCGGACACGACCGAGCAACTGAACAACAACATTCTTGCCTGGGAAATCACATGGAAAGAGAAGCCAAGCAGACTATGGTCCATGGGATTTCAAAGAATCAGACACAACTTATTAGCTAAACAACAACAATTTATAGGATATTTGCAAGGATTGAGTAGCTTAGAGTATAAAAAAGCACTCTGTAACCCATATATTGTGTGCATGGGTGCTCAGTCTTAGACTCTTTGCGATCCCATGGACTGTAGCCCACCAAACTCCTCTGTCCATGGGATTATCATAGCAAGAATATTGGAGTGGGTTGCCATTACTCCTCCAGGGCATCTTTCCAACACAGGAATTGAAAACAAGTGTCCTGCAGTTCCTACATTGGCAAGTAGGATTCTTTATCATTGAGCCACCTGGGAAGCAAACCCATATATTAGCATCACACAAATATGAGTTTTGTTATATGAACATATTGGGATTTTGAAATTAGTTTTTATGTGGTTTAGTTTAATTAAACATTTATTGAGCATATGTGGCAGGCAATGAGAAAACTAAGATGAAAATCAAGGTCTCTGTGTTTGAGGAACTTATCATCAAATATGGGGAGAGATGAGTTTAAGTGACTATGTTAAGTGCAATGACAGAGGAGGAGCACCTCTCTCAGACTCCCAGAAGAAAATACGTCAGACCAGAGTTCTGAGAGACGAGTGGATCTAGCAAGGTTTAGGCCAAGAGGAGATGTACAAAGCAGAGAGCTGTTCTAGGCAGAAGCACAGAATAATGAAATGACATGACGCAAGGGAAACTAGCAATTCAGAATCACTAGAGAAGCGAGAGCAAGATGGAAGATGAGTTTGGAGGGGTTGAGAGGGGCCAGGCCTTGGAGGGTTAAGAATTTAGACCTTTTCCATTGACAATGGGATGAGAACCATCCAGACAAGACTGGATTGGTTTAGTTGGATTTAGAACTGATTAGACTTGGTTGTGGTTGAGAACTGAAAGGAGAGAGATTCTGGTTGCACATTCCACTCTCCTTCCCACTTTCTCCAGGTTAGCAGGAGGAAGGACCTCTTCCTTCCAGGGGATTGGAAGGAGGGAGGCAAAGATAAGTACAGATGCAGGTAAGTTTATCAAAGAGGTGGGGTACAGGATGCTAGGGATTGAAGTAGCTTGCATGTGTTGCCCTCACTTCGTATTGTAAATGGTTTAGTAATTTTCCAGGGGAATATAGATCCTGGCTTATTTTTCTTGTTGGATTTTATAAAGTAGTCACAGGACTCTGGGATCAGACAAAAGAAACCAAGGGTTGCTAGACAGTAGATCACACAGAAGTTCCTCAGATTCACTGAGCCCATGATATGTGGTATGAAGATGAGCTTATGTTGTGCTGGGGAGTGTCCTACTTAGGGGTTCCTTTCTGGGTTCCAGAAACTACCAATCAGTGAGTCTTATGTTCTTATAGTCAGTTCTAGTAGAATGGATCCAGAGTTGGCACAGAAAAGAAGCTGAGAGGAAGAGTGAACTCATTATTTCTCTTGACTTGAATATAAGACAAGTGAAACTTAACCAATTTTCTTTTCTGAAAGAGTCCTAGTCTAGTGGAGGATGCAATAGATATAGTACGGTGGGCTTCACTAAAGGAAACAGTCTAGTGATGGCCTCATGGCCAAGATGAAAAGAGGAGGCTGAATGACTGTGGTGGCCTTCTATATTCAAAGAAGCCTGAGTAAATGAGCTTCTTTTAGCTCAAAGTAGAGGCTGATATCTTTGGATGGGCTCTGATATAGTCATTCTTTTTGATCAATGATTAGATGAAGGTATAAAAGTGTTATCATATCTGAAGATATTAAAAAAATTAAAAAGTAAAAAGTTAACTCTAAGGTTTATTGAAAAGTTATAAAGTAGAAAGTTACCTACAGGCTTTGGGTAATAGAATAAAGATTCTCAATAGGCCAAAATGATGGATAAGTCCAACCTGAATAAATTCAATAGGAAGAAATAAAACATCAGCATTTTAGGTTAAAAAGGGATAAGTTATAAGACAGTGGAAATGTTCTTACTAGAAAATCTTTTGTGTGTTGAGGGGAAAGTCAAAGATTTAAGTGATTTAATTGGCTGGAAGCTAAGAGTGAATAATGTAAGTTGGTTAGAAATAGAAAGTTGATATAAGATCAAACTGCATTATGGAAATATGATAATTATTTCTGAATTTTGTGGTAAGAAAATATTTCTCAAGATGCAAAAGACAATAAATATAAAGGAAAAGGTTGATAAAATTTGACACTATTCATATTAAGAAGTTCTGTTCCTCTAAAGTTACCATTAAGAAAGTGAAAAGGCATGATGCATAGTGAGAGATGTTTACAAGACACATAAAAAATGAAAGACTCATAAACAGAATATGTAAGTAACTCCTGTAAGTCAATTAAAAAATCAGATCATCCAACAGAAAAAAGTGTGCAAAAGGCTTAAATCAATATTTCACAAAGAAGAATTCCAAGTGGCCAATAAATACATGAAAAGACATATAATCTCATTAAAAGTCAGGTAAGTGAAAATTAAAGCCATGATTCCATTGTGTACATGCAACAGAAGACTACACTGGGATAAAAATGTATAAACTCCAGCACTGTAAAACATGAATGGATCTTAGAAGCACAATATTGAGAGAGAGGAGTCAAACATAAAGAAAATACAAAATATATAGATTCCATTTATATACTGTCTCCAACTACATTGCTTAGGGATGCAGGCTTACATGGTAATACCATAATAAAAAGCAAAGAAGTAATTACTATGAAAACTAGGATAATCATGAGTTCTAAAGGCAGGAGGAGTGTGTCATCAGAAAAAGGTAGGCAGGGGGCTACAGCATGCTATTTTTTATATCAGTGGTTTTTACATGCACACTGACTTAATCTGTTAAATGCAATATTTATGTTTTGTTCACTTTCTAAATATGTGCTATAGATCACAAAGCTTAGAACAATTTAAAAGGAAATTCCCAAGCTATAGACTTTCAAGAACCAATGTAGCTAGACACAAAACAGAATGAAATGCAAAAATAAAGATGCATATAGTAAAACACTTTTCCAATCTAAAAGGCCCAAATAGGAAACTGGGGAGAAAAGTATTCACTATTGTCTCTCTTAAATGTAGAAAATGGAAAAAATGATTCCAGGCAACAAATGTCAACAATTCTCTTAGAAACATTATAATGGCATAACTTACCCAGTGGGTACTATTTACTGCTCTGAATCGAAGTGTATAATTTAAAGTAGATGACTTAGGTGCCAACACGGGCTGTGTCCATTTTATTTGAACCATTTGTTTGAGGCCCAAAACTGGTTTCACACTGGAAATCTTAGGTGGCTCGATTTTAGCTGAAAATAAAAATCATACAGTTTTTGTATTTGCACAAAGACCAGAAAGTGCTAATAACATCCACCCAGAATTGCAAAGGAAATCATAGTGCATATTCTATGATTTAGTGTACGCAAAAGGCAGTAGGAAAGCAGGGCATAAAGAATGCTGCTACCTCCCACCCCTTCAAAAAAGAATGTACAGTGAGGAGAGGCTATATTTCTGTGGGTTTCTTTCTTTCTTTTTTTTTTTTTTTTTTTTAACAAATCAGCCTTTTACCGACTGGGTCAGATCTTTTGTCAAACAGAAGGGAGGTAAAAAGAAAGAAACTTCATGACCAGAGAATGGGTGGTTCCTCTTGTCTATTCTCCCCATCTCTCTGTCTTTGACCCCCAGGATGAAGAAGTGCTCAGTAGAAAGCACCTTCATTTCCCCTGAACACTACAAACATTCTCACCCTAAATCTCTCCTTGAAAAAGGTGGGGGGGGGGTGTTATAAAAGTAACATAGGCTCATTTCAAAAATTATTTATTTAAATTTATTTATTTGGTTGTGCCAGGTCTAAGTTGCAGCATAAGAATTCATAGTTGTAGCTTGTAGGATCTAGTTCCCTGGCCAGGGATTGAACCCACACCCGATGCATTGGAAGGCAGAGTCTTGACCACTGGACCATTAGGGAAGTGCCCCCCTCCCCAATTTTTTAAATATAGAAAAACTACAAAGAAAAACTTTAAGTCAATCATAATTCTATCAACCAGCATGCATGCTAAGTCACTTCAGTCATATTGGATTCTTTGTGATCCCATGGACTATAGCCCACAAGGCTCCTCTGTCCATGGGATTCCCCAGGCAAGAATACTGCAGTGGGTTACCATGCCCTCCTTGCCATCAACCAGAGATCATCATTATTAGCATTTTGGTGTATTTCCAGGCTTTTACCTATACAAAAATTTGTACTTTTTAAAAGAAAATTGATGTTATGCTAAATAAATCTTTTGTCTTTATGAAAAACATTACGGAATCAGCGAACATCCCTTTGCATTGAAATTTTTCAAAACATGTTTTCAAAGCTTCATAATATTCTCTTATAGAGAAACAGAATTTGACACTTTCTCTATTAGTGTACTGTACATAGTGTTTCCAATTTCTCGTTTTAAAGCCCCCCTGAAAACAGAAGCTGAGTCTCAATCACAAGGCCTTTGATTAACACTTGGTACTTAGCAAATTTCAGATATTTGTTAAGTGAACAAGTAAGTGGATAATAGTTGTATCTTTGTGTGTATCTCTCATGGCTTCCTTAGATCCCCTAGGACAGAAGGATTAAATTAAAAAGTATAACCATTTTGGGGCTTCCCAGGTGGTTCAGTGGTAAAGAATCCACCTGCCAGTGCAGGAGATGTGGGTTTGATCCCTGGGTTGGAAAGATCCCTTGCAGAAGGAAAGGGCAACCCACTCCAGTATTCTTGCCTGGAGAATCCCAAGGACAGAGGAGCATGGCAGGCTAGAGTCCATTGGGTTCCAAAAGAGTTGGACATGACTTAGTGACTAAACAACAAACAACATAAACATTTTTAGGGCTACTTTCCACAAAATGTCATTTTGCTTTCCAAAATAGCTACAGTAATTGCAGTGTATGTGTATAGCACAATTTATTTATTCATGCCTCTGTTGGTGGGTATTTGGGTTGTTTCTATATCTTGGCTATTGTGAATAATATTGTAATGAACATGGAAATGCAAGTATCTCCTTAAGATCCTGCTGCTGCTGCTGCTAAGTTGCTTCAGTCGTGTCCGACTCTGTGCGACCCCATAGACAGCAGCCCACCAGGCTCCACTGTCCTGGGATTCTCCAGGCAAGAACACTGGAGTGGGTTGCCATCTCCTTCTCCAATGCATCAAAGTGAAAAGTGAAAGTGAAGTCACTCAGTCGTGTCCGACTCTTAGCGACCCCATGGACTGCAGCCTACCAGGCTCTTCCGTTCATGGGATTTTCCAGGCAAGAGTACTGGAGTGGGGTGCCATTGCCTTCTCCAAAAGATAAAAATAAAATAAAAGTTTGTGTTTACAAAGTGAAAAACCTTGCCCCTTTTAGGCCCATCGACAAGAGGCAGAGCCAATGTTAGCATTGTAATGTAAGCCTTTCAAAGGGAGTTCCTAAAAATGTTTTAAAAAGAAACCCAAGTCAAAACACTTCATAAAAAGAAAATCTGAGGCCCAGATACCTACACTGGTGAGATGTACCAAAGGTTTAAAGACCAATTACCACTGATCTTTCAGTTCAGTTCAGTCGCTCAGTCGTGTCTGACTCTTTGCAACCCCATGAACCGCAGCATGCCAGGCCTCCATATCCATCACCAACTCCTGGAGTTTACCCAAATTCATGTCCATTGAATCGGTGATGCCATCCAACCATCTCATTCTCTGTAGTCCCCTTCTCCTCCTGCCCTCAAACTTTCCCATCATCAGGGTCTTTTCCAATGAGTCAGCTCTTCGCATCAGGTGACCAAAGTATTGGAGTTTCAGCTTCAACATCAGTCCTTCCAATGAACACCCAGGACTGATCTCCTTTAGGATGGATTGGTTGGATCTCCTTGCAGTCCAAGGGACTCTCAAGAGTCTTCTCCAACACCACAGTTCATAAGCATCAATTCTTCAGTGCTCAGCTTTCTTTATAGTCCAACTCTCACATCCATACATGACCACTGGAAAAACCATAGCCTTGACTAGATGGACCTTTGTTGACAAAGTAATGTCTCTGCTTTTTACTATCTGTCTAGGTTGGTTATAACTTTCCTTCCAAGGAGTAAGCATCTTTTAATTTCCTGGCAGCAATCACCATCTGCAGTGATTTTGAAGCCCAAAAAATAAAGTCAGCCACTGTTTCCACTGTTCCCCCATCTATTTGGCATGAAGTGATGGGACGGGATGCCATGATCTTCGTTTTCTGAGTGTTGAGCTTTAAGCCACCTTTTTCACGCTCCTCTTTCACTTTCATCAAGAGGCTCTTTAGTTCTTCTTCACTTTCTGCCATAAGGGTGGTGTCATCTGCATACCTGAGGTTATTGATATATCTCCCGGCAATCTTGATTCCAGCTTGTGCTTCATCCAGCCCAGTGTTTCTCATGATGTACTCTGCATGTAAGTTAAATAAGCAGAGTGACAATATACAGCCTTGACGAACTCCTTTTCCTATTTGGAACCAGTCTGTTGTTCCATGTCCAGTTCTAACTGTTGCTTCCTGACCTGCATATGGTTTCTCAAGAGGCAGGTCAGGTGGTCTGGTATTACCATCTCTTTCAGAATTTTCCACAGTTTATTGTGATCCACACAGTCAAAGGCTTTGGCATAGTCAATAAAGCAGAAATAGATGTTTTTCTGTAACTCTCTTGCTTCTTCGATGACCCAGCGGATGTTAGCAATTTGATCTCTGGTTCCTCTGCCTTTTCTAAAACCAGCTTGAACATCTGAAAGTTCGCAGTTCACGTATTGCTGAAGCCTGGCTTGGAGAATTTTGAGCATTACTTTACTAGCATGTGAGATGAATGCAATTGTGCAGTAGTTTGAGCATTCTTTGGTATTACCTTTCTTTGGGATTGGAATGAAAACTGACCTTTTCCAGTCCTGTGGCCACTGCTGAGTCTTCAAAATTTGCTGGCATGTTGAGTGCAGCACTTTCACAGTATCATCTTTTAGGATTTGAAATAGTTAAACTGGAATTCCATCACCTCCACTAGCTTTGTTCATAGTCATGTTTTCTAAGGCTCACTTGACTTCACATTCCAGAATGTCTGGCTCTAGGTGAGTGATCACACCATCATGATTATCTGGGTCATGAAGATCTTTTTTGTATAATTCTTCTGTGTATTCTTGCCACCTCTTCTTAATATCTTCTGCTTCTATTAGGTCCATACCATTTCTGTCCTTTATTGAGCCCATCTTTGCATGAAATGTTCCCTTGATAGCCCTAATTTTCTTGAAGAGATCTCTAGACTTTCCCATTCTATTGTTTTCCTCTATTTCTTTGAATTGATCACTGAGGAAGGCTTTCTTATCTCTCCTAGCTATTCTTTGGAACTCTGTATTCAAATGAGTATATCTTTCCTTTTCTTCTTTGCTTTTCACTTCTCTTCTTTTCACAGCTATTTGTAAGACCTCCTCAGACAGCCATTTTGCTTTTTTGCATTTCTTTTTCTTGGGGATGGTCTTGATTCCTGTAACCCTTTCAAAAAACAGGACCAGGAAACACTTTCCAACTCATTCTGTGAGGCCAATATTTCCATGATGCCAAAAATATACAAAGATATCACAAGAAAAGAAAGCAAGAGACCAATATCCCCTAGGAAGATAGAAGAAAAACTCCTCAACAAAAAAACTATCAATCCAAATTCAGCAACATATAGAAAGGATTATACACTTACAACCATGTGAGATTTATTTCAGGAATACAAAGTTTGTTATTTTGTTCAAAAATTAACTCAGAAAGGATCATAGAACTAAATGTAAGAGCTAAAGCTATAAAGGTCTTTAAAAGAAAACAGAGTAAAATCTTTGTGACCTCAGGTTTGGCACTAGATTATTAGTTCTGACTCCTGAGCACAAGCAATAAAGGAAAAAATAGATAAATTATAATAAAATCATCAAAATTAAATTATGTTTTAGTTTCAAAGGATATCATTAAGAAATTGAAAACATAACCCACAGGAAGAAAGAAAACATGTGCAAAACATATCTTATAAGGAGCTGATACCCAGAATATATAAAGAACTCGAACTTCCCTGGCAATCAAGTGATTAAGACTCACTCTTCCACTGCAAGGGGCTTAGGTTTGATCCCTACAGCCCCTCACAAAAAGAACTCTTAAAATTGAATAATAAAAAGACAACATATTTGTAAAATCGGCAAAGGTTATGGATTAACATTTTTCCAGAGAAGATGTACAAATGGCCAGTTAGCACATGAAAAGATGCTCAATACCATTAATCATTTGGTAAGTGCAAATCAGAACAGTGAAGTATGATGTAATACCCACCAGGGAAGTCCCCTAATACCCATTAGGATGGTTATAATAAAAAAAAAAAAGTGCAATAACTAGTGTTGAAGAGGATATGGAGAAGCTGGTAACTTTATAAATTGCTGGTGGGATGTAAAATGGTATAGCCATTTTGGTAAAATTCAGCAGTTCCTCAAAAAGTTAAAGACTAAGTTATATGACCCAGCAATTTCATTAGGTATACATCTAAGAGAATTGAAGCCTATATCCAAGCAAAAATTTGTACACAAATATTCATAATTGCAGCATTCATAACCAAAAAGTGGAAACAACTAAAATGTCTATCAACCAATGTGTGGTTAAATAGAATGTGATATGTCCCTATGATGGATTATTATTCAGCTATAAAAAGGAATAAATGCTACAAGATGGATTGAACCTTGAAAACATTATGTTGTGAAAGAAATAAGATACAAGGACTATACTGTATCATTACATTTATATGAATTTTCAGAAATAAGTAAATCCATAAAGACAGAAAAATAGATTAGTGACTGCCAGAGACCAAGGGGAAGGTAGAATTAAGGATTTCTGCTAATGGGCATGAAGTTTCTTTGAGGGGTGATGAAAAGTTTCTGGAACTAGATCCTGGTGATATTTGTATAACTTTGTGAATATGATTTTTAAAAACTGGTGAATTGTCATTTTTAAAAGGTGAATCTATGGGGTGGGAGATGGGATGGAGGTTCAAGAGACAAACAGAAACAAAAACTATATTGTAAAGCAATTATCCTCCAGTTAAAAATAAATAAATTAACAAAAAAGGTGAATCTTATAACATGTGAATTATCTCACAAACGATGTTATTTTAAAATTAAATAGTAAAAATGACTCTTTGAAAAAGAATTTGAAAGCAACAATCAGTGAGATATTTTTAAAAATAAGAGTTTTACTTTCTCCTACAGGAGCAATAATATACTGTTTCTTCTAATATAATTGATAGTACAAACTGCAAGAGAAAATCAAGGACCAGCAAAATGTCTCTTCTCATTCATTTTTTTTTTTTTTTGGTCAGGTCCCTCCTTCCTTCCTTTCTTCTTCCCTCTGGCCCTACCTCTCTTTTCCTTCTTCAAAAGAAGACAAATTTTCCATATATCTATAACATACACCTATGTGCTTGAGATGTGAATCTACTTTTGAGTTTACAGATATCTCTTTTAAAAAACAGAAGAAGAGGGTATATTTTAATTAAAAAGTTCATAAGAATATAAAGTGACACTTACTTATGGTAGTTAAGTCCCAATATGTTATATCAGATTTAATTATGCCATATGCATTTTTAGCCTCCACTTGAATAATGTAAATATCTGGTGGTGTTAAACTTGAATAAAAAGAGCATGAAGAACCAGCTTTACTTGTAGAATTACAAGTATCATTTTCACGTACATAACACCTTTGAAGGAAAAAATGATTCAGCATGAGTTTAGTACAGCAGTTTAGAAACATAAGCATATTTAATATGTTAAGCATGTATTTGGTAGCTTCCTTCTGGGTCTCTCTTGAGAACTGTATAGTCCAGAAATTGATGTTTATCTCTCCAGATTCCTTCCTCACCTTCAAGGAGAGGGAAAAGTTACCATGGAGACCTCCCTGGGAACCCTGTAAGTCCATCAGAAGTTACACTCATATAATGCATTTCCTATTGGTAAGAAATAATGAATAGGCTCTTGAAAATCTCAGATTCTAACCTTGAGAACTTATTCTTAAAAGAAAAAAATAAAAAGAATTTGTTAAATAAATTACAGTAGATACATAAATAGAATTTAAAATGATAGTTTTTAATACAACTATATTTATTGATATGGAAAGATGCCTGGTACTCTATTAATGGTGAAAAAAAGCAAGATGCATATTATGTAAATAATGATTACATTAATATGAAATTACATATTTATATAACTCTTCTTAAAGGTGTCTAGAAAGGTCTTCATCAAAATATTAAAAATTGTTACCTTTGGTGGTGGGATTTGGGGTGATTTTTTATATTCTTCATATTTTTCAGATTTAATTTTTTGCCATTGGTGTACAATGTTTTCAGAAAACTCATTACAATTATTTTCTTAGATAGATAACTTAAACCCTATCAAGCTGTAACTTAATGAAAACAGCTACACATATTGGTAGGAATCAAGTAGGTGGGTATTGCTAGAGTCCTCTGGGGACTATGTGGGAGATGAAACAGGCTGAGACCAGAAGAGGGGGCCCACTGTGTAAGGATTTGCAAAGGCAGGGGTGAGGGAGCAGAGACTGAACATAGAGAAATATAGAATCATGGAATTTTGAAAGCAGAAAGGATCTCAGCATTTTCCATGGTTATCATAGAGTGCAAAAATGGCCTACAGGGTAATGTTGTGTCATGGTTATACAAGCATCCTCCCACCCTCTTAGCTGTAGATCCTATCAGTATGGTTGCAAATAACCAAGTATCACCCCAGCCACTGGATACAAATAATGGTTATCTAGAAGCTATAATTGAGAAAACATTTTACTGTCTAAGTGACTTGAGTCATGAGTTAAAGTGGGAGCCTCTGCCTCCTCCCCTTACTCTCCCTGACGACACACAAGCTCCCGTACTCACAAAGTTCTCCTGACTGTGTATGATATAGAATTAGCTTCTTTCTCTGGACTCCAGGTGCAAGTAAAATTTTTCGTATAGTAGAAGACGCAAGAAATGTTCTCAGGCTTAGCTGGCAGGTCTAGAAAAATACACAAACACAATAATTTTAGTGCATGATAAACATTGCCAGCATTAATGAGTTTGATGAAAACAGATTAATCGAAAGCTGAATTTCTTGGTAAGTTACTAGGTATAATAGGTTCTCCTTATCAGGGCCATGGAAAGAATCTAACTCCATCTCTGCAGTTACTCCCTTTAAACAGCTAGATTTTGACTTAAAAAACACTTCTTATATTTTTATTCAAGGAAGTTCCTACCAGATAAGAAGTAAGAAGTCCATGACTTGTAGCAAGTAAAATATTGGAGCAGGGTAGTGAAAATAAGACGGAGCAAAGAACTCGGATGTCAGTTCTTGGTGCAACAGTACAAACACGCATGAGTCTGAAGAACCAAGGTCGTTTGGGCTGGTGGCCTATTTCACCAGGCATAGCAAGTCTAGTCGGAGCCTCATGTACCACTCAGCACCAACTCCAGCATGATATGGAAGTCCTAGCACTGCAGAGAGAGGGCTGGGGAAGATCTTCACATAAGCTCTGAACAGGTGAGAGTAGCAGGCAGGGATTCAGAAGTCCCCAGTATCTCAGGGTGAGGAACTCTGGGCGGGTGTAGATGTGTGGGGTTGGTCCAGGCCTGGGATTCAGAAGAGATCAGGCACGTTCAGGGTGATATAGCTGTAAATCAGGGCTGGGATTCAGATGAAGAGGCTTCTGTGCACAGGGGGATGTCAACCACAGGCAAACAGCTGGGGCATGAACTTCAGGAGTGGGTTTGGCAATGATACCCCAAAGCCCATGCAAAGCTGGCTGCCCAGCAGCAGATAGCAGAGAAGGGATAAGACCCCAGCAGAACGTCCAGAGGGAAACAAAGACTTGCTCACACAGATTTAGGAGACCAGGACTCTGAAGTTACGTAAACCCACTCATATACCCAGACACCACCCTAGGCAGGAGTAGGGGGACAGGCAGAAACTATGGAACTGTGCACCGTTACCCCAGAGAGGCTGAATCAGCTGAAAAACACTATAAATCAGAAGAAACAGAGACAATGCTAACAAATGTAAGTGCTGCCTGTGCTGTCCCCTTCCTCAGCCCTGCCTGGCTTTCCAGGGGAGCAGGGACTTTTTGAAAACTGATTAGCTTATTCCTAGAAAATAAGCATGTTATAAAATATATCTGCATATCTGACTAATGCATACATTTCAACTCTTCCAGAGGTAACACCTTCTAATAGGAAGTCAGTAACAAACAGTTTCAGAATGGGTTGTATTCACTGCTTAGATTTGGGAGTTTCGGGATTTGTATATTCACTCATGGGTTTCCCTGGTGATTCAGATGGTAAAGAACCTGCCTGCAACGTGGGAGACTGTGGTCTAAGAAATGAGAATTGTCCACATAGGTAAAGCAGCCCCTGGGAGAGACAAACAAGAGTGAAGCAGAGCAAGGGGGCCTTCATGTCATGGCCACATTTCCAGCTCTTTTCTGAGAAGCCTTCCTCTGAGTCCTTCAGATGAGCCTGATCCCGACAAGACCCACTAGTCAGCAGTTAAGTCAATGACTTGCTATCTATGCTACTTGCATGTTGAAAACCATGAAAAAGCTGGTGATCTCCAAGTCCAACTGCTTAAAGGACCAAAGTTAACTGACCTGAACCAAATACTACTACATGGTAAGTGGAGATCAGAAGGTAGGCCAATTAGCCCAGTAATTCCTCAGAGCCCACACAGCTTGAAAACACTCCCTCAGGATTCCTCAGGACAGCAAGCAGAATACTAACAGATACACACTTCACAACTGTCAGTGGGACAGGCAAAATCCTCTAAGAGGGTGAGCAAACGGTTAGCCAACAATGTCCCCAGGGACATTGCTTTTACACTGACTGACTCACTCTCTGGCTCAGAGATCTTGGCTGTGTGTGTTTGTGCATACATGTGGGTCTGTCTTTAGTCCTCTGGCCAATTTCCTTACAAATAGTCATCCAAAGCTAGCCTGCCCTCCACCTCCATTTCACTCATACCAGCACATGAGCTCTTAGCAGGATATCAAAGTTGATCATTGGCTGGAAAACAAAGAAATAAGATGTCTTTCCCTGTCTACTCAGAATAGTCTTTAGTTTTGTACTCTTCTCATTATGGCCCCCTACAGTCACATTTTATTTCCACCTTCATTCTCGGTCTGCCTTGCACAGGCTGACTCCAAAGACAGCCACCCAAAAAACCAGCGTAGAAATAGATGGACAGAGGAGCCTCGGACACGACTGAGGTGACTTAGCATAGCACAGCACAGGAATAGATCCTTGTGGATCTAAACATATCCCCATCGAACCATGGTGAACTCTGGTCTTTACTATTCTTCCTTGAATATCTCTCTTCAGCTCTTTCAGAAGCTTTGATTAATACCTATAAAAACCATAAGTCAGAGGGGAATCCAACCTCTGGTTACAAGAACCATCAGTGTTATCAGATATCAGAAGAGAAAGTAGTTCTAAAAATGATTTTCCTCTTCACCTGAGCTTTTTTTAAGGAGTTACATTTGTTTTACTCTCACTGTTTGGTACACGGCAAGACAGAAATATTCTTGGACAGGCCACTTGATATTGGTATAGAGAAGGAAAAAATTCTGTTTCCTTTCACTCTCCTAGGCTCTCCAGCCAGGGCCCTGTAAAATCAGACTGACAAAAGACAGATTCACAAGAGAAAAACATTATATTAATGCATGCAGTGAAATTACACAGGCAAAAACTCAATAAAGAGTCATTTAAAGGGGTGGTTAGAACTTGGGCTGGTAAAGCATCTTAAGACAAAACCAATAAATCTGTAGAGAACTGACAGGACAAAGGAAAATGAACTTAGGTTTTCAAGGGTAGCAGACTGTGAAAAGGTAAATATATGGGAGACACTAATGGAGCAGGGTTTACATGTGCAGATCCATCCTGGCACTGATTTTCTGTCTTCCTCATGGTCATAAAACTCCTCCAGGAGAGGAGATTTATAGCAGTCCTCACTTTTCAGAAGTTTCTTCTTTTAAACAAATAAAAGAAGTTCCACAAAGACTTCACTTCTGCATCTGTTGATTCTCTTTTGACTCCAAATAATAAATTGACTCCAAAATAAATCCTTATGCGAAAGTGGTATATTTTGGGGTGGCATATTCTGATCCCCTATGTTGGTGTTATGGAAGAGATTTATGATAAATAAAATGAATGCCCAGGAACATTTCCAGTGCTCATCAGTATTCCCCCTTCCTGGGCATAGGGGAAGATTATATTTCCTTTCTTCCTTGAAATTGGGCATAGCAATGTGACTTCTTTGGCCCCTGACATGAAAGGAGACTAAAGGGCTGCTACATTATTATCCTTTTTCTCCTCCCTCTACCCTGCACACCCTGCAAATCCATGTTGAGATAATGAGTCTTAGGCTGGTACAGCCTCCATCAGCCTAGGTCCTGCTTATCTGTGATGGACATATAGACTTTGCTGTCTTAAGCACTAAGATTTTGGGCTTGTTTATTTTCACTGCATAAACAACTTTCCCTGCCTCATGTGAAAAATAGCGTGTCTGAAAATCCAAGATTTTAGGACTCGGGAGAAGAATTCATTTAAGAGTAATTTTCCCTCTTCTCTTTGTTATGTTCTCATGACATCCTAACTCTGCATATGATCTCAGGGCATTGTAGATTTGTTTGATCACAAATGAGGGTGCCAAGGGGAACTGGAATAAAAAAGGAAAGCCAGATCAACAAATAGCTTCAGTTTTGCTTTCTTGTGGATCCCATACATCTGAACTGCCCTGACTTATGTAAAGAACTGCCAGTGAGTAGCAAGGCTTATACATCTGTTGTCCTGCCTACCTGCTGGCAACTTGTGTGCCTATTTTAAGTCTTCTTCAACTTACCTCTAATTAGAATATAAACTCTTCATCAAAAGACTGTCACAAACATTACGTAATTGTGATAGAGCAATGGAGGGCATTTTACCTCTGTTCTATTTTTCATAAAACCCCAAGAATACTCACAGAACTCTTCAAGACTGCCACAGTCATGAGAAAAAAGGGAAGACTAAAGAGTTGTCATCCACCAGAAGAGACTAAGGAGACAGGACAATTCAGTGCAATATGCTACCCTGAATTGGATCCCAGAATAGAAAGAAAACATTAAGGAAAAACTGGTGAAATCAAGTAAAGTCTGGAATGTGCTTAATAGTCATGTGTTAATACCAGTTTCTTTATTTCAGCAAGCATATGATGCTATTATAAAATATTAGCAATAAGGGAAACTGGATAAAGGGTATATAAAATTCTCTGTACTATCTTCACAATTTTTATATAAATTTAAAACTATAACAGAATGTTTTTTTGCACGTGGATGACTAAAGGCTACGTTTGCCCCTCACACATATGTATCCTTCCACATGTTAAGAAAAAGCATATAAACATATTGCCACATTTCTAGAAATAACTATTTCCCCTATTTTTAGAAATAAGCAGCAATATTCAGAACTTTTCTCTAAGAAGGACCAGGAGAATGTTCTTGCTTATCAGCGAATTTCCTATATGCAAAAAGAACATTTTTCAAAATTAAAAAGATCTTCTCAATCTCCCTTCTTCCTCTCTACGCTCATAACACTTTGGTGTCATTGCAAAGTTAAATTTTGTTGTGAACGGTGTCTTGAAGTAAAAGAAGGGCAAGGCTGAGACCAAGGGGAAAATTGTCTAGAAGGGAAGTAGTATGGAAACTAGAGTCAGTTATACAGGAAATGGTAGGTAGTAATGAAAGGTAGTAAGAGAAGACAGAGATACAAGACTGAAAAAGACAAGTTGAGGGGAAAGGTGTTATGATGCTTATAAGCAGAACTTTAAATTGGACAATTGGAAGCAATTGGGGATTTCTGAGATGGCCAAAAGAGACTGAATGAGACAGAGACGCACGGCCCTCCCTGCCTATAATGCCTACAAAGCTCTGGAGTGTCACAAGTATAACCCCAGGGACCTGCAAGGTGGGCCAGGCCATGCCAGAGGTCTGGAAGACATTCTCATTATCTCTGGATCACAACTGCCTTCTGGGTGACCTCCGATTATGAGACGTTATGGGCTGAATTGTGTCCCTCCCCACAAATCTCATATGTTTAAGCCCTACCTCTCTCTGCTGTGCCTCAGAAGGTGACTGCATTTGGAAACAGGGCATATAAGGATGTATTAACTAAAATGGGGCCTTTACAATGTGTCCTAATTCAATCTCACTGGTGTCCTTATAAAAGGAGATTAAGATACACAGAGGGATGACCACATGAAGAGGCAGCAAGATGATGGTCATCAACAAGTCAAGGAGAGAGGTGTCAGAGAAAATCAACTCTGCAGACACTTCGACCTTGGACTTTCAGTCTCCAAAACTGTGAGAAAATAAACTTCTGTTGTTTAGGCTATCCAATCTGTGGTATTTTGTTATATAGCAGCCTGACCAGACCGATATTTATACTATATGCCTTGTCTACATTCCCAGTGCTCAATCACCATTTCTTTTAATCTGGTCTTATCTTCTTTAACATAATATGTGATCTAAGTAAAACATCTTAGATCTACAAGGTATTATATGGCCATTAGGCCCATAGTTTTGAGTTGGATCATTGTAGTGATGTTGTTTCATTTCCCTTTATACCCTTGGAATTTATGGCAAATAGTGTGAAAATGTATATATGTTTCTATGTGTGCATCCTATATGAACCAATGCACACTTCACACAGGAATCACCAAGATAATCACCTACTATTACTCTAAAACAGTGAATCTTGACTTTCAAAGGGTCATATCTCCCTTTGAAAATATGATAGATCATCTTGCCAAACTTGCACATGCATAAGTATACATCAACACACACATACAACCCCACACAAATTTAGGGAGCTCACAAATCCCCCCGTTCATCCATGAATGCCCATGTCCAGCTGCCCCTTTGTTCTCAAGTTAACAACTCTTATCCAAAAAAGGCAAATAGAATCGCATAATCCATAAAAGGGCACAGGCTGACCTACCTGCCAGGCCAAATCTGCAGAGTAGAGGGAGCATCCACAGTGTCCAGGCCCACATTGTTCCCAAATAATGCAGGGAGGCTGGAAAGAGAACAGAAAATATCATCAGTCAAGAGTTAGTTTGCTTCCTGTCTCTCCTCAACATCTCTGTTTCTAGTGATAAACAGATTCTGGGAATTTTGAGGAAAGGTATTTTATTTTATACATTTTGAATTACATTCTATTTTGTTATATTTATTTGGTTAGCATCACATAGATCCCTCTGTGATTATTCCATTACCCCAGTCAATTTTTTGTCCACAGTTAATTCTACTATATAATACAAAAAGTACACCAGCCAGCAAGAATACACTCCAGAAAAACAGTACTGTCCTCCAGTCTCTGCCTCAGTTCCTGAGCACTCCAGCTAAACAAGACATCTCGTAATTTCCCAAAAGCACCATGCAATTTCACATCTCCATGCTTTGTCCATGTGGTTCCTTCTGTCTAGAATGTCCTTTCTTCCCTATTCCTGACAAAGTGATCCATCTTTCCAGACTCAGTTCAAAGCTAGCCTTCTCCAAGCACCTTCCCTGAACTCCCAGATGGACTCAGCCCGCCAGTCGGCCTCTGTGCCCCACCCACCCTCCATGCCATCTGTACTGTGCACACAGCACTCAGAATGGTCTTTAGTAGTTTACCCGCTGGCTTCTCTACAGATAGGGAGCTTCTGAAGAGTGCAGCTTCTCTCTCTGAGAAGCCTGAGTGTTGAAGGCAGTGCCTGGTACCTGGTAGACATTCACTATTGTTTGTGGAATAATTAGAATAACAAGGCTGCTGGCTCCTCACGTCATCCCAGATGAGATGGTGAGATAGTCTAAGGATTAAAGCAAATGTAAAGGCAATACCTCGCTTTCAGAAAGAAATAAATGATGCTACATTTTCAGCTGACATATCATTATGGGGGGAAAAGGAGAGTTTTCAGCAAAATGAATCATTTTAGGGAAAGTTGAATGCCGCATTTCTGGACAAAAACCACAGGGATAACATTTTCTCACACACAAACCAGTTGAAACACCTAACGAACTGAAAGTGCCTAAGGCAAAATAAAGCTGAGTGAGAACTTGGATCCATAGAAATACCATTATGAAACAATAAAAGACTAGTTACATAACAGCAATAGTTAATGCCTGTTACTCAAGAGCTGTGGCTAATCTCTCCCAAAACAACCATTTTGATTTAAATGAGTATAAAACTTAGGAAGTTTTAAAATTTTTCAATGAAGAATAAATGTGTTCTTTGAAAATTAATTATAACAGCAAAAGAATTTTTTTTTTTTTGGCCTTGAATAGAATTTTATTTATTTATTTAGTTTTTGGCCTTGAAGCATGTGGGATCTTAGTCCTCTGACCAGAGATAGAATCCATGCCCTCTGCAATGGAAGCTCGGAGTCCTAACCACTGGACCACCAGGGAATTCCCAGTAATAGCACTTTTTAGCATCCAACTATTCACAATGTTGTCTTAATTTTCTCCAGTTCTTAGCCAAAAAACATGCCTTTACAAGTTTTAAAAGCATACTGGAAAGGGAGGGAGGCCCAGTCATGAAGACATTATTAAAGACATGATGCTGACAGTCTCAATGATTAAATAAATAAACAATTATAGGTGCTAAAGCTCATATTGTTATTCCAATACAGGGTTTTGCATTTTAAAATCTTATCAATATTAAATATTGAATATTTTGAACTTAAAATATTTTAATCAATTGTAATTATTGCTTCTTTACTTTACAGTGAGAATACTCACCTATTATTTGTGAATTTTTAAAGCCTTAACAAAAAAACAGCAGTACTAACAGTACTAAATTATACCCAGGGACAAAGCTGTAGAAGAACAAAGGGTTGAGAACCACTAATCTACTTGCAGCAACACAGCATGGATAGTAATAGCAAATATCACCTGGTAAGTGCTGTAATTACAATAGTGCAGAGAGAGCACAGAATGTCCAAAGAGAGGAAAGAGCTCATGACTGGGGAAAGTCAATAAGCTTTGTTGAATGACAATGCCCTAACACCTGTTTGTCCTCCAGTGCCTTTTCCACTTCCCCTCACACACCAGAGAACCACCACTCATCACTGCTTATTGGTAGTAAAAGTGAACAAATGTGAGGTACCTCCCAGGAACTTAGAAATAAGTTCAACTGAGAGTTCAACTAGCAAAATGTGTGCACAGAGGTGACCCTAGTTAACTGTGGGAGTAAATCAAGAATGTTTGAAGAACTTGAGTTTACTCCAAACTTCTTCCAAGGAAGCCTGGGTGTAAACTCAAGAGAGTTGGATCTGAAAAATTAACACTGTCATTTAGTTGCAGGAATTTATTCAACTAAATGTATCCTAAATGGAAGGAGACTATGGGAACAAAAGGAGAGGTCACAGAAAAAAAAGTTGGCAGTGTTCATCTGTGTTCATTGGGCTTCTCTGATGGCTCAATGGTAAAGAATCTGCCAGCCACACGGGAGATGCAGTTTCGATCCCTGGGTCAGGAAGATCCCCTGGAGGAGGAAATGGCAACCCACTCCACTATTCTTGCCTGGAGAATCCCATGGACAGAGGAGCCTGGCGGGCTACAGTCCATGGGGTCACAAAGAGTCGGACACAACTGAGTGACTAAGCATCCATGGAAGGAAATTATGAAGTTTTCCATTGCTGGAGTGACATACAGCTGACCTTGAGCAATGCCGAAGTTAGGAGCATAGGCTCTCTACACAGTCAGAAATCCACTCACATACCTTCTGTCCATACACACAGTTCCTCCCCATCTGAGGTTCTACAACCTTGGAGTCAACCAATCATGAACAGTGGAGTACGACAGTATCTACTATTGAAAACAAGACCACTTACAAGTGGACCCACACAGTTAAAATCCATGTTGTTCAAGGGTCAGCTGTACTCTATACCAGGACAATCATTAGACTTCACCACAGCCTTGATGCAAGATATCTCAAAACCCAAAATTTCCATGATCGCTCTGATTCTGTGAAGCTGTTTCTGATTATTAATAATTTAGCAGAAGCTCAGATCCTGAACAAAGGATGTAAGCCTTCTAGTAATTAGAAAAGACTACCCTCCTTTGTTTAACATACCAGCCTCATGAAGTCTTACACGAGGTAATCAGCCTCCCCAAATCTGAGCAATTCTGGGTGCAGCAAGACTGGGGGCTATAGAAAATTCACGAAGATTATCCTGTGCTCTTCAGGAGAACCATTCAACTATTACCTTCATTGCCTGACTCATCAGCGCTAACTTTTAAAATGCAGCAGCTTTGAATAACTGTCCCCACTAAGGGGGCACTTCCTAGAAATATACACCTTCTCATTAGTGGTGCCTGATTTGAATACAACAGGAGCTCTGGAATTCTCAAACAACACTATGAATATTCCATGCTCAACCAAAGGACTCAGAACATAAAGTGATGCCACTTGAGTAATTTTTAGTGTCTTATCTTTAAAGTAGTAGCTACTGTTAGGAGTACAATGACTGGAAGTGAAACCAACCAATTATTGCTGGCTACAGCAGCAGCTGGAGACAAGAACACAAAGGAAGAGACACGGCTCTTGCCAGCTGATGTTAAACTATCCCTTCCTCTCCACATTCTGTCTCCTATCACCCAAGCAGAAGCAATAGCACGGCTGTTTTACTCTCTAGAAATCTCCCATTACACACACACAAACACCTCCACCACCCCACACACAGGCTGTCCTTTGGAGCTTCAGTTCCCACTCAAGGCTGTGTCCTGGAGGCTGTTTTACCTGATTTCGCGTGCACACAAATATATTGCTATATGACCCTGCTTTCATTCATTCATTCATTCATACATTTACTCAGTTAATGTGTGTTGATACCCATTCTGTGCCACAAACTTTGCAGAGTATGGGATTGGGTTTTTAAAGGATGGACAAATAAGTAAATTCTAGGGATAGCAACATACTTTTAGGTTGAATTATACAAAACTGCTATTTTCATAAGTCTAAAACAGTCAAATATTGGCAATTTCAGCCTAGTAAACTAACTGTATCTTTTCTTTTTGGGTGAGGAAATGCTTATGTACCTTATCCAAGATGAGATTAAGAGCTATCAGCATGGTGACTAATATATTAATATTAGTTAATAATACTGTACTGTGTATTTGAAAGTTGCTATGGCCAGTAGACCTTAAAAGCTCTCATCACAAGAGAAAAGTTTTGTAACTATGTATGGACTTCCCTTGTGGCTCAGCTGGTAAAGAATCCGCCTGCAATGTGGAAAACCTGGGTTCGATCCCTAGGTTGGGAAGATCCCCTGGAGACGGGAACAGCTACCCACTCCAGTATTCTGGCCTGGAGAATTCCATGGACTCTGTAGTCCATGGTGTATCTAAGAGTTGGAGACGACTGAGCAACTTTCACTTTCATGGCAGTAGACCTTAAAAGCTCTCATCACAAGAGAAAAGTTTTGTCTATGTATAGTGATATGTGTGCATGCTAAGCCACCTCGGTCGTGGCCAACTCTTTGCAACTCTGTGGACTGGGGCCTGTCAGGCTCCTCTATCCATGGGGATTCTCCAGGCAAGAATATTGGGTTGCCACACTCTCCTCCAGGGGATCTTCCCAACCTAGGGATAGAACCCACATCTCTTATGTCTCCTGCACTGGCTGGCATGTTCTTTACCATTAGTGCCACCATATATGTTACCTTAACTAGACTTAATGTGGTGATCATGTCACACTACATACAGATATTCAATCAGTATGTTGTATACCTGAAGCTAGTAAGTTAATTATATCTCAATTATTTTTAAAAAGGGTTCTCAGGAAACTGCATTCAGTTTCAGAGTATAAACCCATTTGAGGTTCAGGCTGCTTTCACACAATGAATACTTTGAGACTGCCAGCAGCAAGACTGGTAAAAACACAAGTATGATGCAATAGTAAGAGTCTACAAAGTCCTAATTGCATTACATAAATTACATCTGTATTTCCTAAAATCCCTGCAGAGTTGGTATTATTACCCCTGCTTTACAGATACGGATGTTGTGGCTCACAGTATCACGTAATCAGTCCGAAACTCCCATAGTTTGTAAGTGACTTCACTTTCCTTTTCCATTCAGTCGCTCAGTTGTGTCCGACTCATTGCGACCCCATAGCCGGATTCAAACCTATGCTTGTCTTATTCTGAAGCCTAGATTCTTTCCATCAAAATCAATCAGTAGTTATTAGTGATTTACTCTCTCTCAGTTCTCCTGCCACAAAATGCCATTACACACAGGGATTTTCTTCTGAATCTCCTAGGTCTAATTTTCTACAGCCTCAAGTTCCCAGAAAGATAAACCTTTAACGTTCCTATATTTTCCCCAGCCCCTGATCGTTGTCCTCCACCATCTCCCACCCTAGAGCCAGCATTTTAAAAAGATTTACTGCCAGAAAATTAGATTCCTTGTACCATCAATAACCAGTCTAACTACAGAGTAAGTCATGCAGCGAGTTCTGACCAACAACTTTATTGAAGAAAGCAGAAATAAACCCTCATATAATAGAAGAAGGGACCAAATCGCAAGTTTTTGCATTATCAGGTTTTGTGGCCTGATACTCACCTTCCTGTGTGGGGTGCTATCCCACAGAGGTTCTGCTGTTTAAAAAGATCCACATCAAAGGTGCTCTGTCTTCCACAGCACAAGTGAGAGTAAGGAGCGTGGTTTGTAATTTATCAACACAGTTATGCAAGTGTTTCCTCTCTGGTCCAAGGGCTTTTCCTTTGCTTTTAAGCCCAGCCCAAGCCAGGGTGGCACTTAACCCACTTATGCTGGGAAGTGGAGTGCATTATTGTAACTTTAAAAAAATCTGCTTCTGTGCGACCACTCAACTTTACAGGAAAAAGTGCCATCTGAAAGTGCCATGAACAACTAAAAGGAATGACTAAACTTAAAATGTTCTATACAGGAAGTCCTTACAGATGCCACCTGCATTTGTAATGGGTGAAATGCGAAGAGTATGTTTAGCTTCAGAAATACATCATCATGCAATTATCTTTAAAAGAAGGAGATGGAGAGAAAATAATGGTCGCTAACTTGGAAAGAGATTTATAATTCCTAAGCATGTGTTGGGGTGGCCAAAAAGTTCATTTGGGTTTTTCATCCAGTATTGCAGAAAAACAAACGTTTTGACCAACCCAATATTAAGTATACTAAACTGGGGAGCTGGAAGCCAGCTAAATTACTAATTAAGAGGCTTAATATGATAATTAAATATATATGGAGATCTTACCACGTGTCAGTCACAGTACGACGAACTTGAAATTATCTCAAGCTTCACAACAATTCTATGACATCAGTAATATTTTTCCTCTCATCTTATAGATGAGGACACAGAGGCCAGAAAAAGACACTTGTCCAAAGCAAATAGTAGAGCCAGGAACTGAACCAAGACAGCCTGACTCTCAGTATCCGATAAATCAAAGGTTAAATCTGATGGTTTCTGGGATCACTTTAGGCATTACAATTTTATAACTTTTTGTAATTGACAAAATCATAAAGAAATCTCTTCTATATGGAAAAAAATTATTATGCAAAAGGAAAGAAACTCAACCTAAGCTTTAAAATAAGATACGCTCTCCAGCTGAATGTTTTTTTATTTAATAATTTTTAAACATATTATTTATTCATTTATGGCTGTGCTGGCACTTTGTTGCTGCACGGGCTTTCTGCAGTTGTGATGAGAAGGGGCTACTCCTTGTTGCAGGGCTACTCCTTCTCATTGCAGTGGCTTCTCTTATTGCAGAGCAAAGGCGCTTGGGCTTCAGTAGTTGAAGCAGGCAGGCTCAGGAGTTGCAGCTTATGGGCTAAATTGCTCTGAGGTATGTGGAATCTTTCTGGACCATGGATCGAACCCATGTCCTTGCATTGGTGGTGTTCCTATCCACTGTGCCACCAGGGATGTCCCCATATATGTCTTAATTTAAATTTATTTCCCATCTTCCTTAGGCAATGTTCTACTAAGTAGGAAAGTTTAGCAAAAGTAAGGAGGAGAAAGTTTTTTGTTTTTTTTTTTACCTAGTAAACTATGAGGTACTAAAAAATCCCATTTTAATGTACTCTCTAAGACAGGTAAATTTTTGCATAAAAATAGCAGTTCTTTAATTTATTCAACAAATACTTAGTAAACTTATTATACATATAACACCTGACTAATGATGCTATACAATAAAATTCTGACTCCATGGTTGATCGGATATATACATTTCTCTCTGCTCTATCAGATAACTCCATGAAAATTATGGTAAATGTAGAGGAAAGCTACAAAGTCACACAAAACATAACAAATGGGAGAAGAGACAACAAAACATGGCAATAAGAGAGGTCAAAAAGTTTTGGAGTATGAGAAGTGAGTCAAGTGGCAGCTGAATTAAGAAACATGAGAGAGTTGAAACCTAAAAACACCTAAAAGGGAGGCCACCAAGAAGCAAGATGTGTGGCGTGAATCTCATAATTTCAGAAGATGAGACACTACGGGGGCACAATCCATCCTCATTACCCATAGATTCATATTTGCAAATTCACCAACTCTCTAAAATTCACTGTGTCCCCAAAATCAGTACTTGAGCTATGTCATGGTCATTCACAGACGTGAGCAGTGGCAAGAAGCATACATTCCATGCGGAGGTTGAATAAGTAACACTGCTCTTGTACTATACAAACATTCTTTTCATGATCTGTTCAGTGCCACCGTTTTCACATTTTCGTGTGCTTTCTGATGGCGATTTTGCCATTTAAAATGGCCCTCAAGCATAGTGCTCAAGTGCTGTCTAGTGGTCCTAAGCAGAAGGTCATACGTGTGTTAGACAAGCTTTGTTCAGGTGTGAGTTACACTGCTGTTGGCTGTGACTTCGAGGTTGATGCACCAACAATATACACTGAACTAGGTGCCTTTAGACGGAAACACATATACAACCTGGTTATGTGCTGAATATCTGGCACGAATGTCGTGAGCAGAGGTTCACAGGAACTGAACCCTGCGTTTCCATGAGGGAGAGGTGTTCAGTGTTCACTAACTCTGTGTCCACGGTGCCTTTATAAAACATGATTACCACAAGTAACACATGCAACAGAGAAGATAAATGTCAACTGAAGGAAGAGGGCAACTTGGACTTTTAGGGACCACTGAAGCTATGGCAGCAGGAGTTTACTGATAGGGGCTAAAGTCAATCTGAGCATATGACAGAAAGCATGGGACAGAGCACAGTAGGAGACAGTGCTGGCTAGAATGGCTAATTAATACACTGGGAGAAAGTAACATTGAGTTTGGAGGAGGAGAGATGAAATCTACACATTCCAGCCTTTCAACTCAACTCCGCAAACAAAAGTCAGTGTCAGATCTTATGCTTGAGAGTGTGGAAACAAAGGTGAGGAAAGCAGAGGTCCCAGCTAGGAAAAATTCACAACTTAGGTGGGAAAACAGACTCATAAACAAAGGTGCTGTGTGCTGTGCTGTGCCAAGTCGCTCCAGTCGTGTCCGACTCCGTGTGACCCTGTGGACTGTAGCCCACCAGGCTCGTCTGTCCATGTGATTCTCCAGGCAAGAATAAACAAGGCACTGTAAAACAAAGTGGCAAGTGCTGTTAAAGGTGTGTATAAAGTGCTACAGGAAATGGGAAAGAGGAGCCATTAATTGTGCCCTAAGGGAAATGGATCCCAGAAAGTAAGAGAAAGGAACGTTTTAGCAGTACATTGAAAGTAAATGGAAAAATTATAAAAATAACATATTTCTGGTAGAGATGTTTAAGAGCCTGACATGGCAACTGGCTAAAGCCTAATCAATTCTGTTTTTCATTTCTTCAAAAAACAATTCATACCTTCATCAATCTTTTCTATTGGTTTTTTCCTTTAGGGGGGCTCTATTTCATTTCCTGATTGATCTTTACTATTTCTTCCTTCTACTGACTTCAGGCTTTGTTCTTCTAATTCCTATCGATAGTAGGTTAGGTTGTTTGAGACTTTTCATGTCTCCTGAGGTTGGTCTGCATTGCTCTAAACTTCTCTTCTGGATATGTTTTTGCTGTGTCCCATAGATTTTGGGCTTCTCTGGTGACTCAGGTGGTAAAGAATCTGCCTGCAATTCAAGAGACTTGGGTTCGGTCCCTGGGTTGGGAAGATCCCTTCAGAAGGGAATGGTTACCCATTCCAGTATTCTTGCCTGGAGAACTGTATGGACAGAGGAGCCTGGTGGGCTACAGTCCATGGGGTTGCAAAGAGTGGGAAGTGACTGAGCGACTAACACTTTCACTTTCATAGATTTTGGAAAGTTGTATTTTTGTCTCAAGGTAATTTCTGATTTCCTTTTTTATTTCTTTGTTGACTCTGGTTTTTTAAGCTACTGGTTTTTTAGTAGCTTATTGTTTAGTCTCTATGTGTTCGGGTTTTTTCCCCCATTTTTTAAAATGCAGTTGATTTCTAGTTTCATACTATTGTGGTCAAAAATGATGCTTGATGTAATTTCTATCCTCTTAAATTTGTTGAAACTTGTGGCCTAGCATATGATCTACCCTAGAGAATGTTCTATATACACTTGAAAAGAATGTGTATTCTGCTGGTTTTGGATGGAATGTCCTATACATATCTATTCAGCACAACTGATCTAATGTATCATTTAATACTACTGTTTCCTTATTTTCTGTCTAGATGATCTGTCCACCAGTGTAAATGGGGGTGTTAAAGTCACCTATTATCAATGTCAATTTCTCCCTTTATGTCTGTTAATATTTGCTTTATATATTTAGATGCTCCTATATAAGGTACACACACATTAACAAATGTTATATCCTCTTATTGTATTGATCCTTTTATTATTATATAATGGCCTTGTCTTTTGTTACAGTCTTTGTTTTAAAGCCTATTTTGTTTTATATGAGTATTGCTACCCCAGCTTTCTTGCTATTTTTATTTTCAGGAAGTATTCTTTTCCATCACCTCACTTTCATTCCATGTGTGTCTTTAGCTTTGGGGTCTTATTTTTTATCCAATTAGACACCCTGTCTTTTGATTGGAGCATTTGGTCTATTGACATTTAAATACACTTACTGCGACTTTGTTACTTGTTTTCTGGTTGTTTTTGCAGTTATTCTGTTTTCTTCTTCCTTTAGATTCTTTTCTCATGGTTTGATTGCTTCAGTGGTATGCTTACGTCCTTTTCTCTCTCTTTTTTGCATATCTATTGTAGGTTTTTGATTTGTAGTTTCCATGGGGTTCACATATGTTGGCCTGTATCTATTGTTTTAAACTGGTAGTCATTTAGTTCATACACATTCTAAAAGATTTACATTTTTTTACTCCTCTCCCCTGCATTTTTGTATTTCTGATGTCATATTTTACATCTTCATGTTTATCCCTTAACTGTTTATTATAGTTATGGTTGATTTTAGAATTTAATTCTTTAATTAAATCTTTAATCTTTACACAAGCTTACTTAAGTGGTTGATTCACAATCTTTACTATATATTTGCCTTTATTAATTGGATTTTTCCTTGCCTATAAGTTCTTCTTGCAGCCTTTTCTTTCCACCTATAGAAAATCCTTTAACATTTCTTTTAGGGTTGGTGTGGCATTGATGAATTCTTTTCACTTTTACTTGTCTGAGAAGTTATTTCTCCTCCAACTCTGAATTATAATCTTGCCAGGCAGATTATCCTAAATTGTAGGTTTTTCCCCTTTTAATACTTTAAATAAACCATGCCACTTCATTCTGGCTTACAAAGTTTCTGCAGAAGAATCAGCTGATGACCATGGGAATTCCCTTTTACATGAGTCTGTTCTTGCTGCCTTTAAAATTCTAAATTTTGCTATTTTATCTTGGTATGGGTCTCTTTGAGTTCATAAATTTTAGGGAACTCACTGTGACTCTCATACCTAGATATCTGTTTCCTTCTCCAGATTCAGACATTTTTAAGCCACAATTGAGTCAAATTACATTTTCAACACATTTTTCTCTCTCTTCTTCTAGGATGCCCATAATGTGAATATTAGTATACTTGCTATTTTCCAACAGGTCCCCTAATTGTTCCCTTTTTTTTCTTTTTCCTGTTCTGCTTGGTGATTTCCCTTATGCTGTCTTCCAGATCACTTGTGTTCTTCTGTTTTCTTGTATGTGTGTGTGTGTTGTTCAGTCGTGCCCGAGTCTATGCAACCCCATGGACTGTAGCCCCCCAGGCTCCTCTGTCTGTGGAATTCTCTAGGCAAGAATACTGGAGTCGGTAGCTATTTCCTTCCCCAGGGATCGAACCTGAGTCTCCTGCACTGTGGGTGGACTCTTCACCACCTGAACCACCCGTTTTTTTCCTGTTCTGATTGCATGATTTCCCTTATTCTGTCTTCTGGATCACTTGTGTTCTTCTGTATCCTTGGTCTGCTGTTTACTCCTTCAAGTGTGTTTTTCATTTGCTACTGTATTCTTCAGTTCTGACTGGCTCTTTTATTCATTTTCTAGTTCCTTATTAAAATTGTGTCCATCTATTCTTTTCCTTAGTTCAGTCAGCATTCTTATTACTAATGTTCTGGATTCTTTGGTGCTTGGGTGCTTGGCATGGACTGAGGCATGCACTGGGGTGGTTGAGGGAAACCAGACTAAGTTCCAGGCAGCCTCAATCTGCATCCTCTGCCTTGTTTCAGGAGTAAGCAAGCATGTGCATGTTCTCCATGAATGAAGCCTAGGTTCCTAACAGTTGTTAGTTTCACTGATTTTCACACCAACTAAAGGGACTTGTCTTTTCAGTATCAGACCCCAGGATTGAGACACCCAATGTATGGTTCAAACTGTTTCCTCATCAGGGAGGCTCTCCAAGCCCACAGAATCCTGCTCCTCTTTTGTGCTTTCTCCCAGGGGCAAAGGTCCTGACCTGACCACTTCTCTTCCCTTCCTATGCAACTCAGTTTGGATCTAACAGCCTTGGTTATATGTCTGCCAGTCTCCAGTTTTTCTGTGAGAATTGCTTCACCTGTAGATGTATTTTTATGTGTTCATCAGGGGAGGTGAGCTCCACATTCTCCTACTTGGCTTTCTTGCTCTCCATCTGCTAGTACTTTTATTTTTTAATTGGAAGAAAATTGCTCTACAATGTTGTGCTGGTTTCTGCCAAACAATGATGTGAAAAGGTCATTCTGAAGGAAATCAGCCCTGGGATTTCTTTGGAAGGAATGATGCTAAAGCTGAAACTCCAGTACTTTGGCCACCTCATATGAAGAGTTGACTCATTGGAAAAGACTCTGATGCTGGGAGGGATTGGGGGCAAGAGGAGAAGGGGACGACAGAGGATGAGATGGCTGATGGCATCACTGACTCGATGGACATGAGTTTGAGTGAACTCCAGGAGTTTGTGATGGACAGGGAGGCCTGGCGTGCTGCGATTCACGGGGTCACAAAGAGTCGGACACAACTGAGCGACTGAACTGAACTGATACACACACACACACACACACACACACACAAATACATGGGCTTCCCTGGTGGCTCAGTCGATAAAGAATCTGCCTGCAATGCAGGAGACCACCTGCAACACAGGAAACTCGGGTTCGATCCCTAGGTTGGAAAGATCCCCTGGAGAAGGAAATGGCAACCCACTCCAGTATTCTTGACTGAAAAATCCCATTGACAGAGGAGCCTACAGTCCATGGGGTCACAAGAGTCAGGCACAACTTAGTGACTAAACCACATACACAAACCATACACACACATATATATTTCCCTCCCTTCCCGCATCTCACTCCTCTAGGTCATCACAGAGGGCCAGGCTGGGCTTTCTGTGCTATCCAGTAACTTCTCACTATTTGATAGTGTATATATGTCAACACTACTTTCTCAATTCTTCCCACCCTTACTTTCCCCATGGCCACAGTCCATTCTCTAGCTCTGTGCTCCATTCCTTCCCTGCAAATAAGTTCTTCCGTGCCTTTTTTCTAGATTCCATGAACTAATAAATGACATTTGTTTTTCTGACTTCACTCTAATTTCACCCACTTCACTACAACTGACTCAAATTCATTCCTTTTTAGGGCTGAGTATGCTGGTACTTTTTGGATTTTTATCCCAAAGCATCAATTAGATCACAACTGTTATCTGGATGACATCAATTATAAAATACATCTTGATTTCAAAGATATTAAAATGTTGGGAAATGTCCACCCTAGAGAGATAAGGGTAGTTTGAGGTCCTGAGGACAGATTTCATAAATAAGAAGTCCATGTCCCAGCCAAGAAAACACCAATTTTTTAGGCCTGACCATAAGCAATTACAAAGACTTTCCTTGGTGGACTTCACATCAAAGGTTTCCTCCCCATATCAGATTTGATACAAAATCAAAACACAATGCATTACCATCTCTGAAAGTTGTTGCAGACAAGGATTCAGGTCCCCCTGGATGGTGGTGCTGTTATACACATCTGCATTTCTGGCCCAGGCACCTCTATTTGGAAGTCTTCTTATGGGAAAAAACTAGAAGACAATTTCCTAGACCCTGACTCTGTACTTTCCCACTCCTAGCCTTTCCTTCTTCCTTTTCCCAGCCTCTGGGTCCATAAGTCTGCAGTTGCCTTTTGTTCAGGGCTCCCTAAACAGTGAGACAACCCCCAACATCTGTGCTGATCCATCCGACCCTCAACAAGGAGGCCATTCCACAGGAAGAAGTGGAACAGAGGGAGTCTTTTAGTTCAGACCCCTGTCTATACAAATGCCATAAGTGGTTAAAGACTTGACTCACTTTCATTTTGACCTGTTTAATGCAGTACTCCAACACTGGGCAGTTAGCTCTCTCCAGCTCAGCTGAACTGTTCTCACTATTCAAGTCAAGCAGAATGCAGAAAAGCAATTTGAACTCAAAGCCTGAGAACAGTCAGAGGTCCTTAAGAAGTCTGTCAGTCAGGATTTCCATTTGTCATTTTTGGGTGTACTCAAGCACATGTTGAGCAACTGTTACTTGTTAAATACTGAGATGACTGAGTTGAGATGGCTAGACATGACATGACGTGAGTCAAATGAGAAACAATTCCCAACACTGTATATATATATTTGGATAACAAAATATTTGAGTCTATGAGTTATGGGATGGGAGGAAGCACTATTAAGTACAGTAACCAAGGAAGATTTTGCAAAAGAAGTGTGACTTGAGTAGAGCACTGAACTAGTAAAGTCTGGATAATTAGTGGGAAAAACATATGGATGTTAATATATAAAACTCCTATTCTCAAAGAATATAGTTCTTTTTTCATGTTTTTTTTTCAAAAAACATTTTTTGTTGTTGTTGTTAAATTACATGTGTATGCCTCTGTAACACAACAAAATAGTTTCCTCTGCAGAGCAACATGAAATAGGACGTATGATTTTTCAGAATTTGAACCTTGTTTTAACCTCATTTTCCTTTAGTTTCTATTCCCCAAATTCAAACCAATGAATCGCAGAAAAATCAACTTTGAACATTTTCCTCCATAGTTGTTTAGCTAATCCACTATGTGCCTATTAACATGCAATTTGACCAGAGCTGCCAGCCAGTGGAGTAGAAAAAGACATCCTCCAAAAATGTATAGCCATTGTAGCCTAAATCACTGCATGCATAAATGCTATATTTAATAATAATAAATGCTATATATAAATAAATGCTGTATTTATGTTAGTCACTCAGTCATGTCTGACTCTTTGAGACCCCACTGACTGTAGCCCACCAGGCTTCTCTGTCTATGGAATTCTCCAGGCAAGAATACTGGAGTGGATTGCCATTCCCTTCTCCAGAAGGGAATATATATTTATATATTATATATAATTAAAATATATTATATATAAAATATATATTTAAAAACATGTATATTATATAATGAATATATAAATAAAAATAAATGCTATATTTATATATAATAAGCATACACTAAATGCTTATTAAGAATAATTAAATTTTTGAGACAAAACTTGGCTTTGGAAGTCTGGCTTCCTCCCAGCTACTCAATTAAATTATTTATTAAACCTCACTTTCAACTCTTACCAACTTCAGAATAGGATGACATTATTTTCAAACCATAAATATTTCTTTAGCACTTTCTCAGTGCCAGGCTAAAGTCTCTGCCTTCCTAGAGCTTACAGTCTGAATTTAGTCTAGACTTTAGAATTGCACTGTTGCTAAGAGAGTTTTAGCCACTAACCACATGTGGCTACTGAGCACTTGAAACACAGTTAGTACAACTGAGAAATTGAATTTTTAAAATTTTATTTTACTCAATCTAAAGCTTGAGACTTGATTTAGCTATTGGGAAACTTAAGTATATCCGAAACAACTTGAGTATGTGAATCTATATTGGGTATGTAAATCATAATTTACTATATTCAGTCAGATCAGATCAGATCAGTCGCTCAGTCGTGTCCGACTCTTTGCGACCCCATGAATCGCAGCACGCCAGGCCTCCCTGTCCATCATCGACTCCCGGAGTTCACTCAGACTCACGTCCATCAAGTCAGCCATGCCATCCAGCCATCTCATCCTCTGTCATCCCCTTCTCCTCTTGCCCCCAATCCCTCCCAGCATCAGAGTCTTTTCCAATGAGTCAACTCTTCGCATGAGGTGGCCAAAGTACTGGAGTTTCAGCTTTAGCATCATTCCTTCCAAAGAAATCCCAGGGCTGATCTCCTTCAGAATGGACTGGTTGGATCTCCTTGCAGTCCAAGGGACTCTCAAGAGTTGTCTCCAACACCACAGTTCAAAAGCGTCAATTCTTCGGCGCTCAGCCTTCTTCACAGTCCAACTCTCACATCCATACATGACCACAGGAAAAATCATAGTTTATAAAATCTAAACACTAAGTATTTCCAATGAAAACAGCTTCCAAATTGAGATATGAAGCAATTATAAAAATACATATTGGATTTCAAACATTCAGTACAAAAATTTTAAATACCTTAATTTTTATACTGATTATATACTGAAATCATATTTGGGATATATTGATCACATATGTCTCTCCCGTACCAGCGAGGCAGCAGTAAAGAATACCCTGCAAATGCAGGAGACTCAAGAGACGTGGTTTTGATCCCTTGGTTAGGAAGACCCCCTGAAGTAGAAAACAGCACCCCACTCCAGTATTCTTGCCTGGAAAATTCCATGGACAGAAGAACCTGGTGGGCTACAGTCCACGGGATCGCAGTTAGACACGACTGAGCAACTGAGCATACACACAGCAGCTGGAGATGGGCTAGACTGGAGTTTCAGCAAACAGACTTTTGGGCCAGAATATCTGGGTTCAAAGCCCCACTCTGCCACTTGCTAGCCTCCTTACAGTTAGATGTGACTAAGTTCTCAACGGCGGAATAGGAAAGGAGACCTATATGCCATTTCTTTGCCTAATTCATAAACATCTTCCTCTTGTCCACCTCTGCCCTCCCCTGGCCCCACTCCTTCCCTTTTCCTGGCTTGATGAAGAGAAGCATAAAGTCCTTGGAAACCATGTACCAAAGATAGTAGAGGCACACGACAGAAGCAGCCTGGAGTCCTAAATACCTACCTTGCAGGAGCACCCTCCCTGGACAGTTAGGCGAGCAAAAACCTATCTCCATCTTGTTAAGTCACTGAAGTTCTGGGGGTTTCTAAAAAGCAGCTAGTGTCATCCTAGTAGATAAAATCAGTGACTCAAAAGGCTAACAATATACCAGTTCACAACTCTTGGTGCCATCATGAAGCAGTAAGATAACACCCCAACCCTTGATTCCATCTCTTCTCCACCCCCTTGTATGACTCCCAGGTGTATTGCTGCCAAGACTGTGATTGGGTAGACATGTAAACAGATGAAGAAACAATAAAACAAATGACCAACAGGCACATGAAAAGGTGCTCAACATCACTAACCATCAGGTAAACGTAAATTAAAACCACAGTAAATGGCCAAAATTTTTAATCTGGCAATAACAAATAATGGTGAGGATGTGAAGCAAATTGAACAATCTTCCTACAATGCTGGTAGCTATAATAATAATAATTCAACTACTTTGGAAAACTCTTGCTGTTACTAAGAAAGCTAAACGCATACCTACCCTGTGATCCAGCAATTTCACTCCTACGTACACACCTGTGAGAACTGAGAGCTGTGTTCACCAAAGACTTACAGAATATACTTAGGAGCTTTATTTACAATAGTAAAAAACGGGGAACAACTCAAATGCCCATCAACAAGAAATTAGAAAAACAATTTATAGTATATTCATATGACAGAACACCACACAATAAGAGAGAACTGATACACAACATGGAGAAATCTCACGAATACTATGTTGAAAAAACCAACAAAAAAGAGAGCTTATGATTCCATTTATATAGAGTTCAGGAACAAACATAAATTTATGGTTATAAATATCATAATAGTGGTTACCTCTGGGTAAAGGGGTCGAATGTAAAGGGGCAAGAGGGTAATAGAAATGTTACCCATTTTGATTCACGCAATGGTTTTAAGTATATGTAAATAAAAATTTAAGCCATATACTAAAGGTTTGTGCATTTTAAAATATGTAAATCGTATTTCTAATAAAATGATTAAAAAGTTAACTTGTCCCAAAGCACACAAATATAAGATGTTGAGCTCAGGTTCAAACTTAGGTTAATCTTAGTCTTCTGACTTGAGTAGGGTTCACTTTCCTATCCAATACATAAAGAAATGAGAAAACTACAAGAAGACTGTTGTTACTTAGCTTAAATATGTCAGTAACATCACTCTCGCTACATAATTTATCCATGGTATCTGTATTATGATCAACTGTACTGATTTTTCAAGGCAGGCTTCAACAGTACGTGAACCGTGAACTTCCAGATGTTCAAGCTGGATTTAGAAAAGGCAGAGGAACCAGAGATCAAATTCTCAACATCCATTGGATTATCAAAAAACCAAGAGAGTTTCAGAAAAACAACTACTTCTGCTTTATTGACTATGCCAAAGCCTTTGACTGTGTGGATCAAAACAAACTGTGGAAAATTCTGAAAGAGATGGGAATACCAGACCATCTGACTTACCTCCTGAGAAATCTGTATGCAGGTCAAGAAGCAACATTTAGAACTGGACATGGAACAACAGACTTGTTCCAAATCAGGAAGGGAGTATGTTAAGGATGTAGTTTGTCACCCTGCTTATTTAACTTACATGCAGAGTACATCATGTGAAATGCTGGGCTGGATGAAGCACATGGTGAAATCAACATTGCCAGGAGAAATATCAGTAACTTCAGATATGCAGATGACACCACCCTTATGTCAGAAAGCGAAGAACTAAAGACCTTTTGATGAAAGTGAAAGAGGAGAATGGAAAAGTTGGCTTAAAACTCAACATTCAGAAAACTAAGATCACGGCATCTGGTCCCATCACTTCATGGCAAATAGATGGAGAAACAATGGAAACAGTGAGAGACTTTATTTTCTTGGGCTCCAAAATCACTGCAGATGGCAAATGCAGCCATGAAATTAAAAGACAGTTGCTCCTTGGAAGAAAAGCTATGATCAACCTAAACAGCATATTAAAAAGCAGAGATATTACTTTGCCAACAAAAGTCTGCCTAGTCAAAGCTATGGTTTTTCCAGTTGTCATGTATGGATGTGAGAGTTGGACCACAAAGAAAGCTGAGTGCTGAAGAATTGATGCTTTTGAACTGTGGTGTTGGAGAAGACTCTTGAGAGTCCCTTGGACTGCAAGGAGATCCAACCAGTCCATCCTAAAGGAAATCAGTCCTGATTCATTGGAAGGACTGATACTGTAACTGAAACTCCAATACTCTGGCCACCTGACTCAAAGGACTGACTCATCTGAAAAGACTCTGATGCTGGCAAAGATAGAAGGCAGGAGGAGAAGGGGATGACAGAGGTTGAGATGGTTGGATGAAATCACTGACTCAACGGACATGAGTTTGAGTAAGCTCTGGGCGGTGGTGATGGACATGGAAGCCTGGCATGCTATAGTCCATGAGGTTGCAAAGAGTCAGACACAACTGAGTGACTGAACTGAACTGTACTGATTTTGGCACCAAAACATTCTATACTTCAAATGATGGTTTTAATTTGTGGCACTACAGCAGTAACAATTCTGTCTATAGAACTGAAATAAATTATTGAAATCAAACTTTCAATCATCCCATACAACTGGTAACATAGTAAGATAATCCACTTGAAGAACAAACATGGTAAGATAAAACTGTCAGAACCTGCCATTTAACTAACACAAATACATTAGCTGATTAGCATCTGTAGATTATAATGAAAAATCTCAAGTGGCAGAATATCCTAAAACTGATGAAACAATTAATAGATGAAGATATAGTGAGATGATAAATGGTCAATTAACAAGTGTCACTCATATCCCTGTGATATTTATAAGCAACTAAAACACTGTAGTTGCAAATGTGATCCCTGCTTCTCAGGAAAAAACTTCTTGATCATTGATATATCAGCTAATTCAATACAGTATGTCCCCTAATACAAACCTTCACATTGTTAACTCTGAAGGATGCAAACATGCGTTCCATCAACATTAGGCATGAGTGAAACTGCAGCTTGCCCTCTGTTTCCTATTGCTGACGATCCTTCAGGTCTCTCATTTCCCATCTCCCTTCCCTCTTCCAGTCAGTAACTCTTCTTGCCTGTTCACTCAGTGCCAGCTCCTGTATGCTAGCTTCTGCACTGTACTACTATACTCTTCAAGGTACTGCACTGTAAGACTAAAAATGTTTTTTGTTTTTTAATGTATTATTTGTGTGATAAGTATTATAAACCAATACAGTACAGTCCTCTGTAGCCGATTGTTCTGCTTGGGTACCTAGGCTAACTCTGTTGGATTTATAAGCAAATCAGACTTAAAAATGTGCTCTTGGAATAGAATTTCTTTGTATGTAGGGGATTTTTTGTATTAGAGTAAAATGAACATTAAAATATAAGGGCACCAGCATATGGCTATGATACTCTGCATTCTTTCACGGAGCTGCCTCTTTTAAAAGTATTTTACTGTAACTGCATGCACTGACTGTAGCATCTTCACTGGATGCACACTGGATGAAGAAACCTCCAGCTATTGTCTTTTATGTAAAAGCAAACTGAAGGATAAACCAGATCACTGATAGTGCTAGGTACCACCCTAGTCATCAAATAAGACCAATGTTAAGGCTACTCCAACTAGTTCTTTAATATGAAGCAGCATACCCACCTTGTTATACAGGCATGTCTCTTCCTATACATAAAAGTTTTTGAGTATTTTAAACTGTTTTTGTATCTGTTGAGAATATATCCCTCACATGGTGAACCTCTGCCAAAACTAAGAAGAAAATCAGGTTAAATAGAGATAGCCAAGACTTTGGGATAATAAATTCATATACACAGGAAAGAAAAAAATTGGGCTTTGTTCTTGAATGCTGAAAAAGAATTCTACAAAAACACGATTCCAAATCCAGAAAACACTGATAAAAGGGAAAAAACGAAAAACAAAACCTTTTTTAAGAATTCCTTTTAAGAATTCCAAGGAATTCTTACATGCAAAATCCCCCACAGAGAAGTAGATTTCAATGCCCTACTATGACAATTTGGCAATTCCTAAATTATAGCCAAACAATTAATGAAGCACTTAAAGGATTAACCTAAATTGCCAAACCCCAAACTCTAGGACAAATCATTTGCTCACTTCAATTTCAAGCATCCGTAGTGTTCCAGCACACATTCACCTTATTGCCCGCCCCCATCCCCCGAAGTCCTCTCCTTACAAGAAATTCCTCAGGGAACCACCAACTGTCTCTAAAGCAGGAGTCATTTAATCTTTGGTTCCCTGGCCTTTTTGCTGTGTCTATGGATGGATTTTACACAGGTAGAGAAATCTAAGCACACGCCTAAGCACAGCACAGATAAATCCCCTGAAACTTCAAGTAAAAACTTGAGTCAGAAACCAACGTGATTTAAAGTGATTAGGAACCGCGATTCTAAAGGGAGAACCCTAAGAGTACAGCAGCGCCAGCCCACCACGCAGGCACGCCCCACACTCACTTGGATGCGATCAGCGCAAGTTCTCAGCAGCAAGGACGCTGTCCTATCTGCTTATCCCAGTCCCTGGGATCCCAGGAAGCCAACCTCCGGCTCCGCCCCAGGGGACGGTTCCCGCCGCCCCCACACCCTCAGTAGCTGTCATTCCCGGCAGCGGGCAGAGCAAAGCACTGCCCTGGTTCGGGAAAGGAAGGACCACCAGCTCAGAGCTGCCTCGGGGACCAAGCCGGGATGCAGGCAAAGCTGCTTCCCAGCACCAGCAGTTTCAAGGTGACCACAGCCACACACAGCTGTCTGATTGTTCACATTTGTCTGACCCCGAGGCTGAGCTCTCTGCTGGTCGGATAGTAAAAGAGCACTTTTCCTCACCACCAGCATCGTGGGACATAATACAAGTCTATTGTGGGCTTTTCCTAAGGAGGTACTAGGTTCCCGGTTCTGCATGAGGCATGGCAGGGAAATCTAAAGCTGACACTGAACGTTAAGTGCTGACCACAGCATCACGCACACTGGTGTGTGACTGAAATTTTTAACATAGCCATTTTAAACATAGTTTAAAATCAATAGAGTACACAAAACAAAATGAAATGCTCTCTTCTCCCCAGTTAGGGGACTAGTAAAGAGATTATACAGCACAAAATGTAAAGCCAGGGGTGTAAAGTGTAAAGAAGGGGTGAACTTCTGTCCAGTGCTGCTGCCCTGTATTATCAATGATGAAAAATTAAATCAGAAAACAATCACTACTCTACCCAAGACCCTAACGGACAGATGGGCTGGACGGGTCATGTACCCAGTATGAAATCAGGACCACTCTTCATCTTTACTCTCTAACATCACCACTATTCCCAAACCTTTATTTGTACAGCTGATGCCTGACATTCTACATTTTGAGCTTCTTTAGTTTGGGCCACAACCTTTGACTCTGCAAAGCTTTAAAATGCAAAGAATTCAAGGGAAGAAAATCTAAGCTTTATTATTCACATCTTAACCTATGCCTTTTCAGGTGGCACTAGTGGTTAACAATCCACCTCTCAATGCAGGAGACTGGAGAAACACAGATTCAATTCCAGTCAGGAAGATCCCCAGAATAGGAAATGGCAACCCACTCCAGTATTCTTGCCTGGAAAATTACCTGGACAGAGGAGCCTGACAGGATACACAGTCCATGGAGACGCAGAGAGTTGGACACAACTGAGAAAAGTGACTAGGCACTCACTTGAGAGAAGGCCTCAATGAACAGATAGAGGAGAGGTCACTAGACTCTAGTGGTTGGCAGGAAAGGCACAAAAACGAACAGATTACTGAATCTGACTAAAGCCAGCATTCTGTATCGGAGAAGGCAATGGCTACCCACTCCAGTACTCTTGCCTGGAAAATCCTATGGGCGAAGGAGCCTGGTAGGCTGCAGTCCCATGGGATCATGAAGAGTTGGACACAACTCAGAGACTTCACTTTCACTTTTCACTTTGATGCATTGGAGAAGGAAATGGCAACCCACTCCAGTGTTCTTGCCTGGAGAATCCCAGGGAGAGGGGAGCCTGGTAGGCTGCCGTCTATGGGGTCACACAGAGTTGGACACGACTGAAGCAACTTAGCAGCAGCAGCATTCTATATACCATAAAAAATTAAAGTTGATAAAGGCTAAAGATTTCTGATGTCAAGCAGCAGGAAAACACATGCTTAATGTAAAAAAAGAAAAATGATTTCTCAGGTTAAATTCCAGGGATTAAACAAGCTTTAGTGAAGTAGAAAATTCACTACTAAGAAACATTTGGAAGAACAAAAGAAAATAAGACAGCTATTGGAAATAAAATATAATTGCTAAAAAATAAAAAGATTTAAAGACAGTATTCTACCAAAACATAAGCAAAAAGATGAAAAAACATGAAATACAGAAGACTTAGAGATTAATTTTGTAGTTCTAGCATCTGATTAATATCAACAGGAGTTCCATAAAGAACAAAGAAAATCTAGGAAAAATTATCAAAGAAATACAATACACTCCCAGAGTCAGAAAAGTATGATCTGCAAAGCACACCAAATACTCTAGAATTTAAAGGTCCACTCATTATAAAATTTAAGAACATTAACATCTTTAGGGATCTAGCTTCCAGACACTAACTTTGAACACAGAAAATAATATGATGAAAAGCACATATTTCTTCTCCCAAAAAGAGAAAAGACAATCGAACTATGGATTATCAGTGTATAGTTATTTATATATCTGGGTATGTAGTAATACTATTAGATACTATTAGTATCTAATTAGATTTTATTAGATAGTATTAGATATTAGTACTAGATAGTATTAGATATTCGGAGAAGGCAATGGCACCCCACTCCAGTACTCTTGCCTGGAAAATCCCATGGACGGAGGAGCCTGGTAGGCTGAAGTCCATGGGGTCGCTAAGAGTCAGACACGACTGAGCGACTTCACTTTCACCTTTCACTTCATGCATTGGAGAAGGAAATGGCAACCCACTCCAGTGTTCTTGCCTGGAGAATCCTAGGGACGGAGGAGCCTGGTGGGCTGCTGTCTATGGGGTCACACAGAGTCGGACACAACTGAAGCGACTTAGCAGCAGCAGCAGCAGTATTAGTTATTAATACTATTAGATACCATTAGACAAATACACAAAGTACAGACAAGTCAAAATGAGTTTAGTTAAAAAGAATAAGCAACAGAAATTCCCTAGGAATCCAGTGGTTAGGATTCCGTGCTTTCACTGCCAAGGACCTGGGTTTGATCCTTCACTGGGGGAACTAAGATCCTGCAAACAAAAAAGTAAATAGGATGTATTTAACAATATTATTATCTCACTTCTGGGAAAGGCTAAATGAAAGTGTTTGCATCGTTAGTTGTTTTGTCTGTATGTCTTGTTTCTTCCAGTTTTGTTTACAAAGTGAATTTATAGGTCATTTCTTTTTTTATTTCCTCAAAGAGCTTCTTGGTCATAGCCTGATTGCCTTACAACTTTTTTGAGTCATGCTTGATTTATCAAATTTACCATCAGAGCATTACTGAAACAAATGTAAAGAGAAAGTCACACATAATCCTACCATCATAACAAACCAACTATAAATATCCAAGTGTTCATTTACTTATTTCTGAGTATAGATTTGAAAATTTTCTTTAAAAAATATCAAAGTGACAGATACACATATGACTAGAAAATAAAATTCTGTAGAAGGATTATATAATAGAGCAATATTGCTGCCTCTCCCTTTCTAAATTGCTATTCCACATCCCACAGTCTACTGACTGTGGTAAAGACCACTCACCTCATTCTCCCTTCCTTGGTAACTTTTTTCCAGTTCTATTGAGATGCAGTTAATATATACCACTGTGTAAGCAGAGGGCATATAGCATATGGTTTTGCTTATACTGTATTGTAAAATGAATACTGTAGTAAGTTTAGTTAGCATCCATCATCTTATAGTAGATAAAAAGAGAAAAGAAAAAAATTGGTAACTTTACTGTGCAGGTAGTTCACAGATTTGTGCTGTGTAAGCAGAAAGGGGAGAACAGCTTTTAGGGGTCTCAAAGTTTCTGTCTGAGGGGGGACGGTATGTTGACGATAGTTTGCCAGTTATGACCAGGTCTGCCTTGCAGCTGCGGTTTCCTAGAAAAGACTGCAGGGATTTCTGGTTTTCACTTGAAGCCTGGAGGCTTTGTTTTAGGAGTCTCACAGGTGACACTGAGAAGCAGGTAGATGTGAGAATCTCAAATGCTTCTAAGCATAACATTTTTTTTTCCTTACTAAACGGACATATTCCAGGGTGTTTCATTACTGTGGAGGGAAATCTTCCCCAGGTCTGCAGAGAGCCATGTTCCCTGATTAGTATAACTTGTTGTAATACCACTGGGTCCGTAACTGGTGCAGAAACACTGATTTGTAGGGAGAGGAGAACTGCAGCCAACTAGTGTAATGTGCTGCTTCTAAACGTGCATCCAGAAATGTCCATGTAAAAGTGATAGTCCCTCTGTATTGTTCATCTCAAGGCCATTACCACACGGACTGGAAGAAAATTAAAAGGGGGTCTAGTCCCTGGCTGTCAGAGAAGGCAACGGCACCCCACTCCAGTACTCCTGCCTGGAAAATCCCATGGATGGAGGAGCCTGGTAGGCTGCAGTCCATAGGGTCGCTAAGAGTCAGACACAACTGAGCGACTTCGCTTTCGCTTTCACACTTTGTGAGATGATAAAGGCACCCTACTTCTGTTTTTACATCGCAACATCTGTAAACTATACATTTCCATTTCCAAAGTTAACATCTGCATTCTGTAACAAAGCCCTCTTGTTTTTTCTACAAGTTGGTTCTAAAACTGAAAATCAATAGGGTGTACATTATATAATTTGTTCTCTGCATGGACCAGTTAACATAGTCTAATTATCTTTCCTTTACTGTTTTTCCAATTTTGTCACCTCTGTGTTTCTAGGGACAATTACTATAAATATTCCACAGACCAATTTGCTTTAACTTTGGATAAACTCTTAGAGCAATTTGCTTACCTTAGTGATATTTTTCCTTGTCTGTCTACCCTTTTTATATAAGCAACTAATTTTATTGTGATCAAATCTATTCATTGTTTCCCTCATGATTTCTGTCCTTTGAGCTTAATGTCAACTCTCATTCCCAAGTCAAAGGTTTAATCTTTAACTGTATTTTTTTGTAGTTGTAATTTTTACATGTCACACAGGGCTGATTTTTCATATGGCATGGGGGTAGGCATCTAGTTATCCCAGCAGAATCTGTTGAATGTTCCATTCCTCTTTTAATTTGTGATGCCTCATTTATTAACCAAATTCCTATAACAAGACATACATGTTCAGGAAATGCTGCTTTGGATATTTTAAGTGAATAATAACAAACACTTGAAACTGATTAGTTTTGTCCCCCTGTATTTATGTCTAACTTGTTTTATGTTAATATTTTGGTTCATTTATTTAATGATTTATTAAGAATTTCTTAACAATCTAGACACGTAAGTTTTTTTTCCCCTTCTTCCCTCTTTTTTATAAAAATTATTATTCTTTATTTTAATTGGAGGCTAATTACTTTACAATATCGTGGTGGTTTTTGCCATACATTCACATGAAGCAGCCATGGGTGTACATGTGTTCCCCATCCTGACCCTCCCTCCCCATCCCATCCCTCAGGGTCATCCCAGTGCACCAGCCCTGAGAACCCTGTCTCATGCATCGAACGTGGACTGGCAATCTATTTCACATATGATAATATACATGTTTCAATGCTATTCTCTCAAATCATCCCACCCTTGCCTTCTCCCACAGAGTCCAAAAGTCTGTTCTTTATATCTGTGTCTCTTTTGCTGTCTAGCATATAGGGTAATCATTACCATCTTTCTAAATTCCATATATATGCATTCATATACTGTATTGGTGGTTTTTTTTTCTGACTTACTTCACTCTGTATAATAGGCTCCAGTTTCATCCACCTCATTAGAACTGATTCAAATGCGTTCTTTTTAATAGCTGAGTAATATTCCATTGTATACATGTACCATAGCTTTCTTATCCATTCGTCTGCCGATGGACATCTAGGTTGCTTCCGTGTCCTGGCTATTGTAAACAGTGCTGCGATGAACATCAGGGTACACGTAGACACAGTAAGTTTAAGATATGTAATGGTAAGTGAAAAAAAGTTTTCACCCTCAATATTAAAATATCAAAAAGTTAATTATGGCAAGAGTGAACAACACTGTTTCTGTTGATATAGTTTGAGCTCAAAGAATGACTTTCATTACTGCATCTGTGTATTAATATATATTATACATATGCAATTTATATAAGGCTTTTCACTTCATTGGTTTCACAAGACTCAAATAAAATTTCAAAATACGAGAGTTGAGAATTATAATCTGTAACAAGAAAAATTAAAAGTGCTGTTGGAAATCTTAGGGGGAAAAGAGTTTCATCCTTTATTTTTAAGGAGAAGTCTGTATATTATAAATATAATACAAACAGTTGTATCATTGAGTACAGAGTTCACGTTGCAAACATTAAAGCATGTTCATCACATATCTGATGATATAAAATCAAAACTGCTTTTAAAAGCTTGTCTTTCACTGTTTCTATCATGAAAATCATGTCATTACATTTCAGTGACACATATTGTTTAAAGGCTCCTTATAAGTAAAAATAGAACCCAATAATTTTTAACCAAAAGTGTACCCTATAATCCTGTTTGCTGTGGGATCAATAAACACTATACTAAGACATGGCATTTAGACATGAAATATGTCTAAAATCTTGAAGAATACAATAGAAATAGGCAAGACATTTAGAATGCTTTAATCTTTCTGGTTAACACCATTTGTATTAGTAACTGCAACGTTGTAACTTTTAGCATTTCACAGAACTAGTCAGTAAGGATTTTCTTAAGGGTGGGAGTAAGAACAGAAGGATAGGAGATGCAAGGTTTCATACTTCTGTTTTAAAAAATCAAAAATCAAAACTACTTTCTTCTCTGCATCAAAACTGTACCACAAACTTGCAGGTTGTTTTCGTTTTAATCCCATGACTCATCGTCTACTGGATTAGGAGCTTGTGTTGAAGAAAACCCTGCTGTGTTCAAAGAGCTCTTGCCGTGGTAATTCTTAAAAAACAAACAAACAAACATTTAATTTTATGCATCGTTAAAGTTACACTACTTAGACTGATAGTAAGGACTCAAGCTTTCTACCATTTCTTCCCCAAACAAAAAATTTCATTCTCACTGAATCCAATCCATTTGAAAAAAGGTCCATATCAACCTAGGAAGTTTAAATTGCACAGAATTTTTAAAGAAAAAATGTAAGCCAATAGTTTTGGCAACTGGAAAAACAAAGCTCTTCACTTCAACGAATAAGCAGAAATACTTAATGACCAGTATGCCCACTGTTTCTGTATAAAAATTATGTTGCCTAGAAACTGACACAATAGAAAAGATATGCAACCACACTGCTATTATTTTATCTTACTTATAATGTGGTCAGAATTCAAAAAATAATTACTACAAAATCTCAGAAGATCCCAAATTAGAATTTAAAATGTGAAAAGAAGGTGTTTGAGCATAAATCTTAAATTCCTTCCCTTTAAGACCAAAACTATATATGTACATAAAATATTTAGAGAAACATTAATCTTCCAGGCATGAAAAATAATGGCTTAACTTATTGTTATAGTTACTTCACAATATTAAGCACAACATTTACAAAGAGCAAATAACTAAAAGCCAATTTCTAAATTTTCCCCCTCAACTAACCTTTCTAGTATCGACTGATGCAAACACATTTCCTCTTGCATTACCACTGAAGCCAGGACCATATGTACTAAAGGCAATTTCTTCTAACCATGCAGGAACATCCTGTTGAGCCTTAAAAAAAATTAACTTCATAAACAACATGCATAAAGTCTCAAAAGATTCACATGTTTACTTTTCCTTCGAAAAAAGCAAGACAGTTCCAGAAAAACATCTACTTCTGCTTTATTGACTACACCAAAGCCTTTGACTGTGTGGATCACAACAAACTGGAAAATCCTTCAAGACATGGGAATACCAGACCACCTGACCTGCCTCCTGAGAAATCTGTATGCAGATCAAGAAGCAACAGTTAGAACTGGACATGGAACAACAGACTGGTTCCAAATAGGGAAAGGAGTATGTCAAGGCCGTATATTGTCACCCTGCTTATTTAATTTATATGCTGCTGCTGCTAAGTCGCTTGAGTCGTGTCCGACTCTGTGCAACCCCATAGACGGCAGCCCACCAGGCTCCCCCGTCCCTGGGATTCTCCAGGCAAGAACACTGGAGTGGGTTGCCATTTCCTCCTCAAATGCATGAAAGTGAAAAGTGAAAGTGAAGTCACTCAGTCGTGTCCGACTCTTAGCGACCCCATGGACTGCAGCCTACCAGGCTCCTCCGCCCGTGGGATTTTAGAGTACATCATGTGAAATGCTGGGCTGGATGAAGCACAAGGTAGAATCAAGACTGCCTGGAGAAATATCAATAACCTGAGATACGCAGACGACACCACCCTTATGGCAGAAAGCGAAGAACTAAAGAGCCTCTTGATGAAAGTGAAAGAAGAGAGTGAAAAAGTTGGCTTAAAGCTCAACATTCAGAAAACTAAGATCATGGCATCCGGTCCCATCAATTCAGGGCAAACAGATGGAGAAACAATGGAAACAGTGAGAGACTTTATTTTTGGGGGCTCCGAAATCACTACAGATGGTGACTACAGCCATGAAATTAAAAGATGCTTGCTCCTTGGAAGAAAAGCAGAAAAGCTATGACCAACCTAGACAGCATATTAAAAACCAGAGACATTATTTTGCCACCAAAGGTCTGTCTGGTCAAAGCTATGGTTTCTTCAGTAGTCATGTATGGATGTGAGAAGTGGACTTCAAAGAAAACTGAGTGCTGAAGAATTGATGCTTTTGAACTGTGATGTTGGAGAAGACTCTTGAGTCTCCTGGACTACAAGGAGATCAAACCAGTCAACCCTAAAGGAAATCAGTCCTGAATATTCATCGCAAGGACTGATGCTGAAGCTGAAGCTCCAATACTCTGGCCACCTGATGCAAAGAACTGACTCATTGGAAAAGACCCTGATGCTGGCAAAGATTGAAGGCAGGAGGAGAAGGGGATGACAGAAGATGAGACGGTTGGATGGCATCACCAACTCGATGGACATGAGTTCGAGTAAGCTCTGGGAGTTGGTGATGGACAGGGAAGCCTGGCATACTGCAGTCCATGGGGTTGCAAAGAGTCAGACACGACTGAGCAAATGAACTGAACTGAAAATCCATACATATAAAATGTCTGCTTTCAATGACAAGGTAAGAACACTATCCATTCAGTTTTAAAAATTAAAAACTTACATCTGATAGCACTTTCACTAGAGGCTGTGCTAACTGGCTATCTGATTCCAGATCAAAAAAGGAAATAGCTCTGCCAGTATTTCCACAACGACCAGTACGCCCAATTCGATGAACATATTCATCAATGGTAGAAGGAAGATCAAAATTAATAACATGCTGAACATTTTCAATATCCAGCCCTCGGGCAGCTACTGAAGTAGCAACAAGAACAGGGCACTTTCCACAGCGGAAATCTCCAAGAGCTTGCTCTCTTTCTCTCTGTTCACGATCACTTGAAAGAAAACAAAGCATGTATTAGAATAGCCCTTAAGAAAACTATTAAAGACAACCATTAAAGTTCAATGGATAGATTTCTTTTTGGATAAGTTCAATGGATAACAGTAAAACAAAAATAGCAACAGTTAACATTAATGTCTACTTCTTACATACAAAGTATTATACTAATTTCTTGTAAGTCATCATTTAATTCTCACAATAATACTTTGAGGTTAGGACAATTAACTCCATTTGCAGATGAAGGTGACAGCTAATACCTACAGCCAAAATACAGACTCAAATGCGACAAACATCAAATCTTACCAACTAATAAACTGTTTCTAGTTTTGACAAAAAATACACAACTAGTTGATCAAATCCTTTCTCAAAAATTCCTGATTTTTTAAAAGTATAATCTCGGAATTCTACATATTCACCAATTAATATTTTAGATCTCCTAGTAAAGTGCCAATGAAGTTGTGTTACTATGACATTTTTGAGGCCCAGTGAAAAAAATACCAAGCACTGGATAGATTAGCTGAATAAGCACCTAGATCTAAGGATTAGAGAGACTAAGTGAGACTGCTTGATAATCATGATGAGGAACTTAAGATACTTCTAACTCATCCATCCCAGCCACTTGGTTCTTATAAAAACTTAAAGATGAAGAATAATAGCTAGATCTTGAGATCCTAATTCCAGGATTTTTTACTAGTTAAATATACCAACATTTCTTAACAAATGACAAATAGAAGTTACCTCCTTACTAGGAAATCATAATAATCTACTCACCCATGAATACTTGTTGTTGATATTTTTTCTTGACAAAGAAAAGTGGCAATAAAATCTGCTTTTTTCTTAGTTTCAACAAAGACCATAGTTCTTTCATCACCTACAAGACAATGAAACATTCAAACTACAAAATTAGGAAAAGAAAAAAAAGCATAGGGTGAGTAGGAAACTGTCTTATTCACCACTGTATTCCCAGCACCTAAACTCAGGCCTGATAGGTAAGAGCAATTCAAATATTTCCTGAGTGGATAAATGTCAAAGATAGAGAGACAAGGACTTTTTCCTACTTTATGACTAAAAAAAAAGAAAAACGACCGCTTGCCCCTTGCCTTCATAGGCCAACCAATAAGTAGAGACTTAGGGAAAGATAAATGATATCTACCTGCCAACTCTTAGCAGTTCCAAATTTGGCTCCAGCCCTTCATTTCCCTCTCTATAAATAAATTCCTTTGTTCTTCCCATGGTTATAGAATCTATTATTTTACCTTGACTGCCAGAGGCATTCATAATAATAGCATTCAACCCAGGGCTGACAAACTCTACAATATTCTATGTTTCAACATTATCTCAATTCAAACCCCTTAATCCCCAAAGTATCTTATATATATAGATATATAAGATATTATCTCAGGGTCTTAACACATTAAAGAATATTTACTTGTTAGCTTTGTTAATTGGTTTAAATATAAGCATGAGCCAAAGACTCTTCCACACCAAGAAATTTTCTATAAAATGTTAGAGAGGAAAGATAATAATCTATAGCCTGAATAGAAGTAACAGGGTGTTACTTTTTGTAATCCCACTCCTCCATGTCCCTATCAGCTGTCTCCATTTATTAACAAACATTTAGCACCCAGTAGATGCCAGTATCTATTCTAGATACTGAAAACACAGCAAATAAAACAAAGCATCTGCACTCATTGTGGAGAGGTAAATAACAAATATGATGCATTAAGTCTAAAAAAGAAAAAAATTTAGCAGAATAAAGGGCCAAATGGGTTTATGCACCTTCTCTAATTAGATGACATCTGAGGACAGATATTACTAAACAAGTGAACTATTCAGATATCTGAAGAAACAATATTATAGGTCAGAGGTAAGAACAAATATAAAGGTTCTAAGGTATAGGTGTTCTTTACGTGCTCACAAACAAACAAACAAACCAGAAAAGAGGTCCCCATCTGGTTTTTACGTTCTAGGCAGAGGGAATATCAAGAACAAAGGCAATGAGGTAGAACCATGTCTGGTACGTGTGGGGATGAGTAATGAGCAAAGTGCAGCTAGAATAGGGTAAGCAATGGAGAGCAGCAGGATTTGGAGAGGGATGATGGAAGCCATTTCATGAAGTGCCTTGAAATCCACTGAAAGATCTTTACTTTGAGGAGGGAAGCCATTGGGTTTGGAGGCAAGAAGTAGATCTGATCTTTGTTTTAACTTAGCAACTGATGGGTTCTGATATAGTTTGATGCTAGACAGAAACAAGAGGACTCTGCTGACAGATCAGATATGTACACTGGAGAAAGAAATCAAAGATGCCTCATATTTTTGTGTCTGAACAACTGGAATGAGTGTCAGTCGCTCAGTCATGTCCGATTGATTCTTTGTGACCCCATGGACTATAGCCCACCAGGCACCTCTGTCCCTGGAATTCTCCCGGCAAGATACTGAATGGAATTTCCTAAGTAAGATAGTAGGACTGCAAAAAAGGAAGGTTTTAGAGGTGATATTTAATCTCAGATATCAGAAAACCAGGTAGGAAATCAAGAGAATGACTGATTCCTACAGTAATAAATGAGTTATATCCTTGAGACATAGTCATTTTATTAATGAGTAATGATTTTGTCAAAAATTATCTTTCAACAGTTTTGGAGATCATATATCAAGATGCCCAATGCCAAAACTGATTCATTTGATATAGTCAGGTACATAATACTACTATGCAGCTTAAAGCCTTGATCTCATCTTTTCCTGGTTCCCCAGTGTGAATCCCGCCAGGCTCCTCTATCCATGGGATTCTCCAGGCAAGAATACTGGAGTGGGCTGCCATGCCTTCCTCCAGGGGGCATCTACCTGACCTAGGGATTAAATCCACATCTCCTGCGTATTCTACACTGAAGGTATCCTGTGTACCACTGAGCCACAGGGAAAGCCCCCCACGCCCCCAACAAAAAAAGATGAAATGTGTTAAAATTTTAACAAATTCAAGCAATTAGCATGGAACTATTTCCTGATTTACTGTTTAATGCCTTTACTTACAATATGAAAGGTTCTTCTTTCTCTTCCTTATAATCAGCCTATATAGCAGAGAATCTTTTGACTTTATCATGTCTTTGGTTGTTTAAAGAGAAAAAGACCTTTATGAAAGATCTATTGTTCTTTATAACCACGTTACCTTCTACTCTAATTTTTAAATGCTTTGTCACTTCAATTAAATTACTACCTAAGAACTAAGTAATCTTACACTAGTAAAATGTTCAACTCTCTTCTGACAACTTTTGATTTTGTTTTTTTAAGATCAGACTATAAATTTAGACCTAACAGAAGCAGAAGATATTAAGAAGAGGTGGCAAGAATACAAAGAAGAACTGTACAAAAAAGATCTTCACGACCAAGATAATCACGATAGTGTGATCACTCACCTAGAGCCAGACATCCTGGAATGTGAAGTCAAGTGAGCCTTAGGAAGCATCACTACGAGCAAAGCTAGTGGAGGTGATAGAATTCCAATTGAGCTATTTCAAATCCTCAAAGATGATGCTGTGAAAGTGCTGCACTCAATATGCCAGCAAATTTGGAAAACTCAGCAGTGGCCACAGGACTGGAAAGGGTCAGTTTTCATTCCAATCCCAAAGAAAAGCAATGCCAAAGAATGCTCAAACTACCGCACAATTGCACTCATCTCACGTGCTAGCAAAGTAATGCTCAAAATTCTCCAAGCCAGGCTTCAGCAATACGTGAACCATGAACTTCCAGATGTTCAAGCTGGTTTTAGAAAAGGCAGAGGAACCAGAGATCAAATTGCCAACATCTGCTGGATCATGGAAAAAACAAGAGAGTTCCAGAAAAACATCTATTTCTGCTTTATTGACTATGCCAAAGCCTTTGACTGTGTGCATCACAATAAACTGTGGAAAATTCTGAAAGAGATGGGAATACCAGACCACCTGACCTGCCTCTTGAGAAACCTATATGCAGGTCAGGAAGCAACAGTTAGAACTGGACATGGAACAACAGACTGGTTCCAAATAGGAAAAGGAGTACATCAAGGCTGTATATTGTCACCCTGTTTATTTAACTTATATGCAGAGTACATCATGAGAAACACTGGGCTAGAGGAAGCACAAGCTGAGTTCAAGATTTCTGGGAGAAATATCAATAACCTTAGATATGCAGATGACACCACCCTTATGGCAGAAAGTGAAGAAGAACTAAAGAGCCTCTTGATGAAAGTGAGAGTGAAAAAGTTGGCTTAAAGCTCAACATTCAGAAAACGAAGATCATGGCATCCGGTCCCATCACTTCGTGGCAAATATATGGGGAAACAGTGGAAGCAGTGGCTGACTTTATTTTTCTGGGCTCCAAAATCACTGCAGATGGTGATTGCAGCCATGAAATTAAAAGATGGTTACTCCTTGGAAGGAAAGTTATGACCAACCTAGACAGAATATTAAAAAGCAGAGACATTACTTTGTCAACAAAGGTCCATCTAGTCAAGGCTATAGTTTTTCCAGTGGTCATTTATGGATGTGAGAGTTGGACTATAAAGAAAGCTGAGTGCCGAAGAATTGATGCTTTTGAACTGTGGTGTTGGAGAAGACTCTTGAGAGTCCCGGGGACTGCAAGAAGATCCAACCAGTCCATCCTAAAGGAGATCAGTCATGGGTGTTCACTGGAAGGACTAATGTTGAAGCTGAAACTCCAATACTTTGGACACCTGATGTGAAGAGCTGAGTCACTGGAAAAGACCCTGATGCTGGGAAAGATTGAGGGCAGGAGGAGAAGGGGACGACAGAGGATGAAATGGTTGGATGGCATCACCAACTCAATGGACATGGGTTTGGGTGGACTACGGAAGTTGGTGATGGACAGGGAGGCCTGGCATGCTGTGGTTCATGGGGTCACAAAGAGTAGGACACGACTGAATGATTGAACTGAACTGATAAATTTAGAAGAAATCCACCTAAACTACTTCTGAGATTTCTCAGAGAACCCCAGGGAAAAGACAGGCTTTTTATTTTACCATATAAAATAAAAGAGAGGCTAAAAATAATTAAGCTTGTATAGAATGTTATTACTTTCAGGAGTTGTGTGGTAAGAACTGCTGTATCAGAAGACATTAAGCTTTCCCTAGGTTGAAATGCATAGGTAAAAATGTTATTCATACATTTCAAAACTGTTTACTTTATGAGAAGTCCCTAGAATTATGTAAATTCTCTTGCTGTTCATAATATTTTTTTTAAACTTCAGGAGAAACACTGACCAAGACACTTATGAAAGAACTCTAAACAGGTTTTCTGTATGTTTCAGAGGCTTGGAGGTACACTGCTCCATACAACCAAATTTGTTTGTAGATTTATTCTTATTTTCAGCCTTCATCACATCTTTCGTATTTAACAATGATCACTAATAACCACAACCATTCTCTGTCAACTACAGACAGTTTCTGTTTTGTTTTGATGCTTGTCCAAAGACTTTCTATAAACCAGAGAATTTCTATCATCAGTGAAGAAGAACAGACTCCAAGTCTTGTGGGAAAAGGACTGTTTCAGGCACTTCAAACTATTGATACCTCAAGATAGAAGGCTGGAAACTGACATTTTGACAACTTGCAAAGATCACTGGATTGAGGATAATTTCTAGAACTGTTTATAGTCCAAAAGCAGATGGAATCTGCAGACAGATTCAATGAAACAAGAATCAATTACATTAAAAATCTGGGGAAATTAGAAGAGAGGAATTCACTTAAATTTCTAGGTACTGTAAATGATATATGAAAAGTATTTTAGACTTAGTTTCCTATTCTTCAGAGACCTTTACAACTTCAATCTCAGATTTCTTATGAAAACTATCTAGAAGTTAATTTTGTGACTTTCATAGTTGTTCAATATTGTACAGCTCTAGATTTGTGAAACAAACTTGAAGAGGCCTTTGTTATGGAACAGTCTTGCTGCACCTATGAAAATAGGCCAAACATAATGAGATCAGCCTTTCTTGTGATCAAGAATAATCTGAGATTATTGTGGCTATGTGGGAATACAGGTTGTCAGAAAAAACTGTTGAAGACTCTGAAATGAGCAAAGCTGATACTGACTAGCATACCCTTCAAGGTTGTCTGTACCTTTTACTACCTCGGTTTTATACCTCTACTGCAACTGAGAGCAATGCAAATGATTCTTATCGATAAAAATACAAATGAAAATCTTCCCTCAAATGTAACAGATTATTACGCTTTGTGGATACTGATTAATTTTGCATCTATTTATAAATTCATCTTAGTCTTCCTGATATCCTACACATAAATGTGTTCTTTGAATTCTCCTCTGAACTGGCTATAACATCTTACTAGTTCCCTTTGTAATTAATGAGCTCAATAAAATCTTTGACACCTGTTCATTTAAAATTATGAAAAAGGCAGTTGGTATACTACTATGAAATAATGAAACCTATACATTTTAAAAGCAAAAGAGGAAAGCTACCAGATTTAAGTTAATGATTAGAAAAAGAGATAAATTTATATGAACAAAAATACGTAAAATATGATATACAGCATAACATTTCTATGCAAAGCAAAAAGAAACCAAGAATAATAAATTATGAACTACATAACATTTAACCTTTCAATTAATACAGAAGTATACCAACAGTGCTTATATGCTGACCTCAAAGGTTTCCCAAAGGGAAACCAGAACTTTTGAAACACTATCTTCAGCAGAATTATTCTCAAACTTCATTTCATAAATTCATATATAAAAAGTCTTAAGATAACTATACTAGAAATGTGCTCTAACTTCAGCAAAACCATGTATTACTTATCTCCTGTTGCATTTGGAACTTCAATTTATACTGGGCAAGTTATTTGACATCTCTGTATTTCAGTGCCCTCAACCTTAAAATGAGGGTAACAAACCTCACCCTCAGAAGGTTGTTTTGAGAATTAAATGAGTGGACACATGTAAAACAATCAGAATAGTATATGGCCCACAACAATTATTATTTTTATTTTGCATGCAATAGTACCTGCTATGAAACAGATCATGAAGTAAAACTAATAACATTTCTCAAACTCAAGATGAATATTTGGTTTTTAAAGTTTTTTTTTATATAAAACTCAGAAAAAATTGAAGACTAGAAGCCTTTTAAAAGCATTTCTAAATCAACTTCTTATTGTTGGAAATTAAGACAGCTTCTTGCCTTTTTATTCCCCATTCCTAACATTGACTTCAAACTGAAACAGACACTTAAAATGGAGGATGAGGAGAAAGGATCCATATGATACATTTAGCCTGTGAGGCAACAAAAAAAATATTAAAATGGCCATATTATAAAATTTTATTTCCAGGCATAAACTAAAGCTATCTCAATCAAACAAAGAAATACAACTTTCCATAAAAACTAGCTTTTTTGAAGGGAGGGATAGAGTTTCTCATTAACATTGTAAGGAATAGAATTAGACCATTAAAGTCCCTTCTAGCTCCAAAATTCTTTAAATATATGAATACAGGAAGCCTTAGAGAGCAAAAACTGGGAATTAGAAATACAACAAAGATCTTACTTTTAGTGGAGTAAATAGAGCTTGAGGTAAAGATATGTTACTAATCCTTTCTATTTTCTAAAACAAAAACATATATATTTCTACTGGAATAGTTTTTGGTCAAGCATTGTTAAAGTCTCAAACTCTTCCTATTTTTTTTTTTAACATTTATGGAAGAAAAACAACTATACTGCTATATAATTTTCTTATGATTTGATTTTCTGGTAAAAGAATTTTAGAGGAAGAAGAAACAGTGAAAACTTATTTAACTCATGCCAAATAATGCTTAAAGTCTTTTCTAAAAGTAATTTTTGTAAAAATCAAAATCATGACAAAAGATAATCAACATAAGATACCTATGTTTCGTAGAATTTCAACAAGTTTTTCTCTTTTTGAGTACTGGCCAACTTGAAGAATGGTCTGCTGAACATCTCTACATGCTCCACCCACTTGTCCAACAGCAACAAACAAATAATTCGACTTTAAAAACTCCCCAGCCAACCTTGAAAGACAAAAGAGTATTCCTTAACTTATTCTCTTCCATTAATACTAATAATATTCACTGAATTCCTGCAAGTGTTACTTCAACATTTATAAGCCAGATTATAACATTTATAAACCAGATTATAACAGTCATAATAAGAGATGGTAGATATTACATCATCCAAGAATTACTTTCAAGTATCATTGTAAAATGTTAGCATTTTGCAAAACACTTATTACGAATGTAAAAGTCTGTGTCAAATGATGGGTAAGTAATTTCAAGTGGAGCCCTGACCACACGAAACTATATAAAATGTGTATACAACAAAAGTATGCTAAACCATCAGACTACAACAAGCAGGAATTTTTTAATTAAAGATTAAAATGCAAACCTACAGCAAAAATTCTGTTCTTCATTCAATGCCTTCATATATGTTATTTATAAGAGTTGGTTCCTGAAAATATGAGCTGTTAAATTAGTGTACTTCAAATGAACTATAATATTCTGAGCAAACCAGATCTTAAGTCAATGCTTTTCACATCATGACAAACAAAGAAAATGATAATATCTGTAGAGCATAACTGTTGAAAAAAATGAGACCAGGTGAACAGACTAGGGGCTAGGCCACACCAAGCTGCAGATGATCTCCCCAAAGTTTGAGGGTATCAACATCCTGACACACACACAACTCACGGACAACATATAATGAAGAAGCCCTGCTTTAGATCACAGAAACATGGGGTGGGGAGAAGGGGAACTGCCGATTATAGAGCAAGTTTGGGAGGAAAAAAGAGGAGGTCATGGAGCAGTCCTCCTCTCTCCTACATAGCAATCTCTTACTTTCTAGTCATTTCCTAGCATATCAAGAAAATAGTTCAAACTCCACATATCTAGAATCTTAATAAATCACTGTTGCTTCTTTTCCTTCATCTGCTCTCTTACCATAAAAGAAAAACTTCTTGTTCATATACTACTTCTAGAGTCAAGAACCCTTTCATCCAGGCACAAACCTTGACATTATCTAAAATTCTTATCAATCATCCTTTACACTCATTAAAATATATACTAAGTATATATATTAAAATATATATATATATATGTATTAAAATATAGACACACAGTACCTGGCCTATGTGGTATAAGGTAGTGTGTATAAAGATGAACATGATGATCTCTGCCTGTGTTGCTCAGCATAAATATAGCTATAAAAAGCAATTACTATAACTTAAAAATATTTTTAGTTTAATATTTACATATTTTAATTATTTAATGCTTTACTATAGTAAGCTAGTGCTATAACAGTTAACACTGATTGAACCTTACTATGTTACAAGAAAACTGAAAAGTGTTTTAAATAATTTCTTTCACAAGAAAGAGGGTTCCTTTATAAGACTGGCAGGAAATGGATGAAATGATGTCTATTAAGAGTCTTCAAGTTTAAAGCTTGATCTAAGGAAGAAGCAAGCAAGAACATGAAATAGTGATGACTAAGGAAAAGCACTCTATGCAGAAGGAAAGAAGAAATAAGGATTAAATAATGAAGAGGAACAGAATTCGGCTTGCGTAGCCAAAAATCCCATGGACGGAGGAGCCTGGTAGGCTGCAGTCCATGGGGTCGCTAAGAGTCGGACATGACTGAGCGACTTCACTTTCACTTTTCACTTTCATGCATTTGAGGAGGAAATGGCAACCCACTCCAGTGTTCTTGCCTGGAGAATCCCAGGGACGGTGGGGCCTGGTGGGCTGCCGTCTATGGCGTCGCACAGAGTCGGACACAACTGAAGAGACTTAGCAGCAGCAGCAGCCAATAGGAAATACTCTAAATAAGCCAGAAATCATTCCAAGGAATAAAGTGGCAAATGAGGCAAAAATTGTCATGTATAAAACCATTTAAAAGTTGGTTAGTCTGTGGAAATGGAAAGACATGGGAGAATTTATTTTAAATAAATGGCGATAAAGATGAGACTTAGTTTTGCAATTTTAACAGCCCAAAAGTCAAACTACAGACATATTAGAAAGCTACTATCAATAAGCAGCGGGGAACTTAAAAGGACCTAAAATAAGGTGCTAAACAGAGAAGAAACTAACAAATTTGCAATATTATAGAGATAACTGCCAAGTTGAATACTTTTGAAGGGCAGAGTTAAAGGAGTATGAGGGAGGAATCAACATGCTTCAAACGACTTTGGTTTCGAAAGACCTTGAAGCCAACAAGGAAAACTGGAAAGAAAAAAAGAGGGAGCTGAAGAAGAGGTTCAATTTTGTACCTGATGAACGTGAGTTACTGGTAATTCATATAAGAGGAAAAATAATCCTGAAGAGTTAAATCTAAAAGTCTGACGCTGAGGAGAGAGATTAAACATACAGGTAATAATCAGGCTGTTTGTTTTTTGATATTTACTTATACAAGTTCTTCATGTATTTTGAATATTAACCCCTCATTGAACATATTGTTTACAAGTATCTTCTCCCAATCAGTACACTGTCTTTGGGTTTCTTCATGATTTCTTTCATAGTGTAAGACAAACAACCCAATTTTTTTAAATGGGCAGAGGTCCTGAATAGACATTTTCCCAAAGAAGACATACAGATGGCCAATAGGCACATGAAAAGGTGCTCAGTAACACTAATCATCAGGGAAAGGCAAATCAAAACTACTATGAGATATCACTGCACACCTGTCAGAATGGCTATTATCAAAAAGACAAGAAACAACAAGGGCTGGCAAGATGTGGAGAAAAGAGAATCCACATGCACCGATGGTGAGAGTGTAAACTGGTACAACCACTAGAGAAAACAGAATGGGCATTTTTCAAAAAATTCAAAAATAAAACTACCACAGGAAACAATTGAGTAAATATCTGAAGAAAATGAAATCACTAAAATGAAAAGATACATGTATCCCAATGTTCATAGTAGCATTATTTACAACAGACAAGATATGAAAACAACCTAAGTTTCCATCAACAAATGAATGGATAAAGAAGATGTGGTACACACACACACACACACACACACACACAATGGAATATTACTCAGCCATAGAAAATAATGAAATTTTGCCATCTTCAATAACATGGATGAATCTGGAGGTAATTATATTTAGTAAAAGAAGTCAGAAAGAATACTGTACATTTTCACTTATAAGTGGAATCTAAAAAATAAAACAAAGGAACAAATATAACAAAACAAACAGACTCAGATATTGAGAATAAACCAATGGTCACCAAAAGGGAGGGGGCCAGGAGAGTAGTAAAATAGGTGAAGAGGATTGAGTTACAATCTGCTAGGTATAAAATAATTGAGTTACAAAGACAGAATGTACAGCATAAGGAACATACTTAACATTTTATAACTTTGTATGGAATATATTCTATAAAATATTAAATTACTAAGTTGTACACTTGAAAGTAATATAATATTGTAAGTCAACTATACTTCAATCAAAAAATTATAGGTAATAAATTTGGGAGAACATACAGGTAGAAATGCAAGCCAAGGATATGGTTCAGGGAATATGCAGAATGCGAAAAATGGACTTCAGATGGAATAATAGGCAATTTGTAACATTTAAAAGCAGATAGTAAAGCAATCATTCAGTAGGAACCAAAGATCTTTATGGAGTATATGGGTCTGGGAACCAAGGGATCCAAGCTAGAGTGGCCCATTTACCATGACTCCCAGTGACCCACACAGGAAATTGTGCTTACTGCACTGACTACAAGTACTGGAGGTCTTGGTTCCCAAAGGGGCTTCCCTGGTGGCTCAGAAGGTAAAGCGTCTGCCTGCAATGTAGGAGACCCGGGTTCAATTCCTGGATCAGGAATATCCCCTGGAGAAGGAAATGGCAACCCACTACAGTACCCTTGCCTGGAAAATCCCATGGACGGAGAAGCCTGGTAGGCTACAATTCATGGGGTCGCAAAGAGTCAGACACGACTGAGCGACTTCCCTTAACAGTTCCACCAGAGAAAACAGGAGTTTTACTGAACTGTTTAAGCTAGAGCTGCTGTATGGGTACTTCAGGTTCCCTGTTGCCAAGGGATTAGCAGGCAGAAAGAAGAGTCACCATTCTAGCAGGAGTATGTCATGCTAACCTCAGAACTCACAGAACACACAGTGTATTTATGATACTCAAATATCTGCCAACAATTAGTACATAAATTTCCTAATACAAGTGCAATTCCCCTAAGTTCTATAATTTGGGGTCGAAGAGGGGGCACCACCATAAAAATATTTTTATTTAGTAAGCACTTACTAAATCCTAGCTAGGTGCCACGTGCTCTCATTTTCTCTCTCACACAACCGCACACACTCTAATAAGATGCGATGCTAATGCAAAGCCAGGAATTAAAGTAAGAAACAAGGGAAAATATAGTAAAATATAGTAAATTTAGAAATACTTTTAAACTATCTATGTTATAATCCTAAATTTTTTTAAAAAGTAAATCTCTCAGGAATAAGATATTCACATTAGTTCTCCTGCTGTAAAAGCATTTTAGTACATAGCAGCTACTTCTAGGAAGAAAAAATTTACCTTTGAATTTCTTCTGGAAAAGTTGCACTGAACATAAGGGTCTGACGCTGTTCCTTTGATGGCATTCCTGGGCAGGAAATTAACTTTTTCATCTCTGGTCCAAAACCCATATCCAGCATGCGATCAGCTTCATCCAAAACTAAGTATTTGACTTGTCTGAGACCAATCTTTTAGGATATTTTCAAGGGTTAGAGCAAAGAATGCATACTAATTAGTATAGTAGTTGATATATTAAATGAAAATATTCTCATCAAGTCTAACTATTAATATATTCTCAAAGATGAAGATTAGAAATCAATGCATACAATGATGAGACCACTGTTATGGATAGGTAATAGTATTAGTGTTCATTTCAGTTCTCAATTTTGTCTTATGTTATAAAACATTTCATAAAACTGAAAAAAAAACAAAACATTTAGATCAGTATTACACAATAGACCTTTCTGTAATTACTTAAAAATTCTATATCTTCACTATTAGCCAGTAGCCATATGCAGCTATTAAGCACTTGAAATGTAGTTAGCATGCCTGAAGAACAAATTTTTAATTTTATATCAGTTAAAATGTAAATATCCACATGTAGCTAGTGACTACTGTATTAGACAACACATATCTAGACTACATTATCTGATAAAGTCAGGCTATTTCAATGTAAGAAATAAAATTTCTTAATAGCATGACATTATCAAATGGCCTATAACTGACAAATTTATTTCTAACTCCTTTAAACCCTTAATAAATCCCTGATTCTCTAATCACTCAGGAACAACTGGGAAACTTTTCTTACCTATCATGAATACTTAGTGCTAAAAACAGAAGCACATATTTGCAAAAAGAAAACAAGTGATTTTGTTACCCCATGGAAGATGGGAAACAAGGAGGGAATCAAGGTGAATTTCTCTGGATATTCTTAATAAGTAAAGAAAAATTCCTTTCTGCAAAAAGAGCGTATTTTTAATAATCCCTTTAGAGAACAGTCTTTAAAAAGCAAAGCAGGGTCATGAAAGTGAACTGAAAATACTGATATAGAGATGTAATGATGTGGTATATGAATATTGAAAATAAATAGCCCTAAAATCTCTCTCCAAAGACAGAAACTTAACAATCCTGGATAATATGACTCTCACACTTAAAACAGGAGACAAAATTACTGATGCCACAAAGGTTTTCTTCCAGGAAAAAAAAATGAGTTCCTCAAGACATACATGAAACTAGAAAAAAGCATTGATTTCATTTTCCTCCCAGAGTAGTGGGTCTAGGATATGGATTCTGGAATCAGATCCAGATTCTAACCCTATCACTTACTAGAGCTAATTTAGAGATTAAAATAAATTACATAATCTCACTAAAAGTTTGTTTTCCCAAGTATAAAATGGAAAATACTATTTACTTATTTGTATTAAGATTTATATAAGAAAGCATTCAAGGAATCAGAAGGGAGCCTAATATACAAATGGTACTGTAATGAACATACATATCTTTACACAAGTTTCTCTCTTTCCCAAACAAAACAATTACTAGTCAATCTCACAACTTTGTTATCTGTCTAGAGCCTACCTTTTCTTTGCCTATGACATCCATCAGTCTCCCAGGAGTAGCACATAATATATTACAGCCTTGTACTATTTGTCGAATTGAATGCCCCAACTGGGTTCCCCCATATATGACAACTGCTCTTACACAAGTCCTATTGACAATAAACATAAATGTCATTTTCTAGTTGCTTGAAAATTAGTCATTTGTTTTTAATGAGATGTAAAATGAAATACATAAAGAAAGAGCTAATACATTCAACATTTCTTTTACAATTCTTCCCCGAAAGTTGAAAAGCTGCAGTAAAAAAAATATCTGCAACTTGTCTGATAGAGCTCTTCAAAAACAATGATAAACACAACCAACACCCACACAACGGGCCAACAACATGAACAAATGTTCATTAAAAATACAAATGGTTTTTAAACACTTTAAGTTCAATATTACTTTTAAAAGCAAAAAAGCAAAACAAATGAAGTCTAACAAAATCTTCCCTCAAGTGTGATAATGCCATGTTAAGCCAGTGTAGGGAAACTGGCACTCAGGGGGATAAACTGATACAATCCCTTTCACAATTTTAGTCTCTATTAAAATTTTAAAACTTATTTTTCCCAATAAATTCATATATAGGATTTTCCCTCAGATATGTCCCCACAAATGGGTAAATATGACTGTGTAATATAATCACTGCTAACATGATTTTTAGTATCGAAAGACTGAAAACTATCTAATTGTCTAACAATAAAAAACAGAATTATAGGCCTTCCTTACAAAAGAACTGAGCATCTATAAAGAGGAGTACAGTTCTATGGTAAGTGTTAGCTCCAACATATACCATTTTTTTTAAAAGGGTGGCAACCAAGCTTAGTATGCTAAGATTTGTTGAGAGGAGAATTAAAGTGCATACATGTGCACCAGCTCTTTCTATACTATTTCACATAAAACTGGTAATAGTGTGCAAACTTTGAAGAGGAGGATTAAAGATAGTTAGATACTTCTCAGTTTTTTGCCACAAAAATGTTCCAACAAATATCCACATACTAATACAATTTTGTGTACACATATTATCTGAAATATCATTATTGTTTAAAAAAAAAAAAACTTTTTATCTTTTACTTGATTTAAGAGCTCGAAGAGCAACACAGTACATGGGGCTAAGAAATAAAACACTGATATAAGCAATGTACATCTACTTCTTACAAAAGATCTGTCAAGCTTAACATTAAAAGAATTTTAATTTTTCTCCTCTAATTTCAAATTAACTGATTTATACAAAATAAAAGGTGAAGGTTCTAGATAGAAAGCTCTAAAGAATTGTACAGAAAAACACTAATATACCAACAGATAAATGGGTAGACAACAAATGGATAATTCACAGGAAAAATGTACAAAGCATTCAAAAAGGAGTTCAACCTCTCAATAACCAAATAAATGAAAACATGAAGATAGTTGTAGTGATTTTAAAATACGTACACAAAATCTTCAATACACCTTCCTTTAAATATAGATCCTAACTCCCCTCCTCCAAAGATGTGTGCAAGGCTGGCCTCATAGGTATACAACCTGTGCAGTCATACAGAGTCCTATGCTTAAAAAAGACCTGAGCCTGGTTTAATATTCTATTTGCTGCTTTAAAATTCATCATAATTTTTTTAACAAATAACCTTGTATTTTCATTTTGAGCTAGTTCTCGCAAATCATACAGTCCTGAGTATGAGCTAGACTTAGTGACCTGCTTAGTAATGAACAGAATACAGCAAAAGTGACTGCAACTATCTTAAAAAGTCACAGAAACCTCCTCCTTGCTCTTTCTCACTGACTCTTCAATCTAAGTGAAGCCAGCTGTCATTTCCTAGAGATGACCATTCTTACAGACAGATCCAATAAAGCCAGATGACTGTAATTCTAAATGACATCTTGTCTGCAACCTCATGAGATGCCAAGCCAGAAACACCCAGCTAAACTGTTCCTCAATTCCTAACCTTCAGAAACTGTACGATAATAATATGTATTGTTTTGAGCAACTAGGTTTTAAGGTAAGCAGCAACAGATAACTAATATAATACCAAATAGTGGCAAAGTGTATAGTGAAGTTAGCATTTTCAAATACTGCTGGTAGAATGCAAGCTTTAAAATAACTTCATATTCTTTAACATTAAATCTATTAAATCTACTCTAATAAAATACTTAAAACATAAAAGTAGAAAAAGTTTATAAGCAAGCTGTTCATTAAAGCAAGAACTGCTTTTATTTATAGTAGCCCCAAATTAGAAACAACTTAAATCTCCCAAATAGAGAAATAAAATACAAACACATGGACAATCTTACAGTCATTAAAAATTAGGTCTGATTGTTAAATAAGCAGTTATCCATTTTACTAAGTTATGTGTTAAAGAAACATTAACACATGGAAAATTATTAGGAACAGAAAATTATTAGGAACACCGTAAACTCATTTTTAAACATATACTTAAAAACTACCAGAAAACACATGAATATGTCCACTGTCTTATCATTCTACTTCTATCATCATCTAATTTTTAATAAGCATTTTTAAAAATAGATTCTATAAATAAGATTATGAAAAAGTCAACTTCAGTCAAGTAACACCAAATTAAATTATAGGACTGCATTCTTCTTCATGTACTGAGTTCTTCCCAAAATAAATACAATAATTCTCTAAAGAAAAACTTGTTTGTGAGTGGCATTCCAGATGTACTTACCCAAAAGAAAATTTTCTGGCTTCCAAATAGATCTGATTGATCAACTCTCGAGTTGGTGCTACAATAATACACTCTGGTTCCTGCAGTTCTTTAAAACGACTGGCAGTTATTCCATCACGCATCATATGAGCCAAAATTGGCAAGAGAAAAGCTGCCTAGAAGTTAAATTGCATAACTTACAAATTTATAGGGCATCATCCTTTTCCCTATGGCAACCTATTCCTCATGTCTTTATATCCTTTAGCTTCTTCTTTCATCTTTTTGATAAATTTAAAATGACAAAGGGAAATAATTTTTATTTCAATGAGTTTCTAACATTTTGGTCATCATGTTCATATTATACAATATAAAATGTTTGATAAAGTTAATCTATCTTATGAAACTATCTTTTGTGCTTTAAAAAAAAAAACACAACCGAAGATTCTAAATAAACAAACATTAACTTATTTTGAGAGGTTAATGAGGAATGTAGCATTTATTCTAAATGATTCCTTTTGAGGTAGAAATAAAATCAGAATGCATGACAAAAGTGGTCCACAAAGCAGAACAAAAATTGGGAAAGCATTCATTTGGATTACTAGACGTATCACCCTTGTAAAAGTTACATATGGCAAGAGAAACTTTGTGCTACAGTTTTCTTATTAAATAAGACACTAAAATCTACCTCCAAAACCACATTTAAGTCACACATTAGCTGCTATATTGTACAGCTTATTTTCACTTATTTTCCTTTCACCTCTACTATGGAGGATTTTTAAGACTAATATAGTATGAGGTAAGACTATGATCCTGGAAATGACAATCTTTAATGTTCATCTCATGGAGCCCTATTTAATTCACAAATCTCACAGTTTATTCCTAAGACCAACTTGGTCCCATCAGAGTTCTTTTAGCATAACCAGAGGTCACTTCATACTAAGGACCAGGTACTATACACAGACAACAACAATACATACAGCTATTTCTCATTCTCGACTCCAAAACTGTATAGCTATCACACTGTTGTTGTTAATCACTAAGTTGTGTCCAACTCTTTTTGACCCCATGAACTACAGTACGTCAGGCTGCTTTACTATCTCCCGGAGTTTGCTCAAACTCATGTCCATTGAGTTGGTGATGCCATCCAACCATCTCTTCCTCTGTCGCCCCCTTCTCCTCCTGCCTTAATCTTTCCCAGCATCAGGGTCTTTTCCAATGAGGTGGCTCTTTGCATCAGGCAGCCAAAGTACTGGCGCTTCAGCATCAGTCCTTCAAGTGAATATTCAGGGCAAATTTCTTCTAGGATTGATTGCTTTGATCTCCGTGCTGTCCAAGGCACTCTCAAGAGCTTCCTCCAGCACCACAGTTTGAAAGCATCAATTCTTTGGCTTTCAGCCTTCTTTAAGGCTCTCACATCCATACATGACTATTGGAAAAACCTTAGCTTTGACTATAAGGACCTTTGTAAGCAAAGTGGTAAATTTCTGCTTTTTATTACACTGTCTAGGTTTGTCATAGCTTTTCTTCCAAGGAGGAAGTATCTTTTAATTTTGTGGCTACAGTCACCATCCACAGTGATTTTGGAGCCCAAGAAAATAAAATCTGTCACTGTTTCCACTTTTTGTTTCCCATCTATTTGCCATGAAATGATGGGGAAAACTTTACATTACATAAATTATTTTTTCCCTTGCTCTTATAATCAAAGGTCTTATAACCTTCGGTGCTTTGACTCTCAGTTGTTTTGTTTTTAATATTAAGTCCCACAGAAGGAGCTGAATACATTTAGAGATTAAACATCTATGAACTGCAAAACACTACTCTAGAAATAGTTAAAAATTCTTTCTTCAAAAGTACACAAACTTCAATAAAACCAGAAACCAGACGCAAAAACATGAGTATTTATGACAGTTCACTAAAATCATCTACTTGGGAAGAACCAAAGTTCAAAAAGTGACAGTTTGAATACTGGGCAAAATATAAGTAGGGAAGTGACTTACAGTCTTTCCAGAGCCCGTCTGAGCACAAGCCATCAAATCTCGTCCTCCTTGTATAATAGGAATACTGTATTTTTGCACAGGAGTAAGCTTAGTATAACCAGCTTTAGCAATGTTGTTATTCAGTGTCTGACAAAGATTAGCTTCTTCAAAAGTCTAAAAAAAATCAGGGGGCAGTGGTTAAATTCCATGTATCATACACTAGTCATTTCATAAACATATTCCATTTGAATTAGTTTCAAGTTGTTAATTCTACTTTATATAATACATATTCAAAAGTAATATCTAGAACCTTTATGCGATTACTTGATAGAATTAAGGAATATTCCATATAGACAATGGCTCTAAAAACTTGTTCAGCCCCCTTAAAACCTGTGAGATACAAATAACTCTGATCAATAAAAATGGTTCATTACCAACAGGGGATTCTGGGCTCCTCACTCCTTAGAAAATCACTCCCCTAAGATGCACTTTCTCACATACATAGAAAGCAGAAATATTGAATTTTCAGGAAAAGTATCCTTTTTAATAAATTTAAATCAAGTTTCCATCCTAGTTTGAGGAGGTGGGGAGGAAATATAGTACCCTCCCTTTCAACACAGCAATTAATTCTAATACAGATGTTAGATATGATTCTAAATTTCCAACCTAAGATATTGAATACTAAAGATGAAATTTTGTATTTTTTAATATCAACTTAAAGAAATGTACCAAATTTTTAAAAAACAAAGTTTGCCTCACAGGCATTACAGAAACAATTATTGCACTGACCAGAATTGCTGGTGGTGGATCATGTCCAGATACTTCTACAAGAATAGTATCGTATTTGTCAAAGTTTATGCCTGTTTGATAATGTGCAAAGATGGAGTCCTCATCTTCAGGTGGAGGAGGTGGTATGTAGGTCACTTTTGGTCCTTAGAATTTAAAATAAAATTTACATTATAAGGACTAGAATAAAAATTAAAGAGAAAACAGACAAAAACCAACAGACTCAAATTTAAAACAACATGCAAATTCCTGGGCTTCCCTGGTGGCTCACTGGTAAAGAATTCACCTGCCAAATGCAGGAAACACAAGTTCAATCCCTGCCCCAGGAAAATCTCACATGCCATAGAGCAACTAAGCCCATGTGCAACCTGTGCTCTAGAGCCCAGGAGCTGTAACTACTGAGCCTATGTATCACAACTACTGAAGCCCGTGCACCTTAGAGCCCATGCTCTGCAACAAGAAAAGCCACCACAATGAGAAGACCGCAACTAGAGAGGAGCCCTCACTCTCCGCAACTACAGAAAAGCCTGTGTAGCAACGAAGACCCAGCACAGCCAAAAGTAAATAAATAAAATTACAAAAAAATTCCCAATGTTTACCATTAAAGTTTTTACTTCAAACTTTTTAAAGTTATCTCTTTAAATAGTCTGCATTTGTATTAAAATGTAATATACATTTATGTGGATCACACAAAAATTAATATACCTTGAGTGTCACCACTTTCTCCTCCTTCAGCTTCTGACTTCCAAGAATCTTAAAAAGAATCAAACCAAAAAAAGACAAATGTTTTTTAAAATTGAGGGGTAAAACAATACTCACTATAAAAATTAAATACCTTATCTAAAGTAAAACTCACTCTTTCCAGAGCCTGTAATTACTTCTTCATTTAAACCTTTGTAACCACCTATTAAAGAAATACAGTGACAGTCAGTCAATATACAAGACTATGTATATCTTTATTTTTGTTGCTTGTCTTCAAAAAGAAAAAGTTCTAAACATGGATGGTCCCTTCAAACAAATAATATTTGAGACAATTAAGATAAATAGAATCCTGAATATTTTAAGTTCCCTTAGCATTCAAAATGCTGACTTTATGCAGGTTACAATGTTATAACATATTAGTATCTTCTTTTTTAAGCTGTTAGGTCTCTTTCCTATTCCTATATTCCTCAACAAAGGAATATATTTTCTAACAGGAACTAAAAGACCATCTCTGTTGAGATGTCCCCACTATAACCTATAGGTTCTATGATTTGCTAGGACTTAGAATACAGTCATAACTATGGCTGTGACTTATTACATAGAAAAGATATGGAGCAAAATAAGCAAAGGAAAAAAGGGTATGGGGAAAAGGCCAGAGAAGACAAGGTACAAGATTTCAAGAGTCACTCCCACTGGTGTCATACAGGACAACTTGTGACAACATGCTGAAAATGTTTACCAGAGTAATCAATTAGAGATTCAATATCCAGGGTTCTTATGAGGGGCTGATAAAGCAGGCAGGCACCTTCTGCCTGGCATGTACCAAATGTCCCAACTCCCAGAAGAAAAGTGGGTATTCATTATAAACCACATTGTTTTACAAACCATTTAGGCACAGTGGACCACTCTGTGGGGTTAAGGGTGTTGAGACCCCTCCCAAAATCCAAGTTCCCAGAAGTCAGGGAAGGGTCTCGTAAGAAGGACTTTCCAAGAAGAGCAGTCAGGCCTATCATGTTAACTCTTTTCCACATGCTACCCTTCTGGTTTCTAGACAAGGAGTCATTGATTGTGCCATTTTCAGATACTATCACAAAAAGAATAAGGACTGCATTAGATTTGAAAGGCTAACATATAGCATTTTTATATGTGTACTCTCTAATTTTCTTATCCTGTATGTCCATAGGTCTTCAAACCCCTTTTCAAACAAGATCTAATAATTTGTATAAAATATGGTTTAGCCATTAATAATCTTTTTCTGCACCGAAGAAACCAAGAATTTGAAGGAGTGAAGCAGGGAAAAGTGGTTCAAGGGAATTGCCACTATGAATGCTCTCAGACTAATAATGATCTCAGAATTTTTCAGAGATATTAAACAAGCTTTATTGTTTTACTAGTCTGGAAAATATTTTAACTTTTATATGAAATTTAAGCATTTTTAACTCTGAGATTTTTTTAATAGTATAAAATTATCTATACTGAATTTTTTTTACCCCCTATACCAAGCTAATTATCTCATAATAAGGAAGATTATTTTAATATAAGAATCTGTAAACACAGATTACATCTCCATCTTTAACATTTGCATGGTAACTCCTATTTTATGGTTATGCTATTTATTAAACAGTTATTTATTGATGAATTTTAGGTGATTTTCAGTTTTCACTTATTATAAATGAAGCTTCAGTGAACATCCTTTTATATGTATTAAGCATATATACCTACAGTATACAATGGAATTGCTGGATTAAAGAGTAGTAGTAAACAACTGGCTTCCCCTGGAGAAGGAAATGGCAACCCACTCCAGTATTCTTGCTTGGAAAATCCCATGGACAGACGAGCATGGTGGGCTATAGTCCACAGGGTTGCAAGAGTCAGACACAACATAGCAACTAAACAACAAAAGAACAACTTCTCCAAACTAGCCGTGCAAATGTATACTCCTCGAAGTGTGTATAAAAGCAGCAACAGTTACCTTTAACTTCAAAAATTAAACTTGGACTACAGTCATTTTAACCACTTACAGGTAAACCAAATAAGAACTCACCTCGTCCACTTCCACCACCACTTCTGCTTTGGAAAGTGTCACCATTACCTGTAAGGCATTGTTTCACAGAATATTCAGAGAAAACACAGCTCCTCTTCAAGCACATAAAACATATAGCTATTTCTGAGAAATCTGAGTAATTTCTCAGGATTCCTAGACCCTTAATCCACCCATCTCCTAATTCTATATTTAACTAAAATCTTTTTCTCATTTGAACATTTTGTTTAAACACTTCATTTTTTAGGGCAATTTCAGGTTCACAGAAACATTAAAGGGAAAATACAGAGACTTCCCAGATATTTCCAGTCCTAACACCTGCATATTCCCCCCCTCCCCATAATCAACATTCCCCACAAGAGAGGTATTTTGTTACAGCTGATAAACCTATACTGGCACAACATAATCACCCAAAGTCCACGGTTTACATTACAGCTCATTCATGGTACTGCACAGTGTTTTTTATGTTTGCAAAAGTATATCATGGCATGTCTCCATCATTACAGTATCATACAAAGTAACTTCACTACCCTAGAAATTCTCAATGCTCTGTCTGTTCATCCCTTCCCTGAACCCCTAGCAACCACTCATTTTTTTTCACCCCTCTTCTTACTGTTTTGCCTTTTCCAGAATGTCATACAGAGCTGGAATCATATAGTATATGGTCTTTTCAGATTGGCTTCTTTCACTCAGTAGCACATATTTAGAGTTTCCCCAGTGGCTCAGCAGTAAAGAATCTGCCTGCAATGCAGGAGTCACAGGAGACGCAGGTTCAATCCCTGGGTTGGCAAGATCCCCTGGAGGAGGGCATGACAACCGACTATAGTATTCCTGCCTAGAGAATCCCATGGACAGAGGAGCCTGGTGAGCTACAGTCCATGGGGTTGCAAAGAATCTGACACAACTGAAGTGACTTAGCATGCACACAGTACACATTTAAGGCTCCTCCATGTCTTTTCAGGCTTGATAGCTCATTTCTTTTTAATACTACAGTTCATTTAACTACTTTTAAACATTTTCATTAACAGAATGCTTTTTTTTTTTTCACTTTCTCCTCAAATCCCCTCAGAATCCTTTCTTTGAAACCAAAGGAAACTTCATTTTCCTTCTTCTAACCAAAAGTATAATTTATATTTCAAATTAACTGGTAGATAAGAAAGAAGGAATAATTCACAGAGCACAAATTTTATGAGGGAGGGAAAACTGTCCACGTTCTTTTTCCCTACAAATCTAAAAAGCAGAGATAATCATGAGCCAATCTAATATACTTAAAAATATATATTAGGTTCAATAATCCTAGAGCTAGAAGCAAATGTAAATGATTCACATTCAGTAATAAATTCTATTTCTCACCTGCACCACTTAATGCTGATCTTCTAGAACCAAAAATGCCACCAGAGCGCTGGGTCCCCTCATCTTGTTCATAATCACTATCTAGATTTCCAGATAAAAATTTAGATTATGTTACCTTTTAAAACTTTTAAATCATGCAGTAAACAGAGAAAAATCAATTTATGGTACCAGAAATTAAAAAGATGCAAGATAAAATAATTTAACAGGAATCATAGTATTTTTGAAGTATCACACAGAAGGATTTTTCCATAAATTATTTCCTTCTATTACAAATTACTTTCTCAAAATTTTATTAAAATTATCTTATAAAAGTAGTCAGAGCTAATACTACACCAAAATATGATATAGGCAAATTAAATTACCTTTGAAAAACAGCACTGTTACTGTCCCTCAAAATTTCACATTACATAATCTTACTGCTTATTCTCCAGAATAGCATCCCTTGGTACCCACTGCACTCAAATCAAACTTTATCAGTCTTAAACAGCAACCCTCTGGATCTCTTCACTTTTAAAAAAGTGACAATTCACTAATCTGCTACACATCTATTAAATTATTAAATCATTTATGTTTTTAGTTTCACTATTCTGTTCTCCTCTGTTAAGAGAGATATGCATTCCAAAAGTGACCTCAGGAGACAATATCTTAGCACCAAGGAAAGATGACTGGAAAAATTTAGGTAGAAATCACACTGGTATAAGAAGGTATAATGGGAGGCTGAGTCATCAGAATGCCACTTATTTGTAAGGTCAGCCATCTTTATCAAAGCTCTGAAATGCTTCACAGCATGTAATATTAAAGAACTGCATCACACAAACTGTTAGAAAGATTCACATATTCTCATTTAATCTCTAAGGAATTACATGTGTCTACAAAATAATATTTTACATAGCGTAAGTGATTATGTACCAGCCACTATACTAAACCATCCCCATATAGTCATAACAATCTTATATGTGATAGGTATTATTTTTAATCATTTCTTTAATAAATGAAGGACACTATTTGCAATCCACTACTAACTTGGACTTCCTCGACCAAATCCTCCACGGCAACCTCGGAAACTACCTCTTCCACCTCTTCTGGACGATCCTAAAGCTTCTGAATCATTTCCGTCTTGATAACCTATAATATTAAAACACAAACACACAAACGACACAAAAACCAACAAAGAAATCTTGGGGACACGGTGGCCAAGTTAATTTAAGCCTTGCATAATTCAATGACTTTAATATTTTAAGCCATCAACAGATAGTTACTAAAGAGAAATGCTGTATTTGACCTATAAATGCTCAACTTTACCAGTAAATAGATAAAAGGTATTATTTTTTTTTTTAAATCCACTATTTGCTTTGCGAACAAAACCTAAAAATGACTAAAAAGAAAAAGTGACACCTATAAACACTGTGGTGTTAGAGAAGACTCTTTAGAGTCCCTTGGACTGCAAGGAGATCAAACCAGTCAATCCTAAAGCAAATAACTCCTGACTATTCATTGGAAGGACTGATGCTGAAGCTGAAACTCCAATACTTTGGCCACCTGATGTGAAGAACTGATTTGTTGGAAAAGACCCTGATGCTGGGAAAGATTGAAGGTGGGAGGAGAAGGGGACGACAGAGGATGAGATGGTTGGATGGCATCACCAATTCAATGGACATGAGTTTGAACAAGCTATGGGTGTTGGTGATGGACAGGGAAGCCTGGTGTGCTGCAGTCCGCAGGGTCGCAGAGAGCCTGAGTGACTCAACTGAACTGAACTGAATGTCCTAAAAATATCAGTTAAGTCTAACTGTTCTAATACGTCATTCAGGATCTCTGTTGCCTTACTGATTTTCTATCTGGAAGATCTGTATATACAAATGACCAATATACACATGGAGAGCTGCTCAACATCACAGTCATCAGGAAATGCAAATCAAAATCACAATGATACAAGGATATGTTGTGCAATACAGAGGATACAGCCAACATTTCATAATAACTATAAGTGGAGTATGAATCACTATGTTTTGATACCTGTAATTTACAAAATATTATACATCAACTATATGTCAATTATAAAAAATCATAATGAGATACCACTTTATATCCATTAGAATGACTATAGTCAAAAAGACAAACACTAACAAGTGTCACCAAAAGAAATGTACTTGAATGTTCAGAGCAGTAGTTTCAGAACAGTCCAAAACTGTACAAAATCCAAGTACACATCATTAGCAGAACAGGAAAACAAAAGAACACTATATAGCAATAATGATCTTCAACTGCAACCAACAATAAGACAATCTCACAATTAAGAAGCTAACCACAAAAATATTATATACTATGTGATTTCATTTATATTAAATACAAAATTTTTTAAAATTTATGCTACTAGAAGTCGGAATAGAGATTAACTGGAAGGGCAGTGCTAATGACTAAAAATGAGCATGAAAGGGGTTTTTGAGGATCTAGTAGTTTCTACTCCTGATCTGCGTGCTTGGGAAAACACAGAACCCAGGTGTTTTCAGTTACTGAAAAATCACTGAGCTGTATACATTTATGACATATGCACCAACCTGTTCCTGTATGACATGATACTTCAACATAAACTTAGATAAGGTTCTATTTACACACACATCTGTATTTACTGAGTGACCACCGTGTCACACACAAGTTTTCTACCTTCAAATGTATACATCTAAAGAAAATAGCAATCAGGGACACCCTACTAGACAACCTACACTAGTCAATAAGTCAGGATCAAGCACAAAGAGCTGCAACTGGCTTTTCATTGCTGCACTTAAATATGAATTAAAATGATTTAAAGAAAACTGAATAGTAAGAAAGATAGCCACTGTTCTGCAGAAAACCAAAAGAGCTATGTTTTAGGAACATTAGTGTCAAAACTCCTTGTTAAAGGGGGAAGGAGAGCAATGTTAAAAGACGAGTCTATTTCTTAACTAAATGTCCGCCCCATCATTGCAGGGCCCCCTACAATTGCCATTAAAGACTCAGCTTATGCAGAAAGTGAAGAGGAACTAAAAAGCCTCTTGATGAAAGTGAAAGAGGAGAGTGAAAAAGTTGGCTTAAAGCTCAACATTCAGAAAACAAAGATCATGGCATCTGGTCCCATCACTTCATGGGAAATAGATGGGGAAACAGTGGAAACAGTGGCAGACTTTATTTTTCTGGGCTCCAAAATCACTGCAGATGGTGACTGCAGCTGTGAAATTAAAAGACGCTTACTCCTTGGAAGGAAAGTTATGACCAACCTAGATAGCATACTGAAAAGCAGAGACATTACTTTGCCAACAAAGGTCCATATAGTCAAGGCTATGGTTTTTCCAGTGGTCATATATGGATGTGAGAGTTGGACTGTGAAGAAAGCTGAGCGCCGAAGAATTGATGCTTTTGAACTGTGGTGTTGGAAAAGACTCTTGAGAGTCCCTTGGACTGCAAGGAGATCCAACTAGTCCATTCTAAAGGAGATCAGTCCTGGGTGTTCTTTGGAAGGAATGATGCTAAAGCTGAAACTCCAGTACTTTGGCCACCTCATGCGAAGAGCTGACTCATTGGAAAAGACTGTGATGCTGGGAGGGATTGGGGGCAGGAGGAGAAGGGGACAACAGAGGATGAGATGGTTGGATGGCATCACCGACTCGATGGACTTGAGTTTGAATGAACTCCAGGAGTCGGTGATGGACAGGGAGGCCTGGCATGCTGCAATTCATGGGGTCGCAAAGAGTCAGACACAACTGAGCGACTGAACTGATTCACCACCAAATTCCTACCCACCGCCCCTCACAACTCATCCAAGGCTATAGTGAAATCCACAGCAAGTCTCAGCTTCACTAGGAAGGCCTGCTATTCAATGATCTATTCAATGAGCCAATCATCTAATAGGCAAGGGAAAACGATATCTCCAAGTTGCAGCAAAAACTATGATGTATCTAGTGCAGCTCCAAACACTAAAGTTCTATCATAAATATATTTGCACACTTGTAGCAATTTTATAAGTTCACTGTGGTTTTTCGTGGATATTGTTGCTATTTTAACATGTCTGCCTATAGATAATCCAGAACTGAGCACTATAATTTTTATACCATCTCACCTCAAGCAGAGGCAGGATTAGCAAGTATGGTAATTAATCTACAACTTCTCCCTTCCCCCATATCTCCAATGTTCCTACTCAGAGACAAAGACATCCCAGTTTATCTATACTGTGAATGACCAAGATTCACACAGTCCCACCTTTTGTAGTTCATAGAACACTCTGGAGGTCTTAGGAAAAGACAAATCGAGTGACATCAGAAAGCAGAAGGAGAGACACCTACTGAATATTAACTCAAATATTAACAGCATAAAGGATATGCCAAAGTATTTTTCTTGAAAGGTTTTCACCACCAGAATTTTTCTTTCAGCTCTTCCAAAATCAATTTTTCAGTTTAATTTCTGTCTTAAGTACAAGTTGTTCCAAAACATGGTCCTTACCGCCTCTCTTGGAAAACCCTCTGTTCCGTGTTTGATTATCTTCACAGTCAATACTAGATTCTTGAATAAAAATTTAACATGTGAATAGCATCTAAATAATTATTGCAGTATTTATATTACTGTAGTATCTAAATAGTACTATCACAAGAGAAATTACTGAGAAAAAATATATTCATAAGCTAACATATGAACAAAATTTTAAATTTTAAAATCACCATAACAACAAAATACAAACACATTATTCAGTCAATTCTTTTTAAAAATCACCTAATATACCTAAATACTAAATGTTAAGCATGTTATCTGTCAAGTTCTGAGCACAGCCAAAAAATAAGAATTTCATAAATGTCACGAAACAGTTTCAGAAATATCTGAACAGTTGAGTAGTCAAACGGATCTCAGAAATGCATAACTATTGTATTTATAATGTCATCATTAATCTGTAAATTGTCTTTCTTAATAAACCTGAGGCATTATAGTGTTTTTTTAATATATGCAAACTTTTCCCTATCCATCCTAATGGAAGCATTTGGGGACATCCCGGCTTTCTGTCCTTAGTGACATTATTAAGTAACATTACCAGAGTTTATACATAGTAGTATGAGGATCACTACACTGAAGGATGACTAAAAATTATCAGGAAAGTTGGTTAAAAATAAATTATCAGAACCCACCCTAGAGAGATTCATTTTGAATGTGCAGAGTGATATCCAGGAATGAACAATTTTTCTAAATTAAAAAATTATACCTTATTGATATAACTTTCAGTAATAACTTTAAGCTTTCTAGAAGATTCCAATAAACCCATATTTGGAAAATACCAAGATGGTTTCAAGGAATCTTTGTACATATCACTAACATTTAGTGCCAGAGAACTAGGTCCCAGTGATGACATATGTGGCTCGACAGATTAAAAGCTATCAGTTGTTTATGTACAAAAGTACTAATCTACTCAATTAATATTGATTTATAATAAACAATGACCCACAGCTCTTGTTGCAGGCTCCTATTTGAGCTGACATCAACAATTGACAATATTCCTAAAGAATCATTTAACATCAAGACAACCTTCTCAGAAGCAAAGATTTCATACAAGGGGGTTGAAGAGGAAAGAAAGAATTCTGCAAAGATTCTTAGAATAATCTGGAATAATGGAATTATTATTTGATGATATAATAATTCATCATCATCTGGAATAATGATGATGGTAGCTAACATTTATTGTCATATATGAAAGAAAACCCACCTCACATAACCTTTGGCCAACTGTTCTCCTCAAACAAACTTACAGTTATTTTGACCACACTGGGAATTAAAATAGGCTAATGACATTAGGAGAAACTGGGTGAGGAGTACAATTACATTAGAGGCAAGCTGAAGGAAATCTTCTGTACTATTTTTGAAACTTCTTGAGTCAAATGATTTCAAAATAAAAAGTTATTAAAAAATAATCTCTGTAGAGTTAAAAATAAAGTTAAGCACAAACAAAAATGAGATAATGATCCCAAGATCAGTTATAATCTACTAATTATAGAAAAATAATGTAATAATAACACATAAAACAGTATCCATCTGACACTCTTCTAAATGAATTCTATTTTAACTTTTTAAATCCTCACAAAAACCTTATGAGGTGGGTATTATCCTCAATTTATAAACAGAAAAAAAGAAATACAAAGTTAAACATGCTTTTTTAAAATAATACAACTGACAGGAAGAGAAGGATCTGGGTCTCAAATCCCGGGTGTCTGATTCCAAAATCTGAGCTCCTTATTACTATACTGGACCAGCTAAGGGACACAAGATACGGGAAAAATAACCACAAAATACACTATACATCTGTGTGCAGAGAAGTTATAAAGACTCCATAGATCAGTGGTTACCAAATGAAAGAGGCATCAGAGTCAGCAGGGAGGCTTTTAAATACAGGATCCAGGGCCTCACTCAAATCTCCTCAATCAGGTTCTCTTGGGAAAGTATTATTAATTATTGTAGTCTATCTTCTGCTAACAATACTCTATTCTCACCATTTTCTGTATTCCTCCAAACCAGAGTGTCAGTACCTTCAAACCACATAAATGTCTTTGATTTTAGCAGTGATCCAGTCTCAGGAATCCTTTTCCACTGTAAATACTTATTTGAGTCTGAATAAGTACCTACATGCCCCAAATTGTATTTATATATAAAGTGAAATTTTGTTTCCTGACTTGTTCTACTATCCTCTTTTTCTTAAGGTAACACAGCATTCAAAAGTTGTACTTCATAGATTAGTTAAGATAGATGACAACAGCCCAGATTAGGAAGGCTGAATTCTTGGTTAAGGCTCTGCCTATACTGCTTTGGTCACAAAGAGTCGGACACAATTGAGCAACTGAACTGAACTGATACTGCTTTGGGGCTTCCGTGGTGGTTCGGCTGGTAAAGAATCCGCCTGCAATAAGGGAGACCTAGGTTGGAAAGATCCTATGGAGAAGGGAATGGCTACCCACTCCAGTATTCTGGCCGGAAGAATTCATGGATGAAGCACAAGCTGGAATCAAGACAGCTGCGAGAAAAATCAATAACCTTGCCTATGCAGATGAAGCCACCCTTATGGCAGAAAGCCGAGAGGAACTAAAGAGCCTATTATTGAAAGTGAAAGAGAGTGAAAAAGCTGGCCTAAAACTCAACTTTCAAAAAATGAAGATCATGGTATCTGGTCCCATCACTTCATGGCAAATAGATGGGGAAACAATGGAAACAGTGACAAACTTTATTTTCTTGGGCTCTAAAATCACTGCAGATGGTGACTTCAGCCATGAAATTAAAAGACACTTACTCCTTGGAAGAAAAGCTATGACCAAGCTAGACAGCATATTAAAAAGCAGAGACATTACCTTGCTGACAAAGGTCCATCTAGTCAAAGCTACGGTTTCTCCATTAGTCATGTATGAATATGAGTTGGACCATAAATAAAGCTGAGTGCACCAAAGAATTGATGCTTTTGAACTGTGGTATTGGAGAAGACTCTTGAAAGTCCCTTGGACTGCAAGGAGACCAAACTAGTCAATCCTAAAGGAAGTCAGTTCTGAATGTTCATTGGAAGGACTGATGCTGAAGCTCCAATACTTTGGCCACCTGATGCAAAGAACTGACTCATTAGAAAAGACCCTGATGCTGAGAAAGATTGAAGGCAGGAGGAGAAGGGGACGACAGAGGATGAGATGGTTGGATAGCATCACTGACTGGATGGAAATGAGTTTTAGCAAGCTCTGGGAGTTGGTGATGGACAGGGAAGCCCAGCGTGCTGCAGTGCATGGGGTCACAAAGAGCCAGACACGACTGAGCGACTGAACTGACTGATAGTTGCTTTATAAAACTGTGTTTAAATAAATCAGAGCTGGAACAGATTAAGATACTTAATTATATTTTCTCCTTAACATGTATTCTAGACGCTAAATTCTTAAGTCACTACAAAAAACAGTGAACTTACCTCTCCAGAAACCAGAGCTATCACCTTCTTCAAACTTGTTATTTGAAAAACCTACACAAAACATAAAATTAAACTCGCAAATTTCTGAAAACAATTACCTAAATCAAATGACCAAAAACCAATTTCTTCTGCAGAAGAAAGAGAAACAGAGAAACACACACCTTACAGGGACTGACAGTTATGATGTCCCTTTAAAACTGTATAAATCACATACAACTATATATATAAATAGTGATGAGTGCATATGCATTGTATGCCAACTTCTGCCTTGTGTCAGTTTAAGATTAAAATACCAGCCAATCTTATATAACCTAAAATGTTACATATTCCTCCATATGTACATGAGTGAAACATGGGTATGCGTGTGCCTATCTCACTATAACCACTATGTACTTTCTATTCAAAATATCAAATTTTTATGAATTTTATGAATTATACTCTCATCTGCTGGAGGACAACTAAATTACAATCCAATATCATATCATTTTTCCCTTCTCAGTATCAAGGAGATTCTGCCAACTTCTGTTAATAAAATTTTAAAAACAATCTTTCACCAAAGTCTGCTTTCAAATTTCTCATTGAATAAAACCTTGTGTCTAGATGTATGCATCTCTGGAACATATAGATGTAGCTCTAAAGTTCACTTTAAAAGCATCCATCAGTAATATTTCATACATTTTAAAAAATATTAGTCTTAATAAAATGATCTTTACTGAAGTGATACTCAGGGTACCTAGGTAACTACAAGTTACTCAGATAATGTAACTTAAATGTCAATATGCAATGTCTATCAATCATGATCTAATTTAAATAAAATATATTAAATTACAGCTTCAATAGTACAGAGACCAATCAATTACTCTTTGACAGACATTAAATTTATATGCAAGGTGTCTACATATTAAGTCATTTAACATCTCAGGCTCAACAAAATCTCATGTTCCAGCATTAAACTTCAGAGACATTTAATATATAATTAGCATATAAAAAAGTAAGTATCCATATATAGAGGCCATATGGCCTCTATATATGAATGGATAACACTTTTTCCTTAAGCAGATATATAATTTCAAAATAAAGACAGCCCCTACAAAAAGATTATATATAACAAAACAGATTTTTTGGTTATTTTATTCATTTAAATATTTGCAATCTTTGAAGTTGGTTCAGAAAAGGATTACATTCTACTGCCCTCTACAATTGCCCCTTTCCCTCCATACACCTTTCCCAGAAAAGTCAAGTGCTAAGTCTCCAAAATGCTTGAGAAGTCTTCCATCTACGTACTATTGGTTTTGATCTTAAACTCTATGTAAGTTCTACTTTATAGTTTTTAAATTTTTTTAGAAACAAAATGCAAATTCAAAACTTCTACTGGTTCTTTTGGAGAAGGAAATGGCAACCCATTCCAGTATTCTTGCCTGGAGAATCCCATGGACAGAGGAGCCTGGCAGGCTACAGTCCACAGGGTCGCAAGAGTCAGACACAACTTAGCGACTAAACCACCACCACTGGTTCTTTGTTCAAGTACAGATGGAAACTCAGGTTCACCCCTGGAAGTGTAAGATAGATCTCTTGTTGCAGAAGCAGGGCAAGGAAATCATGAGTACAGGAGAAAAGACGTGGGGTTCACCTGTGGGGTAAAGCAATTTGACGAGATGCTGCAGCAAGTAGCATGGTTATTAAAAAGGAAAACAAGAGAACTAAACAGAATAGCAAACACATCCAAAGCAGCATAAAGTGTTGCTAAAAACTATGATTAGGAAAGTGAAAGCACTCCCTTGTGATCTCCATAAATTCTTGGGAAAGGCACACACTTAAAAGGAAACAGAACTCAAAGACTATAAGGTGTCACTTAAGTTTCAATTGAAAGACATCATAAGCAGATTACCTCTGTTTCCAAAACTCTTTCCAACTCCAAAACCACCCACTGTGGACGTATTCTCTCTTTTATTAGACTCACCAGGATCTGAAAAAGTTCAGATAAAATTAAAACTTTTTAAAGTATAAAATCAAGTGTGTCATCAATAACTAGGAATTAAATGAATCTGTGTGGTAAGGGAACTTACAAGGATGAGGAGAGAGTATTACAGGAACTTATAAAATTAAAATATACCTGCAACTTCTTTTTTAAAAATTCTTACATTATACCAAACTAAAAATGTAAATATACTATTGCTGAAATACAGCTCTCAACTAGTTGCTATTTTACTAGAGAACTTTAACCAGGAAATTCAACTCTACAATTGAACTCTATTCAACTCTGATTTTCTATATATTGAAACCTCACCTTGATAGATCCAGCTATTTAGATAGATCACATACCTCTATGTGAAAGTCACTGCTAATGAAAATTCTATACTCTTGTCCTTTAATTATTATTTATTCATTTAAAAAAATATATTTATTATTTATTTGGCTGCACCAGGTCTTAGTTGCATCATGAGAACTCTTAGTTGCAGCATATGGGATCTAGTTCCCTGACCAAGGATCAAACCAGGGCCCCTGGTATTGGCAGCATAGAGTCTTAAGTCACTGGACCACCAGGGAAGTCCCGATTCATTTTTCCAGTACTTAAATCACTCTCAATCTACTTTTTAAAATTAGAATTAAGAAAGAGCTATATAATAACAAAAAAATGCTAATACCATTTCCTTTTATTTCCCACTCCTCCATAGTATTTCCCTATATCAACCTTCTTAGTTTTATATCCTGCCGGGAGCCAGCATATTGCATATTGAGTGCATATTGCATATTGAGTGCAGCACTTTCCACAGCATCATCTTTCAGGACCTGGAATAGCTCAACTGGAATTCTATCACTGCTGGGAGCCAGTGTGAGGAACTCTGCCCATGACAAAGGTCATGAGGAAGGAGGCTCGGCATACGCAAAGGCGGGATCGAGCCTCAGGGGTCCCCCTGGAAATTTTCGAGCATTTACACCCAAAACCAGAGTCTGCCTACTTTCTGCTTTGTGCTTTCACCTACACCTCTGACTTTACGGGGGGCTGTCCCCCACTACCTCTCTGAAAAAAGAGTTAGCTTACAGCTCCAGTTAATAATTCCTGGGTGTGACAGTGTTTAACCTACAAACTCCTTTGGAAGTCCTCTAGCCTGCATGAATAGGTTTTTTCCGGCAACATGTGATTGTTCAGAGCCTCCCAACTGTGAGAGGCAGGAGATGTTCTAAACTGTCTAAACACAGATTCCTTTGAGTAGTTAAAAGATTGATTAGAAATTGTATTGGTGAAGGGTTTTTCACTTGTTGGGCCAATGTTTGCTGTTAAGTTTCCATATCCCTTACCTGCTGTGTCCCTGGCAGTGTATTGATTAATATAATTGGTGTAAGTAGTAGCTTTAATGTTTGTAACCTGGGACCCTTGAGTTAATTCTTTTTCTTGTTATAGCCCACCACACCTTTGCTCTGTAGGAATGCAACTTTATCTAATGCTTTTGGAGGGTGGCTCCTGACCAGTCACCTTTAGAGAAAAATAAGTTTTCTGAAGAAAGGGTCTTAAAATGTTAACAGGCCTCCGGGCCAGAAGATGATGCAAATCACCTAAGCTTTTGCATATGATAAGTTTGCAGGAAGAAAGCCTGGCTTGCTGCATGACTCTACCCCTTCCCCCATTATCCTCTATGCATAACTTATAAAAACTACTTTGGAAAATAAAGTGCGGGCCTTGTTCACCGAAACTTGGTCTCACCATGTCGTTCTTTCTCTTACCTTCTGGCTGAATTATTCAGCCTCTTTTCTCCACTGAATTTCCTCACTGAGCTATCCTTATTCCATTACTCTTTATATCCTTAATTAAAGTTTAATTAAGCAGTTGTTTCCTGATCCTCGCCAACGCCGTCCCCGCTTCAAATTCCCTGGATCCACCGGGGCTGGACCCCGGCAATATCCCACTATATAACTCTGAGATATTGGGGGCAGGAGGAGAAGGGGATGACAGAGGATGAGATGGCTGGATGGCATCACTGACTCGATGGACGTGAGTCTCAGTGAACTCCGGGAGCTGGTGATGGACAGGGAGGCCTGGTGTGCTGTGATTCATGGGGTCGCAAAGAGTCGGACACGACTGAGCGACTGAACTGAACTGAACTGACTGATACAACTCTGAACACCCAACATTTTAACTCGTAAAACAACTTCCCATACTCCACACTGTGAACTTCTAATATATTCTATTTCCTACATGCTATTCCTTCAGCATGACATTCCTTGCTTTCCTATTTTTCCTAGCAAAATTCTTTTCACTCTTCAAAAGCCTGATTCAAAACCCACCTCTTCTGTGAAGTCCTCCTTCAGTCCTCCAACTGTAATCAATTCATCAATCACATTCCCACAGCATACTATGTGTATCTCTTTTTAAGCAATATTTCTTTCCATGTGCTTCTCTACCACTAAATTAAGAATTTTGAGGGCAGAGTTTCTATGCTAAGCAGCACAGTTATTTAAAACATAAACTTAAGCACCCAAAACATTATAAATAGCCACTTTAAATTATCACTGGGATAATTATCATTATCTTGTTACTTTCACAAATTATCTTCCCTACATCTGTAATATCCTAATACAGAGGAGCTAAGAGATCTGTGAAACTCCTAATGCCACATGTAAAACTGTGTATATGCAACTATCAGTATTTTTATCAGATGCTAAAAAAGCATGTGATTCAGAAAGCTAAGGCTTTTCAGGCCATACTTCACAGAAGATAAAAAGCTAGTCAATATATATGTTAGGTAATTAAAAGTCAATTTTAGAACCACGTTACTAGATATATCCAAGTTGTGAAAAAAAATACCATAGAGATTGAAACGAACTAGAATGTTAAACTGAATCATTTGGGATAGGTGTGGTTCTTCTATAAATTTCCAGGATTATATGCAGTATTAAAGATAACTTTTTTCTTTTCTTAAATATTATCGGAGTACAGTTAATTTACAATTTTGTGTTAGTTTCAGGTATACAAAGTGATTCAGTTTACATATACATATATTCATCCTTTTTCAGATTTTTCAAAAATAACTTTTTAAAGTATCAATGTTCACAGAGAGTTTTGATCAGAAATTTAATGTATTTAAATCTACAATATAACAATTCATAGTAAAATCTCAGTGATGGTTTTCTCATTTAAAAAGGCTCTATTCAACAATGTTTAGAAGTCTGTATCAAAAAATATCATTCTAAATTAGGATTTTAAAATATATCCAAATATTAAGTAGTTCCCTGAGTGTCATATTAAGGTATTTGTTACTTCTTAGTAGTAGCAAACAAAATACACACTTGACTCTCTAAGTACAACTACATGGTCCAAAACATTAATGCTTCTTACTTAATATGCAGGCTTAAAAACAAAAAAAATATATATGTATCTTCAACAAATTTCATTAGTAGAATATGTCAAAGCATAAAATTCACACTTATGTTAACTCTATCTTAAAAAATTAAGTTTTCCAAGTAGCAAATGAAATACCATAGACCAACTTTCAGTTGCCAATGAATAAAAACATATAGAAATACCAAAGTTTTTCAAAAACTAACATTTAATAAATTCAAGAATAAGTATCATGTATATTTAAAACTATTAACCTTAGCTTACGGCATCCCATAAAAGAAATTTATTTAAAAATTCATATGACCATTTGAGGTTCTAATAATATTTTGTTGCACTATACTAAAATACAGTGAGAATATTTTCAGCATTTTAACAACAAATCTAAAAATGGAATGGAGGAAAGTATTTTGCTGGGTCATTTTCTGTCAAATCTAGTGCTGGTTGTTCTAAAAGTGACAATAAAAACTTTGAATTTTGAAAAAACAACCTCTTAATACTAGCGAGCTAACAGAACTGTTTCACATACTGCATTTTCATGAGAAACATAAAACTTAAGAAAGAGGTCCTTCACATTCTAGTCTCTGGAGTTTCTCTCATTCCTCCCATGCCAAATGGGAACAAAAACCATCAACACATTAAGCAGAAGCTCTAGGAAGCTGCTCTAGGAAGCAACTCTCTTTAATCAATCTACCCATCTAATCAATTCAACTATTTTCTACTATCTTAAAAAGTAAAACAGTGAAAAGAATACTGGTATTGAAAAAAAAATTCATCATCCCAACAAAGTCTACTATACACTAAGTTATATCAGATTTACCTTGCACTAAACTGCCTCTTGAGAAACCTATATGCAGGTCAGGAAGCAACAGTTAGAACTGGACATGGAACAACAGACTGGTTCCAAATAGGAAAAGGAGAACATCAAGGCTGTATATCGTCACCTGGTTGTTTAACTTATATGCAGAGTACATCATGAGAAACGCTGGACTGGAAGAAGCACAAGCTGGAATCAAGATTGCCGGGAGAAATATCAATAACCTCAGATATGCAGATGACACCACCCTTATGGCAGAAAGTGAAGAGGAACTCAAAAGCCTCTTGATGAAAGTGAAGCCTCTTGATGAAAGTGGAAGAGGAGAGTGAAAAGTTGGCATAAAGCTCAACACTCAGAAAACAAAGATCATGGCATCTGGTCCCATCACTTCATGGGAAATAGATGGGGAAACAGTGGAAACAGTGGCAGACTTTATTTCTGGGGGTTCCAAAATCACTGCAGATGGTGACTGCAGCTGTGAAATTAAAAGACACTTACTCCTTGGAAGGAAAGTTATGACCAACCTAGATAGCATATTCAAAAGCAGAGACATTACTTTGCCAACAAAGGTCCATCTAGTCAAGGCTATAGTTTTTCCAGTGGTCATGTATGGATGTGAGAGTTGGACTGTGAAGAAAGCTGAGAGCCAAAGAATTAATGCTTTTGAACTGTGGTGTTGGAGAAGACTCTTGAGAGTCCCTGGGACTGCAAGGAGATCCAACCAGTCCATCCTAAAGGAGATCAGCCCTGGGTGTTCTTTGGAAGGAATGATGTTGAAGCTGAAACTCCAGTACTTTGGCCACCTCATGCGAAGAGCTGACTCATTGGCAAAGACCCTGATGCTGGGAGGGATTGCGGGCAAGAGGAGAAGGTGACGACAGAGGATGAAATGGCTGGATGGCATCACCGACTCGATGGACATGAGTTTGGGTAAACTCCAGGAGTTGGTGATGGACAGGAAGGCCTGGCGTGCTGCGATTCATGGGGTCGCAAAGAGTCAGGACACGACTGAGTGACTGAACTGAACTGAAACAACCATAAAAGCCTCTATTCATTCCACTATTCAGCTATTATAATAGATGATTAAAGAAAGATACTTACCTCTGTTTCCCAAACTCCTCCCAGAGGCAAATCCACTTCTCATGAAATGATCTCTTCGAGATGATCCATCACCCATTTCTAAAGTAAGTAACATGTGAAGCAAGTCAAAATAACAAAAAACTATCCTGGTGGTAAGTAAGCTTTAAACCATCTAAATGTGCCGTGCACATGGCATAGGAGGAATTTTACATAGCAATAAGAAAGATGAGTAGACTAGTAGAAAAATGGGCTATAAGAATAGGTAGTCCTCCAAAAGAAAAAAAATGCTGACTCTCAGTCATAATTAAAGACACTGAAAATCAAAAGAAGAATGTACTTTTCCCAACCATGACTGACTTGAACAGTTTGCTAATACAAATCTAGCAGAAGACCTAAATGGGCTTTCCTCATAGCTATGTTGGTAAAGAGTCTGCCTGCAATGAAGGAGACCTAGGTTAGATCTCTGGGCTGGGAAGATCCTCTGAAGAAATAAATGGCAACCTATTTCAGTATTCTTGCCTGGAGAATACCATGGACAGGTTACAGCCCATGGGGTTGCAAGAGTTGGACATGACTTGGACATGACTTAGTGACTAAACCACCACCAGAAGACCAGACATTTCTCCAAAGACAACATACAGATGGCCAACAAACACATGAAAAGATGCTCAGCATCACTAATTATTAGAGAAATGCTAATCAAAACTACAATGAGGTATCATCTCACACAAGTCAGGATGGCCAACATCAAAAAGTCTACAAACAACAAATACTGGAGAGTGTGGGGAGAAAAGAGATCCTCTTACACTGTTGGTGGGAAGGTAAATTGATACAGGCACTATGGAGAACAATATGGAGGTTCCTAAAAACTACTAAAAACATAAGGACCATATGAGCCAGCAATCCCAACACTGGGCATACACCCAGAGAAAAACATAATTCATAAGGACACATGCACCCCAATGTTCACTGCAGCACTATTTACAAAAGCCAGGACAGGGAAGCAAGCAAAAGTTCCATCAACAGAGGAAATGAATAAAGAAGATGTGGTACACACAGACAATAGAATATTACTCGGCCATAAAAAGGAATGAAATTGGGTCACTTGTAGAGACATGGATGTACCTAGAGACTGTCATAGAGAATGAATAGTCATAAAAACAAATATCATATATTAATGCATAAATGTGGAATCTAGAAAAATGGTATAGATGAACCTATTTGCAAAGCAGAAATAGAGACACAAACATAGAAAACAAATATATGGATACCAAGAGGCAGGGGTGGGGGGAAGGATGAACTGAAGACTGGGATTCATGTATATATACTATTGATGCTATGTGTAAAATAGGTAACTAATGAAAATCCTACTATATAGCATAGGGAACTCATTGCTCTATGGAAAGGAAATCCAAACAAGTGGAAATATATATATATATAACTGGTTCACTTCACTGTACAGTAGAAACTAACATAACATTGTAAAGCAACTATATTCCAATAAATATTTTTTTTAATACCAAGACTAGTCAAGGACATAGGGAAACAAGCAGAATCATATACAACACTGAAACTATAAACTAGATCAATCTTGATCCTAATTTTAAAAGAAAATACTTTTTGAAAATATACTAGTATAATTTTTCCTGTGGATATACTCACACGGTAACACAGATACACATAAAAATGTTTTGATAAGCACTGTCTATAACAGCCAAGAAAAACAGTCAAAGGAGAACAGATAAATTACAATCATCCACAGAACACTGTAAAAATCCACAGAACTAAAAACACCAAACAAGTGACATTCTTCAATAGAATGTTCATAAAAACCAACCACATGGAAGGCCAAAATGTAAATTCAACAATTTCAAAAACCAGTATCACATACACAAAATTCTGTAATTGCAATGCAATCAAATTAAAAGTTACTAGAAGACAAATACTGTATATTTTTGCTTATATGTGGAATCTAAAAAATAAAACATGTCCACAGATATACAAAAACAGAAAAGATGAACAGATATAGAAAACGAAGTAGTGGTTTGCCACATGGGAGAAGGGTGAGGAAGGTATGAAATAGGTGAAGGGGAGGTAAGAGGTACAAACTACTAGTTACAAGGAACTACAGGGATGTAATATACAGCACAAGGAGTATAGTCAATATTTTATACTAACTCTGTATGGTGTATAGTCTATAAAAATAGCAAATCACTATATATACTGAAAATTAATATGATAGTGTAACTCAATTATACAATTTTAAAATTCTCTTACATTTGGAAATATATTTTTAAAACACTTCTATACAAAACAGTTCAAAGAAGAAAAATTACAATGGAACTTTAGAAATACTTAGAATTGTATGATAAAATGATATATATCAGAAATTAAATTTTTATACAATAAGAACTGAAAATTAATTAGGTAAACATCCATCTCAACTAGTAAGAACGTTAGAAAAACAACAAAATAAATCACACAAGAATAAAGGAGAAAAAAAAGAGGTAAGAGCAGACCTCCCTGGTGGCTCAGTGGTAAAGAATCCACTAATGCAGGAGACACAGGTTCAATCCCTGGTTCAGGAAGATCCCACATGAGGGGGGACAACTAAGCCTGTGCGCCACAACTACTGAGCCAGCTCTAGAGCCCATGAGTTGCAACTACTGAAGCCCATGCATCAACAGCCTGTGGTCCACAACAAGAGAAACCACTGGAATGAGAAGCCCATGCACTGCATCAAGAGTAGCCCCCACTTACCACAAGTGGAGAAGGCCTGTGCAGAGCAATGAAGACCCAGTACAGCCATACATAAATAAAAATAAATATATCTTTAAAAAAATGTTAAAAACAACAAATAATGCAAGAGGAAACAGAAATATAATAGTGGCTCAATAAAGCCAAAACCTAGTTCTTTTAAGAAACCAATGAGACACTCCAGGACAAAGGACGGAAAGTACGGAGATGGAAAAAGGTATTTCATGCAAATGAAAATGACAATAAAGTGGGGGATGCAACACTCATATAAACAAAACAGATATCCAAACAAAAGCCATAAAAAGGCTAAAGAAAGACACTACATAATGATAAAAGAATCAATACATGAAGAGGATATTACATTCAATGACACATACGCACTCAATATAGGAGCATCTAAATTTATATAAATATATACATATTTATAAATATAAATTTTTATATTTAAAATTATATTTAAATATTTAAAATACTTATAAATGTAAAAACATATAAGTATATAAAAATATTATACTCTTTGCAGACAAACATGGAGAACTCTATACAGTCAGCAAAAACAAGACCAGGAGCTGACTGTGGCTCAGATCATAAACTTGTTACTGCCAAATTCAGACTGAAACTGAAGAAAGCAGGGAAAACCACTAGAGCCTTCAGGTATGACCTAAATCAAATCCCTTATGATTATAGAGTGGAAGTGAGAAATACATTCAAGGGATTAGATCTAACGGAGTGCCTGAAGAACTATGGATGGAGGTTCCTGACATAGTACAAAAGGCAGTGATCAAGACCATCTCCAAGAAAAAGAAATGGAAAAAGGCAAAATGGTTGTCTTAGGAGGCCTTACAAATAGCTGAGAAGAGAAGTGAAAGAAAAAGGAGAAAAGGAAAGATAAACCCATTTGAATGCAGAGTTCCAAAGAATAGCACAGAGAGAGAAGAAAGCCTTCCTCAGTGATCAGTGCAAAGAGATAGAGGAAAACAACAGAATGGGCAAGACTAGAGATCTCTTCAAGAAAATGAGTGATACTAAAGGGAACAGTTCATGCAAAGATGGGCTCGATAAAGGACAGAAATAGTATGGACCTAAAAGAAGCAGAGATATTAAGAAGAGGTGGCAAATACACAGAACTATATACAAAAAAGATCTTCACGACCCAGATAATCACGATGGTGTAATCACTCACCTAGAGTGGAACGTGAAGTCAAGTGGGCCTTAGGAAGCATCACTATGAACAAAGCTAGTAGAGGTGATGGAATTCCAGTTGAGCTATTTAAAATCCTAAAAGATGATGCTGTGAAAAGTGTTGCACTCAACATGCCAGCAAATTTTGAAGACTCAGCAGTGGCCACAGGACTGGAAAAGGTCAATTTTCATTCCAATCCACAAGAAAGGCAATACCAAAGAATGTTCAAACTACTGCACAACTGCACTCATCTCACATGCTAGCAAAGTAATGCTCAAAATTCTCCAAGCCAGGCTTCAACAGTACATGAACCATGAACTTACAGATGTTCAAGCTGGATTTAGAAAAGGCAGAGGGACCCAAGATCAAATTGCCAATATTCAAATTGCCAATATTCAAATTGCCAATAACTCAAGATCATTGAAAAAGCATGTGAGTTCAAGAAAAATATCTACTTCTGCTTTATTGACTAGGCCAAAGCCTTTGACTGTGTAGATCTCAACAAACTATGGAAAATTCTTAATGAGATGGGAATACCAGACCACCTGACCTGTCTCCTGAGAAATCTATTTCCAGGTCAAGAAGCAACAATTAGAACTGGACATGGAACAAAAGACTGGTTCCAAATAGGAAAAAGAGTACATCAAGGCTGTATATTGTCACCCTGCTTATTTAACTTATATGCAGAGTACATCATGCGAAATGCCAGGCTGGATGAAGCACAAGCTGGAATCAAGATTGCCAGGAGAAATATCAATAACCTAAGATATGCAGATGACACCACGCTTATGGCAGGAAGCAAAGAAGAACTAAAGAGCCTCTTGATGAGAATCAAAGAGGACAGTGGAAAAAGTGGCTTCAAATTCAATATTCAGAAAACGAAGACCATGGCATCCAGTCCCATCACTTCATGGCAAATAGACGGGGAAATAATGGAAACACTGACAGCCTTTATTTTGGGGGGCTCCAAAATCATGGCAGATGGTGACTGCAGCCATGAAATGAAAAAATGTTTGTTTCTTGGAAGAAAAGCCAATGACCAACCTAGACAGCATATTAAAAAGCAGAGACATTAATTTGCCAACAAAAGTCCATCTAGTCAAAGCTATGGTTTTTCCAGCAGTCATGTATGGATGTAAGAGCTGGGCTATAAAGAAAGCTGAGTGCCGAAGAATTGATGTTTTTGAACTGGGGTTTTGGAGAAGACTCTTCAGAGTCCCTTGGACTACAAGGAGATCCAACCAGTCAATCCTAATGGAAAGCATTCCTGAATATTCATTGGAAGGATGCTGAAGCTGAAACTCCAATACTTTGGCCACTTGATGCGAAGAACTGACATTTGAAAAGATCCTGATGCTGAGCAAGATTGAAGACAGGAGGAGAAGGGTATGACAGAGGATGAGATGATTGGATGGGATCACTGATCGATGGACATGACTTTGAGTAAGCTCTGGGAGTTGGTGATGGACAGGGAAGCCTGGCATGCTGCAGTCCATGGGGTCACAAAGAGTCGGACACAACTCAGCAGCAACTGAACTGAACCGAAATATAGAAAACAAATACTAACAGACCTAAAGGGAGAAATGGATCGGAATACAATAATAGAGACTTTAACACCTCACTGACATCAGTAGACAAATCTTCCAGACAGAAAATCAATAAGGCAACAGAGGTCCTAAATGACGTATTAGAACAGTTAGACTTAATTGGTATTTTCAGGACATTCATGCTCAGACTCTTTGTGAGTCTGACACCACAGTTCAAAAGCATCAATCCTTGGCGCTAAGCTTTCTTTATGGTCCAACTCTCACATCCATACATGACTACTGGAAAAACCATGGCTCTGACTAGACAGACCTTTGCTGGCAAAGTAATGTCTCTGCTTTTTAATATGCTGTCTAGGTTGGTCATAACTTTCCTTCCAAGGAGCAAGCGTCTCTTTTAATTCATGGCTTCAGTCACCATCTGCAGTGATTTTGGAGCCCCCCAAAATAAAGGCTCTCACTGTTTCCACTGTTTTCCCATCTATTTGCCATGAAGTGATGGGACTGGATGCCATGATCTTCGTTTTCTGAATATTGAGTTTTAAGCCAACTTTTTCACTCTCCTCTTTCACTTTCAAGAGGCTCTTTAGTTCTTTGCTTTCTGCCATAAGGTTGTGTCATCTGCATATCTGAGGTTATTGATATTTCTCCTGGCAATCTTGATTCCAGCTTGTGCTTCATCCAGCTTGGCATTTCACATGATGTACTCTGCATAAAAGTTAAATAAGCAGGGTGTAAGTTAAATAAGCAGGGTGTAAGTTAAATAAGCAGGGTGACAATATACAGCCTTGACGTACTCCTTTCCTGATTTGAAATCAGTCACATTACATCCCCCAAATACACATACTACACATTCTTTTCAATTACACATCCTTTTCAATTAAAACATTCTCTAGGTTAGACCCATAGTAGGCCACCTCATGCGAAGAGTTGACTCATTGGAAAAGACTCTGATGCTGGGAGGGATTGGGGGCAGGAGGAGAAGGGGACGACAGAGGATGAGATGGCTGGATGGCATCACTGACTCAATGGACGTGAGTTTGAGTGAACTCCAGGAGTTGGTGATGGACAGGGAGGCCTGGGGTGCTGCAATTCACGGGTTGCAAAGAGTCAGGACACAACTGAGTGACTGAACTGAACTGAAGGATACAAAATAAGCCTCAACAAATTTTAAAGGACAGAAATTATTTTAAACATCTCTTCTGACCACAATGGCATGAAGTCAGAAATCAACCACTGAGAAACAAGAAAAAAAGTGATTATTCAGAGACTAAACAACATGCTACTTAAGAAAAAAAAAATGGATCAACGAGATCAAAGAGGAAATTTTAAAAATACCCTGAGACAAATGACAATGAAAACATAACTATATACAAAATCTATGGGATACAGGAAAAGCAGTCCTTTGAGGGAAGTTTACAGTGATACAGGCCTTCCTCACAAAACAAGAAAAACTCTCAAACAAGTAACCTAACCTATTACCTAAAGAATTAGAAACAGAAGAACAAACAAAAGCTAAAGTCAGAAGGAAGAGAGATTTAATAAAAATCAAAGAGGAAATAAATTAAAATAGATATTAAGAAATAGGAAAAAAAAATCAATAAAACTGAGACCTGGTTTTTTGAAATGACAAAGTGCACAATCTCTGGCCAGGCTCACCAAGAACAAGAGAGAGAGAGGACAGAAATAAAACAAGAAATGAAAGGGGAAATATACCAACCAATACTGCAGAAATACAAAAAACCATAAGAGAATACTATGGACAATTATATGCCAATAAATTAAACAATCTAGAAAAAATGGACAAGTTTTTAGAAACATACAGCCTACCAAAACTGAAGCAAGAAGAAACAGATAATCTGAACAGACTGATCACTAGAAGTGAAATAGAAACTGTAATTTAAAAACTCCCTGCAACAGAAAGAAGCACATTTGAGCCAATTCTAATGAGGTGGATGAACCTAGAGTCTATTATACAGTGTGAAGTAAGTTTGACAGAGAAAAACAAATATTTTATACTAATGCATATACATGGAATCTAGAAAGATGGTACTGATGAAATTATTTGGGGCAGCAATGGAGACACAGACATAGAGAACAGATTTATGGACATGGATATGGGGAGGAAGGAGAGGGTGGGATGTATGGAGACAGTAACATGGAAACTTACATTACCATTACGTAAAATAGACAGTCAATAGGAATTTGCTGTATGACTCAGGGAACTCAAACTGGGGCTCTGTAACTACCTAGAGGAATGGGATTGGGAGGGAGGTTCAAATAGGAGTGGATATATGTATACCTATAGCTGATGCATGTTGATGTTGGGCAGAAACCAACACAATTCTATAAAGCAAATATCCTTCAATTAAAAACTAAATTTAAAATTTTTTTAAAGTATAGGGACCAAAATATTACTAAAAAAAAAAAAGAAAGTTCCCTACAAATGTTCAGAACTGGATGGCTTAAATGGAAAATTCTACCAAACATACAAAGAAAAACTTGAACCAATCCTTCTCAAACTTTTCTGTAAGACTGAGAAGGAACACTCCCAAAGTGATTCTATGACATCACCATCACCCTGATACCAGGCAAAGACATTACCAAAAAAGAAAATTACAGGCCAGTACCTCTGGTGAATATAGATGCAAAAATTCTCAAGGAAGTATTAGCAAATCAAACCCAACACATAAAAAGTCATACACCATGATTAAGCTGGTTTCATCACAGGGTCAAAAGAATGGTTCAACACATACACCATATTGACAAAAGACAAAAACCACATATCACCTCAACAGATGCAGAAAAAGCATTTGCTACAATTCAACACCCATTCATGATAAAAATTCTTACCAAAGTGGATATGGAGGGAACATATCCAAGCATAATAAAAACTATTTGTGACAAACCCACAGCCAACATAGTACTCAAAAGCAAAAAGTTGAAAGCCTTCCTACTAAAATCTGAAACAAGTATGCCCACTCTCACCATTTCCATTCAACATAGTATTGGAAGTCCTAGCCACAGCAATGAGATAAGAAAAATAAAAGATGTCCAAACTGGAAAGGAAGAGGTAATACTGTCATTATATGCAGATGGCATGATAATATATATAGAAAACCCTAAAAACTCCACACAAAAACTACTAGAACTGATAAAATCAGCAAGGTAGCAGGATACAAGATTACCATACAGAAATCTGTTGCATTTTTTAACACGTACAATGAAATATCAGAAAGGGAAAAGTAATGAAAATTCTTTTTAAAATCACATTAAAAACTCCTAAAAGAGAAGAAAGGCAAAACATTCTCTGAAATAAATCTTACCCAATGTTCTCCTAGGTTACTCTCCCAAGGCAACAGAAATAAAAACAAAAACTAGCAAATGGGACCTAATCAAAACTTACAGGCTTTTGCACGCCAAAGGAAACCATAAAAAAAAAAAAAAATTAAAAGACACACTACAGACTGAGAGAAGGACCAAGAAGGGATTAATTTCAAAAATGTACAAACAGCTCAATAACAAAAGAAACAAACAGCCCAATTACAAAATGGGCTGAACACCTAAACAAACATTTCTGCAAAGAAGACATGCAGATAGCCAACAGGCACATGAAAAGATGCTCAACACTGCTAACTATCAGAGAAATGCAAATCAAAACTACAATGAGGCATAACCTCATATCAGTCAGAATGGCTATCACTAAAAGGTCCTGAAAATAAACCACTATGTTGGCTGTGGGTTTGTCATAAAATTATAAATCCTGAAGAGAGTGTGGAGAAAAAGGAACCCTCCTACACTGTTGGTGGGAATGTAAACTGGTGCAGCCACTATGGAAAACCTCCATACGTTACAGAGGTTCTTTAAAAAACTAAGTTACTATATGATCTGGCAATCTCACTCCTGGGCATATACCTGGAGAAAACTCTAATTTGAAAAGATACATACACCCCTATGTACCCCAATGTTAACAGAAGCACTATTTACAATAACCAAGATATGGAAGAAATCTAAATGCCCAGCAACAGAGGAAAGGACAAAGAATATGTACACACACACACAATGGAATACTGCTCAGTCATTAAAAAAAGACAAATAATGCCATTTGAAGCAACATAGGCAGACCCAGAGAATAACATACTAAGTGAAGCAAGTCAGAAAAATGAAGACAAATATATCACTTACATCTGAAATCTAAAAAAGACAAACAGCAAAGTTCTGATTCACCAAAACTGACTCAAGAAAACAAAAACAAAAACTGTCCTACAGAAAGTGAACCAGTACTCAAATCTCTGTATCAAACCTATTTAAATGTAGTTTCACAGGTGAGCTCTAGCGAACTCTCAAAGAACAAATCATTCCAACATTATACAATTCTCCCAGAAAATAGAAAGAGGAATTATTCCCCAATTCATTCCACAAGGCCATAGTAATTATGATATGACAAGACAGAAGAAAATTAAACCTCTTTTACTCATGAGTAGATATAAAATGGAGAAGGAAATGGCAACCCACTCCAGTGTTCTTGCCTGGAGAATCCCATGGACAGAGAAGCCTGGTAGGCTGCAGTCCATGGGGTCACACAGAGTCGGACACGACTGAAGCAACTTGGCAGCAGCAGGCAGATATAAAATCTCAAAAATACATATTAGCAAATCAATCCCAATAGTAAACTGAACAGGTACAACAGTATGACCAAGTTGAGTTTACTCCAGTATGCAAGGGTGTTTATCATCAGAACATCTAAAAAGGTAATTAATTAACATTAACAGATTAAAAAGTATATCTCCACAGATTAAAGTACATAATACAATTCAACACCATTCATAACCTAAACCATATATTTAGCAAACAAGGGAAAATAAGAGATGTTCATGGTAGCTTTGCTCATAACAACAAAAAAGGAAGCAACTCAAATGTACATTAAAAAAAGAATTCAAATATGTGGTACAGTCACACAACAGAGTTTTACATATATTGTGTTCTATACTGTATTACAGAGTATTAAATATATGGTATATCCACACAACAGAGTATAATTATAAATGAACTACAATAATTGGCAATACAGATGAACCTGGTGGTCTGGTATTTTGTGTGGCAAAAACCACAATACTGTAAAGTAATTAGATTCCAATTAAAATAAATAATAATAATAAAAAGAATCTGCCTTCCAATGGAGGTGACAGGTTCGATCCTTGGTTGGGGAATTAAGATCCCACGTGACACAGGGCAAAAAAGCTACTGAGCCTACACGTCTCAACTAGAGAGAAGCTCGCACGCTGCAACAGAGCAGACTCAAATAAGTAAATTTTTTTTTTTTTAAAAAGAAAGAAATCTAAAATATCAGAGTCAACAGACTTTAACAAAACAGAGTTTAACAAAAGTGGTTAAACCTGGAAGTCAAGATTTCAGATTATTTTCTTTCTTTTCACCACTATATTTAAGTTTTTTCTTTTTTTTTGTTTTTTTGCAATAAGAATATTTAGATAGTAACTTAGGATAGCATTCATTGCCCTGGTATGTATTTCTGTAATAAGAAAATCTATTTTCATGAAAAAGAAATCAATTAAAAAAGAGGGAGGGGGGATGATTTGGGAGAATGGCATTGAAACATGTATAATATCATATAAGAAACGAATTGCCAGTCCAGGTTCGATGCAGGATACAGGATGCTTGGGGCTGGTGCACTGGGATGACCCAGATGGATGGTATGGGGAGGGAGGAGGGAGGGGGGTTCAGGATTGGGAACATGTGTACACCCGTGGCGGATTCATGTTGATGTATGGCAAAACCAATACAATATTGTAAAGTAATTAGCCTCTAATTAAAATAAATAAATTTAAATTTAAAAAATAAATAAAAGAAATATACTAAAAAAAAAAATAGAGATACCAAAGTACTTATTATTCAGAAGGTAAATAAGCAAGCTATATTTTTCATTATTGATTTTACTTCATTAGTCTGAACATTCAAGATCTAATGCTAAGAAAAGTCCACATTTTTAGCTGGTGGCCATTTCAATCTAGCTTATTGATGACTTCACTACAACGTTACACCTTAATGTACTATAGATTCAAACTTTCATTCCTTTATGAAAGTTATCTTTGACACCTCACAGAACAAGGTTTCTTTTGATTACACAATGATCTATGCATATAGATATGTTAAGTATAGAATACTTTCACCCAATTTTCTTCTTTGAATACTTCAAGTACCTACACATGGTTATTAGCCTTTTCCTGGGGTTTCAGCAGGCAGCAATTTCATAAACTTTTGAGAATCAGGATATTCTACATTAAACTGCTGCATTTAAAAGTTTACAAAAGATAAGTGTATCTTGACAACAACAAAAATATTTCATCTAAACTTGACTTCCTTCTATCAAGAGGATTACTCTGAACTTAAGGTGAACATGGGAATTAAATTTGCTTTAACCTGACGAAATCTCTCAACAACCCACCACCTTTTACATTTTATAAACTACCTCTCCACAGGTTTTTTCACATTAGGACAGGCTTCAGTGAGTCAGTAGCTCCCTTAACTATAAAAATGTTTTACTTCATTCACAAATTTTTGATGAGAGAAATGAAACTACCTGGTGTCACCAGGCCCTCTTTCTTACATTAGTTGTTGTTTTAGTCCCAAAGTCACGTCCGACTCTTTTGCAACTCCGTGGGCTGTATATCCCACCAGGCTCCTCTGTCCATGGGATTCCCCAAGCAAGAATACTGGAGTGGGTTGCCATTTCCTTCTCCAGAGGATTTTCCTGACTTGGAATCAAACACACATCTCCTGCATTGGCAGGTGGATTCTGTATCACTGAGCCACCAAGAAAGCCCCTTTCTTGCATGAGAGTAAGACTTAAAAGAAGTAGTTACTCAAGGTCACAGAGACTCAGAAAATTCATAGTAACTTAAATTCATAGAAAGTAAACAATGGTTGCCAAGAGCTGAGGAGAGGAGTGATTGTTGAGTTATTGTTTACTGGGTATGAAATTTCAGTTTGGGAAGGTGAAAAAGTTTCAGAGGTAGATGGTGGTCATGGCTGCACAGCAACATGAAGGTACATAATATCACTTGAACAGTACATTTAAAAATGGTTAATACAGTAAATTTCGTTGCTACATGTATTTCTTAACTGAAAAAATACTAGAAGTAGCATATCAGCCTGCTGTGAACTTCAACAAAATCAAAGACTACTGTCATGAGTTTAATTTTCTAGCCCAGGTCCTACCACTTACAGCTATCTTCTCAACTTTATAAAAAAATGTAGGTGAACAAAATGGAGACAAGTGACGGGAAAAACAACAGCTCCCTTATCTTGATTTGTTTCTCTTATTTGCCAAGGACCTCCCTAAGTTAGTTTTCAGATCCCAAAGAGGCTCATATTATCTTTTAATTAAATATTTTACTTTTTAATTAATTTATTTAATTGGATCAGATCAGATCAGTCGCTCAGTCGTGTCCGACTCTTTGCAACCCCATGAACTGCAGCCAGCCAGGCCTCCCTGTCCATTACCAACTCCCGGAGTTCATTCAAACTCACGTCCACCGAGTCGATGATGCCATCCAACCATCTCATCCTCTGTCTCCTCCTGCCCCCAATCCCTCCTAGCATCAGAGTCTTTTCCAATGAGTCAACTCTTCGCATGAGGTGGCCAAAGTACTGGAGTTTCAGCTTTAGCATCATTCCTTCCAAAGAAATCCCAGGGCTGATCTCCTTCAGAATGGACTGGCTGGATCTCCTTGCAGTCCAAGGTACTCTCAAGAGTCTTCTCCAACACCACAGTTCAAAAGCATCAATTTAAGTACAATATTGTGGTGGGTTCTGCCATACACTGACATCAGTCAGCCACGAGTGTACAAGTGTCCCCCTGTTCCAAACCCTCCTCCCACCTACCTCCCCATCCCATCCCTCTGGGTTGTCCCAGTGCACCAGCTTTGAGTGCCCTGTTTCATGCATTGAACTTGGACTGGTCATCTATTTCACATATGGTAATATACACGTTTCAATGCTATTCTCTAAAATCATCCTACCCTCGCCTTCTCCCACAGAGTCCAAAAGCCTGTACTTTATATCTGTCTCTTTTGCTGTCTTACATATAGGGTCACTGTTACCATCTTTCTAAATTCCACCATATATATGCATTAATATACTGTATTGGTGTTTTTCCTTCTGACTTACTTCACTCTGTATAGGCTCCAGTTTCATCCACCTCATTAGAACTGACTCAAGTATGTTATTTTTATAGCTGAGTAATATTCCATTGTGCATACATATCACAACTTTCTTATCCATTCATCTGCGGATGGACATCTAGGTTGCCTCCATGTCCTAGCTACTGTAAACAGTGTTGCAATGAACATTGGGGTACACGTGTCTCTTTCAATTCTGGTTTCCTCAGTGTGTATGCCCAGCAGTGGGACTGCTGGGTCATATGGCAGTTCTATTTCCAGTTTTTTAAGGAATCTCCATACTGTTCTCCATAGTTGCTGTACTAGTTTGCATTCCTACCAACAGTGTAAGAGGGTTCCCTTTTCTCCGCACCTTCTCCAGCATTTACTGTTCGTAGACTTTTTGATAGCAGCCATTCTGACCAGCGTGAGATGGTACCTCATTGTGGTTTTGATTTGCATTTCTCTGATAAGTGATGCTGAGCATCTTTTCATGTCTTTGTTAGCCATTTGTATGTCTTCTTTGGAGAAATGTCTGTTTAGTTCTTTGGCCCATTTTTTGATTGGGTCATTTATTTTTCTGGTATTGAGCTGCTTGTATATTTTTGAGATTATCAGTTGCTTTGTTTGCTATTATTTTCTCCCATTCTGAAGGCTGTCTTTTCAACTTGCTTATAGTTTCCTTCGTTGTACAAAAGCTTTTAAGTTTAATTAGGTCCCATTTGTTTATTTTTGCTTTTATTTCCATTACTCTGGGAGGTGGGTCACAGAGGGATCATGTTGTGATTTATGTCAGAGAGTGTTCTGCCTATGTTTTCCTCTAGGAGTTTTAGTTTCTGGTTTTATATTTAGATCTTTAATTTATTTTGAGTTTATTTTTGTTTATGGTGTTAGGTGTTCTAGTTTCATTCTTTTATAGGTGGTTGACCAGTTTTCCCAGCACCACCTGTTAAAGAGACTGTCTTTTCTCCATTGTATATTTTTGTCTCCTTTGTCAAAGATAAGGTGTCTACAGGTGCACGGATTTATCTCTGGGCTTTCTATTTTGTTCCATTGATCTGTATTTCTGTTTTTGTGCCAGTACCATACTGTCTTGACAACTGTAGCTTTATAGTATAGTCTGAAGTCAGGCAGGTTGATTCCTCCAGTTCCATTCTTCTTTCTCAAGATTGCTTTGGCTATTTGAGGTTTTTTGTGTTTCCATACAAATTGTGAAATTAATTGTTCTAGTTTTGTGAAAAAAGCTATTGGTGGCTTGATAGGGATTGTATTGGATCTACAGATAGCTTTGGGTAGTACACTCATTTTCACTATGTTGATTCTTCCAATCCATGAACATGGTATATGTCTCCATCTATTTCTGTCATCTTTGATTTCTGTCATCAGTGTTTTACAGTTTTCTAAATATAGGTCTTTTGTTTCCTGAGGTAAATTTATTCCTAAGTATTTTATTCTTTTTGACATAATGGTGAATGGGGTTGTTTCCTTAATTTCTGTATCTATTTTCTCATTGTTAGTGTATAGAAATGCAAGGGATTTATGCATATTAATTTGATATGAGTTTGGTTTAAATAGTTGTTATCCTGACAAGTCACCATCACTGTAACCTGCTTCAACACCTGAGTCTACTCTCCTACTGCCTCATATCAGGAATCCTGACAATTCCCATAGCAGCCTGAAAGCCAAACATGCAACTTCCAGGCTGGGCAAAGGTTTTACAGCAAACCCACTAAATCAAAGGATACACTCTGTAATACTACACTCTTTCTTCTCTCCCTTCCTTTAATTCTAAGAGGCTCCCAACCCAAAATATTCAAGCCAGAATGTCTCACTGCTGCTGCTGCTAAGTCGCTTCAGTCGTGTCCGACTCTGCGACCCCATAGACGGCAGCCCAGCAGGCTCCCCCATCCCTGGGATTCTCCAGGCAAGAACACTGGAATGGGTTGCCATTTCCTTCTCCAATGCATGAAGTGAAAAGTGAAAGTGAAGTCGCTCAGTCATGTCCGACTCTTAGTGACCGCATAGACGGCAGCCTACCAGGCTCCTCTGCCCATGGGATTTTCCAGGCAAGAGTACTGCAGTGGGTTGCCATTGCCTTCTCCGGAATGTCTCACTAGAAAATTTTAAAGACATCCTTGACAAGGTATCTACTAGTCTGCTTCTCATCCAATGCATGAAGCCCTTAACCTAAAAACAGTTCTGCATTTTTGCCTTAACACATACCTGACGATGAAGCCGGAGTCCTGTTAAAAGTGTCTCCATTTGCTCCAGAAGAATACCTATCCTGTAAGAAAAAAGAAAAGATTAGTTTTCTACTTTGAATAATAAAAATGAGTAATCTATCTCATAAATACTAGAAAGTTTTAACAACTGGGTTTTGTCCAGAACAAAACAATTAAAGAATGTAAGATTTCCTGGGTCACTGCATGTTCCTTTATTAACTACTCTAAAACACCTTCACTTTAAAATTGTATGTATAGCATACTAATATATCACTTAAAACAATGGTCAGCAAACTATAGCCACAAGCCAAATCTGGTGGGCCACCAGTTTTTATAAATAAAGTTTTATTGGAAAAAAGCCATCCTCAATTCATCTAGGTATGTAACAGTCTGCTTCCTCTCAAACAAGTTTCTGATACTAAATGCAAAACTTTTGAACAGAGCTCTGAAATTCTTCAAAATCAAATTCAATAATTTAAGCACAAAAAGTGACCTAAAGTTTACAGATAACACTTCAATTAACTGACTGAATTAGAAAAATTACGATTTTTTTGTCAAATAAGTTTCTTTAAATAAACCTAAAGCTGGAGGGAGTGCACCAAGGTAGGTATTAACATCTTCAGGTAATACTTTTGCTCCCAAATTTCTTTCACAAAAGACACTGACTTTAAAAACTACCTTTATAAAGCTCAAAAGACATTCAACTATTTTTCTAACTTACTAAAAACATACAATAAAATCCTTGAAATGGCTTGGGATTTTGATAACTGCTACAGTAAAAAGTTCCAATTTATGATTACCATAGACAATAAGACAAACAAGAAAAGTAATCTAGCTTTCCCGATTTAAAGTGAAACACTGAAGACTTTCTCTTTTCTAGTATCCAAAATACTACTGGATGAATAGAGCCCCCAAAGGGGCTAGTTTTATAAGTGTTATAACATTCAGCTTCATATAACTGATAAAAAGTAATGAAACACCCTGGTACCAAACAACTGAAAAATTATTATTACCAAACAATCTTCAGAAGATGGAATTTAACATCCCACATACATTCTAAGGAAAATTTTGGAAAAAAAAAAAATTTTGTTTCAATAGAATTCATCTTTCATCATAAAAATCCTTAACATTTTTCATTACCTTAAAAATAAGGTAATTTTTATAAGAAATAAATAAGAAATAAGCATTTATCTGCTCCATTGTAGGCAAAAAATTTTGTCTACATTTGCTGCCTCTATTTTCTCACATTCCATATTTCCTTCAAGCTACTCTTGCTAGCCTCCATCCTCACCTCTGCACTCAAAAAGCTTATAGTAAGCATATTATGTAATAAAATTACTACTTTTAAGCTTCATCCTGCCAGAGCTCTCAGCAGCATTTGAAACAACAGACTATCTACTTCCCTCTCTGGCTTAGGGAACACATACTTCCCAGATTTTCCTCTTGCCCCATAGCCATTCCCTCCACAGTCTCCTTTGCCAGCTCCCCAGCTAACGTACCTTTAAAGTCAAAGTGTCCCACAGTTCATGGCAGAGCTCTCTGTTTTATTCCATCCAACTTTACCCACTTTCACAGATTTAAATCCTATTAAAATAGATAAATCCCAAATTTGTACCTACAGCTCTGATCCCTCTCCTAAACAACAACTACTGACTAGTATCCTTACTTAAATCTTTTCTTGCTGCTGCTGCTGCTAAGTCGCTTGAGTCGTGTCCGACTCTGTGCGACCCCTTAGACGGTAGCCCAGCAGGCTCCCCCATCCCTGGGATTCTCCAGCCAAGAATACTGGAGTGGGTTGCCATTTCCTCCTCCAATGCATGAAAGTGGAAAGTGAAAGTGAAGTCGCTCAGTCGTGTCTGACTCTTAGCGACCCCATGGACTGCAGCCCACCAGGCTCCTCCATCCATGGGATATTCCAGGCCAGAGTACTGGAGTAGGGTACCCTTTTCTTAGGCCTCTGAAATTGAACACTGCAAATACAGAATTCTTGATTTTTTTCCCTGCCAAACTGGATCATCTCCATTTCAATAAAGAGCACCATCATCTATCTACTTGCTTCAGTAAAAAAACTTAGCATCACTCTCTCTTGCATTCCCCATATCCAGCCCATCTAGTTCTATCAACTATATGTCCACCTCTATCTCCAGGGTCCTCTCCCTCTCTTCCTTTTCTCTTTCCCTCTCAGATTTCATTTACTATAAATCTTCCATCTTACTATAGTTTAGCCATACTCGATATTTGTTGTTGCTCACTCAGTCATGCCCGACTCTTTGCGATCCCATGGACTGCAGCACAACAGGCATCCCTCTCCTTTACCATCTTCCAGAGGTTGTTCAAAGTCATGTCCATTGAGTCACATGATGCCATCCAACCATCTCATCCTCTGTCATCCCCGTCTCCTCCTGCCATCAGTCTTTCCCAGCATCAGGGTATTTTCTAATGAGTCTGCTCTTCAAATCAGGTAGCCAAAATATTCAGGACTGATTTCCTTTAGGATTGACAGGTTTGATCTCCTAGCAGTCCAAGGGACTCTCAAGAGTCTTCTCCAACATCACAGTTCAAAAGGATCAATCCTTGGCACTTGGCCTTCTTTACGGTCCAACTTCACACCCATACATGACTATTCAAAAAACCACAGCTTTGTCTAGATGGATCTTTGTTGACAAAGTAATGTCTCTACTTTTTAATATACTGTCTAGGATGGTCATAGCTTTTCTTCCAAGGAACAAGCATCTTTTAATTTCATGGCTGCAGTCACCATCTGCAGTGATTCTAGAACCCCAAAAAAATGGTCTCTCACTGTTTCCATTGTTTCCCCATCTATTTGCCACAAAGTGATGAGACCAGATACCATGATCTTCGTTTTTTGAATGTTAAATTTTAAGCCAGCCTTTTCACTCTCCTCATTCATTTTCATCAAGAGGCTCTTTAGTTCCTCTTAGCTTTCGACCATAAGGCTGATATCATCTGCATATCTGAGGTTATTGATATTTCTCCTGGGAATCTCGATTCCAGCTTGTGCTACATTCAGCCTGGCATTTCACATGATGTACTCTGCATATAAGTTAAATAAGCAGGGTGACAATATACAGCGTTGACGTACTCCTTTCCCAATTTGGAACCAAACCATTGTTTCATGTCCAGTTCTAACTGTTGCTTCTGGCCTTGCATACAGGTTTCTCAGGAGGCAGGTCAGGTGGTCTGGTATTTCCATCTCTTTAAGAATTTTACACAGTTTGAAGTGATCCACACAGTCAAAAGCTTTAGCATAGTCAGTGAGGCAGAAGTAGGTGTTTTTTTGGAATTCTCTTGCTTTTGCTATGATCCAGCGGATGTTGGCAATTTGATCTCTGGTTCCTCTGCCTTTTCTAAATCCAGCTTGAACATCTGGAAGTTCTCAGTTTATGTTGAAGCCTAGCTTTGAAAATTCTGAGCATTACTCTGCTAGAGCATGAGATGAGTGCAACTCTGTGGTAGTTTTTTGTCATTGCCTTTCTTTGGGAATGGAATGAAAACTGACCTTTTCCAGTCCTATGGCCACTGCTGAGTTTTCCAAATTTGCTGGCATATTGAGTGCAGCACTTTCACAGCATCATCTTTTAGGATTTCAAATAGCTCTATACTAGCTATAGGAGATTGAATAATGTCCACTCAATGATATCACACTCAATGATATCAAGCCCTAATTTCTGAAATATGTGTTATATTATTTGGAAAAAAAAAGTTCTAGCCAATATAACTAAGAATTTTGAAATGAAGAGATTACCCTGGATTATCCAAGTGGGTCCTAAATGTCATCACAAGTGTCCTTATGAAAGGCCAAGGGTATTAACACAAACACAGAGAAGGCCAAGTGAAGACAACAGAAAGAGATGCAGCCACAAGCCAAGGCTGCCTATAACCACCAGAAGTTGGAAGAAGCATGGATTCTCTCCAAGAGCCTACTGAAGGAAAATAGCACTGCTGAGACCATGGTTTCTAACTTCTGGCCTCCAGAACTATAAGAGAAATTTTTCTGTTACTGTAAGCTATCTAGTTTGTGATAATTGGTTACAGCATCTATAGACAACTAATACATTGTACTTCTTCCTGTTGTCCTGATACCCCAAGTTTGTTTCCTCTTCAGGATCTTTGCACATCATGTGTTACTGGGACTCTTTCAGGTCTCCAGCTCATGAGTCATAGTCTCAAGGAATATTTTCCCCTCCACATGATCTAAATCTACCCATACCAATACTCTTCCTCTCTCCCTCACACAGAGAGTTTCCTGATTCTCTTATTACTATTATTATTAAATTATTATTTAATACTTTTTACTATTAGTATGTGATTTTTAATGTGCTTATTCTGTCTCCTCCAGTAAAATACAACATCCATGCCAGCAAGCCCCTTATCTATCATGTTCACCACTAGCTCCAGCATCTAATAAGGCTCAAAAAAACTTGTTGAATGAGTCTTAGGTCTTAACGTTACCTATTTTTAGAACACTTAGCTATAAAACTTTTATAACCTCTTTACTCATCCAAGTGAACCAATTTATAAATTTTAAAACTTAACATTATTTCAAACATTATAAATTTCAAAATAATAATTGTGGATGGACTAATTATCTTGAGCAGTTTCCACTTTAATTACAAGAGTATATGCCTTCTGAAATACACCAGAAAAATGGCAAAAAGATCAGACAGAAGAGATGAGTGTGTAGACTCATCAGTCATTTAGTAAGAAATATTACAACTAGCAAGCAAACCCAGTATACTTTTACACTCATCACGCTCATCCATTTCATCTCTCATCCCAACAAGTGTGCACACAATGTGCAAATGCCTAACCATTTCTGGACTACTGTAACTGCTAGATTACCAAATATTTCTCAACCTCACATTTTTTTATTATTCTATCCCCGCATGGTACATTCACTTCAAAAACTAGCATTGGGAAGTTCTAAAATCTACCAGAAGAGCAACCTGTTAGTTCAAAATTATGTAAGTTTGTGTTAATACTAAATCTCCTTAGAAGGATCCTTAGAAGCACTCAGAAAAGGCTTATCACATAATAAGAACCTCCTGCATAGCACAGGGAATTCTATTCAATACTTTTTAAAGACCTATATTAAGAATACAAAATAAAAAATGAATATATGTGTATGTATAACTGACCTATTTTGCTGTACAGCAGAAACACAACATTGTAAATCAAATATACTCCCAATTTTTTAAATTAAGAAAAGGCTGATCACAGATATTATTACCAATCCAAGATGATGTCACAGCCAATACAAATTGAACAAAAGGGAAACCCAGTCACTTCTTGAAACAGAAACCCAATTAGACCAACCAATCAAATGGTGCCTTTAAAAGAAAACAGGCTGAAGAAAAGACCTCAGATTTCTCCTACATAAAAATGTCATATGTTCATTAGCTTCTACACAGCTTATTCAACGAAGACAAGCAAACAAAGCCATCATGTTCCTTCAAGTCAAGTAGGTCAAATTACTAACTGCACATCTAGCATCAGATGTTAAGTTTGTGGACAAATGTAAAAAATTTACTACAAATTGGCCCCACACAGATATGTACTAGGAATCGTAAGGTAGAAATATTAACATAATTAATATTCAATCAGTATGACCAATATCAAGAAACAAAGTATGTTACTGAATAGCACAAAGACTCCCAAAAGGTAAATCTGGAAGCCTGACAGTTGACCATCCTCAATTTCAGACACCCTTTGCAATAACCATGCACAACATGCTACAGTGCAGTATACCATTTGAATAATACTTAGTTAAGACAAAATCTCAGAGTAAGAAAAAGTAAAAATTAGACAAGTCCAAACGGTACTTTGGTACAAATGGAAGAACATCTGTACTTGTGAGTTAAACTGTGTTATTAGAACAAATCTACCAAGAACCTGGGAAAAAAAGAACCATAAAAAATTATTTGACCAAGTAATTCAATTTTTGAAAAAAATACTCCCCAATAATAAACTGTAGATATTCATGACAATACTACAGTGCAAAGATAACACTTTAATTTCTACCAACAGAAAATTAATTATGTTATGGTAGTTCTAGTCCATTAAATACTATATAACCATAAGAAATTATTTTTAGGAAGTTAGTAATACGGGATAGCTAGTGCTGAAGAGTGAAAAAGCTGAAATCAAAAATTACTATAATGTACAATCATTACAATCCATATAAAAATGTGTTTGGGAAATACAGTAGAAAATTTACTAAAACCTCAACAGAGCATTTGTGCTAGTGAGCGAGACTGTTAGGTAATGTTTCACCTCTTTTGGTCTTACAGTATTTTTATGATATTGTAACATAAAGAAGACTATAAAAAGATAACATACAAAAAAAATGTTATTTCTAAAACAAGTCCCAAAGCAAGAAACATTATAAATTCAGATTAACATTTTAGGTATTTTAATCTAAACTTTATATGCAAACAGACCAAATTCAAGACAGACAAAGAATTAAATTTTATGTTTTGGGGTAAATTAAGAATTTCTATAAGATATCACTTGAAATAGAAAGTGTCAGAACTGACTAACATAAATACAAACTGGAAATCCTAAAAGGAAAACAATTTGACCTTTGGAGACATTTTCAAGTAGATAAAATTTATGTAAAAGCAATCCATTAAATATACTGTTTTCCAAAGTAGACTCTGTTCATCATCTTAAAGTCACAACTAAATTCCAAAAACCCACTCCATAACCCCCTCACCTAAATTACAGTGTAACTTTTCAAAAGCTATTGAGGAAAAAGATCTGCAGATTTGTACATCTGAAGATCAAACTGATGTTACCATCTGAACCAGCCTAATGTTTTCAACTTGAGACCCCTGCTTGTATAAAACCAATTTTCAGAATTCAAATTGCCACCCAAAAACGAATTTTATTTTTCCATTTTCTATACAACTATATCTGAGACATTCAACCACATTAACACAAGCTTGCTTTCACCCACAATAAGTTCTAAATCACTGAGATTTAAATTAAGTTGCTAATAATATTATACCCGTTTTAGGTTTTAATTATTACATTACGTCAGACTGTTTTCTTCTATTTGAGGCTTAGCATGCTTCATCATTCCCTATAAGACAGTTAATAACCATCAGGTGGAGAAGCACAGCATGCTTCTCACCACAGATGAACTTTCTCACCACAGAGATTTTCAACTTTGATAAAATCTGTAGCATTCAATAACTACAAACTTTAAATTTTATTACCTTCTCAAATACAGGAACATAGGAAGATATATGAGGTTTGATTATTTCTGCTTCCCAATCTTCATCTCCCATGGTGGCTTCCAGTTCAGTTTTTATAAAAATACAAACATGCACATTTAGGCTCAGTCAGAATCAGAGATCACAGTTGTACCTTTAAAAGCATAAACCATCTTTTCACACATATACCTCCAAACTACACAATTAACTGTTGATCCTCCCCAGAAGTTTTTGCAAAAAGAGCAATTAAAGTTTTGTTTCTTACCGAGAGAGACCATTTATATTCATCCTTTTGGCTCAGACGGTAAAGAATCCGCCTGCAATGTGGGAGACCTGGATTCGATCCCTGGGTTGGGAGGATCCCCTAGAGAAGGGAATGGCTACCCACTCCAGTATTCTGGCCTGGAGAATTCCACGGACTGTATAGTCCATGGGGTCGCAAAGAGTCGGACACTACTGAGCGCTTCCAATTTTTTACCTTAAAAAATTAGTTGAACCACTTATCTAATCACTCTAGCAATCACCATGTTCCGGTGAAGTCTAGGCTTTTCCCCAAAATCTGTTGACAGAATTTATTTTCTCACCGAAGGGTTCCCAGTACGTCTTACTGAATATTAAGGGGGAGGGGAAATTTTTCAGACACTACTCAAGGTTTCTCCCTTCAAAACTGGGTACGACATTTCGCGTGGGGTTTATTTAGTTTCTTTGGCGGGGAGGGGGAGATTGACCAGGGATCAAGGCCTTGAAGTTTGGCAGGGAAGGAAGGGGTGATTAGGTGGCCCAAATGTCTCCAACAAACAACTACTTTCGCGAAAGAAAGTGTATACACGAATAGTTCTACAACCATCCGTGTTCTGAGAGTCTTGTTCTCTGAACACGGATGGTGTAGCACCAGGTGGTCAAAAATGCTCCTTCGCCTTTCCTGCAGGCCTCAACTCCAGACTTCGGACACGCACCGTGCTACTGGACTCTCCGGCAGGAAGCAGAAAGACCCCAAAGGACAGCTTCAAACCCCTACCCACCCCAACGGTTCTTCACTTGGCCCGAAGTCCAGCTACTACTAGGAAGGCCAGAGCGTTGGGATGACTCCTGTACTGGGAAAAGAGCCGGCGGCCTACTCACCTCTCCGCGGCTTGCTCTCCCGGGGTCCTCACAGGCGCTGACGCGGCTTAAACGGCTGCACGTGCAGGACGCAGACTGCGTCTGGTGCGCTTATCCAACAACAAATGGCACCAGGCGACGAACTCCATCAGCCAATCAGCGTCAGGCAGCCATGTCGTCCCGCCCCCATCTCCCGCCTCTCCTACCCTACGCGTTCGCGTTCGAGGCCGCTGTCGGCTGACCCATTACGTTCCGGACGGAGTGGCCCGTTAGGCCTGGGGGTACAAGGTTGATCGTGGGTCACTTTCTCTGGATGCTTGTGCGGGGTCCTCAATCTGGAGAGGCTATAGAATTTTCCTATGTAAGCACTGCAAGTCAAAGTTTAAAATAGAAGAGGAATTAAAACGTCCTCCTACCTACCTCTTTAAGTTTTCTCTCCTTTTTTTGCCTACTGCAGTCCCTGGCAGTTGGCCTCTATTTCTGAGGCGCTTGCTTCACATCCAGGGGGTTCCCAGGTACCTCAAAGTATGGCTGAGGCCGGGGGTGGTGGTGTATTTCTTTTTCTTCCCAGACCGAAGTTATGAGACTGTCACGCTGATACCTAGGAGGCTGTGAAGACAGTAACTTGTCTTAAAGAGCTAGAGGTCGAATTCTTTGGGCACCCTCTGATCCGGAAAGGAAAAATAAATTGTGCTGGTGAAGGTCGTTCATTAGATTTGTGACCCACCTGTTTATAGCCCTACTTACTGGCCAAACCTAAGGGTGTCCGAAGGTAGTTCAGACTTACACTCATCAACCAGTTAGTGTTCTGGCCCACAAAAAGTCAGAGAAATCTTTCCATATTTTCCTATCCTTCCAAAAGGCATAACAACACACCACTGGAAAAATGCCATTTTTATTTTTGGCTTTATATTCATCATTTTCCATGCTCTGAATCTTTTAATAAATTCCTGAATAGTTCAGAAATGTAAGTCCCAACACAGTCTGACACTCAATAGAGGCTGAAGTACTTTATGGAACACTTTACACTTTCCAGCTCTAGAACCATCATTATTGGTCTCTTTAATTAAAAATACTTATTTTCTTTGAATCCTTAAAAAGTATTTATTTGGTTAGCATCAAACTTTGTCAGACTATTATCAAGGTGAATTTAAAAGATTACATTTAACAAAAGTGAAACCAGAATATTTTTTATAATTTTTATTTTTTCATTTTAAAAATTTCTATTTAAAAAATTTTTACTTGAGGCATCTTATACTTTCAACTGTATATGTATGAGGGAGAGCTACCAACACTCTTTCTGATGTTCTGAATTTGTACACAGGGTCCTCTGATGTATTTTTACTCACTTTGAATTGAATGTTCTTTCGAAAATTTTTATGTTGTAGGAAAATATGTATTAAGTGAAAATAAAATATGAAATTGTGTAGATAGAATGATAACCAACTAGCTTTTTTATTTTAGGAATGGAAAGCTTGGAAATATTTTCTAAAATGAGCATATTTTTTTAAAACACTTGGCAAACATTCTCCACTATTAACTCTAGAAGAAATTTTTGTGCTTTCAGGTATTGCAATGAAATAGTTCTTTATGAAACAATATAATCCTTGAGAGCTCCTAGTTAAGAAAAAGTTCATTCTGATGAGAACTGAAGTTCAGTATTGAGTAAAGGATAAACAATGGATAAAAATCATGCAATTCAAAACTTGAACATAAACAGTGAAAAAAAGACAAGCACGGTTTAGTAAACACTTGCTCCTTAATGGGTGTCCCAAGAAAATCAAGCCAGTATAAATATATTCTATTTTCTTATTCTCACTAACAGATCCTAAGTTACTGGTGGTAATAAATCACAATGTATGGAAAAGGCAGAGATTCATTCATAAGTTAAAGAGGCTTTAAATGAGCACCTACTGTATGCCAGGTATTATGCTAAATGTTCCAGGTAAAATTAGCTTCTCAAGCAACATTCTAGTGACAAGAATGGCAATGACCAATGAAATTTAAACCTTAACATTCTTATCTCAAAAGATTCCCTGGAAAGCTTATGTAATGTTTCTCCAAATTCCCTAAATCCCTTATAATAAGGTAGGGCAAGAGTTTCCTCAAAGCTGTCTCTCAGTTTGGAATCAATGTAGTTAGTTCAAAGTACTGCATATAAATATGACTGATATAGATTTTATGTTCTTAGCATTCTCTCCACATTATTCAAGTTATGATTTTTTAATTGATGTGTACTGTGCCTTGCGCCATGTCAAGTCTATTAAAAATTCTTTTAATCTACCAGTAGTACATGGGGCTTCTCTGGTGGTTCAGTGGTAAAGAACCTGCTTGCCAATGCAGGAGACGTGGGTTCAATCCCTGGGTCCAAAGACTTTCTGGAGAAAGAAATGACAACCCACTCCAGTACTGTTGCCTGGGAAATCCCATGGACAGAGGAGCCTGGTGGGCTACGGTCTATGGGGTCACTAAAGAGTCAGACACGACTTACTGACTGAACAACAACAAACAGTACAAAAATGGATTACCTCATGTGGGGGAGAATTAGATGTTCATCTTTAAGTATTATAAATATTTGAGAATCTTTTATTATGTACATAACCATACAATAGGCTAAAAAGAATTAAATACTGCAGATTGGAGCCCTATAAATCAACACAAAAACGAGGTGGAGTGGGTTATAATGTCTCAGACAGGTAGCACATCTTGTACTAGTGAAACTTCTAAGGAAGAAAGCAACTTGGACAAGGGTTTTCAGCATACCAAGCAAGGTTCAGAGAGGCCAAAATATCTGTATTTTTCAAGTAATGGCTAAGGCAGTGTTTATGAATGTGTGGTACTCATACTACTGATTTTAGGCAACTCATAGACAATTTTAATTTTGATAGTCATTTTAGTGTTTTTATTTAATATCTTAGTATATATTAGACACATTCAGTGCACATGTTGATAATGAACTCTGTTCAAGAAGCTTCGAGGTAACAAGCACCCTCTTATATCACTGTTGGGGATGTTCCATGCCCTAAACCTTGAGGGAAGGGAATTTGACAACATCTAGCAAAATCACATGTGTATTTACCCTTGGATCCTGTAATCCTACTTCTAGAATTTATCTCAAAGATACACTAACAAAAATATAAAAGGACAAATCTCATGTTCAGTTGCTCAATTGTGTCCAACTCTGCAACCCCATGGACTGCTGCACGCCAGGCTTCCCTGTCCTTCACCATCTCCTGGAGCTTGCTCAAACTCATGTCCATTGAATCAATGATGCCATCCAACCATCACATCTTCTGTCATCTCCTTCTCCTCTTGCCTTCCATCTTTCCCAGCATCAGGGTTTTTTTCTAATGAGTCAGCTCTTCATGTCAAATAGCCAAAGTATTGGCCCCTCAGTTCAGCATCAGTCCTTCTAATGAATATGCAGGATCGATTTCATTTAGGATTGACTGGTTTGATCTCCTTGAAGCCCAAGGACTCTCAAAAGTCTTCTCCAAAACCACAATTCAAAAGCATGAATTCTTTGGCATTCAGCTTCTTTATGGTCCAACTCTCACATCCATACATGACTACTGGAAAAACCATAGCTTTGACTAGACGGACCTTTGTCAGCAAAGTAATGTGTCTGCTTTTTAATACACTGTCTAGGTTTGTCATGGAGAAGGCAATGGCAACCCACTCTAGTACTCTTGCCTGGAAAACCCCATGGACGGAGGAGCCTGGTAGGCTGTAGTCCATGGGGTCGCTAAGAGTCGGACACGACTGAGCGACTTCACTTTCACTTTTCACTTTCATGCATTGGAGAAGGAAATGGCAACCCACTCCAGTGTTCTTGTCTGGAGAATCCCAGGGACGGGGGAGCCTGGTGGGCTTCCATCTATGGGGTCTCACAGAGTTGGACACAACTGAAGCGACTTAGCAGCAGCAGCAGCAGCAGATTTGTCATAACTTTTATTTCAAGGAGCAAGCATCTTTTAATTTCATGGCTGCATTCACCATCTTAGGTGATCTTGGAGCCCCCCAAAATAAAGTCTGTCACTGTTTCCACAAAGTTATTAACTGCAAAACTAAAAGTTAACCAGAAATAAGTCAAAAATCCCTCAATAGCAGACTGAAACATCCACCTATGTAGTTGAAGGGGCAGAAAAATTTTCCCTTCTTCCTTTGTAGGCTTTTTGGCTGGCCCAATAATTAAACTGACATTAAACGAAAGGAGAAAAACAACTTTAATTTCATACATACAGGAGTCACACAAAAATATGAGACTCAAAGAAGTGACCAGGGGTTTTCTTGATGGCTCAGTATCAATATAATGTCCTTCCAGTGCATATCCAGGGTTTATTAACTTTAGGATTGACTGGTTTGATCTCTGCAGTCCAAGGGACTCTCATAGTCTCCTCTAGCACCACAATTTGAAAGCATCAATTCTTCGGTGCTCAGCTTTCTTTATGGTCCAACTCTCATATCCCTACAAGATTACTGAAAAAACCATAGTTTCTTACTATATGGACCTTTGTTGGCAAACTGATGTCTCTGCTTTTTTTAATATGCTATCTAGGTTGGTCACAGCTTTTCTTCCAAGGAGCAAGTGTCTTTTGATTTCATGGCTGCAGCCACTGTCTGCAGTGATTTTGGAGCCAAAGAAAAAATCTGGCACTAATTCCATTTTTTCCCCATCTATTTGCCATGAAGTGATGGGAACAGATGCTGTGATCTTTGTTTTTTGAATGTTGCATCTTAAGCCAGCCTTCTCACTCTCTTCTTTCACCCTCCTCAAGAAGTTCTTTAGTTCCTCTTCACTTTTTGCTATTAGAACGGTACAATTTGCGTATCTGAGGTTGTTGATATTTCTCCAGGCAATCTTGGTTCCAGTTTATGAGTCATCCAACCTGGCATTTCGCATGATGTACTCTGCACAGAAGTTAAATAAGCAGGATGACAATATACATCCTTGACATTGACATACTTGATTTTGAACCAGTCTTTTGTTCCATGTCCAGTTCTAACTGTTGCTTCTTGTCCTGCATACAGGTTTCTCAGGAGACAGGTAAGGTGGTCTGGTATTCCCATCTCTTTAAGAAGAGGGTGGGATGATTTGGGAGAATGGCATTGAAACATGTATAATATCACATAAGAAACGAATTGCCAGTCCAGGTTCGATGCAGGATACAGGATGCTTGGGCCTGGTGCACTGGGATGACCCAGAGGGATGGTATGGGGAGGGAGGTGGGAGGGGGGTTCAGGATTGGGAACACGTGTACACTCATGGTGGATTCATGTTGATGATGTATGGCAAAAACCAATACAATATTGTAAAGTAATTAGCCTCCAATTAAAATAAATAAATTTAAATTAAAAAAAAGAAAAATGGAAGCATTGTAAAATCAGAAAATTATGATTACATATTGCTGCTGCTACTGCTGCTAAGTCGCTTCAGTCGTGTCCGACTCTGTGCGACCCCATGGACTGCAGCCTACCAGGCTCCTCCATCCGTGGGATTTTCCAGGCAACAGTGCTGGAGTGGGGTGCCATTGCCTTCTCCCTGATTACATATTACTGATGCTATAAAATAAAAATAAAGATGTTCTAAAAAAGATTTAAATGAAAAAAAAAAAAAAAAAACCAATTTTCCAGTTTGTTGTGATCCACAAAGTCAAAGGCTTTAGTGGAGTCAAGTATGTTAGGTCAAGTATGCTGGCTTATATCTAAAGAGATATATCTGCTTGTATTTTTTTTAATGGAAGGACAAGCCAAAAATTATAAAATGACTAAGAGAGAATAGGTTGAGAAGGAGAAGAATGTCAGACTTCTCTGAATGAGTGGATTTGATTGTGAAACCATGTGATTGTTATACAAAATTATAAAACTAAATCAAATCAAAATTTAAAAAGGCAATCTTTAAAGTTAATGCAAAAAAACAAATGCACTTAAATAAATGTGTATTTAGTTAGTGGCTTAACCACACAGAAATGTATTTCAAATGCTTTAAAATATAGTAATTTGACCATATGTCCCTAGTGAGATATATCATAAGGCAAAAAATATTGCATAAAATCCACCAATTCTGTAGTCATATTGTCAGTAATAAACTGGTACATAATTAAGTTACTATTGTTTAAGAAGTAAGATTTTTCAGTGTGAGAGAAAAGAAATTGAAAAAGAAAAGCAGAGGTTAAGAAATAACCCTATACTCTTAAATTTGAACTAGAAGTATCCGTATGAACTCATGATATATTATCTCCTTAAAAAAATAAAATAAAAAATTTACAACACAAAGACTTCCGTACTCTGCCCACTGAAAAAACTTAGCAACTATGACAAACCCATTAGCAGTACACATGCTAGCACATAGACTAATGTTGACTTGAAACAAAAACACTGCTAAATATTTCTCCAGCAAAGATTTGTTTATTCAGGATCAGAAGAGAACTGCATTTTGGGGTCGGCAGCCATCCCAAACCACATGCAAGTCCTGGCGTGGCAAAGGAAGGAGAACACTTTTATAGAGAGGAGAAAGGCTTGTCAAAGTACCTGCCCAATAAAATGGGTTCCTCATAGCTCTAGAGGAGTTCCCCAGATAGGGATAACCACTTCTAAAAAGACTTTAGCCACAGAAGAGGTAGTCTGTCTTCAAGGAAAGTCTTCAGTCCAGTGCACAAACATACATATCACGACTAAAACAAACAGCTCATGGCTTTTCACTGAGTCCTTGTCAGGAAAGGAGTCTTTCCTCTTCCTGTTGGGTTCTATTATCATCACAGGTTACGAGAGCTCCCCCTTCTGGTCTCCCAACTCTTTAACTGAGGTTTCTGTTCATTAATTTTTTACATCTTCCCCTTTTGATCAGGATTTTTCTCTGAAAGCATTGCTGATCAAGAGTCAGGGTTTCTAGTTCTAACAGCTTTTTGTCCCTCAGTGTCACAAAGGACCATTACTGGGCATAGTGTCTCACATTAGATTGGAAACCCATTAATGTCACATTTGAGTAACAAGGAGGGGAAGGAGGGAAGACTGTCAAGCACTTTTTATCTAAAGTCCTGTTATCAAAATCATAGACATTGGAGATCTTCTGAAGCATTATGCCACCATCAAAGGTTTGGGAACAAACTTCCAACAGGCCTGGTCTACATATCTAGGGAAAGTTGTCTCATCAGATGTCATCTGCTTCAGTTCTGGAAAATCTTCACTTTCATGTCACCAGACAACGTGCAGTTTCAGTCAGGGTTTGGTGCTTTCTTTAGGTGTAGCTCAGGAATCCAAGAGTCTATTCTTTGGAGTCTGGAGGCACAAGGGTTGTTTGGAGTATTCAATAAAGGGCTTTCCAACAAGACTGAAGAGAGTTCTTCTGGATGTATCGTTTCTAATAGATGAAATCTCCAAGTTGCAAGTTGTGACACTTAAGGTCTTTGTCTCCCAAGGGTGCCATTTGAAAAGACTGATCTACCAAAACATGGTTATTTTTAATAGAAGCCATTACGCATTTGCAATACTGGAGTTCCTTTCCTTTTATCAGTTGTGGATCAAAAGAAGCAGGAGCCAAGTTCATTGGATATACTGTGACTATCTTTAAGAGTTTATAAATTCCAAAAGGAATGGATGTGAGATTTAGATGCCGAGGTCCAGCCCCGGCTGATCCGGGGTATTCGAAAGAGAGACGGCTTCGGCGACTATTTATTTATTTATTTATCAAAGATATAAAGAGTAATAGAATGATGATAGCTCAGTAGGAAAATTCAGTGGAGAAAAGAAGCTGAGTAGCTTGGTTTACGCGGAAAATCAATATAACCCGTGACACCAGGTTAGCTCTGACCACGGAGGCCTCAGGCGCCCTCTCGAATAGCGGAAGGTGCCCCACCTTAGACACCTTCTCGAGTGGGTCTTAGATGCCCAGGCAAATAAATGGTTGTAGAGGATATCCACGCTCCAGATGGAGACTCAGCTGGAAGTTAAGGGGGAGAATGACATGGGGAGACCAAGCGTTGGTGAGCAAGGCCCGTAGCTTTATTTTCAACAGGGGCTTATATACCCTAAGTTACACATAGAGGATAATAGGGGATGCAAAATCAGCAGTCTTTGATCCTTATAAAAAACCAGGGTTTCTTTCCTACAAATTTATCGAATACAAATGGTTTAGGTGATTTACATCATCTTCTGGCCAGAAGGCTTATTAACATTTTATGACTCTTGACAAAGACTTATCAACCGTAAGACTTATTTTCTCTAAGAGTAATTATTTTAAGGTTTGGCACCATCTTCTGAAGATAAAATTGCATTCCTATAGGGCGGATGTGTAATGGGTTTACAACAAAGGAAAGAATTTATTACCTTAAGGGTCTAAAGTTACTAACACCAAGGCCACTACTTATTTTTTCTACATACCAACTATTAATTAATACATATTCAAGGATACAATTCAGGGGATGTGGAAACTTGGCAGCAAGCGTTGGTTCATCAATGAAATCTTTTACTAGTTTTATTCTGACAGTTTCTAACTCTCTGAGAGGCTCTAAGCTATTTGAATATCTTAAGCTTCCTTTGCCTCTCGAGGCTGGGAGACTGTAAACAATTGTATGCATAGCTGTAGGAGTCTGGGTAAACTTGTCAGGTGAGTTAGAGAGCCATCTGAGGGGTTTGGATTTAAACACTCCTAGTTGCCCAGGAACTTTATTAATTGGAGCTGTAAGTTAACTCTTTGTCAGAGAGAACGAGATGGTGGTAGGGGACAGCCCCCAGTAAAGTCAGAGGTGAGAGCACAAAGTAATAAAATAGGCAGACTCTGGTTTTTTGGGGGTAGATGCTCGAGAATATATGGGGGGACTCCTGAGGCTCGATCCCGCCTTTGCGTATGCCGAGCCTCCTTCCTCATGACCTTTGTCACGAGTGGAATGTCTCTTGCTGGCTCCCGGCATTTAGAGGAATCATAGCAAGGCTTTAGGCCTCTCTGAATTTTGCCAATTGAATCTAAACAACACCCTTTGTGCGTTAGACTAAACCAGAGGACTAAGGATGGTAACTACAGTGAAAGTGATATAAAGCCAGCCAAACAGCACAGACTTGTCAAAGCACCTGGCCAGTAAGATGGGCTCCTCATAGTTCTAGAAGACTTCCCCAGGTAGGGGTGATCTTTTTCAAAAGGACTTTAACCACAGAAGAAGTAGTAGTCTGTCTTCAAAGAAAGGCTTCATTCAGTCCAGTGTGAAAACATATAGACCATATCTAAAACATACATATATGCATTAAATGGAGGAACTTGTATGAAATCCACTTGCCAGACCTCAAATGGTCCACAATGCAGTTTAAATTGTCCAGGATGCAATACAAACCAGCTTCCCAGATTTGTACTTTGGACAAGTGAGACAAGTGAGGTAGGCATTTTTTGCAGCCTTGTTAATGTATTGATTCATGAAGGCTATTATTTTGTCAGTATACTAATTGTTTAATTCATATATAGTAGTGAAGAGTGGGAATTCTAGAGTCTTCAGCAGGCTGGATTATTATTTGGTCCAAAACATGGTTTTTAAAAAACCAACACTTAAAATTTTACTTCTACTGGAATAAGGAAGCCATGTTGTTTCCACATTCTGAAATCATGAACTACTTCAAAACCATGTCTACTAATGATATAAACATTGGCAGTTTTGTCCTTGCCTAAAGTACAAGTCCATGTAAGAGCATATAATTTAGTGTATTGGGCTGAAGTAGTCATGGATAAAGATGCTGCCTCAACAGCATCAAAAAGAGTTGTTATAGCATACCCAACACAATATTTTCCATTGTCACCTTTCAAATAAGAACCATCAGTGAATCATGAGAAAGAAATATTACACAGTGGAATTTCCTTTAGATCATTATAAGAATTCAGGAGGTGATCCATCAGCATTAAGCAGTCATGAGGTACTTGATGAGTGACAGAAGGAGGAGAAATAATCAGGGTAAGGTTATTACAAGGTAAAAGAGTTATGTGAAGGACAGTTAACCAAAGTACTTCACTGGAGTTGAGGCAGCTGTCTGAGGAACGTTGAGTGTGATGGGAATTCTGCTGTGTGTGTGTGCTTAGTAGTGTCCAGCTCTTTGTAGCCCCATGGACTATAGCCGCCCCCCAGGCTCCTCTGTCCGTGAAACTTTCGATACAAGAATACTGGAGTAGTGGTCACTTCCTACTTTAGGGGCTCTTCCCGACCTAGAGATTGACTCTCCGACTCTTGCATCTCCTGTACTGGCAAGCAGATTCTTTACAACTAGTGCCACCTGGAAGCCCTGAGCTTCTGCTGGCTGAGCAGATGTGCATAATTTTGTAACAATCTAGACACTAAAAGATGATGCTGTGAAAGTGCCAATATGCCAGAAAATTTGGAAAACTCAGCAGTGGCCACAGGACTGGAAAAGGTCAGCTTTCACTCCAATACAAAAGAAAGGCAATGCCAAAGAATGCTCAAACTACCGTACAATTGCACCCATCACACATGCTAGTAAACACAGCAACATCTGTCAGATGCCATGTGAACCAGCTTGAGATGCTTCACAGTTTTAACATTAGATCAAGCTAATTCTTTTGGCTAACATCACATCTTTGGAAAATTGAGTTTGCCACAGTTGCTATGATGTCAAGTAAGTGTCATGCAAAATCCAGTGTGGGACAGGACATGAAGATAGTGATGTCCCATCTGATTTCCAGGTTTGAGAAGTTACACAGTGCCCAATAGGTATATACACCCAATTAGTAAGCAATTGTGGTTCTTTAAGAATAAAATAAAATAGTTTTCTTTAAATTTACATATGTATTTAAATGGTTAAAATTGTTAGGGCATAAACACATATTAACTTGTTTGGATCTAACTACTTAGTAAATGGATACAAGGACACGGAGAAAAACTTACTCAGACACTAAAGGTGACATGAACCTCTGATCTAGCAGATGATCATCAATGGCTGCTGCTGCTGCTGCTGCTAAATCGCTTCAGTTGTGTCCGACTCTGTTCGACCCCATGGACAGCAGCCCACCAGGCTCCCCTGTCCCTGGGATTCTCCAGGCAAGAACACTGGAGTGGGTTGCCATTTCCTTCTCCAATGTATGAAAGTGAAAAGTGAAAGTGAAGTCACTCAGTCACATCTGACTCTTAGCGACCCCATGGACTGCAGCCTACCAGGCTCCTCCATCCATGGGGTTTTCCAAGCAGGAGTACTGGAGTGGGTTGCCATTGCCTTCTCCGTATCAAAGAATGGTGAAAAGCTAAAGGAGAATTTTGAAAGAAAAAATATTTGAGCCCACTGAGTAGTTTAATATCGCAAATGAGACTTCCAGAAATGTGCTTTCTAATATGATGGGAAGTACACAATACCACTTACAAAGACTTGATTTTAAAAATCAAGCTTAAATATGATCAAGCTTCTAGCCTTAACTGCCATTCTTGTTCAGTTGCTAAGTCATGTCTGACTCTTTGTGACCCCATATACTGCAGCACGCCAGGCTCCTTTGTCCTCTACTGTCTCCCAGAGTTTGCTCAAAGTCATGTCCACTGAGTAGGTGATGCTATCTAATAACAATCTCATTCTCTGCTGCCCTCTTCTCCTTTTGCCTTCAATCTTTCCCAGCATCAGGGTCTTTTTCAAGGAGATTTAACTACCAGTTAACTAATTCTATAAAGTCTGCCTTCTTTGCTGCATGACCACTCCATTCCATTAGCTTGGTGGTCAACTAGTAATTTTTTTTTCTGGTTATTTATATATATTTTCTCTCTCTTTTTAAATTTAATGTTATTTTTTAACTTTACAATATTGTATTGGTTTTGCCATATATCAAAAAGAATCCACCACAGGTATACACGTGTTCCCCATCCTGAACCCTCCTCCCTCCTCCCTCCCCATACCATCCCTCTGGGTCGTCCCAGTGCACCAGCCCCAAGCATCCAGTATCGTGCATCGAACCTGGACTGGCGACTCGTTTCATATATGATATTATACATGTTTCAATGCCATTCTCCCAAATCATCCCACCCTCGCCCTCTCCCACAGAGTCCAAAAGACTGTTCTATACAGCAGTGTCTCTTTTGCTGTCTCGTATACAGGGTTATTGTTACCATCTTTATAAATTCCATATATATGCATTAGTATACTGTATTGCTGTTTTTCTTTCTGGCTTACTTCACTCTGTATAATAGGCTCCAGTTTCATCCACCTCATTAGAACTGATTCAAATGTATTCTTTTTAATGGCTGAGTAATACTCCATTGTGTATATGTACCACAGCTTTCTTATCCATTCATCTGCTGATGGACATCTAGGTTTTTTCCATGTCCTGGCTATTATAAACAGTGCTGCGATGAACATTGGGGTACACGTGTCTCTTTCAATTCTGGTTTCCTCAGTGTGTATGGCCAGCAGTGGGATTGCTGGGTCATAAGGCAGTTCTATTTCCAGTTTTTTAAGGAATCTCCATACTGTTCTCCATAGTGGCTATACTAGTTTGCATTCCCACCAACAGTGTAAGAGGTTTCCCTTTTCTCCACACCCTCTCCAGCATTTATTGCTTGTAGACTTTTGGATCGCAGCCATTTTGACTGGCATGAAATGGTACCTCATAGTGGTTTTGATTTGCATTTCTCTGATAATGAGTGATGTTGAGCATCTTTTCATGTGTTTGTTAGCCACCTGTATGTCTTCTTTGGAGAAATGTCTATTTAGTTCTTTGGCCCATTTTTTTGATTGGGTCATTTATTTTTCTGGAATTGAGCTGTAGGAGTTGCTTGTATATTTTTGAGATTAGTTGTTTGTCAGTTGCTTCATTTGCTATTATTTTCTCCCATTCTGAAGGCTGTCTTTTCACCTTGCTTAGAGTTTCCTTTGTTGTGCATAAGCTTTTAAGTTTAATTAGGTCCCATTTGTTTATTTTTGCTTTTATTTCCAATATTCTGGGAGGTGGGTCATAGAGGATCCTGCTGTGATGTATGTTGGAGAATGTTTTGCCTATGTTCTCCTCTAGGAGTTTTATAGTTTCTGGTCTTACGTTTATATCTTTAATCCATTTTGAGTTTATTTTTGTGTATGGTGTTAGAAAGTGTTCTAGTTTCATTCTTTTACAAGTGGTTGACCAGTTTTCCCAGCACCACTTGTTAAAGAGATTGTCTTTAATCTTTTGTATATTCTTGCCTCCTTTGTCAAAGATGAGGTGTCCATATGTGCGTGGATTTATCTCTGGGCTTTCTATTTTGTTCCATTGATCTATATTTCTGTCTTTGTGCCAGTACCATACTGTCTTGATAACTGTGGCTTTGTAGTAGAGCCTGAAGTCAGGCAGGTTGATTCCTCCAGTTCCATTCTTCTTTCTCAAGATTGCTTTGGCTATTCGAGGTTTTTTGTATTTCCATACAAATTGTGAAATTATTTGTTCTAGCTCTGTGAAGAATACCGTTGGTAGCTTGATAGGGATTGCATTGAATCTATAAATTGCTTTGGGTAGTATACTCATTTTCACTATATTGATTCTTCCAATCCATGAACATGGTATATTTCTCCATCTATTACTGTTCTCTTTGATTTCTTTCACCAGTGTTTTATAGTTTTCTATATATAGGTCTTTAGTTTCTTTAGGTAGATATATTTCTAAGTATTTTATTCTTTTCATTGCAATGGTGAATGGAATTGTTTCCTTAATTTCTCTTTCTATTTTCTCATTATTAGTGTATAGGAATGCAAGGGCTTTCTGTTGTTAATTTTATATCCTGCAACTTTACTATAGTCATTGATTAGCTCTAGTAATTTTCTGGTGGAGTCTTTGGGGTTTTCTATGTAGAGGATCATGTCATCTGCAAACAGTGAAAGTTTTACTTCTTCTTTTCCAATTTGGATTCCTTTTATTTCTTTTTCTGCTCTGATTGCTGTGGCCAAAACTTCCAGAACTATTCAATTAGTAATTTAGCAGAGATGTCTTTATTAAATGCCTAGAAGCAAAAAATAAACACTCAAGATTCAAAAAAACTCTTCCAGTGCTTGCCAATTAGTTGTGTCACTGGGGCACTCCTTCAATGCTTAGTTAGATACTTTACATTTCTGCAGTAGTCTTCATTTCCTCCTTGCACCAACTCTAAAGGTCAACCAGAAGTGAGAGCTTAGGTTGACAGGGTCTTCTCAGGTCTTTTCTGAGTATATGTCCAGACCAAGGTAGGCATGTGGCCTTCTGGATTTCCCAGAATAAGAGGAAGCTTTTCAAAATCCTTATTCCCCAAGTATCTGCTCTCCTAGCCTCTTCCTTCCAGGCTTTTGGCCTGCTTATTGTTTGTCTCATCTGTTATACTGTACCCTGATGGCAGTGGCTAATACATTTTAAACCCTTTTGACAAACACTGCCTAGGAAGCTAGCTGCCTTAGTCCTGGGGAGGCTCCAGGACAGTCTTGAGTCAAACTTTTAGGGAACCACCAGATAGGTCAAAACACACAATTACAACTCTTTATCTTTTTTTTTTTTTTTTGCCCTCACAGCACTGCCTGTGGGATCTTAGCTCCCTTACCAGCAATTGAACAGGGGCTCTCAGAAGTAAAACTGGGGACTCTTTAACACTGGACTGCCATGGAATCCTTTAGAATAAGGTCTGTGTTGCCCTCTGTGTTACTGTCAACCTAAGCCAGGAATGTGGGCTGCTGTCTTCAAGGCCACTGACAAGCTGGAGATGATCATAGAGCTCTCTTGCCGAAATTCAGCAGTCTCTCCTTAAGTGTTTCCCTGGTTGCTGTAATTTTTTTTTGTTAGATTTCAGAGTACCCAAAAAAGTTGATTCTGACAGTTTTGCCAGCTTATTCATTGCTTTTGTGGGAGGGACAATTTTCAAGTTCCCTATTCAGCTATCTTTGCTGATGTCATTCTATACCATTTCCTTTTACACTTCTCAGCCTTGCCTAAAAATATTTTCTCAGCTTGAAAAGCAGAGAAAAAAGAACATTTTGCTGTCACTGGAGTTATCAAAAGAAATGTACTGTTGATCTGAAGAATGTAATGTTGATCTAGAGAGCAGTTGTAAAAGTTTTTAAATAAGGATACCATTAGCAAAATAACTTTTATCTACCTTAAAGGCAAGGAGGGCATGGCAACACACTCCAGTATTCCTGCCCAGAGGATCTTATGGTCAGGGAAGCCTGGTGGGCTACAGTCCATAGGGTCACAAAGAATCAGACGCTATTGAAGTGACTTAGCATGCACCTTAAAGGCAACGTTCATCACATCACCTGCCTTGCATTTGTCAAACCCTCAATACCAGAGGCAGTGTTTGAGAGCACAGGTTTTGGAATAAGACCTTAGTCTGATTTCCAGCTCTTCTGCTGCTTAATAGTTGCTGTGCCTTGGGTAACTCACTTAAATTCTCTAGGATGGCTTCCTTATTTGTAAAATAGCGGTAATATACACTTCTAGAATCATGGTAAAGACTTAGAGAGATACTGAATGTGAGAGTACAGTGGATAATGATCCAACTGTCAACGCAGGGGACACAGGTTCAATCCCTGGTCAGGGAAGATTTCACGTGCTGCAGAGCAACTAAGCCCATGCACCACAACTTCTGAGCCCAACAAATACTGAAGCCAGCACACCTAGAGCCTGTCCTCCACAAGAGAAGCCACCACAATGAGAAGCCTCTGCAACGAAGAGTAGCCCTGCTCTCCACAACTAGAGAAAGCCCGCACAGCAACAAAGATCCAGCACAGCCAAAAATAATAAAATATTTTTAAAAGATATTTTGCATGTAAAATGCTTGGCACTCAATATTAGATATTTATTAAATTTGGGTTATTTCATTTTCCATTAACATATTACATTGTTGTATTTATGCTGGTTGTTTTGCTTCCAAAAAAAAAAAACTCACCGGCTTCCTATATAAGAAGAGCTTGCTGCTGCTATGTCACTTCAGTCGTGTCCGACTCTGTGTGACCCCATAGACGGCAGCCCACCAGGCTCCCCAGTCCCTGGGATTCTCCAGGCAAGAACACTGGAGTGGGTTGCCATTTCCTTCTCCAATGCATGAAAGTGAAAAGTCAAAGTGAAGTCGCTCAGTCGTGTCTGACTCTTGGCGACCCCATGGACTGCAGCCTACCAGGCCCCTCCATCCATGGGATTTTCCAGGCAAAAGTACTGGAGTAGGGTGCCATTGCCTTCTCCAAGGAAGAGCTTAGGTATCACCATATGCTTTTCAGAAGGCTTACCTTAAGCTGACTTTTAATAACAAGCACATTAATTTTACTTAGTTGTATATTTATTTGGGGTGGCTCTGGGAGAAACTGTTAGGGATGAGGAGGGGGTGTTTAAAATCCTCCCAAATCCCCTTTCCGGCTAGTGAGTAATTTGCCAACACGTTAAAAATTAAAAAAAAACAAAACAAAACAAAAAAAAAGCCTAAGTGTCGAGACAAGGAAGGAAAAGTGCCAATCCAACTATTTATTTTTCAAAGCAGCTTCCCTTGGTATCCATAGGGTTCAAGCACGTGATGAGAGTACAGAGCATCAGCCAGAACATCCCGAGATGAGATACAGTGGGAAGTCCGCCCTAGATAGAAATATCACATCGGCCCTTTCTCAGTGGCCTCCGGGGTGGTACCGACTGCAGGAGATCGCGTCCCTCCGCTTCGACGCCTTAAGGGCCTCGGACAGACAACAGACTCCAGCGCGGACGTCAGGCGGCTGGGAGAAGCGATCTGCCTACCCCGGCCGCCCGTCTTCCTGAAGCCGAAGCCCAAGCCAAAGCCGAAGCTGAAGAAGGAGGGTTGGGCTCTGCGGCGGGAGGCGTGTTGGTTGTCGCAGAGCCCTCTGGGAGTTGTAGTCCGCGACGGCGGGAGGTTTGACTGCGGCTGCCGGCTTGGTGCTCTGAGAACTCCATCCCCCGCCGGCCCCCGCGACCTAGGCCTTTGCCTTTTCCTGTCCTGGGGACGAGAAGCCTCGCTGTGGCAAGTTGAGAAGCTTGGGGAAGGGGTGTCCTTCTTCCCGCCAAACACTCTGAGTTTCTGGGCTTGGCCTGCTCAGGTAGAGCACGTTCCGGGTTTTGCAAACTCACCTCCGGGGAAGGAGCGGAGGGAACAGGGTAGAAGCGGCCTGAACTACTGAGCTTGCATCGGAGCGGTCTGTCACCCGGGGAAGTTCTTTGGGGAAACGCTCCGGAACGGTGGCTTCTTGCGGGAGCGGTGAGGCCAAAGCTGGGGCCCGTGGAGTCCTGTCCGGAGGGGAGGCGCCTGCCCCTGCAGGGTTCGGGTGCGAGCAAAGCAAGGGACTCATTCCGTGACTGGGAGAACTCAAGGGGCTGTGGGAGTCGTGTCTGCCGGAGCCTTAAGGAAAAGACATGGTTACAGTGGGTGAACACCCAGGTGAGAGGAGGATGGCGGAGAATTGGCAGAATTATAGGAATGGGAGTAGGAGAGAGCTAGAGAGGGGAGGTGGGGGGGAAACCCCTTTGATGCCTTGATGTGATCCTAACCGCAGATGGCGGGGGCGAGGGGTGGGGAGTGAGGGCCAGACCAGTAAGTCCTTGTCACTCTTCTCCCCAACCTCCACCCCCGGCTCGATTGTGAGAGCTAGTGTTCTGAAGGCAATGGCACCCCACGGAGGAGCCTGGTAGGCTGCAGTCCATGGGGTCGCACAGAGTCGGACACGACTGAAGCGACTTAGCAGCAGTAGCAGCAGTGCCCTGATAGTAGGTGGCTTGACATCTTCCTGTCTTAGAATAACAGCTAGAAGGGGTCTTTGAGAGTTGCTATCAAGTGCTTTGAGACTTTCCAGATGAGGAAAGTCAGGCACACCGAGATGAAGAAATTGACTCGCTCACCACCAGACAACCAGTTATTGACCAGCTTGACTGAAACCTAATTTTCATGACTCTCAAGCCTTGCCTTAATCTATTGCTGCCATCAGTAGATTAGCAAACTCTAACCTGTTCGCCCTTCTTTTATCTTTTTACTCTGTCATATGCAAGGTAACCAGGCAACCCCTGAAGGGAAAGAAAGGCTTTAAACTCCAATGCGTGAGTGCAAAGTCGCTTCAATCGTTTCAGACTCTTTGCGACCCTATGGGCCGGCTGTAAACCGCCAGGCTTCTCTCTCAGTGGGATTCTGCAGACAAGAATACTGGAGTGGGTTGTCGTGCCCTTCTCCAGGGACTCTTCCTGAACCAGGGATTGAACCAGCGTCTCTTCCCTCTCTTGCATTGGCGGGCGGATTCCTTACCACTAAGGCCACCTGGGAAGCCGTTAAACTTTTCAATAGGTTAAAGAAACCTTGTTTTAACTTGAACAAAAATCTCCTTGCATCACATGTTAAAATGACAGATCGATAGCAAACTAAAATGTAAGCTATAGATTCTTTGACTGGAAGAAAATAAAGTTCACCTTTCCCACTGTGTGCCCACTAGAGCTCTGAGAACCTTTAGCCTTAGATTTCTTCTCTCAATCTTAAATGCTGCATATCTCAAGTTACATACATAAAAGTAGTTGCTGTTCATTGTGATTTTCATAATGCCCTGAATAGTTACAATAAAGGATAAACAGCATAGGAGGATGGGAATGCATGAATGATTTATATTATTATTTTTTTTAAAGAAGATATAACCATAAAAGTAAAAAAAAAAATCATTAAGAGGTTAAAAATCTCTACCAGGCCAGCATTTTATAATACACTTAAATTTAAGTCCTTTACCAGTATTCTTTCTTTCTTCCTCCCTAAACATAACTTGAGAGCATTTATAATAGTGTTCCCTATTGTGGGAGAAGAGGTTCTTTGGTGCTACTGCATTGTTTTAACTGGTAATTTCTTTATTAAGCCACATTCTCTTCCAGCACCGTCAAATTTACACCTCTTGAAGGATTTGTTGATCCAACTGTCACATCAGAATTTAAATATTATAGCTCCTAGCGGTTGACCATTAAGCAATTCATAAGGAAGAGGTTTGGATAAGTCCATTACTGGACTTTATAGAAGTTATAGACTTACAATACATAAAAGAACATACATATACATAACAAAACTGCTTTTACCAGGCTGCCTTTTTAATGGTATGATTCCATTTGCTTTTTTTTTTTGAATATTTATTTATTTGGCTGCATTAGGTCTTAATTGCGGCATGTGGGATGTTTTAGTTGTGGCATGTGGAATCTAATTCCATGACCAGGGATTGAACCCAGGCCTCTTGCATTGGGAACACAGATTCTTAGCCACTGGATCAATGGTAAAGTCCCCCATTTGCTTTTCTTTTTTTCCCCCGTTTGCTTTTATATTGGCGTACTGAATAGGTGTGTAAACTATGACCAAACTTGGCCCACTGCCAAATGTATTTACTTTTTATGTAGTTTTACTGGAATACAGCTGTGCTTGCTCATTTATATATTGTCTTTTGTGCTACAAGGCAAAGTTGAATAGTTGCACAGACTGTATGGCTGGCAAAGCCTAAAATATTTACTATCTGGCCATTAACAGAAAAAAAATTATCAACCCCCAGCCTGGTAAACTGAATATAAATATAATATAAACTGAATCTAAAACTCTACCATATGCAGAAGTATTAGTTAATAGTAATTCTCAGTCATAAATACTTATATGGTGGGTTCATAATCCATTTCTTTGGGCAAAAGCCAGTGCCTATTATTGCAGATTGTTGCTAGCATCTTGGCATATATATTGAGTTGGCCAAAAACTTGATTTGGTTGTTTTATGTAAGGTGCTATAGTAGTGCTTTGTTGTTTTTAACTTCATTTGAAATAGTTCTGTTAGATTGTATTGTAACAGCTGTCATATCAGTGTGCATCAAAAAAAAAATTCATCAAAATTGGTGAATTTTTGTGTAGCTTTTTTAATATTGAAGATGGAAGGAAAAAAGCAACACTTTTGGCATTTTATGTTTTATTATTTCAAGAAAGGTAAAAAGGCAACTGAAACACAAGAATAGACTTGTGCAGTGTGTAGAGAAGGTGGCATGACTGATCAAATGTGACAAAAAATGGTTTGTGGTTTGTACTGGAGCTTTCTTTCTTTCTTTCTTTCTGGCTGTGCTAGGTCTTTGTTGCTGTGTGGGCTTTTCTGTAGTTGCAGAGAGGAGGGGCTACTGTCTAGCTCCAATGCGTGGGCTTCTCATTGCGGTGCTTCTCTTGTTGTGGAACACAGGTTCTAGGGTGCACGGGCTTCAGTAGTTGCGGCACATGGGCTCAGTGGTTGTGCCTCCCAGCCTTTAGAGCACAGTCTTGGTAGCTGTGGCACATGGACTTAGTTACCCAATGGCATGGGGACTCTTCCCAGACCAGGGGTCAAGCCTGTGTCCCCTGCATTGGCAGGTGGCCTCTTTAATCATTGAGCCATCAAGGAAGTACGGTACTGGAGATTTCTTGTTGGATGATGTTCTACAGTCAGGTAGACCAGTTGAAGTTGAGAGTGATCAAATCGAGACACTAATTAAAAACAGTCAACTTTCTATCACAAGGGAAATAGCCAACATACTCGGAATATCCACGTTAAGCACTGAAAATCATTTGCACCAGCTTGGTTGTGTTAATCGCTTTGATGTTTGGGTTCCATGTAAGTTAGGCAAAAAAACCTTGACCATATTTCTGCATTCAATCCTCTGTTTAATGAAAATTCCATTTTTAAAACAAATTGTGATGGGCAATAAAAATTGGATACCATACAGTAATGTGGAATGGAAGAGATCATGGGGCAAGTGAAATGAACTACCACCAACCACACCAAAGGTTGATCTCCATTCAGAGAATATGATGTTGTATATATGGTGGGATTGGAAGGGAAGTCTCTACTATGAGCTCCTTCTGGAAAACAGAACTATTAATTCTAGCAAGTACTGCTCTCCATTTGGCCAACTGAAAGCAGCACTCAAAGAAAAGAATCTGGTATTAGTCAACAGAAAACACATAGTCTTCCATCAGGATAACGCAAGACTGCATATTTCTCTGATGACCAGACAAAAACTGTTACAGCTTGGCTGGGAAGGTCTGATTCATCTGCCATATTCACCAGACACTGCATCTTCAGATTTCCATTTATTTCAGTCCTTCCAAAATTCTCTTAATGGAAAATTTTCAATTCCCTGGAAGATTGTAAGAAGCACCTGAAACAGTTTCTTGCTCAAAAAGATAAAAAGTTTTGGGAAGATGGAATTATAAAATTGCCTGAAAAATGTCAGAGGGTAGTGGAAGAAAATGGTGAATGTTGTTGTTCAGTCACTAAATTGTGTCCCACTGTTTGCAACCCCCTGGACCCCTGGACAGAAGAATGCCAGGCATCCCTGTTCTTCACTATTTCCCGGAGTTTCCTCAAGCTCTTGTCCATTGAGTCTGTGATGCCATCTAACCATCTCATCCTCTGCTGCCCCTTCTCCTCCTGCCTTCAGACTTTCCCAGCAACAGGGTCTTTTCTGCGATGAGTCAGCTCTTTGCATCAGGTGGCCAGAGTATTGGAGCTTCACCTTCAGCATCAGTCCTTTCAATGAATGTTCAGGGTTGATTTCCTTTAGGATTGACTGGTTTGAGCTCCTTCCTGTCCAAGGGACTCTCAAGAGTGTTCTCCAGCACCACAATTGAAAGCCTCAGTTCTTTGGCGCTCAGCCTTTTCTATGATCCAACTCTCACATCTGTATAATACTACTGTAAAAATCATAGCTTTGACTACATGGACCTTTGTTGGCAAAATGAAATCCCTGCTTTTTAATATGCTGTCTAGGTTTGTCATAGCTTTCCTTCCAAGGAACAAACATCTTAGTTTCGTGGCTACAGTCACAGTCCACAATGATTTTGCAGCCCAAGGAAATAAAATCTGCCACTGCATCCACTTTTTCCCATCTACTTGCCATGAAGTGATGAGACCAGATGCCATGATCTTCGTTTTTTGAATGTTGAGTTTTAAGCCGGCTTTTTCATTTCCTTTTCACCCTCCTCAAGAGGAACTCTTTAGTTCCTCTTCACTTTCTGTTATTAGAGTAGTTTCATCTGCATATTGGTGAATATGTTGTTCAACAAAGTTGTTGGTGAAAGAGATGAAAAATGTGTCTTCTGTTTTTGCTTTAAAACCGCAGGAACTTTTTGGCCAACCCAGTACTATAAATTTGCTTTCTCAAAGAATTGTGAAAGGAAGTTTCTGAACCTGGAGTGGAAAGGACTGACATTCTTTGAAATATGGTGATGCTCATAGTTAATACCTTTTAAAAGACGTTACAGGAGCTTCCTTTTGTTGTTCTCTATGTTCTTTTTATGGAGATAATGTTTCAGCATAGGTATTAGCAAGCAAGTTATTAATAAGCTATTTTGGTCTTGGGACCCCATACTAAAACCAATCTTAAATGATTAGGAGCTCATTATTAAATGACTTATCTTTGACATTAATCTTGCATCTGGGACTTTGTTTTAAAGGTCAGAGGACTGAATGAAATAGTGAATATGTCTGTTTATGTCATTTTGTGTATTTAATTTCCTGTGTTAGTGTTAGTCTATGACAAAAATAATGTTTTGGAATATTTAACTGTTTAGTCAATCATTGACAGCACTATCCTGTGTTACCATCTAAGTAATGTTAGCTATGAAACTCCAGTTCACCTCTCAACCTAATTCATCAGATTTTAAGATATCTTATAGTTCTCATCAAGACTTTCAAAAAAGATACTAAATTTCCTTTGAGACAGCTTTCTGGGGGAATTTAAAGTTGAGGCAACTGAAAATTATCAATTTTATTACAATTCTTCATATTTATTTGAATATTATAAATCTCTGAAAGGCACTGGGGACTTTGAATTTGAACTTTGAACTCATTCATGATTTATTTTAAATCATTGAAATATCAATTTTCTACTTGTTTGGAATAAAAGGCTAATTTGACAATGCAAATTTCAGATTTGCTCAGAAAAAAAAAAAGATGTTTGTGATTAAACTGGAACTTTTATGTCAATTCCTGAATGTCCTTCATATTTTCCTTAACCCTGATTACTACTTTTTGTTAAGGCTGACTGAAATTTAAGAACCTTTCTAGATTTTCCTCTTTTCTGGTTTCCTAACATTCAATAATCAGTGAAAGTATCATCTCTGGGAGTTAAAAGAATCCTGTTTGTAAATTCAGCCACATCCTAGTTTAGTTTAGGAACCAATACAGTGGAGAGCATTGGTTAGCAAAATAAGTCAGAAGTGTAACCCTGTATTTCCACCATTGTTTAAGCAGGTAACTTTTTTCCCTACTCTGACTTGGTTATTGACTTTTCCTCTGTTTCACTGCTGCTAGAAGGATTATTGCTACATAAGGAAATACCTAGGGCTTCCCTGGTGACTCAGATGGTAAATATTCTGCCTGCAATGCAGGAGACTCAGGTTGGATCCTGGATTGGGATGATCCCCTGGAGAAGAAAATGGCTACCTACTCTAGTATTCTTGCCTGGAGAATTCCATGGGCAGAGGAACCTGGTGAGCTATAGTACATGGGGTCACAAAGAGTCAGATATGTCCCTGGGGTCACAAAGAATCAGATATGTCCATGGGGTCACAAAGAGTCAGATATAGTAAGGAAATGCCTAGGGTTTCCCTGGTAGCTCAGATAGTAAAGAATCTGCCTTCAACATAAGAGACCCAGGTTTGATCCCTGGATTGGGATGATCCTGTGGAGAAGAGAATGGCTACCCACTCCAGTATTCTTGCCTGGAGAATTCCATGGGCAGAGGAGCCTGGTGAGCTATAGTCCATGGGGTCACAAACAGTCAGATGTGATTGAGCGACTAACACCTACTTACTTACTAAGGAAATATCTAGAGTTCCCTGGTGCAGTGGTTAAGAATCCGCCTGCCAATGCACGAGACCCAGGTTCAGCCCCTTAGTTGGGAAGATCCCTTGGAGAAGGAAATGGCAAACCACTCCAATATTCTTGCCTGGGAAATCCCATGAACAGAGGAGCCTAATGGACTACTGTCCATTGGGTCACAAAGAAGTCAGACACAACTTAGCAACTAAACAACAAAGTGTTCCATTGTACATGTACCACATCTTCTTTATCCATTCATTCATCTGTTGATGGACACTTAGGTTGCTTCCATGTCTTGGCAGTTATAAGTAATACTGCTCTAACCATTGGGGTACCTGTATCTTTTTGAATTAACGTTTTCATTTTTTTTTTTTTCAGATACATACCCAGAAGTGGAATTAATGAGTCATATGGTAGTTCTATTTTTAGTTTTTCTGAGAAGTAGCCATACTGTTTTCCACAGTGGTTACACCAATTTACATTCCCACCAACGGTATATAAGGGTTCCCTTATATTGGCATACTCACCAAGACTTGTTGTTTCTTACCTTTTTGATGATAACCATTCTAATGGGTGTGAGGTGATATCTAATTGTGGTTTTGAATTTCCCTGATGATTAATGCTATTGAGCATCTTTATTGGTTGGCCATCTGTATGTCTTCTTTATAAAATGTCTATTCAGGTCTTCCACCCATTTTTAAATTGGGTTGTTTGGTTTTTTCATTGAGTTGTATGAGCTGTTTATATATTTTGAATTTTGACCCCTTATCAGTCATACCATTAGCAAATATTTTGTCCCATTTAGTACACTGTCTGTTTTGTCTGTTTTGATTTCCTTCGTGTTCTGCAAAACCTTTAATTCTGATTAGGTCATATTTATTTTTGCTTTTATTTCCTTTGCTTTAGCATTTGTTGTTCAGTTGCTCAGCCACGTCCAACTCTTTGTGACCCCATGGACTGCAGCACACCAGGCTTCCCCGTCCTTCACCATCTCCCGGAGTTTGCTCAAACTCATGTCCATTGATTCAGTGGTGCCATCCAGCCATCTCGTCCTCTGTCATCCCCTTCTTCTTGCTTTAGCATACAGATAAAAAAATACTGCTGTAATTTATGTTAGCATGTTCTGCTTATGTTTTCCTCTAGGAGTTTTATGGTTTCCAGTCTTATATTAGGTCTTTAATCCATTTTGAGTTTATTTTTGTATTTAGTGTGAGAAAATGTTCTAATTTCATTCTTTTACATGTAGTTGTCCAGTTTTCTGAGCACTTTTTGAAAAAATTCTTTTCTCCATTTTATATTCTTGCCTCCTTTGTCATAGAGTAATTGACTATAAGTGCATGGGTTTATTTCTGTGCTTTCTATCCTGTTTAATTGATCTATTTGTTTTTGTGCCTATGTCATAGTTTTTATTTTTATTATTATTTGTTTTTGTAGCTTTGTAGTATAGTCTGAAGTCAAAGAACATTATTCTTTTAACTCTTCTCTTTCTCAAGATTATTTTGGCTATTCAGGGTCTTTTGTATTTCCATACAAATTTTAAAATTATTTTTCTATAGTTCTGTGAGAAAGGCCCTTGGTATTTTAATAGTGATCGCATTGAATCTGTAGATTGCCTTGGGTAGTATGGTCATTTTAGCAGTATTAATTCTAACCCATGAACATGGTGTATCTTTTCATCTATTTGTGTCATTTTCAATTTCTTTCATCAGTGTCTTGTAGTTTTCCGAGTACAGGTCTTTTGCCTCCTTAGATAAGTTCATTTCTAGGTTTTTTATTCTTTTTTGATGCAATGGTACATGGACTTATTTTCTTAATTTCTCTTTTGAGTAATTCATTGTTCAGTTCAGTTCAGTTCAGTCACTCAGTCGTGTCCGACTCTTTGCGACCCCATGAATCGCAGCACACCAGGCCTCCCTGTCCATCACCAACTCCCGGAGTTCACTCAGACTCACGTCCATTGTTGCTGCTGCTGCTAAGTCGCTTCAGTCGTGTCCGACTCTGTGCGACCCCATAGACGGAAGCCCACCAGGCTCCCCCGCCCCTAGGATTCTCCAGGCAAGAACACTGGAGTGGGTTGCCATTTCCTTCTCCAATGCATGAAAGTGAAAAGTGAAAAGGAAGTCACTCAGTCGTGTCCAACTCTTAGCGACCCCATGGACTACAGCCTACCAGACTCCTCCGTCCATGGGATTTTCCAGGCAAGAGTACTGGAGTGGGGTGCCATTGCCTTCTCCTCACATCCATTGTTAGTGTGTAGAATTAACAACCGATTTCTGTATATTAATTTTGTATACTGCAGCTTTACTGAATTCATCAATGACATCTGGTGGTTTTCTGGTGGCAGTGTAGGATTTTCTGTGTATAATGGAGCTTCCTTTATAGGTTATTATCCTTTTTCCCTTTGCTACCTTTAAAATGTTTTCATTGTGACTCACTTCTGACAGTTTTTTGTTGTTATTTTTTATGGCTTTATTGGGTTTTCATTGCTGCATGGGCTTTCTCTAGCTGCCGCGAGCATGAACTACTCTCTAGTTGTGGTACAAGGGCTTCTCATCACTGTGGCGTGCATGCCTGGGCACGTGGGCTTCAGTGGTTGTGGCTCCCGGGATTTAGAGCACAGTCTCAATAGTTGTGGCGCACAGGCTTAGTAGCTCTTTGGCATGTGGGATCTTCCTGGATCAGGGATGGAACCCATGTCTTGTGCACTGGCAGATGGATTCTTTACCACTGAGCCACCAGGGAAGCCCCTTTTGACAGTTTTAATATAATGCATCTTAGAGAAGATCTTTTTGCATTGAGGTTATTAGGTGTTCTCCTAGCTTCATAGCCATGTATATCCAATTCTTACCACAGGCTTGGGAAATTCTCAGCTATTATTTCTTTAAATAAACTCTGTTCCCTTCTTTCTTTTCTGGGATACCCAATGTCCTAATGTTGTCCTTCCTAAAAGAGTCAGTCAGCTCTTGTAGAATTTTCTGACTTAAAAAAAAATCTTATTTCTCTTCCTCTCCTACTGGTATTATTTCTAGATTTCTATCTTCAAGCTTGCTGATTCTGTCTTTTATCCAGTCTGCTCTATTTCCATTGCTTTGTAATTCATTTCATTTACTGAATTCTTCAGCTCTAGAATTTTCATTTATTTCTATTTTTAGAGTTTAAATCTCTTTGTTAAAGTATTACTTCTGTTCATTAATTTTATTCCTGAGCTTATTGAATCTGCTTTTCTGAGTTTTCTTTAGTTTGTTGAGTTTCTTCATGACCAATATTTTGAATCTGTTTCAATTACGTCACAATATTTCATTACTTTACATTTAGTTTCTGGAGAATTGTCATTTTGTAGTGCAGTGTTACTATGGTTCATGGTGCCTGATGAGCTGTTTCTCCACAGACAGTTTTCAAGTGGCAAACACCTTTTTTGTTGATTATAACAGATTCAATAGATGAGAAATTAGAGGCCTTTCTTCTGTTTTCCAGTAAGTGGTGCACAATCTTTTGGTTTCTCTTACCTGAACTATCTGTAGTTATATTTGAATCTTCACTCTCCATCCTCCATCACCTCTGTTAGCAGTGTTACCTTGGGCACTCATTATTGCTTCTTGTGCCTCCTGGGTTGTCGGTGCCTTGCCTTCTGCTATAGCCGGGATGGTGGTCTCTTACGTCATATCCAGGGTCTCCTGAATTACAGGCTCTGACATTGCAGGGGAAGGGAGAAGAGAGAGAAGAGCCAGGATTGCAGGGGCACCTATGCTGGGTGCAGTGTTGTAAGGTTCTCTGTCTTGGCCTGTTTGTTCATGGCGGCTGCTGAGGCAGGAGTCGTGTGCCCACCTCCCCTGCTGCCAACCAGTCTTTTGGGGCTGCAGTTTCAGCTGCTAGAGCTGGAGGGCCACTCTTCTCTTGGTTTCTCCCTCCCTCAGTTTCCCCCTCTTCTATATATTCTATCTAGTCTGCTTACTCTTAGATGTACAGATGTATGGAACTCTCCAGCATCCTAGTGTGTTGGGTGGAGGCAGTTTTGTTGTGTTTATAGATGTTTTACTGGTTGTACTTTGACGGGAAAAGATGAAGGTAGTTTTTTATTCTACCATGTTGCCAGCATCCTTTCTTCAACTTTTAAATACACCCATTGACTTTTAAATTTTGGCTGTTGTGTTTTGTTTTATTTTTTTGTTGTTGTTGTTATTTATCTGGGCCTAAGAGTTCACTCTGTCCTTTTCAAACATGCTGTTACTTTTTGAAAATATCCACTTTTTCCTTTATTTGTTTAAAGGTAGGAATCATAATTGTTTTATTATCTTATTCTGATAATAAAAATGTGGTTGAAGCCTTTGTGAAACTATTTCTGCTGTTTCTTCTGGTTCTCACTAATAGCATTTTATTTCTTTATATGCTGGTTTATTTTGACAGTGTACTGTTCATTGTTCTTGAAAAACTGTTTGCAGGTCTTTTTTGAGGGCTAGGATCAATGTTTTCTGGATCCTCAAAGAAAAGATTTACATTTGCTTCAGCCAGTTACCTATAAGCTCTACCAAGCAAGTAACCTGAAATTATGTTCACAGCTTTAAGTGTTCTTTGATCACCTTGCAAATCCATGAGGTACAGTTTGTAGTATGTAATATCTCCCTCTACACAGACACACACACAGACACATACAAACACACACACAGGCTGTGGTCAGTGTCAAGAAAACTTGTTTGCGATTCTCTTGTGAGGGAGTGAGGCACTTTTCAGTTCAGTTCAGTTCAGTCGCTCAGAGTGTCCAGCTGTTTGCGACCCCATGGACCGCAGCATGCCAGGCCTCCCTGTCCATCACCAACTCCCGGAGTTTACCCAAACTCAGGTCCATGGAGTCGGTGATGCCATCCAACCATACCATCCTCTGTCATCCCCTTCTCCTGCCTCCAATCTTTCCCAGCATCAGGGTCTTTTCAAATGAGTCAGCTCCTCGCATTAGGTGGCCAAAGTATTGGAGTTTCAGCTTCAACTTCAGTCCTTCCAATGAACACTCAGGACTGATCTCCTTTAGGATGGACTGGTTGGATCTCCTTGCAGTCCAAGGGACTCTCAAGAGTCTTCTCCAGCACCACAGTTCAAAGCATCAATTCTTCAGTGCTCAGCTTTCTTTATAGTCCAACTCTCACATCCATATGTGACTACTGGAAAAACCATAGGCTTCACTAGATGGACCTTTGTTGGCAAAGTAATGTCTCTGCTTTTTAATATGCTGTCTAGGTTGGTCATAGCTTTTCTTCCAAGGGGAAATTGTCTTTTAATTTCATGGCTTCATTCAACATCTGCAGTGATTTTGGAACCCAAGAATATAAAGTCTCTGTTTCCATTGTTTCCCCATCTATTTGCCATGAAGTGATGGGACCAAATGCCATGATCTTTGTTATTTGAATGTTGTTTTAAGCCGACTTTTTCACTCTCCTCTTTCACTTTAATCAAGAGGCTCTTTAGTTCTACTTTGCTTTCTGCCGTAAGGGTGGTGTCATCTGCATATCTAAGATTATTGATATTTCTCCCAGCAATCTTGATTCCAGCTTGTGCTTCATCCAGCCCAGCATTTCTCATGATGTGCATATAAGTTAAATAAGCGGGGTGACAATATACAGCCTTGACATACTCCTTTTCCTATTTGGAACCAGTCTGTTGTTCCATGTCCAGTTCGAACTGTTGCTTCTTGACTTGCATATAGGTTTCTCAAGAGGCAGGTCAGGTGGTCTGGTATTCCCATCTCTTGAAGAATTTTCCACAGTTTATTCTGATCCACACAGTCAAAGGCTTTGGCATAGTCAATAAAGCAGAAATATATGTTTTTCTGGAACTCTCTTGCCTTTTCCATGATCCAGCGGATGTTGGCAATTTGATCTCTGGTTCCTCTGCCTTTTCTAAAGTCAGCTTGAACATCTGGAAGTTCACAGTTCACATATTGTTGAAGCCTGACTTGGAGAATTTTGAGCATTACTTTGCTAGGTATGAGATGAGTGCAATTGTGCAGTAGTTTGAGCATTCTTTGGCATTACCTTTCTTTGGGATTCAGTTCAGTTCAGTTTGGTCTCTCAGTTGTGTCCAACTCTCTGCGACCCCATGAATCGCAGCACGCCAGGCCTCCCTGTCCATCACCAACTCCCAGAGTTTACTCAAACTCATGTCCATCGAGTTGGTGATGCCATCCAGCGATCTCAATCTCTGTCATCCCCTTCTCCTCTTGCCCCCAATCCCTCCCAGCATCAGAGTCTTTTCCAGTGAGTCAACTTTTCGCATGAAGTGGCCAAAGTACTGGAGTTTCAGCTTTAGCATCATTCCTTCCAAAGAACACCCAGGACTGATCTCCTTTAGAATGGACTGGTTGGATCTCCTTGGGATTACTTCCTGTTAACTCCTAATCTGATGGTGAAGCGCTCTGTAGTCACAGCTGTATGGGAAGTAGGGATAGGGGGTGATTTCTTACTATACTTGTTCCTTACTTTGGATGAATTTTGGGGTTTGTTTTTTATTTCGCTACTATTCCACAAGATCTTGAAAACCCCAGCACAGTTTCTCCTGGCACAGCGAATACCTTTAGAATGGAACCAACTTGTTTGAGCTACTTACTTTTCTAGGTTCCTTAAATTCACCTACAAATGGCCTGCTTTTCCTATTTTCAAAAAAAAAAAATTTAATATTTTATCCAGTATTTTCAGTTGTTTTCTGCAGGAAAATGAGCCCAAATAGCCTAATCTGTTTTATTACTGGAAATGGATTGCCTTGCTTCTTTTTTTATTAAGCTGAAAAATAAGTAGTAACTCCTTTTCAACTTAGCAAGTTTCTGATAATATAAGTATTTTAGACATATATCTCATTAAGATATCTTCAGCAAATTCCTGTGTTTTTGATTTCTTATACATGCAAATGTATTACCTATCAGTAGTAAAATAATTCTTATATTAAACTTTAAATTATTTCTCTTTTCTGATTTATTACAGGACTGACTTCTTTAGTGCTTACAGTCTGAGAAAAATGGCAAATATGGATAGTGATTCTAGGCATCTTCTCATCCCTGAGGGAGATCATGAAATAAATCCTGGACCTATGAATATCCAGTTTGATTCATCAGATATAAGATCTAAAAGGTAAGTGTTTAAAATAAAACATTTATTTTATAATTAAGACTTTTAGTTATTAAAATAGAACTCATTATAACCAAATATATAGAGATTTTATTATAAAATATCTAATTTCTTACAGGGTCTGTATGTTTGTATATAAAAGGAAATATATATGAATACATTTTCTCACTTATATTTGACTTTTTAGACTAAACTCCGTATCTCTGTCAGGGATGGCTGAGGTAAGTTTTATGAAGTAATATGCATGTAACTCATTTAACAAATACATATTGATTGTCTGATCTGTGCGATGTATTACGCGGTCAGGCTTCCGCAGTGGCTCAGTGTTAAAGAATCCACCTGCCAATGTAGGAGATGTAGGTTTGATCCCTGGGTTGGGAAGATCTCCTGGAGGAGGAAATGGCAACTCACTCAAGTATTCTTGCCTGGAGAATTCCATGGACAGAGGATCCTGACGGGCTACAGTCCATGGGTTTGCAAAGAGTTGGACATGACTGAGCAACTGAGCACAAGTATGGGAAGTGCTGGGAATAGAACAGTAAAAATAATTTATAATCCTTACCTTCTTTGAGTTTAAATTCTAGCAGATAGTTTAAGATAATTAGAGTTTAAAATTTATTTCATTCCTTACCTTGAAAATCCAAAAGAATCCACTGAAAAATTATTATAAATGCAATTTATAATAACAGTTTATATTAAAAATTCAGTAAGGTGGTTGTTTACAAAATACGCAAAAATCAATAGCATTCTAATAATAAAATATAATGGAGGAAAAGATAAAATACATAGGAATAGCCTTAAGAATATGCAAAATCTATATGAGAGAAACTCTAAAATACTAAAATAACAGCACAATGTTTATTCAAATCTGAGATGCTGATTAAAAGTTGTACTGATTTTTGTTGTTCTTTTTTTTTTTTTTTTTAATATAAAATTAACATAAACTGCTGCCCATACCTCTGATGCAACAATTTCTTAGAACTTAGAATTTTATTTTTGTACCTACTAGAATTCTAGTGCGATTACAAAATCAAAAATATAAACAAAATATATCAGTTAAGATATTACAATCTGATTCTTCACATACAGCCTGCTTCTTCTGAATCACTTTTTGACTTGCAGTCATCAAAAATCATTATTTTTTCCTGCTCACACAAAATTGTCCATATTACGATTAAGAGCATTGATAGTGTAGTATTTCTTGAAAGAATTTTCTTCCAAATCACTGATACTTTTTAGTTTTGATGCTTGTACTTGCCTGATCTTACCAGAAGGTGTCACAAAAAGCTTTCTAACAACACTGTGGCTCATATTTATTCCTTGCTGCTGCTGCTGCTAAGTCGCTTCAGTCGTGTCCGACTCTGTGCAACCCCATAGACGGCAGCCCACCAGGCTCCCCCGTCCCTGGGATTCTCCAGGCAAGAACACTGGAGTGGGTTGCCATTTCCTTCTCCAATTCATTAAAGTGAAAAGCGAATGGTCTCTAAATGGTTTGATCATTGAAATGACCACAGATGAACTGTCATGCCACCAGGAGCAGTTACTTTCATGACTGCCACCTGGCTGACAGTGATTAAAAGATGTCCTGGATTATTAGATGCCTCCATATTTTAGAAAGGACTAAGTATGTATGTTCTAGTTAATAAGGTATTACATGTAACAAAAAGGGATATTCTGTTCTCAGTAGGGAAGACTCTAAAATATAGTGTCATGCTCTTTAAATTTTAACCCACAAAATTAATGTGATCTGCCCCTTGCCAAAAAAAATGCCAGAAACCAATGCCAAAGTTTACATGGCCCAGCAGTTTCACTTCTAAACATTAATTTGCAGTGTCAAATAGTATATGTACAGAGTTGTTTGATGCACTGTTTCTTTGTAATAGCAAAAGATTGAAAACAACAAAAATGTCTTTTCTTATAGGACTGGATAAATTATGGTACCTTGATACAATGGAATATTTTTCACCCATTAAAAAGAAGGAAGTGACTTTATTACATATCAAAATGGAACAAGTCTTCAACTTATTTTGTTAAATGAAAAAAGTGAAGTGCAGAGCAGTCAGTGTATATAGTATACTGCCATTTGGGTAAAGACATTAACAAGTTATATATATTGCAAATATATATAAAGGAGTCCAGGGGAGTAAATAGGAAACTGTAAGAGTGTTGTCTCCTCAGAAAGAAGCTGAGTGCTTTAGGTGGGACATGTGGCAGTTACTGTTAGGTAAATACCCAACTATTCAACAACCCCACCTATTCCTTGAACTGTTTTTCAGTTTTCTCAAACTCTGTTTCCTCTTCCATTTCTCCCAGGACCTAGGGCTTTCTTACTCATCTCTGTGTGCCAGTTTTTCTCAGGGAATTCACTCAAAAATCCCCTCTAGACAATGCTTTATAAATTATACTTTTTCTTCCTCCCCTTATTCACTATTATTTATCTATCCAATTGGTGCCAGCTGTAATGTCTGTTTAATGTTATGATGGCAAAAAAATGCTGATTTTAAGGCTTTAAGGAGTTTCCAGTCCAGGAGATGAAAGAGGATTGGTTTAAACTATTCTTGATAATCCTGTTTCCATTTTCCAGATACTTAATTTTTTAGTCTTTTTTAGCAGGTTGAGCAGTATGAAATTTATCACTTGAGAAATGTATCATTGTCATTTAAAGTGGTCATCAGAGAAGATAATGAAATGAATCTTGTAATTTTCACTTGTATGTTTCAGTGAATAGAAGGAGTAATGAATGCTGATTAAATGCTCGGAACTTTCTTGAAACCTCTGAATTCTATGATAAATAATTGACCACTGTGACGATACAACACAGGTCATTAAAGTGCATTCCACTGCAATAGGTTGGCAGGAGTTCAAACAGTTCTCTGAGTATTTAACCATTTAGATTAAATGGAAGTATATTTTCTATAATGAAATTTGTCAAAATAAGAGGGAATCAACTATTTTCAATCATAGGATAACTGTCTAGGTAAGCATGTTTTAAGGAAGGCAAATTTTTATAGGAGTTTAGCAGTATTGAATGCTAATTTTCTTGTGAAATAATTTCAGGAACTTATTTGATGGGGGAAAAAACAGGAATATCTTAAAATACTGTTATTTCTACTAAAATGTGGCTTATTTCATTTTATATACATAAATTTCAGATATACTGTATTTTTTATTAACTTTGAAAAAATTAATGTTAATTTAGCCTTATCTTCACATGTTTGTGAAATGATGAAGTATCATTTATACTTTTTTCTAATATACATTGCAGTAAATACAAAGGAGTTAAAATAGCATTTATCCTTGTGCTACCTAAAATCATCTTTCGTATAGCCACACTTTGGGAAACTGTCTTCAGCTGTTAGAATATAAAAAATAACATTTGATACTTTTAGATTGCTTATTCTCAGTTTAATTTGTGGTTGACTCTGTCTCTTCCACTAGGTGGCAATCAAAATCATGTTCTAGTTCAAACATAAAAATTTTAAGAAATATTTGGAACTGAAAGTGTGTTGGACTTGCTTATCATTTTGGTGGACTGGGGATCTGATTAGACTTAGGTAGATGAAGGAGCTTGTCACTGTAGAGGAACCATACATGTCATAATCATAAGCATTTAGATCATTTGGAGAATTTTTGCAAATTACACAAATCCATATTTCTCTCTGCATGCCTCCCCTCCCCTCCCTTATTAGTTTTTCACCTGGTTTGGGGTGAAGAATGTGGGTAGGGGGACAGAGAGGTTTAGAAATCTCCTATACTGTATTTGTTATATGCCATTGGGAGTCACTGGCCTTAGAGTTTGTTTTGCTGCTTTTCCCAGACTTTCTGGTAACCAGATATTAGAGCTGGTATTCAGGATTGCTTCATGCTCAGCTGCTGCTCTGGGATTATAACCTTTGGGAGTTGACCCTCCCAGCCAGCCTGAAACCAAATTGGGATTTGAACTTCCCTTTTTCAGTTTTCTCAAACTCTGTTTCCTCTTGCATTTCTCCCAGTACCTACAGCTTTCTTACTCATCTCTGTGTGTCCAGTTTTTCTCAGGGAATTCACTCAAAAATTCCCTCTAAACAATTCATTGTAAATTATACTTTTTCTTCCTCCCCTTATTCACTAATGCTTATCTATCCTATTGGTGCCAGCTCTGTTGTCTGGTTAATGTTATGATGGCAAGCAATCTGATGTGTCAAAGATCTAGTCTGTTACTTTTTCATGACTATTTGCATTTTAATAAGGAGAATTCTAGAAATATAAAAGCCTAACCTAAGGATTAGATTTTTCTAATAACATTTCAAGGACTCTGGTAAGCCAGTGGGGTAGAGGTAGATATTTAAAATAGGCAGTCTTCTGGGTGCCCTTCAAAGATACCAAGCATGCTTATGGCCCTTATTTTTTTAAAGTGTTTATTTGTCTGCCCGTGTGCAAACTGGCCTCTCTCACTTTTATCTGTCATTAATACTGTCACTAGATAGCAACCTGAATTGACTCTGTTTGTTATCTGTGGTCCGAGAGAGAGAGAGCTACCGGGTGAGAGTGAGCAAGCACATAACAAAGTGAAGAGTTTATCTATTAACGTGTCCTAGGCCAACAACAGTGATTGGAAGTGATTATTTGATTATTGAGGCTCAGTTTCATAGTTGGGGATTTATACAGATCTAGTAAAGTAGTTTTTCCAGGAGTGTTGGTTTCCAAAGCTGTGTAATTGAATTTTGAGGAACTTGCCCTCCGTGTTAAATAGGCAGGACCAGGGCCCTTGACCATGCCCACATATCAGTACCCTGGAGCTGAGGACCAATTTGCTGATTGTATATTATATCTTTTGTTCCCTTCCCTCTCCTTCCTCCTTTCTCCCTTCTTCTTGCCTCTCTTCTTTTCTCTCCCTCTTTAGTCTTCTTCTCTCACCTCTCTTCTCCCTACTTTCCACCATTATTTTTCTCCAATGGAACTCTTTTTGCTAAATGCTTAAAGAGGGCAATCCTGGCCATGGATTTAGAGATGCTTTAAATCTAACTATGGACTTTGTTAGAATGGGATCTTATTTTGAGTTTCATTGGAACCTTTTTATTCTCTCTAGTTCATAGGTTCTTTTACTTCTGCCAGTCTTTCCAGATGTCTTTGCTTAACTGTCCTTTTGCATTTATATTTGCTTTTCTGAGGTGCTTCCATTTCTTTCCCTAGATCTGTCTGTCCTATTTGATGGTTTCTTCCCTTGCCTGCAAACTAGTTCTTTATTTTCTTCCTTTTCATCTTCCCTCATTAACATTATTTGGACAAATCTGAAGAAAGAGGAAGCCTAATAATGGAGTATGACTAGTGCTCGTTAGGGCCAGTCAATCAAGCGTGTTTTGTTGGGAGGAAAGAGTATGAAGAGTTGGCCTAGCATTTTTCTCTGTCTACTCAGTTCTACTTAGTGTTATAACACCTCCAAGTATATAGTTGAAAAGGATTTTAGTGTATCAACCCCGCCCCCGCCAAAAAAGTGTAGTGGGCTGCAAATAAGAAAAGAGTTTATGGTGGTGGGGGAGGGGGGTGTCTTAAAATTATAATTCAGGAGACACACATTTGGGTAATCCTGAAAGAGTGTTCTGAGAAAGTCAGGGCCTTATAAAGACAGAAAGCCATGAGATTGTTAATACTTGCCTGGAAAGAATTGTTATTCATCCTTAAGGAATCACAAGTTGTTTTAGGATAGGGGTCCTAGATGTAAATTACTGGTTATTTTAGGGTAAGGGTCTGATAAGTATCTTGAGTTTCTGGCAGATGTTCTAAATAACTTGCTTATCAGGTCAAAAGGTCAGACTGCATCCAAGCTGAGACTTGCATAACTCATACTTCCTTAATGGCTTCCTGGCTCCCTTTCAGAAAACTCTCAGCAATACCAACTCCATTTGGATTTTCCTTTCTTAAGTAATTATATCATTACTGCAAAAGTGATGAAACCCATTGCAAACTCATTCAATTTTCTTATTAAAGGAAATTAAAACTCCTTTTAACAAACAGACAAAATCAAATATTTTAAGTTGGAGGCTCATGAAATTTAGGGATCTTGTCAAAAGCCTAATGGATGACTGTAGCCCAAAGATAAGGAATTGATATAAAAGAAACATACTGAGATTATGTATCTTTGTCTTGCCTGTTATATTTTAGTCTTAATCTCAAATTGTCTCCAAAAGTCTACTATATAATTTTCCTATGGCTTCTTGTTTTAAGATTTCATCTTGCAATCTATTCTGTATTTCTTTGTCCCCAAGTATAGTTTCTAAGGGCTTTTAAATATTAAGAGATAAGTGAATGCCTCAACATTTCAAGCTAAGAAATACTTTTCTATAAAGTGACATAGAAAATTACTTTGGTGCTATACTTATTTTAAAAAGTTTGATTCATTTGCAACATCATCACACTTCCTCATTTTTTCTATTTCAGTTAGCTTATAATTTAACTTGGCATGTATCACTACTTCAATTAAGGTTATTTCTCTTTTATCAAATTCATATCTGACTTGTTGTTATTTATTCTAACACTAGTTTTTATGTCTACCAATGCCTCTGGTTTTTTATTTTATTGTACTTCTTCCATAGAATGGCTTCTAATCTTCTCTTAAATTCTGGCTTATTTATTATAAATTGATGTAGCCATTGGTCTTCATCCTGTCTTTGAGTGTTGTTATACCCTAGCTCTTATATATTAAAATTGTTATTACTTTAGTATGTTACTTTCATTTTGTTTCTCCTTTATTATAGTTGGCTCAGAGGGTAAAACGTCTGCCTACAATGTGGGAGACCTGGGTTCGATCCCTGGGTCGGGAAGATCCCCTGGAGAAGGAAATGGCAACCCACTCCAGTACTCTTGCCTGAAAAGTCCCATGGAAGGAGAAGCCTAGTAGGCTACAGTCCATGGGATCACAAAGAGTCAGACACGACTGAGCAACTTCACTTCACTTATTATGGTTAGAGAATAATTTTATAAATATTTTCTATTTTATTTCAGCATTATTGAGACATAATTGGTCTGTTTTATTAAGGCTAGTAAATTTGGGTGTTAAAAATAATTGCTTAAAAAGAGGGCATGATCCTTAAACATTGCTAGTGGAATTGAAACATGATATAGCCACTCATTATTCCTTCCAGTTTTATTGAGATATAATTGACATCCAGCACTTTATAAGTTTAAGCTGTACATCATAATGATTTGACTTACATAATAAAATGATTATCAGAATAAATTTAATATACATCCATCATCTCATGTAGATACAAAAATTTAAAAACAGAAAAAAATATTTTTCCTTATAATGAGAACTCTTAGGATTTACTCTCTTAACAACTTTCATATATAACCTACAGCAGTATTAACTGTATTTATCATGTTGTGCATTATATTCCTAGTGCATATTTATTTTGTAACTGAAAGTTTATATGTTTTCACTGCCTGTCTTCTTCCATTCCTCCTCTACCCGGCCTCTGGTAGAGTCTTTATTTCTATTTAGTCTTTATTTCTATGAATTTGTTTGTTTTTGAAGTATAATTGACCTGTAACGCAGTTCGTTCCTCTTATACAGCATAGTGATTTGACATTTCTGTGCATTTTAAAATGATCACTTCAATAAGCTTAGTTATGATCTGTCACCATACAAAGATACTACACTGACTTTGTTTCCCATACTATTCATTTCATACCCATGACTTCTTTTGCAACTGGTATAGCCACTTTTGAAAACAGTGTGATAATTCCTACAAATGTTAAATACAGGATTATCATTTGACTTAACAATTCTACACCTAGGTATATACCCAAGAGAATTGAAACATATGTCCAAACAAATATAAAGAAATGTCCATAACATTTATAATAGCCAAAAGTGGAACCAATCCAAATATCCATCAGTTGATATATGTATAAACCAAATGTAGTATATCCATACAACATAATATTATTTGACCATAAAAAAAGGATTAAAGTGTCAATATATGCTACAATATATATGAACCTTGAAAACATGTTATATAAAAGAGGCCACACACAAAAAAAATATATGATTCAATTTATATGAACTATCTAAATTAGGTAAAGGCAATAGAGACAGAAAGAAGATTAATGGTTGCAGATACTGGCGAGAGGGAATAATGGAACTTCTTTTTGGAGTGATGAAAAGTTCTAAAGTTGATTATGGTGGGACTTCCCTGGCAGTCCAGTGGTTAAGACTCCACACTTCCACTGCAGGGGGCACAAGTGGTGCCCCTGATGGGAGAACTAAGATCCCACATTCTATATGGCATAGCCAAAAAACAAAAAATTGGTTTTGGTGCTTGAGAGACAACTCCATGAATGTTCTAAAAACTATTGAATCACACATTTAAATGGGTAAATTTTACAGTATGTGAATTAATATTTTAATAATCTATCATTTTTAATAAAGTATTTTTATTTTACTTATTTTTAAATTCTTTGGCCATGCCATGCAGCATGTGGGATCTTAGTTCCCAGCCAGGAATTGAACCCATGCTTCCTGCCATGGAAATGTGGAGTCTTAGCTACTAGACCTACTAGACAGACTGCCAGGGAAGTCTTGTTAATCTATTACTTTTTTTTTAATTAAAGAGGACAAGGGAGATTTTGCTTATGACAAGGGCAGACTAGGGAATTTGGACCAACCAACTGCTTAGAATAACTAGAAAAACTTACCACCCCTCCAATTTTTTTAATGTGCCTATGGACATAGGAGAACTGATAAGACAAGAACAGTAGGATCTAGATCTCGAAGAAGGAGGGCACCAAGAAAGGGAAGTGCAGCATTTCCTCAAGAGTATCTGCCAATTCTAGTTTAAGTTTATTAGCTGAGAAGCTATTAAATTGACAGAACTTTTGACAGCTTTACAAGGCCACAGGGAGAAAAATTGGAATTCAGTGCTCACTAAAAGTAGGCAGGCCCCTGCAAACTTCAAGCTGAAAAGCCTAGAAATATGACTGAACAGGAAATAGAATGGTCTTCTTTCAGAGACTGTAGCTCAACTTTAACTCATCTCAGTTCCTAAAATTGAATTAAAGTAATCTAGGTCTGCTAAGTGTCTTAAATTGGTTCCCCAAAGCAAATGTACATCCTTTCTAAAGAAAATAATATTATTCTAAGCCTTCAACTTATTTATACTATTTTCTGTATACTAAAATTCCATTAAGTACAATGCCAGGTACTTAAAAATAGCTAGGCAGAGAAGATAAACCAACATGATTAGAAATTGGAGACTTGGATATACAATAAAGACTGACAGATGATCCAGCTGATGGAGTTATCAGAAACAGACTTTTAAAGACTATTTTTAATATGTTCAAGGAAACTGAAATAAGATTGAGAATTTTGGCACTGGCTAAAAATATAAAAAAGAACCAAACTCATAGAAAATGTTTGCTGAATTAAAAAAGGGCCCAGATAGAAAATCTGGGAACAAAAGACAGAAAACAGTAACCTAAAGTAAGAAATCAGTCAATGATGAAAACAAATCAAGGCAAGGATGTAGAACAATAGGAGTGATTATGCAGTACTAGAGTAAGTGTAAATTAGTATAATCACTTTGCAAGAGAGTTTGTAATTATCTGCTAGCATTTAGTATACACTATTTGTAATCAATAGAAACATTTCACCAAGGGACATGTACAAAAATATAGATTATAAGTTATTCATAAGAGTGCCAAACTGGAAACAACCTGGATACCCACCAACCAGCTATGGTTAAATAAATCATATTTTCATGTAATGGAATATTACACATTTATAAAAATGAACAATCTACAGCTGCAAACAAGAATATGGATGAACCTCAGAAAGATAATGTTGGCGAAAGAAGCTAAACAGAAAAACACACATTGTGTTATTACACTTTATGTAAAGCTCAAAAGCAAGTAAAACTAATTTCATGTTTCTGTGCACCTGAGTGCAGAGGGCATGTATGTGGGTCTATACTTATCTGAAAATATACTAGACTGTTAACTGGTTATTTCTAATGGGTGATTTTAATTTTCTTATATAACATCTGTATTATCCTCAATATAAACAGTGTATGACTTTTATTAAAAAACAGCTTATCCAGAAAATATAGCATTCCCATAATATAGGATAAAAATAGTATATACAAAGTGAAAACCCATTTTCTTACAAACAGTGTTTAAGTCAACTGTACTTCTATAGGATGATAAATTTATCTTTTTTCTCTAAGAGGAGATTTTGTTTTGTTCTTGTATGGAGAAGGTTCTGGAAAAAGACAAAAGCATAAAGAAACATAAACCTATCATACAGAGGCAAGTGTTGTTAAAGCATTTTAGTATATTTTCTCCTGTCCTTTTCAATGATGTTTTAATGAGATCATATACTATATACAATTTTAATTTTTTTAACTTTTTCAATTTAAATTTTTATTACTTGTTGTTGTTACTTCTGCAAAATATTCCTTAGTTGTCTGCCTGCCTACCTGTTTTTTCTCCTTCTCTGCTTCTGTCCCTTGCTGTCTACTTCCTCCCTCCCTTTCTTTTGTTCTATCCCTTCCTTTTGTCGGTAAGCATTCACTAAGCTCCTTTTGGTGCTAGACACTCTGGGGAAGGAGATAGACACTCAGCAAAAGTAAAAGAGAGGTTATAAATATTTGATATGTATTTATATATATGTATATTGTATATGTATATATAATAATATATGTACATGCACTCAGTTTTGCCATTGTAGAATGAAAACAGCCATAGACAACACGTAACTGCATGGGCCTTGCTGTGTTCTGATAAAAACTTTATTGATAAAAACAGACTATGGGCCAGACTTGTCCTATCTGGCTGTAACTAACAACCTCTGGTCTGCAAGGAGGGACTGGACTTAGGTGTAAGCAACTGTAGGGACTGGTACTTCTGGAAAAGTTAAAAAAGTAAGGTCCACTCACCTTAATTTCTCTCCACCCTCACAGTTGCTTCTAATAGTTGTTCTAATCTAATGAGCCTTTTAGATAATTAAACAGTCTCCAGCCTCTCCCTGAACCTTAGGCCTCTGCAGCACATCTAGAGTTCTTTGGCAAGGTTTTCTAAGGGTTTTAGCTTAGATAATTTAGCCATAAATTCTAGGGATTATGACTGAGGCTAAGAATAATAAGTAAGGGGAAAGTACCAGATTTCAAGGAATTGTAAAAAATTTTACAATAAAAATTATCGTTAAGGATCATTGAAATGCCCCCAAAAGCTATGATCATTTTTCCATATTAAGAATTATTTCTAAATATCATTTTATATAAATGCATATTATTTATTTAACCATATCATAATTTAACAATGTTTAACTATTAAGCTGTTCACAATTTTAATTATTTTAAATAATGCTTTGCTTAGCAGCTTTCTACATGCCATATTTATACCATATTTTGATTTCTTCTAGTAGAGTCTCAAAAGTATAATTATTAGAATAAAAGGATGGAAAGCAGAATTAAGGTTTTTTTATATATTACTATATAGCCAAATTGTTATCTAGAAAGGCTGTGCAACTTTATACTCCTGCCATCTATGCGTGGAAGTTCCTGTGTCAGAATCCCCTTTCTAGCACTGTTTATTTTCTTTTTCACTAAATTGTTTATAAAACTTTCCTATATGTAGAATTAGCTGATAAGAGCCAGTTGGCAGCAGATTTCATGTTGGACTGTTGCCTTATCAGACTGTTCGGTTATTTTGGGAGTGGTTTGCTAAGTAACATGGCATACAACCAACAGTGGATTCTGGTCAGGCTACTACAGTGTTTGCCATTTGGGTTGAAGGCCAGTTTATGTAGACCATTTGTTTCTAGTGTCTTTTTACCTTTTTTTTTAATCTTATTTGGCTCCACCAGGTTTTAGTTGAATCATGCAAGATCTTCAGTTGTGGCATCCAAACTTCTAGTTGCAAGTGTGTGGGATCCCACACATGTAGTTCCCTGATCAGAGATCAAACCCCCTGCACTGGGAGCATGCAGCCCTTAGCCACTGGATCCCCAGGGAAGTCCCCATTTACCTTTCTTGAGGGTCATGATAAAGATTTCTAAAGCTTGATAAGTTGTTGTTGTTATTCATTTGCTAAGTTGTGTCCGACTCTTTGGGACCCCATGAACTATAGTACACCAGGCTTCCCTGTCCTTCACTATGTCCTGGAGTTTGTTTAAATTCATGTCCATTGAGTCGGTGATGCCTTCCAACCATCTCATCCTCTGTTGCCTTCTTCTCCTGCCTTCAATCTTTCCCAGCATCAGGGTCTTTTCTAGTGAGTCGGCTCTTTGCATCAGGCGGCCAAAGTATTGGAGCTTTAGCATCAGTCCTTCCAATTAATATTCAGGGTTGATTTCTTTTAGGATTGACTGGTTTGATCGCCTTAGTATTCCTTTCTTAAGTTATGGGAGAGGAATAAGAGCAAGGCTCTTTTTCTCTGGTAATCTGTTTAAAGAGTAGATGAATTTTTTGTGTTTTCAATTACTAGGTAACAATTAAGGTAATGAAGAAAGCAATTCTAGTGTTCATCTGAAGAATCATAAGTATATATCAAAAATAAGACTTGTCTCAATATATATACTTATTGAAATATTTCATTACATTTCCAGCTTTTGAGGAAATTTTAGTTAAAATTCTGGCCTGGCAATTTTCTTTTCCCCTGCTTTTTGTCTTTTTAATGGGGAGTAATTAGGCTTTGAAACTAGAAATTTTATTTCTCTTCCAGAAATTCTTTTGGTAGATTTGTGTAAGAAGGAGAGTAATAATGGGTGTGACATTGAGGGTTGAAGCCTATAATATCTATAATTTATATTATTACTTATTTATAATTAATATAAATAATTACAACTAAGTATATAATTAAGTATATCTTAGTTATAATTTATAATTAAGACATTCTTTTCTTCCAAAAATTAATAATACTCTTACTTTATTGCAGTTAAAGAAATTGAGACAATTTGGGACTTACTGTAGCATTCTGATAAAATGAGCAAAAGAAAGAATGTGCTTGGAGAGTGTGCCCTCTTGGGAATTTCACATTCCTCATTGGCTCAGAGGGTAAAGTGTCTGCCTGCAATGCTGGAGACCTGAGTTCGATCCCTGGGTCAGGAAGATCCCCTGGAGAAGGAAATGGCAACCCACTCCAGTACTCTTGCCTGGAAAATCCCATGAATGGAGAAGCCTGGTAGGCTACAGTCCATGGGGTTGCAAAAAGTCAGACACGACTGAGCGAGTTCACTTCAATCTTACTTTGTAGAATGTCACTCATGGTGTTCTGTTGGAACTGCTTTTTCTAGGTAAAAAATAGGATGGGGTGGTGGTGGTGGTGGTGTTACTGTTTTATATCAACCTAGAGAAAAACTGAAGAACTGTTATGTTTGTATATACTTACAGGTGCTTCTAGCATCTTAACTTTGTTGAAAGTTCCTGATGTTTATTTATACAATTCTTTTGGCCTCATTCCAGTGCTGATACTAAAATCAAAACAAACAAAAAGAACCTTACATTTATGTTATTGATCATTTTGTAGCCATGAAAGAAGAGATTGTTTAATTTCAGCACAGTTGAATTAAAACAATTTATGGGTTTTTAAAAACCAAAATTTGAAACCATGAATTGCACTGAAAGAATTTGTAAATTCATTCTTAGCAGCATCTGTATTTAATTAAACTGTATAGTCCTGAGAATTGATATTCAGGTCAAGTTCTTTGTCCATGTGTCATTAAGAAAGATTTTTACTTGTGACTAAGTAACAGCCTAGAATTTTAAAATAAAGAACCCATAACCTTAGCCAGGTATTTATCAGGTAAATACCCATAGCCAGGTATTTATCAGCATTTACTTTTTTATCATACCAACCTTATCAGTTAAAAAAAATAAGCTGAAAAATTGGAACTGTATATATTTATATGTGTGTATATGTACTTTTTTTTCTTTTTGTTTCATTTTTTATTTTTTTGTATGTGTACTTCTGTATTATGTATATTATAAAACACAAAAATAGAAATTTAAAAATTATGTAATGATCTTGATAGAATTAACTTTGAAGAAGTGAAAGTCACTCAGTTGTATCTGATTCTTTGTGACTCCATGAATATACAGTCCATGGAATTCTCCAGGCCAGAATACTGAGTGGGTAGCCTTTCCCTTCTCCAGGGGATCTTCCCAACCCAGGGGTCAAACTCAGGTCTTCTGCATTGCAGGCAGATTCTTTACCAACTGAGCTATCAGGGAATCCCAGTAGAAATAACTTTAAATTTTACTTAACAGTACATTAAAACTTTTATTTTTACTTTATAATATTAACAATAACAATAGAATATGCTTTATTATTTTTGAAAATCTTCTAACACCTTGCCACAATAGTAATTCAAGATAATTTGAAATTCATTTCTGCTCATCCTACAATAATATATGGAAGTTTTTGTTGAAATTTGCCTGGTAAATTTTTATCCTTCTCAATATGACTCAATCACATTTAGTGACTGCTGTGCTAGTTTGTGTATTCTGGTATTCCTTGTTATTAATGTTTTTAAAGCCCCAAATACTCCTGTTTTTATTGGTTTAATACTGTTAACTTGGAAACAACCGGTAGCATTGTTCACCTTTCTTGGTTCTCTCTCCAGTCTATCCTCCCACCTCTCCTCTCCTTTAGAAAAAAATTTAAAAAAACACACTGGTTTAGAGAGAGCCTTCAGAAAGCAGCTAATCTCTTTCCTGAGGGGAGGGAGAAATTAACAGAATCATCCTTCTCAGGTTAACTGGAATTAAAATCAAAACTGTTGCAAGCCAGTAGCTTCTTGGCCAGAATGGAGGAGCTACCTCACGGGTCTGAAAGTACATTAGAGGGGAGCTAAATACTTCAGGGATATCCATTTGGAAGGTACTCTGATGAGAAGGATACAAAGGAGAAAGAATCATTAGATATACTCAGATCTAATAATTTACATTGGAATTATAACTTTATAATGTTTTTTATACTGTTTTATGCAAAATGTAAATTTTCATGTTTGAAATAAATTGAATGTTTAATGTCACTGACTTTTAGCCATTTTATACTCTGAATACTTTTTAGTGAAGATATTAATACTTAGTATTATACAAAATTAATACCTAGATACTGGTGTTGTCATTTGCTTCATTATTACAATTTTTACTTTGATTTTTTTGTGTGGTTAATAATATGTTCAAAGACCATTTAGATTCTTTGGAAGTTCTTAAACATTAGAAAAATTTTAATCCGTGCCTATAAAATTGCAGTTTTGAGTTTTATTGGTGACAGACATTATTTTCAACAATAAAATCATGTAACAATGGAAACATTTTAAAATATCCATTATCAGAATATTTTCTGTATAATGTGAGTTTTTTAAAAAGCAACTGCTTTTTCAGGGACTTCCCTGATAGACCAGGGTTAAAACTCCAAGCTTTCAATACAGGGTACACAGGTTGGATCCCTGGTCAGGGAACCAGAATCCCAAATGTCACTCAGAATGGCAATAAATTACTTTTCAAAAAGCAACTTCTTTCTCAGTCATTGTTACAATATCTTTACTTTGAAGGGAGACAGATTAGGTATGTGGGGAGTTATTTTAGTTTTGGATACCTTCTGGGTACCTATGTAGCATACTCTTGACAGCCACAAGTCATCATAGAAGAGGTCAACATTGGAACAATTGTCTTGTTACAGAAAAAAGGTAGCTAATTCTTATTTAAGTTTAACAAATCTTTAAGATATTTTGCCACAAGATAACCAGCAAATTTCTGTTTGGTACACAAGAATTTTTGGGTCCCTCTTGATCTCATTACTGAATTTTGAAAGAATATGTTACTTTAAGATCTGTTTTTAAAGTTCTTTTTAATCATATGTTATATACAGTATACAGAAAAGTGTATGGTACATATGTACAATTTAAAAATTCATAAAGCCCACACCCATCCAACCAACAGTGAAGTCTAGAAATTAGCTGCACAGCAGCTGTTTTGAAGCTATTTTGAAGGTGTGTGTCTTTCACCAAACACATCCCTCTGCCTCCCTATAGGTAGTCACTCTCATGACATTTATGTGATCATTTTCCTGCTTTTCTTTATTATTTATTGTCTATGTATCCCTAAATACTGAATTCAGTTTTACCTGTTTTTGCATCTCATGTAAATGGGATCCTACTGTGTATATTCTTTTGTGACTTTTGTTGAGCATTATAGTTTTCATCCAAGTGGTACATAACTACTTTCATTGTCAGTGGTTTCTAGCATTTTATTCTATAAGTATCAGCAGTTTATTTATTCATTCTACTTTTGAACATTTGGGATATTTCCATTGTGGGACTTTTACAAAGAATGACATTATTGTATGTGTCTCCTGGTATATACGAGAACTCTTCTAGGATATATCCCAGGGAGTAAATTTGATGGGTAATAGTATATATGGGGTCGCACAGAGTCGGACATGACTGAAGTGACTTAGCAGCAGCAGCAGCAGCAGTGTATATGTATATTCAACTTCAGCTTCCCAGGTGGCTCAGAGGTTAAAGCATCTGCCTGCAGTGCGGGAGACTTGGGTCCAATCCCTGGGTCAGGAAGATCCCCTGGAGAAGGAAATGGCAACCCACTCCAGTACTCTTGCCTGGAGAATCCCGTGGACGGAGGAGCCTGGTGGGCTACAGTCCACGGGGTCGCAGAAAGTTGGACACGACTGAGCGACTTCACTTTCACTTTCATATTCAACTTCACTAGATAGTACCAGACTCTTTTCCACAGGGGTTTTACCAGCTTATATTCCCAGTAGAGTTTCCATTGTTCTGCCTCCTACTAGTACTTGATATTGTGAGATTGTTAAATTTTACCATTCTGATGAACATATTATGCTGTGTCATTATATTTTTTCCATGAGATGGAAGTTGGTAAAGTGTTATTAATGATAACCAGTTGTAGGATTATAGGTGATTTTTATATTTTCTATGCTTTTAAAGCATTTTCCTATAGTATTTACACTTACCTCTTCAGCTACCACTTCATTGCTCTCATTCCTCTTTACAGAAAACTCTTTGCAAGGATTATTTGTACTCACCATACCAAACTTTTCTCTTGAACCCAGTTCATTCAGGATTTTGCTCTAACTACTCCGCCAAAACTGCTCACATGCAGGTAACCAGTGGTCATTTCATAGACTAGTCCTCATCTCATTTGACTTAGCAGTAGCACTTGACACAATCATTCTCTAATCCTGAAAAGTCTTTAATTTGCTTTTGGATACCATACTAAATTAATTTTCCTTTAGGTTGCTGCTTCTCATTTTTTATAGCTTTTGATACTTTGATTATTCCCTCCATCATTTCTCCCCCAGGTATTTATTTAAAATTTTTTTAAACTAAAGAAAAGTTAAAAACGTTATCTTCATGATTTTTGATTAACTTTTTTTCTGATTATAAAAGCAATATAGGTTTTGATGGTCATACTGTGGTTATATAAGACGTCATCATTGGGGGTTTACCTGCATGAAGTGTATATGGGAAATCTTTGTAGTATTTTTTCCAACTTCTATATTTCTAAAGTGATTTCAAAATGTATTTACTCACTGTATTTTATTGGGCTCCTATGATATGCCAGGTACTGTTCTAGGCCCTGGGAATAGAGTAGTGACCAAACTGACAAAAATCCCTGCTCTCGTGAAGCTTTTATTTATTAGAGGTAATCAGTAGTAAATAAAAAGTACATATTATGCTAGATAGTATAAATGCTAGAGAGCAAATGTAAGGCAGAAAAGCAGAGATGGTATAAGAAATGACAGGGATGGAGAACAGAGGTTGAAATTTTAGGTAGGGTGACAAGGATAACCAAATGTCTCATTGAGAAAGGGGACCTTGAGGAAGGACTTGAAAGAAGTAAAGAAGCAAGCCATGAAAACATTTAGGAGAAAGGCCTTCAGAGCCTCTGTTTAAAGTAATAACAAAGGTCCTAAAGTAGATGCATGCTTTCAGTGTGTCAGGAATGGTGAGGAAGGTACTGGGGTTAGTGTGGTACACAAATCCTAGAGATGGGGTGGTAGAGGGGTAGCAGAGAGCAGTTATGATATGTGAATCGGAGTTCAGGCTGGAGATAATAGTTGGAGTGCCATCAGCATGCACATTATATTTGAAGTTATGGGACTAAATGAGTCCACCAAGAGACTGAGTGTAGATAGAGAAGAGAAAATGGATTCAACTCTGGATTACCCTGACATTTAAGGATTGGGGGTTTGAGAAGGAATCAACTAAGAAGACTGAGAATTTGTCCCTTTAGGATTATGTCTATTGGCATGTGAAGTCCTCCAGGTACTAACCCAGGTTTCCCTCGTCTCTCACTACTTCTCTTCTTACTACTTGTAGTTTTAAAACATTTATCCTGCTCCCTTTCTGGGTTCTTTCTACATACTTTTCCATTCTTTAAAGCACAATTTTTTTTCTTTTCCTCATCCTTGATTAACTCCTTTGTATCTTTTCAGATTCACTTCAATAATAGTTTTCTTGTGGTCTGCCAGACATGATTTAGTTTCCCCTTCTATGTACTCTGCACGTACCCAGCATCACACAACCTTTTTGCTCCTATTATTGCTCATAATCACTTTCTCTCTTTTTCTATTTTTCCTCTCTGAACTGAAATTGCTCACTTACCTCTCTTCTCCAGTAGACTGTGATCCTTGAGGCTCTATGTCCTGTTGATTATTTAATATTTAACACAGTGCTTAATACTTTGTTGGCACTTAAACAATATTTCATAAACTAGAGAACCAATAAAGTAATTAACCCTAATAAAAAGAGAAGAGCTTATATAGGCTCAACCTTTGGAGATGTTTTACCGAAATTTTTACTTTCCTTTTAGGTTCAAAGGATTTGTTAAAGAAACCACTCATCACACACAATTTCAATAGTTAATAGGGGATTATTTGACTTAATTTCAACATACAGTCATTAAAAGAAGAGAAATAGAAAAAATAGAGACAGCACCAAATTAGGCCAGCCAACCTCCAGACTTAAACAGTGCTGGGAAGTCCCTCATTAACAGCAATCTGGAGTCCCAATTGGGAAAAGGTCCCAGGCAGTGCATCCAATCACGAGTGAGACTTCAGATTGCAGTTTCAAGGGCTCCCACTTATAATTCCAGACACAAAAATGCAGCTCTGACTTTTTTTAACTTTTACAATGCTGTTTGTTTCACCTCTAGAATTTTGCTAGACCCCAGGGTGTTGGCCAGACCTCCAGGGGCTCAAGAATTTCGAAACCTGCTCTCTTATCTAAAGTGCCGCCTGACTTGCTGTGTTTGCAGGCAGGCATGGAATCCGGGCAGTACCCAGGCAGGTCAGAAGTGGGTCAGAGGCCTGCTCTCCTGCTTCTGAAGTCTGAACAAGACTTCCTCCATTTTAATTTCCCTAATAGGAGACATTGAGTAAAGTTGGAGCATAGGGCAGGGTTTTTGTGGAAGAGAATGTTATTTAGGCATCAGAGGAAGCAAGAAATGTGTCTATAAGCCAGAAATTACCAATATTTTTCTTATAGCAGCAAATATCTAGGCACAATGGCTTGATTAACTTCTTTTCTGTCTTCTTTATTGAAAAGCTGCCCAGCATACACAGTGTTTTACCAAACAGGTAGAAACAAGTACAGTGGGTTCATTATTTTGAATGTTTATTTGCATGGGGTTTTTGTGAATACTTGATTCTCTTTTCATTTTCTAACAAACAGTTCCAATTTGGTAGGTGTTTGAGAGTTTCATCTTCCATAGAGATGTGAATAAAGAAATAGTTTTAAATCAAGAGTCTTCATTGTGAGAATGAACCTTCTTAAGAGTCATGGAATTGTTAGTAAATTTCAGAGAAGCGTAACTGGTCAGTAGAAGGGTGGAGACAGATTTAAAAGCCAAAAATTTTTAAGGAATTTAAGGAGTGGAACCTAGAAAAGGTGTTAGGTAAAAATAAGGTTTCTTTGTTTATAAGTGTATTAAATGAAAATACAGGGTTTTGAGTCACATTTTTAAATATTTTAAAAATTTTGCTGAATGTTAAAAACATTTTTTTTTCTGTAGCATGACCATAAATATTTTTAAGGTGAGATAAACATAACTTGTGCATGAAATATTATAATTTCTTTCCAGTGTGACACAGTTGAGCTGCATTTCAAATGAGAAGTACCATTGATAGGGAGCATTCATGTGAAACTGTTCAAAAGAAAAAGTTTTCAAAAAATGTTTTATTCTGAATATTCTCTGTATAGTTTCAATTTTAAAAGTGTTTTCAAATTCAACAAAAGTTCAATTTAGAAATATAATTCATATTTTTTGCTTTCTCAGATGAAGCTTTAGCATATGTTTCTAATAATTCAGTTAAAATATGCTGAGTTGTATATTTTTAAAAAGAATCTGCATTGAAAAGATTCCAAAATATTTGTTTGAACAGGCACTCAGCATCTTGATGAAAACTGTTGAAAAAGAACAACTTTCAGAGTCATTCTGCTCTCTGAGTACCCAAGCCAACTAAACTGGTACAGTTAACACTTCTGTAAGAGGCCAGGAGCCAAGAAATTGGAACACTTCCTGGACTGCTTTTTAACAGGCCTTCGAGCCAACTTAGTGCTTGGTATTAAATATTAATACCATTGAATTTTCAGAGTAACAAGCTACGAGTAGAACATTCTCATCTCTTTCTGTCAATGTCATGCTTATTAGTCTCTATTAGTTATCATTGATTAGCTTAAAGCTCTGCTTTATGTTGGCCTTAAAGCTGTAGTTTGTTTTTTAATTTTGTGGGATATCATTCTTACAAAACAAGAAGGGAATGTCCTGTAGAATGTGACCCCTCACTGTCTCCCAGACATAAATGTTTTTATATTGCTTTTTTTAATACTACTGAGTGCTACAGTAGAGATGTAAATTATTTAGAACACCTAATGCCTTCAAAAGAGTGGTAATTATCTCAGGCTACCAAATTTATAAGTAAGGATAGTTTATTTGGCCTCTGACTCTTGTTTTCAGTGTATCCCCTTGAGATTTATTGACATCACTGATTTCATTTAGCAAATATATGCTTACTATAGATAATATATCATATTGATCTCTATATCTACTTATTTGCTCTAGGAAATGCTCTTAGATGTTTTTTGAATTGAACTAGAAAGTACCCACCATATTTAGGTGCTATGGTGGAGAGTAAATAATAAACAAAAGATTCAAAGATACTGTATGCTAACTAGAGAGACTAGGCTAAATTTAACTTCTCTAATATTACAGAGTTATTTGGAAAAATTGCATAAACTAAAATTCCAGTCACTTGGTTTTTCAAGTGCTTCCTGCAAGATTAGATTAACAGTGTCTCCAAAAATGGTTACCATACTTTAAGAAATTTTAAGCTTATTTCAGAACTATGAATGTAGAAGACTTACAGGGAACCAGTGATAAATCTCTTGGCTTTTTTTCCCCTTTATTATTTTGGATCTATGTACAATCTGAAATAGCAAATTCTATACAGTTTGGGAGACAATTCATTTGTAACTTCAAGGGATCTGAGGAATACAGTCATTTCATGCACCCCTGCAGATCTTTCCATTTAAAGTAGTTTATTGCTGGAAAGAAAGCAAATGGAGAGAGTTTCAGTAAGGAACTGAATGGGTTAATGACTGAACATGATGGTTGAAAATCAGAATCTATGGTTGATTGGGACACAGTTATGAGGAGAAAACATTGCATATAAATAGTAATGTAATGGTATGTTACTGAAATCTAAGAAAAGTAGAATGAGACAAAATATCTCTAGTGTCTTGATGTTCCATTTGATAGTACTTTGGATAAGTTTCATAAGGGAGTTGGTTGAGATCACTAATCCTTAGTACATGAACCAAGAAATAGGAATTGTATTTATCATAGGAAGTAATTTTGGCCCATAAAGGAGTAGAGACTCTTTAATAGAGGAATGTTTTTGTCTGTAATCTGTCTGATTCAATGCCAAACATTTTTCAGAGAATATTCAAAGCTGTGCCTAAGTTTCATTGTTGAAAACCGACAGCTGCTATATGTCTTTTTGATAACTGATTGAAGCTCTTTCTGTTATGTCTCCTCTGTTGCTAAATTCCTTAAGTTTAAAAAAGTGTGTTTAAAGTAAGAACTTTATGAAACAAAAGCTTTATTCTATACATTGGATAATACTTCTTTTGTGACATTTTCTTTTCCCACCAAAAGTGAGAAGTGAATGCCTTGCCTTGGTACATCCCATTTCTAATGGAGGACAAGAAGTCATTTTCTTCAATGGCTGACTTCCAGAATTTCTGCCTGAACGTTCTTTGTCAAGTGTATATTCCCTTCTCTAGGCCTTTCTATATAGAGCCCACAAACATCGTCAGTGTGAATGATGTCATTCAGAGGGTTAGCGACCATGCCTCTGCCATGAACAAGAGGATTCATTACTACAGCCGGCTCACCGCTCCTGCAGACAGGGCACTGGTAAGGGGCAAAGCATTGCTAATTGTCTAAGAAGTTGAAATGAACAGTGAACATAAGTCAGGGCAACTCCCAGTGGTTGAACTTTTTGCTGGCCATATTCCAAGGATGGCATCATGGAAAGTCAAAGATACTAATTAATACATCTTACATCTCAGACTAGTTCATTCTTATTAGCCTGGCATAGAGAAATTTGAAACAATCTCTTTATGTTTACAACACCCTAGAGATTTGTTAGATTGAATTCTGCTAATCCATAATCCTAAAATCTTTGAGAAGGATGAACTATTGAAGTAGTTTAGGTCATTGATTAATAAAATAAATAATAAGTTGTGCTTAGTCTATTCAATTTTTCAGTTTGTAGGTATAATGGAAAAATTTTTGAGATATTTTCTATAGGAATGAGAAACTGAAATTTATCATATCAGATCAGATCAGTCGCTCAGTTGTGTCCGACTCTTTGCGACCCCATGAATTGCAGCACGCCAGGCCTCCCTGTCCATCACCAACTCCCAGAGTTCACTGAGACTCACGTCCATCGAGTCAGTGATGCCATCCAGCCATCTCATCCTCTGTCGTCCCCTTCTCCTCCTGCCCTGAATCCCTCCCAGCATCAGAGTCTTTTCCAATGAGTCAACTCTTTGCATGAGGTAGCCGAAGTACTGGAGTTTCAGCCTTAGCATCATTCCTTCCAAAGAAATCCCAGGGCTGATCTTCAGAATGGACTGGTTGGAAGAGTCAAAGAGCAGATATTAAAGATTTTAAGCTTTGCAGTCCACCTACTGTCACATATTCTTTTCTGCTTTTGTTTTTGAATCATTTAAAATGTAAAAACTGCCCATAGGAAGAGACTGTAAAAAATCAGATTGAAGGCTACATCTTCCTATTAAATCTGTATTATTATCTTAGATTCAAAACTATATAAGTAATTTCATGCTTATAAGAATTACCACATATGAGATGTTCAGAAATTTGAAAGTTTAAAGAAGAATGAAACATTCTGAGAAAAAAATGATTTTTATAGGTAATAATAAAAAGGGAGAAGGGAATTCAACATTCTAGATGTTTACAAGGGGCAAGGACTGAGCTAGTCACTTGAGCACAGATGTCTCATATTAGGCCTTGTGAATTCCTAAGATATCTTTTTGTGTAGTCAAAGTAGGGACTTTCAAAATATTCTGGGTGGGATCATTTGTTTCCCCCAATTTTTTCACTTTTTCTTATTCTAGGTCTTTACGTCAGTAGTTATGGTAAAGTCTTAGTGCCATATGAGAATTATCTAAGCCCTCTGGGGAGTAGAAGTAATCCAGTATCTCCAGGTCTAGTTCAGACCTCCTAGAGGCTGTATTCTCAGAAGCAAACTTCAGAGATACCAGCTGAGCCAGTCTAACTCTGAGTGTATGTTGATTGCCTGGAAATTGTCAGCACTGTACACCAAGTTGAATCCCTTTTGTTAACTGACAGAGAGATGAGTCTAGTTAATCAAAGTATATCAACAGTGACCTAAAATTAATATGATATGACCATTTTAATGATTGTGTGTATACATCCATGCTCATTTTCTGAGAATCCCAAAATTATTTTTCTTAAAAGATTTTTAAAGGAAGAGAAATATGAAACCACAGGTGTCAGGTCTTTGCAGAGTTATAACTTTTATTTCTGAAAATTTCCCCACTTACTTTAATATTTTTATTCTAAATTGGAGAAGGGTAGTAAATCATTTGACTACCAACATCTCCCAGATGCTTGCTAATAAATGTGTGGCCTGCACAGGCCAGCATCACTGAGAGCATGTTAAAAAGGCAGACTCTCAGCCCTTAGTCCAGATCTACTGAATCAAAATCTGTATTTTAACAAATTTTCTGTGTGAATCACAAAAATATTCAAGTTTGAAAAGCACTGTCCTAGACCCACCGACAGAGTGTGGGATCCAATCTCCCAGTTTTTCTATATCTCCTAATAATTTCTTATCCTCTAGCTTTTTAATCCTATCCCTGATAGCTTTAGATTTTCACTTTTTCTGAACTTGCTCTGGTAGATATCATAGTTTATCTCCTGCCTGATGCAGACATGGTCCTGTCCCTTTTTATTTTACTCCATAGTAGAATACAGCAGAGCTCAGACCCTAGAGGACTGAGGGTAAAGAGAAGGCGGCAGACCTATTTCTATATATGCTTTTGTAGCTCTAAGAAATAATTGTTTACAAAGCCACAGGCATGGCATTCAAGACATTCTTTCCCCACAAGGCACCAAAAATTGTATGCATAAAAAGAGAAGGATTTGATATTCTTTCTTTTTGCATCAGTTCGTATCCTGTCTACCTACTGAAGCCTAATATTCTGTCACTTCCTTGAGGTCTTTCCCAACTATTCCAGTCCCCATTATTGTTGTTATTATTATTGTCATTTCTGTGTTCCAGAATTGAACACTTAATTTTTATTCTTATAGCCTTATATAATTGTTTTATATGTTTTCTAACTGAAATTTAAACTTCTTGAAGTTAGGAGCCATATATTATTTTTTCTTGAACACTAAACCTAGCATTGTACCTAGCACAAAGTTGTAGATTTATGTAGTAAGTACTGATACAAAAGATTCTTGCTTTATACCAGTCAGTTCTTATGTCTTTAATATTATATGTAAGGACTACATATTCTCAAAGGACAATTCTCAGTGAGATGGTCAGAATTCCATCAGGAAACCATATTTCTTTTAACTCCCAGAATAGGGAGGTAGAAAGAAATGTGTCGGGGTCAAGTGGGAGCTATGTGTATGAGAAATATATACATATTTAATCATTCTTTTCCTGTGTGTCTTCAACCTCTCTCTATTGGTTCCATCCCTACTGTTTACATCTCCTGTCTTTAAGAATCTTTGTCTTGCCTTTACTTTAAGCCTCTTTAGCTTACCTTTTTCTTCTACTACCAAAGCATTTAAAAGAACAGTCTATATTTTTTATTCTTTTCTTACCCTTCTTTTGACTCCTCAATTTCTTATAGTTTGAGTTCCCAGCCTGCCTCTTCTCTAAAACCACATTCACATAGGAATTTGATGCCCACTTGATTCTTAAAATTCTCCTCACTTAAAGCCCAGTACTTTCCACATAGAATTACTTAATTTCAGTCTTTGTGGCTCTTCTTCCTCCTGTCTTGTAAAAGTAAAGAGAAAAATACTTTGACCATTGCATATTCTAAGAATTCATTCTCATTTGAGATGAACAGTTTATTATTTATAGTATTTAAACTCTTACTCCTTTAGATCTTACTATATTTAAAAAGTGATTTTTATGTTTTAATCAGGGGTACACACTGTTTATTTGTTCCTGATAGTTGGAAGTGTGTCTATAGTCAGGTACTTTATTGTATAGAAAATATCCTGTGTTGAACATTTACTGGTTCTAACATTTCTTTACTTTTTTTTTAACCAGATTGCCCCAGATCATGTAGTTCCAGCTCCAGAAGAGTGCTACGTATATAGCCCACTGGGTTCTGCTTATAAACTTCAATGTTACACTGAAGGATATGGTAAAAACACCAGTTTAGTAACCATGTGAGTTAAAATACTTTTTGGAGCATAACTTAAATTATGTGTAAATAAAAATTACTGATTATTTTAATTTTTGTCTTAATTAAAATATTTGAAGAGTCAAACTTTATGTTTTACTACTATTACTCTGCTTTCAGTTTTATGATTTGGAATACCATGCTGGGAACATCTATACTAAGTATTCCTTGGGGCATAAAACAGGTAATATAATTTTCAGCACACTTTGTATTAGAATTTTTTTCTCTTTGTATTGTGAGTTTTCCAAGTTTTCATAAGTCTACATAAAATTATTAAAGAAATAGATTATTATATTTAGTTTTATATTAGCTATCAGATATTTATGATAATTGTTTAGAGTAACTTAATATGGTTGCATATTAATTTATTCTGACATGATACATGTTGTTCTATATTTTTATTTTTTTAAACAGGCTGGGTTTACTACTGGAATGTGTGTCATCATGCTGATGGGCCTTCTAACACTTTATTGCTGCTACAGAGTAGTGAAATCAAGATCTATGATATGTAAGAATTTACCATTGTAAAAATAAATGATGTGGATATTAATGAGAATTGATGTTGAGGTGGATCACTGATGTGTGATAACACACATTTCACAAGTGTGTTAACTATTTTCTGCCTAAAGGTTTATTTCTCATAATTCATAGCATTTGGCAGAACTGATATGGTAATAAATTTAGTGGCTTTCTTTGAAATTCTGAGAGGCTAGTACTTTGCAGAATTCATTTACTTTGGTGCTAATTTCCTCAGAAGAATAATTTAAAAAGTCATATTTTAAAAATAAGATCTTTGCCAGAACTAAATTGAGAATTTTATGATTCTTATCAGTTAATTGTGACTCATTTTGACCTATCCCTACCAAAAGATCTAGATATTGGCATCTCCTAAAAGTGAAAATTGTAAATATGAAAATGTGAGCAATGTGTCCTTTATAATCAATTCTCAAAGTTGTACCAGCATGTCCACTCATTTCTATAAATTCTAGATCAGGGATATAACTTTTTAGATTGTTTTAAAGTAGTTTAGGACCTAAATAGATGTATATTATTTCAGTCAGTCTCAGCAAATGAGAATCAACAAACCAGGCTCTGCCTCCAGTTTTTTTGTCTCTACCAAGCAGTGGTATGTTTTTCTTAATTGTATTATTTCATCATATCCCTTTCCCATTTATCCACAAGCCCCTTGGTGCTCTTATAGATCTCCTAAATTCTTTATATGAAGTAGGCAGTTAACCCTTTATTGTGTCTTGTCAGTTTCTCTCGTATTCATATTTGAAATGGCTTTTGTATCATATTAGTTTGTTTATATCTGGCTATCTTTTCCATTGTAGTTTCTATTTCTTCAGTTGATAGAAAAGAACAATCTTTCAGTTTCTATTTTTATATTGTCATCTAAATTTTCAGTTATTTTTTAAATTCTTTAACTTAATTTTCTGAAATTTTTAATTGAAGTATAGTCAATGTACAATATTAAATGTTACAGGTGTACAATACAGTGATTCACAATTTTTAAAGATTATATTCCATTTATAGTTATTATAAAATATTTTCCATATTCCTCATGTTATACAGTAGATCCTTGTAGCTTATTTTATACATAATAGTTCATTCCTCTTAATCCTTCACTCCTCTATTACCTTTCCCACTTCCCTCATTGTCTGAAATTTTAATTGGCATGTTATGTAAATTATGACTCAAGAAAACGTTTCTCCATTATTAAGTATGCCAAATATTGGATATTGTCTTCTATCCCATATTGATTATTTTCTAGCCTTGGTTTATCACTTGCTATTATTAGTTACCTTAATCTACTTCTCAGAATCTACCTACAATGCAGGAGATCTGGGTTCAGTTCCTGGGTTGGGAAGATCCCCTGGAGAAGGAAATGGCAACCCACTCCAGTGTTCTTGGCTGGAGAATCCCATAGACTGTAGCCTGCCAGACTGCTCTGTCCAAGGGGTCGCAGGAGTCAGACAAAACTTAGGGACTAAACCACTGCCACCACCACTTCTCAGATTATCTGTACTATTTCATTGGCCTAACTTCTTCTTCTATGTTTGTTCTATAATTTTTTGTTTTGTTTTTGTTTTTTTATTGACATATAGTTGATTTACAATGTTGTGATAATCTGCCGTATCTAATGTTTTAATTACTGTTATTTCATAAGATGGTCTAATGCCTGGTGGTGAAATACCCACCCATAATCTTTTGCTAAACATTTTGAATCAGTTTAGAGAACACAAATTATGAATATGGAATATATAATTGACATCTAATTATATTTTCCCCTTTTATATTTTATCTAGCATCAGTGGATACCACTACCTGGGAATATCCAGATGTCTGCAGATATTATTTTGGCTCCTTTGGGCAGTGGTCAAGTCTCCTTTTCTCCTTGGTATCTCTCATTGGAGCAATGATAGTGTATTGGGTGCTTATGTCTAATTTTCTTTTTAATACTGGAAAATTTATTTTTAGTAAGTATCCATATCATATGCTTTAGCATAATTATTTTCAAATATAATAACTACTATAATGTTTTGGTTTCAGTCTTAAATTCTGGACTTGGAATTAATGAAGTAAAAAGTAATATTTATGATTCTAGGAGATATACTTGATTCAGTTTGTTTTCTATGGTTTCTATGTTGATCACAAATATAAAATGTATGTTAATTCCCAAAACCTTATTTTTGGGTGAATATATTCCTTCAAATTCTCTAATTAACGTAAAATATTTCTAAGTTCCAAAAGATGTTTTAAGCATTGTTTGCATCGCCTAAGAATGAATTTTTTTCCTGCTTAAGTAATGGTATCCGTTTAGAAAACATGATCTCAACCTATACTCACTCTCCACCTCAACTAATATAGTTATTATATATAATAGTATATATAATATTATTATTATATCATAATAAATACTATTCTCTTTTTTATATGGAATTTTCATTAATTAAAATATACACATCTTGGCCATATAATTTTGACAAATGGATACATCCATGTCACTCACACCTCCTTCATGAAACATTTCCATCTTCCCAGAAAGTAGTGGTGTATTTTTTAATTATAAAAAATTCAGGTTATTTGTTGCCATTATAAGAGAACCTAGTTCATTTTTTAATATTTATCTTGAATCTTACAAATGTGTTGAATTCTTATTGCTTATAATTTTGTAAATTCACTTTGGATTTTCTATTTAGATAGTTGTGTCATTCATGAATATGAAAACTTCTTCCTATCTAGTTATTATTTTTTGAATGATTCATATATATATGCATACATCTATATTTAGTATATACATTCAAACATATATAGGATTTCCCAGGTGACACTGGTAAAGAACCTATCTGCCAATGCAGGAGACATAAGAGATGTGGGTTTGATCCTTGGGTCAGGAAAATACCCTGGAGTAGGGCATGGCAACCCCTCCAGTACTTTTGCTTGGACAATGACCATGGACAGTGAAAGCTGGTGGCCTACAGTCCATTATGTTGCAAAAGAGGCACACATGACTTTAGTTCAGTCACTCAGTCGTGTCCGACTCTTTGCAACCCCATGGACCACAGCACACTAAGCCTCCCGTCCGTCACCAAGTCCCAGAGTTTACTCAAACTCATGTCCATTGAGTCAGTGATGCCATCCAACTATCTCATCCTCTGTCGTCCCCTTCTCCTCCTGCCTTCAATCTTTCCCAGCATCAGGATCTTTTCTTGGCCTCAGGTGGCCAAAGTATTAGGGTTTCAGCTTCAACATCAGTCCTTCCAGTGAACACTCAGGACTAATCTCCTTTAGGATGGACTGGTTTGATCTCCTTGCAGTCCAAGAGACTCTCAAGAGTCTTCTCCAATACCACAGTTCAAAAGCATCAATTCTTCAGCACTCAGCTTTCTTTATAGTCCAACTTTCACATCCATACATGACTACTGGAAAAACCATGGTCTTGACTAGATGGACCTTTGTTGGCAAAATAATGTCTCCGCTTTTTAATATGCTGTCTAGGTTGATCATGGCTTTCCTTCCAAGGAGTAAGCATCTTTTAATTTCATGGCTGCAAGCACCATCTGCAGTGATTTTGGAGCCCCCCAAAATAAAATCAGCCACTGTTTCCACTGTTTCCCCATCTATTTGCCATGAAGTCCTGGGACCGGATGCCATGATCTTAGTTTTCTGAATGTTGAGCTTTAAGCCAACTTTTTCACTGTCCTCTTTCCCTTTCATCAAGAGACTCTAGTTCTTCTTTACTTTCTGCCATAAGGGTGGTGTCATCTGCATATCTGAGGTTACTGCTGTTTCTCCTGGCAATCTTGATTCCAGTTTGTGTTTCATCCAGCCCAGCGTTTCTCATGATGTACTCTGCATATAAGTTAAACAAGCAGGGTGACAATATACAGCCTTGACGTATTCCTTTTCCTATTTGGAACCAGTCTGTTGTTCCATGTCCAGTTCGAACTGTTGCTTCCTGACCTGCATACAGATTTCTCAAGAGGCAGGGCAGGTGGTCTGGTATTCTATCTCTTGAAGAATTTTCCACAGTTTATTATGATCCACACAGTCAAAGGTTTTGGCATAGTCAATAAAGCAGAAATAGATATTTTTCTGGAACTCTCTTGCTTTTTTGATGATCCATCGGATGTTGGCAATTTGATCTCTGGTTCCTCTGCCTTTTCTAAAACCAGCTTGAACATCTGGAAGTTCACGGTTCACATATTGCTGAAGCCTGGCTTGGAGAATTTTAAGCATTATTTTGCTAGCGTATGCAATGAGTGCAATTGTGCAGTAGTTTGAGCTTTCTTCGGCATTGCCTTTCTTTGGGATTGGAATGAAAATTGACTTTTTCCAGTCCTGTGGCCACTGCTGAGGTTTCCAAATTTGCTAGCATATTAAGTGTAGCACTTTTACAGCATCATCTGTTAGGATTTGAAATAACTCAACTGGAATTTCATCACCTCCACTAGCTTTGTTTGAAGTGATGCTTTCTAAGGCCCACTTGACTTCACATTCCAGGATGTCTGGCTCTAGGTCAGTGATCACACCATCATGATTATCTGGGTCGTGAAGATCTTTTTTGTGCAGTTCTTCTGTGTATTCTTGCCACCTCTTCTTAATATCTTCTGCTTTTGTTAGGTCCATACCACTTCTGTCCTTTATTGAGCCCATCTTTGCATGAAATGTTCCCTTGGTATCTCTAATTTTCTTGAAGAGATCTCTAGTCTTTCCCATTCTGTTGTGTTGTGTTTTTTTTTTTTTTTTAATCTATTTCTTTGCACTGATCACTGATGAAGGCTTTCTTAGCACTCCTTGCTATTCTTTGGAACTCTGCATTCAAATGAGTATATCTTTCCTTTTCTCCTTTGCTTTTTGCTTCTCTTCTTTTCATGGCTATTTGTAAGGCCTCCTCAGCTAACCATTTTGCTTTTTTGCATTTCTTTTTCTTGGGATGGTCTTGATCCCTGTCTCCTGTACAATGTCACGAACCTCATTCCATAGTTCATCAGGCACTCTGTCTATCAGATCTAGTCCCTTAAATCTATTTCTCATTTCCACTGTATAATTGTAAGGAATTTGATTTAGGTCATACCTGAATGGTCTAGTGGTTTTCCCTACTTTCTTCAATTTAAGTCTGGATTTGGCAATAAGGAGTTCATGATCTGAGCCACAGTTAGTTCCCTGTCTTGTTTTTGCTGACTGTACAGAGCTTCTCCATGTTTGGCTGCAAAGAATATAATCTGATTTCATTATTGGCCATCTGTGGTGATGTCCATGTGTAGAGTCTTCTTGTGTTACTGGAAGAGGGTGTTTGCTATGACCAGTGTGTTCTCTTGGCAAAACTCTATTATCCTTTGCCCTGCTTCATTCTGTACTCCAAGGCCAAATTTGCCTGTTACTCCAGGTGTTTCTTGACTTCCTTAGCAATGAAATAACAACAGATGACCATAACTGGCTTAAAATAAGAGAAATTTATTCTCTCACAGTCCTAGAAACTAGAAGTCTGAAATCAAAGTGTCTGTAGGGCCCTCTCCTTCCTCTGAAGCCTTTAGGGAAGAACCCTTCCTTTTTCTTCCTAGTTTCTGATGATCAACTGCTACCAGTCCTTGGCATTCCTTGACTTTAGTAATATTTCTCCAGTTTCACCCTCTGCCTTCACATGACCATCTTCCCCCAGGGTCTCTATGTCCAAAAATCTCCTGTTCTTGTTAAAGACACCCATCATTGAATTTAGGGTGTACCCTAATCCAGTATAACCTAACCTTAGCTTGATTATGTCTGCACAGACTCTGTTTCCAAATAAGGTCCATTTTATGTTTCCTGGTGGACATGGATTTGGGAGAATTCTATTCAACCTAGTATACTTGGTGTCAGGGTTTTTACTAGCCTTATGTAAATCTTTGGCATCAGGAATTATGTAATTATGTAAAGATCCATAACTTCCTATCTTGAATCACTAGTAACCCATGGAGACATTATAAAAACCTAAGCATAGATTACTTCTTTTATTCTATCTTGAGAAGCATATAATGGAGATGAATAATTCACAAATATAACTTACTTTATGACCTTAAAATCTAATCTAGCTTTTTTTTTAATCATCTTATTTAAGTTTTACATCACTTTCTTTAATGCTTACTAAGGTTATGAAAGGCTAACATAAAATAGAATAAAGTAAATTCCCTCAGGCAAATAAAAAACATATTTTTAACCCATTCTCTCATTTACTATAGAATGATATGAATGTCCAGGTATCTGCATTAGCTTTTTATTTTGCTGCTACTTTTAGTAAAACTTAGTGGCACCTGTGATCAATAATTAGTATATAGCTTTCACTTTATAAAAGCTGTTCTATATTTTGTCAAAACTTTAAGTGATTTTTTTCAGATAAATTCAGGTGTCTTGAGTAGTGGCTTTCCACCTTTTGCAGGTTTTAGAACTTTACTATATAAGATATAACTATACCTCCATAAATCAGTGTAAGTATAGGATAAGAAATTGTACACATTATCTTTATTCCAGAACTTTTAACTTCAGCCTTCTGAGTGGTTTTTTTGTTTTGTTTTGTTTTTAAAATCTTCACTCATAAAAATTTTCCACCATGAGACTGTGACACCAATGACATCATTCCTATAAAGCAGAGAAAAGAAGGTGAAGTTATGTTAATAATGAAGTAGTCTTTGTTCTGTGTATTAAATAATACTACCACAGATTAGATCTTAAAAGATTTTTATAGATAAAGAAAATTTAGAGGGTGATTGATTTAACATCTTCCACTCAGTATTAAATTATGCTTTCCTCATAATTTTTAGATTTTATTCATCACATTAATGACACAGACTCTATACCGAGTACCAACGATAGCAACCCTGGTAAGTAGTTTGGAGTTGAAAGTTTGCCTTATTTCTTTATTCATCACCTTTTTTCAAAAAAGATATAAGGTAGAACCTATAACTTTATTTTAGGTAAATGACCAGCATAAAATCATTATCTTTAGGTTAACTAAGCCACTATTAAATTGTTGATAACCAGTAAGGTAAAAAAAAAACAGCTTCACAAAAGTTTGTGTTAATGTAAGCTAAACAATATTTAGTTCATGTTATACAGTTCACAGTTATAGCTCACATCCACAGTATCCATATTTGCTTATGATCAATAAATATTTTCAAGTACCTCTATCACTGCTGATTGTTTTAGAAATCTAGGACCTTTGTTCTCAGTTTGTTAATTTAGTTTTAAACATTGATCATTTTAGTTAGTAATATTTAAGATATATAAATGTGTGCCCTAAATTTCCTAATAATGAACTAAGGCTAGGAAATATGGAAAAATAAATTGAAGATTTGCCTCCCCCCAAAAAAATCAATTTCTTAGAAAAGTTTATTTTAATTAATTTATTAAAAATAAACATCTGGGGACTTCCCTGGTGGTCCAGTGGCTAAGACTCCAAGTTCCCTGTGCAGGGGGCCTGGGTTTGATCCCTGGGCAGGGAACTGAGATCCCATGTGCTACAACTAAGACCTAGTGCAGCCAAATAAATACATTAAATAAATAAAGAGAATTAAAAAATAATAAATGTTTGTAGCCCATGTGTTTATCCAGTATAGCAGTAATGGGAAAAATGAATAGAAAAGTTAATATAACCTGAGTAACAGCATAACTAACATCACCTAAAGCTTTTATGTGTTTAGGTTTCAGAGATACTGAATTGATATTTTGATGGAGGTACACATTGATCACTAAGAGGACAATTCATTCAATGCATATTTATTAAATCTATTATGTGTCAGAAACTGTTCTAGGCTCTGGGATATAATGGACAGACAAGAGTTTCTCTTGTGAAGTATACATGCCAATGTTTGCTGTTCAGTGTCTTACTTTACCCCTTAATTAAATTAATTAATCTGTCATTTGTTAATGCTAGAAAATGAGTGAAGTACCAGCATTATTTCTGTGAATGCACATACACACACACATACTTTTCATTAATTATACTAAAATGTATTCATATAATTCAAACACATACCTCTTGAACCCTGTTCCTTACCTCAGAATTTTCAAAAGCCCAAGAAACATACCGGTTTTAAAACTGAAATTCATTTACTGTAGCTACTCTGATATCAATTGATGAAACTAGTATATTACTATCTAGTAGGATTTCTTGAGTAGAGAGTCAGTTCATTGTTGAGTTCATGAATATTAGAATTACACTAAAAATTTGGAGAGCATTATCAGCAAAGTCAGTTTACTTTGCATAGTGATATCTTAAGTTGATAGTAGCACTTCTTGATTCTTTGGTTTATTTTAAACAAAGTATTGAACAGAGCATCAAGCAATCCATTTCAGTAAACATTAGAAATTACAGCAGACATTTATTGGATACTTACTGTATGCAAGCATTGTTCTAAATGTTTTACAGCAACTTCATAAGGTAGTACTGTTCTCTTCATTTTCTAGAGGGCTTCCCTGGTAGCTAGCTCAGCTGATATAGAATATGCTTGCAGTGCAGGAGACCCTGGTTCGATTCCTGAATTGGGACAGTCCCCCAGAAAAGGGATAGGCTACCCATTCCAGTATTCTTGGGCTTCCCAAGGCACAGAGAATTTAGTGACTTGTGTGTAGAGTGACAGTGAAGATTCTTTATTCAATCAGTTTACTTCCATAACCTGTGTTCTTTACCACTCTAGTTAATTAGCACAGGAAAAATTCAAGTTAATTTACTTTTGTCCAGAGCATAGAAGGAAAAAAATACAGGTTAAAAGTGCTGACTAAGAAAACTGTTTGGCTTTGTGGCATGCCATATAACAGATAGAGAATAAAATTGTTGCTCAGAATTTTTTTACAGCATTAAACATTCTTTACAAAGAGCTGATTATTAGCAAAAGTACTATTATGAACTTAGAAGCACAGTGAGAATGATTTGTATTCTCTCTGCAAACAGAAGACACTGCCACTTGTAGATCAGTGTTAGGAAAAATACATTTTATTCACTTCCCAGTTCTCTGGATATCATCTGGGCTTTCAGCTGCTCTAAGGCCTGAGAAACATCCAGGACAATTATTCTGGATTGCTGGGATTCAAGATTCTTAAGCTGTAGGCAATTATTAGATTTTGGCAGTACCATGGCAATGTTTCAATGGTGTCCGCTTTTTATTCCAAACCCATCAATTTTGCTTAATGTTAGAAGAAACCTGTTCTCTGGACTTTGTGTGGGTTATTAGCAAAACGAACAATTACCTTGAATGATGTGTCTTATATGATTGATTGTAATAATAAGATCAAATATCATCCAACCTGATAGTTTCTCTCTGGCAGTGGGACAGAAGGATAGCTGGTAGAATAATTGTATAGTTTCCAGTAGAAAGTAGAAATCAAGGCTATACCTCAAAATTTTCTAACATTCTACCTTTAATTATTTATAGGTAAAAGTTTTCTGATTATAACTACATATAAAATAGATAAACCACAAGGACCTACTATATAGCACAGAAAAGTATATTCAATATCTTGTAATAACCTATAGTGGAAAAGAATCTGAAAAATAATATCTGAATCACTATGTTATATACCTGAAACTAACACAACATTATAAATCAACTATACTTCAAAGTTTTTAAATAAATAATTTAAAAATTTGAAAATACTCCACATATATCTAAACATAACCCTCTATTTTTTTTCCCAAAAAGGAGAAACTTAATACATGGTAAAACTTAAGGTTGGTAGAGCAAGTATAAGTCTCATTGTTTTTTGTTGCCTCCTCTGATCTGTTACTTCCTTGTTGCAGTGATTTGTCCAAGTGCCAGGAGCGGTGGCCATCCTGACAACAGCTCTGTGATTTTCTATGCTAGTAACTCGGAACTCCAGCAGTTTGAAAAGTGGTGGAATAAGTCCAAGACAGTGCCCTTTTACCTCATAGGGCTCCTTCTGCCACTGCTTAATTTCAAATCTCCTTCATTTTTTTCAAAATTTAACATCCTAGGTAAGCCAAAGACTGTGTTATAGAGCCTCTGTATAGTAGAATACATGCTGAATTCTGTGGGAATATGGTCTGACCAGCAAAATAGTTAACTTCCAGGCCTGTTCTTCTGTATTTAATTTGTTCACACATATATTGCCCTAGTTTTTGCTTTTCTTGATGAAGTTTGGCACAGAGAAAAATAGAGATGGCAATCTCAAGCCCAAGTCCCTTTTAAAGATGAGTTACTGGGATTTCCATTCTGTCCTTACTGAACAACTATTCCTCATTTCCTCTACAACTAGTGGCAGTAGACTTAAAGATTTAGGCAGGAGAGATCCAAAGTGAATATGATAGGAATTCTCAATTCTAAAGTTTGGAAATGTTAGAACTTACTAAGGAAGATTATGGAATATTTTTTCCGTACAGATTCTATTTAAGAGTATAAACACAGAATTATCACTTTTTTTAATATAAATTTATTTATTTTAATTGGAGGCTAATTACTTTACAATATTGTATTGGTTTTGCCATACATCAACATGAATCTGCCATGGGTGTACAGGTGTTCCCCATCCTGAACTGCCCCCCCGCCCCCGACCTCCCTCCCCATCCCTGGGTCATGCAAGTGCACCAGCCCCAAGCATCCAGCATCATGCATTGAACCTGGACTGGCAATTCATTTCACATATGATATTATGCATGTTTCAATGCCATTCTCCCAAATCATCCCACCCTCGCCCTCTCCCACAGAGTCCAAAAGACTGTTCTATACATCAGTGTCTCTTTTGCTGTCTCGTATACAGGGTTATCGTTACCATCTTTCTAAATTCCATATGTATGTGTTAGTATACTGCATTGGTGTTTTCTTTCTAGCTTACTTCACTCTGTATAATAGGCTCCAGTTTCATCCACCTCATTAGAACTGATTCAAATGTATTCTTTTTAATGGCTGAGTAATACTCCATTGTATATATGTACCACAGCTTTCTTATCCATTTGTCTGCTGATGGACATCTAGGTTGCTTCCATGTCCCGGCTATTATAAACAGTGCTGCGATGAACATTGGGGTACACGTGTCTCTTTCAATTCTGGTTTCCTCAGTGTGTATGCCTAGCAGTGGGATTGCTGGGTCATATGGCAGTTCTATTTCCAGTTTTTTAAGGCATCTCCACACTGTTTTCCATAGTGGCTATACTAGTTTGCATTTCCACCAACAGTGTAAGAGGTTTCCCTTTTCTCCACACCCTCTCCAGCATTTATTGCTTGTAGGCTTTTGGATTGCAGCCATTTTGACTGGCGTGAAATGGTACCTCACTGTGGTTTTGATTTCTCTGATAATGAGTGATGTTGAGCATCTTTTCATGTGTTTGTTAGCCATCTGTATGTCTTCTGTGGAGAAATGTCTGTTTAGTTCTTTGGCCCATTTTTTGATTGGGTCATTTATTTTTCTGGAATTGAGCTGCAGGAGTTGCTTGTATATTTTGGAGATTAATTCTTTGTCAGTTGCTTCATTTGCTATTATTTTCTCCCATTCTGAAGGCTGTCTTTTCACCTTGCTTATAGTTTCCTTTGTTGTGCAGAAGCTTTTAATTTTAATTAGGTCCCATTTGTTTATTTTTGCTTTCATTTCCAATATTCTGGGAGGTGGGTCATAGAGGATCCTGCTGTGATTTATGTTGGAGAGTGTTTTGCCTATGTTCCCCTCTAGGAGTTTTATAGTTTCTGGTCTTACGTTTATATCTTTAATCCATTTTGAGTTTATTTTTGTGTATGGTGTTAGAAAGTGTTCTAAATTCATTCTTTTACAAGTGGTTGACCAGTTTTCCCAGCACCACTTGTTAAAGAGATTGTCTTTTCTCCATTGTATATTCTTGCCTCCTTTGTCAAAGATAAGGTGTCCATAGGTGTGTGGGTTTATCTCTGGGCTTTCTGTTTTGTTCCACTGATCTATATTTCTGTCTTTGTGCCAGTACCATACTGTCCTGATGACTGTGGCTTTGTAGTAGAGCCTGAAGTCAGGCAGGTTAATTCCTCCAGTTCCATTCTTCTTTCTCAAGATTGCTTTGGCTATTCGAGGTTTTTTTGTATCTCCATACAAATTGTAAAATTATTCGTTCTAGCTCTGTGAAAAATACCGTTGGTGGCTTGATAGGGATTGCATTGAATCTATAAATTGCTTTGGGTAGTATACTCATTTTCACTATATTGGTTCTTCTGATCCATGAACACGGTATATTTCTCCATCTATTAGTGTCCTCTTTGATTTCTTTCACCACTGTTTTATAGTTTTCTATATATAGGTCTTTTGTTTTGGAGAAGGAAATGGCAACCCACTCCAGTATTCTTGCCTGGAGAATCCCATGGATGTGACTTCACTTTCACTTTCACTTTGTTTCTTTAGGTAGATATATTGCTAAGTATTTTATTCTTGTCGTTGAAATGGTGAATGGAATTGTTTCCTTAATTTCTCTTTCTATTTTCTCATTATTAGTGTATAGGAATGCAAGGGATTTCTGTGTGTTGATTTTATATCCTGCAACTTTACTATATTCATTGATTAGCTCTAGTAATTTTCTGGTGGAATCTTTAGGGTTTTCTATGTAGAGGATCATGTCATCTGCATAAAGTGAGAGTTTTACTTCTTCTTTTCCTATTTGGATTCCTTTTATTTCTTTTTCTGCTCTGATTGCTGTGGCCAGAACTTCCAAAACTATGTTGAATAGTAGTGGTGCAAGTGGGCACCCTTGTCTTGTTCCTGACTTTAGGGGAAACGCTTTCAATTTTTCACCATTGAGGATAATGTTTGCTGTGGGTTTGTCATATATAGCTTTTATTATGTTGAGGTATGTTCCTTCTATTCCTGCTTTCTGGAGAGTTTTTTTTTTTTTTTTTATCATAAATGGATGTTTAATTTTGTCAAAGGCTTTCTCTGCATCTATTGAGATAATCATATGGCATTTATTTTTCAATTTGTTAATGTGGTGTATTACATTGATTTGCGGATATTGAAGAATCCTTGCATCCCTGGGATAAAGCCCACTTGGTCATGATGTATGATCTTTTTAATGTGTTGTTGGATTCTGATTGCTAGAATTTTGTTAAGGATTATTGCATCTATGTTCATCAGTGATATTGGCCTGTAGTTTTCTTTTTTTGTGGCATCTTTGTCAGGTTTTGGTATTAGGGTGATGGTGCCCTCATAGAATGAGTTTGGAAGTTTACCTTCCTCTGTAATTTTCTGGAAGAGTTTGAGTAGGATAGGTATTAGCTCGTCTCTAAATTTTTGGTAGAATTCAGCTGTGAAGGCGTCTGGACCTAGGCTTTTGTTTGCTATAAGATTTCTGATTACAGTTTCAATTTCCGTGCTTGTGATGGGTCTGTTAAGATTTTCTATTTCTTCCTGGTTCAGTTTTGGAAAGTTGTACTTTTCTAAGAATTTGTCCATTTCTTCCACGTTGTCCATTTTATTGGCATATAATTGCTGATAGTAGTCTCTTATGATCCTTTGTATTTCTGTGTTGTCTGTTGTGATCTCTCCATTTTCATTTCTAATTTTATTGATTTGATTTTTCTCCCTTTGTTTCTTGATGAGTCTGGCTAATGGTTTGTCAATTTTATTTATCCTCTCAAAGAACCAGCTTTTGGCTTTGTTGATTTTTGCTATGGTCTCTTGTTTCTTTTGCATTTATTTCTGCCCTAATTTTAAGATTTCTTTCCTTTTACTAACCCTGGGGTTCTTCATTTCTTCCTTTTCTAGTTGCTTTAGGTGTAGAGTTAGGTTATTTATTTGACTTTTTTCTTGTTTCTTGAGGCTATGCCTGTATTGCTATGAACCTTCGCCTTAGCACTGCTTTTCCAGTGTCCCACAGGTTTTGGGTTGTTGTGTTTTCATTTTCATTCATTTCTATGCATATTTTGATTTCTTCTGTAATTTGTTGGTTATTCAGCAGCGTGTTGTTCAGCCTCCATATGTTGGAATTTTTAATAGTTTTTCTCCTGTAATTGAGATCTAATCTTACTGCATTGTGGTCAGAAAAGATGCTTGGAATGATTTCAATTTTTTTGAATTTACCAAGGCTAGATTTATGGCCCAGAATGTGATCTATCCTGGAGAAGGTTCCGTGTACGCTTAAGATAAAGGTGAAATTCATTGTTTTGGGGTGAAATGTCCTATAGATATCAATTAGGTCTAACTAGTCTATTGTATCATTTAAAGTTTGTGTTTCCTTGTTAATTTTCTGTTTAGTTGATCTATCCATAGGTGGAGTCCATAGGTGTGAGTGGGGTATTAAATTCTCCCACTATTATTGTGTTATTGTTAATTTCCCCTTTCATACTTGTTAGCATTTGTCTTACATATTGCAGTGCTCCTATGTTGGGTGCATATATATTTATAATTGTTATATCTTCTTGGATTGATCCTTTGATCATTATGTAGTGCCCTTCTTTGTTTCTTTTCACAGCCTTTGTTTTAAAGTCTATTTTATCTGATGTGAGTATTGCTACTCCTGCTTTATTTTGGTCTCTATTTGCATGGAATATCTTTTTCCAGCCCTTCACTTTCAGTCTGTATGTGTCCCTTATTCTGAGGTGGGTCTCTTGTAGACAACATATATAGGGGTCTTATTTTTGTATCCATTCAGCCAGTCTTTGTCTTTTGGTTGGGGCATTCAACCCAGTTACATTTAAGGTAATTATTGATAAGCATGATCCTGTTGCCATTTACTTTATTGTTTTGGGTTCAAGTTTATACTCCCTTTTTGTGTTTCCTGTCTAGAGAAGATCTTTTAGCATTTGTTGGAGAGCTGGTTTGGTAGTGCTGAATTCTCTCAGCTTTTGCCTGTCTGTAAAGCTTTTAATTTCTCCTTCATATTTGAATGAGATCCTTGCTGGGTACAGTAATCTGGACTGTAGGTTATTTTCTTTTATCATTTTAAGTATGTCCTGCCATTCCCTCCTGGCCTGAAGAGTTTCTATTGAAAGATCAGCTGATATCCTTATGGGAATCCCCTTGTGTGTTATTTGTTGTTTTTCCCTTGCTGCTTTTAATATTTGTTCTTTGTGTTTGATATTTGTTAATTTGATTAATATGTGTCTTGGTGTGTTTCGCCTTGGGTTTATCCTGTTTGGGACTCTGGGTTTCTTGGACTTGGGTGATTATTTCCTTCCCCATTTTAGGGAAGTTTTCAACTATTATCTCCTCAAGTATTTTCTCATGGTCTTTCTTTTTGTCTTCTTCTGGGACGCCTATGATTCGAATGTTGGGGCGTTTAACATTGTCCCAGAGGTCTCTGAGATTGTCCTCATTTCTTTTAATTCGTTTTTCTTTTTTCCTCTCTGATTCATTTATTTCTACCATTCTATCTTCTACCTCACTAATCCTATCTTCTGCCTCCATTATTCTATTATTTGTTCCCTCCAGAGTGTTTTTGATATCATTTACTGAGGTTCAAGCTGGTTTTAGAAAAGGCAGAGGAACCAGAGATCAAATTGCCAATATCCAGCGGATATTGAAAAAGCGGATATGGAAAAAGCAAGAGAGTTCCAGAAACATCTATTTCTGCTTTATTGACTATGCCAAAGCCTTTGACTGTGTGGATCACAATAAACTGTGGAAAATTCTGAAAGAGATGGGAATACCAGAACACCTGATCTGCCTCTTGAGAAATTGTATGCAGGTCAGGAAGCAACAGTTAGAACTGGACATGGAACAACAGACTGGTTCCAAATAGGAAAAGGAGTTCGTCAAGGCTGTTTATTGTCACCCTGTTTATTTAACTTATATGCAGAGTACATCATGAGAAACGCTGGACTGGAAGAAACATAAACTGGAATCAAGATTGCCGGGAGAAATATTAATAACCTCAGATATGCAGATGACACCACCCTTATGGCAGAAAGTGAAGAGGAACTCAAAAGGCTCTTGATGAAAGTGAAAGTGGAAAGTGAAAAAGTTGGCTTAAAGCTAAACATTCAGAAAACGAAGATCATGGCATCCAGACCCATCACTTCATGGGAAATAGATGGGGAAACAGTGGGAACAGTGTCAGACTTTATTTTTCTGGACTCCAAAATCACTGCAGATGGTGACTGCAGCCATGAAATTAAAAGATGCTTACTCCTTGGAAGGAAAGTTATGACCAACCTAGATAGCATATTCAAAAGCAGAGACATTACTTTGCCAACAAAGGTTCGTCTAGTCAAGGCTATGGTTTTTGCTGTGGTCATGTATGGATGTGAGAGTTGGACTGTGAAGAAGGCTGAGTGCCAAAGAATTGATGCTTTTGAACTGTGGTGTTGGAGAAGACTCTTGAGAGTCCCTTGGACTGCAAGGAGATCCAACCGGTCCATTCTGAAGGAGATCAGCCCTGGGATTTCTTTGGAAGAATGATGCTAAAGCTGAAACTCCAGTACTTTGGCCACCTCATGGGAAGAGTTGACTCATTGGAAAAGACTCTGATGCTGGGAGGGATTGGGGGCAGGAGGAGAAGGGGACGACAGAGGATGAGATGGCTGGATGGCATCACTGACTCGATGGACGTGAGTCTCAGTGAACTCTGGGAGCTGGTGATGGACAGGGAGGCCTGGTGTGCTGTGATTCATGGGGTCGCAAAGAGTCGGATACGACTGAGGGACTGATCTGATCTGATCTGATTGCATTATTCATTACATATTGACTCTCTTTTATTTCTTCTAGGTCTTTGTTAAACCTTTCTTGCATCTTCTCAATCCTTGTCTCCAGGCTATTTATCTGTGATTCCATTTTGTTTTCAAGATTTTGGATCATTTTCACTATCATTATTCAGAATTCTTTATCAGGTAGATTCCCTATCTCTTTCTCTTTTGTTTGGTTTGGTAGGCATTTATCCTGTTCCTTTACCTGCTGGGTATTCCTCTGTCTCTTCATCTTGTTTATATTGCTGTGTTTGGGGTGGCCTTTCTGTATTCTGGCAGTTTGTGGAGTTCTCTCTATTGTGGAGTTTCCTCACTGTGGGTGGGGTTGGATGGGTGGCTTGTCAAAGTTTCCTGATTCAGGAAGCTTATGTCGGTGTTCTGGTGGGTGGGGCTGGACTTCTCTCTGGAGTGTAATGAAGTGTCCAGTAATGAGTTATGAGATGTCAGTGGATTTGGAGTGACTTCGGGCAGCCTGTATATTGAAGCTCAGGGCTATGTTCCTGTGTTGCTGGAGAATTTGCGTGGTATGTCTTGCTCTGGAACTTGTTGGCCCTTGGGTGGTGCTTGGTTTCAGTGTAGGTATGGAGGTGTTTGATGAGCTCCTGTCAGTTAATGTTCCCTGGAGTCAGGAGTTCTCTGGTTTCTCAGGATTTGGACTTAAGCCTCTTGTTTCTGATTTTCAGTCTTATTTTTACAGGAGCCTCAAGACTTATCCATCTATACAGCACCGTTGATAAAACATCTAGGTCAAAGATGAAAAGTTTCTCCACAGTGAGGGACACCCAGAGAGGTTCACAGAGTTACATGGAGATGAGAAGAGGGAGGAGGGAGATAGAGGTGACCAGGATGAGATGAGGTGGAATGAAAAGAGGAGAGGGCAAGCTAGCCAGTAATCACTTCCTTATGTGTGCTCCACAGTCTGGACCGCTCAGAGACATTCACGGAATTATACAGAGAAGAAAAGAGGGAGGAAGGAGACAGAGGTGGCCGGGAGGATAAAGGGGGAATCAAAAGGAAAGAGACAGATCCAGCCAGTAATCAGTTCCCTAAGTGTTCTCCACCATCCGGAACACACAGATTCACAGAGTTGGGTAGAGAAGAGAAGGAGGAGGGAGGAGATAGAGGCGACCTGGTGGAGAAAAAGGAGAGTTCAAAGGGGGAGAGAGCAGTCAAGCCAGTAATCTCGCTCCCTAGTAAAAATGGGCACTGAAGATTGGGTTCTTAAAGGTACAAAATTGATAACAAATACCAAAAAACAAAGATTAAAAATCTAGAGTAGAGGTTGGATTTTCAAAAATTCAATATTAAAGAAAAAGTCACAAAAATCATAAAATATATATATGAAGTTTGCTTTAAAAAATAGGGTCTCTTTTTTTTGCAAAGTAATAGTAGGTTATAAAAATGAAAATTAAAGGAGTAATAGAGGACTTAAAAATAAAAAAAAAATCAAAGAATGATAGTAAAAATATATCTAGGACTTTCTCTGGTGTTGTTGTGGGCAGTGTGGGGTCAATTCATTCTCAGATAGTTCCTTGATCCAGCTTATATTTCTCAAGATCTGTAGGTCCCTTCCTATGTAGTTGGTGCTAACTACAGGGCTTTAATCTATTGCACCTGTGACTTTTAGCTTCTTCTGTTTGCTGGTCTCTTCAGTGTCTAATTTCCGCCCTGAAGCAAGGGGGCGGTGGTGGATACTTTTTTAGGCTCACTTGTTCAGTCGCGCTGTAGGGAGGGAGGGATGCTGCAAACAAATAACACTGGTGTGTGCTCACAGTGTCTCAGCCACACTGGGTTTGCCCCCGCTCACTGCATGTGTGCTTTTCCTGTCTACACTGCTTAGGCTCTAGGTTGCTCTGCCGGGAACTGTCTGAGGCCGGCCCTGGATTGTATGCACGTCTGAGATCTAAGCTGCTCAGGTTCAGGTACTCAGGTACTCCTCAAAGGCACAGACTCAGTTGGGCCTGCGTTTTGTGCCCTTCCCAGGTCCCAGCAGCTCAGGTGACCAGGTGTTTGGTGAGCGCAGTCGCTGTGACTTATTGCCTCCCCTATCCCTGCTGCTTGGTTTTCTGGGTGTACAACCAGCGCACCTTCTCAGGTGGATGTTGACCGTCCAGAATCCCAAGAAGTCTTGGTTAGCAACAAAGCCTGCTTGGAGTTTGGTAGATAATGCCTCTCTGGGGCCGTGATTGCCCCCTTCTGGCTCTGGCTGCCCTCGCCTGCCTGTCACCGGAGGGGGATGGGCCGGCCTGCAGCAGGCTAGCTCTGCTCAGTCCTTTATTCTGTGAGCGGCCCTGACCGTGTCTTAGATTAGGGCTTTTTGCTTAGCTCTAGTCAGTCCTTTGTTTTGTGAGTGGGCCTGACAGCGTCTTAGGGTTTTTCCATGTGGTAGCTATCCCACAGTCTGGTTTGCTATCCCAAGTTAGTTCCCTCAGATTGCCCTCGGGGCATTCAGGCCCGGTCCTTACTCTAAGCAATGCAGCCTGCACCTCCCTGCCCAGTCCCCGCATACTAGTGGCGGATGCAGGCGTCTGCGCTGCTTCTCTGCTGGGGGAGTTACCATTGGGCACGTAATCTGTGGGTTTTAATTATTTATTTTTCCTACCAGTTATGTTGCCCTCTGTGGTTCCAAGGCTTGCCACAGACTCTGCAGTGAGAGTGTTTCCTGGTGTTTGGAAACTTCTCTCTTTTTTAAGATTCCCTTCCCGGGACGGAGCTCCGTCCCTACCTCTTTTGTCTCTCTTTTTATCTTTTATATTTTTTCCTACTTCCTTTCGAAGACAATGGGCTGCTTTTCTGGGTGCCTGATGTCTCCTGCCAGCATTCAGCATTTTTGTGGAATTTACTCAGAGGAGAAAGTAGTCTCCCTGTCCTATTCATCCACCATCTTAGGACAGCCCCCATCACTTGACTTTGAACCTGGAATATTGTCCTCTAGCTGAAGTACCTTAGGCTTATTCTGGTTTTTCTCTGTTCCTCAGTGCTCGCTCTTTTTTTTCAACACTATTGCCTCTTTAAAGGATCAGACTTCTTTTTGTGAGACCTGTTTTTCAGAAATTTCTGAAATCACTGAAGAAATTTCATAAAAGGAACCCCGATGAAAGCTCAGATCTGGTTAACTAAAGACAAGAGTATCATTCACAAAGAACTGATAACCTAAATAGATAATAAGATTTCACCTTCTCCCTGTACATATGGTCTCTTGGTAGGCAGACTAGAGAATGAAAAAATTAGATTACATCAAAGAGATGGCTTTTGGGGTTTTCAAAAGACCAAAGAAGGAAGTAAGGATATTTCTCTATACCTTAGCTTCATAATAAAATTCACCATGAGACTACAACAGACACACACAGAAAATGAAGAGTTGTGGTTATATAAGCTTCAGGCTTTGGAGAAGGCAGTGGCAACCCACTCCAGTACTCTTGCCTGGAAAATCCCATGGATGAAGGAGCCTGGTAGGCTGCAGTCCATGGGGTCGCTAGGAGTCAGACACGACTTCGGCGACTTCACTTTCACTTTTCACTTTCATGCATTGGAGAAGGAAATGGCAACCCACTCCAGTATTCTTGCCTGGAGAATCCCAGGGACGGGGGAGCCTGGTGGGCTGCCGTCTATGGGGTCGCACAGAGTCAGACACGACTGAAGTGACTTAGCAGCAGCAGCAAGCTTCAGGCTCTTGTATGCATCCTTTCTGAATCAGCTAACCTCCAAACCCACAGTAGAGCTTATAGAGCTCATTTGTGGTTTCCTGATTTGCTGGCCAACTTTCCTGTGGAACAGATCTTTAAAAGTTAGCTTGTGAACTTACAAAATAACTTGCTCAATTGGGCAAAACAATCACTAGGCTTCTAACCAGGTTAAATTATTCTCTACCTCCTTATGGCAAAACTTTCTCTTTTAAAACTATATATAGCTTCTTTAGAGAAATCAGAATCTAATTCCTCTAAAAACCATCCTGGATCTCTTGACTCTGCTCAGTAGTGACTGGACTTAATTCCTTAAATCCTCTAACTTCCAGCCTACTAAAAAATCCTGAAATTCTGAATGCCCACTTTACCCTGCATAAAGTAGGTGTTCACTGTACACACAGTGAATGGAATCTGAAATCTTTCCATGGAGCAAGTAGTACTATGCAACCAAAACTTCATCTAGATTCTAGATCAGATTATTCATGGACTATTTGACTTACTGCCTTTCTCAAATAAGTTTATGATCCACATTTACTACTTTTCTTTCTTTACTTTCTACCATCTTACACTAAATATTTTGACAGATTTTCCCAACTTGTTTGCTGTCTCTAACTTTTAATACAGAGAATAAGAGTCAGGGACTTCCCAGGGGTCCAGTGGTTAAGACTTCATGCTTCCAAATTCAGGGAGTGCAGGTTCTATCCCTGGTTGGGGAACGAAGATCCCACATGCTGCGCAGACAAATTAGAAAAAAGTCAGTTTTGTGTTTTGTTTTTTTCCTAAATAACCTTAATAATAACCTTATAATAAACTCTCTACATGTATCAGAACCTAAATTTGGCTCATAACTTCTTAGGCCTACTACATAGTTTTGTGCTTTGTTTTCTGATATCTTCTGGGGTTTGTTTCTGTTCTTTAGATCTCACCTGGGCATAAATACTAATGCTAATTTTCCAAACTTTGCTGAAAGTGTAGAAACAAAATTTGATTTTGAAATAGTCTGTAAAACAAAGATGATTAATGGTTTCTGAATTTTTCCTTGCAGGCACAGTATCCGTTCTCTACTTGATTTTTCTCGTCACTTGGAAGGCTATTCGCTTGGGATTTCATTTGGAGTTTCATTGGTTTATGCCAACAGAATTTTTTGTCCCAGGTGAGCTATTTCAGCCAAGTAAAGAATTAATGAATTACAATAATGTGATCTTTGGTTAACTATTGTTAGCTTTTGTTACTATAAAACAAATAATCGAAGTTTTTATGATGATGAGCACTTTTTATTAATGCTGTTAAGCTAAAACCAGAAATACAGTTGAAATTACTTTGGTTTTCTTGCAGTTGGGGATAACCAGGACCCTTTGTCATTTCTACTTGGGAGTTAAAAGTCACAACGCAATTGAAAAATCAAGAACTCATTCTCTAGACGTCTCTGAGAAGGCATAACCCTAGAATTTTAGAGACTTAGAACATAGTCAGTAATACATATATCTGGAAATACTAGTAATTGTAGGTCATCTGCTTGGTGGTTCTATGGTGGGTAATGCCACGTGACCCAGGTCTGCTGCAGCCAGAGCCCCTGTCCCTGTGGCAGGCCACTGCTGACTCGTGCCTCCACAGGATACACTCAAACACTCAAAGGCAGGTCTGGCTCAGTCTCTGTGGGACCTCTGGGTCCTGGTGCGCATACAGTTGGAAGCATCTCTGGTGGGTAGGGGGTTTAATTCTAAATGTGATTTCGCCCCTCCTGCCATTTTGTTGGGGCTTTTCCTTTGCCCTTGGACATGGTGATATCTTTTTTTGGTGGGATCCAACATTCTCCTGTCAATAGTTGTTCAGCTGCTGCTGCTGCTGCTGCTGCTAAGTCGCTTCAGTCGTGTCCAACTCTGTGCGACCCATAGATGGCAGCCCACCAGGCTTCCCATCCCTGGGATTCTCCAGGCAAGAACACTGGAGTGGGTTGCCATTTCCTTCTCCAGTGCATGAAAGTGAAAAGTGAAAGTGAAGTCGCTCAGTCATGTCCGACTCTAGCGACCCCATGGACTGTAGCCTACCAGGCTCCTCCTGCAGCAAGTTGCAATTTTGGAGTTCTTGCAAGAGATGAGTACACGTTCTTCTATTCCTCCATCTTGTTGCAGAATGATTATACCAAAGAAATTCTCGCAGTGTTAAGAAAGTTCTAGGACCCACAACAGATTTCCCAACTTGAGGATTGGGCAAAGGGACTGAGAACCCCCAGGCAATTTGACTTTGCAGACAGTGGGATTTGATTACAGAACTTCCACAGGACTGGGGAAACAGATTCTTAGAGGGCACAAACAAAACCTTATGAACACCAGGGCCAGGAAAAAGGAGCATTGTGCCCACAAGAGACTGAGCCAGACTTGCCTTTGAGTGTCTAGGAGTCTCAGGCCAAACAACAGAGATGGAACACAGCCTCACCCATCAAAAGAAAATTGGATTAAAGATTTCCTGAGCGTGGCCCCACCCATTAGAATAAGAACCAGTTTCCTCCACAGTCAGTCTCTCCCATCAGGAAGCTTCCATAAGCATCTTATCCTTTTTCATCAGAGGGCAGACAGAATGAAAACCACAGTCATAGAAAACTAAGCAAACTGATCACATGGGCCACAGCCTTGTCTAACTCAATGAAACTATGAGCCATGCCGTGTAGGGCCACCCAAGACAGACGGGTCATGGTGGAGAGTTCTGACAAAAGTGGTCCACTGGAGAAGGGAATGGCAAATCACTTCAGTATTCTTGCCTTGAGAACCCCATGAACAGTATGAAAAGGCAAAAAGGTATGTCACTGAAAGATGAACTCCCCAGGTCAGTAGGTACCCAATATGCTACTGGAGAAGAGTGAAGAAATAACTCCAGAAAGAATGAAGAGACAGAGCCAAAGCAAAAACAACACCCAGTTGTGGATGTGACTAGGGATGGAAGTAAAGTCTGATGCTGTAAAGAACAGTATTACATGGGAACCCAGAATGTTAGATCCATGAATCAAGGTAAATTGGAAGTCGTCAAACAGGAGATGGCAAGAGTGAACATTGACATTTTAGGAATCAGTGAACTAAAATGGACCAGAATGGGAGAATTTAACTCAGATGACCATTATATCTGCTACTGTGGCCAAGAATCCCTTAGAAGAAATGGAGTAGCCCTCATAGTCAACAAAAGAGTCCAAAGTGCAGTAGTTGGGTGAAAGCTCAAAATGACAGAATGATCTCTCTTCGATTCCAAGGTAAACAATTCAATATCATAGTAATCCAAGTCTATGCCCCAATCACTAATGCTGAAGAAGCTGAAGTTGAATAGTTCAATGAAGACCTACAAGATCTTCCAGAACTAACACCAAAAAAGGATGTCCTCTTTATCATAGGAGACTGAAATGCAAAAGTAGGAAGTCAGGAGATACCTGGAGTAACAGGCAAGTTTGGCCTTGGAGTACAAAATGAAGCAGGGCGAAGGCTAACAGAGTTTTGCCAAGAGAACTCACTGGTCATAGCAAACACCCTCTTCCAACAACACAAGAGACAGCTCTGCACATGGACATCACCAGATGGTCAATACCGAAATCAGATTATATTCTTTGCAGCCAAAGATGGAGAAGCTCTATACATTCAGCAAAAACAAGACCAGGAGCTGACTGTGGCTCAGATCATGAACTCCTTATAGCAAAATTCAGAGTTAAATGGAAGAAAGTAGAGAAATCCACTAGTTCATTCAGACATGATCTAAAATCAAATTCTTTATGATTATACAGTGAAAGTGACAAATAAATTCAAGGAATTAGATCTGATAGACACAGTACATCAAGAACTTGGTGACCAAGACCATCCCCATGAAAAAGAAATGCAAAATGGTTAGCTGAGGAGGCCTTACAAATAGCTGAGAAAAGAAGAGAAGCTAAAGGCAAAGGGGAAAAGTAAAGACATACCCATCTAAATGCAGAGTTAATAGCAAGGAGAAATAAGAAGGCCTTCCTCAGAGATTCAATGCAAAGAAATAGAGGAAAACAAAGAATGGGAACACTAGAGATCTCTTCAGGAAAATTAGAGATACCAAGGGAACATTTCATGGAAAGATGGGCACAATAAAGGACAGTAACAGTATGGACCTAACCGAAGCAGAAGTTATTAAGAAAAGGTAGCAAGAATGCACAGAATAACTATATAAAAATATAAAAAAAAGGTCTTAATGACCAGATAACCACAATGGTGCGATCACTCACCTAGAGCCAGACATCCTGGAATGTGAAGTCAAATGGGCCTTAGGAAGCATCACTAGGAACAAAGCTAGTGGAGGTGATGGAATTCCAGTTGAGCTATTTCAAATGCTGAAAGATGATGCTGTGAAAGTGCTGCACTCAATATGCCAGCAAATTTGGAAAATTCAGCAATGGTCACAGGACTGGAAAAGGTCAGTTTTCCAATCCCAAAGAAAGGTTATGCCAAAGAATGTTCAAACTACCACACAATCGCACTCATCTCACATGCTCGCAAAGTAATGCTCAAAATTCTCCAAGCCAGGCTTCAACAGTATATGAACTGAGCGCTTCCAGATGTTCAAGTTGGTTTTAGAAAAGGCAGAAGAGCCAGAGATCAAATTGCCAACATTTGCTGGATCATCGAAAAAGCAAGAGAGTTACAGAAAAGCATCTATTTCTGCTTTATTGACTACACCAAAGCTTTTGACTGTGTAGATCACAACAAACTGGAAAATTCTTCAAGAGATGGGAATACCAGACCACCTGACCTGCCTCCTGAGAGATCTGTATGCAGGTCAAGAAAGAATAGTTAGAACTGGACATGGTACAACGGACTAGTTCCATATTGGGAAAGGAATACATCAAGGCTGTATATTGTCACTCTGCTTATTTAACTTATATGTAGAGTACATCATGCAAAATGCTGGGCTGGATGAAGCACAAGCTGGAATCAAGATTGCCAGAAGAAATAACAGTAACCTCAGATATGCAGATAACACCACCCTTATGGCAGAAAGCAAAGAGGAACTAAAGAGCCTCTTGATGAAGGTGAAAGAGGAAAGTGAAAAAGTTGGCTTAAAGCTCAACATTCAGAAAATGAAGATCATGCCATCTGGTCCCATCACTTCATGGCAAATAGATGGGGAAACAATGGAAACAGTGACAGACCTTATTTTGGGTGCTCCAAAATCACTGCAGATGGTGACTACAGCCATGAAATCAAAAGATGCTTGCTCCTTGGAAGAAAAGCCATGACCAACCTAAAGCAGAGACATTATTTTGCCAACAAAGGACTGTTTAGTCAAGGCTATGGTTTTTCCAGTGGTCATGTATGGATGTGAGCATTGGACCATAAAGAAAGCTGTGTGCTGAAGAACTGTTGCTTTTGAACTGTGATGTTTTAGAAGACTCTTGAGAGTCCCTTGGACTGCAAGGAGATCAAACCAATCAATCCTAAAGGAAATCAAAACCTGAATATTCATTGGAAGGGCTGATGCTGAAGCTGAAGCTCCAATACTTTGTCCACCTGATGTGATGAATTGACTCATTGGAAAAGGCCTTGATGCTGGGAGAGATTGAAGGCAGGCGGAGAAAGGGATGACAGAGGATGAGGTGGTTGGATGGCATCACCTACTCAATTGACGTGAGTTTGAGCAAGCTTCAAGAGTTGGTGATGGACAGGGAAGCCTGGCGTACTGCATTCCATGAGGTTGCAAAGAGTCGGACGTGACTGAGCAACTGAACTGAACTAAATGCTGGTAATTAACATCATTGTTCCCTTTATGGGTTTTTTCTTTTAATGTTGATGTTTTTCAGACTAATTAAGATGGTGATTATTAAGTGTTCTTTTTCTTCTTTTTTTTTCCCCATAGCAATTTTTTGTTTCACCCAAATTTAGAGTATTTTGAACATGATAGAAGGGCATCTTTTCAACCGAAGGATCAGACTCAGGTGTCCCGCATTGTAGGCAGGATTCTTTACCATCTGAGCCTCCAGGGAAGCCCAAGAACACTGGAGTGGGTAGCTTAACCCTTCTCCAGGGAATCCTTCCAACCCAGGAATCGAACTCAGGTCTTCTACATTGCAGGCAGATTCTTTATCTGCTGAGCTACCAGGGAAGTCCAAAGCAATGAACGGATAATGCTAAATGAGGAGACAGACTAGAAAATACAAGTGGCTATTATGCCTGTATCTTAAAAACTGATAAAAAGAAAGTAGTACAAAATCCTGTTGTTGGTTTAGGAAGACTGCTTTCCTTCCATTCTTCAACTGTTGATTCTTGCAGTGTAGATTTCAAGTCTTTATTCAATTTCTCAGGTTTGTCTCTAAAGCCTACAATTAGAGTTGTCTTCCTTTGTTTCATTTATTACAACATTCTTGAGTTTTCCAAGTGTGCTGAGTTGGTGATCATTGGAAGTCGTTGTTTATGTTACCATGGTTATGTATTTTTAGTTCATCTGGCTGCATCAACTTTATTTTTTTAAATTTCTATTAGAAGCCCACAAAGACTAAAAAGTCTATTTAAATTCAGGATAAAGGAAGCACTGGGGCTTGAAAGGCATCCTTCTCTCACAGATTATATTTAAAATTGGATAGTGATAAAAATGGCAACTTTAAGCTACTTCTTCCACTGATTAATAAAAATAGTCTATTTTCTAAAAGTAGATTCATAATGATTTGTATTTAGACTTAGTGATAAAAGTTCCCGCTAATGATAGAACATTAGAGATAAATATGAAAGAAAGGGAGAGTATTAATAGTTATTTAGAAGATGGAAAAGAGAAACATATTTAAGTAGTTATCAAGCCATTTATTTCACTTTGCTTCATTTCTAAATGATATGAAAGGAGAATCATGAGGACTGAAAGGAGTTTTTATAAATATTTATGGCTCTGAGACTTACTGTGATTGAAGAATTTTTCAATAAAGAAAATATGTCATAAATCTTTCTCAGTAAAAGCTGATTAAAAATCAGAGAACTTGGAGGCTGTGAATCTTTATTGTCCTGATGAGGAATTCTCATAAACTTCTGGGTCTAATTGAATCTTCATGTACTCTTGTTTCTAAAAATTCATTTTTCAGTTCAGTACTTCTTCCCAGGTAATTGGAAAAATAACAAGAAAAACCTGCTCATGTATTTCCTTCTATCCTTTCCTGCCTACTCAAGGACTTTACTTTTTGCTGTTATCCTTTGTTTTTTAACCATGCATTATCAGATTTTTCCTACTGAACTATTCCTACTAGTATACAAACATGTTTCCCAGTCTAAAAACAAAAACTCGTATAACCCCATTCCCTGTAACTGTTATTTCTTTTTAAAGAAAAACTTTGTAAGAGTTGTCTGTGCTGTCTCCACTTCTTCCATTTTGCCTTGGACTCACTTCTGTTAGGCTTTTGCTCCAGTCACTCCATGCCTGATGACCAGTGACTTCATCTTTCCAAACCCCATGACCAAATCCCATACCTCTTCTTACTCAACCTATTAGCAGCATGGGGCACATTTGGCCACATCTTCCATCTTAAAACACTTTATTTACTTAACTTCTAAAACCCTATTCTCTCTTGACTCTTCTACATAACTGTTCCTTTTCTTATCTCTGACCTCTAAATGATAGTCATCTGGTTTAGACACAAACCCCCCTTCTCTCTACCTTTATTCCCTAAGTAATGTCACCTAGTCACCTGGCTTCATATGTTGTCATCATAGATGATGACCAATCCCAATTTTATCTCTAGCTCAGATCTCTCTACTGAAACCCATACTCATATATGCTTCTTCTTGGATGTCCACTTTGTATTCTTAATTTACAAAAATCCAATAATTGTTTTCTCCCTCATCCACCCCCTCCCACCAGCCTGCTTAACCTGCTCTTCTCCCAGGCTTCTCATTCTCAGAAAATGGTAGCCCCAGTTTACCACTTGACCAGGCCAAACACTTAGGAGTCATACTTAACTGTTCTTTTTTTCCACTTCCCTTCCACCAATATCTGCACAACTGACCTTCTACTTTCAAAATAAATTGAGAATATGATTATTTATTATCATTTCTACCAAAAAAGAACTATGTTAAGCTCCTACTCTCTCAGCCAGATTATTGAAGTAGCCTCATAACTAACCTCACTGTTTCCACTTTGTCTCCTCCATAGTCTGTTCCACACCTAGCAGACAGAGTTTGTTTTTAAGACACAACCTTCAAAAGCCTCTAGTGGTTTCCCATCTTATTCAGAATAGAGGCAAGTCTTTGTCATTGTCTATAGGCCCTGTTGAATGTGACTCCTGGCTTTCTCTCTGATTTCATTCCCTATTACTTTCCCATTCATTCAGTCTACTCCACAACACTGCCTTCCTTGCTGCTCTACAAAATTGCCAAGCACGCTCCTAGCTCAGAGTCTTTGCACTCAGTATTCCCTGTACATAAAATGTCCTTTTTCTCAGGTTTCTACATGATTGGTATTGTTAGAGAGGTTTTCCCTGACTTTGTACCACCTCTCACACCTTCTTGTTCTTTGTTTTCTTTAGAACTGTCATCACTACCAAATCTTATATGCAAGTATCCCTGGTTATCTAAATGTTAAATTCCTGATTCTGACTGGTTGGAGTATTGAGGCATATTCATTATTCTAATCAACTTGGCTCCCGAGTTTCAGATAGAAAGTAGCAGACATTAAGATAACAAGAGACTTACCTAAAAATGTTTCTAAATCTGTTTGGTTCTTGAATTTGGGAAGTTCAGATGTTATGAAATATCTGTATTTATTTATTTATTTTTATCTGGGTATCTAGAATGTTCACCCTCTGAGAAATAGTCTTTGTTCTTTTTATGCTTCTGTATTGTATCCCCAAGACCTATGATACTTCTAGCATATAGTGAGTACTCAATAAATAACTGAGAAAATGGGTTTATATCTACTCCTTCCCAAATCCCATTAAAACAATATTTTAAAAAATGTAAAAAACAAGCACAAAGAAATTCTCCAGAAGAGACAATAGCAAACGAGAGACAGCAACAGATTTTTAGAAGCTAGAAAGCTGATACGTGGTTGGTAATTGACAGCAAAGCAGAGAAAGCTGAAATGTAAATACCTGTAGAGAGGGGGCCAATGTGAATGACACAATCCTTGAAAGCCTCAGTATGTGGAGACATTTGGGAACTCTGAAAGCAAAGATAAGGAGAAGGGCTTAAAATGGGAGAATTCCTTGAAAGTTTGTATCAGTAATAATTAGATATAATCCATCACCCTTCCCTTTTCAATCTAGCAAGAGATGGAAGAAACTAAATCAGATACTCTCTGGACTTCGGTTTGCCAAGCTCAACAGAAGGGTAGGAATAAGACTCAGTTCTGAAAATGGGTTAAGTGAAAGCATATGTGCTGAATGGTGAGGCCAAACCCCACCTCCTACCCCTCCAATTCTCTTTTCTTACACCTTGCCTCTCAGAATGCTGATAGCATAGGAAAATAGAGGGTTCTCCTCAGGAGAAACCAGTAAGCCCAAGAAGACCTGGAGTCTCAGATATTTGGGTTCTGTCAAAGAAATGGCAGGTACCTTGCTTGTCTCAGACCATTTAGATGTCCACTAAGTATGCTTTTTTTTTTTTAGTGCTTCACTTTTAAATGTTAATATAACTGAATATCACTGGATATCTGTGGAAAACCTCTTACATAAAAATAAAACAAGAAAGATAAAAAAAAGGAACCTAAAGGGAAAATAATGAGGGAACAAAAGCAAAATTCTAAAAAATTACATCCTCAAAGTGACAAAAGACAGTGATATCCATGAAACAATATTTGAATACCATTGGAAATAAAATATGGATAGAAATTAAGAATTCAAAGAAAATTTGGAAGATAAAGCTAACCTTCTCAAAAGACTAGACAATGTGGATGGATGGATGGATGGATGACTGGAAGGAAGAAAGGAAAAATATAGGACAGAAAAGATGAGGAAATAGAGAATTAATCTAGGTGGTCCAGTATCCAACTGAAAATAGTACCATAGAGAAGAGAGAACATGGTGAGGAAATTTCCTCAGAACTGAAGAACATGTGTTTCTATACATAAGGGCCCAAAACATTGTGAATAAGACCCACACCAAAGCGTATCATTATGAAATTTCACAACACCAGGGATAAAGAGAGGAGCTTTCAGGGACTAAGCACAAGTCTGTACAAAAGGTCTGGAATCAGAAGAGTATCAGACTTTTTAACAACAGCTCTGAAAGAAAAAGACAATAGAAGGTCATCAAAGGTCTCAGAATAAATTATTTTGACCTAAAATCCTAAAGCCCACCATACTCTCATCCAACTGTTAGAGTATATAATAAAGGTATTTTTGGAAAGTCTCACAAAATTTTACCTTCCATGCACTCTTTCTCAGGAAAATACTGCAAAATGTGCTTCACCAAAAAGAAGTAGACTATCAAGAAATTCCCAGAATGATGGTGAAGGGAAATCCTAGGAAACAGCTGTGCAGCAGGCCTAGGGAGCAGCCAGCCCAGATTATAGCAGGTAGACAGATGGCTCCAAGAGGCATTAAAAATAATAATAATAATAATAAAATGGAAAAGGTTATTGATGTGTTATATAGATAGAGTGGAGTTTTTCCATTATTTTGGAGATTTTAGGGAAGAATTAGTGTTAACTAGAAAATTAGGCAACCGAAAAGGAAAAAAGTCACCTATGACTTCCAATAATACAGGTCAACACAAGTATTTTATATAAGAAAGAAGAGTGTAATAATAGTAATAGATTCCATAGCTTAACTGTGAATAACAGATAATAATCATAAAAATGAAAACTTTGATTTTATAAAATCAGAATTATGATTATATTAGGGGAATAAGACATGGGGAAGTGAAGGGTGATCGTGATATAAAAGTCCTAAAGCCTTCTGGTGGAAAATCAATGGCTCATGTCTAAAATTTAAAAGTAAAGAAAAAGGAATATAAGCATATTACTTAAAAATAGATTATAAATTTAAGATATGCTAAATAGTTAAAAGAGTTACGGGGATACCACTTCCACCCATTCAGATGGCTATAATTAAACAAATGGAAAAGAAATGTTGGCAAGGATGTTGAAAAATTGGTACCCTTATACATTGCTGGTGGAATTGTAATAAGGTTCAGTCCTATGGAAAATACTTTGGCACTTCCTTATAAAGTTCAACACAGAATAACCATATGAACATGCAATTCCACTCCTAGGTATGTATCTAAAAGAACTGAAAAAGGGTGTTGAAAGAAATACTTGCATGTGAAGCAGTATTCACAATAGTTCAAAAAGGGAAACAACCAAAATGTTCATCAATGAATGGATAAATTGTAGTATATCCATACAGTGGAATATTATTTGGTCATAAAAAGAAAGGAAGTACTAATTAATGCCACAACATGAATGAAGCTGGAATATATGCTAAGTGAAAGAGCCCAGTTTCAAAGGTCCACATATTGACTGAGTCCTTTCATATGAAATATTCAGAATAGGAAAATCTTCAGAGACATAAAGTAGAATAGTGATTGACTAGGGATGGGAGGTTTAGGTGGAAATGAGGAATGATGGCTAATGAATGTGGAGTTTCTTTGTAAACTGTTGTAAATTGATCCTGGTGCTGGTCATACAACTCTGAATATACTAAAAACTACCAGTTTGTAAACTAAATGGGTGAATGGTATGATAGTGTACATGCTCAGTCACTCAGTTGTGTCTGACTCTTTGCAACCCCATGGACTGCAGCTCTCCAGGCTCCTCTGCCCATGGAATTTTCCAGGCAGGAATACTGGATTTGGTTGTCATTTCCTCCACTAGGGGATCCTTACAGCCCAGGGATCAGACCTGGGTCTACTGCACTGGTAAGTAGATTCTTTACCACTGCACCATGATATATGAATTAAATATCATCTATGAATTAAATACCAATAAAGCTGTTTGAGAAAACATATGCTGAAAGGATAGAAGAGATATTAAAGTAATGTATGTGCCTGTCTAAACAAACTTCAACATTCTGTAAAGGAATATATAAAAATATAGCACTCAGTGAAGCAAAATTAACAATATTTGACATCTAAAAAAAAAAAAAAAGAGTTACAATTAGTTGCTTCTGGGAAACAGGATTCAGGATGGGAAATGTGAAAGGTATGAAACTGGTTTTTGTTAGAAACCTTGTGATACTGTTTAACTTTTAACAATTTAAGACTGCAATTAAGATTACATTTTTAAAATGAAAAGCTGTTAAATGCTTTGAAACTGACTTCAAAAAGAGACTCAGACACTGATTTTCAAGGATTATGGGGTGATTTGATAGCAGCATTGTGTTAATCTGCAGCCAGAAAAACATAATTTTGTAACCACATGTACTTTAAATAGTATATATATACCCCACATTTTTTGTTGTTTTTGCTTTTGAACTTTTTAATTAAAGTATAGCATACATTTATAATAAAAGTGCACAGTTCCTGAGTGTACAGCTTGATTAATTTTCACAAACTGAACAAATCAGATAACCAGCACCCTGTTCAAAATCAGAAATTACTATTAATAGCACCCCAGAAATCCATCTCATTCTCCCTACCAGTTAGTATTGCCCTGCAGAGATAACCACTGTTCTAACTTTTAACCCCAAAGATTAATTTTGTCTGTTTTTTGACTGACTATAGTTGGTTATGTCCATATTTAGTTCTCTGCCCATGTTTTCAATCAGATTGTTTATTTTCTTGCTATTGAGTTATATGAGTTATTTATATATTTTGATTATTAGCTGTTTATCCAGTACATGATTTGCAAACACTTTCTCCCATTTTGTAGGTTGCCTGTTCATTTTGTCAATGGTTTCCTTTGCTCTACAGAAGCTTGTTAGGTTGATATGGTTCCATTTGTTTATTTTTGTTTTTGTTGCCTTTGCTTTTGTCATGAAATAAAAATATCACTGCCAAGATCAGTATCATGGAGCTTACCGTCCTGCCCATGTTTTCTTCTCAGGGTTTTATGGTTTCAGGTCTTACTTTCAAGTTTTTAATCCATTTAGAGTTGATCTTTGTGTATGGTTTAAGATAGGGGGGCCCAGTTTCATTCTTTTGCATGTGTCTCCCGGTTTTTCCAATAGCATTTATTGAAGAGGCTATTCTTCCCCCATTGTATATTCTTGACTTCTTTGTCATAAATTAATCAGCTGTATGTGTGTGGATTTATTTCTGAGCACTCTGTTCCACTGATCTATGTGTCTGTTCTTTGTCAATACCATGCTGTTTTGATTACTGTATCTTGTAATAAAGTTTAAAACCAGGAAGTGTGATGCCACCAGCTTCATACTTCTTTCCCAAGATTGCTTTAGCTGCTTGGAGTCTTTTATGTTTCTATACACATTTCAGGACTGTTTGTTCTATTTCTGTGAAAAATGTCATTGAAATTTTGATGGAGATTGCATTGAATGTGTAGATTGTTTTGGGTAGTATAGACATTTTAACAATATTGATTCTTCCGATTCATGAACTTGGAGTCACTTTCCATTTATTTGTGTCTTCAATTTCTTTCATCATGTCTTACAGATTTTATAGGTCTTTCAACTCCTTGGCTAAATTTATATCTAGGTATTTTATTCTTTTTGATGCTACTATAAATGGGATTGTTTTCTTAATTTCTTCTTCTGATAGTTTGTTATTAGTGTATAGAAACACAACAGATTTTGTATGTTGAAATAATACCCCCCAAGTTTTCTGATTTTGTGTATTGGTTCTAAAAATTTTTTGGTGGCATTCTTAGGGTTTTCTGTATATAGTATTATATCCTCAACAAATGGAGACAGTTTTATTTCTTCCTTTCCAATTTTGATGCCTTTTATTTCTTTTCTTGCTCTAAGACTTTCAATACTGTGTTGGATAAAAATGGCAAGAGTAGTCATCCTTGTCTTATTCCTGTTCTTGGAGGAAAAGTTTTTAGCTTATCATCATTGAATGTGGTATTAGTTCTGGGTTTGTCTTATATATGGCCTTTATTATGTTGAGGTACTTTCCCTCCATACCCAGTTATTTGAGAGTTAATATCATAAATTGGTGTTCAGGCTCGATTTTGGAGGGTAAGTCCCTCCAGTGTGCACACTGCAAACATTTTTTCCCATCAATCTGGGCTTTTCCTTTACAGGACAAGCCAATTTGGTTGGGTACCCATTTGCAAAGGGGAGGTATTGTTGGACTCTACTCTGAGCCGGTTCGTTGAGAACTAGTTCTAATGGGGCAGGCCCACCCTAGTTGATATTAGCTCATTTGTAGGGTACATTTATTTACCTGATTTGGGAACTGGTCCAGTTGGAACTGGTTCATTTGGAAGCTAGTTCTTGAGGGGGTGGGTAGCCTAGTTGCAATTAGTTCATTTGTTTTATAGGATCAGGGAATCAGTTCATCTATATTCATCGATGCTGGAATCTGTGCCGTTTTTCTTGGAATTTGTCTGCATCTTTTGTGTTTTGGTGTTATAAAGCTTATAAAAATGGGAAATATTTCATGTGTACCAGGGGAAAGATCTTTGGGGTGCATATTAGATATGTTAAGATCAGAAGGGCAATGGCCCTTGAATGGTTCACAATTAAACAGTCAGAAATGCTTTACAAAGGAGAGGAACATTCTGATAATGAACATGCCCAGGAGGCTCCCCTGGACTTGTGGCATCCAATTCTAATTTCCCCTACAGGAGCCCCGGAGAAGGAAATGGCAACCCACTCCAGTGTTCTTGCCTGGAGAATCTCATGGACAGAGGAGCCTGGCAGGCTACAACAGTCCATGGGATCGCAGAGTCAGACATGACTGAGTGACTTAAGCTTATTGTAAAATGCTTTTTCTGCATCTATTGAAATGATCATATGATTCTCATTCTTTAATTTGTTAATGTGGTGTATTGATTGATTGAATGTGGTATCATTGATTACAATGATTGATTTGTACATGTTGAACCACACTTGCATCCCTGGAATAAATCTCACTTGATAATGGTATGTAATCCTTTTAATGAATTGTTTAACTTGGATTGCTAATATTTTATTGAGAATTTTTGTATCTGTGTTCATCAGGGACATTGGCCTGTAATTTTCTTTTCTTGTAGTGTCTTTGTCTAGCTTTGGTATCAGGTTAATTCTGGCTTTGTAAAATGAGTTTGGAAGTGTTTTTCTCTTTTATTTTTTAGAAGAGCTTGAGAAGGATACTATTCTTGATTGGTAGAATTCACAGAGAAGCTATCTAGTCCTAGACTTTTGTTTGTTGAGAAGGTTTTAATTATTAATTCAATCTCTAGTCTGTTCAGATTTTCTGTTTTTTCATGATTCAGTCTTGGGAGTTTGCATGTTTTTAGGAATTTATTCATTCCTTCTAGATTGTCCAATTTGTTGGTGTTTTGGTGTATAATTGTTCACATAGTCTCATGATCTTTGGTATTTCTGTTGTATTAGTTGTGGTGTCTTCTCTTTGTAGTTTCACTTATATGAATCCTCTCTTTTTTTTCTTGGTTAATCTAGCTGAAGTTTTATCTATTTTATCTTTCAAAAAAAGCCAGCTCTTAGTTTTGTTGATCTTTTCTATTATCTCTTTAATCCCTATTTCATTTATTTCTTGCTGATCTTTGTTATTTCTCTTCCTTTTAACTTTGGGATTTATTTGTTCTTTTTCTAGTTTCTTTAGGTATAAAAATGTTTATTTGAGATTTTTCTTATTTCTTGAGGTAGGCCTATCATGTACAAATGATAATTTTATCATCTTCTAAAATATTGGAGCTTTGTTATAATTATGTAAGTATAATGCTGTTGATCTGAAGTGATCATTCTTTTTCTTGTTAGAAAGTATCTTTCTGTTGAGGTCTGTCTCAATGGGGCTTTTTTTTTAACTTATATTGTTGGAACACCTCAGAGTAACTGCTATGAACACTGGAATGCATTATCTTTTCAAATTAGTGTTTTCATTTTCTTCAGATAAATACCCAGTAGTGGAATTACTGGGTCAACATGGTAGTTCTGTTTTGATGATAGCCATTTTGTATGAGATGCAAGGTAGTATCACATTTTGGTTTTAATTTGAATTTCTCTGATGATTAGCAGTGTAGATCATTTTTTCATGTGCCTTTTGACTATCTGTGTATCTTTTTTTGAAAAACGTATATTCAGGTCTTCTGCCCATTTTTCGTTCAGACCCTGAATTTGATCTTGCTCTGCAACATACTAGTTGTATGACCTCAAACAGAAACAACTAATAGAAAGTACCCTCACATGGACTTTCCTGGTGGTTCACTGGTTTCAACTCCATGCTTCCAACACAGGGGGCATGGGTTCGATCCCACATGCTGCCAAGCTTGGCCAAAAATGATAAAGTATCCCCACAGGCATGATTTCTTGATTCCTCTTCTTTCCCTTTTCAAGTATTTGTTCAAGTATAATGTTAGCCTTGAGGAACTTTATAAAGGCATTTTATTCAGCTACTAGTACTCATTTTCCAGTTGTCAGTTTTAATGCATGTTTTTTCTTCTCTCTTTTTCTCCTAGAGATAAGATTTCAGTTTCCACAACTGACTGGGGTGCTTACCCTTGCTTTCTTTATTCATAATTGTATTATCACACTCTTGAAGAACAACAAGAACCAAGAAAATAATGTGAGTAATTACCTGAGGAATTGACTTTTGTTACTAAACCTTAATTTTTAAATGTAAACCACAAAACAATGGTCAGCAAACTTCTTCTTTAAAGGTTCAGGTGGTAAATATCTTAGACTTTATGGGCCATGGGATTGCAATTACCCAACTCTACTATTGTGGCACGAAAAGTAACTATAAATAATATGTAAGCAAGTGGGTAGTGCCTGTGTTACAAGAAAATTATATTTACTAAAACAGACAGTTGGCCATATTTCATCCATGGGCCATAATAGTTTGCTCTAGAGCACTCACTAAAAAAAGGAAAAAAAAAAAGATGTATAGCTGGTAGCCATTAGTGGTGAGATCTTTAAAAATACCCAAGTGATCTAAAAGAAAACAAGAAAAAGGAAACAAAGAATATATGGTACAAATAGAAAACAAATAGAAAGACAATAGATTCAAACTCAATCATATTAATAATTACATTAAAAATGGTCTAAATACTACAATTAAAAGAGATTGTCAGTCTGACTAAAAAAAAAAGCTATATATTGTCTACAAGAAACTTACTTTAAATATAGATATACCATGCAGACATTAAGTGTAAGAGAGTTGTTGTTCAGTCACTAAGTTGTGTCCGACTCTTTGCAACCCCATGGACTGCAGCATGCCAGACTCCCCTGTCCTTCGCTATCTCCCGGAGTTTGTTCAAATGCATGTCTATTGAGTTAGTAATGCTATGTAATCAACTTATCCTCTGCCGCCTTCTTTTCCTGTTGTCTTCAATCTTTCCTAGTATCAGGGTCTTTCCCAATGAGTCAGCTCTTAGCATCAGGTAGCCAAAGTATCGGAGCTTCAATTTCAACATCAGTCCTTCCAATTAATATTCAGGGTTTATTTCCTTTAGGATTGACTGGTTTGATCTCCTTGCAACCCAAGAGTCTCTCATGAGTCTTCTCTCCAGCACCACAATTCGAAAGAGTCATTTCTTTGGTGCTCAGCTTTTTTTGTGGTCCAGCTCTCACAGCCATATATGACTACTGGATAGAAAACAAATAGAAAGATAATAGATTCAACCCAGTTGTGTTGATACTTACATTAAAAATGGTCTAAATACTACAATTAAAAGAGATTGTCAGTCTGATTAAAAGCAAAACCTAATTATATACTGTCTACAAGAAACTTACTTTACATATAAAGAGATCATGAAGACACTAAGCGTAAGAGAGATGGAGAGGCTATTTTAATATCAGACAAAGCAGACTTCAGAACAAGGAGTATTGCCAAAGATAAAGAGGAACATTATATGATGATCTTTAAGGACCAGTTCATCAAGAAGACATAATTATCTTAAACATGTATGCTCCCAGTAACAGAGCTTCCAAGTAAAGGAAACAGCAACTGTCTTAACTGTAAGAAGTAGAGAAATCCACAATTATATTAATAATTAGTGATTTCATCAACCCTCCCTTAATAATTGATGGAGCAAATGGACAATAAGTAAAGATATCGAAAGCATGAAAAACACTATCAGCCTACCAGGCATTTATAAAAGTCTTAAACAACAGCAGAATTCACATTCTTTTCAAAAACACATGAAACATTTACCAAGACTGACCATATGCTGAGTCACAGAACAAGTCATAATACACTTGAAAGGACTGAAATCATACCAAGTATGTTCTTTGACCACAATGAAATTAGAAATCAATACCAGAAAGAAATCTGAGAAACTGACAAATATGTGGAAATTAAACAACATACTCCTAACTAATGAGTTCAAGGGAAAAAATTACAAGAAAAATTAGGGAAGTACTTTGAGATTACTGAAAATGAAGATCAGATCAGATCAGTCGCTCAGTCATGTCCAACTCTTTGCGACCCCATGAATCACAGCACGCCAGGCCTCCCTGTCCATCACCAACTCCCGGAGTTCACTACAAGATAAAACATATCAAAATATATGGGATGCACTAAAACTGTGCTTAGAGAGAAATTTATGGCTGTAAATACCTACATTAAAAAAAAATCTCAAATCAGTAATCTAACCTTCTACCTTAAGACACTGGGGGAAAAAAGAGCAAACTAAACCCAAAGAAAGCAGAACTTAACCAGTTACCTGTGGCCTTGTTAGTAAAATTTGAATTTGGCTTGATAGCTTCTAACCATATAAACGAAAATCATGATGAAGTTCTAATAGGAGTCTATACAATTATTGAAAGGTGAAAGTGTTAGTCACTCAGTCATGTCTGACCCTTTGCAACTGTGGATCTTTCTGCTAACAGGAGAGAATATCCTTCATGCTTTTTCTAGTGCCTTTAAATTTGTCTTGCAATGTGAACATATTAAGTCTTCTCCAAGATTTCTTTGTATGATATTGACAAGTTAGACTCTCTGAACAATAAATAACTCAACCACATCAGTTCTTTCTTTCTCTCTTCTCTCATCACTGTACTAGATTTTAATATTAAAAGCAGCTTTTATCAAGGGTTCATAGTAATACAAGAAAGCCATGTGTTTAATGTTGCTTCATTGTTTTATAAGAACTGTAATTGAGATATTCTTTGTTAAATTGCTCAGCATCCTTTATGTAAAGACAGTAGACAGAAAATTTTCTCTGTTCAAGGCTAGGAAAACATTTCCTTAATGAACTCATTATTTGATAATAAGGGTCATATAACTATTCTTGTTTCTATTTTTGCTTTGACTTTTGGAAAACTTAAGAATTAAGGTCTCTTACCATTTTCTATAACTTTTCCTAGGCAAATGTATTTTTGCAGTTTTTTTCTTTTTCTATTACCCTCACACTTTAGATTCAGTTTTTATTTTAGAAATGTTTAATATTATTGTACTTCTGTCATAAACAGTTTTAAATCTTTGGAGGGAATAGGAAGAAAATCTTACTATCCTAAATGAACATTTGGAACTTTGGAGTGTAAAGGAAAAATTGAGAATATACTTTATGGCTTTTACTTTTAAATCCCTCTCACCTTCTTCACAAATTTCCTGACTACTTGCCACTTGAACTAAGCTGCCAATCACAAATTTTAGGAAGTTTCGAGATACGTGGAAGATATCTTTTGTATCATCACAGGAATAGTGTATGTAGTTAACAGTGTATACTTTGGTTTCAGCCAGGATACCTTTCTATCCTACTCAACTGATCTCTAATGCTAATTTAAACCAAGTACCACAGAAACCAATTTTGTGAAGTTGGATTCTCATGTTTTGGGTCATTCTATCCATAAGGCTGTGTTTCTCAAACTTCACCACCAAAGTCCCCTTAATGAGAGAGAACACCTTGTATACCTGAGAATCTGGGGGTGAAGAAAACAATTTTAGTGGAATCTCATATCTTATCCTAAACACTCATGTATATTTTTATTGTACTCATAATTAGTTTGTCTTACTAGAAAACAGTCTTAAAACAATGAGTTAAGTTACAGGCAGACTTCACTTTGTACAGTTCCCATATGCATGAATTTCAGTTGCTTGTGGCTTAGTTAGATTTTATCAGCTCCCCCTAACAACATGGTTCAAATTTAGGTTACCACAGGATTTCAACTTGCATAAAGTAGTAACTGGGGGCTTCCCAGGTGGTACCGTGGTAAAGAATCCACCTGCCAATGCAGGAAGGACTGTACAAGTCAATGAATCACTTATGGATCCTCATCTGGAATCAACTTCAGAAAATCTTAACACCTTAGAAACCTTCACCTCAAGAAGTTTTTTTCCTAGTGACTCCCAGAGTCTTGATTGGCATCTGAACTGGTCCTTTCACTTTTAGATTATTTTCCTTTGTGCCTCTGATCTAGTCCGCACACCCCTTCTCCAGAGATTTTATGTTGTGGCTGGTTGGAGTAATTCTTCCTCGGTGAGGTGTTTTCCTGTAATTCTTCCTGGTGAGGTATCTCCCCAGTATTTGCAAGCCTTGGCTGCAACGCAGCTTCCTGACTCACCTGTTCCCAGTGAGTGAACAGCATGAGGGAGGAGCCGGCCGACCCCAACAGTGCTGCAGCTGCAAAGGCATCTTCCTCAAAGAGGTGTTGGGGCACTTTCACAGTCTCATGTCGCTTAGTCGTGTCCAACTCTTTGCGACCCCAGGAATTGCAGCCCACCAGTCTCCTCTGTCCACAGGGATTCTCCAGGCAAGAATACTAGAGTGGTTTGCCATTCCCTTTTCCAGGGGATCTTCCCGAGCCAGGGACCAAAACCAGGTCTCCTGCATTGCAGGCAGACTCCTTACCTTCTGAGCCACCAGGTAACCCCCATGACACAATCTCATACTCCCATAGAAAGAGAAGACTGTCTATACCTAGTTTTGGTCCTGAAAATTTTTAAGAGGAATAGCTTTTCTTGAAATTCACATCAGCTTATCTGAAGGTATGCATTCCTCAGTGCGAGAAGCAGACTGAATAGAGAGGTAAATATTTCTGTCTTATGGTCCCCAAAGTACATAGGAAGAGTCCTGCCTTTCATACTGTATCACTCAATGGACCTTGCAATCTGTATTCCATATGTAAACAACCATAAATGAGTTCTTGTTTCTACTGAGTTGGGGGACTAGCATTTTGTAGAACTAGTATGTGAGGTTCAGGTAATAAAATTTGGCTCAACTTTAGTCACTTGTGGAAAATAGTTTTTTAAAGGCTTAGAAGTAAAAGTTTAAATGGATGATGTCTTCTTACTGTCTTAATTGGTTGAAACCAGTGTATAAAATGCTTCCCCAGTGACTCAGCAGTAAAGAATCTGCCTGCAGTGCAGGAGATGCAGGTTCAATCCCTGGGTTAGAAGATCCCCTGGGGAAGGGAATGGCTATCCACTCTAGTATTCTTACCTGGAGAATTCCATGGACAAAGGAGTCTGGCGAGCTACAGTCTGTGGGGTCACAAAGAGTCGGACACAGCTGAGTGACTAACACTTTTCATTTTTCGTTGTATAAATTAAGCTAAATACATACTATATTCTGAGAAAACTTTGTCATTTGATTTATTCAAGGAGGTTTCAGTAAGTAATTTGAGTCACTGAAGTTTTGTTAATACCATGATATAATGTTTTCTTGAGATTTAAGGCAGAAAATGTGAAGCTTGTCAGGAACTTGGAATTTTTAATGTTGATTTTGGGTTAGTCATTCAGAGATCAGTAAAAAAAAAAAAGAAAAAAACTTTGAAAATAGAAAAGAAAACATAAGAATAGAAAAAGCCTCATTCTCATCTATATAAACTATAGTTGTACTTGGATCTGAAGACATTTGTAAAGAATAGTGAGGCTCCTAAACAGGGGTAGTGCTCAAATTTTCCAGGTTTTCCAAATTTGACATAATTTCATGAGGTTTTCTTTTCACTAAACATATTTTTACCTATGTAACTAAATGAGATATAGTTTCTGTTCTTTAGTAAGACATACCTTACCCCAAAGAAAGTTGTAGAGTTGAAGATCATCCAACTCATTCCTCATCATCAGAATATATTTGCTCTATAACCATCCTGGATCTGTGGACCACCCTCTTCCTATTTCCTCATCATGTTTGAATCAGAAGCTATACCATGCTTGTTTTGTTTTGCCTATCTTTATTTAGTTTTATTCCCTGCTTACTTCTTTTAAAACTATTCAAGGTGCTCATATCTTGTTATTTACTTTTCTCTTCTTATGAATCTTGTGTAGTTTACTCAACTATATGTATGTCTGCAGTACTTTTTATGTAAATGTTTGGGGTAGGCCTGTCTCTTTTTCAGTAAATGCTCCGCTGGATAGTCACTATGAAAAGTATGTGGAACAGAAAGATTATAAACCATTTTTGAGAAACAGAATGTGCTCCCAGGCCCACTTGTGCCCCACTTGGCATCCTTCCTGTCATTACTTCTGTACTGCCAGCCCTGCCAGCTGCTGCTTATTTGTGAGGCAGAGTAAGTTACTTTATTAATGTACAGGGTTCTTGACACATTTACCAGTTCTTATGGTCACTTGTGCTGATTTTTAAAAATATTTTTTACTTTGAGCCTCATTTTCTAAAAGATGGGTTTTTTTCTGCCGTTTTCCATTAAAGAGGCTTCTAAGAGGCCATATCTCCAGGCCTAGAATAGTGATGGCTTGGGTTCAAAGCACACATGTGTGCATGCTATTCATAGGTGGCATGTTTCCCAGGATCGTGCTCAACCTCAGCTGCTTTTATATTAAAACATCATTTCTTTCATTAGAGTATTTTCAGATGAAAACAGTTATTTTACAACTCTTGACATAGTTCTACTGAATGTACATTTAAATCACTGAGAAATAGATCTTTTCTAATCATTGTTATTTCTCTTGCATCTGTATGTGTACTTTATTGTTATCTTTTGTTACTCGTTATTTGGTACCTCTCTTTCACTGTTTTCTTTCCTATTGTTTATTAACTGTGACACAAAGGTATTATTCAACTGGTTAACTCTCCATTGTAGTAGCTAAGGGCATGTAGTTTGGAGCCAAAAAGTCTTTGGTTTGAATATTGACTTCACCAACTACTGACTGTGTAACCATGAACAAGTGTTGTAACCTCTCTGCACTAATTTATTTATCTATAAAATGAAGAAAAGGATTATACCTACTTTAAATGAGATAATGTATGTACTCTGCTTTGTACAGAGCCTAGTACCTAGAAGCACTTAATAATTGTAGACAACATGATTATTTTTATCTGTATTTACTGAGTTCCTGCTGTGTGCCAGGTATTGTCCTGGGTATTGGGATATAGGGCTTCCCAGGTGGCGCTAGTGGTAAAGAACTTACCTGCCAGTGCAAGAGATGTAAGAAATGCAGATTCGATCCCTGGGTCAGAAAGAGCCCCTGGAAGAAGGCATGGGAATCCATTCCAGTATTCTTGCCTGGAGAATCCCACGGACAGAGGAGCCTGGCAGGCTGCAGTCCATAGGATCACACAGAGTCAGACACAACTGAAGCGGCTTTGCACGCATGCACACATTGGGGATATAAAGGTGAAGACACAGTCCTTGTCTCAGGGATGTCATAGTCTAGTAGTAGGGACCAACTTGGATATAGAAAAATTAGAAGACCAACATAATAGAAGAACTATTAACCTTGACTACTTCGGAGTGTGCAAGAATATTTTCTTTCCAGTTGATATCCTCATATCATAGATTCCTTTATAATAAAAATTAATGATGATTACAATATAGGGTAGTAGATGCTATATTTCAGATGTGTATGCAGTGCTATAAGAACAGGGAAGCAGAAGGGGGAAACTCTCTCATCAGGAAGCCCTTGCATCTTTGCCGATTTTCCCCAGTTTGCTAAGCTATACATCTTTGCAGAAAGCCTGCCCAAAATAATATGCTGATCAGGTGGTATACAGACTAAAGACTATCCATAAAATGGTAGCTGTCCCTCTTTATATGGATACATAGCTCTCTGACACAACCATTTTGGCCTTCCAAGATTTTGTGTTTTGCAAAACTTCTTTCTTCTTGAGTAATACTGAGTAAGCTGAGGGTGGAATGACTTTCAAACATCACTCTGTGAGACACCTACCCATTGTTATGAATATGGGGGTTGCCTGGTCCATTTCTGTTCACACCTCACAAGACCACCGGGCAACTCAAAGGGTGACTGAAGTCTAGCCTGGGATGGGCCCTAGAGCTTCAAGAACTAGAGAAGAGACGTTGAAACTTCTCTGGAGGTGTTTTCGTCTTCCCCTTGTTTACCCCTACACAGTTAGAAACTCTTAAAGCGCTGGAAGCAGTCTCCATAATCCAGGTTCCAGTAGTTCCATAGCCTAATGAAAGTGTTAGTGACAGTGCTAGTCGCCCCAGTCGTGTCTGACTCTTTGCAACCCCAGGGACTGTAGCCTGCCAGGCTCCTCTGTCTGTGGGATTTTCCAGGCAAGAGTACTGGACTAGGTAGCCATTCTTTCTCTAGGGGATCTTCCCAACCCAGGGATCGAAACCAAATCTCCCGTGTTGCAGGCAGATTCTTTAGCATCTGAGCCACCAGGGAAGCCTCTACCATCTAATTTAGGGATTGAAATCCCTGTTTTGTTTTCAAGCTGATTGTCAACTTAGACTTGACTTTTGGGTTTCTCATAGTTTGTTTGTTTACTTGCTTTTGAAGTGAATTTATCAACATTTAAGTTTAGAACTCTCTACTATTGCTGTAGCCCATTTAAGGAGAAACGTTTCCCCCAAATCAGAAACGTTTCCTAATACCACATGTCCAGTTTTCTTACTGTGGTATCAAACTAGAGCAAAATTGTATATAATTTTTTTCTTATCTGTTTTCTTAGCTTTCAAAGTAATTTGTGTTTAAAATGAAAAATGAATAAGCTTATTGCCATAATTTAGTTGTGCTGAATTGTTTGGCCATAACTTTTGTGGTGATGGAGACCAGATTTATGAGCTGTGGGATCTGTTCTGTTTGGATCTGACAGCTGGCTCCATTAAATATCTTGGAGCTTTTTACTTTGCATGGGGATGGTTGGGAGGGTGGGAACAGCAGTGGAAGAAAGCAGTCCACTTTATTTAATGTTCTGCATTTGTTTACTGGCTCCAATCATAACACTGTGCAGCTGTTTGAACAGCTGCCTTTTGATTTCCTTTTGTTTACTGTTTAGGTTTATTAAGCTTGTCCTTAATACCTGCTTACTGTCTGCTTTTTAACTAGCTTTTGTATTTTATAAAATATATTTTAATATATACCAGTCTCTTTTGGTCTAGGCATGCTTTGATGATCTACAAAGTTAATTCACTAAAAAGAAAAAAAAATTTTTTTTAATTCCATAGGTCATACAGAAAGCAGCCTATTCTTGATTTCTTGTTGTCCCTTAGCTTTATATTTTAGTTAAATATTTTAAAATTTGGTAAATAAATTGCATTTCAAAATTAAGTCCAAATTTCACTCATGATAACCACCATTTATGTTAACTTTCTAAGCCTGCCAACAGGTAACTTAGTCTACATACTCCAGATAGTTTTTAAAAAGTTGTCAGACTAGTTGTAAAGTCTGTGAATTTTGTTTTAACAAATGTCTCTGAGCAACCTGGATACCTAGGAGATATATATTTACACAGAGAGAGCAAAAATAAATATTATATTTATTTGTCAGTCTTATTATTTTGGAGAAGGAAATGGCAACCCACTCTAGTATTCTTGCCTGGAAAATCCCATGGACAGAGGAGACTGGTGGGCTACGGTCCATGGGGTCGCAGAGTCGGACACAACTGAGCCACTTCACTTTCACTTATTATTTAGCCTATTCAGACATACTAAAAATTTATTCATCATTGTGGGAATTTTATTCTCTTTACAGGTGAGGGACTTGTCCATTGCTTATATGCTGGTGACATTAACTTATCTCTATATTGGAGTCCTGGTTTTTGCTTCATTTCCTTCACCACCATTATCCAAAGATTGTATAGAGCAGGTAAGGCACTGTGTACCCTCTCTGTGTGATTGTTTACACCTTCATATCTGCAAAGCAAGCAGTGTGATACAGTAGCAATGTATACTACCAGACAGGCCTGGGTTTGAATCCAGTCTCTTCTATTTACCATACATGTGGGAATTCAGGCACCTTCCCCGTTCTTTGTGAGCTTCAGTTTCCTCTTCCATTAAATATCATAATAGATACTCCATAGATTTTAGAAGGTCTCTCAGAAAACCTTCTGTCTGCTGGTACCTGTGGTACTCAAATAAATGATTCCTGTTATTTGCTTCTTATTTTTCTGTGTGTGTGGATAATTATGCTAGTAGCAGTCTTGAATTTATAAACCCTCACAGAGACTATATTCAGTTCCCTGATTTTCTAAAGTCCAGATCTGGAAATGTCCTGAATAAACTGGTTTCTTAATTCATCAGTCCCTGATAATAGATTTGACACTCATTTTGGTACTAGGTGGCAAGCATAAAAGCAAAGAAAAACTATTTCTAGCCTATTATACAGAGTGAAGTAAGCCAGAAAGAAAAACAGCAATACAGTATACTAACGCATATATATGGAATTTAGAAAGATGGTAACAATAACCCTGTGTACAAGACAGCAAAACAGACACTGATGTATAGAACAGTCTTATGGACTCTGTGGGAGAGGGAGAGGGTGGGGAGATTTGGGAGAATGGCATTGAAACATGTAAAATATCATGTATGAAACGAGTTGCCAGTCCAGGTTCGATGCACCATACTGGATGTTTGGGGCTGGTGCACTGGGACGACCCAGAGGGATGGTGTGGGGAGGGAGGAGGGTTCAGGATGGGGAGCACATGTATACCTGTGGCGGATTCATTTTGATATTTGGCAAAACTAATACAATTATGTAAAGTTTAAAAATAAAATAAAATTTAAAAAAAAAAAGAGAGAGGAAGAGACAGAAAGAATAAAAGAAACATTCTTTTACTAAAAGGCTGCCATAAATAATATTATTTGATTTGACCCATCATAAACCTGGGAATAGCATAATCTCTAGTTTTATGTAACTGAAGAAGTTCTCAGAGAAAGTAGCATTCACAGGTGATTTTCATTCTAGTCAGAAGAAATTCCTCTAAGAGTGTGGTGGAGTACAAAATATGATTTATTACCTATGAATTATAAAGTTATTTCAGCATAATAGTGGTAATAATGTTCTCATCTCTTCAAGATAAATAGATTTGACTTATTGCTCCTTTGATAGTTTGAAATGTTCTCTTGATTTCCTTGATTCCAAAAGTTCTTTGGCAGCCAAATGTTTGCTGAAAATTCCCCTGATATGAAAAATCCCATATAAAGCCCACTCCCTTGGGAATAAGAATATCTGTGGTATTTGTATTTGAAAGGGAAAAAAAATCTGAGTGATTGGCTTTCTTTTTCTTAGATGCCAAATGAAAATGGAGAACAGAATCATGAAAGGAAGTAGAAAAAATTTCTTTTCTATTTATTGATAGACTATAGATAATAGTGATAGTAATAGATATACTCTCACTTTATTCTATAATCTTTAAAAATGCTACAGTGCATCAGAGGAGAAAAAATAAGAGAATTATTGAGAATGAAATAGCATTGAATTAGCTATTTAAATTTATTGAAACAAATTTATACTTAAACCTCATATACTAACAGAGCAGTAGTTCTCAAACTATCAGTGGTAAATAAGGTCTTATTTGTTGTTGTTTCAATGTCAAATGAATTGCAGATTGATACTTTTGTAAAACAAAAATATGCCAATGTCGAATTTCTTTAAGTTTCTAAATACTTACTTTTAATTTCTGTACTTAGCTATTGAAGAGTAATAGTTAGCAAATAGTTTGTGAACGGGCGCCAGCCCACAAAACCATGCAATTTGAGTGGCACCTGTGTTCAAAATAAGCAAAAAACTCCATTTTATAAATTTGTATATATTGAATTTGACTTGTGACATTACTTTATTGTCTTTCTTGGATTAGAACTTTTTAGACAACTTCCCTAGCAGTGACATCCTGTCCTTCATTGCAAGAATATTCCTGCTGTTCCAGATGATGACTGTGTATCCACTTCTAGGCTACTTGGCTCGCGTCCAGCTACTGGGTCATGTCTTCGGTGACGTTTATCCTAGGTAAGGGCTCTTCTCTTGACCAGCAAGATGTGCCAAGCAACAAATGACTGTGCAAACAGGTCAGTTTAAAATGTGACTGATCCTTTTGCTATGAAACTTTGCCTAATGAAAATGATTACTAAGGATAGACCTTTGGTGTTCTTTTCCCAGAAGTGCTTTAAAAATAGAAGCCGCTCCCTTGTCCAGAATGATTTAAAGTTAATTCCTGCCCATGTAGTTATGTTAGCTCTGATATCAGCTATATTTATCTTGTGATTTAGTTGCTATTAATCTACTCTTTGCCAAGAAGTTAGTAGTATGTAGTAGTACCTGTGTTAGTAATGTATGGCTAATGAGAAGCAACTCATTTAGTTATTGGTATTTACTTGTATATTTATTACCAGTCATGCAGTTTTACATAAACAATAATGGTTTAGGATTGAACGTGAGATACATAGCAAGTTTAAATTATTATTTGCTTCTGTAACGATTGCTATAATTTTTAATCTCTTATTGGCGATGAAAGAGTTTGAGTCCTCTTGAAAAATCTGTTCAAAGCTAGTCACCCTTATCCAAGAGAAGTTTCTATTTACTGAAACTTCCTTGTGGGCCCCTGGTTAATGCCTACTCTTACATTAAGTTTTATTATAGATTATTCTAGTAAAAAGTACCTTGGAGAAGGCAATGGCACCCCACTCCAGTACTTTTGCCTGGAAAATCCCATGGACAGAGGAGCCTGGTGGGCTGCAGTCCATGGGGTCGCTAAGAGTCAGACACGACTGAGCGACTTCACTTTCACTTTTCACTTTCATGCACTGGAGGAGGAAATGGCAACCCACTCCAGTGTTCTTGCCTGGAGAATCCCAGGGACGGGGGAGCCTGGTGGGCTGCCGTCTGTGGGGTCGCACAGAGTCAGACACGACTGAAGCGACTTAGCAGCAGAAGCAGCAGTAAAAAGTACCTAGTCCTAACCTATTTTATTGGGAATAAATTATCTTAAATGAAGAAAGCTTTTGGATAAAATTTGAAAAAAGTTACACTTGCTGTAACCAACTAAACGAGTGGTCTTAACCAGTTTATTTGAAGTAAAGTAATGCAGTCTTTCCCCTCATTTAACAAATAATTGGTTATAAGTATGTAGTTTTAAAAACAAAAAACTTTTAAAAGCCAACGTCAAGAGTTACCAAGCCTCTGGCCTTGACAACAGCAGCAACTACAGTTCTCACATTGGATTTCAGTAAATGTAAGAATCCTATTGTGTTTATATGCCCTGCCGTATTTACTAATAAATACATTTTAAGTCATAGATGAAAAAAAAATTCTAGGTAAATGCATTATTCCTGTTTTCTGCTGTTATTTTGCATAATGTTGGCTGTTAGAATGTTTTCTCTTCTTGGAAAAAGTCTGGAATTTCCCTCTTTCATTCAGATTACATTTCTTCCCCTACCATCAGGAACACATCATTTATCCTACAGTTGCAAGTACTCTGCATACTTTGGAGCATACTTTTTGATCTCAGGACCCCTTTACACTCTTAAGGTTTATTTGAGGACCCCCCAGGAACTTTAGTTTATGTGAGTTATATCCATCAATATTTAACACGAAAAATTAGAACCAAACTTTTAAAATGTTTATTAATTTACTTAAAAAGCAATAATAAAGCCATTACTTGTTAACATATAAATGATATTTTTGAAAACGAACAATTTCCAAAAAATTTTTTTACATTTCAGAACTCTTTAATGTCTGATTTGCTAGTAGATCATTGAATTATCCTATTTTCTACATTCATTCTGTTGTAATATGTAATTTTTATTTAAATATATGAAGAAGATACACCCTCCCATGGACACATAGTTGGAGCAAGAAGGAAGTACTTTTAATAGCCTTTCCAGATCACTGTGGGTATTTTTCTTTGCTACTGTGCCAAACCTTGACAGGTGGTAGTTTTTAAAAGTTAGTTGAATCTGAAACTCAGTTACATTAAAAGCCACTGGTTTGTCTTACAGTTTGTATCTTCTACCCATGTATGATTTTATAACATTAGGTTTAGTCATTTGGAAAATACTGGTTTACTGAGTTCTATAGATCTTCCAAATATTGACCCATTTCATTATATATTATCAAACCCCACTTTCCCTATTATCACCACCAGTTGCATTATAAAAGTCTTAGATATTGCAATACTGTCCCGCTCTCATGGTAGCAAATACCAGCTCTCCAAATTCTAATTTTTACTTGAAAGCTCAATGTTATCATTGGCAACACAAACTACCAGTTGTTTTTCTTGAAATGATAAGATCATATCATTTATTTTTAAGAAAATGTCTGTCACATACCCAGATCTAAAGAAACATAGTTTGTCTGTCTTTCAATTAAAAACGGTCTTTGGAAAAAACAGCACGGTTGTCCCCCAGTTCAGTTGCACAAGTGCTTTTCCTCGAGGCAGCCATTGTACTTCAGCATGCAGCAGATGTGCTGTATTATATACTTTCTATTTGATCATACAGAATATTAAAAAGATGTTTGTTCAGAGTATGAGATTTTGCACCACAACTAGAGAAAGCTCATGCACTGCAATGAAGAGCCCACGGGTCGCAGTGAAGACCCAGCGCATCCAAAAACAAACAAAAACAACACCGAAGTATGAGATTTAAAAAAACTAATAATTTTCAGTCCTTTAACAAGGACAATTTTTAATAAAACTTTTTTTTGAGAATGTTTGGCAGTAAAGAATACAGTATAGAATACAGAGATAGTTGCAGCTACCTCTATCCAATCTAAGGGGGCAGCAGTTTACCCACCATTGCTTTTGCAAAGCATGTTTTGTCTGACTGGAAAATAATTTTTACCTCAGAGCTTCCTGGAAGGGAATTGGAAACTTCCCTGAGGTTCGTGGTTACACTTTGAGAACCACTGCTTTGGAAAAATACACAAAATTGTTTCCTTTTACAATACAGAAATAACAGAGGCCCAGCCAATGTCTCAAAGCTCTGAAGCAATTTTAAGGTTGGAGTTTTTAGATAAATAGTAAGATCTAGAAGCCTGAATATCTTTGTAATTCATCAAGATACATGACTAACCATTTATTTGTATAAATAATTTTCCTCATTTTTAATTCTTTCTGTAATCTTTCCCAGGGATTAATTAACCTCTGATAACTTGGGCTCAAAATATTGCTTTGATATGTAACTTTGACTTTTAAGGATCATTTTGGGAGGAAATGGAGATATTTCTCAAGCATCACATTCCATCTACCATGTGATTATTTCTGTCCCAAAATTGATTTCACAAGCCTTGAATTGTTAACATCTAGTTCAATTTACTTAGCTGATATTCTACTCATGGTAAATACTGAATAGCTTTACGTGACTAAATCTGAAAAATAAAAACCTGCCCATTTTGCCTTTCCCTTGATAAAATTTATTTTTCTAATTATAAAAGTAAAATAATACTTTACAAAGGAATACTATAAAACATACGAAATTTATCAGGTGTAGAAATGAAGAAAAACTACCCCAAATCCCAAATTGTAACACAATCACTACTCCCTTATAGTGTATTTCTTTCTGATATTTTTTTCAAACATTTTAAGATTTTCTTGTGTAGTAAAAATCTAACTAGCTTTTTCCTCAAGTTGCCTAGATAGATTTTTACCATCTAGGTAACAGTGATTATATATTTTTAACATTTTAAAATGTTTCCATCAAGTAAATTGCTGCCCTGCCATATTTCTAGGATGCTTCTATCTTTTTACAAATCAGTTCAGTTCAGTCGCTCAGTCGTGTCCAACTCTTTGAGACCCCATGGACTGCAACACGCCAGGCTTCCCTGTCCATCACCAACTCCTGGAACTTGCTCAAATTCAATGTCCATCAAGTTGGTGATGCCATCCAACCGTCTCATCCTCCATTGTCCCCTTCTCCTCCTGCCTCCAGCATCAGGGTCTTTTCCAGTGAGTCAGTTCTTCGCATCAAGCGGCCAAAGTGTTGGTGCTTCAGCTTCAGCATCAGTCCTTCTAATGAATATTCAGGACTGATTTCCTTTAGGATTGACTGGTTTGATCTCCTTGCAGTCCAAGGGACTCTCAAGAGTCTTCTCCAACACCACAGTTTCAAAAGCATCAATTCTTTTTACAATTCAAAAGCAGCAGTTCTTTTTACAAATACCTTTATGTTAATAGTTTTTTAATTTTCTTATGATATTCCACCCAAATGGAATTACAGATGAAAGAATGTAAACCCTGATATACACGACCAGTTTGCTCCTACAGAGTTTAATCTAGTTATATAATTGCAGGAAAGGGCCAATATCACTGTCCCACCACCAGTATTGAGTACTCCTGTTGCCTTCTATTTATGCTGTAATTTTATTGTCAAGTTTAAGACATTCTCATTTTAGAGATGATAGAAATGAATTTCATTCTCACATTGTTATAATTTGCCTGTTTTTATATTTTTTCTTTCTTCAAACTCTCTTCTCAACTTTTAGCATTTTCCACGTGTTGATTTTTAATCTGTTTATTGTGGGAGCTGGAGTGATCATGGCCTGTTTCTACCCAAACATAGGAGGAATCATAAGGTACTGACTGTAAGGCAACTTTGCCCCTTTACATATTGGTCTTTATTTTTATGCTTTTCCTATTGTTGTTGTCTTAATATAATTGTTTAAAATTCCAGTGAGTATTTAAAATTGCTAACATTCAAGTGCAGTTCACTGGTGTCAGTTAAGGGGCTCTTTATCTTCCACTTTTGCTTATTCCTCACTCTAGAAGCACCATTTTCCTTAGCCTTAGGTACCTTCCCCTTCTCTTTTTCTCATAATTTTCCACTGTATTTTTATCCAAAATAAAGTTATTTTTAATATGAAACATATAACTTCTTGGGGTACCTGGAAGGTCTCTAATATGTCAAGGCTATGTCCCAACTTTCTTAATCCATTTCTACTCAAGAACATATTTCAGTGTCAATTGTAGTCAGAAAGTTTAGATCCCAGATGGCTCTTTGCTTAATATCCATTCTCCGAATATATTGTGATAGATTGAGTAGACTGGGATTAAAGTTGTGACCTCAGATTCTCATGGAAAACTGAAATTTATAATGATCCAATTTTTCTTCCTTAACCTTGTAGAAAGCAGGACTGAGTTACTTTTTTTGAAGACCCTTTCCTATAAAAGTAGCGAAAGACAAAAGAGGAGACCTTTAGCCTGACACTTGTGAAATATAATGGATTTACAAGTTCCCTTTAAGCTGTTTATAAGGAAATTAAGTATAGGGAAGGAAAGAAGTAAGTGTAGGTTCCTCAGTCATGTGTTTAGGTATTTTTGTTACTATCTTTGATAATTATGCTGAATACCAACAAGACATTCATCTGTTCTCAGTCTTAAGCAGATGCTTGCAGTCCTTCAACAACTCAGAATTTATAATTAGTTTATAAAAGATCAAAGATAGGAAGCCTATCTCCAGATGTTTCTGAGGAAGTAGCCATAATCACTGAGATACAGAGGAACTACAGAGACTTGAGAGATGAATAAAAAACTCTGTCAAGCAGATGCTATAAAGATGAACAGGAAATAGTATTTTATATTAACTTAGCAAGTAAAATAAGTTTTAAACTCAGATGCTTTATGTCAACAACAAATGAATCAAAAATAATTTTATTGTAACATCCAATTGAGGACGGTTTAAATTAACCTATATTTACCATAATTGTAAATCAGAAAAATGCAGAATGATTATTAACCTAAAAACTTTTTTATTCTGCAGGTATTCAGGAGCAGCATGTGGCCTGGCCTTTGTATTCATATATCCATCTCTCATCTATATAATTTCCCTCCACCAAGAAGACCGTCTCACGTGGCCTAAAGTAATCTTTCACGTTTTCATCATTATTTTGGGCCTGGCTAACCTGATTGTTCAGTTTTTTATGTGAAATAGTCAACTGCCTTCTCAAGATCTTTCATGGTATTTTGAACTTTGACAACGGTTCCACATAAATTCACTTGAAAATGCTGTTCTTGCTCTGACTGTAAATATTTTCCTAAGGTCATTTGATAACAAGGAAATAAGGGTCCATTAGTCAGTAATTATTATTAGAGTGGGGAAAAGGGCAGTAAGAGTGGTCTTAATCTCTTTACCTTTCTCATATTCACTCATCTCTTCATTCTCACTGTCTTTTCCAAGTAGAAACATATGCCTCTAGGAAAAATCATGCTAGGTTTTACTTTTAGAGACGTAAGGTGGGTAGGTTTATTTTGGCTACAATAAAGGTTCTCAGGGTGTCACAGCAACTGTATTGCCAGGTCCCATTTCTGTTTCAGTGATTCAGTTTCATTTTATTACTTGCTAGATCATTTCTTCAGTTTGCCCAAACCTTTACTGTTTTGGACAGTAAACCAAATACCTCATTTTTTAAAAAGTGTCCATGACATCAGTGTTAGTAGAATTCTTATGTGAGTCCTTAATATCTGTTTTTAAAACAGGAAAAAAAAATCTACAATGTTAATACAGACCCCATGGTTGTGAAACTTATACAAAATAAAGGAACTAGGGGAATTTGTTGCAGTCTGACTCCTCTTTGTTTCTGATCCAGTTCTAGTTCCCCAGCCCCAGTTTCCATAGGAACACGTATGGTTGCCCTCCAAGATCCAGTGGGCTCTTTTGCTTTTTTTGGATCCCTGAAGATTGCGTAGAATTTGATGACTGGACCAATGAGGAAGAGTGTAAGAAGCATGGAAGAGAGAGATGTATAAGGTGTTAAGGGAATAGAGAGGAGTCAGAAGGAGTGAGACCTCCTTAAAAGTATATTCTTTGCAGGGGGTGAAAGTGATTTCTTCAACACAGGAAAGGATTACTTCTGTTTAAAGTATGACCTCCAGAAGGAGACCACCCCCACACAGCTTACTTCTGTAATTGGCAATGTTAAAGTGTTAGGTACTCAGTCATGTCTGACTCTTTGCAACCCCGTGGACTGTAGCCTGCCAGGCTCCTCTGTCTTTGGAATTCTCCAGGCAAGAATACTGGAGTGGGTTGCCATTCCCTTCTCCAAGGCATCTTCCTGACCCAGGTATTGAACCTGGATCTCCTGCTCTGCAGGCAGATTATCTACCACTTGAGCCACCACAGAAGTAACTGACAGGGTAGAGGTTAAATCCCCATAAGAAAAGCTACTTGGATCTGAGAAAAGGATTAGGGAATCTAAATTCTTGTAATTAAAACTTCTCTTTTCCTTTCAAACTAAAAGTTAAACTAAAATCCAAATCCATGTTTTCCATGTAATGAAACTTCTATGTTCAGCTGGAAAAGGTAGTTTTCTCTGATTTTATGGTCACATTAAACAGTACTGTGTTAATACCCAATTCCAAAATAATACATAAATTTGTTATTTCCTTCCTATGAGAAAAACAGATGAAATGTTTTTTTAAACCTGGTAAAGAGCCCCATATTCAAGACCAGCTATTCTTTCTTTCAGCAGAGGTTTCTGTCTAGTCCACAGACCCGTACCTACAATGATGACCTATATTGCCTAAGCATTAGTACTCAGTAGTGTCTGACTCTTTGCAACCCCATGGACTGTAGCCTGCCAGGCTCCAATCTTCGTGGGATTCTCCTGGGCAAGAATACTGGAGTGGGTAGCCATTTCCTTCTCCAAGGGATCTTCCTGACTCAGGTGTCGAACCTGAGTCTCCTGCATTGCAGGCAGATGTCTTTACCATCTGAGCCATTAATACACCATATATTACCTAAGCTCTTTTTTAAAAAGTCTGTTTATGAAAATTCTCCAACATACACGAAAGTAGGGAAAAAAAATGACAAATTCCTCATATACTCATCCCCTACATTTAGTACAGTAATTATAAGACTTTGCCATTGCTCACCTATCCCCCAGTTTTTCTTTTCCACTGAAACTTTCTAAAGTCAATCTTGGAAGTTATGTCATTTCATCTCTATAAACCTTAATATGCACTAGTAGTCTCTTCAACGTAGTTATGTTTATTGAATGAGACGGTCTTTCTAAAGTTTTTGTTTGTTTTTAGCAAAAACTGCTGGTAGATTCTAAGGATTAGAAAAATCTGCATTAAATATCTGGATCTTTGTGTTAACCTCTCTCAGAACAGGAGTATAAGATGGGAGAAAGTGTGTCTGTGCCTGAGCATCTTTGTGACTTGAGAGTTTTGTTCAGTTGGAGACACAGGAATCAAAAACCAGACCTTGAGAGATCCCTGTTTATCCCGTTTCCTCCCTTGTCTTTAAAAACATGAGAGACAAACTTGCATTGCCTTTTTTCAATGAAGTTAAAACACTGGAATGTTTTAACATATAGAAAAAATGATTTGTTTTTCCCATTTAATAAAGTGAATATGAAAGTGAATATATTATTTATTAAACTAAAAACCAATGTGGATATTTGCTTTTTGTTTTCTTTGAGAGATTTGCTAATTCAGAACTTCCAAAACCCTATGTTAGATTTATGCTGAGTGACTTTGCCTCCTTAGGTTTTTCTTTACAAAGCCAGCTCCTTTGGCCTGGTGATTAGCTTGGTTGGAACATTCTTTGTGTGAGTCTGTGTGTCCTGGCTCACACATTAGAATGATGAGATAAGGTCCATTCCAATCATTCTACAATGAATTTTAGACCTTTTTCTACTGTCATCTCTTTGAATTTTCTAATTAAAATTTCTTTTACTTTTTGCTCTGATGTGATTTATTTTAGTTTCTTTGAATTTAGCTTAGTTAACACATAATCAAGGACATTTTAAAACTTAAGTGTTTGGAGAGCTCTTCCTTGGAAAGGCTCTGGATGAATATGTAGTATCCTAATACTAAGCCAGAAAAAAACAAAGAAATATGCTTTGACATCTGACATGTGTGGGTATTCATCCAAAACCTGTTTCATCTTCACACCCAAAGAATGCAGTGGAGGAAAGAATAAACTTACCCATAAAAGAGACTGTTTTAGAGGGAAATATTCACTTTATTTACCCTAAATATACTTTGCAAATACAATGCAAACTCTAAATGGAGAGACAGAAGAGTTTTTGGTTCTATTTGAAGTTTATTAGGATAATTTTTTAATCTACATTTTAACTTACTCCACACATAATTGAATAACATTGTCAGGGGAGGGGAAATTTCCCCCCATCCTTCTTTGTTGTTTTGACTGGTCTAATAATTAAATTGACCCAAGACAGATTAACAGGAGAAAAAAACAAAACAATTTAATTCACATATGTGGAATTCTCATAGAAATAAGATTCCCCAAATGATCAAAGCAAGCTCTTTATATATCATTTTTAGACAAAGAAAGTGGTGAAGATTTAATGTATGCTAGGATAGCAAACTAATGAGGAAGTAACAAGTTTGTTTAGGTATTTGTTTAAGCCTTGAATTCCCTAAGTCTGATGATAAGGATATTTTCTAGCCTCCTGGTATAGGGAGGATTCCTTCACCTGAGAGATTTACTTCTTGCTTTCATGAAGGAGGAGGAAATGAGTGTTTTTTATATCTTTTTTTCCTACCAGCTGTTTCTCAAGTAACTTCATTTCAGAATAATCAGTGTACCACTGTGCCATATCTTGGGGTAGCCTGCCCTGAACCTCGACACTGCAATGTTGAGTACTTCGGAGGAGGCAAATATGTATAAGACATCATTGATATCCTAAAGGAACTTGTAGTCTAGTAAAGGAGCTATGCCTACAGTTAACTGTGACACAGGGTACCGTCAGACCAAGAAAAACAGATCCCTTCCAGTTGGGATCCTTAGGGAGGGCAGGTAAGGAAGCTGAGTGGTAAAGCGGCAAGGATAACTGTCCAAGATTTTAGATCTTTGATGCATTCACCGTCAAGTGGGATCTTGTAAAGCGTAATTGCTTTTGGCAAATTGCCTCTAAATAAGAGGTTTAACTGCTTCTCTGCGCTATTTCTTGTTCTTTTTGCCTTTTCGCACTGCCTTGTTCACTTCTGTGAATCTTGGACAGCAAAGTACAATTGATCAATAGGGGAAATAATCAGTAATACACTGGGCAATATGAACAGAAAGATTCTATAAAATTTTCTCCCCCAAAACTTAAATTTCAGTATTCAAAATGTCAAATGTTTGGACCCAGTGATTAGAGCAGGAAATATTGATGTTGCTTGTTCTCTTTACAAAGCACTGACCTATTGCATTTTAGAATCTGCTGCTGCTGCTGGTTCATTTTCTCATCCCAACTCAAATGTCCAAAACAAAATCCAAACCTCACTGATACCTAAACAATAGAACGGTACATTAGTTTGTTGTCCAAAGTGGAACGCACACAACGCAGCCTGGCTGGCCCCAGTTTCACAGTCGACTGCCGACTTGACTTCTGATTATATAAACATGTATTGCAAAACAGCTCTGACGGGAACTTCATAACCTAAACAGTATTCTCTGAAATGTAATTTGTTGTCCTTTTATATTAAAGAAGAAATTAAATCAAAATTATTTTGATGAAAAACAACTCTGGGATTTTGTTTAATTGAATTTTGCCAGGAAATGCTATTGCCTACTAGCACTGACCTCAGGACAGAAGGAGTCCATCTTTTGCTGGGTCAAACTTCTCAAGTGACTCTGCATGTGTCACATCAGGTCATCCAAGTGACCGATAAGTGTGTCTCACAACAGGCCACATAGCGCCCTCCTTCATGTTCTAAATCTTAGAAAAAGTTATATGCTTCTTTATGTTAACCGAAACCTAAAATGATCCTTTTTGAACAATAAACTGTTATGACTTCTCCCTCTAAGAGCATTTCACAGTGAATGTGGCACTTCAGATAAGGGTAGCCCAGCTTCTGGTATAATCTTACAGAGCCATTAAAGGCAATAAAGAGCTCTGTTTTCTTTAAGTTAAAATTCCTTTTGTTCCCAATTTTTTTTCATTATTTCTCAACTCTTCTGCAAAGATAAAAATAAGGCTATGTCTTTTTAAAAGATTAAAATTTTCTCCTTTCTCTTCATTCATCTCAGGCCATAAAGTACAGGATTGGGATAGGGTTTAGAAAGAGCACACTATGCAAAATTTTCCTCCTTTGGGTCTCTCACGATAGTCCAAGTAATCCAATTGTGTTTGTTCCCAACAGACACTTTATACACTTGTTTAGTCAGTGAATTAGTGATGCAGATTCCACTTTAATGAAAAACAGTAATTGCTATTTTTAAAAGTTTTTTGTTTCTACTTGGGAGTTACATTAACCCCCACCCCCCCCCCCCCCCCCCAAAAATCAACAATATTGGATCAGTCAGGTTCAGAATTAGTCCCTTGGTTGATATTTACATACTAACCGGATGCCGGGCCCTGTTAAGCATGGAGTATCCTGTGGTGACAAGCCAAATGTGGCCCTGACAGTCAGCATTCTTGCCCAGCCCTGAACTCTGGCAGCTGGTCATTTTTTCTTGGTGCCATGAAGTACCAGGCTGTGATCCTTTTCTGCTGCCCTCTTTCTGGTGAAGACTGTGACATAGCCACATCATACACATTTGGAAGAGATGAATATAGAACAGTGGTGCAATAAATGCGATGCTGTAAAGTGAACTATGTAGGCGTGTGGACATGTAAACATGTGGACTTTGTAAAGTGAACTATGTAGGCGTGTGGACAAAAACGGAAAGGGACCATAGAATAAACATGCATCACCTCTTGAAGTGATGAGATTCTAATTGTGTATGTTGTTACTTTATGATTTGCATGACAAACTTTCTAAAAGGATATCTGTTACAAATCACAGAAGAGAAGGCTTGTAGAAATATATCTACACTCAACCCATGAAGTAAAGGACCAACTTGCAAAGAACCTTTGGAATAGGGGATAGAGGTTGTTGGTTATACAGCAAATCCAGGTTTTGTGGGACATGAAGGTTATATAATTTGTTGTTACCTCTTAAGGAAAAACATAAAAACTACAGAGAACCCCATACAAATGAAGATCCCTTGCTTTAACTTTTTTAGCTGTACGGTAAATCATCCTCAGACAGCTCTGAAGATGGGATTTAGAAGACCAGAGGAGATGGAATGAAGAAAAGCTTCAGCCCTCTGATATGTTAAGTTTTCAGTGTCTCTGTTACCTTTAAGAATTGCAACTTGTATAAGATCTGAGCCTTTGTTTCAGGAAGGGTCTAACTGGATTTAGCAAAATAGCATGGGGTACAAATTCAGTAATGGTTAATTTGGAATCACAATGGGACATTTTTCTTTTTTAGATCAGGGAGTTTTTACTTGGGGGAGGGTTCTGCAGGGGTGGGGGAGCATGGGGAGGGGTGTTCCTTTTAACTTTACAGAAATAATAGAGTTCAAAGATAATGTTTGTCAAATTGCGAACTTAATTGTCGATGAATCTTAGAAATGAGAAAAACATTTTAAGGGCTCTTGATGCAGAAAACAAGCCACCAAGAGCAACACTAGGGTAAGGCAACATTTATTTACACTTCACTTTGTTCTACAAAGAACTTGTTTCTACTACAATAAAGTAAAATCAACTTTGAAGAATTAACTTGCAATATTTTTTTAGAGACTAAATTAGAAATTTATGACACTCTTTAAGGAAACTATTCAAATAAACTTTTATAATTTTATAGTTCTTTTTTGTAGTTCATTTTATACTTCTTTACTGTAGATGATAAAGCCTAATTCAATGCAGTAGGCCTATTGATTGTCCCAGATTTGGAAATACAATATAGAGACATCCTTCCCAGTGCTGCCAGAATTCTCTTTATGTAACATGACCCTGATTATGTCCCTCTTCTGTAAAAACCTTCAGTCCCCATAGAAAAATGGGCAAGGGCCTTTGTAACAGATGACTCAGAAGAACAACTACAAGTTAACATGAAGAGAAAAAAAGTTCAGGGTCGAAACATTGATCTGTGCTAATGGATAAACCTCAAAAACATGAAACTGAAAAAAGCCAGATGTGAAAGACTACATATTGTATGGTTCCATTTATATGACATGTCTAGTAAGAGCAAATTTATAGGAACAGAAAGCAAATCACAGTTGCCTAAGACTGAGGGTGGGAGCAGGGGTTCTCTAGAAGTGGCTATATGGTGGTGATGGTTTATTCAGTAAGTCATGTCCGACTCTTCAACCCCATGGACTGTGGCCCCACCATGCTCCTCTGTCCATGGGATTTCCCAGGCAAGAATGCTGGAGTGGGTTGCCATTTCCTTCTCCAGGGGATCTTCCCAATCCAGGGATCGAACCCACATCTCCTGCACTGGCTGGCAAATTCTTTACCACTCAGCCACCAGGGAAGCCCTAAATGGCCATGGGGAGGAGATTTTCTAGGACTATAGAAATGATTTAGAAGAGGACTGTGGTAATAGTTGCACAAATGTATAATTACTAAAATCAGTGAATTGTAAACTTATATTGGTTAAATTTTATGATATGTAAATTATCCCCTGAAGCAGTTTTTTTTTTTTTTTTAAAGTTCAACCATGGTAGTAGAAAAGTAGCTTAAAATATTTTCTATTTATCAAGTACTAATATTATTATTTTATTTTTATTATATCATGACAAAGGTATGGAAATGAACACTCACACACAGTGGTGGGTGTAAAATTAGGTGCAGATTTTCTGAAGGTAATTTGACAATATGCATCTAAGCCTCAAAATGCTGGTACACTTGGACTCCCTTCTGGTTGTATATCCTAATTGGAGGATAAACACAGAGATATTCATCTCTACTATTTGTAATGGGAAAATTAGGAACAACCTAAACATCCAACAATAGAAGATAAATTATGGAATACTATGTATCTATTTTCACGATGCAAATGCACATATGCAATGTGTCAATAAGATGTTTATAAATATAAGTGAAGCGATTACAATTTAATATGTATAGAGTTTAAAACATTTGTGTACATTTTTGGATATCTATATAACAAATATGAATCAGGTACCTCCAAGTGCTAGGACTACTGGGTTTCTTCCTGTTTTGTTTATGTGTGTTTTCTAAAGCTTTTAAATGTATCATGTATTATGAAAAAAAAGTTTTTTTTCTTAAAAGGATATCTTTTTACTGACTTATCATGACTTTAAGGCTCCCTTTTGATATTAATAACAAAACCCTTTGGACCCTCACATAATAGCAGTTCAGTTTTTAGTATTTTAAAATTTTATTTTTATTTTTTTATTGGGCTGCATCAGGTCTTGGTTGCAGCACGTGGCATCTTTGTTGCATTGTGCAAGATCCTTTGTTGTGGCACACGGACTCTCTAGTTGTGGTGCCAGGGCTTAGTTGCTCTGCAGTATGTGGGATCTTAGTTCCCCAACGAGGGATCAAACCCACGTTCCCTGCATTGCAAGGCAGATTCCCAACCACTGGACTACCAGGGAAGTCCCTTTAGTGTTTATTGATTAATACAAAAAGCTACTATAACTTCTATACCACTTATATGGCTTTGAGTATATTATAGCATCTACAAACAACACTCCCCACTGCCTACGCGCGCGCACACACACACACACACACACACACACACACACTCACACATCTTTTAGACTTATGTAGTCACAATGGCACCCCACTCCAGTACTCTTGCCAGGAAAATCCCATGGATGGAGGAGCCTGGTGGGCTGCAGTCCATGGGGTCACTAAGAGTCGGCGACTTCACTTTCACTTTTCCCTTTCATGCATTGGAGAAGGAAATGGCAACCCCATCCAGTGTTCTTGCCTGGAGAATCCCAGGGCTGGTGGAGCCTGATGGGCTGCCGTCTATGGGGTCACACAGACGCGACACGACTGAAGCGACTTAGCAGCAGCAGTCTACATTATCAATTTTGAAACAACTCTGTGGCTGCAGGTTGGGAAGGACACCTAGAGAATAAAGTAGAATGTTGTAGCTTGGTAATGAAGGTCCTTTTTATTACAGTCTTCCTACCTTTCCAACTTTCCACCAGTTCATACAAAACTGCTAATTCTGTCACTGGTCATGCTGTTATTTCATCTGCTTTTGTACATGCCGTGCCTTGGGCCTGACATGCCCTATTTCTTTTGTACACTTCACAAATTTTTATTTTTCAGGGCATTGCTTGGAAATCATCCTTTTTAACTCCCTTCCAAATAGATTAGGTGCCCTCCTTTCTGCGCTTTCCACTTGGCACATGTTTTTTCAATTGGAGTATAGTTGCTTTAGAATGTTGCATTATAATGAAGTTAGTCAGAAAAATGAGTATCATATATTAACACATATATGTGAAATCTAAAAAAATGGTACAGATGAACCTGTCGTCAGGCAGCAGCAGCAACATAGATGTAGACAATGAACGGACGTGTGGACACAGGGCAGGGGCGGGATGAATTGGGAGACTGGGATTGACATATGTGCACTGCCATAAACAGATGGATACTGGGATCCTGTACACATGCTTTTATTGAAGCATTTATCACATTGTATTGTAATTACTAGAGAAGACAATGGCACCCCACTCCAGTACTCTTGCCTGGAAAATCCCATGGACACAGGAGCCTAGTGGGCTGCAGTCCATGGGGTCGCTAAGAGTCGAACACGACTGAGCGACTTCACTTTCACTTTTCACTTTCATGCATTGGAGAAGGGAATAGCAACCCACTCCAGTGTTCTTGCCTGGAGAATCCCAGGGACCGGGGAGCCTGGTGGGCTGCCGTCTATGGGGTCGCACAGAGTTGGACACTACTGAAGCAACTTAGCAGCAGCAGCAGAATTGTAATTACTCACCATGTACATTTCACCATCCAGATAAGGAAGTTCACCTTTGTATCCACTGTTTCTGGCACATTATCTGCAACAGAAGAGAGGCCTGTAATCTCAGTTGAATGAGTGTGCAGAGAAAGACCCAATCTTGCCCTTAAGACAGTTGCAGTCTAGTTAGGGACACATACATGTCTCATATTATTGTTGCTCAGTTGCCAAGCTGTATCCGACTCTTCGCAACCCCATTGACTGTAGCACACCAGGCTTCCCTGTCCCTCACCATCTTCTGGAGTTTGCCTAAGTTCATGTCTATTGCATCGGTGAGGCCATCCAACTGTCTCATCCTCTGCTGCCGCTTCCTCTGCCTTCAACCTTTCCCGGCATCAGGGTTTTTTCCAGTGAGTTGTTTGTTAGCATCAGGCGGCCAAAGTATTGGACCTTCAGCTTCAGCATCAGTCCTTCCAATGAGTATTCAGGGTTGATTTCCTTTAAGATTGACCAGTTTGATCCCTTACTGTCCAAAGGACTCTCAAGAGTCTTCTCCAATACCACAGATCTAAAGAATCAGTTCTTCTGTGCTCTGCCTACTTTATGGTCCAGTTCTCAGAACCACAGGTAACTACCGGAAAAAACATAGCCTTGACTATACTGACCTTTGTCGGCAAAGTAACATCTTTGCTTTTTACACACTGTCTAGGTTTGTCATAGCTTTCCTGCCAAGAAGCAATTGTCTTCTAATTTCATGGCTGCAGTCACCATCAGCAGTGATTTTAGAGCCCAAGAAAGGAAATCTGTCACTGCTTCCACTTTTCCACTTTCCCCTTCTTTTTGCCATGAAGTGATGGAACCAGATGCCATGGCCTTAGTTTTTTTTAATATTTAGTTTTAAGGTGGCTTTTTCAGTCTCCTCTTTCACCCTTATCAAGAGGTTCTTCAGCTCCTCCTCCCTTTCTGCCATATATATTAGTCCTATAATAGAAGATATGAATGACCACACAGAAGAGACAGTGGTTAATTTTGACTGGGTGATTAGGAACTACTTTCAGAGTAGGGTCCATTTGAATTATTTTGACAAACTGAAGAAGAAAAGAGGAATAAAAGCCTTGAGTCTCTTGTTACACTTTAGAAATTCAGTCTATAGAAAAATGGAGGAAGGCACCATCTTCCCTCCCATGTGCATTCGCTCTTCTCGGCAAAAGGAAGCTGGTGTCTCCTTCCAGCCCCACAACCGCGCCCTCCGGTCCACCCCGAGCCATCTTTGATCCGTCCTCTTGCCTGCCCAATGGCCCACGCAGTGCCCTGAGGCCGCTTCACAGATCTGTAGAAGAGTTTAAACTGTCATTCCGTCCGCGGCCCTTCCACCATTGGTGCCTGTCTCCACTGTTTCCCAATCCCAGTCGGGGAATCAAGATGAAGGCGAGGGACGTGGGTGAAGAAGACAGCGAAAGCGGGCAGAACTCTTCCAAAGGAGACAAAATGCAGATTAGCCTCTGTGATGTGTCTTCTGAAGATTTTTTTAAAAACTTGGCTAACACTAAAACAGCTCCATGCCAGAGAGCCACGCCGACTTCAGGGTAAAGTAACCAGTTTGAGGAAAGAGCGATTGTCAGACGGGAGGTGGACAGGCTCCATATCCAGAATTAAAGATTCGACGGAGCAACGGAGAGCCCTGAATGACACTATCCATGACCTGTGAGGTCAATTAAATGCCAAAGTATGTGATCGCTCTACAGTAAACGAAAGGTACAGAAATACGCCACAGCAAGAATTTTATGATATCCAACAACAAAATCTGAAATTTTTTGTGTGAGCTTTTGTGTGAGCTCACAGCAGAAAGGAATAAATTAAGAGAAGAAAACAAGCAGCTTTTGGCTAGGCTCAAGAGGAAACAGCCACAGTTTCGCCGTTCTTTTTCTCATAGTGATGACGACTCCGTCCCTGCGTCTCAAAAGAGCGAGTCAGTTATTTCCATCAGGGACCCTCCGCCGGACCTGAGAGGCATGTGGCTGTCAAACTGATAATGCAAACGAACACCAAACAGATGAAATCTAGAGGGAAAAAGAAATAGCCACACAGTTCCGAGTTTCAGGTTCCATTTTACAGTCAGGACGTCTTTGAGGTGCCAGAGAGCCCTCAGGAGAAGATTTCCTCTAACAGCAGTAGACTATCACAATAAGCAGTGGCAGTCCAAAGTCATCTAGTCCTGTTCCTTCAGCGTCTACACTTGGCCCTCAAACTGTGTATGGATTTGAAGATAACTCCAGCCTTCCTGATGCCAGGCGTGGCCATCCACAGAGCAAATCCATTTTCACACAGAGGACCTCCCCACAGAGGATCTCCACACCAAAGCGTGGAACTGACACTGATTTCCATTGGAGCCTTTCCAGTATTTCTCCAGGAGAAGAACTACCTACTGAAGTATTATCTGAAACTTCAGACGAAAGTATGATTGATTATCAGTTCAGTTCAGTCCCTCAGTCCTGTCTGACTCTTTGCGACCCCGTGAATTGCAGCACGCCAGGCCTCCCTGTCCATCACCAACTCCCGGAGTTCACCCAGACTCACATCCATCAAGTCAATGATGCCATCCAGCCATCTCATCCTCTGTCGTCCCCTTCTCCTCCTGCCCCCAATCCCTTCCAGCATCAGAGTCTTTTCCAATGAGTCAACTCTTCGCATGAGGTGCCCAAAGTACTGGAGTTTCAGCTTCAGCATCATTCCCTCCAAAGAAATCCCAGGGTTGATCTCCTTCAGAATGGACTGGTTGGATCTCCTTGTAGTCCAAGGGACTCTCAAGAGTCTTCTCCAACACCACACTTCAAAAGCATCAATTCTTTGGTGCTCAGCCTTCTTCACAGTCCAACTCTCACATCCATACATGACCACTGGAAAAACCATAGCCTTGACTAGACGACCTTTGTTGGCAAAGTAATGTCTCTGCTTTTGAATATGCTGTCTAGGTTGGACATAACTTTCCTTCCAAGGAGTAAGCGTCTTTTAATTTCATGGCTGCAGTCACCATCTGCAGTCATTTTGGAGCCCCCAAAAATAAAGTCAACCACTGTTTCCCCATCTATTTCCCATGAAGTCAGGGGACCAGATGCCATGATCTTCGTTTTCTGAATGTTGAGCTTTAAGCCAACTTTTTCACTCTCCACTTTCACTTTCATCAAGAGGCTTTTGAGTTCCTCTTCACTTTCTGCCAAAAGGGTGGTGTCATCTGCATATCTGAGGTTATTGCCATTTCTCCTGGCAATCTTGATTCCAGCTTGTGTTTCTTCCAGTCCAGTGTTTCTCATGATGTACTCTGCATATAAGTTAAATAAGCAGGGTGACAATAGCAAAAGCATATTTTCTCCTTTTACACGGAGAGACAAAAACACCACTTTACATCTATTTCCTTTAGACTATACTTCAAGATCTGATGTGAAAAGACCATCATTTGGTGTTTTTCGTGTTTCAATGAGAGATAGCAGTAGCCAGACACCTTGCAGTGAACAGTCCATAGCAAGGAAGAATAGTAATGGAGCTACAGGTGCAGCCCATGATGCTGATAAGCCACAAGGTGAGACTCAGGCTTGCACTTCGGGGTCTTCAATAAACAGAAGTCAAGATACAGTTAGGAAAAGAGGGGGAAGTAGCTATCTCTCCATCTCTCTCTTAAGGAGCCTGCTTTTCTTTTCCACAAGGACAGTCTTCCTATCAATTCAAACTATTTAACATTTGTATTCAGACTATGTAACTGGTAATTCCTGACTTTGATTCTACTTCCCAGAATATAATATACAGGCAATAAAAAGTTGGGCAAATGACTAAGACTTTGAAACAGGACCTACTGCCAGTTAATTAGATTCAGCTACAAAGAAAGAAACTTAGTTTTCAGAATCCCTCTACTTCTATATAAAAGTATAGAGGTCTATCATCTTTTTGTTGAAATTAAGCTGCTTGAGTCTATGAGTCAGGGTGTGTCATGCTGAGTTGGTTTAGTTGTGTCCTAGTTTTGGTAACACTATGGACTTAGCCTGCCAGGCTCCTCTCTAAAGAGAATCCATGGGATTCTCTGGAAGAATATGGGAGTGGGTTGTCATGCCCTCCTCCTGGGGATCTTCCCATCCATCAAGTCTCTTAGACTCTTGCATTGGCAGGTGAGTTCTTTATTACTAGTGCCACTTGGAAAGCCCTTATGAGTCAATAGTTCAGTTCAGTTCAGTTCAGTCCCTCAGTCCTGGCTGACTCTTTGTGACCCCAGGAATCACAACACGCCAGGCCTCCCCGTCCATCACCAACTCCCGGAGTTCACTCGGACTCACGTCCATCGAGTCAATGATGCCATCCAGCCATCTCATCCTCTGTCATCCCCTTCTCCTCCTGCCCTCAATCCCTCCCAGCATCAGAGTCTTTTCCAATGAGTCAACTCTTCACATGAGGTGCCCAAAGTACTGGAGTTTCAGCTTCAGCATCATTCCTTCCAAAGAAATCCCAGGGCTGATCTCCTTCAGAATGGACTGGTTGGATCTCCTTGCAGTCCAAGGGACTCTCAAGAGTCTTCTCCAACACCACAGTTTAAAAGCATCAATTCTTTGGTGCTCAGCTTTCTTCACAGTCCAATTCTCACATCCATACATGACCACAGGAAAAACCATAGCCTTGACTAGATGGACCTTTGTTGGCAAAGTAATGTCTCTGCTTTTGAATATGCTATCTAGGTTGGTCATAACATTCCTTCCAAGGAGGAAGTGTCTTTTAATTTCATGGTTGCAGTCACCATCTGCAGTGATTTTGGACCCCAGAAAAATAAAGTCTGACACTGCTTCCACTGTTTCTCCATCTATTTCCCATGAAGTGATAGGACCGGATGCCATGATCTTCATCTTCTTAATGTTGAGCTTTAAGCCAACTTTTTCACTCTCCACTTTCACTTTCATCAAGAGGCTTTGAGTTCCTCTTCACTTTCTGCCATAAGGGTGGTGTCATCTGCATATCTGAGGTTATTGCTATTTCTCGCGGCAATCTTGATTCCAGCTTGTGTTTCTTCCAGTCCAGTGTTTCTCATGATGTACTCTGCATATAAGTTAAATAAGCAGGGTGACAATATACAGACTTGACGTACTCCTTTTTCTATTTGGAACCAGTCTGTTGTTCCATGTCCAGTTCTAACTGTTACTTCCTGACCTGCATACAGATTTCTCAAGAGGCAGGTCAGGTGGTCTGATATGCCCATCTCTTGAAGAATTTTCTATTGTGATCCACACAGTCAAAGGCTTTGGCATAGTCAATAAAGCACAAGTAGGTGTTTTTCTGGAACTCTCTTGCTTTTTCCATGATCCAGTGGATGTTGGCAATTTGATCTCTGGTTCCTCTGCCTTTTCTAAAACCAGCTTGAACATCAGGAAGTTCACAGTTCACATATTGCTGAAGCCTGGCTTGGAGAATTTTGAGCATTACTTTACTAGCATGTGAGATGAGTGCAATTGTGTGGTAGTTTGAGCATTCTTTGGCATTGCCTTTCTTTGGAATTGGAATGAAAACTGACCTTTTCCAGTCCTGTGGCCACTGCTGAGTTTTCAAATTTGCTGGCATATTGAGTGCAGCACTTTCACAGCATCATCTTTCAGCATTTGAAATAGCTCAACTGGAATTCCATCACCTCCACTAGCTTTGTTCGTAGTGATGCTTTCTAAGGCCCACTTGACTTCACATTCCAGGATGTCTGGCTCTAGGTGAGTGATCACACCATCGTGATTATCTGGGACGTGAAGATCTTTTTTGTACAGTTCTTCTGTGTATTCTTGCCACCTCTTTTTAATATCTTCTGCTTCTGTTAGGTCCATACCATTTCTGTCCTTTATCGAGCCCATCTTTGCATGAAATATTCCCTTGGTATCTTTAATGTTCTTGAAGAGATCTCTAGTCTTTCCCATTCTGTTGTTTTCCTCTATTTCTTTGCAATGATCGCTGAGGAAGGCTTTCTTATCTCTTCTTGCTATTCTTTGGAACTCTGCAATAAGATGCTTAAATCTTTCCTTTGCTCCTTTGCTTTTTGCTTCTCTTCTTTTCACAGCTATTTGTAAGGCCTCCCCAGACAGCCATTTTCTTTTTTACATTTCTTTTCCATGGGGATGGTCTTGATCCCTGTCTCCTGTACAATGTCACGAACCTCAGTCCATAGATCATCAGGCACTCTGTCTATCAGATCTAGGCCCTTAAATCTATTTCTCACTTCCACTGTATAATCATAAGGAATTTGATTTAGGTCATACCTGAATGGTCTAGTGGTTTTCCCTACTTTCTTCAATTTAAGTCTGAATTTGGCAATAAGGAGTTCATGATCTGAGCCACAGTCAGCTCCTGGTCTTGTTTTTGTTGAATGTATAGAGCTTCTCCATCTTTGGCTGCAAAGAATATAATCAATCTGATTTTGTTGTTGACCATCTGGTGATGTCCATGTGGAGAGTCTTCTCTTGTGTTGTTGGAAGAGGGTGTTTGCTATGACCAGTGCATTTTCTTGGCAAAACTCTATTAGTCTTTGCCCTGCTTCATTCCGTATTCCAAGGCCAAATTTGCCTGTTACTCCAGCTGTTTCTTGACTTCCTACTTTTGCATTCCAGTCCCCTATAATGAAAAGGACATCTTTTTTGAGTGTTAGTTCTAAAAGGTCTTGTAGGTCTTCATAGAACCATTCAACTTCAGCTTCTTCAGCGTTATTGATTGGGGCATAGACTTGGATTACTGTGATACTGAATGGTTTGCCTTGGAAACGAACAGAGATCATTCTGTCGTTTTTGAGATTGCATCCAAGTACTGCATTTCGAACTCTTTTGTTGACCATGATGGCTACTCCATTTCTTCTGAGGGATTCCTGCCTGCAGTAGTAGATATAATGGTCATCTGAGTTAAATTCATCCATTCCAGTCCATTTCAGTTCGCGGATTCCTAGAATGTTGACGTTCACTCTTGCCATCTCCTGTTTGACCACTTCCAATTTGCCTTGATTCATGGACCTGACATACCAGGTTCTTATGCAATATTGCTCTTTACAGCATCAGACCTTGCTTTTATCACCAGTCACATCCACAGCTGGGTATTGTTTTTGCTTTGGCTCCATCCCTTCATTCTTTCTGGAGTTATTTCTCCACTGATCTCCAGTAGCATATTGGGCTCCTACTGACCTGGGGAGTTGTTCTTTCAGTATCGTATCAATTTGCCTTTTCATACTGTTCATGGGGTTCTCAAGGCAAGAATACTGAAGTGGTTTGCCATTCTCTTCTCCAGTGGACCACATTCTGTCAGATCTCTCCACCATGACCCGCCCGTCTTGGGTTGCCCCACGGGCACGTCTTAGTTTCATTGAGTTAGACAAGACTGTGGTCTTAGCGTGATTAGATTGACTAGTTTTCTGTGCGTATGGTTTCGGTGTGTCTGCCCTCTGATGCCCTCTTGCAACGCCTACCGTTACTTGGGTTTCTCTTACGTGGGGCGTGGGGTATCTCTTCAGGGCTGCTCCAGCAAAGCACAGCTGCTGCTCCTTACCTTGGACGAGGGGTATCTCCTCACCACTGCCCTTCCTGACCTTGAACGTGGGATAGCTCCTCTAGGCCCTCCTGTGCCCACGCAGCCACTGCTCCATGGATGTGGGGTTGGTCCTCCCGGCCTTATAAGTCAATAAGAACGCTAAAAAAAAAAAAGAAAGAAAGAAAGAAAGAAAGCAAGCCATGAGAACACCTAAAAGGCGTGGACTGTAAGAGTTCAACCCTGTAATACTTGTGAAATACTTGACAAGGTAACCACAATACTTACACTGAGAAAGATTTTATTTTTCAGAATAAAATAAATATGACTTTACAGATACCATACAGCATGACTTAAATTACAAAAGAGAAGATGTGACACAGACTGTATACTAGTTATTAAAATTTGCTTTTAAAAATCAAAAAGCAAGAGCAGAAGGAAAAACCTCATCAACAAATACCAACTATTTGGCAAGCAAGGGCAACATTTACAAGAGGAGGAGACCTTTTTAAAAAACAAAGCAGTTATGGTTTTATCCGTAACATAAAGCAGCCAGTTGCTTGTCACTGGTTATCACAGTGTGTGTGTATGTGTGCATGTGTATGCACATGCATACGTGTGCAAGTGTGTGCACATGTATACTGAACGGAGGAGGGGAGAACTAGTCAGCAACACATGTCCCTCTCCTTCCTTCCTTCTGTCCTCCCGCTACCATCCTCCTTACTTTCCCTGGGCCGTGGTGGTATTCAACTCCTTTTTTCTTTACAGTTTTTTTTTTTTTTCCCGTGTGTCCCTGGGCGTGTAGAAAAAACAAAGTGATTGAGTGAATTCATGTGCCATAAAACTCACCCTTTAAAATAGAGTACAATACATTAGTTTATATGGTACATTTAAAAACTTGTAAAACCATCACCACAGTTTTAGAATATTTTCATCATCCTTTAAAAAAGCCCATACATAATAGCAGTCACTTTCTACATTCCCCCACATTTTAGCTTGTGGGGAGACAAAACCAAAAAGCTGTGGTTGTGGTTGTTAATTTGATTCAATATCTCTTGGAATGAAATACCACCAGGGCTGAATATTATCTCCCTTTACATATTTCTTTCCCCAAACATGGAAGCTTATAACATAGCATCAATAATCTTTGACTTTTATTCTAAATCATACATTCTAAGTAGCTGAAGGTTGCAGTTATTTAAAACTGTTTTATTAATGTACTTTAGAATTCATATCCAGCTTTTGATGTTTCAATCTCTCTGGCAAGTTAACTATCAACTTATTTTATGTTTTTATATCCTGTATTATTACAAAAATATTTAAAATAATATTTACTAAAAGCAAAATGGAAAAGTAAAATTTACTGTATTATGATTTGACTTTTACTGTAAATCATACATTCTAAGTACTTGATTCTAGTTATTTAAAACTTTTATTAATGTTCTTTAGAATTAGTTATCATATCTAACATTTGATGTGCTTCAATCTCTGGCAAGTTAACTGTCAACTTATTTTATATTTTTATATCCTGCATTATTAGAAAAAATGTTTAATATTTACTAAAAACTAAATAGAAAATAAGTAAAATTTAACTACTGTATTATGCTGATCAAAACCCAGGTGCTTTTATGTTCTTCATTGCGTTTGCTTTTTTTTTTAAGTATTTATTTATTTATTATTTGGCTTCGTGGGTGTCTTAGGTGCAGCATGTGGCATCTATTTCCCTGTCCAGAGACTGAACCCAGGACCTCTGCACTGCCAGTGCAGAGTCTTAGCCACAGGGAAGTTCCCAGGGATTTTGTTTGTTGGTTTTGTTTTAAGGAAGGGGGGGTGTTTTTGTGTGTGTGTGTTTTTTCTTTTTTGTTTTTAGCAAAATTAGAAAAAAGAAAGGGGAAGGAATTGTGTAAACAAGTGTGGTACTGGCAACGAGTTAGCCTTCTGATTGTACTTCCAGAGGACATGCAGTTTATGAAAACCCTTCGCTTGTATTCTATCATATATAGTAAAGAGGAAATGGTAAATTGTAAATAATACAATTATACATCAAGGTAAAGAGAACAGAGTCTGGAAAAGAACCTGACACCATACAAAACTGTATAATGGTCCTGTGAAGATAACAACAGCATTCCTTACTCTTAAAGAACCTTCCTGTCTTTTTGCGTTTGATTTTGTAAATCCTGGGTCAAATAAAAGCTACAATGTTAAATATGAAAAAAAAAAAAAAGAAAAGAAAAATGGAAATGACTCACCAGTTACTTCCTGAACTTGCAGCTCTCTAGCTATCCTCAGTCCTAACTAAACATGGTTCCCACTGCCCTAGCTTCCCTTTCCTCTCATCTCATTGTCAAAAATCACTGACAATAGATTTTCTCTTTAGAATGCAGAGTTTGCACTCTAATCTGGCAAAGAGTTTGCTTACCTGATGATATGCATGTTTGGGTGGTAAGAAAAAGTGTTATGTGAAGCATGGGAGAACTGGTTTCTAATCCTGGCTTTGCCATAGTCTCACTCTATAGACTAGCTTTATGACACACTCATACTTCTTGGTCTTCAGTTTCTTCTTTGACAAAATGGAGGTGATTAGAATAATTACGTCTCTTTAACCTAATTAATGTAGTTATTTAGAAGAATATATATGACACTATATAAAAACACCTTACGAAACTGAAATACTGTACAAATGCTCAGTTTCAAGATTATATCATTACATTTCTGAAACCACTTGATGGAATTGGCCAGACTCCTCCTACCGAGGGGCTGTATAACTTAAGGAGAAAAGCATAGCAGAAAGTTGGGGAAAGAATTCTTGCTTTGTTTGTATAGTCAGATGAGTGGTTTTCAAGTGAGTGTGGGTGATAACACATCTGGAAATCATAGAAACACAAAATATTGATGCATTTAATTACATCATACAAATCAGGACTATTTAGTCCTAGTTAGTCCTGACTCTTTTGATGAACTATGATTATGTAACATGTATACAATACAAGTAAAAGGGCTTACCAGGTGGCTCAGAGGTAAACAATCTGCCTGCCAATGCAAGAGACACAGAAGATGTGGGTTTGATCCTTGGGTTGGGAAGATCCCCTGGAGAAGGAAATGGCAACCCACTACAGTATTCTTGCCTGGAGAATCCCATGGACAGAGGAGCCTGGCAAGCTACAGTCCATGGGGTCACAAAAAGTCTGATGTAACAGCACCCAACACTCACTCATACAAATAAAAAGTAAAGATGTACTACTCCTCAGTTCTTTTCTTATTCTAAGCCCAAAATAGGGTTACTTGTGCTCTTTACTCACCATGGTAGTCAGGGTTCTCAGAAAAATAGAACCAAGAGGAGACAGACAGATCAGAAGACAACTTAAAGAATTGATTCATGTGACTGTAGAGGCTCGCAATTCAAAATCTGCAGGGCAGTCTGGCAGGCTAGAGACCCAGGAAAGTGTTGAGTGTACAGCTCCAGACTGAAGGCAGTCTGTTGGCAGGATTTCCTCTTCCTTAAGGGATGTGAGTCTTTTTCTTAAGTCCTTCAACTGATTGGATAAGGCCCACCCACCTTGGTTGGGTGGCATTACCAACTCAATGGATGTGAATTTGAGCAAACTCCAGGAGATAATGAAGGACAGGGAAGACTGTCATGCTACAGTCCATGGGATCATAAAGAGTCAGCCATGACTTAGTGACTGAACACCACCACCACCTTATGGAGGGTGATCTGCTTTATTCAATCTGTTGATTTAATCTCATCTTAAAAGGATATTCACAGAAACATCCAGCTGTGTTTGACCAAATATCTAACATCACAGCCTAGCCAAAATGACATAAAATTAACAATCAGACTCACCAACTTACAAATCACAGCAGCAGGCTGCAGTTTCCCCATCCCTCCCTTGTCAATTTTCCAGGGATTTCTTACGACTGAATGTCCAAGGGTGATTCTGTGTGTGCCATGGGAGGGGACAGCATGAAATGTGAGAGCAAGTCCAGCACACAGCAGCTCTGAAACACTAAGCAATAAGCTGCCCAACTGGGACAGCTTCCAGGGACAAGCCAGCCCTGGGACCTCCAGTCAGGCCATTGCCCAAGGCCTAGCAGCAAATCATGCTCCCACAGAGCAGTTTTAATTCCTGCCCATTGGACCCAGCACCTCCCAGGCCACATGCTGAGCCCAAAGGTAGTGTCAGGTTAAATTTGGGTGATGACACTCTCTTGAAATACTCGGAGCCTCTCTTCAACTACAGTTAAGACTGTTCTCCTTTTTTTCTCATTCACTGATTGTTCTGTTTCCTTTATTGTTTATTATGCAAAGGCCAAGTCTAAATCACCTCAGACAGCTCTGCTACTCTGAATCTTGATTTGAAATCTTGGTGAAGGTTGTTTCGTTATTTTGTTGTTGTTGTTGTTGATTTTGTTTTCTCTGTAAGACCTTCTCAAGTAGTTCTCTCAGATCCTTTGTTTCTGATGGCTTTTTGCCTAGTACCTGGGGCATGGTTCGTGCTCTATGGTTAAATTAATCAGATTTAGCCTGCAGCAGAACTTGTTTTAGTTTATCAAGTTAACACAAGGGAATTTTCTGAGGGAAAAAAAAAAAACCAGCTAAGGTTTAGAAAGGTTTCAGTGGCACTCAACCCTGATCAATTTCACTGGGCTTGAACCTGTACCAGAACAATATTGTAAAGCAATTATCCTCCAATTAGAGAAAAAAAAAAAAAAAAAACTGTACCAAGAGCAGCCAAACCACCTTCCCCATCCCTCCTCTACTGTTTGGTAACTGCCTATTGTTATTCTCTAACTCCTTATTACCAAATTCAGACTTAAATTGAAGAAAGTAGGGAAAACCACTAGACCATTCAGGTATGACCTAAATCAAATCCCTTATGATTATACAGTGGAAGTGAGAAATAGCTTTAAGAGCCCAGATCTGATAGACAGAGTGCCTGATGAACTATGGATGGAGGTTCATGACATTGTACAGAGGACAGGGATCAAGACCATCCCCATGGAAAAGAAATGCAAAAAAGCAGAACAGCTGTCTGGGGAGGCCTTACAAATAGCTGTGAAAAGAAGAGAAGTGAAAAGCAAAGGAGAAAAAGAAAGATATAAGCATCTGAATGCAGAGTTCCAAAGAACAGAAAGAAGAGATAAGAAAGCCTTCCTCAGAGATCATTGCAAAGAAATAGAGGAAAACAACAGAATGGGAAAGACTAGGGATCTCTTCAAGAAAATTAGATATACCAAGGGAATATTTCATGCAAAGATGGGCCTGATAAAGGACAGAGATGGTATGGACCTAACAGAAGCAGAAGATATTAAAAAGAGGTGGCAAGAATACACAGAAGAACTGTACAAAAAAGATCTTCACGTCCCAGATAATCACGATGGTGTGATCACTCACCTAGAGCCAGACATCCTGGAATGTGAAGTCAAGTGGGCCTTAGAAAGCATCACTACGAACAAAGCTAGTGGAGGTGATGGAATTCCAGTTGAGCTATTTCAAATGCTGAAAGATGATGCTGTGAAAGTGCTGCACTCAATATGCCAGCAAATTTGGAAAACTCAGCAGTGGCCACAGGACTGGAAAAGGTCAGTTTTCATTCCAATTCCAAAGAAAGGCAATGCCAAAGAATGTTCAAACTACTGCACAATTGCACTCATCTCACATGCTAGTAAAGTAATGCTCAAAATTCTCCAAGCCAGGCTTCAGCAATATGTGAACCGTGAACTTCCTGATGTTCAAGCTGGTTTTAGAAAAGGCAGAGGAACCAGAGATCAAATTGCCAACATCCGCTGGATCATTGAAAAAGCAAGAGAGTTCCAGAAAAACATCTACTTCTGCTTTATTGACTATGCCAAAGTCTTTGATTGTGTGGATCACAATAAACTGTGGAAAATTCTGAAAGAGATGGAAATACCAGACCACCTGACCTGCCTCTTGAGAAATCTGTATGCAGGTCAGGAAGCAACAGTTAGAACTGGACGTGAAACAACAGACTGGTTCCAAGTAGGAAAAGGAGTACGTCAAGGCTGTATATTGTCACCCTGCTTATTTAACTTATATGCAGAGTACATCATGAGAAACGCTGGACTGGAAGAAACACAAGCTGGAATCAAGATTGCCGCGAGAAATAGCAATAACCTCAGATATGCAGATGACACCACCCTTATGGCAGAAAGTGAAAAGGAACTAAAAAGCCTCTTGATGAAAGTGAAAGTGGAGAGTGAAAAAGTTGGCTTAAAGCTCAACATTCAGAAAACGAAGATCATGGCATCTGGTCCCATCACTTCATGGGAAATAGATGGGGAAACAGTGGAAACAGTGTCAGACTTTATTTTGGGGGGCTCCAAAATCACTGCAGATGGTGACTGCAGCCATAAAATTAAAAGACATTTACTCCTTGGAAGGAATGTTATGTCCAACCTAGATAGCATATTCAAAAGCAGAGACATTACTTTGCCAACAAAGGTCCATCTAGTCAAGGCTATGGTTTTTCCTGTGGTCATGTATGGATGTGAGAGTTGGACTGTGAAGAAGGCTGAGCACCAAAGAATTGAATCTTTTGAACTGTGGTGTTGGAGAAGACTCCTGAGTCCCTTGGACCGCAAGGAGATCCAACCAGTCCATTCTGAAGGAGATCAGCCCTGGGATTTCTTTGGAAGGAATGATGCTAAAGCTGAAACTCCAGTACTTTGGCCACCTCATGCGAAGAGTTGACTCACTGGAAAAGACTCTGAAGCTGGGAGGGATTGGGGGCAGGAGGAGAAGGGGACGACAGAGGATGAGATGGCTGGATGGCATCACTGACTTGATGGACGTGAGTCTCAGTGAACTCTGGGAGTTGGTGATGGACAGGGAGACCTGGTGTGCTGCGATTAATGGGGTCGCAAAGAGTCGGACACGACTGAGCGACTGAACTGAACTGATTCTCTAGGTGTTTTGTTGACTGTTTTATCTTGTTACCTTGTCACACACAGATGGGACACTCAAGATATACTTGTTAATGGAATGAATAAGATACCTGCTAGAAAAAGAATTTGTTGTAACAAATCAAGCAACAAACAAAATAGAAGAAAGTATGAGTGAATGTTTGTCTCAGGTGTGAATGGATAAGAACTATGAGCCATGGAAGAAATTATATGGTGGTTGGGGGTAGGGGGGAAGAAGCTGTATACTTGATTACATAAATTGTTAAACTCTACAGATCAAAAAATCATAAGCTACATTTAAAAATAAATATCAAGCTGGGAAAATATTGGCTACATATAACGACATATCAACGTGGAAGTAAATAATGGAGAAAAATCTAAAATTCCAGTTCAAAAGTGGGAAGAACTTAAAAATAGATAATTCACAAAAGAAGAAGTATAAATGACTAATAGTCATAAAATGACAGAAAACATTTTCTAACACTACTATTAACAACAACAACAAAAACCCATCAGTTAGAGTACTCATTACTAACCATGGTGCAGTGACTTGGGCACCCTCTTCCATATTTCCTCTTGATCGTCAAAGTCAAGTTTTTAAAACTCAAAGCTAGGCATTGAGTCAGTTTCTTTCTCTGCATTTTAGCTGCTTAGACTCTACATTAGGAGCAATACAAAACAGAAGCCCTCACTGCTGCTGAAATGCTGGGAGAGGGGTAGGAACACAAAGAATAGAGAACTATAAGATTATAGTATTATTCTACAAGTAGATAGGTATCAAATGTATTTTATTAATTTGAAGAGTGTGATCTATATGTAGTCCACCAACACTTAATCTCAGCCATTCATACCTTCAATGAAAGAATGATCAGTGACTACAGAAAGTTATGAAATCAGGTATATTACTAAGGCTGCTTTTTATTGGTTATCGGTTTGCCAAAGGTCCAGAGAGAATGATGTAATGAAGCATGAACTTTTGTCATGTACTGCCATGTCAGACCAGTAACAGTTTCTTCTTTCAAAATCCTTTCTCTCTTTCAAAAAACTATGTTTATTCTAAGTAAAATTGAATTGCAATTTTAGCATTGGCACAGTCCTCAAAACAGAAAAATTACAAATTATGTGCCTCTCAGAATCCTTTTTTTTTTTTTTTTAGCTAATCACCAACCACAATGTGAATTCCTGCAAGAGTGGGGTGCCATGTCACAAAAGATCAGTCTGGCTTCACAGTCTGTTCTTACTTGGCCTGTGTGGAAGACAGATGTTTTTTGTTGAATCAGGACCATAATTTGCATCTGGAAGGACAATGGGCCACATTCTCTTCTCCTGTCCACACACAGCTACACTGACAGCAGCATGAGCTGCTCAGAGATAGAGGCAGAATTTGGCTCAACCAGTGCAAAATACAGCCCGATTTTTAAAAGTAAATGATCCAGCTGACATCTAGTGAAGAACAGACCAGCTAGTGGATTTGGAAGTTTCCTTTAAAATTTCTTGAAATTTTCCTTTGAAATTTCCAGTGCAGTGTATGAAGTAATTCCAGACTCTAATGAACTTCAGAGGCCTCTCTGGCTGTAAATAAGAACAAAAATGATTGTCTATATTGGATCCAGGACTTTCTTAGGCAATAGATAATTTATTGTTATGTTCTATGTCCTCGTTTTCCTTCAGTGATTGATGTATCCTCTTCTGTTTTCAGAAGCCTTTTCTAATATTCACCTTTCTTCAAAATGATCCCGAAAGATGAGTCAGAAGTTCCATACCTGCTTTCCATATGGGGAAGCTGGGGCCCAGAAAGGTTAAGCAGATTTCCTACCCAGGCAACAAAGGAACTCTGGGTTCTCAAGTGGTTATGGAAATCTAGTCAGAATGGAAATGAAACTTCTGCTTCCTTGGGTTATCTTTCCTGCTTGTTTAAAATGAAATCCTTTCCATGTTATCAGTTCCTAGGAGATTGTTTTTGACACATGTAAATTTGGAATCCCCTCTAACTGGAACCGATTTTGTCCAGGACATCCCAGTCATTGGTGACATCTTTATAGGCCTCCCCTCCCCATATAAACACAGCCCTCTTCTGGCCAGTCAGGTCATTGTTGATCGATGTCACCAATAGCACACAGAAGGTGTAGACAGTGAACAGTTGAATTGCTGGCTCTGGAGTATTATCTATGAAACCCATGCATTCAGGGTTTTCTTGCTTAGTAAATCTATCTGAACATATTTACTCTCAGAGTTCTATTATTGATGTTTAGATATTCAGATGCTTTGATCATCTGAATTGAGAAAGAAAGATTTAACCTTGAGAAAGGAGAAAAAGTAGAGAGGGAGTTATTGGTTTTGTGAATTTTAGCTTTTCCAAGGGAAAAAGTTGAACAGGGCACAATTCTATTTCGGGGAGCACAAAATTCTTGAGTGATATGATGTACTTCCCTTTTTATAGAACGAAGGAATCTAAGAGATTTTTTTAGTCCAAGTTCCCCATCTTACACATGAAGACACTGAATTCAACTAAGTTTTGATGTGTCTTAGAACTGTTTCCCTCTCAGTGTGTATACATTTACCTCATTTTTTAAAAAGTTGTGTAACATCCTATAAGGAGGCATCTTTATTTAGCCATATTTCTTTGAGGGCTATCTTGGTTATTTCCAGGTTTTTTCACTATTATAAATAATACTGCAAAGAATAACTTTGTATAGGTATCTTAGTATTTACTTAGTATTTTTCAGAATAGATAACCAGAAATTAAGTAAAATTTTTAGTAGAAATAGTCCTCTTAGGAAATTGTACCCATGACAGCACATCCTTGCCAACACTGGATATTTTCAAACTTTTAAGTTTTTTTTTTTTTTTTTTTCTTATTTTGGTCATGCCACATGGCTTGAAGAATCTCAGTTCCCTGACTAAGGATTTAACTCAGGCCATGGCAGTGAAAATGCCAAATGGTAATCACTGGACCACCAGATAAACACCCCCCCCCATTTAAGTTTTTAAAATAATTGTGGTCAGTTTCATGTAGCTCATTAATCTATCTGAAATGTAATTTTCTGTACTATGTGAGATGGGAACCTAACATTCATTTTGTGAATATTGAAAATGAGAGGAAGAACAGAGCACTAGGTGTGGGAAGTGTAAGAAAAGCAGCTAAGGGAAGCCACCAGGTTATACCACCACTCAGCAAAATCAAAGCCTTCAGCTTACCAGACCTGACCCCTATGGACACCTTGGAACGCTAGTTAAGGATCATGTATTACAGTAGAACAGTTGTATCATATACGCATTTGGGGGCTTAGCTGTACAGCCTTTAAGCTTTTGAGGGCCCAGATACTAGTGACTTTAGGACATTTTGAAAGACTTTTAAATGTAATTTTGCCTACCATGTCAACAATAAAATCTAGACTTGGAGCTTCCCTGGTGGTCAAGCTGTTAAGGATTCATCTTCCAATGCAGGAGATATGGGTTCAATCCCTGGTGGAGAACTAAGATTTCACACGCTGCAGACCAACTAAGCCCAGGCGCCACAACTAGAGAGAAGCCCGTGTGCTGCCACTAAGACAAAGCAGCCAAAAAAAAACCCCACAAAAGTAGACTGTCTCCACCCACCGATTTCTGCTGCTGCTAAGTCGCTTCAGTTGTGTCCGACTCTGTGTGACCCCATAGACGGCAGCCCACCAGGCTCCCCCGTCCCTGGGATTCTCCAGACAAGAACACTGGAGTGGGTTGCCATTTCCTTCTCCAATGCATGAAAGTGAAAAGTGAAAGTGAAGTCACTCAGTCGTGTCCGACCCTCAGCGACCCCATGGACTGCAGCCTTCCAGGCTCCTCCGTCCATGGGATTTTCCAGGCAAGAGTACTGGAGTGGGGTGCCATTGCCTCTCCAACCCGATTCCTACTCATGATTTAACTAGAGCATGCTGCCTTCTGAAGGTTACACTGTGTGTCTCACCCACACACAACCTCCAAGGGTCTTATGAAAATATTCCCTCCAGTAGCATATGTACATATATAATGTTCCTGAAAAGATCTGCAAAACACAACTTTCTCTCTGCCTCATTATATGTGGAATTTTGAAGTTTTTTGGTGATTTTTTTTTTTGCACCCTTATGTACTGGTATCCAGCTGTCCTAATCCATGATCAACCCACTTTTCCTTTCCATGCTTCAGAATTCTTCAGGCTTCCCTGGTGGCTCAGACAGTAAAGAATCTGCCTGCAATGCAGGAGAGCCGGGTTTGATCCCTAAGTGGGGAAGATTCCTGGAGAAGGACGTGGCAAACCAAGTCCAGTATTTTTGCCTGGAGAATTCCATGGACAGAGGACCCTGGAGGGCTACAGTGCATGGGGTCTCAAAGAGTCAGAAATGATTGAAAGATGAACACTTTCCAAGTTCTTCTCAATACAATTCTCTGGGTAGCCACCAACAATGGATCAGGGTTGACACACAGGTGTAGTCAGTTTGCCATCTCTGGTCTAGGTCATCGTTAGTAAAAGTCCCATGGTGTTAGTGGAAGATTTTTGTCTTGAATATATGCATTTTATCATCATGATGTGCATCAGTGGTCTTGCCCACAGATTTGAGACAAGAGTTATCTAAGGCGGTCTGGCCGGCCACCCGTGGGAAATTAGGATGTGGCTCTTTGGGGAAGAAGACCCTTCCTTTTTCCTTTTACAGCTGAGTCATAGTTCTTCTTGCTTTTTCTGTCAAAGGGGAGGGTCCATGATATGATTTCATATCAAGAGTTCAGAGGTTGCATAAGTGCAGACAGCAGATGCCTTTGGTCCCCCACCTACATTCTCTGCTATGATTAAAGCAGGCGACTTCTGTGACTCTTCCTAAAGATTTTGCTCTGGCTGCAGACTCACGTGGCTTGGGCATCAGGCAAGTGACAAGTGCTGGGCGATTTATGCCCTCAGGAGCAGCACTTACCAAGCGACAGGTGGGAATTGTGCTACAACACTCTCAGGGGCACTCTGCAGTTTTCAAGAGCTTCCCAGCTGCCCCAGTGGCAGTGGGCTCGTTAAGGCTTCCTCCCTATGAACTGCTCCTCTGTTTCACATCTCCCTTCCTCTACCAAGATCCCCTTCCTAACTGTCTTATATCCCCCTCCCCCAACCGGGATCACCTTCCAGAAACCTTCTTGCACGCTAATCCGTGACTGAGAATCTGCTTCTGGAAGAACCCAAACTAAGACATCACTTTCGTAGTGGGGGAGGACATATCTTTTTGAAAACTGATACTAGCAAACAAAGCATTTTAAGGAGCTTCCTATTAGCAACAATGAATTTTAATTCTTCACTCGCTAAAAAGATGGAAAGATTCTTCTGTTTTTGTAGAGACAAGGGCGCTATAAAGCAAAGTGGTGAATCCTGGGTCACAAAATCCCTGTCATATCTGACATCATCTAGCTGAAGCCATGGGGTTCCGGGCTTGCTAAAAGAGCCTGGGACAGTGGACAGGTTGGCTCAAGTGCCAGTAACTGTACCAGAGGCAGCAGTGATAAATAAAATATTATGTTGTGATTTTTCCACTTGAAGAAATGGTAAATATAACCTTGTTTCAAAAAGTATTTCACTTCAGGATTATCAAACGTAGTTTGATGGTGTTGACTGAAAAAAAAAATCACAACCTATAAGCTGTGAATTATGTTTTATTGGACAGACTGACTGAGGACGTAAGTCTCAGATAGTTCTGAGGGACTGTGCTGAACAAGTGAGGGAGGAGTCAGAGTGCACAGGAGCTTTGGCAAAACAAACAAACAAAAAATAGGTAGTCAAACACCAAACGATTACTGTTAATTTAAAACAGACAACTCAAGTTAATGAATTTAGTGCTTTACTATGTATGAGAAGATAAAGTAGAAAATGGCAACCCACTCCAGTATTCTTGCCTGGAAAATTCCATGAACAGAGGAGCCTGGTGGGCTACTGTCCATGGGTTCCCAAAGAGTCCGACAAGACTGATGGACTTAGCATGTATGAGAAGATGTAAGAGTCTGGGTTTAGTGAAATTACTCCTATGATATTCCTTTGATCTTGGCTACCTAGGGCCAGTATCTTGCTTTTCTCCATCCTGACTCCCTTCAGGGTACACTGCCGGGGGCAGCTGCAGTGGCTGATGACCGAATAGTTGCAACATCCTGTTGTTGATAAGGCAATATTCTTTGTCTACAGGGCCTCATCTTGGTCATAAATCAAACAACATTGGGTAGGCATTTCATGAGCAATTTTGTCCCAACACACTAGAAAGTCTTCTTCCTAGACCAGATGAAAATTCTGTTGATGGGCCATTCTGTGCTAACAACCCAAAATTCTCTGGATCTTACTAGTTTAGTATAATCCAAGAAATATTTCCCCTTGTTGCCTCCTCTTACAGCTAGACTTGCACTATGACAATTACTCTATGTAGAGTTATATATATGATCAACTGTCTTCAGACATCATTAATTTTATTGGAGGCCTGATTACACATTGTGTAATGCAGGAGGCAACAGTCTTATAAAACAGGATATAAGTAATATAGCTAGCAACATTAATAAAGTCATAGTGCAGCAGAAAGAGGCACATGGCATAAATAGTTTGAAAACAACAAGAGAGAGCACATTAAAACAACGATTTGTATAGTGAGTTATAACCTGGTCACGATAAGCCATTAAGTCCACAGGGCAGGCAGCTGGAGAAGCCAAGTTCTGGAATGATCAGGTAGAGATAAAAAGATAAATCATCTTTTTTATAAAGGTATACTTCATCAATTTTTTGTTGGTCATAATTTGTATAAGAGGAAAGGTTTTCTAGGAAACAAAAAAGGCAGTATATTTCAGAAAAAAAGTCATAAAAGTATAAACCATATTATTAGTTCATCAGTCCTAAGTAATTAATTCCTGTTGATCTGGATGAAGTCATCAGATTTTCCATTAGAGTTTTATTTATTTTATTATTTGGCTGCATCGGGTCTTAGTTGCAGCGTGCAGGATCTTTCAGTTGCAGCATGGGGAATCTAGTTCCCTGACCAGGGATTGAATCCAGGCCCTCAGCATAGAGAGCACAGTGTCTTAGCCACTGAACCACCAGAGAAGTCCCGCCATTAGAGTTTTGTAATTTCTTACCCAGTTCAGTGGTATGATCTAAAAAGTTATCAGAAACATAACTATCAAAAAGTCCTTTTTATGAATCTTCTTGAAGATCATTTTATAAAAGCATCAGAGTAAAACAATGATTATAAACAATAAGACTTAAAATTACATGAGTAAAGATTTGATTACAATGCAATTGACAAGGAATTTGGATATTTCTACAAGGTAATAAGTAGAATTATGCCTGATAACATTATACGAAGACATATCAGACTTTTAGGAATCCTTCTAAATTTTGTAATATATTAAAGACATCTAACCTAAGAAGTTTATCGCAACTTATTTGACAATGTTTTCATGTAATTTAACAAAAATAATCCTAGTTAATTTAATATGTCTCTTGAGATGTTTCAGGGGCCCTTTGGAGTATCCCAAAGTTAGCTGGAGGTCAAAAGAACTTTATTTAGAATTTTACTAGAGGAGGTTTTAAAACACCTGGTTAAACAGGATCATAAGTCACTGTAAAACAATATTTATGTATTCAACTAAAGTGACAATAAAAGGTTTTTAAGGGCTTTCCATTGGTGCTTATGGTAAAGAACCCACCTGCCAATGCAGGAGATGTAAGACACTCAGGTTCGATCCCTGGGTCAGAAAGACCCCCTGGAGAAGGGCATAGCAACCCACTCCAGTATTCTTGCCCGAAGAATCCCATGGACAGAAGAGCCTGGCAGTATATGGTCCATGGGATCACAGAGAGTTGGACACAACTGAACTGACTTAGCACGCGTGCACACACAGCAAATACAGATCATTTAGAAGGCAAACGAATTCACAATTTGTTATTAAAAGTAGCTCAGCATTCAAAAAAACTTGGTGCTCTTAATAGAGGGAAAGAGAACCCTTGTGGGCTTGTGATCAGTGGCTCCCAGAATTTAGGATTTCATGACACTTTCCCCTCACCCCTTGCCCAGTAAGAGAGACACCAGCAAATGATTGGCAGCTTTTAATTCTGGCAAATGAGCATATTATTTAAAACATAGTATCTTCAATCAATCGTATTTTGTAAAAGCATGAGCATTTAAACATTTATTTTTAAAACACTTTTAAATTAAAAAGACAAAACCTAAGAACAGTGACAATCTTTTCATTGTGGACAAAGAATGTCACTTGCCATATCAACAAATAAGGGTTGTTTCAGTGATCAAGCCATCAGCCATTCCGCTGGTATGATAACTGGGTATGTTATTTCCATATGATAAAATAAAGGTAAATGAGATAAGAGTTTTCAGGTGACTTCTTCAGGAGTAATTATGTTTTAGATATGTCTATCTAAAATAGTTTCTCCAGATTTTCGGTAACTTGAAACTTTAGAGTGTTGCTAAAATTAAATTAAATGAAGAGAATTCATGGGATAGCCAGGTGATTTCAAATAAAGTAATATACTGGAATGTTAATTGCTAAACAGGTCTACTTTTGTGTTCTTACAAGAGGAAAACTAAAGATGTTTGGGGTTTATTAGACATGTGTCTGGCACCACATTGAGAAAAGAAACTATGCTACCAGACAATGTAAGTTTCTAGAGGTTATTTTGCCAACCAGGAAATGTTGGTATGACAAACAGTTCACAGTTACTTGCTGCTTGTTGGTTTTAACTAGAGAGTTTTTAATGGTTAAAGTTGTAATATGTAATTAAAGCTACTAGAAATAATAAAGGAAACATGTCAGTATGCAAGGTAAGTAGGATGTGTGTTTTCAACAAGAGAAGGTATGAGAAATGGAAATACATTTTCTTAAAGGGAAAGAGGGACTTTTACTTAGAGCTGGTTTTCTAAATGGAACAGAAAAATAAGAGATAAACTGAAATAGACACAGAAAATTGTGGAAGCTTTGTGGAAAGGGAGCCCTGAGAAAATAATTTTGTACACTGCAGCCGGGGATTGGATTAAACTTAAATAGGTAAATAAATTTTGTTATTGAGAGTGGGCCAGCGCAGGACTGGATTTTGGTTCACTTTCCCTCTGTTAAGAGCACAAAGTTTTCTTGGAATGCTGAGCTACTTTTGATAACAAACTGTGAATTCATTTGCCTTCTAAATGATCTGTATTTGCCATGCGTGGATGCGTGCTTAGTCGATTCAGTCGTGTCCGACTCTGTGATCCCATGGACGGTACACTGCCAGGCTCTTCTGTCCATGGGATTCTCCAGGCAAGAATACCGGAGTGGGTTGCTGTGCCCTTCTCCAGGGGGTCTTTCTGACCCAGGGATCAAACCTGAGTCTCTTACATCTCCTGCATTGGCAGGCGGGTTCTTTACCACAAGCACCAATGGAAAGCCCTTAAAAACCTTTTATTGTCACTTTGGTTGAATAAATATTGTTTCACCATGACCTATGATTTACACATTTACATATAAAGATTCTAGCAAGGATTTGCCAGCTAGATTCTAGCATGGACAATCAGAGACATTGCTCCTCAAATTCTTAGACAAACTGTCCCTCTTGAAAAGTACTCTTGTTTTCTCTAATGCAGTACTTTAATAGTATGTATCTAATCCAGGTGGCAATATGATGAAAGAATCCTTAGACAAGGGAGTTAGAGGACCAAACCTGTGTGGCCATTCTCGAACTGAGATTTCAGATACAAGAGTTTGCTAGGGTTGCTCTAAAAGAGTAGCATGAACTGAGCTTAAAGAACAAAAAGTTATTGTCTCAGTTCTGGAGGCTAGAAATCCCAAAATCAAAGTGTTGGCAGGGCTGTTGCCCTCTGAAGGCTGTGAGATGAGGATCTGTTCCCTGCCCCTCTCCTTGGCTTGCAGACTTTGTTCACAGAGCGTTCTCCCTGTATAGATCAAACTTCTCCTCCTTATAAGGACGCCATTCATATTGGATTATACCCACCCCAATTACCTCACTTTAACTTGTATGTCTGTAAAGATTTTATCTGCAAATAAGGTTACTTTCTGAGATCCTGGGTGTTAGGACTTCAATACGTGAACTTTGAGGAGACACAATTCAACCCTTAACACTCAGCAACCTCTCTGGCTTCAGTTTCTCATACTCAGAGGAGACTATTGGCCTTAATGCTCCTTAAGCATTCTTTCAATCCCAGCTTTCCAAGATTCGCTCAGCCTTTCTGAAGTGGCCAAGTCTGGTCCCCTTATTCACAGGACTATAAATATAAAAATTTTCCTGACCCAAGCCTGCCAGCCAGTCCTGGAGGGTGGGAAATGAGTAGGGAAATGCTACAAGGGTGGGGTTTTCCTTTAACCTTTTGTTATTTGCAGGAGTTCTGTAATCAGATAAACTTTCAGGGTGTGGTGAACTGGGGGTCCTGACATCCCAAAGGCAAATAAGCAAACTCCAGTGACATTTGTTCTTTTCCAAACCCCGAGGTTTTCTGCGCTCCAACTATAGATGACAAAACTGTTCCAGGAGAGTTGCAGTGTTTTGTTCTCCATGCCAGTTCATTAGCAGCAGAACGGCTGCCGGGCTGTAATCCAACCTGGCTGACATCAGCTCCCCAGTAAAAGAAGGACAGAGCTGGAGCTGCGTCTGTGCAGCCAACAGGGATCAGGAGGGCTCGGCTGTACTGACACGTTGGCAAAAAAGAAAAGAAAAAAAAAGATAGAAAGAAGGAAGGAAAGAAGAAAGGAAGGATAGACGGGGATAAGAAAGTTGCAGAAGTTTAGAGAACGAAGAGGGCACCTAGGTTCCTCAAGGGACTCAGACAGGAAAGCAGGAGGGAGGGGGACTAGGCATGGCGATAACCCAAATTAAGGTCTGGCCAGCATCGTCTTCAGTATTTAGAAAAATTGGGGTGTGCTTAACCTATAAATAAAAGCCATGGATTTTAGAAACCTAAACTAGGAGCATGTGTGCAAAAAAGAAACCTATATAAGGAAGTTGAGCTGAACTGTAGTTATGGGAGGCCCAGTAACAGCCCACTTCCTTTCTCTGTGCCTTTTTTATTCATCTCTAAATGTGGTGATGGTAATACAATTGCACTCTTCTCAACTTAAAAATACTTTTCTTCTGAATCACCTGACAAGTCTTTTTTTCCCCCTACACAGCACTTACATCCATTAGGGGATCTTCCAGAGCCCCTGTATCAGTCTAGCAGGTCTCGTCGGAAGCTTCCAGCTCTCCAGATGCTGAACGCAGTCCATGGCTCAGTCACCGACCCCTCACTATTTTCCTTTCTTAATAAAGTGTCAAATTTTTATGTTTAAGCTATGTTTTATTAGGAGCTTCCTGAGCTTTCTTTCCATGGAAATTCTCTGTTCCCACTTCTGGACTTCCCTCCCAGCTTTATGATATTAGAGAGTGAGCTTGCATGCCACTTTATAATGTTTGAAAAGCCTGGATACTGTATGAGTGTGTCCACATCTCACCTTCTGTTTCTGCCACGTGTAACTGGGCAGGGAAGGGGAAAAAATCATCTTTGTGGCTCCACTTCCCAGCTTCTCAGAGGCAGATCATGTGCCTGATGGGATAGGCACGTTCCTGGCTACACAGTAGCTGAACAAAACCAGGACACCAATGAGCTCATCATAAAAGAAAAATCTGGAGTTAGGTGAATCGAGGGTGAATTATAACACATTTCAACAACTTACTGTGGCTCGACTCCATTTTCCAACTCAGTTACCCTCAGTGTATGTCTCTCAAAATTCTACATTCTCCTGCTGCTGCTGCTGCTAAGTCACTTCATCATGTCCAACTCTGTGCGACCCCATAGACGGCAGCCCACCAGGCTCCCCCGTCCCTGGGATTTTCCAGGCAAGAATACTGGAGTGGGTTGCCATTTCCTTCTCCAATGCATGAAAGTGAAAAGTGAAAGTGAAGTCGCTCAGTCATATCCGACTCTTAGCGACCCCATGGACTGCAGCCTACCAGGCTCCTCCATCCATGGGATTTTCCAGGCAAAAGTACTGGAGGGGGGTGCCATTGCCTTTTCCCCTATATTCTGCTATCTCTCCCCATCTATATATACCCTCAGATACAGACTCTTAAATCCTCCCAATTAAATCGAACTCTTGGATACTAAATTTGACTTTGCTTCTTTGGAAATTATATCTAAATTTAGTTATTCATCCATTCATTCAATAGCAAGGGTTGGGTGTCTCCCATCCATCAAGCATGTTGCTCAGTCATGGTATGCATAGGATAATAGGAAAGGCTACCTGCTTTGGAGGAACCCCTAGTTCCAGGTCTCCTCCAATCCATGTGAGCTCTGGGTCTGGGTTTTGACTTTGACTTTTTGAACTTATAGTACCCCTGCTTCCTTTCCAAGGAGGAACTTGGTTTCCTTGCTAATGGCAGAACATTAATATCTGCCAAATCCCTGCACTCAGCCAGACGTCTGGTCCCAACTTCTCCTGGTTCTTCTTGTCTCTGAAGCCCATCACAGCAACCTGGAGTTTCCACTAGGGTACAGCAGTTTTGTCCACATATCAAAGTTTAGATCCAGAGCCTTTAGACCTATGGGACCTCTAAAATGTTGCTTCTGTGGGATCTCAGCCCCGTTTGTTTCCTCAGCCTGACTACCACTGGGCTATGACAGAGTTCTAAGAGCCTAGGATATCTGAGAACTCATCTGTGACAAATGAAAGTGGGAGCCAAAGAAGATTCAAGCTATTTCCCACTGGGCTGAGTAGTCAGAGTGGTATCTGGTGGCAGCAACCTTGCCAGGCCCTTGGGAGACCAGGTCTGCCCTGCACACAAGCTCCTCAGCCATTCTCGCTGCATCACCTCTGGTGGGGATGGTGGGGAGGTGGTTTCTGTGTAGTGATGTAGAGAAGAAGCAAGTGGACACTGGGCACAGCCTACGCCTAGAGGAAGTCAGACCTAGAGAGTATTACTGCCAGAAATGCTGCGTGTGCAGCAATGCAGAGGATGGAAAAAGGACCTTGTGGCCCCACTGAATCTAACCAGGAAGAGACACTCAGACATCCAGACTGTGGACATTCTACAAAACAACTGTCCTGAACTCTTCAAAAATATCAAAGTCAAGACACGCTATTAAGTAAAAAATAAATAATAAGAACCTGCTGTATAGCACAGGGAACTCTTCTCAATATACTGTGCTGACTTACATGGGGAAAGAATCTTAAAAAGAGTAGATATATGTATATATGTAAATGATTCATTTCTCTGTACACCTGAAACTAACACAACATCATAAATCAACTATACTCAAAAAAACACCTTTTTTAAAGAAAGATTTTTAAAGAGAGAGGCCTGTTCTAAAGAAAATTAAAGAAACATGATAGCTAAATGCAATGTGTGATCCTTAATTGGATCCTGAACTGAAGAAAATATACAGCCATAAAAGACATTATCAAGATAATTATGTGGGACTTCCTTGGTGGTCCAGTAGTTAAGATTCCAAACTTCCACTACAGGGGGCATGGGTTCAATCCTATGTTGGGGAACTAAGATCCCACAAGCCATTGGTGTGCTGCCGAAAGAAAAAGACAATTGTGTGTGTCTGTGTGTATGGGAAGATGAAGAAAGAGAAACAAGTGTGGCAAAGTACTAACAACTAGTAAATCTAAATGAAAGATATATAGCTATCCGTTGTACTGTTGCCTCAACTTTTTTGTAGGGTTGAGGACAGGCAGTGAGAGAAGATGGCATGAGCAGACTGGCAGGAGCCAGGGCAGGCATGGCAGCCAAGCTAGCTCTGAACCAAGATCTTGTCCCAGTGAGAAAGCTGGGGAGGCTCAAGAGGGAGGGGACATACGTATAATACCTATGGCTGATCCATGTTGATGCGTGACAGAAACCAACACAATATTGTAATTATCCTTCAATTAAAAATATTTTTAATGCAAACATTAAAAAACAAATTAAAAAAAAAAATCAGAGACCAGGCAAAAGATTAGGCGGGCAGACTGACCATAATCACAGGGAACCTACAGCTTAGTGCACACCTGGGTCAATCCCACCATCTGGGGGCCAGATGTGGGTGCAGCAGGCAAATTCCAGGCCCACTAATAACAAAGAGCTCCCAATAATGCCACGTGTAGCCTTTGGAAGCTCAGGACCAGGGAATGCTGAATGATCAAGTGCTTGGCCGTTGTTCCAGAGGCCAGACAGAATTGAAGCCAGCAGAAACTGCCATGTCTGCCTGTTGCTAGCTCAAGAGCCCAAAAGCCCGAGGAAGGGGTAAGCGCTCCTTAAGAGGCAGGGACCTCACTGGTTGTGTTTGCTCTTAACTGGTTAAGTTTTGCATTGTCAGATTAAGTTACTTATTAAGCCCACAGATGTCCCCCTAAGTCCCCCCACCCTTACACACACACACACACACACACATTTTTTTTGTCTTCTATTCCTATTTGTAATTCTTTCTGGCTGTCACTATTCCTCTCCTGGTTTTATGCCATTATGATGTGTGGAAAACATTAGGAGACCTCTCTACAGTGTCTTAAAACGCCTGACTGCAGAGCTGAAGACAAAAATCAATCAAAGCTGGTTTTGGACTCAATACTGCGATGCGTCATTTCCAAAGGTCAGGGAGCTGAGTGCAAAAGTGACCAAATTTCCAAGCCCTCTGGATTTGTCATCTTTTGGCATTTCCATAAGTTTTCTGACCCCTAGAGGAATCGCTGGTGTCTCTTCCTTGACTCTGGTAAACTCCGCTGTCCTGAGCAGAGCTTCCCCAGTTCTGGACGGGACCAGTCAGCCCTCTCCTCTCCAGGGCTCCTGAGCCTCCTTCCCCTTTACGTGGAGATGTACAGTTTGGAAGGTCAGCCAGGGGTTGATGTGACGGCTCCAGCCAAGGGCTCTGCTCAGTTTCCACCACGCGGCTCAGAAACAAAGCAGCCATGACGAGTATTGCCAAGACTGTGTGCTGGGAGCCAGGAGCAGATGAATTCCCGGTGTGAGTAAGGAAAACAGCAACGGAGTTTGCTGTGACTGTGATTAACATCCAGGATTCAACCAGGAGAAGGCCCCTCCTGAGAAACTATAACATTTGCACAAGGGGCTTCTTTCAATTTTAATCTCTCTCTCTCACACCCTCTCTTTTCCCTTTCTTTGGTAGCAAATCCCTACATTCAAATATACATTTTAGACAAGAACCAATACCTAAAAGAGATCAAAACTCAGCCTGTCTGATTTTTTGTGGGGACTGTGGAGCTACATGGCCCCTCCCCAGTCAAGCCCAGGGGTGCTTGGGCTCTATTGCCCCTGACCCACGCACACAGGGAATATGCTTCTCTGATCATGATTCATCAGGTATTCCTCCAACAACACCTCCCCATTCCTCCCCCAAACTTGTTCAAGAACTTCATGGAGTGAGAGTTGTACGGGTGGCCAAAATCCTCATTCGAATTTTTCCATAACATCTTATGGAAAAATTCGACCGAAATGTTGGCCAACCCAATATCTCTTTCTTAAAAGTTGGAAAGTGTCCTTTGATAGAAAATGAGTCTGATAATAATGCATGATATCTTCAAAACAGAGCACTGGCCTGAATTTACTGTATGTCATCCTCCTAGAAACATACAGGTGTGATCACAAGGTCTCATTCCCTTGGGGTCAAGAAGGCAGCACTGACGCATGTTTCCCTTACCTCCCTCATGAGATGGGAGAACCCAGGATGTGGCTACCTTCGCCAGTTCTATTGCACTGGCTTTGTGTTAACTCAACATCTTGGATCAAATTGAACTTGCTTCATTTTTTTATTATTACACACTCTATCAGCCACTTACTTTTCCTGCCATTGACCGCTAGTTACATTTTCATCTATAACCTCAGACGTCAACAGATACAAAACTGTGGGAAAGTTTGACTCTGAAGCAATGGAAAGTTCCCAGATGTGAGAACAACACAGCAACCTATGGTGGGAAAGGCCACTAAACAGCTTTATTACATCAGCTATCACAATAGCAGACTCTTGGGGTGGAAAAATTATTATTTTACAAGATTACCAGTCATCCCAAAAGAACAATGTGTTTTTAGCCATTCATTTCAAATTTGGCTCATTCCTCTGTTACCTACTTATTTCCCCCCCTTTTTTTTTTTTTTCCAATAGCGGTTAGACTGTATTTCCCTAGGCCACGCTGGCCAGATTGCTGTGTACTCTGAAAATACAAATAGTGATGATCCATATGTCTCCTGTTCCTAGCCTCACCTCTAGTCCCCACCAGGGTCCCTTCTGGGAATCCCCAGAGAGCATCTCACCTGGACTCATCAAAAAGCTCGGAACCACCATGGGCTGCCATCACTCTCTTCCTCTGCCCTGTCCCTCCCCAGTGATATAAACTGCCCAGCCCACACTCCCCAGGCAAATGTGTGAAGGTGCCTCAAGCTTGCCTCCAACATCCTCAGCCAACAACTCCTTCGGGCACATTGCCACTGCCACCACCTCTAATACACAGGGGCCTCAGTGTACCAACATAGAGAGGACTGTTCTGGATGTCATGAAGTTTGGGGACAAAATGGGGGAAGGTCTCCTCCCTTTTATGTAACATATCTATATGAATGAAATATTAAGGCAGTAATACCTTTCATCCAGGGTCTTAGAGTTTTTGATGAGAATAATTATCTTAGTCCACTTAGGTTGCCACAACAGAAATACCACAGACTAGATGGCTAATGTGTGCTAAGTCACTTCAGTGGTATCCAACTCTTTGCCACCCTATGGACCATAGCCCACCAGGCTCCTCTGTCCATGAGATTCTCCAGGCAAGAATACTGGAGTAGGTTGCCGTGCCCTCCTCCAGGGGATCTTCCCAACCCAGGGATCAAACCCATGTCTCTTAACATCTCTGGCTTTGGCAAGGGGGTTCTTTACTACTAGTGCCACCTGGGAAGGTGGCTTATAAAAACAAAAATTTGTCACAATTCTGGAGGCTTTGAGTCCAAGATCAGAGTGCCACCCTGGCTGGGTTCTGGGGAGGGCCCTCTTTAGCACTACAGACTTCTGACTTCTTGCTGTCACATGACACAGGTGGCTAGGGAACTCTGTGAGGGGTCTTTTGTAAGAGCACTAAGCCCATTCATGACCAAATGGGCTCCAAGCTCATGACCTAATCACCTCCTCAAATCCTCACCTCCTACTACCATCACATGGTGGAGTTAGGATTTCAACATAAGAATTTTAAGAGGACACAAACAGTCAAACCATGGAAATCAAGCTTTCAGATTTTACATACAGGCCTTTTTCTTCTGGGACTCAATCCTGGGTACATGGAGGTAAGACCAGGGTTTGGGGAGTCCTATGTTTTTGGAACTATGCCTCCTAACAAAAGCTTAACAAGCTTTTCTGTTTAAGTCTCTCTCCCCTTAAATTAGTTCTCTTTCCCAAGTTTATTCTTCCTCTTAAAAATCAGTTTCTGGCAGCTCAGTTCACCAAACAGGCCCAGACACATCTGAACCCCAGCAGGGGATGGCTTAAGCTTAAGCTAAGGCCATTGCTGTAAAACTTTCAAGTTTACTGCAGACTCTTTAGCTAGTATGTATGCTTTAAAAAAAAATTGACAGATAACATCAATCATTCATTCCCAAGTTAGTCATTTGCCTTTCTTTTGCCTTTTCTTCATGAGCTCTTGGATGTTAAAAGGCACATTGGCGGGGTCATTACTGATTATTTGACTCATGCACATTAGCTACGTATGAGGTGTATCATTCCTGTTTCTCCAGGTCAGCATTTTGTTTGCCTAAATGAAATTTACTCAGATGGATCTTTACTAGGATGTGGAGCGATTGGAACCCTCACACATTGCTGGTGGGAATGGAAAACAATGCAGCCTCTTTGGAAATCAGCCTGGCAGTTCCTCCAAGAAGCTGAACAGGGAGTTACCATTTGACCCAACAATTCCACTTCTAGGTGTGCACCTATGAGAACTGAAAACATATGTTCACAAAACAACGTGTCTACTAATGTTCATAGCAGCATTATTCAGCATAGCCCGCAAGTGGAAACACAACTACCCATCAACTGAGAATGGATAAATAAAATGTGATATATGCATGCAATGGAATATTATTCAGCCACACAAAGGAATGAAGTACTGACATACTACAATTAGGATGACATTTTTTACTGTAAAATTCTAAGTATTTCACTAAACAAATGAGTATATATTTTTCATTTTCTTTTAGCTGCTTTCATCATCTAAAACAGGAAAATAGTGGGGAGGTGCTTTCTTTTTTTTAATTCAGACGCAATTCACAAAGCATAACCTCCCTCCCCCTGCCCTTTATATTAGCCCTGCGGGATCTCATTTGGCCAACCAGGCATCAAACTCACGCCCCCTGCAGTGAAATCAAGGAGTCCTAACCACTGGACTGCCAGGGAATTTCCACCTCCCCCGTCTTCAAAGCATACAATTCAGTGGTTTTTAGTATATTCACAGCTATCTGCAACCATAACCACTATCTAATTCCAGAACATTCTTATCATCCCCAAAAGAAATCTCATACCAAACAGGAGTCACTCCCCATTTCCCTTCCCTTCAGCCCCTGGCAACAGCAAGTCTACTTTCTGCCTTTACGGATTTGCTTGTTCTAGAGATTTCTTATAAACAAAGAAAATAAAATCATACAACATGTGGTCTTTTGTGCCTTCTTCTACTTAATGTACTGTTTTCAAGTTTCATCCAATCTGTGACCAACACAGATATATCCCTGCCTTCTCTGGGAGATTCAGGCAATTCAATACAGCACATGGCTCCGTGGGAGTACAGGGAAGGAACAACCACTCAAATGTGACAGGCCAAAGAAATCTTTCTGGGCCCTTGCTCCCTACTAGAGGCCTGCAGTTGAGCCCAAGTCAGGGACGCAAAAAGCAGAGTGAGGAGAAAGAGGAAAGCGCATACGCAAGGACCCTGAGCTGGAAAGAGAACACAGCATGTTCTGGGAGCTAAACTAGTTCAGGTCCAATCTAAACATCTGGTCTGTTCTGAGTCCAGGCTAATAATCTGTTCAGGAATTCAGCAGTCTGCCAGGGCTCTAGCTTGTTTAGACTTTACTGTGTGTGTGAGAATGTTTTCAGCTGCAAGTAACAGAGGTTGACTACCACAGGTTTGAAGTTATTTATTACCTCATGTGACAGGGTGGGCAGACTTCAGGGTTGCTGGGTTCAGTGGCTTGACAATGTCTTTAGGCCCCAGCTTCTCCCCGTCTCTCTGCTAACTACCTGTTGAGCTTCTCTCTAAGGCAAATTCCCCTTGAGGCTATACAACCTGGGACATGTTTTCCTGTTCCTTTTCAAGAAGAGAAACACTTTCTTCTCTTTCTGAAAGCCCCAGCAAGCCTTCCCTGGTATCTCATTGGCACAAATTCTTCAACAGAGTCCGAGTGAGGGAGCAGTTACCATGAGCGACTTGGATTAATTATGTAGCAATGGATTGAGGGTTGGGGAGTCAACCTCAGCATGACCACACCAGGGACCCTAAACATACTGGGTGCCTTGGGCTGGCACTGGGCTCAGCAACAGCTGCCTTGGGGTCCATCTTCCACTTTTGTATCCAAAAATATGTCCAAGCCCAACTTCAAAGTAAGATGAGTAATGCGGTTTGTATTCTACAGGTTTTGTGAGAACTGGCTATCATACCAACAAACTTCCCAAAAATTATCTGTAAACCTCTTTTTCTTTCCCCAAATTTCCACTTCTCACCACAGCCACCACATCTCTTTCTCTCTCTCACCCCATCTTCCTCCTCAGGCTTCTTACAGCCAAACTGGTTGTTACCTCTTTAAACCACTTAGCTTGCATCTCCCACCCAACAGACACTACAGCTGCCCCACGCAAAAGAAGATTTCAAGTCATTCTACTGTTCCTTTCCTATGTTCCTGAGGGCTTCACTTCACTCTGCCAAAAATTCAACAGGAGATCTGCATGCTTATATTGGTGTTTCTGCACCCAAAGGCCTGGAACCTAATCACTTCAAACTCTTCCCACTCAATAAACTATTAAGAGTTTTAAAACTATTAAAAGATCACTATTAAAAGTTATGGCTAGTTCTATTTGGGAAAAAAATAACTTCAATATGGCTAAAATACCACAACCATGTTCAAAGACAGACAAAAAAAATTGACAAGTATTTGTAAAATACATGACAATTCCCAGAATGTACATAATAGCTTTTACAAATCACTAAGAAAAAGACGAACATCTCAAGGTTAAGGATATGAAATGTTAGTTTACAAAAGAGAAGGAAATAACACTTATTTTAATTTTTGCTTACTAGATTGGCAAAAAATTTTTAAATTACTAATACCTGGTGTTGGCAAGAACATGGAACAGTATGTGCTGTGGATGAGATGTTGACTGCAACAACTTCTCTGAAAGTAAGTCAATCTGCATTTGGATCAATATTTAAAATATTATTTATTTTTGATCAAGCAATTAATACTTCTAGGAATTTATTCTAAGGAACTATTCAGGGAAGGGCACAAAAATGTATGTACAGGATATTTATCTTAACTCTTTTTACAATGGCTAAAGAAGAACTTTACTGTTCAGCTACAGGAGGTTAATTTAATGATTTATGGTAAGTTTGTGTTTTTAAAGACTTACTTACCTAGGACTGCATTTGAAGATTCTAGCTCAGTGACAGGTATATATATGAATATTTATTGAATAAACAGATATAGTAGATGTTCTATAGTCACTACAAATGATGAAGCAAATTTGTATTTATTGAAGTGGAAAAGGAAAAGCACATCACTAAACTGCATGAATAATCTCATCTTTGTATAAAAATCATGTATATGTGTATCCACAAAAGAAAGTTTAGAAGGCTATCTACCAAAATATAAGTTGTGGTTCTTCCTAAATGGTAAGATTATAAGTATTTTTTTGCATCCTTTTTTTTACCTTTAAGAAATGTCTGGATTTTTTTAAACTGTAAGCATATGTTACTTTTATACAAGAAAAAGGAAATAAATATATTTATTTAGAACAACAACAAACATCTATGAATCCATTTGTTACTGAAACACACAGACATGAAAGTAAGCATAAAGTATTTCGTAGTTTTACATATCTTGCTGGGAAAGTCTGAAGATGGCAAAGTCCTTGTAGAAGCTTGCCACCAAGAAAACTCAACAAATTGTCAACATTTTTTCAAAGAATATACACAAAGCCAAGTCACGGGGAGTTCTTCAGCAACATACTGCATGATGAGGTACTAAATAGGCAAGGAGCCAGATGGTACTGCCTTAGGTCCGGTCAAGGGGCATTTCCTGAGCCACAAGATCTAGGGGCTGAGCTGTGGTCCTCCTCTGGCCACCATCCTGCCCACAGGGCCAGAAATCCAAGGAGCCAAGCTCACCCACTTCTAGACCATGCGCTAAGCATCTGGGAACTGGAACAGGCCCTTGCATTTGCTTCCTACACAGACCTCTTCCCTAAATATGACCTCCAGAGATCACTGAGCTGGTGGTGTACACTTGCCGAGTCAAGTGATATTTTTCTATGAAGGGATGGGTGACTGGGTTGTCTGCAAGACGTGTTTGTGCAAGAATCCCAGGAATGGGTCATGAGTTGGGAAAGGGGTGCAAAGAATAGTAAGCAGATCAGAGGCTGGTTTTCCATATTTTTTTGGTGTGGAACTCTAAGAATTCTGATAATGCCAAATTTGAAGCCAGCCTTCCAGGCCAATACGAAGGTATGATTATAAAGGAAAGAGGATAAAATATGCTTTGTACAGTATGTTGGCGTAATTTCTAATTTTCAATATTTAGAAAACATTGTATGTAAGCCTACATTTGTATTTTTGCCCTGGGTTCCACAAATGTCAGGATGGGTCTGGAGGCAGAGAACAAAATCAAGTAGACCAGTTTGTCATCTGAGGAGTCCCATATCATATGAGTGGGTCTTCAGAAGAGCATAGATGGTGCTCTCTAGCCTCATGGACAACATAGATCTAGGTCTGTCTTGGATGACATCCATGGCTTCCCAATACATCCACTGGTACCATCTAGACTCTAATGAATAAGTAAAGCAGAGAACCAATGATGAAAGGCCTAGTATATACCCAGTCCATTAGAGGAAGCAATGCTTATTAAAGAACAGTTGATAGGCCAAGTACTTGCTAAGATCCCCAAGCATTCGGCCTACAAGCTGTGGAGATAACTGAGACTTATTCGGAGGGAAGAAAGAAAACAAAACTGACTTCTCATACAGCTTTCTAGACAAGTGCTGCTTCCTGGGAATTTCAACTTGGGGTTATGCATGAGTTTGGAGGCAGAGTCAAAACTAATAATAAAGGAAAACTGAACTGTCCTTATTCTTAGGAGATACACAAACAGGTATTTAGGGATGAAGATGTCTGCCATTCACTTTGAAATGGTTCAGCAATAATAATAGTAACAAATAATCAGAATTTTATATATATATATATAAAGAAAATATAATTGTGGAAAAATGTTAATTGATGAGTCTAGGTGGAAGGAATACAAGAGTTCATCTTACTAGTCTTGTAACTTTTCTGAAGGTTCAAATTCTTTTAAAACAAAAAAGTTTCAAAAGAAGAGATGCAGAGCAATCTATAGTTTACTATTTGGGGAGAAATGTGTACATGCGCTCTGGAAGGAAACAGAAGAAGCTGATACTAGTGGTTGTATCTGGGGAGGAGAATTGGCTTAAGGGATGGCATACGAGAGAGATTTACTATATAGTTTCTCTAATTGTACTGCAGGAACCACCTCAAATTTTTTTAACTTGTGCACAGGTGCTCTATTCAGAGAGAAAGGAAGAGAGAAAGACAAAGACAGAAAAAATTGTTTTAAAGGTAGCCACAGTTATTAACCAACAACAACAAAAAAACTTCACTTCCATTGCACAATCATTAGAGAAACTATCACTTTTCTTAATCTATTTTAGGCATGTCCACGTACACTGATCAAAATCACTCAATATCATTCTAAAAAAAAGAAAGTCACTCAGTCATGTCCAACTCTTAGGGCTGACACATGGGATGTAGCCTGCCAGGCTTGTCTGTCCATAGAATTCTCCAGGCCAGAATCCTGGAGTGGGTAGCCTTTCCCTTCTTCAGGGGATCTTCCCAACCCAGGGGTCGAACCCAGGTCTCCCACGCTGCAGCCGTATTCTTTACTGTCTGAGCCACCAGGGAAGCCCCTCAAAATAAAGAGCAGAACAAAACATGCTGCAGCTCAGAAGAAAGTACAGTTAATATTTTCCTGTTTCCTTGTAGCCTTTTCCCTACACACATGTTTTTTTTAACATAGTTGAGATCATACTTATAAACTTTATGACCTACCTCCTTTTTGTTTCAATATTATATCAAACATTTTTCACATTCTTGAAAACTCTTTTCAGACAAAAATTTTAATAGCTGCATGACATACTGTCCTGTGATATCCTACAGTGTATTTGACCATTCCCTATGGTTGGACATTTAGATTTGCAGGGGTTTTTTCCTATAATAAGTAAATTTGCAGTGAACATAATTATTTAAAATTCTTCATCTGTTTTCAATTATTTCCATAAGCTAGTTTCCCAGTAGAGAAACTACAGGGCTGTGGGGGTTTAACACATTTAAACACTCTTGAGATGAATTATTAAATTCTTTTCTTAAAAGATTATTCCAGCACTGCTTCTTGCAGTGCCAAGGGCCTTCTAGATTCTGTAGTAACTGGACTAGAATTCAGGAGAGCTAAAACCAGCTGTGTGATCCCAAGAAAAGTAATTTTAAAATATATAAATTTAAAAAAAACTTACATGATTTTTAAACCACTTTGACATTTCCCCCCAAACCTCCCAACCACCATGAAATAGCAGGGAGATATCATTCCCATTTGAAAGATCAGAAAATGAGGCCCAGGATGGTTAAGTGATTTTTTTCCAGGATCCCAACTGGTAGACAGACATGGAACACACAACTTCTGGTTTCTGTTTCAGCATGATTTCTACTATCGCACCCTGCCTCTTTGTTTTCATTCTGTCGTACAGTCATTCTGTACCTCAAGATAGGGGTTGTCCTAGAGCTTCCCAGCCTTTACTGTTCACATATCCTGAGGGGAACCTTGTTAACATGCCAATGCTAATAATGAGGCCAGGGGAGTACCCAAGAATGTACATTCCTGACAAGCTCTGGATGAAACAACGCTAGACTGTGGACTGCACTTTGAATAGCAAAGTACAAATCAGTCTATTAAACTCCTCTCTGCAAAATATTCCATACTTCAGTACTTTTCACCTAAGTCAAATTGCATCATGTACTGAAGTCATTTACTATATAGAACCCAACAGGTTCTAAAATGTATAGATCAGTGGATGATGATCAATAACTGACCACAGCCTGAATTCCATAATTCTCTGCCACAGTGTCAAACAATGAAGCTTTAAACTGAATGTAAGTGTGATAAAAAAAAGGTTCTTCAAAATTCAGAGCAACCCAGTACTGAGTATAACATTTGGCTGGAGAGGTCAGAGCAATCCACACAAGAAGCAAAAAATCATAGACTGACTGCATTGTTTAACTACATGTGGCACCTGGGAGCTTCCTAGGTGGCACAATGGTAAAGAATCCACCTGCCAGTGCAGGAGACGCAAGAGACGTGGGTTCGATCCCTGGGTCAGGAAGATCCCCTGGAATGGGAAACAGAACCCACTCCAGTATTCTTGCCTGGAAAATTTCATGGAGAGAGGAGCCTGGCAGGCTACAATCCATGGGGTCACAAAGAGTCAGACATGACTGAGCATACACACACACACACACACGTGGTGATTATTGGAGGAGTTTAAGCTGAGTCTTTGAGGTTTTAGGCAGGATGACAGGTAAATGATGGTTCAGTTCAGTTCAGTTGCTCACTCAGTCATGTCCAACTCTTAGCGACCCCATGGACTGCAGCACACCAGGCTTCCCTGTCCCTCACCAACTCATGGAGCTTACTCAAATTCATGTCCATTGAGTTGGTGACAGTACCATTAGCAAAAATAGGAGCATCAGGAAATAAGCTGACTAGAAAAACAACCATAACAACAATCGTCTCCACCAACTTTATATCCTGGCATGGCCTAGAATGTTACGATCCCAATAGTAGAAAAAAGATTAATTTGAGATAATTTTGCATTAACTTTCTGATTATTAATTAACATTCTGTCTTTTGACTATAAAAACACCTGCTCAGCTTATACGCAGTTTTCCAGGGGTGATGGCTGTGTGTGGATTTCTTCCTCCTTTCTCCCTTTCCTAACAACTGTCCTTGGTGACACAGTTGACTAGAAATAGAAATCTGCATGCTTGTATCAGGGCCAAACTAGCTTGTCTCTGTGGGATTCAGACCCAGAAATGCCATCATGAATTCCTGCTCTCTGTTCACTCTCAGCACATATTGTTCTATAAAAGCATTCACCTAATACTGATTTCATCCTGATTTGCAGGATCCACTGGAAACTTCCTTGCTGGAATCTTAAATTGTTTATGACTTAATTCAGCTCACAAACACACTGCTTCATTGCCTTGTGAGTCCTTGATGCCCTCAGAATAGCACAGTTATTTGCAGCAAAGGGCAAACCTTTGTGCTCCATTGGCAGCCTCTTCTCAGTAGAGCTTGTGGGAGCCTGAGAGGAAGAAGCCCAGACACGCATGCAATTTCCTCCTCTGTTCATCAATTCACTCCATTGTCTTTTTGGTGGTTTGACCTCATGTCACAATTGTAAGATATCTTGGGAAATTCTGAGATATAATTTATAGCTCTTGCTGTACAGAGAGAATATATTTAATTAAAACGATAGCATTAATAGAAACATTTTCAAAGAAGAGAGTTGGAATCTGTTTAAGCCACAAGTCTTCATCAAATTCCAACTGGAATAGTCTCATGTGCAGATTTTTTTCTTCTCACTTCTTATCTCTGATAATTAACAAGGATTTGTGGAACACCCACTCTGTTCAGAGTACAATAATAGTATGCCATTGTTAAGAGTTCAAAACAAGTCGCTAATTCGATAAATCCAATGAAAGAGTTTGGTGGGATTCCCCCCCCCCCTTTTTAGAAAAGCCATTTTAATCCGAGCAATTAACTATATTTCAGTGGTAGAATTATATGGCATCCTGGAGCATGATTCATCATAAATTTGCAGTTGACTGTGAAATGAGATCAGCTTCCCTGGTAGCTCAGCAGTAAAGAATCCACCTGCCAATGCAGGAAATGAAGGTTCAGTCCCAGAGCCAGGGAAGATTCCCTGGAGAAGGGAATGGCAACCCCCTCCAGTATTCTTGCCTGGAGAATTTCATGGACAGAGAAGCCTGACAGGCTACAGTCCATGGGATCGCATAAAGTCAGACATGACTGAGTGCACACACACACACACACACACACACACACACACACACAAAGGATGAGATGGGACTGTGATATGAAGCCACAGAGAAAGGGGTTTATCATTATTTTTTTCTCTCTTCTTGACTTCTGACACTTATAGAATTGGGAGAGATGCTCCAAGTCTGAAGAAAAGACAGATACCACATTAACATCTGTCACAGTAGAGATAAGTAATGAGTTCTCAGAATAATTCTGTTTTTGTCTGGCCATTAAAACCTGCCCTGTGTATTTATCACTTTTCTCAGTCACTTTTTGGGTCAGTAAGCCTGACATAAGCAAAGAAATCCATTCAGATATGTCTTTAATCACAGGAGAGCCTTAGAGAAGTGGCAACTGATTCAGAACAACTTATTATTTCAACCACAAGCACACAGCAGGAAAATAGCCCAATCCAAATAAATTCCCCACAACTTGCATAAGAACGAATCCACAGAATGAGACGATAAAGCTCTGCAGGAAACCAGCTGGGTTTCATCTATTACTTCAGCTGTTTGGCAAGATCTTTTCGACATATACTTTTAAAAACTTTCTTATCTGTGGGACCAGTTGAGTTCTTTGAAATGTCACTTCATCTTGACATTCAAAACGATGACTAAGCTTAGTTTACTGGCTGTGTCCAAACACAAAAGAGAATTTCAGTAAAGTTTCTGGATGATTTGGACCAGAAAGAACATTTTTTTTGGTAATTTGGAACACATTTCAGTTGTTTCACTTTCAGTAATTGTTTGACAGAGACTAAACAATTTGTGTTGCTCCAAGCTTTGCATTTAAGTTTTGGGATATTGTACCAAATCTTACAAAGTATCCAATTTATTAAGTTGTGTAGAGCCCAGATATCATTTGAAGGTAATAAAGATTTCCCAACCAAGTAATGGTAATGATGATGATGCACGAGGCTGCAAATCAGAAAAGAGTTTGTTTGGGATCTTAGGAATTGCAGTTTGGGAGACACAGATTTGGGTAACACTGAAGGAATGTTCCCAGGAAGAGAAAGAGTCCGAACTTATAAAGCCAAAAAGTCACAAGGTTGCTAAAAGTTGCCTGAAGAGAATTACGATCAACTTTGACAAGAAAATATTCGCCCTTAAGGAATCGCTAGGTAATTTAAAGTAGGGGTCTGATAAGTTATTTACGTCAAGAGGTATTTTTGGGTCAGTTCAGTTCAGTCGCTCAGTTGTACCCAACTCTTTGTGACCCCATGGACTGCAGCACGCCAGGCTTCCCTGTCCATCACCAACTCCTGGAGCTTGCTCAAACTCATGTCCATTGAGTTGGTGATGCCATCCAACCATCTTATCCTCTGTCATCCCCTTCTCCTCCCGCCTTCATTTTTCCCCAGCATCAGGGTCTTTTCCAATGAGTCAGTTCTTTGCATCAGGTAGCCAAGGTGTTTTAGGATGAAGGTCCGCTAAGTATTTTGAGTTTCTAACCAGTGTTTCTGATAACTTCATCAGGTCAAAACTTCAGATTCCAACTAAGCTGATATGTTGCCCAAGTCACATTTCCTTAAGAGCTCCATTTAAGAGCATTCTCTTGGCAATACCAGCTCCACTTTGATCTCCTTTTGTAGCTTTTACCTATGATAATAAAGTTAAATCCATTGGGATCAAAACCTCAAACTATTCATTCTCATGTCCTTAGAAACATCGTTTAAAATGTTGAGTACAGCATGAATATACCCCCAGGAGATATTGTCCTCATTTTGCAGTTAATATAAGGGCATCATAAAAGGTGGTCTCAGCATCAGTGACAATATGTGTTATTATTATTAATTGAAATTTTAATCGAAGTAATTGTAGGCCCATATGAAACTGTAAGAAATAACACAGTGAGATCTTGTGTACACTTTGCCCAGTGTCCCCCAGTGGTAACATGTTCTAAAACTATAATACAACAACCTGGATACTGATATTGATACAATCCAGTTCTACCTGGACTTCAGCACGTGTGTGTGTGTGTTTAAGCTTACATCAATGTAGTTTTGTGTATCCACCACACAGTCAAAATACACACAATTGCATCACCACACACACACAGTTGCATCACACAAGAATTCCCTATGCTGCCTTTTCATAACCACACAGGCTTCCCTCCTATCCACCAAACTGTGTTATTTTTTTATTTATCATTTAGTTTTGGGGGCTGAATCCTGACTCTGCCCCTACACTAGGTAATTTATATACATGATCTTATTTCATGCTCACAAAAGCCCCTTGAGATAAGTTTTCGTGTCCCTACTTTTATATGAGGAAATGAAGTCCTCAGTTCAGTCGCTCAGTCATGTCTGACTCTTTGCAACGCCATGAATCGCAGCACGCCAGGCCTCCCCGTCCATCACCAACTCCCGGAGTTCACTCAGATTCACGTCCATCGAGTCAGTGATACCATCCAGCCATCTCATCCTCTGTCGTCCCCTTCTCCTCCTGCCCCCAATCCCTCCCAGCATCAGAGTCCTTTCCACTGAGTCAAGTCTTCGCATGAGGTGGCCAAAGTACTGGAGTTTCAGCTTTAGCATCATTCCTTCCAAAGAAATCCCAGGGCTGATCGCCTTTAGAATGGACTGGTTGGATCTCCTTGCAGTCCAAGGGACTCTCAAGAGTCTTCTCCAACACCACACTTCAAAAGCATCAATTCTACAGTGCTCAGTTTTCTTCACAGTCCAACTCTCACATCCATACATGACCACAGGAAAAACCATAGCCTTGACTAGATGGACCTTTGTTGGCAAAGTAATGTCTCTGCTTTTGAATATGCTACCTAGGTTGGTCATAACTTTTCTTCCAAGGAGTAAGCGTCTTTTAATTTCATGGGTGCAGTCACCATCTGTAGTGATTTTGGAGCCCAGAAAAATAAAGTCTGACACTGTTTCCACTGTTTCCCCATCTATTTCCCATGAAGTGATGGGACCAGATGCCATGATCTTCGTCTTCTGAATGTTGAGCTTTAAGCCAACTTTTTCACTCTCTTTCACTTTCTTCAAGAGGCTTTTTAATTCCTTTTCACTTTGTGCCATAAGGGTGGTGTCATCTGCATATCTGAGGTTATTGATATTTCTCCCGCCAATCTTGATTCCAGCTTGTGTTTCTTCCAGTCCAGCATTTCTCATGATGTATTCTGCAAATAAGTTAAATAACCAGGGTGACAATATACAGCCTTGACATACTCCTTTTCCTACTTGGAACCAGTTGTTGTTCCATGTCCAGTTCTAACTGTTGCTTCCTGACCTGCATATAGATTTCTCAAGAGGCAGATCAGGTGGTCTGGTATTCCCATCTCTTTGAGAATTTTCCACAGTTTATTGTGATCCACACAGTCAAAGGCTTTGGCATAGTCAATAAAGCAGAAATAAATGTTTTTCTGGAACTCTCTTGCTCTTTCCATGATCCAGTGGATGTTGGAAATTTGATCTCTGGTTCCTCTGCCTTTTCTAAAACCAGCTTGAACATCAGGAAGTTCACGGTTCACATATTGCTGAAGCCTGGCTTGGAGAATTTTGAGCATTACTTTACTAGTATGTGAGATGAGTGCAATTGTGCAGTAGTTTGAGCATTCTTTGGCATTGTCTTTCTTTGGGATTGGAATGAAAACTGACCTTTTCCAGTCCTGTGGCCACTGCTGAGTTTTCCAAATTTGCTGGCATATTGAGTGCAGCACTTTCACAGCATCATCTTTTAGGATTTGGAAAGCTCAACTGGAATTCCATCACTTCCACTAGCTTTGTTCATAGTGATGCTTCCAAAGGCCCAATTGACTTCACATTCCAGGATGTCTGGTTCTAGGTCAGTGATCACACCATTGTGATTATCTGGGACGTGAAGATCTTTTTTGTGCAGTTCTTCTGTGTATTCTTGCCACCTCTTCTTAATATCTTCTGCTTCTGTTAGGTCCATACCATTTCTGTCCTTTATCAAGCCCATCTTTGCATGAAATGTTCGCTTGGTATCTCTAATTTTCTTGAAGAGATCTCTAGTCTTTCCCATTCTGTTGTTTTCCTCTATTTCTTTGCATTGATCGCTGAGGAGGGCTTTCTTACCTTTTCTCGGTATTCTTTGGAACTCTGCATTCACATGCTTATATCTTTCCTTGTCTCCTTTGCTTTTCGCTTCTCTTCTTTTCACAGTTATTTGTAAGGCCTCCTCAGACAGCCATTTTGCTTTTTTGCATTTCTTTTCCATGGGGATGGTCTTGATCCCTTTCTCCTGTACAATGTCATGACCCTCATTCCATAGTTCATCAGGCACTCTATCTATCAGATTTAGGCCCTTAAATCTATTTCTCACTTCCACTGTATAATCATAAGGGATTTGATTTAGGTCATACCTGAATGGTCTTGTGGTTTTCCCCACTTTCTTCAATTTAAGTCTGAATTTGGCAATAAGGAGTTCATGGTCTGAGCCACAATCAGCTCCTGGTCTTGTTTTTGTTGAATGTATAGAGCTTCTCCATCTTTGGCTGCAAAGAATATAATCAATCTGATTTCGGTGTTGACCATCTGGTGATGTCCATGTGGAGAGTCTTCTCTTGTGTTGTTGGAAGAGGGTGTTTGCTATGACCAGTGCATTTTCTTGGCAAAACTCTATTATTCTTTGCCCTGCTTCATTCCGTATTCCAAGGCCAAATTTGCCTGTTACTCCAGCTGTTTCTTGACTTCCTACTTTTGCATTCCAGTCCCCTATAATGAAAAGGACATCTTTTTGGGGTGTTAATTCTAAAAGGTCTTGTAGGTATTCACAGAACCGTTCAACTTCAGCTTCTTCAGCATTATTGGTTGGGGCATAGACTTGGATTACTGTGATAGTGAATGGTTTGCCTTGGAAATGAACAGAGATCATTCTGTCATTTTTGAGATTGCATCCAAGTACTGCATTTCAGACTCTTTTGTTGACCATGATGGCTACTCCATTTCTTCTAAGGTATTACTCCCCGCAGTAGTAGATATAATGGTCATCTGAGTTAAATTCACCCATTCCAGTCCATTTGAGTTCGCTGATTCCTAGAATGTCGATGTTCACTCTTGCCATCTCCTTTTTGACCTCTTCCAATTTGCCTTGATTCATGGACCTGACATTCCAGGTTCCTATGCAATATTGCTCTTTACAGCATCGGACCTTGCTTCTATCACCAGTCACATCCACAGCTGGGTATTGTTTTTGCTTTGGCTCCATCCCTTCATTCTTTCTGGAGTTATTTCTCCACTGATCTCCAGTAGCATATTGGGCCCCTACTGACCTGGGGAGTTCCTCTTTCAGTATCCTATCATTTTGTCTTTTCATACTGTTCATGGGGTTCTCAAGGCAAGAATACTGAGGTGGTTTGCCATTCCCTTCTCCAGTGGACCACATTCTGTCAGACCTCTCCACCATGACCCGCCCATCTTGGGTGGCCCCACACGGGCATGGCTCATAGTTTCATTGAGTTAGACAAGGCTGTGGTCCTAGTGTGATTAGATTGACTAGTTTTCTGTGATTATGGTTTCAGTGTGTCTGCTGTCTGATGTCCTCTTACAACACCTACGGTCTTACTTGGGTTTCTCTTACCTTGGACGAGGGGTATCTCCTCACCGCCGCCCCTCCTGACCCTGAACGTGGAATAGTTCCTCTAGGCCCTCCTGTGCCCGCACAGTCACAGCTCCTTGGACGTGGGGTAACTCCTCCCGGCTGCCGCCCCTGACCTCAGACATGGGATAGCTCCTGTGGGGTAGCTCCTCTCCGCTGCTCCTGTGCTGTCACAGCCCGGCACTCTCGGCCGCGCCCCTGACCTCGGACGCGGGGTAGCTCCTCTCAGCTGCCACCCCTGACCTCGGACACGGGGTAGCTCCTCTCAGCTGCCACCCCTGACCTCGGACACGGGGTAGCTCCTCTTGGCTGCCGCCCCTGACCTCGGACGTGGGGTAGTTCCTCTCGGCTGCCGCCCCTGAGCTCGGACGTGGGGTAGTTCCTCTCAGCTGCCGCCTCTGACCTCGGACATGGGGTAGCGCCTCTTGGCTGCTCCTACTCTGTCGCAGCCTGGCACTCTCGGCCGCCGCCCCTGACCTCGGACGTGGGGTAGCTCCTCTCAACTGCCACCCCTGACCTCGGACAAGGGGTAGCTCCTCTCGGCTGCCGCTCCTTACCTCGGACATGGGGTAGCTCCTCTCGGCCATTCCTGCACCATCGAAGCCTGGCACTCTCGGCCACCGCCCCTGACCTCGGACGCGGGGTAGCTCCTCTCGGCCGTTCCTGCACCATCGAAGCCTGGCACTCTCGGCCACCGCCCCTGACCTCAGACGTGGGGTAGCTCCTCTTGACTGCCGCCCCGACCTTGGACACGGGGTAGCTCCTCTTGGTCGCTGCCCCTGACCTCAGACGCAGGGTAGCTCCTCTTGGCTGCCGCCCCTGACCTCGGACGTGGGGTAGCTCGTCTTGACCGTTCCTGTGCCGTCACAGCCTGGCACTCTCGGCGGCTGCCCCTGACCTCGGATGTGGGGTAGGTAGTTCCTCTCGCCCGCGCTCAGCGCGCCGTCGCAGCCGCCCGCGCTCAGCGCGCCGTCGCAGCCGCCCGCGCTCAGCGCGCCGTCGCAGCCGCCCGCGCTCAGCGCGCCGTCGCAGCCGCCCGCGCTCAGCGCGCCGTCGCAGCCGCCCGCGCTCAGCGCGCCGTCGCAGCCGCCCGCGCTCAGCGCGCCGTCGCAGCCGCCCGCGCTCAGCGCGCCGTCGCAGCCGCCCGCGCTCTGATGAAGTCTTAGAGACATTAAATATAGTACAGAATTTGCCCAAACTAACACACTGCTGACCCCATAGACGGCAGCCCCCAGGCTCCCCCGTCCCTGGGATTTTCCAGGCAAGAACACTGGAGTGGGGTGCCATTTCCTTCTCCAAACTAACACACTAGTAGAACATTTTAGCAAGATTCAAAATCAAGTCCGTCTGACCTCAAAACTCAAGCTTTTTCACAACAGTCATGTTGATTACAAGTGTCCCAGTTAGTGTAGGACTTCCCCCAACGGCTCAAGCAGTAAAGAATCCTCCAATGCAGGAGAGACAGGAGACACAGGTTTGATCCCCAGGTCGGGAAGATCTCCTGCAGGAGGGCATGGCAACCCACTCCAGTATTCTTGCCTGGAAAATCCCATGGACTGAGGAGCCTGTCAGTCTATAGTCCATGGGATTGTAAAGAGTCGGACACAACTGAGCGCAGTTAGAGCAGTGTGTTGCTTGTTAAACTATTTTCTCAGCCTCAGACTCACCCTTTTGTTCACTGCTTTGTGATACAAACCACAATTCTCCCTTGCCAGTGGGCCCCCTGATTGGTTCTGCCAATGGAAGCTCTAAGGGGACAAGTTACTGGCTCCTTATTGTTTGTTTCCTCTTCCTATCAGCATCACCCTGGAAACAGCTTTTCATCTTGGCAGTGGCAGTTCCTTCTAGTGGATTCCAGTTTACAAGTTGTTTGCATTCCTAGCACTAGAGACATTGCACCCACTCAGTGAAGCCATAAGATCCATCCCACCCCCTCCCAGAAATCTGGCTCCTGACTCCTCTGGATCCCTCCTCTGAGTTCTGAAGGCATTTTAGATCTTCAGGTGACACCTCCATGGGGACAGCTTTTAATAATCCAGCCTCTATGCTTTGTTCCTCCAGTCCTAGGCATGATAATCATGTCCTGAAGTTACTTACTTCTGTAATACCTCAATGCTCTCTCTTTGTTCAGCACTTGATAAATAATTCTTTAAATTCTCTCTGTTAAAATAATTGTTCTGATTCCTGATTGGACCCTGACAGGTACAACTAACTCATAATTTGGAAATGCATTTGCAAGATTGACAAAAAAATGTGCAAAAATTTTCCTCTAACAAGTAGGACATGTTATAATGTTAAGAAAAAATATTCAAAGCTTTAAAAATAAGGCAAAAGGATGACTGTATGTCTGTCCCTTCAGTATCACTCTGGCATTGTCACAGGCCTACTCACACACTCCAGAGAAATGCACTTTTGTTGAACTTATTATTGCTAAGGGCAATAATTGCTCTGTGAAATTAGACATAAACTTGTAGAAGATTGTGTCAAATGATTTTTCTAGAGTAGAATCATAAATAATTTCTGTTGGATAGAAAAAGGAAGCTCAGAAGTTATGGTTTTATTACCCTAAGGGCATTAAACAAGTTTTAAAGAACAAATTTTTTTTCTTAGAAATTTCAGGTTCACAGATAAATTAAACAGATAATACAGACAGTTCAACATACTGTTCTTTCCTCTTCACCTCACCTCCATTGTCTTTCCTATTCATAACATTTTGCATTAGTGTGGAATATTTGTTATAACTGATGAACCAATATTGATATATTATTAACTAAAGTCTATAGTTTACATTATTACTCTTTGTGTTGTACAGTTCTATGAGACTTAACAAATGCATGATGTTATATACCCACCATTACAGTATCATGAAGAAAAGTTTGCTTCCCTAAAAATCTCCCCTGCTTCACCTGTTCAACCCTGACCACCACCACCACCATCCCCCCACCAAACCCCTGGCAACCACTGACCTATTTACTGTCTCTACAGTTTTACCTTTTCCAGAATGTCATGGAGCTGGAATCTTACACTGTGTAGTATTTTCAGCCTGGCTAATTTCACTTAGTGCTATGATCTCAAGGTTTTTCCATGTCATTTGAGGTCATTTCTTTTATTGCCAAATAATACCTATTGCATGAATATATCACAATTCATTTGTCCATTTACCTACTGGGGGATATCTTGGTTGCTTCCTGCTTTTAGCATTTACGAATAAAGTTTCTCTAAATATTTGCATGCAGATTTTTATGTGGACGTAAGTTCTCAACTCATTTGCAACTGCCAAATCATATATGTGGACAAAGAATGGTACCTGCCATAACATAAAACAAATGATGTTGCACCCAACAAGCTATCTGCCACTGCAGCCACTCTTGATGGTGCACCCTGAGGGCATTCAGGAAAGAGAAAAACAAAATACTTGCCCTGATAAGCATCTTGTTAAGGCATATATCAAAGGAATACTTTCATTAAGCCTAGACTCTCACATTCTTCCCCTACACAGAAAAGAACTAAATTCTTTTAGTTCTAAAGAAACTAAATTATTTTGAGATGTCCGGTTTTTTTCTTTAATTATCAGTAAACTTTTGATGTTAGACTACCTGTGTTTGTTTTTTCAAAGATACCTATATTCTGGTTCCTTCCTTACCTCTTTGAAACAGTCCTCCAGAACTCTCTGAGAGGCTGTTTCCTAAGTTTTAGTTTTTCAGTATGTTCGCCAAATAAAACAACTCTCAGCTTTTAGGTTGTGCATTCTTTTCAGTCGACATATGGTGAGGGTATATTTAGCTTTATGAGAAACTGCTAAACTGTCTTCCAAAGTGGTTGCATCATTTTACATCCCCATTAAAAAAAAAAAAAATTATAGCAATCTTATTCCTAGATTCTTTCTTTCCTAAACTACATATACTTAGCTTCTTGAATTCTCTTATGAACTAGTTTTACCATCTTGATGGCTCCCCAACCAATAAGGTAAATAAACATTTGGCACATGCTCACTTAAATATTTGTATTGAGGGCCAAGTTTTTCACTTTCTAAATATTACACTTTGACAATAACAGCCAACCATATTTCCCACATGAAAGATGACCTTGCTGATTCACCTTTTGTTATTTTTCTAAGTCAGGTAATGACCTTTACAGTCATACTCTGATTGACTTTCCCGAGTCACCCTCTATGTAAGTTTGCTCAACTGCCCTATGAAAAGTTAATATTTTACAAATGCAAAACAGCACCTAGTGAACATTCCAGTAAACTGATCCATAGATTCATTAAAAAAAAAAAAAAAAAAAGCTTCAGTTTGGGAACCAATTACTGGATAAATGCTAAGTCATCCTGGCATTAATCTGATTAAAGTAAACTTTTCAAGTCACATGGGCTCCTTTTTTCTATATATTTAAAAATTTGGTGGCTTCCGTTAGGGAGAGGGTGGAAATCAATCCTCTGCAACTGGGTCTTAGGCTAATCTCTAAGAAACAGAATCCTCACAGGGTTTTAAGGCCTACGAGCTGAATTCTGACTTTGCATAGACAGTCCACGGAGGGGTGTAGAAAGAGTAGAATTACATGTCGCAGTCAGGGAGGCTAGAGTGCATGGTTTGAATGTCAAGGGCATTCTTGGGCTTGCTGCAAACCTCATTCTGATTCATCCACTTTCAGACTGTTGAGCTGAAGACTTTTTCGCTGCAGTGTTAAGTTATTCCAGACCATGGCTAGAATGGTTCGCTCTCCCCACTCTCCTCAGATGTGGAGCCTCTGGGCAGCGGCTGGCACCATGCACATGTAACTTGCACACTAATGTAAAGGTCCCAACAAAAACATTAGTTCTCACCAGTGTTCCAAGGATTTTAAAGACTTTGGTACTGTTAAAAAAAAAAAAAAATTTTAGTCAGTTTGTGACAGCTACAATTCTGCTCCTGTTTCAGCTTTTAAAAAAAGAAGGAGGGAAAAAATGAAACCATACTCATTTCTTCCTTCCACAGTTCAGTGAAGTTCCAAAAAGTAGAAAGAATCCCTTAGCTTGCCTCGTTGGTAGAAACGCCTGGCTGGGACATTCCTTTGGCCACTTTAACTGAAAACTGCATGCCTCTGGGAGCACAGCATCTCTGCTTTAGCCTCCAGTCTCAAAACTGATTGTGAACTGTCTACAAAGATAGGAGAAGTCTGCAACGCCCCCTCCACAACCCCCCTCCTGCCAGAGAAAACAACACAAAACCACACCTGGCCCCAGATGGAGGTTGCATTTCCAGAGAGAAAACACAGCCACTGAGATAAGAGCATCCTTCAGGATCTCTTTTTATTCTGACTACTGAACAACGAACCATCTTCTAGGGAGCATTTGTTTCTGTTTCCGTCATATCCAGGGAAGTGTAGGAAACCCTTTTATCCGGAGAAATGAGACAGTAGCCAGTATGACACCCTTGGTAATCTTCTCCAAGGCGCCATCCTTACAAGAGCAGGAACCCTGCCCTATAGGAAACGGAAAGGCTGATGGGGCCTTTCCTATCTAGGACACTCGGGGTCGGCTTGCTGCTGCAGCTTGTGCTTAATTCCTTGTTTTACTTGGCAATAAGCAAGTGAGGAAAACAAGGGTATTAATAACGATAACCAACATTTGAACTTCCTGGGTACACCCTGTGCTTGTACCCAAGTGCTGAATAGAATTTTTAAAAAAGATTGTCTCTGTGTGTGCAGGAAGGAGACTAAAATTTGCCACAAACTTAAATCATTCATTTTCCTTTGTCCCAGAAAAACACATTTTTGTCTCTGTGGCATTTGAATCAACTCTTCTTTCCTTTCCGACTTTTGGCGTTTGAAAAGACTTTATGTCATGAAATGACCTTATTTATGTATTCTGCAACTCCTGCCACAAAGCCTTTGGGCACACCAATTAAAAACACAACTGCAAAGAAGTGAAGCAATGTGATGATTTTCCATCAATGAAATTATTTCCATCAGCAAGCTCCTTGCAAAACAATACTGCTGTTTGGTGACTCCCATGCCATAAATCTGGTTGTGCTTCTGGTTTTGAGGCAAACCTCACCTGCTGTGGTTTTGGTTAGTGACTTGGAATTTTGATCTGGCTGCCATTTGTTGATCCCTGGCCCCCATCCCTCGTTTCTTAGAAAGGTGGAAAGTCAGCAGAGCTGTAGGTGCTGGAAAAATAGAGATCCTGGTTGCAGTTTCCCGTGGGTGGTACCATAGTCCATTTATGAACCATGACCTATGGAATTCACATTCTGGGACATCTGAAGTCTGCTCCATACTCTTGGCATATTAAAATCTGCCCACAAGAGAGTTTACCAGAAAAGGAATTTCTGAGGGGAGGAACTGGTGTCTTCATCTTTGCCTCAGATGGTCAACATTTCTGAGAAAAACTCAGCTGGGAGTTCTTCTGAGAAATAAGCTGATGTCATATGGTTGAAGAACTTATTGCCTCAGGAGTCTAATGCTCTAGAAAACTTAAAGCCACTATTTGTTTAAAATTGACTCTAGCTTGGAGTCAGATGCATTGATGCTTCCTTAGCAGCAAATGGAGAATTTGTGCCCCTGGAGCAAGTGGCCTCTGCTATGAGGAATTCCACTGTCAGCAGTTTGTATGATTAATACAGTGGTAAGAACACATGTGGTGGAAAACCTCCAGCAAAAGCAATCAGTGGATCTATCCCTGATGCTGTCCACTCTGCAGCACCACCACCCCCACCCGCCACCCCTGACCCTGCCACTTTGGCCTTCTTAAATAGCCTAATCCATCTAATTGCACATTTTGCATTTGCATCCTGAAAACATAACATTGTCAGTGACAAAAGAGAATAAATTGGAGATAGAAGATGTTTAGGTGTTTAAATGACCTAATCTAATCCCTAACAACTCCTTCCCTGCCTCCCTACTTTCTTCCTTTTTAAAAAATTAAAAGGATTCCCTGGCAGTCCAGTGGTTAAGACTCCACACTTTTACTGCAGGGGGCACAAGTTTGATCCCTAGTCTGGGAATTAAGATCCCACAATCTGCCCAGCACGGCCAAAAAACAAAAAGGAAGAAAAAGTACACATATACACATGGAATAGAATTTATTAGAGCACAAAACAATTTTAAAAACCTTTCATGGTTCCCAAACTAGAAACAATTATTGTAACATCTTTTTCTAGGCAGAAATTTTATGTATTTTGTATTGTAAATCATATGTATAGCATTATATTATCAATCATCATACTTTCTACAAACAATTAACATAAAAAGTAAAGGAGAGGGCTTCCTTGGTGGTTCAGTGGTAAGGAATCCACCTGTCAATGCAGGAGGTGGGGGTTCAGTCTCTGGTCTGGGAAGATCCCACATGCCATGGAGCAACCAAGCCTGTGCTCCGCAACTGCTGAGCCTGTGCTCTAGAGCCGGGGAGTCGCAACCACTGAGCCCATGTGCTGCAATTACTGAAGCTCAAGCAACTTAGTTACCAACACTCCAGGACAAGAGAAGCCACCGCAGTGAGAAGCCCACACACGGCAACTAGAGAGTAGCTTCACTCGCTGCAACTAGAAAAAAAGCCCGCACAGCAACGAAGACCCAGCACAGGCAAACTAATTGACTAATTAATTAAAATAAGAAATGAAGGAGAAACTAACATTTCCTAAAGTCCCAATCCACAATACTTTATAATATCAAGTCTATATCAAGATTATATATATATATATATTATGTAGACATATAATTCATAAATTAATTGATATATACATACAGTCTCTAATATATATCTACTACACATCATTTATTATATACAATGACAATTTTTTACCAAATGGCTTATACTATATATTCTGTTCTATCATTTCCTTTTTTTCACAAACACTATCCAGACAACAATATCAAAGTCCAGATATATGTATCTACTCCATTTAAAAAATGACTATTTAGTATCTCATTGAATGATGTACCATGGTATATTTTATGTAATCTCTACTGATAAAGATTTGTTTCCAATTTTTTGATATTGTAAAAAATGGAGTAAACATCCTTGTCTATTTATCTTTGCACATCTATTTAGGAAATAGAATTGTTGGATCAAGGGACATTGAACATATATTTTAAAGTAAAATAATAATTGCATCATATATAATTATGTCCTTCACTTCCATTAAAGATTATATCATTTCATGATTCCACATTAACTTTGCAAATATCGTTTCAATGGCTGCAAAATCTCTTACCAAATGAATTCTTACTTCTAACCATATGAATACTGTATACATGGGACACTTACCCCTCACTGTTTTTAACTTTTAATTCTAGTGACTGACTTTAACAACATCTTGTGTGAGACTCAATATGGCTTATAAAACATGTCTTATTTGAGGCCAAAAAATACATGAGCAACTTTAAAATCTTCTCTATACCTGTAAAGATAGGAAAAAAGATATAAAATGGCACATTCCATAATTGTACTCAGGGAATAAGCCAATATTTCAAAGATGAAAAAATATTTCTTGACAGCAAATCTAAGCCACCTAAGATTTTAGCAAAAGTCTCTTTAAAATATAGTCATATTGTTTTTCCGTCCATCCTGCATATACTAGTCTGCATGTGCTAATACTTCAATAAAATACTCTTTAAAATAGTCGTGTCAGAGCCAGAGGAGGCTAAAACAGTTCTTTAGTAGTTAACCTAGGAAACCACAGTGTTTGCTGATCGTAATCTTTGCTGCCCTGGTTCCTCATCCCCTGGCTTGTGCATGCAATGTCCCTGGTTAACAGGTATCAGATAGTTTCATACCATGGTCATTAATGAACACAATAGTGAAAAGACTAATGAGCCTGTTCAAACCTAAGTGTCCAAATTGCCTTAAATTACACCTCTTTTAAGAGCCTGATTCCCAGAAACATCAAATGTATTAGACCATGCAATTCTGGAAACTTTTATTAATCTGTTCTTTGTAAAGCACTGTCCATAATCCAGGATTTTTAAAAATGAGTAAATGGAACACTTTTTTCAAATAAAAGTTTATACAGAAAACTAATATGTAAAACATTAAAGAAAAAATTTGCTCAGGCCCAAGCTAGATCCAGGCTGAGTTTCACTTCTTCAGCCTTCTCTTTTCCCCAGTACTATGGTCTTTGAGGTACATTCTTATACAACAGTTGGGTCTGAAATAAGCAAGAAATGAAACATAGTAATAGATGAGATATTGATAAGGAGAAGGCCCAAATCTGCAAAAAAAAAAAAAAAAACAAAAAACCAATTCTCTTTTTTCCCAAGAAACAATATTTATTAAGGGAATTTATAACTAACTTTATTGACCTTAATGCACATAATTAGGCTCACTCAAACAGCTGGCTTAACACTACAGACATATTCTGATAAACACTCTAACATACAGTAAACATTTTGTAACATTGTTACAAAACAGATAGTGTCTCTCCTTTCTTAAAAATAGAGCTCCATTTCACCACCACCACTCAGGGAAGTAGTACTTTTAATTAATAATACGACTTTCCTAGACTCTTAGCAGCTAAGGTGGCAATATGACACTGGCAATATGACCCATTTCTGGCCAATAGATATTAGCAGAAACTAACAGAACATTTTAGAATCTAACAGAACATCTGTGAACTCCTTGTGAAAGGGATGGATGTGTCTGGTTTGCTCCTTAACTTGAATTTAATCAAGAAGGGGTCCAACCTTTTTCTTAGAAAGTCCAACCTTTTTCTTATAAACTGACAAGCTTCAATCAGAGTACACTATTTCCTGTGTGGTTTTCAGAAAATGTTCTGTTTTTTTTTATTAGGCTTATTTTAACTAAATTTACTAGCACTTCCAATCATATCACCATTTCAAATATGCTGTTTGTACTTAGTATCATATTTCAAGTTTCTAACAAATTTGAAATGAACACAATCCAGTATAATTTTAATATTCCCTTCACTTAGGCTTTCTTGAGTTATTAATTAAGGTTTAGAATAATCTTATATAATTTTTCATTCTTACTGTACTAAAAGTTCTTATTATATAAAAACATATAGGTAGATACAATTTTTAAAACCCAAATCTTGAGTTCAAATATAATCAGAGGTCATTTATTATCTAATAACTGGAATTTAACTAATGTTAGACTCCTAAACCATTCCCTACTCTATCTTTTGGAATCTCATTTCTCATTTTTTTTAACTGAAATATAGTTGATGTACTATATATTATGTTAGTTTCAGGTGTGCTACATAGGGATTTGATATTTGCATACATTATGAAAAGATCACCACAGTAAGTCTAGTAACCATTTTTCCCCCTGCAAAGTTATTACAATATTAATGGTCATACTGCTTCTGTTGTGTACTACATCCCTGTGGTTTATATATTTTATAACTGGAGATTTTTATCCCTTAATCTCCTTGAAACACACCCCTCCCCCCTGGCAACCACCAGTTCTCTTTGAGTCTTTTTCATTGTTTTGTTTGTTATGTTATTTAGATTCCATATATAAGAGAGATCATATGGTATTTGCCTTTATCTGACTTATTTCACTTACCATAACACCCCTATATCCATCCAGTTCAGTTCAGTCAGTTCAGTCACTCAGTCATGTCTGACTCTTTGTGACCCCATGAACCGCAGCACACCAGGTCTCCCTGTCCATCACCAACTCCCAGAGTTCACTCAAACTCATGTCCATCGAGTTGGTGATGCCATCCAGCCATCTCATCTTCTGTCATCCCCTTCTCCTGCCCCCAAAACCTCCCAGCATCAGGGTCTTTTCCAATGAGTCAGCTCTTTGCATGAGGTGGCCAAAGTACTGGATTTTCAGCTTCAGCATCCAGTCCTTCCAATGAACACCCAGGACTAATCTCCTTTAGGATGGACTAGTTGGATCTCCTTGCAGTCCAAGGGACTCTCAAGAGTCTTCTCCAGCACCGCAGTTCAAAAGCATCAATTCTTCAGTGCTCAGCTGTCTTCACAGTCCAACTCTCACAGCCATACGTGATCACTGGAAAAACCATAACCTTGACTAGACAGACCTTTGTTGGCAGAGTAATATCTCTGCTTTTCAACATGCTATCTAGGTTTGTCATAACTTTCCTTCCAAGGAATAAGCGTCTTTTAATTTCATGGCTGCAGTCACCATCTGCAGTGATTTTGGAGCCCCAAAAATAAAGTCTGACATTGTTTCCACTCTTTCCCCATCTATTTCCCATGAAGTGATGGGACCAGATGCCACGATCTTAGTTTTCTGAATGTTGAGCTTTAAGCCAACTTTCCCACTCTCCTCTTTCACTTTCATCAAGAGACTTTTTAGTTCCTCTTCACTTTCTGCCATAAGGATGGTGTCACCTGCGTATCTGAGGTTATTGATATTTCTCCTGCCAATCTTGATTCCAGCTTGTGCTACTTCCCGCCCAGCGTTTCTCATGATGTACTCTGCAAATAAGTTACATAAGCAGGGTGACAATATACAGCCTTGATCTACTCCTTTTCCTATTTGGAACCAGTCTGTTGTTCCATGTCCAGTTCTAACTGTTGCTTCCTGACCTGCATATAGATTTCTCAAGAGGCAGGTCAGGTGGTCTGATATGCCCATCTCTTGAAGAATTTTCCACAGTTTATTGTGATCCACACAGTCAAAGGCTTTGGCATAGTCAATAAAGCAGAAGTAGATGTTTTTCTGGAACTCTCTTGCTTTATCCATGATCCAGTGGATGTTGGCAATTTGATCTCTGGTTCCTCTGCCTTTTTTGAATCCAGCTTGAACATCTAGAAGTTCACGGTTCACATATTGCTGAAGCCTGGCTTGGAGAATTTTGAGCATTACTTTACTAGCGTGTGAGATGAGTGCAACTGTGCGGTAGTTTGAGTATTCTTTGGCATTGCCTTTCTTTGGGATTGGAATGAAAACTGACCTTTTCCAGTCCTGTGGCCACTGCTGAGTTTTCCAAATTTGCTGGCATATTGAGTGCAGCACTTTCACAGCATCATCTTTTAGGATTTGAAATAGCTCAACTGGAATTCCATCACCTCCACTAGCTTTGTTCATAGTGATGCATCCTAAGGCCCACTTGACTTCACATTCCAGGATGTCTGGCTCTAGGTGAGTAATCACACCATCGTGATTATCTTGGTCATCAAGCCCTTTTTTGTGCAGTTCTTCTGTGTATTCTTGCCACCTCTTCTTAATATCTTCTGCTTCTGTTAGGTCCATACCATTTCTGTCCTTTATCGAGCCCATCTTTGCATGAAATGTTCCCTTGGTATCTCTAATTTTCTTGACGAGATCTCTACTCTTTCCCATTCTGTTGTTTTCCTCTGTTTGTTTGCATCGCTGAAGAAGGCTTTATCTCTCCTTGCTATCCTTTGGAACTCTGCATTCAGATGCTTATATCTGTCCTTTTCTCCTTTGCTTTTCACTTCTCTTCTTTTCACAGCTATTTATAAGGCCTCCTCAGACAGCCATTTTGGTTTTTTCATTTCTGTTCCATGGGGATGGTCTTGATCCCTGTCTCCTATACAATGTCACGAACCTCCATCCATAGTTTACCAGGCACTCTGTCTATCAGATCTAGGCCCTTAAATCTATTTCTCACTTCCACTGTATAATCATAAGGGATTTGATTTAGGTTATACCTGAATGGTCTAGTGGTTTTCCCCACTTCCTTCAATTTAAGTCTGAATTTGCAATAAGGAGTTCATGATCTGAGCCACAGTCCTCTCCTTGTCTTGTTTTTGCTGACTGTATAGAGCTTCTCCATCTTTGCCTGCAAAGAATATAATCAATTTGATTTCGGTGTTGACCATCCGTGTTGTGGCAAATGGAAAGATTTCATTGTGTAATGGCTGAGTAATGTTCCATTGTATGTATTTGTTACTGTTGTTTAGTCTCTAAATCACGTCCAACTTTTTGTGACCCCGTGGACTGCAGCACACCAGGTTTCCCTGTCCTTCACTATCTCCAAGCTTGCTCAAACTCATGTCCTTTGAGTCAGTGATATTATCCAACCAACTCATCTTCTTTCACTCCCTTCTCCTTCTGCCCTCAATCTTTTCCAGCATAGGGGTCTTTTCAAAAGTGTCAGCTCTTCACATCAGGTGGTCAAAGTATTGGAGATTCAGCTTTAGCATCAGTCTTTCTAGAGAATATTCAGGATTGATTTCCTTTAAGATTGACTGGTTTGATCGTCATGCAATCTAAGGAATTCTCAAGAGTCTCCTACAGCACCATAATTCTAAAGCAGCAATTCTTTGGTGCTCAGCCTTCTTTATGGTCCAACTCTCACATCTATACATGACTACTGGAAAAAAAAACAGCTTTGATTATATGGACATTTGTCAGCAAAGTGATATCTCTGCATTTTAATATACTGTCTAGGTTTGTCATAGTTTTTCTTCCAAGGAGCAAGTGTTTTTTAATTTTATGGCTGTCATCACCATCTACAGTGACTTTGGAGCCCAAGAAAATAAAATCTGTCACAGTTCCCAGTTTTCCCCCTTCTGTTTGTCATGAAGTGATGGGACCAGATGCTATAATCTTAGTTTTTTGAATGTTGAGTTTTTGTTTAATTAATTTATTTTTTAATTGAAGAATAACTGCTTTACAGAATTTTGTTGTTTTCTGTTAAACATCAACATGAATCAGCCATAGGTATACCAATGTCCCCTGCCTCTTGAACCTCCCTCCCATCTTCCTCCCCAGCCTACCCCTCTGGGTTGATACAGAGTCACTGTTTGAGTTCCCTGAGACATACAGCAAATTCCTATTGGCTATCCATTTTACATGTAGTAATGTAAGTTTCCATGTTACTCTCTCCATATATCTCACCCTCTCCTCCCCTCTCCCCATGCCCATACATCTGTTCTCTATGTCTGTTTCTCCACTGCTGCCTTGAAAATAAATTCATCAGTACCATCTTTCTAGATTTGATATATATGCATTAGTTTATAATATCTGTCTTTCTCTTTCTGACCTACCTCACTCTGTATAATAGGCTCTAGGTTCATTCACCTCAGTATAACTGACTCAAATGTGTTTCTTTTTAAGGCTGAGTAATATTCCATTGTGTATTTGCACCACAACTTCTTTATCCATTCATCTGCTGATGACATCCAGGTTATTTCCATGTTCTAGCTATTGTAAATAGTGCTGCAATGAACATTGGGGTGCATGTGTATTTTTCAGTTTTGGTTTCCTAGGGGTATAAGCCTAGGAGTGGGATTTCTGGGTCATATGATGGTTTTATTCCTAGCTTTTTAAGGAATCTCCATACTATCTTCCATAGTGGCTGTATCAATTTACATTCCTACCAACAATGCAAGAGGGTTCCCTTTTCTTCACATCCTCTCCAGCATTTATTGTTTGTAGACTTTTTGATGATGGATATTCTGACTGGTATGATGTGATATCTCATTGTAGTTTTGATTTGCATTGCTCTAAGAGGTGGGAGTACCAGACCACCTGACCTGCCTCTTGAGAAACCTGTATGCAGATTAGGAAGTAACAATTAGAACTGGACATGGAACAACAGACTGGTTCCAAATAGGAAAAGGAGTACATCAAGGCTGTATATTGTCACCCTGCTTATTTAACTTATATGCAGAGTACATCATGAGAAACGCTGGGCTGGAAGAAGCACAAGCTGGAATCAAGATTGCTGGGAGAAATAGCAATAACCTCAGATATGCAGGTGACACCATCCTTATGGCAGAAAGTGAAGAGGAACTAAAAAGTCTCTTGATGAAAGTGAAAGAGGAGAGTGAGAAAGTTGGCTTAAAGCTCAACATTCAGAAAACTAAAATCGTGGCATCTGGTCCCATCACTTCATGGGAAATAGATGAGGAAACAGTGGGAACAGTGTCAGACTTTATTTTTGGGGCTCCAAAATCACTGCAGATGGTGACTGCAGCCATGAAATTAAAAGACGCTTACTCCTTGGAAGGAAAGTTATGACCAACCTAGATAGCATATTGAAAAGCAGAGACATTACCTTGTCAACAAAGGTCTGTCTAGTCAAGGCTATGGTTATTCCAGTAGTCATGTATGAATGTGAGAGTTGGACTGTGAAGAAAGCTGAGTGCCGAAGAATTGATGCTTTTGAACTGTAGTGTTGGAGAAGCCTCTTGAGAGTCCCTTGGACTGCAAGGAGATCCAACCAGTCCATCCTAAAGGAGATCAGTCCTGGATGTTCTTTGGAAGGACTGATGTTGAAGCTGAAACTCCAATACTTTGGCCACCTCATGCGAAGAGCTGACTCATTGTAAAAGACCCTGATGCTGGGAAGGATTGGGGGCAGGAGGAGAGGGGACGACTGGATGAGATGGCTGGATGGCATCACCGACTCGATGGTCATGGGTTTAGGTGGACTCTGGGAGTTGGTGATGGACAGGGAGGCCTGGTGTGCTGTGGTTCATGGGGTTGCAAAGAGTCGAACACACCTGAGCGACTGATTTGAACTGAACGATGAACGATGTTGAGCAGCCTTTCATGTGTTTGTTAGCCATCTGTGTGTCTTCTTTGGAAAAATGTCTGTTTAGGTCGTTTTCCCACTTTTGATTGGGTTGTTTGTTTTTCTGGTATTGAGTTATATGAGCTGCTTATATATTTTGGAAATTAATCTTTTGTCAGTTGTTTCATTTGCTATTATATTCTCCCATTCTGAGGATTGTCTTTTCACCTTGCTTATAGTTTCCTTTGCTATGCAAAAGCTTTTTAGTTTAATTAGGTCCCACTTGTTTACTTTTGTTTCTATTTCCATTACTCTAGAAGGTGGGTCATAGAGGATCTTGCTTTGATTTTTGTCATCGAGTGTTCTGCCTATGTTTTCCTCTAAGACTTTTATAGTTTCTGGTAATTACATTAGGTCTTTAATCCATTTTGAGTTTATCTTTGTGTATGGTGTTAGGAAGTGTTCCAATTTCATTCTTTTACATGTAGCTGTCCAGTTTTCCCAGCACCACTTATAGAAGAGGCTATCTTTACCCCATTGTATATTCTTGCCTCCTTTGTCAAAAATAAAGTACCCATAAGTGTGTGGGTTTATTTCTGAGCTTTCTATCTTATCCCATTCTATGAGGCCAGCATCACCCTGATACCAAAATCAGACAAAGACAACAACAACAAAAAGAAGACCACAGACCAATGTCACTGATGAACAGAGTTGCAAAAATCCTCAACAAAATTCTAGCAAACAGAATTCAACAACACATTTAAAAGCTCATACACCATGATCAAGTTGATGCCAGGATTCTTTAATATACACAAATCAATCAATGTGATATCCCATATTAACAAATTGAAAGATAAAAACCATATGATAATCTCAATAGATGCAGAAAAAGCCTTTGACAAAATTCAGCACCCATTTATGATTAAAACTCTTCAAAAAATCGGCATAGAAGGAACCTACCTCAACATAGTAAAGGCCATATATGATAAGCCCACAGCAAACATTATTCTCAATGGTGAAAAACTGAAAGTATTTCCCCTAAGATCAGGAACAAGACAAAGGTGTCCACTCTCAACACAATTATGTAACATAGTTTTTGAATTCCTAGCTACAGCAATCAGAGAAGAAAAAGAAATAAAAGGAATCCAGATCAGAAAAGAAGCTCTCAGAAAAAAAGCTCTCACTGTTTGCAGATGACTTGATACTATACATAGAAAACCCTAAAGATACTATCAGAAAATTTCCAGTGCTAATCAGTGAATTTAGCAGTCACAGGATACAAAATCAATACACAGAAATCATTTGCATTCTTATATACTAACAATGAAAAATCAGAAAGGGAAATTAAGGAATCAATCCCATTCACCATTACAACAAAAGGAATAAAATATCTAGGAATAAACCTACCTACAGAGACAGAAAACTATATACAGAAAATTATAAGACACCAATAAAGAAATCAAAGATGACATATACGGATGGAGAGATATTCCATGTTCCTGGGTAGGAAGATATTGTGAAAGTGACTATACTACCAAATGCAATCTAAAGATTCAATGTGATCCCTATCAATGACCAATGGCATTTTTCACAGAACTAGAACAAAAATTTTCACAATTCATATGGAAACACAAAAGACTCCAAATAGCCAAAGCAGTCTTGAGAAAGAGGAATGGAGCTGAAGGAATCAACCTTCCTACTTGAGATTATACTACAAAGCTACAGTCATCAAGACAGTATGGTACTGACACAAAAACAGAAATATAGACCAATGAATGTTGACCTTTAAAGCCAGCTTTTTCACTCTTCTCTTTCACCCTCATCAAGAGGTTCTTTAATTCCTCTTTGCTTTCTGGCATTAGAGTGATATCATCTGCATATCTGAGGTTGTTGATATTTCTCCCGGCAATCTTGATTCCAGCTTGTGCTTCATCCAGCCCAGCATTTTGCATGATGTATTCTGCATATAAGTTAAACAAACAGGGTGACAATATACAGCCTTGATGCACTCCTTTCCCAATTTGGAACCAGTCTGTTGTTTCATGTCCCGTCCTAACTGTTGCTTTTTGACCCGCATACAGATTTCTCAGGAGGCAGGTAAGGTGGTCTGGCATTCCCATTTCTTTAAGGATTTTCCACAGTTTGTTGTGATCCACACATTCAAAGGCTTTAGCATAGTTAATGAAGCAGAAGTAGATGTTTTTCTGGAATTCCCTTGCTTTCTCTATGATTTAACAAATGTTGGCAATTTGATCTTTGGTTCCTCTGCCTTTTCTAAATCCAGTTTAAACATCTGGAATTTCTTGGTTCACATCCTGCTGAATCCTAGTTTGAAGGATTTTGAGCATTACCTTACTATCATGTAAAATGAGCACAATTGTATGGTGGTGTGAACATTCTTTGGGATTGGAATGAAAACTGACCTTTTCCAGTTCTGTGGCCACTGCTGAGTTTTCCAAATTTGTTGGCATATTGAGTGCAGCACTTTCACAGCATCATCTTTTAGAATTTGAAATATCTCAGCTGGAATTCTATCAGCTCCACTAGCTTTGTTCATAGTAATGCTTCTTAAGGCCCACTTGACCTCACACTCCAGTATGTCTGGCTCTAGGTGAATGACCACACCATCATGGTTATAGGAGTCATTAAGAACTTTTTTGTATAGTGTATTCTTGTGTGTATTCTTGCCACCTCTTCTTAATCTCTTCTGTTTCTGTTAGGTCCTTACCATTTCTGTCTTTTTTCGTGCCCATCCTTGCATAAATTGTTCCCTTGATATCTCATTTTCTTGAAGACACCTCTAGTCTTTTCTGTTCTATTGTTTTCCTCTATTTCTTTTCAGAGTTCACTAAGAAGTCTTTCTTATCTCTCCTTGGTATTCTCTGGAACTCTACCAAAAAAATTGTATATATATATGCCACATTTTCTTTATCATTCATCTATTAGTGGACATTCAGGTTGCTTCTCTATCTTGGCTGTTTTTTAATAATGCTGCAATGAACATTGGTGTATACATCTTTTAGAATTAGTGTCTTTTTTTCCTTTGGGTAAATACTCAGAAGTGAGACTGCTGAATCATGTGATAGTTCTACTTTTAATTTTTTGAGGAACTTTCATACTGTTCCATAGTAGCTATCAGATCAGATCAGATCAGATCAGATCATATCAGTCGCTCAGTCATGTCCGACTCTTTGCAACCCCATGAATCACAGCACGCCAGGCCTCCCTGTCCATCACCAACTCCCGGAGTTCACTCAGACTCACGTCCATCGAGTCAGTGATGCCATCCAGCCATCTCATCCTCTGTTGTCCCCTTCTCCTCCTGCCCCCAATCCCTCCCAGCATCAGAGTCTTTTCCAATGAGTCAACTCTTCGCATCAGGTGGCCAAAGTACTGGAGTTTCAGCTTTAGCATCGTAGCTATACCAACTTACAATTCTACAAAGAGGGCACAAGGGTTCTCTTTTCTCTACATCCTATCAACACTTCCTTCTTTTTGATATCAGGTGTGAAGCAGTATCTCATTGTGGTTTTGATCTGCAGTCCTGTAATGACTAGAGATGCTGAGCATCTCTTCACATGTCTGCTGACCCTCTGCATGTCTTTGAAAAAATGTCTATTCAGGTCCTCTGCCCATTTTTTCATTGGACTGTTTGCCTTTTTGATGTTGAGTTTTACTAGTTTTTTGTATAGATTTGTTATCAGATTTGTCCTTTGCAAATGTCTTTTCCCATTCAGCAGGCTGCTTTTTTGTTTTGTTGATAGTTTTCCTTTGCTGTGCCGAAAGTTTTTTAGTTTGATGTTATGCCATTTACTTATATTTACTTTTGTTTCCCTTGAATAAAGAGACAAATCCAAAAAACTTTCTAAGCCTGGTGTCTGGTTTTCTTCTAGCAGTTTTATGGCTTCAGGTCTTATATTTAAGTCTTTAATTCGTTTGAGCTTATTTTTGTATACAATGTGAAAAAGTCCAGTCTGAGTTCCTTGCATGTAGTGGTCCCGTTTTTCCAACACCACTTGCCGAAGAGGCTGTCTTTTCCCCATTGTATAGTCTTACTTCCTTTGTTGTAGCTTAATTGACCATATAAACATGGATTTATTTCTGGGCTCTCTATTCTGTTCCATTGACCCATATGTCTGGTTTTTTGTTTTTTTTTTTTTGTGCCAGTACCATATCTCCAGCTTTCTTCTTCTTTTTCAAGATCATTTTGCTATTTGGAGTCTTTTGTATTTCCATATAAATTTTATAATAATCTGTTCTTTTTCTGTGAATGTGGTCCTTGGGCTGGGAATACCCCTGCTGGGAAGATGGTGCTGCTACCTGAGAAGGAAAATAACATGTAACATCCTGCAGTCTCCCATCTGCTGACCTCTGTGGCCTGTGCCTCACTTCCTTGTGGCTTTGGATCTGGCTAAGCCTGAGCCCCACCTGGGAATGCATCCTTCTTACTGGGCAGATGCATCCTTTCTGCTGGGCAAGAGGACAGAACTTCAGGTGGAGAGAAACATACCATGGCTTCAGTCACCTGGCCATTTTATTTGGGAAAGCTGAGCTATGAGCAGTTTTTTTTTCCCCCCAAAGGTGGGATAACCACTTCCTTCCTGTATCACATCAACAGTGAGGGCTGGAGGACTGGTCAGAACTATTATGGTGACTGGGGCACTGGGAGAAGAGGGCCCTGGAGTGCTTCAATGTAAAGATGTGTAAAAAAGAAGAAAAAAAAAAGAGCTCTAATTGTTTTAAAGTGTGGGAAAAACCATCCAAGCACTTTAACTCCACTGTACCAGGTGAACTGATACAGCACAGAAATTTTCCTTTACACCAACTGTCATTGCCAGTATTTTGTATTCTGTTTCATAAGGATTTAAGAAAAGTCATAAAAACTAAAAAAAAAAAAAAAAAATCTGGTAGAGATTTTGATAAGAATTGCATTGAATCTGTAGATTGCCTTGGGTAGCATGGTCATTTAAATAATATTAAATTTTCCAATCTATGAGCACAATGTATCTTTCCATTTGCTTGTATCATTTTCAATTTCTTCATAAATGCCTTATAGTTTTCTGAGTACATGTCTTTTACCTCCTTGGTTAGATTTAGTCCTAAGTATTTTATTCTTTTTGATGCAATTGAAAATGGGATTGTTTTTCTTAGTTTCTCTTTCTGATAGTTGTTAGTATATATACATGCAAATTTCTGTATATTAATTTTGTATTGCACAACCTTATTGAATTCATTTATTAGTTCCAATAGTTTTTTGGTGGTATCTTTAGGATTTTCTGTGTATAGTATCATGCCATCTGCAAACAGTGAAAGTTTTACTTCTTCTTTTCCAATTTGAATTTCTTTATTTCATTTTCTTCTCTGATTGCCATGGCTGGGACTTTCAATACTATGTTGAATAAAAGTAGCAGGAGTGGACACCCTTGTTTTATTCCTGATCTTGGAGGGAATGCTTTCAGCTTTTAACCACTGACAATGATGTTAGGTATGGGTTTGTCATCTATGGCCTTTATTATGTTGAGGTATATTCCATGTATACCCACTTTGTGGAGAGTTTTTTTTTTTTATCATAAATGAATGTAAAAATTTGTCAGAAGATTTTTCTGCATCTACTGAGATGATCATATGATTTTACTACTTTTGTCTTTTGACCTTCCTGTTAGCTTTATAAGTGCTTGGTTGATCTACATTTACTGTATATCTGCCTTTATCACTGAGATTTCTTTTCTCCTTTCATAATTTTCTTATTTGTAGTTTTGGTCTTTTCTTTTCCACTTAGAGAAGTCCCTGTAATGTTTTAATGTTTTTTTTTGTGAAGCCAGTTTGGCGGTATAAAGCCAGATTGGTGCTAAACTCTTTCAGCTTTTGTTTGTCTGTAAAACTTTTGTCTCTGCATGATACCTTACCAGTTAGAGCATTATTGCTGTTGTTTCCCCCAACCCTCTCTTCGTCACTTTAAATATACTGAGTCACTCCCTTCTGGCCTGCAAAATTTCTGCTGAAAAGTAAGCTCATAGTCTTGGAAGTTCCCTAGTGGTCCAAAAGTTAGAACTTTGAGCTTCTACTGCAGGGGCCACAGTTAAAATCCCTCAAGCTGTGCAGGGCGACTGGAAAAAAAAAAAAAAAGTAAACTCATAATCTTATGGGAATTGCCCTGTGTTTAACTAGTTGCTTTTTCTTTGCTTGTTTTAAGATTCTCTCTTTATCTTTAATTTTTGCCATTTTAATTTTACTGTGTCTTGATGTAGATCTCTTTGGGTTGACCTTGTTTAGGACTCTCTGTGCTTCTTGGTCCTGGAGGTCTGTTTCCTTTCCCAGATTAGGGAAATTATTTCAGCTATTATTTTTCAAGGTAAGTTTCCTGCTCCTTTCTCTCTTGCCTCCTTCTAGGACTCCTATAATGCAAATTTTAGTATGCTTGATGTGATCTTAGAGATCTCTTAAATTATGCTCATTAAAAATTTTTTTTCTTTTGTTTAACTTGGGTGAGTTCCACTACTTTGTCTCCCAGTTCACTGATCCATTCCTCTTTATCATCTAATCTACTGTTGATTCCTGCTGGGTCATTAAAAAATAGTATTTTTAAATTTTAAAGAAAACAACTTCAGTACTGTATTCTTCAACTCTGATTGGTTCTTTTTATATCTTGTAATATACTTCTTACCGTGTTCATTCATTCTTCTCCTGAGTTCATTGATCATCTGCATGATAATTGCCTTGAACTCTCTGTCAGTTCTTATCTCCACTTTGCTTAGTTCTTCTTCTGGGGTTTTATCTTATTCATTCATTTAGAATGCATTCCTCTGTCATTTCATTTTGCCCGATTTTCTATTTTCATTTCTATGGGTTACTGTTAGGTAGGTGGGTTATGTGTCCTGATTTTGGAGAAGTGGCCTTATGTAGAAGTCCTAGGGCACCCTTAGGACACCAGAGCTATATGCTCTAGTAGTGCCCTCTCTATGTGCTGCATAGACCTTTCTGTTGCGCTGTAGCCAACTTCTGTGGGCATGCTAGTACGTGGGGCTGCCCCTGGCCCAGGTGGTTGCCAGGCCTTGCCAAGTGTGAAGGTTGCCAGCTTGTTGATGTCTGAGGTCAGGTCTTGGGAGAGTTGGTTATGGGGTCCACAGGGTCCTGAGGCTGGTGCCAGCCCACTGGTGGGTTGGGATTTGTTCTGGGGCACTGGCTGCTTGGCACAGGGGCTTCCAGGACTGGTGCTCATCAATGGGTGGGTGGGTAAGACCCCAACCCAATAGCCTAGCAAGAGAGCTCCAAAATGGCCCTTGCCAGCACCAGTGTCCTTGTGGCAGAATGTGCTCCTAAAAATGGTTGCTGCCAGTGTTTGTGTCCCCACGGGCAGTCCTAGTTGCCTTCCAGCTCTCCAGAAGGCTCCAAGTTAAGCAAGTGAGTTTGACTCAGATTTCTTGCAAATTACTGCCTCTGTGTGTGCTGAGTCTGAGAGCTTGTGCAGTTTTGTGTGTATCCTTTAAGAAAGAACTCTTGGCTTCCCAGAGCCCTCTGGCTCTCCTGTACACAAACCCTGCTGGCCTTCAGTGCCAGACATTCTAGGGACTTGTGTTCTCCATGCAGGATCCTTGGATCTGAGAACCCAATGTAGTACTCAGACCCATTGCTCTTTAGAGAGAGTTTCTGCAATCGTGGTGATCCTCCCTTTGTGGGTCACCCACCTTGGGGTATAGTACTTGACTATACTGTGTTCAGTCTGTTTATATATGTTAAATAGTGTATGTTTACTTGGAGGCTAGTCCACCTCAGCACAATAGGTTTTGTTCTAGTAGGAGAAGAGAAAACTTGGAGAATATAGAAATTTGGACTAGAATAGCCTCATCTTTAAGCACTGATAAAAAAAAAACAAAAACTCCACAGACCACCTACATCAGAATCATCTTGAAGTGTTAAACATGTTAATTTTTCTACTTCACTTCCAAAAATTCTTCCTCAATGTCTGGGGAGAAGCCCAGGAATCATCTGGTCTCCAGGTGATTCCAATGTGCACTTGGGCAAGAAATTGGCAATAGGGAGTTCCAGCAAGAGATACTAGGGAACTCTGGAGGGCTCGTGTGCAGAGTTCAGCTGAGAGTAAACTATAAGACAGGTAAGCATCTGGCATCCAAGATGCTCAAACCAGTCCTATACCAGTTCTGAGCTACTTGTTATCAGATCTCCTCTTCAACTCTTTCTCTGCTCTGCTTGGTACAGCAGGATATCTTGTTCCTGCGGGCTGTTTCCCAGGCACCTATAATCTGACTTCCCAGTGGGATTAGTCAGTGAGAGATATTGGCATGAGTCTAGAGGGCAGAAGGAAGAAGCCAGGGCATTTTTTCCCTTATCCCCGTCTTAGCCTCCTCTAACTGCGACTGTGTTTTCTTCACCATTTCAGCTTCCAACAGACAGGCCCACTGTGGTTCTTGTTTCCACAAGTTGACTCCAGCCCCCAGTCTCTAATCATACTATTTTCCATTTCCATACCTTCAGGTTTGAAGTGGAAGTGCCTTCCTTCTGCTGCTGCTAATATCTGGAATGCTTTAAATTCCATATTAATTTCTCAACTACTCCATCAGCCGTGTAACCAGTTCTATTTCTTAAATTCTCTCTATTTAAAATACTCTGAACGGTAACATGGAAACATATATTACCATCTGTAAAATAGATAGCCAATGGGAATTTGTTGTATGACTCAGGGAACTCAAACTGGGGCTCTGTAACAACCTAGAGAGGTGGGATGAGGAGGGAGATGGGAAGGGTGTTCAAGTGGGAGGGGATACAGGTAAACCTATGGCTGATTCACGTTGATTTTTGGTAGAAACCAACACAATACTGTAAAACAATTATCCTTCAATTAAAAATAAATAAAAATAAAATAAAATACTCTGAACAGTTTCTGTTTTCTTTATTGGATCCTGGTTGATATAAGACCCCATCCACAGAACAAGCTAGGGTTCAGAACCAGGCCTCCAGTCACTCCTTAAGTAGATATAAGTGATATAGTTCCAGAGTAGGTGGTGAAGAATAAAGCAGACAGGGCCTCAATCATGGGCTAGGGCCCTAGGGTGTATTCCTCAGAATTTCCCAAATGTGTGATAAGGCTTGCTGCCTCCCCACAGACTGTATCTTGTGATCTTCAAAATAAGTCACCAAGGCACAGTGTCTTCTGGAAACCATATCACTGGACTGTCTAGGATGTAATAACTGCTTAATCAATATTTACTGATGGGGGATATCCCTTGTGGTCCAGTGGTAAAGAATCCACCTGCCAAGGCAGGGAACACAGGCTCAGTCCCTGGTCCAGGAAGATTCCACATGCCACAGGGCAGCTAAGCCCATGCACCACAACTATTGAAGCCTGCAGGACTAGAGCCTGTGCCCCACAACGCAACAAGACAAACCACTGCAATGAGAAGCCTGTGCAGCACAAAGACGAGTAGGCTGGCTCATCCCAGCTAGACAAAGTCCGTGTGCAGCAATGAATACCCAGTGCAACCAAACAAATGAATAGTATTCAAAATAAATTTACTGACTATAGGAGTGAAAAATTAGAAAAAGATGCTTTTCACCCCTATCCAACAAAAACTTCTGGCATGAAAAAAAAATGAAAGCTTATTTTTCTAAAGCTATTGATTTTTATTTTTAAGCACCCATACTGTTTTTCTCCTGGAACTGTATAGTATCTTTTAGAGATTAAGTTAAGTTTTTTAAAAACTAGAAAACCAAGACTATAAACTAAGAATTTATTTTATCTACCTGGCAATGAATATTTGTCAGTATCTCTGGCAAAAAAAAAAAAAAAAAAGCATGTTAATGAGGTACAAAATATCAGACTCCTGTTACATCAAGTTTCTACCACAATTTTGGCTCAGCAGGTAAAGAATCCGCCTGCAATGCAGGAGACACAGGAGATGCAGGTTCAGTCCGTGGGTCAGGAAGATCCCCTAGAGAAGGAAATGGCAATCTACTCCAGTATTCTTGTCTGAAAAATCCCATGGACAAAGGAGCCTAGTGGGCTACAGTCCATGGGGTCATAAAGAGTTGGACACAACTGAGTGACTAAGCATGCACAGTTTTGTAGAAAGTGTTAATGCTCCGATGAAACTGAAATGCTGCTGTTATTGGGATAGCAAGATTTAGGAGAAAGCAGAACATATTGAGATTAATGGGTTAATTTTTCAATGTAAGTTGGAACATTTAATAAGTTTTATTTATTAAAATTCCATGAAATCAAAATTTTCATGTAACCACTATCACTAAATAACTAGGACATATACTTTTTAAGTCAAAAATTATTAAAATGTTGAGACTTCTCTGATGATCCAGTGGCTAAGACTCTGTACTTCCAATGCTGGGGACCTGGGTTCAATCCCTGGTCAGGAAACTAAATCCCACATGCCGCAACTAAAGATACCACATGCCACAACTAAGACCCTGAGCACCCAAACAAATAAATATTATAAAGTTTAAATGTTGATGTACAATGTTAGCTTGTACAATGTTGATGTTATGTTAGCTTCAGATCTACTAGCATATAGTGACTTGACGTTTGCATACTTTATGAGATGATCACCATGATAAGCCTAGTAACTGTCTCTTGTTGTTCAGTTGCTAAGTCATGTCTGACTCTTTACAACCCCATGGGCCGCAGCACGCTAGGCTCCCTGTCCTTCCCTATTTCCTGGAGTACACAGGAACACTTTTATCTTCCTTATCCAGAGCAGACTTTACTAGATTCTAACGCAATATATTCTTTAAGCCTATAACTATTGTTAATATAGCTTTATTTCTGTTCCAGTCTGTGAGATTCTTAAAACAAAATAACATCAACTTCAATGCCTGTTTCACAATATGCAACAAAAACCCCAAGAGGAAAAAAGTCCAATACAAGCCATGGTGGCTTTAAAATTTTCCAAAAAATGCCTCACTCAGTGTCATCAAACTTATGATCTCCCTACTTGGAGACAGATAAAAACCCTTACTAATCAAGCTGAAAATCTGATTTCTCAACAGGGAATGCCTCAGAATCCTGAAAATATTTTTGTTGCTATGCTTGCTTTGCTTGCTTTTGCTTCCCCTGCTCAGGCTGACTTGATTGATCACACTTATTGGGCTTGTATACCTAACCCCCCTGCCTTTTATTGTAGGTTATAGAATGGACAGATATAGGACCAATCGTATCCACTAATGACTCAACACATATGCCCCCTCCTTGGAGCTTGGAGGGGCCCTCTCATCCTGAGAAAGAAGGAAGACTAACATTTCTCTAGGCTATGAAATCCTTCCTTTATGCATGGGCCCGACAAAATTATGTATTAAAGTTAGTCGACAAACATGGGCTTTCGTCCTGCCTCCAAAAAGAAACTTCCATACATTGCTTGGACTGTTTACTGCCCTGTCCTTTTATAGAAACCATGTCAATACTACCAAAACTCTAAGAAAAAGATAAAAGTTAAAATGTAAGGGGTTTACTTATAAAGACTTTAAATATACTCCTGTTTATTGAGATAAATGTCAAGCTAAATCAGGGAAATTAATGTTTACGGCCAATTATACCATTGTTGATTGGGGTCCCCGTGTCTGTCTGTCTTTCTTTCTTTCTTTCTTTCTCTCTCTCTCTCTCTTTCATTTTCTTATCATTGACTCCAGACCACCAGGTTCTGGTCCATTAAAGGACCCCAACACTGCAGCATGCTAGGCTCCCTGTCCTTCCCTATCTCCTGCATATGCTCAAACTCATGTCCATTGAGTCAGTGATACCATCCAACCATCTCATCCTCTGTTGCTCTCTTCTCTACCTGCCCTCAATCTTTCCCAGCATCAGGGGCTTTTCCAGCAACTGTCCCTATACAAAGTTATCTAAAGGTTATAAAATACTAATTGTATTTGTTTTGGGCGTATTGAATTATGATTGATTTTTAAATCTTTTTTCTTTTTGTTATCCATATATTTCTAAAAGAATGAGCATTTATCTTTTCTTTAACTATTATTATTACTTTTATTATTATTCTAATGATAATCATTAGTAACTTCATTTTGGGTACCAGACTCCTTTGTAAAATCTGTATTTTGTGTATTAAGCAAGGTTCTGTAACATTTCTAATTTGGTGCAATGAGGAACGGGTACAAGGGACACTAGGGTCTGGCAATGAAAAAAGAAGTCTCATGGGAAGTTCCTTAGGCTAATCTTTGCAACATCAGTGATCCAGCCCAGTTATTTGGGGGACAGGCCTTCTACATCAGAGCCCCAGCAGCTTTAAGTTGAGAAAGAAAACAAGGTTAAAATTAAAATATAAAGCAAAGTATTTTTTTAATAAAGAACAGCAAAAATGCTAACCATAAAGGGAGAAATTGACACATTGGTCTGGATTGCATGAAAATTAAGAATTTCTGCTTCTCAAAAGACAATCAACTGATATATCCAACTGAAAAGGACTTCCCAGATCAATGCCAATCTGTGTGTGTGTGTGTGTGTGTGTGTGTGTGTAGGCTTCCCATACCAACAACCAGTTCTGGAATGCCCCCAGGTTGTTTGAAAATTCAAAGCAATTCTGACACTATCTACCTGGAGTTAGAATCGTATTCCACAGGTAAAGGGTTCAGTCCCACAAGACTACCCTCTGCTTTAGGCAATTAGTTACGTACCCAGTTTTCCTGTCCTTCTATCCAACTGGCTGTGCAAATGGAAGTTTCCAACAATCCCTTGCAACTCTGGATGCCCATTACAAGTCCAGGTTTTTTGTTATCTGTTCTTCTGACCGATTGGCTGGTAATCAGAGGTTCCCACTCTCCCTTCCTCAGTTTTGATTAATTGGTTAGAATAGCTCACAGAACTCAGAGAAACATTTTACTTCTGGACTACCAGTTTATTAGAAAAGGAGGTGATGAGGATACAAGTGAACATCCAAATGGAAGATGTATAGGATAAGGAGTGGGAAAGGGACACAGAGCTTCCATGCTCTCTCCAAGGGGACCACTCTTCCCAAATCTCCATGTGTTCACCAACCCAGAAGCTCTCTAAAACCTATTCTTTTGAGTTTTTATAGAAGCTGTATTACAGAGGCATGGTTGATTAAATAATTGGTTATGGCAATTGACTCAACCTCTAGCCCCTCTCCCAAAAGTGGGGCATGGGTGGTGGGAACTAAAGTTCTAATCCTCTAATCACAAGATTGGTTCTCTTGGCATCTATTAGTGCTTCCCAAAGTCACCTCATTCACTTTACCATTCTCAATGCTTAGGAAATTCCAAGGGTTTTGGGAGCTGTGAGCTATGAACTATGGATGAAGACCAAATACATACAGAACATATATTTTGCTCATCTGAATGATCATATATGTATTTCTTATAAATAATAATACTGCATCAACAAAGAGATTATTTCCAGAAATACTAAGACCCCCTAAAAATCTATAAGAAAAAGACGACTCAACAGAAAAAATGAACAAAAGAGTTGAATAGACACTGCATAAAAGAGAATATAATTGTGTCTGATAAGTACATAAAAAGTTGCTGCTGCTGCTGCTGCTAAGTTGCTTCAGTCATGTCTGACTCTGTGCAACCCCATAGACGGCAGCCCACCAGGCTCCCCCGTCCCTGGGATTCTCCAGGCAAGAACACTGGAGTGGGTTGCCATTTCCTTCTCCAATGCCTGAAAGTGAAACGTGAAAGTGAAGTTGCTCAGTCGTGTCCGACTCCTCTCGACCCCATGGCCTGCAGCCTACCAGGCTCCTCCGTCCATGGGATTTTCCAGGCAAGAGTACTGGAGTGGGGTGCCATTGCCTTCTCTGACATAAAAAGTTATCAACTTCATTTGTTATTAAGGAAATGTAAATCCAAACCATAACCTCTACATAGCCACAAGAATGTCTATAAATAAAAAGATAGGCACCAAAAAAGGAAAAAGAAAAAGATAGGATATAAAGAAAAAGTACTGATGAGGATGTGGAATAACCGGAATTCTCTTACATTCCTGGTAGGAATGGTAAAAAACATTTTGGAAAACTGTTTTGGCAATATTCACTTCAGACTGGACATATGCATGCCTTGTTGAGGTATAATCCAATAGAAATGTGTTCATATGTTCACCAAAAGACATGCACAACAATGTTTCTAGCGGCACATGTCAGGATAGCCCCAGACTTATAATCTCTCCAAGTGCCTATAAACAATACAAAGGATAAATAAATTGTGTAAATATATTTACAACAGAAAACTCTACAGCAATGAGAATGATTTATAACTACATGCAACAAATGAATGGATCTCACAAAAATTATATTGAGTAGAAGTCTATATCAAACAATTCCATGATATTAAGATAGTTCATTGATTTTGAGAGTACATATCATCTAATTCCATTGATATGAAGCTGAAATACATATAAAACTTACAGCACCAGAAGTTAGACCAGTTAGAATTTCTGCAAAATTTCTAAAATGAGGTCAGTATTCTGTACCATTTGAAGGTATAGTTTATAAGGAAGTGTTCATTTATAAAAATTGTATCCATCTATACTCGGGTAATATATGAACTTTTATGCACATAGATTATACTGTAATAAAAAAATCTGTAAATGGAATGAAATGCTCTAATGGGTCCTCTGCACAACAATTTGCTTATATGGCTTATGTGTCTATAGTACCTGCAGCTAAATAAACATGGCATTTGTTCTCTATTTCCCTGTTTAAGCAAATCTAACCCCTTCAAAGATAATGTCTTCATTACTAGAACCTGTAAATATGTAATTTTATATGACAAAAAGGACTTTTCAGGTGTAATTAAATGAGGAACGTTGAGAAGTGAATTTTCCTGGGTTATATGAGTGAGCCCAAACTAAAATCACAGGTGTCCTTGAAATTTCAGAACCTTTCCCAGATATGGTCAGAGGGAAATATAACTATTAGAAGAATGTTCAGAGAGCTGCAATGTTGCCAGCTTTGAGGAGGAGGAATATGGGCAGCCTTTAGAAGTAGAAGAAGCCCAAGAAATGTATCTCCCCAGATCCTCCAGAAAGGAGCACAGCCCTGCCAGTACTATGATTTTAGCCCAGTGAGACAAACTGGAATTCTGACCTGTAGAACTTTAAGATAAGAAATTTGTGTTGTTTTAAGCCACGAGTTGGTGGTAATTTGTAACAACAGCAGCAGAAAACTAACACACCTTCCTTTTTCCTACTGTTAGAATGCAATTTTTGAAAAAAAATCTCACGCTTTAACCCTTTGTGAACTACCACTGTCGGCAGCAGTAACAAATATCCTTGAATATCAGAAGTTTGGCAAGACTGGGAGTTTATAATTGTATTGACTCAACACAGATATGCAAGGAGTAAAGGGCACAGAGGGCTTATCTACAGTTCAACCCCTTCATTGTCCTTGGAGGCTCTGTCATGAAAAGAAGTGCTGTTTCTGCAAGGTACAGAGGTCAGGAAATGCTCCAATATACACCTGCCCCTGGTATAACAACAAAAGTGACTTCATAAATAGGGAAATCATTCAAGTAAACACATGGCCTGCCAGCAATTCTAAAACCACATTCACACATCTGAGAACTGGTTATGCCTCCCTGACCTGGGGCCAAGAAGATGACCTTTCCAAGGTCTCCAACAGTAAGAGAATAATATAGCCAAACAAAAGAACTCCATTGTTATTAGCAAGCATGCAAAATAATACTCTGAGAGTGTATCAATCAGTGGCAATCTACACTCTCTACCCATGTTCTCTGATAAGACCTTTGATTTTTTTTTCTCAGTTGTTTTGGAAGTGTTATGTAAGCACAAGTTTAAGGCACACTTCCTGAATCCTCCTATGTAGGAATATTGGAACTATTAACACTTCTAGAGCTAATATTTGATACATGACTTTGACACATCATACCTTCTGGATACTTGCTAATTTTCATTGAAAACTGTTTGGCTTTACCTTGTAATGCTGAATATATTGTTAGTTTCCTATTAAATCACTACAAACTTGGTGGTTTAAAACAACAGAAATTTATCTCACACAGCTGTGGAGACCAGAAGTCCAAAGTTCACAGTTCAGGTTTCACTGGACTGAGTCAATGTGTTGACAGGGCATCTTCTCCTCTGCTGTCTTGGAGTCAAATCTCCTTTTGCCTCCCACTTAGAAGAACCCACCTGGATGATCTAGGGTGATTTTCTGATCTCAAGGCCCTTAATTTAATCACTTCTTCAAAGATGCTTCTTCTATAAATATATACAGTAACAGTCACAGGTTTGGGCGATTAGGATGTGAACATATCTTTGGGGACCATTGTCAGCCTACCACAATACCTAGCAATTCCAGTCCAATTAAACGCTCTAAAGATACTCCTGCAAAAGAGCACCAGGAAACATATACAAGACTATTCATAAGTGTACTTTATAAGTGCATTTTAAAAGTCCAAAGGAAAACATCCAGATGTCTGTTAGTAAGTGAATAGATTAATAATGAGTGGCATGTTTACATAAAGAGAAGTTTATCCATTAGTGACAATGAATAAGCAGTAGAAACAACAGAGTGAAAAGCAAATCCCCACTTACAAGTGTACACAATATGATACTGTTTATATAAAGCTCAAAACATGTAAAATATTGACCAGGGAAATATGTGGTAAAGTCTTGATTTTCTTTTAAATAAAGATAATGATAAAGACAACATTTAAAATGCAGTTACCTATGGGTTAGTGGGGGTAGAAAATGGAACAGGCTGGGGGTTGGGGATTGGGAAGGAACACCCAGGTAACTTCAACAATATTGGAAATGTTTTAACTCTCATGTTGTGTAGTGAGTTCTAAGGTGTTTATTTTCTCATGCTTTACAGTTTGCACATATTACAAATATTCTATATATGTATCAAATATTTTAAAAAACCCGAAGGTAATGGACCTACAGGGTATTATGCTAAGTGAAAAAGTAAGACAGAGAAAGACAAATATGACATCATTTCACTTACAGGTGGAACATAAAAAACAAACAAAAAAACCCCAAATGAACAAACAAAACAAAAGAGAAACAGACTCATAGATATAGAGAAACTGGTGGTCACCAGAGGGAGGAAGAAGAGATGTGGGCAAAATAGGTGAAGGAGAGTAAGAGGTAAAAATTTCCAGTTATAAAGTAAGTATGTCACAAGGATATAATATATAGCAAAGGGAATGTAGTCAATAAATTTTAATAACTTTGTATGGGCACAGATGATTATTAGATTTATCATGGTGATCATTTCATAATGTATTTAAATGTGGAATCACAATGCTGTATACCTGAGACTAATATAACATTGTATGTCAACTAGATTTCAATTAAAAAAAAAAAAAACCCACCCCCTCAAAAAACCCCATCAATGTAATTTGTGGCATTGCTAGGCCTGTTTTGAAGCTAGGTATATAGATTCAAGCTGGAGAAAACAAAGGGATCTATCACAAGAATTCACATGGATAGGAACTGGGAAGCTTCTGAGATATGAAGCAGCTAAATTATTAACTTAGCTCTGGTGCACAGGAGGGAGAATCTGGTGCAGTGAGGCTGGTCCAGCTACAAACCAATTATCTCACAAATTCTTGCCGATAGCTTCTTTTTTGACAGCAGTGTTTCCTCCCTAAATATAACAATCACACAGAGTAATTTTAAAAGTTACCCGATTTAATAAATCAGAATTTCAAAAAAGACATCAGATAATCTGCATATTCAATTATCAAGGAAACCTGGGAATCTCTAGAGCAGTGCTTCTCAGACACTAACATGCACAGGAATCACTTGGGATCATTTGAAATGCAGATTTTGACTCAGTAGGTCTGGAGTGGCATCTAAGTGTGCCTTTCTGAAAGCAGCAGGTAATGAGGACATTCCCAGTCGAGGGCACCATTTCAGCAGCAAGGTTCTAGAGCTCAGACTCGTGTCACAGACCCCCACCCTCACTGCCACCCCCCTCCCCACTTGAAAGTTTGGGAAGTGCTATCTATAGATCCATTTCACAGCAAAATTCATAAACATTGAATTTAACACAATTGCAAAGGAGTTGGAGATTTGAGTGCCTCAGGACTTTGGAGTGCCCCAGGACATTGTCCTTCAGTCAGTTAGTTCAGTTGCTCAGTCATATCCAACTCTTTGCGACCCCATGGACTGCAGCACACCAGGCCTCCCTGTCCATCACCAACTCCCAGAGTCCACCCAAACCCATGTCCATTGAGTCGGTGACCCCATCCAACCATCTATCCTCTATCGTCCCCTTCTCCTCCTGCCTTCAATCTGTCCCAGCATCAGGGTCTTTTCAAATGAGTCAGCTCTTCGCATCAGATGGCCAAAGTATTAAGAGTTTCAGCTTCAACATCAGTCCTTCCAATGAACACTCAGGACTCCTCTCCTTTAGGATTGACTGGTTGGATCTCCTTGCAGTCCAAGGGACTCTCGAGTCTTCTCCAACACCACAGTTCAAAAGCATCAATTCTTTGGCACTCAGCTTTCTTTATAGTCCAACTCCCACATCCAAACATGACTATTGGAAAAACCATAGCTTTGACTAGACAGATTTTGTTGGCAAAGTAATGTCTCTGCTTTTTAATATGCTGTCTAGGTTGGTCATAACTTTCCTTCCAAGGAGGAAGCATCTTTTCATTTCAAGGCTGCAGTCACCATCTGCAGTGATTTTGGAGCCCCTCAAAAATAAAGTCAACTGCTGCTTCCACATCTATTTGCCATGAAGTGATGCACCAGATGCCATGATCTTTGTTTTCTGAGTGTTGAGCTTTAGGCCAACTTTTTCACTTTCCTCTTTCAATTTCATCAGGAGGCTCTTTAGTTCTTCTTCACTTTCTGCCATAAGGGTGGTGTCATCTGCATATCTGAGGTTATTGATATTTCTCCCGGCAATCTTGATTCCAGCTTGTGCTTCATCCAGCCCAGCAGTTTTCATGATGTACTCTGCATATAAGTTAAATAAGCAGGGTGACAATATACAGCCTTGACGTACTCCTTTCCTGATTTGGAGCTAGTCTGTTGTTCCATGTCCAGTTCTAAGTGTCACTACCTGACCTGCATACAGATGTCAAGGGGCAGGTCAGGTGGTCTGGTATTCCCATCTCTTGAAGAATTTTCCACAATTTATTGTGATCCACACAGTCAAAGGCTTTGCCATAGTTAATAAAGCAGAAGTAGACGTTTTTCTGGAACTCTCTTGCTTTTTCCATGATCCAGTGGATGTTGGCAATTTGATCCCTGGTTCCTCTGCCTTTTCTAAAACAAGCTTGAACATCTGGAAGTTCACAGTTCACGTATTGCTGAAGCCTGGCTTGGAGAATTTTGAGCATTACTTTACTAACATGTGAGATGAGCAGAATTGTGTATTAGTTTGAGCATTCTTTGGCATTGCCTTTCTTTGGGATTGGAAGGAAAACTGACCTTTTCCAGTCCTGTGGCCACTGCTGAGTTTTCCAAGTTTGCTGGCATATTGAGTGCAGCACTTTCACGGCATCATCTTTTAGGATTTGAAATAGCTCAACTGGAATTCCATCACCTCCACTAGCTTTGTTCGCAGTAATGCTTCCTAAGGCCTATTTGACTTCACATTCCAGGATGTCTGACTCTAGGTGAGTGATCACACCATCGTGATTATATAAGGTTAATAGGATATACATTATTAACCTGATTCTGATTAAATGATAGGAATCTTTGAATAATAACATCCAACATTTATTGAGCACCTACTATATGCTTTGGCACTATGCTAAAAGTTCTCGATGTATCATCTCATTTAATCCTCACAACAAATCTAAGAGGGAGGTACTGTTGTTACCATTCTCATCTGACAAATAAGGAACTGGTGCATAGCAAGGTTGAAGTAATATGCTCAAGTGTATTGAGTGAACCTGATTCTTGAGCCCAGATGTTTAATCACTATGTTTCAATCTAGTCTTGCTGCTGCTGCTGCTGCTAAGTCGATTCAGTCGTGTCCGACTCTGTGCAACCCCATAGACGGCAGCCCACCAGGCTCCCCCGTCCCTGGGATTCTCCAGGCAAGAACACTGGAGTGGGTTGTCATTTCCTTCTCCAATGCATGAAAGTGAAAAGTGAAAGTGAAGTCGCTCAGTCGTATCCGACTCTTAGTGACCCCACGGACAGCAGCCCACCAGGCTCCTCTGTCCATGGGATTTTCCAGGCAAGAGTACTGGAGGGGGGTGCCATTGCCTTCTCCGCAATCTAGTCTTAGTGTATAGCAATTACTTTGAAGAAAGTAGTTCTTTTTATTAAAATTTGTCAGGAGAGTGAAAATGTGGACCAACTAGACCAGAGGTTTTCAAATTCTGATGGGGTTTCAAATTCAGAATCTCCTGGGGCACTTGTTAAACATGATAAAACAATGCTTGAGTTAAATCCTAGAATAGAATCTCTGGGAGTTGGGGAGGGAACTTGTGTATTTAAGCAACGCTGCAGATGATTCTAATGTGTAAAGTCTGAGTATCATTGCCATAGATTTAACAAAGAATATTGTTTCTGGACTTCCCTGTAGCTCAAATGGTAAGAATCTGCCTGCATCGCAGGTGACCAGAGTTCGATCTCTGGGTTGGGAAGATCCTCTGGAGAATGATATGGCAATTCACTCCAGTATTCTTGTCTGGAGAATTCCATGGACAGAGGAACCTGGCAGGCTACAGTCCACAAAGAGTTGGACACAACTGAGCAACTAACACACACAGAGTTTTAAAAATCCAAAGGTAAGTTAAATGAAATTTGTTATTCAAATAAGGAAAGTTGGCTCTGAGGGTTAAGAAGTTCCTAGAAATGCATTTCTTTTTTTTTTTTTCATTGATTGATTTTATTTTTAAACTTTACATAATTGTATTAGTTTTGCCAAATATCAAAATGAATCCGCCACAGGTATACATGTGTTCCCCATCCTGAACCCTCCTCCCTCCTCCCTCCCCATACCATCCCTCTGGGTCGTCCCAGTGCACTATTCTGACTCTGATCTTAATGAGGAAGACTATGGTTTTTCCAGTAGTCATGTATGGATGTGAAAGTTGGACCATAAAGAAGGCTTAGCACCAAAGAATTAATGCTTTTGAACTGTGATGTTGTGTAAGACTCTTGAGTCCCTTGGGCTGTCAGGAGATCAAACCAGTCAATCCTAAAGGAAATCAGTCCTGATTATTCATCAGAAGGACTGATGCTGAAACTGAGGCTCCGATACTTTCACCATCTGATGCGAAGAACTGACTCCTTAGAAAGGACCCTGATGGTGGGAAAGATTGAAGGCAGAAGGGGACGACAGAGGATGAGATGGTTGGTTGGCATCACCGACTCAATGGATATGAGTTTGAGCAAACTCCAGGAGATGGTGAAGGACAGGGAAGCCTGGTGTGCCACAGTCCATGGGGTCACAAAGAGTGGAACAGAACTGAGTTACTGAACAACAAGTGTGTATCTGTGAATCCCAAACTCCTAATTTATTCCTCCCCCTGTTCCCCTGTGGTCACCATAAGTTTGTTTTCTATGTCTGTGGGTCTATTTCTGTTTTGGATATAAGTTCATTTGTATCATTTTTTTTAGATTCCACATATAAGTGATATCATATAATATTTGTCTTTGTCTGGTTTACTTAGTATGATAACCTCCATTGGTAATCAAGATTGCAGGGAGAAATATCAATAATCTCAGATATGCAGATGACACCACCCTAATGGCAAAAACTGAAGAGGAACTAAAGAACCTCTTGATGAGAGTGAAAAAGTTGACTTAAAACTCAACATTCAAAAAACTAAGATCATAGCATCTGGTCCTATCACTTCATGGCAAATACATGGGGAAACTATGGAAACAGTGAGAGACTTTATTTTTCTGGGCTCCAAAATCACTGCAGATGGTGACTGCAGCCATGAAATTCAAAGACGCTTGCTCCTTGGAAGAAAAGCTATGACCAACCTAGACAGCATATTAAAAAGCAGAGACATTACTTTGATGCAAAGGTCCATCTAGTCAAAGCTATGGTTTTTCCAGTAGTCATGTATGAAAGTGAGAGTTGGACACTAAAGAAACCTGAGTGCCAAAGAATTGATACTTTTGAACTGTGGTGTTGGAGAAGACTCCTGAGAGTCCCTTGGACTGCAAGGAGATCAAACCAGTCAACCCTAAAGGAAATCAGTTCCGAATATTCATTGCAAGAACTGATGCTGAAGCTGAAGCTCCAATATTTGGCCACCTGATGTGAAGAGCTGACTCCTTAGAAAAGACCCTGGTGCTGGGAAAGATTGAAGACAGGAGGAGAAGGGGACAATAAAGGATGAGATGGTTGGATGGCATTACCGACTCAATGGACATGAGTTTGAGGAAACTCCTGGAGATGGCAATGGACAGGGAAGCCTGGCATAATACAGTCCATGGGGTCATAGAGTTGGATATGACTGAGCGACTGAACTGACTGGTAATTTAGACATAAAGATAGGTGTTTGTCTCATGTGACTTTTTAGAACTTTTAAATACCATAAAACTGACTATATCAGGGACAATATTAGTATTACATTTTTCTAATTAGAGGAAGGGGATAGATTCACTTTTTAAAGAACAGTTCAACCTTGAACAATGAGGGTTTGAACTGCTGGGGTCCACTTCTACTTGTTTTTTCCCACTAAATTCATACTTGATTTTAGCACTACATGATTCCCATTCGGTAAAATGCATGGATGTTGAACCTAGGATAAGTAGGGTTGACAGCAGAGTTATTCTTGGGTTTTCAGGGGAGGATCAGCTCCCCTAACCGCTGAATTGTTCAAAGGTCAACTGTAGTTCACATTATCGAGGACCCAAAAAATTACTTATAGAGTGGTGTCAGGAACCTGTAAGAATAGTGGCAGGAAAATTAATCCTATAACCCACCTCCATCCTCAGACAAGCTTAAATAACAGAAAGCATGGGAGGCATAGCTTGTGTCTTTCCTAAACTCTTGCTTACTTTTTGTTCTCTGCTCATTTGTTTATTCAAGCAATTTAACATAAAAACTTATGTGTGACTTCATTGTGCCAAGTGTAGCTCTAGGAGCTGGGGATACAGAGCTGAAGAAGGCTTACACACTTTGCTTTAAAGGAGTTAACTAGTTATATCAATAGAAGCATGAGATTTAACAAAGCACAAATTGGTGGTTGTGAACAGAAAAGCAGTTAAAAGGTGAGAGAAGGGAGAATTTTCTTGATGTCCAAAACAGCTAAAGAAGGTGGATTCTGTTTAAAGACCAGTAACTGGATGGCAATCCTACCCAAGATTTTTTTTTAAAGAAAAATATATATGATACCTTTGAGGGTACAGATATTTTATAAGAATTTAACTTTATCTCTGGTGATATATATTTTTAAGGGATCATTGAAGAAATAATTTGTGAGCATCCTAGAGAAGGGAAGTGGTGAACATCTGAGCCAAGAACAAGTCATGCGAGATCAGGTTCATTTCCTTGTTATTAATAGATTAGAGAACCATGGTTGATTTGGGGTTGAGTGGGTGGTAGGGAAGCAAAAATAATAGATGTGGATTCACAGAAATGTTTTAGAAACAATATGTATTGCATGTCTGCCTAAATCAGACAGTTGCATTTACATTTTAATATTTGATTACCATAAGCCTGTTAAGGAATACTGTCATCTGAGAAAATAAACAGAAAACAGGCCCTCCAAGCTTGACACTGAAGGAGTCTCTGTAAAAGAAAATCTTGGTGGAGTTGGTTTGCCCACCCATTAGGCTTCCAACTCTGATCCTAGGGATTCACCTCCTTTTATGGAGATAAATACTCTCACAATGACTTTTTCTTACATTGGTAGACTGGCTCAATTATAACAGAAGACTTTCCCTTTAGTACTCTGCAGCAAAGCTAAGAAAGGGCTGGGAGCCATAAACAAGATTTTGGGAACCACAGGAGAAAACAAAATGGAAATAAACACAAAAAGGACCTGAAACTAAATAACATGATTTACAAAATAAAGTTTATTATTTACAAAATAAAGTTTATTCGTCTTGAATTTACAACCCACTGTAGAAATTATGACTTTCTCTCACTACTAGATTACTTGTTTTGAATGACGGTTTTCAGCACACTGCTATATATTTTAAACAGTTTTTTTGCTTCCAGACACACTTTAAAGCTACAAAGTGCTTTACCTATCTTCTAGAACCTTATCTTCTTTTTTTATATAATTAAAAAAATTATTTATTTTTGGCTGTGCTGAGTCTTTGCTGCTTTGTGAGGGCTGTCTTTAGTTGTGGTGAGTGGGGGCTGCTTGAGTTGCACTGTGCGGCTTCTCAGTGCGGTGGCTTCTCTTGTGAAGCACAGGCTCTGGGTGTACAGTCTTCCGTAGTTGCAGAACGCAGCCTCAGCAGTTGCAGCTGGCAGGCTCTAGAGCCCATGCTCAGTTATGGCGCATGGGATTAGTTGCTCTGCAGCATATGGAATCTTCCTGGACCAGGGATCAAACTCTTTGGCAGGCAGATTCTTATCTGCTGCACCAACAGGGAAGTCCTAGAACCTTATCTTCCACTAGTCCTCAATGTGAGTTCCTTGTTTCACTGCCTTTCCTATTCAAAGACTTCAGAATATGTCACTTGTTTTGCCTCTATGCTCAAACCATTCTTCAACATCCATTCCAGCTACTCGAACTGTTTTTTTTTTTTTTTTCAGGACTTTGTGGTTTCAAGGACCAAAAATTCAATTAATTAGCTCAAGTAAAAGGTTTTCTTAGAGTAATATGATATGTGATTTCTCAGAAATAGTAATCAAAGTACTTGAGCCTTGTATCACTTGTGAATATTTGAGACTTAAGCAATAATTTTTCCCTTACATCAGAAAATATCTGGAGGTAGCCAAGTTGCTGGTTGTTTTAGTAGCTCAAGATTAAAAAGACCAGCGTTTCTCTTCTTCACCTTTCCCTCATGATCACAAGGTGGCTGCTGTAACTCAAATACTGTTCAAGGAAAGCAGAAAGAAGAGGGAAGGAAAACCAGTGTTTTTCTTTGGTCAGGAAAGTAAAAAATTTCACAGAAATCTTCCAGTAGACCTCTGCTTACATTACATTTACAATAACTCTGGCACATAGCTGCTCATAAAGGACATGAAATGACAAGCCACATATTAGAAGGAAAAATTTACAACACAAAGAATTGCTATCAAGAATATACAAAGAACTTCTATAGTTTGATAAAAATAAGAAAAAAAATCTAATAGAAAAATAGGCAAAAAACATGATTAGGTAATTGACAGAAGAGGAAATATTTTTGGTAAATAAATTTAGGAAAAGGTGCCCAACCACATTAGTGATCATGGAAATGTAAAATAAGACTACATTGAAATAGACACTGCATCTATTAAATTACCAAAAATTAAGAACTCTCAAAATTTTAAGTGTTGATATAAATATGGAGTCGTATCTACCATTGGTGAGGGATAGGTAAGATGGTATAATGCTTAGTAATACAATTTGGGATTTTCTAGTGAAGTTGGATGCTTATAAACCCCATGAAAGTAGTTCCACAACTTTCCACATAGGAGACATGTAGGTGAATGTTCACAGCAGCATTATTTGTAATAGCAAGAATGGCAATAACCCAGGTGGCCGTTGTCAGAAGAATGAATAGAATGATACATTTATATGATATACTTGCAATGATTGCAGCAACATCAATCGGTATAAGAAATGAGTGAAAAAAATCAAGGGCAAAAGACTACATATATGGCATATGTTTTTAAAAGATAAAATATAAGATAGCTATACAAAGTGACATGTACACATGTGGCCATGTGTTTTTCCACATGAAAAAAACAAAGAACAAGATAAACACAAAATTCAGGATAGTGGTTACCTCACCTGAAGTAGAGTACAAGAAAGGGATTGAACACATAGATAGATTCAGTGATACCACAGTGCTCTAGGCATTGAGTAGTGGATTCCAGTCATCCACTATTATGTTTTATAACTTACTTATAGGTATATCTATGTATCAGAGATTACATAATAAAAAATTTTAATAACAAATAGTTAAGACAGTAAGTACAAAAAAGATTATAGCAGATTGTAAAGCTTTTTGGATGGGGGAGACACATGTACCAGGGAACCAGACATTTACATTTTTTATTGTTTTAGTTTCACAAAGCTTCTTGAGTATAATAAAAATTATATTTGATTCAGTCCAAGTGGGGAGAAAGGACATAATTACATACAAATACTCTAAGGGAATTTATTCGTTAAATTTTACAAGGTGAATATCATTCACTTTGCAGAAACTTTATAAAATAAAAAGAAGCAAGTACTGTTGGAAAAGACAGGAGACTTACCAATAACATTATGTTAAAGAATAGAGCAAGGAAAGGAGTGGGGACAGAAGAGAGAATACACAAATATTTAAAGAGAAAGTGAAATGGACGGTGCAGATTACAGTCTCCTTTTCAAAAGGCTTAGTAATACAAGAGGAGAAGGCAATGGCACCCCACTCCAGTACTCTTGCCTGGAGAATCCCATGGATGGAGGAGCCTGGTAGGCTGCAGTCCATGGGGTTGCTAAGAGTAGGACATGACTGAGTGACTTCCCTTTCACTTTTCACTTTCATGCATTGGAGAAGGAAATGGCAACCCACTCCAGTGTTCTTGCCTGGAGAGTCCCAGGGACGGGGAAGCCTGGTGGGCTGCCGTCTCTGGGGTCGCACAGAGTCGGACATGACTGAAGTGACTTAGTAGTAGTAGTAGTAGTAGTAATACAAGAAGAAAGGAAATTAGTTTCTCATTTCTTCAGAGATTCTTCAGGACTATTCTTCCCAAGTGCACTCTACTTTGCTTTTATATTTGATGCCTGTATTACACAGGGAAAAATACAGATTCCAGGACAAATTTTTGTTAAACATTTAAGAAAATCTCTAAGGTTTTATGTCCAATCCAGGGACACACTAGAACCTACCCCAAGAGGGTGTTAATGATGTCACTATATAATAATTATCTCCTTTTTGTTATTTTCACTATCATTTCAAGGTTATTTAACTCATTCTCAATTCCAGTGATCACACTAGAAACTAATCGTGAAAATAAACCAAAACAAATCACATTCCTTCCAAAATCTAACAAAACCTCCCACTTCCCAAAACAAAATGACATTTCTTAATCATTCTTTCAACTGAGGACTTACTGCTTATATGTGCAAGTGCACATCCCTTTTAAAATCACAGGGCATGACAATGCATTTTAGTGGACTTTGTTGATTTTTTTTTTTTTTTTTTGCCACACTCAGCAACTTGTGGGGTCTAAGTTCCCCATCCAGGGATTAAACCCAGACCCTGGTCAGTGAGTGTGGAGCCCTAATCACTGGACTGCCAGGAAATTAATTCCCTGTTGATTTATTTTTAAAGCTATTATTTGTAACTCCTCCAAAAGGCAAAACATACTGTCTTGTTCATTATCTTCTCACCTAAGAAAATGGCTGTTGATGTGGGGGAGAGACAGGAAAGAACAATGTAACTATCACCCTCCTATGAAGTGTTGCCAGGGCTCCCAGGTGTAATCCCCGCCCCTTTTGTGTGCCACCTGTACACTTCTGTGGAGAAAGTCCAAAGCAGTCAAGTACAGTTTTCAATTTGTCTAACGTCTTTGATGAAGGTAAGATATGAATGTGGAGGAAAGTTACCAATGGTTAACATATGTAGAGGGTTTAATCTTTTGGAAAACACTTTCATATTTATTTTTTTCCAGGCTTCACACTTCTTGACTAGAACACACAGCAGGGATTATCAACATCCTGATGTTACAGGTTACTTTGCTAGGGTCCTACGGGAATGAGGGGTGAGTGAAATAAACTCATTTCTGATACTTGTTAAAATGGTGAGGTACAGTCTATTTAAAACTGTTTCAATAGGGGATCATAACTTGCAACAGGAGAAAGAAATTGTGCTCAACCTCGAATACAGCAAAGACACCAGGAAATTTATTATAGCCAACAAACAAGAGTGAGGGGGTTAGTGGATGAGAAATTAAGACAAAACATTAAGGATAGCGGGATGCTTGCTTAAAGGCAGGTCCGAGGACTTATATACTAACGGACTTTATATATAAACGATTCTGATAGCATAGGCAAGGTAACCAGATACTAAAGGTGCAAGGATGACTTAGCAGAATTCACGCCAATACGGGGCTCTGCCCGGCCAGATTCGAAGGCCTCAATGGAGGCCTAGGTGAGTAGAGGGCTGGGAGGAGCCTGACTAAAGTTCAGACAAGGAGAGAGAGACTGTCATTGACAACCCCGTTTCTCTTTATTACCCAATCCCCATGGATGAGGAGAGCTGGCAGGCAACCGGGGTGGGGGTGGGTCCAGTTCTTTCTCCGAAGCACCAACGACCGGTGGCCAGAGATCAGAAGGCCAGGTTCGGCGACACCAGCAGAAAGCGTGTCTGAACAACGTCCCTCGCACTGCACGGGAGGTGCCCCCACGCTCCGCCCGTCCGCCGCGCGTCCCACTTGAGGGGCGGGCTCCGCAGGTCGGGACCGGAGGCGCCGATTGGCTGACGCGCCCGAGCCGGGGTTTCCCGGCCCCGCCCCGTGCCCCTCACTGGCCGCCCCGCCGCCGCCGCTGCGCTCCCTCAGCCCGCGAGGCCGCGCGCAGGCAGGTCCCGCGCTGCCCCGCGGGAGGGGCCTACCGGTCCCCATCCTTAAAGCACGAGTCCGGACGCCCCGCCTGTTGGAGAGGGTGCCTGGCTGTGGACAGCCAACAGCCAGGGCGGGCCAGGGCCGACCGAGGAGGGCCTGAGGCTACGGAGCCGCCGCGGCTGGCACACGAGCGTCTCGGCCCGGACCCAGTGCTTGCGGGAGCTGTGAGGGGAGGGGTCGTGGGCGCCATTGCTGCCCGTCAGAACGCCGCGGGGGTCCCCGTCAGCCCTAGCAGCTCTCCCCTGGCTGGGAGGAGCCGTCGCCAGTCCCCGGCCCGGTCTCCTGAATCGGGTGCCTCCTCTGCAATCCGTGCGGAGACCATGTTTGACAAGACGCGGCTGCCGTACGTGGCCCTCGATGTGCTCTGCGTGTTGCTGGGTACGTACGCGCCGCCGGCCCGAGGGGCGTGTGCGCGCGAGCCCGGGGTGGGGTGCATCGGTGGGGTGCGGGCGTGTGTCCGCTGGGAGGTGACTCGCCGGGAATCGCGGACGGGCGTGGGGGGCGTGTGCCTGACGCGCGAGCCTTGCCCGGCTAGACGCTGGGGCGGCTTCCGCAGCCCGGGGACCCTGCTTCGCAGCCCGCATCCCCGCGTGGCCGCTGCTGTCAGTCTGCCTTTCTATTGCCCGCCGGTGCGCTGAGCCCACCCTGCTTGGATGCTGTTCACGCCTCTGCGCTCCATCCCTTGCTCTCCTGTCCTCTGTTTCCCGTTTCACTCCCAGCAGAGAGGGTGGGGTCCTCCCCTCGCTGATGTAGGGAAGCTTGGTGGTCACTGGCTCATCAGGTTTGGTGACAAAACCGGAGGGTTTTGATGCACTGGGAATTCTCAGTAACTGGCGCCAGTGCCAGGTTTATCTTCCTTGTGGGAAGCAGTTTTAAGTTTTCGTCTATAAAAGGTTAGAACGCTCCTAATTAGAAGGTGTTACCGGCTTGTAAATTGTCAGGCTGTAAGTGGGTGTGATGATACCAGGTTTCTGCCTATAGGTTTGAAGAAGCTTACTTTTGAGGGGGATGGGGTTGGCGTGGTGTGCCCCAGACCTGCTGTTTCCTTCTCTGCACAGACCTCGTCATCGTGTAGGTTTCCATCTCCTGTGAGAGCCCACAAGGAGCATTGGACGTTTCTTTGGCTGCAGCGAATTTGGCGTTGTCTTTCTGACTGAAGAGTTCAGTCGTAGGGCTTCTGGTCGCCAGTTGCTCTTTTGACGAAAAAGAATCGAAGTCATCTGGGTAAGGTCTAGGCATTGGAAGGAGAGATTTTCACCGTCTTCATATGTATTGTGTAAGGCAGTATCTTTGAACTATTTATACGTTTTGGAAAAAAAATACTTACCAGAAGACCTGCTCGATGTTCGGGTAGTCCTCATGTTTGAGTATCGAAGTAATAGTATTGGCGAGCTCTCAGCGTTGGAGAGCTGTGACTTTAGCATCCTAGACGCAGGTCTGCATAATGGCTTTTCGGTGAGAGGAAACTTCCTCCGCTTTTAATCCAGTACCGTCTCCCCTGCCTCAAACCTGACCATTTAGGTGCTTGTAGTCTTGCCGAAGTTTTATAAATTCTGTTACCTGTTTTTTGAGGAAAAGTCTTGCTTATGAAACATCTTTATTGTTTACCAGGACATTTCCTATATAGCCCCACAGTGAATTTTAGAAATTCCGTTTAGGAAAGGGAAACACGATTTTGGAATACTATTTTTATAAAAACACAAGTGATCCTTTCAGATGTCCAGACATATTCATAATTACATTAATTATATTCAGATTTATTGGCAATGAAAAGTTTACCTTGGTAAATATGTTATATTTTAAAATGTATTTAAATTTATACTCAGTGTTTGTGGAGCTTTGTTAAATTTCATTTATGTTTCAGTGAGGGGAGAGGAAAATGTTGTCAGAAGTGATTTTTAAAATTCTAATATATTGGATATTATCCTATTATTGCCACATACTGTACTGTCAGAGTTATATATAAAGTTCCCATTTTTCCTACCTTATGCAGTTACTAATTTTTGAAACAAATGCGTTTTCTCTTTGGGCCAAGCACTGAAGCAGGATAGATGAAACATAATACTGCTCTTAGGTAGATCAGTGTTATTAAACACAGAGCCATATACTAAATCTATGTTTTGTTTATTTTAATTCATGTATATTTGAGGGAACTATTGCAGTACAACTTTATAAAATTGTGGGGTTTTGTAGTCTGTTTTCAACATGCTGCAAGCATCCCATAACTGTCCAATAGAATTAAGAGTAATTTTATTGCTAACTTGGCCTGACAGCTGCAGAATTTATGATGACTCTCAATAAAAGATAAAATTGTTATTTCTGATTTTAAAATCTTTGGTTTTGGAAAAAGCTTGTTTAGGAGACTTATGCATTAAGTATCAGTATCAGATACCTGATCTATTTGAAAAACAGATTTTCTCTGTTTTTGTATTGCTAGAGTTTTAAAATAATTAAGTGTATTGTCAAGATAAGCTCAGAATTCCCTTTTCCTAAATATAAAGTGAAATACTGGCTTATTTTAATTTGGTATATAAGATGACATTAGATTTAATAGCATCAATATTCTGTTATAAACAACAGTGAAGGAGAACAGTGATTCTAGAGATACAAAGTATTTTCATGCTGAATTTTGGGAGATTATATATTTTTATTAAAAAACTCACCTTTCTAGTGGGGTCTATGAGTCATTTTATTTTATTTATTTTTAAACTTTATGGCTGAGCTGCACAGCATGCAGGATCTTAGTTCCCCAACCAGGGATTGAATCTGTACCCCTTGCCGTTGAAGCGCAGAGTCTTAACCACTGGACTGCCAAAAAGTCACCTTTAAGGGTCATTTAAAGTTTTATTTTTATTCATCTTACTGACAATAGGAGGTTGGCGGCCTTTAAAATAGTGGTAGCTCAAAGAGGGTTATCAACTTGGCATTAAGTTTTTTCTTTTTCTTTGGAGAACTACAGGTAAAAGTTGACTGTAGCAACAGAAAGATGATCAAGCAGATCATAAGTACAGGGTTATGTGAAAGTGGTTCTTAATTATAATGTGAATATGTTCCAGGTTCTGTTAATGATCACCCAACATCATGCAGTGTATCCATTTAATATGATGATGTTATGTGATTGTGTTACATGGCTATTTTATAATATTACAGAAAGTGATGTCTGTTTAAATGATAAACATGCCTGTATGTAAGGGGGCGGGTGTGTGCATGCTTACACACGTGTAAAAGCATTTCTGTCCCAAGTCAGTATTATCACCACTATGAAACATGATTTCCTCCACATAATATACCCAAATTATTACTTCCTTCAGTGGATCTGGTCTCTTCTTGGAAAAAGAGTGAGAATTTTGAGAGATGATGTGTATTTGATTCCTTTCTGAGATGGAGTGTGGTCTTGCCAGCTTTCTCTGGCTCCTTTGATAATGAGTTCTATGATTGTAGAAAAGGCTATAAATATCACCTGAGCACACAAGAAAAGCTGCTGTACAGAGAATCGTAGTGGGCTGATGTGAAAGCTGTGTTTTGCTCATTGTGTTAAACCACGTCCTAAATAAAACTTAATTGCTGAGAGTCATTTTAGATTTTATGCACTCTGGCATTAGGCTGCCAATGAATTGATTCAGTGCACATTGATTGAAGGCTAACTCTGTTCCAAGTTCATGTTAGGTGCTAAAGATAAAGATGAATTAGAAAGTCTGTGCCCTCAAGGAGCTTAGGGTCTAATGAGGGAGAAACAAACAAGAGGTTATACTACATCATGATAAATGTAATAATAAAGGTATGGAATAGATGCTCTTTGAGTACAGAAAAAAGATTTGTGCTATAAATGATCTATCATAGATAAATGGGTTGTCTGTTTTTGTCTAGAGATGCAGAAATGACAAATGTTACCCCAGGAGTACTCTTAGAATCTTTTTTTTTTCTTCTCAGCTTAGTACAGGGCAATGGGAGCCCAAGTAAGTAGCTGTGTGTATGACTTTTTTGCAGGTATCTCGTGATGCCTGGAAGTTTTAGGTGGAACTGGCAGAACCTTTTTATGTGCCTGAGTTTTGCTGGGTAGCAGTCATTTGGAATATCTTTCTATATTGTGCCTTCTTTTTTGGCTCCTCTAGATCTTTTCTCCACCCTGCGCTATGCTCTGGGAGGCTAGTGCTGTGAACTGCAACTAGGCTGTTGCTTTTTGTTTCTGGTTGACTTTGACCAATGGGACAACAGCAGGAGGCCTGGAAGACCCAGTTTCTTCCTGCTGGATTTGCGTTGCCAGAGCTATTTTGTGTTTTGTGAGTAGGTCACAGCTTCTATTCAGTGGCCATCTGTGCCAGCCAGCTACAGTTACAGATCTTTCTGGGTTTTGGTAACCCTCTACTCGCCCGTTTAGCCTAGAGATGATGTTGCTGGTACCATTCCCTGCTGCTTTCCGTAAATCCTACCTATACCTTTGAAGATGGTTCCTTCATAAAATTCTTATTTAAATACTTTATTTGGGTGTGCTGTTTTTTGCCAGGGGGCTACTGATAATACTCATGTTATGTCCAAAACAGATCTGAGGTGACTTCCCTTTCTGCACTTGACAGCAATTACATTGGCCCATAAAAGCAGATGATAACAGGAACTCATGGGCTCCAACATTGGTTTTCTTAGAAGGGAGGGGGTCATGGTTTCCTCAACATACTGCAAACATGGTATCACCTTTATGCCAAATCAGTCAGTAAATTTAGGGGAAAATCTGGCAGCAGAGAACACTGGCAGCCATACTAGGTGGTTGTGTGTGCGTTCCAAGTTGCTTTCGTCATGTCCGACTCTTTGCTACCCTAATGGACTATAGGCTGCCAGGCTTCTCTGTCCATGCAGGTTCTCCAGGCAAGAATACTGGAATGTGTTGCCATGCCCTCCTCCAGGGGATCTTCTGACTCAGGGATTAAACCCGAGTCTCTTCTGTCTCCTGCAATGGCAGGCAGGTTCTTTAACACTAGTGCCACTTGGGAAGCCCCAGGTGATTGTGGAATCGCATTACTTATTCTTCTTCAGTAATTATGCTGATCTCATTCTGCCCCTTAGGTATTAGCCATAGGAGTGCTCCTTTTCCTGATCTCAGTTTGGGCCACTTTCTTAAGGGAAAGTCAGATATTTAATGAAAGAGTCTCCTTTGCTGAAAGTCTGCAGCCTTCCTTTTTCTCCTAACATTTATTTGTTCATTTACTCATTATTAGGTGAATTCACCCACACATTTGTTTTATTATCTAGTAGATGCTGGGAATTCTGTTAGATACCAAAGAGGTAAATAAGTAAGTAAATAAATAGGACATAGTACTATCCTGATTACTTGCCATTTCAATTTCTGTTTACTTCTATTAAGCTAACTTCTTTTGCTTCTGCTTAAAGTTTACTGTTTGTTTCTGTTTTATATAACTTTTGTCTTTTCTCCCAGCCATTGAGAGGGGGACGGAATCTCAAAAAATGAACAAAAATTTGTCAAACTGGCATATTCTTGGGTCAGACTGGCCTCCTTTTGCAAGACTTTTTCTACCTTTAAATGGCTAGTTTGGAACAAAAGCAGAGGCCTGGAAGAAACTGATAGTATTTGGCTCTAGTTGGCTTTATACAGTTGACTTTAAACTTGAATTTACCTTGCTTGGATGAGAGTATGGAAATATTCAGAAAACATTCCCCTCTATAGCTTTTGTGAAAAGTAATTTTTTCCTTTATATTCTATTTGAATTAAATCCCTTTTGGAAACTCATGGACATGCCATAATCTTTGTTAATATCTTTCTTGCTTAGTCATTTTTGGCTGAATTCTACCAAAGTTCCCTATGTGTTACTCAGTTTGTGAAATTATTCTAATTCCTTTTGATAAGAAATTAAAGTTTAAATTGTTACTGTTTATCTGACTTAAAAAGAAGCTGGTAGAAAGTTACTAAAACCTACATTTTAAGAGAACTAGTTAACATGTAGCTTTAGGTTTTTTATGTGGTTTTTTTTTTTTTGGTTGCTCTGGCATGTAGGATCTAGTTCCCCATCAAGGGATCGAACCCAGGCCCTCCTGCAGCATGGAGTGTTGTTAACTACTGGACCTCCAGGGAAGTCCCGAGAAACGTTTTTTGTGTTTTTTTTTGTTTTTTTTTTGCCCCATGGCTTGTGGGATTTTAGTTTCTAGACCAGGGATTGAACCCGGACCCTTGGTAATGAGAGCCGGGAGTCCTAGTCACTGGAACAACAGGGAATTCCCTTCTGCAAAGGAATTTGAAATGTTATTTCCTCCTAAATTACTGGTTTAATTCAGCATTTAGGATGGAAATATACAGTCTGTGTAATAAGCTAGTTAGGGATTATATAGGCACTGTCTTGTCCCTTATTTTCTTTCTGAAAAAGGATTCATTCATATATTATGAACAGTGGTTACAAGTAACTCTTTTCTTTCTTTTTGTCCCTCCTTTTTGCTGTATGTGTGTGTGCTCAGTCATGTCCTACTCTTTGTGACCCCATGGACTGTAGCCCACCAGGCTCCTCTGTCCATAATTTTTCAGGCAATAATACTGCAGCAGGTTGCCATTTCCTTCTCCAGAGGATTTTCCTGACCTAGGGATCAAACCTGAGTCTCCTGCATCTCCTGTGTTGGCAGGTGGATTCTTTACCACTGCTACTTGGGAAGTCCTTCTGTTTCTACGTACCTTATTTTCCGTTTTCACTTTTTCCTTCCTGCTTTCCTTCGCCCTTCAACCTTGCTGTCTTGATTTAAAGCCCAGATGGCTCAGACTGAGTTGTTTCAGTTTTACTTAACTGAAACTAATCTAACATTGGTTATGACTTTATGAACTATTGATTTTTCTTTAAAACATTAGATAGACAGCATAGTCTAGTGATGGACTCTGGATCCAAACTGTAGGTTCAATTCCAGTTCCTCCATTTACTAGCTGTGCAACCGTAGGCAGATTTCCTCTGTGTGTGTCTGTTGTGTCAGCTGTGTAATGATAAAGTACCTACCTTGTATGGTTGTTGTGAGGCTTAAATGAGTGAAAATATAAAGGTCTTAGAGTAGGCCTTGCACTCGTGTGCATAAGATGATTGTCAAATAAAAGTAATCCTCTATAATCCTGCAATAATTAAAACATTATTTTAGTAAAAATAACATCAACATAGTTTTGTATTAGGGACAAAAACACAAACTTCAAACTGTTCCCTGTGAATACTCATGGAATGTCTTTGAAGCTTACAGAACATCTTGAAATAGTAGTGTCTTATCAGTCATGTGTAAAAACCACATATATGATCTTCAAGTAGTGGTAATCCCAGCTATGTTGGAAAATGATCTGTATAGTCTGTGGTAGAGTGTAACTAAACAGATGGAAAAACTGTTACTTTATACAGTGGTTAAGTCCTGAATTTCAACTTAAGAAAATGGAGTTAGCCAGACACTGGTCGGTCACCTTCACTATTTTTATTGTCCAGGCCTTGGAATTGATTGAGTCACCATATAAAAAGTAGACTTAATATTCCTAAAATTTTTGAATGACTCTAATTGTATTCCCTCATTTGTATGAATTCTGTTGTTTGATTTCCTGCCTATGGTTAAGCAGGCATCAAAGAAAAGACTATTGTGTAATACCTCTTCATACCCCATCTCCTTCTTACTTCTGTTTTTTCAATCAGATATTTATTTATTGGCTGTGCTGTGTTGGTTGTGGGATCCTAGTTCCCTGACCAGGGATCGTACGCCGGCCCCCTGCAGTGGAAGTATGGAGGCCTAACTACTGGATCTCTAGGGAATTACCTCAGCTATTTATTTTGACATATGTTAACCTGATACTACTTTTATTTTTTATGTTGTGTTTAATAGAGTGTTATTGCTCAGTTGCTAAGTCGTGCCTGACTCTTTGTGACCTCAAGACTGAAGCACACCAGGCTTCCCGGTCCTTCACTATTTCCCGGAGTTTTCTCAAACTCATGTCCATTGGATTGGTGATGCCATCCAACCATCTTATCCTCTTTCACCCCCCTTCTCCTCCTGTTCTCAATCTTTCCCAGCATCAGGGCCTTTTCTAATGAGTCGGCTCTTTACATCAGGTGGCCAAAGTATTGGGGCTTCAACTTCAACATCAGTCCTTCCAATGAATATTAATATTGATTTCCTTTAGGAATACAATGTTAAGTTTTAAAATATTTGATGTTGCAACATCGTTCACTTGTTTATCAGCTATTATGTGCTTAATGGGGCTTCACTGATGGCCCAGCTGGTAAAGAACCCATCTGCCAATGCAGAAGATGCAGGAGACTCAGGTTCAATCCCTGGGTGGGAAAATTCCTTGGAGACGGAAATGGAAACCCGCTCCAATATTCTTGCCTGGAAAATTCTATGGACAAAGGAGCCTGGCATTGCTGCAGTCCATGGGGTCACAAAGAGTTGGACATGGCTAAGCACACACACACACACACACACACACATGCGTGCTTAATATTTACAATGCTAGGAGTTGTAAATTTCATTGTGAAAAAGATAAGTAAGGTCTCTATACTAATAGTTACAGATATTTGTGAATGCCATGAAAGAATGTAAGCAAGGTTAGAAGAGAGTGAGATATTGAGGGGTCAGGGTCATAATCTCAGGGAAGGCTTCTCTGAGGAAGGCATATTTAAATTCAGATTTAAGAATGAAAGTAAGTTGGTCATGGAGGAGCTGAAAGAAGATGATTCCAGGCATAGGAAAGAGCAGGTGTTGAGGGGCAAAGGGCATTTGTAACAGAAAAGAGGCCAGTGTGGCGGGAATACAGTATGTATCCTAGTGTTCTTAATAGTAACTATTGCAGCTTATTTCTAAATGTCAAAGTGGATAATAATAACAACTGACATTTAGTGCTCTATGTCTGTGTGTGGCTATGAGGTCTATCAAAACCTGCTCAGGGAGGATAGCTTAGTTATCTTCATTCTGTTGATGGTGGAACTAAGGCCTCAGGTAGCTGAGAAACTGCCAATGGAATCCAGGTAAGAAGTGGCATGGTTGGGAATTGGGAAATGCATTTTTAAGAGTTACAACTTTTGAATTCAGATTGACTGTCCAGATTGAGAAATGAAGAGGGTAAGAAATGAGGGACTGAGGGAATTAATTGGCTGTAAAAGCAGTGATTATTTTAGGTGGGCTAAATCTTTTATGACTATCTTTATTCCATATAATGTGGCTTCATAGTCAGTTTCTGCTTATGTTTTGAGCATGTATCTGCTGTCCAAAGGAGGCACTTTAATTTTTCATAAATCAAACTCCTAATAACTACTAAGAGTTTGCTCGGAGGGTATATCATACTGGAAGATATAACCGATTTGCCCTGATCAGTAAAGTTTGTTGTTGTTTAGTCGCTTAGTTGTGTCTGACTCTTTTACAACCCCTTGGACTATAGTCTGCCAGGGTCCTCTGTCCATGGGGATTCTCTAGGCAAGAATATTGGAGTGAGTTGCCATTTCCTTCTCCACGGGACCTTCCCAATGCAGGGATCAAACCCACATCTCCTGTGTCTCCTGCATTAGCAGGTGGGTTCTTTACCACCGTGCCATCTGGAAAGCCAGATCACTAATATACTCATAGATTTTTTTCTCCAAATAGCACTGTTGTTATAGGCCATTTTACCCAGGAAAGGAAGACCTTTGTACTTTATTGCATGTCATGTGAATCACGTGTGTAGAGTTTAGAGTCACCTTTGCTAACTCATTCCAGTAGATATAGTTAGAACCTCATGGTTTAGTTCTCAGTTGTCACTTCTTGGAAATGTTTCCTGTGTCTGTTTTTCAGGGTGGGGTGCCTAGGAAAATGACATATAGGAAATGTGTAGCGGATGAGCTCTTGAGTTAATTGGCAGCTTGTTAAGCCAGGTTCTGCCTTGCCTTTTGGTTCATTTACGTCAGCAGGAAAAGAGGGCTTGACTTCGTAGGTGCTTGAGAGGTAAATAAGAAGAAAACTATTCCTTATTCAATGCATAAATGAGCCTGTGGTAAATGTTTTACGTAACTCATGAAATCATCACAAAACTGTGAAGTAATAGGCTTGTTGTATGCCCTAGCACTGGTGATACAAAAATGGGTGAAAAAATAAAACTCATGGATCTCAAGTAGCTTCTTGCTTACTCTGGAAAACAGACTTGTAACAAACAATGACAATACCATATGGTAAGCTGAGTGCCTGATATGTCAGAGCACTTGGGTACTAAGAGTGAGTGAGACAGGGTCTCTGTCCCCAAGGGGTACACAGATGCTGTAAGGGGAGAGAAGCAGGTATTTTAATGAAGTCTGTGTGAATTTCAGGACAATTGCTCCTGAGATCTTCACTTTTACTTTCCAGCCAGGATACTGTAAACCTTGGGGAACATTGCTGCTGCTGCTAAGTCACTTCAGTCATGTCTGACTCTGTGCGACCCCATAGACGGCAGCCCACCAGGCTCCCCCGTCCCTGGGATTCTCCAGGCAAGAACACTGGAGTGGGTTGCCATTTCCTTCTCCAATGCATGAAAGTGAAAACTGAAAGTGAAGTCACTCAGTCATGTCTGACTCTTAGCGATCCCATGGACTGTAGCCCAACAGGCTCCTCCATCCATGGGATTTTCCAGGCAAGAGTACTGGAGTGGGGTGCCATTGCCTTCTCCGATATGAGTGCTTAGAAAGTGTGTAATACATGTTAGGCATTCAGATATTTTTTACATGAATGAGTAGGCAAGATACTTGAGTCAGTCACTCTTCTGGGGGTTGGAATTTAACTCTGCTATTAACTGTGTGACATTGGGCAGGTTGTTTCACCTCTCCATAAGTCTTGTCACCTAATGAGGAAAAAGATAATGATAATAGTGTCTTCCTCATAGTGCTGTGAAATTAGATGAGATAATGTGAGAGAGTGTATGTGAAGTGTTTAACATAGTCCTGGTCTGTCCCGTTGTATCATTATCACTATTAAGATAATAACCCAATTTGGCCACTGATCCCGTCTGTTGTTTAAATTTGATACCATGTACTGGGGAGTTTTCTTTTGGGACATTGTTTAGTGTAGTTCTAGCTTCAGTTTAAATAGCATTTGAATTGGGACCTGGTTCATATTTCAGTTTTTCGTGCCCAGATCACTATGGGAGATGTTCTGATTACTCCTAACCTGTTTCTTTCTGGAATCAGATACCTCACTGAGATCTTATCATTTTACTTCTAGGTGAGCAGTATTTCCACAGCTCATAGACAAGGTACCAATATGAATATCTGTAGTTGAGTGAAATAGTAATAAACAAAGGTGTGTGTGAAGTGGAAATGGCATGATTTGGGTAATGGTAACTTCTCTTGGTACTCACGTTTTAAAGCATGAATATTTTATTTCTTGAATATGAGCTAGTCAGAACCTAATAACTTGCAGTTGAGGCTGAAGTATGGCTGCAGTACAGCTAAACATAACAGGTTCTTTTCATAACTTCTCTTGATCAGTAAGAATTTTTCCTTGTTTTCTTTCCATGAAGTTTAAGAAATAAATGTTTATAGTGGTCACATCCACCTGCAGTGTTCTGGGATAGGCCTAATTTTAGGATAGCCTTCCATATCATAAAGGCAGTATGACTCTATAATTAAATGTATGGCTAAATGTAATTAAAATCCATACTTTTATAATATTTTATGTTTTAATATTATATATTTACAATATTTTTCTTTAAAAAGCCTATTTAAACAGTTTTTCAAATGACATCCTAATTGATTTGGAAAATATACCTAGTATAGTTATACAGTGTAGCAGAAGCAAGTGACATTTATTATATTTTATATTTTTAAAAAATGGCATTGATAAGAGAAAGAAATTTTGAATATGCTCCTTCTCATATGTTGTCTATGTCTAACCCAGTGGCCTAGTTGGAGAAGAGGTCTCTTACATTATGATATTATCAAAACTTGTTAGGCAAGTTATGGGTAATACTCAACTTTATAGCTAGTGTTGGATATCTATATGAATATGAGTGAGATTCTAAGTTCTGCCATTGACTGTAATTTAATTACTAACCAAATCTAACAATGAATAAATTATCTTTTAAGAAGATAAGTTTTTTGCATTAGACTTCCCTGCCTTGCTTAGGATTTGACATTGTGGATGATTTTTCACTGAATAACAATTTTGTTTATGTAATTTATTTAAAGGGTTCAAAGTGTGATCTGGTAGTGAACGTGGTTGGCTTTTAAGTCACATTCTAGTTTTGCTTCTGCTGTTCTCTCTGATCACATGGGCTGTTTCGTTTACTCATGTGTAAATTATAATGAGAATAATGTCTGCCTTATCTATCTCTCTGGGTCATAATGGTAAGCAAACTTTCTTATTAAGGAGAGTCAATAGCTGCAGAACATATTTGGGCATTTGACACTAGGGTAGGAAAACAAAGAACGCAGGGTAAACGGGGCATTTTGAGCAAGGCAGCACACTTGTAGGAGATCTGTTATTGATCTAGCCAGGTCGTGAAGGGAATGTTGTCAGCAGAAAACAGGAAAAATCTGAAGGCTGACTGAAGTATTCAGAAAGTAGTGACATAGGAAAAATGGTCCCTGATACAAATAATGTAGGGCCCCTGCTTGAGTTTCTTTTTTGCCACACATAGGCATATGACTTTATCAGTGACCAAATAACTTACGAAATCTTGAAACTAGTTGGATACTCTTATGTCAGCCATACTGTTAGAAGTGGTGACATATGCCACCTTGAGAAGCCAAAGCAGAATATGATTTGGTCAGACTCACTGAAATTTCAGTGAAGGGAGATTTTCAGTTTTAAAAAAGATGAAAAAGGACGTTCAACTGCCATTAAATTAAAAAAAAAATACAAAAATAAATCACAGTTAGACTAGGTTAGATCTAGTCTGCTTAATATCAGGAGATTGTCATCTGTATCAGTAGCAGTTTATCTTCAGCTAAGACTGTCAAAATCTTTTGGCAAACATCTGAAATACCAGGGAAATCTCTTCTAACTTTGTATTTGCCTGTGCTCTATTCTATTCCAGTGACTTGCAGAATATTTAATAGGAAATAGGAGAGAGATGTTCTTTGAAATAAAATAATTACATTATCTAAGATTATGTTTCTGTTTTCCTCAGTACTAGTCTTGTAGTTTGTTAGTCAGTTAATGATTGGAGTGGTGAGACCTTAATGTTTCTGTGTAGCGTTGGCTGGCAGAATGATGCATTACTCTGTAGGGCATTGGCATATAGCTTCCGTTGAACAGTTAAGGGATTTCATCTGCCCAATAACCCTGGAAACCTACCACCAATTGGAAATATATACACCAGAAGTAAAATACTATGGCCAAAGTTACAAGAACTATTGAAGTTGAGTCCTATTTAAGAATCATATTTTTGTTTGCTAATAATTTAAAGCTTATACTTAAAAGCATTGAGCTATTCAGTAGTTGTGACAGCCCTGATCTTGGCTTTGGCTAACTTAATTTCTTCTGATAAAAAGGGAGGCAAAGAGTAAAGTGAGGAAAAGAAAAATTTTTTTAAATGAAGAAGTGAATATTGCTATAGTCCGTTTTTACCTTGCAAGAGGAAGTTAGGAAAGGATGAAGCTTCCTTGAGAGAAAGCAGGACAATAGGGTTAATCATGACGGTGCCTCACGAGGCCTAGAATAAGTAAAGAAGTGCTTCCCAGTAAAGAGATTATAGTGGAGATTCTGATTTTTAGTTGGATAAATCTAAGGGTCACATTTACAATGGTTTAAATTTCCTGAAGTAAAGAATTTGTTGTTTAGGTTGGTCAACGATAATTCAACCTATGTTTAGAATTTACTAGGGAAAGAGAACAGATTGCTGAAAAAATTTTGTTATAGTTACCCTTGCTTCATGTCCTCAGACTTTTCATAATTAAGAATGAAATACTGAGATTGGAGGGGAATTCCCTGGTGGTCCAGTAGTTAGGAGTCAGTGCTTTCTTTCTTTCTCTTTTAAAATATTTATTTATTTGGCTGTCCTGGGTCTTAGTTGCGGCCACACTGGATCTTTGATCATTGTGGCACCCAGGATCTTTAGTTGCAGCATGCGGGATCTAGTTTCCTGACCAGGGATCAAGCCCAGACCCCCTGCACTGGGGGCATGGAGTCTTAGCCACTGGACCACCAGGGAATTCCCAGGACTTGGCACTTTCACTGCCATGATATGGATTTGATCTCTGATCAGGGAACTAAGATCCTACAAGCTGCCCAGTGTGGCAAAAATCAGTCAATCCATTTACCTGTCAATCAATCAATAAAATTTTAAAAAGAATAAAATATTGAGATTGGAAGATGGCGTAACTTGGTTGAATGTTTTATAAATTAAAAGCAGAGGGGTTTGAAATTTTGAACTGTCAGATATATCAAATAGAGTTGTGACAGAAATGTTATAGCTCAGATAGGGGCTAGCTATAAACATATTTTAGTGTATTATCTGAATATAATTCAGAAGAAGATGTTTATGTTATAGGAGATAAAAACTTATTAATACTTTCTATAATAAAGGGTGTGAATGGTACTTGTTTAAGGGGGCTAGCATCATATCTGTGCAAACTAATTACTCAAAAATAAGAGAGAATGAACTGTTGCAGTTTAAATGTAGGGTGTTACCTTGCAATTTCAACAGAACTTTATTAAAATATTTTTTATTTTATCAAGATACTAGTCCCATTTATTTTTTTTAATGTATAAAAGTTTTACAAAATTATTTTGTATTCATAGGATGCATAAAATTTAAAGAATATGGACACTGGAAAGGTACAGGTCTGATCACCTACTAGGGTGAATCACCCAAGTTCACAACTTCAGTTTCTTTATCTGAAAAGGACTGGGTCTTCATCTGTACGTTCTTGTTGGCTGTGATGCAGTGTCCATTATGTAGTAGGCATTTGTTTATTCTGGTAGTATTCGTTCTTACACACATTGTGTGCTTAGTTCTGTTGTGGGCAGTGGAGATGCATATAATCACACAAATAAATATAAAAATGAACCATTAAGTGCTCTGAAGGAGAGGTTTGGGTACTATGAGAGTTTATAAACAGGATTTTGAATAAGAAGGATAGGGTAGCTTTTTAAAATGATGACTTTGGCTGCAGGGTGGAATAATAGATTGGAGCTGGAAAAGAATGGATTTAGGGAGATCAGTCAGAGAAGGCAATGGCACCCCACTCCAGTACTCTTGCCTGGAAAATTCCATGGATGGAGGAGCCTGGCGGGCTGCAGTCCATGGGGTTGCAAAGAGTCAGACACGACTGAGCGACTTCACTTTTACTTTTCACTTTCATGCATTGGAGAAGGAAATGGCAACCCACTCCAGTGTTCTTGCCTGGAGAATCCCAGGGATGGGGGAGCCTGGTGGGCTGCCATCTATGGGGTCGCACAGAGTCGGACACGACTGAAGCAACTTAGCAGCAGCAGCAGCAGGGAGATCAGTTAGGAAGCTGTCTCAGGGGTCCAAATGAGATAATGGTAGTGAAAGTAAAGAGGTGCTGGTAGAGATGGAGGAAGGTTGAGGGATTTGTGAAGTATCTGGGAGAGAAAATGGACCAGTTTTGGTCACATAGGAAAAATGGAGAGTCAGAGAGAGAGAAATATCAAAGATAGTTTTGAAAGTTCTGGCTTGTATAATTGGATAGATTTCTATAATAACTAAACTGGGGAGCCCTAGGAGAGAACCCATTTGAAATGGGAATGGGGATGGAGATGAGATAGTGAGTTTGGTTTTCACCATGTTACGTGAAGTTTTGAAGTTTCCAAGAAGGAGTATCTGGTCCTTGTTTGGATAAATGGATCTAAAGCTCAGAGGAACTGTCTGACTTTTCAGAGTCCTGGGCATATTCATGGTAATTGAAGTCATGAGAATTGATGAAATCTCAGGAAGAAGTTATAAATTGAAAAAAAAACAGGTTTAGGACTGAGCTTCAGATTGGTTGGAAGAAATAAAAAAAGGCCAAGACTGAGAGGGAAAGGACACTTTAAAAAACCAGAAGACTGTTTCTGGAAAGCCAAGTGAAGAGAGTGCCTCAAGAAGAGCGTGGTAACAATGTCTACATCCTCCTGAAAGGTAAGGTAACACCTGGAAAGTATCCATTTGGTTTAGTTACACTAAGGTCACTGATAACTTTATGTAAAGCCATTTTTAAATCGTGGTGGGCTGAGAAGTGAGTAATTGGTGAAGTGGAAATTTGTGGGTATTGGTAGTTCTTTTTAAAAAGTTGGAATTAGAAAGGAGAGTGTAGTAGCTAGTAGTCTGGGATAGTAGGTTGTCATGGTTTCTTGTGATACGCCAGGTGAGGGAAGAATGATCTTGCTAGATAAAGGAACCGTTTTTAGGCCAATGGTATAGGAATAGTTGAATTCCTCTTATAGAACCGTCTTTACTGAGAACAATGGATTATTTGATATCCATGCTTTCCAAAGTAATTGTTAACCAGATACGGTGGAATTTGGTATATGAAGCCTGGTAGACTGGTTTCAAAATTCTGCTTTGCTGTAGGAGCTGCTGAAGACGCCAGTTCAATCCCTGGGTCAGCTATATACCCTGGAGCAGGAAATAGCAGCCCACTCCAGTATTCTTGCCAGGATAATCCTGTGGACAGAGGAGCCTGGTGGGCTACAGTCCATGGGGTCACAAAGAGTTGGACATGACTGAGCACACATGTACTATTTCTATTAGGCATTCTTGCTTTTGGTCACACAGATGCTTATTAGTCTTGTTGAACTTCAGTTTCTTCACTTGAATAATGGAGAGACTACTGTCTACTTCACAGATTTGTTAGTAATAAATAAGAATTAGTAGGCAGTCAACAAACTGTTACCTGCCTGTCTTTCTTTCTTATTTCCCATGGTAGCTGCTGTTTAGTGTGTAGTTTCAGCATTGCATGTTTGCTCTTGGCCTGAAAGGAATAGTTTGTGGGAGTTCTTCCTTCTTGCAGCTTTTATCTTCTGTATAAAATTATACAAAAGATAACTTTTATCTTCTGTATAAAATTTAACTTGAGTGGTAGAAACATAGATTTTTGGGAAGATGGATATACGATTTGCTGCTGCAGTCATTGTAACTATTAAAAAAAGAATTTTACAAAACTTTTTGGCTTGTGTGCCTTTTTTTTTTAAAAAAAGCACATGTGTTTTAAACAAAGCTTACTAATTTAGATATGCTACTTTGGTCACTTCCTGCCAAAGTTAGAGTTTTTATGTTTTCCTTCTGAGACACACCTTAGTATAACTTTATTTTAGTTTCTGGAACCTTGCCATTTGGCATAATTTCAGAGTAGACATGATGGATCCATATAAATTAAGATTTAAATACACAGTACATTTTTTTAATTGGTAGGGGCACGTGAACTCTTAAAAGCAGTTGAGATCTTAGGTCTGGATTTTGTTCGGTTGTTTAAACTTTTTTAACTGTAGTTTTGATTTTTTTTAAATTTATTTTTAATTGAAGGATAATTGCTTTACAGTGTTGTGTTGGTTTCTGCCAAATACCATGTAGTTTTGATTCGTTAAGTACTTCTTACACGTATTTGTACCAAAATGGTGAAATCAAGTTTGTCAGATATTTTTTCTACAAGTTCAGTTGCTAATGCAGTCTCCTTAAAGAATTTAAAATCTGCCCACCAGCCACCACCATCCATAGTCTCTAAAGAAGCATTTATGTATATACTTTTTTAGATGATAACAATTCTAGAAATTCTATAAAGGCATTAGAGCTTGTTAGTTTTATTCAAGAATCACTATAATATTAATAGTAAACACACACTTTTATTCTTTGGAATATAGGCATTCCTGCTGAATGGGAGAAATTGTCGGTTGCCTAGTTGCTGAAAAAGGAGATTTCGTTGGTTAAGCGAAGTTTGTGGATGGGATTTCTGAGACTGGAAGTCTCGTTGGTTCAGAGAGAGAAATAACTTAATCAGGTGTTCTCACCTGAATGTGGGATGCTTTGTTTTACAAACTTAAATAATACCTGGATAAATCCCTACAGTTCATAATTTCTTTGGGTTTCCCAGGTGGCTCAATGGTAGAGAATCATCTGGCAGTGCAGGATATGGGGTTGGGGGGGGTGTAGTTTATGATCCCATGGGGAAGATCCCCTGGAGAAGGAAATGACAACCCACTCCAGTATTCTTACCTGGAAAATCTCATGGACAGAGGAGCCTGACGGGCTGTAGTCTATGGGGTCACAGAGAGTTGGACACAACTGAACGACTAAGCAGGCACGTGTCATTTTTTTAAGCTAAAGACTAAATAAATTCTATAGACACTGTGTTTCAAGGAGGAACTTTCTCCTTGATTCACTATGTTATATTGTCTTCTGAAATTTGTTGTCTCTTAATAAACTTTCAAAGAAAGATACAGTAGTTAATATTTGATGAAATATTCCTGTATATCTGTTCATAGATCTTCCAAGTTAAAAAACTTTCTCAATAGAGGAACTGCTCATATCTTGTTTCTTTCCCAAAGGTATATAGTTTATAATCTATTTTACTTTGGAAATACATGATGTTACTATATGGATTCAGCATGATGTATTTTACCCCCATTTTTGGACATCTGAGTCTTGGACATGGAATAGCATCATTAGTGAAATCTAGATTAGTTTTTTCTTTTAAAATAATTATTCTGTGGTTTCCAAATTTTCTAGAATTAACATGTAATAAATTGGTAAACTCTGAAACGCCCAGAAAAGAAAATAAATATCATTACTAATCTCACTACCACTGAGAGATGACGCCTTTTAACATTTTGGTTATGTATCTTTTTATATTTATGAACTTAACACTTTTTTAAAAACCGGTGCTCTAAAAAAAAGTTGAGATGTTACTTCGTGTACTCTTTTTGACATAGTCTTCTACGAAGTTACCTTCAATGGTTATGTGGTATTTCATTGTTTTTGGCATAACCCTCTTTACCTCTGTTTTTAAATATTTAGGTTATCTGCAGTTTTTGTGCTGTAGTTCAGTATGTAACACCTTAGTAGATATTTTGGAAAACCTTCTTGAGTCATCCACCCCAGACTGTCTCAGGGTGTTCTAGCCTTTTCTTCCTGATTCTCTCTCTTCCAGTATTTCCTTCTTTAACAGTAAGACCAGATCAGGTTGACACAATATTCTTCAAACAATTTAACTATCTGTCAGTGAACATGCTGGCCTCTGTGAGTTTAGGAGTCAGAGAGATACCGAGCCATTTTATTTGCCAGAGATAAATAATTTCAGTACATGAGTTAAGTGTTGTGATAATTTTATGTAAGTATCAGGTCTGTGGAAACTCAGAAAGTGATTCTGAAGGCAGTAGGCAGAGGAGAAAGATCAGGGAATAGCATTTAATTTGTTTACAACAGGGAGGTACATAAATTCTATTTATTTGCATTCACTGCATGAGGAAACTGAGCTAGTTAATTTGCCCATATTCACTCAAGTAGTAACTGGGAGAATGCCAAAAGTAAGCCCAACTAGGTGTATCTGACTACAAAGCCTCAGCTCTGTTTAGGACCCCACCCTGCCACACCAAAGGAAAGATTCCAGGAGGAACTGAATAGAAAGAAGCTGGAATGGCAAGTAGGTGTTAGCTGGGTGGAGGGGGTGGGGTTTTTGTTTGGAGCTTGTGGAAGAGATTTGAAAAAAGGAGTAGAGAGAGGTGATGTGAGGCTTAAGCTAACATTAAAAAAAGTGTATATAGTAAAATTCACTCTTTGGGGATACAGTTCTGTGAATTGTCGACAATTTAAAATTTAGGGTTATGTAACCACCACACAATCAAGATACAGAACTAGTCTGTTGCCGCCCTAAATTCCCTCATATTTCTTTTTTTTAGTCAGCTCCTCCCACCATTCTGCACCTCTGACAAGCACTAGTCTGTTCTCCATCCTATAAAGTCATATAAATGGCATGTCATATAATGCCATGTAGTAAATGGAGTCATACAGTATGCAGTCTTTTGAATTTGGCCTCTTCACTTAGCCTAATGCATTTTAATTAGGCAGCCATTAATGATGTAAATATTACTGTACAATTTTGCTATAGTTTTTTGCCTACTTCAAAATTTGCTTATATCATCTTCAAGTCCAGTTTCATGTAAACAGAATGCTTTTTTTTTTTTTTTGCTGAAAAATGATTAATAGTTATAGCTCCAGATATCAAAGAAGCCCAAAATATATTCCTGGTAAATGCCCAGGAGAAATTAAAATAGAACAAAATCAGCTGTCTCTTCCCACACCCTGTTACGTCAGCCTTCTCCTTGCTTTTTGCATGTAGAAATCTGCATGGAAAGTTTGCTACTGAATGTGACCTTTGCCAGCTTGAAGAAAAAAAGAGAACAGCTGTTACTAGGAGAGAGTGGAAGGAATGAATGTTGTTCCTGGCCAGTTGGCACTGTGTGCCTTTCTGGGGCAGTAACAACAGGTGACCAACTTCTCCTTTTTATTTTTGTTAGTGTATAAATAAATAGGCTAACTTGTTTTTTGTGCAGAAATCTCAGGGTATATATTAAAATAACCTGCCCATATAGTTGTCTTGGATTTTTTAAAAAGCTGTTTAAATACATACACAAATTTATTTTAGGTGTCTTAATGAACTAAGAGACTCCAAGGTTGAGGATATTATAGGTAATTATTGACAGAAAACCACAAAGAGTAAAACTTTGTTTGGTAAATGTCACTTATATCTAAACTGTACTTTCTCCCTTTTGTTTCAACTTAAACAGAAAACCAAAACGATAACTAAGTACTTTTTATAGTAAAACCATGTCAGCCACAGAGAGGTAGTGACTACAAGCCAGTGACCAGAATGTAGGTATTTCTAAAAGTTGAGGGTGCACTGTTCTTTGAACTCTTGCCCCTGGATACTTTGAGTGCCATCTCTGTGAATCACACCCAAATATATAGTGCTCTCGACCACGGACCCCTCCCACGTGGCTTCCCGCTCTTCACCTTCTCACTCTCTACCTCGCACAAACTCATCTTGAGGTACAACTTCCATCAAGTCTTTTCTTGCTCAAAGCCAGTGTTGATTTTTCATTTCTTACTGAAGCATATCCAAATTAATTACCTGGAATTGAAAATCTTCATCCTGTACTTTTGCTCTGCCCATTCATATTTCTCTTATTCCTCCTTGCACTTTACCCTACCACAGTTGGACTATCTTTTTTTTTTTTTCCCTAATTGTCTGGCAACAGATTGAGCTCAGTTATCAGTTTTTAATTTATTTGTTTCCCATTGCAGTTTTTCTACTCTATTAAACTCCAGTTATCTCCTACTCTCCTCATTTTTTTGCAAATGGTCCCATTTGCTACTTCATTTAGAAGGCTTTAGTCAGATAAGTGTGTGTTTGAGTCCTGGACGCATCACTTACTATCAAAACTGGTAGACAGTATACATCTGAGTCTTACCTTCCCTCACCCACAACCCTCCCATGGACCTACCCAAGATTCTACAACTAAAAGGTTGAAGCAGAACCCAGCTCCTCTAGCACCAGCTGGCATCTGTTCTGAATGACCGTGCTGGTGTGTACTAGTTGTTAAATATTTTTAATTTCACCCTTATTATGTGTATGACTTTAATTATGTTACTTATCCTCTTTGAGTCATCCTCTCATCTTTAAAATGGGGATAGTAATAGCATGGTGACTCTTTGTTAATTCACTAAATATTTGTTGAGGGCCAACCTTGTACTAAGAACTGTCTTAGGTGCTTGAGGTATATCAGAGAACAAAAGAAATTTTTGCCTTTTTGGAGCTTGTGTTCTAGTATTGTAAGGATTAAATGAAAATTATTGTTAAGTGTTTGGTATGGTATCAGATCCACAGAGGTGCTCACACTGTTTCAGCTCCCTTTCTTCCTTTGTCACATGTTTCCATCAAGGCCAAAGGGCCAAGGGGAGTGTACTAATACTGAATGTGGTGTCCCAAGAGTAACCAGAACCTGATTACATTGCAGAGCAATACAAATCAAATAGGAAACATTAAAAAAAAAACAACAACACAAAAACCCTAACAGTAACCAACCCTTTTTAAAAAAAATTTATATTTAATTGGAGGATAATTGCTTTATAATATTGTGCTGGTTTCTGCCATACAATGTCATGAATCAGCCACAAGTATAACCCTGCTTTTGATGAGTTGTCTCAGTATGTTTTGGAGAAGGCAATGGCACCCCACTCCAGTACTCTTGCCTGGAAAATCCCATGGACGGAGGAGCATGGAAGGCTGAAGTCCATGGGGTTGCTGAGGGTCGGACATGACTGAGCGACTCCACTTTCACTTTTCACTTTCCTGCACTAGAGAGGAAATGGCAACCCACTCCAGTGTTCTTGCCTGGAGAATCCCAGGGACGGGGGAGCCTGGTGGGCTCTATGGGGTCGGACACGACTGAAGTGACTTAGCAGCAGCTCAGTATGTTTACATTTCCTTTCATCTCCTGTGGATTCAGCTCCAGCCATTCATCCTCATTCTCAAGTTCTCCTCTCCCACTACCTGCATTTCACTGCATCAGCTCACTGTCACATCTTTTGCACCATAGACAAGAGCAAAAAAATCATCACCCTTCTTTTGCTCTATTTATCCTTCAAGGTGTAGACCAAATTCTCCCCTTTCCTTCCTTTTATATCACAAGACATTTAAAAGTTTTTTTACCCAATTACTTACTCTCTTTCTCTAATTCTTTCAGTCTTTCTGTTTTCACTCAGAGTACTGCAGTTCTTCTGTCATGGTTCATCAGTTACCACTTGTGTGTTCCTTTTCTGCTCTGCTTCTTTTTAAGTGGCATCTGTAATTGTCAAGACCATCTGAACCCAAAAAGCTCATGGCCTCATTGACGTGGGTTTTGAGTCACAATCCTGCAACCTAAGTTCCCTCGGGCCAGTTTCTTCATCTTCAAAATGATGTAATAACATTTACCTTTTAAAGTGATTAAAAGAAACCTAGCATACTGTCAGGGAGTTAAGTAAAAACATTACTGGCATTTTTGAGAAGTGCCCCTCCTCATTTTCCTTGACACTGTTCTTTCATGTTCTTTATCCTACTTACCTGGTAGTTCATTTCTCATTAATTGGCATGCGTGTGTGCTAAGTCACTTCGGTTGTGTCCGACTCTCTGCGACCCTATGGAATGTAGCTTGCCAGGCTCGTCCATCCATGGGACTCTCCAGACAAGGATACTGGAGTGAGTTGCCATGCCCTTCTCTAGTGGATCTTCTCAACCCAGGGATCCAACTTGCGTTTCTTTTGTTTCCCGCATTGGCAGGCATGTTCTTTACCAATAGCGCCACCTAGGTGGGTTATTAGTTAGCTGTCTCTTTTTTCTTTAGATTATTGTTCTTGCCACTTTTTCTGATCTTAGTAAGATCTCATGGCTTCAGCTATCCCTTTTATAATTGAAATTTCAGATATTCATCTCTAGTCTGCATTCTCTCTTGAGTGCCAGATATGAATGTCTAGCTGTGAGCTAGATGTGAAACATTTGTCAAATGATCTGGAATATGAATCAAGGAGTCTCAGCATTTGATATGCAGAGGAAACAGACTGTCTTACCTGGCATACTTCCTAGTTTCACTTGTTCAAGTTGGTAAAATTTTGAAAAACTTTCTTTACCTTTATAGAGGAGGAGAAGAGAACCCTTTTTGTTTAAAAATAACACACAACTCCTGTCAATTTGCAGGAAGAGTTTTCATGTGATTCTGGAAAGATGTGCAACACCTGTTTCCAAAGAAAGCAAGAAAAATATTGCATGTTTTTCTCTCCAAAATGTATTTTATTCAAACTGAATTGGACACCAAATAAAGAACATTCCTTAAATTTGGAATGAATAGAACTTTCTAAAAACTGCTCAGGTAACACTAAGTAGTAAAAAGCCCCAAAAATTTTATTTACTTTTAACCTTGGACTGCTAAAAGGAGAAAATGAAAGGGTTTGTTGAAGCAAGTTTCACAAAAGTAACTGTAGACTTATTTGTTAGACCCAAATGTACATGTAGGGAAATGAACAAACATGGTTAAATTTACATATGTTGGATTTTGTTTTTGGAAGGGAGAATATTTCTTACATATGGGTTTTATCCATTACCTTTTTGGTAAAGCATCAGCTCCTAGAAGCAGTTACCTCACTGTTTATTTTTCTTGTAAGTTCGCTGTTTATTTTTCTTGTAAGTTTTGCTGAGGTTTCTTTCAAGTTTTGCAAAGTGCACTTACACATTAGGATGGTTCAGTGTAGTAGATTGAGATGTATTCTTGGTCACACAGAGCAACTCTGCCTTCACCCCCAATCGAACCAACATAAGGAAATAAACTGTTTATATACAGACCAGCTTAAGCTCATAGAATCATGGATTGAAAAGAGACCTAAGAAATGTCATTCTTTTTCATTTGTAAGGAGACTGAGACCCTGATAGTTATTCTAAGAGAGGTGGTATGATATGAAAAGAAGAGGAACTTTTTGTCAAAATTCTGACTTCCCTATTTACCAACTGTAATTCTAGTACCTGTCCTAGTACACACCCAAGATCTTTGTACTCTTGGGTGAGTTGCTTAACATCCATGAGTTTCTGATAAAATTTAGTTCTAAGATATAGTTAGTGCTGTTTGAAATTTTTAATAATTTGCTGTATTTGTTTTTCTTTTGTTAAACTTTAGCAAGCCTGATTATTTCATTAATCTGTAAAATCTCATTTGGTTTTATTGATTTGATTTTTCCTTGTTCTGTTTCATTAATTTCTGTCCTATATTTTTCCACTTTCTTGAGCTTTTAAAAGTTATTGTGTTGAATGTTTGTTTCATTAATTTTTAATACATAAATCTAAAACTACATTTTCACGTGTAGTATTTTAACTATACTTTAAATTTTTACTTGCCATATTTTCATTCGTACCCAACTGTTTTGTGATTTATATCTTGACTTTTCTCTGATTTAGTGACTTGTAAATTTTCAAACATCCAGATTTGGAGGATACTCTCCCCATCGTGGATTGTTAGATAGAATATAGACAAATACCTGGCAAATAGTTGGTATTCAACAAATGTTTTTTCTTTTCTTTAAAGAAATAAACTTTGACTTTTGAAATTAGAACAGGAAACATAACATTGGAATCAGTTCAGTTCAGTTCAGTCACTCAGTCGTGTCCGACTGTTTGCGACCCCATGAATTGCAGCATGCCAGGCCTCCCTGTCCATCACCAACTCCCAGAGTTCACTCAAACTCACGTCCATCGAGTCGGTGTTGCCATCCAGCCATCTCATCCTCTGTCGTCCCCTTCTCCTCCTGCCCCCAATCCCTCCCAGCATCAGAGTCTTTTCCAGTGAGTCAACTCTTCGCATGAGGTGGCCAAAGTACTGGAGTTTCAGCTTTAGCATCATTCCTTCCAAAGAACACCCAGGACTGATCTCCTCTAGAATGGACTGGTTGGATCTCCTTGCAGTCCAAGGGACTCTCAAGAGTCTTCTCCAACACCACAGTTCAAAAGCATCAATTCTTCAGCAATCAGCTTTCTTCACAGTCCAACTCTCGCATCCATACATGACAACTGGAAAAACCATAGCCTTGACTAGACGGACCTTTGTTGGCAAAGTAATGTCTCTGCTTTTGAATATGCTATCTAGGTTGGTCATAACTTTCCTTCCAAGGAGTAAGCGTCTTTTAATTTCATGGCTGCAGTCACCATCTGCAGTGATTTTGGAGCCTAAAAAATAAAGTCTGACACTGTTTCCACTGTTTCTCCATCTATTTGGTATAAAGTGATGGGACCAGATGCCATGATCTTCATTTTCTGAATGTTGAGCTTTAAGCCAGCTTTTTCACTCTCTTCTTTCACTTTCATCAAGAGGCTTTTTAGTTCCTCTTCACTTTCTGCCATAAATGACTTTAGTTCTATAAAATAGCCAAATAAGGAAATGAACTGTTAAGAGCAAAGAGGGGTGATGGGAAGAGGGTAAAATTGGAAGGAGGAGAAGAGGAAAGAAAATTAAGGGAAGATATAGTAATATCAGGTTGAATTAATTCTAGCTTTTCTGAGGTCATATTCTACTGATCACTTAGGTCTGTGGCCTTTACAGTATTATTTTTATTATGTTTCTTATACCTTTATAATAGAAGTGTCCATAGATGACCTTTTTGGTATGTCAGTGTACAGGTTGTAAAACTATATGGCAGAAGTTCTTGTGTTTTCATTAAAAACTTAAAGGAGTCTGGGAACCCCAAGAAGTTAAAGAACTGCTACTTTAGAGACCTCACTATGTGGGATAAATTGAGAAACCTACCAGGAAAGAATTCTGTTTTTTCCTGTTCTAACAGTAGTGATTATTACCCTCTTGAGAGATAGATAGTGTTCCTGATAATTCCTTAGGTTAGAAGTAGATGGTCAGGCGGTATACTAAGAACAGAATTTAGCTTTTAGTGAAGTGAAATTTAAAACTATATGGTATTTTATAAGCATAAATATTGTACGACTTGGAATGAATTACCAAAACTTAAATGTCTTTGAGTAGTCGTATTTTTATACAGCTAAGCTGAGTGTTCATGGCCTCCACTAAGAGTAGGAATAATTCTGGAGGTAATAAGCAGTTGGTTGTTGTTGTTCATTCGCTCAGTTGTGTCCAACTCTTTGTGACTCCATGGACTGCAGCACACCAGGCTTCCCTGCCCTTCACTATCTTCCGGAGTTTGCTCAAATTCATGTCCATTGAATTGGTGATGCCACAGTTGGTAGCTGCCATGAAGGTGGAATGCTATAAAGGCAGACTTTGGGCATCCAGAGACAATAAGGCACTCTGCTGGCTTAGAGATTAAGGACCTTCTTACTCCAGGACAGAAGAGTGGGAAGATTGGAGGTTGGTGAAGGGTAGGAGAGTACCCCCACATTACTTGACTGGCCCTCTTTCTTCCCCGTCTAAGAAGGCTAGTTGCCTGGAGAGAGAAACCAATTCAGGGTTCTAAAATTTGAGGAATGCAACAGGGATAGGTTCTTTAAAGGAAGCAAGCCAAGAGTATTTTTGTGGGGGAATTTTATTCTGACCGTTAGCTCACAGTTAAATCTATGTTTACTCAAGTACTTCATAATTGTTTCCTTTTAAGTTAGGGAATCAAAGTTAGGTTTGCTGTGTATTAAGTCTTAGTAAAATTTGTTGGCTCTCAACCTCAGTTTATCTTTAACCCCCTAAATCTGCAGTATCCATTATAAAGCCTCTAATTATATGTAGCTATTTAGGATGAAGTTCAGTTCAGTTCAGTTCAGTCGCTCAGTTGTGTCCAACTCTTTGTGACCCCATGGACTGCAGCACGCCAGGCCTGTCTATCGCCAACTCCCAGAGTTTACTCAAATTCTTGTCCATTGAGTCGGAGATGCCATCCAACCATCTCATCCTCGGTTGTCCTCTTCTCCTCCCACCTTCAATCTTTGCCAGCTTCACGGTCTTTTCAGATGAGTCAGTTCTTCGCGTCAGGTGGCCAAAGTATTGGAGTTTCAGCTTCAACATCAGTCCTTCCAATGAACACTCAAGACTGATTTCCTTTAGGATGGACTGGTTGAATCTCCTTGCTGTCCAAGGGACTCTCAAGAGTCTTCACCAACACCACAGTTCAAAGCATCAATTCTTCAGTGCTCAGCTTTCTTTATAGTCCAACTCTCACATCCATACATGACCACTGGAAAAACCATAGCCTTGCCTAGATGGACCTTTGCTGGCAAAGTAATGTCTCTGCTTTTTAATATGCTGTCTAGGTTGGTCATTAAAATAAAATTAAAAATCAGTCCTTCATTCTCAGCAGCCACAGAGCAAGTGCTTATTAGCCATGCGCGACTAGTAGCAACTGTATTGGACAGTACATTATATTGGACGTTTTCGTCACCACAGAAAATTGTGTTGAACCTTACCCTAAATGAAATTGTTTCTTCTCTCCTCTATCAGACTAATGGTTTTTATTAAAACTGAATCAATTTTGAGCTTTTCTAAAAATATGAAACTTGAAAGACCCACTAAAGTAATATTCCTTTGCATATTTCATAATTTAAAAGATCAGATCAGATCAGTCGCTCAGTCGTGTCCTACTCTTTGCAACCCCGTGAATCACAGAACGCCAGGCCTCCCTGTCCATCACCAACTCCCAGAGTTCACTGAGACTCACATCCATCGAGTCAGTGATGCCATCCAGCCATCTCATCCTCTGTCATCCCCTTCTCCTCTTGCCCCCAATCCCTCCCAGCATCAGAGTCTTTTCCAATGAGTCAACTCTTTGCATGAGGTGGCCAAAGTACTGGAGTTTCAGCTTTAGCATCATTCCTTCCAAAGAACACCCAGGACTGATCTCCTCTAGAATGGACTGGTTGGATCTCCTTGCAGTCCAAGGGACTCTCAAGAGTCTTCTCCAACACCACAGTTCACAAGCATCAATTCTTCGGCGCTCAGCCTTCTTCACAGTCCAACTCTCACATCCATACATGACCACAGGAAAAACCATAGCCTTGACTAGACGAACCTTTGTTGGCAAAGTAATGTCTCTGCTTTTGAATATGCTATCTAGGTTGGACATAACTTTCCTTCCAAGGAGTAAGCGTCTTTTAATTTCATGGCTGCAGTCACCATCTGCAGTGATTTTGGAGCCCAGAAAAATAAAGTCTGACGCTGTTTCCACTGTTTCCCCATCTATTTGCCATGAAGTGATGGGACTGGATGCCATGATCTTCGTTTTCTGAATGTTGAGCTTTAAGCCAACTTTTTCACTCTCAAAAACAAATTTCTGATGTCACAGACTTTGGAAATTTGTTTTGTACACTTTTTAGGAGATATTAAACTTACAGCTGTTATGATTTACCTACTTCACATGTGGTAAATCGTCATAGCTCTCAAAAGTTGCAAGATAGGAAAAACCCCAGAAGTACTATTTCACTGTAGGGCTACTTTTCTGAGAACCTGTCAATCAGGCATAAAAGCCAAAAGATAATTTCTGTTACTTTGTTACTGTTACTTTATTTTTTGTGTTTAACAGACTAGAAAAATAGGCTTTTTTCTTTGCCCTGGTTTCATACAATCTCTATACCATAGATAGGACTTTTTCAGTTAAGTTGCATGTATAGAAATTTTAGGAAGCACAATGAAAAAGGTGTGGATTAAGCATTTTTTAAAGTTCAAAATCAATGATCATGATCTTTTGTTTTATTATGAATATTCAAACATGGAAGCACATATAGTAGAAAATGAGATTTCTACCTAATTTGTATTAATACCATCTGGAGATAACTACTGAAAAGTTGGTTGTGTATTCTTCTAGGCTTTCCAATGTATATTTGAACATAAATGCAAGTAATTTGTTTTATATAAGTGAAATTACACTAAATACAGTGTTTTTAGAGATTTTGCCTACTAAACAGTGTATGTACATACACATATATTTCTGTGTATATGATTCATACTCATGCTACTGATTGGGTTTAAAATTTTTTCCAGATTGTATAGTAGGACATCTGAAGTATAACTATGCTTTGTGTAAAGATAATATACAATTGTAGTGTATGTGCAGCTGCTTTAGCATGATAGTGATCTATCATATGTGCTCAATACATGTTAGTTTCCATTCAGGTTTATAAATTACTACAAGACTAGCAAGGTTGCTATTTAAGAGTCTTGTAAGCTAGGCTGCCCCAATTATTTTAGGTGCTTCTGTAAGAGCAAAGATTTACTGGTGGTTAAGAGACTACATTATGATTTATCCTGTAGTATTCACTGTAAAGTTGTACAGTATGTGACAACATTTTGCATGGGAGTCTTGGAATGAAGTCCTTTGCTAACTGTGAAGGTGTACAGAATGGGTGCTGAGGTTGGGAATTGAGCACTTCCGTTATGGAGTAGCATATGTTACTGTGTGCTTTGTGATGAAATTTCAGGTCTGATAGTTTCTAGAGGTTCTAGAGAAGAGATTAGGAAAAGATGGATGTAGAGCTGATTGTTAATTATTTGTAAAGTCCTATTTTGAAGTATTATTGATTTTTACTCGTGGTTTCATTTTACTTCTGCTTTCCTGCAGGGAATTTATAGACATCAGTTTGGGGTAGATCAGTAAAGAGGATTGAATTGGGGCCCCAACTCCTTTTTTCATTGAGAAAAGAGTAAGGGGTGCTGTTGATAGAAATGCTTCTGCAGTAGCCATGTCTGAAGCTTTGCTTGGAGATAACGCTGGACTATACAGAAATTGCCTCCAGGATTCCAGGAGTTACTGAATCATAAATTCCTTATATAGTTAACATGGGTATATCAGTCTTTTTATCTTTGTTAGCACTCTCTGTTCCCAGTGGAAAACAAGCTTGAGAAATAATTGTTAGACTATAGAATTAGAAGTGCTTCCCTAGCATGTTCTTGGACTTAAGATTGTTATCCAATTTTGTTTCTTTGCTTTTTGTTCTTTTCTTGGTTTGTTTTAACTTGGGTCTTTGTGGAGAGAAAAATAACTTAAAACTTTTCAAGACCTAAGTTTATAATTATACAGAATTATTATGTGCCACAGAGGCTTTTGCTTGCTTGTTTATTCATTCAGTGTACATTCCTTGAAGTGCTTACTATAAGCGGGATTGTGGAGGGAAGGCTATGAGATAGTAATCTACTCAGGGTGAAGGAAAACTGAAAACTGTATTCTGTAGAGAGTCCAAAGGCTGAAGATAGGGGTGTATGTATATGTATGTAAGAGAAGAGACACACATCCATGTATACAGTATACACATCCATGTATGCCGTATACACATCCATGTATACACAGAGACACAGTCCATATAGTTCTGTAGGAAAAATCTCCTAAACATTTTTAGAACTGTCTCTTCTTCTATTCCCATTGTTATTTCTTTATTTCAACCCTCAACATGTTATATACACTTGTATTTCTTGCCTCTGGACTTTCCTTCTATTCTAAATCCACACTTCTTTTTCCTTTATACAATTTTTATGAGTCTTTTCCCCCACTAAGGCACAGATTGGGCTGGGTGTTTCCTGTCACCCACAGAATAAAGTCCAAACTTCTTAATACATAGTCTCAATATAGATTCTGTGAATAGTCCTTTTATTAAAACCTCTCCCGAGTTATCTACTTTTACTCTGTATTCCATGCTGAGACCCTGACTGGTCTTATCGTCTGCCTTTAGGTTCTAGATAGCTTCTTTTTCCTTGTGTGGATCTGCTCTCATCATTGTCTGCCTTGTCCTCAGTACTTGGAAACTCACTTTGCCCTCTGGCTTCTAGATGGGTTTGATGCAGGGAAGCACTGGAAGAAGAGAGGGGTGTGTTTTTTCTCCTGGCATTCTCTTGCCAAATCCTGTCATGTTGGCCCTCCCAGAGGTCATAGCTCTCCGAACCTTTTAGGCCTACGAATGGTTGCCCCTTCAGGAGGTTGTATTAATATGATCGCTTAGCTTTACCCACACCCTCCATACCTTGTATATAGTCCCTTATTAAGCTCTTCTTAAGTTCCCCAGTTTACTGCTGGGATCCTGACTGCTGCATTGTCACAGTCATCTAAGCTTCAGTTCTGTTTGCAGTTACAGCTGTGTTATTTTCCAGTAGCACTTCTCTCTCTTTTATTAAAAATTTTTTGGTGAGGTCTTTTTTCATTCCTTCTCTTTTTTAATTTTTCTGTTTTCTTTTTTTTTTTAAACTGGATTAAAAAGAAGGTTTTCTTCACTGCACATGGCATGTGGGACCTTATTAGTTCCCCAGCCAGGGATCAAATCCACACCTCAAGTGTAGTCTTAATCACTGAACCATCAGGGAAGTTCCTCCTTGCCTTTTTTAGTCTTTTTTTTTTTTTTTTCCTTTCCTGGCACCATGACTGTCATGTAACAGGAATTGAAATGTCTGAGTGAATAAAGTGAGATCTTCAAGAGGATGGACACTTCAATGTGCCTGTGGTATAGCATAATTTATTTAGATGTCTGAAACTGAGAAAATGGGTGAAGGTAGTGGGTACTGAAGTCAGTATAGTCATTTTAATAACATCTAGATTTATATTTCATTCTTTTCAAAAAGTTAACTTAGAACTTGTTTTTCTTTACCTTTGCTTCAACATACTAGAAATTAACTATAATTCTCTTTAAAATGCATTTTAGATTGATTCCATTGGATTGTTTTGTAAAACCTGTCTTTAAGAAAATATGTACTGTATATAAAATGTGAGCTATTTCAGTTATTACTTAATTGGAGGAGAATGTAGGTATTCATTTATTTGTCTTCCTCAATATAGCTTAGAAGAGATGCACTAACAGCAGACATACAGTGGCTAACAAATGTGTTTATTAGCAGAATTGAGATTTTAAAAAGTGACTTCTCTTAAGAGAATTTTAATTAAGAAAAAAATATTCTAGAGTTATGATTAGGGTCAAAAAATGTTTCTATAGCCTTTATATATTAAGGAAGGAGTATATGTCCTCTGAAAGAGTTTATTTTGAAAAGAATCTTCCTATAACACTACCTTTGATACAGAACTCTATTACTACCCTAAAAAACTACCATTGAAATTAATTTCTGTATAGATAGAAATATTTCATTGCTTTTTAGAGTCGAGTACTCTAGGGGGATGGCTATCCTGTGTGTATGTGTGTGTCTTAGTCTGCTTGGGCTGCCATAACAAAACACGATAAACTCGGTGGCTTAACAACAGAAAACTTTCTTCTCAGAGTTCTAAAGGCTGGGATCCTGAGATCAGGGTGCAAGCATGGTCAGGGCTCTCTCTTCTTGGCTTGCAGACGGCCACTTTCTTGTATCCGCACACGGCCTTTCTTTAGATGTGTGCATGTGGAAAGAGATCTCTCTCTTCCTTTTTTTAAAAAGCCACCAATCTTATTGGATTAGGACCCTACCTTTATAACCTCATTTAACTAAATTACCTCCTAAAAATCCTATCTCCAATTATAGTAAAATTCGAGGTTAGAACTTCTACATAAGAATTTGGCAGGGGGCAGAAGCACTTCAGTCCATTGGAGTATGGATGCATATGCGTGTTTATGTATATAAATCATATGAGCAGTAGAGGAAATCATTGTGATATATTTAAACTTGAAGAAAGAGATTCGTACTTAGACAATGACAACTCAATATTGAAACTCATTATTGAATTTTCTTCATAAAGATATTGTTGTGTTAATGGAGGTGGTATAAGATACTCTCACAGAGTTAAATATGACGATCTTTTTCCTCAGACCTCATTGTCTTTACTCAGTTCTCATCCTCAGTCTTAGCTTTAAAATCCTACATTTACCTAGATATAGACTTGATACTCTAAGCTACTTTCATTGGCTTTTGTATAACAACATTGACTTCTCTTTTCATTCTTGTGCTTAAAGAATGGCCAATGTATTCTGCTGAACGAGACAGACAATAGCCCCTGCCATCTAGAGTGTGTAATCATCTTTTCTTCCTATCTCTCCTGCAGTCTCTTTTCATGATTTCACTATGATTATTAGTCCCTACCTGATTTTTTTTTTTTAAATCTTTATTAGTCTTGACTTTAGGCTTTCTGAGAGCTGTTTCATTCTCCTGGCTTAAGTTACCAACAGTTTGCTAACAATTTGCAAATCTCTCTCTACTTCTCATCTTCATCCTGTATTATGTTCCCGTAGCCATTCAGTAAATTTTTATTAAACTCCATCTTTATGCCTGGTCAGGGGATACAAGGGTGATATAGTCTTTGCCTTCAAGTTGTTGACAGAATGCAAAAAGTAATTTAAAATACTGTGTAATGTATGTGTGTCCAAGGTGCCATGGGACAGATAAGTAGGGAGTGCCTGGCTTGGACTTGAAACGAGAGGACAGATATGCCCACCAGAAGGCTGAACATATACATAGATACCTAAAGTTTTGAAAACATAGTATGTTCCATCAACAACAAATGGTTCAGTTGATCAGAGCTTTAAGGGCTAGATGAGGCTGAGCATTTAAGAAGGTGCCTTTGTCATCTCAAAGGCAATATTTTCAGTACTCAACTAATTTTCTTTCATCATAAACCAGCTCCCCATCCAACTTCACATTTTTGTCAATGGGACTGTCATTCTCCTTACTTCTGAAGCCTGAAGTATCATCTTCAGGTCTGCCTCAACAATTGTGATGAGTCCTCAAGTCAAGTCATTTCGATATTCAAAATACTCTTCCATGCATCTTTTTCTATTTTCACTGTCAGCACACTGCTTATCATTTAATTAGTAGATTATTTCAAAGCTGTATTAATGCTCCCTTTTCTAATTTTTTAAGTTAATTTTTAAAACCTCTTATTTTACCCTGTTACTAACCCTGTACAAAAGAGGACAGTGATATTTTATTTCCTACAGGACAAATCCTTTTTTAGGCCAGTATTTTAAAAACATGATTCTTTTTTTAAACCCCCAAATCTCAACCTGTCTTCCTCCCATGAAAAACCACACAGTTGCAGAATTATGAGTAATCTGCATAAACGAAGATTTTGTTTCATTAGCATTGAGATTTTATTATGAACACAGCATATATTTTATATTGAACAAACTTTTTCAAAGGATAGTTCCCCTTCACTTAAGTCATCTTCCTTGTCAGAATTCTGTTAATTTAGCCCATCACTGGCCTCCATGGGAGGCACTATATGTATACTGACTCTAGGAACAGACAGCCTGTGCTGTAATCTTGGTTCTGATACTTACTAGTTCCAGCAAGTTCCCCCATTTCTTAAAGCCTCATAATAATTTTATGTGAAAAAAGGGGGAAGTGAAATTATCTTTAAGATTAATCAAGTTAATCTTTAGAGCCTAGTGCCTGGCATGTGTGAGCACGCAGTACACATTTGTTATAAAATGTTATGTACCTTGAGAACTTCTCTCTGGTTCTCTGTGCTCTTGTTGGTGTGATGTCATGCTGCCCTTGCATCCCTCTACTACTAAGTGCTTTCCTGAGTCCCTTCCTGTTGCCTGTGATTTATGTGCTGTTTTAAGTTCAACTTAGTTGCCTGTTCTTTAATAGTCTTTTCTGACTATTCCAGTTCACGTTGACCTCTGAATTCCTATAGGGCCTTTTATACCACTTTAGAAATTAATCTTTTTTTTTTTATGGTGTTCCTTTTAAAATTTACGTACAGTAAAATTTACTTTTTTGGGTACAGTTCTATGAGTGTTGACAAATGTTTAGAGTTGTGGAATTACCATCACAATCAAGATATAAAACAATTTAATCATCCCTCAAAAATCTGTCTTAGTGTTATTAGTTTCAAAACTATTTCTTGAGTATGCATTCTGTTTCCACATGTACAATTTAGGTTCTTGAACTGAGTGCCTGTTTTACACTATTGTTCCCTCTATTATGGCATAGCCTTGTGTCAAGGATATAGTAAATAGATGCTTAAATGTTTAAATTGTATAAAACAAAGCCTAAAAGTGTGATAAATTTAAACATGCTAAGAAGCTACTAACTTTATTTAACTTCTCTTTGGTCTTTCATTTTATTTGGGTGAAAATTTTCAAATGAACATTATTCCTATATAGCTTGTTAAAGTGATTTTGGAGTCCTGCCAGGGCTAATAAAAACCATCTTTAATTTGTTTTTGGAAAATAAAGGGCTTGTTTCTGTCCTTACAGTTTCTATTTTTTCTACCCCTGTTAATTTAAATTTTAATATGAAACAAAATTTTGTATCTTTTCTCTCTTCCCTGGGGGTTTCTTTTATTGACTGTCCCTAAAATCAGAGGTCAACGCAAATAAGAGAATTTAAACTTGATAAAGGTGGGGCTGATACGGACGAGCTAATGCTGCATGGTTGCCTCCTTCCTGAGTCTTTGATATAATGGAATAGTGATCCTTTTTCAGAAATGGCAAAATATAGTTAAAATTTGCATCCCATTCAGTAGACTTTACTTCCTAATGAAGTGAATTGAATTTAACCACGTGTATCTTTTTTTCCCTTCCCTAACAGCTTCCATGCCTATGGCTGTTCTAAATTTGGGCCAAATAGATCCATTTCAGAGAGGCTTTTTCTGTAAAGACAACAGCATCCAGTATCCGTACCATGACGGTACCATCACAACCACTGTCCTCAGCACAGTGGGACTTGGTTTACCCATTTCCTCTGTAAGTAAATTAATAAGTAGGTAGTGATGGGTTTGTTGTGCTGGAGACTGTATGAAGTGATCGAGTTGGGGTGGGGGTAAATCCATAGTATTGTCTTCACCGGTGTTGATGTGGTAAGTGATTACTTGAAGAATATACCCACTGCTTCAGTCCAGGGCAGTATTTCTCCAGTTAAAGAGAGATATTGCCCCAAACAACTCGATGCCATCATAAGGAATTATAGAATGATTATTTTAGAATGAAGAATTCATTTAAGTCATTTGAATCAACCCTTTTCAGTATACAAGTAAAGAAACTGAAACCCAGATACTTGCTCAAGCCCAGTAAGCTATTTTATGGCAGAGCTGAAACTAAGATTAAGTTTGTTTTATCATATTAAATGGAAATTGAGCCCATAAAAAAGGAGAGAGATTTATTTGTTAAATTTGAGAAAACAGCTCATCAGAAAGAGTGTTAATACATGTGCAAAAGCAAGTCCTCAGAATATATCAAAACTATATCACTTTTTAAAGTTGTACTGTATTTTAGAAAGGTCATCGGTTTGTAAGTTAATATTGGGTTTCATTATGTTAGGCAACTGGAAACTTTCCTTCTAGGTTAAATTTCACAGACTAGCTTAAGACTGGCACTTAAGGTATTGTGCTTACTTTCTTTATCCTTGTCTCTGATTTCTGCACTTTACCGTATGTCTCTCTGTGTGAGCTGGAATTAGATGAGAAGAAGCAAAGTAAAGGTTTACCTCCTTGAGTGTCTTGAACCGTCCAGCAGAGATGATGCCATACTTCTCTTTTAATCACTGTCTCTTGTCACTTGCCTTCCCCAGGTAGTTGACTTAATTTTTTTTATTGTCTTAGCAGACTCTGAAGCCTTGTTTTTCCACAGTAGGACAGACTGGCTCCCCCCACCCCCTATTTTCAAAGAAATATTTTCCTCTTTTTGGTATTCTAATTGCTTTCAGATTAATTTTTAAAAATCACTTTACTCTCTTTATTAATGTCTGAGGGAAAAGACAATTCAGGATAAGTTTGGGGGTTGAATTATTTTATCCTATATCTGTAAAATTTGAGATTTGGCAATGTTTAGGAAGATGAAGGAGATCATTTACTATAGATATTTGAATTTTTCTCAAGTTCTTTGTTTTTGGCATATAGTTTGAAAAAATCATATTTCTTTAGGTGACTGTCCCAAAGGAGGTAGATTAGGCCCAATTTTTACTTTTTTGAGTAGCTACTTAGATGGCAAAAAAAAAATTGCTATGAAGAAGAAAGAATGGATGGGTTAATGTGTGTTTTTTTTTAATAAACTGTAAAAATAATCTATAAGTAAAGTGTTGTATAAGGGCTTCCCTGGTGGCTCAGATGGTAAAACGTCTGCCTGCAGTGCGGGAGACCCAGGTTTGATCTGAGTCAGGAAGATCCCCTGGAGAAGGAAATGGCAACAACCCACTCCAGTACTCTTGCCTGGAAAATTCCATGAACGGAGAAACCTGGTGGGCTACAGTCTTTGGGGTCTCAAGGAGTCAGACACGACTGAGTGACTTCACTTTCTGTCTTTCTTTCTTTAAAGTGCTGTATATGGCAAAAGTGACCGTAAGTGCCCTGTACTGTAGGAGGACAGTGGTGTTTTTTGGGTTTTATGGCGTGGCAAGTCTCTTGTGCCACCTTTCCTGTACTAGTCCAAAACACTGGTATCAAAAGGGCCTGTTGCCCACACTTGAAGAGTTCAGCTCCTTTGTTTCCATGTTGACATAAGTGCTGTGCTGCCTTTTCCCAGTTTACTCCCAGTCAGCACAAGGCAGTAAGCTTTGCTAGGGTAGGAATGGTCTGTTTTGCTCCATTTGTATCCTTAGTGCCAGGCACATTGCTTGGTATGTAATGGGTGTTTAATAAATACAGATAGAAATATTTAATTCCATTAAATTGGAAATGGAATAAGATTGTCAATTATGTTTAATAATAATTACTACCATGAAAATTCAGATTAAGTCTTTGGAAATACAGTGTGTCTTCAAGTCATGTCTTAGCATCAGATGCCTCATTAAAATAGCTTTTCAAAAGCTATTTTGAAAAGAATGGGATAGTATATACTGAATATGTAATCCTGATTAAAGGTATCTTAAAATATGGGAGAATGTCTATTAGAATGAAAGACGGTGTTAAGGAGCTTCATTTCTTAGGTTGGAAAAAATTTTATTTCCTTGTTTATTTATTCCGATGTGGAACTGTACTTTTTCCTGCATTGTTATGAAAAGCTCTGCTTTAATCAGTTCATGTATTCCAGCACTCTTTCTCTATGTAACTGTCACAAAATGAAGTAGTATAAGATGCTTCCCTAAGTAATTTGTTATAATCACAGACATTTTCTTTGTTTAAAACAACTTTTTATACTACCTTTGGAAGAGATAATGTGTAAATTTGACATATTAAGTATTTGTTGTATATCCATTTTACAGAACACTTAAAAATATTTTGATAAAATTTAATATATTGGATGAACCTAAAAGAAAGAGAAGTTATGTAAATATTGAATATATACTGCCAATAGTGAAAACTAAAGCTCAGTTAGTTTCACATTAGCCAAGCTTACCAAATTCCACTGCATTTCCAAATGCTATGGCTTTTAAAAGGATTCATAGGGGGAAATATCTGCTCATGAAATTTTCTTTTTAAAAATAGTTTCTGGGAATGTTATGGAATACCTTTGCTAAGGTTAAGTGGTCCAAGAACTGCTTCACTGAGTATAGCTTTATTAAATTAGTGGACATTATCTTCTGACTTTTCTACTGCATGTATCTTGACAAATCTGCAGGATTTGAATGGATTAAATATTACTCCTGGATGGGAATTCTGATTTTTGAGATCCTCTAAAATCTCTTTCTAGTGAATTATATGTGATAAGGAGATAATTGAAATGAAAATGTTCATTTTGCCTCCCACCAGGAATTAAGTCTTCTTTAGTTCAGTTCAGTCACTCAGTCGTGTCCAACTCTTTGCAACCCCGTGAACTGCAGCACGCCAAGCCTCCCTGTCCATCACCAACTCCCAGAATCCACCCAAACTCTAAACTTGCAGCCAGAGTTACACCTCTACTATTACTACTTTTTAAAGCAGAATTGACATAATTTTTAAATTTGTTAAATATTGAACTGGCAAAATGACCAAATATATTTTTGATGCATGCAATGAGATTAACATACAGTTATGTTAAAACATATGAAAAGGTCAAATTTATCTTTTTCATTAATTCCTTTTTTATAGCATAGGCAAAATGTTTCTTTTTTTAAAAAAATAAACCTTTCATCTCTGAGTACATGAAAATACTAGTCTGATAATGTCTGTGTTTTTCTGTTGTGGACCAGCAAGTTTGAAAGTAGAGTATTCAGTATGACTTATTTTGGGCATGTCATCTGTCATACTTTAGGTAAAAGTGAAGACATTGTGTTGATATTTCATACATTAATTTTCCTCTTTCATAAATACTATTTTAAAAACTCTTGCTGGGGATGTTATATACTCTACCTTTTTAGGTCCTAATGAATCGGTTGAACTGATGACATTTTCTTGAAAATTTTTTGTAGTTAAAAGTGAATTTGCAGCTTGGATTTGTCAGTGAGTTTTTAGACAAAAGTATGGTCCATGAAAGAAATAATAAATTGTACTTAATTAAAATTAAAATATTAAAATTAAAAAATTCTGCTCTGTATAAAGCTACACACTGGAAGAAAATGTTTTTAAAACATATATCTGATAATGGAACTCTTAAAGCACAACAGAAACAAACAATCCAGTCAAAATGTGGGGAAAAGATCTCAGTAGACACCTTAATGCAGAAAATATAGAAATGGCCAAGAGGCATATAAAAAATGCCCCATATCCTATTTCTTTAAAGAGTTGTAAATTAAAACAACAGTGAGTTTCCTCTGCACATTTATTATAATGGCTAAAATCCAAAACAGTGACAACAGCAAATGCTGTAAGGATGTGGAGCAGCAGTTCTCAATCATTACTAGGGGAATGTAAAGCCATGTTGAAAGACATTTTGCAGTTTCTTACAAAACTAAACATAGTCTTACTATAGAACTCAAGCTCCTGCATATTTACCCAAATGAGTTGAAAACTTATGTCTGTATAAAAGCCAGCATGTGATGTTTATAGTGGCTTTATTCATAGTTGCCAAAGCCTGAAAGCAACTGAGATGTCCTTTAATAGGTGAATAGATAAACTCTGGTACCTCCATACAATGGAATATTACTCAGTGCTAAAAAGAAATCAGCTATCCAGCCATAAAAAGACATGGAAGAACCTTAAATACATATTGCTAAATGAAAGAAGCCAATCTGAAAAGGCTACCTAGTGTATAATAACAACCATATGACTTTCTGGAAAAGGCAAGACTATGGAGATAATAAAATCAGTGGTTACTAGGAGTTGGTGGGAGGACAGAGGAAGAATGAACAGTTGGAGTACAGAGGATTTTTAGGGAAGGAAACTGTTCCATATATTGTAATGATGGATTACAATTATAATTACATATTTGTTATAACAAAAGCAGAGACATTACTTTGCCAACAAAGATCTGTCTAGTCAAGGCTATAGTTTTTCCAGTGGTCATGTAAGGATGTGAAAGTTGGACTGTGAAGAAAGCTGAATGCCGAAGAATTGATGCTTTTGAACTGTGGTGTTGGAGAAGACTCTTGAGAGTCCCCTGGACTACAAGGAGATCCAGCCAGTCCATTCTAAAGGAGATCGGTCCTGAGTGTTCTTTGGAAGGACTGATGCTGAAGCTGAAACTCCAGTACTTTGGCCACCTCGTGCAAAGAGTTGACTCATTGGAAAAGACTCTGATGCTGGGAGAGATTGAGGGCAGGAGGAGAAGGGGACGACAGAGCATGAGATGGCTGGATGGCATCACTGACTCGATTGACGTGGGTTTGGGTGAAATCCCGGAGTTGGTGATAGACAGGGAGGCCTGGCGTGCTGCAGTTCACGGGGTCGCAAAGAGTCGGACACGACTGAGCGACTGAACTGAACTGAACAGGACTGTACAATACAAAGAACAACCTTTAATTGTAAACTGTGCAGTTTAGTTTATGTATCAATATTGGTTATCATTTATAAAAAATATACCATACCAATAAAAATTTTTTGAAATAGAGGACACTAAGGGTGGTAGTTGTAGAGAGGGAGTATATCTTTTACTTCTGGCTCAGTTTTTAAAATAAACCTAAAATTACTTTAAGAAATAAAAGTATATTAATCTTAAAATTTTTGAAAAGAAAAAAATTATGTTCACAATGTTTGGTGAAATGTCAGTGCTCTTTGTCTAAATAATATTAGTAATGATTGCTACAAGGAATTATCCTCATAGTGAATAATTGATACATTGTTGCTAGAAATAAGATTACTTGGTAAGATATAAAAAGTAAAATTTCAGGGCTTTGCTTCATATGTTTCACCTGTTAACTCATTTTATGAAAGTGTTTGACAGTATCTGCTGCTGCTAAGTCGCTTCAGTCATGTCCAACTCTGTGCGACCCCATAGACGGCAGCCCACCAGGCTCCCTTGTCCCTGGGGTTCTCCAGGCAAGAATACTGGAGTGGGTTGCCATTTCCTTCTCCAGTGCATGAAAGTGAAAGTGAAGTCGCTCAGTCATGTCTGACTCTTCGTGACCCCATGGACTGCAGCCTACCAGGCTCCTCTGTCCGTGGGATTTTCCAGGCAAGAGTACTGAAGTGGGGTGCCATTACGTTCTCCATGACAATATGTATCTAGTGAAGACTTAAATTTAGAAAACATGATAGTACTTATAAATTCAGTGTAAGTTTTCAGTTTTTATAGTGAAAAAAGCAAAGAGGCAACTGAAATCTTGTCACAATCTTATAATTAAAAAAAAATACATGTGGGATATCATTTAGTTCATTTTTTGTAAAGGACCATTACCATTTCAAGTTTTATTATGTAATAGACCTATATAATCCATTAACTTCTTTTGGCTCTCTGAAAAATAATGAGTTGAATTCATAAGGATCTTTTAACAGTGAAGATTTTGTCTAAATACAGGTTCACCATCCATTATCCAGAACTCTTTTAGTCGGAATTTTTTGAATTTTTGAAAGGTTATATGATTCACACACCTTATATAATGCCTTCAGCAGGGTTTAGAACAGTACCGTATATCAAAGATGTTAATTTTTAAATAGTGAAGTAAGACTAGTCAAAATAAGTGGGGTAAATAAAGGCTAAGGCATTCATCTGTTCAGGTTAAGTTTTGCCACTAGGTAAGTTCAGGTTAGGTTTTGGTCCCAAAATGTTGTAAAAGAACTAGGGTTTTGAGGGCTTTGGGTTTTAAAATAAGGGATTGCAGGCCTTTTAATGAAAGCTGATTTAACATTGTTTATTACTTAGTCCTATTATCTAGTTACTTTAAACAAATATTTGAAAATCCTAAAGTTAAAAGTGTAGACTTAGAACTGTTTATGTGAAACTAAACTCATTTGTGAATGGAGTGCAGGGTTAGTGATGTAAGCCATAAAAAATAAACATGTCCAGTGCAGTACAGTGAATTTTTTTTTTTTTTACTACCTTATTCAATAATTGTGGCGTATGAACAAAAGTATTATCCTGTAAAGAACATCTTGGTGTTCCCTTGTAGTTACTAAGAGCTTATATTGCCTATCTGGCTTTCTGGAAAATAACTTAATATTCTAGCCAAATTATTGTGGGCTCCATCTTTAAATAAGAATTTTATAAAGCTCTCCACCACTTTTGTCAATTATCTTTACCCTTCCACATTTAGAGTGAGAATGAGGTAACATTTTAAAAATGGCCACTTACTGTTTTATCATGAACCTGTGTTTCTAACATGACAAGAAACAAAATGCTATTTACTCACAGAAATAAAATCTTTTGTGTTCTTACATCTGTTTTTGGATTCTGAACGGTCAACACCAGTTCAAAGTGTGGGATTAAGGTAACCTACTTTCAGAAGGCAGTTCCCATTTGCTGCCTCTCTGTCACCAGGGAATGTAGCTGGTTGAGTGTTGTTAGTCGCTCAGTAGTGTCCAACTCTTTGCAACCCCAAGGACTGTAGCCCTCCAGGCTCCTCTGTCCATGGAATTCTCCAGGCAAGAATACTGGAGTGAGTTGCCATTCCCTTCTCCAGGGGATCTTCCTGACCCAGGGGTTGAACCCAGTCTCCTGTTTGTGCACAGATTCTTTACCATCTGAGCTTCCAGTGAGCAGCAGTGAGGAATCTTTTTTAATCAGACTTTCCAAAGGCTGTCTTGGCTTAGAGGGCTGGACTGGTATGAGAGGTGATTTAGTTTGGGATCTTATTAAATCTAGGGGAATATAAGCAGAGGTCACTGGCAGGACATTAAGTATGGAGTCTAATGATTCACTGATTTTCTCAATAAAGGCTGTTGTATTTTTGAAGCACATTTGCACCAATCATATATTTAGTTAAATAAGCATGTTTTCAATCAGATACATTCTTATACTTGAGTGTTAGTCTTCTGATATACCTAAAAGCATCCTCTTAGAAGCTAGCAACGTTTGAGAGAAAAAATGAGATTTCTTTCAAATTAATTTCTCTGTAAGTTGGGGGAGTATGCCCGGGTATTATTTTAGCAGCAGATTTCCTGTTTTCAATGTGGAGAGTAACTGTTCTGTGGGATCCAGAAAGAAATCGTTGGACAGGGAGATGGAAGGAGCAACTATGAAGGTACCTATAAAATTTTGCTTGTTCTCTAAGATTATAATTGAGTACTCACTGGTTTAGAATTTTTGCATATGTGGTATTGGAAGGCTGTGTTTGTTCTGTCATTTATTGAGTGTCTTTTGTGTCTGAAGTACTACTGTGTTATAGATTCTTTCCTCGTAACCACTCTCTGAGGTTGCTAGGTAATTCTTTTTTTTAGTTACTAAGAGGCCAAGTTGGGATTTTAACTCCACCAAGTCTATTTACATTCTTTTTGACAGGCCCTCATTGTCTTCATTGTGGTGTGGGTCTGTTTTGCTTAAAGTAGGTAAATCCAGTGAATTCTTTTGTTTTGATTTTCTTTTCATTGTTGTAAGTTACGAATGAGTCAAATTCCCATTTGAATGCAGAGTTCCAAAGAATAGCAAGGAGAGATAAGAAAGCCTTTCTCAGTGATCAGTGCAAAAAAAAGTAGAGGAAGATAATAGAATGGGAAAGACTAGAGATCTCTTTAAGAAAATTAGAGATACCAAGGGAACATATCATGCAAAGATGGGCACAATAAAGGACAGAAATGGTATGGACCTAACAGAAGCAGAAGATATTAAGAAGAGGTAGCAAGAATACACAGAACTATAGTTAAAAAGATCTTCATGACAGAGATCATACCACAGTGGTATGATCACTCACCCAGAGCCAGACATCCTGGAATGTGAAGTCAAGTGGGCCTTAGGAAGCATCACTATGAACAGAGCTAGTGGAGGTGATAGAATTCCAGTTGAGCTATTTCAAATCCTAAAAGATGATGCTGTGAAAGTGCTGTACTCAATATGCCAGCAAATTTGGAAAACTCAGCAGTGGCCACAGGACTGGAAAAGGTCAGTTTTCATTCCAACCCCAAAGAAAGGCAATGCCAAAGAATGCTCAGACTACCTCACAATTACACTCATCTCACATGCTAGTAAAATAATGCTCAAAATTCTCCAAGCCAGGCTTCAACAGTATGTGAACTGTGAACTTCCAGATGTTCAAGCTGGATTTTGAAAATGCAGAGGAACCAGAAATCAAATTGCCAATATCCGTTGGATCATAGAAAAAGCAACAGAGTTCCAGAAAAACATCTACTTCTGCTTTATTGACTATGCCAAAGCCTTTGACTGTGTGGATCACAACATACTGTGGAAAATTCTTAAAGAGCTGGGAATACCAGACCACCTGACCTGCCTTCCTGAGAAATCCATATGCAGGTCAAGAAGCAACAGTTGGAACTGGACATGGAACAACAGACTGGTTCCAAATTGGGAAGGAAGTATGTCAAGGCTGTATTTTGTCACCCTGCTTGTTTAACTTGTATGCAGAGTATATCATGAGAAATGCTGGGCTGGAGGAAGCACAAGCTGGAATCAAGATTGCCAGGAGAAATATCAGTACCTTAGATATGCAGATAATACCACCCTTATGGCAGAAAGTGAAGAACAACTAAAGAGCCTCTTGATGAAAGTGAAAGAGGAGAGTGAAAAAGTTGGCTTAAAGCTCAACATTCAGAAAATGAAGATAATGGCATCTGGTCCATCACTTCATGGCAAATAGATGGGGAAACAATGGAAACGGTGAGAGACTTTCTTTTCTTGGGCTCCTAAATCACTGCAGATGGTAACTGACCTGCTTGCATCTTCACCAATAACTACTATATGTACATATTCAACTCATCCATAGCAAATGCAGCTGATGCTATAGTGACTATAGTGAAGTCGCTCAGTCGTGTCCAACTCTTTGCAACCCCATGGACTGTAGCCTACCAGGCTCCTCTGTCCATGGGATTTTCCAGGCAATAGTCCTGGAGTGGATTGCCATTTCCTCCTCCAGGGGATCTTCCCAACCCAGGGATTGAACCCGGGTCTCCCGCATTGTAGACAGACACTTTACCGTCTGAGCCACCAGGGAAGTCCAGCTGATGCTACTTTCAAAATAAATCCAAATTTGACCACGGTAAGACCTGTACCATTACCTATAAGTCCCTCCCCAACTCAAGCCTATATCTTGAACAGAGTAGTAGGAATTCAGTTAATTGTTAAATAATTGAATTGAATGATTGCTTCTTTATAGAGAAAATGCCAAAGATAGAGAAATCTCTTTGAGATCTTATTTTCTCTAGTTGAATTACAATGTCCCTTAATGTTGACAAAAATAACAGTTATTTTTACATCTTAAGTTTCCTACATTCTTAAGACTTTGGTTATGGATTGAGTTCCTTAACCTTTTGGTCTATATATTGAATTGTGGTCAAATGTAGTTAATGTTAAACTGTTTCAGAGTTTTTCCTTTCAGATATGGTGATGTGTGCTTGTGTGCTAAGTCGCTTCAGTCATGTCTGACTCTTTGCGACCCTGTGGACTGTAGCCCGCCAGGCACCTCTGTCCATGGGATTCTCCAGGCAAGAGTACTTGAGTGGGTTGTCATGACCTCCTCCAGGGGATCTTTCCCACCCAGGAATCGAACCCAGGTCTCCTGCATTTCCTGCATTGCCAGGCAGATTCTTTGCCACTAGTGCCGCCTGGGAAACCCAGGATATGGTGATAGAATTTACAAATAGAAAAAATGTTCTGGCTTCAGTTTATTTTAGTTATAAATTGTTAAGCAGGTTGAAAATAATTATTCTTCTGTTTTAAAAACCCTGCCTGTAGTGAAGATTAATATTAATGAAACACACTCATAAAAGCACTACATGTGATTTGAGTGTATGTTGTATATACAGTGATGCTGTTAAGTGTTTACAACTGAAGAAATGCGTTTGTGCTGTGTGATAGAAGAATGCAGTAGTCCCAATTTTCTTTCTTTTAACACTTATCTCAATTCTCCCTTTATGGCTCTTGTTTGTTTGGTGTAGTTCAGTAATTATTTTTGTTTCTGGTCCATTCCTTCTGTTTCCTGAACTGCATTTTATCACATACCCCCATGTACCCTAGTGCATTTCAATTCATGCATGAATGGGGCAGAGTAACTTCACAGGTTTTCTTGAATAGTCACCACAATTTCATTCTTTTAAATATAAGCAGGAGAAAAAAATAAGCCATTGCCATATTCTTTTTACTGTCTTATTAAATACGATTATTTTTTAGGTAGCCTCTAGTATCTTTTGACAACTTGCATTTTCAAAATTGACTTTTTTTCTACTTGGAATTTTCCCCATTGGTGAATAAACAAATGACCTAATAGAGAAGGTAGACTAAATATACAACCCCCCTCACATACCTACTTAGCCTAGGGGAACAGTCAGATGGGAAAGATAATCATAGACACATTATCCTACTGTTTGACTTGTACCTTTGGGTTCTTTTGGTTTTTGGTCTCTCTCTATATCCTTCCCTTCTTGTTCATGCATTAGGAAAAGAATATGATCTGTCATATAGTTCACAAATGGCCGTCGTCCATTGTGGTCTGTTTGAGGTCTTTTGGTCTCCTAGTAGGGTGTTTCCATCTTCCCAGGCTGTTGAGGTGTGGTACCAGACTTTGCAGCAAATCTGGAGATGCCTAACATCTTTGTGTCAGGATTTCTCAGGCTGTTGCCTACTGCTGTTAGCTCTGAGGCAATGGAACCCTCAAATATTTGCTATTAATGACTCTACAGCTGCATACCACTCTCTCCTGGACAACTGATAGGTTTTATGTATACATAATGGAATACTGTTCTGCAATAAAAAGGACAAAATGCCAATCTATGCTATACCATGGATGAAACTTAAAAATATTTCTGGAGGCATTTGTGTAGTTTTCAGGGGAAGAGTTCCCTTCACATGTAAAAAAGTTTTTAACCATAGTTTCTCAGTTTTGCTAGACACTCTGTCCCCAATCTTTTTAACACAGTTGTTAGCATTAATATTATGGTTTCAAGATCCTGATTATTTGTGCAAGAGGAAGTTGAAGAAGATGTTGTGTGACTGTGATCTTATGTTGTCTTTTCCTGTCTCTGGTAAAAGGATGGAGAAGTATTCTTGTGGTATTTAGTTTGAGGAAACAATGAGTTACATATCACCACCTCTCTTTTGAACCATTACAAATATTCACTTACAGAAGGTGGAATGCTATATTTATTTGTGGGCGAGTGTGAGTTTACTTGGAATAGAATCTAATTCTTAAATGGGCTAATATGATTAGCCACTTAGGCATATTAAAAAGCTGAATGTAGGAATATAAAGTGGTACAGCAGTTTGGCAATTTCTTAAAAAGTTAGACATAAACTTACCACATGACCCAGGCATTCCACTCTTGGGAGTCTACTCATTTGAAATGAAAATAATGTCCACACAGACGTGTACATGAATGTTTTTAGAGATACTAGTCATAATAGACAAAAACTGAAAACAACCCAAATATCCATTAACTGGTGACTGGATAAACCAAATGTAATGTATACATATAATACCATACTGTTTGGCAATAAAAAGAAAAAAAATACATATTACAAGATGGATGAACCTCAAAAGTAAAGATCAAGGGTAGGATGAGAAAGGGGCGACAGAGGATGAGATGGTTGGAGGGCATCACCAACTGAATGGACATGAGTTTGAACACTCTTTGGGAGATAGTGAAGGACAAGGAAGTTTGGCGTGCTGCGGTCCACGGGGTTGCAAAGAGTCAGACATGACTTAGCGACTGAATAGTAACAACAACAAATGATATAAACCACTAGCAAAATACCACACATTGTATGATTCCATTTTTATGAAATGTTCAGAAAAGACAAATCTGTGTAGGTACAGAAAACAGATGAGTGGTTGCCTGCGGTTGGTGGTGGGAACAAGGGTGGAATGCAGATGGGTTCATGGGAATTTTTTGGGTAATGGAAATGTTCTAAAACTGAATTGTGCTGATGGTTGCACAACCCTATACATTTACCAATATCATTGAATTATGTATTTAGAGTGGATGAATTTTTTGGTATATAAATTGTACCTCAATTGTTTTTTAAAAGGAAATGAAAATGAATTTTATAAACTAAAGTATTAAGAGAAACATTACATGACAAATGCAGTCATTTGACAAATGAAAAGGGATTGTTTTAGAAATGTAATCTTTCAGGTAAAAGGAAAAGTGTATTTGATTTGAAGAGGTAAAAGAGTAAATGGAACCCTCCATTTTTGCCCTAAAATCTACAGTAAATGTCAAAGATAGCATCACATATCTTTAAATTTTTGCATTGATCTACACATTTGTATACTATGCTGGTAGAATAAATTGGTGGTTAAAATAACTTTTCTGAATAGCTTATCAAGGACCTTAATGTTTATATCCTTTGGCCTATAATCTCACATGAAAATATATTCTAAGGAAATAATTAGAAATGCAAAAAAGAATTGGTTTTTAGAAATGTTCATTATAGCTTTATATAGGGCAATCAAACAATAACCTACATGCTTTCAAAGTAGGGGGAATGGTTATAATTGTTAGGCTCTGTTGGTTGCAAGGAGCAGATCCTTCTATGACCAGCTTAAGAAAAATTGACTTTTGTTGAAAGCATACAAGGTGCTTTAACAACCCCCAAATAGCAAGATCAGTGCAGCCCTTTGGTAGCGGGGAACCAAAGCTGCTTTCACCTTTTCTCAGTCTCCAGTCAGACTAGGCACTTCAGTTTTCTTTGGAGACCTGCTTTGTCTCAACCTCTTCTGCAGCCAGTCTTTCTTGTGCATGGACCAGTGCTGTTTGCCAGCTCTGAGTCAGTCTTTGTTCCAGTTCCAGATTTTCCAGAGCAGGACTCTGGACTAGCTCATCATTTTCAGCCCTAAGTGGGTCAGTGAACAACTGGTGATTTAGTCTTCCTCTCCATCCTTCTTGGTGGGGGAGGGTGTGGTCTGCATTCACGTTTATTTATTTAGTGAAAATGAAACTATGCAAAACCTAACAAGCTTTTTTTTAATCTTAGGTTTTGTCATATCTGGGCTTCACTGGTGGCTTGGTGGTAAAGAATCCGCCTGCTAGTGCAGGAGACGCAGGTTTGAGCTCTGTGTCTGTTATTTCCTGAAGAAGGAAATAACAACCCACTCCACTATTCTTGCCTAGGAAATCCCACAGACCGAAGCCTAGTGGACTATGGTCCATGGAATCACAAAAGTCAGACATAGTGACTAAACAAGTGACTTTGTAATACATCTCATGGGTTTATATGAGAGATTGCAAATATTAGTATTAGTTTAAAATATTTCTGAGGCCTTCTGTAATATAGTCTCTTAAACTCTCAGAAGGATAGTGTGCATTTGTGGTAGATTCATGCTCTTTTTTTTAATTATTCCTCGTTAAAACCTCTGTGATCTGGTTTCCATCCCTTCTTCCTTATTGAAACCACTTTTACTAAGTTTGGCAATTGAAAACCCATTGGACACTGTGGACCAATCACTACCTCCTGAAATGCAGCCTTCAGACTTGGCCTCAATGATACTGCTGTCTCCTGACTTTCCCTCCCAGCCCACCAAGGCTGCTGCCTCAGTGGATCCTCTTGCTATGCTCATCCCTTTAATATTGCTGTTGCCTCATGCCTCCCTTTTCAGTTCTTTTTATTTCATGTCCGTCTTCACAGTTTCTTTTTCTTTTTTGGCTTCAGGGATACTTTATATTCCCAGATCTCTGTCTCTATACCAGACGCCTTCTATTGAGATTCTGACTCTGATAACCAGCATCTTTTTGAACATCACCACTTAGAGCTTCACCAGTTCTTGTTCTCTTTTGAAACTTCATAGCTCTTTGCATCTGTTTATTCTCTGCTGACATTATGTACTGTGCCTTATTCAATTTTGTATTCCTTGTATCCTCTCACAGAATTCCTTGCACTAGAGATTCACTTAATATTTGCCCACTTGAATATTCCTGTTTTTAAAAATGGACTAACTATACTTGTTTGTGATTTTGTTTGCCATAGTTTTTTTTCTACATCTAAGAATAATTTCTTTTATGGTCCAAGGGAAAAAAACAATGTTAATGGATATGATTAAGAACATATTTCAATACAGTTGGGTCTATTAATACACATTTTTCTTCAAAATAAGGCCTACTGAGTTTTGGACATTTAATCATATAGATTTAATTTCTTTACTGCATATCATTTCTTCCTCTAAGAGAAATGCTAATTGAACCTTCAACCAATTCAGAAATATGCATTGTAGACATTGCAAGTTTCCATTATTATGTATAAGTTAAATGAATTCTAGAAATGGTGGTTCTTTGTAAATATGAAATAAATTTGCTTATTAAGCCAAGAGTATGGTTATTGGTTGAAGGATGAGCATTTAATTATTACTTACAGCTGGCAGCAATTAAAATTATAGATCTAAGTATTAACCTCCATAGTGTGTACTGTTAAGTGCAAAAATTTATGCTGCAAACTGTGGTATTTGTATTAAAGACTTGGGAATTTCACCCCTCCCTCTGCATGCAGACTATTTGGTAAATCTGAGTATAACCTGAATTCAGATATGATAAGTAGTATAAGGGATGGTTAGCAAAGTCAGCTCTAGTTTAATTTTTTTTTTTAATGTTGCATTTACTAGAAATATAGCTTTGGGAACCTTGTGAGCATCTTTAAAAAAAATTCTATTTATATATTTTATTTTTGGCTGCACTGTGTCTTCATTGCTTTTGCATTGGCTTTTTCTAGTTGAGGCAAGTGGGGGCTCTTCTTCCCTGTGGCCTTTCACTGTGGTGACTTCGCCTGTTGAGGAGCACGTGCTCTAGGTGTGCTAGCTTCAGTAGTTGTGGTGCACAGGCTCAGTGCACAGGCTCAGTTGCTCCGAGGCATGTGGAATTTTCCCATGGGAAAATGGGAATTGAACCCATTTCCCAGGGAGTGAACCCATGTCCTCTGCATTACAGGCGGATTCTTATCCACTGTACCACGAAGAATGTCCTCATTGTGGTTTTGATTTGTATTTCTCAGATGATTAGTGATGTTGAGCATCTTTTCAGTGTGTCTGTTGGCCATCCATACATCTTTTGGAAAAATGTCTGTTCAGATCCTCTGGCATTTTAAAATCAGATTTTTTTTTTTTTTTGATGTTGCGTTGTATACTTTATATATTAACCCCTTACCAGGTATAGCATTTGCAAATACCTTGTCCCATTTGGTAGGTGGACTTTTTGTTTGTTGATAGTTTCCTTTGTTACGCAAAGCTTTTCAGTTTTATGTAGTCCTATTTATTTTTGCTTTTGTCTCCCTTGCCTGAGGAGACATATCCAAAAAAATGTTGCTAAGACTGATGTCAAAGAGCTTACTGCCTATGTTTTCTTCTAGAAGTGTTATGATTTCAGGTCTGACACTTAAGTCTTTAATCCATTTTTATTGTTTTGTGCATGGTGTGAGAGAGCATTCTTTTGGTGTGAGTTTGATTCTTTTTTCCACAGTTTATTGTGATCCACACAGTCAAGCCAGTAAAGCAGAAATAGATGTTTTTCTGGAACTCTCTTGCTTTTTCGGTGATCCAGCTGCTGCTGCTGCTGCGTCACTTCAGTTGTGTCCGACTCTGTGCGACCCCATAGACAGCAGCCCACCAGGCTCCCCTGTCCCTGGGATTCTCCAGGGAAGAACACTGGAGTGGGTTGCCATTTCCTTCTCCAATGCATGAAAGTGAAAATGTTGGCAATTTGATCTCTGGTTCCTCTGCCTTTTCTAAAACCAGCTTGAACATCTGGAAGTTCACAGTTCACATATTGCTGAAGCCTGGCTTGGAGAATTTTGAGCATGGCTTTACTAGCATGTAAAGTGAAAGTGAAGTCGCTCAGTCATGTCCGACTCTTTGCAACCCCATGGACTGCAGCCTACCAGGCTCCTCCATCCATGGGATTCTCCAGGCAAGAATACTGGAGTGGGTTGCCATTTTCTTCTCCAGGGATTAGCGTGTAAGATGAGTGCAGTTGTGCAGTAGTTTGAGCATTCTTTGGCATTGCCTTCCTTTGGGATTGGAATGAAAACTGACCTTTTCCAGTCCTGTGGCCACTGTTGAGTTTTCCAAATTTGCTGGCATATTGAGTACAGCACTTTCACAGCATCATCTTTCAGGATTTGAAATAGCTCAACTGGAATTCCATCACCTCCACTAGTTTTGTTTGTAGTGATACTTCCTAAGGCCCACTTGACTTCACATTCCAGAATGTCTGGCTCTAGGTGAGTGATCACACCATTGTGATTATCTGGGTTGTGAAGATCTTTTTTGTACAATTCTTCCGTGTATTCTTGCCACCTCTTCTTAATATCTTCTGCTTCTGTTAGGTCCATACCATTTCTGTCCTTTATCGAGCCCATCTTTGCATGAAATGTTCCCTTGGTATCTCTAATTTTCTTGAAGAGATCTTTAGTCTTTCTTAGTCTGTTGTTTTGCTCTATTTCTTTGCACTGATCACCGAGGAAGGCTTTATTATCTCTCCTTGCTATTCTTTGGAACTCTGCATTCAAATGGGTATATCTTTCCTTTTCTCCTTTGCTTTTTGCTTCTCTTCTTTTCACAGCTATTTGTAAGGCCTCCTCAGATAGCCATTTTGCTTTTTTGCATTTCTTTTTCTTGGGGATGGTCTTGATCCCTGTCTCATGTACAGTGTCATGAACCTCCATCCATAGTTCATCAGGAACCCTATCAGATCTAGTCCCTTAAATCTATTTCTCACTTCCACTGTATAATCATAAGGGATTTGATTTAGGTCATACCTGAATGGTCTAGTGGTTTTCCCTACTTTCTTCAATTTAAGTCTGAATTTGACAATAAGGAGTTCATGATCTGAGCCACAGTCAGCTCCCAGTCTTGTTTTTGCTGACTGTATAGAGCTTCTCCATCTTTGGCTGCAAAGAATATAATTAATCTGATTTTGGTGTTGACCATCTGGTGATGTCCACATGTAGAGTCTTCTCTCGTGTTGTTGGAAGAGGGTGTTTGCTATGACCAGTGTGTTTTCTTGGCAAAACTCTTAGCCTTTGCTCTGCTTTATTTTGTACTGCAAGGCTAAATTTGCCTGTTACTCCAGGTGTTTCTTGACTTCCTACTTTTGCATTCCAGTGCCCTATAATGAAAAGGACACCTTTTTGGGGTGTTAATTCTAAAAGGTCTTGTAGGTCTTCATAGAAGCATTCAGCTTCAGCTTCTTCAGCGTTACTGGTTAGGGCATAGACTTGGATTACCATGATATTGAATGGTTTGCCTTGGAAACGAACAGAGATCATTCTGTTGTTTTTGAGATTGCATCCAAGTACTGCATTTTGAACTCTTGTTGACTGTGATGGCTACTCCATTTCTTCTAAGGGATTCCTCCCCTCAGTAGTAGATATAATGGTCATCGGAGTTAAATTCACTCATTCCAGTCCATCTTAGTTCGCTGATTCCTAGAATGTCGACGTTCACCCTTGCCATTGCCTGTTTGACCACTTCCAATTTGCCTTGATTCATGGACCTAACATTCCAGGTTCCTATGCAATATTGCTCTTTATAGCATCGAACCTTGCTTCTATCACCAGTCACATCCACAGCTGGGTGTTGTTTTGCTTTGGCTCCATCCCTTCATTCTTTCTGGAGTTATTTCTCCACTGATCTCCTGTAGCATATTGAACATCTACTGACCTGGGGAGTTCATCTTTCAGTGTCCTGTCTTTTTGCTTTTTCATACTGTTCATGGGGTTCTCAAGGCAAGAATGCTGCAGTGGTTTGCCATTCCCTTTTCCAGTGGACCACATTCTGTGGAGTTGTTGATAGACAGGGAGGCCTGGCATGCTGCAGTTCACGGGGCTACAAAGAGTCGGACACGACTGAGCGACTGAACCGAACTGATTCTTTTTAGTTTAGCTATCCAGTTTTCCCAGCACCATGTATTGAAGAGCCTGTCTTCATTTTTAATCTGTGTCTTTAGATCTGAAGAGTAGGCAGTGTATATATAGATCTTCTTTTACTATGTATCAATAGTTTGTCTATTGATTGAAGGAGTTATATCTAAAGTAATTATTGATATGTGGGTACTTATTGGACTTCCCAGGTAGTGCTAGTGGTAAAAAACCTGCCTGGCAATACAGGAGAGGTAAGTGAGGTAGGTTTGATCCCAGGGTCAGGATGATCCCAGGGTCAGGATGATCCCCTGGAGGAGGAAATGGCAACCCACTCAAGTATTCTTGCCTGGAGAACCCCATTGAGAGAGGATTCTGGCAGGCTACAGTCCATGGGGTCAGAAAGAGTCAGTCAGACATGACTGAGCGACTAACACGCAGCACATGTACTTATTGACATTCCGTTAATTGTTTGGGTGTTGTTTTTGTGGTCCTTATTTGTTTCTTTCTTCTTTAGTTCTCTTTCCTCGTGATTTGATGCCTACCTGTAGTATTATATTTGGACTCTTTTCTCTCGTGTATTTATTATATATTTTTGGTTTGTGGTTACCAGGATTAAGTTGCTGATCTGTTAAGTTTGAATGCATTTTAACCAACCTTCATTTTTATTATCCACCTCCTTAACGTTTGTGATGTCATATTTTATATTCTTCGGATTTGTGTATCCCTTTACTTATCTTGGCTATAGATGACTTCACTACTTTTGTCTTTTAACCTCCCTACTAGCTTTATAAACATGGTTGATTTACCACCTTTACTGTATATTGCCTTTACCAATGAGAATTTTCCTTTTATGTATGCGTGTGTGCTCAGTCACTCAGTCGTATCCAACTGTTTGCTCCTTTGTCCATGAATTTTCCAGGCAAGAATACTGGAGCAGGTTGCCATTTCCTCTTCTATGGTACCTTCCTGACCCAAGGATTGAACCCTCATCTGCGTCTCCTGCATTGCAGACAGATTCTTTACTACTGAGCCATCGGGGAAGCCCCTTTTTCTTTCATAGTTTTCATTTTTCTGATTGTTGCTTTTTCTTTTCCACTTATAGAAGTCCCTTTAATATTTCTTGTAAAGTTGGTTTCCTGTAGAAACTGATGTTGAGTTGAGTTCTTTTCGTGTTGAACTCTTTTAGCTTTTGGTTGTCTGTAAAACTTTTGAGCTCTGTTTCAAATATGAGTGAAAGCCTTGCTGGGTAGAGTATTCTTTGTTTTAGGTTTTTACTTTTCATCACTTTAAATACATCATGTCGCTCTCTTCTGGCCTGTAGAGTTTCTGCCGAGACATTAGCTGACAGCTGTATGGGGGTTCCCTTGTATGTAACTTGTTGCTTTTACTATAGTGCTTTCAATTTTCTCTCTTTATTTTTAACTTTTACCATTTTAATTATAATGTTCTTGTTGTGATTCTTTTTAGGTTGATCCTGTTTGAGACTCTCTGTGCTTCCTGGACTTGGATGTTTTCCCAGAGGTCTCTTAAACTGTCCTCTTTTTTTTTTCTTTCTGTTCACCTTCACTGATTTCCATAATTCTGTCTGCCAGTTCCTCTGTATCATCTAATCTACAGTTGATTACTTCTAGAGTATTTTTTATTTCAGTTATTGTATTTTTCAGCTCTGTTTGGTTCTTATATTTCCAACTCTGTAAAAAAACTTCTAACTTCTCATTCTGTTCTTCCATTCTTCTCCCAAGTACTTCAAGCATCTTTCTGATCATTACCTTAAATTCTTTTTTTTGGCGGGGGTGGGGGGTATAGATTGCTTATCTTCACTTAGTTCTTTTTCTAGGGTTTTATCTTATTTCTTTATTTGGAATGTATTTCTCTGTCACCTCAGTTCGCCTAATTCACTGTTTATATTTTTGTGTATTTGGTAGGTTGGTTACATCTCCTGATCTTGGAGATGTGGCTTTATGTAGGAAATGTCCTACACGGCCCAGCAGCGGACTCCCCTCTAATCACCAGAGCTGTATGTTTAATGCTACCCTCTATGTGGGCTGCATAGGGCTGTTTCTTGTGCCTTATTGACAGCTGTGGCTGTCTTACTGGTGTGTGTGGTTGGCCTGGTCACACTGATTGCCAGACCCTGTCTTATGAGAAGGCTACCAGCTGCTGGTGGGTGAGGTTGGGTGGTGAGTGGGGCTGGGTCATGGCTTGGCTGGCTATGTGGCCTCCAGTCCTGGTATTGGCCTGCAGGTGGTTGGAGCTGGATCCTGACATGGCTGGCTCAGAGGCTTAAGGTGTCCTGGAGCTGGTGTTGGCCTGCTGTTGGGCGGACCAGGGCCCTGGGTGTCCAGGGTGGTGCCAGACTACTAGTGGGTGGGCCAGGACTTTACACAACTTGCTGTGGGGGGTTGTGGTGGTTCTGGGGCTTGGTGGCTGGTGTGGGGGCCCAAAAGGACATGGGGCTGGTGCTGGCCCACTGTTGGGCAGAATGAGGTCCTGGAGTCTTTCGCTGTGGGGCCTGAAGTTTCTGCAGCTAGCGTTGGCCCCTCTGTGGGCATTCCTGGGCCCAGGGTTTGTGACTGCAGGGCTTTGGGTGTCTCAAGGGTGGTGTCTGCCACAGGTGGGTGGAGTTGGGGTCTCACAGATCTTGGGGCTGGTGCCTGACACCCGGTGTGTGAGCCAGGACTGGGACTAGTGCTGGCTCACTGGTAGATGGGGCTGGGTCAGATGACTAGCTCTGTGTGTGTGTGTGTGTGTGTGTGTGGTTTCCAGTGGTCCCAGTGCTATGGTGGCCCGCTTGTAGGTGGGGCTGGGTCCTGGGTCCTATAGTGGGTGGGGTCATGTCCTGAATTGGCTGGGGGCTCAGGGAGTTCTCTATAGTGTCAGCCTGCTGGTGATCCTGCCCACCTAGCTGCCTGGCCTGGTGCATCCCAGGGCTGGTGTTATTTGGTAGACAGGCCTGGTCTCTCACTGATTGGTTAGAGGGAGGATTCTAAAGTGACCCTTAACAACACCTGTGTCTTGGTGGTGGAATGAGTTTTCCAGAATGGCTGCTGCCAGCATCTTTGTTCTCAGAGTGAGTTTCAGTTGCCTTCTGCCTCTCTGGGAGGCTCTTCAGGATGAGCAAGTAGGTCCTCCACAAGTTCCATTTAAATTACTGCTTCTGCCCTGGATCTTGGAACATATAAGATTTTGTGTGTGCTCTCTTAAGACTTAAGTCTCTATTTCCCACAACTCTCTGATTCTCCAAAAAGGAAGCTCTACTGGCTTTCAGAGCCAAACAGTCTGGGCAGTGGGAGGGGAGTTCTTTCTGGTGCAGACCCCTGGGCTGAGGGGCCTGATGTGGAGCTAGGACACTTTGCTCCTTGGGGAGGACTTCTGCAGTTGTAATTTATTCTCCCATTTGTGGATTGTATACACTGGAAATATGGGTGATGACCATACTTCACCCTTTCTGCTTATCTTGTGATTTCTTCTTTATATCTTTAGCTTTAAAAGATCTTTCCTGATAATTTTCAGTTCACTCTTATGGGTAGTTGCTCTGTAAATAATCGTAATTTTGCTGTGCCTGCAGAAGGAGCTCACAAGCTTATGGTCTTCCTACTCTGCCTGCTTGGTCACTTCTCACATCATAAAGACTCCTAGTGGGTTAATAGCATGACAAATTGGTTAACACAAAGAAATAAACTTTGGTTCATATATTCAGAGTTTAATGAAAAATAGAAAGATAAATAAAAAGAACCAGGAACAGGCTTCCCCTTTTCATTTGACCCTTGAAGATTGAACACATTTGATGTTTGTAGTCGACGCATCAGGCAGTTCATTTGATATTTGTAGTCTATGCATTAGGCAGAGTGTCAGAAGCTTGGTTGTCTTTGAGTCTTTAGGGCTTAGCGGAGTTGATGAGAACTGTAAATGGTTGTCAAGACTTGGTGCTTCATGGAAAGAACACTTGAATGTCCAGTGAGTATGTTAGCTAAATGGTTATGGTATTACTGCTGGGTGAATGGGTCCATCCTTGGGAAAGTCCTGAAGCAGAACTCACACTGAGGGTTTCTGCTAAGCTCTCTTAGAAAGCAGTCCTAGTCAGTATGCTGCCGTTTTAATCGGGATGCTCGATGCAGTGATGAAATAAAGGAGGACTGAATTCTTAAAGTTCACATTTAGGTAAAAGTTTAGACATCTTAGGTGATGAGTGTGAGGCATGATCTTGATGAAGACAAAAGAGAGAGCTCTTTTAGGTGCTTTTACGCTTGACTTCATTGTCCATTTTTTCTTTAGAAACCTGGTTTAAGTTCACACTCCTTTTCATAGCAGTTCTAAACTTGCCGTAGACAGTACAGAAATGAGCGGATAATCTTTAGATACTCTGATAACTTAGCCAGTGACCATGACTTGTGATATGGTAGTAATATCAAGTAATATCAAGATAAACTGGAGAACGTCAGAATGCTGCTTTTCTTTTGGAAGAAAAGATCCTGACAAAGTGGTTTGAAAATAGTGTTGAAAAGCCTTTGATTAAATGACAACAAGAGCATGAGAAGAGATTTTACTTCCTCTAAAATCAGGTTAGTGTATTTGGGTAGAAACAAAGAGAAGAAGTTTTTCTTGGTTAAACTGGTTTAATAGAGGACTTGAAGGCATTGTTTTTGTATAAAAAAAATCTTTACCCTAAGCTGTAATTTTTCTAACTTCTGTTGCATGTGTTGCTGCATTTTCTTTTTCCATGTGCTCTTACTGTTTTCATGGCAAACATATTTTTAAAGATGATCTCTGGGATAATTATTGCCATTAATTAGTTTTGATATTCCTTTTTAATGATATTTTCATTTATTCCTTTTGCTAGCTGGATTGCCTTTTGCAATTCTTACTTCAAGGCATACCCCCTTCCAACGAGGATTATTCTGTAATGATGAGTCCATCAAGTACCCTTACAAAGAAGACACCATACCTTACCCGTTATTAGGTGGAATAATCATTCCATTCAGTATTATCGTTGTAAGTTAAATCCACTTTTCCAAGTTTATCACTTTTGGGCAGTTGGCTTTAATTTTATGTTAGCTGTTAATGATTAAATGTATAACCCTCTAAAACATGTGTTTTAACTTTTTATGTTATTTGATCAAAATAATCTCAGCTATTTTAAGTGGGGCTAAAAGAGTAACAGTGTATAATTACAAGAACCTTACTAAATACGTATGGTTTTATGCTAATCTTTTCCAAGTCACTGATTTTTTTTTAGCTCTAATTTGCTATTGTTTGAGTAATAATACAATAGATGAATACTGTATCAATGTATTTTTAGCATACTTTATACTTAGGATATTATTTTATGATTTATTGAGACTGTTTATGAACTGACTCTAGTTACTGAGTTCTAGAAAAGAAAAATTACTAACAGATGTTAAAAGGCTTCATTTAACCCATATTTAAAGAATTTTTAGATAATGGCAGAAATAGGGGAGAAAAGCCTAAGTTCTATACATAATTAACAGTGAATATGAAAGCATTTTTACTGGTATTAAAACTAATAATTACTGTTTTCTAGGATTTCAGGTGAGAATGTCTAGAGAATGTGCTCTGGTTGGGGAGAAGATTTCAAGTGATTTGACTAGATGATTTTTATTATCTCTTGACTCAGAGATTCTATGACTTTAATTTTATGCTATATATCTTGTAATTTTAGAAATAAGATTTATGCTAAAAGCAGATAATATGGTCTCATCCAGAAGATAGGCCAAAAAGATAAATAGCCAAAAAGATATATCTTGTCTGTTCTGAAGTTTATTAAAAAACAAAGCAAAACTTCTGGATTTAGAAATTTAATGTCTGATTGCAGAATAATCACAGCTCCTTATTAGCACTAAAAGTTAATCAATTCCTAATTTGTGGTGTATAATTAATAAAAGAACATCTCTGCTATACAAGTGTTTGTTTTGTAACACTGTGAGCTCCTTAAGGCAGAGATGGTGCCTTGTTCATCTTGTTATCCTTGCCGTTGCCATGGACACTGGCATGTCCTAGGTGCTGGAATGAAACTGGAGTGATTATATAGTAATATTGGTGACTCGCCTACAATATAGTGAAGTTTTAAAAAATCAGTGGCCCATTTAATCTAGACACATCTTTACACTAAGTTTTTAATATGAAAAGAAAGAAAGCCTATGATCCTTCTATTAAAGAGGGAGTACGAGTAGACTCTTTTTTAAGTGTATATTTCTGAGAGATTAACAGCTCTTTACATATAAAAATTGTAGCAGGACTTTTCTGCAAATAATAGCTGATTTTAGACAAGATTCAAGTACTCAAATGCTACTACAAATGTACTTGTCTTTCAATTCTACTTTTGTTTGTGTCTCAGTAAGAAGGATGCTGCCCGAGCAAAACTACAGAAATCTGCTACAGACCAGAGGCCTGCCAAAGGACAGGGTGCTGTGCAGCCTGCATAGCAAGTGCAGGATCCATAGACACTCAGTTAGGAAAAACTTGTTATGTATATTTTATTCACTTGAAAGTTTTGATTATTTCACCGTCACCTGTGAAAAGGTTATCTTTATATTTACAAAATAGCAAGTAAGTTGAGTGTGGTGGTGGTTTATGTTGTGTCTGACTCTTGAAACCCCATGGACTGTAGTCTGCCAGGCTCCTCTATCCATGGGATTCTCTAGGCAAGAATACTGGAATGGGTTGCCATTTCCTTCTCCAGTGGATCTTCCCAACCCAAGGATCGAACCCGGGGCTCCTGCATTGCAGGCAGATTCTTTACTGACTGAGTTACAAGGGAAGTCTAAGTTGAGTGTAAAAAGAACAGACTATTTAAAAGTGCTGTACAAGTACTTTTTTCATTTCAACTATATCAACAAAGACACACACTGGCAGTGGTTTTATGTACTAATTTAACATAATTTCAGATTATTCACTAACTCAACTTCTTTCAGGTAGCACATGGTTAGACTTGTTTATGTTTAATTTTGTTTTCTAGAAAGTAAATCATTTCTTTAAAAAAATCAGGACTATGATTGGGACTTCAAACCAGGCCTTTGATGTGACTTGCAAGTGATCCACAAATATATGAGTGATTGAGGGAACCTGGTAAAGAATCAGAATTAATATAGTATCACAGAAGCCAAGGGAGAAGTTCAATAAGGACAAAATGGTCAGTGATGTCATATACTACTGGGAAGTTAAGATTTGGGTTGATAAAAATCTCTTTGATCTGATGAGACCATTTTGACTTTTTGGAGAGCTGTTCAGTAGAATAAAGGGTTTAGGGGTATTTAGAGATATTTAGGAAGGAGTGGAAGTATGGCAGTGAGTGATTTTAGACTATTCTTTTAGGAAGGTGGGTCCTGAGTGGAAGACACAGAACTAGAGTGACAGCGTAGAGACATATAAAATTATATTGGTTGACAGAGATATAAAGATGGTGAGAAAATACTCTGGTACATAGGTTTTAAATGATTAAATCCTTCTGATTTAGATAGCTACTAGCTTTGATCTTAAAAAGTATTTTGTTCTACTCCCCCAAACATCATCTTTAGTACTTTAATAATTTATCCTTAATCTGATTAAATAATGTTTGACAAGCAATCCCAGCTTTACGATTAGAGCAGTTAGTTTAAGTGTGAACTTCACCAGAGGCTGAGTTGGCCTAAATGGCTCAAAGGGCAAGATAAGGTTTTAAAATGAAATGAAAATATGGCTGTCATGTGTTGGTGGAAGGCACAGACATCTCCCTGCATTTGATTTAGAATATCTCTGTTATCTATTTCTCTCAATAGATGGCATACATAATAAAAAAAAAAAATGATGTACTTTGACCTAGCATTTGTTAGATTTAGAGTCCCTCTGAGGTTAAGGGTTAAGTTTCAGAATAAGGTTAAGGGTTAAGAATTAAGGGTTAAGTGTTAAGGGTTAAGTTTCAGCATGTTCTACATCTGTAGGTCAACTTTTAATCTGTGTCCAGTACACTGAATGTTACTAGTGAATTGATTTTCAGTCATCAGTGGCAAGAACCAGAGTCTAGGTGGCCCTAAACAATGATCATTATGACTAGGAAGACTCACAAAAATTAATATTTGTTTTTAGCCAGTAGTTGAGTGCTTACACAAGAAGAACTGACAGCTGAAAAGTGTAAGTTTCACTGCTCAAATTGTGGTTGACTAGTATACTTGGTATATATTTCAAATTATCGAAGGTCATCTCCATAACAAAACATTAGAGATATCTTGTCTTGCTGCTTATCTATCAAGGCAGTTGCTGGAACACCTTAATGGCCTGAGGAGATGTAATATACTTTAATTCAAGGCCTCTAGGACAGTCACCAGGGAGTACCCTAAGCACACTTGTGGAGGTATGGTATCCCCAGAAGTGAATGTGGTTTTTCTCTCCTGTGAGACCTGTGCTCAGCAAAGGCTTGATTAAGTCATCCACATTAAGGATTATAACGAGGAATATATTCCTATGGGGTTTAATATATTTAAGAATGTTTACTTTTTACCCAAGAGGTAGCACCTTGAATTGAAATGTATTGACCACCAGCTGTTTTAGGCCTCTGTGGTGGTGGTAGCTTTCTATTCAACTAAAAATTCATGGTTTTGTAGAGTTCATAGTCTAGTTGTCAAAGTTACAACATTGTAATTATGGAATTCTAGGAGCCATTGAGCCAGATGAAGAAAGAATTTTTGATATCAGGTTCTTGAAATCCTTTTCGGGAGACAACCATTTATCTCACCCCCAAAGACAATTAATAGTTGCTAAATGGAAATGTTTGAATGCTTTGTAAAATTGTTTATATAAATTTAAGATGAAGCAGTGAAACTCTTTAAGTGAAACAACTTTGTGATTTATATCCATGCCCAATATAAATTAGCAAGCAGAATTTTTTGTTTTAAGTGTTTATTTTGGTCTCAGGTAGCTAGAGTGTGGCTTATTATTTTTTTTATAAGGTTGCCATTCAGTATTTTTTCAGATTTCTTAGGATATTGGTCTGTGAATTTGTAAAGTACTTGAAAACCATTTTATGCCTTTAAACCCATTATACTGGTTTGCACTTACACACACTACTAGTATCTGAGAAGGCTATGATTCCCATTTTACAAAGTCAGTGAAAAATAAAGAGGAAGGAGTCACTTGAAATATTTTCTTGAAGGAGAACATCAAGTGTGTATTTGGTCTTTTAATGAGACTTGTTAAGAAAGCCAGCCCTAAAGGTTTCCTGGAGAGGCAGGACTGGGAGACCTTGTCAGCTGATCTCTGCCCTCTGTACCCTTTAACCTCAGTGTTAGATCCCTGCTTTTATTAGATTAGCTTTTTCTCTTAAAAATGTTTTACCTTTTTTAACATGATGAATATTTTTGGTTCAAAGTAATGTCTGATGCAAATGCAGACTCTGAGGTAAAAGTGCTTATGTAAGGGATATTCTAATCAGAAAGTTTGTATTCTTTGAAAAGCCATTGTTTTTATACTCCATGGTACATCATTGTCTACTTATTAAGGCTCGGTTTATTTGAATACAAGAAGTAAGGCCTTATTGTTTCAAGGCAGACTTTGGAATTATTTAGGCTTTGTCAATGCTCTGTGAGCAGTATCAATTGAGGACACCTTTTTTGTGGTCTAGAATTAGGAATCCTAAGTTCTCCATTTGAAAAGGAAAAAGAGAGGGAGGTATTTTTAAAACAAACATTTTATTGTGATTTACCATTTTCTTCTCTATACTTTGTTTGATGTGCCTGGATGCTGCTTTAACATTATTTTTCTGTTTTTTTTTTTTTTTTTCAGATGATTGTTGGAGAAACCCTGTCTGTTTATTTTAGCCTCTTGCACTCGAATTCCTTTATCAGGAATAACTACATAGCCACTATTTACAAAGCCATTGGAACATTTTTATTTGGTGCAGCTGCTAGTCAGTCCCTGACTGATATTGCCAAGTATTCGATAGGCAGACTGCGGCCTCACTTCTTGGATGTTTGTGACCCAGACTGGTCAAAAATCAACTGCAGTGATGGTTACATTGAAAACTACATATGCCGAGGGAATGCACAAAAAGTGAAGGAGGGCAGGTGCGTGTTAAATTTTTAATGCTTGTTTTATCTTGTGCATTCCTGAAATACCAGGTTTCAGTGATTGGAAGATGAGCTATCCGGTAGCTTAAAGAGAGAGAAGCTAGTAAGTATAATCACTGGGAGGTGAATTGAAATCATGTTTGATCTATTTTCTCTACTTACTCTTTTTTCCTGTTTTATCCCAGTACTCTGTTTAAGAGCATTTTAATGCAATTCTTTTCATCTTCAGTGTATAATAATGTAAAATGAACCCTTTAGATCAGATGGTCCAGGATCAGCAAACTTTTTCTTAAGATGCCAGATAATAAATATTTTAGGCTTTGTGGGCCATTGGTTGGCTACTGTTCAACTCTGCCTTTGTAACAGAAAAAAAGAATCATAGACAGTCCTTGAACAAACCAGTGTATCTATGTTTCAATGAAACTTTATTTACTACATAGATAGTGGCCGCCCTATGGGTTATATAGTTTGCTAACTTTTGATCTAGTTCAACTATGTAATGGAGCTCTGCTAGATCTCTTAGTATTCTTAGAGTATGTTTTTTTTTTTTAAGTTAATTTCATTCATATATTGATAGATCTGGGACCTCAGATTGCTTTCTTATTGCACACTTGGGCTACTTTCTACATTGGGAGTGCTATTAGACATGGATGAAAGAGAATATTTGGAACCCAAAAGGTCTAATGCCTTCAATTTATGGATGAGCAGACAAAGGCCCAGTAACATTGAATAAAGCCGCACTAATGTAAATACACTACTATGTGTAAAATAGTTAACTAGAGTAAAGATACTTTATAGTAGAGGAAACTCAGCTTGGTGCTCTATGGGATGCGTGGGCAGTTGGGAGGGAAGCTCAAGAGGGAGGGGATCAGCTATACATATACCATATAGCTATATGTGTACCATATAGCTGGTTCACTTTGTTATATAGGAGAAACTAACACAACATTGCAAAGCAATAATACTCCAATAATAAAATTCTTTTAAAAAGACAAAAAAGCCACTAATAAGTAGCAGAGCCAGTTCCTCACCCCAAATCTCAGAATTGTCAATCTTACTTATTCTATGTTTGATCTTCTTGATTTTAAGATAGCTATTACCATTTTCCTTTATTTATTCATCCAACAAATACTTTCTCTCAGAAAAACATCCTCTGATTGTGTTTTGTAAATGATTCCCAGACACATTATTGTCCTTGTTAGTTCCTTTGTAAGTCAAACAGGCCTGCTGCTGCTAAGTTGCTTCAGTTGTGTCCGACTCTGTGCGACCCCATAGACGGCAGCCCACCAGGCTCCTCTGTCCCTGGGATTCTCCAGGCAAGAACACTGGAGTGGATTGCCATTTCCTTCTCCAATGCATGCATGCGTGCCAAGTCGCTTCAGTTGTATCTGACTCTGTGCAACCCTATGGACAGCAGCCCACCAGGCTCCTCTGTCCATGTGATTCTCTAGGCAAGAATACTGGAGTGGGGTGCCATTTCCTTCTCCAAAACAGGCTTGCTAGTGGTCCTCAATATTTCCATTTAATGGAGATGAAAAAACACTTTATTTAATAGTATGCATTATGCTGTGTGCTTAGAATTCAGCAGTGAACAAGACAGCTCTGATTTCTGTCTTCATGGAGCTTAGTCTAGCAGGAAAGATTTACAATAAACAAATATTGACAATGGAAGCCATGTAATTAAAACACCCTTGCTCCTTGGAAGAAAGCTATGAGCAACCTAGACAGCATATTAAAAAGCAAAGACATTACTTTGCCAACAAAGGTCCATATAGTCAAAGCTATGGTTTTTCCAGTAATCATTTATGGATGTGAGAATTGGACTATAAAGAAAGCTGAGTGCCAAAGAATTGATGCTTTTGAACTGTGGTGTTGGAGAAGACTCTTGAGAGTCCCTTGGACTGCAAGGAGATCCAACCAGTCCATCCTAAAGGAAATCAGTCCTGAATATTCATTGGAAGGACTGATGCTGAAGCTGAAACTCCAATACTTTGGTCACCTGATGCAAAGAACTGACTCATTTGAAAAGACCCTGATGCTGGGAAAGATTGAAGGTGGGAGGAGAAGGGGACAACAGAGGATGAGATGGTTGCATGGCATCACTGACTTAATGGACATGAGTTTGAGCAAGCTCTGGGGGTTGGTGATGGATAGGGAAGCCTGGTGTGCTGTAGTCCATGGAGTCGCAAAGAGTCACACATGACTGAGCTACTGAACTGAACTGACAATGGAAGAGAACCTCCCTGTTGTTAACAAGGCCAAAGAATAAACAGGTTGTTGAATGACAGGCTCTGAGGTGATGATACGAGGACTGATATGGGTATAATGTCTTAATGAAGTGGGGAAAGTGACTTAAGTGGAAACTGGTTGAGAAGTAGATAGTGGAAGGTGGTATTTTGATTTGAGCTTAGGTAAGCAACCTTTTTATTTTTATAAGAGGGAAAGACTGGTCCAGTAATGGCTGTGAAGAAAGATGAAGATAATCAAGACCAACAGTGGACTCTTAAGGTATAGGATATGGATATCTCATTCTCTGCTTTGATAGTGATGTAGAGCCAAGTACTGTCTTAGGGAAAGGCTCTTTGATGACTAGTAGATGTAGTGAGCTTCAGCGAAGAGTTTGAAGACATAAGGAAGTAAAGAGAACTTTAACTGTCTTGGCAAGAATACTGGAGTGGGTTGCCATGCCCTCCTCCAAGGAATCTTCCTGACTTAGGGATCAAACTTGCATCTCCTGCATTACAGGCAGATTCTTTACCACTGAGCCAACAGGGAACCCCTCCCCCCAACACACACATATCACATACAGTATAGAATTCCAGAATATACAGTGAAGGAATTGGGTTGGAAGGGATAAAGTGGCTTGGTTGGAGAAAAGGAAGCTTATTTTAATGGTAATGCTTTAGTCGCTATTGGAGAAGGAAATGGCAACCCACTCCAGTATTCTTGCCTGGGAAATCCCATGGACGGAGGAGCCTGGCAGGCTACAGTCCATGGGGTCACAAAGAGTCGGACACGACTGAGTGACTTCACTTTTCGCTTTCACTTTAGTTGCTAAGTCATGTCTGACTCTTGTGACGCCATGGACATAGCCTGCCAGAACTCTCTGTCCATGGGATTCTGCAGGCAAGATTACTGGAGTGGGTTGCCATTTCCTTCTGCAGGGGATCTTCCCAACCCAGGAATCAAAGCTGGGTCTCCTGAATTGCAGGCAGATTCTTTACTGACTGAACTATGAGGGAAGCCTTTATTTTGATAGAGGTTACTTCTAATTTGACAGTTTGTAAAGAATTGCCATTTTGATATTAAGTCCTCTAATCCATGAATATGATATTATCTTCCCATTTTTTTGATGTTCTTTTGTTTCTCTTAGCAGTAGTTTTAAGATTTTGGTGTCCGTGTCTTGCATACATTTTGCTTAAATGTGTCACTAATTTTTAAGATTTCTTGATGTGATTATGAAAGGTTTTTAAAAAAACATTTAAATTGATTTCTAGTTGTATTTAAAATAAACAAAAAGTCTTTTATATGGTTTTATCTGGCCTTTTATCCTTTAAACTTGCTAATGTAACTTCTTGTATAGATTCCTCAAGATTTTCTCTGTTCCTCTTAATATTGTCTGTGAATAAACAGTGTTGTTTTTCTCTTTTTCCTTTTCTATATTGCTTTTTATTTCTTTTCCTTACTGTATTATACTGGCTAAGACTGCTAATACAATGTTGAAAGAAGTGGTGAGAGAAGGTATGCTTGTCTTGTTCCTGACCTTAGGTAGAAAGCACTCAGTCTTTCACCATTAAATATAGTACCAGTATGTTTTTGGTAGATGCGCTTTATTAGATTTTTGTCATAAATGTGTGTTTAATCAGATGCTTTTTCTATGGCTGTTGAGGTCATACTGCTTTTCTTTTTTCTCTTAAAATAGTGTATCCTTTTCATCTTGGACTATTAAAGCAACTTTTCATTCCTGGGATAAACTTCACATGGTCATGGTATATTATACTTTTTGTATTAACTGGACTCAATTTGCTAATGTTATGTTAATGATTTTTACTTCTGTGTTCATGAATATTACTTGTCTGTAGTTTTCTTTTGAAGTTTTTGGCTAGATTTGGTATCAACATTTGGTATTAAATGTTAGGTAGAATTCACCACTAAATACACTTAGACTTGAAATTTTCTTTGTAGGAATGTTGTAAACTATGGTTTTATTTTTTAAAGTGGATGAGGATTATTCAAGTTATCTCTTTCTTAGGTGAACTGTCATCATTTGTCTTTTAAGAGATTTGTAAATTTTATCTAAATTATCAAGTTTGTTGACATCAAGTTGTTTACAGTTTCTCTTTCCTTATTGCCTTTTATTGTTTGTAAGAAGTGTAGAGCTAACCCTTCCTACATTCCTGTCATCGATAATTTTTGTCTTAATCTCTTTTTTTCTTGAGTGGTCTGGCCAGAAGTTTTATCAGTTTTATTACTCTTTTTATTAGTTTTATTGGTTTCTTTTGGGGTCGTTGACTTTATCGTTTTTCTGTATTTGATTTCATCTATTTCTGGTGTTCTGCTTGCTTTCAGTTTTATTTCCTCTTCTTTTTTTTTGTAGTTTCATAAGGTAAAAACCTAGATCATTAGCTATATCACAGATTATTATATATTGTAACTTCATTTTTGTTTAACTAAAATTATTTTCTAATTTCTTTTGTGTTTTCCTCTTTGATCAGTGAGTTATTTCAGTTCAGTTCAGTCGCTCAGTCGTGTCTGACTTTTTGCGACCCCATGGACTGCAGCACTCGAGGCTTCCCTGTCCATCACCAACTCCCAAGGTTACTCAAACTCTTGTCCATTGAGTTGGTGATACCATCTAACCATCTCATCCTCTGTCGTCCGCTTCTCCACCTGCCTTCAATCTTTCTCAGCATCAGGGTCTTTTCAAATGAGTCAGCTCTTTGCATATCTGTCTGTAATTGACCCTTTGATATATGTCTGTATGAATTTTCTGCGGAGATGTTTTGTCAGTTATTCGTAGGAATTTGAAATCTCTAACTGTAATTGTTGATTGCTTTTGTTCTTTCATTTTTGTTAGCTTTTGTTTCATATGTTTGTGATTCTGTTGTTCAGTGTATAACATTTCTGTTTTTTTCATATGGTATGTACCCTTTTCCGTATGAACTGTCTCTCTTTGTTTCGAGAAACATCCTTTGCTTTAAGTCTATTTTGTCTGATAATAATATATAGCCAGTCTCCTGGCTATATTGTTTATTGTTTGGATAGTATATACTTTCCATAAATAAAACATTCAGTTCATTTGAATCCTTGAATTTAAAGTGTGTTTGCTGGGTACTTAAAGTATGTAAGTCAGTTTATACTTTATAAACTAGTGTGAAGAATCCCTGCTTTTTGATTGTTCCTGTTGTTGGTCAGTTGCCAAGTCGTGTCCATGTGACCCCTTGGACAGCAGCACGCCAGGCTCCTCTGTCCTCCACTGTCTCCCAGATGGTCTCCCTGTCCATCACCAACTCCCAAGGTTTCTCAAACTCATGTCCTTTGAGTCGGAGATGCCATCCAACCATCTTATCCTCTATCATCCCCTTCTCCTGTGCTCAGTCTTTCCCAGTGTCACGGTCTTTTCCAATGAGTTGGCTCTTTGCATCAGGTGGCCAAAGTTTTGAAGCTTCAGCTGCATCATCAGTCCTTCCAGTGAATATTCAGGGTTGATTTTCTTTAGGATTGACTGGTTTGCTCTCCAGAAAATGTTTTTGTAAATGATTCTTTAAAAAAATGTTTTTATTTATTTTTGGCTGTGCTGAGTCTTCATTGCTTTTTTTGGGCTTTGTTTAGTTGTGGAGAGCAGAGGCTACTCTTTAGTTGCAGTACGTGGGGTTTTCATTGTGGTAGCTTCTCTTGTTGTGGAGCACAGGCCCTAGGGTGCTTCAGTAGTCAAAACATGGGGGCTCAGTTGTTGTGGCTCACAAGTCCAGAGCGCAGGCTCAGTAGCTGTGGCATGGGCTTAATTGCCCAGTAGCATGTGTGATCTTCCTGGACCAGGGATTGAACTCGTGTCCCCTGCATTGCAAGGCAGATTCTTAATTCGTGGACCACCAGGGAAGCCTGTAAATGACTCTTAAAGGACACAAATTCTTCACACATATATTGTTTTTCAGGTTCAGGTATATAAATCTTAACTCAAACTTTGATTATGACCTATCTTACTGAGAAATTTTTCTTTCTTACGCAACCATTTGGGCAAAATTAGAAATAATATAATTAGTTTAAATGGTATAAAAAGAACTACATTTTCCAGCCCATATGTGTCATACTCTCTGTCTCTTTCTAGTGTACCCAAATTGGCCAACATGTACTGTTACTCTGATTGAACTTTTGACTTAAGTACACTTGGGTTTTTCACCCATCATCACTTAACATTTCTACATCAACCCATATGCAGTTATGTAAGAGTCAGGAAAGCCATCTTACAAAACAATATAAATATCTGGATAACTCAAATTGCAAAGCTATGTATATTACACATGATTATTATCTGTAGTTTTCAGTGAAGAACTTCTGTTAGTAAGTTTTGAGATTCTGAAACAAGGATAAGGGAAAACCAGACATATAGATGAAATTTTAAGAAGACTATATCTTATGAGAAAAATGTGATTTCCATCAGTGTTTCCAGAATGAATTGGTTGTTGATCGTTTCAGAGCCGTATAACATTGGAACATAACTGTGGCTTGCATTGCTATTCTGTTGGGGAACATAGTTTGGTTGGATACAGACTTTCCTATTCTGTTTCTCTTGAATTTTAAAGTCAGGATGCCAAGAATGGAAAAACATTTCAGTCTAGAATTGCCTATATGTTTATTAAGATTATGGTATAGTCTGCTCTTTTAATTTATTTATCGCCACAGCCTGCCCCATGTAAGTTTTTAATTATAATGTTTGACGGAGAGAAGGGAACAGGCACCCGGAATGAGTCATTTTTGTTGATTATAAATGAGTCAGAATTACATCTTAGGATGAGAGTATCCTCTTGCAATTTTGGTTTTTGGTCTTGATTTTTTTCCCCATTTGTTCTCTTGTTTCTTTTTCTCTTCTTCCCTCCACCCTTTCTGCTCATGTGTATGCTCTTTTGCTCTCTGATATCACTCATGTCTCAGGATTTTTACTAGGCTTCATTTGCAGTGGCCATTGGGTCCTAAACATAAAAGTGAGAACATAATGGCCTATAATAGAATATTTATTAGTTGTAATAGCCAGAGAGTCTTAGTCACTGTTTAAAATCAATACCTGTGAATTTACTGTGAAATAAAAGGGACTTAACACTTGGAACAGTAGGACATTTAATTTCCATTGCTTATGTTAATGATAATAGCATTACTCTCAGTTTCTGAAACAAATTCCTAATGAGCCCAGGTAGTTTAAACCTGTAGCTCCCCTCACAGGTCAGAATTCTCTTTGGAGAATCAATGGGCACCTCACATTAATGGTTCATTAGATTCACCTGGAAAGTTTGTTTAAAACTCAGATTTCTGGGGCTTCATCTTCAAAGTGTTGGATTCAGAAGGTTGGGATCGGGTCTGAAAATTAGTATTTCTAATAAGTTCCCAGCTGTTGCTGCTTCTGTTGATCTTGGGACTGCACTTTGAGAACGACTGCTTTATGTCACTTGGATATGGGAATATGACTTTGTATGACACCTGCTATCTCAGGTTGTGAGAGCTGATATTTACCCTGTTAGGTGGAGTGAATGTAAGATGTGCACGGTGAGCAGGCCTATTTATGATATTACAGTATAGAAACTATTGGCTTCTTTGAGAGATTCAACTTTCTTTTTCTAGCTTTTATTTAAATTACATTTGTTTAAGCATAAGCTCAGTGTTCCTGATCAGTTCTGAGTGTCTAATCTCTGGCTGTATGAATCAGATATTCAATACGAAGTTATTTCTGCTTGAATTACAGCAGCTTTTATTGCTTAGATGTTTAATTGGAATATATTTGGTCGAGTGGGAGAAATAAATCTCCTTTTCTCTTTTTAATGCAGCCCGCATGCAAGTAAATAAACTTGAAGTTGGAGGGTGTGCCTCCTATAATAGTGAAAAACAATTATAACTAGACTGATTGGCTGTGGTACCAAGTACCTGGTAACTGCTGCTGCTGCTGCTAAGTCGCTTCAGTTGTGTCCGACTCTGTGCGAACCCATAGATGGCAGCCCACCAGGCTCCCCCATCCCTGGGATTCTCCAGGCAAGAACACTGGAGTGGGTTGCCATTTCCTTCTCCAATGCATGATAGTGAAAAGTGAAAGTGAAGTCGCTTAGTCGTGTCCGACTCCTATCGACCCCATGGACTGCAGCCTACCAGGCTCCTCCGTCCACGGGATTCTCCAGGCAAGAGTACTGGAGTGGGGTGCCATTGCCTTCTCTGAGTACCTGGTAAAACCTGCCTTATATTTTGAGAGAATGACTTCTTCTGTGTAGCCTAATTGTAAACATCACTGGATAAGCCTTTATGCCTTCAAAATGATTCATTTATTCTATTCAAGCTGATCTGTGTTGTTTATACATGTGTGTATCAGTAAACTAGACAGCCTTTTTTTAGTCATATCTGTATGGAAATATCAACATATAGAATGAAAGAAAGGATGATTTTAAAAGATCCTTCACTATAAGGGCCTTAGCTATCAGTGCATTTAATAGGGGATGACTTCAAGACCAATATCTGTTTCCACCTCCTCTGTTCTGAACAGCAGTGCCTAATAGTCTTGGTTGTAGCGGTGACCGCTTTTTCACCCCCATACCACCCTGACTCTTTTTGCCCCCATGTTTCTCACATATTAACCACATTGGAATCATGTGGACAGTTTGTTAAAATACAGATTGCTAGGCCTCACCCTCAGAGTTTCTGATTCATTCATTGGGTCTGGGGTGGGGCCCAGGAATTGGCACTTCTAAAAAAATGTTCCCAGATGGTGCCTTGGCTGCTGATCTCTGAACCACTGCTTCAATATATAACAGGAAGGTACTAAATTGAACTAATACCTATTCCTCTTAAGTCCTAGTTAGTGTAGGAGCTACTAATAAGGTGTGCCTGTTGCTCTTGTGGCACCCACTACGTAGGAGCTGAGACTTGTTTGGAGATTTTATGGGTAATAGAAAGTGATTCATGTCTTAAAGGAGTGAAAATAAAATGCTATATGAAATCAGAGGAGGGTTATACTTCTTCTAGAGAAGGCATTTTGGAGGATGAGTAAGGTTTGAATGTGTAGAATTGGGATGGAGTATGTCTCAGGCCCAGGGAGCAACATGATTAAAGGCTGGCTACTTAAGAGTGTACAAGCCATGTTTTATTAGACTTTTGGTATAATCTGTTTCATTTTTGGTGTGCTTTGGTACTTTGTAAAGGAGATCTTGAACTTTTCTAGAAAATGAAAATGATCCCTAATTAATAACTGATACCTAATTAAATAACTCCATACATTTCATGCAAACTTCTGATTTAGCCTGTGTTGCATTCATACATTCCATATAATTTTAATTTGGCAATAAAAGCAAAAGATTCTCCCCCCTTAGATTTAACTTGGTGCTTGATTCTTTTTCCTGAGAGGCAGAGTGAGTTGAGTCTAGGTGTGAATCTGTTTTGGCTAAGGTGCAAGTTTGCAAAGATAAGAGCCTGTCTTCACTTTCTGTGATATCCTGCCAGTACGTATTGATGAATATTTGTGTACCATAAGTTATTTTAAAAACAATCAAAAATCCTTTCCCCACCACACACCATACTAGCAAATACTCTTCAGTTTTAGATGTTTGACATTTCATTGAATTCCCTTCCTCTCTTTTAAATGACTTTTTAAAGAATTAGTATTAACAAATACTTCAGCTTTTTGTGGTTTTTTAATTATCCCTTGGATTTTCTTCTCAGTTTTTTAATTAGAATGTAGGTCTTAGCAGTGGATATATTAAGATGAAAGATATCCTTGGGTTTTAATAAATCAACCAGTGCTTTATCTTAAATGTTAAAAGGCTACTAAATCATATCAACATATCAACTGATTACATCATGTTGATGCTGTGTACCTTTTCCTTAGAACCCTTGAATGCCACATTGCCCCATTTAAAATGTGAAAAACAGTTTTATAGATGTATTAGTGAGAAGTTTTTCCAGATTAAAATATAATGATAAACCCCATGGATCAAGTGATCAAGTGTAAGTTTTCATTCAAAATAAATGTGAACAATACCCTTGGATATTTTTGTCTAATAGCAAATAAATATTTTTATTGAGAGGAAGGAATTTGAGTTTGTGAACAGCAAAATGAGCCTAATGTATGGTTTTTTTTTTTTAGCTACATATTCAAAGAATTGAAATCTGCATTAGAGTGATGATTTTTTAAATAAAACAAAGTATTTTTCTATTTTAAGTAACTTTTGTAATGAGAAGATGGAAAACACGAAAAGCATCATCATTCTCTTGGATGTGGCTATCTTCATAAAGTGTCCACACTGTTGACTTAATCCTAAGTGTATTCCTAAAAAAATGTGAAAATGTTAGTTGCTCAGTTGTGTCCCACCGTTTGCAACTCCATGGTCTGTAAGCCATCCAAGGCTCCTCTGTCCATCAGATTCTCCAGGCAAGAATACTGGAGTGGGTAGCCATTCCCCTCTCCAGGGGATCTTCTCAACCCAGAGATCAGACTCAGATCTTCTGCATTGCAGGCAGATTCTCTACCATCTGAGCTACCAGGGAAGCCCAAGTGTATTCCTACTCAAGGTCAGAATTACTTTTCTTCACATTTCTCTCCCTTTGCCATTCATAGTGTGGTTCTCTGCTCTGACTAGCAGACTGGGTATCACCTGAGAGCTTGTTAGACAACAGAATCTTGCATCCCACCATTGGCCCTACCTGTAAATTCTCCATCTTGAACAAGATCACCAAGTAATGCCTCCATACATTAGTTTTAGGAGCAAACCTTGCTCTGTCTTGTGACTGCTGTACCAAAATGGCAACTCATCTCACCTGGACCAGCTAATTTCCTAAGAGGTTACTGAAGTGAAGTGAAGTGAAATAGCTCAGTCATGTCCAACTCTTTGCGACCCCATGGACAGTGGTCTGCACCAGGCTCCTCCGTCCATAGGATTTTCTAGGCAAGAGTACTGGAGTGGGTTGCTGTTTCCTTCTCCAGGGAATCTTCCCGACCTAGGAATCGAACCCAGGTCTCCCACATTGATAGACAGATGCTTTACCATCTGAGCCACCAGGGGACCAGTCAGTAATAAATGACCACTAGGTACCTGGATCTTGACTTCCTTATGACACCATTCTCTGTTGAGTAAGCAAACAGAAATGGTTGTGTTGCTGTGGGTTTTTAAATTCTCTTTTGGGAGAGTGAGGTTTGGAAAGATACTAGATAACATCTAATAATATTATTACTATTCATTTGTATAATAAAAGAGCTTAAACCATTTTTCTTGAGAGAGAAAGATCACAGGATTGGGTAAATTTTTCTTTTTCTTTTATGTAATCTATTGCAGCTGCAATGTTTGGCTTTTGAGTTAATGTTTGGAAACTTATGAAGAAGTTGGGCAATGTTCAAGATTTTGTTTTATTGAAGGATAGAAATGAGTCTTTTAAAAACTGAGAAAAGTCTTCATATAGGTAATGGAAAGTAGCATTCGGACAATACCTAAGACCATTTCCCTTGTTTGTCATCCCTTGTCATTTTGCTTTGGGCTTTGGCCACTTACTTTTGCTTTGAGAATGCTTTTAAACAACTTAATTTTTTTTTTTTTTTAATTTACAACAGAATATACCTGTCACTTCATCATTGTGGGTATCATTTGCTCCGCTAATCTGATTGCCTTTGATCATAATGTAAAAAAGGTTTCTGGACATTTTATATGCATTGTTAAAATCTTTGCCAGATGTGTTGGGAAACGTGCATTAGGTACTGCATGTTTAAACTCATAACACTTTGACACTGAAACTCCTAATTCTCCTGAACATTGATGATAAGATCAGAATCCTAATCACCATAAGGGAAAACACAGCAGAGGGCATGCTGTAAAAATCATAATTTATCTCATGTGGCTTGCCACGGTTTATTGGCATAGACTAAGCTGTGTGTGTACACACGCACACATGCACTCAGTCGTGTCCAGCTCTTTGGAATTCCATGACTGTAGCACTCCAGGCTCCTCTTCCATGGACTTTCCAGGCAAGAATACCAGAGCAGGTTGCCATTTCCTTCTCCAGGGGATCTTCCCAATCAAGGAATCTAACCTGAGTCTTGGGCATCTCCTGCATTGCCAGGCAGATGATTTACTTCTGTGGCACCAGGGAAGCCCACACGCTAAGCTTAGTTTTTAATTACATGATACAGTTATCATGCAAAGATAACTTACTTTCCTTAGTTTTATTTTTATGCATTTTACAACTGTCAAAACACAAGATAGTTAAAGTATACTTCTTAATGGAGCCACTAAAGTGATACCTTATTCTTGGTGCATGATGGGTTGGGGGGTGATGGGCAGAAAAGGTGGAGTTGTATGTAATGTTTAAAATACGAAAGAAAGTGAAAGTGCGGTTGCTCAGATGTATCTGACTCTTTGTGACCCCATGGACTGTAGCCTACCGGGCTCCTCCGCCCATGGGATTTTCCAGGCAAGAATACTGGAGTGGGTTGCCATTTCCTTCCCCAGGAGATCTTCCCGACCAAAGGATTGAAACCAGGTCTCCTGCATTGTAAGTAGACGGTTTATCATCTGAGCTACCAGGGAAGTCCTTAAAATATGAAGTATGTGAATTTAATATTTTCTGGGATAACTAAATCAAAATGATTATTCAAGAAATTAAGTTCTACTTTAGCTTAAAAAAATAAATTGAGAACTTATTCTGTGCTTGATATTGCTGTTGGATGTTAGAGATACAAGATGAATTAAGATGGGATCTCAGCCAGGGAGGATGGGAGTTTGCCAGCAGTTTTTCTTTTGTTTAGCTGTACCTTCTGAATTTTTATGAACGTATCTTATGTAATAAAAAAATACAAAATTCCTATTTAAAATGTCTTATTCCACCTCTACCCATCTACTATATTAGAAGAAGAAGGTATAGTTATAGATGATTTTACTCTAAGAAGGTTGGTGCTAAGACAGATTTATTCATTGAGTGTTGTTGGTCGGTTCTTTGTGGTGAAAGAAAGGGCAATAACTACAGACTAGCGACTTCACTTTTCACTTTCATGCATTGGAGAAGGAAATGGCAACCCACTCCAGTGTTCTTGCCTAGAGAATCTCAGGGACAGGGGAGCCTGGTGGGCTGCCATCTATGGGGTCACACAGAGTCGGACACGACTGAAGCGACTTAGCAGCAGCAGCAGCTGTTTAAGAAAGGTTTCTTGGAGGAAATGAGTGGCTCTTATATAGTAATTATTAAAGAAAAGTGGGAAGCCTGTTCCAGGCAGAGGATGAATAAGCAGAGAGAGCATGAAACATGGTGTGCATTGGGAATTTTAAGTACTTTGGTAGCAGATGAGAGACTGGTGGGGCTTATGATCAGATCAGATCAGATCAGATCAGTCGATCAGTTGTGTCCAACTCTTTGCAACCCCATGAATCACAGCACGCCAGCCCTCCCTGTCCATCACCAACTCCCAGAGTTCACTCAGACTCACATCCATCGAGTCAGTGATGCCATCCAGCCATCTCATCCTCTGTCATCCCCTTCTCCTCTTGCCCTCAACCCCTCCCAGCATCAGAGTCTTTTCCAGTGAGTCAACTCTTTGCATGAGGTGACCAAAGTACTGGAGTTTCAGCTTTAGCATCATTCCTTCCAAAGAAATCCCAGGGCTGATCTCCTTTAGAATGGACTGGTTGGATCTCCTTGCAGTCCAAGAGACTCTCAAGAGTCTTCTCCAACACCACAGTTCAAAAGCATCAATTCTTCGGCAGTCAGCCTTCTTCACAGTCCAACTCTCACATCCATACATGACCACAGGAAAAACCATAGCCTTGATTAGACAAACCTTTGTTGGCAAAGTAATGTCTCTGCTTTTGAATATGCTATCCAGGTTGGTCATAACTTTCCTTCCAAGGAGTAAGCATCTTTTAATTTCATGGCTGCAGTCACCATCTGTAGTGATTTTGGAGCCCAAAAAAATAAAGTCTGACACTGTTTCCACTGTTTCCCCATCTATTTCCCATGAAGTGGTGGGACCGGATGCCATGATCTTCATTTTCTGAATGTTGAGCTTTAAGCCAACTTTTTCACTCTCCACTTTCACTTGCATCAAGAGGCTTTTGAGTTCCTCTTCACTTTCTGCCATAAGGGTGGTGTCATCTGCATATCTGAGGTTATGAAGGGTCTGTTATTCTATGTTCAGTAATTTGTGCTCATGAAGGATTTGAAACAGGAGAGTAATTCTGTTTTTATACTTGTAAAAAATATTTAGCATTCCTCCACTTAATCTAAATATACACTAAAATGGGCATTATAGGAACTGATATCATTTTCTTTTCTCTTAACAGCAGAAGGACTTGAAATACTAAAGGAAATGTGACTTATCTGCTTTTTGCATTATGTAGAAAGGTTTCTGTAAGTGGAACTCTTGCCAGTCCTGTAGCATGAGCTCTACTGATATCATCAGGTCTAATCTAAAAGCACCAAGAGTGACCTCTCTGGCCAGCTTCCTTTTGGGGTCTAACAATTTTACATCTTTGTGGGCCTTTACCACTTCTCTTGCTGCTGAAAGTGTCTGCTTCAGCTCATATCTGAAGTTTTCATTGGTGCAAACCTAAAGATAGTTTTATTAATGTCTTGAGACTTGTCCTTCTTGGCCCTGGTGACCAAGAGTTAGTGGTGATTTCATGGTCTGTGTTAGGGTTGGAAGCGGAGCATACTAGGTAGGTGCTAATAGACTTTCTTGGCCTTGGTGTTGTCTTTTGGGAAGAGGGCTTAAACTAGAAATTTTGCCTCTACGTAGCAATCCTGCCTGTTAAAAAAGATAAACAACTGAAAGTGATTTAGAAGTGTCTCTTCCTACCGTCTTACTCTGAGATCTTTTCCCTTTTAGCAAGTGGTATCCTTGTTCAACGTGTTTTAAAAAGGGGATTGGCAGTTCAGTTCAATCACTGAGTAATGTCCATCTCTTTGCAACCCCATAGACTGTAGCATGCCAGGCCTCCCTTTCCATCACCAACTCCTGGAGTTTACTCAAACTCATGTCCATCGAGTCGGTGATGCCATCCAACCATCTCATCCTCTGTTGTCCCCTTCTCCTCTCGCCTTCAATCTTTGCCAGCATCAAGGTCTTTTCAAATGAGTCAGCTCTTTGCATCAGGTGGCCAAGGTATTGGAGTTTCAGCTTCAGCATCAGTCCTTCCAATGGACATTCAGGACTGATCTCCTTTAGGATGGACTGGTTTGATCTCCTTGCAGTCCAAGGGACTCTCAAGAGTCTTCTCCAACACCACAATTCAAAAGCATCAGTTCTTTGGCACTCAGCTTTCTGTATAGTTCAACTCTCACATCCATATGTGACTACTGGAAAAACCATAGCCTTGACTAGATGAATCTTTGTTGGCAAAGTAATGTCTCTGCTTTTCAATATGCTGTCTAGGTTGGTCATAACTTTCCTTCCAAGGAGTAAGCGTCTTTTAATTTCATGGCTGCAGTCACCATCTGCAGTGATTTTGGAGCCTCAAAATAAAGTCGGCCACTGTTTCCCCTGTTTCCCCATCTATTTGCCATGAAGTGATGGGACTGGATGCCATGATCTTTGTTTTATGAATGTTGAGATTTAAGCCAACATTTTCACTCTCCTCTTTCACTTTCATCAAGAGGCTCTTTAGTTCCTCTTCACTTTCTGCCTTAAGGGTGGTGTCATCTGCATATCTGAGGTTATTGATATTTCTCCCAGCAATCTTGATTCCAGCTTGTACTTCATCCAGCCCCGCATTTCTCATGATGTACTTTGCATATAAGTTAAATAAGCAGGGTGACAGTATACAGCCTTGACGTACACCTTTTCTTATTTGGAACTAGTCTGTTGTTCCATGTCCAGTTCTAACTGTTGCTTCCTGACCTGGATACAGATTTCTCAGGAGGCAGGTCAGGTGGTCTGGTATTCCCATCTCTTTGAGAATTTTCCACAGTTTATTCTGATCCACACAAAGGCTTTGGCATAGTCAATAAAGCAAAAGTAGATGTTTTTCTTGCTTTTTCTATGAACCAACGGATATTGGCAATTTGAACTTTGATCTCTGCCTTTTCTAAAACCAGCTTGAACATCTGGAAGTTCACGACTCACGTACTGCTGAAGCCTTGGCTTGGAGAATTTTGAGCATTACTTTACTAGCGTGTGAGATGAGTGCATTTGTGTGGTAGTTTGAGCATTCTTTGACATTGCCTTTCTTTGGGATTAGAATGAAAACTGACCTTTTCCAATCCTGTGGCCACTGCTGAGTTTTCCAAATTTGCTGGCATATTGAGTGCAGCACTTTCACAGCATCAAATTTCAGGATGTGGAATAGCTCAACTGGAATTCCATCACCTCCACTAGCTTTGTTCATAGTGATGCATCCTAAGGCCCACTTGACTTCACATTCCAGGATGTCTGGCTCTAGGTGAGTGATCACACCATCGTGATTATCTGGGTTATAAAGATCTTTTTTGTATAGTTCTTCTGTGTATTCTTGCCACCTCTTCTTAATATCTTCTGCTTCTATTAGGGCCATACCATTTCTGTCTTTTATTGATCCCGTCTTTGCATGAAATGTTTCCTTGGTATCTCTGATTTTCTTGAAGATTTTTCTAGTCTTTCCCTTTCTATTGTTTTCCTCTATTTCTTTGCATTGATGGCTGAGGAAGGCTTTCTTATCTCTCCTTGCTATTCTTTGGAACTCTGAATGCAAATGGGTATATCTTTCCTGTTCTCCTTTGCTTTTTGCTTCTTTTCTTTTCACAGCTATTTGTAAGGCCTCCTCAGACAGCCATTTTGCTTTTTTGCTTTTTTTTTCCTTGGGGATGGTCTTGAGCCCTGTCTCCTATACAGTGTCACAAACCTCTGTCCATAGTTCATTACGCACTCTGTCTATCAGATCTAGTCCCTTAATTCTATTTCTCACTTTCACTGTATAATCGTTAGGGATTTTGGGTCATACCTGAAAGGTCTAGTTGTTTTCCCTTCTTTCTTCAATTTAAGTCTGAATTTGGCAATTAGAAGTTTGTGATCTGAGCCACAGTCAGCTCCTGGTCTTGTTTTTGCTGAATGTATAGAGCTTCTCCATCTTTGGCTGCAAAGAATATAATCAATCTGATTTTGGTGTTTACCATCTGATGATATTCATGTGTAGAGTTTTCTCTAGTGTTGTTGGAAGAGGGTGTTTGCTATGACCAGCACATTCTCTTGGCAGAACTCTATTAGTCTTTGCCCTGCTTCATTTTGTACTCCAAGGCCAAATTTGCCTATTACTCCAGGTGTTTCTTGACTTCCTACTTTTGCAATCCAGTCCCCTATAATGAAAAGGACATCTTTTTGGGGTGTTAATTCTAGAAGGTCTTTTAGGTCTTCATAGAACTGTTCAACTTCAGCTTCTTCAGCATTACTGGTTGGGGCATAGACTTGGATTACTGTGATATTGAATGGTTTACCTTGGAAATGAACAGAGATCACTCTGTTGTTTTGAGATTGCATCCAAGTAGTGCATTTTGGACTCTTTTGTTGACTGTGATGGCTACTCTATTTCTTCTGAGATTCTTGCCCACAGTAGTAGATATAATGGTCATCTTAGTTAAATTTGCCCGTTCCAGTCCATTTTAGTTTGCTGATTCCTAAAATGTCACTGTTTACTCCTGCCATCTCCTGTTTGATCACTTCCAATTTGCTTTGACTCATGGACCTAACATTCCAGGTTCCTATGCAATATTGCTCTTTACAGCATTGGACCTGACTTCCATCACCAGTCACATCCACAACTGGGTGTTGTTTTTGCTTTGGCTCCCTCTCTTTATTCTTTCTGGAGTTATTTCTCCACTGATCTCCAGTAGCATATTGGGCACCTACCTTCCTAGGGAGTTCCTCTTTCAGTGTCCTATCTTTTTGGCTTTTCATACTGTTCATGGGGTTCTCAAGGCAAGAAAACTGAATTGGTTCGCCATTCCCTTCTCCAGTGGACCACATTTTGTCAGAACTCCACCATGACCCATCCGCCTTGGGTGGCCCTACACAGCATGGCTCATAGTTTCATTGAGTTAGACAAGGCTGTGTCCATGTGATTAGATTGTTTAGTTTTCTGTGATTGTGGTTTTCAGTCTGTCTGCCCTCTGATGGAGAAGGATAAGAGGCTTATGAAAGCTTCCTGATTGGAGAGACTGATTGAGGGGGATACTGGGTCTTGTTCTGAGGGGCCATGCTCAGTAAATCATTAATCCAATTTTCTGTTGATGGGTGGAGCTGTGTTCCCTCCCTTCTATTTACCTGGGGCCAATGACTGAGCGGCTTCCCTTTCACTTTTCACTTTCATGCATTGGAGAAGGAAATGGCAACCCACTCCAGTGTTCTTGCCTGGAGAATCCCAGGGATGGGGGAGCCTGGTGGGCTGCCATCTATGGGGTCGCACAGAGTTGGACATGACTGAAGCGACTTAGCAGCAGCAGCAGTAGCAAACTATGGTGGAGATAATGAAGATAATGGTGACCTCCCTCTAAAGATGGGCTTGGCAGGCAAGGCATTGTTAGTTGCTGCATTGGTGAACTTCAGTGTTTCCTTTGCTTAATCTACCACTTCCCTGTTGTTTCCTTTGTAACTGTCTTATATAAGATGCCTTTGGTAATTTGGAGTTTTCTGCATGTAGTCATGAATTTTCCCCCATGTCAAAGAAAACTTGTGAGCTCTCTTCCCCTAGTTAGTATAGCTATGCATGTTTTGCCCTCTGTCACACCTGCTCTCTCCTCGTGTTGCTTGAGTCACACAATTTCCCTGCTGAGAGTTTGGAACCTCTTGCGATCATCTGACTTTCAAGACACACACAGTTCTGCATTCCTTTATCTTGGAGGTTCTTAGCCACTTCCTACTGTCCAGACTCCTGCTTTTTGCAGTATTCTTCCCTAAACACATGACACATGATTGTTTGTTTTTAGTCATCAAATGGTTCATTAAATCAAGAGTTAAAAATACCCTATACGTGTACCAATTGTGTCCTACTTTTTTCCTCCCTCTTTTTCATTTTCCATGGTCCTGCTAGTTTCTCTCCTTTAAGGTTCATGATATAATATTGATTGTTCAGTATATGATTAACTGATGCTAGTGGCTGGGCAGTGGTATTTGATGCTTTGCTGCTGCTGTTGCTAAGTCGCTTCAGTTGTATCTGACTCTCTGCGACCCCATAGATGGCAGGCCACCAGGCTCCCCCGTCCCTGGGATTCTCCAGGCAAAAACACTGGAGTGGGTTGCCATTTCCTTCTCCAATGCATGATAGTGAAAAGTGAAAGTGAAGTTGCTCAGTCGTGTCTGACTCTCAGCAACCCCATGGATTGCAGCCTACCAGGCTCCTCCGTCCATGGGATTTTCCAGGCAAGAGTACTGGAGTGGGGTGCCATTGCCTTCTCCAATTTGATGCTTTAATACTGAGTAAAATTGAATAGTCACATGTGACTTATGTCAGATAGGCCTATCACTTTTATGCATAAAGTGGCTTGGCTAAAACTGACTCCATATAATGTAGCAACAGCTTTATATAGAAATGTATTAAAATCATTGTAAAAATAATTCAAAGAATGTATGACAGGGTTTTCACTGCTCACGAAATAAGTTGTCAGTCTGGGTGCTTCAAGGATATAAGATGAATTAACATTAGTTTTTGTTGTATTTTATTTAAAATAAGCTTGGTTGGGATCATCTGTGTTCCTTCACCATTTATTACTTTTATCCTTGTCTTTGTACACTTTAGAGGCGAGATACTCTGTAGGACAGTCTGATCGCTTTTGTTCTCCAAGTAGTAGCTCACTTGGCAGAGCAGCTCTCAGCGAAACTGTTAATCAGGAAGAGGAGTTTGGGGGTGGGGGGGTGTGTAGTGGGGAAGAGGTTTGTAGGAAATTTATAGCATACACATCGAAGATACTTTGATTACCATTGAAAAAATATTTTTCATATATATGTTATCCGTATAATAACAGGTTGTGTACTGTAAAATAGAAAAGGTTTTGTTTTTCAGTCTCCATGTGATAACTTTCCCCAGAGCCACTGTTAACAGTTTGTGTATCCTTTCTGTCATTTTCTATGTAGTTTTATATTAAATGTGAAATACAGTTTTATGTGGTTTACATAAATGACCCTTTAAAATACTCTTGTTGGTTTACATAGTTACTTTTTAGCTGATCTGTGTTCAGAAAATTAGTGATAGGATTGTTCTCTTGGGTCCTTGAGTCGCCAGCAGTGTTGTAGCAGACATCTTTGTGCTCCTGCTGTTTCTCTAGGATGCCGCGATGGCTTGAGGTAGAATTACTGGGTCAAGAAATATGCTGCTTTTATATATAGATAGATACATTTAGATAGATGTTGCCAGACCCCTCTCCAACAAGTGTGAGCTTTTTCAATTCAATATAAAAGTACTCATTTTACCTTCATAACCCACTTGAATGGCAAAGTATCTTAGGTGTGAATTTTTTTAAGATAATAACTTGATATCTCATTGCTTAAGCATTTATTAAAAGTTACTGGTTGGAAAAAACCCTTTAGAAATAAAATACTGGGGAAATTGGTCATTAAGAGTCCATTCCTTCTATGTGTATTTGGTTGGGACATAGCTTAACTGTTTTACAGGATCAGTCCATGTTTAAAGGTTATCGCTGAAGGGAAATTTAACATGTCCTTCAAGCTAAGCATGTCCATAATATGTTGTTATGTAAACTGTATAATCAGGAAATACTATTTGGAGAAAATGCCTCATTTTGCAATTTGACTTACTTTTATTTGAGCTTTAGAACATACAAAGCACATATTAGTATTTGCTTAAGATGATTATTTACACATAAACAATATTTATTTTATCACAGATCATGTAAGTGTCACTTTACTTCACACGTGTTGCCTTGTATAAGCAGGGAGTCCTGTTTCTTCTGATGGGTGCTCACTGCCTGGAGATGGCAGGATTAATGCTGCTGCTGGCTTGCCTGCCATTTACGGGAGTGGAATCATGGCATGGTGGGAAAGAGTTGGGAAGATTCAGATTTAAATCTCAAAGTGATATGACTTTTGAGTTAGTTGTTGAACTTCTGGTAGGTTCAGTTTTCTCTGTGTGTAAAATAGTTTGATAGTTCCTGTTATCGGTGTTTTTGTAGAGTGGAAATACTGTGTATTAATAAGTACCTGAACATAGATGGTACTCAATGGCTTGTAACCATTAACAGTCTTTGAGAATCTTTCATCTTTCGAATGCTTTAGGAATTGATTTCAGGATGATTTTTGGAGAAAAAAGGAAGTTCTCCTAATTTGCAATGGAGTCACTTTGGCATACTCAGTGAACTGGTAGAATAGTAATAATTGGCAACTTCTGTGAATGCTGGCCACTTTATAATTAAAAACAAATAAATTAATTTTTAGAAATTAAATTAACATATTATAATATTTATATTAATATATAATTAATATTAATATAACATCACTATTATTAATAAATAATAATTATATTAATGATATAATTTAATTTTGTAAATTAAATTTTATAATGTTTATAAATTAAAACAAACTGTTGCCAAACTGTTGTCTCTCCTAGTAGAGCAGTTTATTTTAGATAACATTTTATTAGTTCTAAGTCTTGTTTTAAAAACAAAGATTTTAAAAAAGATTGCTTCTATTTCTGGCAACATGTAGGATTAGAAATGCTTACTGATACAACTCAACTAAACACATGCATGTGTTCAGTCATGTCCAGTTCTTTGTGGCCGCCTGTAGTCCACCAGGCTTCTCTGTCCATGGGATTTTCCAGGCAAGAATACTGGAGTGGGTTGCCATTTCCTCTTCTAGGGGATATTCCCAACCCGGGGATCAAACCTACGTCTCTTGTGTCTCCTGCTTTGCAAGCGGATTCTTTAACACTAGTGCCACCCGGGAAGCCCGCCACTAAACATGTAGATGATATGTCACAGTATACATATGCACGTGTTTGCTTTATATACTAAAAATATATAAATTTAAAACACATAGAAATCTTTTAAATAAATAGCTGAGCTGGTGGAAGAGTAAAGGAATTTTTATAAGGCTGGAGTCAGTTAATGCTTTAGATGTGAAGTGTGCTCTGAAAGTACTTGCCAATTCCTGGTCACCTAAAGCCTGAATTGTGACAGTCTCTGAACATGGCACAGGAGATAAAGGCTGAGCAGTGAAGAAAGACAGATAATATAAGGATTATATATAATATAATATACTGTGGATAATATAAGGATTCCCAAAGGGAAACATCCTCCCAGAAGAAACCCATCAAGAAGAATCCTTAACCATAATACCACACTCATACTCTTCTGGAGTCAGAATTCGTACTATCTGTGTGGCTTAGAGAAAAAAATTGAAGTGGACTGATAGTGAATCTAGCAGAGGAGAACACATATATCTGGAAGAATGCTCTTTCAGCCAATACTTTTAAGAGTCCTCAGATTGAGAGTCCCAAGAATATGAGCTCTTATCTAATATGAGAGTCAGCAGAAAAACAAACTATATAAACAAACTGTATTAGAGTTTATCTCAAAGATTCAGATACTAGAATTACTCTATAGGAAATAAATCAACATATCTGCTGTATAGGAGCAAGTAAGATTGAGAATATGATGCAGGATGATGAGAACCAAAATTCACCAGATTTGCAGATGATCCAAAAAGACCTATAAATGATACACACATAGTAATTTGAATGAAAAAACAGATTAACCGACTAGACACAGTAAAGGGAGGGAAGATAAACCTGAAGAGACCAAGATTAAAAATAGAAAAGTTTAAGAGATATGGAGGGACAGAATGGAAATGTCTAAGATGTTGAATCGCAATCTTGGAAAATAGGATGGAGGATACATAATTCAAAGGTGTAATAACTGAGACTGATCTAGAATTGGTGACGTGTACAAATCCTCAGACATAGGAAGCCAACGAATACTAAATCAGGTAAATCAAAGGAAATTCATACTTATAAACATGATAGCAAAACTGCAGAATATTGAAGACTTTGGCAGTAGAGGAAGCAATTACAGAGAAAAGACACATAACCCAGAAAGGCAGCTCATATTTTAAAGCAAAAGTAGAAGCCAGAAGATAGTATGATATACTCAAAGGGATAAGGAAAAAAAGTCATCAGCCTAGATATTCTGTAGTTAGGTATCATCATTCAAGCGTAATGCAAACGCAAAAAATTTTCAAACTGAAAGCATAACCAAAGTTGTAATTGTTTTGTGACTTAGGAAGAAGAGAGGAAGAAAGTCAGGTGGTAGGGGAAGAGCCATGAGATGATGAGGAGATTCTTTGTGAGTTAGTCTTCCCATGAGCCCCAGAATATTTAGTAAATTCCATTAAAAAATTAAGAAGCACCTTGTGTGAGTTGATTGCTTCTGATGACTGATAAAAGCTGGATTTGGTTGTCTTTGCATTTTATAAGGCTGAACACTGATGTCACTGTTGAAATACAGAGATGGAATAGTGGTGAATTGAGGAGTAGGAACTCAGACCCTGTGGGCGCGGGGTGGGTGGATGGCTGTGAATGAACGCTCTTAAGGCTATGATATTGAGGTTTAGACCAAGTTTAATGAGCTCTCCCAGGAGAAAGGGATGACCTGGCTGACGTATATAGGAAAAAAATCATCTTAAATTTGCCATTTGAAATAGAATCCCATTCACAGTAAGTTACGTAGTCAAGACTAATCTACTTGCTCATTGTTTAGTAGACCAGGCCACAGAGCTGATGAAAACAGCTGCATTTCAGAATATATTCTTATCTCTGTAAATTTTCTTTTTGAAAAGTCTTTCCTAAACTTTGATGGAGAACTAGGTAATTTCATCAGATTGGCTATATTAAAGTGAGTCTAAGATTGGTTAAAACCTCAAGAACAAAGCAGGTTCTTAGACCAGGGACAGAATTTCAGCTGAGGTCACTATGATGAAAACAGTGTACATTTTGACTACTCTTTGGATTTTATTAAAGTGCCCATATAATTATTTGTTCATTTGTGAATTATGGACATAATAAGATGCTGTATCTCCTAGGGACTTAACCAATTAGTTTTGTATGAAATATGAAAATAATTGATCTCTTGACAGCCAAGTGGTTGGGAAGGCTAAAAGTGATTTATATTCTTTGTTTTATGTATATTAAACCCAGAATAATTATCAAGTTTGATTACATAAATCTTAGTTGGCATGTGTTTTAGGAGTCTTTTCTCCTTTATGTATTGGGGAAAACAAATTCCTTTTGAACCAAGTAGGGCATAATAAGTAAAATACTTCAGAACCTGTTCCTTGTGATTTTATTCTTAAGTGCAATAAAATTAAATTTTGTAAGCATTCTGTCATTTTTAGGTAGAAAGATGATACCTAGATGTTTATAGAATATAATGTTGAAAGACATGGTTAATCTGGTACAGGACTATCAGTGCACAATTTAAAAATAAATGTCAAGCAAAAGCATTTAATCTTGTGGGAAATCTAAGGCAAGATGCTAAAGTATCACTTTAAAATTATTATTTTTTAAAGTACTCAACTTGTGAGTGTTCCAAAGAAAGTATTTATTACTGCTATTCAGGGACACACCCTTCAAGTGGAAAATAAAACTTAAATTATGGTCATGTAAGTTTTTATGTGAGAAACTCAGGCCATTTATGCTGGTATAGCTTGTCACGTTTTCCTTTAGAAATGCTTGGCAAATTTGTCAGTGACTCACTACGCGTCCTGAAAGTATCAATAAAATGATATCATGTAGCAATCAGACCTCAGACCCTCCTCAGTTCAGTTCAGTCGCTCAGTCTCAGTCGTGTCTGACTCTTTGCAACGCCATGAATCGCAGCACGCCAGGCCTCCCTGTCCATCACCAACTCCCGGAGTTCACTCAAACTCACGATTATCAAGTCGGTGATGCCATCCAGCCATCTCATCCTCTGTCGTCCCCTTCTCCTCCTGCCCCCAATCCCTCCCAGCATCAGAGTCTTTTCCAATGAGTCAACTCTTTACATGAGGTGGCCAAAGTATTGGAGTTTCAGCTTTAGCATCATTCCTTCCAAAGAACACCCAGGACTGATCTCCTCTAGAATGGACTGGTTGGATCTCCTTGCAGTCCAAGGGACTCTCAAGAGTCTTCTCCAACGCCACAGTTCAAAAGCATCAATTCTTCGGCAATCAGCTTTCTTCACAGTCCAACTCTCACATCCATACATGACTACTGGAAAAACTATAGCCTTGACTAGATGGACCTTTGTTGGCAAAGTAATGTCTCTGCTTTTGAATATGCTATCTAGGTTGGTCATAACTTTCCAAGGAGTAAGCATCTTTTAATTTCATGGCTGCAGTCACCATCTGCAGTGATTTTGGAGCCCCCAAAAATAAAGTCTGACACTGTTTCCACTGTTTCCCCATTTATTTCCCATGAAGTGATGGGGCCAGATGCCATGATCTTCGTTTTCTGAATGTTGAGCTTTAAGCCAACTTTCTCACTCTCCTCTTTCACTTTCATCAAGAGGCTTTTTAGTTCCTCTTCACTTTCTGCCATAAGGGTGGTGTCATCTGCATATCTGAGGTTATTGGTATTTCTCCTGGCAATCTTGATTCCAGCTTGTGCTTCTTCCAGCCCAGCATTTCTCATGATGCACTCTGCATATAAGTTAAATAAGCAAGGTGACAATATACAGCCTTGACGTACTCCTTTTCCTATTTGGAACCAGTCTGTTGTTCCATGTCCAGTTCTAACTGTTGCTTCCTGACCTGCATACAGGTTTCTCAAGAGGCAGGTCAGGTGGTCTGGTATTCCCATCTTTCAGAATTTTCCACGTTTTATTGTAATCCACACAAGACCCTCCTAGGACTCATTTAAAGTTCCTGTTTAACTGTCCTCCCGCCCCACCCTCAAAGGTAAGGGGAGGGAGCTATATACAATGGGAAGGTGAGATTTATGAAATAAAAAATATTCTCAGTCTCTAGGAGGAAAGATTAATGTTTCTCTTCTTTCTCTTCTAGACTCTCCTTTTATTCGGGCCACTCTTCATTCTCCATGTACTGCATGATGTTCGTGGCAGTAAGTACTTTGGGTCTGTTGGTGGTGGGTTATGTGTGCGGGCACTTCATATATTCGGGTTTGGTGTTTTCTCCTGTGCGAATGCCTCTGACATTCTCATTGGCCTAACTGCCCAAGTCAACTGGAAGCCACTGCTTGTTGCACTAAGTTCAGAAGAGGAATGGATGGCTGCCTGTACTCTGCCAAGGCCAGTTAAAATTGTTTGAAATGACTTTGTCCTTCATCTAGAAGCAGCAGACAGGTGCATTGTATAGCAAGCTGCAAATTGGCAACCTTCAGGATAAGAGGGAATCTTTACTCTTGAAGCAGACAAGTGGTCAAAGCTACTTGTCACTTTTCTGACAGTGGTAGAATCCTAAACAGATCAGGTCTGCAAGTCTGGTGCTAAGAATTAGGTGACATGTCCCCTTACTCTGGGCCATGTTTTCTGAAGAGGTTTTCTGGAATATACAGACAGCTCCTGTGTCATCTCAGCAGGTCACTGCTCTGAAATCAAGCCAAGGTGGTGCTGCTGCTCCTTGTAGCCTCTCCCTGAGCCGGAGTCCTGGCCTCATTTGCACAGTGTGGGTGCTGAGTGGCCTGGCTTTCCCTGCATGGGGGGCTGCTGGGGTGAGGAATTGTGATTATTGGATGTGATGGCAGCTCTGTTGCTCTCATCTGAGCAAGTCTTATTTTCCTTCCACTTGGGGAAACATTGCCCAGACTGCTTTCCATGGACTAGAAAGGTTTCAGCTTCAGGAGCTTGTCATCAGTACAGCCTGCAGGAGCAATTTTAGTTGCACTTGTATTATACAAAGTCAGCAGTGAAGAGTTAGAGAAGACTGGCACCCATATTTTGCATATAAAACTAGAGATGAATGTGTATCGAGAGCAATTAGTGGAAGACCAGGCTTTAGGGCACTACAAGGGGTTTTCAAAGGTCAATTTAACTGACTTATTTTTATCAATCCTCTGTCTCTTTATGTATAAAATTATCAAAATTTGGTGGGAAAAGGAGATCTCTATCCTTACAGATCAGCTGTAATTTTTCTTTGTAAGTGGACTTTTATATAGTTGTGCTGTGTAAATTTGCTGTTGTCTGGCTGTTTTCAGTTACCCTTTCCCGTAAGATCACAAGTACTGTATAATAATTAAATCTATGATGTGGAAAGATTCATGATGTGTATTGTTAAGATTCCCCGCTGGAAGTTGGTTGGTTTCATTTAGGAAGAATTTAGTATCAGTTTTACCAGAATCTTACTTTTATTTGAAAAAACCAAACTCCAGAAATTAAAAGCATAAAATTTATAACATGTAAAAATTACAGATGTGTTACATAAAATTCAAATCTACAACTTCAAAACCTTTTCAATAATGCTAATTTTTGGCTTCTTCAACATCTCTGGAAATTGCAAGGCTTTCCTCATGTGTTAATTTTGTGAGGAAGAAACTGTAGCAATTCAACAAAATTCAGAACTTCCTTTTTAAAAAATACCCAAATGTTTTTGAAATTGTGCCATGGGAAATGTGACTTACTTGATGGCGAAAGTGAAAGTCGCTCAGTCATGTCCGACCCTTTGTGACCCCATGGACTGTTCAGTCCATGGAATTCTTTAGGCCACTGGAGTGGGTAGCCTTTCCCTTCTCCAGGGGATCTTCCCAACCCAGGGATTGAACCCAACCTTCCAGCACTGCAGGCAGATTCTTTACCAGCTGAGCCACAAGGGAAGCCCAAGAATATTGGAGTGGGTAGCCTATCCCTTTTCCAGGGGATCTTCCCAATCCAGGAATCGAACTAGGGTCTCTTGCATTGTAGGCAGATTCTTTACCAACTGAGCTATCAGGGAAGAGCTATTTGATGGTAGTAACAACAAATACTGTTCAGTTCATTTATCTTACTAGGAAAAGCTACCATTTTTCCTAAAGGGAGCCACCATTTTTTTTTTTTCTCTCTCTTTTTAAATAGGGCGTGGGACCAGGGGGAGAAGGGAAAGGCTGGAGCTATTAACATATCCTGAGAACTTTCCCTAAAGCAGAGTTTGTGACTACAGTGACTGGCTTTTGAATGTTTGTATGCCCCAGCGCCAGACACCACCAGGGCTGCTTTTGTGGTTTGTTATTCACTCGTGTGTCATTATCTTTAAGTCCTTCTTCATGAGAGAGACCTAAGAATCTGAGGTTGGTTGATACTGAAGATGATTTGCTTTTACACTACTCTGTTTTGTCTTTCTGATAGCCCCCATGACACAGAAGAGGGATGACTGCCACCCCTTTCACAAATGGGGAAATAGGGGCCTTGGGAGGAGCTGCTAAGGTCTATAAGCTCTCTGGGAATCTCTTGTTAATCAGGCTCCCTTGCTTTGTTGATTTCTTGAGCTGAACCCTAGTCCAGTTATTTTGAAGGTCAGGTGATACAGATCTCTGAAAGTAAGATGTAACATGTAACTTCAACCCACTCTTTAATTTCAAAGAATATTCTCAGATGTATCATACTCTAGACCTTAAAATTATTTTTGCTCTTCTTTGCTCCTTTGACCTTAAAATATCTGAATATTTGCTCAAACAGAAACATTTAATGAGCTTTTTTTGTGAAATATGAAATTAATGTATGGAGGATAAAACTAGAGAGGGCCTTGATGGCTAGCCTTCCCCGTGGACACTCAGGAACAAATGAAGAGGCAAATTAAAGATATATGCAGAGTGCAAATTCGGAGAAGGCAATGGCACCCCACTCCAGTACTCTTGCCTGGAAAATCCCATGGACGGAGGAGCCTGGTAGGCTGCAGTCCATGGGGTCGCAAAGAGTCGGACACGACTGAGCGACTTCACTTTCACGCATTGGAGAAGGAAATGGCAACCCACTCCAGTGTTCTTGCCTGGAGAATCCCCTGGGACAGGGGAGGCTGGTGGGCTGCCGTCTATGGGGTTGCACAGAGTCGGACACGACTGAATCGACTTAGCAGCAGCAGCAGCAACAGCAGAGGGCAAATTACCTCAACTCTAGTTTGGTAATTGGATCTGTATGAGCCATTTAGATTTACAGGTATAATGCAACAACAAATTCTATCATAGACCAAGAACTCTGGAGAAGCAGGCAGGCTACAGCAGCCACGCACGGGTTTCACCGACTCTGAGCAGTGGAAATACTGACTTGATGTAGATGTAGGCTCTAGCTTTTATTTCAGCCCCTGAATACATGGATGTCTCCTTGCTTTCCAGCTTTCATATTTATATACATCACTTAACCACTACCTACCCTCCTGCCCCCTGCCACACACACATTCCTTAGGCAATGACTCATCTTGTTCTCCTAGGCATCTTGGCATCATGGGTCAGTCCCAGATTTGGAAGATGTAGTCATTTAAATCCTGAGGATAGTCTTTGATAGCCAAAACTTCCCTGTCAATTCCTGATACCCAGAAATTAACTTCTAGTTAAAAATGTCCCTTAAAATACCTGACCATCGTTCTTCTCTAGCACACCCTACAGTGCTAGGAGTTAGCCCCCTGAAAAACACCTAGGTTGGTAGGAGCAAAGGGCAGGGCTTCTTTCCATATAGTCAATTGATGTGCAGTTGACTCTTAACTTCCCTTGACTTTTGCCAAATGCCAGATTCCAAATTTACTTGATTGTTCAGGAAAACAGGCATGGGCTGAAACCGTACTTTTTTCAGTACAGTAAGGAATATACAGTTTTCCCCAGCACTGTCATAGGGAGACTGTCACCCTAGATTGCTTATATCACTGCTGTTATAGAAGCTTGTTTGTAAATTACTACGGTTATTTATATCACTGCTGTTATGAACTTTCTGTATAAATTACTCCAGTGGGAACCGAAGTACCTCTCAGTGTGTTATGTTTCAGCTTGGTTTCCCTCCCTGTCAGACTGCCTCACATCTGGGCCTTGCCCCCCGCTGTGCTCAGGTAGTGCTTACCCGCCCAATTTAAGGAGGGATTTGAGGTTTAACTTTAGGAATTTTGTGAATCCTAAAGAAAACTAAGGCATGCCTTTCAGTGCTCTTCTGGCCAGGTCTCTCATCACATGAAGGTGGAACAACAGTGTACTTGGCATGGTCTTAGGCCAAGGTGTATTTCTTTGTGTTGAGCATGCTGTTGTTAGTCTAGTTCAGGGGTTGGCAAATTTTTTGTTACAGGTCATGTAATATTTAGGCTCTGTAAACCAGGTGCAATCTCAGCTGCATTTTTTTTTTTTCAAATCAGTCAGTTCAGTCACTCAGTTGTGTCTGACTCTTTGCCACCCCATGGGCAGGAGCACGCCAGGCCTCCCTGTCCATCACCAACTCCTGGAGCTTGCCCAAACCCATGTCCATCGAGTCGTCGATGCCATCCAACCATCTCATCTTCTGTCATCCTTTCTCCTCCTGCCTTCAATCTTTCCCAGCATCAGGGTCTTTTCAAATGAGTCAGTTCTTTGCATCAGGTGGCCAAAGTATTGGGGGTTTCAGCTTCAGCATCAGGCCTTCCAGTGAATATTCAGGACTGATGATCTCCTTTAGGGTGGACTGATTGGATCTCCTTGCAGTCCAAAGGACTCGCAGGAGTCTTCTCCAACACCCCAATTCAAAAGCATCAGTTCTTCGGTGCTCAGCTTTCTTTATAGTCCAACTCTCACATCCATATATGACTACTGGAAAAACTGTAGCTTTGACTAGACAGACCTTTGTTGGCAAAGTAAATGTCCCTGCTTTTTAATATGCTGTCTAGGTTGGTCATAACTTTTCCCCCAAGGAACAAGCATCTTTTAATTTCATGGGTGCAGTCACCATCTGCAGTGATTTTGGAGCCCCTAAAAATTGTCTTTGTTTCCATTGTTTCCCCATCTATTCGCCATGAAGTAATGGGACCAGAGGCCATGATCTTAGTTTTTTCAATGTTGAGTTTTCAACCAGCTTTTTCACTCTCCTCTCTTACTTTCAAGAGGCTCTTTAGTTCTTCTTCACTTTCTGCCATAAGGGTGGTGTTACCTGTATCAGAGGTTATTGGTATTTCTCCTGGCAATCTTGATTCCAGCTTGTGCTTCTTCCAGCCCAGCATTTCACATGATGTACTCTGCATATAAGTTAAATAAGCAGGGTGACAATATACAGCCTTGATGTATTCCTTTCCCAATTTGGAACCAGTCTGTTGTTCCACGTCCAGTTCTAACTGTTGCTTCTTGACCTTTCACACTGTCCGTGGGGTTCTCAAGGCAAGAATACTGAGGTGGTTTGCTATTCCCTGCTCCAGTGGACCACGTTTTCTCAGAACTCTCCACCATGATCCATCCATCTTGGGTGGCCCTACGCAGCATGGCTCATAGTTTCATTGAGTTAGACAAGACTGTGGTCCATATGATCACATTTCAAATAACTGTTTAAAAATGTGAAAATAATCCCTTGACTCTAGTTGAAATTTGGGTGGAGGGACCCTCTTATTTTAAGAGTAAAATATAGGAATACCTCGTTTTATTGTGCTTCACTTTATCATGTAAATTGAAGGTTTGTGGCAACCCTGCAGGGAAGTCTATTGGAGCCATTTTTCCAACAGCATTTGCTCACTTTGTGTCTCTGTGTCACATTTTGGTAATTCTCAAAATATTTCAGACTTTTTCATTACTGTTCTATTTGTTATGGTCATTTGTGGTCTTTCATATTAGTGTTGCAAAAGAATTGCAACTTACTTGAAGGCTCAGATGATTGTTAGTACTTTTTAGTAATAATATATTTTTAAATTAAGGTATGTACTTTTTTTTAGACAAAATGCCACTGCACATTAATGGACTATACAGCATAGTGTAAACATAACTTGTATATACATTGGGAAACCAGAAAATTCATGAGACTTGCGCTACTATGATATTCACTTTATTGCAGTGGTCTGAAACCAAAGCCACATCTCCAGGTATGGCTTAATACAGATGTGCCTGTAGTAAGAGACTTTATGAGGCAACAGCATTTAGGAGTTACATGTTACAGTCAATTGAGGAAAGGCAGAAACAAACTGGCTTCAAAAAATACCTTATTCAGCAGTTTAATTGAATTTTTAAAATGAGATTGTATAACTAGATCCTTTAATGGAGGATACTGGTCGAGTCATAAGGTCTCTTCTAACTAGTTTCTGCTGACTGAACTAGGCTCTGCACACGCAGTGGCTGTACCAGATTGGCTCTGAGCTCTTGATTGACTCCGTCTTAGCCACTGGACCACCAGGGAAGTCCCCCCAAGACAGTTTTAACCAGCTCACACAGTGGGGCTGCTGACCGGTTGTGGGAAGGGATCCTGCCTACATTCCTTAGCCACCTGGTGGTGCTTGTGGTGGGTTAGTTGCCAAATTGTGTCTGATCCTTCCGACTCCACGGACTGCAGTCTGCCAGGCTCCTCTGCCCATGAGATTTCCCAGGCAAAAATACTGGGTTGCCATTTCCTTCTCCAGGGGATCTTCCCAACTCAGGGATGGAACCCCATCTCTTGTGTCTCCTGCATTGCAGATTCTTTACCAACTGAGCCATCAGGGAAGTCACCTGGAGCCCAGAACAAAGATCTGACCAAATCTTGACCCAAAGGCATTTCACCAGGGAACTTTGACTGCTATTTGTTTCAACATGTCACTTAAGAAAAACAGCATCAGAAATACCACTGATGACAGCAGTAGTAGGGTATCAACCTGCCACAGAAGGCATGACAGCAGGTTTAATTCTGATTATTAGAGTTAGGATTCCAAAGAAAACAAGGTTTTGTTGTTGTTGTTTAGCTGCGAAATCGTTTCCAATTCTTCATGGCCATGGACTGTAGCCCTCCAGGCTCCTCTCCATGGGATTTTCCAGGCAAGAGTGGAGTGGACACCATCTCCTTCTCCAGGTAGCCCGTTTTCAGCCTGCCTTTTTATGTCAACAAGTCTTCCTTTGCTGTCTGGAGTTTTGTGGGTTGCTCTGCTGACAGAACTGGTAGCTGCATGTTTCATCCTCTGTCCCTCTGCTGTCCTGCCATGGGGCTTCCTGAACCTGCAGTATCACAGTGTGAAGCCTCTGCTTCTGGGGAGCACCTTAGTGAAGTGCTGCAGGTTGCTTTTGTCCTGCCAGAAGCTTGTCTTTTATTTCTAGTTGTGACCTTTCTACTTCACCAGGAAGTTGAATTTCCACTTGTCTCCCTGGCCACCTGGTTTTTTCCAGTGTGGCTGCCACTCTTCTCCATTTTCTATTAAATGGCTCGTTCTTGTCTAACCATAGCTTTTGTTTGCCAGCAGCCCATCATGTATCTGTTAGGTACCGTTTCTACAACTTGTGAAAACTAAACAGTTCCTTCATAAATAAACCCGAGAGCAGATGCAGCCCAGCAGATTTCCGGGCCAAGTCTGCTGCAGGTCATACTGTGTGCCCTCTCACAGTCAGGGCTATGTGGTGCCCTTCGGTTTGTCTGTGGATTGGCAGTTTCCCCCACTGGGGAAATTTGAAAATTGTAGATGCTGCCACTGAGCCAGCCAGTCTGGTACCATACACAGACTGGATATGGAGTTCTGGAAGTTCTAAATCTTAAGATATAAGCAATTGAATGCTTTCCTTCTTGTAGTACATATGTGATTAACATATGCGTGTATAGGGAGAAGGGGAAGAGTGGAGGTTGCAAAGGCAACAAAGGTTACAAAGCCTTTTTATTCTCAACTCTGGCATTAAAGCATGAGCAGTCCCCCTATCTAGTTCTGATATAGCAGTGCTGAGATATATCAGATATTCAGTTTCTCGGAGACAGAGAAAGATGGAGGAATAGAGACTTGTTTTTAAAGGAACATACATGCTTTCCTCTCCCCTGTCAAAAGACAAGGAGTAGAATAGAAAAAGATATATAAATCCACAAAGTCAAAGAATGGAAAAGGAGACAATAAGCAAGAGGTAAAGATTTTGGAAAGCGTTAAATGAGTGGTAGGAGGAAGCTGAATCTCTAGTGCCTCTCGAGGGTGGGAGCTTAAAAGATCTGCACGAGGGTGGGAGCTTAAAAGATCTGCACTGTGGAACCTGAGAAAGGCTTAGGAAGTGGAGCCCCCAGAAAGTCAGCATTGTACGCTTTCTTGGACCTGCTTATGTAGGACAGACTTTCGGCTGGCAACACAGGAGGTCAGTTGTCAAGGTCTGGAGTTCAGGGCATGTCAACCATGCAACTCAGGTGACCCAAGTTTCAACAAAGTCAGTGTGTTTACCTCTTGAGGGTCTACTGAAACCAAAGTCCTCACAGGGAAGAGCAGGGCTAGAGGTGGTGCCTGGCTTTTGCTACATCAAGTGCCTTGGACCCAGAGATAACAAAACAGGCAAACAGGAAGCCCATTCAATTAGCCAGTCTCACTCAAGAGCTGAGAATTGTTCTGTAACAAGAGCCTTTACTCAAGCCATGGCCATTAGTTCCCACAAGAGATGAACACAGACTCTTATTTAATTAGGTACTTAGAGGCGGAAGATCTCACCTAGAGTATACTGCAGTGTGTTTGGTTATTGATCCATAAGCGAATGTTATTTTCACAGGGATGTTGAGGAAGAGATTGGGGCAAAATAATACTTACTTAACATATGTGTGTGGGCTACCTAAAGTCAAAGTCAGAATTCTTTGGAAGAAACAGAGGGATTTTAGAATCCTAATTGAGGAAGAACCTTGAAAGTCCTGAGTTTCCTTTATGTTGGAAGTATAAAATAAATCCCTAAGTCCATTTGAGAGTTGTTTTTTAACTGTGTTCCTAGCAGGGATGGGTGCAGTTCTCCCTAATACGTCTGCATTCGTGTCAAGTATTTGTAATTCCTAAGTACATGTTTTTATAGTCTAAATAGCTGATGCCTTTAACCATCATCTGGAAAGATAGCTTAACAGGAACTAGAAGAGAGACAACTAAACTTTTGGATAATAACATATAAAACTTGGCTCCTAGTTAAAGAATTGTTTTCCTTAAAATGAACAAAAAATTTCCAGGTAGAACTAATGAGGTGAATCTTATCTGGCACGGCTGTGGTACCTAACTGGCTTCAGCCTAGCACATGCTAAGTAACTTTGCCCCATCTAGAACCAAGTATCTAGCCACCTCCAGAATCTTGAGACAAGCCTCTTACTCTGTACTTGTTTATAGCTTCAACAGCAGCAAACCAAAAAGGGGAGAGGAGCTCTGCAGAAAGCCAAAAGCACTTCAGCCTATTAATTAGTTCAACTCAGTTAAACAACTGGTATGCTCTTTTAGGATTAGATGTTTATACTATAAAGTACTTGATAAAGTTAGACCACCTCTGTGTCTTTGCCAGGTGCTAAGAACTGAACATGCACAGCAGTGCCCAGAGAACTAGGAATGGACTTATCTATCTACTTTAAATAGGCAGGGTCAGTGGGCACAGCCACATAAATTGTTTTCTGCAGACTGCATTTAAGTAAGTGCTGTGATTCATGGGGTCGCGAAGAGTCGGACACGACTGAGTGACTGATCTGATCTGATAAGCCATAAATTATTGAACAGAGTTTTTAAAATGAATATTAAGAATTATATTATTAGATAGAAGTTAGGGGAAAAAAAGACCATATTTGCTGAAAGGTGTTCATAGGAAACTATTCCAAATTTGTTCTTTATTACAGTCTTTGGGGATGCACCAAAGTCAAGGGCAGGCTGACACAGCAAAGGGGAGATTCTCAGGTCTGATAGTGTATGGAAAAATCATAGAACTTTAAAGGGTACAGGTGCTATTGAAAGAATACTTTTACTGGATCAGGACTAAACTACAGACTGTATTATTTACTTAGGCAGATTATTGTATTTACTTATGAATACTTATTTAGTCTCAGTCACTCATGTTAAATAATTTGAGGCTAGAGAACTCTCAGGTAAATTGTTTGGGTGAATTAAGCAAACTTAGTTCCTAAACAGGCTGGGCAGAAAATACAGTAGCCTGGCCCAGGGTAAGGCAACCTGTGCTCAGAGCAGTAGCAGTTGATCCCAAGACTGAATTAATGACCACTGTAACTCAAAATGGAAGGGAAGGAGCAGCCCCTGAAATCCTAGGTTATACACACAGAGACGCTTACCTTGTTTATAATTTGGAGAGTGGTCTAACTAGAGCACTAGACAGGTAATAAATTCTTGTAAACTGTTACTAGGGCAATGTGTATTTTCGTTTTATTTTGGGACTAATTTTTAGGTATTCATGAGTACAAGAATGCTTGCCTAAAGCCTTCTTCCATATATAACACTGATTAATGATCATTAATACTTAATGCTATCATTTAAAACATCAATCTTTTAGAAATGTGATATTTAATATAAAATATAGTCTTCGGTTGGTATACTAAACTTTTTTTCCCCCTATCTTTTCTATTAGCTTTACCTTCAAGCCAGAATGAAGGGAGACTGGGCAAGACTTTTACGCCCTACACTGCAATTTGGTCTTGTTGCTGCATCCATTTATGTGGGCCTTTCTCGAGTTTCTGATTACAAACACCACTGGAGTGATGTGTTGACTGGACTCATTCAAGGAGCTCTGGTTGCAATATTAGTTGTAAGTATCCATGGTAGCAGCCTACATCTTGAAATTGACAAACACTTGGACAAATAAGTAGAAAAAAAGGTTCCAATGAGAAAACTATGTTAAGGCAGAGAATGTGGCTCAATAATTGCTACTGAGTAAGGACCCCAATGTTATTAAAAGTCATTTTAGGACAGACAGGAAATAATACCTAGGTTATTTACTTTCTGCAGAAGTTGTTAAAAAATTTTACTAAGTTTTTTTTTTTTTTAAATAGTAAAAAGCCCTGGGTATACAGTTTTCTTTTTGGTATAAATTGAAAATAATTTACATGAAGAACGACACTTTTTTTTTTCATTAAGGGCTGGCTGGCAGAGTGAAGCTTTTTGCCCAAGACATAACAAAGCAACTCTCAGAATGTCTTTAACAAAAATGCCTGTTAGCTACTAATTTGTTGTTGCTGCTCAGTCACTGAGTCATGTCCGTCTCTCTGTGACCCCATGGACTCTAGCCTGCCAGGCTCTTCTTGTCCATGGGATTTCCCAGGCAAGAATAGTGGCCTGAGTAGCTACTGCCTTCTTCATGGGCCCTTCCTGACCCAGAGAGTGGACCTGCATCTCTTGCTTTGCAGGCAGGTTCTTTACCACTGAGCCACCGGGAAGCCCAGCCACTAATTTATTAGTACCCTTAACTTTTACCCTGTAATGCATATCCTTTTATTTTTTGAACACTGCTTATTGCAATTTTTGTTATGGTTTTTCAACTTATTTAAAATTTTATCATTTGATACTCTGCCCCATTCTAAATGTTATCTGTTCTACATAGGCTGTATATGTATCAGATTTCTTCAAAAAGAGAAGTTCTCCTTTTAAAGAAAGAAAAGAGGAGGATTCTCATACAACTCTACACGAAACACCAACGACGGGGAATCACTATCGAAACAGTCACCAGCCTTGAAGGTGGCACAGTGCCCAGATGAAGCTGGCCTGCTTTCTAAAGAAAAATGATTGCAACCAGAAGGCAAGAAGATGCGTCTTTCTTCCCGGTGTACAAGCCTTTAAGGGACTGCTGCTACTGTACCTCCTGGATGCCTACTTTACCTGTGTGTATATAGTTACAGTTAACACAACGGTTATCTAATAGCTCTAAGTTCATTTTAAAAAATTTCAACGGCCTTTCACTAAACAATGCCCCACCTGTACATTGTTTTATTAAAAAATGTAACGCTTATGTACAAATGTGTATGTAATATGCTTTCTTAGAATGATGCTTGATTTAAATATAATACATATTAAAATGTTTCAGGACAACTGTCTTGAGATGGGAAAACCAAATCAATACTTATAGGCATTTGTAGTTGATTGTAATCAGACAGGTGGAGACCAATTTATAATTCCACATTCCTTAGCTGACTGTTTATAAGTAGAGGCTGGCAGCAAACACAATATCTCTCTTGATTTTGGTGATTCCTAAGGGAAAAGAAAATATGATGTAAATTTTCAAGACCACAAAGAATGTAATGCCCATCCACTGGGGTTTTTTAACAACTCACATTAAATTGGGGAGAAGGCAATTCGGAAAATACAAAACCTTGCTGGTCTGAAAGACACCTAGAGGAGGAGTTCATAGCCATTTCTGAGAAACGGGAAACTTCGAAACCAGACCCCTGTTCTTATGAATCCTGACTCTACAGTACCCCATGTGTGGCGGGGCTAGGGGTGTCCAAAATTATTTTTAAAGACTTGGAAAGAATAAGCTGTCAAAAGAAGTTAGTTACCCCAAAGCATGAATTTTCAGCCTACAATGGAAGGCACTATATTTCAGTTACCATGTGAAATTCTTTCTGGGCTAAGGCAGGACAAACTGTTCGAAAGTTTACAAAACTAGACTTAAACCCACAGTGATTCAATAGGTCTGCTCTATTTAACAATGTTGATAACGTAAGCCAGTTTCTGCAAACTTCTTAGAACACTAAGTAGATAGCAAAATCAGTAGGTTTGACTGTGGTCAACCAACTCAGAGCAGCACCGTGTCTCTATTCTTGGTGCTTTCAGTCCTTTTTCTCGGCCAGCAGACAGATGGCGTGAAGTTATGTGCAAGCGCGTGTGCCTCCCCGGCACTACCGCCATGATGTAGCCAGCCTTTCCCGAGTTGGTCTTCCTGCTTCCACCGAGCTAATCGACAGACTTGCCTACAATGCACCAGCAAGAACTGCCTGGTGAAACCCATGCCCGAGCACGCCACTCCTGTGCTCAAAACCTCTGATCACCTCAGAGGAAAAAGCTGAGTGCTAGGGCCTACAGGACCATTCTTTTCTTCTTCCAACCCCTGCTGTTCGATTCATTGTTCACTGTGCTCCAGCCACACAGGCCTGTTGCTCCAGTACATCAAGTATATATGGAGGGGCTCTAGGCCATCATATCCATCTCTCAATTCTCTGTTGTCTCTTCCTTCGTTTGTATCACTACCTGATGTATTTTAATTGTTGACTTGTTTACTGTCCACCCCCTGCACTAGAATGTGAGCGCCATGAAGGCAGGGGTTTGTCTCTTTTTTGTTCACTGCTGTATTCCCTGGTGCTTAAACCAATGCCTGGCACACAATAAGTGCACAATAAATATTTTGAGATTTTATCTATATTCATTTACAAACTGTTTCCAACACACACTGATATTTTCTTTGAATGCTACTAGGTGGCCTGCCATGGCAATCCAGTGAAGAATATCTGGAAATGTTCTCCTAGGTTGTGGTCAAGAGGTCAAATCTCAACAGGATTTGCAAAAATTACTAGAAAAACCTTATGGGCTGGATACTGACCTTCTGCAAATTTATTTTCCAGCTCAGTGTTTCCAATGGCTTTTGCTGCTTGACACATTTGTCGAAGTAGTTCTTCCAGGCGCCTCATACAACGAATTATGCTGCCTGGACAGAAAAGCAAACAAATCACTTGTAAAGTGTAAATAATCAGGAAAAGCAGAACTTTTGTTAAGACACAAGGAAGGCGAACATGGGATGATTAACCAACAGTCCTCTGAGGAACTTGTACTGCAGTAAATCAGTAGTAAACTTGACTAGTGACTGCTAGGCACCAGGAAGGCCACAAGGATGAAGAGTTTAATTCCCGTCTTTGCCTAATGGTAGAGAGAGGCGTGAATTTATTATAATGTGTTGATACTTGCTCTTACAGAAGTACACAAAATGCCCTGGGAACAGAGGACAGAACAACATGGGTGAAGGGCAGCAAAGGTGACATATGATTTGGGTCCTTTATGCATAAGGTCACTGTCAGGCCGTGACAAGGCAAGACCACCAAGGCAATGCAGAAATGCCCAACAGACCACAGTGGGCCCTGGGCGTGGCCTACCACGGCCTCTGGATACTACCCTCTGAAGAGAACGCAATGGAGAATGTTTAAGGAAGGGAATAACAGAAGCAGATTTTCATTTTAAAGGTGCAATCGATCATTCTTCTGGACCTTAAACAGGCTCTTTCAGCAATAATTTCCTCACACAGTGTATCCTCAATGAAGCATAGAAGAGGCGATCAGTCCCTTCCCATTTGGATTTGACTCCCCGAGACAAGTGTTTGCATCAAAGGTGAAGTTGTAAACACACTTGCACTTCCGTCAGGCTTGCACGAGGAGGAGCCTCTGGATTCTTTCTCTAAGTACTACCTAAGTTGAAAACTCTTGGATTTTAGTTTTAATGCCTGAAATACAGAGGAGTATCAGTTCTCTCTGGTATGCAAGCTGTGACCTCACACTTCAGGTTCTTATTTAACTCCTTGTAACACTGCTACTGCTACATCGCTTCAGTCGTGTCCGACTCTGTGCGACCCCATAGACGGCAGCCCACCAGGCTCCCCTGTCCCTGGGATTCTCCAGGCAAGAACACTGGAGTGGGTTGCCATTTCCTTCTCCAATGCATGAAAGTGAAAAGTGAAAGTGAAGTTGCTCAGTCGTGTCTGACTCTTAACGGCCCCATGGACGGCAGCCCACCAGGCTCCTCCATCCATGTGATTTTCCAGGCAAGAGAACTGGAATGGGGTGCCAGTGCCTTGTAACACTGGAATAATTTATTAACATGTATCTTGTAAAACACTCATTGTACTGTGTTCAGGGCTCTTTTTACCTTTTAATGCCCTCCACATTATGGTCCAATGTGCCCAAGGGAGAAAAACAATGGAGATTTAACTCCTAAAGCTCTTGCTCTTAAACACGGTATGTTATGCTGGTAACTGGAGAAGATGTGGATGAGAAATACAAACTACCAAAGTGGCAGCAGAAAGGATGGGATTCAAAACGAAGAGGGTGCAGAAGAGTGGAAGGCGGCCCTGGAATCGAGAGCGACTTCCACCGAAGAGGAGAGAGTAAGGGACAAGAGATATGCACATGAGTTTCTAGCTTAAGACAGCCTACTGGCACCTGCCTGTCCTCTGAAGCAGAAGTGATCATCCACAAAGCTGGCACAAGTGAGGAAGGTGTGCAAGGAGAGCAGTGAGGATCTGGAATCGCCTGTAAGACGAGCCTCAGAGCCAGAGACCACAGTCTCTGGAGAGGAAGACGAGGGATTACGATTCAGATGTGCCATCTACTGCCTGAGGGACTGTATTAGCGAGCTAGGGAAACACTATAAACTAAATGAGGCAGAATGTTCCAAGTGTCAGATACCCAGCTGGTGCACAACAATCTCCTCCTCCTCTGCTGGGGCTACATCTATTACTAGGAAAGTTTAATGTGATCCTGAGGTTACAGACTATGGCTTCTGAAGACACCAAATGATACAATTTTTGTCCAGGAGAACTCTGCTACTGAAGTACAGGATTAGAGAATGAATTACTAGACTGATCCACCTGGAGGTACATATAATGGTAGACAGAAACACAAGAATCTCAGTTGCATCCTAATTCTCTTTACATGACTAGAAAGAGAACTGTGGCTCAGAAGGGAAGTTCTAAGCAGTAGTGGGGCCCCTTCATAGCAGGTCTCCAAGAGAATGAGGAAGCATACCTACCTGGGCATTTACTTTCTGTTACTGAGACAACTGATTCTAACACCAATAAGCTATATTAAGATTTTGAAAATTAACTGAACAAATGAAAAACAGGCTTGCTGCTGCTTTTACTAGTAACCTTTAACAACAACAACAAAAATGATTTCACAAAAGATGTTCCCAAGTAGGAGGAGACTATGTCATTGGCTACTTCCAACATCCTACCACCATCTTAACAAACAAGAAACCCTAGAGGGGTTAATGACTTTCAGGTTCACCCTTTAGAGCAATGGCTTCCCTTTTAAACTGTGAGGCTAAGAGTTCCTGGAAGAAGAATCTCGGACCTTCAACCACTTTACAAATACAGGTAAGAGTATTAGCCTATTCCCTAAGAACAGGAAGCTGCCAGGTTGGCCACTAGCCACTGTGGGGTCAGAAGGTGGCATCCCCTAGACCCACTGGTAAATTCATGACTTGATAAATGGACAGCACCTACTTTTATCTCTTCCCCTGGATGTGTGTTTCAGCTCTTACTGCCCTTTACTGGCACCCCAGTGCAGGCACAAGCAACATAATAACAAGGGCTGCAGTCCTGTGGGCAGGTGAGGAGCCTATCCCTGACCCCCTGCATCCCAGGAGGAAGAGTGCTCCTCTACTGCCCCCAAATCTAATACCATTCATTCAAATGCCAATAGGAGCCCTGGTGAGTCTGTTTCAGCCCTGATTCAAACATAAGGTTCTGGATGGTCTGATATTTCTGTACCAGGATAATCATTTGTGGACCCTAAGTTTTAGCTTTAAAGATACTATTTCATGAAGTTCAGTCATTAGCACGTCACTCATTTTTGCTGTAACATTTTTTACTTAAGTGAAAGTTACTCACTTCTAGGCCACAATTATAAAAAACAGCTGTTACAAAAACAAAACAATGCTATTAATTCTACCTAGATGCTATTACTGGATCAACAAAAAGTTGATCACCCACACATATTACAGACACCTCAAACTCAACAGTTTCACAAAGTGAATTCATTCTTTTCCTTTCAAATCTTCTCTATTAACCTGTGAAAATCTTCAAGTTTACTCACCTATAAAGTGGAGATAATAATAATTCTTAAACCTAAATGGGGTTATTATGAGAAATGAATGAAATAATGTATGCAGGGTGCTTAGTAAGTGGCAGTAATACAATAGGAACTCAATAAATGCTGGCTCTATTTGTTATTTCTGTTCTCAGTGCAAAGAATGCTGAGCTCTAGTACTGCTTTGCATTGAAAGAGGAAATCCAATCGCAATAGCACTGGGTGTCTAAAGGGTCGGGGGGCTGGAACGGAGAACGTAAAGAACATCAGATTACCCGTGCAACTAGACAGTAAATGTGTGTTTTGCCAACACTTCTATTTGAAGAAAATAAAATTAGGTAATGGTTAAAAATGTAAATATACAGCACTTCAAAAAGCAAAGAATGGATTCCGCAGGCCATTTGGAACTGAAATGGAGCCCTTCATAAATGTTTGCTGTGCAGGCTGCCAGTCAGCTGCCTGTGCTCACAAATATTGTTTTGACTGAATTCAAATGTGTCCCAGGAAACATAGATAACCTGATATTGTTTACGTATTTCTGCAAATTGAAAAACTCATGTTAATAGTGGAGAAGGCAATGGCACTCCATTCCTTTACTCTTGCCTGGAGAATCCCAGGGATGGAGGAGCCTGGTGGGCTGCCGTCTATGGGGCCACACAGAGTCGGACACGACTGAAGCGACTTAGCAGCAGCAGCAGCAGCAACAGCATGTTAACAGCCAGAATCTGCAAAAGCTATCAGAGACCAAACATATGAAGTAAATATATATTTACTTCAGATATAGCCAGATATAGCTCACGCCAACTCAATTTCTGGAAAACTGAGTTCTGACAGTTTCAGATGAGATGAGAACAATTAAGAAGTGAGGCCAGGAGACACAGGGTTGCACATACAATGGCTGTGGCAGTCGGCCTCAGTCTTGTCAAGAAATCACCTTGTGTGCACACACACCGTTCACAGCTGCATGCAGCATAAGGGCTATTTATTCCTGATGGAGACTCATGAAGACTCCTGGAAAGAGGTGAATCTCCCAGTACACTTCCTACCTACTACAGTTCTCCGTAATCCAAGGCTTCTCCTTACTCCCAGTTTTAGAAATCTTTCTGCCTCATCAATTATGACCACCTAGATTAAGTGTAAGACAAGAGATAAAAGGCCATCACCCTTCCTCCCAGGCTATCTGAAGCTGACCAGAAACAAAAACACACACTAACAACCAAATGGTTTATTACGAACCTTTTTTCTGGTTTTGCCCGAGTGGAAAGTAAAACTGAATCCTTAATAGTAATGAAACTGTAGTAAAATACACACAAAATCTACCACTTTAAAGCATGTGCCCCAGCGTCACTACCCCTTTTTTATACTTAGGTTTATATCACCATTCTGGAAGAATGCACACTTAGATAATAATTCACATGGCATAAAATTCACCCTTTGGGGACTTCCCTTGTAGTCAAGGGACATGGTTGGATCCCTGGTGGGGGAACTAAGATCACATATGCTGTAGAGCAACTAAGTTCATGAGCTGCAACTACTGAGCCCCAGGGTTATAACAAAGCCCCAACACCACGACTACCGAGCCCCAACACCACGACTACCGAGCCCCAGCGCCACGACTACCGAGCCCCAGCGCCACGACTACTGAGTCCCAGGGCCACGACTACAGAGTCTAAGCGCCACAACTCAGAATCCATATGCTGCAATGAGAGATCCCCCCGCCCCACTCAACAAAGACCCCCGAGTGTCCATAGCTAAGATCCGGTAGAGTCAATACAAACACAAATTCACCCTTTTAAATAAGTGCACAAATTCAGTGGTTTTTAGTATATTCAGAGTTGTACAACCATAACCACTATTTAATTTTAGAATCTTTTTATCAAACCCAAAAGAAACCCAAGTCCATTAAGCAGTCACACCCACCACCAGTCCATGGTAACCACAAATCTACTTCTGTCTCTCTATAGCTTTGCCTATTCTGGACATTTCACATAAATGAAATTATCCAGTAGGTGGCTTCTGTGTCTGCCTCCTTTCACTTAGAAGCTTAAAGTGTTTCAAGTTCATATACTATCACGAATCAGTCCTTCACTCCTTTTTCTAGCTGAGTACTGTTCCACTGTATGAATAAAACACAATTTAACTATCCACCCGATTGAAGGACATTTGAGCACACAAGCGTGAGGGCAGTTTTACAAACATCAGGCTCATGTGGTTCTTGAACAAAACATTCTAGTTGAGGATAGAAGAAATCAACACATTTCTTTACCTGGAGAGGTATTTATTTCTACCTCCAACTTGCTGGCATTCCCAAAAGTGGTTCCTCCAGTTCATGCCCTAAATCTGATATAATACCTCCTATCTAAGTGGTTACTGAGGCCTGAGATTAGAATCATAAATACACTTTCCTGCAATCATTTACCATATTAGATCCCAGCTCAGGCTGAAAACATTCTGGGAGGGCAGAGACTATTGCCTGTACTGCACGCAGCACAATTCCTGGTCCCACTAGGGTCTCAGTTAATTATTCATCAAAAGAGTAAGAATCAGGTGCTAATTCTTAAGTCATTTAGTACTAAAATTGTGCCAAAAGTTAAATAGAGAAAAGATACATACTAATAAAATGCTACTCTATTAGCAAATGTAAAAAAAACAACCCAGCTGGAAAATCCCTTATGACACTGATGTATCCTCTCCTAGGGAAGGGTAAAGCTATGCTAGTTGAAAGACACATGAAAAGAACTTGTGGCGGGGCAGAGAGTGGGAAGGCACAAAAGAGCATTTGCTTAGAAACCCCTGACAGACGTCAGCACTGCAGCGAGCAGTTTCCCATGATGATCTGTCACAGCAGCTTTCCTGACGGCATGTGCTTAAAGGAAAGCAAATCCGTCCTACACAGGGAAGAGCACCGTACCGCGTTTGTACAGGCAAATAAATAGTACCCACCATTCAAGGTTAACTAGCTCCAGCTAATGTTTGAAAAGTTCTTAAAACTACCTCTGAGGCTCATGACATGATTGGACACTTGACCGCAGCACACTGAAAAGTTCCAATGTAGTCATTTTCTGCCTATAAAAGTAAAGACACACTATACTAGGGGTAGAGCTGTGATTATAGTACTTTTCCAATTATATCAAGCATGTGCCGTAACAAGACGAGGAGAGAATGGCTATTCTGAAGTGGATAAAGTAAACACCACCACAGTTTTTTTTAAAAAAAAGGTTGTGGCAAGGAGACACAGTATGCCAGAGAAAGGAAATAATATCCTAATATCCCAAGGTTCTCAGTATTTTTTTTTTTGCTGTTTAATTACATATTTTATGAGCCAATATATAGTCTATTCTAGTTTTAGAAAGAAAAGGTAGAGCTGACATAATGGTGCCATGAAAACTGTGTTGATATTAGACCCAATTTCAATTTATAGTTATGAATCCCTTAATTTTCAACCTTAGATTTCATGAGCAAACTGTGACATCAAAACAGCCCCAAGGAATTGAAAAGAGGTAAAAATATTGATTTCAGGAATTGCTCATATGTGGGGGAAAACATCAACTCATAGGTGGCAGAAATACAAACTACCTTCAATTTTAACACTTTACAATTTATCTTCCATACCGTGATAACTTTCCCACTTAAGTACAAAGAATAGAAAAATAATCTATAAAGATAATTTTACAAGGCTTCCTCTATTTCTAGGTCTACTGTTCCTTCATTTCTCTTAAACAAATAAACCACACAATGCACCACTACTGTTTCATGCCGCTGTGCCTACCTTCTCAGAGAAGCAGATATACAAATATGAGCTAGCATATTAGTAATTCTAGAATCTGGGCACAGAACAGTCACGGTTTCATTCCTATCTTCCAAAAAGAAGTTATACTGAAGAGTGGTGATCCTGTACCTGATTGCCTTTGTATCTCTGAAACACACAAGCTGTCATACACCCCCTGGGTTTCTGTGGGTTAAGTGAGGTGAGGGTGTCACGTGTTCCTCTTCTCACACCATCAGTTATGACAGGCCTTCTGACCATCCCTACAGCATTTTCAGAGGATGGAGATGGCACAATTCTAGGCAGTATTTAAGAATCCTCTTGGTGATCCAAAACTCAAAGATGAGGTATTACGGTTTTTAGATGAAGTAATCAACTACCATGTGGCGGGCAGTCACAGAGTCCAGAATTCAAACATACTGTCGTCATGTGGTACACCTCCACGACCTTGGCCAAATTATTTACCTTTTCTAAATCAGTCTCCTTGTGCAAAGTGCAAATAGTATCTACTCAGATGTGCCACTGGTGATTAGATTTAAAGTATATAAAATGCTGATTATAGCACAATGCCTGGCACACTGTTTACCTAATAAATAATCACCATCCTCATAACAGAGTACAGTATTCACAGAAAGATTCTGGGACCATAATACTAATGACCATTTAATGGAAGTTTAGAAATAAACTTTAGGGAAAGGACTAAAACAGCACACAATTAATTTAAAAATGAAAGTGACGGTCACTCAGTCGTGTCTGACTCTTTGTGATCCCCTGGACTATACAGTCCGTGGAATTCTCCAGGCCAGAATACTGGAGTGAGTAGCTTTTCCCTTCTCCAGGGGATCTTCATCTTTAAAACCTTAAAACCCATAAAATTCAATGCAGTGAAGTACAGGCTCACAGCTGATTTTGTGATGTTTAATCTATGCATTACAAAAATCACTGATTCATAAACTCAGTAATCTATTAGTCAGTCTTCAATAATATCGGGTGAAAAGCATATAATTCAGGGTATGTTAAAAATAATTTATCTCAAAATAAATAGATAAGAAATAATAATATTTTAAGTATCTTACATTAATTGCTATGAAGTCCAAGCTCATTTATTTTCATTTTTAAGAAAGTTCAATGTATACAGAATTTACCACTATATATATCTACATAAGCTAATATTTTTGCAATGATTATAGAATTTCTAAATATGGCTTTCTTTATATACTGTGCCTATTATTTGCTTCTTATAATTCACTTATAATTACTCCTTTTGTATTTCCTTTACCTTTACTTTTTCATTTAAAATTTTTCTTCAGTTAAATTAAGTACCTATTTGATTTTGTATGCAATGGACAGCATTTTCAGCTATGCTATTATTTGGTGGAATTATATAGCAAGCCATTAGGTTGTTGTTGTTTAGTCACTAAACCGAATCAGACTCTTTGGTTACCCCATGGACTGCATGCAGCCCGCCAGGCTCCTCTGTTCATGAGATTTCCCAGGCAAGGATACTGGAGAAGGTTGCCATTTCCTTTTCCAGGGGATCTTCCCAGCCCAGGGATTGAACCTGCATCTCTTGCATTGCAAGAGGTCTCCTGCATTGCAGGTGGATTCTTTACCACTGAGCCACCAGGGAAACCCCTACATGGGCAGAAGATTTCCTTTTATTATCCAAAATTAAAAATAATATAATATTCTTTTTGGTAAGTCAATGTCATTCTAAGTATATTTCTTATATCAGAAAGAAGTATATATATAGAAAACTCAACCACACCTTCAAAGACATCCGTCATTTTGCAGATGTGGGCAAATGTGGCGCCGGTCGCCCAGGTGTACACTACATCCATCAAGTGAGGTTTAAATGAGCTTAGGTAAGTCTCCTCATCAATTTCCAATTTGGCTTCTGCTGAAACTTTTGCAATTCTTTTAGCACATTCCTTTGAAAAGAAAAGATATGCTTCAAATTTCTTACTTATGATCTCCCATATCACTTTCTTTTTAGGCTTCCAAAGCCGGTATTCTACAAGTTTCCTTTTTCTTCCTTGGTAGTAATATGCCTACAATCTGGATGTTCTGCTTCTGAGTAGCCACACTGCCTGACCCACTGTTCAGTAATCAAACAGCAAAGCTTTCTCACTATATTAGAAAAAAACAAATCAAGAGTATGATTTTCACCCAGTAATACCTTTTGTACAATAACCAAAACTCATTAAAACTATTCAAGAGTGACATTTAACTAATGTGTTTCATTAACAAAACAAAGACAACAGTAACAAAACAGCCTTGCTGCTAAGTGCTAAGTCGCTTCAGTCGTGTCCGACTCTGTGCGACCCTATGGACAGAAGCCCACCAGGCTCCTCCGTCCACAGGATTCTCTAGGCAAGAATCCTAACAGAACAGCCTTAGAGAAACAAAAATCCTATGGCAAAATGATGTTTTTCTGCAACAAAGCTTTAAAAAAGGTACATTTTAAGATTTTCTTTTCCTAACAATAAGAAGGTAGTCATTCTTTTCTCCTGGTAACTGAAAGGGTCAAAAACCCCCAGGCCTATGAAGACTTCACTAGTTCTGGAGTTTAAACTTCTTAGTAACATGAAAAAGTGCTAAATATTCCATTAAAGAGATCATTTTTATGATTCACTCTTCATTCCTCTATTGCACTGTCTTACAGTGATAGACAAAATCATTCCTCCTAAGAAATAATAAAAGATACCAATTCATTATTATGAACCAAGGGTCCCCAAACTCTGGGATCTAAGAGGTGGAGCTGATTAAAAATAACAGAAGTAAAGTGCACACTTTCTGCCATAAGGGTGGTATCATCTGCTTGATGAAAGTGAAAGAGGAGAGTGAAAAAGTTGGCTTAAAGCTCAACATTCAGAAAACGAAGATCATGGCATCTGGTCCCATCACTTCAAGGCAAATAGATGGGGAAACAGTGGGAACAGTGTCAGACTTTATTTTGGGGGGCTCCAAAATCACTGCAGATGGTAACCACAGCCATTAAATTAAAAGACGCTTGCTTCTTGGAAGAAAAGTTATGACCAACCTAGATAGCATATTGAAAAGCAGAGACATTACTTTGCCAACAAAGGTCCGTCTAGTCAAGGCTATGGTTTTTCCTGTAGTCATGTATGGATGCAAGAGTTGGACTGTGAAGAAGGCTGAGTGCTATAGAATTGATGCTTTTGAACTGTGGTGTTGGAGAAGACTCTTGAGAGTCCCTTGGACTGCAAGGAGATCCAACCAGTCCATTCTGAAGGAGATCAGTCCTAGGTGTTCTTTGGAAGGAATGATGCTGAAGCTGAAACTCCAATACTTTGGCCACCTCATGCAAAGAGCTGACTCATTGGAAAACACTCTGATGCTGGGAGGGATTGGGGGCAGGAGGAGAAGAGGACGACAGAGGATGAGATGGCTGGATGGCATTACGGACTCGATGGACGTGAGTTTGAGTGAACTCCGGGAGATGGTGATGGACAGGGAGGCCTGGCGTGCTGCGATTCATGGGGTCGCAAAGAGTCGGACATGACTGAGCAACTGAACTGAACTGAAAGTGCACACTAAATGTAAAATTATTCCCAAACCATCTTCCCACCTCACTCTGATGGTGAAAAATTTGTCTTCCATAAAACTGGTCCCTGGTTTCAAAAACATATGCCTTTGAGGATCCAGAAATAATCTTAAAACCTGATTTTAAAATTTATTATAAACGAGGATAGAAAAATGTAAAACAAATTGAACTAACTCTATCTATCAAGATGCCATTCTTAACATCAAGGAAAACAGTGCATGCACTGAATTGCTGATACAGTTTATCTATATTATACAATGGTAAATCTGTACTCAAAGCAACTCTATATAATTTATTATTTTGGTGAGGGAGATGGTTTCATTTTTAAAATAAAAATTACAAATGATGTTATCAAAATAGTATTAAGTGACAAAACTAACATCAAATGATATATTTAATTGGAAGGAAGCTGTCTCTGTGGAATGAAAAGTACTATGATTCAGTTCAGTTCAGTTCAGTTCAGTTGCTCAGTCGTGTCCGACTCTTTGCGACCCCATGAATCGAAGCACGCCTGGCCTCCCTGTCCATCACCAATTCTAGGAGTTCACACAAACTCATGTCCATTGAGTCCGTAATGCCATCCAGCCATCTCATCCTCTGTCGTCCTCTTCTCCTCCTGCCCCCAATCCCTCCCAGCATCAGAGTCTTTTCCAATGAGTCAACTCTTCGCATGAGGTGGCCAAAGTACTGGAGTTTCAGCCTCAGCATCAGTCCTTCCAATGAACACCCAGGACTGATCTCCTTTAGGATGGACTGGTAAGACGTCCTTGCAGTCCAAGGGACTCTCAAGAGTCTTCTCCAACACCACAGTTCAAAAGCATCAATTCTTCGCCACTCAGCTTTCTTCACAGTCCAACTCTCACATCCATACATGACTACTGGAAAAACCATAGCCTTGACTAGATGGACCTTTGTTGACAAGGTAATGTCTCTGCTTTTCAATATGCTATCTAGGTTGGTCATAACTATCCTTCCAAGGAGTAAGCGTCTTTTAATTTCATGGCTGCAGTCACCATCTGGTTGATTTTGGAGCCCCCAAAAATAAAGTCTGACACTGTTTCCCCATCTATTTCCCAGGAACTGATGGGACCAGATGCCATGATCTTCGTTTTCTGAATGTTGAGCTTTAAGCCAACTTTTTCACTCTCCACTTTCACTTTCATCAAGAGGCTTTTTAGTTCCTCTTCACTTTCTGCCTTAAGGGTGGTATCATCTGCATACCTAAGGTTATTGATATTTCTCCCGGCAATCTTGATTCCAGCTTTTGCTTCTTCCAGCCCAGCGTTTCTCATGATGTACTCTGCATATAAGTTAAATAAGCAGGGTGACAACATATAGCCTTGACATACTCCTTTTCCTATTTGCAACCAGTCTGTTGTTCCATGTCCAGTTCTAACTGTTGCTTCCTGACCTGCATATAGGTTTCGCAAGAGGCCGGTCAGGTGGTCTATGATTAGACTGTCACAAATGTTTATTTCACAATATACTATTCTTAAAATACGTAGTTCAAAAAAATCTTACCTGCATTTGACGAAGTGGTCCTGCTAACTGCTCTGTTAATTTGGGCATCTCACTAGACTATAAAAGAAAGGGAAGATTATATACAAAACTCAAGTTTAAAATGCATTATATACTATTTACTTCTACAAACAAAACAAAGCTTTTATGATTTCTGTTCATTTCAAATGATAAGACCTCAGTCATTAGCATTTAAAGTTTCTAATTAACTTAATTATGTCAGCAAAATTATCACTCATGTCATCCTGAATTATACTATTCTTTTACATTTCAGAGGAAAATACTACACTCCTAAATTTTCAAAGTGTGCTAAATTAGCTATTTTTTGTGACCATAAATGGAACTGAAGGAGCAAATATTGTAAACATGCATAGTAGTTTAGTTACATCAACATTTATAAACTGTTATATCATATTTTGATTTTTTAAACAGTTTGACTTCTAGGCAACTTTTAACCTGTGAAAACTAAAAATCTTGTATAAACTACATTGGAAGTAATGCCTTCAATTTTAATCTTACCTAGGTATTTCTAACTCTCTAACCACTTTGAAAAGTGTTAGCTGCTTAGTCATGTCCTACTCTTTGCAACCCCAGGGACTGTAGCCTTGTAGCCCACCAGGCTACTCTGTCCATGGAATTCTCCAGGAAACAACACTGGAGTGGGTTGCCATTCCCTTCTTCAGGAGATTTTCCCAACCCAGGGACTGAACCCAGGTCTCCTGCACTGCAGGCAGATTCTTTACCCATCTGAGCCACTAGGGAAGCCTGTTTGAAGACAAAAATTTAAATGAGTTTCACTGTTCTTACTGTTCTCTTTCTATTACTGCAAAGTCCATCAATTTTTCAATTAGAAAAATTAAGAGTTTAAGGTCTATTACTAACCAATCAAATTAACATGGACAAGCTGCTTCAATTCTGTGTGTTGGTTTCTTAACACTCTGCTGCTAAGTCACTTCAGTCGTGTCTGACTCTATGTGACCCCATAGACGGCAGCCCACCAGGCTCCCCCGTCCCTGGGATTCTACAGGCAAGAACACTGGAGTAGATTGCCATTTCCTTCTCTGGTGCATGAAAGTGAAAGTGAAGTCGCTCAGTCATGTCCAACTCTTAGCGACCCCATGGACTGCAGCCCACCAGGCTCCTCCGTCCATGGGATTTTCCAGGCAAGAGTACTGGAGTGGGGTGCCATTGCCTTCTCCGTTCTTAACATTCTAAGGCACTCAAACCCTACAGACTTGTGATTAGTATAAAGATATTATTAGGTTGGTATAAAAGAAATTTCAGTTTTGCATTGTTGAATTATGCCATTTGATATTGGAATACTAGTCAAATGTGGTTCTGTTATACATCATTTTAATGCTCATTTCTTGCTTTATAAAGCTTTTTGCTAATGAATTATTACTTGCTGTTTATTTTATTTGTATTTTAGACTATGGAAATAATGTTAGACAAAAAGCAAATTCAAGCAAATTTCTTATTCAAGTTCAAAAGGAGTGATAAAGCAGTGCAGACAACTCGCAACATCAACAATGCATTTCACCCAGGAACTGCTAATGAACATACAGTGCAGTGCTAGTTCAGGAAGTCTGGCAAAGACGACGAGAGCCCTGCAGATGAAGAGAGCAGCCACTGACCATCAGAAGTGACGACAACCACCTGAGAGGACCACTGAAGCCGACCCTCTTCCACCTACACAAGAAGCTGCCCAAAAACTCAACAGTGACCATCCCACGCTCATGTGGCACTTGAAGGAAAGTGAAAGGGTGAACAAGCTCGATAAGTGGGTACCTCATGAGCTGATCGAAAATCAAAATATTCGTCATTTTGAGGTGTCATCTTCTCTTAGTCTACCCAACAACCATGTACCATTTCTCGACTGGATTGTGATGTGCAACGAAAAGTGGATTTTACACGACAGTCAGAGACAACTAGCTCACTGGGTGGATGTAGAAAAAGCTCTAAGGCACTTCCCAAACCCAAACTTGCTCCAAGAAAAGGATCATGGTCACTGTTTGGTGGTCTGCTGTTCGTGTGATCCATGAGAGCTTTCTGAATCCTGGCGAAACCATTACATCTGGTGTACCCAAAATTGCAACGCCTGCAGCAGGTACTGGTCAACGGAAAGGGCCCAATTCTTCTCCACAATCACGTTTGACTGCATGTTGCACAACCAACGCTTCAAAAGCTGAAAGAAGTTTGGCCTCACCTGCCATATTCACCTGACCTCTCACCAACTCACTACCACTTCTTCAAGCATCTCTACAACTTTTTGAAGGGAAAATGCTTCCACAACCAGCAAGATGCAAAAAATGCTTCCCATGAGTTCATCAAATCCCAAAGCATGGATTTCTATGCTACAGGAATAAACAAACTTATTTCTCATTGGCACAAATATGTTAATTGTAATGGTTCCTATTTTGGTTAATAAAGATGAACTTGAGCCTAGTTATAATGATTTAAAATTCAGGGTCCAAAACGGTAATTACTTTTGTACTAATCTAATATTAAGGAACAATTAATTTTGACAAAGGTAGACTTACTATACAAAAAATTATTGCAAGAAATTTATGTATATATGTGTGAGACAGGATTTAAAGTAATTATAGGTAAATTAAGTAAGAAACCAAACTACAGGCTAGTTGTAACAGATCTGCCTTTAAGCATCAGTATTTATATAGGACTTGGTTTTGATTTGTATCAGGTATATATTATATAATAAATTATGAACCAGGTTCTGTGTTATTCCTATTAAAACAAAAAAATTATGATAAGTAATGAGAAAGCAAAATGGCCAGAATGAACTCAGTATCTCAGTTTAGTGAAAAGTATGCAAGACTGTAAATATCTTTGATATTGCATCCATCCCCTGGTCACCAGTTACTGCTCTCCTCTCTCCTGGTCATTATAAGCAGAAGGCACTGGTCATGATATAAGTAAGTTAAGTGTCTCTCACTTTACCAACACGTTCCCACCAGGTACATGCAGTTTGCCCCGTCTCTCCTTTAGGTCTTGATTCAAATTTTACTCTATCAGTGAGGCTTTTTCTAATCACCTTATTTAAAATAGTAAATGCAGCCCCCCCAAATGATTTCTATTTGCCTCCTTTGCTTCACTTTTCTCCAAACCTCTCATCCTTCTGACATAATATGTCTGTTCTTGATTTCTTTATCTTCATTGACTAGCATACACGAAAGTATCATGAAAGCAAAAAATTCTGTTGTCTCTCTCGGGTCTTGGTCTCTGCAGTGCATGCAGTGGGTGATTAATAAGCATCTGAAAGACACTTGTTATTTACATTATAAAGACTGTGTAATTCTATATTACTTCTAATGATATAAAAATAAGGGCACAGTTTTAGAAATAACACATTTTAAAATAGAAATTATCAGCATTGATAACCAATATCTTACTATATTTACCTTCTTCTCTGGCTAGAAAATACTTTTAAAAGTATCAACGACATTCCGTGTTACTTTCAACACAATGATCCATTTTGCTGTTGACGGCACCATGGGAAGCATGATGACAGCACATACAGCAGAGTGTGGCTTCACTGAACAAATCTTTACCACACACAGTGACATCCTGCCCCAAGATTTAAAAACTATGGTTTGGTGAAGCCCAACTCCTGTGAAGAGGTAACACACTTGGCCTCTCAAAAGACAGGATTTTTGTTGTGCCAAATGAAAAACAAAAAACACAACAGAGTATAAGAAATTAGCCAGAAGACAAAGTCTGCCATGGCAGAAGATCATCAACCCCCAAACAATCTGTAAACCTTAGATCTGTTCAAAGAAAACCTGACAAACGTTCTTAACAATTATCTCAGAAATTAATGTAGTAAGATTTTGAACCTAAGGAAAACAGCCTAACATAATATTTCATAAAGAAATGCATTCCTCACAGGCAGATTAAATTACTTCATAAGTGCACAGCATTCTTAGGAGAGCATAAATCATTTTTCAATTAGTGTCCTACTTGTTGTCATTGCCACTATAGTAGTAATGCTAATCTGCAATCAGGGAGCTTAAAGAAACGTGCCCACACCTATTTCAAGAAGTTATGTAACTGATCTGATTAATAAGGAAATAGTTACTGGATAAATAGATCAATGGCAGAATTGCAAAAACAAATTTGTCTTACACAATTTACTTTTTAAAAAATTTAAATATATGATAAAATTTTAAATATATGATAAAAGGTCATCTAAAAATTTACATAACATTATTTTTAGAAGGCGAATGTCCTTGTCTTAATCTTACTTCATCAATTTTATACACAATGAATAAAATCTTGAATTTGAAATGTGAAACATGTATTTTACTCTTTTAAACAAACACTGGCTTTTGAATTAAAGTAAGGGGCTTCTGGAGAATCCCAGGGACGGAGGAGCCTGGTAGGCTACAGTCCATGGGATTGCAAAGAGTCGGACACGACTGAGCGACTTCACTTCACTGACTTCACTTCAAGGGGCTTCCCAGGTGATGCAGTGGTAAAGATTCTACCTGCCGATGCAGGAGACGCAGGTTTGATCCCTGGGGTCGAGAAGATCCTCTGAAGTAGGAAATGGCAACCCACTCCAGTATTCCTGCCTGGAAAATTCCATGGACAGAGGAGCCTGGTGGGCTACAGTCCACTGGTTTGTAAAGAATCAGATGCGACTGAGCACAATGGATGATTAGTGTTCTCATGGTCCACCTAGCACTTCATTTTTATTTCTTAAAAGTTGCTGAAAGTCAACTAACTTCAAAGTCTACTCACTTGAAAAGATTATTGATGAGAATCTTATGGCCATTACCTCAAATCTTGCCTATGAAATCAAAGATTTCAGCTGTTACTATTGATATAATCAGCTGCCTCATAGTTACTCTCCAAAACTGAGAAGAGGCGTATTAATTCAGTCTCACTCTCTTCATTTTCACTAGTTTGCCTAATTTTCATTTTTTCTTCTAGGACTGTCTGACTAACACAGACCTTCAAATAATGCACTGGGTTATGGAACAAATTTATAACTTAGAATCTGACTAACAATGATTGTCTATAAATAAAATTCTAGTTTATTCTTTTCTGATAATATAACTATTAATATGAAAATATGAAAGTCATTTTATAATTTAAAAATCCATAATATTAAAATTAAACTATAAAATGCAAATAAATAAGATGTGCTAAATACATAAACTCACATTCTCTTGAAACACAAAGCAGCTCAGTAGTGCTGTTGCTTGCTCTGCAGATAGGTCATTGAAAAGGCCATTAAACATCATCTCAGTTAGAAGGAGCTCATCAGCACTGTACCACCACAAAAAAAAAAGAAACTCCAAATATCAGAATACAAAAACACATATATATAGCCACACATCCTTAAGATACAGTTTTAAATTAAGACTTGTCTAACTAAGGAAATGGCAGGTCTTCATATTTATGAATAAATCAATAGTAAATGTGAAATGGGTGTCTCATATAAAGAGCTCATCCTAGCAAACACCAAAACAGATATTCATGTAAATAAATAATGTTTTCTTGACTCTCAAAATACCATAAAAATTAGCTATTAGCATTTATTACCTAGGTTTAAGGACCTTTTACATTGTTTGTAGCTCAATTAAATTTGAATTATTTTTTACAAATAACTTTAAAAAATAGAAAATGAAAAACAACTTTATTAGAAATCTTAATTAGAATGTATCCATAGCAGACACACATTTTGCAAACTTCCTAAGATTTCTAAAAGTCACAAACCATCTAGCTTTACGGTAATAACTAATCAAAAACAAAAGTCAAAAGCTAAATATGGGTTCCTAATGATAAACAGAGTTAAGTTCCTAACAGAAAAAACAAAAGGACAAAAATACAAATAAGACTACTTCTATAGTCTAATGTGGGAGAGGCAGATGGGAAAGATAATAAGCACATGACAGCAATTTAGTAGAGGTTTGTATAGGCAATTACGCAAAAAAAAAAAAAAAGTTGAGACTAAAATCAATCTGAAGAAACGCAAAGCAAGTTTCAGAAGATCTTGAAAAAAACATGTAGGAATGGGGAGTGATGGAAAGGTCATGCTAAATGAAAGAAACGTGTGGGATGTGGCAACAGAAGGGATACACAGGAAAGGGCAAGAATATACTCAATTATGGAATTTATTTTAAAAGCAACAGAGAATCATTGACAGACTTTTACCGAAGAATGACATGCTAGGATTTATGCTTTGGAAAGAAAATTCTGAAAGCAAGAGAATAAAGGATGGGTTGCAGAAACTTATAAAAGGGATGCACTTCAGTTACTGGGAACAGTTAAAACAGCACAGAGATAGGAGAAAACAATCATGAAGATGTGCAAAGAGAGTAGGAAGGGTGAGAAGGAATCTAGGACGACTCCTCAGCTTTTGCCTGCAGTGATTTTATTCTCCAAGACAGATCAGAAGGAGAGGCAAAGCAGGGGGAAAGTAATGCGCTTTGATATGTGATATTTTTATCTTTATCTCTCTAAATATTCTTTCTCCCAAGACTAAATCTAGCTGCAGATACCCGAGAAATAAATCAATTATTTAATAATATATTAAATTTATATTAATAATTTAAAATAAAATTAAATTGCTATCAATTTAATAATTATTGAGTACTATATAACATCACAAAGAAATAATTCCAATAACATTAATCTCGGCATTTAAATAAGCAGATCGATGTTATAGTCTAAATTTAATCTTGCATAAATTATTAACTTTATACTGCCTAGGTTTCTTTAATTACAAAGCAGGAAAGCTTAATTTTATCAAGGTTAAAGGAAAGCTATTCAATACAAGCGTGTGGGCCAAATCTAACACGAAGTGTTTTATATTTAGCTTGCATAGGAACCTAAAAACATAATTCTGAAATATTTTGTGAACATTTAAAAATCAAGAGATTTCACCAAAAAAAAAAAAAAAGAAAGAAAGAAACTAGATATCTGACTTTTCTAACTTAGACTCTGATATCACATTATTTTTTAATAACTAATTGGGGTTGGGTAGTTGCTGCCTCCTTTTGGTGGCCTACAACTGTTCTGTTTACCACAGAATCTTGGCCCCTGCAGACATCTGAAGTCGTATCTGAACTAGATGATCCACAAGAACGATATGAGTAAGTCTTCATCAGGAATGTCCAAAAGCATTTACAAAGGCTTGTAATTTTCTGACCCCATACATTAGGGCCTTGGTGAGTACATAAAAACTATTTTGAGATGTCTTTTATGGACTCACAGAGAATAACTGACTATGGCAAAATATCTTCAAAATGATGGCAGTCACAAGGGATCCTGAGCCAGAACCATCTTATGGGCCAGTCTTAGAATTTCTGACCCACAGAAACAATCAGAGAGAATGAAATGACTTCTGCTTTAAGTCATTTAGCTTTAAGGTCATTTGTAATGTGGTAGAAGATTACCAAAATAAACAGCTGATATCTAATATACAAAAGATTATATCTGATTTTAAGCTGTGGCATATAATATGCTACGTTAGCCCAAAACTTTACATAAAAGAGGACAATGATTTTAGTTTCAAGGTGGGAAACTGTTAGTAACTACAAAAAAATTAAAATAAAAATTCATGTGTAAACTAAGACTACAGTTACATAAAAATTCCACAGTGCTGTAAAATAAAGAAAAAGGAAACATGAAGATACTAATGGTTTCTGCATTAATTAGTAAGATCCAAGATTTTTATTCTCCCTAATTTCTCAACTTCATGGCCAAAACCTGTATTTTAATAAAACAGTTCTTTTTCCAAAAGATTAACAGCCCTCTTTTAAAATCAGTATTCTACTTTAGAATCAGTTTTCTAGAACAACCAGGTATTACCTGCTTATCTCACAAGCTACTCGTCCTTTCATCTCTATGACATCAGAAGATGTAGCAAATCCCAACCTCCTTAAAACACGTTTGCGACATTTGAGCTCATCCATTTGTAGGACAGTTCTTGCTTTCTTTAGTTCTCGCTTTGCGGATTTAATGTCTATTGCAATCTAAGGCATACAAAAGTAAAAAGAAGTTCAATGATAAAGTAAACAGAATAAAAATTACATTTACTCATGAAATGAATCAAAAAATATTATATTGGGGGAGGGGTGGAGAGGAACATAGCAGTTTCTTACTATTCCAGGATATTATACAAGAATGATGATGTTATCTGAGGTAGCAATCAAATCAGCTCCAACTTTTCATCCTTACGGAATTAGGGGCAACTCAATTTCTTTTAAGCCCTCAAATTGCATAAAAATCTGCCTAAAAGCTGGAAAAGGATTTAGCAAAGAAAACAAGTCTTTATTCTGTAGACAGAGATGAAAGCTTAAAAGGAAAATGTTATTTTGAGGTCATATTTTAGATTAAATGTGTTTTAAAATTCCATTAATCTGTAGATTAATGGAATTAATAATATATATAGATATTATAGGAGAAGGAAATGGCAACCCACTCCAGTGTTCTTGCCTGGAGAATCCCAGGGACGGGGGAGCCTGGTGGGCTGCCGTCTATGGGGTTGCACAGAGTCGGACACGACTGAAGTGACTTAGCAGCAGCAGCATAGATGTTATATACCCATCAACTGTGACAGAGCTGACAGTACAAAGCAAGAAAACACTGGGATCCTAAAGTGGAGGCTTGAAGTTCAGAAAAACATTGATAGAAGGTTTAGGAACTGAGAAGCTGAAATTCAGACTCGTATTTTGCAGATGCTTTATTAAGCTTCAACTGAGGAGAAGTTAAAGGCAACGACGGTGGTCAGTAATTGAATTTATTGACAGCTAACTATGAATCCTGATTCTTCAAGTGCTTTACATTATTTCATTTAATTCTTATAGCAGACATAAACGTGCATTTTACAAATGAGAAAACTGAGGCAGAGAGAGATTACCAAGTAAACTGGTCAAGATCACAGAGAGAGAGAGAGTAATAAAAGATGGGATTCAAACCCAAGCTTGGGATTGATGGCATTTGGACTCTTAGCAACTGTTTACATTGCTATGAACTGACATGTCCCAGTGCTAGGAGGATAAGAAGGAATGCTTTATACGTCACCTAACATGCTACCTCTATGCCGCCTGGCATGTTTATTAGGCCTATCAGAAAAAAAAATTATCTTCTGAAGTTTCTTTAATTTAAGATGTGCCTATGTTATTAGCATAGAAGACTGTTCTAAATACCCAGAGGCATACAAAGCTTACAGGTTGGTAGAAGAGAGTCTACTATTTAAGATTTTTACCTCAGTAATTTTTATACTGATTACATGTTGAAATGTATTCTGGATATACTGAGTTAAATAAAAAAATCTCATTAAAATTAATTTCACCTGTTTTTCATTTTTTAAAAAAAGTGTGTACTAAAGACTTTTATGTGAGAAGCTTGTATTATATACTGCATGATGCTGTTCTAGATCTTTTTCTACATACCTTCAAAGAACACAGAATAGATTATCCATGTCTGTAAATACATGAATACACAGGTACAGCAGTTTTCCCCACAAAAGTGTGATCAGCTTCCTTTCCCACTTAATACAATCAGGATTTCTTTTCCAAAAAGTACATATACAGTTACCTCATTCTTTTTAAGGGTCATTTTGATACCCACTGTGTGGATATTCATAATTCATGTATCTAACTTTCTACTGATGAACACAGAGGTGGTTTATATTCACTTGCTTTTTCAAACAATGATACAAGAACATCCTCATATTGCCTCACTTTGTAGAAAGCTGGGTCAGAGGGTAGGAGGACTTAAAATGTTGACAGTTGAGCAGTCAGATTCTGAACGGCTTCCTAGGCAGGGCTAAGGAATGTTAAGTTTATCTTGCACTCTCTAGAACGTCATAAAATTGTTAACTCTTCATAGTTTTCTTGCAGTATAAGTAAGGGGGAACAGGAGAGATACCTACTATAATCTCACAACAAGCTGTGGTTTTCCTTTCAGTCTTTTCTGGTGTATGACACTACTCAGCAAAAGTAAAAACACAGCCCACATCAGTTTCAGGTCTTACTTCTAGAGCTTAATGCTCCCGCATAAGCACTTTTTGCATGTACTGCAGTCTTTATAACAAGTTCATTTAGCCAGACTTTTAGCCAGACACTAGGGCCTTTTTGTTATATTTGAGTAGCTCAGATAATCCCTTTCTCTGGGGCTTCAAGTCACGTTATCCACAGATACTCTTCAGTTATCACTCAACCAAACTCAGGTCTCTTTGTTCTTGTGTTCAAACTATTAAAGTTGATTCTCTGGTGTAGGGAGTAACTGGACGCAGGGAGGGAGCTGCAAGGTCCTGGTGAGAGATGGGTAGGCTGGGATCATACTAGCACACTCTGAGCATGCTCAAGCTTTTAATGTCTCAGTTTCCTCATTTTGAGAGGAAACCTTCACGGTGGGCCACAGCATAGTATATATGCTACATGTTCACTGAGAACATACTTGCTGTGCCCAACACAGCACAGGCCACATCATGTTAGTTCACAAAAAGCTAGGAAGGGGCAGTGCTGTTAAAACTATGAGCTGAATACATTACTTTATTAGGCAAAGAAGTTTCTACTCACATTATTTATTGAATAAATACCAGGCACCTACTTCATAAAAACAGATCATTATGAGAGATATGAAAGAGTATAAGTAAGCTAAAATGAAACACCTGAGCCTAAGGAGCTTAAAATCTAGTTTGTGAGACAGAAAGACAAACACAGGAAGAGTGGCATGTGATAAAAGCTGAAAAAGCACAAAAGCAAAGAGTGATAAACTTCAAGGAGAAAATGCTATTTGGATATACAAGAGATTCTAGTTGAAGAGAAGTGGATAGTGGAAAGAAATGTGTTCACTTCAACAAGCTTTTTCCGAATTCATTATTCAGAATGGCTTATAAGAATGCTTTAACTGGTTGGAGAACACAGCTAGTTACTCTAAAAAGGTGAACTACTACTTTATAGCACTAGACCAGCTATAATTAAAAATGCAGACAATAACAAATGTTGGGGAGGATGTGGAGAAACTGGACTTTACTGCTGCTGAGAACATAAATGGTGCAGCACTTTGGAACACAGTTTGGCACTTTCTCAAAAAGTTAAACACAGAGCTCCTCTAGGACCCAGCAATTCAACCCAATTCCATCTAAGGGAAATGGAAACATATGTCCACATAAAAACTGTACACAAATGTTCATAGCACTATTATTCATAGCAGCCAAGAAATGGAAAAACTCCAAATGCTCATCAGCTGACGAATGGTAAACAGAATGTGGTATAACATATATAAGGCAATATTTTTCAGCTATAAAAAGGAATAAAATACAAATTCATGCTACAATATGGATGAATCTTGAAGACGTTAACTAAGAAGGCAAACACAGAGGCCACATATTTTATTATTTACATGAAAGCTCCACAACAGGCAAATCCATAAGGCAAAAATGAGATCTGCAGCTGCCAGGGACTGGAGGGTAGGGAAATGGGGAGTGACTGCTAATAGGGATGAGGTTTCTTTTGTGGGTAATGAGAATGTTCTGCAGTTAGATAGTGGTTATAGTTGCAGACCATACTGTGAATACACTAACAACCACTAAATGGTATGCTTTAAAGGGATGAATGTTATGCTATTTGAATGATATCTCAATTAAAGTGATCGACTTTTTTTTTGCTAGTAAGAATTGATAGCTAGACATCCTCCTGCTTTAGCTGATGAAACCAATAGAAAAATAAAATGAAAAAATATATATACTCTCTCATATAGTGAAATACATAGAATTCTATGATAAAAATGTTTCTGCCATACCTGTGCTTTTTTTTCACAAAGTGTATACACAGTTTCCAAATTTGGATCATTGTGAAGAGGATGAGAATACATTCGATGCTCAAAGGCCTCTACTTTCTGGATAACTTTTTTCAGTCCTTGATCCTGAATGCCCATGTCATCAATAGGGTCTAATAAGGGAACACCATCAGGAAAACGTTTCTGAACTTCCTGAAACAAAATATTTAAAATTCATTTTTCACCTCACAGATAATATTAGTTAAGACTAAGCTAAATCAGTATTTCCTTTTATGTTTTTCCTATGCACAATACTTCTAATATTTAGAGTTTAGTTAAGTTCTGGATGTGGCACAACTTATTGATAAAACCCATTCCTGTACATTTACTGCTATAACTTCCTGCCATTATAAAGAATCCTGAATTGAACATCTCAAGTGTAAATTTTTTTCAATTTTCTGATTACTTCTTTGGGCTGATTCTTAGGGAGCGTGGTACTGAGTCGAAAGACTTAAAAAGACAAACTTTTTAAGGGATCCAGATCCTCATTGCTACACTTTTTTTCCCTAACATGATTTAACTATTAAATATAATGAACATGTGAATTCAGAGAAGAGAGAGGTTATTACAGTCTGATATCCCATTGGAAGACTTTCAGGGTCTTAGATAGGCCTTAAACGTAAGATAGGATTTGGTCAGTTAGAAATTTAAAAAAAAGGTTACCCACAAAACTTTTTGTAAAATTGTTAAGAGAATTATTCATTTTAAGAAGCCCACATATGGACCACAGCTTAAAAATTCCTACTCTACACGAAAAGCATCCAGTTTTCTCAGATTTTAGTATATGGCCTTTGCTACATAGTAAATGCTCTTCAAATATTTATTTACTAACCAACTAATAATTTTCCATAAGACTATTTTATCCATGTATTAATCAAAAGTCCAGGCACATAATTTTATATATAAAAACTTTTAACACACTCTATAGTTACTTTCATTCATAACCAGTAAAGAAAATGTATTTAACATACAGCAGTGGTCACGTTCTACTTTGTGAGCCCTCCTTTAGACTCACTTGTTGGTAGATTCAAAGAGAGGGCAATCTACATGTAGATCTGCTGCCACTATGTTTCTTAAAAATAACTGCCACTATTGGCAGTGTTTATAGTTTTTCTGAAAGAAAGCAATATATTTAAAAGCATATCAATTTCCTTGTTATACAATCTATATATATTTACATACAATTTATATTTAATTTATAAAATTAATGTGTATACCTGTATTGATTTTAGAACACTCTGTCTATTGTCCAGTGGTCGAAGGTCTTTAGGGATGTAAAGTCTAACACTGCTGATAGCAGACAGGAGATGCACCAAAACTGGAACAACCTACCAACAGAAAAGTTATATACATATAACAATTAACACTGCACATTTTCAAATTCTGCCATTTCTTAAATATACTTTGAATCCTTATAAGAAAACTGCATTTACATTATGTGGCAGGTATAATAAGTGGATAGTAACCACTGTGGAAGCTTATACCTTAATAGAAACTATTATTTTGTTTTAAATATATTTATTTATTTGGCTGCACCAGCTGTTAGTCACAGCATGTAGGATCCAGTTTCCTGACCAGGCATCAAACACGGGCCCCCTGCACTGGAAGCCCAGAGTCCCAGCCACGGGACTATCAGGGAAGTCCCTAGAACTATATTTAAGACGTAAAAACAAATTCAAAGCTTTAAGAAACAGGCTAACAAATGGTACATAAAAATAAGTGATTCCCTCAACAGAATCCGTACTTCATTCATTTTTGCATCCTCAGTAATTGGTGCTTTTTTAATATCTAAAAGTACTACAGCACTACAAATGAAGGGAAAACTATTTAAGTGTAGATGGCCATGAAATATTCATGTAATCTCTGGATGGGCCAGAATGACTCTGTTAGACATAATCTTGAAAACCAACTATTTTCAAATCTTCCTCCATGCATTCTCCTGACAAGAATACCCTTCCCTCATCATCACACTGAAGCTGGCAAAGCAACAGTGATAAAAGTAATTTTTAGAATACACTGTTGAAAGTGTTAACCTCTACTAATCAACTACTATCCAAAGCTAGCTATATTCTAAGGCATCTTATTTTTCCTGGAAAAATAAATTCAAGATTTATTTCACAGGCAAAAGAAATAGCCACTTTACAAAGTCTTACACAAATGCTGATGAAAAGTTAAATTTGGCATTACATACACTTAAAATTAGAGAAGGGAAAGCTAACTATGGAAATCCCATTTCCTCCTCATATTTCATGTAAAGGAAATAGATTCAAACCAACCCTAAATAGTGCTACACAATCACTGTAGTTGAGAGATGAGATTTCCTTACAAACTGCCTATGGCATTATTTGCCTATATCCAGGAGTCCTACTGAAAATAATAATTTACAAAAGCAAATAATATTATATATGTATTCCACTTCTTAAGGTATACTTTTCCTTCCTGTTTCATTCTATGCCTCTGTCATTCAACCACATCAGACAGAAAAACTAGGAGTTATTTTTAAAGAGGGCTATTCTGTGCTCTGCACATGCTGCTTCCTATCTTGGAATGCAGATGTATCTTTAAAAAGTTCTAACATTCCTAAAAATTTGCCTAAATTTCATTACTTCTTTTATAAGCTTACAACATGCACACACCTTCGATAAGTCACCTCTTTGAGCACAAAATGCTCCCTCTGTATCTCTAAACCCCTTAAAGTCAGAGACTACGTGTACTGATGCAATTCATGCTTACGCGTGTCCACCTTAATTTCCTTAGTAAGACATGCTAAAGTAAACTGAATAGAAAATGTTTTTTCAGCAGAGGAAAGACACTCAGTTTGCCCAGGGTTCAGTGAAGGCTTTTCTGTAGGGATTGTCAACTGAACTGAATGAAATCGTATTATTAAGAGCTGCAAAGTTTCTCGTTATCTTTAAGTAAAACAGGTACACATGTGCATGCTTAATAAAATATGGGCCTAGAACACAGTAGACAGCAAACAGTTTTCACCTAAAATACTAACTCCAATGAATTACTCAACAGATCATTTTCTTAGAAAGAGTCTAAGCTTTGAATGTAAAAGGGAACCATGAATTATTATCAGTGTATGCCAGGAGAGAAGGAGAATGTTGGGATGTACGCCATATATTTGCCATTCCAAGTTGCAGCAACTTAAAAGATTCCTTTGGCTACAATGAATATATGCTAGATTGGGAGAATTTTAGCCTAATTTTAGGCAAGCAGTCAATTGATAAATGTTAGGGAAAACTAAATCATATAAGTTTCAATGGTGGTGGAATTCTAGAGAACAAATAAGAGTAAGGAACAAAGACCAAAACCTAGCTGGTATTCAAAATTATAGATAACACTAGGCTTTTAAATGATTATTTTGAAATGTTTAACAGTATAGTCTTTCTAATACTATCAACTCTGAGTCTCACATTCATTTCATCAATCCAAAGCAGCAGACTATGATGCTGCAGTGGCCAATTTTACTTTCCACAAACCAATGCCTATTATGACAAGTATCATTACAATGACCTTCCTTCAAAGACCTAGCCAATGTACCACGTACTTAAAGCAATGTTTAAAAATAACAAAATTTCAGTATGTTGGTCTACAAAAAGATACTTGAAAAGTCCTCAATTAGGTTTACTTACAATTACTCTATATTATTTATTTTAAAATAAAATAGGAGACATTCAATATGGGTTTCTAATGTGGCAAACTGAATGCTTTGCACTTAATTAAAAGGACATGTAAATTAAATTATTTTAAGGAAACTTAGAACTTATTTTCAAAAGACTGGCTATTTTCAGTCATTATTTTCATAGGAATGCAAAAAAAAAAGAGTATGGATGGAATAAAGTGTAAAATGAAACAATCACAAATTAATGATAAACATCTTTTTAGCCCAGGTAAATTCCAGCTTCATTATTAAATTCTCTTTATCCTTCACTATGTCACTAATTATCCTGCCATAATTTGATAAAGGGATTAATCATCCTACTGGTTTTTAGATGGCTTTAAGAAACCTTGAAAACTTCCAATTTAGAAATCATGAGAGTGTTTATTCTAATCACATTCAGGAAATCCAGTGATTATAAATATCTGAAATCTAGAAATGAAGTAAAGTACAAACCTGCATCTCTCCTTTCTCATCAGGTTTAGCTGGCTTTGCAGCCTCAGTAGCTGAATTTTTCAAGCTCTCTTTGCTACAGCGCAGAAGTACTTCTACTACATATAACGGATCCAGTTCACCAGAATTAGGCTAGAAAAAAAAACGGGATAAAAGTTTATTAATTTTCAAAAACTGGCACACAATTACAAGTTCCATGTGTACAGTAATTATGTTCTTGCATTTAGCACTATGACTGGCATATAAACAATGTTTCCTTCATGAAATGAAGCCTGTCTCTTTTCATTCTTCAACATGGAGCATGAGAAAACAGAGGAATTACCTGATATGAATTTAAATAGTATGATTACTGTCACCTGATATGCCATTGTTAAGTTTCTAATGATATAATAATAAGCTTATTATTATAATTCAATTTATGCTGCTGCTGCTACTAAGTCACTTCAGTCGTGTCCGACTCCCCATCCCTGGGATTCTCCAGGCAAGAACACTGGAGCGGGTTGCCATTCCTTCTCCAATGCATGAAAGTGAAAAGTGAAAGTGAAGTCGCTCGGTCGTGTCCGACCCTCAGCGACCCCATGGACTGCAGCCTTCCAGGCTCCTCCGCCCATGGGATTTTCTAGGCAAGAGTACTGGAGTGGGTGCCATTGCCTTCTCCGCAATTTATGCTAGAATTAGAAAATGAAACCAAAAGAATGATTAGTATCAGAAAATAAATATGTATCTTCAAATAATTCTAATTAAACAAGATGAAAAATACAATGAAAGTAGATTATTTTAGTTTTTGATTCAATATTTGAATAATCTCTTTTGTATAAAATTAGGTAAATAGAGAAGTTATTTTTTTCATTGAAGTACAGTTTATAGCTTCCCTGGTGCCTCAGATGGTAAAGAATCCACCTGCAATGCAGGAAACCTGGGTTCGATCCCTGGGTTGGGAAGATCCCCTGGAGAAGGGAATGGCTACCTACTCCAGTATTCTTATCTAGAGAATTCCATGGACAGAGGTGCCTGGCAGGCTACAGTCCATGGGGTTGCAAGGAGTCAGACACGACTGAGCAACTTTCACTTTCACAGTTTACAACATTTACAAAGCTGTATTCATTTCTGCTAAACAATTCAGTTATACATACAGTGCACTCTTTTTATATTCTTTTCCATCATGGTTTACCACAAGATATTGGATATAGTTCCCTGTGCCACATAGTAGGACCTTGTTGTTTATCCATTCTATATTAATAGCTTGCACCTGCTAATCCCAAACTGCCATTCCATCCCTCCTCTACCTCTCTCCCTCTTGGCAACTACAAGTCTGGTCTCTATTTCTGTGAGTCTGTATCTGTTTTAGATAGATTAACTTGGGTCATATATTAGATTCCACATATAAATGATATCATGTTTGTCTCTCTCTTTTTGACTCATTAGTATGATAATCTCTAGTTCCATTCATGCTGCTGTGAAGGGCATTATTTCATTCTTTTTATGGCTGAACAGTATTCCATAGTATACATGTATCACATCTTCTCTATTCATTTATTTGTTGATGGAAATTTAGACTGTTTCTAAGTCTTGGCTATTGTGAATAATGAACACAGGGGTGCATGTATCTTTTGGAATTATAGCTTTGTCCAGATATATGATGGGAGTCAGATTGCTGGATCATATGGCAACTTTGGTATTCAGTATTCTTGGGCTTTCCTGGTGGCTCAGATGGTAAAGAGTCCGCCTCCAATGTGGGAGACCTTGATTCAATCCCTGGGTTGGAAAGATCCACTGGAGAGAGGCATGGCAACTCACTCCAGCACTCTTGCCTAGAGAATCCCCATGGAGAGAGGAGCCTGGCGGGCTCCCATGTGTCCATGGGGTCACAAAGAGGTGGACACAACTGAGCGACTAAGCACAGCACAACATGGCAACTCTGCTTTTAGTTTTTGATGAACCTCCATGCCGCCTTCCACAGGGGCTGCACAAATTTACATTCCCACCAAAAATACAGGTAGCTTCCCCACAAGGGGTAGTTACTTTGATTGAGAGGGGAACAGGGAAAGAAGTGATTACTCAATCTCCTCCTATCCCTCCTGCACAGACTTATGCAAAAATTGTCAAGAAATACCCATTAATTCATGCCTACAACCTATTTCTGTACTAACCTATGAATTTGCCTAAGAACAGTAAAATATATCTCCAAAACAAATCAAAAGTATAATCATAATCAATTAAACCTGAGCACAAATTTCTTCAAAGAAAGCATAAACCGTTTTCCAATTCAAAAGGGAAACTAGTTTTGTCTCAGCTTGTTTTTTTTTTCAAATATGATTATTTTTAAAGGAGTTTTAAAACAATTTTCAGTGTAGTATAGATACAAAGCAAAGACAGGGTATGCTGAGCTACCAAAACCACTTACAACATTACAGAGATATTCTCAAGTACGAGTATGGAAAATCATTCCAAGCCCCCTTTTTTGCAGCATTAAATGAAAACTTGCTGTTACATTTATTTCCTAAGATGATAAAGCTTTTCTCAGCAAACGTTTTCTATCTGATAAAGATAGATTTATAATATCATCCTTCACATAAGAGAAATATACTTTTGATAATCAAGATTGTAGAATGTAAAGAAACAACACAAAATATTGATGATACATTTTTATCTCCTTAAAATGCTTTAAAGTATTTTCTTCTGAAGTATGCATTTTCTCTCTGCGGACAAAGAATGTCATGTCACCAGCCAAATGAGAAAACAAGAACGGTGCATCCATTACCGACTGCAGCCACCCCTGATGGTGGATCCTGAGGGGAACTCAGGATTAAGACAAAACAGGCTGTCAGCCAGCAACCTATCAGCCTCTGCAGCCACCCCACCCCAATGGTTCACTCTGAGGGGATTCAGGACAGAGAAAAACAGGACAGTTAAGGTGCATATCAAAGGAACAATATGAATAAGCCCAGACTCTTGCATCTTCCCAAACACAGAGAAGTGTTAAATTCATTAACTGAAGGTGTCTGGTTTTCTTTAATTAACAGCAGTAGCTCTGACTAATTAGTTTTCATTTACAAAAACTTTCTATGTATCTGACTCCACCCTTCCCTCTTCAAAACAATCCCTCAAAGCTATCTGAGGTCGTTTCTTTGCCTTAAGTCCTCTGTAAGTCTGCCATATTAAACATAATTCTCAACTTGCAGGGTATGCATGTTTTTTCCTGATGGCAGTTTTGGTGACCAACAAACAGACTTGGAGTAAAGGACTTCTCTCCTTTGTCTGAATTTCATGAAGAACCAGAGTCTTGGTACTAGCAGAGGTCAACTGGGTCTGTCTCCCTTCTTGGAGTCAAGATATTTGGTAATAAATTCTTCTTTGGAGGAGTAGGTTATGTTTGAAACTCAGCTGAACGATACTGGGAAGATTTTGACTCACTTTAGACACTGAGTGGGTTACCCTCAATTGAAAGACACTAAGAAGACTTTGCTCAGTTAAAAGACACTCAGTAAGATTGGACTGGTTAATGTTGTGGAAGACGGGCTTGCTGTTTTCCTTGAACTGACTCAGTTCAGTTCAGTTGCTCAGTTGTGTCCAACTTTTTGCAACCACATGGACTGCAGCACGCGAGGCCTCCCTGTCCATCACCAACTCCCGGAGTTTACTCAAACTCATGTCCATTGAGTCGGTGATGCCATCCAACCATCTCATCCTGTGTCATCCCCTTCTCCCTCCTTAGTCTTTCCCAGCATCAGGGTCTTCTCAAATGAGTGAACTCTTCGCATCAGATGGCCAAAGTATTAGAGTTTCAGCTTCAACACCAGTCCTTCCAATGAACATCCAGGACTAATCTCGTTTAGAATGGACTGGTTGGATCTCCTTGTTGTCCAGGAGACTCTCAAGAGTCTTCTCTAACACTACAGTTCAAAAACATCAAATCTTCAGCACTCAGCTTTCTTTATAGTCTAACTCTCACATCCCTACATGACAACTGGAAAAACCACAGCCTTGACTAGACAAACCTTTGTTGGCAAAGTAACGTCTCTGCTTTTTAATATGCTGTCTAGGTTGGTCATAATTTTTCTTCCAAGGAGAAAGTGTTTTAATTTCATGGCTCCAGTCACCATTGGCAGTAATTTTGGAGCCCAAGAAAATAAAGTCTGCCACTGTTTCTCCATCTATTCGCCATGAAGTGATGAATCGGATGCCATGAACTTTGTTTTCTGAAAGTTGAGCTTTAAGTCCACTTTTTCATTCTCTTTCACTTTCATCAAGAGGCTCTTTAGTTCTTCTTCACTTTCTGCCATAAGGGTGGTGTCATCTGCATATCTGAGGTTATTGATATTTCTCCCAGCAATCTTGATTCTAGCTTGTGCTTCATCCAGCCCAGCGTTTCTCATGATGTACTCTGCATATAAGTTAAATAAGCAGGATGACAATATACAGCCTTGACGTACTCCTTTTCCTATTTGGAACCAGTCTGTTGTTCCATGTCCAGTTCTAACTGTTGCTTCCTGACCTGCATACAGATTTCTCAAGAGGCAGGTCAGGTGGTCTGGTATTCTTATCTCTTTCAGAATTTTTCAGTTTACTGTGATCCACACAGTCAAAGGCTTTGGCGTAGTCAATAGAGCAGAAATAGATGTTTTTCTGGAACTCTCGTGCTTTTTTGATCCAGCGGATGCTGGCAATTTGATCTCTGGTTCCTCTGCCTTTTCTAAATCCAGCTTGAACAACAGGAAAGGGCCCAGGAGAAAGGAGCAATGACCCCACAAGACACTGTCCTGGACTTCCCTGTGGGTGTCCGGGAGTCTCCAGCAGAGGCGTGGGTAGGTGGTGGCCTGCTGCAGGGTTGGGGGCACTGAGTGTAGCAGTACATGCATGGGATCTTTTGAGGGAGGTCACCATTATCTTCATTAAAGTGAAAGTGAAGCCACTCAGTCGTGTCCGACTCTTTGCGACCCCATGGACTGTAGCCTGCCAGGCTCCTCCATCCATGGGATTTTCCAGGCAAGAATACTGAAGTGGGTTGCCATTTCCTTCTCAAGTGGATCTTCCTGACCCAAGGATCAAACCCAGGTCTCCCACATTGCAGGCAGATTCTTTACCAACTGAGCCACCAGGGAAGTTACTGGAGAAGGGAATGGCAATCCACTCCAGTAGTCTTGCCTAGAGGATTCCATGGACAGAGAAGACTGGCAGGCAGAGTCAGACCCGACTGAGCGAATAACACTTTCACTTCACTTTTAGCTATTTCCTACCTGGTAAAGTGAGGGCTTCCCTTGTGGCTCAGCTGGTAAAGAATCTGCCTGCAATGCAGGAGACCTGGGTTTGACCCCTGGGTTGGGAAGATCCCCTGGAGAAGGGAAAGCTACCCACTCCAGTATTCTGGCCTGGAGAATTCCGTGGACTGTATAGTTCATGGGGTTGCAAAGAGTCAGACACAACTGACATGACTGTAGCCTGCCAGGTTCTTCTGACCATGAGATTCTCCAGGCAAGAATACTGGAGTGCGTTGCCATGCCCTTGGATCTTCCCAACTCAGGGAGAGAACCCAGGTTTCCTGCATTGCAGGCAGATTCTTTACGATGTGAGCCATATGGATACACAGAAGACCCCAAATAACTAAAACAATCTTACACACTCCGATTCAAAACTATACTACAAAGCTACAGTCATCAAAACAGCATGGAGGGCACAGATCAATGGAACAGAAGAGAGTTCAGAAATGGACCCACACTTATACTGGCAATTAATTAATCTACAACAAAAGAGGCAAGAATATACAATGAGGGGAAAGACAGTCTCCTCAACAAATGGTGTTGGGAAAACTGGACAGCTATATGTAGAAGAATCAAACCAGACTACTTTCTTGTACTATGCACAAAAATAAACTCAAAATGTGTTAAAGACTTAAATGTAAGGTATGAAACCATAAAACTGCCAGAATAAAACACAGGCAGTGAAGTCTTTAACACTGGTCTTAGTAACATTTTTTCAGACCTATCTCTTCAGGCAAGGGAAATAAAAGCAAAAATTTTTTTAAATGGGGCTACATCAAACTGAAAGGGTTTTGCTCAGTGAAGGAAACTATCAACAAAACTTAAAGATCACCTACTGAATGGTGAAAGATATCTGCAAATGATGAAGAATCCTCCTGCCAAGCAGGAGATGCAGATTCTATCCCTAGGTCAGGAAGATCCCCTGGAGAAAGAAATAGCAACCAACTCTAGTATTCTTGCTTGGGAAATGCTATGGACAGAGGAGCCCAGCAAACTACATGCAAGTGAGATGAACTACACACGAGTCCACGGGGTCTCAGAGTCAGACACAACTTAGTGACTAAAGAACGTACAACTTGATATCAAAACAAACAAACAAAAAATATAACTAAAAAATGGTAGAGGAGCTGAGTAGACATTTTTCCAAAGACGACATACACATGGCCATTGGGTACATGAAAAGATGCTCAACATCACTAATTATCAGGGTAATGCAAATCAAAACCACAATGAGGTATCATCTCACATCTGACAGAATAGCTATTATCAAACTGGCAAGAAATAAGAACTTGTGGAAAAAAGGGAACCCTTGTGCACTGTTGGTGGGAATGTAAATTGGTGCAGCCACTATGGAAAACAGTATGACAGTTCCTCAAAAAGGTAAACATATAACTACCAAATGACCCAGCAATTTTGTTCCTGAGTATTTATTTGAAGAAAACAAAAACACCATTATCCAAAAGGAAATGTGCATGCACCCCTACATTCTTTGCAGCATTACTGTATATCTTACAACAGTCAAAATGTAGAAGCAAGCCAAGAGTCCACTGATAGAGGAAAGGATAAAGATGTCTCTCACACACACAAACACAAAAAAGAATGAGTCTTCCCATTTGCAGCAACATGGATGGACCTGGAAGGAGTTATGCTAAATGAGATAGATACGCCAGGTAGGGAATGACAAATATGGGATGATTTCACTTAACTGTGGAATATGAAAAACAAAACTAATCAACAAACATAACCAAATGGTAACAAAGTCACTGATACAGAGAGAAGATGGTTGTCAGAGGACAGGGGAGGAGGGGGAGGAAAGAAGTAGGTGAGGGAGATTAAGAGATACAAATTTTCAGTTATAAAATAAATAACTCATAGGCATGAACTGTACAGTGTGGGCAATACAGCCTATATCTTTTCATGGTGACAACTAAAAGTATCAAGGTGAACACTTTGAAATGTATAGAAATATATCATGTTGTGTAACAGGAACTAATAGTGTTGTGGGTTAATTATGCTTCAAAAACAAACTCACAGAGAAAGAAATCAGATTTTGGGTTATCAGAGGCAAGGTTGAGGGAAGGAGGAATGAGATGACAGTAATAAAAAAATACAAACTTATAGTTGTAAGATAAATATTAGGGACATAATGTACAACATGATATATATAATAAACAGTGCTATAGGTTATAAATGAAAGTTGAGAGTAAATCCTAAGAATTCTCATCACATGGAAAAGTTTAAAAATTTTTTTAATGTTTCAACATGCGATGATGGGTGTTCACTTAATGTATTGTGATAATCATTTCATGATGTATGTAAGTCAAATCATTATGTTGTACACCTTAAATTTATATAATGCTATATATAAACTATCTCAATAAAACTGAAAGAAAAAAAAAAGCCAAGCAAATCAATCAACCAATTAACCTTCAATGCCCTGCTACTGCCTTCAAATGTTTAAATCCAGACCCAACATACTTAAAATCTGTATTTTAAGTACTTCTGGTGATTAATCTCAATACTTTGATTTTTCTCCTTCCCTTAATCTGAAGTTTTCTGCCCCTGCTGCATACTACTTCCACCAGTGAATATCCATGAAATGATATTCTACTCAGTGTTTAAGGTTCTGTTTAAAACTTCAAAAATTCTCTTCCTCCTCAGGTGCCATCTCAAACAGCTCACCCAAAATATCTTCCTCCTCCTGCTCTAAATGCACTCTGTTTCTGTCTTTACTGAAGTTATTTCATATATTGCCATGTTATTTTCACTATTTGCTATGTTCACCAAATAAGTAAGTATAGGGATTCTGTGTCTGTAGTCAATGAATGCTTCATAAATTAGAATAAAATGAGACGATGAGTATGACAATACTTTGAAAAAAATTTTTGTAAATTAATAATTGCTAATGAAAGTAATCTATGAAGATGGTACTAGTAAACTAAATATCCTTAAGAAGCTATTCAGTAGGATTAACTATAGACCATTAATCAGAACACCTACCACAAAACTAGGAATTTTATTTCTCCACAATAAATGGCATCAGTATCTCAAATTCCCTTTACATATTTCAGAACTAACTTTCAATTCCAAAACTTAATTCTCAATTACCTTTACACAAAGGTGGGATTAATAAGTTAATGATAACAAACTCTTGAAATGCTCAACCTTAAAACACTGTAAATGTCACCTTATGCAAACCTTTCATTCTAAAAATAAGGAAAAATAGGCATGGAGATACAAACTGTCTTGCCTGAGGTCACTTACTGGCACCTGTTTAGTCGGTGCCTATAACTAGTAAAGAAAATATAATAGACAGGAAGGCTGATTTAATTGAGGTGATTATTCTTCTAACATTATTAAAATTATCCTTGATTTTATGTGTAAGTGACATTTTCAAAGTATTTAAATAAATAATGACCAAAATCAACTTTATTATTGCCTTCATATGTATTAAAGAGAATAATTAAAATTGACCAGCTTTCCTAAGGTCTTGCTTTTTAGTCTCTGATATACACCCAAATCGAAATTCTAATTTTCAGTGTCAGATGCTAATTTTTTCTAATATTCAATTTATAGGAAATGTATAAAAAAGGACTGGTGAACTCAGAGAAAAAATGTAAAACAGTCATGAAATTAAAATTTGTGGTAGTGTTAGGAAGATAACCATATCACTTTAAGGATAAAATCTATGATTAATTGAAAAATTAATTCCTTATATAGACTTTATATAGACTTTATTATAGCTTCTCTTAAGGTAATGCTATTTTTAATCTGATTGATTTTCTGACCCTGAAAAAACATTTCACTAAAAATTTATATACAATTCTACTTTCAGGACAACAGTTTACCTTAACATTTGATTTCTTTGAGAAATTCACCACTACACCCCAACCAAAATCATCTCCTTCATTCTTCACCTGAAAAGAAAGTAAAGCAAGTACAAAAGGAGTGTTTATGTTAAAAGGCAATTTAGATGTCATGCCCACATTATAGCTAATAAAACATTCTCAGTTTTCCTGATAGAATTTTTTTTAAAGACCCCTGTTAAATTAAAAAAAAAAAAAAAAGACACTGACACTACAGAAAGAAATCACTGCCAAATTTCACAGGCTTTCCAGGAAGCAACAGGAATCTTTCAGTTGGCAAAAAACTGAAAAAGTGGTATCTTATATTTGTTTGGAATATATGTGAAATCTTTGATAACTAATGAATTCATCCAGGTCTTAAAACTGCCTTATTCTTGAACAGCATTTCTTAACTAGAAATATTTCATATTAATTCCCAAACTGTCTACTTCAGTTTATACTCCCCCAAATGAAAACCAGTAGAGATTAAAAGGCCTTCAAATGACCCCTCCTTCCTTAATCAGTATCATGTGAAACAGGTTAAACAATAAAATTAATACAGATCAACTACTGTAGCAGGAAGCATCTACCTACTTTACTTTATCTAAAAAATACTAAATATTGAAAATTCTATAATAAAAATGACATACCTTTACCAAACGACCTGGCTGTAGAAAGGGTAAGCAATATTTTGGTTTGTGAATGTATTCTTCAATTTCTTTACCCAATTTGGCAAGCTGCTGTCTAATCTTGTAGTAGATGACCACACTTTCTTCATTTGGTATTACTATTTTATTATACTGTTCTTCTGAGTTCTTTACCTCTATAAATAAAACACATATACAGTATCAAAAAATACATCTTATGTAGATTATACCAAGGATACATCTTTGACTACTATAATTGTAGGGACTGTACTACTACATATTGCACAGATTAAAAGCTTTAAGGAAAAGATACAGAAACACCCATAAAGCATGCTGCCTAGTTTCTCCCTTCTCTTTAATAGTCCTTCAGTCGCACTGGTACCATTTAGAATGCTCAACAGTTATATGTGGGTGTTGACTTCTCTACTTGAATAGCACAGAATATTTCCACAGAAAGTTATATTGAATAGCACTATTTTGGATCTTTTAATATGGCGCTTTGACTCTGCAAAAAATCCATTTTGCTAATTTCATTAGGCTTCCACCATCACCTGGTACTACGTCTCTAAAACAGAAGACAACAAATTTAACTAGTTATCTCTACTCAGTCAGTGGCTAAAACACTAGCCTTTCAGCAATTGTTCTTTTAGTTAATCTAAACATCTATGATGCCATCTTTCACCTAGTGCAGCCCCACCTTCCTTGCTCATTTCCACTGTGAACAAACAGTATTTTTATTGGCATAAAACACACATAACATAAAATTTACCATTAATGACATGTATGTCACTCACAATATATGAAACCATCACTGTCAAGTAGTTTTAGAATATTTTCACTACCCCAAAAGAAAATTCCATACCCTTTTAGCAAACACTCATTCTCTCCTTCCCCTAGACCCCAGCAACCTTTCTGTTTGCATGAATTTACCTAGGCCAGATATTCTATATATAAGGAATCATACATCGTGTGGCTTCTGTCTTTGGCTTCCGTAACTTAGCATAATGTTCTCAAAGATCTGACTTCCCTGGTGGCTTAGACAGTTATGCATCTGCCTACAATGCGGGAGAGCTGGGTTCAATCCCTGGGTCGGGAAGATGCCCTGGAGAAGGAAACAGCAATCTACTCGAGTACTCTTGCCTGGAAAATCCCATGGATGGAGAAGCCTGTAGGCTACAGTCCATGGGGGTTGCAAAGAGTCAGACACGACTGAGCGACTTCACTTTCACTTTCTTTTCTCAAAGATCATCCATGTTGTAGCATGTATCAGTACTTCACTCTTTAATGGTGAAATAGCATCACTCTGTATGGGTATACCATTTTGTTTCACAGTTGATGGGCATTTGGACTATTTCTACCTTTTGGCTGTAATGTTCCTATAAACTTCCACACACCAATTTTTGTTTGAACATATTTCCAACTCTTTTGCTTATGTATACCCGTGAGTAGATGGCACCACTGGGTCTTATGGTAATTCTATACTTAACTTGCTCTGCTGTGCTTAGTTGTTCAGTCGTGTCTGATTCCTTGTGACCCCACCAGGTTCCTATGTCCGTGGGAATTCTCTAGGCAAGAATACTGGAGTGGGTTGCCATGCCCTCCTCCAGGGGATCTTCTCAACCCAGGGATCGAACCAGTGCTAAACTATTTTCTACAGTGATCACACCATTTTGTCAATTACTTAAAAAAACAACAACAACAAAAAACCCATCCTAGTGAGTGTGAAGTGGTATCTCAATGTGGTTATTATATGCATTTCCTTAATGACTAATAATGTTGAGCATCTTTACATGTACTTATGTGTTTTTATTGGAGTAATGTCTATTCAAATCTTTTGTCCATTTGAAAATTAGATTATTTGCTTTTTGTTGCTGAGTTCTAAGTGCTCTTTATATATTCTACATACCAGACTCTTATCAGATGCATGATTTGCAAGTATTTTCTTCTACTTCTTGGGTTTTCTTTCTATTACTGCTGGTGTATGCTGAAGTGCAAATGTTTCAAAATTTAGACAAAATCCTATTTATTCAATTTTTCTTTTGTTGTTTGTACTTCTGGTGTCTTATGTAAGAATCCACTGGGAAACAGAAGTTTATAAGGATTTATACGTATATTTTCTTCAAAAGTTTTAAGGTTTCAGCTATTCAAGACTTCCATCCATTTTCAGTTATGGTGTGGAGTAGGGGTCCAAATTCACTTTACTGCATGTGGCTATCCTACTGTCCTAGCAGCACTTGTTAAAAGTCAACTGACACAGGGGCTTCCCTGGTGGTTAAGTGGTGAAGAATCCGCCTACCAATGCACAAGACACGGGTTCGATCCCTGGTCCAGGAAGATCCCACATACAGCAGAGCAACTAATGACACACGCTACAACTACTGAGCCTGTGCCCTAAAGCCTGCGAGCCACAGCTACTGAGCTCACATGCCACAACTACTGAAGCCATGCACCTAAAGCCCATCTCTGCAACAAGAGAAGCCACAGCAATGAGAGCCCATGCACCACAACCAAAGAGGAGCCCCTGCTTGCCACAACTAAAGAACAAGTCTGAGTAGCAACAGACGCAGCATAGCCAAAAATTAATCCCTGGGTCAACACTCTTCTCTATCGTTCTTCTTGCACTGGACTTCTTTCTTAGAAAAATCAAAAAGAGCAGTAACAACATTTCTATTGTCCCTGGCCAGACCCCACGCAGAATATACGATTTACCTTCGAGCACCACAATTTAAGAAAAACACATTTAGACATTTATAAAGTGGGCTGGAGACTAGATGTGTAAGGAGACCCAGAGTTTGAAGACTACTTCCTCCTCCTCTAAGCCTATTTATTTTTATTAATTGCTTATTTTTAGTGATACCAGAGTCAAGATGCTGCAAAAGTCTACATAAGTATTGAGACATGCTCTTTGGATTTTTTTTTACTTTTCTTTTTTCTTTCGACCTCTAACTTCTGGTCTTTGACACCCTCTGAGGCATACTGCATCATCCTGGTTATTTTTAATGAACTGCCCTACTTCTTACAAGAATCATGTTCCTTTCACTTGAGAATAGAAGGCTATTCTTAACACATGTTACAGCAGTAAACATAATCAGAAAAAGATATGATTTAAAAAAATTGGTGGGCTGAAGTCAATAAGAGGTTCTATGAGAAGGAAAACTATACACTGAGATGCTAATCTTGCTGCCCTACCAAAAGTTACAAAGTGACACTGCAGGTACCAGTAGAACACTAACAAGCACCAACAGGGGTTGTTTATGGACGATGACACACACAAAGACTGCCTGAGGCCCCCATCCTCCACTCCAAAGCATTTCTGTTCTCAGACTACTTAACTAAGGAATCAAAAGTTGGAGAGACATTTTAAGAAATCACATGTGTTTTGTACACAGGACTCTAACTACGGCTACATATCACTCTAGGAAGTTAATTTAGGTGCAGCCTGCTTTTTCCCGAATTAAGGACACTATCTCTTTCTAGCCAATCAAAAAGTAGAGGAATCTGGGTATAAGCTGGTTTCCCTGCAGTGTACTCCCATAAGAAAGCCTCAGTATCTTAGGAAACAGCATGTGAGATATGCCCATAACTCTTAGGACAATTTCCAACCAATTTTCCCCTTTTGAGGGAGAGAGATGGTGGTTCCAAAAATACATATTTGTATCATATAAAATGTGCAATAGATGGAGCTGTGAGAGATGGAGAAATGAAATGCTACCCCCAGTACTGAGGAAATTTTATGAAAGGTTTAAATGGCTTTACTGATCTATGGCATTACTAACACTAATAAAATAGGCATTTACTGAGCACTTAACATAAATGATCTTATTTAATTTTCATGAGTTGAATGAACTAGGTATTATTCTAATTGCATAAAAAAGCAAACTAAGGCTGGTAGCTCAATTGGTAAAGAGTCTGCCTGCAAAGCAGGAGACCTAGGTTCGATTCCTGGGTCAGGAAGATCCCCTGGAGAAGGAAATGGCAACCCAGTCCAGTATTCTTGCCTGGAGACTCCCATGAACAGAGGAGCCTGGTGGGCTACAGTCCATGGGTCACAAGAGTCAGACACAACTAAGTGACTAAGCACAACACAACATCAAGGCTGAGGCAGTCTGGATTTAAACCCAGGTCTAACTCCACAGCTCTTGCTATTTAACCATAACATTATCTATTAATGAATAAACAAAAAGGTTAAAATTAAATCTGAATATTTAGGAATATAAATAACCACATTTATTTAAGAATGTATTCCAATACCAAACAGCAAAGTTCAACAAAGCAAAACCACAATTACGTTTCCACCAACATAACTGAGAAAATACTTGGAGAATTCTGCCACTGTCCTCTACTATATCTGGGATATTTCCTATGGAATTACAAAAGAATAATAGAAGGTAAAGTTTAGAAAGTAATTTACCAAACTTTACCAAATAGCAAGGGTTGGGGAGGGAAAAATTGGGAGCAAGGGATTAACAGAGGCACACTACCATATAAAAAATAAACAACAGAGTTTTACTATATAGCACAGGGAACTATATTCAGTAACCTGTAATAAACTATAATGGAAAAGAATTTTTTAAAAAAGAATATAGATTTATACAAATACATGTGTGTATAACCAAATCACTTTGCTGTACACCTAAAACTAACACAATATTATATAAATCAACTATATTTCAATTTTTTTTAAGTAATTTAATAACTGTTCAAATACACTATTTTTATAAAGAAGGGAAAAAAGCAAAAGTAAGTGCATCAAGGTACACCCTATTTCTTTTGGTTATTCAGTCTTTCTGGCTGTATGTGTATGCATAATTATCTTAATCATGAATGATAGTGGCAACTGCCTTGGAGGAGTATTTTAAAGTTTCATTCTTTTTAGTGAAAATATTTAAGGTGGCTTGTAACTACATACTTGATTCAACAACAGCCATGTGAAATTTCTATAAACTAAAGTAAAATTAATGACTTTCCTTCTTCAGTATCAATCTAATTTCAATACCTCCTTAATTTAAACCCAAATCCACGCTGTACTTAAATTCTGTTGATTTTTTAATTCTATTATCACATATTATTTTTTGCATGAAGGCAGATTTATAGCTCCTTTAAAATCACAATTCTTTGATACAAGAATCATCCTTTCTCCTTGCTAAGGCTGTGGCTTATTATCAAGACAAACTGTATTAAATACTTAACAAGAAAATATTGGCTAAAAAGTTCATTTGAGTTTTCCTGCAATGTCTCATGGAAAACTGAACAAACTTTCTGGCCAACCCAATAAAATGTAAAGTGATCTAAAATTATATATTTGTGATTAATTTTATATGATGTGTTTTAAAGATTCAGTCAATGGCTTTGCTTCTGGAAATTTAAGAAAGGGCTTCCCTGGTGGCTCAGATGGTAAAGAATCTGCCTGCAATGCAGGAGACCCAAGTTCGATCCCTGGGTTGGGAAGATCTGCTAGAAAAGGAAATGGCAACCCACTCCAGTATTCTTGCCTGGAGAATCCCATGAACAGAGGAGCCTCGTGGGCTATATTGTCCATAGGGTCACAAAGAGTTGGACACGATCGAGCAACACACACAGACAATTCTTAAAATAAGTCAGGTCAAGTGTTTTTTCATCCATGTTTGGCAGGTAAGTTACTGCTACTGCTGCTGCTAAGTCGCTTCAGTCGTGTCCGACTCTGTGTGACCCCATAGACGGCAGCCCACCAGGCTCTTCCATCCATGGGATTTTCCAGGCAAGAGTACTGGAGTGGGTTGCCATTTCCTTCTCCAATGCATCAAAGTGAAAAGTGAAAGTGAAGTCGCTCAGTCATGTCCGACTCTTAGCGACCCCATGGACTGCAGCCCACCAGGCTCTTCCATCCATGGGATTTTCCAAGCAAGAGTACTGGAGTGGGTTGCCATTGCCTTCTCTGAGGTAAGTTACAACATCTACTCTTATAATCAAAAAGGGACAATCCATGCTTTAATAAAAACAGCATGGCTTAGTTAGGAACAGGACCAAGATTCTAATCTCAAACTGTCACCAATCAAATGTGTAACCTAATATACTGATAACTTCTCTTATGCCTTATTTCTTTTATAGCTGTAAAATGATGTCAAAGCTTGTTCCAGAGCTATAGTTTGTAATGAAGAAGCTGCTCTTAATTAAGATGTAAGAAATTAAGAGGAGTTATGATCTCTCATCTAGGCAAGGGTAAAAAAAAAAAATGTGAATTTAACTTAGTTGAATGTTCAGAGTCTTCTTCACTTTTTTAAGGCACATTATTATACTTTTGTCTACTTTTTAGCTACATGAAAATTGAGTGGTAGTGTCCTACCTACTTTTGATGAAAAGGTATTGTTGCCTATTAAATAACTCACAGGACATTTACAAAGTGAAATTATGTAGTCATTAAAAACTACACTTTCAAAGGATACTTGAAATTAACTTTTAAAAGCCAGAATGAGTGAGTCAGTGAATGTAAAGCATTTAACAAAATGCTAGGCATATGGTAAATGTTTAACAATTGATATTATAAATAGCATTGCTGTTATTACCAAGGCATTGTTAAATCTGACTTTAAAAAAGAGTATGAAAAATATGTTTGAAAAAAAAAGGGAGAACCCAAAGTGTTAACAGTTGGCTGTGTGTGGCTGACTGTGAGATCACAACTGAGCTTCAATTGCCTTTGTATCTTTTACATAATTTGTGTTTTTTTCTTTATGACTACGCATTATTTTTACAAGATTTACCCAAACCAGCATTTTAAATCTTTCTTCTATTTTAGATTTTAATCAGCTCTAAATGATGATCAGCCATATCTTCTAAAATAAGGATCAACACTCAACACAGAATACTCAACACAGAACTGTGCTTGAACATAATTACCCACAGAGCACTTACTTTTGGACTTTAGAAAGCATTATCTTAATTTTTTGATATCATTATTCACAAATGAGTTACCATGTGATATGTCTGTAACAATAAAGTATACTACATTTGAATTAGCACCAGCATCATGTTCTGACAGGGTTTTCTTACTTTCATTTCAAAATTTTCCAGGTGGAACATTACTGTACTTTTATGTAAGAACCAATTCTTGGCTTACCAGAAAAATACCAAGGGCCAAAGCAGTCAACAACACATCAACCTTGCTATTTAGTCTCCCCTAGCTAAATAAAGCTATTACAGTAATTTTATACTTACTCTCTACTACTCCTGGAATTGCTCTATAATGCTGAAACTGGTAGAAGGATTTTTCCAACATGTACTCAGGATTAATTTCTTCTACTCGTAGTAAGTTCAAAACCATGTTGTACGTCAAATGGAAAGCACTATTTAGAGGATCAGCTGAGCCCTAAGAGAGAAAAAAACATGTTAATGCTATAGGTTTTTCAAATAAATTCACACAAACATTTTAACTTCAAACTGCTTAATAATTTAGTCTACATTAAAGAATACTATAGAAACATACTCAGTTCCTTCTTTTAAATGACCCATACAAAGTTGTTAAAGAGTAGCTTTTTGGGAAAGTGAAGGGGGGTAAAAATAACTAAATAAGACAGTATTAGTTAATATACTACTGGCCAAATACATTTAGCTGTCTGCCTTCTAGGCACTTGACAGGATTACACATTTTGCCCTCAGTGTGGAGGGCAAATCGAGTGTAGTGATACATCACTTTCTGGCCAAATATTTAATTGATGGTGTGAAAAGCTGTATTTTCCCTCCTGGCACAGTGACTGCTAATATTCAAAACAGTGGTTTCTCTATCAGCTTGAATCCATAACCAATAATAAGCTGAGTCTCCTTTGTAAACCTGCGATGAACAGGTTAAGAGAAACAAACCTTTAAGTTACTGAGATTTAGGTTTGTTATAGTAGCATAGCCTAGCCTATGTTGACAGAGCATACTATATTTATTTCGGATAAAAATGAGCTATCTTGAAACTCTCAGTTTCCTAGAATGACATAAAACTTTCTAGTATTTCCCCCAAATTTATAGGTCATTATCCACACTTTGACAATTCCTCTTTCTCTCCCTAACTGTAGCTATTACCAAAGAAGGGCCAGGCAAAATAAAACATTTATCACAAAATAGTGTGACCTTAATTTGCAATATGGTTTATATCCAAAATACTTTCTAAAGATCTAAACCTTTCTTACAATGTTTCTTCAGGAATATTATTTTCTAAATGCAAATACTTTCTAAGATTGAAAATGATTATGTAGTTGTATAGGAGAAATGACCAACTTCTTGAAGACACACGCTAGAATACTTAGAAGTGTCACAAAACATTCATATCCCTAAATGGCATAGCAAAATATGCAAATACTCTTAAGGTATTCGGGAACTTTTAAACTGCAATCCATAAGCCAGCCTTATTGCATTCAGAATTATAAATATACGCATACAGGATTTTATGACAAGGAGTTGAACTTTCAACAGTCTCAAATGATCATATTCCTTAATTCCTGAAAAATCAAGAGCCATTTACCGTAGGGGGTTAGTAAGTCCCTAAAAACCTTAACTTGTATCCACTTTCCTAGAAAATAGAGCCAAAGGGAAATGTGGAATTATATGAAAACCACATTATTCAGAAAGAGGAATGAAAGTCAACTTCCATCTACTTTGTAATTTTGCAAACAGCCCAACTTTTTATTATTCTTTTTCTTTTTTACTCTTACTACCTTTAAGAAATTTGATGCTTCAATATTATAAGAGATTATTTCCAACCTCAAGCTCTTCTTTTATATTCCAGCTGTTACAGAATACACCTATCTGAATTCTCCATCACATTAAACTCAACATAGCATTGTAACCAGAGAAGGCAATAGCAAACCACTCCAGTACTCTTGCCAGGAAAATCCCATGGACAGAGGAGCCCGGTAGGCCTGCAGTCCATGGGGTCGCTAAGAGTCGGACACAACTAAGCAACTTCACTTTCACGTTTCCCTTTCATGCACTGGAGAAGGAAATGGCAACCCACTCCAGTGTTCTTGCCTGGAGAATCCCAGGGACGGGGGAGCCTGGTGGGCTGCTGTCTATGGGGTCCCAGAGTCGGACACAACTGAAGCGCCTTAGCAGGAGCAGCATTGTAACACTGCATCCAGTGACCCCAGGATAACCCCAACTTACACATGATATATTGGCATAATCATTAATACTCCCTTATTTCACTATTACAATATTCTAATTTGGATACTAAAAAATATGGCTATACAGCCTGCTCTCAGTATCCTCAGGTTCCCTATCTGAGGAGTCAATCAACTGTGGATTGAAAATACTTGGGAAAAAAATTGCAGAAAGTTACAAAAAGTAATACTTGAATGTGCCATGCAGCACCAACAACTATTTACATTGTATTTACAGCTATTTAAATAACATTAACACTGTATTCCATACTAAAACCTAGAGATGATTTAAAGAAAAAGATGTATACAGGGTATATGCAAATACTATGACATTTATAAGAGACATGAACATCCTTGGATTTTGGTATTCTGCTATGGGGGGGGGGGGGTCCTTAAAACCAATCCCCTGAGAATACCAAGGATGACTGTAAAATATATACAGTCATTAAATACACCTAACAGAATACTATTCAGACTTAAGGAAGAAAATTCTGCAATATGCAACAACACAGATGAACTCTAAGAACATTATGCTAAATGAAATAAGCCTATCACGGAACGACAAATCCTGCATCAGTTCAGTTCAGTCGCTCAGTCGTGTCCGACTTTTTGCGACCCCATGAATTGCAGCACGCCAGGCCTCCCTGTCCATCACCAACTCCCAGAGTTCACTCAGACTCATGTCCATCGAGTCAGTGATGCCATCCAGCCATCTCATCCTCTGTCGTCCCCTTCTCCTCCTGCCCCCAATCTCTCCCAGCATCAGTCTTTTCCAATGTGAGTCAGCTCTTCACATGAGGTGGCCAAAGTACTGGAGTTTCAGCTTTAGCATCATTCTTTCCAAAGAAATCCCAGGGCTGATCTCCTTCAGAATGGACTGGTTGGATGTCCTTGCAGTCCAAGGGACTCTCAAGAGCCTTCTCCAACACCACAGTTCAAAAGCATCAATTCTTCGGCGCTCAGCCTTCTTCACAGTCCAACTCTCACATCCATACATGACCACAGGAAAAACCATAGCCTTGACTAGACGAACTTTTGTTACCTTAAGTAGTTGTTTTCCAATCGTTGGGCTCATCTTTTCATCTACCATAAGAATTACAATTCCTCTATCATCCATTCCCCTCCTTCCAGCACGACCAGACATCTGAATATATTCACCAGAGGAAATCTGAATGAAAATAATCAAAGTTTAGGAGAAAATCTGCTAAAAAACATATTCTTAAGATTTGTCTTATCATAAAATACACAAGCACAAGCTATACATTTGAAGAAAAGAAACAAGATTAAAAACATGAACTTTTAGGAAAGATTTATGTAAAAAGACAAAAAAGCAATACTTAATAATGTTGCAAAATTTTAGCTCCGTAATGATCAAATGGCTGTAAGGAAATACTGGTTAATTAACTGGTGCAAAAAATATCTTTAAGCTAGATATTCTGGAAAACAGCAAAGTTTAAGAAAGCAAACAATGACCCCAAATCTACTAAGTATCAATTCTGACTTGATCATAAATGTTCTTAATTTCCAAATGGGATTAATATAAAAATTAACACACACATAAAGCACAATTTCTATTTTCTCAGGGTATATCCCTGGCATCCAAAAGAGGCCATTCATCACTAAGAACTACCTAAAGGAGAAAGGTTAGTAAGTCTCCCACACACAGTCTGCCAGGGTAAAACTGAACCAACTGAACACCGGGCAGTTTTATCTGTAAGCACACATACTCTTCTCCTGTGCAAAGGGTGCAGCATTTCCAGACTTTCAAAAAATGTTTGGCTCAGGAAGGGTTATGAACTACTATACTACTAGAAGGCATATTACTGATAGCAGTAGAAACAAACCTAACAACTTGAGACCAACCTTAAGATTAGAAAAGAACACTTCAAAATGGCAGTCTGATAAATCTCAACAGGGCTAAAGGGCATTACATAATCTAAAATTATGCTCTTTAGATTTTATAATTATGTTCCTGAATCATCAAGAAAAAGTCCCTTTTTAAAATTCAACTACCCTCATGACTCCATATCCTTCTCTGGGGTCCAATGGAGGCCAAGGAGTATGTAAAGTAACAAAAGACTTATTTATTTTCTTGTAGCATTAATTTTATTCAAAGAACTAACTACTTTTAAACCGATAAATTATGAAGAATTTAAAAATGTATAGTAACTTAAAATATAAAACATGGAAGACTTTATCCACTTTACCATTAAAAATTGTATTCTACATGAATTAGTCTTCTTTCAGTTTAAAAAGTCACAAGTTACATAAAGCTTTTGAACGCTATGTAAAAATTTCTAAAAAGAAATGGTACTGACTCCGTATACTTACATTTCTCTTCTGTTTAGCATCCAACACACTTCAAAACAAATCAAGAAAAATGCTTTGCCTTTAGAAATCTACCAAGAGATTTTTCAGTGTACTGGTGATTAGCAACTACTGCCAGATATTTCTTTAAGCAGAAAAAAATCATTAATAACTAAAGGAATAGCTAATAATTTGCTCCAAATGCCACATTATATGAATTTTTGGTTTGCATTAAATATTCAAAACTAGAAATCTCTCTTCCTCCACCTGCTTTTCACTCTTGTGATGCTCCACTGACTGCCTGGGAAATACCCATCTGCTGTTTGTTGCTCAGTTTTAGGATTGCCTTCTTTATGAAATCTTTCCTGACCCCTTATATACAAGTGACTGTTTTCTTGTGTTTTATTCTTCCTGTATGTACTTCTCAAGGTCCACGAAATAACTTTCACCTGCACTACGTCACTTCACAGTAGAAATTGGTTTGGTTTTGTGTTAAATTTAACATCCTCAGCATTTACCATAGTTCTAAGCCCATAGTTTAGGTTTAGTAAGAAGGGGTTACTTGCCTCTGAATTAAGGATTTATTTTTTACTCAGATTCACCATTTCACTCATGATCCCAACTTTTGCTTTAGAAAAGACATTTGTGCAAACAGTGAGCTACAATTGTATCTACTATAGCAGAGGTGTTTTAAATAACAAACTTTAAGAAATAAAAATTCTAGATATATTTAAAATGCATTACAACAGTCATGGCTCATTTGTACACTTATCACCAAACTCTTTCACCAAAAGTAATTTTTGACTAAAAAACAGTGATAGAATGAATTTGAAAACTTAATCTTAATGAATTATTAGCTCACATACAAATTCTTAAGTATTTAGAACTGAAAATCTCAAAGGCTATGTGAGCCAAAATCATCTTAGGTGATTTTTAACACCTTCAAGTTACTTCAATATATGAATTATTTTACTTACCCATCGGAAATCCTTCCCATCAAATTTTCGGGCATTTGTAAATAAAACAGTTCTAGCTGGCATGTTAATCCCCATAGCAAAAGTCTCAGTGGCAAATAAGGCCTAAATGAATGAATAATTATACAATTAAACACATATTTTAAACTTGAAAAACTAGTCTCATATTCAAGTATAAATAAATCATTAATTTTTAAAATTAGTTGCTTGTGTGTGTGTGTGTGTGTGTGTGTGTGAGTTGCTCAGTTGTGTCCAACTCTTTGCAACTCCATGGACTATAGCCCGCCAGGCTCCTCTGTCCATGAAATTCTCCAGGCAAGAATATTGGAGTGGGTTGTTGTTTCCTTCTCCATTAGTTGCTAATGAAATGATACAAAAATAAGACATGCTACTCCAGGTATATTTTAGTATTTTATACTCAAATTATTAAATTTACATATAATTATATATATTACTATAAATTTATATTATATTTAATGTACCTTACACCCCCACCCCCAAAATTTTTAATTCAGGGAAAACAGTCTTTCTTTAATTCCAGAGGTGGTAACTTGGAGAGACTATTACCAGCCTAATGGACAAGGCATTATTAGGCTGTACAATATTTTCCTAAGCATATTAAGATTTCCTGGCTTCTTCCTTGATGATTCAGTGGTTTTAGAGACACCTTTCAAAATTGGCGGCACTTTCAGTTCACATTTAAGACTTTACCAACAGAAAGCACACAAAGGTATGTGTAGAAATTAAGGTATGTGTACAAATTAAGTCACTGAAGTACTATTAAATAATCTAAACTGTCATCAATAGCTAACGAGATAAAAAAAAAAAAACTTTATGTCATCAACTCAACAGAATGCTATTCAATTATTAAAATGAATGAAAAGCAATGCATATGACAAAATTGAATAATATAGGTAATATAATCACTTTTGTATAAAAATTAAATCAAGTATTATTTCTATGTATCCTAGTAGATATTTCTGGGAAGTGAAGGGCAATGGGGGTCTTTAATGTTTTACTTTATGTACAGTTACTCGATTTGACTTCTACACTATACTTAAAAGATTTCTTAAAATGGACCTAAACAAAATATGCAATCTATGTAAGAACATCAACAGGTCCTTACCAGGACCCAGTTATAAATAGTGACCAATTCTTTATCTAAAATACTTCAAGTATGGTCTTTTTAGGGTGAATAAATTTCTTTTAAATATCCTATTTAGTACTAAAGTTCTCATGACAAATCTCTAATTTGAGTTTTAAACATAAAATAATTTGAGTCATATAAAGGTTTATGACAACATTTTGGAGTTGTTTTCCATTTTCAATAGTCTGTTACTGGGTACAGGTATTGACATAATATTAAAAATTAAGTTACACTCTCTTCAATTTGAATGAGAACATCCTAAATAGCTCTTTGACAAGTCTAACTGGCAACTCTCCTTGTTTTCTCTAAACTAGTCCTTTTAATCTGTATAAAGAAAGGAGTTCACTTACAGAATCAACTCTAGGTGTGATCATTAAATAACACCTGGAAAATTCTACACTGTATTCAGTAATGATACCATTTCTTACTTTAAGACTAGGAAAAGAGGGACTTATCTGGTGGCAGGCACAGTGGCTAAGACTCTAGATCCAACATGCCACAACCAAGACTTCACCTGCTGCAACTAAGAGACCCTACATGCCACAGCCAAAGATCCCTCATGTGGCAGCTAAGACCCAGTGCGGCCAAATCAATAAAGACTAGAAAATGAAACAAATGACTTCTACATATAGTCCCAAACTTATGAAGCGTAATACTGCACACAAAAATCAAGTTCATCACCCAAGTCATTCCATTCAACTTACTTAAAAACAACAACAATAACAAAAACAAAGTTGCCTATGAACAGTGTTCTTGATAATTTTCAAACTGCCCACAAAACACAACTTTAGGGCATAATAGTAAAAATAAAATCATACCTTTATTAATCCTTCAGAAAAGAGAATTTCTATAGTTTCTTTCAAAATAGGAAGTAAACCACCATGGTGAATACCAATCCCCCGTTTCAAGAGAGGAAGTACATTTTCAACCTACAATTGGATTAAATTATATTTTTTAAAAGATGTGAGGAAAAGAACTTTTAAAATGTGAAACTAACCAAGTAAAGCAAAGTAAGTAATCAAGAAAGAATCCTGTTAAAAGAAACATTATACAACTTTTTCAGAAAAAAGCAAAAACCAAACCTATATTCCCAGATTATTAAATACAAAACACAATGTAACTCTGCCACAGCTTTAATATAAATATGTTTTAAATAAACTTTATAAATGTTTTGCTTCCTCATTCAAACTTTCCAGCATCACTTCATCTCCTCCTAAAAAATTAATGGTTATTAAATGGCAAAGTGCGTATCTGTGCAAAATAAACAAAAAATACTGGCCAACTCAAACCAAAAGGGGATAAATAACTATAAAGCATATTTAATATAAATATTTGGTTGTTAGTCGTGAAGTCGTGTCCAACTCCTTCACGACCCCATGGACCGTAGTCTACCAGGCTTCTCTGTCCATGGGATTTTCTAGGCAAGAATACTTGAGTGGGTTGCCATGCTCTCCTCCGGGGGATCTTCCCAACCCAGGGATCAAACCTATGTCTCTCATGTCTCCTGCTTGGGCAGCAGGCTCTTTACCACTAGCACCTGTACTTTATCTTAAAACAAATAAATTACTCTAGAGGTCCATCTCATTAACACTATTCAATGCCATTAAATTTTTTAATTAGACTTCACGGGCCAGTGTGACTCATCAGTGAAGGCTGCGATGGGCACACACATGTGCCCCAAGATGCCCAAGCCCTTTTCAGACAAGGGCTGTTGGCCACTCCACAAAGGCATTACTTGTCAGGCAGTCCTTCCCCAAGAAAACAGACAACACACTTCACAGAGGTCTCTGCCATCAATATTCTATGTTTCTAACTAATAATAAATCCAAAGGAGCTCTTCTCTCAAAATAAAACCAAGAAAAGAAGTGTGCTAGAATGACAAGGATATATAAAGACATGGCTCAGCCCTTAGATACTATTAACTCAGCTGGAAAGAAAAATCACAGTAAGATTCTGTAAGTTAAATACTATTTTAAATACCAACAAACAAGCAGTGCAGTCTTATTGTAAAGACCACACAAATCAAAGCAATCATTTGTAGAGTATGACCTTCCAATTTTTCTTTTCACAAAATAAAACTTTCACACAGTATTAGGTTGGACTAAAAAATTAGTTCTCAGGATTGGATGCACATTAGAACAAGAGTTTCTGAAAGATTCTAATAATCAGGGCACACGAGATAATTAAATCAGAAACTCTGGAGTGGCAACGAGGCATGAGTATATTTTAGAACTCCTAAGACAATTCTTACAGGCAAAAGAAAAGTGAAAGTGAAGTCGCTCAGTCGTGTCCGACTCTTTGGGACCCCATGAACTGTATAGCCTGCCAAGCTCCTCTGTCCATGGGATTTTCCAGGCAAGGATACTGGAGTGGGTTGCCATTTCCTTCTCCAGGGGACCTTCCCGACCCAGGGATTGAACCCAGGTCTCCCACACTGCAGACAGACTCCTTACCATCTGAGCCACCAGGGAAGCCAAAAGAAAAAACCACTTTAATTAACCAAAGAAAAGCAGAAATCAAGTTTTTCACTAAATATGATTTTCATTAGGTGTACTTTATTGTGTCTGCTACCCTTATGAATTAAGAAACTGACTGACTTAAAATTAGCATTTAAAAATTTTGTAGTATTAGGAACAGAAGCAGTAATTTCCAGACCATGCTAGCTTTCAGAGAAAAGTTTCTTCAAGGCAGCAAATCTTTCCTTCCGTCACCATCTTCGAAGTTCAAAATAAAACTTAAGGTATCATTTCAGTGCACAATGCAACATATTTACTGAAGTGTGCAAACAGTGCAATATGTAACACAGTAACAAAACCATGAACTACAAAGTGAATATATACTATCTGTTAATATCCACACTCTACTTAATGACATTAAACACACCTGAGGGAGCTTTTTATCTTCATCAGACAAGCAGTCAATTGCATTACTGAAAACTTCTTCAACCATCTTCTTTTCCTCATCTAGGAGAGAAAATTCAACGGTATATAAACATCTAAGTGAGTTGGTGATACCAAATTTCCACACTGCAAAGAACAGAGTCATGAAGAGTAAAAGTAATGACTCAGGATTTAAGACAGAAGAAAAAGCACATCAAATTTATCACATAATTATTAAATAAAATTCACTGCCTTTAAAAACAGATGTAGCAGCTAGTCCATGAATAAAAGTGCTTTCTTATAAAAGCAGTAACAATAACTACACTAACTATATACATGCAATATTTAAGTGAAAAAACTGCAGGACATGGGAATTATTATTACTCACTATTGAGAAAAGTGAGACAGACAGCAAATAATGAGCACTGGTATTAACTGTTAGATCAACAATTTCAAAGCCTATACTCTTAACCATTTATACTGCCTTCTTTACAGTGACTATTAAGTTAACAGCCAAAAAATATTTGTTGACTTAATCAATACAAAACCCTGCAACAGCACATGCAGCACTGGTAGTGATAAGAAAATATTTCTAAGTAGAGCAACTGACTCAGTAAGAAAGACAAAAAATATTGGCTTTAGGTGGGCATATGGGTTATCTGCCATGTTATTTTTACCCATGGATAAGTAAAAATTAGCTTTAAAATGCATGGGATTGGGACTTCCCTAGTGGTCCAGTGGTTAAGAATCCACCCAGTGAACTAAGAGCCAATGTGCTGCGGAGCAACTAAGCCTGTGTGCCGCAACTACTGAAGCTCGAATGCCTAGAGCCTGCGACCCACAGCAAGAGGAGCAACTGCAGTGAGAAGCCTGAACACTCCAACTACAGAGTAGCCCTTGCTCACTACAGCTAGAGAAAAGCCCATGTGCAGGAAAGAAGATCCAGTGCAGCCAATTTTTAAAAATACATGGGATTAGTTCTACGCCTTGATAGAGAAAACAAGAAAACTGAAAGCTGATTTTGGATGACTGAAAATATTATTTACTTCTCACTGTATAGGATTGAAGAAGGCAATGGCACCCCACTCTAGTACTCTTGCTTGGAAAATCCCATGGATGGAGGAGCCTAGTAGGCTGCAGTCCATGGGGTTGCTAAGAGTCAGACATGACTGAGCGACTTCACTTTCACTTTTCACTTTCATGCATTGGAGAAGGAAATAGCAACCCACTGCAGTGTTCTCGCCTGGAGAATCCCAGGGATGGGGGAGCCTGGTGGGCTGCCGTCTATGGGGTCGCACAGAGTCGGACACGACTGAAGCGACTTAGCAGTATAGGATTAGATATGTAAAAGGCTGAAGTAAATGACAACTGGGTTGATATTCAGCATGCAGCAATTTTTGCCTAGGATATTTAAGTAGTTACATTTACAGTTAATATGTGGGAATAATAAGTTGACTTGCTATCAGTTTTTCTACTTTTTTCAAAAATTATGCCACAGTTAGGTACAGGGGCAGGTCTTCCTGGTTTGGATTTCCAGAAGAATGAAACATAACAGAAGATAGTCTGACCAAGAGACTAACCTTAAGCAATCAGATAGAAAACCACAGTAACCAAGAGCTATGGCAATAAAGTATAAGAAGGCATGAGCATGAGTCTAATACTTCTTAGTAGGGTTCTTTGGATTTCATGTAGAACAAATATTTTATATATAGATATATACTTATCTTCCAAAAAAAGACAGAAGAAAGGAAAAGAAATGGTAAATTGAGCCTTAAAGCTTTTACAAATGTGATAGAATTACTGCCGTAACTGTGAGGTGAACTGCAAATCTCAGCAATACACAATTGCTGTCTTACCAGAAATATATTTACATTCACTTCCACATGGCATCAAAGCAATACTGAAATTATACAGTACCTGTGTTGAAATCTAATTTGGTCATTTGAAGTGCATAAGCTTCACAATCTTTCTTACTAAAACTGAAAATAATAACAGGTTGAAAATTTCTTTCCATAATCATCTTCACAATCTTGAATACGTTTGATGGACCTGCAAAAAAAGTACATAAACTATGATGAAAAATTAACTCAAAATGGACCACAGACTTCATTGTAAAACTACAAAACTCTTCTATATATGTGGGAGTAAATCTTCATGATGTTGGGTAAGGCAAAGCATTCTTAAGATATGATAGCAAAAGCACAAGCAACAAAAGGAAAAAAATCAGATAACTAGATTTCATCAAAATTTAAAACTTTTGTACTTCAATAGACACCAGCAATAAAGATACTCTTAACTTACAGAATGGGAGAAAATATTTACAAATCAGATATCTGATAAAGGCCTAGTATCCAGAATATATAAAGAATCCTTACTATTCAACAACAAAAAGAAAATCTAATTTTTGAATGCATCAAAAATTTGAATAGATATTTGTCATAAAATCATAAAATGGAATATTATTTGACAATAAAAAGGAATGATGTATTGATATATGCTATAACATAGATAAACTTGGAAAAAAAAAGCTAACTGAAGGAAGTCAGATGCAAAAGACTGCACATATCATGATTCCATTTATATGAAATGTCTACAAAAGGAAAACAGAAATAGAAACTAGATTAGTGATTATTTAAGGTTGAGGGGTAGAGAAGAGGTTGGGAGAAAATAAACAATGACCACGAATGGGTATGGGGTTTCTTTCTGAGTTAATGAAAATGTTCTAGAATTACAAAGTAGTTGCAGAACTTTCTGACTATACTAAAACCCACTTAATTGCACCCTTAAAAAATGGTGACTTCAATAGTATGTGAATTGTATTTCAATTAAAAAAATTGACTGTGATGACAGCTGCATAATTCTTTGACTATACTAATAACCACTGAATTGCATAATTTAACAGGTCAATTGTAAAATGAACTATCTCTCAACAAATGTCATGTAGAAAAGACATAAATTTCTACTCATTCAATTTTATCACATACTATCTAGACATCTATATAGCTTCCAGAGGGGGGAAAATGTTATTTAAAAAATGTAATTTGAAAATACAATTTTCATGTAAAATTCTCAAAAACAAAGTTCTAAGTTACCTTTTGTTCCTCCTTTTCGCCCCTTCTGATCTCCTTTTGCCAAATCACCAGCATCTCGAAGTACTTGCATTGCAGTATTAAAATTATCTTCTCTGAAGTCACCCTAGCATCACAAATATTTTTCTATATAACTTCACTAATACTTAATCATAATCCAAACTTTTTTTTACCTCAAAACAAAGCTTCCTCAAATAAATAATTTAATAATAAAACTAGAAAAAGCAAAACCATAAGATATCTGAAACATGTACAGAGCCCCTTATTTTCAAGGCATTTAAAAATACTGGAAAAGGAGGGGAATCTAATTCATGCATTTAAAAAATATACATCTTAAATATAATTTTTGAAATAAAAATACATATACAAAGAAAATCAACAATAACTTTGGACTATAAAAACTAGGGGAAAAAAAAACAGTTCTTCTCTAGTTTAAAGAAAAGCGGGTATAAGCAGTTATGTGATATTAAAGAATAAGAATGATAATTACTCCCTTACATTTTCATCAACCACAAGGTGCAGGCCATCTCCCCCGGCTGGAAAAATATAGTGCTGTAATGGAGTAGGCCGATAATCTGTGTAAATTACGTGACAAGGCTGTAAAAACAAAGAAAATTAAAATCAAGGACAAATACATGATTAGAGTTTCCATAATGATTTCATATACTTCAGACCTATGATGCTGTAATTAAGGAAGACTTCTATTCCCAGGGACGGAGGAGCCTGGTGGGCTGCCGTCTATGGAGTCGCACAGAATCGGACAGGACTGATGTGACTTAGCAGCAGCAGCAGCAGTATGGCAACACAGAATGTACTGAGGTAAAATGGGACTTCTCGACCCCACAGAGACTTTTTACAGCTTTACTAAAACAAGAGGTTGATCTATTCCAGAAGATTCACTGAGATTCTATCCTACAGGAGCAACATGGGTGTTACAAAAATACCACTAAAGAGGTAATAAATGGATAAAAATAAATTTGTGAACCTTCTGGTATAAAGGAAAAATAAGGGCAGAAAAATCAAATAAAGAATACATGAACAAATGCTTGTCATAAGGTCCTTTAATGCTCCTAAAATTGGACTAGAAAAGCAAAAAGGAAAAGCAGTCAATAAAAAGTCTGCGTTTACATGAGAAAAATCAAATCACACTCTCAAGAAGTGAAGTCAAAGTTGCTCAGTCCTGTCCACTGTTTGCGACCCCATAGACTATAGTCCATGGAATTCTCCAGGCCAGAATACTAGAGTGGGTAGCCTTTCCCTTCTCCAGGGGATCCTCCCAACCCAGGGATCAAACCCAGGTCTCCCGCATTGCAGGCAGATTCTTTACCAGCTGAGCCACAAGGCAAGCCCACACTCTCAAGAGAGGCCCAGCTTTTCTTCTGGTACCAAGGTCTTAGAGGAAATTTTCTACTAGTATTCATGGCTCCCTGTATAAGGAGATGCAGTAGTTTACAAACCTGGCAAGTCATCAGGATCAATTTGGGAGCTTCTGAAAGTTAAAAATTTCATGACCCAGGATCCTACTCTCAGAGATTTTGATGTACTGGGTTTGAGTTGGATTCAGAAATTCACACGTATAAAAACTTAGTTGATTTTGATAAGCTTGCTTGCTTTGAAAAGTAGATTTACATTAAAATGTCTTATTTATTCTAGGTAGCATTAGGAACAAAGTATAGGATATAGAAAGGCAAAGTAAGCCAGAAAGAAAAACACCAATACAGTATACTAACGCATATATATGGAATTTAGAAAGATGGTAACAATAACCTTGTGTACGAGACAGCAAAAGAGACACTGATGTATAGATCAGTCTTATGGACTCTGTGGGAGAGGGAGAGGGTAGGGAGATTTGGGAGAATAGCAGTGAAACATGTATAATATCATGTATGAAACGAGTCGCCAGTCCAGGTTCAATACACGATACTGGATGCTTAGGGCTGGTGCACTGGGACGACCCAGAGGGAGGGTATGGGGAGGGAGGAGGGAGGAGGGTTCAGGATGGGGAACACAGGTATACCTGTGGCGGATTCATTTCAATATTTGGCAAAACTAATACAATATTGTAAAGTTTAAAAATAAAATAAAATTAAAAAAAAAAAAAGAAAGGCAAACTTGTAATATTTAAGTATTGAAAACATCAAAAAAGACAAAGAAAATACCTGTTTATGTAAGTGGCAAATCCACTCAGCAAACTGTCGGGCATTTGGAATAGTAGCCGAAAGAAAGACATAGTGAACGTTATCAGGAAGCAAAATAATAGTTTCTTCCCATACGACACCACGCTCTGAAAAATACAAATATACCTTGGAATTCAATGTCACTTTATCATTTTCTCTCATGCTCAATTATCAGAAATGCAGATCACTTTACGCAAAGATATTTTTAGCCACAGATCCTTACTGTAAACTACTTTCTAACCATGAACTGCATCTAGTAGAAAGTTAGTAGACTAGACCACGATAAACACAGTGTACTCTGAAATAACGGCCTGCAAAAAAAGCAGCTCCAAATTGAATCCTGTTCAGTCTAACAAGAATCCCAGGACAATGGAAACAGTATTTCCATCTCACTTAGAGAAGCAGAAGTTATTGGCTTACAGAAGGTCACAGAACAGATTTCAAAGAAACACTATTACTATACCACAGTGCCTTTCATCTAAATTACCCTCATGATTTCTAGAGATGAAAGGATCTGATAAACAACAAAACTATAAGTCACTTTTATTAAAATGTAAAAAACAAACAGGAAAATCCATTTGAGAATTTCCTTCCAAATGAACAAATCAATAAAAGATTCATAATTTAAAAACAAAAATAACTTTATAATTTAATCTTTTGAATTTAGTAAGAGTAAAATTTTACAAAGGGTAAATGATTTCTTTAAATTGTATTATTTTTCCTATAAATACAGGTTAACTCAGTGCTTTAGCCAAATAAAAACTAAGCTTCAAGTGTGTACATATTAAACATTTAACTTTTAAATATGTTAATTTCTGCCACGTTCTACCTAAAATCCCAAGTATACTTACTTTTCCATTATAGTAGTGCAATAGTTCAGGTTAAGAGATTTTTTTTGTTGTTGTTCATTTTTATCTCATAATTCTCATTGTTTAAATCATAAACATGCATTTCTTAGTTTTTTTAAAAAACTAAAATAAATTGATAAAAATCAAGAAAGTTAACTCTGTAGGCCAGCAGTTTTGGAAATTCTTTAATATTAGATATATTAGAGAACTCTCTATTAAAAGCAAACTAATTTTAATTTCATTTTAAAATCTGAAGTTGCATTTTCTCACCCAGAAGTTGTTACTATTCAAGAAGCTGTAACTGAATGAGGTCCAACCAGAAAAACTATATCATGTTATCCACAATTTAGTTTACTACAACTCTACCCATAAGTAAGATAACTTGTTCAAAATTCCTAATTTCATTCCTAAATAACATGGCACACATCTCAATAACACTACAGAATATACCTGAATCTCTCATGTAATGAATTTCATCAAAAATGACCCAGGCAACTTCTCGCATAACTTCAGAACCTCTGTACAGCATACTTCTCAAAATCTAAAAAAGAAGTAGAAGATTTAGCAGGATTCTGACATACCAAAAACTCTTCTAACAAGAAATTTTGTATATTCTTTTTTAACAGAAACATTAAAATAATTTTAGACCGTTACATATCTTAAGTATATAATACTCCTTTGCTTCTCAAGTTAGTAATCATATATAATCCATGGAGAGAATTACTATCAACTCCATATCCATATACCTTGAATATGAAGCTGCATCCTTTTTATGTAAAGCACTTCACTCAAGACCTACACTTGCTAGGAAACAAAAGTAACTTAAAATCATCTTCTATCTAACACAACGAATCTCATACTGCTACTGATTTTTTCTACCTCATCTTAACAACATGAATACTTCCTAGCAACTGTTCTTCAGATTTCTGAGTTAAAGAAATTTTTCTATGGATGGAAGAAAGTTTTGAAAATGGAAAATAAACTTATCTTGGGGATCAAGATGAACATGAGCAATGCTTTCGGCTGACTCTAAAACCAGAAGCTAATTTATGCTCTCTAGTAATTCAAGCATGTAGAAAAGTACTTAGTAAAGACAGCTAAGTGTCCAAAATGTAAGATGCTATCAGATCAGATCAGATCAGATAAGTCGCTCAGTCGTGTCCGACTCTGCGACCCCATGAATCACAGCACGCCAGGCCTCCCTGTCCATCACCAACTCCCGGAGTTCACTGAGACTCACGTCCATCATAAGTATATGCAAAACTTAACTGTGATTATGGGAAGAAGCTAAACATAACTGGGCATTTTTTAAAAAGCTATTTATCTATTTGTATCAACACTCAGATGCAAAAGAAAAAAAAATTAATAAAGAAGGTCCCACAACTTATTCAAAGGTATGTACTCCAATCATTGAAACTATATAAAATCATCAAACTATTATCATGTCACTGGCAATATCCTTTAAAAATACTTTATGCAACTTTATTATATGATGACAGAAATAATGGAAATTTACACTAAACTGAAACAATTTGTTGTAAGATAAACTCTACTACCCCTTTCAAGTAAATATACTCAGAAAGTATTGCCTTTTACCTGTATAGAGCAAGTAATAAAACATTAGCTGTTTTAACTGATGAATCACATTAATTAAATTAAAAAGGAAAAATTAGATGAGACATCATATAAATTACCTCTGTGGTCATAACAAGACAGGATGCTGTAGGATTAATAGTAACATCTCCAGTCATCAGACCAACATCTTGAAATTCTTCATACATTTCACGGTATTTCTGGTTACTCAGGGCCTTAATTGGGCTAGTAAATATTACACGTTGTTTTTCTCTTAGCGCCAATGCAATGGCATATCTAAAAATGTGAAAATAAGTAAGAATAAACTGTTTACAAAAAACTCTTTAGAAGTATGTGATTTTATAAATTATATTAATTTATAAATTGTGTCCAAATTTTTCCTCATTATCTAAAGACTCTGTAAAATATTAATGTCTTATTCTATTCACTTTCAACAAACTATAATAATAATCATGACAAATCTGAAGAACAGTGGTCTAAATGAACAAAAAACATTTTTAACTCTGGTGTCTTGGAGTTAATGTAATTTAATTACTAATATCAATGAATTACTAATAGCTACCCTATTTCTTGGAAGCAAAATACCTTTGGCTCTGCAGATGGACCTCTAAAAGTTTACAGAGCCTCTGCTGCTGCTGCTGCTGCTGCTAAGTCGATTCAGTCGTGTCTGACTCTGTGCGACCCCATAGACGGCAGCCCACCAGGCTCCCCCGTCCCTGGGATTCTCCAGGCAAGAACACTGGAGTGGGTTGCCATTTCCTTCTCCAATGCAGGAAAGTGAAAAGTGAAAGTGTCGCTCAGTCGTGTCCAACTCCCAACGACCCTATGGACTGCAGCCTACCAGGCTCCCCCGTCCATGGAATTTTCCAGGCAAGAGTACTGGAGTGGGGTGACAGAGCCTCTACCTGTCAGTTTTTACCTAAAGACTATAAATATTTAATAAACACTGGAAAATGAGTTGTTTTTGAGTTTCACAAATAAGTTAATCATATATATCCACTTTGCACTTATATTAGTTATCAACTCTGTCCCTGACTGGAAATTGTACCAAGTTCCAATAGTTCTTTCATAAAGATTAATGCACTACAAGATAGTTTTTCTTTTTCAAAGAAAATTCAATTGAGTTAAATATTTAAATACACACCATGAAATCAGGACTAAACTTAGCACTGTGGTACATGTTCCTTATTTAAGATACAGTTCCTACCAACAATAGGCTTATGACAGATTTCAGGAGACAAAAACAATGTTCATCCTGATCATGCCCCCAAAGAGTGAAATAATTAAAAAATCAAAAGTTGTCCAAACATGGTGAAATATGAATAGTAAGAAATATACATCAAAGAGAAAAGAATATACAGATGCTGTAAAAAACGAGAAGTCATAAAGAGAAACAGGAAAGTGTGATCAACACTTAAGAAAAAGAAGCAGTCATGAGAAACTGAGTGGGCCCAGATGTTGGACTTATCAAACAAAGACTTCAAAGAAGCTGTAAAAGACATGTCCAAAAAATGCAAGGAAACCATGTTCTAAGAATTAAAGGACACAGGACAGTGATTCAAAGGGGCAATCTCAATAGAGAACTGAAACTACAACAACAAAACCAAATGAAAACTTTATAGATGAAAAGTAAAATAATATACAATTATGAAATGAAAAATCCACTAGATGGCTCAAGAACAGATATGAGAAGGCAGAAGAAAGAATTTGTAAATATGAAGATAAATCAATAGAAATTATCAAAGCTAAAGAAAGAAAGAAACAGAAGAAAAACAAACAGACAGTCAAAGATTAGTGGGACAACCTCAAGTGTTCCAATGTATGTGTGTGTGTGCACTCAGTCGAGTCTGACTCTTTATGGCCCCATGGACTGTAGCCTGCCAGGATCCTATGCCCATGGAATTTTCCAGGCAAAAACACCTGAGTGGGCTGTCATTTCCTATTCCAGGGGATCGTCCCAACCCAGGGGTCAAACCCACGTCTCTGTGTCTCCTGCATTGTCAGGCAGATTCTTTACCACTAGTGCCACCTGGGAAGCCCTGTGTGTTTCAACAGAAGTACCAAACTGAGAAAGAGGCAAAACAAACATTTTTAAAAAAAAATAACAATAAAAAAACTTCTAAACTTGTTTTTTAAAAAATATTAATCTACAGGTCCTTCCCTGGTGGCTCAGATGGTAAAGCGTCTGCCTACAACGCAGGAGACCTGGGTTCAATCCCTGGGTTGGGAAGATCTCCTGGAGAAGGAAATGGCAACCCACTCCAGTATTCTTGCCTGGAAAATCCCATGAATGGAGAAGCCTGTTAGGCTACAGTCCATGGGGTCACAAAGAATCAGACACGACTGAGCAACTTCACTTCATAGATCCAATGGACACAATGAACCAAAGCAGGAAAAACTTTGGAATCACATCTAGAAACAAACTGCTGACTGACAAAGACAAAAAGAAAGTCTTCAAAGCAGCAAAAGAAAAACAACTCAAAACATACAAGAGACCACCACCATAATTAAGGCTTACTTCTGATGGGAAAAAATGGAGTAGAATGAAACAATAGAATGACTATCCAATAGTCAAACAGTAGAATGACTATCCAATATTCAAAAGAAAAAAATTGTCAGTCAAGAACTATATATTCAGTGGCATTATCCTTTCAAAAATAAAAGCAAAACAAAGACATTTTCAAATAAAAATTGAGGGAATTCACTGCTAAAACATCAACCATACAAGAAATATTTTTAAAAAATTCTTTAACCAGAATCCAGAGAAAAGAATAGAGCTTAAAATAATAAATATGTGGGTAAATGTAAGACTTTACATACTTCTCTTTTATTCAATTAGTATTTTTTAAAACATAAAAGATTATTTAAAGCAAAAACATTATTTTAACATTGTATTATACTGGATTTATAGCAGGTAGCACAGTGGCAAAGAATCCACCTGCAATATAGGAGACTCAAGTTTGATCCCTAGGTTGAGAAGATCCCTGGGCAGGAAATGGCAACCTGCTCCAGTACTCTTGACTGGAAAAATTCCATGGACAGAGGAGCCTAGTGGGCTTACAGTCCATGAGGCTGCGAGTTGGACATGACTGAGTGAGCACACATGCACACACAGCATATATAGCTGAAATATATAGGTAGCAAAAATAGCACAGACAAGAAGAAATAAGGCTACCAATATTTTATAGAGATTGTGGCTGTGAGAATAATCACTAAACATGTAATTCAAAGGTTAAAAAAAATTAAAGGAATTAAAATGGTATACTAAAAAATATTTGTTAAATATAATAGAAGGCTGTAAAAACACGAGACATTACTAAAAAACAAAAGGCAAATATAAATACAACCACATCAATCATTAAATCAAATTATTGAAATTATAAAGTATCTTTTTCAACCACAAAGAAGTTGAATTAGAAACCCCAAAATAGAAAGATGTATGGAAAAACTAACAAATACTTGAAAGATAAAGATAAGAGGAAATAAAGAGAAACTAAAGAATGAATTAAATTAAAAACTCAAAATTTATAGGATGCATATAAAGCAGTAATAAGAGGGAAAATTAAAGTTTTAAACATGAATATTAGAAAGGAAGAATAATCTAAAATCAATCTAATTCCACCTCAAGAAACTCTTTGGAAGACAAAGATTACCAAAACTGACTCAACAAGAAAGGAAACTGAGCTTGAAATTTAAAAATCTTCCCATAAAGAAGGGCTTTCCTGGTAGCTCAGCTAGTTAAGAATCCACCTGCAATGCAGGAAACCCTGCTTTGAGTCATGGGTCAGGAAGAACTGCTGAAGAAGGGACAGGCTACCTACTCCAGTATTCTTGGGCTTCCTTAGTGACTCAGACAGTAAGGAATTTGCCTGCAATGTGGGAGACCTGGGTCTGATCCCTGAGTCAGGAAGATCCCCTGGAGAAGGGAATGGCTGATCACTCCAGTATACTGGCCTGGAGACTTCTACGGACAGAGGAGCATGGCAGGCTACAGTCCGTGGGACTGCAAAGAGTCGGACATGATTAAGCAACTTTCACTTTTACTGTCTCATAAAGAAAAGCCTAGGTAGTTCAGATGGCTTCATTAATAAGTTCTGTCAAACATTTAAAGAGAAAATACCAAACCTACACAAACTCTTAGAGAAAACAGACCAGGAGGGTCACTTCTCAACTTATATTACGAAGTCAGTATTAACATGATATCAAAACTAGACTCAGCTATTAAAAAGAATGCATTTCAATCAGTTCTAATGAAGAAACTGGAGCCTATTATACAGGGTGAAGTAAAACACCAATACAGTATATTAACGTATACATATGGAATTCAGAAAGATGGTAACGATGACCCTATATGTGAGACAGCAAAAGAGACACAGATGTAAAGAACAGATTTTTGAACTCTGTGGGAGAAGGCAAGGGTGGGATGTGATTTGACAGAATAGCTTTGAAACATGTATATTACCACATGTGAAACAGACTGTCAGGCCAGGTTTGATGTAAGAGACAGGGCGCTCAGGCCCGGTGCACTGGGATGACCCTGAGGGATGGGATGGGGAGGGAGGTGGGAAGGAGGTTCAGGATGGGGGACATATGTACACCCATGGCTGATTCATGTCAATGTATGGCAAAAACCACTACAATATTGTAAAGTAATTAGCCTCCAATTAAAATAAGTTAATTAAAAAAATACAAGATACCCCGATAAATATGAATTTCAGATGAAAAAAAAAAAATAGACAAAGATCTTGTTAAAAAAAAAAAAACAACGAAAACTACATATCCAAATCTCTCATGAAGATTCAAAGAAATTCCAGAACAAAATATGAGTAAACTGAAACTGGCAACATTATATAAAATGATCAACTGCCATAAACATCTAGGTTTCTTCTGAGAATATAAGGATGGTTTAACAACAGGAAATTTGTAATGTACCACTTTAAAAGAATAAAAAGCAAACACCATATCCTTGCCTCTACAGATGGAAAAAGGATTTAATAAAATACAATGCTTCTTTTTTAATCCTCAATACACTTATTTTCCCCAGTTTTATTAAGATTTAATGATCTATAACATTATGGAAGTTTAAACTATATACTGTAAAATTTGATACACATATATATTGTGAAATGATTACCTCAATAAGCTTAATTTACATCCTTATCACCTCATTAATTACCTTTTTTTTTCTGGTGAGAGCATTTAAGATCTACCCTCTTAGGAACTTTCAAGTATATAATACAGTACTGTTAACTGTAATCACCATGCTCTATGTTAGATACCCAGAACTACTCATCTTATACCCAGAAGTTTGTTTCGTTTCACCACCATCTTCCTACTTCCCCCACCCTGCCCATCTCAGTCCCTGGAAACTACCATTCAACTCTGTTTCAATAAATTCAACTTTTTTAGATTCCACATCTGAGATCACAAGTGTTTGTCTTTCTCTGACTTATCTGACTTAACATAATGCTCTCAAGGTCCATTCATGCTGTCACAAACAGCAGGATTTCCTTCTTTGATGGCTAAATAATATTCCATTGTGACTGACTCTGTGTGTGTGTGTATGTATATGGATATAGACAGACAGAAACTACATTTTCTTCATCCACCCATCTGCTGATAGACAAAGCTTTCCTTGTCTTGGGTATTGTGAATAATGGGAATGCAGACATTGCTTCAAGATACTGGCTTCATTTCCTTTAGATACATACCCAGAAGTGGGATTGCTGAATTATATTCTATTTTTAATTTTTAAGAAATCACCACCCTGTTTTCCACAGTAACTGTACCAATTTATATTTCCACAAAATTGCACAAGGGTTTCCTGTTCTTCACATACTTGCTAACACTCGTTATCTCTTATCTTTTTGTAACAGCCATTCAAATGGGTGTTTTTTTAATTCTTTCATTTGTTCCCAATTAAGAATAGAAAGGAACTTACTCAACCTGATAAAAGGAACCTAGGAAAAAGCTAGTTAAATTACACTTCATGGTGAAACACTGAATGTTATTCATTTAAGATCAGGAACATTCAAGGATTTCCACTGGATTTTGCCAATGCAATAAGAAAATGAAACAGATGGGATAAAACATCAGCAAGAAGCAGAAAAAACTGTCTTTATTCACAGACAATATGACCAACTATGTAGAAAATCTTATGGAATATGCAAAGTTACTATAACTTGTTAGTAAGCCACTTTATTAACAAAGTGACAATATAAAATACTAACATATAAAAATAAACTGTACTTCACAAGCCATTAGCAACCCAAATATGAACTTAAGAATGTCATTTGCAACAGCACAAAGCAATAAAATACTTAGAGATTTAAGAAAAAATGTGTTAAAAAAGAGGAAGATATATAAAATCTGTACACAAACTACAAAATATTGCTGAGAGAAATTAAAGAAGATGTGAATAATAAATAATATACCATGCTAATGGACTGGAAGAGTCTATAATAATGTTAAAATGAAAATTCTCCCCAAATTAATCTATACAACACAATCAGCATAAAAATGCAAGTAGTCGTTTTGGGTAGAAATTAATACACTAATTTAAATTTTTATTGAGGAACAAAAAGGACCTAGAAGAGCCCAAACAATTTTAAGAATAAAGTTAGAGGACTCTAATTACCTAAATTTTATACATACTTTAAAGCTATGGTAATCAAGATAGCATGGACTAGTATAAGGATAGACACAGAAATAAACAGAACAGCAAGTTCAAAGCCAAACCTATACATTTATGGTCAGTTCACTAGGATTTCAACAGTCAATTCAATTCAAAGACAATTCAGTGGGAAAATCATCATTTTTTTCAACTGGAACAATTATCCACATACAAAAAGGTTAATTTAAACCCCACCTTTACCTCACATCATACATAAAAATTAATTCAAAGGAAATCACAGCTTTAAGTGGAATGGCTAATACTATAAACTTCAAGAAGAAAATAAAAGGGAAAATATTTGTGATATTGGGATAGGCATAAATGTCTTAAGTATTGATATCAAAAGCATGATCAATCCATAAAAGAAAATATACGAGAAGTTGACCATCAAATTTAAGATCTTTTGTGCTACAAATGATACCATTAAGATAATTTAAAGAATTATTTATGATGCAATAAGACAAACAATTCAATTTTAAAAATCAGCAAAGACTGAAATAGGTATTTCATTTAAGATATACAAATGGGTGATAAGCAAATGAAATGATACTTAACATTTTATTAGTCATCAAAGAAATTTAAAACCACTGTGGAACATCATTAGATATCCACACTAAAACAGGTATAATCAAAAAAGATTATGCCAAGAGGTGGTTAGGACATAAGAGAAACAGGACATAAGAGAAACATAAGATTCCTTATCCATTATGACAGGAATACAAAATGGTACAGCCACTTTGGAAAACAGTCTGGTCATTTACTGAATCGTTAAATATACATTTGCCATAAAATCCAACAATTACTAAGTATCTAATCTAAGTATCTATCTACCCAAGAGAAATAAAAACGTGTCTACATAAAGACCTGTATATGTATGTTCGTGTCAGAATTACTTAGAATGGTCAAAAATGCAAAACAATTCAAATTTCTATCAACGGAATAAACAAAACGTCATGTATCCATAAAACGCAACATGACATCAATAAAAAGAAAAGAACTAATGATATATGCAATATGAATGAACCTCTAAGTGTTATTTTAAACAGAAAAAGACACAAAAGACTCCATATTACATGATTTCATTTGTATGAAACTTCTAGAAAAGGCAAAACTACTTAGGCAAAGCGGATCAGCGCCAGCGTTGGAGATGGAGGCAGGGTGAATGCACACACTCATAAGAAAACTAGGGACAGCACCCTAAAACTGCTGAGGGTTGCACAACTGTACAAATTTATTAAATGGGTGGATTTCATAATATTTAAATTATATAATAATAAAGCTAATGCTTTTAAAAAAAGCTTTACATAGAACAAAAAAATAAACAGGGTCAGGAAAGCTACTCAATTACCTAGGTAAACAACCTGGTCCCAATATATTAATCTAGCATCAGACTTATAAATGAAAATGTACTTGTTATACTTATCAGCTAACATTGGAGTTTACCCTGAGTTCTTGAATTCCTAGGGGAAATCTTTATCTGAGATCCATGAACCACTCACTGAAATCACAAAATCTGGTACGTACATACAAATATACACTTCATTGGAGGTTTCTATTGAGGTAAAATTCATAAAACCTAAAACTGTTTTAAAGTGCACAACTGAGTGGATTTTAGCACATTCACTACGCTGTTCAACTACCACCTCTATCTGATTCTTAACATAATTCTCATCCCTCCAAAAACCCCATATTCATTAAGCAGCTACTTTCTGCTCCCCTCCTCTAAATATTCCCTGGCCTCCACCAATCTGCTCTCTCTCTAAGAATTTACCTGAAATATTCTACACAAACGGAATCAAATAATATGTGACCTACTGAGTCTGGCTTCTTTTACTCAGCAGAACGTTTCTGAGGTTCATCCACACTGTAGCATGCATCAGTATCTCAATGCTGCCATAGCTGAGTACTATTTCATTGTACAGATACACCAGATTTATTTATCTATTCATCCACTGATGGACTTCGGGTTGTTTCTACCTTTTTTTTCATTATTGTGAACAGTACTGCTGTGAACCTTCATCTATAAGCATCTGTGTATTTGTTTTCAATTCTTTGGCATAATATGCCTAGGAGTGGAACTGCTGAGTTGTACAGTAATTCTATAAGTATCTTTTTGAACACCTACTAGACTGTTTTCCACAGCAGGACTCAAGAGCTTTCAAAAGTGTCTATAACCCTGGTGAATTTCTTAAAATCTCTTTACAGTCTCCTAACTCAGAGTAAGCCTCTGACTGTGTGGATCACAACAAACTGTGGAAAATTCTTCGAGAGATAGGAATACCAGACCACCTGACCTGCCTCCTGAGAAATCTGTATGCAGGTCAAGAAGCAACAGTTAGAAGTGGACATGGAACAGACTGGTTCCAAATTGGGAAAGGAGTACATCAAGGCTGAATATTGTCACCCTGCTTATTTAACTTATATGCAGAGTACGTCATGCGAAATGCTGGGCTGGATGAAGCACTAGCTGGAATCAAGATTGCCTGGAGAAATACTAATAACCTCAGATACGCAGATGACACCACCCTTATGGTAGAAAGCAAAGAGGAACTAAAGAGCCTCTTCATGAAAGTGAAAGAGTGGAGTGAAAAAGTTGGCTTAAAATTCAACATTCAGAAAACTAAGATCATGGCATCCAGGCCCATCACTTCATGGCTAACAGATGGGGAAACAATGGAAACAGTGACAGACTTTACTTTCTTGGGCTCCAAAATCACTGCAGATGGTGACTGGAGCCGTGAAATTAAAAGACGCTTGCTCCTTGCAATAAAAACTATGACCAACCTAGACAGCATATTAAAAAGCAGAGACATTACTTTGCCAACAAAGGTCCGTCTAGTCAAAGCCATGGTTTTTCCAGTTGTCATGTATGGATGTGAGAGCTGGGACTATAAAGAAAGCTGAATTGATGCTTTTGAATTGTGGTGTTGGAGAAAACTCTTGAGAGTCCCTTGAACTGCAAAGAGATCGAACCAGTCCGTCCTAAAGGAAATCAGTCCCAAATATTCACGGAAGGACTAACGCTGAGGCTGAAACTCCCAATACTTTGGCCACCTGATGCAAAGAACTGACTCACTGGAAAAGACCCTGATACTGGGAAAAACTGAAGGTGGGTGGAGAAGGGGACGACAGAGGATGAGGTGGTTGGATGGCATCACTGACTCAATGGACATGAGTTTGAGCATCCTTCAGGAGCTGGTGATGGACAGGGAAGCCTGGCATTCTGCAGTCCATGGTGTCTCAGAGAGTCAGACACGACTGAGCGACTGGACTGAAGTGAAACCAAGACTACGAAAGCAGGTTTTAACATACACTGGAAAATTTCCTATACTGAAAATCTCTATGCTTTAGTAGCAAAAACTAAAGCAAAGTTACACTAATGCCCAGAATTCTAACATCTGTATATGCTGGCTTCAAATGGATAATGCACCAACTACTATACACCTGTACACTTCTCAAAGTGAGATAAAATAACTGAACTAAAAATAGTCAGAGCTATAATTTGTGCCTTAGGAGGAAACAAGCTTCTGACTTCAGTACCTCTAAAAAGGAATGGACAATAAAAAAAATCAGTCCCATTCCACTGGACAGAACTAGGTAATACTGGACCACAATGCGTCTGAATCTAACAGATTAGACTACTCTGCAATTGGCTGATACTGTTTCAATGATAATCTAAGATCCAAAGCTGCACTCCTCTAACTCCCCTACAAAAAGAAAACTTTTGAGTTACACCTCAGCCAAGGTCTAAAAAGACTAATATACAGTACTCAGGCTCTGACTATCTGAAGGACGATATTCCAAAACTCATGAAAAATATCCACCACTATGCCAAAGTAAAAGCACTGCTGAACAGGGTGATTGGTGCAATTTTTATCTTTTTTTTCCTTTATGATCTTCTTCACTCTTCATGCGATCATTGTTAAGAACACTTAATTCAGCTGTTTAACAGGAAAGCTGTAATTTCTCCATGATGAAGAAATAAAATATATTATAAATTATTAAGAGTTAACCTGTGAACAAAAACTGACTTCTGAAAAGGTGCCAAGATTGAGGGGAGAAAACAGTCTTTCAACAAATGGTTCTGAGGCAACTGGATAGCCACATGAAAAAAATGAAGTTGAACCTTTACCTTATAAATTATACAGAAATGTAAAACCTCAAAAAGGACCAAAGAACTAATACCTAAAATTATAAAATTCTTAGAAGAAAATATAGGCATAAATCTTTGTGGTCTTGGATTAGGCAATGCTTTCTTTAAAATAACATGAAAAGAAAACAGACAAATTGCACTTGGTCAAATTAAAGACATTTGTCCCTCAAAAAATACGCTTAAAGTAAAAGGATGACTTATACTTTAAAAAGAGAAAATGTTTGCAAATCATATATCTGACAAGGAACTAGTATCAGAATACAAAACAACTATCACAACTAAACAAGGCAAACAACCTAATGAGCAAGTAAAAAAGGACTTAAGCAGACACTCCTCCAAAGACATTCAGAAGGCCAATGAGCATACTAAAAAACGCTCAGTATCATTAGTCATCAAGGAAATACAAATCAAAACACGAGATATCACACTCACAACTAACAGAATGACTATTATCAAAAAGGCAAGAAGTAACAAGTGTTGGTAAGGATGTGGAGAAAAGGGAATCCTTGTGTTCTACTGGTAGGAATGTATACTGGTGCAGTCAACATGGAAAACAGTATGGAGATTCCTCAAAATATTAAAAATAAAACTGTCATATGATCCAGCAATTCCACTCCTGGGTATTTATCCGAAGAAAACAGAAACACTGGTAAGAAAAAATATGCATGCCCCTATGTTCACTGCAGCATCATTTACAATTGTCAAAATACAAAAGTAACCCAAGTGTCATCAACAGATGAATGGATGTGGTATATGTATATGTGCGGAATATTATTAAGTAATAAAAAAGAATGAAATCTTGCCATTTGCTACAACACAGATGGCCTCAGAGAGCATTGTGCTAAGTGAAATAAGTCAGAAAAAGACAAATATTATATTGTTTTACTTATATGTGGAATATAAAAAATAAATGAACAAACATAAAACAGAAATAGTTATAGATACAGAAAACCAACAGGTAATCACCAGAGAGGAGGGTAGTGAGGGGAGGAAAAAAACAGGTGAGGAACCTTAAGAGGTATAAACTTGCAGCCATAAAATAAATGAGTCATAGGTATGAAAGATATAGTGTGAGAATCTAGTCTAATAATTATATATCTTTTTATGGTGACATAGTGTAAACAGACTTACCATGGCGACCATCTTGAAATGTATAGGAATATCAAATCACTATGTTGTGTAATAGGAAATAACACAGTGTTTCAGGTCAATTATACTTCAAAACAAATGAATTTACAGAAAAAGATCAGATCCGTGGTTACCAGATGTGGGGGCAGGCGGGAAATGGGATGAAGATGGTCAAAAGGTAGAAACTTCCATTTCTAAATAGTAGAGATGTAATGCACAATATGATAAACATAGTTAACACTGCTAAGAGTTATATAAAAAAGTTAAATGAGTTCTTTTCTCATCACAAGAAAAAAGTTTTCTATTTAGTTCTGTATCTATACAAAATGATGGATGTTTACCAAGCCATCATTAATTATAGTCATTTTAGGATGCACGTTAAGTCAGATCATTATGCTGCAATCTTTGAACTTATACAGTGCTTTGTGTCAGTTCTATCTCAATAAAACTGAAAGAAAAATTATTTAAAAATAAACTTCACATATTGGAAATTAGAATAGTGAACACTATATAGGATTATATCACTACCAATACCCACAGAACATTAATCTTATCTAGAAACAAGTAACATTATTGTGCTTTTTTGTTTCTGGAATTCTTTTCAGAAACCCAACTAGTTCACCTTGCAGAATGTTCTGTATTATTCTGACTAACCTATATTACGCTGAAAATCCACATTTAAAAAGTTTTTATTTAAAACAATCATAAAATAAATTTACTACATAATCAATTTTTTTAAAAAGGTAGTAACAAGTGTTGGCAAAGACATGGAGAAACTGAAACCCTCATATAACTATGGGAAAATAAAGCGATGCAGCTGCTATGGAAAACAGTTTGGTGATCCCTCAAAAAGTTAAACACAGAATCAAACATGACCAATTCCATTCCTAAGTATATACTGAAGATAAGGAAAAAGATGTGTTCAAACAAACACTGGTACATAAACATTTCTAAAAGCATCATTCATAATAGCCAAAAAATTGGAAACACTCATACATCTATTAACTGATGAATGGATAAACAAAATGTGGTATATCATACTATATAATTAATCAGTCACAAAATATTAGCCATAAAAAGGAACTCAATTCTGATGTATACCACAACACAGATGAATCTTAAAATCATCATCCTTAGTGAAATAAAACATAAACAAAAAGCCATATATCATATGATTCTATTTAAATAAAATACCCAGAAAAGGTAAATTCATACAAACAGAAAGCAGACTGGTGGCTGAAAGAAACTGGAGCTAAGGGAATGGGGAATGACTGATTAATGGGTACGTGGTCAAGACATCCATGAACTAGATATTGGAGACAGTTGCACATATTAAGGAAAAACAAGTTAACCCACAGACGTCTATCTGCAATAGACTGCAAAATCCCATCCACATTAAAGAGCAGAACCCACTTTCAGAATGGCCCAGTTCCTCTCAAACTTTAACAGATGTATGCATCAACTGGTGATCTTGTTAACATGCAGATTATGATTCAGCAGTTCTAGGGTGGGGTGTGAGATTTTTGCCTAATTTAGCTAGTAGGTGATATGCATGCATCTGGTCTAGGACCATACTCTTAAGTAGTAAGACTCTAGAACAATGGTCTTTACATACATTTTAGAAGAAAATATAACACCTATCAAAAAACTTAAAACACAAACAATACATATTTATTTTACACATTAGCTAAGAGAACTACTATAGTAATAGAGACCATGTATTAAAAATAATACATAAAATATCTACTTATTTTCAGCATGGAGTAACAAGGACTGGGTTTACCTACCCACCTGTAACAACTGCAAAATAGGATAAAATATGTGAAACAATGATTTCACATACTGAATAATCACAGAGTAATCCCTGAGAAGAGGGAAGTAAATGACATAATCTCAGATTATTGTCCACAGAGTTTCCAAGTCACAGTTTCAGGAGATGAACCTTGAAGGTTTTCGGAAGTTAAGCGGACAGTGGGAGTCTGGGGAAGCCATGGCAGCTACACTGCAGCTCAAAATAACCAGAGAGGAAAGAGGTAGACAAAGGGAAAGCTCTGAACATCTGCTGAACATTCTGGTGTCTTTAAATAAGTAATCATCAGTGAATAAGTGTTAGGAAACAACTTGAAGCAATGGGAAAAAACCACCAAATGGAGTGGAACTAAAAAAATGATACAATCTTCAGAGCTGGGAGTAACTCAGGTTCCCACTAGCCATGGTGGAAAAATTCGTAATTTATAAGATACTGGCTAGAATATCAAGAAATATATTAAAAAGTGGAGAAAAGTAGCCTTAAGTTAAATGCTTCTCTAGTCCTGCCTAAAATCATAGAAGCCTTGGAAGAACTATATTTTTCTCCAAGTAACTGTATCCCACAACAAAGCTCAAGAATATTAATAGAAATGCAAAAATAGTCATCACCCAAGAAGGTAAAATTCACAATGTCTTGTGAATTAAAAAATATAAGGAGGCAAATATAACAAATAAGAAGTAAAAATAAATAAATGAAAAGGCATCCAAAAATGAGAAAACAGAATCAGTAAATGAGGACACAGAAAATTACCATTACAGTATAACTGTATTTTATATATTCAAGAAAACTGAGGAAAGATTAAATAGCATGCTTAAAAGAAATACTAAAAATATTAAGAGACACGAACCAAAATTTTAGCACGAAAAATCTAAATCTGAGATGAAATAAACTGATAGAATTAAAATCAAATTAGACATTGCAAAAAAAAAACAAGAATAAACTTAAAGCTGTCCAAAATGAAACACAGAGAATAAACAAAAAATAATAAGTATCAGTGAGCTCTGAGACAACTTAAAATGACTAACACAAGTTTAAGTGAGGTCTCTGAGTACTAAAAAGGGTACTATTTTAAGCAAAAAGTAGTTGAAATTTTTCCAAATCTGATGAAAACAAACCAACCTACAACCTGAGAAGCCAAACAAATTCAAGCATAAGAAATATGAGAAGAATTATGTAAAGGCACGTCATAATTAAACTGCCAAAAGTCAGTGATGAAATTAAAAACAGCCAAACATCACATCAGAGCAGTATGTAAAGCAGCAGGAAAACACTGATTTATAATGATGGGAAAAGTCAATTAATTGAAACAGATCAGGAAATAACACAGATGAAAGTAATAGTAAGAAGGAATATTTAAACAGTTTTTAAACTGTATTCTGTTGTTCAAGAAGCTGGAGGAAAGTTAAGTAGACATGTGGAAAACACTAAACACACATACAAATGAACTTCTAACAAAGAAAACTATACATGTCTCACTGAAAAGGATTAAGGACAGATTAGGTGATGCAGAAGCAAAGATTAATGAATCTGAAGATAGAGCATGAGAAAAGACCTGAAATGAAACACAGAAAAAATGAACACAGAATTAGTGAATCATGACCAATATTCATGACTGATGGGATATTTACAGCACTAAATGTCTATATTAGAAAAGGAAAGGTCTGAAATCAATGACCTCACCTGCTTTCTTTAAAAAACTAGAAAAAGATCAAATAAAGCCCAGAGTAATAAGAAAGGAAATGAAAAGTCTAAATTTACTTACAGAAACCAAATAGAGAAAATTTAAACTTTTTAAAGAGTATGGTAAGAAACAAAGCTATCTTAAGATTCTATTTTAAAACTACAAAGAGAGCAAGAGAAGAAAAAAGGAACAGAGGGAAACTGCAAAACAGCCAGAAAACAATTAGCAAAATGGCAGTACATACACACTTACCAATAATAAAATGTAAATGGACTAATTCTTCAATCAAAAGACAGAATGGTTGAATGGATTAAAAAAAACAAGAGCCATTCATATGCTGCGTATAGGAGACTCACTTCAGATGCAGGACACACAGTCTTAAAAATGAAGGAATGGAAAAAGATATTCCATGCAAAACAGAAACCAAAAGAAAGTCTTGGTAGCTACACTTACATAAAACAAAATTAACTTTAAAACTGTAACAACATACAAAGAAGGACATGACATAATGATAAAGGGGCCAGCCCAACAAGACGATATAGTATTTATAGACATTTATGCACCCAACACAAGAGCACCTAAATGTACCCAGCAAATATTAACAGTTCTAAAATCCCATTTAAAAAGAAAGCTACTCACTCAGCGCAAACAGTTTTTCCTGCTGATGTATGTGCAGATACTAAAACAGACTGATTATTATCAACACACTGAATGGCTTCTCTTTGAAAAGCATCAAGAATGAATGGATATTCCTATAAAAAAAAATTAATATATGTATGAAGATACCTTGCCACATCAGAACATACTTAAAACCAAGAGATGCTACCCCCAGAAGCGTTATGGAAGCATTTATGAGTCTACTTGGGAAACATTCTGTCCACTAGAGAAAATTAGGAAGAATTAAAAAGAAAACTTTAATCAGACAGAATATGTTATTTCTGCTGTCTAATCTTTCAATTATTATGCTTACACATATACTAATTACAACATGATTATTACCATATATTAAGAACATGCTTTATGGGAGGCACTGTGGAACACATTTCCCACATATTAATCTCCACAGCAACTCCTAACATAGGTGTAGTTTTCTTTCCCAGCTGGGAACACTGAGAGTCTGAAAAGTCAAGTCCTCAATGAAGTTCACTCATCAGAGGCAGAATAATATATCTATCAGACTTTAAAAATTCAAGTTTACCGCACAGTACTGCCATTTTTACTTAAAGAAAATGACTTGGAAAACCTACACTACTCTTTTATAGTCTATCAGCGATTCAAAATACATTTAGTATCAGCATTAGAGTTTAAGTTTCATTAGAAGCTTGTTAGGCTCCAGAACTGTATGCAAAACATATTGTACATATGCATTTTTTTCTAGAGAAAGATTGATACTTTTCATTAGATTCTTTGAAATGGCTGAGAATTATGCTTAAAAATCTTATCACATGATGCTTGGTTTTCAGTATGGTTGTTTACTGATTTGGTTTTCACCATATCTGACTTCAAGTGGAAGCTTCAGAGTGTGTATCTACATACACATACACACAAACACACACAGAAATATAAAAATCTCATTTTAAAGTTTACCTTTAAGATTTTTAGGAAAACAGACTCACACAACTGTACCAACTGTACCGCTCAAGGTACAAACCTTTGCAGCTTTTCCAACTCGAGGTTTAAGTGGTAGATAATCTTCATCTGCAGGAAGTGCAACCTGATGTTTAAAAAAAAAAATTTACCATTCAAGAATTGATGTATTCAGCATACCATAATTAAAGATGGTTTGAAAAATAAAGGTGATGAACTAAAGTGTTGCTGACAGTCTTAGACACTACAAAATTAAATAACCATCTTCAAGAACAAGGCAAATGCAAATGTTACAACATTCCAAAAAAGTGTTTACCTAATAGTTATATAATCAAAAGCATTTAAGTCTACCTCCCAAAAGAAACTTTATTAAGTTCTAGGACTTATCTCAGCTATCTTTGTATATTCTGTATCTAATGTACTTCTTGACATTAATGAATACTCAAAAAAGCTGAATGGACATAAAAAGGGATGCCACTATATGAAAGAAAACTATATAGAATAAAGTATTCCCTGGAACAGGAAATTAATTTTCCTCTAGTGAAGATTAAGATCTGCAGAGCAGTTCACAATATACCTAAATTCCCAAGACTTAAGCCAAGTAGTGTATAAATAATAAGGGCAAAGTAAGGTACACAAAGAAGTCAGAAATCATTTCTAAGAGCAAAATTTCAACAAACAATTATGAGATAAGATTAGCTGTCTTAGAAATATTGAGAGGTTGTTGGTAAACGTGCAATTCAATTGCAATCAAGATGATGTGTGCAGCATTTCAAAAAGCGGTAAGTGGAACCTGACTATAATTAAGTGAAACAATAAATTATGAAACCTAATGTAAAATATCTAATATAATGAATGTATTAAAAGAAATGTGACACTCTAAATGGAATCTACAAAGGGGCAGAGTTTGGAAGCTTATCCAGCACACACTACAAAAGGATAAATTCAAGAGGTGTTTTTATTAGTGAATGAACCTTTCTGGGGGACAGGAATAGTTTTCATCAATCTTTTCCTTAAGACTACATATTCTCCTTTTATGACTCTAGGAAACTTCTAAGTAGCTTCTGATTCCCAGGTAGTTTGATAGTAAGAGGATTACTTATCCATTAATTTTAGGAAATGTCCTTCTTTTGCTACACTATACCATGAGTACCAAAGTGACTGTTCTAAAGAGCACAATCGCTGGCACACTGACAAAATCAAATTTCTGAATCTGAAAATCTTGGGACTAGATCCTCAATCATGGTATGATCCAATTTCACTTCCCTCACATTTCTCCTTGATACTCGATATGACATGAACAAAAAACATTAACACAAAGCAATTAAGATTTTAACATCTCTGAGATTTAATAGCAACAACAACAAATTGTGTTTTCACATGTATAAGAATCAGTTTTATTTTTAATCTCTGAAAACAGTGTAACACTAACATAAGACAGATAGGGAGAGGAGAAACCTACAGGGACTAAGGAGTCAGAAAAAAAGAAAACCAACAGAAAAATAAAAAATCAAATAGACTTAGCAATCAGTTACTGGCGATTTTTGCCAGAATAGTTCGAAAGACATGGAGAAAGAAGAAACCTAACTACAGTAGACTAAAAGATGACTGGAGGCTAGGAAGTCGAGCAGGGATTTTCTAAGCAGAGCAATCAATAACACCTCTGAAAAAAACGGACTCCATATATATATATTTGTGTGTGTGTGTGTGGTGTTTCTCTTTATATTCAGTCAGTAATAAAATGTGCCTGGCGTTCAAAAGATAGGTACTAAACGAGTAACTACAACGGTGATGAAGAAAACAACACAGTAGTTAAAAGGAAAATATATAACAAAAGAGAAGATTTTAAATATTCGTATGCTGATAAGAAAAGGAAAACAGAAAAGGAAACACTAAAAACAATCAAGGGAAAATGGAGTAATCCAAGTCTTTGTGGAGGCAGGATAAGATACGACCAAGAACACTGACGGAGCAGCCCTCCTCAGCCTAAACAGGGCAGTGCCTTTTCCTTGGATGTGACTCCAACTTGGTATCTTTGAACCCCTAGATAAAGTGAAAGGTAAGGTGACCGGCTAAAAAAGTGAGAGGAGATAACAGGATGTGGGGTTTGAGGATAATCATGAAGGAGGACAGAAGGAACCTTTGACCTCCTGAGAGCTAAATTTGTGTTTGGCTTTTCTTTCCCATCTTTTTAAGACCACAGCTTCAAAGAGGGTCTCACGTAAGTGTTAAATGTATGATCTAATGAATATTATACCCACCAAACTAAGTGCTATTCTAAAGGAATGTAAGCAAATTTCAATTAAAAAAATAAGTATTAAAAAAAAAAGGCTCCAAATCTACATCAAAAGCAATTTTTGTTAATCTGGAATTATTTTGCTTATTCAATAAAGACTTCTAGTAAGATTTCCCAACTATCTGTAGTAATAACTCGTCAGGTTACATGGTAAAGGCAAGGGGGCTTAATAGGAAGAACTAGTGCTACAGTTTCCTCATGTCCTTTCGGTTCATAAACTCTCAGTGATAAAGGGTTACCACAAGCTATCCTTGACCACCATCTAGTGGCGAAACCATGAAACTGCAATGTATCGGTTGTCAGAGCAAGATGAAAAAAGCACAGGACCTGTAAAACATCACTGTTACTTGACTTTAGGAGCATGGGAATGAACATGTACTAAATACATACTCTGTGCTGGGTATCTTACCTAATTTTCTTATATAATCTTCAGAACAACCCCATGATGTAAATCTTATTATTCTAAATTTACAAATTAGAAAACTGACATCAGAGGTTAAGAAATTTACCCAAGACTGTAGTTAGGAAACAGAGAAGGCAATAGCACCGCAGTCCAGTACTCTTGCCTGGAGAATCCCATGGACAGAGGAGCCCTGGTGGGCTGCAGTCCATAAGGTCGCACAGAGTTGGACACGACTGAGCGACTTCACTTTCACTTTTCACTTTCATGCACTGGAGAAGGAAATGGCAACCCACTCCAGTGTTCTTGCCTGGAGAACCCCAGGGACGGGGAGCCTGGTGGGCTGCCGTCTACGGGGTCGTACAGAGTGGGACACGACTGAAGCGACTTAGCAGCAGCAGTTAGGAAAAGCACTGTCAGTATCTGAATACAAAGCCCCAGCTCCTTCCACTAGACTATGTACTCTGCAGAAAAGCTACTAATTGTTTCCAAAGCCCTGAGGCTAAACCCCTTGCTCACCAGACTAGATAATCCAAAGCAAAATCCCACTTACACCACCAACTTAATCACACACTGTTTGTGCTTACCTCATGTGTACACCCTTCGACAGTTTCAACTGACTGTACCTTGACTCTGGGCATCAGGTCAGCCAAACTTAAAAAAAAAAATTATTAAAATTACATTAAAATATTGATAAATTACTGAGAATTATATAGGCTGAGAATTCAAAATGATCAGCTAGCATCTCTTATTACAAATACAAAACAAATAGACTCCACGTAATTATTCAAAGAATTATGTTAACTTAGTTCCAGTGACTATTTTAAATAAAAAGTACCTCTACAAAGCATCATCATTACTTCAAAACACAAAGATGCTTATAAAAACCATTATATGATAGAAAGTATAAAATAAACTAGCCTAATACAGATGTTGTTATAATTTTTAAGTGTTCCTTAGTCTCAGCAGAATCCTAGGTTTTACTCATCTAGGTTCTGTTTAGACTCTTAAAGGACATGACTGTGAATAAATTAAAGAAAAATAGATGTATTTCTGCACAAGATTTATTATCCTCTCATTGACTGTACTTTTGATTTTTACTTTAAATCAATAATCATACTTTGGGTAAAACTCAAGGGTTACTACAAGACGCAACAATGATTTTAAATTGTCAATATTATTTTGTAACCTATTCCACTAGCTTGGACAAACAGTGCAGCTTAAATGTTTCAGGGACACATCTATCACCATCTATAGTACCTACTTTTGCTAGTTACAACAACAGCTAACTGGTTAAAAAAACAAACAAACAAAAAAACCACTGGAGTAAATTTTCCATTGTAGTGCCAAGTTAGAATACAGCAAAGAAGGAGGGAAAAGCAAAGTCAGGATGATCATAACAATAGGAAACAGGTCAATCTAAGAAACTAGCATCAATATCTAGAAAGTTTCAACTTCTGAAATGAGAGAAACATCAACTATTTCAACCTCAGATACCCATGGGTCTCCCTCATTGACAGTTTTAAGATTCATAGCCACTCCACTGCTGCATGCAAGAGTGAAAATTTAATTCCTCCTAATACTCCTTCTCAAGTCAGTTTTATTCTTTCCTTTTATCCCACACTTCCAGTGATCCTCTTTCTTAAAATTGGATTCAAAAATATTAAAAATCTTTCTTTTCTATACTGTTTTCCATTTCCCCAAACACAGATAAACATTCTAGTTATATGTCTATTTGAATATATAAAGAATATTTACCTTTATTTCTCTATGTCAACAAACACATTCATGAAGTAACAACATATAAGCAACTTTCAAAACTTCAAATAACTACCCATCCGGAGTTACCAACATTTATGATAGTGGAAATACTACCTTAAATCTTCAGTTATTGACTCTTCCACTCTGGGTTTCTTTCCAAAAATAGGTTCATCAGCACCCTCGAAGTCTGCATCTCTCTTGTTTTTTCCAACATTAGTTGACTCTGATTGTAATTTACCATCAAAACATCTTCTGAAAAGCAAACAAGTTAGAATGAATTCTGAAACAGCACTTGTTACTTTAAGAGCAACTCCCATAAAATATTATCTTTGTAAAATATATACACTATTACCAGAAAAAGTCACATAAATAGATGTTACAAACCAAAACTGGCTAAAGCCCAGAATACTCTAATTTTAACTAATAAAACTGAACATTACTCGTTTTTCATTTCATATTTTCTTGGAAATTGTTTTTAAAATATTTTGCAACTCACATTATCACATTAACATAACTACTAACACAATATTCTTAAAAGTTATAAAACATTGTTATACATTTACATGAGCACTTTCAATAAACATTTAATGTTTTTCTAATGGCATAATATCAGTATTTTGGAGAAAAAAATTTTTATGTGGTTGGATTTACCGGTTAAAAGTAGTGACAATCAACAGTGCTTGGTAGACTAGACATCCATAGGGTAATTCAATCTGACCCTTCTGCTCATTTACACAAAAATCAATATAGATACTAGATCTAGTTGTAAAAGGCAAAAACAACAAAGCCTCTAGAAGATAAAACAAGAAAACTATCTTTATGCTTTATTAAATGACATAAAATTATTAATCAAAACGTAATTCTGATGAAATGGACTGCACTGAAACTAAGTGCTTCTGTAAATCAAAAGGTACTATTAAGAGAGGAAAGAGGTGGGGAGAGAGGTGGGAGGGGGGCTCAGGATGGGGGACACATGTACACCCATGTCTGATTCATGTCTATGTACGGCAAAAACCACTACAATACTGTAATAAGCCTCCAATTAAAATAAATTAATTAAAAAAAAGAGGAAAGACAAAGTGGGAAAAAACACACATATAACAAAAGGCAAATAAATCTAAAGTACTGGAAGACTACAAATTTAAAAAGATAACCCAATTTAAAAATGAGCAAAAGACTAGAACAGGCCCTTTATAAGAGGATATCCAAATCACCAATAAGCATATGAAAAGAAGCTCAGAAACAATTACAGGAAAATGGAAATCAGACTATACAGTATCACAGACTCTTAAATTTTTGATCTCAGAATCCTTTTCCAGTCTAAAAGTTATTCAGTATTCAAAGGAATTTTGTTTATGTAGTCATATCTATTGATAGTTACCATATTAACTATTAAAACTGAAAAAATTTTAAGTTTAGTTATTCATTTTAAAATGGCCAATAACTATTAGAAGTTAGGGCTTCCCCAATGGGTCAGTGGGTAAGGAATCCGCCTGCAATGCAAAGAGACACAGGAGACGTGGGTTCAATCCCTGGATGCGAAAGATCGCCTGGAGGAGGAAATGGCAACCCACTCCAGTATTTTTGCCTGGAAAATCCCATCAACAAAGGAGCCTGGAAGGTTCCAGTCCATGGGGTCGCAAAGAGTTGGATAAGACTGAGCACAAGGCAATGCTGAGGCATAACTGACCTATTAGAAGTTACCATAAATAACATTTTTGACAGAAAATAAGTATTTCCCCAAAAAGATTTAAATGAGAATAATGGTAATGTTTTCTATTACTCCACGTGCCTTTAATGTCTAGCTTAATAGAAGACAGTTGGACTCTCATCTATTTCAACTTGTGATATGGTTTTTGGCTTAAGTATATGAAGAAAAATCCAATCTGATGTAGTTGAAAAGGAGCAGACTTTTCAGATAACTGGGAATATTCCTCTGACCCCACATCAAAACTTAATCATACTTTGAAAAGTACTGCTGGAGCTACAGTTAAGAATTTTACAATGCTGAGCAAAAGCTCGACACAAAATAACATATACGAATCCATTTACATTATATCTACAAACAGGAAAAAAAAAAAGTAACACATGTGGTTATCATGTTAGTCACTTTTCTGGGGGGAAAAAGAGGAGGGATTTCTACAATATTCTACTTTTCATCCCAAATGGGGTTACACTGGCATGTTCACTTTATAAAAATCTGTCCCATGACTTCCACACCTTTCTTACATGTTTTATTTCAATAGAAAAGTTTTTTTTTTTTTTTAAGAACCAATGAATACTAGTATTGATCTATACGCTATAATCTTTCTATAACGAAGTTTACTCTTTGATGCTTAGCAAAACCTGACATACGTAAAACATCTCACTCTCAATTTAGTGGAATAGGTATTCATAGTTATCCCATATTACTTACATGAATCTCCTTTGGACAAGCCATTAATATCTTTGGCTTTCAGTAAAAGAAGACATTTAAATGATAATTATGATTCCTCTAATTTTAACATTTTATTATTCGGTCTGAATTAGTAAGCATCAACCAAACCATTGTAATAAAAACCTACTAACAGTTGATGATAACTATAAAACAAAGAAATATAGTTCCTATAACTTTGACAAGTTTAAAACCTAATTTCATGGTGGAATATTTTCCTTCAGAAGAGTTTTATTATTCTTTAATATTGTATTCTTATCTAAACAACTGAATCTGAAGCTAATCAAGTCTCTACATCAGTACTGTTTAAGATATATACATGCAATTACTGACATAACTTTAAATTTCTAGTAACCATATAAAAATAACTTCAAAAGAAGCCAGTTTTAATATATTTAACTTCAAATATACTACATATTAAAATTTCAATATATAAAAATAAAAATGAACTACTGGATATTTTTTATATCAAGTCATCAAAATACAGTGTATATTTTCAATTTACAACACATCTCAATTCTGATTAGCTACATTTAAGTGCTCAACAGCTACTGATAGGTAGTAGCTATTACTGCAGTCTCCCCTTATCTGTGTTTTTGCTTTCCAAGGCTTCAGTTGCCCTGGGTCAACTGAGGTCCAAAAATATTAAATGGAAAATTACAGAGGTAAATTATCTGTAAGTTTTAAACTGGACACCTTTCTGAGCAGCACGCTGAAATCTTGTGCATTCCTGCTCCATCCCACATGGGACACGAATCATCCCTATGCCCACAGCATCCAGCTTGTAGTCACTTAGTGTCTAAGTTCTCAGATCACTGAACTGGCATGGCAGTGCTTGTGTTTAAGTAATTCTTGTTTTACTCAATAATGGCCCCAAGCTGCAAAAGTAGTGATGTTGGCAATTTTGAGAGCCAAAGAGAAGCTGTCAAGTGCTTACTTTAAGTGAAAAGGTGAAAGTTTTCAACTTATAGATTGATATAATTTATTATTAATAATTTTAATCTCTTATCATGTCTAATTTATAAATTATGCTTTCAAAGATAGTATTACATTAAAAAAAAAAATACTACATACATGTTTTGGTACTCTCCAAGGTTCCAGGCATCCTCTGGAGCTCTTGGAACCTATCCCACTCAGATAAGGGATTGTTCAGTTGCTAAGCCATGTCCCCATGGACTGCAGCATGCTAGGCTTCCCTGTCCTTCACCATCTCCTGGAGTTTGCTCAAACTCATGTCCATTGAGTCGGTGATGCTATCCAACCATCTCACTCTCTGTCGGGGCCTTCTCCTCCAGATAAGGGGTGAGGACTACTATACATTGGATAGTTCAGCTCTAAATATAAGGACAGTTTGTAGTAAATAATTGAGGATAGAGAAGCTAGTTAAATGGTAGTATAAGAGCAATTTCAGGATGTGGAAAACTATACAGGACAAATGAGCTGGATTCTCCTCTCATCTACGCTTCCAGAAGCAATCAACAGCATAAGGGAAAAAGAGACTTGTAAAATAAAGGACTTTAGGGATATAACAGGAGCCTCTCAGGCAGTGCTAGTGGTAAAGAACCCACCTGCCAATCCAGGAGACATAAGTGACGTGGGGTCAATCCCTGGGTGGGGAAGATCCCCTGGAGAGCAGGGCAACCCACTTCAGTATTCTTGCCTGGAGACACCCATGGACAGAGGAGCCTGGCGGGCTATAGTCCATTGGGTCTCAAAGAGTGGGACACTGCTTAGCAACTGAGCACGCATGCATGCATCTTCATAACATCATAGTTGCCCATTCAAACTACAGAAATTAATTACTTCTGTTTGGAAAAAAACAAAAATCTGTCCTTCCTCATTTTCCCTGAAAAGTTATCCAAAACTACTAAACCCTCTAACTTAATGACAGAGGAAGACTATTTTTTTTCTCCTTTCTGTCATTCTTTCTTACATGTGACATTTTACATTCTTTGATTGTTCTGATGTCCCTATAATCTCTGTCATGTGTATGAAAACTACACATTCCCAGAGAAATCTTCACTTCAAACAGTTCCAATTCAAGTAACATCCAGATATATACCTTCAGTTCTGGTATTACTTCAAATCCAAATTAAAACTGCCCAATGGACTGCTTCAATACGGATACACTATCATCAATTCACTTTGCCTTGAGCCGAATTAATTTTCAAATCAAAATCACCTATAAATTTCCCTATTTTTCTTCTTCCTGATATCCAAATTCAAAACATCTCTTTTGACCCCCCTTTCCATTGTTCTCCTTAAATTAAGTCTGTCAATTTTTTCCTTTACAACATTTTATATCTTTTTCCTTCCTTCTGTCACCTCCTGAGCTGAAGTCCTTATAATCTCATAATTAGACAATTTAAATACTTTTTAATTTACTTTTACTATCAGTGCCTTTCCTCTTTAAACATATCAACAAATGCTACCAAATTAATTTATCTAAACTAACACTCTACTTCTCCAGTTACCAAGTTACATGTTCAATGGGCGCACCCCCACACACACACTGGGTTTTTTTAAAAATAAAATCAAAAGTCATCTGCCTGTTATTCAAGGCTCCTCATAATCTAAAACCAATTTATATCCTCTGCTTTATCTCTTGTAGTCCTAAGCAAACACTTCCTCTAGGCCAACCCGTGCTACCAAAAGAAAAAAAAAAATCTCAGCATCAATAAGGAATCATTTCCTCAACTTAGGATAGCTTCTTGCATGTAAATCTCTCTGGACACCACAAACAGATACCACTTTTCTGAACTTTAATAGCACTTCAGTGTACATAATAGCTTATTATATTCCAATCTCCTACTCTTCAAAATATGTATCTGTTCCACTTCCTTACTTCAAATAAAAATTCCTTGAAAGTAAAATTATGTCTAACTTAACTCAAGCATCTACTGGGTATCTTCCTCCAATGTCAAGAGTAAATTTTGTTCATTACTAAGGAATCATCTTATTTTAATTGACGTTTCAGGGACCAGTAATTTTTTAGTTTTTCTTAATGAAATCAAAGAAAGCCAGCACCTAAGAATCCAATATATGCTAAGCACTGTTAGGCGCTTTACACATACTATCTCATTTAATCTTCATCAAAACCCTAGTGATTGGCGCTATCATCTCATTATGGGCAAGAAAACTCCAGCTTGGAGACTGAATTTCTCTCCCTTCTGCTGCTATTTGCCCTGTCCTCTCCAAGTCACAGTTTCTAAGCCTCTTAACCCTTTACGCAACTGGTGGTTCGTTTCGTGTATTAAAGGCTCTGTGCCCAGTTGGTGCTGGTGCTGCGGGTGCGGAAACTAAGAAAAAGCTGCCATGCCTTCACGACCCCCCGGGTAGACTCAGGCAGGCGCAGAGTCAGGCCTCATGCCGGCATCAGGGAATTGCAGGGCCAGGAGCCCACGCTGCCTGCGGTCACCGGGAAACGCCAAGACCCAGCGTCCTCAAACCAACATTCTTCCTTCCTCTTCATTTTTCTCAACCCCCTTCACTTCCCTACTCCTATCATGAACACCCTACACCCACCCCACTTCTCGAGGTCTTCAAAAGACAGTACGATTTTCTTCCTTTAACACTGGGATCATCTTCCTTACCCGGCCTTTTCTGCAGACCCTGGAGGCCCCTTCCACTTCCCCTTCTCCTTGTCTTTTTTGGCTCCAGGAGCCGTGGTCGAGTCGTCCTCGAACACGCTGAACAGCTCATCCCCGAAAGCGTCAGCCATCTTTCGTAGCGGCGAGACCCAATTTCCTTCCTACCCACAATGCTCCGCGACCGCACCGACAGTGACGACAGTGAGGCTGCGAGAAGCCTCAACGGGGGCCCGCGGGTGATAAAATTAGTGGAGTAACGCAGTCGCCGAGACTTCTTCCCCGCTTCCTTTTTCTCCTCTGATCTTTCCTTTCCCACTGGCGGAAGAACACATCCGTGGCTAAGAAGGGACCTCGGCCAGGATTCCCGGCACGCCGCGGACACCTGGGGCGGAGAGGAGGCGGGATCTTGGCGAGCCCGACCAATTACGAAGCAGCGGTCGTCCAGGCCCGAGAAGCCCGGATTGAGGGCGCAAGGTGGCGGCTTGGGACAGGGGGAATGTGAAGATCTTTTGGAGGCCGTACGGGAGTGGTGCCGGTAGCTGGATAGGGAGAGGTCTTCTGCCACAGCTGCAACATGGGTGGCAAGAACAAGAAACACAAGACGCCGGGGGCCGCGGCGGTCCGGGCTGCCGTGTCTGCTTCCAGAGCCAAATCCTCCGAGGCCGGAGCTACCGGGGAGGCCCAAAACAAGAAGCCTGTGTCCAGGCCGGCCCCAGCCGCCGCTGCCAGCACCAGGGAGCCCCGGGTCAAGCAAGGTATGAACGGTCAGGCCCCGGACTCCTCCGGAGCTTCAACTGCCAGTCTCGAGGGAGAAGCTTTAGCACGTGGGCAGACCCTCGATCTTAAAATTTATTTCACACCCAGAGCTACTGTCTCCCCATCTGGTAGCCTTGTTTTAGATTAGTGTAGGCTGTTCGGGCCTCCAGAGTTCCGACGGTAGCGTCCCCCCACCTAACCTCCATTTGCCTTGAGAAGAAACAAACAAAAAAAAATTTGCATTAGCTCTCGTTTCTGCAGGGATCGGTCCTGAGCCACCCTCTAGCGAGGCGAATGCAGAGAGTAGTGTGTGGAGTTGTTAACCTCCCAGAGCCAGACCCTTTTTCTCCTTGCTTCTCAGACCATTTTCAGCCACGATGTAGCGCTTCCACGTGTTATGGAAAAGTCAGTACTTAATAAGAATTTCAGCGCTTACACCCCGAATATGGGTATTGCTACTGCTACTGCTAAGTCGCTTCAGTCGTGTCCAACTCTGTGCGACCCCATAGACGGCAGTCCACCAGGCTCCGCCGTCCCTGGGATTCTCCAGGCAAGAACACTGGAGTGGGTTGCCATTTCCTTCTCCAATGCATATGGGTATAATCTGCTGTCAAAATTGTCAGCGATCTTTATCGCAGCAATGCGTTTTTGCTTCTTGTGCATTTTGGTTTGATAATTCATCTTGGAGATTGCCAGTTCTGGCTGCAGATCAACAGACCTCTTTTACAGCTGGTTTCAAAAGATGGACAATTAATACGCTATTTTTTTCTGCTTAGCGTATTTGCTTGTTCTTGCAGAAATATTCGTCCAACAAATATGTATTGAAAACCTCCGTGTATGGGATGAGCAAAATAGATAAATCACCACTCTTGGAGCTTGCCAGTGTAATGGCAATAGTTACACAAACATTGCTTTGTGATTGTTAAGTGTCGCTAGGAAAGAGAATTTTACAGGGTAATCTGATTTTTACTGGGAAAAAAGAGGAGTATTGGATGGTGTCTTTGAGAAAGTGATGGTATTGGGGGGATGGATTGGTATTAACTCCATGAAAAATGGGGAGAATAGTATTTCTGTGCAGGAAGGAACACTACATGCCAAGATCTTGAGTCAGGAAAGAGCATGGGCCTTTGAGATACTCAGAATGTAAGCATTGCCTAAAGAGGAAAGGAGATGAGACTGAAGTAGGCAGGTAACAAACTTTCACTTAGAAGATGAATAATAATTCTTTGTCCTGCAACTTATCGTAATATTTTAACTACAGAATTGCTATGCCTGCAATTAGAAATGCATAGTATTTTTTCTGGACGATTCTGTGGCACTTTTACTCTGTGAATCAGCCTCTTCCTTTTCGTGCTATTGCTCTGAGTTCTTTGAACTTTCTAACAGTCATTTGTTGTGTTCTTTGGCTTCCCAGTCCCCCAAACCCAAAATGTGACACTTGCTGAACGTGTCAGTCTTACAGTATGATTCCCTCTCCAGCTCTTCCAGAAGAACTCATCTACTTCCGTTACTTCTATCTTCTCCTGTGTAGGTGACTCCTCAATCAGCACGTCCAGTCGTGGTCTTTATTCCAAGCTTAAGTCAGCCATTTCTACACTGATTTGGAGATCTGGCCCTATTTTGTGAGCATGTCAAATTTAATAACATGGCTAATTACTCCCTCCCAAACTAGCTTCTCCTGTGACTTCTTTGTTTCTGTTCTTCCATATTCCTCTTTATTCAATGTCAGTAGTTATATTTTAATGCCTTCCTTTCTTCTTCACATCCAGTCAGTTCTCAAGCTCCATATAGTCTTTGCTTATTTGTCTTCCATGTATGCCCCTTTTCACTTTTGATTTATACTATTCACACCTCATTTTAGGCACTCATGAATTTGTGGAGTATGAGCACAGCCTTCTAATGGATCTCCCTAGCTGTGCTCTTTTTTCCTCCTCCAGTCTGTCCTGCATGAAGTATTGGATTGATCTTCAGAATCACTGCATTGGTTATATCACTTCCCAAGTTGTTCTACAGCATTTTTACTGACATTGTGATAAAGTACCAACGATTCAGCTTGTATCTAAGACCACCCTTTCTAGCCTTTTTACTAGTTCCTGTATTGTGTGTGTATGCTCCGTCATGTCCAACTCTTTGTGAGTCTGTGGACTATAGCCCACCAGACTTCTCTGTCCATGGCATTTTTCAGGCAAGAATACTGGAGTGGGTTGCCATTCCTCCTCCAGGAGATCTTCCCAACCCAGGACTGAACCCAGGTCTCCTGCATCTCCTGCTTTGCAGGCAGATTTTTTACTACTGAGCCACGAGGGAAACTAATTCTGGTATTCACCTGTAACACTTTCTCTGTGTTTTCACTGCCCCAAATTCAGCTGTTGGCTTTCTGCCTCCTTGTGTTGATTCTTGCCATTTTCTCTTATGGAATGGCTTCTATCCCCAACACTATCTACCAGAATCCTGTAATACCCACCTCAGATAGCAACTACTATTAAAATTCTTCCTATTCCACAGCTCGTGTATCATTGTTTGAATCATTCTTTTTGATATTTAGATCTGAGGAATTACATATTTTATCTGTCCTACAAAATTATAGGAGGTAAGAACTGTTTCGTGGATATGTATTAATATCCCTCAATCTCTACTTAAATGTTCTGAATATAGTCATCCAAAAAATTTCTTGGATAAGTGACAAGGACAAATCAGAGAAATTATCAAGACCAAGAAATCGAGAGAACATGAGAGGTTATCTACCAAATTTGTAGAGAATTTTATGTAACCATAAATCAATATCTGTATATATAGCAGATAAATAAAATGTGATTGCCACATGATTTTGTTTTCTTTTTTCTGTTTGGATATTTTTATATAATAGGCTTACTTGGAAGAAAAAGTGACAAAATACACAGAAAAAATTATCTCTAAACTCTTTTTTGTTCCTAATGTAAATGTTAGTATTTTCCTCCCCTTCCATCTCTCTCTGTCTTTTCAAACAATTTGAAGAATTGTACATAGCATATGTCCTCAAAACTGAACTCTCATCTACAGGTAGAAATTGACTAGTGCTACAGCATGGTTCTTGGCACACTTCTAGGTGTTCTTCCACTTCTGTTTTTTCATTTCTTTTGTTCATCAAATAATTCTTGAAGAGCTGCTGTGTGCCAGGCAAGATTTGAGGTACAGAGGATACCATAAGAACAGAACAAACTGAGATTACTGCTTATATCACTGAAGGTTGGTGGAGGCTACTTACAACCATAAGGCTTGTGTTTATGAAAAGTATTAAACCTAGTTGAGACTTCAAATCTTAAGAGGGAAATAAGACAAGGGGACTGATGTCTTGAAAGCCATTATAAATATTTTTTAAGGTCACCAAAATAAAACAGAAAAAGTGCCATCAAAGAAAACAGTGTCTTGGTAAAGAATAAATCAGTGGTGCGGTCTGATTTAGAACAGAGATGGCTTTTCTGAGGAAACCTGCTGAGATGATTTGTAGCAACCAGCTACATCTGGAGAGAGTGAGCTTAGGGAACAAAGGTGAAGGCCCTAAGATGGGAGCTTGAAATGAAGCAGGAAGACAGTCTGTGTGGGTGGGGTGAAAGAGCCGGGACTGGTGTTGGTATTAAATGGGGAAGAGACCTTAGCTAGGATTAGTCAGGTAGCGGTGGCTCTGTGGACTTCCTCAGACAGCCTGACTGCTTCGATTATGTCAGCTAGCTCTCATTTATTCTCCAGATACTCTGTAGTTCCTCTTTATAGCTTACTTGGATAATTAGTTGCTGAATTACTTCATGAGAAAAGCACTGTGAGGACAAGACTGGGTCTTATTCCTGACTGCATCTCTTGGCTGATTTGGATGCTCTTGCAGAAGGGAGCCAGGGTGCCTCAATCCACCGATCACTAGCATCAGCATCTCACAGTGAATGTCTTAGTGATGGTAGATGGTTACAATCCCTGTATGATGTAAAATGCAATACTGTGTAAAAGGAATATATTCTAAGAGTATTGGGCAACAGGAAACTGATTCTGGCTGTTGCCTCTTCTTCCTCACTGAGTCGTCTTGAGGAAATTACTTCGTTTTTCTGTGCTTCAGCTTTAATAAGTATTTCTGAGAGCCAGTTACATAAGTTCCATTGTCCACGTGTAGTCATTATAAATTGAAATCCTTAGTGCATTTGCCTTGAAGATACGTACTGCACACTAACTTCCTTATTTCTAGTCAAATTTCCAGTAACTCCCTTCTTCTGAAACAAAACCAAAACTTGGAGAAGGGTTTCTAAACAGCAAAAAAGGTAACTGTCATACATCTTATGCAGGTTACTTGGCAAAAGAATGGGGACCATTTTTATTCCATGGCCTGTTGACTTAGGATTGTATTTGAAAATAGGCTTACTCATGTCCAAGTTTTGGTATCTATTTTCTTCTGGTGCCATCACTCCTTCCTAGGTAACAGAATTTGGGACTGGGGAGCTGTTAGGTTTCTATTCTGAAAGTTGGCTGGCTGATAGGAGAGGAGACCAAATTAAGAGTCTCAGAGAATTGGGTAGGCTCTGCAAGCCTCTTGGCACAATAATAGATATTCATAATAAATATTACATCATGAAATGCTTTGAATTTTGCTTATTGTAGTAGTATTATGGCAGGAAGTATAAATACGTTTTAGAAGGACTTGTTTCAGATTGTTTTAAAATGCATCTCAAATTTTGGACTTTTTATTCGTATTGATTAAAAAACATTTGTTAGCATGTTTTAGGAAGAATTTGAAAATGAAAGGGCCTTACTGGTTAACTTGATTTAATTGGTATTATCCCTGGCATGATCTCATTATTACTTCAGTTTCTCAGAGTATTGATTAAAATGAAAGCACACCATTTTCAGAGACCCTGACTGACACTCAGGGAATGCACAGCAGTATGAATGTTCATTCCCCTCTTGATGTTCTGGGGACTTAGATCTTCTTTTATTTGCCCTCTGGAAGTTTGCAGTATAAACTGACCTCAAGCAAGTGATGATTGGATGTTTTAGGTGCAATGGTTGGAGGAGACAAATGAGAACTGACTGCAATCTTCAATTCACTAAAAAACAAAACCAATCCAGAATCTCCTGATGGTCCAGTGAATAGAACTTGGCATTTTCACTGCAGAGTTCAATTACTGATGAGGAAACTAAGATCCTGCAAGTGGTGTGGCATTGCCAAAACAAGAAAGAAAATAAAGCAAAAGTTACTAAAGGAATTTACAGTCTTACCTCTGACAGTAACACGTCAACCTTGAACTGTTTCTCAGTATTCTCTTGGTAATGAAACATCCATCTATAGAAAAGGTTAATGGTTGGGTGTGTGTGTGGTAGGGGGAGGGGGGTGGATTGCCTTTGCATGGGTTTAGGGATTGATTAGTATGCTAAATTTGTGAATGAATTTACTACAACTGGTAAGACCCCCAGAAATGATTAAAGACTGCTGATATGTACTTTATTACCATTGACATTAGTTTATGAACAAGGTTACTAGGATTAAGGTAAAGTCTGAGACCAGAAGATGAGGAAAACCATACTATACCAGAATTCTTACTATCTTTTAACATATTTACTAGTGTCTTAAAATGAACAACCCAATGTAAGTCAACAGAGACTAAAATCCTTGAATTTAAAATTATAATAAGCAACTCTTTAATGTTAGGTTTCTCTAAGTGAAAAAATGTTAGGTTTCTCTAACTGAAAACAAAGAGTAACTAGGTTTTGTACAATTCTAGGATGATTTTTATATAGTTGTGGTTCTCAAAAGTGTGCTCGGGGATCCTGGGGAATTATTGACACCTTTCTAGCTGAGGCTTAATGAGATCAAACTATATTCATAATCTAAAATGTTATTTGTCATTTTCATTTATATTTTCTCACTAATGTACAGTGACTACTTGATGTGCGATTTTACAGAAGATTAAATGCAGAAGCTAGACATTAAGAGATTTGCAAAAGTAGAAAACAGTTTTTTTAATCTAGTAAAAAACTTTTCATAAAAGTAATACTTATTTTAACACATAGTAAAATTTATTTTCAATGAATTAATGTTTTTAAAATTTTCTCTTTTATCAATATGTGATAAATATCACTATTATAACCCACATAAACAAAAAGTACTTGGGATCTTCAGTAATTTTTAAGAGAGAAGGAGGTCATGAGACCAAAGTTTGAAAATAAAATTTATTCTCTCCTGGTTAGTCATTGTTAGAAGACTGATAACATATAGTATTTTTATTGACTGGAACAGATTTGACAACTATAGTGGATTCAGTAGTATTCACCCAAACGCTCACGTCTACCTGGAACCTCAGAATATGATCTTTTTTGGAAAGAAGATCATTGCAGATGTAATGGTTAAGGATCTCAAGATGAAATCATCCTGGATTTAGGGAGAGCCCTAAGCCCAGTGACTAGGGTCCAGAGAAAGGAGAGGAAGATTTGGACACAGACAAAAGGAATAAGGCCATGTGAAGGCCCATTTTAGGAGCAAGACAGACAAGCCAGGAAACACCTGGGATCGCCAGAAGAAGCAAGAAAAAAGAGTTATGTAGGGCCATCAGATGAAGTATGGTCCTACCAACACCTTGATTTTGGACTTCTGGCATCCAGAATTGTGAGTGAATGTTTGTGTATTCAGCCACCAAGTCCATGATGATTTGTTTCAGCAGCCTTGGACACTGATACAGCAACCTTGTACTCAGCAGGAGACATGATAGGTGCTCCCACTTCCTTTTTCTCTTCAAAGTTACCCATCTTCTCTGCCAGGAATCAAATATCCTCTAAGAGGTCTTCCTTCAGCTAAGTGCTGAAGCATTGCACTCTGTGAGAAACTAGTTAACCTAGAGAATGCTAAACAGTAAAATGTTTTCAAAAATTGAGCAGTATTGCTGACTTCTGTATTGGGTTATTTGGTAAAGTGGAAAAGAAAGAGTTGAGATCAAATATTTAATATTTAGTGATCTTTAGACAAAAATTAAAATAGTGTAATGGATATTGATCATTAAATTACCTGTTTATTGTCTGTTATGTATAGGTCCGAAAATTTACAGTTTTAATTCTGCAAATGATTCTGGTGGTCCTGCAAATCTGGATAAATCTATTTTGAAAGTGAGTACCCATGTTTTGAGTCATTCCAAGAAATGTTACTTAAAAAAAAAAATCTGTACTCTTAAATGTAAGTAAATGATGGGATATTTTAAGTTTTGTAAACAGTACAATAATTATTCATCTATACAAAATAAAAAGTAAATCATACTTTTTATGGTAAAAAGTAAATGATAAAAGTACTTTTATGATAAAATTAAATCATCTGTTGAGAGCCTCTAAGAAATTAAGGAAGAGCTGGGTAAGGTCCAAACTTCTAAGTCTAGCATACACATCCCTTCAGATCTGACTTGGAATACCTTTCCAGCCTTCTCCATTACTCTGCTCCACTTAAAATTTCAGTTCACATCTCATTGTTCCCCTAAATCCCATACGATTTTATGACTCCAGACTTTTGTCCATAGGCTCTCTGGCTAGAAAGCTCTACTTCCCCTTCTTATGTCTTCTTAATAATGACATGCTGGGTTACAGTTTCTTTTTCTATATGTTTCTTGTGCTAGACTGAATTCCTAAAGTATGTTTTTGTGCATTGCTCATAGTGAGCATTCATTAAAGATGTGACCAAAGGAAGATATATTTGAGGGTAGATTGTTACGTAATCTTAGGTTAAGTATATGGAAACAACAGAAGATAGAATGGCAAGTAGGAAAAAAATTGAAGACAAACAGTAGAAGCGAAAATAGTTTGTGTAATCTAATAGTACAATTTATGTTAATACAAGTTTTTACTTTAATTGATTTGCCCCTTTTTTAGCGTCGCATCCATTCTTTCAGGCAGATGTGCTTAGGTTGCTTTATATTAAGGCACATTTCTGGGTTCTTTCCCCAAGGATTCAGATTCAGTATGTTTAATAAGGCTTAGGAATCTGTCTCTGTGGTGGCAACATAAGGGTGGTCCAAGGACAGTGTCATGAGATACATGGCTTAAAGAGGCTTTGTAAAAGGATTTTTGTCTTGCCAGATGTTGTTTTTACCATACCTCATTTTTTCTTAAAATATGTGATAGGAATGTGATCCAATGAATGGTATTCCAGTATAATTGCTGTATCTGATTTCAGCTGAAATTCTGGGATATAGAAAACGGATTCCTTCTAATTATTTAATTATTAAATGTTATTTAGTAATTCATCTTCTAATTGATGCTATCTTTTTGGTCTCAATAGGTGGTAATTAATAACAAACTAGAGCAAAAAATTATTGGAGTGATAAATGAACACAAAAAGCAAAATAATAACAAGGGAGTGATTTCTGGAAGACTTACTGCCAAAAAATTACAGGTATTTTGCAAACCTTTTTTTAAAGTTACTTATTTTTAGTGGAGCATTTAAAAAAAATTTTTTTTTAATTGAAGGATAATTGCTTTACAGAATTTTGTGGTTTTCTGTCATACATCAACAAGAATCAGCCATAGATACACCCATGTCCCCTCTCTCCCAGACCTCCCTCCCATTTCCCTCCCGACTCCGCCCTTCAGCCTGTGACAGAGCCCCTGTTTGAGTTCCCTGAGTCATACAGCAAATTCCCATTTTCTATTTGTTTTACACATGATATTGTAAATTTCTGTGTTACTCTCTCCATATATCTCACCTTTTCCCTCCTCTCCTTCCACCTTGTCCATAGGTCCATTCTCTTTGTCTCTTTCTCCTTTGCTGCCCTGAAAATAAATTCATCGGTGCCATCTCTTCAGATTCCATATATATGTGTCAGTAACGATATTTATATTTCTCTGACTTACTTTGCTCTGTATAATGGGCTCTAGTTTCATCCACCTCATTAGAACAGATTAAAATGCATTCCTTTTTATGGCTGAGTAGTATTCCATTGTATATATGTAACAGCTTCTTTATCCATTCTTCTGTCAGTGGACATCAAGGTTGTTTCCGTGTTCTAGCTGTTGTAAATAGTGCTGCAGTGAACACTGGGATACATGTGTCTTTTTCAGTTTTGTTTTCCTCAGGGTATATGCCTAAGAGTAGGATTGCTGGGTCATATGGTGGTCTTATCCTAGCTTTTTAAGGAGTCTGCATACCATCTTCCATAGTGGCTGTTTCAGTTTACATTCCCACCAGCAATGTAAGAGTGTTCCCTTGACTTTTCAACTTCCATTGAAATTTCATGTAGATTAGTTCCATCTGCAAAAATGAGGAAGAAGTGCCAAATGTAAGCGTACACATTAAAATAGTGATGTGAAAATTACATCCCCCAAATGCTGTTGGACTTGTAGTGGGCACTTTGCTTACATTTTCTCTGACACACCAATGCTGGAAGGTATTTTGCCCCATTTTTCAAATGAAGAAATTGAGGCTTAGAAGGATTATATAAATTATAGCCTGAGGTTGTTAATTACTAGCAAAGTAAAAAGGGCTTCCCTGGTGGCTTAGACGTAAAGCCTCTGCCTGCAATGTGGGAGACCTGGTTTTGATCCCTGGAGAAGGAAATGGCAACTCACTCCAGTACTCTTGCCTGGAAAATTCCATGGGCTATAATCTATGGGGTCAAAAAGAGTTGGACACGACTGAGCTTTTCACTTTTCACTTTCAAAATAAAAAGTCTGAATTTCAACCCAGTCTTGCCCAGATCTAAAAATGTGTTAGAAAGTACATTAAAAAGCTTTACTTTTTATATGAACACGTTCATTGAAGCACGGCTTATGATTTAAGAAAAAGAAAACATTCCAAGTGAGCACCAGTAGGAAAATGTATAGTTCAGTTCAGTCATTCAGTCGTGTCCTACTCTTTTCGACCCCGTAAATCGCAGCACACCAGGTCTCCCTGTCCATCACCAACTCCCGGAGTTCACTGAGACTCACGTCCATCGAGTCAGTGATGCCATCCAGCCATCTCATCTTCTGTCGTCCCCTTCTCCTGCCCCCAATCCCTCCCAGCATCAGAGTCTTTTCCAATGAGTCAACTTTTCGCATGAGGTGGCCAAAGTACTGGAGTTTCAGCTTTAGCATCATTCCTTCCAAACAAATCCCAGTGCTGATCTCCTTCAAAATGGACTAGTTGGATCTCCTTGCAATCCAGGGGACTCTCAAGATTATGGTATATCTATCCAGTGGAATATTCTGTAACTATTACAAGTGATGAACAATTTCTAATAATTTGGGAAGATGCTTAGTTACAATGTTAAATGAAATTTGTTTTTTAAAAAATCACAAAAAAATGACTGAAGGACCCACATTGCATTGCAGACAGTATCTTTGGATAGAGAGAATATGAGCAATTTCTCCTGGTCATTTTTTATTTTTCTGTAGTTCTCAAATTCTCTAGTTCTCAAATAAAATAATTCTTCAAACTGGAAAAAAAGAGAAAAAGATACTTTTGAAGTTATAATTTGTGTCAGAATTTCTGTTTTAAAATGAATGGGAGAATACACTTAGTAATGAAAAAACAGAAAATTGACAGAATGGCTTTTTCACATTTCCCTTCCATAGGATTTATACATGGCTTTACAAGCATTTTCGTTTAAAACTAAGGACATTGAAGATGCCATGACTAACACACTCTTACATGGTGGTGATCTTCATTCTGCCTTGGATTGGCTCTGTTTAAACCTTTCAGATGGTAAGCAGTATTATCATAACATTCTTTCAGTTTATAAAACCTTTTGAAATAATTTGTGTTTATGATATTTGTAGCAAGCTTTTGGTTTGCACTTAAATTTTTTTTCACTGTGTTATAATTATTTTTAAAATATTCTTACCCTTTTTCTGGTCTTTTTGGTATATTCTTCTTAGGGATTATAGTCTGTGCAAGAAAAAATTATTTTTGTATGTGTTGCTTTCAGTTGTTAATGGCCATTTTACAGTGCACATTATACAGCATATTCTTAACTGTCTATAACCTGTCAGGCTGTGTACCTGGTTTTGGTTTAGAAATTAGGGCTATCTTGCTTTGGGTAAATAATATTTAATTAAGCACAGGGTTCAGGCTGTAATCTTTGGCAAGATCCTGGAATGTGAATTGCTTCTATGACTGATTAAGGCTGCAACCACATGCAACCAAGGAGGAGGGGAGAGTTAAGATTTTCTTATGAAAATTTAGGCGTCTAGCACTTTGAGGGTGCAATGGCCAAACTGAGGTGGGCTGGTTATCGTCTAGAGAGTGTTCCCACTGGTTTGATAATAAAACAACTTTCATTGTAGGATTTCTATTCCTAGAAGATGAACAGTAGAAGAAAGTTAAGTGCTCTTTGTCTAGACAGGTTTTATGCATGTGTTTAATAAGTATTTGTATGTTTTCTGTATCATGTACATTATTTTTATCCCAATTTCTCTTAAGATGCGCTTCCTGAAGGATTCAGTCAGGAATTTGAAGAGCAACAACCTAAAAGTAGGCCAAAATTCCAGTATCCTCAAACGCAAGCCACTATTTCACCTCCATTGCAACCTAAAACCAAAAAGCGGGAAGAAGATCCTAAGATCATGGTAATTTAAGAATTCAACATTTAAAGTATAAAATCGAGTGAAATGTGTAACAGTTCATAAGAGTATAAGTATTAGGTTGCCGTTATGTTTTTACTCATTGAAAATGTCTAATGGGTTTGGCAAATTCATTAGCATTGTCATTTCAGTTATCTATTGCTACATAACAAACCACCCGAAAATGAAGTGACTTAAACCAACATTTTATTCCTTATGATTTTGCAGTTTGGACTGAGCTCAGCTAGGCAGTTTGTCTGATCCAAGAGGTATCTCCTCAGGCTAGAAGATCCAAAATGGTTTATTTACTCACATGACTAGAGCCTCAGCTGGGATCTTGCTAGCAAGGCATCTCTCTCTCCACATGATTAGTTTAGGTTTCCCCTTACATTTTGATATTAGAATGGTCAGACTTCTTACTTGACATCTGGCTTCCAAGAGCAAGTATCTCAAGATAGTAAACACCAGTGTACAAATTTTTATCAAGCCTCTGCTTGTATCACTGTTGCTGATGTCACATTGGCTGAAGCAAGTCATGTGGCCAATTCAAAATCTTCGTGGAAGGGGGTTACAGAAAGGCATTAATACTGGAAGGTGTACTTCCTTAGGGCATTACACACAAATACTGTGCATATCATGAAACATCTATGAACCTGGGTGAACCTAGAGAACATTATGCTGAGTTAAATAAGCCAGTCACAGAAAGACAAATATTACATGATGTCACTTACATGAAGTACCTAAAATAGTCATGTTCATAGAAACAGAATGGTAGTTACCAGGGGCTAAATGGAGAAGGGGCAAATGGGGAAATGTTGCATAATGGTAATTTTCAGTTATGCAATATCAATAAATTCTAGATATCTGCTGTTCAACATAGTGCCTGTAGTCAACAGAACAGTATTGTGTACTTTAAAATGTTAAGAGGATAGATCTCTTGTTAAGCTTTCTTACCACAACCATGCCTCTCCCCACAGCAATACACACACACACACACACACACACACACACACACACACACACAGAGGAACGCTCAAGAATTTTTGAAAGTAACAGGTACATTTAGTACCTTGGTTGTAGTAATGGTATCATGGGTGTATCAGTCAGTTCAGTCGCTTAGTCATGTCCAGCTCTTTGCAACCCCATGGACTGCAGCACAACAGGCTTCCTTGTCCATCACCAACTTCCAGAGCTTGCTCAAACTCATGTCCTTTGAGTCGGTGATGCCATCCATCCATCTCATCATCTGTCATCCCCTTCTCCCGCCTTCAGTCTTTCCCAGCATTAGGGTCTTTTCCAATGAGTCAGTTCTTCACATCAGGTGGCCAAAGTATTGGAGCTTCAGCTTTAGCATCCATGATATAAGCATATGTCCAAACTCATCAAAATGATGAGGGTATATATATATATATATATATATATATATATATAAAATAGTTTAAATCACAATAATATGTACAATTGTTAATGTATCAGACCTCAGTAAAGCTTAAAAAAAAAATTTGTGGAAACAGCATCTGCACAAAACCACTGTTAAGGAATAATACAGGTTTTTCACAGTTCTGTCAGTTTTTTGCCTCTTTATGTAAATGGATTCTTTGAACTATGTAAGTTTAGACTTACAAAGTAGTGTTGAGTTCCACTCATTTGTCCTTCACTATGATTTTTGAGACTTACGTGTCTACTGTTTCTGAGTGTAAAGAAATTATAAAAGCAGTGACACTTGATGATAGTTTTGACATCTTTTTCTAATTTTGATTTTTCAGATATTTGTTGTTTTTTTTTTCTAGCCAAAAAAGGATGAAAAAAAATTGGAAGTAAATATGAAAGAATGGATTTTGCGATATGCTGAACAACAAAATGAAGAAAAGAGTGAGACTTCTAAAAGTTTAGAAGAGGAAAAATTTGACCCTGTGAGTAGAAATTTGCATTGATCTTCTAGTTGGATGTTCCTCGCAAAATATTTAAGTTTTCTAATACTTAGTTTCCTCATTTGTAAATTGAAGAAATAGTTATCTCTAAGGGTTTATGTGAGAGTTAAATAATGCAACACTTAGGGGAAAACACGACACAAAATAACCATTCAATAAATGTTATTGCATCACTCCCACGTCTAAAGAGACAGTCGCCAAATATTTTTAAATGATTAAGTGTTAAGAGTATGCTAAATTATTCAGATAATTTAAAAAGCACATTATTTTATAAAGGAAAGCCTTTGCCTGGACAGAGAAAACCTACATAAGATAAACTAAAAATATTAGATTAAGTGAAAAAAATCAAGTTGTAGGAAGAAAATAACAATATATATATATCTGATTAAAGACTTCTATCTAGAATTTATAAAGAAGTTGTAAAAGGACAACAGGCATTTTATAAAAGCAGATATTTGGATGTCCAATAAACATGTAAAAATAACTTCAACATTGCTAGTTGTGGGAAAAATGAAAATGAAAACTGCAGTGAAATACTACTATACATCTATCAAAATGGCTAAAATTAAAAGATCAGTAATACGAAGTGTCGGAGAAGGCGATGGCACCCCACTCCAGTACTCTTGCCTGGAAAGTCCCATGGACGGAGGAACCTGGTAGGCTACAATCCATGGGGTCGCTAGGAGTCGGACACGACTTCTAAGTGAGCGACTTCACTTTCACTTTTCACTTTCATTCAGTGGAGAAGGAAATGGCAACCCACTCCAGTGTTCTTGCCTGGAGAATCCCAGGGACGGCGGAGCCTGATGGGCTGCCGTCTGTGGGGTTGCACAGAGTTGGACACGACTGAAGTGACTTAACAGCAGAAGCAGCAATAACAAGTGTTGGGAGGATATGAAGCAACCGAACACTCCTACGCTGATTGTAGGAGTACAACTACTTTGGAAAACTGTCACTTTCTTATGAAGTTAGCCATACATTTACCATATGACCTAACAATTTCATTCCTAGGTATTTACTCAATAAAAATGAAAATGTCATAAAAAAAAAAAAGCTTGTACACAAATATTCATAGCAGTTTTATTAATAACAGCCAAACACTGTAAGCAGCTTTAGAAATCATTATATAAGAAGGAAACTCACAAATAAGTACATGCTGAACAATTTCATTATATTAAATTCTAGAAAAGTCATCTATGCAAAATCAATCTCTAGTAAGGGAAACCAGATCAGTGGTTGTCTGAGCCCACGGATGGAGGAAGGAGATTGACTGTTAGGCATGATGGGGAAACTTTTGGGGATGATGGCAGTGATTTATGTCTTTATGATAATGGTTATGTGGATTTATAAATTTATCAAACACATTCACTTATTCACTTAAAATGGGTATGTTTTCAATACCTTTATAAAGTTGATTAAGAATGGAAGAAAGGAAGTTGTACAACAGGATGTGTAGTATGATGAACTCAGCTGAGTAAAAGAATACATACACACACTCACACACACATATATTTGCATCCTTTTGTATGCAAAGGAGACATCTGGAGAAATACACAAGAAGCTATTACTAGTGAGTAGGGCTGGGATTAGTGGGTGGGTTATACTCTTCTGTATCCTCTTGAGTTTTTTTTTTAAGCATGTGCCTGTATTAAAGTAACAAAACAAAAACAATTTATGATAGTACACGTTATTTTGAGGTTCAGAAAAAGAGGTCTCTTCTAATTGGAGCATTTGGTCAGCCTTACTGAAAAGAAGTGGGATTTGAAGGATGCATGAAGTATGCATAGGCAACAAGGAATGGGAAAATGGCCCAGATGGGTGAAATAGTGTGAATAAGGGTACAGAAGTGGAATTGTGCAAAGGACCTTTGCATATTAAACCATAATCAGGATAAAATGTGTGAGTACTAGCAAATAGGAGTAAACAGGTGAGTTCAACTGAGACTAGAAAATTTTGATGCCCAGAAAATGAATTCAAGAACTTTCCTGGACTTCCCTGGTGGTCCAGTGGCTAAGACTCTGAGCTCTCAGTGCAGGGGGCCCAGGTTCAATCCCTGGTCAGGGAGCTGGATCCCACATGCTGCAACTGGGACCCGGAGCAGCCAAATAAATAAATAAAATTAAAAAAAAAAAAAAAAAATAACTTTCCCTATTAATTATGAAGGCTCGCTAACTGTGTGGAGGCAGGTAACCCACAAGAATTTGACTTTCTAGGTCGAATTTAGTAGTGATTAATGTGATTTGCAAAGGGTAGGGAGGCCATTTGCTAAGTCTTGCACTTGCTCAGGTGTGAAATAATAAAGTCCCAAAGTGGAATTTGTATAGTTTTGGGGGGAGAGGTGGGAGCACACTGCACAGCATGCAGAGCTTCCCTGACCAGGATTGAGCCTGTGCCCCCTGCTGCAGAAGTGCAGAGTCCTAGCCTCTGCACAGCCAATGAAGTCAAAGTCGCTCAGTTGTGACCGACTCTCCGCGACACCATGGAGTGTAGCCTGCCAGGCTCCTCTATTCATGGAATTCTCCAGGCAAGAATACTGGAGTGGGCTGCCATGGGGATCTGCCCAAGCCAGGGATCGAACCCAGTCTCAAGCCCAAGAATACTGGAGTGGGTAGCTTATTCCTTCTCTAGGGGATCATCCCAACCCAGAAATTGAACTGGGGTTTCCTGATTTGCAGGCAGATTCTTTACCAACTGAGCTACCAGGGAAGCCCCTGGACAACCAGGGAGGTCCCCAAATTGGAACTTAGAAGAGAAACATTTAAAGGAAGAATCAATAGAAATTGCTGATTTACTGAACATAAATTAAGAAGCCAAAGACTGCAAGAGATTCGTAAACAGAGGGATGGTGGTATCAGTGCCACAGATAGGAAAGATTGAAAGAATGAGTGTGGTTTGGGTGAAATTGAGGTGATAGCCAATCCTTCTGTCTGTTATACTCTATTGCTGACGGCTTCTACACAGAATGGTCCCAGAATTGTGCTTCCTTAGTTGTGTCTTTTCCCCTCGACTCAGTGGTTGTGTCTCATAGCAGCACTGCTAATGCCCTCTTCTCTACCCAGAGCTTTGATGCTTCCCATCTCTTATTAACCTAACCTAAAGGAAAAACCAGTAATTTGAGGTTAGCTCTCTGTTTGGTTTTTGCTCAGCAGAGTTAAATTTTATAATACACATTTTCTCCAGAGGCCTTTTTTTTTTGTAATGTCCCTGACTGTCTTCCATAAGATAGAGATTATAGGAAGGTAGCTTTCAGAAATGGAGAAGGCAATGGCAACCCACTCCAGTGTTCTTGCCTGGAAAATCCCATGGACGGAGGAGCCTGGTGGGCTGCCATCTATGGGGTCGCACAGAGTCAGATACGACTGAAGTGACTTAGCAGCAGCAGCTTTCAGAAAAGTGTATTTTTGTTTTTTATATAAAGTCTTTATTGAATTTGTTACAACGTTGCTTCGGTTTTATTTTGGTTTTATGGCTGCGAGTGTCTTGTACTATTGCATATGCAGTCCTTTAAATCCATATATTTATAAAACGTGTAAAAGTAACTTTTCTTTTTACAGAAGTGAGCTCATACTTACATTTTATTCCATAGTTTGCTTATTTTATTTAACATGTCAAGTAAGTTTCTCCATTTGGATTCAATTCAGTTCAGTTGCTCATCATGTCCGACTCTTTGCAACCCTGTGGACTGCAACACGCCAGGCTTCCCTGTCCCATCACCAACTCCCAAAGCTTACTCAAACTCATGTCCATTGAGTCAGTGATACCAACCAACCATCTCATCCTCTGTCGTCCCCTTCTCTTCCCACCTTCAATCTTTCCCAGCATCAGGGTCTTTTCTAGTGAGTCAGTTCTTTGCATTACCCTCATTCTATTGCTTCTTGACTTTTCCCCCCAATGACTAGTTTTCTCTGTAGAGCATACCACCCTTGATTTCCAGTTTTCCTTTTCAATCAGTACTGCAGTGAACATCTGTGTACCTACAGATTTGCGCGTTTGTATTATTTCTCTATGAAAAATTGCTAAAAGATTTGTTGGACTGAAGAATAAGATCAAAAGATAACAGGTTTTGATACAATACATTGCCAGTAGATAAACTAATCTTGCTCTTCGTTTCTTTGTCATCATCTTATTTGGAACACCAGAATGAAAGGTACTTGCACCTTGCAGCTAAACTTCTGGATGCAAAAGAGCAAGCAGCTGCCTTTAAACTAGAAAAGAACAAGCAAGGCCAAAAAGAGGCTCAAGAGAAAATAAGGAAATTTCAAAGAGGTAAACACTTTAAAATTCTTAGATGTATTAATATGTCTTTTTTATTGGCTTTCCTAGGATGGTAGTTGCCTCTTTTTTGTATGTCTTCTCTTTCCTAACAGTTTACACTTGGGGTTGGCAAACTTTTGCAACAAGCCAAATAGTAAATTTAAGTTTTACAGGTTGTTATGATTACTCAACTCTGCTACCACAGCATAAAAGCAGCCATATACAAGACATAAGCAAATGGTTATGTTTTCACAAAAGTCTATGGATGCTGAAATTTCATATAATTTTCACATGGCACCAAATATTTCTTCCTTTTATCTTTTTCAACCAGTTAAAGATGTAAAAATCATCCTTAGCTCACAGACCATATGGAAATAGGTAGCGGGGCTGGATTTGGCCTACAGCCATAGTTAGTTAACCTGAAGTGTACACCATAAAACACTATCTCCACTCAAGAAGGAGAGGTGAATATAATTCCATGAGAATTTACTTTTAGTGAAGATGTTTTTCCTGGCCTTCTACATCTGTTAAGTGATTTGTTCTAAAAATGTTAATATATAATGTGAAAATAAATTGCCTTGAACTTCTAGCACAAATTCCTAGTAGGAAGGAAAAAGAAGCAATGTTTTTTAAAAAAAATTGCAGAGTAAAAAGGCATGAAAAACAAATATGAATAAAAACAAAATAAGCATCATTTTTTTTGGTAGAAATGGAAACTTTAGAAGATCATCCAGTATTCAATCCAGCCATAAAGATTTCATACCAACAGAATGAAAGAAAGAAGCCTCCTGTAGTCACAGAAGGAGAAAGTGCTTTGAACTTTAATTTATTTGAAAAGTCTGCAGCTGCTCCTGAAGAAGAAAAAGGTAAAATGAAGGGAGAGTGTTCCAAAGTGTAATTTGTAAATAGTAAAACATCAAGGACTATATAATTGAGAAATTGTATTAACTTTGTATTCCAACAAACTACAAAAGATGGCAGTAAAGTTACACTTCCACATACTTTCTTGGAAAAGTAATAATTATAATAATTTGTTTAGCATTTTGTGATTACCAACATCTGGCTTCAGCCTCATCTCTCTCCAGTTCAGACTCCTGCCAGAATTATCTTTCTGTAACACAGATCAAAATATGAGTTTCTGGTTAAAAATGTTAATCAGTTAACAAGTTCAAACCTTCTATTATGGCACTGACGATCCTTTGCATTCTGCCACAGTCTGCCTTTCCACCTTATTCTCCCAGCTATGTACTACAGCTGTATCATTCTTAAAACATATATTGTTTCATGGCTCCATGACTTTGCTCATCCTATTATCTCCTTTTAGGCCAGCCTTTCCCTTGCTCGAATCAGGTCTGTCCGTCCTTTTCTCACCTATTCTCTTAAAAAAAATCTGTTCCCAAAAGTGAGAGAACTTTAATCCTTCAAAAGATATTCTGTATTACTACATAAGCATTTTTAAAGAACCAATCTTTGTCATTTTAGAGAAAAAGAAAGAACCTCATGATGTAAGAAATTTTGACTATACTGCTCGAAGCTGGACTGGAAAATCTCCCAAACAGTTTCTGATCGATTGGGTCAGGAAGAATCTTCCCAAGAGTCCAAATCCTTCCTTTGAAAAAGTTGCAGTAGGTAGATACTGGAAATGTAGGTATGTTTTTGGTTAACTGAGTGAACTTTTAGAAAAATCTAAGATGAAGATACTTTTTTTCTTATGAGTTAAGTAGGTGTTCAGGAAGCTGGTTCCACGTCTCTAGGTTGATAGTGCCTATAAATCATTAGCTAGTATTAATATAGTGTTTTCTGTGAGAATATTTAATATAAATAACGTAAACTACAGTTCAGTGTTAATGGGATTCTGACCATTTTTACTTCATCAATTTTATTTTAAAATGTCTTTGGCTTCTTTTAGGGTGAGGGTAATCAAGTCTGAAGATGATGTCCTGGTCGTGTGCCCTACGATCTTAACAGAGGACGGTATGCAGGCTCAGCACCTGGGAGCTACTTTAGCTCTTTATCGTTTAGTGAAAGGGCAGGTAAGTTTTTATAGATCCAAGTGTCTCAAAATTCATTTGTGGAGTAATGGGTGTATTTTGTCAACATAAAACTATCTGCATGTGGAAGGGAGTATTTAATCGTGGCCCTTTGTGCCAGTTTTCTCTTCACTGAATGCTGCTTCTGAGTAGTCCTTGTTTCTTGCTTATTTATAATTTTGACTTTGTCTCATCTCCAAACATAGTTCAAGCTTTCTCTCCTTGGACCAGAGGCACTGAACCATTTGGTCCAGCTTTGCAAGCTACACTGATTTAAAGATTAAAAAACTGTGCTAGAGTGATTGAATTAAGGAGAGTTTTTAAACAATTGTTTTCCTTTAACGTTATATTGTCTCTCGACTTTAAAATATAAGACATTGGTTCCAGTTTTCACTTTTAGGTTATATCGACTAAAGCTTCCAGTTTAAGGAAGGATGAAAATAAGTATTACTGAAGAGAGCACTTTTAAGAGAACACTATGCTCTTTTTTTTTGGTTGGGAGTATTGTCAACATTTTCTCTTTGTAATAAACGTGTATATCTTTCTTCCTGGTGAATTAGAACTACTGAAAATTTAGACACTGATTAAGTGGAATTCCAAATAATAATTCTTTTCCATTTTCTCTCAGTAAAAGTTCTTAATGTCTTTATTTCCCTTGTTTTGCAAAATAAGGTATCATAAGGTAAGCTTAATTGATGGAAATGACTGTCAATGTTTCAAAAATAATTGTGGGCTCTTAATAAAACAGAGGCAGGATAACTTAGATTCCATCCAATGGAGTTCAAAGTAAAATACTTTGACTTGTAATATACAAATAGAATCTCAGCGGGGACTTTGAGAAATGCTTTGTGGATCATCTACATATTTAAATAGCACCACTATGAAGTGAAGTGAAGTGACTCAGTCGTGTCTGACTCTTTGTGACCCCATGGACTGTAGCCTACCTGGCTCCTCCCTCCATGGGATTCTCCAGGCAAGAGTACTGGAGTGGGTTGCCATTTCCTTCTCCAGGGGATCTTCCCGACCCAGGGATCGAACCCAGGTCTCCCACATTCCCGGCAGACGCTTTAACCTCTGAGCCACCAGGGAAATAGCACCACTATAGGAATAAATAATAAACATGTGTTTAATAGTTTATTGTGTTCGAGAATAAGCACTCGGAGAAGGCAATGGCACCCCACTCCAGTACTCTTGCTTGGAAAATCCCATGAACGGAGGAGCCTGTTAGGCTGCAATCCATGGGGTTGCTAAGAGTCGGACACGACTGAGCGACTTCACTTTCACTTTTCACTTTCATGCATTGGAGAAGGAAATGGCAACCCACTCTAGTGTTCTTGCCTGGAGAATCCCGTGGAGGGAGGAGCCAGGTAGGCTACAGACGGAGCCTGGTGGGCTGCTGTCTATGGGGTCGCACAGAGTTGGACACGACTGAAGTGATTTAGCATAGCATAGAATAAGCATTGTGTTTGATTAACTGAAAGTTTACCTCAGAGTATGCATATAAAGGAGGTATAATTATTAGCCCCATTTTACAAATTTAGAAACTAAGACACCAAGAAGTTGTTACTTGCCCAAGGTCACACAGCTAGTAAGTCCAGAAGCCTGAATATATATGCTGTTTATAGATTTGCATCATATGCATGTATGTGTGCGCTCAGTCATGTCTACTCTTTGTGACCCCATGGACTATATATAGCCCACTAGCCTCCTCTGGCCATAGAATTTTCCAAGCAAAAATACTGGAGCAGGTTACCATTTCCTACTCCAGATATGCTGTATATCTTTTATTAAAATACGGTAGTAACCTACTAGTTTAAGAGCTATTTTAAGAAGCAATAGCTATTCTTTTCATTTCTAACCTATTGAATTTTGGTATCCAGTAATTAGTCAACACAACGTATTACTATTTTTTTCCTTTATAGTCAGTTCATCAGTTGCTTCCTCCTACTTACCGAGATGTTTGGCTAGAATGGAGTGATGCGGAAAAGAAAAAGGAAGAATTAAATAAAATGGAAACCAATAAACCACGTGACCTTTTTATTGCCAAACTTCTGAATAAACTGAAACAGCAGCAGCAACAGCAACAACAGCATTCTGAAAATAAGAGAGAAAACTCTGAAGATCCTGAGGAATCTTGGGAAAATTTAGTTTCTGATGAGGATTTTTCTGCACTGTCCTTGGAATCAGAAAAGGTGGAAGATTTGGAACCTGTTAGAAACCTCTTTAGAAAGTTGCAAAGCACACCTAAGTACCAGAGACTTCTAAAGGAAAGGCAACAGTTACCTGTGTTTAAACACAGGAGTTCAGTTGTTGAAACTCTTAAAAGGCACCGGGTTGTGGTGGTGGCAGGTGAAACAGGGAGTGGTAAAAGTACTCAAGTGCCACATTTTCTCTTAGAAGATCTGCTCCTGAATGAGTGGGGAACAACTAAATGTAACATCGTCTGCACCCAGCCCCGAAGAATCTCAGCAGTGAGTCTAGCCACAAGAGTGTGTGATGAATTGGGCTGTGAAAATGGACCTGGAGGAAAGGTAAAATGTTCAACTCTACCTCAGAGAATGGTGATATGACATTACTTACCTGTGCTCTTGGGATCCAAATGGAACCTGTACCATATATGAATTTTGACCAATACTGTTTGTTCAATAGCACATCTCAAGTGCTTTTCATGTTTTCTTTGATAGGTATGATATGCCACTCTCCTTTATAGGAAAAGGATTGTAAGTAATTATCATTAAAATTCTCATGTAAAAGGAAAAATATATTCACTTTAATAATTGAGTACTCCAATATATTACGTTACTAAGTTGACCATTCAAAGAATATAAATACATACAGGTAAATTGTAATACCAGATATCTCAGTATCTGGAAATCTTTTCTGTAGGATATATTCCTGAATGATTTTCATTAGCTCAATGAACAGAAGCAAAAAAACAATATAGAAGACTATATCAGACTATTTTCAAATCCTATATATAAAAAAAAAATAGAAAAAGGAACTTAAAATACCTGTTGTCCTGTGTTTGGGGATAAAAGTGTACACAAAACTGGCCAAACCTTAACCAGAGTGACTGCAAAATGTAGAAATTAATAAAATTGGTTTAGAACCAAATATAATGAATTACAAGTTCATGTAATTCAATTTAATTATGCTTTGAATTGTTCTTTCTAGATAGGTACTTAACATTTTTGTTTATCTTTAAGTTAGATAACCCTTCATTAAAATTTTATGTGCAAATTTTTCTGGATTCTCTTATGACATGTAAGGGGACAAAGGGCACAATTTCTGTCTTATAAGGAATTTAAATTAAGGGGATGACAGACATGTTTACAAACACAGCAAAGGAATGACTGAAGGAGTAAGAAAGAAAATGTGATGGAAATAGAAGTGACTTCAGGATTCTCATCAGGCACCACTGGTTTTTAATGGTTGCAGCTTTTATGAGATCTTGATAGAAGAGTAGACTTAAGTTGTAGGAGCAGATCTAAAATTCTGTTCCTGAGCACCTCAATATTTTGCTCCAAGATAATTTCATAAGAAATTGATTAAATCTATTAATATTTCCATAATCATGTTAATGGTACTCAAAGCAGGAGAACAGCTTTTTGTTTCAAAATTCTGAAAAAAGTTTTTTCTTGTTTAAGTTGCCAAAACAAATTTTATAGTTTGGTATAATTGAAAACATAGGAAAGTAATAAATGGCACTAAACAGATTTACTTAGACTGCTCCATATAGGAGCAGGGCCAGCACCTGTACTTCAGTCTCTAAAGCTTATTTCCCAGATCATTTGTGAGAATCCAGTCTTGGCTCTGTGTTTTCCCTTCAGAATTCTTTGTGTGGATATCAGATCCGGATGGAGTCTCGTGCTAGTGAATCTACCAGGTTACTCTATTGTACAACAGGGGTTCTGCTAAGAAAACTTCAAGAAGATGGTCTCCTAACAAATGTGTCTCATGTTATTGTAGATGAGGTGAGTAGATTCTATCGCTGTATGTTCAGGAAATGATTCTGAACATTTTTGTGTTAAAAAGATGTTACTTCTAATACTAGGTAACATTTTCTTCATTTTTACTAAATGCCAAGCACTTTACATGTAATTAGTTAATTTCCTCTAACAAACAGGTCTCATGCTAATTGATACATTTAACAAATACTGTAGAACATTTGCTGTATGCCAGGGGCTATTCTAAGGACTTCATGTATACAACTTCATTTAATCCTTCCAGCAATCCTTCATTTAATCAAAAGAAATAGATATTATTATCCCTATTTTAAAGTTGAGGAAACTGAGGCACACAGAGTTTATATAGCTTACTCAAGTTCATACAGTCAGTAAGTTCTGTAGCTAGGAGTTCAAGCCTAGGGAAGCTGGCTGCAGACATCTCTTATCAGTTAGTGTGTGTTAAACTGATTTGCTTTGTACATAATTTTTTGAAGAAATTATATATATAGCATTTTAGTTATTTAAAATTTTTTTTCAATTTTCCCTGATGTAAAGTTTTTATGAATTTAATTCACCAAGTTCAGAAGGCATTAGTGAAAGTTCATTCTTTGATTTTTAATTAATAGATTTAATTAACAGATTTTTAATTAATATATTAAATATAGATTACTGGGTTATTTTCCTCCTTTTGGTTAGTAAGTATTAGAAGTATAGAGAGATACAAAAATGAAAATAAAAATTATCTGTAGTCTCATGATTCAGAAAAAAATTAATGTTGCCATTTGTACATTTATATATGTATTTTTTTATAGTTTGTATATTCACTTTATAATTCTCTCACATCATTAGTCTGCAAAAATACCATTTTTTAATAGCTTTATAGAAGTGTGTTATTTGGATATCCCATAATTTATTTAACCATTTTCCTGTTGTTGTACTAGTTCAGCTTAAGATGTTTTTAAATACAATATTTCGGTAATAGGTAAGTGATAGAAATTCAAGAGAAAGAAAGAGGATGTATGGCAGCTCGATTGAGCATGCCCATGGGTAACTTCGGAGAAGGCAATGGCACCCCACTCCAGTACTCTTGCCTGGAAAATCCCATGGATGGAGGAGCCTGGTAGGCTTCAGTCCATGGGGTCGCTAAGAGTCGGACACAACTGAGCGACTTCACTTTCTCTTTTCACTTTCATTCATTGGAGAAGGAAATGGCAACCCACTCCAGTGTTCTTGCCTGGAGAATCCCAGGGATGGGGAAGCCTGGTGGGCTGCCGTCTATGGGGTCACACAGAGTCGGACACAACGGAAGTGACTTAGCGTGGGTAACTGCTCCTGGCAGTGATGGGTGTAGCCATGTTTGTTAATACCTGGATTTTAGCAGTATCGTCAAGAATCAACTTACAATGCTAATTTGTCTGTTTATAATGAGAATTTTTTTCTGTTAGTTAAGATGAAATATTTGCATCAGCCAGTAGTTTTTCTGGGAACTCCAAATTATTAAAAAACTGTGTATGTGTGAGTCACTCAGTTGTGTCCAACTCTTTGAGACCCCATGAGCTGTAGCCCGCCAGGCTCCTCTGTCCATGGAATTCTCCAGGCCAGAGTACTGGAGTGGGTTGCCATTCCCTTCTCCAGGAGATCTTCCCAATCCAGAGATCAAATCCAGGTCTCCCTCATTGCAGGCAGATTCTTTACTGTCTGAATCACCAGGGAAGTTTGTTTAGTAAATATATATCAGAATGAATCCTAATTTAAAAGTTAGACCAACTGCAGGGAGCTGTTCTTTGATGGTTTTGTATTATTAATAGCAGTCTGTAGACCTGATTTACTGAACTGTGCTTCAGTGTGATACTCTCAGCCTCTTACTGAACAGTACAATAAGAGAAAACCCAGTGAAATTCATTATCATGTTAAATATAATGATGAAAGAGATGCTGGGACAGAACTCGTTATATTATTCAGGAGCTTCTTTATGAAGATGTTTAGGATGATACTCTGACTTTCTTATTAGGAATAGTTGTGTGATTTGTTTTAGTTTATGGTCAGTGTGAGAGTTATGCAGCTTTTCCTCTGGCAGCTGTTATGTTTACAGCCAATCTTTTTGCCCACCTCTCTAAAATGTACTTAATAAAGTATACATTTTATGTCTTATCCTCATTTAAAATTTTCTTTTTTAAAAAATCAATATTTGGGGACTTCCCTGGCAATCCAGTGATTAAGACTCCATGCTTCCACTGCAGGGACACAGGTTCAATCCCTGCTTGAGGAACTAAGTTCCCACATGCAGAGCAGTGTAGCAAAAAATAAATTTTAAAAAATGATACCTGTATGAATTACCATCTATTTGAGGAGGTTCCCCAGATCTGTTTCATCTATCAGAAAATATTTCTCTCAAGCTTCAGATAATATCCTGATCAAACCAGTAAAGTAAAAATATCCAAAATTATTCCTTCTTTCTTGCATATCCTCTAAATCAGGTCACCTGGACTTTGTTGAATTTTTTTGAATACTTCTCTCATTCATATACTTCTCTCTGTATTTACTGGCATTGCCCTCATATATGCTACCATTATGTTATTTAATTACTTAATAAGCTTCTAATTAAACTGCCTACTTTCTGTTTTGTTCTCTTCTACATTCTTCACATTATAGCTAGAGTTACCTTTTTTAAAACAAAGTTCAAACCACATGATGCCCCTACTTTAAAATATCTTACTCACTATCCTGACTCATTAGGATAAAGTCTCAGCTTCTTAACAGAGTTTACGAGACCTCATATGAACAGATTACTGAGCACCTCACCCTCTCTGTCTCTTGCCCATTCCTCATCTCATGCTCAAGGCATTATTTTTGTTGCATCATTTCTTGAAATGTAGTATGATCCCACTGTCCTCCATGATTTTGCACAAGTTATGTCCCATGACCACTTCTCTCCCTTTTTCATACTGTTCTTTCCTCCTTTTTTAAAAACTCATTTCAGTTCTCAGCATAGATATCAATTCCCTCTTAGCAGCCTTCCTGACCACCTGAATTAGCTACCCGTTGCTGTACAGCAGGAACTAATACAACATTGTAAATCAACTATAACTCCAATAAAAAATATATATATATAAACATATATAAAATATATATATATAAAACAAAACCAAAAAAGAATATTAGACTGAAAAAAAACCAAAATAGTTGCCCTTCATATATAATTTCAAGCCATTCTATACAGAATCCAATTATAAGGCTATAAACTCTGAAATGACTATTTCAGTCATTATTCCCCAGCATCTAGCACAATGCTGAGTACTATTTGTTGATCTCCTCTGATAGCCAATCACTCTATGAAATTTGTATTGTTTTATAGAAGAAGAAATAGGCCCAGGGATATTTGAATAACTTTCCCAAAGTCATATTTTAATTGATCAAGCCAAGAAGAATTAAGCCTAAGCAAGCAATTCCAGAGTCTGAACATTTAACCACTATTGCCTCCCTTCCACGCAAAATGATCAAACCTATTTTAATTTTTGTTGATCAAACCTGTTTTAGTTTTTGTTATCTCAATGTATTCTATCTTTTGTATGCTGCTTTAAATCTCAAGAAATAAAATGGGGTAGAAATAAATCCAGTACAGCAAATGGCAATATAGACTAGTACATCCAGCAGATACTAAGTTCTGACAACATCCCATGTTTTAATGCTCTTTAGCAAGTTTACAGTGCTCATCCCTAAAATGCATCTGTTCGAAAAGCATAAAACCCATTTTTTAGGCAGTTGATAGAACCTGTCAGATTCATACTAAAATAATTCCCCCTTTGCAGAAAAGTGTATAAACGATCTGTCTTGCTGCAGTTTTGTGTCTGTTCAATTATATATTAGTGGCAGAGCTTTTAAGCATTACACTGGCTTCTGAGTGAAATTTGGGAGATACTTTAATCTTATCAGCTGAACAGTTATAGACTATCTCCTAAGGTAAGAGTCTTACTATCATAGCTAATCTTGTTCATTATATGCTGATTTTTACTGACTTCAGTTTTAAAGAGGGTGACTTTATTTTCAATTTGGAAGATCTACCTCATTTGAAACACAGCTTCTCTCACCTTCTCTATGTATTGACTGTATGTAAATATTGATTAACTTTTAGTAGATTTGAAGGTCTGATTGTTTTAACTTCTTAATAGACCTTATTATGTAAGGGCTTCCCTGGTGGCTCAAATGTTAAAGAATCTGCCTGCAATGCAGGAGACCTGAGGATGATCCTTTGGTTGGAAAGATTCCCTGGAGAAGGAAATGGCAACCCCTCCAGTATTTTTGCCTGGAGAATTCCATGGACAGAGGAGCCTGGTGGGCTACAGCCCATGGGGTTGCAAAGAGTTGAACACGACTGAGCAAATAACACACACAGACCTTATATATGACTGTTTTTTTTTATTCTCTTTATACTAGGTTCATGAGAGAAGTGTCCAGTCAGACTTCCTACTAATTATCTTGAAGGAAATTTTACAGAAACGTTCTGATTTACATTTGATTCTCATGAGTGCCACTGTAGACTGTGAAAAGTTTTCTACCTATTTCACACACTGCCCTATTCTGAGAATTTCCGGAAGAAGTTATCCTGTTGAGGTAAGTTTTTTTAATAATGCCTATGTAAACAGAAACTACGTGCCCACCAGTGAGTGTCCCCAGAAGATAGGCCCTTAAGTTTGCTGCTGCTGCTAAGTCGCTTCAGTCGTGTCTGACTCTGTGCAACCCCATAGATGGCAGCCCAGCAGGCTCCCCCATCCCTGGGATCCTCCAGGCAAGAACACTGGAGTGGGTTGCCATTGCCTTCTCCAATGCATGAAAGTGAAAGGGAAGTCGCTCAGTCGTGTCCAACTCCTAGCAACCCCATGGACTGCAGCCTACCAGGCTCCTCTGTCCATGGGATTTTCCAGGCAAGAGTACTGGAGTGGGGTGCCATTGCCTTCTCCCCCTTAAGTCTGAGCCTAGAACTATTCCTAAGGTAATGCAAGCCAAGAGAGGACCTGGAGCTGGCCTTGGGAATCAGATAGTTGAGCTGCCTTGACTAAGCTTGGGTGGACTGGAAGGATTGTGCTGAATGACATACCTCAGGTACACAGCATAAAACACAGTTCTATAGCAAAGCCAAATCTACATCCAGATTGGGGTCACTGCCTAACAATAAGGAACTGCTTTTCCACCATGTGGAAGTCGGATATGAGAGTTGGAGTATAAAGACGGCTGAGCGCTGAAGAATTGATGCTTTTGAACTGTGGTGTTGGAGAAGACTCTTGAGAGTCCCTTGGACTGCAAGGACATCCAACCAGTCCATCCTAAAGGAAATCAGTCCTGAATATTAATTGGAAGGACTGATGCTGAAGCTGAAATTCCAGCACTTTGTCCACCTGATGTGAAGAACTGACTCATTGGAAAAGACCCTGATGCTGGGTAAGACTGAAGGCGGGAGGAGAATGGGACAAACGAGGATGAGATGGTTGGATGGCATCACCGACTCGATGGACATGAGTTTGAGTAAGCTTCAAGAGTTGGTGATGGACAGGGAATTCTGGCGTACTGCAGTCCGTGGGGTCGCCAAGAGTTGGATGCAACTGAACTGAACTTTCCACCCATCCCTCAAATTGAGGGGGATTTGTCTTTGAAGCTTTCTTCTATTCTCAATGTTTGCCCTTTTGGTTCAGCTGATAAACAATCTTTAAATTGATTTTCACATGTAAAAAATATACATCATAATGTACTTTGTCCTAGAACTGCTAGGGACAGATACACATCTATATCAGGCAAGTTCTTCATTCCCAAATAATGCAGAAAAATTGTTTTTTTCATAATATTCTAATTAGCATGTGGTAACATTCAGGAAGCTAGCAATCCCTTGTTCTCTTTAAGATGATATTTACTGAAATGAATTTGAGCTCACTGTTGATATGCCTTCATCTGTGCAGGTTTTTCATCTTGAAGATATAATAGAGGAAACAGGCTTTGTACTGGAGAAAGACTCAGAATATTGTCAGAAATTTCTGGAGGAGGAAGAAGAAATAACCATTAATGTTACAACCAAAGCAGGGGGAATAAAAAAGTATCAGGTAAGAAGAAAACATTTTAAAAGACATCTGATGATGATATCCAAGGCACAAACTACCATAAGAGTTTTAAAGTCATGTGGCTGGCACAGTGCATTCAAATACATTTTGTTAGAGGAATAACAGATACGATTATGAGCAAATTTTAAAGATAATTTCTTTAATCTTTGTTTTATTGACTCTTTTACTGTTTTTACTTACTGTTTGGTTTATGATATTTGCTTTATCTCAACACCTTAAATTGGCTGGCGCAGGCCCAGAGTCTAGATCCCTGCCACTGGTTTTCTTAAGAGCCTTTGTGCTGGCATTAGCCATCCAGGGAAGCACAGTTCTTCATAGAGAGTTAGTTTAGTCTGAATGACATAATTTTAGGAATATCACAAAAGCTATGCTCCTGCATTTTGACCAGTGGTACTATTTACATGTTTTCACTGTATCTACAATATTTCATTCATCTAATGGACAAATTTAGTCAATCTTTTAATTAAGCAGATAAATCAAGGAAGCAAAAACTAAAATCTTCTTAAAACTGTAGAAACAGAGATTAGAAACAAAAGAAAGACGTCAAAAAATTAAAGGTAGTATTTCAAAGGAGATAGTTGGAACTCAGCAACCAAAGTAGAATCTAGAATGAGGCAGGTGTAAATTACTTAGTAAAGTTATCACGAACTCTTGGCCTGCTTTTCAGTTGCCACAGAACAGTGCAGCCATTATTCTGTTTTTCTTCATTTCTTTAAGTGTTTACATGCCAAGATTAAAAGTTTTGCTGTACTTCAGGGGGCTGGGTGAAATTAATAGGATAGAGATGAAATTTTATCATACTTTAATACTGTTAAAAATTGTATTCTTGCTATATTTTAATGAAATAATGGTGACAGAAAAATATAGATTTAAATAAACGCAAGTAGCTCGTTTTTTCCTTCCTTGTCTTTACTTCATATTTTTGTTCAGGTTTTTCCTATTATGTTTCTTTTAGGAATACATCCCAGTTCAGACTGGAACAAGTGCTGATTTAAATCCATTTTACCAAAAGTATAGCAGTCGCACACAGCATGCTATCCTCTACATGAATCCTCATAAAATCAACCTGGATCTCATTTTGGAACTTCTTACATATTTAGGTATGTACCTATTTCTAATGTGTCTCCATTTGTTTTGATAAAACTTTTCTACTAACTGGAGATGTTTTATTAATATTTTATATGCTGTTCCTTATTTTTGAATACTGTATCTTTCAAAAAATTTCAGACAGAAGTCCTCAGTTCAAAAATGTTGAAGGAGCAGTACTGATCTTTTTACCAGGCCTTGCTCACATTCAACAGTTGTATGATCTCTTATCAACTGACAGAAGATTTTTTTCAGAACGGTAACTACAGATCTTCATTATATTCCTGGTAGTTTTAAAATAGAGCAGTGTTTTGTACATTAAAATTCTTGATCAGAGCTTTCAAAGTCTTTTCACCTTTATTTAAAATTGTCCATGACAAAGCAATTCTTATTTTAACTTTCTGTTATAGCATTTTATCTACTAAAAATTTTAGGTACTTTTTCTACATTTGTTTTATTTTTTTAATATGATTTAGCAGAGGGAAACTTATAGTTAAGAATAAGATGGTGACTCCCCTCCCCACCCCGTGGGACGGTGCAAAACCCCAACAGCACTGCAGCTTATCATCCACACAGACTGAGCTGGCTCTTTACTGTGTTTGTTTTCATATAGTTTATTACTGCTGTTATCATTATCACTTTGGCATCAGAATATATTTTTTAAAATTCTTTAAACCCTACATTCATATAATTCATATTAAATTTTTTCTCATCAATGAGTATATATATATTATTCTCAGAACTTTTGTGTGTGTTTAAAATTTTTCATAATAAAACATTTTTAAATTGCTTCCTATTTGCAAATAAATTTTGTTATTCTTTGCAGTGTCTTCTAAAGAGAAACTCTTGCTAAGAACTATGATTTTAACTTTCAGATATAAAGTGATAGCTCTGCATTCTATTCTTTCAACTCAAGATCAAGCTGCAGCATTCACACTTCCTCCTCAAGGAGTCAGGAAGGTAAAACTCAGTACATCAAATTTATATGTGATCCACCTGAGAACAGTTCATGAAAATGACTCCCTATCATCAAAGACAGTTATTAAGTGCCCTATACATGGCAGATTCTAGATGCTCCACAGTCTAATATCATCAAAAATGAACCCAATATTAAAATTCAATTTATATTTATATTATGTTAGGTGTTTATATTATGTGTTATCAATAACTTTAGAGGAGTGGTAGGAGAAGGCAATGGCACCCCACTCCAGTACTCTTGCCTGGAAAATCCCATGGATGGAGGAGCCTGGAAGGCTGCAGTCCATGAGGTCGCTGAGAGTCGGACACGACTGAGCGACTTCACTTTCACTTTTCACTTTCATGCACTGGAGAAGGAAATGGCAACCCACTCCAGTGTTCTTGCCTGGAGAATCCCAGGGACGGGGGAACCTGGTGGGCTGCCAGACGTCTATGGTGTCGCACAGAGTCGGACACGACTGAAGCGACTTAGCAGCAGCAGCAGCAGTTTAAAAACATGGCATTATTGTTGCTTTTGAGAAGAAAAAGTCACTACTATTCCTTCAAGAAGAGAACACAAAGGATGTTTGATGTCAGAAGCTACTTAAACCCTGGGAGGATTCTTTTTTTTTGTTCTCTATAATCTATTCATCCCTGATCATTTTTGCAACACAGAGAACATTAGGTTAGGAAACAATCTTAAGGTATTTTCATTGTCTCCTGTCTTCAGGATTCTGAATGAAGAGATACTTGGAAAAAGTTTCTCAGATTCTTGTCCCAAAGCTGCTGCCATGTCTGTGGCCTTTGACAACCTACTCAGCCTTACTTTCTCATCTTTAAAAGGGGTTGAATTAAATTTATGATTTTCTAACTGTGCTCTGAAAAATCCAGGGGTTCATAGGTTATGCTCTGATCTGTAACATTTGGGCTTCTCTGAAAGATTTTGTCTGAAGAAAAGAATTCCACCACCTCTAAACACTTTGATCACCTAGGTCCTATCTAAGTCTTAATAATCTGGGTTCTCTTTCCTAGGATGAAGGATAAGCAAGCATTCAGTATTGAGATAGAGTGATAACATAGTGAACTGACCTAGAGTTTCCTAAATGTTTCACCTCCAAAGACTCAACAGAAGAAAAAAACACACACACAAGAAGATGGGCTATTCAGCCATCACCATTAAGAACTTTTGAGCTAGAAAGGGACCTAAGAAATATATTTCTACCTCCTAATTTGAGACCAGAGAGGTAAAATGACTTGCCCAGGTCGCAAAGCTAATAAGTAGCAGAGCCGGGGCAACAACCCACCAGTTCTCCTTACTAAAGAAAGTATTCCCTAATAATTGTAAAGTTTCTGCTGAGCAGTCTCCATTCTCTGACCCACTTTCCCATTCTATGTGTATCATTTTTAAAATGACTGACTAGAATTAAGGGACTAAAAGTATTTCTGTTGGAAATACTTTAATAATTAATGAGGTGATAAAATTAATTAGAGCAAATTTAAGTTACACAGCAATAGCAATTAGATTGTGAATTTTTGTAAAGAATAATTGGAATTCACTTTTTAAAATGCATTGGCTAAACTAAAGAATTTTTAAGTGATGGCACATGGCTGAAAGTTGTTACCTAAATGTTTTGGCTTTGTGTTTTCAGATTGTTTTGGCAACAAATATTGCAGAGACAGGTATCACTATTCCAGATGTTGTATTTGTAATTGATACTGGAAGAACGAAAGAAAATAAGTAAGTTTGCATTTTCCTCCCAAATCAAAACATATTTAACTTGAAAAGGGCTTGGGACTCTTGAATTGTTAGGAGACATCACAGAACCATCCCAGTCAGTACATGTACTGCCAAAACAAGCACTAGATCTCAGAATCACATGGGGAACATCTCAAATGTCCTAATTCTGTCCAAAACAAAAGGTTTCAGAGAAGCTGTAGGGAAGTTTTAAATGTCTGAGAATAAATGTCAAAATTGATGTCATCGGTTTTCCCATAAGTAATATCAGTGTACTGCTACTGATAGGAAAGTGCTAAGAAAACGTTCAGACATAAATACTTATCAGTTAGTTTGTAAAATAAATTGTTTTACAAAAGCATTATTTGTGGGATTATAAAAAAGCATGGGTTTTAGAATCAGAGTTAGATTATAAATCTCTGATCTATAGTCTTGAGCAAGTAATATGACATCAGTTATAATTATCAGTATTCTCCTCATATGTAAGTGGGAAAATTAAAATTTCATAAATTGAAAGTACGTAGTACAGTAATTGGAGCATAGTAGATGACTTTAACTGTTAAATAACTTTAACAGAAAGATTATTGCTTTATAAATGTTTTGATGTTTATATTTAACAAATAAGGGAGATCATCTTTGTGGTCTATTCTAATCTATATACACTGTCCCTAATCTTAGAAAACTTTAGCAATATTTGGAAATGAGTATGACTGTCCAGTACAAAATATACTCCTGATTTTTTTTAACTGTACCTTTAGAGGAAGTGTTTTCAGGGTTGAACTGTATTTTGTGAAAGGTGCTTTGAATTGTGATGTTCACAGCAGAATTTCTCACTTTTTCAAAGAATTCTTATTGCATAATTAATAGGCATTCTAATCTTCAACTTTAGAATCAAATACTTCCCTTTTTGTTTTTAGATTTTGATTTAAGTCGGTTATCTACATATTATCTCCTAAAACATTTTTCTAGGTACCATGAGAGCAGTCAGATGAGTTCTTTGGTTGAGACATTTGTCAGCAAAGCCAGTGCTCTGCAGCGCCAGGGGAGAGCTGGGCGGGTCAGAGATGGCTTCTGTTTCCGCATGTACACAAGAGAAAGGTATGGCATAGCCTGGAGATTAAAAACACACAAACCAGCGTGGCATTTCTGATAATATGTGTTTAGGATTATATTACCTTATTTTTCAGATTTGAAGGCTTTATGGACTATTCTGTCCCTGAAATCTTGCGTGTGCCTTTGGAGGAATTATGTCTTCATATTATGGTAATCCCAAGGGAATTTAGATGAACTTTTGTTCTCCACCCCTTTCTAAGAAAAAAGAAAAAAGAAGACCTAAATTTATCTTACCTTCTGTTGCACTAGATTTTCAAGTATTTTATTTACTCTGCTCTAAGAAATTCCCCCTTCCCCCATATTTTGTAAGTAACTCACTGTGCTTTAAATCTGCCATAGGCACTCATACTTTAAGAAATTAAAATACAGACTCATAGCCCAGAACCTGGTTCTCAACTGGGGATAATATTGCTTACCAGGGAAAGCCTGGAATGTCAGGAGACATTTTTAGTTGTCAGAACTGAGGGGAGAGGGAGACCATGCTATGGACATCTAGTGGGTCAAGACCACGGATGCTGCTGAACACTCTACAGTGAACAGCACAGTCCCCTAAAACAAAGAATTATCTGGGCCCACTAACAACAGAGCTGGTCTTGAAAAGTCCTGAACTAGACCAAAGGCTTCCTGGTATGAAAGATCTAAAATATCCTTCAGTTCTTAGATTTTTTGGTTCTATAAAAATCAGGAATGAAGAAACTAAAAATATGCAACTGGAAAAATCTCCTCTTTGCTTAAAATTTTACTTAAATTTAGTTCCAGTTTGACCATCTTTTTTTAAATTTTTTCTGATCACATCCAAATTTATCACTTTTTCAATCTGCAGAAATGCAATCTTGGTTCTCCTGAAGATTTCCTCTCCAAAGCTTTAGATCCTCCTCAGCTTCAAGTAATCAGCAATGCAATGAATTTACTCCGAAAAATTGGAGCTTGTGAACTAAACGAGCCTAAACTGACCCCACTGGGCCAGCACCTTGCAGCTCTGCCTGTGAATGTCAAGATTGGCAAGATGCTTATTTTTGGCGCCATTTTTGGCTGCCTGGATCCAGTGGTAAGACAAGCAACACTGCTGCTTCTTCACTGTAAATATCATTTTGCTTGGGGAGGTATTAAGTTGGGAAAAAATTTTTAACTAAATAGAGTGTCTATACTAACATTACAGAGAAGGCAATGGCACCCTACTCCAGTACTCTTGCCTGGAAAATCCCATGGACGGAGGAGCCTGGTAGGCTGCAGTCCATGGGGATGTGAAGGGTCGGGCACGACTGAGCGACTTCCCTTTCACTTTTCACTTTCATGCATTGGAGAAGGACATGGCAACCCACTCCAGTGTTCTTGCCTGGAGAATCCCAGGGACGGAGAAGCCTGGTGGGCTGCCATCTATGGCGTCACTCAGAGTCGGACACGACTGAAGCAACTTAGCAGCAGCAGCAGCATACTAACATTAAAGCCAGAAAATCTGAATGCTTAATGAAAATTTTTGAATATTTAACTTTTTATATTTATATACAAGAAAGTATCTTCACCCATATACTCTTGTGTATTGTGGGTATTATTTTGTAAAAGGGTTTTGGCTTGTAGACTTCTGCTATCAAACATCCCACTTGAAATATTTACTTAATTCTTTCTGTGTGTGTGTGTGTGTGTGTGTGTGTGTGTGTATGTATATAGTAGATGATTCATATAGTAGATGGATTCATTGACAGTTTTGAACTCCACACTTTAGAATCAAAACTTCCTTCCCTTTTTCTGGGTTTTCTCTGAGCTAGCAATTACCAGCAATTCTGTTTTCTCAAATTATCTCAGAATTAACAAACTTTTTGCCTCTCTCTGAATCTCTTGCCTGCTTTGCCATTCCAACTTTATCAAGTTGTAGCCTTTTCTGGGACTACAAATAAGGCTGTTTGAAATCAAAATGGGGAGAGTATAACTTACTCTAGTCTTTTTTTTTTCCCCTAGTATCAGAAATATATACCAGAATTGTGTTGAGTCCAAGAAATATCTACTGCCATGATAGTTGATCTGAAAAGCTGCAGCAACAACAAATGGGTTGATATATAGTCCAGATTATTTAAGAATTTAATATTTAAGGAGCATTGTAGGCAATGGAAATTCAGACTCAGAGTCAAGATCTCTGATCTGTGATTAAGGAATTTCTTTTAACTGTGTGACAGACTATCAGTCTCTTGCACAAATACTCATTTTTTAAAATCCTGATTCTGTTGCTATTACTTCCCTGTCTCACAAAGATAATATAAAAGTAAATGATAGATTTTTTAAATTCCATAAAATGAAACTAAAAGTAACTAACTAAAACGAAAATGCTAGCTATTATAGAACACAGTAAATTCAAAAGAAGAAGCATGCAACTTGAAAGTGCAGTTGTTTTATGATTTGCTTTCTATTACAATACAAATCAGCTTTCAGTGTGTACCTCTTTAAGGTTAAATTTTTTTGTTTATTTATGGGCAGGCAACATTAGCTGCAGTTATGACAGAGAAGTCTCCTTTTATCACACCAATTGGTCGAAAAGATGAAGCAGATCTTGCAAAATCAGCCTTGGCCATGGCAGATTCAGATCATCTGACGATCTACAATGCATACCTGGGGTAAAGAAATAATCTGGGTTTTGTCAGTAGGTCAAACCTGGAGGTATTAACTATTTAAAAAATTTATCTTTGACTTTTATTAAAAAGATACATTTAAGGTTTAAATTTAGTATTAGTTACTTCATCTGTCAGGTATAATTATTTTAGAGATTTGTATTTTTATAATCCTAAACTTTAAGAACAATGTACTTTGTATTACTATGTGTATATTACCTTATATTTGAAGTTATTAATTTACTGTTATACATAAGCAAAAAATACCTGTATTGTAGTTGAAATTGGCTAGCTCTTAAAACAGGCAAGGCCCTTCCTCATTTTACATGATTATAATATAATTAAAGCTATGGTTAGTACCTCTGAAAGTGAGAGTTTGGAAACATTAAACTTTGGTCATTTTTCTTACGTAGATGGAAAAAAGCACGGCAGGAAGGAGGCTATCGTTCTGAAATAGCATATTGCCGGAAGAACTTTCTTAATAGAACATCACTGTTAACCCTAGAGGTAAGTCTTAATGCAGCTGTCTTAATTTAGGGTCATATGGTGGACCAGTGGGATTATGTTGGGAAAAGAAATGCCTAGGATAGTGCTTGACACATAGTGTTTAATAAACATTTGCTAAATTAATAAATTTGTGATTTTTTTGTTTTGTTTACCACAACAGGTAACCTGTATTACATGGTTATTCAAAATAGTATTTAACAGGGACTTCCTTGGCTGTTCAGTGGTTAAAACTTTGCTTCCAAAATAGTGTTTAACAATCATATTATATTCAGGAAGTGGTCAAAGATGCAATATGATTTCATAGAAATAACTAGTTTGGGAATTAGGATAGTTGTCTATTCAACAGCTCAAGCTTGGAGAAGGTTAATTTAGTCTCAGTTTCTCATTTTAAAAAAAGAAATTGAATTGGGGATATGCTACAGTTTTTCTCAGCTCTGAAAATCAGTTGTTACTTTGAATTATCATGGAAATTTTCAACTATACATAAACGTGACAATAGTATAGTGAACTCCTGTGTACTTACTTCACACTTCATAGTTACCAACATGTGCTCAGTCTTGTTTTACTTATACTCCCCTTAATCCACTCTCTGCCCTCTAGATGATCTTGAAGCAAATCCCAGATGTCAGGTTGTTATATATCTCTGAAGTATAGGACTTGTTTTTTTCTTTAGCATTATCATGCCTTGAAAAATAATTCCTTTATATCGTCAACTATACAGTGTGTAAATATCCCTGATTTTTCATATTTTTTTTTTTACAGCTAGTTCAAATCATGATCCACACAAGGTCCACACGTTAAAATCGGTTGATACGTCTCAAGTGTAGTACAGCATTTAAAGGGAAATGGTGTTTAGAGCAGACGTGCTATAAAAGCATTCAGAAAATAAACTTAACCTCTCACATAATTCCCCTATTCTATGCTCATATTTTAAAAGGTTGTCTGGCTTGGGTTCAAGATATGGAGAGATAAGCAACGCTCCTTTGTCTGCACTCCACTTCCTCCAGACCTTCAAGTTGCCCCCCACTCCCTTCCTTCTATCAGCCTTGTCTTCACCTCCCCTAGGCTACAGGGTTTTCAGTTCTTTACCAGTCTGGTGGTATTATAGCAACTGTCTGTCTGATTTTTCTTCTCCTGGAATTGAAGTCCCTTAAGTCCCAAACCAGAAAACTCAAGGAAATCCTAAATGTAAACTTCATCTTTTAATCACTTGTATCCTGTCTACTTTAAAAATGCTCATCCTTGTGAGACAGCAAAAGAGACACAGATATAAAGAACAGACTTTTGGACTCTGTGGGAGAAGGCAAGGGTGGGATGATTTGAGAGAATAGCATTGAAACATGTATATTATCATATGTGAAATAGATCGCCAGTCCAGGCTTGATGCATGAGACAGGGCGCTCAGGGCTGGTACACCAGGATGACCCTTAGGGATGGGATGGGGAGGGAGGTAGGAGGGAGGGTCAGGATGGGGAACACATGTACACCCATGGCTGATTCATGTGAATATATGGCAAAAACCACCACAATATTGTGAAGTAATTCAGTTCAGTTCAGTTCAGTCGCTCAGTCATGTCTGACTCTTTGCGACCCCATGAACTGCAGCACTGCGGCACACCAGGCCTCCCTGTCCATCACCAACTCCCGGAGTCCACCCAAACCCATGTAAAGTAATTAGCCTCCAATTTTAAAAAAAAGGCAAAAAAATAAAATTGGATTTTTTAAAAAAAATACTCATCCTCCCTGTGGTATTTTAGCTGATTGGCATTACTAAAGGTAGAAAAAGATTTTAAGCAACAAGTTTAGATGGTTGCCATTAATAAACATGGTCAGAGTTCTTCAGGAAATTGTTTCCCAGAGACAAGTGAAGAAGGTTCTCGCAGTCTAGGATCAGAGTCCTCTGTAGTTCTTCCTCAGTGTCTCTATGAGCCCATCCTTATTGAGTAAAACTATTGAAAGCAGAGCTACTGTTAAAGTAGATATACTGAATGAAAATGCATTCAGGCACATTTTTATTGCTTTCACTTATTAGACATTCGTATGTTAATTGAAATATGGTTGATTTATAATATAATAGGCATACAGCACAGTGATTCAATAATTTTCTAGATTATACTCCATTAGAAGTGATTGTAAAATACTGACTATAATTCCTGTGATGTACAATATATCCTAGTTGCCTGTCTGTTTTATACAGACTGGTGTGTGCCGCTTAATTCCATATCCCTGTCTTGCTCCGCCCCCTTTGCCTTCCTCCAGTGGTGCCACTTGTTTGTTCTATCTGTGCGGCCGTTTCTGTTTTGCTGTATGCGTTTGTTTATTTCAGGTCCCACAGTTCAGTGATAGCACACAGTGTTTGTCTTTCTCTGCCTCACTTCACTAGCATACTGTCAGTCCATCACCGTTGCTGCAAGTGGCAGGTTTTTTTTTCATTTTTACTAAAGTTTTATTATATATTTATGGAACTTGAGGAATAGTAATATATTAAAACATTTCCTCAAAGTATTGGCTGTGTTAAACTGAAAATAAACTGATACGTTAATGAAATGCCTAAAGAGTTTGCTAAACTAATAAAGTATTATTTATTCAAAGAATAATGCACAAGGACTTCCCTGGCAGTCCAGTGGTTGGCATTCTGTGCTTCCAACGCAGGGGTCATGGATTTGATCCCTGGTCAGGGAACTAAGACCCCACATTCCATGAGATGTGGCCAAAAAAATATAAAAAAAAAAAACAAAACAAGAACGCACAGAGATATATACTTCATGCTGCTGGTTTTACTTAGTAACATGATGGATTAGGAAAATATTTGACAAATGTTAATATAATAAGGTTAGAAATGAAACATTTTAGCATGCCAAATTCCGCAAGTTTTTTTTAATTGGCATGTAGTTGGTTTATAATATTAATTTCAGGTATATACATAGTGATTCACAAATTTTAAAGATGATAGTCCATTATGGTTAACTGCAGAATATTGGGTTTTATTGGGTATATTCCATGTGCTGGCAACATATCCTTGTAACTTAATTATTTTACACATAGTAGATTGTACCTCTCAGCCACCTATCCCTACCTTGCCCCTCGCTCCTTCCCTCTCCCTACTGGTGGCCACTAATGTGTTCTCTATGTTTGTGTTTCTTTTTTGTGTTATATTCACTAATTTTATTTTTTTTAGAGTCCACATATAAGTGATAACATATAGTATTTTTCTTTGTCTGTCTGATTTATTTCACTTAGCATAATGCCCTCCAGGTCCATCTACTTTGTAGCAAAAGGCAAAAATTCATTCTTTTTGTGCTGAATAATATCCCATTGTGTGTGCGTGTGTGTGTGTGTATTATCATCTTTCTCCATTTGTCTGTTGATGGACATTTGGGTTTCTTTCATGTCTTGGCTATTGTAAACATCTGTGAACATTGGAGTTCATGTATCTTTTTGAATTAGTGTTTTCATTTTTTTCTGGATATATGCCCGGGATTGAGATTGCTAGATTATGTGGTAATTCTCTTTTTAGCTTTTTGGAATCCTGTCCATTTTGATAGGAAACAGTAATATAAAGTACAAGGTTGGCACCTTCTTTAACTGATTATGATCGTGTCTCTTTTTAACAAACCAATCTAGGATGTAAAGCAGGAGTTAATCAAGTTGGTTAAAGCAGCAGGATTTTTATCATCTACGACTTCTAATAGCTTCGAAGGAAACAGAGCCACACAGACCCTTTCCTTCCAAGAAATTGCCCTTCTTAAAGCTGTACTTACTGCTGGACTGTATGACAATGTGGGAAAGATAATCTACACAAAATCAGTTGATATTACAGAAAAATTGGCTTGCATTGTGGAGACAGCCCAAGGCAAAGCACAAGTACATCCATCCTCAGTTAATCGAGATTTGCAGATTTATGGATGGCTTTTATACCAGGAGAAGGTAAAGTGCTCATTCTTAAATTCCAGTATTCAGGACATTATTCTAGAAGTCAGTCATAACAAATTTGGATGCCTACCAAATAGTATATTTGGTTCTTAAACTGAGTTGTTCATGTTTGTTCATATTTGAAATCAAGATGTTCATGGTTTCTCAACAAAAATATAAACATGTCTTTTTTCTACATCTCCAAATAAGGGGGATATGGAATGGGATAGAACTAAACGTGATGTTACAGCAGTCTGAGACACAATGCAACCTAAGATGACTTAATAGCAAATATTTGTAGATTAAAACAGTCAACCTTTTGAATCATAGCTCATTAAATTAATAAAGATCCATAATTTCAAGCACTGGCTTGAGTAAATCCCAGCTGTCAGCAAACTTAAATATGTAAAACATGACAAATTCCTGACTAATGGTCATTGCTAAACCTTGCTGTAGAAACCAGGCACTTTGAAACTTAATCATAATTTTTATCTTTCCACTAATTATTTAACAGTATTAGCATAACACTACTTTTTCATACTTTATGTTCAAGGTATACAATTCAGCCTTACAATTAATGTTTGAAATCCTTTTAATAGTATAAATACACAGGTGGTGACTGTGATTATTATAAAAGAGATTGTGCAACATAATGTAGACATGTAGCTTTATAAAACAATTTAAAATAGTAGCAAATTATAGAAAAATGCTTACATGAAACAGAAAATGAATTTTTTATTTTTTTAGGCTATGAAGTGTCTTTTTTGTTTTTTTTTAATACAGATACGATATGCCCGAGTGTATTTGAGGGAAACTACCCTAATAACCCCTTTTCCAGTTTTACTTTTTGGTGGTGATATAGAAGTTCAGCATCGGGAACGCCTTATCTCTGTTGATGGCTGGATCTATTTTCAGGTACATGCTACAACTGATCTTAAAATTTTACTGCCAATATCATTGAGATAGATTTTTTTTTTCTTTTTTTTTTTTAATTGGAGTTTGCGTAATTTCTTCCTATGGTTTGACTTAAATAGAAGACGTCCATATTTTATCTTGCCTGTATGGTTTTAAACCTGCTTAATTTTAAAATCAAACTATATTCCTAATTGCATATTGCATTTATTGTCAGTAATAATGATTTGCCATGTGGTGGACTTCAGTAGTTAATTTTACATGGATCATCCTAATTTAATACCCTAACAACCTTGTTAGATGATTTCTTTCTATTGACGAGGCACTTAAGCTGAGTTAGAGTTAAATAGCTTACATGGATTGTTAATGGTAGAGCAAGGTTTAAACCTAGAACTATATGATCCTCAGACTTGTGCTCCTTCTGCTATATCATGCCACCTATAAAAAGACACAAATTCATTTAATTCATACTGTTAAAATTCTCCTCTGGAAAAATTAGACCAACCAGTGTGCTACCAACAATAAGTTTATGTCTCTATAACTTATCAACATTGACCACTTTAAGCAAATCTAATACATTCTGCTCTGATATACCATGATAGCTGTTTGTCTAAGACTGGAGATGTAAATTTTAAAGGCAGTTTAAAAAATATGTGCACTTCTCACAAAGAGGGGGAGATGGTGATAGTGTTCTATAACTGGATTGTGGTGATGGCTGTACAACTCTATAAGTTCATTAAAAATCATTGAGTTGTACACAGTAAATTTTTATGATCTATAAATTATTCCTTAGTAAAGCTATTTTAAAAATTACATTTTAAAACCTGTAGTCCTCTTTCTTCCTCTTCCGGGGACGATATCTAGAGGTATTCAGGATGGTCCAGTGTCTGACCTACCGTCGGAGGCCGTCCTACAATACAGCCTCTAACAAAACCAGGCTGTCCCAAATCCCTGGTAATGGTATTATTTGCCTTTATACCGAGAAGGTTGGGAAAGCACCAGAATCCACATGTGGGCTGTGCCCAGGCCGATTTCAAGGAGTTCATGCTGTGAGACCTGAAGTTCTTATGAGGTTGTCTAAAATGAAAAAACACAATCAGCTGGGCCTATGATGGTTCTGTATGTGCTAAATGTGTCCACGACAGGATAAGCGTGCTTTCCTTATCGAGGAGCAGAAGATCGTTGTGAAATTGTTGAAAGCACAAGCACAGAGTCAGAAAGCTAATTAAAAAATGAAGCATTTTTGAGCAATAAAATCAAAAAGCACAAAAACAAAACTGTAGTCTTCACTCCCATAGAGTTGATACAAGAGAAGAAAACAATTGCAAAATGGTTGCTATACTCTGGAAAGAGGTATCAAGTTTATGGGTACTTAATAAGGAAATTGAAGTTTATGTCTCTTAGCTGCAGAAGGTAATTTATTTTTCCCATAACATTTTATATTTAAGTCAATATGTGTTAAAGCACATTGTAAGGCATATATGCTTACCTTGATTTTTTCTAAACGCATTCACACTCCTGGGATTAATGTTCAATTTGTCATCTCTCAACAGGCACCTGTTAAGATAGCTGTCATTTTCAAGCAGCTACGAGTTCTCATTGATTCTGTTTTAAGAAAAAAACTTGAAAACCCTAAGATGTCTCTTGAAAGTAAGTGTCTGACTCTAAGAAAGAGAAACTTTCTCTGAGGTTCTCAATATGTTTTCTCTACCAGTCTCCCAAATGTAGAGCTGTTAGTCTGTAATCCTTCAACAGAAATCTGCAGGGGACACCTGAGTTGCCACTTAGTCTGGTATGTGCTTTGCTGTGCTTAGTCACTCAGTCGTGTCTGACTCTCTGCAACCCCGTAGACTGTAACCCACCAGGTTGCTCTGTCCATGGGGATTCTCCAGGCAAGAACATTGGAGTGGGTTGCCATGCCCTCCTCCAGGGTAGTCTGGTATAGTGTTTCCCAGACTTGCCAAATCATCAGAGTTATCCTGGCAGCTGTTAAATATATATAAATATGGTCCAAAGACCTACCTCAGGCATACTGAATCTCCTCTATGGGAGAAGCCTGTGGCCATATTGCTGTTTTATAATCCTTTCATCTGTAACACTTCCCCTGTACTACCATCCCCATTTTTAAATGCAATTATTTTTAATAAACTAGGTTGTTTTTCTGGTAGAATTTCTTACATTTAGGATTTGGGCAGTTGCATCTTCATGCTTTGATTTAATGTTTCTCTGTTCCCTATATTTTCTGCAAACATGGGTTTGATCCCTCGGTCGGGAAGATCCCCTGGAGAAGGGCATGGCAGCCCCCTTCAGTCTTCTTGCCTGGAAAATTCCATGGACAGAGGAGCTTAGTGGGCTACAGTCCATGGGGTCATAAAGAGTTGGACATGACTGAGCAACTAACATACATACACATTCTCTATATTTCCTGAAAACTAGTAGTATATCTAATGACTTGATTAGAATCTGGTTTTTAGGAAAAGAATATTTTTTGGTTGGTGCTATATCCTTCCCATTTCATCACATCAGTTTCATTTTCTTGTTTTTAATGATAAGAATTGATCAATTTGTTCAATGTGATTATATTTAACAAATATCCCAATTAATTCTAGTAGGTAGGCAAGTTGGGGAGCTGCTGGTCTAGTGCTACTGCCCTGAAGTCTCACACTTTATTAATTTCTATAACTGAAGGTGAATGAATAAGCATTTAACTGTGTTAGTTTTCCTGTACTGCTGGAAACTTAAATCAGGTCTTGACATATTAAGAGAAGTGGGCTCTTCCCTTGAGGAACTCTGTGCACTACAAAACAGCCTAAAACAACAACAACAAAAAATACATTATATTAAGGACAGGTTGACCCTCAACTTTTAAATAAAGAAAAATCAATTTTAAAATGCTTTCAATGTTTATCTTTGCCATAACAGGAAAAGTGGAACCTGCCCTCTGATGAGGCATGTATTTTTGACTTCTGGGAGGATGAAGTACATTAGTGTCCTCTCTTTCTGGACTTTAGAGTAAGAGAAGTTGGGATCTAAGGGACACCAAGCTTTTGAAAAAGAAATAACTGAAGTTGCTCTTGTATTTTCTACTATACTGTTCCTCAGACTGAAAATCATAGTTCTTTCTAGACCTGTCATGTTCGCCTTGCAGCCAGTGAACTTTCTTCCCTCACTCCTTTTTATTTAACGCCACTATAGCCTCCAAGAGCCTGAGTGTCAGGCCATGGGCCCAGTTATCAGACTTCTCCATTGCAGTCATTGAAACGTAGACCATTTTCTTATTGAAGTGTCTAATAAGATAAGAATTTCAGTCTTGGAGTCCTGATAATTACAACTATTCAGAAAGTAGTTATGAAGTCACAATATCAGACCAACTGATTAAAAGCAGAGGCAGCTGTGAAAACCTCTAACAAATAACGTAGCCCCTGTTTAGTCTGTTTGTCCAATTAATTGGTGTTTGATTCCCTTGTTATGTAGAGCGGTCTGTCACTTTGCCATCCACACTTCTCCTAGTGCACTTCCCTGGTAAATTTTTTGTTTCCTTTGAACTATACATGGAAAAACAGATAAAGAGTGCTTTATTCCTTGCCCATACTGTTGGCATCCTGGCTAATTCTGAAGTGCATGGATGAGTCAAAAAGTAGACTTGAACTAGGTGAAAAAGTTAGGAAATACACTGAATAGAATTTTTAAGAAATAATAGAGGCATCTCTAGTTTTATAAGTGAATATTGCTGGTGTTAACTCTGTATTCTAATTTAAAAGAATCTTTTAATGAAGTATACCTGTGGTTTACATGTGTATACACTGAAAAATTAGTCAGTGATGAATTTATTCATTGGTTTTTTCTTCTTCCATCCAGATGACAAGATTCTCCAGATCATTACTGAATTGATAAAAACAGAGAATAATAATTGAAACTGCAATTCATGATCCACTGCTTTGAAGAGAGTCATGAAATTATGTGAAAATGGACCATCCCATTAAGTATTTCAGTACTTAAATGTTGGTACTAGTCATATAATGTAAAGGTGGTGGAAAAAAAGCACATACTTTAAACGTGTAATTTTCTAATTTCTTTTTAATGATAGCTATTCTCAGTGTATTTGCCACTATATTTACAATAAATTCTTTGGTATCATCCATGTGGTATTCATCATCATGTGCCTTACGGGCAAAGCCTGTGTCTGTAGTATCGTAACCTACTACTGTGATTCCCTGTGGACCCACCTCATCCTCTTATCAGTCCTTGATGTCTAGAGAGTTCAAACCTTGAGGAGGAAAAGGTCTAAAGGTCTTTCTCCCAGAGGAGAAAATGAGCTCCAAAACCAGTGGTAATTAAATTTTCACAAAAACATACAACTTGAGTTGTTTAATACTTGATAGGAAAAGTCAAAATCTAAATAAGGTATACATTATTAATGGCTGCCATCTGTATCAGCAGCATTCACTAAAGCACAGACAGAGTACTGTAGGAGGATAGGCAGCAATGGATAATGCTACAGTCAACACAGGTGACACCATTTGCACCATTTTCCTCAGTCATAAGCTTTGATATCACTGCTCTTGAATCTTTTTTGTACCGATAATAGAATTGATAAGGTCAGTAACTTTAAGACACTAAAGCATACTTAGATATTTTTCAGTGGTTTTCTTTGTTTCACTTACGATTTTTGAAACTCCGTCTTGATTATGTTGAGGAATTTTCCATTTTCTGTCAAGATTGTTTCAGATCAGTTCAGTCACTCAGTTGTGTCCGACTCCTTGCGACCCCATGAATCACAGCACGCCAGGCCTCCCTGTCCATCACCAACTCCTGGACTTCACTCAAACTCATGTCCATCGAGTCAGTGATGTCATCCAGCCATCTCATCCTCTGTCGTCCCCTTCTCCTGCCCCCAATCCCTCCCAGCATTGGGGTCTTTTCCACTGAGTCAACTCTTCCCATGAGGTAGCCAAAGTATTGGAGTTTCAGCTTCAGCATCAGTCCTTCCAATGAACACCCAGGACTAATCTCCTTTAGAATGGACTGACTGGATCTCCTTGCAGTCCAAGGGACTCTCAAGAGTCTTCTCCAACACCACAGTGCAAAAGCATCAATTCTTTGGCGCTCAGCCTTCTTCACAGTCCAACTCTCACATCCATAAATGACCACAGGAAAAACCATAGCCTTGACTAGACGAACCTTTGTTGGCAAAGTAATGTCTCTGCTTTTCAATATGCTATCTAGGTTGGTCATAACTTTCCTTCCAAGGAGTAAGCATCTTTTAATTTCATGGCTGCAGTCACCATCTGCAGTGATTTTGGAGCCCAAAAAAATAAAGTCTGACACCGTTTCCACTGTTTCCCCATCTATTTCCCATGAAGTGATGGGACCAGATGCCATGATCTTCATTTTCGAAATGTTGAGCTTTAAGCCAACTTTTTCGCTCTCCTCTTTCACTTTCCTCAAGAGGCTTTTTAGTTCTTCTTCACTTTCTGCCATAAGGGTGGTGTCATCTGCATATCTGAGGTTATTGATATTTCTCCCAGCAATCTTGATTCCAGCTTGTGCTTTTTCCAGCCCAGCATTTCTCATGATGTACTCTGCATAGAAGTTAAATAAGCAGGGTGACAACATACAGCCTTGACGTATTCCTTTTCCTATTTGGAACCAGTCTGTTGTTCCATGTCCAGTTCTAACTGTTGCTTCCTGACCTGCATATAGGTTTCTCAAGAGGCAGGTCAGGTGTTCTGGTATTCCCATCTCTTTCAGAATTTTCCACAGTTTATTGTGATCCACACAGTCAAAGGCTTTGGCATAGTCAATAAAGCAGAAATAGATGTTTTTCTGGAACTCTCTTGCTTTTTCCATGATCCAGCGGATGTTGGCAATTTGATCTCTGGTTCCTCTGCCTTTTCTAAAACCAGCTTGAACATCTGGAAGTTCGTAGTTCATTTATTGCTGAAGCCTGGCTTGGAGAATTTTGAGCATTACTTTACTAGCGTGTGAGATGAGTGCAGTTGTGCAGTAGTTTGAGCATTCTTTGGCATTGCCTTTCTTTGGGATTGGAATGGTTTGGAAAACTGACCTTTTCCAGTCTTGTGGCCACTGCTGAGTTTTCCAAATTTGCCTGCATATTTAGTGCAGCACTTTCACAGCATCATCTTTCAGGATTTGAAATAGCTCAACTGGAATACCATCACCTCCACTAGCTTTGTTCATAGTGATGCTTTCTAAGGCCCACTTGACTTCACATTCCAGGATATCTGGCTCTAGGTGAGTGATCACACCATCATGATTATCTTAGTTGTGAAGCTCTTTTTTGTACAGTTCTTCTAGGAACTTCAGATATATTTTTGTGTAGACCAAATGGCAAAAATTGTATCTGAAGGACAAAAGATTAGAATTGAGTAGGTACTTAGTGACTATAGTTGACTGTCCATACAGTGGTACCAACCCTCCACGCAGTCAAAAATTTGTGTGTAACTTTTGACTCCCCCAAAACTTAACTTCTAGCCTACTGTTGCCCAGAAGCCATACAGCTGATTAACATGTATTTTCTATCAGGGCTTCCCTGGTGGCTTAGCTGGTAAAGAATCTGCCTGCAATGCAGGAGACCTGGGTTGGGAAGATCCCCTGGAGAAGGGACCAGCTACCCACTCCAGTACTCTGTGTATAGTCCATGGGGTCACAAAGAGTCAAACTGGAGAATTGCATGGACTGTATAGTCTATGGGGTCACAAAGAGTCAGACACGACTGAACGCTTTTCACTTTCACTTTTCTATGTTCTATCTAACATACATTTTATACATTCATGACATACCTAACTTTTTCTTAATTTTTAAAAAAATACTTATAGGCTTCATGGCTTATCAGCAGGTTTTTAAAATTGTCACAAATGTCAAAAAATTTTCCAATATATTTATTGAAAAAAATCTCTGTAAGTGAACCCACACAGTTCAGACCTATGTTGGCCAAAGGGCAAGTGCATTTGTTGATGAATGAATAAAAGAAGCTGTAACTTTCACTTTATGTGCAGATGAAAGTAAAAATAGTAGCAATCTCTCATTTTAGGTTTCTGCTTGCAGTGTGAGAAGTGAATTGACAGCAAGGAGTCAAATGTGACTGGTTAGGAATCCCTCTCCAGTGCCATTAATAGAAATGAAAATGTTAAATGGAAGAGCTAGATAGGGTGCTGGAGGCAGTTCAACTTGTGAAATACAAGGACATAGAAATTGTGAAGTTGTGCTGGTGGAACTAACGTTAATAGACTACTTTGTGTGTGCATGCTAGTGCCCAAATGTTCTTTGTATACTCACTTATTGAATCTCCACAACAGCCCTATGAGGTAGGTAGTGCATTATCTGCATTTTACAGATGAGGAAACAGGCCTGAGGAAGTGAAATAACTGGTCCAAGATCAGGCTGATAGTAAGAGGCAGAAGCATTATGGCTCTGAAGCCATTTACATTTCTGAAATGTAACCATTCCTTGGAAAATGTGAAAACAGTGGCTCACATCAGGATTAGGATCATAGAGTTAGAGTTTTTCACACAGAGGTGATAGTTAACAATGTGGGAATGAAGAAGATAACCACCAAAGGAGAGAGCAGATAGAAGATAAGTGATGTTAAAATCTTACAGAACATATTTCAAAATCCACTCACTCCTTTCCATCTCCTCAGCCATAACGCAGACCCACATCACCATCATCTTTCACCTACATCACTAGTAATCTACAAATTTGGCCCTCCCCTTCTTACCTCTCTCTAATCCATCTTCCCTGCAACTGTAAGAATGATCTTTTGAAAAAGTTATCTGTTGCTTGGCTGATTCAACCCTTGCTTGGCCTCCCACTGCCCTTAAAGTATGAACTTCAAAACATGCCTACAAAGCTTTAAGTGATTTGGATCTCGCTACCTTCCAACTCCTCTCCTCTCTACCTCTTCTTGCAGTGCTCCAGCCACACCAGGCTCCTTCGGAATCCCAGAAGATGCCAAGTTGCTTTTTAATTATATATACATGTTCTTTGTTCTGGTTCTTTACCACACAGACTATCCTGCTCCTTTGCTATCTTCACATACCACCCTACTGACTTCCTCACTGATGACCCTGCTGAAGTGTAGCTCCCCCTTTTAATCACTCAACACACATACTCTCCTCAGAAGGTACCATCTGCCTTCTGTCTTCTCCCACAGGACCACAGACTGCATTTGACTGCTTTCCCGTGCTACTGTATACTGGCTGTGGCACATACAGGCATTCAATAAATGTCTGCTGAAGATGAATGAGGTATGAGGAGGGGCAGCATCAGGCATTCTTGCCAAAGTCCAGGAAGGAGTTTCTGGGAAGCAAGGGTATTGTCAACAGACGTTATGGACTAAGAAAAGACTTCCAGATTTCATAAGCAGGTCCCGCTTTTGAGAGCAGTGTTTGAATTAAGGCTGGCAAGGAAGGACACTGAGAGGTCCCACAGCCACCTACACATTCAGTGGTTTGCTAAAGGTACTTGCAGGACTACTGTGATAGAGAAAGATACAATAGGATCAGCCAGGGGAAGACACTTCACAGGGAGTCTGGAGGAATCTACCAAAAGGCTTTCTCCGTGTTGTGCAATGTCTCTGCCCAGAGAAGTTTGTTGGAGACTCAAAGTCCAAGGATTTTACTGAGGGCTGGTTACAGGCACAAAGACCAAAATCATAACTATCAAAATTCCAGACTCCCAGAAGGAAAGCAGGCATTCAGTGCCTCAAGCAGAAAAAAAGCGTTATCTGAAATGCAAGCAACTTTTCAAAAACCAAATTCTCAGGCTCCAGCCAAGAGCCAGCCCTGCAAACAGACCCTTCTAAAGACAGTAACCCCAGGACTGCTGTGTTCAAAACTCTTGCCTGCACAGTCACAAAGCTACCAAATCCATTCCCACAAAGGATTTTTAGAGAATGATTACAAACTAAAAGGTAGGGCACCAAATGAAAAATACTCCTTACAGATGTGATGAAGAAACAGAAAGCCTAAGAGGTTGAAGAATGAGATACTTTAGGATAAAAGAAGACCTTCACTGATTTGCAGATAAATAACTAGCTGAGGTTGAGGATAATATTACCATTGGAAGGAGCCCAAGAAAGAACTAAAGAAGAATATAGAGAACAACTTGAAAAAGCTTTTTGGCTTAACCTACACAGAAATGCTTAGGGACTTGAGGAGATAAGCAACTTAAGTTAATAAAAGGTTTTTTCGCATTCAAGTGACCTTGGTGTTGGGCTTCCCAGGTGGCTCAGTGGTAAAGAATCTGCCTGCCAATGCAAAAGACGCAAGAGATGCTAGTTCAATCTCTAGGTCAGGAAGGTCTGCTGGAGGAGGAAACGGCAACCCACTCCAGTATTCTTGGCCTGGAAAATTCCATGGACAGAGGAGCCTGGTGGGCTACAGTCCAGTCAGTTCAGTTGCTAAGTCATGTCCAGCTCTTTGTGACTCCATGGACTGCAGCATGCCAGGCTTCTCTGTCCATCACCAACTGCCAGAGCTTGCTCAAACTCGTCCATTGAGTCGGTGATGTCATCCAACCATCTCATCCTGTCGTCCCCTTCTCCTCCTGCCTTCAATCCTTTCCAGCATCAGGGTCTTTCCAATGAGTCAGTTCTTTGCATCAGGTGGCCAAAGTATTAGGGCTTCAGCTTCAGCATCAATCCTTCCAATGCATATTCAGGACTGATTTCCTTTAGGATTGACTGGTTTGATCTCCTTGCAGTCCAAGGGACTCTCAAGAGTCTTCTCCAACACCACAGTTCAAAAGCAACAATTCTTTGGTATTCAACCTTCTTTATGGTCCAACTCTGACATCCATACATGACTACTGTAAAAACCATAGCTTTGACTAGACGAACCTTTGTTGGCGAAGTAATGTCTCTCCTTTTTAATATGCTGTCTAGGTCTGTCATAGATTTTCTTCCAAGGAGCAAGCATCTTAATTTCATGGCTGTCCATAGGATCTCAAAGAGACACAACTGAGCATGCATATATACACACGACCTTGGGATCTTAGAGTGAAACAGACTCTAAATCTATTTTGTCTTCTTTATGGCTTTCTTAAGAACATTTTTGTTATCTTGTTTTATTGTAAAAATATAGTATATAATACATATAACATACAAAATATGTTAATCGATTGTTGACATCATCAATAAGGCTTCCAATCAACAGTGGGCTATTAGTAAAGTTATCTATGATTTTCAGTAGCATGGCAGGAAGGGGAAGGGTTGGTGCCCCAACCCTACAATGCTGAAGGGTCAACTGCACACTGCAAAATGATCACCACAATAAGTCTTGTTAATATTTATCACTATGGCTATAAAAATTGTTTTCCTTTTTTTTCTTTTTTTATCCCTTTTTGTTCTTTCTTATGATGAGAACTTTTAAGATCCACAGGACTTTGTGGAAAACAATTATATCGCAGAGGTTCTCCCACAGGAGTGAAAGTCTGGGGCCACACACATCAGGTTCCCCAGTCTGGGGGTCTGACACTGGGAAGAAGAGCCCCCAGAGCATCTGGCTTTGAAGGCCAGCAGGATTTGATCACAAGAACTCCACAGGACTGGGGAAAACAGAGACTCCACTCTTGGAGGATGCACACAAGCTCCTATCAACACCAGGACCTGGGGGGAAAAAAACAGTGCATAGCAGCCTGGACCAGACCTACCTGCTGATCTTGGAGGGTCTCTTGGGGAAGCAGGAGGCAGCTGTGACTCACTGTTTGGGCAAGGACACCGGTGACAGAGGTACTAGGGAGTATTCATTGGTGTGAACTGTCCTAGTCATCTGAGGCCAAGACTGGCCCCACCCCACAGCCTGTAGGCTCCTGTGCTGGAATGCCTCAGGCCAAACAATCAACATGGCAGGAACACAGAGATGAAGATGAAGCAAGGGAATACCAGAAGAACATATACTTCTGCTTCATTGACTACACTAAAGCTTTTGACTGTGTGGATCACAACAAACTGTGGAAAATTCTTCAAGAGATGGGAATACCAGACCACGTTTCCTGCCTCCTGAGAAACCTATATGCAGGTCAAGAAGCAACAGTTAGAACCAGACATGGAACAAAAGATGGCTTCCAAATTGAGAAAGGGGTATGTCAAGGCTATATGCTGTCACCCTGCTTATTTAACTTATATGCAGAGTACATCATGTGAAATGCCAGACTGGATGAAGCACAAGCTGCAATCAAGACTGCCAGGAGAAATATCAATAACCTCAGATATGCAGATACCACCACCCAAATGTCAGAAAGCAAAGAGGAACTAAAGAGCCTCTTGATGAAGGTAAAAGAGGAAAGTGAAAAAGCTAGCTTAAAACTCAACATTCAGGAAACTAAGATCATGGCATCTGGACCCATCACTTCATGGCAAATAGATGGGGAAAAAATGGAAACAGTGACAGACTTTACTTTCTTGGGCTCCAAAATCAACTGTAGACAGAGATTGCAGCCCTGAAATTAAAAGACACTTGCTCCTTGGAAGAAAAGCTATGACAAACCTAGACAGCATATTAAAAAGCAGAGACATCACTTTGCCAACAAAGGTCCTTATAGTCAAAGCTATGATTTTTCCAGTAGTCATGTAAGCATGTGAGAGCGGGACCATAATGAAGTCTGAGCACTGAAGAATTGATGCTTTGGAACTGTGGTGTTGGAGAAAACTCTTGAGAGTCCCTTGGACTACAAGGAGATCAAGCCAGTCAATTCTAAAGGAATTCAACTCTGGATATCCAATGGAAGGACTGATGCTGAAGTTGAAGCTCCAATACTTTGGCCATCAGATGTGAAGAGCGGACTCATTGGAAACGACCCTGATGCTGGGAAAGACTGAGGGCCAGAAAAGAAGGGGGCAACAGGAGATGAGATAGCTGGATGGCATCAGTGCCTCAAAGGACGAGTTTGAGCAAACTCCAGGAGATATGAAGGACCCCAAAGCCTGGCATGCTGCAGTTCATGGAGTCAAAAAGAGTCCTACATGACTTAGCAACTGAACAACAACAACATACAAAAGGCAGATTCCAATGAACAGAGCCCGGTCAACTCAGCCCATGCCACTCAGGCACTAGAGAGACCAATCCAAGCGTCAAGTAAGAATCAGACATACAGAGAACAACTTCACCAAAGTACCACCCTTAAGAACTAGCTGGTGAAAGTGAAAGTGTTAGTTGTTCAGTTGTGTCCAACTCTTTGCAATCCCATGGACTGTAGCCCACCAGGCTCCTCCATCCATGGAATTCTCCAGGCAAGAATACTGGAGTGGGTAGCCATTCCCTTCTCCAGGGGATCTTCCCGACCCAGAAACTGAACCCAGGTCTCCTACATTGCAGGCAGATTCGTTACTGTCACAGTCATATTAATTTAGACAAACCACACACAAGGCCAAGGAAAATAGGTCCACCAGTAAGGGCAGGGCTTCTGGGGTGACAGTCGTAAAGAACTATTGAAAGGAGTAAGGAAAGAGATTTTAAAGTTAGGTTTGGGTAGCCCTGATATTCAGGTTGTGAATTTCTGAGGCCATATAGAAAGAGAATTGCTATACAACAGTATTCATGGGTATGGTAGCTAACAAGTAAAATTCAGTCTAGCGTAGAGACCTCACATACCTGGAAAACACTAAGATATAATCTAGGAGTAAATTGGAATTTTACTAAACAATGGTACCAAATTAAATTTCTATCCAGTCAAGAGTCCCCAAAACCAGGTCAAGACAAAGTCACACAAATAGTCAGTAGTAGAGCTTTAGACTAGAATCTGTAGAAGAAGGAATCAGTGCTGTGTAAATGCATCTGTTCCTAGTTTCACAACATCAATTCTCTGTATATATTTTCCCCTCAGTTTTCTAGTTGGTATGTTTGTAAAAGATTCTATTCTAGCCTCTAGATAACAGAAGAGAAAAGGGTCAGGTGAGTGTGGCAACTGTGGGTCCAATGCGGGTATCTGGACCCTCTGAAGTAAAAGCCAGACAGAATCAGGATTGTCTGTCCATGTCCATCCACTGGGTTTTCCTATGTGGACAAAAAGAAAATGTTGTCTGCTATTTCAGAAAACAAGGAGTGTTGCGCCATCAAGCCATCAGCTGCTGCAGCCCCACCCCAACTGCCTTACTGCCCTCCTCAGTGTACCCTGAAGGGAGTTTAGGATGGAGAAAAACGGGATACTGGCCCTAGATGGTTACGATGGCTATCAAAGGAACAATTTCAATGAGCTCAAACTCTTGCATCTTCCCATACATAGAAACAGAGAGGGAAATGAAAACTCACTCCAGTATTCTTGCCTGGAGAATCCCATGGACAGAGGAGCCTGGCAGGCTACAGTCCGTGGGGTTGCAAGAGTCAAACACAACTTAGCAACTGAAGAGAGAGAGAGATACACAGAAAAGCACTAAAATTATTAATTTGAGATATGTGTTCTTTTGTAATTAGCAGTCATCTTTTTATATATTAGACTACATGTTTTTCTGTGAAGCAAAAACTCCTGGCTCTTTCCATACGTCTTTAAAACAATTCCTCAGAGCTATCTGAGAGGCTGTTTCTGGGCTATATTCCTCAGTAACATCCCTGAATAAAACATAATTCTCAACTTCTGGGTTGTGCCTTTCTTTCAATTGACACCTTTTAGTAGGCCAATTTAATATATTCAAAAGCTGTATGGATTTTGGCATACAGTCATTATGAGATAAAGTATTCCAAAACAAATGATCAATATCTTACTAAAAGGTCACAGGGGCTCCTTAATTTCTATGTATAAGAATTTAGAGACTGGTGGAGACCCACATATTTCACATTTAATTGTAAAATAGAATTATTAATTTACCTCAAACCACAGTCTGTTGAGAGGTATTAAGCAAGTCCAATTTTGCTTGGTTACACAAGTCCTTTCTCTTTCTCAGCTAGTTAACATTATATCCCTTCATCCTAAGTCCCTGTGGACAAAGGCATAAGGGGAGTGGTAATACTGTTGGGCAGAGCCCTGGCATCCCTGGAGGGGAAGAGGGTTGAGAGGGATTGGGGAGGGAGATGAAATATAGCACAAAAGGGGGAACATCAAGCAGCATAACTTAAGATGAGTTGATCTGGCATGTGTGCTCAGTCGCTTAGTCGTGTCTGACTCTTCGTGACCTCATTGACTATAGCCCACCAGGCTCCTCTATTCATGGGATTTTCAAGGCAAGAATACTGGAGTGGGTTGCCATTCCCTTTTCTAGGGGGATCTTCCCAACCCAGGGATCGGATTGATCCTGGTCTGCATTACAGGATGACTTTTTACTGTCTGAGCCACCAGGGAAGCCCCTTGAGTTGGTTTGGGGAGTGGGGTTGGCGGGGGTGGGGGGGTGGGGGGTGGAAATTTGCATATGAAAGAAGAAAATAAAAGGGTGTGAATGAAGAGAAATGATAGTAGAGGAAAATGGGAGGGTGTAAGGCAACACTCTATACACAGAAGAGATGGGACACTTGGGGATATAGAAAGTAGCTTTGCCCTTCTGTTTACGGTTTTGAACTGTATAGTTTGTGCTAAGGTAGAGAGAAATTTTCTTTTGCATCTCTAACATGAGTATCTTATCTAAATAAATGCCAACACACTAAATGTCCAAAACCTAAGGTTAGTTGGTTTCAGGAAATCACTTTGGAGTGAGAGCTGTATGTCATTGTACACGCAACATCCTGGAATGCTTAACTAAGTGAAGAATGCTATATCCATTTGAAGGGAAACTCTAAGGCCATTAAAAATCATGATCTTGATGAATATTTCATGATTTGGAGGAAAATGCCATGACACCATGTTATGTGATGGGACACAGACAATATATGTGGGCTGCACTGCTTCCTTTTTCCGAGCTTACAAAGAAAGAGCTTATAGACCAGCCTCCTTTGGGTTAGGTTGGGATCATATGATTAGATTTCTCATCAGTGGAAATTTGAGCCAAAATGATGCATCACATTCTAGTCTTAGGCAGTAAAAAACCACTGCAAATTTGTTAAGCTCACTCTCCTAAACACATGGCTGGAAGCACAGAGCTCCAGAGATGGTGTCTGGCAAAGCAGAAGCAGCTCTGATCAATCTATCTGTACTATAGGGTTGGAGGAAAGCTGACCAGAACAGCTGCCTGATCTGTAAGGACTATGCTAAAAGCAAGAAGCTAAGCTTTTTTCTGTTAAGTCATTAAGAGCAGATTTAGTTGTTAGGACAATGAATACATTAGGATACCAAGCTCTCTCTCTCTCTCTCTCTCAGATCAGATCAGTCGCTCAGTTGTGTCCGACTCTGCGACCCCATGAGTCGCAGCACGCCAGGCCTCCCTGTCCATCACCAACTCCCGGAGTTCACTGAGACTCACGTCCATTGAGTCAGTGATGCCATCCAGCCATCTCATCCTCTGTCGTCCCCTTCTCCTCCTGCCCCCAATCCCTCCCAGCATCAGAGTCTTTTCCAATGAGTCAACTCTTCGCATGAGGTGGCCAAAGTACTGGACTTTCAGCTTCAGCATCATTCCTTCCAAAGAAATCCCAGGGCTGATCTCCTTCAGAATGGATTGGTTGGATCTCCTTGCAGTCCAAGGGACTCTCAAGAGTCTTCTCCAACACCACAGTGCAAAAGCATCAATTCTTCGGCGCTCAGCCTTCTTCACAGTCCAACTCTCACATCCATACATGACCACAGGAAAAACCATAGCCTTGACTAGACGAACCTTTGTTGGCAAAGTAATGTCTCTGCTTTTCAATATGCTATCTAGGTTGGTCATAACTTTCCTTCCAAGGAGTAAGCGTCTTTTAATTTCATGGCTGCAGTCACCATCTGCAGTGATTTTGGAGCCCAGAAAAATAAAGTCTGACACTGTTTCCACTGTTTCCCCATCTATTTCCCATGAAGTGGTGGGACCGGATGCCATGATCTTCATTTTCTGAATGTTGAGCTTTAAGCCAACTTTTTCACTCTCCACTTTCACTTTCATCAAGAGGCTTTTTAGTTCCTCTTCACTTTCTGCCATAAGGGTGGTATCATCTGCATATCTGAGGTTATTGATATTTCTCCTGGCAATCTTGATTCCAGCTTGTGCTTCTTCCAGTCCAGCGTTTCTCATGATGTACTCTGCATAGAAGTTAAGTAAACAGGGTGACAATATACAGCCTTGATGAACTCCTTTTCCTATTTGGAACCAGTCTGTTGTTCCATGTCCAGTTCTAACTGTTGCTTCCTGACCTGCATACAGATTTCTCAAGAGGCAGATCAGGTGTTCTGGTATTCCCATCTCTTTCAGAATTTTCCACAGTTTATTGTGATCCACACAGTCAAAGGCTTTGCATAGTCAATAAAGCAGAAAGAGATGTTTTTTCTGGAACTCTCTTGCTTTTTCCATGATCCAGTGGATGTTGCCAATTTGATCTCTGGTTCCTCTGCCTTTTCTAAAACCAGTTTGAACATCTGGAAATTCACGGTTCACATATTGCTGAAGCCTGGCTTGGAGAATTTTGAGCATTACTTTACTAGCATATGAGATGAGTGCAATTGTGCAGCTCAAACAATGCCAAAGTTTGAGCATTCTTTGGTATTGCCTTTCTTTGGGATTGGAATGAAAACTGACCTTTTCCAGTCCTGTGGCCACTGCTGAGTTTTCCAAATTTGCTGGCATATTGAGTGAAGCACTTTCACAGCATCATCTTTCAGGATTTGGAATAGCTCACCTGTAATTCCATCACCTCCACTAGCTTTGTTCGTAGTGATGCTTCCTAAGGCCCACTTGACTTCACATTCCAGGATGTCTGGCTCTAGGTGGGTGATCACACCATCGTGATTATCTGGGTCGTGAAGATCTTTTTTGTACAGTTCTTCGCTGTATTCTTGCCAACTCTTCTTAATATCTTCTGCTTCTGTTAGGTCCATACCATTTCTGTCCTTTATTGAGCTCATCTTTGCATGAAATATTCCTTTGGTATCTCTGATTTTCTTGAAGAGATCCCTAGTCTTTCCCATTCTGTTGTTTTCCTCTATTTCTTTGCATTGATCACTGAGGAAGGCTTTCTTATCTCTTCTTGCTATTCTTTGGAACTCTGAATTCAGATGCTTATATCTTTCCTTTGCTCCTTTGCTTTTCGCTTCTCTTCTTTTCACAGCTATTTGTAAGGCCTCCCCAGACAGCCATTTTGCTTTTTTGCATTTCTTTTCTATGGGAATGGTCTTGATCCCTGTCTCCTGTACAATGTCACGAACCTCATTCCATAGTTCATCAGGCACTCTATCTATCAGATCTAGGCCCTTAAATCTATGTCTCACTTCCACTGTATAATCATAAGGGATTTGATTTAGGTCATACCTGAATGGTCTAGTGGTTTTCCCTACTTTCTTCAATATAAGTCTGAATTTGGCAATAAGGAGTTCATGGTCTGAGCCACAGTCAGCTCCGGCTGGGAGGAGCTACCCCACGCCCCTAAGCCCGAGGCCAAGGGTGGTGGCTGGGAGGACCAACCCCACGTCCAAGGAGCCATGGCTGCGCCAGCGCAGGAGGGCCTAGAAGAGCTATCCCACATTGAAAGTCAGGAAGGGCCACGGTGAGGAGATACCCCTCGTCCAAGGTAAGGAGCAATAGCTGCGCTTTGCTGGAGCAGCCGTGAAGAGATACCCATGCCCAAAGTAAGAGAAACCCAAGTAAGACGGTAGGTGTTGCAAGAGGGCAACAGAGGGCAAACACACTGAAACCATACTCACAGAAAACTAGTCAATCTAATCACACTAGGACCACAGCCTTGTCTAACTCAATGAAACTAAGCCATGCCCGTGGGGCAACCCAAGACAGGCGGGTCATGGTGGAGAGATTTGACAGAATGTGGTCCACTGGAGAAGGGAATGGCAAACCACTTCAGTATTCTTGCCTTGAGAACCCCATGAACAGTATGAAAAGACAAAATGATAGGATACTGAAAGAGGAACTCCCCAGGTCAGTAGGTGCCCAATATGCTACTGGAGATCAGTGGAGAAATAACTCCAGAAAGAATGAAGGGATGGAGCCAAAGCAAAAACAATACCCAGCTGTGGATGTGACTGGTGATAGAAGCAAGGTCCGATGCTGTAAAGAGCAATATTGCATAGGAACCTGGAATGTCAGGTCCATGAAGCAAGGCAAATTGGAAGTGGTCAAACAAGAGATGGCAAGAATGAATGTCGACAGTCTAGGAATCAGCGAACTGAAATGGACTGGAATGGGTGAATTTAACTCAGATGACCATTATGTCTACTACTGCGGGCAGGAATCCCTCAGAAGAAATGGAGTGGCCATCATGGTCAACAAAAGAGTCCGAAATGCAGTACCTGGATGCAATCTCAAAAACGACAGAATGATCTCTGTTCGTTTCCAAGGCAAACCATTCAATATCACAGTAATCCAAGTCTATGCCCCAACCAGTAACGCTGAAGAAGCTGAAGTTGAACGGTTCTATGAAGACCTACAAGACCTTTTAGAACTAACACCCAAAAAAGATGTCCTTTTCATTATAGGGGACTGGAATGCAAAAGTAGGAAGTCAAGAAACACCTGGAGTAACAGGCAAATTTGGCCTTGGAATACGCAATGCAGCAGGGCAAAGACTAATAGAGTTTTGCCAAGAAAATGCACTGGTCTTAACAAACAGCCTCTTCCAACAACATTAGAGAAGACTCTATACATAGACATCACCAGATGGTCAACATTGAAATCTCTCTCTCTCTCTCTCTCTCTCTCTATATATATATATATGAAAAGCAGAGACATTATTTTGTCAACAAAGGTCCGTCTAGTCAAGGCTATGGTTTTTCCAGTGGTCATGTATGGATGTGAGAGTTGGACTATAAACAAAACTGAGTGCCGAAGAACTGATACTTTTGAACTGTGGTGTTGGAGAAGACTCTTGAGAGTCCTCTGGACTGCAAGGAGATCCAACCAGTCCATTCTAAAGGAGATCAGTCCTGGGTGTTCATTGGAAGGACTGATGTTGAAGCTGAAACTCCATTCCTTTGGCCACCTGATGCGAAGAGCTGAGTCATTTGAAAAGACTCTGATGCTGGGAAAGATTGAGGGCAGGAGGAGAAGGGGACAACAGAGGATGAGATGGCTGGATGGCATCACCGACTCAATGGACATGGGTTTGGGTGGACTCCCGGAGTTGATGATGGACAGGGAGGCCCCTTGTGCTGTGGTTCATGGGGTCACAAAGAGTTGGATACAACTGAGCGACTGAACTTTACTGACATAGTATATCCTAGTGTGTGTGTATATATATACACACACATATATGTATGAAGAGCTTGATTTTGTTAATAAAAAGTACATATAAAAACATATTATGTATTGTATGTATGTGTTTAGATGTTTACACACAAGTAACTGAAAGATATATACTGTAATGTCAGTGTTTTCTCTTATAAAATTGTAATCATAAAATTCTCTATTCATTATGAGATTTTTCTAATTGTACTGCAATAAACATGCATTACTTTTCTAATCAGAAGCACATAATAAGTGTTATTAATGAGAAAGCATGAGGCCAGGCTCAGGGCATACACTGAATGAACACTGGGAGATGAGCTGAAAAGCATTTCTGGTCAGTATCAGCCATATTAGAGGAAAGAGTACATGCTACTGTCTCTCCTCTTCCTGGAAAACCTAGCTACTTAAGAATGACTGTATATCTCCAAAATAAGTTAGGCAAGTTCTCTAAACATGTTACTTTGGAGAAAAACAGTTTTCACAGTTCTATGTGAAACTTGTATTGAACATATCACCAAAAAGACAACCTCTAACTGGTCTTTGCATTACAAATTTTTTTACACATATACATTCTTTTTAAATATTCTTTTCCATTATGGTTTATCACAGGATCCTGAGTATGATTCCCTGTGCTATACATTAGGACCTTGTTGTTTATCCTCAAGTTACAAGCTGATGTTACTATATAGGACACAACGTCTGCAGACAAAATGTCTGGAACACATTGAGAGCACAATGTCCGGAACAAAAGCCAGATTTTCCACAAATGATTCACACGTGTATACCTCGAAGCTGATACATAAACAGCAGACAAAATCAACATACAGAAATGCAGATTATAATGCCAAATAAAAATGAAAATTTGTCAGTCTCACCAAAAGTAGTAGAAAACATTTTTCCTGAGGGATATAACTTTTACACCCAGACCTGCCACATGGGGAGAAAATCCATCCATGTGGTCCATTCATTTCAAATCTGCATAGCTGAACTCACTCAGAGACTGGCCGGTGCTCCCAACAGGGCAGCCTAACCTGCTGCACGCTGAGTGCCTTTGTTACCTGCAGGCCCTCGGTGCCTTTTCTCATAAATTCTGAGAAACATGTGATGAGGTGGCCTTCACCAGCTGCTCTGTTTCGATCTGCAGCCTGTGATTTGACATCCAAGTAGGTGCACTGCATACTGTGCCCTTCAGCCTTCCTCTTTGTTGCTTTTCAACAGGACCAGCTTTGCTTTACTTTTGGGACAGGTGGTTGTTTCTCCAGGGACTGAAGACACTAATTGCTACCCTCTTTGTTTTCTGTGTGGTAGAGAAAGAAGAGATATGATAGATCTGCCCTATCCAACAGAGAAACCTGAGCTTATGTTAACACAGGATGCCCCACTGGAGAGAAGGAAGCTCTCCTTTAGAGCAGCGGCCCAGGGTGCATTCAAAGTCTTCTCTTAGTTCTTCATTTGTTGTTGTTTTTTCGCTCAGTCATGTCCAACTCTTTTGTGACCTCGCTGATTATAACCCACCAGGCTTCTCTGTCCATGGGATTTTCCAGGTAAGAATACTGGAGTGGATTGACATTTTCTTCTCCAGGAGACTTTCCCAACTCGGGGATTGAACCTGTGTCTTCTGCATTGGCAGGTCAATTCTTTATCACTGAGCCACCTAGGAAGCCCTGCTGCTGCTGCTAAGTCACATCAGTCGTGTCTGACTCTGTGCAACCCCATAGACCGCAGCCCACTAGGCTCCTGTCCCTGGGATTCTCCAGGCAACAATACTGGAGTGGGTTGCCATTTTCTTCCCCAATGCATGAAAGTGAAAAGTGAAAGTGAAGTCGCTCAGTTGAGTCCGACTCTTCGAGATCCCATGGACTGTAGCCTACCAGACTCCTCCGTTCATGAGATTTCCCAGGCAAGAGTACTGGAGTGGGGTGCCATTGCCTTCTCCTAGTTCTCCCTTATTGTTGTTCAGTCGCCAAGCTGTGTCTTTGCGACCCCGTGCCCTGCAGCACAGCAGGCTTCCCTATCCTTTCCTATCTCCCAGAGTTTGCTCTAAGTTCTCCCTTAGTGCTTAGTAAATATAGAACAGGGAGTTCCCTGGCAGTCCAGGAGTTGAGATTTTGCCTTCCAATGAGGGGGTGCGGGTTCGACCACAGTTAGAGAGCTAAGATCCCACAAGCCTTGTGGCCAAAAACAAACCACCACCAAAACACAAAACAGAAGCAATAATGTAACAAATTTAATAGAGACTTTAAAAAAAATGGTCCACATCAAAAAAATCTTTAAAACAAATAAGGAAACAAACAATAAATAAATATAGAACAGCATCAGGATGAATGTCCAATCTAGAGTCGCAGACTTGGGTTTAAGGCCTGGTATTCCATTACTAGTTGTGAATCTTTAAGCAAGCTCCTTAACCTCTCTAAAGATTCTCTCATCTGGAAAACGGGGACAGGAACTGTACCTAGCTCATACAGTTCAGGCAATGGTTAAATGCTACAACAAATAGAAGTTCAACCTAACAAAGCATGAGAACTCAGTGCATGTTGGCAATAACAGGGTCTTACAGGACGTGGCTCTATTCCCAGTTTTACTTCACCTGCTCATCCCCTCACCCCAACTCCAGTTACACTGGGCTCTTCGCTAATCCTCCTCACGTGGGACTTGCTCATACCTCAGGGCCTTTTGCACCAGCTATCCTATCTGGCTAGGGTGCTTTCCCCTCCATTCCCCTCTGACCGACCACCCACTTCTTAGAGGTCTCTGCTCCAAGCCTCCCAATGAGCTTTACGTGACCAACTTGTTTAATCCTGCAACTCTTAATGCCCCGTCCCTATACCGTTTGTCTCTCCTTGCACCGCCATCCTGTATAAGCTCCACAAAGGCAGGGATGTCTGTCGGTTCTGTTTGCTGATATAATCCAAGATCCAAAACAAAAGCCCCAGATATGAAGCAATACAACTTTGCTCCCAGAATACCCAGGCCTTGTCTTATTCTTACCCGCTCTTGTCTAATGTCCACATATGACAGCTATCGCCACCTTTCAGGCCTCTCCTAAGGGCCCCGCTTTGTAACTTTCCATTCATCTGTGTATGAAAAATGCCATTTAAAAAACAGATTTATACTACTCTTTCAGTTGTTCTCAATGCCCACTTCTGACTCAGGTCCTGCAAGCACAGGCTGCTGCTAGAGACCACCCACCTCAATATTACATCTTCCTTCTCGTATGTGGCAAAATGACATACACTTTACAGAAGAAAACTTCTTAAATGTTATCCAAGGTGATGCTTATTTAGAGGGTTATATCTCTAATTCAGCACTTCAAAGATCAGCCTCAGATTTCAAATGCAGTCCAGTGGAACTGTAATATGAATAGCAGCCTCCTTGCCCCTTGCAACTATAAACATACATCAACATATAGGTCAGCTATATATGAGATAGTATATATATGTAATACATATATGTATCAACACACTGAATGACATGTTTTATTTTCTTCAGCCAACCTGGATGGCAAAATAACCCACATACTTTAGCTAGGAAAATTCATAATTATACCAGCAGGTAACTCATATTGAGCACTAAATGAGCACATTATATGCTTTATCTCATCCTCACAACAATTTTTTTAATGCTTAAAATTATTTAAGTGGCAAATGTCATGCCATTTATTTTTAATGATAATGATGGAACAAAAGAATGTAGTATTAATACATACTGTTGTTCAGTCGCTAAGTTGTGTACGACTCTGTGGCCTCAAGAACTGTGAAAAACCAGACTTGTGTGTCCTCCACTATCTCCCAGAGTTTGCTCAAATTCATGTCCATTGAGTCAGTGATGCTCTAATCGTCTCATCCTCTGCCACCCTCTTCTCCGTTTGCCTTCAGTCTTTCACATCAGGGTCTTTTTAAGTGAGTTGGCTCTTTGCATCAAGTGGCCACAGTATTGAACTTAAGTATTGGGATACTCTTACTACCACTTTTTTTTAAGAGACTTTAACATTTCATTACCAAATGATAAAACAATTAGAAAATAAGCAAGGATATAGAATTCCATAACACCATCAAACACAGAATCTACATTGATAGAACAATAAAACCAATAACAGCAAAATACACATTATTTTCAAATTCCCATAGAATACATACTAAGATAGATCACATTCCGGCCACAAAATAAATCCCAACATTTAAAAGAATTGAAATCACACTAGAATTGACTACCTCATTGTTTTTTAACAGCTGTGGAAGCTGAGGAATAAAGAGGTTTTGAATAACTTGCCCCTCTTTACAGAGTTTGTGCACTGCATACCAAGGCTTCAAATCCAACGAGTTGGACTCCAGAATCAAAAGCTATTAACCATTATATGCTACCACCTGTGCCGGGCCGATTGCCACAGATGGATGTGAATTGGGAGAAAGAGTACATGCATGCACGAGGAAAGAAGCACTTGAGCATGTGTACTAAACCCTTAATGAACTGGTAACTGGCAAAGCACCAAGAAGGCAGGTAACAGGTGTGGACATTTAGACGTGTTAGTAAAATGTCTGGATTTTTTAAAAGGTGCTGAAAATTCCTGCCCTTTGTTTACTAAATACCAGCAAAACTTGTCTGGTTTCAAGTACCTTAAATACTTCTCAATTTGGGCACTTACATACATGAATAGAAAATAGTCTTAAGCCAATATTTTTAAGGTTTTCCAGGTGGTGCTAGTGGTGAAGAACCTACCTGCCAACTCAGGAGACATGAGAGACATGGGTTCGATCCCTGGGTCAGGAAGATCCCCTGGAAAAGGAAATGGCAACCCTCTCCAGTATTCTTGCCTGGAGAATATTTTTAGTGACATCAAAACTGAGTTTAAGATTCATGTGAGGTGCTAACAAAGTTGTCCATATCTAAGTAGCAACCCACTTGCTTTGTTTGCTGAAACAAGGTATTGCCAGGAAATGCCATCTTCCCCCTTCAGTCTCCCATCCTAGACCTGGGGCAGTGTGAGGTTAGGGGCTTTGATGGAAGCTAAAATGAAAAAAAAAAAGATAAGATTGGTTCCATTATATTAATACTCACTTGCAAATTTCATAAACAACACCTGAAAATAAGCAGGGTCAAATCTTGGCTAAGCAGTTTTCATCATAGCAGCCTGGGTTTAATTAGGTTTTACGTTTTTAAAGTAATTTAGATTTACCTAATGCCCTTAAGATGTACTGGGCCCAGGTCCCAGAAAGATTAACAAGCAGAAATTAATTTTAGAGACTCTTCATAGGAAAAATAGAACACCCTCAGCTTGAACTACAATTACTGTACCTAAAGGCCTCCAGTTTCGCTTCCTCCAATCCATTTCCCACACATCAGAATAATATTTTTCTAAAACAAAAGGCAGATCATGTCTCTTCCTTGGTCAAGCACCTTCAGTGGCTTCGCTCCAGGTAAAGTCTAAACATTTAACGTAGACTACAAGGAATTGCATGATCTTGCTATTGAAGTTGTAGTTGTTTAGTTGCGAAGTCGTGTCTGGCTCTTTTATAACCCTGTGGACTGTAGCCTGCCAGGATTCCTCTGTCCATGGGATTTCCCAGGCAAGAATACTAGAGTGCCTTGCCATTTCCTTGGCATTTCCAGGGGATCTTTCCAACCCAGGGATCAAACCCGTCTCTCCTGCACTGCAGGCGGATTGTTTACCACCAGGGAAGCCCATTGAAGGAGTAGAGCATTGTGATTACGGAGCAAAGAGTTAGGCTGTCTCCATTTGAATCCTAGTTCTGCCATTTACTATCTTCATGATCCTTTCTGTCTATGCTTCAGTTTTTCTTCTCTGTAAAATGAGGATAATAATATACTCTATCTCATAGCGTTTTGAAGAGTAAGTATTATATATGCATATATAGATAGATAGATACAGAGAGAGAGCATGCACACAACACAGTACCTGGCACATAAAAAGTTTTATATAAATATTAGCTACTATCTCTTATCTCCCCTATTCTCTTCCCTTCCCCCCAACTCTGTGTTCCAGCCATTCTGCATCTGATAGGCCTGAGAATGTCTCCAGAATCATTCTTCCAGACCTTCCCACATCCTGCTTCTCTATTTGAAATACTTGCGGCCAAATCTCCCTTCTATCTTCTTTCCACCCGCATCCTTCTATCTTTGCCTAACCACCACTTGCTTTGGGAAACCTTTCCAGTCCAGACCAGTTTTTTCTACCATGGGCTTCCACAGCTCCAGGCAGGACTGCCAGAGGTTAGAAGGTCCGGTTAAAATTGAATGTCAGTTAAACAACAAATACTCTTCTAGCATAAGTAAACCCCATGCAATATTTGGATTTTGGATAAAGAACGAACAATTTCTCAATATAACTATGTACAATGCAATATTTGAGACACACTACACATTTATTCATCTGACATTCGAATTTAACTGGGAGTCCTGTATTTCATCTGTCCACCTCACACGCAGGCGATCCTCAAATGTCACCCTTACTACACTTTAGTAATTTTAAAAGAAGACAAGTGGTTTTGTTACCCAGATGGAGTGTGAAATCTGTGAGGGCAGGGCCTGGGCAGCCTTGCTCACTGTTTTGGACCAGGCATGGCAGGTATCCCACAAATACATGCCTGGCAGGCAGGCATGGCCTGAGGAGTACAGCCATCAGGCCAAAGCTCAGGCACCCCCTATTACCAGTTAACTCTAATAACAGGCAAACTCTCTAGGAGGACAAAGCATTTCAACAGGTACCATTAATCTCATGTCCTCAGGTGGATAAAATGGTGGTACTGCTTTTCAGAGTATTGCCAGTGTGATAGTACTGACTCCCCAAGGACAGTTTTAAGATGACCCTACTATTTTATATTCAAAAAAGGACTGCGTTTTCTCACCTTTTTCACTTGACTCTTTTTTGTCAGTTGTTGTTGTGTTTGTTTGTTTGTTTGTTTGTTTATGTGGACCCCTTGTAAAGTCTTTATTGAATTTGTTACAATATTGTTTTGGTTTCAGTTTTCTGGCTGCAGAGCCTTTGGGATCTTAGTTCCCTGACCAGGGATTGAACCCGCACCTGCATTAGAAGGTGAAGTCTTAACCACTGGACCACCAGGAAAGTCTCAAATGTTTTTGTTTTTCTTTCTTTTCTTTTTCTTTTTTTGTGACATCACATGACTTGCGTGATTTTAGTTCCCTGACCAGGGATTGAACCCAGGACCCCAGCAGAACAACAGCAGAGTCCTAACCACTGGACCACCAGGGAATTCCTCACTTGACTTTTAAGGCAAGTATTAATACCCACATCTAACAGATGGGGAAACAGAGGCTCTGAGAAGGTAAGCAACTGCTCCAAGATGACCAATAAACGGGAGCAACCATTTTGACCCTAGGACCATGTGCTCTTCCCCCCGTACCACATGGCCATCTGGGCCAATGTAAAGAATCAGAATCTTTATGTTCTTCCTCTTCTCCTAGACACCCTCTCAAAGAAGAAGTCTGATACCTGACTCCTCTCCAAAGATTTAATTGCTCCTTCTAAAAAAGATTCCCCAACAACAGCCTGAGAGGAGACAAGGAGGCCTGGCATCTGCATTTTGAAATGCAAGTCTTAACTAATCTCTCATGTTATAAATGACACTATTTAGGTCTGAAGACTAAAGACCTTGCTAGGAAATAGGAGTAACACTGACCAGAACCTGAAACCTGTCCCTTTTCTTTTACCTGAATCTCTAGAAGACATCACCCCACATATTTCTGGGAACAAGGATTTACACCTTGATTACATATATCTGTTAGCTTTCTTCTGGAATGAAAATGGCAGAATCTGCTCTCAATACAGCACCTAGTAACTCATCTCTTGAAGCACTGCAAAATTCATCAGCCAGAGGGTATGCAGGCTTTCTGCCACTGGGAGATGCCTGTAAGGCTGACTAGATGCTATTTGTGCCTCTTGTCCCAAAGGATCTGAGCCCCTTAAGAAGATTCACTCAGGCCAGAGAAGCACTGTCCTCTCTACCAGGACAAGAAGCTGCCGTCTAATCCAGTCTTTCTCGCCAGGACGCTCCTAGCCTCCCCAACCTCAGTTCTTCTCTAAGCTTCTGAAGGAAGCTTCCTCAAAGAAAACTTCCATTTTGAAGGAGAAGAAACGGGAAGCACGTTATAACCAAGAAAGATTGGGCCTCCAGGGGCAGAGGGTCAGAAGTTAATGATCTAAAACCTAACAGGCTGTGAGCAATTCAGTAAAGCTAGAAATGCAACCCCCAGAGAATACTCAGTTCTTAAACTGCTGCAGCTTACTTGGTTTGGGGAGAAAATACGCAGAAAGTATTCCAGGGCCGGTGGACGCGCTGCTGGAGGTTCCTCGGGCAGTCTTCTGTTAGGAGCGCGAATACCTGCTGGCTGACTGGCTGAACTGGCCCCTGGAGATACAGCAGCAGCGCCCAGGAACCTTCGGAGGCTCTGCTTCCCGGCCCGGCGAAAGGAGAGATACTGACTACTCGGGCCTGCCTAAAACGAAAATCACAAAAGCAATTGAATTATCATTATTGCTTGTATGAGTCACTGAAGAAAACTTCTGTGCTGACCGAATTCTAGCTGGAGGCTTCGTTTGGAGCTGGGAAGTGTGACCTTTACAAAATTACCGACCTGGATTAGAGACAGCATAGAAGGTGCTCGCACGTGTCGAGACCATCTGGTCAAGTTGAGATGCCCTCGGGGAAATCTTTTTCCGGGGCGCACAGTAGAGCCCCTCAGCTGGATTCTGCGTTCACTTGGCCTCACCGCCGCCCCGCCTCTACTCCTACTCCACGCGGCGCGGGCAAATCCCGCCGGCAGCCGGGTGCAGTTGCTCAGGTAACAAGGGATGCGCTGGGGGCCGGGGGCACAAGGCGAGAGCGCTCGGCCCGCGGTAGCTACCCCTCCCCGGTGCAGACGCAGGAGGCTAAATGTGCCAGCTGCGCGCTCGCGAGCGGGTGTTTAGCCGGGAAAGCGCGGGTTCCGTGGGGCTCTCGGCTCAGCCAGTGAGAGGCCAGGGGTGTGGCCGAGGTAACGCGCAGGCCGAGTACTTACGGGCTGGCGGCGAGTCTGGACTGGTATCTGCACTCCCGGGCGCGCGGGTCCACTTTCTCCGCAGCCCGGGAGTCATAGAACGGCCGTCCGACTTCATTATGGTGACCCCCGGCCCCACCAGCCCCACCAGCCCCATGAGCCCCGCCGCCTGGGCTGCGAGGCAGGACGCCCGGAACCTCCGCGCCCCGGTGAAGAAGAGCCGGCGCCCACGCCTACGAAGGAAGCAGCCGCTGCAACCGCTTAACATAAGCCCACTCCCGGGAGACTCTGGCGTTTGCGACCTGTTCGAGTCCCCCAGCTCCGGCTCGGATGGCACAGATAGCCCCGCCGCGCGAGACTGCAGCCCCGTGCCGGGTGCCGCCCAGCAGCTGGCGCAGCTCGATCTGCAGACCTTCCGCGACTACGGTCAGAGCTGCTACGCCTTCCGCAAGGCGCGGGAAGGCCGCTTCCACCCGCGGGAGTCGCTGGCGCGGCAGCCACAAGTGAGGTGCTGGCGGAGCCAGCTCTCCGCCACCGCTCCTCCTCCTCTCCCGGGCTCTTTCTTTTCCTGTTCTGTCCGCCCTCCGCGGCGCCCCGGCCCTCGCCAGCCCTGCTTCTCTCCCTCCCTCCGCCCGGGTCGGAGCGAGAAAGAGCTTTGAAGGGCCGGGCCATCAGCCTCATTTTACAGATGGAGAAAAGGGGGGCCTGGACGGCCTCAGTGACAGACCCGAGGTCTCCAAACTGGATAGCAGGGACCCGGTAGAATGCAGAGGAGTTACGACAGTTTCTAGGTTCGAGTCCGGACTCCTACCCACCCCGGCAAGTTACTTAACAATCTGAAGCTTGCTTCTTCATTTGCCAAGTGTGGGGACCCTTTGAATTGCTGAGAGGATTACACGAGGTAACGTGTATCCGCACTGGGCACAGCGCCAGGCATGAATCCAGGCGTCCCGGCGCCCAGCCCCGCCTGTGCTCTCCTCAGCGGCGCTGCGCACCTGTTTCCCAGTTTCCAGCACCTCTGGCCTTTTCCTTTGTTTTTCGCCTCCCTCCGGGGACGCTCCGGGTCTTGGTGCCCTGTCCCTTCCACAGTCTCTCTGAGCCCTAGGCTCAGCGGGTCCGCCTCCTTCCTCCCTCTGGCAGGTGACGGCGGAGTCCCGCTGTAAGCTGCTCAGCTGGCTAATCCCCGTGCACCGCCAGTTCGGCCTTTCCTTCGAGTCGCTGTGCCTGACGGTGAACACTCTGGACCGCTTCCTTAGCACCACGCCCGTGGCTGCAGACTGCTTCCAGCTGCTCGGGGTCACTTCTCTGCTCATCGCTTGCAAACAGGTACCTCCTCATGGGGTCTCGGGCTCTCCAGTGCACTAGACTGAACGCTAGGCTCCCTGAACTCATTTTGGCAGAGGTTTGCACATTTACCTACCCCACAGCCTTAACTTCACAACTACCCCCCGCCCCGCCCCGGCCAAACGAACAATCCTTTCACTCAGTACCCAAAGAAAAAAGCCAAGTCTCCACAGCTCTCCGTAGCCTCTCTATTCTAGTCGCGGGGCGGGGGGCGGTGGGGGGGTGGGGGTGGAAATCTGCCAAATTTCTCAAACCTGTTTTCTGCGCGACGGTAATTAGAGAAACTGCGCAGAAAATATACCCCAGACAACTACAGTGGAAGTATGGAGAGAGGAAGCCCCCACATATCTCTCTGGAAGGGATGGGGGGAGTCCTGGTTCGCCTGGGGCGGGGGAGGGCTTTGGCCCCGGATGCTGCACAACTAGGGCTGAGTGTCTTTGTGTTACAGGTGGAGGTGCACCCGCCTCGCGTGAAGCAGCTTCTGGCCCTGTGCTGCGGTGCCTTCTCCAGGCAGCAGCTCTGCAACCTCGAATGCATCGTGCTGCACAAACTGCATTTCAGCCTGGGCGCTCCCACCATCAGCTTCTTCCTGGAGCATTTCACGCACGCGCGCGTGGAGGCCGGGCAGGCCGAGGTCTCCGAAGCCCTGGAAGCGCAAGCCTTGGCGCGCGGGGTGGCGGAGCTGAGCCTGGCTGACTACGCTTTCACCAGCTACACCCCCTCCCTGCTGGCCATCTGTTGCCTGGCGCTGGCCGACCGTATGCTGCAGCTCCCTCGCCCCATGGACTTGCGCCTGGGCGGGCACCCTGAGGCGGCGCTGCAGGACTGCCTGGGCAAGCTGCAGCTTCTGGTGGCCATAAACGGAACCTCCCTGACTCATATGTTGCCCCTCCAGATCCGAGAGAAGTGCTGCCTGTCCTCGAGCTTGAAATAAAGTAGACCCTTGGTCTCCTTTGATCCCCTCTTGGCTGTTGGACCTTTCCCATTGCGCTGAAAGAGTACAGTACTGACCCAACGAGGGGCTTTCAGGGGTCCCACTTAGTCTCCAGGTCATCCTGCAGGTTGTATAGTGTAAGGTAGTAGCATCTCATTGTTTTGCTAAGAGCACAGGAGAGAAAAGCAAATCTCTCCTCAATAAACAGGCTGTCTTGGTGGTTTATCTGAATATTACAAATGCAAGCATTTGTCCGGAAGAGGGAAGGTGAAAGCAAGGCGAGAATAGAGGTGGTCAGTAACTAAGGAGAGCACCTTCCTCCCTTGGGGCATCTCTGTTTGGAAACACCAGGTCCCTTGAGGTTTCTGTAGCCAGTTACAAGGCGAGTCAGGTTCACTTGTTGGCCTGAAACCAGGGACCCTCTTGTTAGGAAGTTGAAGACTGCTTACTCCTAGAGATTCAAAGGGTGTGGTGGGGTGTGAGACTGAAAATGCACTGCAGCCCATGTTGTTTATGGGGGTGGGAGGGGGAGGGCGAAAAGCACACTGCTGGTGCCCGGAGACGCCAAACTGACAAACTTTGGGACCAGGCAGTGCCACTAGCAAGTAAGAGAGCTACCCTGGTAAATGCCAGATAAGGAAAAATGAAGGCTTTGCAGGCAGTGGTGGCCACTACAAATTGAATCCATTTATCCTGCCATCGCACCGCTTGTCTTATACCTGCTACATGTGAACCCACAGTAACAATATTACAATAGTAACAGCGCTTACATGTACCAGGCACAGTGTTCAGCGTTTGTTGTCTCAATGCCTCCAACAATAGGCGGAGTCTATTATCCCATTTTTCAGAGAAGGACACGGCCACAGAGAGGCTGAACAACAGTGGAGCAGCCAGGATTTGAAAGCAGGGGTCTGAATCCAGAGTCCCACCCTTTGCCACAACACTCAATTTCTCTCACTTACAGGTTTCTGAAAATGCTCAAAAAAGTCTCTTCCCAAGGCAGATGTGGGACAAGTGATCTGCTCAATACCCTCCATTCAATAGGGACTATGGAGAATGTATTTGGAGAGCCAGTACAGTCCCTGCCTCTGGTCATGTTGCAGGAGTCATTTTACAGACGGAAAAGCGAGTTAAAAAAAATGGGACAGAGGCTTGCTGGAGTTCTGACTCCACAGCTGTCCCACCATCTTCATCCTCACTGTTGGGAATCTGCTGTAGGCCCTGAATCTATAGCCTCCTGCAAATTTCTTAACTTGAACCCAAAGGCCAACTGTCACCAGGGCTGTTTTGAAGCTTAAACTAGATTCTTATTAGGTAATATAAAGTAGTGGTTAAACATCTGGGCTCTGAGATCAATTTGCTGGGTGACTTTAAGCAAGTCATATATCTGTGCTTAAGTCTCTCTTGTAAAAAGGAGAATAACGGTAACACTTACCTGGAAGTGTTGAGGTATAGATTTAATGAGATGTTCTCTACACGCCCCTCAGCACAGGTCTTGCCTGGTACATAGCAAATCTTCAAGAAGGCTGGTGCAGCCTACACAATGATGGGAAGGGAGGTTACACAGAAAGAAAACAAAATAGAGATAAAGCAAATATAGGAAAATGTTAATGCTACCATTGTTCATTGTTTTTCAAATTTTCTATATGGTAGGAAAAAATCAAGTTGGGGGGAATAGACTGTCATTCTACTGCATTTAGAATAAATCTGAATGTATGACAAATGGTATAAATAAAAAGCAAACTCAAAACATATTTAGAGACACTTCCTTGCTCTTCTTAGGCACCAATGTACACTCTAGAGAGAGAAGCACCTGACGTTAGGCGTTAGGCGTCTGGGACCTCTTCTCTCCTGATAGGTTGATATGCTGTGCTTTCCAGGAACTTTCTCCTTGGCTCAGGGAAAGGGAAGTGGTAATCCCCAAGCTGTTTGAGGAAAAGCTGGTCTGTGATGGTGAAAAGGAGGAGGAGAAAAATCATACCATCTCTTCCAAGTTCCAATATATCTGGACCCCTAAGCCCGAGTGTTAGGGGTTGGGTATCTCTGCAAAAGAATGACTTGAGCAATTGTCTTCACCAGCATTTACTCCATCACTCAGCTGAGACTGATATGGGTGATTTGGTGCCAGAAATCATCGAGACCAGGATAATCATGCTATTCCAGCACCCATTGCCACAGAAAATCTATTGCACATATTAAAATAGAATACCCTTATTTTTCTACGCCAGCTTGGAACTCATGATAGAAAATGGGCCTGTTTTGGATCTTGGGATATGTAGAGATCTCCCCGAAACTCAGCTAAGAGCTTCCCCAATCCTTTTACAAACTGGGAAGTCATTAAGGATAGGAACTGGGAATGGACTAGCTAGTGGCTAGGCCACTTGGGAACCAGAGGAAGTAGGAGACAAATTGGGCAACAGGCTGTGGGAGGCTGGAAATGCAGCTGAAAAGGCTTCTCAAAACAGCATTAATTTATCCACACCAAGTGCCAGTCACATTACATAAACAGTCTCATCTTCACAGCAACTCTCTTGAAGTTAGTGTTTTGGTTTAATGGTTTTTCAAAAGAACTAGGGTTCATGGATCTGGCGGAGCCTGGGTTCCGACCCTAAAGCCAGAGCTTTTTCCTCGCCATCAGCAATACCACACCACCTCTATCTGGCTGACCTCACTGGGTTCCTGCATCTATAGGTGGGTCAGTCTCTAAGTCTCTTCTAATTATATCATTAGGTTGCTTTCCATCTCTGTTAGGGCAATCTTGTGTAGGAATCCAGATAACAGGTGCAAATAGAAGAGGATCATGCCCTTTAAAAGAGGATCTTGCATTACTCCTGTGAGGTATAAGACATCAACAAGGCGCCCAATGGAGGGTCACAAAGATTTCAACTTCAGATGATTGTTCAAGTTAGATGGATCTAAGAGTGGTCCTGAGAGAGACCTCTCACCCAAGCAGCTGAAGATGCCCCTTCCTGGGAGAGGCTTCCAGCTTGGGAAAGAGGAGCCAAGACTCCCGCAGAGCAGTCGAAGCAGGGTGTACGAAAAGTGGCCAAGTGCTTGGAGAGGTGGCTGGGGCTTCCGTGGGAGAGACCTGGGTTTTAGGGGATTTGGGGCTGTAGAGACATGCGACCCTCTGTTGTAAAGTCTATGTTCAGGTGCTGCTGCCTGAGAAAGTGCGGGGTACGGGTCTGGAGAAGGGCTCTAGGCTTCAGACAAAGTAAAGTCAGCACCAAGACGGCTCTCCTCCAGCCCTTCCGTAATCTGGGGTTATTCTGGGGAGTCCCCGCTGGAATTCTACATCCCCACCAAATCCTACATACATGGCGGGGCAAATGCTGGGCTCTGGCTTTGGCGATGGACGCTCCAAGTTTGTTTCGTGCCTTGTGGCTGGGGGAGGAAGAAAATGAAATCAGAATCGTTGACTTTCCCATTCCCGCCGTCCGTAGGCGGGAAGGCTGTACCCAGAGTTAGGGACCAGTAGGGGATGTCCTCCCCTTCTCTCTTGTCTGGCGCGGCCGGGAGGCTGCGGCGCCAATGCCAGCCTAAAGGGCGCTCGCGGGCCTCGGCCCCGCGCTCCAGTTCCCGGGGGAAGCCGCGTTGCCAGGTTGGGTTTAACGCCTCCGCCAAAGTGCAGATTGTCCGGGGCTGAAGGCGCCACCTCTGGCGCTCCGGCGCGAGCCGCCCCTCCCGCGCGGCGTCCCCCCCTCTCCACCGAGCCCTCCCTCCTCACCTCCACTGTAATTCCTTTGCCCCACCCCGACCACGCGCCTCCCCGACTTCTGGCCGGCCTCAGAGCCTCCCGAGCGCTGGGTGTAGAGTCGCCATCCCGGCCCGGGCCGCCGCCTCCGAGAAGTCGGCGCGGGGCTCCGGGCCTGAAGCGGACCCGGAGGCAGGATGCAGGAGTGCGGGGCGACCGCGGCGGGTCGCCGGGCCTTCGACAGCATTTGCCCCAACAGGATGCTGGATCCGCGAGGCCGGCCCATCAGCAAGCCCGGGAAGCCGGAGAGGAAGGTGGGGCCAACGGGCCGGGGCCGGGCGGGGTCTGCACGCTCCCGGCCCCAGGGCTGACCCGCGCTCACCGTTTCTGTGCCCGGCTAGTTCGCTCCTCCGCGGAAGTTCTTTCCCGGTAGCAGCGGCTGCAACCGGGTATCGGTGTACGAGGATCCCCCAGACGCCGAGACCCCTGCACTGCCAGGTGAGCACGGTGGTCCCTGCTCGACCCCTCGAGTTCCCCAAGTCGGGTGGGTGGGGCGCGCGAGGCTGAAAAGAACCTGGGGTTTCGGAATGTCTGGCGGCGATGCCCGCGGCTAGCCCTTGCGGGAGGCTCAGGGTCCGCCCGGCGCGTGTCTCGGGTTCTCGCCGCGCAGCGCTCACCACCATAGACCTGCAGGACCTCGCTGACTGCTCCTCGTTTCTTGGGTCCGACCCGCCGCCTGGTGGTGACTCAGCCGCCTCACAGGTACTTCCCCTGGTGGAATGCCCCCTGCCTCTCAGCCCAATGTTCTATTTCCCGAGTTTCCTTAAAGAGCCGTTTGGGGAGGAGAGCACAGGAACACCTGGTTAGCAGGGAGAGATGTCCTGCAGGAATCCGAACCGCGAGAATAGGAACTCCCTCCTCCCTCCTAGTATGTTAACGGTGGCTCCATTCTCAGAGCTGTTTTGACCAACTCTGCACAGGGAGGGCTCCCCTGCCAGACGGGTCTCCCGTTCTCCTCCCCATCTATTTCTTGGAGCTGCGGTAGAGCAACTCGGAGGTTGCACACCGAGAGATCAGGTGGGTGGGTGGGAGCACAGTTGCGCTCTGGGCACCAGATCAGCGCGTGCTCTCTGTCCTTCCAACATGCCTTTCCGGGTCATTCATTAACTATTTTCATTCCCTGGATGTCTAAGGAGTGTGGAGATTGGAGAATAACTTCTCCATCAAGACCGGAAAAAACGAAGAGAATTTACATTTGGAGGAAGCCAGAAGAGTAACAAAGGATTTGAAGAAATCTGACTGAAAACGTTGTTCTCTACAGAGATGGCCCTTCAGCAGATGGGCACTTTATAAAAGTCCTTTTCACCCTCTGCAAAGGCTACTGTCACTCCCATGAGGGAAAGAGGCATTTCCCCCAAGAAAACCTATCCTCTCACTTCCATCTCATTCCTACCACTCACCAGGGCTGAGACCAGAAGCCTGGCTCACTGATGGGATATGAAGTGCCCAGAAGGACAGGAGGTCCTAGCTAGATGGCACCTACAAGAAGAGCCAGTTCCAGGTTCCTGGCAGCAGGTGCTGGGGACATGAGAGTATAGAACTCTCCAGAGGATATGACCACCTCCTAGAACTGTGATTGGGATGGTGGAACAAAGTGTCCCAGGGTCTAAGTGCCTCTTAGAATTGGGCAGAGCCCAGGGAGACTTGGGGTAGGTGGCCACTGAGAGTAGAGACTAGTAAGGCAGGAAAAGTGGGCGTTGCCCTGCAGAAGCTATTTATTCTCTTGTTCTCTTAGAGTCTGGATGCTCAGATTAAAAAAAAAAAAAAGACAATACAGGAGCATCATTCAACTGACCCGGAGGGTTACATAACTCCCTTACTCCAACATGTTTATTTTGCAAGAGAAAAAGCAGGCTTTTGCTGAATTTTGGCTTATATATACAGAACTTAAATTTGACATCATGTTCTGTTTTAGTTTTTTTTTCCCCCTGCTGTTTGTGTTGGAGAAGTGCCAGGTTTTTATCTAATTGGGAAGATAGTAACAGAGTAACCACAGAAATATCATTGAACTACCTAAGATTGTGGCACTAGTGGCAAAGAACCCGCCTGCCAATGCAGGAGACATAAGAGACTCAGGTTCAACCTCTGGGTCAGGAAGATCCCCTGGAGGAGGAAATGGCAACCCACTCCAGTATTCTTGCCTGGAGAATTCCATAGACAGAGGAATCTGGCAAGCTACAGTCCATAGTGTCACACAGAGTCAGGCACGACTAAAGCGATTTGGCACAGCATGCACCAAAGATTAAGCCCACAAACCAGAGCCCACGAACCGAACCAAAGTCAGCCCATGTCTCCTTTGAGTTTCAGAGAGTTTTAAGGGCAGAGCTCTTTCCAGATGGCCCAAGAGATCCAGCAGTTGTCCTGGGGAAGGCAGAGCTGGTGCAGAAGGAGATACATCCCCAGAGGAAGACTCTCCAGGGGAACCCTCTGGCCAGTACACACTCTGGTTATATTTCTCCTTCCTGTTGGGGAAAGTGGACACAGAGAGGAAGTGCTCTAGAAGTGTTTGGGGTCCAGAATGGGCCAAGACCTGGGATAGCACAGGAGAAAGCATTTCCTGGGCACCATTCCCTTAGGTGGCCTCCAGTCTTCTTGTGGTAAGAGCTTTTCTCTACTAAGAGGGAGACATTTTAGCCCTTGGAAAATGCCTCATTTCTGACTCTTTCAACCAGGGAAGAATCTGTGCTTCAGGATCTGTCTGGGGCCCTCAGTCCTTCCTTGCTAAGCTGCCTTCCCTTTACAATCTCAGATTTCAATTGGTGCTAGACTTCTCCTCCCTGAAGGAAATGGATAACTTGTACATTCTTTGAAGTTAGAGTCAGATTAAGCTCTGACTTATTCTGGCCTGGAGAATTCCATGGACTGTGTAGTCCATGGAATTGCAAAGAGCGGGACACAACTGAGTGACTTTCACTTTCACACTTCAACTTCAGATTAAGCTCCTCTTCTCAGAAGTATCTGAATGGTTAAGATGGGCTTTTGGGAGACGAGTAAGATTAACCCAGAGGAATTAAAAAAAAAAAAAAAAAAGATGATAGAACAAAGATCATTAGAACAGATATTTCTGGTGGGCGTATTGGACGCATCTCAGATCATGCCCCTTGAGGGACCTCTTTCCCCTTCCCCGAGCTCTTCATTGGAAGCCAGGCTTTCCTAAAAAAAAAAAAAGAAAAAGAAATAGAAGCTAGAGGCAACGAGGGGTAGAGGAAAGAGGATTTGAAATAGGCACCAGCATTCTGGAGCAGAAGCTCCAGTTTCACTATTTCAAAGTTGGGTGCTTGGGCAACTCGATTTCTCTGAGTTCAGCTTCTCCATCAGGGGAGGAATCACTTCTTGATCTCTGCTAGCTTCCTGAACTGCTGTGAGAATTAACAGAGAAAATCAGCGTATAAGAGTTTTGTCAGCTCTGTCCGCGAATTAAGGGAATAAGAAATTTCCTGGCAGCCAGCATTTACCGTACCCTTTGGTTTCACTCACCCAGGCACATTGCAGGAACCCAGGAGAGCGTCCAGTCCACAATGTTAGAGGTGCATCACGCTGGACGGGGAAAAGTCAACTCCAACTTTTTGAGAAGCAAAACAGCAATAGGGACCACGCCGGCTGCATGCTGAACAGAGGCACTTTCCACATAGCATCCTTAGCCCATCATGTCTTAGCCGACCTTTTCCTTTTCTTGGTGGGGACGGGTGGTTTAGCTGTGATTGAGCCTTCTCGGGTTATCTGGCCTGGAGTTACTGTTTTGGATGCCCCTGCACGCTGGCAGATCTTGGGAGCAAGGACAGAGTGTTTGCACACCGTGCTCCCAGCTCTTAGAGCTGTGGCCCCTTGGTCTGTGAGAGGTAAGTCTGAGCTGGAGGTCTGCGGCCTCACTAGGCGGCGGAGGTGAGCTGAACACAGTTTCCGCGCCTGGCAGGACCCTCGCAGCAGGGTCCCCACTTGGAGTGTCCCTCTCCCCACCATGGCAGTGCAAGCCTCCTGGATTCCGCGCCTCAGGCGGGACTTTGATTTTCAGGTATAAGTTTCCACTGTGAATGCGTTTGGGCTTAGACCTGCCACCGAGTCCCAGAGGTTAGCTGACCGTCTAGGAAGTGTTCTAGACCCCCCAGGCTTAACATTAACTAGTTTTCACCTCTGGTTTATTTCAGAGCCATTCCCTGCAAACGGCAGCGGACTTCGATCTGCAGGATTTCAGAGACACTGTGGATAATCTCATTGCAGGCAAGTGCAGTTTCTGCAGTAAAATTAAAGCGGGGGTGTCTTCCACCCCTCAAATCCTACAAGTTCGAATTTCGTGGCCCTGAAGGTGGTAAACTGTGTACCTATTAACAACTCGCCAGCAACTCATCAAAGTGTCAGGCTCTTCCATATTTAGGGGATCCCCTCCCTTTTCCTTATGGTGAAGATGAATCGCTGGATCGCTATAGATAGCCTTTTCTCCACTTGCCAGTGCAACTTCTGGAAGAGAGCCCAGCCTTAAGCTGTGACGTGGCTAGGAAGAGCCTGGGTGACAGGAGTGTGCGGAGTAGTGGATTTGGGTGACTTCAGACAAGTTTGCCCCGGCCACTGTGGAGGTTCAGTGTAGAGCGTCTCAACAGGCATTTATTGAGCACCTGCTGAAAGTGTACAGGATATCAAGAAGGGCCTGGGAATCGTGGGGATTGCAGAGTGAGGGTTGATTTATCAATAAAGAAAAATCTCTATATAAACCCTACACCCATAGTGACATTTTGCCCCTGTAGTTAGCCAGGCGCGAGTCTGAGGCTGCAAACCCAGCTCCCTCTCTTCCTCTTCATCAGACTCATCCTCTTTGATGTCGCCTTCCCTGGCGGGTGGAGATCTCCCGTTCTCTCCTAGCGACGTCCTGCCATTTGGTCCCTGTCTCTCCCCGCCGCTGAGCCCACCTGAAGTGCCCCCGCCAGAGCAGTACTGGAAGGAGGTGGCCGACCAGAACCAGAGGGCATTGGGGGACGCGCTCATCGAGAATAATCAAGTAGGGACACTGGGCTGGCGTTTAGGAATCCTGGGTTAGGGGCAGGGCATGGTGCTCGGGGACGAAGTGGAGGCTGCAGGTGCAGAAATGTGCCCCGTTGGCACGTTAGAACCAGTGGATCAGTCCAAGTAGCTGCTATTCCTCCACTGGCTCAGTTTACAACGTCCCTAAGTGGGAGAAATCCTACCCACCGGATTTTTATTAGGGCCACCAATATTTATTGAGGGCCATATGCCTAGTATTGCGCTTACCCATTTACTTTTCCTCATTTAATACCCACAGACATTGAGCTAGATACTCTTACCAGCCTCACTTTGCAGATAAGGAAACTGAGGTACAAGAAGATTGAACTTCGGAGGCAGAATCTGTATCTGCCTGTTGCCCAAGTCAGCACTCCTCATCACTATACGGACGATTTACTGAGAAACATTCTAAGTGCTTTGTAATAAAAACTGATTATTCTCACCAGTGTAAACGTTCTTGGGCCCCCAAGTTTCTGATTAGACGTGAGGATCTGGGTTCAGTTCCTGCCGAGTGTACAGACGAGAGAGAGCACGGGAGCCTACAACTCGATGTTTGGGTCCCCTCCTGCAGCTGCACGCGACGCTGACCCAGAAACAGGAGGAAATCGCCTCCCTGAAGGAGCGCAATTTGCAACTGAAGGAACTAGCCAGTCGGACCCGGCACCTGGCCTCGGTGCTGGACGTAAGTGGGGCGCGGGCGTGTAGAACACTGCATAAGTCGGAAATACTCCTGTGTACCCTTCACCCCCACCCTGCTCCCAGTGTTGGGACTCGGAGAGGGTCGAGGGAAGGAGAGGACCGCTGGCAGCTCTCTGAGTCACTTGCAGGGGTCTGCCGAGTCGCGCTGTTGGAAGTTAGCCCAGGCCTCCTTCGAGAGCCAATCAGAGGCGAGTCTGGCTGGTCCCAGGGCGGCGCTCCTCCTCATCTCTTGTAGAAGCTGATGATCACCCATTCCCGGGATCCCGGGGCGGCAGCCGAGCCCTTCCTGCTCAAGGCGACGGCCAAAAGGAGCCTGGAGGAGTTGTTCAGCGCTGCGGGACAGGATTGCGCGGAAGTGGACGCCGTTCTGAGGGAGATTTCCGAGCGCTGCGATGAAGCTCTGCAGAGCCGCGATCCCAAGAGGCTCCGGCTGCAGCCCGAGCCCCAGAGCCTGGACCGCAGGCCCGGGAACCTGCACGGCGCCTTCCCGGGGCTGCGCACAGACTGCAGCCTGAGCACGCTGAACCTGAGCCACAGTGAGCTCGAGGAGGGCGGCTCCTTTAGCACCCCCATCCGCAGCCACAGCACCATCCGCACCCTTGCTTTCCCCCAGGGCAATGCCTTCACCATCCGGACCGCCAACGGGGGTTACAAATTCCGCTGGATCCCCAGTTGAGCTGGTATGAGGTCCTCCGAAACACTGCCTCTATGCAGATTGAAGCGCCTGGAAGCTAAACGCGGGTAGCTGAAACCTGGTTTCTCAGAACTCCCTCTGCAGGATCGATACCACCCTGAAACTTTTTTTTTTTTCTTTCCAGGAACAAGAACGTAAAACGTTTTGATACTGATGCACTGTAAAGTTCTGTAAAATACTGTATAGTCCCTCCCCTTTTCACAGCGAAACCGTGTGTATGTGTGTGTGTGCATATATCAGTCAATTTTAAAGTATTTATTTTTAGCAGCTTTGAATTATGTACTTTTCAGAGCTGGAAGGGGACCTAAAAACCACTTCAATTTAGTTCAGTCACTCAGTCGTGTCCGACTCTTTGCTACCCCATGAATCGCAACACGCCAGGCCTCCCTGTCCATCACCAACTCCCGGAGTTCACTCAAACTCACGTCCATCACGTCGGTGATGCCATCCATCCATCTCATCCTCTGTCGTCCCCTTCTCCTCCTGCCCCCAATCCCTCCCAGCATCAGAGTCTTTTCCAATGAGTCAACTCTTCGCATGAGGTGGCCAAAGTACTGGAGTTTCAGCTTTAGTTTTCTATTCCTTCTAAGGAACACCCAGGCCTGATCTCCTTTAGAATGGACTGGTTGGATCTCCTTGCAGTCCAAGGGACTCTCAAGAGTCCTCTCCAACACCACAGTTCAAAAGCATCAATTCTTCAGCGCTCAGCTTTCTTCAGTCCAACTCTCACATCCATACAAACCATAGCCTTGACTAGAGGAACCTTTGTTGGCAAAGTAATGTCTCTGCTTTTGAATATGCTATCTAGGTTGGTCATAACTTTTGTCCCAAGGACTAAGCATCTTTTAATTTCATGGCTGCAGTCGTGATCTTAGCTGTTCTTAATTACATAATGCCCTACTTCTACAGGAAGCAAAAGGAGATTGGAAGAAATTAAGTAATTTTCTACAATCACAGGCGTCATGCGAACCTTCTGAGTGTTCTCACTACTTTTTTCAAAGATTGTAGGTCCAGAAGCCAGGTCTTTGGGTGAACAGTTTCAATACATCACTCATTTCCCTTGATCCATGAAGAACATTTAATTTCGCTACTATTGAAACTTTTCATTGTAGCTGAAGGAATAAAAAATTAGGAGAGGTTAGGATTAAGAATTTCTAATCACTTGTCTCAGGGCAAGCAATAGAACAGGTAAGTGCAGATTCTGAGTCAATGGGTTTTAGCAAAAACAGGTGCTAAACACATTTGTTTGTAATGATTATTCTTATAATTTTGTAAGATTTATGATAAATATTTATATGAATAATATAGTTTTACTTGTCTAAACAGAATAACCACAGAAAAAGCAAGCTTTCTTAGTAAAAAACATTTAAAGAAAATGGCATATCCCACGTGAAAAAGAATGTATTTTAACGTGTTCATTTTTATTTTTTTTGGTAGAAATCAAGTGTGGAAATCTTGGTAAAACTATTTATTTGAATTCCATGGATAAAACTAGGGTACACATTCATGTTTCATATTTCTTGGCTTCATCTTCTAAGAAAAATGGGGGTGTTACCAATGCCTTCACTTTGCCTTTTGTTTATTCCCTTTTGAGTGCCATTCCTTTTCCTATTCTGTTGTGAAATTTTGTGAGTGGAGTATGTCAAGCAGTGATTTGTCCCCACCTCCACAGTCCTCATCATGAGGGCTACTTCTTGTCTTTGGGGGCTCAGCCTGGGCATGTTTCCAACCCTGTTACACCACATAGCTGGTTCTGCCACCTGAATGCTATTCTGAATGGAGTGATCAGGTAACAAACAGGTGAGCTGGGCGGGGTGGCAGAACCTGCTTCTCCAGTTTATCCTGTGTACTGTTATCTACACTGAAATGGCCATTTGGAAAACAAACAAAAAGGTGACAGAGCACATTTCCTCATACTTTGTCTAACAAACGGACTCAAAAAATATACTGGATGGTTCAGAATTCTTTGTATCAGCTTAAATATGAAGTCACTGCAGTTCAGCATCAGAGGAAACAAAACAAAAACAAAACGCTTTAACTTGTTTCGAGAAACAGTCAGCTTGTTAAAAGTTCTTTTCCTCTCCACTCAATTAGTATTTTCATAATGCATTAGCTTCAATGACAGAAAAGTTAAAAAACTATATGTATTTTTCTACTTGTCTTATGCCTCGAATTTAAAAAATTATAAGGCTTATCAAGAATTCCGTGTAAGGTGGTCGGTGGTTTGGGGCCCTTCCCTGAGCTGAATGAGCCCACACACCACAGCTTCCTTGACCTGGTGTTTTCCTTACTTCTTTGGGATGTTAACCACCCAATGACTGAGTGCTTATATTAGCAGTGAAGGGAGCTGTGCCCACTAATATATGTCCTTATGTTCCTTCCATGGTATGAATTCTTGTTACTGCTTGTTGCTGGTTTAGTAGAAAACATCAGTGAGAACAGCTTTGAACCAAATCTTAGCCATTTTCTCCATGATTCTTTGAGCTTATGTTCAGCTGTGTGATCTAGCCTAGATCATGAAGACATGTTAGCCTGAAATTATCACAATAATTTCATTTCAAATAGGACCAGACACCATTCAAGATGTTGGGGAGTCAATCATGAACAAAACCAAGACCTTGTTATACAGAAAATAAAGCAGAGTTTAGGGATAGGATGTAACCAGAATCATTATTTTAGATAACATGGTTGGAGTGTTTCTCGAACACTTTCTATAGCAGCACAATCAGTTTGAAAAAAGAGGCACACACACTTTAGCTAAATTATTTTTAAGGAAATGACTTCATATTTGCAACAGTTAGATGTTGTTGTAAAGTAGTGGTTCTTAAACTGTAGCATGTATCAGAATCAGCTATGCTGCTGCATGCTAAGTCGCTTAAGTCCTGTCCAACTCTTTGCGACCCTATGGACTGTAGCCCATCAGGCTCCTCTGTCCTTGGGATTTCCAAGGCAAGAACACTGGAGTAGGTTTCCATTCCCTTTTCCACAGAATCACTTACAGGGCTTATTAAAACCCAGTTTGCTGGGACCTCCCCAGAGTTTCTGATTTAGTGAATCTGGGTAAAGTCTGAGAATGACAATTTCTTACAAGTTGCAAGGTGATGTTGATGCTTGGACCTAGGACCACTGTTGTAAAGAAATTTTTTAAAGATAACTTTCAAAAAGATTAAAACAAACAAAAACCAGCTGACCTGATGGCATGAAAATAATTCTTGTGATTTAGGATTAAGTTTTTAATAATAAAAATCTTATCTTACATTCAAAAAAGGGCTGTATTTCAAAAAGTTGGAAGTGACAATAATGTACTTTGACAAATGATGTTAAGTAACACAGAAGGTAGCTTCAGTGATGAATTAAATACCTTGAATGAAGGATTTGATGTTGAAAATAAGCATGAAGAGTCTGAATAAAATTATTTATGAAATGTGTTAAAGAAGCTCAATTCAACTGACCCTTAAACGTGCGCAGAGGGATCAGGACCTAGTCCTAATTCTCCTAATTAACTCAAAGTTCACATAGAAGAATAATATGTAACACTTCAGTTGAAGGATTATAATGTCATTAATTTATAATATTAACTAATGATATTTTTGTGTCTATATATAACCTAAAGGATAACTAGATAGTACAATGATACTTAAAGAATTTAAAATTTGGAGTAATGATATGACCAATAAGGAATTAATATCCAACGTATATAAACAGCTCATATAACTCAACATCAAAAAAAAAAAGTAACCTGATTAAAAAATGGGTAGGAATGTGTTATGTTACTTCTATGGTAATAAGAAATTAGGAAGAAAAAAATGAGCAGAAGAACTGAATATATTGTGCGTTTTCCAGAGGAAATGTAGACAACCAATATGAACATTAGAAGATGTTTAACATCACTAATCAACAGAGAAATGGAAATCAGAACCATAATGAGATATTACCTCACACCTGTCAGAATGGCTATCATCAAAAAGAATACAAATAACAAATCTGGGAGGATGTGGAGAAAAGAGAATCCTTGTGTTCTGTTAGTGGGAATGTAAATTGGTACAATCACTATGGAAACCCCTGGAGAAGGAAATGGCAACCCACTCCGATATACTTGCCTGGAGAATTCCATGGACAGAAGAGTCTGGTGGGCTACAGACCATGGGGTCACAAACAGTCAGACACATCTGAGTGACTAACTCACACACTATGGAAACCAGTATGGAAGTTTCTCAGAAACTACAAATAGAACTACCATATGACCCAGCCACTCTTGAATATGCTTTTAAAACCCCAAAACACTAACTGAAAAAGATTCATGCACCCTATTTTTCACAGCAGCATTATTTACAATTGGCAAGACATGGAAACAACGTAAGTGTTGGATAGAGAAAATGTGAGAGCGTGTATACAATGGAATACTCGGTTGTGTCTGACTCTTTGCAACCCTATGGACTGTAGCCGGCCAGGCTCCTCTGTCCATGGAATTCTCCAGGCAAGAATACTGGAGTGGGTTGCCATTTCCTTCTCTAGGGGATCGTCCCGACCCAGGGATTGAACCCAGGTCTTCTGCATTACAGGCATATTCTTTACCATCTGAGCCACTAGGGAAGCCCCTAACGGAACACTGCTGCTGCTGCTGCTAAATCGATTCAGTCATGTCTGACTCTGTGCGACCCCATAGATGGCAGCCCACGAGGCTCCCCCATCCCTGGGATTCTCCAGGCAAGAACACTGGAGTGGGTTGCCATTTCCTTCTCCAATGCATGAAAGTGAAAAGTGAAAGTGAAGTCGCTCAGTCGTGTCCGACTCTTAGCGACTTCATGGACTGCAGCCTACCAGGCTCGGTCCATGGGATTTTCCAGGCAAGAGTACTGGAGTGTGGTGCCATTGCCTTCTCCAAATGGAACACTATTCAGCCATTAAAAAGAATAAAGTTTTGCCATCTGCAACAGCATGGATGGACTTGGAGGGCATTATGCTAAGTGAAACAGATCAGACAGAGAAAGACAAATATTGTATGATATCACTTACATGTGGAATCTAAAAAATACAACAAACTAATGAATACAACAATAAAGAAGCAGACTTACAGATACAGAGACAAACTAGTAGGAGAGAGGGAATAAAGAGGTGGGGGGAAGGGAGCTACAAACTTTCGGGTGTAAGACAGCCTCAAGGATTATACGACACTGAGAATAAAGTCAATCTTTTGTAATAATGGTAAATGGAAAATAACTTTGAAAAATTGTATAAAAATAGTTGAAAGAACAAGAGACTAAATTTCAATAACAAAGATTCAAATGCATAAAAATAGTTCATGTGCAAGCCACAATGTTCGCTTAACAAATGAAAATCAATATACCTTGCAGTTCACACTGATTTTCACTGTTTATAATTTAAAGCAATATGTGAAAATTCCAACTGGCCACTTAACATGACATAATTGAAATAAGTTACATTTCTTTGCTTGCTCACTTTGCCAGTGTTGTTCAATTTTAATCTCCTGTTGAAATGCAACAAAATGATATATCACAGGAATGAGTGACATGAACTCTGACTAACATAAGTTCACAAAGCTTAAAACATGAGAAACTTTCTCTCTCAAAGACATGTAGTTAAGACCCTGTTTGTTGAGGACTGACTGTATAATGGAGATTTTTCCCAACTATCAGTGTTTCTAAGAGAATAAGAAATAAAAGTGTGTTGATTTGAAGCTTCCATCTGTAGTATTAAAAGTCAACAATGATCATAGATTATAGAACTTAGACCAACCAACAAAAGCTTTTTTCAGAAAGGAATATTTTATCCCATTTATTTAGAATTACTCATCTGACATAACAGACAATTTACATAATAGACTTGTAATTGGTTTTATTTTGTTAAAGTGTCCAGACAATGTATCTTCTTAGTCCTGGCACTTCCAGTAGACAGACTACTCCCATGGCCTTTAGTTTGCTACAGGAATAAAATGGCATTCCATTTTATCAGTTATTCATGAAAAAATTTATTTGAATCAAAATATAAGTAGAATCATTGGCTGGATGATTCTGTAGGTCACATGACTGAATTTAAATGTCAATCTTACTGTCTCCTCCTTAAAATAGATGCTGTGGGCTGTAATCTGTGTCATAAGTGATAAGCATGATGTCTCGGTTTCAGCATAGGATTTTATGGGACAGGACAAAATTAGGGACATGAAGCAATCTATATGTGGAAAACACAAACGGATTTTCTCCAATTACTTCTTTCTCTTCCCCTCTCCCAGTTCTCTCTCTCATTTCTGCATCTAACAGAAAAGAGCACCAGTACTCTAATGTCTGTAGCAGGCAGTTGAGATAAGAATGGAGGTAATCACATTTGGGTTTTAAGATAAGGGTTTGTTTTTTCACACATAATCGGGTGAGACAGGAGTTGCTAACATCTGCTAATGATGCTATCAACAAACCAGACTTTATGGTTTATGCTCCACTAATTTATTAGACATTTGTCTTCATGTTTGATGTTTCATGATCACAAGATTGTTGCTGTAGCTTCAGGCATCTTGTCTGCATTAAAGATAAAAAGAAAGGAGGGGTAGAAAGCTTCACAGATTGCTTCTGTCTCTTTATTTAAGGAAGCAAAAAAGCATTTCCCAGGAAACTCCCGGGTGGGTTTTCACTCTAGTCTCAAAATCAGACCTGAGGCACACAGTTACCCTTACTTGCAAGGGAGGCTGGGGAATCTAGTTTCTCATTCTCCTAGCCACTATAGTGACAGGTAGGCAAGAGGGAAAGGAGTTGGGGAAAGCTCTTAGACTGTCTAACAGGATCTATCACAGAGGTTTGATTGGTGTCACTAATGTAGAGAAACCTGAAGAGAAAAGACAGGAGAAATGTGTCCCTTAGACTCTGACACCAGAGCTCGGGCCCCCTATCAGGGAGTGAGATGGGCTTCCATCCTCAGAGAGGACCCACGATAGTTCTTGGCCTTCCTTTGCGGACCTGGGAGCCTGAAAGGGACGGAAGCACTTGGAGGGCTGCAGCTAGAGCCCGAGACCTGGGTATGTGATGAGTCTTTAAGTGTGGGAGTCTCTGGGAATAAGATGAAAGAAATGATTGGTACTCAGGTCGGATTCTCCTTAATAAATTTTCACCTTCATCTTTTAACTAAAAAAAAAGGAAATAAAAATGTTATGCAAGTAGAATATGCTCATTGTAAAGTAATTCAGATAAACAGGAAACCATAATGAAGTAAGAAGTGATAATCCTACTATCTAAAGATACAATTCTGAATATTTTGGTATATTTTCTTTCAGAAATTTTTAATATATATACATATGTGAATGTATAAGTATGTTTGTGTGTATTTAAAACTTGGATCCTCTATACACATGATTATTGAATAGCAGCAGTGGGCCATTGTATAGAAATGGTCAAAGGTTCTGCAGTCACATAGAGAGGGTTGATTCCTATCATGGTCCTGAGGGGACTGGCCAGCTCGGTGACTTGGGTCTTATTGCTCAATTTTGAAACCAGGACAATAGACATTGTGAGACTGATCCAGGTGATGCATCTCAAATGCTTGACACAGTGCCTGTTACCTGACAAACACTATAGTTATCTGTTTGTATTAGTTATCTATGGCTGCGGTAACAAATTGCCATAAAGTTAGTGCTTAAAACAACACAAACTTACTATCTCATAGTTCTGTAGATCAGAGATGGCTAAGCTGGGTTCTCTGCTCTGGATTTCTTGGAAATCAAGGTGTTGGCTGGATTCTTATTTAGAGACTCTGGGAGGATTCCATTTCCAAACTCAGTCTGATTGTTGGCAGAATCCAGTTCCTTATGATGGCAGGGCCAGTGTCTGTATTGCCTGGCTTGCTGCAAACTGGGGACTTGTCTTTACTCCTAGAGCTGTCATTCTGGCTCTTGCATGTGGGCCCCTAAATCTCAAAGCCAGCAAGGTGTATAAAATCCTTCTCACTGGAATCTAACTCCTTCTTCTCTCTTCTTCCAACTGGAGAAAACTGCCCATGAAGTAAAAATATAGGTATGCGTTAATGTCAAAAGTGTGGGCATAGATTGCATTTGGAGAGCAAATGTGGTGTCCTTGCTCACGGCTGAATTCTGGAGCCTACTTGTCAAATGTAGGGATCTAGAGAGCAATTTTATTGAGTGCTGGAGACATTCACAACAGTTTCTTAACTCTTCTAGGCAATCCTGGGGAAGAAATCCAGAAACAGTAAATTGAATCCAATTCTTCCTTCCCAGTGGAATTCCCTGCCTCAAGGTATCTCAGATTGAGTTATAGAAGGAAATTTGCCCAGGTCCTGGAGGCATCTTAGTCCCCTGGGAAAAGATGCATTGATTTAAAAAGAGAGAACATTTTATGCATATCTCAATGTCCCACAATTCTGAAAAGCTTAAAAATGTATTATCATGTGACCATAAGCCCTATTAAAATGTTATTTAAAAGTTCTACATTTTTATTCTAACTCACTGGGTTAACTGAGTTTTTCTTGCCATCCCAAGTACCTAACAGATCTTTCTTTGAAAAAAATATATTCTCGTATTAACGAATCCATCTTCATCTAGTACCTCTTTCTTCCTGGAGTGAACTTTGATTCACTCATTTATGAGGTCCTGTGTATTATTTTCATCTAGTTGTTCATATTGTATTGCCACTTACATCTAGAATTAATCTAAGACCATTTGTAATGAAAACTTACATGAAATAGGATGGTTAAAACTGAGTACCATTGGGAATTCCTTGGTGGTCCATTGGTTAAGACTTTCACTGTGCGGAACCAGGGTTTAGTCCCTGGTCAGTGATCCCCAGGAGCTGCAAGGTGTGGCAACAAAACAAACAAACAAAGAAAATTGAGTATCATTCAATGTAAGGAAATCTGCATACTTAGGATAGTAATTTGCTTTGATTCAGTTAGCCCTGCACTTTAAGATCTATAGCCTTCCTTTAGGCAAACAGCTGTTCAAACTTGCATGGTGGTGGTGGTGGTTTAGTCGCTAAGTCGTGTCCGACTCTTGTGACCCCATGGACTGTAGCCTGCCAGGCTCCTCTGTCCATGGGATTCTTCAGGCAAGAATACTAGAGTGGGTTGCCATTTCCTTCTATTTTCAATATTTACTTTTAGCTGCTTAACAAAACACAATGTAAATCAGACATAACAATTATTTACATTTATTCATATTGTACTGATGCAAGGGAAAAGAAACACCACAGATTTACTTAGGATTTATATGGATAGCCAAGTAATAATTAGAAATTGCATTTAGGTATAGGATGTGGAGAATTCAATTATTTTTAAGTCATGTCATGGTTTAAAGCAAATACAGATACACTGTTCTGTGAGGGATAATGATGGTTTTGAGCACTTTTATAAGATCATGCCTAACCCTCAAGGTTTCAGGATTTCTCTTTCATTTATTTCTTTATAATGGAAATTCCTAATGTAGAAGATACCTCTTAGGGTTGCTTCCAAGCACATCATGACTCCCCTTTTCTGGGAAGAGATCTAAGGACACAGGACTGGTTCTGTTTGGTTTAGGCTATCACCCAACTCTCGCCCTTATCATCCACATCACCAAAAATAGCTGATTGAACCAAGGGATTCTTTTTTTTTTTTCAACAGAATTATTGTAATACATTTTACATACTATGTAATTCACTGATTTGAAATGTGCAACTTAACATTTTTTAGTGTATTCAAGGGTTTTGCCACCATCTCCACAGTTCAATTCAGCTCAGTCACTCAATCGTGTCCGATTCTTTGCATCCCCATGGTCTGAAGCACGCCAGCTTCCCTGTCTACCACCAACTCCTGGAGCTTGCTCAAACTCATGTCCATCAAGTTGGTGATGTCATCCAACCATCCCATCCTCTGTCGTCCCCTTCTCCTCCTGCTCTCAATCTTTCCCAGCATCAGGGTCTTTTCAAATGAGTCAGTTCTTCACATCAGGTGGACAAAGTATTGGAGTTTCAGCTTCAACATCAGTCCTTCCAATGAATATTCAGGACTGATTTCCTTTAGGATGGACTGGTTGGATCTCCTTGCAGTCCAAGGGACTCTCAAGAGTCTTCTCCAACACCATAGTTCAAAAGCATCAATTTTTTGGCTCTCAGCTTTCCTTTTAGACCCAACTCTCACATCCATACACGACTATGGGAAAAACCATAGCTTTGACTAGACAGACTTTTGTTGGCAAAGTAATGTCTCTGCTTTTTAATATGCTGTCTAGGTTGGACATTGCTTTTCTTCCAAGGAGCAAGCATCTTTTTATTTCATGGCTGCAGTCACCATCTGCAGTGATTTTGGAACCCAGAAAAATAAAATCTCTCACTGTTTCCATTGTTTCCCCATCTATTTGCCATGAAGTGATGGGACCAGATGCCATGATCTTTGTTTTTTGAATGTTGAGTTTTAAGCCAGCTTTTTCACTCTCCTCTTTCACTTTCATCATGAGGCTCTTTAGTTCTTCTTCACTTTCTGCCATAAGGGTGGTGTCATCTGTGTATCTGAGGTTATTGATATTTCTCCTGGAAATCTTGATTCCAGCTTGTGCTTCATCCAGCCCAGCATTTCACATGATGTACTCTGCATAGAAGTTAAATAAGCAGGATGTCAATATACAGCCTTGACGTACTCCTTTCCTGATTTGGAACCAGTCTGTTGTTCCATGTCCCATTCTAACTGTTGCTTCATGACTTGCATACAGATTTCTCAGGAGGCAGGTAAGCTGGTCTGGTATTCTGATCTCTTGAAGAATTTTCCAGTTTGTTATGATCCACACAGTCAAAGACTTTGGCATAGTCAATAAAGCAGAAGTAGATGTTTTTCTGGAATTCTCTTGCTTTTTCTATGACCCAACAGATGTTGGCAATTTGATCTCTGGTTCTTCTGCCTTTTATAAACCCAGCTTGAACATCTGGTAGTTTATGGTTCACGTACTGTTGAAGCCTGACTTGGAGAATTTTGAGCATTACTTTACTAACATGTGAGATGAGTGCAATTGTGTGGTAGTTTGAACATTCTTTGGAATTGCCTTTCTTTGGAGTGAAAACTGACATTTTCCAGTCCTGTGGCCACTACTGACTTTTCCAAATTTGCTGACATATTGAGTGCAGCACTTTGACAGCATCATCTTTTAGGATTTGAAATAGCTCAACTGGAATTCCATCACCTCCACTAGCTTTGTTCAGAGTAATGCTTCCTAAGGCCCACTTGACTTCACATTCCAGGATGTCTGGCTCTAGGTGAGTGATCACACCACTGTGGTTATTTGGGTCATGAAGATCTTTTTTGTATAGTTCTGTGTATTCTTGCCACCGCCTCTTAATATCATCTGCTTCTGTTAGGTCCATACTTTGTCCACCTGATGTGAAGAACTGACTCATTGGAAAAGACCCTGATGCTGGTTAAGACTGAAGGCAGGAGGAGAAGGGGATGACAGAGGATGAGATAGTTGGATGGCATCACTGACTCAATGAACATGAGTTTGAACAAGCTCTGGGAGTTGCTGATGGACAGGGAAGCTTGGTGTGCTGCACACCATGGGGTTGCAAAGAATAGGACACGACTGAGCAACTGAACTGAATGGCAGTGATGATTCTTTCATGATTTTCATCTCTGAAACATTTTAATGACTTCACTTCATTATATATATGTGGAATAGCTTATTTAATCAACACCCTGTGGCTGGATATTTAAAAATATATATGGGATTACGCTCATTTCTATAATTCTCTCAAAAGTGAACAAAACGGTAGGAAATCAAGGGAAGTAAGGCATTTCTTCCAAAATTCAGATTTTCCAGGCTTTATAATGGTGGGACAGTTTTGAGTTCTATAATCTAAGATAAATATTGAAACCTGAGGCTTCAGAATAGCACAGTAAACAAAGCACTGAGAAATAGGAATTGAAATTATTTAATCTTAGGAAGCTTACAGACGACAATATATTTATATAAATGAATATCCCACAACACCTTGCATTTTCATGTGTCCCCTCTTGCAGACTGTCAGTATTAAAACTATTACTGTGCTTGTTTCCTCTTCACTTTTAGTCCAAGAGCTCTCCAAGGGCAGAAATGAACTCAGTTCTCTGTTTACCCTGTAGTGTGTGCTGTCTATTGAGCAGGAGTTGAACATAATCATGATCTCTCAGAGAACTAGAGAGCAGCCAGAGTTTAGTCCTGCCTACAGTAACTATGCTGATTTTCATCAGTGTTTAAAGGAATTGCCAGCCATGAGACTCTGTATGCTATTGTGTGTTTCCTAGTCCCGTGAAGAATTTAAGAAGCTTTTCCTCTGCCTTACTCTAGTAAATCAGGTCATTGTGTATAGTATTACTGAAATGTAAACATAATTGTGTTGAAATTATGACCAAGTTGCTAATTTGAACTGTTTGAAATGTTAACTAAATGCTTCTGTATTTACACAGGTATATTTACTCATTGGATAAGTATAGTTGGAAGTGTTTCATTTAAGTGTGATGGTCTAACAGTCTTGTGCTTCAGCTGAGGGGCAAGTTTTCCATAATAGTGAGACAATTCAAGTTTTCTGAGCAATTTGAAAAACTAATATCTAGGAGATAAAGCTATAAAACCTCAAGAAAAATTAAGAATGGTAGCCCCTGTGGCACACAGCCAATCCATGTACTCAAATTATGCTCTTAAACTTTGAAGGTTGTTCTAAAATTGTACTAGCTTCTTGGCAGTAAGGTAACAGTAAACTTTTAGGTTTTAGGACTCACACCTTCCTACACTGGATGACAAAATAATTTAGGTGGCTTATACCTTGCTATAAAGTAGGTCTGATTCTGGTGCATGTCAACTGGTGTTTAACAACAGGAAACAGAAAATGTCCTTGATGAGATCTTCACTTTTATTTGGCAGCAGGTAACAAAGTAAAGGCTCTTATTTAGTCAAATCTCCTGTTAATAAAGATAAACATCCTACCTCGTCTCCTTACGTGTTGTCCCGGGGCGGGAGGCGGTAAGCAGAGAAACAAGTTTATAAATGCTTCAATTCCCTGGCAAAATCAAGTAGGTTGGAGCTGTGTGAGTTAAATATTACTTTAGAAGAGCTCCTGGGACTTCCCTGGTGGTCCAGTGGTTAAGACTCTAGGCTCCCCCTGCAAGGAAGCACAGGTTCGATCCCTAGTGGGGGGACCAAGATCCCACATGCTGCGTGGTACAGACCAAACCAAACCAAAACCTCCTTCCTTTAATTCACTGCTGAAGTTTGTAGTACAGTGGCTGAATATAGTTAGCATTCAATAAATTTCAGCTATTAGTTGTTTTTTTATTAAGGAAATATCAATTTAAAAACTTACTCAAAAAGCTAATGGGTACACCTACAATTAACAATGAATTTAAAGAATCAAAGTGAAAAGAAAATGGCGAGTTAGAAGTCAAAGGTACCAGGATGCATATTATGTTGCTTTTTTTTTTTTTTAACCTAATAAGATAGTCCTGTAGTCCTGAAAAATTTAGTGGATTTATTACTTTTCCTTGTTCACAGTGCCACCTTCAGGAAGAAATTTCATTTTAATTTAGTGCAAATGCATTCTTATTGATTTGAGCTAGGTCAAATACCTGATGATTAGGCATAATAAAGACAATGTTAGTTTTAATTTAATCCATTATCATGAGAATGTCTGATTTTTTTCTGCCTGGCTGTGTTCAATGCAGAGTTTTAAAATTTTGATGTGGGGCACTTAAAAAAATTGATTAGAAAGGGAATGTGAATGTTTCTAACTTATTTTATTTCAGAACATCATACTTAGATCATAATATATAAATTATTAAAAAGAAGAGGGTGGTATTGGAATCAAGGTGACTCCAGAGTCCAGTTTCTTAATATCTATATTATACAACCTCCTGGAATAACCTTTACTTGGAATCATAGAAATCAGAGCTATGTACCTAAGGTAGAGGCTTTAATTTAAACTTTGCTTTGTATTTGGGAAAATTGAAGCCAAGATCTTGTCCAAAGTCTCCTGGACAGGAGAAATTAAATAAGAGGTCTTGTCCAAGATCTCCTGTAGCTGAATGTCATATATTTACCACTTCCTTCGAAGTGGGGTGAATTATGATAAATCCTAATCAGAAGAAGAAGAGGGTGCTCTGGCATCAAAAATTAGGGGCTGGGATATGATTTGAAAAGTTAAGAAAGGAAGTTATGTTTGAACTCTGGAATCAGGGAAGAAATTAACTAGGTTGAGGAGGAGGGGCATTCAGTTCAGTTCAGTTGCCCAGTCCTGTCCGACTCTTTGCGACCCCGTGAATCACAGCACGCCAGGCCTTCCTGTCCATCACCAACTCCCAGAGTTCACTCAGAGTCAGTGATGCCATCCAGCCATCTCATCCTCTGTCGTCCCCTTCTCCTCCTGCCCCCAATCCCTCCCAGCATCAGAGTCTTTTCCAATGAGTCAACTCTTCCCATGAGGTGGCCAAAGTACTGGAGTTTCAGCTTTAGCATCATTCCTTCCAAAGAAATCCCAGGGCTGATCTCCTTCAGAATGGACTGGTTGGATCTCCTTGCAGTCCAAGGGACTCTCAAGAGTCTTCTCCAACACCACAGTTCAAAAGCATCAATTCTTTAGTGCTCAGCCTTCTTCACAGTCCAACTCTCACATCCATACATGACCACAGGAAAAACCATAGCCTTGACTAGACGAACCTTTGTTGTCAAAGTAATGTCTCTGCTTTTCAATATGCTATCTAGGTTGGTCATAACTTTTCTTCCAAGGAGTAAGCATCTTTTAATTTCATGGCTGCAATTACCATCTGCAGTGATTTTGGAGCCCAGAAAAATAAAGTCTGACACTGTTTCCACTGTTTCCCCATCTATTTCCCATGAAGTGATGGGACCGGATGCCATGATCTTCATTTTCTGAATGTTGAGCTTTAAGCCAACTTTTTCACTCTCCACTTTCATTTTCATCAAGAGGCTTTTGAGTTCCTCTTCACTTTCTGCCATAAGGGTGGTGTCATCTGCATATCTGAGGTTATTGATATTTCTCCCGGCAATCTTGATTCCAGCTTGTGTTTCTTCCAGTCCAGCGTTTCTCATGATGTACTCTGCATATAAGTTATATAAGCAGGGTGACAATATACAGCCTTGACGAACTCCTTTTCCTATTTGGAACCAGTCTGTTGTTCCATGTCCAGTTCTAACTGTTGCTTCCTGACCTGCATACAGATTTCTCAAGAGGCAGGTCAGGTGGTCTGGTATTCCCATCTCTTTCAGAATTTTCCACAGTTTATTGTGATCCACACAGTCAAAGGCTTTGCATAGTCAATAAAGCAGAAATAGATGTTTTTCTGGAACTCTCTTGCTTTCCCATGATCCAGCGGATGTTGGCAATTTGATTTCTGATTCCTCTGCCTTTTCTAAAACCAGCTTGAACAACAGGAAGTTCACAGTTCACGTATTGCTGAAGCCTGGCTTGGAGAATTTTGAGCATTACTTTACTAGCGTGTAAGATGAGTGCAATTGTGTGGTAGTTTCAGCATTCTTTGGCATTGCCTTTCTTTGGGATTGGAATGAAAACTGACCTTTTCCAGTCCTGTGGCCACTGCTGAGTTTTCCAAATTTGCTGGCATATTGAGTGCAGCACTTTCACAGCATCATCTTTCAGGATTTGAAATAGCTCAACTGGAATACCATCACCTCCACTAGCTTTGTTCATAGTGATGCTTTCTAAGGCCCACTTGACTTCACATTCCAGGATGTCTGGCTCTAGGTGAGTGATCACACCATTGTGATTAACTATAGTTATTAAGAATTACATTTATGTACATATATACATATGTACATAATGCCTAGGGGCACTAGGAGGAATGAAATATATGAAAACCTCAAGATGAAAGGAATATGGTTTCTTTAAGAAAAGGAAAAGTTACTGCAAATACAATGCAAAGGGGTGTATGGTTCCAGGTGAGGCTGGAGAGAAAAGCAGAGGCCAGATCATAGAGGAACTGTTGGCCTTGTGAAGATTCTGGTCTTAGGAAGACTTAAGCAGAGGAGTGACATGATCTCTCCTTAAAAGGGATCACTCTGACTTTACTATAACAAAAAATGGGTTAGAGAAGAAGAAAGGATATGGGAGAATAGCCAGACAGTCATGGCTATTGTTAGGGCCAGAGGTATTATCACTTATGGCTGCATCTCTACAGATTTGTAGCAAGAGCTTGGTTAGAGGAAGATGCTCACACACTTTGCTGAAGACATCTCAGAATGGTGGGTTCTTGTCATAGTCTCATAATAGATTTGAACCACAGGACTTCAAATCCCAGACTTTCCATCATCTCTTCCTTTGGAAACCTTTAGCCTTTTTCTCTCATCTTCTATGTCCTGTATTCTGGCCTGGAGAATTCCATGGACCATACAGTACATGGGGGTCGTAAAGAGTTGGACACGACTGAGCAACATTCACTTCTATGTCCCAGGTTTCACTTTGTTAGGTTGCAGATGATCCATAAATTGCTTTATTCATTTCTTGATATTAGCAGAACAAGACCTCTTAAAACTTACATGTGCTTTTTCTAAGAGAATGAATGAAAAGGATCATTTAAAGATTAAAATTCCAAACTATCTGTATGTTTTCAATGCAAATACATCCAGTTAGGGAAAGAGCATCAAATTCATTGTAATTTTTAAGCCTTTTTTCACATTTAGTTTACTCTTGTGATTTTATCATCTTTTTTTTTTCAATTAAAAAAAGAATTTATGGTACCTCAGACTAAGAAGATGGTTGTGAAAAGTGAGTAAAATTTAGGAGGTAAAATTGACTGGATCTGGTAGTGGATAAAACAAAGAAAAGGAATGAGATATCAAGGATGCTGGCTTATATCACTGGATGGATTACAGCACATTCACTGAGTCAGTGAATATTGCAGGAGGCCAAGATTTTGGGGGAAGGTCTTTAGTCTGCTCTTAGTAAAAGTCTGAAGTGCTTGTGAAGCTTGTTTGTCTGGATTAGGTATAGGTAACTGACACCATGAACAAGGTTGAGATTACCTGTGGAGAGTAGGTATAGTGTTAAGAGGAAACCCCCGCAGTGGTGGGCTGGAGCTGATCTGCAGTGCTCTCCTCTTCCCATTGCTGTGTGTCATGTTGGTAACCTGAAAGAGGCAATGGTGGAAATATTTACAACACAGAAATTGGCAAAAACTTCAAATTTTAGGTCCTGCCCTGCCTCTCAACTGATTATCAGCATGCTATTTAAACATTTCAAAAGCTTACTAAGAATGAACTAATAGTAGCTACTAAGAAAAAGGAAAACCAAGAAGACAAAGGAAGACCAAGCTTTAGTCTCTGGAAATGCCTTAATTTGTTAAGTAGAACAATACAGAATTTTAAACAAAAATAAATCAAGTAGAATGTTTTTGTTGAGTGTAACGTACTTCATTCTTACTAAAATGTATGTAATAAATAAAATTAAAAACTTAAATCAGAAGATTTAGAGTATAATAGGCCAGGTTGGTCCTTTAAACACATTATTTTAATTAGGATTATAAGAGGATATAATGGCTTAGCTGGAATTACATTGAAAATTTTAACCATAGAACAAGTTTCATCTATTTAGAATGCAAATTTTTAATGCATTGTATTGTTGAGCCTTTAAAATTCTTATCTGTCACATTTGTGTTAACTGACTTCTAATGTAGGTATCCAAATACTTATAAAATTAAAAAATAATTAAAAAATAAATCTAGTAAACTAAATAAATTATGCAGAGATTGAAATAATAATTTTGATCTTGTTAGTACACCATGGGCTAACTAAATTTCTCTAACATCTAAGTTTCCAGCCATCTGCAGATGTCTTGAACTTGGACTATGAAAATGACACAGAAGAGCAAACATAAAAAATCTATGGTTATATGAAACTTGGTTTTCCGCTCTCATATTAACTTATCACTTAAGGGTAGAGGTCTTCAATTTTATTTTATCCTATTTAAATCTGATAAATTAGCCTATTACTGTTGCATGGGTGCTGGCAGAGACAAAAGATTTTGTTTTTAATTAAAAATTTTTTTGTTGAAGTATAACTGACATATAACATTATATTAGCTTCAGGTGTACAACATGATTTGGTATTTGTATATGTTGGGAGATGAACACCACAATAAATCTAGTTAACATCTGTCACCATGCTATGCTGTGTGTGCTTAGTCACTAAGTCGTATCTGACTCTTTGCAACCTCATGGACTGTATCCCACCAGGCTCCTCTGTGCATGGAGATTCTCCAGGCAAGAATACTGGAGTGGGTTGCCATGCCCTCCTCCAGGGGATCTTCCCAACCCAGGGATCAAATCCAGATCTCCAGCATTGCAGGCAGATTCTTTACCAGCTGAGCTACCAGGGAAGCCCCATCTATTGCCACACATAGCTATAATTTTTTCTTAAGAACAAAGGACTTTGTTATTCACAACACAGCAAGAGGCATGAACATCATATTTACATCAATTCACCTTGTCCCCAAATCCCACAGGGATGATGTGAAGGGTCCAAATAGATGCCTTTCCCCACAGTAGGTTGCATTAGAGAAGAGGGAAACTTAGTTGGGGAATCTGTTTCTTTTACAGTGAGCAGAAGAAAGCCTGTTCTTTGTTCCAGATGGAGAGGTTACCCCATACCTCAAGACTGCTTGTTGCAAATTCTGAGAAATGGTTTACCAGTCATTCATTCAGACTTTGCATCCCATCCTTAGCATATTCAACAAGACATGCAGGAATGCAGGAGACCCATGGGGGAATGTCTTCCAAGATAAATGTTAGGGTTTCTAGTCCTAATCAGTTTATTGGCATTCGAGTTGCATGGTCAGAGATGGCGAGATGATGACTCAGTTCAGTTCAGCTGCTCAGCCGTGTCAGACTCTTTTTGATCCCATGGACTGCAGCCGGCCAGGCTTCCCTGTCTATCACCAACTCCCAGAGCTTGCTCAAACTCATGTCCATTGAGTTGGTAATGCCATCCAACCATCTCATCTCATCTTCTGTCGTCCCCTTCGCCTCCTGCCTTTAGTCTTACCCAGCATCAGGGTCTTTTCCAATGAGTCAGTTCTTCACATCAGGTGGACAAAGTATTGAAATTTCAGCTTTAGCATCAGTCCCTCCAGTGAATATTCAGGACTGATTTCCTTTAGCATTGACTGGTTGGATCTCCTTGCAGTCCAAGGGACTCTCAAGAGTCTTCTTCAACACCACAGTTCAAAAGCATCAATTCTTCGGCGCTCAGCTTTCTTTATAGTCGAACTCTCACATCCGTACTTGACTATTGGAAAAACCATAGCTTTGACTAGATGGACCTTTGTTGGCAAAGTAATGTCTCTACTCTAGTTGTGACTTAAAGCAGAGTATTACCAAGTTGTTAGTGCCTACTTTAGTTGTTAATTGGTGAACAGTATGATACAGAGTACGTCAAGGCTGTATATTGTCACCCTGCTTATTTAACTTCTATGCAGAGTACATCATACGAATTGCTGGGCTGGATGAAGCACAAGCTGGAATCAAGATTGCCGGGAGAAATATCAATAACCTCAGATATGCAGATGACACCACCCTTATGGCAGAAAGTGAAGAGGAACTCAAAAGCCTCTTGATGAAAGTGAAAGTGGAGAGTGAAAAAGTTGGCTTAAAGTTCAACATTCAGAAAATGAAGATCATGGCATCTGGTCCCATCACTTCATGGGAAATAGATGGGGAAACAGTGGAAACAGTGTCAGACTTTATTTTTCTGGGCTCCAAAATCACTGCAGATGGTGACTGCAGCCATGAAATTAAAAGATGCTTACTCCTTAGAAGGAAAGTTATGACCAACCTAGATAGCATATTGAAAAGCAGAGACATTACTTTGCCAACAAAGGTCCGTCTAGTCAAGGCTATGGTTTTTCCTGTGGTCATGTATGGATGTGAGAGTTGGACTGTGAAGAAGGCTGAGCGCCGAAGAATTGATGCTTTTGCACTGTGGTGTTGGAGAAGACTCTTGAGAGTCCCTTGGACTGCAAGGAGATCCAACCAGTCCATTCTGAAGGAGATCAGCCCTGGGATTTCTTTGGAAGGAATGATGCTAAAGCTGAAACTCCAGTACTTTGGCCACCTCATGCAAAGAGTTGACTCATTGGAAAAGACTCTGATGCTGGGAGGGATTGGGGGCAGGAGGAGAAGGGGACGACAGAGGATGAGATGGCTGGATGGCATCACTGACTCGATGGACGTGAGTCTGAGTGAACTCTGGGAGTTGGTGATGGACAGGGAGGCCTGGCGTGCTGTGATTCATGGGGTCGCAAAGAGTCGGACAGGACTGAGCGACTGATCTGATCTGATGATACAGACGTGGAAAGAATATTAGAACTCCTAATTTTATAAGTAATCAGACTTTTGGGAGAGGAGTAACTTGGCTAAAATCACACTGCAAGTTAATGGCAGGACAAGAGTGTCTAGCTTGCACTAGAAGTCCACTGTCCTTTCACCCATCCAGTTTCTATTCTACTTCTCCGGAAATGTTCTCAACTCAGAACAATTATGAGGTACTAATTTACATTACCCCAGCTCAAATCAGAATTCAGTTCATTTCCAGTTGTAGATATGTAACTGTCTAGAGTAGGGCAGGTCCCTGTCGGGGGTAGTTTTTCTCAAACTTAAGCTTAAGTCTTAAATCAAAAGGTTGCATGGTGAGCACAGAATTGGAATATATGAGTATTCTAATGATATAATCATCAAACCAGAGAAGCCACATGGATTCCTTTTGATTTAGGATATTTCTATTTAGATAATGAGGTTGGAATTTTAGAATGTATTCACTCACATAATATTTATTGACCATCTGCTATGTGTCAGACATCTATTATGTGTAGGCTCTGGGCCCAAGGATAGTCTTCTCTTGACAAGTGCTTTATAGAGATGTATTATTCAAACACTCTTTTAAGTTAGACAGCTAAGTGCCATTACTTTATCTCAAAAGAAAAAAATTATTATCTTAGAGGCCTTATATGATTTCTCTTCATTCTCATCATAAATCAGTACAGTAGAAAATAATTATCACATTTTGCAGATGAGGAACTTGAGACTTACAGGGGCCAAATAACATTTTCAAGTCACACAATTAGCAAGTAGTAGGAAGGTCTTTAGGAGAAGGCAATGGCAACCCACTCCAGTACTCTTGCCTGGAAAATCCAATGGACAGAGGACCAGAGAAAATCCCATGGGGTCGCACAGAGTCGGACACGACTGAAGCGACTTAGCAGCAGCAGCAGCAGGAAGGTCTTTCTTTTGTGGCTCTATTGTCCTAGTTCCCAGGTGACTCAATGGTAAAGAATCTGCCTGCCAAGCAGGTAACTGGTGTTCAGTCCCTGGGTTGGGAAGATCCCCTGGAGAAGGAGATAGCAACACCCTCCAGTATTTTTGCCTGGGAAATCCCACGGGTGCAGAAGAGCCTGGGCTACAGTCCATGGGGCAACAAAGAGTCAGACATGACTTATGGACTAAACAACAACAACAAATCCTAGTTCCATGATTTGGGAAAGATCCTAATCTCAAATCTGCAAATCAATTCAGCAAACATTTACTGAATGACAACGATGTACAAAGTTTACTACGTGCAAGGCAGTGAGCTATTCTCTAAAGAGGACACAGAGATGAAAAAGCAAGATTCTTGAATACTTGAAGGTTACAATACAGTGGAGAACATACACACATACTTATATGTAAAAGCTGGAATTAAGTAGACAAGCAGTACAAAAGATATGCTATGGGAACATAAGGAGGAGAAAAAATTCCATCTAAGAAGATCTGAGAAGGCTTTTGGGAAATGGGAACTGAAATTTTATGATCAGATTGCCAGGAGAAGATAGGGGGAAAGAGCTCTAAGGTGAGGCTCCCTCAGCAAAGGCCTGGAGGCAGGACAGTGCTGGGCCTTACCCACAGCATGGAGGACTAGAGATATTTTGGTGGAATTGTGGGAGATGATGCAAGAAAGGTAAAGAGATGTTAGAATCACAGAGGACTTGTATTTGAGCTAGAAAATTTAGAGCTTAATTCTGTGTGTAAAGAAGATCCTTTCAGGGATTTGGGGCAAGGGAGAAATATGATTAGCTCAAGATGATGCTTACTGCCTTTAAAAGCTTTGTCTCTGGGTCTCCACTGCTTTGCCTAGTGCATGGTACTTGCTGGGTACAAATAAACATGTGACATGAAGGGAGGTGGAGTAGACTAGAGGTTGAATTATCAGTTAGGTTCTTGTAATCTTCAAAAGGAGGACAGATGGAATCAACACTACAGAGGAAAAAACCTGTCTTTGATAGCAGATTTCAGTACATGATAAAGGGAGAGTTAAGGGTGACTTTGACTTTGCTCCACAAGGAAGATAGCAATATTGGGAACAAGGTGCAAACAAAAAGAAGAGGTCATTTGGGGAGGATGGGAATAGGGAAAGATTCTCAATTCTGTTTTGGATTATGTTGTATTTGAAGTGCTGGTAGGATATCTAATAAAAGAATTTTCAGATCTAGAGCCTTTATGAGCCCTCTTTTCTTTGAGGGGGTATCATGTTCATATGCCTGACTTCATCTGTTGTGTTTTATACAGATTTGTTCTCATTTTGGTTTGATAGTTAACTTTACATCCCTTAAATTCGTGGGGAAATAACTTAATACCCTATGTAAGAGCTACCCTGCCGAGAAAGAGAAGGGGGAAATGAGTTAAGTGGTTGGAGGGGAAGGGATGTGATTTTTATGCTTTCAGCTACCGACTTTACTCTCCATCGTCATTAACTGGGGTATGGATGGCGAAAAACATTTTAAAGGGATAGACTCTTAAGAAATCATTCAGTAACGGGACAACATGCATGTACTTTTACTGCTAATTGAAAAATGTCGTGTAACTAGAGGTGACGGACTCTACTGGCTACTCTTCTGATTGACGCTTTTACAGAGCTAGAACCTTCACAGGTTACGTTTTTAGAGTCCTACTCATAGTCAGAATTATAAGGGGATACACTGATTTCTTCCCCCGCCCTATTTTAAGCTATGTATTTTGGGGAGAAAGCACTCTCGGAGAGTTTATTAGTTTCCTCCCTTTCCCCTCACTCCTCCATAATGGAGAGATCTGAAGTCCGTCTTCATCCAGTCTCGCACCCGCACACCCACCGTCCCCCTCCTCTCCGGCCCCACGCAGGCTTTCCCCTCACCCGGCGTGGCTTGTGTCCCCGGACCGTTGGCGCAAACACCAACCGTCCCTCCTGTCCCGTAAGGCGCGCGCGCGCAGGGCGGGTGGGGCGGGCGCGCGGGCGCTGGAGCGCGAGCTGGGTTGTGGACGCGTTACCAGCCTCCAGCCGCGCGGGAGGAGCCGCGGTCCGAGCGCCGCGCCAACAGACCGTTGGAAATGGGGCGGGGGAGCTCTCCGGTTTGCGTTTCTGGGAAAGCAGTTGAAATCAGTGAAGTAGAAAAAGCAAGTTGCGAAACAGATAAGCATAGTAAGATCCCATCTATGTAGAAAGCTTCACAGAGCCGGATTATTTATGTGTAAGTCTGTAAATACGTTGGAAAAGGTTTGACGATGCTTTGAGGAAAGGAATAGTAGCTTGGGAGAGCGGGTGAAGGGAGCTTACTTTGTATATTGTACATTTCTGAGATAGTGAACGTTGTTATTATTTAGAGTGAAAATGTGATCATGTAAGTAACAAAACCCGCTGCGTTTGGGAAGCTTGGATATCCTTTTCCTTCCCATCGGTAGAACCCTGCTCAGACTCAGAGCACCAGCAAGAGATGAGCCCGGAAAAGCTTCTTCCCTCTCGCCCTTCTCTGTGCCTCTCTAAACCACCTGTTTTCCCCGTCACCTTCTTATTCCACATCCTTGGAGGTGGACTCTGGCCTTTGCCAAGGGATCTTCCTCACAGCCTTTCTCATTATTACAAATCTATCTTCAAAATCCACTCCTAAAGATATTTTGAGGATAGTAAATTACACAGGCCCTGAACATTTGAATTAGCCCGTTATTCGTAAAACATATTTGACAAAAAGTTAAGATAAAATGCTTATAGAGTATGTATATATAGATATATATTTCCTAAACAGTTGTACCGTAGTTTTTTTCTATTTGTATAACCACATGATGTTTAATTAAAAAAATTTTTAAGGTTTCATTTTGAACTAATTTGGCTTAGAAAAAGTTACAAAAATGGTGGATAGAATCCCATTATGTCCTTCACTCAACTTCCCTAAATATTAACATTAAACATACCAATAATAAATGATTATAGCCAGATAATTAGCATTACTATTACTCTATTAACTAATCAACAAGATATTATTCACATTTCCACAAGTATCCAACAAATGTACTTTCGTCACCGGCGGCCCCCCCCCCGCCGCGCCCCCCCCCCCCCGCGCCCCTCCCCCCCCCGCGCCCCCCCCCCCGCCGCGCCCCCGCCCGTCTAGATTTCAATCCAGGATCTCATAATGCATTTAATTGTCATGTCTAATTAGTTTCTTCTGACCTGTGGCAGTTTCTCAGTCTTTCTACCTGTCTGACACTTTTGAAGAGTACTACTGGCCAATTATTTTGAAATGTCCTTCAATTTGGGTTTATTTAGTATTTTCTCATTATTGAAGTTACAATTTTGGGGGGCAAGAATATCACAGAAGTAATGTTGTCCCCTTCCAAGTACACAACATCAAGAGGCACATGAGGTTTATGTGTCATTAATGGTGAGATTACTTAGTGAAGGTAGTGTCTGCCAGGTTTGTCCAATGAAAAGTCATAATTTTTGTATTTAATCATAGGAAGAAAACATCCTCCTCATATTCACACCAATTTTAGCATTCATGGTTTCTGACTGGGATAGTGTGATATTTGCTAAATGGTGATTTTTCTGTTTCCATTATCCTGAAGTTAAATTTCAATCTGAATATTTAAAATGCACAATAGCTTTTAAAAGGAAAATTTTGACTAATATTTTTCTACTTTACATTAGGGGGAAAAGGTATTTGGAGGCTGTGAGATATACCATGGAATTAGTGGCTACAATGGAATTTATGAAGGTATTACTCATAGAAACCTGAATTCTAAATGAATAATTTGCTATCCTTAGTACTTGTAAAAAACATGGGGTCTAAAATCACAATTTATATGTATTTATAAGCTCATTAACTGAATTGGTTGTTACTCCCAAGTTTGTACCCATTCTTATAAATGGGTAAATGTAAAATGGTATTTAAAATAGACCAAAGATAAAAAGCCTTTAATACTATTTCCAATGTATTGCTATTTTTAGTTGGTATTGAAAACTAATCTTTTAAATCCACAGTACATCTGACTCTTATCCAATGATATTTCACTTTATTTAGCCTCCTTGTTTGCTGAAAGGATTTACTGGAAGTTGGAATGAGTATCCTTTGAATGCACTGAAAGGAAAGTAGAATTCTTGTGGGTGAAGTTTAGAGATCTTTTAATCCAAGGGTTATTTGACTAGCAAGAATTTTGATGAATCTCATTTGAAGATTGTTACCCTGTGCAGCATTTCCCCTAACCTTTATCATTGTGGATAGAAAATTGTCTTAAGATTGGGTCTTAGCCTTGGTGCTGTTTCTCTTGCTTTCAGTGTGGAGGAAAGCAGGAGACTGAGTTTAGATTTTTTTTAAAAATCACTGACCTTTTTGACTATCATCATATCTGTTAACTCTCCCCACCCCCTCAAATGGATAAACTCATATGTTGTATTAGAGGGAAAAGATCCCCTGGAGAAGGGAATGGCAACCCACTCCAGTATGCTTGCCTGGAGAATTCCATGGACAGAGGAGCTTGGTGGACTACAGTCCATGGGGTCACAAAGAGTCTGACACAACTGAGTGACTAACACTTTCAGTCCATTGTCAGTTGGGGGGGGGGGCAGGGAGGAGGTAGGTGATAAGGGGAGTGGGGAGCAGGCTTTCAGACTGTCAGAGGTTTCCCAGACGGTTTCCCCTCCTGCCATATGGACAGCTCTCCTCTCCTGGCAGCCTGGCAGCTCAGGTGTGGCAGCTGAGGCTGCACAGCCCATCTGGCTCCTTTTCGTTTTTCCCCAAGCCCCTCCTTCAACCCCCAATATCATCCTCTTCTTTATCACATATTCCCTAGTCTCCTCAGCTCTCTTGCTGGGTCTTCACTCCTTATCAGGTCACAGGCTCTTTCACCAACTCAATAACCGTTGTTTGGGAAGAAAGATCATAAGATCAAGTGAGAGAAGCTGACCACTTAGAGCAAAGGAGAATTTCTTGAATAAATACGTCAGTGCTCCCCCCTTTCTTATCAGCATAGAAATCTTGCCACATTTTCCAGTCAGTTTGAATAAGGAGGGAGAGCTGATGAACACGTTGGGGGAACACGCCTAAACTCAGTTGCTTACACAACGGTGATTATCGCCCAAACAGAGGCGGCCAGAGTTACTGTACCCCTCCGATGCCTCAAAGGCAGCATGATGGGGCTGGAGAATAAGTGGGGGCCGAGGAAAAGAGTGCAGGGCCCGTTATTACGAAACATTTTTGTTTCTAGTATGGAAAGAACGTTAATTCACAGAACCCGCTTCTTTGCCCGCCAACCCCTTCGCCTCCTGCGGCTCTCCAGCCCTCCGCGCCCGCCGCAGCTCAGACCCGCCACGGCTCGCGGCAAAGCTTGGCGCTTCGGAGCGCGCCTCCGCGGACAAAGAGCTGGAGGCTGCGGGGCGGGGCCGCGGCCGGGAGGGAGGGAGGACCCAGGCGCGGGCAGGGGGAATCCCTCCCGGAGTCTGACGTCACCGCAGTTCTGGCCAATGAGAAGTCGGGTAGGGGAATTCCCGCTCCGGCGGCCGCCCAGCAGGCTTTTTAAACGGTACTCTGGGGACCAAGCTCTAAGAGAGGTGGGAGGAGTGGGAGGAAAATGGAGGTTAGGAGTGAAATATGATCGTCCTAGGGGACAAGACTCCAGAGGTTTGACGATTAAGGGTCAAGACTGGCTTATTCTTGGGGGACAAAACCAAAAGCGGTCGAGGAGAGGCTACACTCGAGCCAGCAGGACAAACGCCTCCAGAGATGGAGTGGAAACTGGAGCGCGCCGCCCGGAGGAGGGTCCGCACTGAAGAAGAGATTCTGTGGGTGAGTAACGCCCCTCTGTTTCTTCGCCCCAGCTTCCTAAAGGGGTTTCTTGTCGAAGTCACTGTTTGTAATACCTGTCTAGGACCAAGAGGTGGTTCAGAACTCTAAATCTAATATTGAATTGTGTAATTTATATTCTGGAGATGGTTGTTTGCTTTAAAAGTGAATGTAATTTGACAAGCGGAGGCTCTAGAAACATTCACACCTCATATTATGATTTTTCTAAATAGTTTGTATTCCAATATGTTGCCTATATTTTCAAAGGAGGATGTCATGCGGGTGCTCGACAAAGACATGAAGCAGAGGAGAGGTCAAGTTTCTCCCAAGGTGAGTGTCCAGTGCTTAATCGAGCTCTCTGTCTTAAATATGACTTTGAACAAACTAATTCTTGCTAAAAAGATATTTGTTGGACGTATGAAATGATCTGAAAATGTAGAAAATTTGTACGTCTCATATCATCACTAACCTCAGAGTCTATATCTAAAACATTTTTGTAAGAAATTGAAGATATCTGCCAAATAACGGTAATCATTTGTATCTGAATGGTACTTTTCAGTTTTTGCCTCTACAGAAAAAAAAAAAAAAATGAAGCTTGAATGTGTCAGGTAGGCAGTGCATCTCTAGCTGGCTGTTAAAATTTCTTTTTAACAGTTGCTAGTTGCACTCCCCTCTGTTGCATTCATAATCTTGCCTTCCAAAGAACCGGAAATGGTGCCATCTTGTGGTCAAGAGGAGAAGTGCATAAATTCACCGTCCTACTACTGCTTCTGCCAAGTCGCTTCAGTCGTGTCCTACTCTGTGCGACCCCATAGACGGCAGCCCACCAGGCTCCCCCTTCCCTGGGATTCTCCAGGCAAGAACACTGGAGTGGGTTGCCATTTCCTTCTCCAATGCATGAAAGTGAAAAGTGAAAGTGAAGTTGCTCAGTCGTGTCCGACCCTCAGCGACCCCATGGACTGCAGCCTTCCAGGCTCCTCCATCCATGGGATTTTCCAGGCAAGAGTACTGGAGTGGGGTGCCATTGTATTCACCGTCCTAGCTTAGTAATTTAACTGTTGATCCAGTTAAATTTCACCTTGAAAGTCTGAACGCAAAGGTTTTCAGCTTCTCTTGTAATCAGTGTGAAAATAAAACAAATCCAAAGATTTTCATCTTAACTTTTACACATAAATAGCTCTTTTACTTTATGGATCCCAGGTGGCACTAGAGATAAAGAATGCAGGAGACGAAAGAGACGCGGATTCGATCCCTAGGTTGGGAAGATCCGGTGGAGAAGGAAATGGCAACCCACTCCAGTGTTTTTGCCTGGAGAATTCCATGGTCAGAGGCGCCTGGTGGGCTGCAGTCCATAGGGTCGCACAGAGTCAGACACGGCTGAAACAACTTAGCACGCATGCATATGATTTAGATTTTAGATTCCTCCTTATCAGGATTCACTTTTTTTCTCTCTAAATAGTTCACATTCCTTTAGTCTTTACGCATCGATTATAGTTTCAAATCCACCAGTTTTAGGGTTTTCTAGACCTTAACATTTTTCTGTATTTCATTGGTGACACAATAAATTCAAAACATAACTTTCAGAATGCACTTTCAGAATGTAATAACTAATATCCTTTGTATCAGAAAACAAATGGCATTTAATTCCTTAAATTCCCTGAATACTCATATGTTTATTTTTCCTGAACGTAGCTGAAGATTTGTCTTATGCCCAGATTTTGGATAACCATGACTCCTAGGTATTTTACTATTTAATACAAACGACTGGCCTTTTGGTCTGTGAATAAAAGTCATTGGAAAAACTGTAGTTAATTATAACTTTCTTAATTCACTTGTAAGCCATAACATATTTTCATATCTGAGCCTTAGTTTATAAACCTAAGTGGAAGTATTTTGAAAGTTTTCTTTTTTTAAGTTTTTGAATAGATGAAAAAATATTGATTTTATTTCTTATAATATTTTTGGAGAAACAGGTTTTGTCTATAAGTTTTTTAAAATGTGACTATTAAGATGAAAGTTCTGCCACTGTTTCATGTTACAAATTTAGCCTCAGTGACTTCATGGGCCATGATGAGCAGCAGTGACCTGAATCAGGTAGGCAGTGTATTGTTAGCTGGCTGCTTTGGGTCAATTCAGCAGCCACAACTGCCCTGCCACTTGCTTCTGGATAAATTCTTCTTGTTAACGAAGTACACCGGTGACCTATGTGTGATGGGTTGGCAGTGTATTGTTAGCTGGTTGAATATGTGAGTGCCATCAGCTAACATGCAACTGCTATCTTATTGCATGTATAATGAGCATCAGTAATGGGTATAATTAAATCTAAGTAATATGTGTGTGTGTATGTGTACTTTTTGCCATGAGCCAGGGCCTTCTTTACATAATGCTTATTACGACTTTTAGTTATAATACAATGAACAGTTTATAATGATGAAGGAACTACTCAATAATAGTCAACTATTACTTAATTATGTTAAAAATTTCAGATAATATTCTGGAGTCTGCATACTTGTAGACAGTATTAAAGTATTTGAGAAATTATATATTTTAAGTATAAAATTTAGAATATAATGACAATTTGGAATGGAAAAACTAAAATGTTTCCTCCAATTTTCAACTAAGTCTTCAATATTCCTTTTGAATGATTAGTTTCTTAATTTGACATTAGAGTAGGTCTCAGTTACCATGTGTGTATACAGCTAAAGGAAGAATTTAGGTAACTTGCCAAATGAGTCAGTCAACTAAAACATTTTCACTTGAATATGAAGAAAATTGGGGATTTAGGGGGGCTGGGGCTGGGGTGAATTGTTTAGAAGACTTGTCTCCAGTCGTCATTTTCTGTAAAATCACAGACTCATACAGTGTTTAGAAAAGAGCATGAGATTTAGTTTGTGAAGGGGGAGAACTGACCATTAAATATAACTTTAAATATTTTCTCATTCCCTTGGAGCACATTTTGACCCATGGAGCAGTTTCAGGTTTGTGCTGGGTCCCAGACACACTGTGGTCGTGTGGACATTTGCAGCAAGTTCATGGAACTGACTTTGCTGGTTTGGTCAATTATTTTCACCCTAAATGAGATGTGAGAAATACATCACATTCTTTATTGCATTGGATTATAAGTTATTGGTAAAATAATCTAAATTCTTATTTAAATGTAAATGTTTTTAGAACCATGGGTTAAATAGATACCTATGATTTGACTCTTAAGTGTTTTGCTACGTTTAAATCTTATCTCTTTGTTGTTGCCTAGTATCATTCCATTTTCAGCATCTTTGTATTTAAGTATCCTTTACATGTAAATATTGTTTTCATCTTGTTTTTCTAAGGTTAAATTTCAATATGTTATTTTCTATAGACAATCACTGATCTGTTGATAAAAAATAAAACCTACTAAATTTAGGAGGCTGGTCCTTTGTGTTTCACTTTTTAAAAATTTTTGTAAAGAGCAAGACATAAAATGCCAACATTGATACTGAATAAACAGAAGACATAGTTGTTCTTATTACTGAGACCATGAGAAAGAAGAATGGAGTGCAGTAAAAATAAATGAGATCAGTGGGTAAGGAGTTGATTGTATGTATAAATTCAAAAAGAAAACTTTGCCATAGAAATGAGAAGGAAAGAGAGGGGTCACACTTGGGATGTCAAAGGAAGAGAATGGAAAGAGGGTTGAAAAAGAAGAGGGAGGCAGGCAACACTGGTTCAAAGTATTTTTTCTTGGGTGTTTTCTCTTGCGGCAGCCCCATTGGTGCTGGGGATGTAATTGCTTCCCATCACTCCCTCTGGAAAATGCCCTAGCTCCTCACTACTCTTTACTTGCCCTCCCCCAGCAGCCCCTGCCCCCAAAAGAGAAGGCTTCCCTCAGCAAAGTGTGGCCTTAACTATTCAGAGGGAAGAGGGTATGTGGAGAATGGAAAGAAGTGTGATGTATTAGTTTCTTGGTGTAACAGTTAGGATTTTATTGTTCCCTGGGGAAGATGAAGTCAAGCTGAGGGATAAATATAGAGTGTCACCATATTAGCTTCACCCAAACCTGACATTTTTCTTTCAAAGGGAAATGTTGTCAGGACTACACGTGATTTTGTACAGGGATCACTCAGGATTTTCCAGCTCATGATGGGCAGTCTTGAAACAGCCATTATGTTTAAAGAAAATAGACAAGTAGTTTTTGTTTTCCTTCTTAGATTTTGTATATATATATTTTTCTTATTTTTTACTGGAGTGTTTTCCTACTTGAAATTACCTGCAGTCCAGTTAGGTCATTATAGTGTGAGTATACAGTTAAAATGTTAGCAGCTTTTCATAGTTCAGTAACTGCATATACATCCACATTTATATATAACCTGTCAAAATAGTATATATGTGATAACAAGAAGGAGTATATATGTTATGTTTTTGCTTCAGATTTTTCTCTTTGGAGATTCTTATGATACCCTGATTAAGTCTGATTTAAATCTTTTTGGGCTAGAGCCAGCTTGTCCTAGTTGGTGAGAATCGATTGCTAAATTTTCAGAAATTTTACAAGCCAGTTATGAAACAATTAGTAGATTAAAATTGACTATGTGCAAGTGTTCACGCCATAGAAATTGGAAATGCCGCACTTGGAACTCCTCCACTAGGGATTTGGTTGTTAAGCGTTCATGAGTCACCACTGTATGTTTGTTACATGGTGGTGGTTTAGTCACTAAGTCCTGTCTGACTCTTGTGACCCCATAGACTGTAGCCCACCAGGGTCCTCTGTCCATGGGATTTCCCAGGCAAGAATACTGGAGTGGGTAGCCATTCCCTTCTCCAGAGGATCTGCCTGACCCAAGGATTGAACCTGGGTCTCCTGCATTGCAGGTGGATTCTTTACTGAGCTACCAGGGAAGCCCATATATACTATCAGTTCAGTTCAGTTCAGTCGCTCAGTCGTGTCCGACTCTTTTCGACCCCATGAATCACAGCACACCAGGCCTCCCTGTCCATCACCAACTCCCGGAGTTCACTCAAATTCATGTCTATCGAGTCGGTGATGCCATCCAACCATTTCATCCTCTGTAGTCCCCTTCTCCTTCTGCTCCCAATCCCTCCCAGCATCAGAGTCTTTTCCAATGAGTCAACTCTTCGCATGAGGTGGCCAAAGTACTGGAGTTTCAGCTTTAGCATCAGTCCCTCCAATGAACACCCAGGACTGATCTCCTTTAGAATGGACTGGTTGGATTTCCTCGCAGTCCAAGGGACTCTCAAGAGTCTTCTCCAACACCACAGTTCAAAAGCATCAATTCTTCGGTGCTCAGCTTTCTTCACAGTCCAACTCTCACATCCATACATGACCACTGGAAAAAACCATAGCCTTGACTAGACGGACCTTTGTTGGCAAAGTAATGTCTCTGCTTTTGAATATGCTATCTAGGTTGGTCATAAGTTTCCTTCCAAGGAGTAAGCGTCTTTTAATTTCATGGCTGCAGTCACCATCTGCAGTGATTTTGGAGCCCCAGAAAATAAAGTCTGACACTGTCTCCACTGTTTCCCCATCTATTTGCCATGAAGTGATGGGACCAGATGCCATGATCTTCGTTTTCTGAATGTTCAGCTTTAAGCCAACTTTTTCACTCTCCTCTTTCACTTTTCATCAAGAGGATTTTTAGTTCCTCCTCACTTTCTGCCATAAGGGTGGTGTCATCTGCATATCTGAGGTTATTGATATTTCTCCCGGCAATCTTGATTCCATCTTGTGCTTCTTCCAGTCCAGCTTTTCTCATGATGGACTCTGCATATAAGTTAAACAAGCAGGGTGAAAACAAGCAGGGTGACAATATACAGCCTTGACTGGTTCCTATTTGGAACCAGTCTGTTGTTCCATGTCCAGTTCTAACTGTTGCTTCCTGACCTGCATATAGGTTTCTCAAGAGGCAGGTCAAGTGGTCTGGTATTCCCATCTCTTTCAGAATTTTCCACAGTTTATTGTGATCCACACAGTCAAAGGCTTTGGCATAGTCAATAAATCAGAAATAGATGTTTTTCAGGAACTCTCTTGCTTTTTCGATGATCCAGCAGATGTTGGCAATTTGATCTCTGCCTTTTCTAAAACCAGCTTGAACATCTGGGAAGTTCATGATTCACGAATTGCTGAAGCTCGGCTTGGAGAATTTTTAGCATTTCTTTACTAGCATGTGAGATGAGTGCAATTGTGTGGTAGTTTGAGCATTCTTTGGCATTGCCTTTCTTTGGGATTGGAATGAAAACTGACCTTTTCCAGTCCTGTGGCCACTGCTGAGTTTTCCAAATTTGCTGGCATATTGAGTGCAGCACTTTCACAGCATCATCTTTCAGGATTTGAAATAGCTCAACTGGAATACCATCACCTCCACTAGCTTTGTTCATAGTGATGCTTTCTAAGGCCCACTTGACTTCACATTCCAGATGTCTGGCTCTAGGTGAGTGATCACACCATTGTGATTAACTATAGTTATTAAGAATTACATTTATGTACATATATACATGCTGTAGGTACACTATGATTAGTATAAAATTTCAAAAATGAAATACAACTTCTAGGGAATATTTCTGGCCAATTCATATTTATTCAAATCTCCAGCACACTCTGCTATATGTAACAGCACACTCTGCTGCTATTAGATGAAGATCAGGAGTTAGTAGGAAGTACTCCTCTCCACTTCCCAAACAAACTGAAACTAACTTCAAGTCATTGAATTAATAACCACTAAAAGTAAAATAGATTTTGTCTGTGTCAGAAGAGCAACTACTGAATACTCTTTTACCTACTATTTTTCTGTTATCCTTCTCAATCAGGCAGCCTGTAGCAGTTTATGTCCCAGACTTTTTGATGCTGAGATAGAGCTTATGCTCAATTCAGGAAAGATGCATTTTTTTTCCTCTGTGTGTTTGCTGGCAGTGTTCATGAGACATTTAAGGTCTGGGCAGCAACACATGAGCAAATGGCTCTCTTCCCTTTTACCACATGTAGCCTGGTTGGACAGGCTTCCCAGGTGACTCAGTGGGTAAAGAACCCACCTGCAATGCAGGAGATGCCAGAGATGTGGGTTTGATTTCTGGGTCGGGAAGATCCCCTGGAGGAGAGCACGGCAACCCATTCCAGTATTCTTGCCTGAAGAATCCTGTGGACAGAGGAGCCTGGCAGCCTACCGTCCATAGGTCACATCAAGTCAGACACAACTGAAGTGACTGAGCACACAGCACGGCCTGGTTGGATGCGATAACCCTGAATGGACACCCATATGTCACACATTCAAATCCCCACCTGCCCTCCCTGCATGTTCAGAGTGGTGAGAGGAGAGAAGTCTAATCTAGTGGAGATTGCAGACTTAATAAGGCAAGCAAATCAGGAGATACATAAGTGAAAAACCCACTTTATATGCCTTTGGAGAGAACTAGTGGTTTGGGGCAGGATGGACATCTGAATTGTGTTCTCCGGGACAGTTCTGGTCTGTCTGGCAGTGGGGTGTCGGTGTAGCCTCTGCAGTGCTGCACATACCCTGATGTGAGCGCATAAACACCCCAGCAGTCTCACAGCACTGCTGTGAACTCATGGAAGTCATAAGTGGGAGTATGTGGCAAGGATGTTCTGGCAGCAGCACTTGAGGGCTAAAGAAAGTTTTGCTTAGAGGCCAGAATTCAAATTGCTTAAAGGCTTTTGGTGGCACACTTGCAAAGGATGGATAGACTGGTTAGGTGGTTTCCATTTCTTCAACAATAGGTTAGTATTGATTTCTGATCAGTTGACACACCTTGGTAACTTGGAAGGGGCTTTTTGTTCAGTTTGACTCCCCCCACCCCCACCATAACCAATTTACAGGTGAGAAAACTGAAAAGTAGTGCCCTGGCTGAAGGCCCTGCTGCTGGTGAGAGGGAGAAGCAGGCTTGCTTACACACTGCCATTCTTTAGGTACTCCGGTAGATCCCCTTGACCTGAGGGGAACCACACTCCACCCCTACCTGAGAGCTTACTAAATCCATTCAGAGCTGGGGGTTGGACATATATGTTGAAGCAGAAGGTATTCCAGGATATATTTGGTTTAAGAACTTGTAAGTGCTGTAGCAGAATTGTATACTCAGGTGGGCATTGCTGATTTCATCATGAAAAAGAATCTTCACTTTCACTCATCAGGTCAGAATTGGAGAGTCAATTCAGTTATTTAGATTGGGTCTTTCTTCTTAGCCAAATTTTTTCACATTGTTTTGCCCCCACTCAGTTCAGTTCAGTTGCTCAGTCGTGTCCGACTCTTTGTGACCCCATGAATCGCAGCATGCCAGGCCTCCCTGTCCATTACCAACTCCCGGAGTTCACTCAGACTCACATCCATTGAGTCAGTGATGCCATCCAGCCATCTCATCCTCTGTCATCCCCTTCTCTTCCTGCCCCCAATCCCTCCCAGCATCAGAGTCTTTACTAATGAGTCAACTCTTCGCATGAGGTGGCCAAAGTACTGGAGTTTCACCTTTAGCATCATTCCTTCCAAAGAAATCCCAGGGCTGATCTCCTTCAGAATGGACTGGTTGGATCTCCTTGCAGTCCAAGGGACTCTCAAGAGTCTTCTCCAACACCACTGTTCAAAAGCATCAATTCTTCTGCATTCAGCTTTCTTCACAGTCCAACTCTCACATCCATACTGACCACTGGGAAAACCATAGCCTTGACTAGACGAACCTTTGTTGTCAAAGTAATGTCTCTGCTTTTGAATATGCTATCTAGGTTGGTCATAACTTTCCTTCCAAGGAGTAAGCGTCTTTTAATTTCATGGCTGCAGTCACCATCTGCAGTGATTCACTATTCCTGTTTAATTCCTTTATGAAATAAGATTAATTTCATGGGGCGAAGGTTGCTTTGTTAGTAATTAGAAGGCTGACAAAACATAAAGATCAGGACTTTGGAAGAAAAGATGTGTTGTGATTCTCAACAGACTCAGTGATTGCTGATGTTTCTCCTATAATTACACTCACTCCTTTTTTACATTAACCATTTTGACTGTTTGGAGTTGATTCTTCTTATTATAGCCATGAGAATGATGTACCATTGAATTCTTTCCAAATGGCTAATCTAGTTTGACCAGATTAGCAACCAAAATTAACCTGTAAGGAATTAACCAAAACCTGTAAGGAATTAACCAAAATTAACCTGAAAGAATCAAGCTGAATGATCATATACTTATGGCTTTTTTCTTACACTTGGAATTTTCACTCAGAAATACAGATTGACTCAAGTGTTAATATTTTAATTGTGGAATTTGAGTTGCTTCTGGAAAATAAGAAATACTGAAAATGATCAAGCCTTTTTCAAATGTTATGTCATTTATATTGATATTAAATGATAATGTCATTAATAAACAACTATGCAGAGTACATCATGAGAAACGCTGGGCTGGATGAAGCACAAGCTGGAATCAAGATTGCCGGGAGAAATATCCATAACCTCAGACATGCAGATGACACCACCCTTATGGCGGAAAGTGAAGAGGAACTAAAGAGCCTCTTGATGAAAGAAGAGAGTGAAAAAGCTGGCTTAAAACAACATTCAGAAAACTAAGATCATGGCATCTGGTCCTATCACTTTATGGCAAATAGATGGGGAAACAGTGCAAACAGTGAGAGACTATATCTTTTTGGGCTCCAAAATCACTGCAGATTGTGACTGCAGCTATGAAATTAAAAGACGCTTGCTCCTTGGAAGAAAAGTTATGACCAACTTAGCATATTAAAAAGTGGAGACATTACTTTGCCAACAAAGTTCCATCTAGTCAAAGCTGTGGTTTTTCCAGTAGTCATGTATGGATGTGAGAGTTGGAATATAAAGAAAGCTGAGCACCGAAGAATTGATGCTTTTGAACTGTGGTGTTGGAGAAGACTCTTGAGAGTCCCTTGGACTGCAAAGAAATCCAACCAGGCCATCCTAAAGGAAATCAGTCCTGAATATTCATTGGAAGGACTGATGCTGAGGCTGAAACGCCAATACTTTATCCACCTAATGTAAAGAACTGACTCATTTGAAAAAACCCTGTTGCTGGGAAAGATTGAAGGTGGGAAGAGAAGGGGGCGACAGAGGATGAGATGGTTGAATGGCAACACCAACTCAATGGACATGAGTTTGAGTAAACTCTGGGAATTGATGATGGGCAGGGAGGCCTGGTGTGCTGCAGTCCTTGGGGTCGTAAAGAGTCGGACACGACTGAGGGACTGAACTGAACTGAACTGAACTGATCTGGCTGGATTGGAGAGTGGCAACCCACTCCAGTATTATTACCTGGAAAAATCCCATGGACAGAGGAGCCTCGTGGGCTACAGTCCATGGGGTAGCAAAGAGTCAGACATGACTCTTATGACTAAATGACATTGATCTGGCTGGATATAGTAAAACATACCATGACCCTATACTTAACAAACAAAATTCTGTACATGAAACAAAAAACATAAGGATTAGAATCTATGTATATTTCACATTTTCAATGTTTATTTTGCCTTTCATTACATAAAAATATCATTTACAGTTACTCTGGAAATGTCACACAGTATCTTGAATTCAAACAGTGGTCTAGTGTGTTGACATTTCCATCACGTACAATCCTAGAAAATGTCAAGTGAAACAATAGGATACTGAAGCACATTGGTATTCTGAATTATTTAGTGTGGTCAGATGAAGTATTTAATATATTTCATCTAGAGTCGTTGGCTGCTGTTTATTTTTGCTTTAGGTAACATCTATACTGTGGACATTCATTACCACTCACTAACAAGATAACATAAAAGGAAAGTTATCCTTCAGTTCCATATTTAATTGTCAGAGTTAATTTAAAAGGGGACCAAACCCCCATGGAGACATTTTTGTATTCTGACTATTGCCATATAATGGTTCAATGGCATTTTCATAGATCCTCTTTCTTTTTTATAATCATTTGTCTAATCAGAGCTGCTATCTCAGGCCTGATGACTTCAATGGGTTCCTCTGGCCTCCAGGTCTTCACAACTTGACCTTCAGGGTTGACCAGATACTTCCAAAAGTTCCACCTTGGTTCCTTCTTTGAAGAATCTAAAATATCAGAATATATTTTCATGAGTAAAATTTTATTCTTTGTCAAGATTTTCATTTCTATTAGTATTTGAATAAATTACAACTTTATAGAATCAAGTTCTAGAATTGTCATCATTTCAAAAACCAAACTAAACAAAAAGCAAAACACCCAAACTCAAAGTCTGTGTAATCAGATGTCTATATACTTGGTGATTTCACTGAAGATTGTACTGAACTAGAATCATGAAATGAAATCAGCTAGATTTGTTGATCTGAACCACTAAAAAATTTACCTTATCACTAGCTGAAACTTTCAGTTGCTTAACATTTTTTCTTAAGATAAAGTGATGCTCTATGGTCTTTGGTAACATGAATGTATGGATTATTTTTCATAGTAAGTGTATGTTTTTGATATTGTTATGTATTACTTAGTAAGGAATGCTAAATAACTGTAGACATCCTTTTGATACATATTAATTTAGGCAAGAAATGTAGAACTTTTTTCTATTTATATCATACAGGATTTGTGTGCATTATTATTGACTAGTATGAAGGGAAAAAATGGGCTTCCCTTGTGGCTCAGCTGGTGAAGAATCTGCCTCCAGTGTGGGAGACCTGGGTTTGATCCCTGGGTTGGAAAGATCCCCTGGAGAAGGGAAAGGCTACTCACTCCACTATTCTGGCCTGGAGAATTCCATGGACTGTATAGTCCACGCAGTTGCAAAGAGTTGGACATGACTGAGCGACTTCACTTCACTTCATGAGAAAAATATAAATAATTATTATATACCTAGTAATGTATGCTTAGTGCTTTAAATGGACCTCTCATTTAATCTGTATAGCAACTCTGTAAAGCTTGGCTATTATTTTTATCCCCATTTTGCAGATGAGAAAAATGGAGGTCTAGACTCATGGTCGCATAGCTAGTGAATGGTAGAGTCCGGATTGATATCCAGTCCTTTCTATTAGAAGAGCTCATGCTCTTAAAATAGGGTACAAGGCAAAGCAAGTAGATATTAGGAGGAAGACGACAAGTTCATTTTTGTGCATGAGGGGATTCAGGTTATGTGGGACACCCCATAAGAGGAGGCTTTGGAGCTTAGGAGCTAGAGCTCACCCAGGGAAAGGGGACAGAGTAAGGAGAGCCCAGGTGGATGTGGCAGAATCCTGAGGATCAGTAGAGGTAAGGGTGGATGGAATAAAGGAACCTGGAAAGAAGAGAAGGAGCTGGAGTAGAAGTCATAGGCACTGAGACCCACCAGGTTCAGGAGGGTCATTGGAATGAGAGATCAAACACGGTGCTCTAAGAAGAAAGCAGAGACAGGGAGGCAGAGAAACCAAATGTTAACTATTCTTTCAAGATGTTAGTGATGAGGTAGGTAGAAGGAACATACTGCTTAGAGTTTTTAAAGGTGGGCGATCCTTTGTTTATTATGCTGGGGAAAGAACCAATAAGGGAGCATAGGTTAAAAAAAATAAAAAAGTAGCCTAATGTTTACTTATGTGTGCTATACTTTGCATACTGTGCCAAGGATTTACACTGATTATTTCATTATTAGGAGTATTGCTGATTAGCTCAAACATAATTGACTTGGTAGGAGCATCATATTATTGGTTAAAGTCTTCTTATAATCATTCTGAACAATAGACATTTTCTATAAAGGAAAATGTATTTTAAAAGATAACACTCATCTTTGTGTGAATTAGAAAAAGATACCCTTCTAGGTGGGAACAGTCCCTAGGCACATATGTTTCATTTGCCTGGGTTTCAGCCTCCATGTGACCCCTTATTCCTGTTCAGTGAACAACCTGAACACCTGTACAGAGCCATCTTGTTTGTGATCACATCTATTTTGGCCAACTTAAAAAGATCTAATTTTCATTTAGCCATCATTTCATAGTCTTTGCCTTTGGAGCTTCATCTAACTTTAGTGAAACCTTAAATCACTGTTACCTTTTTGATTACACAGGGTAAGTGGAGTTTCTTTTTTAGTGACAAAGGGGAAGAACCTAGGAGCTATTGTGCTCAAGTATTTGGCTGTTATAATTGAGAGATTACTACACGGACACATGCTCTGGCTTTTCTTCACCTCAGTGTATCCTGGAAATAAAAGGAATAAAGACCTCACTTTTGTTGTTATTGATGGTGTTAGGTATTATGCTGACTTTCCCTAGAAATTTGAATACCGTGTTTTTGGAAGATTCTGCTTTCTTACTTAAATATTATAGAATATCATTAGCCAGTTTGTTGGATTGGAAGATTGATTGCCTGGCTAAGGTCATGGTTTTAGCAAAATTCAAATTACCTGCAGTGGAAATGACTGAGGCAATCATCCACATAAGTTAGATGAGAGGACATGAGCTGAATGTCCTTTAAAATAGGGTCTGGCACAGTGGAAGCTCTGTAAGTAAGTACTTTATTTTTATTATTAACACACTTAACCCTGCAAACAATCTTAAGGGGTAGATACTATTGATGTCATTTTACAAAGGAGGAAACAGACACAGAGAAGTTAAGTTACATGCCTGGAGTCACACAGCAAAGGCAACAGCAGAGATTTCAACCCAGGTATGCTGGGGCTAAAGCTTAGCCCTTAGTCACAATACTGCACTCCCTTTATGCTGAAAAAAATCTTTAAATAGACTTCCATAATTAGCTTAGTTACAGAGGTAGCCTTACACTACCCTCCTCCAAAAAAAAATCAGGATGTGTTATTTTGAATTTTACCAAAAACCACCTGGCAATCTGAGATGTTATTCACCCTTGAGGATAATATCTCAGATAAGGCAACATAAAATTAACCAGAAAGATTAGTTTAACTAATAATGCTCAGCAATATTGATAAAAGATGTGTAGCCAGCTTAAAGTATATTCTTTGGGAAAATAATAAGGAACAAATACACTGTAGTAGATTTATTTTGCCATCCAAGAAGTTAAAACATTGATTTTAGGAAAGCATAACTTCTAGAAAGTTACAGAGGATGAGAATCTAGCTCTTTGATAGTTTTATAAAACTTTCCCACTAAAACATTTAAAATGAAATAGGAAAGTATGGTCCTGGTACATTTGTTTTAAAAATGAAAGCAACTAAAAACATTAAATTGGTGAGGCAAGGTAGATATTTACCAACAAGAAATCTAAATGCAGGTTCTGCTTCGGATCCTAGAATCTTAATCTTGTGGAAGATGGGGAATGTTACTCCGAAGTTATTTCTTGCAAAAGATACTACTTCCTTGCTCGGGCGGGGCTCCGATTCTCCAAACTGATTGCATGGAAAAGCCAAGACGCTGAAGTGGAATGGTCCAAACTCTTTGTGCAGTTCCTGCAGTGCTAAGTAATTTCTGTCTGTGAGTTGGCAGTCACTAGCCACGTTTACAACTAGTGCAACCTCCCGGAAAAAGAAAAAAATCCAACCGGAAAGTGAAGCAAATAAAAGATTAAAAAAAAACTCTGCAAGTAGTTAAAACCCTAAACCATTTTGGAGGAATACAACCTTTGATAGATGGTTATTTCATATTTTTATGAAATTTATTCGATACAGTAGATGTCCCCAATTCTACTGAAAATCATAACCCGAATGCCTGAGTTAAAACTCTGAAAGATCACAACCATTAATAAAGCCCTAGGTACTCATGAAAGTTTTTTTTTTTTAAATAAAAGATAAAATATGATTATTGATAGGGTGCTTTTTAATGCTGTTAGATTGTGGAGTTAATACTTTCATATTCACATTATATGGCATACTCCATAATCACATTACTATTAGAATTTCCTAAATAATATAAAGTATTAATCCAGCACTTAAAACATCTTAAAGCAAATAGTTAAGATAATCAGTTATCAATTAGCATATAAACTATGAGAGCACTGATGGCTAAAGTGATATACTAATTTCTCTGAGGACTAAATTATAACATGAACATATAACAGTAAAAAATGGACTGTTAAGACAATAAGCAGAGAACATGGACAAACAACAGAAAAATCAGAAGGTGTAACTTACTTTGCCTTTAAACTTTTCCAGAGAAACCACCCTTCCATTTGCATCTTTCACTTCAAAGGTATAAAAGCTGTTGATTTTAGGCTTTAGGAATTTGAGTTGTAGGAGGAATAGCATTACTGTGCACAGAACCATAGACAGCAAGACTGCAAATGCCTTTGCTTTGGGCCCTGAACATCTCAAAGGGTAGGCTGTGAGAGGCTCCATTTTGGATGATTCTAGAGGAAAGTCTCAGCAAGCTGGAATTCAAGGAGGAGCTGAAACTTGAAACCAGCTCCGCTTAACGGAAAGTCAGGAAGGACAGACTAGCTCCTGTCACTGCTGGGGAATAGAAAGCGCCTTCTCAGAGATGGAGCAAACTCCTAAATGAAGTAAAAAGCTCTAAAAGTATCAATGTATATACGATGTCCGTTGTCATTTTTGCTCGAAAAATGACATTTTTGGTAGCTCTTTCATATCTGCCCAACAAAGAAAATATTTCACCAGAAGATGGTGCCCTTGTATCTTAAAAGCTGTGAAGTGCTTCCAGCAGTTGGCTTGAATGTAGCGGATTGGGTGTATAATACCTAGTAGTTCAGAGTGGCAATTAAATTGGTCTATTGGTATGTCACCTAATCAGTAGGAATTTGGTATTTATATGTATATAAAGTCTTATGGCTTAAGCATACTGTAAGTTCAAGGAATTTATAGTGGAAAGGGCAGTGAAATATCTGAAAAAGCTACTTGCTCTGACTTCATCCAGCTAAGGCAGAGCCAGGTGAATATAGTAAAAATAAACAGATGAAAAACAATGATGTCTTTAAAAAACCCTCCTCTATTATAAAACAAACTATAGTTCAGTGAGTTTTCAAATTTTTGGTTATGGTGCATAGTAAGAAATGCACTTTATGGTATAACTCAGTACATACACAGACAGGTGTAACTGAGAAGTTCTATTAAATGAGGTTTTCCCTTTGAACTGCAGCACATCCTGGTCTATTGTGTTTTTAAAACAGCCTGCTTTTGATTTCAAAATGATTTTAAGGTTCACCAATGGGCTGCAAACTCTAGATGGGGAAAAACTTAACTCTATAATAACGCAGGACTTTAACAATTAAATAAGATGGTGGTGGTGGTGATTTAGTTGCTAAGTCATGCCCGACTCTTGTGACTCCATGGACTGTAGCCCACCAGGCTCCTCTGTCCATGGAATTTTTCAGGCAAGAATACTGGAGTGGGTTGCCATTTCCTTCTCCAGGGGATCTTCCTAACCCAGGGATCAAACCCAGGTCTCGGGCATTGCTGGTGGTCTCCTTCATTGCAGGCAGATTCTTAACCAACTGAGCTACCAGGGAAGATATTTCTATACAAAAGGCAAACACTGCTCCCCCAACCCCCCGCCCCCCACCTTTCTACTTGGGTGTATCATCTAGTTGTTTCATCTTTTGTCTTCATTTTTTTCTGTGGCTGCCACCTTCTATGGGAAGCCTAACTTTGTTGAAAATTTTAGGAGCAAATATGGAAAGGGAATTGAAGGCTGCATATCCTGAAAGCCGTGGTTCCTTTAGCCATTTTAAAAAATGCCCTGTTTAGGACACATAGCAAGTTTTGAATGAAGTTGCTTTGTTCTGCTGGGGGGGCCTGACTGTTGATGATGTGGTGAATTTGCAGACAGTGCTAGGAAAGTGCATGGAATGATTTGAGAAGCTTGTGAGAGTCCCTTCCTATTGCTGTTAGATCTCTGGAGATTTAGAGGAAATGCTAAAGTGGCTGCCAGCCCTGCTCCTGGGCTGTGTGTGTTTGGAGGCAGCTGAGCAATGCCCACAGCTGAGGCACCTAAACCTTCAGAGACCATAAACCACTTCACTCCCACTCTTGGCCCCTGATAAGAATGGATACAAAAGAAAACTAATCTCTTGTAAATAAAATTTCTAGTAAAAACTAAAAATGTACACAAAATGTATTCTATCACTTAACTGTGATAATATTATTTTGGTGTTCTGAACCCACTCCAGTGTTCTTGCCTGGAGAATCCCAGGGACGGGGGAGCCTGGTGGCTGCCGTCTGTGGGGTCGCACAGAGTCGGACACGACTGAAGTGACTTAGCAGCAGCTGAGTCATTGAAAAAGATAAAGCCCCTGTGTTTATATTACATCTGAACACTGCTATCTATAGCTTAAATTCTCTGGTTTTCCTCCTCCAACTCTGGTCCTTGTTTGTAGCACTGCCATCACCTGGGTGCTTGTTTTAGATTTCATCCCAGCCTGTTTTGAATCAGGGTCTGTGTTTTTACAAGATCCCCTCATGACTCAAGAGCACATTTAAGTCTGAGAAACTTTAGACCTTAATCTTTTTCTGGTTTACAGAGCAACAGGCTTCTTTCATTTCCCTTTATCTTCCACACTAAACGTATTTCATGCCTCTGTATCTACAGCAGCTACGTTAACTCCTCAGACTATTTAAGCAAACAGTTTTAAAATTTAATTCACAGAACCTGATATAATTTGAATCATGTAAATCCATCCTATTATAACTGTGCTTTGAGACGGGGGACAGAGGGAGAACTCTGGAAAGGATGTTGACTGACCATCTCCCAGCCAGGGCCCCAAAGGGTGGTAATTTTAATAAAATCGTTATGATAGCTTCTAGTCCATTGTTTTCTGAGAATCTCCCATTGAGTGATCTGAAGCTGAAAGGACTTGAGAAGGCCAATATTATTGCAAGACATTGCTGTAGAAGCCACCATGCTAGTTTTTACAACCAGAAATATAACAATTGTGCAGACCTGATGTTTTATGTTAGTTTGCCTAGAAAATTCACTCTATATGGAAACAATTTTGAAAGCTTAAGTAAGTCTCTTGTCACGGACAAAATCAGATCAGAGTAGGTTTGTTAATTTTATGATTCTTAAGGCTTGGGAGCATGATATATACATATATAGATATATATTTAAGATATATAAGTATTCATACAGGCCGATTAACCAAACATTTAAGACAACAGTTTGGAGAATTTCCACCCTAGACAGTGGTGAACACAGATTCCGGATCTTAACAATTTCTCCTTTTTTCATTTGGCAGAGTCTTTCTCTGTATATATTTGATTTCATCATCTCTTAGCTTTCTGGGGATCTGTCATCATTGCTTACATGTTCTATCAATACTGAGACCATTTTCAGATTATAGATAAATCCACATTTTAAATTTCTCTTCATAGGGGATCATATGTTAGAAAACCCACCAATACTCTTTCAGAAGATCTAGGAAGGCTTCCAAAAGGGGGAGAAGAGATTGATGAAGTTGAAGGTCAAGGTTAAAGGAAGCTACTGGGTTAAGAATGGGCTAAAGCAGTTGATTCAGTTAATTAATCAACTCAGGCACTGTAGAAGATACCATAAAGTGTAAGTGACGCAGGCAGCTTCACACAAGTATGGAATCAAGTTTGGACACAAAACACATGTAACAACTAGGGAATGATTATAAGGAAGCAAATAACCAAGTGCTGAAGACATGACTTAACGTTTGTAAGAGCTTTATACTACACATGATTCTAATAACATTTGTAGAAAGCAATTTTTATATTTAATACATAAGTATGTATATAGTTATGTTAAAGGGAATCATGTGTTGTATAAAGATCTTTACAGACCTTATGTAATAATTTTTTGAAATATGAAGAAGTTAATAGCTCCCTCATTATCACAGAACTAGTAAGAGGGACAGCTAAAATTAGAATTTAGGACTTTCAACTTCATAAGCAAAATTATTTTAAAGACATTAAACTTTTTTTTTTGTAATAGACAAAATATGCTTACTTAGGAGAAAATGTGAAAGGTCAGACTGCTGGTGAATATGACAGTACTACACCCCGATGGAGGAGCCTGGTAGGCTGTAGTCCATGGGGTCACGAAGAGTTGGACACTTACTGAGCGACTTCACTTTCACTTTCATGCATTGGAGAAGGAAATGGCAACCCACTCCAGTGTTCTTGCCTGGAGAATCCCAGGGACGGCAGAGCCTGGTGGGCTGCCATCTGTGGGGTCGCACAGAGTCGGACATGACTGAAGCGACTTAGCAGCAGCAGCAGCAGCACCACTCTGGTGAAGGGGTTTTATTCATCAGGAGACATTTAGTTTTATAAGAAATCACTGTAAGGGTCTGAAGAGGGGAGGGAGTGGAGAAGAACAGCTGAAACCTTGGCCATGTGTACTGAAGTTCTCTGGAAGGGGTCAGAGTCTGCAGAGCAACAAGTCAGAGACGATAACATTAAGAAAGGCAACCTTGGTCAGGGACATAGAAAGGAAGGCATAGATGCTAAAGACACTCTGGAGCCCCTAGTGGCAGGTGTTGGCAAGACAGAATTAAGGATGTCTCATCTTGACAGTCTTTGCTTGGGTAGTGTTGCTCCCTAGGACAAGGAGGTACTGGATGTTAAAGAAGGAGAAGATAAACATTTTGGTCTTCACGACTAAGCTAAAATAGTATTGAGGCCCTGAATTTGAAATGTCCTGTGGACTGCTGTGTTGAGCTTGTGGTGGTGAGGGTGGTGGTAGGGGCGGACATTCAGAGGCTAAGAAAGGCTGGTTGGGGGGATATGTTGGAGAGTTGCTGGGTCATCTTTACTACTTTTGTCTCTGCCACTGGGTTCTAGAAAGATCCTGACATCACCAGCATGTCTTTCCTTGGGATGTCTAAGTTTTTCCCGCCCACTGAATATTTGTGTGTCAGATTATTTATCACTAGATATGTATTTGTTTCTATTTTCCTAGTTGTTTCATTTTGTTACTTCCTGACCTTATTTTTAACCTCTCTATCCTATTTATTTTTTGGCCTTGGTGCCCTGCATTCCTCCCGATTTAGTGTCAATATGATGTGAACTCTAAAGGTAAACAAGCCACACTGATGTGCTTGGACTATCAAGTCATTCATCCCTTTTCCCTTCTTTGTCTTATTTTTCTTATCTTCCTCTTCCTCTCTATTAATAAATACTTGAGTCATTTAAAACTATGCGACAGGCATTTCCTCAGCAGGAGATAGATCCTGAAACAAAAGTTTAAAAACATTGAAGATGAAATACCACAGTCTACAGCAGTGTTTCTTAAGCTATAGTTGTTTGCATACCATCTCTGATTTTTGCCCTGTCTGCATACCATTTGTTAATGACTTAATTTTTTTTTTTTTTGGTTCAAATCGTCATTTATTTTACTCGAATTAATTTTCATAAGGGAAAACTTTCTATCAACTTTGAAAAATTTAAAACATTAAAAAACACACATTAAAATACATAACTCTTAAAAAATGTTCATCTGTGCCCTTAAAAACCACATGTCCTTCCTTCATGGAGGGGCTGCCTGAGAACTATATATTCAAAATGTTACCAGTGATTTGAGTTCTAACTCTTTGAATAGTCATTTGTGTCGGATATAGATTTGCCTCCTCCCACGCATCAGGGGCCTAGTTTCGCGGGGTCGGTCCTAGTTTTGTCACAGGAGAGCAGTATAAAAATACATGTTTTCTTTTATTTCATAAATTGCTTCCCTTTAAAGAAGACAGTTCCAGGACTTTCCAATGCAGGGATGCGGGTTCGAATCCTGGTGGGAAAACTAAGATCCCACAAGCTGTGTGGCACAACCCATAAAAAATAAAGAATACAGTTCCTTTTGGGCCTCCTTCCCTCTGGACGAGGTGCCCCAGGTGCCTTCACCCCATTTGTGTGTCGCTCTGTTACTGTGTTTTCCCTGGTCTCCTATTATTGTGGTCTCTTTCCTCCAAATAAAATCAAGTTTTGAATCCTGGCTTGTCCATCTCCTTTTAAAAGAATGGTTCTGAGACTGGCTGCAGTTCTCCAGATGAGTTCTGACTCGTGCAGAGATAATCAGATCTTGCCTGCTTTTTTCCTGGACACTGTTTTTCCCTTACTAAGAGCTAAAATTGCACTACTTAAGCAAAGTAATGGCGTTATGCTGTTGTCTCATATTCTGGAGGTGGTTGGTTAATACTGCCTGTCATTTTCACTTCTTATCAGTTCTTTCCCACGTTAGGCCTGTGCAGTGAAAACAATCTAAATGGGAAGATTTTTCACATATTCTTATTGAATGGAGTTTTGCTGACTTTGGTCTTTGTCCCAGGCTTTATATTTTTAATATTTTAACTTTCTTCTCAACTTTGGAAAAATAGTTTTGATAAATTCCCATTCAGACCACTAATAACAAATTGAGCAGAGTTAGGCCAGGGACAGCCCCCTGTAGTGTATTGCAGGGGATTCATTCAGGCTCACATGGATCCAGTAAGACTTGTGCCTTCCAGACTGCTGTCTGCAAACTACTTATTTCTAGTGACTTATTCCTCCTATTGGAAAACCATGAAAAACATTTGTCTATCTAAATTTGGGGGGCATTTTCTCATTTGTCATCATAGATCACTAATCAGTGTCCATTCTGGAAGTGTTGCCAGTGTTCTGAGGTTTCATTTATCTGGTCCCAGAGATTGAACTTATTTAAAATGCTCAGATGAGTACTTACTGCTTAATTTATCTCACTCTCCAGTTTCTGCAGAAATGTTTATTATATGCTGTCCAATTTGAAAATCATTCTTAATGGAAAAGAAAGAAAGAAGATAGCTTATTTCCCTGCCTCTAGATTCTTTCTTAAATCCCTTGTGCCTTTTCAGGATTAATTGCCTCAGAGGAAAGAGATTCATTCATTTGTTCATGCACTCCTAGATGCCAATAAATATCCTGTAATCTGAGGCTAGTAAGAGAAAAGACACAGTCTCTGGTCTTCAGGAACTGCTGATATAGTAGGAAGACATAAAAATAATCAGGAAAGTGAAATATGAGCTGTCTTAGTCTGTGTGGGCTGCTGTAACAAAACACCACAGACTGGGCAGCTTATAAACAATAGGATTTTATTTCTCACAGTTTTGGAGGCTGGAAGTCTGAGGTCAGGGTCCCAGTGTGGCCAGCTGAAGGCTGTCTGCTGGGCCGCAGACTTCTTGTTGTGCCGCAGACTTCTTGTTGTGCCCTCCCGTGGAAGCGGCTGGACAGCTCTGTGGGGCCTCTTTTCTAAGGGCACGAATCCCATTCTTTACCATCTGAGCTTCCCTGGTGGTTCAGATGGTAGACTCTGTCTCCAGTATAGGAGACCTGGGTTCGATCCCTGGGTTGGGAAGATCCCCTGGAGAAAGGCATGGCAACCCACTCCTGTATTCCCACCTGGAAAATCCCATGGACAGAGGAGCCTGGTGGGTTACACCCCATGGAGTTGCAGAGTTGGACATGACTGAGCGACTAACTTTGCTTTCAGTTTGCCCTCATGACCTATTCACTTCCTAAAGGCCCCACCTACTGACACCAACCATTAGGGGTTAGGATTTCAATATGATTTTGTGGAGGAAGAGGGGAGAGACACAAACACTGAGACTACAGCATGAGCAGAGATGTTAAAAGCACGGGGACTGAAGACGGAATGGCTTTGTGAGTTGAAACCGCAGGTTGCCCTGGTCGGTTATGAGCACTGCATGCTGCAGGGGCTGTCGTGTTGTGTACAACTGCGGTGGCCTGAATCCTGGATCTCCTACTTGTCAGCGCTGTGTCTTTGCTCAAGTTATCTTGTTCAAGCCTGTTAACCTTCACTTTCCAGCTCTGGAGAATGGGGGAAATAATTGTACCTATCTCATTGCGTTGTGATGAAGTTTTAAAGAAAAATCCTTTAATGCATTTATCTCAGTGCTTGGCACATACTGAGCACTCAATGAATGCTGTTATTATTCATAAAATGTGGCTTGGCTCTATCGGAAGCACACACAGTGAGCCACGGAAGCATAAGGAGTGCTAAGTATTAGTTGCTAATGACTGATGTAATAAATTACCACAAATTCTGTGGCTTAAAACAGCACACATGTATTCTCTGACAGTTATGGAAGCTAGAGGTCCAGAGTCAGTTTCGCTGGCAGAAGCCAAGGAGTCAGCAGGGCCTTGCTTCTTCCAGAGGCACTAGGGGAGGAGCTGTTCCTTGCCTCTTCCAGTTTCTGGTGAGCCAGAATTTTTTGGTTGAGCAATGCTCCAGCCTCTGCCTCTGTGGTCGCATTGCCTTCTCCACCTCTGTGTGTGGTCAAGTCTCCCTCTGCCTCCTTCTAGAGGGAGGGGTGACCCATATAATCCAAGATGATCTCCCCATCTCAAGATCCTGACCTTGATAAACACATCTGCAAAACCTCTTTGTCATAGGAGGGAACATTCAGAGGTTCTAGGGATTAGGACCTGCATATCTTGCTGCTGCTGCTGCTAAGTCGCTTCAGTCGTGTCCAACTCTGTGCGACCCCATAGACGGCAGCCCACCAGGCTCCTCCGTCCATGGGATTTTCCAGGCAAGAGTACTGGAGTGGGGTGCCATTGCCTTCTCCGCCTGCATATCTTAGGGGGCCACTATTGTATCAGGATTCTCTAGAGAAACAGAATCAACAGGATATATTACAGAGACATAGACATTGACATAGACACAGACACCAATAGAGATAGAGATAAGAAATTCATGAGGTTATGGGAGCTAAACCCCATAACCTTGCCATGTGCAAGCTAGAACCAGGAAAGCTGGTGGGATGATTCATTGCAAGTCCAAAGGCCTGAGAACTAGGGAACTGCTGATATAAGTCAAGGAGTCTGAAGGTCTAAGAACCAGGAGCTCTGATATCTGAGGGCAGGAAAAGATGGACATCTCAGTTCAAGAAGCAAGAGAGTTTGCCCTTCCTTTGTCTTTTTGCTCCATTTGGGCCCCTGGTGGATTGGATGGTGCCCATCCATTTTGATGAGTGTGGATCTCTTGAGTCAGTCTACTGAATCAACACTTTCGGGGAGTTCTGGCTGACCCCAGCTACAAGGCTAGAATTTGCTCCTGCAGAGAACAGTTGAAAAGCATCCCAGATGGGGAAACTGTATGGTGAGAGTAACAGTGGACAAGTCAGAGAAACATGGCTCAGTGTCAGTGTCAGTGTGAAATTTCTTAATCATTTTTCTTAGCTGACGTATTCTTTTCATATTCACATGACATAGTCAATTCATATTCAATTTGACATATTCAAATCCTTCTTTATTTTCCCTCTTCTAAACTCAGGATTATTTTGTTTTTATATATTTAAATTGGGGCTCCAAGAAAACCCTGGATCAAGAGCATCATGTTTGGTGCAGATTAATCTTCAGATATGGTGGCTGCTCTCTTTCTTGCCACCAAGAAGGGAGAGGGTGGCTTGGCTGGTGTTTGCAGAGGTTGCAGACCTAACCCACAGCCTGAACAGGGCCCACAGGCTTGCTTTCCCATGGCATTTGAAAATTTTTGAATCATTTGAAGACTTTAAGAAATAGGGAAATTGATGAAAAGTCTCAATTTCTGTTAAAACAGGGACAATGTGCCCCTTTGACTTTCTTCTTCTTTTTTTAAAAAAATTATTTAATTATTCATTTTTGGCTGTGCTGGGTCTTCACTGCCACACGGGCTTTTCTCCAGTTACAGTGAGCAGGGGCTACTCTCTAGTTGCCGTGTGTGGACTTCTCATTTGCGGACTTCTCATCGTAGTGCCTTCTCTTGTTTCAGAGCACGGACTCTAAGGCGAGCGGGCTCCAATTGTTGTGGCTCCCCTCAGGTTCTAGAGCACAGGCTCAGTAGTTGTGGTGCATGGGTTTAGTTGCTTTGCGGTATGTGCAATCTTCCTGGAGCAGAGATCTGACCGTGTCTCCCGCATTGGCTGGAGGATTCTTGACCACTGAGCTGCCAGGGAAGCCCCCTGTCTTTGTTGGCTGAGACAGGAGCCTTACAGTCAGAGAGAGATTCTCCCTGTGCCTGCGCCTGAGCCTCTCCAGTTGTTGAGTTGACTCTGTGGTTTCCTTGGAGGACAGTAACCCAGAAGTAGGAAGAGGAAAATCTGAGTGGGCCACGTTTCTCCCTGGGGGTCTGCTCCTGCCAGTTCCTTCCCTGTTGCCCTCTTGTCTAGACTTCTGAGTGGGAGACGCCTGATTTATGTTTCCCGGGCTCCCTCCTTCCTGCTTTTCAGCTTTCCTGTTCCTATTCAAAAACAATTACAAGGGTAGAACAATTGAAAGGCAAAAAAAATCAACCCCAAGCGACACTGTTCATAGACACTGTTCAGAGCAGCAGAGGCCTCAGGCTCCCGACTTCTCTTTTTCTGGGGAAGGTGTCCTTTTGATGCCTTGGGGAGAGAATTCTTCTTGCCAGATGAAATGACTGCCTGTCTGCGGTTGGGAAGGATGATCACTTTCACACATACTCACTAAAAAAAGCAAACAAAACCAATATTCCCTGCCTTAAATGTTCTCGCGTGTTTTCTTTCTTCCTATCTTTCTTTTATAAATAGGAAGTGGGACCATATTGGAATACTCTTGTATAGTGTCCTTTTTTCACTTGTTAGTAGAGTGTAAGCATTTTCATGTTTTATTGAATTTTATTCTACTTGAAAGGTTTTTAAAATTGAAGTGAAATCATAAAATATAAAAACATAAAAATAAACATTTTCAGATGAAAAATTCAGTGGCCTTTAGTACATTCACAGTGTTGTACAACCGCCATCTCTATCTTCTTCCAAAATAATTTCATCATCACAAAGGATGACTCAAAAAAAGAAAAAAGAAGACTCCATAACCATTAGGCAGTTTCTCCCCATTTCCTCCTTCCCCCAACACATGGAAACTACTAATTTGTGTTCTGTTTCTGTGGAGTTTACCTATTTTGGATATTTCACATACATGGAATCATACAATATGTTTCTGGCTTTTTTCACTTATAGTATTTTCAAGGTTTATCCACATTGTAGCATTTTATGAGTACTTCATTTCTTTTTATATGAGTAATATTCATATATATATGTTGTTGTATAGGAATATGTATGTATTCCATTGCACACATACTTCTGCCCTCAACTTGTTTATCCATTTCAACCTTCTGGCTAATATGAATAATACAGTGGTGCAGGGAGGAAGCCAGTTCTGACTCTATGATAGAATTGTTTCTTTAACTTGCTTTTCTTTGCTTTTGCTATTATTCAGTTCAGTTCAGTTGCTAAGTCGTGTCTGACTTTGTGAACCCATGGACTGCAACAGTCCAGGCTTCCCTGTCCATTTATTATTATATCGTACAGAATGGTTTGCCTCAGAATCCTGCCCCTCTGCCTGACTGTTAAACTAACGTGTGCCTTTGTTCAGAACCCTGTCCACCTGTGGATGGCAGGAACGGAGAAATTAACACATCCCTTGCCTGAGGCTTGCCATTCTAGGAGATGTTTGCAAGATTAACGGCTTTTTTACTTTGCTTCCTCACCTCCCCCCATCTCTGATCTATAAAAGAACCTGGCTTCCAGAACGCGATAAGATGGTTATTTTGAGGCGCTAGCCTGTCATCTTCTTGGTCTGCTGGCTCCCTGATTAAAGTCTCTTCCTTTCCTCAACACCTCGTCTCTCAGATTCATTGGCCTGTTGTTTGGCAGCGAGCAGAGTGAGCTTGGAGTTGGTAACACTACCATGAACATCCGTACATCTGTATTTGTTTGAGTACCTGTTTTCATTTCTTTTGAGTATATACCTAGGAGTGGAATGCTGGTCATATGGTGATTCTCGGTTTAGCTCTTTGAGGAACTGCCAAACTTTTCCCACAGCAGCTGTACTGTTTCGCAATCCCATAAGGAATGTACAAAGATTCTAATTTCTCTACATACTCACCAACGGTTATAGATAGATAAATTTATTGATTATATTAGTGAGTGTGAAGTGGTGCTTCACTGCGGTTTTGATTTGCATTGCCCTAATGTGTGTCATCGTTTCTAATGACTGCAGGGTATTCCCTTCTATGCCTGATCAGTTCTCCCCTGGTGAACACTGAGTCCCCTCATCTTTTTCCCTTATATACTGCAGTACACATCCTTGTGTTCTCAGTTGAAAGTGTGGACTGTGGAGTCAGAGAAGGTTAGGGTATAGCATCTCCATTTACTCACTGTGGTCTTAGGCAATTCACTTAAATTCTGAACCTCAGTTTCATCATTGGTAAGATGGGAATAAGTAACAGACTTGCTTTACCAAGTCTTCTGAGGATTATATACGAATGTGTATAAAGCTCGTAACACATGGGTTTGTATTGAGTGGTAAGCACTCAATAGATGCTGCAATCTTTGGTTTCTTCCTTGAATTCTTTGAGATGACATTGCTAGGTCAGTAGAGGTTACGCACATAATAAAGGGCTTTTAACACACATTGCCAAATTGTCCTTTCCAAATACTAATTGACACTCCACCAGTACTGCATGCCAGTGCTTGTTTCTAGAACCTTCAACATTAGGAAATGTCATTTTAAAAAATTGCTAACATCTCATTATTGTTTTAAATTTGCATTTTTTTATTACAAATGAGCTTGAATATTTTGGGAGCATTTACATCTCTTTTGTGAACTGCTTTTTTATGTCTCATGCTCGTTTTTCCAATGGGATGGCAAATTTTCTAAATTTCTGTAAGAGCCCTTTATAGAAGGATATTAAGCTAATATGGGCTTCCGTTTTAGCTCAGCTGATAAAGAATGCACCTGCAATGCAGGAGATCCCGATTCGATACCTGAGTTGGGAAGATCCCCTGGAGAAGGCTATCCATTCCAGGATTCTTAGGCTTCCCTGGTGGCTCAGACAGTAAGAATCTGCCTGCAATGCGGGAGACCTGGGTTCGATCCCTGGGTTGGAAAGATCCCCTGGAGGAGGGCATGGCAACCCACTCCAGTATTCTTTCCTGGAGAATCCCCATGGATAAAGGAGCCTGGTGGGCTACAGTCCATGGAGTCATAAAGAGTTGGACAGGACTGAGCAACTAAGCACAGCATATTAACCTAACGTGGGGCTTCCCAGGTGGCTCTAGTGGTAAAGAACCTGCCTGCCAATGCAAGAGACTTGAGACACAGGTTCCATCCTGAGTCAGGAAAATCCCCTGGCTTGCCTGGAAAATCCCATGGACAGGGGAACCTGGGGGCCTATAGTCAATAGGGTTGCAAAGGGTTAGACACGACCGAAACAACTTAGCAGGCACAACCTAATATGCCTGTCATTTTGTTAAAAAATGATTCATTTTCATTTTAATTCCACATAGCTCCAGGGCATGGCTCACCACTAAAGGATCTGTAACTACCAAACTCCTGTTGTTTCTCAGAAAGCATGGACAGAAGTTGTGCAAGTTAGGCCTCAGTTTTCTTATCTGTGAAATGGATTGGACTAGAAAACTGCTGTTTATTTTCAGATTTTATGAAATTTTACGATTTTATGTAAGCATCTTATATGCTCAGTATATAGTGTTATTCATATTTTATATTTGTATGTAATAGTAATAAACATAAGCATAATCACTCCCTCAATTGCTTTGGTGTGTCTTGAGACCCTCAGCAGAGGCTCTGAGTATGTGTGTGTGTCTATGTTAAAATATGTAATCATATGTTTATTTTATATGCATATGTAAAATAACATTTTCCCAGGTCACAAAAATTAAAAATTTCGTGTATATGTATCAACATACATTTTGTGTTGTACTAGATGAGTTGTTTATAATTCTCTTTTAAGGAATCTTAATGATTGTATCATTGAGAGTACTGTAAATCATGGATCTTTTTGTTATTAAATAGGTATTTAATGTAGTTAACACTACATACTCTAACTTCACCAGCAACTTGGCAAAGAGACTATCAGCTGAAGTTCCTGTTGCCAGTAGCCCGATTACCACAAGATGGCGGCAGAGCCAAGCTGGGGATGTGACAGCCCTTTCCTTTGGGGAAGAGCATTCAACTGCTGACCTCCCAGAAACTGTGCTGAAGATGACTCCTGAGAAAGAGACCTTGACTCCAGGTGAGGTAATAGAAATGCCACAAGCCAGTTTTGAAATCTTAAAAAAAGATATACTTCTGAGAGAATCTGTCTTACAGAAATACCTAGTGTTGTATTTAGTCAACTGCTTTTTTCTCCTTTTGAATAAGAAATTTCCAAGGGAGCAGGGGAAGGGGAGGGCTGAAACAAAACCAAAAGAAAGTATGTTGTGTTTTAAATATGACATTAGACACAATGAGGCACCATAGTCCTGCAGATTGAGAAGAAGCCCAAATCTTTTTTAAATCAATGAAATTCTCATGTAATAGTAAGTACCAATACTGAAAATAGCTGGCTGAAGCAACAGGAGATACAGGGTTGGAGGAAGGTCATCCTAATGGCTATCTTCTGAAAGATATTTTAAACTGAGGGGTGATTTTAATGCTGTTTCAGAGGAATTTCTGGCTAATTGTTTCAGAGGAATTTCTGACTAAAGTGGCTCCCTTTTCTTTCATAGGTCCTTAATTAATTAGTTATTTTCAAATAAGGCATTGCATGAGAAATTTAGAATTCTAAGAGATAATCAGACAAAATAATTTTATAATAAAGTCTATTTTATTTTCTATTTAAGTTTATACTGCATATTAATCAAAAACATTGTTTTCTTGCTGTTTTGCTGGTGGGATTTCTTTCTTTTTGTTCCAGAACGGTGAACACTGAGGACCTTCCCGTCCTAAAAGGGATGTTTGTAGAGAGGTTCATTTGCTGTCATGCTTTGTGGACAAAATCTGAGAGGTCCAGGATTCCTTAGGCTAGTGGATGTGAACTCTTTGTTGATAGCTGGGATGATGGTCAGTACTAGCATTCAACTGCAACATTTTCTTTCTCATTTGAGGTTCAGAGAGCCTGCTTCTTCTCCTCTTTCAGTTCAGTTTCAGGTCAGCCACTCAGTTGTGCCTGACTCTTTGCGACCCCATGAACCGCAGCACGCCAGGCCTCCCTGTTCATCACCAACTCCCAGAATCCACCCAAACCCATGTCCACTGAGTTGGTGATGCCATCCAACCATCTCATCCTCTGTCATCCCCTTCTCCTCCTGCCCTCAATCTTTCCCAGCCTCAGGGTCTTTTCAAATGAGTCAGCTCTTCGCATCAGGTGGCCAAAGTATTGGAGTTTCAGCTTCAACATCAGTCCTACCAATAAACACGCAGGACTGATCTTTAGGATGGACTGGTTGGATCTCCTTGCAGTCCAAGAGACTCTCAAGAGTCTTCTCCAACACCACAGTTCAAAAGCATCAATTCTTCGGTGCTCAGCTTTCTTTATAGTCCAACTCTTACAGCCATACATGACCACTGGAAAAACCATAGCCTTGACTGGACGGACCTTTGTTGACAAAGTAATGTCTCTGCTTTTCAATATGCTGTCTAGGTTGGTCATAACTTTCCTTCCAAGGAGTAAGCGTCTTTTAATTTCATGGCTGCAATCACCATCTGCAGTGATTTTGGAGCCCAGAAAAATAAAGTCAGCCACTGTTCCCACTGTTTTCCCATCTATTTCCCATGAAGTGATGGGACCAGATGCCATGATCTTAGTTTTCTGAATGTTGAGCTTTAAACCAACTTTTTCACTCTCCTCTTTCACTTTCATCAAGAGGCTTTTTAGTTTTTCTTCACTTTCTGCCATAAGGGTGGTGTCATTTGCATATCTGAGGTTCTTGATATTTCTCCCAGCACTCTTGATTCCAGCTTGTGCTTCCTCCAACCCAGCGTTTCTCATGATGTACTCTGCATATAAGTTAAACAAGCAGGGTGACAATATACAGCCTTGATGTACTCCTTTTCCTATTTGGAACCAGTCTGTTGTTCCATTTGCAGAACATTTTTGCGGTTGAAATTAGATTTTGGATTCCTCCTTCCTCTTAGATTTTGGATAGCCCAGAACTTGAGGGGTTGGGCTCTAGGAACATCAGTGACAGCTTATCCGGCACATGTTTGTCTGAATGAGAAGAGACTGTCACATGGCAAAAGGCCAAAATACTTAATCCAGTTGTCCCTTGGTTCCTCTGATGAGCAAGTGATATAGCAGATTTTTAACTTAAGAAGATGACTTGTCAAGGTTTTCATTGCAGTTAAAAGTCTGGTAAAGGGCTTTCTCAGTCTTGAGAAGATAATAGACATGGATAATAACAAGGTAAACAACATTGGCTCTTCCATGACAGTAACTTAGGAAGTATTTTACTAAAGTCACCTTGTCAAACTAGTTTTATATCTTTGTGCGCTAGGAAGAGGGAGAGGCGAAGTGTTTCGCTATAATCATGTAGTGAACATCAGTGACTGAAAGGCAAGCATCCGTAGTGACTTCCTGGCAGGATGTTCACCACCTGTGCAAACCAGCTACTCTTCTCATCATCATTTTAAGCTTTGAACTGTTTGTATCCATTCTTCAAATGTGCAAATGTGTTCTTTCCATGCAGAGTTAAAGTGTTTCTGTTGCTGCTGCTGCTGCAGTTGGAGACAGGTCTTTAATCTTGACATTTCCTCCTGGTTCTGAGGCCACAGAGGGAATTTCTCACCCAGTGTTCACTCATGAACCCAGTACCCTTGACCCTGTGCTGCCCCTCCACCCCACCCCGCCTAGGACTTTGGAGAGATGAGGGCCTACATATTCACATTCTGTTCTATACATGCCAAGGGCTGACCTCCCACCAAAGGTTTAAGAGATTATGGTGGTGGTTTAGTCTCTAAGTTGTGTCCAACTCTTGCAACCCCATGGACTGTATGTAGCCTGCCAGGCTCCTCTATCCATGGGATTCTCCAGGCAAGAATACTGGAGTAGGTTGCTATTTCCTTCTCCAGGGCATTTCCCCAACCCAGGAATCAAACCCAGGTCTCCTGCATTGCAGGCAGATTTTTTACCAACTGAGCTATTACTTTAAAAACCAAATTCAAAGCTAAATGTTTTCTGGCAGGATCCTACAAGGAACCACTGAAGACCCCCAACAAAGGAAGTTCTGGAACAAATAACTCTGCTTTCCAGTTTGGCAAGGCCCCTCATGCACTGAACAGAGGCTGGAAGGATAAAGTTGCTTCAAAAGACCCGGTGGGTGAAGAGAGAAAACCAAAGATTTCTTATCTTGAGAAGCTCAAATAGCTGAGTCCAAAACATGAGATAAAAGCTGGCTTAGCTGCTCTTACAAATCAATAAGGAAAGGATGGATTCCTGATAGGAAAAATGAGTGTATGAAGGACACTTCCAAAAAGAAACAGGGTTGTTAATTAACACACAAAAAAAGTTTAATTAGCATCAATCAAAAAAGTGAAAATGAGACTAACCATCCAAAAGGTAAAGATTAAAAACAGAGGGACTTCCCCAGTGGTCCAGTGGTTAAAACTCCTGGCGTCCAATGCAGGGGGTGTGGGTTTGATCCCTGGCCTGGGAATTAAGATATTGCATGCCAAGCAGTGTGGTTAAAAAAAAAAAAAAAGAATAAAATTATGCATACTATGTATGTTTCCTCTCGGTGCAAAGTTGTGTTGTGTGGTCTTTTCCCAACTCTTTGGAAAGTGTGTGGTAATATGATCTGCCCTTTGGCAGGTCGATTTGACTCCTCCTCTATAAGATGGTCTTTTCAAAATTTCCCTTAAGTCTTTGTGTGTTTTTTTTTTTAATTTCTCTACGAAGTTAACTTTATTTTAAGGATCTTATTGATTATGATTCTAATATCATAGTCCACCCTAAGTCCTTTGGGCACATTAAATATCGATAGCATGATTTTAGGTTTATTGAAACCAGTGAAGAGCCTCTGAAGGAATCAATGTTTCATTTAGAAAACTGAACTAGGAATGTCATAAATTCTCAATTTAGGCAAAGTTAAAGTCATTTGATGTGTGCTTCCTGTGTTTGGCATATGTGTTTTGCTGGAGGAACAATAAAATATTGTGAATGTGAAATTTAATTATTTGAACTCATATGCAGTTGCAAACAATTGTATTAGAGCAAGTCTTCTGCTAGGTGCTTTGCTGCTGGGTGGGGCTTCCCTGGTGGCTCAGATGGTAAAGAGTCTGCTTGCAGTGTGGGAGACCCGGCTTTGATCCATGGGTCGGGAAGATCCCTTGGAGGAGGAAATGGCAAATCACTTCAATATTCTTGCCTGGAAAATCCCATGGATGGAGGAGCCTGGCAGGCTACAGTCCATGAGGTCGCAAAGAGTCGGACATGACTGAGTGACGTCACTTGTTATTTGCTTGTTGCTGGGTAAGGGTAAGATGGCCAGGGAGTTACTTTGAGGGAACTATGTGTGCTTTTGAACTCATGCCCAGGCCAGGCTATTAGCACTGTCCTTTCCACCCTCTACTGGTGACTGGAGTTTTTACTGCCCTGACTTCCAGGACTTCCCTTTTCCTTCCCCTTGTGCTGTCTGGTAACTGGTAGCAGCAAAGTTGGTGGCTCTGTTGGCGGGGTCACGATAGTGTGGGCAAGTTACCATCATTACAGCGATTGTTATCCAGCCTGAATATCATCCCAGTTTCACTGGAGAACCTGGGCAGGGGATAATGGAAGCTGTTTTACTACGTTATGTAGAGCATTTATTGTCATGACTAATTGGGAGTCCAATAGCAGCAAAAACAGTGCAAATGTAAAGCGAGGTCTTTCATCTTGGCGGTGAACAGGTGTCTTCCTGTGGTCCTCAGAGGTCATCCAGAGGGTATTTCTATAGAGAGAGCTGAGTAGCTATGGAGATGTTCAGAATTCTCATACCCAGCCAGCTGTACGCCAAGTTGCTCATTAAAGTAATAGTAGATCTCACCCAGCGAAGGGTATCCCTGGGTGCATAGAGCACAAGCACACTATCTGGGAAATGCCTTGGTCAGCTTTGTTGTCTCTACGGGATTCTGAAGAATGAATCTGTGAAGAGTTGCACTGAGCTACTGGCCAGCAGGGCATTTAGAAATGGTATTTTATACCAGTTCTTCTCAAACGGGTGATTTTGCTCCCCACAGAGCATCTGATATGTCTGAAGATAGTTTTGATGATCAGAAGCCAGGGGGAAGGTATCTGGTAGACCACAACAATGCATTATTTGCCCATATTTCTGCAGTTGTGAAACTCTATTTATATTTAATTTTTCTACTTTGAATACCTAAACATCCGTTGCCTATTATATGACGTAATATCTGGGAAGAAAGCCAAAATATCAAAGTGATATCCAGTGATTAAATGTATCATTGAGAAGGAGAAAAAAAGAATCTTCTCTATTTTGACTATTCACTATTATATTTCTAGAATAAGTTCTTTTCTTTCCCCTTTTTACTAATTTGCCTCTTTGTTTTTGATCAAAGTTAGATGTAAGAAAGGGGCTTCCCAGGTGACTCTGGTGGTAAAGAAGTCGCCGGCCAATGCAGGTAGATGTAAGGACACAGGTTTAATCCCTGGGTCAGAAAGATCTCTGGGAGGAGGGCATGGCAACTTACTCCAGAATTCTTGCCTGGAGAATCTCCACGGACAGAGAAGCCTGTCAGGCTGCAGTCTATAGCGCTGCACAGAGTTGGACAGGACTGAAGCAACTTAGCACACACGCACAGATATAAGAATGTCAGGAGGGCTCATTGTATACTTGCCCAGAGAAATAGCAACTTGATTTTTGTGCTCATTTAAATTTAGACAATTGACTTAACCTCTCTGCGAGTTGATGTTCCCATTTCTCATGGGAAAAGGAGTTAGTTGAAAAGGACCTTTAAGATAACTAGTTTAATACCGCCCCCCGCGAAGAAACTAATACAACACTATAAAGCTATTTTGTTGTTTAGTCTCTCAGTCGTGTCTGACTCTTTGCGACCCTATAGACTGTAGCCCACCAGGCTCCTCTGTCCATGAAATTCTCCAAGCAAGAATACTGGAGTGGGTTGCCAATTCCTTCCCCTGGGGATCTTTCTTATCCAGGGATCGAATGTATGTCTCTTGCGTCTCCTGAACTGGCAGGCAAATTCTTTACCACTGTGCCACCAGGGAAGCCCATAAAGCAACTATACTTAAATAAAAATTAATTAAAAAAAGAAATAATATATTAGTAAAATGTTCAGTACTCTGTTCATTACACAGTGGTTATTTAATAAATAATGGCAACGATTGCAGTGTTGGTCTGACAGTGTGTAGTCTTTAACTTTCCAGTGAATTATCAGTTTTACTTCTACACCATGTAACACACCTGAGATGTACACAAATGTTTCTGAATAAGTATTCTCTTTGTGTTTGTTTTCAGAAATGCTTAAATCAGCTATTTTCAACCCAGAACGTGGCTCAGCAGGTTAATGGGAGCATGCAGTTCTGTGAGCGATCCCAATGCACTTGGAAAGGTGTGGGCCAAAGATTTCCCATCTGTCCTGTGTTCCCACCCTCCTCTCTCCCCGCATCCTTCATTTCTTCTTTATCTTAAAATATATTATTTTTACATTAGAACAAAAATCAGCATAATTATAAAGTTTGGATAATTCTCATAATCCTCTGTCTTAACTACCCCGACCTCTATTCCCCATTTCCTAGAGGCAACCACCTTAGCTCTGCCAGCTATGCCCCCGGGTATTTACATCTAATTTCTGAATAATATTTGTAAACTATTAATTTATTTTTTTATAATTTTAGACTTAATTACAACTTTCTAGCATAGTAAGAACTTAGTTCTCCTCCTGTTTCATTCACTTCTCTCAGTCTATTTGTGTTACACTTTAACAAAGTAAAATTAGTATTTAATATTTATATCATATTACTATACAATTATTATTTGCTGACAAGCCAAACAGTGTATTCTAACTGTACCTCTTTTCTAGTTTAACTCTTTGTTTTTCCTGGAATTAAAAAGTTGCTTTCTCTTTTCATTTATTAGATACCTATGATATTATGACTGTGTTCCCTAAACGCTCCCATGCTTTGTTCCACAGCCATCAGTAACCTTTTCCATGTACCTGCCCACATGGGTCCTTGTTTTCCTTGGTGGCCTCCTACCCAGAACCTGCTGAATAGGCCACTCTCTTGGTCAGTGCCACGGCTGTAATTCTGGGACTTCTCCTCTCCGATGCTAGAGCCACTGTTCCCTGGCAGCCATGTTGTGCTCTTTCTGGGTTTGCTGGTCTGAAAGTGTGCTTATTCCAGTTTTACACTTGATTCATAGTTTGGCTAGTCTTACTCAGAACTTTGTGGAAAAGGTATTGCTTTATTTTTTCCCAGCACCCGTTGTTGCTGCTGAGCCAGTCATATATTGCTGTAACTTCCTATCCTTTCTATGCCACCTGCTTTTTCTCTCTGAATACATATAGAAAAAAATTTATTGTTACTGTTTTAAAATTTCATGATGATAAAGGTTCGAGTATATTAAAAGTAAAGCCTCACTGTAAACGACAAACTCTAGTGGATCTTTCAGTCTTGGACGCCTGTATCTTTTAATTCTTGGAAAGCTTCTTGAATTATTCTTTAGTAATTTCTTCATCTTTGTTTCTTTCTTTCTGAAATGTTGGCTGTAATTGTTGCTCCTTTTGGATTAATTCTCTTATTTTTTTCTATTCTATTTTTCATCTCATTTTCTATCCTTCTACTTCTAGGTGGTTCCCTCACTCTGTGTACTAGCCTTGCCATTTAAATTTATTTTGGCTATCCTAGGAGAAGGCAGTGGCACCCCACTCCAGTACTCTTGCCTGGAAAATCCCATGGACGGAGGAGCCTGGTGGGCTGCAGTCCATGGGGTCGCTAAGAGTCGGACACGACTGAGCGACTTCACTTTTCACTTTCATGCATTGGAGAAGGAAATGGCAACCCACTCCAGTGTTCTTGCCTGGAGAATCCCAGGGATGGTTGTGCCTGATGGGCTGCTGTCTGTGGGGTCACACAGAGTTGGACACGACTGAAGCGACTTAGCAGCAGCAGCAGTTTTTTTTTTTTTTTTTTAGCAGTTTTAATTTTAGAGTTTCTTGGACATCGTCAGGCCTCTCTCCCTCCCCTCACCTTCCTTCCTTTGCCTCCTCCCTCTCTCCCTCCCTCATTTCTTTCCTGTCTGTCCTCCCTCCCCCCTCTTTCCTTCCTTCCTTCTCTCTTTCCAGCATCCTGTTCATGCTTCATTCATGTACATACTATTTTCTCTTATTTCTCTGAAAAATTTCATATAAAGCTTTAAAAGTATTGCTGTTCTTCCTGAGTTGTCTTTCTTTGGTTAGCCCTTCCCCCAGTAGTTTTGGTTTCACTCTTTCAGAGTTAAAGCTTTCTGAAATGTGTGGTGTTCTGGAAATAAAACTAAAGAATTGTGGGCTACTAAAATCAGAATAACAGTTTTCACACAATCTATCTTTGCTCATGCTCTTAAGAGGTTGTCATTTTTTGTTTATTCAGAGAATAAACACCTGGTTTCTTTTGACCTGTGCACATGTGTACAGGGTGTGTCTGTGTGTGTGTGTGTGTGTGTGTGTGTGAACTTGACATCTTTCAACCAACTCATCTCTTTCTAAACTTTCGCTGTCTCTGAGCCCTGACCCCTTGTGGGGTTTCTGCAAGACAAAACAGCTTGCTTTTCTTTACCATGGCCCCTCTATAGGCATTCGAGTTTCATTTTTCATGTTCCTCCTGGTCAGTTATCAAACCTTTACCCATTTTGCAGAAAATTATTGCAGTCTCTTCTTGCTGCTCTATTCACTCCCATTCTCTTTGTTCTTATATCTCCACACCTTACAAAGCCATTAGCTGTCATTCTGGTGAGGTTGAAAATAGAAGGCAGAGGCAGTACACCCATGTGACCCTTCCTCTGACTTGACTGCAAATCTGTTGCTGTGCTTTAGAGAGATCATTGGTGGTGACACTGAAGAAGATTTGAAAGGGAGAGCTGTTGGAAGCAGAGACTAATTGAAAGGAACATTCTATGTAGGGCTCTATTCTTAATTCTCTCAAGGAGATTTAAAATGTGAAATGCATTCCACGTAGGCCAGATAACTAATTTTAGGAAAATGGATCACTGGGATAAATTTTATCCAGATACTGTGCATGTGAAGTATTTCTTTATGCCTTGTCTATATTTGATAAGACTCTGAAACCTCACAGTGGACACCTCCTATGACTTGCAAGTATACCTATTGAACCCAGTGGGCACCTCTTATGACTTGTAAATATACCTATTGGACCCAAAGCTGGTACAATCTTTGGGTGGTGATGTCATGAGTGCATCAGGGCAGGTCTGCAGCCATGCAGTGGAGAGATATTGCTCCTGTGGCAGTTTCTAGAAGGTCTTCCTTCCATTCTGCATTTAATGCTCCCAATGTCATTTACCCTGCATTCCACGTGTTCTTTTTCTTACTTCCCCTTTCCATCTTGGAAGTCTTTTTGTCATTCATGAAATTGTTATCATGGTTGGAAAATAATTGATTAGGAGTCTAGCTCTGTGAGAGAAACTTAAGAGAACCAGTGGTTCAATTAATTCATAAATGTCAAGGAGACTTGCCTGTTACATTTCCTTTGGGAGAAGATAACTTTGTGCATGCATGCTTTTCATTCCTTTGTTTCCCAGCAGTATAAAGGGGACAAACAGTTAGATCATAGAAATAGGCACAAAAGTTGAAGGCTGGCTGAATATTCTTTTGGGTGGTTTGGGAATATACAGTTGGAAGAATGAGTGAATCATATCCTTTCCTTCTTTATTCTTTTCTTTATGATTATATTTTCTTAAAAGCAAAATATCTGGAGACATGTCTTGTCTTAGCTCTCCCACTTTCTTCTGATCTGATCAGTAACAAGTTCATGTTTCTGTAACATGCTGAATATGTGATGTAGAATAGAAATGATATGCTGTATGTGTGCTTATTTGCCCAGTCGTGGCCAAGTCTTTGTGACCTCTTCGACTGTAGACCACCAGGCTCCTCTGTCCATGGGATTCTCCAGGCAAGAATACTGGAGTGGGTAGCCATTCCCTTCTCCAGAGGATCTTCCTGACCCAAGGATCGAACGTGGGTCTCTTGCATTGCAGGCGTATTCTTTACCACCTACATTCTATAAAAGCAGAGAGAATATGCCTTTATTATTTTGATATCCTAGGAGATCTATCTACCTCTGTGTATGTATGTGTGTATTAATCTCTCTATCCATCCTATTTTTTTAGAGAAGTTTTGAATTCACAGCAAAATTGAACATAAAACACAGGGTTCTTGTGTATACCTTGCCCTAACATATGCACAGCTTTCCCCACTATCACCATCCCACACTGGATTAGTACATTTGTTATCATTGATGAACCTCATGGACACTACTATTATCATCCAAAGTCCATCGTTTACACTGGGGCTCACTCTTGGTGGTGTATATTCTATGGATTTTGACAAATGTGTAGTGATACATATCCACCATTATAACAGCAGATAGTAGAGCCTTACTGTTCTAAAAATCTTTTATACTTCACCTAGTCATCTCTCTCTCTTCCTCTAACCCTGGCAAACTTTTCATTGTCTCCATAGTTTTACTTTTCCTAGAATGTCATTTAGTTGGAATCATACAGTATGTAGCCTTTTCATATAGGATTCTTTCACTGAGTAGTGTGCATTTAAGCTTCCTCCGTGTCTTCTTATGGCTTGACAGCTCATTTCTTCCTAGCACTAAATGATATTCTATTGTCTGGATGTACCACAGTTTATTTATGCATTCACCTATTCAAAGACATCTTGGTTGCTTCCAAGTTTTGGCATTTATGAATAAAGCTGCTATAAATATCTGTGTAGAGGTTTCTCTGTGGACATAAGCTTTCTACTCACTTGAGTAAATATCAAAGTGTGCAGTTGCTGGATTATATGATAAGAGCATATTTAGTTTCATATGAAACTGCCCACCTATCTTCCAAAGTGGCTGTATCATTTTGCATTCCCACCAGCAATGAATAAAAGCTCCTGTTGTTCCACATCCTTGACAGAATTTGGTGGTGGTCAGTGTTTCAGATTTTGGCTGTTCTAACAGATGTGTAGTGGTATCTCATTGTTTTAACTTGCAATTCTCTAATGAAATATAATGAAAAAGATGTTGAACATCTTTTCTTATGCTTATTTACCATCTTTCTTGGTGAGGTGTTCAGATATTTTGCCCATTTTTAAATTGAAATTTTTGTTTTGTTGTTGTTGAGGTTTAAGAGTTACTTTGTATATTTTGGGTAAGAGTCCTTTATCACATATGTCTTTTGCAAATATTTTTCTCAGTCTGTGGTTTATCTTCTCATTCTTTAGGCATGTCTTGTGGAGAGCAGAAGTTTCTAATTTTAATGAAATCCAGCATATGAGTGATTTCTTTCATGGATCATGCTTTTCGTATTATATTTAAAAAGTCACTGCTAGAGAATTCCCTGGTAGTCCAGTGAGTAGGACTCAGCAGTTGCGCTGCCATGGACCTGAGTTCAATCCCTGGTTGGGGACCTAAGATCCTGTAAGCTGTGCAGCATGGTAAAAGAAAAAATGTCATTTCCAAAACTGAGGAGATCTAGATTTTTTCCTGTATTACTTTCTAGTAATTTTATAGCTTTGTGTTTTACTTTTAGGTCTACAATCCATTTTGAGTTAATTTTTGAGTTCTGTGTTTTTTTTTTTAACTTTTTGTTTTGTATTGGCATACAGCTGATTAACAGTGTTGTGATAGTATCAGGTGGACCACAAGGAACTCAGTGATACATACGGATATACATGTATCCATTCTCCCCCAATAGGTCTGTGTTTAGATACATTTTTTTAAAAATTGAGGCATAGTTGACTTCCAACTTTATGTTAGTTTCAGGTGTACAGCAAAGTGATTCAGTTATTTTTTTCCAGATTGTCTGTGGATATTCAGTTTTTCCAACACCATTTGTTGAAAAAACTAATTTTCTCGATTTTATTGCCTTTCCTCCTTTGTCAGAGATCAGTTGACTCTATTTTTGTGGGTCTATTTGTGGGATCTCTATTCTCTTCCACTAATATATTTGTTGTTTTGCAAATACTACACTATCTTGATTGCTGTTATTCAGTCGCCAGGTCATGTCCAACTCTTCACGACCCCATGGACTGCAGCATACCAGGCTTCCCTGTTCCTCATCATCTCCTGGGGTTTGCCCAAGTTCATGTCCATTGAATCAGTGATGCCTTGATTACTGTAGCTTTTTAGTGAGTCTTAAAGTCAGATAGTGGAGGTCCTTATTGTGTTGACTTTTTTCCACATACACTTTACAACCAGCTTGGCAATGTTTACACAGTAACTTGCTGGGATTTTAACTTGTAGAGCATTGTATCTATAAATCAAGGTGGGATGAGCTAATGTTAATAATGTTCAGTCTTGTTATCCATGTACATGAAATACCTTTTCATTTATTTAGCTTTTTTTTGATTAATGTTTTGTAGTTTTCCCTTATACAGACCTTGTACATATTTTGTTGGATTTATATTTAAGTATTTAATCTGGGGGGACTTATGTAAATGGTATTGTGCTTTTAAAGTTCCAGTAGCTTGTTGCTAGTATATAGGAAAGTAATTGACTTTTGTATATTAATCTTATATCTTTTTATAATCACCCATTAGTTCCAGAAGTTTTTTGTTGGTTCTTTGGGTATTACTTTAAAAAAAAAAATAGAATGTTATATTAGCTTCAGGTATACAACATTAATGATATATTTGTATATATTACAAATGATCACCACAATAAATCTAGTTTACAACTGTCACCAGATATAGTGACAGAATTTTTTTCTTGTGATGATAACTTTTAAGATCTACTTTTTAAGCAACTTTCAACATGCTGTACATTAGAGTCTCATGATTTATTTATTTTGTAACTAACAGTTTGTACTTGATTTTTTTGAACCATTATTGGCAGTGCTTGGGTATATATTTCTAGTAACCTTGTAATTCTCACAACTGCAGGTTTTCATGGTTAGCACTGAGTCTATGAGTAACTATCTGGCTTCTTGGTGTGGCATTGTGAAGCTCTCTTTCATTTATCAGAAGCTATGTGGTCATAGGGACTACAAGTCACCTGGGTGGGCTCATTTCCTGTTGATCATGTCATTCTCAGTTTGATGTAAGCCAGGTGGTTGGAAAGATGAAAAGACAGTGGCTTGTGGTTTAGACTTAGTGGGGTCTTTTGATGAGAAGTAAAACTGAGCACAAGATATAACCTTAAATTCAGATAGTCATGGGTAACACTAGCCTAAAGTAACTGCATGCTGTGGTACAAAAACAGTGAGAAAAAGAGTAAAATCAATGAATCAACAGTTTTATTGACAAAGACTCAGAACAGAGCTTAGGTCTATTAGAGAATTTTTGATATTATAGACACATGGATACATGACCATTACTTTGGTCTTAAAATCTCAAGTGACAGAACAAATATTCAAAGCATGATGTAGTGTCTCTGTGTGCTCCCCACAAGCTCTGTCATTACATTTAGGTCTGGTACTCATGTGCTTTTTATTAGAAATGTCATTGAATATTTTTTTTTAAAGTCTGTTTCTTCCTTTCCTCCCGCTGCAGCTTGTAATTCAGTTTTATCATGATGACCACGTTCTTGTTCACTCCAATATCTCTTAATATTTGCAAGGATTAATATTTTGTTTTCAGGATTATAGTGTAGAACTGTTTGTTTCTTGCAGGCTGCAGAGATGGAGTCAGAGATGGATACTTCCAAAGATTCAGTGATATAAACTATTCCATACTCCAACCAGAGGTGAAGATTCATCTTACAGGTCTTCGAAATGACTATTGTATGTTATTGTTTAGCTCATGAATTAAAACACTGAAATGACAGAATGTATCCTGTGCTGTAGCATAAACTTGAAATTTGATTCTGGAAGAAGCAAATGGCCTTGTGCCTTATGCTTAAATGGTGTACCATCCAAATATGTTTACTATCGTGAGTTTTTCATTGTAGAATTTTCATGTTCAGGAATGGGCATTGTTTGTCTTGTGCCCCATTGGTGGGGCACAAGAAGCACACATTTTGTTTTACTGTAATAGAATGAACTGTATAGATGACCTACTCTTATGCTTATATTTTAAACATGGATAAATCTTACCAGTCAAACAACTGTGTTGGCTGTTTGTCCCTAGTTTCTTCTTATGTCTCTAGCTTGTGATCTAGTTGGGAAAATGAGACTAACCCACGCTGAACTGCTACTAACATGCCACAACATAAATAATACATTGTGGGGTATAAGAAGCTGTAAGACTGTATATAGTTTGGTGATCTTTGGAATTGTCTGGAAAGACTTTGTGGAGCTACTAAGACTTGAGATGTGTCTTAAAAAGATGGGTATGCTTGGAAGAGTGGAAAAGAGAAGACAGAGCATTTTCAGCAATGTTAGCAACATGAACAAAGGCAGGATGTTGGTAATTAATAATAATCAGTGGCAATGAGGAGGATACTTTGGGGAGTGGGGAATAGGGGGTGGATGCAGATTATAGAGAAATTTCAAAGTCTGAAGCAGATTTTTAGATTTGTTGTGCAAATTCTCAACTAGGTGAAACATCAAAGGAAAATTCATGGCAGAGTATGCAGAATGCATTTAGTAGGAGAGTTACCAAAAAGTAAGGGACTGTTTTCTCTGCATGAGGAAAAATATATGGGAGGAGGGATCAGGAGAAGGATGGTGTCACCGAAAAGACAAGTTAGCAGGAAAAATGGTATGAGGAGGGAAGACTTTTCTTGCAGTATTACATTTGAGGGAACAGTGAGACATTTAAGAGTTTCTGGGAAATCATTATAAATGAGGTTGGTGAAAGAGAGGAAAGGCTGGAGTATAGGTCAGATGACTATGTTTGAAGCTGACAGCTAGGGTGAGCTCTTCTGGTGAGGGAGAAAGAGCAGAGGGATGAGGTTTGGTTCTGGGGCACGTTTATAGAGAGGAATGAGCAGGAAAAACACAAAATCATTAAAGGGAACAGTTCCCCCATCATTCTTCTCCTATACCTTCTTCTCTAAGAGAATTTATTGCCATGACTAATGAAAACTGAAGAATTCATTTCAAGAGATGTTGAAAAAGCACACCACTCATATTGAAAAACAAACAAAAACCTTTTTTTCCCTCTTCCCCTTCATTACCCCTTTTGTCTCCCTTTGACAGCGAAAGCTGTCAAAAGATGTCCATAATTCACAGTTTGTTATTTTCTCTCCCCATTTTGTTTTTAAGCCTTGCTAGTCAGTTCTTAAATCTCACCATTCCATTGAAACTGCTCTTTGTAACATCACCCAAAATTCTTCACTGCTAAATCTAACAATCACTTTGTGGAGCTCATTTACTTAACTCTGTCAACCACAGTTGAGACAATTGGTCACTCACTTCTCCTTGATATCCCATTGTCTTTGTTTGCCTCCTAGTTTTCTGTTAACTCTTTCTTGGTCTTTTTTTTTTTCTTTTGCTGATTTCCCTCCTCTTCTGTCTCTTGGCCTCTTAAATTTCAAAGTGTACCAAGTCTCATTCCTCGGACATCTTTTCTTTCTGAATTCTACGTTAGTTGATCTGTTGGCTTTCTGGCTATATCTCCTTGTATTATGTTTTTAGTTATTGCTTTAGGGACTGCAATGCAGTCTGAATTTTCTGAGTCTACCTAGAATTACTGCTGCATATTTTATACAATATGTAAAAATCTTGCAGTAATGTGTTTCCCCAACTCTCAGCTTTTTTTGGAGAATACTTTAGTTGTCTATGTTTTAAATCTATGTGCATTGACAACTTCACCATTGTTAAAAGTTTTAGTTTAAAAAGCCATACGTATTTGTGTGAGGGAAAAATGGTCCTTATATTTTCCCAAATATTTACCAATTATAACATTCCCCTCCATTCCCAAAGAGCCAAATGTTCCTCCTATATAACTTACTTTCAGTCAAAAACCTTCTGTTAGTATTCGCAGATCAGGTCTCTTATTGAAGGCTTCTCTTACCCTTATTGTGAAATATTTGCTTGATACAGAATTCTGGCTTGCCAGATATATTTTCAGCGTTTTAAAGATGTTGCACTGACTTTTGGCCTCTATGGTTTCTGGTGAGCACTCATTTGAAACCTTGTTCTCTTATTTCCAAGACCTGACTCCAGTTACATATACATTAGATATGTTGTTGTCTGCCTACAATGCGGGAAACATGGGTTCAATCCCTGGGTCGGGAAGATCTCCTAGAGAAGGCAATGGCACCCCACTCCAGTATTCTTGCCTGGAAAATCCCATGGATGGAGGAGCCTGCAGGCTACAGTCCATGGGGTTGCAAAGAGTGGGACATGACTGAGCGACTTCATTTTCACTTTTAAATCTGTGGATATTATTCCACCAATCCCTAAGGTTCTGTCCATTTCTTCAAAAAATTTTTCCTCCATGTTTTTTAGATTGGATAATACAACTTTTCTTTGTACTTAGGCACTTTCGGGTTAGGCTGAGGTGTGTGTGGGTTCATACACTCACAATTAGAGGATGCCTTTCTGTGGTCCTCTCCCTTCCCAGGCTTTCTCCTCACACTTTGGCCACCTCGAGCTCCTTTCTCTGATTTATTTGACCAGAAACAAGGTAGGCTTTCTATTGGAGTTTGAACTGCTACTGTTATTCTATGATTGCCTGCTCCCCCCACCCCCCCACCATCAGTGTAAAGCTGTGTAAGGAGAAAAGTGGAAAACTCACCCCTGGGTGGATTGCCTCCCCAAGTTTTCACTTCCTTAACTTGATTTACCTGCTTTTGCTTATTTTCCAGAGTTCTCAGGTGTTTGTTTGTTTTTTGAATTTTGTTTAGAGTTTGTAGTTTGCATCGGTGGGAGGGATGAGCTATAGGGAGCTTAGACTGCTCTAGTGGAACTGGTGAGCTTCATAGTTTCATATTGATGTGTGTCAATCAGGATAGGAGTTTCTGTCTTATAAGAAATAAGATCACACATGTATATCTGTGGTGGATTCATTTTGATATTTGGCAAAACTAATACAATTATGTAAAGTTTAAAAATTAAATAAAATTAAAAAAAAAAAGAAATAAGATCAGATATGGTTTAGTATGTGGTCATACAAATACGGTTTCTCTGAGCACTCATGTAATTCTTTGAGTGTAAGATAGAGAATACTAAGAACTTCCAGGTATCATAAATAAGCCAGAGATCACCTCTTCTAGATTTACTGTAGTTAGGTTGTCTTTTGATTAGAAATGATGGTGGCAACTCTCATCTGTATAGTCTAGGTCCAAGGATGTTTCCATAAGAATTACGTGCTTTTAAACTTTAATGATCTGTTAGATGAAATCCATGTATTAATTATAATGGTAGATGAAACTGACAAGTTTTTTAAATGCTTCTAAATAAATATATATGAGCATAAATGATAAGCATTATTGCTTATCTTGATACAAGCATTATTGTGTATCTTGATATAAGATTCTATTCCAGCTTTCATTTTTGAACTTCTAATGATCTGATTGGATCCATGATTCTGTTTTTCAGCTGACCGTGGGTAAATCATTAATCTTTCTCCTCTACCTATAAGTAAAGTTGTTTATTTGAAAATAATTTTATTTGGCTGTATAATCACCCCAATCTGAAATGCTCTCTTATAGATCTGAATATCCTGGACTGGAATTTTCAAAATCTTATTGCCATAGCCCTTGGATCTTCTGTATACGTCTGGAATGGGGATAATCACAACAGAATTGAAAATATGTACTTCAGTCTCCCTTGTAACTACGTGTCTTCTGTGTCCTGGATGACAGAGGGGACCTGCCTGGCTGTTGGTACCAGCGAGGGAGAAATACAAGTACTGGGCAGCGTTTCTGTCTCACAGTGTGTTCTCTATAGTGGCGGGATAACCAAAGTTGACTTTTTTAAAGCTTTTTTTTTTTATATGGACCATTTAAAAAATCTTTATTGAATTTGGTACAGCATTGCTTCTGTTTTATGTTCTGTTTCTTTGGCTGCAGGGCATATAGGATCTTAGCCCCCTAATCAGGGATCAAGCCCATACCTTCTGCATTGGAAGGCAAAGTCTTGACCACTGGATCACTAGGGAAGTCCCTAAGATTTACTTTTAATAACAGATCGACTATTTAATAAAATAAAGAAACTTATAGTAGATGTGGTACTTGAAGCTATGGGGCGTAAGAGGATATGCCATTCTGGGGTCTTCCCTGAATGCTGTTTAATGAGGATGTAGGCATACTCTGCTTTGTTTTTTCACACAATCTTTCTTTGTGTCACATTTCCTTTTATCCCCTCACTTTTTTCTCTCAAACTAAAGTTGGGCTTATGAGATCCCCAGTTTTTAGAACTCTGAAGAGAAATCCTAAAACTGAAATAGATAATCTTCCAGTCCTCCTTTCTTACCTAAAGCCAAAATCAGAAGTAGAGTTACTTAAAAGTAGTGAATTTTTTTCTAATAGGCTCTCTAAAATGGGAGCTTAGCAAGTTTCATCAATCTATCTAATTTCTCATGTATTATTATTATTGTTTATTAGCAACAGATAAACAATATTGCTTGGGTGCCCAATGACTTTGGAGGGCCACAGATGGCTCTACTGTTTTTTTCATCTCTGTAATGAGCCTATGAGGGTCCTGTCATGATTTCTTCTTATGCCAAAGTTTTCATTCTTAATATGAGTTAGAATATCATTTTTAGCTGGCAGGAAAGGAGTCTCTTAGCAGTAAATGGAATTCCTGACCCTAGAAATTGTGTAGGCACTCAAATTTTATTTGTTGATAACTGTAGGTGGATTTCCAGCTTTGGAATTCCCATAGTTTGAAGGAACTAGAAGTGTCAAATAGTGATTCTCAACCTTTTGCAGTTGACTGAATTCACCTAAGAAACTTTAAAGTAAATGCCGTACGCCCAGAATCTTACTCCCACCATTGAATCAGAATGTCTAGCACCCGAACTCTGCTCCCGAGATGATCCACATATGCAGACAGCATTGAAAACTGCTTTAGGGTTAGAGGTGCTGAACTTTCACTTAGCACGAGGGCTGGCTGTATCAAGACTAACTGGCTGTTAGCCCTTTGAGAAGATTGTGGGTTGTGAAAATGCTAATTAATCATGCTTTTTCATTTTTTTTCAGTTATGGGATTTGGTCACTAAAAAGCGACTGAGAAATATGCTTGGCCATTTGTCAGTAGTTGGGGCTCTAAGCTGGAATCACTATATCCTCAGCAGGTGAGAAGCATCTTATTGGAACCGATTATGTTTGCATCACCAATTGATTACAGGTGAACAGAACTATAAAATTTGAAACCAAAGTAAAACCAAACAGACATGATTAGTAACAGTCATGATCCTACCATAACTGTCAGCTGTTCAGACCTTCTGATGCTATAAGTGGTCCAGTGGCCACGTGTACCATGGTGGCTCTGTGTCTGCAGCGTGTACTCGTACTGGGATTGTGAGGTTCAAAATCACAGGTGAAATGATTGTTAAAGTAAAATGTAAAACTCGGTTTAAGCTGAAAGTTGCTCTGTATACTTGCTAGAGGGATATTTTGTTGAAATCAGTATTTATTGCTGTCAGTATCACTAATGTGAAATATGTTAAGCTTTCTGGGGGCATAATTCCAATTCACAAACCCACAGAGGTTAGAGCTGGAAGGAACCTCATAGAATAACCAGTTCAGTGATTCTCAAACTTGACCCTGTGTCAGAATGGCCTGGAATGCTCCTCAAAACCCAGATTGCTGCCCTCTCTCTGAGAATTTGAGATTCAGTAGGTCTGATGTTGGGCTGATAATATGCATTTCTAATTTCGCAAGTGATGTTGATGCTTCCTCACTTTTGAGAACTACTGATTTAGTTGTCTAACTGCTTCTTTTTGACTAGAAAAGTTAAATGACTTGTTCCTGTGAGCCCACATAATCAGTCTAAATATTTATTTAATAAGTCATTCATCTTCACACTGTATTTCTTAAATAAAACTCAGAGCCTTCTATAATTTCTTTCAGTAGCTCAGATGTAATTGAGATTTCAAAACTTTGTGATTATAGCCAAACTTAAAACTGCTGCTGCTGCTGCTAAGTCGCTTAACCTAAAACTACTTACGCAAAATGCCCTTGTAAAGGAATAAATACTTACCCTGAGGCGTTGTTGCAGCCAAATCAATTCTATACTTGGGTTCCTTTTACAATCTATGCTGTGTAAGTTTAGTTTCATTATCCATGAGGAATATGAGCAAAATATTTTCTTAAAATAATAGCAGCTAAAGCGTCTGCCTGTAATGCGGGAGACCTGGGTTTGATCCCTGGATTGGGAAGATCCTCTGGAGAAGGAAATGGCAACCCACTCCAGTACTCTTGCCTGGAAAATCCCATGGACGGAGGAGCTTGGTAGGCTGCAGCCTATGGGTTTGCAAAGAGTTGGACACGAGTAAGCGACTTCACTTTCAAAATGTTTGGAGTACTCTGTGCCAGGAACTGTGCTAACTCTTGTTGTGTATAACTGTGTTTTAATCCCTGCAATAATACTAAAAAGTGGTTTATATCCCCCGCACCCTCTTTTTTTGAGGAGTAAACTGAGACAGCAGCCTAAAGTCATGTGGTTAGCATAAGGGGAAGAGTCAGGCTTTGAACCAAGTGGTCTGGCTGCAGAGTCTATATAGTTCATCAGAATGCTATTCAGGGCTGAGCCTAAGTAGTTTTTTAAAAATCTGACACTGGACTTTGAGAAATTTCAAGAAATAATTGTAGGCACTTATTTATTTTCTCCTTGGAGAAAACTAGTGCAGAAATTATTATCAGTATCACTCATTATCTTTGAGTGATAGGACCTTTATCATCATTTGGATCCAAATTTGGATCCAGTGATTTTGAATCATATTGCAGTTTGTTGTGACTTGCAGATAGTTTTATTATCTTTTTATATGATAGTAGAATGAACAAGTAGATTTGCAGATTAATAGAAAAAGGAAATAATACGTTTCTATGTCTAACATATATATGGTATATACACCATTTCATTGAGATAATATGAGGTATTGAATTCCAGAAAAGTAATATTTCCTGTGTCCAATACATAAACTACTATCTGGGAAAATATGATAATCTTCTAAATTTATTTTTCCATGCCTGTCTGTATCATATTGAAGCCATTGGAGATATCTATCAAAGGATATATTTTTAATATCCAGATTTGAAACTGTCAGACAAATCTACTTGTGAGAAGAATCACCCAGACAGAATACTCCACTCGTATTAAGTCAAGAAATGTCTATGTTTTGAATCTATCCTAAGGGGTTTTTCGGGAGTATGAACAGTACTTCATGTTATGCTTATACAGCAGTAGGGCTCAAGTTCTCTGTCCTAACCTGCCCCTTTACCTCTTGGCAGTGGATCGAGACTGGGCCGTGTTTATCATCACGACGTTCGGGTAGCCCAACACCATGTTGGAACTCTTCAACACACACAAGCTGTGTGTGGTCTGAAGTGGGCGCCGGGTGGCAGGCTGCTTTCCAGTGGCTGTAGTGATGGACTGCTAACTATATGGCCCTATGATCCAGGTGCAAATGCACAGGGTCCCCCACTAAAAGTCATACATCAATCTACAGCAGTCAAGGTAAGAAATTCAACAGTTTTGAAAGGTATGCTTGAGCTGGTGGTTAAGCATGGGATCATCTGGTATAAAGGGTAGTTAAAATATAGCTTTGCTAAAGTGACAGGCAAACGCTCTCTTGCAGAGAGCTGCTTCCTGCAAGGAGCTGCTTATATTCTTAGATGTCGTATCAGAAATACAGTGAATTGAACTAAGATATTGTCGACTACAAACTGGCACTTGCCATTGGCTATTGCCATCTGCCTCTATAAGAATTAAATCATGTACTGCTGCAGCTGCTAATTTTCAATTCCCCCTGAAGGATTTCTCTGGTGGCTCAGATGGTGAAGAATCTGCCTGCAAAGTGGGAGACCCAGGTTTGATCCCTACGTCAGGAAGATCCCCTGAAGAAGGGAATGCCTACCCACTCCAGTATTCTTGCCTGGAGAATCCCATGGACAGAGGAGCCTGGCAGGCTACAGTCCACAGGATCACAGTTGGACATGACTGAAGCGACTTAGTGTACTGTGAAAGGAGTTCAGGGTGAAGAACAGAAATGAAACAGTGTTCTTGGGGAAAGCAGGCAGAACAGGTCTTCAGAGAGTTCAGGAGCTGATTTTTTGAGCCCAATTCTTATATCTCCCACATCTAGAAAAGCACTAAAATCCTTCATGGTCATGACTGCTCCTTGTGACTAGCAGAAACCTTCTGCAGAAAATAGGTGCTTGAGTGTATGTACTCACCAAGATCACATATATACTGACCTTCCTTCTACCTCTTTGGAGGAGTTTCTCAGAGGTATCTGAGCTGCTGTCTCCTGGGCTATCATCCTCATTTTGCCCCATGTAAAACTTACAACTCTTCCTGCTGTGCATTTTTTTTAAGTTGACAATAGAGTTTCTGGAAACCTGAACAAGTCAGGCCTTGTGGCATCTACTACCCGGGGAATCATAGAAACAGTCACTAGTGTAAATGTTCTCACAGGCACTGCAGGCTAGCCAATTAATGTAAGAGCAGACTTCAGATGTTGACATCTGTGTGATTCTGCCCATGATGGAGCTTCTAGTTTTGCCAAAACAGCTTGGTTGTAGTAAAAGCTAATTAGAAATAGGGTACTGAAGAGAATGATTACTAATAAATATAAAAAATACTAATATTCATCCTGTGATAAAACTGAGGTTCCTAGGCTCAAGAGAATTTCTCAGCCTCTTCAAATTAGATGCAAAATTTTGTGTTTACTGAAATAGCTCTCTTATTCAGCCCAGCAAGGGGTGTAATAGAATGGTTATTTGAAAAAGACAATTAAGGCAGATATAGATAAGATATAGAACATATATATTGTAAATATTTAATTTCAATTTATTTTATTCAACAAATATTTTATTTCAACTCAGTTTTAATTTCACAATTAAATTGTACATTTATTCATAATACAAGGCCAAGGTCTTTAGTTTGAATGAAGTTTGGCTGGTTAGAGTTCTTCACTGTCTTTCTTGTATGAACTACAATCATATTTCATTGTCTGTGGTTTCTAATTATATTTATTCTGATACCTATTATTATGTAACAAATTACCCTGAGTCCTAGTGGCTGGCTTAGCATAATTATTTTATTATCTTTTATGGTTTCTGTGGGTCAGACTTTGGGAAGGGCTCTTCTGAGCAGTTCTGGCTCAGGATCTCTCATGAGGTTGCAGTCAGACAGTGACTGAAGCTGGAAGTGCTAGGAGCTGGGGCAGTGTTGCCTGGCCAGTCATCCTTCCCTCTTCATGTGGTCTCAGAGCTTCTCTACATCATTTGGGTAGTCTTACCACATGGGCTTCCTTACCACGTGGCTGCCTTAAGGGAGGTGGACTTCGTGGTTCAGGGCAAGAGGGCCAGTGCTTCAGAGAGCAAGGTGCAAGTGGCCTCGTTAGGGGAAGCACACTGACTGAAACCGCCCACTCTGCCCAGGCACCATAGTAACCGTTTGCATGAGTTGTTTTAGGACAGGAGGTCCTGGTAAGGAAGGCGGAACTAATAAGCCACCACCAACTGGAAGAGTTCAGGAAAGGTCAAAAGGAGACACCACAGGTCCGACTACCTCCCAGAATCCTTCTCTCTGGCATCCATCTTGGCTGAACAAGGTGTGCACCACCAGGAAGGACTCTTGAGTCAGAATGATTGGCTAAAGACGACCCAGAAACTAATCTCCTCACCATAAAAACAGAGACTATGAGCCACTGGCAGAGCTGTTCTCCTGGGTTCCCTTACCCTACTGCTCTCCACCCGGGTGCCCTTTCCCAATAAAATCTCTTGTTTTGTCAGCACATGTGTCTCCTCGGACAATGCATTTCTGAGTATTAGATAAGAGCCCAGTTTCAGGCCCTGGAAGGGTTCCCCCTTCCAGCAACAGCATCACCTTTTATGACCCAATTCCAGAAGCCATGTAGTGACACTTTTGGTGCATTCAGTTGTTTGCAAGCCAGTCCCAAGCCCTCCCACATTCAAAGGGAGGAGAATGAGATTCTACATATTGATGGAGGATGTTGGCAAAGTTCTAGATGGGCAAGTGGGATGGGAGATTAATTTTTAATGATAAATGAGCTTAAACTGAGGATGAGATTAGTGTACTCATCTGATCCTAGTGTTGTAAAAAGTTACTACTATTTGGAAAAATCTATGTCAGCACTTCTGAAGCTTGGAATTTACCTAAAAAATAATATATTGGAAACAAAGACATATGCCAGAATATATTCATTAGAGTATTGTTTATAAAAACAAACAATACAACCCCCTCCTCTCCCGCCCCACAACTTTCTCCAAAAAGCTCAACCCAACCCAGTGCAAACCAAATGAAAATAAGATGAACATCAGGGAATTCCTTGGTGGTATGGTGGTTAGGACTCTGCGCTTCTACTGCTGGGGACCCGGGTTTGATCCCTTGTTGGCAAACTAAGATCCCACAAGCTGCACGTGGTGCAGCCAAAAAAATATTGCCATTTGGAACAAAAAACAAGTGAAAAAAAATCAACCTGAGTGTAGCATTAGAACAAACATTAATTAGAGTATAATAACATGATATAATATTGTGGGATAATTAAAAATTATAATTTTGAAAAAATGTTAAACATGGGAAACTGTATAAGTGAAAACATCAGAATTAGCAATAGTAATTTATAACTAAAGAATAGGCAATTTTATTTTCTAAACTGTATTAGTGAGAGGGTTAACAGCCTTGGCAGGAAGGCCAGAGGTCCCCAGGTGGCAGGAGGAAATAAACTGCAAGTGGCAGAAGTTTTTTTTTTTTTTTTTTTCTTTTCTCTTCTAATCCTGTCTTGTCATGGCAACACCTGGTTCAACCTGAACTTAACTTTTCTCAAGCCTTGAGCTAAACAGTGTGATTTTTCTTATGGAAATGTTAACATAGCTTTTCTTAAGCTATGTTAATGAAACTATGCATTTGCCTTGGAATCTGCCTTTCTTCAAGCCAGGCTTCAGCACGTGAACCGTGAACCGTGAACTTCCTGATGTTCAAGCTGGTTTTAGAAAAGGCAGAGGCACCAGAGATCAAATTGCCAACATCTGCTGGATCATGGAAAAAGCAAGAGAGTTCCTGAAAAACATCTATTTCTGCTTTATTGACTATGCCAAAGCCTTTGACTGTGTGGATCACAATAAACTGTGGAAAATTCTTCAAGAGGTGGGAATACCAGACCGCCTGATCTGCCTCTTGAGAAATCTGTATGCAGGTCAGGAAGCAAAAGTTAGAACTGGACATGGAACAACAGACTGGTTCCAAATAGGAAAAGGAGTACGTTAAGGCTGTATATTGTCACTCTGCTTGTTTAACTTATATGCAGAGTACATCATGAGAAACGCTGGACTGGAAGAAACACAAGCTGGAATCAAGATTGCCAGGAGAAATATAAATAACCTCAGATATGCATATGACACCACCCTTATGGCAGAAAGTGAAGAGGAACTAAAAAGCCTCTTGATGAAAGTGAAAGAGGTGAGTGAAAAAGTTGGTTTAAAGCTCAATATTCAGAAAACGAATATCATGGCATCTGGTCCCATCACTTCATGGGAAATAGATGGGGAAACAGTGGAAACAGTGTCAGACTTTACTTTTTTGGGCTTCAAAATCACTGCAGATGGTGACTGCAGCCATAAAATTAAAAGACGCTTATTCCTTGGAAGGAAAGTTATGTCCAACCTAGATAGCATGTTCAAAAGCAGAGACATTACTTTGCCAACAAAGGTTCGTCTAGTCAAGGCTATGGTTTTTCCTGTGGTCATGTATGGATGTGAGAGTTGGACTGTGAAGAAGGTTGAGTGCCGAAGAATTGATGCTTTTGAACTGTGGTGTTGGAGAAGACTCTTGAGAGTCCCTTGGACTGCAAGGAGATCCAACCAGTCCATTCTGAAGGAGATCAGCCCTGGGATTTCTTTGGAGGGAATGATGCTAAAGCTGAAACTGCAGTACTTTGGCCACCTCATGCGAAGAGTTGACTCATTGGAAAAGACTCTGATGCTGTGGGAGGGATTGGGGGCAGGAGGAGAAGGGGACGACAGAGGATGAGATGGCCGGATGGCATCACTGACTTGATGGACGTGAGTCTGAGTGAACTCCGGGAGTTGGTGATGGACAGGGAGGCCTGGCGTACTGCGATTCATGGGGTTGCAAAGAGTCGGACACAACTGAGCGACTGAACTGAACTGAACTGTCTTTCTTCAAATTGGTTTGCCTAAGACTCAAACCTTGAACTGATAATAGATCAACAAACCAGTATGTCTTACTCATGGAAATATTCTCTTAAGCTATGTTAAGGAAATGTATTTGCTTGGAAATCTGCCTTTCTTCAAGATTCATGTCAGTTGCTTCATGACTGGGGATGACTCACTTTGTGTCAGTGCTATCTCAAATGCATGTTGTGGGAGAGGGGCCTGGTGCAGCTCTCTCAGTTTTGAGGTGTTCCTTTATCTGATTAGCAAGTTGCTAACAGGTACAAAGCACCTTGCTCAAAGCTAGCAAGGGAGCACTGATACTGTCCCCTTCTGATGTTTATGTCAGAAGCTTTCTCTGTCTATTTTATACTTCAGTAAAGCTTTGCTACACAAAAGCTCTGAGTGATCAAGCCTTGTCTCTGGCCCTGGATCGAATCCCTCTCTTCCAAAAGACACAAATCCTGGTGTCCTTCACAGCTCGTAGCAGCAACCTTTTATTAGGATTTGAAACATAAGATTTTTTGTGTTGCGAGCAAGCAGGTATAGCTCTCCGTTCTCTTCTGTTCTCTTCTCTGACCTAGAACCTAAGGACACAGGTAGACAAACCAGAGGAAGACTGCATTTTGTAATCAGATTCTAGAGGTACATGTCAAATATTTTAGCAGCAGATTTTTTGCCCCAGAGGATATGTTGAATGTAGCTTTTCAAACATAGTATTGTGTACTTTTTCTGTTTGAAATACTTGCACTTGTTACCTAAATTTGAAGAAGACGACAATAGGTGATTTCTAGTCCATGAGAAGTAATCTCTGGAGAGGGCAGTAGCTCTTGCCTTTAGATCAGAGGTTCTGGAGATCTGCCATGGGGGCACACCTCTGGAACCTCTGGTTATATGTGTGCATCTCATTCATGAGTTCACCTCCAAAGCTGACCTGCCTGTGTGATTATTTGGAACTTTAAAGGCCATTGATTGGTGTCCCTGGCAGACTGAAGTCCTCGCTGTTGGAGGAGGAATGAAGGATGGACGCTTACACATCCTGGACATAAGTACTGGGCAGAGCATCCAAACCCCAAGCACAGACTCACAGGTAAATGTCTTTCCTGGAGTTCACCTTCATTCTGATCTTCTAGAATCTTGTGAAACTAATATACAATAGAGCATAGGACCCAGACACACCTCTCTTTAGCTGCTGAGTCTATAGGAGTTTCAGCTCCTAAGAGTTTCCTTTTGTAAAACCCTTTTCACCTGTGAGTTGCAAGTTAATTTAACTTGTGTATCTTTTTTTTTTTTTCCATTTTCTTTCTCAGCTCTGCTTTAACTGTGAAAATTGGGAACAGTCTGGCTGGACAGTGATCATGCTGTTGTTGTTCAGTCACTAAGTTGTATCCGACTCTGCAACTCCATGGACCACAGCACACCAGACTTCCCTGTCCATCACTAACTCCCTGAGTTTCCTCAAACTCATGTCCTTTGAGTTGATCATGCCATCCAACCATCTCATCCTCTGTCATCCCCTTCTCCTCCTGCCTCAGTTTTTCCCAGCATCAGGGTCTTTTCTAATGAGTCAGTTCTTTGTATCAGGTGGCCAAAGTATTGGAGCTTCAGCTTCAGCATCAGTCCTTCTAATGAATATTCAGGGTTGATTTCCTTTAGGATTGACTGGTTTAATCTCCTTGCAGTCCAAGGGTCTCTTAAAAGTCTTCTCCAGCACCACAATTCGAAAACATCAATTCTTCGATGTTCAGCCTTCTTTATGGTCAACTGTCACATCCACACATGACTACTGGATAAACCATAGGTTTGACTATATGGACCTTTGTCGGCAAAGTGATGTCTCTGCTTTTTAACACACTGTCTTGTTTTGTCATAGCTTTACTTCCAAGGAGAAAGTGTCTTTTCATTTAATGGCTTCAGTCACTGGCTGCAGTAACTTTGGAGCTCAAGAAAATAAAATAATCGTAGTCCACTTCAATTCATAGGTTCATCGTGCCTAAGTCTCTTTGTACATTTAGTTTTTTGTTGCTTTGGGATAAACTTACCTGGAACTAACGTAATTCCTCTAATAGCCTAACCCTATATGTAGATTGGAAGTAGATGTGGACAGAATATACTGCCTAAACTTAGTTTAAAATGCATTCAATGAATCAGAAATTGCCATAATTCTTTATTTTGGGGATCATTATTACAGATTTGTTCCCTAACCTGGCTACCTAAGACAAAGGAGATTGCAACTGGCCAAGGTTCTCCCAAGAATGATGTGACTATGTGGACCTGTCCTGGTCTGGCCAGGTCACGTGGATTTTTTGGTAAGTATATAGGTAGGTAAAATGACATGTACCTATTGCAAGGTGAGCTGTTATTGGCGGAAAAAGCCATGAATGGAAGATTTTCTTCTTCTGGTTCTTTGAAGTATATATTTTATTAGGGGGGAAAACCCTACTTACCGCATCTCAGGGATAGATGAGTGTTTCTGAATTTGACTAAGATTGTTCATCACTTACAATGGTCATTTTTTTTTTTGCATATGTGTAGGGATAATGAAGTGATAATTGTGGGAAGTTTTCAAACTGTGTTTCTGAACTCTGGAGTTAGCATTGTAACTCATTTTACCCTATTTGGAAGAAGAACCAGCAGTGCTAAAATGTGTGGAAGATAAGAAAATATGCAAAGGGTGAGACATTATTCATGCGGGGAGACCATTCCAGAGCATGAGATTCTGGGGGAGCCTCTGCCCTTTCAAGACAGACTGATGTTGTTTCCTGGTGTGGTTCTGTAAACACTTACTGGCTACTTCTTGAGAGCAAGACCCCATGATGGAGAACAAGACTCGGGCCTTGTTCTCAAGAGTCTTAAACTATCTTTGTGTGCAATCTGAAATATTAAGGGGGGCTGAGGAAAATAGAAGTGTTGGTTATTGAAGGAACAGGGCACTGACATCCAGTCTCTTGTAGACCTCTGATTATATATTCTGTCTTCTTCCTCTTGCCACTCATTTTCTGATCATCCCTGAAATGTATTTATTCAACATTTATTTATTAATATTAAGCATCTATTATGTACCAGGCAATTTTGATGGTGCTGGGCATACACAGGTGAACCAGACAGACAATATCCTTGCCCTCATGGAGCCTATACTTCTGTGGGAGAAGATAGACAAAAGTCAAATATATACGATATTAGGTGGTGATGATGCCATGACTCTCTGGAGATTCTGAGAATGTTATTTGGCAGTGACAAAACACCTCAACAGAGAGTCTTCCTGCTTCTGCTGCTCAGCCTGGCTGGAGCTCTGGTTAGCCTCAAAATAACTTTCTGTCCTTCAGCTGTTATACTGTGTGACTTGGTGAATAAAAATACAGACAGCTCTTGACAGAGCCACTTCAGTGCCAGAATGGGTATAGGAGAAGCATGAGGTGGTCTTTGGCATATAGTGATTACAAGTAACCAGACCTTTTTAGTTTAAGGAAACATATTAAATCAAGCCTTAAAACTTAGGTGGGAGTACTGATAGATAACTTTTGCATGAATTTGCTGATGCTCAGAATAAAGGTATTAGTGCTTTTATTATTTTTTCATTTATCTGGTCATAATAAGTTATACTTTTTAGTTTTAATGATTTGTGAATTTTTTTTATATTAGACAGCAGAGAGTATATTTAACCCTTCCTCCTTCCTGCAAAATGTTTTTGGTTAGAGAAGATGCAGTTAATTTTGAACTTTTAGACACTAATTTTCATCTCTAACTCAGTAGTTTCTTCTATGTACAATATTTCCCCAAAGTATTTAGCAGGAAGATTGTTTTACAAATGTACATCATATGGTCAGATAAATTTGGAAATTCTGAGTTAAATAAGAACAGTTTTTCTTTCTTAATTATGTCTCAAAGCCTTTGATACATTATGTGTGTTGGGAATCTCCAAGAGGAATCATTTGGTGTTTCCAAGCCAGGCTTCAGCAGTATGTGAACCGTGAACTTCCAGATGTTCAAGCTGGTTTTAGAAAAGGCAGAGGAACCAGAGATCAAATTGCCAACATCCACTGGATCATGGAAAAAGCAAGAGTGCTCCAGAAAAACATCTATTTCTGCTTTATTGACTATGCCAAAGCCTTTGACTGTGTGGATCACAATAAACTATGGAAGATTCTTCAAGAAGTGGGAATACCAGACCACCTGACCTGCCTCTTGAGAAACCTATATGCAGGTCAGGAAGCAACAGTTAGAACTGGACATGGAATAACAGACTGGTTCCAAATAGGAAAAGGAGTACATCAAGGCTGTATATTGTCACTCTGCTTATTTTACTTCTATGCAGAGTACATCATGAGAAACGCTGGGCTGGAGGAAGCACAAGCTGGAATCAAGATTGCCGGGAGAAATATCAATAACCTCAGATATGCAGATGACACCACCCTTATGGCAGAAAGTGAAGAGGAACTCAAAAGCCTCTTGATGAAAGTAAAAGAGGAGAGTGAAAAAGTTGGCTTAAAGCTCAACATTCAGAAAACTAAGGTCATGGCATCTGGTCCCATCACTTCATGGGAAACAGATGGGGAAAGAGTGGAAACAGTGTCAGACTTTATTTTCTTGGGCTCCAAAATCACTGCAGATGGTGATTGCAGCCATGAAATTAAAAGATGCTTACTCCTTGGAAGGAAAGTTATGACCAATGTAGATAGCATATTGGAGAAGGCAATGGCACCCCACTCCAGTACTCTTGCCTGGAAAACCCCATGGACAGAGGAGCCTGGTAGGCTGCAGTCCATGAGGTCGCTAAGAGTCGGACACGACTGAGTGACTTTACTTTCAGTTTTCACTTTCATGCATTGGAGAAGGAAATGGCAACCCACTCCAGTGTTTTTGCCTGGGGAATCCCAGGGACAAGGGAGCCTGGTGGGCTGCTGTCTATGGGGTCACACAGAGTCAGACATGACTGAAGTGACTTAGCAGCAGCAGCAGCAGCAGCAGATAGCATATTAAAAAGCAGAGATATTACTTTGCCAACCAAGGTCTGTCTAGTCAAGGCTATGGTTTTTCCAGTGGTCATGTATGGATGTGAGAGTTGGACTGTGAAGAAAGCTGAGCACCGAAGAATTGATGCTTTTGAACTGTGGTGTTGGAGAAGACTGTTGAGAATCCCTTGGACTGCAAGGAGATCCAACCAGTCCATCCTAAAGGAGACCAGTCCTGGGTGTTCATTGGAAAGACTGATGCTGAGGCTGAAACTCCAATACTTTGGCCACCTCATGCAAAGAGTTGACTCATTGGAAAAGACCCTGATGCTGGGAGGGATTGGTGGCAGGAGGAGAAGGGGACGACAGAGGATGAGATGGCTGAATGGCATCGCCAACTTGATGCACATGAGTTTGGGTAAACTCTGGGAGTTGGTGATGGACAGGGAGGCCTGGCGTGCTGCAATTCATGGGGTCGCAAAGAGTCAGACAAGACTGAGTGACTAAACTGAACTGAACTGAAGTTCTTTGGGAAATCTTTGTATGGGAACATCTCAAGATCTTGCTTCATGAACACCCTTCAGTGGGCAATGCCACATGGTGTGGCTGCTGAGGTCTTCAGCTTCTATGTGTTTTTACTGTGAGTCAGTGTTTCCATCATGGGTCAAGATCAGCATTAAAATAAAAATAGAATGGTATAGAATGGAAAAATGGAAAAGTGGGTTTTATTTTATGAAACTTTTGTCATTGTTATCAGTATATTTGCATGTCTATGTATAGGGTCACCACATGAAATGTAGTTTTGACAATGAATTGTGGTCAAAAAGCTGGAAAGAAGCTATTTTCAATTATGGTCATGCTTTTAGTAATTCTCATCCTGTTACCCACAGTCATAATTCTCTGGAGGAAAATTTTAGTTAAAGAGGTCCTCATCCACCTGACTATAGAAGAAAGATGCCTTATAATTTCCCCTCCAACCCTCCCCTCAACCCCCCTCCCCACCTCCACCCCACCAAGGCTATAATTTCTAAGCTTTGAAACAGTGGTAGCTGACTTTCTGGCTTATAAGTGAGATCTGGCCTTTGACTAAGTTCCATCAGTTCATCACACATGCATCAATGCATGGGCTCATTTATGGCTGTTGCTGCATAAAGAAAACCAACCTTTCCATGCTTTCAGTAACAGTTCTCTTGGAACGTGGGGATGGAAATTCTGAAGAACTTCATCTGAAATAAGGTGGCATTTCCCTCTATCTAGTAAACTAAGATTGTTGTGAATGTGAAAGAAGTATTTCAATAATGCTTTTGTTTCCATCCAAAGGCCATTTTCCTAACAAGTTCTGGAAGTAGCTGTCCATCTTTTAAGTCAAGATATTGTTCAAAGTCTGTTCTATAAAAGATTTGGGACTTTCCCCCTGTTATTCCTTTTTCCACTTTCTCTCCCTCCTTCCTTTTCATCTTAATGCACATAATAAAGAATGCATGAGTATTTATCACTAACTCCGGGAGTTGGTGATGGACAGGGAGGCCTGGCGTGCTGCGATTCATGGGGTCGCAAAGAGTCGGACACGACTGAGCGACTGATCTGATCTGATCTGATCTGATATTTATTGAATACAATTTTCTTTTTAGGTTTAATTTTAAAGCATTGGTATAATGATCTATATTTTCCTAACTAAATTAAGTTGTTTTTCATTTATATGGCTTGTGTGTGTGTGTGTGCGTGCGCACGCGTGCACACGTACTCAGTCCTATCTGACTCTTTGCAGCCCCATGGGCTGCAGCATGCCAGGTTCCTCTGTCTTTTACTATCTCCCAGAGTTTGCTCAGATTCATGTCCATTGAGACAGTGATGACATCTAACCATCTCATCCTCTGCCACCCCTTCTCCTTTTGTCTTCAATCTTTCCCAGCATAATAATGGATACTGGCCTTTAGTAGAAAAAGAATCTCTTCTTTGTGCTGGGTTTGGAGCATGGTAAACAGTTAAAGCTTTGAACTGGATTCCAGTTCTGGCTCTGTCATTAACCGGCTGTGTGACCTTGAACAAAGCGTTTGATATTCTTAAAGTTTTTCTTCAACTCTAAATTAAAAGGATGGCGTTATATCAATGAATTTAAACATTTTTTATGCACCAACATGCCTAGGGCCAATCCCATGTATCCTTGGGGACGTGTCTCTGTGTGTTGTGTGTCTGTGTTTGCATGAAGGGGAGCACTGGGAGTTCTGTGTGTAGGTGGAAAAAGCCCTAAGTATCTAAGCAATGTCTCCTTTAGGAGTGGAAAGTGTAGCTACACTCTTTGCTCTTGAGAATCTTGTGTCAGAGAACAAGATTATTTCTGAAATTCCAGCTCTCAATTGAGTTGTAAGCTGTACTGCTCTATGAGAGGGTGACCACCCATCTCATATGATTTTATTTGTGCCCCCAAATACCTACCTATTCAGAAACATATCCCCCTCCTTCTTTCCTACTTTGTCCTAGTCCCAGCTTTCTTTCATGGAGTCAGCTTTGTCTATTTTGGTGTAAAGATTTGATCATGAATTGTTGGATTAGGATAGGTTTTGCAAAATATTTTCTGAGGAACATTAGTCCTTTAAGATGCTCAAGTCAAAAGGACCAAATAAGTTTCAGAAATGCTGCCTATTATAGCCTCTTCTCCCAAATATTTATAATGCATATGAAAGTGTTAGTCTCTCAGTTGTGTCCAACTCTTTGCAACCCTATGGACTGTAACTCACCAGCCTCCTCTGTCCATGAAATTCTCCAGGCAAGAATACTGGAGTGGATTCCCATTTCCTCCTTCAGGGGATCGTCCCGACCCAGGGATCAAACCTGAGTCTCCTGCATTACAGACAGATTCTTTACCTACTGAGCCACTAGGGAAGCCCTGTAATGCATATAGCAGTTTTGAAATAAGGAATCCTGTTTAATTTCCTTAACTTGGAGTTCTCAAATTAAGATGATTATTAAAGACTCTTTTCATTTTTAAATACCTAACAACCTCATATAAAACTATTGTCCCACAGAATGTTCTTTGAGAAATGGTCAGTTGGAAAGAGGGTTATTATCCTCAGAATTTCACACAAAGACTTATGTTTGCTTTGTGGGACAGATTTTTGTGTCCTTTTCCATGAAGCTGCATGAGTTTATTTGATTAGCTTCTTGAAACCAACATCCTAAAGGGATTACTTTTAGGGGAGGATAAGAAGAGGGATGGGGTGTGTGGTAGGAACATGGCCAAGGGAATTCCTGGGAATTGGTGGAGTAGAGAAGATAGAACTAATAATGGTAGAAGGCATGAGGTTGTGGGGAACTAAAAGCTGGTCCCCTCAGAGCTATCCAAGTCAAGTCCCTGGAACCTGGGAATGGAACTTTATTTTGTGAAAGGGTCTTTGCAGGTGTAATTAAAGTTGAGGATTTTGAGATGAGATCATTCTGGATTATCCGGATGGGCCCTAAATGTAACAGCAAGTGTCTTATAAGAGGCACACAGCGGAGAACAGACACAGAAGTGGAGGCGACTTGACCACGGAAGCAGAGACTGGAGTGATGTGGCCACCATTCTGGGATGGTCAACAGCTGCCAGAGCCAGAAGAGTCAGGGAATGGAGTCTCCAGAGGAAGCCGGCCCTGCCAACCCCTTAATTTGGGACTTCTGGCCTGTGAGAGAATATATTTCCGTTGTCTTAAGCCATGCAGCTTGTGGTAATTTATTACAGCAGCCCTAGGGATCTAATACAAGGGGAAACACCCTGAAGGGGCAACAGTGAAGCAGAACTTGGCCACTTTAGGGTGTTCCCCAGAGCCCACGCTGACTGTTTTCTTGGCAAAGGTGCAGTGGGAGCGCCAGCCCTGAATGTGGCAGGTGTTTGGAGAAGCCCTTTATCCTGGGATGGGATTCATGGCCCCCAGCTTAGGTTGCTTCCCAGTCCTAGGCAACAGCCCTTGACACGTGGAACACGAGCTGTCTGTCTGTCTTCCCACAGACCACCGAGGCCGAGTGCTACACCTGGCTTTGAGTCCAGACCAGATGCGAGTCTTTTCTGCCGCAGCGGATGGCACAGCCTGCATATGGAATTGCTGCTAGTCACTCAGCCCCTCCCGGCTTCAGCTTCCTCATTTTGACATGAGAATAATGATATTGGCCTTGCCTTCTCCATGGCATTGTCATGAGGCTCAAACAAGATGGTGCTTTTCCTGAGGTGAATGCCTGTTCCCCTGACCTTTTTCTCAGGTTACTTTACTTGCTCTGTTTCATCCCACCACAACTTCCAGACATTGTCTCTCATTCTGTGCTTATCTTTCTGCTTTCCTCCTCCCCTTTTCTTCTTCTTTCTCTGTCTCCTCCGTGTTAGAGATGCATTTTCACTGCTATAGTCACAAGAATATCTACTGCAACAATTTGTAAACTCTTCTTTCCCCCTTCACTTTTCTCCCAAGCTCCAGCCTTATACTTAGATCTCTGGATATATATACATATATATATATATATATATATATATATATATATTTTTTTTTTTTTCCTATTTTGGCTGCATGATATGGCATGCATGGGTCTTAGTTCCCTGACCAGAGATCAAACCCATGCCCTTGCAGTGGGAACTTGAAGTCGTAACCACTGGACCACCAGGGAAGTCCCTTGGTTATTTCTTCATTGAGATCCTTTTCTGTCTTTAGCTCAAACTCAATACATTAAAAACACAACTTATTCACTTGAATAAGCACAACTTACTCATTTAAATACTGATTAAAGTGCTCCTCTGTGTTAAGCATAAGGCTTCCCTGGTGGCTCAGTTGGTAGAGAGTCTGCCTGCAGTGTGGGAGACCTGGGTTCGATACCTGAGGTGGGAAGATCTCCTGGAGAAGGAAATGGCAACTCACTCCAGTATTCTTGCCTGGAGAATTCCATGGACAGAGGAACCTGGTGGGCTATAGTCCATAGGGTCACAAAGAGTCGGACATGACTGAGTAACTTTAATATGGATTAAGCATATGGATTATTTCCTCTCTGACAAGGACTTCCTTGGGACTCCCTTTTCTCTCTTCATGATCTCATCTTACCCTAGTCATCCCATCACTCAGGGAGCCTCCTGATTATTCAGTTTACTCCTTGTTCTCTATCTTTTGTTTCACCCAAGTAACGTCCTTGGAGAAGGCAATGGCACCCCACTCCAGTCCTCTTGCCTGGAAAATCCCATGGACGGAGGAGCCTGGTGGGCTGCAGTCCATGAGGTCGCTAGGAATCAGACACGACTGAGTGACTTCACTTTCACTTTTCACTTTCATGCATTGGAGAAGGAAATGGCAACCCACTCCAGTGTTCTTGCCTGGAGAATCCCAGGGATGGGGGAGCCTGGTAGGCTGCCGTCTGTGGGGTTGCACAGAGTCGGATGCAACTGAAGTGACTCAGCAGCAGCAGCAGAAGCAGCAGCAGCAGCAGTAGCAGCAGCAGTAACGTCCTACACACCTGATGACCAATTTGTGGCAATTGCCTTCTATCTGGTTTCCTGTCTTTATTCTTAGTGGGTTTCCACATCACTGATAGGTTTAATTTCTAAAAGTACTGTGCTGATCCTCCCAGTACCCTGCTCATAAACTCTCAGTGACTCCCCATTATCTAATCCCTCTTGACCTCAACCTTGGAGTCCTGAGCCCAGAATCTGAAGTTAGGGGACCTATACTTAACTAGGCTCTGCCATAAACTTACTGAGTGACCTTGGGTATGCCACAACATTTGCAAATAGGGCTTTGGATTTGATGACTGCTAAGGTTTCTTCAAGCTCCATCAAGCCACTGTTCTTTTTAACATTAACCCTCACTCACCTCCTGTGTTATCGCTGGGCTGTCATGATTTCCTGCCTTATGCCTTTGTTGGAGCTCTCATCTAGTCTGGAATTCCTGCTCCTCAGTTCCTTTGCTCTGTACCTTCACTTAAGTCCTATCTTCTCCAGGAAGTGTTTTTGAAATAATGTTACCTGGCTTTGAACTCTTGGTATCTATCAGCCTGTGTCACCTACTTTGTGTTAATATAACTATTCTAGTTGTTTTAAAAAATCTTCTATTAGTACGGGAATCTTTGTTTATTTAAGCTTTAGCATGCTTATTTCTTTCACAAAATTATATTGAGGAGTTGAGGGAGCACATGTTATATGTTTTTAGTGTCTTCTGCAATGCTTTGCGTGTGTCAACTAACATATGTTGATTAATTTATTTACTTTATCATAAATGGCTTTTACCAATATACACACACTCCTTTAATATCTCTCTTCAAAAAAGTAATACCAAATAAAAGCCTTGATAATTGAAAAGTGGAATCGTAAATACAAGGAGTGGTGGGACTCTCCTGACAAACTGACAATGTATTCTGTTCTTTACCCTGTTTTTAAACTCAGAAAATCTGCTTGGCAGTGCTAGTGATTCTTACCTTACAAAATTTTAGGTCACCAAAAAGTGCAAATATGATACATCCCTGTAATGCACAGTCTTCTTTTTTAAGATAATGGCTTTCTTTGATCTTATTTAGCCAAGTATAAACTATTAGAAAAAGTTTAGCAGGGAAAGGAGCAAAATGGTGAGACCATTTCCAGTGTCCCCCACCATTCTGATATGGTTACATCTCTCTTAAAAATCTCATGAGACTATGACATGACCAAAGGACCAAAGATTACTTCTCTCAATTAATACTGGTGTGTGAACAAGGTTCTCATTTAAGAAAAACAGCAATATATCTTTTACCGCTGTTAGTTTTATGGAAGTCTGGAATGTGGTTTCAGTAAAGAAAAAAATGAACTCAGACAATACACAAAACAGAAGCTTTAGCTACAAAAATTGTGTAGTATAAAATTTTTATTGAGTAATAATTCACATAAAGCATATAAATCTTAAGTGTATAGCTCAATGTATTTAATTTATGAACAGATTAAGATCAAGATCTATGAGTAAATCATCCAGATCAACATGGGAGCATTTCTTTTACCCCAGAAGATTCTTTGTGTCACTTAGTCAACACCCCTCCATTATTCCAACCTTGGCTACCATGAATTAGTTTTTTTTTCTGCCAATCATCAGATAAATGTAATAATACAGTAAATATTCTTTTATGTGGAGTCTGGTTTCTTTTACTCAACATTAAATTTGTGGGAGTAGTTACTGTTGCTGCATGTAACTATAGTTTGGTCTTTTAATTGCTGTATAATATCCCATTGTATATACAACAATTGTTTTTCTATAAAAATGGACATTTATTTTTAATTTTAACTTTCAAGGATAAAGTTGCTATGGACATTCTCAAACACGTATTTGGTGGGGAAAAGCCCTCATTTCTGTTTGGTCTATACCCAAGAGTAAGAATTATTAAGTCATAGCATATGTGTTTATTCAGTTTTAATAGACATTGTCATTTTTCCTAAGAAACTCTACCAATTTACACTTCCACCAGCAATGAACAAGAGTTTCATGCAACTATTTTTAAGCAAACTTCAGAATCTGTAATAAATGTTGCCAGTAGAGAATATTCCATCTGCCTTCTTATTGCTATTAAAATCCTAATCACAGCTTGTAACAGGCATCTAAAATATCATCCTAGTAACTCTCTTATCTCTTTTAGATATCAGCATGAGATTTCATTTCTAATATAAGGGTTCTTATCACCAGCTGCATATTAAAATCATTGGGGAAACTTATAAAAAGAACACTTTGTCCTGGTTCTCATCAAATTAAATAAAAATTTCTAAAAGTGAGGCATAGACATTGGTCATTTTAAAGAGCCTGTTAAGTCTAATGGGCAGCCATGGTTGAAAACCAGTGGGCCAGTATTTTGGTCAGTCTATAAGCTCTGTCCCCTCGTTTGTTTTAAGAAGCTGTCTCATAGTGTTGCTGTATGTTCTCAGTTTGGACATACCATGTGTTTATATGTATATGTTTACATATGTATACATACACACACATAAGATTTATATTCCAAAACGAACTGATAGAAATCAAAGGAATCTGTTCATATAATCTTGATGCGGCTACTGGGCTGATGACTATCCACTATGTTCAGCATGCTGAATGAACATCTTGGTTTCTCTCCCAAAGGAAACTTTCAGACCATGATTTAGCACTCACTCCCTAGTATGAGATGGCAGCCACCATAACCATGTTGATTGTACCTACCCAGGCTCAAGGACGAGGAGAATCAAGAAATCACCTAGCTAACCCAAGGCTTAAATTCAAACTACTGAGAAAAGAGGCTGACTTTCTCTAGCTAAGTGCCTTGTTAATATCCCCTAGAATTGTAATTTCCATTTCTTGCCTGCTTTGAAAAATACTCTAAGACATTTCCTGTTTCTGCTTCTCCCAATGGACTCAGGTTCTTGTATATAAATCTGAGAAGCAGGTGTTGGTGTGGAACAATGGCCTGTGAAGGGCAAATATTTCCTTTTAATCCAAATGCTCCAGACTGGCTGCTTCTGTTTCTTGCAGAATTGCTGGGCCTTGACTGTACTTGTTACTAGACAGACTGACCTTAGTGTTTCTCCTGCTGGGCCCAGCCCATTGAATCAGTGAAGTGAATAATTCAAGTCAAATTTGCATGTCACTTGTCACATGGATGACACAGGTGACCATGGTCCCTTGATCTGTCCTTTGCATTATCCCAAGGTCTCTATATTACTCTGTTCCACTTTTCTGGTGGATATCTGCCTGCTATATGTTATAGGAGGCAAGTACAGTGATAGAAGTTGATTTTATTTATAATGAAATTAAGAAACGACAGCACTGGGTGTATATCTGAAGAAAACCATAATTCAAAAAGATATATGCATCCCAATGTTCATTGCAGCACCGCTTAACAATAACCAGGACGTGGAAGCAACCTAAATGTCCATCAGAGGAATGGATAATAAAGATGTGGTACATATATACAATGGAATATTACTCAGCCATAAAAAAGAACAAAGTAATGTCATTTGCAGCAATATGGATGTAGATTGTCATACTGAGTGAAGTAAGTCAGACACAGAAGGTCAAATATCATATGATATCACATGTATGTGGAATCGAAAAAAAAGGGTAAAATGAACTTATTGATGAAACAAAAGTAGAGTCACAGATGTAGAAAACAAACTTAAGGTTATCAGGGATGGGGGGAGTGATATATTGAGAGATTGGGACTGACATATACATACTACTATCAATTTATTTAAAATAGGTAACTAATAAGAACCTGCTATATAGCACAGGGAACTCTATTTAATAGTCTGCAATGGCTTATATAGGAAAAGAATCTAAAAAAAGAGTGGATATATGTGTAACTCTGATTCACTTTGCTGTACACCTGAAACTAATACAACATTGTAAATCAACTATACTTCAAGACAATTTTTTTAAAAAGTAACAGCAAATGAAATACAAGTATTTAAACTGCTTGCTTCATAGTCTTAACTATCCAGTTGAGGTGTTTCTTTGAGAGAAGTGTATAGACGCCGGGCCCTCGAGGGTCTCCACATCTCCCCGGAATGCCAAAGGCAGTGATGCCTCTGAAAGTGTCTTTACATATCAGAGGGCTTCCAGAATCTCCCTTGGGGAAAACAAGAGGAATGGTGGAGATCAGCATCAAGTGTGACCACTAGCAGCATGGAAGAAATGCCATTCAATGTGAAGCATTTAACGTGAAGTTAAGACCAACCTTGACTTACTTGATGATCAGTGCTTAAAAAACCAAAATGTTGAGGAATATTCAATGATATAGTCAATTTTTTTTCTTGATTTGTTTACAAAGCAGTGAAAATTGAAATGAAACTTGAATTATTATTTGTGGAATCCAGTGATTTTGAGACAAACTCTCTGCTTTAGAAACTCTCCTTTTTGTCATTTTCTCAAAATGCTGAGTAACTCAAGGCATAAAACAGTCAAATGCAGATGGGCCATTGAGGCAAAGAATAAAAGCTATGTTTTCTAGTTCTTCTGGGAGTTGTCTTCTCAAAGGAACAAAACCAAAGCAACTTGTTCTTCACCTTCTCAAACAGAAATTGCTCCCTTGAATCTCTCTCTCTCTTTTTTTAATGAGAAACAAACATTTAACGAACGAAATTATACTTCTTAAGAGCATATGGAATGTGAAAGACTCAAACTTCATCAATTCATCAATACAGTAACCATTGAAGAGAAAATAACATGGTAAAGCTTGTGTCTATCACCTTATCATAGGCTCAGTGAATATTAAAATTAGACCTTGGAGGTCCATTCCTTCAAACTCCCACAAATGCCATTCTTCCCTAGCAAACATTGTTCATTTAGTCAATATTCATGGAGTACCTACCAGGTGCCATGCAGTCTTCTAGACACTAGGACTAGATCAGTGAACAAAATAGAGGAAAAGTACTATTCTTGTGGAATTTGCATTATTTTTCGCTCTTCCTCCTAAGTCTCTTGAGCATCTGATGCTAGATGGATGCTCCTGGAAGTCAGGGATTACACTTCAGAGCTGCCTGGTTCCACTAGGAGGGAGGCTTCAGTTAGCTGTAAGTCATGCTTTATTCTTGTGACTGCACTACCAGGTATGTGACCTTGCATTCTCTCAAGGAACTCTGTGTGACTCCATGGACTATACAGTCCATGGAATTCTCTAGGTCAGAATACTGGAGTGGGTAGCCTTTCCCTTCTTCAGGGGATCTTCCCAACCCAGGGATCCAACCCAGGTCTCCTGCATTGCAGGCGGATTCTACACCAGCTGAGCCACAAAGGAAGCCCCAAGGAACTCTAGATCAGCATATTTAAAGATATTTAAAGTCTAGGGACCCGATTGGCTGTTTCCCTGCCGTGGCTTTAGGGATGACTGGTGTTGCTGGATGAAGAGTCATTGAGGCTTGTACCTGGAGTTATGCAAACGAAAGGTTCTGAGAGCACAGTTCCATCCCAGTGAGGTGAGAAGGGACAAACCAGTGCTCAGGGCTTAAACCTTAGTCAAATGTTCTTCTACTCCTATCTTTAAGCAGAGACCTGTCCCAGCCCTTCTCAGGGCACACTGAGAGGGAGGCTTGCATGTTCTCTGGTATGGAGTGCTTGGAAGTTGTTTCCAAAGGTCGAGCTCAGCTCTAGGAAGCTATGCAGTTTACTCCAAGATCTTCAGTCAGTCTTGGGAATGCAGGCATTTCAGACTTACCTGGCTAAATGGCAGTGAAATTATTAGGGGGTGCTAAGATGGGGAGAGGTACTGAAGGCCCTAGATGTACCCGGACTTCAGCTCTCCTGAGTGTTACATATTTTTTTCAGGTTAGATCTATATACATTAATATGAAAAATGAGAAAAAATTGCTTCTTAGTGGTTTTTGATATAAAATCAAGAATATGCAAGTAGTTCAACCCAGGCACTAGCAGTGAACTTGTTATTTTTGATGAACAACTCATCTGAGCTGAGAACATTAATTTATTTGACTGGAGTTTTATCAGACTTCTTTTAAAAAGCACTAGGACCCTGTAGAAGCCAATGCAAAGCATGACGTCACATTCTCTATATCTGCATGACTTAACCCAACAGCTCAAGTTTGGGATCTTATTTTACTTACATGGCAGGAGTCTTTTCCACCTTGGAGGCTTCCAGCACAAATCATATTCAGTCCAATCACAGGATTATAATTATAGTGTGATTGATCATTGCAGATTTTTCTGTCTATGATGGTGACATTGACTTCTCTCAAAATCTTGGACACAGGGGAATTATTGTAAAACTGTCCCCACCCTGCAACTCGACATGCAGTTCCTGGTTCCACATCTTTGCCCTCTTTTGGGAGCTGAAGGATAGCCACGTTTTTATTAAGTGTTGCTTTTTTGTTCAGCTGTTGGAAGGCAAGCAAAAAGAGTTAGCAGAACAAGATAATAAAAATGTCACTTTTTAAATTTAAGTTCTAGCCCAACTGCCAGGGACCCTCTTATACAGTTATCAGGCCACTAAAAAAGATTTCCATGTCAGAAGCCAGATTGTAGGAGCTTCTATGACTTTTGAATCACTCAAAAGTATAATCAAAGGTTTGTACCTTTAGAAGTTTAAGATCGCCTTCATGTGTGTCCGGGTCATAGCATGGATAGGGAAACTCTTTCTTAACAAACATAATCTGTTTTTCAGGCTCTTCCTTGTTTCTTGAGTGGGCCCCAAGAATGATCTGGGATTTCTGGTTCCTGAAAACATACACCATACCGTTAATTTGGTTTACTCTTTAAAGCAGGAGCTAAGCATATTATGGGCTGATCAGTTTCATTGTCCCATCTATAAATGTGCTTGCTGTGGAAATACCTGTTTGTGACTCAGAAAAAAATGTACACTTTTAAGAATAAAAGTGAATTGTTTATGAATTTATCATTATCATTATCATCATGCTGACCTGCAGCTTATTTATAACAAGCTAAACTTGGTTCATTGAAAATCAAATGATAAGAGACTTCCATGGGGGACTTCCTCAATGGTCCCGTGGTTGGAGTCTGCCTGCCAGTGCAGTGGACGTGGATTGCATCCCTGGTCTGGGAGGATTCCACATGCTGCGGGGCAGCTGGGCCAGTGCACCATGACTACAGAAGTCCTTGGGCCCTGGAGCCTGTGCTCCACAACAAGAGAAACCATTGCAGGGAGTAGCCCACACACAGCAACTAGAGAGTAGCTCCTGCTTGCCGCAACTAGAGAAAGCCTGCTCGCAGCAACGGAGACCCAGCACAGCCAAAAATTAAATATGTAATAAGTATTAAAAAAAAAGAGAGAATTCCATGGTAGCTAAGCCAAGTCTTGGGATCTTTGTTGGAGTTATACTGCTGTCCCCTCAACCTTCCTTTGGTTGTAATAGAGAATCCAGTTGCAGATGACTGGAAAACAGAAGTCTCAGTGGTCTAGCAACAATAGCAAAAGACACTCAATAGCTGTAGAACTAATGCACTGAAGAAATCCTTGTAAGAAGACAACAAACTTATCTTAAGTGGGCAAACTTTCAAAAATAGATTGCTTAATGAAAGACCCGATGTGCATGGCACTGAGTATGTATATTTGAGGGAAAGGTGGTCTAAAGGGGGGCCCCTTCGGGTCTTCCTTTTCTTACTCCATGCTGAAGATTCATTTTGGTTAATAAAATCAAGAAACTCTCTGATATATTAATGATGAAGGCCATTATCATTCATAACTTAGTATAAACTACACCAACAATATATTCACACTGCTGTTTTTCCATTACACAGCTGATATTAGTCTCACTTAGACCTTAGAACAGTGCTTTCAGTAGAGTATACTTTGATGATGAAATGTTCTATAAGTCTGCACTGTCCAATATGGAGCCCCAGGTAGGCTACCGAGGCCTTGAAATGTGGCCAGTGAGACCGAGGATCTAAATTTGTCATTTGATTTAATTTTAGTGAATGCAAATGTATATAACTATAGATAACTCATGTAACCAACATAATAGTGGCTATCATAATGGACAGCCCAAGTTTAGAGGCTTGATTAGGGAGGGAAGAAAAGACTAGCCCTGAAAGAGGTTTGAAGGCTGTGGTTGACCATGGTTATGAAATGGCTGAAGGTATGAGAAGTTTTAAGAAAACAGGAAGGTTTTCAAAAGAAGCTTTCTCTACTTGACAGTGGTGCTCAGGTCCCTGAGGGCACACTGAAAATTTTCACCCTTCTGCACCATCATCAGGTCAAGACCAGAAGCCAAGACTTGTAGCCCTTGAGCCTGGTGGCTCCAGAGGAGATCTTCCAAAAGTGCTCTGGATGCTGCTTCCTCTTTGGTCTGATTCTCTGGGGCTGAGTCTGGCCTCAACTCCCTTTTGGGGTTTTAAAGCAAGCTGCCAAAGATGTAAATGCTGTGAAGATCCTGTGGCTTTAATGATATTTACTCTCTTTGTTTATATTCCTCCAAGTTAGACTGTCTCCACAGAAGTTTTTTTTTTTTTTTTTTAAACCCAAGAACTTACAGGGAACAGTGAGCTGCAGTCAATACCCAGTCTTTGGCAATCAAAGCTCCGGCACAGATGTTTCCCCCATCAAGTAGCACCATGTAGGGTCTTGAATGAGGAGTCACTTGATTTCCTCCAATAATTTTTTCACAGAGATCTATTCAAAAGACAAAGACAAGTCATATCAGTGACCACCCTAAAGAGCTCTACTTATAATCACGTTTCTAAGGCTAGACATGCTTTTCCCACATAGAGAGGAGGAGGGATGAGAGCATACTCCACCCCTTCATGTCAATTTCAGATGTGGGCATGCTTGCTAAGTCTCTTCAGCCGTGTTCAACTCTTTGCAACCCTATGGATTGTAGCCTGCCAGGCTCTTTTGTCCATGAGATTCTCCAGGCAAGCATACTGGAGTGGGTTGCCATGCCTTCCTCCAGGGGATCTTCTTGACCCAGGGATCGAACCCGTGTTGCCTGCAGCTCCTGCACTGCAGGCGGATTCTTTACCGTGGAGCCACCGGCAGAGCCCGGATCAGATACCTGAATGTAAATCCCATTCCTGTTGGAATCTGAGAGGTCTCGCTCTTTCACCCACAGGAGTCATGCCATTAGCAGGTCCAGGGATTATCAGGCTGGAAATCTGTCACAACCACTAGCCTCAGGCCTCAGGACTTGCAAAGGGCAGACAACTGTGCATGAGTTTATACCTGTAACTGGTGCTACAGGAACTGCTGGTGTCTGCCCATCCCTCCCCTTTTCTGGCTAGGTATTAATCTGGGGGAAGCAGAGTTGCTTTTACAAGCTTGAAAACCAGCCTTTTCACCCCGAGCTCTTGCAAAACACCACAGCTTACAAACTGACATTAGCACCTTTTAGCTGTGACCCTACCCATGAGTTTTTTGGTCATGAGTCTTTTCCTTATTGAAATTTATACCCTTGTCATTCATAAACTGAGAGACTATCTTTTGCACCTGAAACTCTTCTTCAATCTCCAGACTGAACCACATGGTTTAATCTAAGCCATGAAGAGAAGTGAGAAGATGCTATAAGGAGAGAATTCTGCCTTAGCCAAATTTCCTTGGTTATAGACCAAGAGTAGAGATTTAATATTAGCGAAAAGTGAAATGGAAGCCCCAAATCACTGCAGATGGTGACTGCAGCCACGAAATTAAAAGACGCTTACTCCTTGGAAGGAAAGTTATGACCAACCTAGACAGCATATTAAAAAGAAGAGACATTACTAAAGGCAGGAGGAGAAAGGGACGACAGAGGATGAGATGGTTGGATGGCATCACCAACTCAATGGACATGGGTTTGGGTGAACTCTGGCAGTTGGTGATGGACAGGGAGGCCTGGCATGCTGCAGTTCATGTGGTCGCAGAGTCAGACACAACTGAGCGACTGAACTGAACTGAGATGGAAGCACAAGGCAAACCATCCCAGTTGGTTGAAAGGTTGTTGTGCCCTCTTGATATACTCTCAGCGCCACCTTCCTACACCAGATGTTCTTGGATCCTTCTCAAGCATTGTTACTGACCATTGACTAGGACTCATGGTTCTCTCAGTAGGGTACAGTGCCTGTTTCTCTATTAATATGGCCAACTTATTGCCAGATTTACAATGAGATGTAAATGATGAGAGGGGCAGGGAAAATGGGTGTCCAGAGGGCTCTCATTTCCAGAAGGGAGTGGGGAAGGGGAAATCCTAGCCTCTAGAAGTAAAAGGATAAGGAACTTAGTGAAACAAATAGAACTTCACCTACATCTCAATTTTCCTGATTGATATCATGAAGAGATGGATTCCAAAGATGCATCTTTGGACTGTCTGAGCTGTAGAAATTGTAAACTCAGTACAATACTTCATTTTGCAGAGTCCTGTGATTGGTAAGCACAGAAAAAAGTCCCCATCTCCCGCAAACTAGGATTCGGGAAGAGGAATTAGAACAGGTGAAAAGCTTTAAAAACTAGCAATTCTTGGTCCCTACCTAGAATCAAATTAAAATCAGATAGGACCAGGGCTGAGATGTAAATATTGTTTCAAAGTCTCCAGAGGATTCTAATGTGTAGAAAGATTGAGACAACCTGTCTAGAGGATCAAATCATGCTTTGCTGTGTCTGTTCCATTTGGGAACCGATACTACTCTCTCTGACTGAAGGAAACAGAGTAATTTGCATTTGCTGTTTCCTTTGAAGAAAAGATATGATTGGATTTTTTTTAATCTGCTTGGTTTCAGTGTTTCATATGACATGGGCTTCCCCCACTGGGGGAACAAACAACAATAACATGCTCTAACATAGTCGCTGGGACATGCTTATATTTTGCTGCTGCTTAGTTGCTTAGTCGTGTCCAACTCTTTGTGACCCCATGGTCTGTAGCCTGCCAGGCTCCTCTGTCCATGGGGATTCTTCAGGCAAGAATAGTGGTGTGGGTTGTCATGCCCTCCTTCAGGGGATCTTCCCAACCCAGCTATCGAACCCAGGTCTCCTGCACTGCAGGTGGATTCTTTAGCGTCCTAGCCACAAGGGAAGCCATGCTTATATTAATAGTATTCTGTCCATTCTTCTGTTTCTAATGTCCTGCAACCTTATTATTTCTAAAATTTCTCCTTATTTTTAGCTGCAAGATAAAGCAGAGATCTTCCTCAGGAATTTTTGGTAAGATAGGTTCCATCAGCCCTTGTCCATCGTTTCCACCTCCAAAAACTGCCAGACTGTGGGGAAAACCCAAGCTCTACACTTGTTGGCACAGTTCAGCCTAGCCCCAGAGTCGTTATCGGTGCCTAGAAAGATTTTAAAGAATACCTAGAGCTACTCGGGGCTATTGTACCCTATTACCCTTCTAGAGATAATCCCATGACTATTACAGCATTTTAAACTAATGACTGTGCAGCTCACATAAAATCAGGCTAGTTGGTTACTACTTAGCGCATCAGAGAATACACTTGATACAAAACACCGCAGCACTGCCAAAGAGTCGATGGTCCCAGTGTCCTAATGTATTCCCAAGGACATACTAGCCTAGAGAAATAATGATGAATATTTGAATCATTTTGACGTGGGGGGTACATCTAGGTCAGGTTTTTATTTTTTAAAGACTGATGGATTATTGAAGTACAGTTGATTTTATCTTTAAAACTATCTATGAATTTTCTGCAGCAGGAAAGGCTGAGGTGTCACTGTTCCTTTCCTGAAAGATGCTATTTGTTTTCCTAATTTAAGAGCTTTGTGTCTGTTTGATTACTTGTTTTTACAGAGTCCTTTTGGGCAATTTTCAAGCCACACATTGGCAGCACTGGTAGTTCCATTATCTTTTATAAAGGAATTATAAAGAAGAAAGAAGGATTTTTCCTTCTAAAATAAAGATACATGTAGAGGGACTTCCCAGATGCCCCAGTGGTTAAGATTCTGTGCTCCCAATGCAGGGGCACGGGTTCAATCCCTGGTCTGGGAACTAAGATCCCACATGTTGCAACCAAGATCCAGTGCAACCAAGTAAATGAATGAATAAAAATTAAAAAAAAAAAAGGATATATGTAGAATCCCTGGAAGAATGTTAGGACTTACAGAAAAAAATCTCCTCTTCGAACACTTAGTTAATATTGCCAAAAAGTCTACTCTATTTTACTTAATTTATTATAGTAGAAATGACAAGGATCAGTCTTACCTTCAGGAATTAGGAGAAAAACGACAATTGAGAGAGTGGCTGCCAGAAAGGTAGAGGAGTTCCTCATTGTGGCTGGTGTCCCCACATCAATCAATGTGAAATGTGTTTTCAGTTCTTGACTAGCTCTTATTTATATACTGAGAGTACAAAGGATGTGGTTTCCTTTCTTTTCTTTCTTTCCCATTTCAAAGTTAGGCATTAGGGAAAGAAACCTCACAAGTGAGAATGGTGAGTAACCACTCCTCACCAGTGGGTGTGCCCCCCTCGGCGAGGACCTCTGTGGGGAGAGGGAGGCAGGGACTATGGGGCCTTGTTGCCATCAGAAGATAGTATACAAGAAGAGACCTCAAACGTTTCAGCTGAGATTTTGAGCATTCTAGTTTTCATCATCACCAACATTATCTTCTCTATCCATTACCTATCATAAATGAAAGCCCTTTATAGTCTTTAATCAGAGATTTAAAATCAGTCACCTAAAAATTGGTCACTAGCCAAATGTCTTTTTAGTTATTGCCTAGGATTTTGCAAGAATGAATCGGCCAAGGACAAATGGAAATGTAGGAGGGAATCTTATTTATTCATAAGCTCCTGCCTGGATTTTCCTTCTCCACTTTGTGGAGGTAGTTTGTTGTGCCCCTATCTGGAACCTGGCAGGTGGGGACAGAGGCTGGTGGGGTTAGGGAGCACTGGTTTTTTCCAGGCCATCCTCTGATTGTGCTTCCCCTGACGGTTTGATTTTACCACTTTAGACATGTGAGAGTATCTGAATTTCTCCTCTCTCCCTCCTTCCCTTCCTCTCTTCCTCCTTTCTTTCCTTCCTCCCTTCCTTCTTTCTGGATTTAGCTAAGAAAGGATAATGGGAGTCAGACATCGCTATTTTGTTCCGATATTGGAGAACAACTCTGAGAAGGATCAGTCTCAGTCTCTGAAGGAACAGTATTCGGTATGCTTTCTATTAGAAATGTCATTAGCTCTTTTTCTGAGCTGAGGATGTGGTCATTATACTACATAAATAGTAATGTGTTTGATCAGGGTGTTGGCTGTTAACCAGCCATCCCAACACCCTGAGACTTTCAAACTCAGAGCTTGCTTTTTCAGAAATCACATGACCTTAGAAAGAAACCCCACTGAGACCCCTGTGTTTCCTTTTCTCAGCTATCACTGGTGCATCAAAGGTGAATCATTTTCAGTAAAATAGGGGGATACCCTGCTTCTGGTTTTGGTGAATAATTTTAATGCAGACTAAAAAAGTCAAGTTTTAATTGACTATAGCTACTGAAAATTTCCTAAAGGAAACATTGATGGTTCTGTTTCTTTTAATGTGAATATGCTTACCCTCCCTCGACACATGGTAATGTTTAAAAAGATATTTATTTGTTTTTGACTGTGCTAGGGCTTTCTTGCTGCATGTGGGGTTTTGCAGGAGCTTCTCTTTGCAGTGGCTTCTCTTGCGGAGCACAGGCCCTAGAGGGAAGGCTCGGTAGCTGTGGAGCACAGGCTTAGTTATCCTGTAGCGTGTGGGATCTTCCCAGGCCAGGGAGGAACCCGTGCCCCCCTGCATTGGCAGGTGGGCCTCTTAAGCACTGGACCACCCATGGAAATACCTCATGATGATTTTTAACAGCTTTTGAGATATAATTTACATACTATCAAGTTCACTTTGAAGTGTATCATTCACTGGCTTTTAAGCTATTTTGAGTTGTGCAACCATCACCATAATCTGATTGTAGAATGCTTATCATTCCCCAAGAAAGTCTCATAGCCATTAGCAGTCACTCTGCATTACCCTCCTTTCCCTGACTCCCCTGCCCTGGACAACCTCTAATCTAATTTCTGGCTTCTTAGACTTGCCTATTTTGGACATTTCATATAAATGGAAATGCACAATATGTGGTCTTCTGTGATTGACTTCTTTCACTTAGCATGATGCTTTTTATTCCTTTTTGTTGTCAAATAATGTTCCATCACATGGAAATATATTTTATTTGCCAACTCAGCAGCTGATACACTTTTTGTTGTTTCTACTTTTTACCTATTATGAACAATGCTGCTGTGAGCATTTATGTACAAGTTTTTGTGAGGACATATGTTTTCATTTTGGGGATGGGGCATAAACCTAAGAGTGGGATGACTATCATATTTTAGCTGTGTTTAGCATCTTGAAGAACTTCTATTTTTTAAAGTGGCTGAATCATTTTATATTGCATTAACAATGTATGAAGATTCCAGGTTTCTAAACTATTGTCAATATTTGCTATTAGTATAATTTTTTACAACTGCTATTCTAGTGAGTGTGAAGAAGTTTCTAATTGTGGTCTTGATTTGCATTTCTGTAATGACTAGTGACTAATGTTGAGTTTCTTTTCATGTGCCACCCTGGGAGTCCCATAAGTATAAATTAAAAAAATTGTAAATTAAGGCTACCTGTTTATACTCTTGGGAAAATGTTTAATTTATTCCAGTTATGAGTGAGCCTTTGCAATATTGTAAGCCAGTAGTTCTCAAAGTGTGGTTGGTGGACCCCTGGGTGTTCTTGAAACTTTTTCAGGGGTCTGTGAGATTAAATTAATTTTCATAATAATGCTAAGATGTTCTTGTTTCTATACCTGTGTGTTAACATTTTCACTAATGTCACAAAGGCAATGATGGGGAAAACTGCTGGTGTCTTAGCACAAATCAATGCAGTAGCATCAGACTGTACCAATAGTCATTCTATTCATTGTCAGACACTCTCAGAAGAAAAAAACAGTTTCAATGAAGAATGTCTTTGATGAGACAGCAGAAACAGCAAAATTTAAAAAAAATTGACACTTTACCCTGTAGTAAATGTCTTCTTAATATTCTCTGTGATGTGGGAAGTGTGCAATGTATGTATGAAGCATGTTGGTTGCACATTAAAGTACTATGGTTGCTTTGATGAAAAACACTAGTGTAATTGTTTGAGTTGCTAACTGGTCTATCTCTTTCATGGAATACTTTTTTTATCTGAAAGAATGCTGATTCATCTTTGCTATGCAGTAGTGGCGACAGAGGATGAGATGGTTGGATGGCATCACTGACTCAATGGATGTGAGCGTGAGCAAACTCTGGGAGATAGTGAAGGACGGGGAAGCCTGGCGTGCTGCAGTTCATGGGGTCGCAGAGTCAGACATGACTGAGTGACTAAACAAGAAGAAGCTAATACAACATTGTAAATCAACTATACTGCAGTCAAGTTAAGAAAAAAAGAATGCTGACAGACAAAATATGATTATTCAGACTTTGATATTTAATGACAATTTCTCAAATATGAATGAAGTGAAACTGTCACTTTAGAGAAAACAACTGACAATGTTTGTTGCTAACGATAAAATTAGAATTTTAGAAACACTTGTATCTGCTCTCACAAGCTTGACATCTTCCCAACACTTAAGGACTTGCCCAATCAGATGGTAGTGATATTAACAAATGTTTTTTTAAAATATTGTGCAATGAATGTGTCAGAACTTGGAAAATCTACATAACTCAATGAATTAATATTTTCCAAAAGAGCAATGCATGCTATTATACACATTTATATTTGAATTTGCTGTCCTCTTTCCATGGTCATAGAGAAGTGAATCAGCTGTTGAGGACAAGGCCTGGAATCATATTAATTAATGTACTACATAAATATTAATTGAACACCTCTGAGGTGCCAGACACAGTGCTAAATGCTGGAGATAAGACATAAAGGTGAATAAATATTTAATCTTTGCCTTATGGAGCATAGTCTACTAAGAAAGAAATTTATAAACATATGAAATTATTTTAAATTGTTGTGTTCGTGATGGACAGGGAGGCCTGGCGTGCTGCAGTTCATGAGGTCGCAAAGAGTCAGACATGACTGAGGGACTAAACTGAACTGAAAGGAACAAAACTGGGTTCTGAAGTGGAGAATACTAAGAGAGGGTCTGACTCTGAAAGGATGAGCAGCCAACATTAAAGCCAACCTGAGAAAACCCAGTGGGGAGTGGGTGTGAGTGTGAGTGCCTGTGGGGGTGGGGACATATGTGAGAGTGTGTGTGAGGGCACAGATCCTGGTGTGTGTGTGTGTGTGACTGAGGAAAGAATCTTGGCATAGCCAGAGTGAAGTGAGTACAGAGACGCCAGCTTGTGCAGGGCCTTGTACACTGTGGTAAGTTCATTGTTCTTAATGTTTGTGCAAAGGCCTCCGTTAGAGGATAGTTTATTTACACATTTTTGGATCTGGGTGATTATCGGCCACTCTGCTCATGACAAATTGAGGACCCTGGGGGCCAGAGAGCTTGAATGATTTCTTCAGAGTCCTGCAGTGAGTTAGAGGCAGAGTGGAGTTAGGGCCTCTGGCCCAGGTTCATTGCTCTGTTTATTCCACCGATCAGCGCTGCAGATGAATTGCTTCTATAGTTGGGTTTCTGCTAAGGACAGTACAGTTCACTTTTGTACAAGTTGTCTCAGTGTCACCAGTGGGGAGGTTGCTTAGGACCGAGTGTCTTGTAGGTATTTGGAATTTTCTCATTGGATACACAGAAATGTCTGTTTCTTTCTTTATTTGGCTATGCCGAGTCTTAGTTGCAGCATGTGGGATCTAGTTCCCTGACAAGGAATCAAACCTGGGCTCCCTGCATTGGGAGCTTGAATTCTTTGCCACTGAGCCACCAGTGAAGTCCCTCCACAGATTTTCAGTTTATAGATGTGAAAATGGAGGCAGAGACTCTGCTCAAGGTCTTACACTGTCTGGTGATGGAGCCGGTGTCCGACCTGTAGACCAGTGATCCTCCCACCAGACTGCTATGATGTCTGTGGCATTCTAGTTGGGAATCCAACATTTGTATTGGTCTGTCTAAACATAGCGCAAATCTCAGGAGGTAGACTCTGAGAGATAATTGGGATGGCTTCTGGGAGTGTGAAATATTGCTTATCTTTCCCCCATCACTTCTCAACACAGTAGATAGCCTTACTCTGTTACGTGTTCTTTAGAACCCAAAGCAGATGTCCTCATTCTTATGGATTTCTCCTTGCTTCCTACTAGGCTTCAAACATGTTGAAAGTGGTGGTCACGTCTTAATATTTATAAATCTGGACAGAATGCCTGGCACATGGTGGGCCCTCAGGAAATGTGTGAGGAATTAAATTGGATAAGTCAGCCAGAATTATTACAGAATGAGCATTTATAAATTAGCTCTTTGGAGAAACAGTGCAACAAAAAGATGTGATTATAAATGGTAGGCAATAAAGAAGCCATCTTTATTTATTATATAGCACAGTCTATCAAGAATAACATAGAACTAAGCTTAGTGCTTGCAAATATAAATTGTCTAGCTAAAGCAAAATACATACCAAAGTACTGGCTGGACTGCAGCCTACTCATCTATGTAATTTTAGTCTACTTGTAATTAATAAATGATGCAGTTTCCCTGAATTATGTCTAACCTCAAATTCTAAATTTTCCCACTATCTAAAACACACACTGAGTCTTTCCCACTGTATTCATAATTAGAATTTTGGTAAGAAGTTAAGCAATGCAGAAGCATACAGTAAGAAGTGAATAATCCCTCCTTATCTCTGTCTTTACTCTCACACTGAATACAATATCAGGCTCTGAATTTCTAAGAGCAGAAATATTTTGGATCTTCATTTGGAAGAAAGGAGAATATTCTAACTTTCTCGAGAATGACTTCCTTTTAAGAATGAACTCAAAAGTGAGAGTCCAAATTCTGAATAGAACAAAAAGTCACGGAATTGGAGAACTTTTTCTCAGGGGACGTCTCTCACCATGGATAGAGAACATGTGATGACTCAGTCTTTGCTGATCGGGGAAGAGTGACAGCAGGAGGTCATTTCTTTCATTGCTGAATTTATTTTAGACAGGCGGCATTTTGTATGTGAAGTTCAGAGGGCTGCAAGATGCTTCTTCGGACAGGTCAAGTTTAAGACCCTTTCACTTGGTTACTTCGATTTTCTACTTTGAAGTAGAAATGTTATATGGCTCCTGCAATGGTTTTCTTTATCCAGTTGAGGTGTTTTTTGGTAAGGAGGATGTAGATGCCAGGCTTCTGGGGATTACCACACTTGCCAAAGGAAGTGACACCTCTGAAAACATTATCACATATCAGAGGACTTCCAGAATCCCCCTGAAACAGAAAGTTACAAATTTAGACAGGAGTGCTTTCCAAGGATATTTAATCACCCTTTTAGTCATTCATTCATTCACTCATTCACTCACACATTTTCTCTCTTTCCTTAAAGGCTAATTTATATCTCTTTTATTAATTGTCTGCCCTCAGCATCAATTACACAGATCTGTTAATATTTTCCAATCATTTCCCTTTTGCAAAAGACAGTTCTGGAGATGTGCAAAATTTATTTTCATCGGTAAAACAAAGGCAGAGTAGCAAAGGAAGCCTTTAACAGTGAAAATAACTGTCTCCCTCAGTCGCCCTGTATCCCCTTTTCTTGGTCAGTAGATGTTAGGGGAAGAGACTGGATGTTGGGACTGCCTGAGGCACAAGATGGGATTTGAATTATATCCTGCTTTGAAGAAGGACACAGGGTAAGCCATCTCAGACCAAGGAGTACTTGTGAGAGTTCAAACAAATTTTAGGGCTCTTTTCCAGGGTTCATCAGTTCTCATTTCATATTCTCTCTGACCCTGCAAACCACTTCCGGAACATGAGTTCTAAATAAGGCCGAACCCTACTTAAGCCCATTCTTGGCACATGGAGAGGCAGAACAACGCAAGAGTTGGGAGTCATCAGGTGGCCTGGGTTCAAGTCCAGGTCCCCCCTACTGACTGCCATTATCTAACTTGGGAAGTTAAGTAACTTTCTATGTCTTAATTTCCCCACCTGTAAAATTTGTTGTTTAGTCGCTAAGTCGCGTCTGACATTTTTTTGATCCCATAGGCTGTAGCTTGTCAGGCTCCTCTGTCCATGGGATTTCCCAGGCAAAGATAGTGGAATGAGTTGCCTTGCCCTCCTCCAGGGAATCTTCCTGACCCAAGGCAGGAGGACTCTTTACCACTGAGCCACCAGGGAAGCCCCATCTATATAATAGGATTGATAATAATAGTGTCTATCCCATGGGGCTATTTAAGGATCAACTGGCATAGAGTATACAATTTAGTATAGTTCTTGGCATCTGATAAATGCCAGCTGTCATGATCAGCGGGACAGAATCCACGTGCTGTGCTGTGCTTAGTTGCTTAATTGTGTCTAACTCTTTGCAACCCCATGGACTGTAGCCTGCCAGGCTCCTCTGTCCATGGGGATTCTCCAGGCAAGAATACTGGAGTGGGTTGTCATGCCCTCCCTCAGGGGATCTTCCTAATCTAGGGATCAAACCCAGGTCTCCTGCACTGCAGGCGGATTCTTTACCATCTGAGCCACCAGGGAAGCCCATAGCACCATAAGTGGTGGTTAAGTGCGATCCTGATCACTGGTAATGAGAGGAGTTTCCCTGGATGGTAGGTTTCACTAACAATAGTCCACCTTGTTCTTCTTAGGCATGCTATTTAACCTGATTTCCCATTGCCCAAAATGGTTAAAATTTTAATTTACTTACTTCACATGAATCATCTTCACCTTTTCTACCACCAGCACAGATCATACTGAGATCAATAACTGGATTAAAATTATAGTGCTGGGCATCATTGCATATTTTCCTATCTATCACTGTAACGTTGGCTTCTCTCAAGGCATTAGACATTTGACATGCGTCTTTTTTGGTGCTTCCCCATCCTGCCACATGACACTTGGTGTGGGGTTTGACATCGTCTTCTGTTCTTGGTAGCTGAAGTATTCCTACAGCTTTGGTCATAGTTGCTTTACCTTCCAGCTAGAAAAGAGACAGAAGCTGCAGTTTAAGGCCAGGACAACAATAACCAAACCCAGAAAACAGCTCTGACTTAAATAGATAACTTGCTTATTTAGCATGTTCTTATGAAGAATATAAATCAAAACATGTTCCAACCGAATTGACCATCAGTTATTGGTTTTTTAAAGTCACAGCACACCTTTTCAGGCATGTTTTGCTAGGATAGTCTAGTAAACTTCAGTTGACCCATCAATGATGAAATTTTATTGGTGGTGGCTGACAGTTCTGTGGCTGAAAAGCTGTGTTGGAGAGCTCAATCATTATTTTATTCAGGTGATCTTAAGTTTGTGAACTGACTGATATTAAGACCAATGAAAGGAAACCAGAGCTCCAGGTGCAGTGGGGCAGGGTGGGAAAGGGGTCAGTGTCATTTTCCACTTCAGTGGAAACGTGGCTTCCCCTCTTCTGAGCAAGCGCAAACCACTTGCGCTGCCCTCGAGGGCTCACGCACACTTTGCCCTTTTCTTTCATTCGCCACGCCCTCTTCTTGCCTCACTACCTTGCTTTCTCTCTTTTTCTTCTGAAAATTCAAGGTCAGGAGAGTCGGGAGTGTGATAGAAGTTGAGAAGAGAGTAGAGGAAGATAATTCTAGTTCTTTCCTTCTTGCCTCAAGCTGTAGGGAGTCATAGTATTGCAGACCTTCTAAAAACACAGGAGCACAACAGCAGAGGCCACTGCCACACTCCTATCATTGCGTTACTTTCAGGCCCCACTTCCTGACATTAGACAGTCCCCACTTCCTCAGTGCCCCCTCTGAGTCGATGATGTGCCCCCGCGCCGCCCCATTAGAATTTAGAAAAAGAAATGGCCACCGCTTAAACTCTTTCCACAGAACTTCAAATGCCCATGTGCAACACCTGTCTTTCTGTCCTGCTCACACTCTGGCAAGTCTTCACACTTGTTATCTGGTTGGATTGACAAGGAGGCAGCAGAACCCCCAGAAAGGACTTCAGGTCTGAATGAATGGATCAGCATTGGAGTCAGGATGCATATACTTGTAGACAGCACTCCTGGGGTCAGGCACACAGACCAGCGATGGGCACATCAGTAGGTTTTCACACTGGAAGGTTAACCATGGGGAGGTCCTGACACCCTCTTTAAGATTTCTCCAGCAACCTCACCTTTCTGGCCACAGTGTCAGAGGCGAGAGGGGGTTTCCTGACTCTTCTTCGCACCCCTTACTCACCGCACACTCTTGTAAAGATATTTAAGTCCTAAAGGAGACTTGACCACTGCTACCACTTTCTTGAAACCTGAGTTCAGAATCTTTTCCCTTGATGGGTTTGCCACTGTCTGGCTTAATTCCATTCCTTATCCAAAATTATTCAGAAATGTTTATGGAAGGTCTACTGTGTACTAGGCACTATACTCCCTGGTATAGGGGAGAAATAAAAAGATAAAAATATCTGTTCTTTGAAGTTGACATCGCACTGAGGGAGACAGACAAACAATCTAAAGTATTTAATATATCAGAAGTGCCCTGAGGTGGAGAAAAAGGCAGGAGGGCAGCAGGCCAGGTAGCGCCCTCTACTGGGCGGGAGAGGGAGTTACATTGCCCCGTGCAGGAAGCAGGACGGGAGGGAATTAGAGTATCGGGGAGGAGAGTAGACGGTGAGAGAGAGGCAGGGCCCAGAGTCTCAAGGCAGAAAGTGTGAGGGTCACTGATAAGTACGGGGGGCAGGGAGTGTGGGGAGTTTGCCATAAGCATACAAAGCTCTAGGTCCTCTCTTTACTCCTAATATGGGAACGTGTGGATTCCTTGAGCTTCCTCTTAAGTCTTGCTGGGGAAATTTCTCCTCAACCCTCTTAGGAAGAGTGTGAATTGCACACTCTGCCCAATTCTGCCTCTTCTATCATACTTTCTGCATAGCAGTCAGGTAATCCTCCTAATAACAAGTCTGATCATGTCACTGCCCTGCTTAAAATACTTTCCCATTTCCTTCCCCATAAAGTTCAAACTTCTTCCTATTACGATGTCTGGGTTCCCTCTTTCTTAAATTTCATGATAACTTCCCTTTCTTTCCTCTTCCTCCAAATGCATTTTCCATTAAAGACTCCTCTTATACTTCCTGCCTGGAAGGCCCTTTCCTCTTTTTTGCCTCCTGACTCCTGTACCTTCTTTAAGAAAGCTTCCCTGACTGCCTGGACACGGCCCGTGTTCCCTCAGAGCCCCCTTCTTAGTGATCTCCATCACTGATGACAAATACATCACTAAGACAAATACATCACAGCCAGATCAGAACTGTTGATGTATTTGTCTGTCTCTCTCACTAGAAACTGTGAACACTTTGAGAACAGCACCTGTTTATCTTATGAAGAGAGAAAATCTTACTGGCACTTACAGATGGGCCACAACTTTTCCTACTGATCATGAACACTTTTATAGACCACCAATATCAGATAGGACTTCCCTGGTGGCTCAGACAGTAAAGAATCTGCCTGCAATGCAAGAGACCTGGGTTTGATCCCTGGGTCGGGAAGATCCCTTGGAGAAGGGAATGGCAACCCACTCCAGGATTCTTGCCTGGAGAATTCCATGGACAGACAAGCCTGGTGGGCTACACTCCACAGGGTCACAAGAATCACAAGAATTGGACACGACTAAGCAACTAATACTTTTGCTTTTAATATCAGACAAGGTGAGCCTAAAGAAAGGAGCAAGGCTCCAGGCCACTTTGCAGTCATGTTTGAGTACAGGCAAAAGTAAGGTCATTTTGCCTGCCACAAAAATGACCAAATGCCCCCTATGGCTAAAATGAGTGGCCGCTGCTTCTTATCAATCACAGATTTAGCCTCCTAGGTAAGTAAGATTCACTGAGGTGCTCCATCATAGAATTACCCCACTTCCTGACAATAGTCAGTTCAGAGCAAACTCCTACTTCCTAGAATACTCCTTCTCATCTGACATGAGCCCAAATCCTGGGATAAGTCCCATCTAACACTCTTACAAGCCACTCCATGATTCCTAACGGTGTACAGTCGCCCTTGCTGAGCAAGAGTCAACAAGTGCAACTTGGTTTGACTGTAATTGAGTTGCTGGTGGCATTATCACTTTGGATTGACGGGTCTTATCACAGTAGGACTTTTGTCAATATTTTTTAAATTGAACTGACTTCCAAGAAGGTGAACATTTGTGTAATTATGTTGGGTCCCTGCTGTGCTTCTTATACCTACATCCTGGCATTAGCCAGTCTTGGCTATGAGGCCAGTGTGTAAAACTGGTTTCAGGTTAAACCGACCAAATTTCAAAATTTTGCAATTTCAAAATAGTTATTGAAAAAAAAAAAAACATGTTTACCTGAAGTAGTTGAAGATCCCCTTCAAATGTCTGTGGATCAAAGCATGGGTAGGGAATTGCCTTTTTAATGGAAAATACTTGGTCAAGTTTCTCTTTATGGGATGTAGAGTGGGCCCCAAGAATAACTTGAGGATTGCCCTTCCTGGAAAAAGCAAGGATGATATAATTTATGTGACAGAACAGATGAAATTAAGTATGAATTTAATTTATTAATCCGATCAGTTCTTTTACATGGTTTTCTATATATAAATAAGCACAGCAAGTTAGGGGGCATTTATGAGGCTTTTTTCTTTAGGTGTTTTACCTAAAACTCCTATGACATGTGTTATCTTAGATGCTTCAACTTCAGGTCTTTTCAGGGAAGAAGCAACAGGAGGGGAATCCCAGGCCTTTTGGCAGCAGCAGGAGCATTGGGTTGGCAAGGCCTGGAGAGGTGTGCTTGGGTGCTGACCACATGGGCTGCTGAGGAAAGAAGAGCTGCCAGTTTCTCCATCTGCCTTGGATTTGTGGAATCAACACTTAGTGGAAGAAACTCAACCCAAGGACTAGAGACTAAACCAAAGAATGAGAGCAGAAGTAGCGAGTTTATTTCTTTGGGGGAGATAGTATAACTTGCTTGTCCTCACAAAGATGACAAAGATGGAAAAGAGCCTAGATCTGAATATGTAGAACTGAAGAAATGAATCTTGACATAATAGTGAAATTTTAAAGCTGAATCTAGGGGACTTCCCTAGTTGTCCAGTGGTTAAGAATCTCTCTTGCAAAAAAAAAAAAAAAAGAATCTCTCTTGCAGTGCAGGAGATGCAGGTTCGATCCCTAGTTGGGAAACTAAGATCCCACGTGCCTCAGAGCAATTAAGCCTGTGCATTGCAACTACTGAGACCATATGCCACAACTAGAGAGTCTGCGTGCCACAATGAAAGATACTCTTTGATGCAGCAAAGATGCCATGCAGCCAAATAAAGAACTAAAGCAAAAAACAAAACTTCAAGCTGGTTTTAGAAAAGGCAGAGGAACCACAGATCAAATTGCCAACATCCACTGGATCATGGAAAAAGCAAGAGAGTTCCAGAAAAACATCTATTTCTGTTTTATTGACTATGCCAAAGCCTTTGACTGTGTGGATCACAATAAACTGTGGAAACTTCTGAAAGAGATGGGAATACCAGACCACCTGACCTGCCTCTTGAGAAACCTGTATGAAGGTCAGGAAGCAACAGTTAGAACTGGACATGGAACAACAGACTGGTTCCAAATAGGAAAAGGAGTACGTCAAGGCTGTATATTGTCACCCTGCTTATTTAACTTATATGCAGAGTACATCATGAGAAATGCTGGACTGGAAGAAGCACAAGCTGGAATCAAGATTGCCGGGAGAAATATCAATAACCTCAGATATGCAGATGACACCACCCTTATGGCAGAAAGTGAAGAGGAACTAAAAAGTCTCTTGATGAAAGTGAAAGAGGAGAGTGAAAAAGTTGGCTTAGAGCTCAACATTCAGAAAACGAAGTTCATGGCATTTGGTCCCATCACTTCATGGGAAATAGATGGGGAAACAGTGGAAACAGTGTCAGACTTTATTTTCTTGGGCTCCAAAATCACTGCAGATGGTGATTGCAGCCATGAAATTAAAAGACACTTACTCCTTGGAAGGAAAGTTATGACCAACCTAGATAGAATATTCAAAAGCAGAGACATTACTTTGCCAACAAAGGTCTGTCTAGTCAAGGCTATGGTTTTTCCAGTGGTCATGTATGGATGTGAGAGTTGGACTGTGAAGAAAGCTGAGCGCCGAAGAATTGATGCTTTTGAACTGTGGTGTTGGAGAAGACTCTTGAGAGTCCCTTGGACTGCAAGGAGATCCAACCAGTCCATCCTAAAGGAGATCAGTCCTGGGTGTTCATTAGAAGGACTGATGCTGAAGTTGAAACTCCATAACTTTGGCCACCTGATGCGAAGAGTTGACTCATTGGAAAAGACTCTGATGCTGGGAAGGATTGTGGGCAGGAGGAGAAGGGGACGACAGAGGATGAGATGACAGGATGGCATCACCGACTTGATGGACATGAGTTTGGGTGAACTCTGGGAGTTGGTGATGGACAGGGAGGCCTGGTGTGCTGCAATTCATGAGGTCGCAAAGAGTCAGACACGACTGAGCGACTGAACTGAACTGAACTGAATCCAAACACACACACAGAAGGAAATAAACTGCTAGCCCCCAAGTCTAGTTTGTGAACCTAATGATAGCTAATCTGGGAGAGAAGGGCACAAGCTTTTCTTGATTTGCTGGACAGACTTTGCACTAAGTGGGCCTATTAATCAAGCCAATGGTGATCTTTACAGTGTACATTGTGCTGAAGTTCCCTTGATAAATTCTCATTTAACACAATAGAGCGCAGATCTCCTTGGATCTTCTATGTGGGGGGCTAGTTAAATCTTTTCTTTTATTCATGCAATTTATGCTAAAGTGAGCAGGGAAATAGTAGGTTCCAGTTACCAACAACAAGTACTGATGAAGAAAACAGCAGCATATCCAGGTGATAAACATTATTCTGACTTTCAAATCACAATTAGGGAAAAATTAGTTTGAACCATAGGAAATGACTGTTTTGGAAAGTGAAGCAGTTAAATATCAGTAATGTATGGTTCAATCTAATATGTAGCAACATGGGATAAGACTAACTAGATCACAGTAAGTAAATCACTTGTAATCATAGAGAACACTTTACTTGCTCGACTATGTGAAATACATTTGTGAAAAAAGCCTGAAATAAAATATATCAAAATAGTAACAGTGATTATGTGAAGTTGATAAGATTGGGAGTGCTGTTTTCCACCATTTTGATTTTCAAAATGTTAATAATATTGCTATTTATAGTTAAAAAAATACTATGAGAAAATAGTCTTACACTTCAATTTTATTCTACAGGATCTGGCCTTTGCTTACAGAGATAAACATAATAATAGCATATAACACTGAATGTACTTGCACACTTTCTTCTCCATCCCTACCTAGTTTTGGTTTTGGACTTCAGAGTCATCTGACAGCCTCTGCCCCCGCCCCGCCCCCAACTGTCTGAGAGTGAGAGGAGCTCAGAATTACTTACAGGTCACAATGAGCGGCTGTCAACACCCAGTTTTCTTTGATTAAAGCCCCTGCACAGAGTTTCAGCCCTTTGATTAGAGCCATGTAGCGTCTTGTGTGAGGGGCCACTTCATTTCCTCCTATAATTCCCTCGCAGGATACTGGAAAAACTGTAAAAGTGATCCAGAGTGAAATCCTGTCTTACCGAGTTATGTGTCCCCCTGAGAAAGTTCTGATAATAACGAACAGATCCAGAATGAGTGCTTAGACATGCACTTTGTGTCCAGGGAGAGAAGATCAAAGTGGTCCAGGTGGTTCGGAATTTTTACAATTTTCCATGATAGCTTCGGATAATAGTATCTTGAATTTAAACACTACTTCTCTTCCTCAAGAATTCAGATCACCTTTAACCTAGTATCCATCTCCTTCCTATCCCTGGGAGGCAGAAACTGTCAGGCAATAGAATTTCTTTTATTAATGCTCAAAAAGCAAAAAGATTAAAGACTTACCCAATATCATACAGTAAGAGCTGATGGGGGAGAAACCTCATTCTCCTTTTCCTGCCATTCCTCAGCGGTTCATTTCCTACTACAGGCTTCATTGTCTCAGTTTGGGGTTGGACACTGTGTTATTGACCTTAAAAATCTCAGTGTTCCATGATGAGTTTATTGTTGGGAATGATGGTTTGGTAAATTGTATTAAATTTGAAGAAAGAGCAACAACTATAGTAGCAATAATAGTGAAAGCATCTGTGATTTACCAGGCACTGGTAAGTTTCAGACTCTGGTTCTGATGTTTGCTGCAATGCAAGGTGGGTGTTATTATTCCCATGCAGAGATAAGGAACGTAAAGTTTAGACAGAGCAATTACCTTGCCCAAGTTCACACAACTAATAAATAGTAAAGCAGTCTTCTAATCCAGTTCCTCATCATGAAAAAAAATATACTCTATCCATTGTGAAGAGCTGTTTGTCTGAAGTACCTTTGTTATTTTTGAAATGTAGAGCCATTTGAGAATCTGAATAAAGTACAGACACAGATAAGCGTGTGAATATTTGCATACAGTTTTGGGAGAGTCACGGGCTGCCCTGGTAGCTCAGAGGTTAAAGCGTCTGCCTGCAATGTGGGAGACCTGGGTTGGGAAGATCCCCTGGAGAAGGAAATGGCACCCCACTCCAGTACTCTTGCCTGGGGAATCCCATGGACGGAGGAGCCTGGTAGGCTACAGTCCATGGGGTTGCAAAGAGTTGGACACAACTGAGTGACTTCACTTTCTTTCTTTCACTTTGGGAGAGTCACAGACTTCTTAGTGCCCATTCATGCCCTTGAAGGAGCTCATGGATCCCACATGAAGAATCCCAGCTCTGAAGATATCACTGAGCTATAAGATATCATAATGTGTGGTTAAGAACATGAACTCTGGGTTCAAATCCCAGACCTACTACTTACTAGCTGATGACTTTAGTAAGTTGTCTTAACCTCTTTGTGCCTTAGTTTCCTCGTATGTAAATTGGGCTGATAACAATAATACATAAGAAGAGTGTATGTCAAACACTTAGAATATACTTAACTGTAAGTTTTATTAAATGTTGACACACACATATATATAGTTCATTGGATTATTTTACATTGATTTATTGCTTTCTTTACTATTCCTACTACTGGAAATAAACATAATTCATTCTGAAAACCAAAATTTTAAGATTTATCTGAGAGTTATGAGTTGTGTTAGTCGCTCTGTTGTGTCTGACTCTTCGCAACCCCATGGATTGTAGTTCACCAGGCTCCTCTGTCCATGGAATTCTCCAGGCAAGAATATTGGAGTGGGTTGCCATTTCCTTCTCTGGGGATCTTCCCAACCCAGGGATGGAACCCAGTCTCCTGCACTGCAGGTGGATTCTTTACTGTCTGAGCCACCAGACAGAGGGTAACTAAGCTCTCCAGTTGATAAACAATCTATCCATCCCAAGTTTAATGGCTTTGTTGGTTTTTCACTAGCCAGTTTTGCTCTGTGGATCTGGCCTGAATTGTGAGACCCTCCAGATATAGTTATGCTTTCATATTTTTGCTGTAAACACAATAGGTCATGTTTTCACTTTAAAAAGCAATATGCCATTTCAATAGCAAAGACTAAAAGTAACATGAAATAGTATTAGAAATTAAGTTATGATTTCTTTTTTACTTTTACACAATATTGAACAAAAAGTAAACCAATATAAAATTCAATTTTCTTATAAGCAAAACTGAAAAGCATATGAAAATATGTCTTACCTCCAGGAATTAGAAGGAGACAAATGGCAGGAGGAAAAGAGAAAGGAAAAGGAATATTCATGGCTCCTGTTATTCACATATGGAGACTAGTTTCAGGTACTGATAGTAATATATAATGAAACACAAAGGATGTGGGTTTTTTCTTTTTTTCTTTCTCTGCTTTGTGGCTAAAGACTTTCGTGTTTTATAACTGGAAAACATAACTTTATTTTAGAGATGGTGTGGTTACTTACTTGTTTCACATTTCTTTCAGGGTTAGACCTTTCCTACCTTAAAGGGTAAATGTGAATCCATGAGACTGTGATACACAAATTGAGAACATTAAATAGAAAATTGCTATTTTGGGGCAACTTTTCACTTTCAAATATGAGTTTATTTTAAAAAGCTGAGGATTCAAGTCTATATCAGAAATTGTTTTGAAATAGCATCTTTAAACTTACTCTGGTGGGTAAGTTGATCCTTTTGTTGTTGAGATTGCTGGGTAATCACTGAGGGGAAACTGAGTTATATTCTTAATGCACATTGTTCAAGCTATAAAAGCACTAAGTGAAGATACAGATGAATATTTGTACATGTAGAAAGGAGAAAGAGACTTTGAGATATGACATCAGAGGCAGAAACTGTAAAAGTTTGATTTATGATATGAAAGTTGAACCTTCTGTACCTTGACACATCAAGCATAAAGCCAAATTACAAACATTTTCAACCTATGTGACACAAATGCCTATTTTTATAAAGCACTAAGAAAAGATGAATACCTGGAAAGGAAAATGGTCAGAGAATTTGAACAAGTAATTTACAAAAGAAGAAATAAAAATGGCTGCTATATTCCTAATCTATGGAGGAATCAATAAACACGTATCATAAGTAATCAATAATAAGAATGAATTTAAAACATTTAGGTACAAATTTTGCCTGTCAATTACTAAAAATTAGAAAACAAAAATACTCTCTGGTTTTGGAAATTCTCTTTGTTGATGGCATTTAAAACTGCTACTATCTTCCTGGAATGCAACACATATAAAGGGATTACTAAATTTTGCATGATCTTTGACCCAACAAGTCATACTTTAACATATTGCGGAAATGTATTAGTTTCTCATTGTTGCTGTAACAAATTACCACAAACTTAGTGACTTAAAACAATAGACATTTATTATTTTATAGTTCTGTAGGTCATAAGTCTGATGTGGCTCTCCCTGGGCTAAGGTGTCAACAGGGCTGCGTTCTTTTTTGGATGCTCTAAGAAAATCCATTTCTCTGCCTTCTTCAGTTTCAAGAGGTTGCTTGCATTCCTTGGCTTGTGGCCTGCTTCCAGCTTCAAAGCCATCAGTGGTCGGTGGAGTCTTTCTCACATTGCATCACTCTGACACTGAGTCTTCTGCCTCTGCTTCCAGTTTTAAGGACCCCTGTGATTACCCTGGGCTTCCCAAGTGGCTTAGTGGTAAAGAATCTGCCTGCAATGCAGGAGATGTGGGTTTGATTTCCTGGGTAAGGAAGATTCCCTGGAGAAGGAAATGGAAACCTGTTCCAGTATTCTTGCCTGGGAAATCCATGGACAGAGGAGCCTGGTGGGCTACAGTCCATGAGGTCACAAAGGATCAGACACAACTTAGCGACTGAGCCAGCAAGCATGTGATTACATTGGGCCCACTCAGATAAGCTCCCTATTTTAAGGTGGATTGATTAGCAATGTTAATTTTATCTAAAACCTCAATTCCCCTTTGCTTTGTAAACTCACATTCCCAGGCTCTAGGCATTAGGATGTGAGCATCCTTGAGTAGGTGGGCAGCATTATTTGACATATATTGTACATTGGCTCTAATTAGAGTATGTAGGCTCTAATTAATCTGTACAACCATTCTGTGCAAAAATTAAATATTAATAACATGGAAAGTGATCACAAAAATATTGCCATATTAGACAATTCTTGTGTGTCTCCACAGATCCCCTTGACCTCATGTAATCCATGAACCTTGGCCACTTATTCTTCTCAGCTTACTCTGTGGAGACCAATTCTGCATGGCCTTGTACCACATCAGGCACCACCTGAAAACACTTTGCTTCATGTCTGCATGACACAGCTTTTGCCTCCTACCACTGGAATCCATTGCTGCTGCTGAGATCTAGGGCACGATGCAGAAGTGCAGGAGATTTCAAGTCTTTTAAGGAAATCTATTTACTAGGAGGAGATGGAATCTAATGGATAAGTATTCTCTGAAGCACTAATTCTTACGGTTCTTGGAAGAGAGTCTGAGCAATCAGTTGTGCTTGATGCCAAGTTTCCAGTCCAGCCATTCACCCTTGTATTGGTGCTTCTCCTCAACATTCCTTTCCTCTCTTTCCGCACCACCTGCTACCCCCTTCTCAAGTATTCTCATCTCTAAGAAAGTGGTAGCACGTAACTTCTGCCTCTGGAAACTCAAGCTGACAGTTGGGAGTGGCGCTAGGAGTTGGGAGTGGCCTTACAAATTAGATCCACAAAGTAGGATTTAGAGTTGCCTGAGACTCACTGATCTGAAACACTGGGGACCCCACTGGTGGTGGTAAGTGGGCGCCTTTGCTTCTCCTACCCTATGGCGTGGGATCTGGGCAGCCTGTCCTTTGCCTCCCAGTACGGGACACGTGTGGGAGTGGGATTTCCCTGAAGTGGGACAGCTGCAAGAGGGTAATTGTAACTTATTCGATCATTTGAACTTTGGACTTAGAGTGAACCTTGAGGGAACTCTTAGAGTGAGAAGAGACTTTTATGAGGTTCCCACCAAATCTTTCTAGTTGTAATTCGGTCATTTAGATGTGGTCTAGGGTCAGAGGTTTCTGTGTGGTAGGTTTTCTAGGTAATCAAGCTACAGATCATTTTCCTCCCCCCGCTTCCCCAACCGTCAGCTGTGCGTGTCATGTCACCCTACCGGACCACTCACCACCTCACCATTGCTGTATCTACTGTGACCACGGGGACAAGCCCCCTTCACTTCGTTTCTTTTTTAAAGTCACTTTATTTAGATACAGTTTACATATCATGCAATTCACCCACTTAAAATATTACAATTCAATGGTTTTTAATATACAATTATTAATTTTAAAAATTGTGGTTATATATATATGTATATATATACACATGTATATAAAACCAATATATATACACCATAGAATTTGCCATTTTAACCATCTGAAATGACAATTCAGTGGCATTAATTATATTCACAATGTTGTGAACCTATTACCAGTATCTATTTCCAAACCTTTTCGGTCACCTTTAATAGAAACTATAATCATTAAGTACTAATTCCCTATTTCCTCTCCTTCCAGCCTCCAGAAACTAATCTACTTTCTGTCTCTATTAAATTGCCTATTCTAGATATTTCAGGTAAGGGGAATCATACAATATTTGTCCTTTTATTCAGCTTATTTCACTTAGTATGATGTCTTTAAGATTAGTTCAGTTGTAGTAAATATCAGAATTTCATTCTTTGTTATGCTACATATGTATATCATATGTATACATATGTATAGCATATGTATATGCTACATATTGTTTATCCATTCACCTGTTGATGGTCAGGCTTCCTGGGTGGCGCAGTGGTAAAGCATCTGCGGCCAATGCAGGATCTGCAGGTTCAATCCCTGGGTCGGGACAATCTCTTGTAGTAGGAAATTTCAACCCACTCCAGTATTCTTTCTTGGAAAATTCCATGGGTAGAAAACCCAGGTGGACCACAGTCCACTCGGGTCCAAAGAGTCAGACTCAACTGAAAGCGTGAGCCCACACACACTCACTGCTGATAAACGTTTGGGTTGTCTCCATCTTTTGGCTATTGTGAATACTGCTACAATGAACACTGATGTACAAGTATCTGTTTGAATCCTTGCATGTGGGTATATACCTAGGTGTGAAATTGCATAGTTGTATGGTCATCTGTGTTTAGCTTTTTGAGGAAGTCCCTCATTCGGCAGTTTTCTTTCCTTTCTTTTTTCTATTCTAATTTATTTATTTATTTGTTCATTTTTTACATTTGTTAAAAAAAGAAGTTCATTTTTTACATTAGTTAAACTGAAGTATAGTTGATTAAACTTTTTATTGGAGTATAGTTGATTTACAGTGCGGTTAGTTTCAGGTGTACAGCAAGTGAATCTGTTACACTCCCACACTCTTTGTGATTCTTTTCCCATATAGGCCATTACAGAGTATTGAGTAGGGCTCCCTGTGCTAGACAGTAGGTCCTTATTAGTTATCTATTGTATATATAGAGTAGTGTGTATAGATAAATCTCCCAGTTTATCTCTCCTGCCTTCACTGATCTGGGTTACGTGGACATACAACTCTTATTCAATTTCTAGAACATGAAATATCCATTTAGTTATTCATTCAATTTAAGATACGTATAAAGTACCTGCCATGAGCTAGATCTGGGAATTACTGCCTGAATGGATCCTATGGCCTAAAGAAAGACTTAGAAACACTGATGTTCAGTGCTGTGGTCAGTGAGGACAGCAGGGTTTGGAAACAAGAGAGCCCTGCCTTTAAATCCCAGCTCTGCCATTTAACATCCACATCCTTTCTGAGCTCAGAGGTCCCTAGCTCATTGGACTGTTGGAAGGACTGCTGTGAAGTAACGGTTCTGGCTGAGATACTTAGTCTGGGGTGATCCCAGGTATTTCCCCCAAAGTTTCCCAGGTGATTATAAAGCAGCAGTCAGGACAGAGAAGTGCTGCGGTGAAGTGTTACCTGGCACATAGAGGGCACTCAGCAATGTTGCTGGACCTCCTGGGCTAATCTGGAATCATCTCCAGATCACACTCCTGGCCAGATGCCGCCTGGAGACTGGTTTCTTCTTTATTGAGACTGGCATGGGGAATGGATGGAGTCAGGAGGAGGAGGGTCTGCTGCCAGTGAGTCAGAGATTGGCTGGGCTGAAGCTGCCTGAGACCTGTTTCCCAGGAACAAAGAGGGTTAGGACTTTATAACCCTCCTCCCTGGCCTCTCTAAGCACTTGGAGACCAGGGATTTAGCTCAAGGCAACACACTTCCTAGGTTTACTTTTCACCAGAGCACATGTAGTGCCTTCCTTTCCTTCTCTGAGATTTAATTCAGTCTTTCAGCTGCCCTAAAACAACCAGGTGCCTATTTTATTTTTTGTGAAAATGCATACTTTAGATGACATATAAGATGGTATAAATTTACCTTTCAAAGGTTTTTGAATTGGCAACATTTGATAATTAACTGGTGATGGGGACTGGGTGATAGATATATAGAGATTCATATATTATTCTTTATACTTTTGGACATTAAAAAAACAGAGACTTCGATGGTTTTCCTCTGCTTTCTGTATTATTTGAAGCTTTGACAGAAGAGTGACCTTTTAGTATATTCTTGCCATTCATAGGGAGATGTATTGTTGAACTTGGTCAGTTTACCAAATATCCTGTATCACTAAGCAGGAAAGTTTGGCTAATTACAATGAGCTATAACGTAAAAAAAACTTTAAACTCCATTTGACATGCTAAGTCCCTTCAGTCGTGTCGGACTCTGCAACCCCATAGACTGTAGCCCGCCAGACTCCTCTGTACATGGAATTCTCCAGGCAAGAATACAGGAGTTCATAGCCATTCCCTTCTTCAGGGGATCTTCCCCACTCAGGGATCGAACCCTGTGTCTCTTGCATCTCCCACAATGGCATGCGGGTTCTTTACCACTGGGACCTCTTGGGAAACAAATGCTTATCTTGTTTCTATTTGCACTTAGATTTTTTTTTTTTCTAATTGGTAGTCTGTGAGATGGCTGATTTTTTATTTTTGGTCTGGGTGAATTTGAAGAGATGTATACTATATTGACTTTTTATAGCTTCATTGAAAGCAATACAGACACAATTTTTATGACCATGAATTGAACCACTTGAAAGCACAGATGTTGGGCAGGGAGTGGTAGCTCCATGTTTGAGTTAGACATATCCCATCTTATTAAAGTAAGAATGTTTGAAGAATGAAAGCCATATTAATGCTTGGGAGAATAGAACTAATTATTGGGTATTGGGTTATTGTTTTTGTTTTGGCCACCAGGCTACTTTATTAGATCAGATTCAGTTACTTCTGAAGAAGGTGTTTGAGGGTAAATGGAGACTGAGACCTCTTTATCTTCTTAATTGACATTTGGAAGGGGATGGGGTAGGGTCACACAGTGCCCTAGGCAGTGGGATGGGGGTGAGGTGTAGGGGGATGGTGGTGTGGAGTGAAAGTTAGATGTGTGTGCCATAATTATGTGTGACTAATTATGAAAACAAAGGGCTGCATTAGGATGTCTTTTGTTAAAATGAAAAATTTCAACCAAGCTGAGAAAAGAGTGAATGAGGTAATTCTACCAGGATGTTAAACAGGAACATCTACAGAGTGGCACCATTTGCTGTTATTGTTGTGAAAGAGGAATTGTTTATTCTCAATTTATGGATGAGGAAATTGAAACCTGGCTGGGTAAATAACTTGTCCAAAGGTGCATCACTAATAGTTGACAAGCCAGAATTTGAGCCCAAGACTGCCTGACCCCAGAACTGACCATTGCCCTTAAAGGTGGTGAGTCACTGGATCAGAGACTTGATAGAACATGTCCCCATCTAAGGACATGTTCCTAAACCGTGCCTTTTGTCCATCTATGATCCCCTTTGTAAACGATATTACTGTTTTTGAAACCTCTAAATGAAAGGGGCTTTTGGCCCCTGTTCCAGCCTGTGTCCTCCTGGAGACCACTCGGGTATGAGCTAAATTTCTGCCCGTGTGTGTGTAGGACTTGTCCAGCTGACCTGTAGCACGGTGACTCCCCTCAGTCTTTGTCTGACAAACATGGGTTAAGAGAGGCTCCAGGCTCTGCTGATCCACCCCAGGCTTGGCTCTGACTCCAAAAGGGTTTAGTCACAGACTCTCTCCAGGCCAGATATTTCTCCCAGGAGAGCCAGCTTCATCTCTAAGTTGCTGGCACCGTTTTTAAAGAGTGAGATGGAACAGCAGTTATCATATAGCTGAATTACAAGAAAGAACTAATTATCCTTAACTAATATATAAGCAGAAGTCTGCCACTGTGATTATTTCCTGCAGCTTTCTCAACTACCCTCTTTATACACTGATGCTTAGGGAGGTTAAATGACAGAGCTCATTGACTGCGCTCCTGGAATGCAGATCCAGCCGACACCAGAGCCCATTCTCTTAATCACTGTGCAGTAATGCCGTATATACGACAGCGATACCTGAGCGATAGTGATGTTTGCCCAACGTCTAAACAACAGTGATATCTAAAACTAGCTCCCTAAAATGAGGGAGCTGGTCAATCCAGCTCAGTCTGAGTGTACAAAGGCTGGAGGACTGCAGAAAATCTGGATCTTGTCTTTGTTTCTCTCAGTGCCATGTGGATATTGTTACTATTCAGTCGCTAAGTTGTGTCTGACTCTTTCATAACCCCCATGGACTGCCAGGCTCCTCTGTCTGTGAAATTTCCCAGGCAAGAATACTAGAATGGGTTGCCATTTCCTGCTCCAGGGGATCTTCCCAACCCAGGGATTGAACCTGTGTCTCCTGCGTTGGCAGGCAGATTCTTTACCACTGAGTCACCAGGAAGCCCTCTCTGTGGATTGTCCCCACTCTAATCCATTTATTTACTTTGCGGCTACATTTTCTGTCTCTTTAGTGGGAGGACAGTTAGACATGAAGTCCTGGCAATGACTCAGAGACTAGAGGAGAATTTGCAAAATTAATTTTCAGAATGTCATCTTGGACAAATACATACCAATTTGCAATTTCCTTGTGACTGTTTTTCCATGAAGTGTGGGAATCTATGAGGAAGTGTGGAGAGGACCCTGGGCTCAGGGGATAGGGGAAAACCTCTGGTGGTGACTGGCTGGGCAGCTGCCTGGGGGGCCTGTAAGAAGCCCGACTTTCTGCTTCTTGGGGTGACTGCCCAATAGTCTGGCATATAGGGGAGTTTCCATAGAGTGACTTGATTCCCGGGCCTAGTTACAACTGACTGACAGTGCTCTGGCAAAGACCACGGCTGCTTTAATCGCCGAAGCTTCTAACATAATTGCAGCAGTCCGTGTTTCAGGGTAAGGGAGACACCTACTGTTCATTTAGAGGAAGATACGGAGAAGGCAATGGCACCCCACTCCAGTACTCTTGCCTGGAAAATCCCATGGACGGAGGAGCCTGGTGGGCTGCAGTCCATGGGGTCGCTAAGAGTCAGACACGACTGAGCAACTTCACTTTCACTTTTCATTTTGATGCATTGGAGAAGGAAATGGCAACCCATTCCAGTGTTCTTGCCTGGAGAATCCCAGGGACGGGGGAGCCTGGTGGGCTGCCGTCTCTGGGGTCGCACACAGTCGGACACGACTGAAGCGACTTAGCAGCAGCAGATGTTAATTTCCAGAAACTAAGTATATACAGCTTGGAAGATGTTGAGAAAATTGATGAACATCTTGGAAAAATTTACCAATACTGCTGCATAGAATAGTAGTTAATTTTTTATTTAGAAAAACTTAAAAATTTGCAAGATTTAAAAAATATTGCAGTAAAATATAAATAAAATAGCATTTACCATTATAACCATTTTAAGTGTACAGTTCAGTGGTATAAATATGTTCACATTGTTGTGCAACCTCCAGTATCATCCACCTTCAGGACTTTTTCCCTCTTCCTAGATTGAAACACTATATCCATTAAACAGTCATTCCCCACTCCTCGTTCCCCCAGCCTCTGGAAACTACTGGTTTGCTTTCTGTCTTTATGAATTTGACTACTCGAGGTACCTCACATTCTGTGGCCCCATGGACGGTAGCCTGTCAGGCTCCACTGTTCATGGAATTCTCCAGGCAAAAATACGGGAGTGGGTTTCCATTCCCTTCTCCCAAGGATCTTCCCAACCCAGGGACTGAATCCAAGTCTCCCGCATTGTGGGCAGAATCTTTACCGTCTGAGCCGCCTGGGAAGCCCTACACTCCAGGTACCTCATATAAGTAGAACTGTACAACATTTGTATTTTGGTAACCAGCTTATTTAACTTTGCATATCTTCAAGGTTTATCCATGTTGTGGCTTGTGTCAGAATTTCCTTCCTTTACAAGGCTGGATAATATTCCTTTATATGTGTATACCACATTTTACTTCCCTAATCATCTACTGATGGGCACTTGGGTTCTTTCTTTTAAACTGAACATGGGTGCAGAATTATCTGTTTCAGTCCCTGATTTCAATTCTTTTGGTAGATACCCAGAAGTGGAATTGTTGTATTATATGGATAATTCTATTTTTTAATTATTTATACTGTTTTCCATAGTAACTGCATTTTACATTGCCACCAGTAATGCCCAAGGGTTCCAATTTCTCCATATCCTTGTCAATACTTACTGTATTCTGTTTTTTTTAAAATAATAATTGTCTTAATGAGGGTGAAGTGATTGAACACTTTTTGAATAGTAATGATGTACTTAGCTTTCCAGCACATCGATTACAAAGCAGTTTAACGTATCTGTTTCCCCAGGTACCTATTCTAAGTTTCACATGGATGTTACATTGACTGATTTCTTCCTGAAACTTGGACAATTAAATCTGTGTTTCTTGAAGCAAATAGAAAAACAACGACACAGCAACGTGATGAGATATCACATTATTGTGTCTGATGCTCCTGGGTCCTGGCCACACACCCTCAAGGCTTCCAGCTCATATACTCTACCCCAAAACTTTCAGTTGCAGAAAGAGCTACAGATCTTTACTTGTGAGCTTCCTCCAGCTGTTGCGGTCTTCTCAGCTTTGAACAGGGCAGCCTCAAAGCGTTGGGGAGTTAACACCCACTGGAAACAGCCCTCGAACCAGTGATTGACCCCTGGTTGCCTGGGGTGATAGCCTGCTCCTGGCCACCTTTCCTTGTCTCACTCGCTCAGTTTTCTGACTGCTTCTTGGAATCACCTCCTAAAGAAGCTATTTGCATTCACGTCTGTCTCAGCATCTGTTCTGGAGGAACCCAGCCTACGACAGTCATTACAATGATGACTAGGTGGACTTTGTTGTTGCATGGTGAAGAGTTTATAAAATAATGACACATGAAAAGGCTGTAACTAGATTAAAATTATGCTTCTGTGAAAATAAGCTTCATAACTGCTTATAATTTATATAAAAAGTTTTCTTTTCCTGCTGAAAGTATTCTATGTGTGTTTCCCTTGTGAAGCTGTTTACATTATGTAATAAAAGTGAATTTCCTTGAACATTTCAAGGTTTTGGTCATCTTGCTCTATTCAATATTTGAAAATGTGTTGTCTCTATTATCCCAAGAACAGCTTTGTCTTTCACAGATGCCTTAGGTTACACTTAATGTTTCAGTTTCCTATAATGTCCCACCTTGGAAAGATGGCTTCATGCTGGCTCCTGGGTATATTATTGTCTTCAGCTATGCATCAGCTTAAAAGCTAAGTGAGACTTAAAATTCTGTTCTCCTTGCTTTACATATGTAGAGAAATATTTATTGCCTTTTCCTTTTGTGCTGAGAGTCTCATTTGTGAAATTTCACCCTGTTGAGTCGTATACCTTTCTAATGGGAAATATTTTAAATTTTGTTTGATAGGCCATTCTTTGACTTTCTTATTTCCAAATGTTAGTTTCATGAGTGTCTAGAAGGAAGATGATTTAAGGATTCCTGGGCAAATTAGGTTTAGATATGTGACAATGTGATTTGCCATAAATTGCATATTCTGTATGTTTAAGTGAGGATTTATTGTGGAACATGAAAAGTATGTGGTCAAGGAGTTATTTTTAATTTTTTGAGTGTTATTGGAAGTCTAAATGTTTCACAGCAGACTCACTAAAATTGTGAAAATCAGATGAAATTTATAGGCAGGAGCTCAAGGAAGGGGATGCTGTCCAGGGGGAAAAGGCAGACTATGAGGAGGTAACTTCTGATAAGAAATACTATTTCCTCTGAAGCTTTGGGGCCCGATGATGGCTAGATTTAATTGTTGGTCAGCAATCCTGTAAGGGCTTCCCTGGTGGCTCAGACAATAAAGAATCTGCAGAGTAAAGCAGAACTGAGTTCGATTCCTGGCTCAGGAAGATCTCTTGGAGAAGGGAATAGCTACTGACTCCAGTATTCTTGTCTGGAGAATTCCGTGGACGGAGGAGCCTGGTGGGCTACAGTCCATGGGGTTGCAAAGAGTTGGACATGACTGAGACACTAACACTCTCACTTTCAATATACTCAATCCTGTATACCTAGGTGAAGATTTTCTCAGAGAAACTTAATCCATCATGGGTGAGGCCATTATCAAGTTAAGGAGAAACTGACCTGAGTTTGATATTTGGTTGTTACAAAATAAGTGGTAGTGAGTTACTTTTCTTTAATAACTCGGAAGTTTGGAAGTCTACAATTTATAAACTTTGTAACTCTTCCAACAATATATATATTCCTAAGAAGGTCTCCCTTAGAACTCTGAATAATGCAACAGGGTGCTGAATTTCCAGAGGGTAAGTTCATTTTGCCTGGCAGTTTCTTCTTTAGACAGCTCTCTTTGCATCGGGGGTGCTGAGCTTGCTCCTGAAGGATGGAGAACCGACAGCCAGTGAGAGAGCCTCAGGTACCACTGTGCCTCTGCTTGGCAGTGCGTTGGGCACTGGGGACACATCCGTGCACAAAATCCTCAGGGGCAGGGATTAGCCATATCTTTGATCTTTAACTGCTCTAACACATCCTGCTGATTTCTACATGTGTCCCGTCTGCCGCTTTTATCTTTGAGAGCCACATTAAATTTAATATAGGGTTTGTTGGCAGTGAAGTGGTGCTAAACCACCAGTTCATCTTATTCAACTACAATCTTCCCCCATCCATCCTCCGTCCCCCATTCATGTTGTCTATGAGACAGATAAACTATAAAGATGGTACCCATTATATTTTATTATGATGGAAATGTGGAAGGCCTTTGATATATTCCACAGAGGGCTCAATAGAGAAGTCACAGTTTGACAAATCATTAAGTAAAATGATAGAGCAAAACTATTCTGACATAGAATAAGTAAAAAGTAAAAACAAAACCCCTAAGACTGCTTCACAGCTTCTTTTTTTGTGTGTGTTACCTCCTTGGATAATTTACCCCTATGTAAAAGCCCATCCTTTTACAAGTTCACCTTTCACTCAATACTTATCCATAAAAGGAAACATTGGCTCAGTACGATACTGGTTCTGGCTTATACCAACTCACAAGAGCCAACTGTTAAATTTTCAGGAAATTTGTAAGCCAGTTGTTAAACACAGTCAATATTAAAAATTAAATTAGATAAACTTGCAATTAAACAAATTATATAAAATAAGGGTAATTAATACTCTAAATCTATCACATCGTAATCATTTTATGATGTTCAAGACCATCCCCATGGAAAAGAAATGCAAAAAGCAAAAGGCTGTCTGGGGAGGCCTTACAAATAGCTGTGAAAAAAAGAGAAGCGAAAAGCAAAGGAGAAAAGGAAAGATATAAGCATCTGAATACAGAGTTCCAAAGAATAGCAAGGGGAGATAAGAAAGCCTTCCTCAGCAATCAATGCAAAGAAATAGAGGAAAACAACAGAATGGGAAAGAGTAGAGATCTCTTCAAGAAAATTAGAGATACCAAGGAAATATTTCATGCAAAGATGGGATCAATAAAGGACAGAAATTGTATGGACCTAACAGAAGCAGATGATATTAAGAAGAGGTGGCAAGAATACACAGAAGAACTGTACAAAAAAGATCTTCACAACCCAGATAATCACAATGGTGTGATCATTGACCTAGAGCCAGACATCCTGGAATGTGAAGTCAAGTGGGCCTTAGAAAGCATCACTACGAACAAAGGTAGTGGAGGTGATGGAATTCCAGTTGAGCTATTTCAAATCCTGAAATTTGATGCTGTGAAAGTGCTGCACTCAATATGCCAGCAAATTTGGAAAACTCAGCAGTGGCCACAGGACTGGAAAAGATCAGTTTTCATTCCAATCCCAAAGAAAGGCAATGCCAAAGAATGCTCAAACTACCGCACAATTGCATTCATCTCACACGCTAGTAAAGTAATGCTCAAAATTCTCCAAGCCAGGCTTCAGCAATATGTGAACCGTGAACTTCCAGATGTTCAAGCTGGTTTTAGAAAAGGCAGAGGAGCCAGAGATCAAATTGCCAACATCCGCTGGATCATCAAATAGGCAAGAGAGTTCCTGAAAAACATCTATTTCTGCTTTATTGACTAATGCCAAAGCCTTTGACTGTGTGGATCACAATAAACTGTGGAAAATTCTGAAAGAGATGAGAATACCAGACCACCTGACCTGCCTCTTGAGAAACCTATATGCAGGTCAGGAAGCAACAGTTAGAACTGGACATGGAACAACAGACTGGTTCCAAAGAGGAAAAGGAGTACGTCAAGGCTGTATATTGTCACCCTGCTTATCTAACTTCTATGCAGAGTACATCATGAGAAACGCTGGGCTGCAGGAAGCACAAGCTGGAATCAAGATTGCTGGGAGAAATATCAATAACCTCAGATATGCAGATGACACCACCCTTATGGCAGAAAGTGAAGAGGAACTCAAAAGCCTCTTAATGAAAGTGAAAGAGGAGAGTTAAAAAAGTTGGCTTAAAGCTCAACATTCAGAAAATGAAGATCATGGCATCTAGTTCCATCACTTCATGGGAAATCAATGGGGAAACAGTGTCAGACTTTTTTTGGGGGGGCTCCAAAATCACTGCAGATGGTGATTGCAGCCATGAAATTAAAAGAAGCTTACTCCTTGGAAGGAAAGTTATGACCAACCTAGACAGCATATTAAAAAGCAGAGACATTCCTTTGCCAACAAAGGTCCATCTATCAAAGCTATGGTTTTTCCAGTGGTCATGTATGGATGTGAGAGTTGGACTGGGAAGAAAGCTGAGTGTCGAAGAATTGACGCTTTTGAACTGTGGTGTTGGAGAAGACTCTTGAGGGTGGGTCCCTTGGACTGCAAGGAGATCCAACCAGTCCATTCTAAAGGAAATCAGTCCTGGGTGTTCTTTGGAAGGAATGATGCTAAAGCTGAAACTCCAATACTTTGGCCACCTCATGCGAAGAGTTGACTCATTGGAAAAGACTCTGATGCTGGGAGGGATTGGGGGCAGGAGGAGAAGGGGATGACAGAGGATGAGATGGCTGGATGGCATCACCAACTTGATGGACATGAGTTTGGGTAAACTCTGGGAGTTGGTGATAGACAGGAAGGCCTGGCGTGCTGCAATTCATGGGGTTGCAGAGTTGGACACGACTGAGCGACTGTACTTTTGAGGTGTTTTATATCAATCATATCTGTGCTGTATAATGATAGGCTACTCTGCATCTCTTCCCAACTTCATGTTTGGTGATATCATACTGGTTGTTTGAAAGCAGCTGAAGTTGGCAAACACTATAAATTAGGGTTCCTCCCCCAAGGGCTAGCCTGTTGCTAACCATTTACAAATACACCACTGACTCTGCTTTCAGGGGCATTGCACTTATGCCATCAGAGAAGGCACTGGCAACCCACTCCAGAACTCTTGCCTGGAAAATCCCATGGACGGAGGAGCCTGGTAGGCTGCAGTCCATAGGGTCTCTAGGAGTTGGACACAACTGAACGACTTCACTTTCACTTTTCACTTCCATGCATTGGAGAAGGAAATGGCAACCCACTCCAGTGTTCTTGCCTGGAGAATCCCAGGGATGGGGGAGCCTGGTGGGCTGCTGTCTATAGGGTCGCACAGAGTTGGACACGACTGAAGCGCGTTAGCAGCAGCAGCAGCAGCACTTACACCATACTTGTGAGATCTGGGATAATCGCAAAGACTGAGGCATCACCCCAGCATTTGGTGGGGTTGCTTTCCTCTTCTGCCGGCAGACCAGCACACTGAGGCACAGAGGAAGTGGTGTATCTGGGATGCTGGCACAGTCTAATGGGCACTAAGTGGCTCAAAGAAATTTTCTGTCTACATTGAAGCTATGGTTCATGGCTAGTTTTAGGTTAAGCAGAGACATGGCCATAAAAACTCTTGTGGGTACACTTGCCAAGCAGCAATCTTGCTGAACAGTGTGCTTTTTTACTTTCTCAGTTTCGCTATAAAGTTTTGAACTTTGAGTACATTCAATGGATGCTGCCTAATGTACTACAATCATTTTTGAAGTGACACATATGACTGCCGACATTCAGTGATCACATGACTTAGCTCTCTCTGGCCAAAGATATTTCTGCCTCTTCCCAACCCTCTGGGTCTCCACTTGCAGGCTTTTAGCATCTTCTTCACAGATAGCATGATTGGAGTGTCCACTTCATAAAATTTCCTCTCATTCTATTCTTGGAGTCTAACAGTCTGCCAAGTTCACAACACATCTCCCAAGAATTCACCCCTTCTCCTTTAGTAAACATAATATAAATTTTGAGGTCAGTCCAACACGGTGCACATGCCAGCTCTGCTATTATTAAAGGCTGTTACTGCTGTTATCACACCTAAGTCTGAGTTTACTTATCTATATAATGGGTGTGGACTGAATAACTCTTTTGTCTCACTCATTTGAGTATATATGCTCAGTTGCTCAGTCCTGTTTGACTCTTTGCAATCCTGCAGCCTGTGAGACTCCTCTGTCCATGGAATTCTCCAGGCAAGAATACTGGAGTGGGTGGTCATTCTCTTCTCCAGGAGATTTTCCCGACCCAGGGATTGAATCCAGGTCTCATACATTTCAGGCAGATTCTTTAGCATCTGAACCACCAGGGAAGCCTGCCTCTATGTGAATGTGAATATCCCCACTTAGTGACGGAAAAGGCAATGGTACCCCATTCCAGTACTCTTGCCTGGAAAATCCCATGGGAAGAGGAGCCTGGTAGGCTTCAGTCCATGGGGTTGCGAAGAGTCGGACACGACTGAGCGACTTCACTTTTCATTTTCATGCACTGGAGAAGGAAATGGCAACCCACTCCAGTGTTCTTGCCTGGAGAATTCCAGGGATGGGGGAGCCTGGTGGGCTGCCGTCTATGGGGTCACACAGAGCTGGACACGACTGAAGCGACTTAGCAACCACTTAGTGAGAGCAGGACCTCCACTTCCTCTTTTCAGGATTCTAGGGGATTGACTGGTGGCTGTGACTTCATCAAGCCCCATCCCGCCGCATCTGTGTCTTTGCCGTCACCTGGGTGCCTCTTTGCTTAGCCTCTGGCTACTGTGCATGTAGTTCTGGATGCCCCTTCCCCAAATCCTCGTATTGCTGCTCTTTTATTTCACTGGGCCACATGTGGACATACCCTTTCATTTAATTTTTCATAGAACTGCTGGGCCAGGCTGTATCCTTTAAAAAGATATAACTGATGATTCAAAGGTAAGAAAAGAATTATAACATGAAGAGTGATTGTCAACTGGCTACTGAGTGTGGCTGCCCTTGGGACTCACAGGCCCAGGATCTTCTGCCTTGGTTTCCACCTAGAGCCCAGGCTGGTGCCCTAGAGAAGGGGCAGTGTTTCCCTCCCCACACCTGGGACAAAGGAAGAACTAGTCAGCTGAAGTATAGAACAACAGAAATGTCCTAATATGAACAGTAGAGAGAAAATAGACTGGGAAAAAAAGAAAAGGAACAGAACTTGAGGAACCTGTGGAACCAAAAAGATCTAGTGTTCATGTCATAGGAGTTCTGGAAAAAGGAGAAAGAAAGTGGGTCTGAAAAAAATCTTCAAAGAAAAAATGACTGAATACTTCTCAAATCTGCTGAAAGACATAAATCTAAATCTGAGTCAATCCTAAACATGGTAAATCCAAATAAATCTACATCGAGACATATCATAGTCAGACTTCTAAAACTACAGACAAAGCAAAAGTCTTGAAAACAGTGTAAGAGAAATGACATCTTACCTTTAGGGGAAAAAAACAATTCAAATGACTCAAGATTTCTTGTCAGAAAACATGGAGGCCAGAAGGAGGCAGCACAACATTTTTCAAATGCTGAAAAAAAGAAAAATTGTCAACCCAGAACCTTATATCCAGTGAAAATGTCTTTCATGAATAAAGAAGAAATCGAGACATTTTCAGATGAAGGAAAACTAAGATAGTTTGTTCTTAGAGGAAGTTGTCTCAACAGAAAGGAAATGATAAAAAGAAGGAATCTTGGAACACCAAGATGGAAGAAAGAACAGCTCAAGCAAAAATAAGGATAAATACAAAAATAGGGATAAATACTTTCTTTATCTTGCGTCTTCTAAACTATGAACTTGGACACTCAACTACATATATTATATATCTATTGTCATAAGTTAGAAGTTTAGCTAAAAGCTTTGGGAAAACATTCTGTAAGTTCTGTTTTCTGCCCCCTCATAGCATGGGTAGTAAACTTAATTTAATAGGAGTGAAGTTTGTGGTCCTGCCTTAAGGTCACCATGAGTCTTAACTTATATCTTCACTCTGGGCTTCCCTGGTGGCTCAGATGGTAAAGAATCTGCTAGCAATGCAAGAGACCTGGGTTCAATCTCTGGGTTGGGGAAGATCCCCTGGAGAAGGAAATGGCAACCCACTCCAGTATTCTTGCCTGGAGAATCCCAGGGACAGAGGAGCCTGCTGGGATACAGCGCATGGGGTCACAAAGAGTTGGACACAACAGAGCTACTAAAGCTTAAGGTCAAAGGATCATGAAACACACCACAATAGGGGACAGCCTGTCCATGAGAGTCCCCAACAGAATTGTTGATTGTCATCAAAGGGCCAAATCCTCCGGTTGACTACAGCTGCCGCTCCTGTAGCCTGTCAGACAAACATGCTGTTCCAGCCAAAGCCCGTCAATTTCAGTCCCACTTCCTTTATATGCAGGCCTCCCATTAGGAATAAGATTAAGTCTGGAGCCTTTGTTTAAGGTCTTCCTTCCATTTAATATTGTTATTTTCTTTCTTGATCTTTTGTTCTATCATTTTAGTTTTTAGGGCAGCAGCAACATAAATAAACTTCATGGGAAAATGTTTCTGAGGCTTCAAATTGCTGGCAGGCGCAAGTGGACCACTAATTGGCTGAGAGACACACAGGGCTCCTCTCTCTTTGGGATATGATTGTGGCAATGCCTGGGGAACCTGGAACTGACAAACTGCTGACAGAAATGTGCTTTGGCTGGATAAAGAGGGTAATTCATAACAACCAAGCATGGAAGGAGACTCAGTTCTGCCACATCTGAACAGGAAGTGTATTTTGCCATCCATGTAGTACAGCCTGCATGAGTTTTGCTTGAGAAGAACTGTGGCTCTGGCCTTTTGTGACATGATATATGATCTTTCTCCCATCTATTTTCCACTCATCACTTTTTTTCTTCTATCCCATGCTCCTCCTTCAAGGAGCTACTTGTTCCCCACTTTCTGCCTCTGTGCCTTTATTCATGCTGTTAATTTTGCCTGTAACAACTTTTTCCTCTTATCTACCTGGAAAGCTCCTACTCATTCTTTAATCTAATTCAATAGCTTCTTCCTCTGTGGAACCTTCCCTGAACCTACTCCACCTTCATCTCTACCCCATTCCAATGAATTGACTTCTCCTGGGTCTCCTGTAGCACTTTGTATAGCACTATTATTATTATTATTTAATTTATTTATTTTAATTAGAGGTTAATTACTTTATTGAATGGTTTGCCTCCAAGTAGCATATTTTCTGGGCTCCAAAATCACAGCAGATGGTGATTGCAGCCATGAAATTAAAAGACACTTACTCCTCGAAAGGAAAGTTATGACCAACCTAGATAGCATATTCAAAAGCAGAGATATTACGTTGCCAACAAAGATCTGTCTAGTCAAGGCTATGGTTTTTCCAGTGGTCATGTATGGATGTGAGAGTTGGACTGTGAAGAAATCTGAGCGCCAAAGAATTAATGCTTTTGAACTGTGGTGTTGGAGAAGACTCTTGAGAGTCCCTTGGACTGCAAGGAGATCCAACCAGTCCATCCTAAAGGAGATCAGTCCTGGGTGTTCATTGGAAGAACGGATGCTGAAGCTGAAACTCCAATACTTGGGCCACCTCATGGGAAGAGCTGACTCATTGGAAAAGATTCTGATGCAGGGAGGGATTAGGGGTAGGAGGAGAAGGGGACGACAGAGGATGAGATGGCTGGATGGCATCACTGACTCAATGTACATGAGTTTGGGTAAACTCTGGGAGTTGGTGATGGACAGGGAGGCCTGGTGTCCTGAGATTCATGGGGATGCAAAGAGTCAGACATGACTGAGTGACTGAACTGAACCGAACTGAATTACTTTACAATATTGTAGTGGGTTTTGCCATACATTGACATGAATCAGCCATGCGTGTACATGTGTCCCCCATCCTGAACCCCCCTCTCACCTCCCTCCCCACCCCACCCCTCAGAGTTGTTCCAGTGCACTGGCTTTGAGTGCCCTATTTCATGCATTGAACTTGGACTGGTGTAGATCACTATTACTGTTGTTCAGTCACTCAGTCCTGTCTGACTCTTTGAGACTCACATGGACTGTGGCAAGCCAGGCTTCCCTATCCTTCACCATCTCCTGGAGCTTGCTCAAACTCACGTCTATTGAGTCAGTGATGCTATCCAACCATCTCATCTCTTCTGTCATCCCCTTCTCCTTCTGCCTTCAATCTTTCCCAGCATCAGGGTCTTTTCTAATGAGTCAGCTTCAGCATCAGTCCTTCCAATGAATATTAAGGGTTGATTTCCTTTAAGATTGGTTTGATCTCCTTGCAGTCCAAGGGACTCTTCTCTAACACCACAGTTCAAAAGTATCAATTCTTCAGTGCTCAGCCTTCTTTATGGTCCAACTCTTACATCCACATGTGACTACTGGAAAATAGTCTGCTTCATTTTATATTATGTCCTCCAGTGGACTGAGAAAATGTGATCTTGTTCTTCCTTTTAACTTCAGAGACTGATTCAGTGTTGAACATGTGGTAAGAATTCAATAAATTCTCATCGATCTAGCAAATAAATAGATGAGGATACGTGCAATGTCATAGTGATAAAATACTGCCTAACACATCAGTGTTAGAAAAAAGGAGTAAAAGGTGCAATGCCAGAATTCCACTTCTGGGAAGACATAGTAAACGTACTTTATCCTATTCCTTCTTGGATATTATATAAGAAACAAGCATAAGGAGACGCTGAAAGTTGGAGAGAAGAAGACAGACTGCTTAGGACCTGGAGATCCAAAGAACTCAGTGGTGAGTTCTTCAGGTTTTCTTTCTGCCCTTATTATCCCAGACTGGTAGCTGAGTGAGCTGGCAACCTGCAAACACCCATGTGTGCGGACAAAAGAAGGCCCCAACAAAAGCTTGCTCTCTCTAGTCAAAGGGCCAGGAAAGGAGCAGCCTAGAAAGATGGAAAGCTTGTGGAGGGGGAAGAAAACTACTCAAGTCAACCTCCACAAAAAAACTCTGGGTCCCTTGCCATGCCAGCAGAAACCAGGTGGGAATCTTAGACTTCTACCCAGTCTATAATAAGTTTTCTCAAGTTCCTCCTACCTGGAGTGGTGACAGAGAAAACTGAGTAGGGAGCTGGGACTTCATTCCCACTGAGAGGTAGTGAGTGGCCCGTGCCCATGAGGTGTCAGTAGAGGGCATGTGGGGATCAATAGTGAGCAGTCCTAACCCTCTAAGGCAGACACGTTTCAGTGGGGATCTCGTGGGAAGCCAGAACTGGCTCCCCAGCCCAGTGTAATGAAGGGGTCCCTTGCTCAGGCATCAGTGAAGCCTAAGTGGGAAATCTGGACTCCACCTCCACTTGCCAGGAATGAGGTGGCAGCCTTTCTTTTCTCACTGGAGCTGTGTCAGAGGAAGACAGCTAAAACTAAAGGTTAAACTCAGATTTGCTACCCAGGATCTTTTTGGTTTGCACCAAAGAGAGGTATTTCCTGTTAAAACCTTGGATTCATTTACTTACTCATGGAATGTTAATTGAATATCTACCATGTGTTAGGGTTAGTGCATGGCATTGAGGATAGAACTCAGAACAAGACAGACATGTGATCTCCGCCCACAAAGCACTTACATTCTGGTAGGGAACACAGACTTCACAGAAACAAATATATTACAGCATAATAAAATTAAGAAGCATTAATAATAGTATAATAAGAAAACCATATCATCATTAACTCTTTGGTGGTACTCCTTGTATACATGTACAATCACCCAGAAGCCAGACTCTTCTCTTTCACACTGGTTATCAACACTTCCAACCTCTTGATCAAAAACCATTCCAGAAAGCAAACACGAGATTCTCTGATTCACTGAGAGTATCTTTTTAAAAATGGATCCTCATGATAAATTAGCTAGGAGAAGTTTTTAAATTCATAGTTCATCAATAGATAAGAAGTCTTTGAATACATAAAATATTCACTAACCTATAGGATTTATACTTACCTCAGCAACATTTCCCAGTTTTCATTCATGAACTTAACTGGTATATTTATAGATTTTACACATGAATGATTGTGCTTTTTACTTAGCGAAAGTTTATTGAGCATTTACTATGTGTCAGACTCTGTACCAGGTTTTAGGGACATAAAGATGAAGACGATACAAAGTGTTGAGAATAGAGGCAGGGAGAATTTCTCCCTCAACTCTCTGTATGAATCTTACAAGAAAAAAAAAAAACAGAAAGAAGAGACATCCTACTTATTATGGAGTTATTTGGAATTGGAAAAGACTGGAAATAGTCCAAGCGTCCATCAGTAGAGGACTGATTGAATAAATATTGGTATATCTATACAATGGTGTACCATGTAGCTGTAAAAGAAATGAGGACTATCTCAGTATAATGCTAGGATGTAATCTTTGGAATACTGTGTTCACTTCAAGAAAAGCAAGGGGGATGAAATGTGCAAAGTATGCTATCATATAAAAATAGAAGGATAAATAAACAAGTTTTCATAAGAATATAGTATCTATTAGAAAGGAAAGGAATAAGACTGTGATCAAAGTTACACTTCTCTGAATATTCGTTTTGCAGATTTGACTTTGAAGCTATATAAATGTTCAATATAATTAAAAACAAAATTCAATTAAAAAAACAATTTCTAATAATTGAAAGCAATAAGAAACAAATATATTTGTGTATAAAGTTGGTTGCATAACCACACAAATAAAAACTCTTTTAACTGTCTGTATAATGCAGGATTTTGTCAGTGAATTCTTAGTGAGATATACCCTAGGAAAAAAAGCTCTGCAAAATAAACAAACAATTTCAGAACAAAGCCAAAAAACCCTTAAACTGTTTTTAGCAATGATATTTTTGGTGTATTGTCATTATATGTGTATTTTGTGAAATACAGATTATGTGTATATTTTGTGAAAGAACCAGTGAATGTCCTTTAGTATCGTTGAGAACTGAGATTTCAGAATAAGAAAAAGGAGCTATGAATCCAAGAATTTAAGTACATATCCTGTGTACCTAAGTTCACGTAGTAAGTACTGGTGTTAACTGGTTGTGTGTTTTAAAGCAAACATACAAATTCCCTTCTTATCTATGTCTACAGAAAAGGCCTAGAAATGATGACTGATCCACTAGCCAGGAGCACTCTAGTGAATTAATGGATCTAGACAATGGTTAATAACTGCTAACACCACAAGAAAGACAGGTACTTTTTGTTCCTAACAGAAATAAAAACTGAACCTCGATCTGATCAAGCCTCTAGATCTTATTACGAATTCACAGAAAACAGAATGGAGAGAGAGGACGTGCTAAATGACGCTGTGTGTGCTGAGTTGCTTCAGCTGTGCTTTACTCTTTGAGACCCTATGCACTGTAGCCCCCCAGGCTCCTCTGTCCATGGGGTTCTCCAGGCAAGAGTACTGGAGTGGGTTGCCAGTTTCTCCTCCAGGGGATCTTCTGTGGAGATGTAATAATCAAGAGACACTCTGGTAAGCTGTACCAGAAAAATGGCCCAGTTTCTTCAACAATTAAATTACAAGGGGAAAAAATAATGGCAGGAAAACTATATGTTTAAAGAGACCAGGTAGCGCTAGTGGAAAAGAACCTGCCTGCCAGTGCAGGAGATGTAAGGGACACTGGTTCTATCCCTGGGTCGGAAAGATCCCCTGGAGGAGAAAATGGCAACCCACTCCAGTATTCTTGCCCGGAGAATCCCATGGATTGAGGAGCCGGAGGGCTACAGTCCATGGGGTCACAAAGAGTTAGACATGACTGAAGCAACTTAGCAAAGAGACCAAAGAGGCATATTAATCAATTTCAATATATGAATGCTATTTGGATATTAACTTGACTAAGTTGCTTGCTTAAAAAACTAGACAATTGGTGACACTTGAATGTTGACTGGATGTAATTTGACATTAATGAATTAATGTTAAATTTTAAAATGTTCAAATTAAAAAGTTTTAAAAACCACAATAATAGCTATGCTTTTGAAGAGAGACCTTGTCTTCTGAAGATACATATGGCAATATTTATAGGTGGCAAGACATAGACAGGGATTTACTTCAAAATATTTCAGAGGTGGGGGAACTGAATGGGACAGATATGAAACAACATTTACCATAAACTGAGAATTGTTGAAGTCGGATGATGGATTCATGAGGACTCACTATAGCACTCTCTCTGCTTTTGCAAATGTGCAAAAATATTCATGCTAAAATGTTAATAACAAAAAAGAGACAACCTACTTAATACAAGGTTTACTTTCTGAGTTCATTAAGGCTTCGTCTGACCATGTTTAGGACCTGTCATCTGGTTCCCATTTCCTTAGATACTAACAAATATTATTATGAAAAGAAAAATGAATTTGCTGAGATACTTTTTCCGTGTGCTCCCCTAATGTAAGAGAAATCAGGGGCTGCCAAACCTGTGAAACTGAAACTGGGGTGAGGAGCCTAGTGTGGTTGCTGACTTGCTGTTTAGGGTTCTGCTTCTTCAATTTGGTCCCTGATACTGATACCCAACAGCCATCTGTGGCTGTGGCTTGGAAATGATGTGGCATCTGAAAGGGAGGGAACTCCAACAGTAGGCTTGTGTCAACTGCTCAATAAAGAAGAACCTAAAATATTGTCTCCATGTAGCATTAGTAATTGAGAAACGTTTCTGAAACTTGGGTCATGGGTTTTTAGGGTTCTTAGGAACCTTATAGCTTTTCTAGTCCAAATCATTTGTGGCAGATGAAAAAAAATGAAAGCCCAGAGAAATGAAGTGACTTGGTCAAGGTTGCAGAGCTCCTGGCAGAGCTGGGGTCAGAGCTCACGTTTTGCTGGTTTCCAGAGTTCTGTGCCCTTTCCTCCAGACTACATCTGGAGTGGGTGGTACCTTGATGTGTTTCTTCGGTCTTAGTGTGAATTCCATATGGTAAGTACCACTAATTCTCTGGAGTCATGTTCTATTGTTGCTGTTGTTTAGTTGCTCAGCCGTGTCTGACTCTTTTGCGACTCCATGAGATTGTAGATTGCCAGGCTCCTCTGTCCATGGGGTTTCCCAGGCAAGAATACTGGAGTAGGTTGCATTTCCTTCTCCAAGGGGTCTTCCCACCCAGAGATGGAACCTGTGTCTCCTGCATCGGCAGGCGGATTCCTTACCACTGAGCCACCTGGGAAGCACAATGTTTTACTACAATGTGGAATCCTCAGTTCTTCCAGCAATGTGTGTGTTGGTGGGGAGGGGAGTGCATGACTTTAAAATAGTTAACATGATTGGCTGAAGGAAACTTCTTAGGGGAAGTTGTGACTTGTGCTTGGTAGTGAAGAAAGCTGCATATCAGAGCGTGAGTTTGCTCGCCAGATTCTAGGAAGGAGTTTATACAATAAGTGGTCTCTGGTGTCAGATAATCTGAGACTGAATCTATGTTCTACTGCTTTCCACCTGTGTGACCTTATACAAATTATCAGTGTCTGTATAACATCTAAAAATGAGGATAATTATAGCATCTACATCATGGTGTCATTGTAAAAACTCACTGAATCAGTATAAGTGAACCTCTTAGACCAAGGCCTGGCACCGTTCAGTCTCTATTGGCTGTGACCTAAGACTGCATGCAAGTAGCAGTCACTGGGCATGACCAACAGGACTTAGGTAGAAGATCATTAGGCTTCCCTGGTGGCTCAGTGGGTGAAGAATCTGCCTGCAATGGTTCAATCTCAGCTCAACCTCTGGGTTGGGAAGAGCCCCTGGAGGATGGCATGGCAACCCACTTCAATATTCTTACCTGGAGATTCCCCATGGACAGAGGAGCCTTGTGGGCTACAGTCCTTGGAGTCTCAGAGTCGGACTCGACTGAATGACTAAGCACAGAACAGCATAGAAGATCATTAGGCACTTGGTAATTTCAAGTAGAGCCTGCTTGCTGAAACTACCTTGGAGTATGTTAACTATTTCTTAGGATATTAAAAGTCTTCTTCAATCTAGAGCTGATACAGTGCCTGAAAGTCTCAGCCCTGGTTAATGAAGTTAAAGACTGTTTTATGATTAATTGTTACCTAGAAGTAGTAAGTGTAATCATATAAGTCATCATACACCTCATTGTCAATTCACTCATCATCCAAGGGAGAGCGAGTCAGTTAGCCAAGGCTTTATGGTAGGAAGCACAGTCAAGAACAATATTGAGGAATGTCAACTAAAAAGATGCACAATGTGATGCTGCTGCTGCTGCTGCTGCTAAGTCGCTTGAGTTGTGTCCGACTCTGTGCAACCCCAGAGACGGCGGCCCACCAGGCTCCCCCGTCCCTGGGATTCTCCAGGCAAGAACACTGGAGTGGGTTGCCATTTCCTTCTCCAATGCAGGAAAGTGAAAAGTGAAAGGGAAGTCACTCAGTCGTGTCTGACTCTTAGCGACTGCATGGACTGCAGCCCACCAGGCTCCTCTGCCCATGGGGTTTTCCAGGCAAGAGTGCTGGAGTGGGGTGCCATTGCCTTCTCTGGCACAACGTGATAGTCGCTAGTTAAGTTTTATTTAGGGCAAAATGAAGACTGCAGCCTGGAAATAGCACCTCAGATAGCTCTGAGGAACTATTCCAAAGCAGCAGTAAGGGAAGGTCAATATATAAGATTCTGGTGAAGGAGGGGTTCAATGCAATCAAGTACTTACTTTATAAAAAGTTTTCTATTAGTCCTGAGGAGCTGATGTCACATGAAGGGATTTAGTGCTTTTCTAGGTATGAGGAGATGCAAGATTGGAACCATGAAATCAGTTCCTGAAAATATCTAACTATCTAAAAACCTGCTCCACCAGTTTCCCTGGAGCACAGAGTGCCTTACCTTCCACCCTGAATTCCCTTCAGGGAGTGTTGAAGGTTGGCAGCTGCAGCAGCACAGGCAGATGGCAAATGCCCTTGTGGTTGTTGTTCAGCCGCTGGCAAATGCTCTTGGTGAGTGACAATTTGTTGTTGACAAGAACCTGATGAACACCTCCAAGGCAGTTATAATAGACACTATTGGTGCCCATGTCCCCTGGCTGTCACTTCCGTATTCCCAGGGCTGCTTTCTCAGAAACCTTGAACCCTGTCTCAGGGTGCTTTATTCTGTAGCTCTGAAAGTATATTCAGCCCATGAGCAGGGAAGTCTGGAAGTGCAGGAACATTAATGACCCTGGAGTAACTCTCCAACATCTCCAATGACAGTGGGTGAGTTGGTGGCTAATACCCCAGCTTCCAGCCCCACATTTGGAATAACTCTGAGGTGTGTTCTGCACTGTCTCCCAGTTCCCCCATGGAATTGAGTTCCCTTGCCCATACTGGTAATCAGCACAAAAAAGTACCCTTTATTACCTGTTTATTCTCACTCCTCTACTATCCTGGTGGTTTCCTGGTGTGTCTCATAACTAGGTTACCTGCACACTGAAATTCTGGTATCAGTTTCAGTGTGTATGTATGGAGAGGTCTCCCTCACTGGTGGCTCAGATGGTAAGGAATCTGCTTGCAATGCAGGAGACCTGGGTTTGATCCCTGGGTTGGGAAGATCCCCTGGAGAAGGGAAGAGCTAGCCACTCCAGTATTCTGGCCTGGAGAATTCCATGAACAGAGGAGACTGGCAGCCTATAGTCCACGGAGTTGCAAAGAGTTGGACACGACTGAGCAACTTTCACTTTCTTTTTCACTTTTATGTCACCAAGAAATGCTCTGATACCAGCTGGGGTGTCCTACAATTTAACTCAATTCTGATGGTATCTGTCTATCAGAGAGAGCATCAGGTTCCACAGGTTAAGGGCTCAGTCCCATAAGACTGCCCTTGCTTTGGATGCGAATTGAAATTCCAGGCTGTTACTTGTGTTTTTGACTGACTTGCTATAAATCAGAAATTCCTATGACTCCCTTGATTAATATCTGAGAGTGGCTCTTGGATTCAGGAAACATGTTTACTCACTGAATTGTCGCTTTATTACAAAGAATACTAAAGGATACGAATTCACAGTCAGATGAAGAGATACAATAAGGCGAGGTTCCGAACAAAGAAGCTTCTGTTCCTGTGGAATTTGGGGCTGGTACAGTGGCATGTGGAAGGGCTCTATTTCACCAGCCTGGAAGCTCTTTGAACCACCTCCTTTCAGGTTTTTATGGAGGCTTCATTACACAAGCATGATTGATTAAATCATTGGCTATGGTGACTGATTCAAATTTCAACTCCTCTTACCTCTATAGAAATCAGGAGCCAGAACTGAAAGTCCCATGGTAGGTTCCCCTGAAAACCAGCTCCCAATCCTTAGGTACTTTCCAAAAGTCATCTCATCAGTCCTTAGGTACTTTCCAAAAGTCATCTTATTAATGTAAACTCCATTATGGAGGAAAGGTGCTTGTTATGAATAGTATGACAGACGCCCATTTTATCTTTGTGGCTCCCAAGCAATTTCAGGACCTGAAGTGAAAGTGAAAATCGCTCAGTAGTATCCAACTCGTTATGACCCCATGGACTTAACAGTCCATGGAATTCTCCGGGCCAGAATACTGGAATGGGTAGCCTTTCATTTCTCCAGGGGATCTTCCCAACCCAGGGATTGAACCCAGGTCTCCTGCACTGCAGGTGGATTCTTTACCAATTGAGCTATGAGGGAAGCCCCAGGACCTGAAGACAGGAGACCAAATATTGTAACAAAAGATGCTCCCATTGCTCTTATCACTAAGGGCATTCCAAGACTTTGGGGATCTGTGAGCCAGAAACCATGGAGAAGACCAAATAGATATTAGAAATATACTTTGGTTATGTGAGTGACCAAATATATATTTTTTATACATCATGATACCTCACATTCAAATCTGTACCTAAGGATCTGCTTTGGGGGAAGTCCAGAGCAGGATTGCAGCCTTCCAGCATTTGGCTGGGGCTCCCCATGCCTCTTGTTCCTTCTGCCTCTCCCCATTCTCCTCATCTGCAACCACAATTTCAACCCCAAAATTTAAGGGCTGTTTTTTCTTTTATTTAATTTTGGCTGTGCTGGGTCTCCGTTGCTGCCTGTGGGCTTTCTCTAGCTGCCGTGAGTGAGGGCTACTCTCTAGCTGTGGTGTGGTGCGTTCTCATTATGGCCCTCTTGTTGCAGAGCACAGCCTCTAGGGCACACCAGCTTCAGTAGCTGTGACACAGGGGCTTAGTTGCTCTGTGGCACGTGGGATCTTAGTTTTGAAAACCATGTTCCCTGTAGGCAGCTTCTTAACCACTGAAGCACCAGGGAAGTCCCAGGGACTATTTTTCTGAGGTAGCTACTAGTATTTCTATGGAAATCTCCCTGGGGTAGGTAAGGAATAGGTATTCAGAATTAACAGTATCACAGAATCCTCCTGAAATAAGCAAGCCACATTGACACTTGGGAAAGGGGAAAAGTCAAAATAAACCATTTCTCTGTGGAACTCAGGAATTCAACCTTCTTGACAACCAATTCCTAAATAAAATCAGGAAATTCAAATTTGGGCTGGAAGCAAGTTGTCTGACATCTCTTGCATCAATACCACCATTAACAAAATTTGCAAGTTGTATCCATTCTGATACAATTTTAATAATATAGTATTTTAATAATTACATCAAGTTCATCAGGCTCCTTTGAAAGTATAATTTTATACAGATTTGGAAAATATTACATTTCTAAATCTTTTATGCAACGAACTGACAAGAACAAGCATCTTATTAAAATTAATGAAATGATTTACTCCTTTAAAGTTCAATATTGCCAAAAGCTGAGTAGTATTTAGACAATGATGACAAGGCCAAAACAAGTAACTGTGAAAGTAATCTCTTTCAGACCAGGCATACTAAGTGCCTTTGCAACATTTTTTTTCCTTCCTACAAAGTAATGACAAAACTTACCAAGTCTAATATAAAGTTTGGCTCATTGAAATTTTAATTAGGTAATAATATTCAATGTTTATATAGTTTTTTTTTTACCATAGTGCTCCAAGAATTATCAAATAATAATTGAACTTTCTAAGTCACCTACTTCACTGCCTCTTACCCCTCACCTTTATGAAGAATTTTTAAAAATAACTTCAAGCATATGATAATTATATTGTTAATTATAATTAACAATAATTATATAATTGTTAATTATAACAATAATTGTTAAAAGGTTCTAAAAGTAGAGTTTTATCAATTTGTCATTCATTTTTTCAATCATTCACCATTACAATAAAATTTTCCATTTATCCATCCATTCATCCACACACTCACCCATATACTTACAAATTTTTATTAAGCAACCACCACATGCGAGGTCTTATGGTAAATTCTGGCTCTACAGTGGTGATCAAAACAGTTATGGGTCCCAGCTCTCATGGAGCTAGGAGTATAGTCAATTCTACAGCATAAATTCTAATAAGATTTATGTGCTTATACTGTTTTCATCCAAAATAATTTTTGAAATATGCTTTTCCTAATTAAGATTTGGATAGTTAATTTCAGATATAATACTTTTAGTTGCACACATCTAGAGATAAGATTTGAAAAGAGAATGGAGGCCTTGTCTGAACACAGCTGAGTTCAGCAAACACAAACCTGTATTCTGTGCAGGTTAATGTGGTTAGATCACATTATGAGGTGTGCCAGTGTGGCAAAGCAAGGCAGTGGCTCATGGAAACCAATATATTAGCTCACTTCTGTTTTAATGTTGTTCTGTTAAGTTTTTTTTTAAAAAAATAATTAAGAGAACAGAGGTTACGTGCAAGGCTAAAATTTATGATGCTTCCATCTTAAGAATTCCTATGACAACTTGGGGTTCGAAAATTTTTCTTCCCTTCCTTGGTCATTGACGCTTCTAAAAGGGCAGATAAATAATCATTCCTGACTCATAGAGCAAGCTGAATCATCTCTAGCTGAGAGAAATGTACCATTTCCTCCGGAGATGTGTTTGCTCACATGGCTTAGTCGTAGATATCTCTATGCTGGGTTAGGTCCTGAGAGAGTTGAGTTCTCACAAAGAGCAAATGAGTTCACCTTTATTTTCAATGACATGATTTTTACCACAGCAATTGCTGTAGCCTTTTTTTTTTTTGTCTAGTCAGAGGTGGGAGTACAAAACTGGTGATTTAGATATTTCCTTCCCTCTACCTTGGGAAATCGTTGACAAACTGCTAGTGAATCAGGCCTCATCTGTACTGGACAAGAGTGTTAAGAGGAAATCGTCCTGCAGGAATTCTGAATGACTCACACTTGACTGAGCTTTCTTTAGAACAATTTTTGTATTACAGGTGTTTTATATTGATACATGTTGCCATTATGACTACTCTATGCAAATCACTTGTATAATAATTTTTGGAACATAGCATATTTATTTGCATGTTCACGTTAGCTTGTTAGACCCTGAGTTCCTACATGGCAGGAATTGTCTTTTCTTCTTGGTATTTCCAGGGATTAGCACATTGCTCAGTTAATAGTGAAAGTCGCTCAGACGTGTCTGACTCTTTGCGAGTCCATGGACTATACAGTCCATGGAATTCTCCAAGCCAGAATACTGGAGTGGGTAGCCTATCCCTCCTCCAGGGGATCTTCCTGACCCAGGAATCGAACTGGGTTCTCCTGCATTGCAGGCGGATTCTTTACCAAATGATCTATCAGGGTAGCCCGCTCAGTTAATAGAGATGCTTGATAAGTGTTTGTTGTGTGAATGAATGAATCTCTCTGAATGCTCAATAGTGAGGACTCAGAAGTGTATTTGGATCGGTTATTAACGTGGCCACTCTGCACTGTTGGCTGGTATGACTACATGTGAGCCTGCTTACGTTTTCTACAACATGGCTAATATTCATGGTATTACTATATCCAGTGTTCTTCCCGTGGAGTTGCTCTTGTAGTTCGGATGGAAAAGCTGCTATATTATTTCAAATGGTTGTGAAATAATAAAATAAATAATAATCTCAAATGTCAGAGAAAATTATTTTCATCGCACTTAAAAAGCAATTCTACAAGATCTACTTACAAAATATACACAAAAGGAGAAAATAGTGTTACAGATTGAGTACCATGTATTATTTTTATAGTAGGAACAAGAATGTTTGCCATGCAGCAGTATGTGGTTAAGATAAAAATATCTTTTCAAATAAGTCAGGGCATTTTTTTTTCCATGTTAAGCCACAGGATGAAACAACAAGAAGGAAGTGATTTATTGATTATAACATTTAAAAGTTACTTTTCTGAATCAATTCTTATTTTAATAGGGCTAAAATCATTAGGAAGTTTTGAGGATATGGGCATAAGGGCATAAAGACACATGCTTGTCACTGTTTGGAGCATATACCAGGGACAGAAATGTTAGATTTCTGATTTTATCTATTAGGATTGGTCAAGGATGTATAATGGACTTCCGCGGTGGCTCAGTGGCAAAGAATCTGCCTGCCAATGCAGAAGACACAGGAGATATGAGTTTGATCTCTGGGTCAGGAAGATCCCCTGAATGAGAAAATGGCAACCCACTCCAGTATTCTTGCCTGGGAAATCCCATGGACAGAAGAGACTGGCGGGCTATAGTCCATGGGGTCACAAAGAGTTGGACAAGACTGAGCACGCACGCATAAAGATGTATGTAAGAGAAAGTTCCAAATAATAGTGGATTAATATAAATGTTGTTTTCTTTCATGTAAAGGAAGTTCTCAGGTAAAGAGTACAGGAATGGTACAGAGGCTCCTCTCTGTTCCGCTGTCACCAACACTTGGTCTCTATTCAAGTTTGCCACATGGTACCAGGATTTTTGCTGGAGTTCTAGTCATCACATTTACAATCCCGGCAGTAGGAAGGAGGAAGGGGAAAAGGACACTCCTTCCTGCTGATTCAGCTTTCTTTAAAGGAACTTCCTGACTAAAAGTTTATTAGTTTTGCTTATCCTTTCAAAGAAACAGGTTCTTGGGTTCAAATGTTGTTTGGGATTTTTCTTGTTTCCTGAGGTAAGCTTGTATCAGTATAAACTTCCTGCTTAGAACTGCTTTTGTTGAGTCCCATAAGTTTTGGATGAAAAAGCTTAGGAAACAAAAAACAAAAGGAAAAGACAACCTATGAAATGGGAGAAAATATTTGCAAATGATGCTACTGGCAAGGGAGTAATTTCTAAAATATACAATCAGCTCATACAGCTTAATGTAAAAAAAAATCAAAAAATGGGCAGAAAACATAAACAGACATTTCTCCAAAGAAGATATACAGATGGCCAACAGGCACATGATGCTCAACACTGCTAATTATTAGAGAATGCAAATCAAAACTGCAATGAGGTATTACCTCACACCAGTCAGAATGTCCATCATTAAAAAGTCTATAATTAATAACTGCTAGAGAAAGTATACAGAAAAAGGAACCCTACTACACTATTGGTGGGAGTGTAAATTGGTGCAGCCTCTTTGAAGAACTCTTCCTCAAAAAATGAGAGTTACCGTATGACCGAGCAATTCTACTCCTGGGCACATATCCAGAAAAGACAATAATTCTAATTTGAAAGGTATCTGAACCTCGGCTTTCATAGCAGCACTATTTACAGTAGCCAAGACATGGATGCAACCTAAGCGTTCATTGACAGTTAAATGGATAAAGAGGATGGGTATATATATATGTCATGGCATGTTACTTGGTCATAAGAAAGAATGAAATAATGCCATTTGCAGCAACATGGATGGACCTAGAGATTATCGTATTAAGTGAAATAAGTCAGAAAAAGGAAGACAAATATCATATGACATCATTTATATGTGAAACCTAAAGGAAATGACACAAATGAACTCATTTACAAACCAGACATAGACTCACAGACAGAGAAAGCAGACATATGGTTATCAAAGAGAAAAGGAGCTTGAGATTAACACACACACACTACTACACATAAAATAAGTAAGCAACTAGAACCTATCGTATAACATAGGGACCTATATTCGATGTCTTATAACAACCTATAATGGTCAAGAGTCTGAAAAAGAAGTTCTATGTGCGTTTGTGTGTGTATGTATAACTCAATCACTTTGCTGTACACTTGAAACTAACACACATTGTAAATCAACAATAATTTAAATTAAAAAAATTAATAGAAAAAAATAAAGTAACTTTCTGGAAGCTCTCAGCCAATGATTTTTACTTACATCTCCTGGACCATTACTAACAGTGAGACAGCCTGGAAAAGACCATCTTTTAGCTATGTACATTTGTGACTCCAAATAAAATTTGAGGTGTGTTACCAGGGAATAAGGAGATGGCTGTTGAGTAGCAAATCAGCAGGCCCTACTACTGAAGAAACCAGATAAAACACAGGTAAAAAAAGCCATAACACTTTCTGGGGGTTATTGGATGATCAGAGTACCAATGGGAATGTGTATGTAGAGATACTCCAAATGTGAGTATCTGTGGCCAGAGCAGGGATGGCCTGAGTACTCTTTGAGGGAAAGGCAGGCTGTAGATCTGTTGAAACGTCTCATGGGGTAGTTAAAATTCATTATGTTGGCAAATTTATCAAGATTCAGGGTTGATCTTCATTACTGTAGGGATTGAAACTTGATTTTTTTTTTAAAGTACACTGAAAGTAGATATGAGTCTTAAAGAGAAATTCAAATACCCTTAACTTAAAGGTAAAAAAAAAACAATCATAGATGTAGGAAAACAAAGTGTTTATTATTATTTTGCAATAAGAAATAACTGTCTCAGGGAGCAAAATGCTCACAGAAGTTTGCTTGGTGAGCATGGAATTAGAAAAAGACCAGGTAAATCATCTGAATGCCTAGTGGAATTAGGCTAAAGACAGGATTGGCTTGCTGTGGGATCAGAAGGCAGGTGTAAGGACTCATCTCCCTGTCTTCCCTGTATCCCCAGACGTCCTCCTCTCCTGATTGGGACGTTCTTGAGAGATGTTCACTTTCAAGCTGATTACAGCCTATCTTGTAGACTTGTGAACCTCACTGTCTCTTCAGAGTGATTTGTGTATTTCCACTCTACCCCAGTACGTATGGAGTTTACAATTTTAATTCTGTTAAAATTTAACTCTCAGAGGGCAATTTAATTCTACTTCTAAGTTCTCAGGAGATGCCTCAGTAAAGCCCCATATGCTGCCTCTAATAGGCTGTTACATAGACATTTTCTGTTAAAGCTGGAAAATGAACATAACCCTCTTGTGGAGGATAAAAGGTGATGAGGAGGGTATGTCAGTCTAGAGTTGACTGGTATGACTCAGCAAAAAGACTGAAACAGTTAACAGGAAGTCAACGTGTGAAAACCTGAAAACAGGGCTGAATCTTGACCACTATTCTAGGAACACAACTGTTGAGCCAGAATGACTTGGTACTCAAAGAACTCATAAGACAACGCCTAGGTAGCTTTCACGTGTGTCTCAGTGATCTTGTGGAACTGTAAGCTTTTTGAGAGATGTGAGTATGTTGCCCTCGGACGGTCTGTTTTCTCCCTCATCACATGTGTGTCCTTTCCCAGATGGAGAGCTTTGTCAAAGAGGAAGAGGGGCCTGACGGACTGAGAGCAGCTGTCCTTTAATGAGATAACTTTCTGAAACAATCAAGCTCTGAAGTACTGTTCTTCTGATTATTTCAGGGTGAGCTGGAATTTATTTTGTGCAAAAACTGTGAGAGAGACTAACTCTGCTCCCTAGTCCTATGTCGGTTTAATTGCTCACCTGCATTGATATTGATTATATTTGGACCTAATTGTTTTCAGTGCTGTCACTTTTTATTAAAACTGGATAGACATAAAATAAAGCATGATGCATTTTCCTGTGTCTGTGAGGAATGCAAATGTGTTCTGTCCATAGTCACGGAGAAAGGAGAAGGTGGGATAACTCAGAGTGGCAATACATAATATGTTCCCCTAAAACCCTTGAGCAGTCTAAAAATTTTTAAATTTTAAATTAAAGAATTAAAAAAATTTAAATAAGAGCAGTTTTAAAATATGCCTCTTTTTGACTCTCAACTTGTTTTTGAGGCCATAGATGGAATCAAATAAGCCCTCAAAGACAGAATTCCCCACACTAAAATGCCATATTCTTTTAGGCTATTTTGGGAAGGTTTTGGTATGTTTAATAAAATACTACTTCCCTGAAAGGATGAGGGATACTTTTCAATTGTGGGCTCCATCATCAGCTGCTGGTCAAAATAAACTGTTTATCTTTTAATTTCAGAGTCACCAGACCTTCCATAGCTGTTGAAAGAAACTTCCTCTCTGGCAATCTGATCTGGTTGGACTATTGGATGTGAACAGCATGGAGTCTAAAATCAAAACACAACTCTCAGATTTTTAGCAACAAATTATCAGGATACTCACCAACTGCAATCCGAGGAAATCTCAACAGTCCTTTTGTTATATTAAAGAGACTTACAACAATATGTTCCATGGATTTGAAATTTAGATGAGACAATTATTTTTTTAACAGTGAGTCCAGAGTTTCTATAAATCCCCCTTCTCTTTCTCTTATGAAATATAGTCTTGAATTTCTAGGTCATAATCAGTTTACTTTCAATGAATCAAAATGATGCTAAAATATAATTTTTTAAAAATCTTTTTTTACTTTTTCTCAAAGTAATTCTATAATTTTAATTAGATTGTTTTTTAAAACAGTGCTTCCATTTGTAAGTATTCATAGTCAAATAGTGCTGGTTAATGTTCCTAAAAGCCATAACAACAAACAAACAAGCATAAAATAATCTATTTCTATATGAATGTAAGAAAACTCAATGACGTCACATGGAAAAGAGCATTATTTCTCTTCTGAAACCCAGATTAAATGTAAAGGCCGAGATGAATCCTTTGGCTGCTGACCATTGAAGGAGAAGCCTGAATTATGCTCCCATGCTCTGCTACCACTCATTCATAATAGAAATTGTTATTACCGTAATCACTGGACCACCACAATCAAGGACAGCTGAGACCCTCAAGTGCCCCTACTGAATTGCTTTGCTCTTCAAGTGTCAATTCATATTGAAGGATTTGTAAAAAAAAAAAAAAATGCCACGAGACTTACTGTTCTTTTTTGTAAGATGTTATTAACGATGTTCATTATCAGTGGCTTTCGAATTTGAGCATTTATTAGAATCAACTACATTGCTTTTAAACAATGCAGATTTCCAGGCCCACCTCAACCCTGTTCAATCTGAATCTCTAGGTAAGGAGCCAGAACAGTCTATATTCCAAAACATCTTCTCAGGTTATCCTGATGCCTTTGGGGGATTATGGAAGACAGTTCTGTTTCCAGCAGCAGAGGCTCTACTTCTGGAAAAACAGTATTTTTATTTCCTGGATACTGTAATTCATATAACTGATTGTGTTGATCTCTTTACATTAACTCATAAGGCCAAATATGGCTCCTTCTAGCAAAAGTGTAGGGAGGAAATTGTGATACTCTGAGTATTAACAACATTCCTATGTTCATCTTCTCTTTCTTACTCTCATTTCCTCTTTGTCTCAATTGCTTCACCAAATTCATTTTAATTAATTAGCTAGTTAATTGCATTTATTTACTTTTTGACCCTCCTCACCCATTTCTCTTACTCCTCACCCTCCAGCTCTGGCAACCACTAATCTGTTCTCTGTATCTATGATCTTTTTTTTAAGATTCCACGTATAAGAGAGGTCATTTAGTATTTGTATTTCTCTGTCTGACATTTCATTTAGCATAATACCCTCAAGGTCCATCTATGTATTTGAAAATGGCAAGATTTCATTACTTTTTATAGCTGGATGGCATCACTGATTCGATGGACGTGAGTCTGAGTGAACTCCGGGGGTTGGTGATGGACAGGGAGGCCTGGCGTGCTGTGATTCATGGGGTCGCAAAGAGTCAGACACGACTGAGCGACTGAACTGAACTGAATATTCCATTATGTGTGTGTGTATAAACCACAATTTCTTTATTTATCACCCATCAATAGCCATTTAAGTTGTTTCCATGTCTTGGCTATTGTAAATAGTTCTGCAATGAACATGTTGTTGTTTACTTGCTAAGTTGTGTCCGACTCTTTGCAACCACATAGACTGGAATCCGCCAATCTATAGGATTCTCCAGGCAAGAATACTAGAATGGGTTGCCATTTCCTTCTCCAGGGGGTCTTCCTGATCTGAGTCTCCTGCATTGGCAGGCATATTCTTTACTTCTGCATCATGAGGGATGACTGCAATGAACATGGGGTGCATGTATCTTTTTGAGGTAGTGTTTTAATTTTCTTCAAAGATTTGAAAGTGAAATTGATGGGTCACATGGTATTTCTATTTTTTTAAGGGAAAATTGTTTACAATTTCACATTTTTTTAATTGCAGGTATTTTTATATGTTGCTTTAAATCCTGTTTGGAAGAAAATGTGATATAAAACTAATAAGCACTATTTAAATATTTGTATAAACCTTGATGATTTTTTCCTTCACTTGAGCTGGGATGTTTGAATTTAGTGTTTCTTCAGACATGACTTAGCAACTGAACAACACCAATAATTTTAAAAATACAGCTTTAAGAATGATACAGCAGAAATAACAACATAAACATGGTTGAAGGTGATGCCACAACTGTCTTTTTTAATCATCTTTTTGCACTTTGTGGGGTTGTAGATTGAGTTGCAGGACATATCATTCTTTGTATCTTATTTCCATATAAGATGAATAGACACTCGTCTATTCTAAATTTTATTCAGAATAAAAGCAGCATAGAAGAAATACATCAGTGGTACATGTGAAAAAGAACTTGATTCCTCAACAAAATCAGTCCTAACAGGTCAGGAGTGGACCTTGACTGTTCTCCACTTTAACTACATTCAAGTACCTGTGCAGATAAGTTAGCCTGTAGAACACATTAATGAAACAAAAATGAAAACAAGCAGCTGATAGAGCCAAGAAAATCATCTGTAGTCTTAGTCTGCATGAGATGGGGCCAAGTTGCTTTTGATCCAAGCTTGGAATTTCCGGGTTAGTAGGATGTAGATTCCAGGTTTCTTGGCATCACCACATTTGGGACCTCCAGAAACTAAGGCATGAAAGGCACCTTTGCAGACCAAGGGGCCCCCTGAGTCACCCTGGAAAGAACAAAACGGGCAGATATTTGGCAAGAAGACGTTGAACTTTTTGGACCATCAACTGTTAATAACCATCAAATGATTATTAATCTGGGTCATTGGTTTCTTTGTGTCCTGCAGAGTGCCTGCTACAGCCCCTGAGCTGTACAGGTTCTCTGTATCTCTCTCTCCATCCAGAACAATGGTTCTGTCCATTTGTCTCTCTGCCTCTCTTTGTCCATGTCCCTGTCTCAAAGACTATGTATGTATATATGTCTTTTAAGAGTCGCTGGGATTGTTGAGCTTTATTCATTAAGAAATGGGAGACAAGGAAATTTGAAATAATCCACTGAAATAAAAGAAATTTTAAAATTAAGAATTTCATTTCGGTGCTCATGGGTTTGAAATCAAGTTGCTATTGAGGCTGACAGAAAAAAGCAATGTATTAGAGTAAATGTCTTGGTGGTGAGCACTCTACCTTGTCTATTATTATTTTTCCCCATTGTCATATGATTGAACACGGGGCTCTGCACATACCCAACACTTAGTAAATACTTGCCCAATAAACAGATTCTTGAGGACTCACTCTGACAACAGAACATGTAACAAAAGTTCCGTCAAGGAAAGTGACAAGGTAATAGAGAAGGAAGCCTGGCCTTTCAGATACGGAGCTGGGTTTTGAATCTAAAGAGCAGCCTTTGCCTTTGCTGCCATGCAGGTCAAAAACTGTAGTACTTTGTGCTTGGTTGGCCATGAAAATAGAGATTTGGGGGTGACAATCTTGGGGTATTACTGTCACACATGATCTTTGAGATCATCAGATCCTCCCCTTAAAAATGCTTAATATAGTATGATGTGAATTTTTTTTTAAGTAATCCATCTGTGCTAGGTAGCCTTCGTCACCTGTTAACATGGTGGTGGTTTAGTCGCTCAGCTGTGTCTGACTCTTTAAGACCCCATGGACTATAGCCCACCAGGTTTCTCTGTCCATGGGATTTCCCAGGCAAGAACACTGGAGTGGCTTGCCATTTCCTTCTCCAGGGGATCCTACCGACCCAGGGATTAAACCTGATCTGCATTGCAGGAGGATTCTTTACCTACTGAGCCACCAGGGAAGTCCTTTTTTTTTTTTTTGTAATGCCTCAAGAAACAAAGAATTTGAAAAACATGACTGTTTAGTCAGCAGTCAACATTATTTAAGAAACACAGAATATTGAATATACATTTGAGCTTTTTGCATTTGAATTTTATAAGACCTCTCTATTAATTAGTTTAGGGGCTTACCCTGTGGCTCAGCAGTAAAGAATTTGCCTGCAGTGCAGGATATACAGAAGACACGGGTTCGATCCTTGGGTCTGGAAGATCCCCTGGAGGAGGGCATGGTAACCCACTCCAGTATTCTTGCCTGGATAACCCCATGGATAGAGGAGCCTGCTGGGCTACAGTCTATAGAGTGGCAAAGAGTAGGACACAACTGAAGTGACTGAGCGTGCATGCAGATATTGATTAGTTTAAAACTGGGGTGGGTCAGGGATTGAGAGATTATTTTCTAGTCACCACTTGTGATCTCAGGGTTGGTAGGCTTTCTAAGGAAGGTAGTACCCCTCAGAGGAAGCCTGTAGAAGTTATCAGATATAGTCCATGACCCTGCTTAACAAACATTAATGAGTGCTAACTGTGTGTTTCACAAGTTCTATGGCTTATTTGGAGTGGCAGATGAGAAAGCACAGTGAAGGCTGTGCAGGATTGGAGAGCGCCTTTGCGGAGTTGTGATGCTGTGCTCGCCACGCCTCTCCTCCTGTGTGCTGATAGAGCTTGACTGTAGCTCAGCACCCTGCAATGCCTGTTTGAGTGAGGGATTCTTACCTGACAGGAATCCTTCTGGCCTCTGGCGTCTCCTGCACATAGCATGGTTCTAGTTATAACAGGGCTGTGGTTGTAATAATCTCGGCTGTTGCACGTTTTTCGACTTATAACAGTGACAGTGACTTCTCGCAGGGTATCAGAAAGGCTTAAGCCTTCTGGGTCAGTGGCTCCCCAGCCAACAACCTGGCATTTTGTTCCAGCTTTAATATCATTTTTAGCCCTTGGGTGGAGCAGTTGGACATGTCTGTTGAGTATTGCGGCCGTGTGAAGCTGACAGATTGAAAAGAGAATAAACGATCGTTTGTCCCCAGTAGTATTTTGTGATTAGTCCGAGTGATGTATGTGTGGTCCCTCTGTTCTCTGAGGGCGTCCTTTTTCTTGAATCTACTTTGGTGGTAGCCCGCAGCTGCATTTGTGGTTGTTGCTTTTCTGAACACACTCTTCATTCCCTTTAGAGCTCAGTGATGCTCAGGGAGGAAGCTTACATAGAGCAGGAATTTTGCCCAGTCTCAAGCCAACTGGCCTTTGCTCTGCATTGGATGATTTTCTGTGGAATAACATCCATAGGTCATGACTTTGAGGGCTGGGCTCTTTCCTGCTGGATAGGACCCTTGAGTATGGTCTAGACTGGGTTTGGACTGGACTTAGTATGGTCTAGACTAAGTTGTAACTCACTTCTGTGTCCCTGAAGTCACTTGCTTGGCTCTGTTGTATAAGTGACTTGTACTTTTCACTTGCTAATGAGAAAAGCATTGGGAGAAAAAGCTTGCAGTGTGGATCCTTGAGCCTGTTGGGATGTTCTCCTCCCACGAATGTGAACATCAGAGCTGTTTTTCCTTGTATAAACATAGCCCAGGCGTGTTTATGATACATTCTTTTTTCTTTCAAGGCATTAAATGGAGTACAATGAGCCCTAATAGAATATGTCACAACACATCACCTTGAACAGAGGGAGAACGCTAACAAAATGCTTTGTTAGATGATTTAACAACTGAACTATGAGGTATGTTGGAGAAATTGAAGGAATGCAATGCTACATACCTTAACCAGCATAATATCGTTTGATTTAGGGGCTAATGCAAATCCTGGGAATCGTATGAATTTTTTAATCTCAAATGTTTGCTTGGAGGCCTCATTCTTTGAGAGAGAGTGTGCTCCTAAAACCACTTTGGAAGACTGGCTTTTGGCAAACCTAAAAAAAGCGAAAAGAATAGACACACAGAATGATTCCCCAATCTTCCAGTGGGAAGTAGAAATGGTGGAGAAGCCACATACATACAGGAATAAGGACCAGCTTCAAGGTAACCTGTGCAGGATTAGCTGGAGTGACAGAGGTCATGGGCCCAATAATGAAAGGATGAAAACAAGGGCCAAATCCATCCCAGTCCAATTCCCCAGCTAGTGCTGTACTGTGGGGGGAAAGAAGGAGAATCTTAAGTGACCGAATTCAAGTTTATTCACCTTCCCAATATTAAATATTTTAATAACTAAAAGGAAAAGACTCAACTCTGGGCTTCCCTGGTGGCTCAGGAGTAAAGAATCTGCCTCCAATGCAGATTCGATTCCTTGGTGGGGAAGATCCCCTGGAGAAGGAAATGGCAACCCACTCCAGTATTCTTGCCTGGAGAATCCCATGGACGGAGAAGCCTGATGGGCTACAGTACATGGGGTTGCAAAGAGTTGGACATGACTTAGTGACTAAACAACAACAAAGTCAACTCTACACTTGCTAATCTGGTATGTCTAAATCTTATCTCAGGGCAATAGGGAGAATTAAGATCCATTCTCATATGTTCTGTCCACTCAATTAGAAAGATGATTCAGACAAGAAAGGAAAACTTTCCCCTAGGTGAAAAATCATCTGAAATAAAGGTACTTTAGAGTTAGTAGCCATAGATAATTCCATGGTGGAGATTTAGAGGATAAAACTGGTGAGTCAGATGATGGAAACAATACTTTATTTTTTTTAAATCCCTGCTGCTGCTGCTGCTAAGTCGCTTCAGTCGTGTCCAACTCTGTGCGACCCCATAGACGGCAGCCCGCCAGGCTCCCCTGACCTTGGGATTCTCCAGGCAAGAACACTGGAGTGGGTTGCCATTTCCTTCTCCAATGCATGAAAGTGAAAAGTAAAAGAGAAGTCACTCAGTCGTGTCTGACTCTTAGCGACCCCATGGACTGCAGCCCGCCAGGCTCCTCTGCCCATGGGATTTTCCAGGCAAGAGTACTGGAGTGGGGTGCCATTGCCTTCTCCAGTCATATACAATTATAGTATGCCAATGTTTCAAAAGTTGATCTGATTTATTGTATGTTGAGTAAAATTATATTCACATCATTATGAAAATAGAAAATTATTTTTGAACTTTCAACAACACCTTCGAGCTGTTTCCAGACTTCCCTGGTGGCTGAGATGGTAAAGAGTCTGCTTGCAATGCAGGATACCTGGGTTTGATCTCTGGGTTGGGAAGGTCCCCTGGAGAAGGAAATGGCAATCCACTTCAGTATTCTTGCCTGGGAAATCCCATGGACAGAGGAGCCTGGCAGCCTACAGTCCATGGAGTTGCAAAGAGTCAGACATGACTGGAGTGACTAATCTTTCACTACACTTTGGAACCATTTGCATTCTACAAAAATGTCCCATTTTTATGCGTGTTCTCAGGAAACACCCATCTTTGAATCCTTTTTTGGAACAAGGAAGGTAATAAAAAAGAATTCTATTTATTTGTATGTAACTATTTTATTGTCATATGGAAAAGGGTCAGGGCAGATTACAATAAAAACACACATATCTGATAAACACACATATATGCTGTGCTGTGTTGTGCTTAGTTGCTCAGTCATGTCCGACTCTTTGCAACCCCATGAACTGTAGCCTGCCATGGGGATTCTCCAGGCAAGAATACTGGCGTAGGTTGCCATGCTCTCTTCCAGGGAATCTTCCCAACTCAGGAATTGAACCCAGGTCTTCTGCATTGCAGGCAGATTCTTTATCAGCTGAGCTATCAGGGAAGCCCAAACACACATATATATAGATGAATAAAGATTAGCAAAAATTAAAAAGAACACAGAAACATACAAAAAAAGGAAGAAAAGTTTGTTTCAGGTTTGGGGAATCAGTGCATGACTGTGCTTAAATGCGTTTGTGTATGGTAGGGCTCTAACTGCTGGGAGTTAACACTTTGGGGTTTCTACCAAAAGAGTTTATTTTGGTTTATTTTGGGAATTTCAGCTCTATTTGTTGAAAAATTCGCCTGTTGCAAAATCAGGATGGGGATGAAATTTCTCAAAGGATGTGGATTGGATTTCCTAGGATTGATTCAAACTCAAATTCAGTGTACCTGCTAAATCCAAAGCTGTGGAGGGGAAGGATAATATAAAATCCCTGGGGCTACGATAAAACAGAAAAGACAGGTATGTACATAAATAACTAACACGGAAAGGCAGGGTGATATTAATGTGGGATGTGGAAGATGAATTCTGACTAGGGGAAGGGTGCAGAGAAAATGTCTGGTTTTCCTTCATCTTTTATCAATGTCCTTGATCCGTTAATGACTTTGAAGTGTTTTGTTTACTTTTTGTCTCCACTGGGACATGTGAATACCAAAAACAACTCAAGCAGACCACGAATGTTTTTTGAATTTTCCATTGCTAGATACAGTTCAACTGTAATCTGTACTACAAAGGTCAATATTTTCTGCCCACAGGATACCTGGAGTTACCTGAGTCCCAGAATCCCACCTCCTTAGCTAAATTCAGGTTTGAATTCCCATGGAGGAGAAGCAACAATACCAGCGTCTCATTTGCACAGCACAGTGTTTCCCTATGGGTGGTCCAAAGACCAGCTTCAGAATCATCTGGAGGTGTTTGGCTGCATGGCAACTTTATAAGCCTCATGCCAAGTCCCTTCAAGCCTCTTACTTCCTCTGCCAGTCTGCCTTGGCACTGAGCAGTGTTTCTGCTTAGACCCATTCCTCTGGGTGTGACAGTGAATGTAGGTTTCCTAATTTTTTGAGGTCTTTTGCATAAGAGAGGAGGGAATGACCAGGCTGTCAGAGACGGGCTATTACGGTTTATTCCACCAACATGACTGGATCATGAAATTTGTTCCTGAGTGATTGCCATGGAAGATACAGATACACAGATATTAATATAATGCTGTTGTTCAGTTGCTAAGTCATGTCCAACTCTGCAACCTCATGGACTGAAGCACACCAGGCTCCTCTGTCCTCCACTGTCTCCTGGAGTTTGCTCAGATTCATGTCCAATATAACATTATAACATTAGATAACATTTATTAAATTATTTTAGTGTGTCGGGTTTTGTGCTAAGCATTTTACATATTTTCCCTCATTTAAACCTCACCATAGCCCAGTGAGGGAGGTATGATGATCATCCCCATTTTGCAGATGAGGAAATTGACCGTCAGACACATTAACAAACTTGAGAAAGTCCCACTGATACTAAGCGGAGGCTCCAGGATGCAGAGAAAGTAGGATTAAAGCTCTATTAGTTTGAACCCAAGGTCTGAATTTGTAACCATTCTACTATGGGAGCCTTGAGAGATTTGCAATGGAATGAGGGCATGTGGAAGGGGTGGAGGTGGGGTTCTATCTATGATATTTGCTGGCTAAGTAGGTGACACGGCTTCCCTTGTGGCTCAGCTGGTAAAGAATCCACCCACAATGTGGGAGACCTGGGTTTGATCTCTGGGTTGGGAAGATCCCCTGGAGAAGGGAAAGGCTACCCAGTCTAGTATTCTGGCCTGGAGAATTCCATGGACTATAGTGGGGTCCATGGGGTTGCAAAGAGTCGGAGTGACTTTCATTAAGCAGGTGACATGATGGGGCAAGTGTTCAGTGGGAGAAGGCATTGGAAGAGACTCAGGAAGACAGTAGACAAGACTTGGTTAGAGTTTTGCTTCTGATAAATTGAAATGCTGAAAATAAAATGATATAAGACACCTTTTTCTTTTTGCCAGTTTCCTTTTATAATCAGCATGGCAACTAACAAAGGGGCCTAAGTGAAGAACTTAGTGTGGATGGGTAGTGAGAAGAGAACACCCCAGATTTGGCCTCCTTCATCATTTTGCTGAGAGAAGGGTCTAGTGTTACTAAGCTATTCCCACAGGATACTTGGGAGTACATTTGTGGGAAGCCACCATTGAACTATTTCATAAATATTTTGGATTTCATAAAGTTTAATATTTTTCCAAGCACCAATATGCCTACATTTTTACACCCAAGTGTCCTGTAGAGGAAATCTGAGCCACATATTCTGGAGTTCCTTTAAACTCCAGCCATTTAAAACAATATTTAGCAATGTTGTTTTGTTTTTTTCTTTAATTCCAAGATTCTTTTTTCCCCGTTTTTCAATTTGTGAATGTATTTCTACTGAATCAAGTTCATTTGCCAAAATTTAGAATTCAACTTAATAATACTATTTATCTTTGGGTAGTTGGCTATCCACTCCAGTATTCTTGCCTGGAGAATTCCATGGACAGAGAAGCCTGGTGGGCTACAGTTCATGGGGTCGCAAAGAGTCGGACATGACTGAGTGACTAACACTCTCACTTTTCTCCTTTGGGTAGCCCTTTACGGCTTACAAAGGATGTCACATAATGTGCTTTTAGAGCTTAGCAAAAACCAAAAAACCCTTCTTCTCCAATTTATTTCCCTTTTTTCTATCCAGCATTTGTTCAGCATTTATAATAAATCAAGCTCCATGTCTGGGAGGGTATAATTCATTTGAATGTGTAACCACAAGCATATCTGAAGTGTGCGTATTTGAAATTGAATGAACATTTATCGATGGTCACCCTTTGCCTAACTGGTACCCAGGGGACAAATGCCCTAGAAAGGACAGAGTGATGTGGACACGGGTGTTATTTCTGTGACAGCGAGAACCCCGCTTAAATGAAGTAGCCATGTTAAGTCAGAAATTAGTGGCTTGCTATTTAGAAATAAAACAGAGGTTCATACAGTTTTCAGGCTTCAAAATTTCTTGTTTGTCTTCAAATAGTCTCATTAAAATGGGGGCCACCAAACAAAATCCCCAGTACATGAAAGCAAGGTCAATTCCGTTGTTTCATTTAGGAATATAACTGATGCCTAGAGAGTAAATGCTTATGGCTAAGAGGTTCTTAAGTGTAGTGCCGTCATGTTTGTAAGGAAAGGGGAAGGCTTATCTTTTCTTGTTTTTTAGCTTATTCAGGCAAGAAAGATAAAGAAGAAACATACAAACAAAAAACAACTCCCCCAAACCAAAACAAGCAAATAAAACAACAAACACCAAAGTAGTTTTCTATTGCTTTTCCTTTGGTGATGTTTGCAGCATCCCAAGAAGGGTTTTGGATATTTTTAGCTGAAGTAAGAAGACTCTGGACAGTCCCTTGGACTGTAAGGAGATCAAACCAGTCAATTCTACAGGAAATGAGCCCTGAATATTCACTGGAGGGACGGACGCTGAAGCTGAAGCTCCCAATACTTTGGCCACCTGATGCGAAGACCTGACTCATTGGAAAGACCCTGATGCTGGGGAAGTTTGAAGGCAAGAGGAGAAAGGGCCAGTGGAGGATGTGATGATTAGACAGCATCACTGACTCAATGGATATGAATTTGAGCAAACTCTGAAGCACAGAGAAGCCTGGCGTGCTGCATTCCATGGGGTTGCAAAGAGTGGGACACGACTTAGCTACCGAACGACAGCAAGAGAATCCTAGAGTGAGAGCTTATAGTCTGTCTCTACAAATACTTTCATTTTAGGTATCCCAGAAAAGTACTCATCTCCTCTTTTTCTGTGTAAATCATATAGACTTTTTCTTTTTTTTCACCTAGGGAGAAGGCAATGGCACCCCACTCCAGTACTCTTGCCTGGAAAATCCCATGGACCGAGGAGCCTCGTAGGCTGCAGTCGATGGGGTCGCTAAGAGTCGGACACGACTGAGCGACTTCGCTTTCACTTTTCACTTTCACGCATTGGAGAAGGAAATGGCAACCCACTCCAGTGTTCTTGCCTGGAGAATCCCAGGGACGGGGGAGCCTGGTGGGCTGCCGTCTCTGGGGTAGCATAGAGTCGGACACGACTGAGGTGACTTAGCAGCAGCAGGGAAATTGTTGCCCCTTATAGCTGTGATTCCTAAACTGTGAACTCAGGCCTCTGGGGTAGGCATTGAGCAGGGGAGTTAAGGTAAGGGTCTAAAAGTCTATAAGCAAAGCCAATCTATTGCAACTTATCTGTTAAGTATTTTAAAATATTTAAATAGATAATATTTAATCCTCAAAACCCCATGAAGCAGTTATGTACTACCGTTATTATAACCCATTTTTAAAATAGGGTGCAAAGTCAGGATGTCTGATTTCCCCTAACAAGGTCAGGAACATTGCTGCTTCAGTTATAACTGTTGCTGTGTTCCTTGGTATTACATGAAGGATTTGAATTTGTCTATTAGGTTGTCTAGATCTCCCAGAAAGGTAGAACTTCGGGCAGAATCAAGGATGTGTGAGACGGTAAAATCGGCTCCACCAACTGGTCAGTTATCACAGAAGCTAAGGGTAAATCGAGGTGGTGCTAGTGGTAAAGAACCCTCCTGCCAATGCAGGAGACGTAAGAGGTGCAGGTTTGATCCCTGGGTCAGGAAGATCCCCTGGAGGAGGAAATGCCAACCCACTCCGGTATTCTTGCCTGGAGAATCCCATGGTCAGAGAAGCCTGGCAGGCTACAGTCCATGGGATCACAAAGAGTTGGACGCGACTGAAGTGACTTAGCACGCACAAGGGTAGATCGAATTTTCTCCCGTGAGAGGCCAGCTTCTTTTCTAGGCAACTTGAGGGAACACAGTGAGTAATACTCACCGCAAGTGGCAGTGGGCTGCTGTGAGCACCCACTGAGGATGGATCAGCACTCCCCCGCAGATGTGGTCGCCGCCATACTGCAGGGACGCCATAAACGGCCTGGAGTGAGGGGACACTTCTCTCCCTCCAATAATCTCCATGTTGAAACCTGCCGAAGAAAACCAAGAGTTAATGGAAGAGATCTAAGTGGATTATTTCTCTTAATTCTTTTGACAGTCATTATGTCATTTTCTAAGATTAAAAAAAAAATCTTCAGTCACCTAATAGTGATTATGATTTTACTGATGAACAATTGCATGCTACATTATAGTTTATTGGGATCTACATGGATATAAACATTATTTTCATTTATAATGTGATAACACAATCACTAGGAACTCATTGAATGCTGACAGGTGGTAGGTATAGGAGATACTTACACTCTGGAGTCATGTAAGTCCCGGCTAGTAGGAAACATAGAAAAAAAGAAGAAAACTTAGTCATGTTAGTAGCTTAGATCTAAGAAGCCCAGATGAAATAGTCTGACTGTATTGGCAAAGGAAGAAGAGTCTGAAGGTTGAGTTTTGATTTTGCAAATTTAGCCTTCTCACCACAAGCGTTTTGGTGGTGAAAAGTTTTTCACACCTAAGATTAAAGGTATGTAGTTTAGGGAGTTTCAGAATTATGCTTTTAGGACTTTTTGAAACAAGGTATGTGTGCCATAAAGAACTCATTTCCAGAGTTAACCATTTTCAGTATCTGTATAAGTACTCATGTTATAAATGTTGAGAGAATAAAAATTATCCAAACCATAAGAACTCAATGTAGTTGCAGACAGAATTCAAAGATGTTCATTGCTCTAAAGTAATACTTACTATTTTTCCTGGCAGAAAATGGTGCCTATCATATTTAGTTTCTATTTTTCATTTGGACATAGATTTATTACATAGAGAGACATGGAACCTTGCACAGATCATGGTTGCCTTACAATAAATCTTAGCTAAAGCCTGAATATCATCCAGAGAAACCCATATGTTTTGTAGCAAGCTTATTCCTAGACATGCCATTTTCTCTAAATGTGGCCAAATTTGGTTAAATTTTAGTTACATTTTTGGGAGATTTCATAATGTTATTAAAGGGGAACATTGGCAACATATTTTTAAATTCTGAGTCTCTATTTTACTCATTTTTAATTGAAAATGACCATGTGTTTATCCAGGGTCTTAATAATAATATCTTTTCAAAATCAAGGACTGCACTTTGTCACTTACCCCAGGCACAGATGAAATGCATTGCCAGCCTTTCTATAGTACTTTCTCCTTTACTACAAAAGATATTAGCCTTAAGCTTCTGTGAGATTCTGTCTGTGCTGGGTGCTGATCACTAGGGCAGATGTTATTAAATGAATAGAGACAGGCCAATCAGGCACCGCACAAGATCCCAAGCACGTTCTAAAAACACTGACCAAAATTAACCTTTAATTAACAGATCTTATTTTCTTTCTTCTGAAATATTTGCATTCTATCTTTTATTTTTTTACAAAAATAAATTGAAATCCAGAGCTATTATTCTTGTCAGATTGCAAAAGACTCCTACTGAATTGTTTTCTAGCAAGACAGTAGGAATAATACTAATAATTATTATGCTTGCATATTCTCCATTAAATTTAACAAATGTCTTAAATATTCCTAAAATTCTCTTTACATGATCATTTATATGTTTTCATGTCTTATGTCTGTGTGGAAGGCAGGTCCATATCTGTGTTACAGTTATAGAAATTGACTCAGAGAGGTTAAGTAATTTGCCTAAAGTTACACAGCATACACGCTGGGTCAAATCAATTGCCTGATCTAAAATAAGTTGTATGTTAATAAATATACCACCAGAGCACAAAATATGAGAAATATCCTGTTTGTACTTTATCAGGATGCAGCAACAGTAAAGCTCTCCTGCATAGTAAATAAGAAGAATGAACAAACCCAATGCAGAGTGGTGACTTCCTGTCTCATAGACCTGGTGAGAAAAGGAGAAGCCAGATTAAGAAAAGCCACAAGCTTAATAAAGGAAATAGCCATAAGTTCCTGTTACTTTTCAAGTCATCTTTGTCACTGTTGGTGTGCCTCGATGGAGCCCTCATTTTTTTGCCGCTTTTGCAAGCTGTGGAGTGGACGTGATGATGCCAGCTCCTCAACTCTATCACGATGATGTTGGGAACTTAAGCAAGATCATGTGACACGTGGAAGTGATTTAACTATGAGGAAGAAATGAACTGTGCAAAAGGCAAAACTTTATTCCTTCATTTCTGGTGGAGTGGGGCATGGTTAAAAACATCTCTCAGCTGCTTATTTCTGTGTAGCAAGGACTAGCATCACATACGTTTTTACAAATTGGTAGGTGCCGGGAGCCGGCATATTGCATATAGAGTGCATATTGCATATTGAGTGCAGCACTTTCCACAGCATCATCTTTCAGGATCTGGAATAGCTCAACTGGAATTCTATCACTGCCGGGAGCCAGCGTGAGGAACTCCGCCCATGGCAAAGGTCATGAGGAAGGAGGCTCGGCATACGCAAAGGCGGGATGGAGCCTCAGGAGTCCCCCTGGAAATTCTCGAGCATCTACCCCCAAAACCAGAGTCTGCCTACTTTCTGCTTTGTGCTTTCACCTACACCTCTGACTTTATGGTGGGCTGTCCCCCACTACCTCTCTCTGAAAAAAGAGTTAGCTTACAGCTCCAGTTAATAATTCCTGGGTGTGACAGTGTTTCAACCTACAAACTCCTTTGGAAATCCTCTAGCCTGCCTGAATAGGTTTTTCCGGCCACATGTGATTGCTCAGAGCCTCCCAACTGTGAGAGGCATGAGATGTTCTAAACTGTCTAAATGCAGAGTCCTTTGAGCAGTTAAAAGATTGATTAGAAATTGTATTGGTGAAGGGTTTTTCACTTGTTGGGCCAATGTTTGCTGCTAAGTCTCCATACCCCTTACCTACTGTGTCCTTGGCAGTGTATTGATTGATATAATGGGTGTATAGAAATGTAAGTAGTAGCTTTAATGTTTGTAACCTTGGACTCTTGAGTTAATTCTTTTTTGTTGTAGCCCACCACACCTTTGCCCTATAGGAATGCAACTTTAATGCTTTTGGAGGGTGGCGCCTGCCTAATCATCTTTAGAGAAAAATAAGTTTTCTGAAGAAAGGGTCTTAAAATGTTAACAGGCCTCTGGGCCAGAAGATGATGCAAATCACCTAAACTTTTGCATATGATAAGTTTGCAGGAAGAAAGCCTGGCTTACTCTACCCCTGCCCCCATTATCCTCTATGCATAACTTAAGGTATAAAAACTACTTTGGAAAATAAAGTGCGGGCCTTGTTCACTGAAACTTGGTCTCCCCATGTCGCTCTCTCTCTCACTCTGGCTGAGTCTCCATCTGGAGCGTGGAACCCACCATGCTTACTAATTATGCCTGGGCTTCTAAGATCCGACCGGGGAGGCCTCAGTGTCTCCTCTCCTTCGGGAGAACGGAAGGATGCCTGCGGCCTACGTAAGTGGTGCAAACTTCTTGTCTTGAAGTTTTATTGGTTTCCCACGTAAACCAAGCTACTCAGCCTCTTTTCTCCACTGAATTTCCTCACTGAGCTATCCTCATCCTATTACTCTTTATATCTTTGATAAATATTTAAATAAATAGGTCGCCTATGCCGTCTCTCCTTTGAATACCCTGGATCAGCCGGGGCTGGACCCCGGCAGGTAGGCATTTTCAACTCAGTTCCCAGGGAAGTCACTGATATTAGTCTTGCTTTGTTGATAAAGACTTGATGGAAAGTACCGAGCTAGCAGGTGGCAGAGTTTGTTCTTAAACCCTTAGGTGCTGGCTCCAGGCTGCATGTGGCTTTCAACCTGACCACATGCCTGCCGGGCTTTGAGAAGTTCTGTGGCTTAGATGCTCTAAGAGGCAAGCTGGCTGTGCAAAGGGAAAAAAGGATTTAGCTGTATACACTGCAATTAGACATGGTGAGGTGTAATTTAATTGGGAGGACAGTCTCATAACTCTTGTAGCTGACCAGGAAAATTCTGTGAATCATGTCAGTTTATAGTCAAGAGTTACTTGGTTTGGGCTTTAGACCGATGTGTGGGTCAGTGGGATCATTTATTATACCATTCAGGATCTTGGATTTGAGAACAGTGGGCTGTGTAACATGATGAGCTCTGAGATCTAATTTATTTCTGGGTGTTGGTTTTTGTTCTGTTGAGTCTGCTACGGGGAGAGCAGTGTTTGCTTTGGATGGATTTTGCAGCAGCTGTGCTGGGCTGAGCAAGTGCGAGGCAGTGCTTTGTGCTGGACTCGCTCACGGGTCGGCGGCCTTGAGCTTCCTCGCTGTGTTGTGTTCAGCTGTCCTTATTCGCTGCTTTTGGGGATGCTGATTTTGAGCTTGGGGTTTTTGTTTTCCTCCATCCCTCTTCTCTCTTGACCCTTCTATGTTTTGAGAGACTCATATAGAACAGCTGTCTAGAAACTCCAAAGGCCACATGTGGTTCTCCCCAGTGGGCTTTTATCACTTCATTAGCCACTCCCTCTAAAGTTTTGTCACTCAAAGCATGGCCCTCAGACCTGTGCTGGTCTGTGACCTGTTTAGTATCCATCCCAGGCAAGAAGAAGGCAGAAGTTGAGAGTCAGAGTTTAGAAGTTGTTACAGCCATTTATCATGACTATACTAATTTATTTTATTTCATGAAATGCAATATAATATCTGTCCAATCTAATCATAAACTAGGGCATGCATTTTATATGCCTTTTAAATTTTTAATTTTTCTACATATTTCTATTGTACAGTCCACAATGAATTGAAATGAAAACCAAACAAATCATCAAACAAAATTCCAAAACACACCTGGTCTTCCCCCTGGGTAGTTTGAATACTGCTCTGTAGACACAACTGCAAAGCAAGTCTCTTCCAAGCTCTCCCCATCTCTTCCCTTTTGGCCTCCTTCAAAAAGTTTTCCAACACCAAGGCTTCCAAGACTCCCATGGCTATCCAATTTTCCCCTGCCCCAGGCATTCAAGATCACGATTTGGCAGAATTCTTCTGGGTCCTTCCTTTATGACCATCACCCCTGGGCCTTGGTTTCTGTCCAGTAATGATTTAGCTAGTCTGATAAATGCATCTGCTAACAATTATGATGAAACTATGGCAGTTTTGAAAATTGCAGTAGGGAGGGCTCTTGGGGTGCTGTATGATGACATTATATCCGAAGGTCCCAAGAAGATAAATCCTACTTCAGATTACAGCTGTTCCTCCCACGAGATTCTTTAAAATGGATGAACTTGAGAGTAATTGCAAAAGACAACAAAGTATCCCTTGATTCAGACTTGGAGCCTGGTCTTAATCTCAATGCAGAGAAACTGGGTAAGCTGGGTTGGAGCGTATGGAGCCCTTTTTCCTAAGCTACTTCATTTGAGATACTTTAGAGAACTGCTCTATTCTCTCCCCTTGGTGGAATGATGGTGGTGATGAAAGTAGGCTAGAAGTAAATTTGTGTTATATTTCTCTGCCTTAATCTTTAGTCAGAACATGTCACATACTAATTATCTTCCTTTGTTAAATATGTTTCCTAGTCACCATTGAGTTAAGGAACATAATGGTCCTTTAACTTCTTTCTCATTTACTCTTCTCCAAATCAACCCTGAAATAACGGCAGTGGATAGGAAGTACAGTGGGTGAATACAGGATCTTGGCATAAGGAATAACCACATGAAAACAACTTGAGAATTTGGCAAATGGGGATTTCCCAGTGCACCTGGAGCTGACTGCCTGGTCAGACACTGTCCTTATCTCAATCTTTTCTCCAGGCCTTAAGCTGTCCTTTTGTGATACCTCTTCTTTTCCTTTTCTTCTTCAGGATGGCGTTTGATGCTCATTTTCACTGAGTTGAAAATCCTGTGATGTCACTGGACCTGAGGCAGATCACTCCAACTGTATGCAAAGTTTGTCCTAAAAGATTTTCACACGTGAAAGTTTTCAACAGGGAGGACTGCCAAAGAAAGGTTTGCAGCCCTGATCTCTCTTCCAGCAACAGACCTGTAGGAACACTGGTCTTGAACAAAGGAATGGAGGGCTTGGATGACCCTGGTGAAGCTTTAGGGAGAAAATGGGTCGATACGTAGTCAAATAAAGATGCCAGGAAAAGAACTCGATGACAGAGACCAGAAGAAATGTGAAAGCAGGAAGGGAAAGGGAGGAAATAAATGACTATTGTAGAGGAAAGAAGGAAGCAGTCAGTGGAGGAAAGGAAGCCTTACAATGAAACACTTCCATTTATATTTGAACATCTCAGATGCTGTGATATGAGATGTGAACATCTCATATTTTTATAATAGAAACAGATCTGTTAAAATGAGTACTCTTATCATATTGAAAGCAATTCAGTTATTTAAACAAATCATAAACTAAAGTCAAAGCAAGTAAAATAGTAAGTATTTTAGTGGAGATGATCAGATTCATTAATAAGGGATTCATTCATTAATACAATAAATGCCGTGGCCAAGCTGAAACTCAATAAATCAACTGATTCCATATTCCTTAATTTTTCACTGACAATGAATTCAAGTAGAAACTCACACAGTTGTGTGTTAAAAATACTTTTTCTGAAGATGAATGATTAACCAAACAACACACATACACACACACTCTAGCACATCCCTCCTGCCCCACAACCACTGACACTTAAATACCGATCCTATTCTTTATCACAAATAAATTCCAGGTGAATCAGAGATTTTTCTATGAAAAAAATGAAATTATTATGAGCATTAAGTGAAATGATAAGTTAAAAATAAGACTTGAGAGAGGAAAGCATAAAATAAATCACCAATACATTAGAGTCTGTAAAATACTTTGGTAAAGCAAAAACCACCACAGGCAATATCCAAAGGCATATGACAAAACATTTCCCCAAAAGATGATATCTTTACTATATGAAGAGCTCTTACAGATCCATCAAAGAAGATAAGAGTAATAATGAATGAACTTGATGATGGATAAATCAGTGTAAGTATAAACAAAATAATGCTTTAGTTACATTTCCTCACTAACAACCTAGCATATAAATAATATTTTAAAAAATCTTGGTGATTACAGAATAAAAATAAAGCACATTTCATGTTTTTGCAAGTCAATAAGTTTGATGTACTAATGGCAAAACTATAGCCAGTACTGATAAAAAGACCATGAAGCTGAGAAGATATAAATCAGCAAAAGCATACTCTACTAAAACTAAATCCTCATTGTTGGCTGACAAGTCAGTGGATGGGTTTTAACAACAATGTAATGATTGTGCCCTTTCTTTTAATCTTGAACTTTGTCAATCCTTTTTCCTTCGAATGAACAACTTCCTTTGTTTACCTCTCCTTTTCTCTAAAGTCCAAAACACATGCTTCCTATTCTCATCGGAATTTCTAATCACTGGCCTTGCAATTTAGCCACATCTACTAGCTTTCTTTTGGACATGTCTGATCTCTTTCCAGTCTGAACAAGATAGTCATTTAACAAGGCCCACCTATTGTGCATTCCCTAGCAGTCCAGTGGTTAGGGCCTTCCACGGATCACAGCCTTGTCATGGCAAAGGGGTTTTCATACAATTGTGCTCATTTTACATGCTAGTAAGGTTATGTTCAAAATCCTTTAAGCTTTAAGGATTCAGCAGTATGTGAACCGAGAACTTCCAGATCTACAAGCTGGGTTTAGAAAAGCACAGGAACCAGAGACCAAATTGCCAACATTTGTGGGATCATAGAGAAAGCAAGGGAGTTCCAGAAAAATATCTGCTTCTACTTCATTGACTACACTAAAGCCTTTGACTGTGTGGATCACAACAAACTGTGGAAAATTCTCCAAGAGATGGGAATACCAGACCACCTTACCTGAGAAACCTGTATGCAGGTCAAGAAGCAACAGTTAGAACTGGACATGGAGCAACAGACTGGTTCAAATTTGTGAAAAGATTACATCAAGGCTGTGTACTGTCACTCTGCTTATTTAACATGTGAAATACCAGGCTGGATGAATCATAAGCTAGAGTCAAGATTGCCAGGAGAAATATCAACAACCTCAGATATGCAGATGATACCACTCTAAGGACAGAAAGTGAAGAACTAAGGAGCCTTTCGTTGAGGGTGAAAGAGAGTAGAAAGGCTGGCTTAAAACCCAACATTCAAAAAACTGAGATCATGGCATTAGTTCTTATCACTTCATGGCAAATAGAAGGGGGAAAAGTGGAAAAAGTGACAGATTTTATTTTCTTGGGCTCCAAAATCACTGTGCACGGTGACTGCAGCCGTGAAATTAAAAGACACTTGCTCTTAAAAAAAAAAAAAAAAAGCTTTGACAAACCTAGACAGTGTTTTAAAAACAGAGACATCACTTTGCTGTGAAAGGTCTTTACAGTCATTGTCTTCAGTTGCTCAGTTGCCGCCGAGGCCTTTGAGGCCCCACTGACTGTTGCCCTCCAGGCTCCTCCACCCTTGGAGCTGGGTGGGCTAGCCCACCAGGGTCCTGTGATTTTGTGCAGCAGAACTCTTTAAGTAGACTCTGAGCAAGCAAACAGGAAGTTAGATGTATGGTTGGGTAGTTCCACAGTAGAAGGTTAAGGAGGTATGACACCTGCAGTTGATAGATGAACTGTGTTTTGTTTGTTTTTGGTTGCACCCCGTAGCGTGTGGGATTTTAGTTCCTGGACCAGGGATTGAACCCATGACCCCATGCAGAAGAAGCATGGAGTCCTAAACACTGGTTGCTATTGTTCAGTTGCTAGGTCTTGTCCGACTCTTTGCAATCCCATGGATTGTAGCACACCTGGCTCCTCTGTCCTCCACTATCTCTTGGAGTTTGCTCAAACACATGTCCACTGAGGTGGTGATGGTATTACCCTTCTCATCTTCTCCCACCCCCTTCTTCTTTTGCCTTCAATCTTTCCCAGCATCAGGGTCTTTTCCAGTGAGTCAGCTCTTTGCATTTACTGGTTTGATTTTCCTTGCAGTCCAAGGGACTCACAATGATAAAATAAAAATTACATAAAATGGAGTCTAAATTAAGATTTTCATTGTTTTGTTGCTGTTCAGTGGCTCATTGTCTTCATCAACAAAATTATAACATTGGGAAGCTTCTTTTTCTTTTCTCTTATATTCAAGATAGCAACCATATTTCATTGTAAGTGATTTGATGCCAATAGTTGAATCAGTCTGTCTTTTAATTTAGTATTTCCTCCAGACATTCTTTGAACATGTGTCAACAGGAAAGAACATGTTTCAAAGTTCTCTTCTGCCCATTTCTCCCTTAATAAACAAAATGAAGTTTGAAAATATGTCTTTTTAGTTCTGTTTATGCTTTATAAAATTTGACAAAACCCAGAATTATCCAAACTGGCCAAGATCACATTCTGAAGCAGGTAAAATTGACCACAGGGAGCCTTTCATTTCCACTCTCAGAATTCCTACTTCTCTTAACAGTCTTTATCTGCAAGGATTTATTGTCAGCAAATACCCACAAATACCTGATAGCTCAAGAATATTTTAAGATGTTGCTACTTTATAGTATGTTCTCATTTTCTTTAATGTTTCTTAAATTTTTTTTAAAAAAGTCTCTAAATATTCAGAGGAGGCATCTCTAATGATGAGCTATCAGGGGTGGTAGAGAATATTCCTTGTCACATCACATAGGCATTGCCTACTCTAGGAATGAGTTTTTGGTGCTGTGTTTTGCATATTGTTGGGTAATTGAGAAGCTGGGCATTCCTGAACTGCTGCTGCCAGGGGGATGTTTCAAACTGTCACACTACAAGTGCCAGGGCATATGCGTTTCTGCCTAGTGTGTTTAATTAGGATGTGTGGGAGGTGGACAGAAAAACATTTTAAACTTTGGACTTTAATCAGAGAGTGATTTACTCGCTTAAATACCCCTATGAAGGAGCAAAGAACACAAAAAGGGCAAGGACTGCAGGAGCAGTGTGGACTTCCGGTTTACAATTGCAGCAACACACACACAGATACAGACACAGACACACACAGAAGCCATTTCCAGGTACTGTGGACTAAGGGTGTAGGAAGCTGGGCAGTGGGGTAGCCTGCTATTAGGGAAGAAGGTCCTTCTCTGAGTGATGCTTTCCTTGTGTTATTAACTGCTGTAGGAATAAAGTCTCATGGTATTAGAAGTCTCAAAAATGTGACAGGATCCAACCCAGCAAGTTGCAGCCCCAGCTGACTGCATGCAAGGAGACGGACTCAAATCAAAGCCAAGGCTGCTTGTTGTGGGATCTAAATCAAAGGGCAAGGTGTTCCAGATGATACATGCTAAGTTGCTTCAGTCGTGTCTGACTCTTTGCCACCCCATGGACTATAGCCCGCCAGGCTCCTCTGACCATGGGGTTCTCCAGACAAGAATAACTGGAGTGGGTTGCCATTCCTTTCTCCAGGGGATCTTCCCCACCCAGGGATTGAACCGGTGTCTCTTATATCTTCTGCATGGGCAGGTGGGCGGATTCTTTACCTCTAGTGCCAACTGAAAAGCTCTCAATAATTTATAATTCAGGGAAGAAGGAAAACCTTCCTGGTGAACTTGTCAGTTTTCCCTCCCAGACATCAGGAACACTCCTCACTGTTCATTCTTCAGGTTTTTTTCTTGCAATGTTATTTTGTGAAAGCATCAGAAGAGATTCAGAGAGAAAAGAGACTAGCGATGAGAAAGGTTGTGTGCATCCAAATGGCCAAACCTCTTGAGGGAAAGGGTTAGGAAAATTGATGCAAAATCTCTGGGTCAAAAACCAACATATGGGAAACCTGTATTTTATTTAAAAAGAATTTTCTGGGGGAAAATCTCTTCATTCTCAAGTTTTAAAGTCGTAATAATAACCATTGGCAACAGTTGGCATCTTGAACTATATTTTAAACTTATTAAATAAAGGTTACTCTTCCAATGGGAAAACAGGGAATAAGAGAAGTAGGCAGCCTGTATTTTGCCAAGTGTGTCAGAGCAAAGCCAAGACTCCACAGCAATTTAGCAATGAAGGATTAGTCCCTGCTGAAATCCACTTTATAGACCATGAATCAAGTCCTGGACACAAAACAAGATCAACACAGAATGTACACAGAAGGGTCATCAGCATGTGGACAATGCATGTAAGAGGCAAGGGACAATTCCGGCACGTCTACTATGGGAACTTTCTGTTTTATCCAGTTCATTAGTGAATACAAAGTTTTTACCTGAACTGTCACCAGGAATAGTACTTCAGTATTTATATATGTTTATATATGTGTGTTGGAGAAGTCAATGGCACCCCACTCCAGTACTCTTGCTTGGAAAATCCCATGGACGGAGGAGCCTGTTAGGCTGCAGTCCATGGGGTCGGTAAGAGTCGGACACGACTGAGCGACTTCACTTTCACTTTTCACCTTCATGCATTGGAGAAGGAAATGGCAGCCCACTCCAGTGTTCTTGCCTGGAGAATCCCAGGGACGGGGGAGCCTGGTGGGCTGCCGTCTATGGAGTCGCACAGAGTCAGACACGACTGAAGTGACTTAGCATAGCATAGCATAGCATATATGTGTGTGTGTTTAAAGGTAACTGCTTAGTAAACTTGATATAATTAGATCCTTTTATAAAGTCTTGAGGTAAAGAGATAGCCAGGCAGGGTTACTTACTCACAGGGCAGAAGAAAACCCACCTGAGTTAGAAGCCATAATTCTGGTACCATAATATACTCCTTTCAGAATGTCGTTTCATCAAAGTGTGTTCTTGGGCTACAAGTGTTAGAATCACAGGATGTTATTGCTGAAAGATATCGGTTTCAATCACATCCTGTCAGGAAACAGAATCTGACTCAGGTGATTCAATGGGTCTTCCCTGGTGGCTCGGATGGTAAAGAATCTGCTGCAGTGCAGGAGACCCGGGTTTGATCCCTGGGTGGGGAAGATCCCCTGGAGAAGGGAATGGCTACCTACTCCAGTATTCTTGCCTGGACAATTCCAGGGACAGAGGAGCCTTGCAGGCTACAGTCCTTGGGGTCACAAAGTGCCAGACAGGACTGAACTATTGACACTGTCATAGGTGATTTGAATGAAGAGACTTCAGTGAAAGGATGACTCACAGGGCAGGGTCAAGGGACTGGTGGCCCCCAGGGACATGCAGGCTGCCGCTGCTGCTCCTAAGAGCCCAACAAGAGCTGAGCTCTGGAGAGGGGGCCTAACAGGAACTGCGGGCGTGGATGCGGGGGCGGGTGCGGGCGGGTGCGGGCGGGATGCAGGCAGTTGCGGGCGGGATGCATCACGCCCCCACCACAGATGCAGGCCAGAGTAGGAAAGGAAGAGGGAGGAAATGCCATGGCCTCTTTCTCCTGCTGTGATCCTCTGTAGGTGTCTCCCGGAGGCCAAACCCAACCAGAAGTCAAAGGGCAAGGGAGCCTGGGTGATGGAAAGGGCAGGAAAAAGGCAGAGATTGAATCTGGCGTGGGTGGGATAAGTGGCAATAAACCACACGCGTGCATGCTAAGTCACTTCAGTTGTGTCTGATTCTGTGCAATCCTATGGACTGTAGCCCGCCAGGCTCCTCTGTCTATGGGATTTTCCAGGCAAGAATACTGGACTGGGTTGCCATGCCCTCCTCCAGGGCATCTTCCCAACCCAGGGATTGAACCCACAGTTCTTACATCTCCTGCAATGGCAGGCAGGTTCTTTACCACTAGCACCACTTGGAATGCCCAAAAAAACCACAGCAATTCAGTTCAGTCACTCGGTTGTGTCTGACTCTTTATGACCCCATGGACTGCAACACACCAGGCTTCTCTGTCCATCACCAACTCCCAGAGCTTGCTCAAATTCATATCCATTGAGTTGGTGATGCCATCCAACCATCTCATCCTCTGTCATCCCTTTCTCCTCCTGCCTTCAATCTTTCCCAGCATCAGGGTCTTTTCCAATGAGTCAGCTTTTTGTATCAGGTGGCCAAAGAATTGGAGCTTCAGTTTCAGCATCAGTCTTTCCAACAAATATTCAAGACTGATTTCCTTTAGGATGGACTGGTTTGATCTCCTCGCAGTCCAAGGGACTCTCAAGAGTCTTCTCCAACACCACAGTTCAAAAGCATCAATTCTTCGGCACTCAGCTTTCTTCACCGGTCAACTCTCATATCCATGCATGACTGCTGGAAAAACCATAGCTTTGACTAGATGGACCTTTGTCAGCAAAGTAATGTCTCTGCTTCTTAATAGGCTGTCTAGATTTGTCATAGCTTTTCTTCCAAGGAGCAAGCATCTTTTAATTTCATTAAGCAGAAAAACATCTACTTCAGCTTCATTGACTATACTAAAGCCTTTGACTGTGTGGACCACAACAAACTGCGGAAAATTCTTAAACAGATGGGAATACCAGACCACCTTACCTGCCTCCCGAGAAACCTCCCGGATGCAGGTCAAGAAGCAACAGTTTGAACTAGACATGGAACAACAGACTATTTCCAAATTGGGAAAGAAGTGCCTCAAGGCTGTATATTGTCACCCTGCTTATTTAACTTCTATGCAGAGTACATCATGCGAAATGCTGGGCTGGATGAAGCACAAGCTGAAATCAAGATTGCCTGGAGAAATATCAATAACCTCAGATATGCAGATGACACCACCCTTATGGCAGAAAGCAAAGAGGAACTAAAGAGACTCTTGATGAAAGTGAAAGAGGAGAGTGACAAAGCTGGCTTAAAACTCAACATTCAAAAAACTAAGATCATGGCATCTGGTCCCATCACTTCATGGGAAATAGATGGGGAAACAATGGGAAGAGTAAGAGACTTTGTTTTGTGGGGCTCCAAAATCACTGCAGATGGTGACTGCAGCCATGAAATTAAAAGACGCTTGCTCCTTGGAAGAAAAAGCCACATAGTCCTTTGAGCTCTTATAGGAAACTCCGAATTCTTTCTTTGGCCACAGACAGGGCCCAGGTGGGCAGCATGTATAGTAGGCATGTGCTGAATAAAGTAGCGTATACCTGCTAGAGGTAAGAGATCATTTGTTAGAGGTGAGCAGCCTGGCCTCCCTAGGAAAGAGGTGGCCTCTCTCCATGGAAACCTGGTGCCCCAGTGCTTATGTCAATCAGCCCCAGTCAGCCGCTAATTGTGCTAGGAGATGGTCTAGTTCTTCCTCAATCATGAATGCTGGGAGGGGAGTTCTGCAGCTAGCTTGTGGTATTTCAAAGCCCAAAGCCCCCATCATGCCAGAAAAGACCAGCCTCTCCCCCAGTGTGAATGCCCAGCTGGTGGGACAGAGCTAAGGTATTGACATGCCATGTCACTCTTGCATCAAGTCTCTGATTACATCAGGTAAAGAGCTGGGGCCTCCTAATCATGGGGCCCAAAGTCTAACTCTGTTTGACTCTCCATGCGTGGCTCTAGGATGGGTCATGGGGAGACGGTTCCCACCTCCCCAGTGAACTCTGCTCTGTCAGATCAGGTGTGTGTGTACAGCTTTGCCAGCTGTCTTTGTTTACAAGAAACTGAGGCAGGAACCAATAGAGTAGTATGGTTGGCACCAAGATTCCCACAGGAGATTTGGAGAGTTCCCCCAGTTCCCCAACTCTCCAGCCAAAATTTCCTTTAATTTTGTCATGTCATGTCGTGTCATGAGGCCAAGATGACAGTACGGTACTCATCTATGTTGTTTTGCAAAGTGGGCCTCATCTTGAATGTTGCCCACTTCATCTACATCTAGAAGTGTGACATTACTGTGACACCTCACCTGTGGCTGGTGGGCAGACATCATCATGGGACAAAGAATTCAACCAGAAAAGCAAAATAGATGTGTTCTTTACAAAATAATTACCTAAGTGCCCTTGAATAAATTAGTAATATTTATTTGCAGTGCATTGCAAGTTGCTCAGTTATGTCCATATTTATTTTTGATCACTTTGCAAGTTGTTCAGTTATGTCTTTAATCCCTTCCGCATCAATACAGTTTCAATTTCCATTCATTTTGTTTGGGGGTGGGTATTGTGAGAAATCGGCTCTTTATTGTTGCACTGAAGTCCACTTTGTCAGAGATCCAAGTGGCTATAGCAACAAAATCTCCTGCAAACTCTTCCTCTAGACTCAATCCCTGAAAGTTAGTTGGAACAGATTATAGTGAGCCTTGCAAAATGCACCATTTGGTTTCAGAGGGGCAGTGAGCTGAAAGGCTCATCCATTCTTTGATCCTCTGTGACTTCTCTGATCCTGTGAGTCCCTGTGAGTCATCCTATACCAAGTCTTGTTGTGGTTTCACTGCCCTGGAAACTGTTGGACTGTTATAAATAAGGCCCACTCTGGCTGTCTTGACCTTCAGCCTCGAGGGTGGATTTTGCAGATCCGCCAGAGCGCTGGACCAATGCTGAAGACTCCTTCCACATGCATGAGATTGTGTCCATAAAAATAAACCATTTTAACAATCTGGGCTTAAATTGACTTTTTATTGTATAAATCAAGCTTCATCCATATCCCCTTAGTAGGTAGAGACAGAACCTGAGCTTCTGTAACTTGCTGGACATCTTCTCTGCCCCTTCTTTTCCCACTGTTTACATCCTCTTGGATGCTCCAGAGAGACCAGAAATCTTGGGGTCATGGAGAGGCCGTCTGGGGGAGGCCCAGCCCAAGGCCTCAACATATTTTGAGAGCTCCCTGCTTACTGTGTGCTGGCTGGGTGTGTCCGTTTAACCCTAGGAAGTAGCTATTCTCATGTGTGTTTGCACCTGGGGAAGTCAAGGCTTAGAGATTGAAATGCTATGCTCCAGTTTTTACTGTGGAAAAGCTGTGTGCTCAGGATTTAAATTCAAGTGGTGGTGGTTTAGTCGCTAACTCGTGTCTGACTCTTATGACCCTGTGGACTGTAGCCTGCAGGCTCCTCTGTCCATGAGATTCTCCAGGCCAGAATACTGGAGTGGGTTGCCATTTTCTTCTCCAGGGGATCTTCCAGACCCAGAGATTGAACCCGGGTCTCCTGCATTGCAGACAGATTCTTTCCTTCTTTAAAAAAACAAATTATTTTTTAATTTAAGGATAATTGCTTTACAGAATTTTGTTTTCTGTCAAACCTCAACATGAATCAGCCATAGGTATTCTTTACCGACTTAGCTATAAGGGAAGCCCAAATTCAAGTGATTTGACACCAAAGTGTATGTTTTTAGCCACTGCTTTATATGGTGAAATAAATCTACTGCTTCTACCTCCCTTTAATTCCTAACAGTGGAGTGAGGAGTCACCAGAGAAGCAGGCTTGGCACAGGAGGGAATGGAGGTGACAGAAGACACAGGGCAGAGAGTGATCCTATAACTCTCTCCCACTAATGTGCTCATGATGCAATGCCAGAGCTGTTTCTAGTGTTTAACTTTAGAGGAGGGTGAAGCGAACCAGCATACCTGCAGCCACGGCTGCCTGAGACCTCGGCAGGGTGGGAGGAACCTGGGGGGTGGGGATGGTTGTCTCACTGTCCCTGGGTTGGTGTGTGTGAGACTGTCCCTAAAGTTTGCATATTTCTTTTTAGAGCCTATGTCATTTCTTGAGCCCCTGAGGGAAGCATTGTCACACTCATGACAATAACTGTAAAATCGTGGACATAGATTTCTATCATTTAGAACTTTTGAACATTCATAAGAGGGAAAATAAATTCAATAAATTGGTTAAAATATTCCTAAATGACTCTACATTTATATCTTGTCCTTCTGAATTACATGTCACAGAGATGATCAATAATGCAGCATTTCTTAAAAACTAGCTTCACTATTTGTCTATGAGAATCTCTTCCAAGTGACTGGCACTCCTTCTGCTAGTTCTGATGAACGTGTGTAAGCAATGCCAATTACATTAAAAAGACCATATCCCAACTTCAGTCAGGTTAATATGTGATATATGTCTTAGTAAAATATGCTAAAATATTTGTAGTGCATAATATAGTTAAAAATTATAGGTCAAGCCCTCAAAGATAGGTTTTTCCTGTCAGATATCTCCAGAGTAAATATTATGGACTAATTCTGCTAACGTGAAGGGATGTAATTTAGGAGAAACAATTAGTTTAGAAGTTTCTCAAATTTTTCAGTTTGTTAGAAACAAATGGCTTACTTGTTAAAAATTTTTATGCCTAGGCTTACCCCAGACCAATGAAATTAGAAGCCTTGGCTGTGACATTTTGACAAGCTACCTGGATGTTCTGATGCAGGTGGTCTGGGAAACAGTGCTTTGATGCACCAGCTCCTATCTGAAGTATCTTTAGTGTACATTAAGCTCTCAGACTGTAGGCTTGGAAACTTCATGAACTCCTTAGTAGCCAAAAGAAAGCAAAACACTTAAAAAAAAGGGTCACTGTGTGGTTTGAGAACATCCTAGGAAGAAAGGAGCCAACATATTTCTATACCAGATAAGAGAGTCTGAAATTGTTAATTCCTTACAAAATTCTAAATAAAAGGTGTGGAAGTTGTGCTTCTTGTTTCTCTCTTTCCAGTACTTACCTTTACATTTTAATAAAACACGCAATTATTTATTCAACCCATATGTCATGTAACAGCTAGGGCGCTTCATCACGAGATAAATTCTGATGAGTCTGGCCAGGCTGGTCCTATTAATATTTTATTAGCTTATAGAAGGGATCAGTTTAAGGTCAGAAGAAGGAAGTGCCATGCTGTTAGAGAAGCAAAGTAGCAGAATCATTTCCTATGACTCTTGTATTAATCAGAAGTCCTAGTCTTTCCAAAATTCCTACTGAAGATTCCAAATGTCTTAGCAATAACTTCTAACATGACTTTTTAAACCTACTTTCTCTTATGTCAGATAGTTCTAATGTGTAAATGATCTCCAATGCCTAAACTATTTCTTTAGTCACTTAGGAAACTAGCAATTAAAAAAAACTTCTTTAGGTCTAAAAGAGCAGTTTGTGGGCTGTTTAGTCATCCCACTCCGGATGGGGTGAGGCTGTAGGGAGAAGTGGTGGGCTCCTTTTAAGCCGGAAAGTGGGTGTTTAACCATCATTCTGTGAGACTGAGAGAATGAAAAATGGTACCACCTTGAAGAACGTGAGGAGAATGGAGGAAGGGGTGAGGTCTGAGGTAGACAGCCCCAGGCTTATTTTCTTTCCTGGTATATAATTTATCTTATAAATAAGTAACAATATTTCACACCAGTACAGATAACTTAGAGTTGACAATATGTTTTCACATCTACATTATCTTTGATCTTTTACCACATTGCTTTAAGAAATAGACAACAGGGTTCCTATCCCTTATATTTTGCTGAGAAAAAATGACATCAGGAAAAGCTGGTTGGTGTCTTGCACCAGGACTGATGGTGGAGCTAGACTCAAACTTGGGATCTCCTGGCTCCAAGTGGAGAGCTGCTTTTGGCACTCACACTGCTTCTCTTCTGGTATCCGGGAAGCGTCCAGTGGTTCTAGCTGTGGGTTCATATTTGGAGGCAGACGGACACTGTATGACATCTTACAGATGGATCATAGGCTCAGAACCCTGATTGGAGAAAGGGCTAGTTGTTCGACTCCTCATATTGGCACCTTCCAGAATTGGGGGCAAAGACATAGGCAGCTGGGCAGTGAGAGCTCCTCACATGCCCCCGAGTCTAGACTTTCTCACTTTAAAAGAAATCCTGCCAGTCTGAGTCCACAGTGAAAGTTTCTAGATTTGGTCAGGGTTAGAAAAACGACCTGATTCTGTGCCTGCTTCCTCAGGGGGCTCCGTTGGAATCAGAGCTCTGGATATGGTGTTCAAGTTTCTTTGAGGGGTTCCCAGAGATTCAGGGTCAAGGTTTGCCGTAGAAACTGTAGGTGTCCTGGGCTTACCTTCTCAAACTTCCCCACACTTGCTGATCTTGCAGGGCTTTTTGCTGTGAGCAACCATGATTGTCCCCCACCTGCCTACAGCCTTGACCTGCTTGCTCATTAAGGCCAATCCGAGGGCCCCTTGCAGGCAGGAAGCCAAATTTAAAAAGTGCACTTCTCTTTACTCCCCTAAGCAGGTGTAGGTTTTGAAAATTGCCTGTAACATCAAATCCCTCTTTGCTATTAAAATTGTCTTTATTAAGAATTGAAAATTGGAGAACTGGAGAGATATTTCTTTTGGGAAAATATTTGCTCCAAGACATAAGATTGTTTTAAAAGAATGAAACAAATCTTTAGAAATTTAGACTCTTCTTAATAGTCACAATGCTCCTTTTGGTCTTCTTAATTCATTACTGAGGTAGAAAGGAGAGATGCAGGGTTTAAGGTGACTTGCCTAAAGTCACATAGTTTGGTAGTGATGGAGCTGTCTCCAGAATGTGGTGCTCCCAGACTCAAGGCTTCAGGTCAGGAGGACAAAGCTGGTTAGCTATGTTGGAGCTCACGTGATGTTACCAACCTCTCTCCTCAGATCCCATTCCACCCTCAGCTGTTCTGCCATCTCTACTTCATTCCACCCTGTCCAAGAACCTGGCCTTACTTTGCTTCCCCTGGGGAACATGGTGGGGCCATATTTAACTTACTGCTCTCTGAAAATGGTTCTGGGAAACAACTGTCTATGTTCACATATTTATTAAGTATAAACTCTAATCATATGCTAGATCTCACCACAGACACATGCAAAATTGCCATCAGCTGGTGTCAAAGCAGCAAAACTTTCAGATGATACCAAAAACAAAAAACAAAACTAAACTAGAAAAAAGCCTCAGACACTTACATTCCTCCACTTGCTCCTTGGAAATTTTCACCTTCAAAATTTTCACCTTTGCAATTCATTCTATTTTTATTAAAAAAACTTTGTTTTAATTTAAAAGTTTTTATTGGAGTATAGTTGATTTACAGTGCTGTGTAGTTTCATATGTATAGCAAAATGAATCAGTTATTCATATACATATAGTCACTCATTTTTGAATTCTTTTCCCATATAGGCAACTATAGAGTATTGAGTAGAGTTTCTTGTGCTACACAGTAGGTCCTTACTAGTTATCTATTTGATATATTGTTGTTTAGTTGTTGTATTTGACTCTTTTGTAACCCCATGGACTGTAGCCCACTAGGCTCCTCTGTCCATGGGATTCTCCAGGCAAGAATACTGGAGTGGGTTGCCATTTCCTTCTCCAGGGGATCTTCCTGATCCAGGGATCAAACCTGCATCTCCTGCATTGACAGGTGGGTTCTTTACCACTGAGCCACCAGGGAAGCCCATTTTACATATAGTAGTGTGTATATGTCAATATTAATCTTCCAGTTTATCTCTGTAACTCAATTTAGATGAAAAAAAAATGTTTATTTATTTGGTTGCTTTGGGTCTTGGTTGCGGCACACAGGATCTTTCGTTATGGTGTGTGGGCTCAGTAGTGGAGGCCCATGGGCTTAGTTGCCCAGTGGCATGTGGGATCTTACTTCCCCAACCAGGGATCGAGCCCATGTCCCCCACATTACAAGGCAGATTCTCAACCAGTGAACCACCAGGAAGTCCCTGTAACTCAATTTAAATCAAATTTATCTGATAAAGAAGTTTGTGTGAAATTATTATTGTGCCATGTACAATAATAAGCATGATAAAATTTGAATTGACCATGAGCTTTGGAATATTCTCAGAGCCTTTCTCTCTTTAGCTATCCAGAAAAGATGCTTGATATAATCACAAGCAATTATAATGTGCAATGTCAAACACAAAATGCCAGTACACATTACCTAGGCCTATTTTTCTACTTGGCATAATATCACATATGATGCAGGGAGCTCCAATCCAGTGCTCTATGACAACCTAGAGGGGTGGGATGGGGTGGGAGGTAGGATGGAGGTTCCAGAAGGAGGAAACATATGTATAACTGTGGCTGATTCATGCTGATATATGACAGAAACCAACATAATATTGTAAAGCAATTATATTCCAATTAAAAATAAATTTAAATTTAAAAAAATGAAAAAAAATCACAATGGTATTTTAAATGCACAAAGTGTATTGAGTTGAATAGTTATATGGTTTTTATTGTGTCTCCAGCCCCTACTGCAGAAGGCCACATGCTGTCCTTTGGATCGTGAAGTGGTCTGTTTGACCCACCATGGCTTGAACTTGCATTTTCAGAGCTGTGAAAGCTTATGTGATTCCTCCTGACCTCACTGACAGCCGACGTACACAATAAGGTTAGAGATTTGCTGGCTGTACCTCAAAGGAAGCCTGCCAGGTGGACTTCTATCCTCAACATCACCAGCTTTGCCTTCATCTTATTTTCCCCCTCTGCAGATTACAGATGGCTTCTTGTTAACTCATGCTCTGATTTCCTAACTCTTCATGGTCATAGCTAGTTTCCTCATAAGACTGGTTGATCTGAGCTCAGGGTTGGGAGAGACAAAAATGTAGCTAGACAAAAATCCCTTAGGGACTGTGCTGGGACCAACAGTTTTTATGGGGTCTTGGAAAGAGTTGAAGGAGCCCCCAAAATGAGCTGTTAGGTACCACTTGTTGAGTTGGTTTTACCATCTGTGAGCTCTGTTGAGCATATTTTCTTTACTCTTCTGTGTATTGTGTTACAGTTTGCTATTATTTGTGAATTTGGTATCCTCAGTTGATATGTTCTTTCCGTGTTGTTATCATTCACTAAAGGTATTACCAATTTTGAGAAATGCAGAAGGTGGTTGGTTTCCTGTGAGCTCCTCTTCTTCCCCTCAACTCTTGGGATTTGGACATTCAAAGGCCTTTGTTGTTTCTTCTTTAAATTCCTATAAAAATCAGAAGATTCTTACTTTTTTTTAAAACTCAGTGCCAATTTTGTGATGGCTGTATTTTTAAATTGAAGAGTAGCCATCGTTTATTGAATGCATATTACTTGACTGACACTTTCCATCACTTATCAATCTTGACATTGACCCTATTAAGAAGGTATTATTAGCCCATTGTGTGCCATGTAGAAATGGAGGCCTAGAGACATTAAACTAATTATATTTAGGGAGTGAGTGGCAGAGTAGAGATTTGGATCCGACTCTGACAGAGTCCAAAATTTATAGCTAGACCAAATTAGTGTGCAGACTGGACCCAGTCCAAAAGAAATGAAGGCACAGATGATGTTTTCTAATTTGAATGAAATACTGGCTAACATTTAAAAATTAGGGGAGTACATTCAAAAGTCTGGATTCTACCTTCTCTTTAAAGAAATCAGAAGATTGGGCACAATGCATATTCTTACATGGCAGCTGTCAGCCAACCCTAGGGAGTGGCTTCTCCCCTTAGAGGAGGCATGTGCTTGCAGGTGGGCAAATCCCCTCCCTTGTATCACATGCCACCTGGTGTAGCTTACCACCTCACCCACTTGGGTCACCTGTTTGGAATCTACGTGTCTTTGACTTTACAATCTTTGTCCTAGTTTCTGGAGATGGTCTGCCTTAGGGTTGGAGTCCTGTTTTTATGATTTGCTAACTGTGTGACCTTGGACAAGTTACGTAACTCCATGAGTCCTCAGTTTTCACATCTCTAAGATGGTGCTAAGAATAGCACTTAGCTCTTGAAGTTTCTTTGAAAATTAAGTGTGGTAACTTCCATAAAGAGCTTAGCATGATGTCTGATACATCATAAGCTTTATATCAATAGAATAGTTAGGTGTTATTAATAACCACTATCCTGATTAACCACTCTTCTCAAAAATAGAGTTCAGCAAAGTTTGAACAAGAACCCTTTCTCAGGATCAGCCTAAATTGTGAACAAGGCCATCAGACCATCGGCCATGGAAGCATGATCATGTTGTAATTGGCAATGTGAGTTTGACATTAGACTGACATGGTTCAAGTTCAACCTGTGACATTACAGGGATCTTGGACAAATTATTCAGTGTCTTTCTGACTCAGATTCCTCACTCATAAAATGGGCATGAAAATGGTACCTAGTTCATAGCGTTGTGGTGAGGATCAAGTGAATTAATACATGTAAAATGCTTCAGAACAGTGTTTGGCACAGACCATGCACTCAATGGATGTTACCCACTATTGAAAACAATTAATCAGTGTGCCATTTGCCAAGTCTATGTTTCGTTCTAGGAGATTAAGGTAGAATATTTGAAACTGGATTGTCATGAAAAATTTGGGAAATTTGGAAGCTGAGTCACATGCTTTCATTTCCCGTGTTCTCAGTTCCCTGCACCTTCTGTCCCCTGCTGCTGCTGCTGCTGCTAAGTCGCTTCAGTCGTGTCCGACTCTGTGCGACCCCAGAGACGGCGGCCCACCAGGCTCCCCCATCCCTGGGATTCTCCAGGCAAGAACACTGGAGTGGGTTGCCATTTCCTTCTCCAATGCATGAAAGTGAAAAGTGAAAGTGAAGTCGTTCAGTCGTGTCCGACTCTTAGCGACCCCATGGACTGCAGCCCATCAGGCTCCTCCGTCCATGGGATTTTCCAGGCAAGAGTACTGGAGTGGGGTGCCATTGCCTTCTCCTACATCCTTCTAAAGCTGCACTTTCGAAGGCTGATCATCAAGTTGCATCCAATGAATTCTGCCTTATCTTCTATAAGGGACAAAAGCTTAAGCGATCAGCTGGATTCATACCGTCAATTCTCAAAAGGGAGGCAGAGGCTGAGAGGAGCCCTGTGGCTTGCCTATCACTACATGGTGACAAATCGAGAGCTGTCAACCTTATTGGTATATTTACTAGATGACAGTGGGATTTTGTCTATTTCGATAGGTGGATGCCGCTTAGAATCCAACACATAGCTGGTGCAAGAACTCTCCTCTCTCCTCTTTCACTTTGTTTTTTCCTGTCCCACAAACCTTGCTTAATGAGGCCTTGATCCAGTTAATGTACTAAGAGGACTACTTGATCTTTCCTGGAGGGATCTAAGCACTGTGACCCTCCATAGCATGTAGACCTTGTTCCCTGATGGGTTATGTTTTCCCTTTTCTGTGACTTGCCTCCCTGGACCACATTCCAATTTGCCTGCTGGCTCATTTATTTCCTTGGGCTGGCTGCCTTGTTTGGTGGTTTTTAGTGAGGATTCTGATCAATGCCATGAGGTGAGGGGAAGGGCTCCGAGTGGGCTCAGTCATTGGACAAGCAGACTTGGTGATGGATGAGCCTTCTCCCCAGTGAGTCTTGACTCAGGAGAAGTCCAGCTGGTAAGTTTTTCCAGAATTGAGTAAACCAGAAGCAGTGCCAGCAGCGTCTTACCTCTTGTGGTTTTTGTATTGATCTGAAAGGAAATTCTCTGCGGCAGTTCCACGTTTCACTAGAAAATACAGCTACATCCATGATGAACTTAGATATTGTCATATGAGCTGTTTTAGAAAAAACATTTGAAGAGGGGTGGGAGGAAGGAAGAGAGTGTCTTTAAAAAAAAATCCCTTTCAAAATATTTTCTTTCTTCTCAGTATTGAAAAGGCACACTATAACCCTTTCTTCCAAATGATCTCATAGCTATTTATTGAAGGGAAATACCAAATGCTTATTTATTTATTTAAAAAGGAGCGTCTTCGGTTCACATCGATGATTCACATCGATGTAATTTTCCTCCTGACTGCAGAGGCTCTGAGACAAAGCAACACCTCAACTGATGTGCCGGTGTCAGAACAATTCCTGTCCTGGAGGAGGGTGTGCAACCTTCTTTATTCCCCCTTCACAGACGTCCTTGAGCCCTTGAGACGGATGTGAGCGAGTTTTTCAGTCCTCATGCAAAACAACCATCTAAACATAACAGATGACATCAGCTCAGGCTTTTCAATTCCTGGATGGCAGCAGCGTGTTAATCCAGCCTTCATCCTGGATTTCATAAACTAAAACAAGAGCCTGGCAGGAGGACAGCGCTGCTGCTGGGTTGAGGAAATTGATGACGGGGAAGCATGCGGGCAACCCAGTGTATAAAACTCATAATCGTGTAGGCAGACGCTCAGCTACCACTTTGTACGGCGGCTTCCCGCCAGCAGAGACCCAGCCGCGGGAAGCGGAGCCCGAGCCGCGGGAAACATGAAGCGCCTCCTGCTGCTGGCCACGCTGCTGGTCCCCGCGCACCTGGCGGCGGTCTGGAGCCGCAAGTACGCGGTGGATTGCCCCGAGCGCTGTGACAGTAGCCAGTGCAAAAGCAGCTCGCGCTGTAAGAGGACAGTGCTAGACGACTGTGGCTGCTGCCGGGTGTGCGCCGCGGGGCTCGGAGAAACCTGCTACCGCACAGTCTCGGGCATGGATGGCGTGAAGTGTGGCCCCGGGCTGAGGTGTCAGTTTTACAATGAGGAGGATGATTTTGGTGACGAGTTTGGTATCTGCAAAGGTAAAGAGCGACCCCTTGCTTCTTGCCCCTTGCCTAGGGCACCCTGCAGGCTTTTAGCCAGCGTGGGAAGAGAGGAGTCTTTCCTTCTAATGCAAAGAGGGAAAATGCAGGTGGGTTTAGGGACCAGGTTCCCCCCACAGGTGCTGTCATAGGGAGAGAGAAAGATAACTTTGCAGATTGCGGCTGAACCCTGCATGCAAGGAAGCCCAGAAAGAAATACAGCGTTTCACTCATGATGTTTAAGAGATTTTTTTTTTTTTTTAAGTTGCAATGGAAAATTGTGTTGCTTCCTTTTCTGGAAGACTTTAGAAATTTGACAGGTAATCTGTTATGGCTGGAGTAGGTGGTCTCTCTTCTACAGGCAGTGATTACAGAGGTCTGCACTGGATAACCTCTTGGAGTGGTGGCTAGCCCTGGGATTTAGTTATTCTTTGATCTTAAGAGAGTCCACAGGGTTGAGGGCACCTCTCACGATCAAGTATTTCTGATGCACACTAATGCACTTTGTGAAATAGGATGACTTAAGTCATCTAGCAAAAGGAGTCACGTTCTTGGAAGAGGATACCCTGAGGTATCAAACAAACCTAGAAAAATAACAGTGTAAAACAAGCAAAAATAGCACCTAAAGAAAAAAATTGGAACTCTGTAAAGAAAAAGACTTAAAGAAAAACTTTATTAGGTTGAAATTATAGCTAAACAGTGTAGTTCAACATTTGCAGAATTTATTTCAAACTTAGTGACTATAGCTTAAAATGTTTAGAAATGAAAAAATGAAGATTTAAAAATACTCTATGGATACCTCATGATCTCCTTAAGGATTATTATTAAGGTTCAGTAAATATGTGATAGCTCCATACATCAGTTTTATAGTACAAAGAAGCTTTTAAAATTAAAGGGACTAAGTTTCTAAATAATTCTTAATGTGTTTAATACAATTGTAAGCTTTTATGAATAATAATCATCCAGTATTGAGCTAATCTCATGAATTCTTTTAGAAAAATATAAGTTGATTAACTTTTAAGCCACAAAACATACTAAAGATTAGGAAATAGATGGTTGAACTTTAAGGAGAATTTTAGTTTTTTGCTTAGTTTATTTTTGTTTATAACCAATGAAAAGTAGAATACTGAGGAAACATTTTCTTTGGTGGACATTCACAGACGTTTCTTTCAGCTGAGTGGGATCTGTGATTTCTGTAAATTACAGGGCTTATCGGCCAAGAAAAGAGTACTTCACATAAGGAAATTAGGGAGGAAGTGGTTAACGCAATCATACTTACTATATAGCAAGTATATGCTGTGTATTGCTTTTTCTCTTGGCATAAAAACTGACTCTGTATATGTGATTGTAAATGTCCAATTACATATGGGTAAAGAAACAGGCTGTAAGGCATCTGGAGTCTTTAGCACTCCAATATTCACTGAATGATCGAGGTAGCTGTTAATAAGATATATTTTAAAAAGCTGTTTAGGATAGCTCTTAGACATCCTTCAGACTGCAAACGGGTCTGGTTACGAACATTTTTCTTTCTGCTGGAAATAGTGAAGCTGTGTGAACCTCAACAGCTACATAGAGACATTGTATTTTGCTATGGGCAAAATTTTGTCCTTCAACTTTTTTTACAGAACACCTCTGTGAAAACTGTGTACTATAGCTGCGTATCTGGATGTTTTCTAAATATTCAGATATTTTGCATTGCTTTGCCCATATAGCAATATTTATTGAACACCTACTATGTGCCCAGCACTATTCAGTACATTGGGGGATACAGTAGGAGCATAACTGAGAATTTGGCTCAAGTTTTAGTTTTCAGTATCACTGGAGACACAGTCATAGCCTAATCCTGCGTGCTTTTCTGCCAGAGGCTTTTTCAGTATCGCTTCTAAGGACTTCTTTTTTCCCCAGCAGAGAGGCTAGTGTTTAAAACCAGGTGCTTCTCTAATCTGAAGGATGCAGAGTACAGCAGTCATAAATTCTTTAAAAATGTATTTCATCTTGATTATTCTGTGGACAGTATTAAATTGCCAAAGACTTAGATGCCTCATGATTTGTTTCTTCACCCATGTGTGATTGTACATTTACAAGGACATTCTTGTGCCGGGAGAATAAATATTCTGCATCTATTCTGCTTGGCTGTTCAGGCTGGCTGTTCTATTGAGATGCTGTTCACATCATAAAAAACATGCATTTTTAATGATGAATTTGTTCTCTTTTTCTCAATATAGTATGTTTTAGTCTAAGTATGGGAACATCGAAGCTCTAAAAGCTTCCAGATTTGGGTAGGTATATGAATATATTCTCAGCTTTCTTCTCATTTAGCATATTGTATTTTAGCTCTGCAGAGGACTTTATTAGTGAATCCTCTTAACATCTGGAGGAGTTGAATATGCTTGTACTGTCGTTTTGATAGATAATGAAGTTGATAAGAGTTGGAGCAGATTGAGGATTGGTCACTTGATGAAGAGCTGAGATGACAGCCCTCTTAGCCCCTGGTTAGTTTAAGTCCTTTCCTAGACATTTAGAACAGTAAATTGCCTGTGGCTACAGAGAATTCAAAGACAGCATCATATCTTTTAAACTCTGTGAGGAGCTGATACACATGTCTTTTCAATTGCCTACCTTCACTGAGCTGTCACAGAGGTAGCCCAGTGAGACCCTGCCTTTTGGTTTCTAAGCAGACAGTAGATAGAATTAAAACCAGTTCAGAGATATTGGTTATGTGTATCTGTCTTCAGCTAAACTTCACAGCAAGGCACTACAACTAAGGAATCCATTATCTGGTCTTAGTGTGTGATTTCACATTTGTGACTTTAAGCGTGGGATTCACATTTCATATTTTCAAAGCTTGGGAGTTTCGGATAATTGGGCTTTATCTGATAGTCAAGATTCATGAGGTTTGTTCAATTACTGAGGCTGTGCACACAAGGACTGTGAAGTTGGAAGCTTGTGTACATCAAGAGCGCCCTCTCTCAAGCTTCCCTTTGTCCTCAGATTGTCCCTTCGGCACCTTCGGGATGGAATGCAAACAGATTTGCAGCTGTCAGTCTGGCATATGCAACAGGGTGACCGGCAAATGCCTGAAGTTTCCCTTCTTCCAATATTCAGTAGCCAAGGCTACCAACCAGAGATTTGTATCACACACAGGTAAGAACTGATTCCCAGGTAAACATTGAAACAATAGTCTCATTTTCAGTTTGAATAAGAAAAATTATGGATGAGTAGAACAAGAAGTTGGTTTAAATGATTTTGTTTCTTTTATTCTACTTACGGGAAAGGTAGGTGGTTGTTGAAATTTGCTGCAATGTTACAAAGAGATTCATTAATAATTTTTAGATTGTACAATTTTTCACAAAGTTTACCCAGTGTATAGTGAGGATAAATATGATTGATTACCCAAAAGGTAATAAAAATAACCAAGATATACAAAGCTCTTTAAATTCTTTGGTGATCTGTTTTATATGTGTACTAGACAAAGCTACTTCTCTCCCAACTTAACAGTGAAAGAGTATTCTGAGGAATTTATTGGATAAGGCTTAAGAGCCAACATAGAAAATATAAAACATTTCTTTTTAAAAACCAAATGGAAGTATTTAAGTGGAATAATTCCAAGCATGTCTTTTTGTGGATTTTGGAGAGAATAAGAGACAGTATCTATGATTAAAATTTGGGAATCATCTCTAAACCTTTGAATGACAATGTAATAATACTCACATGCTGATTGTTAGTGCTTATGTTTTTCTTACACAAGTTATTAGAATGTGAGAAATACAGCTTGTAAGATGATGGTAAGTGCATATTTGGTTATCTTGTAGAATAAATGGTTAAATTGGAAGTAGCTCATTTAAAGCAACATGTAGCCACAGCAACTACCAGTATCCACAAACTATACATTTTTATCCCTTAGATATAAATAGTTGACAATCCAGATTTATTTCAGTTCTTGTTTCTGGTTCTTCACACTTCAAATTAATTAAAATTTGAAATATTTGACAAATGTGCTTATTTCTCAGCTTTACCTCCTTCTTATATGTGGGTTCAATTAAGTACCTCAAAATAAATGGGAAATGTATTTTTACATGAATTATTAAGTGTGGCTATGGCCTTAAACGTTAAAGTGAAACCTTAAAAAAAAAACCTATTGCATGAATATATTTGTGAATACCTGATCTGGAAATTAAGATCAATATTGACATTTTAAAACTTACGAGTTGTCCCTATAGTCTTTGACAAATAATATGGAAGAAAATTGAGTTTTAAGTCCTGAACAATTTTTTATTGAGGTGAAATTCACCTAACATAAAATTAACCATTTTTAAATGAATGATTCAGTGGCATTTAGTACATTCACAGCATTAGGAAGTCACAGGCTCTATCTAGTTTTTGAAAAATTTTCTCAGCTCCAAATAAAACCAGTGTCCATCAAGTAGTTACCCCCACTCGTCAGCCCCTAGCAACCTCCAGTCTACCTTCTGACATTTTTCAAATGGTTCAATTGCCAGGTTCCCCAAGTGGCTTCCCAGATGAAGGACCTGCCTGCCCATACAGGAGACTTAAGAGACAGGGGTTCAGTACCTGCATGGGGAAGTTCTCCTGGAGGAGGAAATGGTAGCCCAGTCCAGTAGTCCTGCTGACAAATCTCATGGACAGAGGAGCCTGGTGGGCTATGGTCCAAAGGGTGGCAAAGAGTCAGACATGAATGAAGCGACATAGCGTGCACACACGTTTGAAACTTATTGTTTCAGCACTGCTAGTTGCCTCAAATACTTGAAGCTTCTTTTGTCTTATTTTGCTTTCTTAAAACCACAGGCTACAAACAACACTGAAGGAACAACTTTACTAACAGAATCCCTCTACTCTCATTAAGATTGCTCCTGACCTTTCTCACCAAGAGAGAATTGAATCTGGTGAATCTATGTCACTCTTTGGGGTGTATTTCTGGGAGCAATGCTCTAGAACTCCTCTGGAATGTCCTCAGTGATGGAACTCTTCTCTCCCCTCAGTGCTTCCTGCTGCACACACAGGAGCACGTCTTCTGCTTCTCTGGACCAGTGTGCTGTCTCTTTCCCTTGAGCTTGTCACTTTCTCTCATTCGCTTGCAGATTCTGCAAAAATCTTGACCAATGTATAGTTACCTCGGAAAAAGATACTCTGGACCCTTGAACAACATGGATTTGAACTGTTTGGTCCACTTATGCACACATTTTACCCCCAGTAGATATAGTACCTATATTTTCGCTTTACAGATCTTTAAATTAACTAAGTGTGGGGGGACATTTGTTTTCAATTAGAGATCACAGTCCACAGAGTCAAAAGAACTAGGGATGGAGTCCTGCTTTTATTGAAACTCTTTCAGCTTTCTGCCCTTGGGTGAGTCATTTACCAGTTACTTTATTTGGGGGGCAGACATAGTGGTAGGTGGATTTTCCACTGCTCAGGGGTCGGCACCTCTAATACCAGCATTGTTCAAGGGTCAACTGTATTTTGCTGGATGAAAATTACATTAAGGTTTATATAAAAAATATTTCTATACTCAATTAGATATCAAGATTCTTATTAGAAATTTATGGAAAATGCATTTTCTGACCTAAGGTGTTTCCTTTGATAAAGGAGCAACTAAAGATGACTATTAGTGTCCTCTTCTTAAATCTTCCTGGTGGCTTAGCTGGCAAAGAATCCCCCCTGCAATGTGGGAGACTTGGGTTCAATCCCTGGGTTTGGGAAGATCCCCTGGAGAAGGGAACAGCTACCCACTCCAGTATTCTGGCCTGGAGAATTCCATGGACTGTACAGTCCATAGGGTCTCAAAGAGTCGGACACAACTGAATGACTTTCACTTTTGTAAATCTTAGATTGAGGATGGAGTGCAGAATATCCTAAAAACCTCGTGGTAAGGATGTGCAGGAGCCCTTCTGTTCAGTTGTGCATCTCCACATGGAACTTAATGAGCTTTAAGTGCTACTGTTTATAGGATGGGGCTTGGTTGGGGCCTCAGTCCTTGCCATGAGTTTCACATCATCTCTGCCCAAGTCTGTTTGGGCCCAGTCTTTGTAAATGGCGCCAAGGTTCCTCAACACAGGGACTTCCGGAGGAGCCTTTTATACCTTGATTGAATGAAGTGGTCTTTTCTAACTTTCTACCTGTTGGTCACAGCATCCTTGGCAAGTGGGCTTCCTGGTTTCTCATCTTCGTTTGTCATTGCTGTTTTTATTGTTTAGTAATTAGCTCTCCGACTTTCCAAGACTGGAAATTCACAAGCATCTTTTTTTTTTTTTTTTGTAGGGGGTAGTGAATTTACATGCATTTATCTACTGGACCATCCTAACCTCCTAATAGCATTCAATTTCAGAATGTACACTGCAGACGCAAACACACTTCACTACTCTTAGAAGCAGAAACATTTAAAAAATTCTAAATATTAGAAACTTGTTAGGTAGAGCAAGGACTATTTCTATAAACGTTTATAAAAGGCCCTTTGGTATGCTTTCTGCATTCTAGAGCCACATCGGTACGCTAATTCCTCTTCCATATTAGATAGTGAAGAATCTTACTTAGAGATCTATACTTAACACCGTTTACTCATTTGGTAAGTATTAAGTGCCTACCATGTTCCAAGGACTGTTGCAACAGTGAACAAAACAAGTCCCTGCCGTCATAGAGCTGATATTCTAGTGGTACAGTGAGATAATACAAGGGGGAAAAAAAGACAAATAAATGTATGGACTAATGTCAGGTGACATCAAGTGAGCAAAGATGTTTAATTCAAGGAAATGCTAATTGGTAGAGGGTAGGTGAACATGGAATAGACTTTTCAAATCTATTATAGATTTCACTGTAAATGTATTATAATACAAAAATAAGACAAAATTTTACTTAATCTTGGAGTTATAAACATTTGGACATGATTTGTATTCCTTCTAATTCCAGAGCATGACGTGGCATCTGGAGACGGCAATGCTGTGAGAGAAGAACTTGTGAAGGAGAATGATGCCCCATCTCCTGTAATGAAGTGGTTAAATCCACGCTGATCCTGGGTGGGATTTCTGAGAGAAGACCCTGTTTTAACAATCATTCAACACACAGCCAACATTTTAGGAATTCTCTGTATTATAGTATATGGACATATGATTTTTGGAGACCAAGTGTGATTTAGGGTGGGTCCACAAAAAAAAAGTAGGCTACTAACAATCCATAAAATGCATATGACTGAACTCTTTTAGATATTTGTTAAATATTTGAATGCATATAGATTTGTTAAATATGTGTTTTTAGTCATAGTGAAGAACTAAAGATGCAATTTGGATAACCTTAACTTGGAGGGAAATCAGCCAAAGAGAAGGCTAGCCAAAGCTGAAGACCACAGCCAGTCTATGGCTCTCTGACTCGATGTACATTAATGTCCAGATATGGGCTGGAGAGAATTAAGAGCAAGAGAAGGTGGGGGTGCAGGCTGGGAGGGTATGATATTTAGGTCTTCCTTTGGTAGCTTCAGTAGAACTTACTTGTGCTTTTTTTTTTTTTTTTTTTCACTTTGGAAAAAGTCAAAACAAAACAATCCCTGAAGGAAGTGGGACTTTTGAAGCTTGTGGGACTTTGAGCAGCAGCCTTGAACTGAGGCAGGTTTCAAAGGATGGCTAATGTAGTTCCCAGTTTACTGCGTCTGAGGGATGGTTCTTGGGTACAGGGCAAATACACACTCCATAAATGGTTTTAAAGAATGCCACCTCTGATTGAGAGTAAGGAAGTATTTTGCCCACTTAGGAGAAGTGTGAAGGTAAATATTTATATATATATTTTAAACACTTGTTAGTACAAGTCATCCTCCATACCCATGTTTATCACTCTCTTGAGAAAATAAGCATAATATCGTTGTTTAAAATGGTTAGAATAAAAGTATAATTCTCTAAGCTTTTCAAACATCCAAGGCATGGTAAATTTGTTATCGATAATTATAGTAATATTAACATTAAGTATAAGAGAAACCTGGAAAAATTTAGTCCCCATGGATTTATAAAATGTCGAAACACATGAGGGAATTTATTTAAAAGTAAGTGCAATGATTTAGATGAGCTTTAAATTTAAAGTAGAAAATGCTTTTTATTAAGTTTGGAAAAGAGTCAATTTTAGCAGGAAATGTCAACTTTAAAATATAGTTCATTTTAATGTATTTTTTTCTTTAAACTTGGGTGATAAGTGGAATTATGAGTACCCTTGGAAGGATCTTAGCACAAACAGGACTGTTGTACTAGATTTTGTTAGGAAATATTTGCAGAAGTATTTTATTTGGAGTGAAGAATTATTTAAGATTATTTCACTATTTGCCTGTATTTTATTCTCGAAGTTTGCCTACAGAGTTGTGAATGTGTGTGTGAGGCTCTTTTAATGTAAGCTGAATAAGCTGTTTGGATTTCTTTTAAAAAGACAAGTTTACAATTGATCAATAAAAAAAAACAAAACAGTCACTCCTGAGTCCATTCATGACTTCATTGATCATTAAAATATTTAAACGATTCATTCAATGAATAATAACTCATTAATGCACATTAAAGGACAGGCTTCTCATGTAAATTTTCTCCTACAGATAAGCATCTTCTGTCAAAAATTTTTCCTTTGCCTTCTTACAGCTTCCTAAAAGAGTTGGTCCTTGTATATTAACACATTTCACCGAGAAAAAACAAAAAACAAACAAGAAAACACTTCTATTGGTGTTTGACAGTGGTTACAAGCATTTCAGTTAGGCAAAGACAAACACGTCAGTGCCTATAAAAGAGTAGAGTAACATACAGCTTTGAAGCTTGAGAATATCAAAATCAAGAATAGTATTAAACCCAACATTGTATAAATCAGCTACACTTCAATAAAATTAAAAAAGAATAGTATAAGTTCATTCAGTCTTATATGGAAATTACAGAAACATTTTAAGTGAATTGATACAGTGCTGAAAAAACTATGTTTGCGTTAGGAAAAATATTGAGTTTGCATAAATTAATTCTTTTTTTAAAGAGGGGAGAAACTGGATGTGAATGAGATAATGTTACATTAATATAGGTATAAATATTATTATTAAGCAAAGCAGAAAGCATCAAAAACCTTTACTTTCACCAGTGTGCAGTGAAGTTTCAGAATATGCTTTCAAGGGGTAAGGTTACTTAAAGATCTGCCATCTTGAACTGAAGGCCAGGACACAGTTCAGTTGCCCCTTTGGGATAGTGAATGGTGGAATACGAGCTAGACTAGGGCAGGGCTTGCCTCTGCTCCTGAGTCTGCAGCAACCACGTATGTGACCACAGACACAAACAGAGGTGGGTTGATCCAGTCTTAGTTGCAGGCATGTTTTCCAGCTACCCAGCTTCATGCTACTGAGTACTTTTTGCTTTCTTCATTCCAAACACTAGTACCTGTCTATCTTAAATTGCTCTGTCATCTTCTGACTTTATTCTTCATAGCAGTGGTCTCCTAAATCTTTGGATTTTGCATATTTTTACTGCAGTTTTTGAGCATGCAAAACTGCTCAAAACTATGTATAAACTTAGTATGGTATTAGTGCATTATGTTCATTATAAAATGTATATAATTGCTCATTCGTGTCCAACTCTTTGCAACCCCATGGACTGTAGCCTACCAGGCTCCTCCATCCATGGAATTTTCCAGGCAAGAATACTGGAGTGGGTTGCCATTTCCTTCTCCAAGATACTGGGGTCCAGCCCCGGAGGAGTCAGGGATTTCGAAGGGGAGACGGCTTTGGCAATCAGGATACAATAGAATTAAAGATATAAAGAGTGGTTAAATAAGGATAGCTCAGTGAGAAAATTCAGTGGAGAAAAGAGGCTGAATAACTTGGTTTACGTGGAAAGCTAATAAAATTCCAAAATAAGGAATTTGCGTCACCTACGTAGGCCGCAGGCATCCTCCTGTTCTCCTGAAGGAGAGGAGACACTAAGGCCTCCCCAGTCAGATCTTAGAAGCCCAGGCAAAATTAGTAGCCTTGACGAGCCTCCACGCCCCAGATGGATATTCAGCCAGAAGGTGAGAGAAAGAATGACATGGGGAGACCAAGTTTCAGTGAACGAGGCCTGCACTTTATTTTCCAAAGTAGTTTTTAATACCTTAAGTTGTGCATAGAGAATAATGGGGAAAGGGGTAGAGTTAGCAGTAAGCCAGGCTTTCTTCCTGCAAACTTACCATATGCAAAAGTTTAGGTGAATTACATCATCTTCTGGCCAAGAGGACTGTTAACATTTTAAGATCCTTTCTTCAGAAAACTTATTTTTCTCTAGAGGTGATTATTCTAAAGTCAGGTACCACCCTCCAAAAGCATTAGATAAAGTTGCATTCCTATAGGGCAAAGGTGTGGTAGGCTATAACAAGAAAAAGAATTAACTCAAGGGTCCAAGGTTACAAACATTAAAGCTACTACTTACATTCCTATACACCAATTATATTAATCAATACACTGCCAGGGACTCAGTAGGTAAGGGATATGGAAACTTAGCAGCAAACATTGGCCCAACAAGTGAAAAACCCTTCACCAATACAATTTCTAATCAATCTTTTAACTGCTCAAAGGAATCTGTATTTAGACAGTTTAGAACATCTCATGCCTCTCACAGTTGGGAGGCTCTGAACAATCACATGTGGCCGGAAGAACCTATTCAGGCAGGCTAGAGGACTTCCAAAGGAGTTTGTAGGTTGAGACACTCTTGTCATGCCCAGGAACTTTATTTACTGGAGCTGTAAGTTAACTCTTTTTCAGAGAGGTGGTGGGGGACAGCCCCCCGTAAAGTCAGAGGTGTAGGTGAGAGCACAAAGCAGTAAAGTAGGCAGACTCTGGTTTTGGGGGTAGATGCTCGAGAATTTCCAGGGGGACTCCTGAGGTTCCATCGCACATTTGCATATGCCGAGCCTCCTTCCTCATGACCTTTGCCACAGGCGGAGTTCCTCACGCTGGCTCCCGGCACCAAGGGATCTTCCCGACCCAGGGATCAAACCCTGGTCTTCCGCATTGCAGGCAGATGCTTTATCATCTGAGCCACCAGGGAAGCCATAAAATGTACACTCAAACTAAAAATTTTTTAAAGGATAAGAGATACATATAAATAGAAATTCTGAGATTTTCTTCCTCCATCCCAATAGGCTATCTTGGGAGTCACCCCAGAAGCAAAAGAAAATGCCATGGCTCAGTGATCTCCAATGAGGCCCAACCTCATTTGATTTTGAAGAGAAACCAAGCTGGCACATATTCCACATAATAAATATTTCTAGGATGAGTGGATGAATGGATGAGTGAAAGGGTGGATGGGTAGACAGGAGGGTGGAAGGATAAATGGGAAGAAAGGAGGATGAGTAGATGGATGAATTGGAGGAATGAATGAAGCAGGTGATGGGCCTTCTGCCTCCAGCAGAGCCACAGCTACTGAGGGAGTAGATGGCTTCTCATTTCCTTTCATCTGCCAGCTCCTCTGTTTCCCTGATGGCAAACTTATTCTGCCTTTCGGGATTGAAAAAACAGGGGCATATGTTAGAGTCAGTGAGTATGACAAATAGGGTTTCCCAGGGCAACAGAGACAGGGAGTTTGTCTCCCCCAGGCACTGGGAACATCACTTGGTAGCCAGACTGGAGCATTATTTTCTGTGAGAGGCAATTTGGGAAGACTGTTGTTTCCATCCTACACATTATCCCTTCCATTTATCCCGAGCTTCCTAGGAGAGAAGAATCCATAAATGTTCAATATCACACAGATATTTAGAGGGTGAATTGATTATTTCTGATTATTAATCAGTTAACATTAGTCATTAAATTAAGGCTAGAGTTTAGAGTGTATATGTTATAGAGCAGTGGTTCTCAAAATTGAATGTGTATCAGACAAAGAGAACAGACTTGTAGACACAGTGCGGGAGGGAGAGAGAGCTATGAATTGAGAGAGTAGTATGGAAATGTATCCATTGCCATGTGGAAAATAGGTAGCCAGTGGGAATTTGCTGCATAACTCAGGGAGCTCAAACTGGTGCTGTGACAACCTAGGGGGCTGGGATGGGGTGGGAAGTGGGAGGGAGGTTCAAGAGGGAGGAGACATATGTATACCTATGGCTGATTCATGTTGACATATGGCAAAAACCAACACAATATTGTAAAGCAATTATCCTCCAATTAAAAATAAATATAAAAAATTTAATGTGCATCAGAATCCTTTGGTCAGTCAGTTAAGTTGCTCAGTCATGTCTGATTCTTGTGACCCCATGGACTGCAGCACACCAGGCTTCCCTGTCCATCACCAACTCCCAGAGCTTGCTCAAACTCATGTCCATCAAGTTGGTGATGCCATCCAACCATCTCATTCTCTGTCATCCCCTTCTCTTCCTGCCTTCAATCTTTTCCAGCATCAGGGTCTTTTCCAATGAGTCAGTTCTTTGCATCAGGTGGCCAAAGTATTGGAGCTTCAGTTTCAGCATCAGTCCTTTCAATGAATATTCAGGGTTGATTTCCTTTAGGACTGACCAGTTTGATCTCCTTGCAATCCAAGGGACTCTCAAGAGTCTTCTCAAATACCACAGTTCAAAAGCATCAATTCTTCAGCACTCAACTTTCTTTATGGTCCAATTCTCACATCCCTACATGACTACTGGAAAAATTTTAGCCTTGACTAGATGAACCTTTGCTGGCAAAGTAATGTCTCTGCTTTTCAATATGCTGTCTAGATTTGTCATAGCTTTTCTTCCAAGGAGCAAGCATCTTTTAATTTCATGGCTGCAATCACCATCTGTGGTGGTTTCAGAGCCTAAGAAAATAAAGTCTGTCACTGTTTCCATTGTTTCCCCATCTATTTGCCGTGAAGTGATGAGACTGGATGCCATGATCTTTGTTTTATGAATGTTGAGTTTTAAGCCAGCTTTTCACTCTCCTCTTTCACTTTCATCAAAAGGCTCTTTAGTTCCTCTTCTCTTTCTGTGAAAAGGGTAGTTTCACCTGCATATCTGATATTCTGCATATCAGAATCCTTTGTAAAGCACAAATTACTGATTTGGTATATCTGAGGTGATGCCCAAGGATTTTCCATTTTAACAAGTTTCCAGGTGATGCAGATGCTGCTGATCCAGGGACCACACTTCTAGAATCACTGATACAGGGAAATTTAGATTTGCCTAGAAGTGAGATAAACTAAGGGGCTATCAAAAGCTATCATTGCTGGCCTTATGAAAGAATAAGTTGCAATATTTCTTCACCACTTGGTTCACTTAGTATTTTACTTGAAGATACTTAACTATTTAAGTTGCTGAGAATATTGAAATGTCAGAGAAACTTTAAGCTAAATCATGGAGACTTGTGAGGGCCAAGTAGAGGATTATGGGGGGAGGGTAGAGGTGGAAGAACCAAAGACTCAGAAAGTAATCAAGGAGCCTGTGGCCTAGAGGAGTGATGAGTGGTGCCATGCGTTGTGGGACAATCAAGCAGACCCGAAGAGTCCCTGGTGGCCAGAGCTGAGCAAAGTCCATGAAGAGGTCAATGCAGAAGTGTGAATGAAGGGCATTGAAAACTGCATGCAGGTGAGCACTTTTCCAGAAAGTCATTTGGGAAGGACAGAACAGCAGTTAGTCTGCAACTAGAGAAGAGAAACCCTACTTACTAGCAGAGTATGTCTGCTTCTGTCCCCCACTCCCCCAAGATTAAAGAGACAGCATTCTAAGCTAGTGATTATCAGTCAGAGATGGAGATAAAGGCTTTCTGGAGTGATGGTATGGTTTAATGTGATTACTTGAATCCAGTTTAGAAAATTCCATTTATATAGAGTTTTGAGACATAACTTTTGTAAAGTAGATATATTTATACACTTCCAAGCCCCCTAGAAAATACAGCAGTATGTGGAAATCTGAGATATTGGGGTTGAGAAGAGGGGCCTTAAGAATTAGTGTAAATCTTTTATTTTACATATAAAACTCCCTAGATCCAAGTAATTTCAGGGATAAAATGTCATGCTTGGTGGTAAAAACTCTGCTATTGTAAAGTGTCATTGTACCACAGTTAACCATTGATTTTTAGAAATGAAAACATTAAAATCTTTAGTTGGCCTTGTTGCTTAGTTGATAAGTTATGTCCAACTCTTTTGCGACCCCGTGGACCATAGCCTGCCAGGCTCCTCTGTCCATGAGATTTCCCAGGCAAGAATACTAGAGTGGGTGGCCATTTCCTTCTCCAGGGGATCTTCCTGATCCAGGGATCAAACCCACATCCCCTGCATTGGCAGGCAGATTCTTTACCACTGAGCCACCAGGGAAGCCCCTATCTCATATTTAAAAATACGTACACACCTCAACACACACACACACACACACACACATATGAAGGCTTTAAAAGATATACACACTTTCATGCAAAAATTATCCAAGTCTATTCTAAGGAAATAATTTCAAGTTTTCAAAAATGTTTTTAAGACTAATGTGGCAGTTTCTACAATATTGAAAAATTGTGAAAGATGTGAAGAGGTCATATATAGGGTACTGATTAAAGAAATGACAGTGGAGCCAAGCACAGACTCTGATTTAGACACTGGAAATGATGAGGTTCATGCAGTGATTGACGTGTTCACTGCAAAGCAGAGGGTGACAACGTAGTTGGTGTTGGGATTTGGTCAGGTGCTGTGGCTAGCAGTGGAGCACACGCGGGCTTCCTTGTCGAATCCACAGTCGGAATGCAAGCTCCTTCCAGATTTTCATGACTACTTCTCTGCACCTGTTTTTTAAAGTGATACCTTCATCAGGTTAGACTGAAACATTCACCTTAGTTTTTATAGAAACAACAATCCTCTTTTTGTGCTGCTAGCTTATTGATATTTTAATATCTAAATTATGTAACCATGATAATGGGCATAAACCAGTTTGAGAAAAAAATGCAACAGCCTCTTGGTATGTTTCTATTTCAACTTGTAGAAATGCAAAGTGTTCAGGTGCATCCCAGAGAGAGACCTGCCTACCTGCATCCTTTAGTAGATACCGAGGATGTCAAGATTCTATGTTATCCAGAGAGAATGGAAGTATGTGTGATTCCTGTGAGAATATTAAGAGAAGGTTGCTTGAGAGCACTTTGTATTATGTTAAAAAAGTATGCAACAGTGCTATATAAATAATATAATCTTTGTGAAAAAAATACAAGTGTATATAAAATGAGATATTAACAATGATACTTATTTTATTCTTTACAATTTTAGCCATTTTCTAGAATTTTGCAGTTAGCTTTATAATTGAGAAAAAGATTTCATTTCTTTCCATTTTTGAAAATTTAAATTGTGGCAAATTTAAACAAATGAAAACAAATTAGTGGTTTATTACATACATGGTGAACTAAGAACATCTTCCTATAGTTCAGTTGTTTTGAGATGTACTTTGTCATCCTGGTACTATGTTAAACAGGGAGATAGGATTTCAAAGCAAGTAAATGTGGAGAACTGTAGTTTTCTTACAAATACTAGAAAGGCTACAATGCACATTAGCATACATTGCACTTTTCTTGTGGAGCAAATCTTTGTCCAACAGAATCAAATCCAGTGAATACTTAAAAAATATAGATAAAGGTCTCTGGCTTATAGTAGACATTGTAAATTACAATATACCTTCTGCACCTATGCACAGAAATGCTGTCTGCTTAAACAGGGGGTTAGGCAACCAGAGTTTTTAAAGCATTTCCTGACACCTGTGAAGTTGGTAAATATTTCCTGTTTCTGTTGTGTCTAGAGAAAACAGGAATTAACAACTTGGAAGTGATAATTAAACAAGTTGTGAATGACTTCTACATAGGCAGTTCTTAGTATGAGATTTCATTTTCTTAAAATCTATCATAACATATTTCTCTTAAGGGAAAAAGTAATTGTCATAATAATCTGACAACTGACTGAATGATCAAGATAAACCCTATACCCAGGAGGAATGGCACCTATATTAATGGTGGGATGTGTACTATATATTTTCATAATTTAAATATAAATTTGATGTCTTCAAAAACCCGGTGTACAAGACAGCAAAAGAGACACTGATGTATAGAACAGTCTTATGAACTCTGTGGGAGAAGGAGAGGGTAAGAAGATTTGGGAGACTGACATTGAAACATGTAAAATATCATGTAAGAAACGAGTTGCCAGTCCAGGTTTGATGCACGATACTGGATGCTTGGGGCTAGTGCACTGGGACGACCCAGAGGGATGGTATGGGGAGGGAGGAGGGAGGAGGGTTCAGGATGGGGAACACATGTATACCTGTGGCGGATTCATTTTGATATTTGGCAAAACTAATACAATTATGTAAAGTTTAAAAATAAAATAAAATTTAAAAAAAAAGAAAAAAAAAGTAAGCAAAACTGAGAAAGTAAGCAACGAGTATGGTTTCTCTGGCTTTGTGCTAAATATACAAAGTTAGCCATTTTGAAAATTATTTTTGTTATCTTAAAGTACTCTGGAAGTACTTTGATCTGAGTGAGCCAGGATTGGCTCACTGCGATATTCACTAATTATTGACTTCAGATGTGTTCTTCAACCATGTCTTCCCAGTATCTTCTGGGCAGAGTGTAGGTAATGACTTATGTACAAAGCCCTAAGGACCTGTGCACAAGTCCTCTGTATGTCATTTTATCCTATCGCTGTACCTGTATTGTTATTTAGTTGCTAAGTTGTGTCTGACTCTTTTGTGACCCCACGGACTGTGGAGCCTGCCAGGATACTCTGTCCATGGGATTTCCCAAACAAGAATACTGAAGAGAGTTGCCATTTCCTTCTCTAGGGGATTTTCCTGACCCAGGGACCGAACCTGCATCTCCTGCATTGGCAGGTGGATTCTTTACCACTGAACCACAGGGAAGCCCCTGTGTCTGCCTAGTTTAAGCTTATCCAACAAAGCAGATAATTTAAGTGCTATTATATAAGCCACCCTCACTTTTTGGGTATCTCAGATGTAGATTAATTGCAGCAAGACTGAAATATTTAAAATATTTCACACGTTCTGTTAAAAGTGAATACATAGACTGAAGAAAATCAACTGACTCCTTAACAAACTTGAATATACCTGTGAAAAGTGAGTAGCAATGAATGAAACTCAATTAATATCACCTGAAACTCTCACAATTCTACAAAAGAAGTTACTATTTTTAGAGAACAAATAATAGTGTTCTATTTAAGTCTCCAAACAATTATTAGCATGCTCCTGAAAAAAAAAGGGACAATGCTTCAGGAGAATGCACGGGAGCCCTACAGATGTGGTACACTTCCCTGTGTACTATTTTTGGTTGTCTATTCCTGCCTTTTATTTTGGGACTTGGCCCGCTTCCTTTGTAGTTTCCCTTTAACTTGCTCATATCTTTCTCACTTATATAATGCATTTCAAGCTGGCTTTTTTTTCACCTCTCAAAGGAAACTCAAGGAATGTTGACCAGTTCAGAAACCCCCACTAGTCTTGGCAACAACAGAATTCTTGGTTTGAAAACAACCTTGGAAATCCAGGGTCATGGTTGACTTTCTAGTTATTTAATGAATCAGAGCTGCAGAGGGATTGGAGACCAGGCATTAGAAGATTTTGAACCCCATTTTCATGAAATTGTTTCATGTCTTGCAGAAACTGGAGGAATTTGAGATGGACTCTGATTCAATATATTTATACTAAAGCAAAATTCAGTTTAAAAAATAAGGAAGGGCTTCTCTGGTGGCTCAGTGGTAAAGAATCTGCTTGCCAGTGAAGGAGATGTGAGTTTGATCCCTGAACCCGGGAAGAACCCCCATGGTTCAGGGCAACTAAGCCCCTGTGCCATAACTATTGAGCCTGTGCTCTAGAGCCTGGGAGCTGCAACTAACCATGCTGCAACTATTTGGCCTAGACCCCTGCTTCTCATCAAGAGAAGCCACCACAGTGAGAAGCCCAGGGACAGCAACTAGAGAGTAGCCCCTGCTCTCTGTAACTACAGAAAAGCAGGCGCAGCATAGCCAAAAATAATACAATAAATATTTAAGATGTGAGCTTTTAAAAAATGCCTTTTAAAAATATAGTCATTTTTAAAAAAAGGAGAAAGTCCAGGAAGTCTAGTTTAGGGCTGCTGCTGCTGCTGCTGCGTCGCTCAGTCATGTCCGACTCTGTGCAACCCCATAGACGGCAATCCACCAGGCTCCCCCGTCCCTGGGATTCTCCAGGCAAGAACACTGGAGTGGGTTGCCATTTCCTTCTCTAATGCATGAAAGTGAAAAGTGAAAGTGACATCGCTCAGTCATGTCCAATTCTTAGCCCACCTTTTATCTATGAGCAGTCAGGCAATGTGATTGGGGAAGTATTCATCCTCCATAGCACCAACAGAAGCAGAGTGGATGATGATCCCCATCTTTAAAGAGCCCTAGAGAGAGACAAGATATTAAGAAGAAGTGGCAAGAATACACAGAAGAACTGTACAAAAAAGATCTTCACAACCAAGATAATCACGATGGTGTGATCACTGACCTAGAGCCAGACAGCCTGGAATGTGAAGTGAAGTGGGCCTTAGAAAGCATCACTACGAACAAAGCTAGTGGAGGTGATGGAATTCCAGTTGAGCTATTCCAAATCCTGAAAGATGATGCTGTGTAAGTGCTGCACTCAATATGCCAGTAAATCAGGAAAACTCAGCAGTGGCCACAGGACTGGAAAAGGTCAGTTTTCATTCCAATCCCAAAGAAAGGCAATGCCAAAGAATGCTCAAACTACCACACAATTGCACTCATCTCACACGCTAGTAAAGTAATGCTCAAAATTCTCCAAGCCAGGCTTCAGCAATACATGAACTGTGAACTTCCAGATGTTCAAGCTGGTTTTAGGAAAGGCAGAGGAGCCAGAGATCAAATTGCCAACATTCACTGGATCATGGAAAAACGAAGAGAGCTCCCTAAAAACATCTATTTCTGCTTTCTTGACTATGCCAAAGCCTTTGACTGTGTGGATCACAATAAACTGTGGAAAATTCTGAAACAGATGGGAGTACCAGGTCACCTGACCTGCTTCTTGAGAAACCTATATGCAGGTCAGGAAGCAACAGTTAGAACTGGACATGGAACAACAGACTGGTTCCAAATAGGAAAAGGAGTACGTCAAGGCTGTATACTGTCACCCTGCTTATTTAACTTATATGCAGAGTACATCATAAGAAACGCTGGGCTGGAAGAAGCACAAGGTGGAATCAAGATTGCCAGGAGAAATATCAATAACCTCAGATATGCAGATGACACCAGCCTTATGGCAGAAAGTGAAGTGGAATTAAAAAGCCTCTTGATGAAAGTGAAAGAGGAGAGTGAAAAAGTTGGCTTAAAGCTCAACATTCAGAAAACAAAGATCATGGCATCCGGTCCCATCACTTCATGGGAAATAGATGGGGAAACAGTGGAAACTGTGTCAGACTTTATTTTGGGGGGCTCCAAAATCACTGCAGATGGTGATTGCAGTCATGAAATTAAAAGACACTTACTCCTTGGAAGGAAAGTTATGACCAACCTAGATAGTATATTCAAAAGCAGAGACATTACTTTGCCAACAAAGGTCCGTCTAGTCAAGGCTATGGTTTTTCCAGAGGTCATGAATGGATGTGAGAGTTGGACTTTGAAGAAGGCTGAGTGCGGAAGAATTGATGCTTTTGAACTGTGGTGTTGGAGAAGACTCTTGAGAGTCCCTTTGATTGCAAGGACATCCAACCAGTCCATTCTGAAGGAGATCAGTCCTGGGTGTTCTTTGGAAGAAATGATGCTAAAGCTGAAACTTCAGGACTTTGGCCACCTCATGGGAAGAGTTGACTCATTGGAAAAGACTCTGATGCTGGGAGGGATTGGGGGCAGGAGTAGAAGGGGACGACAGAGGATGAGATGGCTGGATGGCATCACCAACTTGATGGACATGAGTTTGGGTGAACTCCAGGAGTTGGTGGTGGGCAGGGAGGCCTGGCGTACTGCAATTCATGGGATCGCAAAGAGTCGGACAGGACTGAGCGACTGAACTGAACTGAGAGAGAGATACAGTGGAGATTGGACAGACAGAACTGAAACACACCAGTGCACAATGGAATCCTATGTGGTTGTTTATGGTTCTTGGTTGTTGTCAAGCAAAACAAAACAAAACTGAAAAAGCTGACTTTGGCCAACCTCAACAAAAGTGTAATTCATTGATAGGATATGGCGTATCTCACAAGATGGAAAATCAGAACACCTGCTGAGTCAGTCAGTTTGGAGGATGCAGGGTAGCTCGGGAGGTGCAGGAGACAGGAGTGAACAGACATCCTTGCTGGGATAGAGAGCTACAGTTGTTCTGTTCCTATGCTAGTGCCGCTTCTCTGATTCCTTTTTGGGGTTATCACCCTCAGGCTTTGTGGCCTGTTTTAATGTAGAGTTCAGTGGTGACACACATTCCTCCTTTTAGGTGAATTTCACTTTTGCTGGCTAGTGAAGTTGCTCAGTCGTGTTTGACTCTTTGCGACCCCATGGACTGTAGACTGCTATGTTCCTCCATCCATGGGATTTTTCATCATTTTTTTTTTTTTTGAATACTGGAGTGGGTAACTCTTCCTTTCTTCAGGGGTTCTTCCCAACCCAGGGATCAAACACAGGTCTCCTGCATTGCAGGCAGATTCTTTACCAGCTGAGCCACAAGGGAAGCCTGGATTTCATTTTTGAATGTAGTCAAAGCCATTCAAAGCTCAGTGTGGCCAGTGAAATGTTGATTAACTTGGGCAGAATTGTTTTGATAAATAACTAAGTTATGTAAGATAACAGGTAGGAATAGGGCTGGGGGAAGAAAGAGTGCTTTCAGGAACCAAGAAACTAACCCTGTGGTCTTGGGGTGTTAGGAAATAAGGACTATTCTAGATCATTTGTGTTATTAGAACTCTTGGGTGAAGCACCAAATGTCTTCATGGGTTGTGCTGCTCAAGTGTCTTCGTGGGTTAGTTGAAGCTTCTCAATGAATGGAGCAGAGGCATGACCAGGCTCAGATGAGACCAGCATGGGGGCAAGGGCTGTCGTGTGTGGCAGGAAGCAGTCACCCTTTGACCCATCTTATAATCTAACCACTAATTTCTTTTTTTTTCTTAAATGACTTTATATTTTGATGTCAAAGGAAAAAAACTTTATTATTTACAATTGCATTAAGACAAAATTGTCTTCAAGAAAATCCAGTTATTTAACATCAGTGACTTTTTGTTCTTCATCTTGTATATTTTTTAAAAACCTCTTCCTTTCAACCCTACCTAAATAGCTGCAACTTATGCTCAAACAGGAAAATCATATAATATGCATACATATTGAGAGCAGGAATGATAAAGTAAAAGTGATAAAAATGTTAACCTTTGAGGAATCTGGATGAAGGGTATATGAGAACTATTTTCCATTCTTGAAACTCTTCTGTAAATCTAAAATTAGGTCAAAGTAAGTGTTAAAGAAGTGATCACTGGTATTTTGATAAGCCTCCCCATGCTGCTTCCTTTACTGTTTTTTCCACATTGTCTTACAACAATTAGGTCAACATAACACCTATTAAAAATCTCAAGAAGCTGCTACTTTTAGGAAATATGCTCGGGAAGGTGACCACCCCCTTGTCCTGAGGCCCTGAAAAGCACCACTTGTCCATCTCTAAGTCTTCATGAGGGCCACGACACCCAGAAGTAACAGGAAAAGCCAGGATTGCATCACTGAGGGACCAGAACACCTGGTTTTTGCAGGTGGAAGTGCCCTGTTAAGACTGACTCTGACACCTACAGTGAGTAAAGGCAATAACCAGGGGGAGGTGTCCACACCCAAGGGAACTGATGTGTCCAAGGCTGAGGATTTTTTCCAGAGCAGATGCAAGATTTCTCTTAACTCTGTGATCATTGTCACTCATTGTAAAGTACCACATCTGTTCAACATTGTCTTCTTTTGTTTGTGCAATTGTTTTCAGGCAATAAAGAATTGATGAGAGCCAGAAATTCCACTTGGGTATTTGTCTGCAGAAAATGAAAACATTAACTTGTAAAAATATCTGCACTCTCAAGCTTATTGCAGCATTAATGGCCAGGACATGGAAGCCCCCTAAGTGTACATCAATGAAAGAATGAATAAAGAAATGTGGTAGATAAACAATGCAATATTATTCAGTCATAAAAAAGAAATAAATCTTGCCATTTGTGACAACATGGATTAACCTCGAGGGCACTATGATAAGTGAAATAAGTCAGAGAAATACTGTATGAGCCCACTAATACATGGGATCTAAAAAATAACAAGAAAAAACCAAGCTCATAGACAAAAAGAATGAATTGGCGGTTGCCAGATAGAGAAGTGCTTTGGGGAGAGGGCAAAACGGGCGAAGGTGGTAAACAGGTACAAAGTGAAAGTCACTCAGTCGTGTCCAACTCTTTGTGACCCCGTGGACTGTAGCCTGCCAGGCTCCTCTGTCCATGGGATGCTCCAGGCAAGAGTACTAGAGTGGGTTGCCATTCTCTTCTCCAGGGGATCTTCCTGACCCAGGGATCGAACTCAGGCCTTCCGTATTGCAAGTGGGTTCTTCACTGTCTGAGCCAAGGTACAAAGTCTCTGTTATAACATAAATAAGTCTTGGGGATTAATGTACAGCACTGTGACTATAGTTAATGATACTATTTGTATTTGAAAGTTGCTAAGAGAGTAGATGGTAAAATTCTCAATACAAGAAAAAAATGTTAACTAAACCAGTGGTGACTGTTTCTCAAGGCATACAAATATTGAAACATTGTGTTGTACCCCTGAAACTAATACCATGTTGTATGTCGATTATGCCTCAATAAAAAAAGAATGAATGAAATCTAGAAAGATGGTACTGATAAACCTATTTGCCAGCTCAGTTGGTAAAGAATCTGCCTGCGATACAGGAGACCTGGGTTCGATCCCTGGGTTGGGAAGATCCCCTGGAGAAGGAAATGGCAACCCACTCCAGCATCCTTGCCTGGAAAATCTCATGGACACAGAAGCCTGGTGAGCTGCAGACCATGGGGTCGCAAAGAGTCGGCCACGGCTGAGCGACTAACACTAACACAGTGGAGACACAGGCATAGAGAACAGAGTTATGGACATGGGTGTTGGGGAGGAAGGAGAGGGTAAAATGAATAGAGAGTAGCATGGAAGCATATACACTAATGTATGCAAAATAGGTAGCCAATGGGAATTTGCTGTATGACTCAGGGAACTCAAACCTGGGCTCCGTGACAACCTAGAAGTGTGGAATAGGGTGGGAGATGGGAGGGAGGTTTAAGAAGGAGGGGACATATGTACACCTATGGCTAACTCATGTTGATATATGACCGAAACCAAAGCAATATTATGAAGCAATTATCCTTCAATTAAAAAGACATATAAAAAATTAATGAACTATGGTTAGCTATTCCTGTTCAAGCAAGATTAATTTTCCATTTTCAGATAAATACTCTAATTGATGGGGAGATGAGTATATTTATGTATTGCCATCTTTATAGGTTGGTGGCCGTCACTGAGACTGCTCTGATATGTCAGGGTTGTAATTCTGAAATTCAGAATCAAAGTGAATTTTGATTCCTTGATGGGTGAAAACTCAGGTGGAAAAAACTGGGCCAGATGTTTTCACCTCTTCCACGGTCTATTTTCTTTCCTCTGAGTGCTGGCTTGGCTGCCCTTATTTAGGTTTCTGCGTGTTTTTAAGTAAGGAGTAAAGGTCTGAGAGGGAGTACATTTCCTGGGGAAGAGTGTGAGGGCATTGGGGTAAATCTTCTCAGACACATTGTTTACTCACTGACAAGGGAGCTGGAGTGTGTGTGGCTTTAGGGGGCATTTGATTTGTGTCCTTTGGAATGACACATCTTGGGGGTGTTAAAGTGAACTCTACTCATTATGCTGTGGGAAAAGTTTTTTCCTTAATGACTCGAAAACAGGGGCTTGTTATTCTGAAAAAGCAGAGCACATCCTCATTCCACACAAACAATGTAACACAGACCTGGAGTCCGGCCAGGGTTTTCCATGAATAGAACTTAGGGAGGAGAATGTTAGAAACACTTTGGACTCGCAGGGCAATCCTGGATGCCTGATCCCAACAAAGGAAGTGATTTTTACCTACTCTTCTAAGGTAGAAATGAAGAGGATTCCCTCTTCTCGTCCTAACGTAGGACCAGGCCAGGGCTTCCTGGTTAGCGCGGGCAAGTGTCTGTACAACTGACATCATGCTGGAGCCTGCCATCTGAGACATACTTGCTTTTGAATAGTTTTCCCAGAAGTAAGATGGATTTCGATGGAGAGAGTACACGTACATGATCTGCTGGGGGAGCTGTCAGTGGTGTTGAATATGGAAGTGTCACCTGGTCTGGCCTGCACCATGTACTTCAAATGCCATGATTTTGTCTAGACTTATTTGATTACAAGGAACAGAAATCCAATCAAAGTGGTTCAAAATTTTTTTAAAAAATTGGTGGGTGAGTGAGTAGCTATTTAATTTATTTTATTTTATTTTTTGGCCATGCCATGTTGCATATGGATCTTAGTTCCTCGAGTCAGGGATTGAACCCAAGCTCCTTGCAGTGGAAGCATGGAGTCATGGACCACTGGACCGCCAGGGAAGTCAGGGTGGCTATTTTAAGGAAATAGACGTCTTATAAAGTACGGCTGCTCCTATGGGCGCTAAAGAGACATCTGAAATAGAGACAACTCCTTTCTCTTCCTCTGTGGTCACTTTGTTCCTCATCTTGTTCCACCGTTTATGCCTGCTTCACTCTCCTTTCTGTCAAGTGGCTTCTGCTTACTGCTGCTACTGCTACTGCTAAGTCGCTTCAGTCGTGTCTGACTCTGTGCGACCCCAGAGACATTAATAATAAAAATACCAATGGTGGCTTATACTTTTTGAATGTTTATTCTGTACAAGCCTTGTTCTAAAGTGTTTTATATGTATTAATTTGTTTAGGCCTCACAACAAGCCCATGAGGCAGGTACTGTTTTTATACCCATTTTTCAGATGAGTACACTGAGGCACAGTGAAGTAGGGTAACTTGCCCAGGGTCAACAGCTAGTATGTGGCAGAGATGGATCTTGAAATCAAGCAGTTTGGTTCTGTTCTGGCTCCTCCACTACTTTGATTTGCACTAGGCATTGCCATATTTTAGCACTAATTTCTTTCCCAACCCTATATAATCTTTTTATTTCTAGAACTCAAACTCATTGGTTGACTATATAACAGTTTCTGAGTGTATAAGTACACATTTTTGACAGAAAAAGTCTGTTTGGTCAACAGGCCAATCAATTCATCTTGTAGAAGACAATGTATCTACTGTGCTCTTTCACTATGCTTTGGTGGTAAGTGACAGAACCCCAGTATAAAATCATTTAAATAAAAAAGGGAATGTGTTGGTTCTCCTAACTGGGAAGCCCAGAAAAATAGCTCTGGTTATTTTCAGGTCTAACTTAATCCAGGGCTACACTTAGGTCATTAGGGTTCTCTCTAGTCACTCTGGCTTTAGGGTATCCTGTTCTCTTGTCTATAGTGTACCCCTAATCCTGCTGCTGCTGCTGCTAAGTCACTTCAGTCATGTCCGACTCTGTGCGACCCCATAGACGGCAGTCCACCAGGCTCCCCCGCCCCTGGGATTCTCCAGGAGAACACTGGAGTGGGTTGCCATTTCCTTCTCCAATGCATGAAAGTGAAAAGTGAAAGTGAAGTCACTCAGTCGTGTCCGACTCTTAATGACCCCACGGACCGTAGCCTACCAGGCTCCTCTGTCCAAGGGATTTTTCAGGCAAGAGTACTGGACTGGGGTGCCATTGCCTTCTCCATGCCCTGATCCTATTCTTTGCTGACTTAACTCTTAGTCGTTTTTTAAATTTCATTTTAACTGTCCACTTTTTAAAACTTTGCCTAGATATCTCAGTTCAGTTCAGTTGCTCAGTCGTGTCTGATTCTTTGTGACCCCATGAATTGCAGCATGCCAGGCCTCCCTGTCTATCACCAACTCCCAGAGTTCACTCAGACTCACATCCATCGAGTCGGTGATGCCATCCAGCCATCTCATCCTCTGTCGTCCCCTTCTCCTCCTGCCCCCAATCCCTCCCAGCATCAGAGTCTTTTCCAATGAGTCAACTCTTCGCATGAGGTGGCCAAAGTATTGCAGCCTCAGCTTTAGCATCAGTCCTTCCAATGAACACCCAGGGCTGATCTCCTTTAGAATGGACTGGTTGGATCTCCTTGCAGTCCAAGGGACTCTCAAGAGTCTTCTCCAACAGCATAGTTCAAAAGCATCAATTCTTTGGCGCTCAGCTTTCTTCACAGTCCAACTCTCACATCCATACATGACCACAGGAAAAACCATAGCCTTGACTAGACGGACCTTTGTTGGCAAAGTAATGTCTCTGCTTTTGAATATGCTATCTAGGTTGGTCATAACTTTCCTTCCAAGGAGTAAGCGTCTTTTAATTTCATGGCTGCAATCACCATCTGCAGTGATTTTTGGAGCCCCCAACAATAAAGTCTGACACTGTTTCCACTGTTTCCCCATCTATTTCCCATGAAGTGATGGGACCAGATGCCATGATCTTCGTTTTCTGAATGTTGAGCTTTAAGCCAACTTTTTCACTCTCCTCTTTTACTTTCATCAAGAGGCTTTTGAGTTCCTCTTCACTTTCTGCCATAAGGGTGGTGTCATCTGCATATCTGAGGTTATTGATATTTCTCCCGGCAATCTTGATTCCACCTTGTGCTTCTTCCAGTCCAGCATTTCTCATGATGTACTCTGCATATAAGCTAAATAAGCAGGGTGACAATATACAGCCTTGACATACTCCTTTTCCTATTTGGAACCAGTCTGTTGTTCCATGTCCAGTTCTAACTGTTGCTTCCTGACCTGCATATAGGTTTCTCAAGAGGCAGGTCAGGTGACCTGGTATTCCCATCTCTTTCAGAATTTTCCAGTTTATTGTGATCCACACAGTCAAAGGCTTTGGCATAGTCAATAAAGCAGAAAGAGATGTTTTTCTGGAACTCTCTTGCTTTTTTGATGATCCAGCGGATGATGGCAATTTGATCTCTGGTTCCTCTGCCTTTCCTAAAACCAGCTTGAACATCTGGAAGTTCATAGTTCATGTATTGCTGAAGCCTGGCTTGGAGAATTTTGAGCATTAGTTTACTAGCGTGTGAGATGAGTGCAGTTGTGCAGTAGTTTGAGCATTCTTTGGCATTGCCTTTCTTTGGGATTGGAATGGTTTGGAAAACTGACCTTTTCCAGTCCTGTGGCCACTGCTGAGTTTTCCAAATTTGCTGGCATATTGAGTGCAGCACTTGCACAGCATCATCTTTCAGGATTTGGAATAGCTCAACTGGAATTCCATCACCTCCACTAGCTTTGTTCATAGTGATGCTTTCTAAGGCCCACTTGACTTCACATTCCAGGATGTCTGGCTCTAGGTGAGTGATCACACCATTGTGATTATCTGGGTAATGAAGATCTTTTTTGTACAGTTCTTCTGTGTATTCTTGCCACCTCTTCTTAATATCTTCTGCTTCTGTTATGTCCATACCATTTTTGTCCTTTATCAAGCCCATCTTTGTATGAAATATTCCCTTGGTATCTCTAATTTTCTTGAAGAGATCTCTAGTCTTTCCCATTCTGTTGTTTTCCTCTATTTCTTTGCCTTGATTGCTGAGGAAGGCTTTCTTATCTCTCCTTGATATTCTTTGGAACTCTGCATTCAGATGCTTATATCTTTCCTTTTCTTCTTTGCTTTTTGCTTCTCTTCTTTTCACAGCTATTTGTAAGGCCTCCTCAGACAGCCATTTTGCTTTTTTGCATTTCTTTTCCATGGGGATGGTCTTGATCCCTGTCTCCTGTACAATGTCATGAACCTCCGTCCATAGTTCATCAGGTACTCTATCTATCAGATCTAGCCCTTTAAATCTATTTCTCACTTCTACTGTATAATCATAAGGAATTGATTTAGGTCATACCTGAATGGTCTAGTGGTTTTCCCTAATTTCTTCAATTTAAGTCTGAATTTGGCAATAAGGAGTTCATGGTCTGAGCCACAGTCAGCTCCCAGTCTTGTTTTTGCTGACTGTATAGAGCTTCTCCATCTTTGGCTGCAAAGAATATAATCAATCTGATTTTGGTGTTGACCATCTGGTGATGTCCATGTGTAGAGTCTTCTCTTGTGTTGTTGGAAGAGGGTGTTTGCTATGACCAGTGAGTTCTCTTGGCAAAAGTCTATCAGTCTTTGCCCTGCTTCATTCCGTATTCCAAGGCCAAATTTGCCTGTTACCCCAGGTGTTTCTTGACTTCTTACCTTTGCATTCCAGTCCCCTATAATGAAAAGGACATCTTTTTTGGGTGTTAATTCTAAAAGGTCTTGGAGATCTTCATAGAACTGTTCAACTTCAGCTTCTTCAGCATTACTGGTTGGGGCATAGACTTGGATTACTGTGATAGTGAATGGTTTGCCTTGGAAATGAACAGAGATCATCCTGTCATTTTTGAGATTGCGTCCAAGTACTGTATTTCGGACTCTTTTGTTGACTATGATGGCTACTCCATTTCTTCTAAGGGATTCCTGCCCACAGTAGTAGATAAAATGGTCATCTGAGTTAAATTCACCCATTCCAGTCCATTTTAGTTCGCTGATTCCTAGAATGTCGATGTTCACTCTTGCCATCTCCTGTTTGACTACTTCCAATTTGCCTTGATTCATGGACCTAACATTCCAGGTTCCTATGCAATATTGCTCTTTACAGGATCGGACCTTGCTTCTATCACCAGTCACATCCACAGCTGGGATGTGGCTAAATTACTTTCTGATATGCTGTCCAAATATATGCAGTTTCTCTGCAGTCATTTATGAGATGCGATTATCTAGCAATTAAGAACACACTAGATCTTTTCCTGAGACTATAAGCTCCATGAAGATAGAAATTGCATCTAACTGTTTTCTCTCATCATTTATCTCTAGGAAGTAGACCAGTGCTTGGCATATAGTAAGGATTCACTTCAGTTCAGTTCAGTTCAGTTCAGTCGCTCAGTCCTGTCTGACTCTTTGTGACCCCATGAATCACAGCACGCCAGGCCTCCCTGTCCATCACCAACTCCCGGAGTTCACTCAAACTCAAGTCCGTCAAGTCGGTAATGCCATCCAGCCATCTTATCCTCTGTCGTCCCCTTCTCCTCCTGCCCCTAATCCTTCCCACAGCATCAGAGTCTTTTCCAATGAGTCAACTCTTCGCATGAGGTGGCTAAAGTACTGGAGTTTCAGCTTTAGCATCATTCCTTCCAAATAATACCCAGGGCTGATCTCCTTCAGAATGGACTGGTTGGATCTCCTTGCAGTCCAAGGGACTCTCAAGAGTCTTCTCCAACACCACAGTTCAAAAACATCAATTCTTTCGCGCTCAGCTTTCTTCACATTAATGTGTGTTAAATTTTTAGTTTTAAGGTGGTTTGCTTCATCAGGGAAAATTGTATAAAGCAAAGTTTTCCTTTTGTGGATTTCTCTTCAACTTCATTTTACAAGTGTAGGGTGTGGTTGACTAAGAGCAGGGATTTGTTGTTGTTTTTGTTTAGTTGCTAAGTCGTGTCTGAATCTTGTGGCCCCATGGACAGTAGCTCGCCAGTGATAGGTGAAGGGAAAAGGTACTGGAACTTCCGCTCTCTCAATTAGTGAAGAGATAGCAGGTATGAGCAGGCTTTCCTTCTTTGGCATTTACCTTCTCAACATAAACCCTTAACACCAAGCACCCTGTAGAACCCAAAGACTCTCTTATGAGACCCCATGTCCAACCCTCACTTGGCAAGACATGAAAACCACCCTGCCTCTCCTGGAGAAGGCTGAATTCACATGCCCTGGCCATGCCCTGTGTTAACTAGGATTCAGGGATCAAAGGAAGAGCCTGGTTATTGTTGACAGTGGCAATGAGAGGTGACCAGAGCCATCTTTCAATTCACACATCTTTTCTCTGTGTAAGGAAGAACTGCACCTTCCATAGGTCCTTGATACCTGGGTGGGGCCATCTAAAGAACAGATCTCAAAGCTGAAAAGGATGGTGGCATATGGGTTTACCTCATTTTCTTCCATTCTCCTCAAGATCTCAGAGAACATCGGGTCTGACTGTATTGTACTGACAAATCTGCTGACACCATCACACAAGGTGAGGAGATGCTAATGTGGAGAGCCATGCTGGAGGGCCATCAGAGCTGAAAGGATGAACACTGTTGTGCAGATCTGTGCTGGCAACTCCAGCACTCTGCCCAGAGTCTCCATCAGGTGCCCATTTGCTGGGCTTACTGCCAACAGAGCTATGCTCTCAGCTGCCAGCTTCCTTTTACAACTGACTCTGCCAGGGAGAGTCTTTCAGGGGGGAGGGGGCTGCCTGCATCCACAGACTAGCCAACATGGGAGTCTAAAGACCCAGTCCCCTTGCCCCAACCTTAGACAGCTCTGAATGCTCTTCTTGGCTTCACAGCTCCCAGCAGGCTCCCTTGAGGTTTCTGTGGTGACTGCATCACAGGTCAGCTTCTCCCTCTGTCTAATCCGTCCCTTGCCTTCCCTCCCCTTTCTTCCCTCCTCTCCCCCTCCTCCCTTCCCTCCCACAGGTGTTACTCCAAGGGTGCTCCCTAATAAACCACCTGCTCATTCATCTCCATCTTGGAGTTGTCTTCCCAGGGAACTCAACCTGTGATGAGCAGCCCGCCTAGAGGGTACTGGGGGTTTTCACACAACCCACGCCTGCTCACCGAGTTGTAGCCAGTGTGATCCAATGGCTGCCTTTTGGTGATCATTTGCCCCAGTGGGTGTCTTTTTTGGAAATTCCCCTGCCTGGAGGGGGCGCCTTTGTGTAGCTCATCAGCTGGGAGGAATTACTTTTGTAATGTATCTGCCTCGTGGGTGTTCTTTGGCAATCTGCATTCAACCACCAGAAAGTATCTTTTGCCAACCCAAGCTTTCCATATCACCAGTGTGCAGGCCTATTAAGTTTGGATAAACTACAAAAAAGATAAAAATATTTGTGGGAAAAAAATCAGAGAGGAAGTGAAATAAAATGTCTTGAATTTGAGGAAAAAAATAAACTAAAAGGAAATTCCATAGGTAGTTCATCAGAGCTCAGGTCCTTGGGATTTTATTAATCTGAAAGGGAAAAATGCAAAACGGAAATCACTCTTCAGAATTAAAGGCAACTTCTGAGGTGGCAGGAAGATGGCTGGGGAGTCCATTGCTGTTTGCTATTTAGGCACAATCAAAAAATATTTTTTAGTGTTGTGTGGCATCTCCTGGGTATTGAGACAGCTCACCACAATACTCATGGGCTCTTGGGAAACAATAGACAGGAACCAGAGAAAAGGCACCACAATTCCATCAGGACTACTTGCATTTAATTTTAGGCCAAGTAAAAGAAACTCGAGATGGAACATCCGAAGGGTCCACATAGTAAAAATAGAAAAATTCCTCTGTTGAGAGGACTTGGGACAGTGAGACAGGTTTGAAGATTTGCCTTGATTTGGATGTGTTACCACTCTGAACAGATATAAGCTCTTTAAAGACAGGAGAAGTCATTTTGTATCCTTGTTATATGTGGTCCAACATTTCACACGTACTAGATGAGCAATAAGAACAATAAGAGCAGTAGTTTTGAATGAAGGAATTCAGCTGATTTAGTCATTCAGTAAGTTTATTAGTTGCCCTTCATAAATCAGATCCTGGATCTACAGAGAGAGGGGACAGACTATTACACATAGAGGATAATATAGTGGGATAAACCCTGAAGTGAAGTGTGTCCAGTCTACAACGGACTCAAAGAAGCATCTCACAGAAGGAAAATTGAGACATGTAGCAGTTGGATGAGGAACTATGTAGGTCAAAGAAGTTTGAGACTTAGGGAACAGTGTATACAAAAGCATGGAGATTTGTGAGATCATGACATGTCTGGGGTATATTAAGTAGGTCTAATAGCTAATACATCTAGGGGATGGAGGAATTTAAGACAAAGTTTTAGAAAAAAATGTGAAACTGTAGAGGCAGGCTCAAGGCAGATTGTGCAAACTCTTCAGTGCGATATACAGGAGGCGATTTTTCTCCTGTAGCCATCAGTTATAAACTGTACAAAATTTTGTGCACAATTGTATAATGATGAACTCAGTTGTATATCAGCATAATGGACACAAAATGAAGGTGAAGAACTGTTTGTTAGCTTTTTCGAGGTAGCTGTAGCCCAGTAATGAAACAATGAGGATGATGATGTACCAGCAGCAGGAAGTTTGAGCTGTCAGGCTGTTTATTATGGGATGGGATGACCTCATATCCAGATCTGGATAAACACAAATAGTACCCTTACATGTATAGAGAACTTTCAGTCCTCAAAGCTCTTCTAAATATAACAGCATTTGGATTCTTACACAAGGCTGTGAGATGGGCAAGGACAGAGATGTCCCAGACTTTGCAGTGAGGAGTTAAATAGTGTCTGTAAAATCACACAACAGTTTATGGCAGACACCTTCTTTCTGTAGAAATTTATGCCAGTAGTGACCCCTCTACTGGGAAGGCAGGAGTCTGCAGGTGAACCTTTCCACACTATTTGTTCATAATCTATGTAGAAATGTGGCCTTGACCAGCAGACCCACTGAGGAGCACACCCAACCAGAAACTGTGTCAGGGTGAGGTGACCTGATATTTGGAGTGCTGAGGATATTTGGCTTGGGGGTGCTTCATGACCACAGATTTGCCTGTTAGTGATATTCCAGTTACTACCCTGCAGGCTGTTAAATTTTATTGTATCTGAGCAAAACAATACAGAGTCTTCTTTAGCAAGATTCCAGAATAGGGAGATGGAGAGTGAGCAATCAGCCATAGTAGAGAAAGCAATAATCCTGGAGAGGAATAACATTTTCCATGGAAAAGGGAACAGGTGTCATTGGTTCAAAATTCTGCTGTTAGATTAAGAGTTTGTTTGCTTGTTTGTTTTAGCACTTTGCACAAAAAATGAGAGTTAGCAAAGTGAAAAAAATGTAAAAATTTTATATATGTTTAGGATCAAATAAAGATGAAGACTTTTATATTTTGAGTGTTTTTTATTTTATTTTTCAAATGGAGTGTTTGCCAAAGAAATTGCCTTTTAAAAAGTTTGGGCCAAAGATCTATAGATAGGCATATTTCAAATATTCTATCCTACAGTTTAAATGGAGAATCTTGGCATATATTTTTGTGGCTCTCCAAACTAGTCATTAACTTTACACTTACTGTATTCAGTCTAGTATTTAGTCCATACAGAATATATTGCCAGGATGGTTTTTTATCTTATGTTTGATGTTTGTTTTTTTGGAAAATGGAATATACTTATAACTTAATAGTCAAGAACCAAAATTACTGTAAAACCACATTGCCACCAACATCTTAAAAATGACTCCAGAGATAACAAACAGTTTAACAGAATAAAAACACATTAAAATTATAGCTATTTTTCACAATTTAAAATGAGCTCCCATTTTATGTTTTTTAAATAGAGGTAAGGTCTTAGAGGATTACATTACTTTAAAACAAAAGTAAGTGTATTTTTTATTCTTGCATATAAAAGTAAATAAAAAACTTCTTGCAAAATGGCTCAAGAAGTTCATGCTTGAGTAATCCCTTCTATGCCAAACACATATATTGAGAAAATAAAAAAGACATAGCCAGATTAGAAAACAAGATAAATACCCTCATGAACAATTCTCATGAAATGGAAGACATTTGAATGTGGTGAGCACGGCTAAAGCTATGAGCTTTTTGAGCTTTGAGTTGGAACTGAAGGTTTAGCTTTGACAAGGATAATGGGAACAAAAAAGTATTTTAAAAGAGAGGGGACAGGATTCAGACTCCCCTGAAATGAAAAGAGAGGGTGAGGTTTTGCAGCTATGAAAGGAGGTTGAGACCTCTGCCAGAAGCTGTGGTTTAGGGAAGTTTCTGAACGAAGGAAATCCTGCTGATGTAGTCCTATGAACCAAGATGCCCTTTGGGTGGGTAGATGGATCTGCAGTTCTTTCCAAAACCATCCTTGTGCAAGCTCTGTGCCTGGCGAGGTTCAGTGCAAGGCCAGTGGCACCTGAGGGAGTCAGCTATGAAACCACTAAATAGGGAAGGGAGCATGGAGAAGGAAGAGAGAGAGAAAAATCCCACAAACAGATTCTTAAAACTTTCCACTCAGAATTATGCCTGCACACCAGAATTCCAAAATACATGCTAAGAAAAACATGTAATAAAATCAATCATTGGAACATGAATTTTCTGAAAATGAAGTTAATTTTATCAAACCTGAGGACCTCAATAGATATTTTAAATTACACACAGAAATACATACATACATGCAAATAGAACAGAAAGAAATGTGTTAAGAATAGATGATTTAAAAAACCAGGTAGAAATCTTGGAAATATAAAATATAGTTATTAAATAAAATATTTGGTAAATGAAGTAAACTTTGGACTGGATACAGAGATAAAATTATGAATTAGTGGGTGATACTGAGAAATTTGGGCTTCTCTGGTAGCTCAGCTGGTAAAGAATCCGCCTGCAATGCAGGATACCCCGGTTCAAGTCCCAGCTAGGGAAGATCACCTGGAGAAGAGATAGCTACCCATTCTAGTATTCTTGGACTTCCCTGCTGGCTCAATTGGTAAAGAATCCGCCTGCTATGTGGGAGACCTGGCTTTGATCCCTGGGTTGGGAAGATTCCCTGGAGGAGGGCATGGCAACCCACTCTAGTAGTCTTGCCTGGAGAATCCCCATGGACAGAGGAGCCTGGTTGTCTACAGTCCATAGGGTTACAAAGAGCTGGACATGATGGAGTGACTAAGCACAGCACAACCCTGAGAAATTCAGTCAATGAAACCTGGAGACAAATAAAAACCTTAGTGAACAGTGAAGTGCCCGTATTGGAGACTCTGAGCCTCTCCTTTATTGGCATTCTAGAAGAAGAGATCAAGAATTGTACAAAAGTTGTAAATAAAGAGTTAAAAGACAAACTGAAAAAGAACATGAGTTCTCATATTGAAAATGTACTCCAAAAGGTGAAAATGAAACTAACAAACCTACGTTGAGATATATTACAGTGAAACTGCAGAACATTAGAAATAAAGAGAAAAAAAATTAAGTTTTCAAAATGAAAAGACAGATTATTCTCAAGAATAGCTACTAGTCTGATGGCAGATTTCTTATTGGCAGCGATAGATACAACCAGAACTTGGAACAAAACCAACCATAAATATTCTAAGAAAAATGATTATCAAAATTTTATGTCCAAATAATCAGCTTTTATATCCAAAACTCTTATTCAAGGCTAAGGATGAAATAATGGTAGTTTCTGACATACAAAACTAAAGAAATTTACCATCTATAGTGAAAAAACTGTTATTGTATTTACTTCAACAAAAGGAAGAGCAAACTCAAATAAAATGCATGGAATTAAAGATACATCTGTAAACACAGAAATCAACTTTTTACATTGGTAAATTTTAGTAAAAATTGACATAAAAATGACATGTATGTGTGAGTATGTGTGTACGTGTGTTTAAAATGGGTAAAACAAAATTTTGACAATATTATGGTGGTGGTGGTTTTGTACTCAGTCTGTCTGACTCTTTGTGACCCCCTTGGACTGTAATCCACTAGGCTCCTCTGCCCATGGAATTCTCTGGGCAAGAATCCTGGAATGGGTGCCCTTTTCCTTTTCCAGGAGATCTTCCAGATCCAGGGGTCGAACCCAGGTCTCCTGCAAGCAGATTCTTTACCGACTGAGCTACCAAGGAAGCCCCAACAATATTATAATACAAAATAATGTTGAAAAAGTAACTCAAGTATGTTCAGGTGTTTCATTTGTTCAGAATGAGGATAGAATAACTTCAGGAAGAAATATTTAAATAGTTTTAAAAATATACGTACCTAATAACCACGAAAAGTAAAAATGCGGCCAGTAACTTTGAAACTTAATGAGGAAAAAAGAGAATGACTGAAGGAAACTTTACCATCCTTTTAAAGAATTATCTCTGCCTTTTGGATGAATTTATGACTAGAAAAAAATGTTAAAGGTAATAGAATAAATAAATTCAAATATACCAGTAAGTTTAATAAATGTAAGTGGATTCCTCCCCTCCATTAAAAATATAGAGGTTATTAGATTAGAAAAAAAAAAAAACTCAAAATCTATTTACTTTCAAAAGTCATACTCTAAAATAAAATGATATAAAAAGATTGAAAATAATGGAGTAGAAAAAAGATATCTTGGGCAAATATGAAAAGTAATACTGTAATTCATACACATTTTGGATTATTTCAAAACTTTCATGTGAAAATGAAAGTATTTCTGTAATCCCTTCCCTTCATATCACCAATGATAGTTTTAAGAATAAAATAATGTTCTTCAATTCACTAAAAACTGTACGTACCATACTATACCTTACCATATGTCATCTCATACAGTAATGAAGATGCAATTCATTCATATTGTCTGATTACTCAGCTCTTAATGGGCTATTTCCTAGTAACTCAGACTTTGAGGGCTAAGTTGGCAGCAGCAGTCCTGCTGGATCTGAGGACCTGTACCACCACACATCCATTCATTGAGAACACTGTACATATGAAAGCATAATATTAGGGAAGACAAAATTCTTATCCTAAAACCAGTTATGAGGTACAGTGTTTTGCTTTACAACTGATGCACTTCCCCTAAAGGGGAGCCTGAAGTAGAGTCTTACATGTAGATATTTTTAAGTATTCTCAGAGAGTAAGAGAGAGGTGTAGAGAAGAAAACAGGAAGCAGGAAAAAGCATTATTAGAAGGGTTAAGTTGTCCAGTTTGGGGTGATTGGTCCTTTGTCCATGGCTTTGTGGTAAAGAATCTGCCTGCATTGCAGGAGATCTGGGTTTGATCCCTGGGTCAGGAAAATCCCCTGGAGAATGGAATGACAACCCACTCCAGTATTCTTGTCTGGAGAATCCCATGGACAGAGGAGCCTTGTGGGCTACAGTCCATAGGGTCGCAAAGAGTCAGACACTACTGAGCAACTAACACTTTCACTTTCAAGTTGTCCAGTTTGGGGCAATTAGTCCTCTGTTACAGCCTCGTTAGAAATCTTACTAAATATATCTCAGAACAGTATTCTTATAAGACAACACAATTGTCAGAAGCACTTATCCATTAGCTTCCATTCTCCATCGGTTACAGGAAATCCCTGGGGGTAACCTCTCCTACATTTCTAGGTTGTGTTTGCTCCTGTCCATATCCAGCTTTGCTATGATAGAGAAGCCTCAGGCCATGAAGTAAGAGGTACTTGGTATGGGTCTTAGGGGAAGCACTGAAAATTATACCTCAAGAAACTTTTCAGAGTCCCAGTGGGACTGGCAGCCTCTTCAGTTGCTGAAATAAAGTGGGGGGGGGGGGGGGTTGAGGAGGATCAGAGACTGTGTGTGGGATGTTGGATACAAATCTTAATTTTGCATTTTCAGAGAAGCCATCTTCAAACAGTCTAGGCAGCAGATACAAGGCAACTGAGTTAAACTGGAGGACCACTTTGACAGATTTGATCACTGGATTATCCACCCAACTTAGATGCCTAGACCTTGTTGCCTTCTATTTAAATAATAAGAGCCTACAGTAATTTAGGCTCTAAATTAAATTTACAGGGTGTAAGTTTACTTACACCCTATAAGTAAACAGAAGAAACAACTTAGGAAGTTGATGGAGGATTCAAGTTGGGGGTAAGAAAGAAAGGCAATCGGTGAAAAAGGTGATAGAAACTGCCAAAATTACATTAAAGCCATTTCAGAACTTCCCAGATGGTGCAGTGCTAAAGAATCTGCCTGCCAATGCAGGAGCTGCAGGAGGCACGCGTTCCATCTCTGGGTGGGGAAAATCCTCTTGGGGAGGAAATGGCCACCTGCTCCAATATTCTTGCTGGGATAATCCCATGGACAGAGGGCCCTGGTGGGCTACAGTCCATGGGGTTGCAGAGTCGGACATGATTGAGCATATACACACACATTTGAGAACATTCACTTTCTCATGAGTGATTCTAGCCTTGATTGCCTGAAGAAAGGATTTGATTGAGATAGTGTACCAATAGGCATTCATGCAGAGTTCATGTACATCATCAGCTGGCTTCCTCTTGTCCAGCTCATACAAGCTTGCCTTTCATTTGGCTCAAACGCTGGCCTTTGGCCGGATAAGTGATGGCAATTATAATAGCTTGGTTTCACTCAGTGGCGGTGGTAAAAATTATAGTGACTTGGACAGAAAATTGCCATATGGAGTCTCTTTTCCTAAAAGATTGTGTAACTGATAGTTACGTAAAGGCTTTGTGACCTTTTTAGTACAATCTGGCTTTTTTCTCTAGTTCTTGATGTGGCCAGAGCACACTGATTACCTGCACTGCAGGACTGCCACCTACTAGCCTGATTAGGATGAAAGAATGGTAAGAGATAGTGTTACAAATAAGAGTGATGACATGGAATAAAGGATTACTATTGTATTTTAACATCTGACACCAGGATTTCCCTTGGGGAAGAATCAACCTGCAAAAATATGTGGAATCCCTATAACCTGGAAGGGCTGATAGCTTTAGGGAAGAGAGAACAATTCCTCTGCATGCAGAAGAAAAGGAATTTTCTTATTTTTCTAGGTGAGGAGAGAGAGGGTCATCTGATTTCAGCTCAGTGATACTGGGCTACTTATTCAACTGCCAGTGAATCTTTTCTATCTTCCATTTGGAAAATGGAGATGTTAGCAAGTTGATCTAAGCAATTAAAATAATATATTTTTTTAGACTGGATAGGGTTTGAGAGATGAGAGAAGAGAAGAGAGAGAGGAACCAATGAGATGGAGAGAGGCTGAGGCCAGGTAAGGTGAAGTGGCATGAAGCTCCAACTCACAGCTGGGTTGGCCTGGGGACATTTCAAGGACAGTGATGCTTATGATTTAATTTGCAATTGTTTGTGCTGCTTATTTGTAAGTGTGTTCTCCCTTGCTTCCAAACAGGCCCCAAATCTTTAGGAAAGTCTATCATGCTCTCAAATCCCTAGGGAGAGTAAAGTTTTACGTGGTGGAACTCAGAGAAGGAGCTCATTTTCTGGCTGGGTTAATACAAGTAGTTGGAGAATCAGTATCCTAAAAAGTAGAGAAGACCACAAAAACATTAACCACCTGCAAAATCAAAGGCATCTTGAAGGTATCTTTAGAATTATATAGGCTGGGAAAGTTAGAGGTTATAGTCACCTTCTAATCTTGTCAACCTGATGCCCTGGAGTACTTCTCTTCTGCTTGTGAATATGAGGCAAAACCCCTGCACCTTTAAAGATCATGCTGTTCAACTATGACACCATTTCATGACTTGGGCTCTTGGCTCATAGGCTTCCTTTGGATTGTCATCCTGGGGCACTTTCTAGCCATGAAGATGAGCTTTCCAACACCAGGGCCTCTCAGTTCTGCCCTCCCCTCATCTACGATGCCTTCTCCCCTTCTCTTTACCCCCCTTCCCAACCCAGGGAACGAACCTGCATCTCCTGTGTCTCCTGATTGCAGGCGGTTTCTTTTCTCTGCTGAGCCATCAAGGAAGCCCCACCACCTCAGATCTAATCACTCATAAGTACCTTCAAAATCATTAATTCAAACATCTAGTTCTCTGACTGATGTCCGCTCCTTTCAATCTGTCTTTCTGATTACTTACACAAGTAACATTCTTAAGACATGCTGGGAATTTTCGCGTCTAGTATGTCAGTTTTCTGTGCCTTTTATATCCAGTCTCCAAGAAACCTTTCCAGCCTGACCTCCCACTTTTTTCTTCCTCACACATTTTTCACTCTGACCAAAACATAAGATTCTGTGATCCTGGATACACACTGTGCTTTGCCACCTTCTTGTCAGTGCTCGCTTGTTTTCCTGATAATGAAGTCTCTTCTCTTATATCCTCTCATCTCTTCTTATGCTACTTAATCTTATATGTCTTTGTGTATGTATATACACAGATGCACAGATGCAAATTTTTGTGCATAAACACATGTGTATACATATACACTCAAGGTATGCTGACAAATGTTTAATAACAGGGTTTCTGGGGGGGAAAGTCTCATTTTATAGTGTTTTCTGACTTCCATGATATAAATATTCCACCATGGTCTATCTCATGGTACCAATTTGATGTCATAGGACTAGGGGTTGGGGAGGAGATACATATTCTCAGGTCTCATTGGGCCAGTGGGGGCTGATTCCAGCACAAAACAATTATACACATTTATATATACATATTGGAGAAGGCAATGGCACCCCACTCCAGTACTCTTGCCTGGAAAATCCCATGGACGGAGGAGCCTGGTAGGCTGCAGTCCATGGGGTCGGTAAGAGTCGGACACGACTGAGCGACTTCACTTTCACTTTTCACCTTCATGCACTGGAGAAGGAAATGGCAACCCACTCCAGTGTTCTTGCCTGGAGAATCCCAGGGACGGGGGAGCTTGGTGGGCTGCTGTCTATGGGGTTGCACAGAGTCGGACACGACTGAAGTGATTTAGCAGCAGCAGCATATATAGATACACGTACATACACAAGACATGCATGTTTATGTCTTTGTATGTTTGTGTGTATTAGTATATTTGTTTATAGTCTGGCAACTCATATTAACTCTGTCTAGCAATTCAAACCCACTTAAAATTATCTTTGAGATCTGAGATAAAACAATTAAAGATAGCATCATTTAAGTAGGAATTTAAATTCCTTCCACGAAAATTAAAGTGAGAGCTTGAGAGAGAACAAGATGAAAATTAAAGTGAGAGCTTGAGAGAGAACAAGATAAAAGAGATTGTCATACGTGTTATTTATCTTTCAGGACTAACACATTTTAATTTAGTTTTCATCATCTTCATTAAAGATAAGCTAAGTCACTTCAGTCGTGTCCGACTCTGTGCGACCCCATAGACGGCAGTCCACTAGGCTCCCCTGTCCCTGGGATTCTCCAGGCAAGAACACTGGAGTGGGCTGCCATTTCCTTCTCTAATACATGAAAGTGAAAAGTGAAAGTGAAGTCGCTCAGTCGTGTCTGACTCTTCAGGACCCCATGGACTGCAGCCTACCAGGCTCCTCTGTCTGTGGGATTTTCCAGGCAAGAGTACTGGAGTGGGGTGCCATTGCCTTCTCCATCATTAAAGATAACATATAGACAAAATAAAATATGACTGCTCCTGCTTTAATTTGGGGTTTCAATTTTCTTTTCCATCTTTGATTCATTAGATTTATGTATGTCAGGTTTTCCTGTAAGATACAAGTGGAACATGACATAAAGGAAAAATAAAATGACTGAATATTCATAGGAATTCTGGAGAACTTTCCAATAACCTAGCCAGGCACAAGAGTTACTTAACATTTAAGGATAACATTTAACAATTAAAAAAGCAAAACTTGGATAATCCTTTCAGGCTACTTGCAAAGTTTTTTTCCTTTATAATTTCCTTTATAGTTTTGTGTACATATTTAAAGTTTCTCTAAGGAAAAACGCCAGAAAAATTGAGAATATATCTTGCAGCCAAAGAACCACATTTAAGCAAAGATTTGCAGTTAGGAAAAACACTTACCAAGTTTATTGCTGTAACCTTCCTATTTTGGAAGGCCAATGTGCTGATTTAAGCCATTCAGGCATGAACATGTTTTAATTTCATAAGCCTTGCATTTCCCAATAAGAAGTTGGATGTGAATGGCAATTCAAATATTAAGATATCCATTGGGTCAGGTATCTTTATTTGAACAATGAGCTTTGCAAATAGAAAGTTAAACAGAAATCCAGTGTAGAATGATTTCTTTTCCTCTGCAGACGTTCACCATTTCTGGACTTCAGCCATGACATATGTACCTATGGCTTGGAAAGTTGACTATTTAATGCTAAGTTCTGGTACTGTAACCTCCCCTGTTCAGAAAACCTCCCTAGTTCCCATCGATTAGAGCCGAGATCTCCTACCCCACTTCCTGTCCATGTGCCATGGGATCCAGCTGTGCTATAAGTCAATTATAGGTTTGCTGAGATAGTGATCCCTTGGCCTTTGGGGAGCTCCAGGCTGTGGCCTCTAGCCAAAGGTTGTCTCATCCACTCACTCCAGTGTGCTGTACACACATGGTTATTTTCTATGTGTGCCGTGACAGGAAAAGGGCAGACACCCTGGCCCTGGTCACAAGATCTAAACTCTTTGCATGGCATTCAAGGCCATACAATCTTGCCTTCTCTTTGAGCTTGACCTCTCACAGTTCCCCTCATGTACAGCCCTTTTCATACTCCCTGGGCCAACCATTCTTTCCTAAAACCTTTCACTTTCGCCTTCCATGCTTTGCTCTTTCCATTTTTTTCACTTAGAATGCCCTTCTTCCTCATCTACACAGTGGATCTCTTATGATTTTTTTTTTAAAGATAGAGCCCATGCCATGTCCTCCATGATATCTTAAGAGATCTCCCCAGCATGAATCACTTTCTCCTTCCTCTGCGCTTCTTTAGAAGTTTGATTGTTGCCTTGTTATGCAGGTCTCATATTTTCCCTTGTGTTACAGTCATTCATGTGCTTGTTTCATCAGCCCTCCTAGCGTGTATACCACTCAAGAGTGAAGACCATTTTGTTTATCATTGCATCCCTCCCAGTGCTAGCTGGGTCTTGGGACTTTGAATAAATACTGGTTAAATTGAATTGATGCAAATACAAAAGGGAGGATAAGATCCACTCACATTTGATGCATTTCTGCCAGCACCGTGCTGACGTGCGAAATAGGATGTTGTGCGTAGTCTTCACAGTATCCCAGGTAAGGCATGCAATTTTCAGATGAAAAAAATGAGGACTAGCAAGGTTAATTACCTCCAAATGATCAGTTTTACACTGCAAAAGAGAAACTGTTGAAACTGCAGAGCACTGCCCTGTTCAAATGTCCAACAGGGAACTTGGCACTATGATGGTTTCAGAGCTTTCACACCACCCTGACCAAGTGAATCCCCAAACAGTGGGGGGGACAGCAGGGGCTTACTGGCAGCCTGCTCAGCGGTTTGTTGCATTAACTGCCTTGGCTGGTAGAGTCCTGGCAGGAGTTCCATTTCATGAACTTAAAAATCAATCATTCTTTCATCAACAAGGAAATCCTTCTCCCTAGAATCAAATCTGAGATGACCAGGACAAAGGGGGTAGAACAAAAGCAAAGTTTTTCTTTGCTTGGAAAAGAATCTTCCAGTGAAGCTTAAGTAGAAAAATAGAATCAGCTCTTTATATTCTAAATACTTTATTTGGGTAGATGGTTTCCCTCTGTTCTTTTATTCTGTTATGCTTGCATTTATATTACTTATGGGAAAGAGTTTTGGAAACAGTACCCAGATTAGATGACTTAATTAGATTATATAAATTCAACATAAGGAATTTCTGATAAGGAAATTCAGTGTCCAATGTCCAATGGCACTGACTGGCCAAGACTTATGGAGAACTGGACAAGCATTTTAGTGTTGAACATTGACTTCCTCATCTCTAAAGCAAGATGGAAAATGCTGACAAAGGATCCCCGGAGGTGACCAATCAGCAAGTCTAGTTTTCTTGGAACTCTAAAAACCCTAAAAGAATCAATGATTTGGTTTGTCCTTCCACATGGCTCCCAGGTGCTGTGACCCAAGATAACCAGTGATCATAGGCACTGACTCTACCTCTTACATGGTGACATCACAGCCAGCAGCTTGTGGGGCCTTCACAGCAACCTTGGGGAGCAGATATGCTTAGTGGCATCCCTCGTTCTGTAGGAGTGAGAAGTTCATCACTCAGGAAAAAGTAACTTGCTCAAGGTCAGAGAGCTCCAGATAAGTGGCAGATACGGGACTCAAAATCTGAGCTGGAGACTCTGTCCCAGTTCATCTCTTTAGCATATTTAAGTGATCAAGAGGTTGAAGGTAATTCTGGGAGTGGGGAGATGGGTAATAAAATTTGAGAGACTACAGATAAAAGGGGCTTGATGCTAAGAGCAAACAGATCATAAAAGGAATTTCCAAACAATTGAGTTCTATATTCACGTGCTTTGATGCCTACCTAAATCTGCACTTCAGTGTGGCGTTTTAAAGGAGTGGAAGGAAAGGAAAATGAACAAGCAGCAGGCAAATTATCAGCTGGTCCAGTAAACACTGCTGTCCCTGGACAAGATGATGCTTCCACAGTCCTTTGTTATATTTCCTGATTCATTTTTCAGCTTTACCAGATCTATAGACTTTATTAACTTGTTTCTGAAAATGAACAAAAACTAAGGGGGCAGAGAAATATAAAGATGTTAGGTTTAAGAGGGTTCCTTTCACTGGAGGAAATTAAAAAGTGCATCATTTTCAAACCTAAGGAAAGTTTAGCTGCAATTTCCACTAGTAACTGTTCACCTCGAAAGGTATTAATTTTCTATTTATTGGATTTTGATGCAAGTTGAATCCCATCTTAGATCATAACTGTCCAATAGAACTTTGTTTGCTGATAGAAATGTTCAATAGTCAGGGTTGTCCATACAATATCCTCTAGCTACATATGCCTATTGAGTGACTGAGATGTGACTAGAATGACAAAGAAACTGAAATTTTACTGTTATTTAGTTTTCATTAATTTAAATTTAAGTAGTGGTATGTGGCTCACGGCCACTGTATTGAACAGAAAACTCCAGAAAGTCACTTGCTATGTCTGTTTTCAGTTTGTGTTTTGTAAGCATATTGGTATAGAGAAGAGGATTTATAAAACCAGCTCTGTTTTCCTGAATGTTTTCAAGGATAAGAATTCTTGCTTTTCAATTTCAAATGGACATTAAAAATCATGATAAATGTGTACTAAAGTAATAAGAAGACTGAAAAACTTAGGTACATGTCGAAGCTTTCCAAGTTTTGTAGTCTCAATCAGTAACTAGATAATAGAGTTTTCTACTTTAATTGGCATGGATGCTTCAACTCATGAGAGTTCTCATCTCTATTGATGAGAATAATTCCATTGTTATTTGGCAGATGAAAATATCAGACTGGATTCCTATATTTCAGAACTCAGAAAATCGATTATTTCTCATTGATAAATCTCTTATAATGTTTTCTATTTTTGTACAGGCTCTTTCTAGACTGGGAAGTTCTACATAATGCAATACACATTCACTAAGATAGCTATCTGAAGCATGTGGGAAAACCAAGAGAACAAATGAATGATAACTCATTGTCTGTCTAGACAATCCCACAGTGCTTGGCCTTGCCAGAGTGCCCAGTCCCCGATGAAAACACATACGTGAGGTCCCCAGGTGATATCCCACGACTGTGATAATTGTCACGTGCCTGTTTATTTTTCCCTTGAGAAACCGAAGGAGTGAAAAGGAAAAAAAAAAAAAAAGATCACAACTAAACAAAAGCATACCAATAACAGGAAACTGTTGGTGAGAAATACCCTGACGTTCCTGTAAATTCACGTCACCAGATTCCCCAGGGACAAAGGTGCCTGAACTGCATGGGTAAATAATTATGATTTAATACAGAGTCCTTGCTATGCTGTTTACAATAAGACAAAAAAGAATTGTCTCTGGAGACACAAATAAGCAAATAATAGAAACATATCAATATAATCAGGAAGTGATGATGCTGTGTCTAGGTCAGCTACTGAAAACAATCTGTAATCTATTAAAGTATTGGGTTGGCCAAAAAGTTTGTTAGAATTTTTCTGTACGATATTAAGGAAAAACCCAAATGATCTTTTTGGTCAACCCCCAAATCTCCTTTGGAATTGCAAACAGTACAAGGTAGGACCTCAAGGGGAAGAGAATCCCTCAACCCCTGGCTGTTTAGAAATGGCAGAGAAAATGGGATGCTCATCTTCGAGAATTTTCTGAAAAGGTTTCTGCCTCATGACACCTGTTTGCAAGGTTTTATTCCCATAATGAGAGAGAAAATAACAGTCTCCTTTCTTCTTTAAAAGGATTTCCAATTGGAGAGTAGTGTCAACTTGAAAATATACATACATGGTGCATGCATGTTGAGGCTAAGAAAAGAAATGGATGGCCGGGCTTCAAGTGCTCAACATGCTCCCATGTTTAGGGGCTTTCCTCTCTTTTTATTATTTGTCTCTTTTTATTTTATTTCTTTTTAAAATATTTATTTATTTTTGGTTGCTCTAGGTCTTCACTGCTGCATGCGGGCTTTCCCCAGTTTCAGCAAGCAGGGCCTTCTCTTTGTCCTTGTTGTGGAGGACAGGCTCTAGGGCATGCAGGCTTCAGTAGTTGCTGCTCTAGAGTGCAGGCTCAGTAGCTGTGGTGCATGGGCCTAGCTGCTCCATGGCATGTAGAATCTTTCTGGGCCAGGCTTTGAACTCATGTCCCCTGCATCGGCAGGTGGATTCTTAACCACTGGACTACCAGGGAAGTCTTAAAGGATGTTTTTCTTGACAAAAGTGAGGGAATCATAATTTTCTATTTTTTTTCCAGAATCTACTTCTGAAAGATTTTTTCAGAATCTATTAGGTAGAAATCTACTTAATACAAATCATTAAGGATTTTGTCTAATAGCCTGCAGAGAATTCTAAAGTTTCACTGGGGAGTTTGGTGGGAGGCAAGAATTGAAAGAGTGAGCAGTGGTGAGAGTCAGCACAAAATTCTCACCTGAAATCTCTCTGCTCTTTTTCTGAGTAATAGGGTAATTCTGGAAGTCTCATTACCTTTGATTGCTAGGTAAATTGGTAGCTAGGTAAAAACTACTTATTCTCAGAGTCTAAGCAGATTTAAAAATTTACCCAGCTGTGCAATCAAAGGTAACCTCCCTTTGAGGTTACCTCCCTGCTACCATTTCTCCATTTTTAAAAGATTCTGTGGCAGGTAGAACAAGGAACTCCCAAGGATGTTCATCTCTTAATCCTTGGATCATCACCTTATATGACAAGATAGATTTTGCAGATGAGATTAAATTGATTAAATTGAAGATCTTGAGATGGAGAGATTATTCTAGATTATACAGATGGGTTCAGTGTAATGATAAGGGTCCTTATTAGCATCAGAGAAGTAAATGTGATAATGGAAGCAGAGAGAAAAAGAGATTTGAAGACCCTATGCACTGCTGGCTTTCAAGATGGAGGAAGGAACCATAAGCCATGGAACTGAAGTGGTTTCTAGATGCTGGAAAAGATGAAAGACAAACTGCTCCCTCAGAACCTACAGAAGGAATGCAACCCTGCTAGCACCTTGACTTTGGTTCATTAAGGCCCATTTTAGCTCTCTGACGTCCAGAACTGTAAGATAACACATTTCTGGTTGTTTTTTTTTTTTTTTTTTTGAGGTACTGAATTTATAATCAATTGTTATAGCAGCAATAAGAAACTAACATAGACCCAAAAGGTGCTTTTACATTCAATGGCAGCATTAGGTCTATAAAATTATTTCTCTAATACAGACTATTAGGCTGTACATTAGAATCATCTGGACCACGTGAAAAATATTAAGGCCAAGGCTCCATCTCCAGTGATTTAGATTTAGGAAGTCTAAAGTGGAGGCAGTATGCTGGAATTTTTATACAAAGCTGCCAGATGATTCTACTGTTCATCTAAGGATTAGAACCCCATTGCTAAAGGACTACCTCCTTTGTATGTTCTCTTGCTGTTTGCACTCAGGAAACATTCTTTGGATCAATAAATATGAAAGGGTCCTTTCACTGTTGCCAGGGCAGGAAAAAGCACAGTCTGACCTCTTTGGTCTTTGATGCTGCATTTGATTTTTGTCTCCATCTGAACAAGGTTCATCCTCTGGGAGTGGATAGTGGACGCCTGGGAAGCACAGCCTCCTCTGTGTCTCAGTTTCTATTCAGATGCAGCCAAGGATGACTCCCTCAGCCACAGCTCCTTCCAACAAGATTTCTGGCACTTGTGATGAGGTGTGGAGCGATGTACAGTGTACAGCAGCGATGATGTCTCAGGATCAGGGAGTGATGCACAGAAAAGACCCCTCTCCCCACTGGGCCTGTGTAGTTCTTGAAAGAGGCAATTACTCCTTGTAAATCCCTGCTGGCCCTGCTTCTAGTGACTATATCATAGTAGAAAGTCTCATTGGTGCCAACTGTGCTCGAATCTGGGCTCAGCCACTCATTTTAATAGTAACAGCTCCCCCTCCCTGTCTACTAGGCACTAGGCTATTTCACATAATGATGATCACATGTAATCATCTTCAACAACCTCGGGAAAAGACTGCAATCATGATCAATTTTACACTGATACATTTTAGATTTTACAGATGCTAAAGCTGAAGTCTAGAGAGGTTTGAGGAAATTAACCCATGGAAACACAACTTGAAAATGATGAAACCAGATGTTGGGTCTAAGCTTGTGTGATCCAAAGGCCAAGCTCTCACAAAATTGGAGGAGACAGTTAGGCGTGGCGCTTGAGTGATCCTGGACCAAGCCGCTGTCCCTCTGGAACCCAGTTTCCTCCTGTCAATGTGGGAGGCTTGTGAAATACTCAACATCATGCTCCAAGTTTTCTCCAGTTTGGACCTCCTGCAAATCCATGCACCACATGTTCAACCTCTTCTCTGTGGCCAGATGCAGGGATAGGAGAAAATATTCGCCTCCTCCCAGGCAGCATTCACAGGAGCACAGTCTCAGGCATCCTTTCTGCTCAGAGAAAGGTTCCCGGAGTCCCTGTCTTTGTCTGGAAATGCAATTCCCAAGGAAGTTGGGAAGCTGGTTTGTTGGCTGCATCTTTGAAATATATCTGTATCTGATCATTTCTTATCACCCCCATTGCTCCCCCCACCCTCATCTCCTGTCTGGCTTGTTGTAATAGTCTTTTAACTGGTATCCTTGCTTCTCCTGAGCCCCACAGTCTTCTCAACATGGCAGACATAGATCAGATGACAGAATTACCCTGTTCAAAACCTTCTAAAGACTCTCCTTTTCTCACTGAAGAAAAGCCAAGGCTTTCAACATGGTCTATAAGATTCTATCATCTGCCCCTTGCCTTCACCCCATTATTCCTCTAATAGCAGGATGAATTCTCTACTTAAAATTTCAGCCTGTTCCCTCTCAGCAGTCCTATTCCTTTTTCCTTAGTTCTTATGACTTTCTAATAAGCAATGAAAGTGAAAGTTGCTCAGTCTTGTCTGACTCTTTTTGATCCCATGGACTATACAGTCCATGGAATTCTCCAGGCCAGAATACTGGAGTGGGTAGACTTTTCCTTCTCCAGGGCATCTTCCCAATCCAGGGATCGAACCCAGGTCTCCTGCATTGCAGGTGGGTTCTTTACCAGCTAAGCCACAAGGGAAGCCCAAGGGAATCCTAACAAGCAATATAGGCTATTTATGTTTATTGGTTGCTATCTATATCCTCCTGATAGAATGTAAGCTCCGAAATGGAAGGGCTTTTGTTTATTTTGTGCATGGATATATCACAAGAACTGAGAATAGTGCCTGACACCACATAGGGGATATTCAATAAGTATTTGCTAAAATCAATATTAATTGTTATATAGAAACACATCTGTACATATATAATTTAGAGTTTGTATTGTAAGAAGTAGATTTAAATATTTATAAGTGTGTGTGTTAGTCGCTCAGTTGTGCCTGACTCTTTGAAACCCCATGGAATGTATAGCCCACCAGGCTCCTCTGTCCATGAGATTCTCCAGGCAAGAACAGTGGAGTGGGTTGCTATTTCCTGGGAGTGGTTGCCATTTCTTTCTCCAGGGGATCTTCCTGACCCAGGATTGAACCCAGGTTTCCCACATGCCGGGCAGATTCTTTACCATCTGCGCCACCAGGGAATCCCAGGGAATCACCAGGGAATCCATATTATAGAAATATTTTTATAATATAGTATAAAGTATATTCGGAGAAGGCAATGGCACCCCACTCCAGTACTCTTGCCTGGAAAATCCCATGGATGGAGGAGCCTGGTAGGCTGCAGTCCATGGGGTCGCTAAGGGTTGGACACGACTGAGCGACTTCACTTTCACTTTCACTTTCATGCATTGGAGAAGGAAATGGCAACTCACTCCAGTGTTCTTGCCTGGAGAATCTCAGGGACGGGGGAGCCTGGTGGGCTGCCATCTATGGGGTCACACAGAGTCGGACACGACTGAAGTGACTTAGCAGCAGCATAAAGTATGTTTATTTATGCCTACCCCTACCTCTTGGGCTTCCCTGGTGGCTCAGTGGTAAAGAATTCACCTGCTACCTCAGGTGACATGGGTTCAATCTCTGGGTTGGGAAGATCTCCTGGAGAAGGAAATAGTAACTCACTCCAGTATTCTTGCCTTGAGAATCCCATTGACAGAAGAGCCTGGCAGGCTATAGTCTCCTGGGTCACAAAAGAGCCCAACACGACTTAGCGGCTAAACAACAACCCCTACTTATACTGAATTAAAGAGGGAGAAGGAGAATAGCAGGAGGGGAGAAGAAAGTATGCAGAGGGAGAGAGTAAGAGAGTGAGCAAGAAGCGGAGATGGAGAGAAGGAACAACTCTCTTAAAGTTGTTACCTAAGGAACGTCACACTCTAACAGCACACGCCTTTCAAACCATAGCTTTCAACCCCTTAACTACTAACCCCAGTCTCCTGCCCTTGAATATTTTGGACTTTCATATCTCCATTTGGTTGTTTCAGATCCTCCAATATTGGACCCAACTGGTCTCTATGGCTCCCTGGATATGAATCTTATAAGTAGGAGGCATGATTTCAGATGCTGTAAAATGTGCATGCTGAGCTCTCACAGACAGTACTGAGTCTTCAGCGCTCTACCATCCTCTGAATTCTCTATCAACCTCTGCCTGATCTCTTAACACAGTTACAGATTTCTACTGGGTCTTGTCATCATTTGGGCATATATCCTCTCTCCCTGGGGAGGAAGGAATTGAAGCAGCTGGCCTGTGATGCATTTTCTCTCCCTGTTACTGGCAGATGCTCCCAAGGGAAGGAAGGAAGGCAGGTGACCTGGTTGAATCTCCTTGTCAGCAAAGTAACTGGATCTTTGGGAAATAGACTAATGGTATTTCCTAGAAGGAGCATCTTTTCCCTATAGATTTCACTTAGCAGAATGTCTTTGTTTTGCCTAGGGAAACATATCTGGGATCTATAGGTTTATGAAGCATGATTCCCTGGAAAATGTCTTATCAGCTATACAATTTTCTTGGGTATACAAAGAAGATATATCATAATCCCATGCTCCCTGCTATGTAAGGCAACCCACAGCTCTTGCTTAGTAGATTTATTGGTGTTGGGCCTGAAAGCACATATCTTGAGAGCCCAGACCTCTCTCTATTTGGTCTCTGCTTTCTGAAATTTGTATTCTTGAATTATTAATAAAGCTTGATATTGGGTAAGATCTCTGATTCATGTAAGTTTGATTGAAAATCTAATCCTTTGTACTAGCTCAATTTCCTATTAGACCATAGTGTCGTGGAAGGTCAGAACTATATCCAACTCATCTCTGTGGGCCTGGCATGGTGTTTTTTTTATATGCCAGCCGTTCGGTGTATAAATATAACACAGCATTCTAAAGGATTGAAAAACTGATGTAAAATGTAGGAATATAAATTTACACAAAGGGAAATGAAACATTTGCTAACACTCTGATCATTAGTGTCTCTTTCTCCCTGCATTGGGTATAATACATTTTAAATTAAATGCAATTTATTTCTTTATTAAATTCAAGAGTTCTTTACATTGATGTCATGAAAATTGTAAGATGGTTAGGGCATTTAAAAGTTTTTCCATTTAAGTTAAATTATAGGGATTGTAAGCATATTTTGAATGCTGCTTTACCATTCTGGTTCATAGGAGGTCATCAATCAATGGTTGTATTTAGTAGTGCCAATTTTGACTTTCCTCAGCCTTTACCACATTTGTAGTTCAAATTGATCCCATGGAAAGAGGTAATTTATATCTTTAATGAACAATACAGCTTGTTTATGCATGGAACCTCAATTTGTTTCATTGTGGTTGTGGATCTAAGTATGGAAATTCTCATCTTCATATGGGGCAAAACCTCATAAGTAAGTATAGGTTTATGTGTTGTGTTTGGGGGTATTTATAGGTGCCATATACTTCAAAGTGTCTCCTTTATGCTCTATAATTGTGTCCCAAATCACCAACTCAACTGTCACTCCTTTATAAAATTAAGAAATTATTCTTTTTTTTTTCCTCCAGAGAAGGCACCTGTAAGCACTCAAGTGTAATCTAAAGAGTGCAGCCTAAAATCACAATGACCTGTTGACAGAGTATGTTTTCCCCCAAGGCAGAGCCTTAGAAAAGGACTCTGATGAAGGCAGTTTACTTGGGGTGTGATTCCAGGAAGGTAGAAGGAGATAGAGGAGCAAGTCAGACAGTGAAGGGGGAAAAGTCAATGAAAATCATGTTAGAGAATTACTGCTACTGGTAACCTGGGCTCCTTCTAGCTGAAGATTGTCTAAGAAACTGTGAGAAATGCACATCAGGATTAAGTGAAAACCAAGGACTTCCTCTGACATCCATCCTTCGGTTGTGAGGGTTGCCCCGGGGGGTGTTTGATCTCTGGACAACCCAGGACACCAAGTGCAAAGGCTGAGCAAACACAGGACAAGGTCCCAGGCAGAGAATAGCAGGGAGGGAGTCCCTGAAGTGGGCACGGCGGATGGGGCGACCACTGCCCATGCAGATGCGAGACCCTGGGCATCACCAGTGTCTGCACTGGTTGGTTTATCCTGTGATCTAGAATCAAAGTATGAAAGGACAGAGCAGAGATCAAGTGAGTTGTTTGGGAGAGAGAGGATAGGATGAAGAAGAGCAAAGTGAAAAAGCATTGAGATGACAATTCCTTGAACACAGAAAATCGAGGTGCGTTTCAGTGTGGGGAGCTCTGGGTCTGAGAATCCTGGGAGAAGGAACTAAAGATCATGCTTCACAGCTGACTGGAACCTGCCTTGACTCTTTGGGTACTTCTGAACTTCATCAACTTTGTCAACAGAACAAGAGAATAGGGTTATGCAGAAGGTAAGAGTTTTATGAAATCTCTCTCCCAGCTCCACCACTACTGATTTCTCACTTAGAGGGATCATGCTTCATCATTAGCTTGCTTGGTTCCTTAGTGCTCTTTTCCATGGGCTCTTTGGTACACTTGTGTGGGGACAGGGTCAAGTGAGTGAAACCTGCCTTTCCACACCATGGCTGGGCAGGGGGCACAGCTCCAAAACTTGTTAACAATTCACATCCAACTTGTTTTTGTCATTTAGTGCTTAAACTTTCAGGGTGACTTGGATCTTATGTAGGTTTTTCCCCAAAAGGAGTGTAGTGTTTTATTTGTACTGATGCATCTGCATGTTCTTGAGCCTTGTGCTAACTTGCTATTGAATGTCTGTTTGAAACTTCTACCCAAATCCTGCACAAGATTTCTTACCTGAAATTCAGCTGTAGACTTAAAAGTGGTTTACTTGCCCTCCACTCTCCTTCCCTGAAACTTTTCCTACGTATTCTCTACTCTGTCTCTAGATTAGTCTTTTTCTAGCAGAACTCTTTGGAGAAGGAAATGGCAAGCCACTCCAGTATTCTTGCCTGGAGAATCCTGTGGACAGAGGAGCCTGGTGGGTTACAGTCCATGGGGTCACAAAGAGTCAGTCATGACTAACTGAGTGACTGAACAACAAACAACAAGCTGAATTCATATCACTCCACTTTTCTGCTCAGAAATATTCAGTGGTTTTCCAGTGTACATCAATTTAAGCACACATTTCCAAGCCTAGAAATCCACATTTTTCCCCCTGTAATAAGGCTCTAATCCAAGCTTATTTAAATGTTTCCCACTCTGTCCCACTGTCACATAACACTAGAGATTATAACCTACCTCTCGGCTGTTCATTCCTAATCTGTAGACTTTGTTCAGTCAGCATACTACTTTTCTTGAATTATTAATTTGTTGTTCACTTTTAAATTGTCCTCATAATTTTGTCTTTTCCAGAATGTTATATAGTTGGAATTATATAGCAGGTAACCTTTTCAGATTGGCTTCCTTCACTTTGTAATAAAGCATTTACAGTTTCTTCAAGTCTATTCATGGCCTGATAACTCATTTCGTTTTAATGCTGAATAGTATTTTCTTGTCTGGGTTTAACACAGTTTATTTATCCATTCACCTATTGAAGGACATCATGGTTGTTTCCAAGTTTTTGCAATTACGAATGAAGTTGCTATAAGCATCTGTGCACAGGTTTTTCTGTGGGCATAATTTCCAATTCCTTTGGTTAAATACCAGGGAATTTGCTTGCTGGATAGTATTGTAAGAATTCAGTCGTCTTCTCTTATCTGTGGGGGAGGTGTTCCCAGACTCCCAGTGTATGCCTGAAACCTTGGATAATACAGAACCCTGTGAATACTGTTTTTCCTACACATGCATACCTAAGATAAAGTTTAATTTATAAATTAGGCACAGTAAGAGATTAATGACAACTAATAATAAGCTAGGACAATTATAACAATATACTATAATAAAAGTTTTGTGAATGTATCTTTCTTTCTCTCAAAATATCTTAAAACTTAATGCCTTTTCCATCCTAACTAAGCACTTATCAAGCACTGCAGCCATAACTTGTAGTTTGAGGTTCAACAGCAAACCCAGCACGAATGTCTTTTTCCTTCACAGCTTCACTGATGGAAGATTCACTTTTACCATATAGCAACCTCAGTGCATAATATTTTCTCTTTTCTTAAGTTGAGCGTTTACACCTTTTCACTTAAAAATCACTTTACATTTTCACGTAAAAGGAAGCACTTTATGGCATCTCTTGAGCATATTATTCAAATTGCCAGCATCACTACCCCCTTTCTTTGGGGCCATTATTAAGTAAAATAATACAATCACAGTGATAGAGCAGCTGAGATAATTGAGAAGACTTATTTTTGTTTAGTCACTCATTTGTGTCCAACTCTTTTTTGACTCTATGGACTATAGCCCACCAGACTTCTCTGTCTATGGAATTTCTCAGGCAAGAGTGGGTTGCAATTTTCTTCTCCAAGTGATCTTCCTGACCAAAGGATCAAACCCACATCTCCTCCATTGGCAGGCAGATTCTTTACCCCTGAGACACCAGGAAAGCCCCAGCTGAGAAGGCTACTAAATGACTAATGTACAGGATATGCTCGGAGAATATGCTGGACAAAGGGATGATTCATGTTCTGGGTGGGACCGAGCTTTAATCACACTACTCAAAATGACCTGAAATTTTAAATATTAGGAATTGTTTATTTCTGGAACTTTCCATGTAATATTTTCAGACCATGGTTGAACATGTGTAACTGAAACAACAGAAAGAGAAACCCCAGATAGGGAGGACTACGGTAGTTTAGTTTTGTGAGAAACCTCTAAAGACAAAACTACTGCGTCTTTCAAAGCGGCTGCATGTTTTTCCATTCCCACCAGCAATGTATTAATATTGAGAGTTGCTCATATTAATATTGGAGAAGGCAATGGCACCCCACTCCAGTACTCTTGCCTGGAAAATCCCATGGGCAGAGGAGCCTGGTAGGCTGCAGTCCATGGGGTCACGAAGAGTCGGACACGACTGAGCGACTTCACTTTCATTTTCACTTTCCACTTTCATGCACTGGAGAAGGAAATGGCAACCCACTCCAGTATTCTTGCCTGGAGAATCCCAGGGATGGGGGAGCTTGGTGGGCTGCCATCTATGGGGCACAGAGTGGGACACGACTGAAGTGACTTAGCAGCAGCAGCATATTAATATTGCTCTACCTCCTGTTGCTCTCCCTTCTCACCAGCATTGGGTATTGTCAGTGTTCTGGATATGATCAGTCTAATGAATGTATGTGTTCATCGTGTCTGACTCTTTTTGATCCCATGGACTGTAGCCTGCCAGGCTTCTCTGTCCATGAAATTATCCAGGCGAGAATACTGGGGTGGGTAACCATTCTCCTCGCCAGGGAATATTCCTGACCCAGGGATCAAACCCAGGTCTCTGGCATAGTAGGTAGATTCTTTACCAACTGAGCCACCAGGGAAGCCTAATAGTATATAGTGGTATCTCACTGTTTCACTTTGCATTACCCCATGACACAGGATGTGGAGTATCTTTTCATACACTTATTTGCTGTGTGGACATTTTCTTTGGTTAGGTATCAAGATTTTTGTCCCACTTTTTTAAGGTGTCCATATATTTTATTTAAAAGTACATAGAGTACTCATTTAAATTCACCTATACTCATTGTATAGGTGTATATGCATAATGAGTTAAATTCAAGAATGATCCCCACTACATTAATGATGGTTATCTTCAGGTGATCGTCAATTTCTCCTTGTACTATTATGTTTCAATTTTTCTAATAAAATTGTATTCTTTTAACCAGTCATTTAAAATCTATTTTAATTATAAGGGAGAAAATTTCAGTGTTATTACTAGCTATTTCTATTTTCTCTTTTATTAAAGCTTCCCTCGTGGCTCAGATGGTAAAGAATCTGCTTGCAATGCAGAAGAAGCAGGAGAACTGGGTTTGATCCCTGGGTCAGGAAGATCCTGTGGAGAAGGGAATGGCAACCTACTCCAGTATTAGTGCCTGGAGAATCCCACGGACAGAGGAGCCTGGCAGGCTGCAGTCCATGGGCTTGCAAAGAGTCAGACACAACAGAGGGACTAAGACTTTCACTTTCACATGTCTTTTGCTGTTTTTCTAATAGTATGACAATCATTCTTATTGACATATTTCTCCTTTCAATAAAAAATATTTTTAGTATTAAGATCACTATAAACAAAATTGAAAGGCTACTATTGACCCATTTTTAAATCAGATTATTTGTTTTCTTATCGTTGAGTTTTTAGTTTTTTGTTTATTTTGGATAATAGTTCTTTATCAGATGTCTTTTGCAAATATTTTCTCCCAGTTTGTGTCTTGTGTTTAATTCTTTTGATGGTATCTTTCAGAAAGCAGTTAAATTTTAACAAAGTCCAGCTTGTCAGTTATTTCTTTCATGGACTGTGTCTTTTGCATTGTATCTAAAAAGCATCAATATACGCAAAGTCATTTAAGTTTTCTTCTACATTATTTCTAGGAGTTTTATAGTTCATCTTTTACATTTAGGTCTATGACCCATTTTGAGTTAATTTTTGTAAAGGATGTAAAGTCTGGGTCTAGAGCCATCTTTTCTGTTTGTGGATGTCCAGTTGTTCTAGCACCATTTACTGAAGAGACTGTCTTTGGTCCACTGTATTGCTGTTGCTCCTTTGTCAAAGGTCAATTGACTATGTTTATGTCAGTTGATAGGTCTATTTCTGGATTCTCTACTTCATCCCATTGATCTGTTTGTCTGTTATTTTGCCAATACACCACTGTCTTGGTAACTTGATAGTAAGTCTTATAATTAGGTAGCCTCTCTCCTTCAATTTTGTTCTCATTTAGTAACATGTTGGCTATTCTGAGTCTTTTGCCTCTTTATCTAAACTTAGAATCAGCTTGTTGATATCTATAAAATAACTTGCTGGAATTTGGGGTAAAATCAACTTTCTCAGAAATCTAGAAATTAACTGAAAGCTTACAGAAACCTGTGGATCATTTAGTAGATAAAAATGACTGAATCTCAGTAAGAAAAGTGATGTTTGTGGCATTTAATGTGCCCTATTTTCATCCCATGCTCCCTAGTTTGGTGGTAGCCTTGAAAAATCACAGTCTGCATGCCTGGTACTAGGGACAGCAGAATGGAGCTTGAGCTCTTTCAAAACCTCATTCCCAAAGAACTGTTATGACTTGCTTTGCTTTATGGTTCCCTGGAAGACCCTAATCAGAAGACTTTTATTTGACTTGAGCTCACCCAAGGGTCGGAGAAGGCAATGGCACCCCACTCCAGTACTCTTGCCTGGAAAATCCCATGGACGGAGGAGCCTGGTAGGCTGCAGTCCATGGGGTCGCTAGAGTCGGACCCGACTGAGCGACTTCCCTTTCACTTTTCACTTTCATGCATTGGAGAAGGAAATGGCAACCCACTCCAGTGTTCTTGCCTGGAGAATCCCAGGGACGGGGGAGCCTGGTGGGCTGCCATCTATGGGTTCGCACAGAGTCGGACACCACTGAAGCGACTTAGCAGCAGCAGCAGCAGCAGCAGCACCCAAGGCTAAAACCCTTTCTCTGGGTCATTTGTTGAAAACGTTTAGAAACAAATACAGGTACTTCACAGGTGCCTCAGGTGATGGATAACAAGACAAACAATAGATTAAACACAAGCTTAAATGAATTACCTTATTTGCGTTCTTCATTGAAGAATGAATTATCCATGTGCATATGTGGGGCCGTGTACACACTTATGAATGATGCTGGAAGATCCTGTGCCCTCACCTCTGTTTGACCTTGAGGCTCTGTATAAGTAAGGAGTAAAGGCTAAGGCGGAGTCACACGCTGCCTGGTTGAATGTGGAAGACAAACTTCAACCTGCACACAGAAGCCCTCGGCAAAGATTGGAGATTCATTTAAGACTTTAAGAAATTCTCCATTCAGTCATTAGTTGATTATGAAGCTGAGTAGAGACCTCAGTCAGACACGATTGAAGTGACTTAGCAGCAGCAGCAGCAGAGACCTCAGTGGTAATCCTTGACAAAGAATACATATTTTATAGACTTAGTTCAGAAAAGTCACAAGACAAATTCAACAAGCAGCAACAACAAACCCTGGTGGAGGGGAGTAGGGATCTGATTTCCAGAGCTGCCACATTATATTATTGGAAATGTCCAGGTTTCAACAAAATGTATGAGACATATAGAGAAACAAGAAAGTCTGACCTATACACAGGAAAAAAGCAATTAATCGAAACGCTGCTTCTAAGAGAGGGAGAAAAGCCTTGACTCTCTTGTTATGTACAATCCTTTGAATGGAAACCAATTGTCTTAGGAAGTAAAGGGGACAGTCCCTACCCTAGACTGCAAGCCTCCTGGAGAGACAAATTTAGTTATCCTAGAAATGGGAGCTAACAGTTTTAAGTCTAACACTCTTTAGCTTCCAAAGTTTGCTTTTTAACCCAAATTTTAGTTTCCTTTTCTTGGAAAGCCTTAACTGTGTAGAAAAGGAAAAATATTTTCTCTACTGCCCTGGAGTCATCTGACTGGCTAAGATGACGGCCAGCCCAAGGAATGCCTACAAAGATGTAACAAATTGGATGATGCTACAGTTTGGTTTGTCCAGGATGGTCCCATTTCATACATGTTGTAGCTCAGTTAATGCTTATTGATGACTTTAGTGCCTTCTTTCATTTTAAAAAATCTCCCAGTGTAATAATTAGTTATGCCAACCCCCCACAAAACATTAATGGTGCCTGTTTAGCTGTAGGAGCATGAAGGAAAGCAGGAGGTGAGGGGATGGGGCCTGGGTACCAACTAATTTGTCAACCGGAGTGAGTCACACATTCATAGATCTGAAGTTTCATTTTATATGGCAGTATTCAAACTTGATCCCATATTTCTAAAGCAATTGAATAAGTGACCTGGGAAGGGAAATCTAAGCTTCAAAAAATTATAGGAAGTCGATAAGATTCAGCTAAAGAGAATAACAACGGAAATTATACAAAATAGTGAAGAAATGAATCAGTGCTGAGTCACAGGTAATAAGAAAAAAAAAAAAATAGCCCTGGTCCATTTTGGAAATGTGAATCAGAAGAGGAAGAAAAGAAAAGGAAACAATCCCAGAGGAGTTTGGCTTTCAGGGAAGCCCAGGAGTCAGTGAGTATTGATTCTTACCTGTATTTATCCTCAGGAAACACTTGGATATTAATGATGCATCCAAAGAGTATTATCCGAACTAAGCTCCAGTGTTGTTGAATCTAAGCCTTTTGCTGTTCAGTATGGGGTGGTGAGATGTTGAGGAGCTTACCCAGGGCTTTCTTATCCAGAGATTTCCTTCAGAGATCCATGAAAGGGCTTATTGGTGGCAACATCTCTGAGAGGCACTCATTAATCTCATTTGCCTCTTGGTTTCTCAAGCATTTTACCCAGATGTCTACTGCAGATTTATCACATTAAGTTGTTTCTATCAAGCATCTTCCTGATGCTCTTACAGGGCAGGGCTGAGTCTTATTCACCATGGTAATGAGTATCTCAAGATTTGGAGACTGTCATACTGAGTGAAGTAAGTCAGACAGAGAAAGAGAAATACCATATGACATACATTATACACGGACTCTAAAAAGAAATGATACAGATGAATTTATTTACAAAACAGTAACAGACTCACAGACTTTGAGAACAAACTTATAATTACCAGGGGGCAAGGATGTGGGGAGGGGATAGTTTGGGAGTTTGGGATTGACATGTATACACTGCTATATTTAAAACAGATAACCAACAAGGACCTACTGTATAGCACGGGGAATTCTGCTCAATGTTATGTGGCAGCCTGGATGAGAGGGGAGTTTCAGAGAGAAAGGGTACATGTATATGTATGGCTGAGCCACTCTGCTGTGTATCTGAAACTATCACAATATTGTTAATCTGCTCCTCAGGTCACTTGATGTTTTCTTTCAGCACAGTCCCCTGGACTCTGCTTCTAGGGATCCTATGATGAGTCTTTTTTTTGTCCGGGCACTTAAATGTTTCTCATTCCCCTGAGCTCAGTCTCCTTTCTGAATTAGCACACATGAACTCATTCTCATTCTCTTTCTGTTGCATTCTCATTCTGCTCACCTCTCTCTCTCTCTCTCTCTCTCTCTCACACTGTATCTTTCCAAGTTAAGACTTCAAGGGTTTGCTCTTTTCAAATCTTTGAAAAGATTACGGCTTTCTGAGATTTTATTTTCTCTGTCAGTCATCAAATACGCACTCTACCACTTATCCAAAATTATAAATCCATGAGTCACATACCTTATTTGAAATCGTTTCACTATTTATAAAGTGAGGAAAACAACACCTGCCCCCTCAAAGAGTTATTGTGAGGAATAAATTGACTTATATTCATGAAAATAGTATTCAAATAATTATGTTATTACTCCTTTTGGTCAGGGAATCCAAAGTAGCCTGTGTCTGATAAAAACATGAATCGTGTTATTGAAAAGGTTAAAAAACAATTGCAACAAAACATATCAGCCAGGTGGAAGTTGGTCCCTGTGAAAAGCAGCTTTGGCTTCAGGCAACAATCATAGATTATTTAGTGAACATCTAAGGGCTGGGGCCATTGGACAATGTTTGGTGGGTGGTCAGAACAGCACTATACAGATGGTGGGAATGTAATGAATACATTCTGCCTCTGTGGATATTGATGATGGTGGTGGTTGTGATGATCACATCAAAGGTCATTGCATTTATGAAGGTTGGCGCGTAGAAGTGGTATTGATGTTTGCAAACATGTAGCCATTTTTCTAATGATGCTCTCTGGAGTTCTTCTCATGTCTAGATTCACTGATGAATGGGCAATTATTTTCCACTGATCTGGTTCTACTCTTTGGCTTTCCAATTTCCTGCCTCACTGCAGAGCTAATCAGAGGATACTTGCAGTGGAATTTTGCTGGTTGGCTGAGCACCAAGCCTGACAGCTGTGTCTGGAGGGTCACAGGCAATTAACCACACAGCTCTCTTTCAATGAACCAGTTTTTCAGGGCTTCAGTGATGGACTGACATCTTATGAAATAATCATGTGGGTTTGGCCAGGGAACAATGGGCTACCTTTCATGACTCAAGACACATGACCACCTTGACAATACAGTCAAATTTCCAGGGAAATAACCAGATGAGTTTTAGAAGAAAGCCAAGGGAAACAGGATAGTCACCACATCATCAAGCAATACTAATCCGCAGTCTTTTAGACATCTCTGGTGGCAATTAAAGTTCCTGGAGAAAGTACATTGGGCTTCTCATGATGCCAGGGTACAATTTAGTAAGTTACTAACATGTTTCAATAAATTAACTAAAGTTTGGGTGACAGTTACCATCTGGGGACTAGTTTTATTCCTGCCGTATTTTAAAGTAAATGTTGTTTCTCCTGGGGGTACAACAAGGCTATACTGGTAATAAAATAATCCTTGGTTCAGCCTCCACAAGCAAAATCAGTGGATCCTTAGTGGTGCCCATTGCCACAAACTGAAAAATAATCCTCTATTTTTTTTTTTCACAGGCATCTGGGACCTGAAATGTGATCACCAGGGTTCTCTTCTTCTACTTCTGTCAATCTTACTGGGGCTCCAAATCTCTGGGAGGCAAGGCTGTTTGGTGTCTTGGCCAAAGACTGGTCCAGGAGTCAGTGGATGGGCATATGTCCCAGTTCAGCTGCATAGCTCTGGGTGAAACTCTGTGCCCAAGGTTGGTTCTCAAACCTCTTCTCCTTTGTTAACTTCTTGCCCTTGGCAATCTCATGGCTCCAACTAATAGTATGCACAGGTTCAATAACTCAGTGTTCGTTCAACCAATATTTACTACCTGCTCACTATGTACTAGGTACTGTTCTTAATGCTTGCTGAAACACACACACAGACACTTTCTGGTGGTAAGAGATAAACAATGAACAATTTAATAAACAATTAAAGAAAATATGTAAAATGAAGATGATAAGCACTGGGGAGAAAACTAAAGCAGGGAAAGGAGAACCAGTAAGGGGTGGGGTTAACTGTCATTTGCAAGAGAGGCTGGAGGAAGTCTTAATGTGGAGATGGCATTGGAGCAAAGTCCTAAAGGAGGGAAGAGCGTGAACCATGAGGATCATTGGAGGGAAAGCACTCCAAGCAGAGGAAATGGCCAGGGGAAAGTTCCTGGGGTAGGAGTAAGCCCGGTGGGGCTTGTGGTCCAGCCATAAGGCTGATGTTGCTGGAGCTGAAGGACGAGGGAAGACAGCAGAAGAAGATGAGTTCTGAGAATTAAGTGTACCCGTCAGGTGGGGTCATGCAAGCCTTTGTGAAGACTTTGGCTTTTACTCGTTGCAGGGTTCTAGCTGAAGGTGATCCGAATTATGTTTCAGAAGGACCACCTTGCCTGATGTAAGAATAGATGGGAGGGATGGGATGTCGCAAAAACAAACAGCCAAACCAGTTGTTTTACTGCAAGTTTTATTTTTGTTTTAGGTTTGAAGGATTCGTTAACAAAAGAAACTACTCAACATACACAGAATAAACAATTTCAATATTTAATAGAGGATTATTTAACTTAAGTATACAATCATTAAAAGAAAAGGAAAATAGAAACAATAGAAAACAGTAACAGCACAGATATCACAAAATTAGGTCGACCAACATCGAGATGAATAGCGCTGGGAAGTCCCTCATTAATAGCAATCTGCAGTCCCCACTGGGAAAAGGTCCTGAGCAGTGTGTCTACTCCATGGGTGAGTCTTCAGATTGCAGTTCTGGGGCTCCTGCTTATAATCCCATCATCAGTTTTCAGCCAAAAATGCAGCTTTGGTTTTACTTTAACCTTTTTACAGTGCTGTTTGTTTCACCTTGTGAGTCATAGGATTTCGTTAGACCCTGAGGGGTTGACCAGACTTCCAAGGGCTCAAGACTTCTAAGGGCCACTCACTTTGACTTGTGCTTGCAGGCAGGCATGGAGTCTGGGCAATGTCCAGGCAGGTCAGAAGCAGGCCAAAGGCCTGAACAAGAAGAACACTTGGTAAGACACATCTGTAAAAAATCGGGGTGGCTTGGACCAGGGTAACAGTGTCAGAGGAAAGAGTGATCAATTTGGGGATGATTTATAAGCCACGGCCAACAAGATGGGCAAGAACAATCCCAAATGGACATCTCTGATTGGCTTCTTTCTCAAGTACCAGTTCCCACAATTTTAAACTGTGTCTGGACAATGCCACCTGATGACTTTTTAGCACTCCAAATTTATCATGCCCCTAACACCAATCCCATTCTAACCACCTCTCTTCTTAATATTTCCCCCCCTGGACATAGGAACCTAGAATCATGTAAGTCTTCCTCACATTCACGCAGAGTGGTTGATAAATTCTCAAGACTCTTTCTGCCTTGCCTCTGAATCCACTGCTAGTCCCTACTGGGGCACTGAAGTTAGACTTCCCTAGTCTCCCTCTTGAAGATTCAACTCCACTGATACTGAATGTCTGTTATGGACAAAGCCCTGCTGAAAATGCAAGGAGGGGTTGAATGCAACCCAGCCGTCCAGGCAGCTTGCTAATAATGAGATGAGATGGTAGCAAGACAGGAAGCCTCTTGCTGGTCACACAGCAGCATCCCAAGACTTGGGTCTCCAGACTTCAATCACACCAGGGTTCCCATGAATGCTGAGTTGGCAGAGGTGGGCTTGAGCCATATCACATCCCTCTTACACCCCAGCTCTTGCTATGTCCTTAGCCTGCTGATGAAAAAATCAACAGTCATCATCCCAGAGAGTCTAGACCTGCTGTAGTGCAGAACCACGAATTCTGATTCACATGCTCAGAGCTTGAGCCTCAGTTCTACTACCCATTCATTCCAGGCCTTTGATGAGCTGATTAATTCTCTCTGAGCAAGATTCCTGGAGTTTAAAGGTAGTAAATATAAAGTGGCTTGCAGAGTCAGCATTTCATAAACAATAATGCATACGGGGGAGCTTCCCAGGTGGTGCTAGTGGTAAAGAGCCCGCCTGCAAATGCAGGAGAAATAAGAGACTCAGGTTCAATCCCTGGGTAGGGAAGATCACCTGGAGAAGGGCATGGCAACCCACTCCAGTATTCTTGCCTGGAGAGTCCCATGGTCAGAGGAGCCTAGCCGTCTACAGTCCATGGGGTCACAAAGAGTTGGACACGACTGAACGACTTAGCACATACTCTGCATATTGGATGTTGTATCTCCTCTTACGATAAAACTTTAAAATATACTCAATTAGTTTTCCTAAAACACATCTAGGTTTGCTATGTTGCCTGTGCGGTAATTTATCTTAAAAGCCTCAAGGAATGTAATGTATACGTGTGTTTTTAAACTTTAATCCATATTTATTTTTAGATATTTGACATTCTCAGGCCTTGTCAGCAATAGAAACCACCTTCTCTTCCTTTAAAGACCAGAAAATAGAAAGAAACTTTTTCCCTACCTTCTTATTTCTTTTGAGATAACTCAGTAAATTAGAAAGTATTGTATCATGTGCCTGAAACGTTCCTGGGTTGGGCAATAGGAGTTACAAGTATATAATATCTGTCCTCTGTTTTCAAGGGTCTTATAGGAAATGGCAACCCACTCCAGTGTTCTTGCCTGGAGAATCCCAAGGTCGAGGGAGCCTGGTGGGCTGCTGTCTGTGGGGTCACACAGAGTCAGACACGACTGAAGCGACTTAGCAGCAGCAGCAGCAGCATAGTCCAATGGGAGAGGCTGGATTCATATATAAAACATTCAGAGCAATACAGTTGCAAGAGAAAATCTAAGCAATGAGATGATTATCTGAAAAAATAAAAGAAGGCTCTATTAAAACCATGGAGCTCTCACTGAATACCACAGATTGAATAGATTGGGCTTGGTGAAAGACAGGGAGAGGAAAGTCCAGTTTATATTGATGATGTTCTGTCTAATGCTCTGTTAGATTATTTGCCTAGTAAATGTCTCATTCTTAAAAATCCACATTTAACACTGTTTTATACTCGATTGAATTTAAAAATTCATTTTAGAGCCTTTACCTGTCCCTTCCTACAGGAGCCCTTTGTAGCCCCAGCTTGGAAATTTCAGCTTTCCCTGTTATTTCTAGTATTCTCAGCTGAAAGTGGGACCTGCATTAGGCAGACAAACCCTGATAAGGAAACTGGGGTTACATGTAAGCTTTTCTTTTCTCTGGGAGTTTTCAAACACCCAAGTAAAGCAAAGTTTTTCCCCTTGGAACCCAAATTGCTTAGGTCTCCAGTTTAAAGCCAGGAGGTTCCTATTATGCAATTTGTTCCCACTATTTCTCTCACTTCACACTGGAATGTTGATCTTAAGCAACTGTCTCTTCTACAAAAATACACAGGGCATCTTTTAACACAATATCTCTTTTTATTTCATTTGGCTGGGGAAAGGAAGCTTTGTAAAAGGGAGTTTAGAACTTAACTGAATTTGGGTTAATCTCTCTTTAAAATAAAAGGTAGATTACTGTTTCCCTTCCTTTTCCTAGAAGTGAGATCTAAATTTAGTTTTATTTCGCAGAACTTGTTGGACATGTGTCTGGGCTCTTTCAAGGTAACAGAAAGCTCTTTTCTTAAAACCCAATGGCGCCCTCAAGTGGCACAAGCTTTGCTTTTTAGAAAGTCAAGAAATTATTTTTTCAGTGACAAAGCTGCAGTTAGGTCTATCCTCTTTTAAGATGACTTCTAAGTTCGTCCTTATTAGCCTTGGATTCCTGGAGAACTTGAGATGCTTCTTGCTACCTGCTGCCACAAGGAAAGAATGGAGATGCGTGCATTGATGCGACAGAGCATGCCCGACGAATGGTTTCTCAGAATTTTCTCACGGGAAGGGTGCGTTCGCTCCCAGAATCAGTGGTTGTGCTGAGTTAACGCTTGAGCAAGGGAGGAGACTTGAGAAAATAGGTAAAGGATTTGAACCTAAGCCTACCTTGACCTTCTCTCTCACACACATGCAGTTTCAAGCAAGCACAATGATTTATACTTCACAAGGTAGTAAATAATGCTCCTGAATTCTTAGGTTTCCTCTCAAGTGTCAGTGATCAGGTTACTGGCAGGATAAAGAACTCTACTGGTCACTGCTTTTCAAGGCTGACTTAGAACAAAGAATCTTTGAGGCATTCTAAGGAGATGGATTCAGAGCTTCCCAGGGGCTGACAAATCATTCACCAGACCTACCACAGCCCCCAGTGGAACAGGAGTCACGTGGCTAACAGGAGAGGCAGGCCAGCCAAGGGCTGTGGCTGAGTGGGCCAGTGTCTGTGGAGTGGGTGTGTTACTAGTCACTTGGTCCAAAGAATTAGCTTCCTAAGAGCCAGGAAGCACTGCCCCTCCCCTCACTCAATTGGGATGAGTGGTTTGATCGACAGTCAGTGCAGACCTAGCTTGGCACATGCAGACATGATCTGGGGTGTGGGATGGCAAATTGCTTCACACAGTGTCAGTCAGGGGAATAACCTAGAATGATTCTCAGGCTTACACTTTCCCAATAATTTTGGCATTTGACCCAAGGTAAGGGTCAAAGTAATTATCTAACAGCTTAAAAACTATAGGAGTAAGAAAGAAAAGGGTTTCCTAATGTCTCTTCATTGCTTGGAGAATGAAAGATCAGTTTCAGCAAAATGTCTTTGAGATGTATGCACAAGTCAGGAGGTTCATCAGCTTCTGAGACATCAGGATTCTGTCATTGTAGCTAACCTCATGAATATTCCCAGGAAAGCAATGAATAGACACCACTCTGCTAATCATGGGATTACAAGTCCACACAGACTTGGGAGATGAAAAGAAGTTGAAAGAGCCAAGACAGAGAAAATACAAATAGAGGTGTAATTAGTTGGCACAAAAAAGAAAGAGTTCCTTGCTTTTGTTGCTTGCTCTTCTGGGAAAGGAACTAACTTTTGCAACACCAAGCTGTTTCCATAAAGTTACAAGACTGGAAGACCAGCAGAGTTTCATCATGAAGGAAGAGGTCTCACGCTCCTTGCTTTCTCATAATGCATGTGCCTGGGAGATGAGGACAGCCACGTAAAGGACAAGACAGGCCTTCTAGCTCTTTCAAAGAAAGCTGAGCACAGTGGGAAAAGGATTGAAACTCGGAGACACTCACTGGTATTTAGGATCATTATTTAGGCCATTGGAGGGCGCCCCGAGTCGTCACTACCCAGAAGCCCAGACAAGAATTTTTAGACGCAGATCCAAATGTATTGCAGGGTTTCTCAGCCTCAGCCCTGGTGATACTTTTTTTTTTTTTTTTTTCAATTTTTTGTCTCTTTTTTATTTTTTAAATTATGAAAGTATGATAAAACATTTACAGGAGACTTGGAAAATATAGGGCAAGTTTACATATAGAAGACTTTGACTGTGTGGATCACAATAAACTGTGGAAAATTCTGAAACAGATGGGAATACCAGAACACCTGATCTGCCTCTTGAGAAATCTGTATGCAGGTCAGGAAGCAACAGTTAGAACTGGACATGGAACAACAGACTGGTTCCAAATAGGAAAAGGAGTTCGTCAAGGCTGTATATTGTCACCCTGTTTATTTAACTTATATGCAGAGTACATCATGAGAAACGCTGGACTGGAAGAAACACAAGCTGGAATCAAGATTGCCAGGAGAAATATCAATAACCTCAGATATGCATATGACACCACCCTTATGGCAGAAAGTGAAGAGGAACTAAAAAGCCTCTTGATGAAAGTGAAAGACGAGAGTGAAAAAGTAGGCTTAAGGCTTAAAGCTCAACATTCAGAAAACGAAGATCATGGCATCCGGTCCCACCACTTCATGGGAAATAGATGGGGAAACAGTGGAAACAGTGGCAGACTTTATTTTTGGGGGCTCCAAAATCACTATAGATGGTGACTGCAGCCATGAAATTAAAAGACGCTTACTCCTTGGAAGGTAAGTGATGACCAACCTAGATAGCATATTCAAAAGCAGAGACATTACTTTGCCAACAAAGGTCCATCTAGTCAAGGCTATGGTTTTTCCTGTGGTCATGTATGGATGTGAGAGTTGGACTGTGAAGAAGGCTGAGCGCCGAAGAATCGATGCTTTTGAACTGTGGTGTTGGAGAAGACTCTTGAGAGTCCCTTGGACTGCAAGGAGATCCAACCAGTCCATTCTGAAGGAGATCAGCCCTGGGATTTCTTTGGAAGGAATGATGCTAAAGCTGAAACTCCAGGACTTTGGCCACCTCATGCGAAGAGTTGACTCATTGGAAAAGACTCTGATGCTGGGAGGGATTGGGGGCAGGAGGAGAAGGGGACAACAGAGGATGAGATGGCTGGATGGCATCACTGACTTGATGGACGTGAGTCTGGGTGAACTCCGGGAGCTGGTGATGGACAGGGAGGCCTGGCGTGCTGCGATTCATGGGATCGCAAAGAGTCGGACACGACTGAGCGACTGATCTGATCTGATAGTCCTAGTAGCTCAGCTGGTAAAGAATCCGCCTGCAATGCAGGAGACCCCAGTTTGATTCCTGGTTTGGGAAGGTCTGCTAAAGAAGGGATCAGCTACCCACTCTAGTATTCTTGGGCTTCCCTTGTGGCTCAGTTGGTAAAGAATCAGCCTGCAGTGCGGGAGCCCTGGGTTCAATCCCTGGGTTGGGAAGATCCCCTGGAGAAGGGAACAGTATTCTGGACTGGAGAATTCCATGGACTTCCATGGGGTCACAAAGAGTTGGACACGACTGGGAGACTCTCACTTCACTTCTTGGAAAATACAGGGCAGGCTTACATATAGTTCTACTACATATCACAATTGCAATTATTTTTCAAGTAGCTAAATTAAGATTTTTAGTTGGAGTTTCAATACCAAGCTCTCAAAAAAAATTAATAGAATGGGTATTGTAGTATAAGTAGAAGGATATAATACACATGAAAAGCACTATGAACAAATTCAACATAATAAAGATTTATACAATTTTCATACAACAGTAAGAATAGAAATTCTACTCAAGGTCCCATAGACTATAAACTGAGAGACACTGGAACATATCCAGGGACATAAAACAAGGTGCAAAATTTTCATGACTCGTTGGAAAAGACTCTGATGCTGGGAGGGATTGGGGGCAGGAGGAGAAGGGGATGACAGAGGATGAGATGGCTGGATGGCATCACCGACTTGATGGACGCGAGTTTGAGTGAACTCCGGGAGATGGTGATGGACAGGGAGGCCTGGTGTGCTGCGATTCATGGGGTTGCAAAGAGTCGGACGCGACTGAGCAACTGAACTGAACTGAAAGGTATTGAAATGATACAGAATCTCGTCTCTTAGTACTAGCATTGGTGCTCTTTTAACCAATCTTTGAGGCAAGGCAGCCACCCTCTGCATCATAGCATGTCGCAGCATATCTGGCCTCTGACCACTAAGTGACAGTAGCCCTCACTGCCCCCTCCCTTGACCCAGTCATGACAAAAAATATCTGGGGAGGGGAAAAATCGCCCTCCTATGGACAACCATTTGTGTCTTGAATGTTGGGTCTAGACATCAGTCAGACCATTGTTCCAAGGCTCAGATTCTCTTTCCCTAAACTCTTTCTTTAGCCTGGGCTCAATAAACAACTGCACAGACACCAAAGTTTCTCTGGCCAACATCTGCAGCAATTTCTCAGTTAAAGCCCAGATACAGGGCTCCCAGTCTGATATGATACAGATGTGCACCCTGCCTTCTTTATCTGCAGCTGTCTCTCTTCAAAACTCCTCCTCCAGTTCCACCAGAGAGAGCAGACTACTAGGGGGTGAGGCATTTTGTCCCTTAATTTACATGAAGCTTCCCTTTTTCATCTGGTATACTTCTGGGCATCATCATGCTGAGGGATATGCACATTTAAAATGAGAGAACTGCCTGAAAGAGGATGTGGCTTAAGTCTAGTAAATGAGTCTCTAACAACAGAATTCTAGGAACTGCTGGATCTGTAGCATGGGGGCGTCAATAGTATTTATCTCATAAAGTTATAATGTGGACTAAATAGGTAAAGCACTTACAACAGTACCTGACAAAAAGTAAACAATCTAAAAAAATACTAGTTGTTCTTTGCTATTATTACTATTTTATTATCTGTCCAAAAGACAAGTTTGCAAAGGGGTAGACTAGCTTCCAGGCTGAACCATATTCCTTTAAAACTGTCTTTATCTGATAAACATTTCTCCAAAGAAGACGTACAGATGGCCAACAGGCTTAAAAAATGCTCAACATTATTAATTATTAGTGAAATGCAAATCAGAGCTATTGTACAAGGAAGTATCACCTCGTATCAGTCAGAATGGATATTATTAAAGGTCTAAAAATAACAAATGCCAAAGAGGGTGTGGAGAAAAGGGACCCTCTTACAGTGTTGGTGATAATGTATATTGGTGCAGACATTATGAAGAACTGCATGGAGGTTCCTCATAAAACTAAAAATGAAGTTACCATATGATCTAGCAATCCCACTCCTAAGCACATATCTGGAAAAGATGTAAACTCTAATTTAAAAAAATGCATGGACCCTAGTGTTCATCAGTTCAGTTCAGTCGCTTAGTCTGACTCTTTGCAGCACACCAGGCCTCCCTGTCCATCACCAACTCATGTCCATTGAGTCGGTGATGCCATCCAACCATCTTATCCTCTGTTGACCCCTTCTCCTCCTGCCCTCAATCTTTCCCAGCATCAGGGTCTTTTCAAATGAGTCAGCTCTTCACATCAGGTGGCCAAAGTATTGGAGTTTCAGCTTCAACATCAGTTCTTCCAATGAATATTCAGGACTGATTTCCTTTAGAATGGACTGGCTGGATCTCCTTGCAGTCCAAGGGACTCTCAAGAGTCTTCTCCAACACCACAGTTCAAAAGCATCAATTCTTCAGCGCTCAGTTTTCTTTATAGTCCAACTCTTACATCCATACATAACTCCTGGAAAAACCATAGCTTTGACTAGATGGACCTTTGTTGGCAAAGTAATGTCTCTGCTTTTCAATATGCTATCTAGGTTGGTCATAACTTTCCTTCCAAGGAGTAAGTGACTTTTAATTTCATGGCCGAAGTCACCATCTGCAGTGATTTTGAAGCCCCCCCAAAATAGTCTCTTACTCTTCTCATTGTTTCCCCATCTATTTGCCATGAAGTGATGGGACCAGATGCCATGATCTTAGTTTTCTGAATGTTGAGTTTTAAGCCAACTTTTTCACTCTCCTCTTTCACTTTCATCAAGAGGCTCTTTAGTTCTTCTTCACTTTCTGCCATAAGGGTGGTGGCATCTGCATGTCTGAGGTTATTGATATTTCTCCCAGAAATCTTGATTCCAGCTGTGCTTCATCCAGCCTAGTGTTTCTCATGATGTACTCTGCATAGAAGTTAAATAAGCAGGGTGACAATATACAGCCTTGAGTACTCCTTTCCCCATTTGGAACCAGTTTGTTGTTCCATGTCCAGTTCTAACTGTTGCTTCTTGACATGCATACAGATTTCTCTGGAGGCATGTCAGGTGGTCTGGTATTCCCATCTCTTTCAGAATTTTCCACAGTTTGTTGTGATCCACACAGTCAAAGGTTTTGGCATAGTCAAGAAAGCAGAAATAGATGTTTTTATGGAACTCTCTTCCTTTTTCTATGATCTAATGGATATTGGCAATTTGATCTCTGGTTCCTCTGCATTTTCTAAATCCAGCTTGAACACCTGGAAGTTCACAGTTCATGTACTATTGAAGCCTGGGTTGGAGAATTTTGAACATTACTTTGCTAGAATGTGAGATGAGTGCAATTGTGCGGTAGTTTGAGCATTCTTTGGCATTGCCTTTCTTTGGGATTGGATTGAAAACTGTCTTTTTCCACTCCTGTGGCCGCTGCTGAGTTTTCCAAATTTGCTGGCGTATTCAGTGCAGCACTTTCATAGCATCATCTTTTAGGATTTGAAATAGCTCAACTGGAATTCCATCACCTCCACGAGCTTTGCTTGTAGGGATGCTTCTTAAGGCCCACTTGACTTCACACTCCAGGATGTCTGGCTCTGGGTGAGTGATCACGCCATTGTGATTATCTGGGTCATGAAGATCTTTTTTGTATAGTTCTGCGTATTCTTTCCACCTCTTCTTAGCATCTTCTGCTTCTGTTAGGTCCATACCATTTCCATCCTTTATTGTGCCCATCTTTGCATGAAATGTTCCCTGGTATCTCTAATTTTCTTGAAGAGATCTTTAGTCTTTCCCATTCTGTTGTTTTCTCATTCTGTTATTTACAACAGCCAAGACGTGAAAGCAATCTAAATGTCCACTGACAGGTAAATGGATAAAGAAGATGTGATATATCTATACATCACCTTAATGTTACTTATCCATAAAAAAGAATGAAATGATGTCATCTGTAGCAACATGGATGGACTTAGAGATTACCATGTTAAATTAAGTACATCAGACAAGTATCATATTATATCACTTAAATGTGGAATATTAAAACATGATACAGATGAACTTATTTACAGCACAAAAAAACAGTTTCACAGCCATAGAAAACAAACTTATGAGAAACGGGGAAAGGGATAAGTTAGGCGTTCTGGATTAACAGATACACACTACTATATTTAATGGCTTCCCAGGTGGTGCTAATGGTAAAGAACCTGCCGGCCAATGCAGAAGATATAGGAAATGCAGGTTTGATCTCTAGGTCAGGACGATCCCCCGGAATGCTGCTGCTGCTGCTAAGTCACTTCAGTCGTGTCCGACTCTATGCGATCCCCTGGAATAGGGCATGGCAAACGACTCCAGTGTTCTTGCCTGGAGAAGCCCAAGGACAGAGGAGCCTGGCAGGCTACAGTCCACAGGGTCACACAGGGTCGGACACAACTGAAGTGACTTAGCATGAAAATTAATCCACCTTGAAATTTCCCTTTGAAGTCACTTTGAATACTCCCCCCTGAGTTTAAACATCATTGAATAAATGAATGTATGAGCTATAGAGAAAACGGAAAAAGGTATTTGTGAAGCCCCTACACTATGCAGGATGCCGTGAAGCTATCTAGGCTATTAGACCTAACTGTCTAATAAATATGAGGGCCCTCAGGTCATCAGGACCAAGCAGGACTGATGAGAGGAAAGTATAAGGTGTGCAGGAGTGATGAGGAGGGAGTGTGAGCCCCACACAGTGGTCTGGTGGGGACTGCACTTGGCAACTGAGTCTGGGAGGAGGACCAAGAGCCTTTATTTCGGGCCCAGGTGTTACAGCCTACCTGGAAGCTGGGGCTCCTCCATCACAGAGTCCTAGGCTCACCCAGGGCAAGTTTCACGTGGGCCATTTCCACAGCAACATCAGCAGACTCTGAAACCCTAAACTCACACAAAGACCAAATAGTTTTTCTGAACCTTCCAGTCATGCTCCCTGTATTCAGGTTCCTGATGGTTTCTGAGAAATGCTTCATGGACAGTAAATGGTCTAAATCCCAACTTTTGCTGAGCCTGAAAAATAGGTACCTTCAAGAAAGGGCACAGCTATTGCCCAGTTTTCTCAGTTTCTTCCAATGCAAACAGAGAAGGGCATTGAAGTGTGTGTGTGTGTGTGTGTGTGCGAGAGAGAGAGAGAGAGAGAGAACTATTGATTGCTAGTTGATTTATATTGGAAGGAGGATGAGGGGTGTCCTTGAGTGAGAGCATTAGGGTTTACTTCTATTTTAGAGTCAATTTAATATTGTCTTTGGATTAATTTACTTTAGAATAATTTGTATAAAGAGTATGACTTTTATGTACAAGTTAACTCCAGTCTTTATCCCTTCATCAAAGAAGTGATTAACCATCTTTGAAACTCACAGGATTATTAATTAGTTATAGCGAATCCTAAATAGCAATCTAAATCTCAAGTTGATCTCTTGGCTCTTAAAGTATTCATACTGAAGTAAGACCTAAGAGGGTATGTGAATTAGCATAAGGAATGTGAGATAATTTTAAGTAGTGGCATTCATGGTGTGAGAGGTTTGACTGGGAGGATTGTATAGGACTCGCTGTCCTTGAATGAATGATGTTTAAGAATCTGACAAGCCCAGGACTTTGACACCTGTTTTCCAGACCTAAACCCCTTTGTCCCTGCCTCTTCTGGCTATAAGGAGGACTTTGTCACTGGATTTGACCACAAAGATGGGCGTTCATGCACCTTGGATTGGGCCTTTTATGTGAGCATGATAATGTGGCCAGAGCAGAGCGTGGGGTTTCTGCCACATAGAAATTGGGGATTGAATTGTAACTCTCAGTGGAATTTGTCCCTTTCATTGTTCTACTACCTGGTAGTGGCGTTCTGGTGGAGGGAAAATCTAACTGCACCCACTCAGAACCACTGGAGAGTCAGCTTCTGGTTGTTCTGTTATGCTGTGTTAGTCGCTTGTGTCTGACTCTGATCCTGTGATCCTGTGGACTGTAGCCCACCAGGCTCCTCTGTCCATGGAATTCTCCAGGCAAGAATACTGGAGTGGGTAGCCATTCCTTTCTCCATGGGATCTTCCTGACCCAGGTATTGAACCGGTGTCTCCTGCATTGCAAGCAGATTCTTTACCATCTGAGCTACCAAGGCAGCCCTCAGCTTCTGGTATCCATCCAAAAAGAACCAGAAGTTTGCTGAATGACAAAAGGGTCTTAGGGCCAATTTACAGCAGGGCAAGTAGCCCTCAATGGCAGCTCTGGGGACATGCAGTTGTCTAAGAAGTCTCATATGGGAATACAGGCTTCCTGAGGAGGGGGACCCTGGGCTCCCCCATATCTGTGCAGTGAGTGATGTAGTAAGCCTCCATCAGCAGGATCTCTTGAAGCCTAGGAGAGCCTCAGTGAGGGGCCACAGAGCGGTGGTCTCCCTGAACAGATGCTGTGGGTATGTTGAAGCTGTGTCTTAGGCTGCTGCTTCATCAGATGACACTTTACGAGCAGCTTAAGATGCAGATGCCTTGTGACGCTCTAGCAAAATGCCTGACACAGAGCTGTGGGAATGGGGGCAGTAGGGCATAGGGCCTGAGGACTGTGGCTTTTAATCCAGACACTCTAACAAGTATTAGTAGAAGGGGAATAGAAAAATAAATTCACTCCTCAGCCTATACGTTCTCGTGTCTGATTTCCCTCTAGATTCCTGTCCTTCTCTCCCATGACATAAAAATAGAAGCTGTCACCCAATTGCTGACTCAGAAGAGAGATGATGGGGTTACAGGACTAGAGGAATAAGAGAAAAGCAGATGTTTTTCATGAGGTCATGCAGAATGCCATCTTCCATGGTTTTAGGAACTCTTCCTGTAACTCTGTGGCCTACAGGGGACTTGTGCGTGACTTGTGCTGATGGACTAATCCTGAGTCTAATCTTGGCTAAAGGAAGTGTGTCACATGGTCCTGAGTCTCCAGAGCTGTCTCTGAGAGGAAATAGAGGAAAATCCCCACTGGCTCATGTCTGCTTTAATATTTTCTTCCTTAAATGGCCTTGCTTCCAGTGGCAGACTTTATTTTGGGGGGCTCCAAAATCACTGCAGATAGTGACTGCAGCCATGAAATTAAAAGATGCTTACTCCTTGGAAGGAAAGTTATGACCAACTTAGACAACATATTAAAAAGCAGAGACATTACTTTGCCAACAAAGGTCTGTCTAGTCAAGACTGATTTTTCCAGTGGTCATGTATGGATGTGAGAGTTGGACTATAGTGAAAGCTGAACACTGAAGAATTGATGTTTTTGAACTGTGGTGTTGGAGAAGACTTTTGAGAGTCCCCTGGACTGCAAGGAGATCCAACCAGTCCATCCTAAAGGAGATCAGTCCTGAGTGTTCATTGGAAGGACTGATGTTGAAGCTGAAACTCCAGTACTTTGGCCACCTGATGCAAAGAACTGACTCATTTGAAAAGACCTTGATGCTGGGTAAGGTTGAAGGTGGGAGGAAAAGGGGATGACAGAGGACGAGATCGTTGAATGGCATCACCGACTCAATGGACATGGGTTTGGGTGGACTCTGGGAGTTGGTGATGGACAGGGAGGTCTGGTGTGCTGCAGTCCATGAGGTCGCAAAGAGTTGAACACGACTGAGCAGCTGAACTGAACTGAACTTCCAAATACTCTGGGAGATGAGTCCTTAAGTGATTATCACCGATCTGCACTTTTGTATGGGTAAATTTCATCTACTTTCTTCTGAGTAGGTTTTGTCTATGAGACATCATGAAGACAGCTAAGGAGTAGAAGGGTCGCATGGGAGTAAGGGCAGGATTGACATTGGGGGTATTAGAGCGTACTGACTTCTAAATTTTCCTGGGTGTCTCTGAATTCTGCTGTGAAATGACTCCTGGATGGCGAGTATTCTCCAATAAACTCTAAATTGAAAAACAAAGTTCATATTCATTTTTTCACCCTATATTTACTATCAGCTATGTCTGGACCAGTCAACAAAGCACTGCTCCAGACTCTAGGGGTATAAGACAGAGACAATGGTGACATGGATTAGGGCAGCAGATAGGAAAAGGAGTACGTCAAGGCTGTATATTATCACCCTGCTTATTTAACTTATATGCAGAGTACATCATGAGAAACACTGGACTGGAAGAAACACAAGCTGGAATCAAGATTGCCGGGAGAAATATGAATAACCTCAGATATGCAGATGACACCACCCTTATGGCAGACAGTGAAGAGGAACTAAAAAGCCTCTTGATGAAAGTGAAAGAGGAGAGTGAAAAATTTGGCTTAAAGCTCAACATTCAGAAAACGAAGATCATGGCATCCGGTCCCACCACTTCATGGGAAATAGATGGGGAAACAGTGGAAACAGTGGCAGACTTTATTTTTGGGGGCTCCAAAATCACTGCAGATGGTGACTGCAGCCATGAAATTAAAAGACGCTTACTCCTTGGAAGGAAAGTTATGACCAACCTAGATAGCATATTCAAAAGCAGAGACATTACTTTGCCAACAAAGGTCCGTCTAGTCAAGGCTATGGTTTTTCCTGTGGTCATGTATGGATGTGAGAGTTGGACTGTGAAGAAGGCTGAGCACCAAAGAATTGATGCTTTTGAACTGTGGTGCTGGAGAAGCCTCTTGAGAGTCCCTTGGACTGCAAGGAGATCCAACCAGTCCATTCTGAAGGAGATCAGCCCTGGGATTTCTTTGGAGGGAATGATGCTGAAGCTGAAACTCCAGTACTTTGGCCACCTCATGTGAAGAGTTGACTCATTGGAAAAGACTCTGATGCTGGGAGGGATTGGGGGCAGGAGGAGAAGGGGACAACAGAGGATGAGATGGCTGGATGGCATCACTGACTCGATGGACGTGAGTCTGAGTGATCTCCGGGAGTTGGTGATGGACAGGGAGGCCTGGTGTGCTGCGATTCATGGGGTCGCGAAGAGTCGGACATGACTGAGCGACTGAACTGAACTGAGAGATGGAGAGAAGCAGGTTAATTTAGGTCACGTTCAGAGGTAGAAATGAAGAACCCTGGATATGAAGGAAAGAGATGAATGAAGACTGATGCTTAAGGTTTGGATTTGAACCACTGAATAGATGGTAGTGTTATTTACAGAGATGAGGGATAGGATTGCAGTGGTGGTAAAATAAAGAGTTCTAGTTTTGTCCTGTTAATTTTGAGATGTCTGTTAGACATTCAAGAGAAGATGGCAAGCAGGCTTGTCTTAGCTCGGGCTGCTATAATAGCATAAACTGGATGAGTGAAGTACCAAACATTTATTTCTCATGGTTACAAAAGCTGAGGAGTCTAAGAAGAAAGTGCTGGCAGATCCAATGTCTGGTGAGAGCTTTACCTTGTGGTTTGCACTTAGCTGTCTTCTCATTGTATCCTCACATGGCAGAGAAGAGGAAAAGCCCTTATGTCTCATCTTGTAAGTGCACTAATTACATAAATGAGAGCTGTAGCTTCTTGGCCTAATCACCTCCTAGAGGTTCCACCTCCAAATACTATCACACTGGGGTTAGAATTTCAACATATGGATTTGGAAGGCAAGGGCAGACAGATTTAACCCATAATAAGGTTTTTGGAATGAAAGTAAGGCTGAAATCCAGGGTGAAGTTCATAACCAAGGATGTGAATTTGTGAGTCATTTCCATGTAGTGGGCTTCCCTGGTAGCTCAGCTGGTAAAGAATCTGCTTGCAATGCAGGAGACCCCAGTTCGATTCTTAATACCATGGGATTGTAGCTAGAGAAGAAAGAAGAGGCAGGGTTGAACTCTAAGGTTTTGCAGCCTGTAGAGATGGCTTGGAGCTGGTAAAGGAGACTGTGGAGGTATGGTTACTGAAGTAGGAGGCTGACCAGCAGTCTGTGCTTTATGGAGGCCAAGAAAGGGGAGGGTTTCAAGGAGGGAGTACTTACCTTGAACACTTCTGAAAATCAGGTAAGATGAGAACGGAGACATGCCCCTGGATGAGGTGACCAGTGATCAGGATAGGACCAGGTGCAGGGGAGCAGAGATGAGGAAGCCAGATTGGGGTTGGCTAAAAGGAGTCTGGGAGGTGAGAAAGTGGAGGCAGTGAAAGGAGATAACTCCTCCCCGCAAAGTCTTTTCTGTGTTACAGGAGGAGAGGCATGTTGGGCTACAGGAACAGGATGGAATTTGAAGTCAGAAGACTTGAATCCTAGGGCTGAGACTCATCAGCTGGATGATCTTGAACAAATACCGTTCCACGTCTCAGTGTCAGTTTCTTCATTGGCAATGTGGGTTTGACAATACTGCCTGCTCCATGGAGTTTTGTTTTGCTCTTGGTCTTTAAAGATTAAATATTAATATTTAAAGGGCCTTTTGCCCTTGATCCCAAGAAACTGAGCATAGCTCACCTAGCCAACAGATTTACCTGAAGGGAGATAGAGGCCACTCATCTACTCATATTGTAAGAATCAAGATTGAGTCACTCTCATAGAATGTCTCTCCCATTTGATCATGAAGACTTATCAAAATCCATTAAAACAGACATTGCATTAAAACTCAAAGTAACCACTCATTCACTTTTTTTTTTTTTTTTCATTTAGTCAACACACAGTAATTAAAAACCTATGATGGCCCAAACAGTGGGCTTACTGCAGGGGACCAAACCAAGTCTCTGCCACACAGGGTTCACATTATAGTGTGTGAAGGCAGACAAGAAATAAGTCCACATACATACTAGACAGTGATAAATGCTATGGGGAAAAAGCAGGGGAAGTGAGATTGAGGAGCTATTTTCCACAGGTGGCTATAGAAGGCCCCCCTAGTTGGAGGGCATTTAAGCAGAGACCTGCAGACAGAGAGGGATGGACCAGGAGGACACAGGAGCATCGCTGGCAGAGGACACAGGGAGTGTCAAGGTCCAGAGCACGGAATGTACCCAGGGTGTTGTCTGCTATGGGGTTGACTTTTCCTTAGGAATCCACTCCAGACATCCTTGATGTTTTATTGTCCCTCTGAGTTTCAAATTTCATAAACTGCTCTTTAGAAAAAGAAAGCGAAGTCTGGTAAAGTGAAGGTTGCTAATGGTTGACTACACAATTGCCATTCCTTCCATATTTGGCCCTTTGGAGTTTGCCATTCAGGACGACAATATTTCCCCTTCCCTGGTAACCTCCAGATTTCCTCTTCCCATCCTATCACAAGTTCCTCCAGTCCCATTTGTGCATCATGAAATTCCCACACCCCTCCTGATGCATAAGGCAATTCTCAGGTGGCGGCGGGCAGGCCTTCGGTTATATCAGTACGTAAAAGAAAGTCTGAGCTTCCCTGGCAGCTCAGTGGTAAAAAAATCCACCTTCTAATGCAGGAGATGCAGGTTCGATCCCTGGGAATATCCCCTGGAGAAGGAAATAGCAACCCACTCCAGTATTCTTGCCTGGGGAATCCCATGAACAGAGGAGGCTGGCGGGCTATAGTCCACGATATCACCAAAGAGTTGGATATAACTTAGTGACTCAGCAACAACAATAAAAGAAAGTCTCTGATGCTAACGTATTAAGGACGTGGGCTGTGGTGTTCATGCAAGTTCCAGGCACTTCCCTCCCCTCCTTCCTACAGTGCAGTCTTCACTGTAAACTCCAAGGCTGTTGTCTTATTTCCCAGAATGAGTAAATGAGAGGGAAGTAGTAGAGGGTTGGAAGCGGGCACAGGTCAAAAGCACCCTGTAAGGCAGTTTCTCTTCTGGGAGATGCTTAAAATTGCAAACTTTTCCGTCTTCTTACCTGTGTCTCACAGAAACAGCACAGATGGCTTTCGTTATCTCCATGCTGTCCAATTCCCAGAACTTTCGAATCTCTTGAATGCCCAGCCTTCCATTTCACCAACAGAGAAACATCCCAACCCTATACTAAAACATAGTATAGTCAATTCTACATTTTGCTTTGTGTCCAGATGTAGGGCTCTGTACCACAGGAGGAAATGACACAGTTGTGCAGATTGAAAAAAACACGAATCTCAATCTGTCTAAACTATTATTCCAACTAGGACATTGTCGAGAGTGAATGGATACTGTGAGAAATCACATCCGGACAACAGGTGTAAACCAGGACTCTCTTGAACACAGAGTGGGCAGTGGTCAACCTACTTATAAACAAGTTTGCACAACCAAAGGAAAGGGAAGGAGGAGCAGATCAAGAATGATTCCAAATATTGTGTGACGTCGCTTCATGCGGAATCTAAAAATGCCACAGATGAATTTATTTACAAAACAGAAGTAGACTCATGGGCAAAGAAAACAAACTTATGATTCCCAAAGGGGATACCAGGTGGAAGATAATTTTTTTTTTAAAAAGGATAATTCCAAACCTTCCAGACCTGTGTTGAACCAATCTATACTTAGTAGGCATCTTTTATCCCATTTCATAGAGGAAATCAAGGCTACCAAGCTCACTTCCCTGTGCTCTGACCCATATAAACTTGCCATGTACCCAAGTTCACCATCCCCTCCTCTCCTCTCGTTCAGGACAAACCTCCACTCACATGTGAACCCCATTCCTTCCAGGACCTACTGCCAGCTTCCCCTCTCTTTCCTGTAATCTTCAATCTCTTCTTCTGTTTTTCATCACCTAAAAGCAAACTCTAATCCTAAAAATCTCTTTCTTGATATTATGACCGCCTCATCCTGTAATCTAATTTCATTCCTACTCTTCTAATCAAACCCTTTGAAGTGCTATCTGCATGTGATGTCTCCTCTTCTTTGTGTCCCATCCATACAGGCTTGAACAATTTCTGTCTCCCTCTGAGCTAGTCTCATCAAGGTCAGTTTTATGGAGAATTCCCTAGTGGTCCAGTGGTTAGCACTTGACGCTTTCACTGCTGGAGCCCCAGGTTCAATCCCTGGTTGGGGAACTAAGATCCTGCAACATGTGCAGCATGGCCAAAAGAAAAAAACATTAGCTTTATCCCAGTGGTCAAAACCACTGCATGACCTTTATCCTTCACTGCTCTAGATGCCTTTAGCACTGTTGAGCCCTCCTGATGAACACTGACGACTCCCTCATTCTCCATGAAGCAAGATGTCCTGGTTCTCTTGGTGACTCTGTGAGACTGCTCACTTGCAGTCTCCTCCACAGTCAGCTGTCACTAGCCCATTACCTGGACTAACACCATATGAAGATACAGAACATCTGGCTGTTTCTACTTCCTGCGATGGCACCAGACACACGGGGTCAAGGGCAGGTGGACAGAGAAGGGGCTCAGAAAAGCTGGTGATGCTCTTTATTCCTGACTTGAAAACCCTCAGTGCTCTGGATCTGGAGGAGTCAAGTGGCTGAGGGATCTTTTTAGCACTTAGTTTTTTTCAAGTCTCACCCAACTGTGGGGTGAAGGTGGGAAGGAGTCGGCCACGTGTGTAACTTGTGCAAGAGGGAGGCCAAACGCAGCACTCAATTGTTCTTGGGGAAGCAGAGTTCAACAATTTAAAATCAACTTTTGTTCTCAGATAGCCAAAAATAGTTTCCTGTGGCTTCTTTTATTTCTTTCACTAGGGTTACCAGAACTCAGCTTTGTGTTAGAAATGCAAGTTTAGCAGAAACATCTTCCCCTAATGAGGCCTGGTGCCTGTCGGTATTATGTCTGAGTCCCTGGGGCTGTTCAGTGGGTGATTTTCCAGTTGTTGCGAAGCCCATAGGCATCTTGCGGACATATTAAATGGCCATACCCCCCACCCTGGGACTCAGTGTAGAGCTTCCATGTGGGGCTTGACTCTACACGGAGCCTTGTGGGGAGCAGCTTACCACTCAGAGCTGGCTGTATGAACCCCCTGTCTCTTGGTCGGTGGCCTGATGGAGCCTTGATTCTGAGTGAAGCTAAATTCTTTATAGCACCAGCATCTCCCACTCTTTTTATGAACTTGTTGCTGCTGTATTCTGTCCTCACCTGACATGGAACAATGGACTGGTTCAAAATTGAGAAAGGAGTTCATCAAGGTTGTATGTTGCCACTCTGCTTATATAATTTGTAAGAAAATCTGGCCATTGGAAGCAGAGGATTCATCAGTTGTGGGAAGGTTGCAAGAATTCCCATTATGGCTACAGACCAGAGTCATCTTTGTGTGGTCTGTGTTACTGAAAGGCCTCCAGAAAAGTTCATTTGTTCAAGGCATCATGGACTGCAAGAGCTGACAGGGGCCTCAGAGATCCACCAGCCCAGGGTGCTCAGTCTTTTTAAATTTTGAAAGAGCCTGACCTCCATCATTGTATCAAGTCCTGTTATTTCAAAATGTTTTACATTCCTTCAATGTTAAGCTCTTCATTGCTGACAGCAAAACATGAAATGAGAACCAAGAGAAACATGAAGGTCTTGTAAAGATAAATTCGTTATACCACCAGCATCCCCCACCCCTTTTACTAACTTGCTGCCACTGTCTTCAGTCCTCACCCTCTCCAGAGACAGATCTTGAGGCCTTCATGTCCTCTTTCTTCCTGGGCTCTTAGGCCATCTCCAGTGACCCATGCTTCAAAGTCAAGCTCCAGTGCCCAAAATGGTTCTTGGTCCCCTCATATTCATCATATATGGCCTTTTGTTCTACCCAAGGCCCTTCTAATGGGATGCTGTTCCTTGCTGACAAACTAGTGTGGCAGAGTAAACTTCTTTATTATTTATTTGGAGGAGGTCTTTCTTTTTCTTAACTGAGGTAGAATATCATGTAAGTTACAGGTGTACAAAAACAGTGATTCATAATTTTTAAAGGTTATCCTTCATTTATTGTTGTTGTTTAGTTGCTAAGTCATGTCTGACTCTTTGTGTCCCTATGGATTGTAGCCCGTCAGGTTCCTCTCTCCATGGGATTCTCCAGGCAAGAATACTAGCACAGGTTGCCAAATCCTTCTCCAGGGGATCTTCCCGACCCAGGGATCCAACCCAGGTCTCCTGCAGCTCCTGCATTATGGGCAGATTCTTTACCACCGAGCCACCAGGGAAGCCCCATACTTCATTTATAGTTATTATAAAATATCAGCTATATCCTGCCATATATCCTTGTAGCTTATCTACGTTATACATTGTAGTTTACACCTCTTAACCCCTTAGCCTTCTCTTGTCCTTTCTGCCTTCTGTCTCCCCACTGGTAACCATTAGTTTGTTCCCTGTATCTGTGTTTGTCTCTGTTTTGTTATACTCATTCATTTGCTTTATTGTTTGGAGTCCACATATATGATAGTGTATGGCATTTGTCTTTGTCTGAATTATTTTATTAAGCAAATGCCCTCCAGGTCCCTCCATGTTGTTGCAAATGGCAAAACATCATGGGTGTCCTTGTGCAGGCATCCAAAAACAGAGAGCTGCCACACCCCTTCTCTCAGTCATTCCTGTTTTGGCCACTACATAAGGTCTATGGCACTTCAACACAACACAACACCGTGTAACACAACCCAAGGCAACGCAGGAGAGAAAACTTCAATTCACTGAGAAATAGTTTTTCGTCCACAGCAAATTGAGAGGTCAAAACAGAAATCAAGTTGAGTTCTAAAAAAATGTAGAAAATTATCATTTATGTACACGTGAATTTGTGAAGTTAGAGTTATATACTAACTCAGTAAAATGTGGATTTATCAAAAGAACTCAGAAGAATCTCATGGAAACAAAACTTAGGAAGTACATCTGGGTTTCATGGGACTAAGAAAGCCAATGGGCAGCAACTTACAGTCTGTCTTTCTGACTGTCCCTCATAATCAGCTTTTCTCTGGGACCCGGTGCCGATCCTCTCTCTGCAAAGACCTAGAAAGAGGCAAACAGCTTCCTCTCCTGACTCATGGTCCCTCCAAACCTTTGAGGACATGGCTGGAGCTCACTAAGGTGCCATCTCCACATGACTTACTGGTCTGAGATCACCACCAATCATTTCATTCTTAATGCTTCTAGGATGAAAGTTTTGAGAAGGAATCAGCTTTGACACTCTTTTCTCTGGGGTCCACACTCCTTAGACGAGAAACCCACCCTGCCCCAGTCATGGTGGGGTGGGGGTCAAAGGGAAGGTGGTCATGTAAATGAGACATGGCTGCTCAAGCCGGTCACATCATCAAAGATGTTTGGCTTGGACAGTTCCAGAGAAGCCCAGTTTCTAATGCACCCTTATTAAAATTACTGCTATACTTGTCTTATACTCCTCTCAATATTTTTATATTTTATTTCAGTTTTTGGCTTTGCCAAATGGGATCTTAGTTCCCTGAACAGGGATTGAACCCATGCCCCCTGCAATGGAAGTGCAGAGTCAACCACTGAACCACCAGGGAAGTCCCAACTCCTCTCTATTGTAACTTCCTTGGACGCAGGGGCTCTAATTCATTTCTGTGAATGACATCTTTTCTGCGCCTTTTCCATTTGGAAGAGTTCAATGAATATTTGTTGAGTGAATGTCCATCTCTAAATTCATTTTCTGTTCTCCACATCTTCATTCCTCAGAGAACAGTGTTCAGGTTAACATCTGAACAGAATAATTCAGATGTTGCCGGGGCATAGCAGGTGAATGCCAGTCAAAATGACTAGATAGTTAGATCTGAGTGATTATAGGTGGATTACATAGGTGGGTTTCCTGATCAGACACTATAAACATCCTTAGAGTCACGATATTTATCATGGGGCTTTCCGTAACAAGTGAGCATGATAATTTCTCATCATTCTAGAGCCAACTTCACCGCTACAGAAATTGGCTGGAGACTTCATTCAATCTTTGAAGAACTTATGTGATAGATTAGAACTAATTTAAAGAAGAGGAGCAAGTGGTGATCTATAGGGAGATAATTCCTAGTCTCTTTTTGACACTTTGCATGATTTTTCTAAATTAAATGCTCGAAGTTTACTGGCAATCAATGGCACCCCACTCCAGTACTCTTGCCTGGAAAATCCCATGGACGGAGTAGCCTGGTAGGCTGCAGTCCATGGGGTCGCTAAGAGTTGGACAAGACTCAGCGACTTCACTTTCACTTTTCACTTTCATGCATTGGAGGAGGAAATGGCAACCCACTCCAGTGTTCTTGCCTGGAGAATCCCAGGGACGGCGAGGCCTGGTGGGGTGCCGTTTATGGGGTCGAACAGAGTCGGACATGACTGAAGCGACTTAGCAGCAGTAGCAGCAGCAGCTTGAAGTAAAGAAATTCAAACATTTCGTGATTCTTTGTGCACTAATTAAAAGGGCTCTATTTAAATGGCAGAGCTATCCTGATGCCAAAGATGACAAATCAGAATCAAAATTTTGAACCTGGAGGGAATTTACAGATCATTTAACCAATCTTTGCATTTTATAGGAGAGAAAATGGAAGCCGTGAGACATCTAGAGGTAGAACTACCACTCCCACCAACCTGGCCCAAGGTCTGCAGCCCCAGGAAAATCAGCTTGACTATGGAGAAGTGGGGGATGCTGGAGATTATGAACATGGATGACATACGGCGTCTTCAGTAGTTCAGATCAGTTTAGTTTAGTTGCTCAGTCGTGTCTGACTCTTCGTGACCCAATGGATTGCAGAACATCAGCTTCCCCGTGTCCTTCACCATTTCCCAGAATTTTCTCAAACTCATGTCCATCGAGTCAGTGGTGCCAACCAACCATCTCATCCTCTGTCATCCCCTTCTCCTCCTGCCTTCAATCTTTCCCAGCATCCGGGTCTTTTCCAATGAGTCAGTTCTTTGCATCAAGTGGCCAAAGTTCTGGGGCTTCAGCTTCAGCATCACTCCTTCCAATGAACATTTAGGACTGATTTCCCTTAGGATTGACTGGTTTGAACTCCTTGAAGTCCAAGAGACTCTCAAGAGTCTTCTCCAACACCACAGTTCAAAAGCATCAAAGCTTCCCTGGTGGCTCAGATGGTAAAGAATTTGCCTACAATGCAGGAGACCTGGGTTCAATCCCTGGGTTGGGAAGATCTCCTAGAGAAGGGAATGGCTACCCACTCCAGTATTCTTGCCTGGAGATCCTGTGGACAGAGGAGCCTGCCAGACTACAGTCCATGTGGTCGCAGAGTCAAACATGACTGAGCGACTGACACTTTCACTTTCTTTCAGCTTTCTTTGTGGTCCAAATCTCACATCCATACATGACTACTGGGAAAACCATAGCTTTGACTAAATGGACCTTTGTCGGCAAAGTAATGTCTCTGCTTTTTAATATGTTGCATAGGTTGGTCATAGCTTTCCTTCCAAGGAGCAAGCGTCTTTTAATTTCATGGCTGCAGTCACCATCTGCAGTGGTTCTGGAGCCCAAGAAAATAAAGTCTGTCGCTGTTTCCATTGTTTCCCCATCTATTTTCCATGAAGTGATGGGATTGGATACCATGAATTTAGTTTTTTGAATGTTGAGTTTTAAGCCAACTTTTTCACTCTCTTTCACTATCATCAAGAGGCTCTTTAGTTCCTCTTCGCTTTCTGCCATAAGGGTGGTGTCATCTGCATGTCTGAGGTTATTGATATTTCTCCCGGCAATCTTGATTCCAGCTTGTGCTTCATCCAGCCCAGCATTTTTCACACTCTGCATAGAAGTTAAGTAAGCAGGGTGACAATATATAGCCTGACATACTCCTTTCCCTATTTGGAACCAGTCCGTTGTTTCATATCTGGTTATAACTGCTGCTTCTTGATCTGCATACAGATTTCTCAGGAGGCAAGTGAGGTAGTCTGGTATTCCCATCTCTTGAATAATTTTCCACAGTTTGTTGTGATCCACAAAGTCAAAGGCTTTGGCATAATCAACAAAGCAGAAGTAGATATTTTTCCAGAACTCTCTTTCTTTGTCTATGATCCAACAGATGTTGGCAATTTGATCTCTGGTTCCTCTGCCTTTTCTAAATCCAACTTGAACATCTGGAAGTTCTCAGTTCATGTGCTACTGAAGGCTCATTTGGAGTATTTTGAGCATTACTTTACTAGTGTGTGAGATGAGTCCAATTGTGTGGTAGCTGAACATTCTTTGACATTGCCTTTCTTTGAGATTGAAGTGAAAACTGACATTTCCCAGTTCTGTGGCCACTGCTGAGTTTTCCAAATTTGCTGGCATGTTGAGTGCAGCACTTTCACAGCATCATCTTTTTCAATTTGAAATAGCCCAACTGGAATTCCATTACCTCCACTAGCTTCATTCATAGTGATGCTTCCTAAAGCCCATTTGACTTTGCATTCCAGGATGTCTGGCTCTAGGTGAGTGATCACGCCATCATGGTTATCTAGGTCATTAAGATCTTTTTTGTACAGTTCTTCTGTGTAGTCTTGCCACTTTTCTTAATATCTTCTGCTTCTGTTAGGTCCATACTGTTTCTGTCCTTTATTGTTCCCATCTTTGCATGAAATATTCCTTTGGTATCTCTAATTTTCTTGAAGAGATCTCTAGTCTTGCCCATTCTGTTGTTTACCTCTATTTCTTTGCACTGATCACTGAGGAAGGCTTTCTTATCTCTCCTTGCTCTTCTTTGGAACTCTGCATTCAAATGGGTATATTTTTCCTTATCTCCTTTGTCTTTCACTTCTTTTCTCAGCTATTTGTAAAGCTTCCTCAGACAACCATTTTGCCTTTTTGCATTTTTTTTCTTGGGGATGGTCTTGATCACTGCCCCCTGTACAAACCTCCATCCATAGTTCTTCAGGCACTCTATCATATCTAATCCCTTGAATCTGTCACTTCCACTGTATAATCATAAGGGATTTGATTTACCTGATTTCCACCCCCCCCCCATTTTCTTCAATTTAAGTCTGCATTTTGCAATAAGGAGTTCATGATCTGAGCCACAAGTCAGCTCCTGGTCTTGTTTTTGTCTTCAATAGTACATATGGCTAAGCCCATGGAAGGAAAATGAGACGGCCCTCCATCCTGAAGGAAAGAGAAAAGATGGCTCACTCTCAGGAGTGTGTGTCTAGCCAGAGTTGTTCCAAACTGGTCAGAGAAGCCCCTGGGCCTGGCTGGGGTCCTGGGTATAACAAGACTGCCCAGTGAGTTCTTACCACAAGCCAGACACCATGCTCAACACTCAGTCCTCAGGGGCTGGAATAACCACACAACCCACCTATGGGATCGGCATCATTACCAAAGACTCTGATGCTGGGAGGGACTGGGGGCAGGAGGAAAAGGGGACGACAGAGGATGAGGTGGCTGGATGGCATCACCGACTGGATGGACGTGAGTTTGAGTGAACTCCGGGAGATGGTGATGGATAGGGAGGCCTAGCGTGCTGCGATTCATGGGGTCGCAAAGAGTCGGACACGACTGAGCGACTGAACTGAACTGAACAGGAGTGGAGACAGAAGTTGAGACAATTAAGATATTTGTTCAAGGTCACGGACCAAGGTCACCTAATAATATCTGAACCGTGATTTGCCCTCAGGTCTCTTAAGGAACCAAGCTTCTGTCCTTAACCAGGGATGGCATTTGAGTAGAGGCTCCCTGGGGACACTGGTGACAGTCTCTGGGTCCCTGGGCAATCTCGCTCTGCACTGCTTGTGCATTTACATTTCTGTGGTTACCTGAGCCTGCCAGGAGAAAGTCTGCATGCCTGGCTCAGCCTGGCCTTCCAACCCCAGGCACAGCTACACCTCCAGCTCTTCCTAGGACACAGCCAGGCCGGGGCGGGACCCTTCTCTGTGCTAACACTCACATTCCTCGTGGATAGCATTTCCATTTGTTTAGAATTCGAAAGTGAGAATGGTAAAGCTGGAAGGGCCTTAGAGATTTGGTGCAATCTCCATTTCCAGAAGGAAGTAACACGCTCAGTTTGTGTTTAATTCTTATTCATCTGCCGGTGTCTATGCACCAGGTCAGCACTGGGGATTCAGCAATAAGCTGGCGCTCACTCTGGCACCTTAAAGTCGTGTTCGGTAAGGTCCTACCTCCACCAGGAATGCTTCCCCCTCCATTCTCCATTTCTCATCAGCGCCCGCACGCAGTCAACTCCAGCGCAGAACTCGCCGAGCAGGGCGGGCGACTCGTGCTCTCTCCGTACCGAGTCTGCCGGGGCGCTCTGGCCCCGCCGCGTGTCTGCGCCGTGCACCCCGGCGCCAGGCGGAGCGTGATGGGGCGCAACAGCTGCGGGCTGCCTGCGGCTCTCCCCGCCCCAGCCCAGCCCCCGCGCTGGTTGGGGGCGGCGCCCCCCGGTCCGGCTCCGGGTCCCGGCCGGGGGCGGGGAGGGGCCGAAGCAGGTAGCTCAGACGCTACCGGGGTGTTGCAGCGGGATGGGGAGCCTCGGGGCCCGCCGCCTCGTCCTGCTCGCCGCCTTCCTGGGGCTCTGCGGGGCGCACAGGGCGCTTGGAGGTAGGCGCCCCCAACTTCGCCACTTCCCCTCCCCGTCCCTTCCCCGGCCGGCCGCGCGCGGAGCCCGCTAGAGGCGGTGGGGAGCGGGGCGGAGGGTGCGGGCGGGAGCCCCCTGTGATCCGAGGGCCCCGGGAGACCCCGCGGCCCGGCCAGTCCCGCAGCGAGCGCGACTTGGACTCTCAGGCGGGGCCTTGGGAGCCGGGCAGCCCCGGGAGGAGACCGCTCGGCCCTGCGCAGTGGCTGCGTCGTCTCCGCGGAAAACTTCCGACTTCCCGCCCCGCGCGGCCCGGCCCCTCCGGTCCCGGCGAGTTCGCGAGCCCCGGGGGCGGGCCCTGCGCCTCGGGTCTGGGCTTTGGGGCCGGACTCTCGGCGGCACTCGGAGGAGTAGACGGAAGGCTTCCTGCTGTCCTGTCTTCTCAGGCTTTCCAGCCCTCCCCTACCCAGGCCCTTCCTTGACTGCTCGTGACCCTCAAGAGGCCTTGAACTGCTCGCCGAGTTTCTTTTGTGGGTGGCTGCCCTCTCGTTCCCTAAGTTCCCGCACACGTCCGCAGACATTTTCTGGACCCCGTTCGCTGGAGGTGCTTTACATTTCCTTGGCGGCTTTCAGAAGTCAAAGATGACTAGTAAAAGCACAGTGACTTTTGACATCATTGAGCTGGACACTGGGGCCTTCCACTGGGGCCTTCCCGCCCTCTCTAGCTCCTTGAAATTTAATTCAGTTTATAACAAAAGACATTCTTCAAGACTTGAGAACGCATTCTCAATCAAAGGCCTTACCAGTCTTTGTAGTCTTCGGATTAAGTTCGGAATGGTTCTTTACTTCACTTTAGGCGATTTCGCAAGGAGCTCTGGAGTGATGTACAGCACCCGGCCCTGTACTGGCGCACGCCTGGCTCTCACCCCTGTGCGGACCTGCTTCAAAGTTCCTCTGACACTGCGCAGTCACTTCTGCTGTTTGGGGCACTTGCGAGCTCCTTCCTCTTCATCTTCCTTCTTCCAGATTCTTTTTTCTGACTGCTTCCCGGCCTCTTCCTGCCTGGTGGGCAGGGAGCAACCGGAGGGTACAGGAGTCCAAGTGTGAGGCCACTGTGGCTATGGCTTTGGTGTATGGTTGAGAGGGAAGGTGCTGGCTGCAGGCCAGGGGGATCTGAGTGGGCAGTGAATGGTGTTGTGGGATAGGTGAGGTGGTGATGGTCACGGCCAGGGATCTGAGTGGTCCCTGTGGGGTGATGAGAAGCCTATGGCTTTGGAATTAGGTGGATTTGAGCTTTAATCTGGGTGTCATCACCTATTCTCAGAGTGACTTGGGGAAAATTACTTGTCTTGGTCTTGATGTTGCTTTTGTAAAACTGGGATGATAAATGCTTCTTCAGAATTCTTTACAAAGAATCCATTTGTAATGCAGGAGACACAGGGGTGGGGGCAGGGTTTTAATCCCTGGGTTGGAAAGATCACCTGGAGGAAGGCAGGGCAACTCACTCCAGTATTCTAGCCTGGAGAATCCCATGAACCTGTTGCAGGAAGGGGGACTCCTTCCAGGGCCGGAAAGTGGGCTCTTGTCTAACACTCGGAAATGAATTGTCTGAGGAGACACATCTGCTGACAAAGCAAGAGATTTTATTGGGAAAGGACACGTGGGTGGAGAGCAGTAGGGCAAGGGAACCCAGGAGAACTGCTCTGCCAGTCAGCAAGACTGTTCTGTGGCTTGCAGTCTTGGGTTTTATGGTGATGGAATTAATTTTCAGGTCGTCTTTAGCCAATCATCTGACTCAGAGTCCTTCCTGGTGGTGCATGCTTTGTTCAGCCAAGATGGATGCCAGAGAGGAGGATTCTGGGAGGTGATCAGACATGTGGTGTCTCCTTTTGACCTTTCCTGAACTCTCCCCATTGGTGGTGGCTTATTAGTTCTGTGTTCCTTACCAGGACCTCCTGTCCTAAAACAACTCATGCAAACGGTTACTATAGTGCCTGGCCAGGGTGGGCGGTTTCAGCCAGTGTGCTTCCCCTAACAGACTGAGGAGCTTGGTGGGCTACGGCCCATAGGGTCACAAAGAGTTGGACATGACTGAAGTGACTGGTCACGCACACAGGCAAGACCACCACACAGGCAAGACATGGCAGCCTGGAAACTACTGGATAAATGCTCATTTCCCTTCTCTCCTAGTAATGACTCTCCTGTCTCTTCATCTGTGCGATTAGCTTGGGCATGAGAAAGACCCAATAGGTTAGATATCCATTGAGAGGTACAGAATATGGATAGAGGAGATTTACTGAATGAAGCCCTGGAGAAGGAAATGGCAACCCACCCCAGTTTTCTTGCCTGGAAAATTCCATGGACAGAGGAGCCTGGCAGGCTACAGTCCACGGGGTCACAAAGAGCTGGACATGACTGAGTGACTGAGCATACATTGAGTGAAGAATTCTATAGCATATAATTTAACATATATACTGTTCTTCACCCTCTACTGTAGTTGTGTGACGAATATCGGATACTGAGGTCTCACCAAAAGCTGCTTTCAGGCACTTTGAAGAATATATTCTTGCTTAGCCAGATGTGTAATGTGAGTTTATCTTTCTTCCTTGGGTGATTCAGGCTGTTGTTTTGAAGAATCTAATTGAAGATGCCAACTGAAAAATGCACAACGTGAGAATTGCAAGTTAAGTTTTATATTTGGGGCAAAATGAGGAGACAGCATGGAGACGGCATTTCAGATAGCTCTGAGAAACTGCTCCAAAGAGGTAGTGGGGAAGGTCAGTATATACGTGATTTTGGTGAAGGTGGAGTGCATGTGTTCAAGCACCTATTTTCTACAGAAGATTTTTGCTAGTCACAAGGAGCAGTCGTCACCATGAAGCATTTTAGTGCTTTTCTAGATGTGAGGAGACTCAAGAAATGGGCTTATAAAATCGTCTCCTGAAAATATCTAACTATCTGAGGACCTTTTTCTCAGAGCACAGAATGCCTCAATTCTACTCTCTACCCTGAACTCCTTGCAGAGGGTGTTTTGTTGAAAATCAGCAGCTGCAGTAGCAACTGATTTAGTCCTTGTAGAGGTAGATGGCAAGTGTCAATTTATGGCTGACAAAGGCTTAGATAAATGCTGCTCTCAGTGTTTATATGACACAGGGTGTTATGTCCTCATGGAGTCTCATCACAGTAGGAAGTCACTTTTGTCTGGTAAGCAGATTGGGGATACTACAGATACTCCTGCTGAGGTAGTCACGTCTTAATTCATTCAACATGGATTATATTATTTTACATAGTGAGAGGGATTTTGCAGATGTTATCAAATTAGGGATTTTGAGGGTGGAGAGATTATCTTGAATTATCTCAACGGGCCCTAAAGGTGATCATAGGGGTGCCATAAGAGGAGGGCAGGAGGGTCAAAATCAAAGAAGGCGATGGTGTGATGGAAGCAGAGGTCAGAGTGGTATGATATCTGGTTGGGGCCACAAGCCAAGACATGTGATGGTCTCTAGAAGTTGGAAAAGGCAATGAGACAGAGTCTCCCCCAGAGCTTCCAGAAAGAATGCAGGCATTCAAACACTTTGACTTAGCTCAGTGAACTCCAGAACTCTTTAAGACAATCAATGTGTGTCATTTTAAGCCGTTAAATTAGTGGCAGTTTGTTAGCAGTTCAGTTGTGTCTGACTCTTTGTGACCCCATGGACTAAACAGTCCATGGAATTCTCCAGGCCAGAATACTGGAGTGGGTAGCCTTTTCCTTCTCCAGGGGATCTTCCCAACCCAGGGATCAAACCCAGGTCTCCCGAATTGCAGGCAGAGTCTTTACCAGCTGAGCCACCAGGGAAGCCCTAACAGCAGCAATAGGAAGTTTATAGAGGTAGTGTCTGAACTAGTAAGAGATCATATAAAGGGCTATTTAATTCTGTTTGTTTTTAAACTTTTTATAGTAGAGTATGCATGAGTGCTAAGTCATTTCAGTCATGTCCAGCTCTGTGACCCCATGGACTAGCCCTCCAGGCTCCTCTGTTCATGGGATTCTCCAGGCAAGAATACTGGAGTGAGTTGCCATGCCCTCCTCCAGGAGATCTTCCCACCCAGGGATCAAACCCATGTCTCTTATGTCTCCTGCATTGGCAGGCAGGTTCTTACCACTAGCCTCACCTGGGAAGCCCTTTATGTTAGAGTGTAGCTGATTAACAGTGTTGTGATAGTTTCAGATGGACAGTAAAAGAACTCAGCCATATATATGTATGTATCCATTCTCCCCCAAACTCCCCTCCCATACAGCCTGCCATATATCATTGAGCAGAGTTCCGAGGGCCATTTGATTCTGATTGTCAGGAGAAGGCACGTGCCATCAGAGAGCAAGGGAGCTGGGAGCTTTAGAGAAGGTTCTGTCCATGAGCAGAGCGAGCCTGGCTCCAGCACTCACTGTAGAGCCTGTGGCTGGGCCTAGAGAGCTCCTAGACAGCGGGGGAGCAGACACAGAAATGTCTTCAGTGTCACTCAGGATAGGACATAAGCTCAGCGGTCACTAAGGAGGGAGCTGTCAGCTCAGCCCGAGGTGGCTGGGGCCCAGGATGACCACTACCTCAATTCTAGGGGTTTCTGTAGGAATCTACAACATCTACAGGATTAGCTCCCCCTGCAGTTGTGGGGGACACAATCTTTATGACCATTTTTAGCAGGCCTAGAGAACGCCCCATTGAGAGGGGGTATGGGCAGGGCAAGTGCTGGTTTTCTCTTGCAACCTGAACAGTGGGCATGGGGACCGATGTTTGGGGAATGAATGAAAGTTGAGAGGCTGGTGCGACATGTTCTGCAATAGCCAGGATTCCAGGACTGTGGATTGCTCCAGCTCTTCCTGGAAACCTAAGATTTCCATCCTCACAGTGGCCTTGGGCCTACTACTTGCTTCTCCGCCACCCTCCCAACTGTGTCAGCAACACATTTGGTATACAGATATGGAGCCAGGGGCCCGTCCCACCCTCCCAGCCTAGTGAACACCCGGTCAGCTGCCCTGCCTGCAGCCGTGGAGCAAATATCTATTCACTCATTGATTTTCTTTCTTAACTTAAATGTTAGTGGACCTGACCCTTGTGGGAGAGACTGTTGGAACTTTCCCTATTGGGATTTGCTTTCAGTGAATAAAGGAGGTTGGGCCTTCTAGGGCATGTTAGATATTTGTGCTAATTTTTTTCACATTTGTAAGCTTTCTTCTTTCTTAGAGTGCTGTGGATTAAGTTGTGCGCATGTGAGCTAAATTGCTTCAGTCGTATTAGACTGTGTGACTCTATGGACTGTAGTCTGCCAGACTCCTCTGTCCATGGGATTCTTCAGGCAAGAATACTGAAGTGGGTTGCCATGCCCTCCTCTAGGGGATCTTCCTGACTGATCGAATCAGCGTCTCTTGCATCTCCTGCATTGGCAGGCGGGTTCTTTATCACTAGCGCCACCTGGGGAGCTAGTGCATAAAGTTAGTGATCTCTTGAATAAATACTCGACATCAGTTTGATAAAGTATGGGCCGTCAATACCATGGTGAAACACTGTCAAGGCTCTTACGGATGCATTTGTGGGGTAAAATGTGGCTTTCCTTTCCAAGTGAAGTTATTCCACTCGAATGATACAGCATGAATAAGAGCTGTTTTATAACTTCAGCCCTTCTCTTAGGACTTCATCTTAGGAATCTGTATAATGCAAATATTCTAGCAGAGAAGTTTGCTTTGGTGGTTTTTTATTTTAATTTAAAAAATAAGTTTTTACACTTATGCCGTATCATCTATAGAACATTTTAGAAGAAACACAGTACATAAAAAGTTATGATATAAAGTTACCAAAAATACTGTATTATGAAAAGACAATTCTAATTTCAGTGAAAGCAAACAGTTCTGAAATCTTTCTTTAAAATACTTTCCTGGTTAATTTCCGTCCTATTCTTGTTTTGCCCTTGCAGAGTCACCAGACTGATCTTTCTAAAACACAGAACTGATATGTCTTTTTCCAACTGAAAACCATAATGCTTCCTTACTACCTGCAGAATAAGGTTCAACCTTCTTATTATGGCTTGTAAGTCACCTACCCCTGTAAGTCGGGAGCCAGGTGATCAGTCAGTTATTTGCTCCCTAAACGTGTATTGAGAATTTCCCGTCATGTATACACAACAAAACAAAGGAAAACTAAAGCTCCTGTCTCAGGTTCCCTCACTTAATAACTGGCTACTCAGCCAGAAATCTGGATTGCCCCCTTGGCCTCTCCCTTTTCCTCTCCTGACAGTCCTACTTTTTAAATATCTCTTTAACTTGCCTACCTCTCCCCTCTGTTTGCTTCCCCCCACCCTACCGTCCCCTTGAGTCCATTCTCTGCATTTCAGCCAGAGTCCTCTTCTAAATTGCAATCTGGTTATGTCGTGTCCCTGTGTAACTCCTTTATGGCCCTCTTCGGATAGTCTAAACTCTTCAGCTTGGCTTCTAAGCCATCATTTACAGAGTGCCTAATGTGCCCTGCACTGCTGTGTACACGGTGGAGCTGTGATCAAGATCAACAAAGGCTCCTGGCCTCAGAGTCTTACCTTCTGTTTGGAGTGGTGTGGTGTTGGGACCAAATAATAACCCAGAAAACAAATAGAGAAGATAATCAGAGATTCAAGTAGGAGTCTTGAAGGGAGTAGTCAGGTACTGGGACTGGGTGTCTCCTTTTGTAAGCATGCATGTGTGTGTGCGTGTATGTGTGTGTGTGTCGGGGGGGCTGTGCACATGGACTTTGAACTGAAAGTTCAGGGAAGGCCTCAGATGGATGCAGTGGTATTTGCCCCCTAACCCCTTGTGCCTCTGCAGCTTCTATCCTGGATGCCCACTCCTTATACTGGCTCAGCCACACTGGGCTTCTGGTTCCTTGCAGTCTCCTCTCTTCTCTCTCTCCCCACTTTTCTTCTTTCCTCTTCCTTTCCTCCACCCCTCACCGGCTCTTCCTAGAAGCCAGTGCCTTGCCTGAAACACCTTTCCTCCGTCTACCCTCCTTGACAAGCCCCAGTGCTTCTGTTGTGGTCTGAATTTCCTGCTTAATAATCAGGCAACTGTAAATTGCTTGATATACAGTCTTTCTCAATCGCCATTGAATTCGCAGGACCAAACGGTCTGTGTGGACAGAATATGCACATGGGATGGGATATTTACATCTGCCAGGGAGAGACCTTAATGGATTGTTCCTTCTCTCATATCCCACTGGGCTCAAGCCAAGCTTCTGTTCTAGTACTTTCTACTATCACTTGGATACCCTCTTTTTTCTAAACAGTTTTCTCCTGTGATAGATTGGGAGTTCCTTTGTCTTATTAATTCTCCAACCAACCCCTCATAGTACCTGGCGCACAGGAAACGCCAAAAAACTTGAACGTAAAACCAAAATCAAACAAAAATCCAGGAAGATATAGTTTGAAAGAAGGAATGGAAACCAATTCTAAAGTAGGTAAAATGAATCATATAGTCACCTACCTGGGAGAAATTACAGAAACCTTCCACACAAAGTATTTTACCTCACGGCGAAACTTTACTTTCTATTCAAAACATTTTACCATTTATTTAAGGACACAAAATCAGGAAGATGCTCTGACTTGTTGGTTCAACTTGATTCGCTACCCTCCTGTAAAATACCCACACACACCTTTCCCTTCACTGCAAGTAGAGATTGCCTTTACTTTTCTCACAAGTAAAACCAGTTTTACTTGTGCTTTACTTGCTTTTTATTCTGATTTTGAGGCACTTACTAGGGACCACAAAAGTTAGGGTTGACTTGGAAGTATGTGGCTTCAGGCTGTCAGGCCAGAAGTTTGAAACCTGCTTCCTTATTTTTCCCTTGAGGCAATGGAAATTTCTAGCCACCAGCTGAGACTGGGATTGATTCAGTGCCAGAGGTGAAACATGGGAAAATATAGGGATGTTGTTTATTAAGGTTACTTAGTCATTCTCAGCAGTAGATTTTATGATTTAGAAAACATTTCCTGGTTTTGAAAACTTAACAATACACCCTCTAAGTCTGTCGAAAATTGGAGTGGGGGGTTTCAGTAACGGGAGAGCCAGAAGGATAAGCTTGTGGATTTGTAATTGCTTCTTTCAACTTTATGACTATGTCCCTATATTCTAGTTTTATTGAATTTAATTATTAATGGCTGTTTTTAATGAGGAAAAAAGATGCTTCTGCATATCTGAGAAAGTCTGAAAGAGATTCTGTTCATCTCTGTATCAACTTTGTACCTTGGTGAAAAAAAAAACAAACAGAAAATGCTGGCTTGGTGGTTGGTTATGCTTAGGTTTTGTCTTAGCTCTGCTTCAAATTAACTTTGACTTTACCTAAGTCCATAAGCTTCTTTAGGCCTGACTTGACTCAACTATAAAATGAAGGTTTATTGTTTAAGTTCAGTTTGGTTCAATAAATGATTGCCTGATACCTACCTAGCTTGGATTGGATTCCCTAGAGAGAGAGGCTTAGGAGAGGATTCTTGTGGGAATGAAGAATTGAGTGGGTGCTACCAGGAGAGAACTTTAAGGAAGTGATGGAAGCAGAGAGGGCAGGAAAAGAAACCAAGCAAAGATGTGGTCTCATCTCAGCTCTGGAATATGAAGAGCAAAACACCTCTTTCAGTCAGTCACTGGCTAGAGGTTGCCCTCCAGGACAGAGGGTATGATTTTACTTAAATTTCTGGATAACAGAGTTCATCAGCTGGGGGATGGATGTACCAACCTGTTAAAAGAGATCTAAATGGGGTACCAAAATTCTGTTATACCACCTGGGTGCCAGGTACTGTGCTAGGTATTGGAGAGAAGAAGGCAAAAGAGATGTAGTCCCTCATCATAGGAAACTCATGGACTGGTGCAGGAGATAGATGAATATCTATCCAGGCAAACACTAGGATAAACAAATGCACAGTGTTGTAGGAGCAAAGAGGAGAAGCAGGCTGGGTTACCTAGGAAGCCCACCTGGCCAGGCTGTTTGCTGCTACCTATCAGTCTTTATTCCAACCTCATGCTGTTCTGGCTCCATATAAACCAAATGATTAGATGTACTGCCCATAGTTTTACCTTGGGGAGAATTTTCCCGCACTGGTGGTTTCATGGCCACGCCTAAGAGCAGCTGTAGTGCAGTGGGGATCCGTTTCCGGTCTGCGTGCCCATGATGATGCTGACTCAGCCGTGAACCAAGCTTCGGTGTTTGGTCCTTCCATCAGCTGGCAGTAAGGGGTTTCTCCCTTCTTGGGCAACCAGACTCACAAGCTGAGGAAAAGGTGCTGATGCAAGAAAGGTGATGACATCAAGTTCCAGGCCACCATGTCGTGCAGCTTGCTCAGGACTTCTGGTCCTGTCCATGCTCAATTCTGGATGTACCACTTCTGTCCCTTAAATCTCCGCTTCCACCATCCATCCATCATGGCAGTTCTGTCATGTGCGTCTCAGGCTGGGTCATCGCACTTTCTGTGCTTCTAGGATCTACCTTAGCTGTGAGTCCACATCATTTACAGCCGTCTGTGCCAGCAGGTTACATCCTGCATCCCTGGGGATGTGCCCCCAAAACTGCTATAAACTCTGCCTATTTAACTTTATATTCCTGCCCCCTTGATTAGGTATCCTTGGTCCCACGTGCGTTTCCTGGCTGCTGGCACTAACCTTCTGGATAGGTCCTGCAGCTCCTGTAGGGTCTAGTCATGTCTTCATACTAGAGTTATGTTGTGACTTAGGCTTTGTTTTGGGTCTAGTGGTCAGGATGAGAGATGGGGGTGTGTCTTCAGGGGTTACATGTTATTTGTGGGGAGAGGTCTCTGCATCCTCTTTCAGCAAAGGGAGGATCACTTTAATCGGGGAATGGGTCTTTTCTTCAGGATCAGAGTGTTGAGAGGGATCTAGGGACACAGAGTATTTCAGCATCAATCCAGATGTCCCCATCCCATAAGTCAAGTTTCCATTCTTTCCCAAACAAAGCCTTGGACTTGTCAGAGGCAGCCTGATATGATTGGAACTTGAACTTTGTTTGAAGCTGACAATGCCATTTTCTGGGTGAGAGTCTCAACTTCCCCTGCCCACCTGCTGTAGGAGATGAGAAAGACTTTATATGCTACAAGGGAAGCCCTTTGGCCTTCACACCTGCCTTGTAATTGTCAGCTAATCTCTCCTAGTTTTTCCTTATTTTTTCCAAAGCTTCATTCAAACTTATCAATAGACATCCAACTCCATTGTTCTCATTGCTACTGCTAAGTCTGCTAAGTCTCTTCACTCGTGTCTGACTCTGTGTGACCCCATAGAAGGCAGCCCACCAGGCTCCCCCGTCCCTGGGATTCTCCAGGCAAGAACACTGGAGTGGGTTGCCATTTCCTTCTCCAATGCATGAAAGAGCAAAGTGAAAGTGAAGTTGCTCAGTCGTGTCCGACTTGTAGCAACCCCATGGACTGCAGCCTACCAGGCTCCTCGGTCCATGGGATTTTCCAGGCAAGAGTACTGGAGTGGGGTGCCATCGCCTTCTCCGTCTCATTGCTACTGCTTGCCCTATATTTCTCATAGGTTGATATTTCAGAGCTGGCTAGTGTGTTCCCTTTCACTATAACACCAGTTCACCATCAGTGACTTGGGATTAACCCCTTTAGAAGGGAAAGAAGCAGAATTGGGTAGATAGAGGAGCAGATTTGCAATTCAGTTTCAGTAGAAGACTCTGCCCTCTTGAGAGTTCTGAAGAGGGACTGATCTGTCAGAAGTGTCCTGAGTTGGAATAAGAGAACACAGCGTTTATACCCTCACGATAGATCTGTGGGCTACCCCAGGAAGCAGGTGTGGCCTTGGGTACGGCAGCTGTCTTCGGCAGGGTCTCTCCTGCAGGGAGATGGCAATATAAGTGTAACAGTCATTGTGTAATAAGTTTACTGACTTCTTTTTTTCCTACAGCATCTTTTTATGGTGAAAGCTACGTGGGGCTCAATATCATAGAAGTTTCCTCTGAGCTATCTCTTCAATTAAAATTTCAAACCAGCAAACCACAGGGATTACTTTTTCTTGCAGCTGGGGAAAATGACTACTGTATAGTAGAAATTCTATCAGGAAACTTACAGGTAAGATTTTTTTTAATCTTTAAAAATGTACAATGATTCAATTACTGGAGGGAAGAACAGTGAGAGAAAGAGAACAAAACACTTGATTATTGTTATTTCACTAGAATAAAATCAGATGCCACATGTAAGGGTTGAGATCTTCCCCAATTTTACAAGTATGTCGTAAATATTCCAACTCAAAACATTTTAATTTCAATATGTAGTCTGTAAGTGTGGGAAGGGCTTTGCATGTCCAGGTTTCTCTTTCTTTATCTTTGTGAATGGCCATATTTTCTGAATAAAACACTATGAGATGAGATTGCTTAATTATGATTGTTTGTCTTTCAGGTGAGAGTGAATTTGGGGACAGGTGAACTAGTGCGTCTTTCTGAGCAAAGACTTCGTGTGGATGACTTGGCTTGGCATTTAGTGGAACTGTACTATGTTAAGGATCATGTCTCTCTGGTTATTGACAAACATTATGAGATGACTGGCCGGATCACTGGTGGGATGCACAATTTGCACTTTCAGCATGGAATCTACATAGCGGGCCACGGTGGACTTGAAGTCTCATATCTCGATGGACAGCTCCCCAATTTCCGTGGCTGTATGGAGGATGTGGTGTTTAACCAGAGGGAAATCCTTTCCTCTCTTAGATCTTACCCTGGTTTTAAGAAAGTTTATGAGGTGTCACTAGGATGCAGTGATGAATTTTTTGCAGGGGAGGATGAAGCCATCAATTTCTTTAGCTCCAGATCCTATGTCACCTTCCCAGAGTGGAAGGTCCAGCGGGACGGGCTGTTGGAATTTGCTTTGCAGACTGGAACTCAACAAGCCTTGCTTTTATTTCAGTCAGGTAGGGAAGGAGATTTTGTTGCTTTGGAAATAGTTGAAGGTTTTTTGAAGGCTCATGTAGGAAGGGATAGGAGTGATACTCAGCTCTCTTCTTTTAGCTTGGTTAGTGACAACCAGTGGCACGATATTCAACTCAGATTCACTGAAAGATACCTGGGCCTGATGGTGGATGAACAAAGAGTAAGGGCAAACCTGCCATTGCAGAGCAAACTGTTTGTATCTGCAGGCCCTCTCTTCGTGGGAGGTCTTGATAGACACAAGGGAGAAGAAGTTAAGAGGTTAGGACTTGCCTCTGTGCCTGGGAAATCTGCTGGAGGAATCTCTTTTAAAGGGTGCTTGAGAGGCTTGGAAGCCAACTCAGAAAAGAGAGCATTAAAGGATGCCTTTGTTTCCAAAGATATATCTGCTGGGTGTAAAATGAAGGGCAGTGATAATGAAAACCCTTCTGCAACAACCATGGAGAAACTGCTGCTGGCAGAAGTTCCCCTTTCCACTGCTGACTCTGAGGCGGGCAAGCCTAGTCTTCAAGATGTGCGTAGCTATTTCTTGGTCCTGAATAACTTGGAGGTCCAAGAAGGTGGGCAAGCCTTACTGGAACAAAGGCATATGAAGGTGGATATGGAGCTGAAGGATTTGGGTATCCATCAGTCTCAGATACTCTTTAAAATAAAGGAGATGCCTGTTTATGGGTTCCTTCGATTAGATGTTTCCCCCGAGCAAGGACCGGAGAAAGTTTTCACTCTGTTGGATTTGGAGCAAGGGAACGTTTGGTATGTCCATGACGGTTCAGAAGAACCTAGGGATTATTTCACATTTTCAGTCTCTTCCAACAGCAAGAGGGAAGTGCCACTGTATCTGCAAGGACATGTTTCTTATGTGTTTAACATTGTTGTCATTCCAGTAAATGATCCCCCAAACCTTAAGCTCCCTGAAGGAAACTTGCTTCTCGTGTTTGAGAATTCTAAGAAACGACTGACTCCAAATATCATACATGTTTCAGACCCAGACACAGATTCCTCGAGTCTTAGTGTCTCAGTGCTTGGCAACTTCAATTCGGATGCTGGGTTTTTAGAAAACATCAATGATCCTGGGAGAGCCATTAATGGTTTCTCATATGGGGATTTAAGAGATGGCAACATTTTCTGTGTGCACAGAGGCCATCCAAACTCCCGGATCCTTCTGAGAGCAAATGATGGAGAGCTGGTTAGCAGTACGGTGGTGTTGCGGGTCATGGCTATTCCTTGGGACTTGGCAGTGGCCAATCGGACCGGTGTGGCCGTACAGCAGGGTGGTTCAGTTCTGATTACTCAGAGCAACTTGTCGGTGGAGGTTAATGGTGAACGCCCTGAGGTGGACACCCGTTATGTTATCACTTATCCGCCTCGCTTTGGCCAAATTCAGCAGCAAGGGCCAGGTGGCGAGTGGAAACAAATCAGTACCTTTTCTCAGCGTTCTGTTGATTGGAGTCAGATCCGGTACTGTACTACATTCAAAGATTTGCAACTAGAAAATGTTATGGATCACTTTAAATTTAAAGTTGACATAGAAGGAAAAAGCAGTGAAGAGCTGGTGTTTCCTATTACGATACAGTGGCTAAAGTTTACCCTTCTGAAAAATGTTGCCCTTGAGATCAGTAAAATAAAGAGGCACGTATTGAATTCTGATCACTTACAGGCCGTGACAGAGGGAGTGGAAGTACCTGAGCGGGAACTGCATTTTAAGTTACTGACCCCACCTAAGAAAGGAAAATTGCTACTTGGCACAGAAGTTCTACAGACAAACTCAGTCTTCAGCCAACAAAATATTACAGATGGTAAGATAAGTTATGAACCACAGGAGAGGCCCAGGGAACATTCACAAGATAGTTTCAGGTTCTTGATGGTTGCAAAACACACAGAATCAAAAGGTTATACTTTCAGAATCAACTTTAAAGCAGAGAGGAGGCACATTATTGTAACAAACAGAGGATTGCTTGTAAAAGAAGGAGAAGGGAAATTAATCACAAAGTCAGAATTATTTGCTCAAACCTTGGACAATCGGACTTTCCAATATACAGTCACCAAGAGTCCGCAACACGGGAAGCTGAAACTGATTCGCTCTTCAGATTCTCCTGGGAATCAGGACAACATTACTGCCTTCATGGATCAAGACATCCTGGGTGAGCGGCTGATATATGAGCACGATGACTCTGAGACCCAGAGTGATGAATTCTTCCTTGTGGCCTCCACCGCAGGACCAGTCCAAGAGGGAGCGTTCAGGGATCTTGACATGGAGCATCTGTCTATGGATATCAAAGTCACCATTTCTGTGGAGTTAAAGAATGACGAGAAACCAGTGCGCATGGTGGATAAGGTCTTTCACGTTGTGCGGAACGGCCAGCGCTTGTTGACCCTCTCAGATATCTGCTACCATGACCCTGACTCAGATTTTGACGATGGGCAGTTGCTCTACATCCGGCGGGGCATCCCAAATGGGGACTTGGTGCAAGCCAGTGACCCAACTCAGAAACTCTACCAGTTCAGGCAAGAGGACCTGCGGGAAGGACGTGTGCTCTTCAGGCACCGGGGTGCAGACTCAGCCCGCTTTGTGTTGTTCGTGACGGATGGTGTCCACTACACATCATCCCTCCTTGAGGTCAGCGTGTCAGACCCCTACATCCGTGTAGTCAACAACACGGGGCTGCTCGTACAGAGAGGCAAAGACAGCAGCCTGACGACAGCCAACCTCAGTGTCACCACAAACCAAGATGTCAGAACAGACCACGAGGTCGAATTCCGTATTGTGCAGCTCCCAAAGCACGGCAGGGTGCTGGTCAGCAGCTCAGCGCCTGGCTCATTTTCCATGCATGACTTGAAGCAAGGGTGTGTGATTTACAGGCATGACGGTAGTGGAAGCTTCGATATGTTCAACCTAACGGTGCGAGTTAAAGATACACATTTATATGTGGGAGTCTACGTGCAGGTGGACTCAGAAAGCCACCAACATCACACGCGAATTCTGCACAGCAAGACTCTTGTGGTTGAAGAAGGAAAACCGGTAAAACTGAGCAGAGGAAGGCTTCAGGTAGGTGGTGGTCCTAGCTCCTAGCATTCTCCCCCTCTGGAACCACAGGGACAAATGATCTCTTTGTTTGCTTCTGAGAGCTATTTTTATGATGATTTCTCTCCTGGTATTTGGATGACTTTTTAAAAATGCAGATGCCATTGAGAAGAAAAGCCAGACGGTTCCATGATTTTGATACTGCTAATTGTTCTATTGGAAATGGAATATAACGAATCCTAAAATCCCTTCATTTTAAAGCTGTGTGCACATGATCACATGAGTATGCATATATGTTTATAATGTAGAATAACCTGAGGAGGAGGGAATGTATATATTATAGTCAATGAAGAGGTCATTACTTTTTTCATTTTTCGTGGCAACACTGCCAATATTTGATTTGATCTGAGTTACATTTGTAATGTGGTGAAGCAGGGCATAAAAGTGTAATTTAACTGACATAAAAAGGATTCCTAAAACAGATGAGGATACTATATTACACAGTTTATTTCTTTAGCTCTGAATGTGGCCTTATGTAGTTTCTTGAAATTGATGGATAAGTTGGCCCAGACCCGGGGAATGCCAGGGGTGAGACTTCACACCAGAAGCCGCCTGGTTTCCTGAGACTCCGACTGGAGAGCCTTTAGCAGCACAGCCCTGCTGATCAGTTAGGGGAGAATGAGTAATCTGTGCAGGGTATGTAAACTGATTTATGACAGTTGGCCACAAAGGCAAGCTACTCTGAATCTACCCTCAGGACTGCAAATGAGTTTTCCTGCTTGCTAAATACAGCCAATAACATCAAGTAGAAATGAATTTGGACTTTTCTGGTGGGTGAGTGGTAAAGAATCTGCCTGAAGTATAGGAGACCTGGGTTCAATCCCTGGGTCGGGAAGATCCCCTGAAGGAGGGCATGGCAACCCACTCCAATATTTTTGCCTGGAGAATACCGTGGACAGAGGAGCCTGATGGTTACAGTCCATGGGGTTGCAAAGAGTCGGACACGACTGAGCGACTGAACAGTGGCAGCAGCAGAAATGAATTCAAATTAGAGCAATTTACTGAATAATGAGTTTTGACCAAGAGAATATGGAGCCCACCACCTTTTTTCTCAATTATTTTTCAGGATCTTAGAGAATTTAAGTTTCACCACAAGGGGGTGTACATAGTTCATGGACTATAAATCTGTCAGAAAGTTTTGAGATGAATTTTGCTGAATCAGTAAATTAAATGTATATTTAAAATGCTGAGCTAGTTTAAAAATAGACTTTCCTTTAAAGGCTTGCAATTTTAGTGCTTTAACTGCTACTTCTTCTACTACCTTGTCTAGATACCATTTTATTTCTTTCAGCTCTATTTTCTGAGTCCTAGGTTTCTTGCCACTGTGGACAATGTCTTGATAATACATTAGTAACTGTTCAAATGTTGCTTTGTCTTTGTGATCAGGACTGAAATTCGAAATATTAGCATGGTTACCAGAACAGACCCAGGCTTAAACTGTGTCTTAACCTGGATTATAACTTAAGCCATTTGTGAACATTAATAGAAAAAAATTTGGTTCATCAAGGGTCTTGACTCTTCCATAGATTAATGTTTTTCTTTTTGTATTTCTGTGTTGTTAATGTGCACTCAAGGCTGTGCACGAACACCCTGTTCCTTCAGAGGCAGTGTTCATTGTTAGAACTCCGCCAGTGCATGGATACCTTCGAAGGTCTTTACCGGAGGAGGGTAGCGTGGGTACAGAGGAGAAGTTCCCTTTGATGTTTACGCAGCAGGATGTTGATGATGGTTACATCCATTATGTACAGACAATGCCTGACCAACAACAGGACCGTTTTATACTGGATGTTATGAGTGGCTTCCAAGCTGTGAGCAGACTTGAAATCCTGGTGGATATTGTCCCTAAACGTATTCCTCTGGCAGTACAAAATTTCACAGTCCAGGAAGGTGGCTCCAAGGCACTTCCAGAAGACTATTTCAGAATTCCAAGCAAGCATTTTGAGGGACTTGACTGTGAATTTGTTCTACTCAAACCACCGAAACATGGTTATGTTGAAAATTCTCATTTTCCAAGAGTAAAGCTGATGAAATTTACCAGGAAACAGGTAATAACTCTCAATTAATATATTTGGATTTGGATATGTTGGATAAGAAAAAAATTGGCTATTTATCACTTGGATTCACAGACTTTGGGAAGTGATGGGGCCTTAGAAGATATCTGGTCCAACCTCCCAGCAGATGGGGAAGCCCTTCCATGATACCTCCATAGAGAGGTCATCTAGTCATTGCTTAAATATCCTCAGTGAGTTATTAGAGTGTTATTACTGTGATAGTTTGCTTCCTTACCATGAATAAAAGAATAATTTCCATATTTAAAAAAAAATCTCGAAGTATCTTTCAGATCCCCATTATTTCCTTTATAAGCTCCTAGGAACACACTGTCTTCAGGATGGAAACCATGAGCAGTTATCTAGCATCTTTGGATACCTTTGTCCAGTTAGCTAAGAATGCATATTGCTGCTTCATTTTGCTTCTAAGGATTTCACCTCATCAAGTGACTTGAATCCATTTACTAAAAACTTACTCTGTTCAAGTTACTGTGTAAGGTTTCCATGATAAGTAGACATATTTTTTTGCCTTCAAGAACTGCTGTGGGGGAGTTAGGCACATGAACTTTAATATAAGCTGTACTCTTCTTGTCTTTCATGTAGCACTTTAACAATGATACTGTGGGTGTGCAGAATGGTCACATTTGACTCTAATTGAAGGCTTCTCAGAGGGAATAAAGTTTAAGCTAGACTTTTAGGATAGAGAGAAGGAGCTGGGAGATAATAGAGATGGAGAGAGAAAGCAAAGAAATGCGAGCAAAAGGGGACTATATGGCAATGACGTGAAGGCATTGAAGTGAATGGTGTTCTAGGGGCCAAGGAATAGTTCACGAGGCTCCCAGATGGACAGAGTGTGCTGGAGGGTGCTTAGGGGCCAACTTTGGAGAGCCCTGAGGCACACGTCAAGAGGGTTAGACTCAATCAGGTGGTATTCAGAGCCATGGGGAGAAGTGGAGAGTGCTGAGGGTGGAAAAACTCGGTGCCTCTCAACTGGGGACCCAGGGGAGGTGATTCTTCACTGACTCCGTGCAACCATGTCTTAATCATAGCTTCCCTCCCAAAGGCTGGACAAACCACCTAAGATAACCACCTGCTCTCATGTGAATGGAATTTTAATTCTCTTCACCCCATGTACTCCGGGTGAGAGACTGAGCACTAAATTTTGGTTCTGTCTTAACCAGTTCCTTACCGTCTGTGCCTTGTATTAAGAGAAGTGTATATTTAAGCGTGGTTGGTTGACGTATGCATCACGTGTGTGTTCCCTACAGCATCCATGTTGCTGCGTAGCCTTGGTCACAGTCAAGATTATATGTTCCTGATCTTCAGGTGACCCTGTTGACTTAAAAAATAGTCACAATCTAAAAGTTGAGAGTTGTGTTTTATTTGGTGGAAGTTTTTGGGACTTCAAGCCCAGGAGACAGCATCTCAAGTGACCCTGAGAGAACCGCTCCAAGGAGGTGGGGGTAGGAATCAGGTTATATAGACGTTTGCGACAAAGAGCAGGTAGTCTGAACATCAAAAGGTTATTGTTAATGAAGTAAAACCAGATTAACCAAGCTAAAGAATTTAGCACTTTTCTATTTATGGGATGATGAAAGAGCCTGGGCTCACTCGAATCATTCCTTTCACATACACCTCAGCTATCTGGAGCCAGTATCCTGCTTTCATATCCTGAGCTGCTCAGAGCTCACTGTGGGGAGTGGCTACAGCCTAATGGCTGCCAGGTTGTGGGTATTCTTCTCCTTCCTGAGTGCCCATAAGGCTCAGGAATTCACATTTGGAGAGCCAGAACATCACTGTGACATCCTTTGTTTACTGATGTGACAGGAAATCCTCCATTTCTCAAGACCTTTACATTTTCCCTTCTTTTATGCCTTCTGAGATCTCCAGGGTTTGCGACATGGTCATTTTAACTTATGGTGACACCTAACAACTCGTGGCTATCACCTTCAGTGACAGAGAAGGAGCGGTCTTGGCCATTTCTGCCCTTCATTCATTCAGTGAATAATTTTTGAGTGTCCATTATGTGTCAGGTATGCTGGTTATAAGCATTGAGTGTAAAGCAGTGAATTAACCCAGCAACAAGCCCTGCCCTTGTGGATCTTTTTTCCTGGTGGGGAAAGAAAGAGGCAGAGAGAATAAATAAAATAAATAAGTGACTTTATATAAATACAATAATTGAATGAAATTAGTGCTATGGAGAAAAATAGAACAGGAAAGAGAGATAGGAAGTGCTGGGAACATCAGTGGTGTTTGTGTGTCTGTGTGTGCTGATGCTCAGCTTCAAATACAGTGGTTGGGGGCCTGAGGCAGCCTTGAGCAGACACCTGGAGGACGTGATGGATAGTGAGCTTGGTGGATATGGAGGAAGAGCATTCAGGCAGAGGGAAGAGCAAGTGAACAGCTCTGTGAGGGGAGCAGGAGGAGCTCAGTGTGTGGAGCTTCACACAAGGGTGGGGGGCCGTAGGTGAGATTTAGGGAGGTCCAGTATGGGAGGGCTTTTGACTTTATCTTTGACCCCTAGTGAGGTTCAGAACAATGCGGGAGGGAGAACGTGAACCGTTGTTATTTTTCTGTATGCTCAGTCATGTCCAACTCTTTGTGACCCCATGGACTGTAGCTCGCCAGGCTCCTCTGTCCACAGAACTTTCCAGGCAAGAATACTAGAGTGGGTTACCATTTCCTACTCCAGAGGATCTTCCCAACCCAGGGGTCAAAACAGGGGTCGCGTCTCTTACATCTCCTGCAATGGCAGGTGGATTATTTATCACTGAGCTACCTGGAAAGCCTGCTGTGAAGGGCGGAACTTAATATTACCTGAACATGACTGGTGACAGGGGACCAAATGCTTTTTGATCTTTTAACATTTTCTACGAGTTTATTAAGTACCTGAAAGTCAGCAGAAGTTTTTCTAGCATTAGAACTAGGAATAGATACATTCCCATCAAACCCTCCTTGCCTTTAGATTAATACCTACTAACTGGCATTTTGGGCTTCCCAGCTGGCTCAGCTGGTAAAGAACCCACCTGCCAATGCAGGAAATGTAAGAGCTGCGAGTTTGATCTCTGGATTGGGAAGATCCCCTGGAGGAGAGCATGACAACCCACTGCAGTATTCTTGCCTGGAGAATCCCCATGGACAGAGGAACCTTCAGGCTACAGTCCAAGGGGTCGCAAAGAGGTGGACACGACTGAGGTGACAGCACGTGCACGTGCACACTGGCATTTTACGTGGTAATTTGAGAGAGTACCACTCCATTGAGGAAATGATGTATTTCTGCAGGAAGGATACAGAGAAGGTGATGTCTATTTAAATGCTATCTTCCTACAGCATGTTAGGTTAGAATTTCTCCTGCCTTCTGATCAGTGCCATCTTCCACATTTTTTTTTTTTAATAGCTTAAAACAGTATGTTCCAGGAATATGTGGTCAGGCCTACGGTCTGGAATTCTCTTCCCATGGAACTCCAAAGAAACTTTCATGCACCTGTGTTCAAGTGACTACAACTTTCCCTTGAGACGGTTCGTGAACTTTTCAACTCTTGTCAGAGACACCTCTGAGAGATCAAAAGTCTTTGCTCAAAGGAAGTGCGCCATAGAACTGGACAAAGTTGAACTGTTAAGAATGTTGGCTGTATTTTATCAAAACAAACACAACCCCAGAGACTTTTTGGAAGTTCAGCTACTCCTGTTGGGCTTTGGAAGTTCTCTGCTGTTGTATTTTGGGGTCACAGGTTCACTGAAGCCAAGTTCCCGTCTAGCTTTAAAATTCTCCTGGTGTCTGGTTTTGATCCATACTTCCATCAGAATCTTAAAGACATGAAAGGCATTCTGAGTAAATCTGTGGCTATCACAAATCCAAGAGGAATAACTGATTCATTGGACAACCATTTCAGAATGAAAATTAGAAAGATGAAATCAACCAGGGATAAAAGTAAACATTTGCATTTTGGTTATTACAGTGAGAGAAATCTGGCTTGATAAAATAATTTATTTACAATGTATTTCATTATACTTTGTCCTCAGGAGCTTTTTAGTAGCTGTTAAGAGATGCACCAAAAAATGATTGTATTCTGCAGGAGGAGGAGGTAGCAGGTGTAACCTCACATACAAAGAGCAGTTAAGAGAATAATGCATACTTAGCTCAGAAAAGAGCAGTTTGGGGAAACTTAAAGAGTCTGAGCAGGCATGATGCACGCAATAGTTGCACTGGTCCACGTGTCCCCAAAGAGCAGAAATCCAACCAGTGGGTGCAAACTAAGAGCCCAAGCCCAATAATCTGAATTGTCCAACATTCTGAATTGTCTACAACTTCAAAAATTAGTCTGTCTAAATACACAAGCAGAGTCTGAATTTTAATGGGTGATCTGTTGGAAGAAAGGGAAGACTGTGTCACCTACAACACATTTTAGGGTTTGAAATAGCCTTTGAACTCAGGCCTTGTGAGAACCAGTCCAGCATTTTCTTTATTACCCCATGTTGCTCAATCACTCTGTTCATCCTTAAACTTACTTTTGGGATGCTGCAGTGCTTCATCAAAATTATGCCATGCATCAGAATTTGCGCTCTGATTGTCAGAATCACATTTTATGGGATGAACACATGCTTCTGTGTTTTAAAGAGATATAAAATATCAGGATTTCTCTTAGAGCATTTTTGTCATAGTTTTAAATTACATATCCAGTAGTGTGGTGAATTTTTTTGTTGGTTACAGGTAGAAAATGAATTGATTTCCTATGTGCATGATGGTAGCGAAGCACTTCTTGACAGTTTCATCATCTTTGCAAATAGCTCAGAGCTTGGAAAACAGAGTTTGCCCCAAACTCTTTTTGTGACTGTTGAATCAGTAAATGATGAGGCTCCAGTAATAACAGCCAATAAAATCCTCCAGGTAAGTGCTCCATGCTTTTGGATTTACCATAATAATACAGGGCTACCTGCTTGATTTTCTTTTGTATTATTTATGATGTTAATAAGATATATGACTATGTATGTATAGTTGACATATTCCAGCTGGTTTTAAATAAAGGTTAGTCATACCAGGACATTATGTTGATTTTGGCTTGTGCTGTTCTAAACCAGTCATCTAAAATGTTATTTTCTAAGTGACAAAGGATCTAGTCCACCAAGCTACAACTTGGTGCAACATACCCATAATATCTAGCTGGTAGTTGACACAAAGAGAAAAAGGATCTTTGGAGAGTGGTGTCCTGGCAGGTGACAGAGAGGGACAGGAAGAAAGCAAAGAGAACAACAAAGAAATAAGGAACAAGAAGCCTTTGACCTTGATTTATAAGATACTCCAGCACCAGCTGGATGATTATGCCGGCATACCCAGGAACCCACCAGGGGCTAATCGAAATAGAAAATTTTGCATTGTTAAAAATCGCTGGAGTTTTTGTTTTTATTTGCTCACAATAATTGGATCTGGGAATAGGCTTTTTAGTGCTTTTTTTTTTTTTTTTTTTAGTGCTTTTAATTCTATTACAGCTTGTTCGTTATGCAGCCTCTACATTTTAAGTGAAAAATTGATGATGGCGTTTTTAGACCTTTGGAACCCATTCCTTTATCTTCTAGTTAACTTCCCAGTCATTGCCCAGGTACCTGGGGATAATGTGTTCCAACCGGTCAACTGTGTGGGCCTCCCCCTCTGTTTTCAGCTTCCTTTCTCCCTCTCTCCAGACTTATTTTAGTACCTGTTGACCCACTCTCAGCAAAATGATTTGAGAAGTAGGCTGTGGGCTAGTGTGATGAACTGTAGGAGTCAATCGTTATTAAACACAGTTGTAAAAGTTTGCATTTATTACTGAGTAGAGTACTATTCATCTTCCATGCTGGTGTCATTTTCACAGCCCTACAAAGGAACTGCTGTGATTAATACCCTTGTTATAGATGGGAGTGCTGAGGCTCTGAGCAGTCTCAAGGGAAGGTGTGGACTTGAAGCCGAGCATGCCCAAGCCTGACTGTCTCACCACTGTGCTCTGCCACTTCCCCTCTTACCCATGACTGACTCAAGCTCTCCCAGTGTGTCTTTGTGATCAAGGGCTGTCTTATTAGTGAAGAAAAATCTCCAGAGCTTTTCTTCCCCTTGTTCCTACTAAAGTGGACTTACAGGAATAAGTCTGAAGCAGGCGTATTGACACCTCCGTGTGCTCAGGAGCCTCGGCAGAGGATCTGAGCACTTTGCTGAGTGATGCTGAACTGCGGGGTGAGAAAGATCCAGGGGAGGGACCGAGGCTCTAGAAAGAGAAGAGCTAGAGTTGCCTGGGAGAGAGGAGGACCAAGGAATTAGGTAGTGAACTCTCAGGCTTCCTTATGGAAAGGAACTGAAGCCCCGCTGTGGGCTTGGCATTCAGTTCTGAGGTACCATCAATTGTAAGAGGCACTATCAACTTAATAATAGCTTTAGTATATTTAAATGTACTTGTCAATTTAAGATGTTCAGAACATTAAATTGTGAGGAGAAAAAAGTGTACCCTAGACTTTGTCTTCTCTTAAAATTAGGAAAATATAGTCTGCTGGGAACCTTGCTTGCTCAAGTGGTTTGCTCAAACCTCTTGCCCCATCCCTGATTCCAGTGTTTTTCTCAAAAAAATAATAATAATAGCTGGGAGCAGGGGGCCATTGCCTTTATTCCTGCCTGTCCCCCTTGATAGCCTGGATCCAGGCCAGGAAAGATGCAACTTCCCAGTTTTGAGTTGTGTAGTCATTTGACACTGGCTCTTTCTGAACTTATTTTTTATTTATTTAGTAAGAAACTCATTTCTGCCATGAAAGTTCTGGATTAAAGTTAGGAGACCAGAGTTGAAAGCTTGTAAACTGCCCAATTTAAGCAAAATTTCCCCGGGCCTCAGCTGAGCTTTCAAAGAATTGATGCTTTCAAAGTGTGGTGCTGGAGAAGACTCTTGAAAGTCCCTTGGACAGCAAGGAGATCAAACCAGTCAATCCTAAAGGAAATCAACCCTGAATATTCATTGGAAGGACTGATGCTGAAATTGCAATACTTTGGCCACCTGATGTGAAGAGCCGACACATTGGAAAAGACCCTGATTCTGGGAAAGATAGAAGGCAAAAGGAGAAGGGGTCAGCAGAGAATGAGATGGTTAGATAGCATCACCAACTCAGTGGACATGAATTTAAGCAAACTCTGGGAAATAGGGAAGGACAGAGGAGCCTGGTGTGCTATAGTCCATGGTGTTGCAGAGAGTTGGACACAACTTAGCGACTGAACCATCTCTGGGCTTCACCTTCCTCAATAGCAAAACCATAAGCATGTTTCAGGGTGGGGTGTGTGAGTGTTTATGCATGTGTATGTTTTGCTTGATCATCTCGCAGTCCCACCCAGCTCTAACATCTTGTGGTTTTTATGACTGTAAACATTGTTTGACGCTCTCCGGGTGAAGCTGCACTTGGATGGATGAAGGGGCTATTGAGCTTCCATTTTCTGTTGGATGGAATCATTCCAGGCTAGACTGGGGGAACCTTTTCTCTGGGAAACATATGAATAGTTTTGGTTTTAAAGTCAGTGTGTCTAAAATCTGGAGGTGACTAGGTATGACTGTAAGACATATTAACTAGTCATGTACACATGTAGAAATCATTTTGGTAGGATTTGCTTGATTATTTTAAAATGGAAGAAATTTCAAGAATTTTTTTCTGCAGTTGTAAATGGTGGTCATGGTGCTCTATCAATGAACATCTTTCCATATCAAGGTGTTTAGGCTTATTTGCCAAAAAATGATTTTTTTTGTTGTTGTTTAAATTGTGATGATTGTGAATTAGAGGCTTTCTAGATTTCACTGATTACCAGTCATCTGGTGCAAAACATATTAATAGTGCCAGGACTCCTTAAGCATGGGTGTACTGCCTGCTCTGGAAGCCTAGCTGGACCCTGGTCACCCAACCTTCTAGACATGTTCCTCTCATAGATGCTTCCCTGACGACCCAGCCGAAGGAGCAGTGTGCCGTCCTCTGTCTCTTGACCCTGCTGTATTCTCCTTTGTAGTAAACAAATATTGTTTGTCTCCTCCCGTAAACGTAAGCTCCATTGGGAAGGGAATTTGCTGGCCCTTTCCTGTGGTGGCCTCAGTGTCTGGCACAGTCCCTGACAAGTAATAAGGGCAATAAATTTTGACTATCTAAGTGCTCCATGGAGCTTCTGTTGATTGGAGAAGACCTTGACAGTATGTGATAAACAGAGTGATGAACTGTGGTATGTTTTCACAGAGCACTTAAGGGGACAGGGCGCCGTGGGGTCAGAGAATGATGAGCTTGCAGAGAGCATGGTGAGGGAAGGTCTTACCAAGGAAGGGACATTTGAGCGGAGCCCTCTGTGTCAGGGGTTCCCAAGCCCTCTACAGGTTTGTTGGTTAGCGGTTAGCAAGGACTCATAGAACTCAGCATAGAGTCAGATCATGGCTAAGATTTATTTCAGTGAGATATATGAAGCAAAATCTGCTCAGGGAAAAGGCACATGGGGTGTAGACCAGAGGAAAGGAGGTCAGGCTGTAAGAGTCCTCTCCCAGTGAAGTCACACGGGATGCACTCAGTTCTTCTAGCAGCAAATTGTGATGATGTGCAGGAAGTGCTGTCTGCCAGGGAAGATGATTAGATCCTGAGTACCCAAGATGTTTACTGGGGGCTGGAGCTCAATAAAAGCAGGCGCCCTCTACCTAGTATGTACCAAGTCCCAGATTCCCAGGAGGAAAGCAGGGGTCCAGCGCAAATTACATTGTTTGTGCTGTTTAGATACACACTCTTATTATTTTAGGAAAAGGTTTGTATCAGTACAGGAAACTGTTTAATAACGGAGTTCCCAGATGCCAGTGAAGTACCGATTTGCACACAGGACTTCCTAAGGAAAGGCAGTCTTAAGCCTACTTTTTCTGAATAAAAGCCAGAGTGAGTGGGCTCAGGTAGGGGAGAGAGAAACCATATGAATGTTAGGAGCACAAGCAAAGGATTCAGCTAGAGCAAAAGTTGTGAGTCTGTAGCAGGTCTGGAGTGTTTGAGAACATGAGAAGCTCAGAGTGACTGGAGCAGATGGAGGGAGGAGAGTGGTCAGCCATTAGGTTCCATGGTAAGAGCTGAGTGCTGGGCATAAGGACCCCCTGTACTAGACCATTTAATTCCACTAGGCTTCAGAGGAGATGGGGAAGTGGGCCAGCATTTATTGAGCCCCTGCCAGGCTACATTATAGACGTATCACATGTGACTTCTCATTCATTGTGCTCACAGTCCTTGATGTACAATGAGGATTGCAGTAGATCTGGGCGCAGAAAGGTTAAGTTACTTGACCAGGGTCATACAGTTAGTAAGAGAGTGAGTTTTAAGCCCAGATGGTCTGAGCAGAGTCCACTCTGCTATCCATGATGTGAATGATCTGGTACAGTGTTTTAAAACTCCAGGTTTCAGACTGTTCAAAGTCTGTGAAATTAATTGAATGGAACAGGACCAACATTTTAAAAACAAATTAAATAGAATCAAATAGAACAGGTAGCATCAGAATGCACTGTGTGTAGCAAGGGCAGGATTGTTATATGAAACTTTTGCTTCATTTTAAACACACACACATACAAATACACATATATGTTCTAGGTTGTTGTGTAAAAAGTATCCCTCTCTTTGGGTGTTAAAGAACATTGTATGCCACTGATCTAGCAAATCTAAATGTTTTGATATAGGCAAATCACTTTTTAAAATTACTCTTCCTGTTCCTAGGAACACCTGACCTTTGACAGGTTGAGTCAAGTCTTAGAAGTTCATTTGTAGAAACTTCTGTCTAGCAGGGACCTGGAAGTGGATACTGGAGGGATGTAACAGAGTTAATTCAGCCTGTAACAACCCCCCACCCCACCCCACCGCCAGATACCCCTTCATCAGGGGTATGACATGCAAGAAGTCTCTGTGTTCAGGGGAGGGGGCATAAAATGTCACTGTCAGCTTTAAAGTCTCCCTGTGAACACTGTCATCATAGGCCTGCCTGCTGGTTCAGCCCTGCCTGCCCATTTGCTGCCCATCTGCCTGTACCGTCCAGCAAGAAAGGAGACAGGAATGGTCAGACTAGGTACATTGTCTGCAAACATGGCTGATTCACTTTAGGTACTGCTCTATAGCCCAGAGTCATGGTGAGGAGGGCATATACAGAAAAGGAAGAACATCATAAATTATAAAATTTTAAATATTAGGGAAAAAAGGGATGTAGACCAGAGTATATAATGACAACCTTCCTTTTCTGTTATATATAGTATAATGTGAATGAAATTAGTTTAAAGATTTTAGAAGAAGGAAATCTTGAGCCCTAAAATTTTATGATATAATTATAATGTCTGCTATCAATCTCAGTATAATTTAGACCTGATGAAAAAGAGCCAAGAGGCAGCTAATTTTGAGAGCCTGTGTTGGCAGTTTATGACATCTAAGATATCCTTTATTTTTGCCCCTAATATTTTTTTTTATTGAAGTATGATCTCTCTAGCATATCCATGACAATGTGTAATAGCAATGACAAATGAACACAGAAAACTTCCTGGAAAAACTGTGTGTGTTGAACATATTGCAAAGTGTTCTCCAAAATTGACAACTTTTAATAAAATTAAAGAGGTGCCACATGTTAGGCTTGTTCACTTTCTGAAAATTAATATATAAAGTGTATGCATTTCATCAAAATAGTAAAGCTCTGGGAGTACTTTTTCCAACAAAATAATAATTTCCCCAGAGCTATGGTTACTAGTTACTTCTCTCTAGGGAAAATTTCAAATGTAGGGAATTATTTCAGGCAGTGATTTTTCTTTTCCTAGATTTCAGAGCATGGGAAGCAGTAATAATAACTATAATTTACATAATCATAAGAAAGGTAGTACTAAAGAATGTTCTAACCATTAAACAATTGCACTCATCTCCTGTGCTAGTAAGGTCATTTTTAAAATCTTGCATGCTAGGCTTCAGCATTATGCAAACCAAAAACTTCCAGATGTCCAAACTGGGTTTAGAAAAGATAGAGGAACCAGAGATCAAATTGCCAACATTTGCTGGATCATAGAGAAAGCAAGAATATTCCAGAAAAACATCTACCTCTGTTTAATCAACTACACTAAAGCCTATGACTGTGTGGATCATAAACTGTGGAAAGCTCTTAGAGAGATGGGAATACCAGACCATCTTACCTGTCTTCTGAGAAACTTGAATGCAGGTCGAGAAGCAGCAGTTAGGACCCTGAATGGAGCAACCGATTGGTTCAAGATTGAGAAAGGAGTACAACAAGGGCTGTCAGCTGTCACCCTGTTTGTTTAGCCTATACGCTGAGCACATCATGAGAAACGCTGGGCTGGATGAGTTACAAGCTGGAATCAAGATAGGCGGGAGAAACATCAACACCACCAGATACACGGATGATACCACTCTAATGGCAGAAAGCAAAGAACTAAAGAGCCTCTTGATGAGGGTGAAGGAGAGTGAAAGAGTTGGCTAAAAACTAAATACTTAAAAAAAACTAAGATCTTGGCATCTGGCCCCATTCATGGCAAACAGAAGGGGAAAGGGTGGAAGTAGTGACAGATTTCCTTTTCTTGGGCTCTAAAATCACTGCGGATGTTGACTGCAGCCGTGAAATCAGAAGACTATTGCTTCTTGGCAGGAAAGCTATGACACACCTAGACAGTGGGTTGAAAAGCAGAGACATTGCCGATAAATATCCATACAGTCAAGGCTGTGGTCTTCCCAGTAGTCATGTATGGTTGTGAGAGCTGGACCGTAAAGAAGGCAGAGCGCCAAAGAATTGATGCCTTCAAACTGTGGTGCTGGAGAAGACTCCTGAAAGTCCTGTGGACAGCAAGGAGATCAAACCAGTCAATCTTAAGGGAAATCAACCCTGAATATTTGTTGGAAGGACTGATGCTGAAGCTGAAGCTCCAGTATTTTGGTCTTCTGGTGTGAACAGCTGACTCATTGGAAAATTCCCTGATGCTGGGAAAGATTGACGGCAGAAGGAGAAGAGGCTGTCAGAGGATGAGATGGCTGGATGGCATCACCAATGCAATGGACATGAACTTGGGCAAACTTTGGGAGATGGTGAGGGACAGGGAGGCCTGGTGTGCTGCAGTCCATGGGGTCGCAAAGAGTCGGACACGACTGAGCGACTGAGCAACAACAACAGTCGCTGATGCTTACATTGTGCTTATTCTGCTTCTAACGTTGTTCTAAGCATTTTGTATTTATTTACTCATCGAATCTTCAACAACTCTATGGGATATGGTTTTTATTTTAAGGATGAGGAATCTGGGGCACAGAGAGACTCAGACATTTGCACATGATCAGAAATGGAAGAGCCCCTGGTAGACAGTAGTGACAGAGGTGAGGATGTAAGTTTTTACTTGTAACCGTGATGCTCTACTGTCTCCCTTCATGGTTATAGTTAAGAAGCCCAAGACCTGAGGAAGTAGATAAAGTGAGTTTTACTGTTATTTCCATTTTCAAAAAGAGAGAAAGCTTCAGAAATGAAGTGAGTTGCCCAAAATAATCAAGTTAGACAGTGGCAGAGTCTGGGACAAAAACAGTCCTAAATGTGAATTAATAAGGCCTCTGTATTATGAAGCATTCTTCAGAGAAAGAGAACCAATAGGGTGAGTGTGCGTCTGTATTTATTTGTTGGTTTATTATAAGGAATTGACTTACGTGATCATGAAGGCTTCCAAGTCCCAAGATCTACGGGCAAGGGGGCAGGCTGCAGATGCAGGAAAGCCAATAGTGTGAAGTGAAGTGAAAGTCGCCGGGCCAGAATATGGGAGTGGGTAGCCTTTCCCTTCTCCAAGGGTCTTCCCAACCCAGGGATCAAACCCAGGTCTCTCTCACTGCAGGTGGATTCTTACCAGCTGAGCCACAAGGGAAGCCCCATGTAAAGGCTTTCCTGGTTCAAAGGCAGTCAGGCAGGAAAGAATACTCTTTACTCAGGGAAGTATCAGCCAATTTGTCCCACTCAGGCCTTCAGCTGATTGGTGAGGCCCTCTCACCTGAGATGGGGCTTCCCTGGTGGCTCAGACAGTAAAGAGTCTGCATGCAATGCAGGAGACCTTGGTTCAATCCCTAGGTTGGGAAGATCTCCTGAAGAAGGGAATGGCTACCCACTCCAGTATTCTTGCCTGGAGAATTCCATGGACAGAGGAGCCTGGCAGGCTACAGTCCATGGGGTGACACAGAGTCGGAGGCGACTGAGTGATTAACACACACACACACACACACACACCTGAGAGAGGGGAATCTGTGTTATTCAGCTCAGTTAAATGTTTACCTCCTCCAAAAACATCCTCGTAAAAACACGCGGAGTAGCATTTGACCAAATATCTGAGTACCCTGTGGCCCAGTCAAGTTGACATATAAAATTAACCATCGGAGTCTTCAGATTCTCTTGCTGTCTTTGACTTTCAAACAGCATTTTCTCAAGACCTTCAGACCATCCCACATGACCGCTCACTCTCCTTACTTATCATCGGAGCTTAGAGGAGGTGGCACGGAGAGTCATCTACAGTCTGTGTGGGAGGAGATAGCAGGCGGACAGGGTAGAACTGCTGAGGGCATCTCAGACTCTGGATGGGAGTTCAGAGGCAGGAATCTGAGCATTCACCACTCAGTCCCAGCATTCCAAGCACACTCCTTTCTCTTGAAGTACTTTAAACAACATTGCTTTGAAGCGCATGACCAATCAGTGGTGGTACAGGAGGTCATTTCAGCATGACAAACTGGAGCTGGAATTTGATTAGACTGCGTGGGGTGAATCCTTTGCATTTCCCTCTGACGTATGTTCTCCTGAGTACTTTTGTACTCAGGCATGACCAGTGATTTTCATGCATGCTTGATAAAATGTATTGGTGTCCACAAGGGGGCTTCGTTTTTCTATTTTTCACTTTTTGCTTTCAATGATACTGTACATTTTGTTTTGTTGTTGTTGTTGATACCAAAAATAGAACTATTTGCTTGTTTCTGATAAGCACTTGCCATCACTGTAAAGATCTCTGAGAGCTATGGACAGTGGAGCAATGAAGGCAGCAAAGTCCAAAACGGTGACTTGGAGGCCTGAAGGCCTGGAAGGATCAAAGAGTGGGATAGTCCATTCACAAATATTTCACATCCCTCTTGAAACTCAAAACAAAGGCCTGGGTTTTTAAGTATTTGGATCATAATTTGGATATATTAGATCATTTTTCTAAATCTAACATCCTGTTTAAAAGTGAATTAAAAAAATACATCATTCCAGGTTCAAATGTTAATTTTTTCAGATATTTATTCCTTAAGCCATTGTTTATTGGGCTTTGGATCACACTGCAATCTGAATCAAGTTTGGAGACTTTGTTTTCTTGTCCCCGCCCATTTGAAGTTTCTGTTACCGAAGACTAGGCATTAAATCAGGTCTCATCAAAAGCAATGGGACTTTTAACTGAAGCAAATTTTGTTTGAGTGGAAATGGAGAACTGAGGTTACTAGCTCTTGTTTTGAGTGGCAGATTTTACATTGGTTTTGGAAGATGATATATTTTAGAGGCAAGAGGGGCAACAGTGTTTCACAGAATAGTAACTACAGTGGAAAACATGCTTCATCCAGCTTTTGTGTGCACCACTGGAAAAAACGAGTATCTACGAGTCACAGGAAGAGAAATGGCATATATTTCCAGATCAAGTTCCTGAGGAAATGAAGATAAGATTCATATATGGATTTAAAAATGTAAAAAGTGCAAGACTAGGATGATTGGGCTTAGAATTTTGTTAGGCAGTCCAGCTTGTATATTTTATAGAAACTGGAGCCTTTTCATGGATTAACTGAAAGCCAAAACTTACAATTTGACATTAGGTTGATTAGTATTTCTGGTAGCTGTTAAAATTGATGTTCTTAGAGTTTGGGGCTGAAAAATCCTCTGTGGGCATATTCCAAATGCCAAGACATAGGAGCATCCATTGGCAACACAAACATTAAACAGACAAACTACGATCCCAAATTCTGGAGGAATGCTGTGGGATGAAACAGAATGTGCGGTGCATATTGTAGAATAGCCAATTCAGGTTATCAAAGGGGAAAGAGTGGGGCGGGGTAAATTAGAGTATGGGATTAACAGATACAAACTACTATACATATAATAGATAACGAGGATTTACTGCATAGCACACAGAACTATGTTCAATATCTTATAATAAGCTATAGTGGAAAATAATCTGAAAAAATACATACATATATATAACTGAATCACATTGCTGTATACCAGGAAGTAACACATTATTGTAAATCTCCTAGACTCCAATATTCTTTTTAAATTTGTGTGTGTGTGTGTGGGTGGGGGATTTTCCTTAGTAGTTGTCGCATGCAGACTTAGTTGACCCGTGGCATACGGGATCATGTCTCCAACCAGGGATCAAACCCTGTGTTGGAAGGTGATTAACCACTGGAACACCAGTTAAGTCCCTATACTCCAATTTTTTTTTTAAGTTAAAAAATAAAAAAGAATAGTGTCAAGAGTGATATTATACTCCAGGTGACTTTTAAGTAATATTTAAAAATCACATCCATTCTCAGAGCCAAATCTGATGAAGAAAGATGAGTAACATAAAGCTATTATTTATTGGATGGTTACTCTGTGCCAGGTAAAACTTGTTCTGAGTACTTTACATGCTTTATATCACTCATTATACATAATAATTCTATTATGCCTACTTCACTAATGAGGAAATTGAGGCACAGAGAAATTGAGAAATGTGCCCAAAGTTTCATAGCTAAAGTGGCATATCATTTCTGGTAGAAAAATGTAGAAATCCCGTGTAGTTTCTGATCTCCCTTTCTCAAATTCTGTTTAGTCATAGTTAATTTCACAAACTGCATTTTCTACTGAGGAGAACAGCCTGTTAGACCAGAGCAATTACCTCCTAAATAGTTTAGGATTGAATTTTTAAAGAGTTGGTAACAAGTGTAGAAGAGGATAAGGTTCTTGTCAGAGAGCAGAGAATGACACATAAGCTTAGAAATATGCACAGTATTTTTGTGGGAGGACTTTATAAATACAGAGAGAAATGTGAAAATCTATTTAGTGATAAAGCCGCCGCCTTTAGTGTTGGTGAAATGTCACATGACCATAGGATTAGAGAAACCCCAAGCAGCACGATTCCATGAGATGTAATGTGATGTCTCAGCAAGCACTTTAAACTCAGTGGCCCCAGTGGTAAAGGACCCACCCGCCAGTGCAGGAGACAGAAGAGACACGGGTTCAATCCCTGGGTCGGGAAGATCCCCTGGAGGAGGAAATAGCAACCCATTCCAGTGTTCTTGCCTGGAGAGTCCCATGGACAGAGGAGCCTGGCAGGCCACAGTCCATGGGGTCGCAAAGAGTCGGACACGACTGAAGTGACTTTTGGGGCTTTGGGGATTTCAAAACTGAACGCCTTCTCTTGCTGCCCAGATCTGCGCCTGCCGCAGCTACCCTCATTTCGGTTGATGGTGATTTGGTCCTTCTAGTTGCTGAGACCCAAACCAGGTCCTTTTCACCGTCTTCCTTCTTCTGCACCTTACTACACCTAGCTTGTTAGAAACTGTCAACAGCACCCAGAATTTCCCCGCTTCTTCCCTCCTCTCCAGTGCCCCCCACTCTCTTCTCTCTGCAGGATTATAGCACGCGTCTCCTAACTGTTGTCCTGCTTCTATCCTTGGCCTCCCACACTCTGTCCTTGACACAAGGCCACAGGGGTCTGTTACCACTAAGCTGGCCCAGGTTATGACTTACCGAAAGCCCCATGGTAATTCCTGGTTGCACTCAAGTGAAGCCCAGGTGGCCTTCAAGAGCCTGCAGGATTGACCTTGGCAGCCGTGTCGATGTGCCGCCTCCTACTCTTCAGCTTGCTAGTTCTGGCCCCGCCGCGCTGGCCTCTGCTGCTCCGCAGCCGGCCGAGGCTTGCCCGCAAGCAGGGCTGAGCTCTCTTCCTGGTTGTACTTCCCCACGTGTCCCCATGGATCCTCCCTCACCTCCTTCCAGTTCTCCTCAGATAAGTCTCCTATCTAACCTCTGAGCATCTCATGTTGCTTCATTTAAAATTTGTTTACAGTGCCTGTGACTCTCTAACAGACTGTGTCATTTATTTCTTCATTATTCCTAGCATTTCTTCCCTGTATCCCTTTATCCTCTGCTGTTGGAATGTATCCTCCATGAGGACCGGACTCTTTTGTATACTGATGTATTGCAAGCACCAGAACATTGCCTGGGATATAGCAGATGTTCAAAAAAGGATGATGTGTTGAATAATGTAAACAGATTTTAAATACAAATGGAAAAATAGAGACTGTTACTCAGAAACAACTGCAATAAGCACTCACCTGGGCTTCCCAGATGGCTCAAGTGGGAAAGAACCTGCCTGCCAATGCAGGAGATGCAGGCAGGAGACTTGGGTTTGATCCCTGGGTTGGGAAGATCCCCTGGAGAAGGAAATGGCAACCCACTCCAGTATTCTTGCCTGGAAAATCCTATGAACAGGGGAGCCTGGCAGACTACAGTCCATGGGGTCCTGTAGACTTGGACACAACCAAGCAACGGCACACGCACACAAGCAGAGTAAACATTGCAAGGCCATGGGGACTAGGTATTTGTTTCCCGGCAAGATGGATAGGATAAAGGAGAATTTTTAAAAAAGGTATTGTTTGTGTTCTGCCCTCAAATATTTAAAAGTGAATGAAATCATTTGCTTCTTAAAGTAATGAATAGAAATCCTTAAGTCAATCCTATGGGGTAGTTTCTGTGATTATTTGAGATTCCATATGGAATGCTTAGCATATACCAGCCACACAGACAGCACTTAGTAACCATCAACTTTTATTGCTTTTGTACTTTACATAAATGCATATGCAGTTTCAATAATTAGTTTTGAATAATAACAATGAATCCTGTTTTTTTTTATTGAAATCTCATAAATTAAATAAACACTACAACATGCTCTGCATTTCATCTGGCGTTTAATTATATGTCTGTTTTGAATTAAGACTCATCATGGTTTAAAAACGTGAGTGAGTTGCTCTAGTTTTTTTTTCTTTTAAGTCTTTGTGCAAGGGGCCGGTGTCTCATAGCTATTCAGTTTACTGGTGTTATGTGATTGGAATTTGTGCTCACAAGATCTGTGATTCTTTTTAAGGTGTGGGTGAATTCTGTCGCTGAGATTACCCGTGATGAACTCTGTGCAGTGGATGGGGACTCCTCCCCACAGGACCTGGCCTACTTGGTCTCTCCACCCAGCAATGGACATTTGGCTCTCAAGTCCATTCCTGGCCGTAGCATTCAGAACTTCACCCAGGCTCAGATCAATGAGGGCCAGCTAGTGTTTGTACACAACGGTAGGTAACTGAGCAAAGCAATGTGAAACTAAAGTGCGTTTCAGTCAAAGGTTAACATGTAGTCACACCTAATAGCTGCTGACGGAAAACCACAAGCCATCTAAAAACCTTGCAGACTGTATAGTTTTTTTAAAAAGTGACACATTTTAGTAAGGCCAGTACATTTAAGCTTACATTTGAGTAAGGCCAATAATAGCAAACATCAGAGGGTACCTATAACTCATACTTGGCTTACTCACATTCTCATGTGAGGTGAAATATGTACATTTCAGATTCTTTTCCGTTATGGGTTATTGCAATATGGGTTATTGAATATAGTTCCCTATGCCATATAGTAAGTCCTTATTGTTTATCCATTATATATAAAATAGATAAATGTAACCTTCTCAGAGATCTTTTTCCTGACCGCCCGCTGAAATCACATCTCTTCCATTTATCGCTATCACTTATTCTGGCTACCTTACGTTCTAGTATAGACTGATTCGTTCATTTGTGTGCTGTCTGTCTTCCCCACTAGAGTATAAGGGCTAGAAGAATAGGATCTTTCTTTTGTTTGCTCTTACATTCTCAGCACCTAATAACAGTGACTGGAACGTAGTAGGTGCTTAATAAAAATTTGTTGTAAGAATGAAATCCTATTGATACCTATTATGTGCCGGGTAATGTTCCAAATGCTGGAATACATTGGTGAACACAACAAATGCATTTATTAAATTAATGAATATAAGGATGAATGAATGGATATAACTGTAAATCTAAGAGACCCTGATATTAAAAGGCTTTGTTTTCTTCTCTCTGGTCATCAGTAAATCAATAAGCCACATCACCACTGTACATCTGCAGGAGGGGTGATCTAGCTGGCCTCTGTTTCCTGGCTGCCCTTGACAGTGGTCAGAGAGGGCAAGCTGCCCATTCTCAGCCACAGGAGGAAGTGGGGGGAGGAGGAGTGTGAGCCTGGGGTGCATGATGGTAAAGCTAAAAGCTGTATCTTTCCAGCCACTTTTAATTACCTTCTTTGAAAATAAAGAAAACAAAGATAAAAATCTGCTAAACTCAAAGGTAGTAATTTCCTGATTATCTCTGCAGTTAAGTACAAAGAATTCCCAGATAACCTGAAAAGCATTTACTATGTGACTGCTCTTATCTAGTGGTTCCAAACCTGTAGCCTGGGGACCTGTTGGGGGTTAGTTTTATTGCAATAAAATCGTAAATCTACCCACATGTGTAAAAGCGTTGTTTCTAGACTGAATGATCTTTTCCACATGTGTTTTATTTTTTAATTGTATGCAGTTGTTCTCATTAATATAAAAAAATTCATTTAAAGGGGCATTGAATTGATAGGATGTTTCTGCCAATTATGTGTGGTTTTGGTTACTAGATACTAAAAATCCAGGTATTATTAGGCAAGGGCCTAGAAGTTTTTTATCTCTATGAAAGGATTGTCATATGTTCAAAATAGTGAGACCTGCTTTAGAGACTTGCACAGAGAAAGTTTAGAATTTCTAAGACTAAGCAGTGTGCAGTGGGAAGGAGTTACTGATTGTCTGGCATGTGCTAGGCACTGCAGGAGATACAATGACAGGACCCATTTCATTTAATCAGCAAACGTTTTCTGAGTGATTGGGAGTAAACGATCTCGTTATAGAGATGAAGAAACTGAGGCCCAGAAAGATATAACTGGTCCGACTCTAAAGCTGGGCTTTCTCTAGTAGCTGCCACCCATAGAAGGGCAGAGTAGTTTGAAGAGCTGAAGTTACTCTTTGCAGTGAAGGATTGAAATATAAATTAGCTCTTTGGATTGATTTGTTTGTCAACTACCAGGTCAATATTTGCTTTTGGCAAATAGAGAAAATAATTTCTCCTAAAAAAGCAGAAAGGAGAGTTAAAGTCAAGCTCTTTGGAGAGTCAATCCATCACATTTTCTAAATGGACCTGGAGGCAGTAATAGCCTTCAAAGTGGCAGGAGCCCAGCTGCAGATGAGCCACTTGCTGAAACCAGTTGGTTCTCCCTGCTACATCTGTCCCTCAGCAGCCCCAAACAAAGGCTTAGGTTTAGTTAGTCTCAGCATTTATATCTGCAAAGTGCTCCGCCATTAATCTAATTCATTATTCCACATAACAACCTAAGTAGGTCGATACAGCCAAGAAGTGGGGGGATAAATGATTTGAGGTTGCCCTTCTGAAAGTACTGTTAGGTCAGGAGAATCTAAGGTTATACAATAAAATCCACAGGTCACTTTCATGTTTCCCTCCCTCTGTCTCTTTGGTCATAATTTGTATGCTAGTCAGTGTACCTAGTACACTATTCTAGTATTCGTTTTGCTATAATTCCTTTGGATTCCATTTACATTTTGTTACCGAATTCATGAAATGTTCAAACTGCCTAATAGCAGAAAACATTTTCTCCATAGTTTCACATTTAATTAAATACAGCTTTCAAAGTGCTATTTCTAGTAAAAAGGAGCAAACAAACAAAAATAATATTTGGCTGTGCGCCTCTGTTCTAAATTAAGCAGACCCAGAATTCTTTTCCTCTGTTTTTTTTTTAAATATGGTGACTCCAGTGTATTGGAAAAAATGTTTAAAGGCTGTAACCTTTTATTTTGAGGAGTCAGAACTCTCTGGGTTTGCTTAAATAACAGAGACTTAAGAGAAGGTTAAGTCATCAACCGGCCTTTTATTAAATCATGTTATTAAGGGAGTACTTGTAGGTAATTGCAGATCCTGATCATGCCTCCTTTGTTCCTTGCCACATGTCCCTGAGGGCAACGAGGAGGGCATTTCTACCCATTACATGATGCAGAGACCTGTGGGCTGCACATTTACTCCTGGATGAACTATTTCAAAAGGCAAGGGGACTGTGATTGTCATGCTATCTGCGTGATGATCTTGCCTGGTGTTTTGGGAATCAGACCCGTAAAGCACTCGGGGGAACAGGATCAATAGGGGGCCCGGCCCAACTTCTATTTCACACATAAGTTAATTTATAACTTTGTTGATGTCACTGATCTCTTAACAGAAGTATGAGAGTACAATTGTCTTCTTGCAGGAATTTAACAAAACTGGGGCTGAGTCTTTCTCCATTTTTTCTCTTTCCCCTCTTAGCAGGAAACAGAGATAGATGAATAATGGGAAAGTATTTGGGGGGAGGGGCTGTGTTATTTAATTCCCTCTAGTTTTGATTTTCATTATCATCAAGTGTTATCAATAGTTCAGAAACTGCTAAGGGATGCATGTGTGTGTGGCATCCTTGTATTACTTTTACTGGTATAAATTGACTCCAAGATAATAAAATACAGGTAATCAACATGTCTGAAATTTTTTTTTTTAATTTCTTGGAGGTGACACCTTTGCTTTCTTTTATTACTTTCAGGAGAGGATGAGGTGGGAATATGCATTTTAGACCTTTATTGGTATTCTTTTCATTTTGTGTTTTGGCAGTATTTGATTTGATCTTGGTGACCGTAGTAACTAACTCTCAAATTGATAGGAGTAGCTTTGGAGGGAGATTAGGTGGGAGAGAAGGTGAAAGTGGGTGGCTTTTGCAAAATGACCAGACTGACCAGAGTGTAATTTCTTCTTTTGAAGGAGCAATGTCAGGAGGTTTTAATTTTCAGGTTACTGATGGTTTGAACTTTGCACCACGACAAATTTTTAGCATCACAGCTCGAGCTCTGATCATTAGCTTGGAAGTAAACAGAGGACTGAGCATCTTCCCAGGTAAGATTTTAACTTCATTGAGTGTTTGGGTTTAAGTGTTTTTCAATTAATAAATTGAAATATCATTTAATATAATATCTTTATAAATATAGAAAGTTCTACCTGCATGGTATAAAGTATTATCTTTTACTATAGAATGACTTTAACAACAGTTATAAAGTCCCAAAAAGGATTGTCTCTTTGCAGGAATTTAACAGAAGTAAGGCTGGGTATCCCCCACCCCTGTCCCTCCTCTTTCCTGTTCCTCAGAAGAGGGCATGCTGGTGAAGGGCAATGGGGGAAGCAGTTTTTATGGTCCATGTACACTTTTTTCCTGTACTAGCCTTAAGTTCAGTTCAGTTCAGTTGCTCAGTCATGTCCAACTCTTTGTGACCCCATGAATCACAGCACGCCAGGCCTCCCTGTCCATCACCAACTCCCGGAGTTCACTGAGACTCACGTCCATCGAGTCAGTGATGCCATCCAGCCATCTCATTCTCTGTCGTCCCCTTCTCCTCCTGCCCCCAATCCCTCCCAGCATCAGGGTCTTTTCCAATGAGTCAACTCTTCGCATGAGGTGGCCAAAGTCCTGGAGTTTCAGCTTTAGCATCATTCCTTCCAAAGAAATCCCAGGGCTGATCTCCTTCAGAATGGACTGGTTGGATCTCCTTGCAGTCCAAGGGACTCTCAAGAGGCTTCTCCAACACCACAGTTCAAAAGCATCAATTCTTCAGTGCTCAGCCTTCTTCGCAGTCCAACTCTCACATCCATACATGACCACTGGAAAAACCATAGTCTTGACTAGACGGACCTTTGCTGGCAAAGTAATGTCTCTGCTTTTGAATATGCTATCTAGGTTGGTCATAACTTTCCTTCCAAGGAGTAAGCGTCTTTTAAATTTATGGCTGCAATCACCATCTGTAGTGATTTTGGAGCCTAAAAAAATACAGTCTGACACTGTTTCCACTGTTTCCCCATCTATTTGCCATGAAGTGATGGGACCAGATGCCATGATCTTCGTTTTCTGAATGTTGAGTTTTAAGCCAACTTTTTCACTCTCCTCTTTCACTTTCATCAAGAGGCTTTTTAATTCCTTTTCACTTTCTGCCATAAGGGTGGTGTCATCTGCATATCTGAGGTTATTGATATTTCTCCCAGCAATCTTGATTCCAGCTTGTGCTTCTTCCAGCCCAGCGTTTCTCATGATGTACTTTGCATAGAAGTTAAATAAGCAGGGTGACAATATACAGCCTTGACATACTCCTTTTCCTATTTGGAACCAGTCTGTTGTTCCATGTCCAGTTCTAACTGTTGCTTCCTGATCTGCATACAAATTTCTCAAGAGGCAGGTCAGGTGGTCTGGTATTCCCATCTCTTTCAGAATTTTCCACAGTTTATTGTGATCCACACAGTCAAAGGCTTTGGCATAGTCAATAAAGCAGAAAGAGATGTTTTTCTGGAACTCTCTTGCTTTTTCCATGATCCAGCGTATGTTGGCAATTTGGTCTCTGTTCCTCTGCCTTTTCTAAAACCAGCTTGAACATCTGGAAGTTCATGGTTCACATATAGGATCCTTAAAGAAGCAGGAGAGCTTCTGTAATGAGTATCTAGATCTTGAGGTTTTCTTTTTTTTTTTTTTTAATATAAAAACCTTGTGTATCAGGGGACCAGCGGTTCTTTCTTTGAGGCCCTGCAGCCTTTGAACTGGTTTTTGCCAAAAATTTCAGCTTGGCTGAGATGGAGAGATGTAAGTGAGCATCTCTGACTCAAAACCCTCACTGCAAGGATAGAACAAGGTTTTACCCAATGGCGAGGGTAATAAAAGAGGAGGAAAAAAATTTAAAGCTTGTTATTTCCCTCCAAAAGCGCTGAGGTAGATGGCACAGGAAATAATAACATTTTACATTACAATTTTAAAAAACCCTGTGTATTATAACTTGTTTAACTGATATACATTATCAGTAATGCTGCAGTCCATTGGATTGCAAAGAGTCAGACGTGAATTGGCGACTGAACAACAGCAGCAGTGTTATCAGTAAAATATAAACATTGATCATTTTAATAATATGGTCACTCCATGGTTACTCTAGCCAGTTGTTCTCAACCATTGTGAAGCTTTAAAAAATACCAGTGTCTCAGCCTCACCAATTGAATGGGAATCTTTGGACTAGGTCCTGGCCACCATTTTGTTTTAAGTTTCAGGTGGTCCTGAAGTACAACCAGGACTGCAATCATGGGGCTAGTGGTGTACTAGTCTTTTAATCGTTATATCTGTGTGAGATAGGTGATGTATTCACAGCAAGTTGGCAGAATTTGTGGCTTAAAGAGATGATATACCTTGATTGTGCAACCAGGAAATAGATAAAGCTTGCTGCTGCTGGTAAGTCGCTTCAGTCCTGTCCACCTCTGTGCGACCCCATAGACGGCAGCCCACCAGGCTCCCCCAACCCTGGGATTCTCCAGGCAAGAACACTGGAGTGGGTTGCCATTTCCTTCTCCAATGTATGAAAGTGAGAAGTGAAAGTGAAGTCACTCAGTCGTGTCCAGCTCTTCTCGACCCCATGGACTGCAGCCTACCAGGCTCCTCTGTCCATGGGATTTTTCAGGCAAGAGTACTGGAGTGGGTTGCCATTGCCTTCTCCAAGATAAAGCTTACATACCTCTAAATAAACCTAGAGAAAAATCACTGTTCATAACTTTCAAAAAAAATTTTTTTTTTGAAATTTTTAGGTGCCTTAAGCATTTGAGCTCACAAAAAGAATCTTTATCAAAATCTAACTGAAGATATGTTAACCTGGATTCTTCTCTTCTAAAACCTTTTCATATTCCGTAATTTTTCTCTGAAAAGTGCAATGCTTCTATCCTTTTTCAAGGCAATTAGAGTGTCATTTGGTGTTTTAAAAAATAAGCAAACTGCTACACCCTAATATTTTGGAAAAAAAATACAGCCATCTATTAAAGAGAGGGTCTAAACTTAGAGTAAATCTGGTTGCTGCAAAAGATTAAATACCTTTCATCTATTCTCGCTAAACCCTGGTTTGTGACTGAAGACAGTTTTATTAGATTCAAGGGGAGTTATAGCCACTGTAGCTTAGAAAGTTTCAAGTTTCTGGCACCTGTTTTACTGAATATTAATTTAGCAAAAAAAAAACATGTTAAAATATCTCTTGTCACCCTTGTGGAACTCTGCAAAACATAGAGTAACCGTGGACACAGCCCTGAGTAACCATCCCCTTTCCCTTTCCGACATGCACTGCATCTGCCCTACTCTGGCCTCCCTGCATCCTGTATCTAAGAACCCTCCGCCAGAACTTTACATTATCCTCAGATGCCAAAGTGAGTTGTTTCCTTTTCCAGCTCCCCCTAGCCTGTTAGATCTGTTATTCTTGGTTCTCTGTCGTTCTCTATCCCCAGACCATGACTTATATCCAACTCCAGCCCCTGGTCAGTAGGAAGGAAGATGAATTTTCGTGTACGTTTCCATCAGTTGATTCTTAACATTTGATCTGAGCTTGGGTGGGTGTGGAATGAGAATGAGGGAGTCATAGATTTTAGAGATGGGATGGACATTATGGGTCCCTTGGTCCAGTTGTTCTTGGCATTCTTCCTACCCTAATGTCCCCAAGTAGCAGTGGCCCCTCTGTTCTGCATCAGAATTCCTGGATGTGGGCTGTGGTTCTGAAGACCACACGGCCTCATCCTCTCTCCAGAGGCATAGTTGAGTCTTGCTCAGCCTGGCTCTGCTGCAGCCTCCTGAGGATATTGGTCCCTGATGCTGTGTAAAGCTGCAGGGGTGATGATGACAGATGCCTGATGCTGAAAGCAGGCCTTGAGTGACCTCTGCCTCCTCCATCTATTAGCCAGCCCTTTGGCGGGGGAAGGAGTTGGGGGACTCTCTGTGTCCCACCTCTGGTGTGGCTCCAGGTGTCAGCTGTCAGCTACTGTAGCTCTTGTCAGACTCAAGTTGACCTATATGTTCTGAAATATTGGAGACGGTTTATTCCTTTTTATAGAGCTATGGACTTCATAGAACTGTAATAGGAGAAAATCTATTTCTATTATAGGACAGTATCAATAGATACTATTGATACCTGTGTTTTTATAGTGTTTTGTATCTTTTTAATCTACTGAACTGGGTTGTTATAAAGATTTAAACAAAATAATGTGTTTAAAAGCAAATTTTGATCATCTTTATTTGGCACATAAGTAACTGAGACGTGGGCAGGTTCAAAGTCAGGTAACTGATAGGAATCGTAAGCCTCGAGACGAAGCGCTGACATGACCCCCAAACCTTGTGCTCGGATCACAGTATCTGTTCTTTCTGTGTGTGCCTGTGTTCCAGGACTGCCTCTATATTAGAATATCAGCTCCCTGAGAATAAGACCATCATGGTGGCTGCTTCGTTTGTCCCCTTCTTAATGTTATTGATGGATTGATACACACAACCAGGAAAAGGTGCAGAGCAATTTAATAAGCAGCAGTGCTTATGTGGAAATGTTGTATGTTTTACTCTCTTGGATTATTAAAATATTATAGCCCAGCATTAGTCAATTTTTTTTTTCAATCACTCCCACTGAGCTCATACCAATTGGCTTTTCATCATCACCCCAGCAGACTTGGGCCATGCTGTTCTGCCTCCTTTGTATACTGCCTTAAAAAGCGGCCCTGGCTTGAGACTTGTGAGAATTTGTAGGGTAAGCCAAAATAGTTATAAAAATACTTACTGAGTGAATGTTTGAAGGTTAGTTATAATTTGTGTTGTTGTTACTGTTTAGTTGTTAAGTCGTATCCGACTATTTTGTGACCCCATGGACTGTAGCCTGCCAGGCTCCTCTGTCCATGAGATTCTCCAGGCAAGAATACTGGAGTGGGTTGCCATTTCCTTCTCCAAGGATCTTCCTGACCCAGGGATCAAACTGGCATCTCCTGCATTGCAGGCAGATTTTTTACCACTGAGTCACCTGGGAAGCCCAGTTATAATTTGTATGCCCTGCCAAATTTGAAAAGTCAATCTTTAACTCAATTATTTTAAAATAGGAAGAGCTGTAGTTCTAAACAGACTTTTTGGTTGTCAACTAAGAAAGTAAACTTAATGTATATTTTCTTTATTATTTTGTATATAAGTATCAGTTCAGTTCAGTTGCTCAGTCATGTCCGACTCTCTGTGACCCCATGAATCTCAGCACGCCAAATACACATACATATATAGGTGTGTGTATACTTATACATGTATTCTATTTCTTTCAGAAAAAATTGTTCCCCAGAAAGGAATTTTGTAACCAGTTTTTCACCTTGAATGCCACCATTGAATGTGTTTATATTTAGTTATAGCATGTTGGAACATACTGTGGCCTTAGGTTCTAGTCTTTCTGTGTATCTAAGTTAAACCTGGCTCTTTTACAAAGAGTGTAGAGGCGGGTGTTGACCTTGAGAGTTTTGTCAAACTGGTTTGGAATATAAGCTTGCACAGACCTAGAGTTAAGTAACTGAGCAGTGAAGGATATTCATAGCAAACTGTGTGACCTCAGTCCCCTTGGGGTTTGGTTATGCTATGGAGGGAATCATGTCTCACCAATGGACCATCTGTCCTGCATGATGGGAATTGAGGGAGAGAAGAAAGCAGAAGGAAGTCACAGCATGTTGCTAAAGGGTTTGGAGCAGAGATTTATAAAATCTTTTAGTCAGATGGTCTTGAAACACTGAATTGAATATTGTAAGACTTAGTGGGAGATAACCAAGAGCTTTAAGAAAAGACTGTCAGTCCTCAAGGCAAAAATTAAAGACTTAACTCATTGGGGAAATAAGAGATTTACACTCAGGAGTATAGTAATCATGCAAAATATATTATCCTAAGTGTCCAGTGAGGGTGCAGCCTGGTGAACTCCTTGAGTTTGGAGGAGGAAAATTTCCCATAGGCAACAATGGGGAGGGAGGTCTTGTTGGCCAGATGGGTCTTAAGCTGCCTCTGCAGAGTGAGCAGCATTGTGATGGTGGGAACAGAGAGGGGAGAGGTTACCAGTGAGGACAGCATGATGCAGAGGCAAAGCCCAGGGAGGAGGCAGGCTGTGTCTGGAAGGTGGAGAGCTGCATCTATCAGATTTCCTGAATCATTCATCACATTTCCTAACTCAGGGATCATTTTAACTGAGCTCAAAGTATTGGATTGGCCAAAAAGTTCATTTCGGTTGTAGCATCTTACAGAAAAACCGAAATGAACATTTTTGCCAACTCAATAGTATGATATAGGCAATATGGTGAGTGCCAACTTTCTAATAATACTGACTTCAGAGTCAGTGAGATCTACATTTAACCATTAGGCAAGGTGCTTAACCTTATCATCCCTTCTTAGCGATGAGGAAAAAAATACATACATCTTAGGAGTTATCATGACATCTACATGAAAAGGCAGGACTGGGTCTGTGCTGTTTCCTGGTATATCTCCGTTCCTTATTAGAGGGCTTGTCGCATACACAGCATTTGATAATGTCCGTTGAAGGAATGCACAAGACCTCCTAGCCCAAGGGGCCATGAAACTCTTGCTGTTATGGTGGTGGTTGTTTTTCATGAAGCAAACATAGGATATGAGTATGTTTGAGAACTGCTATACTTAAAAGAAGGGCAAAAAGAAATCTTTACTCCAAGACTTAGAGTCTTCAACATGCCAACTTGCTTTTGAAATCGCCATGAGGTACATGTAGAGTGGGAGCTTGCCAAACAGATATGGTTACAGTGCCCTTTTATTACCACACTCCTGGTAGGGCAGTTCTTCTATAGAATATAAATTTAGGTGGGACTTTAGTGAAATCTTGCCCAAATTAAGTGCTTGAAGCTAACTGATGAAAATATCAATGCTTGGATGAAAGAAGGTGGGATTGGGGGAAAGTGATGTTTGGCTCTTGGTGAATTGGGCTGCGTGGTCAGAGATGCTCATCAGGCATTTGCAGCAGGGAGCCAGCTAGTCTTGCTGGCTGAGCATGCTCTGGGTGACTGCTGACTAGGAACTGGACACCCTCCTGGGTTAGGAAGCTGGACGAGGGAATGAGGGATTAATATACTCTGGCTGGGCAAGAAGTACTCTTGACCTGGGACATCTCTGGTGGGCCCTCTACCCAAAAAGACTTTTTGAAATTGACCTGTCTGGTGATCCAGAGGCTAAGACTCTGCCCTTCCAGTGCAGGAGGCTCAGGTTCAGTCCCTGGTCAGGGAACTAGATCCCACATGCTTCAACTAAAGATAAATAAAACGTTTTTTTTTTTTTTTTTTAAAGAGCCCTCCCACCAACACCCCCTTCACCTGCCAAAGATAATCCTTGAGGTGAAGGGATAAATGAAAAGATAAGAGTCTGATTTCATTAAGGAAATAATTAAGAAAGCACAGTGTTAAAAGTTCCAAAGAAAAATTGAAGATGAGAAGAAGTTGGATGTTGGGGTGCCAGAGACTGCACACAAAAGAGATATAATCCACCTGACAAGAGGGGGGACCCCCGCTTGACAGGTAATAGAGAATTGGCCTCAATTATGACTTCATGTAACATTGACTGAATGTACAGAATAATTCTTCTTGGCCTCCCCAGGATGACCTCATTGCCTGGGTCCCCAGTTCCAGAAGCTAAAAGGTAGCAGTGACTTTCAGCAGCAAGAACTATAGCAATACAGGAGGCAATTAAAGCATACTTGTGTGTGTGTGTACCAAGGCAGTCCTGACTCTGGGGCAGAACTGTGTTCCGGAGGCTTATATTTCCAGGTACTTCTGCCTCCTCTCAGGGACCCCAGGGCCTAGTGCCTATCCCCAGAAAACTCAGATATTTTATTTTACTTTATTATGTCTATCTTGTCTTGTTTTATTGTATCTTATTTTAGTCTTTTGTTTGGTAGCTTTATAAAGGTATAATTGACAAAAATTGTAAGATATCTGAAATATATAATGATGACTTGGTATATGTGTACACTGTGAAAAGATCCTTCCCAAATCAAGCTAATGAATACATTCATCTCTTCCTATGTTTACTTTTTTCTTTTCACTTTTACTCCCTTAGCAAGTATCGATTGTACAATGAAGTGTTATTTACTATAATCACCATGCTGTACAGTAGATCTTCAGACCTTATTTATCTTATAACTGAAAGTTTGTACCCTTTTACCAAACTCTCCCCCATTTCCTTCACCCCCAGCCCCTGGCAACCACTTTCCAATCTCTGTTTCTGAGTTTGACTTAAAAAAAATTCCACATATAAGTGATACCATTCAGTATTTGTCTTTGTCTGGCTTGTTTCACATTAGCCTAATGCCCTCTGGCTTCATCCATAATGACAGGATTTCCTTCTTTTTTAAGGCTAAATACTATTCCAGAGTGTGTGTGTGTGTGTGTGTGTTCACTGTGTAGCTCAGTTGGTAAAGAATCCTCCTGCAACGTAAGAGACCCGGGTTTGATTCCTGGGTCGGGAAGATCCCCTGGAGAAGGGATAGGCTACCCACTCCAGTGTTCTTGGGCTTCCTTGGTGACTCAGATAGGTCCTCCTATTTAAGTCCACGCACATATGGACACCTTATCTTTGACAAAGGAGGCAAGAATATACAATGGATTAAAAACAATCTCTTTAACAAGTGGTGCTGGGAAAACTGGTCAACCACTTGTAAAAGAATGAAACTAGAACACTTTCTAACACCATACACAAAAATAAACTCAAAATGGATTAAAGATCTAAACGTAAGACCAGAAACCATAAAACTCCTAGAGGAGAACATAGGCAAAACACTCTCCGACATACATCACAGCAGGATCCTCTATGACCCACCTCCCAGAATATTGGAAATAAAAGCAAAAATAAACAAATGGGACCTAATTAAACTTAAAAGCTTCTGCACAACAAAGGAAACTATTAGCAAGGTGAAAAGGCAGCCTTCAGAATGGGAGAAAATAATAGCAAATGAAGCAACCGACAAACAACTAATCTCAAAAATATACAAGCAACTCCTGCAGCTCAACTCCAGAAAAATAAATGACCCAATCAAAAAATGGGCCAAAGAACTAAATAGACATTTCTCCAAAGAAGACATACAGATGGCTAACAAACACATGAAAAGATGCTCAACATCACTCATTATCAGAGAAATGCAAATCAAAACCACTATGAGGTACCATTTCACCCCAGTCAGAATGGCTGCGATCCAAAAGTCTACAAGCAATAAATGCTGGAGAGGGTGTGGAGAAAAGGGAACCCTCTTACACTGTTGGTGGGAATGCAAACTAATACAGCCACTATGGAGAACAGTGTGGAGATTCCTTAAAAAACTGGAAATAGAACTGCCTTATAATCCAGCAATCCCACTGCTGGGCATACACACTGAGGAAACCAGAAGGGAAAGAGACACGTGTACCCCAATGTTCATCGCAGCACTGTTTATAATAGCCAGGACATGGAATCAACCTAGATGCCCATCAGCAGATGAATAGATAAGAAAGCTGTGGTACATATACACAATGGAGTATTACTCAGCCATTAAAAAGAATACATTTTAATCAGTTCTAATGAGGTGGATGAAACTGGAGCCTATTATACAGAGTGAAGTAAGCCAGAAAGAAAAACACCAATACAGTATACTAACGCATATATATGGCATTTAGAAAGATGGTAACAATAACCTTGTGTACAAGACAGCAAAAGAGACACTGATGTATAGATCAGTCTTATGGACTCTGTGGGAGAGGAAGAGGGTGGGGAGATTTGGGAGAATGGCATTGAAACATGTATAATATCATGTATGAAATGAGTCGCCAGTCCAGGTTCGATGCACGATACTGGATGCTTGGGGCTGGTGCACTGGGACGACCCAGAGGGAGGGTATGGGGTGGGGAGGAGGGAGGAGGGTTCAGGATGGGGAACACAGGTATACCTGTGGAGATTCATTTCCATATTTGGCAAAACTAATACAATATTATAAAGTTTAAAAATAAAATAAATAAATAAATAAATAAAATGATTGAGTTAAAGATTGACTTTTCAAATTAGGCAGGGCATACAAATTATAACTGGGCTTCCCTGGTGACTCAGATAATAAAGAATCCATTTGCAATATGGGAGACTTGAGTTGAATCCTTGGGTTGGGAAGATCCCTTGGAGGAAAGCGTGGCAACCTACTCCAGCATTCTTGCCTGGAGAATCCCCATGGACAGAGGAGCCTGGTAGGCTACAGTCCATAAGGTCGCAGAGTCAGACATGACTGAGCAACTAAGAACAGCACAGTGTATGTGTATGTGTGTGTGTGTGTATATATACATATATGTGTATATATATGTATGTGTGTATATATGTATGTATGTGTATATATATCACATTTTACAACATTTTTTTGATCTATTAATCCACTGATTGACATTTAAGTTGTCTCTATACCTTGACTATTTTGAATGATGCTGCAACAAACATGGGAGTACAGATTTTCCTTTGAGATAATGAATTTGTTTCCTTTGAATGCATACCCAGAGGTGGGATTTCTGGATCATATGGTAGTTCTACTTTTAATTTCTTAAGGAAACTCTGTACTGTTTTCCATGGTGACTGCATCAATTTACATTCCCATCAGCTGTGCACAAGGGTTCTGTTCTCTTTTCTGCACATCCCTCACTAGCATTTGTTACTTCATGTCTTTTTGTTAATGGGCATCCTGACAGGTATGAGGTGATATCTTATTGTGGTTTTGACTTGCATTTCCCTGATGGTTAGCATTGATGAACACCTTTCCGTGTACCTGTTGCCTATTTGTAAGTCTTCTTGGGAAAAATGTCTATTTAAGTCATTTGCCCATTTTAAAATTGGGTTATTTGGGGATTTTCCTACTAAGTTGTATAGATCCTTGTATATTTTGGATATTAACCCTTTATCAGAGATGTGGTTTGCAAGTATTTTTTCCCATTCCACAGGTTGCCTTTTCATCTTGTTGATGGTTTCCTTTGCTGAGTGGAGGAAATTTTGTTTATTTTTTGTTTTGTTGTCTGCTATTTTAAAGGGAACCTTAGTTAATTAAAGCCTTAGAACATTCCTTGCATGTTTGAAAATCTTACTGAAAGCTGGCTTTCCCCATGTATTAGCTATAGTCAAGGTCTTGCCTTTAAGCGCCTAACATGGTTTAAATACTGCAGTTGGTGGCCCTCACTCTCCAGGGCTATAATGGCTGAGTAATGAAAGCACAGTGGATGTCACTTAGGAGGCTTAGTTAAACAATTTATCGAGTGCCTACTCCAAGAGCTAGTGCAAGGCCCCTGTGCAAGACCTGATGCTAAGGCCCTTTAGCGAGGGCTAAAACAGAAGAGAGAAGGTGAAATTCTGGGCCAGGTGGACTGCATAAATCTCTCTCAGATCTGCCATCCTATCAGGTTGGGATTACTCCCTAATCCCGTGCAAAGTGAAGGGATATGTACTTCAGCCCTGTAATCCTCAAGCTGTGGTCCTTCTGGTCTGTAAAGTGATAAGAATGGAAAGTGAAAGGAGGTGTTTAGAAAATTTTATAGCAATTTGACATTGTTGCAATGTTTTATTGTGTTTTATAAAATTATTGGCCCACAGTGGATTTAGGGGGAAATACTGATCCTTCAGTACGGAGCATGTGAGAAGCACTGCTCTAACCTGCATGTCCCCCAGTCTCTCTGGCCATTGATTATCAATGAGGTCACATTGGCACACTGACCTCTCACACTGGTTCTTCTTCCCATGATATCCACACAGGCTTTTCCCTCCCCATGTTATGCATGCAGCGTGCATGTCTGGGGGTCCTCTGGGACCTCTCACATTTGTTCCAGAGCCAGCCTCTCCCTCAGGTGTCCACAGATGGACACTCCATGGAGCACCTACAGCCGCCATCAGGCCAGGATGGGCCTGTCCTCCCGGGGAGGGGGCTGTCTCCTGTTCTGTCCATGCACAACGTCGACTCCCCCTTCCTGTGCCCAGAGCTGAGCTGGGTGCCACTTACCTGGCCATGCCTTCTTTCTCTTGAGATCAGTTAGACACACAGGACTGTGGGGGCTGAGGGGGTCTTTTTGTGGGATTTTCCTTTCATCTCCAGCCCTAGTAGCAAAGCACATCCACAAACAGATGCCTCATGGATCACTAGCTCCTCATAGCCCAATTTCAAGTTAAAGTTAGCTAGTCTCCTGTACATAACTACGCGTTTTCCAGTTCCCAGGGGTCTTTAAAAGTCATTAACCATAGCCTTCATATGCTCTACATGCATGTTTTCATCTTCACTTAGGTTCCGTGAAGCCCCTTTCATCTCGTGACCTGCGAGCTGTGACCAACGATGTGGACAGTGCAGGAAACAGAACCATAACCTTTACCGTCATACGTTCCCCTAGACTCGGGAGGCTGCTACGTGTCAATTCTGACAACAGCACGGAGGACGTTTCCGTGTTTACGCAGAATCTGGTGAGTCCTGATGTACTTATGGGCAGCTGGACTGGGCTCGGTGTCTGTGCAAAGCGGGCCCCTCGCTGCTGGTCCTCATCCTGTTAAAGTCAAGCAGAGGTGCCCCTTTGCCCAGGCAGGTACTCATTCCAGCTGTGCTGGTCTTAAAACTGGACACTTTGTGGTGAACACAGGATAAAACACAACTGGCGGAAAACACCAAGCAAATTCAAACCTCGTGTCTAATAAATAAGAGGGAATCCTTTTATCACTAAAGATGAATTTAAAGGGAACCCAAAGCAGAGTTACAAGAGTAAATCCTGCAGGATATGTCTGTGTACATTTATGCTTAATATATGAACTGATATACATAATTTCATATATTACAGTTGTATGTATGCATGTAAATATGTATGTGTATAAAATGTGTGTGTGTATTTAATCTGCACCCAGAGCCATTTGTTTCCAACTTCTTACCACCAGCATCTATGTAGGTGCCTTTTTATTTAAATGTATAAGCCTTCAAGTCATTTGATTTTTTTTTTTTTTACTTTTGCACCCTAGGAATCTGACTGCTTATGTGTGATTTCATTTTCTAAAAATCTTTGTTTCCAAATTGTCTTCTTGAATATAACTGTTGCACGTCATTCAACTTTCTTTTTCCATTCTTAAACAATGGGAACAGGGATATGGTAGCTGATCTGGCTGTAGCTTTACATGACTAAGGAATAAAAAAGTCTTGTCAAGTTTAGAGGAAATAGCCAGAGTGAACCACAAATCTGCCTTTAACTGTTGAGCCATTTTTCTCCAGTGTGATGTAGCAGAATTGAATTTAGCTTTTGCTTTGCAATTACTTTTGTCTGGGATGCATTGAAGGGAACAGATCATAAGGTTAGCAGAAGTTCTGAAAGGGACATTGAAAAGAGGAGGTATAAATTCTCTAGTTCACAGTTGTACTCTGGAGGAAGGAAAAAAGAAATTAAGGATGAAAACTACATTGTGAGGGGGAACTTTTAATGCGCCCAAAGGCATCAAAACTTGCCTAGTTTTTTTTTTTTTTTTGCTAGTATTTTGAATACTAGCAAGAATGATGACAGTCCTATTAAGATGCCTTGACTCTAGCCCTAGTTCTTTAAAAAATTATTTTTTGATGGTGATCATTTCAAGCTTTAATTTCCACTGCTTTCATTGCAAATATATAATAATTTAGATTGGAGTGCGTGCATGCTCAGTCATGTCCAACTTTTTTGCAACCGCATGGACTGTAGCCCACCTGGCTCCTCTGTCCATGGAATTTTCCAGGCAAGAATACTGGAGTGGGTTGCCATTCCCTTTTCCTGGGGATCTTCCCAGGGATCAAACCCAGATCTCCTGCATTGAGGAGATTCTTTACCGTCTGAGCCACCAGGGAAGCCCAGAAGGCCAACTTAGTAGGGCAGAAAAAGTCTTGATTGATTGGTATCATCAGTGGCAGCTGTTTGTATCATCAGTGACAGGTATTTGTCTGTGGGTGGTGTGTTACCGTGGGGCTCAGGGCTGGAAAGCACCTGCACAGTGGTGTTGGGATGAGGGGTGTTAGACCCAGCTGGTGGTCCTCGTGGAGGCAGGGCCAGGCTGCAGTGTGGACGCACAGCCTGGGCAACATCACAAGTCAGGTGTGGTCAGAGAGAAAGGTGTGTTCTCCTTGAATGGACCAGGAGAACATCCCTCTTCTCCACACAGCCATTTCCTCTCCAGAGCATGCACCCAACATGCCAGTGTGGCCTTTGCCCAGTGCTTTGAATCAGAGGACAATGGGGAGACCCTTCTGTTGTGTACCAGGCATCAGGCCTTTATGCAGGTAACTCCCGGTTGGGATGATTCCTATTTCCCCAAAACAGCATCTAAGATACTTTTAGAGTCTGTGGGAATTCAGCACAGCAGCCCATACTCCCTGTCTTCGGTATAAGAGTGTGGACAGAGCATATCATGTAGGAATCGGGTGCCTTCTTGCTGCTCCTTGAGCCACTACTGACCACTTATGACTGAGGACACAGCCTTGGCCTCTGAAGTGGGAAGACCTGGATTAACTCTGTGAGTTATAATGTATCTTTTAATCCTTAGTTTCTTCATCTGTAAAATGGGGGGAAATAGTAGTAATGACAGTTGAAACCATTTTGAAAATTACCTATGTCCCAGGATGCCATTAGAATGGCAACTTTCTCAGCTTTCTGCTGAGTTGTGTTATTGTTCAGTTGCTCAGTCTTGTCTGACTCTGCAACCCCTCTTTGCGGCTGCAGCACACCAGGCCTCCCTAACCTTTACTATCTCCCAGAGTGTGCTTAAATTCATGTCCATTGAGTCAATGATGCTATCTAACCATCTCATTCTCTGTCGCTCCCTTCTCCTTTTGCCTTCAATCTTTCCCAGCATCAGAGTCTTTTCCAGTGAGTCGGCTCTTTGCATCAGGTGCCCAAACAAAGAATTGGAGCTTCAGCTTCAGCAACAATCCTTCCAATGAATATTCAGGGTTGATTTCCTTTAGGATTGACTGGTTTGGTCTCCTTGCTGTCCAAGGGACTCTCAAGAGTCTTCTCCAGCACCACAATTTGAAAGCATCAATTCTTTGGCACTCAGCTTTCTTTATGGTCGAACTCTCACATCTGTATGTAACTACTGGAAAAACCATAGCTTTGACTAGATGGACCTTTGTCTGCAAAGTGAAGTCTCTGCTTTTTAATATGCTATCTTGGTTTGTCATAGCTATTCTTCAGAGGAACAAGCGTCTTTTAATTTCGAGACTGCAGTTGCTGTCTGCAGTAATTTTGGAGCTCAAGAAAATAAAATCTGTCAATGCTTCCCCTTTTCCCCCTTCTATTTGCCATGAAGTAATGGGACTGTCTGCCTTGACTTAGGTCTTTTAAATGTTGAGTTTCAAGCCAGCTTTTTCACTTTCCTCTTTCACCCTCATCAAGGAGCTCTTTAGTTCCTCTTCACGTTCTGCCATAAGGGTGGTATCACCTGCATATCTGAGGTTGTTGATATTTCTCCTGGCAATCTTGATTCCAGCTTATGATTTATCCAGCCTGGCATTTTGTATGATGTACTCTGCATAGAAGTTAAATAATCAGGGTGATAACATAAAGCCTTGACATACTCCTTTTCCAATTTTGAACCAATCCGTTGTTTCATATCCAGTTCTAATTGTTGCTTCTTGACCCACATACAGGTTTCTCAGGAGGCAGGTAAGGTGGTCTGGTACTCTCATCTCTTTAAGAGTTTTCCATAGTCTGTTGTGATCCTCACAGTTAAAGGCTTTAGCATAGTCAATGAAGAAATTGATATTTTTCTGGAATTCCCTTGCTTTCTCCATGATCCCACAAGTGTTGGCAAATTGATCTGTGGTTCTTGTGCCTTTTCTAAACCCAGCTTGTATATCTGGATATTCTTGGTTCACATACTGCTGAAGCCTAGCTTGAAGGATTTTGAGCATTACTTCCTAGCATGTGAAATGAGCACAACTGTGTGGTAGTTTGAACATTATTTGGCATTGTCCTTCTTTGGGATTGGAATGAAAGCTGAACTTTTCTAGTCCTGTGGCCACTGCTGAGTTTTCCAAATTTGCTGACATATTGAGTGCCGCAGTTTCACAGATTTTTTTTATATTACTAATTATATTGCTTTGCAGGCTGGGATCCTAAAGCACAGGGAAGTTAAGCCACTTGCCCGCGGCTACACAGTTCACAAGTGTCAGAGTCAGGATTGGAACTCAGGGTCTCGATTATAGGTCATGCTCCTATCTGCTAGTCCATACTTTCCTCTTAGAGTTTATAATGAATTAACACAAGAAAGTAAATACAAAATGTTTAGCACACTGCCCCACATGTAGCAGATGCTAAATAAATAGTAGCTAAGGCTGTTGTGATTATCTTTTTGTCCTTGAAAATGCGAGAAGTTCTTTCCTCTGGTAGCCAAAGGACTAATTTCATGGGGCAGGCCATTTTCTGGGACACTGGAGTTGGCTGCTACATCTCCCCTAATGGGCTGTGGTGATTCCATGAATGGAAATGAGGCCGTGAGAGGAACGTGGCGTTTGCTTCATCCTGTCACCCACTCACTGATTCCCTTTGTGGAAGAGTCCCTGGTGTTCTGGAACACATTTCCCTGAGCGATGACAAGAAGAGGAGGCTGGGGACCATGTCAGGGGCTTCCTGTCTGGATCCAGCAGCACTGCATCCTTGGGCAGAGCACAGGCTGGAGGCAGACTGAGGCCTGAGGGTGGGGCAGCGCCAAGGATCCCACCCCAGAGGGTCAGGGCAAGGAGGACCCGGTGGAAGGCCTCACCAGAGAAGCTGGGAGCAGCTGAACAAACCTGGTGTCTTTTGCAGGATGTGTTTGGCTAAGTTTCTAAGCTTCTGTGAATAAATTTCATCAAAATACCCTGACTCCCCTTCCGCTTCTTTAGTCACAAAGAGCATCAGTACTTATGGAGGAGAGGAGAATGTGCAAAGGAAACTCTGCAAGAATATAAACCCAAATGCTAACTCTGGCTCTTTCAGTGTGTGTGGGTTTTTTGAGTTTTTATATAACACGTGCTTATTGTAAAAATAAAATTAGGAAACATTAGAGCAGAACATTAATATTGAGATATGTATGGCGGAGTCCCTTTGCTGTCCCCCTGAAGCTATCACAACATTGTTAACCAGTTATACTCCAATATAAAATAAAAAGCTAAAAAAATATAAAAATAAAAAAGGTCCTGACATCAAAACAAAGAAAGTTAGTACTGAAAAAGAGTAGAGCATCATCAAAAAATCCACTGCAATTGGTGTTTAGGTGAAGGCGTTCCAATTCTGTTTAGCTTATGTGTTCAAAAATGCACATTTTGATTTGTGACTTGGGAAGAGAAAGAAACTTACTGTTTACCTCCCTGACTTTCTTCTTTTCAGATCCTGTCTTCTTCTTCACATGCAAATAGATTATGAATCCCTTTATAAAATCAATAGTTTTATGATCCAGCAATCCCACTGCTGGGCATACACACTGAGGAAACCAGAAGGGAAAGAGACACGTGTACCCCAATGTTCATCGCAGCACTGTTTATAATAGCCAGGACATGGAAGCAACCTAGATGTCCATCAGCAGATGAATGGATAAGAAAGCTGTGGTACATATACACAATGGAGTATTACTCAGCCATTAAAAAGAATACATTTGAATCAGTTCTAATGAGGTGGATGAAACTGGAGCCTATTATACAGAGTGAAGTAAGCCAGAAGGAAAAACACCAATACAGTATACTAACGCATATATATGGAATTTAGAAAGATGGTAACGATAAAAAAAAAAAAATCAATAGTTTTATGGGCTCTGTCATACAGGACCTTGGTCAAATTCTCAGCCATTTTATGATGGTTCAGTTTCCTCCCCAGCAGCTCCAGAAAAAGTAAAAAAGAGGGTGGGATAGGTTTTGGAGGTAGCGACTATGGTTAAAACCTTTTCCCTGAAATTATTGAACAAGGACCTTAACTGAACACTTATTGTGTGCTTTGATTAGTCCTCTTCAATCTGGTTGGTGAGAAGAGATGTTACAGAGGAAACAATTTTCATTATAAAAGGAGCTCAGAGCTGTTCAGCCATGTTCATGTAATATAATGGCTTCAGTTGCCTTTTGACTTTTTAGATTAGTTTTTTCTAATTTCAAGAGTTAGTTCTAGCCCATAACCTGCTAAGGGTCCAATGCGGAGAGGGCTTCAGACAGGTGGTGGCTGAGTCTTTTTTCACACCTTTACCTTAAAGGATAAATTCTTTCCAGCTCTCTACCACTCAGCTAGGGGAGGCAGAAACACTGTATCATTTGCATGTAAAACCTATACCCTGTCTGGCTTTTGATAGATAAACAAAAATGACCATTTAAATTAATGGCTCTGGATGGTTACAGCTAATGAAAGAAATCAAGACATTTCTTGCTTAATATCACCCTTTGGAAGAGTAATTGTGGGGAAAACATTTGTTAGTTAATAGCTCAAAATACTTTCTTATCCTGGAATAAATTAATGATTTTCAAACCATACCATATCAACCTACCAAGATAAACAGTAACATTCTTGTTTTTGCGTAATTTTACAACTGCCCAAGAGCAAATAGCTAAACCACAAAAATTTGTGCTGAAAATCTTACATCCTGAAGAATTAAACATACAAATACACAGAGAAGGTGAATCATCAAATTTTAAAATGAAATAAAACCTTTCTACAAACGTAGAGAAATTATTGTTCATTTCAAAGAATGTACAAAGTAAGAATTGAATTCTCTAAAGAATTCTCTTACTAGTAGAGCACAAGGCTAATTGAGTGATTTTCATTCCAGTGCTTGTTTAGATAATTTGAAATCATTAAAAAGCAAAGTGTTCTGGTTTTGAGGTTTATGATGCCTGGCCTTTTTTCTTTTCCATAAAGCCCAGTAATTGCGTTTCAGCCATTATGCTGTTATGGGTAGATCATCCATCTTCATCTCTGCCTGCTGCTTCAGCACAGATACAGGATTCCAGGTCCACATTTAGAAAATGATACAATCGATTCTGGGTTATGAGTTTTGTCTAATAACCCCTTCTAGACTCTGAAATCAGCGTGTACATTTTAAGACATTGTGAACGCATTTCCCATAGGAGAGAAGCTAATTTATTATAACTTAATGGAGAGTGTAATGGGATGGTTAAACTTTGGCTCTTTTATTTTCTGTGCAGGGAAGGATAAGCTTCTTTGTGTTAGTGATCACTCTTGCCCCACCCTGACCCCTGCTTTCTTGGGGTCTCTTCAGTGACAAGCTTAATGGCAACTAGACTCAGTAGACATTTTGAACATTTTCCAGTTTCTTGTTTTAGCAATTTTGATTTGGCCCTTGCAGTTCACTGAATTATGTGCTAGCATATTTTTGCATGCATGGAAATTATTGTATTGCATTGTCATTTAGCCACCTATTCATTGTTCAAACTTGAAGCTGGCTTTGAATAATCAAAAAAGCAGAGAGAACTAATTCCCATTTCAGTGAGCATGGTTGAGCTTTTCTCCTTTTATTAACTTCCTAAAGCTGCTGTAATAAATGACCTCAGACTTGGTGGCTTAAAACAGCAGAAATTTACTGTCTCATAGTTCTGGAGGCCAGAAGTTGGAACTCCATTTCACTGGACTGAAGTCAAGGCAATGGCAGGGCTATGCTCTCTCTGGAGGCACTAGGGGAGAACTTCTTCCACTCCTGTCTTCCTGCTCCTGGTGGCTGCCAGCCTTTCCTGGTATGTGGCCGCATCTCTCTAATTTCTGTCTTCGTGGTCACATTGCCTTCTCCTCTTCTGTCTGTATCTTTTAGCCCTCTGCATCCCTCTTATTCATGTGATTGCAGTTCGAGCCCACCTGAATAATCCAGGATACCCTTCCCGTCTTAGGAAGATTGACTTAGTCACATCTGCAAAGTCTTTGCCATAGAAGGTAACACTCACAGGTTCAAGAGCTTTGGCCCTGATATTTTTGGTGGGTGTTTTTAGCCTAGTATGTTCATATAGAATAAAAGCGAGGTGTCCCATACGATCTCACTTGGTAGTTTTATTAAAGGACTCCATGCTTGTAATGGTATAAGGCCCATGAAAATCTACGTCTGTGCGTGTGTGCTGAGTCACTTCAGCCGTGTCTGGCTCTGCAGCCCCATGGACCGTAGCCCACCAGGCTCCTCTGTCCATGGAATTTCCCAGGCTGGAGTGGGTTGCCATGCCCTTCTCCAGAGGATCTTCCCAACCCAGGGATCAAACCCAAGTCTCTTACATCTCCTGCATTGGTAGGTGGGTTCTTTACCACAAGTGCCATCTGGGAAGCCCAAATCTGTGTCTGAAAGTGTTAGTCGCTCAGTTGTGTCCAACTATTTGCGACTCCATGGACTGTAGCCCATCAGGCTCCTCTGTCCAAAGAATTCTCCAGGCAAGAATACTGGAGTGGGTAGCCATTCCTTCTCCAGAGAAAAAGAGTCTGCTTTTTTTTAAAAGAAGCAAGTCTGCTTCCATATAAATGTGGATTTGGACCTCTCTGTCAGGTAGGGCTGTAGATGGATATATTGCTAGGCTCCCATGAAGAGCTTTTTGTTGTAATATTTTTATGTAGAGTATAGAGGAGCATGGATAATTGTTTGGGCCTGGTTTTCAGTTGCCCATTTCTAGCTGGAGATTTCCAGATATCACCATTTAGGAACTTAAGTTTCCTAAAATGCCTCTTCTATCCATTTCCAGTAAGGAGAGTCATGCCTGGGACTTACACATGCCTGATACCTGGGCACCCTCTAAGCTGGTTCATCCTGAGCTGCCCCAGACTTCTGACCTCTTCTGGGAATCTTTGAACAGCTATGCCCAACTAGCTGTTCACTGCAGGCATGTTGGTCCCAGTCCTGGTGGCAACAAGAAAGGGCTCACAAAAAGGAGTCATTTCTCTGAGATCATCCTTCAGGAGCACAGGAGCTTGTTGTTTTCCCAGTCTTAGCCTTTAGGACTTTTTATTAACCTACATGGAACCTTGGAGATTTAATCTTTTTGAACTGTTTGGATTCCTGTAGTCTCCTTTCCTTACAAATATCTGCCCAAGATAGAGATTTTTTGGTGAGATTACTGACTGTGTCCTAGACAGGCCAGACCAAAATGGCACTTGTCTGCCCTAATCATACCTACCAATTCACTTTCAACATTCCTGAATTCCTTAGGGTTAGAGAGCCTAACTTGTGAATTTCTGGCTTACTATAGTGCCACTGAGCTTTCTGGGCTTCCCGAGTGGTACTAGTGGTAAAGAACCCACCTGACAATGCAGGAGAGGAAAGAGATGGAGTTTGATCCCTGAATCAGGAAATCCCCTGGAGGGGGAAATGGCAACCCCCACTCCAGTATTCTTGCCTGGAGACTCCTGTGTACAGAGGAGCCTGCCGGGCTTCAGTCCATGGGATCTCAGAGTCAGACATGACCGAAGTGACTTAGCACACACTGAGCTTTCCACACATAGGTACAATGAACTCTGGAGTCACACAAGACTGAATTAAAAACTGAGTTCTTATACCTGTTGGCTAGTGAATTATTTAAATTTTCTGAGCCTCAGTTGTTTTTTTAATCTGTCAAATGAATATAACAATCCCTCCTAAAACAAAAATAAAATGAGTTACATATGAGCCAAACAGAATGCCTGGCATATATTTAGGGCACAATTAAAGTTAGGTACTGTCAATGTGTTTTTATTAAATAAATGGGTAAGATGTCTTGGATTGCCTTATTTCTACTGCTTCATGATATAAATGTACACTTTATAATTAAAATTTGTAAAACACTTTGTAAGTAGTGTATCTGTTTGTTAAACAAATATTTATTGAATCACCAAGTGTAGAATGGTGCATGCTTGCGTGCCAAGTCTCTTCAGTTGTGTCCGACTCTTAGCAACTCCACGGACTGTAGCCCACCAAGATCCTCTGTCCAGGGGATTCTCCAGGCAAGAATACTGGAGTGGCTTGCCATTTCTTCCTCCAGGGGATCTTCCCGACTCAAGGGCTGAACCCATGTCTCCTATGTTTTCTGCATCAGCAGGTTCAATCTTTACCACTACCACCACCTGGGAAGCCCATAGAATGGTGAGCTAATGTTTATTTACAAAGCAACGGAAAGTAAGCTTCCAAAATATGTGCCAGAATTCCAGCCTACAATTTCCTTTGTTTTATGAGAAAATATTTATTTATTTAGGCATATTTTAGAACTTTCTGATTGCTTAATATTCTCATGCCATGATTCACTATAAAAAATGAATATAGCCTTCCATCTGTAAGGAATTGTTTAGTTAGGGCTTAGATCCTTTCTTGAAAGCCCTAGAAATGCCCAAAGCCCACCATTTTGAACATTGATATGGCAAAAGACCAATTAGGTCAAATGCATATCTGCAAGTCAGATATGATTCTGTATTTTAATGCATAAATGGATGCTCAGTGAGATTAAATGACTTGCATAAAAGACACAGAGCTGGCAGTTGGTAATATTTATATTTGACTTTGGGTCTGATCAATCTGGCTTCCCCGGTGGCTCAGTGTAAAGAATCTTCCTGCCAATGCAGGAGACACAGGAGATTCCTGGGTCAGGAAGATCCCCTGGAGAAGGGAATGGCAACCCACTCCAATATTCTTACCTGGGAAATCCCATGGACAGAGGAGCCTGGTGGGCTATACTCCATGGGGTTGCAGAGTCAGACACAACTGAGTAACTAAGCACCTCACAGCGGCTGATCAATCCAGGGTTCATATTTTACTACATTCCTGTGGTTCCATTTTTATATTAGTGAACATCCTTTTCCTTCTTGGAGGAAGAGAGTTGATGGTTCAAGTAGTTGGGGGCAAAAAGTTGCCAGTAATATGGCTCTAAAGAAAGAGCTCTTATCTATAAGCCTGGACATCTGGGTTCTGGCCCCCGCTCTGCTCCCAGCTAGCCCTGTCACTGCGGGGAGGGAGAGGAGTTACTGAAATTCCAACTTCTTTGAGCATCTCAGGAGCCTCTCAGCTGCAAACTTTAACTCATCACACAAAAACCAATAGAATCCCTAGCCTTCTTACAGCCAAATCTGTCTCTTTGGTCTCTGATAAATGTTTTTCTTTGTGGTTCTGTAGGAATCAAGGCTATGAGATCCAGAATGTTTAGATTTCAGAGATCCAAAGGGTATTATCCTAGTGTCCCTTCTAGTAAAAGCACTACTCTGAGAAGGTCTAGGATTTGGAGCCACATATCCACCCATTCGGAGAGGAATACAACCTCAGTAAAGTCCTAGAGAAATGGACCAGTTTGGAGGTGGGGTGCATGCTGGGATAGTCTACAACCTCTTGTTGATTTCAGAGTGCCAAGGCACATGCCCCATTCTACATAAACGGAGTCATCAGAGAAAAGGCACTGTTGATCCCTTCTTGAAGCTGATATAGTAAAACACCCCAGGATTTACTTTTTTAAATTGTTATATTAGCTTTTTATTTTGAAATAATTTCAGACTCAGAAAAAAATCACAATAGAATACAGAATTCTCTTATACTGTTCATCCACATTCACCAAATGTTAGCATTTAACTGCCTTTTAACTGCCTTTATCATTCTCCCTATACACACACACACACACACACACACACACACACACACACACACACTTTTGATATTTTGAGAGTTTTGAGAACCAGTTACAGACATGATGCCCCCCTTACCACTATATTTAGTAACATATTTGTATTTATTTACCTCTATATTTAGTACATTTATTTTTAGCTCTGTATAGTTCCTAAAAACAAGAGGCCATTCTCTTATATAACCACAGTTTAATTTTCAACAACATGAAATGAACAGTAATGCTGTTTTATAATCTATAGACCTTACTCAGATTTGACAAGTTGTTTCAGTGAATGTGCTCTATGGCAGAGGGGAAAACCCACAGCACAAAACATAGCAAATAGGTGTCAGGAGCCTTTAGTCGCCTTTAATCTGGATCCATTCCACAGTCATGCTGACTTTTGTGACCTTGCTGTTTTCTGTGGCCAACAGGCCAGTTATTTGTAGGAAGTCCCTCAGTTTGGTTTTATCTGATGTTTCCTCTTGTCTGGGGCAAGAGCACCACAAGAGAAGCCGGGTTCTTCCCAGAGTGTCCTGCCCGGCGCCCGCTTTGCCCTGTCCCTGACGATATTTTCTTTCATCACTTGGTCAGGTGCTGTTTTTCAGGTTTCTCAACTGTGAAGGGAAAATTAGTAAGTGTCTATGAGGAGATGCTTTGGAACCATCTAAATATCCTGTTTCTCATCATAATTTAGCTCACTAGTTTCAGCAGTCATTTTAGGATTCTTACCTGAAGCGTTTATTACTAGTTGGTTGCCAGATGGTGAGTTTTCTTTTCTCTTTTAAAACAATGGTGCCTGTAATTTATTTTTGGCTGTGTTGGGGCTTCATTGCTGTGTGGGCTTTCTCTAGTTGCGGCAGGCGGGGCTACTCTCCAGTTGTGGAGCACGGACTTCTCACTGCGGTGGCTTCCCTTGCTGCAGCGCATGGGCTCTAAGGTGCGCAGGCTTCAGTAGCTGGGACGCTTGGGCTTCATAGTTGGGCTCAAGGGCTCTAGAGCACAGGCTCAGTAGTTGTGGCGCACGGGCTTAGTTGTTCCGTAGCATGTGGAATGTTCCGGGATCAGGGATGGAACCTGTGTCTCCTGCATTGGCAGGCGGATTCTTTACTACTGAGCCACCAGGGAAACCCTGACTTTTCTGATTTTCTATTTTTCTTTCTATATTGAAATTATACACCATTCAGTTTCTAATGACATACCAGAAAGATTGTAAAAGAGAAAATATCTGGGCTAATCTAAATCCATAGGAACCAAAAACACCCCTTTCCCCTCCCCTTAATCCCAGAGCCCAGGTACTTTGCTAAGTGGCTTATCTGTCTATATTTAACACAGTGGAAATATGCAGAGCTGTTGGAAGTTGTTCCTAAGGCTGCTTTCTATTTGAGATAACAAGTAATTCCTAATCTTCTCTGAGAACCTTCTCTCCTCAGGTTGACCCTGCACTTTTTCTCATAAGGTCTTGATCTTATTCTTCCTTTCCTGGCCCTCTCTCAGCATGCACACACACACAGGCACTCTCACAAATACACCAACTCACACACACACACCCCTTAGAACCTGACTTTTAAAGCTGGTGAAGCCAAAGTTGTTTTCTAAACATCACCTCAACCCTCTTATCCTCTTTCAAGGCATGACTGGCAAGTTGACATTCCACAGGTGCCCTCACTTCCTTTGACTTCTAGCTCAGCCCTTTCAGTTACCTGTTCTCGGGTCTTGGAAGCTCACACACTCAAGATGAATCTAATTCCATTCTCTCTCTCTCTCCAGTGTAAAATGTCACTTTGTTATCTACAATTTCTTACTCTTAAAATGCCTTTCAAAAACAGAACTCAGAACAGACCTCTCCTACATTAGGCACCTGAAATACGGAACTATGTTTAAGACTCTTTGCCAGTTACTTCTTTCAGAAGATTTCTGACCTTCATGTCTATTCTTCCCATTTATGAAAACCATTCTTTCATTGGGAAAATCATTTTCCTTACAATAGACATCAAAAGATCTTAGATTATTCTAACAATTTGTTATATGTTTTTTAGGGGAGCTGACTTTCACTCATACCAAAGAAACAGTGGCCATGAATGACCCACATCCACAAAAACCTTCCTCCTGGTTAATAGTCTGTTAATTTTCATATTAAGAAACTGGATCTTGTTTGCCTTATAATATTATACTTCTCAAGCAGAATGGAAACATTTCAGAAACCATCCTCTGGTCTAAAATCCATGGCACAGTCACCTACTTCTAGGAGGAGGAATATATTGATAACTAACCTTTTGTCATAAATCTTAAACTAGGAATAGAAATGGTAGATCTACTAAATAAAACTGACTTATTCCCCAGGAACTAATAGGGTATTCAGTTACTAGTTAGTAGCAGAAATTACTATCTTTGGAGAAAGTCCAATTTCTCATGAGTCACCTTGTTTTTTTAATTAGGAAATGTTGAGAGATGATATTTTCTTCTCCCTACTTATCCCCAAGTGACAGCACTTACTTGCTTTATCCTTGAATAGGACGAGAAACAAAAAAATCCTCATCAGCAGTTTTGGCCACTCTGGGAACACAGATCTTTTATTCCATGAAATTCACTAGCCAAAAGCCTTTCTGGTTCTAGATACACCCACTGTCATGAGCAGAGAGTCAAAGCAATGCATTACCACACCTCTGTTAATTAATACATTACAGTCATTCTTACACATCTGTAGGATTTTAGTTCCAGGACCATCCCTCCCTATATCCCCCACCACTGCTGCTAAGTCACTTCAGTCGTATCCGACTCTGTGCGACCCCATAAATGGCAGCCTACCAGGCTCCCCCATCCCTGGGATTCTCCAGGCAAGAACTGGAGTGGGTTGCCATTTCCTTCTCCAATGCAGGAAAGTGAAAAGTCAAAGTGAAGTTGCTCAGTTGTATGCAACTCTTAGTGACCCCATGGACTGCAGCCTCCCAGGCTCCTCCACCCATGGGATTTTCCAGGCAAGAGTACTGGAGTGGGGTGCCATTGCCTTCTCCGATCCCCCACCACTGCAGATACTAAAATCTAAGAATGCTCAAGTCCCATATATAAAATGGAATTGTATTTGCATATAACCTGCACATATTCTTCTATATACTTTAAATCATTTCTAGATTACTTACAATACTTAATACAATATAAATGCCTTATAAATCATGGCCAGTATGTAACACATAACAATTTTGACTTTTGGAACTCTATGGAATTTTTTTTCCAAATGTTTTTGATCCATGGTTGGTTGAATCTTTGGGTGTGGAACCCACGGATATGGAAGACCATATTTCCAAATACTGACTGTTGAAAATTTCTCTGTAAATTATATGATAGTTTATCCTCAGAACTTTTGACATGGACAGTCAAGTACTTTGGCAGAACCTACCTGTAAGTTCAGATATTGTAATAGATAGCAGGTCAGAAAAAGATGTGACCTCTAGGAATTCAGGGTTGAATATTTTATCTCTAGCCTTCCCTTCTTGGTTATAGTCACTGTTGTTGGAGGAAGGGCTGCTCGCATGGTATTTTCATGGTAAACCCATGAAAATAATGAGTTTATGCAGTTGTATCAACAAGATACTGGGTTGGGACCATCTCCATCAATTGATATAAAAAGGACCTTGATAGTGTTATGTGACAGCCTGGATGGGAGGGGAGTTTGGAAGAGAATGGATACGTGTATATGTATGATTGAGTTTGCTGTCCACCGGAAACTATCACAACATTGATAATTGGCTATACTCCAATATAAAATAAAAAGCTTTTCAAAAAAAGGACAGTGATAGGTCACAGACATTAAGGACTTCAGTTAAATCTTGAAAACTATCTCAAGCAAGATGGGAAAACTTAAAAATCAGTAGGAGTTATACTTGCAAGAGAATGATATACACCATATATTAAAATTCATGAATTAATGATGATTCTCAAGCAAATAAAACAAAACCAGTGGTCAGTGTTTGGAGAGTGGAGCCAAGGGACTCATTCTTCTGAAAATGATATTACAAGGAAAAGAATAAAACACTTATCCTGTTTGTCTTGCCTGTACTGTATATCAGTGCAGCCAACTAGCTGATAAGAGAAAGTTTTTTATAGAAGAATTCCAAATAAGAATGAAGAAGGAATGATGAATAATATCAGTGTTTTGTCACTGTGAAAATAATGTGCTTAGTTTCTCAGTTGTGTCTGACTCTTTTTGACCCCATGGATTGTGTAGCCTGCCAGGCTCCTCTGTCCATGGGATTCCCCATACAAGAATACTGGAGTGGGTAGCCATTCCCTTCGCCTGAGGTTCTTCCTGACCTAGGGATCGAACCTGAGTCTCCTGCATTGCGGGTGGATTCTTTACAGTCTGAGCCACTGGGGAAACCCATGAAAATAATGAGTTTAGGCAGGTGCATCAATGAGCACGTAAAACTGTTAGTTGATAGACTTATGGGGAGCTTAAAGATAGTTGGATCAGTCTGGCAACACTTGAAGCCACCTATCAATCTTAACATATCCAAAAGAGAAGAAGCCCGACATTATTTTGCCTTGTGATGCAATGCAAGAGGAAATATACATGTAAAACATTCTTACTGCAAAATTGAACCTGATTCTTATTAAAGCTCTAGATATAACTGCAAATACATAAGAACTATAGGTACCAGGGGACCATATTAAATGATGCCATATGGGTGGTAACTGAATATTTGAAAAAAAAAATCTTTTACTAATACTTACTAGAGCATTTACAGATGAAATTACTTGCTGTCTATGTTTTGCTTCAAAATAATCTGTTGGGCAGAAAAGTAGGAATACATATGAAGCAAGATTGGTTGGGAGTTGGTAGTTATGATGCTGACATGGAAGTAAAGGTTCATTATAAACTTGCTATAATATAGATACCGCAGGCATCAGTCATCTCAAAATCAATGTGCTTTTCTTTCTCTTTTGGTAATAGAATCACCTAGGTTTGACAAATACGTTACCACACTTTTAACGTTCCTAAATTTGCATGGAAATGTGTAATACTCTGAGGATGAATAAACCCTGAAAAAACATATATCTCTTCCAATTGGGATATATGTTTATTCTCATATGATCCCTGAAATCAGGGGCTGATTTTTCTTAATATCTGGCCAGGTGAGTGAACAGCTGATATTATACCAGCATATGGACTGGGAAAACATGGGCTGGACCGCGGAAGACTCTTTCACGTTCACAGTGTCCTCCCCGCCAGCAGCTCTAGGCCCTGAGGAGTTTCATATAACTATTTCGTATGAAATTAACGAACCTGGTCGGCAGAGTCGTCTGCTTGCAAATACAGGTAATTCCACCTTATCCTACTGATAAAGTCAATACCTTATCTCCACTTATTAGAACAGGGACATTTGGGGAATAAATCTTTCCCTTTTTAATCATCAATGCCATGATATCAATCTTTGAAATAAAACTTTTATGTATATGAAATGTGTTATTTCTTTATGTATGCTTTTTCTCTGGGCCTCTGCTTTTTCCTCTCCTGAGCCTTAATAGTTTCAGTGGGGAAAGAATGGAAAATTAGCTTTCAAGAATTCCTATTTGTACTTCCAAATGGGGACTTCACCATGCCCACGACTGAAAACTGTTGATGGAAAATGAACATAACAAAAAGGGTAAATTCTTGAAAAGAAAGAGATACTGAAAGCTATACCTGTTTCTATGGTAAGAGAAAGTCCAGTAGTGGGAAAGTTAGGAGATGGACTTGTTATAAACGAATCTCAAGGTTTAAAACTCTCTTACTTGAAATACTGACTTCATAGTGTGGGCGTGTGTATTTAAAATTAATTTTTTTAGTATGCCTTGGGTAGCAATGCTAATTCAGATACTAAGGTGTTTTGGATCATCCACTGGGACAGGCAAATGTGAGATCATTTGAAAGTTCTAATGAAATGCCACTTTGTTCTTTACATGTGTTTTTAACAGGAGCTGTTGTCAAGGAGGGAGACAAAGTTCTCATTGACCAATCTAAGTTAGATGCGTCCAATCTCTTACTTAAATTGCCCAAATCTCAGCGTTCTTTATACGAAATTTGGTTCCAAGTTACATCTCTTCCTCACCATGGAACTCTTATGGTTGGAGAGAGAAATATTACCAAGAGAAAACCCAATTTCTCTCAATATATAATTAATACATTTGGAGTCACATACCTTCACGATGACTCTGAATCACTGGCTGATAACTTTACCTTTGCTGTTTGGCCCAATGAAAAGAGCAAGTCCACCATGAAGCCAGAGGCCGACTTTCATGAAGAGATGTTTAACATCACCATCACTCCTATAAATGACCAAGCACCGGAATTAAAGACAAAAGGGCTTCGACTGCAAGTTCTGCAGGGCAATAGGTTCGTTTTAGGACCTGAAAACCTAAAAGTGGAAGATCTAGATAGTCCTCCAGAAGAGATCAGGTATGTGGTCATCCGTGATCCTAATAATGGCTTTTTGGCAATGGCGCACCATCCGCATATACCCGTTCACCACTTCACACAAGCCGACATTGATAACTCTCAGGTGTGGTTCATACACGATGGAAGCCCATCCTCTGGGGCGTTTTACTTCAGTGTCAGCGATGGCCAACACCGCCCACTCTATAAGCTCTTCCACCTGGATGTCATCCCCGTCTCCATCACCCTTGTGAACCTCACTGACCTTCTTCTTTCACAAGGCCAGACAAGTGTCACCATCACTGGCGCTCACCTGTCAGCAGTGACCAATGGGAGGAGCCCCCACGTCACTTACAAGGTTATGCGGCCCCTCCAGCATGGTCATCTGCTCATTGAAGACCAGGAGGTCGTCAGTTTTGGACAGGAAGATCTGAATTTAGGAAAGCTCTCTTACCACATGACAAACCTCACTGCCTCAGAGGACCAGCTACAGTTCTCACTGTTTACCTCAGAAAGCAACCTGACAGGACAAACACTGGGCATCAGAGTGCAGCCATTACTGCGGGTGTCGTCAGGCCTGACAGTTGCCAACAGAGTGGCCCATCAGCTGTCAAGAAAGGACCTTGATGCTACTGAGCTTGCTAACAGGACTAACAGTGATCCCACATTTGAAGTGACAGAACCCCCTGTCCACAGCAGACTTGTACGAAGAGCAGGCTGGGACACTGCCTTGGAAGATGCTACTCTGTTCACTCAGAGGGATATTGACCAAGGACTGCTGATTCTTGAGCCGCATGCCAATCTAACGGGCCCCAACAGCCTCAGTGACTCTTTCACGTTTCTGCTCAGGGCAGACCACGTCCAACCAGCAACAGGGTGTCTCCCCTTCACCATAGTGCCACCTGACCCCTTTTTTTCGCAGACTTTTACCCCCAATGTTTCCTTCTTAGTCACTGATAACCTTGTGACTATCGGTGTCTCTCAGGAAAAGCCTGTGGTTTCCTCAGAACCCACAACACAGACAGGAACTCTGGGGAAGCTGACCCAGACCAGATGGCCGGAAGCAGCTCCCTGGGGACGACACAGTGGTGAAGAGCCCACTCTGGATGTCATGGCTTCTCCCACCAGAGTCACTTGGTCACCAGATGCCACCAGAGCCAGCCCTGGGGCCCCCACCCAGACCAGGGAGAGCAGTCACCCTCTGATGGTCATCATGCCACTGTCAGTGGTGCTCTTCCTGCTAATAGTAACCGTGGTGGCCTCATGTGTCTGGCTGCTGGGCCGGAAGGCAGAGAAGGCAACACCTCTTATTAAGCCCCAGATCAACCTAGAACCCACAACCGCAGGTCCTAGGCCAGAGAGGAGCCCAACGGTTCCCACCGTCACAGTGACGCCTCTCCCAAGAAGCTCTGGCAGTGCTCCAGTCAGTCTTTTCAGGGCCCCACCATGTGAACGCATGGAGAAGTCTCCAGCTTCCGAGCCAGCAGAAAGATGTGCTCCATGGGAGACATGGATGAATTTGGATCCTGACATGGTCAAGCTCTGCAGACAAACCAACCCAGCACTAAAGCACAAGCAGTACTGGGTGTAGACTCAGGGCGCTCGTTCCTCACTGACCGCCTGCTGTGTGCCAGGTCCTGGGATACCAAGGCAGAGAAATGCTGGTTGGATCAACCGAGAAAAGCCTGGCTCTGCACCCCTTGGTGCTCAGTTTCAGCTCCATGGTTAGATGCTGGCAGGTGCTCACTGTAACTTTTGTGCAACACTCACCTTAGGGGGTGTCCACAAGTTTTGTGTGCCTTCTTCTAGACCCAGTGCTCTGAGTGTGCTTAAGATTTTGTCACTGTTTACATGACAGAACGTGCTGACCTGACTGCAGATTAACACAGGAGCTATAGTTAGTGGAGGAAGGCTTTGAATGTTTTTCCTTGAAGATTCACTCTCTGAGTGAGTCAGTGAGGAAGTGAAGGAACTGTGTCAGCAAGTAGAAGAGGGAATTGATCGTATCTGTGAGTTTGTTTCTGGTGTTTTTCTGTAATGACTTTTCCTCCTTGGAGTCTCCAGCTTTGATTTCCTAATGCAGGAAATGCCTTGGTGCTCTAGATAGTGGGACAGTCTGGCCCCTTTTGAAGGTATTCATTGAACACATTATGTTTAATCAAGAGGCCTTGTCTATTCTGATTTGTAACATCAAACCTGTTGTACAAACATTATTTGAAGCCCTAAGGAATAGGTTTAATGCTTTTGTGATGCCTCAATTTGGCTTAACTTTACAATGAATTGAAATAATGGCAAATTTGTATTTGACTTGCCTAGTTGAGCCTACAATTGGCCAACCCAGCTTCAGTTTCCACAGCTATAAAATGGATACATCAATACTTCTATTAGTTAGAAATGCTTTGGGTAGCAAATCATCAGACATCTGCTATGAGTGGGATTTAGGTTGGGGACTGGCGAACTTGTTCTGTGCAGGGCCATATTGTAAAAATATTTTGGTTTTGTGGATCACATATGGGTGTTTATTTTTATTTTTTAACAACCTTTTAAAACTGTAAGAACAATTCTTAGTTCCTGGATGTGACCCACAGACTGTAGTGTGCCGATTGTTGGTTTAGCTAAGCAATAAAAATTTTGAATTATTTCAACTAACAGGCAGCCTAAGGTGGATATTCCAAGGCCAGTTCAGCAGTTCAAAGACAACATCGAGGACTGAAGCTCTTTTGTTCTTTCTACTTTACCTTCCTCAAGCTATTGGCATTTCAGCCTTTTATTTAGTTCCTTGTGGCTGTGAGATAGCTGCTGAAGCTCCAAGTAATATAGCCCCACTCAAAGGCAAAAATCCTAGTGGGTGAAAAGGAGAGATGGCCGAAAGACTTTTTCTAGAGAGGATCTTATTTATTGTTATTTATTGATATTTTTTAAAATCTTGAGGCCTTCCCAAGCATTTCCCCCACTTTTATCTCTTATTGTCTAGAACTGAGCTACATGTTTCCCATCCCTTGACCAACCACTGGCAAAGGGAAAGGGGATTTGCATGATTGGTGTCTCTTCCGGAGCTGGGACAGGATTCTGCCAGCTCAGAGATCAGTGAATCCAGGAGTTCTCTGGTAGTCTAGTGGTAAGGATTCAGTGCGTTCACTGCAATGGCCCTAGTTCAGTCCCTGGTTGGGGTAACTGAGATTCCACAAGCCATTCAGCAGGGCCGAAAAAATTTTAAGAAAAGATCAATGAATCAGCCCACCATGTAATTACAGAGGGCTGGGAAATGGCCATAAGACAGGCAATGAATAAAATCTACTAAAAAAGTTTTCAAGTATTGAAATATTGAAATACTTGGGAAATGAAGATTTTGAGTTTTCAAATTGGTATCTAATATCTCCTTTTCATATTTTAATGATTTTCTTAAAGCCAGTGTTTCTAGGGTGGGGGGAGGAATTTCTTCCTAAGAGACATTTGGCAATATCAGGAAACATTTTTGGATTTTACAGCTGGTACTGATGGCATCTAGCGAGCATAGGCCAAGGATGCTGCTAAATATCCAACGTTGTACAAGAATTTTCTGGCCTCAAAAGTCAGTAATGCCAAGTTGAGAACCCTGGTTAAAGTCATAAATGTGGAGTTTTCCTTTATATCCAGTGAAGGATTAATAGATCCATTACCAAGTCTAGGCAAAAACTGTATTCTAAAAATGGAATGGAAGGGTAAAAATTCCATAGTGTGTTTGAAATTGTGATAGGCTAAAGGCAAACATGAACATTTTTAAAGAGAATATTAAAAACCAAACAAAACTTGACCAGACTCATTTCTTTATAATCTTTTGTCTAAGGAAAAAAGCTTCCTTGTAATAACAGGTGGAACACATCAGGAGAAAAAGAGAGAAAAGGGGGGAGGGGGGAGGATATTTACAAAGGTAAAGATGAGGTCAGAGTGTCCCCAAAAGTCTGATGCCCCTAAAATGTTCCGTATAGAAAAGGCTTTTTCCTTACCTTCTCCCTTTTCTGCTCTTCTAGGTTGCTTTTCTCTCCCAACCCAATTTTAACTGTTCTTGTGGAAGCAGATTTCACAAACTACAGAATAAATGGAAGTATAGCATATGTAGGGGCTTCCCTTGTAGCTCAGTTGGTGAAGAATCTGCCTGCAATGCAGGAGACCTGGGTTCGATTCCTGGGTTGGGAAGATTCCCTGGAGAAGGAAATGGCAACCCACTCCCATATTCTTGCCTGGAGAATCCCATGGACAGAGGAGCCTGGCTGGCTATGGTCCATGGGGTCTCAAGAGTTGGACACAACTTAGCAACTAAACCACCACCACCATAGCATATGTAGGCCTAGAGACAACTACCCTGTCTTAGATCCTTAGATGTATGCCACAGACAGCTTTTGCCACCATCCCTGGCCATGGACAACTGCTGCTGAACTAGGCTTCTCTTTGTCGTTGTTGTTCAGACACTAAGTCATGTCCACCTCTTTGTGACCCCATGTACTGCAGCACACCAGGCTCCTCTCTCCTCCACTGTCTCCCAGAGTTTGTTCATATTCATGTCCACTGAGTCAGAGATGCTATCTAATCATTTCATCCTCTACTAGATTTCTCTGCTCTTCTCCCAAAAGTGATTCTCTCCTGCAGTTTCTGGATTCCTGAATTTTATATAGACCTCCCAAGTGTTTTTTGTACTTGATCCCTTTAGAAAAAAGGAGGAATGAGAGTCATAATCCAAGGTTGGTTTGATCACTGTACAACATAGGATTGTTCTTAGGTCTGTTCTAAGTAGTCAGACACTCAGCAGAAGCAGAATGGCAATGTGTGCTTGAGTTTGTACATAGAAAGAAAAGGCCAAGGAGTATCTTTGCATACAGTAAGTGAGCCTTTGCTCTCCTTTGACTGGGAAGGAGAATACCTGTTCTTTGTGGAAGAGCTGGACATACTTGGCTCTATGACTATGTTGGCCTCTTCCTTGCTTCAGCCATAAAGTCTCTGGAGCTAGGACTACCAGCCAAACCAAACAAAAAAGCCTGATTTCCCTCCTCTTTTTCCTGTTAACTCTGCAACTCCAAACAAACTTGGTGTCCATTTTGGAATAAGACACACACAACTGCTTTAAAATGATAATTCATATTGTTTGTGAGTGTGCCTGCTAGAATAAGAACATCCGTGTGAGATCCAGATGTCAAGACTCAGTCATAAATCAAGTAATTCAAATAGAGCTTGGAAAGATTTCTTCCAGAGGATCTGGAGTATTCTACCGATTTGCATATGGGTTCAATTAAAAGGAAACAATGCCTATCATTTGGTGCTGGCTCAAATAAAACATGAAATGAAACATTTTGGCAAAGCCTTGTTTAGTATTAAATCAGTCCGAAAAGGTTTCTCGCATATGCAGTACTATAACTGCATAGTCTCAATTCTGTCATGATGAATTCAATGCTTCTTAACAAGTGACTGGGCTTCCCTGGTGGCTCAGATGGTAAATAATCCGCCTGCAATGCAGGAGACCTAAGTTTGATCCCTGGGTTGGGAGATCCCCTGGAGAAAGGAATGGCTACCCACTCCAGTGTTCTGGCCTGGATAATTCCATGGGCAAAGGAGCCTGGCAGGCTACAGTCCTTGGGATTGCAAAGAGTTGGAAGCGACTGAGCAACTTTCACTTTCATTTTAACAAGTGACTGGTGATTTAATAAGTGGATACTAAGGGTTAGTATCAGAAGAGTGGCTAATTTTGCTTAAGAGAAGGTATATTTTCTCTGAGGTGGACTGGGAGTGGAGGGTCTAATATTTTTCCTTATCTGGAGGCTTTGGCAGATTCTAACCTTTCAGAAAAGTGAAAGTGTTAGTCACTCAACCGCGTCCAACTTTTTGCAACCCCATTGTCTGTAGCCCACCAGGCTCCTCTGTCCATGGAATCTTCCAGGCAAAAGTACTGAAATGGGTTCCATTTCTTCTTCCAGGGAGTCTTCCTGACCCAGGGATTGAACCCACATCTCCTGCATAGTAGGCAGATTCGTTACCATCTGAGTCACCAGGGAAGCCAGTCGTGCTCAAACAGCATCAAGAGATGCTGTTCAAACACTTGGGAGTACTTCCTTAGAGTCATGCATTAATTAAGTGGAGATGACACTGTTTGTTTAGATTTCTGAAGCTGAAGTAGACACATTTGGAGGGTGGATGGTAGGTAATGGGAGGAAATGGACCATATCAGATGACATGCCCTGAATTTGGGAATGGGGCATGCACTACATACCTCCTGCATCTTTCAGAGGCATTGTAATTAATAATGAGGTTTGCTTTTGAGAGGGTAACAAGCAGGAAGGCCAGGGGTCTCCAAGCAGAGGAAATAGGCTGCAAGTGTCAGACATTTTTTTTTTAATCTCTCTCTTACGCAGCAGGAGGAAACAAACAAGTGTTAGATTTTTTCCCCTTCTCTATACAAATTTAAAAAGAGGTTTCTCTTAAAATTCTGTGTTTGCCATGATGACACCTGGCTCCACCTGAACTTAACTTTTCTCAAGCCTTGAGGAGCTAACCAAGGCATTTTTCTTATGGAAAAGTTAGTCTTAAGCTATGTTAATGTACTATGCATTTACCCTAGACTTGGTCTTCAAATCAGTTCTGCCTAAAACTCAGAACTGGCTTGACAAACCAGTATGTTTAACTCATGCATTGTTCTAATCTATGTTAATGAAACTATATATTTGCTTGGAAATCTGCCTTTCTTCAAGATTCATGTCAATCGTTTTATGGCCAGGATGACTCACCTGGTGCCAATGTTATCTCAAAATGCATGTTGTGGGTGAAGGGCCTGGTGCCATTCTCTGAGTTTTGAGACATTTCCTTTCTCTAATTTGCAGACTGCTAGTAGCTATATAACATCCGGCTAAAAACTAGCGGGGGCGGAGGACACTCTTTCTGCCCTCTTCTGATGTCTATGTCAGAAGCTTTCTTTATCTCTTTAATACTTTAATAAAACTTTATTACACAAAAGCTCTGAGCCATCAAGCCTTGTCACTGGCCCTGTGTTGAATTGTTCTCTGGAGGCCAAGAATCCCGGTGTCTTTGTGGTTCAGCAACAACCTTTCATTTTGGAGACTTGTGGGAATAAAAGTGGGCATGGAGCCCACTGTGTGGCATGTTGGATGACAGGGACTTTGCCAGGCTGCTCAAGAACACCACTGGATATTTCATGGGGACCTGGAAGAGGCTGCCTTCTCAGAGTGATCTGCAAACATTTATTAGGCACCTACTGTATGTGAGATGCTAAATGCTAGATACTGCTTCTAGATATTGAAGATGAAAAGATTTTGTCCTAAAAGGAAATTTTTGGTCTGTTTCCTGTATTGGCTCTGCCAGAATCACACAAGGAATGCTAGGAGAAAAAAGGGTACAGAAAAGAAGGGCAAAGAGAAACAAGAGGTGAGGACAGGACCTTATGCTTTCATTTGAAGCCCTCTTAGGCAATTCATGGGGTTGCAAAGACTCGGACATGACTGAGCAGCTGAACTGAACTGAACTAGGTAAGTGCTGCACACCCAGTGGGGCAGCAAGAATTATGGAGCTTGCTGGCACCAACCTCCACACTTCTCAGTGTGGTTGGCATCAGCCTCCAACCTTGCATCACTGCCCCTCAGGGTGCCCCACTCATGTTCTCACAGGACTAGTGACATAGCAAGGGGGTTTAACAATAGACTTTGGATTTGTTTTGGATCCTGGCCCTCTGCTCCCAAGCAGTGTGGCTTTGAGTAACTTATTCAGTCTCTCTGAACTTCAGTTTCCTCAGCCAAAAAATGGGGATGATATTAGCACCTATTTCTCTGGGTTTTGTTAGGATTTAATGATATAATCACCTGATGTTAATATCCTCATCATCATATGTGAGCAGTATCTTCAATGCATCAGGCACTATACTAAGTGCTACTGAATCTTCTTGCCTAGGGTTTTAATGCATATTTAAAGAATTAACACATTAAGCCACTTGAGTAAACCAGAGGCTCATATTCTACTCAAAGCAGTGCAGTACTGGCAGTGGAATTCCAAGTGGGTGATCTAAGGATAGATGAGGTGTTTTTAAGAGCTTCCAAATGCTCATACTCTACCTGACAGTTCAGTTCAGTTCAGTGGTTCAGTCATGTCCAACTCTTTGCGACTCCATGGACTGCAGCACGCCAGGCCTCCCTGTCCATCACTAACTCCTGGAGTTTACTCAAACTCATGTCCATTGAGTCGGTGATGTCATCCAACCATCTCATCCTCTGTCATCCCCTTCTCCTCTCAACCTTCAATCTTTCCCAGCATCAGGGTCTTTTCAAATGAGTCAGTTCTTTGCATCAGGTGGCCAAAGTATTGGACTTTCAGTTTCAGCATCAGTCCTTCCAATGAATATTCAGGATTGATTTCCTTTAGGATGGACTGGGTGGATCTCCTTGCAGTCCAAGGGACTGACAGACAGGGCTTTTTCCTTCATCCTTACACAGAGCCTTGGCAAGAAAAATGGATGAAGGAAAAGCACATCAAGAACACTCACAAGGGGAAGACTTGAGTTTGGAGGTATTGATGTTTCCCTCTCTTGTAAGGGATGCTGGGTTGCTGATAAAATACCCTGCACTGTTCTCTGTCTATCCAAGTAGCATCAAATCCTTACATCAACCAACCTCTTGATTTTGAACACCTATCTTCTCTTCTTCCTCCCAACCCAGTATTTCCAGGTATTCATGAGCCAGTAATTTTCTTAAGTCCAAAACTGCAAAGGACTGACACTCAAAAAAACTAATATCCTTTTATAGCCAAAAAAAAAAAGTGCTGTTTACTATCACCATAATTTCATTTCTCAAGTAAGGAAGAAATCTTATATTAAAGAATCTTATGGAAAAAAAATAAACAGCTTCATGAAAAATTCTCTCCTTTGTCCAGATTTGACCTGGGCCTGGAAACATCTTAGCATACACCAGGGTCAGGAACCCCCTTGCAGAGGCCTTGCTTATGGGTGTGTGGTCAGAGCTGAGGGAGAGGCAGGGACAGGGAAATTCAGTTCCTTGATGTCGGTGTTTATTATGGGGATGTCAGGAGTACCTGGTTGTGTGTGTGTGTGTGTGTGTGTGTCTGTGTGTGTGTGTGTATTGCCAGGGTGGGAGTTGGGGTGAGGGTAGTTTGCTACTTTAGAGTCCAGACAAGGCCAGCTTCCTGGCCATGGGCAGCCAGTGCAGTCACACAAGGTCCACTCTCAGAAGAACCCTGGGTTTGGCTTAATGCTCTGCTGTCACCATCTGGAAATTCTAATAATTTTTGAATAAAGACTCCACATTTTCATGTTTCACTGGACCTTAAAAGTTCTGTAGCTGATTCTGAGACGTCACAGAACTTAGTTGATGGTTGCATCAGACATCTCGTAAGCACTGTTCTCAACTTGTTTACAGCTAAAAATGAGTGTATGGTGTGCCTGGTACCTTCTACCCTCGGTCTCCACAGCATGCCTGTGGGAACTTAGGCTTGCACAACCCAGAAGGAGGGAGAGTTACTTCTCCACAGAATGGCCCTTGGCCATTGGCCAAGTGGAGCTGACAAAAAAGCACTTCCTGCATTCATCTCAGGGGTAAACAGCTATAAAATGCATTGTGAGGCTTCTCAGAATGTCCTGAAGGTTTTACACTGACATGGATACTTCTGGTCCTGTTTATTAGCCCTGTCCGTCTCACAGAGGACCCTTTGCTTTGGAGGAATCCTAGGCTAAGATGATAGTTCACATTGTCCTTGTATTGTGTGCCCCAGGACCATGGACTCTCAGGGTCTTGGCTCTTGCACAACCCTTAGGCACACAGTTATGCTCTGGGTTACTTGCCTCCAGGATCTGTTTCCCAAAGGACCCGGGTCTGCTGGGACACTGCTGTGTGCCTGCAAGCGGGAGCCAGGAGGCCTTGTGCTGTTGGGAGACTTGGCTGTTTTGGCCTCATGCTGAGAAGCTAGGCTTTCCCCAAACCACCTTCTAGTTGAAAATCCCCTCACTCTAGACTACAGTTTCTCTGCTGGTTGTATTAGATCTCAGAAACAATAAATTATCCACCACAACTTGTAGCAAGACCAAGATTTAGTGCATTTTTTAATATTTGAAAAAAACTCCTCTGCATTTCATTTCAGTATTGCAGGTCTTCACATAGCACAGACTACACTGGCACTTTTTTAAAAATTACAGCTTTATTGAGATATTATTTACATACCATACAATTCACTCAAATTATACAATTCAGTAGTTCCTAGTATATTCACAGAGCTATGCAGCCATTAGTACAATCAACTTTAGAATATTTTCATCACTTGAAAAAGAAACCCTGTGCCCATTAGCAATCACTTTTCACTTATCCCCAAATCCCCCAGCCCTAATATATTTTCTGTCTATATAGATTTGCCTGTTCTAGACATTTCATTTAAATAGAATCATACAGTATTTGAGCCTTTGAGATTGGCATCTTTCACTTAGCATAATATTTTCAAGGTGCATCATGTTGTAGCACGTATCAGTTCCTTTCTATGGCTGTCTATGTTTCAGTGTATGAATGTGTGTGTGTGGTAGTTGCTCAGTCGTGTCTGACTCTACTGACTGTAGCCTGCCAGGCTTCTCTGTTCATGGGATTCTCCAGCAAGAATACTGGAGTGGTTTGCTGTTTCCCTTCTCCAGAGGATCTTCCCCACCCAGGGATCAAACCCTGGTCTGTATTGCAGGCAAATTCTTCACCATTTGAGCTATTTATCCATGCATCAGTTAATGGACATTTGGGTTGTTCCCACCTCTTTTTTGGCTATTGTAAAAAATAATGCTTTGAATATTTATGAATCTGTTTGTGTTGATATGTTTTCATTTCTCTTGAAATGAAAGTAGAATTGCTAGGTAACATGGTAATTCGATGTTTAATCTTCTGAGAAACTGCTATACTTTTCCAAAGTGGCTACTACATTTTACATTCCTGCTAGCAATGTGTGAGAGTTCAAATTTTTCTACATCCTCACCAATACTTATTATTTCCCTTTATGATTTTAGCCATCACACTGGGTGCGAAGTGGTTATCTCATTGTCGTTTTGATTTGCATTTCCCTAATGACTAATGATACTGAACATCTTTTCATTTACTCATTGGCCATTTGTCTGTCTTCTTTAGAGAAATATCTACTCAGATCCTTTGTTAATGGCATTTTATTTTTATTCTTGTGTTGTAAGAGATATTTATATATTATGGTAGTAATCCTTATCAGACATGTGATATACAAAATTTTTCTCCCTTTCTGTGGACTGTCTTTTCACTTTTTTGGTGGTGTCCTATGAAACAAAATGTTTTAATTTTGATGATATCTAAAAAATTTATTATTTCTTCTGTTGCTTGTACTTATGGTGCAGAATCTAAGTAGACATTTCCTAGTTCAAAGTCATGAGGATTTATGCTTGTGCTTTCTTGTAAGAGTTTTATAGTTTTAGGTCTTAAAATTAGATCTTTGACTCATTTTGAGTTCGTTTTTATACATAGTATATATGGTGTGAAGTGTAGGTCCAACTTCATTCTACACTGAATGTATACTTAGCACCACGTGTTGAAGAGACTTTTAGCTCCCCATTTAATTGTCTATACTCCATTTTCAAAAGTGAGTTGATTGTAAGAGATTATTTCTGTCTTTTCAATACTATTCTATTGATTTTTATATCTACCATTATGCCAGTTCCACCCTGTCTTGATTACTATAGCTTTATAGTAAGTTTTGAAATTAGGAAGTGAGGTCTCAAACTTTATTCTTTTTCAAGACTGGTTTGCCTATTTTGAGCTCCTTAATTTTCATATGAACTTTAAAATCAGTTTTTTAATTTCTTCAAAGAAGGCAGAAAAGATTTTGATACATGTCTCATTGAATCTGTAGATAAATTTGACAGTACCAGGTAAGTAGAAACTTTTCTTCTCCCCTGACCTATTCACTCTGAGTGTACTTCAGCTCTGCAGGGATTGAAACCATAAAAGCCAGAGGAAGCACAGATAAGAGAGCAGACAGACCCTTTACTTCCTTGACTTCAGACCCACAGCATCAGAGGGGGAGAAGCCACAATTTAAAGGCAAATTTGAAATTTCAACTATTATGTAAGACTAGACACATTTGGAAGCAAATCTGAAATTATGATTTATGACTTGAAGTGACCCTAGAATTGTGTGTATTACTCAAGAGTGACCAGAGAATTCTTAAGGACTTTCCATGCTCTGGCATAAAAATCAGCAGACATGGCCCCACAGAGCTGATTGAAGGGGACAGTGAAAGACAAAAATGAAATTGTTTTCTGCTGACACTCTGTGTACTGCTTGTTCAATACAGTGTTTGCCTGAGAAGCATGCATTTTTATTTGTTAGAATCACGCCTTGACCACAGGGCTGAGTGCCAGAAGCTGCTGAGTTTTATTTCAAATTCAGTTTCACTCTAATAATGCCCTATCTATATACTATTTCTTCCCAGGGGCCTTGTCTGACCACTCCATTTTTATGGACTCAGTCACCACAGTGGACCTATGTCCTTCTTTCTGGCCACTGGGCATTGGAACCTCCTTCCTATGTCTGGGAAACCTCTGATGTTAGGAAGTAGAACCCCACCGAGGGATAGAAGCCAAAATGTCAGGTGCTGAAGTCCCCCCCTGTGGTGGTTGTGCAAGTGTAGCCCAGCAATGGGAGGAGTTGGGTTGCCTGGACTTCATTGTGGTGACAGATGGTGGTAGCGGAAGCCACATCTGTTTCTAGAGGCGGCAGTGAGCGAGGAAAGGGCCTGGTGTTATAGTGTGGGTGGTAGAGCCTGCAGAGCCTGTGCCCTGAGGGGGCCGTGCAGTCTGTTGGCCAGTTCTGCTATGTGGGCTTGGCAGCAGATCCTGGCTCTGTAGCTATGCCTGGTTCTCTGGTGCTCCTGGACATCCACTGAGCTTCTCAGTCATCTTTTTTCTTTTCTATTTTTTTGGAAGTAATTATAGATTTACAAAAAGCTCCAGACATAGTAGAGAGTGTCCTCAGGTACTCTCACCCAGCTTCTCCTAAGGTTAATATCTTTATATAACTACGATACTTCTGTCAAAACTAAGGAACTACCATTGGTATAACACTATTATCCAAATGACAGACTTTATTTCACCAGCTTTCCCACTAAGGTTCCTTTTTTCTTACAGGATCCAGTTCAGGAGACCACTTTCCTTTTGGTTGTCATGTCTCCTGGGTCTCCTTTCATCTGTGACAATTTCTTAATAGTCTTTCCTTGTTTTCTAAGAGAACCTGTCAGTTGTTTTGTAAAATGTTTCTCAAGTTGAATTTATCTGATGTTTTCTCGCTATTTGATTGGAATTATGGATTTGGGGGAAGAACTGCATGGAGGTAAAGTGTCTCTTCCCTTCAAGTGTTGAATATTAGGGCGTACTTGATATCCACATGACTTACCACTGGTATATTAACTTTGATCAGCTAGTTAAAGTGCTGATAGATTTCTCCACTGTGAAGCTACTATTTTTCCTTTTTCATACTTTTTTTTAGAAGGGAGTCCCTAAGTCCAGCTCACACTTAGAGATAGGGAAGTTGAGTTCCATCTGCTAGAGAAGGCTCGTGTTCATATATTATTTGCAATTCTTCTGTAAGAAAGGTTTGTCCTTTCTCCTCTATGTATGTATGTATATATGCCTATAGACATTTATCTATCTATCCAATTCTCATTCTAGCACAAGAAAAGGGCATTTGTTAGTAAAAATTCAGAGAGAAAGTTTAGAACCCAATGGCAGGAAAAATAACCAGCATCAAAGGTCTAGAGAAATATAAACTGAGACAAGAGACCACATGGAGGAAACAAGAGAGATGATCTCTATGAACCTGCTCTATTTCCTTGGCAGTGGACTGGTGCCTGCTACAAGGGTCTTAGTTTTCATTTCCTCATGGCTTCAACTAGCCAGAGCCTCCATATAGCCTGAGCCTCTCCTGTATCCCCAGACTACATGACTGTTGCATCAGGTCATAATGTCATCTGACTACAATCCAGGGCCACCTGGCTCAAATTCTCAAGAGAAAGGAGCTTTCTCAGTCTAACTTATACAGTCATTCTTCCTAAGTCAGGTATCCACTAGAATTCAGTTAGCTGTGACTAGCAGTAGGGTAGAATTACTTGCAAAGAGTCAGACACGACTGAGTGACTGAACTGAACTGAACTGAGAATTACTTGGCAAAAAAAAAATGCCAGTATGATGAGCTGGCATTGCAAAATACTCCTACTGCACTTTCTTTGGCTCTTATTGGAGTAAGCATTCTACTACTAAAATAACATATTAAAAAGCAGAGACATTACTTTGCCAACAAAGGTCCGTATAGACAAAGTTATGGTTTTTCCAATAGTCATGTATGGATGCGAGAGTTGGATCATAAAGAAGGCTGAGCACTGAAGAATTGATGCTTTCAAATTGTAGTGCTGAAGAAGACGTTTGAGAGCCTCTTGGACAGCAAGGAGATCAAACCAATCAATCCTAACAGAATTCAACCCTGAATATTCATTGGAAGGACTGATGCTGAAGCTGAAGCTCCAGTACTTTGGCCACATGATGTGAAGAGCTGAAGGTCTTTTCAATGGAAAAGACCCTGATGCTGGGAAAGACTGAAGACAAAAGAAGGAGGGGGTGATAGAGGAAGAGATGGTTGGATGGCATCATCAACTCAATGGACATGAGTTTTGAGCAAACTCCAGGAGATAGTAAAGGACAGGGAAGCCTGGCGTGCTGCAGTCCGTGGTGTAGCAAAGAGTCAGGCACGACTTAGTGACTGAACAACAACAACTAAAATAACATCCAGAGTTGCATTCATTTCAAAGTCTACATGTGGGCTCTTCTGCTTACCAAACAGTGCTCTTCAATGATAATATTTATTCTCGAATATTTTGGAATATCCACCTAAAATTTTCTTGAACAGATAACATTTAGCTGCTCTGGAAGCCTTGGTGGGGGCTTTCATGTCACCTTCTCAGCCTCTCCATCCTCTCCCCAGTAGCTGCCAAGATCCCCTTCAGAATATGGCTTAAGGGATGTAGACCAGATAAATGACTTACTTCTCTGGGACTCAGTTTTCATGTTGAAGAATGAAAAGTCACTGCTTTCATATATCATTCTCCTCTATGAAACTATACTGAGGGGCCCTGGGAAATTCAGAGTTCCTGCCTTGAAAAACATCATAACGATGAATTTAGTAATAAAACCTTCAAGGTCCCAGAAGGCACACCCAAACTGGGTCACTGAGAAGCAGTTAACAACGGACTCTACAGAGATGTGGACAGGGTTCTGAAAAAAGAAGTATGGCTCCGTACGCCCAGGACCTGCCACCACAGGTAGCCATCGCAACCCCTCAGGCCGGAAGGACAAAGGAAAGAGTGGTTCCTAGAGTTGGAGAGAGAGGTTCCCTGGCTGTGAGAAGCAGCCAACCTCAGAGAATGGAAGGGAGAAACCTGGGGGGTGGTGGAGGGGGCGGTGCGGACACACACTTATCCCTGCCTCCTCCCTTCTGACCTCCTGCCAGTTGACTGCCATCCACTGAACCCAATGGGAAACCAGAGGGCCAGGTTGCCTTTGATTTAGTCCATAGACAGCAACCTTCCCGGACAGACAGCAGGGTGGAGAGGGTGGGGAAATGGCTCTACAGAAACACAAGGAAGGTACAAGACAGATGGCATGTAGCCCAACCAGGCCTAGAACCCCAGTACCAGACTTGTATCATCAAGCTCTTAAAACACTCTGATTTCTCATTTTCTCCTGTTACCCTAGGTTGGCTGCTCCAAGGTTTGTTTCATGTTACAGATGAAGGAGCAGCTTAGCTTTGCAAACTGTGAGGGCCCCACTTTGGCCTGCATTTTACAGTCCAGTCATGAAAGACCTTGGCCTTCATGCCTGCTTTTCTTGCATTTCCTCCAGCTCCAGAGGCCAGAAAACTATCTTATGGCCCCTCCATCCTGTTCTCTGATGGACTTGCTTCTAGATGAAGTGCTTTGCTGAGAAACCCTTCCTTATGAGAACACCGGAAAGCCCCCAATAATTGTGTGTGTGTGTGTGTGTGTGTGCGCAATGGAAAAACAAGCCTCAAATTGCTTTCTGAGTAAGTGAGGTCTGCATTCTTCCTGGAAAGAGTTTTCTTCTCTGAGGCTGCTATTGCCACGGTCAATTGAGAACTAGGAAGCTGCTTGCAGAAACCTTCGCCTGTGCTTTGGAATGTAATTGAAAACAACTGTTCTGTTTCTACTGAAATGTGTAGGGAGTTGGAACCAACACTGGCAGCTAGTCCAGGAGTGGGTGGGGGAAGAATGGTTTGGAGGAGGGGAAGGGAAAATAGTGGTTGGGTTGGGGTAGGGAAAAAAAAATTTTTTTTATTGGTGAAAAGAAGGGAAAATAATTGGAGGTTTCCATGTAGAACAAATTTCCGTCTGACCCGCCCTGATGGCAAAGTAGGCTATGGATGAGAGAAGCTGGTTGAACTTTTTAGACTAACAGTCTCAGAGGCAGGCAGTAAGAAAGCGAATCCAGCACAGAAACCTTCCTTTCTTTATTTCCATCCACATTTTAAAAAAAGAGAAGTGGAGGCTAGTTCACACTGCCATGGGGATATTAATAGTTTATAGAAGATAAGGAGAGACCCTCCCAGCCTTAGAAGGAAAATTCCCATTACCTTTCCAGGTATCTGTCTGACTTCAACGAGGAAGGTTGAACACTCATCCCATCATGCCCTTTGCCTTTTGTTTCCTGCAGACTCCATATTCTCTGGCCTTAGCTTTTTTTTCCCCACAAGTCAGAATTTTATTCCTAAACAAATGGCCCATACCAAATGCAGATGAGGGCGGAATCTTTGCCGGCTAGGTCCCCACATGGACAGTTCCTCCCTGAGCAGTGTCTCCTCCAGCCCTGAAAGAGTGGAGGCTGGGATTCCTTCAGGAGATCTGACACATTCTTCCATTACTTGAAGAATCCAGAGAATCTGGGGGCTAAGCTCAAAAGGCAGAGCTCTTACATGCCTTCCTTAGGAGAGAGAGAACATTTTCTCTGTGGTACTGAGTGAGGTGAGAGTTGTTCACATTCAGAAGCATTAAAAAGGACCTTTGAGGTGAAGTTACTTCCTTGAGCTTTGATGTTTGTAAGCCTAGGAATGAATGAGAACTGATCTGAAGTCTTTCATGCTAACCATTTTGGCTGAGAGTCTGGGCCTCTGAGGAATCAACAATGGGCTGGGTCACAGATAGATTTTTGTGGGGACGTCTCCCCTTTTTCTCATCTCCCATAAGATTCCACAGTTCCAATTAATCCCCAAATGTTAACATTCTTGTTATTGTGCAGTTTTATGACAGGCATGTGATAACTAACATTTGCAACAGTGCTGGGCACATAGCAAGTACTTCATGAATGTCTTACATGTCTTAACTTGTTTAATTATCATACTCTATGAAGTTTGTGCTTCCCAGGAGGCTCAGTGGTAAAGAATCTGCCTGCCAATGCAGGAGACTCAGGAGACATGGGTTCGATCCCCAGATCAGGAAGGTCCCCTGGAGAAGGAATTGGCAACCCACTCTAGTATTCTTGCCTGGAAAATCCCGTGAACAGAGGAGCCTGGCAGGCTACGGTCCATAGAGTCACAAACAGTCAGACATGACCGAGCACTAGCATAATGGACTACATATTCCAATAGTATCTCATTTTTCTCCTTTGTAAAGTATAAAGAGACTAATTTGCTCAAGGTCATGTAACTAATGAGTACTTATAAGGATGTTGAGATGTACTGCTCAGCTCCCTCTTCAGAGGTGAAGGACTCGCACCTCCAGCTGCTGAGAGTGTGGCTGCAGACAGCCCTTAGCTGTCAGCCCTTTTTGGGAAAGGCCTTTGCTGAAGAGAACCATCAAGCCTGGGGCCATACTTGCTTCTTCGGGCAGCCTGTATCCAGTGATTGATTAACAGAGGAAGACAAAGGTAATCCCCACCCCCAGTTCATCTCAGGATAATGCTGAAGGTCCATCTCAGTTTCAGAAGCCTGAAAGGTTGACTCAGGCCTTCACTGAGATTACACTGCAGCTTAACTTCTCCCTTAACCCAGTCCTACTTATTTCCTTTTCCTTCCATAGTGGTTGATTCCAGGAACACTCCCTAATAACTCTCTAGCATTCTAAAACCCTTGACTCAGAGTCTGCTTCCTGGAGAACCCACACCATGACAGTATGAGAGCCACAATTTGAACTTGGGCCATCTAGCTCCATTGGCCATGTTCTTAGCTAATGCATTCCCCCATCCCTGCACATGTTTTAATGATATGAATAGAGATCTGTTGCCCACCTTGTTAGAAATAAGGGCCTCTACTGTTTTTCAATGAGCTTCTAAAAGTTTGAGTTCAATGACTCTTGGGCCCTTGAGAACTGAGCCTTGTAAATGACAGCAAGCAGGGCAGGCCCTGGAAGAAGGTTAGAAGCCACCACAGCTTTCTCCCTCAGGGCTTTCTCTGTGTGGAATCTTTGGTGAAAATCTCAGTGATCATCCATGTACCATCCTCACAAGCTTTGTGGAATTGTGTCTTTGGATGTAGGCATAGCTCTGGACATGCAACCCCACTTCATCTTCTATAGATGAGGATGCTGAAGTGTAGAAGAGCAGAGGGTTCCCTCCGCTAACCAGTGGCAGAAATGGCTCTGGAACACTGCGCCTGGAGTGTCACTCAAGGGCTCTTTCTACCGCTCTGCTCTTCCACTTTGAGATTTCGTAAAGCATTTCCAACATGATGAATGTGGCAGAGACAGTTGATGCACAGTGCGTATTCCCTGTGTCCCTCTAACACTTTCCAGCTTCCTCTGTAGTTAGGTTGGAATCACGAGACCATTTGGCTTGAACTGTGAGTAGAAGTGGAGGAGGAGCCTCATCCAAGCTAGTGAGTTCAGGTCAGTGTCCCTTTTCCATTCTTCATGTGCTCACAAAGGAGAACTCAGAGATCAGCTGGAACATATGGCAAAGCTGCAAGGCAGAGGACGGCCTTCCAACTTACATGAGACTTCATCTGAGCATGAAATAAGCCACAGCTCTCTGAAGCCACTGAGATTTCAAAAGTTTGCCTTTGAGATGCAAGTATCCACTACCAACTCAACAGGCTTCTATTTCTGGACCAGCTTGCTGGAACAAGACATAAGGAGCAAGATTTGGAAACAGCAGGCCTCCATGTGGGAGAAGTCAATAGGAATGCGATACTCATCACTTGGACACCTCTTTCTTAACTCAGAGGCAGAGGCTTGAGAGAAGGCAGGAATTTCAAAGTTGAGGAAAGAAGACCAGTTGCTACTTGAGTGTACCTTCCTACTCTAGGAAATCAAGTTTCCAAGGATATAGCGAAGGCTGTTAGGTAGCTCTGGTGTGTTCTTTCTTGATTCTCTTTCTACAACCAGGGTGGGGTTGTGGCCACATTGCCTTTTCAAGCCTGAGCCCAGCTGCATCCCCTCTCACAAGTGACCTCGGAACTAGGAGGAGGAACTGAGCCAATGAGACTTCCCTATGAAACCTCTTCTTCAGACCCCAGTTCATGCCCCACCTGCAGTGGGCCTCTCAGGACCCAGCTCTGAACTGAGAATTCACATCCCTTTCCCTTGGTGGGCACAACTGTGATTCCAAACAAACCCCTCTCTGCCAGGCAGTTGGTTCTGCAGCAATAACTGGGTGGCCATTGGCTCTAGGACCTCAAATTGAAACATGGATTGCTGGCCCCAGTGTTGAATTCTGGCCAGCTGGCCTTGGTGGTTTTGGGTGTCCTGCCACTGAGCCCGTACACCCACGGTGGTGAAGTTCACTGATGGAGAGCTGCGTTGCCTGTGCCTTTCTCCCTCCAGAGATGGCATTTTATTTCAGAGTGACTCCCCCATAGATGATCACAGTCACACATTCCAGTGTCAGCAGGTGCAAGACCAGACTTTCATATCCTCACCTCATGTAGCTTTTGATAAGATTTACTATTTAAAGTCACAGTTAGTGGTTTCATTGCATGCAGACTCTTCTCAGAGAACAGGATGTGATACAGCTGGACGGTGATTGTGTGGTTGTTGATCATACAGATTAAGTGAGAAATCCCTGTAACTGGGTTGACCTCTTCCATTTTCATTAATAATGACAGTCTTCACTAGGTTCTAGTAGATATAATAATTAGCAAATAAAGAATTAGAAGATCCAGCAAATGCCCAACATTTTATGCATAAAACCAAGGAGTTATTGTCACAAATACTTTATTTTCCTGACGTTTATCTTTTTGAAAAATCTGTTTCAACTGTAAAGATTAAAGTAATACAACAGAAAGAAATGGTCATTTTCTAGTCCTAAATCTCTAACAGGTAAGTGAACAATTTGACATATATTCTTCCATGTTTTTATGCTAACATATCCACAGGGCATGGCAATCCATTCCAATATTCTTGCCTAGAGAAACCCATGGACTGAGGAGCCTGGCGGGCTGCAGTTCATAGGATCACAGAGAATCAGATACAGGACTGAAATGACTTAGCATGCATGCATGCACACAAATCCACATATTTAAGAAAATGTAAATGGGATCATGCATGCACACATGCTAAGTTGCTTCAGTTGTGTCTGATTCTTTGCAACCCTATGCACTGTAGCCCACCTGCAGGGCTCCTCTGTCCATGGAATTCTGGCAAGAATACTGGAGTGGGTTGCCATGCCCCCCTCTAGGGGATCTTCCTGACCCAGGGATCAAACCTTTGTCTCTTATGTCTCCTGCATTGGCAGGAGGGTTCTTTACAACTAGTGCCATCTGGGAAGCCCAAATGGGATCATACTATACATATATATTACTCTGTAACTTTAATTTTTATTTCATTTTAAGGTATTGGGACATTTTTCCATGTCAGTGGGATCTACATCATTAAAAAAAAAATTGCAGTGTATAAATGTGGGTGGACAATGACATACTTAACTCTCCATTGATAGGACTCAGTTCAGTTCAGTCGCTAGGTCGTGTCCGACTCTTTGTGACCCCATGAATCGCAGCACGCCAGGTCTCCCTGTCCATCACCAACTCCTGGAGTTCACTGAGACTCACGTCCATCGAGTCAGTGATGCCATCCAGCCATCTCATCTTCTGTCCTCCCCTTTTCATCCTGCCCTCATTCGCTCCCAGCATCAGAGTCTTTTCCAATGAGTCAACTCTTCACATGAGGTGGCCAAAGTACTGGAGTTTCAGTTTTAGCATCATTCCTTCCAAAGAAATCCCAGGACTGATCTCCTTCAGAATGGACTGATTGGATCTCCTTGCAGTCCAAGGGACTCCCAAGAGGCTTCTCCAAAACCGCAGTTCAAAAGCATCAATTCTTTGGCACTCAGCCTTCTTCACAGTCCAACTCTCACATCCATACATGACCACAGGAAAAACCATAGCCTTGACTAGATGAACCTTTGTTGGCAAAGTAATGTCTGCTTTTGAATATGCTATCTAGGTTGGTCATAACTTTCCTGCCAAGGAGTAAGCGTCTTTTAATTTCATGGCTGCAGTCACCATCTGCAGTGATTTTGGAGCCCAAAAAAATAAAGTCTGACACTGTTTCCACTGTTTCCCCATCTATTTGCCATGAAGTGATGGGACCAGATGCCATGATCTTCGTTTTCTGAATGTTGAGCTTTAAGCCAACTTTTTCACTCTCCTCTTTCACTTTCATCAAGAGGCTTTTGAGTTCCTCTTCACTTTCTGCCATACGGGTGGTGTCATCTGCATATCTGAGGTTATTGATATTTCTCCCGGAAATCTTGATTCCAGCTTGTGTTTCTTCCAGTCCAGCGTTTCTCATGATGTACTCTGCATAGAAGTTAAATAAGCAGGGTGACAATATACAGCCTTGACGTACTCCTTTTCCTATTTGGAACCAATCTGTTGTTCCATGTCCAGTTCTAACTGTTGCTTCCTGACCTGCATACAAATTTCTCAAGAAGCAGATCAGGTGTTTTGGTATTCCCATCTCTTTCAGAATTTTCCACAGTTTATTGTGATCCACACAGTCAAAGGCTATGGCATAGTCAAGAAAACAGAAATAGATGTTTTTCTGGAACTCTCTTGCTTTTTCCATGATCCAGCGGATGTTGGCAATTTGATCTCTGGTTCCTCTGCCTTTTCTAAAACCAGCTTGAACATCAGGAAGTTCACGGTTCAGATATTGCTAAAGCCTGGCTTGGAGAATTTTGAGCATTACTTTACTAGCGTGTGAGATGAGTGCAATTGTGCGGTAGTTTGAGCATTCTTTGGCATTGCCTTTCTTTGGGATTGGGATGAAAACTGACCTTTTCCAGTCCTGTGGCCACTGCTGAGTTTTCCAAATTTGCTGGCATATTGAGTGCAGCACTTTCACAGCATCATCTTTTAGGATTTGAAACAGCTCAGCTGGAATTCCATCACCTCCAGTAGCTTTGTTCGTAGTGATGCTTTCTAAGGCCCACTTGATTCCAGGATGTCTGACTCTAGGTCAGTGATCACACCATCGTGATTATCTGGGTCGTGAAGATCTTTTTTGTACAGTTCTTCTGTGTATTCTTGCCATCGCTTCTTAATATCTTCTGCTTCTGTTAGGTCCATACCATTTCTGTCCTTTATCGAGCCCATCTTTGCATGAAATGTTCCCTTGGTATCTCTCATTTTCTTGAAGAGATCTCTAGTCTTTCCCATTCTGTTGTTTTCCTCTATTTCTTTGCATTGATCGCTGAAGAAGGCTTTCTTATCTCTCCTTGCTATTCTTTGGAACTCTGCATTCAGATGTTTATATCTTTCCTTTGCTCCTTTGCTTTTTGCTTCTCTTGTTTTCACAGCTATTTGTAAAACCTCCGCAGACAGCCATTTTGCCTTTTTGCATTTGTTTTCCATGGGGATGATCTTGATTCCTGTCTCCTGTACAATGTCACGAACCTCATTCCATAGTTCATCAGGCGCTCTATCTATCAGATCTAGGCCCTTAAATCTATTTCTCACTTCCACTGTATAATCATAAGGGATTTGATTTAGGTCATACCTGAATGGTCTAGTGGTTTTCCCTACTTTCTTCAATTTCAGTCTGAATTTGGCAATAAGGAGTTCATGATCTGAGCTACAGTCAGCTCCTGGTCTTGTTTTTGCTGACTGTATAGAGCTTCTCCACCTTTGGCTGCAAAGAATATAATCAATCTGATTTTGGTGTTGACCATCTGGTGATGTCCATGTGTAGAGTCTTCTCTTGTGTTGTTGGAAGAGGGTGTTTGTTATGATCAGTACATTTACTTATAGCCATTCATCTTTTATTATGACCAATACTACAATAAGCATCTTTATACAGTATATCTTTGTACATCTGTCCTATAATTTCTTTAGGATAAACCACTAGAATTAGAAATATTAGCTCAAAGGCATGTACAAGAAATCTTTCAAATTGTTAATAGATTATTTTCTAGAAATGTTGCAGCAGTTTATACTACTAGAAAGTAGAATGAGAGTACCCATTTTTGCCATACCTTTGGACGCTGAATATTACCACTCCAATTGCTCTGAAAGGTTTAAATAAATCTTCAATCTTGCTTTAAAAAATTTGCATTTCTCTGTTTATTATTGAATTTAAGCAGTTTCTTTTCAGATAGTGGTAATCATTTGTATTTTATCTAACTGAGTGCTTAATTTTTGCCCATTTTTCTTTTGCTTATGTTTTATAACTGATAGATAAAAGTTCTATATATTTTATAGATCTTAAACCTTTGTGATATACATTGAAAATATTTTATAATGCATTTTATTAGTTTCTCATATTGAAAGACTTGATTTAAAATTTTATGTACTTCTGTAAAAGCAAAAGTCACAAAATTAATTTTCTGCTTTAATGTTTCTGGCTCTGTGACATGCTTACAAAAGCCCTTTCTACCTCAAAAGTATAAAAGTTTTCTACATTTCCTTCAAGTACTTCTAAATGTAAAAACAAAAGAACTTATGAATATTCTCTCATCATATAAAAAATATTTCTCCAAAATGGAGTTAACATATTTCTTTACCCAGTATATAACCATCATTTCAATGCTACATAATGAAATGTGAAACATTGAAATACTCCAGTTATTTTAAAATTCATCTGTAGGTTTTAAATATAAAAACAAATTATATGTGTGTGGATTTTAACTTAGACCCTATATTCTGTTTCATTGGTCTCTTTTTCCATACTTAATTCAAACCCAGAGTGTTTTCATTGCTGTGGCTTTAAAGTATGTCTTGATATTTAGAAGGACAGATTTCCACTCATTAATTTTTTTGTGTATTTATTCTTTCAAATGAAAGTTAGAATCAATGTAACTGATTTTAACTTTTTGATTCTTTCAAACTGCTATTAGAACTTTATTAGAATTGTGTAAATTTATAAATTAATTTAAAAGGAATTGAAATTTATATGAGATTGAATCTTCCTAAACAGAAATGCAATATTCAGTTCAGTTCAGTTCAGTCACTCAGTTGTGTCCAACTCTTTGCAACCCCATGAACCGCAGCACGCCAGGCCTCCCTGTCCATCACCAACTCCTGGAGTCCACCCAAACCCATGTCCATTACAATATAGAAATCCATTTATTTAAATCCTTCCTGTTTTTCAGTAAAGTTTTTTCTTATGGACATCTTAGGAAAATATAAATATTTAGTAATTCCTAAATTATTTCTGCTATATTAATAATTGTTTGATATTTAAATATTATCTTGCTATATGATTGTCTTACTAAACTCTCTGTTATTAGTTCTAGTTGTTTTTGAGGTATAATTGTATTACAAACAATGACCACTTGTCTCTTCTTTCCTTATATTTCAACTTGTCTTATTGAATTTGTTAGAACCTTCACAAAAATGTATAATATAAATGATCATATTTACCTTATTTCTGATGGAATGTACAACACTAAAAGTAGTTCCTGTTAAGTATGTGTTATCTGTTGACAAAATGTTGTCAAATAAGGAAACTTCCTTCTATATCTGGTTTTAAAAATTCATTATATTTATGTATTTGCAACTGCTCTGTCAGTAAAGAGTCTGCCTGCAATACAGGAGATCCGGGTTGATTCCTGGGTCAGAAAGATCCCCTGGAGAAGGAAATGGCAACCATGCCAGTATTCTTGTCTGGAGAATCCCATGGACAGAGGAGCAGTCTGTGGGATCACAAGAGTCGGACACGACTTAGCAACTAAATACCAATTAAGTACACAGCCCACACATGTATATTTTACCAAGAATAGATGTTTAATTTCACTGACTGTCTTTTGACATTTATCCAGATAATTATATAGTTTTTTCATTCAATATAAAATACAATGAATTCTATTAATTGATTTTCCAAAATTCCTGGGATGAGTTAATTGATTAAGATGTATTTTTAAAATATATTACTGTATTCCATTTCTCATATAATATTTAGAATATTTGCCTGTACATTTTTAAGTGAGACTTAATCTATACTTTTCTTTATCGTGTGCCATTTTTGTCAGATTTTGAATATGTGTTATTCTGCCTTCATAGATGGCTTTGCAAATGACTTTTTCCTTTTAAAATGAATTTTAAAGATTACTCTGGGTCACATCCCAGAAACAAAGTGAGAATACTTTTTATTGAGCATGTAGCCCCTCTATATTAACAAATTAGTGCTTCCCAGGCGGCACTAGTGGTAAAGAACCCGCCTGCCAATGCAGGAGACATAAGAGGCTCGGTTCAGTCTCTGGGTCAGGAAGATCCCCTGAAGGAGGGTGTGGCGACCCATTCCAGTATTCTTGCTTGGAGGATCCCATGGACAGTGGAGCCTGGCAAGCTGCAGTCCATAGGGTGGCAAAGAGTCAGACACAACTGAAGTGACTTAGCATGCATGCATATAACATATTACCCCCAAACTTTAGTGGCTTAAGACAACAAACATTTATTTCCTCACAACTGTTATGAGTCAGGAACTCAGGAGCGGCTTAGCTAGATGGTTCTGGATCATGATCCCTCATGACATTATAATTAAGATGCTGACTTGACTGGAGCTGGAGAGTAAGACTGTTAGCTGGAGCCTCAGTTCCTTGCCATGAGCTTCTCCACAGAAGCCACTTGAGTATCCTCATGACATAGCAGTTGGCTTTTCCCGAGGTAAGTGATCTAAGAGAGACAGAAGCAATATCTTTTATGACCTAGCCTGATAAATTATACACTACCACTTCTGACATATTCTACTGGTCACATAGACAAATCCTGATAATTACACAAGGATGTAATTACAAAAAGACAGGACTCATTGGGAAACTATTTGGAGTCCAGATACCATATTCCATCTCTTGTCTATGTTTTGGTCATCCTTTTTGATACCCAGTGGTGTTAAAATTGTACCACTGTGGATACTAATTGTAACTAAAACTTTGTAAGTAAGATCAGATCTCATCTTTAGTAACAGGGGTAAATATGATACCACTCTAATGGCAGAAAGCAAAGAGGAACTAAAGAGCCTCTTGATGAGGGTGAAAGAGGAGAGTGAAAAAGCTAGCTTAAAGCTCAACATTAAAAAAACTAGGATCATAACATCCAGTCCCATACCTTCAAGGCAAATGGGGGAAAAGTGGAAGCAGTGACAGATTGTCTCTTTTTGGGCTCCAAAATCACTGCAGATATGACTGTAGCCGTGAAATTAGAAGACACTTGCTCCTCAGAAGAAAAGCTATGACAGACCTAGGTAGCATATTAAAAAGCAGAGACAGTACTTTGCCAACAAATGTCTGTATAGTGAAAGCTATGGTCGTTCCAGTAGTCATGTACAGATGTGAGAATAGGACCATAAAGAAGGCTGAGCACCAAAGAATTGATGTCAAACCATGGTGCTGGAGAAGACCCTTGAGAGTCTCTTGGACAGCAAGGAAATCAAACCAGTCAATCCTAAAGGAAATCAACCCTGAATATTCACTGGAAGGACTGATGATGAAGCTGAAGCTGAAGCTCCAATAGTTTGGCCACCTGATGTGAAGAGCTGACTCATTGTAACAGACCTTGATGCTGGGAAATAGTGAAGGCAAAAGGAGAAGAAGGTGGCAGAGGATGAGATGGTTGGATAACATCACCGATTTAACGGACATGAAGTTGGGCAAAATCTGGGAGATAGTGAGGGACAGGAAGGCCTGGTGTACTGCAGTCCATGGGGTTGCAAAGAGTCAACACAACTTCAATTCAGTTCAGTTCAGTCACTCAGTCGTGTCTGACTCTTTGAGACCCCATGAACCACAGCACACCAGGCCTCCCTGTCTATCACCAACTCCCGGAGTCCACCCAAACCCATGTCCATTGAGTCAGTGATGCCATCCAACCATCTCATCCTCTGTTGTCCCCTTCTCCTCCCACCCTCAGTCTTTCCCAGCATTAGGGTCTTTTCAAATGAGTCAGCTCTTTGCATCAGGTGGCCAAAGTATTGGAGTTTCAGCTTCAACATCAGTCCTTCCAATGAACACCCAGGACTGATCTCCTTTAGAATGGACTGGTTGGATCTCCTTGCAGTCCAAGAGACTCTCGAGAGTCTTCTCCAACACCACAGTTCAAAAGCATCAATTCTTCAGTGCTCAGCTTTCTTTATAGTCCAACTCTCACATCCATACAAGACTACTAGAAAAACCATAGCCTTGACTAGACGGACCTTTGTGGACAGAGTAATGTCTCTGCTTTTGAATATGCTATCTAGGTTGGTCATAACTTTCCTGCCAAGGAGTAAGTGTCTTTTAATTTCATGGCTGCAGTCACCATCTGCAGTGATTTTGGAGCCCAGAAAAATAAAGTCAGCCACTGTTTCCACTGTTTCCCCTGTTTCCCCATCTATTTCCCATGAAGTGATGGGACCAGATGCCATGATCTTCATTTTCTGAATGTTGAGCTTTAAGCCAACTTTTTCACTCTCCTCTTTCACTTTCATCAAGAGGCTGTTTAGTTCTTCCTCACTTTCTGCCATAAGGGTGGTGTCATCTGCATATCTGAGGTTATTGATATTTCTCCCAGCAATCTTGATTCCAGCTTGTGCTTCCTCCAGCCCAGCGTTTCTCATGATGTACTCTGCATAGAAGTTAAATAAGCAGGGTGACAATACACAGCCTTGACGTACTCCTTTTCCTATTTGGAACCAGTCTGTTGTTCCATGTTAAGTTCTAACTGTTGCTTCCTGACCTGCATACAGGTTTTTCAAGAGCCAGGTCAGCTGGTCTGGTATTCCCATCTCTTTCAGAATTTCCCACAGTTTATTGTGATCCACACAGTCAAAGGCTTTGGCAGAAACAGATGTTTTTCTGGAACTCTCTTGCGTTTTCAATGATCCAGCAGATGTTGGCAATTTGGTCTCTGGTTCCTCTGCCTTTTCTAAAATCAGCTTGAACATCTGGAAGTTTATGGTTCATGTATTGCTGAAGCCTTGCTTGGAGAATTTTGAGCATTACTTTACTAGCGTGTGAGATGAGTGCAATTGTGCAGTAGTTTGAGCATTCTTTGGCATTGTCTTTCTTTGGGATTGGAATGAAAATTGACCTTTTCCAGTCCTGTGTCCACTGCTGAGTTTTCCAAATTTGCTGGCATATTGAGTGCAGCACTTTCACAGCATCATCTTTTAGGATTTGAAATAGCTCAACTGGAATTCCATCACCTCCACTAGCTTTGTTCTTAGCTTACTGAATAACAGCAACAATATGCATGTGTTCAATCCTGGTGATGAGAGACAAATTTCTACTTGACAAATATGGATTGCTGGTTGTGAATATGACAATTCTAGTACTTTTTAATGACCCTCATCTTCTGTCCAGAAGTTACTTGAAAATATTGTTTGGAAAGGGTGATGTGTCTGTTAAGAATTTCCCCCAGATTCTTCTCTACTACCACATTTTGCTTTAAAAAGAATAAAGAGTTAAATATAAAACTGGGTACTTCAGGGGTGGGACAGCTAAGGTTAGATATATATAAAACTTGTCCATTTTGGAAAAATTGCCTTGTGTACATCCTCATTCAGAACACAGAAAGAAAAGAAGCATTTACTCTAATGGCATGACTTCTGAGGCCAAGTCATAAAAGGCATTGTTACTTCTCTGTCTTGGATCACTGGAGAAGGCAACTGCTATATCACTAGTCTGTGTGTGTGTGTGTGTGTGTGTGTGTGTGTGTGTGGTTGGGAGGAAATTTCTTCAGGGTGAGGGGAAAGTGTCATGCTATTTTAGTTGAACTTGGCATTTAGTCCCATCTTCTTTCCTCTCTCCACTAAAAATATCACAGAATTAGAAAAACATTGTTTATTTTATTTTTTCAATAGTAAAAGATGCTTATCAGTTTTCACAATCAATAGTCAGACAAAAAATAAAAGATAATTGCACTTGCAAGCCATATGGAAACATGATCAACTTAACAATATAAAATAATTACATACAATTTTGGGGGTTAAGTAGAGTGATGCATTAAGTGGAAGTGCATACATGCACATGTTCTCATCTGCCCAGCCAGTTGATGCTTTTTGGTTGGTGCTTGTAATCCTTTTATAGTTAAGGTAATTATTGATATGTATGATCCTATTACCATTTTCTTAATTGTTGTGGGTGTATTTTGTGTAGGTCTTTTCCTTCTCTTGTGTTTTCTGCCTAGGGAAGTTCCTTTAGATTTGTTGTAAAGCTGGTTTGGTGGTGCTGAATTCTCTTTTGCTTGTCTAGAAAGCTTTTACGATTTCTCCATCAAATCTGAAGAAGGGTCTTGGTGGGTAGAGCATTCTTGGTTGTGGGTTCTTCCCTTTCATCACTTTAAATATATCATGCCATTCTCTTCTGGCTTGTAGAGTTTCTGTTGAAAAATCAACTGAAAACCTTATGGGAGTTCTCTTGTGATTTGTCATTTTTTCTCTTGTTGATTTTAATATTTTATCTTCATCTTTAATCTTCATCATTTTGATTAGTATGTGTCTTGGTGTGTTCCTCCTTGGGTTTATCCTATCTGGGACTTTCTGTGCTTCCTGGAGTTGGTTGACTATTTCCTTTCCCATGTTAGAGAAGTTTTCAGCTATTATTTCTTCAAATATATTCTTGGGTCCCTTCTCTCTCTCTTCTTTGGGGCCCTCTGTAATGTGAATGCTGGTGCATTCAATGTTGTCCCAGATGTCTCTTAGGCTGTCTTCATTTTTTTCATTTTACCCCCCTACATTCTGTTTTGCAGCAGTGATTTCCATCATTCTGTCCTCCAGGTCACTTTTTTGTCCTTCTGCATCAATTATTCTGCTTTTGATTCCTTCTAGTGTATTGTTCATCTCTGTTTGTTTCTTCTTTAGTTCCTCTAGATCTTTGGTAAACATTTATTGCATATTTTCAATCTTTGCCTCCATTCTTTTTCTGAGATCTTGGATTATCTTTGCTATCATTATTCTAAATTTTTTTTCTAGAATGTTGCCTATCTCCATCCACTTCATTTTGGTTGTTTTTCCAGAGTTTTATCTTGTCCCTTCATCTGGGACAAAACCCTCTGCTTTTTCATCCTGATAAACTTTCTGTGATGTGGTTTTGGTTTTAGCCACTGCAGGATTGTGGTTCTCCTTCTTCCCATTTTCCATAGATAGATAGATAGAGATATAGCTATATTCCACTTACAAATAACCTCTCTAAGTCTGTGTCTATATAGATCCCTGTATTAGCTTGTTTGCCTGAACTGACATAAAAGATAGTTTTTAAATTAAGTTTTTATTCATTTATTTTTAATGGTACAGAGAAACTTTATCTTCTTCAAATTCTTTGGTCAAATACCTTATTCCTCCAACCATCCTATTCAGTTATTAGTCCAATAATGCAGGAATTTTTCCCACTTTGTCTACATTCTGAGAAGCATCTCTGAATTATTCTTGCATTGTGGAATGTATCCTATTTTATCTTTTTTTATCTCATCTGGAAGCTACTTTTTTTCTCTCATTTCCCTACTTTACCAATTTTGTTTTTACATCTACGTTTTCAACCTTTTTTAAAACACTATATTTGAACATTAAATCAGGAATGGAAGAAAGGTGGAAATTTGTGAAAGGGAGGCTTCAAAGAAGATCTACTGGGTAAGAAGAACTGAGATACAAGTGAAGTTTTCCTATTTTACTAAAATGTCTCCAGTCATGACAAAGGTCCTTTTCAGCTCAATTACTTTTATTCTATAATCTATGTCTGCCTTTGATGCAAAACCATTTTTTCTTGTAAAAGCTTATAAGTAGAGCAGATTAAGAAATATATGTCACTTTAATTGACAAACAATATAGAGTTTAGATTCTCACATACTGTTCTTACCCCAACTCCACACTGCCTTTCACTGTGACGCCTGGAGTTGGAAGAGGGAACTATTCCCCACAACTCCCAACAATCTGCAGAACATAGTTTAAAAATCATTGGACTAAATAGGCTCTGAGCCCTTGCTCTGAAGTTCTGTGTGTCCATAATTCTCCTTACCTTTCTTCTCCCCCTATTTAAATCATACTCAAAGCCCAGTCTACATCTCTGACCTCACCTAAATATATTTGTATCACCCTCTGTGTTCTTGCCCATGTTGTTCCTGCTTTGTCAACTTCCCTCCCCACCTTTTTTGGTCGTGAAGAAGTGTAGAATTTTAAGGCAATAAACTGTATTCTAGTTTGACTGGAGCATGGGACTTCTGAAGGAAAACAGTAAGAAAACTGGGTACGGATCATAGAAATAGTAACTGTCTGAGGTATTGTAGGTGTCTAGCCACTTAGGTCTAGAATAAGAGAATTACACAATATCAACCGACTTATATGACCTCACAGCTCCTTTCCCGTCTAGCATTCCTGACTTCTATGATCAGAGTTGTTTCTGGTCTGGCAGCAGGGGATGGAGTGAACTGGAGCAGGCAGGACCACAGGCACGGACATCATGTTCCATTCCCTGGTCTGTTAGTTCCGTAAATTAAAAGCCATAAAAAAGCAATATCCACCGAAGCATCTTTCTTTTGCCCCTCCTGTGACATGTCTAAGTGGGTCTTCCATTTCTCCACAGGATTGGGAAATCTGAAATCACCTTCAGTCAGCACTTCAATTGGCAGATGGTGTTTTGAACTCCTGGCTTCTCTTGGAATTTCCCTCACAATCTCCATTTCTCTATCCCTGTTTTTTGTTTAAACATTCATGTAGCATTCTGAACTCATTAAAAACATTCCACATCCACAATTTCATTTTATAACAACTTAGTAATGGAAGAAATTATCTTCATTTTACAAATGAGGAAACTCAGTGCCTGGCAGGTTAAATAACTTGGTAAGATCACTAATATTAGTGGCAGAACCATAACAGAAAAGTGATGAACTGGGAGCTAAGAGACCAGTATGACAAGTGTATGCTCATACTGTTAACACGATTTAGTGGGAACAGCTCCCTTCTTGCCACCATGCCCACTGCCAAGTTAGACCTAATCATCTCCGTGATGTCATGAACATCATTGACAATCTAGTCAATGTGAAAATCTCCACACAAAAGAAAATGCTTTAGACTAATCATCTTTGCTTTTCAAGATGTGGATTTGTGGGACACTCAACATTGTGGATGGCTTAAGAGTTGGCACAATTAGGACAAAGTAGGTTTTCAAAGTTGGTTGGAGGCAAATAGGCCCATGGAATATGGTAACCAGATTTTGCACATCTAAAATACATTCCTATTTAAGAAAGAGAAACTTTCTAAATCAGCTCATAGCAGTACAAGATGGAAATAAAAGTCTTATGCCAAAACTCCAGCCACCACAAAATCTGTTCAGTTCTCTCAGAGTCAGATTGGCAATGTGTCAGAACATGCCTCTCATCCCTGCCCAAAGGCTGGAATCCACCATTTCACAGGCAGAACTCTGGCACCTTTCAGAAGCTCAGTGTTTAGAGGGGAGAAGATACAGTGGGCTGGGGGGCTCCATGAGTACTGGGAGAGGGCGTGGGACCTGGTTACTATGTTCAGAGGCACCGCTGATGTCAAACCCTCACCTCCCTCCTGCTCAGACTGGAGCAAGCACACAGAAAACTCCCTTTTGCAGCTGTGCAAACTGTTCCTGTTGAACTGCAACACGCCCACTGCCCCCTACAGTCATTCCAAATCCACAGTTTCATTGGCCATATTCAGAGGGAAATTAAAAAAACCTGTCTATTTACCAGTTGGCCCTTTTTCAATCAGATGAAATTAAAATGAAGCCTGAAGTGTTTTAAATGAAATGCTCTTCCAGTTTATGCTCTGGAGTTTCCATGCTTCTTCCTCCTCTGCCTGATTAGGGCAAGCTGGCCAGCTGAGGGCTTTTCTTCCAGTGTCTCCTAAGGAACATTCTGAAAAGTTGGCTATAGGGCTGCATTTCTGTCTAATATGCATCTGCTTCAGGCTTCATTCTACCTTCCCTGGTGGAATGTGGGACGTTAGGATTGGATTCTAAAGGCTGGCCCTGTAGAGGGAAGAGGGGCGGGGACAAAATTACTCAGATTTGCCACAGATCTTATGAGAGCCCATTGTCCCCACTGGTCCTGCAATACACAGTCTTCCCAGCTCCGTGTCCTACCCCAGTCTGTGGGGAAGAAGGTTACTTTCCTTTGTGGAAATAAATGATGAGATCTGCCCCTTTCAATGGAAGCTCAGGTGGGAAGGGGTAAAACATCTCTTCCAAATCCCTGTAAACTGTACTTCTAAGAGTTTGACATCAAAAGTGGTGTTAGAATTAAGAGGTACAAACAACTGCGTAAATATGAATAAGCTACAAGCATATGTTATACAGCACAGGGATTATAGTTAATATTTTATAATAACTATCAAAGGACTGTAGGCTTTCCTGGTGGCTCAGAGGGTAAAGAATCTGCCTGCAATGCGGGAGACCTGCATTTGATCCCCAGGTTGGGAAGATCCCCTGGAGGAGGGAATGGTAACCCAGTCCAGTATTCTTGCCTGGAGAATCCCCATGGACAGAGGTGCCTGGTGGGCTACAGTCCATGGGGTCACAAAGAGTTGGACACAGCTGAGCAACTAAGCACAGCACAGCATAAATGGAGTGTAAACTTTAAAAATTATGAGTCACTATGTTGTACACCTGAAACTTACATAATGTACTTCAGTAAACAAACTCATAGAGAAAGATAGAAATTTATATTACTACAGGGAGGTGGGGGTTGGATAATTGCATGAAGGTGGTCGAAATGTACAAAATGCCAGATATAAGATAAAGAAGCATTAGGGATGTAATGTACAACACGATAAATACAATTAACACGGCTGCATATTATATATTGAAAGTTATTATGAGAGTAAATCATTAGAATTCTCACCACAAGAAATGTTTTTCTGTTTTTTAAATTTTATATCTGTATGAGTGATGGATGTTTGTTAATCTTATTGTCATCATTTTATGATGCACGTAAGTCAAATCATTATGCTATACACCTCAAACTTATACAGTGCTGTAGGTCAGTTATATCTCAAAACCAGAAGAAAAAAAGTGAAAATAAAATACTACTAAATGAAGATAAATGAGTAAATACATAAATAGATGGTCAAATTTTTTAAAAGTTGTTTTAGAGGTTTGGGGACAGAGGGAACATGGACCTCTTTTGTTACCTCTATCCCAAGTGCAATGCAAATCCCAGTGGTTCTTGGATATGTATTGGAGTCATCTCTGGAGCTTTCTAGAAATATAATTGTCATGCAATGAGCCCAAATATTCTAATTCAGTAGCGAGGGCACTGCAGCATCTCAGCCCTTATGTAGTTTATAAGGTTTTACAGTGATTCTCCTGCAGATGGTTTCATATATTTGCCAGTTTTCTCATCTGAAATGTGTATCAAAACCACCCTAAGGGTGGAATTCTAAAATCACTGGGAAAAAATTCTAAGTGGAAATCCGTAGCACACGGGTAAGGAGACAGCCAGTTTAAAATGACTGGAGGATATAAAAGTAGGAAGATTTATAGGATACAGCAATAAATGCCCCATTTGTAGACAAATGGAGTAAGGCTGTTTTTTCTAGAAAGACTACCTTGGCCAGCAGCAATAGTCACTAAAATTAATTGTGCTCTAGCTGCAGAGGTAGTACCTAGCTGACGGTGGAAAGAATAGAAAGTCTCATCCTTGGAGGTTGGCTTGTTTGTAGTTGTTTAATCACTGAGTCATGTCTGACTCTTTGCGACCCCATGGACTATACCCACTCAGCTCTTCTGTCCATGGGATTTCCCAGGCAAGAATACTGGAGTGGGTTGACATTTCTTTTTCCAACGTATCTTCCCAAACCAGGGATCGAAACTACATCTCCTGCATTGGCAGGTGGATTCTTTATCACTGAACCACCAGAGAAGTCCCAGAGGTTGGGTAATATTAGACTCATCCATCCTCAAGGAGAAGGGATACATGTGGATAATCACCACATGCCTCAGGGAAAAAACATAGGTCAGTTATCTTCAAAATTTTGAGCTCCCATTTCTAGTGGTTTTAGATATCTTGAATATGTTCTGTTTATCAAGACTTCTTTTTTTTTTTTTAACAAGTAATGCTGAGGTGTTTTTTTTTTTTTTTTAATTTTATTGATTTACAATGTTGTTAGTCTCAAATGTACAATAAAGTGATTCAGGTAAACATATACATATATTCATGCTTTTTCAGATTCTTTTCTCATATAGATTTTTACACAATATTGAGTAGAGTTCCCTACACTATACAGTAAGTCCTTGTTGATTGCCTATTATATAACAGTAATGTGTGTATGTTAATTCCAAACTCCTAATTTATCCCGCACTCCACATTTCCCCTTTGGTAACCATGAGTTGGTTTTCAAAATCTGTGAGTCTGTCTCCATTTTGTAAAAGTTCATTTATCAGTATCAGTTCAGTTCAGTCTCTCAGTCATGTCCGACTCTTTGCAACCCCATGAACCTCAGCACACCAGGCTTCCCTGTCCATCACCAACTCCGGGAGTCCACCCAAACCCATGTCCATTGAGTCAGTGATGCCATCCAACCATCTCATCCTCTGTTGTCCCCTTCTTTTCCCACCCTCAATCTTTCCCAGCATCAGGGTCTTTTCAAATGAGTTAGCTCTTCACATCAGGTGGCCAAAGTATTAGAGTTTCAGCTTCAGCATCAGTCCTTCCAATGAATATTCAAGACTGATCTCCTTTAGGATGGACTGGTTGGATCTCCTTGCAGTCCAAGGGACTCTCAAGAGGCTTCTCAACACCACAGTTCAAAAGCATCAATTCTTCGGTGCTCAGCTTTCTTTATAGTCCAACTCTCACATCCATACATGACCACTGGAAAAACCATAGCCTTGACTAGGTGGACCTTAGTTGACAAAGTAATGTCTCTGCTTTTCAATATGCTGTCTAGGTTGATCATAACTTTCCTTCCAAGGAGAAAGCGTCTTTTAATTTCATGGCTGCAATTACCATCTGCAGTGATTTTGGAGCCCAGAAAAATAAAGTCAGCCACTGTTTCCACTGTTTTCCCATTTGTTTGCCGTGAAGTGATGGGACCGGATGCCATGATCTTCGTTTTCTGAATGTTTGAGCTTTAAGCCAGCTCTTCCTCTCTCCTCTTTCACTTTCATCAAGAGGCTCTTTAGTTCTTTTTCGCTTTCTGCCATAAGGGTGGTGTCATCTGCATATCTGAGGTTATTGATATTTCTCTTGGCAATCTTAATTCCAGCTTGTGCTTCTTCCAGCCCAGCGTTTCTCATGATGTACTCTGCATAGAAGTTAAATAAGCAGGGTGACAATATACAGCCTTGAAGTACTCCTTTTCCTATTTGGAACCAGTCTGTTGTTCCATGTGCAGTTCTAACTGTTGCTTCCTGACCTGCATACAGGTTTCTCAAGAGGCATCTATTTTAAAATGAGATTCCACAAATGAATGGAAATATCATATGGCGTTTGTCTTTCTCTGTCCGACTTACTTCACTTAGTATGATACTCTCTAGGTCCATCCATGTTGCTGCAAATGGCATTATTTTGTTCTTTTTCATGGCTAATAGTTCATTATTAAGACTTTCATTTTATTCTTTCACTAAATATTATTGACCACACCGATATGCCAGTCATTCACTCAGTGCTAGATTCTGGAGGGCAATGATATTGCCGTCAGAACTTTTTTTCTCTGATCCTTTCTCTTCTTGCCTTATTGTTACTTGATCTTAGCTTTTCATTTAGACTTTTTCTACATGGTAGAGAAGTTGACTTCTGCTGCCCTTGATTTACACCCTTCTGCTTAGAAACTCCAAGAAAAGGGAGCTTCTTTCTTTCAGCATCTGTCACTCTTAGGGAAATATTTGGAATGGCTCTGCTCGTGTCACATACCCAACCATGGCAGATGATGTTTTCATTGGAGAGATGATGATCACATCAATACATTCATTCTTCATTCTAGATAAGCATCTTACAACATAGTTGATACTCCTTCTACCAAGTGAGAGAAGGGGACAGGGATTGGTGGGGGTTCCTATATTTCCCTTTCTTCTATTTGGGTGGGGACTGTCATGGTTCCAACCAACAGAGTACTTTAGAAATGGTGACATGGAACTCTTGAGGACAGGACATCAAAAGAATATCAAAAAGACGTCAGAAACACTTTATGGCTGGCATCCACGCTCTCTCTCTTGGGATACTCATCTTTTGATCCCAGCCTCCATGTTGTGAGGAAGCCCAGGCCACATGGAGATGCAACATCAGCATCAACATGCAGAGATGTTTGTGAGTCTGCACCTGATTTCAGCCCTAGACTTCAGTTCTTCCGGCTGTGACCCCAAAGACTGTGTAACAGAGATGAGCCATCCTGCTCTGCCCTGTCTAAATTCCTGACCCACAGCACCCATGAGCTATAATAGATCATTACTTATGTTTTAAGTCACAAAGTCTTGAAAATTTGTTGTGCAGCAAAAGGTGCTTCCCTGGTAGTTCAGTTGGTAAAGAATCTGCCTGCAATGCAGGAGACCTGGGTTTCATCCCGGGGTCAGGAAAATCCCCTGGAGAAGGAAATGACTACCCACTCCGGTATTCTCACCTGGAGAATTTCGTGGACAGAGGAACCTGGTGGGCTATGGTCCATGGGGCTGCAAAAGTTGGACATGACTTAGTGACTAAATCACCACCACCATACGACTGATAAGTAAATAGTTGTCCATTGAGCTGATCTCTGTTGCCCTGCGATTGGAACATTATGATTAGGGGAGCAGATGTGTTACTAAAGAGGAAGAGATGTGAAAGGTTGCTGGGTAGACAAGATGAATAGATACCACCACTCAGTATGATCATTCTAGGATAAGTTAATTTCCCATGAGTGTATAAGTATACATGTATATAAACAATTGAAGCCAGAGTCATTATTATAAACAGCAAATGGAAAAGGATCCTGATTTTACTAATTCTATTTGCTACACCATGAGCAGTCTAGTATTATCCAGGTAACATATGTCTGTTTTCTCTGATTTATTACTTAGGCAATGATTCTCAATTCAGTAAAGCTTAAGACCAAAATTTCAGAAGTGTTACAAAGAAGATTTTGGGTACAAGTTAAAGTTCCACCTTGTAAGTTGGGAGACTGAGTTTGAAAGCTGGTTTAAGAAACAGGTTCTACAGTGGCGTTTAAGAAGAGACCACACTCTGGGTGGGATGGGGGATCACTTTCAAGAAAGAATGCTTGTTTTCCAGCACAGCTTCCCTCTACCTGCTTTGCTCTGAGCAATTCAGGAGTTTGTCCATTTGTCTTCTCAGTTCAGTTCAGTTCAGTCGCTCAGTCGTGTTTGACTCTTCGCGACACCATGAATCGCAGCACGCCAGGCCTCCCTGTCCATCACCAACTCCCGGAATTCACTCAGACGAATGTCCACTGAGTCAATGATGCCATCCAGCCATCTCATCCTCTGTCGTCCCCTTCTCCTCCTGCCCTCAATCCCTCCCAGCATCAGAGTCTTTTCCAATGAATCAACTCTTCGCATGAGGTGGCCAAAGTACTGGAGTTTCAGCTTCAGCATCATTCCCTCCAAAGAAATCCCAGGGCTGATCTCCTTCAGAATGGACTGGTTGGATCTCTTTGCAGTCCAAGGGACTCTCAAGAGGCTTCTCCAACACCACAGTGCAAAAGCATCAATTCTTCGGTGCTCAGCCTTCTTCACAGTCCAACTCTCACATCCATACATGACCACAGGAAAAACCATAGCCTTGACTAACGACCCTTTGTTGTCAAAGTAATGTCTCTGCCTTTGAATATGCTATCTAGGTTGGTCATAACTTTCCTGCCAAGGAGTAAGCGTCTTTTAATTTCATGGCTGCAGTCACCATCTGCAGTCATTTTGGAGCCCCAAAAAATAAAGTCTGACACTGTTTCCATGTTTCCCCATCTATTTCCCATGAAGTGATGGGACCAGATGCCATGATCTTCATTTTCTGAATGTTGAGCTTTAAGCCAACTTTTTCACTCTCCTCTTTCACTTTCATCAAGAGGCTTTTTAGTTCCTCTTCACTTTCTGCCATAAGGGTGGTATCATCTGCATATCTGAGGTTGTTGATATTTCTCCCGGAAATCTTGATTCCAGCTTGTGTTTCTTCCAGTCCAGCATTTCTCATGATGTACTCTGCATATAAATTAAATAAACAGGGTGACAATATACAGCCTTGACGTACTCCTTTTCCTATTTGGAACCAGTCTGTTGTTCCATGTCCAGTTCTAACTGTTGCTTCCTGACCTGCATACAGATTTCTCAAGAGGCAGGTCTGGTGGTCTGGTATTCTCATCTCTTTCAGAATTTCCCACAGTTTATTGTGATCCACACAGTCAAAGGCTTTGGCATAGTCAAGAAAGCAGAAATAGATGTTTTTCTGGAACTCTCTTGCTTTTTCCATGATCCAGCGGAAGTCGGCAATTTGATCTCTGGTTCCTCTGCCTTTTCTAAAACCAGCTTGAACATCTGGAAGTTCACCGTTCACATATTGCTAAAGCCTGGCTTGGAGAATTTTGAGCATTACTTTACTAGCATGTGAGATGAGTGCAATTGTGTGGTAGTTTGAGCATTCTTTGGCATTGCCTTTCTTTGGGATTGGAATGAAAACTGACCTTTTCCAGTCCTGTGGCCACTGCTGAGTTTTCCAAATTTGCTGGCATATTGAGTGCAACACTTTCACAGCATCATCTTTCAGGATTTGGAATAGCTCAACTGGAATTCCATCACCTCCACTAGCTTTCTTCGTAGTGATGCTTTCTAAGGCCCACTTGACTTCACATTCCAGGATGTCTGGCTCAAGGTCAGTGATCACACCATCATGATTATCTGGGTCATGAAGATCTTTTTTGTACAGTTCTTCTGTGTATTCTTGCCATCTCTTCTTAATATCTTCTGCTTCTGTTAGGTCCATACTATTTCTGTCCTTTATCGAGCCCATCTTTGCATGAAATATTCCCTTGGTATCTCTAATATTCTTGAAGAGATCTCTAGTCTTTCCCATTCTGTTGTTTTCCTCTATTTCTTTGCATTGATCACCGAAGAAGGCTTTCTTATGTCTTCTTGCTATTCTTTGGAACTCTGCATTCAGATGCTTATATCTTTCCTTTGCTCCTTTGCTTTTTGCTTCTCTTCTTTTCATAGCTATTTGTAAGGCCTCCTCAGACAGCCATTTTGCTTTTTTGCATTTCTTTTCCATGGGGATGGTCTTGATCCCTGTCTCCTGTACAATGTCACAAACCTCATTCCGTAGTTCATCAAGCACTCTATCTATCAGATCTAGGCCCTTAAATCTATTTCTCACTGCCATTGTATAATCATAAGGGATTTGATTTAGGTCATACCTGAATGGTCTAGTGGTTTTCCCTACTTTCTTCAATTTCAGTCTGAATTTGGCAATAAGGAGTTCATGGTTTGAGCCACAGTCAGCTCCTGGTCTTGTTTTTGCTGACTGTATAGAGCTTCTCCATCTTTGGCTGCAAAGAATATAATCAATCTGATTTTGGTGTTGACCATCTGGTGATGTCCATGTATAGAGTTTTCTGTTGTGTTGTTGGAAGAGGGTGTTTGCTATGACCAGTACATTTTCTTGGCAAAACTCTATTAGTCTTTGCCCTGCTTCATTCCATATTCCAAGGCCAAATTTGCCTGTTACTCCAGGTGTTTCTTGACTTCCTACTTTTGCATTCCAGTCTTCTCAAGGTCATGGTTAATTTGTATAACTGAAAACAGAACCTTAATTCCTCACTAGCAAAAGAAAGTATACTCTCTGGAAGCTAGGAGATTGTTTTTTTCAGTTTTACTTTTTTTTTTTTTTTTACAGTGAGTTAGCCAGAGTATATTCTCAAGGTTTATTGTGTGTAATTATTTTTTATAGACTTTTGATTTTAAAAAAACTTTTTTCCTTAATATATTTATTTTATTGAAGTATAGTTAACTTACAATGTTCCAGGTACACAGCAAGGTGATTCAGTTAAACAAATGGGCTTCACTGGTAGATCAGCTGGTAAAGAATCCACCTACAATAGAGGAGACCGTAGTTCGATTCGTGGGTCAGGAAGATCCCCTGGAGGAGGGCATAGCAACCCCCTCCAGTATTCTTGCCTAGAGAATTCCATGGACAGAGGAGCTCAGCAGGCTATAGTCCATGGGGTTGCAAAAAGAATAGTTGACTTATTAATGTTTCAGGTGCACAGCAAGGTGATTCAGTTATACATATACACACATATTACTTTTCAGATTATTTTCCATTATAGGTTATTACAAGATATTGACTATAGTTCTCTGGGCTGTTCAGTAAACCTTTATTGCTTGTTGCTTATTTTTTTCAAATTAGAAATTGTATAGACTTCTGATTAAAAAAAAAACAAACTCCAGTTTTGAAAACTCAAAACACAGAGGGGAAATCATAAATAAAGCAATATCTAAAATACGCTCTTTCTCACAGAAAGAGAAAAAATTTTACTCTGCAGTGAGTTTAAATGAGAGCCAGAGGCCAAGAGACTGGGTTCAGGATTAGGGACTAAGATATGACATTAAAACACCTGCATCAAGGCTCATCTTTAAAGGAAAAACAAAACAACAGACATTTTGATGTTATGTCTCTGAGAAAGGCAGGCTTTGGGGAAGAGGAAAAAGGTGAAGTTCGTTGGCCCCCAGCTCTCTATCATGGGGCTCACAGAATGAAATGCATCCTCAGGCTCTACTACCTTTCAGAGAGTGACTGCCAGTGAAGGAGGGCACATTTTGCCCTGTCCCTCCCCGAAGTAAAGTTTTTTCATCTAAATCCACATGGTAACTGATGAGATTCAGTCCATCTCAGAATTCAGCAGGACTGGATCTGCTTTCTGAACTTATGAGTGTTGAATTATGTGAATATTGGGGAAGATTTTGTTTAAATTCTAGATTTAAAAAAAATGATGGTAATGTCATGTGAGTGTATGTTCCTCGGTTCTTTGTCTCGTCACAACAAAGATTTGGAGCGACGGACATTGAAGGCCTCGGTGCGTCACAGCTCTTGGGTCTTGGACAAACCGTGCTACAGCTCTTAGGCAAATCAGTGTTACAGCTCTATTTTATTTAGAAGATAGCAGGAGAGAGAGAGAGAGAGAGAAAGGGAGAAAGAGAGAGAGGGAGAGAGAGAGAGTGCGCGGGTGCACGCATGCACGCGGGACAGAGAGTCGGAGAGAAAGCGCTTCGGCTCCTCCTTTTATATGTTTTTTCCTCCACCTGGGCCTGCCCTATGCAAATTGGGCTTAGCCAGGAGTGCTGTTTGTTCTGCCTGAAGTCTTCACTCTGGTCCTCGGACCTTCCTTGTCTTTTAGCCACCGCCATTTTGAACTCCTTTTCCCTATTCTACCTACCTAACAGTAACATTTACATAACAAAAAAATCTACCATTTTAACCATCTTAAGTATACATTTTAATGACATTAATGCTGAACATTCACACTATCATGTAACCATCACTGCCATCCTTCTCCAGAAATTTCTCACCTTTTCAAATGGAAATTCTATACTCATTAAACAAAAATTGCCCACCCCCCTCCCCCAAGGCCTTGGTAATTAGCAGTCCACTTCCTGTCTCTTGGAATTTTACTATTTCAGGCATCCTGTATAAGTGGAATACAATATTTGTCCTTTTGACAGACTTATTTCACTTCGCATATACAAGTTAAAGCATATGTCAGAATTTCCTTCTTTTTAAAGGCTGAATAATATCCATAGGATGTATAAACCACATTTGGTGAGTTTTTTTAAGGGGAGGGATTATTTTCTCTACTGATAATCTTCAGGATAGCCTTCCTGGTCTGTATCATCTTTTCAACATTAAACATTAGTTTAAACATGAGGTTTTTTCTTCTATGTTTTATCATCATATCCAGTGTAGGGGAAGAAAATTTGCTGCCCTCAAATATGTCTCATTTCCATGAGGATTAATTTAGCCTGATTATTTTTTGGACTCAAAAGCCTCAGGAAAAACCTTTGACTTTCCCCCTAACTGCCTAAAAAATGTAGATAGAAGACCTGTTCCTGGGAGGGAACTATCACCATAGATAACTATAGTATGAACTAGGCGTGCAGACAGGGAGGAACCTAGCAAAGTCTGTTTGTAAAAGCTCCTTTCTGTATCCCATTGTCTCTGCCTGGCTTGACAAACATTTGTTTTGTAAACGTTTGCTTTTTCATCTCCACATAAATTGTCTTGCTCCCCTTTGAAGTCCCAAATGCCTACCCTTAGCATGCTCTTTTGCCCTGAGCTGAAGATTGAATTTAAGGTGAGGGCTTCAGCCATTTTGGTAAACGACTCAGTTTTTCTGGGTTTCTGCCGTGTCTGTGTTATTAAATTTTTGTTTGATGTTCTCTTTTCAATCTGGTTGTGTCAATTTAATTCTTAGGCCTGTCAGAAGAACCTAGAAGGATGGAGGGTAATTTCTTTCTCCTCCATAATGATATCCGTTTACTCCTTACCTCACTTTTTTCCTTTGTCCCTTCCTCCCTCCCTTCCTTTCTTCCTTTCTCCCTGCCTTCTCTCTCTTCTTTGCAGTAGCTGCTGCTACTGCTGCTAAGTCACTTCAGTTGTGTCCGACTCAGTGCGACCCCATAGACGGAAGCCCACCAGGCTCCTCCATCCCTGGGATTCTCCAGGCAAGAACACTGGAGTGAATTGCCATTTCCTTCCCCAATGCAGGAAAGTGAAAAGTGAAAGTGAAGTCGCTCAGTTGTGCCGACTTGTAGCGACCCCATGGACCGCAGCCCACCAGGCTCCTCCGTCCATGGGATTTTCCAGGCAAGAGTACTGGAGCAGGTGATACATATTGCTTGTATCATAACACTTATATAATGTTGGTGGTGGTACTGTGCTCAGTCGTGTCTCTTTGTGACCCCATGACCTGTAGCCCACTAAGCTCTTCTGTCCATGGAATTTCCCAGGCAAGAATACTGGAATGGGTTGGAATGGTTTGCCATTTCCTACTGGGAACCTAAAAATTTTACTGATGTGGCCCTCCCTAGAATCTGCAAAGGATTTATCTCACATTCTCTAGAGTGTGTGTGTCTCACCAAGGCCTCCAATGAACTAAGCAGCCACTGTGCTCCTCTAGTCTGATTAATATGATTCCATCAACAGAGTAGACCAAATGGAGTTCAGTGGGACATCCAGGTTTTTCCAGACTGTATTTTTATGAGAGAGTGAGAGAGTTCACACAGACCTAGGGAAAGACAGTAGACACATACTATTGTATATTCCACATAAATGTGAAGCATCTAACCTTTTCTGATCAAAAAGAATGTCTAACTCCATCCCATGAGCCTGAAAACACACTCATCTGCTCTAACTGTAGATGTCACAGTAGCTGCAGCTGGGGCTACTACTTAGTTGAGTTTGCACTAGGCCACCGCCTGCTTCAGTGTCTGTCTGGTTTCTGCAGGGGAAGACTCGTGCATTACCTGGAGATATGATGACCATTATTGCTGCAAAGGGTGAAATACAAAGGTGATAAGAGAAAGTTTATTGATTTGGGAGCACTTCTCCAGGATACACCCAAAATAAACCAGAGAAGGTCCTGGAAATTGTTGACCTAATGAAGTGAAGTAAAAAGGTCAGAGATTGCTGTGGGAAGCAGAGGAAGGGGAAGCAAAACTTTCAGAGAAGGAAGTTTGTGGATATGCTATGTAAAGCTGGAAAGCCCAATTATGTTATGACTTAATTCTATCTATTGGTTTGGTGGCAGGAAGGGAGTAGAGGCAGATTCAGGGGTAAGGGAATTGCATAATGTCTTATGAGAGAAAAACATCTGAGTTTTCTTGTCTATCATAAGTAAATACTTCAAAACAGAGCACCTTGATCTAACTTCAGGAACAGCTTATTTCAGGAAAAATCCTTCCCCAGAAGCCTCTTCTGAAATAAATTTCGATCCTTGACCTTCATCTTGTTGTAGCCAAGCATTCAGGCAAACAAACTCACTCAGAAGGACAATACAGATAGTGGAGTGCAGTTTATTACATTGGCGGGCCCAAGGCAGAGTCTCCTCTTAGCCAAGGACCCCGACCAATTTTTGAAAACCTTATATACCCTAAGTGTACGTGCCCAAACCCACCTCCCCAAGTCCCCTGAAACTAGTCTCAACAAAGGAAAAGAAACATACAAAGTTAACCCGTGATTCATATGACAATTATCAATAGGCCTGTGGTCATACCCCAATAAGCATAATAGAATTTATGATTCTATTCGGTTACACAGATAATTAGGGTATCGTTTTAGGCAACGGAGAGTCTAGGTACAAGCCATGGGGTCTTCCATCTGGGGGGTCTGGTTTTCCAGTTGGTATGTTATTTCCATAGATCCTGGGCATATAGCTCAAAGCCCACAGTCCGGCCCAAGATGGAGTCCTGCTTTCAATGGAGCCTGTTCTGTCTGTTTCCTCCTTCAGTCTCACTGGGGAAGCAGAACCCTTTGGTAGGCAAGTCATCATTGAATGATGTTTGTTAGATTCCTACCGTGTTCTCAGTCATTCCACTCAGCATAAAAAGAGAAAAAAGAAAATCTTACAGATTTCTAAATACATCTTCAAAGAAACATAAATAACTTTTGTCACAATTGCTAATATTTAGACTGAGCTTTGAAGTAGTAATCCCACTGCTATTAGAAGGTCAAAGAATTTGTTTTGTTCATGAAGGGCATTGCTTAGCCTTAGCAAAATTTTCAAATAATCTGAGGTTTCTACTAGTAGGTACTCTTGAGCAGGCCAAAGACTTTGATCAAATATACACTGGCCAGCATTGGGCCCTGGGAGAAAGTCTGGAATACCAGTCTCAATTCCTCTAGCTTCTTGCAAAACTAGGGAGTGAGTGTAGAACTGTTTCCTAGGGACTTTCAAGGAGCCAGATGTCAAGTCCAGGAATTCCTTCCTCTCCTTGCACTAATTTTATTGTTCTCTGATGCAGCCTATTGCTACACCATCCCTCACTCTGAAGCACAGTGGCCCGCCTGGCAACTTGGGATGGGGAAGGAGACAGTGTCCTCTGGGGTACCTGCTGGTACCTCGGCCATTCCAGGAGACAGTGACCACACCAAGGAGACCTGGGAGTGCCTCTTTCTTCTAAGCATATCACAGTTCTTTACCTGGTGGATTTGTTCCAAGTGGGGAAAGAGTTCTGGAGTCATGAATATTCATTTTCTACAAAACTGTCATTTGACCATATTGTTGTGCCTGCTTCTGACCGAATGAAGTTTGACCCATTGCTTTTAGCTGGATATGTTTCTCCTAATAACTTGGACCCCTTTCCCTTTGGCCTTCCCACTGTCTAATTATATGAAAACATAGAAGAAATAACTATTCAAGTCATCCAAAAATATTAAGACAAAGATCTCTCTATCTCTACTCCTGTCCTCACCCACCTCATTTCCAGTACTGTTACTCAGAACATTCTTGATGCCTAGTAGGTAAGGTACTTTATGAAAATATCCAAAGTCTAGCCCTAAAGTCATTGCAAGTAAAGGAATTGAGAAGAGAATGAAGAAGAAAATAACCACATCAGCTATTTCAGTATTTGTAAGAATCTTTGAATAAAATGAGTAAATACATGTAAAGCATTTAAATAGTATTTATTGCATGCCTACTATATACTAGAAACTGTTCTACTTATTATTTTACATATTGCTACTATGGCAACTGCCATATTATCATTTCCTCTATAAGCATATTAAAATCTACCAGGTAATGGGCTGTGCTTGTTATTCAGTTAATTATAGCATAACTGATTTCACATACTTGGATGCCAACTTGATAGGTTGTTGCTGCCTATTGTGTAAAAAATAAACTAGAAAGTTGCTGATGACTTATTTACGTGTGTTTAGAAAGTATGTGAATGGTTAGCTACAGTACTCATTTCTTAGAATTTTATAATTTTGTGAAAGGAATGCATTACTTACTGTCTCAGAGGTATTTGGGGCCTGAGGCTAGCACCCATCTCCCAGAGGGCTTAAATTATAAGATAAAGCCACTTTTGTCAGAGCAACTGTGTGGGAGGGTCTGAAGGTAGAACCAAGAAACTGGATAGACCTGCCTGAGATCTACCACCTATAAGCCATGGGATCGTGGCCATGTTTCTTGAACTCTGAGATTTCATTTATTCATCTATGAAAGGGACTTGGAAATACTTACTGCAGTATTACTATGAGGATAGAGTATGAAAACTGTATGTAAAATATACAATAAATAGAAGATATCTTTACTGTTATTTATGTTATTATTAGCTGAGATTCCCTGAAGTACTTGCAGGAAAGAATTATTTTCTAGTAAACTAGTCCTTTTCTGCATCTCTAATTCCTCGTCCATAAAATGTGAATAATTATGGTATCTAGTCCAATGGCTTTTGTGAGGATTAAAAGAATTAATACATGTAAACCCCTTAGAATAGTGTTTGGCATACGGTAAGCCTTATTGAAGTTCATGCAATTTCAATTTACACTTTAACCAAATATAAAGATATAAACTACTTTTCCTCCAAAGGGATGTTTGATTTAGTCAAAAATATTATATCATTTTCCCCTCATTAACTGCAGACTTCTCTCTGTAAAAGGCCTTTTCTTATTAACTGGAAGAGACAAAGTAAGCTGGTTTTGTTAAAAAAAAAAAAAAGAAGTGCCAGGCTTGGCTAGTAAGTAGTGGAGGGTGGTTCCAATGTGGCCTTGGAGAAGCCATGCTCAGACTTTCAGTTTTCTCATCTGAAAGATGGAAATAACATCCTCTCCAAACTACCTGAACACCTCCTCCGGTGATTTAAAGATCATATGAGATGAAAGAGATTCTTGCCCCCTTGCCTCTTGTGATATTGCTAGTGTTAATGAATAACGCTTGGCTTCTCCCAGTCCACATGATTGACTGCTAGACTTCTTCCTTGGCTATTGGGTTGGATGTAAATGAGGTAGCTATCTGACGGTGCTCCTGGGATTCACTAAGGATGCTAACTCTGAGGAACAGTGTTCAAGCCACCGAAATTTAACACTTAAAATACTTCAGCAAATACCACTGAAGAAGACTTAATCACTTCATACAGAAACACTGGACACTGAAGGTTAATGATGTGAAGGATTTTAGAAATAGTGTCTATTATGGGCAGAATTACGTCTCTCTAAATTCATATGTTTAAAAAAATAAATAAATAAATTCATATGTTGATGTGTTAACCCCTAATGCTTCAAATGAAGTCATTAGATCAGACCAGATCAGTCGCTCAGTTGTGTCCGACTCTTTGAGACCCCGTGAATCGCAGCACGCCAGGCCTCCCTGTCCATCACCAACTCCTAGAGGTTACTCAAACTCATGTCCATCGAGTCACTGATGCCATCCAGCCATCTCATCCTCTGTCATCCCTTTCTCCTCTTGCCCCCAATCCCTCTCACATCAGAGTCTTTTCCAATGAGTCAACTCTTCACATGAGGTGGCCAAAGTACTGGAATTTCAGCTTTAGCATCATTCCTTCCAAATAACACCCAGGGCTGATCTCCTTCAGAATGGACGGTTGGATCTCCTTGCAGTCCAAGGGACTCTCAAGAGGCTTCTCCAACACCACAGTTCAAAAGCATCAATTCTTTGGCACTCAGCCTTCTTCACAGTCCAACTCTCACATCCATACATGACCACAGGAAAACCATAGCCTTGACTAGCGGACCTTTGTTGGCAAAGTAATGTCTCTGCTTTTCAATATGCTATCTAGGTTGGTCATAACTTTCCTGCCAAGGAGTAAGCATCTTTTAATTTCATGGCTGCAGTCACCATCTGCAGTGATTGTGGAGCCCCAAAAAATAAAGTCTGACACTGTTTCCACTGTTTCCCCATCTATTTCCCATGAAGTGATGGGACCGGATGCCATGATCTTCCTTTTCGGAATGTTGAGCTTTAAGCCAACTTTTTCACTCTCCACTTTCACTTTCATCAAGAGGCTTTTTAGTTCCTCTTCACTTTCTGTCATAAGGGTGGTGTCATCTGCATATCTGAGGTTATTGATATTTCTCCCGGAAATCTTGATTCCAGCTTGTGTTTCTTCCAGTCCAGCGTTTCTCATGATGTACTCTGCATAGAAGTTAAATAAGCAGGGTGACAATATACAGCCTTGATGTACTCCTTTTCCTATTTGGAACCAGTCTGTTGTTCCATGTCCAGTTCTAACTGTTGCTTCCTGACCTGACCTGCATACAGATTTCTCAAGAAGCAGATCAGGTGGTCTGGTATTCCCATCTATTTCAGAATTTCCCACAGTTCATTGTGATCCACACAGTCAAAGGCTTTGGCATAGTCAAGAAAGCAGAAATAGATGTTTTTTGGAACTCTCTTGCTTTTCCCATGAGCCAGCGGATGTTGGCAATTTGATCTCTGGTTCCTCTGCCTTTTCTAAAACTAGCTTGAACATCAGGAAGTTCACGGTTCACATATTGCTGAAGCTTGGCTTGGAGAATTTTGAGCATTACTTTACTAGCATGTGAGATGAGTGCAATTGTGTGGTAGTTTGAGCATTCTTTGTTATTGCCTTTCTTTGGGATTGGAATGAAAACTGACCTTTTCCAGTCCTGTGGCCACTGCTGAGTTTTCCAAATTTGCTGGCATATTGACTGCAACACTTTCACAGCATCATCTTTCAGGATTTGGAATAGCTCAACTGGAATTCCATCACCTCCACTAGCTTTGTTCGTAGTGATGCTTTCTAAGGCCCACTTGATTCCAGGATGTCTGACTCTAGGTCAGTGATCACACCATCGTGATTATCTGGGTCGTGAAGATCTTTTTTGTACAGTTCTTCTGTGTATTCTTGCCATCGCTTCTTAATATCTTCTGCTTCTGTTAGGTCCATACCATTTCTGTCCTTTATCGAGCCCATCTTTGCATGAAATGTTCCCTTGGTATCTCTCATTTTCTTGAAGAGATCTCTAGTCTTTCCCATTCTGTTGTTTTCCTCTATTTCTTTGCATTGATCGCTGAAGAAGGCTTTCTTATCTCTCCTTGCTATTCTTTGGAACTCTGCATTCAGATGTTTATATCTTTCCTTTGCTCCTTGGCTTTTTGCTTCTCTTGTTTTCACAGCTATTTGTAAGGCCTCCTCAGACAGCCATTTTGCTTTTTTGCATTTGTTTTCCATGGGGATGATCTTGATTCCTGTCTCCTGTACAATGTCACGAACCTCATTCCATACTTCATCAGGCCCTCTATCTATCAGATCTAGGCCCTTAAATCTATTTCTCACTTCCACTATATAATCATAAGGGATTTGATTTAGGTCATACCTGAATGGTCTAGTGGTTTTCCCTACTTTCTTCAATTTCAGTCTGAATTTGGCAATAAGGAGTTCATGATCTGAGCTACAGTCAGCTCCTGGTCTTGTTTTTGCTGACTGTATAGAGCTTCTCCACCTTTGGCTGCAAAGAATATAATCAATCTGATTTTGGTGTTGACCATCTGGTGATGTCCATGTGTAGAGTCTTCTCTTGTGTTGTTGGAAGAGGGTGTTTGTTATGACCAGTGTGTTTTCTTGGCAAAACTCTTTTAGTCTTTGCCCTGCTTCATTCCGTAATCCAAGGCCAAATTTGCCTGTTACTCCAGGTGTTTCTTGACTTCCTACTTTTGCATTCCAGTCCCCTATAATGAAAAGGACATCTTTTTGGGGTGTTAGTTCTAAAAGGTCTTGTAGGTCTTCATAGAACCGTTCAACTTCAGCTTCTTCAGTGTTACTGGTTGGGGCATAGACTTGGATTACTGTGATAGTGAATGGTTTGCCTTGGAAATGAACAGAGATCATTCTGTCGTTTTTGAGATTGTATCCAAGTACTGCATTTCGGACTCTTTTGTTGACCATGATGGCTACTCCATTTCTTCTGAGGGATTCCTGCCTGCAGTAGTAGATATAATGGTCGTCTGAGTAAAATTCACCCATTCTAGTCCATTTCAGTTCGCTGATTCCTAGAATGTCAACATTCACTCTTGACATCTCTTGTTTGACCACTTCCAATTTGCCTTGATTCATGGACCTGACATTCCAGGTTCCTATGCAATATTGCTCTTTACAGCATCGGACCTTGCTTCTATCACCAGTCACATCCACAGCTGGGTATTGTTTTTGCTTTGACTCCATCCCTTCATTCTTTCTGGAGTTATTTCTCCACTGATCTCCAGTAGCATATTGGGCACCTACTGATCTGGGGAGTTTCTCTTTCAGTATCCTATCATTTTGCCTTTTCATACTGTTCATGGGGTTCTCAAGGCAAGAATACTGAAGTGGTTTGCCATTCCCTTCTCCAGTGGACCACATTCTGTCAGATCTCTCCACCATGACCCGCCCATCTTGTGTTGCCCCACGGGCATGGCTTAGTTTCATTGATTTAGACAAGGCTGTGGTCCTAGTGTGATTAGATTGACTAGTTTTCTGTGAGTATGGTTTCAGTGTGTTTGCCCTCTGATGCCCTCTTGTATCGGCCCTAATCCAGCATGTCCTTCTAAGAAGAGGACTTCCTTGGTGGCTCGGATGGTTAAGCATCTGTCTACAATGTGGGAGACCCGGGTTCGATCCCTGGGTCAGGAAGATCCCCTGGAGAAGGAAATGGCAATCCACTCCAGTACTATTGCCTGGAAAATCCCATGGACAGAGGAGAAGAGGAAACGAGCACACACATGTGCACAAAAAAGACAATGTGAAGACACAGCCGTTTAGACATCGGGGTGTGCCCAGGATTGCTGGCAACACCAGAAGCTAGAGAGAGGCAAGGAAGGTGCTTCCTTTTAGGGCCTTCAGAGAAAGACTGATCCTGTTGACACCTTGATTTTGGATTTTTAGCATCTAGAACACTGAGCGATTGCATTTATATTGTTTTGTTGTTGTTCAGTTGCTGAGTTGTGTCCAACTCTTTGCAACCCCATCGACTGCAGCATGCCAGGCCTCCCTGTCCATCACCATCTCCCAGAGCCTGCTCAAACTCATGTCCATTGAGTCGGTGATGCTGTTCAACTATCTTGTCCTCGGTCATCCCCTTCTCCTCCTGCCTTCAATCTTTCCCAGCATCTGGATCTTTTCTAATGAGTTGGCGCTTCATATCCGGTGGTCAAAGTATCAGAGCTTCAGTTCAGCATATTGTTTAACCTACCCATTTTGTGATGCTTTGTTCTGGCAGCCCTAGGCAGATGATCACAGTGTCCCAACAGCCTTCTAGGCAGCTCTAAGTCTGTGGAGCCTGGAGCCTGAGGGAGGGAGTGAGGATTAAGGAGGAGACAGGGTCCACTCTCCTTTTCTTCAACCATTGCAACTCTTTGTTTATCAATATTAGTTATTGAACTTCCAAGAAGAGTTTTGTTTCTACTAAAAAATTGTAGTAAAAAACAAGTTTGGAAATTACTGCTCTAGTGTAAGAGGCCCTGTCAGTATTCCAGCCCATGAGTCCTTCACTGTTCTTCTCTGCCAGGCTCTCTGGGTGCTTTCATCCCAACAGCCTGAAACTGGACCATTGGTTGAAGGCAGCCCTCAAGCTGATGCCAGGGTTTTCTTCACCTGCACATAGAAAATTGGAACAAGGGAGGCCTGTAACCAGTGACTGAGCTATGGGGGTATAAATACTGCAGCTCCCTCATGCCTGATCAGGACAACTCTGAGGTGGGACCTACACTGTCTCCAGAGCTTCCTGTGGGACTTGGCCTGCACCTTACCCGTCTAGGCCTTCTACCTTTTAATCTGCTTCTTTCCCTTCTTTCCTAGAGGAAAAGGAAAGGTGGCCAAAGTATTAGAGCTTCAGCTTCAGCATCAGTCCTTCCAATGAATATTCAGGAATGATTTCCTTCAGGACTGACTGGTTGGATCTCCTTGCTGTCCAAGGGACTCTCAAGGGTCTTCTCCAGCACCCACAGTTCAAAAGCATCAATTCTTCAGCACACAGCCTTTTTTATTGTCCAGCTCTCACATCCATACATGACTACTGGAAAAACCATAGCTTTGACTAGACGGACCTTTGTCGGCAAAGTAACGTCTTTGCTTTTTAATATGCTGTCTAGGTTTGTCATTGCTTTTCTCCTAAGGAGCAACCATCTTTTAATTTCATGGCTGTATTCATGGTCCCCAGTAATTTTGGAACCCAAGAAAATAAAGTCTGTCATTGTTTCCATTGTTTCCCCATCTATTTGCCATGAAGTGATGGGACAGGATGCCATGATCTTCACTTTTTGAATGTTGAATTTTAAGCCCAGCTTTTCCACTCTTCTCTTTCACCTTCTTCAGAAGCTCTCTAATTCCTCTTCACTTTCTGTCATAAGGGTGGTGTCATCTGCATATCTGAGGTTATTGGTATTTCTCCCAGCAATCTTGATTCCAGCTTGTGCTCATCCAGCTTGACATTTTGCATGATACACTCTTCATATAAGTTAAATAAACAGGATGCCAGTGTATAGCCTTGACCCACTCCTTTCCCAATTTTGAACCATCCATTGTTCCATGTCTGATTCTAATTGTTGTTTCTTGACCTGCATAGAGGTTTCTCAGGAGGCAGGGATGTGGTCTGGTATTCCCATCTCTTGAAGAATTTTCCACAGTTTGTTGTGATCTACACAGTCAAATTCTTTTTATAATTTTGAAATGTAGTTTTGTGGTTTTTGAGTCTAGTAATAAAAATAGGGACTAATTTTAATTGTCCTTTTAATTTAATTTTTCAGCAATTTATTTCTTATTGTATTTTGTAAAAAACTGACTTTCTCTTCTGCTATTGTTTAGTCACCAAATTGTGTCTGACTCTTTGCGACCCCATAAACTGCAGCACACCAGGTTTCCCTGTCCTTAACTATCTCCGTGAGCTTGCTCAAACTCATATCCATTGAATCAGTGATGCCATCCAACCATCTCATTCTCTATCGCCTCCTTCTTCTCTTGCCCTCAATCTTTCCCAGCATCAGGGTCTTTTCCAATGAGTCAGTTCTTTGTTCTTCACATCAGTTGGCAAAGTGTTGGAGCTTCAGCTTCAACATCTGTCCTACCAATGAATATTCAGAGTTGACAGGTTTGATCTCCTTGCAGTCCATGGGACTCTTAATAGTCTGCTCAAATACCACAGTTCAAAAGCATCAATTCTTGTGCGCTCAGTCTTCTTTACAGTCCAGCTCTCACGTTAGTACACGACTACTGGAAAAACCATAGCTTTGACTATATGAACCTTTGTTGGCAAAGTAATGTCTCTGCTTTTTAATATGCTATCCAGGTTGCTCATAGCTTTTCTTCTAAGGAGCAAGCGTCTTTTAATTTCGTGCCTGCAGTCACAGTCCACAGCAATTTTGGAGTCCAAGAAAGTGAAATCCATCACTGTTTCCCTTTTTTCCCATCTATTTGCCATGAAATGATGGAACTGGGTGCCGTGATCTTAGTTTTTTGAATGTTGAGTTTTAAGCCAGCTTTTTTACTCCCCTCTTTCACCTTCATCAAGAGGCTTTTTAGTTCCTCTTCACTTTCTGCCATTAATGTGCTATCATCTAGATATCTGAGGTTGTTGATATTTTTCCTAGCAATCTTTATTCCAGCTTGAGTTTCATCCAGCCCAGCATTTTACATGATGTATTCTGCATATAAGTTAAATAAGCAGGGTGACAATATACAGCTTTGACATTCTTCTTTACCAATTTGGAACCAGTCCATTATTCCACGTCCGGTTCTAATTGTTGCTTCTTGTTCTGCATACAGGTTTCTCAGGAGCCAGGTAAGGTCGTCTGGTATTTGCATCTCTTTAAGAATATTCCACAATTTGTTGTGATCCACACAGTCAAAGGCTTTAGCGTAATCAATGAAGCAGAAGTAGATCTCTTTTTGAATTGCCTTGCTTTTTCTATGGAGAAGGCAATGCAAACCCACTCCAGGACTCTTGCCTGGAAAATCCCATGGACGGAGGAGCCTGGTAGGCTGCAGTCCATGGGGTCGCAAAGAGTCACACATGACTGAGCGACTTCACTTTCACTTTTCACTTGCATGCATTGGAGAAGGAAATGGCAACCCACTCCAGTGTTCTTGCCTGGAGAATCCCAGGGACGGTGGAGCCTGGTGGGCTGGTGTCTATGGGGTCACACAGAGTCGGACATGACTGAAGCGACTTAGCAGCAGCAGCAGCTTTTTCTATAATCCAACAGATGTTGGCAATTTGATCTCTGGTTCCTCTGCCTTTTCTAAATCCAGCTTGTACATCTGGAATTTCTCAATTCACATACTGCTGAAGCCTAGCTTGAAGAATTTTTAGTATAATCTTGCTAGCATGTGAAATGAGTACAATTGTAGGGTAATTTGAACATTCTTTGGCATTGCCTTTCTATGGGATTGGAATGAAAACTGACTTTTTTGACTCCTGTGGCCACTGCTGAGTTTCCCAAGTTTGCTGGTATATTGAGTGCAGCACTTTAACAGCATCATCTTTTAGGATTTGAAATAGCTCAGCTGGAATTCCATCACCTCCATTAGCTTTATTTGTGGTAATGCTTCCTAAGGCCCATTTGATTTCACACTCAGGATGTCTGGCTCTAGGTGAGTGACCACACCTAAAATCATCCCCAGTATGGAGGCCTTAAAAATAACTGAGAAAAGAAGAGAGGTGAAAGGCAGAGGAGGAAGGGAAAGATATACCCAACTGAATGCACTGTTCCAGAGAATAGCAAGGAGAGATAAGAAAGCCTTCTTAAGTGAACGATGAAAAGAAATAGAGCAAAACAATAGGATGGGAAAGACTAGAGATCTCTTCAAGAAAATGAGAGATACCAAGGGAATATTTCATGCAAAGATGGCAAGGACAGAAATGGCAAGGACCTAACAGAAGCAGAAGAGGTGGCAAGAATACATTGAAGAACTGTACAAAAAAGGTCTTAATGACCTGGATAGCCATGATGGTGTGATCACTCACCTAGAGTCAGACTTACTCTGGATTGGAAGCAAAAAAAAAAAAAAAGCTGGTTCCAAATCCTAGATGCTTTGAAAAGTACTATGCTGATCACAATGCTAATATTTGGGGTTGTTATGGGCCCTCCACTCTGGCTTTTCTAGTCTCCCCTAAGTGATGAGAGTGGGGAGCTTGGCCTACAGCTGCTCAGGACCTTCCTGGGGTGTATGGGGGAGAGTTGAGGGGTAGGGGGAGTCGGGTCCTCAGACATGTCATCTTCCCCAAGGGCAAATCTTCACCGTTCCTCTTTCCAGTCATACCCCAATGCCTTACCATTTCCACCTTCTCTCTTTCCCTTCACTAAAGGATTTTCAAAGTTTATTTTAACTTTTTGTTCTCTTCCTTTGGTCGGTTTTTTTGAGAGTGCATGCCCCCCACATATTTCACATGGCCTGCATTTTTATGAATCCAAGAATAAATGCATTTTTGGCCAACTACTAAGAAATATTTTTAGACACATAGGGCTATATTTTTGTCTTTTGCAGAGTATAATTTGAAGCAGATTCAGTTGCATGCAGAGCTCTTAATTCTGAACCCCATTTCAGATGTCCTATTGACATTCTACATCCCTTGAGAAATATGTTAACGCTTTAATGAAAACTCATCTGTTATGAGGAGAAGGAAATGGCAACCCACTCCAGTGTTCTTGCCTGGAGAATCCCATGGATGCAGAAGCCTGGTAGGCTGCAGTCCATGGGGTCGCACAGAGTCCGACACGACTGAAGCAACTTAGCAGCAGCATCTGTTATGAAGTATCTTAGTTTAGAGGGATGAGCCATTCAAAGAATAAGGAGATGGGGTTTTGCTTGTACCTTCAAACTGTTTTGGCTCAGCTGCCATTTGACTTTTGCTTTGCTGAGAAGAAGGGATTTTGCTATGGAGATGTTTAGCAAGCAAGTAGAAGAGATGATGGAGGGTGGTCAGTTCAGTCAGTTCAGTTCAGTCACTCAGTTGTGTCCAACTCTTTGTGGCCCTGTGGACAGCAGCACGCCAGGCTTCCCTATCCATAACCAACTCCTAGAGCTTACTCAAATTCATGTCCATAGAATTGGTGATGCCATCCAACAATCTTATCCTCTGTCATCCCCTTCTCCTCCCGCCATCAATCTTTCCCAGCATCAGGGTCTTTTCCAGTGAGTCAGTTCTTCGCATCAGGTGGCCAAAGTATTGGAGTTTCAGCTTCAGCATCAGTCCTTCCAATGAACACCCAGGACTGATCTCCTTTAGAACGGACTGGTTGGATCTCCTTGCAGTCCAAGAGACTCTCAAGAGTCTTCTCCAACACCACAGTTCAAAAGCATCAATTCTTCATTGCTCAGCTTTCTTTATAGTCCAACTCTCACATCCATACACGACTACTAGAAAAACCATAGCCTTGACTAGACAGAACTTTGTTAGCAAAATAATGTCTCTGCTTTTTAATGTGCTGTCTAAGTTGGTCATAGCTTTTCTTCCAAGGAGGGTGGTCAGAGTCGTGCTAAGTTTCAAAGCCCAGAGAGACCAGGGGGGTGGGAATCGGGAGGCAGATGAAACCTTGTGCAAACTAATCACTGTTGTTCCCCACCCGCCCCCCACCCCCCCACCACCCCCACCACTCAGAGTGCCATGATGGAGCAAGAACAGGTCCAGGAGGATTTGTGTGATAGAAAGACAGAAACCTACCAATCTGTCTCAATAATGGAATCTCCCACTTGTCAACAGATCTGGAAATAGCCTCTGTCATCATCTTGTAGCCTCTGTCATCATCTTGTACAAACTATATAGCTGTGCTCAAAGGCTCCATTTGGTTCTAACCTGGCTTTCTATAACTATCATCTAATTAGATGTCAAAAAGTTCTTTGAACAAGTGGTTGAATGAATGGAATTGAGACCCAGCAAAGGTTAAGTACCTTGTCCAAGATGACAGAGTTCAAAATATATCAGACTTATCTCTATACAGTCCAGCAGGCCTGCTGTCGGTACCAACAAAGAATAAGCATGCTCTTGTTGTGAACCAGACTTGGCACTGGTTTTCTCCTGGCTAGCTAAGGGTTAAACAAAATGTCCCAGCTGGATTTGACTGGCTTTAGAAGCAGGAATTCTATGCATTTTAAATCAAGAGGTCCTGGGTCCCAACAGCTGGAAAGTTTCTTGCGGCTGGAAGGGCCAAATCTGAGTGAACATTCTGTATTATCTTATTTCACCTTAGAAAGTAGAAGCTAGGTTATGGAGGGTTGGCCATGGTTGAAATTTTTTTTCATTTCTACTATGATCAGAGCCAAGTGGGCATATTTACCATTTTCCCAGTAAAATAAAGAGCAAAGTTTGCCGCCCCCCCCCCCACCCCCGCCACCAACAATCTTCCAAGTGTTGCAGATTTAAGCATCTATTAGAATCAAAATCAAGGAAATATCAACAGCATTCTGTGGCTAAAAACCCATCTTACTTTTTCTGAAAACATCATTCAGAGTTTGGGAATAACTCCAGAGAGAATAAAAGACATGTAACTAGGATGCTCGTCTGTCAGTATCTGACTGGCAAAAGACTAGCCTGGAAAAGAGACCATGAGCTTCGCCTCACAGATGGGCAGTGCGAACAATGAACAAAAGCTGTGATGCAGCACAACAAGCCCGGCTGCTGTCAGAAGACTTGGGGCAGGTGATGTGCCTGCTCGAGCTTTGTTTTCTTCATATGAAAATGATCGTAACAATACTTCTCACAGAACTGCTGTGATGAGGGTGATTAGGAGAAGGCATTTGGGCAGGCTAAGTCGCTTTAGTCGTGTCTGATTCTGTGTGATCCTGGGGACTGTAACCTGCCAGGCTCCTCTGTCCGTGGGATTCTCCAGGAAAGAATACTGGAGTGAGTTGCCATGCCTTCCTCCAGGGAATCTTTCAAACTCAGGGATCAAGTCTGTTATGTCTCCTGCATTGGCAGATGGGTTCTTTAACTCTGGAACCACCTGAGAAGACCTATTAGGAGAATAGTTTTATGTTAAGAATAACAGCTCAAATTTTTCTGTGTATGTGCTCAATTGTGTGTGACTCTTTGCAACCCCATAGACTGTAGCCCACCAGGCTCCTCTGTCCATGGGATTCTCCAGGCAAGAATACTGGAGTGGGTTGCCATGCCCTCCGCCAGAGGATCTTCCTGACCCAGGGATTGAACGTCTGTCTCCTGTGTCTCTTACATTGCAGGTGGATTCTTTACCCACTGAACCATCAGAGAAGTCCACTAGCACTTACTATATGCTAAGGCATTTTTCTGAGTATTTTTTCTTCAATACTGACTTATCTCAGAAGCAACTTGGGCAAATTTTTATTCTTTCTTAAGAATAAACCTCTGAAAATTAATTTTACTTACCTCAGAATTGTTGCAAAGATTAAATAAGTCAATCTAGGAACATACTTACTCAGGTATACAACCCATGGTAAGTCCTCAAAGAGTGTTAGCTATTCGGATCCATTATGTTATACGGCCTAGTGGTAATTAACAATATAATATTGAGTCCCCATGAATATTGCCTGCATGAGGAGGGAGAAGAAGTGGACAATTAGGATTTTGGTGGCTGTGAGAAGTTTCCATTTTGTACCTCCATATAGACTCTCCTCCTTGCTCTGTTCCCAGGGAGGATAAGATATATGGGCTACATCAAGAGCCCATATATCTCACCCTCTGACTTCTGGTTAGCTCAGCTGATGCAGAGCCTGAGCAAAGAAGGAGGAGGGTGGGAGGAGAGTGAGGTCAAGGCATTCATTCCCTGCTTCTTCCCTGTAGGGTTCCTGTGGGCCATCTGGCTGCAGTCCTTGCTATGACCCTCTTCACACAGCTTTTTCTCTGGGGCTCTACATGGGACTTCCTCCCTTAGCCCCTTCAGGCCAAAGGATAGTAAGTGCCCTTTGTAGCTAGCTGACAGCACTTCGCTATCACTTGTGGTTTCCCTGTATTCTGCTCAACTTTGGAAACAGTCCCCTTATCACACTCTTCTTGAATTGCCCAAGCAAGGCCCATATCGTCTTCCTGGGTACTGTCTCTTGTGTTCACGCCTTTCCTGGGCTAACATCCAATACAGGTAGCAAACACTTTCTTCAGAGGAACAAGTTCAGTCATTTCCAAATTGGTCCCCCTGGTGTGTTTCTTTTACACATCTGTACTTATTCTACTCCCTTCCCATCTCACTCACATGGGAGGATTGTGACCCTGTTCAGATTTTCTACACAAGGCAGTGGAAGGACAGGGCTTGAGGACTCTGGAGTGTGGGTAAAAGGGTGCTGGATGAATTGGGGTTAAACAGTTTAAGAATGAGGCCAGGAAGGTGCTAGTAGACTGGAAGAAGATTAAAGAGATCCAGGGACTAATGATCTGCACGAGGCTGACGTTCAGGTGATCAGGGAGTGAAGAGAAGATATAGCTGAAAATATAAGAAGTTCTGTCTGAGGGTGAGATAGTAGGTTAACAGGGTTAAAACAATTATAAGAGATGACAAGAGCCACAGTGTGTGGTGGGATTATGTGGACTAAGTGGAACAAATGTGTCAGCCACCGTATTTGAGGAGTTCCAGGAAATGGACGGCAAGGTGAAGGATGAGTTGCCCATGTGGTCACTTGAAATCAACAAGGATGAGGTCACTAACACCAGACTGGTGCTGGAAGGACAATGAGCTACGTGCTGAAGATGTCAGTGAAACCTGGGAGGGAACCAGGGGGTTAATCAGTTCAGTTCAGTTCAGTCGCTCAGTCGTGTCCGACTCTTTGTGACCCCAATAGATGACAGCAATAGAAGGGACAGCTATGTGGCACAACGTCTCGAAGGAGTAACTCCAGGGCAGTTATTCCCATTTGTGAATGTCAATGCCTCTAGACCCTAAGGAAGATTTATGGGAGAATAAACAACCCCCTGTATAATTTGACTCATAGCAGAAAATAGATGGCACACTTACTAATATTTTGGGTAAAACATTTTAGGACAGTGGGAAATTAGAGTAAGAGATGAAGGATTCCCACTTGGAGAGGAAAGAGATCATGACAAACATGTTTATTTAAATGCTGACCTAAATCTCTAAAAATCTCAAACATTCTTTCCCATAATTTTACCTTCCCAATAGAAATGTTTTCATACTCATTTTTTAGCATTTGTGTAATATGTTCTTCCTTTAAATACTGTAGTTTTGCAAGAATTTCCTGGTTTAACAATAAATAAGTCCCGCAAAGTTACACAATCCATTTCTCATAGTTTGCTTGAAAAATGAGAAGAAAAAGAACAAAAGGTCTAGGATATGAGATTAGTTTCCACTTGATTTACTGTAAAATACAATTTTCCATTTCATTTGGTGTTTTATCTCTAGAATCAATTTTAAACTTTTTGCAAAGGAAAGACTGAAAATAAGAGGAATATTTAAACAATACAAATACATTTCTTGAGGCCAACAGAATTCTTCATGGTCACTTTTGGTCTCTAGCTGTTCAACTTTTGCTTCTCTTTTTAGAGAGAAGCCGAAGTTTACTTTAGTTTTGCACTTAGAGAGGGCAGGATCCTATTTCAGGCTATATGGCACGTTGCCTATTTCCCCCACCATCCACTTTCTCTTCTTTTCCATTTCCCTGGATTTATCACTGGACTACGACCACCCAGAATAGAGGTAGTATTTCCCAGCCTTGGTTGGCTTGACCACATACCTGTTTCAGCCCATTTGATGTATTTGAATCCGTTGATGAACAAAGTTCACTGTTCAGGTTGCTATGAGTTCCACAGAATTTGCCTTGATGGATAGGAGCATAGAAATTAGCATCTTTTTCTGCACACATCAGGTGTATCATGTGGGAGCATTGCCTAACCTCTTGCTGTTGTTGTTGTTTAGTTGCTAGGTCATATCCAACTCTTTTGCAACCCCATGGACTGTGGCCACCAGGCTCCTCTGTTCATGGGGTTTCCCAGGCAAGAATACTGGAGTAGGTTGCCATTTCTATCTTCAGGGGATCTTCCCCGTCTGGGGAATCAAACCCACATCTCCTGCATTGCAGGTAAATTCTTTACTGCTGAGCCACCAGGCATGTCCTAACTTTGCTGCAATCTGTAAAATGAGAATAATATATCCACCTCATGGGGTGATTGTGAAGATAGGGGGAAAAATGATACTAAAAAACAGTATTTAACTGGGCACTTCCCATGTGTCAGGATCTAGGTACATGAATTCTGTATCACACATTTAATAAACGCCAGCACAAGGCTCCCAGCCTCCTACCCACACTGTGCTGCCCTAGACTCCCAAACAAGTCTACATGCATCGTGGCCCCAGGGCTCTTCCCCGCAGCACACGGGTCAGAATTCACAGGGACTTTAGTCTCATGGGACAATCTGAGTGAAAACAACACTTCTGTGTTCAAAATAGTTCCTTTCCTACCCTTGACCCTGATATATTGTAGTTAAGCCAAATAACATGAGTCACCCCAAATTGTTCTTGTCTCTCATGCAAAGGAAGGAGGGAAGAAAATGTGCCAGATATTCCTTGCAATTTTGTTTAAGTTCCCTGGATATGTCTAGGCATGTCTGAACCCTGGGGTGAACAGTTTCCAGTTGAGACCTATTCACCCTCTCTCCACCACACCCCTGCAGCAAACACTGTGCAAATCACTCCCCAAAATGCAGGGTTGGGATACTAATATCTCTTGACATGTTACTGCGGTACAGTTGTCACCTTTTGGGGACAAGAGGGTCTCTGAGCTCAGGAGATTGTTTCCCCCCAACATGTGGGCTGGAATTCAAAGACAGACAGTCAAGAATCACATCAAAAGACTAAGAGCTGCTACCCTCAGCAATGTGGGCCCAGGTCATTTCACCCTGTGGGTCAGATCCAACATTATTATTGAGAAGCTGATAAAACCAGCGGGATGTGTCAGTAATCATTACATAACAGCTTTCCTAGTGGCTGAGTGGTAAAGAATTCACCTGCCAGTGCAGGAGATGAAAGTTTAACCCCTGGGTGGGGAAGGTCCCCTGGAGAAGGAAATGGCAACCCACTCCTGTATTCTTGCCTGGAGAATCCCCATGGACAGAGGAGCCTGGTGAGCTACAGTCCAAGTGGTTGCAATTAGTTGGACATGACTTAGCAACTTAAACAAAAACTGCCAAAGAGCAGATAACTTACATTCTGATCTGTCTTGGTGGTGACTGGAGACAGCTCAGCTTTTATGGGATGGTTTTGTCCCCACAAGATGCCCTGGGCCTACTAGCTTGAATACCAAATCCTGGCCCAAAGACCCACAAAACCCAAAGCAGGGGGAGAGGTGCGGCTGTACTGCTGGCCTTTTCCTGCAGTGCTGCTGCGGAGGGCTGCCAGCGGGACGGTGGGCATGCAAACTGGCCCTGGCCGCTCAGTCTGCCAGGGATCATCGGCCAAGTCTAGGTTTTCAGAAGGAAGCCTGGGGTACTTGGCAGCACACAGGGTCACTTGGGGTGTCAGGAGAAAGGGCTAAAGAGAGATTTAACAATTTTGTGAGGAAGCAAATGAAGCTTCTATTAGAAGACATTCTTTGATCAGTATTTTAGTTTTCTGCCAGTTTAAAATGTGTGACTATATGGTGTTTTGTGTAAGTGTGCTGTATGTGTGTGTAGTGTAGAGTGTGTATGTGTGTGTGTGACTATATGTGTCTGGGAGCCTGCATACAGAACAGTGCATTTCCACCCTCTACCCCTGGGGAAAGCTTCTATGAAAGCTTTTTTCATAAAAAAGCCTTTTTTTTTTTTTTTCACAGCTTCTATGAAACTAACCTTACAGGGACTTTTTGCCATGGGTGTTCTGAGACAACCACTATTTCAAATATTTGGGTCAGAACACACTTTCTGAATCAGATAACAGGACATGTGTTCTTGGTGTTTAATGTCATGTGTTATTAAGATGTTTCATCAACTACCCAGTTTTCTCTAAAATACTCATCAGTGCCCCGTCCCCAGTCTCCAAAAGCATCATTTAAAGTTTATCAGAGACTGCCCTGCAGATGCCGGATTTGCCGGCACCACAGGTGTGGCCGCCCTGCTGCGCCTGTGCCGTTGGGGCAGAGAGGAAGCGGCTATTTCTACGCTCAGTGCTCAGAACCGTGGGCACTAAGAATGGTTTGTAGCCGAACATCAGTGGAAGAAAAAAAAAAAAAAAAAAAAAAAAAAAAAATAAAGTTTATCAGAAAACACATTTTTACCCTCCTCAAAATGTTTTTATTGAAGTTTCCTCATGCTTTCAACTTTGATTCTGGAAACACTGTCCTTTTCTCTGTTTGCCACAAATGTCGTGAAATGGTATATTTTTTTTTAAAAAGTGGGATTAGGGTTGGGGAGGTTGGAACACCAAGAAAAAATGGAGAGGAGGACTAGACTTCAAAAATATATTAAACATATACACTACCATATGTAATATAGGCAGTCAGTGGGAACTTGCTGTGTGACTCAGGGAACTCAAATTGGGCTCTGTGACAACCTAGAGGGGTGGGATGGGGATGGATGGGACATATATACCTATGGCTAATACATGTTGATGTGTGGTGGAAACCAACACAATATTATAAATTATCCTTCAATTAAAAATAAATTTCTTAAAAAAGAAAAAAACATATATATATATATAAATATATATATATAAACATTTCTGCTTTGCAACTGTTAGATATGGAGTTTAACTAAAAAGCCACCTCTAACTCTGTAGTGCTGATCCTCAGCATAAGGCAATTAGGTGGTTGTTCTCACCAGATAGTTTGTAACCATAAAATAGCAGCCTTAGAATTGTCCATATTCATTTGCTACTCAAAGTGAAGTTCAAGACCTGGAAGCTCTGTCAACAATTGGGGGCTTCTTAGGAATGCAGCTAGAATCAACATAGCTGGGAGAAATGTCAATAACCTCATATATGTAGATGACACCACCCTTATGGCAGAAAGTGAAGATGAACTAAAGAGCCTCTTGATGAAAGTGAAAGAAGAGAGTGAAAAAGCTGCCTTAAAACTTAACATTCAAAAAACTAAGGTTATGACATCTGGTCCCATCACTTCATGGCAAAGAGATGGAGAAATGATGGAAACAGTGAGAAGCTTTATTTTGGGGGGCTCCGAAGTCACTGCAGATGGTGACTTGCAGCCATGAAATTAGAAGATGCTTGCTCCTTGGAAGAAAAGCTATGACAAACCTAGACAGCATATTAAAGAGCAGAGTCATTACTTTACAATACTCATGAAACTATGAGCCATGCCATGTAGGGCCATCCAAGACAGACGGGTCATGGTGGAGAGTTCTGACAAAACATGCTCCACTGGAGAAGGGAATGGCAAGTCATTTCAATATTCTTGCCTTGAGAACCCCGTGAACAGCATGAAAAGGCAAAAAAGACATGATACTGAAAGATGAACTCCCCAGGTCGGTAGGTGCCCAATATTCTATTGGAGAAAAGTAGAGAAATAACACCAGAAGGAACGAAGAGATGGAGCCAAAGTGAAAACAACACCCAGTTGTGGATGTGACTGTGATGGAAGTAAAGTTTGATGCTATAAAGAAAAATATTGCATAGGAATTTGGAATGTTAGGTCCATGAATCAAGGTAAATTAGAAGTGGTCAAACAGGAGATGGCAAGTGGTCAAACAGGAGATGGCAAGTGGTCAAACAGAAGACAGCAAAAGTGAACATTGATATTTTAGGAATCAGTGAACTAAAATGGACCGGAATGGGTGAATTTAACTCAGATGACCATTATATCTACTGCTGTGGGCAAGAATCCCTGAGAAGAAATGGAGTAGCCATCATAATCAACAAAAGAGTCTGAAATGAAGTACTTGGATGCAATCTCAAAAATGACAGGATGATCTCTGTTCATTTCCAAGGCAAACCATTTAATATCACAGTAATCCAAGTCTATGCCCCAACCAGTAATGCTGAAGAGGCTGAAGTTGAACAGTTCTATGAGGACCCACAAGACCTTCTAGAACTAACACCTAAAAAAGATGTCCTTTTCATTATAGGGGACTGGAATGCAAAATTAGGAAGTAAAGAGATACCTGGAGTAACAGGCAAATTTGGCCTTGGAGTACAAAATGAAGCAAGGCAAAGGCTAACAGAGTTTTGCGAACAGAATGCACTGATCATAGCAAACACCCTCTTCCAACAACACAAGAGAAGACTCTACACATGGACATCACCAGATGGTCAATACCAAAATCAGATTGATTATATTCTTTGCAGTCAAAGATGGAAAAGCTCTATACAGTCAGCAAAAACAAAACCGGGAGTTGACTGTAGCTCAGATCATGAACCCCTTATTGCAAAATTCAGATTTAAATTAAAGAAAGTAGGGAAAACTAACAGACCATTCAGGTATGACCAAATCAAATCTCTTACGATTATACAGTGAAAGTGAAAAGTAGATTCAAGGGATTAGATCTGATAGAGTGCCTGAAGAACTACGGACGGTGGTTAATGACATTGTACAGGAGGCAGTGATCAAGATCATCCCCAAGAGAAAGAAATGCAAAGAGGTGAAAGGGATGTCTGAGGAGGCCTTGCAAATAGTTGAGAAAAGAAGAAAAGTGAAAGGCAAAGGAGAAAAGGAAAGCTATATCCATTTGAATGCAAAGTTCCAAAGAATAGCCAGGAGAGATAAGAAAGCCTTCCTTAGTGATCAATGCAAAGAAATACAGGAAAACAATAGAATGGGAAAGATCTCTTCAAGAAAATTAGTGATATCAAGGGAACATTTCATGCAAAGATGGGCACAATAAAGGACGGAAATGGTATGGACCTAAGAGAAGCAGAAGATATTAAGAAGAGGTGGCAAGAATACACAGGAGAACTGTACAAAAAAGATCTTCACAACCCAGATAACCACGATGGTGTGATCACTCACCTAGAGACAGACATCCTGGAATGTGAAGTCAAGAGGGACTTAGGAAGCATAACTATGAACAAAGCTAGTGGAGATGATGGAATTCCAGTTGAGCTATTTCAAATCCTAAAAGATGATGCTGTGAAAGTGCTGCACTCAATATGCGAGACAATTTGGAAAACCCCAGCAGTGGCCACAGGACTGGAAAAGGTAAGTTTTCGTTGCAGTCCCAAAGAAAGGCAATGCCAAAGAATGCTCAAACTACCACACAATTGCACTCGTCTCACACGCTAGCAAAGTAATGCTCAAAATTCTCCAAGCAAGGCTTCAACAATATGTGAACCATGAACTTTCAGATGTTCAAGCTGGATTTAGAAAAGGCAGAGGAACCAGAGATCAAATTGCCAACATCCGCTGGATCCTTGAAAAAGCAAGAGAGTTCCATAAAAACATCCATTTCTGCTTTATTGACTATGTCAAAGCCTTTGACTATGTGGATCACAACAAACTGTGGAAAATTCTTAAACAGATACGAACACCAGACCACCTGACCTGCCTTCTGAGAAATCTGTATGCAGGTCAATAAGCAACACTTAGCAATGCATATAATTAACTTATATGCATAGTATATCAAGCGAAATGCTGGGCTGGATGAAGCACAAGCTGGAATTAAGATTGCCAGAAGAAATATCAATAACCTCAGATATGCAGATGACACCACCCTTAGGGCAGAACACAAAGAAGAACTAAAGAGCCTCTTGATAAAAGTGAAAGAGGAGAGGGAAAAAGTTAGCTTAAAACTCAACATTCAGAAAACTAAGATCATGGCATCTGGTCCCATCACTTCATGGCAAATAGATGGGAAAGCAATGGAAATACTGACAGACTTTATTTTTCTGGGCTCCAAAATCACTGCAGATGGTGACTGCAGCCATGAAATTAAAAGATGCTTCCTTCTTGGAAGAAAAGCTATGACCAACCTAGAAAGCATATTCAAAATCAGAGACATTACTTTGTTAACAAAGGTCCATCTAGTCAAGGCTATGGTTTTTCCAGTAGTCATGTATGGATGTAAGAGTTGGACTATAAAGAAAGTTGAGCACTGAAGAACTGATGGTTTTGAACTGTGGTATTGGAGAAGACTCTTGAGAGTCCCTTGGACAGCAAGGAGATCCAACCAGTCAATCCTAAAGGAAATCAGTCCTGAATATTCATTGGAAGGACTGATGTTCAAGCTGAAACTCCAATACTTTTGCCACCTGATGTGAAGAACTGACTCATTTGAAAAGACCCTGATGCTAGGAAAGATTGAAGGCAGGAGGAGAAGGGGACGACAGAGGATGAGATGGTTGGATGGCATCACCGACTCAATGGACATGAGTTTGAGCAAGCTCCCAGAGTTAGTGATGGACTGAGAAACCTGGTGTGGTGCAGTCTACGGCATCGCAAAGAGTCGGACATGACTGAGCTACTGAACTGAACTGAACTGAACTGACATTACTTTGCTGAAAAAGGTCCATCTAGCCAAAGCTATCGGAGAAGGCAATGGCACCCCACTCCAGTACATCTTGCCTGGAAAAGCCCATGGACGGAGGAGCCTGGTAGGCTGCAGTCCATGGGGTCGCTGAGGGTCGGACATGACTGAGTGACTTCACTTTCACTTTTCACTTTCATGCATTGGAGAAGGAAATGGCAACCCACTCCAGTGTTCTTGCCTGGAGAATCCCAGGGATGGGGGAGCCTGGTGGGCTACTGTCTATGGGGTCACACAGAGTCGGACACGACTGAAGTGACTTAGCAGCAGCAGCAGCAGCAGCCAAAGCTATGGTTTTGCCAGTAGTCATGTATGGATGTGAGAGTTGGACCTTAAAGAAGGCTGAGTGCTGAATAATTGATGCTTTTGAACTGTGGTGTTGGAGGAGACTCTTGAGAGTCCCTTAGACTGCAAGATCAAACCAGTCAATCCTAAGGGAAATCAGTCCTGAATATTCATTGGAAGGACTGATGCTGAAGGTGAATCTCTAGTACTTTGGGCCGCCTGATGCAAAGAACTGACTCCTTAGAAAAGACCCTGATGCTGGGAAAGATTGAAGGCAGGAGAAGGGGACACAAAGGATGAAATAGTTGGATGGCATCACAGACTCAATGGACATGAGTTTGAACAAGCTCTGGGAGTTGGTGATGGACAGGGAAGCCTGGTGTGCTGTAGTCCATGGAGTTGCAAAGACTGAGTGACTGAACTGAATTGAGCTAGGAGTGCAGAAGCCCAGGCTCTGAGTCTTCCCCACTAAAAAGGATCTATATTTCAACAGGATTCCCGGGTGGCCTAATGCAGAACAACAGTTGAGAAGCACTAGTGTAGAGATTATCCTGCTTCACAGGTGTGGAAACGGGTCCGGAAATGGCAAGGAATGTATCCTAGAAGTCTTCCTTTGTGGTAAGTCTGCAAAGACGACCTTATCTCCCTGCCACTGAACCTGGATTTTGAGCCCAGATTTCTTTCCTGTAGAAGAAATATTATGCTTGCTAGTCAGGATAACTTGGCAGTTGTGGATGTTTTCAGTCTTGTGGGTTGGAACTGGAGGAAGGCATTAAGAATCCCTGTGGACAGAAGAGCCTGGTGGGCTACTCTTTTCTCCTAACTTCCTGTGCAAGAGCGATCTTCAGCTCTGGAATTAGAGAGGCAGTGTAGGGCTGCCAGGGACAACTGTATTGTTTGCTCTTCACAAAGTACCTGGAACCAGAGGCAAATGAGGCTGAAATACCTTCCTTGTGTTCACTCTCCAGGTTAGAGCCCTTGCTGGGGGCAGTTCTGTATGGAAGAAGAGGTGTCTTTTGCTAATTCACACAAAATTTCCTGGACAGGACAGCTTAGCAGAGGCCCTGGTTCAGGGCTCCATGGTGATCCCCAGTAGAGAACAGCATGTACAGAGAGAAACCTCATCTCCCCGTGTCAGCTGAATGGTCCTGCAGGGACTGACTGACAATTCAGAGAAGCTGAGATAGCTGTGCAAAATTCATCCAGAGAGCATTTTTATGATCTTAGGGTCTGGAGAGCTTATGGATATGAAAGAATGCAAGTTCCTCTCTGGGTTTTTGCATTTCTTTGCTTCTTAATATACATACATGTCTTTTTCAAGGGACTTTAATCAACCGATAATCCCAAGTGTGAATCTCAATCTCTTTGAGCAGATCACAGAATTAGGAAGTTTATAATTTGACCTTAAAGGGTAGAGGTCATCTTCTTAAAGTTGTGATATCTATTAGGTAGCAACTAGAAGTAGGATAAGATACATTCCGCCAGGGTCTCATGCCCCTGGCCAGGTCATCTGAGTTTGGTCTAATTCAAAGACAAGCAAACTGAGAAAGTTATCCCTAAATATAGTGTGGGGAGGTACAGTAGTCTCCTTAGTGGAAACAGGGAGGTTTGGAATTGCATACAAAAATGTTTAAGGATACCAAGCAATAATATTGATGTTTTATATTAATGCATACAAATGTTTATAATGTTTAGGAGCTGGGCTTATTAGAATAAAAGATCAGCCTTATAACTCCAATTTGAAATTTATAACTGAGTAATTGATTTTAATATATTATTTTTTCTTAATATATATATTTTATTGAAGTATAGTTGACTGACAGTGTTAGTGTATTACTTCTACCCTTGATCTTAGCCAGAAGTCTAAGAAGTGATAACATTATTTTTAAGTGAAAATCTTACTGTTCTGTTTTTTCTTGGGACGTTAGAAAATTGAAGTGGAAATAAAGCAGAAAGTTCGTGAAGTGGAAATAAACATATTAAAATATAACATCATTTGAAATATTTGAATGTGTTTAGCTTCATAAAGGGAACCAAACATTAAGCAAATTTCTCCCCCAAAACAATGACCTGAATAATATTTGCAAGACCAGCAAACTTTATTCACAAACTTCTCTTAAAAGCTAAAGGTAGGGCCAGGTTTTTAAATGTGAAACCTTAATAAATCAGTTGCTAATTTAAAAACAGCAAAGCAAACCTCAAAACAGTTGCCTCTGCAAAGCTACAATTATGGGCATGCTGCTGCTGCTGCTAAGTTGCTTCAGTCATGTCCGACCCTGTGTAACCCCATAGACAGCAGCCCACCAGGCTCCTTTGTCCCTGGGATTCTCTAGTCAAGAATACTGGAGTGGGTTGCCATTTCCTTCTCCAATGCATGAGAGTGAAAAGTGAAAGTGAAGTCACTTAGTCGTGCCTGACTCTTCGCGACCCCATGGACTGTAGCCTACCAGGCTCCTCCATCCATGGGATTTTCCAGGCAAGAGTACTGGAGTGGGGTGCCATTGCCTTCTCTACGGGCATGAGAAACAGCTATCAATGAGCTGGGCTTCACTGCTAAGGTCCTTAGTTCAGTTGGGCATAAGGCTACATTACCCTGACCCCAGAAGATACTTTCTGAGAGAGCTCGCAGTGCTCTCCATGGTCAGGATGGGGTGGGGTGGGATTTCCTACAGCTGCCCAATGCCCATGTCCCCAGACACTACATTCAGTCTTTCTTATTCTACCACTCAGTCACCGTGGTGGTCAAGAGCTTCTTTATGGAGCAGCATCTTTTCTGTGGACCAACATCTCCTGAACTACATCTGGGCAGAAAGACCCAGCTCCCCTCTGCCCTGGTACCCTCCTGTCCTGCGTTTCTTCCCCCCTTCACTGCAGGCTTTTTACTCAGGAGAAGCTAGGGTTCTCACCACCTTTCTCATGGAGCCACACACATAGCTCACTCTTTACATCTTCTTCCCTCATTGGGAAGCTTCTGCCTCAGAAAGGCAGAAATCTAGCTTTTCATCTGGCCTCTTCCAATTCATTGTTTAATGCTTTATACCCTCTTCTTCAGGTTCTGGGTCATGATAGACTGTATTTTCCACAATGGCCACAGCAATACTTTCGCTTCACAGGCTTGTCTCCCTTATTTAGGTGAGAGAAGGCTCCAGATCCCTCTAGCTTACTCCTCTGAGTTAGAAAACAGAAGCAGTAAAGGCAAAAGTGGAAATGTTGTCCAGAGGGGAGAGGAAGCAAGGACATGACATGCTGGATGTTTATCAATTCATTCAGCCATTCATTCAACAAACCACTGGCAGAGAGTATCAGATTGCATCCTTGGAACAATAGGAACAACAATCTTGCACTACCATGGTGCTAGGTTCTGTTCTGAACACTGTACACATATAACATTAAATCTTCACAACAATCCTGTGAAGTGGATGTTGTCATGAACCCATCTTACTGATGAAACAACTTAGGTACAGAGTGATTTAGCAAGGTCCCACAGCGAGTAAGTGATGAAGCTGGGATTCAAACCCTGCTAAGAACAGGGTCCTGGCAGGAGGCATCAAAGGACAAGGAGTACCCACTCGCTTGCTCAGCAAGCATTTATGAAGCACCTGCTGCTGCTAAGTTCTGGGGGATAAGGATGAACTGAAGCCAGTCCCTGCCTTCCTGAAGCTTACAGAATGTTGGGGAAAACTGACACTGAAACAGACACTAAAATTCGGTGTGATAGTTGTGGGGATTCCAAACCCAGCTCTTGGAGATCAGGCAAGGCTTTTCCAGGGAAGAGGGGAAGAATAAATGGAACTCTGAAGGAGGCATGCAGCTGGCTTACCCGGTGGGGTAAAGGGAGAGGAAGAAAAGCCACATTCGTAGACAGAGCAGCAGGGCCATGGCTGGAGAGGGAAGCGAGGTGGGAAAAGTCCAGAACCCAGATGCTCTTTAAGGCGATTAGACACGTGAAGTTCTAACCCCACTAGAAGGCCACTGAGGGGGACAGGAGGCCTGACTTTAGGTAGGGAAATAGTGTTGCCAGAGGAGGTAGTAAAGCACAAACCACAGACCTTGGGCTTCACAGAGACAAAGATTCTCTCCTTGACTGACTCGAGGCGGACTCCTCTGATCCCTCTTCTCAGCTGGGCCTCAGCCTTGGCCTAAAAAACCTGAACAGACACGAACACGCCGGGGGAAGGGATAGTTAGGAAATTTGGGATCGGCATGTATACTCGGCTATATTTAAAATGGTGTATGTCCACATGTAGACCTACTGTATAGCACAGGGAACTCCTCCCGATGTTTTGTGGCTGCCTGGATGGGAGGGCAGTTTGGGGGAGAATGGATACATGCATATATATGGTTGAGTCCTTGAAACTATCACCACATTGTTAATCAGCTAAACTTCAATCTAAAATGAACAGTTTGAAAAAAAAAATTCTGACAGCTCAAGGCCACACTACCAGAATGACTCTCGCTGCCCTTAAAGTGCTTGCCTGAGGAAACTCAAGAATTTACTGTCTGTTCCAGCTACTAGCACCCGAGACTGAGCCCTGACCACCCTTTCTTAGAGCATTTACTGGAAAGGGATTGCCATTGTGAACCTTTCCTCTGTCCCTTTGAGATACACACGTGTCTCCTACAACTCACGAGTGTCCTTCTCAAGGACCTGGAAGCCATTCCTTACAATGTGATCATCAGGAAGAACAGGGCCTCTGTCTCCCAGTCTTTGTGGGAGGACAGAATTCTAACTCTGATATAACTGTCAGCTAACAGACGCTGCTGATCTAATGGCAGCTACAGCAACCACGCATCTGTGATCTTTCACTTCCCTGATTCTACTGAGCACCACCCCTCCTCCCCACCCAGTCATTCTGCTGTTAAAACACCCAGTCACCTCTGAACAAATTGAAGTTCAGTTCAGTTAACTTGGATTCTTCTCCCTAGTATGATCGTATATTACTGATTAAAATCTGCCCTTTCCACTTTAACTAGAATCCGGCTTTGGTTATCTTTAATGATAGTTCAGCTCCAAACCAGATGCAAAACCAAACTCACTGGGCAGAATTATTTCAGCTTGTGTCCGGCCACATACAGTGTAAGTATCTGTTTGCACAGTCCCCAAGGCCTGATGCACAGAAGCCCATGTACACTGGGCCATTCACAAAGCTCGTCTGACCTTCTGGGCCTGACGTGGTCGGTTATACCTCCGTGTAGAACAAGAAACCGCTGACTCACAGAAAACAGAGCGCATTTATAAACAGGAAGCTGAGTGTGTGACCACAGACATTCAGCATCTGATAGCAATTGCTGGATGTGGCAAAAAAAAAAAAAAAGTTTCAATTAAAAAAAAAATCTGTGCCACTAAATTAGAATTCTCTGGTTCATGGAAATACAATCCTACTATTGATCATTTATTTAAGACTTAAATATGGCAAGTTCTTATTTGGTCAGCCCAAGCTGGTGAGTCAGGCAGCCTGCAAATATTGATTGAATCCCTTTGAGCATGTGGTTTTCCCATTTTTCATTCTCCTCCCTTCCCAAGCAGAGCAAAAAGGCTCCTTGATGAAGTTCTCGTGGTCTGTACAGAAGGGATTTGTTTTCCCTTTGACTCTGAAGCCTGCTCTGCAGGCTCTGTGAGCACTGTCGCCACCAGGGGGGGCCCCAGAAAGGATGCACAAATACTGGCACTTAAAACCTGCTGTGCAGTGACACCCACAAAGCATTGAGTGGCTGGTGCTGAAGTGCAGACGTGCTGGGAGCCACCAGAGCAAAGTATGTCAGAAGATTTGTTCTTTCTCTATTTCAGCAGCAGAGAAGCTGCTCATTTTCCCTCTCATTCATGGTGGGGTTGGCTTTGAGCAAACTGACCCAAGAAGGCTGAATTCAGTGGCCAAGGAAAGAGCTAGGTGATGATCCCACAAAGTCTTCCAGGAACTGGCACCATTGCCACGTTTGTCCTCAGGGCAAAAGTACCTGAGTGATATTTGGAATCTCTGCACTTCCTGTCTGGAATATCATGCTCTGGGTAATAATAGACCAGTACCCGCTACATATGAAGTTATAGGGAGTAGCTAAGGGCTTTATGTGCACAGTGCGGTTTAATCTGCACAATAGCCTTAGGAGAGAAGTATTGGCAGCCCCGTTGGGTGAATCAGTAATAACAGCTCTGGGGAACCAGTGAATGGCCAGGAGTTGGGATTCTGGCTCAGGTGTGCCTGGTTTCAGCACACAGCCATTTGTCTAACTTAACGCTAAAGTTTTAGAGCAGGATTGTGTCCCTTACTTTATATTTATACTATAATTAGAAGTACTGATCTTCCAGTATTACCTACAAAGAAAACATTTGTTTGGTTTTCAGCTTCCCACGGAGCAGAAAGCACTGCTTCTTTATTATTTACAAAGAAAATGCTCTTAGAATTTGCAAGTAGTAGTGATGTGGCCTGATGACTTTGTGGTAAAGAATTCGCCTACAGGAGATGCGGTTCGATCCCTGGGTCAGGAAATCCCCTGCAGAAGGAAATGGCACCCACTCCAGTATTCTTGCTGAGAATTCCCATGGACAGAGAGGCCTGGAGAGCGACAGTCCATGGAGTCACAAAGAGTTAGACATGACTTAGCGACTGAGCATGCAAAAAAAAAAGAAAGAAAAGCACATCCAAATACCTTGGACAACCTGTAAATATTGATATTTATAATAACTAACATTTATGGAGTATTTTTTACAGCATTAATTTCCATTTTTATTTCATGAAAAATACAGATTTTTTTCTGGAGTCTTCTAATTTTTTTCCAAATCTTTTACTATTATGTTTCCCAGGTTTAATTTAATTGTTTTTATTTTATTTTTATTTTAATTGGAGGCTAATTACTTTACAATATCGTATTGGTTTTGCCATACATTGACATGAATCAGCCATGGGTGTACATGTGTTCCCCATCCTGAAGCCCCCTCCCGCCTCCCTCCCCATCCCATCCCTCAAGGTCATCCCTGAGCACCCTGTATCATGCATCAAACCTGGACTGGCGATCTGTTTTGCATATGATAATATACATGTTTCCATGCTATTCTCTCAAATCATCCCACCCTTACCTTCTCCCACAGAGTCTAAAAGGCTGTTCTATACATCTGTGTCTCTTTTGCTATCTCGCATATAGGGTCATTGTTACCATCTTCCTAAATTTCATATATGTGTGTTGGTATACTGTATTGGTGTTTTTCTTTCTGGCTTACTTCACTCTGTACAATAGGCTCCAGTTTCATCCACCTCATTAGAACTGATTCAAATGTATTCTTTTTAATGGCTGAATAATACTCCATTGTGTATGTACCACAGCTTTCTTATCCATTCATCTGCTGATGGACATCTAGGTTGCTTCCATGTCCTGGCTGTTATTATGGAACATTTATTCTGTGCTGAATAGTACACTTTTTTGTTAGCTCCATTTTAAAGATGAGGAATCTTGAGGCTCAGAAAGGCTAGGCAGGATTTTAATGCAAGCATGCTGACTCCAGAGCCCCTGGTCTCAGTCATTTGCTATACTGGGAAAGAGCTATGTCTGGAACTGGGGTTATATTTATATAAGGAGCAAGCTACTACTTCCTCATTTCATTAAAGCCTGAAGTAAGTGTTCCTTGAGCAATGACAATGACTACAGACTTAGACTGGAGTTGCCAGAAGCAGACACTGAACCCAGTCCTTCTACAAGTGACCATAAGGAAGTGCTCCCATAATGAGTCCAGTAAAAAGTAGAGGAAACAGGAGAGAAAGGAAGAGTGAAAAAGCTGGCTTAAAACTCAACATTCTAAAAATGAAGATCATTGCCTCATGGCATCCCATCACTTCATGGCAAGTAGATGGGGAAATAATGGAAACAGTGAGAGACTTTATTTTCTTGGGCTCCAAAATACCTGCAGATGGTGAGTGAAGGCATGAAATTAAAAGATGCTTGCTCCTTGGAAGAAAAGCTATGACCAACCTAGATAGCATATTCAAAAGCAGAGACATTACTTTGCCAACAAAGGTCTGTCTAGTCAAAGCTGTGGTTTTTCCATGTATGGATGTGAGAGTTGGACCATAAAGAAAGCTGAGCACTGAAGAATTGATGCTTTTGAACTGTGGTGTTGGAGAAAACTCTTGAGAGTCCCTTGGACTGCAAGGAGATCCAACCAGTTAATCCTAAAGGAAATCAACCTTGATTATTCATTGGAAAGACTGATGCTGAAGCTGAAACTCCAATACTTTGGCCACCTGATGTGAAGAACTGATTCATTGGAAAAGACCCTGATGCTGGAAAAGATAGAAGGCAGGAGGAGAAGGGACAACAAAGGGTGAGATGGTTGGATGGCATCACCAACTCAATGGACATGAGTTTGCACAAGCTCCAGGAGTTGGTGATGGACAGGGAAGCCTGATGTGCTGCAGTCCATGGGGTCTCAAAGAGTCAGACATGACTGAACACATAGCAAGTCCAGTAAAAAGTAGGGGAAACAGGAGAGAAAGGAAGAGCAAGCCTAGCTAAGGTGCACTATCAGGCGATATTAGTCCTGAAGAGGGGATACTCTTCAGAACTGGAGCAGGATGCTATGGGATGTGTGCAGATGGAGCTCCCTGGGGGCTGTACCAACTACTTATGATCAGTCTAGTTCTGCTGAGTCACAACAAACTCCATCTCCCAGAAACAGTATAAAAGTCTCTCTCCTATAAACAAAGCCTAAAGATGAGAAATTTGGAACCGTAGTGGGCTATAGCAGTTGGCAAACCCCACCCCCATTAATGCGGGCCCACTGCCTACTTTCAAGAATTGATTTTATATTTCTAAATAGTTGACAATACCATTTTCCAAAAAAAGTGTACAATTTTGTGACATGAAAATTGTATGATTCAATGTCAGTGTCCATAAGTAAAGTGGTATTGGAACTTATATTGAAACACACTGGAATTCATTCACTATATATTACCTGTGGCCATTTTCACTCTAACAGGGCATTATTGACTACTTGTGACAAAGAGCTTAGGTCTGCAAAGCTGAAAATATTTACCACCTGGCCCTCTACAGAAGAAAAATTTCTACAGTATCAGGAATCAGGATTCTTCTATTTTGTTGCTTTGTCATCCTCAACATGCATTAGTACCTCATGGCCTGAGATGGCTGCTAAAGTTCCAGCCACTGGTTCTGCTTTCCAGGCAGTACAGAAAAGAACAGACAGAGGAGAGTTCATTTTTTCCCTGTAAGAAAACTTCTGAGAATTATACTCTTCATTTCTGCTTTGTCTAGCCAGAAATTTTTCTCCTCACCTTACCTAGCTATAAAACATTATTCCAATATGCTATGAGACCAGCAAAAAAGGTGGTATTCCATTTTGAGGAAACTTTGTGTCAGGCATGATTGGCAATTTTGCCTAATGTAGTTAATTAAGGCAGTTTTGAAACAAGAGAACTTAAGAGTAGTATACAATAATATAAAGCACAAAAAAACACCAAATTGCCCTTTTTTATACTTAAATAATATTTCTTCTCTCATTCTCAACATTCATTTCAGGCCTTAACAAGATTAGCAAATTAGATAAGTACTCTATTTTCCTTTCTTCTAGCCAGCTCTTATTCCTGAAAGAATGCATTCTTCTCAGAAACTTTCTTTTATTTATTGTGAAATTCATATGTTCCCAGAAAAGAAAATGTGAGGGCTTTTTGGGGAGTGACTGAAACCAAGTCTAGGGCAGAAAACCTACAAGAGGAGTCTATAGCATCTCCTCAAAGCAGAAAGTAAGCAAAGACTCTGGGGCAACAAGAAAGGAATCCAGGAGCTACCTTGATGGGTTCCCACTGACAAGAGAGGGAATACATTTAGCATCAATAAGAAGATCTGGAAGAAAAGTTTTGTAAAACAATTATCTTTCAACTAAAAAATTTTAAAAAAAAGAACATCTGAAGCAGATTAAAATACATCAAATAAGTCTAAATCTATGATTTCACAATGAAAAACATACACATTTGTCACCTTTGCAGGTTCTAATAATAAAAAGGGAAGCAACTCATTATTTTGAAAACTTTACAGTAAAGAAATCAGGCATTTACTTTCCCTTTCCTATATTAATTATTCCTCAAGTAACCAAATAATTGATAAATGAAAGTTTCTCCATATCAAATTATTTCAGCTAATAAAACAAGAATGATAGGAAGCATCACTACAAACAAAGCTAGTGGAGGTGATAGAATTCCAGTTGAACTGTTTCAAATCCTAAAAGATGATGCTGTGAAAATGCTGCACTCAATATGCCAGAAAATTTGGAAAACTCAGCAGTGGCCATAGGACTGGAAAAGATCACTTTTCATCCCAATCCCAAAGAAAGGCAATGCCAAAGAATGCTCAAACTACTGCACAGTTGCACTCATCTCACAAGCTAGCAAAGTAATGCTCAAAATTCTTCAAGCCATGCTTCAGCAATATGTGCACTGTGAACTTCCAGATATTCAAGCTGTATTTAGAGAAGGCAGAGGAACCAGAGATCAAATTGCCAATATCCGGTGGATCATCAAAAGCAAAGGAGTTCCAGAAAAACATCTATTTCTGCTTTCTTGACTATGCCAAAGCCTTTGACTGTGTGGATCACAACAAACCGTGGAAAATTCTGAAAGAGATGGGAATGCCAGACCACCTGACCTGCCTCTTGAGAAATCTGTATGCAGATCAGGAAGCAACTGTTAGAACTGGACATGGAACAATAGACTGGTTCAAAATAGGAAAAGGAGTATGTCAAGGCTGTATATTGCCACCCTGCTTATTTAACTTATATGAAGAGTACATCATGAGAAATGCTGAGCTGGAGGAAGCACAAGCTGGGATCAAGATTTCTGGGAGAATTATCAATAACCTCAGATATGCAGACGACACCACCCTTATGGCAGAAAGTGAAGAAGAACTAAAGAGTCTCCTGATGAAAGTGAAAGAAGAAAGTGAAAAGGTTGGCTTAAATCTCAATATTCAGAAAACTAAAATTATGGCATCCGGTCCCATCACGTCATGGGAAATAGATGGGGAAACAGTGTCAGACTTTATTTTTCTGGGCTCCAAAATCACTGCAGATGGTGATTGCAGCCATGAAATTAAAAGATGCTTACTCCTTGGAAGGAAAGTTATGACCAACCTAGACAGCATATTGAAAAGCAGAGACATTACTTTGCCAACAAAGGTCTGTCTAGTCAAGGCTACGGTTTTTCCGGTAGTCATGTATGGATGTAAGAATCGGACTATAAATAAAGCTGAGTGCAGAAGAACTGGTGCTTTTGAACTGTGGTGTTGGAGAAGACTCTTGAGAGTCCCTTGGACTGCAAGGAGATCCAACCAGTCCATCCTAAAGGAGATCAGACCTGGGTGTTCACTGGAAGGACTGATGTTGAAGCTGAAGCTCTACTACTTTGGCCACCTGCTGCAAAGAGCTGACTCATTTGAAAAGATCCTGATGCTGGGAAAGATTGAGGGCAGGAGGAGTAGGGGACGACAGAGGATGAGATGGTTGCATGGCATCACCAACTCAATGGATGTGAGTTTGGATAAACTCTGGGAGTTGGTGATGGACAGGGAAGTCTGGCATGCTGCAGTCCATGGGGTCGCAAAGAGTCGGACACAACTGAGCGACTGAACTGAACTGAAGGATATTATCTTGCAAACCTCTAATCAAATAATGAATCTGTTTGTGTTCCTCAATAGCGGCAAGCACTATAAAGAGAGAAGGAACTGGTCATTATGTGTCTCCTGGTAGAAATTTGCCACGTTTGAACCTAAATCTGATTAAGACCTGGACTTAGGCACCAGCCTCAGAGAGAGGCAATGACATGCCAAAATAAGAGGACTTTAGATAAATCCCTGAGGAACTTTTCCATCAAAAGAATGGGTAAAAGAAGGAAAAACCCAAAGGGTACTAATAAAGAAGAGAAGTAGGAGAAAAACTCAGGAGTGCAGTGACATGAAAACCAGAAGATAGTGTTTTAGGAAGAAGGATGAGATAAAGAGATAAACATGTAAAAGGTTGCAGAGAGACTGGGAAAGGGCTGAAGAATTTTCAGTTGGAACCAGCAACAAGAAGGTGGTTGGTTGGTAGTTTTGATGAGAAAGCTACAGCAAAATAGAGGGCAGAGACATCAGTTAAATCCCCAGCGAGCTGAGGAGTGTGAGGCAGGTGAGGCAGTGGAGAGAGATAGGTGAGAGACTCCATCCAAGTTCAGTTCAGTTCAGTCACTCAGTCGTGTCTGACTCTTTGCAACCCCATGAATCGCAGCAAGCCAGGTCTCCCTGTCCATCACCAACTCCCGGAGTTTACTCAGACTCACGTCCATTGAGTCAATGATGCCATCCAGCCATCTCATCCTCTGTCGTCCCCTTTTCCTCCTGCCCCCAATCCCTCCCAGCATCAGAGTCTTTTCCAATGAATCAACTCTTCACATGAGGTGGCCAAAGTACTGGAGTTTCAGCTTTAGCATCATTCCTTCCAAAGAAATCCCAGGGCTGATCTCCTTCAGAATGGACTGGTTGGATCTCCTTGCAGTCCAAGGGACTCTCAAGAGTCTTCTCCAACACCACAGTTCAAAAGCATCAATTCTTCGGCCCTCAGCTTTCTTCACAGTCCAACTCTCACATCCATACATGACCACAGGAAAAACCATAGCCTTGATGAGACAGACCTTTGTTGGCAAAGTAATGTCTCTGCTTTTGAATATGCTGTCTAGGTTGGTCATAACTTTCCTTCCAAGGAGTAAGCGTCTTTTAATTTCATGGCTGCAGTCACCATCTGCAGTGATTGTGGAGCCCCCAAAAATAAAATCTGACACTGTTTCCACTGTTTCCCCATACATTTCCCATGAAGTGATGGGACCGGATGCCATGATCTTTGTTTTCTGAATGTTGAGCTTTAAGCCAACTTTTTCACTCTCCTCTTTCACTTTCATCCAGAGGCTTTTTAGTTCCTCTTCACTTTCTACCATAAGGGTGGTGTCATCTGCATATCTGAGGTTATTGATATTTCTCCTGGCAATCTTGATTCCAGCTTGTGTTTCTTCCAGTCCAGCGTTTCTCATGATGTACTCTGCTTATAAGTTAAATAAGCAGGGTAACAATATACAGATAATCACGATGGTGTGATCACTGACCTAGAGCCAGACATCCTGGAATGTGAAGTCAAGTGGGCCTTAGAAAGCATCACTATGAACAAATCTAGTGGAGGTGATGGAATTCCAGTTGAGCTATTTCAAATCCTGAAAGATGATGCTGTGAAAGTGCTGCACTCAATATGCCAGCAAATTTGGAAAATGCAGCAGTGGCCACAGGACTGGGAAAGGTCAGTTTTCATCCCAATCCCAAAGAAAGGCAATGCCAAAGAATGCTCAAACTACTGCACAATTGCACTCATCTCACATGCTAGTAAAGTAATGCTCAAGATTCTCCAAGCCAGACTTCAGCAATACATGAACCGTGAACTTCCTGATGTTCAAGCTGGTTTTAGAAAAGCCAGAGGAACCAGAGATCAAATTGCCAACATCCGCTGGATCATGGAAAAAGCAAGAGTTCTAGAAAAACATTTATTTCTGCTTTCTTGACTATGTCAAAGCCTTTGACTGTGTGGATCACAATAAATTGTGGAAGATTCTGAAAGAGATGAGAATACCAGACCACCTGACCTGCCTCTTGAGAAATCTGTATGCAGGTCAGGAAGAACATTTAGAAATGGAAATGGAACAACAGATTGGTTCCATCCAAGTTAGGGCTGCTTTAACAAAGAACCATAAACCGCTTGGCTTAAACAGCAGAAACCTCTTGCTTCTGGAGGCTGTAAGTCTGAAACCAAAGTGTCAGCAGGACTAGTCCCTTCTGAGGGCTAAAGCAGAAATTTGTACTATGCTTCCCGCAACTTCTAGTGGTTTGCCAGAAATCTTCGGTGTTCCTTAACTTCTGTGGTGTCACCCCAAGCTCTGCCTTCATCATCACATGTCATTTCCTACGTATATGTATATGTCTAAAGTTCCTCTTTTTATAAGAGTAACCGTCATACTGCATTAGGGACTGCCCTAAATGACTCCATTTTAAATTGATTACCTCTGCAAAGACCTTATCTCCAAATAAGATCATGTTCTGGGGTACTAGGGGTTAGGATTCAAAGGTATCTTTTTGAGGGGCTGAGTGGTGGACACAATTCAACCCATAACAGAGATGATAATTTTTTAAAGTGTAATATACGTTCACTGTAAAATTTTAAATAATACTAATATGGCTGGAGTAACAATCATAAGATTTTAATACTAAGTTAAAAGAAAGATGGAGAAGGAAATAGCAACCCACTCCAGTACTCTTGCCTGGAAAATCCCATGGATAGAGGAGCGTAGTAGGCTACAGTCCATGGGGTCGCAAAGAGTCAGACACAACTGAGCGACTTCACTTCACTTAAAAGACAGAAGTGGACTGTGAAGGATGAGAAAGACAGAAACAGCTATAGAGAAGATGGGTCTATGAAGGTCTTGCTTTAGTTCAGGAAGGAAGAGTTTTAAGCATGTGGGAATATAAAGGGAAAGAGCCAGTAGAAAGGAAGAAGCTGAAGACTGGAGATATAGAGTGGTGTGGTGTGGTATGGTGTGTGTGTGTGTGTGTGTGTGTGTGTGTTTTGTACAAAGAGCAGGGATCTTGCCTGAACCTGAAGAGAAATCTAGATCTATCAGGTTGTGTGGGGCTGGCTGCCCCTGAAGTGTGTTTGCATAAGTTTCTTTGTGTCGAGAATGGGGCTGTCAGGAGGAAGTCACGGCACAGATGCTGGGAGCAGCCTGGGAGAGGCAGAGAGGACAGAGGACAGTGTGAAAAGTGCTGACTGCTCCCTAGCTGGGCCTCGCGGAGAGAGGTACTAGAAAGATTAACCAAACAGGTCAGTTTTAGGAGGCTTTGTCATACTTGTGAGGCTCAGGCATGACTAGCGTAACACCCAAGCCCAGGGGGGACAGTGTTTAGAAGGGGGAACGTTTTTCCACTTCCTCATGGAACACCACACAGCTTGGTCTTAGCAAGGACTGAAGGATTGCTCCCTCTCCAATGTCAGAGTTTAGAAAGCAGTAGATCTAAGAAACAAGGTTCTAGACAGGGGAACATGACTTCCATGGGGGTCAGGGTCCCCTGATTCAAGGATGAGCTCCTGTGCTTTGAGGGGACCCAAAATAAGGAGCAGGACAGGAGACACTCCAGAAACTCCTGGTGTAAATAACCGTATGAGACTCAGCAAGGGAGTGTGGAACTCTCCCCTTACACACACATACATACATACACACACTAGTCACAAGTCTAGGTTGTCACCTGCACTCATGACCAAGAAGTTATTTTCAGTTGGAGGTTCCCATAACCCCCTCCTGAGGTTTGATTAATTTGCTAGAGTGGCCCACAGAACACAAAGAAAAATTTTGCTCATTAGATCGCTGGTTTGTTACTACAGGATGTAACTCAGGAACACCTGGATGGAAGAGATGCACGAGACAAGTATGGGGAGAAAGCTTGGAGTTTCCATGCTCTCTGGACACACTGCTCTTCCCCACATACATGTGTTCACCAGCCCAGAAGCTCTCAAACCCTTTCCTCTTGGGTTTTAATGAAGGCTTCATTACCTAGGCATGGTTGATTGAACCACTGGCCACTGGGGGATTGACGGCTTCATTACCTAGGCATGGTTGATTGAACCACTGGCCACTGGGGGATTGACTCAACCTCCAGGCCCTCTCCCCTCCCCAGAGGTCAGAGGGTGGGGCTGAAAGTTCCAACCCTCCAATCACAAGGTTGGTTCTCCTAGTTGCCTGAACCCAGCCTGAGAGGCTTTCCAAAAGTCATCTCACTGATGTAACAAAAGACACATTTATGTTCTCAATGTTTAAGAAATTCCAAATGATTTAGGAGCTCTGCTCCAGAAACAATGACAAAGACCAAATATGTACTTCTTATTACAAATCACAATATCACAGAAGGCCAGTGAGCCTATAAACTGATTTACTCATATAATGAAATCCTGTAGAAAGCTAAAATGAACAAAGTAGATCTACAAATATAAACATGAATTCATCTCAAAACGTGTTGCTAAGGAAAGAAAGTTACAAGAGGCAATGTAAAAAACTATATGTTTTCTAATATTTATATAAATGTTTAAAGCATATAAAAGAATGGTATATACATCATTTAAGGGATATATTAACATAATATAAGTATAAATATATATATATATGTGAAAAGGAACATACTATCTTTTGGGTGGCAGTTACCTATGGGGAGAGAGGTGGAAGATTTGTGCTTAATATTTTCTTTTTTAAAAAGAGAGAAAATTGAAAAACATTTCAAATAAAGTGAAATATTAACATCTGTTAATATAGGAGATCTGTACATAAGTATCTGTTAATATTTTCTATACTTCGCAGTATATTTGAAATGTCATCATTTAACACTTAAAACTTATTAAAAAATAAGACAATATGATTGCTTTTGTAAACAGAAAAAATTTTTCAATTAATTATGGTATTTTAAATTCAGTGTAAATACCACAGATATTATGATGCTAATTTTATTGTCTTTTAGCCTATCATAGCCTATTATCATTTATATAACCATGTTATCATTTAGCTGATAATATACTCCTCTTAAACGCTAGTAAGTTCAGTTCAGTTCAGTTGCTCAGTCGTGTCCGACTCTTTGCGACCCCATGAATCCCAGCACACCAGACCTCCCTGTCCATTACCAACTCCCGGAGTTCACCCAGACTCACATCCATCAAGTCAGTGATGCCATCCAGCCATCTCATCCTCTGTTGTCCCCTTCTCCTCCTGCCCCCAATCCCTCCCAGCATCAGAGTCTTTTCCAATGAGTCAACTCTTCCCATGAGTTGGCTAAAGTACTGGAGTTTCAGCTTTAGCATCATTCCTTCCAAAGAAATCCCAGGGCTGATCTCCTTCAGAATGGACTGGTTGGATCTCCTTGCAGCCCCAGGGACTCTCAAGAGTTTTCTCCAACACCACAGTTCAAAAGCATCAATTCTTCAGCGCTCAGCTTTCTTCACAGTCCAACTCTCACATCCATACATGACCACTGGAAAAACCATACCCTTGACTAGAAGGACCTTTGTTGGCAAAGTAATGTCTCTGCTTTTCAATATGCTGTCTAGGTTGGTCATAACTTTCCTTCCAAGGAGTAAGCGTCTTTTAATTTCATGGCTGCAGTCACCATCTGCAGTGATTTTGGAGCCCCCAAAAATAAAGTCTGACACTGTTTCTACTGTTTCCCCATCTATTTCCCATGAAGTGATGGGACCGGATGCCATGATCTTCGTTTTCTGAATGTTGAGCTTTAAGCTGCTTTTTCACTCTCCTCTTTCACTTTCATCAAGAGGCTTTTTGGTTCCTCTTCACTTTCTGCCATAAGGGTGGTGTCATCTGCATATCTAAGGTTATTGATATTTCTTCCGGCAATCTTGATTCCAACTTGTGTTTCTTCCAGGCCAGTGTTTCTCATGATGTACTCTGCATATAAGTTAAATAAGCAGGGTGACAATATACAGCCTTGACGTACTCCTTTTTCTATTTGGAACCAGTCTGTTTTCCATGTCCGGTTCTAACTGTTGCTTCCTGACCTGCATACAGATTTCTCAGGAGGCAGGTCAGGTGGTCTGGTATTCCCATCTCTTTCAGAATTTTCCACAGTTTATTGTAATCCACACAGTCAAAGGCTTTGGCATAGTCAATAAAACAGAAATAGATGTTTTTCTGGAACTCTCTTGCTTTTTCCATGATCCAGCGGATGTTGACAATTTGATCTCTGGCTCCTCTGCCTTTTCTAAATACAGCCTGAACATCTGGAAATTCACGGTGCATGTATTGCTGAAGCCTGGCTTGGAGAGTTTTGAGCATTACTTTACTAACTTGTGAGAAGAGTGCAATTGTGTGGTAGTTTGAGCATTCTTTGGCATTGCCTTTCTTTGGGATTGGAATGAAAACTGACCTTTCCCAGTCCTGTGGCCACTGCTGAGTTTTCCAAATTTGCTGGCATATTGAATGCAGCACTTTCACAGCATCATCTTTCAGTATTTGATGCTAGTAAAGTAATGCTCAAAATTCTCCAAGCCAGGCTTCAGCAATATGTGAACCGTGAACTTCCAGGTGTTCAAGCTGGTTTTAGAAAAGGCAGAGGAACCAGACATCAAATTGCCAACATCCGTTGGATCATGGAAAAAGCAAGAGAGTTCCAGAAAAACATCTATTTCTGCTTTATTGACTATGCCAAAGCCTTTGACTGTGTGGATCACAATGAACTGTGGAAAATTCTGAAAGAGATGGGAATACCAGACCACCTGACCTGCCTCCTGAGAAATCTGTATGCAGGTAAGGAAGCAACAGTTAGAACCGGACATGGAACAACAGACTGGTTCCAAATAGAAAAAGGAATACGTCAAGGCTGTATATTGTCACCCTGCTTATTTAATTTATATGCAGAGTACATCATGAGAAGCGCTGGCCTGGAGGAAGCACAAACTGGAATCAAGATTGCCAGGAGAAATATCAATAACCTCAGATATGCAGATGACACCACCCTTATGGCAGAAAGTGAAGAGGAACCAAAAAGCCTCTTGATGAAAGTGAAAGAGGAGAGTGAAAAAGTTGGCTTAAAGCTCAACATTCAGAAAACAAAAGTCATGGGATCCGGTCCCATCACGTCATGGGAAATAGATGGGGAAACAGTGGAAACAGTGGCTGACTTTATTTTTCTGAGCTCCAAAATCACTGCAGATGGTGACTGCAGCCATGAAATTAAAAGACGCTTACTCCTTGGAAGGAAAGTTATGACCAACCTAGACAGCATATTGAAAAGCAGAGACATTACTTTGCCTACAAAGGTCCTTCTATCAAGGGTATGGTTTTTCCTGTGGTCATGTATGGATGTGAGAGTTGGACTGTGAAGAAGGCTGAGTGCCAAAGAATTGATGCTTTTGAACTGTGGTGTTGGAGAAGACTCTTGAGAGTCCCTTGGACTGCAAGGAGATCCAACCAGTCCATTCTGAAGGAGATCAGCCCTGGGTGTATTTGGAAGGAATGATGCTAAAGCTGAAACTCCAGTACTTTGGCCACCTCATGTGAAGAGTTGACTCATTGGAAAAGACTCTGATGCTGGGAGGGATTGGGGGCAGGAGGAGAAGGGGATGACAGAGGATGAGATGGCTGGATGGCATCACCTACTCAATGGACATGAGTTTGAGTAACCTCTAGGAGTTGGTGATGGACAGGGAAAAGAGTCAGACACGACTGAGTGACTGAACTGAACTGATATCTCTTTTTATGTGCATCTCTAATTATAACTAATCTCAATACATTTTGCTAAAATTTTTTTCTTTTCCATAATAGCTGCAAATGCCTTATTTACCTGTAGACTTTGCATTTTCTTTAAGTGTGATCCCTGGGCTTCTAGTGTCCCCAGTTACAGCTACAGCAACTGACAAGCACAATTGACTGTTTCCTTGTTTCAGTAAACGGAGCCAGGCCAGCCCCTGGTATGCTTGCGAGGAATCACAGTCACATGTCTGAACAGTCACAAGGAACCTTTCTGGAGACAGTGCAACCACAGGCTGCAGGCCATCAAGGAGGCCCCCTGGTCTTTCTACAGTTTTCTAAACAAGGGAGCAAGGCTGGGAACAGCCCCAACATTGTTTCCCGCATTCCTAATTTTATCTTCAGTTTTGAAAGGACTTATTGTTTGAATTAAGAGCAGGGGTAAGAGGTGATGGATTATGGGAATGGCCTGAAAGTTACAGGAGATGAGCCTCATTACCCACAGTGGTGAGTGTGTTTATACAATCTCTATTGTGGTATAGGCCTAAAATTAATGCTATGTGCGGCCCTCTAAGAGGGGAGGGCCTCCAGTGGCCTCACTGTATCCCCCTAACCACTTTGCTCCCTCAGATAGGCTCTCCTAGCCAAACAAGCCTCCTTATCCCAGGGATGAGGCACAGTGCCTGCTTACCATGAGTAGCAGGCTTCAGTTCCCTGGCAGCCTGTGGAATTACTCAAACAGGCCAATCACATATGCTTATAAAAACCAGGAGTCACTTCACCCTCTCGTTACCCACCTCTACCCAGCCCCTGCTGGTTCACTGTGTTCCCAAGCACAACTCCTGTCCGCTCTGGTGGCACAGTGCCTTCCTTCCCTGGACAGTAAAATGCCATTGAGCTTCTGGTCTTGGGTATCACGTGTTCCACATCCTCATGACTCTAGGGTAGAATCCCTCCCTCACCAGCAGGTGAAGAAGGAACAATGGAAACACTGATCACTTTCACTTTTTCCCTCTTCAGACCAAACATTAGCTTTTTTTGCATGTCCTTTATTTCCAACCAATTTACTCTGGTCAGGAGGATGAGAGCGGAAAAAGGTGTAGGAAAAATGTGCTTCATGATCCATTTGTAGTTGAAAATTAAGACGTTTCTGCTTTAGTCATATGGAAAGTGAGGGCAGAGGCTGGCATGACTAAGGATAAAAAAATATTAGTCAGAAGATCGGATTTCCTGGAGATCTTAGCATGTTCAAGATGTTCAGAAACCAAACAATGATCACACAACCAAGATTTTATCACATGATGTAGAGTTGTTGTTCAGTTGCTAAGCTATATCTGACTCTAGAGTTAGACAGTAGCAACTCAATATTACATAGTCAGCCCAACATACAAATGATGAAAGGTTATTATGTCATGAACAGTATCACATCATGATGTCACTGCCATGGTGTCACTGGTTGTCTGTCCTTTGGTAAGTATTTGGCCATCGGGATATCACTGAACATCATACCACAGGCCACACAATGTAGCATATCATCCCTCAATTTATTAGCCTTGTATGCTTTTTTGCAGTCATAAAAACAACTGAGTTAAAATGTTAATGTTGTTTAGATGTTTTGGTGTTTAGAATCCTTAATATATATTTCTTTTGTGTTCTTTTAGTAATTTCTTTTGTGGCCTTGGGCAATTGTACTTTATGCTTCAAAAGTGCTTTCATGTTTATTTGATTTATTTTCACATCATAGATGAGTCTGGACTGATATCTATTCACCAAAAAATAGAGGTAGTAATGAAACTTAGAGAGGTTAAGTGATTCCCCCCCACCTTGAGTTTGCACAGTTAGATGTATAGATTCTTGACTCAAAAAGATTTTTTGGTTCTTAAATCTAATGTTCTTTCTACTACTGAGATTCTCTTAAGCTCTGCTTCTTTATATTTCAGTTCCTCATAAGTTGATTAGACTAAAAAAATGTCTGAGAAAAATAGAATGTTAGAGTTTAAAGAGGCTTTTAGAGATTATTTCAAGAATCAATGTACACAAAGAAGGAAGATATCAGGTGTCTTGAACAAGGACTGTGATTTTATTCAGGAATATTCATCAAAGCACATTGTAGATTTCTTAATATTCTACCTAGTCCCTTCCTGTATGATTAATAACATTCCAAAACTACACTTTGTTCCGCTTAATTTGCTCAAAATACTTTTTACACTGAAGCTCTAATTTGCAAAGTGTTTATTAAACAAGAACTAGAAAATGAAAAACATTTGTGGTTAGGAAAGTGGGTAGACATTGTCTCGGCATTTAAGATAGGAAAATTAAAATAGGCTAGAGTTTTAGAAGCTACTTGGTCTGATACAGCTGGCCAACGGGGCTTCCTCCCTGTCCATGAAGTGCTGGAGACAGTGTCTCTGGAACATATTCCCCTCGAATGCTTTTCCTATATGTACTTCTTGGGGCACAAAGGGACACCAGCTGTCCCTGGATATCTTCCCAAGACTAGAATGATAATCCTTAACAATACTACCCAACACTAGTTCAGAGCTCTTAGGAAACTATAATAACAGCTGTTCATTCAGACTTGTTGATGGCTCAGCGGCTCATTAGGACAAGCTTAGAGGATGAGAAGGAGGATTAACTTCCTTTCCTCTGTTCTTTGGTAGTAAAATTAAGTCAAGTTTTCTGTCTTCTAATTCTGTGGCAAGGTTTGGCACCATGACTATTTGCATCAAAAGGATTATAATCTATTCTGCAAGGACTTACATTTTTGATCAATACAGGGTAACAGCAACTAGACTTACCCTCCTACAGAGATAGTAGAAAAAATCTGAACAAAATATATAAAACAACAGTGCTCAAGATATTGGACATCAGGCTGCAAAGGACAATGATCACTGAGAGATGGCAAACAAACAAGATGAACTCAAAGATTGCTCACAATTTTTTCCACTACATGGCTACAGCACAGGGAGATAAAACCTAGGCAGAGCCCAGATGTTTTGCTGAATTGAGGACACAGAGTTCAGGATCCACAGAAACTAAGGAAAAAAGAGAGCTGCGCAGAGACAACTCCAGGTTTCTGAAGAGGGCCTTCTTGAGGATTCAGCTGAGTATTAATCAATGTGTGTACGTGAAAAAACTACCCAAAATCAGGAGAAGAACTACCTGAAAGGATTAGAGAAAATAGTCTTCAGACTTCACATAGGCCTGAAAAGAGTACCTTTTGGCAACAGCCCTAGTGCAAACCTCAAAGTTAACATAGAATTTAGAGAATTATGAAGAAATTCACCCCAGTAGCAGAGAAAAATTGATCCTAGAGTACAGGCAGCTCTTGTTGAGACCAGGAAGCTTGAGAGTAAGACCTGAAGGGTTAGATAATTTCCAAGGAAATTAATTGCATCCAGAACAAATCTCAATAACATTTACAAGAATAAAAAATATCCAGAAGTCAATGTGGTAAAATTCACAATATCTGGTTTTAATAAAAAATTATTAGACATGAAAAGGAACAAGAAAATATGACCCATAATAAGGAGAGAAATCAATCAAACTGACCCAGAAAAGACACAGGTGATAGATCCAATCAATAAGGACATTAAGACAATTATGATTGTGATTCATATGTTCAAGAAGCTGGAAAAAAGATTAAACATGTTAAGTAGAGACATGGAAGAAATTTGAAAAGACCTAAATTATAGAAAATCTAGAGGAGAATTATAATGCCTCAGACAAAAAATATACTAGATGAGATCACTAGCAGAATTGACACTGCAGAAGATTAAAAAAAGAAACAAACAAGCAAACAGGAAATATGACTAAGCAAAATAAACAGAGTTGTTGAACTGTGGGACAAATTCAGGCAATGACCATACATGGATTGTGAAAGTCTCCATTTGAGTGCTAGTGAGACTGAAAAACTATCTGAAGAAGTAATGGTCAATCCTTTTCCAAATGTGATTAAAACCATCAAGCACATACTTAGAAATCTCAAGCAGATGAAGCCTGAAGGAATTTGTACCTTGTCGTCGCTGTTTAGTCACTAAGTTGTGTCCGACTCTTTGTGACCCCATGACTGTAGCCCACCAGGGTCCTCTGTCCATAGGATTCCCCAGGCAAGAATACTGGAGTGAGTTCTCATTTCCTTCTCCAGGGGATCTTCCTGACCCAGGGATTGAACCCACATTGCAGGCAGATTCTTTTCCACTCAGCCACCCGGAAAGCTCACATCTATTCCTTGCTGTTGTTGTTGTTCAGTTGCTAAATTGAGTCTGACACTGTGACCCCATGGACTGTAGCATGCCAGGCTTCCCTGTCCTTCACTATCTCTTGGCGTTTGCCCAAACTCACATCCATTGAGTCGGTGATTCCATCCAACCATCTCATTGTCTGTCGTCCGCTTCTCCTCCCACCTTCAATCTTTCCCAGCATCAGGGTCTTTTACAATGAGTCAGTTCTTCTCATCAGGTGGCCAAAGTTTTGGAGCTTCAGCTTCTACATCAGTCCTTCCAGAGAACATTCAGGACTAATTCCCTTTAGGATTGACTGGTTTGATCTCCTTGGGTCATCTGGTGGCTCAGATGGTAAAAAATATGCCTGCACTGTGGGAGACTGAGGTTTAGTCCCTGGGTCAGGAAGACCCTCCCTGGAGAAGGGAATGGTTACCCTTTCCAGTATTCTTGCCTGGAGAATTCCATGGACAGAGGAGCCTGGTAGGCTACAGTCCATGGAGTCACAAAGAGTTGGACACGACTGCGTGACTAACACTTTCACTTTAAATCTTACCTTGGCACACCATAATCAAATTGTTTAAGTCCACTGATAGAAAATCATAAAGGCAACTAGAGAAAAGACAAGTTACAGAGGAACAAAAATAAGGATAACATCAGTTTTCTTCTTGGAAATAATGTGAACTAGAAGATAATGGGAAAACATCCCTTTTTTTCTTTTTTTTTAAATGGAGATAAAGTTGACTTGCAATGTCATATATGTTTCATATCACATCATGATTCACAATTTTTAAAGATCATACTCCATTTATACTTACTATAAGATATTGGCCATATTCCCTGTGCTGTACCACATATCCTTGTCGTTTATTTTATACAGAATAGTTTCTACTTCTTAATCTCCTACCCCCATCTTGCTCATCCCCCTTTCCCTCTCCTCACTGGTAACCATGAATGTGTTTTCAATATCTAGGATTCTGTTTCCTTTTTGTTATATTCAGTACTGTTTTATTTTTTAGGTTCCATATGTAAATAACAACATACAGTATTTATCCTTCTCTGTCTGACTTACTTCAATAAGCATAATATCCTGCAAGTCCATTCATACTGTTGCAAATGGAAAGTTTTCATTTTTTTGTGGCTGAGTAGTAGTATGCTCTATAGGTACACCACATCTTCCTTATCCATTCATCTTTTGATGGACATTTAGTTTGTTTCCGTATCCTGGCTATTTTAAACAACGCTACTGTGAACACTGTGGTGCAGCTATCTTTTTGAGTTATTGCTTTCACTTTTATTGGATATATACCCAGCGGCAGAATTGCTGGATCATACAGTAGTTTTATTTTTATTTTTTTGATGAGCCTCCATACTGTTTGGAATAACATCTTTAAAGCACTGGGGGGAAATGCTATCAACCTATTATATTTGTTTTTCAGTCAGTGAGTATATCCCTGGCAATTGAAGGCAAAATAAAGACCTGTCAGATACACAAAAGCTGAAAGAATTCATCACCAGCAGACCAACACTACAAGAAATTTGAGACAGTCTTTATGATACCAGGTAGAAACCTAGATCTATAAAGGAATGAAGAGCAGCAGAAGTGATTGCTACATGGATAAATATAAAATCTATTTTATTACTGAAATTTCTTTATAAGATAACCTGCTTTTTAAAGCGAAACATATTCTTACTATTTTTGCTTTAAGTAATAACAATGTCTTGTGAGGTTTATAACATGTATGGAAATAAAATGTATAAAAATCACAGCACAAAGGAGAGAATGGGAGAAACAAATATAATTTTGTTAGGTTCTTACTAAATGTGAGGGAGTATAATATCACTTGAAGTGACCAATTTTAACTGTAATCAGTAGAACAAAAGCCCTCAGTTCAGTTCAGTTCAGTCACTCAGTCGTGTCCGACTCAGTTCAGTTCAGTTCAGTCACTCAGTCGTGTCCGACTCTTTGCGACCCTGTGAATCGCAGCACGCCAGGCCTCCCTGTCCATCACCAACTCCTGGACTTCACCCAGACTCACGTCCATCGAGTCAGTGATGCCATCCAACCATCTCATCCTCTGTCGTCCCCTTCTCCTCCTGCCCCCAATCCCTCCCAGCAGCAGAGTCTTTTCCAATGAGTCAACTCTTCACATGAGGTGGCCAAAGTACTGGAGTTTCAGCTTTAGCATCATTCCTTCCAAAGAAATCCCAGGGCTGGTCTCCTTCAGAATGGACTGGTTGGATCTCCTTGCAGTCCAAGGGACTCTCAAGAGTCTTCTCCAACACCACAGTTCAAAAGCATCAATTCTTTGGCCCTCAGCTTTCTTCATAGTCCAACTCTCACATCCATACATGACCACTGGAAAAACCATACCCTTGACTAGAAGGACCTTTGTTGGCAAAGTAATGTCTCTGCTTTTCAATATGCTCTCTAGGTTGGTCCTAACTTTCCTTCAAAGGAGTAAGCGTCTTTTAATTTCATGGCTGCAGTCACCATCTGCAGTAATTTTGGAGCCCCCCCAAAAAAAGTCTGACACTGTTTCCACTGTTTCCCCATCTATTTCCCATGACGTGATGGGACCAGATTCAGTGATCTTTGTTTTCTGAATGTTGAGCTTTAAGCCAACTTTTTCACTCTCCTCTTTCACTTTCATCAAGAGGCTTTTTGGTTCCTCTTCACTTTCTGCCATAAGGGTGGTGTCATCTGCATATCTGAGGTTATTGATATTTCTCCCGGCAATCTTGATTCCAGCTTGTGTTTCTTCCAGCCCAGCGTTTCTCATGATGTACTCTGCATATAAGTTAAATAAGCAGGTTGACAATATACAGGCTTGACGTGCTCCTTTTCCTATTTGGAACCAGTATGTTGTTCCATGTCCAGTTCTAACTGTTGCTTCCTGACCTACATACAGATTTCTCAGGAGGCAGATCAGGTGGTCTGGTATTCTCATCTCTTTCAGAATTTTCCACAGTTTATTGTGATCCATACACTCAAAGGCTTTGGCATAGTCAAGAAAGCAGAAATAGATGTTTTTCTGGAACTCTCTTGCTTTTTCCATGATCCAGCGGATGTTGGCAATTTGATGTCTGGTTCCTCTGCCTTTTCTAAAACCAGCTTGAATATCAGGAAGTTCATGGTTCATGAATTGCTGAAGCCTGGCTTGGAGAATTTTGAGCATTACTTTACTAGCATGTGAGATGAGTGCAATTGTGCAGTAGTTTGAACATTCTTTGGCATTGCCTTTCTTTGGGATTGGAATGAAGACTGACCTTTTCCAGTCCTGTGGCCACTGCTGAGTTTTCTGCATTTGCTGGCATATTGAGTGCAACACTTTCACAGCATCATTTTTCAGGATTTGAAATAGCTCAAGTGGAATTCCATCACCTCCACTAGATTTGTTCATAGTGATGCTTTCTAAGGCCCACTTGACTTCACATTCCAGGATGTCTGGCTCTAGGTCATCATCTAATCACCATCGTGATTATCTTGGTTGTAAAGATCTTTTTTGTACAGTTCTTCTGTGTATTCTTGCCACCTCTTCTTGATATCTTCTGCTTCTGTTAGGTCCATACCATTTCTGTCCTTTATCTAACCCATCTTTGCATGAAGTGTTCCCTTGGTATCTCTCATTTTCTTGAAGAGATCTCTAGTCTTTCCCATTCTGTTGTTTTCCTCTATTTCTTTGCATTGATCGCTGAAGAAGGCTTTCTTATCTCTCCTTGTTGTTCTTTGGAACTCTGCATTCAGATGCTTATATCTTTCCATTTCTCCTTTGCTTTTTGCTTCTCTTCTTTTCACAGCTATTTGTAAGTCCTCCCCAGACAGCCATTTTGCTTTTTTGCATTTCTTTTTCATGGGGATGGTCTTGATACCTGTCAAGTGTACAATGTCACGAACCTCATTCCATAGTTCATCAGGCACTCTATCTATCAGATGTAGTCCCTTAAATCTATTTCTCACTTCCATTGTATAATCATAAGGGATTTGATTTAGGTCATACCTGAATGGTCTAGTGGTTTTCCCTACTTTCTTCAATTTAAGTCTGAATTTGGTAATAAGGAGTTCATGATCTGAGCCACAGTCAGCTCCAAGTCTTGTTTTTGTTTACTGTATAGAGCTTCTCCATCTTTGGCTGCAAAGAATATAATCAATCTGATTTCGGTGTTGACCATCTGGTGATGTCCATGTGTAGAGTCTTCTCTTGTGTTGTTGGAAGAGGGTGTTTGCTATGACCAGTGCATTTTTCTTGGCAAAACTCTATTAGTCTTTGCCCTGCTTCATTCCGTATTCGAAGGCCAAATTTGCCTGTTACTCCAGGTGTTTCTTGACTTCCTACTTTTGCATTCCAGTCCACTATATTGAAAAGGACATCTTTTTTGGGTGTTAGTTCTAAAAGGTCTTGTAGGTCTTCATAGAACTGTTCAACTTCAGCTTCTTCAGTGTTACTGGTTGGGGCATAGACTTGGATTACTGTGATAGTGAATGGTTTGCCTTGGAAATGAACAGAGATCATTCTGTTGTTTTTGAGATTGCATCCAAGTACTGCATTTCAGACTCTTTTGTTGACCATGATGGCTACTCCATTTCTTCTGAGGGATTCCTGCCCCACAGTAGTAGATATAATGGTCATCTGAGTTAAATTCAGCCATTCCAGTCCCTTTTAGTTCACTGATTCCTAGAATGTCGACATTCACTCTTGCCGTCTTTGTTTGACCACTTCCAATTTGCCTTGATTCATGGACCTGACATTCCATGTTCCTATGCAATATTGCTCTTTACAGCATCGGACCTTGCTTCTATCACCAGTCACATCCACAGCTGGGTATTGTTTTTGCTTTGGCTCCATCCCTTCATTCTTTCTGGAGTTATTTCTCCACTGATCTCCAGTAGCATATTGGGTACCTACTGACCTGGGGAGTTTCTCTTTCAGTATCCTATCATTTTGCCTTTTCATACTGTTCATGGGGTTCTCAAGGCAAGAATACTGAAGTGGTTTGCCATTCCCTTCTCCAGTGGACCACATTCTGTCAGATCTCTCCACCATGACCCGGGTGGACCAACCCCATGTCCAAGGAGCAGTGGCTGTGCGGGTGCAGGAGGGCCTAGAGGAGCTATCCCACATTGAAGTCAGGAAGGGCGGTGGTGAGGAGATACCCCTCGTCCAAGGTAAGGAGTGGTGGCTGCGCTTTGCTGGAGCAGCCATGAAGAGATACCCCACACCCAAGGTAAGAGAAACCCAAGTAAGACAGTAGGTGTTGCAAAAGGGCATCAGAGGGCACACACACTGAAACCATACTCACAGGAAACCAGTCAATCTAATCACACTAGGACCACAGCCTTGTCTAACTTATGAAACAAAAGCCCTAGAGTACATCTAATTATCCAATAAAAGATAAAATTAAATAATTATAAATATTCAATTCAAAAAAGGTAGAAAAAGAGGAAAAGGGAACAAGGAATAGATGGGACAAAGGGAAAACAAATAGCATGGTGGTAGATTTAAACTCAACTATGTCAATAACCACATTAATTATAAATGGTCTAAACATGCCTTTTAAAAGGTAGAGATTGCCACTTTGGATTAACAAGAAATATCCATTATATCCCACTTGAAGTATAGAGATATAAAATGGTTAAAAGTGAAAGTATTGAAAAAGATATACCATGCTAACAGATCCACAGAAAGTTGTAAAAAGTGACTATATCAAAGTAGTACAGAACATTACCAAGGTTAAATAGAGCCAACGATAAAGCTTCAGTTTATCCTGAGGACATAACAATCCCCTAAACATTAATTGCCTCAAATAGTAGAGCTTCAAAAATCCATGCAGCCAGTCTAGTCCATGCAAGAAGAACATATGCAAGAAATTTGAGAGCCAACTGAAAGATCTGATCAAATGGTTGGCCAGATGTTCATGCCAAATAACTAGTTTCTGAATCCTGTATTAAGCCTCCAGTGTGATATTTCCTTGGCTTCTTAGGTGGTGCTATTGGTAAAGAACCTTCCTGCCAATGAACGAGTCTCAAGAGACAGGGGTTTAATCCCTGGGTTAAGCCACTCCAGGATTCTTGTGTGGAAAATTCCATGTGCAGAGAAGCCTGGCAGGCTACAGTCCATGGGGTCACAGTCTAACACAACTGAAGCGACTTAGCATGCATGTGATACTTCTATAGTATCTCATACACAGCTCTACTATAACATTTATTACATTGTACCTTAATCAGGTGTTTAACATTGTTTACGGATTCATCTTTGCCACCAGATGGTGATCTCCTTATTGGTAGGGACTCTTGTTTTACTTAGCTTTGCATTTCTTGAATACAGCAGAATGCAAGATATGTGCAACTAAATAATTATTTGCAACATTAATAGTACAATAATATCCACTTATTCAGGCAAACTTTTCAATAACACCTCATTTAACGCTTACGTAAGTTTTGTACAATAGATAGGGTATGTATTCTCTCCATTTTACAGATGAGGAAGCTGAGACAGAATAAATAATTGCCCAAATATTCTTTAAATTTTGGGCTGCTGAGTTATTCATTCCTTTTTCTGCACTCTCTTTTAATCATAATTTGGAGATGATTCAGTTCCCAAACATTAAGTTGGTTGATTCAGCAGATGGTGCTTCTTGTGTGTTTAGCTCCTTTCTTCCGTATTTAGATATGTGAAGTATGAACATGTCTCTAGGTAATGGAATTGTAGATTTTAGAATCACAAAATAAGGAGGCACACATAAATTCTTGGTTCTAAAGACTATAGGTATTAAATTTTTTTTCTCACTATTCCATGTGACCAAATTTTGAATTTCATGTTGCTCTGTTATAGGCTGAATGCTTATATCCTCCTAAAATTCACACGTTGCGGCTGTAATCCCCAGTGGGATGGTATTTGGAGATGGGACCTTTGGGAGGTAATTAAGGTTCGATGAGGTCATGAGGGTGAGGCTCTGGTCTGGTGGAACTAGTGCTCTTCGAGGAACTTGCTCTCTCTGCCATGTGAGGACACAGTGGCCATTTGCAAGACAAGAAGAGAACACTCACCAACACTTGACCATGCTGGCACCTTGATCTCAGAATTTCAGCCTCCCTAAGTGTGAGAAAATAAATTTCTGTTTTTCTAAGCTCCAGTTTGTGCTATTTTGTAATAGAGCCCAAGCTGACCAATACCCTTTAAATAGTAGATTTTTAAAATTCCTAAACTATGGATGATTCTAGTCCCCTACTATTAAATGTAATGATTCAGTTCAGTTTAGTCACTCAGTCATGTTTGACTCTTTGTGATCCCATGGACTGCAGCATGCCAGGCCTCCCTATCCATCACCAACTCCCAGAGTTTACTCAAACTCATGTCCATCGAGTCGGTGATGCCATCCAACCATCTCATCCTCTGTCATCCCCTTGTCCTCCTGCGTTCAATCTTTCCCAGCACTGGAGTCTTTTCTAAGGAGTCAGTTCTTCATATCAGTTGGCTAAATGTAATGATTAGAGAATTATAATAGCATTTATAAAAGTTTAATCTGCCTTATTAGGCCTAAGAGCTTCCTAAGTGGTGCTAGTGGTAAAGAACCTGCCTGCCAATGCAGGAGACGTTAAGAGATGCAGGTTCGATTCCTGAGTCAGGAAGATCCCCTGGAGGAGGGCATGGCAACCCATTCCAATATTCTTGCCTGGAGAATCCCATGGACAGAGGACCCTGGCAGGCTATGGTCTGCAGGGTTGCAGAGAGTCAGACACGACTGATGCCGCTTAGCACACATACACACTGGGCCTAAATGCTGTTCAGTTCCTTCCAAATGACCATGTAGATTGGCCTTCTCAAAGATTCCATTCCAAAAGACAGTAGCTCCATTTCTCTGCACCTGATTCCTAATGTGGAGCTTAATCATTGAGGTTCTTTTTCCATCAGAAGTTAGAAAAACCATGTTCTTAATCTTTGATCCTATAAGCTGCTTTGGAAGCAAGAATAATACCAGTGTGACTTCTGAATTGCAACTCATGACTGTTTCCTTGATTTACTTAGATTCTCAAATTGCTGTGACAATGATGAAAGATGTGTCCCAGGAAATGCAATTACAGCGTCAATGGCAGTAGGGGATATCTGTTGTGCTCAGCTGAATTTTAACTCCTGGAGGTTTCTTAAGTAAAAAGGTGGTAAGTTGCTGAAAAGGAGATTCTTCATCTTCACCCAGTAAGAGGCCAGTCTTGCGGCTTTTTTATCAAACGCTTTTCAGAAGAAAAGTAGAGTTTCTTCATCATTATGGTAATATTCTCGTAAGTCATACAGATATGTCAAGTAGAGGGATTTTGGACATTTGCTTTTTGGTTCTAAACAGAGAAAACTAATAATGAGTACAAAGACTGGAGACAGGAAATAGGCTAATCTTAGAAACCTCCCCTTCCCCTTATAGTTCCCTTTCCTGTTCCCCAAGCAAGCTCTCCTGCTCAACCCTCAGAATCCCAGACCTATATGGTAACTGACAGGTAATGATCCATGGTGCTGACCACCTTGACTTTTCAATACCAATTAGGTTTTGTTCCCATCCCTATACAGTAATCTCTATTTTCATAATTATCTGCTTGTCCTCATAGTAAACATATAAACTGAGGATTGGAAAAGTGAAGACAGAGAGATGTTGAGACCAACTGGCATGTTTGGTTTGATTATTGTATTATGACTAAACCTATTTATATTTTCTTTAAAGACACTTTTGGACCTATTGTCCTGTGCTCAGCCTGCTCTGGGAATTAATTGCCAGGCTTCCACAGCAAATGGGAATTGTGATTATTGAAGCTAATCTCCGCTAATGTGCAAAATAATACATAAGCTGTTTAAACCTTTGGCTAAAGACTTCTAGAAAGCCATGCTAATTGGAAGGTGTCCATGGGGCAGTGCTAAGACACTTCAGTGACAGAGAGACCTGATGCAGGAGTGTGGAAGAAATAGCTTTGGTTGGTTAACATTCAAATTTATTAATGCCCTTTCACAAATGACTGGTTGAATTTAGGTGGCTTTATTTGATTGGTTCTAGAGTTAAATTGTTTCAAATAATGAAGACATGAGCTAGAGGTTATGTTTTAAGTTAATAATAAAACAAAAAGAATTATTCCTTAGATTACACACACCAGAGAGACTAATGGATGCTTTGTCTGGAGAAAATACAAGAAGAGGAAAATGAAAGGGTGTGAGTAAGGCACAGCTGCCCTGGCTCAGCAAAAAAAATGAGCAGGAAAGGCCAGGCGCAAGGTTTGAAGAGTCTTTCCCTCTACAAAGGTTTTCAGAGTATTTAAAGACAGAAATATATCTCTTTCTCTTCCTTCCTCTTTCTCTTCTTTTCTTAATGTTCGGTCTGTGGTCTTGGACAGTTTATATTGTAAACACTGTTACAAACTATTATGTAGAAAAAGAAACAGAACCCAGACAGATGGGTTAATATAAAAATGAGTTTTCTGCTATATTTTGTTGCTCCCATATTGCTCCTGCCTTGGCAGAGCTGTGAAGCTCGGAGGGAAGAGATCTCTTCATATTTCCATTCTAGTGTTCTCTTGCAAAAATGTTGGAAAGACTAGAGTCGTCTGTTCTGCACACAAATGAGGCAGATGAGCCATTTGAAGCTTATGGCAAACGTCTCCCACCTATGCCTCTGGTGTTATAGTAAAAAACAAAACAAAAAGAACTTTAATTCAACTTTTTCTTTCATTAAGCTAAAACTCGGATCATAACAAAGCAGATGACTTAAAGTAATAGAGTAAGAGTAAGATTATTTTACAGGCTGATTTAATTTACTAACAAGCTAATTCCTGTATCAAGGAAGTCTCCATAGCACCACCATCCATGTTTGAGGGCTTTGGCCAATTAAATGTCATGATCTCTTGAGAGAAAAAAGAGACTCCAGATGTTGGAAATCAGAAGGAGTAATGTTCAAGGATTTCTCTGGTGGTCCAGTGGTAAAGAATCCTGCCTTGCAATGGAGGGAACTCGAGTTCGATGCCTGGTCAGGAAACTAAGACCCCACATGCTGCAGGGCAACTAAACCTGCATGCTGCAACTAGAGAAGTCCGTGCACTGCAACAAAGGCCAGCACAGCCAATAATAATAATAATAATAGAGGGAATAACATTCAGGCACGGGGACTCATGGTGCGTATAGTGAGTGAAATGAAAACAGACCTAAGAGGCGAAGGACTTCGGTTCAAGTCCCGGCTCCATTTACTACTTGTTTTCTCCCTGTGGGCCTTGACTAAGACGTTTAACTTCTCCAAGCCTCAGTTTCTTCACCTACAGAAGTTAAATAACAAGTGTGACTACCTCATTGGGTTGTTGTGAAGATTTCACATTACATACTTCAATTAAAAAAAAAAAGCTCTTTTGTTGTTATGATGTCAGGATGAATAATACACACTAGTATCTTTATTAGATTTTAGTCTCCCTTCTTTAAGATGTCTGCTTTAGATTGTCTGACATGAATAATTATGTTAAACGTAAACTTCTTTTTGACAAGAGAAAGGCAAACAAGTCATGTGATTATTCAAGTTGTCTTTAATGAACTAAATAGCTGTTTCTTGTCTGTGTTCTGCGTTCATTATTTTCAGGGCATCCACTGTCCAAACTTGGGAAGAAGTCAGAGCCAGTGGGTTTCTTTGAAAAGATAATTGCATTCCCTATAGTTTAAGAGAGACAGCTGGTTATTAAGCAAGACGCCTATGTCAACATCACAGCTGATAAAGACATTGGTGGTAGATGAAATCATGTTTCTCTCACCTTCTACAGATTTGATTTTTACAAGGTAACATTTCATGTTGTTCTAAGCCCCAAATGGAGTTGGAGTCAGATATAATTTTAACAGAAGTTTCCTTTTTTTATTTCCAGTATGTGATTCTCTAGTCAGACCAAGTTATCTGTTTCCTATTTATTTATTTATTTAATTATTAAAAAAATAATTTATTTAATTATTTTGAAGGGGACTTAGTGTAAAATTAATGTGGGAAGCATGAACATGACTTGCATTTTATCTTTTAAGAGACTTACTTACTTGAGTTTCACCAAACTTACAAACTTGTTAGCAACTGACTTTGAAAATTCAGTTCAGTTGTTGCTCAGATGTGTCCAACTCTTTGCGACCCCACGGACTGCAGCATGCCAGGCTTTCCCTGTCCATCACCAACTCCCAGAGCTTGCTCAAACTCGTTCATCAAGTTGGTGATGCCATCTAACCATCTGATCCTCTGTCATCCCCCTTCTCCTCCTGCCTTCAATCTTTCCCAGCATCAGGTTCTTTTCTGAAGAGCCAGTTCTTCACATCAGGTGGCCAAAGTATTGAAGCTTCAGCTTCAGCATTTGTCCTTCCAATGAATATTCAGGACTGATTTCCTTTAGAATGGACTGGTTGGATCTCCTTGCAGTCCAAGAGACTCTCAAGAGTCTTCTCCAACATCACAATTCAAAAGCATCAATTCTTCAGCCCTCAGCCTTCTTTATGGTCCAACTCTCACATCCATACACGACTACTAGAAAAACCAGAGCTTTGACTAGATGTATCTTTGTTGACAAAGTAATGTCTCTATTTTTTAATATGCTATCTATGTTAGTCATAGCTTTTCTTCCAAGGAGTAAGTGTCTTTTAATTTCATGGCTGCAGTCACCATCCACAGGCATTTTGGAGCCCAAGAAAATAAAATATCTCACTGTTTCCATTATTTCCCCATCTATTTGCCATGAAGTGATGGGACCGAATGCCATGATTTTAGTGTTTTAAATGTTGAGATTTAAGCCGGGCTTTTCACTCTCCTCTTTCACTTTCATCAAGAGGCTCTTTAATTCCTCTTTGCTTTCTGCCATAAGGGTAGTGTCATCTGCATATCTGAGATTATTGATACTTCTCCCGACAATTTTGATTCCAGCTTGTGCTTTATCCAACCTGGTATTTCACTTGATGTATTCTGAATATAAGTTAAATAAGTAGGGTGACAATATAGAATTTTCTAAAAATATTTGAAGATCAGATTTATGTCAGAGAAAAGATTTCTCAAATACTTTATCTCTAGTTTCACATAGCTAGAATCATACCTGGAGCACATGTCTCTACACTAAGAAATAAATATGTTCTGGGGCCAAACACATTTTTTGCTATGATGTGTTCACTGGGTATATGATGTTCACTGGGTAAGAGGGTTTGCTGTGCAGGAGGAGGAAAAGTCTAGCTTTTTTTGGCCCAAGTGATCATAGGAAAAGGGAGGGAAGGGAAGGCAGGAGAGGAAAACTGTCAGACATACTGGTCCTGCATTTCTTTTGTATCATTTCCTGTTTTGAACCTGCAAGAGGCTTCTGTGCAATGGACCCCATGAAACAAGAGACAGAGCAGCTGAGTAAAATGGTCAGTATTTGGATGGAGAATCTAGAAAGTCTGGGTCAGGGTTCTAGGACATAACAGAGACTCAGAGAGTTTAAGTCTCACCTGCAAAAAGCAAGGGAGTCGAATCAACAAGAAGTGGACCCAGGCCTCTGACTAAACTGAGAGAACATTCGGCAATGGCACACCACAATCAGATCTTCCACAGCCGAGGCCACCCAGGATTGGGAGGGCATCAGGTAGGTCTGAGACCCTTTTACTCAAATGTAAACACAACAGATGTGCCATCTGGAAGAAAGTCCAGTGAGAATTTGTTTTCTAGTCTCTAAGTTGTTTCCAATTCTTTTGTGACCCCACGGACTATAGCCCATGAGGCCCCTCTGCCTATAGCATTTCCCAGGCAAAAATACCGGAGTGGATCACCACTTCCTTCTCCAGGGGATCTTTTTTAACCAGGGATTTCTTTACTGCTGAGCCACTGGGAAAGCACTCAAGCGAGAATAAATGAGAGCAATTATCTTCAAAGTTTAATCTTTATCCAATGCGGCTAATTAAGAATGGCAATAGACAGGAGTTTCACTGGATTGGACATTTAGCTTTCTTTTTTCTGTAAACCCCAACTATCAAGCAGGGGAACCATCTTGAGAAAGATTATGCCTAGAAGTACATCTCTCTGTATGACTGAGTTGCCATGTGAGCAAACTTGCAAGCCCATTGCATAATGTTTCCTAAACAATACCACTTATTTGAAATACATTTATTACACAGCTTCTTATTTGTCAAGCACTGTGCTAGGGGCAATAGATTCAATGAAGAATCAGGTGTAGTGTAATCCTTGCCTTTAAGAAGCTCATGGTTTAGTGAATGAGTCACTTCAGAGCAAAAAATGTTCTGTTTACTTGTTGCACTTCAAAAGTTTTGTAGCTTAAAGAAAAGAAGCTTATTTCTTTCTCATATAATAGTCATGGTATGTGTGTTTTAGTCAGGAAACCCATTATCCTCTATAATCATTCAGGGTCAAGGCTGCTGTCTTCTCTGCCATCTTCCAAATGTGGATTCCAAAGTCACCTTCAGTGTCAAATGCAGCATCAGCCAACAGAGGGAGGATTTTATGGTCCAGACCTGGAAGTAGAGCAAATCACTATGACTCACATTCTTGGGAGAGAACTTGGACCTAGGGTCACATGACTACAGTGGGGACTGAGAATTTAGTCTGGTCATACGTCTAAGTAGAGGGGGAGACTGGATTTTGGAGGACAACTAGATACGTTCTTCACAGTGCAAGTTTCATTGACAATGTCATTGACAATGTAACAGGTGTAGCAGAATGCTTTGCTGAAGATGAACTTAAACAGTTTTTGTTTTGAACTGTAGGAAGTGAGGTTCAGAGGATCTTCAAGCAGCATTGGGAGAATAACTCAAGGTATTTCTTCTTCCATCTCTAATCACAGAGATGGAGTTGTAAGCAGATCTATTATGCTTGCAGACTAGAATCCTCTTGAAGGTAATCCCATTCTATTGTCCAAAAAGAATGAAAGAATAACCTTTTAGGGTTCAGAAAGAGAAATGTCCAGGTTTGATTGGGCATCACACCTCCGGCAACAACCTGTTCTTTTGTATTTTGCTCCAGCAGAGAGGCAAATGAACTCTTGTCCTACAAAGCATTTGGGATGAGGGATTTGTGGTTTAGGTCATAACAGAGGAGGGACTGGGACTCTGAGATAGGAAATTATTATGTGGGCTCTGAGGTAGGAAATTTTCCGGACAGGAAATTTACCAGGTGTTCACCATGAGACATGGACTTGGGATCCTTCAGTGGCTCTAATGGGGACTGGGGCTTGTGGACTGAGAAAGAGCTCAATGAGCAGGCATCATATGGTGTTTGTGGACTGACTGGACCAGACTATGGTTTAGGAGGTCTTGCCTAACAGGTTGCTGATCTGTAGTTGAATGGAGGCTGTCTCATTTCTGAAGTTCAGGCTCCTGTCCATTAGTGTCTTTGGAGTTAACATCATGGATTTCTCAGCCACTGTGAAACAGAGCTGCTCAGCAAGACCACTGTACACTCATAATCTTAGGCTGTGTGTTAAGGTGTGGGGGAGAGATGCTGTTTCAGAATGGCTTCACTTACTACTGCATGGATGAAGAGCTGAGTAAATGATTCCATGAACATCTAGTTGCCCAAGTGGAAAAGCTAGTAGCAAATCTTGTTTTAAAAAAGCAAATCTTGATTTCACATTCTTCTGCTGCTGCTACATTCATTTTCTCACCACATTCTGACAATTTTACATGCAAAGTATTTTCTCAACTCTCCTCACTTCTTTCCAATTTTGCTGCCACCACCTAAGCTTAAATCACTACCACCTCTCTCACCTATCATCCCCTTCCCCTCCACCCAGACTCCTTGAATTGACTACTCCCTGCTCTTCCCTACAATACAATCCATTCTCCACTGTATACAGAGAGAAAAGTTTTGAATGGAATTTTTTTTTTTTCTGTTTAAATGCTTTACTGTCATCCCATAACTCTCTGAACTGAGCTAAACCTTTAAGTGTTGCTCATGAAACTTGGCCCAACCATTTTTTCCCTTCAATCTCATCACAGACCACATCCCTCCTTGACCTTCCCTTCTCCCATCCAATCACACTGACCTTCTTCCAGTTCCTGAAACAACTAACCCTGCTGCTTCCCACTTTGAGGTGCGCTGTACCTGGGGTGCTGCTCACCACCTGCTTTGGTTCAGTTAACTCCCCATTATCCCCCAGGATGTAGCAGGTGACTCCAACTCCTCCCAAGGTGAGATCAGTTGCCCACCCCCTACTATATGGCATGATAAACCTTTTCTTTACGGCATCAAACCTGGTGGTAATTATAAACCTAGTCACACAACTATTCAAATGACACCCATGTTCTTCTCTAGACTGTAAGACCTAGGAGAATAGGAACTATGTAATTTTCCTTTTTTCTTTTTGTTGGGACCATTCTCTTCTGCTCACATTTTATCTCCAATGCCTGACATATAGTAGATGTTCAATAAATTCTTGTTCACTGAAGACATAAGCAAACACACTGTAATAACAGCAATGACAACAACCACAGTACATGCTTCAATGTTCTCAAAGCCTTTTCACACACATTATGACAGCTGACAAGGAAGAGAGGGACAGGGAGAAAGGGAGTTAGGTTCCATTCTCAGGACGCTGCTCCAAAAGCTTTAAATAGAATCTGCTATTAAAAGGGTAATACTTAAGCATTTGAGGCCAGGTTACAGTGTGGAATTTGATGAATGGGGCCTGTGAGATGCTTCCTGTAAAGCTTGCCCTTGGGAACGGGTGTTGTATATACACTACATATGTATTTTTATGAACTCTGAACAAAATAGGAGTTAAGAAGGAAAATGGCTGGAAAAGTGCCAAAGGGGACCTCGTGTGGGAAGTTTGTGAAGAGGCAATAGTCAGAAAGAGTAAAATAAAGCTGAAGTAAGCTAATGGGTGGATAGGGAGGAAATAGTATTCATCAGTAAAACAGATAACATAATGGCTAGAGAGAAAACAGGAAAGATACTGTAGAAGAAAACTTGCCAAGAAAAAGTGCAAACGGCAGAAGGTCAGAGAGTCATTTCAAAGAAGGGGGCTAAGAGATTAAGGACGACAACAATACCTTCTACAGAGCCATTCTTCTGAGTAAGAGTTGATTTGTGGATGTACTTAGGTGCCTAATTGAAAGGCAAAAGCACAGTACTCAGATACACTTACTGGCCTTATTTCATCTTGACATCTATCATTATCATTAAGGAAACGTGAACATGGAAAATCTCTTAGGGAATGTAAGGAGAGAAATTCTAAGGTGGAAAGGAACGAGGTCATAGGATCCTCAATCTTTCTCAGGTCTCCAAATAACCACTGGTCATTGGCAATGTTAACCTTCACCTCATTCTCTACCTGGGCTTCCCCAGGGACTCAGTAGTAAGAATATGCCTCCAGTGCAGGAGACGCAGGAGATGCGGGTTCGATCCCTGGGTCAGGAAGATGCCCTGGAGGAGGAAATGGCAACCCACTCCAGTATTCTTGCCAGTAAAATCCCATGGACAGAGGAGCCTGGCGACTAAGCACACGGGCACTGTCTACTCAAGTTTGTGCACTCAATCTACAACCTCTGTATCTCTAGAGCCCACTGAGAGAGAGTAGAGATAAATTAGACAAAGACAGAGACTGATTGATTGACTGAATGGGAGACCTGAGTTTCAGACTCCCCATTTGGAGAGAAACAATTCTTTTTTGCTCCTGCTATTCATTTAGTTTGTCCTCGCTTTCTTAACTCTATATTCCTACATTCACTATCTGCTCCATCTCACTTTTCATTTTCTGGAACCCTCTCAATTCACCAAAATTGTTCTTTGTCTCTCCAAATATGTTGTTTGGAGTCTTCTATTGCATCTTGGACTTCTTGCATGCATTATCATTATTTGTGCATACACTTTATCTATTGTGTGTACTGTGATTATAGGTATCCCAAGGCACAGAGCCTTATCTATGGGGATTTACTGTGTTCATTTCTGACTCTCTAAGACACTGCTCAATGCTATGTATATAGTGGAGTGTCAAATATTTATTGATGTGAATTGCTAAAATCACAATACCTTTAACTATTTAGAGTCATTTGCCTCCTGTCTTTCCTTCTCAAATATATCACAAGAAGGAAAAAATTTTATCTGGTATAATTTCCTAAGGATTTTATAAAAATTCAAAGCATGTATAGTATCCAATCCATGAACTCATCAACTTAGCATGCATCCAAGTATTTGGAGAAGACTGGAAAAAAGGAAACAAGCCAAAATAGAATATACTTCCTTTCTTGTTTGATTTTTTTGTTATTTGATTTTCATGAAATATTTCTAGATAAAAAAATGTGTATGAATGAGTATATTTCTAAAATTTATTTTAAAAGTTTTTGTTTGTTGTTAATGAGGTATACTTTTGGCAGGGACAGCATTTGAAAGTGACAATGTGACTCTCTAACACCAAGACCTAGTCCCTGCTATCTGCAACGCCAGATGGAAAAGATAAACTCAGTTTTGAAATCATGATGTCACAGCTTTGAGTCTGGCTGTCAAGACTTGATAGAGTCCACCAGCTGCTGTTATCTGACTAGAGAGGTACATATTGGTGGGGTGTATACATACCTGCAATCCAGAACCGTTCCTGCACCCCTGTCTCCTCATTACTGGAGCCCAGAAAGGCACACTTGAGATATAAGCCCTATCTCGGATCAGTTAGGCCCTTAGCACTTGGCAGTTTTGCAAGGAGAAGATGGAGGAGGCTGTGGAAACCACCAGGGCTCAGCTTGTAGGTACTTTCACTTTCACTCATCAGTCAGTCAGTCTGCAAGCCAGCAGATCTCTATTGAACACTTATTATTTGTGCTGCGTGTAAGGCACAGTAGTGGAGATGTAGGTCTTTTCAGACAGGGCTAAGCTTCCCTGGTGGCTCAGAAAGTAAAAAATCTGCCTGAAATGCAAGCGACTTGGGTTAGATCCCTGGGTTGGGAAGGTGCCCTGGAGAAGGAAATGGCTACCCACTCCAGTATTCTTGCCTGGAGAATTTCATGGACACAGGAGCCTGGTGGGCTACAGTCCATGGGTTCACAAAGAGTCAGACACAACTGAGCAATTAATATTTTCACACATTGAGTGGGTCTTCCTCCCCCTTCCCTCCCACTCACCCCAGGCCAGGTGTGTTATATCAGCCTAGAGTATAGCTTCATTTTCAAACTGAAGTAATGACGACCCTAGGATTATCAAATGAACAACAAATCGCACTCTTGTGACCTAGGAGCTTGCCAAAACGTGGGTGTTTTTTAGATTTTGAAATGAAGAAAGGAGGGAGAGAGATGGGAGAATGATTTATCATTTATTTGCGCAAAGAGAAAATTGAAATGAAGACGTTCACCCAGGTCCACTGTTTTTTTCCATTTTCTTGAGTGAAAGTGTCTAAACGATCGATGGTTAGAAAGAAGAGCCAGGTTGGGTTCTGCTCACTCATTCCTTCAGCACATTTTCATGTGTCCAGCCCCCTGCCAGGCCTTAGAAATACAACTGTCAACAAGACAGTCTGTTAAGACACTAACATTCTGACCTGCCTCTTGGCAAATGAACCACGTGGTCCTGAGAAGACATTTCTCTTTTCTTGTGTCCCTATCTCTAAAATGGGACTGAGACCAGAGAGTGGCCACCATTCTCCAGCTTTCTTCTAGCTCTGTCACCCAGGAGCTCTAAGAGCAGGGAGACTCTTATCATGGAAATGGAAGTCCTGGTGCCCCTCCCTCTGCAGGAAGGGCTGGGAGGCTGCCCCTGGGGCCGTTCTCCTCCAGGACTCCCGAGAGTCAAGGGGAGAGGAAATGGTCTGACAGCAGCTCCACAAACGGTTCCCACCTCTGGCTGCCTCTGCTGAGCCTGGCCTCCTGCCCCTCAGCACACAGCGCTTTGTGCTGACTCTCACATGGCTGTCAGCACAGTGACAGCATTCTGCTGTGTTGTGCATGCTTCAGGCTTGGCAGCCACTGAAAACTCAGTTCTGAAACTAGATAAAAAGGGTAGAGCAGTGTCTGATGCAAACCCTGGGCAGGAGGAGCTTCTGGTGCTGGAGGAGCCCAGGTTTGCTGATTATGGCTGATTATGGCTTCAGCAGACCAGTTTCACTGACCATGTACATCCCATGCTGGTAGACAGCCAGCCGGGCATCTGGAAGATCCTGCCTTCTTGGCCATGCAGAACTTATTTGTAGGAAGTAGCAAGTTTCCCTGTACATCAGTAGGGAGAAACCAAACTCCCAAATCCAGAATCCTTAAACATTTTTGTGCCCTTCAGCTGTCTGGTGAAACCTATTGACCCCTTCTCAGAAAAATATTTTTAAATGCAAAAAGTTAAATGCACACATAGGATTTTAAAGGACACCAATTATACTGAAATTCAATTATAAAAATATTGAGTTGTGATAAAGTAAGATACATGCTTCTTTATTAAAATATACAAGATGTTCTGCTATAATTTTGAAGTCATGATGATATATTGGCTCTCTCTTCAATGACTATGCAAGTTTGTGCTAAGGTGCTTCGGTTGTGTCCAACTCTTTGTGATCCCATGGACTGTAGCCAGCCAGGCTCCTCTGTCCATTGGGATTCTTCAGGCAAGAACACTGGAGTGGGTTGTCATGCCCTTCTCCAGGGAATCTTTCCAACCCAGGGATTGAATCCTCATCACTTATGTCTCCTGCATTGGCAGGTGGGCTCTTTACCCACTGAGCCACCTGGGAAGCCTATGATATAAAAGTAACTGTGATCTCAATTGAAGACAAAATCCCAGGTGCTGCTAATATGACTGTATGCTGCCTACTTAATTGGTTATCTATTGCTGCATAATACAACTCAGCAGATAACAAATAACATTGCACTCCATTTCTGAGTGTCAGGAATCCAGGAGGAGATTCTGGATGCTCCTACTCGGAGTCTCCCATGAGGTTGCAGTCAAGCTGTTGGCTAGGGCTGTGTCATCTGAAGACCAGAAGATCTACCTCCAAGCTCACTCATGTGGCTGATGGCTGGTGTTAGGTCCTCAGCAGCTCTTGGCTGGGTGTCTCCTTTCCTTGTCACCTATCCTCAAATCATGGCAGCTGGCTTCCCTGAGAGTGAGTGATGGAGAAAGAGCAAGGGTCCAAGATGAAGCTGCTTTTACAACCTAATCTCAGAAGTAGCATGCCATCACTTCTGTATCCCATGGGTCACACAGACCAACCCTGACCCCTGTGGGAGGGGACTGCACAGGGGTGTGAACACCAGTGAGGTGGAGGCCGTATGGGAGGCTGGTTATCACACAGATGCTCAAAACGGAAGGACAGACTAAATAGAAGTTAAAGCTTGGTAAAAACAGAGATGTACATTTTCCTCATCCAAGTTCCTACACTCTGAACTCTACGCACAGTCTCTAGGTTAACAACTCCTGATAGATTGAGAACATCTTGATTTCTCGACAATTTCTGAGTTTAAAGGAAAGTGCTGAGGGATAATCAAAATTGCAGACCATCCTCTCAGAAACAAAGCTTTAGGGTCTACGTGCAAGACTGAGAAGCTTTCCTTTGATTTGTGATTGTTGAACTCAGGATTGTTGGCACTCTTGGCCTTGCATAGAAATTAACAAATGGGAGATGATATGTGTTCACTGGATAGAGAGACCTTATTGATTAGTGCATTTAGGATCAAAATATATTAAACTCAGGAAGAACCTTGGAAACCATCCGGGTGATAATTTTTACAGAAAGAAATATAGCAGCCTTGCGCTTGCCTGGAGAACTCTGCATGTTCTGTTCACTCCGCCTGGAGTGCTCTTCCTCCAGGTATGCTGTTCTTCCTCTCCCTCTCTCACTTACTTCCTGTCTTTATTGCCACCTCAATGAGGCTTCCATTGGCCACCCTAGCTGTGGTAGGCAGCTTCTCAAATGGCCCCCAGTGATGCTTACCCTCTGGTCTTCGTTCTTCTGTAGAATCCCCTGCCTTTGAATGTGGACTTGGCCTAGTGACTCACCCCTAAGGAACAGAATTCAGAGTGGGTAGTGCCACTTCTGAGATTAGGTCACAGACTGTCTGGGATTCCTTGCTTGGCCTCTCTTGTTCTCTCAATTTTCACTCTGCTGGAAGGCATCTCCCATGGTGTGAGTTGCCCTGTGGAGAGGTTGGTGTGGCAAGGATCTGAGGGAGATCTCTAGCCATGAGGCGATAAGGAGCTAAGGCATTTAGTCCAACAGCTTACAAGAAACCAAAACTTTGCCTACAACCTCATGAGTGACCTTGGAACTGGCTCCTCCCTGACCCAAGCCCCAAATGACTGCAGCCTTCGGCAACACCCCCAGGACAGCCTTAAGAGCCTGAGCCTGAGGACACAGCTAAGCCATGCCTGGATTCCTAAGCCTTGGAAACCGTGAGATAATAGATGTTTGTTGTTTCAAGCCACTAAATTTTGGAGTAATTTGTTATTCAGCAACAGATAACGAACACATTATCAGAAACTGTAACATGTCACTCCCATATTTCATGCCTACCACACATTTTTCACTCCTTACCTCTATTCACTATAAACTGTGTGTATGTGAGACTTCCCTGGTGGTCCAATGGCTAAGACTCTGTACTCCTGATGCAGCAGGCCAGGGTTCGATCCCTGGTCAGGGAACTGGATCCCACATGCTGCAACTAAAGATCCCACACACTGCAACTAAAATAGATCCCAGACACCACAACTAAGACCTGGCACAGCCAAATAAATAAAAGTATTTTCTAAAAACGTGCATATGTGTGTTGTACGTTTGTGTGTGTTTACTTACATTTATTGTTGTTCCAGGGCTTCCCTGGTAGCTCAGAGGGTAAAGCATCTGCCTGCAATGAAGGAGACCTGGGTTCAATCCCTGGGTTGGGAAGATCCCCTGGAGAAGGAAATGGCAACCCACTCCAGTACTCTTGCCTGGAAAATTCCATGGATGGAGGAGACTGGTAGGCTACAGTCCATGGGGTCGCAAAGAGTCGGACACGACTGAGCAACTTCACTGTGTTCACTGTATTGTTGTCCCTCATTAGAATGAGTTTTATGAGGACAGGTATTTGGGGCTAGAATGGTGCATAGAACAGTGCTTAGCACAAACCTGGTGCTTAATGAATACTTGGTGAATGAATGAAGGGGCATGGGGATGGGGTATACCTGTTATGGTGGTGCTTGAGAAAGCAACCCCAGGATATGTTAGCTATACTCATAGTACTTATTCTTCTTCACTATATAGTGATGTTTCTCTCCACATCCCATCCAGGCCTCCAGTGCTGCCCTTGGCCTGGACAGGCAAGGGCCCTGTCCCAGCTCTCACACTCCAGGCGGCATCTTGTCCTGAAGCATCTTCCTCCTCAAATCTGTTAAGTCCCCTTCTGGGACCTGGGACTGGCCTAGGCCAACAGTGCTTCTGGCAAGTTGTCCCAAGCCCAGCCTGGGTCCCAGGCAGCCTTGATTCAGTTCTCCCCTACCCCTAAAGAGAGACCCCTGCATAATCTAAGGGTGACCCTGTCCTTCCCCATTTAGAATCATTAGAGTGAAGCACTGTCCAGGATGAGAATGCGTAAGTCAGGAAAATAATGCTACTTACAAATCATGGTATAGATTAAAGGAGACCTACTAACATGAACTTTGAATTCTTTTTTTTTTTTTTTCCTTAAAAAAATAGCTATAAGGACATTTCAGGGACAAGGGGGAAATCTGAATATGGATTGGATATAAGATTTTAAGGGAATTATCAATTTCCACAAGCATGATGATGATACTGTGCTTAGGTTGGGTTATTCCATCTTATGGGGGAATGCTAAACTATTTAGTGGTGAAATATCATGCTATTTGCAACTCACTTTTAAGTAGTTCAGTGAAGATTACTTTTAAAATTAAATGTCTATATGCACATAGATACACACATGTGTGAGAGTGTGTGTGTATATATATAAATATGTATAGCTAGACAACTATAGAAAAAATGTTAACACTTATATATACAAATATATATAATTAAACAAATACAGAAAAACATGTTAGCACCTACACACACACACACACACACACACATACATATATATAGTTAAATAGAGAAGAAATGTTAACAACTATTATTAAATATAGTTGGTGAGTGTATGCATGCTTATATTATCCTTTCTATTGTTCAATCTTTAAAAATGTTCATAATAAAAACTTTAAAAAATATCTAAACATATATTCATTTCAAATAGAAAACTGGGCTTCAGAGAGGTGAAAGGGAGCTGCTTGCTCCTAGTCCAGCTAGTCAGTGGCAGATTGAAAACCTAGAAGAATGGACTCCCAATCCAGTTTTCTACCAATCACATTCAGAATATCCTTCCTTAGTTTTTTCCCAGCTCTGGAACAAAGGCTTCATCAAACTAATGAGTTAGGAAAGCCACAAGGGACATATCCCTCTGTCCCCAGTTCAATGGAGTCAGGAATTATCAATTTCAAACGGACCCACAGTTGACCAGTTTTCCTGGAGCCCGTATGCTTGTCATCATGAAAGGGCTCTATGTGATTTAAGCAACTTAATAGCAACAAAAGGATGTTTCTTCTGTTCTCATTATCTAGGTGTTTAAAAATATTAGAGATAAACCTTCAACAGGAAGACAGTTTATATACTTAAGTCCTCTGCCAAAAGATGACTTTTCCCTCTGCTGCTTTTTGACCTCATTCACCTCTTCACACACCCCCACACTCCCACCCCCCCGTCTCCCTGATTTGTTTTTAACTCCTAGTCATCCAGGCTTCCCTGGTTGCTCAGTGGTAAAGAATCTGCCTACAAGTGCAGGGGACGATGGTTTGATCCCTGAGTTGGAAAGATCCCACAGAGAAGGAAATGGCAATCGGCTCCGGTATTGTTGCCTGGGAAACTTCATGGATGGAGGAGCCTGGTGGGCTACAGTCCATGGGGTCGCAAAAGAGTCAGACACAACTTAGAGACTAAACAACAACAATAAGCCAGTCATCCAAGTCTTGATGGAGCATAGGCACTGGTTCTAAACAGCCTGGGTTGAAAACGCAGCTCTAAGACATACTAGTTGCGCCGATTTAACAGGGAGTTTAACAGCTCTATGCTTCAGTTTTCATCGTTGGTAAAATGGACACAAAGATAATGTGGCAGAAAAAATAATGGCACCCAAAGTCATCCACACCTTAATTCCTAGAGCCTGTGAATATATTACCTTACCTAGAAAATGGACTTTGTGTGATTGAGGTTATAGACCTGTTGGTGAACAATTTTCCTAGATTATCCTGTGCAGGGCCTATCAAAATACCTGAGTCCCTAAAATCAAACACGATTTCCTAGGAGTGGTCAAGAGAAAGACGCTACTACAGAAGAAGGACTTGTTGGGTAATTGTGAATGCAAGACCTAAATATCCCTGAAAATTGGCTTCCCCTGATTAGCTCAGTTACATGTCACCAAAAGTGCTATATATCACCAAAAAGTACTGAAGAAGAACATCATGATTCTAAGAATTTTCTAGTAGCCCCTTTCTTTTAAAGTGAAAAAATATATAAACATAATTTTAATAATATATTCTATTTAATACAATGTATTAAAAATATTATTTTAGTACATGATCAGGATAAAAATTGTTAATGAGATATTTTATTTTTTTGTACTAAGTCTTTGAAATTGAGAGTATTTTACACTTATAAGTCATCTCAGTTTGAACAACCCACATTTCATGGGCTCAATTGCAGCTTACAGAGCATAAAATAAAGGGCCTCTGGGCTGAGGGACACTAAGCATAGTTGAAAGCAAAGAAACTATACCAAAAAAGGGGGGTTACATAGAAGCTTAAATTCTAAATGTTGAAACTTTCTTTCCTATTGCACTATCCCCCACAGCCTTCTTTCCACTTCTTTCCACAGTGGAAAGAAGCTTTCAAAACTCAGGCAGCTAAGCTTATATCATTAAGGAAGTTCGTAAACATAATCCAAGGGTCATCAGATATTTGAGTCTAAGATTTTACCCCACTTGTAGGCTAACAGGTCAGCCTAGCACAGTTGCAGGGATGCTGGCAGAATTCATGAGACTTCTGGGTCAGAGACAAGGGACTTTGTTACTCCTAGAAATGCTGCAGCCAGAGTTTCAGCATTTACATCAGTTTCTTGAGCATAATTTCCCACAGGGCAGTGCTAAGACCAGCACCCCTGCAACTGTGCTAGGCTGACCTGTTAGCCTACAAGTGGGGTAAAATCTTAGACTCTTTTCAGTTCTTGACCAAAAAAAAAAAAAAAAAATAGGAAAAGACAAAAGCAACTTGGAAAAAATGGAAACTATGAAAATATATGAAGACTTTCTTTAAGAAATTAATATTCTCTGAGAGATTAAAAAAGTTATAACTTCATAAAATAAGAATAAGATGCCATAGAAATGGGATGATCATAGAATAAGACAGAGATTTTAGAAGTTAAAACTGTGTTAGTGGAAATGCAAGATTCATTAGAAGACTTGAAAATCAAGTCAAGAAAAATGGGAAAGAAAGATATGAAAATTAGAGAATCCATCCAGGAGCTCTAACATCTCAATAAGAGTTATGAAAGAGAATGGAAAAAGACTGAGGGAAAGAAATAAAGAGAATAAGTAAATTTGGACATGAGTTTATAAATTGAAAGGCTCCTTGAATACAAAGTTCAGTGGATAAAAGTAGATCCACATACCAGGGCACATCATTATTAAATTTCAGAACATTGAGGGGGAAAAAAGCTCACCAGTTTCCAGAGAAACAAAATAATTCTCATGTAAGGCATCAACTGTTATAATTGCTTTCACTTGCTAAAGATTCTTAGTAGAAGTTAAAAGACAGTAGAAAATTCCCTTTAAAACTGTGAGAGATCTCTTACTCAGCTAAACTATCAATTTAGTGTGAGGGTAGAATAAAAATATTTTCAAACATGTAAAGCCTCAAAAGAGAGAAGCAAAAGAAATTTGTAGGATTATTGTGATGAGACATTCTCAAGATGACAATTCTGTACTAGAGTTAGCAACCAGGCCAACACAGAGCATGTTAGAATGTTCTATCTGGGAGATACATCTTCAAGAAGTTAAAACTGAAATCTGACATATTTGAAAATATTGAGAACTTTTAAACTACTTTTAAACTACAGAATATTTGGAGCTGAATTAATGACAACTACACAGAAAAGCAAGCAAATGACAAAACAAAGACAATCACTGACTTCTAGGAAAACAAAAAATAAACGTGTAAGACAGGCAAAGCTCTAAGAGTCTCCAACCTGGCTCAGTGATAAACAAGTGTTTCAGTTCAGTTCAGTTCAGTCGCTCAGTCATGTCTGATTCTTTGTGACCCCATGAATTGCAGCACTCCAGGCCTCCCTGTCCATCACCAACTCCCGGAGTTCACTCAAACTCACATCCATTGAGTCGGTGATGCCATCCAGCCATCTCATCCTCTGTCATCCCCTTCTTCTCCTGCCCCCAATCCCTCCCAGCATCAGAGTCTTTTCCAATGACTCTTCGCATGAGGTGGCCAAAGTACTGGAGTTTCAGCTTTAGCATCATTCCTTCCAAAGAACACCCAGGACTGATCTCTTTTAGAATGGACTTGTTGGATCTCCTTGCAGTCCAAGGAACTCTCAAGAGTCTTCTCCAACACCACAGTTTAAAAGCATCAATTCTTCGGCGCTCAGCTGTTTTCACAGTCCAACTCTCACATCCATACATGACCACTGGAAAAACCATAGCCTTGACTAGATGGACCTTTGTTGGCAAAGTAATGTCTCTGCTTTTTAATATGCTGTCTAGGTTGGTCATAACTTTCCTTCCAAGGAGTAAGCGTCTTTTAATTTCATGGCTGCAGTCACCATCTGCAGTGATTTTGGAGCCCAAAAAAATAAAGTCTGACACTGTTTCCACATCTATTTCCCACAAAGTGATGGGACCAGATGCCATGATCTTCGTTTTCTGAATGTTGAGCTTTAAGCCAACTTTTTCACTCTCCTCTTTCACGTCTATCAAGAGGCTTTTTAGTTCCTCTTCACTTTCTGCCATAAGGGTGGTGTCATCTGCATAACTAGTGTTTACATAGCTATAATTGTATAAACACTGACTATTGATATCTTCAACATTAGACATAACTATTTTAAGAGTAAAAGGAGATAGGAAATGGGCCTGTGAAAGGGGTGGCATGGTGATGCTGTGAAAAAAAGTTAAATCTTGATTTATTTTTTAGTTTATTCATTATGGAGAATAGAGAAGTAACAATATAAGCATGTTCAGAGATGTGAAGGCAAATATCAAAAGAAAGCATTAAAATTGTTGAATGTGGTCGCTACAGGGGAGTTAGGATGGGCTGGGCATGAAGAATGACTCGTGGTTTGCTAATTGGTCTTGTGGACTATTTAACTAGTATTATATGCATGTACTGTGCTTTGGCCCCTCTCTGCTGTCATGCCTGGTAGGCAGGTGACATCAAAGGGGTGATCACCTACAGGGGGCCTGGGGGAGTCCTACAGAAGCTTCCCCAGCAACCTTAGGACAGCAGCAGCCCACCGTGATTCTTGTTCTTCTTAGAAGCCTCCTCAAAGAGGCAGCATGGCCATGAATAAAGCATTCAGGACATTCACCTTCCAGGGGGGACCCACGAGGAGGGAGGCAGAGGAAGAACACAAAGAAGGACTTTGTCTGAGTAGAGGGAACAGGTCACCCACAGAAATAGGCCTTGAGATCGACTCCCTGTTACCCTAGACCCCAGGATCCTGGGAAATAAAAGATCAATCTGTTCTTTTTTCCCTTAACTATTAAAAGCCAGGGTGCTACAGTGTGAATATCTGTGTCCCCCTAAATTCACATAGTGAAACTTAAATTCACACATCCCCAAGGAGATGCTATTAGGAGGTAGAGCCACTAGGAAGTGATCAGGTCCTGAGGGGAGAACCCTTATAAATGGGATTAGCATCCTTATGAAAGAAGCTACAAGAGCCCCATTGCCTCTTCTGCCCTCTGAGGTTACAGCAACAAAACAAAGCAAAAAAAAAAAAAAAAAAGCTGTCTAGGGAAGCCAGCTCTAACCAGACACCACATCTGCCTGCACATTGATCTTGGATTTCTTAGCTTTCAGAATTGTGAGTAATAAATGTTTTTTTTTAAGCCATCTAGTTTATGATTTTTTTTTTGGTTATAGCAGTCTGAATGGACTAAGACACAGGCTGTTTATAATCAGGAATGAAAACAAAGTTATTCTGATATTGTAATTTGTGTCATGGGATCTTGTCTTTCCTGGAATGTGAGCTGGTCACCAGGATTCCACCAAGCAGAAGATAGGGAAGTTCTACCAGATGCTCAGCAAACAATGCCTTGTCCTAGATTCAGATGTGGCTCCTGGACTCTGTCAGTCTGCAGTGAACACAGCAGATGGGATGGGAACAAAACATTATAAAGCAGATTAGCTAAATGCTCCTAGTAACATGCACTGGGACTCCCAGGTAGCTCAGTGGTAAAGAATCTGCATGAAATGTTCCTTTGGTGTCTCTGATTTTCTTGAAGAGATCCCTAGTCTTTCCCATTCTGTTGTTTTCCTCTATTTCTTTGCATTGATCACTGATAAGGTTGAAATAGACAAAGATCTTTTAGCATTGACAACATTGTCAGAACCGTTACACTGCCTCCAAAGGTAATTCTGTTTAAAAGAAAAACACTCACTGAGATACAGAATTCTTGGCCAGTTTGTCAGGAAGTCAGCATTTGTTCATACAGTGACCATAGGAAAAAATAGAAGTAAAACAGAGAGAGATAATACAGAGTATCTATTTTCAAGTAGCTCCCAGTCAAACATGGCAGCCAAGAATCATGCCAACTGCAGTAAATGCTCTGTGGGTTATACACAGAGAGCAATTACTTAGCCTTGCTCTCCACACAGCCAGGTGCTTCACTTGCTCAAATGACCCTAATCCACAGGCTCACTCCTAAATCCACAGACATTTAATTGGGACACTTAATATCCATGTGTCCTCAACAGAATCATGTTGTGATAATCCCAAAGAGCAAAGGGCTTTTAGTAGTTGGCAAGTCAAGATCAGTAGATTTCTACCAGGGATGTGTGTTTAATGGGGAGTCTGAGTATATGAAAACAGTATGAAATCAACGTTATCTTAAAAATAAGACAGAAATCAAACAGGTGAGGCCTTTTAGTTAAAATACCAGAGACTGAGCTCCTCCACCTGGGCCATGCTCCTGTCGGGCAGACAGCCTTCCTTCCTAGCAAAAGAAGATACTGTCTTCTTTTGTGAACTTAAAAAACAGTCACAATCTGGAAGTTGAGAGTTATGTTTTATTTGGTGAGAATTTTTAGCACTTTGAGTCAGAGGGGCAGCATCCCAAGTTACCCTAAGGAGGCGAGGGGGAAAGCTAGGTTATATGACAGTTTTGCAACAAAGAGCAGGGAGTCAGAACATCAAAAGATTACTGTAAGTTAAAGAAAATCAGATATCCCAACGTAGGGAATTTATCCCTTTTCTATGTATGGGAAGATGCAAGTGTCTGCTGCTGCTGCTGCTAAGTCGCTTTCCTTTGTCTGGGGCCAGTAGCCTGTTTTTACATTCTCAGTTTCCTCAGGGCTCACCACAGGGAGTGGATACATTCTGATGGCTACTAAATGGCGGGTATCCTTGCCTTCCTGAGTTTCCTCAGGGCTCACCATAGGGAGTGGATACATTCTGATGGCTACTGAATGGCGGGTATCCTTGCCTTCCTGAGTTTCTTCAGGGCTCCCCAGCTCACCATCCTTGGTGGCTGCAGTTTCTGATGACTGTGACACCCTTTGTTTACACAGCAGGAAATATTCTGTTTGTCACTTTTAATCCAGTACGTTTTTGTAAACCATCCCTTCAATAAGTTCTCCTCTATTTTCCCCATTTGACTGTGTCCCTTGTTTCCCAAGGAGACTCCCCCCGGAAGGGTGTTCAGAGAAAGTTGTCTCAGTGTTTGAACAGGGTCATTGAGAAGTTAATTCACCTGTTCTTCGAACATCCCAGTTAGCTCAGCTTCTGTCTGGAAAGGATCCTAGCAGAGATCGTCATTTCTCTAATGGGATCACGAAGGGTTGGAGCCAGTGAGTGTGACATTAGCTTTAGATGAGAAAGTGGAGTAGGTTTGCCCAGTATGCCAATTTACCTGAGGATCAAAGGGTAACTTGCTCTCTTACTCCCCTAGTCTGAGAGCCTGGGGCTTAACGAATTGCACAGCTACCAGACTTCACATCTGCTACCAACTGCAAGGTATGAAAAGGGCTTTTCTTCTTTTGATTCTACGTTTCACTAAAGTCTCATCCCCATCCAGTTAATTGCAGCAATGCTACTCAAGGAGTAGGGCAGGACCACTGCTGCTGTGCAAGCTGATAAGGAGCCTGCACCAAAATAAATCAGCAAAGCTCAGATAACTGACTTTTTTTTTTCTAGTAGCAAGACTTTCCTCATGAAAGAAGCATGTGTTGATTTATACCCTCTCATAAGCTCTTTTTCTCACCAGAGATAAGAAACAAACATTTCTCAGATATTTGGGTACTTGGGGCAGCACTGACAGAGTACTGTGAGATTTGATCTAGCCTTTAAACTAGCTCAGCCTTTCTCAAGTTGTACTTCAGGGATCCTAATCCTGTAAGATACCTTGTCTATTAAGATTGGGAAATAGAGAATCACAAAACACATGACCATGTTATCAGTTCTAATAAGTCCTTCAATGAAAGAATACACTTACTTTTGTTTAGCATAGAATTTCCCATGCTTGTTTGAAATGATTTTGTCATGTCATGGCTATTACCATTTGTGAAAACAATGGTGTTCTCTGAAACACCCTTCAGGAAATTCTCAGCTTGCTGAACCCTATAGTCTCTTGGGAAGATATTTATCTTCTTTAACTATCAATTAATGTCTTATATCTGAATAGTTTAATAATTAATGTACTTTAATATGCATTTTCCCAATGAGTTTCAAGGTTATGCTTTGAGAAACAGGGCAGGAATTATACATCTCAGTCTACACAGGAGTAATTGGGAAGGGGTCAGAGCGTCAGCAGATTGCATGGTTTGCTCAAAGTCAACTGTGGGAAAAGTGAAGCTAGAATTTGACATTCAAACCATCAAACTCCAAAATCTATAATATATTCCCTACAAAACACACTGAGCTAGAAGGAATCTTAGAGAATAATACATCTAATTAAGAAAATAATACTCTCTTTAGCAAAGGAGCTATTCAATGCTAACCCAGTGCGGATATACTTTTTAGATGTGAAGTATGGTAATTAAAGCTGTTTCTTTATACCGCTTTGACTCTTGTCTCTTATTATGGTCAAATAGAGTTTCACAATGTCTTGTTTTCTCCAAATCCCAGGGAATGGGTCATAGTCTTCCTCTAAAGTAGAGCAGAAGATCAGGGACAGAATGTCATAGACACTGAACTTCTCAGTTCATAATATAAAGCACCATATTTTCACTTAATGACTCATCCCTTCATTCACTTGTTCATTCATTCAGTAAACTTTTCTTGAGTTTCTATTCTGGGTCAGGCGTTGTGCTAGGATCTGAGGGAACATAATGAATAAGATATTAATACATTTCGCACCCAAGTCAAATATGATGCATAATGATCATTAACAAACATGTATTGAGCATACTGTATAGAAGCTCTGGGACTAGGCAGTTCAGGGACCAACTATTTAACAGGGTCTGATGTGGCAGGATTCTTGTCCTTCAAGGGTTCAGTCTCCTTGAGAAGATAGCCATGCATATAAAAGGCTAAGTAACATTTAGCAATGCTAAGTGCCAGTTAAGTGGTATGAAGAGTAAGTGCAACCAGCATTCCAGAGATAGGGAGATCACTCTTGGTCCAAGCAGGTGGGGAGGTTGTCACAGTGACATAATTGTGGTCAAAGCTAATAATAACTCTATTATAAACCACAGCATTGCAAGGGAGACGGAATCATTCTTTTGAGAGAATGAATCTTTTTTATTTAAATTGGTCTCATGGAAATAAATCCAGCACTTAAAGAGTTTCAGGTTTCATTTATGTCATAAGGGTTCATTTGTGGGTAACTAGTTCCTGAAGTAAGAAACTCATGTGTCTATTAGAGTCATCTTGATGGGAGAGATGAAAGTTCATTATTCTTTTGAAACTTATTCAACATTTATTGTGCTTGGCACTTTTTAAATAAGGAAAATAACCCTAAACTGGACAGTTTAAATTGCATTGTTATCTCTGAGAGGCTTTTCTCACGTAATTACTGTGTGCTAGCTCAATAATTATAAGGAAGACCTGAATTTTTTTCTATCACTGAAAATAACTGCCTCTCCTGCATTGAAAAAAAAAAAAAAATACTTGACTTCCTCTTTTTAATTTTCTCATCCTCAAATAACCTATCAAAAGTTCATCCCACCTCCAGTAAATTCTAAATAACTTAAAAATGAAAATGTCATTGATGATGCATATATTCCTATAGGTTTATTTTTTAAAGTTTGTGTATCACACCCTGTTAGTTTTAGAGAAATTATAATTTAACATCTTATATTTATGTGATTACAAAATCAGGTCCATGCTTAATGAAAAATTTTGACATTTATTTAAGCTCTTAGAACATGCAATGCCAATATTTGACTCTATTTGACTCAATTTCAACCAACAAAATATGCTTGCAAATTTGAGATACCGTATAAGATGCTTCTGATATCCTTTGAATTCTCATAAAGAATGCCACAGGGTTTGCCACAGATAAGACATATCAGAGGCTTCCTCCCTTCCAAGAAGAACAGCTAGAAGAAGAAGAAGAAAGAAAAAGAAAAGCCAAGCAAAACAAATAAACAAAAAAACTGGGTATCATTAATTTTTTTAACTTATAAACTTGAAAGCTAACAAGATCATGAGGACTTAATCTGCAAAAATCTAGAAGGCAAATCCAGAGAGGTAAACTGGGCATTGGAAGCTACTTTGACCCCAATTGCAATTGTCAAACCTGAAGACATATGCAAAGCTGAGGTGCTGTTTTGGTGGCCTCAAAAAGCAAAAGGAAGACGTCAAGGCCAGGGTCCCACCAAAACTGGAGAGTCTCATTTCTTCACCAAATATAATGAACTAGGATCTAAAGGCCTGTGCCTTCAGGCAAATGAAAAGCCAGAAGTACACCAGTCCTTGAGTGAGTTTACAATCACCTGAATAGTGTAAGGAAGCACAGCCTTGAAGGATCATTCCTAAGTTATTTTTGAATATAATGACCAGTACATGGTTAAATATGATTAGTTGCATAAACTAGACATCTTGAGTGAGAATAGGCAGAAATGAACCAGATCGCAGAGACTTCAAAATTAAATGAGAAAATACACACTATAAAATATCTATGGTTTCTTTTGTTTAGAAAAAAATAAACAGATCTCCAAGCTATAAAAAAAACTACAAAAAGGCCATAAGAACTACCAAATTTTTGTAAAAGCAAATGAATAAAATGCATTCAAACACCTCCAAACATATTCGGTTACATACAACAGAGCTGTACCATAACATATTGAGAAATTTGCATGAATTGCCAAACTGCGCCCCTGACAAGCCTGAATTAGCCCAAGTAAAGTGACCAGACACTACCTGTGAAAGACGAATGCCTCCTGGCCTCACTTTGGGTTCTAAGGCTGTCCTCTAGGAACAGGCTAATTATCACCCACCCTCACTGCCCCCTGCCCCCCACTTTTTTAAAGAATCTAGATTTGGATAAAAATATTTATAGTTTTTTGATCACAGTTCAGGAAAACCAAGAATATCCACTAGCCATGCTAAATAAGCAATAGAGTGTTCCTTGTGAAAAAATACCTTGTGTAGTGTGAAAGACTGCCTGACTCTGAGTGCATTCTTCCTTTTGTATTTCCCTGAAAGGCAAGAAACGAACAGTTCTACCAGCTTTCAGAGCCCATTCCTTTCACCTTAAGTCCTTCACTTCCCCGTCATTCAATGTGGAAGTCCTTCACTTCCACAACATCAAGTGTGCTGTGATGCTCCGTTTAGATCTCAGGAATGAAAGACTTATTCCTACAGGGAGCGCTACAGACAGACTGCCTTTGGCTGTCTGTCCCCGCAGGGAAGGCCTCAGCCGAAGAGAGACCTACACACACACACACACATCCTTACTCTTTCCTGGGGAGCCCATAACCAATAATCTAGTACCCATACACCATATCCATTAGGAGGTATACAGTATTTTCCCTCTTCTTCTCAATGAAGGGCCCTCTGAATATGATTCCATCTTCAGAACTCTGTGCAGGGTTTATTGTCTTCCACTGAGAAATCCAGCATCGAAGCTCAGCTTCTCCCGGTGCCCAGTCCGGATTTCTTCTCCTTTCTTCTGCAGCTGTCAATCCCAAGAGCAGGCCTTCAGAAACATCCTATACACTGGTCTCTGCATTTGAGTTTGCTACCCAGGGACTCAACCTATGTCACTCGAGTCTTCACTGATTTGAACCTCTGGGCCTTACTGAGGTGCAAACATTTCTTCTTCAGAGGTGTTCTAATTGGAAATTTCTTAGAAATCACTCTGGGAGGAGCATCAAGAGTTAGTACATGTCCTACCAAATTCATCCCCCAGTTCTTCGCATATCTGACAAGGACTTCAGGGAGCAGTAAAGTCATGATTCTTAGAGGTAGAAACTAGTGCCTGTCACTAATCATAGTTGAACACTCAATGGATCCAAAATATTTGCATTTTTAGTTTTCTTAAGAATCTAGATTTTTTTTCTGTTCATAAGAGCGGGCCACTCTAATGCCAGTAGGGTCTATAACTGGGTAGGAATTGTAAGAATAGTTCTAAAATAAGGATACAGGAGGTCAGCTATAGGTCATTTTATGAGAGGTTTGGCTCTGGTGACTCCCAGAGAAAACCACCAGATGGTGGTTGCTTTAATTAAAATCACTAAGTGACTCTTTTTTTTTACTTTTCAAAATTAACAATCTCATTTATAATAAAAGATACATATTTCTATTTTTATCAGTCTGGTTTGAATGACACATTCTGAAAAGAACAACATGTTTGACAATAAACTTTGTAGAGAAGATCTGAGGAAACAGAAGGGCGTTGATAGAGGCAAAGTGTCACTGGCAAAGCCCACTGGGGACCGTAGAGAGAATGAGAGGGAATACAGGTGAGAGGATCTAACCACTGCTTTTGTGTTAAGTCTAGTTTCACTTGCCTGCATGGGGTTCTGTGCAGAGGCCTTGCACCTAACAAGTCGGATTGGAGTTTCCCTCGTAGACCCTGACATCCTGACACCTCAGCTCCTCAGCTGCATGAAGTGCTGCCCATGGCACCCCAGTTCAAAATGGCTTTGGCAGATGGTGTGCAGACACGCTGTGGCACCTCAGTCTGAAGTGCTGTGAGCACCACACCAGCGGAGCAGACCTCCATCCTTCCTGCTGAGGAGAACCTTATAAAGCAGCCCACCAACAGCAGCCTGTGGAGAGTGTTATACTCCAGAGCATGAGCTAACACCTCCCCACTCCATGACCAAAGAGTAAAACTTTGCTTCTGAATCAAACCCAGTCTCGTTCTGTTAGCTCTAAGGACACTGGGCTTGTTGGAGACCAACTGGACAAGGTCAGTAACAAGTTTCATTCCTTTCTTAACCCATTCTACCCCCAAAATTGTTTAGAAGAAGATCAGATTAAACTATTCTGTATGTGAAAACAAGCACACATTCATAACCTTTTCCCCCCAACTTTCAGTTCAGTCAGTTCAGTCGCTCAGTTGTGTCCAACTCTTTGCAACCCCGTGAATCGCAGCACGCCAGGCCTCCCCATCCATCACCAACTCCCGGAGTTCACTCAGACTCACGTCCATCGAGTCAGTGATGCCATCCAGCCATCTCATCCTCTGTCGTCCCCTTCTCCTCCTGCCCCCAATCCCTCCCAGCATCAGGGTCTTTGCTGCTGCTAAGTCGCTTCAGTCATGTCCGACTCTGTGCGACCCCATAGATGGCAGCCCACCAGGCTCCTCCATCCCTGGGATTCTCCAGGCAAGAACACTGGAGTGGGTTGCCATTTCCTTCTCCAATGCATAAAAGTGAAAAGTGAAAGTGAAGTTGCTCAGTCATGTCCGACTCTTAGTGACCCCATGGACTGCAGCCTACCAGGCTCCTCCATCCATGGGATTTTCCAGGCAAGAGTACTGGAGTGGGGTGCCATTGCCTTCTCTGATCAGGGTCTTTACTGAGGTATAATTGACAAATGTGATATTTACGTGAACAATGTGATGATTTGATGCACATTTACTGTCTGAAAGGATTCCCTCTCTTTGAGCTAATTGACAAATTCATCACCTCACACATTTAACTTTGTTTTTTGGTAAAAATATTTAAGTTCTATTCTCTGTTGTTGTTGTTCAGTCACTAAGTCTTGTCCGAATCTTCGTGACCCCATGGACTGCAGCACACCAGGCTTCCCTGTTCTTCACTATCTTCTGGAGTTTCCTCAAGCTCTACTCTCTTAGCAAATTTCAATTATACAATACAGTTTTGTCGACTTTGGTCAGCATATTACATCACACATTACATCTTCAGACCTTACTCACCTTATAACTGAAAGTCTGTATCCATTTGTCACAACCATAGCATTTTGAGGTTATCATCATCAAGCTGTGGCAACCAGTTTAATACTGAATTTGCTTGCACTTGTCCTGTTCAGACTGATGGAAATGCAGTTTCTCAGCATTAAGTCCTTTGTCGGTTTTACAAATGTGTTTTATTTTTGTAATACATCTTAGATCCAGGAACATCTATTTTTAACAAGTGAAATAGACACATTAAAAACAAACAGAGCTGGGATATTTTTTGGTTTGGGGGAAGAGCGTTGGGAAAGTTTAACTAGCCTGTTTTACCGGTTTCAATAACATGGAGATGTTTAGGGTTATGAGCTCCCTTGATGGATCTATTTACCTTCAGATGCTTGCACTGGTCTGGGGAGGGATGGGGTTAAAGGAGAATGGGGAACCAGGAAATTAAAGGCTTGTGGTGAAGACAAGCAACCAGGAAATGCAGGCATTCCCACATTAACATTCCATAGGATTCTGCAAGATCCGCTGCAAATTGATGACTTGAAACCCAGAGTTATGAGAAGAGACTTGCCCCAGGCTGCTGATCAAAGGGAGAGAAGTAACCCCATCCTGGATTAGGGTATCACTTCCCCACAATTGATGTGAAGGAAAAAGTCAATTAGGATTTTAAATTATCAAAGTACTTAAGGCACTCTCTTGACAGACTTCAAAACAGTGACACCATTTCCTCAAATTCAGGCTAAGAGGTGGTGGTCGGTGAGTCCTGGGGTCTTGCCTGTCCTGTCCCTATGCTGCCCGCTCGCAGGGGCTCTGTCCTCACTGCGCTAAGGACCTCCAGCGCTGAGAGGCTGTGCTTTGGGCTCACATCAGAGGATCTGCTTTGTTGCCAGTAGAGGCAAGAGACAGAGTGTGGCTTGGGGGTGAGAGGGAGCTGCAGGGCTGGAGAGACAGCCCCCTGGCTCTGTGGCCTTGGTCACCTGCGGTTGGGTTTGCCCTTCCTGAGACAGAAGGAAGTGAGAGAAGGAGCGATGGGAGGTGAGATGGAATTTCTCCTGCCCTGGAAGCATGTGTCTGAGGGGACATTCTGATCTGGATGTTTGTAAGCTGCTCAGGAGGCTTTCCCCAATATTCACACTGTGTGTTCGAGAAACCAGCTGAGGAGCTGAAAATGCATTTCTATTTTGACTTTGCCTCCGAGTATCAAAACATTCACTTTCTCTTGATGTAAGCCAGGGTTGAGAAGACTTGCTGTTAGGCAATACTTGTAAGTTGCTTGAGAACCTTATATTAAGAGATGGGAGAAATTTTTATAATCTTGATAGCTGTTATTTGGAAATGTTTTGGGAACCCAGAGGGCCTGGGTGTGTTTTGGCCATAGCACTTCAAAGAATAAAGTAAAACTAGCCTTCATTGAACACGGAGAGAAATTTGCTTTTTGCTTTAGAGATAAAAGGGGAAAACAAGGCAAGGAGGAAAGACAGTGCACAGAGTGAATTAGAGAGAGGTGAGGACCAGGCCCAACAGCCCAGTCGTGGGGCCTCACAGGCTATTGAAAAGGTGCTGGGGGCTGCCCTTCATATGAAGTTCCTTGCCTTGCTGTATCCTGAGACTCTGTCTCTGCTCCAAAGTCGCTGATAGACTTCTCTTTTCATACCTCCTTTTGGTGGAACTTAGAAAAGGGCTGTCTTCTTATATTGTCTGTGTCACAGGCATCTCTACTTGCAGAAATCTCTGAGTGGTGTCATCTCAGACCCTTGGGTGCTGCAGGACCTGTGAGCTTCCGCCAGTGTTTGGAAAGTTTTGCATGATGGATGGTGTCATTGGTCTTTCTGGGCTCGGTGCTGGAGTCCCTTGTATTTATGAGACAAGAGATGACAAGCTGCCTGGCTCCTCCCCAGTTGGCAGCAGCAGCCACCTCTTCTCACACCTAATTGGAGCCTGTAACAACATAGCACAGGCTCTCTAAGACCAGGCACCAGCACTCACTGCCAAGTGATGAAAAACCCTCTGACCTGCCTCCTGATTGTTTTAAAATTAAAAGGTACTTTGGGGACAACTGAAATTCCCCCAAGTGCTTGTCTGAATAATTTTGGCAGCTTCTCCCAAAGTGCTCTGGCTCCCAGCACAACCACCCAGCCTCAGACTTTCCACCCAGCAAAGGTCCACACCCTACCCATTTTCTGAGCACATGCTCTAGGCATTGAGCCAGCTCCTTGCCTTCTAAGGGTTCCTTCCTGCCCAGCAGAGCAGGCACCTTGGCCCTAGGTTGACCTGTGGAAAGAGAAGCTGGTGAAGGGCCCTAGAATCTGTTCTGAGTTTTGAGGAGAGCGCCTCCCATAGAGTCCCCATCAGACAGCCTCCTGTGAGCACCGAAGATGGGATGCTTCAGGTGTCTTTGCTAGACCTATCCCCTGGAGCACCCTCGCTGACTGAGCGATGCTGCTCTCACAGAACCCTAAGAGGCTTTCCTCTCTGACCCCCAGGATCAGAGCCACAGACAGTCCAGGCTGAAAGTAGTGCTAGTGAGCACCCAGTCCAATCCTAAAGGGCCTATGGACATGGCCGGGTGGCCCTGTGATTAGCAGTGCAGTCATGGCAGAACCCGAACTGAGGTCTGGGTTTTGTGTGACCCAAGCTGTTCTCTGTCACCACCCTTGTCTTCCATGCCTCACTCTGCCACTGAGTGGGTATTCTCCTGACCTCCTTGTTACCCCTAGAAAAACAGTTTCTGTGTGTGTGTTAGTTTCTCAGTCATGTCTGACTCTTCGAGACTCCATGGACTGTAGCCCTTCAGGGTCCTCTGTCTATGGAATTCTCCAGGCAAGAATATTGGAGTGGGTTGCCACTTCCTACTCCAGGGGATCTTCCTGGCCCAGGGATCAAACCTGGTCTCCTGCATTACAGGCAGATTCTTTACCAGTTGAATCATTAGGGATCCCTAGAAAGACAGTTTGATGGGCTATAATTTGAAAACAGAGAAAGTTACGGGAGGCTCTGGAATCTAATGGGTCCACGTAAAGATGTAATTGAAAGTAGTATAAGGATTCATTTCTGTTTTAAAACAACTGTAATTATCAGATGTAATCCAAATCTTATTCCCCGCAGAGCTGTTTTAGGGTTGCATGTACTGAGTTGACATTTTCTGTTCTTTCCCGACTATCCATGTTATCATTTCACCATTGTCTTATGACTCTCTTCTTCCTTTCCTTTCAGGGAATTTGGTCACCTCCAAAGCTCTAACTGAGGTGTTTCCTCCTCGTCTTCCCCTTCCCACATATACGCTTCCACTGGTGTTATTGGTTTCCCGTTTTACACTCCTGACTGTCTTCTCCTTGAAACTCTGCTCCCTCAGCTTTAGTGACACCACACTCGCATGTTCCTCTTGTCACTCTGGCTCCTTGTTCTCACTCCGTGGATATCACTTCTTCTGGGAGTTCTTCCTAAATGTCAGTACTTTAGCTGGGTCTGTCCTTGACTTGGTCCATCTCCTCTCCTCACTACATTCTCTTCTAAAGTAAGCACTTCTGTGGTTTTCCTACTTCATCTGCATACATGATTTTAATGAATTATTCAGTTGGATTTTGTAGTAGATTTTCAATGTTTAGCAAGTTTCCTAATTTCCTACCTCTGATAATAAGCCTCTTCCCCTGGCCTGTGACACATAGTCTAGGCTGAGGGAGTCATAGCATAGCATCCTCCTCCTGACAGGGATTGAGTTATCTTCTCAATCTTGGGCCAAACATGGCTATCCGAGCTAGTCCCCATTGGTATCCCCTCACATCCGACCAAGGATCAATTCTCCACACATCTCTATCCGGCTCTGAGCCCTAGGAGGCTGATTCTTACAGCCTGTATCAACCAACCTCCCTTGCCCTCTGGCTTCTGGTGGGTTTGGCTACAGGAGATACCAGCAAGAAGTCAAGGGACGGGGAGAGAAAGAGCAGTCAGAGTATATGGCACTGGAATGGAGATTCAAACCAGTAATGGCCAAAGAGAAGGGAGATGATATGACCATGAAACCATCAGAGAAGCAAGAGGGGCAGCGTGAAGAAACTCCTGACTCATGTGTACAGGTAGATACATAAGTGCCTGGGCACATATAAGATATGGGGCTGAACTTGGTTGAAGCCCTTTCCGAGGTTAGGCCTGCGATTCTGCCAGGCAACTGTACCTGAATGATCCACGGACCCCTCAAACCCAACCTGCCAACTCTGCCAACCCCTGCTTGCCTTCCTCCTGTATTCTCAACAATATCAGCCAACTCGCCTTTCAAGTTTTGAGTCTCTCAGGTCATCTTTGATTCTTCCTTTTCTCTAATTTCCCACATTTGATGAATACCCAAGCTCTGTTGATTCCACCTTTGAAGTGTCTTCCCCTCCATCCCCACTCCTCCGCCATAATCTGGGCCCTTTACAATTACTCATCTTGTTGCCACTGCTTCTCAACCAGGTTAATTGGTCTCCTCCTCCCCGGACTTACTCCTCCAAAATAATCTACACATTGTCACTGGAGATATTTCTTTCTCTTTTATTACTATGAAATATTTCAAACTATAAGGAAGTACAGAGAATAACGTTTTACCTATGTATCCACCATACAGATTGCTTCAGAACTTAAAAAAAACCCAAAAAACCATTTAACAAATTGCAGCAAAACATTAAGGGGAAAAGAAGCATTTCAGATATAGTTGAAGCCTCCTGTGTATCTCTTCCAATACCATTTTCCTCCTTTGCTCCTCATATAAGCCTACACTATCTTCAATTTTGTGTTTTTCAAGAATGTTTTTACCACCTTTATATGCATCTGTTAACAATATTTACTATGGTTTTTCATGCTTAAAACCTTTATAGGAGTGATATCAACTGTATGCTACCCATCTGAAACTTGATTTCCTCATCAATAGTCTTTGGGATTTGTCCCTATAGATACATGCATGCACGCTCACTTCAGACGTGTCTAAATCTTTGCAACCGGATGGACTGCAAAGACAGGCTCCTCTGTGAATGGGATTCCCAGGCAAGAATACTGGAGGGGGTTGCCGTGCCCTTCTCCAAGGGATCTTCCTGACCCAAGGATTGAACCTGAGTCTCTTGAATCTCCTGCATTACAGATGGATTCTTTACCGCTGAGCCATCAGAAAAGCTCACCTATAGATACATGTAGCTTTATTTCATTCATATTAGACAGAGGAGCCTGGTGGGCTGCAGTCCCTTGGGTCGCTAAGAGTCGGACAGGACTGAGCGACTTCACTTTCACTTTTTACTTTCATGCATTGGAGAAGGAAATGGCAAAGCACTCCAGTGTTCTTGCCTGGAGAATCCCAGGGATGGGGGAGCCTGGTGGGCTGCTGTCTATGGGGTCGCACAGAATCGGACACAACTGAAGTGACTTAGCAGCAGCAGCTGCTATAGAAGCTTCCATTGTGTGAATATATCGCAGTTTACTGACCCATTCTTCTGTTGATGGGTCTTTATGGTACTTTCAGCTTTTCACAATGATGAACATGCCACACATGAACTTTCTTACCTGTGTTTCCTTGTATACATGCAGAGAGTCTCTGAGAAGTAGATGCAAAGAATAAAATTGATGGGTCTAATGGTAGACACATCTTTATGTTATCAAATTACTCTCCGAATTGGTTGTACCAATTCACACCCTTCCAGCATTACCTAAGAGTTACCATTTCACACTAAGCAGACTGACAAAAGAAGGATACATTTAACATTCCCAAGTATAGGTGATACTCTGGAGAATCGAGATCTCACAGTTGTTTTAATTTGCATTTTCTTGATTTCTAGTAAGATGGAGCATTGCTCATGTTTATTTCTTATTTTGGGTTCCTCATATGTATACTGCTGGTTTATATCCTTAGCCTATTTTTCTATTGAATATTTTGAGTATTTTTTCCTATTGATATAGGAATTCTTCTTAGGCGCTGGATATATTTCCTTTGGTGATTACGAGGGACAGTTAATCCCTCCCAGTCAGTAGCTGGTGTTTTCTCTTTGATAAACTTGACTATACTAAAAAATTTTAATTTATATCCAAAAAGATCCCTCCATAAATATTAATAATATTTACTTTTACAGTTGATTCTTTCATGTCTTATTGAAGAAATTCTTTTCTACTTTGAGACTGTAAAAATAATCTTATGGTTCTTCTTATGCAATTGTAATTTGATCAATGCTGGAAAATTGTAGCAGTTCAAATAACAGGAGGTAGTCAATAGGTCATTAAAGAAACAAATAAATTTTAAAATGTGCCTCAGGAAGCCCAACCATTTTATTTTGAGCTGAGCAACCCTAAGAAGGTCACTGAACTTCTCCTGTGTTTGTCCCTGGCTGGTTGGGAAGCACGAACAACGATCAAGAAGGGCTGTTATTCACATGACCCACTCTAGGCTGCTCTCTTAGTCCTTTTCTCCAGCATTTTCTGGATTTGTGAAATCTCCAGCTGCACTAAAAATGCCATCTTCAACATCCTGGGCTGGGATAGCCTTGTGTTGACCTGGATGACTCAACTGGAACATGGCAAAAAACACTTAGAACTTTGAATTGGCTTTGAGCTGGCTTCATCTCTTCAAGGAAGTGGTGTTACAGAGCCTCTGCCAGGAAGACAGTGTGAGGAGCTATAATGGGTCCAAATGAAGCCCTGGATTCCTTGGAAGGAGACAGCCTTAGTTGCTCAGTTGTGTCCAATTCTGTGACCCCATGGACTGTAGCCCACCAAGGTCCTCTGTCCACAGGATTTCCCAGACAAGAAAACTGGAGTGGGTTGCCATTTCTTCTCCAGGGAATCTTCCTGACCTAAGGATTGAAACCGAATCTGCTGCATTGCAGATTCTTTACCACCTAAGCTCACTGAAGTATTGACTAAAGGAGCCTAGATTCACACATATATGGAACCCATTTTCTGAACAACTCTGGCTTCCCAGGCCACGTTCCAAATGGAAAGACAACAGAGAGGAGGTTTAGTGCCCAAAGGGAAAGCTAGACATGTGGATGCCAACACCTCACCAGGCACTGGCTGAGTTATCCTTGAGTGTGTGCTGCACTAGAGGAGTAGGGATGAAGGGAAATCAGTGGGCAGTTGAGACACAGAATTCTGGAATATGGGCTCTGAAAAGCAAAGAGAGAAAAGAAATAAAGAAAAACAAATCATCAGAATCTCCAGGAATCATGGAACAACCTCAAAAGATGTAACATACACATAATACAAATACCAGAGTGACAAGGAAGGAAAAAAGAAATATTTGAAGCAGTAACTGAGGTATTAATCCCAAATTAATATTAGGCACCATCCCACAGATCCAGGAGGCTCAGAAAACACAACTCAGGGTAAATACTAAATACTAAAATATACTAAATACCAAAGAATAAATACAAAAAAAACTATGCCCAGGCACATTATACTGAAATACCAAAAAAATCAAAGAAAAAATTTACTGAAAGAAGCCAGAGAAATATAACAGCTTACCTATAGGAAAGCAAAACTAAGAACTATATCTGACTTACCAGAAGCCATATGTGTGTGAGAGTGAAGTGAAATATTTAAAATGTTCCAAGAAAAACACCATCAACACTGAATTCTATTCCCTACAAAATTATCCTTCAAAAGTGAAGGAGAAATTAAGACTTTCTCAAATAAAAATTGAGGGACTGTTTTGCTAGTAAAGTTGACTTCAAGATGTTAGACGAAGTTCTTTAAGGTGAGAAAAAGGATAACAGGTCAGAAACTCGGATCTGCATAAAGAAAGGAAGGACATATTCCTTCAGTGAAGGAGTAATTGAATGCACCACTGTGGTGTGGGATGTGGACAGTAGGGGAGGTTGTGCATGGGTTGGGGTGGGGATACATGGGAACTCTGTACTTTGTGTTCAGTTTTGCTGTGCACCTAAAACTGCTCTAAAAAATACAATTATTCATTTTTTAATGAGACTTTAATTTGCTTTATAAATCTCAAACTATGGGTGATTAGCACGTGGGCTTTTATTTATACTCCCTCTGACTGAATGAAAGGACTGCTAGCTTTTTAAATAATTTATCCTTAGGAAGAGGGAAGGAGGAGCTCTATGAGCATAGAGTTTCATCTTTTTCCCTCTTTCTTCTCCAGAAATCACTAAGAGCCAGCAAGCTGGCAATTCCATAGCCCATTGGTGGAAGTAACCATTGAAAAAGATTTGGCTCAGACTCTGTCCTGAGGCCAGCTTTTTCTCTTTGCCTAGTTAAGCTTTCATCCTGTCTGTCCTCAAAGCAAACTAAGTGCTTAGGTTTCTTTCAAGCTCTGATGTTTCCAGATTATAGAACAGTTTAAAGGACTTCCTTGATTGTATAAAATTTGGAAGAAGCTATTCCATAAAGGAGATGGCCTGTTTAAAAAAAGAGGAAAAAGTCAGCAAACAACAACAAAACCCTTCGATTGTACCCTACCCAGATTCAGAAAAGATTTAAATAAAAAATCAGAGTGATAGGGAAACCAATGTGTGCTTGGGTCCAACTGGAGACAGTGTGATCAATGCCAAATTATTACATTCTTCAAAAATCCTAAGAATCAACATTGTGAGCCACTTAAGGGGGAAAAAAATGTGAAAACAGAGGAGGAAAAAGTCAGTTGATCCAAAATAAAAATAATGAACTGAAAAATAAGAAACTAGAATGGCTCAGATTAATGTCCTCCCAAACTATACTCAACTAAATACATATCATACCAAAAAATGAGGAGTTAAAAAGAAAATTGAAACCATTTGGCAGGAAGTAGTTCCCTAAGCAACAAATATATGAGGCGTTCCCAATGTAAAAATGCTAGAGATGTTCAAGAATGAACAGCTTTGGGGAGAAGAGGGATTAGAAGGCAGATTACTCCTCCAAAAGGAATGTTTTCTCACTCTGACTTATCTGATGGCCACAAACCCATTGCTCACGAGGGTTATGCTTCTACTATCTCTGCAACTTTCCTTGCCAGGTAGATTTCAGGACAGGCCAATCTACGTCAAGATGACCAAATTCATGTTAATTCTGGAACTGTTTTTGTCTTTGAAATCCAGGAACCCCCACATGCAAGCAAGTTTAGCTCCCTCCAATTGCATTTGACGTGGCAACTCACTTTTGAAACTAAAAGCAAATTTCAAATAAAGGGTGACATGGTAGACCCTGATGCTTTTCACTAATATTTCCAATTCTCCTTCTCTGGGCATGAGTAGTATTACTCTTACCTACCCTCCATCAGTTTATGTCTAAAGAGTTTATGTCTAAACTATGTTATTTTAAACATTGGTTTGCTTTGACCAATGACATGTAAATAGAAGTGATATGTACGTCTTTCCAGTGGAAATCTTTAAGAAGTTTACCAGTGATTATTCCTGATGTCATCGTCATCAGCAACGTCCAGTTAGTGAAGGGCCTACTGGCCTAGCTCTCTGAGTACACATATGGAGCAGAGTCCTCTTCTGAAGGGTGATGAACGTAATGCCTGAATGAGAAATGAACATTGCTTTAAACTACTGAGTGTTTAGGGTTGTTATTACAGCATAGCCCAGCCTATGCTATTTAGAATAGCCAATAATTAAGGCAGCATTAACTGAGGCCCCCCAAATATCTCATACTTATTCATTTTCAAAGAAACTTTAGAAGAAATGAACAACTTCCAATTTACTGAGGACCCTGAAAAATCAACCATCCTTGAAATGTGACTCTTTTACTGAAAATGATGTCAGAGTAAATGTTCATAACACCAGTTAGAGTTGTGAGACATCATATGCATGATTAAATATCACATGCTGCCTACTTTATTCTGAGTCTTATCTGCAATTTTAAGTCATTGTATTTTTGAAGTGCTTTTTGGATCTGTGGTAATTGGTATTACAGTGCCCGCAGTTCAGTTCAGTTCAGTCGCTCAGTCATGTCTGACTCTCTGCAACCCCATGAATTGCAGCACGCCAGGCCTCCCTGTCCATCACCAACTCCTGGAGTTCACCCAAACTCATGTCCATCGAGTTGGTGATGCCATCCAGCCATCTCATCCTCTGTCATCCCCATCTCCTCCTGCCCCCAATCCCTCCCAGCATCAGGGTCTTTTCCAATGAGTCAACTCTTCACATCAGGTGGCCAAAGTATTGGAGTTTCAGCTTCGGCATCAGTCTTTCCAATGAACACCCAGTACTAATCTCCTTTAGGATGGACTGGTTGGATCTCCTTGCAGTCCAAGGGACCCTCAAGAGTCTTCTCCAACACCACAGTTCAAAAGCATCAATTCTTCGGCACTCAGCTTTCTTCACAGTCCAACTCTCACATCCATACATGACATGACCACTGGAAAAACCATAGCCTTGACTAGATGGACCTTTGTTGGCAAAGTAATGTCTCTGCTTTTGAATATGCTATCTAGGTTGGTCATAACTTTTCTTCCAAGGAGTAAGCATCTTTTAATTTCATGGCTGCAATCACCAACTGCAGTGACTTTGGAACCCCCAAATATAAAGTCTGACACTGTTTCCACTGTTTCCCCATCTATTTGCCACGAAGTGATGGGACCAGATGCCATGATCTTAATTTTCTGAATGTTTAGCTTTAAGCCAACTTTTATAAGACTAACTACTTTATTTCAATGTATAAATATGAAGATAGAAAAATGGTTGCATATTCTATTTAAAATGGTTCAACCTAAAATCAACCACATTGCTTTAGGAAGATAATTATTATAGATGGTAGAATGTAAAAATATTAAATAAATGAATGGAATTGTGGGACTACCCACAGATTAAGGCCACCTACATTACATTCCAGATTTGTTTACTTAGGTTCAATTTAGAATTATATTTCATATTTCTTAAAAGTTGATTTCAACATTCAGTCAAGAATAAGTTTGAATATTGGATCTGTTATGATATCAAAGTGATTTTTATTTTAGACAAATATTTGGCAAGCAAGATTCTGAGCCTGGTGAACTGTTACATTGATTTTTATGTTTTTAAGCAATAAATTCTGAAACTATCTGTGCTTTAAAACATGTATTTGAGACTAAAGCTAACTTCTACAAGCTCTGATTCAGTTCCATCCTTCTGCGAGATACTCCAACATGCACTTCTAAGTTCCATTTACATTTCAGGTAGCAAATTTGCCTTGAAGTCATCTATAGCATGCATCTTCTGGAAACCAATTCAATATAGCACAAAATAAATAACTCTTAAAGACATGGAGTTCATATAAAATATCTTTTGCTCCTCAGAAATTTTTTGTTAAGAAAAAGATGATTTAAATAGGCACCTATGATTTCACTTTGGACCAGGCCTTACTGTCTTGACATTTGTGAGAGCTTTCCAGAATGCAGCAGACCCAGACAATAAAATCAGTTCCCATGGGGCTGGGCTGACTCAGGACATCTCCATATGGATGTCCCACAGCAATTTATACTCGACGTGTCCCCAAGTGAACTCACCATTTTCCTTTTAAAACCATGGCCTTGGAGTTTCCTCCAACTCTTTTCTTGCTTCTCATATCCAACCACTCACTGATTCTAGTATTTAGCCGTTGCCTCTCATCCTACCTCACCCTGTCCTGGCCCTCACCTCCCTAAGAGTCTTTTTGCTTCCAGTATCTCCCCTTTCCAATCTTTGTTTCCACCGCTACCAAATTAATCTCTGCAAAACATAAGTTGGGTTGTGCTACTTTGTGCTGCTGTCTTTTGTTTAACTCTGCATACTCCCTCTGTACCTTTCTCCTCCTATCTTGTGTCCCGAAGGCCAACCTGTTGGGAAAGCATCAGTGAGCTCCCCTGCCCTTTGGCTAATGGTTCTGCTTGGACAAGGGGGATCCTTGTGGGAAGAAAGTCAGGGGTCAGGGGTCAGGGGTCAGAATGTATATTTTTCTGGCTCCCTCCTTGTGTCATTACATACCCTCAACCCACAAGTGAAGGCACGGTTCCTATCTAGAAGCCTTCCTTGTATACCCTACTTTGAGTGTGACATATCCTCTACACATCTTTCCATCCTTGCTTTTTTTGTGGGTTTTTTTTCTTCCCCGTCAATCTGTGATTCTCATTATTTCTACCGAAAACTTTTTTTTATCTAATTATGCATTATCCTTTGCATTAGGCAAATCATGGAACTATAAGAGAAAAGGAACGAAGAGCCTTGAATTACTGTTTGAAAATAAGGTCGCTCACTAATCAGGAATGTCCCTTATGGATTTCACATGAGAAATATATGCTACTGGGTTAAGCCACTGAGAGGGATTTATCTGCTTCAATTACTATCATTACCTTAGTTAATGAGTAAGATTCTTTTAGAAAATAAAAATTTCTATTCTTCAGTGGGAGGTTCCCAAGCATCATTAAGGTGAGTTATAAACACATAGATGAAAGAGCTATGATCACTAGGAAACTGCAGGAGTTCACAGAGAACGTATTTTCTTCTGTGATAGTTTCCTGGATAGACAGAGAAAGAAAACACCACAGCCTTGTTGTTTTTGGAGTTTTCCAAGTCACTTGAGAAAATTTTCATGATATTATTTTGTTCAAGAGGGAAAATTATTCACAAGATAAAAATTAAACTAAGTGGATTAATTATAGTTTGGATGGATTTACACAAAGGATGCTGATTAATAATAGACTGGAATCAATGTAAAGGAAATTCCCTATTGATAGCATGGCTTGGCTCTCTACCATAACTATATAAACATTTTTGTTAGTTTTTTAGATAAAGCTACAGATGCTTGGGCAATACAGAATTTCTGTTCTAGGCAGCATATTTTTAAGAGCAGGAAAAGTGAAGATTCTTAATGAGGGAAGGTCAAAGATAATTTTGAACCTGAAAACCCTATTCCATGGAGAAGTTGGGGGGCCCTGGAGAAGAGTAGACCCAGAGAACTTGGACTCTGTCTTCCAATATTCAAAGGATTGCCAACAAGAAGAGGAGTTAGAATAATTCTGTGTTTCCTCCTAGTCCCCAACCCATGCTGGATTTCTTGACACAATAGAGAGAAACTATGGGGTGGTTAATATCAGCTCAGTATCAGGAAGAGCTTACTAGTAGAGTTGTCCAAAGACAGAGAGGCTGGACACGTCCAAACATACTCACAGCACTTGGGAGGGATCTTCCTGGGCAATTGACCTCAAGTCATTTTAAAGGCCTCTTCTAAGTCCAAGAGCCTTTTGATTCTCATTCACTTGAAGAACTCAAGTAATTCAGGAAATCAAGCCAGCTGATAGATACCAGACATCATTTGTGTGGTAACTTTGTTGGTATTGCCAAGTAACAACTCAGGAGGCAAATTAAATACTCCTCCTGGAGATCAGAGTTTGTGTTTGTAGAATGAGTGGAAGAATCTATGAACTTGACATTCATTGAATAAATTCTTTGACCAAGGCCTGTGCCTCAACATCCTCAATCTCCCTCATCTCTGTCCCCTTCCTCCCACAGAGCACAGGATTTGTTATTTCCTATGACAAACGGTCATTTTAGTCAAGGAAAAAGACTGGTTTTGTTTTCTGTTTCTCAAGAGGTTTTACCGAACTAAAACTTCATCAGTCAGTTTTCATGCTTTATTATGATTGTTTTTGATAACAATAATAAATTTTTTCCACCCTAGAGAAGAGTTTCAAGGGAGTAAAAATGGGGAGGGATGCTAAGGGTTTTATTTGGTTCTGGAACTAGGTAGAGAGGAAGAACAACAGAAAACAGAATATAAGAAAAAGAGTGATCATGTCATTAGTAGGGGCTTGGATGGGATATTGCTAAGAAACTTCCAAGAGAGAATGGTGGCCTGGACACACACATATACCAAAAATTATGAATAACAAGTATCAAGAACAATGGCTTCGGACAGAACATGTACATTATGAAAAAGCATACTAGTGATTTTCAAATCTCCATTTGTCCAGAAGAGATCAATATAGAACCATCCAGGCTTAATGGGGTCTCTAAAGAACCTCTGGGAAATGCAAGGGATCTTTGGACATAGTTTGAAAGCCTGGATGATAAATAAGTCCAGGTGAATGTAGAGTAGATTCCACCCAATGGATGGCAATTCCTGAACTCATTCATTACTCAGCAGAGTTCTCTTCCAGCTCTCCTGGTGCAGCATAGGCTCATCTGAGAGACAGTCTGGCTTTCAGTTCCTTATTCTCTATTTTAATGGATGGCACTCTAGCCCTTGTCTTCTTTATTGCCAATACTCCCTAATTCCTTTCCCTGCCTCTGGTTTCTGTCATCTCTGATGCACACTGAATATAGGAAATGGACTAATTGCTTCCCTAAAGCGTTTTTATCGTGCTACTCCCTTGCTCAAGAATCTAAGTGCATGTGTGCTCAGTTGCTCAGTTGTGTCCAACTCTTTCCAACCCCATGGACAGTGGCTCCTCTGTCCATGGGATTTCCCAGGCAGGAATACCGGAATGGCTTGCCATTTCCTCCTCCAAAGGATCCTCGGACCCAGGGATCAAACCCACATCTCCTGAGGCTCCTGCATTTGTAGGCAAAAATTCCTTACCCCTGAGCCACCTGGGAAGCCCCCAAGAATCTACAGAGATGCCTTATTACTACCACAGGATTCAAGCTTCCCCCCAGTTTACACCCCATCCTCATACACCTGCTGTTGTAATCCACCGGGTCCTCTCTCCCCTTTGGGCTTTCATATAGGCCGTTCCTGCCTGGATTACTCTCTTTAGCCCCTCACCCAGCCCTTCTCCCTCAGCTAACTCCTGCTGCTCATTACTATACCTCATTTCCTTTGGAAAGTCTAGGGACACAGTTACCCCTCTTGTGTACTGCCGTAGCACTTCATGGCTTCTCTGTCAAATTTGATTTAATTATAATGTTTTTTATGGCTACTTATTAATATGTATCTACCACTAAACTAAATGACAAGAAAGGAATGTCCACACCTTATTTAGGACTTCCCCAATAGCTCAGTGGGTAAAGAATCCACCTGCAATGCAGAAGACACAGGAGACCTGGGTTTGATCCCTGGGTCGAGAAAATCCCCTGGAGGAGGAAAAGGCCACCTACTCCAGTATTCTTGCCTGGAGGATCCCCACAGACAGAGGAACTTGGCGGGCTGCAGTACATGGGGTCACAATGAGTTGGACATGACTGAGTGACTAAGCACACACGCATGCACACCTTATTTACTCTTGAACCCCAAGATCTTGGCAGTGTAACACATGATGAGTGAGTGAATGAATTCAACCTAAATATTTGTTTAACAAGTGAATGGTTGTTGATAGAATGGAGGATGGATAGTACTCTTCTGCTAGTGTATAATTCTTTGTGACATCACTTCACATGGTCCTTTAGTTGTGATTCTTGCAATTTGGGCATCTGCTTTAGTCAGTTTGGGTGGCTAGAATAAAATACCACTGACTGGGTCGTTTATAAACAATGGAAATGCATTTCTTACAGGTCCTGGGACTGGCAATCTGGGACTGGGGCACCAGTACGGTCAGGTGAGGACCCAATTCTAGGTCACAGACTTCGTGTATCTTCTCATCATCTTCTGGAGCCTCTTTTAAAAGGTTCTAATGCCAGTCATAACAGCTCCATCCTCAGGACCTAAGCATGTCCCAAAGGCCCCTACTTCCTAGTACCATCATCTTTGGAGGTTAGAATGTCAACATATGAATTCTAGGGGAATACAAACATTAGACCATGGCATGTACCAAATGAAGATTCCTTTTATCTGTTCCCGGATGAGACAGCATGGCAGGAGGTAAGAGCCTCTTGGAAATGAGACCCTGAGTGAGGAGGGGGAGGCTGTTGGACATCTATGGGAGTGGGACAAGGGATTCAGGAGGCAAGCCCCCTGGCAGCTACTGGGGTTGGTGGGACAAACCCTGGAGGAACTAGAAAAATGGCTTTGTCCTTTTGCTTTTTGCCAGCAGGATATATGGAGGTGTCAATGGCCATTTTGCCTCATTTCATCATCCAGAACCTCGCTGTGTTGTTACTGAAACAGTCAAGGTCCAGAGAAGTGTAAGGACTTGCCAAGTGTTTCAAAAATGGTGGAAGAGCCAGGCCTAGAATCTGATTCTTAAGCAATACTTTCTGTCTCCTCGCTACTGTCTGAAAACCCCAAGTTCCGATTTGCTAACTCAAAGTTATGCATGCAATGCTTCCTCCACAGTGCTTACTGCTCCTGACCTTTGATGCTGTGAAAGCAAAGGCCAAAACCAGGGCATTTCCTCCTGACCAGCATTTCCCACAGAGCAAAGCTGTTCCTCTGTGTGTGCTGGGGGAGAGGCGTGTGAAAGGGGAAGAGAGGTGTAAAGGTGGAGGGTTTTTTGAGGTGTGAAGGTGGGAGGGGCAAAGGCCCGGGTAAGCAAAACCAAGAGAAACAGCAAGAAATCTCTCCCTGCACAAGTTACTTTTCTCCTGGGGCTTCAGTGACAACTTCACTTTTTCATTTTGACACTCTTGACTGAAAATGCTGCCTTGGATGGGTGTGGGGGGTGGGATGCTCATGTGTGTGCATGTGTGCTTGGTCACTTCAGTCGTGTCTGACTCTGCAATTTTATGGACTGTGGCCCACCAAGCTCCTCTGTCCATGGGATTCTCCAGGCAAGAACACTGGAGTGGGTTGCAATTTCATCCTCAGGGGATCTTCCCCACCCAGGGATCGAACCCATGTCTCTTACATCTTCTGCCTTGGCAGGCAGATTCTTTACCACTGGTGCCACCTGAGACATCCCTAGGGGTGCTCATAATGCACCTAAAATCATCAGCAATTCATTAGAGCCACAAAATAGAGAATGGAAGATCCACACCTAATTAAACCATAACCATCTTCATCCGCATGATTTTATTTGTGGAGCAGAATTCTGGCTGTTGAGGTTCCTCTGAGTCTGGAGTGAATTGGCAACACCCCTGCAGAGGGCTCCCAGGACATCCATTTCCCAAGTGCTTTGTTGCTAAGTGTGTGAGCTCAGCCACTCAGTCATGTCCGATTCTTTGTGACCCCATGGACTGTAGCCTGCCAGGCTCTGCTGTCCACGGGATTCTCTAGTCAAGAATACTGGGATGGGTTCCCATGCCCTCCTCCAGGGGATCTGACCCAGAGATTGAACCAGCATCTCCCGAGGCTCCTGTATTGTCAGGCAGATTCTTTGCAGATTCTTTACCACTGAGCCACCTGGGAAGCCTGAAGAATTGGTAAATGTCTTCAACACACATGAACAAATGGTCTCTCTTTCCTTATTTCTTTGGCCCACTCATTCAGTCAACCACTTTTCTCTTAGGGATCAAGAAGCCCACTATGTAGTGAGAGAAACATTTGAAAAACTTGACTCATTGTTGAATAATGTACATTTAAGATGCCTGTATTGCAAGCAAAAGAATATCTGGCTCAACCAGGCCCAAATGAGGAAGGAAATTTATTGGCTCACCATTGAAAACTCCACGGGAGGATTTGCTTCAGACAAGCTGCTTCTCAAGAGCTCAGTCAGTCTCTTCCTTTCTCTGTTTTTTTTTGTTTTTTTTTTTTCTTTTTCTTTTGGCTGCACTCGCTCTATGTTGTGGCACACTGGTTTTCTCTAGCTGTGGCACCCAGAATTTTCTTGTTGCAGGTCACAGGTTCTAGAGCCTGTGGACTCAGTAATTGCAGTGTGGGGGCTTAGGTGCCCTGCAGCATATGGGATCTTAGTTCCCCAATCAGGTATCGAACCTAGGTCCCCTGCAGTTTGCAAGGTGGATTCTTAACCACTGGACCACCAGGGAAGTCCCTTAGTCACTGTGTTTCTTTTCTATTTCTCTACCATCTTCTATGTTATTGGCTGTATTCTAAGACTGAATCCTCTCACAGTCATAAGATGACCGACCATAAGCAACTCCCTGTGCTACATGCTTCCTTGTTGAGATCCAGCCAACAAAAGAAGAGACAGTCTCTTTGCCCCAGCACTCTTATAAAGAATCCTAGGACTCAATCTAGTTCAAGAATGGCATCCCTGACCTAAGCTGAGTTAATCAGTCACATGATCTGAAGACAGTCACATACTCTACCCCAGGGACAGGTGTGAGGAATTCCTAAATGGACCTGGGAGTGCGGAAAGGGCAGAGAGAGATACAAAGAAGTGTGGATTTCAGGGAAAGGACTTTGGCAGGGGTGCTAATATTACACGTGGGAGAAGAGTCCTTCTCAGCCTGAATAGGCCCAGGTTTTCTATAAGGATGAACCATGCAAAAGGAAGGAATTTTAATTGATCAATCCTAGAATATATACTTAACATAATAGACATGGAAGCTGCCCTCAATTAGAAAATGATCAAGGCATGAAATTGATGCGCAAAGGCAAGAGGGCCAGGAACAGACTTTATGCCAAGACTCAGGAGGAGTCTTGTTTGTTTGGGAGTGCAAATCTGTCTCTTAATCAGAGAAGATTAAATTATTAGAATGCGTCTTAAAAGAGCAGTTCATAAGAAAGTTCTAGTTCCAGGGACTGTATGATACTGACCTGCTTTCATCAAGACAAGGCTAGGCTTGTTTCCCACAAATCTGAGACTGAATTATAGCTCCACCACTCACGCACCATGGCCATGGGCAAGTCACTGAGCCTCACTGCTTAACCACTTCATCTTTATTAATTTATTTTGATGTGCATAATATTTTACTTATTTATTTTTCTTCCAGTTTACTGAGATATCAATAACATATGGCACTGTATATGTTTAAGGTATACAGCATAATGATTTGACCTATATACATAATAAAATGACTGCCACAGTAAGTTTAGTGAACATCCATCATCTGATACAGATACAAAATTAAGGACATAGAAAAAATGTTCTTATGATGAGAATTCAGGATTTACTTTCTTAACAACTTTCACATAACAAACAGAAGCATTATTTTAGTTTTTATCATGTTGTGCATTAAATCCCTAGTACTTATTATCTTATAACTGGAAGTTTGTACCTTTAAATACCTTCATTCAATTCCTCCTCCAGATCTCCACCTCTTTAACCAAAAATCTGATCTCTTCTTCTTTGAGTTTGTTTGTTTGGTTGCTTGGTTGATTTTAAAGTGTAATTGATATACAGCATTATGGTAGTTCTCGTTACACAACATAGTGACTTGGTATTTCTATCCATTTGAAAATGATCACCATGGTAAGTCTAGTTACCATCTACAAATCAGTGATTTGAAATGCAAATCAAAACCACAAGATATCACCTCACACCCATCAGAATGGCTATTAATAAAAGACAACAAATAACAAGTGTTGTCCAAGATGAGGAGAAAAGGGAACTCTTGTGCACAGTTGGTGGGAATGTAATTTGGTGTAGCCACTGTGGAAAACAGTATGGGAATTCCTCAAAAAATTAAAAATTGAGCTATTATATTATTACCATGCACCTCAAATTGAGACTTGAAGCTAGTCAAAATCCAGATTGGGACTTAAAACCACAGTCTTTTAATTAGAATCACTAACTTAGTGTCTGGACTTACTGAGGCTCAGGTTCTTTGTGTCTCAATACAGAAAGAATTCAGTGAGATACAAAGTAATAGGTAAGAAGTAGATTTATTTAGAGAGAAACACACTCCACAGGCAGAGTGTGGGCCATCTCAGAAAGAAAGAGGCCCCGAAATATGGCATGCTTAGTTTTTATGGGCTGAGTAATTTCATAGGCTAATGAGTGGGAGGATTATTCCAACTATTTTGCAGAAGGGGTGGGAGTTTCCAGGAATTGGGCCACTGCCCACTTTTTGACCTTTAATGCTTGACCTTGGAACTGTCATGGCACTGACGAATGTGTCACTTAGCTTGCTGATGTGTTACAATGAGCGAATGTGCTATGCTTAGTCGCTCACTCAGGTCTGACTCTTTGCAACCCCATAGATTGTAACCCACTAGGCGTCTCTGTCCATGGGGTTCTCCAGGCAAGAATACTGAAGTGGGTTGCCATGCCCTCCTCCAGGGGAATCTTCCCAACCAGGAATTGAACCTAGGTTTCTGGCATTGCAGGCAGATTCTTTACCATCTGAGCCACCAGGGAAGCCCACATTGAGTATATACTGAGGCTTAAGGTCTAGAGAAAGTTGACTTGTCCACCATTTTGGTCCTTTTTGGTTCTAATCATTTTATGTCATGCTCTTGGGCTGTGTCATTCTTTTTAAGTTTGTGCCCTGTCCCCTTCACTCCTGTTTCAATGTGAGTCAGCAATAATCTCTTCCTTATTAAAATTTGGATAACAGCACTTCCATTGCAGAGTGATTGTGAAAAGCAGAAATAGGGTCCCGAAGTGCCCAGGGTGAATCAGACATTAAGCAATTGTGACTATAGTTATTTAAATAGAGCTGCTGCTCTGGGATGATGCAAGGTCAGAAGAGGAATGTGAGCTTTCCGGAAGAGCCTGGCTTCACACAAGATCTAAGAAGCAGACATAAACGTTGGGAGGAATGGTATTAGGGACATGCTGTTACTGCTGGAGCCTCTGTTCCAGTTCAGATCGGTTTTTCCCTGGCTTCACATGTACCTGGGCATTCCTGGCAGAGGTTCCCCCACCCTCCACCCTGGGAAAGGGTTTTCCAGGGAAATCAAGTCTGGTATACAACTTGATTCAGATTGAAATATGATGACCCCCACACTTTGGTCCAAATCAGAATGTTTCTGGTCTTGCCCCCAGGGACTAGATCCCGAAGGAGAGGAGACAGTAAAAAAGTAAGAAGGTGACCATATTGGAAGCACAGTGGCAACTTTATCAGAGGAGAGCACAAGAAGAAGTTATGATGCCTTCTGATTGGGATTGGGAAATGGGTTGGAGCCCAGAATGGATGGAACTGGGCTAAGACCACCTCAGCCCAACCTAGGAAGACATAAAGAGAGATCAGTAACAAAGGCTTTGAAGCAGGGCTATCCCAGCTCAGTGCCACTGATGTCTCCAGTGGAGATGCGTACCTAAACACACATCACCACCAGAAGCCACAGAGGAGGAAAGTTGGGTGCAGGAGTCCCATGGTAGCTGAGAGGGCCATATGGGAGGGCACAACAGCTGACGGGATGCTGCAGAGTTGGCTAGGGAGGAGCCAGACAAACCTTGCTGGCTTACTTTACTTTTGCCCCAAAGTGGTATAGCCAAGGCAACTGGTTACACAAATTCATCACTTCCCCTTGGACACTGCAGAATCACTTCAATGCCAAGTTAAATCATTGCTGCTGCTGCTAAGTCGCTTCAGTTGTGTCTGACTCTGTGCGACCCCACAGACGGCAGCCCACCAGGCTCCCCCATCCCTGGGATTCTCCAGGCAAGAACACTGGAGTGGGCTGCCATTTCCTTCTCCAGTGCATGAAAGTGAAAAGTGAAAGGGAAGTCGCTCAGTCATGTCCAACTCTTCGCGATCCCATGGATTGCAGCCCACCAGGCTCCTCCGTCCATGGGATTTTCCAGGCAAGAGTACTGGAGTGGGGTGCCATCGCCTTCTCCGAGTTAAATCATTAGGAGCACATATATTATACTATGCCTTCAAGAAATCATGATTTATGCGCGTTATCTCCAGTCTACTCCGTGCCTTAATGTCTGTGCTGACTCCACTGCTGTTGAGAGGCCTGACAGGCCCTGCCCGGCGGCTCCCAGTGCCGCGTGCCCAGATACATTCCAAGCCGCCGCGGGAGCAGCTCGGGACCATGGATATCGCCATTGGGCTCACCTCCTGCTTCCTGTGTTTCCTCCTGCCTTCCGGCTGGGTCCTGTCACACCTGGAGAACTACAAGAAGCGGGAGTGATGGGAGCTGTCCTCTCCCTCACCCCGAGACCTGACCACCCCGGCCTTTCCTGATCATGTCTGCTGCATTCCTGGCCAGCCTCCCCTGGACCACGTCCTTCTGTTACAGTGACCTCTTCTGCAATCATGACGTCTTGATTTTTCCACAGTGACATCCTGGGACCACATGTATCTGTTTATAAGGCCCTGCTCAGTAGGGCCTCCCTTGCAACAATAAAGTCTATTTAAAGCGTGCTTCAAGGGGAATCCCCTCCCTGATGGTCCAGTGGTTAGGACGCTGCGCTTTCATAGCGGGTGGGGTTGGGGGTTCGATCCCTCATTGGGGAACTAAGATCCACAAGCTGCACGGTGTGGCCAAAAAAAAAAAATCATGGTTTAATGTTATGGCTTTGCCTTTTGCCAGAGATAATTAAGAATGTTTTCATATAGATATAAAACTGCCTATCATGACAGTTTTTATTATAATGTTTAAAAACCTTATTATATAAACAATTTCCTAATTAATTTCTCGTAATATGCTGGGAATGTTTGTTCCTCATGTTGGACTAGCATACTTCCTTCATTTTCTTTCTTTCTTTTTTCTTAAAAAGGGCTTAATAATTTATTAAATTTCTCTTTCACCTTGACCACTAGGGCAATAACAATGAAATGTGGCACACACTTGGAGTAAATTTGGTGTAGAGAGACTTGATGGTAAAGCCACCTCCCACTCCTCATCTTCAACATGGCTCTTGTTTTGGTTGTTTTTGTTATCATTGTTATTTTTATCATTAGTTTATGCTGATGTGTCTTTCTAGTAAGTCACTTTTTAAGTGACTTGGTGGAAGTAGCTGGAATTTACTTAATAAATGGACTAATTCCTGAAAGAGTAGGTAAAGTGTTAATCTTTCTCAGAACCGAGAACTCATTATTTAAACCTCATATTGTTTTTTTCTGAGTCATATAGAGTTGAGAATAATGCTGCCCTTTCTCCAACGTATTTCCATCTGAGGCAATTCTTTGTTCTGTCAAATAGATTTATTTTCTTTACCAGACAGAAATGTGGGCAAAAGAAAATGATCTCATTGTGTATGATTCCTGACATGATACCAAGGGCTCCAGACTACAGTGAAATTTGGCTTTAGAAATGACTTGAGAAACCTTTCTGGTTTTGAACACCTGTTCAAAGAAAACCTGTTTGAAATCATTCACTGCTGTTCATTCCTCAGTGGCAATACAGACATGCTGTTGTTCTGATCTTTATGTTAGTGTTGAACAGCAAAGGGCTGGTGTTTGGGTTCCTACCCTGCTTTTATTTTTTTAAAAAGAAAAGAAGCTGTATTAAATGATAATACTTACATATTGGTGTAGTAAGTCTCTGTTTACAGAAACAAACATAAGTTAGTGTCCAATTCAAAGAGCTTCCATAGGTTAACATACCTGTAGAACCATGACCAAGATCAAGAAAAGAAAATCTACTAGCTTCTGTTACTTATCCTCATACCCCACCCAATTCCTAGATCTCCCCAAAAGGAAACATAACTCGGCTTTCTGACACCATTGATTACTGCTTTGCCTGTTTTTAAAGTCTGAAAATGTAATCATTTAGTATATTCTTTTCTGTCTAATTTTCATGAAATTCAGCCTCGGTGCTGCAGGTAGTGATTAATCATTTTTTTTTCTTTTTTTTTTTTTAAATTTTATTTAATTTTTAAACTTTACATAATTGTATTAGTTTTGCCAAATATAAAAATGAATCCACCACAGGTATACATGTGTTCCCCATCCTGAACCCATGGCTCTGTACTAACACTTCACTATATGAATATACCACTGGTGGGCTATAGTCCATAGGGTCGCAAAAAGTTGGACACGGCTGAGCGACTGACACTTTTAACTTTCACCACAAGTCATGTATCCATTCTACTGTTGATATCCACTTGGGCTGTTTTAAATTGTTGGCTCTTAAAGAGAATGCTGCTATGAATATCCTTGAATATATATGTCTTTAAGTGAACACTGTTGTTGCTCAGTCACTCAGTCATGTTTGACTCTTTGCCACCCCATGGACTGCAGCACGCCAGCTTCCCTGTCCTTCACCATCTCCCAGAGTTTACTCTAACTCATGTCCATTGGGTTGGTGATGCTATCCAACCTTCTCATCCTTTGTTGTCCCCTTCTCCTGCCTTCACTCTTTCCCAGCATCAGAGTCTTTTCTAGTGAGTCAGCTCTTCACATCAGGTGGCCAAAGTATTGGAGTTTCAGCTTTAGCATCAGTCCTTCCAATGAATATTCAGGACTGATTTCCTTTAGGATGGACTGGTTTGATTTCCTTGCAGTTCAAGGGATTCTCATGAGTCTTCTCCAACACCACAGTTCAAAAGCACCAATTGTTCAAGGCTAAGCCTTCTTTATGGTCCAACTCTCACATCCATACATGACTACTGGAAAAACCATAGCTTTGACTAGATGGACCTTTGTCATCAAAGTAACGTCTTTGCTTTTTAAGTGAGCATAGGCATGCATTTCTTTGTGGATATACCTAGTTGTTCTGGGTCATAGCTATTATATATGATCAACTTTAGTAGTTACTAGAAAACAGTTTTCCAAGTGACTGTACCAATCTCCACACTCGCTAGCAGTATATAAGAGTTCTAGTTGTTCCACATCCTTACCAGCTCTTGTTATTGTCATTATGTAATGACAACTATGAAATCATCATTGCAGGACTATGTCATGTTAGTCATTCTTATAATAACTGATAAAGAGGAACCCTTCTCTTAGGTTTATGACTATTTGGGGAGTGCTGTTCTAATCTTCTATCCATTCTTTTGCTCTACAGCAATACCATAAAGATTCTTTCCTATATTTTCCTAGAAATTTTATTTTTTGTTTTGTTTTACATTTAGATCAATAGTATGGAATTGTGTATAGGGTACAAGGTAAGATATTTTCTCCATAAAGACATACAATTGATTTATTACAAAGACTATTCTTTTGCCACTGCTCTACAGTGTTACTTTTGTCATAAAATGAATGGTTCATATGTATCAGGATCTGTTTCTTGACTTTTCCATTTAACGTATTAGTCACCAACTAATACGATTTTGAGTTGAAACATTGGTCATACTATCTGCTACTCTGGAGTGTCTGACTGCGGTTGCTCTTTAGCCTTAGCATAAAGGTCTGCAAAAGTGAAACCAATTAATGCAGAAAATCCACTCCAAATATAACGACCAGAAAAAATAGTAGAGATTTTATTCATCCTATTCCCTTATTTTTAAAAGGGAAAAGAAATCTATCCAAGTGTGCTGAATATCTTCTGTTTACCCAGCCAAATCCTCTCTCCATCCTTCTCCACTTGCTATGCCTATGGAGATCCTTACATTAACGGGCTCCCTTGCTTTAAAATTTTCATTTGGTTCAGTTTATGGGGAACAGGGACTTGAGGATGAAGAAAAGTGAGGTCAGGTATTTATTCCCTTAGCTGTCTTCCTATAGGCTGGTTGATGATCTCCCTAATACAGCACCTAAGGAATGTCCCTCTCTACACAGCCATCTTCTTTCAGATACCAATGATCATTCCTTTCTTTTGTCCCAGGTTGGGGGTGTTAACAGTATTCTACCATTACTAGCCCCAGGATACCGCACTGGGATTCTGACACTGCATGATTAGAGGCATCCATGTTCCAGACAAGAGAATGGGGACAGGACCCCAGGAAGAGATAAAGGGCATATGTCATTCTCTTGATGAATCTTCTTAGAAGTTTCCATATGACACATCTGCTCACATTTCATAAACCACAACTTGGTCATTTGGCCACAGCTAGCTGTAAAGCTGAGAAATGTTTTAGATAGCTAGTGGTTATGTAAGTCCCTCAGTCATATTCAACTCTTTGTGACCCCATACACTGTAGTTTGCAAGGCTCCTCTGTTCATGGAATTCTCCAGGCAAGAATACTAGAGTAGGTTACCACTTCCTTCTCCAGGGGATCTTCCCCATCTAGGGTTTGGACCCAGGCTTCCCATAATGCAGATTCTTTACTATTTGAGCTACCAGAGAAGCCCTTTAGGTAGCTAAGTGCCAAACTAAAATCTTACAAGATAAGAATAATAGTTTCTACCACTCATACCATTTAGCTCAAGTCTAGTCATTAAACATATATTTGATGCATACTGGGACACTCACTTTTCTGAGATAGAGAGATGAATGAGAATGGCTCTGGTCCAGTCTAATTTAAGACAGAGATTCCTGCCTCCATCAAATGACCATGTCAGTCCCTATGCCAGGCATTAGGGATTCCAGAGTGCACGAGACAGCATCCCTACACAAGACATCAACAATGGCTATGTATGTCTGGAATAGCTGTTAGTCAATGCAGGTTACCCAGGGGAGATGCGGCAGAGAACAGAAAAGGAGATCTGTCTCTGAAGGACATCCATGACTTTGCCACGTGAACCAGGAGACAGACCTTCCAGGCTCAGACACAACATGAGGAAGACACAGGGTGTGAAAAGACAGTATTTCAGGAAGCGGTGAGGATTCCGGGGAGCCTGAGAACATAACCTATACGGACGAAAGTGGGTGAAGGCAAGGCTAGTCAAGTCCACAGTGGCCAAGAGTGGCAGGATCCTGTGGGCCAAGGGCAGGTATTTGACAAATGCCTTTTCACCCCGCCCACCAACCTCTTCCATGGTACATGCCCACGGAGAGCTTCCAATTAGTCATAAATGAACGATAATATCAAATCTGGAAGTACATCAAGCTCAGGCCCAAGTTATATCCTTCAGGAAATTTACTAGAGATCTGAATCTTGAAATTTCAGCCTCCCTCTTGGCTTAAACAAATCTGATGAAATTCTGGAATAATTTGCTTGACCTGACTCATTCCCAACCTTGGGAAGAAAGACAAGCAGGAGAGGGGAGGGTATCTGGGGGACTCACTCCCACCCAGCATCCAGTGTTTAGAAATGGCTCCAAACTGTTTTGCAATAAGCACAAAAATTTAAAATGAAAAAAAAAAAAAAAAAAAATTTTTTTTTTTCTCTCCCCACAGGCATATTCTAGAAAAGAAGAGGAAGAGGAGTGAGATTTCCCTGGTGGGTCCAGTGGTTAAGAATCCATCTTCCATTACGGGGGGCGTGGGTTTGATCCCTGCTCGGGGAACTAAGATCCCACATGCCACAGAGCAACTAAGCCTGTGAGCCGCAACTACAGAAAGTCTGAACACTGCAACAAAAACCCAACGCAGGTGAATTTTTAAAAAGGAGGAGAAAGGAAGACTGTAAAGGAAGGAGCATTACACATTTTCATAAGCATCCACAATGCATCAGATATTATTCGAGTTGCTGGATGAGCAAGTGCTGTCCCTAAAGAGTTCATATACTAATAGAAAGAAAAAAATGCTTTTAAAGTGCTTATCGTCTAAAATATTTCAGGTACTGATAAGTATACTATGAAGAGTCTAAAAGAGAATAGTATGGTAAAGAGTGACTATTTCGTTAAGGCATGAAGAGGTTCCCTCTAAGAGTTGACATCTGGGTTAAGACCTTGTATTAGTTTCCTACTGCGGCTGTAACGAATTGCCAGAAACTTAATAACTTAAAACAATAACATAAATTTATTGTCTCACAGTTCTGGAGGTCAGAGGTCCAACACAGGTGTAACTGGGCTAAAACCAAGTTGTCAGCAAGGCAGCACTCCTTCTGAGGGCTCGAGTTCCTCGCCTTCACCAGCCTTTAGAAGGTGTACTCTTTCCTTTACTGTGGCTTCGTCCTGCAACTTCAAAGTCAGCAGAAGGCAGAGCTGCACCTTCAAATCTCTGATTCTGATACTTACTCTCCTGTCTCCTTCATTCACTTATAAAGGACCCTTATGATTACCTTGGACCCACTGAAATAATCCAGGATAATCTTCTCAAGATTCTTAATCACATTTACCAAGTCCCTTATGCTGTGTAGGGTTCTAAGGATTAGGATGTGGGCATCACTAGGTACCATTCCCACACTAGGTGTGATTCTACCAATCACAGACCTACATGGTGAAACAAAGGCAAGCTGCAAATCTTAGGAAAGAGCATTCCAAACAGAAGGAAGAGTAAGTGCAAAGGCCCTGGAGTGGAATAAACATAGCATTCTTACGGGATGGAAATACAGAAAGGAGGCCACGTCTCCAGAGTCCAGTTTTCTCTACTGTAGTTTGGAAAGGAGGCTTCTGCTATGGACCTGTCACATCTGAGAAAGCAGACAGGGTACAGCAAACCATCCCAACTAGGAAATACAGTTGGCAAATATATTTGCTTGTAGATATATCTACTTTGCAGCCTATGCTTTGCCAAATTTTTCAAAACTTTATACTCTATTTTTTAAAACATAAAGTCAAATGTTGTTTTTAATACCTTTGAAATCATTCACTGGAAATACCCATCTTTTCATTTCATGTTGGAATCCATCAACATTGATTTTTAAAACTATACCATTTGTTGTCTCTCAACCAGTAGATAAAATCTACAGCTGGAAGGAGGTGGAATATTAAGGATGAAGTGGTATTTGTGAGAAAATTCAGAGTATTTAGAACACATGTTTCTTTTCCCACATGAAAATGCAATTTTTTAAAAAATAAAAGAATACCATTTAATACTTATTTACAGTGAAGTAAAATAAATCAAAAAGCATTCTACAAGTCTCCAAGAATACATGTTTTCAGTATTCCAGATTACTGGATAGCAGGTTCAGGAGAAGGTCAAAACTTTACTTTTCCAAAATCTGCTTTTTGTTTGTTGGTTATCACAACACTGAAGACTGCAATGATTTTTCTTTTGACTCAATCTCTTTTTCATCTGTGATTTCTTCCTTCAGCTTTAGTGAGCTTAAATATCTGCTTAAATGCTAGGATACTCATTCTAACAGTAGCTACCAGCATCATCCCATTAGTCTTTTAAATGTGAAATTGTTACTGGGTCAGAAAGGTAGACAGATACGGAGTGGGCGTAGTGTGCTGTCATCTCCTCGTGGCTCAGAGCATGATACAAGGGTCAACAGGGATCAACCAGCACATAATGGCATCAGCCAGAGAGCAGTCCGCTAAGTGCTGGTGGGTCAGCAAGTGATTGATGGGCTGCTGAGGTCCAATTCCAAGGCACAAACCTAGCAGCTCTTCCCAGCCTGCTGTTCTTTATAGAGTAGAAACTCACTATTTTTGTCTTATTTTTATTTTGTTAATTTTAATATTCCTAATATCTTTGCCACAAAATCTTTTCAACCATATTATGTAAAAAACACTGTCATCCCCAATTTATTCATTCCATAGGCAACAACTGTTAAATGCTTCTTTAGGCTCTCAGAATTGCCTTTCTATGTTTATAATGAAGTATAGTATTGTTTTAAATTGTAATGTACCATATCATATCTTTCTCCCCTTGTGAATGGTCGACACTGTACACATTGTTGGACAATTTACATTTTCCGCTTTGCTCAATACCCTGGGTGACCTTCCATGGCAGCAAGTCAGCCTTTTGAAAGTGCCCCCTGCAGAATCGCAGACCTCATGGTTTCTCTGTGGTTCATTGCTTGTGTCTAAAGAAGAGAGTTACTGAAATGTGTCTAAACCATGGTTTTCAAGAGAAAGGAATCCATTGTATATGCAACTGACTTCATCCCAATGTATGACTTTGCTTTGGCAGTTAGTATATTATTTGCCTTATCACATCATCTGAGATAATTAAAGGACTTTGAAATATTGCCTTCATTCATCTCATGGCTTATGAACAAAACTCTCACAAGTCTTTCAAATTTGCCATTTCAACAAATATCCACTTTGACTGCCCAGGTCAAGTAATTTCTCTAATAGAATATATTATAAAATGAAATAAAAACTTGAATCCATTACCATAAATTATGAAACAAAGGGGTCATCATGCTTGTAAATTTATTGACAAAAAACTTAGAAAACATCGGTATGAATATTTTTTCAGAAATCTTATAAGGTGATAAATTATTTGCCTTTAGTGGCATATGAAAACAGAATGAATTCTCCTAGTATATTCAATGATTTCCTCCTCAAAGATGTACCAGTGGCTCCAACCAAGGGAATAAATTAAGATTTCATCAAAATCACATAAAACATGGTTTTGAACAATGATGGGTATTAATAATGTCTAAATAGATACCATATTTTCCTTTTCCCCTCATTAGCGAAGCAGGCTTTGATCTGGCCTTTGTGCTCTGAGGAGACAAGGTAACCCTCCATGCAAGACATCACCCAGAATACAGGAGGTCCTGGCCTTGGAACTTTGTATAACCAAATTAATAAATCTCTGTCTTGAGATATATTATACTTTTCTAAACAAGAAAAATGTAAATGAGAGCAATCCACTTTTCTTGCTACTAGCAACTGCCCCAGCTAAGCCAGATTTTGCCTATGATATATGGTATATAGGTTTTATTATCAAGCAGATTTGTTTCATGTTATTTTATTTTATAACAGCTTCATTGAGATAATAATTCACATAGCATACAATTCGCCCACACTTAGGTTTTAGTTCAAGTTTCTCAACTTCACTAAGCATTAGTCTTTTTATCTGTAATATGGAAATAATATTTGTAAGACCCACTGATTTTTTTGAGCAGATTAATGCACTCAGGCTATCACATGGCACATAATAAGTACTAAACGAGAAAGTGTTAGTCACTCAGTTGTGTCCAACTATATACAATCCTATGGACTATAGCCTACCAGTCCCCTCTGTCCACGGAATTTTCCAGGTAAGAATACTTGAGTGGGTAGCCATTCTTGTTGGGGTCTGGATGCCAGGTTCTTTCATAGAACAGAGAAAGGGAGGAGTTGAGGAAGTAAAGACGATTACTTTGCAAATATCTTCTGGAATGGCCTACTTCAGGGAGGGGATGTCTTCATCTCTTCAGGCAGACGGGCAGGGTTCTTTGAGGCAGGCCATTATGTATGGTTATATAACAAAAGCAATGAAAAAGGTTAAAGTCAGAGAAACAGATCCAGCGTGGAGTCACGAGCGGCTCTTCCCTGCATCACTCTTTCAACTCCAAACTACAAACCCCTCACCGCACCCCACGGAGGTAGGAGGGGAAAGTGGGGTGCTGCATTTGACTTTTTCCCTCTCTCCACCTCTCCCTACTTTCCAATCTTGTTTGGGTTTACTAGACAGTAGAAACTGGGTTCTTTATTCCGTTTGTTTCCATTGATGCCCCATTTTGCACCCCTCTTCTCACCCCTGATCCTGGGCAACTGGAGGTCTGAAGGGATGATGAACCTGAGAAAGAAAATGGGGTTATCCGTGCAGGTCCGTATGTCCAGTGAGTATACAGGCATGAGGTATTCATATTAACCTCTATCTCTCCCAGTCTAAACTTACTTCATCACCATAAAAACATCCTCCGCTTCCTTTTCAGGGTGCAGGTTTATTATCTACTTTCTTTCTTGGAAGATGAAATTTGAAGGGTTTTATAATTCAAGGTTTACTTCTCTGTGTCCTTGCTTTTCTTTGTTCTCAGATACCGTGTACACGATATGCTGCCCTAAGTGGAATGTTATAGGTTGAATAATGGTCTCTCCTTCCCCAAATTTACATGTGCAAGTATCTCAGAATGTGACATTGAGAGAAGGGTCATTGCAGATGAAATTGGTTAAGATGAGGTCATTCCATTAGGGTGGCCCCTAATCCAGTATGACTGGTATCCTTATTAAAAGGGGAAATTTAGACTCAAAACACACACAGGGAGATAAAGGCAAGATTAGGGTGCTACCTCCTGTATAGCTCAGTCGGTAAAGCATCTGCCTGCAGTGCAGGAGATCTGCATTCAATTCCTGGGTTGGGAAGTTCCCCTGGAGAAGGAAATGACAACCCACTCCAGTATTCTTGCCTGGAGAATCCTATGGACAGAGGAGCCTGGCAGGCTACAGTTCATGGGATCCCAAGAGTTGGACATGACTTAGCGCTCTCTTTATTTCTTTCTACAAGCCAAGGAATGCCAAAGACTGTCAGCAAACTATTGGAAGTTGGAGAGAGGCCCAGAACAGATTCTCTCAGGGCCCTTAGAAAAAAACCAGCCTGGGGAATTCCTGGCAGTCCAGTGGTTAGGACTCGAAGCTTTCACTGCCAGGACCTGGGCTCAGTCCCCAGTTCAATCCCTGGCCAGGGAGATTCCACAAGCCATCAATTAAAGAACAAAAACAAACACAAAAAACTCAGACTTTAAACCATAAGACAATACATTTCTGATGTGTAAGCCTCCTAGTTTGTGGTGCTTTGTTACAGCAGCTTGAGGAATCTAACACACAGGGGCATATTGTGTTGTGTTGTCTTTCCCGCTTGCCGTTGTTCTGGGATAACTTCCTCCCTCCCCACCTACTGCAAGAGCTGCCATGTTGAACAACACGACTCCAATCCTGACGAATTCACTGCGAACTTGCATTTGAACCCAGGGAGCAAGTCTTCAGTATTCTTGCCTTGAGAACCCCATGAACAGTATGAAAAGGCAAAATGATAGGATACTGAAAGAGAAACTCCCCAGGTCAGTAGGTGCCCAATATGCTACTGGAGATCAGTGGAGAAATAACTCCAGAAAGAATGAAGGAATGGAGCCAAATCAAAAACAATACCCAGTTGTGGATGTGACTGGTGATAGAAACAAGGTCCAATGCTATAAAGAGCAATATTGCATAGGAACCTGGGACGTCAGGTCCATGAATCAAGGCAAATTGGAAGTGGTCAAACAGGAGATGGCAAGAGTGAACGTCAACATTCCAGGAATCAGCGAACTAAAATGGACTGGAATGGGTTAACTCAGATGACCATTATATCTACTACAGTGGGCAGGAATCCCTTAGAAGAAAAGGAGTAGCCATCATTGTCAACAAAAGAGTCCGAAATGCAGTACTTGGATGCAATCTCAAAAACGACAGAATGATCTCGGTTCGTTTCCAAGGCAAACCATTCAATATCACAGTAATCCAGTCTATGCCCCAACCAGTAACACTGAAGAAGCTGAAGTTGAATGGTTCTATTAAGACCTACAAGACATTTTAGAACTAACACCCAAAAAAGATGTCCTTTTCATTATAGGGGACTGGAATGCAAAAGTAGGAAGTCAAGAAACAGCTGGAGTAACAGGCAAATTTGGCCTTGGAATACGGAATGAAGCAGGGCAAAGACTAACAGAGTTTTGCCAAGGAAATTCACTGTTCATAGCAAACACCCTCTTCCAACAACACAAGAGAAGACTCTACACATGGACATCACCAGATGGTCAACACCGAAATCAGATTGATTATATTCTTTGCAGCCAAAGATGGAGAAGCTCTATGCAGTCAACAAAAACAAGATCTAGCTCAGATCACAAACTCCTTATTGCTAAATAAGACTTAAATTGGAGAAAGTAGGGAAAACCACTAGATCATTCAGATATGACCTAAACTAAATCCCTCATGATTATACAGTGGAAGTGAGAAATAGATTTAAGGGCCTAGATCTGATAGAGTGTCTGATGAACTATGGAAGGAGATTTGTGACATTGTACAGGAGACAGGGATCAAGATCATCCCCATGGAAAAGAAATGCAAAAAAGCAAAATGGCTGTCTGGGGAGGCCCTACAAATAACTGTGAAAAGAAGAGAAGCGAAAAGCAAAGCTGAAAAGGAAAGATATAAGCATCTGAATGCAGAGTTCCAAAAATTAGCAAGGAGAAATAAGAAAGCCTTCCTCAGTGATCAATGCAAAGAAATAGAGGAAAACAACAGAATGGGAAAGACTAGAGATCTCTTCAAGAAAATTAGAGATACCAAGGGAACATTTCATGTAAAGATGGCTACAATAAAGGACAGAAATGGTATGGACCTAATGGAAGCAGATGTTATTAAGAAGAGGTGGCAATAATACACAGGAGAACTGTACAAAAAAGATCTTCACGACCAAGATAATCACGATGGTGTGATCACTCACCTAGAGCCAGACATCCTGGAATGTGAAGTCAAGCTGGCCTTAGAAAGCATCACTGCGAACAAAGCTAGTGGAGGTGATGGAATTCCAGTTGAGCTCTTTCAAATCCTGAAAGATGATGCTGTGAAAGTGCTGCACTCAATATGCCAGCAAATTTGGAAAACTCAGCAGTGGCCACAGGACTGGAAAAGGTCAGTTTTCATCCCAATCCCAAAGAAAGGCAATGCCAAAGAATGCTCAAACTACTGCACAATTGCACTCATTTCACACACAAGTAAAGTAATGCTCAAAATTCTCCAAGCCAGGCTTTAGCAATATGTGAACCGTGAACTTCCTGATGTTCAAGCTGGTTTTAGAAAAGGCAGAGGAACCAGAGATCAAATTGCCAACATCCGCTGGATCATGGAAAAAGCAAGAGTTCCAGAAAAACATCTATTTCCACTTTATTGACTATGCCAAAGCCTTTGACTGTATGGATCACAACAAACTGTGGAAAATTCTGAAAGAGATGGGAATACCAGACCACCTGACCTGCCTCTTGAGAAACCTATATGCAAGTCAGGAAGCAACAGTTAGAACTGGACATGGAACAACAGACTGCTTCCAAATAGGAAAAGGAGTACGTATATTGTCACCCTGCTTATTTACCTTATATGCAGAGTATATCATGAGAAATGCTGGACTGGAGGAAGCACAAGCTGGAATCAAGATTGCTGGGAGAGATATTGATAACCTCAGATATGCAGATGACACCACCCTCATGGCAGAAAGTGAAGAGGAACTAAAAAGCCTCTTGATGAAAGTGAAAGAGGAGAGTGAAAAAGTTGGCTTAAAGCTCAACATTCAGAAAACTAAGATCATGGCATCTGGTCCCATCACTTCATGGGAAATAGATGGGAAAACAGTGGAAACAGTGTCAGACTATTTTTTGGGGCTCCAAAATGACTGCAGATGGTGACTGCAGCCATGAAATTAAAAGACGCTTACTCCTTGGAAGGAAAGTTATGACCAACCTAGATAGTATATTCAAAAGCAGAGACGTTACTTTGCCAACAAAGGTCTGTCTAGTCAAGGCTATGGTTTTTCCAGAGGTCATGTATGGATGTGAGAGTTGGACTGTGAAGAAAGCTGAGCGCCAAAGAATTGATGCTTTTGAACTGTGGTGTTGGAGAAGACTCTTGAGAGTCCCTTGGACTGCAAGGAGATCCAACCAGTCCATTCTAAAGGAGATCAGTCCTGGGTGTTCTTCGGAAGGACTGATGCTAAAGCTGAAACTCCAGTACTTTGGCCACCTCATGGGAAGAGTTGACTCGTTGGAAAAGACTCTGATGCTGGGAGGGATTGGGCACAGGTGGAGAAGGGGACGACAGAGGATGAAATGCCTGGATGGCATCACCGACTTGGTGGACATGAGTTTGGGTGAACTCCGGGAGTTGGTGATGGACAGGGAGGCCTGGAGTGCTGCAATTCATGGGGTCACAAAGAATCGGACACGACTGAGCGACTGAACTGAACTGAGCAAGTCTCCAGTGACTGAAGCAGAAAAATATAAAACTCGGCAAGTGCCAACAACTGTTTTTTCCACCACAAAGAGAGGGCCAGTCTGCCACAAGACAAAGCTGGCACCCAGAGAGGCAGAGGCGAGGCTGGGAGAGCTGGCTGCTTTCCAGTCCTGGCTGGTCGGTACCCTAGGATCCAGCTCCATCAGGACCTGGCTGTGACTTGAATTCCAGGAGAATGCCGTGACTGTCTGGTAAACTGCTCTTTTTGCTCAAACTAATTTATACAAGTTTGTGGCACTTGTTACTGAAACTTCTAGTTAATATAGTCTCCAAAACTCATGCACTCATATTTGTAACAGTAAGTGGAAGATTACTATTCTAAGAAACTATGCTTTTATCAGACATGGGTGCACAATTCAGAAAAGAGAGCATTAATTAAAAATAAACTTAGAGAAAAATTATGGAGTAAGTTTTGTTGGAATATTCTTTGTTCAATGAAACTTTAAGCTATCATAAATAGCAAAAAGTTAATTTATTTACCTTTTAGATTGAAACAAAAAATAATTCAGCTACAGGCAACTTTTATCTTTTATTATCATACTGAAATGCTTGTTAACCGATAGACACCACGTACTTTGTTCACTAATTAAAAGTCATTTTGCAGAGTTGATTGGGATGGCTGTGAGAGTCATTTAACTATTTATTGTGTTCTACTAGATTTATTTTCAAAAAAATGTATTAACCCTGTGATAAGTTTCAAGTGCCTGGCATTTTGCCCTAGAAAATATTTGCTACTTAGTGTATAAACAATAAGCTCTTTTCCTGTCTACCCATTACTGCATTAAAATTTCAGAAAAAGATTATTTAGTTTTAATTATGATTTATACACTTAATGGCTTCAAAGTCCTAGAGATATAACCTCAAAGGTTTATATTAAAAAATGGATAAGCAAGTGAAATTTGATGTTGGAGATTAAGAAGTAATTCCATAATTCTTATGCTATTTTGCATACTAATTGGGGAATATATTAGTTTTCTGTTGCTATTTAACTCTTTACTCCAGAACTTAGTGGCTTAAAATGACATTAAATATTTATTATCTCACACAGTTTCTGTGGGTTAGGCATTTGAGAGTGGTTTAGACAGATGGTTCTGGTTCAAAGTTTTACATGAGGACTTCCCTGGTGGTCTAATGGTTAAGAATCCGCCTGCCAATGCAGGGACTCAGGTTCAATCCCCGGTCTGGGAAGATTCCCCATGCTGTGGGGCAACTAAGTCCATGCACCACAACCACTGAGGCTGGCGTGTGGAGACCGCGCTCCACAACAGGAGAAACCACCACAGCGAGAAGCCTGCACATCACAACTAGACAGTGGTCTCCACTCACCACAACCAGAGAAGGCTTGCAGGCAGCAACGAAGACCCAGCACAGCCAAAAATAAAATCAATTAATTCAAAACAACAGTTTTGTGTGAGGTCACTGTCCAGATGTTGGCCAGGGTGACAGTGATGTGAAGGCTTGACCAGTGCTGGGACATTCATGTTCTAGGAGTGGCTACTCATATGGCTGGCAAATCAATGCTGGCTGTAGTCAGGAGGCCTCAGTCCTCATCACCTGATCTCCTCACAGTTTTGGCTAAGTGTCCTTATGACATGACAGCTGGCTTAATCCTGAGTAAGTCATCCAAGAGGGAGCAAAAGTTGAAGCAGCAATTTTCTTATGACAACCCTAGGTCCTACAGTGCTATTTCCACAATATCCTGCTACATGGACCAGCTCTAGTCAATATGGGAAGGTAAGAATACTGGAAGGTAAAAATCATTTGGGCCCACCAATCATCTTGGTGAACTTCCTATTTTGCAACAAATAGTGAGAAAAAAAAAAAAAAAACTATGTAAAAAAAAGTACAGAAAATGCTTTTCAAAATGATATAGTTAAGAAAATATTTTAATATTTAAAAAATATAATAATTTATAATAGAGTCACAGAATTCTAAAATCAGAAAGACACTTGGATATCAACCACATTAACTTGGTCATGAAGACTGAGACCCAGAAAGGCAATGATGCTTTTCTAACTTCACATAGCAAATAAGTGACTGAATTAGGGTTAGATCCAAGGCCTCTTTATTGTGAGGGTTTATGATGAATAAACTGACCTGGAAACCAACCTCCATTCCAACCTCCTTCCAATATGCCTTCCTCTTGCAGAGACTAGAAAACCCAAACACTATCCTAAATTCCCTTGCAGCTAGAGTTCTGGATATGATTTGGTTCAAGCAATCAGATTGCTGACTTGAAATCTGGAAATTGGACATGATAATGAAAATGGGCTGTTTGCAATTTGTGTTGCTTCCGTCAGCAAAGGTTGCTGCAAAAGAGTTGCGTTGTCCCATGGTTAAGGTAGCAGAAGTACCCATGCTCTGGTCACCAGCATGGCTAGAGACAAGAGGCAGGGTTCAGATGAGTTAGAATTCACCTAGCAGATATGATGTTTTTTCAAAGCTGAGCCTTTCAGCAATGTGTCCCGATCTCTGAAGAGCACATATTCTTAGACCGAACAACTTCAGTGGCGATTGCTACAACCCAGAAGTGAAGTGAAATGAAATGAAAGTCACTCTGTTGTGTCTGACTCTTTGCGACCCCATGGACTATATAGTCCATGGAATTCTCCAGGCCAGAATACTGGAGTGGGTAGCCTATCCCTTCTCCAGCAGATCTTCCTGAACCAGGAATCGAACCAGGGTCTCCTGCATCGCAGGCAGATTCTTTACCAACTGAGCTATCAGGGACAACCAGGAAGCTGGGGAATTAAGTGGTTAGCAGCTCCCCTGGAGGACCAGTTCAATGGGGTGATTCTTGAAACTGCTGCTGGATCCTAAGCCCAGAACCATTATTTCAGTTCACCCAACAATTTTGTAAGCACCCAATTCCCTGTATTAAATCCTATTCTCTTAAAATGGAGCAGTGCCTGTTATCCACACCTAAATTCTATTATATAGCATGTTAACACCCAAGAATGAGAAAAGCAGCCTGACATATGGAAGCTGGCCTGACACATACAGCAACATTTCATGGTTGTTAGGAAGCAACCTGGCACTTGCAGATAGGCCATGTATTCTACTGTTGAATGCAAACAACTTCTCAGAACATCAGCTTCAGACAAGGCCCTTCTGTTGACTGTGATGGAGCCAACTAAAGACCATTCTTTGTCATGTCTGAACAGTGATAAATATGAACATTGTTCAAATCACAAAAAATAATCAGCTATCCCCCTATTCTTGCTTATCTGAGTGACTACTGCTCTTTAGTAATTATAACCTCAGTCTTCCCTCTTCCTAGATAGGATTTATTAAGACACCCAGTTGTAGTTTTCCCCCTCTTTTTGACAGCTTCCAATCTATACACAGGCCCTGTTTCCTTTGCCTTCTGCATGTCACCTAACATATGCCCAAATCCTGCAACTCCTTTCTAACCCTCTCTTACTGGTGCACAGGCTGCTCCCCAGCAAAAAGTAAGAAACCCAGCAGATGTGTTCCTGCTAATCTTTAGCTGAAAGGCATTGACTTGCATAATTTGGTTTGAAAACCTGATGCTGTTCTAGTGGTATGAACTATTTATACTGCTGACTTGCTATAAATAAATACTGTCTATGGACAAATGAATGATTTGATGTTCTCTGCCTTTTCCCACCTGTACTTCCTTCTATTCCATCGCTGTGTGCTCAGTCGTGTCCAACTCTTTGTGACTCCTTAGACTATAGGCCACCACGTTCCTCTATCCCAGCAAGAATACTGGAGTGGGTTACTGTTTCCTTCTCCAAGGGATCTTCCGGACCCTGGGGTTGAACCTGAGTCTCCTGTGTCTCCTGCATTGCAGGTGGATTCTTTACCTCCGAGCTTCCTTATGAAAGCCAAAAAATGCCCTAGTAATAGTTTTATGTCACCAAAAGCCCAGAAATTATATCTATCAAATAATAAAAAGAAAATAATAAAAGAAAGACTAGAGGCTAAGGGTACAAGGCAATTGAAAATGAGAGATAAGCAATTATATACTGAACTGGATGATAATACAATTTCTTTCTTTCTTTCTTTTTTTTTTTTTTGGCTACCCTACAGCAGCATGTGGGATCTTAGTTCCTTGAACAAGGATAAAACCCTTGCCCTGCATCCTTGCATTGGAAGTGTGGAGTCTTAACCACTGGACCATCAGGGAAGTTCTGATAATGCAATTTCTTGAATGCCTACAGTGTGCCAGACACTTGTGACAGTAATTTACTATCATTGGCATCACAATTATACTGCAAAGTAGAAATTTTATAAATAATTCTTATTCTATAGAGGAGGAAAACTGAGGCCCCTGGGTCTAATGACTTACTTAGCAAAGTGTTCCCTTCTACCAAGTAATGGTGGAATTTAATCTTGGGTTGCTAAAGATCTTGTGTTTCCACTACAGAAACAGAGATAACATGGACTTTTCTGAATGAAAACAAAAGAGCATTCTTTTCTAAGTATTAGATCTTTGGCTTTGGTGTTTTCAGAATAGAAAACATTTATTAAATTATTTGAAGGTGTCTTAAGACCCTAATGCTGGGAAAGATTGAGGGCAGGAGGAGGAGGGGATGACAGAGGATAAGATGGTTGGATGGCATCACCAACTCAATGGGAATGGGTTTGGGTGAACTCTGGGAGTTGGTGATAGACAGGGAGGCCTGGCATGCTGTGGTTCATGGGGTCGCAAAGAGTTGGACATGACTGAGCGACTGAACTGAACTGAACTAAGAAATACTTGATTGAGTACCCATTTTCTGTTTATGGCTGAAAGCCTCATCACAGAGTTAACGATTTTTCAACTCTGTCTTGGGAAAAATATAAAATCTACAAAATGAGAAAATAAATGAATTACACAAAAATTTGTGCATCTTTCCTAAAAGATAAATTCCCCATGAAATAGAAGATAATGCACCCACTTTCTGTTTAACGGTAAGACTAAAGAACAGAGAATGATTTACTAGATGGAGAAAAATCCATTAATACGTATAATGTTGAGTTCATGACTGAATGCTATTGTTTAGTCGTGTCCAACTCTTTTACAACCCCATGGCTCCTCTGTCCATGGGATTTCCCAGGCAAGAATACTGGAGTGGGTTGCCATTTCTTCCTCCAGAGGATCTTCCCAACTCAGGAATCAAACCCATGTCTCCTGCTTGGCAAGTGGGTTCTTTACCACTGAGCCACCTGGGAAGCCCTTAATGTTGTTACTACCAATCCTTTCTGCTTTGGGAGAGGTTATAAAAGAGTTTAGGTACTTCTTACTCTTTGACATAGTCACCTAGTTGTGAGTAAAAGCCTCTGTAACCACCCCCTCAAAATCTCAAATTTTTTCAAATTTGAAAATCTCTTTTCAAATCTGAAAGAGGAGAGGAATATCCAGTTGAGCTCAGATATTTGGGAGAAAAAGATGGATTTTTACAGGTTGAACAAGGAAATCGGCATAGTTAGTATTTGAAATTTGCTTTTTTTTTATGTTGAGAAACATGATTATCTCTCACCTGATGCTTGTTAATCCTGAGACAACAGGACTTGTTCAAGGAGCTACCAGCAATTCACTGTGACTGGGGGGAGGGGAGAATGTGTGGAATTGCAATATATTACTTTGGCTTTAAGTGACTGGAATCCACTTGCTCTGGCTTAGGAATAATGGAGGGGGGTTTTACTGTTGATTAAATCAATAAAAGGGCAGCAACAACTAAGTTGCCAGGAAAGCACAGATGCTAATGAACTTCAGGAATAACTGAACAAGTACCTAGAACATAGTGACATAAATAATTATTGAATGAAAAAATAAACTAGAAAGTAGAATAATGCTAAGCCTGTCTCTGCCTGGCATCTCCCACCTGGGAGAAAATATGGCCACTGACAGCTAACAAGTCTTCCATCTCATAGCTTCTGCCATCAGAGAAGACTGACTAATGCTAAGTTCTCTCAGTTCCCAGTAGAAAAATTCCAGGAAAGGGCCCTGATAGCACTGTCTTGGATCAGATGCCTGCCTCCAGACTGATTAGCTGTCTGCCTTGACTGTCTGCCTTGCCAGACTGGCCAGCATGGCCAGATCACATAAGAACATCAAAGTTGCCACCACAGTTACATGAATTCGAGTGGGAGGTAGGAACGGAGGAGTCTCTGTACCGTGGGGTGATGTAATCACCCTGCAAGGAGGGACGCCATTAGAGATATCCCTTAGGAAACACACTTACTGTGTCTCTGTATTATTTTGCTAAGGCTGCCATAACAAAAGTGCTGTGGACTGGGTAGCTTAAACAAGAGAATTATTATTATTATTATTATTATTATTTCCTCACGGTTCTGGGGGTCAGAAGTCTAACATCAAAGTGCCGGCAAGGTTTGTTTCTTCAGAGGCCTCTCTCCTTGGCTACTTCTTGTCTTCACATGTTTTTCCCTCTGAGCCTATGTATGTCTTAATCTCCTCTTTGTATGACACCAGTTATACTGAATTAGTGTGTTAGTCACTCAGTCGTGTCAGACTCTTTGCATTGTATCCCCATGGACTGTAGCCCTCCAGGCTCCTCTGTTCATGGAATTTTCCAGTCAAAAATCTCTTCTCCAGGGGATCTTCCCAACCCAGGGATCGAACCTGGGTCTCCTGTATTGCAGGCGGGTTCTTTACTGTTTGAGCCACCAGGGAAGCCCAAGGGCACACCCTAATGATCTCATTTTAGTTACTTTTTAAAAGACCCTATCTCCAAATACAGTCACATTTTGAGACACTTGGACATTAGGACTTCAACATATAAATTTGAGGATCATACAGCTCAACCCACAATAGTCTCTAATAAGAATATTTTTGAGGATACTCATTACATAGTGTTTTCTTTCTGACCTGGGTATCAGGAAGAGTTATGCAGTTTATTTTCAGATATTGCCACTATGGTTTACCGAATGGTCATGTTTTCTCTTTATTCATGGCTTTTCTGAGGCTTGTTGACTGATAAGTGACCCATTTGGAGGATTTCATGGTGTCAATTTCTGTTTATTTCTACTTTCCAGCTATGCTTTCTGTTCTGTTCTGTTTCCTTTTCTCTTTATCATCTATTTATAATTCATGTTATCTTTTTATATGATATAAATCTCTGTATACTCTGAATGTATCCATAATGGTATTCCATATGCTTGATAGATAAATAAATAAGCTCTTACATCATCAACTATATTTATATAAGTAGAACATCATCAAGGAAACACAGAGGAAGTGTATATGCTAATAATAAATGTCCTTTGTGATAAATCATCTCAAATTCTCAAAATTCTTTTTGGAAAGAAGCAGAGCCTATAAAAGAATACATAAATTGGATAAAAACAAGATGTGTCACAAACTTTTTTTTTTTAATCCAACAGTAACTAGGCAAATCAATGCTTAAATTAGCACAAAGTGGTGAAAATAAGCCTTCCTAAATTGATTTTTCTATATATTTGCCTGGAGGCAGACACAGAGTAGGAGGAATTAGGTTGTTGCCAGACCTAAAGCACTTTTCTGAGCTCCATCAACTTCTATTAATGGGCAGTGACGCCATTCTGGCCCTGAGCCAGCCTCCCAAAGCACTTAGATTTGTTCAACAGGCTGGCTGGAGGCAGGCATTGATTGCATCAGAAACGTGGCACCATACACACACCACTGATTCAGGCCAAACACCTCCAAAGAGAACTGACTTCCTGTGACGCCAGCAGAGAACAAATGGCCATTGCCCAGGTGGCTTTGCAGCAAGGAGGGGCGAACAGCCAGAGGCCCCTCCCCAGGTCTCCACAGGGCCTCTGAGTCACAGCCGTGAACAGCCGACATAGACATTGACCCAAACAGCCTGGGTGACTTTAGTTGCATTTTATGTAGTTAATGTGTGAAACAATGTGAATGTGTTAGCTGCTCAGTCGTGTATGACTCTTTGCGACCCCATGTAGCCCACCAGGCTCCCCTGTCATGTCCTTTCTCCAGGCAAGGATATTGGAGAAGGTAGTCATGCCCTCCTCCAGGGGATCTTCCTGACCCAGGGATCAAACCTGGGCCTCCCTCATTGCAAACAGATTCTTTACCATCTGAGCCACTAGGGAAGCCTTTAGTTAATGTGGTGAACTCACAAATGTATTTTTAAAGGTACATTGCTTCTTCCTGAATTCCCTGCTTCCCCATCGTCCTAGACTCTGTTCAGTGGTTTGTCCCAGCATTAATTCCATCGTGGCCTGTGCCTAAAGTGCTCCTAGGGTAGCGAAGGTCCCAGTGCTTCTAAGCCACCACGGTCCTGCATGCTACACATCCATATCCCATTAGGGTGTGAGAGAGGGAGAGAGGAAGGAGAAAGAGATGGAATAAATGCTTGATGTGCAGCGGGCTTCTTAGACCTGAAAAACTTACACATAGTCAATGAAATGGAGAGTCAAAGTCCTAAGTCCTCAAAGATTTTCAAATGCAGAGTGAAATGTATCTCTGAAAGGCTCAGGGAACAGAGAGAGGATGTTAGGGAGAAACAGAGGAAATCTGAATAAAGTATGAACTCTATAGTTAGTAATGCATCAATGCTAGTTTGTTAATTATCGCAAATATAACTTACTAGTGTAAACTTTTAATAATAGGGGAAATTGGTTATTAAAGAAATTGAATTCTTTGGATTTAAAACTTCCAAAATAAAAGGCTCATGTAAAAATATATTTTAGAAATATAATATATGTAATATTTTATATGCTACAAATGTATTATATTTATATCTACAATAGATTTGCTTCAAAATAGTCTATAATCTAGGGATGGGGGGATATTGACAGGGGTATAGAGGAAACAAGACTGGCTATAGGGACTTCCTTGATGGTCCAGTGGTTACGAATCTGTACTCCCAATGTAGGTGGCATGGGTTTTATCCCTGGTTGGGAACTAAGATCCCACATGCTACATGATGTGGCAAAAAAAAAAAAAAAGATTGGCTATAACTTAATAATTGTTGAAATTGGGTGATGGATAAATGGATGGGTATATTATATTAATATTATCCTTTCTATTTTCACATATGTTTAAAACCCTCCATAATAATAAGATCAAAAATATACACCCTCATTAAATTGAGAACTTAGAAGAAGAAATATAAGGTATATGAACTTTAGTCCTGACCTCTTTTTTAAGTCCACAAGTGTATGCATAACTTGCAGCTGAAGAGTAGCATATTTTATTACTGCTAAAGAGTACGGGGTTCCTATTTTGTAGGGCAAGTCAATGGTATTGATTTGTGTCAAATCATGTGCTTCAGAGACTTCCCTTCCAGGGGGATGCATTATGTTAAGCTGACCCACCATCCCACCATCCCCTATGAGCAATGGCAGACACTGCCTTCTCCAGACTGGTCAGAGCCAATGGAGCCATAGTTTTGGAAGGATATTTTTCTCCATGTGATGACAGAGTAGGCAGCTCAAGTTCTGAGTCTGATCTGGGTAAAAGTTCCTTAGTTATCTGTGACATGAAGTAGGAACTGATAAGTTCCTCTGCACTTTGCCTGCCACACCTCTACTGGTGCCAAAGCAGTACCATAAATAGGTGGTAGCCATTAGTAAGACAGTGCCCTGAATCCTTCCTTTGAGGGTACTGGTTAAGCCCCATCTCCTGCTCCTGCATCCCTCTTAAGTGAAAAGTACTAGCGGCTATCCAGGATCTCAAACAAGACGCCTGGGAGCCATTCATCCTTGACACCAGGATCTCCTTAATCTTCTAGAATCCAACCAGTTCCCAAGTTCTGAAGATTCCACCACCTTCTCTTCCCTCAAATCTATGCTCACCTCTCCATCCGTGCTGCCTGTTGGAAGTTCAGACTCAGTCTTGATCTCCTGAACTATTTCACGGTCTCCTACCCCATCTTCTATCCTTGCAACCTATTTTGAAGCTGCCATGAGGATGAGTACCATGACCATCTCACTCATTTTCTCGGAACCCCCTTAGTGGTGCCCCACCACCTTCAAGATAAAGATCTTGCCTCTTAGTTTGGAACACAAAATGGATTACAACTAGGCCTCTGCCTATCTCTGCTTCCTTTTATGCCCCATTCCTCCAAGTTCAACTGCTTGTAGTTCTCAGACTGTGCCAAGTGGTGCCACATCTCTTTGTGGCACAGATATAACTGTGCCATATCGCTTCAGCTTTGCTCCATGGTCATGCCTGTTTATACTTGTCCTCTCAGTAGAACCTCCATATCTTTCAAGACTGAGTTTAAGCACCACCCCTAAAGAAAATTATCCTGATCAGGACCTGTCGTGGGGGCGAGTGTAGGGTAAACCCAGCCTACACTCCACTCGCCAAATTCCATGTTCTGGGGTAGGAAATACGTGATCCCAGAGGATGAGGCTCTAATTTACAAAAAGGTGTTGTATGTGCTGACTGCAACCCTCCTGCACAAGTGGAACCAACTATTCTGTCTTTCGCATTCCCCCAATACTCCCTATATACCAGTCAACACTCACTGAACTTGTAGTTTAGTGGAGAGAGGTAAGACAGAGGTTTACCTTAGCCTACCTAGGGCAATGCCATCTCATTTCTGACTGGTAACTGCTGTACATAGCCGAGATCCTGGCACATAATAAACAATCATTGAGTAAATGATACTATAAATAATGCACTAACTCAGAGAACTATATTGTTGTATATATTATGAGCATATTTGTTTAAGGCACAGTTTGCAAACAAGTAATGTGATAGCACATCAGAATTTTACATCTGATGAAGTGTGACCTGGTTCAGTGAGCCATGTTGGTGAATATCCAGCTCATGACTAATGATCTCAAGACCATCGTTAGCGGCATCCTCAGGAAGAGGCAGAGGCCACTGCTTGGAACCACCAGTCCCCAGCTCCCTTGCAGAAAGGCCAGTGCAGCCGGGAGGGCTCATAACAGGAGGCCTGTTGAAAACAAGCTGTGGTTTCACTCTATGTTTGGATTTCTGTACAGGGAAGGGCACTTCCTCTTGCGTTTGATAGAGCCAAATAACACATTCTGGGTGGAGAGGACTGTGGTTGTAAACCTCCTGTTGGACATAGGAAAAGGTAGCGGCATCCTCGAACTGGCTGAATACATAGCTTGGAACAAGAACTTGGGTGGCAGGCAACCAAGGAGTGCAGATGGCTTTTGCTGCATCATTTTCTGCTGGGATTGCAATATGAGGGAGGCTTTGTTGATTTGTGTATAGTCTGTTATGCTTGGCAATACCCTCTAGTTAGCACTGGTTGAATACTTGCTGGCTTGTGAATTCTTCGGGATAGAGGAGAATATAAAAATATCCCAAGGTTCTCCTTGTCTTCCCCTTGTTGCAGTTAACCTAGGGCAATGGGAAACAGAGAGCTGTGAACGCAGGCACTGTCTAGAGAAGTAGACAGACCACGAGTATGAGGGAAGCTGAATCTTTGTCTGTTTCACTTCCATGATGGTATTTACCACCAAGGCTATTTTTGTCTATTTTAAGGAAGAAGAAAATCAGATCCTAGAAAAAAAGTCCTATTTTGAAAAGTGTTTCAAAAAAGCAGCAGGAAAAAAGAAAACTATTAAAGCCATATCTCTTGGAGAGAGAAATAAAAATTTGGATTTTGTTGGAAACAGTATTCCCTCACCCAGTACTGTCAAATCCATAAAAATTGGAAGGGAAAAAAGTTTTTCTCAGTTTTTGCAAGCATAGGGCATTTATTCTCCATCTCATTTCTTAATCTGGCACTTTCTTTCTTCAAGTACCAAATCCAGTAAATGTTCTTTAAATGGAAAGAAAAAGAAAAGCATTAATGAATGCCAGAAAACAGTTTCCCAACTAGCCAGCCAAACCACAAATATCCAAAAATGTGATTTCATTTTGAATAATATAATGAAGAATATAAAAAAGAAATATAAAGCGAAGGGGGAAAATATATTCTAAACATCTAAAGGATTTCTAACTTCAGATTGTGCAGGAAAAACACATGAAGAGAAATAGCTAATCAATGATCGACAAAATTGAGATGATTACAGCAGTCAATGAATGCTAAACCCTCATAAGGGCTTAATCTGTCACCTACTCTGAGTTTCTAGAATTACATTCACATTCAGTGTCTGCATTTTCCTCAACTGTGAATGGAACCAAGGATGACAAGGAACCAACTGAGAAACTAAAGGTGGCATAATGTGAAGACATTAGTGTTAAAATCTGTGTTTTCTAAGCATCATTTCTTCCTCCAGGGAGGTGGAAAGGCTACTGGTTATTGTTGTTAAGTTGCTCTGTCGTGTCCAGCCCTTTGCGACCCCGTGGACTGTAGCCCACCAGGCTCTTCTATCCATGGGATTCTCCAGGCAAGAATACCAGAGTGGATTGCCATTTCCTTCTCCAGGGGATCTTCCTGATCCAGGGATCAAACCTGCATCTCCTGCATTGGCAGGCGGATTCTTTACCACTGAGCCACCTGGGCAGCCCAAGGAGGCTGGTATAGGCTGACTTAAGTACACAAAGGATGGCCTCTACAGCCCTGAAACTGGGAACAGAAGCAAGATGATTCATAATGACTTTGGTAATTTCTCTAACCTGCTCCAGAGCCCAGGAAGGAAGGCTTAGACTCCTCATTTGTTTTCCCCAAACACCTGGGCACATCTCTCTTGTTGCCTCTAAACAGTTATTGTATTACAATGCCTTCCATATCTCCCTTGTTAGATTATGAACTTGAGAGCTAGAGTATCTTTATATCTCTGATGCCAAGTACAGTAGCTGGAACATAAGTTAATTTACACAATAGCTTCCTTTCTTTGAACTCAGGCCCCTTTAGTTCTGTCCTATGATTATATAATTATGTTTTAGTACTGGCACATAGGATGCATTATTTTTATATTTCATAACCAGAGAAACTGAGGTATGTACACCAACTACATCTAGATTGGTGTTTCTCCGACTTCAGTGTGCATGCAAAGCATCTGAGCCTCTTGTTAAATGTAGGTTCTGATTGAGCTGGACTAGGGAGGGGCCACGGAGAAAGCAATGGCATTCCACTCCAGTACTCTTGCCTGGAAAATCCCATGGATGGAGGAGCCTGGTGGGCTGTAGTCCATGGGGTCGCTAAGAGTCGGACACAACTGAGCGACTTCACTTTCACTGTTCACTTTCATGCACTGGAGAAGGGAATGGCAACCCACTCCAGTGTTCTTGCCTAGAGAATCCCAGGGACGGGGAAGCCTGGTGGACTGCCGTCTATGGGGTCGCACAGAGTCGGACACGACTGAAGCGACTTGGCAGCAGCAGCAGCAGGGAGGGGCCTGAGATCCTGACTTTCTAGCAAGTTCTCAGGTGATGCCAATGCTCTTGGTCCACAAGATTGAGCCACGTGGAATTTACATTCTCTCCTGAAGTCCAGAAATGAGAGGCTGAGGGTGCTTTGGAAGTTCTGCTATGTTATCAGGGGCCCACGTTTCTTCCATCTGCTTTATTACCCTAGGTGTGCTTTTACAATTGATGCTTTCAAGTGGTGCTGGAGAAGACTCTTGAGAGTCCTTTGCACAGCAAGGAGATCAAACCAGTTAACCCTAAAGGAAATCAACCCTGAATATTCACCGGAAGGATTGATGCTGAAGCTGAAGCTCCAATACTTTGGCCACCTGATGCAAAGAACTGACTCATTGGAAAAGATCCTGATGCTGGGAAAGACGGAGAACCGAAGGTGAAGGGGCACCAGAGGATGAGATAGATAACATCACTGACTCAATGGACATGAATTTGAGCAAACTCTGGGAGAAAATGGATGACAGAGGATCCTGGCGTGCTGCAGTCCATGGGGTAGCAAAGAGTCAGACATAACTTAGCAACTAAACAACAAGATGCCTTACAACCTCATGGTCTCCTCTTGTCTCAGGATGGCAGCTGCCACTCTGGCTATCATGTTAGAAGAGAAGAGGAAGAACCAAGAACCAAAAGGTGTATGGCTGGGTCAGTCCTTATATTAGAGTTTTTAGAAAGAGCCCCAATCAATAACCTTCACTGTTTAGGAAAAACTCACTTCTCCCTTGTGTTTCCCTTTCACTTTTACATTACTACCACACTCATAACACTTCTGATACAAGACATGTGAGGTTTTTTCCTCCCACATCAAGCAATTCTGTGCCACCAGCTGGGTGTCCTACAATTTAACTTGGTTTTGACACTATCTACCTGGAGATAGGGGCTTCCCAGGTGTCATTAGTTATAAAGAACCTGCCTGCCAATACAGGAGATGCAAGAAATGCAGGTTTGACCCCTGGGTTGGGAAGATCCCCTGGAGAAGGAAACAGCAACCCACTCCAGTATTCTTGCCTGGGAAATCCCATGGACAAGAGGAGCCGAGCGGACTACAGTCCATAGGATCGCACAGAGTCGGACACAACTGAAGCAACTTAGCATGCACCTGGAGAAAGCATCAAATTTTAGAAGGTAAGGGCTTGGCCCCACAAGACTGCTCATCTGCCCGATTCCTACACTTCAGATCCCAGTCCTAAGTCCAGGTTTTCACCTGTGCTTCTGACTAACTGGTTATAAATTGGAGGTTCCCATGCCCCCTTCCTCAGGTTCAGTTAATTTTCTAGAATGGCTCACATGATTCAGGAAACCAATTTACTTACTAGATTATGAGTTTATTACAAAGGATCGTACTCAGAAACAGCCAGATGGAAGACGTACGTAGGACAAGATGTGGGGAAAGGGTCTTGGAATTGCTGTGCCCTCTTGAAACTGACCCAGGTTGGATTTATGTTGGTCTTTGAACAGGAAGGAAGCGGGCAGGGCACAGCCTTTAAAAGAATGACATAACCACGCACGCGTGCATGTTCAGCTGCTTCAGTTGTGTCCAACTGTTTGTGTCCTTGTGGACTATATCCCGCCTTGCTCCTCTGTCCACAAGATTCTCTGGGCAAGAATACTAGAGTGGATGGCCATGCCCTCCCTCAGGGGACCTTCCTGACCCAGGGATTGACTCTGTGTTTCCTGTGTCTCCTGCATTGCTGGCAGATTCTTTACCTCCGAGCCACTGGGTAGCCATGTGTGTGTGTGTTAGTCGCTCAGTCGTGTCCAACTCTTTGTGACCCCATGGACTGTAGCCCGCCAGGCTTCTTTGTCCATGGGATTTTCCAGGCAAAAATACTGGAGTGGGTTGCCATTTCCTTCTCCACTGGGTAGCCATCAGTTCAGTTAAGTCGCTCAGTTGTGTCTGACTCTTTGCGACCCCATGAATCGCAGCACGCCAGGCCTCCCTGTCCATCACCAACTTCCAGAGTTTACTCAAATTCTTGCCCATCGGGTCAGTGATGCCATCCAGCCATCTCATCTTCTGTCATCCCCTTCTCCTCCTGCCCCCAATCCCTTCCAGCATCAAGGTCTTTTCCAATGAGTCAACTCTTTGTATGAGGTGGCCAAAGCTTCATTATTTAGGCTAAAGTTTCAGCTTTAGCATCAGTCCTTCCAATGAACACCCAGGACTTATCTCCTTTAGGATGGACTGGTTGGACCTCCTTGCAGTCCAAGGGACTCTCAAGAGTCTTTGAGCATGACCAAAACTGGTTAGAACCAACTAGGTCCAAGATGGTGAAAGACTTGATTTCTAGTGGACCTTGAGCCTCATACACTCATTGTAATACATTAGCATAAGTTAAGTGACACATCCATCAACACCATGATAGTTCTGAGGCTGACCATCAAAGATCAAAAAGTGAGAGGTGGTCCAATTCCTGGAAATCTCCACCCCTTCGCCAAAATAGTTGGAATAATCCTCCTGATCATTAGTCTGTGAAATTTTGTTGTTGTTCAGTCACTCAGACTCTTTGCGACCCCATGGACTGCAGCATGCCAGGCTTCCCTATGAAATTACCCAGCCCATAAAAACTAACCATGCCTTATTTCTAGGCCTTTCACTTTCTGAGCTGGTCTACACTCTATGGAGTGTGTTTCTCTCTAAATAAATCCACTTCTTACCTACCACTTTGTCTCTCACTGAATTCTCTGTGAGATGAGATATCAAGAACCTAAGCTTCATTAAGTCCTAAGACCAAGTGTATGTCCTCAGTGAAAAGGCCATGGATTTGGGCTTCCCTGGTGGTCTAGTGATTAAGAATCTGCCTTGCAATGCAGGAGACATGGGTTCAATCCCTGATCCAGGAAGATCCCACATGCCACGAGGCAAATAACCCTGTGCACCACAACTACAGAGCCTATGTTCCACAACTACTGAGCTCATGTGCTCATGGTCTGCAACAAGAGAAGCCACTGCAGTGAGAAGCCCACGCACTGCAACTAGAGAGTAGCTCTCACTCTCTACAATTAGAAAGTAGCCCCCACTCTCTGCAACTAGAGAAGCCCATGTGCAGCAACCAAGACCCAACACAGCAAAAAAAAAAAACAAAACAAACCATGGGTTCAAGTCCTAATCTGAGTTGCATGGTTTCACTCTGATTTTACCACTTAACGTGCTCACTGCACCAATAGATTTCCAAACTCCTACCTTGTGAGTTGTTGTGGAAGCTTCATTATTTAGGTATGATTGATTAAATAATTGGTTATCTGTGATGGATTCAATGGCCCAGCCTTTCTCCCCTCCCCTGAGTACAGGGTGGGACTGAAAGTTCCAACCCTCTAATCACAGAGTTGGTTCTCCTGCAACCACTTAGGTATGGTCCAAAAGTCACCTCGTTAGAATAAACTCAGGTGTCATTGAAGGGAGTTTCTTCTGAATATCAAGACACCTTTATCGCTCTTATCATGTAGGAAATTTCAGGGGTTTTAGGAATTCTGTGCCAGAAATAGTGATGAAAAGTGAAGTAAAAATGAAAGTGAAGTCGCTCAGTCGTGTCCGACTCTTTGCGACCCCATGGACTGTAGGCCACCAGGCTCCTCTGTCCACGGGATTTCCCAGGCAAGAACCAAACATATTAACATATTTCTTTATATAAATCACAGTATCATATTCACCTACATCTCACTGGCCAAAATGGCATAGTTACCTGTGTATCACAGTATCATATTCACCTCAAAATGGCATAGTTACCTGTGTAAAGGAAGGATTGAAAATGTGGTTTTTCAGCTGGGTGCACTGCTGATAACATTCAGCTGAGATTCTGTTAGTAAGGAAGAAGGGGGAAGGGAGGCCAGGCAAACAAGTAACAGCCTCCGCATCCTGAGTGTGTACTCAGTTGAACCCAACTCTGTGACCTCATGGACTGTAACAGCCTCTTCTATGAATCAAATGAGAATATTATGGATCCTCAAGACTCTGATGCTGGGAGGGATTGGGGGCAGGAGGAGAAGGGGACGACAGAGGATGAGATGGCTGGATGGCATCACTGACTCGATGGACGTGAGTCTCAGTGAACTCCGGGAGTTGGTGATGGACAGGGAGGCCTGGCGTGCTACGATTCATGGGGTCGCAAAGAGTCAGACACGACTGAGCGACTGATCTGATCTGATCTGTTAGTCATCCATGGATTTAATCTCTGGACTTGTGGACTAAAAAGTTGCACAACATGAGAGTTTGCGAGTTAAGTTGTATTGGGGGCAAAATGAGGACTGCAGCCCAGGAGAGAGCACGTCATATATCTCTGAGAGACTGCTCCAAAGAGGTAGTGGGGGAAGGTGAATATATAAGATTTTGGTGAAAGGGGAGTTCAATGCAATCAAGTACTTACTTTACAAAAGGTTTTCTGCTAGTCACACGGAGAAGGCAATGGCACCCCACTCCAGTACTCTTGCCTGGAAAATCCCATTGACAGAGGAGCCTGGTGGGCTGCAGTCCATGGAGTCGCTAAGAGTCAGACACGATTGAGCGACTTCCCTTTCACTTTTCACTTTCATGCATTGGAGAAGGAAATGGCAACCCACTCCAGTGTTCCTGCCTGGAGAATCCCAGGGACGGGGAAGCCTGGTGGGCTGCCGTTTATAGGGTTGCACAGAGTCGGACACGACTGAAGCAACTTAGCAGCAGCAGCAGGCACAAGGAGCTGATGTCACCATGAAGGCATTTAGTGTTTTTCTAGATATGAAGAGATGCAAGGACTGGGATCATGAAATCAGTTCCTGAAAATGTCTATCTAAAGACTTGTTCCACCAGTTTCCCTGGAGCACAGAGTGCCTCACTCTCCACCCTGAATTCCCCTCAGGGGACGTTGAAGGTCGGCAGCTGCAGCAGCACGGGGCTCAATCTCCAAAGAGGCAGATGGCAAGTGCCCTTGTTGTTGTTCAATCACTGATAAGTGCCAATTTGTAGTTGACAGCTGGACCCCATTCCTAAAGAGATCATACCGTTACCCTGTTCAGGTACAGATAAAAAGTCAGTTATCTTTGTGGCAAGTTCTGCCTTGGATATTCCCTGACTTCCCTTCTTGACAGAAGCCATCATCACACTAGGCTCTGAAACTTGAAGAAAGTTGGGGGAAATCAACTCTTCATACTTTTGCTGCTTCATCTTTGGAATAACATTAATATTAAATACTTTGTGTGGTTTGGGCTTTTTTTACACAAGTTCTCAGATGCCAGGGAAGCACTGTGACATCAGTTGAGCAGCTGGCTCACATATACTGGCAGGCCCTCCAGCTATTTGTCCCTGAGGTTATGGCTTATAAATCAGGGAGTAAATTCAAAGGGGATGTGCTGCTTTCCAAGCTTAGTGCCAATTCAGTTTATTCCTTGAGTAGAGTGGAGTCACCCAAGGAGAAGAAATGCCAGACCATTGATTTTTGCCTGAGCAATCACATTCTTTTCCTGGCCCTTTGCCCAGGACTTCCAGGGAGAAGGCAGAGGCCAAGAAGCAATGTATATTCTTGAAAGGGAGGCCTCTTGAGTGAGTAAAATGATGGCACCTGTCGGTGGCTCAAGACAATAATAGAGGACCCGGGTGGGGACGGTGCTCTCTGAGATGCATGTCCTGTGTCCTTAATTATGATGGGGAAAACCAGAAAGAGAAAGGCTGTCTTTTGTTTTCCTTCCCTTCTCCTCCTATCTCAAGGAGTTTACTCCTCCAAAATTTCACTCTTAGGATAGTGAATAGCTGTAGCGTGTTCATCTATTACTACTAGTATTAGAAAGGGAAAGTGAAGTCGCTCAGTCGTGTCCGACTCTTTGCTACCCCATGAACAGTAGCCTACAACAGGCTCCTCCATCCATGGGATTTTCTAGGCAAGAGTACTGGAGCGGGTTGCCATTTCTTTCTCCAGGGAATCTTCCTGGGATCGAACCCAGGTCTCCTGCATTGTAGGCAGACGCTTTACCATCTGAGCCACCAGAGACTACTAGTATTGCTAAGACTTAATTCCTTAAAAATAATTTATGTAAACTAACCAAAATTAGCTGTAATTTGTAAATGTAATATGATCTATCTATATCCGCTCCACCATAGATTTGGAGGGGATGGGAGAGGGGACGAGGGTAGTCCACTGTGAAATGAAACTGTCCCCTGCCATATTGATATACAAGAAATGTCACAGCCATCGTTGATTTCTGGCCTCCAAATGTGAATGAGGGCTCCCAAAACAGATACCGCCACCCCCACAGCGATTGCTGAGGAGCTGGGGGAATGCAAGTTAGGGTTAGAATAGCAAACAGGAGTCCAAAATGGCCGTGGCTAAAAGACAAGGAAGAGAAAAGCCTGCAAAAATAGAACAAAGGAGGACCGGAGTGAGGACCTCAGGTAGAACGAACGGCACTCCTGGCTAGCCCAATTTACTTAGGGCAGGCCCAGGGGAGGAAAAAGCATATAAAAAGAGGAACCAAAGGGCTCTCTCTCTCTCCCTCCCTCCCGCTCTCTCTCCCATGCACTGGCACGCTCCCCCACTCTCTTCTCCCTGCATCTTTAGGTCGGCATGCCCTCACACCTCAAGGATGGATTTTCCTGCTATTTTCTAAATAAAATAGAGCTGTGACACGAAGCTGTAACACTGATCTGTCTAAGCGCTGTAACACGTCTGTTTGAGACCTGAGAGCCATAACGTAGTCTGTCCAAGACTCGAGAGCTGGGATGCACTGAGGGCTTTAATGTCCGTCACTCCAAATCTTTGTTGTGACGAGACAGAACTGAGGAGAATACACTCGCCTGACGCAAGAATCAGCCATCTGCCATGTCTACCACCCTTAAAGTGAACGAGGAAACAGGACTTGGCCCCATATACCTGAGGTACATATGAAAGGAATAAACTCAGTGAGCCCAGAGGCTTGCAACTTCCCATACACTGAAATTCCTTAACTTAATATCTGATTTTTCTTACCTCACTATAATCTTTGATGTTCAGACTGCCTGTTCCCTTCGTTGCAAACTGATATATATATATATATATATATATATGGCCTGATTCACCCTTTTACCTCCTTTTAGCCATTTTCCCAGAGCTACTGAAATGCTGTCTCCTGGGTTCTGAGTCCTAAACATTCCCACCAAATAAAATAACTCTCTACTTTAAGGTTGTGACTATATATTTTAGTCAACACCATGGATCTATATACATGTCAAGCATTATTACAAATCAAATGTTTTTCATATATACTACTCTTTTTCAAGCGCTATTGGTGTAGTCTTAATTATTAAGTGCAAATTTATTTTTAACTGTGATTTAATTTTTAATTGAGAAAATATGGCAAAAAGCAATCACTGGATATTAAAAATACAACAACCATTATGTGACAATGTGCAAAACTTTGAATATTAAGCAGACATATTTATACTTGGACACTGAGACCCTCTATTCCATACTATCAGGGAATGAACATTTCTATTGAGTTTTGGGATTTTTTGGGTTTTTTTGTATTGAGTTCGATCTAGAAGTTGGTCTTTGTGTCCTGTTTATGTCAAAGAATGTGGAATAGATGGGTAAATGTATCTACAGCTAAGAAAAAAAAATGTTTAAAGTTTGGAAAGTCAAAGAAGTTGATACCTGATTCCTTTTGGCCCATGGGCCTGAATTTCACAAAGGCTTTTGCAGAGTAGCATGCTTCATACTTTCATAAACTAGTTATTGAGTGTGTACCATTTACAAGGTGTTGTTCTAGGTGCCTAGAATACAACAGCAAATAAAAGAGACAAAAATGCCTACATTCCTGGAGCATAAAATCCTTTATATGATTTGGTGGGTGAAGAAAAAATGCCAACCAAACACTCCTCATATGAGGTTACCCAGCTAAATCACCACTCTAGCTTTGGCAGTAAGACCAAGAAAATACTTACACATAACTGAAGGATTCTGCAAGCCCACTGATAAATCTTACCATGCTGTAAACTGGTTTCATCTTATTCATTTATTTCTCAGAAACTAGTAAACTAACTCTGAACACCTAGAATCAATGCAAATCTCATCACACCCCTTCAGAATGCTACTGCTGCTGCTGCTGCTGTCACTTCAGTCGTGTCCGACTCTGTGCGACCCCATAGATGGAAGCCCACCAGGCTCCCCTGTCCCTGGGATTCTCCAGGCAAGAACACTGGAGTGGGTTGCCATTTCCTTCTCCAATGCATGAAAGTGAAAAGTGAAAAGGAAGTCGCTCAGCTAGATACCATCAAATGAAATATTCGTTTCTGAAGACAATAATTTTTAAAAGTTCACCTTTATTTCTCAGAAACTTGCTACAGACAGTTTACTTTAAAAATACCTCATGATGAACAGCGAATAAATGTTCCTCCCCAGAGGGGACCCAGACCAGTCCGTGAGGCTGGTGAGCAAGGTGATATGGAACCCCAAAGAATTGTGAGACACCCTGACAGTCACCAGCTCTCCATTGGCAACCTGCCTCATGAGGTGGATAAATCAGAGCTTAAAGACTTTTTTCAAAATTATGGGAATGTGGTAGAACTGCGCATTAACAGTGGTGGGAAATTATCCAATTTTGGGTTTGTTGTGTTTGATGATTCTGAGCCTGTTCAGAAGGTGCTTAGCAACAGGCCCATCATGTTCAGAGGAGAGGTCCATCTGAATGTGGAAGAAAAGAAGACTCGAGCTGCCCGTGAAGGGGACCGCCGGGATAACCGCCTGCGGGGGCCTGGAGGCCCTCGAGGTGGGCTGGGTGGTGGCATGAGAGGCCCACCTTGTGGAGGCATGGTGCAGAAACCAGGATTTGGAGTGGGCAGGAGCATTGCTCCAAGGCAGTGAATTGCTCTTCACCAGTCTTCAGGCAGCAGTACAAACTAGCTCCCACAGAATGATGAATTTCTTCAGCCAACCTTGGTATCTTGGAATATGATCCTAGTCTATCATAAACTGCTTAAGTTTGTACAGTTTTACTTTTTGTGTTAATGGTGTGTGCTCCTTCTCTCCCCTGCCCCCCACATTTTAGTCCTTCACTTCCAATTTTGTGGAATATTTTAGGAAAAATGGATCTTTAAAGAAGAAAAATAAGACTGAATTTCTTTGCTTTATTTGCATATACAGACTGGATTTTTTTTTTTTTTTTAACAGTTTCCCCAAAGGAATGTGTCTTGCTTCTTACTGACATTTGGTATGTTTCATTCATTGGACTATTTCTTACTTACTTTCTATGTATTTCAAAAGCCTGTGAGAACTACAGGATTTGATAAACATTTTGAAGACCGGAGAAACCCAAATTGTTTTCCTCTTTGAGAGTCATGACTATCTTCTGGTGTGGAGAAATTGCCATTGGAAAAATTGACAATTTTGATTCTCGTTGATGTGGTTAAAAACTGAATAAAAGGTGTTCGAGTTTTCTTTTAAAACATGATCACAAAACAGTTCTAAAATCTACTGTTTTTGACATTGGAATTTAAGTTGTGAGATAGGTTTAAATGTCTAGAATGCAACTGATAAGCTTTTCTTGAACTGTTTTTTCTTTTTTGAAGTAGAGTTTTTTTCATGTTTAATTTGTATTTGTAAAAAAAGAAAAAAGAACAAAAAAAATTTCCAAATCTAAGTAACGCAAAACCAGAGCAAAACTGTTGTGCCTTCTATTTATCTTTGATTCCAGTCTTGGCAATTGTTTAATGAAAAAAAAAAAAAAAAAGACCCCTAGATTTGTTCCATCGGGTTCAGAGAATGTTGGGAATTATGACCCCATTTTTTACTCTGTATGTCTTGTGTTCATTTGTTATGCCTTATTCTGAAATTGAGTTTCAAACTGGAATGCCTTTGAGTACAGATGCTTCTGTAGAGTCCTTTGACCTGAATAGTTCAGCATTTGTATTATTTCAGTGTCTATTCAGAATCCTAATCATAGCCCGTAAGAAAGAATGTGACATTAATGTTGGACTTTGATGGTGTGCTTGAGTGAGTGCTAGGTTTTTTTTTTTTTTTTCTTTTAATCATAGCCATATGGTAAATTTTCTGTTTTGTTATGGTTCCCTTTCCCTGGTGGGCATGCAGTGGGTATTTCTTGGAAATGGCCAATTTTTATTAAAACGTTTCTGGAAGATCTGGCAAAAAAAAAAAAAAATACCTCATGAGGGGGTGGGGAATGCCTCATAGGGTCTTGTGAGGATTTCATCAGAGCATTTCAAAGGGTGCGGTGACTTGGAACAACTACCCTGCATTCTTCTCATGGGACTCCTGGCAGGAATTCCAAGAGGCATTTTGGGATGGTGAAGGATCCAGAGAGCTGGTTCTCAAAAGAAAGAAGAAAGGGAGGAGAGAAGGAAGGAGGCGGGAGAGAGAGGAAAGAAAGAGAAAGGTCAGAGAAGAAAAGAAAAAGGAAAGAAGAAAAGAAAAACTTGAGGCTCAGGGACAAATACTTGCACAGATGACCAGTTGATGAACATCAGTACAGTTATCAGCAACAGAAGGAAGAATAACAAACAGTGGATAGAAAATGGGTTTTGTTGCCTGCCCACTGGCTTCTCCCATTCTTTAACTCATTCTTCATGCCCACCCTGAAGCCCCTGCCCTATTGCCAGTGAACAGTGTGGCTGCCCCTGTTTCTTCCTTCTTCCCCACTTCATTCAACAAGTACTGAACAAGCCAGGTCTTGGGCTAGGCCTGAGGATACAGGGCGGGAGTCCAAAACAAAGGATGAGACTTCCCTCAGAGAATTTTCATTCTCCGTTGTCATTTCAGGGGTGCCCCTCCTGGGATGTCACCAGTTCCAGCCCTGCCTATTACTCCCTTCTCCCCACCTCACCTGACCCCTGACCTGTGCTTCAAGAGAACTCCCTTTTACTTTCTGTGTTGAGGTCCCAGACATGATTTCATTCAGGAAAAAAAGTTCTGCTTTTTAAAAAATAGTACTGAAAGCCTCTGGTCTCTTTTATGCCCACTGGATTTGAGGGATATATACATATATAATGCTGCTGCTGCTGCTGCTAAGTCGCTTCAGTCGTGTCCGACTCTGTGCGACCCCATAGACGGCAGCCCACCAGGCTCCCCTGTCCCTGGGATTCTCCAGGCAAGAACACTGGAGTGGGTTGCCATTTCCTTCTCCAATGCATGAAAGTGAAAAGTGAAAGTGAAGTCACTCAGTCGTGTCTGACTCCTAGCGACCCCATGGACTGCAGCCTACCAGGCTCCTCCGTCCATGGGATTTTCCAGGCAAGAGTACTGGAGTGGGGTACCATTGCCTTCTCCGATATACATATATAATATTATATATAATATTTTATACTTTGTAAATTTAATAAAATTATATATATATATATATATATTATTTCATAGATAACATATTATAATATATAATGTTGTTTAGTGGCTCAGTTGTGTCTGACTCTTTTGCACCCCATGGACTATAGTCCACCAGCTCCTCTGTCCATGGAATTCTCCAGGCAAGAATACTGGAATAGATAGCTATTTCCTTCTCTAGGGAATCTTCCCAACCCAGGGATTGAACCTATGTCTCCTGTATTGCAGGCGGATTCTTTACCATGGAGCCACAGGGGACATCCCAGTATATAATAATAATATTATTTATAATTATATATCAGGACATAACAGTAATTCTGAGCCAAAGGGGACTCTGTGCAGGCCATACCTGTGGCAGGGCTCACCGGCGCTGCCCTGCTCTGACATTGATGAGGAGAAAGGTGGTGTTGAACTCCTGGATAAAGTCTCACGACAAAAAGCAGAGTGGTGGATACACATTGGACTCTGGAACTCTTTTTATTTTTGCCTGATTTTTAAAAAAATAAACCTGATTCTGATGGACCGATTTCTATGTTTTAATTACACGTCCCCATCCCACACCATCCCAGAGGGCTTGGGGAGCACCCTCGCTTGGGTTGTCAACACTAGTTCCTTTCTGCCATTATGACAGTCAAGGAGAAACTAGGAGACTTTATGAATCTTTTTAAAAGTTCATCCAGACAGTTCCCTGCTGGCAGGTACCTTGTCAGGATTGTTATGGGCAATCCAGGACCTCCCAGAGGGCCAGGACCTAAGAGAAGAGACCTTACTTCTACTGACATTAGTGACCCTCTTCTCCCAAGGCTGGGCCTTATAATTCAAGGAGATGCTTGAGGTTGGGCTTCTTTTACCTCTGCTCATTCTACCAGGGTACATGTTGGACCTCGTATTGAATTTAGATTCTGAAAACTGAGACCTATCATCACCATATTCCCAATTTCATTCACTATTAAAGGCTTATTTCCAATCGGACTCCCTAGGAGCTCTGCCAAAGGAGCACCACCTCCTTCAGCCGCAGGAAATGACAACTCCCTTAGTCCTCAGCCTGGCCCCCAGCCCATTCTCACTCATTGCTCAGCGTCATCTTGCCCTTACATAACCTCATTGGTCAGCCTCATCATTAACCTCTGAGAGGCCCCTCAAAAAATCCTGCTGACTACTTCTCCTCTGGGAGTGACTAAGCAAAACTAAATAAGGCCCAGATTAACTTTGTTTCTTGGGAGGTGGGGGTGGGGGGCAGTCTTGGTGGATCTCAGGATAGGCCCCAGGCCATTGGGCCCAAGTTTAAATCTTGGGTGTATAATTTACTTTGTGTGAGTTGTGAAATATCTCCGGTTCCTGTATTCTCATCTGCAAAATTGAAATAAAAGTAACCCTTATTTCCAAGGGTTGCTTGAAAGTTTGAATGAATGAGGTGTGCTATATATTTAAGCTACTTGCTACATAGTAAGTCATCAGTAAATATTAGAAATTACTATTTTGGCCAATGCTGGTATTGACATCGGCTTTGCCAAATTCATTCATCCATCTGCTCATTTAAAGTGTATTTACTGAGCACCTATGATACATCAGCAATAAGTCACAAATTAAGGGCAGATATTTTACATAAAATATAAATATATATATATAGATTCTAATGTGTTAGTTTTTCTGAATGTTTGTTTGGGGGGTTTTTTGTTTCATTTTTTTTTTTTTTTAAGATGATAAGGCCTGCAAAAAAAAACTGGAGTTTTAAAATGTTCACCTACCACTTTCCTGGTTTTAAAGTTTTATTTCCCCCCTTAAGAAAGCTTCTGGTGGCCAACCCATCATGACTCCTGGGAGCAAATTTTCACTGTCACCCTCAAGAGGTCCAAGTTAGGAAACTCATGTCAGGACTTTAAAATTTTCACTTTCCAGTTAGATTTTCCAAGATGTAAACATGATTTTTCTCCACATTATATTCCCCTCTATTGAGATACTGTTTAAAATGAGTCTTACAAAAATAAATAAAAGGCAAAAAGATATTTGAAGAACAGACCTTATGTCTGGGCAGATTTCCTGCTCTGATAGCTGACCCCGGGTAGGGAGGGGAGGCCACACTTCAGACGCTCAAGAGATGAGTGATGTGAAGCAACAATTACTCAGTCACGTCCAACTCTTTGCAATCCATGGACAGTAGCCCTCCAGACTCCTCTGTCTATGTAGTTCTCCAGGCAAGAATAATGGAGTGAGTTGCCATTTCCTTCCCCAGGGGATCTTCCCAAGCCAGGGGTAGAACCCGGGTCTCCTGCACTGTAGGCAGACTCCTTACCGTCTGAGCCACCAGGGTAGGTATTATGCTAAGTGAAATAAGTCAGACAGAGAAAGGTAAATATTGTATGATGTCACTTATCATGTGAAATCTTAAAAATGCAAAAACTAGTGATTATAACAGAAAAAAGAAACAGACTCACAGATATAAAGAATATATAAGTTAGTGGTTACCAGTGGGGAGGGGACAATAAAGGGGTAGGGGATTAAGAGGCACAAACTATTATGTGTAAAATAAACTACAAGGATATATTGTACAACACAAAGAATAAAGCCAGTACTCTACGTAAGATTTTTTAAAGCATGAGCAATTAAATATTCAAAATGTAAAAAAAAAAAAAGAAAAGAGGATTGTCAAGAGCTGAGGCCAGGGTTCAAATCCCAGCTCCTATCATTCTTTCTGGGTGACTTTAGGCAAGTTGCTGACTCTATCTACATTTCTATTTTTCTGATCTATAATGGTGGGCAATAAAAATACCTATTCTGCAACACTTATTCATTTAGATAAATGACATGATTCATCTAGAACATCAGTAAGTACATATAAATTTTAGCTGTCAGTGCCAGTCATCGATCAATAATTTTTACCCCAAGAGTCAGTCTTACAGATACAGCTTTCCTCCTAAAAGGAAAATTCTTCACCACACTTTAAAGATGTGATATACTACTATTGAACTGACCTATGTGTCATTAAATATGAGGAGTAAAATCATATCCATCTTTAGACATGAAAACTGAGGCTTCAAGAGTGGTTCTGTAAGTTTATAAAACTTATTGGTATGTCAGAAAAATAACACCACACAAACTCAGATTGTCTGACCCCAATGCCAAGGCTTTTTATTTTAAACCTTCCTATACCATGGGCCAGGTGGGTGGGGGGAATGACAGTTTTTGCAAAATCCATAAGCCTTTCAGAAGGCATCACTGACTTTATCTGAAAATACACCCTGGCAGGGATATATTTAGGTCATTAAAGTCAACATATTATCTATCCAGCAGCCATTCTTCAAAAAAGCTTCATGTAGAGTTAGAATATCAATAGGTACTGAATGTCAAAAATTGTAAAGAGAGCCTGTCTTGCTGATGAATGGACAATCACATCAAGTGTAAGAATCATAAAGCCAGTTTTGTCAGACTTTGTGAAATAGGGAACTACATCAGTTTGTCTCTCCAATCCAGCAGTTTGAAAACTGGAATAAGTCTTGCAGAAACTGGAGAGCAGTCCAGGATTTCCTGCTGGATAAGGTAAAGCAGCAGACCAATCAGAACAAGCCTCTCACCTCTGAGTTGGGTTGGCTCTGCAGATAGCTGTAGAATAGAAGATGTTAAAAAAGTTATGTAGGTGTGGAGAAAAGGGAACCCTCTTACACTGTTGGTGGGAATGCTAACTAGTATAGCCACTATGGAGAATAGTATGGAGAGTCCTTAAAAAACTGGAAATTGAACTGCCATATGACCCAGCAATTCCACTTGTGGGCATACAACACCGAGGAAACCAGAATTGAAAGAGACACATGTACCCCAATGTTCATTGCAGTACTGTTTATAATAGCCAGGACATGGAAGCAACCTAGATGTCCATCAGCAGATGAATGGATAAGAAAGCTGTGGTACATATACACAATGGAGTATTACTCAGCCATTAAAAAGAATACATTTGAATCAGTTCTAATGAGGTGGATGAAACTGGAGCCTATTATACAGAGTGAAGTAAGCCAGAAAGAAAAACACCAATACAGTATACTAATGCATATATATGGAATTTAGAAAGATGGTAATGATAACCCTGTATGCGAGACAGCAAAAGAGACACAGATGTATAGAACAGTCTTTTGGACTCTGTGGGAGAGGGCGAGGGTGGGATGATTTGGGAGAATGGCATTGAAACATGTATATTATCATATGCGAAATGAATCACCAGTCCAGGTTTGATGCATGATACAGGATGCTTGGGGCTGATGCACTGGGATGACCCAGAGGGATGGGATGGGGAGGGAGGTGGGAGTGGGGTTCAGGAGGGGGAACACATGTACACCCGTGGCGGATTCATGTTGATGTATGGCAAAACCAATACAATATTGTAATTAGCCACCAATTAAAATAAATAAATTTATATTTAAAAAAAAAAGTTATGTAGGGACTTTGCTGGTAGTCCAGTGGTTAAGAATCTGCCTTCCAATGCCTCAAGCCAATGTGTGTTCTTTCCCTGGTAGGGGAACTAAGATCCCACATGCCGCAGGGCAACTAAGCCCGAGTGACAAAGCAGAAGACCCAGTGCAGCCAAAAAACTAAAAAGGTTTATGTAGAATGTGGAGACCCTCCAGAGGGCCAGGGACCATGCTAGGCACTTTACACAATAACCGCACATAATTCTGTAATTAGAGGGACCAGAGCCAAAGAACAGTGTTTCCACAAGGCTGTTTTGACACAGATTTACTTTTTTAAAAAGATGACTCAGTTCAGTTCAGTCGCTCAGTCGTGTCCGACTCTTTGCAACCCCATGAACCGCAGCACACCAGGCCTCCCTGTCCATCACCAACTCCAGGAGTTTACTCAAACTCTTGAGCATTGAATCGGTGATGCCACCCAACCATCTCATCCTCTGTCATCCCCTTCTCCTCCTGCCCTCAATCTTTCCCAGCATCAGGGTCTTTTCAAATGAGTCAGCTCTTCGCATCAGGTGGCCAAAGTATTGGAGTTTCAGCTTCAACATCAGTCCTTCCAGTGAACACCCAGGACTGATCTCCTTTAGGATGGACTGGTTGGATCTCCTTGAGGTCCAAGGGACTCTCAGGAGTCTTCTCCAACACCACAGTTCAAAAGCATCAATTCTTCGGTGCTCAGCTTTCTTTATAGTCCAAATCTCACATCCATACATGACCACTGGAAAAACCATAGCCTTGACTAGATGGACTTCTGTTGATAAAGTAATGTCTCTGCTTTTTAATGTGCTGTCTAGGTTGGTCATAACTTTCCTTCCAAGGAGTAAGCGTCTTTTAATTTTGTGGCTGCAATCACCATCTGCAGTGATTTTGGAGCCCAGAAAAATAAAGTCAGCCACTGTTTCCACTGTTTCCCCATCTATTTGCCATGAAGTGATGGGACCAGATGCCATGATCTTTGTTTTCTGAATGTTGAGCTTTAAGCCAACGTTTTCACTCTCCACTTTCACTTTCATCAAGAGGCTCTGTAGTTCTTCACTTTCTGCCATAAGGGTGGTGTCATCTGTATATCTGAGGTTATTGATATTTCTCCCGGATGTCAACTATCCTGACCCTTATTCTACCCCTGCATATCTCTTCATTTACCATTTTCATTGAAACCTGTTGTCTGTTATGCACTGTTTGTACTAAAGCTTTTATCTACCCTTATTCCTGAACCTAGCCCATCTCACCCCACCCCACTCCATTCCTCATTGCTGGTATCAACCAGCAAAATCTAAATTTATAAGCAAACTTCTTTCAATTAGGAATCTGAATCCACTCTTCGGGACCCGAGCAACATTTGATTAAAGGGTTCTGGTATCAACACTTTATTCAAGGATTTCCCTGGTGGTCCAGTGGTTAAGACTCCATGCTCTCAATGCAGGGGGCATGGGTTCAATCACTGGTCAGGGAATTAAGATCCCACTTGCCACATGGTGCGGCCAAAAAGAAAGCTTTATTTATGATCAACTCATAAGAAAATTATTGTGAAAAGATTCCTCTCTGATAGTTGTGACTTTGTATTTCATTTCCGGGCTCAAAAGTCTCAAAATTCTTCTCTCAGTCCTCGAACATGTAGGTATATTGCTATGGTGTTTCTTCTTCACAGATGTTTTGCTCATTTCTTAGTCTTTTCCAGATTGGACAAAGTGAATTTATTAATTGCCACATGTCAGCTGCTCCACAATGAATTCTATTTACATCTGTCAATTAGTAGGTTTAATCAAGTGCATTATTTATTTATTTATTTAATTTTGGCTGTTCTGGGTCTTCACTGCTGCTCAGGCTGTTGTCTAATAGCAGAGTAGGGGCTACTCTCCAGCTGCAGCACGTGAGTTTCTCATTGTGGTGCCTTCTCGTTGTGGATCTGGGGCTCCAGAGCACAGGCTCAGTAGTTGTGGTGCTCAGGCTTAGTTGTTCCAAGGGATGTGGGACCTCCCAGGATCAGGGATCAAACCTGTGTCTCCTGCATTGGCAGACAGATTTGTTACCACTGAGTCATCAAGGAAGTGCCTGTGTAACCTCTTTGTACCAATTTATTGATACCAATATGTTGTGAGGGTTAACTGAGTAATTATATGTAAATATATTACATATCATTTATAATGCATACAAATATGTTATACATGCTTATTACACATGTCAGGTATTCTTTCAAGTGATTATATAATTTTAATTATATAATTATGATTTAATTTCTAAATTAATTAATTTATTTTTGATTGCTCTGGATCTTTGTTGCTGCCTGTGGGCTTTCTCTAGTTGTGATAAGCCAGGGCTACTCTTCGTTGCAGTGCATAGGCTTCTCATGTTGGTGGCTTCTCTCGTTGCGGAGCACAGGCTCTAGGTACGTGAACTTTAGTAGCTGCAGCAACTGGGCTCAGAAGCAGCACAGGGGCTCATTTGTTGCAGCTTGTGGGCTCTAGAGCACAGGCTCAGTAGTCATGGTTCACAGGCTTACTTGCTCATGGCATGTGGAATCTTCCTGGACCAGGGATCAAACCCAGGTCCCTGGATTGGCAGGCAGATTCTTATCTGCTGTGCCACCAGGGATGTCCTAGGCTTTAAATTATATAATTATATATAATTTAAAATTATATATATATAATATATTTATATATTTAATAAATATATAATTATATATTTATATATATTTTGCCAGTTTAAAATTAGATGTGTTGTCTGTTTAGATGGACACTTCACTCAGTAGTAATAAGCTGTTGTTCTAATTTTTGTGTCTTTATTTTTGATGCAACTCCAAGAGTAAGGATTGTGGTTGGGAAGGGAGGCAGGTTTGGGATGAGAACCAAAGTAGAGATGGGGAAAGGTAGGGCCTTGAGATATGAACAAGGGACATATTTATTTAGTCATTTTGTCAAATTGCTACTAGAAAAGAAAACGAGAGATGACTTGATGCTTCTGTCTCGCACATTACTCAGGGCTTTTTTCACTGAATGTTTAATTACTGAAATTAATTTCAGTTCCCCAAGCTGAAAAGTCCCAGAGTCAAAATGGCTGCACTAAGACGATCTCATCAGAATGTCATGTGTCCAGTTCTTCAACAGGTGAGGCATGATTCTGTTGTGAAAGTGTAATGTTGAAATGGGTAGACTTAGAAACACACATCCTAGTGCAGGCCTGTGTGTGAGTGTGCCTGCTGGCAAAAAAGGCTGGGGAGAAGAGCATAGCCCCAGACTGAGCTGTGATCAAAAGCTAGAAGACCTAGAAAGCCTAAAACCAGGCTTCCCTTGGACCAGAGAAGAGAAATAAGTGAGCGGTCAGAGAGGACTGAAACGCTCAGCTAAGTCCCTCGCTTGGCTAGGATTTGCTCAGTAAATCAGGGGCAGAAAGCAGTTAGTGCCAACACAGCTCCTTCCTCTCCTGAGACCCACGGTGACACAGCCCATCCATCATAGAGTTCACTCCCACGGAGCCCAGGAACACTGCAGATTCCCTCTCAACATAACTGCTCCAGGTAGATTTTCCCTTGAACACTGTCACTGGGACAGGTTACATAATTTGCAGGGCCCAGTGCATGAAAATGTAGGGGCCAATATTCAAAAATTGCTGAGTTTCAAGATGACTGGAGGAGAGTATTAAGCCAGTGTGAGGCCCTTCTGAGCATGGGGCTGTGATCTTAAACCCACAAAGTCAGCCTTGTCTGCCACAGGTCAGATGGTCTGCATGCAGGCAGCTTACTGTGGAGAACTACTGGAAACCCATCTGTAAGGGATGAGGCAGCAGGACAGGGCAAGGGGAGAAGTAGCAGGCTTTTCACATCAGGTGGCCAAAGTATTGGAGCTTCAGCTTCAGCATCAGTCCTTTCAATGAAAATTCAGGGTTTATTTTCTTTGGGATTGACTGGTTTGAGCTCCTTGCTGTCCAAGGGACTCTCAAGAATCTTCTCCAACACCACAGTTCAAAAGCATCAATTCTCGGCGCCCAGCCTTCTTTATGGCTCAGCTCTTACATCCTTACATGACTACTGGAAAAACCATAGCTTTGACAATTTGGACTTTTGTTGGAAAAGTAATCTTTCTGCTTTTTAATACGCCGTCTAGGTTTGTCATAACTTTTCTTCCAAGGAGCAAGCAACATTGCAGTCGCCATCTGCAGTGATTTTGGAGCCTAAGAAAACAAAGTCTTTCACTGTTTCCACTGTTTCCTCATCTGTTTGCCATGAAGTGGTGGGACCAGATACCATGATCTTAGTTTTCTGAATGTTGAGTTTTAAGCCAGCTTTTCCACTCTCCTCTTTCACCTTCATCAAGAGGCTCTTTAGTTCCTTTTCACTTTCTGCCATAAGGGTAGTGGCATCTGCATATCTGAAGTTATTGGTATTTCTCCCAGCAATCTTGATTCCAGCTTGTGCTTCACCCAGCCTGGCATTTCACACGATATACTCTGTGTATAAGTTAAATAAGCAGGGTGACAACACACAGCCTTGACATACTCCTTTTCCAATTTTGAACCAGTCTGTTGTTCCATGCCCAGTTCTCACTGTTGCTTCTTGGTCTGCATAAAGGCTTCTTGGGAAGCAGGTAAGGTGGTCTGGTATTACCATCTCTTTGAGAATTTTCCACGGTTTGTTGTGATCCACACAGTCAAAGGTTTTAGAGTAGTCAGTGAAGGAGACATAGATGTTTTTCTGGAATACTTTGCTTTTGCTGTGATCCAGCAGATGTTGGCAATTTGATTTCTGGTTTTTGGCCTTTTCTAAATCCAGCTTGTACATCTGGGAGTTCCTGGTTCATGTACTGTTGAAGCCTAGCTTGGGGAATCTTGAGCATTACTTTGCTAGCATGTGAAATGAAAGCAATTGTGTGGTAGTTTGAACATTTTTTGGCATTGCCCCTTTCTGGGATTGGAATGAAACCGACCTTTTCCAGTCCTGTGGCCACTGCTGAGTTTTCCAAATTTCTGGCATATTGAGTGCAGCACTTTCACAGCATCATCTTTCAGGATTTATAACAGTTCAGCTGGAATTCCTTCACCTCCACTAGCTTTGTTCATAGTGATGCTTCCTAAGGCCCACTTGACTTCACATTCCAGGATGTCTGGCTCTAGGTGAGTGATCACACCATCATGGTTATCTGGGTCATGAACATCTTTTTTGTATAGTTCTTCTGTGTATTCTTGCCACCTCTTAATATCTTCTGCTTCTGTTAGGTCCATACCATTTCTGTCCTTTATTGAGCCCATCTTTGCATGCAATGTTCCCTTGGTATCTCTAATTTTCTTGAAGAGATCTCTAGTCTTTCCTATTTTATTGTTTTCCTCTGTTTCTTTGCATTGCTCACTTTGGAAGGCTTTCTTATGTCTCCTTGCTATTCTTTGGAACTCTGCATTCAAATGGATATATCTTTCCTTTTCTCCTTTGCCTTTCACTTCTCTTCTTTTCTCAGCTATTTGTAAGACCTCCTCAGACAACCATTTTGCCTTTTTGCATTTCTTTTTCTTGGGGAAGGTTTTGATCACTGCCTCCTGTACAATGTTACAAACCTCTGTCCATAGTTCTTTAGATACTCTGCCTAGCATATCTAATCCCTTGAATCTATTTGTCACTTCCACTGTATAATCAAGGGATTTGATTTCGGTCATATCTGAATGGTTTAGTGCTTTTCCCTACTTTCTTCAATTTAAGTCTGACTTTTGCAATAAGGAGTTCATGATCTGAGCCACAGTCAGCTCCTGGTCTTGTTTTTGTGGCTCTCATTGGTAGAGAGTAATTCCCATAAGGACTCACTCGCCCAGTGCTTCAGCATCTAACCGCCCCAGTAGCGCCTCTTCCTGAAGGGAGATCCAGGCTGAGCACACAGCAGCCATTGCATATGCCACCCTCATCAATCAGTGGCGGGTATTTTCCATTCCTGAAATCGATGTTGCAGTTGATGACCTTCTGAGCCCAGTGTGATGAGGTCATTTCAGTAACACAAAACAAGGCAACCACAAGAAAAGAGAATACCAGGAAAAGGGCTGGGAATGTGGTGCCACTCCTCCCCGTCGGGGGCAGAAGACCAGAGCACTGATTTTACCGGGAGACTTGGGAACCGAAGCAGGTGCTTTAGAGACTGTGTGGCTTTTGTGTTGTTTTGTCATCTGTATTTATGTTCTGAAATTTTCCCTTTTCACATTGAACAGATGCCAGTATTTTCAAAATGAAGTCTATTAAAAACAAGAGGGAAAACAAAGGCTGGGTTTTGCTGGGCTGGCTGGATGGGGGACAGCATGTCTTCCAGGCCCACAGGGAAGTGACAGATAGACTGGAAATGTTAGAATCTCTCAGGACATTCAGAAAGGAGCAGGGACCCCTGTGCCTGTGCCTGGAGATCTCATCTACTCATACCACGAAGGCTTCTGTGTCTTGTTTAAATTAAGGAGCCTCTGCAGGGCTACACTGTCGATTTTAGATTCTAGTGCCAAGACTTCTGAGATGATGGACGTAAAAGTCTTATCCATTATTATGCTAATGATAATAATTAAGCTTTCTGATTATGATAAGCCCTACTTCCCACTTGGAGAATACTCTCCACCAAATGGCCCAAATCAACCCACATGTTTTCTGAGACTCTCAAAAACACTATGACTATCAATAAGGAAGAAAATGATAATCTGGACACAAAAATTCAGAAATTCATCACTATGAAATTATTTTCTGGCTGCTCTAAAACTGCAAAATTTAAAGTGGAATAGCTTGTGATGCTATTTGTAGCAAATTTCTAAACTAAATGTAATTAGTAAATTGCCAGTGTGCTGAAATGAATACACTGATAAGCAATAATTATTCTAAAAATGCTTATTTTATGAATCAGGTCAATAATTTATTTTTTCACCAACTCAGTGGACATGGGTTTGGGTGGACTCCAGGAGTTGGTGATGGAAGCCTGGCGTGCTGCAGTTCATGGGATTGCAAAGAGTTGGACACAACTGAGCGACTGAACTGAACTGAACTGAAACAAAGTGTATTTGTAAAACGGGTTAAAATATATTATCTGTCTTTCAGAATTGCAGTGCATTTTATTCCAGTCTGGAGTTGGATTCCCGATTCTCACCCCAGTGTTAAAAGGGTTTTACATGTGTAATTCTGAGTGGAGTTTCTGAGTGAAGTAGGTGCTCAGAAATGGCTTTATCCTCTGGAACTGTGAACTAAATTGTTTACAGGCTTAAATCTTAAAAAAAAAAAAAAAGTAAATAAAACCCAAAGGGAAGCAAATACCTTCATGAGAAAGAGGCCCGAGGCTCTGCCTCCCCTTCCTGAGTCCCAGTTCTATGCCAAGGCCATCCTCAGAAGTCCTAATTTGCAGAAAGGAGACAGATCCTGGATTTCTTCCTCCATTGCTGTTGCTGTGCTCAGTCATGTCAAACTCTTTGCGGCTCCATGGACTATAGCCCACCAGGTTCCTCTGTCCATGGAATTTTCCAGGCAAAAATACAAGAGTGGGTTGCCATTTCCTACCCCAAGGGATTTTCCCAACCCAGGGACCAAACCTGTATCTCTTGTGTCTGCTGCATTGGCAGGCAGATTCTTTACCACTGTGCCACTTGAGAATACCACCCTCTATACCCAGAAGAACTCTGATTTAATGACAACCTCCTGAGGAAGTTCAAATAGTTAGAATAGACATATACTGATTGGAAGAAGTGTGTACATGTGTACTTGGAGGAAGGGCGGGGAGACCCTTACTTTCATTTCACCTCCCTTGGCTTCTTACATTACATTACATTAAGTCGCTCAGTTGTGTCCGACTCTTTGCAACCCCGTGTACTGCAGCCCACCAGGCTCCTCTGTCCATGGGATTCTCCAAGCAAGAATACTGGAGTGGGTTGCCATTGCCTCAAGCCACTGAGTATTGAAAAGCACTCTCCTAAACATTGCCTGCTTTGCACAGTATTGCTGTCAGGATCAAAATGAGATTCTGCCATGAAAGCAAAGTGAAAAGGATTCCAAAGACTAACAACTTCCTTTGTTCATAGTAGTTTGTACGATTACTGACAAGTAAACCAATGATAAAATGCCTGTCTCCCATTAATGGCTGCATGAAGGCAAAGTATTTACCTTTTCTCTGCACTTTTGTACCAAGTGAAGACTTGGTAAATATTTTTTTACTCTAAAAGAAGGTAGTTTACTATCCCAAGACATGTAGAAAATTTATGTTCAAGCCCCAGGGAAGCTGTCAGCTATTAAGCTGGCAGGTCTTCCAAAGGATCACTTTTAAAATGTAAAATGCATACTATGCCAACATTTGTTGAATCTTTCTACCATGCAGGTGAGATTCTAAGTGCTTAATGTGATTATAACACCTGTGAGGAATATCTTATTATTATATTCCTTTTTAGATGGGAAAATTGAGGCATAAAGATATGAAGTAACTTGCCAAATCATACAGCAAATGAGTGTCAGAGTTTGGTTTCAAACAGGAAGGTCTTGCATCAGAGCCTAGGTTCTCAACCACTAAGCCTCAGTAGAATAAAAGCAGATGCTGTCACTTGTTCCTGAAGCTCTCGTGGGGGTCTTGTGTTCAACCCAGACAAAACCGGATGAACTCTCAGTTCCAACTGCATTCAATCAGTCCATTTTACCCTTTAGAAAATGCAGAAACGGAAGCTCAGAGATATAAAGGGTCTTGCAACAATTTATCACGCAACTAGCTGAGGTAGGCGTTCAGTGACCACTGAAGTCACTGAACTATTTAGTATCTGAAGTATCACAGGGCCTCAGCTTCAGGATCTAAATATGTTTGGGGAAGTGAGTGAATGTCTTGAATTTCATTTACGTCTTCTGAAAGCCACCACCCCTGCTTGGTATACAAAATGCAAGCTTCCCAGTCCTTCGGTTTGCAACTAGAGGCAGGATTTTACTTATCTAGGGCAAAGGACACACATGGGGCATGCATTAAACTTTGCAAACTTCCAAAATTTCCTCAGCTTCAAGTTCACCAGGTCTGAAGTTTATAGCTTCTTTAGCTAGGAAACCAAGCGATTCCTCAGTCAGAAAGACACTGCCCTGAATTTGGAAGGGATTTTTCTTATCTGCCTGAGGCTTGGCTAAATAGAAAGAACTTGTGTATTTTCTTTTTAAAGAAACCAGGACAAATCTCCTTATCCCTCCTTAGCCTGAAGCAGCCCCTCTGGTGGTCAGAGCACACAGCTCAGCTTCCTGTGTGACTCAGCCCCCTTCTCTGTGGTTTGGCTGGACTCCTGGGAAAGGCCACACCACCGAAAGGGAACGCCCATGGCACCCTGTACCCAGCTCTTGTTCACCCTCCACAGGGGCCAGGTTTGACTGCCTCCAGGCCACCAAGATACACAGACAAGCTGGGATTCAGTTTGCAAGACCCAGTTTCCATCCCCCACTGGTGCCAACAGCTTGCTGTATTCATAACCCTCTGGATTCCTTCAGAGGAAGCCAGTTATCTGCTAGACTTCCTTTGCTCTTCAAGACTCTATCTTGGCATCTCTGCCAAGGACATGTTTTGGCTGGATCCACTCCTCTGGCCTCTGCACATCTCTGGAAAGCTGAGCTACAAGAAACATAGCCCAGGAAGTAGAAAGAGAAAGGAGGTGGTTGTCTGTTTAAACACAGGATCCTACAAGAGGAATGTGCTCCAGGGACCAGGTGCCCATTGGACCAGTGACCAGCATCTTCCCAAGACTGTTCTGTTGCTGCTGCTGCTGCTAAATTGCTTCAGTCGTGTCCAACCCTGTGCGACCCCATAGATGGCACCCCACAAGGCTCTTCTGTCCCTGGGATTCTCCAGGCAAGAATACTGGAGTGGGTTGCCATTTCCTTCTCCAACGCTTTAATGCATGCTAAGTTGCTTCAGTCGTGTCTGACTCTATACAACCCCATGGACAGCAGCCCACCAGGCTCCTCTGTCCATGGGATTCTCTAGGCAAGAATACTGGAGTGGGTTGCCATTTCCTTCTCCACTCTGAGCTGCACTCAGCCTTTGTAGAGACTAGAGTAAGAACATGTGAGCCTTCTTGGGATCTCTGGTTAACTCCACTCTGTGCAATAGGAGAGCTGGTAGAGGTGAGAAGTTTTCTGGTCTCTGTTAATATGTTCAGTGTATCTGCGCTGGCCCTGTTCAGTGGCAGCTAAAACTTAGAGGCCACAACATTCATTGACAATGAATAGCTACGGTGAATGTGGCTGTTTCCCCAAGTGTTATACAGTGTAATCAATCATGTACAACTCTGCTGAAGCTACTCAGGAAGGTCCTGCACATTTAAAAAAACTTTTTTTAATTGAAGTATAATTGCTTTACAATGTTGTGTTAGTTTCTGCTATGGGACAACGTGAATCAGCTATTGTTGTTGTTGCTTAATTGCTAAATCAAGTCCAATTCTTTTGCAGCCCCATGGACTGTAGCCCACCAATCTCCTCTGTCCATGGGATTTCCCAGGCAAGAATACTGGAGTGAGTTCCCATGTCCTTCTCCAGGGCATCTTCCCATGGATGATAGAACTCACGTCTCCTACATGGCAGGCAGATGCTTTTACCACTGAGCCGCCAGGAAACCTGGATCAGCAGTAAGTATACATATATCCTATCCCTCTTAAGTCCTATACATTTTTAAGTCCAGTTCAAATCTCTTCTCTCAGATTGTTTCTCTGACTCCTAGAGGTTTCTTCAACTAGTGATGATTATCACAAGGTTTGTTCAGATATTTTATATGTGGTGATATCTTCCCAATATCTTCTAGAGAGGAGAAAGATTGTCTTTCTCATCTTTCCATTTAGCATGACATCCAAAATTGAGCCTTAAATACAGTAGGGGCTCAATAAAAGTTACATTAATAATAGTCTTGTATAGAAGAGAATAGATTCAAGCTTGTGGATTATAATATTTAGCTTTTATTTTTTTGCAGAGAGAGAAGTGAAAGAGGAATTGGTCACGATGCTTTATCTGGAGTCCTTTTAAGCACACACTAAGTGAAATATCCACAGAAACAATAACTTGATTTAATGATATGAACTTTGACTCTGTGATAACTGATCACCCTTAACGCCATCCTGGACTTGTTTCCCTAGAGAAGAAGAGGACACTGAGCACTGTTCTGTGAAACATTCCTTAGAGAGATTTCTCAGCACTAAATAAAAGCGTGGCTTCTCAATGCTACAAAAGACGCCCAGCTGTTAGTTTTGGCCAGGGCCACGCACTGAGCTGGCTCCAGTCAGAGATGGTAGGAAAAGATAAACATGGCTGTATGATGTCACTGAAATGGCCTTATTTTCATCACAAGCTAAATTCAAATACCCTCAGGGAGATGGGTTGTTTTGTTTTGCTTTGAATTACTAGTTTTCTAAATTTCATTTTTGCCTCCGTAGGTGGTGGAATTTTCCAGTGGATTCCAAGTCCCATGAAGAGAGGCTTGGGAACCTGTACTCTTCTGGGTGCCTGGAAAAAGTGCTCACCAGTGACTATGAAGCAATAGATTTGCAGTCTGAGCCCTGCTTCCTTCACCAGGTCTTGATTGGTATGTCTTTCTAAAGGCCATGAGGTTCTGCTTTCAAGGATGGTCAGTCAGAGGTGGCACTTTGCTTCCAGCAGAGTCCATGGATCCTCAGAGAACTGTTTTTTACTGACTAAAGAAATGGTAGGATTCCTTGGTGGCTCAGACAGTAAAGAATCTGCCTGCAATGCAGAAGACATGGGAGACTTAGGGTCGATCCCTAGGTTGGGAAGATCCCCTAGAGAAGGGAATGGTAACCCATTCCAGCATTCTTGCCTGGAGAACCCCACGCACAAAGGAGCCTGTGGGTCTACAGTCCATGAGGTCGCAAAGAGTCGGACAAGACTGACTAAGGACACAAAGAAATGGGAAGTCAGCTTTCAAAATGAGAAGAAACTCTAAGAAGAACAGTGAGGATGCAAGGTTTCCCAAACTGTCTCCCTTCCCACCCGCTACCCGCCTCCTCCCCAACCCAAACACATACTGCACCTTTCTCCAAAACTCAAATCCATCTTGTGTAAGCAGACTGGGAATGTCTAACTTCAGAGGGAGAGCTAATCCAGACTATGGCATCAATTCTCCCAGCCATGTTCATAGAACAGGGATTAGGGGTCTTAAAGCACAGCAGAACTGGAGCAGATTTGGCAAATCATTCATCTGTCCAGGTAAGACCTGATAATGCTATCATCAGACACTGCCTAATTTACAGAGTGGGTTGACTGAATGGAATCAGAAATCAGTTCTCTGAATTAAATTTTTTTTGCTGCCACTCCTTTGACTCTGCTTTGTGTGTGTGTGTGCTTAAGTTTCTTCCTTTATAAAATATGATTATAAATGCTAACCTCATGGGGCTTTCTAAAGGATCAAATGAAGTGTTTTAAGGTGTTTAACAAGGAAAGTTGACTGGTGTTATTTATTACTCGGTCTTAAAGGAAAGTCTACTTTTCCTCCATACAAGGATGGATTGATCTCGCAACTGAGAGTGATCTTGCCTTTCTATCCTCCTGGTTCCTAGTCTTATCTTTCAGTAATTTGGACTAGTATTTTAGTCCTAATATATTACAAGGGTTAGATATTCACAAACTCTCTCAGAGAGAATCAAACCTTATATAATTTGGATAACACAAATCACTATAGTTGCTGTGGAAAACACACAATAAGCATTTTATCAATGTTCTTTTTGTTTGTTTGTTTGTTTGATCAATGTTCTAATCAAATTATCTCCTGGCTTCAGCAAGAAGGAGACTCACTAAAGATAAATGCAGCACCGTGGGGACAGTGGTTATAATAATCACATTATAGATGGCTTTATCTGTGTGAAAGACTAATACAGTGACAAAAAATTCATTGGTCCTTTGGCTTTATTAGACTGTATAATTTAGTACACAAATTCATTCAAAAAAATACAATGATAGATATTCTACACAGACAACACCTGAATCTGAGTGACTGGAAAAGTGGAAACTGAAATTTGAATTTGGTTAGTGCAAGGAGATCCAGCCAGTCCATTCTGAAGGAGATCAGCCCTGGGATTTCTTTGGAAGGAATGATGCTAAAGCTGAAACTCCAGTACTTTGGCCACCTCATGTGAAGAGTTGACTCATTGGAAAAGACCCTGATGCTGGGAGGGATTGGGGGCAGGAGGAGAAGAGGATGACAGAGGATGAGATGGCTGGATGGCATCACTGACTCAATGGACGTGAGTTTGAGTGAACTCCGGGAGATGGTGATGGACAGGGAGGCCTGGCGTGCTGCAGTTCATGGGGTCTCAAAGAGTTGGACATGACTGAGTGACTGAACTGAACTGAACTAAATGGTGATATAAAGTTTTCAGTTTTGTCACAAGCACTTGCACTTGTAATTGTGCAGTTACCCACAACACAATGTAAAGGGTCATTTTTCTCTCACTTTTTTAGAGACAGCTTCAAGACAGGAAGTAGAACATGGACTTTAATTAACAAGTAAGTATGACTATATCCTGATACATAAGGGCATTAGGTTCAAAGATATTGAGGGACTTTCTCAAAAGACAGGATGCAAGTCTCAGGAAAAAAAAAAAAGTGTTTTAGGTGAGGCAATATTTTCAAAGTGCTTTGGGAACAGCAAAGTACAAAACAGCATTCTTGTAACCCACAGGCATTTAATAAGCAACTGCTGTGCCCAGTGGCCATTAAGACACCATGGGCTGAAGGCATCCTGGCCTTGAAAAAGTTTCCAGTGTGGAGGACACAGGTGGGCTGAAGAAGTGTATTCAGGATACAGCATGGGGCAAAGGTAAGAGTAGCCAGTCCTAGAAAAGTGAGAGCAGAAGATGTTAGCAAGAAAAACCCTCACATGAGATGATTCATAAAGCTGAAGAGCTAGATGTTCATCAGAAGCACAAGTGTGAAGAAAAGAACATCAGAGGAAAGGAACAGCACGGGCTGGGGAACAGCATGATCAGATTTACAGTTTCACAGTCTTTGGGGCAGCTGCCCCGAGAAGGGATTGGAAGCAGGGCTACACTTCACTGTAAAAGACCAGCCAGCAGATGGTGACCACTAGACTAAGGCAGTGAGGTCTTGAGGTGAAAAGGCAAGGTTGGTAAGAGTTGTTAAAGAGGTGACAGAATTTGGTCACTCTTCAAGTCTGCAGGGGAGAGAGAAATGAGGGGCAAGGATGACATCCAGGTTTCCAGCTTGAGGACTGGGGTGGTTGGTGGTATCATTCACTAAGAAGGAAAACCCTTCTTAGTTTTCCTAAGGAGTCAAATATAATAAATAGTTGGCTTAATAATGTCCTCAAGTGCCTTTCTTAGATCTGAGTCAATACGGATGGCATCACTTTTTTTTTTTTTAAGCTGCTCAGCCTGGCATATGGGGTCTTAGTTCCCCTGACAAGGGATCGAACCTGCACCCCTTTGTGATGGAAGCACAGAGTCTTAACCACTGGACCACCAGGGAATTCCCAGACCTCACCTTTTGATTCAGGGTGGTTTCTTCTCACTCACCTTCTTGGGATCTTAGGTAGCAATTAACTGCAGGAGGGGAATCACAATGTGTCAATTCTATTTTCCAAATGATTAACCTGCAATAAAACCAAAGGCAACATGGGCTTCAAGTCAAAAATACAGGTGCATGCTCTTAGCAAAGTGTCCATGTAATTTGTATTTCAGTATATGTCAGGGCCTAATAAGCACCTGCTATATTTTTATGGTCAGGTAGTAGGATTTAATAAGACCCTGCTGAGTTGAAAATTACACTGCCTGTGAATCCAGACTGTAGGTGTAGATAATGGAAACCTGCAATAAGGCTCAAGCTCAAGGGGCTCATGGACATCTGCATGCAGGTGGAAAAGTCTCTGTCAGACATCCTGAGGGCAACGTAGGTAGGAGTCCTCATGATGGCCACTCAATTCTGTTGAAGTCAAGGGCATTCCTCTTGGAGGAATGTAGCTCCATGGAGAACATGGCTTGGCTAATGGGCAGTGTCTTTAGTGAACACAGCTCTGGGTCAAGCACACAGTTTGGGGAGGAGGGCTTTAGCTGGATTCTAGACCCATTGGTTCACTCATGTGCACTCTGATGCTTGATACAACTAGCCACCACTGCACAAGGAAGCCCTGGGACCTTGGAAACCAGCTGTTAACTCTCCAGCCTGCAAGAGGGAGCAAAAGAACATGTTATTAGCAATTGAAGAATCCCTTATCACAAAGCACAATGTAAAGGGTATTGAATACTCACTGCGTGCTAGGCACTGTGGGAAACAGGCAAACATTTATTGAATCAGTGAGTAAGCAAATAAAAAAGCATGTCTCTATTCATGGCCATCCTACATGGGGCTTAAAACACATCCCTGGGAAAGGAAGGAAGCAGAGAACCTAACCATCATCTGATCATACAAAAGCTAAATATTTTACTAGTACAAAGAATAGGATTATGTTTTTAGTCCTGGTTTTTCCATTCAAATCCTAGCGTCATAGATTAAAATACTAATTGCCCCATATTCCAGCTAGGGGAAAAGGCCTTTAGTCTTTAAAATCAGGATCTTGGTATCGATTTGAATCTGTAAGCAGGATGCGGCACCAGATCCCATCAGCGATCAAAAGTAATTTTCTTTCCTTATTCAGCATTTCAGATCACCCTGGAATGGAAATCTTTCTATTAGGAAAGAACAGAGGATGTAAATACATGCCTACGTTGACTCATTGGAAAAGACTCTGATGCTGGGAGGGATTGGGGCGGGAGGAGAAGGGGACAACAGAGGATGAGATGGCTGGATGGCATCAGACTCGATGGACGTGAATCTGAGTGAACTCCGGGAGTTGGTGATGGACAGGGAGGCCTGGCGTGCTGTGATTCATGGAGTCGCAAAGAGTCTGACGTGACTGAGCAACTGAACTGAACTGAAGGAATCCTTTTAAACAGTTTTAAAAGAAACATTAAGAACACACTCTCTGCTGCATTACTTTTCAAGCTTTAGGGTCCACCATGGGAGGCAGGACAAAGACAGACTCTCTTCCGAGTGAGCACGTTTTGACATCTTCAAGCCTGAACCTTCTTGTAGTATTATTTAACCAGGAACGAGCTAATGCAGTCTTTCAGTGTGATTTGCTAGGTTACCCAGAGGTGGTTTAGAGAAGGATTTCTCAACCTCAGCACCACAGAGATTTTAGGTAAGATATTTCTTTGTTGGGGTTGTTGGGAGGTGGCAGTCCTGCACATTGTAAAAAGCTTAGCAGCATTCCTGACCCCTCCCCTTTAGATGACAGTAGCAATCTGCCGCTTCAGTTGTGACAACCAAAAATGTCTCCAGCCTTGTTAAATCACCCTGGTTGAGAAAAATTGACTTGGAGTAGTGCTATCTCTCAAACCCAAGTTCAATCAGACACAAGGAGCCAACTGAGCATCTGAAGGGCAACAGGGAACTACTCAATCTGCTGTTGTGCTGACAAGGACTTAGGGCAAATGAGTTAAAATTTTCTCATTGGTCGAGGCCCAATAAATTTAAGGTACTGAGCAAATAATTTACTACAAATACAAAAAGTGACTTGGTCTGTCATCCCTGCCCAGCTCTAAGATCTTGCTGATTCTTTTGTACCAGACAGAGAATTTTAAAAACAATTAGAGTATCTTTTCGTACTGTATGGAGCAAGTGACAGAAACTCAGTTCAAAGTGGCTTAAGCAAAAAGAGAAGATTTTCGGGACTTCCCTAGTGGTCCAGCAGATAAGATTCTGCATTCCCAATGCAGGGGGTCCAGTTTCCATCCCTGGTCAGGGAACTACTTCCCACATGCCATGCTGCACCTAAAAGATTCCCCCTACCACCTGACCCCCGTGCTTCGATTAATAGATCCTGCTTGCTGCAACTAAGATCCTGCCCAAACAAATAAATAAAAGAAGGTTTTTATTGGGTCATATAATAGAAAATCTTGGGATAAAATTGTCTTTAAATGCATCTAGATCAAGGTATTCAAACAATGACACCAAGAATATCTCACTTTTGTCTTCTGGTTTTTTTTTTCCTCTGTTTTGGCTTCATTTTCAAGATACTTTCCCAAGATGGTGACAGAGATAGCCATTGAAGGTCCAGGCTGATTTCTTAGAAACAACACCAGTGGAGAGAGAAGGTCTCTTTCCCAAAAGTTCTGGCCAGAATTCCAGGGTTAGTCTCATTGGCCTGACTTGGATCAAGTATCCATTGATGAACCAATCATTGCAGCCAGAGAAACAGAACATGTCACATGATTTCCCAGAATTGTCAGCACAGCCCTGTGGTACAGAGCCGCTAGGGTGGCCTCCTCTGGTTCCTATCTCCTAGTTTTCCTGAATTCATGTATTCTCTCCTTCTTAAGCATACACTGGACTCACTTTTTAAAAAAAATATTTATTTATTTATTTAACTGCATAACGTCTTGGGGCATGTGGGACCTTTCAGTGACAATCAGGCTCAGTAGTCGGGCCCCCATGCTTAGCTGCCCTGCCACTTGTGGGATCTTAGTTCCCCAATCAGGAACTGAACCTGTGTCCCTACATTGCAAGGTGGATTCTTACCCTCTGGACCACAGGGGAAGTCCTTGGACTCACTTCTAATGGATAGAATTAAGTAAAAGTAATAGGATGTCACCTACGAGATTATGTTACTTCCATCTCACTTGCCCTGCCATATTGTAAACTGCCCTATGAAGAGAACTACTTGGCAAGAAACTGATGGCTCTGTCAAGAGCAGCAAGGACTCAACCCCTGCCAACCACCTTGTGGGTGAGTTTAGAAGCAGATCTCCCCTTAATTGAGCCTTAGGATGATTTTAACAATGACTAACAAATTATCCCGGTCTTGTGAGAGATCTTGAGGCAAAGATAGGCTACGTTCAAATTCTTGATACTTAGAAGCTATGAGATACTGTTTATTCTTTTAATTTATTGAGTTATTTGTTATACAGCAATAGATAATTAATACACACATACATACCCCTAGGAATACAGGATGGGGAACTTTTCAACAAATATCATGGCCTCAGACTGAATGAGACATAGCTCCAAAGGAAGTCAGGTGCTCAAAAATACATATTCATTATAACATCCAATTTGGGCTGTTTTAATTGAACATATAAGCTTCTGGCACCCTAGCCTCAGAGGGAAAACTGATAGGCTTTCTCATGACTATCAGGAATCAATCTGTACTGACTTGGCTCACAAGAGACTTTGAAAAGCCACATGTCCTGGGGGTGGTGAGGGAGCTCAATGTTGACAGCTATTTTTTCCTCCATTCATCCTGGAGATGGAAACTGCTGGAGATCAAGTTTAAGTGGAATTTTTCTATTGCTTTAGATCTGTCTGCTCTGGATTTTTAGTTTCCATTATTACATAAGCCTTAAAGTCTCCTTGTTGACAAAGACAGTTTTTGTTCCCATTAAACAGGAAATTGAAAAACAGCCTAAGAAGCTGACATTTCGATGAATCTTTTGCCACACTATCATAAATTTATGGTTCGATTTTGAAATAGTGGCACTGAGGTCTTGGAAATTTTCTTCCGAAATACCCTGCATGCTTGTGCTCAGTTGCTCAGTTGTGTCTGACTCTTTGCGACCCCATGGACAATAGCCCACCAGACTCCTCTATCCATGGGATTTCCCAGGCAAAAATACTGGAGTGGGTTGCCATTTTCTTCTCCAGGAGATCTTCCTGACCCAGGGATCCAATCGGCATCTTTGCCTCCTGCATTGGTAGATAGATTCTTTTATCACTGAGCCACCTGAGAAGCCCCCAAAATGTCCTGGAAGCTCTAAAATAAAGTACTTGTAAGCCTCTGGATTGCTTCAGGAGCTCCAGAACACATGATATGCAGGGTGGAATTCTTGTCTTCTCACTTCTGTATCCTAGCAGAAAATAAACCCCCTGTCTGGCATTTGATGACAGTAAGAGTGAAACTTGAGTAAAGTACTCAGGAGACGATGCCTTGCTAATGATGATCCACTGGAGCCCAAGTCTCTCTAAATCGCCCATGATGAAAAGTCACACAGTGGAGAGAATCTAGGAGATCACTTGAATACTGGGAGAACTCAACATCAAGTACCGTTAGGACCATTCAAAGTATATTATTTTACGTAGCTTCTGCAGAGTGTGGTATTTAATTGATGCTATGTAGCATGATTAATTTATTTTTAGATAGTTTGATCTAGTAAAAAGACGAGCATGACATTGATGGATGTAGTCAATGTGTTTTCAGATTAAAAGCTGCTCAATGGTCTACTAGATGGCTGTAATCCTTCCACTAACACTGAGATCTTTACTAACCATATTTCTTTATAACGAACTTTTAAAGATCTGCTTATTCATGGCTGAGGTTTAAAAACATGTCTGTATGACCTAATTTTAGTCCAAGTTCCAGATGTTAAAATCGTGGAGAAGAATAGTGTATCAGATGAGATCTTTGAAGAGCCAAGGTTTCCCTCTGAGGCCCAGGTAAGAGTGATATTTGTCTTTCTTTGCATATTTTGCAACAACAATAACAAAAAGCTCAAAAACATTTTAAAGTTTATTTTATTAATTTGCATTGATCTACATTTCCTAAGACCAACAGAATCTCATTAATGTCAATAGGACAGTATTTCTCTAGCTCTAAACCATTCACACATGTTTGGGGAGTCTAGTTGCCTCAATTCTCCCAAGTAGCTGAGGAAATTCCTAGGTACATGAAGTGAGTGTAGGTATGGACATGATTGGATTATGAATAGAACGCACCATCCTTCCTGCAAGTTCTTTTTAAAAAATTCATTAATTTTATTGAAGTGTGTGTGGGGTTGGGGGAGGGTTGGCGTGGGTGGGTGGGAGATCAGTTGTGTACAACTCTTTTTCGACCCCATGAACTGTAGCCCGCCAGCCTCCTCTGTCCCATGGGAATCTCCAGGCAAGAATACTGGAATGGGTTGCCATTTCCTCCTCCAGAGCATCTTCCTGACCCAGGGATTGAATCCGAGTCTCCTGCACTGGCAGGCAGAGTTTTTACCACTGCACCATCAGAGAAGCCCTTATTGAAGTACAGTTGATTCAAAATAAGTTAGTTTTGGGTGGACAGCACAGTGATTCAGACAGGTAGATAAAGAGAGATTCCTTTCCAGATTCTTTTCCCTTATAAGTTACTACAAAATGTTAAGTATAGTTCCCTGTGCTCTACAGTAGGGTCCTTGTTGGTTAATCCTGCAAGTTTTTGTAGCTGCAGTGTGTAACCTGCTGATTCCTTCTCTACTAGGGAGACTGCTCCCTCAGTGTCAGCTCTAGAACAGATCCCACCTGCCCCATTCCAGAGACATGCCAGCCTCTGTGTCATAGGCCCCAACAGTCCCGTCACTGAAGTACAGCACTGCCTTTTGCTTTCAAGCTCCTACAGAGATGAGTAAAAAGGCCCCTGGTTCTTTACACTTTATTACTTCATCTCCCAAGGACTCTGGCACATATTCTGGGGGATCTGGAAAATGAGCAGGTCTCAAAACTTGTAATTGAGCTTTCTCCTGATGTTGGTTTCTCATCCTTGAGCCAAGTTTGTGCAGAGAACTCTCTCTGCCCTAAAGGATGAGTCTTGCCACCCCACTGACCATCTAGACTTATCTGCAAACCTGTGATACACAGTTGAGACCCTCAAGTTTAGATATCTCAAGTTCTCACAACAGGAGGTGAGCACTGCAGATATGAATTAAGTAATACTGAGTCCACGTGTGAAATATAACACAATGTGTTTGGGATGATCCAAAATCTTTTTTTTTTTTTTTGTATCTCTTGTATTGATCTTGATGAAAGAAAAGTCAAGGAACAATTACTATTGACTATGGCGAATTACTATTGACTATAATAATGCAGGAGAGGTAAGAGACACAGGTTCGATCCCCGGGTTGGGAAGATCCTCTGGAGGAGAGCATGGCAACATACTCCGGTATTCTTGCTTGGAGATTCCCATGAACAGAGAAGCCTGGCAGTCTACAGTCCATGGGGTTGCAAAGAGTCAGACATGACTAAAGGGGCTTACACACACACACACAAAGTGAAAAAGCAAATCAATTATAGAATTTAATACTTATTTTTGTCTGCTACAAACATGGCCTAACTGTAAAGTATTTCAGCTTATTATGAAGAACCAGGCTTTGAAATCAAACCACCACTTAGAAGCTATTAATATGTAAATTCACCTCATCACATAATCTCCTAGAGGCTCAGTTTTCTAAATTGCAAAATGGGGATAACACAGCCATTATCTCATGGTATTATTGTCAGGATTAAAAGAGCTGCTGAACTTAAACAGAGCACAGTATATGACACAGAATAAGCACCAGCCAAGCTTTCAACCATTATGTATATGGCTCGTGTATGGACATCAAACTTTCTTTATATTATAATACAGATGTTCAAGAGCAGTTTCATAGTCCCACTAGACAATGGTGAAGCATTTATGAAAAGGCTTACTGCTAGTTTAGAAAACTGACCTCCAATCTTGATGAAGGGTGACCCTTCTAATTTTTCCTATTACTATATAAATAGCACAAGATTCTCACCAATAAATATCCTCATTTTGTATAAACAGATTCCTAGCTTTCTCAGTAGTGGAGGGCCGATCTTCATAAATTCTTTTGAGAATGCTCTGGCTTGTCCCCAAATCAATCCATGCTGAGTTTACTATTCAGATCAGATTATTACCAGGCAGTTGGAGTGGTCAAATTCCCACAACCAATTTTCTATTAAAAATCCCAAGTAATTGAAATGGGAGGAAGGTATCCAGTAAAAGTCAGTGTGAATAATTTAGCAGAGTAGCTCTCTGCAGCCTCCAAGGCAACAAATTCAAGGCATTTTATTAGAGGACTGACAAAGCCAGTTTTCTCCAGAGCCTCTGGCTGCAACCCACCCATCTCATCAAGAACAAGGAGAGTGGGGAAACAAGCCAGCCTGGGGGATCGAGGATTAATCCTTGCCTGATACCTAAGTGATCCTGTGAATGCCAAATGTGAACAGTGATGCTGTACTTGATATTTTTGTAAAGGTCCATGTTGAGATACATCATGACTGACTGCAGAGATCACTAAACAGGGGCCCTGTGTTCCTCCCTGGCTCTATCAGTCTCTTCAAGGGGTAGACCCATCTGCTAGTGATAGAGATAGGCTGATTGCTGTTTTATTAAACTCACCTCAAATCTCAATTGAGTGACATTTCTAATTTTTTTTTTCCTGCTTCTAGTTAACTAGAACAAAATTCTCACAAATAAATGCCCTCTATCCCTAGTCAGGACTAGTCAGAAGTTGGGGACACAAATGACAGAAACTCAACTCAAATTAAATCCAGTAAAAACAGAACTTGTTTACGCATGCTGCTGTTTAAGAATTGAAAACTATAAGGCTGAATGAGGCTGCAGATTAGATTGAAGTTCACTGGATAAGATATCTGGAAGTCAACAACCCAGGTCAGAATCTCCATGACTCAAGGGCCCTGTTGTCAGAGGGGTAGAGATGGACATCCAATACCAGAAAAAGATGTCTGGAAGAATAATGTGACGCGTAATAAAATCAAAATGAGAGGTTCTGGATGTTCAGTGAGCTATTCCAATTACCTATATGTTCATAGAAGTCATTTAAAGTTGCTGTAAACACTATGGCCAACTGTTATGGATTGAATTATGCCCCCCAACCCACCACAAAGTTCATGTATCAAAGTTTTACCTTCTTCTATCCTTCTAAGTTCTTGGCTGAGACGCTTGTTCAGTTCAGTTCAGTCGCTCAGTTGTGTTCCACTCTTTGCAACCCCATGGACCGCATGCAGCACACCAGGCCTCCCTGTCCATCACCAACTCCTGGAGTTTACTCAAACTCATGCCCATTGAGTTGGTGACGCCATCCAGCCATCTCATCCTCTGTCATCCCCTTCTCTGCCTGCCTTGTAATAAAAGACAGATTAACAAATAAGAGAAGAAACAAATAGAAGTTTAATAACTTGTATACATCATGTTGGAGAAGGCAATGGCACCCCACTCTTTTGGGAGTACCCAGTGAAAGAGGAATAACTCTCCAAAGTGGCTTAGAACTCCAGCTTAAATTGCATCTTCAGTTAAAGACAAAAGAAAGAAAGATGTGGGAGGAGGCCAGTCCTGGGAGGTTACCTAGAAAAATAAGGTCAGCAGAGTATAGTTTGTTATACAGAATTAAGCAGGTACTTTCTCCATTATGATTCAGAATCATCCATCTCTTCCTATTTCAGAGAGACAGGGAGATACCCTTACAATGGAGAGTTCCTTCATAAATGCAAATATTCCTTACAAAAGGATAACTCCTACTTCTGTGTCTGCTGTTTCTCAAGACAATCAGCTCAAAATAAACCTTATGACAAAGAGGCATATTCTGCTCCCCTTCAGTATTTGTTCCCCTGGCTCTTCTCCTGCAAGGTCACCTCTGGCAGACTGTCCCTTAACTAAGATTACATCTTCTCTCAAGGCAGTTCACTACTCCCACGACTCTCTTCCTCCCCCAGAGTCACAGGCCTAGAGATGGAAAGAGAGCTGCTGGTGGCCACCCTGGGCCACTGTACTATCTCTTCTGCTTCTTTATGACCACACTTCTGCAAATAAGCCCTTTCCAAATCATCCTAATTTGGGTGTGACATCTGCTTCTCAGACTGATAGAGCTCTCTATAAAACAGTGATGGAAAAACTGAAAGACTAAACCTTCTTTTCTCCTCCACCTGGAAAAAGAGTCATATATAGTGTCCATAGTACACTGGACCCTAACATGAAAAGCCCATGTCAGATGATAGAGTCTTTCAAATGTGCCATTTGTCCTTAGAAATCACTCACTTAAATAATAATGTAGGCATTGCTATTGCTTTGGGGGGGTCTTTTTCATCTTTGCTTCCTAATTAAATCTTAGAATCTGCAGCCATAGAATAGAAGTCAGCTTATTAATTGAAACCTGTCTTTGTCTGTAATTTTGACTGCTCTGTATTTCCACCTGTGCCATGGTGAGCAATGTGTCATGCTTTTGTTTTTATTTTTTCAGAGTTTAATATCTGAAAAGTAAAAAAAGGCTACAGTGGTATGGATTTAATCCCCTGGGAAAACACTACAATGTTTAAACATTTGGGGTTCATGGGGTTCCCTTTACTTTTTCCAGTGACCTCAGCTCCTTCTCTCATTTCACCAGTTCCACATTTAATCATTTGCTACTTCAAAGGCTAATTGCCTATTTATTTAATGTCTATTAGCTACTTGGCATAGCATGTTATTTTCCTTCTCAAGGCCACTGACCCTATGAGGCAGATCTAGTCATCCCATTTTTAGAACCAAGGAGACAAGCTCAGGAAGGTCATCCCTTCAATGTGACCCAGCTGGTGAGTGGCAAAGGATGGGAAGGCACCAGGTCAAGGTGCCCCCCAGAGCATAATCCACGCCACCGCTGCCTGCTGCCCTTTGACCTGCTCACTCTTCCCACCTTGTCAGTGCAGTTCAGACCTTCACCTGAACCTGTAATGCTCCACCTGGAATGTGTTCCCACCGTGATCCTTCTCTCTGCCTGATATAGACCTCATCTCGAGCATTTCCTCCATGGCTGACTTTACCTAGCTGTGCATGCTCAGTCACTCAGTCATGTCCCACTCTTTGTGACCCCCCAATGGCCTGTAGCGCACCAGGCTCCTCTGTCCATGGGATTTTCCAGGCAAGATTACTCCAGTGAGTTGCCATTTCCTATCCAACTGTGTGGCAGAGTTATTAGCAGATTAATACACAGCTGCTGCTGCTGCTAAGTCACTTCAGTCGTGTCCGACTCTGTGTGACCCCAGAGATGGCAGCCCACCAGGCTCCCCCGCCCCTGGGATTCTCCAGGCAAGAACACTGGAGTGGGTTGCCGTTTCCTTCTCCAATGCATGAAAGTGTAAAGTGAAAGTGAAGTCACTCAGTCGTGTCCGACTTTTAGCGACCGAATGGACTGCAGCCTACCAGGCTCATCCGTCCATGGGATTTTCCAGGCAAGAGTACTGGAGTGGGGTGCCATTGCCTTCTCTGAAGTTAACACACAGAAATAAGAACAAATGTTTTCCAGAATTTCACTCAGAGATATAATCATCTTGCTTGTGGGATGTTTTTGTCTCCTAAGCTAGAACTTCTGTTTCTTAAGCTTGAGGCAATATTATCTATATATTTCTTTAGCACCCCCATCCCATCCACCCTCCCCACAGTCTATTTTGGTCTTTTGCACATAGGACATCCTCAACACATGCTACTGACTGACTGGAAGAGTTAAAACACTGGAAATTTAGAAAAGTTTTGCTTGTGAAGGGGAAGTACACCATTCCTCCCGTCCATTTTTTTTTATTTAGTTTTTTTATTGAAGAATAATTGCTTTACAGAATTTTGTTGTCTTCTGTCACACCTCAACATGAATCAGTCATAGGTATACATATACCCCCTCCCTTTTGAACCTCCCTCCCATCTCCCTCCCCATCCCACCCCTCTAGGTTGATACAGAGCCCCTGTTTGAGTTCCCTGAACCATACAGCAAATTCCCATTGGCTATCTATTTTACACATGGCCTCCCGGCCTTTTTAAAGAAATATTTTCTAAAGAATACTATATTTTCCCTTGTGATATTTTCCTGTGTGATTTCCCTGAGGCACTAAACAGGAGATGTCAGAATGACAGGTGGATAGATTCATCTGCACTCCATGCTCTGCTCTGTTTTGTCTGTCACGCCTTTATGAATTTTAAAGGAAAGGAAAGGGAATCTTTAGGTCAGGTACTCATCTGTTGAAAGGCTCTGTAGGACAGCCTACAGGAAAGAGAGGCCTTGCGGTTTCATCAAGAGTCGGAACACTGCTTATATGTTTTGCCTGACCACTGACTTTCTTAGAAGGGGGCTTTGGTTGTTACTCACATTCTATGCCTCAATATTAAATCTCAAAATGAAGGAAACTCCTTCTTGTCTAAGGACATGGGGTGCAGGGTAAAGGGACACTGCAATTCAAAGATACAACTAGCTCAATGTGATGTGAAGGACCCTGGAGAGACTCCTCACCCCTCAAATATCTCCTGTTGGTCTGCTCGAGGACAGAAAAAGAAGACTCATCTTCGTTAAGGCGGCAAGGGCCCGGTTAAAATACAAATGTATTATCTAGGAAGACATGATACTACTTTGCTTTTATTCCGAGATCACATTTCACCCACATTTTAATGTTTCTGAACCAAGCAAAATGCGTTTTTATAATCAATGTGACTCATCAATGTAGTAGTGCTTATTTCTCATGAACAGCTAAGTTCATTATTATTAAATAGATAAGAATCTCTGTAAAATTTGCTAAAACTTGAGACACCTGGACCCCATAGGAACAGGTGCCTATTCAAGAGGCCTGGAAAGTGACGAGGAATTTGCATTTGCAACAAGGACCCCAGGAGATTCTGAGCTGGAAGCCCTGCTTCAAGAATCTCCCAGTCATTTTTTGGGTTCAGGGAATATGATCTTTATAGATCTTAATAGTCAGTTTGTAAGTTGTGTCCTATGGAAGCTGCTTGGGTCCTCAGTCACTGGGTGTGCAATTCATAACCAGGCACTGGGAAGAGAGTTGCCCTTTAAGTATGGCAATCATGGGTCCTGTGTTTTCTCAGTTCAACTGTGCTCTGCCATTTTTCCCTGCTGCTGCTAAGTCGCTTCAGTCATGTCTGACTCTGTGCGACCCCATAGAAGGCAGCCCACCAGGCTCCCCCGTCCCTGGGATTCTCCAGGCAAGAATACAGGAGTGGGTTGCCATTTCCTTCTCCAATGCATGAAAGTGAAAAGTGAAGTCGCTCAGTCATGTCTACTCCTAGAGACCCCATGGACTGCAGCCTACCAGGCTCCTCCATCCATGGGATCTTCCAGGCAAGAGTACTGGAGTGGGTTGCCATTGCCTTCTCCGATTTTCCCCTGAAATGCTCTTATTTTGGCATCTAAACTCCATCTCCCAGATGCCTTTCATTTTCAAACATTTCAGATACTTAAGTAAATTAGGTGAGTTTCTGTCCTTGAGAAACTTACTCTAGTGAGTAGGTCTTGCAAACTGACCTGAGCAGGATTACTGGTATTAAAATGTGAGCCACCTAGGAATTGTTAAACCAAGAATGTCAGCTACTCTCCTCTACAACTTTGTTACCTGGTTATGATCAAAGCAAGCCACCGGCAAAATTCTGCTGCTCTTATAGACACTTATTAATAAGAAGTTTCTATAACCTTGTGTGCAAGATTCTCTCAAAACAATTGCCAGTATTTGAGGCAGAAATCTATCACCAGTATAGCCATCATGGGGCAACCAGAATCCTCCAAAATTCATGACAGGACCCAAGACAAAGTAAAGGCTTTCCTGAGGATCATTCTAAGGGTGCAGATTGTAATTTTAGCTGAATATGTATGTCCTACTCAGGCAAGAGTGGAAGGTTTCTAAACTATTTGAACTTATGGGCTTATCTTGAATATCTTTTTATTTTCAAGGAGATTCCATTTCTAACTTTCATCATGTTAATCAAATGCCACCAATTTCACCAAAAAAAAAAAAAATTCTGACATGAACTATGCTAATTGGCAAAGTACCCATATTGATGGAGATGTGAATAACAGAAGCTCTTTGCCTTTGGATTTTGCATTCTTGATTAAAGTCCAGAAATATTTGGTTAGAGCCTAAACTAGGTAGCACCGGTACAAGACAGCACTGTATATTCAGAAGAATTTAGTAACAACAGATCCCTTAGGACTAGTGGCTCTGGCAGAAGCATGCAACCAGGCTCTGAGGACACAGACAAGGGAGGGACTAATTCTGTCTAGCAGATGGGAAGTGACGGGGTAAGGACAGAATATCTTCATAGAAAAGATGGCCCAAGCTGTCTGTGTTTAAATGGGTAGAAATGTATCAATCAGGCAGATCCAGGGTATCATAGCTTTGACTAGGTCCATCTAGTCAAAGCTATGGTTTTTCCAGTAGTCATGTATGGATGTGAGAGTTGGACTATAAAGAAAGCTGAGCACCAAAGAATTGATGGTTTTGAACTGTGGAGTTGGAGAAGACTTGAGAGTCCCTTGGACTGCAAGGAGATCCAATTAGTCAATCCTAAAGAAAATCAGTCCTGAATATTCATTGGAAAGACTGATGCTGAAGATGAAACTCCAGAACTCTGGCCACCTGATGCAAAGAACTGACTCCTTGGAAAAGACTGTGATGCTGGGAAAGATTAAAGGCAGGAGGAGAAGGGGACGACAGAAGATGAGATGGTTGGATGGCATCATCTACTTGATGGACATGAGTTGAGCAAGCTCCAGGAATTGGTGATGGACAGGGAAGCCTGGTGGGCTGCAGTCCGTGGGGTCACAAAGAGTCGGAAACAACTGAGCGACTGAACTAAACCAAACTGAGCAAAGGGAAACAACGTCAGCCTAACACAAAGTCTTGAGAAACTTCATACCTCACTAGGGGTGGGTAAACATGATGGGGAAGATGGGTTAGAACCATAACCAAGAACTAGACAACAAAGAACCATCTAGACTCTGCTCTAGGGTTTGTTCTTTATCTGGTGGGCATCCAGATGTGGGACAACAATCTCTTACCTAGTTCAACTTTGGTTCAGAACATAGGTCATCAAACTGTGAGACCAACATAGATCTAGACTAGGTCAGCCTTCTTCCCAAGCCTTTCTAACTGAAGTGCCCAGAGCCCTGAATATCCACTCCATCCATATTGTTTCTTTCCATAAAAAATCCAAGTAGTAAGACCAGGGTTCATAGAGCCATTTACTGGTTGGTTGAAAGGGTGATTTGGACAAGTTTCTTTATCTCTCTGACCCTCAGTGTCCTCAATCTGTAAAATAGAGACAATTATATCTTATTCTAAGGATTGTTATGAAGATCAACACTGTGCTTGGTACAGGGGAAATGGTCAGTTAATTTTATTTTTAGTGTCTATGTCTTTTAAACCTGTATCATTATTTTTCCTTATTTATGAATTCTTAGAATGAATGAGATCTATGTTATACAAGTGGTAACTTATCTCACTATAACTAGAGATTACCATTCATTGACCACATGCCAAAACTCTTACTCTAAACCCTTTATCTAAAAGTTAAGTCCCTGAGGCTCCCCAACCCTACTAAATTCCACAAATCTCTCTTATCTGTCTATTGGTCTCATCAGTGTGAGGCTCTCTTGTCTCCAGAGAAAACTGCAAGAAATATTTTCTATTTCTAGTCCCAGAAGCAGCAAGAAAATCACAGATAACAGCTCAAAAGCTCTTTTTCCTTCCTGTTTTTTTTTTTTTTTTTTTAATTTTCATATTAATATATATAACAGTTCTAAGCTTTGAAAATCATGATGGCCAGTGGGCTGGCAGGGCTGCCTTCCACTATCTTAGTCAGAACAAATCTAACGTTAGTGCTCTTGGCAACTGTTTCCTGCAGGAGAAACATCTCTTTTTCTAAGGAAACTACATTAACCCTAGCAGGATTTTCAAAGGAAGGCCAGAAATTTCCCCCACCCAATAACTTCAGATATGCAGATGACACCACCCTTTTGGCAGAAAGCAAAGAGGAACTAAAGAGCCTCTTGATGAATGTGAAACAGGAGAGTGAAAAAGTTGGCTTAAAACTCAACATTCAAGAAACGAAGATCATGGCATCTGGTCCCATCACTTCATGGCCAATAGATGGGGAAACAATGGAAACAGTGACAGACTTTATTTTCTTGGGCTCCAACATCACTGCAGATGGTGACTGCAGCCATGAAATTAAAAGATGCTTGCTCCTTGGAAGAAAAGCTCTGACAAACCTAGAACAGTATATTAAAACGCAGAGACATTACTTTACCGACAAAGCTCCATAGTGTCAAACCTATGGTTTTTCCAGTAGTCATGTATCAGTATGAGAGTTGGACTATAAAGAAGACTGAGCACTGAAGAATTGATACTTTTGAACTGTGGTGTTGAAGAAGACTCTTGAGAGTCACTTGGACTGCAAGGAGATCAAACCAGTCGATCCTAAAGGAAATCAATCCTTAGTATTCATTGGAAGGACTGATGCTGAAGCTGAAGCTCCAATATTCTGGCTACCTGAAGCAAAGACCTGACTCATTAGAAAAAACGCTGATGCTGGGAAAGATTGAAGACAGGAGGAGACGGGGACAACAGAGAGCGAGATGGTTGGACGGCATCACCAACTCAATGGACTTGAGTCTGAACAAGCTCCAGGAGATGGTGAAGGAAAGGGAAGCCTGGCATGCTGCAGTCCATGGGGTTGCAAAGAGTCTGACACCACTGAGTGCCTGAACAACAACTCCCAAGCCTTCCCAATTCTGTACAGCCCCTGCATGACACACTGTAGCCCATCTGCCCTTGAAGGCATCTGGGTAACCCCCATCAAAAGCTCCAGTCATTGTAACAATTTCCACATTACCCCCAATAACTAGTTGGCAAGGCCAGGAATGTTGAATCTGAAACCGGGAGGGGCCCTGTGTGGTTCCCAGGTGGAAGACTTTCTGTCCCCTGTTCCTTGTGGACAGGACTCCAGCCTCCATGACCTTCCCTGAGGTCCACAGTTACTAATCAAGGGAGGAGCAGCCGAGAAACCACCTGAGGCAAGATTAAAGGACCCAGGGAAGCTCATAAAGATTTGGAGACTTACCACCTGAGGGGAATGCAAACATCTTATCAGAGACCCCATCTTTGAATCACTGTTGTTAAACGCCACCAAATTCTCCCTAGGAAGACACATAGTTTTCAAGGCAGAAGCCCTCTGTGTCTCCCTTTGCCTGGCAAAGCAATAAAGCTATCCTTTCTACTTGACCTAAAACTCTGAGATTTAATTTGGCATCAGCGTCAGAGAGGCCAGGCTTTCGGTAACAAATCCATAAGGGAAGATTTGCAGTGGGGTGAGATGACCAAAGGAAGAGCAAAGTTCTCTGACCATATGCTGAGACCAGGAGTCCTCAGGTTTGGAAAACCAGTGGCTGGGGCCAGTGTGTGGAATGTCACTGACCGAGCAAAATGTTGTCAGACTGCTCCCATCACTTTCCCCAGAGTCAGTGTCTGCCCTGGTGAAAACTGTAACAAAGACAGCCTTTGTCACAGCCAGTGCCATGGGAAAGAAGGAAGAGGGCCCATGGCACACGTCTCTGGGAAAACAGAAATAGGCTTCACCATTTCTTGCACCCTTGAAATTAAGTGGATGTTGCGTTCCCATATTTATGACAAACATAAAGCCCAGTGCATTTGCTAATAAACCCAAGTTTAAAATCTCAGCTTGCAAGAGGAAAAATTAGAAAAAAAATCCTCTCTTCAATTGCTCTTCCACCAAGACGATAACCTGAATGGTCCTTATTAGAAATATCTCACTACAGGCAATAATAACAATAATCACAATGTTAAGTAACGACTAAATAATAAGTATAAGCAGACTTCTTGTTCATAGTGGCTCCTGGTGGTAAATGTGTCTGATAAAGCTTAGAATCCATATTTCATGGTGGGATGCTCCAGAGACTCGGCCTTATACCTGGCATTGTAACAACCCATAGTCAAGCCTCTTGAGTTTGATACTTGTGTAGATTGGGGCAGACAGAGGGAATGTGATGCTCTTTCAGTCTTTTATGGAAATTAATATCATCACAGAGGTTGTGAGACATATCATCACACACCAATCAGAATGGGTAAAATGAAAAACAGTGACACCCTCAAATGCTGGTGAGGATGCAGACATTTGTATAGTGCTGGTGCGAATGTAAAATGGCAACAATCACTTTGGAAAATAGTTGGGCAATTTCTTAAAAAAACAAAATAAACATGTAAATATCATATGAAACATCAATTGTATTCCTGGGCATTTATTCTAGAGGAATAAAATTTATGTTCACACAGAAACACACACTTGAAGTTTAAAGCAACTTTATAATAGCTAAGAACTATAAAAACCAATATAGGTTTGGCCACCTAATGCGAAGAGACTACTCAATGGAAAAGACGCTGTTGCTGGGAAAGATTGAAGGCAAAAGCAGGAGAAGGAGGTAGCAGAGGATGAGATGGTTGGCTGGCATCACCAACTCAATGGACATGAATCTGAACAAACTCCAGGAGATAGTGGAAGACAGAGGAGCCTGGTGTGCTGCAGTCCTTGGGGTCACAAAGAGTTGGACACGACTTAGCAACTGAACAACAACATACAACCAAACAATGTCCTTCAACACATTGAGGTACATCCAGACTGTGGAATAACTACTCAGCTATAAAAAGGGACGAACTATTGATACATGCAACCACTTGGATGAATGTCCAGGAAATTATGCTGCGGTAGCCATCCTGCAGAAACAAGATGGACTCCCATACAAAATGCAGTTCAAACGTTGATACTGATGACTCTAAACACACATCAAGGGGGTATGAAAGATTTATGACTCACATATTATGGTTATCAAGAGTCAGCTAGATGGGCTTACCAAGCAGCCCAAAAATGACTTGAGAAGGCAGGGAAAGAAGATTGGCTTGGGGTTTTTTATTGTGGTTATTATTTATAAGGGTAGAGCTGGGGTGAGGGATCCCCCACACAGTAGGGGTCACATGGTTGGAATCTCCCATCAGCACCAAAGGAAAGAATTTGGGCTTTCTAATCAGCTTGCCCAGTTTCAGGATGTAAGGGGCAGAGAGAAGGGTGAGGCAGGAAATGTCAGCAAACATCCAAAAATGGAGTTCGGTTCAGTCGCTCAGTCGTGTCCGACTCTTTGTGACCCCATGGACTGCAGCACGTCAGGCCTCCCTGTCCATCACCAACTCCTGGAGCTTGCTCAGACTCATGTCCATAGCGTTGGTGATGCCATCCAACCATCTCATCCTCTGTCATCCCCCTCTTCTCCTTCCTTCAATCTTTCCCAGCATCAGGGTCTTTTCCAATGAGTCAGTTCTTTGCATCAGGTGCCAAAGCATTGGAGTTTCAGCTTCAGCATCAGTTCTTCCAATGAATATTCAGAACTGATTTCATTTAGGATTGATGGGTTGGATCTCCTTGCAGTCCAAGGGACTCTCAAGAGTTTTCTCCAACACCACAGTTCAAAAGCATCAATTCTTCTGCGCTCAGCTTTCTTTACAGTCCAACTCTCATATCTATACATGACTACTGGAAAAACCATAGCCATGACTAGATGGACCTTTGTCAGCAAAGTAATGTCTCTGCTTTTTAATATGCTGTCTAGATTTGTCATAGCTTTTCTTCCAAGGAGCAAGTGTCTTTTAATTTCATGGCTGGAGTCACCATCGGCAATGACTTTGGAGCACCCCCCAACCCCCGCCAAAAAAAAATGGAATTAAGACTGTTTACTATGTGTGGTTACCAGGTAACTCAGTGGTAAAGAATCTGCCTGCCAACTCAGGAGATGAAGGAGAGGCAGATTTGATCCCTGGGTCGGGAAGATCCCGTGGAGGAGGAGATGGTGACCTAGTCTAGTATTCTTGCCTGGGAAATCCCATAGACAGAGGAGCCTGGCGGGCTACAGTCCATGGGGTTGCAAGGAGTTGAACACAACTTAGAGACTGAGAACACGGCATTCAAAGAAAAAAAGCCAGTCTCAGAAGATTACTCACGGTCTCCTTTTATTTAGATAACATTTTTGAAATGACGCAGTTTCAGAAATGGAAGAGATTTGTTAGTGGTTGCCAGGACAGATGGGTGGAGGTAGGGGTGAGGGAGGTGGCATGGTGGTTGCACATGGCAACATGAGGGATCCTTGTGGTGTTGGAGCTGTCAGTATCCCCACTGTGATGGTGAATACACAAACCAGCATGGGTGAAAAAATTGCATAGAACAAATGAAAGCATGGAAATGTGAAAAGTATGGATGGCTTGCATCAATGTCAGCACTCTGGTTGTGATGTCATACAATAGCTTTGCAAAATGTTACCATTAGGAGAAAGTGACTCGATGGACTTGAGTTTGAGTGAACTCCGGGAGTTGGTGATGGACAGGGAGGCCTGGCGTGCTGCGATTCATGGGGTCGCAAAGAGTCGGACATGACTGAGTGACTGAACTGACTGAACTGACTGAGGAGTGGGTACATAGGAGCTCTCTGTGTTGAGTCTTAAAACTGCATGTGAATACACAATTATCTCAAAACAGTATTTCAATTTTAGAAATGCTTAAATTGCAAATTCCCTGGCAGTCCAGCAGTTAAGACTCTGCACTTCCACTGCTGTGGGCCTGGGTTCAATCCCTGGTGGAGAAACTAAGATCCCACAAACCACATGGCACAGCCAAAATAAGGAAAGCTTGTGTGACGGATGGGGAGTCTATGTGGATTATAGGACTCTCCTGGTTGGGAGAAAGAGCACGACTGAGTGAATGTCTCTGAACTGAGCCAACACACCCACTGCCACTATCGGGTCCTTATAAAGTTATCTTCAACAATGCAAAGGCTAGCCATGGGTCAGACTCCATGATTATCATTGGAACCAAATACTGGATAAACTTTTAGAGGAACTGACTTGGAGGTACAGAGAAAGAAAAACAAGACAAAATTGAGAGGGGGACCTTTTAGCAATCATATTTACAATACGTGAATTAATAACAGAAAAACGTTCATGAAGAAATAATTAACTGATAACTATCTATGTAAGGGTATCACCTACAATTCAGTCATTCTCTAACTTTTTCAATGAAATATTCCATAAAAATAGAGGAAAGTAGATATTTACATACACATGGATAAAAGTCCTGTGTGCAGCCAGACAGCCATCTCAAACCTGAAATACCTATAAAATTTATGTAAATATCCCATTACATTCCATAACACATCTATGCTTACTGTGACATAACAGTAGCTTTTCAATTAAAAATTTTCAAATTTTAAAATTGTTAGGGGAAGCACACTGACTGAAACTGCCCACCCTGGCCAAGTACCATAGTTACCATTTGCATGAGTTGTTTTACGACAGGAGGTGCTGGTAAGGAACACAGAACCAGCAAGCTACCACCAACTAAAGATTTTGGGAAAGGTTGAAACGTGACACCATGTGCCCAACCACCTCCCAGAATCCTCGCTGACATCCATCTTGGCTAAGCAATGCATGTGCCACCAGGAAGGACTCTGAATCAGAATGACTGGCCAAAAAGAACCTGAAAACTAATCCCATCACCATAAAACCCGAGACTGTGAGCCACGTGGCAGAGCAGTTCTGGTTTCCCTTACTCTACTGCTCTCTGTCTGGGCACCCCGTCCCAATAAAATCTCTTGCTTTGTCAGCACATGTGTCTCCTCAGACAATTCATTTCCAAGTGTTAGACAAGAGCCCACTTTCGGGCCCCCCTTTCTGCAACAAAACTGTATGAAAAATTAAGTAGTTTGAGCAATATTGGCCTCTAGGAGTATGACTGCTGCATGGCTCATACATGCTTGCATTTCAGGTACACAGCCTCTGTTGCAAAAAAGCACAGCTCTACATTTTTCTGAAGGCTTTAAATGAAATTTTTCTTTAAAAAAAAAAGAGTCTAGGCTGCACTCGCCCTCTGCAATGGCCCACACTCTGTCTGTAGGGCGTGTTTCTCTCTCTATCTGAATAAATCCACTTCTTACCTAAAAAAAAGTCTAAACTTCAACTTTGCGTCTTTGCCCATACTCCTCCTTCCATCTAGAACACTTTCCTCAGCCTTTCTCCCCATGAATCTCTGTCTATGACTTAAGTCCCAAGTAAAACGCTGTGTCCATGAATCCACCTCAAACTTTCTGAGGCAGAATGCATTTCCTCCTTCTCTGTACAGTATTCTTTTTTTCTTTGTACAGTATTCCTAAACCCACTTCTATTTTAGTCATTGTCCTCCCCCTTCAGTTCAGTTGCTCAGTCGTGTCTGACTCTTTGCGACCCCATGGACTGCAGCACGCCAGGCTTCCCCGTCCATCACCAGTCCCACAGCTTGCTCAAACTCACGTCCATTAAGGAGGTGATGCCATCCAACCATCTCATCCTCTGTCGTCCCCTTCTCCTCCTGCCTTCAATCTTTCCCAGCATCAGGGTCTTTTCCAAGGAGTCAGTTCTTCGCATCAGGTGGCCAAAGTATTGGAGCCTCAGCATCAGTCCTTCCAATGAATATTCAGGACTGATTTCTTCCCTCTTAGGTACAGAAATTACTCTCAGAAGGGGCGTGTGTACATGTCTAATAGGTTGTTTCTATCTTCTAGGTATGCTATTCCTTCTGATTGACCATTGCTTTCTTTCTATTCTTGATGTTCAAATCTTAGCTCAGATGGCACCTCCTTGGATCGGGTGGTACTGGTGGATTGGTACCTCCAGGTTGGGTGGCCACCCAACCTGAAGTCAATATCTAGTCACCTTCATGCCCTCCTTAATTTATCAACATGGCATTTTTTTGTTTCTCTGTTAGTTTACATACTGTAAAATATACATAATATATAATTTACCATTTCAACTATTTTTAACTATACAATTCAGTGGCATTAGGCACATTCATAGTGTTGCGAAAGGATCAACACTATCCATTGCCAAGACTTTATTCATCTTCCCAAACAGAACCTCTGTACTAATTAAACAGTAACTCCCCATAACCCCTCTCCTCCCACCCCTGGCAATCCCTATTACACACTCTGTCTCTACTAATTTACCTAATCTACGTTATCTCATATAAAGTGGAATCATTATACAACATTTACTCTTTTGTGTCTGGGTTATTTTCAATTAGCATAATGTTTTTCAAGTTTTTCCATGTTGTAGCATGTGTCAGAACTTCATTCCTTTTAAAGATTGAATAATATTCTATTGTATATATATATTATACCACATTCATGCATTCATGCAGCAAAAGGCACTGTTGTTTCCACCATTTGACTATTGTGAATAATGTTGCTATGAAGATAGCCGCATAAATATCTGTTTAAATCTCTGCTTTTAATACTTTGGGGCATATACCCAGAAGTGAAATTGCTGGACCATATGGTACTTTTTGACAGACGACTCATTGGAAAAGTCCCTGATGCTGGGAAAGATTGAGGACAGAAGGAGAAGAGGGCATCAGAAGATGAGATGGCTGGACAGCATCACAGATGCAATGAATATGAACTTGGGCAAACTCTGGGAGATGGTGAGGGACAGGGAAGTCTGGCATGCTGCAGTCCATAGGGTCACAAAGAGTCGGAAATGACTGAGCAACTGAACAACAATGACAACATGGTAATTCTATGTTTAACTTTTTGAAAAACTGTCATACTGTCAGCATTCAGTTCAGTTCAGTTCAGTCGCTCAGTCGTGTCTAACTCTGTGACACTGTGAACTGCAGCATGCCAGGCCTCCCTGTGCATTACCAACTACCAGAGCTTACTCAGACTCACGTCCATCAAGTCAGTGATGCCATCCAACCATCTCATCCTCTGTCGTCCCCTTTTCTTCCTGCCTTCAATCTTTCCCAGCATCAGGGTCTTTTCCAGTGAGTCAGTTCTTCGCATTAAGTGGCCAAAGTATTGGAGTTTCAGCTTCAGCATCAGTCCTTCCAATGAATATTCAAGACTGATTTCCTTTAGGATTGACTGGTTGGATCTCTTTACAGTCCAAGGAACTCTCAAGTGTCCTCAACACCACAGTTCAAAAGCATCAATTATTAGGCGCTCAGCTTTCTTTGTAGTCCAACTCTCACATCCATACATGACCACTGGAAAAACCAGAGCTTTGACTAGATGGACCTTTGTTGGGAAAGTAATGTCTCTGCTTTATAATATGCTATCTAGCTTGGTCATAGCTTTTCTTCCAAGGAGCAAGCATCTTTTAATTTCAAGGCTGCAGTCACCATCTGCAATGATTTTGGAACCCAAAAAAATAACATCTCTCACTGTTTCCGCATCTATTTGCCATGAAGTGATGGGACCAGATCTTTGTTTTCTGAATATTAAGTTTTAAGCCAACTTTTTCACTCTCCTGTTTCACTTTCATCAAGAGGCTCTGTAGTTCTTCTTTGCTTTCTGCCATAAGGGTGATGTCATCTGCATAGGTTATTGACATTTCTCCTGGCAACCTGATTCCAGCTTGTGCTTCTTCCAGCCCAGCATTTCTCGTGATGTACTCTGCACGTAAGTTAAATAAGCAGAGTGACAATACACAGCCTTGATGTACTCCTTTCCTGATTTGGATCCAGTCTGTTATTCCATGTCCAGTTCTAACTGTTGCTTCTTGACCTGCATTCAGATTTCTCAGGAGGCAGGTCAGCTGGTCTGGTATTCCCGTCTCTTTCAGAATTTTCCACAGTTTGTTGGATCCACACAGTCAAAGGCTGTGATCAGTGTGTGATCAGTGTGTTCAGTGAGCCAACAGATGTTGGCAATTTGATCTCTGGTTTCTCTACCTTTTCTAAAACCAGGTTGAACATCTAAAAGTTCATGGTTCACATACTGTTGAAGCCTGGCTTGGAGAATTTTGAGCATTAATTTACTAGGGTGTGAAATGAGTGCAATTGTGCGGTAGTTTGGGCATTCTTTGGCATTGCCTTTCTTTGGGATTGGAATGAAAACTAACCTTTTCCAGTCCTGTGGTTACTGCTGAGTTTTCCATATTTGCTGGCATATTGAGTGCAGCACTTTCACTCAGGACTAAGGCGCCTCTCCCACCACCTCTAGAACACTCCCAGTCAACTAGAGGATCTTTCTGGGGAATGCAAACCTAAAAAGGAAGATGCCTACAAATGCTGTAACTTGAGGGTTGATAACAAAAAGGTCAGCTCAGTTGGAACTCCGTCACCTCCACTAGCTTTGTTCATAGTGATGCTTCCTAAGGCCCATTTGACTTCACATTCCAGGATGTCTGGCTCTGGGTGAGTGATCACACCATCATGGTTATCTGGGTCGTGATGATCTTTTTTGTATAGTTCTTCTGTGTATTCTTGCCACCTCTTCATAATATCTTCTGCTTCAGTTAGGTCCATACCATTTCTGTCCTTTATTGTGCCTATCTTTGCATGAAATGTTCCCTTGGTAGCTCTAATTTTCTTGAAGAGATCTCTATAAGCATGGCATTTTGAAAATGCATTTGTTTGTCTGCTCCACTGGAATAAAACCTTCAGGAGAGGAAGGACCTGTCAATGCACAACGTGAGAGTCGCAAGTTAACCTCAGATAGCTCTGAGAGACTGCTCCAAACAGGCAGTGGAGGAAGATCAATACATAAGATTTTGATGAAGGGGGGAGTTCAATGCAATCAAGTACTCATTTTACAAAAGGTTTTCTGCTAGTCACTGATGTCACCCTGAAGGGATTTAGTGCTTTTCTAGATATGAAGAGATGCGAGGACTGGGATCATGAAATCAGTTCCTGAAAATTTCTATCTGAAGACTTGTTCCACCAGTTTCCCTGGAGTACAGAGTGCCTCACTCTCCACCCTGAATTCCCCTCAGGGGATGTTGAAGGTCGGCAGCTGCAGCAGCACGGGGCTCAATCTCCAAAGAGGCAGATGGCAAGTGCCCTTGTTCTTGCTGTTGTTCAGTCCCTGGCCAAGTGCTCTTGGCAAGTGCCAATATGTAGTTGATAGACCACATCTATCTTTTCTTTCCCTGTGTCTCTAGTGCCTAGGACAAGCACACGGTGGACACTCAGAAGTTTTTGTTAAATAAATGAATGAAGTAGGTCCTCAGCAACTGTTCTCTCTGCTTTACTCTCTACTCCTCTTAAATCAAGGAGCCTCCCTGGTGGCTCAGTTAGTAAAGAATCTGCCTGCAATGCAGGAGACCCAGGTTCGATCCCTGGGTTGGGAAGATCACCTGGAGAAGGAAATGGCACCTACTGCAATATTCTTGCCTGGGAAATCCTATGGGAGAAGAGCCTGGTGGGCTACAGTGCATGGCATCATAAGAGTCAGATGGGACTTAGTTTCTAAACCACCACCATATCCCTTAAATCAATGACAAATTACCTGAGGGCAGGGCTAGGTCTCATCATGTAACCTTAGCACTTAGCACATGGAAGACACCCAATAAATACTTACAGACTTAAATCCCCAAGATTTGCTTACAGCTTGATTTTCTCAGTTGCATTCTCTAGATTCAGCCTGATGATTATGGATTAGTAAGAAAGGAAGACTTTTCTCTGGCTTTTTAGGGAGCAAAAGAAAAGGCCCACTGAGGCCAGTTGCCCCCTAGGCATCTCTGCCTTGCTTCTTCTCTCATCCTTTTCCCTTTGATTTCTGGACCGAAGCACTTGCCAGAGCTAGAACTAAAGGCAGCAGAACAGCTGAAACTCTGTTAAATTACATCATCTGCCTCTGAGAATTGAGGCCTGCTGGCGGAGTCTTTGGTTCAGATAAAATACAAGTTCTGATATCCCAAGACTTCTCAAAATTTCAAACAACAGTCTTTGGAATAAAAAATTTAATGACTTTTAAGTAGTTCTCAGCCTGGTAATTCTGATCACACGTGCCACATGCAGGTAAATAATGTATTTTACTACTCCATACTGTATATAATAAATTACACATGCACACTACATATTGTACTTTATGTATAATAATGGGTTACTAAGTGAGAATGGCACCAGGAACCATTTCCATGGATTTTCTCTCCAAATCCTGCCAGCTCCCTTTACTATTAGAACACTTTTTATTTCAGCCAGCAGAATTTGAGACAAAAGAGGATAAGAAAAACCTCCTGGAATCTCAATATCAGCAGGCTCCAGAAGCCTGCCAGATCACAACCACTTCCGCAGGGGCCCCACCACCTTCCCTGCTCCTCCCACCCTCTGTATTGGAGCCACTGGCCTTCACCTGGGCCCAGCCTCCACAGTCTACTGCCTATATGATTCCCAGACAGGTAGCCTCAAGTCAACCTTTGTCTTTAGATTGACCTATAGGTTGATGCCTCAATCGCCTCTCCAATTCTGCATCTCCCTGTATTAAAAGATCTCCTAAGGCTTTATCACTGCCAGGGCTCTGCCTCAGGTGATGGCCATTCTAGTGGGGCGAGCTTTGCTCACTCAGGGAGCACTGAGTCTTGGGTGTGAGAAGAGTAAGATTACTGTCTATCAAATGGAAATGCTAGTTTCAGAAACTTGGCTAACAAACAAAGAATAGGGAGTTTTATAAAACTCCAATTATGCCTTACAGCCACACCCAAAATCTGTCTCCAAATTCCTAGTTCCTAATATGTTTTTGTTTTTTCCTAAAAAAAAAAAAAGTAATTTGCAGAGAATTCCCTGACAGTCCAGTGGTTAGGGCTTAGGGCTTTCACTACTGGGGCCCAGGTTTGATCCTTGGTTGGGAGACTAAGATCTCACAAGCCAGCAATGTGGCAAAAAAAAATTTGCAATTTTTTCCCAATCGTGTGTCATTCTTATTATCTCATGTTGGAGCAGGCAGAAGAGGGAATAGGGAAGTGGACCACATCTCAGCTGACAGATCAGTGAGAAGGAAATAAGCAGACTGAGGAGATCAAGGTCAAGAGGGACAGAAGGCAGAGGTGGAAACCAGGTGGCAGGATGGCCCCAGGTGAAATTCATCTGCCGGCTCCCCTCCCCTGCCAGTCCTGAGTACTCCTCCCCTTTCTGGTGCTGCTGCCAGTTACTAGTCACTAACGGTCCTGGTGGAGAAGGCGATGGCACCCCACTCCAGTACTCATCCTGGAAAATCCATGGACCGAGGAGCCTGGTGGGCTGCAGTGCATGGGGTCGTGAAGAGTTGGACACAACTGAGCGACTTCACTTTCACTTTTCACTTTCATGCATCGGAGAAGGAAATGGCAACCCACTCCAGTGCTCTTGCCTGGAGAATCCCAGGGACGGGGGAGCCTGGTGGGCTGCTGTCTCTGGGGTCGCACAGAGTCGCACACGACTGAAGCGACTTAGCAGCAGCAGCAATGGTCCTGGAGCAAGGCTACCTCATAGGAGCAGGACAGGAGGGTGGTCAAAACTCTCCTGCCCGGCCAGGCTTCTTCCTGTCCCCAGGCCACATGTAGTGTCTGGTCTAATTATAAGGACAGAAAAGTCTGCCAGAATGTCCTGAAGGAAAAGGTAAAACAAAGACTGTCCTCATACTCTTAGCACTGCTACAGTGTAGCAAACAGGCCCAGAGCAGAGATACAAAGGGACTCAGGGTACCTGGGGTGTCCTGGGTATGTGCTTCATATGTGTCAAATGAATGCATTGATACATACATTGACAGATACAGCAATGATGAATGGATAATGGGATGTTTCCATTGTTGTTGTTCAGTCACTCAGTTGTGCCCAATTCTTTGGGACTCCATGGACTGCAGCATGCCAGGCTTTCCTCTCCTTTGCCATCTCCCAGAGTTTGCTGAAACTCATGTCCATTGAGTTGGTGATGTCATCCAACCATCTCATCCTTAGTTACCCTCTTTTCCTACAGCCCTCAATCTTTTCCAGCATCAGGGTCTTTTCCAAGGAGTCAGCTCTTCGCATCAGGTGGCTAAAGTATTGGAGCTTTAGCTTCAGTATCAGTCCTTCCAATGAATATTCAGAGTTGATTTCCTTTAGGGTTGACTGGTTTGATCTCCTTGCAGTCCAAGAGACTTTCAAGAGTCTTCTCCAACACCTCAGTTCAAAAGTGTCAATGCTTTGGCAATTAGCCTTCCTTATGGTCCAACTCTCAACTCTCACATCTGTACATGACTACTGGAAAAACCATAGCTTTGACTATACAGATGTTTCCATGGTTCACCCCTTTGCAATCTACTCATCTGGGTCTGATCTGTGGCTGTTTCTAGTCACCAGTTCCTACGATTCACTCATACTACTGAGTAGTACACACTACTCAGGACACACTGCAGAAACAGGAGGGGAAGGAGCACAGATGTCCCTATTACACTTCCTCACTATGATGGTTGCAGTCCCATAAAAATCTGTACAGAGGATAGAGTAGATGCTATCTGTTCCAATTACAGATAAAACAGATGTACAAAGTAGATTGTGACTTGCTAAGACCATAAAACAGGCAGGTAGTTGCTGTGAAAGGTCTGAGGACCCAGGACATCTGGTCCCTAAGTTGGAGCACTCTCCCACAGCTGGCTTACACTGCCATGGGACAGAGCAAGCAGAAAATGTGACCTTGACTTCTTCACTTCTTAATCAACCAGACTCCATCATCTCTCACTGTTGAAGGAAGAGCTCTTTCCTACTTGTTGTCCTGAGGAGGGCAAACAACAACCAAATTAGCCAAACAGGCCAGTCCTGAACAAAGTTCCAAAGGAAAGGCCTTTTGTTTGTTTGTTTTCTTGCTGGCTTTGAACCTCTCCCAGGACCTTTTAAGTCCACCAGAAATGCTTTCTTAATTCCTGAAAGGTCTTTTTGGTAGAGATAGTGGAGGAAAGAAAGAGCACTGGCCCTCAGGCAGACGTGCCTCTAATGACATCATTCATCTTGCTACAGTTTTTTTTTTTTTAAATAGGATTATATCCTAAAAAATATATATGTTGAAGAAGACTCTTGAGAGTCTCTTGGACTGCAAGGAGATCAAATCAGTCAATTCTAAAGGAAATCAACACTGAATACTCATTGGAAGGAATAATGCTAAAGCTGAAACTCCCAATACTTTGGCCACCTGATGCGAAGAACTGACTCATTGGAAAAGACCCTGATGCTGGGAAAGATTGAAGGTAGGAGAAGGGGATGACAGAGGATGAGATGGTTGGATGGCATCACTGACTTAATGGACATGAGTTTCAGCAAACTCTGGGAGATGGTGAAGGAGAGGGAAGCCTGGCGGGCTGCAGTCCACGGAGTCACAAAGAGTCGGACAGGACTGAGTGAATAACAACAATATCCTAAGAGAAGTATTAAAATGGGTAAATGATTTTATCCTCTTTTTCACAGGCATTTGCATTTTAAAAGAGGAAGACCAAGATTCTGGAATTGGCTTTGCCAATTGCAGTACTATTTGCATTACCCAAGAAAGAGAAGGGACTGTAGAGGTCAGAGACCTTCCCAGCTAATGGTCACCCCCTATTTTGACCACAGGCCAGTCCAGCAGCCAAGAAGAGCTTTGGGAAGCAGGAAGGGAAGACAGACCCCACTGTAGAAACACCACATTGGGGAATGCCACCCTCTTGGTTTAATCTCTCTGACAAGCATACTGGTGGGGGTGGGAGGTAGGTTAAGAGGAGCAAAAACACTTTAAGAGAAGTCTGAGGATCTATCTTGCTTTTTGAAATCAAAACCAAAGTTGACATCCTACTGTATAGCACATGGAACTTTGCTCAATGTTATGTGGCAGCCTGGATGGGAGGGAAGTTTGGAGGAGAATGAATTCTTGTATGGCTGAATCCCTTCGCTGTTCACCTGAAACTATCACAACATTGTTAATCAGCTATATTGGAATATAAAATAAAAAGTTCAAAATAAAGTTAACATTCAAAAGGAAAAACAAAAAACGGAACATGGCGGTGACTCACTGATTTTTTCTGAACATTGATGAATGACAGTTTCCCTCTCACTCCTCCTCACCTTCAGTTTTCTGGAGATTGTTTGTTTGTCTTAACTCTTCTCGCTGCATGCAGAGACAGCAGTTGCTTTGCACAATTCTTGACTCTTGAACAAAGCTGAAGACATGGTGGACTGAGGATGAGGCCTTGCACCGGGACATGGGCTCCCCTCCCCTACTACCCTCCACCCAAGCCTGAGACAACAGGGCAGCTGCTCAGGAGGTGAGGTCAGCCTGACTGTCCCTTGTTGCCTTCTCTTTGCTCTTTCTTCCAACTGCCTCAAGAGATTTCTTGTTAAACTATCCCTGATTTTAGTACCACCTGCTGCCAATAAACATGAGACAGGAATAAAGTTGACCAACAGTTCAGTCTTTGTCAGTGAATCTCAACCAGGAGTCGGTCTCAAGCCTAGTCACAGGTGTCCTTATAAAAGACATGCAGAGGAAAGAAAGAGAGGAGGAGGAAATGTGACCACAGGCAGAGATCAGGGTGATACAACTTCCAGCTCAGGAAAGCACCAGATGCTGTCAGAGACAAGGAGCAGAATTCCCCCAGAGCCTCTGCAGGGAACATCACCCTGCTTCTTCCATATTTCCAACTTCTGGCTTCAGGACTATAAGAGAATAAATCTCTGTTGTTTGAAGCCACCTGAATGGTGGTAATTTGTTGAGCTGATAAATACAAGTAAAAGACGGTACCGGTGCCCAAACTGAATTCAAGGTTTGAGAAGTCGTGTGGTGCCCCACAGGGGCACACATCTCACTAGTAAGTGATGGTGGTTATTTAAGAACCAAATAACATGGGTTTTTTTTGTTTGTTTGGGCTTCCCCAGTGGCTCAGATGGTAAAGAATGGCCCTGCAATGCAGGAGACCCCTGTTCAATTCCTGGGTGAGAAAGAACCCCTGGAGAAGGGAATGGCTACCCACTCCGGTATTCTTGCCTGGAGAATCCGATGGACAGGGGAGCCTGGCGGGCTACAGTCCATAGCGTCACAAAGAGTCGGACATGACTGAGCGACTAACACTTACTTTGTTTGTTTTTGCTTTGGCCACACTGCATGTGGCTTGTGGGATCTTAGTTCCCCTACCACAGGGATGGAACCCTGGCCCACAGCAGCGAAAGTGCTGAGTCTTAACCACTGGACTGCCAGGGAATTCCCAAGAACATTTTTTTTCGTTGAATTTATTTGTATTGGTTTTTCAAATGGTGTACATGTTGCTAGAACCTAAGTACACACTAAACTGTTTGCATATCATTACTTAATAAATAGAATTTTTATTTTTAGGCCTTTCTTTTTGGCCTAGGGACGCTGTGAAGGAATTCCTGAGACAGTGTGCTGTGAAACAAGGAAGTGCGGGAAATTCTGACACTGGATGCTGGTGTCAGAAGCCCAGGTTCCCTGGCTTTTGCTGCATTTCATCCCTAACAGACTGCCTTCTTACACGTGGTCCAAGGGGGCCCACTACCATGAAAGGAGAAGAGGAAAAGGGAGGCATACTCCTTCCCTTAGGGTACATCCTGGTAGATGGACTCATCACATTTGTTCCCAATCCACTGGCCAGAAGGAAGTCGTGTGGCCATGCCTAACTGGAAGGGAGGCAGGGACACGCAAACTGTCCCTTAGGTGGCTGTGTGCCAGATAACAGCGGGGGTTATCAGTGTGCACAAGAACTAGAGGATGGTTATAAGGGATGAGCTTGCTGTCTCTGGCTATGAGATGAATGGAAAGCACGGAGCTGTATTCCTTCTTTCTTGATAAGTGGTGATGTTACCCACAGTAATATTCATCACTAAACGGACTGAAAGAGAATACAATAAAATCGGTTGGAATACTGATGAAACCAACACAAAAGGCCCACAGAGTCCAGTGTTTATAGTAGCACCTCACAGAGACAGCACAATAAGAGTTTTATTGTTTTAGTTTTGTTTGTGATTTTTTTGTCTTTTAGAATTTGCTGGGAAAGATTGAAGGCAGGAGAAGGGAACGACAGAGGATGAGATGATTGGATGGCAGCACCAACTCAATGGACACGAGTTTCAGCAAACTCTGGGAGATGGTGAAGGACAGGGAAGCCTGGCATGCTGCAGTCCATGGAGTCACAATGAGTCAGACATGACTGAGTGACTGAACAACAAAGAAGTTATCGACAGTCTTCTGTCTACAGAGATGAAAATATTTTGGAGAATAGACTTTTGTTCTGATAAGAGCTACCCTCTTTTTTAAAGGCCAGACAGGTTTTATCTTTGATTTGACAAGGCTTGTTATTACCTATTAGTTGCTTCCCTAACCACTTGTTTATATGCTAATTTTAACATAAGTGTTAGTCGCTCAGTTGTGTCGGACTCTTTGTGACCCCATGGACTGCAGCCCACCAGACTCCTCTGTCCATGAAATTTTCCAGGCAAGGATACTGGAGTGGGTTGCCATTTCCTTCTCCAGGAGATCTTCCCAACCCAGGGATCAAGCAACTGAGCTACAAGGGAAGCCCCTTATTCTTATTTTAACATAAGAATCAACAATTACCTTTTGTTTTTTTGAGACTAAAAATTATTAAAAATATTGCATGAATGACAATGATCTAGACCAAAAGTTGATGACAGGGTAGGGCAGTGGGTTCTCAGATTTTAGAATTACTATTTCTTTTCTTTTTATTTCTTTAATTTTGGCTGCACTGGGTCTTTGTTGCTGCATGCAGGCTTTCTCTAGTTTTGGTGCACAGGCTTCTCATTGCAATGGCTTCTCTTGTTGCAGAGCATGGGCGCCAGGCACGCATGGGCTCAGTAGTGGTGGTGCATGGGCCTAACTGCCCCAGGGCACGTGAGATCTTCCTGGACCAGGGATGGACCCCATGACCCCTGCATTAGCAGGCAGATTCTTAACCACTGGTCCACCAGGGGAGACCCAGTTCTCAGGTTTTAAAAATTCACTATGAGAGTAGAGGTTGACTGGCTCTTCTGCCAACATTTAGATATTCAAGGGGAACATTTGCCTGAATGGGTGAGGCTTCAACCCTACCACCTGGAGTTGGGCAAATGGGCTTCCTCCCTAGAAGAGGCCCTGTGCAGAGAGAGTCAGATTAGCTCGCCATTAACCTTACAGTGTACCCTCCTTTTTCCCCAGCAAGGGGCCCTTCCTCTGCTCTACTTGTGCCACGTACAGATATGTCAGTTCACATACCCACCACTGCTCTTCTCCATCATAAGCTCCTTCCCACCTTAGCTTTCCTGGATTTGCTGCTGCCCTCACTGAGGGGTGATGTGGATGAACTTTTGACCTGCTATGTTCCTTATTTCCTTACAGCCAGACTGTAGATGTAGAAAGCTTGCTGCTGCTGCTGCTGTTGCTGCTGCTAAGTCACTTCAGTCATGTCCGACTCTGTGCGACCCCATAGACGGCAGCCCACCAGGCTCCCCCGTCCCTGGGATTCTCCAGGCAAGAACACTGGAGTGGGTTGCCATTTCCTTCTTCAATGCATGAAAGTGAAAAGTGAAAGTGAAGTCGCTCAGTCATGTCCGACTCTTTGCGACCCCCATGGACTGCAGCCCACCAGGCTCCTCCATCCATGGGATTTTCCAGGCAAGAGTCCTGGAGTGGGGTGCCATTGCCTTCTCCAGTAGAAAGCTTAGGAGTGGCTAAAGCACATTGCAGTGTAAAAGAACTTATAACCTGACACTAAACTTGGCCATTTCCAGAGTCCTAGGTCATGAGACCTTTGTTTATGCTCCTGCTACAGTCACATCCTTAACATATAACATATCCCTCACTCTAGGAATGCTCTCCTATCAATCCTTCACAAGCCAGGCCCCATAAATTGTGCACAGTGGTCATCTATTTCAGGGCAAATCCCATGTCCCTTTATTCAAGATCACAGAAGCTAGTGTGACAGAAGACCAAGGGGATGGGACCAGGCCTCAGTGGCTCCCAACCCACCCCACCTCACCCTCTCAGCACAAAAAGATACACAACCTTTGAGCCTTTCTTCTGCCTGACCCTGTGTGGCCAATTCCCCACTCAGTTCTCCTGAGCAGAAACCAGTAAGTTTGTCAGAACGTGTTCAGTTTGTTCAGTTCAGTTCAGTCAGGCAGTCGTGTCCGACTCCTTGCAACCCCATGAATCACAGCACGCCAGGCCTCCCTGTCCATCACCAACTCCCGGAGTTCACTCAGACTCACATCCATCGAGTCAGTGATGCCATCCAGCCATCTCATCCTCTGTTGTCCCCTTCTCCTCCTGCCCCCAATCCCTCCCAGCATCAGAGTCTTTTCCAATGAGTCAACTCTTCACATGAGGTGGCCAAAGTACTGGAGTTTCAGCTTTAGCATCATTCCTTCCAAAGAAATCCCAGGGCTGATCTCCTTCAGAATGGACTGGTTGGATCTCCTTGCAGTCCAAGGGACTCTCAAGAGTCTTCTCCAACACCACAGTTCAAAAGCATCAATTCTTCAGCCCTCAGCTTTCTTCACAGTCCAACTCTCATATCCATACATGACCACTGGAAAAACCATAGCCTTGACTAGACAGACCTTTGTTGGCAAAGTAATGTCTCTGCTTTTGAATATGCTATCTAGGTTGGTCATAACTTTCCTTCCAAGGAGTAAGCGTCTTTTAATTTCATGGCTGCAGTCACCATCTGCAGTGATTATGAAGCCCAAAAAAATAAAGTCTGACACTATTTCCACTGTTTCCCCATCTATTTCCCATGAAGTGATGGGACCAGATGCCATGATCTTCATTTTCCAAATGTTGAGTTTTAAGCCAACTTTTTCACTCTCCTCTTTCACCTTCATCAAGAGGCTTTTTAGTTCCTCTTCACTTACTGCCATAAGGGTGGTGTCATCTGCATATCTGAGGTTATTGGTATTATCAGACCATGTAGGTCATCAAATTACCTTTTGACCTTCTCACATTTTATCCATGAGAAGTAAATAGCCAAGACTTCAGGTACATAGAGAAATGTGCCGGGCCCCATCTGGCCTGTCTGGTGCAGGAAATGCAGTCTCAAGTCATACTGAGGCGTTTCTACAGCATGGCCTGGGATGGGCCTTAGTACTGGGGGTTTGGTCGTCTTCCAAGACCACCCGCACGTGTGAGCCAAAGCTGGGCCTCCTCATTCTGATGGTTAGTTATTGGAACACACATACAAACCTCTCAATCCTAAAGAAGAGAAACGTCTTTCCTAAGTACCATTCAATCTATAATGATTCCCCAACTGTGAAAAAGCTAGAGACAGCTTTTTGCTGTTGTTCTTGTTGATATTTCCATGTCCCAAATTGTCCCCCATAGACCCTCAGTGCTCACAAAGCTGGCCTGTTAATAATCCTTTCAAACAATAAGGCCATGAACCCCTAATGGCCAGGACCCAGCTACACAAAGACTTGACTGAAACTGAAATTGTGGCTTTTTTACCTTGAACTGGATCAAACTTTTAGGTTAGGTATCCTCCTCTCTTGGGCTTCTTGGGTGGCTCAGATGGTAAAGAATCTGCCTGCAATGCAGGAGATAGGGATTCAATCCCTGGGCCAGGAAGATACCCTGGAGAAGGGAATGGCTATACACTCCAGTATTCTTGCCTGGAGAACTCCATGGATAGAGGAGCCTGGTGGGCTACAGTCCATGGGGTTGTGAAGAGTCCAACACAACTAAGCAACTAACACACACACACACACATACCCATACATACACCCCTTCCTCTCTTAGCTCCATAAGCCACCATTGGGGGTTATATATGGATTGACTATTCCCCTTGATCCACAGTAAACTCTAGAAATTAACAGACATTCTATTAAAAAGTTGTAACATCAGGAACCCAGAAACAGCCTCCCTACTGGCTGAGAAGCTCTTGAAGGGAGGACTGTGGCTATGAAGGGGCTGCTCTGGATCACCCAACCTGTAATAGGTTGCCACCATGAGGCTTTGGCAGTGACATGGCTACAGCTGAGGTCATTTGAGAGCCTGAAACCCCAGCAAGGTAAGAAGATCCAGGGCTGACCCTTGAGACTGAGTAGGCTCTACTGAGTCTCCAGGCTGGTCATTGGAAGTGGGTCCACAGGGAAGTAATAGGATTATCAATGTTCCTAATCTGAACAAGTGGGCCCTCAAGTAGCATATTCAGAGCCAGTGGGTGGAATTACATTACCAACGTACCCAACTGGTGAGGTGGGACATATGGTTCAACATAACTTATCTTATTCATGCAAAAAATGCTATGAGGTAGTACTATTTTTACTCCTAATTTATGCATAAGGAAAATACAATTTAGTAAAGTAACTTGTCCAATGTCACATAGCTGTGCTCTGCTGTGCTTAGTCACTCAGTCCTGTCCAACTCTTTGCAACCCCATGGACTGCACCCCACCAGGCTCCTCTGTCCATGGGGATTCTCCAGGTAAGATGATGGAAAATACTCTATTCTCCATTGTAGAATCTCTTGCCATGGAGTCGGTTGCCATGCCCTCCTCCAGGGGATCTTTCCAACTCAGGTCTCCTGCACTGCAGGTGGATTCTTTATCATCTGAATCACCAAGGAAGCCCAAGAATACTGGAATGGGTAGCCTATCCCTTCTCCAGGGGATCTTCCTGGCCCAGGAATCAAACTGGGATCTCCTGCATTGCAGGTGGATTCTTTACCAGCTGAGCTACCAGGGAAGTCTGCCACATAGCTAGTTAGTGGGAAATATACCATCTGAGCCCAGGTTTGCTGACTGTTCTTAACCATTATGTCCCCCTGCCACTTGTGGCTGTCAACAAGGAGTAGCTGACATCATCACGACCTGCCTCTGCGTGTCCAGCCCTGGACCACACTGAGTCTGAGCTTCCTCTGCAGTACAGGTAAGACCCAGAGCCAGATCTGGCACCTGAAAGGAGGCCCACTTAGATCGTCAATGTTTTCTTTTAATTGTAAAAGTGAAAATGTTAGTGGCTCAGTCCTGTCTGACTCTTTGGAATCCCATGGACTGTAGCCCACCAGGCTCCTCTTTGCATGGATTCTCTAGGCAAGAATACTGGAGTGGGTAGCCATTCCCTTCTCCAGGGGATCTTCCCAATCAGGGATCAAACCCAAGTCTCCCTCACTGCAGGCAGATTCTTTACCTCTGAGCCACCAGGGAAGCCCCTTTATTTCAAGTGTTGATCAAATACCTATGATGCTTTTGGGAACATGCTCAGCTTTTAGGAGATACCAAGAGGCCTAACAGGAGCTATGCTTTCTAAAATATCTTGCCATCTGGTTGGGGAAACAGGAGCAACACATATAATGGTGAATGATATGGTTCAAAAGGAAGGATTAAATTGTATGGTACTGACTATAATTTTTATAGCAGTTCAGAAAAGAAAGAGGTAGCTATGGGCTGTTCTGACTAAGGAAAGGCTTTGTAAAGAAGGGACTTGAACCAAATTCTCAAGGACAGATGAGATTTGAAAGAAGAAATTTAGATGGTGTTACTACACTTTCCCCCTACAACCAGATACCATGACTGGTTTGTTTCTTTTAAAGTCAGTGATAGTAAGTTATGTATTTGGGTTTTCTTTTTTTTCAACTTCTAAATAGATTCTATGTTTAGAACAAAATGATATAAATAGAATTTTTAGAAAAACACACTACCATTGAAACCATATAACTTTGTGTCATGAACTTTTCTAATGCTCACAGGATGTCTTGTGATTTCTGACTCAGTCACAAATAATTTCAACTTAAGACACAGGCAGCTGCTGCTGCCTGAGAGATTTTAAAAAATATAGTAGATGGTATAGGATTAGGATGCCTAGCTCCAGGGACCTGTTCACTTTCAAAATTTTTAACAAGAAAACCAGAAGCCTTTAAAGCTTTGAAAACAGAGTTTTAGCCATGACCTGAGTTTTATTCCACAAAGTTCTCTACTTCCCATTTCTAGGGAGGCCCTGTGCCCAGGTCTGGGCTGGGGGCAGACACAAACTCTCACAGGCAACTTGAACAACAGTTGGATTTCTTGGCTCTCAGATTCCCGAATGGTGTTCTACGAAGAGCTGAAGTTCCTCTCCCTTGGCAGTGGCCCTGAGGTCAGTCTGGTGAGTAGTGACAGCTGGAGGTGATTGTGGTGGTGTCCCTGGGTTTCTCCCCCAACACAGCGCACTTGGCATCTTTAGATCCAAATGGGCATTGGCACTTGCGTGTTTCCTTATGTTATGACAGCAACTAAAGAGAGATTGGGTTAAATACACCCACCACCACCCACACAGAGGACTCTGATGGGGAAGATCATGTGGAGGAGGCTCCATCTGGACAAGAGATCCCCAAATGGCCAGTTGCCCACAAGCCTCGCTAGCCTTTACCAGACAGGGTATCTTTCTTTGTTGATTGCTGGTAAGCAGGAGGGAGTCCATACACCCCAGTCTCTGGTACAAGAGATTGAGAAAGGAGCCCTGGGAGCAGGCAGTAAACCCACAGCACAGAGGAGAGCCTGGAAAGAAGCCGAGGAGATATTTGTCATCATTTATGCTCAAGTGAACCTGAGCCAGGCCATTTTCTTTAAATCTCCCTTTCAGCATGGTCTTGTTTTAGAATCCATAACCCCAGAGTAAAATGGTAAAACCCCAGTCCCAACCAGATTCCTAAAGCACTCATTCATTTCCTAGACAATTGTTCCTGACTAGTCCCCGCTCCCCACCTCTAGTGTTTTTCTCATTCTGATCTTCTGCACTCAGTGGAACCAGATTAGGTCTTCCCAAATATGACTCTCTTTATTCAGGGCTTGTTCAGGTTATACCTTGGCACAGAAAGGATACAGAAGAGAACTGCAGCGGACTCAAGGCCATGGAATTGTAAGATACAACACAATCTTTGTCAGCTGAACAGGCCATTCTAATTTGATCTCTCACAATGCCCTTTAAATGACCCTCTGCTTTCTTGGGACTAGGGGTCAGTTTTTTGATAGACCTTTATCCTTTCTCTCTGCTTTTCTAGCTTCAACGCTTCCTTTTCTGAGTCCTACCTCTCTCCTCCATTAAGCCCCTTGCATGGCGCTTTCCTGGGGAATCCCTGGCCCCAGCTTCATACCACTTAAGACAGTCAGTACGCACCTTTTATTTATTTTTTTTTTAATCAGTGCTCACTTTTGAGCATAGTTCCTCCCAAAGCAATGGCAACCCACTCCAGTACTCTTGCCTGGAGAATCCCATGGACGCAGGAGCCAGGTAGGGTGCAGTCCGTGGGGTCGCTAAGAGTCAGACACGACTGAGCAACTTCACTTCACTTCACTTCTCCCAAAGCAAAAGTCAAAAGTCTTAAGCTGTCTCCTAGTGTGTCAGAGGAAATTGGTTCTTGAATGTCCCCAAGAAACATATCATAATTCCACCCTGGCATAATGCCTTGCTCGTGAGTTCCCTGCAGTCAGAGACAGCGCCTCACTCTTCTCAACCATTGTCTTATAACAGCATGTAGGATATGCTCAATCAATATTTTTGGAGAAAATGAAAAAAAGTGGTCATTTTTTTTCTTTCTGCATTTATAATTTTCAGGCAAATCTACACTTGCAAGGAGACTTGGAGATAATAAATACATTGCTTTAAAATCTCGGTACACTTTTAAAAAATATTTTCCCTGTCTTTACCCAAAGAGAAGGTATGTGCTTTACCTAGATGTCAAATGAATAAGATAATTAACGCCTAGAAGTGCTTGGCTCTTAGAAGCTTTAAAATCATGAACATGAATCATAAATTATAAAAGTAAGCTCCTAACAAAAGTAAGAGAGCAAAAGAATAAGTGTAGTCCTGCTTAAGAGCCAATTATTCCATCTCTTTCTTAATCCATAAATTTTAGACTTTTTAAATAAGTACTATCAAAATAAACCTTTGAGACCCTCTGCTAAATGCGGCAATCCTTCAAAAGTGGATAAATCCTTCAAAATCTGCATAAACACAGATATAAATCCAAACTTAATAAGGGGAAGGGTATCCCTGGTGGCTCAGTGGTAAAGAATCCGCTTGCCAATGTAGGAGTCTGGGGTTTGATCCCTGGTTGAGAAGATCCCCTGGAAAAGGAAATGGCAACTCATTCCAGTATTCTTGCCTGGGAAATCCCATGGACAGGGGAGCTCAGTGGGCTATAGTCCATGGGGTCACAAAAGAGTCAGACACGACTTAGCAACTTAACAACAAACAATAAGGAGAAATGACAGAGGGTAATGTTTGTTAGCACAATTGCACTCATCTCACACGCTAGTAAAGTAATGCTCAAAATTCTCCAAGCCAGGCTTCAGCAATACGTGAACCATGAACTTCCTGATGTTCAAGCTGGTTTTAGAAAAGGCAGAGGAACCAGAGATCAAATTGCCAACATCCGCTGGATCATGGAAAAAGCAAGAGAGTTCCAGAAAAACATCTATTTCTGCTTTATTGACTATGCCAAAGCCTTTGACTGTGTGGATCACAATAAACTGTGGAAAATTCTGAAAGAGATGGGAATACCAGACCACCTGATCTGCCTCTTGAGAAATTTGTATGCAGGTCAGGAAGCAACAGTTAGAACTGGACATGGAACAACAGACTGGTTCCAAATAGGAAAAGGAGTATGTCAAGGCTGTATATTGTCACCCTGCTTATTTAACTTCTATGCAGAGTATATCATGAGAAACGCTGGGCTGGGAGAAGCACAAGCTGGAATCAAGATTGCCGGAAGAAATATCGATAACCTCAGATATGCAGATGACACCACCCTTATGGCAGTAAGTGAAGAAGAACTAAAGAGCCTCTGATGAAAGTGAAAGAGGAGAGTGAAAAAGTTGGCTTTAAAGCTCAGCATTCAGAAAACTAAGACCGTGGCATCCGGTCCCATCACTTCATGGGAAATAGATGGGGAAACAGTGGAAATAGTGTCAGACTTTATTTTTTGGGCTCCAAAATCACTGCAGATGGTGATTGCAGCCATGAAATTAAAAGATGCTTACTCCTTGGAAGGAAAGTTATGACCAACCTAGATAGCATATTCAAAAGCAGAGACATTACTTTGCCAACAAAGGTCCATCTAGTCAAGGCTACAGTTTTTCCAGTGGTCATATATGGATGTGAGAATTAGACTGTGAAGAAAGCTGAGGGCCGAAGAATTGATGCTTTTGAACTGTGGTGTTGGAGAAGACTCTTGAGAGTCCCTTGGACTGCAAGGAGATCCAAACAGTCCATTCTAAAGGAGATAAGTCCTGGGTGTTCTTTGGAAGGACTGATACTAAAGCTGAAACTCCAATACTTTGGCCTCCTTATGGGAAGAATTGACTCATTGGAAAAGACTCTGATGCTGGGAGGGATTGGGGGCAGAAGGAGAAGGGGACAACAGAGGATGAGATGGCTGGATGGCATCACCAACTTGATGGACATGAGTTTGAGTGAACTCCAGGAGTTGGTGATGGACAGGGAGGCCTGGCGTGCTGCGATTCATGGAGTCACAAGGAGTCGGACACGACTGAGTGAATGAACTGAACTGAACTGAACTGAATATTTGTTAAGGGCTTCCCTGATAGCTCAGATGGTAAAGAATCTGCCTGCAATTTAGGAGACCAGGGTTTGATCCCTGGGTCGGGAATATCCTCTGGAGAAGGGAATGGCAACCCACTCCAGTATTCTTGCCTGGAGAATTCCATGGACAGGGGAGCCTGGCGGGCTACAGTCTATAGGGTCACAAAGAGACACAACTGAGCAACTGACATATACACAATATCTGTTAAACTTGAACTTTGTGGAAGTGTTCTGTAAATGCTTTTTATTTTGTTGACCAGTTTTTATCATCCCCATCAAACAAATGCCTGCCTTGGAACTCTGTGTGTGTGCGTGTGTGCCTGTGCATGTGTTCTAGCCAGTGTAAACTGAGCCAGACTGTATGAACTCATTAAATAATTAAATGTGTCTACATGTGGACAAATGAATTATTGACAGATGAATATTGAGTCCATCTGGCAAATGCAAAAACATATCTTGTTAGAAGGACAACATATTTCTTTTGCTCAAATTCTATATTTAGAAACTACTGTTTCTTTGTTTTTCAAAAAAAATTATTTCTTGAAAGGGAGGAAGATGCATTTTGCAGTACAGCGAAGGCCAGCCACATTCCCCCATCACCCATACCCAGGACCTTGCTAGTGAGTCCTCTTGGGAACAATCTAAGATTCTTCCTCATCTTTGATTAATTTTCCTTTCTAGTCCACAGTCCTTCTAGTCTCTAAGTGTCATGGATTTTATTCCTAAAGTCCTCACACAGGTACCTTCCTCTGTATTCCTACTAAACAGGCCCTTATATCACATTATGCTTGGGGAGTTGTAGGAAGTTTGAATTGTTTTAGCTTCTCCCAAGCTCTCTAAACCCAAGCTACTCAGATGGCTTAAGTGAATGAGTGACTGATAAATGGATGAAGAAGGGAATAAGTGAAATTTGCATCTTTTAAAGTAAACAAATAGCTGGATTGGTTCCCGATTCTATAATCAGTTTCTTTATTATTTTAAGCAAATAAAATATTAAAAATAATGTAATTATTGGCTAAAGTATATTTGATACTGACCCAGGCACTGTTAGGGGGTGCAAAAAATATTTATGACATGTTTTTTTGAAATGCCATTTTCAGTCCAATTAGAGAGTTAAGATCAACAAACTTTGAATAATTAGTAAATAATTAGCTGCTTAAACAATATGGCAAGTGAAATAGAATGGTAGATGAGTGTGGGTGTACTTATGAAAGGAACAAAAGACATGGAGATTATTTCAAAGGGATCAATTAGCTACCTTATGTAACCATTCTTGACTCTCCCCACAGTGTCTGGCATTGCACATTAGGTAATTTAATAATTTTTTTTTAAAAAAGGCTTTTGAGGGACTTCCCTGGCTGTCCAATGGTTGGGACTCTGTGCCTCCACAGCACAGGGCACGAGTTTCATCCCTGCATGCCATGTGACATGGCCAAAAATAATAATCATTTTAAAAAATAAAAATTAAAAGTAAGAAAAGCATTTGATTTCAGAGGTAGAAACCTGTCCTGCTCATAGAAACGAGGAGAAAATTATTCTAAGGGTTCAGGGACATCGTGCAGGACCACAGTAGGAAGTACAGCAGGCCCCACACAGTCAACAGGGGAGCCCCTGGGACCAGGTCATTTCTCTCCATCACCGTCTCTCTCCCTGGGGCAGGAGGAGCTCTTACTGCTGCTATACATCTAATTTATTCTGGTCTCTCTGGAGATTAGTCAAAAATGCAACTTCAACTCCCTGGTCTCCATGGCCTTCGGCTCACTGCCTGTGGCTTCCCATTCCCAAGTACACACACAGCTGGAGAATCTGCTAGGCTTAGCAAGGGCTGACCAGCTGCTGCATTGGAGACAGGGTGGGTTAGGGCTCTGGGGCCTCTGCTGTGGGGCCTGGGGGTGGGGAGGAAATGATTGGCATCTGCATGCCTAAAGCCAGTGAACACACTCAGATTCTATCTCCTTCTCTGGTTTTACCACGGGGAGAATGTCTTTGTTTAGAGAAAGGATTAATTCTCCTTTCTTCTCTGGGGCAACTACCCTGGCAAGTGAGAAGTGGAAATGTCTGTGATGTATCACTTTGCAATGGATGTGTTTGTTTCAACAGTAAATTAAGTCATCAGACTTGATTCATGGGCTAAGGTTGAAAAGTTGGGAGGCATGGCACTTAGGGGACCTCCAGAAACAGCACATTGATTTTCCAAAGCAATGGACCCAGCCCTTCCTGAAGAGCTTTAATTACAAATGGGAAGGAGGTGGAGCCCAGACAGTCTGGGAGCAAACAGGGCATTTTGTGTCCTAACTTGCAACCTCAGTTGCAAATCTGTGGCATTCTTTTTGCTTTGTGTCAGGCTTGGATCTGACCTAGTTTAGTTCTTCACACCACAGGCTCTCAGAATTCACGGGAGTTTCAACAGTCACACGTGGTGCTGCGACCACTTCCTTAGCTCCTACACACAAAACCCAGAAGTGGATGGAAGGAAAGAACTATGGGTAACTCCTCCGCCTTCCTCCTGGCCTTTACAACTTCAGCCACCCTGTCTCAGTTTTCACAGGCCTTCGGGATGCCAAGCCCTCAGCTTATACTGAATCCCACTTCATCCCTACATCCACCTTAGTCTCCTGCATCCCTTCTCCTGAGTTACTCTGTTCAGCTTAATGTAGCTGAAAGAACAACAGGGACTGAAATACTAATCCTAGCTCTGCCATAAATTAGCTGTATGACTATGGCATATTAAGCAAATTGCTTAATCTCTCTGGGCTCCAATTTTCTTCTCCATAAAAATGAGGCCCTACCAAAAGCAAAGTCCTAGATCTATGATGCTGCTCTGTATCCCCTGAGCTGGTTTTCTCATCTCTCTTCTTACAGATGAAAAATGCTTTCTAAGAAGATGAATGACTTGCTGAGGTGTCGTGGCCAAGATCTGATGGAGTTAGAGGACTGAGGTTTAAACTCAAGCTCAGAATCAAATCTTCACTTAAAACAACATAGCTCCTTGTTCCCCACCAAATAAACACCAGGACCCAGGGCTGCTGTGGCCCCATTAGGAGGAAGGGGAATGATCCTTGCATTGTTCAGCCATGTTTGAGGTTCACACTTCTACTCTGATGAATTACATGAGGTCAGGCAGATCAGAAGGGGAGGATGGAGCTGAAGGAGCCAAAAGGCATCAGCAAACTATTCTGTTCTTGGTGCTCACTGATACCATCAGGGTAAAGGCTGATGACCCCAGGGGGCTGAGGTCTACTGTGATCGAACCCAACTATCTAGTTCAGATGGGGAATCATGAAACTCTCAAAGGGCTTCATTCCCACTGGCCACTCTGCTGAAAGGGGTCCCAAGGACTCCAAGCCTCAGGAATATCTGCATCCCATAGTTGCCTTGTGCTCCAGTCACTATGGTAACATAATATATCCCCACTAAACTTAGTGGTATGGACCAACCACTCCTTATGCTTATGGATTCCATGGGTCAGGACTGTACACATGGGGAGCTGGCTTATCTCTGCTGCACCCCATCTACTGCTTCAATTGACTGACTCGAAGCATCGGGGTGTGTGGCTAGAATCATCCTAAGGTTGGTCCTCTCAGATGTTCGGGATCAGGACTAGGAAGACTCAGACAGCCGGGTTCACTGGGCATCCCTGTCTTTCCTTCCAGCACGGTGGCTGCAGGGTAGTTGGATTCTTCACAGGACACCTCAGGACTCCAAAGGCTTGTGTCCCAAGAGAGCCAGAGCCAGGAGGCAGCCGCACCTTTCATGACCCTGCTCCAGGAGTCACTCAGGAGCACTTCCACCACATTCAGTTCATCCAGCAGTGACAAAGCTGGAGGGGCTGGGGATGGCAAGGTGCTGGAGCAGATAGGGCTGAAAGTATTGTTGTGACCAGCTTTAAAAACTGTAGCCTGTTATCCTTAAGGTCAAGACTCTTCTCAACAGTTACACAGCCACCTCTATGGGATGAGGAAGCTGGCCTCATGAATAAATCAACCACCTAGGGCTGAACAGGTTGGTGTTTTTCTCTATTCACCCTCGACACACACACACACAATTAGGGTTCTATTAGCAAAGGAAGAAAACTAGATCTTGAGGAGGCATTCAGAGACTTCCCTCCAGCCAGGTTAGTTTTCTGGAAAATCCTAGAGTGTGGTGCACAGTAGGAGACCAACAAGCACTCAGCTGTCATTTGTGGGGCGGGTGGGGTGGATAGAACTGGCAAATGTGCAGTGCCCTCAGTCTCCCCCTCCCCCACAACACATAAGCTGCCTAAACTGCTCCATCCTGCTTTTGCAACCAGTAGAGGAAGAAAGCCACCTGACCCTGCAGGACTGGGGCCACTAACTGTCCATCTCCACTAGTGACCACAACTTTAAAAACCCAGGGAGCCTGGCTAGGGGCACTTTCTGCAGCAGTCACAGTGCCAGCAAGCATTCTTTGTTTTGTTTGTTTGTTTTTTGTTTTCTTGACTTTTACTTTTTATTAATTTTTAAAAAAAAATTTAGTGAAATATAGTTGATTTACTGCGTTAATGTCTGCTGTACAGCAAGGTGACTCAGATACGTGTGCGTGTGTTAGTTGCTCAGTCGTGTCCAACTCTTTGGGACCCCATGGACTGTAGCCTGCCAGAGTCCTCTGTCCTTGGGATTTTCCAGGCTAGAATACTGGAGTGGGTTGCCATTCCCTTCTCCAGAGGATCTTCCCGAGCCAGGGAATGAACCCAGGTCTCCTGCATCGTAGGCAGATTCTTTACCATCTGAGCTACAGGGAAGTCCTGTAGTAGACACAATGTCCATTTGTCCCAAAGGAAATGGGGACATCTCTGTGGGGGCATTTCCTGAGGGTACCACCTCCCAGATAGTCAGAAAACATGAAGATTTCAAGCTCTTCCAATCAGCTAGCCTGAAATGAGCACCTACGAGAGCAGCACAGTTTTCTTTGGATTTCCATACTGAACCAAGAATTCAGAGCAGTTTTTGTTGCGCTCTAGTCATCCAGACTATTATGTTCAGAGCGGCTAAAGACTTTGAGAAAATGGCAAAAAGCACTGCCAAGCATCTTAGAGTTAAAAAAAGGTTTTATTTTTTTCTACAGGCACTTTTGGAGAAGACTCATGGTCTGTGGAAGAAAGGAAAAGAGGAGCTTGGAAGGGCTTGCAGCCACGCAACTTTCAGAGCTAAGCACTTAGCCTGCTGCTCTGACTTGGCACCGTCAGAGACCGGGAGGGGCACCGTGGCTCCTCTCCAGGTTTGCCCCATGCCCGCCCTTCTGTGTAGAGGAAGTCACAAATGAGCCAAGAAACAAACAGAGAACTGAACTTGAGAAGGAAAACGCAGGAGGCCTCATCCAACCCAGGAGCCATAAAGAAGCGGCAGGAAAGGTCTAGAATGCGCGGGGTACGTTTCCGTAGTCGTCTGCCAGGATTACATTTCTGAGTCATTTCTTAACGCTTGGCAAAGAGGCTTAGATGTTTAAAACTGCTTTTGTGGCTGGGGAACTGGAAGTATCACATCAGTAAGAGCAATGGGATTTAACCTTTTTGTACTATAATCACTTTCATTTTAAAATATTTGATGTTTTATAGGAGTGCTCAGTTAGGTTGAAGTTTTTACCTGTCCCTCGAGTCACCTAACCAAGAAGGTTTCCAGAAGGGACAGGACTGTCTTGAAAACTTTAATATCCTTAACACTGGGCATCCTTTAATATAATGCTGGTAGGTGATCCAACTTTGTATTTCCTGGTACTCTCTTGTTGGTGTTTATAAGTTAATTGATATTTAATGAAAGCTAGGCCCTGTGGAGGAAAGATATGAAGTCTGTGAGAGAGGTTATGAGTCACCCACTTTATTGTATAGAATATAATATCATGCTAATTATTGAACTATATTTCTTAGACCTATTTAAGATTGATTAAATAAGTGATGATAAATAGGAAAAGGAGTACATCAAGGCTGTATATTGTCACCCTGCTTATTTAACTTATATGCAGAGTACATCATGAGAAATGCTGGGCTGGAAGAAGCACAAGCTGGAATCAAGATTCCCAGGAGACATATCAATAACCTCAGATATGCAGATGACACCACCCTTATGGCAGAAAGTGAAGAGGAACTAAAAAGCCTCTTGATGAAAGTGAAAGAGGAGAGTGAAAAAGTTGGCTTAAAGCTCAACATTCAGAAGACAAAGATCATGGCATCTGGTCCCATCACTTCATGGGAAATAGATGGGGAAACAGTGGAAATAGTGTCAGACTTTATCTTTTTGGGCTCCAAAATCACTGCAGATGGTGACTGCAGCCATGAAATTAAAAGACGCTTACTCCTTGGAAGGAAAGTTATGACCAACCTAGATAGCATATTCAAAAGCAGAGACATTACTTTGCCAAAAAAGGTCCATCTAGTCAGGGCTATGGTTTTTCCTGTGGTCATGTATGGATGTGAGAGTTGGACTGTGAAGAAAACTGAGAGCCAAAGAATTGATGCTTTTGAACTGTGGTGTTCGAGAAGACTCTTGAGAGTCCTTTGGACTGCAAGGAAATCCAACTAGTCCATTCTGAAGGAGATCAACCCTGGGATTTCTTTGGAAGGAATGATGCTAAAGCTGAAACTCCAATATTTTGGCCACCTCATGTGAAGAGTTGACTCATTGGAAAAGACTCTGATGCTGGGAAGGGTTGGGGCAGGAGGAGAAGGGGACAACAGAGGATAAGATGGCTGGATGGCATCACTGACTCGATGGACGTGAGTCTGCGTGAACTCCGGGAGTTGGTGATGGACAGGAAGGCCTGGCATGCTGCGATTCATGGTGTCACGAAGAGTCAGACATGACTGAGCAACTGAACTGAACTGAACTGAACTGAAGCATTCTATGGTTACCATCAAATCTAATCCCTTGAATCTATTTCTCAAGGGATTTCTCAGGGATTAGATCTGATAGAGTGCCTGATGAACTATGGACGGAGGTTCATGACATTGTACAGGAGACAGGGATCAAGACCATCCCCAAGAAAAAGAAATGCAAAAAGCAAAATGGCTGTCTGAGGAGGCCTTACAAATAGCTGAAAAAAGAAGAGAAGTGAAAAGCAAAGGAGAAAAGCAAAAATTTACCCATTTGAATGCAGAGTTCCAAAGAATAGCAAGGAGACATAAGAAAGCCTTCCTCAGCGATCAATGCAAAGAAATAGAGGAAAGTAATAGAATGGGAAAGACTAGAGATCTCTTCAAGAAAATTAGAGATACCAAAGGAACATTTCATGCAAAGATGGGCTTGATAAAGGATAGAAATGGTATGGACCTAACAGAAACAGTGGAGAAGGCAATGGCACCCCACTCCAGTACTTTTGCCTAGAAAACCCCATGGATGGAGGAGCCTGGTAGGCTGCAGTCCATGGGGTCGCTAGAGTCAGACACGACTGAGTGGCTTCACTTTCACTTTTCACTGTCATGCATTGGAGAAAAGAAATGGCAACCCACTCCAGTATTCTTGCCTGGAGAATCCCAGGGATGGGGGAGCCTTGTGGGCTGCCGTCTATGGGGTCACACAGAGTCCAACACAACTGTAGCGACATATCTGATCTGATATCTGAACAGAAGCAGAAGATATTAAAAAGAGGTGGCAAGAATACACAGAAGAACTATACAAAAAAGATCTTCACGACCCAGATAATCACGATGGTGTGATCACTCACCTAGAGCCAGACATCCTGGAATGTGAAGTCAAGTGGGCCTTAGGAAGCATCACTATGAACAAAGCTAGTAGAGGTGATGGAATTCCAGTTGAGCTATTTCAAATCCTAAAAGATGATGCTGTGAAAGTGCTGCACTCAATATGCCAGCAAATTTGGAAAACTCAGCAGTGGTCACAGGACTGGAAAAGGTCAGTTTTCATTCCAATCCCAAAGAAAGGCAATGTCAAAGAATGCTCAAACTACCACACAATTTCACTCATCTCACAAGCTAGTAATGCTCAAAATTCTCCAAGCCAGGCTTCAACAGTATGTTTACCATGAACTTCCAGTTGTTCAAGCTGGTTTTAGAAAAGTCAGAGGAACCAGAGATCAAACTGCCAACATCTGCTGGATCATCAAAAAAGCAAGAGAGTTCCAGAAATACATCTATTTCTGCTTTATTGACTATGCCAAAGCCTTTGACTGTGTGGATCACCACAAACTGTGGAAAATTCTGAAAGACTACCTGACCTGCCTCTTGAGAAATCTGTATACAGGTCAGGAAGTAACAGTTAGAACTGGACATTGAACAACAGACTGGTTCCAAATAGGGAAAGGAGTACAACAAGGCTGCATATTGTCACCCTGCTTATTTAACTTATATGCAGAGTACATCATGAGAAATGCTAGGCTGGATGAAGCACAAGCTGGACTCAAGATTGGCGGGTGAAATATCAATAACTTCAGGTATGCAGGTGACATCACTCTTATGGCAGAAAGTGAAGAGGAACTAAAGAGCCTCTTGATGAAAGTGAAAGAGGAGAGTGAAAAAGTTGGCTTAAAGCTCAACATTCAGAAAACTAAGATCATGGTATCTGGTCCTATCACTTCATGGCAAATAGATGGGGAAACAGCGGAAACAGTGAGAGACTTTATTTCTGGGGACTCCAAAATCACTGCAGATGGTGACTGCAGCCATGAAATTAAAAGGACTCTTATTCCTTTGAAGGAAAGTTATGACCAACCTAGATAGCATATTCAAAAGCAGAGACATTACTTTGCCAACAAAGGTCCGTCTAGTCAAGGCTATAGTTTTTCCAGTGGTCATGTATGGATTGAGAGTTGGACCGTAAAGAAAGCTGAGCACTGAAGAATTGATGCTTTTGAACCGTGGTGTTGGAGAAGACTCTTGAGAGTCCCTTGGACTGCAAGGAGATCCAACCAGTCCATGCTAAAGGCAATCAATCCTGAATATTCATTGGAAGGACTGATGTTGAAGTTGAAACTCCAATATTTTGGCCACCTGATGAGAACTGACTCATTGGAAAAGACTCTGGTGCTGGGAAAGATTAAAGGCAGGAGGAGAAGGGGATGACGGAGGATAAGATGGTTGGATGGCATCACTGACTCAATGGACATGAGTCTGGGTAAACTCCGGGAGTTGGTGATGGACAGGGAAGCCTGAAGTGCTGCTGTTCACGGGTTCACAAAGAGTTGGACACGACTGAGCAACTGAACTGAAATGATGGTTACCGTGTACCTATGAAATGATGACAACAGATCTATGTTAATATGGGTAACTGTATTTGGTTCCTAGGGCTGCTATAACAAAGTACTTGTTATAAACTCTGGTGGCTTAAAATGACAGATATCTGTTCTCTTACATCTCTAGAGAACAGAAATACAAAATTAAGGTGTCAGCAGGAACATGCTCTCTGAAGGTTCTAGGTGAGGGTCCTTCCTCAGCTCTTCCCAGTTTCTGGTGGCTGCTGACAATCCTTGATATTCCTTGACTCATAGATACATCACTCCAATATTTGCCTCCATCTTCACATGGCATGCTCCCTCTGTGGCTGTGTGTCTCGTTCCAATTTCTCTCCTTATAAAGACATCAGTCATTAGATCAGTCTTTAGCTTCAACTACCCTGAGGGCTACCATGTCGTGAGGAAGCTCAAGCCACACAGAGAAGTCACATGCAGGTATTCTCACAGACAATCACAACTGAGTTAACTCTGTGAGTATAAAAAGAAGCTTCCAGGTATTTCCATTCCCCAGATATTCCAGTTACCCCTAGCCATTTGAGTTTTCCTAGCTGATGTCCTAGACTTCATGGAGCAGAGGAAAAATATCCCAGCGCTGTCCTCTGAACTCTTCACCTAAAGAATTCATGAGCTGTAATAAATGGTTGCTCTTTTATACCTCTAAGTTTTAGATTGGTTTTGTGTGGCAATACATTTTGGTTTACAAAACATCATGAATAATAGTCACATTTTTTTTTAAGTATAAATGGATGTGCATGCATAGGAAAAGCTTAGAAATTTTGATCCAAAATTTTTAACCAGATCATTTGAGGGTGGGGGTGGGGGGTACCCTCTTCTTTACATCTTTCAATATTTTCTGAAGTTTTTACAGTGACTTCATATTATATAGACAATCAGGAAAAAAGAAAACAGTTTTCATTTAGAAAAAACGTACCACTTAACTCTGGGGGTTTTCAGCCACAAGAAATGAAGGACAACTGATGATGATTGAGGCCTCTCTGCACTCTAACCATTATGAACACCCAAATTATTTTGGAATCAAAGTTTATTTTAGCTAAGTCCTCTGGGACTCACACTAAGTCTAGTCTCTTCAGGGCTGGGTTATATACAAGAAGCAGGAACTATAAAAGAGGTTGGGGCAGTTTCTTGGGCACTGCCCTTCAGACCCAAAGCTCTCTCTCCTTTGGGAATGAGGAGGGCAATGGTTGTGCAGCAGTTTGGGGAGGGGAGAAGGTGGACAGGACAACAACAGAAGTGGGAGTGTGTATTGAGGGCCTAGATGATGGAGGCCAGGTGATGCGGCAGGGAAAGGCATAGCTTCTGCTTCTCCAAGGCTTAGCATAGGGATGCCCACACCTGCCACAGAACTGGGCTTGTGTACTGTTGTTATTTCTTTTTTCTGAAAAAAAGAAAAAATTATTTATTTGGCTGCACTGGATCTTGGTTGCAGCATGCAGGATGTTTAGTTATGGTGTGCCAACTCCTCAGTGCGGCATGTGGGATCTAGTTCCCTGACCAGGGGTTGAACCTGGGCCCCCTGCATTGGGAGCTCAGGGTGCCAGCTACTGGACCACCAGAGAAGTCCCCTGCTGATATTATTTCTACCACCGCTAACAAAATTTCTAACATAAAGTGTGTCACTGGAGCACATCCTTCTTCTCCAGAGATGTAGCACTTAAAGGTTAACAACACGTCCTGCCAAGAGCACAGACACAAATCTTGGCGTGACAAATGAGGCCTTGGCCCTCTTGAATGGTCACACTTTGGAGACTGAGGGAAAGCAGAGAGAAACAAAAGGCCACAATTAAAAAGCACAGTCCTTGTGACTTCCACAAAAAAATAAGTGTCAGGACAGAGCCAAGGGTGAATTAAGTATTATATGCAAGGTTTCTAAGGAAACTTTAAAAGCAAATAGTACATTAGGAGGCAGACACTCGTTACACACAGAAGAAGTTCCCAAACTCAGGGACCAACATTCCCTTCCAGCAGCAATTCCCCACAAACACAGAACATTCCACGCAGAGACCCGAGGCACAGCTGGCACACCAGCAGTCTCCACAGGGGTGGAGGGAGCCCCAGGAGACCAGGCAAGAAGTGGACGCCAAGGTACTTTGAGCTGCTGGGCCAACATGAGATACTTCCTGAGTATCCTCTGGGGTGCCATCACTCTCATTACAGCCAATAGCCACTTCTGCTAAGTCTGTGATCTTGTCTGTACCACTTGCTCGTTAGCAGATACTCTGGTGGTTTAGAGTGAACTACTTAAGCAGCTCTGGTTTCTATAAAGAGAGTAAGATGTGCAGTGGAAAGCAAGGCACATCCTTCCAGTGCCATCCTTTTGTCCTTCCCATCACATGGCCCTGATGTTTTTGTAAGGACAAAATGAACCATCTTTAACTCCCAGCCAAGGCAGTTTAGGGCTGGGGAAAGTCCCTAATCTGCCTAGTCTAAAATGCACAGGACACCTTCTGGCTGTTTCTGGTCCCCCGCTGATTTGCCTTCACTGTACAAACAGCTCCAACAGATCTTTCACACCCCGCCCCTCCTCAACCTGTCCTGGGTCAGAAAAACCTCACTCTAATTCTTTCCCAGTGACTTTGTCCTCACACACAATTCATGAGGGCCATAGCATAGTATCAACTCTCCCCACCACATGTGCGTGCACGCACACACACACACGCACACACACGCGCATCCATACTTCTGCTTAAAGGCTAAGTCACCTTTGTTCCCAAATCAGCAAAATTTGATTGTACTTGCACAAGTTTGACAAATCTAAAGAAAGAATGTGGGGTGGAGAGTATTTTGTAAAATCCTAAAAGAGAAGAAAACTAAAGAAGCAAAATTATTCCCTTCCTCAAGATTATAAAAAGAAATTCCAGTAAATGTCCACCTTAAATGTTTATGGTTTATGTTTTGTAAAGAAAGGACTTCCCTGGTGGCTCAGATGTTAAGGAGTCTGCCTGTAACATGGGAGCCCCCAGTTCAATCCCTGGGTCAGGAAGATCCCCTGGAGAAGGAAATGGCAACCCAATCCAGTACTCTTGCCTTGCCTGGAAAATCCAATGGATGGAGGATCCTGGCAGGCTACCGTCCATGGGGTTGCAAAGAGTCGGACACAACTTGAGTGACTTCACTTTGTAAAGAAATCTGATATATATGAATTTATTATTTTGTTGTAAGAATTATAATTTGTTTTCTGGGGACTTCCCTGGTGGTCCAGTGGTTAACACTTCATGCTTCCGCTGCAGGGGGCATGGATTTGATCGCTTGTCAGGGAACTAAGATCCCATATCCCTGTGCTGCAATGCAAAAAAAAAAAAATATATATATATATATCTATATATATATCTATATATATCTATATAGATATATATATAATTTGTTTTTAAACAAGAAGCAAATTGTCCCCATTTATTTATGAATAATTATGTCTTTTCTGCAATGATTTGAGGGCCTTCTTTTGCATCTACTTGTTTCCATTAAAATTAAAATCTATTTCTAGACATCATATTCTGTTCCATTGATCCGTTTAATTCTGCCTTCATGTCATACTATGGTAATTATTATAACTTTATAATAAGGCTCAATATCTAGAAGGCGAAAAATTTCTTTTGTACTCTTCTTCTCTAGAATAGCACACTTTAATTACTAGATTAAGTTTAGCATCATTTTAATAATTTCCTTCAAAAATTTACTGGAGTTTTGATTGTGTTTATATTAAATGTGGAGACTAGAGGCAAGTTTTATGATTTTTAAGACTATACTTTCTAAAAAATTCTCTCTCTCCATTTATTCATTATAATCTATAATACTCTCATAAAATTTCATAGCTTATTTTGATGTGTTTAATGTTTTTTCCTATATGTTAAGCTTTTGCTACTCTCGTGAATGATATTTTTCTCTGTGTTTTATAAATGATTATTATTTGAATATAAGGAAGCTGGGTTGAATTTCTTTGATATTAATAATAGATTGCTTCCATTATAATTATTACCTTCTAAACCATAATTGGGGAATGTTACAGAGAGTTTCAGAAAGAGATTATTACATAATGGTGACAATAATTCTTTATGAAAATATGAATTCATAGTAGAGAAATCTTTTTTATTTCACATTTTTATATATTATACCATAAATTTCTCTGTAGCTTGAAACAGCTACAGGTTTCTCATTACAGAATACACCATCCATTTTCATAGCATAAATACAGCATTAAGATCTAATGCTGGAGTTGCATATGTCTCTTCAGAGATTGAATTTCCTTCAATATGCCTTTGCACCTACAAAAAAGTAGAATCCTAATGCACTCATGCTTGTAAGTAAGAGACAGGGTCTCTATATGGTCCATCATTGACTGAAATAAATCTTTTTCATTAAAAAAATTTATTTATTTTGGCTGCTTCAGGTCTTAGTTGTGGCACATGAGATTGGGTCCCCACCTAGGAATTGAACCTGTGTCTCTTGCATTGCAAGGTGGTTTCTTAACCACTGGACCACTAGGAAAGCCCCCAAATAAATCTTAATTGTGGTTATTTTAGAACCTTTAGTAACTTCTAGATCAGAAATATTATATTCTAGATCAGAGATATACGTTATAATATTATATCTATTTACTCACACCAATCCTAATTCAAAAATCTATGAGGAGATCAGAAGAGTGTGCATAGTATATTACCATGTATATAAAAAGGAGAGACACTCTACATGAATGCTTATATATGTACAGATTATCTCTACAATGATATATAAGAAACGCATCAGTGGTAGCCTCTGGAGGATACAGGTAAGCAGGAGACTTCTTTTGTGTATTCTTTTGTACCTTTTGAATTTTCCATGACATGCAGGTGTTGTGTATATTAATCTTCTATGCCAGACAGTAATATTCCAGGCTAGCAGCACTGTGATGAGAATGAGATGGGAATTTTTAAAACTTTCCAATGGGATATAAGTTGGTACAATTATATTTGACATGTCAGAAGCCTTTAAAATTTTCCTTTATCCGCATCTCAGCTTTTTGCGGCTGGATAGACTCCTCAGAGCAGAATTCCTGCATATGGTAGGCAGAATCCTGGCTCTCCCAAATGATTCCCCGCATCCTGATTCCTGGAACTTGTGAATATGTTATGCTATATGGCAGGGAGGAATCAGGCTGCAGGTGAGACTGAGGGAGCTGAGCAGATGACTTTGAGATGGAGAGATGACCATAGATTACCTAGGTAGACACAATGTAATCACTAGGGTTGAATAAGCAAAAGAAGGGGACAGGAGAGTCAGTGTCAGACTGATGCATCATGAGAAGGATTCAACCAGCCATTGTTGTCTTTGAAGATGGAAGGGTACAGGAGCCAAGGAATGTGGGCAGACTGAGGAAAAGGCAAGGAAGTGACTCTTCCCCTAGAACCTCCAGAATGAATGCAGTCCTGCCCAACACCTGGAACTCAGCCCAGTAAGAGTAATTTTGGACTTCTGGCTTCCCAAACGTCATGCTGTTTTAAGCCGTTACATCTACAGTAATCTGTCATAACAGCAATACAAAACGAATGCACTATGTCCAAAAAGTACTCATTTATAACAGTAAAAATCTGAAAAGAATCTAAATGTCCATTAATAAAGGAATAGAAGATAAGTGATGCTACATTTATATAAAGGAATAGCGGGGCTTCCCTGGTGGCTCAGACCAAAAAGTAAATACTTCGTTGTAAAATTTATTCAATACTTCTGAGAAAATATTAACCTGAAAAAATAACTTGTATCTCGTTTCAATTATAAAAATTTCATGTATTATAAAATGCATGTAATAGATATGTCATTATTAGTCCAGGGTTCAGCTCTAGAAAAGAAGCTTTTCAAGCTATTTCAAACAGAAAGGGAAATATAAAGAATCAGATCCATACAAAAAACTGTAGGAGTGGCTCTTAAGGGGTCTCCCGAGAGATCAAACCAGTCCTGCCAGGGTTAGAGCTACTACTGCTCGGATCACAAAGCAGAGGGTCAGGTGGAGTCCTAGCTTGAGAGCGTGTATCCAAAAGGCAGAGGAGAAGAAACAGTGCCTTTTCTTACCAGTCCCTTCTCATAACCATCACATTCTACTCAAATGATATAAAGAATATTTAAATATCACAACTGATCTGCCTATATATTTATCATATTTTTAGAAAACAGGCCAGAAACAAACAGCGAAGATTATATTATCATTAAGAACACAGGCTCTGGAGTTAGATGGCATGCGTGCATGCTAAGTCACTTCAATCGTGTCTGACTCTTTGTGACCCTATAGATTGTAGCCCTCCAGGCTCCTCTATCCATGGGATTTCCAGGCAATAATACTGGAGTGGGTTGCCATTTCCTCCTCCAGGGGATCTTCCCAACCCAGGTATAAAGCTGTGTCCCTTGAGTTAGATGACCTGGATTTAAGCCCCTCTGGAGAGTTACCTCACTCTTGTTGCCTGAGCACCTTTGTCAGGAAAGGGCTCTTAGGATGGAATGAGCTCATGGAGGCCAAGCACTTAGCAGGGAGTTCCATGGGTAAAGGAAAACTGCTTAATTAATGGGAGCAATTATTTTTGTAATACTTCCCTATACTTAATAGGTATTACTTATCATGTACTAATTTTATCATCAGAAAAACAAAAACCTCATTTCAGAAAAATCCAAACTGAATGCTAAGCTTCCCCCAAATAAGCATGGTCTGATGAAAAAAATACATAAATTTTTAAAACTTGCTGCCTTGTATGAGATTTTGTCCTTTGTATATCTGCTTCCTGTTGATAAGGGGAATAATAATGACACACAAGCTCTATTTAAAAGTCAATAGTCAGAAGACCCAGAGCATTTTTCATTCTCAAGACCATGAATTCAACAAATGACATTCTCCATATGTGTTTCAGAAAAAGCACCCTATTTCAGCATTTGACAATGAATGAAGTAAGTTTTAGGAGACAAAGGGAAAATTTCTGCTCATAAAAAGGGGTAAAGGAGATAATTGGCTTAGTGATTTACTAGCTTGACTCTTTATCATAGAGCCATCTTAATATGGACATTAATAACTGATAAAATGTAAACTTCTCAGAGCTCACCTCTTGGTAGTGGCTACTCGATATCCAACTGGTCTCCTAATGAAGAGCACAAATTCAGACATCACCATCTCTCCTTTCGGGATCGGGATCCTGAAGGCTTACATTTCACACAGATTTGTCACTCAGTGCCACGCCTCCCTTTGGGATCAGCAGTTCCACATTCTCTTGCCAAAATGAGAATACAAGTCCGGTGCGTTTCCCGTTACCTCACACTGCATAGGGCACCATCCAAGAACCACATGGGGGTGATTAGTTTAAACAGCCGTCTTTTAAAATTAATTTTAAAACCTCCATGCTTTTACTCCTTTCCAATCTTCAGCAAGTTTTGGGGTCAGAAAGACATTCACTAGTACATGAGTAGTAGTTAATCCAGGACTCCCACTGAATTTCAGCATGACATTTTATGGCTTGTTCATTGTCTGCACCAAACAACTTTATGGTTCCCAGAGACGAAAAAGGCATCCAAGTACATGAACTTTAAGGGACCTAAGTATAAACTCCAATAGGAAGTGGTTTTACTTTTATTCCTAAATTCCATTACACATAAGTAAAGGAAGTAAGGCTAATAATTTAGTCAGCATTCGAGATAAGGACCAAGCAGGAAATACCTTTTTATGTGATGTCATCCAGGGCCCACGTCAGAAGAGGAACAGGAGGGGCAAGCCCTTCATCCATTACAGATCTTTCCCAGCCCTCTCTGGATGAAAGAATGATATGGGCAGAGGCAGCTCTAATTATATATATACATTATATTTATACTATTATTATACTGCTCTGTGTGACCATGATGTAGACATTCCTCTAATATTGAAAGAATGAAAGGATGGAAGAAAGAAAAGGAATTAACATCCTATTAATTAGTAAGATAAACCTTAGCTGGGGAAGCCAATGAATGTTTCTAGGAATTTTATATTTCAGCTCAGTAAGTGTGTGCCCTGTGTCACTTTTAATATGACCATGTCTACCATGTCCTTGGACAACAAGGAGATCAAACCAGCGAATCCTAAAGGAAGTTAACCTTGAATATTCATTGGAAGGACTGATGAAGCTGAAGCTCCAATACTTTGGCCATCTGATGTGAAGAGTCGACTCATCAGAAAAGACCCTGATGCTGGGAAAGATTAAGGGCAGGAGGAGAAGGGGGTGACAGAGGATGAGATGGCTGGATGGCATCACTGACTCATTGGACATGAGTTTGAGCAAACTCTGGGAGACAGTGAAGGACAGGGAAGCCTGGTGTGCTGCAATCCATGGGGTCATAAAGAATCGGACACAACTTAGTGACTGAACAACAACTTTAGAGAATATTTGGGATAGTGTTCTCAGTGTAAATCACTTTCATCTCACTCATGCACCTTGAGTGATTAGGCATGAGGACACAGGAGAAAGATAAATGTAGTTCAAATCCCAGTTTGTGTGACTCTGGGCAAGTTAATAATATCTACCACAGAGGATTGTCGGGAGGATTAAACAAATGATGCATGGAATTACCCAACACAGTTGGCACTTAATAAATGTTTGCAGTAACTTCCTCCTATGACTGCTTAGTAGATAATCATCTCTTAGATTTTTAAAAATCATGGGTAAAACACATAAAATTTACCATCTCAATAATTTTTGAGTGTACAGTTTAGTAGAATTTAGTATATTTCCAGTGTTCTACCACTGATCTCCAGAAATCCTTTCATCTAATAGCAAAACTGAAACTCTCCACCCATCACACAAGTCCCATCTTCCCCTCTCCTCAGCTCTGGCAACCACGAATCTAATTTCCATGTCTATGAATCTGACTACTCTAGGTAACTCTTATAAGTGGAATTTGTTTTTTTATGACTGGCTTATTTCAGATAATCAAATTTTTAGATTACTCTTTGAGACTTAAATTTTTATACTCAGACAAAAGTTTGGCCACTACATGTTATATCGATATATTGCTCATTTATCTATTTGACTAAAAATCATAATGTTTTCCAAAATAAAGGTAATCTATTATAATGTTAGATCATATAAATTTCAGTGGATGAATTTTACACAAGTACAGTCCATCCTCAAATCATCTGCCATGTACCAGCACTTGTGTCTTATCCCCTTCACTGCTTTGGAAATTCTTGGAGGTCAGGCAGTGCCTGGTGTGCATTAAGAATATATTAAATACTAATGAACTAATTAATAAATTAATAAACTAGTGGATTCAGATTCTATTTTATGAATTGCTAGCAAGAAAATGTTCAACACAGGGTATTTCGCTTCTCATTGATTCTGTGCCACATCTTTAGTCATCAACTGATGGTACTTAGAGAATGCAAAATTATTTAAATATTAACCTAAGCAAAGCACAGTTTCAAAGATTAAGTAGATGAAGAAAACACTTGCATTAGACCTTCAAAATGCAAACTCAATCAAGTTTTGGATCACAAACACTTTTGTGTCTCATCAGCTTCTTAATGTCAATGTACATGTCAGATTTCCTTAGTTTTCAAATTCTGGAGTACTAATTGACTTTTAAGAGTAAGACTGGCAAATGTTTAAACATTAAAGATTCAGAACTTAGGAATTCCCAGTCTAGTGGTTAAGACTCAGGGATTTCACTGCCAAGGGCCTGCGTTCAATATCCCTGGTTGGGGAACTAAGATCCTACAAGAAAAAAAAAAAAAACGAAATAATTCAAGAAAAATTTTGTGTGTCTCCCATCAATCCCCAACTCTGCAAGTTCATTTCTAGTTAATTTATTCAACAAAGACAGTCATATAAATGTTCAAAGATGTGGCTATGTTAAGCTAAATAATGGTCACCCAAAGATGCCTAGCAATTTAATCCCTAGAACCTGAATACCTGTGAGTATGTCATATTCATGGCAGGAGGTAATAAAGGTTGCAAATGGAATTACAGTTGCTAATCATCTTGCCTTAATATAAGATGCTCCTGGACGATACCAGGTGGGCCCAATGAAATCCCAAGGGTTATTTAAATGTGGATAAGGGGTGGGTGGCACAAGAGTCAGTATAGGAGTGATTCGGTGCTGGTGTGGGAAAGACTCATTCAATGTCTGCTGGTTTTGAAGATGGAAGAAAGCCAGGAGGCAAGGAAGGCAGTGATATTCAGAAGCTGGAAAAGGCAAGAAAAAGGATTCTCCCTTGAGTCGCCATAGAAAAAATGCAGCCCTGCCAATACTTTAATTTTAGCTCAATGAAATCTATTTTTGTTTTCTAACCTCCAGAACTGTAAGATAATATATTTATTTATTTTTATTTATTTATTTCCTCAACTCCTTAGTTGTAGCATGCGGGATCTAGTTCCCCAACCAGGGATCGGACCTGGGCCCCCTGCATTTCGGGGCGGTATTCTACCCACTGGACCACCAGGGAAGTTCCAATATATTTGTTTTAAGCTTCCAAGTGTGTGATACCTTGTTACAACAACAATAGGAAATTAATACAGTAAGTAAAGAGCTCACTGCAGCATCATTTGTGACAAAAAAAAAAAATTGTAAGCAAATTTAAAGTGAGTAAAGTAAAGTGAAGTCACTCAGTCGTGTCCGACTGTCTGCGACCCTGTGGACTGTAGCCTACCAGGCTCCTCCGTCCATGGGATTCTCCAGGCGAGAATACTGGAGTGTGTTGCCATTTCCTTCTCCAGGGGATCTTCCTGACCCAGGGATCGAACTTGGGTCTCCCACATTGCAGGCAGATGCTTTAACCTCTGAGCCACTAGGCAAGCCCAAGCAAACTTCACACCCATTAATAAAAGCCTGACAAAATATTGCATTGTTACCATGGATGTTGAGGATGTTAGGTTTTCACCAAAGAGCAAGCTGCTCCCCACGAGGTACTCTCTCTTTCTGTTTTTGGCAGGGGCCTGCCCATCAATTTAAAATAGAAAAGAGAGGGCTGCCCTGGTGGTCCAGTGGTTAAGAATCCACCTCCCTGTGCAGGGGACACAGGTTTAATCCCTGGGTGGGTAAGATTCTACATGCTGCGGAACAACTAAACCCATATGCCCTAGAGCCTCTGCTCCACAAGAGAAGCCACCGTAATGAGAAACCCATGCACTGCCACTGGAGAGCAGCCCCAGCTCGCCGCAACTAGAGAAAGTCTGAGTACAGCAACGAAGAGCCAGTGCAGCCAAAAATGAAATAAAAAAAATGTTAAATAGAACAGAGGTTCTAGAATATAGCAAAGAGATTTCAGTTAATCGTAAATGCATAACAAATAGAACACACACAACACTGAGATTATAGTACTCTGGGTTCACCCAGTCTAATTTCCTTCTTATAATCGACCTATAAATACACCAAGCACTTGTTAAACCCTGGAAAATACAGAGAAAAGCTGGCTGACTAGAGGAGGAAGAGAAGAAGCAAAAGGATATCATTCAGTGCAAGACATGGCAAAGCAGAGGGAAGACTGGGTACCTTGGGGGCACAGGAGGTTCTCATGCAGGAAGTGAGGGTGGGAAGGCAGGACAGGGACAGTTGCCAGGAGGAGGCAAAGCCTGAATCCAGTCCCACAGGAGGCGTGAGATTCAGCCAGACAAAGAAGACTTGGAAGCCCGTCCCAGTAGAGGCAACAGCTTACACAAGGCTGGTTGGTATGAGGTCCACTGTGGGTGTGTGATCCAGGTGGCATTTGAAAAAACCAGTCAACTTTAAAACCCTACACAAGGACTTTCACATAATTAGCTTTGTTACGTTCTCTGAACCTCAGTTTCCCCACCTTCATGACAGAATCATAAAAATCTTCCTTTCAAGAGAGAATTAGTGGATCTGCACAATCTTGGGTGGGAAAAGGAAGACCTGGCTCCCAGAAGTCCCTGCCCTGCACTCTGCTCTGCAGGCCGAAGCCACTCCTAATTCTCCAAAGCCCTGATGGATTAAAGAAGGAAAAAGATTTTATGGTATATTCTATATTTAACAGATCATTCATTTTAACACATACGAAACACAATGAAATAACATTATGTATTAATTCACAGTTCATGACAGACCATGTGTTCTGGGAATGGAACAGATTTGAAATTTATATAATGAACGGTTTCTTCTTTCAATCCCTTCCCTGTATCTGACTCTCTGTAAGGCCTCACGTAGAGGGTACATTTGAAAGCCTAGTGAATAAGATGCTGCAACAGCCTGCCGGTGCCAGGCCCTGTTTATATTGACTGGAAGAAAGACAGCCAAGTTGTGCATCAAAATCATCTGAGGAGCTCACTTTCTAGATTCCGATTCAATTGATCTAGAGTGGGGTCCAGGCATTTTAATATATATATATATATATATATATATATATTTTTTTTTTTTTTTTTTAAAGCTCTTGAAGTGATGCCAATGTAAAGCCAGGGTCAAAAAATACCATAAATGAAAGTAGGAGAGACTACGCAGGAACCCCTTAAAGTTTTATCAATTCATTTGTGATATTCAAAGAAAATGGTAAAAAACCAAAACAAAACACAGATGAACAAATGGGAGCCAAAGGAAGTTTCAATAAAAAGTCTCACTAAGGACAGACAATGGTACCACAGGGGCACCCTGGGCGCCCAGCGGGTGTTGGTCATGGTGCAGGCCCGACCATGAACAGCAATGCATCTTCATGCGTTTGCAGATGCATAGTGAGAAGGACTGTGAACAGTCTGTTAAAGTTGTCTATTCAGTTTGCAAATATCATGTGGCAACATCCTGACTAAGCAATTGGGAGGTCCCCAGGGTGGATGGAGAGGCAAGCACTGGGCCCTCAACCCCTGTGCTGGAGATCCCAGTACTGGTCAGAGGTAGCCTCCATGGCAACCAGGCAGACATCACCATGCCAAGAGAGAGACAAGATTCTCAGGCTGTGACCAGGATAGTCAAGCTACTGTTGAAATACAGATGTGTGCATACAGAACCATGGAAGTTAATATTCTGTGTCAGAGCTCTCAGGTTCTTATACCTGGGGACAGTGATGAAGGGGCCCCTAGGGACTTCCATAGGGTATTCTCTGAGAGCTTAGTTACAAAATCAATACTTAATAGGAAGAGTCATGCTAAGGAGAATGAATGGCTCTTGAATCAGAGCAAGACGGACTGTGAAATTACAGAGTAAGAAGTTATCTAATTGGAAGGAGTGGTCATCAGCCATGGAGCCACAGAAAACCAGGAAGGCACTGTACCTGTGCTTCATAAGTTCCATAGTGGGGACACAGCACCCCGGTCAGGGGTCTCCACCCAACTGTCCTCATCTCCCACTGCCTCCATTTTAGTGTGGCCTCCACTGTGTCTGCTGCTGCTGCTGCTGCTGCGTCGCTTCAGTCGTGTCCAACTCTGTGCATCCCCATAGACGGCAGCCCACCAGGCTCCTCCATCCCTGGGATTCTCCAGGCAAGAATACTGGACTGGGTTGCCATTTCCTTCTCTAATACATGCATGCATGCTAAGTCGCTTCAGTCATGTCCGACTCCCATTGTGTCTGGACTAACACAAAGCCTCCCAACTTGTCTCCCTGCTTCTGCTTTTGCTGCTCCCAGCAAGCAGGTAAAGTCACCCTGTCAAAATATGAGGCAGGTCATGCTCTTTTCCCACAAACCTTTCATTGGCTCCCATCTCAGAGGAAAAGCCAAAGTCCTTACAACAGCCTATATATGGCCACCTATGACCTGAATCCACACCTCTGGGCCTCATCTCCTCCTACTCAGCCCTGTGTTACCTCTACCCCTCCCCCCACTTCTCACTCCCACCCCACCCTGCCTTCCTTGGTGATCAGTCATCATTTTGACTGTCAAATCCTCAAACATGCTGAGGCCTTTGCATTTGCTGTTGAATTTCTGGAACGTTCTTCCCCTGGGTGTCCACTGGGCTTACTCTCCAGTCCTTCAGGTCTTTACTTCAGGTTGGGAGGCCTGTCCTGACCTCTTTATTTAAAATAACAAATTCTCCCACCTCTACTTATCCCCACCCCCACCCCAGTTTATTTTTATCCATGCCACTTATCATCATCTAAATATACCGTATTTCACTAATACATTGGATTATTATGTCTTCCCCACTAGAATGTAAATACGTGAGGGCAGAGATTTTGGTTGGTTTTGTTAACTGCTATATTCCTAGAGCCTAGCACAATACCTAGAAAATAGGCATTCAGTAAATATTAAACAGCCAGGATATCTCTACTGTGCCAATGGATTCATCAAGCTTTCCAAAGTAAGTGGTGATGTTGGGGTGACTACATTTTCACAGCAACCTTTTGATGAGGGTTTGGTTTCCCATAGAGTAGAGCAGGAGAGGATATGCAGTCTAGTTCCAGTCAAAGTTTTCCTATTGAAGGAGTAAAAAAACACAGCAGGGCAGTGGTGACTTCCTCATCTTATTTAGGGCTTCATACTCCAAACAGCTTCCATTGTACTGAGTTCTCAGTGTTGACCCATGAGACCCTCTGCCCCAACACTCAGAGGCCAGGAGGCCAGTTTTCCTCTTGATTCTGGAGCTCAGCTTGTGCCTTTGTGTTTAGGGAAACTCTGCCAGTTGTGTTTAGGGAAAACACACAGCAGCAACCTGGCGTTTGTGGATTTGACAGGCAAAACGATGGCTCATCGCTGCTTTGGGCTGACTGCACTGCCATTCCCCAGCCTCCTCCTCCTGCGGCCACAGGCTCCTTCCTCCTGGAACCAGAACACAGGTCTGTCTTTGTGGAAAACGGCCCTCACAAGTAGGCTAACCACTTAGGCTGGTAGTGTGAAGGCAGAGGGCTAAGATTTTTTTGGCCTTTCCTTTTTTCCTAAAATGCAATTTGGTGTAATTCGTGAACCGGGCCAGTCCCAGACATCTTTCGTTCTCTAAGCACAGTCCCCTCTCCCGCATTTACTGCCTGGGCCCTGCATGCTGCCTGCTGGGCCCCCAGGAGGAGGACAGGGTGGGTCCTCAAGGGGAATATCACACCTACTCCTCCTAGGCTCAAGTAGTTGCACCTCTGTTCTCAAACAGGAGGACCGAGCTGTGGGGTTAGGTGATCCCGGAGTCAGGTGAGTGCACGTGTGCTAAGTCGCCTCAGTCATGGCCGACTCTTTGCAACCTCATGGACCATAATCCACCAGGCTCCTCTGTGTATGGGGATTCTCCAGGCAAGAATACTGGAGTGGGTTGCCATGCCCTCCTCCAGGGACTCTTCCCAACCCAGGGATTGAACCCGTGTCTCCTGCGGCTCCTACGCTGCATGCGGGTTTTTTATTTCTGAGCCACTGGAAGCAGCGCTGGAATCAGGTGACCTGGGTTCGGATCCCAACTCTGCCTCTTTCTGGTTAGTGTAACCATCACAGAACGTCTAGAAGCCTGTATCCTTGTTTGCAAAATGGTTTTGTTTAAGTCAGTTCTGTAGATAAAGTACTTAATGGCCAGTAGTAGTACCACCCCTAGAGCATAACAGACACTCTAGATGTAAGCAGCAGGAAAAAGAAATCCATCTCAGCCCAGGATCCATGCATGCTTATTTGCTAAATGTCATCACAAAAGTGACAGGGGTTCAGGGAAGGGACCAGACGCAAGGGCGCATTGTGGAAGGTTTCACTGGGCAGGGAGGAAGGCAGGAGAGCAAACTGGACTACAGAAAACAGGACTATGGTTTGGCCCTACCTCGCTTCACAGTCTGGCTTACCTAATAGCTTGGTTGGGAAAGAAACCATCTGCAATACAGGAGACCCGGGTTAGGCTCTTGGGTTGGTAAGATCCCCTGGAGAAGGGACAGGCTACCCACTCCAGTATTCTGGGCTGGAGAATTCCATGGACCGTATAGTCCATGGAGTCGCAAAGAGCTGGACAGACTGAGCGACTTTCACTTCACTTTCACTCTTTAGTTTACTTTACCCATGCTGGTAACAGTATACTTAGTAATGCTGTTGCATTTCAACAAGGACTATCACAATGAAGGCTAATTTGCTCACTATTGTGAGTCCATTGTCCACAGGAGATTGTTCCTTCTACATCTGGACAACCTGCTTCCAGGTCTCAGAGGTGGCTCTAACCTCCTTTGTATATATATATATATTTTTGACTAGTACCTCTGTCAACTTTAAAATTTATCCTTATTTTTAAAATAGAAAATACATTCAACCTTTCAAAGATATAAAAAGTCATATAACAAAAAAAACTCACTCCCACCCCTGTCATCCAGTTCCCAGACCCCAAAGCAAACAATATTACTCTTGTCACCAATTGCTTGTCTCTGCTTCCAGAAATAATCCAGGCATGTATAACCAAATAGAATTTCCTCTTTTACTCAAAGGGTAACACATTCTTTTTGTCATGTAATTTTTCTTGAGAAAATTCTATGTTAGTATATGAAGATATTTCACTTTTTAGATGTTTAGATTTTTTTTTTAGATATTCTATCAAACATCTAAAACAGTTATCCTTCAGGTAACTGTGCAATTTATCATGGGATCACCTATCAGCATGGATACCTAAAATGTCGTATTTTCTTTCCATGGATTGTAGAATAGAAGCCATTAAAAAGCAGCACTTGTTAAGAAGCCCCCCCGCCCCCCCCCCACCCCCCGCTTCCCCCAAGGGAAGGCTTTGCTTTCCCACAGGTATTTGGGTTCAGATAAAGGACATGGACTTGGTCTCACGTGGCTGCAGCTTTCTACTGAATATGCAGCTAGCACCTCACTACTCCAGGTGACTCAAAATGAGTTCACAGAGACCAGGACATAAGTGATCAAAACTACAGACTCTGCACATCAGCAGGTACACTGAAACACTGCAGGATTTAAGCTGAAACTAATTTGCTAATACTAAACCATACTCCAACTTTTAAAAAACATTCTTCTCCCCAAGTGAACCATTCTGAATTAAAAACAAAAACTTTGCATTTCCTAAAACTGTGAGGTTGAACAAAAGCTGAACTACCAAGTTGTCTAACCAAACTTGGTTACATGGATGTCTTCTTTGATACAGGGCACGGTTGCTCCAAAAGTCATTCGAAGGTATTAAATTCAACTTCCCAGAATGAACACAATGACAGCCATTTAGAAATGTGTCTAAATGTGCATGAGGTCAGGGCTGAGACACTGAACACAGAGCATGTTGCCCTTCTTCGTTCATCCTAGGCCTCAAGTATATAATTTTAGGGTGTGAACACAGCAGACATCAATAAAATTGTTATTAATTTGGTGAACAAAAGCAGAATTCTGAGCTGTCTTCTTCATCTTGGTAAGAGCTACAGGACAATTTTGTAAACATACTGGTATTTAAACTCTTTAAAACCAAGTAGGGAGCCTTATGGACAAGGGCTGATCTCTAGAGAGCTGAGCCCCTGCCCACCCCAGCAGGAAGAATTTAGAGTCCGAGAAGCAATGAATTATGCTGTTAGGCAGAGCTGTGCTAGGATTCTGGGAACCTAGAGAGGGGTTTAGACCTGAGCCAGAGCTGCATGGGGGAGAGCTGGCCAAGACAGGTACAAGGTGACAGTGGGAACTCCTGTCTGACAGGGACTGGGGTGTGGGTTCTTTATAGCTTATACGAGGTCCCTAAAACATCTCATCCCTTCTCACATAATCACCATCTATCATTCTTACTCTTGCCATGCACTGGGCTCAGGGCTCTTTCTGTGTCATTCAATTCTTGCAATTTCTGTGAAGCAGTCTATCCTATTCACAGACAGAAAACTGGCTCAGAGAAGTTTAGTGACTACCTCAAGGTCACACAGCATTTGGGAACATTACTATCATTTACTAAGTACCTACTTCTGGAGTTTTTATCACTTCCCATGGTTGTTATTTAGAGAGGGAATACGCTGAATGGTGAAGGACTGTACATACTGGTTAATCCACTACTGTCAATAATTCAATAAAATCTAAGTAGGCCTGTCTTACAATGGAGGAAATAGAAGCTCAGAGATGGGTTGGTGAGTTGCCTGAGGTCATTCAGAGAGGAGCTAGGATATGACCTCTGGCTCCAATGCATTCTCTTTCTCACAGACATGCTGGGTCAGCTTCCCCATTATGTTGGCAGAGAAGTCCAGCAACTCAGCAATTACTAAGTCCTGAGAGCTATTTCTTGGAGTAACTGAAAATTTAAACCACTAGGAAAATAAGATCTGATGCATCTGGCCACTTCAAACTTAGAAATCATTTCCACATATGCTGATGGGATGCACAGCAAAGGAATGTCACACATCTTGTGTCTTTCTAAGTTCCTTTTAGGGTAGCTTCACAGGTAACGCTGGCTTCTGGTACAAGTTCATCCAAGGAAATGGAACTTCCTCAATGGCTCAGCAGGTAAAGAATCTGCCTGCAATGCAAGAGACCCAGGTTTGATGCCTGGGTTGGGAAGATTCCCTGGAGAAGGAAATTGCAACCCACTCCAGTATTCTTGCCTGGAGAATCCCATGGACAGAAGAGCCTGGCAGGCTACAGTCCAAAAAGGCACAAAGAGTTGGACATGGCTGAGTGGCTAAACATAACTTAATAAAACAAGCCACTTTTGGAAGCTCTATCTCTGCCACAGGAATAATGGGATTGGGAAATCAAGACCAAGTAGGAGGAACTCGTGATCCCTAGAAAGGCTTTAGCTATGACTCAATCCTAGATTACCTGCCCACAAAGTCAGAGGCCCGGGATAGAGGCAAATCCCCGAGTTGGGTTTTTCCAGGAGCCTGATAGCACCCTTCTGTACTCTGCCTAGAAGTTTACTCCACCACTCCTCAGACTCATCAGAACTTACCACGTGGAAAATCGTGTGTTGCTTCTACCTGTGACCAAGGGGAACTTGTCATGGCTAATTCTGACCCTGACCAAGAGGAATTAAATGCTGAATTTCACATTAGTTCCTGTGGCCTCCTTTCTTCTTTCAAACACCCTTTAAGAGACCTTCTCCTTCTCATGTCCCACCCTCCAATCTTGAGCCACAGATGACGTCTCCAGCTTGGGTCAGGTTTCCACCACTGATCTAAGGAAATCTGTGAACTGCAAGATAGCTTGGCCATTTTAGATGTATCAGAAGAGGCTGAGAAAGCCAAGCCACAGGAAAATAAATAAATAAAATAGACCCATACAGATAAGACCCTGACAGATTACAAAGCCCCACATGGATGGCAAGCTTAGTTCTAGATGGGGAGTTTGGCCCTGTGTGGGATTTCCAGGTCCCTGTACCCATCGCAACCCTTCACATTTCGGATTAGGCTAGTTGGAGCTGGCTTGCCGTTGGCAACCAATAGTGACAATTCCCAACAGGGAAAACACATAACTACTTAAGCACCTACTATGTGTCAGGTGCTAGACACACAGTATCTACTATTTCAAAACACCTCACTCACAATTTATTGTTATAAGTTCAATAGTTACTGAAGTTACTAACACAAGCAGATATTCAGTGGGACTTCCAAATGGCTTACGGATTTAAATTAATCAAACAGTACAAAATTTCATGAACAATTTATATGGCAACTGCAGATGGACACTTAAGACAGTGAATTCAGTCTTCTATTTTTCTGTTTAAGTCTTTCACATTAAATAAATGCCTCCTTGATTACTGGAGAAAAAAATAATTATAATATTCCATTGAAGCTGAGAAATAAAGCAACCTTTGTTTATTTTTTAAAAGATAAACATGGCTGATCTGCACTAATCATAATATTTTGAAGGAAATAAAACAATATTTGATATTTTTAGTCTAGAAATAAATAATACTCTGTTTTACTTAGTCTGTGCGCCAAAGACAAGGTTGGAAATGAGAATACTGGATAATGCCTATGGATTTAAAAGTATCAACCATGGTTACTCAATTCTGAGGAAATAAAAGCATAAATGGATAAGCATTAAAAGCATAAGCTTATTGCATAAGCATTATGCAATAAAAGCATAAGCATTAACTGGCTTAGTAAATTAATAGAAAAAAATGAACTTAGGAAAGAATGACATTTAAAGGTTTATATATAAACTTTACATGCTTCATTTGAGAGACCAAAACATTTTTCAAGTCCTTAATGATGAGAACAGCAGCAAAATTCAAGACAATTAAAAACTGGCATTTAAGAAACTGCTGTATTGTTATGAATAAATGTAAGACAACAGTACTAGTGAAGCCCAAGAAAATCCCAGTTAAACTCCATTCAAGCCAGTGAGCACTGGCTTTCCATTTCACTTTCCAATGTGTTCCCTTATTCCAGGTTTGAAACATACCTTCAGATAAGAGAGCCTAGAAGAGTAAGAGTCCCAGCGCACAGCTGCAGAACCAGTCTTGCTGCATTACAGTTTCAGCACATGAACAACTACAACTGTTTCTAATTAAAATAGCAAAGCCAGGCTCAAGTGCACACCCTGTTCTAAATACATATTTGAATCAAAACTTATGAATTATAGAAAAAAAGACAAATAATGGCATGAAGGGCATGATAGTTTATTTTTAAAAAATTGTACCACACTGATCAAAATGACCAGCATACACATTATGATGGCTTTTCTCTTGGGTATTAACATCGCAGTATTTTTGTATACTGAAATGTTTCAATAGGACCAAGAACGTTAGAGAGATAAAAACCTTAGATGAAAATGAACACTAATGATTCTGGTGTCCTACCCCATAGAATTAATTTAAACCCCTTATGAATCAGTGGCATTATCATGTTATGTAGCTCTGAAGAATGAAAGTTCTCTTCTAAATAGGCAGCATGAACCTATACCTTCTTCCTCTTTTATCTTCAGCTCTTACAATTTGAACTATGTCCACCCTGGCCAAAGCACAATCATACAAGACACCTCAGATAATTTCCATGCTACCATTGCACAAGTTTAGTGATTTTTACTTAAACAAACAAAAAGTCAAACCACTGTCAAAAAAAGGAGGCAAATAAAAATGATTTTCCAATCATTTGAAAAGCATAGTGCTTATTTGTCCAATACAGACTCAAACTTAAATTAAATGCTATCATTATCATCTCTAAACTTCTGCAATAAAATTAACATATATATATATATGGGTTTCATTTATAGAACTGTATCTTGCAATCAACAGGAGAAAGTTATTTTTTTAGAGAACAATATATTTGGTTACAGTTCCACATGTCGGTAGTAGAGACAAAGCCACATGATGTTAAATCTGGCTCTAAGTTACCTAAGGTATAAAATTTTGATCAAATCTGATCTTAAAAATTCAACCCATGTGAGATTACTTTTTAGAGTAAATGTGCTATTGAGAAATCATTTCAATAACCTTCACTTTGTATGACTATCTGCAAATTGACCCTTTTCTTTTAATCAATGTGACTCACCAACATTTCAAACTGACCTCTTTACTTCTACGTTACCACTTGAATACCCAGGGATTTCTGAGGCAGCATAAGTTTGACTTCATTAAAAACAGTAGACAGTTTAACCTTTCAGTGACAGCTTTACAATCTGTAAACTCAAGAATCACATTATTGAGCTCAGCAACTATAAAAACATTGAGATTCTGGTATTTCAAACCAAAATCTCTTTGTGCTTTTTAGATTAAGCTGCTTTTGAATATTTTTGGTATTTATCAGCCATTTGTATTTCCCTTATAGAAATAAAAGAATACACTTAAAGTAATTTTTAAGGTTAAATGTCCTGGGGGCTTATCAATACTTAAAGAAAAAAATTACTTTTTTCCATCAGCATTTGGAATAGTAGAAATTATTTCTGGTCCCTCATTAGATCAACCAACATTACTTTTCATCACGTGTAACACTGAATTTTATAGACATCCCTGAAAAAGTTTTTGATTAAGTAAACAAGTGAATCACAGTGGAGTCTCAATCAGTTAACAGTGTAGATCCATTAAAACACACACACACACACACACACACACACACACTGAATATTAAAAAGAAAAATTTCAAGCTAAAAAAAGAAAAAAAAGAAAACTCTCATAAGAATTAAAACCGAGTGTGTATTGTCACTGATTCTGTGCTCGTGTCCCCAACAGATTAGACCCCTTCTCCGGGTTGTAAGACATGTTCGATTAAATCTCCACGTCAAGTTTCCAGGACACTTGAGTGAAGAGACTAGCTACTGCAGCATCTAAGGGAGCAGAGTGGCACCATTTTCTTCCCTAACAGACACCCTGTCTGAAGGTGAACGTGAGGCTCCCTCCGCTGTGCTCGCCAGCATCTATCAGGAGACAAAACTCGCTGGGCAAGCTGGTGACAGCTGATCCTCCCGCCCTGCCCCCAGCGCCAACAGGAGGTTCCCAGCAGTTCGTCATTACGGGCACTGGCCTTTCACTCTTTCCATCAGAAAAGTTGTGGTTGCTTTAAAAAGAGGGTACGGGGTGGAGAAATGAAAAAACCAAGAGTCTAAAGGCACAAAGTCGCATAGCTGCTCTAGTTGGAGTTTGTAAACAGAGAATAGGCTGAATTTAGGTAATCCCAATCTATGAGAGTAAAAAGGCATCCACAGCAGGCTTTTAACCAGCCAGCTTCTTTGAGACCCTTCATGGGTTTTGAGGTCTACAAAGTATGCACTAAAATACCCATACTTCAAAAAGCAATAAGGCAAATAGTATACTCATTATTCCAAAAGTTACAATGGTAGTGTAGGCATACAGAGTATAATTTAGTTACAATGTGTGGTACTGTTTCTATTATATAAACATATTAACTGCTTCTTTCCTACATAATTATATATTCAGCCCAGTTTCAGTTGAACACAAAACCATCCTTGTACCACTGCTGATAGTTGGCAATAGTTCTTTGATAGCAGTTTGTATTCTGCTGTAGAAATTATCCTTGAACTGAAAAAAAAGTCCACAATCCAACGTCCAGTCATTAAACACTATCATATTTGTGAAGAGCCTCTTCCAACTTCTGCGTCACTTTTTGGAAAAATATTATTTGTTGTTGTAAGAAATGCTGCATTTGTGATTTAAAGTCTCTTACTCGAATTTGATGGAAGTGGTGAATTTCAGCCAAAGTAGCAAAAGAAATAGTGTTACAGCGATCCTGAATGCCATCAGCCTTTTGGACTTCCATCTTCCCTTCTTCCACGTGTCGCCTACTCTCCTTTACTTTGGTAAGAGCTCCTGTGGTTTAAAAAAAAAAATTAATTAAAAAATACATATAAAAAAATAAAAAATACATATGTATCCCAGTGTTACAGCTACATAGTAAACAGAATGTTGGGCATTATAAATACTTGCCTGAACTATTTTGAAGTCCTTTGGCATTTAAAGGGGTGACTATAATTATTTATTAAAAAAGAAGAAATCTGGTAAAGTTTCTGAAAACACCTCCACTGCTACAAATTCACTTATCAAAACTAGCCTTTGCCATTGACCAAATAGTATGTTTCATCTCTTCCAACAGCAGAGATATTATATACTATAGACAAAAACTGCAAGGAATTTTTCCTAAAAAGACAAACCAAGAAACTCTGCGATTTTAACATTCTTAAGGGACAAAGTGTAACACCACTCTGTATGTGTGTGTGTGTGTTAGTCACTCAGTCACATCCAACTCCTGGCAACCCCATGGACTAGCCCTCTAGGCTCCTCTGTCCATGGAATTCTCCAGGCATGAACACTGGAGTGGATAGCCATTCACTTCTCCAGGGGATCTTTCCAACCCAGGGATCAAAACTGGGTCTCCCATATTGCAGATAAGATTTTTTTTTCTGTCTGAGCCACCAACACCACTATATACACATACATTAAGAAGGTCATCTCTAAAGTGGAGCATACTGCAGGCATGCCTGATTCTGACTGCACATTCTACCAGATCCATACCTGTAGCATAATGGCCCTGTGCAGTAAACATATGCCTCCTTCTCCTTACAGGCTGTAAAGATCAGTGAGTGTTGAGTTTGCCCTAACAGTCACCTGGGAATGAAGCCAGAAGTGTCATAGCCTCCGGCCAAGAAACATCACCAGAGGATGCGGGCCGGGGGGTTGGGGATGGGGTGGGGTGGAGAGGACGGTTTCTGTCGCAAGTGCCACAGGAGGGCAGATCTTCCCCTAGAAGCACAGTCATAAAAAAAAGCACAAAAGCCTGAGGATGCATAGGAGGTAGGAAAAATAAAGACTATTCATGTGTTCTTAAAAATGAGTGATGATAAAGTTCAAATCACTTGAGCACAGCCAGCTCAAGAATCCAGATTCCTGACCCCACATGCATCCATTCTACTGAACCACAATGAAAGACGAGAGAAACACTTAGGGCACCAGGCTTGCTGGTCTGAGGATGTGATGATGCTAAGTGGAGGGAAAGGGAACCTGTTTAGAAGGCAGTGGGGAAGCTGAGCAGCTTTGTTGTGGAAATGTTGTTTTAGCCAATGGTGAAATATACAGGGGAAAAGCCCTGTATCTAAATTTCTTCAAATCTACAAAATAGAGTAAACCTACTATTAAATAAAATCCTTAAAGACTGTTTTGTTTTTTTTGCACAACTCAAAGACCTGAGAAATTAAAACTCATCAACAACAAATGTTACAGATATAAATGTATGTATGTTTGTATATTTTCATTTATTTATTCTAAAAATCTTTACCTGAAAAGCAGGAGAGCCCTGGAGCAGAGAGAATACCCTGCTTCCCCCGTGACCACACAGTGGAGATGTCATCCATGTTAACTGGGCTACAGGAAGACCCCTACCCAATCCCCTAAGTAGCCATCACCTTGAATGGCCCTGTTAACATCTCCCCCACAGCAGACAAGACTCAAGAAGCAATGCAACCTGCCTGCCTGTGGTCTACACTAAACAGAGAATGCTCCTCCTCCTTAGAGACAGAAAAGAATAATTTCTTATAGCGAACTTATGTTCATTATATTTGTACAAGTGTCATCGTTAATATATAAAAATTGAAGTTGAATAAACTAGGAAAGCATGAGACAGAAAACTAAAAAAGAAAAGAAAAAATTACCTAAAAGATGACTGAGAATATGAAACTATGAAATTTACATTGAAAATGGTTGAGAGAGAGCTTGCTGTTATTGTTTAGTTGCTAAGTCATGTCCGACTCTCTTTTTGCAACCCTGTGGATTATAGCCCGCTGGGCTCCTCTGTCCATGAGATTTCCCAGGCAAGAATATTGGAGTGGGTTGCTATTTCCTTCCTCAGGAGATCTTTCTGATCCAGGGAAGGAACCTGTGTATCCTGCTTGGCAGGTGGATTCTTTACCACCGAGCCACCTGGGAAGCTGAAACAAGGCCTCAAGAGAGCAGAGTCTCAGGCGATCTGACTGTTCGTGTGATTCAGGGCCGAGGTGCCTGCTATTGAGCATGGAGGACAGGCACTGGAGCCCTGCCCTGCACAGATCCCTGGGCAGCCGTGAAGCAGCTGGGTACCGGGAATATGCTGTGAGGGTCACTTGCTCTAGTCACTGGAGTCCAGCACAGAGCAACTCAGAAACCTGGCCCTGAGCGGTGCCAAGGTCAACGAACCTGCAACTCGTCAGCCTCCAGATGAGATCACCATCTTCTCAGAAACGACATTCTATGACACAGGCCTGCAGACACGCATCCGTAAAAACCAATTTACAAATGAACAAGCCTGACGTTTTCACAACCTGAATCACATCAGAATACATTTTCAAAACTCCTGGACACAGTACAAGTATTAACTCTCTCCAAGGCCTAAAGACCTTTTGGCATTTGTCGCCTTCAAGCTTTCTGAGTGTACATTCTAAAAAGGATCTGTGAATCGAAGACTCACTTTTCTCCCAGCTATGAATTTATTTTGTAAATAACACAGAGCCCTGAACAGTTGGGTTTCTGGGGCAATAATCTCAGCTCATTTACCAGCATTTGTGGAGGGCCTGGCTTCCCCAGTGACTCAGCGGTAAAGAATCCACCTGCAATGCAGAAGCTGCAGGAGACATGAGTTAGATCCCTGGGTGGGAAAGATCCCCTGGAGGAGGGCACGGCAACCCACTCCAGCATTCTTGTCTGGAGAATCCCCATGGACAGGGGAGCCTGGCGGGCTACAGTCCGTGGGGTTGCAAAGAGTTGGAAACGACTGAAGCAACTTAACACACACAAAAGGACAGCACAGAGCTGGCAAGGGGGATGCACATGGCGGGGCTCACACCAAGTGTTCAAGTCCCCACCCTCCGGAACTCTCAAGGAAGACACCTTGAGAAAGCACACTGAGGGCCAGCGCACAGCCATGGCGTGAAGTGACAGAGCCGCAAAGCATGGAATTCTGCATGGCAACTGACTGTGGCTTCTTCCAAGAGAATGTAATCATGTCACAAGGGAAAACGCTTGGAGGACCTGCTCTGTGCCAGGCAGTGCTGAGGACGAAGGGTGCCAGGGTGGGGGCAGGAATAAGCGGAGATAACAGTAAATGGGAGCTGCCTAAAACAGTCATCAAATATGCGAGGCACGTTCTGTGTACCAACTCTAACCCTGCTGCAACTCTGCTACAGACATTACTGCTGTTTTACAACAAGGAAACTGAGAAAGCCACCCACATTCTTTGAGGCCCGAAGTTAGCAGTAACCCAGTAAGAGGTGGGAGAGATGGGATCTGAATACAGAACTGACTTCAAAGCAAACACCACAAATATTCAGAAAAGAAACTGGAGACTGAAGAGACAAAAAGGCACAGTGGGCTGGTAAGCAGGGTGCTGGGGATAAGGGCAGGGGCTCCTGCCCTCCCCTTCCCTCTTTTCACCTTCCTTGCTGGTCCCTGGCTTTTACTCTGACGTGCACATCAGGAGACCTTGTGAGCATGTAAAATAAACCATATAGGTGCTGAAAATTTCCCTCTGGAATCTTAGTAGCCTCATTCAATTCATTAATTGTGCCTGTAAAGCCTTTTAATATTTATAAGATGTCTGATTTTCTTATCTTTGAAGCATACAATTAGGGTGCTACAAAAAAAAATCGAAAAGGCAGCACATATTTCATTATTTTGAAAATTTAAACTCAAACTTACATGGGGGGGTGGGAGGTTTTGTCTTCCCCCCACCTCCCCCCTTCTCACCGACTTAGATTCTATTGGAAAATTATATAAGTCAAGAACTATCACCAAAAATAGTAACATACAATCCCTGGATGGGCTTTGCCTTTGTTTGCTCTAGTGCAGCTGGATAGCCCAGCCAAAAATTATTTTGCAAAATAGGAAGAACAGAACAAACCACTGAAGAGAAGCACCCAAAGGGCAATTTCACTTGGAATTTTGGTTTAAGGCACTTAATACAATTCAAATCTATTAGCATAATGCATCAGGATTGCAAGGAGCAAGGAAACAGGTGAAATATGTTTATCAGAAAGAGACAAGGTTCCTATTTTAGGGACTCGAATTGTTTTTTGAGGTGACAAGATTTACATGCCTGAAACCATTAAAGACCTACACAAGATAGAAAATGAAGGTATTGAACAGCATTCTATAAATGTACAAACTGGTAGAAGAGGGAGTGCTCGGTGTAATCAAGGAAGATTATGTCTTCACAAAATTGGACCCATGAATTTGGAGCAAATTTTAAAACCACAACGTCTTTTAACTAAAATGTAGTTACATTGGTTTCCCTCCAGATCCACCTTCTGAAGAAAGATGATTAACAAAAAACAGGCTGACAGCAATATACTTTTTGAAAAATCGAAAGAGTTCCCGAGTTGACAGCAATCCAGTTCTCTAAGCATCTGGCTGTTACATTTCAGGATGACAACCCACAGACCTTCAATCCCAAGCCCCCCAAAAGTAAGTTATCTTTTGTAAAATATTATTGACAGTTAAAAAATTATTTCCTTCAAGAAGAAAACCATTCTGCGTTTAAATATTCACCTCACAAGCCTCTGATTAGTTTTTCCCATACAGTTTTAACAAATACTAAGGGTTTAGTGTGTTTTCTTATGAGAAAGATAAAGTCAAATCATTCAATAAGCTAATTATGGAAGTTAATTAGTTTACTGTCTGAGAGTATACAGAAAAAAAAGAAAAAACCACTGGGGAATTGATGAACAGAACTACTTTCTGGAGTTTCCCTGAAGCTCCCCTCTACCCCACTTCTACCCACTGCACTTCTAAACTCTGGCTTCTCTCGAGGTCAAAGTGGGAACATACTTGTCCAATAGAAATGTATTACAAACATCCATTAGATATAAGTAAAATAGTTTTACTATTAGAACTAGGACTTACGTTTTGTCACAGACGGTGTATTCTTGCAGTTTATTTGCCAGTTCTCAAACTGGGAATTATCTGTACACACATCTACGCTTCCCATATTTCCAAATCTAAAATATTAAACATCACAAGGCAGAGAGAGCCACATTTTCAATCAGGTTTAGCTTCTAAAGAGTGAAGAGTTGGAGAAAGAAAACTATTGGGGGCAGGGTTAGATCCCTACAGACTTGTTACTTCTAGGATAGCTTAAAATATTAACTTGTAGCTAAGAATCAACTGCAGAGGTACAATGTAACCAGCTGCAGAGTTGTAACAAACATTGCGGCATATTTTAAGTACTCTCTCAGCTGTACCAAACCCAAGAGGAGTGTAAATAAAAGCTAGAAACATGGCCCAGAATCTAAAGACCAACAGGAATGCATACTTTTACCACGCAGTCAATACAAAAACAGGCAAAGGTTTTCAAAACCTGTATTTTTTTTTAAACTTTATTTTGCATTGGGGTACAGCCGATTAACAATGCTGTGATAGCTTCAGGTGAACAGGGAAGGAGCTCAGCCACACACATACACGTACCCATTGACCCCCAAACTCCCCTCCCCCAAAAGCTGTACTTTGATAGTGGCTAATTTAGGAGGAATCTAACCCTACCAGGCCTCTGCTGTCACAAACATCACACTGTCACCCTGCTTTTGTAACAGTAAGGAAAATCAAACAATAAGGGGGAGAACTTATAAAATAAAGCCTAGGGTGAAAAGTGGTTGCTTCTGGATTAAACGAAAGACCCATAAAACTCATGGGTAGGGCAACTGTTTTAAAGTGAAAGAAAATTAAAAATAGGAGGGATCAGAAGGAAACATATTTCAGAGTAGGAACACAAGTACATAACTACAAAATTATTTCTCGGGCTAAAAGACAAACATTATATGGGGTTATATATGGACAAAATAAGATTTTATCAAGAAAAGAGAGGCAATCATTAAATTCTGATATTAAGTAAGAAGAGGCTGACATTACAGAACAATGAACACATTCTTCATTAAGATACTTATAGCCAATAGCAAGACAAAATAACAAGAAGGTAATACATGAAAAATGGTGCAGCCTCCCCAAGTTACACAACTAAAAATAAATTCTTAAAGGGTATTAGAAATACAGGAAAAGGTATTCATGAACGTGGGCAATGTATTTCCATCACACCCATGACTGTGCTCCCCAACAGGCAAAAGCAATCTAGTTCCCATGCAGGACACTGGGCTGAGTTGGACACATTTCAGGTGTTTCTTCCCCAGGGAATCTCTGGGGTGGGGAGGCAGAAAGGAATACAGAGATGCGCTTCCCAGGTGGCGCTGGTGGTAAAGAACCTGCCTGCCGATGCAGGAGACATAAGAGATGCGGGTTTGATCCTTGGGTTGGGAAGACCCCCTAGAGAAAGGCATGACAACCCACTCCAGTACTCTTGCCTCGAAAATTTCATGGACAGAGGAGCCTCGTGGGCTACAGTCCATGGGCCCCAAAAAGTCTTTTCATAATACAGAGTCACCCCTCCTAAAAAGGCTTCCAGGCTAAGAAGGAACTTGCAGCTGAGCACTCAATCTAACTATTAAAATAGTTGGACAAATTATTAAAGGATTTCCACAGGATAGAAAGTTCACTCAGGAACTGATCAGCCTAAACCTTTATTCCAAAGGATGGAGCAGGACCATGACAGACTTCTACCACTACCACTGGGGAAGCTGGAAGAACTGAGTCCTTTGGTAAGAAGGGCAGAGTTGGGTCTCCGATTTTTTTTTTTCAATGAGCTATAAGGTTGTGAAAGTTAAACGAGGTTTTGGTACAGTTTTTTTCAGTCTCTCTAGCAAGAGGCTGTGACTTGCCCAAAGTCCCACAGCTAATTCCTAGCAAAGAACTTGCCCTTCCTACCTGCCTGCCAGCCCTGCCACTCTCCACTTAACATTCCAGTCAGGGCCTCTGCTCCACTCTCTTGAAAAGGGTCCTTCCCTTTCTACATTTGGAGTCATAAAAGGAAAACTAAACCAGTATTTCAACTTTGCTTTAGGACCTGCTATTAACAAATCTCCCAGACTTTTTTGGCATTCTTAGCTGACTCTGTACATGCAAAATTCCTAACTGCGTTCATTTTGATACTTATTGAAATTACTCAGGCTCAGAGAAAGGCATTTTGCCCATTTCCCATCACCAAACCCAGCAGAACTCATGTCATAACTTCATTCCCACTCCTCTCCTCCCATGCTCTGGGCATTTTACCAATGTGAGCATAATTTTAAAGCATGCTCAGGTCAGAAGGAGCATCCTAATTAATAACCCACATGCACTCAATTTTAGAGTAATGATATTATGCACACTTGTGGGGAACACAAAATAATGACACATAAAAGAATCCAATCACATGATTAAGTTCATTATTATTATAACCTTAAAGGGCTCAAACTCATAGATCAATTACAATCCAGGAAGTCAGCACCATTTTCAAAAGCATCACATTATTTACACAGCATGCCATTGAATTATGTACATCAGTAAAACTGTTCAGGAAGCATTTCATTGCCATTTTGGTTTTTCTAGAATGAGAGCACTGAAGCTCTGGTATCATCTAGTCAAAGAGAACATGTGAAGAATAGCCAACAGTCAGGAACAGTCTTCACTTCTTTAAATTTTGAGAGCAATTGCTTAGGGAAATATGTTTGGAAACTGTACGCAGTTTTCTTTTTAAAAATATAATGTTTATTTTTTCCCTTGCAATTTAAAAAGTAATACACATACATGTAGAAAATGCGGTAGGATTTCAGGCTTGGCCAGAGACTGCCTTGCTCTGGAAGGGATGTCTGAGCCCTAGAGAGCGAACAGTGATGCCAGGGCAGAAGAGAACAGGATGGCAGTTAGCGACAGTCAACCAGCTGGCTCTCTGTTGCCCTCAAGCAACGACGGCTGCTCAACCCTGTTTTCACAGATTTGATCATTCCGTGTTACATGTGTCAATTTTGATCGGTTCCATGAGCTGAAGTATAAAGCACATTAGCCGATACTGTTACACTACACTGAACCCTGCTGTATCATCTCCTTCTGATTTGCAGAAAGAAAGCACTGCCCTGGCAACTTCTGACCCAGCAAAACCAGAAAGGGGCAAAAAAAAAAAAAAAAAACCCAACCCACTCACATACTGCAGTGCCTCAGACATTTTAACCAGGGAGGCTCTAAACTCAGTTGAGTTTATCTGGCCTCCCTTCAGTTTCTCTGGTTAAGGCCCTCTCCTCCACCTTCACCTTCCCAGGCCCCACCCTACCCCCTAGGCTTGCTGGCTGCTCCAAAAGCTCCCAACCCACTAGTCTCTGCACCTGAACGTTGCCCTCCTTTCCTTAACCAAATCTCTTATCCTCCTATGCTTTGTCCCTCCTCAGACCAATTATACAAAAGGTTCAGTCACTAAGCAACAGGGATCCAAAGGCTACATTTTCTTCCTTAAAAAAAAAAAAAGAATTAGAAGAGAAAAGTAAGCGCTTCATTTAATTTTGAAATCATGAATGTGCCAAGAACATTAACAAGATTTTGTCTTCCTGGGGCCCTGGCCCAGAAAACGCAGGCAGTGAGGAACAGAACAGGAGACGGGCTGAAGGGCACAGGGACAGCTGTACAGAAGCTGCATGAGCTAGACCTGTTTTTCTTCATTCCCTGGTACTTGTGAACTGTTGAAAGAAAATGCTAATTTGGCCAACGTGGCCTATTTCGCTCCTACCCTCCCATCACTGGTACCCACCCCTGGGTCCCTGCTAACTCCCCAGTAACTCCTTCCCCCTAAACTTTCCTCCCTCCTTTCGGTTTCCATCCACCCACTCGTTGACTCTTCTTCCCCTCTCTCTGCTCCAATATTTACTTTTTTATTTATTTTTTTTATTAGTAAAATAGCTCCCAAAACAAAGACTGACATTTACATAAAAGGGGCAGGATAGGATGGCTATCCATCCAGGGAACACAAGTCCCATGTGAGCACCTGCTCTATGCAAAGCTCTGGTCTGTACTCCGCATGTCTAGCTGTTGTTTTTTTTTTTATCTTTAACCTGGAAAGAAAAGCAAGGATGACTCTTTTGTTTTCAGAGGTGGACAAGAGGCTTAAGCAAGGTAAATAACTTTACAAGGTGTCAGCTACATGTGAATCTGGTCTGCTTCCTAACCCACGCAGTTCCCTGTACCTGCCCAACTGGGGCTGCCTCCTGCCTGAGACCTCAAAGCCCCACAGACCAGGCCCAGAACACAGGGCACCACACCACCCCAAGCCTCCAGAAGCCTCATGTTGGGATAAGCAACCCATGAATCACCTCCATGGAGAAGGAAAGGGCAACCCACTCCAGTATTCTTGCCTAGGAAATCCCATTGACAGAGGAGCCTGGAGGGCTACAGTCTATGGGGTCACAAAGAGTAGGACACGACTGAGCAACCAAGCAGGCACGCACGAACCGCCTCCAGGCCCTCACAATTCTATTTATTCCTGCATCAAGTCTGACTAAGTGGGCTCCAGATTTGGACCATGTAAATAAACTTGAGAGCGTGCAAATAGTACCACTGAACTCGACGGTGAGAGCAACTTTTTGAAGGGACAAAATGTCCCTAGAGCCAAGAACTATCAAAATTCAAAGATACAAGTAATTTAAAATTCACTTTCAATTTCAATTCACAATGAGAACTTTTGAGTCATTCAAAAAAAAGAGAGAGGGTCAGGACCAGGATAATAAATTACAAAAAAAATAAAATAATAGTAACAACAACAAAGACCTGATTGCTTGATGATGAAAAAAATTAAAGAACCTTAAAGAACTCAGGCCTCTAAGTTTGGGTCCTGAAGATACAATAAGAAGCTGTTTGTTCTGGTAAAAGTCTTATTATTTCCTAATTAAGCAGCTCTTTTAGCTCCATTCAGCAATCAGCAGAAGTGTACAGGAAGGATGACATTTAGTATGAATGAAAACATTCACTGCCGTGCACCACATCTTAAAACATTGGATTACTTCTACTCACTATGTACATACATCCATACAGCTCACCTTGTCCAGAAATGAAGATGGAAATCATATGATTATATCTCTTGTGGCTCATTTGGTAGCATAGGTTGTTCTGTTCACAGCTAGGAAATGTTATATATAATAAAGGTTCTCGTGTTTCAGCTTATATTAAGTGTTAAATACATGATAAAGATACTAGGGTGATAGATTCAAGAGAATACTGTAAAAATAGTGTTTTTATTTCAGAAGACTCTGGATACAATGGTGAAAACGTTGATGTGCTTATGGCCAAGCAAAGAGAGATAAAGACCAAAATTTGAAGATTAAAAAACATGTATCATTTTCTTTCTTAAAGGTTTTCTACCCACAGAATCATAATAAAATAAGGTAGAAGGAATATTCTTGATAATCATGAACATACAATAAAACTCGAATAAAACAACTGATGCTGTAAAACAGAATCCATAGTGTGGTTAAAATTCAGAGAATACACTTGATGCCTGAGGTGCACAGTGGGTAGTTCCTAATTCCTAATCCTTTTGTTTCCTGATATACACACATGGGTATAGGTCTGTACAAATAAAGCAGCATTAGGGATATTTGCAAGCTGCCAAGCACTTTGGATTTAAATGACCTTTGACATACAACAAAACATACCTATACCTAAGACTAAAATGGACTTTGGAAACTACCTTTAACCAAATGTAAAACCTTAAGTTTCTTTTTTTCTAGGAAGATAAAGGGAGGCCCAAGCTAAGAGGTGGTGCAGTAGTAAAGAATTCGCCTGCCAATGCAGGAGATGCAGATGCAATCCTTTGACTGGGAAGATCCTTGGAGAAGGAAATGGCAACCCACTCCAGTATTCTTGCCTGGAGAATCCCATGGACAGAGAAGCCTGGTGGGCTATCGCCCATGGAGTCGTAAAAGAGTCACACTACTGAGCACACACGCACACAGACTGACATAAATCTAACAGAAGCTGCTAAGCAGACAGGCCCTTCTCTATGGGGGAAGGAATAGAGTGAGGTGGCACTGGCCCTTTAGAAAAGAGACAGACATGTTAGGTACACATCCAAAGCCAGGTCCGTGGTTCCCAGGACCGCTTCTGAGAGGGCTGCAGTTACTACTACAGTTAGAACAATGTTTTCAAAGGATCTTTTTCTTTCTTTCAAGTATTCTTCCCAAATAATATCTAGTTTTTAACTTTAGAAATGTAATTGTAAACCCCAGCGTTACCAGCTGCTACTTAAGCTACAGTGGGTACTAAGTGGTGAGCAGCCCAGCATTAATGGCTTCCTACAGTGCTGTTTGCTGTGGCCATTATGATCGGCACTTCACATCACTTTACAATCATTACACTTTGGGGAAGATTCCTAAATCAACAGTTTTAAACTTAAGCACACTCTTGGCCCTGGGGTGTCCCTGCTTTCTGCCAATGGCGGGGACCAGGTTTCCACTGGCCACATCTAGACTTCTTGAACCAATCATAAATAAACAACTGAAGTCAAAACAATCTACCAATAGAAATACAGTATTTTAAAAGACATAAAATATAACTCAAAACACATGAAAACTTATAGATTACCCATGCTGACATTTACTAGCATTTATAAAGATTTCTCACTGCAGGCAATAGGTGGGCTTTTGTGAAAATCACAAATGTCAATATAACGAAATATAATAAAAAGTCCAGAAAATGGGATTTTCTAAGGATCCCTTCATCCCCATTCCTTCTCTTTCCCTCTAATCTTTCTTTTCTTAAACCTACCTATTTCTATTCTTGGCATCACTACTTTCTGTCACTCAAACTTAATACTTCAAAGGTAACTCTTGACTCAAGCTTCCCTGGTGGCTCAGTGGTAAAGCATCTGTCTGCAATGCAGGAGATGCAAGAAATGTGGGTTGGATCCCTGGGTCGGAAAGATCCACTGGAGGAGGAAACGGCAACCCACTCCAGTAGTCTTGCCTGGGAAATCCCATGGATAGGAGAGCCTGATAGGCTAGAGTCCACGGGGTCACAAAAGAGTTGGACATGACTTAGCAAGTAAACAATAACTCTAGATTCAAGAGAGCCACCCCTCACCAGTCCTACCACTCTCCCTGACAGGTGTCTTCAGTTCACCTGCTCTTTCAAAGCCTGCCTCGAGCCTGGTCTACTAACAAGCCTCTGCAGGTCTGTACTCAGCCAATAGGAGCAGCTTCCTGGGAACCAGGTTGCACTCGGGGGACGCATGCCAAGAGCTCACCATTAGGTTCTATGGCTCACCGCCTTCCTGCCGGCAAAGTGGGGATACGAGAGAATTTACCTCAAAATCTTCCATGAGGTTTAAATAGATATAATCCAGTGCAAAGCACCATGCCTGATGCACAAAAACCCTCAATGTACATTTGCTACTTTTATCACAGTTCAGAAGTCACTCTTTAGTTTCAAACCTTTAGTGGCTGCTGACTGCCTATAGGATAAAACAATTTTCTAGCAGGCATCCTACCTATTGTAGCATAAAGAGTACTGACCTCAGGTCAGGGCTAAAAGTGAACTCAAATCCTAGGTCTCCTTATTAGCTGCGTGATTCTGGAAATCACTCAACTTCCTTGAGCCTCACCTGGCACCCAGTTGGGGAGTTAAACAGCTATACTGGGTTGAACAGTATCTCCTCACAAAAATTCACATCCACTTGGAAACTGTAACTGTGACCTTATTTGGAAACAGGGTCTTTGCCCACATAATTAGTTTGGGTGAGGTCACACTGGATTGGGCTTCCCAGGTAGCTCAATGGCAAAGAATCCACCTGCCAATGCAAGAGACGCAGGTTTGATCAAAGATCCCTGGGGGAAGAAATGGCAACCCACTTCAGTAATCTTGCCTGGGAAATTCCATGGATAGAGGAGTTTGGCGGGCTACAGGCCATGGGGTTGCAAAGAGTCGGACATGACTGAGTGACTGAGCACGGAAGCACAAGGCCATACTGGAAGAATGGGCCCTAAATCCAAAGTGGTAGAATCCTTAAAAGAAGGAGATGAGCACACAGGGAGAATGCCAGGTAAAGATGGAGGCAGAGACTGGAGCCATGAGTCTACATGCCAAGAACAGCAAGGATTGCCGGCAACCACCAGAAGCTGGAAGGATCCTCCAGCCTTTGGAGGGAGAGCGGCGCTGCCGATGTCTTCATGTCAGACTTCTAGACTCCGGAACTGGGAGAGAACAAACTTATACTTTTCTTAAGCCACCCAGTTTGTGGTAATTTGTTACAGCAGTCCTGGCAAACTAACTCAACAGCTAATCATTATTGCTTAGAGACATATTTGCCATAGAAAATGGTTATTCCAGGTGTCACACAAAGAAACTGAGGCTGAGCGAAGCTGCTGGTGGGAACTCAGCCCCATATGGTTGAGGTCCAGGCTCACGACCACTCTGCTGCCACACCCACCCCTGAATGGAATTAGATGCAATGGATGTGACTGCCCGGAATACTGCTGCTCACGCAGTAAGTACTTAAAAATGGTAGCAACAGCCACACATACATCAACTCCCTAACCTGCTTGACCTCCAAGTCAAGGGTCAGCAAACATTTTCTTTAAGGGTCAGACAGTAAATATTTGATGCTTTGCAAGTTGAGGCAAAATTGAGGCTTATACAACCATTAAAACAAATATACATATATATATAAAACATCCTTAAGCTCAAGTGCTATAAATGAACAGGCACCTGGGTGGGTTTGACCTGTTGGCTGCAGACCCCGATGCATCTTCCGGCATCTTTGCTGGCAGCTCCACAGGCTCAGTGTGCAGGGCATTTTATTCTCCCTGCCCCTTCCCCCACTCCTGTTGGCCAACACCTCCTTCTGTCTCCTCTTCCCCACCCCCAAAGACATTCTCTCAGGTTAGTATTTCACCATGTCTTGCCCGAACTATTCCAAGAACTTCCCATCTTGCCCCACCCCGAGCCACCCTTCACACCCGTCACCAGGACTGCAGGCCCGATCACATCAATACCCCTGTTGATCTTCCATGAGGCTCCCTCCATCACCTCCAGGATCAAAACCACGAGGACCTTTCTTAAGAACACCAGTGTCTAGGCTACATGTTCCTGCCTTTCAGATTCAGTGCATCCAGAAGGGGCCCTATGTCCAGCTGCAACCATGCCAAGGCTGATGTGAGAGGCAGCCGGGTTTAGTCCCTGATTTTTGTACTTATGGTTCCCTCTGCCCAGAATGCCCTTCCCTGCGCTGCCCACCAGGCAAACTCCCAACTGCTTTTCAAAACTCTTCTTCAGCTGAGACAGGGAGGAGCCACCCTTGAACTCTGCATAGTTAACCACACCTCCTCTGTCCTACTTCACACCATGGCATGTGCTACCGTGCCTGTATGGGTCACACTGTATAGTGACAGCTAACTCACCTGTCAGCCTCCCTCAGTGACCTAAGCTCTGGGCATGGAGCCTATCAGCTCTTATATGCTTATCAAACCTATCCTAAAGCATTTCCAGATCAACCATGCACTGTCCATCAATGTTCCTCCAAAAGGCAAAATACAACTATCTTTCAAAGGGAAAACCAATGCTACCACTCAAACCTCTAACACAACCCTGGACTCTCATGCACTATTATTACACAGGAACTAAGTCAGATCCACCTCTCATTTCAGTTTTCTGCACACACATTCTCCCTCCCTCATGGAACTGCATTTTCCCTGAGGGCAGGCACCTCCTGCCCAACACCCACACCCAATGGTTTGTGCATCCAAGTCACTCAACACCCTGAACACACAGGCTCTAATTCACATGTTTTGAATTAAGCAAAAGGGACCCCAGGGAAAGAGTAGTATCATGAAAGCTTACCAAAGAGGAGAGAAACATACGATACACGAGTTTAAACACCAAGAATCAATATAAAGTTCAATCATGAGGTACATAATTCTTCTGGCACATAAAATGAAGCATTTTCAAACTTCCTCTCCTCCTCCCCACTCCAGTGAATTTTGGAAAGTCATTTTGTAGATACTTAAGTCTAAGAATTAAACTGCTCACATGTTCATGACTTCACCCATAAAACACATCCAAATCCTATCTTTATTTCCTGTACGCTTTTAAATCCTGTTATCCATCATCACATAAATAGAAAAACAAAAACATTCTATAAATTACAGAAGAAATCTATTTCAAAATTAACCAAGAAGTACTTTGGAGTGCCTACTTCATTAATTCAACAAGCATTCATTAAATACTTACTATGCATGTATGAAATAGTGGAACTTTATACTTGAGGAACGTAAAAACACGATCCCTGCACACTAACCAAGCAACATACAGTCTCTGGCACACCAGTCAGCATTCTATCAGCAAAGACGACTTAGAAAAGGGCTGGGATACTCCAAGGACAGGAACTTGACCTGGGGCTTGACTGTGAATGCGCCGGGTAGGGGAGATGTGGAACAGAATGCAGGAGCCTGTCCACCCTCAAGGCTTACACTCAAGTCCTAATAGCCCATCCCCACCCCTGTGTCACTCACAGCCTTCCTCATCTCAGCTGATGGAAACTCCATTATTAGCATTGATGAAGCCCAAATCAGACTCACTCTGACGTCTCCTCTTCCTCTCAGGTGCCACATCTGTTCCTTTAGGAAAACCTGCTGATTCTATCTTTAAAATAAATCTAGAGTGAAACCTCACTATCTCATCATCTCTCAGCCACATTATCAGATTTACTGGCCCCTAGCTACATCTATGGGGTCACACAGAGTTGGACACGACTGAAGTGACTTAGCAGGAGCAGCAGCAGCAGCTTCTACCTTTGACCTCCCCACCCTGCCTCATCCCTGCCCATTCTCTTCTTAGCACAGCAAGTGGAGTAAGTCTGTTAAAAGGTCTACTGGTATATCACTCCTTCCCTCAAAACCTGCAATGGCTCCCGTCAAACTAGGGCTTTCACTCCAAATCCTAATGGCCTAGGAAGCCCTGTAAGTCGAACCTTCTGGGCCCTCCCCTCCCACTCAGACTCTCTTAGCACCCATCACCTGTCTCCCTGCCGTTCCTCAGCAGGCCCAGCACACACCCACGCTAGCACCTTTACCCCAGCTGTATCTCCTGCCTGAAGAACTCTGCCCCCATACCTGTTTGGTTACCTCCCTCACCTCCTTAAATCTCATCTTCTCGATGATCATGCTTTTCAATACGTACCTCATTCTGCCTCCTGCCTCCGCAAGTCCACTTGTTCTGTTCCACATCTATTTTCCCCCTAACATATACCATGAGGTGGGTGACTGTCACTGCGCTCCAGATTCAAGCTCCTGGGTCGCCTCATCAGGTCGACCAGCATCGCCCTGTGCCCCTCCGGCCGCAGAGACCAACTGACTCAGCCTTACCTGGGCTGGGCCACCGTGGTGGGCACGGAGAGGGTCTTCTGTGCCCAGAGCGCCTGTGGCTTGGTGGTCTAGCCTACTTCTGTGCCACCCTTAGGAGCGTTCATTCCCCCTCGGCCCCAAGGTCCCCTGCTCTGGAGGTGGGGACAGGCCCAGACTGTGGCGTTGAGGCAGGTGGTGGGCACACCTGGGGCCCGGTCGCCAGATTCTTTCTGACCGAGGTGTTTTTCCCACTGCACTCTGGAGGTGGGGGCCAGCCTGGGTCGTGAGGGGTGACCCAGAGAGGCTGCTGTGGGTGCAGGTGCGGTTCCCCGAGAGTCCCTTGGACTGCAAGGAGATCAAACCAGTGAATCCTGAAAGAAATCAACTGTGAATATTCACTGGAAGGACTGATGCCGAAGCTGAAGCTCTAGTACTTTGGCCACCTGATGCGAAGAGTGACTCACTGGAAAAGACCCTGATGCTGAGAAATTGAAGGCAGGACGAAAAGGGGATGACAGAGGACGAGATGGCTGGATGGCATCACCAACTCAATAGACATGAGTTTGAGCAAGCTTTGGGTGATGGTGAAGGAGAGAGAAGCCTGGCATGCTGCAGTCCATGGGGTCGCAAAGAGTCAGACATGACTGAGTGACTGAACTGAACACATATCATACTTGGACACACATTATAATTACTCAGTGTGTGTTTTTTCTTTGTGTCTCCACCCTGCTAGAATGCAAACTCTACAAGGGTGGTGATCTTTGCTTTGACTTCTGGTGCAACTGTAGCATCTTTACTAGTGTCTGATGGGCACTTAAATATTTGTTGAATAAGATCAGGTTTACCTTTCAGAGGATCCCATGAATAAACTGAATGATGCTAAGCTCTCCTCCCTAACCAGTGCCTCCCTACCTGCTAAATAACAAATAAAACTTCTTTATCAGAAGAAAAAAGTCACATCACAGTGAGAGATACAAAGTTCCAAGGAAAGGGAGAAGAAATGACATGTGGGCTAAAAGTCGTCCACCTTGAAGCTTAACCGAGCTACAAATGCAAGATCAACAATACAAGACTGGCTCTATGTCTGAAGAGGAGACAGTACTTAGAACTCAAGGTGAACTACAGCTTGTAGGAGGGAAAACAGCCCATCACACCTTCTCTCTTTGGTGGCCCTATTAATTACACCCTCATCTGGGTCAGAGGAAAGCTGCTCCAGCCACCCAGCACGCCTTGGCGTCAGCACACCTGGGAGCTCTCATCACAGGCTGGAGGCCAGGGAGTCATCACTTTCACATTCGCAACACCTGGCAGGGGAAGACCTGGATGCCTGTTTGCTGATCTGAACTAAATGTGCGTGACTCTTCTTTCATGCCAACCCATAAAGGATTTTCATGCCCCGAGATTACAGAGACACATAAACAAATAGAATGCTCTTGAAACTAGCCTGAAACAAGGTCAAAATGTTCACTATATACTTTGGAATATTTTATTATTATTATTTTTTTGATATTTTGTTTTCAACGCAGGAGCGATGCTATTAAAAGAGTTAACCAACAAAACGACATCTAGGAAACCGTGACCCTCAGGGTTTCAGGTGACAGAACTGAGGCTCAGAAACGCCAGCGCTTGTGCAAGGACACAGGAATCTGGAGGAAGAGAGAGGCTGACAAGAGACAATTTACATAAGCTCCTTAATGTGAACCACAGCAAACTGGTGACTCCAATAACACCAATGATTACTCCAGTCACCATTTTTCCTGGTGTGCAAAACAACAGCTGCATTAAAATACAGCACTCAACTATTGTACCTGTGACTCTATGGGGTTTTACACTGTCTGCAATTCTGGCGGTAAAAGGCCACCTGAAGGGATGATAAGATCTCTGGAATTGTCTTTTAAGGGAGAGTATCTCCCATCTTAAAAGTGTCTTTATACTTTGCAAAATCAATTGCTTAGTGAGCAACTACTAAGAACCATAACATTTGGTCCTCAGGATGACCTTATGAGGAAGTGTTCCCTCTGTCAGGGAGAAAACGGGGCTCACAGAGGTTAAAACAGCTGCCCAAGGATCCCCTCACATCTGGTCACCCAGATGTCAGGCTGGCCCATGGTGACCGGACTCTGCTGTGGGGCTCCAGAGTTGACTCAGCCCCCCATCAGACCCAGACCAACCCCATCTGCTCTGTATAGCCCCGGGGACTCTCAGCACCCTGGAACACAGCTTCCCTGCCACCAGTCAAAAAACTCCGTGATGGGACTTGCTCTGCACCCCCACTGCAACAACAACAAAAACCTCCATGAGGATCAGAGTCCTGTCTGTCCCTCTTGCTGACACAAATCGAGTCTGTGCTCTGCAAACATGGGATGACAAACAGTTCAGGTCTTCTGGGCACAGTGTCTCTAAACAGAGCTAAGCATTAGTGTGCTATTTGTGTGTGTGTGTGTGTGTGATCATCATAAATAGATAGCAAATTAAGTCTAATTTGATATGAAACTTTAGTTTTAAAAAACACTTCGAGAGACAGCAGATTATTTAGCCTGAAAAGAAAAGTGTCATGTTGGTAAGGGTTGTTTAGGTTCCACACGGTCTTTGAAAATTCAAAAATGACCAGATAGGAGGCTGTGCATATGACACTTCAAGAGGACAGACAGTCCAGCTGAGCCCAAGATTCCTCAGAAGACCGTGAGTGGCAGTTCAGGTCCATGCCACCTCTGGGCTCTACAGTGACCAGCCTAACGGACCAGACTTCCTGATAGGATTCTGTAGAGGGCTTCACGGCTCAAAAAAGAAGTCGGAAAAACCAATGACAAGGTGATGTGAGTAGTGTCCCCACCTAGATGGTGACCAAGACATTCAGTGGCCAGTCACACTGATGCTTTAACCAAGGGATTCAGTCATGTAAAACAAAAACCCCAAAGGCAAATTTGTCTCCACTAAGAAAATATAGATTGGGCCAAATCTTAAGGCTGGAACTGAAGTCTCCTTAAAAAATAACTAGGAGTGGATGGGAGAGGAAAAATGGTACAGTTATAGATGAGACAAAAGCAAAAACGGTGAATGACCTCAGTTGCTAGCCCAGACGTTTCAAAGTAAGGATGAGCTTGTAAACAGCCCGCTTAATAGACCTCTTCTCTGTATTTCTGGCACCACCATCTCAGGGCTATGTTTAGACACAGGAGAATGGGGAGCAGAGAGGGAAGGGCTTGCTGTGGCCCAGCCTCACCTCGAGTGCCCTGCCGGGACTCTGGCTATCTTTAATTAATGTCTGGGGGACAGAAGACCAACCCTCCCTGTGCTGACAGGAAGCACAATGGTGAAATTCTACCCACAAGACTGACAGGCTCACTACTGGTGTATCATTCCTGAGGTCCTGGGGTTGTTTTTTGTTCAAAAGGAAGCTCCGTCTGGACCATTTACAGAGGGCAGTGAAGTAGACCCTGCGTGTTTAATTTACGAGCACAGAAAACAGGACTGCCTGTTTATTTGTCTGGTTCTGCATCCCCACTTCACATACTCAGACTATACCAACCAATCACCTTTACATGATTTTATACCTTTTCTCTGGAATACAATTTCCCTTTAAGTCACTGCCTCTGGCTATCTAGTCCAGATTCATAAACAAAGATGAAACCAACATTTCTCATCATCTAACATTACAGTCTTTCCCTTTCACAGAATTCCCCAAGAGATAAGCCCAAAGCTTTTAAACCACCATCACTCGCTGCCTTCCAGATTAAGCTTCATTAAATACCAGCGATTAATCGTATCTTTGGAAACAGAATTGAATATGCTAAGAAACTGATAGTGAAATATATTCTACACACCACACCAAACTCACTAACACTGGCATTATAAAAGCATACAGCAGGCAGGGACGATGAAGAGAAGGGGATAAGAGGCTGCCATTTCAAGAAAAGAAAATCAAGAGCACAGGGTTACAAAGCTCACTGATAGACCTGTGTAGGCTGGTTATCAGCAATCAATGAACCGTCCATGAACAAAGAATTTAAGGGGCTCCTGTGACAACAAAGCAAAATATGAATAAAATTCAAGTTCTGAATTCCATCTACTGTACCTCAGACTACAGAAAACTGCCTTCTTCCTACACTGAACTCCATGAACCAAAATAGGTCTGTTTATCTAAGACTTCATCAATAGATTAAAAAAAAAAAAAAAATCAGAATTCTAACATTCCCTTTTCGCTGAAGGAAACACAAGGCTCTCTTCATTTTTGCAGAAAGCACTTATGCTAAAACCATGATTAAGCAGTGGCTTCAGTGCTAAGTATGGTCAGTGAACCCCAGCTGACCACACTGCAGGGTGTTCACGTTTCCCACCCTCTTTCTGGAGATGGTTCCTTATGAGCCTCAAATGTCCATCCGGAACCCAGCTGGGTTTTCTGAACGGGGCATGAAGGCAGGCTGCAAAACCGGTGGACTTCCTCCCACTGCACAAGTATTACTCAATGGTTGAGTACCCGGGATGTTCTGTAGAGAAGGATCTAGCAGGACCTGTTTCCCCGCCTATTTTTTATTCCTTAAGTCCATACAGAGAGGGGATGCCAGGTGATCGAGAAAAGAAAACTATCTGGAAGTATGTGAAAAGATCATCGATTTGCCAGAGAAACCCATGACAGGATGTACAGTTAAACTCTGGCCAAGAGTCCAGCTCAACACGGTCCAATGGGAACCTCGAGCAAGGAAGGAAACAGGCCTCATCTCTGTTGTCCAGTATGATAGCCGCTGGCTATAAAGCACCTGAAGTATAGCTAGTATGACAAAGGAACCGAATTTTTAAAATTTTATTGAACTGTAACTAACTTAGAGAGTTACGTGTGGCTTACAGACTCAGCATGGAAGAACTCAGGTCCAAAACTCTGGGAAAGCTGGCTGATGGCAGCAGTCTCCTGGATAAGAAAAAGGCTCCAGAGGAGCCTAATGGTCCCGTCCTCTCCCCCCAAGGACAAAGGGAGAAAAACAACTAATTAACTCCCCTTCATAACTGCTTTAGTAATCAAAAAGTACTTTCTAATCTTTTTCTGACTCAACTGAATGTGGGTCTCTTAATATAAGATTGCGTGTGTGCTAAGTCGCTTCAGTCGTGTCCGACTCTGTGCAATCCTATGGACTGTAGCCTGTCAGGCTCCTCTGTCCATGGAATTCTCCAGGCAAGAATACTGGAGTGGGTTGCCAAGCTTTTCTCCAGGGTAATATATGATTAGAACATGTAAAATGTAAAAGGGATAAAACCACTTTTCTCTTACTGGAAACAACAAAGACTTAATAAAAACTTTGGGCCAAATACTCACAACAAAAGATCGCACAAACTGCTTCAAGATTTTCACTTTTTTTTTTTTGACTCTTCTCTCAAAAGTCACAGTAAGGTCTACAATATGATTATGTTTTGAGATCCTGAAGGAAAAAACAACTTGCAAACACAATTCCCAAGTGCTGAGATGAAGATTCATCCCAACAGCAACTGTGTAGTGGGGGTGGGAGGGGGATGTTTCTTCTGCTCCATACAATCATGTGAACATCCAGAACATGTTCAAAAAGCTTCAGCCGTGCTTAAAGCTCATCTGTATTCCTAAAACGGCCAACACTAGCATCCTTAATAAATGCTGGCTGTAAACAAATGCTTTTAGCTTTATGCACTGCACGCTGTAGCTTTAAATGGCAGTACATTCTAAAGACATGTTATCCAGGGACACACGCTCCCTGTACATCACACACCAAGGCTACAGCAGAAACAAACCATGTTGAATATCAACTGATGTTCTTTCTGAAGTTCCTGAAGATTATGTTTAGGGCCCTTGAATTGTTTAAACAATGTAAAAATGGTACTGGTTTTAATGAAGGAAGTCTCTCAAATCCCAATAGGAGATGATTTTAGTTCTAGTGTTAAAAAAAAGAAAAAAAACTATGTACATGGCTTAACAGACTACATATAAACTCAAAATAGACTTTATAGCAAACATCAAGTATTTTCTAATCACTTCGACAGCAGAGCCACTCAGCAAGGCTGAGTGTGTGGACAGTAAAACCACTGAATGAACTGATGCTGCCCTGTAGTAGCCAGCCACCTGTGTGTGACTGCAGGCGTCTGTACCTGGCTCCACCCTTTCAACTGTTTACCAACAATCTGCATAAACTCACAGAAACATGTAAAAAGGTACCCAGCACTGGATCCAGAATGATGTAACACAGTGGAATTTAAATGTTAGATCCCGCATTAAAGGCTCAGAGAGTCAGTTGCACCAGCACCGACTAAAATATCAAGAATCCAAAGCAATTTATGCAAAAAAGGGGGGTCACAGGGAACAAAGATGCAGGTTCAACGCAGGTCAATAGTGATATGGCTGCCCAAACAGCTAATTTAACCTTATACTGCACTTACAAGATGTAAATTGTCAAAAAAAGTTAGTCTTCTCCACTGAATCTCGTATTGCAGATGTTTGGGGCAGTGCATTTTAGCAGGGACTACACCAGCATCAGCAAGTTTGCCGGACCCCCCTCTGGGGAGTTAGAAGCCTGTCACCTACTCGGAAGAGGCAGGAGTGCAGCAGAGGGAAAGGAAGCTGCTTTTCCAAAAGTTCTGATGGGCTGACATGACAAGGAAGAAACTTACTTTGTGTGTTTCCAGGGAACAGAAAGAGAATTAAGAGAGGCAAACTTTAGCTTAATACCAGGAAGAACAGGTTAAAGATCTGGGCTGTTTGTAAATGAGCAGTCCCACCTGAAAGGGCAGCGAGCGACTCATTACCCAGGGCCAGAGGCACTGGCCCAAGGAGGTTTCCACCCCCTCAGGAAGGTGGTTAGTGACGTCCTCTTCCCCTCCCCCACACTGAACCGAAGACCTTCTCAGCAAGGCTGCCTCCCCACTCCAACCCCTCCCCATTCTCCCTCTCTCCACGCAGGCTATCAGAATGCAAGCCAGCGAGTAAGGTTAAGGCAGGAATTACTGCTCTAATTCTGCTCTAATTTATTTTCTAAGAAAACAAGCTGCAAACTTCAGTCTTTAGGGACACGAACGACGACTAAATAAAACAAGCTCCGACAGCTGGGCAGCTAACTCGCTGAGATACCAGAAACACTGCTCTCAGACACAATACTCAGATCCTATACATTCTACATCTTAATTTCAGTCGGTTAGTAGACACCAAATTCAAAATGACCAAGCTTAAAGAGAGTAATTTTCTTAAAACTTCCTGAAATTTGGCTGAGTGTTTTACCTTATTTCACAAAGGTCGCAAGCAAGAAGCCTGTGCAGGAAATTCCTATGCCGCCCCATTTAAGTAGTACCTACAGAGAACTGACCCTAATTTCTCTACCAATGCAGGGGCTGAGACGAGCAGAGGGGCGAAAGCAGGACTTACCTTTATCTGCAGATATCCACTCTTGCCCCTGATTTCCACACTTCCCGAAACCCACGGCTAAGTGACACTGCCAGTGTTCAAATGGATGCCTACCATGGCTTGGGTCCCCTTCTGATTCTACCCTAGACACAAGATGACCGATCCCAGAAGCTCATTACCCAACTATTCAAACTCTAAAATGACAGCACTGTCGTCAAAAGTGCTCTCTCAACCTCCTCTGAAGAGAGTACCCGCAGCCTGTCTGGAAAAGCCTGTCTGGAAATATTTTAAGGAGGAAGCTACCAGCCCACCATCTGCCCTACCCTTGGGGCACCGCCTGGCTGCCCACATCCCTGCCGGGATCCCGACCTGTGGGATATTAATCTGAAACAGACAATGGGACTTCTGTCAAAGTGACCCTCTCAGCCTGAACAACACATCCCACACCGTCCGCTCTTAAGGCCAGGCTTTACCTTTCTGGACGTGGATGATGTCGGGGAAGTTGGCCAGGTGGCCCTGATACAACGCCAACAGGTCCATGACCGGGTCCAGGTCTTGCCTGGGCTGCTCGGCGAAGAGCTCGCCGATGGCATCGTAGGCATCTCCGGTGAAGGCGATGGCCTGGTTCAGGCCGGCCGAGAAGGCCTGCTGGTCCAGCTCAAAGGCCTGGCTGAGGCCGCGGAAGGACTGCCCCACCCTCTGGTACTCCTTCTTGAAGCCGGTCACCTGCTTGCGCGCGAACTCGTTGGCTGTGTGGTTGAGCTGCAGCGCGCTGTCGTCCATCTTCTTGGTGAAGCACTTGAAGCCTTCGATCTTGCTCTCCACCTCCTGCAGGTCGAGGGCGGCGGCGGGGGGCGTGCTCAGGGTCAGGAAGAAGTTGGCGCCCACCATCTCATCCTTCTCGGCCTTCCTCTTACCCTGCTTCCAGGCCTTCTCGTCGGTGCTGCTGGGGCAGGTCAGGAAGTGCTGGAAGACGTCGCACTGCGCCAGCACCGGGTGGCTGGCCATGTGGTTCATCCACCAGATGAGGCCCTTTCTGCGCTTGGAGATGAAGTCCTCCTCGAAGCGGCCGGTGGCCTGCTTCTCGGGCAGGTGGGGCACCGAGATGACCGGGAACTTCTCGGCCAGGCGCGCATACAGCCAGTCGAAGTGCTTGTAGCGCCGGTGCACCGGCACCTGCGTGTGCGTGGGCACAAGCTTGTACGAGATGTAGCTCTTCATGCCCTTGAACTTGGTCTGCTTGGTGGGGTCGTCGATGGTGCACTGGAAGGGATAGGGGTTCTCCTGCCACTCGGGGCCATAGGGGCCCAGCACCACGCACAGCTTGTCCCCATCCTTCACGAAGCCCGATGCCTCACCCAGCACGAAAGCCTCCCCGCCAGACTTGACGAAGGTGGAGAAGCGGTTGAGGTTACGGCTCACGGTGGCCGAGCTCTTGGCCCCCGACGGATGGTGCTGCGGGGGCGCAGAGCCGCTGCGGGAGCCCAGCGACAAGTCGGAGCGCGTGGACAGGCGGTAGCGGCCAGCAGCGCCGACGCCCCCAGACGACGAGCCGTCGAGGTCCGGGTAAGCGCCGCTCCCCAGTGCGCCCGGCTCGTCAGCCACGGTGGAGCTGTCGTCCCACTCATCATCCCAGTCATCGTCGCTGCCCTGGCTGGCCTGGTAGCCGCCGCCGCCGTAGAGCTGCTGCGGCGACGGCTGCAGGGCGCTCCCGCCGTACGAGAAGCCCGCGCCCGTCGGCTGGAAGGTGCTCACCGGCGGCGCCTGCTGCGGTTGCAGCAGGGGCTGGAAGGCTTCGGGCGGCGGCTTGAAAGAGGTGGGCGGCGCGGCAGGCAGGGGTTCGAAGCCCCCGGGTGGCACGTTGGCGTAGCGGGCCGGGGCGCCCGGGCCGCCGTCGCCCGCCGGGCCGGGCTCGGGGGCGCGGATCACCTGCACGTAAGAGGCCGGGAAGAGGCCGCGGTCTCCGCGGCTGTTGATCCCCTCGAGCCAGCCCTCGATGTCCTGTTCGCTGCACAGGCTCAGCACCTCGTGCTCCCGCAGTGAGATCTCGCCCGGGTTCTCCGACCTGAAGTCGTAGAGCGCCCGGGCGCGCAGCGCCATGGTCCCGGCACCCCGATGGGCTGCCCCCCCGACCCCCGGCGCCCTGAGCCTGGCGCCCGCCCGAGGGGCCCGCGGTGGTGCCCGCGCCCTAGTGCGCGGAGAGGAGCCCGGAAGGCAGTACACACTCCTGGGCCCCCACCCGCTGGTCGCGCCCTCCGCGCCGCTCCGCTTGCAGCGCAGACTGCCGCGCTGGGCCGCCGCCGCCGCCGCCGCCGCCGCCGGTCGGGGGCGGGGCCCGCGGCCTCCCACGTCCCCAGCTGCGCTAATCCAAGGCCGAGAGCCGCGCGCCAGGCGAGAGCAACCGATGGCCGAGCCGCCGCGCACATCCCCAGATTCGACTCCGTGGCCGCCACTGCCCCCTTGTGGCCAGTGCCGTTCAGTGAGGCGCAGGGGTGAGAGCTTGAGGGTGAAGGTTTCTTTTCGGAAGTGAACTGAGATTTTTCTTTTTTAGGCTTTTAAGTTGAAAAAATATATATATCCTAGAAATAAGTTAATATTTTCATTGCTGATTAACGTTCCCACTCTGAGCGCTCAGTGAATACTCATACAATGACATAAACCCACGCGTCTGTTGAAGGATTTTCAATGAATGTTAGCTATTGCGCTAAGAAAGACGCGAGGCGGGGAGGGGCGCTGTAAACTGACGGAGCAGCTCCCTAACATCTACCCACTGGAGGTTTTTGGTCAAAAAAGAGAGGAGCGTGACAAGAGCAAAGTAAGGAAGGCGCTGCGTTTCAGCAGTTAAGAGGCTAAGGGTGGTGCGGCGGAGGGAGGCATTGGAGAGTTTACACTAAAATAAATGTGCTGAGAGAGCTTGCGTTTTGCCTGTGTCCTTTCCCCTTCCTAAAACGCTTGAATGAGAGAAGCTTCCGCCCCAGGCTACTGGGGTCGATCTGTCTTCTGATAATCCCTGCCTGTATGACCTTGAGCAAGTCACTTTTTGCACTCCGGAATTTGTTGTGGGGATTTGATAATCGTGGAATCCCTATTTACAGATGAGGAAAATGAAACGGAGAGCTAGCATTATAGGTGGGAAGCACAGTTTAAGTGTTTGCTGCCGCTGTTGCTGCTGCTGTTGTTATTTTGAAAAGCAAAAACCTCGTCCTCCTTCATAAGAAAGAAAGAAAAGAAAGCGAAGTCACTCAGTCTTTACGACCCCATGGACTGTAGACCACCACGCTCTTCCATCCATGGAATTTTCTAGGCAAGAGTACTGGAGTGGGTGGCCATTTCCTTCTCCAGGGGATCTTCCCGACCCAGGGATCAGACCCAGGGATCAAAGCCAGGTCTCCCGCATTGCAGGCAGACACTTTACCGTCTGAGCCACCAGGATGCTAAATTGCTTCAGTCGTGTCCGACTCTTAGCGACCCTATGGACTGTAGCCCACTAGCCTCCTCTGTCCATGGGATTCTCCAGGCAAGAATACTGGAGTGGGTTGCCGTTTCCTTCTCCATCATAAAGAGAATAGGGGTCCTAAAATTACAGTCCCCGGATATGTGCTGGAGGAAGGGTACCAGTGCTCAGACCCCTGCTCCTAGTCTTGACTCAGTGACCACCCCTCTCCATTCATTTGTCTCACTATGTTTATATTACTTTTAAGGTAAGTAGATAAAATCACTTCCTGAAGTTTTAATCAACTCCAATCTCCTAGAGTTGCCTTATTTCACATCTGCTTTTCTTTCAGAGTATAATTTGCCTAAAGCTTTTTCTTCTCAGAATCCCCTCTTATTAAGTCTAGCCTAATTATTCCTTTGAAGATACCTCTAATTGGGTGTTAGCATTCATATGTCATTAATTTCATCCTGTCTTCTGACCCTTTTCAAGCAAATCTGGGAAACAAGCCAGAAGAGTATACAATCATTATAAGAGCTGTGGAATTCTAAGCTTCCTGCACAAAACCACCAACCCAGTATACCAGAGTTACTCCCACAGTATTTATCCCTAATACAAACCCTTAATTCAGTTCAGTAAGCAACTTCTGAATTACACCACTTGTAGCTGAAAATTCTGGGTTAGGATGGTTCTCACAGCAAGCAACAGAGGTCACTGAATTTTGATGTCAGCAATTGATGTGGTCAGAATCATGACGTCAACCTGTATGAAACATCGAGAATACAATTTATTTTACTGATTAGCTCCTGAGAAGCTAATCCAAAATACTTACGTTAAATATATTCTGTTTCACCTTTACTATTCATCTGGTAGTTAACCTTTTAGATTAAAGAGTTATTAAAGTAGCATGAAACTTGCAATGCTTTGGAATTTCAAATAGGGAGGAAAACTGAAAATCTGTTTCAGGTGTGAATGTTGCTGAAATTTGAGGGGATGGCATTTATAGACAGGTTGGGCTTCTCTGTAGAGTCATGGCTGGGGAATTGCTGGATTCCAGAGGTTGTTTGCGGAACCAGTGCAGGAGCAAATGTTTAGGGGTCATGAATGACAGGGACATGGTTCCTAGCTCCATGGCACCCTAATAGCAGGAAAGACGCCGCCCCTTAAAGGCTGTGGATAGCTAGAAAATATACTCAAGTATTAAAAACTTATAAATGTTCACTCAAGGAAGTAGATACACTAGTACATTGTAAAGAGATTTCTCTAGAAAATGAAGCATATTATTCATAACTAAATTTACAGAATCATCATTATAACCATCAACTATTTCCATCTCATTATGCTTTTCGAAAAACAAGTCACTAGGGAATACTAAATGGCTCCAAACAATGACATTTTCACACTTCTTTCCTAGGCCAAAGAGGCCTTAGGTGGCTGGGCTCCTGCCCCTCTTTCTATCCCTCTCTTCCACTGGAGAGAAACCACAGTGGTTTCTTTGCTATTTCTGGAACAAGACAAGCATGCCTTGCTTTTTTTTTTTTTTTTTTCAGTAGACTTTGTTTTTTTAGAGCAGTAGTAGGTTCATAGCAAAACTGAGCAGAAAGTAAAGAGATTTTTCCATATACAGCCTGCCACACTACTACCACCCCCATACACAGCCTCCCCATGGACACATCCATCACCCAAAGTCCAGAGCTTCTGTTAGGATTCACTCGGTGTTGTACATTCTATGGGTTTGGACAAATGTATAATGACATGTATCCACCATTACGTTATCATATAGAATACTTCCACTGCCCCAAGACTCCTCTGTGTTCTGCCTGCTAATCCCTTCCCTCTTCCCTCCCTCCTAATCCTTGGTAAACACTAATATCTCTTCTGCTCCAAAGTTTTGCCTGTTCTAGTGTGTCATATAGTGGGAAACATGTTATGGAGCCTTTTCAGATTGGCTTCTTTCATTCAGTAATATGCATTTAAGATTCCTCTGTGTCTTTTCATAGCTTGGTAGCTCATTTCTTTTTAGCACTGAATAATATTTCATTGCCCGGGTATTCCACAGTTTATCCACTTACCTACTGAAGGGCATCTTGGCTGCTTCCAAGTTTTGCCAATTATGAATAAAGCTGCTGTAAATATCTCTGCACAGGTTTTTGTGTGGCTGTAAGTTAGCAACTCCTTTGGGTGAATATCAAGTAATGTGATTACTGAAGTATGTTCAATTTTGTAAGAAAATGCCAATGGTCTTCTGCAGTGACTGTACAACTTTGCATTCCCACCAGCAATTAATGAGAGTCCCTGTAACTGCACATCCTCACTCTCATTTGGTGTTATCAGTGTTCTGGATTTTGGCCCTTCTAATAAGCAAAATCAATACCAGCTGTGGATGTGACTGGTGATAGAAGCAAGGTCCGACGCTGTAAAGAGCAATATTGCATAGGAACCTGGAATGTTAGGTCCATGAATCAAGGCAAATTGGAAGTGGTCAAACAGAAGATGGCAAGAGTGAATGTCGACATTCTAGGAATCAGCGAACTAAAATGGACTGGAATGGGTGAATTTAACTCAGATGACCATTATATCTACTACTGCGGGCAGGAATCCCTCAGAAGAAATGGAGTAGCCATCATGGTCAACAAAAGAGTCCGAAAGGCACTACTTGGATGCAATCTCAAAAACGACAGAATGATCTCTGTTCGTTTCCAAGGCAAACCATTCAATATCACAGTAATCCAAGTCAATGCCCCAACCAGTAATGCTGAAGAAGTTGAAGTTGAACGGTTCTATGAAGACCTACAAGACCTTTTAGAACTAACACCCAAAAAAGATATCCTTTTCATTATAGGGGACTGGAATGCAAAAGCAGGAAGTCAAGAAACAGCTGGAGTAACAGGCAAATTTGGCCTTGGAATACGGAATGAAGCAGGGCAAAGGCTAATAGAGTTTTGCCAAGAGAATGCACTGGTCATAGCAAACACCCTCTTCCAACAACACAAGAGAAGACTCTATACATGGACATCACCAGATGGTCAACACCAAAATCAGATTGATTATATTCTTTGCAGCCAAAGATGGAGAAACTCTATACAGTCAACAAAAACAAGACCAGGAGGTGACACTGGCTCAGATCATGAACTCCTTATTGCCAAATTCAGACTTAAATTGAAGAAAGTAGGGAAAACGACTAGACCATTCAGGTATGATGTAAATCAAATCCCTTATGATTATACAGTGAAAGTGAGAAATAGATTTAAGGGACTACATCTGATAGATAGAGTGCCTGATGAACTGTGGAATGAGGTTCGTGACATTGTACAGGAAACAGGGATCAACACCATCCCCACGGAAAAGAAATGCAAAAAAGCAAAACGGCTGTCTGGGGAAGCCTTACAAATAGCTGTGAAAAGAAGAGAAGTGAAAAGCAAAGGAGAAAAGGAAAGGTATAAGCATCTGAATGCAGAGTTCCAAAGAATAGCATGAAGAGATAAGAAAGCCTTCGTCAGCAATCAATGCAAAGAAATAGAGGAAAACAACAGAATGGGAAAGACTAGAGATCTCTTCAAGAAAATTAGAGCTACCAAGGGAATATTTAATGCAAAGATGGTCTCGATAAAGGACACAAATGGTATGGACCTAACAGAAGCAGAAGATATTAAAAAGAGGTGGCAAGAATACACAGAAGAACTGTACAAAAAAGATCTTCACGACCCAGATAATCACGATGGTGTGATCACTGACCTAGAGCCAGACATCCTGGAATGTGAAGTCAAGTGGGCCTTAGAAAACATCACTACAAACAAAGCTAGTGGAGGTGATGGAATTCCAGTTGAGCTATTTCAAGTCCTGAAAGATGATGCTGTGAAAGTGCTGCACTCAATATGCCAGCAAATTTGGAAAACTCAGCAGTGGCCACAGGACTGGAAAAGGTCAGTTTTCATTCCAATCCCAAAGAAAGGCAATGCCAAAGAATGCTCAAACTACCGCACAATTGCACTCATCTCACATGCTAGTAAAGTAATGCTCAAAATTCTCCAAGCCAGGCTTCAGCAATACATGAACCATGAACTTCCTGATGTTCAAGCTGGTTTTAGAAAAGGCAGAGAAACCAGAGATCAAATTGCCAACATCTGCTGGATCGTGGAAAAAGCAAGAGAGTTCCAGAAAAACATCTATTTCTGCTTTATTGACTATGCCAAAGCCTTTGACTGTGTGGATCACAATCAACTGTGGAAAATTCTGAAAGAGATGGGAATACCAGACCACCTGATCTGCCTCTTGAGAAATTTGTATGCAGGTCAGGAAGCAACAGTTACAACTGGACATGGAACAACAGACTGGTTCCAAATAGGAAAAGGAGTTCGTCAAGGCTGTATATTGTCACCCTGCTTATTTAACTTCTATGCAGAGTACATCATGAGAAACACTGGGCTGGAAGAAGCACAAGCTGGAAGCAAGATTACCAGGAGAAATCTCAATAACCTCAGATATGCAGATGACACCACCCTTATGACAGAAAGTGAAGAGGAACTAAAAAGCCTCTTGATGAAAGTGAAAGAGAAGAGTGAAAACGTTGGATTAAAGCTCAACATTCAGAAAATGAAGATTATGGCATCTGATCCCATCACTTCATGGGAAATAGATGGGGAAACAGTGGAAACAGTGTCAGACTTTATTTTTCTGGGCTCCAAAATCACTTCAGGTGGTGACTGCAGCCATGAAATTAAAAGACACTTACTCCTTGGAAGGAAAGTTATGACCAACCTAGATAGCATATTCAAAAGCAGAGACATTACTTTGCCAACAAAGGTCCATCTAGTCAAGGCTATGGTTTTTCCTGTGGTCATGTATAGATGTGAGAGTTGGACTGCGAAGATAGCTGAGCACCGAAGAATTGATGCTTTTGAACTGTGGTGTTGAAGAAGACTCTTGAGAGTCCCTTGGACTGCAAGGAGATCCAACCAGTCCATTCTGAAGGAGATCAGCCCTGGGATTTCTTTGGAAGGAATGATGCTAAAGCTGAAACTCCAATACTTTGGCCACTTCATGCAAAAAGTTGACTCATTGGAAAAGACTCTGATGCTGGGAGGGATTGGGGGCAGGAGGAAAAGGTGATGACAGAGGATGAGATGGCTGGATAGCATCACCAACTCAATGGACATGAGTTTGGGTGAACTCCGGAAGTTGGTGATAGATAGGGAGGCCTGGCGTGCTGCAATTCATAGGGTCGCAAAGAGTAGGACACGACTGAGCGACTGAACTGAACTGAATAAGCTTGTAGTGGTATGCCATTGTTGTTTTAATTTGCACTTCCCTGATAACATATGATATGGAGCATCTTTGCATGCTCTTATTTGCCATCTGTATATCTTCTTCAGTGAGGTGTCTCTTAAGGTCTTCGGCCCATTAAAATTTTTTTTTAACAGCTTGCCAGTTTCCTTATTATTATTATTTTTTTATTTTTTAACTTTACAATATTGTATTGGTTTTGCCATATATCAAAATGAATCCACCACAGGTATACATGTGTTCCCCATCCCGAACCCTCCTCCCTCCTCCCCCATACCATCCTTCTGGGTCGTCCCAGTGCACCAGCCCCAAGCATCCAGTATCGTGCATCAAACCAGGACTGGCGACTAGTTTCATATATGATATTATACATGTTTCAATGCCATTCTCCCAAATCATCCCACCGTCTCCCTCTCCCACAGAGTCCAAAAGACTGTTCTATACATTGGCCCATTTTTAAATTGGGTTACTTTTTATTTTTTATTTTGAAGAATCTTTTGAATATTTTGGATAACAGTCCTTTATCAACTGTGTCTTTTGCAACTATTTCTCCCAATCTGTGGCTTGTCTTCTCATTTTCTTGATATAATCTTTCACAGAGCAGAAGTTTTAATTTTAATGAAGTTGAACTTATCGATTATTTTTTTTCATGGATAGCACCTTTGAAGTTATATCTGAAAAGTCATTGTCATACCCAAGGTCACCTAGGTTTTCCATGTTATTTTCTAGGATTTTTATCATTTTGCATTTTGTACATTTAGGTTTCTGATCCATTTGAGTTAATTTTTGTGAAGGGTATAGGATTTATGTCTAGATTCTTTTTTTTTTTTTTTTTTTGCATGTGGCTGTCCAGTTGGTCCAGAACTATTTATTGAAAAACCTATCTTTGCTCTTTTGTCAAAGGTCAGTTGACTCTATTTATGAGTCTGTTACTGGGCTCTCTGTTTCACTGATTTGTCTGTTTTGTCTTTCACCAATACTACACTGTACTGATTATTGCAGCTTTAGAGTAAGGTTTGAAGTTGAGTAGTTTCAGCAGTCTTAACTTTTGTTCTTCTCCTTCAACTTTGTGTTGGCTATACCAGGTTTTATACCTCTCTGTATAAACTTGAGAATCAGTTAGTGGATATCTACAAAATAACTTGCTGGGATTTTGATTGGAATTGCATTGGATCTATAGATCAAGTTGGGAAGAATTGACAGCTTGGCAATATTCAGTATTCCTATTCATGAACATGGAATATCTCTCCATTTGTGTAATTGTTCTTTCATTTCTTTCCTCGGTTTTTATAGTTTCTCCATGTACATCTTGTACATGTTTTGTTATATGTATGCCTGAGTAGTTCACTTTGAGGGGGTACTAGTGTAAGTGGCATTGTCTTTTAATTTTAGCTCCACTTGTTCATTGCTAGTGTGTATAGGAAAACAGTTGGCTTTTGTATATTATCCTTGCATCCTGCAACCTTGCTATAATGTATTATGGATTTCATAGTGGGATGGAATTTGTTGTGATTCTATTGGATTTTTATGCATAAATAATCATATCCTCTGCAAACAGTTTTATTTCTTCCTTCCCAAACTGTATAACTTTTCCTATTCTTCATTGCCTTAGCTAGGACTTCCAGTATGATGTTGGAAAGCATGGGAAGAGGAAAGATGGGGACAAGTTGTGCATGGCGCTCGGCCCCTTGGCCCCAAGTGGCAGGAAGAACCCCTACCCCTTCCAGTGCATCATCAATAGCCCCACCTAGCAGACAAGTTCAAGGGCATGAAGAGCTTCATCTCCTACAAGCTGTACCCATGCACCCTTTCCTTTCTTCAGTCAAGTGCAATCTACTGTAAGTCCATCAAAGGCGTTCTTCATTTCTTTACAGTGTTTTTGAGCTCTAGCATTTCTTTTAGTTCCTCGAATTTCCATTTCTCTGCTTGCACTGCCCATCAGTACTTGTATACTGTCTCCTTTATTCATCAGAGCCCTTAGCTTTTTAATCATAGTTGTTTTAATTTCCCAATCTGATCATTCCAACATCCTCGCCATATACGAATCTGGTTCTAATGCTTGATCTTTCTCTATTCCAACTATATTTTTGCCTTTTAGTATGCCTTGTAATATTTTCTTGCTTGCCAGGCATGATGTATTGGCCTTTAGTGATATATAGTAAGATGTAGGGGGCTGGGAAACCTTTTAGTCTATGATTAGGTCCCAAGCTTTTGGTGAGGTTGTGTCTCTGGATTGTGAACTTCACATGTGCTTCTCTTAGGTGAGGCTAGATGGCTAGAGGGTGCTGGAATTGGGCACTTCCCTGCCCCCAGATTAGCTGGGCTCCATTAAAGCCCAAGCAGCTTAGGCTCTGGTGAAAGTTTCTCCTGAGGAAAGTTCTTGTGAAGAAGAACAGAATGCTCTGGAATATTTCAAAGTGGTTCCTTTTTCCCTGCCAGAACAACTCTTTGACATTCACTGTGAGCACGTGGTAGAGATACAAGAGGTAAAACTCACAGATGTGTGGGATGCCCTGATGACTGGGTCTCCCTGGGGTTTGTGACTCTCAGAGTTGTCCACACTAAGCCTTCAGCAATTCCTGAATTACAGTTCAGGTTTTCCTATCCAGCCCTGGTTCCTGCAGAGGTTTCTACTCTAGGAAGTTGTGATTCTCTATATTCTCCCGTGGGTCTCTCCAATTTGGGGAGTTTGCCCTGTGACCCCACTTTTCTTACAGATCTAAGAAGGGTGGTTGATTTCCCACTTTGCTCAGCTTTACTCTCTTTGCTGTTTTCTCTGTCTGGGTTCCTCTTTCCCCAAAGGGCCACCATACTGCACCTTCACTTCATTCCAAATCAACGTGAATCTTCCATCGCTCCTTTCTTTTCCTGCCTTGGAGAACCTGTAAGTAAGAGGCAGGGAGCTTGGTCCCCTGAGTCACCAACTGCAATTGGATTTTGTGAGAGGAAAAAAAACCTTAGTTGGGTAAGCTAGTGACATTGCATGGGTTTGTTTATTGAGGCAGCTGTCTTCAGTTACTCTGATAAATATCACCTCCCCTTTCCCCATCTCCTTCTTTCATCCTGTGCTACTTCTCATCATAGCACTTACTACCTAATATAAACACATTAATATAGTCACGGCAGCAAGTTTGTTTGGAGGTACTAAGAATACAGCAATGAACAAAACAGACATGGTAGGAAACCCACAAATATTTGTTCAGTGTACAAATGAGGGGATGTCCACTTCTTATCTCCCTGGAAGTCAGCTCTTCTCAGTAGCTCTTCCTGTGTCTGGCTCTATTTGCCTGTGCCTCTCAACTGCTGGCAGAAACTAAATGTTTCTAAGGACAGCTAAATGTATTTATGGGCTTCCTCAGTGGCTCAGTGGTAAAGAATCTGCCTGCAGTGCAAAAGATGCACGTTTGATCCCTGGGTTACGAAGATCCCCTGGAGGTGGGCATGGAATGCACTCCAGTGTTCTTGCTGGGAAAATCCCATGGACAAAGGAGTAGGTGGGCTACGATCCGTGGGATCACAAAGATGCAAGCACAGCTGAAGCAACTGAACACACACACTCACACACATAAATACGTGCATGTGCTAAGTTGCTTCAGTTGCGTCCAACTCTTTGCAACCCTATGGACTGTAGCTCATCAGGCTCCTTTGCCCATGGTGTTTTCCAGGCAAGAATACTGGAGTGGCTTGCTTGACCTCTTCCAGGAATTCTTCCCAACCCAGGGATGGAACAAGCGTCTCTTAGTTCTCCTGCATTGGCAGGCAGGTTCTTTACCACTAACGCCACCTGGGGAACCCATATATGTATATGTTTATGGTGGCTCAGATGGTGAAAAAAAAAAATCTGCCTGCAATGTGGGAGACCCAGGTTTGATTCCTGGGTCAGGAAGATTCCCTGGAGAAGGAACTGGCAACCCACTGCAGTATTCTTGCCTGGAGAATCCCGTGGACAGAGAGCCTGGCAGACCATGGGGTCACAAAGAGTCGGACACTACTGAGCAACTAGATGATGTGATATATATATATATATATATATATAATTTTTATTTATTTATTTGGCTGCAGGTCTTAGTTGTGGCACATGGGATCGTCCATCTTCCTTGCAGCATGTGGGATCTTTAGCTGCGGCATGCAAACCCTTAGTTGCAGCGTGTGGAATCTGGTTCCCTGACCAGGGATCAAACCCAAGCCCCCTGCAGTGGGAGTGCAGAGTTTTAACCACTGAACCCTGAGGGAAGTCCCAAATGACACCTCTTTAAAGCAACATCATTAAAGCTAACTCAACCACCTAGAACACCACTCCACATTTTCTGAGATTGCTGAAAATTTCACAGCTGGCTAATCTGTTTGTATCCAGTTACTTGTATAATATTATATAAAACACTGTATTTACAATTTACCTAGAAGCTCTTCATTTACTGTATCAAGCATTACACAAATACATACATAGGATTTTACAAGCACTCGCATCCGTTAAAATCTTATTTGCTGATGTATTTTCACAGAAGCTTTTCCATAAACAGAGCAGATGTAATCTCACTGTCACAGATGGCATGGAGGGCTCTCTGCTGAGGTCATGAAGCTGGGGAGAGGGCCAGAGGCTACTTAGCTGCCCTGAGAACTTCCATTGTCGTATGTCTGCCCCCTGCTGGCTCCTCAAAATTGCTACTGCTAAAGAGTACTGACCACTTGCTAGATGTTTTGTAAAAGATTTAACAGGAGGCCTGGATTCAAGGACAGCTCTGTGTCTGAAAGGAAGGCTAATTATTATGTCTCTGTGACTACTTGATTTCACCAGGAGAATAAGTTCCATGAAGGCAGGGATTTTTTTGTCTGCTTTGTTCATCGTTGTATGCCCAGTATATTAAATCAAATAAATATTTGTCACATGAATGAATGAATGAACAAACCTTTCTGATCAATTGTTCCTTAGTGTGAAAGAATGAGAATAAAAACAACCCAATTCATAGGTTTGCAATAGGATTTAATGAAGTACTTAGTTCATGTGGTATTTTATAATATTCAAAGCATAAAAGTAATTTTAATATAATTTTAAACATGGAGAAGGCGATGGCACCCCAATCCAGTACTCTTGCCTGGAAAATCCCATGGATGGAGGAGCCTGGTGGGCTGCAGTCCATGGGGTCGCGAAGAGTCGGACACAACTGAACGACTTCACTTTGACTTTTCACTTTCATGCATTGGAGAAGGAAAGGGCAACCCACTCCAGTGTTCTTGCCTGGAGAATCCCAGGGACAGGGGAGCCTGGTGGGCTACCATCTATGGGGTCGCACAGAGTCAGACACGACTGAAGCGACTTAGCAGCTTAGCAGCAGTAAACATAGTCCAATTCTTTATTAAAATCAGTTTTCCAAATTGTGCAATTCATTCCTGAGGTAAGCAGAGAGCTCAGTGACTTAAATACACTTTCGTATTTGGATTCTATGGTATTTGCTTCTTCTGCAGTGTTATTGAATATAACACAAGGACCTAAAAAACTATTGAACAAATCCCTCGTTTTTCAGTACTGGACCTCTTTCATACACAGCTCATTCCTACTCCAAAATCAAATCAAGAACCTGATTCAATATTCAATTCAACGACACCTTTTATAAATTTTCCATTTTCTTCGAACATGTGTTTCCTAAGTTAACTCAGCTATCAACTGATGAGGGTGTTCTTATAGATAGATTTCCCCATTTGCTTTTTTATTTTTCCCTTTCAAATGTGGCCTCTGTCTCATTTTCAATATATACAAAAATTGATAGTGTTTCATTTTGGTTTTGGCCACGTGGCATGCAGAATCTTAATTCCCTGACCAGGGGTTGAACCCATGCCTCCTGCAGTGGAAGAATGGCATCCTAACCACTGGACCACCAGGGAATTCCCCACAATCTGATGGTTTAAAAGTCAACATTCTTCAATGTTGTACTGTAAATTACAATTTGTCAAGCTAAAGCCTGAATCTGGCCTAATGTTTAGTTTGACCAGCTTTCCTGGTCAGGTAAAGAAACCACCTTTTCTTTACCTTGACCAGGTAAAGAAACCACCTGCAATGCAGGAGACCCTGGTTCAATCCCACCCCAGTATTCTTGGGCTTCCCTGGTGGCTCAGATGGTAAAGAGTCACCTGCAATGCAGGACACCTGGGTTCAATCCCTGGGTTGGGAAGATCCCCTGAAGAAGGGATAGGCTACCTACTCCAGTATTCTGGTCTGGAGAATTCCATGAACTGTATAGTCTGTGGGGTCGCAAAGAGTCAGACACAACTGAGCAACTTTCACATTCTTTAGTTTGCTGCTGCTGCTAAGTCACTTCAGTCATGTCCGACTCTGTGCTACCCGATAGACGGCAGCCCACCAGGCTCCCCCAACCCTGGGATTCTCCAGGCAAGAACAATGGAGTGGGTTGCCCTTTCCTTCTCCAATGCATGAAAGTGAAAGTGAAGTCGCTCAGTTGTGTCCGACTCTTAGCGACCCCATGGACTGCAGCCTACCAGGGTCCTCCATCCATGGGATTTTCCAGGCAAGAGTACTGGAGTGGGTTGCCTTTGCCTTCCCTGTCTTTAGTTTGACCAGCATTTAAAATGTAGGAGATTTCTCATTCAGAAATATATTTATTTCTGATTTCTTTTGGGAAAAAAAAAAAAAAGAGAGAGGGAGATCAGAAGATCTGGCTACCCTGGAGTAGCACTTCTTCAAAGCAATTGTTTTTTAGATAGGGACATTCTTGCTAGTCCTTGTTACTCATTACTGGAGACCACCTTCCATCTCAACTCCTACAGACATGGAAGAATGTGCCCCTCACACATCCTCCAGAGCAGAAGCAATCACCCCAGTGGCATCACCATGGATAAGTCACATCTGTCTCTGCCATAGACTTCTTCCAAGCCCATACTCATTTTTAAACGTAGAATTCCTATCAGTTTGTCCTTCCTTCTTTGCTTCCTTCCATCAAGCAAATAGGCAGTAGGATATAAAGAAGATACCTACTTCATCCTTTGGGGAGTTGGTGGATGAACTCGTCGTGGAAGCCATCTGCTATGAACTATGACTAGAGCATATGCAGAAAATTATAGCATTTAGCAGATCATGGAGGGAGGTGGGATGATAGTTAGGGAAGTATTTCTAAAGCAAACAGTGCTTGGTTTGATCAATTCAGACCAAAATGGGATAGGAGGAAGGTAGAGAATGGCTTTTATTCCAAGAGGATTGACAGGAGTCAGAAACCTAAGGACCCAATCTGCCCCCTTCCTTTGTTGTACCTATACACATCTGCTATGTGTGGGCCACTCACTGTGCTAGTGGTGACCAAGACTGACATGGTCCTGTGAAACTTAGAACTGCGAGGAGCCTGGGCAACCAAGTGGATGGAGGAGTCATCTGCTGAGATGAGACGAACGTGGGAGCAGGTTTGGCTTTCGAAGATGAGAGTGCAGTTTTGGACATTGAGTTTGAGACGCCTATAGAAGAAAGTAGGGAAAACCACTAGACCATTCAGGTATGACCTAAATAAAATCCCTTATGATTATACAGTGGAAGTGAGAAATAGATTTAAGGGCCTAGATCTGATAGATAGAGTGCCTGATGAACTATGGAATGAGGTTCGTGACATTGTACAGGAAACAGGGATCAAGACCATCCCCACGGAAAAGAAATGCAAAAAAGCAAAATGGCTGTCTGGGGAGGCCTTACAAATAGCTGTGGAAAGAAGAGAAGTGAAAAGCAAAGGAGAACAGGAAAGATATAAACATCTGACTGCAGAGTTCCAAAGAATAGCAAGAAGAGATAAGAAAGCCTTCTTCAGCGATCAATGCAAAGAAATAGAGGAAAACAACAGAATGGGAAAGACTAGAGATCTCTTCAGGAAAATCAGAGATACCAAAGGAACATTTCATGCAAAGATGGGCTCGATAAAGGACAGAAATGGTATGGACCTAAGGGAAGCAGAAGATATTAAAAAGAGGTGGCAAGAATACACAGAAGAACTGTACAAAAAAGATCTTCACGACCAAGATAATCACGATGGTGTGATTACCGACCTAGAGCCAGACATCCTGGAATGTGAAGTCAAGTGGGCCTTAGAATGCATCACTACGAACAAAGCTAGTGGAGGTGATAGAATTCCAGTTGAGCTATTCCAAATCCTGAAAGATGATGCTGTGAAAGTGCTGCACTCAATATGTCAGCAAATTTGGAAAACTCAGCAGTGGCCACAGGACTGGAAAAGGTCAGTTTTCATTTCAATCCCAAAGAAAGGTAACGCCAAAGAATGCTCAAACTACTGCACAATTGCACCCACCTCACACACTAGTAAAGTAATGCTCAAAATTCTCCAAGTCAGGCTTCAATAATATGTGAACTGTAAACTTCCAGATGTTCAAGCTGGATTTAGAAAAGACAGAGGAACTAGAAATCAAATTGCCGGCATCCGCTGGATCCTCAAAAAAGTAAGAGAGTTCCAGAAAAACATCTATTTCTGCTTTATTGACTATGCTAAAGCCTTTGACTGTGTGGATCACAATAAACTGTGGAAAATTCTGAAAGAGATGGAAATACCAGACCACCTGACCTGCCTCTTAAGAAATCTGTATGCAGGTCAGGAAGCAACAGTTAGAACTGGGCACGGTACAACAGACTGGATCTAAATCAGGAAAGGAGTACGTCAAGGCTGTATATTGTTACCCTGCTTATTTAACTTTTATGCAGAGTACATCATGAGAAATACTGGGCTGGAAGAAGCACAAGCTGGAATCAAGATTGCTGGGAGAAAAATCAGTAACCTCAGATATGCAGATGACACCACCCTTATGGCAGAAAGCAAAGAAGAACTAAAGAGTCTCGTGATGAAAGTGAAAGAGGAGAGTGAAAAAGTTGGCTTAAAACTCAACATTCAAAAAACTAAGTTCATGGCATCTGGTCCCATCACTTCATGGCAAATAGATGGGAAAGCAATGGAAACAGTGACAGACTTTATTTTTTTTTGCGGGGGTGGGGAGGGGGGCGCCAAAATCACTGCAGATGGTGATTGCAGTCATGAAATTAAAAGACGCTTACTCCTTGGAAGGAAGATTATGACCAACCTAGACAGCATATTCAAAAGCAGAAACATTACTTTGCCAACAAAGGTCCGTCTAGTCATGGCTATGGTTTTTCCAGTAGTCGTGTATGGATGTGAGAGTTGGACTATAAAGAAAGCCAAACACTGAAGAATTGATGCTTTTAAACTGTGGTATTGGAGAAGACTCTTGAGGGTCTCTTGGACTGCAAGGAGATCCAACCAGTCCATCCTAAAAGAAATCAGTCCTGAATATTCATTGGAAGGACTGATGTTGAAGCTGAAACTCCAATACTCTGGCCACCTGATGCGAAGAGCTGACTCATTTGAAAAGACCCTGGTGCTGGGAAAGATTGAAGGCAGGAGGAGAAGGGGACGACAGAAGATGGGATGGTTGGATGGCATCACCGACTCAATGGACATGTGATTGAGTAAACTCTGGAAATTAGTGATGGATAGGGAAGCCTGGTGTGCTGAAGTCCATGGGGTTACAAAGAGTCAGACACGACTGAGTGACTCTAAACAAACAGAAAATATATAGTTCTAGAGTCAAAGCTATGGTTTTCCAGTAGTCATGTATGGCTGTGTGAGGTGGACCATAAAGAAGACTGAGTGCTGAAGAACTGATGCTTCAAACTGTGGTGCTGGAGAAGACTGTTGAGAGTCCCTTGGACCACAAGGATCCAACCAGTAAATCCTAAAGGAAATCAACCCTGAATATTCATTGGAAGGACTGATGCTGAAGTTGAAGCTCCAATACTTTAGCCACCTGATGGGAAGAGCCAACTCATTGGAAAAGACCCTGATGCTGGGAAAGGTTGAGGGTGAGAGTAGAAGGGGAAACAGAGGATGAGATAGTTTGATGGCATCACTAACTCAATAGACATGAGTTTGAGCAAACTCTGGGAGATAGTGAAGGACAGGGAAGCCTGGTGTGCTGCAGTTCATGGGGTCTCAGAGAATCGGACACGAGTTAGCAACTGAACAACAACATAGGAAATATAAGCGTAATACAAAGAGACCATTAGCCAACTTAGGTAGGAGAATCAAAGGAGATGTTTGGGAGAAATATGGTGAGTTTCAGTTCCTGAATAGAAGTAGGAAGAGTTTTCCATTTTCATCCTTTAGCTCAGGAAAGAAAAAAGTCATCCTGTAGAGAGAAGCCTTTGCATTCCTCAAACCATGGTGGCTCTCCCTGGAGCAGCCATGTCCGTCTCTCTCGCCAATTAATTCTGATTGTCTAGGTATCTCATGGTCATTTCAGAACTACATTCATCCACCTTTGCCTGGACGTCAGAAATTGCAGGAAAATCTAAAATTCAGAGAAATAAACCAATAAGCAAACTTAAAGGATACACAGCCAAACAAAACCTAAGTGAAAATTTATTCGGGATCAGTTTTCACAATATCTTAACTCCTCCAAGATACCTATCAAAACACACTACAAATGTCTCTAAGATGAGGAAGTAAGTTGGAAGGGAAATGAATATGTTTGAAATAGAACATTTATCTCCCTGAGAACTTAAACAGCACAGCAGTCTAGGAGGGTGTTGCCATTTTTTATAATACAAGGGTAAAACTATGTGCCAATCCACTAATCTAATTTACCTGAGGTGGGTACAGAGCAGACCTATGGTTTAAATGTGAAACATAGATACTGAAGTATGAGAGATAAATTACATTTTAGGTGAGAAATCATTGATTTAAATACCTGCATGAGACAGAGAAGTAGCGTAAATGGGACTGGTCCGGGCTGGGGTGGTGAGTGCTAGAAGTTGGGGCCCTATGGTGAAATGAGGGGAGCTCACTTCTTCTAAAGGGGATGCTGACACTCAGCACTGCCTCTTGGAAACATGTCTGCTGTAATACAGGCCTCGTATTTCCATATGCCTTAATTTTTCTAAAAAGCCAGAAATCTTGGTTTGGATGTAAAATGTCCCTATTTTGAAGACATGTGAATCTAGTAACGTGTTTCTAAGGGCAACATGTGCTCTATTGCCTTCCGGTTTGCAGCCACGTGTTTTGAAGCCCAAGTTACTTCTTACCTGCCTAAATCCTGGCTGGAGAGAGAACGTCTGTGCCCTGTTGAAGAGAAGCTGTGTAGCATGAACTATGCTTCTCCTGAAACATACATGTATGTATTTTATATGTATAGGTGTGTGTGTGCACGCATGCACACATGTGTGTACAGTTGACTCAAAAAGCATGGATTTGAACTGTAAGGGTCCATTTATATATCTGAATTTTTTCTCCCCAAAATATAGTATCTATATTTTCATTTTATACATCCTTATTTTTTTAATTTTTTATGCAAGTTGATTTACAATGTTGTGTTTCTAATGTACAGCAAGATAACTCAGTTATATAAATATATTTTTTTCATATTCTTTTACATTATGGTTTATTACAGGACACTGAATATTGTTCCTGGAATCAAGATTTACAGAAGAAATGTCAATAACCTCAAATATACAGATGATACCACCCTTATGACAGAAAGCTAAGAGGAACTAAAGAGCCTTTTGGTGAAAGTGAAAGAGCTGGCTTAAAACTCAACATTCAGAAAACTAAGATCACGGCATCCAATCCCATCACTTCATACCAAATAGATGGGGAAACAATGGAAACAATGACAGACTTTATTTTCTTGGGCTCCAAAATACCTGCAGATGGTGACTGCACCCATGAAATTAAAAGACACTTGCTCCTTAGAAGAAAAGCTATGACAAACTTAGCATATTAAAAAGCAGAGACATCACTTTGCCAACAAAGATCCATCTAGTCAAAGCTATGGTTTCTCCAGAGGTCATATATGAGTGTGAGAGTTGAACCATAAAGAAAGCTGAGTACCAAAGAATTGATGCTTTTGAACTGTGGTGTTGGAGAAGACTCTTGAGAGTCCTTTGGACTTCAAGGAGATCAAACCAGTCAATCCTAAAGGAAATCAGTCTTGAATATTCCTTGGGAAGACTGAAGCTGAAACTGCAATACTTTGGCCACTTGATGTGAATAACTGACTCATTGAAAAAGACCCTGATGCTGGGAAAGATTGAAGGCAAGAGGAGAAGGGGATGACAGAGGATGAGATGGTTGGATGGCATCACTGACTCCATGGACAAGCTCCGGGAGTTGGTGATGGACAGGGAAGCCTGGCATGCTGCAGTCCATGGGGTCACAAAGAGTCAGACACAACTGAGTGACTGAACTGAACTGAACTGTGCTATATGGTAGGAACTTGTTGTTTATCTATTTTATATATAGCAGATGGCTAATCTTAAACTCCTAATTTACCCTTCCACCACCCCCTTTGGTAACGATAAATTTGGTGTGTGTGTTTTTTTTGGCCATTTTACATATCTTTAAATGTGGGGGAAAGTTTGTTTTCAATTAGTGGTCACCGTATCTGGAATCAGCAGATCTAGGATTTGAGTCCTGATTCTATCTAAACTGTTACAACTTTAGATGAGCCATTTACCAATTCCTTTGTTTTTCAAACAGAGTTAGCAGTACTTGGGTTTTTGAGTGCGTGAGGTTTCAGTACCCCTCACCCCCGTGTTATTCAAGGATTAACTGTGTGTGTATATATGGGTGTATATTATGTAGATATATGTCAATATGTATGTATAAAATGCCAAGTGCTGATTTTATTTAAAGTACCATGTTAATTACATTGCAAACATCATCGCAATGTGCATCTAGAAGTGTTACTTTGAGGACTGTTATTCCCAAATTATAAGGAGAAAATTGAGACTCAAAGAACACATGACTTTCCTCAGTCAAAAAGTTGTTTTAAGTGGAGGCATGGGATTAGATCCAGACATGTTGGACACCAAGCCTCTGCTCCTGGCCACTGCACTGGACTTCCTCTCATGTGAAGGAGACATAAAGGAGCAGGGATACTGCTTGAGGTTTTGTTTTTTGTTTTTGTTTTGAGTCTTTTGAATAAGCTCATCTAATTCAAAACTCAACAATATAAAGTGTGTGGTGGGAAGTCTTGCCCCTGTACTGTCCTGTCTCCTTCCAACCCTCTCCACTATCCCTGTTCAAAAGCAAAAACTTTTAGTTAATTAATTAATATGGCCGCATTGGGCCCCAGTTGCAGCATGCTGGATCTCCCTTGCATCATGTGAGATCCTTTGTCATGGCACACAGACTCTAGTTGTGGCACATGGGCTCCCGAGCACACGGGCTCAGTAGTTGTGGCCCGAGGGCTTAGTTGCTATGCAGTATGTGTGATCTTATTTCCTTGACTGGGAATTGAACTCCTGTCCTCTGCATTGCAATGCAGATTCTTAACCAATGGACCACCAGGGAAGTCCCCCAAAGCAAGAACTTTTATACTTTCTTATTATCATTCAAGAGTTTCCTTCAGTTCAGTTCAGTTCAGTTGCTCAGATCAGATCAGATCAGATCAGTCACTCAGTCGTATCCGACTCTTTGCGACCCCATGAATCGCAGCACGCCAGGCCTCCCTGTCCATCACCAACTCCCGGAGTTCACTCAGACTCACGTCCATCGAGTCGGTGATGCCATCCAGCCATCTCACCCTCTGTCATCCCCTTTTCCTCCTGCCCCCAATCCCTTCCAGCATCAGAGTCTTTTCCAATGAGTCAACTCTTCCCATGAGGTGGCCTAAGTACTGGAGTTTCAGCTTTAGCATCAGTCCTTCCAAAGAAATCCCAGGGCTGATCTCCTTCAAAATGGACTGGTTGGATCTCCTTGCAGTCCAAGGGACTCTCAAGAGTCTTCTTCAACACCACAGTTCAAAAGCATCAATTCTTTGTTGCTCAGCCTTCTTCACAGTCCAACTCTCACATCCATACATGACCACAGGAAAAACCATAGCCTTGACTAGACGAACCTTTGTTGGCAAAGTAATGTCTCTGCTTTTGAACATGCTATCTAGGTTGGTCATAACTTTTCTTCCAAGAAGTAAGCATCTTTTAATTTCATGGCTGCAGTCACCATCTGTAGTGATTTTGGAGTTCAGTTGCTCAGTCGCATCCAACTCTTTGCAACCCCATGGACTGTGGCACACCAGGCTTCCCTGTTCATCACCAACTCTCAGAGTCTACTTAGACTCATGTCCATTGAGTCAGTGATGCCATCCAATCATCTCATCCTCTGTCGTCCCCTTCTCCTCCTGCCTTCAATCTTTCCCACCATCAGGGTCTTTTCCAACGAGTTAGTTCTTCACATCAGGTGGCCAAAGTATTGGGAGTTTCAGCTTCAGCGTCAGTCCTTCCAATGAATATTCAAGACTGATTTCCTTTAGGATTGACTGGTTTGATCTCCTTGCAGTCCAAGGGACTCTCAAGTCTTCTCCAATACCACAGTTCAAAAGCATCAATTCTTCAGTGCTCAGCTTTCTTTATGGTCCGGCTCTCACACCCATACATGGAAACACCATAGCTTTGGCTAGATGGACCTTTGTTGGCAAAGTAATGTCTCTGCTTTATAATATGCTGTCTAGGTTTGTCATAGCTTTTCTTCCAAGGAGCAAGTGTCTTGATTTCATGGCTGCAGTTACCATCTGCAGTGATTTTGGATACCAAAAAATAAAGGCTCTCACTGTTTCCATTGTTTCCCCATCTCTTTGGCATGAAGTTATGGGATCAGATGCCATGATTTTAGTTTTCTGAATGTTGAATTTTAAGCCAGTTTTTTCACTCTCCTCTTTCACTTTCATTAAGAGGCTCTTTAGTTCTTCTTCGCTTTCTGCCATAAGGGTGGTGTCATCTGCATATCTGAGGCTATTGATATTTCTCCTGGCAATCTTGATTCCAGCTTGTGCTTCATCCAGCCTGGCATTTTGCATGATGTACTCTGCATATAAGTTAAATAAGCAGGGTGACAATATATAGCCTTGATGTACTCCTCTCCCAATTTAGAACCAGTCTGTTCCAGACTGTGAGTGGATCTGTCCAGTTCTAACTGTTGCTTCTTGACCTGCATACAGAGTTTCCTTGCACAAATATATTTATCCCTCCTCCTTCTTTACAGAGGTGACATATTATATACATTGTAAAGCAACTTTTTTAAACAACATATCTTAGAAATATTTCCATGTCGGGATATAGGAAATGCCCTTGTCGTCTTTGACTGCACCATCACATCACACCATATGGATGTACCATAATACATTGAAACATTCCATCTCCCATTTGATGGATGTTTCTGGGTACTATTTTGATCAAGCTACCTTACTGAATTCTCTTATTGCTTATCGTAATTTTTCTGTTGATTGTTTTGAGTTTTCCTGGGTTATAATATCAGTTCCAATTTTATACTCCTTATTTCCTTTCCTTGTATCATGTCATTGGCTATTAGAAGACCTGAGTTTTTAAAGGAATGGGGCTTAGATAGAGAGGATTGTCATTCCAGGTAGGAAGAACGTCAAAGACTCAATGATTTAAAACACCATGCTGGGAGCTAAGAAATACAAGAAGTAAGTAACAATAATACAAGGTAAGGGACAGAAGGACTTAAGGAAAAAGCATTCTGTAAGGGGATTTGACTGGACAAGGATGAGAGGTATTTGAAATGAGCGAAATGAAAAGACCAGGCAGTGAGTAGTAAGATGGTTCTATTGAAGGATAGTGAACCTGAGGCCAGAAGCTCCTGAGGGAACTATTGAATGATTCCAGGTGAAACATGATCAAGATGAACAGTGTCAGTGAGAAGAGAGAGTAGAGGATGAAAAGAACAATACTACTTAAAAGGTAAAGCTTGCAAGCCTGAGGCAGAGGCATGGAAGATAAGAATCTGGACACATAGATGGTGTCCCTAAGTGAGATAAAGAATGCAGCGGAACTTGTTTTGGGAGAAGTTAGACTTTCAAAATGAACATCTTGACGTGTACTTCACTAAACAAAGGCAAGGTATTATGTTACCCCATTTGAATTGCCTGACAGCCATGTTGGTCCCCTGTTTGGCAAATGGTAGAGCTTGGACCCAAACCCAGCTTTCTTAATGCCAAGATCAGCAAACATGCCACTGTGCACACTGCTTTCAAAATCAGCAGAGCATGCAAAGAACATGATTGAAAACATGCACAGCGTTGAAATGAGGCAGCAAACTTCAGGAGAGAACAGTAGAGGAGGCTGTGCTAACTGGATAGATGGGATCCCACAAGTAGCAGAACCCGAACAATTGGGGCTTTCACCCCCAAGTTTAGAGACTGCAAATGGAAAGCAAGAATTTTTTAAGGTTATACACGTTTTAAGTTATCCCCCATAGCACCTCTGTCTGAAAAGGAATTTACCATGAAACCTGAAAGGCCCTTGGGCATTTTTGCTGGCATGTGGAGGAAGCAGGGCCACGATTTTCCCAGTTCATTTCTCAGAGTTGTTTGCTAAGGGGAACCTTGAGGAATGAGACCAAGTGTCCCCCTGGGGCAAAGGGGAGGCTGTTCACTGCTGGTTCTTAAACAGCAGGTTTCCCAAGCTCAGGGTTATCTTCTGTTGCACCATTCACTGCCCTTGCAGATGGCCATGCCAGGCCCCTCTGTTACCCCCAAGGGACTTGCCAGTGGCAAGAAGAGTCCATGCCAGTATGGTAGTGGCCATGCTATGCCATGGGTAGTAAAGTCCCATCTCTGTGAAACACAAGTCAATGTCTTCCACCAGCATTCATGAAATACTTAGGCTAATTTGTTAGCTTAAAATAGGATAAAATCAAATCCCTGATCATGACCATCTCCCCTCTGCCAATTTTTATTTCACATTGAAGTATAGTTGATTTACAATGTTACATTAGTTCAGGTGTACAGCAAAGTGATTCACTGATATATACACATGCGTTGATTCTTTTTTCCGATTCTTTTCCCATATAGGTTATGATGGAATACTGAGTAGAGTCCTCTGTACTATAGAGTAGGTCCTTGTTGATTCTCTGTTTTATATATGGTAGTGCATATGTGTGTGTCAATCCCCAGCTCCCCACCTTCTCCCTTTGGTAATCACAAGTTTGTTTTCTATGTCTGTGAATCTGTTTCTGTTTTGTAAATAAGTTCATTTGTATGATTTTTTTAGATCCCACATATAAGTGAAATCGTATGGTATTTGTCTTTCTTTTTCTGACTTACTTCATTTAGTTTGATAATGTCTAGGTCCATTCATATTGCTACAAATGGCATTTTTTCCTTTTTACAGCTGAGTAATATTCCATTGTGTGTGTATATGTGTGTGTGTGTGTGTGTGTATATACACCCCATATTTTCTTTACCCAAATTAGCTTTTTAAAGCAAAGTTATTAGCTTAAAAACAGGATAAAATCAAATCCCAGACCCTGACCATCCCCACCCCTTCCAATTTTGAGTCACAGCACTTAGTCTGCCCTCCTCGGCTCCTGGGCAAGCTCCCTTTGCAGCCAAGAGAAGGTCTGGTTGGAAAAGCAAGGTCAGGGAGCCCACTGACCTGGGCCCTTTTGTGCTTCAGCAAGGACCACCTAACCTCCTCTCCCCACCTCATTATCTCCTCATGATGTGGGAGTTGTCACAGCCCACGGCACCCTCAGGACTCATGTTGACTCTCTGAATCAGAGAGTGGGTTTAGATTGTTCGGGGTATTTCTAAAAGTTCAGCATTGAATTTACACTCAACCATTTCTATAGTTCTCTGTCGAGTCTACTGACTGTGACCCCACCCTGACCTTTCCCCTCGTCACCTGCCTCAGTCCACAGCCCAGAATCAACAATCAACAAGAGCTGATACGAAAGAGAAAGCAGAGGTCTGAGAGGAAATGCAGAACCAACTGGTGATAAATGTACAGCAATCCATTCACTGCTTTCTCATTGTTTTTAATAACACTTCTTCCATGGTAAGTAATCCTTTGCTATGGCCTAGGACCCAACAGACCTCTCCCACAACCACCAGAGAAAGAGTAAATCAGAAATAAACCAGCTCATACCAGGCATGGTTTATCGTTACCTGGTGGTTCAGAAAAACCTCAGGCCTTGAACTTGAAGTAAGCTGATCCCAGATTGCCAGCATTTCCCAGAAATAAACAAAAGTCTTTTTTTGAGGATAATTAACACAAGCCTAGACTTAAAAATATTTCCATAAATTATTTTTTAAAGTACAACTCCACCTTTCAATGAGTGCCAGAAACATGAGGAGACAAGGCCCTGAATAAGAACCAGCAGACACAACAGACCACAGATCCACAGGGAATCCAGCTATTAGAATCGTCAGACACAGACTGTACAATGTTCCAGCCTGGCTGATGTAATCTCAGGGCAGTGTAGACTTTCTCATAGAACCGCTCACTTGTCCTCTCCTCTCCAGCCCTTCCCATCTTCTTCTAAGAGCTCCCTCCCGCATCTTATCTTTTCCAGAATCTTCCCTCTTTTCCCAGAGACATCTTCTCTTGTTTTTCAATGTTCTCAGATTTTCTCAAAGTGGTTAAACATGCAGACTCTGGAAACAGCCTGCCTAAAATTCAGTCCTGGCTCAACAATTTACCCAGGGCAAGTTACTTAACCTTTAAGCCTTGATTTCCCCATCTGTAATCTGCCTCATAAGGTTGTTATTAGGGTTAAATTAATTGATACAGGCAGTATATATAAAAGGGCATAGAGTTAGTGCTCAGTAACTCTTAGCTATTAAAAAAAAACTCCAAATAGAACTTCTCTGACAGTCCAATGGTTAAGACTCTACACTTCCACTGCATAGAGCACAGGTTCTATCCTTGTCTGGGGAAGTTGGAGGTGTGGCCAAAAAAAAAAAAAATGAAACAAGAAAACTCCAAATCACTAAGCTTTGTTGTTGTTCATTTGCTAAGTCCTGTCCACCTCTTTGTGACCCCATGGACAGCAACACGCTAGGCTTCCCTGTCCTTCACTATCTCCTGGAGTTTGCTTAAATTCCTGTCCATTGAGTTGGTGATACTCTCCAACTGTCTCACAGGGTTATATAGTCAGGCACACAGCCAACTGCCTCCCTCTGCCTGGAGCTTCTGTTCTGGATTTCACTTCCCCCTGGGCTTCAGCTCTCATGACCACCAGCCCCAGGAATCCACTGCCCTCTAAAGCTGTGGCACAAGCTTGAACAAAACTCCACCCACCCCACCCATCTCCTCAATACCACCGTCACATGTAGGGGTTTCAGATGTCTTTCTTAATTTATCAAAACACAGAAAGAAAATAAAAGAGGAAGTATATAAAATATAAAAAGTATATAAAGTATATAAAAAAATAAAAGAGGAAGTATATAAACCTTCTGGCTTACAAGGTAGAGGTCTCTATTCCTATCACAACTCAGCTCCAGCACACCCAGCTTTGCCCCACTCTGCTCCCCACTACAGTGTTTCTCACAGCTTCTAAAGGGGGATCCTCTCCCTGACCCTTCACTCTCTACCTCTCAGCTGGCCTCCCTCCATCTGGGAGAAACCGTGTGCCCACCTGAGAGGCACCAATAGGCGCCTTGATTCTTCTGGAATTGAGGCTGAAGAATGAGTCTAATTGTTTCTCAAAGAAATGACATCACCCTCAGATGAGCCTCGGCTCCTTGGTAAGGAAGAGACCATCCCCACGATGGGCCAGATGTTACATGAGCACAGGTCAGGACTGGGATGTGCCTGCCCTCAGCTGCCCCCTCCCCCTGGCCAGTCCCCTGCTTCGTTCTGTGTCCTGGGGCCTGACCCCTCCTGGATGAATTTCCCAGGCTCCCTGTCAGTGAATGTCCCACTGGACTCGGTCATGGGAGGAGCTAGAGGGAGACTGGAATGGGAGAACTGAAACGCTAGAGGCTCCTCCTGCCCCCATTCTGAGGATGCTGTGGCAACAGTTGCATCTATTCTTTGTCAAACTTTCCCACAGGCCCACCTCTACCAGTTTCTGCAGGTCAAACTGGTCTCTGAAGTCCAGTAAAGCAGCCTCTTCTCTTTGACCCTGCAAATCACAGACTTGGCAAAGAAGTGGCTTCCTGCTGTTGCTAATTTCTAAGTTGTCCCACTGTCCTCTATTTGGCTTTTCAACTTTTTCTATCACCTACATAAGTTACATGTATTAAATCCCCCAGTTTCAAGTAGTCATGATGGTTTCTGCTTTTCTGGTGGGGTCTGGACTTAAACTAAGATCTTGATAACATAATCATGGCATTTATATAGGAAGAATTAAACATATATGATACCATGAGTTGGGCATTCTGTTAAATCCTTTTATCTTAAAAGATCTTTGACAAAATCTGCTACTCTTTCCTGATTTCTTTTTATTGCCAAACTTCTCAAAAGTGCCTGTTCACCACCATCACCAGCATCATCAGAGCTAGTTTAAAACCCAGGTGGCTCAATGGTAAAGAATTCACCTTCAGCCTGCCAAGCAGGAGATGCAGGTTCGATCCCTAGGTCAGGAAGATCCCCTGGAGAAGGAAATGGCAACCCACTCCAGTATGCTTGCCTTGGAAAACCCATGGACAGAGGAGCCTGGCGGGCTATAGTCTGTAAGGTCACAAAGAGTGGGACATGATTTAGCAACTAAACAGCAGCAAGAACAGTGCCCCAGAAGAATAGTGAACAGTATGGAGCATCACACAAACCAGCTGTCCGTTTCCTTACCTGATGCACTAATGATGTACGGGAAGAAGCCAAGCTTCATCTCCTCTCCTTTATGATTTTCAACTCATTATTCAGTTTCCTGGCCTTGTACCTGTCCTAATCTTCTACCACTACTTTGAAGTAGCTGACCAGGAAAGTCTTACATTGCACAGGTCAACTGACTTCCACAGCCCTGGGCTGCCCATGTTCCTTCTTCTACCAGTATTTCTCTTCTGCTTCCTCTACAATCTATTTTTCAGGGAGCTTCACATGTCATGGTTTCAGTTCTTAAATATATCAACATATTAAATCTCAAACTCATACTCCCAGCCTTGCTTGTCTTCTAGGCAGATGCTTGGAAGGCAAGGCTGAATGAGGTCATGTTTCACAAGCCCTACCCATCGGTGGCCCAGCTGATGCAGAGGATCAGGGTCTAGTTTTGTTCCGTCAGGGCTTCCCTCATAGCTCAGTTGGGAAAGAATCTGCCTGCAATGCAGGAGACCTTTGTTTTATTCCTGGGTCAGGAAAATCTGCTGGAAAAGGGATAGGCTACCCACTCCAGTATTCTCGGGCTTTCCTGGTGGCTCACCTGGTAAAGAACCCATCTGCAATGTAGGAGACCTCGGTTTGATCTTTGGGTTGGGAAGATCCCCTGGAGAAGGGAAAGGCTACCCCCTCCAGTATTCTGGCCTGGAGAATTCCATGGACTGTATAGTCCATGGGGTCACAAAGAGTCAGACATGACTGAGTGACTTTCACTTTCACTTCAGTTTTCTTCTGTCGTACCCTCATAAATACATAATGTCCATTTTGCCAAACTGAAACCCTTGAAGCCTTCTTTGGAGTTAATATGATGAGCAATATAGAATTGTTTTTGAGCAGGAATATCATGGGATTAATCTCCCTTTTTCTTTTTATCTCTGAATCTAAACTCCGGTACCTGGCTTTTCAACCCTTCCATTGACCAGCCCTGCCTCCTGTACAATGTCACGAACCCCCGTCCATAGTTCTTCAGGCACTCTGTCCATCAGATCTAATCCCTTGAATTTATTTCTCACTTCTACTGTATAATCATAAGGGATTGACGTAGGTCATACCTGAATGGTCTAGTGGTTTCCCTACTTTCTTCAATTTAAGTCTGAATTTGGCAATAAGGAGTTCATGATCTGAGCCACAGTCAGCTCCCGGTCTTGTTTTTGCTGACTGTATAGAGCTTCTCCATCTTTGGCTGCAAAGAGTATAATCAATCTGATTTCAGTATTCACCATCTGGTGATGTCCATGTATAGAGTCTTCTCTTGTGTTATTGGAAGAGGGTGTTTGCTATGACCAGTGCGTTCTCTTAGCAAAACCTATTAGCCTTTGCCCTGCTTCATGCTGTACTTTAAAACCAAATTTGCCTGTTACTCCAGGTATTTCTTAACTTACTACTTTTGCATTCCAGTCCCCTATAATGAAAAGGACATCTTTTTTGGGTGTTAGTTTTAGAAGGTCTTGTAGGTCTTCATAGAACTGTTCAACTTCAGCTTCTTCAGCGTTACTAGTCGGGGCACAGTTTGGATTGCTGTGATATTGAATGGTTTGCCTTGGAAACGAACAGACATCATTCTGTTGCTTTTGACACTGCATCCAAGTACTGCATTTTGGACTCTTTTGTTGACTATGATGGCTACTCCATTTCTTCTAAGGGAGTCTTGCCCACAGTAGTAGATATAATGGTCATCTGAGTTAAATTCACCCATTCCAGTCCATTTTAGTTCGCTGATTCCTAAAATGTCAATGTTCACTCTTGCCATCTCCTGTTTGACTGCTTCCAATTTGCCTTGATTCATGGACCTAACATTCCAGGTTCCTATGCAATATTCGTCTTTACAGCATCGGACTTTACTTCTATCACCAGTCATATCCACAACTGGCTGTTGTTTTTGCTTTGGTTTTGTCTCTTCATTCTTTCTGGAGTTATTTCTCCAGTATCTCCAGGAGCATATTGGGCACCTACCGACCTGGGGAGTATATCTTTCAGTGTCCTACCTTTTTGCCTTTTCATACTGTTCATGGGGTTCTCAAGGCAAGAATACTGAAGTGGTTTGCCATTCCCTTCTCCAATGGACCACGTTTTGTCAGAACTCTCCACCATGATGTGTCCATCTTGGGTGGCCCTACACAGCATGGCTCATAGTTTCATTGAGTTAGACGAGGCTGTGTCCATGTGATCAGACTGGTTAGTTTTCTGTGATTGTGGTTTTCAGTCTGTCTGCCGCTGATGGAGAAGTATAAGAGACCCAAGAAAAAGAAATGTAAAAAGGCAAAATGGTTGCCTGAGGAGGCCTTACAAATAGCTGTGAAGAGAAGAGAAGCGAAAGGCAAAGGAGAAAAGGAAATATAAACCCATTTGAATGCAGAGTTCCAAAGAATAACAAGGAGTGATAATAAAGCCTTCCTCAGTGATCAATGCAAAGAAATAGAGGAAAACAATAGAATGGAAAAACTAGTGATCTCTTCAAGAAAATTAGAGATACCAAAGGAATATTTCATGCAAAGATGAGCTCGATAAAGGACAGAAATGGTATGGACCTAACAGAAGCAGAAGATATTAAGAAGAGGTGGCAAGAATACACAGAAGAACTATACAAAAAAGATCTTCATGACCCAGATAATCATGATGGTGTGATCACTCACCTAGAGCCAGACATCCTGGAATGTGAAGTCAAGTGGGCCTTAGTCAAGTGGGCATCACTGCAAACAAAGCTAGTGCAGGTGATGGAATTCCAGATGACCTATTTCAAATCCTGAAAGATGATGCTGTGAAAGTGCTATGTTCAATATGCCAGCAAATTTGGAAAACTCAGCAGTGGCCACAAGACTAGAAAATGTCAGTTTTCATTCCAATCCCAAAGAAAGGCAATGTCAAAGAATGCTCAAACTACCGCACAATTGCACTCATCTCACACACGTAAAGTAACGCTCAAAATTCTCCAAGCCAGGCTTCAACAGTATGTGAACTGTGAACTTCCAGATGTTCAAGCTGGATTTAGAAAAGGCAGAGGAACCAGAGATCAAATTGCCAACATCCACTGGCTCATCTAAAAAGCAAGAGAATTCCAGAAAAACATCTATTTCTGCTTTATTGACTATGCCAAAGCCTTTGACTGTGCGGATCACATCCAACTGTGGAAAATTCCTCAAGAGATGGGAATACCAGACCACCTGACCTGCCTCTTGAGAAATCTGTATGCAGGTCAGGAAGCAACAGTTAGAACTGGACATGGAAAAACAGACTGGTTCCAAATAGGAAAAGGAGTTTGTCAAGGCTGTATATTGTCACCCTACTTATTTAACTTATATGCAGAGTACATCATGAGAAATGCTGGGCTGAAGGAAGCACAAGATGAAACCAAGATTGCTTGGAGAAATATCAGTAACCTCAGATATGCAGAAGACACCACACTTATGGCAGAAAGTGAAGAAGAACTAAAGAGCCTCTTGATGAAAGGGAAAAAGGAGAGTAAAAAAGCTGGCTTAAAACTCAACATTTAGAAAACTAAGGCCATGGCATTTGGTCCCTTCACTTCATGGCAAATAGATGGGGAACAGTGAAAACAGTGACAGACTATTTGTGGGGGCTCCAAAATCACTGCAGATGGTGACTGCAGCCATGATATTAAAATACGCTTGCTCCTTGGAAGAAAAGTTATGACCAACCTAGATAGCGTATTAAGAAGCAGAGATATTACTTTGCCAACAAAGGTCCATCTAGTCAAAGCTATGGTTTCTCCAGAGATCATGTGTGGATGTGAGAGTTGGACTATAAAGAAAGCTAAGCGCTGAAGAATTGATGCTTTTGAACTGTGGTGTTTAGAGAAGACTCTTGGACTGCAAGGAAAGAGAGTCCCTTGGACTGCAAGGAAATCCAATCAGGCCATCCTAAAGAAAATCAGGCCTGAATATTCATTGGAAGGACTGATGCTGAAGCTGAAATTCCAATACTTTGGCCACCTGATGAGAAGAACTGACTCATTGGAAAAGACCCTGATACTGGGAAAGATTGAAGGCGGGAGGAGAAGGAGACAACAGAGGATGAGATTGTTGGATGGCATCACCAATTCAATGGATATGTGTTTGAGGAAACTCTGGGAGTTGGTGATGGTAGGGAGGCCTGGCGTGCTAAAGTCCATGGGGTTGCAAAGAGTCAGACCCGACTGAGGGACTGAACTAAACTGATTGACCAGCCCCACCTATCTCTTAGCCTCCTGTTGCAGCCTCTAAGGTCTAAACCTTCACCCTGATCAGGCTGGTTCTTTACTGATCACCTTCATAAGGAAGGCTCAGCCCATGCCCCTCTCTCCGACTGAGAAATCACAAAGCAGAGAGATGTGAGAGAGTGGTGTCTAGGGTCAGACCGCATGGGTTCAAGTCCTGGTTCTATTTCTTACTGATGCTGAACAAATTACTATGCTTCCCTGGTGGTTCAGATGATAAAGCATCTGCCTGCAATGTGGGAGACCTGGATTCGATACCTGGGTCGGGAAGATCCCCTGGAGAAGGAAATGGCAACCCACTCCAGTACTCTTGCATGGAAAATTCAATGGACGGAGGATCCTAGTAGGCTACGGTCCATGGGGTCACAAAGAGTCGGATATGACTGAGTAACTTCACTAAATGTGTTATTGTGGTTAGTCAAGCTTCCAGATGAGGACTGAGCCCTGGTTGATACCTTGATGGCACCTTACAGAGGACCCAGCTGAGCCATCTTCTGATTTCTGACCCACTGTGGGGTAGTAAACATGTGTTGTTTTAAAGCCACTAGTTTGCAGTAATGTCTTGTGCAGCAAGACATTGTATATGCTTGGATATCCTCAGCCACCAAATGGGGAAAACATAATATCTGGATCTCAGGGTTGCTGTATGGAGTAAGTGATTGGTTTGTATAAAGTCCTTAGAACTTTCCTGGCACTTGGGTGACATGTGATTGGAAAATCAGGCATTGAGGAACTACATCACCTGTTTCTCTGCCCTAGCTTGGCTGTAGCACCATGTAGTCATCAAACAGGAAATGACTTTCTAATTTTAACCACTATTTTATATTTTATTCCGATGGCACAGAAGTGCAAATTGCTGCAAGTTTTAGGAAAAATTTGCTCTGCTAGCAGAAGGACTCTTTTTTCCTCCCTCCTCCCACCCAAATTCTATCCCATTCTTTAAGAGCCAACGTAAGTCCCATTTCCATGAACCTCTTTCTGTTGCTTCAGACTATACCAGACTCTCATTTCTGGACAGGTTTGTATGTCCATACCATAGAGGTTAGCATTAAATTGTTTTTATGGGTCAGTATGTTCTGTTGGGGTCTCCAAGGGGGTCGCCTTAATAAATAGGTCTCCAGAACTTCCCTGGTGGTCCAGTGGTTAAAAATCACCTGCCAGTGCAAGGGACACGGGTTCAACCCCTAGTCTGGGAAGATTCCACACGCGGTGTAGCATGTGGCATGCTAAGCCCGCGTGCCACAACTACTGAAGCCGGCATGCCCTAGAGCCGTTCTCTGCAACAGGAGAAGCCATCACAGTAAAAAGCCCATGCAACTAGAGAGTAGCCCTCACTTGCAACAAAGACCCAGTTCAGCCACAAATAGATAAGTAAACAAATATTTTTAAAAACTAGCTCTCCAGTTCTCAGACTGAATTCTGAACAAATGGAGAGCTACACCAAATGGTTGGCTGGCAGAATCCGGTCAACACCCGTATTGTTGACCAAGCTAAGTTGGAGGATGTGCTGTAGAGTGAGAGTCCAGTGACTCTCTAATGTACCTGCATTAGAAAAATGTGTCTCTTGCTCATGGGATTGCCCCCAAGGTTACCCCACTCCAGCTGAGTCACTCCACTTCTCGTGGAGAGAAGGGCATAAGTGACCCTGGATATGTTTCAGGAAAAGCCCTCCCCTTGCCAACCAAGAAGTGGGGAAAGGCCCACCCCTCTAGCACAGCCTTCCCCCCATGTAAACCATAAACTCTTCAAGGGCCAGGCCTGGATCTTCTGATACATTTTCTGTAATATTGAGAAGGATGGGGTACTTAAGAACTGGGCAATAAGAATAATTCCAGGATCTGTTCTAATTTCTTTCCGCATATGAGCTTAATCAATCCTTGCCACAATGCTGTGAAGCAGCTGGTATTAACACCCCTGTTTTCCTCAGGAAGCTGAGGCATAGAGCTGAACCCACGCTGACTGCAGTATGTATGCGCATGGGTGCTCAGTCCTGTGCAACTCTTTGGACTGCAGCCCGCCAAGCTCCTCTGTCCCTGTAATTTTATAGGCAAGAATACTGGGGTGGGTTGCCATTTCCTCTGCCAGGGGATCTTCCCATCCCAGGGATTGAACCTGCATCTCCTGTGTCTCCTGCATTGAAGGCAGATTCTTCACCGCTCTAGCCGTTAGGGAAGCCCTGTCTGGCTTCAGAGGTCATGCTTTTAACCACTTGCTGACACTGCCCTGATTGAATTGCAAAAGCACTAGCGTTGGTAGATGTGGAGATTGCGAGAATTCAGGAGCTAGATGGGAACAACTTCATTAATGTCCAGCCAAGGGAAGTTCTGTAATGCCTAGCGCTGAGAGCGAATTCTAAGAATTGCAGAGGATTCTATAGCACATGCCCTTTTCTCTAAACTGTCAGACACTACCAGAAATCCTGTGAAATGTTCAGTTCTGTATGACTATATGAACTCGGAAAGAAGTCTGTTCATTCATCCCGCTGAACAACTGAAACCATTTCTTTATGTAATACTAGTCAGGAATGCAAAAGTGTATTAAAGTGGTCACATGTGACTGAGAAAGAAGATAGTTTCTGACTCTGTTTTGTTGCTCAGATGATTAAACTGCCATTTGTTTTATAATAGATAAGGCTATCCTTTATTCCATTGTTTTATAGGATGGTGTGATAGTTAAAATCCTGTCCAAATATTGATTATATTTGACCCCATAGTTCTGCATTCTTTGTGTTTCCGTCTTTTCCGTCTGAATCCAAGTGAAAAATAGATGTCCTTCAGGCGTTTTGCCTATTTGCCACTAGAGGGCACTATCTAGTCTTTTATCTCTGAAAAAACAAGCCCTAATTAAGTGTTCGGCTTTGTTTCCGGCATGTGTCTCAAACGTGGAAGGAGGCCAGAAAAAGCTGTTTTAACAATCTGTCTCAGATTTATTATCGGAAAATCATTTAAAGGAGGATGGTGCCGCACTGAAGTTCTCTGTGCTTTAGATACATTAGCTCTGAATCCCACAACCTTCCTTCTATGGATGAGGAAATAGAAACTCAGGAAAGTCATGTAACTTCCCCAAGGACACACAAGTACAGAACAACGACTCAATTTAGGCTCTGAACCTAAATCAGGATTGAATTAAAAAGGAAAATTTCCATGATGCCACCGACTGATTTCCTGAACTGAGAAGAGGCCCAGGAAGTTTCATCCGCCCCCCACCCACCCCCCACCCCCCACCCCCCACCCCCACCCCCCACCCCCCCACCCCCCACCCCCCACCCCCCCACCCCCCACCCCCCACCCCCCACCCCCCCCACCCCCCACCCCCACCCCACCCCCGCCCCGCAATTCACTTTGATAATGAGAAGTTACAAGGAGTTGAAGATAAATGATAGCAGCAACTCTAAATGTGTTTATAGCTAACAGAGTCTGACAAAACAGCCATCTGGATGTACTAGACCCTTTGTTTTCAATTCCACAAAATCGAATTTGTCTCCACCCTACTTGCTCGAAGGGTGCAATTAATAGGACCATTTAAGGGGACAGATAAAACAAAGCAGTTTCTTTCATAAAGGAACCATGTTTTTGCCTTAGACCTGACCTTCTGCTAGCCTTCGTCAACTACTCTTTCTTGGGTGATCAAGTGTAAATGTCTAGGAACCATTTTTAGTGGTGATATCTGTGGGCCTTGATAGTACAATTTCTGCTATGAAGTGGTGCTGTAATGACTTTCCATTGTTCCACAAACACGGCTGCATTTGGCAGTGATGTGCATTAAATTTATCTCACACTAAGTAATGACTTCATGGAAATTGATTGAGGTATGCACTTTATAATCCCTCATTTCCAGTTTTGGCCTGAACCTACACCTGTTCACTAAGACCATAATGAGGTTAGAATTATTATAATGCCCTTGCATTTCCTGGCCTAGGTGCTATTAATAAGGAGCTTATCTTATTTTCTATGAGGAGATGGAAAATAAATTTTCAGTCCTGACAGAAACAATTATATATAGAAAAAGGTATCCAGAGTTATCCTGTATGAAACCCATCCTACCTGGAGATAAAACCACTTAAACCTTAATCTTCAAGGAAAGGAATAAAGAATACGCACTGTCAGTGACAGTTGTTATAAAAACAGGACCAAGAGTTAGTGTTTTTGTTCTGTAACCTTAGGCTACCAAGCCATTTCATATTAAGTCTGTGAATGTAACATCATAGCGCTAAAAAACCTGAAGAAAGAAAAGTACAAGGAAACTTTATTCTACACATACCGCAAACACTCATTTCAGTTGAGTTAGACATCAGGCACTTTCAATCTAGAAATGTCTTCGGCTGGGATCAGGTTTTTAATTTCCTCTTCTCTGAAATCTTGGAGCCACTGTTGTTCCCCAAATAAGCTTGTTGACATAGATTTGGTTTTTTAATTATTACATTATTCTAATGATAAATAAGCTAGTTAATTCCACTAACCAAAAACCTCTGAAAGACCAATAGCATCTAAAGATTTTATTATGGAAATAGAGTTCATGCACAATATTGTTAGCTTCAGGTGTACTTATAGTGATTTGACATTTGTATATATTACAAAATGTTTGCCATAATGTCTGATAAACCTCTGTCCCCATATAAAGTTATTACAATATTATTAACCGTATTTCTTATGCTGTATATTTATATTCTTGTGGCTTATTTATCACTGGAGATTTGTCCCTGTTAATGGCTTTCACTCTGGCAATCTAAAAACCAAAACAAAACGAGATTCACAGATACAACACCTAAGGACTTTAAGATTCATCTGTAGGAGCACAGCCTGCTGTGCCATTTTCTGTCACTATATCGGTGCAAGAACTAGGCCCAAGTGTGCATGTGAGGCAGACTCAATTACGGTCTATTTTGATCACTGGCATTCTGAGGCCTCAGGCCCCTCTCTTCTTTCTTACTCAAGGCGGCAACAATGTGTTTGAGAGAAGCACGTTCCAAATTATAGGGATCAGGTGACTCAAAATTTTCTTTCCAACGAAATTAGAATACAAACTAGCTCAGCAACTCCTGGGGAATTCTGCATCACTTTTAAAGCTTTAAGTTCAATTATCATAAGTGGAATGAGCTCGATATAAATAAAGAAACGTGATTTTAATTGCATCTTTTGTTTTGAAATGATTGCAGATTTACATGCAGTTGTAAAAAAGTTCTCCTGTACCCTTTTCCTGTTTACCTGCAGTGGTCTTGCTGGACTCTAGGACAGTCTTGACTCACAGTCAAGAAATAGAGCTGAAAATAATTTGCTAGGAAAGTAATACCCTAGGAATGATACCTCCTTATGGAGGATCTGTCAGTGTATCAAGGATACTATGGGAGAAGAGAGTAGTAATTTCTTTCAGATATCATCCTTAAAACTCCAGTGCACTTGAGCATTTGCAATTATTTTAAATCACTTGGGAGAGGGAGATGATGTTGAGTGCATCAAATTCTCATCTGCTCAACACCTTTATTTCTGTCCTTGCACAGCCACCCTCCACCCCCTTCCGCCCTTCCTTGTGCCCAAGGTAGGGGCAGCCAGCAGGGAGTGGACTTGGCTGAGCTGCACCAATGGGCTCCTTGGACCATCTGGCTCCCAGGTAGGTTTAGTGAAAACCCAGAGGGCAGGAGGACAGTAAAGCCAGTGTGTATTCCCTTGGCCCTGTCTAGCATCCTCGGCTCGCTGTGTCCCTCTCGGGACCACAGCTCCTGACGGACAGCTTTCTCCACGGAGCTCCCCTCTCCAAGCATGGCATGTCCTCCCTGCTGTCCCTGCTGCGGGTCTGGCGGTGGGCGCCCCCTCATCCCAGGCCACAACACTTCATGAAGTATTTTCTGTCTCTCCCCTGGAGTCTGCCGTCTGTTTCTATCCCCGAGACTCCAACTGTTAAGTTCAGCAATCACCACATTCTTCCTCTGTCTCTTCTCCTCCTTGCTTTGTAGACACTGGTCTCCTTGGTTTTTCTACTCAGAGCTTTGATGTAGAGGAAGTCGAGAATGAAACCCCAGGAAATCCCAGCATTTGAAAGAACAGTGGTAACAAAGATACATGGTAGACTCCCAGACTCTCATTCTGATTCCTAGCTTGCAACACCTTTTTTGTGTTCCAGAAGCTTCTTTCTGGAGGCCCATAGAAGCCCCAAACTGAACACTTTATGGTGAATGCTGTGATGAGTGGCCCAGAACCCTCCAAAGGCCTTAAATCACCCAGCTGGTGAGAATACTGTTGGAAAACCACCTTCAGCTGTCTGACCTCTTCAGGCAAGAAAACAGCTTTGTCCAAAGAGATCCTGCTTTGAGGCGCCGTCTGTACCTGACTTGTCAGCAAGTCAGCCCTGGCCTCCTCAGCCCAACTCAGGGCAACTCTTATTCCTTATCTATGGCCACATAATCTCAAAACTGGCAACTTAAGACAACATTTATTATCTCACATTCCTGAAGATCGGGAATTCAGGAGTGCCTTATGTTCTGTCTCAGAATATCCCAAGAGGTCATTCAAGTTGCCCGTGGGGCTGAGGTCACCTGAAGGGCCCACTTCGCTGTTGGCAGGCTTCAGTTTCTCCCTATCTGACTTCTCCACAGTTGCTCATGGCGTGGCAGTAACTGCTGTCAAAATTCCATTTTCCATGGAATTAATGACTTTAGCCCAGTGCTCTAACTTTCTAGTTCCCTCAGTTACTTCCAGCTGTTAAAATGACTTCTCTCCCCAAGACTCAGTGATTTTAATTTCAAAGCTCTAGTTTCACATCGAATCACTGTCTCTCTTCTCTTCCACCTCCTCTCCTGCAGCAGATAGGGCTGTGACTGTGGTCTGGTCCACACACACCTGCCCATGTTTTTCCATCAGATGAAAAGTGAAGTCGCTCAGTCATGTCCAACTCTTTGCGACCCCAGGGACTATACAGTCCATGGAATTCTCCAGGCTGGAATACTCAAGTGGGTAGTCTTTCCCTTCTCCAGAGGATCTTCCCAACCCAGGGATTGAACCCAGGTCTCCCACATTACAGGTGGATTCTATACCAGCTGAGCCACAAGGGAAGCCCAAGAATACTGGAGTAGGTAGCCTATCCCTTCTCCAGCGGATCTTCCCAACCTAGAAATCAAACTGGGGTCTCCTGCTTTGCAGGTGGATTCTGCAATGAATCCATCAGATGCTCGCTGGTAAAAGTCAGGGTACAGGATTGAAGAAGGGAGAGTGCCTTGTATTGTCCTTGTGGTTAGCGTGGGCAGATGAAGGCTGACAAAGTTGCCTGACAAAGGATTTGCTCCTGGGCAGCAACTCTAGCTGTTAGGGGTGCCTCGTGAGAGGGCTCCATTCTTGACTTCAGGCCCAGCCCCTGAGCTGACAGCCACATATCCCATCCCTCCTCGCCCAGTGCTGGGCTTTCCCAGGTAAGACCAACACTCCAGACATGATCCACTCACCACAGCCAACTCCTGTGTCTTCAGGCGTATCATAGGATTCATCTTCCAAACTTCTCGGTCTTTGAAGGGGGACAGTCTCGACCCCGCTTCACCCAGCAGTCCCCCACCATAGCATCTCTTCCCAATGTACTTTTCCTTGATCCTGGTAGCACAGGGGCTGGACAAAGAGCCTGTAACTGTCCAGACAGGGGCCAGCAACCGCAGAGACTCACACCTGTGAGCAGTCCTCCTGTCAGCTCCCTCACTCAGCTTTGAGGATGAGAAGCAGCCCAGACCCACCCTGACCTTGTTCTGGGGGATAAGTAGTTCTGCATGAGTAGTGTATTTCTACAAAAGGCAACAGCCTTCTCCCATTCAACCTCATCTTATATTAGGGTGTGAGGTGTTGGTGCTGGTTCTACTTCCTGGTTCCTAGCAAGCCCTGTTAAGGAGGGGATGGCCCCAACAGCTGTGATTCTAGTCATTTAGAATGTGGGGTATTTAGCTCATTTGATCCTCAGCTGTGAGCTTTAGGACAGCCTTAGTCACCAGTACTTAGCAGCTGTCACCCATGTTGAAAGTTAACCATCTTTCTCCCAATCAGACTCTGATCTCTGTTACCTATTTTGGTAAAAGTTATCACTATCCTTCCTGTAGGGTGATCACTGCCCTAAGATGAAGAAGCATCCATACTGAAATCAACGTACTCCTGGGAAGTTGGAAAGGTCAGTCACCCTACCTCTCATTTCAATGACTCCAAGCGGAAGCTGTGAGTAGTTCAATTCCTCCCTGTCTTCATGACCTCTGCACTGTTACTTAGTGATCTTGTTCCTCTGCCTTTAAAGCCTGTGTATCTATGCCCTCTTTCCATTCTGCAGCCATCGTATGCTACTGATTCTCAACTTCATTTCTCACCAGAACTACCTGGGGCAGTTTAAAACTACTAATGTCTGGATCCCATCTCCAGAGATTCTGATTCAGATGATCTGGGGTGGATCCTGGACAGTTACCAGGTGATTCTCGTGTGCCTTCTCTCACCTGAATGACTGCTAATCTGAGCGATCGTCCCAGCTCCAGGTTCCCCCCTCTAATCCATCCTTCACGCTGCAGCCAGAGTTTTCTTTCTTTCTAAAACACAAAGCTGACCATGTCACAGCCCTGCTTAAACCTCCCCTCTGGGTCCCCATTGCTTTCAGGATAAAGCCTTAACTCAGCATGACAGAAGGGGAGCAGAGCATGGGAGATACAGCTGGAGCGGGAGTCAGGTGCCGGATCATTCAGGGCCTGGACCCTTAGGCTGTACTACTTGAGTAGAGATCAATGATGAATAAATCAATCCCAGTCACAGACCTTCTCCACCAGAGCTAGTAGGCTCAACCAGTACAATGACTACAGTCACCGTCCCCCAGTCCAGGCAGAATGAACCATGCCCTTCCTTGTACCATCCTCGTAACCTGAATATGCTTTGACTCTCGCACCTGTCATCTTTATTATTCATATGTATGTGACTTTCTAAAAACCATAGCATCAGTGCCTTGAGGTCAAGAATTATACCATTTTCATTGTTTTATCTTCAACATCAAGCAGAGTACTCAATCCATACTAAATGCTCAGTAAGCAGTTTGCTGAATGAAGGCAAGATACAATGGTTGAGTCTTTCCCCAGAAGTATTTAGAGCTGTGGATTTCACTCCCTTCATCTGTTAAGAATCTCACAGTTATGTGCCTTGCACTAGAATGGATTAATTATGGAAGAACAAGTTATGTATTCAGAATTGTCCGATTTGTCATACACATTGTGTGCACCGAGTAGAGAGAATCCTCTCTCATAGGGGAAGTATAGGGCTGACAGATCTTTCTATGACTCCTAAAAGTAAAACAAACCCTGGGGCATCAATTAGCACTGCAATAGAGATGAGTCACAGCATGGCCTTTGACTAAGGATACTGGCACATTCAAAGGCAGTCTGAAGGTAAAAAGAGGAATGGTCCTTTTAATGGTAGAATTATGGGTGGTGAAGCTTGATTTTGGTCAGGAATTACAACCCCTAACTTCTCTAATTAGCTCTGAGCAAGAGCACTAGAGAAAGCCACACAAGGATGTCTGCTGAGCCCCTAAGAGAGCTCTCAATCAGCTCCCCAGTGGGAATTCCTTGATCCTGCAATTCAAACTGTGAGACTCAGCCTCCACAATGCTTCCCAGGAGAAGGAAGAGCCATGTTGCTGCTTTGTCAGTGGGTCCTCCTAATTTGTCAGTTATTCTGGAATAGACTACATCATAAATTTTTACTCATCTCAAGCATCTCAGTGCCAAAACTGTCCTCTTTTCTCCAGGGGCAGGCTGCACATGAGCTTCACAACCTTTGGCTCTAAAGACCAACTCAGTCTCACACTGATCTTCAGTCTCTTTTACTCACATACGTGGTTTCTCTGGTCCTTCAAGTCATCTGACTTGCTAATTAAAATTGCTTCTGACCCCTATTTGTTTTATTTGTATTTGCATTCTCTTCCAACAATCACTAATTTTAAAATACAGTAAGCCAGCACGGTACTACCAAAAACAGTTACTCTTCCCTCCGTCCCTGTCAATGTATTATTTCCCCAGGTTACTGGTTAAGCACAGTGATCAGCCATCCTGGTTGGCCTGGGACCTAAGGATTTTAGTACTGGGCAAGCTGGGACAGTTGGTCATCCTACACCAGGTGGCTGGCTGGTAACGTCAAAGGAATGATACAGGCGCGAGACTCTAGGTCAGAAGGCAGGAGGGTGTAAACGCTAGAGAGAAGATGAAAGAGTAGATGGAGTACAAGTACATGTATTTCTACTTGTACTATCAAGTAGAAAGGAGGCAGAGGGACTGAAAGCATTTGTGGAAGAAAAAAATCAAGAATAATCAAAATATTAATAGGAGAAGACAGAACCCTGGGAAAATGAAACCTTCCAGGTGTAGAGAACTATACCTGGGAACCACTGCAGAAAGAATAAACAGGTAAATAGAAGGGCAAGTGCTATGTATGCCATGTCGAATAGGAAGGGAATGAAGAATAAGACTTGCGAAAGCATACCTTTCTACATGTGGTTATTTCTTTTTTTTTCAAAATGTTCCTTCTGAAAAGAATAGTACAGTCTTTCCTGGTGTTATATGTAAAACATAGCATTGTATAATGTTTGAAGAAAATAAGAACAAGAATGAAATGAAAATGAAATGTTAATTGCTCAGTTGTGTCCAACTCTTTGTGATCCCATGGACTGTAGCCCACCAGGCTCCTCTGTCCATGGGATTCTCCAGGCAAGAATACTGGAGTGGGTTGCCATTTACTTCTCCAGGGGATCTTTCCAACCCAGGGATCAAACCCAGGTCTCCCGAATTGCAGGCAGATTCTTTATCAACTAAGCCACCAGGGAAACCCTGGGAACAGAAATAAATCAGTTTAAAAATAATTGCTTGTATGAAAGTAATTTTCCCTTATCCCTCAAAGAGAGGGAGGTTATCATCTGCTGGAAAATTACTAGGTCAGCCTATATTTAATCTAACTTCTTGGGGTAGCAATCATTTTGTTAACTTGACAGACATTAATGAAGTACCTAAATGAAGTGTTGAGTTCCATTTAAAATTCTGTACAGTCGTTCTTTTCCAGGGTTTGTTTTGTGTTCTGTGTTGGCTCAATCACTGTGGGATGCTTGGCATCCTCGGTTCCAGGGCATTAAGTGTTTGGAGGCCCCCAGGCATAGTAACAATCCCTGGTTGAGAACCATTTTCAAACTTGTCCCATCATAAATATCTCAGGGGACCAATCAATTACAGGCTGAAGGGCTCTCCACCTCACATCTGAATCAGTATCTCTATTGGAGGAACCCAGAAATCTGGACATTCAATAGGAGTCCCTCCCAGGGGACTCAAAACCAGACAAACTTAGAAAACAATGACTCTATTCCTTTCCCCTGATATGCCAATGTGATCCCAAGTGCTTTTGGTCAGTCAGAAGTTTGCTGCAGTCTGATGTCACCTGATAAGTTCCTGCCTAGTCTCTACAATACCAGCAATTAAGGACAAAAGAGAAGTTTATGTCACTAAATTAGATTGACAGGTAGGAGAGAATTGACAAAGAAGTATGCTCAGCAGGTTGTCTTAAATAGAAATGTTTTGGATGGGAATATTGTCTCCGAATGCTTGATGTCCCCGCAACGAATGACATTTTATTTATTGTACTAAAAAGGTTATTCTACAAGTCTTATCATGACAAAGCTTCTTACCTTGCCACAAATGCACTTTTGAAGAAATATGTACTTACATACTACTTCACAGAGCAATGTGAAGATTTTCTTAAGACTTGGCTTCAGTAAGCAAAAAAAAAAATGTAGGACTTTAGAAATAACCAAGTAGACCTTTAAAAAGAACAATAATTATGATCCACTAATGAAGCATTTTGGGGGGTCATATTGTTGTTGTTGTTCAGTCTCTAAGTCATGTCCGACTCTTACAACCCATGGACTGCAGCACACCAGGTTTCCCTGTCCTTCACTGTCTCCCAGAGTTTGCTCAAACTCCTGTCCATTGAGTTGGTGATAGCATCCAACCATCTCCTCGTCTGTAGCCTGCTTCTCCTCCTGCCCTCAATCTTTCCCAGCATCAGGGTCTTTTCCAGTGAGTTGGCTCTTCACATCAGGTGGCCAAAGTATTGGAGCTTCAGCTTCAGCATCAGTCCTTCCAATGAATATTCAGGGCTGATTTCTTTGGTTGTTGTTCAGTTGCCAAATCCTGTCCCATTGTTCACAACCCCATGGACTATAGCATGCCAGACTTCCCTGTCCCTCACCATCTCCCAGAGTCTGCCCAGGTTCGTGTCCATTGAATTGGTGATGCCATCCCACCATCTCATTCTCTGTTGCCCTCTTCTTCTGCCTTTAGTCTTTCCCAGCATCAGGGTCTTTTCCAATGAACAGGCTCTTTGCATCAGGTGGCCAAATTATTGGAGCTTCACCTTCAGCATCAGTCCTTCCAGTGAATATTCACGGTTGATTTCATTTAGGATTGACTGGTTTAAGCTCCTTGTTGTCCAAAGGACTCTCAAGAGTCTTCTTTTGTTATAAAGCATAAAGTGAGATGTGTCTAATTAACTTATATAACATGCCCATGAGAAAATTCTCAAAGATATTTGTAATACATAAAATAATGGCTATCATTTATGGATACTAGGCATTGTATAAGTACCTGATCTTTTATAGTGTGTCCAACCATACTAGTCTGCCCAGAATGTCTCAGCTTTAGCACTGAAAGTCTTACCAAGAAACCACTTAGGTCTGGGTGGACCGTGCCTATTTGTTACCCTACATCTTCATCTGATTTAATCTTCAAAACAACCACATGTGATTGGTACTATAATTACCCCCATTTTACAGGTGAGGAAACTGAAGCATAGAGGGGTTAAGCAAACTGACCAAAATGACTGGTCTAGAAAGTTGCAGAGTTGGTACTCAAACCCCCATCTGTTTCCATTTGTTTGCTTCCAAACAAATGGTCTACTTTCCTAGCTATTTTTTGCCAAGAAGTTACAGTCCTTACAGGTTTCATTATTTCTTCCTTGTCCCAGGAATAAAGTTTTTCTATAAACTTAGCATCAAAGGAGCCTATTTAAAATTTCCTAGCAAATCAAAAAAAAACAACAACAAAAACAGTTCCATGAGAAATTGTATCCCATTCGATAGCAACAGAAAACTAAAGCCACACTGAGTTTTCCAAGCCTTTGTATGTTGCTTGGAGAATTTGAGAATACTGGGCTTGGGGAGATGAGACAAGAGCACAGGGAAATCCCACCCTTTTGAAAAGCAGTGTTTGGGGAGAATGGTATGTGCCTGGCAGCTTCTCTGAAGAGTATGGCCACCCCATTGTAGCATTTCAAAGAGGATGAGATGGTGGTTGCCCTATCCAGTCACATCCACAAGGGGAATTGAAGAAAGGGATATGTTTTCTAGCCTGCCATTCAACCAAAATGGCTTATTTGATTTCCCCTAGTAATAAACCCTGAGCTTAAATGAAGTTCTGGGCTTGCATCTCCAGTTCAAATTGGAAAATAGTTTTCAAATTCACTGAAAACTAGACTTTTAAAAATTTGTGCTTATTGCATCTTATAGATCATATCCTGCTGAGATTGTTGGTTCTGAAAATTCTGATTTCTTCAGAATACCTCGACAGAATAAAGATGGGACATATTCATTGAATTAATAAAACAGTTTTGCGTGTATTGAATCACTCTTGTGACCCGAGAATAAATCTATCTTGATTGTGGTATATAATCCTTTTTATGTACTGTTGGATTTGATTTGCTAATATTTTGTTGAGGATGTTTATGTCTAAACGCATTAAAGATATTGGCCTGTAATTTTCTTTTTTGGTAGTGTATTTGGTTTGAGTATCAGAGTAATGGCCTTGTAAAGTGAATTTGGAAGTATTCCTTCCTCTACAATTTTTTTGAATAGTGTGAGAAGGAAGGTGTAAGTTCTTCTTTATGTATTTGGTAGAATTGCCCTGTGAAGCTGTCTGTTCCTAAACTTTTGTTTCCTGGAATATTGTCTTATTACATATTTGATTTAGCTTCTAAAGATCAATCTGTTCAAATTGTCTGTTTCTTCTTGACTCCTTCTTGATAGGCCATGTATTCCTTCTAGGTTGTTCATTTTATTGGCAAATAGTTGTTCATAGTAATCTCTTACGATCCTTTGTATTCCTGTGTTGTTGGTTCTAGATTCTCCTTTTTCATTTCTGATTTTACTGATTTTGACTTTCTTGATGAATCCTATTAGTGCTTTATCAATTTTATTTTTTCGAAAAACTAGCTCTTGGTTTCATTAATGTTTTTGTTTTTTTAATCTCTGTTTTATTCATTTCCTCCTTTAATTATTTTTTTCCTTCTGCTGGCTTTTGGCTTTGTTCTTCTTTTTCTAATTCTTTTAGGTGGTAGATTAGGTTGTTTTGAGATTTTTCTTTCCTTTTTTTTTTTTTTTTGAGTAAGGCCTGTATCACTGTGAACTTTCCTTTTAGAACCACTTACGCTGCATCCCGCAGATTTTTGGAAGTTGTGTTTTCATTGTTGCTTGTCTCAAGGCATTTTCTGATTTCCTCTTTGACCCACTGATGTTTTAGTAGCATGTTGTTTAGTCTCCTTGTGATCATTTGCAAGTCTGATCATTGCAAGTTTTTCCATTTATCTTTCTGTGGTTGATTTCTAGTTTCGTATCGCTGTGATCCAAAAATTACTGTGGTCTTAAATTTGTTGAGGCTTGTTTGGTGTACCAGTATGTGGTCAATCCTAGAAAATATTCTATACACACTTTAAAAGACTGTGTATTCTTTTATGTTTTTTGGATGTAGCCTCACATAGATATCAATTCAGTCCAACTATTCTATTGCATCATTTAGGATCTTTGTTGTCTTACTGATTTTATGTCTGAAAAAGCTGTCCATTTTCAGAGAAGTATTAAAGTCTCCTACTATAATTGTATTCCTGTCAATTTTTCCATTTATTGTCTGTATTTGTTTTGCTCCTATGTTGGATGCGTGTATATTAATGAATATAATATCCTCTTCTTGTATGGATCACTTTATATTATATAATACCTCCTTTATCTTTTGTTATAGCCTTCCTTTTAAAGTCTGTTTTGTCTGATATGAGTATTGCTCTTCCTGTTTTCTTGCTGTTTCTGTTTGCATTAAATATCTTTTCCCACTCCCTCACTTTTGTCTGCATGTGTCTTTCACCCTGAAGTGAGTCTCCTATAGATAGCAGATTGGGGTATCTTGTTTTTTAATCCAGTCATCCTAAGTCTATTGATCAGAATATTTAGCTTATTGACATTTAAACTAATTATTGATAAGTATATACTTATTACCATTTTATTTCTTGTTTTCCTGTTGTTTTTGTAATTCTTCTTTGTTTCCCTCATTGTGGTTTAACAGTTTTCTTTTGTAGTATGCTTGAGTTCCTTTTTTTGTTGTTTTTATGTATCTATTGTAGGTTTCTGATTTGTGGTTACCATGGAGTTCATATATATTGACCCAAAATTGTATCTACTTGTTTTAAATGGATTATCATTTAAGTTCAGTTCAGTTCAGTCACTCAGTCCTGTCTGACTCTTTGTGACCCCATGAACCACAGCACACCAGGCCTCCCTGTCCATCACCAACTCCTGGAGTCCACCCTAACCCATGTCCATTGAGTCAGTGATGCCATTCAGCCATCTCATCCTCTGTCGTCCCCTTCTTGTCCTGCCCTCAATCTTTCCCAGCATCAGGGTCTTTTCAAATGAGTCAGCTCTTCACATCAGGTGGCCAAAGTATTGGAGTTTCAGCTTCAACATCAGTCCTACAAATGAACACCCAGGACTGATCTCTTTTAGAATGGACTGGTTGGATCTCCTTGTAGTCCAAGGGACTCTCGAGAGTCTTCTCCAACACCACAGTTCAAAAGCATCAATTCTTCGGCACTCAGCTTTCTTTATAATCCAACTCTCACATCCATACGTGACTACTAGAAAAACCATAGCCTTGACTAGATGGACCTTTGTTGACAAAGTAATGTCTCTGCTTTTTAATATGCTATCTAGGTTGGTCATAACCTTCCTTCCAAGGAGTAAGCATCTTTTAATTTCAAGGCTGCAATCACCATCTGCAGTGATTTTACAGCCCAGAAAAATAAAGTCAGCCACTGTTTCCCCATCTATTTGCCATGACACATTCTAAAGGATCTACATTCCTTACTCCCCTCCCCTACATCTTGTGTTTGGAGTGTTATATTTTACATCTTAATGCTTATTATCCTTTTACTCTTGATTATAGTTACTGTTGTTGTTTAGTCACTAAGTCATGTTGGATTTGTTTGCAACCGCATGGACTGTAGCCCACCAGGTGCCTCTGTTCATGGGATTTCCCAGGCAACAATACTGGAATGGGTTGCCATTTCCTCCTCTAGAGGATCTTCCGGACCCAGGATCGAACCTGGGTCTCCTGCATTGGCAGACAGATTCTTTACCACTGAACCACCAGGGAAGCCCTTATTGTAGTTATGGTTGCTTTTATAATTTTTTGTCTTTTAATATACATATTGGCTTAAGTAATCTTCAGTCCTTACTTTATATTTGCCTATATTTGGGAGATTTTCTGTGGATCACAATAAACCGTGGAAAATCCTGAAAGAGATGGGAATACCAGAACACCTGACTTGCCTCTTGAGAAACCTATATGCAGGTCAGGAAGCAATAGTTAGAACTGGACATGGAACAACAGACTGGTTCCAAATAGGAAAAGGAGTACGTCAAGGCTGTATATTGTCACCCTGCTTATTTAACTTATATGCAGAGTACATCATGGGAAATGCTGGGCTGGAAGAAGCACAAGTTGGAATCAAGATTGCCGGGAGAAATATCAATAACCTCAGGTATGCAGATGATACCACCCTTATGGCAGAAAGTGAAGAGGAACTAAAAAGCCTCTTGATGAAAGTGAAAGAGGAGAGTGAAAAAGTTGGCTTAAAGCTCACCATTCAGAAAACTAAGATCATGGCATCTGGTCCCATCACTTCATGGGAAATAGGCAGTGAAACAGTGGAAACAGTGTCAGACTTTATTTTTGGGGGCTCTAAAATCACTGCAGATGGTGACTGCAGCCATGAAATTAAAAGACGCTTACTCCTTGGAAGGAAAGTTATGACCAACCTAGATAGTATATTGAAAAGCAGAGATATTACTTTGCCAACAAAGGTCCATCTAGTCAAGGCTATGGTTTTTCCTGTGGTCGTGTATGGATGTGAGAGTTGGACTGTGAAGAAGGCTGAGCGCCAAAGAATTGATGCTTTTGAACTGTGGTGTTGGAGAAGACTCTTGAGAATCCCTTGGACTCCAAGGAGAGCCAACCAGTCCATCCTAAAGGAGATCAGTCCTGGGTATTCATTGGTAGGACTGATGCTGAAGCTGAAACTCCAATACTTTGGCCACCTCGTGTGAAGAGTTGACTCATTGGAAAAGACCCTGATGCTGGGATGGGTTGGGGGCAGGAGGAGAAGGGGACGACAGAGGATGGAGATGGCTGGATGGCATTGCTGACTCGATGGACATGAGTCTGTGTGAACTCCAGGAGTTGGTGATGGACAGGGAGGCCTGGTGTGCTGCGATTCATGGGGTCGCAGAGTTGGACGCGACTGAACTGAACTGAATAGATTCTTACTTCCACATTTCTTTTAGGATAGGTTTAGTATTGCTGAATTCTTTTAGTTTTTGCTCGTCTGAGAAATTCTTTATCTCTCCTATTCTAAATGATAATTGTGCTGGGTAGAGTATCCTAAGTTGCAAGTTTTTGCCTTTCAGGACTTTGAATATGTCATGCTACTCCATTCTGGCCTGCAAAGTTTCTGCAGAGAAATCAACTGGTAGCCTTATGGGGATTCCCTTGTATATGACTCTTCATTTTTCTACTGCTGCCTTTAGAATCCTCTCTTTAATTTAAGCCATTTTAATTATGATATGTAGTGGTGTGCCATCATTTGGGTTCATCCTATCTGGGACTCTGTGCTTCCTGTGCCTGGTGTCTGTTTCCTTCTTTAGATTTGGGAAGTTTTTAGTCATAATTTCTTCAGATACATTTTTGACCCCCTTCTCTCTCTTTTCTCCTATGGAACCCCTATAATGTGAATGTTGGCACATTTTATATCAAATGGCACCCCACTCCAGTACTCCTGCCTGGAAAATCCCATGGACAGAGCCTGGTAGGCTGCAGTCCATGGGTTCACTAAGAGTCGGACACGACTGAGCGACTTCACTTTCACTTTTCCACTTTCATGCATTGGAGAAGGAAATGGCAACCCACTCCAGTGTTCTTGCCTGGAGAATCCCAGGGACGGCGGAGCCTGGTGGGCTGCCGTCTATGGGGTCGCACAGAGTCGGACACGACTGAAGCGACTTAGCAGCAGCAGCAGCATAGCCCTCTTACATTGCTTTCTTTTCATTTGTCTCTCTGTTTGCCATTCTGATTGGGTGATTTTCATTATTGTATCTTCCAGATCACTTATGCATTCTTGTGTGTCATTTAGCCTGCTATACATTGCTCTTAGAGTGCTTTTTATCTCAGAAATTGAATTATCTATTTTTGATTGGGTCTTCTATATAGTTTCTAGTTCCTTATTAAAATGATCTGGGCTTATAAAAATTCTCTTTCTTAATTCATAAGTATTTTGTTAAGAACTTTTAAAATTCATTGTCTGGTAGACTGATTATCTTTTTTTATTTTTTCAGGGGCTTTTCTCTTGCTCTTTCAGTTGAGAATATTATTTCTTAACTTTCTCTGTCTCTATAAATATAAGTGAAACAGTCATCTATTGTGGTGTTTTTATGTGGGAACATTTCTCTGTAGACTGCATGTGTCCAGTGTCTTTGGTGCAAGAAATTTTATGTGAATGCCAGCCACATCCTTCCTCAGGTGTGCTGGTCACTATCACCTTGATAGGGGGTGTGGCTTGTGTTGAAGAAGCTAAAACCTGCACAAGGTGTGAGATAGGATTTCCTCTCTGTTTAGTGGCTTCACCATCTTACCAGAAGTAGGGTCTGCTCCCAAGTTGCTGGAGTGGTAGCCTTGAAGGTTGAGCAGGTTTTGTTCCTTTTAAGTGTGTTTTTCCTTCTCCCCACACTGGGGCCTTGTCCTTTACCTCCGAGGAAGGGGGTATTGAAGCCTGTGGGGCTTGTGTGCTTGCAGAGGTCCAGTGTGCTTTCTGTATATGTGTCTGCACCTCCACTCACACACAGCCCAAAGTCATGTCTTCTCCCTTGTGGTTGTCCCAGATCTAGTACAAGGTTGTGGCATGAAGTGAGCAGGCTTGAGTGTTTGTTTGCTCTACCATGCCTGGAGATTGCAGCATTGCAGTTGCAGGAATTGAAGCAGCTGTGCCATTGTCAGAAGGCTGGGCTACTTCTGTGGTGCTGTTTGAGTGAGTGCCAGAATGGCTGCCACGGCCCCCCCACCTGAATCACCTCCCAGGTCACCTCTGCATCTCTAGATTAAGTCTTTTCTCAGGACCTGGCTGTCCTACATCCAGCGTAAAGCTATGGCATGGAATGGGCAGGACTGGAGCATTTACTCAGCTGGACCTGGGGATGGCCATGTGTGTGGGGGGGAATCTTTCTTGCAGCCTCGGTTGTTTTCTTCCAGCTTTCTGCAAGTTTTCAGTTAGTTTTCTGTGAGAATTGTTCCACATATAGATATATTTTTGATATGTTTATGGTAGGAGGTGAGCTCCATGTCTACTTACTCCGCCATCTTGACCCCTCTCCACTTTTGGCATTTTGAAACTTAAACTTTGATTCTTCTCTGCATACAATAAGCTTTGGCATATCCTTATTATGACGTACAATACTTCCATTAAAATCACATCCTAAACAAAAGCTTTTTGACATAGAGATATCCCCACAAAAAAAAGGTGAAAAATTTATATACCTTTTCTTAAATTTATTTTTTAATTGGAGGAAGATTGCTTTATAATGATGTGTTGGTCTCTGTAGTACAACAGTGTGAATCAGCCATAATTATACTCATAGCCCCTCCCTTCTGAGCCTCTCTCCCCTCCCCCCATGTATACCTTTTGTAACTTGCTTTTCCTCCTTAAATTTAGTGAGTATTTTTCCACTTCAGTTAGTATTTTTCTGGAAAATAATTTTTATTAGCAGGATAGTATTTTATAACTTGAATAGACTTTAGTTTGCTTAACAAATTTCTTACATTTTCAACATTTCAAATTATAGAATGCCTCACAAATTTTGTATAATTTTATTGTAACAGAGTAAATTCTTTAATTCTTGCTCTTCTACTTCTAAAATTATATTAAAAGCCTTAACATACTCTCTGGCAGAAAGATTGTTCTAATTTATGCTACAAATCAGCAACAAAAAGTATTGTTTACCATACTGAGCAACACTGAATATCATCATAATTTTTAGTCTTATTGACTAGACAAAATCCCCCCAAAATGCAAATATTTCTTCAGTTCAGTTCAGTCCAGTCACTCAGTCATGTCTAACTCTTTGCAACTCCATGGACTGCAGCACACCAGGCTTCCCTGTCCATCACCAACTCCCAGAGCCTAACTCAAACTCATATCCATCACGTTGGTGATGCCATCCAACCATCTCATCCTCTGTCATCCCCTTCTCCTCCTGCCTTCAATCTTTCCCAGCATCAGGGTCTTTTCCAAAGACTTGGTTCTTCGCATTAGGTGGCCAAAGTATTGGAGTTTCAGCTTCAGTACTTCCAATGAATATTCAGGACTGATTTCCTTTAAGATGGACTGGTTGGATCTCCTTGCAATTTCCTCTTATGTTTTCCTATTTTTTGTTGTTTTTTAGTTCCTTGGGCACAAGAGGCCTTTCTTGTGCCCGAGGAAGAATATATAGGTGGATACACCATTCAGAGTTGTGAAAGGACACAAAAAGCATACTTAGCTTGGATTTTTAAAAAAAATATAATAAAATGAGTATTTACATGGATGTGGGCAGGGCTGAGGGACCGACAAAAATGAGGCACTGTGATATTGAGATTTCTAGTAAGAAACATATATTCCATCCTGGGATCCATTGGAGTTTCTGAAGTAAAGAGAGAGACAAAAGACATTTTTTGTTATGTTAAGAGTGACCTTTGGAAAACCCCTAGGTAACCTAAGGATAGTATTCTTGCCTTGAGAACGCCATGAACAGTATGAAAAGGCAAAATGATAGGATACGGAAAGAGGAACTCCCCAGGTCAGTAGGTGCCCAATATGCTACTGGAGATCAGTGGAGAAATAACTCCAGAAAGAATGAAGCGATCGAGCCAAAGCAAAAACAATACCCAGCTGTGGATGTGACTGGTGATAGAAGCAAGGTCCGATGCTGTAAAGAGCAATATTGCATAGGAACCTGGAATGTTAGGTCCATGAATCAAGGCAAATTGGAAGTGGTCAAACAGGAGATGGCAAGAGTGAATGTAGACATTCTAGGAATCAGTGAACTGAAATGGACTGGAATGGGTGAATTTAACTCAGATGACCACTATATCTACTACTGAGGGCAGGAATCCCTCAGAAGAAATGGAGTAGACATCATGGTCAACAAAAGAGTCCGAAATGCAGTACTTGGATGCAATCTCAAAAACGACAGAATGATCTCTGTTCGTTTCCGAGGCAAACCATTCAATATCACAGTAATCCAAGTCTATGCCCCAACCAGTAATGCTGAAGAAGCTGAAGTTGAACGATTCTATGAAGACCTACAAGACCTTTTAGAACTAACGCCCAAAAAAGATGTCCTTTTCATTATAGGGGACTGGAATGCAAAAGTAGGAAGTCAAGAAACACCTGGAGTAACAGACAAATTTGGCCTTGGAATATGGAATGAAGCAGGGCAAAGAGTTTTGCCCAGAAAATGCACTGGTCATAGCAAACACCTTCTTCCAACAACACAAGAGAAGACTCTACACATGGACATCACCAGATGGTCAACACCAAAATCAAATTGATTATATTCTTTGCAGCCAAAGATGGAGAAACACTATACAGTCAACAAAAACAAGACCAGGAGCTGACTGTGGCTCAGATCATGAACTCCTTATTACCAGATTCAGACTGAAATTGAAGAAAGTAGGGAAAAACACTAGACCATTCAGGTATGACCTAAATCAAATCCCTTATGATTATACAGTGGAAGTGAGAAATAGATTTAAGGGACTACATCTGATAGATAGAGTGCCTGATGAACTATATGAGGTTCATGACATTGTACAGGAGACAGGAATCAAGACCATCCCCATGGAAAAGAAATGCAAAAAAGCAAAATGGCTGTCCGGGGAGGCCTTACAAACAGCTGTGAAAAGAAGCGAAGCGAAAAGCAAAGGAGAAAAGGAAAGGTATAAGCATCTGAATGCAGAGTTCCAAAGAACAGCAAGAAGAGATAAGAAAGGCTTCCTCAGCGATCAATGCAAAGAAGTAGAGGAAAACAACAGAATGGGAAAGACTAGAGATCTCTTCAAGAAAATTAGAGATACCAAGGGAACATTTCATGCAAAGATGGGCTCGATAAAGGACACAAATGGTATGGACCTAAGAGAAGCAGAAGATATCAAGAAGAGGTGGCAAGAATACACAGAAGAACTGTACAAAAAAGATCTTCATGACCCAGATAATCACGATGGTGTGATCACTGACCTAGAGCCAGACATCCTGGAATGTGAAGTCAAGTGGGCCTTAGAAAGCATCACTACGAACAAAGCTAGTGGAGGTGATGGAATTCCAGGTGAGCTATCTCAAATCCTGAAAGATGATGCTGTAAAGTGCTGCACTCAATATGCCAGCAAATTTGGAAAACTCAGCAGTGGCCACAGGACTGGAAAAGGTCAGTTTTTAATCCAATCCCAAAGAAAGGCAATGCCAAAGAATGCTCAAACTACCACACAATTGCACTTATCTCACATGCTAGTAAAGTAATGCTCAAAATTCTCCAAGCCAGGCTTCAGCAATACATGAACCATGAACTTCCTGATGTTCAAGCTGGTTTTAGAAAAGGCAGAGGAACAAGAGATCAAATTGCCAACATCCACTGGATCATGGAAAAAGCAAGAGAGTTCCAGAAAAACATCTATTTCTGCTTTATTGACTATGCCAAAGCCTTTGACTATGTGGATCACAATAAACTGTGGAAAATACCTCAAGAGATGGGAATACCAGAACACCTGACCTGCCTCTTGAGAAATCTGTATGCAGGTCAGGAAGCAACAGTTAGAACTGGACATGGAACAACCGACTGGTTCCAAATAGGCAAAGGAGTACGTCAAGGCTGTATATTGTCACCCTGCTTATTTAACTTATATGCAGAGTACATCATGAGAAATGTTGGGCTGGAAGAAACAAAAGCTGGAATCAAGATTGCCAGGAGAAATATCAATAACCTCAGATATGCAGATGACACCACCCTAATGGCAGAAAGTGAAGAGGAACTAAAAAGCCTCTTGATGAAAGTGGAAGTGGAGAGTGAAAATGTTGGCTTAAAGCTCACCATTCAGAAAACGAAGATCATGGCATCCCGTCCCATCACTTCATGGGAAATAGATGGGGAAAGAGTGGAAACAGTGTCAGACTTTATTTTTCTGGGCTCCAAAATCACTTCAGATGGTGACTGCAGCCATGAAATTAAAAGACACTTACTCCTTGGAAGGAAAGTTATGTCCAACCTGGATAGCATGTTCAAAAGCAGAGACATTACTTTGCCAACAAAGGTCCGTCTAGTCAAGGCTATGGTTTTTCCTGTGGTCATGTATGGATGTGAGAGTTGGACTGTGAAGAAGGCTGAGTGCCGAAGAATTGATGCTTTTGAACTGTGGTGTTGGGGAAAACTCTTGAGAGTCCCTTGGACTGCAAGGAGATCCAACCAGTCCATTCTGAAGGAGATCAGCCCTGGGATTTTCTTGGAAGGAACGATGCTAAAGCTGAAACTCCAGTACTTTGGCCACCTCATGCGAAGAGTTGACTCATTGGAAAAGACTCTGATGCTGGGAGGGATTGGGGGCAGGAGGAGAAGGGGACGACAGAGGATGAGATGGCTGGATGGCATCACTGACTCGATGCACGTGAGTCTGATTGAACTCCGGGAGTTGGTGATGGACAGGGAGGCCTTGCGTGCTGTGATTCATGGGGTTGCAAAGAGTCAGACATGACTGAGCGACTGATGAACTGAGAGACCAGTAACAATGGGAAGTCATTACCCCCTTGATCCTAAAGGAACAGGGGAAAGAAAACAGAAGTATCTATATGGGCTGGAGCCAGAGGAGAAAAGGCAGTCTGATCAGAGCTGCTGACAGAGGGAGGCAATCCCAGCCACAACCTGGAATCAAAACAGCAAGAGGCAGGGAAGAAAATACTTCAATCTGCCTGTCTTTCCGCCGGCTGCTGTCTGTTGGCGCCTTCAGCTGGGTAAACTGAACTTGAAATCAGAGAGCAGTGCCCTGAGGCCACAGAACAGGGCAGAGAAAGACAAGAGAACAATAGAATAACCAACACAGTGGATACTTACGGCATGTTTTTGTTTTTTCCATTTAGTACTTCCATTTTATTTTTATATTCAGTACTTCTAAAATGCATTTGTAATTTTTCTTTTGATTGTACTGTATCATAGAAATAAGCTTTTTATTTAATTTTTCTAGATACCTATATAGTTATCTTAGGTACATATGTGTATCATATTCCTATTCATTTTATCAACTGCCATTATCAAACTAAATTTTTACAGTGGGGTTCTTTTCAGTGTTTCCTACTCTGTTCCACTGATTCATTTATTCTTGTGCAGTAACAGAGTATTTTAATTATTGTAGCATGACAGTATGTTTTAACACTAGGTAGAGCAGCTCCCAAGTGTTCTTAAGTTCTGATGAAAATTATTTGGAAAAAGTAGCTTTGAAAACCAAGGGGAAATGTCAAATATAAAAACCTTAATTACTCAGCTATGTTTTCAAATGGATACTGCTATGTGATATGTGCAAGTTTTCATTCTCTACTATGCAATCTCAACATATATTACTCGATAATAGAAGGAAGTGTTTCTGTTTCATTATATTCATTATTCTGGCATATTTTTTAGATCCCACATACACATGATAATATACAGTATTTTTCCTTCTCTTACTTCTTTCACTAAGTACAATATTCACCATGTCCACCCATATTGCATATTGCAAAATTTCATTCTTTTTTTTAATGGCTGATTGGTATTTCATTGTGTATATATACTGCATCTTCTTTATCTTCTCATTTGTTGATTGACACTTAAGTTACTTCTATATCTTTGCTGTCGTAAATAATGCTGCTATGAACATTAGGGTGCATGCATCTTTTCAAATTAGTGTTTTGTTTTGGTCAAATATATACCCAGGAGTGGAACTGCTGTATCATATGGTAATTCTCTTTTTAGCTTTTTTGAGGAACATCTGTTTTTCTACAACAGCTGCACCAGTTGACATTCCCACCAACAGTGGACACATCCTTGCCAACATCTGTTATTTGTGGTCTTTTTGATGAGAATCTCTGACAAGTGGGAGGTGACATCTCATTGTTTTGATTTGCATTTCCGTGATATTAGCAATGTTAATTATCTTTTCATGCGCCTGTTGGTCATCTGTATGTCTTCTTTGGAAAAATATCTATTCAGGTCTTCTGCCCATTTTTAACTGGGTTGTTTGGGTTTTGTTTTTTTATATTGAGTTGCATGAGCTGTTTACACATTTTGGATATTAACCCCTTAATAGTTGTATCATCTGCAGATATTTTCTCCCGTTCAATAGATTGTCTCTTCATTTTGTTGATGATTTCCTTTGCTGTGCAAAAGCTTCTACGTTTAATTAGGTCCCATTTGTTTCTTTTTGCTTTTGTTTCCTTTGCCTTAGGAGATTATTCATATATATTCTCAAATAGAAAATATACACAGATATTATTTCCAAGTATACATAGTGCATTTAAGAAAAATTACTACATACCAGGTCATAGAGAAAGTCTCAACAAATTACAAAGAATGGTATTCTAGAAGCCATTTTATATTACCTCAGTATATTTTTTTGTATTTGTCCTTGAAGTTAGAAAACACTAATAAACAGGATTTTGTAAATATATACATGCAAATATACGTGCTCTTATATAGTAAACAATGCTGAGGAAACATAAAAGAAAATAGTTACTTAGAATTATTTATTTAGTTGCTTAGAATTCTTCATTTTTCAAATTTAAATACTGTTCTGTTATTTTGCGGAGAACATCTAGCCAACTCAATTGCTAAAACAGAGTTATTTTCAAATTATGTCTAAGCTATAAATCAGCATATTGAATCAACATTTTAATTCTTGTTTCCAACTAATTATTTGAGAGCCTTTGAAGAGAACAGTGGCTATTATTGAAAAGCATGTTTTTGTTTAGCTGTAGTTTAGTGTGACTCCACGGGCTATAGCCCACCAGGCTCCTCTGCCCATGGGATTTCCCAGGCAAGAAAACCGGAGTGGGTTGCCATTTCCTTCTCCTGGGGCTCTTCCTGACCCAGTGATCAAACCTGTGTCTCTTGCATTGACAGCCGGATTCTTTACTGCTTAGCCACCAGGGAAGCTCATATTTTTGTTAAGCTTGTGTAAATGATTCTTAGGTATTCTGGATCTTTTTTTTACCTGAAGTCGTTGTGTTTTTAAAAAATCCCTCTTCAGGTGTGCTAAGACCATTAATAGCAATTTCCAGATAATCACAAGTAGGTGAGAAATAAGCTAAGGGCAGTCAGTGGGATAAAAACCTCCAATGACTTTTGGACTTTCAGGACTGGTTCACCATCTTCAGAAAAAGAAAAATCCTGGAGAAGTTTAAGGGGACTTACACTGCAGATTAAAAATTAGATCAAAATATGAGGTGATCCAGTGATTAAGATATTATGCCTCCACTACAGGGGGGATGGGTTCTATCCTTGGTCAGGGAACTAAGACCCTGCATGCCGAGTAGTATGGTCAAAAGATACAGACAAACAAACCCCAAAACAAATATATATATAACAAATATAATATATATATAATATATATAAATTATATATAATTATCACATATATCATATACATGGAGATATATGTCTTTTTAATTAATTTATATATTATGTAATTATATTTTATATGATTATATAATTTATGTATTATACATATAATATATATAAAATATCACCATATATATTATACATATATAATATATATAACATCAGCACATATATATTATATATGGTAATGTTATAATATTATATATAATATATAATAATATAATAACATATATATATAATATAATATTATATATAATACATAATATTATATGTAAGGTGATGTTAGAGTGTATAATTTGAAGTCAGTGTAGATGCTCTAAGACTGTGATTTGCCTGACACCCTCTTCCTGCAGTTCTGGGTCTGAGACTGTTCTGAATACAAACCCTGTGTACCTTCTGCCTTCTTTTTTCTGAAGCTTGTCGCCTGCCTCCCAAGCCATGCTGCTGCCACCTTTGCCAGAGCCTTTGCTAAACTTCATTAGGTGGCTGCTGTTCAGGCGGAAGCCCTGAATCTGCTCTTTTCTCCCTGACTGAGCCCTACCCAGGTTGAGTCATCCTTCTGTTCCCAGAATGGATGAAATGTCACACTGTGTGGCATGGGTCTGATTTTCTGAGCAGTCACTAAGGGGCTGGATGATACAACTCAGAGTTCAGGAGAGTCTACTCCCTGTGAGTTGGAACTTGACTTATGAGACATGGGAAATAGTAGGGAACAGGGCAGTTTCCCTCTCCTTTATTCCCTGTGGAGTGCTCTAAGATTCCATTTCCTCCTGAAGGTCTTCTAGAGAAGTTCCAGGTGCCTAGCCAACACCCCTGCCCAGAGGCTGCAGTCTCTTTATAGGTCATTGTGAAACAGTGGCCAGCATGGCAGCACATCACATCACTTTGTTTCTCATATTTTCTTGCCTTTTTCTCCCTATTTCCTCACCTTTACCATTCTGGGCTTACACATGCCAAATTGTATTGCAACTTGAAGGCACCCAAATAGTATCTCAGTCTTTTTGTAGAAAAGATTTCCTAAAAGCTATAGAACAGTTCTCACTTTAGTGGAGAGCTGGCGATTTCCCCCTGGTCCCTAGGAGTCATCCTCCACTTTTCTCCACCTTGCTCTCTGCCCTGGGAGGTTGCTGAACTGTATCTACAGGACACCCATGCCCTCTGGCTACCAGATACGTCCAGCCAATAGGATGCCCCAGTAGGAGATTGGAGGGAGAAGGTATTTATTTTCCTGGTGCATATGAGGTCACCTTGGCTGACTGTGTCCCTCAAGATGAAAGTCAGAGCTGGAGTTCTCTATCTGACCTTCTTTTTGATTTCTGAGACCTGCTTCCTCCTCTCACTCCTTTGGACCTAGGGAACCTAAGAGCTCCACACTGCTACCCTCAGGGTAGGGTGCTGCCTGTGGCTCACGGCCAACCTGCCCACTCCTCTGTAATTTATCTCTTTATAAATAAATTATTCTAATCTGAATTATTCCAATTTGACAGTGCCATCTGCTTCCTGTTGGGATGAGTAATGAGAAGGAGTGGTTAAATAATATTATTGTTTATCTGTGTTGGAATTGTGTGTAACCATTACAAATCACTTAATGTTCTCTAGCAAAAAAAAGTAATGCACTATTTTTTTTTTTCTAATCACTTAAGAAGTCAAACAATCAGGGTTCTGGCAAAAACAAACAAGACCAGTCAGAATTCCATCTCCTGTGTGGATGAAAATAATCAATAAGTAATCTATAATAGGAATAGAAATGATTTTTTAAAAAATAAAAAGAGCTTTATTTGAGCCAAACTGAGGACTATCGCCTGGAAGACAGCCTCTCAGCTCTGAGGAACTGCTCCAGAGACACATGATTGTCAACATAGTTTTATATCTTGTCAGAACCAAGAACATTAAATAAGTCAGGCATTAACTTCTTTAGTGGCTCAGACAGTAAAGAATCTGCCTGTAATGCAGGGGACTCAGGTTCAATCCCTGGGTTGGGAAGATCCCCTGGAAAAGGGCATGGCAACCCACTCCAATATTTTTGCCTGGAGAATTCAATGGACAGAGGAGCCTGGCAGGCTACAGGCCATACGTTTGTGGAGAGTCAGACACGACTGAAGCAACTTAGCATGCATGCATACTCCAAGGTTTCAGACAAACAAGTCAGCATTCACATAGTGAGTCAGTATGGCCTTTGCACCAAGGAAGGGAGTCTTACCATGGAAGGAGGAGCAGCACTGGCGTCCCAGGAAGGGATTCATTTGCTCTTTATTTTTAATATAGACATTCTTTACTTCTGGTCAGTGTGCCCTTTTCTTTAATAATTAAAGCAGGTGTAAAACAGGCTGTTTTAGTTAGCAGTTAAAATTCAAGTCAACTCACGTATTAGCCAGAATGACTTCCTCATACCTCAATATGTGAAATTTTCTTTTATCACCTGAAAGGGTCTTTAATGAAGGAATCATTTATGGGAGAGCAAGCAGAGTAAAGGGAACCAATAGGGAATTGTGAAGTACCAGGAACAGGAAATGGCAGAAGACATCACCACCCCAAGTGTTGAAGGGGCATAAGGAAGAAACAGCGTTGGTATTCTGGTGTCTGATACAAGTCCACGTCTCGGAAAAGAAGCTGTCCCTCCAGACCTCCAGTCCTGGGGAACGCAGGTCCTGCCAGAGCCTCATCTGCAGCAAGCTGGCAGTGGAGAATGAAATGCCCTCCTCTTCCACCCCTCCTGCCCACCAACTTCCTCTCTCCAGTCTCTGATCTGCAGTCAGTGCCTCCTATTGGCTGAACCCAGTTGGAAACTAGAATGACACGCCCATCAGGGTGGGCCTGCTTGGGCTCAGAGTGGGGCTGAGTAGGGCAGAGGATGGTCTGGGTTGGTGGGAGGTGGGAAGGGCAACAGACAATAACCAATACGATCAGGATATCAAACCCTTTGCAAATATAATCCTAATTTTGAGAAAAGTGATACATGTATTTATGTATAAGAGAATTCTGAACTATAACTTTAAAGTAGCTATCTCATCGTAGTAGAAGAATAATAAATGGTTTTTATTTTTTATAGTGCTTGGTATATCTCCCAAATTAAAAAAAAAAAAAGTATTACTTTAAAATTTATCTTAGGAAAAATAAATGCTAATTGAATGAAGTGTTTAATCTTAACTTTTAAAGGAAACATTTCCTATCAGTGGCTCCTCATGCTAAGAACTTCACTTTCTGAAATTTCTCAGAAGACCTTACCTAGAGTGAGATCAAGGCCAACGAGAGGATGTTTGTGTTTGTTTCTCAAAATACTAGCTTGTTTTCACACTATCCTGCCCAATGATAGAAAAGAATAATCTAATGTGGGACAAAGGGCATCCCAGTCCTAGTCATATTAGTAGATGTAATCCATTAATTACTATTAACTTTGTTATGTAGCAGAGTTGGTCTATGACATTCACTTTGTCAAAGAACAAAATTTGTGATCCTAGAGTTGAATGCACAATTACCAACTTCATATAAACACCTAACTTCAAAATGCTTTCAATTTAAACTATAAACCAACATCTCTGTTTTCAAAACGACTTGTATAGCTTCTGATTTATTTTTCTACTGTTTTATACCTCTCGCATCTGCATGTAAACTACAAACAAAGCACCAGAGAGGAGCTCGGGGGTTATCAGCAGTCAGCAGCTACGCTGATGTTTTCCACACCCAGATTCCTCTGCTATTCATAGCCTTGTCCTCAGCCTCACATGGGGTCCGGGGTAAAGGCAGCTACTTTCCCCCAAAGAAGTACTTCACATGTAGAGAATGAGATAGCAAATCCTTGGAATGTCACAGACCAGCTGTTGAAGGCAATTGTTCCTAACCACCAATGTCTCAGCCGCTCCTTTGGGCCAAAGCAGCAGTTGGGGGAAATAGAAGCAGCCAACGTTCTGTATAAACTCAGACACCCATGTAAGCTCGGGCCTCAGAACTTTCATTGCCTGCCAAGCTATTTAAAGCTAAGGATTATGCAGTGAGAACAGATGCAGTGCATTTTGCCATCTTCTGAAATCTAACATTTTAAGTAACATTTAAAGAGCATAGTTTAAATTTTCTTGAATTCAGTCATTGTACTTTTCAAAGTGGTTTCCTAAACTTCATATTAATTTAAGTATGACAGTGCATCTTAATATTTCATAAATATCCACAGAACATACACTATGCTTTAAAAAATGCTGCAGCTAAGATTCACCTTAGCTTTTCTTTTTAATGAGGTACATATTTGGAACTTTTAAAAATCATATTTATATCTGAAAATTCCAATGTAAGTTTAAAACAGTAACAAATGTAGTGACTCATAAATATATTTCAGATCCAATTTTCCAGTACTATTTTTTAACCTTCATATTCTATATTTACAAAGCTATGCTATAATAAAATACACTGAAAAGAAAAGCTCATTAAGTGGAGGAGATCACAGCTCTTTTTAGCACTATAAAACACTTTCATAAAATGGATAAGAATTTCTTAAATTGGTGTGGCTCTTTTGCCATCAACTGTTACAAATGCAAGCTTCTCTGGCATTGTTGAAGTAAGGAAGAAATAATTCTGAATCGTTTCTACTATCAGACTACAGTCTCCTAAACTGTCAATGTTTCAGGTGTTAAGAATAGCATCAACCTGAGCTGTAGGAACATATTTAACAACTTTCCTTTCGTAATAAAATAACAAAGACAACCTCAACATACCAGGAATTATGTCTGTGTTTTTAATCTTCATAAAAATCATTTCAAACGTGGATAATACACACATTCCCGTGATACCATGGGCTAAACTAGAATCTTCCTCTCGACACCATGTCACTTGGTCCCAGCCGAATCCTTTACTTCCACCACCAGAATTCCATCGTGACAGAGGATCGCCGACAAATCTTTGGTTTCAATGCCGTCGGGCAGTTTATACTGTCGGGTGAAGCTTCTGGAGATGAAGCCGTGCTCATCCATTCTGGTTCCGTGTTGAGCTTTTATCAGCAGCCAGCCCTCGAAGGTCTGAATGATGATATCTTCGGGGAGGAATTGGACCACGTCCAGCAGGACTTGGAAGCGGGATTCGCCTCTCTGGGGCGGCATCTCAGCGGCATCCACTGGAGGAGCCTGGGCCGCCCTGGCCTTCCCCAGGTCCACCGTGGTTGGCCCCGGCAGTGCATATAAAGCGTGATCCAGCCTGCAGTCTTCCAGACCTCGAGCTTCGAATTCCTGCTCGTATCGCACTGGAGTCTCGATGAGGTGCCTCAGGATGATTTTTGCCATAGTGGAGGCAAAGCCGGCATCCAGCAGCGTCCTCCCCGTCCAATGTCCGCGTGGAGCTTCGCCGCTGCCTTCCAACTAGATTATCAGAGGAGAGCTGCTCTTCGCTTATAACCCCGCGAGAGCAACCCTTTAATTAGACCTGAATCACAGTGCCGCACGCTCCCTCTTGTCTTTTCGCTCCTGCTGACAATGAACGGCTATTTATAGGGTGTGTTTCGAAGTTGCTTTTAGCACACAGCCTGCTCGAGCTGCCGAGTCAAGGATTGCCCTTACGTTCTCAGTTATCCTTGGCAAGTATGTCGGCCTCGCTTACCCAGAGAGAAAGAGAGAGTCAGAAACAATATTTGAGAAATATTTGAGTGCTCTGTCTTTGTGAACTACAGCAAACTGAGGGATCAGAACAATCTACAGATGAGCACTTATTTGTATGAACTAAGTCTGCTCTAATCCTAGTCTCCAGGCACAAAATCAGGGGGAGGTGACTTGAGCTTTAAATTGATTAGGAATCAATTACACACACACAGGCACATTAAAATCTCAAACATTCAACAAGCCCTCAGCCCTCTATCCTATACATTTATTTTCATTTCATCCTTTAATCTTCTATCCTTAAGTGACATCTGAGCCAGGCCATCTGGGTTTATTAAATTTGACTCATGAAAAATTAGATCAAATGACTGAGCCAGACAGTGATGTCCAACCTCAGAAGGGGTTGAAAGGCATAGAACAGAGAATCTTAGCAAGGAAAATAGAGCTCCAGGGCAGAGAAAAAGCTTAATGCTTTTTAACTATTTGACACTAAAGCCCATAAAACTAAGGATTAATCTAGTTGCAGCTCTGCTGTTGAAATGGCAAAAATAAATAACATACTTCCTAACTGTAACCCCCTTAACATTAAACTTAGATTGAAAAAGAATGAGGTAACTCTTTATCCACTGCTATGGCAAGATCTCCAAGACATGTTAAGTACAAAAGGAAAGTCCAGAACAGCATATAATGTGCTGTATTTGTCTTTTTTTTAAAATAGGCATTTGCTTGTGAAATATAATCTGAAAGTTATGTCATGGGGAACAGAAGTTGCCTCCTGGGATGGTAGCAGAGTGATCAGAAGGCAGGGGCTAGAGGGAGACTTGTTCATCACTATAAACACGTTTGTGCTTTTAACTTCTATAGTGTGTTTGTAATGAACATACACAAGAGGGTTTAAAATATAGAAAACTTCCTCTCCATGGAGGCTGGTATTCTCTAGAATAGGTAGACTCCAGAAGACCTTTCCTTAAAACACATGTCCATTTTCTTAGAATTAAAAATAAACCTAACTAGTTTTTAGTTTTAGTTTTTTATGGTAAAGAATCTGCCTGCAATGCCAGAGACTCAGGTTTGATCCCTGGGTTGAGAGGATCCTCTGGAGAAGGGAATGGCAACCTACTCCAATATTCTTGGCTGGAGAATCCCATGGACAGAGGAGCCTGGTGGGCTATCGTTCATGGGATCACAAAAAGTCAGACATGATTGAGTGACTAACACTTTTACTTAGGAAAGTCTAAAAAATTAAAAAACAAAATTTTTAATTTTTTAAATTTAAAAAATTAAAAATTAGAAAACAGAAGGGAACAATTTCCTTTAGCTCTTTTATAATACCCTAAAACTCTGAGTGGATATTTTGGTATATAGTTTAAAATATGCCTTAATTATGTTGTTCAAACACAGCTTTTTTGACTTGCATTTTACAGGTTGATGACCCTCAATGGAAAAATGTATTCTTTGAAATCTTAATGTCCTCTGGCTCACAAAATATTGAGAGATGTTTTCACTGATGCTGCTGTGAGTGGTAAGTCAAAAACAGAACTCACTACCAGTGGCAGGAAATGTATAAGGTACTAAGGATTTGGCTTTAAATTGCTGGAAAAAGTCATAGCAAAATTGAGAAGAAAGTATATAGATTTTCTATATATCCCCTGCCCCCACACTTACATAGCATCTCCCATTGTCAGCATCCCCACCAGAGGGTACATTTGTTACAATCAGTGAACCTACATTAATACATAATTTACATTAGATTTCACTCTTTGTGTTGCACATTCTATGAATTTGCCCAAAGGTATAATCATGTGTATCCACCAAAATAGTAATATACAGAGTTGTTTCACTGCCCTAAAAATAGTTTGTGCTCCATCTATTCACCTCCCCTCCTCCCAACCTTTGTCCTGAAAAACTGCTGTAAAAAGTAAGCCTGTGGATTTGCTGTGCTGGGTCTTCATTGCTGCACTCCAGCTTTCTCTAGCTGTGGTGAGTGAGGGCTGCTCTTCATTGCAGTGCTTGGGCTTCTCCCAGAGGTGGCTTCTCTTTTGTGGAGCATGGGCTCTAGAGCGCAGGCTCAGGAGTTGTGGCACATGGGCTCATCGCCCCATGGCTTGTGTAATCTTCCTGGACCGCAATCAAACCCATGTCCCCTACATTGGTTCCCAACCACGGGCCACCAGGGAAGGCCAAAAAGAAAAGTCTATTTAAAAAGCTAAAACTTCTCTAAAAAAAAAATACTAGAAAGATGCTGGTAGGGTGGACAGAGAAAAACATATCCAATTATGGTTTCTTGCCTTTAAGAATCTCTAAAATAGGTGAGGAGGACTAGATATGAGTGATGTTTCCATGTTGCTTGTATGACTGAGTTGCTGAGGTTTAAAGGGAGTAGTCACATTTCTGGAGCAAACACCCAAGGCTTCTACTTCTGCTGTTTCCCCTGCTGCCCTTTGACCCTAATCCTGCACTTCTATCCTCCTCTAGGCTTCTGTTCAACCACTTACCCCTTTCTTGATGTTCTCTAGTCCCTCACTGTCCACAGGCCCCTCTCCATCAGCATAAAGTCAGTTGTACCCCATCTTTTTAAACCAAAACAACACCTACTAGCCTTATGTCACCCCCTAGCTAATTATTCCCTTCCCAGCCCAGCTCCTTGAATTTGTAGCCTGTGTTCAATGATCACTCTCTGTGCTATTGCAAAATAACTCTGCCCTGGATTGATGTCAAAGTCAGCCTTATTGCCAAATCTATACTTTAACCTTATCTTCCTTAACCTCTTGAGCATTTGACATAAGCCTCTCATCAGAAAAGAATGTGAACTATTTTTGTCCTAGCCTTGTCAAGAGGACACATAGAGTTTTCTCTTATCCTATTCCATGCATTCTCAATGGAGGTGATGTCACCCTCAAGGGGGCAAAAATTGGTTCTTATGGAGCAAATCAATCAAACAAAAAATTCATGTTATCTAAGATTATACCAAATCTTAGCTCTAGGGAATGGATTATGGTCTTCCAAAAGGCCCAGGTACATAAACAGTCATAAAGAATATCTGTGGAATTAAAATTTCATGGGGGAGAGGGAGGAGAAATCAAGTGGAAAATGTCTTAAAGACTTTTGGGGGTAGAAGGCTGGAGCAATAATAAAGAAAAAATTGAGGATACAGTCCTAGTTGGCTTCATGAATTGCTCATCCAGACCCCAGTGGTGTCAGGGGCTCTTTGAGGGGATTTCAGTACCAACAAGGCTTAGAGTCTGAGAATGTTCCCTAGAAAGAGTAATCTCATGGCCTGGACAAGAAGATGATAGAGGGGGATAAATGGAGCTTTGGGAATTCAAGTGTTCCTGGCAACAGAATGACATGTTCCAGGGCCTGGAGCCAGAGGAAAATTCTGTGATTGGAGGACAAAGGACACAGTGTGACCACAACGCAGGCCACAGAGTAGGAAGTGGGAGAAATGAGGCTGGAGAGGTGGGGAGCAGGGACCAGATCAGAAGAGATTTGTATGTCATTTTTGTTTTCAAATATCTACCAGTTGCTTTAAGAGTGATACCAGAATTCTTGTTTTAGAGTAAACACTAATCTTTCTCTTTGTAGTCAAAAGGCCCACTGAGGATTTTTTTTCCAAATTAAGATTTAGATTCTATTCTGAAATATAGGAGTTAACTTCACAAAGACCCGAATCAGTGCCCTTTTCTCTTTTCTGACTATACCCACAATAAGAAGCATATCATCACCAGTGAACACACATACACACATGTGTGTGCATGCTCAGTCATGTCCAACTCTTTGTGACCTCATGGACTGTAGCTCTCCAGGCTCCTCTGTCCATGGGATTCTCCAGTCAAGAACACTTGAATGGGTTGCCATTTCCTCCTCCAGGGGATATCTTCCTGACCCCGGGATCAAACCCACATCTCCTAAAGCTCCTGCATTAGCAGGCAGATTCTTTACCACTGAGCTACCTGGAAAGCCCACATATACCCATACTGGGTACAAAACATTTAGCTTTACTACATGTAATGCACTCTGATGGTCTCTGTTTGATTCCATTTAGCTTAACAGTGAGACTTGCAACTCACTAAATTGATTTTACAGCCAGTTTGGAAAGCACTTACTTAACTTTTTATATTATTAAGCAAGGTAGTTCATCATCCTTGTAGGGTGAGTTATCCCTCTGTAGGAGACTATGATGGTCTCCACTGGTTTTTCTTCTGTGGCAGCAGAGAGATGTTGAGTAGGTAAGGAACAAGAGATGTACCAAGACAAGACAGCATGGCTTGTGTCAAGTGCTGAAAGGTTAAGAACAATAAGGATGGAAGCACAGACTTAGCAGTGAGGGTGTCTGATTTAATGAGGGAGAGTCAGAGGCAAAATCGGGCAAAGGTTGAATTGCAGTTGTTTGGGGAGTGCATGTTGCAATTTCAAGGAATTGGGTTGGGAGGAGATGGAACACATTCACTAGAGGCTGACATAAGGTCTGGAAGGCTTGTTTTGTTTTAATAATGTTTTCTTAAGAAAAGTGACCATTAGTCTGATGGAAAGGAGAGAACTGGTTAGCAAGGGGCCCTGATGGGCCATGGTTGATGGAGTTTGAGACCTGAAGGGCCAATATCCTAAATATTCCTTTTAAACAAAGTGATTTTCTTATGCCATCCTCAAATCATGAGTAAGGTTTTTGTTCAGTGTTTCAGCCTGGTGTCAAATAGGCTTTGAGAGAATTAAGGCAGAGATTGTACCAGGCTTTGGGGAAACAAGTGCAGAGGGCCTCTGCTATCCAAGGAAGCAGTAGTGAGACAGAAGTGGATGATATCAGCAGTCTGCAAAGAGATAAAAGTGACAACCGAGTTAGAACATAGACACATGCCTGAAAGAACCCTAAAAATAATTGAATGATAATTTGATTCGACCTTGCTGCATCTTGGAGGCTGGAGTCAGCTCTGGAATGTTGGCCTTATGGCCATGAAGAAATTTACAATTTGAGATAGAAGCCATTTAAGAGGGTTTGAGAGGATGGACCAGGAGTGAGTCCCTACTGTGTTCACTCTGCCTTCCCTGAGTCCCTCCTATTGGGTTTACCAAGGTACCCACTTTGAGGCTTGACCCTGCTTCTGCTCCCAGGCCCATTATAACCAACAACTCATCAACAGCCTCAGCTTGCTACCACAGGGACTCACATCAATCTGGCCTTCTCAGAGCCTGTGGCATAGCCAACAACCGGGAGTCTGCCCGTCCTTCTGAGTCTCCAGCCAGATTCCAAATTAGAGTTGGCATCAACCCCCCTTGGAGTTGGCCCAATTCATAAGGCTGAATGTTGGCCACGAGTTTCTCCTTTTGAGGCTTTTTTTCCTGCCAGGTTCCACAGGCCCTCTTAAGGCCTGGATGTTGTTCTGAATCTTAGCTGGTGCCTGGGTCCAGGAGACTCAGGTGGAGCCTACCCGTTCTTTCTGTAGACATAGATCCTAGTTCCTATGTCTTCTACCTTCTAGCTAGGTTGCTACCAAGCTGTCTGAGTTCTGGCTTAAAACAGCACCTGGGATCCTTGCCAGCCATAGAATGATGATCTGTAACCATTGCTCAAGCAGCTGTGCCTTTTGACTTAGTGGTGGAGCCTGTGGTGCAGCCAGAGAGAGCAGCCAGGTAGCTTCATGCCTCCTTTGCCTCATCCTCCTTTTCCTGACGTGGATTTTCTGAGCACCAGTGGACCTCACTCCTGAACCTGGAGCCAAGGCTCTGTACTTGGGCCCATCTCATCTCCAGTAGATCCACTACTTCATGGTGGTTAATAAAACAGACTAAGCATGTATTCTTTGGCACATAGCTTCACCTGAGTATGTTTCAATTTCTTCATCTCTAAAACCTGCAAAAGCAACAGAATGTACCTCCCAGGGACATTGGTAAGATTGAATCTGATTCTGGCCATAAAGCATTTTCACTATAAGGCATTGTGCTAAGTGATCAATAAAGGAAGTATTCCTGGTGATCTCTCTAAATCATAAACAGACTGGACACTTGAAGTTATTTGTTGTCAGTCAAACACTTTAATCCTTTTTCTCAGCTACTCTTTAGAATCCTCATGAAAAAGTATATAAATCTAATTTTCTAGGCCAATACATGTTACTGAAGCCCAGATGATATTTTAAATGGAATATATTCTAAAATCTTGGACACAGAGGGTGCTTTTGACTGTCACTGAGTGGTGTAAAGTTTCTACCTCCAAAATAGGACCAACCAAGCAGCTGTCTTTGGCTCATGTTAACATTCCCATTTGAAGAGGCGGTTTCTAAGATATACTAAGCTCCTTTAGTTGCTGGGCCAAAAAAGCAAGACATGACATATTAGTTTCAGACTGGAAAGAAGCAGAGATCCCGGAATTTCTACTGAGCTGTAAAACTAAATCCAGACGTGGTTGTGACGTGAAAGTCTGAAAATGAAGCCAGAAGTGGTTTCATATTTTTGTGAGATAACTGCCCTCTGGTGGCAGAGATTAGAGTTACACTCATAAAACATACTAATAACTGAAATCCTGAATGAGCAACTCATTCCTCTTGTCTTTTGACTCTGTGTTCCAAATAAAGGTGCTCATTTCACTATCACTGAGCCCATTTCACTATCCTTCCTAACCCTTGCAGCTTTTAGATCATTTGTATTGGGTTGGGAGGTGGGATAAGGATTGGGAAATTTTTGAAGAATAAATTTTGAAGCCTTGCTTTCTGATTGAAAACTGTCAAGTATAAACTATGCTGATTCTATATGCTGCTGTTGCTAGTCACTTCAGTCGTGTCCGACTCTGTGCGACCCCATAGATGGCAGCCCACCAGGCTCCCCCGTCCCTGGGATTCTCCAGGCAACAACACTGGAGTGGGTTGCCATTTCCTTCTCCAATGCATGAAAGTGAAAGTGAAGTCATTCAGTCGTGTCCAACTCTTAGTGACCCCATGGACTGCAGCCTACCAGACTCCTCCATCCATGGGATTTTCCAGGCAAGAGTACTGGAGTGGGGTGCCATTGCCTTCTCCAGTGATTCTATATAAATGTACCTAAAGAGTGTGATTAAAGGAACAGTTTTTAGGGAAAATAAAGACCTAAATTTGAATCCTCACTCTGCCCTTCACACTATCTGTTTGATCTAGGGCAAGTCACAACCTCTCTAAGGCTTCATTTCTTCTTTGCCAGGAAAATGGGAAAAATACATATCTCTCTTAGGGTTGTTGTGAGGATTAGCAAAGAGATATAAAACATTTAGACTAGAACCTGGCACATAGAAAGTGTTCAATAAATATTAGATATTATTATTTGTAATATACAATAGGATTAGAATTCTTTGGAGAAAGAAACGGATCCATTTCAACTCAGTAGTGGCTATTTTAAAAGCCCATGTTTCTTTAAATATTAATCAAGGCCTTGGCAAGTGTGAGATGTTATTAGATAACTATACAAGCCACTAATTCTGTACAGATAAGGTTCAGATCAAGCCAGACCCTGGGAGAGATATACTAAGGCTTTCCTATCATTCCAGAGTGTCTTTATCAGCTATGATCAAATGATTTTTATTCTTTTTCCACAATTTGCTCTTAAGCCCTTTGTTACTATTAACATTACTTTTTAGTTGTTGAACTACCAAGCTTGAGAAACTCAAGTCTGCTTTTTTAACCTGAGGAAAATCGCAAGGAAATACCGCTTGCCAAATGGTTCTTGGCAGGGGGAGAGAGGTATTATTTCTTCCACAATGTAGTTTAACTTAAAGGTCAGATAAGGATGTCAGGTTAAAGAAAATGTAGGATTGGAGACCGTAAGCAAAGGGTAGAGTGAAGAATTAGCAGTCAGTGGCAGAGACAGAAGCCAGGAGTCCTAACCAGCCTTGTAGCCCCAGGTAGGTCATCATCACATCCATGGACCTCAGTTCTCAGGTGGAAAAACAGAAAAAAGGACTTAACTAAATTTATAAGGTCTTTTTCAAGTTAAAAAGAAAAAAAGATGGAGAAAAGAAGACACACTTAGGTACGATGCTGTTTCTACTCAGCTTGCCAAAGTGTTCTCCAAAACATTAAGCATTTTCTTTTTTGTGCCTCTGTTTCCCAGCCCTAGCAACTGCCTTTCTGTCCATTTCACACTCATGCCTAGCAGCTACATGTGGCCCCATTCCCAGGCCAGGTGAGTGTTCCAAGAGTGTCCCTGACAAGAGGTGAGCCAATCAGATTCTATAGGGGGCGTGGCATTGGGATTCTGAGACATCAGGCCCTTGTCGGCCCTTGGGCCGAGGTGTGCATGGCATTGAACGGGCATTTCCTGCCATGACAGGTCCAAGGCAGAGAGGGCCAGTCCTTGTGTCTGACTTGCTCTCCTTTCTGTGTGGGTAACTGCAGAGAAGAGTGCTCATGCAGCCTCAGAGAGAATAGTTGTCTTGGAATTAGGACTTCCCTAGAAACCAAAAAATTGCTAAGAACCGATTCCCAAGTCACTTCTTGCCCTTGTGTTAATATTTTGTTAAACAATACTTTGTATCATTTGGATAAAATTCACTTTATTTCTAGAGCTAGTGTTAGTAGGTTCCTGTTAATCTTTAAAAAGCAAACACATGGGTAAAGGAGCTTTGAGGAATTTATTCTGGTGCTCAAGACCCCAGTAAATCCCTGATTAGTTAGTCCTGGACTGACTCCAAGAAGGGGCATTTCGGACACAATCCAAGCTATTAGAGATATATTTGAGGGCAGAAGAATCTTCTTAGGTTTCCTCAAATCCATAGTAGCTTCCTATGCTATTTTCCTGGCTCTAATGAGAATTCTAGAGGAATATACTTGATCAGACTTTCTATATTGCTTACAAAGCAAACAACTAAGAACAGTTGTTCAGTCACTAAGTTGTGTCTGACTCTTTGCGACCCCATGGACTGCAGCATGCCAGGCTTCCCTGTCCTTCACTGTCTCCCATAATTTGCTCAAACTCATGTCCATTGAGTTGGTGATGCCATCCTACCATCTCATCCTGTCACCCCCTTCTCCTGCCCTTTCCTAGCATCAGGAACCTTTCTAATGAGTCAGCTCTTTGCGTCAGCTGGCCAAAGTGTTAGAGCTTCAGCTTCAGCATCAGTCCTTCCAATGAATATTCAGGGTTAATTTCCTTTAGGATTGACTGGTTTGATTTCCTTGCTGTCCAAGGACTCTCAAGAGTCTTCTCCAGCACTACAATTCAAAAGCATCAATTCTTTGGTGCTCAGTCTTCTTTATGGTCCAACTCTCGTATCCTTACATGACTATCGGAAAAACCACAGCTTTGACTGTACAGACCTTTGTAGGCAAAGTGATGTCTCTGCTTTTAATATGCTAAGATCTAAGATCTTGTAGTTGAAAAAAACTCAAGGTGTTATTTTTATGGCCTAGACTCAGAAAGTCCTCTTTGGAGGCCCTTTTAGAGGAAGAATGTAGGTTTACCCAACTGATGCAATCTGCTCGAGTGCTCATGTGGCGCATCCATTCAAACCTCATGACAGGCAGTGTTGCATGATGGTCAAGAGCATAAGCTACAGAATTAGTTGCCTGAGTTCAAATGCTGACTCCACTCAGGACCTAAACATCTATTAATAGCTTAGTATCCAACTCATTGGGTTCTTTTAACACCAATTGAGTTCATATATGGAGCATCCAGTAGGTAGCAGACACAGTTGTAAATACTTTTACATAAAAATAAAAGGTGGCCTGTACGCATATAAAGTGCTTAGCTTGTTGGTCACAGGTGGAACTAGAGAGACAGCTGAGAAACTGGGTGTGTAGGTTGTCTACATGTGGGGAAGGCATGCTTAGTGCTTTGATAGTAAGACCCAGTTGGTATTAATTAAAATTCATAGCAACTCACCACCCACAGCAATTGGTCAGCAATAGTCAAAGGGCAGAACAAACCCCAGTGGTTTCTTTACCTCTCTGTGTGTCCGCAGGAATGCTCACAGTGGACGCTGTTCTGAAGACGTCTTTTCTAAGCCCCAGAGCAAGATGCACTATCTCATGGCCAGTTCATGGGCTTCAAAGCTTGATGGAAGCAAAGTCAACAGTCTTGTCTCCTTGAGTGGCACATACTCAAGGGTTCATTGCTTTCCTTTACTTCTACAAAACATTAACTTTACTGGGTCACTGCATCTCATTGCAATAATCTGGCCATCTCTTAAGTACCTCCTTGTGATAACATCTTAGTAGTTACAGCATGTGCTTTTATAGAATGTATTTGTTTCATTTCTCACAACACTGTACACTGCTTTTCCCAACCCCTGAAAAGTGTAGACTTCAATAATCTACTGCCTCCAGGACTATAACCTCCAAGGAACCTATCTACAACTTCACTGCCTGCATCTCATTCTTCCTACCCGTCCTTCAAACACACACACACACCCCTTGACATTTACCCACTGAAACTTTTCCCCAGATTTCCAAAACACTGTCCCAAGTCGCTGCCTTATGTGTGTCAGTCACATTCCCCTTAGGAAATGATTTCAGGAGAGTTCAAAAAATAGACTACTACAGAGCTGAGGATTGAGGAAAAGCCTAGTGTGATGCAATGGCCCCAGGGCTACCAAGAGCAGAAAATTATTACAACCTTCAGAAATATTCTCAGTTTTGATTTACAATGACAAGGAAACTTTGGGATTTTTGTTAGCTGTGGCAGCCACAGAAGCATACCATTCAGTTCCCCAGTGAAGAAAGGAGTAGACTTGGGAAATGCAAGCGTGGGGCTAGCTGACGGCTTCCAGGAGTGAGAATTGTGAGAGTATTCGGCTTTTGAGCTGAGGCCCCACTTGTTCCAGACAACCCCCTCCTTCCTCCCCTGTCCCCCAAGACTAAGGACTATGGGGTGTCTAGAGCCTGGATGCTTCTGTCCACATGGAACATCTCTTACAGATCATCTTCGCTCTGGAGCGCCCATCATGTCTGCATCACAGTCTGAGGCTCTCCATCCTGTTTGTTCCCTCACTCTCCTGTGATAGGTATCAGATCTCCACCAGGCTGTGAAAGCTCTCCCTGTCCATCTCCCTTCCTCCTCCTCTTCTTCACAGGCATTTCATCCCAGCCAGCCTTTTATGTTTCTAACTCTATCTCAATGTCTACTTCCCAGAGAACCCAACTAACTCAGTGGCCATACTTGGCCATGTATGGGGACTGAAGAGAAGAGGAAGCCAGTCTATACAGAGACTAGAGGAGAGGGCAGGAGGATGGGCTGGTATTGTTGCTTTCCCTTTACCTGTTTCCGCTTCCTTCCAGAGATCTGACTTCTTTTACATCCATGACTTCCTTGGGACCCTATTAATAAATTTCTTGTCTCTTCTTGAGTTAACCTAGGCTTTTACTCTTTTGTCACAAGGATAATTAATTAATAGATTTTTTTGACATCCTCTTCAAAAAGAGGGAAGAGTCAGAGCCATAAAATCTCTATCCTAACTATTCCCCTTACATAGCTCTACCAGTGCTCACCCCCAACCTCCCACCATCCACAACAGTAAGTCTGAAAGGGATAAAAAACCACCAAGAAAATTCCCCCAAGACAAGGTGGAAGAGGGAAGCCAGGGCAAGAGATGATCAACATTAATTGAAATAATCCTCTTATTCTATGGAGGAAATGTGAATTCCTGCTAAGTTAACCAGAAGAGAAAAAAAAAAATGTAAAGGTGTAATTGAATTTTTTAATTGAATTAATTTTAATTGAAGCAGTTAAAAATAAACTTTTTTTGATTGGCTCTGTGAGCAGCAGAGAAAATAAACTATAGAATATATTTCCATGTTTGGGGGCCTCTAACATTCCAGTGTATCTTAGTGACATAACACTGATTGAATACCTACTATGTGCCAGGTCCAGGAAAAGCATTGGCTATGTGAAGATAAAAGACTCATTTCTTAAAATCTCAGATAAGCACAGGAGACAAATGATGAAAAAGAAGACTAGTGATAAACACTCAGAATAAAATTTCCTTGACTTGGGTTGTACCAGTTTTTAGTAAAGAAAGGCAGTAGCCAGGGACCAGCTACTGATGCACTGGAGCAAAAAGAAAACATACCATTTTTCCAAGACGAATGGGAATTCTTTGAAAATTAGGCATGTTTTGAAATGAGGAAGAGAAATTCTATGCTAAATGTAACTGTGGAGATCTATCAAGTGAAGAATGAGGGCTTCCCCCTTGGTGGCTCAGTAGTAAAGAATCTGCCTGACAATGCAGGAAACACAGGTTCGATCCCTGATCTGGGAACATCCCACATGCTGTGTAGCAACTAAACCCATGCAGCACAACGATTGCGCCTGTGCTCTAGTGCCTAGGAGCCACAACTAGGCTCCATGTGCCCTAGAACCGATGCTCCGCAGCAAGAAAAGCCACTGCAATGAAGCGCACGCATTGCAGCTAGAGAGTAGCCCGCACTCACTGCAACCAGAGAAAAGCCTGCACGGCAGCAAACACCCAGCACAGGTGAAAATAAAGAAATATATAAAATAAGTGAAAAAGAATTAAAAAGAGAAATGAAAAAGATCGGGCATGAATGTCAGCAGGACATTACCCTGAACTGTGTCTCCTAAGAGCCCCAGCTCCAAACCTGCTCTGAAGTCCTCCTGGGAAGTGTGCCACTGGTGAGGACAGCCTGGAACCTGAGCCCTCCATGAACCTCTCCAAATCAATTCTCTCCAGCTTTACTACCATCATATCTTTTTGCCTTTTCAACCTAGACAATATATTAAAAAGCAGAGACATTACTTTGCCAACAAAGAAATCATTCTTCATACAATATTGGAAAGATCTATTCATTTCTGAGATCACACAAAGTATCATTCTATTCATGTTTGCCTCTGGAAGATTAAAGAGCCACAGTAGGTAAACAGCAGCTCTACAGAGGGATTCTTAAGTGATCAAAGAGGAATGACAGCCGGAGCCCAATGACTTTCATCCCAGTGGCCTGTGGAAGCAGAAATTAACAGGGAACCTCAGTGAAGGCCAATCGGCAGACAAAATGAGATTCTGTTTAAGTCAGGTTTCTAGGTTACACTGCCCAAAAGCAACTGCCCTCAAAAAGCAGATTTGCTTTAAGAACCGGCAGATTAAATAAAGGATACAGAAGCAGAAGATTCAAGTGACTGCCACACTCTGGGGCAAAGCCAAAGGAAGGTGACTGTGTTCTACCCAGACTTGCAAATTCTGCTTCCACCTCTCCATGGTTCTACAACATTAACCCAACCTTGCACAGACGTCTGTCCCTTCTGGCAACCTAGCCTTGAATTTCTCTAGGACATGTGTGCTCAGTCATGTCCAACTCTTTGTGACTCCATGGACTGTAGCCCACCAGGCTCCTCTGTACAGAGGACTCCAGGCATGATTGCTCAATTCTAGCCTCATCCTCTTATCCTCATGATAGTCTGAATCAAGGATTTCAAATCAGGAAAACCTATGCTTGTTTCTGAGGCCTCAAGGCCCAGCGTATCTTTTAGCTATGATCCTGAAGCTGAAGCTCCAATACTCTGGCCACCTGATATGAACAGCTGACTCATTGGAAAAGACTCTGATGCTGGGAAAGATTGAAGGCAAAAGGAGAAGGGGTCAGCAGAGGATGAGATGGTTAGATACCATTACCGACTCAATTGACATGAATCTAAGCAAACTCTGGGAGATAATGAAGGACAAGGAAGCCTGGTATGTTGCAGTCCATGGGGTCACAAAGAGTCAGACACAGCTTATCAACTGAACAACAACAACAAAATCAGTAACCTAGCAAACCCTGAGCTCCTTTAATACCTTAGTCCTGGCCTCTCTGAGCTTTAACTAGAGCTTTACAGCCCACAGCACTGCAAAGGGGTAAGTCAGGAATTCTAAGACCCCACATTGAGCCCATCCATCTCAAGGCTAGAGTTCTAGGTCATGTTAGACCTTGTAGAAGGATATCTTCACTCTGTTCTCACTATTTTCCAGTGAGTATTTCTTTACTCAAATACATAGGTCAGAGAATCCCTGTTCCCTTTGTGGGGGTGGGGATGAAACACTGAAATAATAGAGTTTTTTTCGCAAGAATTCTGACCTACCAGGTAACATATTATAATTGCACTTAGGTGAAAGTGGAGAGTTAAAAAGTTGGCTTAAAGCTCAACATTCGGAAAACAAAGATCATGGCATCCGGTCCCATCACTTCATGGGAAATAGATGGGGAAACAGTGGAAACAGTGTCAGACTTTATTTTTCTGGGCTCCAAAATCACTGCAGATGGTGACTGCAGCCATGAAATTAAAAGACGCTTACTCCTTGGAAGGAAAGTTATGACCAACCTAGATAGCATATTCAAAAGCAGAGACATTACTTTGCCAACAAAGGTCCATCTAGTCAAGGCTATGGTTTTTCCTGTGGTCATGTATGGATGTGAGAGTTGAACTGTGAAGAAAGCTGAGCGCTGAAGAATTGATGCTTTTGAACTGTGGTGTTGGAGAATACTCTTGAGAGTCCCTTGGACTGCAAGGAGATCCAACCATTCCATTCTGAAGGAGATCAGCCCTGGGATTTCTTTGGAAGGAATGATGCTAAAGCTGAAACTCCAGTACTTTGGCCACCTCATGTGAAGAGTTGACTCATTGGAAAAGACTCTGATGCTGGGAGGGATTGGGGGCAAGAGGAGAAGGGGACGACAGAGGATGAGATGGCTGGATGGCATCACTGACTTGATGGACGTGAGTCTGAGTGAACTCCGGGAGTTGGTGATAGACAGGGAGGCCTGGTGTGCTGCAATTCATGGGGTAGCAAAGAGTCGGACATGACTGAGCGACTGATCTGATCTGATTCACATGCACAGATCAACACACATGTACACACATGTATATCTCTCTGTGTATATATGTATGGGTATGTGTAAATGCATAGAGAAAGTAAGTTTAAAGAAGAAAAATAGTGTTCCCAATACTCTGGGTCTTGTTTATCTCATCTGTAAAATGGGCATAAGATAGCATATCCTGGGGGTTGTTTTGAGAATTCATTGAGATGTCTGATAACAAAGGGCCTGGCATATATTGGCTGCAGAGCAAATAAGATCAGATTAATATTGTTAAAATAAATGTGGCCACCTCTCCTTTCACATCTTGTGTCAGGGGAAGGAATTTTTTGTTCTTCTGAGAGTGCTGAACAACGAGAGCCTGCATGGCCAGTCTCTGACTACCTCTGCAGAATCATCTACTTAAATTGTAAATTTATCTCAGTGACAACAAGACCTAATGTTCTATAGCAAAAAGATCTTCATGACCTGGATAATCACGATGGTGTGATCACTCACCTAGAGCCAGACATCCTGGAAGGCGAAGTCAAGTGGGTCTTAGGAAGTATGACTATGAACAAAGCTAGTGGAGGTGATGGAATTCCATTTGAGCTATTTCAAATCCTAAAAGATGATGCTGTGAAAGTGCTACACTCAATATGCCAGCAAATTTGGAAAATCCAGCAGTGGCCACAGGACAGGAAAAGGTCAATTTGCATTCTAGTCCCAAAGAAAGGCAGTGCCAAAGAATGTTCAAACTACTGCACAATTGCACTCATCTCACACGCTAGCAAAGTAATGCTCAAAATTCTCTAAGCCAGGCTTAACAATACATGAACCATGAACTTCCAGATGTTCAAACTGGATTTAGAAAAGGCAGAGGAACCAGAGATCAAATTGCCAACATCCACTGGATCATCGAAAAAGCAAGAGAGTTCCAGAAAAGCACCTACTTCTGTTTTATTGACTACACCAAAGCCTTTGATTATGTGGATCACAATAAACTGGAAAATTCTGAAAGAGATGGGAATACCAGACCACTTTACCTGCCTCCTGAAAAATCTGTATACAGGTCAAGAAGCAACAGTTAGAACTGGACATGGAACAACAGACTGGTTCCAAATCGGGAAAGGAGTACGTCAAGGCTGTATATTGTCACCATGCTTATTTAACTTATATGCAGAGTACATCATGAGAAATGCTGGGCTGGATGAAACACAAGCTGGAGTCAAGATTCCCGGGAAAAATATCAATAACCTCAGATATGCAGATGACACCACCCTTATGGCAGAAAGTGAAGAAGAACTAAAGAGCCTCTTGATGAAAGTGAAAAAGGAGAGTGAAAAAGGTGGCTTAAAACTCAACATTCAGAAAACGAAGATCATGGCATCGGGTCCCATCACTTCATGGCAAATAGATGGGGAAACAATGGAAACTATGAGAATTTTCTTGGGCTCCAAAATCACTACAGGTGGTGACTGGAGCCATGAAATTAAAAGATGCTTGCTCCTTGGAAGAAAAGCTATGAACAACCTAGATAGCATATTAAAAGCAGAGACATTACTTTGCCAACAAAGGTCCGTCTAGTCAATGCTATGGTTTTTCCAGAGATCATGTATGAATGTGAGAGTTGGACTATAAAGAAGACTGAGTGCTGAAGAACTGATGCTTTCAAACTGTGGTGTTGGAGAAGACTCTTGAGAGTCCCTTGGAATGCAAGGAGATCCAACTAGTCCATCCTAAAGGAAATCAGTCCTGAATATTCATCAGAAGTCCTGAATATTCATCAGTCCTGAATATTCATCCTGATGTTAAAACTAAAACTCCTATACTTTGGCCACCTGGATTCGAAGAACTGACTCATTTGAAAGGGTGCTGATGCTAGGAATAATTGAAGGCAGGAAGAGAAGGGGACAACAGAGGATGAGATGGTTGGATGGCATCACGGACTGAATGGCCATGAGTTTGAGTAAGCTCCAGGAGTTGGTGATGGACAGGGAGGCCTGGCGTGCTGTAGTCCGTGGGATTGCAAAGAGTCAGACATGACTGAGCGACTGACCTGAACTGAACTGAATGCTTTATGGCCCTCAAGATGTCTCTGGCACTGTTCTTGGGATGTTATATCAGCTAGTTTAATCTTCACTTGAATCCTGTGAAGACATTTTATCTTTACCCTAATTTGAGGAAATAAGAAAACGAGGGCCCAGAGGGGTTAAGTAAACTGTCAACACACAGCTGGACTGGGACAGAGTAGAAATTAGATCCTTACAGACAGGCTTGTCTGTGCTAGAAATCGTATGTGATAGAAAACACTCTGCCCTGCGGAAATACTTGTTCCACTTGTACAAAGAGGCACATGCAGTTACGTTCACCACAGTACTGGTAAGTGAAGTCTTGGAAATTGTCTAAGTGCCTATCAATAGGAAACTGAAGACATTTGTCATGGCACATTCATACTGTGGAATACCATGCTGAATTTTCTGGTGTATTTTGGTTTGGGTTTTATTGTGAAAGTCATGGAACAATGTTCCAGAAATATTAGATGAAAATATATGTTGCAAAATAGGTGCAGAATGACACCATTTATTTAAGATGTGAAAAGCTCCAGACTTTCAATAGATAGTTAACTCTGTAACCATAGATGTATAAAACGCAAGAGTATTTTGAAGATCTGAAAATGGGGGCCAAGTTACAGCAAGTTTTGGTGTTTCTGCATGTTTAAATTTTTTGGCAATGGAAACTCCTCAGTCTCTTATCTGTGTGTATTTATGTATTTATTTATTATTGAAGTATGAATAAGTATAAACAAATTATTGAACTATAGTTGATGTACAGCATTATATAAATTACAGATGTACAATATAGATACACAATATATTGATATACAAATATATAAATGATTTCACAATTTTTTAGCCTATACTATGTTTATCATTATTACTAAATACTGACTTTATTCCCTGTGCTGTGCAATAGATCCTCGTAGCTTATTTTTTATATAATGGTTTGTACTTCTTACTCCCCTGCCCCTATCTTGCCCTCCCATTCCCTCTCCCCACTGGTAACCGCTGGTTTGTTCGTTTTATCTGTGAGTCTGCTTCTTTTTTGTTACATTCACTGCTGCTGCTGCTGCTGCTGCTAAGTCACTTCAGTCGTGTCCGACTCTGTGCGACCCCATAGACGACCCCATAGACCCACCAGGCTCCCCCATCCCTGGGATTCTCCAGGCAAGAACACTGGAGTGGGTTGCCATTTCCTTCTCCAATTCATGAAAGTGAAAAGTGAAAGGGAAGTCGCTCAGTCGTGTCCAACCCTCAGCGACCCCCTGGACTGCAGTCTTCCAGGCTCCTCCGTCCATGGGATTTTCCAGGTGAGAGTACTGGAGTGGGGTGCCATTGCCTTCTCCAGTTACATTCACTAGTTTGTTGTATTTTTTAGATTTCGCATGTGAGTTATCTGTGTATTTAAATGAAATATATATATGTATACTTTTAGTTAATAATATGAAACAGGCATTTCTCCTCACTTCTTCTTATATCCTTTAGTTTGTCCATCTTGGAAAAATGGGTCCCTGTGATATTCTTCTTTCTGTCATCCCTGGAATGCTGGTTACCTGTTTCTACAGTAATCAGCCTTGGGAAGTGGATCCCCGATCCCAAGCCTTCCTAGCCCCCCACATTTCAGTTCATACTTCTGTGGACTTTAATATCCTAACTTGTCTTTCTTCCTGGGCTACAAACAAGATTCTCTGTAGGAAAAGGTGTAGATTTGAGAGAGAGGTGAGTATCTCTGATACAAACCAGTTGAAAACTTGATTTAAAAAATTAACTTAGGACCCATGCATCTATGACCACCTAATCTGTAACAAAAGAAGCAGGAATATACAATGGAGAAAAGACAGTTTCTACAATAAATAGTGCTGGGAAAACTGGACAGCTACATGTAAAAGAATGAAATTGAAACACTGCCTAATACCATACACCAAAATAAACTCAAAATGGATTAAAGACCTAGATGTAAGGCTGGATGCTATAAAACTCTTAGAGGAAACCAAAGGCAGAACACTCTTTGATATAAATGACAGCAAGATTTTTTTCATTCCACTTCCTAAAGTAATGAAAATAAAAACAAAAATAAACAAACGGGATTTAATTAAACTGACTTTTGCACAGCAAAGGAAACCAAAATAAAATGAAAAGACAACCCTCAAAATAGGAGAAAATATTTGCAAATGAAGCAACTGACAAAGGATTAATCTCCAAAATGTCACATAGCTCATACATTTTAATATTAAAAAAATTTTAAAATGGGCAGAAGATCTGAATAGACATTTCTCCAAAGATATGCAGATGGCCAAAAAAAAAAAAAAACACATGAAAAGATGCTCAATTTTATTAATTATTAGAGGAATACAAATCAAAACTACAATAAGGTACCACCACACAGTGGTCAGAATGGCTATCATCAAAAAATACATGCTAGAGAGACTGAGAAAAAGCAACCCTCCTACACTGTTGGTGGGAATATAAATTGGTATAGCCACTGTGGAGAATAGTATAGAGGTTCCTTAAAAGCTAAAAATAGAGCCATCATATGATCCAGCAATCCCACTCCTGGGCATATATCTGGGGGGAAGAAAAAAAAACAACGTGAGTTGAAAAGATGCATGTGCCCTGGTGCTCTTTGCAGCACTATTTACAATAACCAGAACATGGAAACAACCTGAATGTCCATTGACAGAGGAATGGACAAAGAAGGTGCAGTACGTCTGTACAACAAAATATTACTCAGCAATAAAAAGGGACAAGTAATACCATTTACAGTGACATGAACGGACCTGGAGACTGTCATTAGAGTGAAGTCTATAAGAGAGACAAATATATAACATCCCTTATGTGCAGAATTCAGAGAAATGGTACAAATGAACTTAGAATCAACCCTGAATATTCATTAGAAGGACTGACGCTAAGGATGAAGCTCCAATACTTTGGCCACCTGATTCGAAGAGCTGACTCACCGTAAAAGACCCTGATGCTGGGAAAGACTGAGGGCAGAAGGAGAAGGGGGCAACAGAAGATGAGATGGTTAGTTAGCATCACCGACTCAATGGACATGAGTTTGAGCAAACTCCAGAAGATAGTGAAGGACAGGGAAGCCTGACATGCTGCATTCCATGGAGTCACAAAGAGTTGGACACGACTGAGCGACTGAACAACAACAAAGAAAAAGGGTGCAAATGAACTTAGAGTCACAGATATAGAAAACAAACTTATGGTTATTAAGCGGGGAAGAGAGTTGAGGGAGGGATAAAGAGTTGGAATTAGCAGGTATTAAACACAAAGAAATGAGGCATGGAACCCAATGGCTTTCCCATCTAATTCTATGGATTTTTGATGTCTGCTCTCATTTGGCTGGGGAGTGGGAACATCAGTGGATATTTTTACTGGGCTTTATTTGCTTGATTTAAGCACACATGAATGTCTGAAGCCCATGAGTGGCAGCTTGCAGGCTGTCTGTCCCTTCCATCCATTCCTTTGAGTCCTTTGACTCCTTTGAGTCCTTTAAGATGGCATTTAAGCTGTCTTAAGCTAACTCTGTCCCTTGATGGGACCCCTGAAGGGTTTCCTAACCCTATGTCTCTTTCCTATCACCTCCCTATTTCCTGTGTAGGGGAACTGTGCCTGTTTTGATTGTCCTTCTTTTCCTCTGCAGTTAAACTGCTTGGGCTAAAGTTGTGTCAGCTATGGCAATCTTTCTTTTAGTCCCTTTTCATTTCAACATCTGGCTTTTCAATTCATTTTTTTCCTTTTTTTTTTTCATTTATTATCTAAATATTTGTTGTTCAGTCGCTAAGTCATGTCTTTGCAACCCATGGACTGTAGCACACCAAGTTCCTCTGTCCTCCAGTATGTCCTGGAGTGTGCTCAAATTCATGTTCATTGAGTTGGTGATGCTATCTAACCATCTCATCCTCTGCTGACCCCTTCTCCTTTTACCTTCAATCTTTCCCAGCATCAGGGTCTTTTCCAGTGAGGCGGCTCTTCACTTCAGGTAGCCAAAGTATGGGAGCTTCAGCTTCAGCATCAGTCCTTCCAAATATTCTGTCCTGAATCAGTCCGGAATATTCAGAGTTGATTTCCTTTAGAATTGACTGGTTTGATCTCCTTGCAGTCTAAGGGACTCTCAAGAGTCTTCTCCAGCCCCATAATTCGAAAGCATCAATTCTTCGGTGCTTAGCCTCCTTTATGGTCAAGTCTGCCTGAGGATATAGCTCAGTGGTAGAGTACATACTTGGCATGCATGAGACCCTGGGTTCAATCCTCAGTACCCCCATATTCATATTTGGGGCTTCCCTGGTGACTCAGGTGGTAAAGAATCTGCCTACAATGCAGGAGACCTGGGTTTGATACCTGGATTGGGAAGATCCCCTGGAGAAGGGAATGGCAACCCACTCCAGTATTCTTGCCTGGAGAATTCCATGGGCAGAGGAGCCTGGCAGGCTACTTTGTCCACGGGGTTGCAAGCAGTCGGACATGACTAAGCAACTAAGCACAAGCACTCACATCTGAACATGAATACTGGAAAAACCATAGTTTTGCCAGCAAAGGTCTGTATAGTCAAAGTGATGTCTCTGCTTTTTAATACACTGTCTAGATTTGTCATAGCTTTCCTTCCAAGGAGCAAGCGTCTTTTAATTTCATGTCTACAGTCACTGTACACAGTGATTTTGGAGCCTAAGAAAATAAAATCTGTCACTTCTTCCACATTTTCCCCTTCAGTTGCCATGAAGTGATGGGACCAGATGCCATGATGTTAGTTTTTTGACTGTAGAGTTTCAAATCAGCTTTTTTACTCTCCTCTTTTATCTTCATCAAGAGGCTCTTTAGTTCTTCTTCACCTTCTGCCATTTGAGTGGTATCATCTGTATATTTGAGGTTGTTAAATTTCTTTCAGCAGTTTTGATTCCAGCTTGTGATTCGTCCAGAACAGCATTTCTCATGATGTACTCTGCATATAAGTTGAATAAGCAGAGTGACAATATGCAGCCTTGACGTACTCCTTTCCCAATTTTGAACCAGTCAGTTGTTCCATATTCCGTTCTAACTGTTGCTTCTTGACTTGCATACAGGTTTCTCAGGGTACAGGTAAGGTGATCTGATATTCCCATCTCTTTAAGAATTTTCCACAGTGTGTGATCCACACAGTCGAAGGATTTAGCATAGTCAATGAAGAAGAAGTAGATGTTTTTCTGGAACTCCTTTGCTTTCTCCATGATCTAACTAATGTTGGCAACATCTAAACACTAACATGGGCCAAAAAAATTACTCAATAATCAAAGAAAGAAAAGGAAAATTTTATTTGAACCAACCTGAGGATTATAACCTGGGAGACAGTCTTTCAGAAAGCTCTGAGGACTGCTCTAAAGTAAGGGAACAGGTGGTCAGGATATATATATGTGTACTGCTGCTGCTAAGTCGCTTCAGTCGTGTCCGACTCTGTGCAACCCCACAGACGGCAGCCCACCAGGCTCCCCCGTCCCTGGGATTCTCCAGGCAAAAACACTGGAGTGGGTTGCCATTTCCTTCTCCATATATATGTGTGTATGTGTGTGTGTATATATATATATATATATATATATATACACACAAAAGGAGAAGAGGGCAGCAGAGATGCAATGGCTGGATGGCGTCACTGACTCAATGGACCTGAGTTTGAGCAACCTCCAGGAGATAATGAAGGACAGAGGAGCCTGGCATGCTGCAGTCCATGGGGTTGCATGAGAGGCAGCTGGTGGGAAAAGTGGGGCAAACATATTTATTTTTCAAAGCTTCAAATGATGAACGTGCTACATATTTTTAAGTTGGGCATTAGAGAAGAACACTTGTTTGTGCTTCTTGGAAAGAAGACAATAACCGATGCTGACAGTGCCCAGCCCAGAACTCACCTGCAAACAGCTCCCCTGGTGCTGATAGACTCTGCTTCTCGGCCTGAGGATGTTCCCTGGACCAGGGGGAACCTGTATGCAGGGCTGCAAGGAAATTAACACCCCGGGATCCACGTTCAACAGAAGAGGGGCAGGAGTTTGTAGATAAATACCCCAACTTTGTCTTCTTTCAGCAGGACAGCTCTGGGGTATGTTCTGTGTAGTTTCTCAGAGGCCCCCAGGAGGATTACACCCCAATACCCACAGCAGTTGTGCGTGCTCAGTGGCTTCAGTCCTGTCTGACTTTTGCAACCCTCTGGACTGTAGTCCACCAGGCTCCTCTGTCCATGGGATTCTCCAGGCAAGAATACTGGAGTGGGTTGCTATGCCCTCCTCCAGGGGATCTTCCAGACCCAGGGATCAAACCCACATCTCTTACTTCTCCTGCATTGGCAGGCAGGTTCTTTACTGTTAGTGCCGCCTGGGAAGCCCCCACCCACAGCAGTAATGTGCTCATAAATGCATGTATGTATTAGTTTTTTTTTTCCCCCTCCTCTGTCTTACCCACTCCCTCACCATTTTTCCTTGGGTCACCTCTCAAATTAATAGCCTCTATCCAAATCTTCATTTTAGGGTCTGCTTTCGTGGGAGCCTAAAGACAGAAAGCATATACAGAAATCTGGATTTTTATTTCACAAGTTTTACATTGTAGTCCCACAGACCTCCTGCAGCTGATTAATAGAATCAGCATTAGATTTATCAGCAGTTGGAAAAATTCTTACATCCTTTCACACCAGGAAAAAGTAGTGGATTGGCTAGCTCAGAATGGCCTGCAGTTGACAGCAGTGGGGAAAGATGCTAAGACCTCTCTCCAAAGAGAGGGAGGTGGTTTAAAGAAATGCCCTTAGGTAGTAGACCCTGGAGGGCCTGGCCAGGGCACAAGGAGAAAAGGCCTTTTGCTAATCCTTCAGCAATATGTGAACCGTGAACTTCCTGATGTTCAAGCTGGTTTTAGAAAAGGCATAGGAACCAGAGATCAAATTGCCAACATCCGCTGGATTATGGAAAAAGCAAGAGAGTTCCAGAAAAACATCTATTTCTGCTTTATGGACTATGCCAGAGCCTTTGTCTGTGTGCATCACAAAATTCTTCAAGAGATGGGAATACCAGAACACCTGATCTGCCTCTTGAGAAATTTGTATGCAGGTCAGGAAGCAACAGTTAGAACTGGACATGGAACAACAGACTGGTTCCAAATAGGAAAAGGAGTACGTCAAGGCTGTATATTGTCATCCTGCTTATTTAACTTATATGCAGAGTACATCATGAGAAACGCTGGACTGGAAGAAACACAAGCTGGAATCAAGATTGCCGGGAGAAATATCAATAACCTCAGATATGCAGATGACACCACCCTTATGGCAGAAAGTGAAGAGGAACTCAAAAGCCTCTTGATGAAAGTGAAAGTGGAGAGTGAAAAAGTTGGCTTAAAACTCAACATTCAGAAAACGAAGATCATGGCATCCGGTCCCATCACTTCATGGGAAATAGATGGGGAAACAGTGGAAACAGTGTCAGACTTTATTTTTCTGGGCTCCAAAATCACTGCAGATGGTGACTGCAGCCATGAAATTAAAAGACGCTTACTCCTTGGAAGGAAAGTTATGACCAACCTAGGTAGCATATTCAAAAGCAGAGACATTACTTTGCCAACAAAGGTCCATCTAGTCAAGGCTATGGTTTTTCCTGTGATCATGTGTAGATGTGAGAGTTGGACTGTGAAGAAAGCTGAGCGCCGAAGAATTGATGCTTTTGAACTGTGGTGTTGAAGAAGACTCTTGAGAATCCCTTGGACTGCAAGGAGATCCAACCAGTCCATTCTGAAGGAGATCAGCCCTGGGATTTCTTTGGAAGGAATGATGCTAAAGCTGAAACTCCAGTACTTTGGCCACCTCATGTGAAGAGTTGACTCATTGGAAAAGACTCTGATGCTGGGAGGGATTGGGGGCAGGAGGAGAAGGGGATGACAGAGGATGAGATGGCTGGATGGCATCACTGACTCGATGGACATGAGTCTCAGTGAATTCCGGGAGTTGGTGATGGACAGGGAGGCCTGGTGTGCTGCAATTCATGGGGTAGCAAAGAGTCGGACACGACTGAGTGACTGATCTGATCTGATCTGAAGGATGAATCCAGCTCAACTAATGTCTTGTAGTTTATGGGCAGTTGCTTAACATCTTTTGAAGATATGGACAAAAACATTCAGCAGACATTAAAACAAAAAAGAAGGTTGCTTTTTGCAAACCTGTTGCAGAAAGCAGCAGAGGGGGGAGCAATAGAAAGAAATAAGACAAACCAGGTCATGTGGGAGCACCCTGGATAAGCTACTGAGAGTCACTGTGGGATCTCACTCTGCCTGAGAAGGCAGCCTGCAGATCCTTGCTGTTCAGTGCAACCAAGAGAGGAGGCTCCTCTGGAATCAGAAGGCCATGGGAGGAAGACCTAGGGGTCAGCGTTTTGCCACCAGAACTGTGAAGACAAACGTAAGGACATCAGCTCTAGCTGCCAGGCAATCCACTCAGGATCTGAAGGCATTGGAGACAAGATGGGGCAGATCTGGAAAAGAGCCCAGAACCTGGGTGGCCAGAGCCGGAGCTACACTTGCAAGGGAGCCAGAAGCTCCCACGTAGGCTCTGAGCCCAGGGGCTTGGAAGTCTAGAAGGACCATCATCTAGTCCTGAAAGGAGAAAGCCTCAAGACTGAGTGCAGTAGTCCTGGCCAAATAATTTTTTTTAACTGTCATTTAGAGGAAGACTACTATGTGGGAAAAGAAATGCTGCCCTGGGTGATTCAGAGGGCTTCCCAGGGACCCCAGGGGTAACGAATCTACCTGCCAAAGCAGGATACACAAGAGACATGGGTTCAATCACTGAGTCAGGCAGATCTCCTGGAGGAGGAAATGGCAACACCCTCTAGTATTCTTGCCTGGAGAATCCCATGGACACAGGAGCCCAGCAGGCTACAGTCTATGGGGTCACAAGAGTCGGACATGACTTAGCAACTGAACAAGAACAACACGGGTGATTCAGAAGCTAAAATCTTCTAAATCAGCATGAAGAATACCAGGTGGGGCCAGTACACAGCCACCTGCTCAATTTTAAGTAAGGTGCTAAAATTAATACTTGTTGTTTTTTATTTCCTCATTTCTTTCCCGAATGTGCCAAGTTATCTTCGATTGTCCCTCCATCTTTCTCCCTCCATCAGGCTGAGCAGTAGCGATTACATCAACAGGCATCCAGGCTCCTGGGCTTCCCTCTGGGCTCAACCAATAGGAGCCAACAGGCAGGAGATCAGAGGGAGGAGCTGGGAGGAAGGCTGGGGTGTGGATTCCCCAGCTGTCTCTGTAAGGTCACCCAGAGGGCACCCAGGCTGACTATGCACCTCACCAAACATCACTGTATCTCTGAAGGGGACCTGCTGGACAGGACTCATCCTTCCCGGTTTGAGTCACCCCTCTGCCCTTGTCTGATCAGGCCTGGGAGGAAACCCCTGTTGCTGCCAGTCCTGGGTTTTCCTGCTGGGACTATGGTTCTCATGCATCCCCCACTGCTATATATTTGGTCCTTTTGAAAACAAGACCTCTTTGAAAGTGAAAGTATTAGTTAGTCTCTTAGTTGTGTCTGACTCTGCGATCCCATGGACTGTAGCCACCAGGATCCTCTGTCCATGGAATTCCCCAGGCAAGAATACTGGAGTCAGTAGCCATTCCCTTCTCCAGGGGATCTTCCCAACCCAGGGATCAAACCTGGGTCTCCTGCATTGCAGGCAGATTCTTTACTGTCTGAGCCACACCTTTGCTCTCTTTGCTGCTAAGTCACTTCAGTCGTGTCCGACTCTGTGGGACCCCATAGACGGCAGCCCACCAGGCTCCCCATCCCTGGGATTCTCCAGGTAAGAACACTGGAGTGGGTTGCCATTTCCTTCTCCAATGCATGAAAGTGAAAAGTGAAAATGAAGTCGCTCAGTCATGTCCGACTTTTAGCTACCCTATGGACTGCAGCCTACCAGGCTCCTCCACCCATGGGATTTTCCATGGCAAGGGTACTGGAGTGAGGTGCCATTGCCTTCTCTTTGGATAACCCTAATTTGACAGACCATCTGTGTCCCCTTGGGGTCCAGCTGCTACAGTAGTGGTGTCTGGTGGGGAGAGGATGAACTGGTAAGGATGGCCACAGCAGCAGGATCGGGGTAGAGAGGTGTTACCTTGGCAACGGGCCCCTGTGAGACCCCAGGAAGAGCTGCAGATAACTCCATGTCAGGTCCAAAGTTACTGTGACACAACCCTCAGCAGCAGGGTCCTGTCTGAAAAGGGTTTTCCCTCCAGCTGAGAGGGTGTGGGAGTGCCGAGTGCAACAGCAAATCCACGGAGGAACAGGGCACTCTAGCTTCCAGGCATGGAGCCTCCACTAACACTGAAGAGGGAAAAGTGAGTGCCGATCACTTGTTACCCTGTAATTGCTGTAGACAAAAGTTCATTTTTCTAAAACTTTGTTGCCAGTTTCTAACAAGCACACAGAAAATATAACTGACCTCCAAACCCAACATTTACCGCCATGCCGTTTTTTTTTTAATCTTGTGGTTTTCCATTTCTATTATACCTCTTTTGGAGCTCTGTGAGAGGATGAAGTCTTCTCAGTGGCTAGAAATAATTTTGCAGTATTAATACCAGCAAATTTCTAAGTGCTTCAATTTGTGCTTGCCATATACGAAGCTCTTCATTTGCAGCTCTCTTATTTAATCTTCATAGCAATCCTATAAGTACTATAACCAAACCCATTGTCCAGATTAGAGAACCGAGGTACAGAGAATTGAAATAACTTCCATGCAGGTAGGGAGCTGGGATCTGAAGGGTGGAGTCCTAGAGTCCGAGCTACACAGAGGAGGCATCTGCTCTCTATACACCCAACCACCTCACTGAGATTACAGGACTATGCCTGGAAGTGCAATGATGATAGAAGAAATTCTTGAAAAGTTTTGAAAATAAATAAGGGAGAATATGTTTAAAATGCACACACAAAACCAATTCTAATCTAGTAAGGGCTCGTTCACAACCTTTCAGAAGGGCCCTTATCACGTGCCTCTTCACTGCAGTTCCCGAACTAGAACACGTGCCCCAGGAGAAGAAAAGCCCACCGGGGCAGATGCCTCCAGAACGTATGGCTTCCGTTCTCAAAATATTTAAATGTCATTTCATTGGTTTTGTCCTGAACAAAATATATTTACCTTGGAGTCTAGTACATAATATGAACTACTAAAGAGTAATTAAAATCTGTTGTGTTGATGTAAACAAATATTGAATCATGTTGTACATCAGAAACTAATCTGTCAACTACACTTCAATTAAAAGGAACCAATTGTGCTTTAAGTGAGCAAAACCACCAAGAAAACATGTGAAAATACTTAAGGCTGGCAGGGCCGAAAGTATGCTGTGAGGCCTAGGGAACAGAGCCAAACTTAGTTACACTGGTTCTTCTCCAATTCTCCTTTTTGGAATTTGACAGAAAATAGTAATAGAAATATGAAATTAATAATAGATAATTTTATATGTAAAAATCTAAATTTACCTCAAATCATTATTTTTATGTATCAATAATTACTTTTTAATAAAAATCAGATACCTTATTAAATAGCAATTCAATCATTAAATGTCCACCTATTATAGTAGCAGCAATAATACCACCTATCATTTTACCTCAAATCATTATTATTAGGGGTAAATCATACCTACAGAGCAACAATACTGTTTTCTCAGAATTAAGTGTAAAATTGGAAATATTCCTTTCTCCAATTGTGGCAGAAGAGAAAAAGGAAAGTGACGTGCTGTCAAGAGTCTGGTATCCTATTTCTGAAATAGAACCTTCTCTGCTTTTGTTCTTGGATATCCTAGACTCCATTAACCCCCTAACCACCATCCATCCTCCCTTATGCATTATGCATTGCCCCCCTGCCAAAGAAAGCTATGAATTAAGTGGTGAAGATTTAAAGATTGCATTCTTCTTTCTGTCTCAGTTCATATTAAATAGTGAACCAAGAAATTGTCCAGTAAGTGATTTATAAAGAAAGAATTAGATCGAATTTAATAATCTGTTCATGACCAGAAAAAAATAACTAGAGCTAGTAATAGCATATTTAACCATAAAATTTAATCAGAATATTAATATGCAGAGAATACAGATAGCATTTAGACCAATAAGAAAAGCCATATAGGTTTGCCTGATTACTTATTGGTACATAGGAGCAACCAATATATTAATTTATCACACAGACCTTCTAAGTTTGCTTTCCTGAAAGTATCATAAAGAGTCTTGTGTGTGTGTATGAAGTCACTCAGTCGCGTCCGACTCTTTAAATAGTCTTAGATGGGCTTTTAAAAGGATGTCCTGGAGGTCAGACTCTTCAGTTCAGTCCCTCAGTCATGTCTGACTCTTTGTGACCCCATCAACTGCAGCACGCCAGGCCTCCCTGTCCATCACCAACTCCCAGAGTTCACTCAGACTCATGTCCATCGAGTCAGAGATGCCATCCAGCCATCTCATCCTCTGTTGTCCCCTTCTCCTTCCACCTTCAGTCTTCCCCAGCATCAGGGTCTTTTCCAGAGTCAGTTCTATGCATCAGGTGGCCGAAGTATTGGACTTTCAGTTTCATCATCAGTCCTTCCAATGAATATTCAAGATTGATTTCCTTTGGGTTAGACTCTTAGCCAAGCTGAAAAATCTCTCTCCTCCAAATTTCACTGGCAACACCTATAAATGTGAGCAAATTCCTCTCTTCTTCAGGTCCCTCCAATTCCTCAAACTTCCTGGCCTGCCCAGAAGTGACCTTTCCTACTCTCCTGAAGGATAGTCCTTTAAGCCAGGTAACAGACCAGTTTTTGGGGAAAAGATGACTTTAGCTCCCCAAAAGTCTTTAGTCATATCTGATTAAGTGGCATCTCTCCCAAATATGACATTCCAGGCAAGACTTTGATTGCATAATTAATTTTTCTAGTTATGGGCTGGTTAAAGGAAGCCAGATTCTTTTCTTTTTGTTTTTTTTTTTTCCCCCATACTTACTTATTTTTTATTGAAGGAAAATTGCTTCACAATATTGTATTGGCCTCTGTCATACAACAACATGAGTCAGCCATAGATAAACATGTGTCCCCTCCCTCTTTAACCTTCCTCTCACCTCCCACACTTTCCCACTCCTCTAGGTTGTCATAGAGCCCTGGTTTGAGCTCCCTGAATCATACAACAAATTCCCCTTGGTTATCTTTTTCACATAGGGTAGTGTATATGTTTCCATGCTACTCTCTCCATTCTCCCACTGTCTCCTTACTACCCTCTGCCCGTGTCCATAAGCCTCAATGTATGTGTCTCCATTGCTTCCCTATAAACATGTTGATCAGTACCATCTTTTAGATTCCGTATACATGTGTTAATATATGATATTTATCTTTCTCTTTCTGACTTACTTCACTATAATAGGCTCTAGGTTCATCTGCCTCATTAGAACGGACTCAAATGTGTTCCCTTTTATGGCTGAGTAATATTCCATTGTATATATGTACCACAATTTCTTTATCCATTCATCTGGAAAGCTGGATTCTCATTGAGCCTTTGAAAATAAGTCTATTGCTATTTAAAGTAAGGATATTCAACAATATCTTCTGAATTTAAGTAATAGAGGAGAGGGGAGTTCAGCAAGAAATAATATACCATTTTAAAATGTTTTATTTCACTCTATAAAAGAAAAGTCTATTAAACTGTTATGGGATACAGATAAAGATGGAAGGGCTTCCTTTTATATTCAGAAAGTATAGCATTAAAACAATATTCCAAACATATAACCACCATCATGCTTCAGGAGTTCATTCATCCCAGGTAATTAAGTCTTCTGTTGTATCTCTAGTTAGCAGTTTTATGATGCCATCTGTTCTTAGCTAAAGAGTTCAGGAAATCTCAGCTCAGTCCTCAGTGATAGACTAAAACATGACTGAGCAATGCCAACAGAAGTCTACACCCCAAAGTCTATTCTTGGAAGTATCATTAACATACCTGGTACAGTCTTTTTCTGTGGGGTTCTGAGACGGTCATTGTTTGAAGACACAAACTCTGATCAGTAGCTGATTACAGAACTTTCAAGAAGAGTTAGAGTAAAATAATCTATTTGTAGATGATAAAGACTTACAACAGCTGTGGTAAATGTATTATTGGTGATTTTTAAAGTAAAAGGTCTTTTGAGAGTTTTATAATAAGAATATTGCAATTTATAAGTAAATTTGGTTGTTTTTGTGACATGTAAAATAAAAATAATGAGGTAATTAAAAAACATTTTGGATAAAATGTCTATTAGGACAATATTTAGCCAATTTTCAAGGTCAGTACGTATTTCATCTGATTTGCAAAAATGGATGAACCTCATTTTTACACATAATAATCTTGAGAAACAAGGTACCAAGACATAATATGCCAATGACATACCGAGCATTTTCTAAGACTCTATGAAGAGTATATGAAGAAAATTAAGTAAAGACAGTAAGTCTGGGGTAAGTCCTGAGCATCTATATTTTAATAAAACTTCTTTGGTAAGTCTGATATGCATTTTAAAAACACTGGCCAAGAAGATGCTAGATTCAAATTAAAGAAGCAATGTTGCAGCCAAGTTTTAAATAATAATTGAAATCATGATTGATAACCCTATAGTGCTATCAACTAATATCACCAAAGAACAACCACAACTCTGATAAATACAGAAAACCTCATCAGAACTATTTCATATAAATTATTTCAGTATTTATCTTAAGGTTGAAATATACTATTGAAAATGAGGGCATTGACATTTCTCTAGGGACTTCCCATGAAATACATTTCTAAAGTATTATATTGCTAATATTTCACCAATACAAATTTAATAGATTTAACCAACAAAAAAGAAGCATGATTCTTTCATAATTATCCATTATTAATGAACAATAACATTAAAGCCAATAACTCTGTAATTACTCATATATCTGCTTAATAATAATTTAAAAGAAGAAAACAAAATCCGATGCGTGTTTTGTGGCTATGTTGGAAAACGTATACAAACTTGCAACATGTAAAGCAAGCTGTTGCATTAGAGGAGGTGCGGAGGTGCCACTAGAGGGCACTATAAACAGATTACAGAACAAACCTCTGTCTTTCATGATACGGAGCATGACTTTATTTGTCTTAAAAAATCTTAAACCATTAGTAACAAATGTGAGAAAGTACATCTCTTTGAGACTTGTGCACTCTTTTATCTCGTTGTTGCTTCAGCTTCACGGATATTATGTAGAGGATTTCTGCTACAGGTGGAAGGGCAGAAGGTAAGGTTGGTTAGAGGGCTGCTCTGGTCCATGCTAAACTAGACCTTTCACCTCAGGTTCATTCAAGTTCACTTCAATAGCTTTTCAAATATTTATTATACAACATGTAATTAATAAATGAATCTATGTACTCCTCTTAAGGTTTAATAGGGAGATATAGGTATTTGCTTCAGATGTTTTCAAGAAACCAAGAATAGTACAGGTAGAAATGAAGCCTTTTTCAACCCTCTCCTAATACCATTTTCTTCTCTCCCTCCTTGTATGAAAAAATTCCAGAATATACTACTATTCTGAAACTGATGTGTCCATCCCACCCTGTATTTAATACTTCTATTACTTATAAGGAAGTATGGTTCATATCCTGTTGTGTTCCAGAGGGCACTATTCCTCACCTCCATTTGTATTCTTTTCTTTATTCCTGCTACTGGACTAGAAAATGTGTTTTCTTTTTATTCTTTTAGTACTGTATTTTCAGGCCATTATACATGCTACATTTAAGGACCTTAGCATCTTAAATCTGATCCTCCCTTATCCCGTTCTTCATGTCATCTCTCATATTGTTCTTTTTTACCACCATTGCGCACCACCCATTACTATCTGATCCCCTACTTCTGAGTTTTGGTACTGGGAGGAAATCTGTGTCAGTTCAGAATATCATGTAGTTGAAGTCTACAAAAACCCTTCTAAATGGTCTTCCTTCCAATTCATTTTAACCCTTTTATTAGATTAAAATGTTTAACTGAAGTGTAATTGATTTATAATATAAATATTAATTACAGGTGTACAGCTTAGTGATTCTATATTTTTACAGATTATACTCCATTTAAAGTTTTTACAAAATATTGGTTGTATTCCTGGTGTTGTATAGTATATCCTTGTGAGTTATTTACGTTATACACAGCAGTCTGTATCTGTAATCCCTCACCTGTATCTTGCCCCTCCACCCACCCACCCTCCCCACTGGTAACCACCAGTTTGTTCTCTAGAAATCTACGTGTATTTTCTACAGTCATTCATTTTATTTTTTAGATTCCATGGATCAGTGATATCGTACTTGTCTTTCTGTCTGACTTATTTCATTCAGCATAATACCTTCCAGGTCCATCCATGTTTTTGCAAATGGCAAAATTATATTCTTTTTATGGCTGAGTAGTATTCCATTCTGTATATATACCACATCTTTGTCCATTGGTTGTTGATGGATGCTTGGGTTGTTTCCACATCTTGGCTACTGTAAATAATGCTGCTATTTTGTTTCGGTGTGGGTATCTTTTTGAATTCGTGGGGTTTTTCAGATAGGTACCCAGGAGTGGAGTTGCTGGGTCACACAGTGGTTCTATTTTTAGCTTTTCGAGGAATTTCCCTGGTGTTTCCCACAGTGGCTCCCCCAATTTACATTACCACCAACAGTATACAAGGTCTCCCTTTTCTCCACATCTTCACCAAATTTAATTGTGTTTTAGATGATGACCATTCTGACAGCTGTGAGATGATGTCTCATTGTGGTTTTGATGTACATTTCTCTGGTAATTAGCAATATTGAGCATCTTTTTATTTGCTTATTGGCCATCCATATATCTTTTCTAGGAAAATGTCTATTCAGTTCTTCTGCCCATTTAATCAGGTTGTTTGTGATTGTTTTGGCATTGAGTTGTATGTGTTGTTTATACATTTGTTAACCCCTTAGCAGTCTTATCATTTGCAAATGATAAGACTTCCTCCCATTTCCTCCCATTCAGTAGTTTGTCTATTTGTTTTGTTGATAATTTCCTTTGTTGTGAAAAAGATTTTAAGTTTAATTAGGTCCCATTTGTTTATTTTTGCTTTTATTTCCTTTGCCTTAGGAGACAGATCCAAAAAGATATGCTATGATTTATGTTGAAGAGTACTCGGTGTATGTTTTCCTCTAGGAGTTTTACAGTATCCAGTCTTACATTTAGGTCTTTAGAATCCATTTTGAGTTTATTTCTCTATATGGTATGAGAAATTGTCCTAATTTCATTCTTTTACATATAGCTATCTAATCATCCCAGCTCCACTTATTGAAGAGACTGGCTTTTCTGCATTGTATACTTTTGCCTTCTTTTCTGTACATTAATTGTTAAGTGTGTGAATTTATTTCTGGACTCTCTCTCCTGTCCTAAAGCTTGTGTCAGCTCACTGGCGAGTGGAGCTGGGTACCAGGATGGCTGGCTGACAGGCACCTGGTGTCTCAGAGCTAGTGTTGGTCTGCTGGTGGGTGGGCTGAACCCTGCCAATGCAGGCTGTGGATTGCAGTCATCCTAGGGCTGGTGTCCACATGCTGGTGGGAAGGTCTGGGGCCCAGCAGGTCCTGGGGCTGGTGCCTGCCCACTGGTGGGTGGAGCTGGGTCTTGGGGTTTCTGACCGCAGGGCCCTGGGGATCCTGGCTCTATTGCCTGCACCCTGGATTTCCCAGTGTGGTATATGTATGGATCGTGTCCTGGGCCTCTGGTGGACATGGCCAAGTCCAGGGATGGCTGTGGGCTAAGGGAGACTTAAGGCAACCTGCCTGCTAGTGGGCATGACCGTGTCCCTCCTTGGCTAGTTACTTGACTTACCCAAGTACTGGTGCCTACAGGTTGGTGGGTGATGGCAGGGCTGGATCCTGAGGTTAGTAAGCTAGAGAGAGGATTGCAAATGGCACCTGCCTGCACCCATGTCCATGTGGTAGCAGGAGCTCCCCAGAGTGGCTGGTGCCAGTGTCTATGTCCCCAGGGCAAGGGTCTCCAAGATCAGCAATTAGGTCTGACCCAGGCTCCTTTCAAATTAATGTTTCTGCCCAGTCCCGGAGCATACGAGATGTTGTGCACATCTTTTTAGAGTGAGGCCTCTATTTTCCATAGCCCGCTGCAACTCCCAAAAATAAGCCCTGCTGCTGGCCTTCAGAGTCAAATGTCCTAGGGCTCACATTCCCCTCGTAGGACCCCCAGGCTGGGGGGCCCCATGTACAGCTCAGACCCCTAGCTCCTTGGGAGAATATCTGCAGTTGTAAGTATTCTCCCATTTGTGAGTTTCCCTCTGCAGACATGGATCTTGTCTAGATCCATGTGAATTTGCCTCTCCTACTCATCTCATTGTGGTTGCTTTTTTATATCTTTAGTTGTAGAACATCTTTTCTGGTAGATTCTGTTTTTCTCATCAATCAGTTCAGTTCAGTCGCTCAGTTGTGTCCGACTCTTTGCAACCCCATGAATTGCAGCAAGCCAGGCCTCCCTGTCCAGTTGCTTTTAAAAAGTTTGTAGTTTTGGTGTGCACATGAGAGGGATAAGCTCAAGGTCTTCCTACTCAGTCACCTTGGCCAAGGTCCTCTACTGTATATATCACTACCAGATTAATTTTTCCAAAGAATTGCTTTCTTTCATTATACTTATGAGCATTATATTACTTTCTAGCTCAAGTACCCACTGATAATGTTTGAAACCATATAGTATATCATATCATGTTTTTTCTAATTTCTCTTACTGTTTGCAGACATGTTTCCCTAATCTAGATCATGATCCTTCCTCACTGGCCTGCAATACCTCTGCGTTCGTTTCTGCATTTGTGCTTTTTTTTTTCATTATGCCTGTAAGCAAATTTTCTCTTCTTTTCTTCTGTCCAAATCATTCCTCCTAAATCCACTGAGAGACACATTTGTGAGAAAGTCTTATGCCAGCGATCCCAATTCTATCTTACTCTCTTGCCTGATCATCTCTTAAGACTCTAAAAGCCTATTGATCATACACTCTCTCAAGACCTCTGATTCCTTAAAGGATTGTTTCCTCTTTATTGGAAAGTAGAGTTGGTTGTTTATTGGGTCTTTCATTTAACTGATAGATGCAATAGCATTTATTAATTTGAATTCAACTTCAAAACAAGTTAGTGATTAAATGCAAAAAATTTGTATCCTATGTGTAGAGACTTTGCTGGGCTAGTTTTACAAGAGATTTTTTTATTAAACCAGTGCTCTCTCTCTTTTATTATTTCATATCGCTGTTACAGTCATTCAAGTATTTAATGAGAAAGTATGCACAAGTCTTTGTGCTACATATCATGGGGAAATGCAGAGACATACAATACAAAAGCATCCCTAACCCACTGGAAGTCATGCACAAGAGATGGTAGACTGGACGGCCTGAGTTCAATTCTCAGTTCTACCACCTAGTGGCTGTGTAATTTTAGAAAATTCTTCTCCATGCTTTAGCTTGTCTTAAAAAAAAAAAAAAAAAAAGAGGTGGGGTGGTGGGGACAAATGGCCAAACTTCTGAAGCAGTATCCACTGGGAAACACTAGAAAACAGGGAAACGACTACGTGTGTGGGTCTCTAGTTACTCCCTCTAGGACATCGCACAGCAATCTGGCAGATCTACATTTCAGATTTCAGGAGAGGGGCCCTCTGCTTATTCCTGGGTTGTGGAGCTTTCGAGCTGCATGGTTAGGAAAGCCCAGGCTCCTCTCTGGGTCATCAGGGACTGGAATACAGCAGCAGTCTGGTAGAGTAGATTCTTGCCTCCAGCTCTGTCCTCCCAGCTCAGCATTGGTGATTAGGGTAGCACCAGCTGTTCTGTCTGCAAGATCAGGGAACTGGGGTACAAGCCAGTGGCAGGATCCATTACCTCAACATTCATGGTTGGGTAGGCACCAGCTCTTCCTGGTAAGAAGGAGTAAAGGATAAGACTTGTGTTTACCTATGGCCCATGGGTGAAGGCAATCAGTCCTGACCAGTTTCCATGGAAATCTGGAGTAATCCAATACCTTTCTTCTGTAAGATCAGCCTGTAGAGGATCAGCTTAACCTAAATTATTCTTACCTCTTATTTTTCTTATCTGAAACACAGGCATAATAATATACCTACCTTCATGGAATTAGTATGAGTTTATATAGTATGTGTAAAAGGGTAGCTAGGCCCTTATTAAATGTGTATGTAATTATAACAGAAGTACCTTTCAAGTGATATCATGCTGTTGGAGTTCAGAGTGAGTCACTAACTAGAATTTCCAGAAATGACAATCTCCTTCAGTCTATAGTTGGTTTTCTCTTAAACCTGCCTGTACAGAATCTCAGATCTCATTGTCAGCCTTTCTGTCTGGATTCTGCACTCTGCCTCTTCTACCTGCTCGTTTTGGCTCCTGGACCCTAAAGTCTGTTCACATCTGGGCCTCACTTCTGCGTATGAGCTAACTGCTCTGGATGACCGAGCACTGCCTGGCTCATCCTTACTAGTGGACATCCCAGATCTCCTGGAGGCTTTAGCTCCAGCGGAGGCCCTGCTGTTATTTGCCTTCCCACAGCCTACAACCCTAGACTGAACTTCACTGAGAATCATCCATTTAATCAAGCTTTGTCCTTCATCCTCTCTCCCTCTGAAGCTCTGTCCTTTGGATTTCTCTCTCCTTTATGAAAGTTATTGTTTTAAACTTTTTAAAAATTATAGTTGCTGTACAATATTACATATTATAAATGTAAAATATAGTGATTCACAATTTTAAAAGATTATACTCCAATTATAGTTATTATAAAATATTAGCTGTATTCCTCATATTATACAGTATATCCCTGTAGTTTACTTTATATCGAATAGTTTGTACTCTTACCCCACCACCCCCATAGTGCCCTGTCCCTCTTCCCTTTCTCCACTGATAACTGCTAGTTTGTGCTCTGTATCTGTGAGTCTGCTTCTTTTTTGATCTAGTTGCTAGCTTGTTGTATTTTATGTATATATCATACTGTGTAATACATAAGTGATATCGTACAGTATTTGTCTTTGTCTGACATTTCACTTGGGAGCATAACACCCTCCAAGTCCATTCATGCTGCTGCAAATGGCCAGGTTCTTTTTTATGACTGAGTAGTATTCCACACACACACACCCCCCATGTCTTATTTATCCATTTATCTGTTGGTGGACACTTAGGTTGCTTCCATATCTTGCCAATTGCAAATAACATTTCTATGAAGTTTGGGGTGCATGTATCTTTTTGAATTAGTGGTTTTTCTTAGATATACACCCAGGGGTGGAATTGCTGGGTCATGTAATAGTTCTATTTTCCTTTTTTTTTTTTTTTTTTTTGAGGAAAAAATGCTTCATACTGCTTTCCACAATGACTGTGCTAATTTACATTCCTACCAACAGTATATGTGGGTTCCTTTTTCTCCATGTTCTTACAGACATTTTTTCTAATAGCCATTCTGACAGGTGTGAGGCAATAGCTCACTGTGGTTTAGGTTTGCATTTCCCTGACGACGAGTAACACTGAACATCTTTTCATGTGCTGTTGGCCATGAAATCTGTATCTCTTCTTTGGGAAAATGTCTATTCAGATCTTCTGTTCATTTTTAAATGGGTTGTTTGCTTTTTTGGGGTGGAGTTGTATGAGCTGTTTGTATATGCTGAATAGTAATCCTTTATCACTCATATCGTTTGCAAATAACCTTTCCATTCAGTAGGTTGTCTAATTGTTTTGCAATGGTTTCTTTTGCTGTGCCAGAGTTTTAAAATTTAAATAGGTCCCGTTTGTTTATTTTTGCTTTTATTCATTTACTTTAGGAGATGGATCAAAAAAAAAATATTTCTGCAATATATGTCAGAGTGTTCTGCCTATGTTTTCCTATAGGAGTTTTTACAGAATCCAGTTTTACATTTAGGTCTTTAATCTACTTTGAGTTTATTTAAGTATATGGTGTTAGAGAATGTTCTAATTTCATTCTGCTACATGTAGTTGTCCAGTTTTTCAACACCACTTATTGAAGAGACTTTTTTTCTCCATTGTCTATTCTTGCCTCCTTTGATGTAGATTAACTGATCATATGTGGCAGTCATGTTTGACAGTAAGTCAGGTGTGTCCTAATCAGCTCAGGCCACGATAACAAAATATCGCACACTGGGTGGCTCGGACAGCAGACATGTATTTCTCACTGTTCTCGAGACTGGGAGATCCACGGTCAAGTGCTGGTAGATCGTACATCTGGTAAAAATCCTCTTTCTGGTCCACACATTGTCGCCTTCTTGCTCTGTCCTTGTATGGTCAAGAAAGATCATCTCTCTCATGTCTCTTCTCACAGGGCACTGATTCCTTCATGAGGGCTCCACCCCATGACCTAATTACCTCCACTTCCAAACAGCATCCATGCGGGGAGCTGCCCGTGAGAACGGGGTTCTTTGTCCGAAGGACACAAGCTCTGGGAGCTGCCTCAGTCCTTGAGGGTTTGCTTGCAAACATAGCTCTCTGTCCCGCCACCCCAGAGATTAGGCGCTTATTTACTGCAGACACCTGGAGTTCTGTGCAAACTTCTCACGCACAGGGAAATGTTATCTGGTGTAAGAAATAATAACAGGGTGCCATTCCCATGCTCTCAAGATTTCTTGTGACTGTAAGATGTATAGGTCAACCAAGAAAAAATGTCAACTGTCTTGTCTTTCTCACGCTCCTCTGTATAAATATAAGATGCTGAATAAAGTTGGTGTCAGACTGCATCCCTTCGTGGAGACGTGTCTGAACCTCTCGACCCCATTTTTGTTGTAGTCTCTTGCTTTAGTTTCCTTTCTCAGCCCCGCCGTGCACGTTCTCGGGACCTGATTGACTTTGCCGGCTGGCACCGGCACATCCGGAGAAGGCAATGGCACCCCACTCCAGTACTCTTGCCTGGAAAATCCCATGGAGGGAGGAGCCTGGTGGGCTGCAGTCCATGGGGTCGCTAAGAGTCGGACACGACTGAGCAACTTCACTTTCCCTTTTCACTTTCATGCATTGGAGAAGGAAATGACAACCCACTCCAGTGTTGTTGCCTGGAGAATCCCAGGGACGGGGGAGCCTGGTGGGCTGCCGTCTATGGGGTCACACAGAGTCGGACACAACTGAAGCGATTTAGCAGCAGCCACAGCAGCCAAACAGCATCATGTTGGAGATTAGGGCTTTAGTGTGTGAATTTGGTGGGGAAACATACTTTCAATCCATATCAAGGCTCTATCACCTGATGTAACTTCTGTTCCGACTTTTTCTGTTCTTTCAACCTTGTCCCCTCTTACAGCATTTCTTCTGTGAGTGATAGGACCAAATCATATCATATTTTAGAGGAGATCATAAGGCATACAATAGGTGCTCAAGGATGAATAAAACAAAACCCTTGCTATCAAGGAACTTGCCCTACTGTAGGAAAGACAAAATGTATCATTGTGATATGTGCATTTATAATAGAAATACATATAGGATAGCCAGGAAATATGATTATCATTGAGAAAGAGACGTCTGGGTCAAAATTCAATTTTTGGCATCCACCATATGTCAGATACTGGGTATGGGAATAGAGAGAAAGGACTGTTTCTTTTCAGGCTTGACACAATTGGAGCTTGAGAGCACAAAGCTGGTAGCAATAAAGAAGAAAATCCTATGAGCTTGTTTCCATATTTGCTTCAAGTATCTATTTATCTATCTTGTTGAACCAGTTCAAAGTAAATATATCACCATCACATTTCTTCCCTTAATACTTTTCAAAAAACTAAACTAAACCAAAAAAAAAAACACCCCAAACTCAGGGCATTCTCATATATAACCCCAGCATTATTATCATCTAACAATTAACAAGAATGTTCTACTCTACTCCCCAGCTGTGCCTTATTGTCCCTTTGATCCTCACCTACAGGCACATTATCCACTGTCTGTGCTCTTAGCCCCAAGAAGCTGACTTGTACAGACTTTCACAGCCAGGCTCCCAACTGGGTTCAGCCAATGGGAGTTGCCCACAGATACCAGAGGCTAACAGAAGCACTAATAGAAGATGATGGTGCAGAGATAAGCTGGGATACCTTTTCTCTGCTCCACACTGCCAGGTTGCTCGTCTGGCATTGACTACCTACTACTGAATTTTCTGTGAAGCATCATCCCCTGCCCTAGCTCCACCTGTGACTGGGCTCTTGGAACTCACCCACACTTGCTTATTAAGGTCTAAAAGTAGCTGGCAATAGCTTCCCTGTTAACCCTGGGTAGCTCAGCATCCTTTTGATTCCTTTAGCCCTGACCACACCTCTCAATAGTCTTGTCATTAAGTGCTTTATTAGTAAGTTCTTTGAGTTTGTGATTTGTTTCCTGCAAGGACCCTGTTTGACGTTGGAATAATCCATAATCAAATGTCACCATTAGTTTAAAGTGTTTTTAAAGATTATTTTAAACCAAAATCCAATGAAAGATCTTGCACTGAACTTGGTTATGCCTCTATTTTCTTAATCTAGCAGCTCCTTCCTTTTTTCTTGCCATTGACTTTCTAAAAAGAGAGTGGACCAGTTTTCTTCACGTCCCACATTCTGAATGTATCCAGTTGTTTCCTCGTAGTGTCACTTAATTTGTTCTCCTCTGTGTATTCCTTTAACTTGAATCTAATCAAGCCTTCAGATTCAACTTCCATTTAAACACTGTTAATTAGAATGCAGGTGATAACATATCATTTATAAGGCATTATCAGAGCCTTGAGACCTCATTAATTGTGGGACAATTGAATAGTAAGTTCAACTACCAAGTGATAATAGCCATACTTGTCTATTGTAAAAAGCACTCCACCCCAATTGCTATTAGCAAATCATCTACGAGGTGGTCCTTTTGTACCAAGTGAATACCTAGCTCTCTATCAATTCAGTCCTTCTGCTAATAGTTTTAGCATTCATTATTGATTCTAGCCTGCATCAATTATTTCATTATATCCTGCAAACTTATTCTTTTCTATTCCAATCATCACTTCTACATTCATTAGCAATATTCTTCCATAAATAAGAGATTAATGAAAAAAAGACTTTTTCTTTTTCCTGACAACAGTTGCTACAATAAAGCAGAATAAACCCTAAGTGTTTTCCCTTCAATTATTTACTCTAAAATCAGATAATCAATATGATACTATTACTGCTAATAGTATAAACATTATACTGTATTTCATTAACGAGGTCTCAGAATTCTGTACAATTAGGCTTGAACTGGTTATCAGAGAAACTAAATGCTTAAAGTTTCTGATACACAACATGTTCGATTCCATCTGCCTTCTTGCTTTCAATGATTGCCTCAGAGTTCCCTACCCCAGCCCTGGTCATCTATACAGTTCTAGCACCAACAGACAGAGACTTCATATAGCACAAACGGTAGGAATAAAAACCAATATCAGTAGCTGGCAATTACACCACAATTAGATTGCACCTCTCATAGGAGCACTCAAGATGCATTCTAAATGGCTATTATCCTCCTCTGTGTTAGCCATCAGTTTCACAAATCTTTGATCACAGGATCTTAAAGCTTTGCTCTATTGTGACATTGCTTTCTCTACATGTATACTGAAATTAGCCATTTTGCTCCTCTAAGTGCTTCTGTCTGGATGAAACAATGGAATTTTAAAAGCTTAGGCAGTGAGACTTCTAGGTTCTGTTTGGATTTTTATAAGCCACCGTTTGGGAGCTGGTCTTTTGTTATCTGAGTGACCTCTGGCTGTTCCCATCACTCCCTGTGCTGCCACAGGTCCTTGCTGCAGGTAGCAGCAGCTGGTTACCAAGCTTCCCGTCAGGAATACTCACTGCTGTTCGTCTGTATGGTCCTGGGCTTTTTTCTGCAGCCCCCACCTCTTAGTAACTGTTCCGCAATCACAAACATCAAAACAGAAGGAGAGAGCCAGTATCAAGAAAAGGCTGACATGACCCTCATCAGTTATTAAAATCCTTCTCCAGTAAGACTCACAAAAATTAGCTGAATTTTCTAACATCATATGGTCATGATAAATGAAGCCTCTCTTGCTAGTTGATGAGCTCTTCATCATCACTGAGGAAACAGAGTGATCCATATATGCCAAAGCCTTTAAGGATGTATGAACAAAACTGTGTGGTCTGTTGGGTCATTGGCTTCTTTGCTCTCAGCTCCATTCTTGGTTTCACACCCTACCCCACCCTCAAGGCTGCTCTAGGTTATAGAGACTGTCCCCTGCAAACACCAATTCCCAGTGTATTCATTTGCTATTGCTATATGACAAATTACCACAAACTTAGTGGTTGAAAATAACACCCGGTAATTATCTCCTATTTCTTTATTTAAGAGCCGTGAGACCACGTGGCTGCTGGGCTCTTCCCTGCAGGCTCCGGGGAAGCAGCCACTTCTGAGCTCGTTCAGGTTGCTGGTCTAGTTCAGTTCCCTGCAGTTAGAGAACTCAGGTCCCTTTTCCTTGCTGGCTGTCAGTGAGACGCTACACCTTGCTCAGTTACTGCCTGGAGGCCACCAAACATACTGTCATCAGGGCTCAAGTTGAGGTGATAAAGAATCCATCTGTCAATGCAAGAGATTCAGGTTCAATCCCTGGGTCAGGAAGATCCCCTGGAGGAGGAAATAGCAACCCACTCTGGTTTTCTTGCCTGGAGAATCCCATGGACAGAGGAGCCTGGCAGGCTATAGTCTATGGGGTTGCAAAGAGTCAGACATGACACAGCACTTAAACAACAACAACAAGGGTGGAAGCTAACTGCTCAAGGTTGTTGGATAATACTCCTCAGGACTGGGCATTACTCCTTTCTTACAGGAGGATCTAAGCCAGTGTTGGCAAACTGCAGCCTGAGGGCGAAGTCTGGCCGGCCACCTGTTCTTATACAGCCCTGCAAGATACAAATGGTTTTTACTTCTTTAATGGTTACATTTTAAATGGTTACATAAGTCTCAATTATTTTGCAGCTTAGCCCACAAAGGCTAAAATATTTACTATCTGGCCCTTTACAGAAAGAACTAGTGGAACCATGAATTCTATTTAGATTATAGTTCAAGCCTGTCAGGTCAGAAGAGAGGGCTTGGGGGAGGGGAACTGTGATGCGTTGGAAAAGAAGGAGGTAGAAGACACCCTACAAAGAAAAGAACCAAATTCTGGGATCATAAGAATAGCACAGGTCTAAAAAGTGAGACTGTAAATCTTCCTGGAATGAAGAATAATTTTTTTAAGGCTTTGCTAATTTGTTGTAAGAAAAATGCACTTGTTTTAATTCGCATATCATTTGGTTACTAATAAAGTTGGAGTTGGATTTTTTTCACATGCTAATTTGAAGAATTGCAAATGACTGCCACAAATAAAAAGAACAGATTTCTGAACCAAGAACAAAATCAAAATAGTTAATATCTATGAAGCTAAAATAATCTATAAAATGGAAAATATATTAATGTTCCAACCAAGAAAGGAACAAATGTTTACTCTTTAAATGTGTTAATATTCAAAAATAAAAAGAAAATTTGAAGCATAACTTGAGTCCAAAATTTCATAGTTGAGCATTTGGAACTTAAGGTAGTTTCCTAGTACTTCCTATCACTTCCCTATCAGTCTGGCTAAACCTAGCTGTATTCCTAAGACTCGTATTATCAAAGAAGCAGGAAAAATTTTGTTTCATACAGAAAATGGAGCCAAGACTACTGAGTTTAGATTGGCAATAAAGCTATTTTCTCTTGAAGGAATTACAAAAGTTTTATCAGTATAGTTGGAAAATTTATCCAGTTGCATCCAGCTCTTGTTCAAGAGTAATATCGCCTTTAATGACCAGAATATGATCTTTAGATACCATTCTCCACTAAAAGAAGCTCCTTTAGAAAATAGTGGATTTCAAGTCCACATCAGGACATTTACAAAATGGGTCAGATATGATTTTGTGCCAGAAAACAAAGAAACATTCCGACTCTGAAGGGGCCTTATCAAAGGCACACAAACACTAAACTGAAAAGGCTCCTGCTGCAAAGTTGAGACAATTTGAGCGAAAAAGAACATCAGTGATTAAAAAGTCATTATATAAAAATTTAGTAGTTTACAATGACATTCACAGAAAGACTCACTGGTTCTAGTCATCTGGGTTACCAGCTCTTTGCTCTCAAAATTGATAAAAGGATAGAATCGAGACTTCACTTTTCCTGAATGACCTGTGTTTCAGCCCATCCAAGAGATGAGGGCTTCCTGGTGGCTCAGTTGGTAAAGAATCCACCTGCAGTGCAGGAGACACAGGTTGGATCCCTTGGTCAGGAAGATCCCCTGGGACAGCCCACTCCAGCATTCTTGCCTGGGAAGTCCCATGAACGGAGGAGCCTGGCAGGCTTCAGTTGCAGAAGAGTCAGACAGGACTTAGTGACTAAACCACCAAGAGTTGATGAGGTCCAGTTCTTCACAAAAAGAATTCTAGCTAATAAAAAGAGAAGGAATGATAGAAATTTGCCATTTTTCAATCTCAGTGAAACAGCGGATCTAGGGAGTGATCAGTGGTTGATAAATCATGAAGTGCTGTAAGTTGCTGGAGACTTTATAATGGAGGGATCCAGATGACACCTCGTATTACGTTGATCAGCCTTGGCATCACTAACATTGTGCTTCAACACATGAGGCCATAGGAACCATAAAGTTCAGTTTATGCTGCATTCTTACCAGCAAAACTGAACCTGAAACTAAACCAAATCTCAGGGTCTAACAACCTGTTTGCCTGTTTTCATGCTCAGTCGTGTCCGACTCTCTGTGACTCCATGAACTATAGCCCACCAGGCTCTCCTGTCCATGGAATTTTCCAGGCAAGAATATTGGAGCAATTACCAGGTCCTCCTGCAGGGGATTTTTCCTACCAAGGGATCAAACCTGAGTCTCTTGCATCTCCTGCTTTGGCAGGTGGATTCTTTACCACTGTGACACCTGGGGAGAAACAACCAGTTTACCAGTGATAAATATGGAGAAAGCAATCAGCTAAATTCAAAATGTGGGCTATGCTGTAATAAGAGAACGGGTTTCTTCAACAAATGAATTATATTAAAAATGGGTAGAAGGTATAAAATTAAAAATATAGTCAATAAACAACCAAGTGCAGTGTTTGGACTTCGGATTCTAATTTGGACAAACCAGCTATAAACATTTGAGACCATCAAAAAATTTTAACATGGGCTGAGTATTAAGTGAAATGAATAAACCACTGTTAATTTTGTTAGGTATGATCTGATCAAGATATGAAAATTGTATGAGGAGAAAAAAAAGTAGTCCTTAGTTAGAAATGCTTCAGCCAGTGTAAATGTCCCTCAAGGCCAATGAGGCCTCTCTAGAACAGGGAAGAAATCTCAGGGGCTTTGAAGCAGGAATTTTCAGCCTGAAACAGTATTTGTTTCCTTGATGCAACATACCTCCTAATTGACTGGCAATTTGAGGAGTGAAGAATGTGATGCAGAAGTTACTTTGGTGAATATGTGATTTTTGCCAATATACAGATTGAGGCAATTAGGGTGAGCTTTCTTACATTTAGGGAGAAAGTCTTAGAAATATAGAAAGACTTTAGTAAAAACCTGTATGTCTATACAGTGAGGACCTTCAATAAAGTAGTGGTTTCTCAAACTGCTAAGTTTTCTATGATATTAAACTATCTGATGAAGCAGTGAGTATCGATGAAGATGCTCCGATGTTGGGGGCCAGAGTGAGGTACTCCACCCGTGACAAAGGTCATGAGGAAGGAGGCTCGACATACGCAAAGGCAGGATCGAGCCTCAGGAGTCCCCCTGGAACTCCTCGAGCATCTACCCCCATAACCAGAGCCTGCCTACTTTACTACTTTGTGCTCTTACCTACACCTCTGACTTTACGGGGGGCTGTCCCCCACCACCTCTTTTGGAGAAGGAGTTAACCTAGAGCTCCAGTTAATAATAATTCCTGGGCGTGATAAGAGTGTTTTAACCTACAAACTCCTCTGAAGGTTCTCTAGCCTGCCTGACAGGCTTGTCCGGCCACATGTGATTGCTCACAGCCTCCCAACCAATCTTGAGAGGCACAAGATGCTTTAAACCCTCTAAAAACAGGTTCCTTAGAAAAGTTAGAAAACTATAAGTATAGTGGGCTAATTAGAAATTGTGTTGGTGAAGGGTTTTTCATTTGTTGAGCCAATGTTTGTTGCTAAGTCTCCATATCCCCTGCCCTTATACACATTAATGAATATATAGAATTAACCTTTGATATTAATCACGTTAGACCTTAGGCTAAGTAAATTCTTTCCTTAACTAAAACCCACTACACCCTCACCCTGTAGGAATGTAACTTTATTTGGGTGGCGTCTGTTTTGAGAATAATCAGCCCTGGAGAAATAAGTGTCCTGGTTGATTGACCACTGTCACAAGGAGAGGGTCGTAAATTGTCAGCAGGCCCCCCTGGCCAGAAGATGATGTAACACCCCTAAGACCTCTGTATACATTTGTATGAAGCACCTGACTTTGATAAAAGTCAGGACTGCTGACCCCACGTGACTTTTGCATAACATCTCAGTGTATAAAAGTAGACCATGGAAAATAAAGAATTGGGATCAGTTTCTCGAAATACTGGTCTCCCCATGTCGCGCTCTCTCTCACTCTGGCTGAGTCTCCATCTGGAGCGCGGAACCCGCCATGCTTACTAATTATGCCTGGGCTTCTAAGATCCGACCGGGGAGGCCTCAGAGTCTCCTCTCCTTCGGGAGAACGGAAGGACGCCTGCGGCCTACGTAAGTGGTGCAAACTTCTTGTCTTGAAGTTTTATTGGTCCCCCGCGTAAACCAAGCTACTCAGCCTCTTTTCTCCACTGAATTTTCCTACTGAGCTATCCTTATTCTATTACTCTTTATATCTTTAATTAATATCTAATTGAAGCTATTGTATCCTGATCCTCGCCTATGCCGTCTCTCCTTCGAATACCCTGGATCAGCCGGGGCTGGTCCCCGGCACTCCAGGGATGCATTCCTCTATATTAAAACCCTGAAACAGATCATTGATGTTGATGCAAGTGTTCTCTACTGGCAGCGAGGGCCCCAAGGTCATGCATCCCTAGGAAGAAGCCTGAGCTCCAAAATGTAAGGCTTCAAAGGACTGTCTGTGGTATCAGGTACAAACATTGAGATCTGGATATGCTCACATTTCTGCTTGTGTAGCTATTGGGTGTTTGAGTTTCTAATTATAAAATTTTCTAGCACCAACTCCATTTTTCCCCTAAGCTCTATTTTTGGCTCAGTCTTTTGACAGCTGTGAGGTTTATTTAGGAATGCATATGCATTATAGCAAAAATAACTGTTCAGGCCTACCTTACTTTATTGTGCTTCACAGACATTGCGATTTTTATAAACTGAAGGTTTGCAGTAAACCTGCATTGAGCAAGTCTATCAGTGCCATTTTTTCCAGCAGCATTTGCTCACTTAATGTCACTTTTTGGTAATTATCACAATATTTCAAACTTTTTCACTATTATTATACTTACTGTGGTGTTCTTCCATCAGTGATCTCTGATGTTACTATTGGGATTGTTTGGGGCACCATGAATCCCACCCATCTAAGATAAAATTTAACCGATAAACATTGCGTGTGTTCTGTCTGTTCCACCAACCAGCCATTCCCTCATCTCCCTCCCTCTACTTGGGCCTCCCTATACCCTGAGACACAATGATATTGAAATTAGGCCAATTAATAATTCTACAGTGTCCTCCAAGTGTTCAAGTAAAAGAAGAGTCACTTTAAATCAAAAGTTAGAAATGGTTAATCTTATTGAGGAAGGCATGTTGAAAGCCAAGATGGGTCAAAAACTAGGTCTCTTATGCCAAACAGTTAGCAAAGCTGTGAATGCAGAAGAAAAGTTCTTGAAGGGAATTGAAAGTCTGCCCAGTGAACACATGAATGATAAGAAAGGAAAATAGCCCTATTGCTGATGTGGAGAAAGTTTTAGTTGCCTGGAGAGAAGATCAAACCATTCATAATATTCCCTTTAGCCAAAGCCTAATCCAGAGCAAGGCCCTAACTCTCTTCAATTCTATGAAGTCTGAGAGAGGTGAGGAAGCTGCAGAAGAAAAGTCTAAAGGTAGCAAAGGTTGGTTCATGAAATTGAAGGAAAGAAGCCATCGGCATAACAGAAGTGCAAGATGAAATAGCAAGTGCTGATGCAGAAGCCACAGCTAGTTATCCAGAAGATCTAGCTAAGATCGTTAATGAAGGTGTTCTATAATAAGCAACAGATTTTCAGTGTAGACAAAGCAACCTTATATTGGAAGAAGATACCATAGCCAGAAAAGTGAAGTCAACATCTGGCTTCAAACCTTGAGAGGATAGACTGACTCTTTAGTCAGGGCTAATGCAGCCAGTGGCTTTAAGCTGAAGCCAATGCTCACTCATTGCTGTTGTTGTTTAGACACTAAGTTGTGTCCGACTCTTTTGCGACCCCATGGACTGTAATCCACCAGGCTTCTCTGTCCATGGGATTCTCCAGGCAGGAATACTGGAGTGGGTTGCCATGCCCTCCTCCAGGGGATCTTTCTGACCCAGGGATTGAACCTGCGTCTCCTGCATTGGCAGGTGGATTCTTTACCACTGAGCCACCAGGGAAGCACAGCAGTGCTCACTTACCATTCTAACAATCCTACGGCCCTTAAGAACTGTGCTAAATCTATTATTTCTGTGCTCTGTGAATAGAAGGGAATGACAAAGCCTGGATGACACTCATTTATTTATAGTATGGTTTACTGAATATTTTAAGCCCTCTGCTGAGACCCACTGCTCAGAAAAAAAGATTCCTTTCAAAATGTGACTGCTCACTGACAATGTACCTTGTCACCCAAGACCTCTGATGGAAAAGTACAATGAGAGTAATGTGTTTTCATGCCTGATAACACAGCATCCATTCTGCAGCCCATGGATCAAGGAGTCATTTGGACTTTCAACTCTTAGTATGTAAGAAATACATTTTGTAAGGTTCTAGCTTACAGATGTAGTGATGCCTCTGATGGATCTCAGCAAAGTAAGTTGAAAACCTTCTGGAAAGTATTCACAATTCTATATGCCATTAAGAACATTTGTAATTCATGGGAAGGTGTCAAAATATTAACATTAACAGGATTTTGGAGAAGTTGATTCTAACACTCATGAATGACTTTGAGGGGTTCAAGACTTCATTGGAGGAAGCCCCTGCCAACGTGGTGGAAATAGCAGAGAAGCAGAGCCCGAAGATTTGATTGAAGTGCTGCAATCTCATGATCAAACTTTAACAGATGAGGAGTTTCTTCTTATAAATGAGCAAAGAAAATGAATTTTTTGAGATGGAATCTATTCTTGGTGCAGATGCTGTGAAGATTGTTGAAATAACTACAAAGGATTCCAAATATTACAGAAACATAGTTGATAAACCAGCAACAAGGCTTGAGAGATTGACTCCAATACTGAAAGAAGGTCTTCTGAGGGTAAAATCCCATCAAATACTATTGCATGTCACAGAGAAATTGTTTGTGCGAGAGTCAACTGGTACAGCAAACGTCACTGTCATATTATTAATATTGTAAGAAATTGCCACAGCCGCTCCAGCCTTCAGCAAATCCACCCTGATCAGTCGGCAGCCTTCAACATCGAGGCAAGACCCTTCACCAAACAAAAAGATGACAATCCTCTGAAGAGTCAACTGATGGTTTGCATTTTTCATCAATTAAATATTTTAAAATTAAGATATGAACATTGTTTTATAGAAATAATGTTATCACACACTTAATAGATTGTAGTATAGTGTAAACATAATTTTTATATGCACTGAGAAACCAAAATTTCACGGTAACTCACTTTATCATGAAATTCACTTGATTGCAGTGGTCTGGAACCAACCTTCAGCGTTGCTGAGGCATGCCTGTACACCAAAGTTAAATGTTGACCCTATTAGAAACCTGATGTTGAACAAACCACTAAATTTCTCTGGACTGCCTGGCTTTTCATTTTCACAAATGAGAATGCCATTAGCAATAAGGTTACAAAGGTTGTGTGTGTAAAGCACCTAATGTGTCATTGAACACATGGCAGGCACTGAAAACATAGTGGCTGTTATTATCCAAGTACAAGCTTTGATTATCTACCTACCACCTCTCGTCCAGGCAGCTCAAAAGTAACCAGGCCAGCCAGACTGCAGAGATTCCGAAACAAACACCCAGTGATTTATCCAATGGCCTAGCTGCCAGCTCTGCCAAACCACAGGAACATAAGCAGCCTTTCATGGTTCCTTCCTCTGGTCTGCAGGTTAAACCCCAAACGGAGCCACACCCTGCACCATTGTCCTGACTGTTACAGACAAGCTGAGCCAAGTTCAGAGAGCCCCAAGTTCCTGCTGCTCCCGATGGTAATTTGAGTTAGTATCTGGTATGTTGAAAATCAGTCCTGGGGCTTTCCCCAGCATCCCCATCGCTGCTCTGTGATAAACCAGGACCTGAAGTAGCTCCTCAGAGGAACTGTAACTTCAGAGTCCAGCGACCAGGGTCTCAGTATCCATCTCCTCACCTTGTGCCCTCTTCATTGCTTCTGGCTGCAAAAGCTTTCCCAAAGGAAATACTTTCCACAAAAAAGTCTTTTGCCAGAGGAAAATGCTCTAGAAGGAACCTGATCAGAAACCCTAAGAGCCCTTTGTCAATATCCAATATGGCCATCCATATACACTTGGTCAGAGTCAAGGAAAGTTTAAAAGCACAGTGCAAAACTGAAAACAGAGCTCTAGTCTCTCCTCGTGGCAGCTTTCCTAAGACTCAAGGGGCTCAGCCCTTGGGTTCCCACTCAGGGGAACCCAGGGAGACTTCTCAGATTCATACTCTGTCCTTCCCCTCTATGAGCCTAGGGAAGGGCCAGCCTGTTTAATGATGTCTCCCTTCCTGCTTAGTCCCTCCTGACCCAGCATCACCCAGAGCGCATCCCATACAGATCCCACTGAGGGATGATGATGCAGTCCAGGAAGAGAAAAAGAGAAATGAGTGAAGAAAGTCGAAGAAAGAAAAGAAAACTAGAGGGACTTCTCTGGTGGTCCAGTGGCTAAGACTCCATGCTCCCATTTAGGGGGTCTGGGTTTGATCCCTGGTCAGGGAACTAGATCCCACATGATGCAGTTTAGAGTGCATACCACAGCTAAAAGATCCCATGTGCCGCAGCTAAGACCCAGTGCAGCCAAATAAATAAATAAATATATATATATATATATATTTTAAAGTCAGGAGGAGGCTTAAATTCTAAGAAACAGCGAAGTGTTTATTCATGCCCAGGGATGTCACATATTACCATATTTTTTAATATAAAAAATACCTCAAAATATTCAGGAAGAAACCACAGAGGATGGGGGAAATGGGAGGAGATGGTCAAACGGTATAAACTTCCAGTTGCAAATAAATCTGAGCGTGTAACGTGGTGGTGGTTTAGATGCCAAGTCGTGTCCAACTCTTGCAACCCCATGGACTGTAGCCCGCCAGGCTCCTCTGTCCATGGGATTCTCCAGGCAAGAATACTGGAGTGGGTTGCCATTTCCTTCTCCAGAGGATCTTCCCGACCCAGGGATCGAACCCAGGTACAGTATGGTATATAACTCTAGTTAACAATCCTGTATTGTATATTTGAATTGCAGGACTATATCCTGGAAGGATTCATAGTTTTATTGTGAAAGTTTGGCCCTTAGGGGCTTTTGTTTCACATTAATACGTATGAATTATGAGAGTGGAAAGTTTTTGGCCAACTAAGATCTTTGTTATTTAGGTTTATATCAACCTATCTCACTGTCCTTATTTTTCCAAAGCAGTTGATCATCTAGATATTTAGTGTTAATAAATGAAGTGCCATTCGGTGTTGTTGGTGTTGTCCATGTAGAAGTGACTGCTACCCACGCAGAGCTTTCTTTTCAGACAGTGTAACATTCCCATGGAATGCACTAACAGAATAGACAGCTCTCCAATTGTTTCTCATTAAGTGCTTCCAGACTTTTATCCTCAGAGAGGGTGTCTCATTTTCAAGAAGTTTGAGAGCAAGCTCTTACACGTTCTAGAAGAGAAGGCTTTAAAACATAGAAACGGCTTGTTTTTCAAAAGATGTCCAGTTGATTAGACAAATTAGTTCTAGGTAGAAAAGAGAATGTGAAAGACAGATGATGAATTATGATGAATGTGCATATGCTTTATGGAGTGCGTGCTAAGATGCTTCAGTTGTATCCGACTCTTTGAGACCCTATGGACTGTAGACCGCCAGGTTCCTCTGTCCATGGGATTCTCCAGGCAAGAATACTGGAGTGGGTTGTCATACCCTCCTCCAGGGGATCTTCCAGACCTAGGGATCGAACCCATGCCTCTTATATCTCCAGTATTGGCAGGCAGGTTCTTTGCTACAGTCAGATCATTTAAAAATTCATTGGTTTTTCCACCATTCTCTATAAGAGTAACTGGCAAAATACAGTGTCAAAATTCACATAAGAGCTTAGCACAATTGATAAAACATGGGCAAATAGAAGTTATGAGTGACACTTTCTATCCTCAACGTCTAGAGCTCATTTGGGTGTTTAAAGATAACTTCACAAAAATTAAACCCTAACAGAATAAAATTTCCACCAACTTCCTAGGCTTTTCTTTCAAAAGAAAAAAAAAAAAAAACGAAAGATAATTGAGTTTATAGCTTAGAGTTTTGGGTAAATTCTAAGAACATTCATATTGCTAAAATTAAAGCCAGCCCAACTGAAGTCCTTCATTAAAAACTCAACTGGGATGACCCAGATGGATGGTATGGGAGGGAGGAGGGAGGAGGGTTCAGGATGGGGAACACATGTATACCTGTGGTGGATTCATTTCAATTAAAAAAAAAAAAAATAATAATAATAATAATTAAACCTTCCAAAAAAGAAAAAGAAAAACTCAACTGGGGAAATTCCCTAGTGGCCCAGTGGTTAGGACTCAGGACTCTCACTGCTGAGGCCCCAGGTTCAATCCCTGGTAGTGAAACTAAAATCCTGCAAGCTGTGTGGTGTGGCCAAAATAATTATAATAAAAACCTCAACTGGTACTGTTTCTAAATTAAAGAAAATGTTCCAGTTGATTTTGTCTGTTTAGAATTGTACAAAATAAGAGTGCAAATATCTGCTAGGAATACTGCCAGGTTCAAGTTTTTACTTCTGTCAGAGGGGTTCTACTGAAGGAAAAAAAACAGCCCTTTCTGTTCTTTCATACATGAAGGACTTGTTCTGAAAATATACACACTAATTATCCAAGCAAATGTAAAAATTGCTGTTTTGTGAGATCTTATTGGTGTTTAAGCACACTGAATGCATTGGAGATGTGTCTCAATTATCTATTGCTACATTAAAAATGACCCCCAAATTTAGGAACCGAAGACAACATGTATTGTCTTCACACAGTTTATAGAGCCAGGGACCCAGGAGTTAGTTGTGACTCATAAAATTACAATCAAGCTGTCAGCTGGGGCTGAAGACTTTTTTTGGTGGTGGGGTGGTGCAGGGATGAAGACCTCTAAGAGCTTGACTAGAGCTAGAGAATCTGCTCAAGCTTATATATGTTTGGGTTTTTAAAAAATATTTAATTATTTGTCTGTGCTGGGCCTTAGCTGCAACATGCCAAATCTTTAGTTGTAGCATGCAGGATCTAGCTCCCTGACCAGGGATTGAACCCCGGGCCCCCCTGTATTGGGAGCATGGAGTCTTGGCCCCTGGACCACCGCCAGGAAGTCCCTTATTCATGTGGTTGCTGTCAAGCTTCAGTCCCTCATCCCCTGAGATTCTCTGTAGGGCTATTCATTATATGGTGGCTGGCTTCCCTCAGATGAATCCTGGCACTGTATGGGAGGATGCTCTAAAAGGGTTTGAAAACCAGGAGGAGACCACCTTGACCATCTGCCATCTGGGTCCCAGAGACTCATGTCTTCCCTCACACATATAATACACTCATCCCATCCCATGACTCCTAACATTCTCATCCCACTGAAGCATTAACTCAAAGTTCAGAAGCATGACATCTAAATCAGATCCAGCTTCACGTGAGGCTCCTCAGGTATATTTCTTAATGTTCAGTTCCTTGAGTATCATTTCTCTTAATCTAAAAACCTGTGAATTAAAGAGATAAGTCATTTGCCCTTCTCACAGCCAACACACAATGGTGAACAGGCATGGGATAAACACCACAGGCATCACTATTAGAAGCATAAGGAAATGGGAGGCACGCAGGAGTCCCCACACCTTCTCTGACGTCTAGCCAGGCAAATACTGGAAGCTTTTTAGGACTCAGTCCTGTTCCTTTTGTTGTTGCTGTTCAGTCGCTAAGTCATGTCCGACTCTCCAGGAACGATTCTCTGTGGTTCTTCCTTATACTTTCCAAACCATCCATTCTTTTTCATGAAAGTTGGTACATGTATGCAGCTGAATAATTTTCCAAACCTGCAGTAGAATGGGGGGTGGAGCGGGAAAAGCCTCTTTTCATTTTATGTTCTTTCTGTTCCTTTTAGTTCTAGTTGTCAATGTTTCTGCTGATATAATTCTTTAAAAAATGGTAAATCTCTTGGAAATTTTATCAGGTCAATGCATTAGACAAAAGCCATACTCAGAGATCTCTATGAGATAATCCCTTTTTCCATCTTGTGATTCTGCTGCGGAGCAATGCTGTTAAGCTACTCAATGTGTGTGTGGGGGGGTGTGGGGGTGTGTTAGTCGCTCAGTCATATCCAACTCTTTGTGACCCCATGGACTGTAGCCCCCCAGGCTCCTCTGTCCATGGAGTTCTCCAGGCAAGAATACTGAAGTTCTCCAGGCAAGAATACTACAGCAGTAGCCACTCCCTGATGCTCTATTATTTGAGAGGATCTGGAAGCCGTGCCCTAAAAAACTTCAGAAAGCCTTTTACATGACTAACCTATAGTTCTGAGGTGCCACTTGCGATCTTTCTGAGATCATAACAAAGGATTTTATAGTCACACCTTCAGCTTCATCTTTAAATCACGATGGTGCCCTGGGTTTGACCTTTGCTCTGAAGACCTTCCTTAATTTTAACATTGTTTGCTGCTCGTAAAGGCTGGCATCTTTACAACTGGTGAGTCCTGGCTCTTTTTGCTTAATTGCTCTTCTGTTAGCCTATCTCTCTCCTCTTAAATTTTATTATAAAAAGCTAAAAGAAACCAGGTGAACTGTCAACATTCTGGCTAGATATCTCCTGAGTTACAGCTCCCTGTTCATTAGATACATTTTCTGCCTCCCACATTGATAAAGACAATGAAATTGCTAAATTTTCTGCCGCTGTGATAAGGATCCACTGCCCTCCAGAATTCAGCAAGCTTTTCCTCCCTTTCTTTTCAACCCCAACGAGGAGTCTGCTCAAAATTCTGCTAACAGTCTGTTCAAGGCTCTTTAGGCTTTCACCAATACATTCTTTAAACTCCTTTCAGCTCCTGTCCAAGGCCCAGATTCTAAGCCACGCCTAAATTTTAGGTGTTTGTTACAGTAGCATTTCACTTCCAGGTACTAAAATCTATGTAGTTATCTATTACAGTATAACAAAATACTCACAAAATTTAACAGCTGAAAGCAGCAAATGTTTATTATTCTACAAAATTTCTGAAGACCAGGAATCCAGAAGCAGCTTAGCTGCATTATTCTGGCCCAGGGTCTCTCATTAGGCTGCAGTCAAATTGTCAGCCAGGGCTATGGTCTTCTGAAGGCTTAAGTGGGGCTGAAGTTCCTGCTTCGGGGCTCACTCGTGTGGCTATTTGTCACATGGGCTTCTCCCTGGGACTACTCACCACATGACAGCTGTCTACCCACAAAGTCAGTGATCTAGGAGAGAGTCTTTTTTTTTTTGTTTGTTTATTTTATTTTTAAACTTTACATAATTGTATTAGTTTTGCCAAATATCAAAATGAATCCACCACAGGTATACATGTGTTCCCCATCCTGAACCCTCCTCCCTCCTCCCTCCCCATACCATCCCTCTGGGTCGTCCCAGTGCACTAGCCCCAAGCATCCAGTATCGTGCATCGAACCTGGACTGGCATCTCATTTCATACATGATATTTTACATGTTTCAATGCCATTCTCCCAAATCTTCCCACCCTCTCCCTCTCCCACAGAGTCCATAAGACTGTTCTATACATTAGTGTCTCTTTTGCTGTCTCGTACACAGGGTTATTGTTTCCATCTTTCTAAATTCCATATATATGCGTTAGTATACTGTATTGGTGTTTTTCCTTCTGGCTTACTTATAAACTAATGTTGGATGCTACATATCATCACATCTGACACGTTGGAATTACGTGGGAGGGTGTGAATACCTGATGTTATGATTTTGGAGGCTATCACAGGGTATAATTATTTTTTTAAAAAACTCATTTTCTTCCTTCCCAGAACCAATTTTTGCCATGCAAAAGTTAAGCAGAGATCAAGATATTAACATTATTGTGGGTAGAAGTGGAATAGCAGAGGTGGCTTAGATATGTGGCCACAGTGAGCTTCACTAGACCTCAGAATTAGACTGACCCAGTCACAGAAAGAAAACGACATTTTTCCTTTCTCCCAGATCAGCTTATCACATAAAAAGTCAAACAGAAGCAACTTTCCATGGTTTTGGAAATCTAAGAGTACGAAAAACACACAATCAGAGTGAGGAAAAGGAAGCAGACAGAGTGGAGGAAAGACAGATGGGTTCCTCCAAACATCGATCTTCCCCAAGGACTGGAGGGCAAAAAATGGAGACACTCACCATAGGTTTCTCTGCAGGGCTCAATCCCAGGGGCTCAGACAACAGTTTCGGGAGTCCCTTGTGCAACACATCTAGCAAAACCTGCCCTGCCTCTTCTTTATCAGCTCAGAGCAGATCTAGCACAATAGTTCTCATGCTCACCTTCAGATTGCTGGGCTCTGCTCCCGAACAATTTGCATTTCTTTCAAGTCCCCAGGTGATGCTGGTACAACTGACCTGAATACAGACTTTGAGAACCACTGGTCTAGGGTTGTTCAGGTACCCACGACCTGCAAGTGCTTTATATGCATTCCATTTCTCATTCACATGTTTATTAATCTGCATAACAATGTAAGATAGATTTCATTAACACTTTATCTGCATTATACAGAAAAAGAGACTAAGTGAAAACACTTCAGAAGTGAAGCATTTGGCCAAGTTTACCTTCTGCTGGCCATACAGAGCCAACTGTCAGTCCAGATCTGATTCCAAAGTCTGTGATCTTTCTTCTACACCAAGTTGCCAAATATTGGTGGGAACCAGGGTGTAGCCAACTCTGCTTCTTGTCTTCTCGACCGTAGTAATCTTAAGCACAATTTTCTCCATTTTCTTTATTGAAAGTAATTGTACACTAGGCAGTTCAGTCTATGGCCATGTCTGTGAATCTTAGAGGGGGATTAACACATCCACCTTTAGTGGGCTTCCCTGATGAAAGTGAAAGTTGCTCAGTTGTGTCCTACTCTTTGCGACCCCATGGACTGTCCATAGAATTCTCCAGGCCTGAATACTGGAGTGGGTAGCCTTTCCCTTCTCCAGGGGATCTTCCCAACCCAGGGATAGAACCCAGGTCTCCCGCATTGCAGGCAGATTCTTTACCAGCTGAGCCACCAGGGAAGCCCTTCAGTGGTAAAGAATCTGCCTGCCGATGCAGAAGACACAAGAGATGTGGATTTGGTTCCTGGGTTGGGAAGATCCCCTGGAGAAAGTAGTGGCAACCTACTCCAATATTCTTAATTGAGAAATCCCATGGACAGAGGAGCCTGGAGGGCTATAGTCCGTGAGATAGCAAGAGTCAGACACAGCTTAGCTACTAAACAACAACAAATACATTCACCTTTAAGCAGAAAGATTAAGAGTATCAATTCACAATATACTAGCATTCTAAGCAAATGGCAACCTACTCCAGTGTTCTTGCCTGGAGAATCCCAGGGACGGGGGAGCCTGGTGGGCTGCCGTCTATGGGGTCACACAGAGTCGGACACGACTGAACTGACTTAGCAGCAGCAGCAGCATTCTAACAGATCCATCAAAGAAGTTAGCAAATGGCCAGCACAACACATCTCTGGCTATTGGCTCTCCAAGTCAACCCTCCACCCCCTCGCTGCTCAGGAGGTGGACCTCCATGAACTACAACAGGCTCCCTTGCCCTTGGGCTTTCAAGTGGGTCCATCATCCTCGGATGTGACCAGAGGGAGGAAGGAGATTTCCCCAACTCCCTCCATGTAGGCTCATCTAGACAGACTGCACACTTCCACAGAGGACTCTAGTCTTCAAAGCAGCTGCCCCAAGCAACCTTTTCCTTCCAGGCTTCAGGAGCTCCTCCTTCCATTGCCCCTTCAGGCCGAGGGTTACTAATAGTCCTTAGAGTCCTGGGCTCTCCCCGCCGGCCCCAGGGGTTCCCTCACCCTGTCCACACCTTTGTAAACAATCCCCATATTAATTCCTCCCTGAGCTATCCTGACCTGAGTGTGCTGGCCCTGCTGGGCCCAATGGTGAGCACAGATTTAGGGACAGTTTACAGCTTTGCTTTCTGGGAGCTTGCATGGGCTCAGGTCTTCCTCCCAGAAGCCAGCAACTTTCTGAGGCTCCTGCTGCTGCCCAGATGGTCAGGCCTACACCCCTAGTCTTGGTTTAAGGGTGCAAAACCCCACCTTCTGGCCCTTGCGTGTCCTGCCCAGTAGGTAGACCAAATGGTAAGAGGCCACTTGGCAGGTTCTGCTGGCAAAATTCCTATGACAAAAATTGCTGCTCCATTTCAGAACACAATTTTTCTCTCTTGGACCAGGCATTTATTCCAACAGAAGGTAAATTATCCCTGGAAGAAAGCTAGATGTAAAGTTGGCAGTCAAAGACATCTGTGTGAAATGAGTTTCAGATGTTTTCTATTTTCCCAGCTAGCTGCAAGCCTGGGTTGAGAAAGGGGAGCATAACATTCAAATAGATTCTAGATTTTAGAACAACAATTCTCAAGGTGTGTGGGGAAGGTGACTTACATTGTCTCCTGGAAAGCATTTTGGAAACTCTGGGGAGTCTTTCATTGTGGGTCATGGCCCAAGGATGCTAGCCTGCCTGTAGTTAAGAGATAGTCCCATGCAACAGATACTAACCCCAGAGGAACTTGAAATGTCCTGAGAATGTTTCTGTTGCTGAAAAACCCGTTTATAATTATCTTGGTGAAAGACTTATGTTTTCCTTTACATTCAAAAAAAGAAAGAAAGAAAGAAGGCATTTGTATGTGGCTTTAATATTTACTCAGATTTCCCAGAATGTAACTACCACGTGAACTGAGAAACTGTCATCCATTGTTTTGTTTGAGTTTTATCAAGTTGGTCATGATTTGTGAAACAACATAGAGATATCTGCATTTGTATCTGTAACTTTCAAAGTGATTCTACAAAAATACTCAAATGACAGACAGGTGATTTCCTTTTGTCTTCTAGTGAAGTTGAGCCCTACTATACATACTGAAATGTGTAGAGAAAATCTCCCCACATGCAATTTAAAAATAAATATGTAATATAATATAGTAATGGAAATATAAAAGATGGATACAAACAAAGTATTTATAAATGTTTCATTTGGAGATCATCAACAGTGTACAGCAAAGGCCTTTAGAAATGGGTGTTGCATCTGATAGATACAAGACCCAGAGATTCAGAGCAAGGTGTTCTGTTGACTGAGGATGTCCACTGAGGGGAAAATCTCTCTTTGGAAGAAATTACCATGAAAAGAGCCATAGGAAGAGAACTAAAAGGAAGCTTAAGTGTCTAAGCTACACACTGGGCCTCATCCTTACTGATAATACTGTTTTTATATAACTACCAACTCCCTTCGTCATTTGGCAAGTAGTAGACACTCAGTAAATGTCCAAAAGTCACTCAACAAAAATCCCCTTTAACAAATTAAAGATACAATCATTTATTTCTTGAAACACTGATCAAACAAGCAACAGTGATTTGTAATTTGTATGCAAAGAGATTCTGTAATATTTCATCACATTTTGTAACTTTGGTGAGTGATATTTCCTATACAATTTCAGATCTAAATTTGTAGTGTGATTTCCCTGATGAAAGGTTATCTAGCCAAACTGATGGCCTCAAAAGTCCTGAATAAGTCAGAAGCTGATATATTTTGTTATGGACATTATATTTCACTTGTTGACAAGTTAGGCAACATATTGGGCTTTTTTTAATGTTCTGAGTGGAACAATAGAGCTCAAAAGTTATCTGGAAACACAGCTCCTTTATTAAAAGGGAAATTCAATGAATGTTAAAACCTAAGCACCACTGCTTTCCCCTGACATACTCCTATTCATGCTTTAGGTCTCCAGAACTTTCCTCACACCCCATGTCCTCGGTAAGAGTACTTCATCAGCTTCCATTGCACTTAACACACTTTCATAGAAATTACAACATGAGTAACTGTTTACTTATTTGCTTTTCCACTAGACTCTAAGCTCTGAGTGGGCAGGGATCACACTTATTCATTGTTTTCTCTTGAACCTGGCACACAGTAGGTCATCAGTGCTTAGTCAATCAGTCAACAAGTATTTAGCATACTGCCAAGGGGCAGTACTGACTTCTACATTGTTCCATGGGGCAGCCACGGAGGACAGGATGCACCTTTAAGCTTCCTGTGGTTCCCCCTGAACACCATGGGACTCAAGTTCTGTGCCTTTTACACCTCCTCTTCCAGGCTCCAAGGCTCTTCTGTTTCGTCTGTCAGCTTCACCACCAGTTAAGTTGGAGTCAGAAGGTGTGGGAAGCTCTGTTCTTAGTCATTCGTTTGATTGTTCAGTTGTGCTAACATTTTAGCATGCTGGGCCTCGCCTCCAGAGTTTCTAATTCAGGAGTTCTAGGAGGAGGAATGGCAAAAGCCTGCATTACTTACAAGTACCCAAACGATGCTGGTACTGCTGATCGGGAGACCATACTTTGAGAATCGTTGGCTGAGTAAGAAATTTCAGCCTCTGAGTAAGAAGTTTTAGCCAGATCTTTACAGACATCCCCAGTTTTGAATTTAAAGAATGTATTCCTTGTTATAAAAGAGTTGTAGATATCAACAAGTGGGTAGAGAGAATATGGGGTACCAAAAGCTTCCTAAATATTCTCAACTCCATAGAATGAACCTGGTTCTGGCTTTTTGGTTAGGCTAGAGAAGAGGGAACAGAGAGAGTCAGAAGAGAGAACCAGAAGTCTACTTCCCATGGAGAAGCCAAGCTGAGACCAGGCAACACAGAGGATGATGAGCCAGTAAAACTTTCTAGGATCTGGGGCCTCAGTTATCTTTGTGAGGTCTGCCCACAGCAGACCACATCCACCCCTTAGCTCTGCTTGAATGAGGACCTCACAGTTCTAACAGCCTTAGCTGGATCTGAAGATACTGCAATGCATCTATATTTTAGTCTGCTCAGGCTGCTATAACAAAACAGTTATAGTGCCTTAAAAACAACAGGCATTTACTTCTCACAGGTCTGGAGTCTGGGAAGCCCAGGGTCAAGACACCGGCAGATTTGGTACCTGATGAGCCCATTTCCTAGTTTATAGATGGCTGTCTTCTTGCTGTAACCTCACATGACAGACGGGGAAGGGAAATCTCTGGGACCTTTTATAAGGGCAGGAAGGTTCCACCCTTATGACTTAATCACCTCCCAAAGATACCACCTCCAACATCATCATATTGATTGTTAGAATTTAATATATGAAACTAGTGGGATGAGGGAAGGACACAAGCTTCAGTCTATAGCAAACCTGTTTTCCAAAACCTTTGTTACTTAGTTCAGATTTAACGATTAGCATTGGTTACCTATTACCTAATAGGAGCAAAGTTTCTGACAAGATGTAGAGTTGAAGTAAATATATTTTTAGCTGTCTCACAATATATGTACTTTTTCTTAAATGAGTTCTTTAGTATTAGTGATCAGATAACTATTTCAGTTCAGTTCAGTTCAGTTGCTCAGTCGTGTCTGACTCTTTGCGACCCCATGAATCGCAGCACGCCAGGCCTCCCTGTCCATCACCAACTCCTGGAGTTCACTCAGACTCATGTCCATCGAGTCAGTGATGCCATCCAGCCATCTCATCCTCTGTTGTCCCCTTCTCCTCCTGCCCCCAATCCCTCCCAGCATCAGAGTCTTTTCCAATGAGTCAACTCTTTGCATGAGGTGGCCAAAGTACTGGAGTTTCAGCTTTAGCATCATTCCTTCCAAAGAAATCCCAGGGCTGATCTCCTTCAGAATGGACTGGTTGGATCTCCTTGCAGTCCAAGGGACTCTCAAGAGTCTTCTCCAACACCACAGTTCAAAAGCATCAATTCTTCGGCACTCAGCTTTCTTCATAGTCCAACTCTCACATCCATACATGACCACTGGAGAAACCATAGCCTTGACTAGACAGACCTTTGTTGGCAAAGTAATGTCTCTGCTTTTGAATATGCTATCTAGGTTGGTCATAACTTTTCTTCCAAGGAGTAAGCGTCTTTTAATTTGATGGCTGCAGTCACCATCTGCAGTGATTTTGGAGCCCCAAAAAATAAAGTCTGACACTGTTTCCACTGTTTCCCCATCTATATTAGCCTAAGCAGCTACTTTTTTTTTTTCCCCTGTCCTTTTCCTTTTGGAGAGAAAGGGAAAAAACTTTTTCCTCTATCCTCTTATGTTTAGTACCTGGGGCCCAGCAAATAAAGTTGACAAAAGATGGATTAGCAGGAGAAAAAGCATAAAAATTTTGTTTGATATTAATTAATATATGTATGCAGCATGGGAAGGCTTTATAAAGAGGAAGTGAAAACACCCAGTAAAGTTATTGGACATGAGAGCTTACATACCACGATGTCCAAGAGCAATAAATTAAAGAGATGTGACAAGACAAAGTAGAGGGGTTTGGGCTTCTGTGGGCTGTAAATTTGGACAATCTATATAGGGGGAACTAAGTGAAGATGAAGGTTATTTCAGTAAAGTTTGTATATGCAGATTCAAGTTGTCTATGCTGTCTCCAGTGATGAGGGATCTCTTCTTCCTGGTACAGAAGAGAGAAAGGAGAACAACTTCACAAAGGGAAATCCATGCCCTAAGTTTAGACAGAAAGGGAGAAGGTAGAGCTTATCCGGTGCCTGTCATTTCTCAATTGCCTGTACCTCAAAATAATCCCTATGCCAAAGTGGAATACTTTGGATTTGCATATTCGAATCCCCGTCACTTTCTACAATGTAAGCTCCCTTAGAAAAAGTAAGACTCTCCAGAATACAGCAGATCCAAAACTAAATGTCATCCTCTTTCCTATACATGACAAGGCCCAAATAATTGTCTGAAATAGAAAAGATGTTGATCTTTATTAAAATTAAGAATTATTTCCTGTTCATCTGAGTTTGGGGCCAAGATCCACACCTATTGCACACATAAACTTACTAAACATTAGTTATAGTATTGATATCATAGAGTTTAACTTGTAATTTTTTCCTTTAATCACCAAAATCTTGTCAGTCAGTATTCTTTGGAAGATAACCAACTGTTCTTTATTTCTTGGTGAAACATTTTGACTGAACCCACTATTCTGCTTGATGAATAAAACATTTTGAATATTTTATTAGACTCTTTGTGATCTTTTTCTCCTGAATCTCATTTTATTCCCTGAAGTATGTAAAACAAAAAAATTTTATAACTATCTAAATATATAAGCCCTTGAAAACAATAAATAGCATCATTTTGCTTATTTTAAGCCTTACATAAAATTGTTGTTCAGTTGCTAAGTCACGTCTGAGTCTTTGTGACCCATGGACTGCAGGATACCAGTCTTCCTTGTCCTTCACCATCGCCTGGAGTTTGTTCAAACTCATGTCCATTGAGTTGGTGATGCCATCCAACCATTTCATCCTCTGTCACCCCCTTCTCCTTCTGCCCTCAATCTTTTCCAGTATCAGGGTCTTTTCCAATCAGTTAGCTCTTCACATCAGATGTTGAAAGTATTGGAGCTTCAGCATCAGTCCTTCCAATGAATATTCAGGGTTGATTTCCTTAGGATTGGCTGGTTTGAGCTCTTCTCCAGCAGTGCAGTTCAAAAACATCAATTCTTTGGTCCAACTCTCATATTCATACATGTCTACTGGAAAAACCCTAGCTTTGACTAGATGGACCTTTGTCAGCAAAGTGATGTCTCTGCTTTTTAATACACTGTCTAGGTTTGTAATAGCTTTTCTTCCAAGGAGCAAGCGTCTTTTAATTTCATGGCTGTCATCACCATTCACAGTGATTTTGGAGCCCAAGAAAACAAAATCTGTCACTGTTTCCACTGTTTCCCCATCTATTTGCCATGAAGTGATGGGACCAGATGCCATGATCTTAGTTTTTGAATGCTGAGTTTTAAGCCAGCTTTTTCACCCTCCTCTTTCACCCTCATCAAGAGGCTCTTTAATTCCTCTTTGCTTTCTTTCATTAGAGAGGTATCATCTCCACATTTGAGATTGTTGATATTTCTCCTGGTCATCTTGATTCCAGCTTGCAGTTCCTCCAGCCCAGCATTTTGCATGATGTATTCTGCATAGAAGTTAAAAAAGCAGGGTGACAATATACAGCCTTGATGTACTCCTTTCCCAATTTTGAACCAGTCCATATCCAGTTCTAACTGTTGCTTCTTGACCTCCATACAGGTTTCTCAAGAGATGGATAAGGTGGTCTGGTTTTCCCATCTCTTTAAGAATTTTCCACAGTTTGTTGTGATCCATATAGTCAAAGGCTTTAGCACAGTCAATGAAGCAGAAGTAGATGTTTTTCTGGAACTCTCTTGCTTTTTCTATGATCCAGTGGATGTTGGCAATTTGATCTCTGGTTCCTCTGCCTTTTCTAAATCCAGCTTATACATCTGAAAGTTTTTGGTTCATTTACCATTGAAGCCTAATGTGAAGGATTTTGAGCATTACCTTGATAGCATGTGAAATGAGCACAATTGTATGGCAGTTTGAACGTTCTTTAAAATTGCCCTTCTTTGGGATTGAAATGAAAATTGACTTTTTCCAGTCCTGTGCGCATTGATGAGTTTTCCAAATTTGCTGCCATGTTGAGTGCAGCACTTTTAACAGCATCATCTTTTAGGATTTAAAATAGCTCAGCTGGAATCCCATCACATCCATAGTAATGCTTCCTAATGCCCGCTTGACTTCATGCTCCAGGATGTCTGACTCTAGGTGAATGACCACACCATCATAGTTATCTAGGTCATTAAGACATTTTTTGTACAGTTCTGTGTATTCTTGCCACCTCTTCTTAATCTCTTCTGTTAGGTCCTTGCTGTTTCTGTCCTTTGTTGTGCCCATCTTTGCATGAAATACCCTCTTGGTATCTGTAATTTCCTTGAAGAGATCTCTAGTCTTTCCCCTTCTATTGTTTTCCTCTATTTCTTTGTATTGCTCACTTAGGAAGGCTTTCTTATCTCTCCTTGCTATTCTTTGAAACTCTGCTTTCAGATGGGTGTATCTTTCCCTTTCTCCTTTGCCTTTCACTTCTCTTCTTTTCTCAGCTATTTGGTTTTTGTTGTTGTTTGTTTTTCTTTTTTTTAAATGAATTAATTTATTTTAATTGGAGGCTAATTACTTTACAATATTGTAGTGGTTTTTGCCATACATTGACATGAATCAGCCATGGGTGTACATGTGTTCCCCATCCTGAACCCCCCTCCCACCCCCTTCCCCATCCCATCCCTCAGGGTCATCCCAGTGCACCAGCCTTGAGCACCCTGTCTCATGCATTGAACCTGGACTGGCGATCTGTTTCACATATGATAATATACATGTTTCAATGCTATTTTCTCAGATCATCCCACCCTCGCCTTCTCCCACAGAGTCCAAAAGACTGTTTACATCTGTGTCTCTTTTGCTGTGTCTCACATATAGGGTCGTTGTTACCATCTTTCTAAATGCCATATATATGCGTTAGTATACTGTATTGGTGTTTTTCTTTCTGACTTACTTCACTCTGTATAATAGGCTCCAGTTTCATCCACCTCATTAGAGCTGATTCAAATGTATTCTTTTAATGGCTGAGTAATACTCCATTGTGTATATGTACCACAGCTTTCTTATCCATTCATCTGCTGATGGACGTCTAGGTTGCTTCCATGTCCTGGCTATTACAAACAGTGCTGTGATGAACATTGGGGTGAAAGTATCTCTTTCAATTCTGGTTTCCTCGGTGTGTATGCCCAGCAGTGGGATTGCTGGGTTGTATGGCAGTTCTATTTCCAGTTTTTTAAGGAATCTCCTTACTGTTCTCCATAGTGGCTGTACTAGTTTGCATTCCCACCAACAGTGTAAGAGGGTTCCCTTTTCTCCACACCCTCTCCAGCATTTATTGTTTGTAGACTTTTTTTTTTTTTAACTTTAATAGCAGCCATTCTGACTGGTGTGAGATGGTATATCATTGTGGTTTTGATTTGCATTTCTCTGATAATGAGTGATGCTGAGCATCTTTCCATGTGTTTGTTAGCCATCTGTATGTCTTCTTTGGAGAAATGTCTATTTAGTTCTTTGGCCCATTTTTTGATTGGATCGTTTATTTTTCTTTCTCAGCTATTTGTAAGGCCTCATCAGACAACGACTTTGCCTTCTTGTTTTTCTTTGGGATGGTTTTGGTACTGCCTTCTGTACAATGTTATGAACTTCTGTCCATAGTTTTTCAGGCTCTCTGTCTACCAGATCTAATCCCTTGAATCTATTCATCACCTCCACTGTATAATCATAAGGGATGTGATTTAGATCATAGCTGAATGGTTTGGTGGTTTTCCCTACTTTCTTCAATTTAAGCCCGAATTTTGCAATAGCGTATTGGATATCCTTCTGTAACTAGTTTTCTACCCAGCATTATTTGAGACATGTTCATATTGATATCTCCAGTTTTAAGCCTTTGTTTTGGCTGTGCTGGGTCTCCATTGCTGTGTGTAGACTCTCTCTAGTTGTGGTGAGCAGCGGCTCCTCTCCAGTTGCATTGCCTGGGCTTCTCACTGCCGTGGCTTCTCCTGTGGTGGAGCATGGGTTCTAGAGTGCACAGAATTCAGCAGTTGTGGCACACAGACTCCAGAGAGCAGGTTCAGTAATTGTGGCACATGGGCTTGGTTGTCCCTCGGTGACTAAGGGATCTTAGTGGGATCTTCCTGGACCGGGGATCAAATCTGTGTCCTGCATTGGCAGGCAGACTCCCAATCACTGGACCACCAGAGCAGTCCGATATCCACAGTTTTAGTTCACTACAGTGTAGGACTATACTACAACTGGCTTATTATTTTTCCAATTTATAGCATTTTTGGTTAAATGTTTGCTTTTTAAGGAATATGCAATGAATATTTCTATAAATATCTCCTTGCACACATGTACAAAACTTTCTGTAGAATACATGCTGCAAACCATATTGCTGAACTAAAGGGTATGCAAATCTTCAACTGTCCTAAATATTGTCAAATTACTTTCCAAAGAGGTTATGCCAGTTTCATTGCCATAAGCAGGGTTTGACAATTCCAATTGTTTTCTTGATATTTTCAATCTTTATACGGTTTGCTAATTTGATGGGTGTGAAATAGTATATTACTTTCGAAATAAATTTTCCTGATGGCTGGAGGGGCTGAGCATCTTTTCACATGTTTATTTGCAACTATGATGCCCTTTTCTGTGAATAATAGCTTGTTTGCTCATTTTTCTTTAGCTCTCTTTGCTTTGAAAGAGTCTTCAAGTTTATCACGATATATTGAAATATGTTTTCCAATCTGAGTTTTTTTAAATCTTGGTTTTGCTCTCTTAAAATATATGTTTTAAATTTCATGCAGGCAAGTTTCAGTGATTTCACTGGCATTTTTGTTTTATCTTTTGACTCAAGGGATGGAGGATAATTTATATCCTACATTTGTTTTTAATTGTGAAGTTTTACTTTTCCACATTTGGTCCTTTAATCTTCTTGGAATTGACCTATTTATTGATTTGAGGTAGGGATCTAATTTTACTTTACTTTTTATGTATAGGTAAGCATTCTTCTGGTAAGATTTACCAAGCAGTCCTTTCTCTCATGATCTGCAGCATCATGTCTGTTACGTCAGATGTATAGAGATGTACAGAGTCTGTTCTATTCCATTGGTCCATTTTCTGTTCTCTTATTTTACAACAATGGTGCATGCTCTGTTGTGTCTGACTCTTCGCAACCCTATGGCCTGTAGCCCACCAAGCTCCTCTGACCATGGGATTCTCCAGGCAAGAATACTGAAGTGGGTTGCCATTTCCTTCTCCAGGGGAAGATGATGGTAAATAAAAGCAAACCAGTAAAGTGAGCCTTCTCCGCTCTATCTTCTTACTGATCTCTAATATTTTGCAGCCCTGTGGACTGTAGCTCCTCTGCCCAGGCAATTTTCCAGGCAAGAATGTTCTCCCACATAAATGCAATATCAATTAGTTGAGTTTCGTTTTAAAACTGAATAGTTCTTGTAAAGTGAATACTTTTGTATATAATACCCACTGTTTGAGGCATATACTAGCTAGAAGAAATGCACATTTATTTGAAGCTTTAAAAGTCCTGAGAACAACAGTCCTGACACTTCCTGGAGCCATTTCTGTAGTAACTTTAGAGAGAGAATGGCTTGGCCAGAAACTTTGTTTTCCTAATCCCAGGGAAGATACAAACTCAGCAGTTGTTATGTAGTGCTCCAAGTGATTTGCCTGAAGACCTCCCACTGAGGTCTCCATGAACTTGCAACTTGGATTACACAGTGAGGTCACCCCATGCAGGTTTATGGGCAGATGGCCAAACCTTGACACAAGGCTGCAATCAGATCCCCAAACAAGTATATACACATAAGCCTCCTCCTTGTCTATAGCTTGAAACTACCATTTGTATCAATTAGGAAAAACTCCAAAGAAGAGTTTTTATATCAAATCAACCTGGCTTGATGTTTTCAAACAATTAAGCTTCAGATGAATTTTAAGAGAGACAGCCTTTGTAAAAAGCATATATATCCATATATAATATTCTAATGGATCAAGCTTAAGTGACAAGTATCTTATTTGCCTTATAAACTTCTAACTTTAGTATATCATACTAACTGAATTAAGTCAGACAAAGACAAATATCATGTGATATCATTTGCATATGGAATCTACAAAATATGATGCAAATGAGCTTATTTAAAAAAGAGAAACAGACTCACAGACTTAGAGAATGCACTTTTGGTTACTAGGGGGCAGGGGAGGGGAGGGGAGAGATAGGTTGGGGGTTTGGGATTGACATGTAAACACTGCTATTATTTAAAATGGTAAACCACCAAGGACCTACTGTATAGCACAGGGAGTTCTGCTCAATATTTTGTAATAGCCTAAAGGGAAAAGAAATGAAAAAGAATAGATATTTGTATATGTGTAACTGAATCATTTTGCTGTACACCTGAAACTAACACAATGTTGTCAACCAACTATTGTCCAATATAAACTAAAAATCAAAAAAAGAATTATCCTGCAATGTAGTTGTCAATTAAAATCAAAGCTCATATTGTTTTAAAATATTTAATCAAGAAACTCTAACTTAGGTATAATTTGCAGCTAAATGTAAAACTAGAATACAACTTAAAGACAATGTAGGTCAGAAGTGGTTCCTAACCTTGACTGTGCTTTAGAATTACTTGGGTAGTTCTTAAAATGTCTTAATGCCCTACTGCACAATAAATCATATTGGAATAAGAGACACAAGTATCAGTACTTTTAAACCTGATTGAACAATTTTGTTATGTAGCCAATGTTGAAAACCATTGACAATTTAAACCTTTAGCACTTTAAGAAAATGAGATTTCAAGAGGTCAACTGACTTTTAATCATGTTTTAAATGTATACTGTCCAATATGGTAGGCTTAGCCACATGTGGCTTTTAAAATTTAAATTCATTGGGATTAAATAAAACTAAAAATTGAGCTCCTCAGACACACTAGCCACTTTTCAGGTACCCAATACCCACATGTGGCTAGAAGCTACCATATTGAACAACACAGATAATAGAAACTTTCATCATCAGAGAAACTTCTCTTGGTCATTGCTATAAATAATTCCATGTCTATTTTTAATGACTTTCTTTGAAGCACAGCAGAAGATCGTCTTTTACCTAGGTATAAGTTGGATTTGATTTCTAATCATTTAGTAACTTCAGAAACATCTTAAACCATTATTATAGAATGATTAGTATAATGAAATAGTTTTTAAACAAGTATCACTCAACACGAGCATGTGTACCTGTAAGGCACCTAATACCACAATAAAAATAACAACTTCTTGGACAAATATAAAAACTGACTCAAATCTAAGACACCCCACTCCATCTCTACCCCCAAACCAGTGGATAATGATCTAGGAAGCCATTTTCCCCCCTTGATTGGCAAGGAAAGCACATGGGGGAAGGAAAAGGAGAGCTACAGTTTCCCAGTGACTAGTCCACTGGGCTCAGAGACAACTCATAAGCTTGTCTAGGCGCTGTCTTGGCACAAGGAGCGTATGAAGGAAGTCGGTCAAGGACAATCTCCTCCTCCTTATAATCTGAAAACAAAACCAGTATGAGAACTGAGCTAAAGTTCTCTAATAGGACTTACTACTATCACTATCCTTTTTAAAAAATACTATAGAACAGAGTTTTAAAACCTAAACCTTCTTGATCTTAATCATGGCCATGGAACATGTTTCACAAAGCAGGCTTTGGTGTTAAAGAGATTCAAATTTATTGTGTTATATTTTTGCTGTGGCAAGCATCTAGAAAAATATCACCATTTTATTAACTTTGTTTTTTCAGTTGTGTTATGAAATTGAAACTTAGTACCCACTGTACCAGAATACATTGTTCCTTGTCTTGTGGCTTAAATTTTGTTTTCCCAAGTGCATTATAGCAAGCAATGAGATCGCTATGCCCAGGTCTAAACAAGAGGGAGCCAGAAAGCCAGAAGGACAACAAAAAGCCAACTTCAGTGATTGCCGTGTGCTAGGTACTGTTCTGAGCATTTTACATAGATTACATCATTTAATTCTCACAGCAGCTCACAATGAGATAAGTGCTATTATTATCCTCATTTTACAGATAAAGAACCTGAAGGTCCAAGAAGTTAAGTAGATAGTTCAAGGCCACACAGCTAGTAAGTGGGAGAACTGAACTTCCAACCTTTGCAGTCTAATTTAAGAGCCCAACATTTTAATTGCTCTGCTCTATTATCAACATGTACTTACTCCATGGTCATGGTTTTGGCTTATCAAGGTCAAGATCAGAGATACTGGTTTGGATTGGTCCACTTAAGTGGGAAAAAAAGACCTCTGGGTGGCAAGATGAGAATGTGAGCCTGTGTGGCTTTAACCCCAGGTTTCCCATGATTGCTTTGTTGGGGGGACCACTCATCTTCACTTTGACAATTATCCCCTCTACTCCCTGGCATTACATACCCACATTGCTTTGCAAGGGCAACAGTAGTTGCAACAAAAACTATTCCCAGAGGTGAGAAAAGAGAAGGGGAGGGGCACTAAATAAACAGCAGCAGCTACAGATGCTCCTGCAGTGGTTACACAATAGCCCCTGGGGTCTGAAATCTGGATAGACTCAGGGGAGTAAGGTTTCCTGGCTCCAAGTAGGGGGCCAAGATGGACAGATATCAGCATTAATTAGACCATTATATAAAACATCAACTTTCTTAAGGCCATATTCTCTCCTTGGTAACCTTGACAAATCTCAGCATGTTTCCACATTTCATCCAGGAATATAAACAAGAAACACAGTCTGTCCCAGGGTTGCTAGTTTTCTAACCTGCATGAATCAGATGATTTTCTCCCCCAGACGGCAGCGCCATGTTCTTCTCAGCAACAGAGACTTTTTTGGGTCTTTCATACCCACTGTGTTTCTTTGTTTATTGTGCTACAAACAGACGCAACTCTCCTGCACAAGCCCTTTGGACTTGCCCCACCCTCCAAGAGATTCCATTTATGTGTGCATCTAGGTATAATACACTTTTTATTGTTTAGATCAGTTTTAGGTTCACAGCAAAGCTGAGCAGTAAATACAGAGGTTTCACACATACCTCCCACCCCCACCCACACCGCCTCCCCCATTATCAACATTTGCTCCACTCACGATCAGGTGCATTTGCTCCACTCACGATCACTCAAAGTCCAGAGTTTACATAACCGTTCACTTTTTATGGGTGTTGTACATTTTATGAGTTGTGACAAATGTATAATGAACTATATTCATTACTCTAGTATCACTCAGTTATTTTTAAAAGGAATCATGGATATATACTTTGCTCCTGAGAGACTCCACCTGCTTTTTCGATAATCTGGAGATGGTCTCGTTGTTTCTGAAAAGCTTATAGGCTGGTTCTCACCATGAATTCACTCCCAGGGCCTTTGCACTCGGTCTGACAGTGAGTGACAGCGCAGGAGGCTGGGGCTCCGAGACAGTTCTCAGGCAGCCAGCCTAGGAGCCAGAATCCTGAAGTTGTCTTGGCAACAGCTGAAGTTTCTTGTCCTGGGCTGAAAAGCATGATGCCTCTTCATTTGTGAAAAGTCTGTTTTACACTTTCAATCTGCCTGGGGCATAAATATGCCAGGAATGGAGCCCTCAGGATGGGATTTCTTTTTTTCTGATTTTGAAACAGAGGAGAAGATATTTACCATAAGAAGAGGCCTGCACACATCTCGTATTGAGTATTGGGTTCAAATATTCCAATAGAGCCACAATCTAAGCTGGTCAAAGTGTTAAACTTGAACAGGATTTTCTTTCAGATGCAGCAATATTTTTTAGGCCCTTCCAGAGAGACAGAATTCAATGCCTTTTGCTGGGACTCCATGGCCACTATCATTTTTTAAACCCTAACATAGAGTTTTGAAAGAGGAAAAAGTTTAACATCCTTAAGTGACTGCATATTTAATTATGCCTAATATACCTGCAGCGTTAAAGAACTCAGAGCCCTCTCCAAGTGTGAATTGTTCTAGTCTAAAACACGTAGGAAGCCCATCAGCCTTGAATTAGAGGACAGGCGTTCTCTCTGTTTCAACTTTCTTCTCTAATTGATGTTTCTGTTTGAGCCCAAAGAGTTGCAATTTCCTTGATTGCCTCTCCTTCAAAATTCTTCAGACCATTGCTTATCGCAAAGCCCACATGTCTGCCTATCCCAATTACAGGTATGTAAATAACATTTAATCTTTCTTCCTTCCTTTGAAGAGTAAGAATGTGGTCTCTAACAAACATCCGCCAGATTTTATTTTAGAACTAGGAGAATAACTGGATTTCCTGCAGCAACAAGATTCACATACTTCTACTCTTCTGTAAGCTAAAATCACTAGGGGTGGCCACCCACCCAAGTGGTTGTGTGCACCTGGGCAAGAGTGGCTGGGCCAGCAATCGGACAAAAGAGAGCACTTGGTGCTAAGGCAATCCAGGAGCTTCTCCCAATTCTAACATCCAGATCAGGCCAGACCTGCACCTACCCAGCCTTTGGTTTCAAGGGGGACAAAGAATAAAGACTAATAAGCAGATTTTATGCTTTTCCTCCCTTCCCCTAGCAGAGGATGTCAGGAGCCACAGCACATTGGGAATAACATCAGAAGTGCCCTAGATGGCAGCAACAAAAATTATTGCTCCTGATACAGCAACCTGTATGGGAGCAGGTTAAATGCCAGGGAAACATGTGATCACATCAAGAGCAGACTTTGCCCACTGGCCTCGCACCTCTGTCCTGGTCTGAGAGGAGAAAACGTGTTACCTGTCATCTTCCGGGGACACTATACCTAATAGATGCTCAAGAAGGGATGCAGGGCCACAAATGATCCTGCATTGAGGAAAGATCAGAGGAAACCTGGTTCTTGCCTTGAAGGAATTTCCAAGATGGCTCTGGCATGTGTGTCTCCCAAGACACACACCATGATTGGAGTGTGTCTACACAACTAGCTCTTCAGGGGGAAGTGTGACTAATTCCAGGGAGGGCAGAGGATAGACTCAGAGAGGACAGCCTCCCACAGGTGATGCTCAAGTGGGATCTGAAGGAGGAATAGAGATTGGCCAGGTTGAAAATAAGGGCAGAAGAGGCATTCTATCCAAAGGGTAGTCGGGAGGCAGATACAAAAGACCAAGGGACCACATATTAGATGATTCCATTTGTGTGAAATGTCCAGGAAAGGCAAGTGCATAGAAACAGAAAGTAGGTCAGTGGTTATCTGGGCGTGGAAGTGGGAATGGGGACTAACTGCCAATGGGCACAAGGAATCTTACTGTGGGGATAAAATGTGCTATAACTGGACGGTGGTGATACTGCACCTTTCAGTAAAGTTAGTAGAAATCACTGAGTTATACACTTGAAATGGGTGAATTCTATGAAATGTAAAATATACCTCATTAAAGCTGTTTAAGAAAGAAAAGGATAGGACCTAGTCATCCCATTTGTAGCGATCTGTGCTGAAGGATTAAAAAAAAAGAGATAAAATCTCATCCCATGGTTAATGTTTAAATGTCAGTGTCTGTAAAACACTCAGCACAGAACACTCAAGCAATTGCCTGTTATTAAACAGCTAAACATCAGTCACTGTAAACACGAAAAGGAAAAACAATAAAAGTTAATCTTCAGTGCATATATAGTTTATATAGGTCAGATCATCTTGTGTAAGATATCTGAATCTATAAAATACCTATGTAAAATAATGTTTCTATATAAGATAGCCTATATCCCACCTTTGCTCAATTTATCAACATCAATTTCTGCACTATGTTATATGCTTTTCTTAGGCAGTCCATGATGACACAGAGTACGTTGTTATTTAGTAGCTAAGTAGCTTTTGCAACCCGATGGACTGTAGCCCACCAGGCTCCTCTGTCCATGGGCTTTCCTAGGATTTCCCAGGCAAGAATACTGGTGTATGTTGTCATTTCCTTTTCCAGTGGATCTTCCCAGACCAGGGATCAAACCCATGTCTCCTGCATCGGCAGGTGGATTATTTACCAGTGAGCCACCAAGGAAGCCTGACATAGAATATACCATATGGTTAAACATAATTTAGTGCCAATACAGGAGACTCGGGTTTGAACCCTGGGTTGGGAAGATCCCCTGGAGGAGGAAATGGCAACTCACTCTAGTATGCTTGCCTGGAGAATCCCATAGACAGAGGAGCCTGGCAGGCTACAGTCCATGGAACTACAAGAATCGGACACAATTTAGTGATTAAACAACAACAAAAAACATGATTTAAAACTTAAGTGATGGATATTTAACTTTTCCAATTTTTCCTTATAAATAAGTTCACTGAACATCCTTTTCCTTAAGTCTTAAGGTATTTATAGAAATGATTGGAAACGTGTATAAAATAGAATTACAGGATCCAAGGATGCATGCATGGTTAGTGCTGCCATTGCATGTTGCCAAATTGCTTCCCTGAACGTTTTTACCATATATGCCACCACCAATACCATATTCACCAGATGTAGCACTGAACACTTTTTAAACCTTGGTTAGTCTGATAGGTGCAAAGTGATTGTTTATTTCACTTGAAGTCTCTGTAGTTGGTTAGTAGTGAGTCTGAACATTTTGTGCGGTTTATTAGAGCGTGTATTTTCTGTCAGTTGTTGGTTTGAGGCTTTTATGCCTCCTTGTCTTTTGGGATTTCAGTGTTTCTTGTGGATTTGTATATGTGAATTCTCCTTTAAGGACTTTAACTCTTCTTTGTGATATTTTTCTTCCAGGTTTGTGTATTTTCTTTCATTTTATTAACAATGTGCTGAAGTTCTAAATGCTTGTAGAATTAAGATCACTTTGTAAAAGTGATTTGTAGAAGATTCAGAAATGTGCATGGGGTTGGGGGTGGAGGAAAGGAGAGAACACTGCATGCTTTGCCTGCTTTATAATTTAGCCTGAGAGTACAAGTCTCTGAGTGCATCTGATCCCCACCATTACCTTCATGGTCACAGTTTACCTGTCATGCACGGTTCAACAACAATTTCCTAATCCAAGTAATGACTATCAAAGCACCAACAGCCCTCTGGACCTCAGGACGGACTCAGGATTAAATCGAAATCCAAGAGGTGTGGTAACATTGTCCTTATATTAAATTTTTTCTCATAGCTCCTAGCACTGAATGATCAAACCACAGTTAGATAATATCTCTTTGATCAATAAGCAACGAAATAAGAGCTTTATAACTCTCCCTCTGTGAGTGCTTAGTCACTCAGTTGTGTCCAACTCTTTGTGCCCCCATGGACTGTGGCCTGCCAGGCTCCTCTGTCCATGGAATTCTCCAGCAAGAATACTGGAGTGGGTTGCCATGTCCTCCTCCAGGGGATCTTCCCAACCCAGGGATCAAACCCAGGTCTCCTGCATTTGAAGGCGAATTCTTTATTGTCTGAGCCCCCAGGGAAGCCCATGAATACTGGAGCAGGTATCCTATCCCTTCTCCAGGGGATCTTCCTGACCGAGGAATTGAACCGGGATCTCCTGCATTGCAGGCTGATTCTTTACCAGCTGAGCTACCAGTGAAGCCATTCTCCCTCTAAATCAACGTAAGAGTAGAAATATCAGATAATCTCTAAGGAATTTTCAAGAGGATCTATTTAATAGGTGTGAACCCAGAGAGTTACCATCATTCATTATGAAACATTCATACTTGCTGTATTGGTTGCTATCATACATAAGAATTCCCTATTCTACACCTGTGTTCTCTGAAAAGTAAATCTTGAGAACCTCTTCTTAAAAATGACTTGTTAACATGGAGGGAAAATGTTCATGTCTTAGAATCAGTGTTAGAAAATAGTAAAGATATTCAAGAATAGCCTTAAATATTCAATTTGTTAGGTTTAAAAATAATGGAAAACTGATCTTCACAGATGGTACTAGCTGTGTGACTCTGGGAAAATTTCTGAATCTGTTTCTTCTTCTATAAAATAGAAAAAAATTAAATCTTTACTCCAGTCCTATGTGGTATGAGTTGTATCAAAATTTATGAATTGTAAATCATTAATCCCATCATGCTCAGATATTCTAAGAAAATTAATTGGTAGATCAAGTGGCTTAATTCCTCAATGACTCCATCTAGGCAGAAGAATGGAGGACTATTGCTTGTTGCTCAAAGCACAGTGCTGGGCACTTTTATTTATACCTTCTTATTAAATCTGCAGAACACAGGCTGCTGCCCCTATTTCAATGATGAGGAAACTCAGACTTGAATACAGTATCCTGCTTTTCTCACAGTGACAGATGCTCACCTGTGACTCATTTATGGAATTTTTTCCATTTAATTAGTGCCTAATTTGTTGGACTTGTTAACCAGTGACCTACATGACATGTCCATTTTGATAACTAATAAGCATCTCAAACAAGATGAAAGACAAGCTCCTGAACAGTCCTCAAAACATGTCCTTCCCACTCAGCAAATGACAGCTTCTGTATTCCAGGTGCTCAAACTGAAACCTCAAGAGTTGTTCTTAATTCCTTTAAGTCCCATTCTGATCTTTAAGAAACTCTGCCAACTCCATCTTCATAATATATCCAGAATCTGGACCACTTCTTACATTTTCACGCCAGCATTGTGGCTGAAGCCACCCACAGCTCTCACCTATGTTATTAAAACATCCTCCTAAGTGGTTCATTTCTGCCCTTTTCCCTCTAGCCTGTTTGCACAGAGCTGCCAGAACAATCCTGCTAAAATGAAGATCTGGTCACATGGTCTCTCTGTTTAAAACCTGCCAATGAATTCCCATGTGACTCAGAGTAAGAGCCAAAGATCCACAGTGGCTTCAAGGCTTCACATGACCTGGCTCTCCACACGGCTGACCACACTTCCACCCTCTGTTGCTAGGCTGTGCCCTCGTCCAGTGCTGCTCTAACTCCAGGTTCCGCCACAGCTCACTCCCTTGCTTCCTCCTGCCTTTTATTCAGAAGCTATCTTCTTCGTGAGGGCATCCTTCACCATCCTATCTAAACTTTCTACCATTCAATCTCTCATGTCTCCATTCCTGCTGCATTTGTTTCTTTCACACTTATCACCAACAAACTACATTTTGTACTTAGCTTCTTTGTCTCCTGTTTCTGAAATATAATCTCCACTGGGCCAGGTATTTTGGTCTGTCCATTCTCTGTTGTATTCCCAATGCCTAATGCATGGTGTGTACACCATAAATATTTGTTGAACAAGTGATGGCTTCTATCTCATGTGAGGTCATTCTTTTTTTTTTTTTGAAGACTCTTAACTTTTCTTCACATCACTTGCACCTTTATCAGGTAACACAGGACTTCCTCAAAGTTTTCCACACGTCTCTCCAGGATTTTCTCTAGGTCTTCTTGACCAATTCTGGGTCACGTGACAATTCCTAGTTCAATCACTGGCATAAGGAATGGGACCACCGCAACTGTCACTGTTTAATCATGATTTATTCCCTGCACCTGGGCAGACGGTTGCTGGAATGACATTAGGTTAACAGGAAGAAGAGGATGATTTTATATAGGAAAATAAGTGCCTGCCAAGTCCATGAGTCACAATTTCATGTCAGTGATCACATTTGAGCTTCAGCATCCTTATGCGGAAGAGTAAGCAGGCATCCTGACCATTTTTACAGAAGAGAAAACAAAGACACAGAGAGGTTCCCGACAATGCCAAGGGATCAGAGGCAGACCCAGCATGGTCTTCCCAGGTTCTGGGTTCTTGAGAAGCAGGGTAGTTTGAGAGAAGAAGAGTTGAGCAGGAATCAGAGACCCAGAAATTCATTTTCACTCTGCACAAATAATTATATGACTTTAAACAGCTGTTTTGATACATCCGGGCCTAGGTTTCTTCATCTATAACATGACAATAACATCCCTGTCTTGTTCTGGAATTGTGCATGGGCTGATTAATCATTAAGATTCTCTTCTTAGCTATTAAACTCCAGCTCAGGCAGAGAAACAGGAGTGAGTTATTGGACTTTGAACCCTGCAGAGCTAGAAGAGAGATGTTAGACTTCTTTGTGATGATATATTTTTAAAATCCCTTTTGTTCTGAAAATAAATACATAAAATGAGCTTTTAAAGCCTTAGTATGTTCCTGAGGCTTGCCCCTGCATTGCGTATCTAAATCCTTCTAGTTCTGGCTTTGACATTTCAGGAACACAGGCATTCCTCAGCAGGTTGTCTGTTCCTCATTTAGAGATCAAGTCCCCGTGAATCCACAGCTGGAAGGTTTCTTCCACAGCGCCCATAGCAGAGGTCTTTGTAGCTTGAGAGCGATGACATCCTGAAACCTTGCTGGCCAGGATCCCAGTGCATACTGATGCCAGGCTGCCATCATTCTAAATTCTGCTTCTCACTCCCATGCATACATCCCGATATGTCACCTGCTTGAGAAATTCAAGAGTTTATGCTAAAGAAGTGGCTTCCTGAAGGCAATGGGGGAAAAAATGACTGTTTAATAATTTTCTGACCATTGCGTTTCAAACTCTATACCCATATAATGCATTTCCCAACCTTCTAATGCCATAGAGCTAGAGTTTTTCCTTTTCTGCATGTCAGATATAATGTTTACTGATCCTTCCTTTTGGATAGAAATCTAAGTTGTCCCACATATTATCTTATGTGATTTTACAATTAAGAGAAAACACAGGTAACTTGCACAAGATTGTTTTACTGGTTAAGAACAGAGTTGAGACTAGATGGTAGGGCTGCCGGGCTGCCTCAGAAGTGTCATATGGAGGGTTACAATGTTCACATTTCAAAACAGACATTTCTTTGTACACTTATTTGTATCTTAGATCACCCACTGTTAGTATTTTAGGGTACGTCATTTCTGAAAAACATAGGGAATCTTACTTAAAGAAAGATACTTACAAATCGGCAAAATTTTTCTGTAAAGAGCTAGATAGCAGACATTTTAGGTTTTGTGAGCCAGATAATTTCCATTGCAACAACTCAGCTCTTCTCTGTAGTGAGAAGGCAGTGGCCACAGATAATATGTAAACAAGTTAGCATGGCTGTGTTTCAATAAAACTTTATGAGAACAGGTGGTAGGCTACATTTGGTCCCTGTGCTATTGTTTGCTGACCTCTGACTGAGGCTGTGGTACTTTTAGGAACGTGCACTCTTTCACACTTAAAAAGGAATTGATAAAAATATTTGTCTGATTTTCTGAGTCAGATGGGAAGGTGAAATTTGTTTCACAAGATATTCCAGTACTTCAGAAAAGTCTCTACACTTTAACCACACTGATATTCCACAAACTTGACTGAAACATCATAGATTTAAAGAATGTGAGTGCATAGGAATAGTTGAGTTAATTTCATCTAAGCCCCACATTGTATGCTGTTGCTGCTGCTGCTGCTAAGTCGCTTCAGTCATGTCCAACTCTGTGCAACCCCGTAGATGGCAGCCCACCAGGCTCCGCTGTTCCTGGGATTCTCCAGGCAAGAACACTGGAGTGGGTTGCCATTTCCTTCTCCGATGCATGAAAGTGAAAAGTGAAAGTGAAGTCACTTAGTCGTGTCTGACTCTTCGCAACCCCATGGCCTGCAGCCTACCAGGCTCCTCCGTCCATGGGGTTTTCCAGGCAAGAGTACTGGAGTGGGTTACCATTGCCTTCTCTGCCACATTGTACAGGCAGGGAAACAAAGGAGTCTTTCAACTTCTCATGCAAAAGAAGTACAAGTAAAATTTAGAAAACCAATAATTGATGAGTGTCGAGCTTAATGTGTGGTTGAAATATTGCTATTTCTTTGCCAAAGAATCTATATTATATGTATGCATGCTAAGTCGCTTCAGTCATGTCCAACTGTGTGACCCTATAAGCTGCAGCCTGCCAGGCTCCTCTGTCCATGGGATTCTTCAGGCAACAATACTCGAACGGGTTGCTGAGCCCTCCTCCAGGGGATCTTCCCAACCCAGGGATCGAACCCACGTCTCATGTCTACCTGCATTGGCAGGCAGGTTCTTTACCACTAGTGCCACTTGGGAAGCCCATATTGTATGTATAATAAGCTATATGATATATATATATAAGAAACTATATAAATATATAAAAATGCACCCTGATAATTCCCTTTCTTACCTTAGTCCTACTATAAAGAGTTTACTATTCCTACAAGACATTGTAAAGGCTTTCATAAAATATCAGACGGAAAATAATAAAACTCTGCCTTATGATGCCAGATTTGAGTAAATGTCTTTTCAAAATGTTGTTCTTCTGTATCCTTTCATTATGGGCCAAGACAGTCAAAGGCTTTTTGTTTGGCCATAGCCTCCCTCCCACAGGATACCAGTGCACTGGATGTCAAGTTCACAACGGAATGCAGATGGCACACTCAGGTCAAGATCATTGGAAGGAGTGGGGAGAAGTAGAGAATCACAAGGGGCAGGGCAGTTACCCCCGGGTAGAGGAGTGGAGCTTCCACCACTCTGAGCCCCTAAAGGATGAGCAGAGCCAGCACTGGAATCTGCAATCACAAAAAGGAGGCTCTTAAAGACAATCACAGTGCTCAGTCTCAGACACAATCTGCCTGTGCTGGACAGTCCTCAGCTTGGTACCTCGGCTCCTGTTGAAGGCTGGGACCCAGAATCCCCATCCCAGGAAGGTTCCAGGTGAGAGCTGACCAAGGAAGGAACAGGCACAAGATTTGGAAGGTGAACATGAAGGAAGGAAAGTCTGTCACTTTTTGGAAGGTCATGTTGGGTGGACATGGTGACAGAGAGCCACGTCTATCCCCAGCAGGCCCCAATTGCTCCTCTTTGCCTTCATTGCCATATTCCCAATGGGTGACACTGCTCACCAACTCAGACCCAAGGCCCCTGCCAGGCACTTGGCAGCAGCTTTCAAGACTTCAAGCTTCCTTGATAGCTCAGTTGGTAAAGAATCCGCCTGCCATTCAGGAGACCCCGGTTTGATCCTGGGTTGGGAAGATCCCCTGGAGAAGGGAAAGGCTACGCACTGCAGTATTCTGGCCTGGAGAATTCCATGGACCATATAGTCCATGGGGTTGCAAAGAGTCGGACACGATTGAGTGACTTTAACTTTCAAGACTTCACAACCTCCCTCTTCCAGATCCCGGTTTGACAACCTCCCACACACAGCAGTTTCTCAGGCTTTTCTGCCAGCTCTGTGGTGCTGTGAACCTGGCTAAAGTGACTGTGATTATTTGTCTGACCCTCTGGTTCACCTTCCAGACCTTCACATCCCAGCTCCTCCCATGGTCTGTAGAAGCTCTAACTTCTATTTGAAACCCTTTCTTCCCACCTTATTGGTGGTGATGCTCTTTCTGTGACTCAATTCTGGGGACTCAGCGGGGGAGCCCACTTGCCTGCCTCCTTACAGTCTCCATCCAGAATTCTCTATTCCTGACCTCCTGGTATAGACCAAGCCGGTCAGCCTCCAGGGCAGACAGCTGGGTGCAGGGTGAAAGGAGGGGACTGGAAGGGCAGAGGGGGCATCTTTGGTACAGGTCATAAAATAGTTATTGTTGCACCAAATTTCCAAGAAAACTTGAGAGCTTCTTACTTCAGCTGTAAATACATTGAAAAACGTAAGGTTAATTTACCTTCTCTGTACCCTTCTTCCAAATAAAAAACTATATAGTCTGTCTTCAAAATGAGTAAGACAGTGCTTGTGCTGAATGGCTCCTTTGTTTTAATGGAACTGAATTACATTTAAACACATCTTATAAAAAATTCCTCATAAAATAATGGTCTCTATGAACCACCTGTGCTTTGCCTTTATGGAGGAGAGGAAAAAAACTGATTCTAAATTTTTATAAAGAAATTTAAATTAGACACTAAAACAAAAGAAAAAACCTGAGCTGCTTATTCCAAGGGCAATTAAAGTAATGACTCAGTCTATGGAGAATTCTAGCAAAGCTAAAATTTCTATTAGGAACCCTATTGGGAACCGAGAGAATTTTCTAGAGCAGTGGCTGTTGGATAGCAATATAACACAAGCAATATATGTAATTCAAAATTCTGTAGAAACCACCCTGGGGAAGGAAAGGGCAACCCACTCCAGTATTCTTGCCTGAAGAATCACAAGGACAGAGGAGCCTGGCGGGCTGCAGTCCATGGGGTCACACAGAGTCAGACACGACTGAAGCGACTTAGCAGGTAGAAACCACATTTTAAAAGATAAAAATAGGTAAAGTTAATTTTAATAATGTGTTTTTTTTTAACCCAATATATCAAACCTATTATTTCAACATATGATCAATAGTAATCAATGAAGAACTATCTCATTCTCTTTTTCTGTGTTAAGTCTTTGAAATCCTAAGTATATTTTACATACAGAGCACATCTCAATTCATGTTTTCAGGACTCAATAGCCACATGTGACTGGTGGCTGCTGTACTGGGCAGCACAACTCTAGACAGCATCGTAAGGTTGGTTAGGAGTTTGTCTCTCATATAGAAAAATGCACATAATCAAAAAGAAGAGGGATGACTAACTGCCTGTGTTTTTCACCAGTGTTTTCAGTTCTCCTTTCTTTTGGGCGCCTATAAGGATCGTCTCCCTACTCCCTTTCAATTGAGCAAGGCCACATGATGTGCGCTGACCAATGAAATGAGAGGAGTGCTGCCTCACTTCTGGTCAGCAGTACTGAAGAGCCGCTGTGTATTACTCTGTATTCTCTCTTCTCTCGCCATGATGACTGTGGACACTGGCGTTGATAGGGAGGGGCCCTGACATCGAAACCGCCTGAGATGCTGTGGCAACAATTGAAGGACAGCTGCCCTGCATAAATGGGATGGGGCCTTTTGTTCCACCAAGTACTGCTTCTCTCAAGTGACCCTCTCCAGATTCTGATAACAGTTCCTCCCTCTTGCTGTTTCAACCTAGGGATGATAACCACTCTCTGAAGTTCTAGCCCTGATCTGCTTTTTCCTGAGCCTTGGCCACATCTTTGTAAACTGTCCCTTCATTAACCTCTCCTCAGTTACCCTGTTTGATTGTGCCATCTGTTTCCTGTGGTGGTTCTGATTGATACAGTATGCTGTATCAGCCAAATGTGAAGGGTGTCTCTAGACAGAATAAAATGAGTGCATTCAAGAAATAATTCATTAAATGAGTGTAAATCAACTTTCAAAGCACAGTCAAAGCTGTTTCCCTTACCAACCACTCTATTAAAGAAAAGATCCTCTTTCTCTTCCTTGAGTAAAAATGTGAGTGCTTTGTTCATAGTGATTTGTATTTATATGTTTTAGAAATCTGTTTGCAAAAAAATTAAATTAAAAAAAAAAAAAGTTCAGGATGCACCTTAACTCATTCCATTTTGAACAAGTTATTTATCTGACTCAGACAAGGATCAACTGCATCAGAAAAATTAATGGTTACCTATGTGGGGAAAAAGAAATCTGTTTGCTTGAATTTCTTTTTGGTTTTCATTCTTTCTTTAGGTATGATTCAAGCATAAACTTATGAACTTATGTTTGTTAGAAACAGCAACAAATCAACAATAACTAGAAATTGTGCTTCAATGCCATCTTCAAACATGGATTATTTGCACCCCTACCAAGGCATTAGCTCCTAAGAAGCCTGAGGCTTATGAGTTATTGTTGTGTTACTCATTCACTCTAGAAAGATCAGAAAGATACAGAGAAGCACAAAGAAGGTTAAAAAGAATTCATCACTCAAAGCCAATCACCACTAGTGTATATAATTCCAAATTTTTAAAAATTGAATTTTAATGTTTGAACATAGGCTTTTAATTCGTGGGTTTTTTTTTTTTTAATTAAAATTTGGACTTATTTCATCATCAATAAATATATTTTTGTACCATAATTCTTTATAGTAACTATAATTGTTATAATATATAATGTATATAATGTATAATTGTTATACATCCCTTTCCATTTTATTAGCTCTTTAGGTCAATGCCAGTGTTTCAGTACTCAAATAATACTATGAACCTCTTTATATTTTTAGGTATTTGGCCAAGCTTTCTACAAATAAATTCTTGGGAGAGGGAATGAACATTTTGGAAAGGTATGCATGATTATAAAGCTTCAGATGGACTTCCAACATGCCCTCCAAAAATCAATTGATCATTTTATGATCCTAATAGGAATGTAAGAGATTACTCTCTATTCCCACATGGACACCTTGCCAGCACTATTACCTTTGATTTTGTCTCTTTGATAGAAAATAAATGGTAATTCATTTTAAATTTGCACTATAGTTACAGTGAGAAAAACATTTCCATATTTTAGACAATTGGATTTCTCTGCTCATGCATTGCCGGGTCTTTGCAATTTCCCCACTTAGCTTATTAGTGAATGTTTAGACTTGTAAATCTCTCTAAATGCTAACTTTTAAGTGCTTTTGTTAGGCTAGTTCCTAATATAAACTGTTTATCATATCCCCTAGCACCCTAAGGCATTGATACAATTTTTGCCATTATAAGCGAAGAAACAAAAGCTTCTAAGAGTTAAGTAAGTAAATCAGGATGACTTAGTTATTATAGAAGATGCTTCTAGTGGTATTCCCCAACTCACTTGTCCATCTAGTGTACCCAGAGCCTAGCAGCTATGGTTGTTGGTAGCTGTACCCTTCTCTGGAAAATTATCCTCAGTCAAAGGGAGCCTATCTGTCAGGATGGCCTGCAGCCAGTGACTGATGGGGAAGGGCTTCAAAGGCTCTACCCACTTGCCTTAAGGCCAGAGAGCTCCACGGCACCGTGTTTGCTCCAGAGCTTCCTGTGGGGTTGAGCTGAGGTTGGGCTGAGGTGATACTTTACCTGGATGCTCATCTCTGCTTGGATTCTCCCCCTGTCATATCCTGCTTCTCTCATTCCTCCAGGTTTCACTGAAGAGAATATCCTTAGATATTCTGTTTAAGAATCTAGGAAACCCAATGTAAGACAGCTGGCTATTGGGATATATCATATTCAAACCCAAGCAACCTGACTCTAGAATCCACACAGAGCATACCACATTCCTATCAAAGACATCTGCTCAGATATCACAAAGATAGCAAAGACTTTTCCCTATTTGGTCATTTGCCTTTTAGCTTTATGGTATTCACTGCAGAGAAGTAGTAAATGTACGTAGACAAATATATTGATCTTCCCATTGTGATTTCTATTTTAAATGTCATGTTTATCTTGAGTTTATCTTGAGTCTTCAGCTATATATTATTCTTTTTAAAAATATATTTATTTACTTATTGTTATTTTGGCTGTGCTGGGTCTTCGTTGCTGCCCTCAGGCTTTCTCAAGTTGTTGCAAGCAGGGGATACTCTTTGTTGTAGCACACAGGCTTCTCCCTGCCGTGGCTTCTCTTGTTTCAGAGCACAGGCCCTAGGCACTTGGCTCGGTAGTTGTGGAGCATGGGCTTAGCTGCTCTGCGGCATGTGGGATCTTCCTGGAGCAGGGCTAGAACCCCTGTGCCCTGTGTTGGCAGGCATATTCTTAACCGCTGGACCACCAGGGAAGTCCTATTAATCTTGCTCTCTCCTGATTTCATTTATTTGCATTTATTTTTCAAATTCATATGGTGAAGTAGATACTTATATCACAACCATTCTAGCATCTTAATTTATTCTTAGATTTTGTTATGGTTTATATAATTGTAAGTATTGTTTTTAAAAAGATTATTGCTAATATATAGAAGCTATTAATTACTTTACTTCATAAGTACAGTCTTAGCAGCACAAATAGTGTCAACATATTGCTTAGATTGTAGTTTAAAATATCACTTTTAGAGACTCCCTCATTAACTCATTAATTTGAAATGCTACTTTTATCACATTTACTTGTATATATTCCTTGAACTTGTTTTTCAGTTTTCTGTATTATTTTCTGCCAATTTCTATATTGAAGTGGCAGCTCTAAAAATTTAATGCTTTTTCTTCATTGAAATTTTGGGGGATATTTCACTCCATTTTTATTTCAGGCAAACTTTGAACTTAGACCAGTTTAAAAATAATGAAAAATTCATTGAGCTGTACGTTTACACATACATTTGGTATTTACATTACTGGTGAATAAAAAAAATTTTGGTATTTTATTTGGAATTTCACTGGTTATGGAACAATTTGGGGAGAATTAGCATCTTATAACATTGACGGATTCTTTAAAAGCATATGCTATTTCTCTATTTATTCAAGTATTTTTATGATCCTCTGTAAAGTTGCATAGTTTTTATATGCTTCTATGCCTTAAATTTATTCTTAGATTTTGTTATGGTTTATATAACTGGAAATATTGTTTATAAAAAGATTATTGCTAATTTATAGAAGTTATTATTTACTTTATAAGTACAATCTTATCAGAACAAATAGTGTCAATGAATTGCTTAGATTATAGTTTAAAATATCACTGGTACATCATTTTCCGCTTGGGGTATTCAACTTAATTATAATGTTTCATAGATATATTCATTCTATGTTCAGTTTATTAATAACTGAATTTAAGCTATATTTTGGGGGCAAGACCAATAGTCTCTCCAAGGTAAATAGCCAGGCTCTTCTGTTCTAATTTATTGGGCATCTGCTCTGATGGTTGACCAAACTGTTCATTTTCTGTGTGGCTCCTAGAGCCACCAACTGAAGTGCAATTTGAAACATGCCTTACTCTTCTTAGCTTCTAGGGTTATTCTAATGAATCATAAAAGAAAACTTTGTTGTTCAGTTGCTCAGTCATGTCCAATTCTTTGGACCCCATGGACTGCAGCACACCAGGGTTCTCTGTCCTTCACCATCTCCTGGAGCTCCTGGAGCTTGCTCAAACTCATGTCCATTGAGTCGGTGATGCCATCCGACCATCTCATCCTCTGTCATCCCCTTCTCCTCCTGCCTTCTATCTTTCCCAGCATCAGGCTCTTTTCCAATGAGTTGGCTCTAATAAGAAACAAAAAAATTATTGATTGGTCACATGCCAAATATTTTGCCTATATTACTTTGGTATTCACAATAGCTTTTCATCCATTCATTCAAGACTCCATTAAACACCTACCATCTGCCTACTCTCAGCTTAGAGTTTAGTGCTATAGAAAGACAAGAGAAAGGTTATAGCACTATGTGATATTAGAAAAACATCATTATAAGAGCTCATAAAAGGAATACCTAATCCAGATCTGAATTTCAGGAAACTTTTAAGTTGTGAGCTCAAAATTGAGGGGTGAAGGAGAACTGGAGTTATAATAACGTTAGTAGAAGAAAGGAACTTTCTTTTTCGTAGAAGGTCCCAGGCAGTGGGACCAAATTTACAAGTTAGAGATGTAGTGAAACAAAGGGAGGAAAATAATAAGATTTCAACATCCTCAAAGTTTCTAAATTGGGGCCCTGATCTTAGAGTGCTGTTAAGAATTTGACTGGTGCTATTTAGCAAGACAATTTAGCAATAGTATAGTCTCAGATCACGGCTTTAATTGGAAGTTAGTTCTCCTAAAGAGAGAACAAAATAAATGCTGAATACTGAGGTCTACTGAAAACTTTACAGGCTCATGGTCCTTCAGACTGCAGGCAATGAATCGATTGCTTTGCTGCTACCTACGGGGAACTCTGATGTTCCAGCCCAGGATCTCTGAATCATTATTGTTCCCTACCTCAACTTTATCCAGCTAATTCTATATTTTAACACCCCACACTTGACATTATTGACATCATCTTCCCCATAAAAGTATGCCTAGAATTAACCAAGGTATACAAATGAATGGCCAAACTGAAAACTGATGGGAAAGATGGCGCCAGGCTTTAGAAAGCTACCAGAACTTGAATTCCATTAGGGTTGTTTTTTCCCTATTTCCTCGTCTTAGGAGAGACACCAGGTTTTTTCCCCATATGATCAAGACATACCTACATCTTTCTTTCAAGCTTTAAACCTTACAACTTTAGCCACTTGCAAGGCACCAACTTGGTCCCTTGCTCCCAGTTCCCAAAGTCCCCAGGAGAAAGGCCTTTAGCTCAGCTTAGATTAGGTACCCATCCTTGGTCCAGTCAACTACAGTCAGGGAGACAGGGTTCTTTTATACAGTATAGCTGCTTGTATGCTAACCCTATGGGAGGGGAGTATAGTTCTCTGAAAATCAGGAGCTTCGGAGTTGAAGGTTGGTGAGTATAAAAGAGATAGACAGGTATGACCACCACATTTAATATGAGCACTAAGCAGTCACTTGCATAATGAGATTTTATCATTCAATATGCTTAAAATATCCCCCTCCAACCCCAGAGGCAACATTGTACCATTATATCAAAACTACCTGTCTCCTGAAACTTCAGTCAAAAAGCAAAATGGCCTCTGTTGCTTCTCTGACTTCACCTTGTCGCTCACCCCCTTATTTATTGCACTCCAGTCAGTGTTTCTGTCTATTCTTCAAACTTACCCTAACAATTACCCTTTTAGGACTTTAATAATTACTGTTTGCTCTAAATACCCTGCCACCCAGAACTTTGTATTGCTGACTCCATCAGATTCATATCATTTGACAGATCCTTTTATAATTATACAATTTGAAGTAACTCTCTAATATATTTATTGTCCCAACAGCATTTATCAATATCTGAACATTTCTGGTAAATTTTCCTTGTTATCTATAAAAAGCAGCAAGTTGTAGAATATCCAGCTAAAAGTTGCATAAATTAGTTTATTCTTTTACTTAATGAAAGCGTTCAGTGGTGGATAGTTTCATGGTGGGTTATGTAATTCAACAATGCCATCAAGAATCCAGAATTGGGTCTTTTTGCTCTGCCATCTTGAAAGTGTTGTCCCTGTGGTGTCTCATGACTTCAGGACAGCTGTAGGAGTGCATCATATCACAAAGTAGGATAGAAGATGTGGGAACTTCTAAGGGGCACACCTAAGGGGCAGAAAACCTGTCCAAAAAGCCTCCAGCTCACTTTCACTAAAGTTGCAATAACCACCGCCATGAAATTAAGACACTTGCTCCTTGGAGAAAATCTATGATAAAGGTAGACAGTGTACTAAAAAACAGAGACATCACTTCACAGTGGATATGACAAATATCCATATAGTCAAAACTATGGTTTTTCCAGTAGTCATGTATGGATGTGAGAGATGGACCACAGAGAAGGCTGAGCACTGAAGAATTGATGCTTTCGAATTGTGATGCTGGAGGAGACTCTTGAGAGTCCCTTGGACAGCAAGGAGATCAAACCAGTCAATCTTAAAGGGAATCAACCCTGAATATTCATTGGAAGGACTGATGCTGAAGCTGAAACTCCAACACTTTGGCCACCTGTTGCGAAGAGCTGACTAACTGGAAAAGACACTGATGCTGGGAAAGACTGAAGGCAGAAGAAAGGGCAACAAAGGATGAGATGGTTAGACAGCATCACCAACTCAACTGACACAAATTTGAGCAAACTCTGGGAGACGGTGGAGGACAGAGGAGCCTGGCGTGTTATAGTCCATAGGGTTGCAGAGTTGAACGTGACTTTGTGACTGAACAACAACAGCAACAAAGCCGAAACTTAGCCTCCAGAGAGAAAGCACAAGTCTGGCATTTCAGCTTCCATCCATCACGGAGGTGAGCTTTGACAGAAAGATGAATGGGAAAGGCAATGACCACCAGACAGGTAAAAAGGAAGATCTGTGATATGGTCTTTCTCTATGTCTTTATCTGAAGAATGAAAACTTCACAAGACCAGACACCTGGCCTCAAGCCACCTCCATCTTCAAATTTCCAGTCCTGTGAGCCTATAAATTACCTTAACTGTCTAAGCCCTTTACAACCAAGAGCATTCTAAGTGATAACCTAGCACAATCTGATAAGTCAATATAACCTGGCCAATCTTCAGGCTGCACTAACAGGCTGGCTTATTCCCTGGGGCCTATAATACTGCAGAGACACATGAAAATGTTTTCATTTTCATTTTTCTTAAAGTTACAGGAAAGAAATAATAATTCAATCTGAATTATTTTTATCTTCCTCCCAATGAAGGTATGAAATATGATTTTCAATGTTTTTATGGAGGAAAGGGCCCACAAAGGTAAAAGTGTGTAGAATTTTCTAAAGTTATAATGCAGTCCTGTTTTAATGATTAGTTTATAAAATTTTTATCCTGGGAAGTCAATATAGGTCCCTCTAGAACTAAGGATGGTAGTATAGGATTTTGATAGTGGAGAGGTATTCAGGAAAATAGCCATATGAATCATATGATTTTTCAGAAATATGGTCCTAACCAGGGTACTCTCATGGGGAGTTGTGAAAACTGAGGGGTGAGGGCAATGTTCCTGGGAACCCAGAGGGTGAAAAATTATGGAGATGTGGGAACACGGTTCATAGAAGGGAAGGAAGAAGTGAGAAGAGGTTGAGAATGGATAAAAGGGCATAAATATAATTTCCATGTATCACAATGATCTTGGCTATAAGTTCTGTAGGGACATTTTAACTCAGGGCTGTGGATACTATTGTAGGATCTCAGCATTTTTCCCACTTTCAAACAAGCTGGCGGACTGCAGTCTCAGAATCAGTCTGTTGTCAGCAGCCGTGTGGGAAACATAAGACCAGGACAGAAGCCCTAGCTCCCCTGCCGAGTTGCCTCTCACAGGCCGCGTGACCATCTTTGATTCTGCGATTGGATACTGAGAGGGTCTGAATGACTGGCTCCAAAATTACAATAATTTTGTAGATTATACATCAAAAGAATAGCTATGCAGAATCAAACCCCAAACAAGAGAGTTCTGTGAGGGCTGCAAGGCACCAGGAAGCATAGCAATTCCTTCCCTGTCACGCTGCTGTGGACAACCCTGCTTTCGGACCAGCCCATGACATCCTGTAGCACTGTGCCCAGCAGCAGCACTGGAGAAAGGCTGCCTGGTGATCATCTGGTGTCCTCACCTGGCTGCTCATGAACATTGGTGTGTGTGGCGGGCGAGGAGCTGGACGACACCAGTTGAAACCGTCAGGTCTTAGGAAAAACACCCCCAACCCTACCCCCACATCACTGCTGTCTCCCTTCTGAGGTACTCAGACCACTAGAAGTTCCCCACTGCTTCCCTCTGTCCAAAAGGATATCAGGTTGAGATCCTCTGCCCATATTTTACTGTTTAAAAACTGACAACTTTTCTGGAAATGGATGGTGGTGATGATCGCACAACACCATGAATGTACTTAAAGCCACTGAACTGTGAACATAAAAATGATACAATGGCAAAAAAACAAAAAACAAAAAACAATGATCCAGAATATCAATGATTCATTCTTATAAATCTTTACTGTATATTTTTCCTCTAAGTCTGGTTGGCCGTATCTCCAAGCAGTGTTGGACATGCAATAACCAGGCGTCCCCTTTGCTTCATGTCAGGCAAGAACCAATTTTGCTCTTGTCAACAACCGGCTGGCAAGGAATATCCGCAAGGATGTTGAAAGCTAATCTTCATGCTCTCAGTTTTATGCCATTGCAGTGACTTTGTTCCCAGGCTCCTTTGTTCTGAACACAAGCAACTGCTCAGTGAACCTGATGCTTTCCACATTACTTTCCTTGCCTCTAGATTAGAAACCAAGCCTTGTTCTCCTTCAGCTTAAATTTTTATTATTAAGTGGAACATATGGAATAATGCATAGAAACAGATAGATATGTATATTATAATGAACAGTTACTAGTATTGAAGAAAGAGATATCATCACACCCTGGAAGCCTACTGTGTATCTCTTACCCTTCCCAACTTCCTCTCCTCCCTGGAATAAAGTCTTGATGACCACAAAAGTAAAAGAAACTTCCTTGTCCTTCTTTTTTATTTTAACACTTATGAATACTTCACCTAACATAATTCTTGAACTTGGCAAATTGAGTCATGGTATTGGAGTCTGCTTATTCATTTGCCCTGCTTCATAACATAACAATAGGACTGTTTTGTACATTCATCCCTTCTTCATTTGTGATATCTTTAGAGACAGCTGTGCTATCTCAAGTTCGGTATCAGAGCTAAGAGATTAATTGCCTCCTAGTACTTCATTATTAAAAACTCTGTCTCCTTCTGTTACTGATTCAGCTGAGCAGGACATGAGATGTGCCCATGCCCAGGGGTGACATTCAGAATTGTTAACGAGTCAACAGGGACATCCATCAATAAGAACAGACAACAGCAGGAAGGCAAGGCGTTGGTTTGACTGAACATCAGCCCTGCCTGAGCCCATACTCTTCCCTCTGCCTGGATCCACCTGTCCTTCAAGGTCTAGACCAGGGTCCAAATCCCAGCTCAGTCCCAAACTTAACAGCATAAGTTGGGCAAGTGACAAACTCTTAGTTTTCTTTTTGTAAAGGAGGAGATTGGGTTAGGCTATTTCTGAGGATTCTTCTAAATCTAAAGTTTTATGACAGGAAGAATTTTATCTGTATCTGCTTTATGACACTTGCTGCTGCTACTACTGCTGCTAAGTCGCTTCAGTCGTGTCCAACTCTGTGCGACCCCACAGACAGCAGCCCACCAGGCTCCGCTGTCCCTGGGATTCTCCAGGCAAGAACACTGGAGTGGGTTGCCATTTCCTTCTCCAATGCATGAAAGTGAAAAGTGAAAGTGAAGTCGCTCAGTCGTGTCCGACTCTTAGCGACCCCCTGCAGCCCACCAGGCTCCTCCATCCATGGGATTTTCCAGGCAAGAGTACTGGAGTGGGGTGCCATTGCCTTCTCTCAATTTTACAATCCAGGTGTGTTCAAGTGGACACACAACAAAACTAAGTAGCAAGAGGCCAGGATCTGGGATTGATTTACCTTTGAGTCCTTGGAAGGTCTAGTCCATCAAATATACCTGTTAAGTAAGTGATGAATTAACTCCCAATTCTATAATGCCATGGGCTTCCCTGGTGGCTCAGACGGTAAAGAATCCATCTGCAATATGGGAGACCTGGGTTCGATCCCTGGGTTGGGAAGATCCCCTGGAGGGGTGCATGGCAACCCAATCCAGTATTCTTGCCTGGAGAGTCCCCATGGACAGAGGAGTCTGGCAGGCTACAACAGTCCATGGGGTCACAAAGAGTCAAACATGACTGAGCGACTATCAATCTATGATGCCATTCCTAACTACTTTGATCTGTTTTATTTTTTCCCTGAAATTCTCTGTCAGTTACTTGGCTTTTAATCTTGGACTTCCTCTTACTTTTTCATTCTGTTGAGGATGAGAACTTAAATGTTTAATCTCATTTTTATAAGCAAGACAAAAGATTCTCCAGGAAGCCATCACCCTGTTTACAGCAGTATCAGAACCTAGACTTCAGGGATGTTCTGTGTTTATTGAATAAATAGTTGGCACTCTACCACAAAACCATGATTCCTTCACCAAGAAGATCACTGAGTTCTGTCAGTCCATTTGGGCTACTGTAACAAAATACCATAGACTGGGTGGCTTAAACAACAAACGTTTGCTTCTCACAGTTCTGTAGGCTTAGAAGATCAAAGTGCAGGGAAATTCAGTGTCTGATGAGGGCTGTCTCGCTGGTTTGTAGACAACCATCTTCTCACAATGTTCTCACATGGCAGAAAGGTTGAGGGAGTTCTCTGGGATCTCTTTTATTATAAGGGCACTAATCTCATTCTTGAGGGCTCCACCCTTGTGACCTAATCTCTTCCCAAAGGCCTCAGCTCCTAACGCTGCCACACTGGAGGTTAGGATTTCAACACACGAATTTGGAAGGGATGCAAACATTCAGTCTATAGCAAGCACAGCTACCACTCTATGTGACTGAAGATGGGGGGCCCTACTTAGTTTTTCCATTTCAGGGCTCCACAATATGGACCTTCAACTCAGTCTGGGCAGTGGAAATATTATTACACTAACACTATTCTTGTGGTGGGGGTGGGAGTTTCTTTTCCATTAGCAGAACTCTGAAGAATTTCAGTTTCGTGTTGAGAAAACATTGTCAGAAGTTCTGAGCTTTCCTTGGTGTGGGAGTGTTAAAGGCTTCTCGCTTTTCAGGCTTAGCACAATGCCAAGCACTGCCTCACTCAAGTGCCAACACCTTTTGGTATCTGTGGAGTGAATAAAAAGTTAATCAGTCTGATGAGGCAGTGGGTTGCCTGCTGTGGCCAAGCACTAGCGTACGTATGCAAATTAAAAACAGAAGCCTATAAACTGACCCAGCTGTACTACCTCTAATGACTCCAAGCTGGGCTCTCAAGTATTTTGCTATTTTTAAAATCAGTCATTTTTCCATGCCTGCATTTTGTTTTACCATACCACATATGCAGCAAGAATTTTTCCATGAGCTTTAAAAATAGACATAATTATATCCTTCTCGATAGTTCTCTCCTTCAGAATTAATGTTGTGATAATTTAAATCTATGGGATTTTTTTTTTTTTTCCTGGGCCCTCTCATTATGCCTCAAGTATTTTGTTCTTTGTTCTACAAGTTAAACAGGTGACAACAATCAAGATATTTAATCAAAGTGAATGTAGTGAAGGAGTCAGCCATGACTCTTTCCTGGGCTGTTTAGACTTAGTCTGGTTTACTTTCAAAGTCACCTTGGTGATAAGACATATAGGATAACAGGAACTAGGACTGAATATGGAAGCAGTCTTTCTATAGTGGGATAAACCAAGATTAATGCACCAACCAAGGCTCCTGGGGAGAAATCTGAACATAGAGGGTACAGTGGCAAGAAATATGGGGCACATTTTCCTATTCTTCATTGAGATAAATAGACTAGGGGTGTTTGATGCCAAGAAGTTGATTGTAGCCTAAACTCTAGCCCTGGCTGAAACTAGATCTTCCTGGAGAAGTTACAAAAGTAATACATGTGCACTCCAGACAATCTGGAAGATACCAAAATGCTTAAAGTGTTTTTTTTTAATTAAAAATTAGACAGCCATAGTGTCTCTGCCGTCTGATTATTGTTCAGTCCCTTTCAAGGATTTTTTAAAGGAAAATGTGCCAAGCAAATTGAGACTAACTTAGCAGGTCCAGAAAGAGTGGACGTCAGAGGGGAAGACTCCAGGATGCCGAAAATGTGACAGTGGTTCTCCCAGAGTCTATCCTCATCTTTCCTGGGAGCAGGCCCTGACAGTGACCTAACAGCAGAGCCATCTCACACTCAACCTGCCGCACCAGCCAACCCCCCGACCTTGCAAATCCAGGGCTCTGCATTTTGGCATCTTAAGACAGACAGAAGATTCTACGAGGAGAATCCCAGCAAGCCCAGCTCTTGACCATCTCCATCTCCTGCAGACCAGGCCCTCCTGCGGCAGTGAGTCCTACTAAACTCAGTGTAAGTTTCACAGTCCCCAGTATAAGGAACACAGTCCCCACTCTCCATTTAGGAAACATTTTCTGTCCATTCAGGCAACACCTCCAGCCACTGGCCAGACCCAACAGCTGCCTATAGGTCAGACTCATGTAAAGATGAGTCAGGATTTGCTACAACAAATACTGCAAAATGAAAGCAAAACCAAAAACAAAATGTGATCCTACATAAATTAGACTAAGAAGGGCCGAGTGACAGCACTGCTATGTCTGAAGAACAAACCAAGGCTGAGAGATTTCACTGTGACGTGGCTTGAAGTCTCCTCCTCCTTGGAGCTGAGAGACAGAGCGAAACAGCTGCAGAGTGAGACCCCTGAGACACCCGACCCGCAGCACCTTTACTGTGACAAAGAGCAGCTGGGAATTTCTTCTACCAGCAGTTCAGAAGATAGACTTCTGCTTTGACTAAGGGAAGGGGCTGCATAACAACAGGGGTTTAGCGGGTGTAGAGGGTGTTGATGGCTAAGAAAGCATTCCCATTCCTCACCCCTCCAAGGATCAGGATGGTAAGCACTGGACATTGTAATCTGAGGAACTCAGAACTGAAGACTCCTGCCACTTCCAGAAGTCCCCATGCCCCAGCTCAGGAGAAGACTCTTCAGTCAGAGTGGTCTTAAACACCCAGGTAAATTGCATGAGTGGGCTTCCCTGATGGCTCAGTGGTAAAGAATTGCATGCCAATGCAAGAGATGAGGGTTCAATCCCTGGTCCAGAGAGATCCCCTGGAGATGAAAATGGCAACCCACTCTAGTATTCTTGTCTGGAAAATTCCATGGACAGAGGAGCCTGGCAGGCTACAGTCGATGAGGTCACAAAAGAGTTGGATACATCTTAGCAACTAAACAACAACAACAAATTACGTTAGTGGTACAGATGCCCATGGCTGCCATACAGCCTTCTTCCTCATAACACATACCTAAAATCTCGTGGGGGAGAACTCAACATAGTTGAGCAAAGAAGAAAAAAATGCAGATTATTCTGCATGATTTTCCAATACCACACCAAAGTAAATGATTACATCACTACATTCCTGCCCGAGATAACTCTGATTGACTCCCAACTGGCAGACCTGAGAGCCATGCATCTGGTTGCTCATCTTGTTTGGAAGGAAAGATGGCCAGCAGTATAGACGTACTCTCTAAGATTATGGGCCATGGCTAACAGTTTAGATGGATAATCAGTGGGAAGGAATACGATTGGGAGGCTGCTGACAAAGACGGCTGGGAAACGAGGATGTGACCACACCATAGGCACACAGAGTGTCAACATAGTCCTGTCTCATGCCAGTGCTCCCTAAAGAGCAAGTTTGTAAGTAGAGCACTTAATAATCAGGTGGGCAAGGTGGCCTGTTTGGGGCTATCAGTCACTGTTTTCCTTGCTCAATGAATTCTGAACTAGACAGGGATGAAGTTTATATATGGATCACAACATGTATTTCTTCTCACCAGGCTGATCTGGCTATAGCTGCTGCTGAGGCCCAATCTGCCATCAGTAGAAACCCATGCCAAGTCCTGATATGGCACCATTCCCTGGGGGCAGGAGGGGAAAGGGAGAACTAGCTAGCCATCTGGGAGCAGATTGATTACACTGGATCACTTCCATCACAGAAGTTGCAGCGCTTTGCTCTCAATGGAATGGATAACTGCTCTGGATAGGAACTTGCCTTTCCTGCCTTCATAAACTCCCTTCTTCCAGCTCCTACCAGATCCTTCAGCTTCTTCAAATCCTGGGCCAAAGGCATGTGTAGCTCTGTGGTGAAAGGCGCCAGGTTCTTCTGCAAGTCAGCCACAGCATCAGAGTTGGAGATGGTAAGAGACAGACATGGATTCCAGACTCAGGGTTTGAAAGAGTGTTTAAGGAAGGTACTATTTACTCTGGTGTGGGCAGGGTTAGGTAAATCAACAAGGGATGAAGCTATACCAGAACTAGCTACAGAGGAAGCCATTACCATCTCCGTGCATGAAGGGACAAAGGACAGAACCAATGTTACTACAGACCAATGCAAGGCTGAACTAGGCAGGGAGACTGCCAACAAGAGAAGTAAATATGGAGGGATACAGCCATTGCCACACTATGCCATGGCAGGATAGGAGTAGGCAGAGGAATCAGAGAGTGAACACAGGAGGGTAAATTATTTTTTAGCCAGTATATAGCTGGAGCAGTTCATTTGCAGGATCAGTCACAAGTTCCTTCACAGTGTCCCCCAAAAGAGTATACAAGTTATTGCAAACTCCACATTTGTAAAATTGTTCAATTTTCTCTTCTTTAAGGAAACTGGAACCCAGAACAATTTTAAATTTGTTAGTGGGAAGAGACTTTAGGTTGATCTGTTCAGGCTCTTCCTACTCTTTCATGGTCTTCCTAAAATTGAGAAGAATAGGCAGTATGTGTGTGTGTGTGTGTGTGTGTCTGTGTGTGTGTGTATTTATGGCATAAATATTGTTGAGGCCTGAAGTTCTTCCATTTGCACATTTACTCCACTTTTTTTTTTTAAGATTGGGATATAATTGGCATATAACACATTAGTTTCTGGTGTACAGCATAATGATTCCTTGTTTGTATATACTGTGCAATGATCGCCATGGTAGGTTTAGCTAACATCCATCACCACACATAGTTATAAATTTTTTTATCTTTTGATGAGAACTTTTAAGATCCACTCCCTTAGCAACTTTCAAATATACATGCAAATATACAAGTATTATACAAAGAAATATACAAGTATTATAATTATAGTCATCATGCTGTACATTCCATCTCTATGATTCAGTTTATTGTATAACTGTAAGTTTGTACATTTTGACCACCTTCATCCATTTCACCCACCCCTATCCCCTGCCTCTGACAGCCACCAAACTGTTCTCTGTGTCTATGAGTTCAGTGGGTTTTGGGGGGGAGGGAGTTTAGTTGGTTAGATTTCACATATATGTGAGATCATACCATATTTATTTTTCTTCATCTGACTTATTTCACTTAGTTTAATGCTATCAAGGGCCATCCATGTTGGAAATGGCAAGATTTCCCTCTTTTTTATGGATCAATAATATTTCATTGTATATATCACACTTTCTTTATATATTTATCAGTGAACACTTAAATTCCTTCCATGTCTTAGCTATTATAAATAATGGTGCAATAAATTGTATTTGAGTACTTTCTAAGTACTTAAAATTGAATTAACTCATAAGCCCTGAAATCATTAAATTCCAAGAACACAGGGGGAAAGTTTCTTGACATTGGTCTTGGCAATAATTTTTTGGATATGACACACACATAATGGAATATTACTCAGCCATGAAAAAGAAGGAAATTCTACCATTGATAGCAACATGAATGGACCTCGAAGACTTTAGGCTGAATGAAATAGGCAGACAGAAAAAGACAAATACTGCATGATCTCACTGATATGTGGACTCTAAAAATATCAAACTCACAGAAACAGAGAATAGAATGGTATTTGCCAGGGGCTGAGGGCTTTATTTTTGGGGGCTCCAAAATCACTGCAGATGGTGACTGCAGCCATGAAATTAAAAGACGCTTGCTCCTTGGAAGAAAAGTTATGACCAACCTAGACAGCATATTAAAAAGCAGAGACATTACTATGCCAACAAAGGCCCATCTAGTCAAAGCTATGGTTTTTCCAGTAGTCATGTGTGGATATGAGAGTTGGACTAGAAAGAAAGCTGAGAGCTGAAGAATTGATGCTTTTGAACTGTGGTGTTGGAGAAGACTCTTGAGAGTCCCTTAGACTGCAAGGAGATCAAACTAGTCAATCCTAAAGAAAATCAGTTCTGAATCAGTCCATTCAGCTGAAGCTAAAGTTCCAATACTTTGGCCACCTGATTCGAAGAACTGACTCATTGGAAAAGACCCTGATGCTGGAAAAGATTGAAGGCGGAAGGAGAAGGGGACAACAGAGGATGAGATGACTGGATGAAATCACCGACTCTATGGACATGAGTTTGAACAAACTCCAGGGGTTGGTGATGAACAGAGAAGCCTGGTGTGCTGAGTCCATGGGGTCACAAAGAGTCGAACACCACTGAGGAACTGAACTGAACTGAGGGGAGGAGGAAATGAGATGTTAGTTACATGGTACAAACTTTCAGTTATAAGTTTTAGCATGCTATGCTAAGTCACTTCAGTCGTGTCTGACTCTGTGCAACCCCATAGACGGCAGCCCACCAGGCTCCCCCGTCCCTGGGATTCTCCAGGCAAGAACACTGGAGTGGGTTGCCATTTCCTCCTCCAATGCATGAAAGTGAAAAGTCAAAGTGAAGTCGCTCAGTCATGTCTGACTCTTAGCGACCCCATGGATTACAGCCTAACAGACTCCTCCGTCCATGAGATTTTCCAAGCAAGAGTACTGGAGTGGGGTGTCATTGCCTTCTCTGAAGTTTAACATAATGACTATAGTTAACAATACAGTATTATATAATATATTTGAAAGAGTGTATAACAACAAAATGGTATTAATAATTATGTGATGTAAAGGATGTGTTAACTAACATTATTGTGGTAAACATTTCACAATATATATGTGCACCAAATTATCACATTGTACACCTTAAACTCACCCAATGCTATATGCCAATTATCTTTCAGTAAATCTGGGGGGAAATGGAATTAACTCTTGTGGAATACCATCTAATAGAATATAAAGTGATACTAGGGCTTCCCTGGTAGCTCAACTGGTAAAGAATCTGCCTGCAATGCAGGAGACCCCAGTTTGATCCCTGGGTCGGGAAGATACCCTGGAGAAGGGATAGGCTACCCATTCCAGTATTCTTGGGCATCCCTGTTAGCTCAGCTGGTAAAGAATCCTCCTGCATTTAGAAAGATGGTAATGATAACCCTGTATGTGAGACAGCAAAAGAGACACAGATGTATAGAATAGTCTTTTGGACTCTGTGGGAGAGGGAGGCAGGATGATTTGGGAATGGCATTAAAACATGTATAATATCATATAAGAAATGAATTGCCAGTCCAGGTTCGATGCAGGATACAGGATGCTTGGGGCTGGTACACTGGGATGACCCAGAGGGATGGTACGGGGAGGGAGGTAGGAGGGGGGTTCAGGATTGGGAACATGTGTACACCCGTGGCAGATTCATGTTGATGTATGGCAAAACCAATACAATATTGTAAAGTAATTAGCCTCTAATTAAAATAAATTAAAAAATATTGAATCTTAAAAAAAAAAAAAAGAATCCTCCTGCAATGGAGACTTGGGTTCAGTCCCTGGATTGGGAAGATCCCCTGGAGAAGGGAATGGCTACCTGCTCCAGTATTCTGGCCTGAAGAATTCCATGGACTATAGTCCATGGGGTCGAAAAGAATTGGACAGGACTAGGCGACTTTCATTTTCAAAGTGATACTCAGTCCAATTATTAAGGTAAAATAGGCACCAAAGTCTACCCCAAGGACGGGGTCTTAAAGCTTTTTATCCTGCTTCCCAAAGCTCATTCCTAGCTCTTGTCCTGCCTTGTGTCAGCCCTCAGGAGCGGTTCATCCTTCAGGTGGTTCTAATTACAAACAGCTGTACTGAGTGTCGCTCCAACAGAAAAGTCCAAAGGAAAGTCCCTTGCAATACTCCGAAGTCGAGACTCTTCTCACTCTCAGTTTCACAAATGATGATTTTGAATCCTCCAGATACAAAGGGCAAGGCCAGCTCCTAACCTGCCCAGTGCTCTGCAAGAGTGTGTTCTACCATCTGCCAGCTACTCCCTTATCCGGATACAATATTAGATAATGGAGGCATCCTCAAGATTCCAGAGCCAGCTCTGCCTCCCCTCTTCCTTATTCCCCACAATTTAATCCCTTAAACACCTCTTGTGTGTTTTTTTTTTTCCCCCCATAACAAACAGTTGCTGCCTTTTTCTACTCACGCTTATTACCCTGGTCTTGAGCCTTATCTACTCATCCTTAGATTGGCCTCAGTACCTTTTAACTGAGCTATCTGCTTCTAAACTCTTCTCTTATAGTCTTCCCTGTTTTCTTGGAACCAATACTATTTTTAGAACAGCCCCTGAGGAAATTATGATAGGGTTCTGTCAGAGCTTGATCTCCTCAATCATGGAATCCAAGCCTCTTTCAACTAGCCACATCTTATCTGCACGGGGTGGCTCACAACCTGACTTTGCTATTCCAGTCATGCTGGGTCTTAAAGGTCATGTTCCATCCTGCCTTCTCAAGTCACTTAGAATGTCCCACACCCGCCTCTGAACCAAGTTCTCTATCTCAGGATCTTTTGAGTTCTACTTCTTTCAGTTCTGTTCAGTTGCTCAGTCGTGTCCAACTCTTTGCAACCCCATGAATCGCAGCACGCCAGGCCTCCCTGTCCATCACCAACTCCCAGAGTTCACTCAGATTCACGTCCATCGAGTCGGTGATGCCATCCAGCCATCTCATCCTCTGTCATCCCCTTCTCCTCCTGCCCCCAATCCCTCCCAGCATCAGAGTCTTTTCCAATGAGTCAACTCTTCACATGAGGTGGCCAAAGTACTGGAGTTTCAGCCTTAGCATCATTCCTTCCAAAGAAATCCCAGGGCTGATCTCCTTCAGAATGGACTGGCTGGATCTCCTTGCAGTCCAAGGGACTCTCAAGAGTCTTCTCCAACACCACAGTTCAAAACCATCAGTTCTTCGGTGCTCAGCCTTCTTCACAGTCCAACTCTCACATCCATACATGACCACAGGAAAAACCATAGCCTTGACTAGACGGACCTTTGTTGGCAAAGTAATGTCTCTGCTTTTGAATATGCTATCTAGGTTGGTCATAACTTTCCTTCCAAGGAGTAAGTGTCTTTTAATTTCATGGCTGCAGTCACCATCTGCAGTGATTTTGGAGCCCAGAAAAATAAAGTCTGACACTGTTTCCACTGTTTCCCCATCTATTTCCCATGAAGTGATGGGACCCGATGCCATGATCTTTGTTTTCTGAATGTTGAGCTTTAAGCCAACTTTTTCACGCTCCTCTTTCACCTTCATCAAGAGGCTTTTTAGTTCCTCTTCTACTTCTTTACCAGTGTTTGAATTTTAGACCTCAGAAGTAGTTTATTTTTATTGTGCAGTCTAGATCTTAATTACCCTTCTGCTAGGACCCAACTCCTAGAGGAGGATATGAACTAATCCTTGACAAATACGAGTGGCAATTTTGAGTGACTACTATGCACCATATACCTACCATCTGAAGTGCTTTAAAGCTTATACATGTGTTAAGTTTAATCCAAGTAACTCTATGGTGCTAGTTTTTATTATTAGCATTGAACAGATGAGAAAATTAAGGTATGGAAAAATTAAATAATTTGCTCCAAATTGCCCAGCCAATAATAGGTGAATTGTGAGTTTAAACTTGCATGGAATTTGTTTCCCAAATCCAAGTTACTGAAGATTCTCTTAAAAGCAGGAGATGGACCTTTGGTGAGCCTACAGCGCATCTTAGTATTTAACTGTTGTTTTCTCCCAAGTAGTTGATGCTATGGATCAGATGAAATGTATGCATCAAGAATTAAACTACCCTATTTTATGAGACATGGAAATTGAAAATTATCACAATTTCATATAAAATTTCATATCTGTGGTTCTTCCAATAGAAATCCTTTCTGAACAAAGGCACTTTCAGGTAGGGTAAGCATTTTGTCTCCTAAGGGATTGCTTTAGCTTTTGGTCATTTGATGGATTGCTTACACAGTATTTCTTTCTCCTGAGACTGATTTAACTTGCTTAAATTTTTACTTGTCAAACCAAGTGAACTTGATGAACCCTTCTGAGTTACAGATTTATCAAAAACATCTGTTAATTTACTAAAAATGCACCATGGCCTAAATTGTCCCTTACAAAAGCAGCATCTTGTTCATATACAAGCAGATTTCTATTTCTGTCTCAAGGGTTGTATCTGTGATGTTGTGAAGGCTGGGACATCACTCATTATCAACCTGCACGTTTAAACAAGTCATGATTGCCCTTCCTGCTTTTCTCAACATAAGGACTGTTTGAGTCTTTATAAAATGTAGCCTATCACTGTTGATATGAAACAAACTGCATGACCCAGTAGTGACCATTTCGGTTTTAGAATTTCAGACAATGATACAAAGTTTAGTTTTGTTTTGTTTATCCTCAGCCTGTGCTGCATTTTATACAAAATAACAGGAAATTTTAGTAACTCAAATGGAGCCCCCAAGGAAAGGTAAGATTTGAGGATACTACTGTCACTTCCCCAACCCTGAAAAATACAACAAGGACAAAAGAAACCATGTAAAGTGACCAACCCTATTATCCTAGAGTCAAGACAAAGGCTTTGGTCCTTAATAAGTCTTAATAGAGGCTTTCTTGTATGAAATGGACTTGTGCTGTCATATGCATTTCTTGGGTTCACACATTCTTAAAGATTTTGAGAGTAATTTATCCAGTTTTAGGATTGTGGTGTGTCAAATCATTTTCATAAAATGATGTTTGATATCCTGAGAGCTGAATATTTTGTTATTGCTTTGTGCTGTAAAACACCCTATGAACAATACCACTGGCATATGTGACTGACGGTCCTCTATACATCCAGTTATTGTAGCCTTTTCCTGAGAGATCTTGGCAAAGAAACAGAGCCCCACCCATCACAATAACCAAGCATCTAATGACTGTGAATGATTTCTCATAAGAATGTTAAAACTGAGAGAAAAAAAGTACGACTCAGTTTCTTAATTTTGAGTAAGAGCTACACGTGGTTTCAATATGATTAGAATTTCCTTTTCTCACTATAAATAAATAGTTGGCTTATTGAAGTGTCCCTCTGTGGAAAAACAAAATTGTTTGTCATGCTATGACATGAGGGAGTTATCTGAGACTCCAGCCTTCCTACTGAAGAGGATCATATCTGGGCTCTAAAACTTTTGAAAAGGTATAAACTAAGTTATCACTTATCATTAGTGAATTAAGATTCAGGGCTATCATGCATCAGGAGACATTTGCTACTTTTCTTCTTTTCCTTCTAAATATGTCCTAAAAATTGGGGACCAGTGAGGATTATTTGCATAAGACAAAAGTAGATACAGTCCATGGAATTATCCAGGCCAGAATACTGGAGTGGGTAGCCTTTCCCTTCTCCAGGGTATCTTCTCAACCCAAGAATTGAACCAAACAGGGGTCTACCTCCATTGCAGGAGGATTCTTTACCAACTGAGCTATCAGGGAAGTCCCAGTTTTCCTTGATAAATTGAATTAAAGCATTGCTTATGTGTTAGTACTTTGTATGTGCTCTGGAACACTAATCTAGTAGTCTAGAGATTATCAAAGTAATACCTTGCATAGAGGACATTTATAAAAATAAGTTACTATGAGTTTGAGACAAAGTAGTTTTTCCAACACAGCCACACAGCCCTTTCCTATAATTATCAGTATTTCACTTCAACACAATGCTCACAATAGATATATTGGTTACAAAGAGAAGTGCAGTAATCCTGCACTTGTGTGCATGGGCAACTGTCACAGAGAGACACAGTCTTATGTCCACTATGTAGCACACAAGTTTTTGTTCACTCTCTGGAGTGCAGACGTGGTTTTCACCAATGCAAGTGGGCCAGTGAGGCCAAGCAGCCAAATAGAATGTGTCTGTGTTTGAGTTGCAGGTTAGGGTCTTCTGATGCACTTGACTGCTTTCACATAAATGACACAAAATACTGATCTTCATGGCACACAAAGCCAGCCTGCTTTTACTGGACTCCACAGCTTAACAACTGCTTTTGATTTTATTTTGAGCCACACTAGAGAAAGCCAAAGAACAATCAGCAAAAGTCACCTCCTCATTGCTCTTTAGTTTATCCGTTTGCTTAGTTTCTTTCATTTCATCAACATTTTAAAGATGACATTGCAACTCCAAAGCTGAGTAATTTTCCTGAGATCCTAAATGGTCAGTGGCGGAAGAAGCAGGATGCTTCTATTTCTTCAGACCAGATCAAAGGCACTGTTCATGAAATACACATGCTTCCCACAAAACTTTCAAGACAGAGAAAGATAACAGCCTGCACCTGAGTATTCAGTGCATTGTGATTTAATCCTCACAGCAAACTTGAGGCAGTTATTTATATTTTATCTCCATTTTAAAGATGGGGAAACTGTGTCTCAGAGATGAATGATCCTTCTTGAAGGCACACACCTAATAAAGTGCCTGACTGAAACTTACTTCTACATATATGCTATTGAAGCTTGAGCTTAACCATTTAGCTACCAGAATCAGAATTATATGAATGACTGCCCCACCGTATGTAATGATGATGGTATAAGTCAGCCATTGCTCTTTGGACCCCTTGAAATCCCAAGAAATCATACTATGCCTTGGCCCACAGTTTCTTTCAGCTTATTAATAAAAGGGGCTAAATCGCTCAGGCTGCAAGGTTATGTTGCCCTTTATAATGCCAGAATGATGTCTACCAATCTCAAATATCCTTCTGTTTTCTGAACTACTTCCTTGGAGGCAGTCTGAGCAGCAGAAAAACATGATATAACACCTGGCGTGGTATTCTTCCTTTGTTTCTGCCAGCAGGTGCAGAAACACTACATGCACTCCACTGGTCAACCATGATGTGGCTAGAACATACACAAGCACAGAGTGAATAAAAAGAGGCCATGATTGAACAAACATGTCCCAGAACTCACTTAAGATAGCACTGAAGGTTGTCCCTCAGCTGAGAGTTTACAAAGAGTGATTCAATGAGATGCCTCCGCAGAGGGCATGCCGTACTGTCTCCTCCTCCAGCTCTCATTATCTTGGGTCCTCAAAACAACTTGAGTGCAGGAAAAAAGACCACAGAAACTTAAATTCCAATCTGAAGGAAAACTTCTCACATACAAAGCATTATGATGTATCAGTCTGTGTGCAGCATTAAAAGGAATGTGCAGGCACAGGTCATGACAGGGTGGAAGGCACTGGAAAACCTGGCCCTCATGAAGCCCCCAGTTCCTTAGATACAGGTTAATTAATTGATAGTGAAGTAATTAACAATTAGTTAATGTTTATGTAGGGTTTCTTCACAATGTCTTCTTTTCCTTCTAAGAAAAAGACCTGGGATTTAAGTAATTGATTTAAAAGTAACTGTTTCTGGACAATTTAACTTAAAAATAACTTATTTTGAAAGAAAAATGAAATCTCAACCGTCTTCTTTTTCCCTTTGTTTTATTATAGGCCATGGAGGCTGTTATGGAGTGGCAAGACACACTAGTGGGTGGGGGGAAGGTAAAAGCAGAAAAGGAGACCTGGTTGTGCCACAGTCAATTCATGTGGAAGGAACATAAACGGGTGCTCACTGACTCCATCAGCCTGCCAAAGAGAATCCTGAACTTTCAAATCCAATACCTTATTCCTTCCTCTCCAAAAATTCTTTTTTGCTGTTTAGAGGACAAAGCCAACATCCATTAAAGGAATGGTTGTGAGGGAAAAAAAGAAGCCAAGGAGACATGTTCTGTATTGGCTCAAGAATAAAGAGATTAATGACACAGAGGAGAAATTAGAGACAGAGCTGTCATTAAGAGGCATTAAATGTAGTTTAAAGGTGATACCACCACCCATCAGTGGGGAAGGAATGAGCTGTTTAGCAGATAGTGATTAACTGCTGTTTAACAGATAGACCTGTTAACTAGACAAACACAGGTACATTTCAACCTAACACCACACACAGAAGATAGATTCCAAATTAATAAGAGACCCTAAAGTGAAAGGTAAGGCCTTGAAGTCATTGAAGATGTAGACTCTTGCCTATGTGGCAGGAAAGAACTTTTTAATTTCAAAACCACCAGCCCTAAGGCCCAAAATTGGTGGATCTGATTACATTAAATGTTTGTTCAGTCAGGGACATCATGGAGAAAGTTGAAAGATGACAAAGTAGGAGTTACATGTTAGGAACATTAGAATAATTGCCTATTTGGGAAGTGATAACCACTTTACTGGGATAACAGGAGTAAATCAAGAGAGGGACCCTGAATGGACCAGTAATAATAGTATGTGATGCCATAAGCTGAGGAATCTGATCCTCTCAACCCTTTACACATGCAGTACCCAAATAATGGTGTGTTACAAGAATCTCAGGCATTTTGTTGACAAAGGCTTCTAAATAACTCAGAGGAAAGACGTAATTAGAAGGGTATTTTCACAAGTGTTGCTCTTGATCATGCTTTGGGCATTTAATACTCAAGTTGAGAATGATCTCCCCTTTCAAATGCCTTAGGCTACTGAATTCAGCTTCTTTAAACATGACACACTTTAGGCACATGGACCACCCCAACCCCCCATTACCAATTTCTTTTGGGTTACATAACTGTGAAGCTAACACGCACACATGTGCCAGACACTGATGTATGCTCTGAGGATGCACAAACCAATAAGACACTGTGTCCTTCCTCAAGGAATTCAGTCTAGTGGGAGAGAGAACAGAAACAGCATCATCCAACAGTTACATAACACTATGTGCCAGGCACTGTTCTAAGTGCATAACATTAACTATTAATCCTAATAGCCCAGTGATGTTGGCATTTGCTTCCTTACCTATAAAACGGGGTAAATAAATTACAGAAAAGTTACCTAACATGCCTGAAGTCACAGAACTAGAAAGAGGTAAAGCCAAGATTCAAACCCAGGCAGACTGGCCATAGCATCTATACTGTTAACAACTATACACAAAGCAGTATGATAAATGCCAGTATATAAATATGGATTAGTGCTTCACTCACAAAAAGAAGGGAACTCTCTTTAGATGAAGGGTAGTTAAGGAGCAAATATAATGTCTCCTGTGATTTTGAATGTTATTATTTTGAATCTATAAATCAATTTGAGAAGTCACATCTCTACAAGTCTTTCCATTCATGAAGATCATAAACATGCAAGATTTAAATTTCTCTCAAAATCTTATAGTTGTGAGACAGGCTGGGAGGAGCTGGGAACAAAGCAGGATATTATGTGTGCACCCTGCACACAGCACCACAAAGAGGTGGGCAAACCACCCAACCTACCCTCCACCACCCAACCCCTGGACCCACACCTCACTCCGTATAAGAAACCAGCTCACCTCACACTCACCCCCAGGGAGTGAGCCCACGGAATTGTTATTTTTCTTCCCTTATACTGCAGCATGAGTCCCAATATATGTTTGCCTGAATTTCTTATCTGGCCTCATATCAATTTCTATTGATTAGGGAGTCCAGGAACCCTGCTGCTGCTGCTGCTAAGTCGCTTCAGTCGTGTCCGACTCTGTGTGACCCCATAGACAGCAGCCCACCAGGCTCCCCCATCCCCGGGATTCTCCAGGCAAGAACACTGGAGTGGGTTGCCATTTCCTTCTCCAATGCATGAAAGGGAAAAGTGAAAGTGAAGTTGCTCAGTTGTGTCCGACTCTTTGGAACCCTGGATGGTATCAATTGTAAGAATTATACTTAGGTGCTTTTAAAAGGTCATTTTTTTTTTAGTGATTTAAAGGGGATATTTTATTATTTCTCTTTGACTAAAACATTTATTTCTGTTCATTTGCACTTGCATTTCCAATACTTAATGGTTTTTTAAAAGGTCTATTTTAAAGGTTATTTTTAAATACATCTCTTAACTTTGTGGCTAAGTAACTAGGAATATAACTTTATATAGATTTTCAAGGATTAACAAGGTTTTATTTTTATTTTAATAATTAATATGTAGCTTTGTGTTTTACCCCCATAACCACTATGTGCAGATGAGCTCTTTATTCTTTCCATCTTATTGTTTATGTTTATGCTTTTTGTATAAACAGCTTTCTCTCCAGGAGGTTCAGTATAAGGTAGTACAGAAGCCAAGATAATTGCCAACCTTGTCTTTTTCCTGACTTTAAAGCCAAGGCTTTTAAATGTTTAATCATTTAAATATGTTTGCATAAGTTTTTGTAAATAACCTTCACAATCTGAATAAATTCCCTTTTATTCTTAGATTTTCAACTGGGAATATTGTTATGGGCTGACTTGCCTACCCCTACTCCCAAATTCATATGTCCAAATTCTAACTTCCAGTACCTTGAAGTGATTAGATATGCACATAAAGCCCTTAAGTTAAAACGAGACGGTTGGAGTGGACCCTAATCCAGTCTGAATTAGTTCAGTTCAGTTGAGTCGCTCAGTTATGTCCGACTCTTTGCGACCCCATGGACTGCAGCAGACCAGGCCTCCTTGTCCATCACCAACTCCCGGAGTTTACTCAAACTCGTGTCTATTGAGTCGGTGATGGCAGTGTGAATGGAGACTTGGTAAAGAGAGGAGATTAGGACTCAGGGAAGAGACCCACCCACATCAGGGGTGTGCCTGCGCAGAGGAGAAACCGCGTGAGCACAGGCAGCTGGCAGCCATCTTCCAGCTACGGAGTGAGGCCTCAGAAGAAACCAGCGCTGGAATAGTTCTGAGGTTGGAATATTTTGTTGCTAGAATGTGTGGTAGAACTTGATGGTAACCCATTTGGTGCTTCTTTAGGAAGGTTTTTAAATTGCTATTTCTTTAATGATAATGTCTTTTTTTCCACTCATTGCTTTGGGCATTTTGTGGTCTTCTTGGTCTGGAAATGTTCTGGATTATGGAATGTTTGCTAGAATTATTTGATACTTTCTTCCCACCATGGCCATTGTTTATGTCTAGAAAAATCTAATTGGTTTTTAGGCCTGCATGTTGATATGCTAATTTTCTTCATTCCACTGCTTGCCCCTTATCTTTTTGTTGATTGCCTCGGCTTTCTTCCAGCTGTACTGAATTTACTCTTTGCCTTTAGGTTTTATCTGGTGTCTCTGGGGTCAAGCTCTCTCCAGTTTAACCTCAGAAGTAAACTTTCACTCAGCTCTTTCACTCCACTCCACTCCAGTGGGGTGGTGCTCTGACTTAATGGAGTGAGGCAGATCCGCGGGTTGGAGCTTGTTAAGACTCAAAGCTGTTCTGTGTTTTCAGTCTCTCAGTTTAGAATTAGGTGCTTCTTATTCCTGAGCTAGTGGGAGTTCGGCAACAGGAATCAGCTTGCTTCTTGCTGGGCTTTTTTACTCTAGAACTTATTTGTCAGTCAGCTCTCCCTCTGTTCTGCCATGATAATTGCCACTTCTCTCTCCACTGTCTGTTTTACAAAATGGTTGATCTCTCCTAAATTGGTGTCTCTAAATCTCTCTGTGGATCTTTTATTCTCTTACTGGCAAATAGACGTGGAGGAATTGGTCTTATTAGTTCTACAGCAATCTAAGGGAAAAAGAGATATTCTGGAATTAGGGAAGGAAATTCCTCACCTCAACTACTTAATATGTGGTATCTGGAAGGTCATTTCATCTGTGATTTTGCTATGAGGTTTCATGGTGTCAGGTGGGCTTGTTAATTTTTCTTTCTACTCTCACAGCTGACCACCTTAGGAGGTACTACAGGGTATGCTCAGGCAGTGACACAATAACACAACAGGGTTGGTTGTAGTAAACAGTGAAGTCCATACACTTAGCAATCCACCAGTCTTCCATTGCGCAAGAGCTATAGACAAGGCACCAAGCCAGGCTGTTGAGGGAGGTTCAGGCATACACTTGTGGCTGACATGGAGATACAACATTCAGTAAAGTACTGCCCAGTTGTCTGGTGTGTGATTAGCTGACAGTTTCCAGTGGTCAGCCCTTCTGGACTCTGCTTCAGCCTTGGAGTCCAGGTTGTGCTTTTCTTGGACTTCTCCTTTCTTTGGGTGGCCCCACCCAGTGACTAAACAAAGTGGCGGTATAAGGGTCTAGCCATTTCTGCCCAATTTAAACTCCTCTACTGGGCAACTGTTGCTTGGGAGTTCCCAGTAAGACTGGTAGAGACTTTGCCAGGTATGTATAATGTTCTTTTGGTTCCCCGCCCCTCTCCAGAGGCAGTTCTTTTCTTTCACAGGTGTGAAATCAATCTTAGTAAACCTTTTGTATTTATAAATCAATCTTAGCATTTGCTTCCCCAAGGGCCCAACCTTGAGGTTGAACACGGTTCAACATGAAACACGGTTCCTCCAAAGCCACCTGGGAAGAGAAGAAATTCAGCAAAATGAAACAATGAAAACAGTGTCTATCACTGACAAGAATGATATGGATTATCAAGCATGCGTCTGTAAAAGCTGTGACTGAACCTTTAAGATGACAAGTATCACGAGGGAAGGCAGGTCAATTTGGTTTACTGAATTTGTCAAATAAGTTCTGTTTTTTTTTTTTTAAAGAAATGGCTAGATCTTTATAACGTTATTAGGGTCCCTAGGGAATTAATATTACATTTTATTACGGGAAGATCCTCTGAGAAGGCAATGGCAACTCACTCCAGTATTCTTGCCTGGAGAATCCCATGGACAGAGGAGCCTGGCAGGCTGCAGTCCATATGGTCACACAGAGTTGGACACAACTGAAGTGACAATACTTTGGCCACCTGATCTGAAGAACTGACTCATTGAAAAGAAGGGGACGACAGAGGATGAGATGGTTGGATGGCATCACTGACTCGACGGACATGAGTTTGAGCAAGCTCTGGGAACTGGTGATAGACAGGGAAGCCTGGCATGCTGCAGTCTATGGGGTCGCAAAGAGTCAGAAACGACTGAGCAACTGAACTGACCTAACTGAACTGCAGGGACTTAGCACACACACCTTGGACTATATGTTCTAATATGTTCTTGATAGATTGGGGTGCACTAAGGACCTGTTACAATTTAGGGAAAATGAACATTGGATGACATTAAGTATTCCCATCAAAAACCATGATAAGTAAAGCATTTATTATAATAGCCATCATATAAATGATGTATTAGTGCTAGTTGTTATTATCATGGTTATTTCTTCATGTTTGAATCTTACTTTGTTTTTTGGTAAAATTTTGTAAATTTTAAGATGTTATGTGCCTTTTAAAAAAAATTTTTATTCCAAAGCATTAAAGGATGTTATCTGTTTTGTTAAAACGGATTTCTAATCCAGTGGTAGTTGGTTTTTAGGGTTTGGTTATTAAAGCCAAAATTGATCTTCCAATATGAATAAGCAGGTGACTCATTTCAGTCTCCAAAGCACTTTTGTTTTTCAAAGGACATTTTTTAACTCTCTGAAATCACTATCAGAGAACAAAGAGTATGTTACAGTTGAAGGTACATAGCTGATTCTTCTGGCTTACTATCCCAATTTTTTTGGTTACCAAGGAGGGCTTAGGATCTTGGTTATTCAGTGAATTTCAAAGAACTTAGCATACTGTTCTGTGATGCAAGATAAATTAAGACATTTCTTCCCACAGAAGGTTTAAAACCACCATAAACATTGTACTGTTAAAATATGTTCAGAAAAAAAAATATGTTCAGAGATTTTATCCTTCTGACATTCTATCTAGAATAGAAAAATGGACCAATGGAGTTCAAAAGTTGTGGAGAGTGAAGAACTAATCAGACAATGAGAAGCAAATAATTCTTTATAAGGACTCATAATTAAATATTAAAGGAAGGAAATAGCATTCATATTTGACCAATGCTAGAAAAACTGGTCTAAAACAATGTTACTGTGAAGTAGAAAGTTTAGCTATTGGTAAGGAAGGAAAAGAAATGAGAGGACTAGGTCTGAAGAAAAGTTAATATTGATGTCATCAAAAGTGGAGACCAAAAGTATAATAAAGGAACAGCATTATTCATGATTGCTGAAATGTAGAAACAACCAACTGTCCATCAGTGGGTGAGTGGATAAGTGAAGGGTGCTATAGCCATAAGTGGAATATTATTTGACCATAGAAAGGAATGTATATGCTGCAACATGAATGAACCTTTAAAAAATTATGTAAAGTAAAAAAAAAACAAAAACAAAAACTAGTCAGAAAAGACCGTATACTACATCATGATACCATTCCTATTAAATTCTAGAATAGAGAAATCTATAGAGACGGAAAGTGAATTATGGTTTTCAGGGAGTAGAAGGTGAATGGTGATAGCTAAAAGGTTCAGAGTTTCTTTACAGGTGATGAAAGTATTATAAAATTGACTCTAGTGATAGCTGTACAAATCTGTAAATATACTAAAAACCACTTAATTATACATTTTATTTTTTCCCACTTCTTTTTAATATAAATTTATTTATTTTAATTGGAGGTTAATTACTTTACAATATTGTATTGGTTTTGCCATACATCAATGTGAATCCGCCACAGATATACATGTGTTCCCCATCCTGAACCCCGGTATGTGAACTGCATCTCAAGGCTATATTTTAAAAGGCGTAATAGAGGAAGATGATATGCTTTGGGAAGATAAACTTAAAATGTCAGATGAGAGGTACCTGGACGATGGATATAGAGTCAGAAAAAACCATAGGGCTGCATCCAAAAGCTTTAAGTAATTAATTTATGAAATTGAGAATTTATTCCAAATTTTCTGGTTTCTTAGTTGTTAGTAAATTGTGCTTGTCACTTTAGACTTTCATGGAAGTATTTGTGTTTTCTGCATAAGATCAGTGTGATAGACAGAATAATGGCTCCAAAGATATAAGGTTCTAATACCTGCAACCTGTGAATGTTACCTTATGTGGCAAAAGTGACTTTTCAGGTGTGATAATTAAGTATTTTGAGATGGGAAGCTTATTGTGGATATCTGGGTAGGCGCTAAATACAGTCACAGTTAGTTCAGTCGCTCAGTCATGTCCGACTCTTTGCAACCATATGGACTACAGCACAATGTCTATCACCAGCTCCTGGAGCTTGCTCAAAATCATGTCCATCAAGTTGGTGATGTCATCCAACTATCCCATCCTCTGTCATCCCCTTCTCCTCCTGCCTCCTATCTTTTCCAGCATCAGGGTCTTTTCAGATGAGTCAGTTCTTCACATCAGGTGGCCAAAGTATTGGAGCTTCAGCTTCAGCATCAGTCCTTCCAATGAATATTCAGGACTGATTTCCTTTAGGACAGACTGGTTGGATCTCCTTGCAGTCCAAGGGACTCTCAAGAGTCTTCTCCAGCACCACAGTTCAAAAGCATCAATTCTTCAGTGGTCAACATTCTTTATGGTCCAACTCTCACATCCATACATGACTACTGGAAAAATCATAGCTTTGACTAGATGGGCCTTTGTCAGCAAGGTAATGTCTCTGCTTTTTAATATGCTCTCCAGGTTGGTCATAACTTTTCTTCCAAGGAGCAAGTGTCTTAATTTCATGGCTGCAGTCACCATCTGCAGTGATTTTGGAGCCCAAGAAAATAAAGTCTGTCACTGTTTCTACTGTTTCCCCATCTATTTGCCATGAAGTGATGGGACCAGATGCCATGATCTTAGTGTTTTGAATGTTGAGTTTTAAGCCAGCTTTTTCACTCTCCTCTTTCACTTTATCAAGAGGCTTTTTAGTTCCTCTTCACTTTCTGCCATAAGGGTGGTATCATCTGCATATCTGATGTTACTGATATTTCTCCTGGCAATCTTGATTCCAGCTTGTGCTTCATACATCCCGGCATTTCGCATGATGTACTCTGTATAGAAGTTAAATGAGCAGGGTGACAATATTCAGCCTTGATGTATTCCTTTCCCAATTTGGAACCAGTCTTTTGTTCCATTTCCAGTTCTAACTGTTGCTTCTTGACCTGCATACTGACTGCTCAGGAGGCAGGTAAGGTGGTCTGGTAGTCCCATCTGTTGAAGAATTTCCCACAGTTTGTTATGATCCATACAGTCAAAGGCTTTGGCGTAGTCAATAAAGCAAAAATAGATGTTTTTCTGGAACTCTCTTGCTTTTTTCGATGATCCAATGGATGTTGGCAATTTGATCTGTGGTTCCTCTGCCTTTTCTAAACCCAGCTTGAACATGTGGAAGTTCATGGTTCATGTACTGTTGAAGCCTGCTTTGGAGAATTCTTTGCTAGCATTCTTTGCCATTGCCCTTCTTTGGGGCTAGAATGAAAACTGACCTTTTCCAGGTGTGTGGCCACTGCTGAGTTTTCCAAATTTGCTGGCATATTGAGTGCAGTACTTTCACAGCATCATTTTTTAGAATTTGAAATAGTTCAGCTGGAATTCCATCATCTCCACTAGCTTTGTTTGTAGTGATGCTTCCTAAGACCCACTTGACTTCACATTCCAGGATGTCTGGCTCTAGGTGAGTGATCACACCATCATGGTTATCTAGGTCCTGAAGATCTTTTTTGTGTAGTTCTACTGTGTATTCTTGCCACCTCTTCTTAATATTTTCTGCTTCTGTTAGGTCCATACCATTTCTGTCCTTTATTGTGCCTGTCTTTGCATGAAATGTTCCCTTGGTATCTCTAATTTTCTTGAAGAGATCTTTAGTCTTTCCTATTCTGTTGTTTTCCTCTATTTCTTTGCATTGATCACTGAGGAAGGCTTTTTTATCTCTCCTTGTTATTCTTTGGAACTCTGAATTCAAATGGGATATCTTTCCTTTTTTTCCTTTGCCTTTAGCTTCTCTTCTTTTCTCAGCTACTAGTAAGGCCACCTCAGACAACCATTTTGCCTTTTTGCATTTCTTTTTCTTGGGGATGGTCTTTATCCCTGCCTCCTGTACAATGTCACAAACCTCAGTCCACACTTCTTCAGGCAGTCTGTCTATCAGATCTAATCCCTTGAATCTATTTGTCACTTCCACTGTATAATCGTAAGGGATTTGATTTAGGTCATACCTGAATGGTCTAGTGGTTTTCCCTACTTTCTTCAATATCAGTCTGACTCTGGCAACAAGGAGTTCATGATCTGAGCCACAGTCAGGTCCCAGTCTTGTTTTTGCTGACTGTTTTAGAGCTTCTCCATCTTTGGCTGCAAAGAATATAATCAATCTGATTTTGGTATTGACCATTTGGTGATTTCCACATGTAGAGTCTTGTGTTGTTGGAAGAGGGTGTTTGCTATGATCAGTGCGTTCTCTTGGCAAAACTCTGTTAGCCTTTGCCCTGATTCATTTTGTACTCCAAGGCCAAATTTACCTGTTACTCCAGGTGTTTCTTGACTTCCTACTTTTGCATTCCAGTCCCCTATAATGAAAAGGACATCTTTTTTGGTGTGTTAGCTCTAGAAGGTCTTGTAGGTCTTCGTAGAACCATTCAACTTCAGCTTTTTCAGCATTACTGGTCAGGGCATAGACCTGGGTTACTGTGATATTGAATTGTTTGCCTTGGAAAGGAACAGAGATCATTCTGTTGCTTTTGAGATTGCATCCAAGTACTGCATTTTGGACTCTTTTGTTGACTATGATGGCTACTCCATTTCTTCTAAGGGATTCCTGCCCACAGTAGTAGATAAAATGGTCATCTGAGTTAAATTCACCCATTCCAGTCCATTTTAGTTCGCTGATTCCTAGAATGTCAATGTTCACTCTTGCCATCTCCTGGTTAACCACTTCCAGTTTGCCTTGATTCAAGGACATAACATTCCAGGTTCCTATGCAATATTCCTCTTTACAGCCTTGGAGTTTACTTCCATCACCAGTCACATCCACAACTGGGTCTTGTTTTTGCTTTGGCTCCGTCTCTTCATTCTTTCTGAAGTTATTTCTCCATTGATGTCCAGTAGCATATTGGGCTTCTACTGACCTGGGGAGTTCATGTTTCAGTGTCCTGTCTTTCTGCTTTTTCATACTATTCAGGGGTTCTCAAGGCAAGAATACTGAAGTGGTTTGCCATTCCCTTCTCCAGTGGACCACGTTTTGTCAGAACTTTCCACCATGACCCGTCCATTTTGGGTGGCCCTACACGCATGTCTCATAGTTTCATTGAGTTAGACAAGGCTGTGTCCATGTGATCAGATTGGTTAGTTTTCTGTGATTGTGGTTTTCATTCTGTCTGCCCTCTGCTGGAGAGGAAGAGGGCTTCCCTGGTGGCTCAGATGGCAAAGAGTCTGCCTACAATGCTGGAGACCTGGGTTCAATCCCTGGGTTGGGAAGATCCCCTGGAGAAGGAAATTGCAACCCACTCTGGTATTCTTGCCTGGAAAATTCCATGGATGGAGGCTCCTGGCAGGCTACAACGCATGGGGTCACAATGAGTCGGACATGACTGGAAGAGAATACATTTGTGTTAAGTTGTTAATAACTGAGTAACAAAAACAGTTGTCTTTTGGACTACTTCCCTGGTGCCTCAGTGGTAAAGAACCTGCCTGCTAAGGCAGGAGACACGGGTTCATTCCCTGGTCCAGGAATATCCCCTGGAGAACAAAATGGCAACCCACTCTAGTATTGCCTGGGATATCCCATGGACAGAGAAGTCTGGCAGGGTACAATCCATGGAGTTGCAAAGAGACAGACACGACTTAGTGACTAAAACAGCTTGTTACAGTGTCAGTAGGAAATGAAAACAGTCAACAGTGCAATACTAAGTCTAAGAGATTAAATAATCCTGGGAAGGTATGGGGAAAAGTTTACATAGATTCTTAGTATTAGGTGCTTGAATAGTGGTTGCTTGTGAAGTCTAGTTACCTTTTCCTAGTATAATTATTTACCACTTTAAGTAGTGATTCTTCATTTTAAATGCTTTCAGTTCAGTCGCTCAGTCATGTCCAACTCTTTGCGAGCCCAGGGACTGCAGCACACCAGGCTTCCCTGTCCATCACCAACTCCTGGAGCTTGCTCAGACTCACGTCCATTGAGTCTGTGATGCCATCCAACCATCTCATCCTCTTGTCATCCCCTTCTCCTCCTGCCTTTAGTTTTTCGCAGCATCAGGGTCTTTTCCAATGAGTCAGTTCTTCGCATCAGGTGGCCAAAGTATTGGCGCTTCATCATCAGTCCTTCCAATGAATATTCAGGACTGATTTCCTTTATGATGGACTGGTTTGATCTCCTTGCAGTCCAAGTGACTCTCAATAGTCTTCTCCAATACCACAGTTCAAAAACATCAAATGCCTTATCTTGCTTTAATACTCCAAGACCCAGCAAATCCTTTTTTTGGAAAAGGTGATTTCTACCTTTTGTGAAATCCATTTCTGTTATCAGCTTCATGTGGGGGCGTCCTACTCTGAGGTTCATTGTTTAGGACACAGTGGTACTTTGTTGAGGTTTAGGAAACAGAGAAAGGGGACTTGGCTAAGTTAGAGGTGAGGTGTCAAGACCACCACTTGAAGGGGAAAGAGCTTAGAGAATTTTAAAGTCACAGGAGTTACTGGAGGCAATAAATGTGCAAACAATGTGTCTGATGACCTCTGGGGAATTTGGTGTCTGGACACCTCACCTTTTTTTCTGAAAAACAAATGTCCATGGTTTGTTATTCTTATGAAAGATATGATCTCTCAGCTATTAAGCAATAATATACTCAGTCAAGGCAAGAATGCAGCAAGATAAGCACTCCCTGCTTTGCAGCTGGGATGGGGAAAGAAGACTAGAAGTTAGTACAAAAATGAATATTAAAAATTTTCATATACTCTTTGTCCCAGTAATTCCATGCCTAGAAATTATCTCTAGGTTAAAGAGATGTGAGTTTATATGCAAACATTCACTGCAGTGTTTATAGCAGTAGTAGCTAAGAGAGGATTTGCTAACATAGTGCATTTATGTGATAGCCTTACAGCCATTTAAACATTTATGGAGAGTTTCATGATATGGTGAATTTAATATACGGAGTGTGTACGATAAAAAAAAAACTAGTAAACAGTATTCTTCTATAAGTTATTATATATTATATCAAACAAATGAACAACAACAAAAAGATGGGAATAGCCACTAATATGTTGGTTATTCTGGATGACAGAATTTGGGAGACCAAGCTGCAGAACTGTACTTTTGTTTCTAACAAGTAACACTTCAGTAAAAATTTCTTCCAAATCTGGCCAGCCAGCCATATTTATGGAATTGTGGAGTACAGACTGTCAAAAGAATTTCTCCGAGTTTGATAAGCAACAGTGATGACTTCTTTTTTGAGAACCTGTGTAGTAATGCGATTGCCTCATAAATTTATCCATGTTTTCTTGGGCATCTGGAAAAGCATCCTTTTTACTGAGACCAAAGCAGTAATACCTTAATGAGATCATGTCTTACTCAAGATTGCAGCCTGGTATTTGGTCTATAGTGGATTAGGTTGAATGCATGCATTCTAGTATCTCGACACTTTTTAAAAAGCACTCATTGGGGTGATTACTGCTACCAACTATCCGGTAAGACCACAGTTTCATGTAACAGGCAGTGTATTATCTGTTTATACTAATATAAATTAGCCTCCTGCCTCTACACAAGGGTGTACATTAACTCCCCAGATTAACACATAATTGGGAAAATGTGCTCCATATGGAGTTCTGAAGCTTCAGGTTTTTACATGGATCCTTTTCCAAAAGCCAGTATGAGTCTTTTAATACATCACACAGCACACAAAGAATGAATATGCAAGTGGTATGGAACAGCGTGAGAATCATGGTGCAGTCTCTGGAACTTTTCCTTGAAAAGTTCATTTCCCTGCTTGCTCATTCTTAGAGAGGAAGCATCAACTTTCTTTATCCTGATGATCTTTTCAGGATTCTTTTTCTTGATTAAAGTTAGCTTTTAAAGAAAGGTAGAACCAAACTGCTCCTGAGTGGTCCTTTTTCCTTGCATAGAAACTTACAGCCCACTCAAGAGCCTCACGTGACAGTGAAGTCATCACTTATTAGAAAGACAATGGACTGAAAGTTTTCTTTGCTAACTGAAGCCTTTTATCTTATTTGCAATATGAAGTTATGACCAACCTAGATAGCATATTGAAAAGCAGAGACATTACTTTGCCAACACAGGTCCGTCTCGTCAAGGCTATGGTTTTTCCTGTGGTTATGTATGGATGTGAGAGTTGGACTGTGAAGAAAGCTGCGCGCCGAAGAATTGATGCTTTTGAACCGTGGTATTGGAGAAGACTCTTGAGAGTCCCTTGGACTGCAAGGAGATCCAACCAGTCCATTCTTAAGGAGATCAGCCCTGGGTGTTCTTTGGAAGGAATGATGCTAAAGCTGAAACTCCAGTACTTTGGCCACCTCATGCGAAGAGTTGACTCATTGGAAAAGACTCTGATGCTGGGAGGGATTGGGGGCAGGAGGAGAAGGGGACGACAGAGGATAAGATGGCTGGATGGCATCACTGACTCAATGGACGTGAGTCTCAGTGAACTCCGGGAATTGGTGATGGACAGGCAGGCCTGGCATGCTGCGATTCATGGGGTCATAAAGAGTCGGACGTGACTGAGTGAACTGAACTGAACTGAACTGAATTCATAGAGAGAAAGAAAAAAAAAGGATCCGTTTCTTGTCTGTTTGAATTACTGTTGTTAGTAAGTTTGAGAGGCCTTTAATTTCTGCAGTTAGTTTCAACCAGTTGTGCTGTAGTTTTGCAGTAGATAATCACCTCCAGAATCCACGTCAAAAATCTTATTAACGTACATGTTTTTGACTGAACACCAGGCCAAGATCAATCAAAACTGGATCTGAGGGCTTGATGCTACTGAATCTCGTTAGCTTCTGCATAGCAAAAACTCACTGTAATTTCTTCATAAGTATAATTTAGACACACACTTGGAGGAAGAAAAGCCCGAATCAGAAAAGAATCAGGATAAGAACACTCAAGGCTCTTTTTGTTTAAGATTTAGTTGTTCATAGCCTGAACTGCTTTTTCCCTCCACGCCGAATGCAATATTTAAATTCTGGTGCCAGTTTTCACATTATTTACCAGGAGGTGCACACGTCAAATGTAGCTGCTGATAGATACTTTTACTGCTTAGAATGACATCGGGTGCCAAACACTATTACTCGGGTCTTTTCAGAGCGCTTCTCATCCTATTGCTCATTCCCCACAGGGGTAGTAGAATGGTGTACCGTGTAACTGGGCACAAAACACGCAAAGAACTGACCAACTGATGCTTCCCGAGAGTCCTGAGTCTACAACCGACTTATACACAGTCCCTTAACTTTTTTTTCTTGCTCTTTTCCGTCGGTGAAGAGCAGATTCTCCGGGGGGCAATCTAACGTTCTGATAAGAGGGTTACCTCCCAGGTTAGCTCTAGCCGCGGGCGGGGCTTCTGTATACCCCCAGGACATCAAGCTGGAGCTGTCCACCTTCGCTTCACATCCTGAAAGTGGGGAGGGGCAGCCCCCGAGTCACAGGCTTGCCTGTTCAGAGTACCTTCTTACACATTCCAGTCATCCCAGTCGTGCAGTCTCAAGGCCACAGGGCCTTCGGGAAATCGCTCCGGAGAGGGGCATTAAGTATCTGTGGCTTCTACACCTCCCACGTTTCAACGCGAGCTTCCTACTAGGGGAAGCTTCCTACAGCTCTCCTCCTATGGAACACTGTTCGGTTCCGATTTACCCAACTCGGAGGCCACGGAAGCACACAGAACGCCGGCGACGACAGCACCGGCTGATTTTCCGCTCTTCCCGGTTTGTTCTTCCGCCCTCGCAGCCCTAGCCCCCGCCCCTCCGCCCTCCTCACAGGAACCAGCGCCCCGGCCGCTCCCGCGCTTCTCCCCTGCCACCCGCAGTGGCCTGCCTTTTATAGACGCCACAGCCAATGAACGCTCTCCTTTCCTTCTGCCCGCCCGCCCGGCCAATCGCCGCGCCCCTTGTGTAATCTTCGGCTCCTCGACTTCTCTCGGCTATTTTCGTTGTTGCTGGCTTTTTCAGGGGCTGCTTGCTCGCAGCCAGAGACGCTGCTTTTTTTTCCGGGTTCGGAGCCGTTCCGGATGCTTTAGGCTGCCGGATGTCTGATCTCCGGATAAGTGAGGCGTTTCTGTACATGGATTATCTGGTAGGTGCGGGACAGGGGTGGCGTGTCGCCCCTCGGACCTCAACGTGCCCGATGTCCCTCCGCCTGGAGGAACAGCCTTTTTGCTTTCTTTCTTTGGGATGGGATGCCTTTGGGGTTCTTTCTCCCGCAGCCAGCTCTGGAGCTGTGCCGGGACTCGGAGGGGTGGCAGCTGAGGCGGTGCGACCGCAGCTCCCAGGGAGTGGTGGAACTGACAGGTAAAGGTGCGGCCCGGGCCAGCGGTTCTGTGGGGCGAGGGGCGCACGGGCGCTCCCCGAGAGATGGGGCAGCGGCGGTGGGGCGTCTTTTGCCCGTGGTCGGTTCTTTGCTTCTCTGTGTACTCCTGCAGAGACTTTCTTTACCAGGAAGCAGGAGTTTTCCCCTCTGCCTTTAGCAGAACTCCAGGTACTATTAAAGAGCCATAACCGGAATGGCTTACTAAGTGCCCGGTAGCTCCGGTCATTTGGTTGTTATTAGATCTCTAAAGCTATGACCTCGGTCGCCGCGAGGTTTTAAAAGCACATTACCATATAGTAGACGGGACTAAACTACATCGCAGCGTGGGTAGAAAGGATTGGATAGGCAGGCATTCATTGCCTCGCCGTCTCTGCCGTGGATGCTTGTCTCTTACCCGGTGCACAGATTGGACCCTGTCTGTGCTTTTTAGGCCAGGCTTGTGCTGAGAAGTTTAGGTGGGAAAAGTGTCAGCTCAGTGTTGGGGTTGAACATTACTTTAAAAATGCACTTGATTTATGTGTGTGTGTGTATAATTATGCAAAACACCGCATATTGTTCGAGAAATTATTTCCCCAGAGATGCATGTTTGTGTTCGCAGGGATCCTCATTAATGTTGGCTGTGTTCAATCCTAAACAATTACCAGGTTTACCTTTTTGTCTAGAACCCCTGTTGCAATGCAGAGTTGAAGTAAACGGTAAAGACATTGACCGTCCTGTCATCTTGTTGAACACATGCTGTTGGTTTCTGCCTGCAGATTGGCCTGGCAGAGATTTGCCAGTGCCTTCTAGGAATTACACTAATGCTGTACTAAGAAAGACTGTGAATGCGTTCATAGTCAAGAAACGTTGGACAAGGACTGGTTTTGTGATGCTATCTTGTATTTGGGCTTATTTCCCCTAAATCTTCCTGGTTTGATGGGCTTGTGGGGAGGGGTGGTGACTGCAGTTAATACATGACCTTGTGCATTGAGGGGAGTCAAAAACTGAATTCAAATTCTGTTTTCTTCCTTTGTTGATGTCAGTAACTTCCTCTGTCTTTGTGATAGAGAGACATTCGGAGCTCACAGTGTAGCCAGTTAAGGAGGTTATCTGATTGGGGGTTCTTTAAAATGCAAAGTGCTATGTAGGGTAAAAGAGTTGTCAGATGTTTCTTAAAGACTATTTTCTGAATTAAGTAACTGATTATTTTGTAGCTTGTCTCGTAGGTTCTGTCTTGCAGTTGCCAGAATTAAAGCCAAAGTTTGTTGAGGATGGTTATGGAATTGGAAAGGGCTGCCTTACCTATACTAATGAAAGCTGATTTTGAATGCTGAGTTAAGTAGTTCCTAAAAAGGAACTTGCTATTTTATTTGCTGAGTGAGTTTTAAAGTTGCAAATTGCATTGTAAACCTGTCTTTAAGGTGCCAAACCCACTACAGCTGTTAGTGGGGGGAAAACAATTGGAAGACTCTGGTTAATTACTCAGGTTAATTTCCTGATGGGGAACGGTTGTGGTGCTCTAGATTACCTTAAAAGCAGATTCTTTCTTCCTCAGTTTCCTAAGTTGTGTGTCAAAATCAATGGGCTCCAAATTTGACATGGCTTTTTTTGTTTTACCTGCCACGCCCGCATATACCCTATGCATTCCTATTTTAAAAAAAACATTATTTTGTCACCTTAGCTATGATTTTTAAAAAATTCACAAGTGTAGTGAAACAGTCCCATAAAAATCACTTGGCTAATCATTGGTGGTGAGGAAAAAACTCTTAAAGGAAATAAGTCAGTTCTGATGAGTGTGTCAAGTATCCGCTGTGAAAAGACTTAAGGAAATCCTTAAACATTAAAGGAAAAAGCCTCTGCAGGTGGTCTTCTGTGTTTACATTTTACTTAGTTCTCAGAGAAAATGATGTTCCACACATCATTCCTCTTGCCTTTCAGATGGACTCATTTGCTTTTCCATAATTTTTATGTGGTGTTTATTAAAAACCAGTTTCTGAAAAATGAAAATCAATTTCATTGACTGGCATCATATTTTAAAAATCAGTTCCCAAGTTCTTTTACTTACCTTCCAGAGAAAATGCACTCCTTTCACTTCTAGTTTGACCCTTCAGATTTTGCTGCACTTGTGGACTTTACATGCACTTGACAGGAATAGTGTGTATGCCGTCTTTTCTTCTCTTTTCTTTTTAATCGGTGTTTGACTTTCTTCTTATTGCTGCTGGAAGAAGAGGGAGCTGTGTGTGTATGGATTGTCCATTGTTCTTTGGGCTGGATGGCATTACTTAACCTTTTTTAATTGCAGAACATGGAAGGAAGAGAAATGAGAGAAAGAGGTGCTTTAAATAAGACTGTGAATATTAAAGCAGAGGATAAAACTCTCTGAACTTAGAGGCTACTGTTGATTTCTTAACTTGAAGGAAATGCTATGAATTAGAGGTGACAAATAAGGTGAAGCCCAGGGATAGTGCCTTTCTATTTAGGATAAGGTTTTGATTGATTTCAGTTTAGGGAACTACAATAATGGTAATTTATGTATCCTCAGTAATTACATGTATCACCCTGTACCCTATCTTTATTTGTTGAATGAATATGAGAGAGAAGAGACAGCTTTTCTCTCCAGTTTCTAAAGTAAGACAAGATAACATCTGTTTGGATTAGGTATTTTACTCTGGGGAATGCAGAATGTATCTTTTACTCTTAACTTTAAGATTATCAAGGTATTTGTTTTCCAGTATTTAAATATAAAAATCTCAGTATTGACAGGCCATATACCTTTTTCCCATTTTAGGAATGGGTTTTAAATGCCATGTTCACACCTGTCAGGTCTGTAGGTGACGATTCTGTTGCTGTTCCAGTGGGCAGTACCAGCATCTTCCTGTTTTTCTTCTGACAGGTAGAACTAGTAAGACAGTGTGTGGAACTTTCTGAATAAGGAGAAAATAGTTCAGCTATAATGGAAAACGTGTCTACCAGGTTTTCCTGGAAGGTTGGACAAAATCAACTTCTAGATTCTTCTCGGTTTAATATTCTTTGTGTCCTGACTCATGTTGATTGGCTTGAATTTTACCTCTTCCCCCCCTCCTGTGATCAAAATAACATCAATAAAATTTGGTATGCTTTGTGTAATGCCAGGGATGATTACATGGGATGATGGAGGGAGAGTGATTTATAAACAGCATGTTGCTTTTCAGATGTAGAATGTTAATATACTGTGCTAATGTTGCTCATACTATTCTTATGCCTCCTATAGAATGACTGTGACTGCCCAGTTTTAAAGATTGGGCTACCTTTTAAATTAGTCTCAGTATATGGAGAGATTTAATGTCATCAGCAAGCAGGAAGTTACAAGACTTCCTTGAGGATTGTTTACTACCTATAAAGAATAAAATATGTTCCTTAATGCATCTAACAAATGTTTATGGGACCCCTGCTTTGTGCATGACCCTGAAAGGCATGGAGGATGAGCCCCCGCTGGGATGGCCTTGGCTGTAGGACTGGAGGGGTGTGGGTGGCTCAGCAGGAGCCTGTGGCAGTGGACAGATACGCAGGAGGGGGAGGAGGCAGCCTGTGATGTGCGCCTTGGCTCTCTGGTAGGTTATCTCTGTGTGTTTCTTTGTTTCATTGTGAACTGAAATGCAAAGCTGGGCCTGAAAATGTGACATCTAAAAATGCGTCTTTAGCTGCTAATTATCAGATAATGATCATTTCACCTGTATGTTGGGTTTGGGATCTAATAAGGCCAGGGTTCTAGATTTCTTTTTCTGTATAGGTTGGTTAACCTGGCCTAGTTTCTTGGTCACAGGCTATACCTGTCATATAAAAATTTGTGTGTCAATAGGGAAGATCAGGTGAAAGAAGATAGATGATCAGCACAAACCCATCACTATTTGCAGAATACAAACCAAGTAATCAACCAACCAAGAACAGAAGCTCTTGGTGTATCGATGCACAGAACTCTGAGGTTCTACTAAGTTGTAAATGAGCCTATTCTAAAAGAGGAGTGAAGGCACAGTTATGACTTTATCTGATGTTCCGTGGTCTTAGAAGTGTGCTGTTTTTTAACTGTGAATGACTATGAACATTATAACTTATGTGTTCTATGTATAAAGTGATAATATAAGCCATATATTTTTAATCTTAACTGCAGCTGAATTAGTCAGTCACATAGGTGTTCTTTTATTACTAAATCATAAGATAAAAAGGGAACACAATAACTGGTTCTTTTAGCAAAAAAGTTTCAAAAATATCGAGACCGTGAGGCAGAAACTGTGATATAAGGCACTAACTCTGGTTCTCAACTGTCTATGGTTCCAGGCTTGTAGCACGAATCCCAAGAGAGCACATATGGGGACCTGATTCAACCTCTGGGAGCTTGCATTCTGAAGGATGCCTAAGTTGTGTTCTTGTAGGCATGCTGAGGGTGGGGGAGTTAAGCATAGGTATTATGAGGATAAAATAGTTACCGTTTATTGAGCCCATACTGTGGTGCTGGATAATGTAAATGCTTTCCACATGTAATGCATTAAACCAAGGCTGAGAGAGGTTTTGTAATTTCCCCAAGTTCACACAGCTAACAAGTAATAGAGCTGGGACTGTGGTCCCAGAACCTTCCCTTTTCACTGCCTTCCTTCCAGCTTGGTGTTAAAGCTATTGGAATGCACTTGAAGGTTTTACAGTGTATTTTATGTAATTACCATGTTACTTCTCCAGTCAAGAAACCAGGGGCCAGGACCAGGCTGGTCGCTGTTCCCCTGTGCTCAAAGACTTGTCTCTGCTAAATGACTGTTAAAAGGAAGGCTGGATAGAAAGAGAACTGTGTCGTGTCCTGAGCCTTCCACTCGGTGATCTCCTGACTCTGAGCACCTAGGTGACCTTCACCATCTAATGTTTTATCAAATAACCACACGTGGGTTTCCAGGCAACCTTGGTTCTCCGCCCCCTAGTGTCACTTCAAGGACACCTTCAGAGTCACAAGCCCCAGTCGTCTTTTTGAAGAGGTCCCTGAGACTCAGGATCTATTTGGCAGTTTAATTGAAATCTTCTGTGCTCCTTAAACAAGTAAAGTGGGGCTTTGCCTAGTAGACACTAGGCCCAAGTGGCCTTTTGCTTTTGAATTTCTGTTGGGCAGAGTCTCCTGATGCTAAAGGGTTTGCTTTCGAGGAAGAAAAGATTTTCAGAGAAAGTTTGGTAACTGCATTTTGGTTAACAAATGCTGATAGTTCTCACAAATTGAGTTAAAAATGGGCTTTTATTTTGGAGCCTGTGGCCTCCTTACTTATGCTGTGGCTCTTCCCCTGGCATCTCCCCAAATGCTTCTGGTGTTTGGTTGAATCTAAGAAACCCAGTTCTTGTTGACCCTCGTTTCTGAGTATCAGCAAAGTGAACACTTGCTTCTGGCAGGGCTGGCTTCATGGGCATGTGGCTCAGAAGGGCCCCCATGTGTGGCTGAATGCTCTGTGGTTGCCATCTTAAAACTCTTAATTTGGGGTGCTTTGCAGATGTTTTCATTATCTGAATCTGTAACTTGTATCAGTGTAGGGTCCCTGACTATCTTGATTATCCTTTTATCACTGGAATTGAGTCTCATGCAGGGTGAATACGAAAGTATATATCATGTACTGTGCAGAGTGTTTTTACCTGCATTACCCAATTTAATCCTTCCAGCAGTCCTGTTGACTAGATACTGCTGACTGATAGACATACTGACTTAGAATAAGAGGAAACTTAAGGCTCTGTGAGGTGGAGTAATGGCTGGGATCATGTAACCGAGTGTCAGGGCTAGGGTACCAGCTAGCTTGGGGATTCCAAGCCCATGCATGTAAGCATTATTCAGTACTGCTGTAACTGGTGATAATTAACAGCTAAGAGGATGAGTGAGAGGGGCCATGATTCAGACACAGGACTGGAAATTGAGAGGTTACTTAATTGCTGCCATCACCTGTGAGAAGCCCCCTGGGAACTCAGTGACAGCTGTGCCGCAGTTGAGGAAGTACACGTGTCTATACCTTAAGGTGAGAGACTTCGCTCACCTTTTGCACCCTGCCGCTGTACCCTGGTGCATAAGCATGCCCTGCACTTTGGTTCACAGCCAGATGCACATGATTTTGCAGGAGCATTTCATTTATCAGGCCCCTTTGTACCCAGATTTGTTGGGAATGGTTCTGACTTCTGGATTGCTTCTCTCCGGGTCAAGGACTTCGACCCTAGCAATTGTGGCCATGTCTCCCCCAGAGGGATTCTCGAGAGTTCTTTTTTCACCGAAAGAGAGCAGCTTCTCCAGGCTCTCTGGTGGAGCAGTTGACAGTCTGGAGCCATCCCAGGACCATTGGCTGAGGTGCAGAAGGCCTGCACTTGTTCCTTTATCAGTCTGTACATGGAGTCAGGAGCTAAAGCAAAATATGATTCTTTCACAGTTTTATCTTTAATAAATACAAATGTTCCGAAAAGTACAGAAAATGAGAACGCACTTCTATGTATCTACCTCCCTGATTAAAGCTGTTATTATTTTGCCATTTTAACTTCAAAATGCTGGTTGCTTTTTAAAAAAAGAAACTTTAAGGTGAAAGCCTTCTGCTCTCCCATGCTTTCTTCATCCTTCTCCATGGTGACAACTACCCCAAAGCAAGTGGGCACTGTTCTCATGTTTGGGTTTTTTGTTGTTGTTGTTGCATTTTTATTATATTTGCATATATGTGTAAATAATATGGTATTCTTTGTGGTTAATAATTTTAACAAAATTGTAACATATCACCCTTATTGTCTTGAAACTTGTTTTATTTCTGTAATGTTTTTAAGATTAATAAATATTCCTGTTTGTATTAATAGATATTTATTTTACATTTCTAGTTTAGATATTACCATTTCTGCCTTTATATGTAGAGATCTTATTTGGATTTTATGGGAAGCTCAAAGAAAAGGTGTTGGTTTTGAGGCATAATTGTGTGTGTTTACTTGTTTTTAGTACCACACAATGAGTCGTATAAATTGTTTAATGAAATTTTATTATGTGCATTTCAGTGAATCATAATTTTATTAACTTATCACCTTATCACTGATTATTCTAAGTTTCAATTTTTTTAGTGTTGGTATTTGTTATAAATAATGCTGCAATGGACATTCCTTATAAGCTCTTGGATATTTTATGATAGTGTATTATAAGGAGCAGTAGTCCTATGGTTTCAAAAAGCGATTTTGATGCCAAGTAAGTTTGGAAACTAGGTCAAACAGAATCAAACAGGTTTCTTTACTGTATAATCATTAATATGCAAATATTCACAGTGCATCTCAAAAAGGGAGATTATTACTGGCAGTGTTTCTAATCCTTTGGGATATTTTTATGACCAAGTTCGAGTAGATTTTATGTAGAATCAAAAGGTATCTACATTTTAAAGCTTTGACTTATTGATTAAATAAGGTAATAAACCATGCATGGATATAATCAGCTACTGTTTGTTAAATCAAAGTTATGTAATAGTCAAATGGTGATAATGATGATGATTGAGAATTTACTCTGTCCTAGGTTCTGTGTGCATGCGTGCTCAGTCACCAAGTCATATCCAACTTTTTGTGACTCCGTGGACTCTAGTCCACCAGGCTCCTCTGTCCATGGGATTTCCCAGGCAAGAATACTGGACTGGGTTGCTGTTTTTTCTCCATGGGATCTTCCTGCCATGTCTCCTGCATTGGCAAGCGGGTTCTTTACCACTGCACCACCAGGGAAGTCCCCTAGATCCTGTGGGATCTAACCCAGGTCTCCCGCATTGCAGGTGGATTCTTTACCAGCTGAGCCACCAGGGAAGACCAAGAATATTGGAGTGGGTAGCCTATCCCTTCTCTAGCAGATCTTCCTGACCCAGGAGTCAAACTGGGGTGTCCTGCATTGCAGGCATGTTCTTTACCGGCTGAGCTACCAGAGAATCCCCTAGATCCTGCAGAGTGCTTAATGTGCATTCGCCGTTTGTTTGGTCCTTTCAGTGACCCTCTGAGGTGCTGGAATTTGGGTTTTTGTTTTATGGTTGAGGAAACTGAGGGTCAGGAGTAACTCCAGCTGTCTCAGTTGTTATGAGGGTTGGCAACACATCTGTAATCTTACTGTATGTGTTTTCATTATTGTGATAGAGAAGAAAAGTTTGAAACCCTGTATTTGATTTCCTAGAAAGTACACCTATTGCCTGCATGATATAAGCTGTTTTCCAAATGTCAGTCCATAGCAGAAAGGAAAAGTCAAGAATGTTATAAAGTCATCATATGTTTAATTTATAGACTTAAAAATATGAGGTTATCTCTTTCCAACTTTTTGTGGATGTTAGAATATGCTGTCTATTCTCATGATAATGAACAACAGTATCTCTTTGTCTATCTCAGTGTTATTACCTGTCAGAATAAAAGGATGTGAATCCTTAAACATCCTCAAGTTTGTATGTATGAATTAATATTTAGAATGTACTTACTTCTAAAACCCAAATGCTGAGAACCTGGTCTAAGACAGATTAATTCGAACCACAATTCCTCATTTGAAAGATTCAGATAGCATCCAAACCTCTTTGATGACTATTGATTATGTTTTTTTTTAGTGCTAAAGTGCTTTTTTAAAAAAATTGCTTTATACTTTCTATACGGATTGGTATGAGTCCATATAATGGCATCAACAGAAGTGGGGAGCAAGTGTAGATAAAAGTGAGTCTTTCTCCTCCTGTATGTCCTTGAACTTGATTCCGCAATCCTCCCCTTCCCTGCCACCACCCCCCCCCAACCCTGCTTCAGTGACACTGTGAGGATTTTTTTACTCTCCAAAAATGGCAGAGTACAATTTTTGTGAAATAATGTAACTAAACATTATGTAGGAACACATTCTTGTACATTTTAAGAGCTGGGCACAAAAGATTTGTTTTTGACCTTGGGTAAAGTATGTTTTTTTATTTTTTGGTCTGTTCTGCAAATTACTTATATTGGGACTTCTAGTCCCCAGAAGAATGTTAAAGTTAATTTTTACTATCACTTAAATTTTATTTCCTTTTTCTTGTTCTGATTCAGGTATTTTTTTAAGATAGTAATTATGACTAGTAAATGAGAATCTTATTTACAAAAAAACTTTCACAAAGGACTTTTTTGAGGGTTGAATGAGACTGTATATACTGGACTTTTTGAATATAAGCTGTTACATAAAATGAATGTTCACTTATGTTTTTATAATCACATTTTTTAGTCACCAAATTATCTTTTTAATTGAAGTGTAATTTACACACAGTAACATGTACAGTCTTAAAGGTACAGCTAGATGAGTTTATGGGTTTCCCCGGTGGCTCAGTAGTAAAGAATCTGTCTGCCAATGCAAGAGATGCAGGTTCCATACCTGGGTCAGGAAGATCCCCAGAAAAGGAAATGGCAACCCACTTGAGTATTCTTGCCTGGGAAATCCCAGGGACAGAGGAACCTGGCAGGCTACAGTCCATGTGGTTACAAAGAGTCAGACCAACTTAGTGAGTAAACAGTAGTAATGAAGATGACTTTATATGTACCTGTGTCTTGTAACCACCCCCAGGTGGATATGTAACACCCAGAAGGCTCTCTAGGGTATCCTGCCTAGGTGTTCGTTCCTAGGCAGTATTGACATAGATTGGTTTTACCTGATTTTGAACTTCATATAAATGGAATCACAGCTAGGTGTTCTTTTGTGTGTAATTTCTTTTACTCAGTATGCCTGTGTAATCCATCTATGTTGCATAAATCAGTTCTTTTCTGATTGCAAATTAGTATTGTATGAATATTATTACTAAACTATTCATTCTATTGTTGATGGCCATTTAGATTGTTTCCAGTTTTGGGGATATTTGGAATAAAGCTGCTACAAACAGTCTTGTTATGGTTTTGGGGGAAGTAACGCATTTTTGTTGGGTAAAGTAGAATTTCAGGTTCATGGGGCATGCATATGTTTAGGTTTATTAAATACTGCCAAACATTTTCCAAAGTAGTTTTACCACTTAGACTTATACCAGTAGTGTAAAAGGTCCAGTTATTTCGTATCCTCACCAATAGTCTTTACTTTGTCAGTCATTAATTTATTTTGATGTGTGTGTACCCCAAAGAAGTTTAAAGTTGCCCAGAGCTACTTCCATATATTCAGGCATGAGAACAATATAATATAGGAGGATCATAAGGCAGATTTTTTTTTTTAATTTGAAGAAATTAGTTGGCCATATTCTTCGGTTGTGTGGTTTCACTTGAAAATCCTGTCTTGCTGAAGAGGTACTGTGGAGGTCAGTTGACCTGGTGGTATTCCTGCTTTACAGGGAACTCAATGTATGGTTTGGGCAAACCAGTCAATGTCACTGCCTTCAATTTCTTCATCTATAAAAAGGTGGGATCAATTAGATATCCAAAGTGTTTCTCTTATTTCAAAGTTTTCCTCAATCATCTTGTTTCCTTCTTGGAATAGCTGTCTGTTTTTCCATTCTTTCTAATTCTTTAAGTGAGTGATCATAAATTTGCCTTTACATAATTATCATTTATTCAAGCAGCTCTAATTTTTTATAAGCCTTTTGTATTCTGGTGCTGTCCCGGGCACTAGGGATATACAAGTGAATAAGACATTGGCTTGCCCTCAAAGAACTCATACTCTTGTAGAGATGAAAACTAAGCAATTATGTTTTGGAATGGCATATTCTACTCAGAGGGAAATACAGGTTACTAATAGAGTATATGAAAGGGAGTCTTAACCTGGACTTGAGGGCCAAAGCGAGCTTTTCAGAGGAGTCATTTTTAATCTGCAACATTGAAGTTGAGGAGTGTTGGCCCAGTAACAGGCAGGGCCAGGGCCAGGCAGAAGGGACAGCATCCCTGCAAGGACTTGGGGGTGAGTAACCCCATTGCTTTAAGGAACTCCCAGGGCTTGGTGTGGCTGGAGTAGAGTCAGGAACAGCTGGGTACACTTTGCTGCAGAGTCCACCTAGGGTCACATCGTGGGAACCTTTAAAGTTTGCCTAGGGTGACATGGTCAGGTCAGTCTTCAGTGTGGACAAGCGCTGGAAAAAGCAGCGGATGGGAAGCAGAAGCCCAGTTTGGAAGATGCTATCCTGATTCAGGAGTGAGATAATGGTGTTCACAGCCAGATGGAGGCAGGAAGGATGCAGAAAAGTAGATGGATTTAGGTAACATCTGTGAATTGCCAAGATTTTGTAACTGACTGTAGAAGATGAGAACAAAGGAGATTTTAGGGATAATTTTCAGGTTTTTGATTTGAGCATTGTTCTGGTTATCTGTTACTGAGTAACAAACCACCTTAAAACAGTGGCTTAATAACAGTCATTTTTTAAACTCATGAATCTGGAGTTGAATTGGGTTCAATTAGGCTCTTCTTGCTCAGGATTCCTTATTAAGTTACCATTGGATGGTGGCTGGGAGCATCTCAAGACTTCTTAGAATGCTGGTCTGGCAACATGCAAATCTGGGGGATTGGAAAGTGTGGACTCCTGGGGCATCTCTCTTCAGGTATCTTTCTACATGAGGCCTCAGGGAGCTGCACTGCTTACATCCAGGTTGAAGGCTCACAGAGTACATGTATCAGGAGAAACTGGTGGAAGCTACTGTCTTTCTAACCTGGTCTCAGCAGTCGTGCAGCATCACTTATATGGCACTTGTTCATCAAAGCAGTCACAAGGGCAGGAGACAGGCACCACCTCTTGGTGGCAGGAAGTCAAAGGATTTATGGGCATGTTTTAGAACCACCATAGACATCACGGGGGCAAAACAGGTCATGTACTGTGGTAGGTGACACTTGAAGGAATAGCACATGGAGAGGCAAGTGAAGGCTTTGAGGTCAGAGTTTGCACGGCTTGTGGGAAGTCCAAATTGAGATTCAGTGTAAGAATCGGAATTATGTGGGAGCTTAGAGGTGAGCTTTGGATGAGTTAAAAGCAGTATGTAACATTATTGTTACTTGCTGTGTGTGTGTGTGTGTGCACGCTCAGTCATGTCCAACTCTCTGCAACCCCATGAGTTGTGTAGCCCACCAGACTCCTCTGTCCATGCGATTTTCCAGGCAAAAATACTGGAGTGGGTTGCCATTTCATACTCCAGGGGATCTTCCTGACCCAGGGATCAAACCTGCATCTCTTGTGTCTCCCGTATAGGCAGGCAGATTTTTTACCACTAGCACCAACTGGAAAGCCATATATATGTGTGTGTAACTATATTATTAAATTATCATTGTAAGGCACAGTGCTAAGTATTTTTCATGCATGATTTATTGCCTTTATCTTTTTAGAAATTAGAAACTGAGACTTAGAGAAATTATGTCACGCCTGCAATGTGATGGAGCCAGAATATGAACCCAGGTCTTACTAATGTCTGACCTCACATCCTTAACCGTTTAGATGGTAACTGAAGCCGTGGGCACGTCTGAGCTCACGCAGGGAGGGTTGTGCTCAGTATGGAAGGGAGAACCCGAGGAAGTCTAGTGTCTATCTCAGGGCCGGTACATAGGAGGCACATGGTTTTCGTGGGATCAGCAAAAGGAAGGGAATCTTGGGAGAGAAAGAGAGCAGCAAGGTTGGGAGAAAACCTGCAGAGTGTCACATCTCACAGGTTGAGAAGGGAGACTTTCCAGGAGAAGGAAGTAGCCAATTGTGTTTCCCGTGGCCCAGAGATCATGGAAGAAGATGGCTGCATGGTGACCTTGGCCAGAGGCTCTCAGAGGCCCAGTGGGAAGTGAGGAAATGACACCGCTGTAGTCAAGGCTGTCCAGAAATTTCACCGTGGATGAGAAGGAGGCAAGGGCTGGAAGTGGAAGGCGACTAGGGACATGGAGGGACTGCTTTCCTTTCTAAAGGGGGCTGAACTTGAGATGGTTAAATGCCGATGAAGTGGAACGTGAGGTCGTCTTGCTGAGTGTGACTGAAATATGGTTGCCTATGGGTTGGAGCTGAAGTAGCTGCAATGAAAGACCAGGGCAGTGATGCCCAGGACACAGATGCATTGGTTGTGGTGTGGAGACCATGACCCAACAATGACAAAAATCTGATGTCTATGGTACTTTTGTTTTTTTCTCTTCCAGACTGTGTCTGGAAAGGAAGATTTCAAGGAGGTGGACAGTTAGATTGATAAAAGTTGGGCTTTTTCCAGGGTGAGTTACTGGGTGGATAATGGAATAGAGGAAATTTAGGACATGGGCAAGAGGTTGGTGGAAGTGATAGACCACTGTGAGCTCCGAGTTAGTGGAAAGGAAGGAAGGGTGAGTAGAGGATGTGAGGACGGGTAGTGCTGATGGGACTGAACTATAGGTGTTATTTGGAATAACTGTTCACAAAACTGAGAGAGAAAACTCATTGTGGGAGACAGTAGGGTATATGAATTTAAGATTGCAGACATAGAGTAGTTTTTGGAGAGAAGGCTCCAATGTGTGACTGGTTGGCCTTGGGAAAGATGGGGAGCTTAGGAAGCAGAAGAGGAAATGTACCCAGGGTGCTGGGTAGCACGCTCTTGTGATTGACAAAGTCGATAGGACTTGGGCTGGAGCAAGAGGCTGAGGCAGACTCAGAAATCCTTGGTGAAAGAGGGGAAGGTTGGCCGCCTTGACAAGGAAAGGCGGACAGCATTAGATGTTAGAGCTCATTGCCCTGAGTCTTGAAAGGAGTAGGGGAGAAGGAGGGCTCTGAACATCCTCCAGGGTGACCTCCAGGGACTGAGTTAGGCCATAGGGGGCACTTAGGAAGCCTTTGTGGGTGTAGAGGAGTTCAGCTTTGAACCCAGGAAGCCCTCCCTTTTAACCAATACTGCGTAATTAATGCACATTAACTACCCCACCATCCCAACTTCTACCACTGCCTCCGGAACCACCCCCTGTACCAACACCACTATGTCAAGAGGGCTCTGTGGAGAGGCTGGAGAGGGACTGGACTTGTGAGAGGTTGGATTGCTGAGAGGAGGCACAGAGCCTCCACAGAGTGTGGGATAAGAATAACTGTAACATGGAAGATGGTGGAATTGGGTGGGTGTTTTCCCGGAATAATTTGATGTAGCAGCTCCCTGGTCAGGCAGATGGGAGAAAGTGGGCTTAAGTTGGTTGTGCTGCAAGGAGGGGGTCCTTGTTCAGTTCAGTTGAGTCGCTCAGTCATGTCCGACTCTTTGCGACCCCATGAATCGCAGCACGCCAGGCCTCCCTGTGTTCAGATGCACATATATCTCAGTTACTTGATTCCTGAGGCCCTCAGGCTACTCTTCTGCTAAGAGCAGTAGTGCTTCCAAAGGAGTCTTGGTCCCTTTGGACCAAGGGACAGGGCAATTTTAAGGGGGTCTGTCAGCATCTGACTCTCTCTCACGGGCTGTGTCTCCTAGGAGGCGGCGTGCAGTTTAGGTCCTTCCAACCTTCCCATACCAGACTCCCAAGGCAGAGCACTGGGGGTCAAATGTGCTGAGTCCAGAAACTGAGGATGGCCCAGATCTTTCCAGTAGACCAAAAGCTGGTCAGTCTCAGGCAGCTTCTTGGTTTTGTGAAGGCAACTTGCTCAGGGCTGGTTTGTCAGAGCAGCTTCCTGTCCAGACAATCATGTAGTAATCTGGATGAATTGTTAGTAAAGCTGCGAAGACTGTGTGAGCCTGGCTTCTGTCTGAAGTGACCACAGAGTGTAGTGCTGCACACATAACTTCTGGTTGGAAAGTTCATCTTTTCCCTCTCACTCTACTCTAAGTCTTCTTATTTGCAGTCTTCCACTGACACGCCTGAATTGAGGCTCCCTCCAGGGCTGCTCCGGTAAGCTCACTGGACACTGACTACACAGAGGTGCCCGACCAAGGGGGCAAGCATGCCTGCGATCCAGCCCCCAGCCAGCTCACCAAGGTCCCCACTGCACACTGGCAGAGAGGTGCTGATGCGCTAGCTACAGCCTTGCATTGGTTCTCTGATACTGGACCGAACACAGTGTGTCACAGTGCAGGGCTGGACTGTGGGCTTCTTTGTGTCCCCAGAGCCCGACATGGGTACACAAGACAGCTACTAAGTCAGAGGTTGGGCTGAGAGGCTGCACAGAGTAATATTTATGGGCACTGACCTTGGAGTCAGACCCCCTGCATTTGCATTCTAACTCTGTCACTTACCTGCTGTGTGGCCTCTGTGCCTCAGTTTTCTCATATACGAAATGGGCATAATACTATGTACCACTCCGAGTTGAGTTAAAATCCATTAATATGAAAGCATTCAGTAGAGAGCCTAGTACCATGAGCATGATAAATATTTGCTGTTACTGGAACTTTCTACATAAAACAAGAACTTAAGATACTATTGTCACCAAAAAGACCCCATTTTGATTCTATTCCTTTTTCTAATACCAGCTTTTCAAAAATCTTTCTGCCCCTACCTAATAAACATAGTGCAGAGTAACTAGGTTAAAAATACTGCAGCTGCTGATTCTTTGTTGGTTCTGTGCACTGGAGCATGTTTAGCCGCATCCCTGGCCTCTGTGCCCTTGTTGCTGGCAACACCCAACCTCTCCCCCACCCCAGCCATGATATCAGAATGTCTCCAGATATTGTCAGTGTTCCCAGGGGGCAAAAAACCAATTTAAGAACCTCCAAACCAGACTATTTAGTTTCTCATAACTCAGTATCAGATTTCCAGAAGGAGAGAATCTGGTTGGCTCAGCTTGGCTCTGGGTCCAGTTCGATCCAATTAACTATAGCCAGGGCTTCAGGTCACATGGCAGAATCTGGCTGCCAGGAGGAGGGGGTGCATCCTACTCCCAGCTAAGAGGGATGGAGAGATATTTTAGGAAGGTCTTTCCACTTCCTTAACTCCAGCGGGCTGTTCTGGTCTGACTCTCTCTATTGTATTTGCAGGAGGTTTAGGGGGGAAAAAATATTGCAGCTGCTTATTGATAGGTTGAGTAGCAGCTGTTTCTCATTTGTAGGGGTGAAAGGTCCTGGCATGGCAGAGGGTGGCCCAAGTCCTGCCACAGGCTGGTTCTGCTGTTACATGAGTGTGGCCAAATGCGGCAACTCACTTTAAGGGGGCAAGTTTTCTGAGGTCCTACTGTAGACTGCACTGTTGCTTGGAACTCTCAACTTCCCTTTTGTCTCAAACAGGTTGAGAGTCAAATTTCTGCTTTTGAGAACTTTTCTTCCCTTACGAGTGTTTCCTGAGAGGCAGCATGTTATAGACAGCAGAGCCTTGGCCTGATTTATTGGATAATGTTTTCATTTTGAATGTTTCCTGAATGTGCTTTTTTTTTTTTCCACATTACTGTGCTGGATGTAGAAAGCCTCTTGTGATGTTTGAAGTTCTCTTCCTCTCTGTTTTACTTTACATAGAAATATTGTACATCCCTGGTGTTCACCAGTAATATTTCTTAGTGTAACATGATTTTCCCCATGATTTATTGGGTTTAAGATGTGTGTTCTGAAGACTGGGTCATTGAGACAGGATTATTCCATCATTCCTGGGCTTCCTTTGGGTTTCCTGACTTTTTCAGGGCCCCTGTGAGCTGATCCTGGGCTGTGGGCAGGATTACTTCATGAGCCTGAAGAGGAGCTGTTCTCTGTCATTTTTGTGGACTCAGGCTGCAGTTTTTATATTATTGTGTAAGTGATTTTAAAACAACAGCAGCAATATTCTTTAAAAGGTGCGTGCAGATATAAAGAACGAATTAGTGGTTACCAGTGGGAAGAGGGAAGGAGGGAGGGGCATGATAGTAGGGGAGTAAGAGTTACAAACTATTGTGTATAAGCTACAAGCATATATTGTACAACTTGGTAAATTTATCCATTATTTTATAATTATGTAAATAGAGTATAATCTTTGAAATTTGTGAATCATTTTATTGTACACCTGTAACTTGACCAACCTAAATACCATATTCAAAAGCAGAGACATTACTTTGCCAACAAAAGTTCGTCTAGTCAAGGCTATGGTTTTTCCTGTGGTCATGTATGGATGTGAGAGTTGGACTGTGAAGAAGGCTGAGTGCCAAAGAATTGATGCTTTTGAACCGTGGTGTTAGAGAAGACTCTTGAGAGTCCCTTGGACTGCAAGGAGATCCAACCAGTCCATTCTGAAGGAGATCAGCCCTGGGATTTCTTTGGAAGGAATGATGCTAAAGCTGAAACTCCAGTACTTTGGCCACCTCATGCGAAGAGTTGACTCATTGGAAAAGACTCTGATGCTGGGAGGGATTGGGGGCAGGAGGAGAAGGGGACAACAGGGCATGAGATGGCTGGATGGCATCACTGACTCAATGGACGTGAATCTGAGTGAACTCCGGGAGTTGGTGATGGACAGGGAGGCCTGGCGTGCTGCGATTCATGGGGTCGCAAAGAGTCTGACATGACTGAGCGACTGATGTGATCTGAACTTACATAATATTGTATATCAGCTATACTTCAATTTAGAAAGTCTCTGTGTAGATTAAATCAAAATAAAGACATTTCAATTTAAAAAAGGGTGGGTAGCATTTTCTTGGATTTTCAAAATTAACAAGGATTTTTCTTTACTAAACAATATTTCAGTCACTATTGATTGCTTGAAACAAAACATAGTGACTTTAGGTCCTCACTTTAATTCAGATGTGCAGCCCTGTGTTCAAATACCTAGTTACAGAAGAATAGGGATCTGTAGGGGTTTAAAGTAATTCCTTGAAGGATATATACCCAGATGAGTTTTGGGAAAAGTAAAGCCCTATTTCTACCCTCCCCGACCCCTTCCCCATCTTCTCGTTCCTCTTCCTATCTAACTTTCCTCACGCCACAAATGCTTATTCATTTAATAGTAATTTTATTAATCTCCTTGATTATTATAATTAACCCAATAACAAATTGGTCATGATTTGCTATGTTACAGTTTTTAGCAAATAGAAAACTGGCAGACAAGATAGATGGAGATCTCTTCCTATGTCAGCCATCCAGTGCATGCCATGAAGTAGTAACTGTGCATCAAATCCTGAATTAACCGAGACTTTTGGTCACTCAAAAATAAAGCACTAACAGAAGTAAAACTCACAGTGAACATCTCTGACTCACGGACAAGTATCTTTCTGGCCAGGTGTGCCTTCTAGAACCCAGTGGCCCAAATTAGTCAGGACTTGCTCAGAATTGTTAGTTTTCAGAGGAGATCCTAAATATTTATTGTTTTATGGTTTCAAGTAATTATTCAGTCAGAAAAAGTGCCAAAGTTTATTTGCTCATAAAGTTTTCCCCCAAAGTGTTCCATTTTTTTTAAACATCAGGGAAGGTTTTCTGTGTAATTAAAACCTTAAGAGACTCTGAAAACTGTAACTCGGAGAATACAATTTCTGCATGAAGACTCGTGGGGAAGGAAACCTTGTTTAGGAAAGTGAGCCAGGAGAAGGATGGAGGGATCTGATGAGGGGCCTGAGGTGTAGGGGGGGCAGGAGAACCTGCTTCTTGCACAAAGGTGGCAGCAGGAGAATGTCCAGGACACGATGTCATGAAGGCCTCTGCCACCAGGCATCGTTCGCAAGCGTGGGCTCCCTCCACTTCCTCTCTCAGTTCCCACCTCTGTAAATGTGGCAGCAGTGGAGGCGGTGCTGTCCCAGGAGAGGAGGGGGTTCTTCCATGTGTTTGTTAGATTTCCACAGAGGGGCCAGGAGAGTCAACAGCCTTCTAGTGAGGAGATTTTTTTTTTTACATATCTGGTAATAAGTCCATTTTATTACTGCCATTTGTCTCCATGGAGTTTTTGAGTGCATCTAAAATAAGAAATTCTGCTTCAAGTTACAGCTTTGCAATATTGAGAGGAACTTAAAAAGTGCCTTAAAATTTTTTATAACTCTGCCTGGAAGGAGGAAGAGAAACCATCCCAGGCCAGGAATTCATGATGGCTCATGGTGAGTGATCCAAGATGGCAGGGCTGCCCTGTGGCACCTGTGAACTCCCAGCCGAGGGCCTCCAACAAGTCACTTTTGTGGGGGACATGGCAACTTGCTCCTCAGGTACGCTCCCAGTGCCCTGTCCTGCCAGTGAGGTCACCTGGTGGGCCAGGCTGCAGAAGGTGCTAGAAGTCTTTTGCACCAGCCTTCGCTGGGCCCCTCCTTTCTCTACACCCACCTTCTCTGCCTGCCTAGCACCCAATAGTGAGACGCTATGGGCACACTGTGGGCACCCAGGTCTCTCCCACCTAGTGGGATGAGAGGCACAAAGACGGAACATGCGTTCATGGACTGGGGAGGGGGTGACATCACCTTTGACCTCAAACCCATTGCTGTTGGGGGATTTGTAAGGCATAGAGAGATGTTTTGGTCTACAGAGGCAAACCCCAAATCAGTGGAGGGTCAGCCTCAATTACAGAGTTCCAGATTCCTGACCTGGTATGCGGCATCATACTTTAATCTGCAATTTCAGTTTGATTAGATTGTTATTAGGTAGCTTACAAATTTGCTAGGGGAAAAGAACTCTTAGAGCAAATCTTGAAGAGGATGAAGGAGCAGAAAAATTACAGAGATACACATTTATTTATATAATGCCAAGAGAGGCATCATCGAAAAGCTTCAAGTTGAAGATAATTCCATTGACAACAAACTTAAAAACAGAATCATAATTTTTTTGTATTTTGGAAATCTTCAGATTTCTTATGATACCACTGGTGATGCTGCTGAGCCCTGGTGAACAGGACACAGAAAGTGAACAGAGCCAAAGCCCAGCCTTGGATGGACCAGCTGGCGAGGGTGTAGTGGCACTGTCGACAAGTCCAGAGTTGACTGCAATGATGTATTCAAACAAGCCCTGCCTCAGTGTTTTATATCCAGTCTCTCCTGGTTTCCAGAAGTTCCTTAGAACAAGATCTGAATGGATGTTTATCAGTATGCCTATCAAGCACAAGCCACTGGGGTTCCCTGCTGGCTCAGATGATAAAGAATGTACCTGCATGCAATGTAGGAGACCTGAGTTTGATCCCTGGGTTGGGAAGATCCCCTAGAGGAGGGCATGGCAACCCACTCCAGTATTCTTGCCTGGAGAATCCCCATGGACAGAGAAGCCTGGCGGGCTACAGTTCATGGGATTGCAAGAGTCGGACACGACTGAGTAACTAAGCACATCAACCACAAGATAAAACTTGTTAGAAATCAGGGGTCAGTGAACCAGTCATCTGCCTACTGGCTCAGGGGTGCACTCTGCAAGTAGCCGTTACAGATGCAGAACACAAATGCCAATAGAAAGGTGTAAAAAGGGGCGGACTTTCCCCCTTGGTTCAGACACAGGCAAGTCAAGGCCCAGTGCACGTAGTGGACGAGAAAAATGGCCAGGAGGATGCAGTTGGGCCGGTGGTTGAGACGCTTGACAGTGCCTGTGAGGAGCAACGGGGCCAGCGAGGGCAGCTGCCGTACAGCCTAGGCAGCTCCAGCCAGCAGCCGAAAGGCGGAAAAGATATGTAACGGATATCTTGTCACTTCTCCCCCTTGTGCCTTTGGCAGAAACCACTGTTGATCACAGAACCCTTTCCCTCTGAGCAGGGATGAAGGCTCAGAATTCTCCATGCAATGTATTTTCCATTGTCTGGGCCTGGTATATGTAGTGAAACCTATTTGCTGTTCTTGATACAGATAAAAGGTGACAAATGTGAGCAGGAGAAGGAAGTACTTGGGCTGAGCTTAGAAAGGTGATATTTAGACAGATAGAGAGAAAAGGGCAGATTGTGTGGGGCTCTCCAAGTGGAGAACAATATGGACAAAGCAACTGGGTAGAGTTCTGCTGGTCCCAGGACCAGGGGGTGCTGGCCTGGCCAGAAGGGAGGATTCTGTTGGGTGTGATGGAGATAATGGGACAGACAGACGGGTGGGGCTAGATTAAGGGAGAAGTGGCCACAGGACTGGAAAAGGTCAGGTTTCAGTCCAGTCCCAAAGAAAGGGAATGCCAAAGAATGTTCAAACTACCGCACAATTGCACTCATCTCACACGCAAGCAAAGTAATGCTCAAAATTCTCCAAGCCAGCCTCTAACAGTACGTGAACCATGAACTTCCAGATATTCAAGCTGGATTTAGAAAAGACAGAAGAACCAGAGATTAAATTGCCAACATCTGTTGGATCATCAAAAAAGCAAGAGAGTTCCAGAAAAACATCTATTTCTGCTTCATTGACCACGCCAAAGCCTTTTCCTGTGTGGATCACAGCAAACTGTGGAGAATTCTTCAAGAGAAGAGATCACCTGACCTGCCTCCTGAGAAATCTGTATGCAGGTCAAGAGGCAACAGTTAGAACTGGACATGGAACAACAGACTGGTTCCAAATCGGGAAAGGAGTACATCAACATTGTATATTGTCACCCTGCTTGTTTAACTTATATGCAGAGTACATTATGAGAAATGCTGGGCTGGATGAAGCACAAGCTGGAATCAAAATTGCTGGGAGAAAAATCAGTAACCTCAGATATGCAGATGACACCACCCTTATGGCAGAAAGTGAAGAAGAACTAAAGAGCTTCTTGATGACAGTGAAAGAGGAGAGTGAAAAAGTTGGCTTAAAACTCAGCATTCAGAAAACTAAGATCATGGCATCCAGTCCCATCACTTCATGGCAAATAGATGGGGAAACAATGGAAACAGCGACAGACTTTATTTTAGGGGGCTCCAAAATCACTGCAGATGGTGACTGCTGCTATGAAATTAAAAGACGCTTGCTCCTTGGAAGAAAAGTTATGACCAACCTAGACAGTATATTAAAAAGCAGAGAGATTACTTTGTTGACAAAGGTCTGTCTAGTCAAAGCTATGGTTTTTCCAGTAGTCATGTATGGATGTGAGAGTTGGACTGCAGAGAAAGCTGAGTGCTGAAGAGTTGATGCTTTTGAACTGTGGTGTTGGGGAATACTCTCGAGAGTCCCTTGGACTTCTAGGAGATCCAGCCAGTCCATCCTAAAGGAAATCAGTCCTGAATATTCATTGAAGGACTGAGGCTGAAGCCGAAGTTCCAATACTTTGGCCACCTGATGTGAAGAGCTGACTCATTGGAAAAGACCTTTATGCTGGGAAGGATTGAAGGCAGGAAGAGAAGGGGACGACAGAGGTTGAGATGGTTGGATGGCATCACCAACTCTATGGACATGAATTTGAGTAAACTCTAGGAGTTGGTGATGGACAGGAAAGCCTGGCATGCTGCAGTCCCTGGGGTTGCAAACAGTCAGACAGGACTGAGCAACTGAATTGAACTGAGATTAAGGAGACCTTTGGATTCCAGGGATTTAGACTTTTTCTCAAGAACCATGGAAGCCCCTCAAGGTTTAAGCAGAATAATGACAGGAGAAAAACATGTTTTAGGAATCCGATCTGATTTTTAATGAGCCAGATAGGATTGCATAATGGACTCCAGCAGAAATTCCTGGGTCTCCTGCATTGCAGGTGAATTCTTTACTAACTGAGCTAGGAGGGAAGCCCATTCAGAGACCATTCAAGGCTATTCTGCAGCCAACAGCCAAAAGGCGGAGTGTGGCAACAAGTAGCTTCCAGAAGGTGAGCCCACTATCTTCAGCAGCATGTAGCATGGAAGCCCAGGTAGGTTGTGAACCCGTCCAGCAGGAACCCCTTGGCCAGCTCCAGGGAGGAGGCAGGTCCTGATGGGTCACATACAGGGCGGTAGTGGGGATGGGAGGCACAGTTATCTGAGGTTGGTGCTGCAGCCCAAACCCTGGGCTAGATCTGCCCCATAGTTCAGTTGCTCAGTCGTGTCTGACTCTGCGACTCCGTGGACTGCAACATGCCAGGCCTCCCTGTCCATCACCAACTCCTAGAGCTTACTCAAACTCATGTCCATAGAGTCAGTGATGCCATCCAACCATCTTATCCTCTGTTGTCCCCTTCTCCTCCTGTCTTCAATCTTTCCCAGCATTAGGGTCTTTTCCAGTGAGTCAGTTCTTCACATCAGGTGGCCAAAGTATTGGAACTTCAGCTTCAGCCTCAGTCCTTCAATGAATATTCAGGACTGATTTCCTTTAGGTTGGACTGATTGGATCTCCTTGCAGTCCAAGGGACTCTCAAGAGTCTTCTCCAACACCACAGTTCAAAAGCAGCAATTCTTTGGTGCTCAGCTTTGTTTATAGTCCAGCTCTCACATCCATACATAATTACTGGAAAAACCATAGCGTAGGCAGCCCAGAAGCCATTCCACAAATACTTACTGAGAAATGCTTAATTTGGTAGGTACTTGGGCATCGTATATACTACAGGGATAAATCTTTCAGTGATTGCACTGTAGCCTGTAACATTGAATGTAATACAGTTCTTTGCTTGTGAGAAAACACTGGATGATGGATGGGTTAGATCACAGTGGACACAATTTTTCTATAAAGGGCTGGCTAGGACATATTTTCGATTCTGCAGGCCATAAGGTCTCTGGCTCAGCTACTCACCTCTGCCATTGTTGCACAAAAGTAGCCATAGATAACACATAGATGGGTGTCACTGGGTTACAAGAAAGCTGTATTAGTGAAAATGGGCAGTGGGCTAGACTTGGCCCATGGATTGCAGTTTGCCAGCCTCTGGACTGGTTAAGTAGGATTTGTCTCTTTGAAGAGAGGCAGTATTTCATTTTATTTTTCATTGACATCAGAGTTTTGATTTTGTACTTGTGGGATACCTCTAAAGAAGGAGACAGTGTGATCAGTGGCTCCAGTTATAATAAGGATGTAGGGTAGTATCCTGTATTGAATAACCAGGCAGATTGCAATGAGAGGGTCACAATTATAGGAAGGCAGGTACTGGTTCAGGGTTAGGAGAAACTTTCTTAAAGATTTATTTATGTGCCTTAAATCGGAAGTGTCAAGGTAGAAGTTGTTCCCCACCTGTCAGGGACGTTATGTTATAAAAAATGAAGTAGAGGCAGAGTTCCTTTTAAGTCTCTGCCTACTTATCAGTTGGACCTAGTATATCAAGCAATCTCTCCTCACTTTACCATGAGTTATTTGAAATCATTGTGATGTATAGAGGTGGATTTCAAATGTCTTTTCATTTAATTGTTGGAATTTTTTTTTTCCCAACCAGTTTTATGCAGAACTTAGATATACAGCACAGATGTGATATTTTATACTTGAGTTTTACAAATTTATGCTGATATTTACTTACATGTTTAATATATGTATTATATATTATCAGTGAGGACAATTAAGTTGTTTTGATAAACAACTGAATTTAGATTCAGATCAATTTTGTTTTGATCCATTTAGATGGATGAGAACTGAAGGTTCATCTTCTAGTTCATTCAGTTATGCAGTTTGTTTTTTTGTGCGATGTTAAGGAAAAGCAAGATTCTAATAGAATCATAGTTGTAAATATTACAGATTTTAAAATTTTGTTGTCGTTCAGAAGCTCAGTCATGTCCAACTGTTTGCAACCCCATGGACTGCAGCATGCCAGGCTTCTCTATCCTTATCTATCTCTCAGAGCTTGCTCAAACTCATGTCCATTGATTGAGTCAGTGTCATCCAGCCATCCCATCCTCTGTCATCCCTTTCTCCTGCCTTCAGTCTTTCCCAGCATCAGGGTCTTTTCTAATGAGTCAGCTCTTCATATCAGGTGGCCAAAGTACTGGAGCTCAATTCTAAATTATTCTTCAACCAGAAGGCAGAATATAGATTTTATTTTAGCCCCCCTCTCCCAACCCTCACTGCCCGGGCCAAAAGAAGATCACTCTGGCAGCCCTAGTTAATATGTGGGATATTTTCCGGTGTGTTAAAATTTAATGTACAGTACATTTGGGTATGTATTTTTTCATTTCAGCCTCTAAGATAACAAAAATTAAAAAAAAAAAAAAAATTCTCGAATATCTAGCTGCCTCTTTGGAATCCTCCCTGGGGAGCAGACTTGAAAACCACAGGTTTAGAATCAGATGTGGGTGGAAATCTGAGTTCAGCTACTTGCTTGCCACATACTGGTAGTCCACAGTTTTCCATCTGATAGTTAGATCTAGAAATACCTGCCTTGCTCTAGTTGTGAGGAATGAATGAGAATGTAAAACACCCAGCACCCTAATAAATGTCTTTTTTTCCCCTTCCTGTGACTTAAAACATAATCATAGCCCTTCTTCTAAATCACATTATATTTGACTGCATTCCATTTCAACAGGTATGGTTTCATTTGCTTTTACTAGAAATTATTCACCATCTTGAAGGAACACTTGACTGATTAGGATCTCTGCCTGCAGAAATGCTGATTATTCTCTCAAAAGGAGTGGGTTTGGGTGAGCTCCTCACCGTGTTTGTGATTCCAGCTTCTGGCCTGAGAGTGAAGAGAAGTTTGGATCAATCTACCCTCCCAGGGGGAGGGTAGGAATTTAAGAGGCTTAACCAATCAGAGAAATAAGGGCTCTGAGTCTGCGGACTTGCCTTATTAGATTTTTATGCCAACTGCCCCAGCTCTGTCTGTTCTCTTTATTTTTAAATCTATTTTTATTTTTTTAAGAAGTAAAACTTTATTCACAGATGAATCCTTAGTAGAAAATACTAAGGAATTCATAACAACTATCAGAACTAGTAAACACTTTTAACAGAGCTGCAAAATACAAGATCAATATTTAAAAAATCAATTGTATCTCTATACTAAGGCAGACAATCCAAAAATTAAGAAAATAATTCCATTAACAACATCACCAAAAAAGAAAACGCTTGAGAATAAACTTGTCTGCTGAAAACTACAAAATATTGCTGAGAGAAGATAAAGAATGTCTAAATAAATTGAGTCAGTTCATATTTATGGAGTTGAGGACTTAACATTGGTAAGACAGCCTGCTGTCTAAACTGACTATAAATTCAACATGTCTGTTCTCTTTAGAAATTACAGTAAAAGAGATGCATCAGAAGGGCCCGTGTGCACACCTTTGGAGAAGCAAGGATGTGAACAGCAAGGAAAGGAGGGAGGGCTTGTGCCACTTAACAGCCAGACTATAGAGATAAGGAGAAAATCTACAAGACTTAGGAAAAGTAGTGTCTCTTGAAAAGAGAAGTAGACTGGTCCTTAGGGAACAAAAGTAGTGGGATCTCAGCAAGCCCAAGCTGGGCACAGGTAGCCTTGAGATTTCACAGAAGACCCTAAGTAGTTCCCTAACCATTTCAAATGGGGTCATTTGTCTCTAGCAAGTGAAAATGGTATGGCAGTTCATGTGAGTATCAGGTTTATGGGTGTCAGATGCTGAGTAGCTCAAAGAAATTGATCCTGAGGCTAGGACCCAGAGGGGAGCTGGACAGGATTCTGTAGGGCTGGGAGGTTGTGGTAGCAAAGTTGAGTTCCATTTAAAATTACTCTTTAACTACCAGTGGACCTGATTAAGCAGGAGGTGAAAGGACCTGATTTGTGTTTTGAAATCTTGCTGTGGCTGCTGCAAGGAGCCTGGAGTATACAGGGCAGGAGGAGGACCTGTTGGTGAAACTTGTCCATGTCCCCGCAGTAGACGTGGGCGGCTTGGTCTGGGTGTCAGTGAGTTTGAGACAATGCTTTGTCTTAAGCCCTTGAAGCTTGCTTACGTAATCCAGTAAGGTTAGTGGTATTGGTAGTCTTTCTTTCTTTTCTTGCCCAAGAATCAGCTGTTGCAGTTCAGTGTGGCTCAGTAAGTTCTATAAGGTTATGCCCTGGATGATTTGAACCCAGGTTGGTCTAAACTCAGAGCTCTCACTTCCCTTTCTAGTCAGAAAAACCAGAGGGCAAGTCTAGATTGTCTAATTCATAAACCAATAAAAGGTTTTTTGATCCTTTAAACAGTTTGGCCACACACTCTCCTGTAACCAGTGTATCTTTATGGGCAGTACAGTTTTAATAAGTTATATGGAGCTATTGACCTAGTGAAAGGGCTTGACTATTTTTAAACATTTTGAGAATTTTATATATAGATTTGACAATATATGGCATCATGCTCAAGGTAGAAGCTTAAAATGTTCAAAGACAGAATTGAAATGATAATTTCTAAGATTTTCTAACCAGAAGGGCAGTGCTAAAAAGTTGTATTTATTTGATTATATCCAGAAGGCAATGAGAGAGAAGGTAAAGGAGGAAGTGAGAGAGAGGGAAAAGTCCATGTTTTGGAAGAATTAAAAAATATAATTTCCCTAAAAATATATGTATATATAATTTCCCTAATGGTTCTACATTATTACAGTGTAGTTACAGAATTGCATAATTCTACAGTGGTGCTCCTAAGTGTCTAGTGGGCAATACATTGAAAACTGGATACCTATCATTATAAAACAATATCATGAAATATTAATAATATTGAATATTAAAATGTGATAATTGAATAATAAACTTTTAGATAAGGTAGACTAAAATCTCTTTGATTTAAATGTAGATGGCAGTTGCCTGGCTGGACACTAATATGAGATCTAGCTAAATAAATAGGTTTCCTTTTTGCCTCTGGTGCCAGGTTTGTGTGAGTAAACTGCTGGGAGCCGAGCTCTCTGCTTTGGGAACATTTCTTTCTTTGGGGAATCTCAGGATTGGAGTCCTAGTTTTCAGTGTTTGCTGTGAGAAGTCACAGTTCTGGAATGAGAAGTCACAGTTCTGGAACGTGGAAGCAACAGGAAGACACCAGGGGTATGAAATAAGGCCTGAATCCAGAGTGTGCAGAGAAGCTGATGGCAGAATGCATCCCTGGGGCCCCCAGTGCGCTCGGCCCCTTAATACAGATGCTCAGAGGAATTTGTGTGCCTGGAACCCAGTAAACACTCAATTAAAAAAAATAAACACCAATTTGAAACTTACTGTGTTTCCTTTTGTAACTCATTTAATCCTCATAGAACCCTGTACAATAGGTATTACGGTTATTGTCACTTTACCAATGACAAATAAAGATGATTAGAGGTTAAGTACCTTGCCCTGCTGCTGCTGCTGTTGCTGCTGCTGCTACTACTGCTGCTAAGTCGCTTCAGTCGTGTCTGACTCTGTGCAGCCCCACAGACGGCAGCCCACCAGACTCCCCTGTCCCTGGGATTCTCCAGGCAAGAACACTGGAGTGGGTTGCCATTTCCTTCTCCAATGCATGAAAGTGAAAAGTGAAAGTGAAGTCGCTCAGTCGTGTCCGACTTTTCGTGACCCCATGAACTGCAGCCCACCAGGCTCCTCCGTCCATGGGATTTTCCAGGCAAGAGTACTGGAGTGGGGTGCCATTGCCTTCTCCGAAGTACCTTGCCCAGGGCCCCACAAATAGTAAGTTGTATGCCTGGGATTTGATTTGAGAAAGTCTGACACCCAAAGCTGTGCTCTTCATGACTCCCTGGTCACTTCTTAATACACACAGACTATTGAATTGAGTGTCAGGTGCTCTGACTTTTCAAGATAGAATACTGCATTTGCTTATACCAGGGATTCTCTAAGCTAAGTTGCTGAAAGTTTTTCTGAGATTCCTTATTTTATTGTTAGAATTACCACATCTGGTTTCATAGTTAGTAATACCCCCAATCCACTGTCCCCTGCACATTCTATTCTTTTTTTTTTCATAGTACCTATCATCATCTACCTTGGTTTATTTTTGCTTTTACCTGCCACCCCTGACTAGAGTGCAGTCTCCTGAGCCTTGTTTATTGCTTAGTTTTCAGCAAGGAGGTCCCTGCCTGGCACCAAGGAGATGCCCAGTACAGATACATATTTACTTAATGAGGGAGATTAATGTCCAGTACACTGATACTGTCATCTTGCCCATCTGAAGTCCCTGAGCCTTTCAAAAGGCTCCTACCCATACCACAGGGAGCAGTGAAACATCCTAGTAGCATCAGGGGCCTGGAAGTTGCAATGTTAAGGCTGAGCTTATGGAAAATTCTTCTGCTTAAAGTTAGTGAGCAAGACCTCTTACCACCTTAAAAAATACACTGATGGTCTCCCAGAATCTTCTGTACTCTTAGAGGTCTGTCTCTCTCCGTAGCAATCAGAATTTTGGCAGACTTCTGCCATGCATGAAGCGGCTGGCGCCTGTGTTCAGTTTCTGGTGCCCAGATCCCCTTTCCTAGGTCCTTAGAGTAGAATACTTGTGCTGGAATCTAGATGTCCATTGGCAGATGAATGGATAAGAAGTTGTGTTACATATTCACAATGGAATATTACTCAGCTATAAAAAAAAATGCATTTGAGTCCGTTCTAATGAGGTGGATGAAACTGGAGTCTATTATACAGACTTCATGAAGTCAGAAAGAGAAACACCAATATAGTATCAGTTCAGTCGCTCAGTCATGTCTGACTCTTTGCGACCCCACGGACCTTAGCACGCCAGACTTCCATGTCCATCACCAACTCCGAGAGCTTGCTCAAACTCATGTCCATTGAGTCAATCATGCCATCCAACCATTTCATCCTCTGTCATCCCCTTCTCCTCCTGCGTTCAATTTTTCCCAGCATCAGGGTCTTTTCCAATGAGTCAGTTCTTCACATCAGGTGGCCAAAGTATTGGAGCTTCAGCTCCAGCATCAGTCCTTTCAACGAATATTCAGGACTGATTTCCTTTAGGATGGACTGGTTGTCCATCCTCTTAGAAGTCCAAGGGACTCTCCAGAGTTTTCCCCAACACCACAGTTCAAAAGCATCAACTCTTCAGCACTCAGCTTTCTCTGTGGTCCAACTCACATCCGTACATGACTACTGGAAAAATCATAGCTTTGACTAGATGGACCTTTGTTGGCAAAGCAATATCTCTGTTTTTTAATATACTGTCTAGGTTGGTCATAACTTTTCTTCCAAGGAGCAAGCGTCTTTTAATTTGATGGCTGCAGTCACCATCTGCAGTGATTTTGGAACACAAGAAAATAAAGTCTGTCATTGTTTCCATTGTTTCCCCATCTATTTGCCATGAAGTGATGGGACTGGATGCCATGATCTATCTTAGTTTTTTTGAATGTTGAGTTTTAAGCCAACTTTTTCACTCTCCTCTTTCACTGTCATCAAGAGGCTCTTTAGTTCCTCTTCACTCTCTGCCATAAGGGTGGTGTCATCTGCATATCTGAAGTTATTGATTTTTCTCCCAGCAGTCTTGATTCTAGCTTGTGCTTCATCCAGCCTGGCATTTTGCATGATGTACTCTGCATAGAAGTTAAATAGCAGGGTGACAGTATATGGCCTTGACGTACTCCACTACTGATTTGGAGCTAGTCCATTATTCCATGTCCGGTTCTAACTGTTGCTTCTTGACCTGCATACAGATTTCTTAGGAGGCAGGTAGGGTGTTCTGGTATTCCCATCTCTTAAAGAATTTTCCACAACACAGTTTGTTGTGACCCACACAGTCAAAAGCTTTGGCGTAGTCAGTAAAGCAGAAGTAGATGTTTTTCTGGACCTCTTGCTTTTTCTGTGATCCAACAGATGTTGGCAGTTTGATCTCTGGTTCCTCTGCCTTTTCTAAATCTAGCTTGAACATCTGGAAGTTCTCCATTCTCGTACTGTATATTAACACATATATATGGAATTTAGAAAGATGGTAACAATGATCCCATATGCAAGGCAGTAAAAGAGACACAGATGTAAATAATAGACTTTTGGACTGTGTGGGAGAAGGTGAGGGTGGGATGATTTGAGAGAGTAGCACTGAGACATGTATATTCCCATCTGTGAAATAGATGACCAGTGCAAGTTCAGGGCATGAAGCAGAGCACTCAGAGCAGGTGCTCTGGGACAACCCATGGGATGGGGTGGGAAGGGAAGTGCGAGGGGAGTTCAGGATGGATGGACACATGTGCACCCGTGGCTGATTCATGTTGATGTTTGGCAAAAAACACAATATTGTGAAGTAATTATCCTCCAATTAAAATGAATTAATTCATTAAAATATATCCTTATCCCAAAAGAAAGAATACTTGTGCTGGGAAAAGCCTTTTCTGCCTAGATAGGCTAGAAGATCCCAGGAACTCGACAGAAATATTTGTAGTAGGTTAGAGACATTGCATACATCATGAATTTTTACTGGCAGTCAGAATATTTGTTGAACCACAAAATACTTGTGCATCAGCTTTACAATTTGCTTGACTTCATTTGCATTCATTTGTTCTTAATGATTAAAAAGTATGATTAAAAGTCCCAAAGATTTGGGTTCAAATCCAGGTTCTGTCACATTACTAGCTGGTATCTGTTTCCCCATCTCTAAACTGGGGATAATACCACTGTAAATCAGAACACGTCACACTTCCATTTAACTGTTTTAAGGGACTATCTCTCTTGTTAAGATGACATTGTCTCCACCACTATATAAATTAGGATTGAATTGTTTGGAAAATAGTGGCTTTTTAAAAAAATTATGAAAGTATGATAACACATTTTTTGGAAACTTGGAAAATACAGAACGAAGTTACATATAGTTCTACTATATATTATAATTTCTTTTAAGTAGATAAATTAAGATTTTTAGTTGGAGTTTCAGTATCAAAGTCTCAAAAATTAATAGAATAGACAGAAAAGTAGAAGGATGTAGTAGACCTGAAAAGCACTATGAACCAATTCAACATAAATACAATTTTCATACAATAGCAGCATACAGATTCAATTCAGGTTCCCATAGACTATAAACCAGGAGACGCTGGAACATATCCAGGGATGTAAAACGGGGTGTAAAAATTTCCTGGTCCAAAGGTATTGAAATGATACACAATCTGTTCTGTTTATCACTGTGGAATTTTTAGCAGTATCAAAAGATATTTGGAAAAACCCACATATGGAAAACAGTGGCTTTGACAAGATAAATGTTTATTATTATATTTTTCTCAGGCAGGTAAGCCCAGAAGTCATTAGGTCCCCGAGATGCTTCTATCCACTGTGTGTGGACTCTTAAGCTTATGGTTCAAAACTGCTGCCATAGCTCCTGCCATCACTACTGTATTCTAGGCAGCAGGATGGAGAAAGGGCAGAAGAGTGTAGCTCCCTCATAAAAGACTTTTGGGACTTTCCGATTATATTTAATTGACCAGGACTTTGTTACATTGCTATACCTGTCTGCAGAGGAACCTGGAGAGTATACCATTGTTTTCCCTCGGATACACACTTCTTTGCAACTACATTCAGCCATTCCTCACATACCTGTCTCTCTTGGGTCCACTTCTGTTGACTTTACTTCCAGGGGTATTCTTTTCCTTTGCTTTGTATACCTTTTTTGTACAGTTTCCTTTATTGATACTTTTGGCTTGCTCATTCATTTAGGTTCCTTTGATTCTTCATGGTCATGAAGTTACTTAAAACCTTTGTTTTTTGTGGTCTCTCAGCTTCAATTCCTACTGCTAACTGCTTTATTTTCGCAGTACTTTTCCACTCATATTTTGGAGAGTAACAAGGATTGGTTTAGCTTAACCTAGCTCTTCCTGCTGGGCCCTAACATGACTGTTGGCAAGGCTGAGAATGGACAGCCTGCTAATTTAATCAGCTGTGGTTATCTTGCTTACGGGCCTTTTTATCTGCGAGCGTGTGGAGGCAGAGTAGGCTTTATAACTTGACCATCATGCTTGCTCCCTGACAAATGAAACTTTTTCGGGGGGCGGCGGGCAGGGAGTTAGAGATAAATCTTAAAATAATAAAATTTAAAATTAAGCATCTTAACATGAATGAATTTTATATAGTGGGGACAGTGAACAGTATCAATAACTGACTGAGAAGTGATTATTTTAAAGGTACAGGAGGATCTTTATGACATACACCAGTCTCCCTCAAATGCTTGTGTATCCTGTGGTAGTTTTGCTTTTACTCCTGTTATCAGTTTCATCTGGAATGATCTTTTCCTCTTCTGTTAACTCCCTTTCTCCTAACTCCTAATCTTAAAGACTACTGGGGGCAGTGGTCCTTCTCCACGAAGTCTTTCTGACACTCCTGTAAGGGTGCCCCTACTGTATTTCTTTGAAACTCTTTGTGCATTGCATACGGCTTAATTTGCTGGGCGTGTTTATCATATCACAGGTCTGCTAAATGACTGCTCTTTCCTGAGCTGGAAGACCAGGCTTTGGTCTTATTTGTCGTTGTATATTTAACATCTGCCCACCTAGTAACGCCTGACACATTAGTGATGTTCAACAGATTTTTTTTTCCTTGGATTAAATGTCTTTTTTCTTTATCCCCAGTTCATGATAAAAAGTAAAAGGAATAAATCTACTGAGGTAAACTGAACTAATTATTATAATGTGGTAAATTAGAAGGGTATTTTTTCTTAACTCCTAATACTCTTTAATCAGAATTTTTAGAAAGAGAAATATTCTTTATTCGAAATTGAGCCAAAGTTCTGCTCTTCCTTGGATATTACACATGACTTTTAGTGCTGCTTTGCTGAAGATTGGCTAAAATTTTGCTGACATGAAATCTATAGATTCTGATATGACTGTTTATGCTTATGTTTTATTATTTTTGGTAGATGACCATTCAAATCCCTGAGATTATTTCTACTAGATTGTTTTTTTCAAATCTTTGCAACTGAATTTCACAAAGGTATCATGTGCTGAAGATTGTTACTTTTTAACAGGTGAGGACAGTGATTCCTCTTTGTATTATTGGTTAAACCCTTATGTAGTTCATCTCCGGACAGTTGTAGATTGCTTGGGAAGTAGAGATGATGTTGGGATGATGGTGGTACTGTTACAGTTGAAAACATTTTGGAAAATGCTGAGAGACCAGTTTTGCTAGTTTGGCTTTAGATGTAAATGTTTCTTTCCAGGTTGATTTTCAAGATCATTTTTCCTAATCTGAGGAAACCATACCAGAGGCTGAAGAGCAAACTCCTCCACATTTTGTAAACAAAAATTCATTTTATTTTGTAAATACAAGTTTGAGTTTTTGAAAAAAGTTAATTTATTTCCAGTGGGGAAAGTAGCCTTTTGCGTGTGCCAAGGGAGCTGTTAAATAATTCACTGTTAATGTCTTCAGTGACTGCTCTAACAGAAGGAGATGTTGGTTCTGAAGTCGGTGGCATTCCCGAGTGTTTGTTTCTGTGTCTGGAGGAGTGACTACAGCATAATGACAGATGTAACCTTTACTTGGAAGATCCCACCCCCTCAGCGCTTGGGAGAACCCACGCACCTAGGAACGCACTGAACATGCTTCTCTCCGGTTTCCCAAGTCACGCACCTTTGCCTTCAGCCCACTTGTTTTGGGATGCTGTCAAGAGAAAATGCTAAAAAAATGAAAAAGAAAAAAAATTAAAAAGAAAGAAAATGCTAGATCTTAGCTTTACTTGGAAGTAGGTGATGCAGGCGTGGGCCTCATTTAAAGGTGGCTTACTGTTCTCCTTCCCCCAGTTCTAACACACACTTCTGATGCTCAGAGCATTGACTTGGCTATATTAACCTTTTAATTTCATCATGTGCAGATTTACAGAGGAGAAAATAAAGCAACATGACTGTTGCCTTGGTCTGTATCAGACTGAGGGCTTGCATGGTACATCAAAATATTTTAAAGGCAGCTCTTTTAGAAAAAGAAAATTGGTGTGTTTTTTCATCCCCTGATGGAACAGAAATTTGTTATACTTTGAAATAAGTTTTTCTCCAGACTGTATAGTATTTTCTGCCATCTTGTTGAAGGTGTTTTTTTCTCCTTTATTTTCATGCTTTCCTTTTGAAATTTCTTAGGGGAAACAACAGTAAACTGTAAGTAATCGTATTAATTTCAAATTGAATATTCAGTTTCTCTTTCTCTGGATTAGACTTTGTTTTGTTTTTGTAGCCCTGTCTTACCAGAGTTTAAGCAGTCTGTGGCTTGCTCTTGACAGCACTTCTTTTTCATACTTTCATCAGATGAGGCAGCAAAGAAGATGAGATTATTCTGAAGATTACTGCTTTTGAAATAGTACTCTTTAGTTCTTCCTCAGGCAAGTCTAGATGGAGATTTGAGAATGCTGATATAGAGGTTACTGGGTCAGAGTATATCTCAGGTAAAGATCCATTGTTTCCTTGTGGATGATTACTCACCTTTCATTCCAGGCTGTGGGTTAATAGTTAAAATAAGATGGGTTCTTGCTAACAGAGCATGTATATAGGGAAAGAATATGAACTAATCATTTAAAATTTATGACCAGTTCCTATAGCATGACCCAAAAAAGTTTGGTTGTGCTTTTAAATATCTCTTTTATTTGACTCCCTCTAATTAAAGAAGTCTATTCTCAAAAACAGTACTATTAGAATGAATTTGAAGTTTGAGCAGTAGATGGGCTGCTTGATCTGAGGTCAGATATTCAGGGATAATGCCGTATTTGTAAGGATTAGAGAGTAGAGAGAGAGAGAGAAGGAGGCAGTAAGGCTAGTCAGAAAAAAAAAAAAAAATCACACAAAATAGGTTGAGGGTTTTCAAGGGTAACAATTTTGGCAATCCCAGAAACAGTACTTATACATTTTGGGAGTGTGAAAAGGAAGAAGGATTGGAAAGTAGGTTTTTAGTAGCTGAAGAACAAACATGTCTTCCCCTGTGAAAGATGAAGCTCTTAAAAAGAGCTCTAAGGACAAGTGCTGGGGCTCTTTGTTTAAGGGACTGGGGACAGCTGTTTGTTAAAACTGAACGTTGCCCTGTACCAATAAAGTTTAGTCAGTTGAGAGAGATGCTCAGTGGTCTTTAAACAAGTTAGAGGTTTCTTTCTGCTTCAGGTACGTAGTCTAGAGGAGGCTGGCATGGCGGCTCCAGTGTCCTTTGAATCTCCAGGCTCACTTACCCCAGGGCTCCACTTCCCGTATTATTCATTTTCAGGGTACCTCCCAATCCAAGTTTGCTACTGGGACTACATGAAGTCTCAGCTGCAGACTGGAAAGAGAAACAGGAAATGTAGAAGAGAAAACGAGTCCTTAGAGTCAGTTCAATTCGTGCATCCTTCACTTTATACATACGTGCGTGCATGCTCAGTCATGTCTGACTCTCCGGCCCTAGAAACCCTACCTAGGGACTGTAGCCCACCAGGCTCCTCTGTCCATGCATTCTCCAGGCAAGAATACTGGAGTGGGTTGCCTTTTCCTACTACAGGCAATCTTGCTGATCCAGGGATCTTACAGAGAAATTGGTCACAAGACAGTGCCAAGTTCGAAGAACGGTGGGGAAATAGACCCTTTTGTTCCAGGTGATGTAAAATAAGATAATTATCTTTTACTTGAGGAAAATAACCTTTCCAGTTTACTGGGAGAGTTGTTAAATAATTCATTTTGTAGAAAAGTAAAAATTGGGGTAGTTGCCAAAGGTTAAAGGGAGAATAAACGTGTGAGGTAAGGAGCATTCACTCATTCAGCTCCAACGAGGCCAGTGGCATTACCCTGGGGTGTTTCTCATAGTGTATTTTATTCAAAATGAAGAAACCCAATAGGGCCATGATGGTAGTGATATCCTAATTATAGAAATGATCCCTGATACTAAGTCATTAGTCATTCATTTGAACAATAGCACCCATGAATGTTTGGAACTTTTTGAAAGTTTAAAGTTTAAGAACTTCACACAACCAGTTACCTCATGAGTTTGGTTTTTACATTGCTGTAATTTTAATTTTGAATGTCCATGCAAGATAGTCTTGGCTTTTAGTATTTTCCTTACCAGTTCCTTTAGTCATACAGAATTAGTTTCTTATGGGCATCTGAAGAGGCTGGATCATTTTGCAGAATCTATTTGATTGACTTTTTTGCTTTCAGAAGGAACACCTCTTTGGAAGACTTTTGGGCTATGGTGAGAATCGGGGATCTTGTGTCCCTGCTTCCTTGGTGCAGCAGATACAACCATGATTGCCAGATTTAGGCCATTATAAGCTTCACAGAGAAGCTTTTGCTTGCCAACGATAAACCATAATAACAATGTTGGACTGTATAAAGTTAGTTGTTTTGACTACATACCAATTTAATGTGCGAAAAATATTCCTCCAGTTAAAGGAAAGATAATAAATCAACACTCATGTTTGCTATTCATAGAGTTGTGAGTGTACATGATGAGTTTTAGGCGTCTGAACTTGATTAGGGAATGAGAGGTTGTGAACCCTCCACTGAGTTCTGTCACTGATACTCTGAAGCAAAAGACCTCAGTTGTCTTGCTAAATTCATAAATCCAGCCCATTCAAAACTTTTAGAATATAACCACAAGCTTTTCCTTTTTTTCCACAAAGATTACTTTTCTATAAACATTGTAGATGTCTGTGATCCTAGTAAGAATTGAACTAAAAAAAAAAATGCTTATAAAACTACTTCTAGCAGTCAGAGAATTAATCATTGAAAATTAGATATTAGAGCAGGATTTAAAGAAATGAAATCAAACCGGTACAATAAATTACATTCCTTAAATTATACTACTGAATTGGAGATTGAAGTATCTGCTTTACAGTCCCATGATAAAGCACTATGTTGCACACATTTGATTATCTCTGCTTTATTTGAGCTGGCCTAGAAAAAGCAGGAGGAGGAAATTGAGCCAGTTGCCCACAAAGCACTTGTCAAAAGACGAAAGATTCTCTTGAGCGAAAATGATGAGGGGAGAAAGAAGCAAGACAAGAGAAGTCAGTTCTATGGGACGAACATTTAGTTGTAATCTCTTATTTTAATCTTGTAGAGAATGTCTGAATGTATCCAGATCTCATTTGCTGTCTGTAGAATTGGCATTTACACGGTAAGCAATGTGTATTTTTGTGGTACCAAATGTCATGAAAATATAAATCAAGAACCGAATACTACAGAGAGCGTGGAACTATGGGAATTGTACTCTGCTGCTGGTGAGTGTGTGGATTTATACACAATATACACAAAATAATAAAGTTGAGTGCCAGAATGTTCTGTGACCCAAGCAAATCTACTCCTCGGTATGTACTGTAGAGAAAGTGTTGTGTAATTATAGGAAGACCTATGCAGAGAAAGTTCCTAGCAGAAGTTACCGTAAAAGGAAAATATTAGAAATAATGCAAATGCCTGTCAGTAATAGATTGGATTAATAAATTGTGGTGTTTTCATTAATTTCCTAGGATACCATATAGTAGCAAACATTATAAACTAAAAATAATGTATATGAACTACAGTATATAATACACAGTGGTTACATTTTACAAATATAATGTTGACTTTAAAAAGTCACAGTAAAATATAGGCAGTGTGATTTGATTCTACAAAGTCTGAAAACAGCAAAACTAAGCAATACATTGTTTCTAGGATGCATACGTAAGGGTCAGACTCCACGAGCTGGCGAGGGTCAGGGAGGCCTGGAGTCCTGCTGTCCATGGAATTGAGAAGAGTTGGACATGACTGACAACAGCAACAACATATAGATAAACTGTAAAGAAAAGCAGAGTTTCAGATGTCATTGTCTCTAGGGCAGCAGTTCTCACTAGGGGGTGATTTTGCCCTCCAGAATCTATGTGGCAATGTCTGGAGACATTTTTGGTTGGTATTACTGAGGGCGGTGGTGGCATAATTCTGGCATCTCCTGGAAGAGGCCAGGGGTGTTTCTCAACATCTACCCATACAATGGGTAAGCACTTTAAGTACTTATCTGACCCAAAATGTTAGCAGTGCTGAGGTTGAGAAATTCTGCTCTAGGGGAGTGGAGGCAAGAAAAAAGACCTTAATAAAAGTTTTACTAATATTCTGCTTCTTAACTTGAATGGTGGGCCCATGGAGTTGGCTGTAGAGTTATTCTTTAAACAATATTATTTGCTTTATATATTTTTTGTATGTATATTTGACAACACAAAAATACAGAAAATGTTAGTATGTTTGGATTTTTTTTCATCCATCTGTCACTTGATTCAAGTATTGTGAGCCCATTTCATAATTCAGAAATATGGGGTTGTGTCTATGTATTGATAGATCACCATTAAAGGATTTTTCTACTGTAAAGATTCAACAACAAAGTATCTGGACTTTTTCCCTTTGAAGGGCTAGGGAAGGGGTTTTGAGAATAAACAGGAAATGGAAGGATGTTTATTTCTTTTTAAATATTTATTTGGCTGCATCAGGTCTCTTGGGGCTTCCCAGATGGCACAGTGATAAAGAATCTGCCTGCCAAATATAGAAGACACAGGAGATAGGGGTTGATCCCTGGGTTGGGAAGATCCCCTGGAGAAGAGAGTGGCTACCCGCTCCAGTATTCTTTCCTGGAGAATTCTATGGACAGAGAAACCTGGTGGGCTACAGTCCATGGGGTCACAAAGAGTTGGATGCGACTGAACACGCATGCACAGGGTTCTGAGAAAGTCTTGTTTGGGCTGACTGGACCTTTGTGAACAAAGCTGCCTGTTGAGAGGAGCCCCGCAATGGGCAGGAAAGGCCTGACTCTGGACCTCCCAGGCGCATACCAGTGTGCCCAGGCACTGGCTGGTATCAGCCCAGCAAAAGTGCAGCCTCAGCACGCATGATGGGTGGACCTACAGGTGTGGCAGCTGGAGGCTCTTGGCCAGCTGTGCTTCTCCAGTTGAATAATCTGGAGGAGGCTGCCTTCCTGACTCAGCACAGAGAAAGGGAGAGCACAAACTCTCTGATGCCTCTTCTAAGAGCTACTCCCATCCCCTCACGACTGCATGTAAACCTAATTACCTCCCCAAGGCCCCGTCTCCAAACACCATCACGCTGGTGTTAGGGCTTCAGCATACGAATTCTGGGTGAGAACACAAATCACTCCACAGTACTCTCCTTTAGGGACAGTTTTCATCTGCCCTAGCATTAGTCTACAGCAAGAGTTTCATTAAATAAGCAGAGATGGACACCTGCATGGGCCCAGGCCAGAGGCTAGGTAATCAAGGAAGGACTAAGCACAGTTCCTGAATCAGCAGTCCCAGTGTTGTCAGGTTCCCCCTCTGGTGCCCATGCTCCCTGTAAGCAGGGGAAAGAGCTCTTGCCAGAACCCGACTGTTTCAGCACCCTGATCTCCTCTAACCTCTAGAACAGTAAGAAGCTCCTATTGTTTAAGCCAGCCGTTCTATGATAATTTGTTATGGCAGCCCAAGCAGTCTAAAATAGGTAGGGGAACAAATGTTAGGAAAATGTAAATAAAGTTTACACGTGAAAAGCTTAGTACCCATTGAAAACAGATGCTAAGTTTTAAGTAAAACAAAGTAAAGGAGGAAGCTAAAGATTATAAGTGAGTGTCTGAGATGAGAGATGGTGTCAGATAGTTGACCTTTTGTTTCTATCTGCCTCTAACATTGCCCCCCAAACAGCTGATTAAGCTCTTAAAAAACTAAGAGGAGGAAAGCCATGCATCTTACTTATTTGGCATCCATAATCTGAAATATGCCAAGACCAAAATGGAATGTGTACAAGACAGACACGCTGAAAACTTCCAAGGTCTCAAAGTAAATGTGTTGTGTGCAGGTGGAGACATCCTGAACCTTAAACATTACAAAGTTTAATCAAAACCATTACTTGGAAACAACAAAGGATATCCTCTACATGCCATCCACTTTTCTCTCCAGTGTTTGGAGTGGATAAAGGTTTCTCTAGACATTGAAAGAAAATGATGCATATTTAGAGTGTCTTAATTTAGGAAGCTAAAGAAAAATCCTAACTCAATTTTCTAGGCAGGGACCTTAAGGTATGGGTAGGGAAACTTACACACTGTTGCTGATGGAGTTGTAAGGGCTCCTAAATTCTAAAGTGAATTGAAACTGTGCACAGCAGAAAAAAATCTTTAGACCAAGCATCTGGTCCCAGGAGATAACTCTCTTTCCTGTGCCATGTAGCACAGGACAGAGTGTGTGTTTCACAAATGTGATATGGTGATGTCTTACAAAGAGGTAATTTAGTTTTTGAAACAAAAGAAGCCTTGTTATATGGATCTAGACTATTCTGAGTATTAAACAACACTCACTGGGTTCTGGTCAGGAGGAAGAAGAGGAAGTAAGCTCAGGCCAAGAGTTTGCATTACAATTGTGGGTCTATGATTTTATGAAATTCGAGCAATGGCAACAGGCCATACTTGAGAATGTGATCTTGAAATGAACCTTTGGCAGTCAGGTGTGGATTAACTCTGGGCTAGAGGGCATGCTAGGGCATAGTTTAGGACTTCCTTTTGGAATGTCAGGCATAACACCCACAAAGGGACCTGCAGTCGCCACCAGACGTCTCTGAATTGGGAACTGTAATTGTTAACAGAGCCAGAAGCACAGTGGTGGACAACCAGCTGGTGATGGCTAGAAGCTCGGTGAGGGTTGGAGTGGTCATTGGAGCATCTAACCATCTTCCGTGTTGGAGTGTGAACCCCTTGGTCAAAACCAAAATCTCAGAGGGCAAAATGAATGGGGCCGGGTCAGTTAATCGTGCCCCATCCAGGACGGTACTGTTTAAGGCACACGGACCCCATGGGCTGATTGTTGCACCTTTCTTTAAGCAGCTCCTGCATGAACTCAAGTTCAATCTAGTGATGAATGCTATTTGAACTAAATAATAGCAGTAAATACCATGCATAGTTAGAAATTTTGATGAATAATAATAACTTTAAAACCACTTTGAATTCTTTTGACGTTGCAGAAAGTATCAAATGCTGTTTTATTAGCAAACAAACATTCATCCTTTAGAACTATAACAGAGCTTGTAAAAATGAGATCTAGATTCTTCCTGATGTAAAGATTCACTCAGTAGTGGTTTTCCTTTTGTCTAGCTATGATGTTTGCACCTGCCACAATGCTCATACTCAACTTCTGGATTTTTTTTTTTTTAAGGAGAGGGCTGCAAGAGCTTTCATTACTGATAACAATAAATGGCAAAGCAGTCTTATATTAAATATTAATGATACTATTAGTAATATATATTATTACAACTAGCTTTTTAAGCCTGCACAAATCCTGTCCTAAACTTTGAGTTTTTGCAACGTATAGTGCTACATGTAAGGACACTGTGTTTGTTTCCTATTGCTGCTGAGACAAATTACCACAAATTTAAAACAACATACATTTATTCTTTTGTTCTAGAGGTGGGAAGTCTGAAGTGGGTCTCACTGGGCTAAAATCAAGATGTTGGCAGGGCTGTGTCCTTTCTGGAGGCCCTAGAGGACAATCCGATCCTTACCTTTGGGGCTTCTAGGGGCCGCTTGTGTTCCTTGGCTCATGGTCCCCTTCCAGCAGTGGCTTCACTTCTGCTTCATTTGTCATATCTCTGTTTATGTCATCACATCTTCTCTAATTCCCCTGTCTCTCTTTTATAAGGGTGATTAAATTGGGTGCACCTGGATAATCCAGCCTAACCTTCCCATCTCAAGATCCTTAATCAAACCTGTGATACCCCCCTTTTTGCCATGTAAGGTAACATACTCATAGGTTTTGGGGATTAGGACGTGGACATCTGTGGAGGAGGGGACAGGAAGCAGAGTTCTGTGTATCACAGACACCAAAGAGGGAAGTATAGAGAACTTGGTAGAATCTGTCATCATTCCTGGAGGGAAAGGAAATCAAGATAGGCAAGTCCTGATGCTGGGTTTAGGATGTTATTGTTCTGTAAGACACCAAGGTAAAATATGTACCAGATAGACTGACACTCTCCAACATGGGATCTGCAAATCCCTGCTCTGGCAACAAACTAAAGAGCAGGTTTAATATATGACCATGACTATACTTGGTTTTCATGTCCTTGAAGACTCCAGCTTAAATATTTATTGTAAATTGTGTGGGATCCTGAAATGTCTGCAGTCATGATAAATAAAGAGCTCCAAGGCAAAAGGAGCCACACCTTAATTAAAGAAATTCAGCATGATAGTAGACTTTAGTGGAATAGAAACCAGTTAAGTTATTGGTTTGGCTGTTTTAGTAAAGATTAAAATAACAGGGTCGTAAAAAGATCTATTTCATATCAGAATCTAAGCTGGTAGTCAGTTTGGAGTCTATGCTTTGCTTCATGAGTCCTTTATGGCTCAGGCTCCTTCTAGTGTGTTCTATTGCTTAGATTATTCTGTTCCTATGCAGGTTGAAGACAGCTCACCACTCCTATGTCTGTTAGTTTTTTGGGAAAGAGGAAATGGAGGCCAAGTAGTTCCTTTATGGGCATGACCTGGAAGTACTACACAACACTTCCCCTCACCTCCTAAGTCCTGGAAATTGAGTCACATGACTGCATCACTGTAGAGGAGACTTGAAAATGGGGCCTCTGGTAAGGAGCTAAGACTCGGGGGGTTCTATTTCTGAAGGGGAGAAGAGAATGGATATTGGACAGTTTGCTGTCTTACAAAGAAATACATTGGGGGACAGTTTGCTGTGTTAAAAGGAAATAAGCTGAAGCAGATTGATCTGCGCTTCAGCTTCAGGCACGGCAACACACTTTGAGGAAGGTTGCCTGTTGCCATTGCCAGAGCACGTGTTGAATGAGCACATAGTGCGGCAGCAAGTGTGATTTCATGATTGTGACAAGTTCAGCTTCTAGTTAGATGGATAACTGAGGCTTTATGCTGCAGGATCAAGTCTAGTATTTTATTTATGAATATCAGCATATTATATATACTTTTGTCCACAGACACATGCACACGTGGTTAGTGTACATTTGTATTTTGACAATTTTATTCTGGAGGGTAGAAGTGGAGGGTTATATGCATTATAATCTAGAAAGTGAGAGTTTATGGTTGTTTGCTTTCTTTAATAAACAAAATAATATTCTCAAGAAGAACAAGAATATCTAGCTAATGTTCCTGACTTCCCTGGCAGGGGGATTTAAAGTTTAAGGTTTAACAAACTTGATGAGAGCTACAAATATTCATCCTATTTTCCATTTATACAGCAAGAGAGTTACACCATGAAATGTGTGAGATGGACAGGACTGCCATGTTTTTTGAGTCATCTTTAGAAATTGGAGCCTGTATAAGAGCAAGATAAAATCTGTTTGGTTTAGGTGTATTCTTCTGGGGAATGTAGAATGTTTCCTTTCCCCTCATCATCAAGACTTGTCTGCTGCAGACCTTTGTGATTCCAGCACAGCTCCACTTGGGTGGCCCTTCACACCGCGTCTGACCTCTGCCAGCCCCACTCTCTTTCTACTCCCAACCTGCTCACGGCCTGTGCTTCCTTTCTGGGTGACTGGAGCAACAGGCAATCCAGTGGCCACGCCGGGAACTGGACTCCTGCCTGATCATCTTATCATTCCCTAGGTTGGGACCTCTCCCATCCTCCTCATCTCTCCTCTTTGCTGCTGTTACCCAGGTTCTAGCACCACCTTTTTTTTTTTTTTTGCCTAGAAAACCCTAGCAGCCTCTTCCTAGCTGGTCATCTCGTTCTGGTCTTGCCTCCTCTCAATCCTCCCTTCTTTAATCAGCATAGTCTGTGAAATGCAGATGTGCTTATGTTGTAAACTTCTCAGCAGCCTCCCTTAGCTCTTAAAGCCCAGAATCTTTAACAGAGTTTATAAGCTGCCCTCATGGACTGGCCCTACTTATCCATTTAGCCTTTTCTCTAGACTTCTTCTTCTCCCTCCAGCCTCCCTCCTCCCTCCCTCTGTGTATTTCAGACATGCTCATCTGCTTGCATCTCCAGGTCTGTTCTCTCGTTTTTACTCCCAGTGTTTTGTACATGCTGTCCTCTCATCCTAGAAAGATGAGCTGCCACCTCTTCTGGGAAGCCCTCCATGACCTCCAACACCTGGATTAAATACTCTTTTCTGTGTTCCCTTTCTTTGCACTCTAGAGTCTTTAACCAGCCAAAGTCACTGTTGCACAGCCTTAGAATTTGTTGTTAGTTTTTCTGTCACTGTAAGCTCAGCAAGGGCAGTGACCATGTCACTCTATTTCTCCCTTTATCCCCAGCACCTGATGGCTCTTTATCACCATCATTATTATCACGACTGACATTTACTGAGCACTTACTAAGAGTGCTAAGGCCTTTATAGGTAAATTATTTAACTCTCTACAGTCTTGTGAGGAAGGCACTATTATTAATATTGCCCTGATTTCATAGAGACAACTTGGCATAATGTGGTTAAATGTCTTTTCCATGTGGTGGAGACAGGATTTGGAGCTTGAATTTGAGTGGATTTATGCTGAATTTTAAATCCTCAACCAGCACACTTTATTACCCTCCAGCCAGGCAAGGGAAAGCTTGCTGAAGTTTCGATTTTTTTTTTTTTGACTTGGAATATTTTGATCTAGATGGAACCTTAGAGAGCATTTTCCTTCATTTGAGTTACAGTGTTAATGAACAATATACTCTATCCCAGGTTGTTCTCTTGGTTAGGCTGTTGTGCAGCTGAAGGCAGAGTTACGAGTTAGCCTTCAGGTTGTGCCCTGTTCTCTATAGATTCTCCTCCTCACTCTGCTAGCTGCCTTTGCTTTCAAGGCTTAACAGTATGAAATAGTGGCTGTCACTACAAGTCTATTATTCACATGTGGAGAAGAAATTCTGTCTTCTCTCTTAACTCAGCTTTATATATGAAATAAAACATTTCTCATTTCTTGACTGTGGATATTCTGATTTAAAAGGCAAAACAAAAAAGAGACAGTAGAAAATTGACTAGTTACATGAGGATCGTTCTCTATAAAGGTCTTTGGAAAGTTTCTTTTGGTTATTATCAACTGGTGGTTAGGTGAAGAGGCTCTGTTCTTGATAGACTTTAGAGTCATTTAACTTAGGAACTTAAAATGTTTAATATTTCCTGATGCAAATGACATGATGGTCTTTAACAAGAGTATATCTGGTTGATGGAAAATTTCCCCCTAGGAAATGAGTATTTCTATGTTGTCTCTTTTTAAAGGTGATTGACTTTGTTTTTTTGACACATGTTTAGTTTAGTCCTTAGGACTAGTACTTTTTTCTTGATAGGAATTTTGTCAACGATTAAAACTTTTTCTAGAATGCAGCCACTCGGAAGGGTATGGTTTACTCACATCCATGACTTGGAAACACAATTGTGTTTTAGATTTTAAGCAGAGCCAATAGGTTAATATTATGTTTATAGAGGAGAATGTACTTGACTCTGGGGATCATTTGGTCTTTGCCATGTAGAACTCAAATTTATTTGAACATTGACTTAAAATATTATACAAAGAGAATATGAATGGGAGGCTTTATGCTTATTGCATGTTGGAGAATCAGTCTGTGTCCTCTGTATTCGTTTGAGTTGGGCTAGGGCTCTGGCATGCAGTAAATGCTCAATAAGTATGTGCTGACTACATGGGTATATGGTACTTTGGGTTGGGTAGAACAGAGAGCTTTGCCCAGACTCCAGTAGGCTCAGGCAGCTTTGGATGTGGCACCAATCACACATCTCACAGGTCGTGCACTCCCACTTGAAAGATCCATGAAAGCAGAGAGTCTCACTTGCTTTGTTCACGGTTGTACCTCCAGTATCTGGATAAGTGTCTGACGTGTTGCAGGTGCTCAGAACTTATCTGTGGAATGAATGAATGAATAAATGAACAGAGCTTCAATCAGTGGGTTGGAATTGGTAATACCTGCCCTTGGGATACACAAAGACATTCCAAGAGGTTTGTGGCATTGAGATGATTGTTGAAGAAATTGGTGTCTGTCTGTATAAATTCTTCTGACATCCCCCCTTTCACAACTGCACTCCTTCCAGTTAGGAGAGAAGCCACTGATCTCGCTCCTGAGTCTTTTTCAGGTATGAAAACCTCTGGGGCATAAAACAAAGGGAAAATTCAAACTATGGTGTTGGTGTTAAGACAGTGAATAAGTCTAAGGTGACCAGTTAAGTCATTGTCAGTTTTTTGCTTTTGACAACATTGAAGGCAAATACACTCAAATTGCCAGCTGGGTCGCTAAAAATAACATCAGTAAGTTGAAGTATGATTTTTGTCTTATGAGTAGGAGGAGTTGAAAGAATCAAGTGAAATCACTGTAGCAAATCTTCTGTGCCCACCTATTTATAAGAATAAGCTCCTCAGAGCTTAGTGGGTTGCCATTTCCTTCTCCAGTGCATGAAAGTGAAAAAATAAAGTGAAGTCGCTCAGTCGTGTCCAACTCCTAGCGACCCCATGGACTGCAGCCCACCAAGCCCTTCTGTCCACAGGATTTTCCAGGCAAGAGTACTGGAGTGGGGTGCCATTGCCTTCTCCCCTCAAAGCTTATCTGTATATAAAAATATGAAAAATAGAAATAGAATTGCTGTTGAGCTATATTTCTCATTCTGTCAATAACTAATAATCCTCTATATTCTGTGAAACATATAGCCTACCCATTCCATTAAAAGATGTATATTTCCAAAAATTTTTACTTTTCATATTTTAATAGATTTATCAATACTTATTACATATTTGTTTTGATCAATTGTGGACCAATAATAATCTTATGAACTCAATCCATAAAAAAACATTTTTAAACATTTAAAACCTATGCTCAGTTTATGGGAATTCCCTTATGGTTCGGTGGTTAAGACTCCATGGTCTCATTGTCCAGGGCCTGAATTCAATCCCTGGTTGGGGAACTAAGATCCCATAAACTGTATAATGTGGCCAAAACCAACAACAGCAACAACAAAAAGCAAAAACCTGTGGTCAGTTTGAAATTTAAGATGTTAGTTACATAGTTTATTTGTAGGGAAGCATGATAGAGTGATCAATAAAATATTTTTAAGCATAGAAGTTTTGGTATATGGAAAAGATACATAGAGAAGAAAAGAATAAAAGCAAAATTATCCAAGAATTAAGAGGACCTTTGTTTTGTTTTAAAAAAATGAGTAATGTTTCTAAAATCTGATATTAAGAGAGCTTTTTATCCTAATTAGAGACTGACAGTTCTATTTATTAGTGTGGATCATTACAACAAGTTGGAGTTTAAACGTGACTTAACAGTGGCCAGGAGATACTGAGTAGATGATGATATCTTTGCCTGATACACGGAACACACAGAAGGAATATTTGGGAAGCAAAGAAGATTATCTTGACTTTAGATGTGTGATTTGGAGGTACCATGTTGGAAGTACATTCTTAGAGCCTAAAGGCAGTGTCGGAATTGGAGATTTGTGAAGGAGACAGAGGCCTCTGTCTCTCTTGGTTCACTGCACTATCTATCCCTGTTGCTCAGAATACTGCCTGACCCAGAGTAAGCTTTTAGAAATTGTCAGATGAATGAATGTATGGATGGATGTGATTTTGGAAGGCCTCCAGGTATAGAGGATTGCTGTTTCACCCTTTGCCCCATTGGTTCATTATGTGTCTTGGTTCACCTTCCTGTTTCCTTTCTCTGTGGGGCCTGGCAGGTTCTGGACAATGGGCTAGGAAGTATACATTCATCTTATACTTCATGATTAAAATACTGCCTTTTCCCTTCGGTCTTTATCTTTTAAAAATTGAGATTATTTTCCTGTCATTGCTATGGGGGTTGAAAAAATTTTAAACGTTGCTTCATTATATTTGAATGCTCTCTAATCTTGTTTTGTTAACAATGACAATGATAGATTAACTGGGACATTTCAGCTACTATTCTTCAGCTTTATCTGGTGCAGGCTCAAAATGAAAATTACTAATTGTAGCTGGGTTACCACAAAGCCATTAATATTATGATTTGGGGGTAATTTTATTTTTTTTACAAATACATAAATCACTTTAGCCTATGATTAATGTTTTAAAAAGAAAAACATATAACAGTGCTGTGCCATTGGCCCCGTAATCTCTGCCTTAATGTTTCCCCAACAATTGTAGGCAGCAATGTGGAAAATTTGCTATATTGTTATCCTGTTTTCCCACCCCATCACATGAATTCAACCAAGATGAAAAGATAAGCCAAAAATTTTACTGCCCGGAGACTCCCTTTATGTCCATTATGTTTCCAAATGCTACTTTCTGTTGCTGGTACCCGGCAAGAGAAATGGAAGTGCCTGTTCATTTCACTAAATTTCATCCTCTAATTTCCTGTCTAAACTTTTAATTTGAAAAGATAACAAACTGAATGTTATGTAAGTGGGTGAAGTAAGCTAAGATAGAACTTTGATGAAACTTTTAACAGATTTAGAACCAGAAAATGTTCATTTAAATGAGCTCACATGAAGAATACAAGAAGGAGTCTCAGCTTTGCTTGTAGGAGGAAAGATCAGTATACTTTACCATTATTTTACTTAATAGAGAGGAGAAAATTGTTTGCTGTTACAAGAGGAAAGAATAAAACACAGCAGTCTAGACATGGGATATGAACTAGCAATATGGTTACTAACAAAGGAATGAAAATAGGTAATTGGGGTTTGGTTATGTTTTAGGGAAGAGACAGTTTGTCAGTATTGGTGCTTTGAGAGTCTAAAAATCAGTGCCATAAAAGCAGGCAGCTTTGTGGATTCAAAGGTATGTTCTGATTTAAGCTCTACTGTTTACTTGAATAATGTTGGGCAAAATACTTGATAATCTGGGCCTTGTTGTTCTCTTATGAAAATGATGAATTTGAATGATTCTCACTAAAAATCACCCTTAATCCTACTTCTTATGAGTCTAGCCTCATTTGTAAAGCAGCATTAAAACCAGAAGCTTGATGGTGGCTTAAGTCTTAGGGGAAAAAATGGTTGTTGAAGAGAGGCAGGAATATCCACATTTAGGACTGTGTGTGGGAGACAGATGTTTTGTGTATAGAAAGGTTTGTTGGAAAAAAATTTTCTTAAATGAGAGAGGTTGAGATAACAGATCCTGAACAGAAATGGTCCTTAAAATGCATATAAACATTCATCTCAGAGTGTATATTCCTTTACTGATTTACTGAGTTTCTGGGAAGACCTTGTATTGAAAATATGCGTTATCATAGATAAATGTAGCACAGTAAGTATTAATTTATTACACTATTAATTTAAACATAGCACATTATCCTCTGAGACACATTAATGTGAAACCTCAATTTTAGTCTTATATAGGAATATAAGGAATTTTTGCTTATCCATTCCTAGATGATAAGAGCAAATGACTCTTCCTGTTCCCCTCAAAAAGAGGTGGTGGTCATGGGTGTATGTGTATGTCACACACACTCATGCGAGAAAGAGTGATCCAGCTTTGTAACCTGTGCAATAGGTAGATACGAGATACTCATTTACCTGTCCTGAGCCTCAGTTTTCTGCTGTATGAAAGACTAGAGATTCTCTAAGAATATTTTCAGTACCTATGCTGTATGATTACAAATGTAATAAATTAAAACCTAGACTACCGAAATTCTGGTTTGTTTTTGCATATTTAGTCCCAGTATTTCCATACCCAACATAGGACTAGTTCAATTTGACAAATATCTATTGAGTCTCCACTGTATGTCAAGTGCGAGATTCTAGAGGTTAGACAGTATCCTGAGCATTGTGGGATCTACTGATGGAGAATGGAAGAATGAAAAGTGCCCTCTGAACTGAGAAGGTAGCTTGAGAGAGAAAAACTAGGCAGGCAGCTCCATGTAATCAATGGATCAGTTTCTTACAGGGTAACTTACAGGATGGGATCTGGATCAGGTGTACAATGATTGGAGGCATTCCCGGCTGCATGCTGCACTACTGAGAGGCCACTGGGACAGTATTATAGTTAACCCAGCATGTGGGGGTACGTGCTTATAAACTGGAAATGCAGTCCTAAGTTAAGATGGTTGAGTGGGTGCTTAGAGTATGCGAGTAAAGGGCTTTATCATTATTTGGAGACTAACAGAGCATAGGTTCTATGCTAACCTATGGTTCCGTAACCATAGGTTCTATGCTAACTAACAGGTCACCTGGTTCCAATGATTTTTGAAACAGTATCTGTTAACTATAAAGCCCTTAACAATCACATAATACAGTCCTAGGTAGGGTCGGTGGAAGGACAGGAGAACTGCACAGGCCCTTGATGGTGTCAGTTATGCCAACAGTCATACAACTGATTATTTTCGGAGGTCCTTCTGAGTTAGCTTGATGAATTTGAACACGGTGGGACATCTTGTCAAATCTACCTTGTTAATTCACATGGTCCAACTGGATTTGGAAACTGGGTTATGAACCATAAACATTAGGCATTTAAAAATGAGGTCTATGAATGGGTGTGGGTGGCAAGGAAGAAAGTGTTACCTTCTTCAGTACATCACGGTCTAGGCTTCTCACATAGGATGGATGTGGTTGGCAAGACTTTGGTGTTAATGATCCAGTGGCACCCAAGAGTGGGGCGCTCTTGGGTCTGTAGGGAAGTCATGTGTCAGGGAACGTTTGATTTTAAGGAATCCTATATGTTGTTTTCTGTTTCTCAAGGGCCCTCTGTTCCTTATCAGTTCCTGGAAAACAGGAACGAGCAGAGCTGCATGCAGTTCTCAGGACTGAGGTCATGAGATGGAACGCATACATGGATTCCTTTCAGTAACCTTTTACTTTTCTGTAAAACTACTTAGTCATGTTCCTATTTATCAGGATATCGATTGTCTTCTGGCCCTGTAATTGTTATTCCCCTAGTTACTGTTGTTATGGCCCTATGACGATTGTTACTCTCTTAGTTACTGCAGTTATACGTCTGATTTCAGTGTTTTTGCTCAACTTTATTTTTTGCCTAAAGTTTCCTTGTATAACAATATATAAGCACACGCTGCCATGAATAAAGCACCCTTGTTTCACTCGAGACTTGGGTCCCCCATGTCCTTCTTTTCATCACTTTCTCTTCGTCGACTCTCGTCCCCCGGTCCCGGCCTGCAAAGACCATAACAGTCATGTTGGTGTTACCTTCTGACCTTGGAAACACTGTTTTCCGTCTGCAGCCCCTAGCTCCTAGCAAATATGAGCAAGTCTTGCTTCCTATGACCTCTCACCCTCCACGAGGTGAGATAAGAAGCAGGCAAAACCTACTTTTTTCTTTTGCTCATATTGCCAAGGCCTATGCAGAAAATCCTGGGATTTACTCATTAACTGGACTTCATTCCAGGTACTGAGCTTGGGAGAAAAGGGAGATGTTCTTAATTGATGACTCAGATTGGAACTATAGGGAAAAGTGATGATTATATGCTTGAGGGCACATTTCTTCACTTCTGAGCTTGGCATCCCCATTTGTTAAAACAAGTTTGACTATGGCATCAGAAAGTTTCATTCAGGTCTATGATTCTATGTCCAGAAGGATGACCTTTGAGTCATTGTTGGTATCTCAAGCTTGACCATGACCTGAGTTTCATCCTGTTTAGAGTACCCTGACCCTCTAAGACAGGGAAAATACTCTTTGCATTTTATAAAGAATTTTCTCAAAAATGGGTTGAAATCATGATGTATGATCTTTTTAATATGTTGTTGGATTCTGTTTGCTAGAATTTTATTGAGGATTTTTACATCTATGTTTATCGGTGATACTGGCCTGTAGTTTTTTTTTTATGTGGCATCTTTGTCTGGTTTTGGTATTAGGGTGATGGTGGCCTCATAGAATGAGTTTGGGAGTTTACCTTCCTCTGCAGTTTTCTGGAACAGTTTGAGTAGGATAGGTGTTCAGTTCAGTCGCTCAGTCGTGTCCGACTCTGCAACCCCTTGAACCTCAGCACTCCAGGCCTCCCCGTCCATCACCAACTCCTGGAGTCTACCCAAACCCATGTCCATTGAGTCAGTGATGCCATCCAATCATCTCATCCTCTGTCATCCCCTTCTCCTCCTGCCCTCAATCTTTCCCAGCATCAGGGTCTTTTCAAATGAGTCAGCTCTTCACATCAGGTGGCCAAAGTATTGGAGTTTCAGCTTCAACATCACTCCTTCCAATGAACACCAAGTACTGATCTCCTTTAGGATGGACTGGTTGGATCTCCTTGCAGTCCAAGGGACTCTTGAGAGTCTTCTCCAACACCACAGTTTGTTAGCTCTTCTCTAAATTTCTGATACGGTAAGACCAGAAACTATAAAACTCCTAGAGGAAAACATAGCAAAACACTCTCTGACATAAGTCACAACGAGATAGTCTAAGACCTGCCTCCTAGAGGAATGGAAATAAAAGCAAAAATAAACAAATGGGACCTAATTAAACTTAAAGCTTTTGCACAATGACGGAAACTAAAAGCAAGGTGAAAAGACAGCCTTCAGAGTGGGAGAAAATAATAGCAAATAAAGCAATTGACAAAGAATTAATCTAAAAAATACACAAACAGCTCATGCAGCTCAATACCAGAAAAATAAATGACCCAATCAAAAAATGGGCCAAAGAACTCAACAGACATTTCTTCAAAGAAGACATACAGATGTTTAACAAACACATGAAAAAATGCTCAACATTACTCAGTATCAGAGAAATGCAAATCAAAACCACAATGAGGTACCATTTCACACTGGTGGCTGCTATCGAAAAGTCTACAAACAATAAATGCTGGAGAGGGTGTGGAGAAAAGGGAACCCTCTTACACTTGGTAGGAATGTAAACTAGTACAGCCACTATGGAGAACAGTGTGGAGATTCCTTAAAAAACTGAAAATAGAACTGAAAATAGATATGACCCAGCAATCCCACTGCTGGGCATACACACCGAGGAAACCAGAATTGAAAGAGATACTTGTACCCCAATGTTCATTGCAGCACTGTTTACAATAGCCAGGACATGGAAGCAACCTAGATGTCCATCGGCAGACAAATGGATAAGAAAGCCATTAAAAAGAATGCATTTGAATCAGTTCTAATGAGGTGGATGAAACTGGAGCCTATTACACAAAGTGAAGTAAGCCAGAAAGAAAAACACCAATACAGTATATTAACACATATATATGGAAAAATATAGAAAGATGGTAACGATGACCCTATATGTGAGACAGAGCAAGCAAAAGAGACACAGATATAAAGAACAGACTTTTGGACTCTGTGGGAGAAGGCAAGGGTGGGATGGTTAGAGAATAGCATTGAAACATGTATATTATGATATGTGATATAGATCACCAGTCCAGGTTTGATGCATGAAACAGGGCACTCAAAGCCAGTACACTGGGACAACCCAGAGGGATGGGATGGCGGGGAGAGTTCAGGACTGGGGACACATGTACACCCGTGGCTGGTTCATGTCCATGTATGGCAAAAACCATCACAATATTGTAAAGTAATTAGCCTCCAATTAAATAAATTTTTAAAAATGGGTTGAAATCAGGAAGATTTTTATTTCTTCATTAAGTAGTAAGTCAGCTTGACCAGAACTCTGTGTTCTTTTGATATTTGTGTCTACTTTGAGCATTCAGAGTCTTTGAATTGGGTTAATATGAGTGCAACTTCTAAGTCTTATTCAAATCTTTATTTCCTGGGGCACCAAAGGTGAGAGACCAGACTCAAAAGAGGATGGTCAGATCAGATCAGATCAGATCAGTTGCTCAGTCGTATCCGACTCTTTGCAACCCCATGAATCGCAGCACGCCAGGCCTCCCTGTCCATCACCAACTCCCGGAGTTTACTCAGACTCACGTCCATCGAGTCAGTGATGCCATCCAGCGATCTCATCCTCTGTCGTCCCCTTTTCCTCCTGCCCCAAATCCCTCCCAGCATCAGGGTCTTTTCCAAAGAGTCAACTCCCCCCATGAGGTGGCCAAAGTACTGGAGTTTCAGCTTTAGCATCATTCCTTCCAAAGAAATCCCAGGGCTGATCTCCTTCAGAATGGACTGGTTAGATCTCCTTGCAGTCCAAGGGACTCTCAAGAGTCTTCTCCAACACCACAGTTCAAAAGCATCAATTCTTTGGCACTCAGCCTTCTTCACAGTCCAACTCTCACATCCATACATGACCACAGGAAAAACCATAGCCTTGACTAGACAAACCTTTGTTGGCAAAGTAATGTCTCTGCTTTTCAATGTGCTATCTAGGTTGGTCATAAGTTTCCTTCCAAAGAGTAAGCGTCTTTTAATTTCATGGCTGCAGTCACCATCTGCAGTGATTTTGGAGCCCAGAAAAATAAAGTCTGACACAGTTTCCACTGTTTCCCCATCTGTTTCCCATGAAGTGGTGGGACTGGATGCCATGATCTTTGTTTTCTGAATGTTGAGCTTTAAGCCGACTTTTTCACTCTCCACTTTCACTTTCATCAAGAGGCTTTTTAGTTCCTCTTCACTTTCTGCCATAAGGGTGGTGTCATCTGCATATCTGAGGTTATTGATATTTCTCCCGGCAATCTTGATTCCAGCTTGTGTTTCTTCCAGCCCAGCGTTTCTCAGGATGTACTCTGCATATAAGTTAAATAAACAGGGTGACAATATACAGCCTTGACGAAGTCCTTTTCCTATTTGGAACCAGTCTGTTGTTCCATGTGCAGTTCTAACTGTTGCTTTCTGACCTGCATACAAATTTCTCAAGAGGCAGATCAGGTGGTCTGCTATTCCCATCTCTTTCAGAATTTTCCACAGTTTATTGTGATCCACACAGTCAAAGGCTTTGGCATAGTCCATAAAGCAGAAATAGATGTTTTTCTGGAACTCTCTTGCTTTTTCCATGATCCAGCGGATGTTGGCAATTTGATCTCTGGTTCCTCAGCCTTTTCTAAAACCAGCTTGAACATCAGGAAGTTCACGGTTCACATATTGCTGAAGCCTGGTTTGGAGAATTTTGAGCATTACTTTATTAGCGTGTGAGATGAGTGCAATTGTGCAGTAGTTTGAGCATTCTTTGGCGTTACCTTTCTTTGGGATTGGAATGAAAACTGACCTTTTCCAGTCCTGTGGCCACTGCTGAGTTTTCCAAATTTGCTGGCATATTGAGTGCAGCACTTTCACAGCATCATCTTTCAGGATGATGAAAGCTCATCTGGAATTCCATCACCTCTACTAGCTTTGTTCATAGTGATGCTTTCTAAGGCCCACTTGACTTCACATTCCAGGATGTCTGGCTCTAGGTGAGTGATCACACCATCGTGATTATCTGGGTCGTGAAGATCTTTTTTGTACAGTTCTTCTGTGTATTCTTGCCACCTCTTCTTAATATCTTCTGCTTCTGTTAGGTCTATACCATTTCTGTCCTTTATCGAGCTCATCTTTGCATGAAATGTTCCTTTGGTATCTCTGATATTCTTGAAGAGATCCCTAGTCTTTCCCATTCTGTTGTTTTCCTCTATTTCTTTGCATTGATCACTGAGGAAGGCTTTCTTATCTCTTCTTGCTATTCTTTGGAACTCTGCATTCAGATGTTTATATCTTTCCTTTTCTCCTTTGCTTTTCGCTTGTCTTCTTTTCACAGCTATTTGTAAGGCCTCCCCAGACAGCCATTTTGCTTGTTTGCATTTCTTTTCTATGGGAATGGTCTTGATCCCTGTCTCCTGTACAGTGTCACGAACCTCATTCCATAGTTCATCAGCCACTCTATCTATCACATCTAGGCCCTTAAATCTATTTCTCACTTCCACTGTATAATCATAAGGGATTTGATTTAGGTCATACCTGAATGGTCTAGTGGTTTTCCCTACTTTCTTCAATTTAAGTCTGGATTTGGCAATAAGGAGTTCATGGTCTGAGCCACAGTCAGCTCCTGGTCTTGTTTTTGCTGACTGTATAGAGCTTCTCCATCTTTGGCTGCAAAGAATATAATCAATCTGATTTTGGTGTTGACCATTAGATATATCTAGAAAAAACAATTTGGAGTTCTGGAATTCACTGTAATGAATCTGATGTCAAAGAAAGAGGGAATGATAGCTTGTATCTGTGTAATTACCATGGTCAAAGTAAATCTTTGTGGGTTGTGCAAGAGCACCAGCTCTCCCAAGATAAGGATGGACCATGGGGATTGGGGTTGGAGGAACCACACCTGTTCTTCTTTCCTTTCTGTGCAGAGAAATGCAGTTTGTCTTGTAATTCGGGGCAGCTCTGGGTCGGGTGGGAAGATTATAGGAAGAAGTGTGCAGAACACAGGGTGCACATTCGGAAGGGGTGATGCTAAATGTGGCCACACTGGGGATCTCGAGATGGGAGGGCTGATAGCACATTAGGCCTTTCCTCCCCTCCAGGCCTTGAGCAGAGGTCTGTGTCAAACTTGAAAGCTAACACATGCTGATGCATTTGGGGAAATGCTAGAATTCATTCTGCAGTGTGAAATCACTTGCCACGTTCTTTTGCCTGTATATTAACTGAGTCACTTGTACCAGTCAAGGAGGTGGAAATTCTAAGGGTGTTCTGGGGAGACAGTCTTTTCTGTGATTTTTTTTTTTTTTGGTTAATGTTTGGTATTTCCCTTATATTATAGTCTGGTTGCTGACCTGGAGTGAGAAGGCTTTTTGTTAACTAAAGGCACCGTTATAATTATGTTACGATGTTGTAGGAACATACTGTGGTCCTATTCATTATTGATTGTCCAGTTTGTCAGAGAGCAGATTACATGGTCATTCTATATGTTTGTTTTCTCTCTGTGATACAGAAAATTTATTGTAGTCATTTATCTCCCTTGTAGTGTATAAGATACACTGTTGATTTTTGAATGTTTGCCTATGTATAACCTTTTAACTATGAAAGCCTGTTAAAATGCTGGGCTATTTTCTTTCTCTCACTCACCTCTAACCTATGTTTAGATTTCCCTTGCAGTTCATTTGAGAGAATTTCAACTATTATCAGTATTGGGAAGGAGGAGACGTAAGTGAGTCAACAGAAATATTGAGTTGCTGCAAAGTCACATTTTTAATCCTGGAAAGAAATGATTTAGGATGATCAGCGGTTTTTTAGTTTACTTACATATCTATTCCTCTGGCATGAATAATCAGGGATTGATAACAGAACTGTTTGTCAGCAGCCGACCCTCAGGTTAAGAGTGTGTTTGTGTGAGTATGTGTGTGTGTGTTGGAGGTGGAGAGGTGGGGGGAGTGTGGTCCTACCTATTCAGATGTGTGAGTACTCCCTGGTCATAGCAGGCTGTCTGCTCCTTGTTCACATTCCTGCTGGGTGTGAGGTTGGCTCCCAACTAGCCTGGGTGCACTCTATTAGGCTCCCTCTGTATGATCACCCTATCACTTGTAGACCACTCTGTCCTGAACTCACAGCTGAGAGCAGAGCTTGGCAGGAGTTGGGAACTGTCTTCACTGGAAACTGGGGGTTAAGGTCGCTGCCTGGACTGAATTCAGTGTTGTCATTCTCCTTGGGACTGGTCTATATGGTTTTTATTGTCTCAGAAGCTGTATTCCCTGCATAGCCCATGACAGCTACTTCTGGCATCATGGCTTTCCTTTTGTACCATGATGCCTCCCTCTCCCCACCTTATCTTGGCTCATGGGCACTTTAGGTGGGTGCTTTGGGGCTGAAGTCCTGATGCTTCTCAGCAGCTCTGGCTTGATCCCTGACTCTTAAAGAGAATCTGGGCTTTCCACCTCAAGCCCCTGTCCCTTCACCCCACTTCTGATCTGAGTGCCTTTCCATTGTTTGAGAGAATCTTAAGCTGCCTTGGGGACTTTGGCCTAAGCCAGAGTTCAAGTGCCATGGGAGTTTGTATATTCTGGAGCTATTCTAGAGCTATTCTAGAAGCCCACCAGGGACTTTCCTGGTGGCTTAGACAGTAAAGCATCTGCCTGCAATGAGGGAGACCCGGGTTCGATCTCTGGGTCGGGAAGATCCTCTGGAGAAGGAAATGGCAACTCACTCCAGTATTCTTGCCTGGAAAACCTCATGGATGGAGCCTGGTAGGCTACAGTCCATGGGGTCGCAAAGAGTCGGACACGACTGAGCAACTTCACTTCACTTCACATTCTAGAGACAGTGGGAATTGCATTTGGATTTAGGTTCAGTCTGTGATCCAGGACTTCCAAGAGGAGGTAGATATTCTTAGAGTATGAAAGGGAAGTGAAAGTGGCTCAGTCGTGTCCGACTCTTTGCGACTCCATGGAATATACAGGAATTCTCCAGGCCAGAATACTGGAGTGGGAGCCTTTCCCTTCTCCAGGGGATCTTCCCAACCCAGGAATCAAAGTCTCCCACATTGCAGGCAGATTCTTTACCATCTGAGCCACAAGGGAAGCGCTCTTAGAGTACACCTATTTGTAATTGTTCTTTCCCCAGCACCCCAATTTTCTCCTTAATTGTAAGTGTATCAAATCCTTTTTTTTGTTTGTTTTAAGTGGGACTAGCTAGAAATATAGTACATGAATAAAATGAAAACTTGATGCCTCTCTGTGAGTATCCATCTGCAGTAGGAAGATGGCTTGATTTTTAAAGTGTGCTGAGCACCAGCAGCCTGTGGTTCTGACAGTCTGGCTGACCTAGTGATGTCTACGAACAGTTCCCCTACCTCCACTTAAGTATGTTTTGCAAATACAAGGTGTTATTGTTGTGGCAGCAAATAATGTAAGTCAATACTCCTGTGTTTATATACAGCTCTGAAAAGAAACCAGTGGAAGAGAAGAAACCAACAATTGTGGTCTAAAAACAAGTACCTATCCCTGTTTTGCTGGAGGCCATAACTTTGTGTGGGCTTAGAAAGGGGGTCGGTTTTTACCAACAGGAAACCAGTAGCCTCTTCACTGCCAAGCAACCAGATACTTGAGTTATTTCTTGCCAAGAATTTTGGCATTTTTAAAATTTGTAGTTAGATACATGATTATGACAAAAATGAGTCAAACAATTTAGCTGCTTATTTATTATTTATGTTGAAGTTGGGTCCACACCATAACTGGCCTTGACCCTGGCTCATATCTCCTTAGATCCAAAGCCTGTGAAAATGATTTAATGTCCAAATAGCAATTCCTAATAGTGAGGAATTTGGCTCAGTTCTTTTTCTAGTTTAGGTCGCAAGTTGAGTGTTGGCTGAGTCCCTCCTGGGTGAAGCACTTGGCTCTGGTCAGTCTACTGGGCCTTGGTCTAGAGTGGGATTGACCTAGTGGGCTTAGGGACAGGGTAGGCCTTAACTCATTTCTAATATAAACATCTATGAATTGTTATATAATACAAGTTCCTAAGTGTGAAATTATTATTTTTTAAATATTTTTAAATTTTTTGTCCCCACTGCCCAGTATGAGGGATCTTTGCTCCCTGACCCGGGATCCAGCTTACACTCCCTGCAGTGGAAGTGAAAGTGAAAGTGTTAGTCACTCAGTCATGTCCAGCTCTTTGCAGCCCCATGGACTGTAGCCTGCCAGGCTCCTCTGTCCATGGAATTCTTTAGGCAAGGATACTGGAGTAGGTAGCCATTCCCTTCTCCAGGGTATTTTTCCAACCCAGGCATTGAACCCGAGTCTCACTGTGTGAGCCGCCAGGGAAGCCACCTGCAGTGGGTGGGCAGGATCTTAATCCCTGGACCCCCAGGGAAGCCCTTAGGTGTGAAATTACTGAGCCAAAGGTAGGGACCATATGAACGTTTTTTTCCCTCCCCAGTATATTTTACTTGGAGAAGGAAACGGCAACCCACTCCAGTGTTCTTGCCTGGAGAGTCTCAGGGACGGGGGAGCCTGGTGGGCTGCCGTCTATGGGGTCAAACAGAGTTGGACACTATTGAATCGACTTAGCAGCAGCAGCAGTTTATTTGAGAAATTACTGATTTGAATTGGGCAGCACCAAACTAGAAGTAGTTAGGAGCAACAGGAACAAGGGGGAAGGCTTTTTTAGAGAAGAAGCAGAAATAAATTTAAACAGGGGAATTATTTGATTGCCTATAGTTTAAGTGGTTGTATTTTGGGGGAAAGCCTAGTTGGCTGATTATGATCAGCTGACCTTAGTATTTTTTTTTTTAAAGCATTTCTGGCTTAGGTTTGGGCTTGCTTATGGAAACATCTCTGGAGGAGGGCATGGCAAGCCACTCCAGTATTCTTGCCTGGAGAATTCCCATGGACAGAGTTGCCCGGCGGGCTACAGTCCATGGAATCACAAAGAGTTAGACACCACTGAATGACTAAGCACAGCATAGTACATGGAGGCTACTAAGACATTTAAGCTACCTCAGTCTAATGGCGTGCTTGTTTAATTAATTTAACACTTGGCTTTCCAGCCATTAGAACAAAGAGTAAGTGCAAGAATAAGAAAAATGATTTGGATTAGAGTTTGGAAAATTATCTAAAGTAATTATATATGTGTCTATGTCAATAACTAGTCTTTTTCTGGGAATATAAATTCCTAAAATTGAAGATTGAAATAGTGAAAACAATGTTATAAGGCCATGTCTATAATTGGCTCAGTCAAGATCACAGTTCACTTTTCTTTCAAGATCCTGTCCCTAAACAGACATGATAGAAACACATGCACATCATGACAGCTGTGGTGAGGCTTTTGAGAAGCAGGCAAAGAGCTGTCGAAGACTGGAAAGCAACTTAGATATTGCTTTTCCAAAATAGAAGATCACAATGTGCTCTAATGCAAAAAGCAGCCTGTACTAGTATGATTTGCAAATCACAAGTTTCTGTTACATTTTGCAGAAACAGTTTTGTGACAACAATAAACTCCCCCCATCCTACCCACACCCTCCACCATCTTGATCTTTTCCAGATGAGGAAGGGAAGGCTGTGCAGGCCAAGTAACTTAAGGACATAAGTGTATATTCACATATCTCCATTGGTAGGAGTAAACCACTTTAGTAAGTACCTACTGTGTGTCAAGCACCAAACTGGGCAACGTAGGTCAGAAATATTTTGCAAGAACCTTTCATGCAAAAAGCATCATGAGGGTCTTTAATTTAGATGGTGTTCCCTTACTCCTGTCAAGTCATTTATAACTTACATGTTAAGATTAGTCAGAAAAGAACATGCAAATTCCAAACTATTGCTCTAATTGGTTCTCAAAATCACTTGGTAGTAACAAAGCCCCTAGAGGTTATGACATTCTTTCTATGACACTCCAGAATGTTGGGGAAAAGTAAGCTTCAAATAACAAATTATGTTAAATCAGATTCCTTATATAATAGAAACTAGTGTAGACAGGCTGTATATGGCAAGTTGTTGTTGTTGCTGAAGTCGTATCCAACTCTTTTGCAACCCCATGGACTATAGCCCGCCAGGCTCCTCTGTCCATGATTTCCCAGGCAAGAGTACTGGACTGGGTTGCCATTTCCTCCTCGAAGGGATCTTCCCAACTCAGGGACTGAATGCATGTCACCTGTTTTTCCTGCATTGGCAGGCAGATTCTTTATCACTGAGCCACCTGGGAAGCCCATATATAGCAAGTACCTAGCAAGGTTAATACATCTTGAAATTGAGAACAATCTTGTTAACTTTTCCCTACTGCTAATTGGCATGGGATCTTTATTTTGGATAGTGGAACACTTCTCTTCAAGACTCAGAGCATCAGTGTTCCTTGGGAACATAGTTTGACAATCCCTAGTTTAACCCATAGGAGACAACAGCAAATATTTTTTCAGTTGAAAAGTTGTGCATGATAGTCTAGTTTTTTATGACTATATTATACCCCCTGCCTTTCCCCTGGTCTCCATTGCCCAGTTCTAGATTGACCTGTTTTTTAACAAATGTGTTTCCCAGGTGGCACCAGTGGTAAAGAACCCGCCTGCTAATGCAGGGAGGTGGAAGAGATGTGGGTTCAATCCCTGGGTTGGGAAGATCCTGTGGAGGAGGGCATGGCAACCCACTCCAGGATTCTTGCCTGGAGAATTCTGTGGACAGAAGAGTCTGGTGGGCTACAGTCCACAGGGTCACAAAGAGTTGGACACAACTGAAGCGACTTAGCACACACGAATGCATGTGTTGGTAATCATAAACGATTATGATTTCCCAAAATTTAGGAAGTTCTCTTAGCTTAAGGGTTGTCAGAATTTGGGGAAGTTCTTTCATCTTAGAAAAATGTTGATAATCTCACTGTTTGCTTAACCTTAAGTGAACTCTGGGAGTTGGTGATGGACAGGGAGGCCCGGCGTGCTGCGATTCATAGGGTCCCAAAGAGTTGGACACGACTGAGTGACTGAACTGAACTGATACAGTTATTTTAATGTGTCCTGTCTGTCTTTTTCTGTGTTAGTCACTCAGTCATGTCCAACTCTTTGTGATCCCATGGACTGGAGCCTGCCAGGCTCCTCTGTCCATGGAGTTCTCTAGGCAAGAAAAAACTGAAGTAGGTTAAGTTATAGTTGATTATATAACTGAGACACGGGATCAGTTTGTATAAAAGTAGGACACATTACAGAAACTGATCCCATATCTCAGTTATATAATCAACTATAATTTAATCTACTTCAGTTTTCTCTTGTGGCTTGGCAAAAAAACCTGCTTGTGTTGAGTTGAATGAACTTAGATTTTCGTTTGGTGATGCTTCATTTTTAATAAGTTCTTAACTATCCTACCCACTTCCCCTGCTGGTGTTAATTATGTCGATGTGTGTTGATTACTTGGAGAAGGCAATGGCACCCCACTCCAGTACTGTTGCCCGGAAAATCCCATGGATGGAGGAGCCTGGTAGGCTGCAGTCCATGGGGTTTCTAAGAGTCAGACACGACTGAGCGACTTCATTTTCACTTTCCACTTTCATGCACTGGAGAAGGAAATGGCAACCCACTCCAGTGTTCTTGCCTGGAGAATCCCATGGACGGAGAAGCCTGGTGGGCTGCCATCTATGGGGTCGCACAGAGTCGGACACGACTGAAGCGACTTAGCAGTAGCAGCAGCAGTGTTGATCACTTGGGCACTGTTCTTGGTACTATGTGGGAGTGGATGTGACCCTGCTCCCCGATCCTTTATGTAACTCTAACCAATCCTGATTCACCTTTATCCTGACACAGAGCCTGTCAGGGGCCAAACTGGTAGAGAAGGCTTGAACTTAGTTAAATGGATGGTGTCTTTGTTGAAGACTTGTTTACTAGAACCTCAGCAAGTTCAGGGAGCATAGATGAGCTTCTAAGCAGCAAAATATATTCCTTCTAAAGAGCAACATGAAGCAACTAAATGCCTGGACTTTAGAAATTTCCTGATGCTCTCTCTTTTGTAACTGAAAGAATCTGAAGAAATGAACTGTTACTTTACACAAAATGACTTAACGGAGGCAAGCCTTCTTTAAAGAAAATATTTCTTAACTGCTACATTTTTTGCCTGGCATCATGGTGAAGCTCTTCTGTTGGATTTTGTGAGCATTCAGGAGTTTCTTAGCGCTTTTGTCATCTGGTTTGGTTTGGTTTCTGAGATCTGCTGAAGGATCCAAACAGTTGCTCCTGTTCTTCCAAGGGCTGTAGCTTCTCAACACTAGCCTGTATTTTGATGATAATGTGGAGTACCATTTGTTTTATTCCAATATGGAAAAATTCAGAGAATTATAAGTTACTATTTTTCACTTATTCATCAGATAGCTGCATGGGCCAGCTCTTTGCATAAAATTATAAGGCATTAGTGTGCACTTAAACAGAGGGTGAGGTTACCCTCTGCTGCCTCAGAGCCTTGTCAGTGTTGACCGACTGTTGGAAGTGCTTGAGTAGCCTTTAAAAAGGCTGGTGAACAGACTCACCCTCAAGAAATTCTGACATAATCAGTTTATGGTGTGGGTGAGACATTGGGGGTTAAATGTTCCCCTAGGTGATTCTAATGTGCAGGCAAGGTTGAGAACCACTGCTTTAGAGTAGCTTATATTCTTGACTGGGGACACTTAGGGTTTACTTACTTCATTTGTTGTAGGTGTTCTTAACCAGGAAAGCACGGTTAGACACAGTGAAACATACAACACCAAGGAGCTTAAAATAAAAATCTACTAGTTGGAATTCTTATCCTTGGAGCTTCTGAGTCTGTAGGTCTAAGGTATTTAGGAAAAACTTCTTAAGTGATCCCGATAACATTCCTGATAGCATTCTCTTAAAGGAATGTTACTGTGTAATACTGAGTACTACTAACACAGTCGTAAGTACAAAACAAGAAATGTAATTCTTTGATTAGAATAGTTTCCCACTGACCTAAGTTTTGAGTGTTTCATGGAATAAATATTCTACACCAAAAAAGTTTGAAATACCATATAAAACATTAAAACGTTGAAACATTAGGGTGCAGATAAGCTTTCCTGTAGAAATTTCTGTTGCATCTCATCAGACATCTTGGTTTTGTTTTACCACCTATAGGTGCTGCAGTGAAAGCATCACAGACTTTTGTATTGACCAGTGTTAATAGTCCATTACTTTGGAGTTTGGCTTTCCTATGTGTGATTATGCATGTGAAAAAACATCCTCAGGGAAGTATGGGATAATTAAGTGAAAATACTTAAATGTCTGCTAGAAGCCTGTAGATGTGTATCTTTTTTACTTCAGTTCAGAGTATGCTTGGGAGTCTTTTTGGCCACCTTAGAACTTTTGAAGTATGTGTTCTGTAATAAAAAGTGCGAGGCACTAATTAAAGCCTTACATCATTGTTTGCTTTTCTTCTCTTGCCTAAATTGGGAGGGGGTTTTAAGTGAATCACTTCCTAGGCTTCTGTGCAAATTGGCAGTGTTAGGTTTCTTTTGCTTTTTCAAGCCATGGTCAATAATTTGGAAAAAAGAATGATTTAATTTAATACAGCCTTTGGTTGAAAACATCTTTGAAGTTAGATTACCAAGTATAGTAAAACTAAGCTAACTTTGTCACTGTTGGAGGTCACTTGTGTTTTATAATTTGTTTCATTTCAGAGAATGAACTGTGTTTCAGATAGGCTAGAACCGCGGCCCCAGTAACCTTTTGTGTGCCCGTTTGTAATTCTAGTGCCCTCCAGGGCCAGTATGGGGTGGGAGCACCTGCCCAGTGGAGGGACGTCCAGTTTGTTCCACAGCCGACGTGCGTCTCTCCCCACTGCCTCTGGACTCTGCTCCATCTCCAGGGTCCCTCTGTCACCCTAGCCAGCTCTCCATCTGAGATGTCTCTGGCCTTTCCCTGCTACCCTCGTCTCCCTACATTTCTCTCCCCAAGGCCCCCAGAGTCACAGGCCCTCTTCTGCTTGGGGACCGCAGAAGTTACTGGACCTTGTTCTTTCCACTTCAGAGAATGCAAAGTCAGGTATCTACTTAATTGAATCACATGTGTTCCTCATCCTTTGATTTCAAAAACGTGGTCTCTTCCCTGTTGTCCAGTTTTTTTCAGTGCCCACCCCCCACCTGCTGCTTTTATTTTCCAGACCAGCTAGGACTCCCCATGGTCATCAGATATATTCTCTACAGGTCCAGCCCCCAATCCCTGCCACTCTGCTCCTGGTCTGTTTTGCTCCTGGAAGACTGCCAAGTTCTGCTCACCAGAAACTACAGGCTGACTCTGATACAGATTGATGATTTACAAGCTCTACTGGATACTCTGTGGCTCTGGAGCAATCTTCTGCACTCCTTGGATGACCAGGGCTGGCCTTCTTTCCCCTGCAGCTATTCAAGATCTTTTCTTATTATCTGTGAACGTCAACAGCGTTCCTTCTTCCTTTGTGCTGGGGAAGTGAGCAGACTCACGAACTCCTTCACAGAGAAACTAGAGATAGGAAGCCTTCCGGTTTTCTCTCCCCCATGTGTTTCTGTTTATTGTTGCCTATTTCTACCTTTCACCATTCTCTTCCCTGCCTGACTGGCTCACTGTTGTCTTCTGGTCCCACCTCGGACTTTTTTCTCTGTTATTTTCATATCCTCATATTTTTCTTGAGTCTTTCCTTATCTATTGCCTTCAGCACCTTCCCTATTGTTTCCATGCACTGCTCACTTAACTCTCTCTGCCTTTTACTGACCCGCCTCTGAAAGATTAGTCTGTTGCTGCTTCTACTTCTCCTTTAACCAATTGCAACTGGACCGTGGCTTTCCCACCCTTGTCCAGCTAGTCTTACATGCAGCCACTTCTTTTCAGCCCCCATCCTGTTTACCAGCGTTTGACACGGTCAGTCTGTTCTTTGGCCTCCATGGTACAGCTGTTCTCATTTTCCTCCTAATTCTTCGATTGTCTTTTCTTTGTCTGCTCCACTGGGTGCTTTTCTGCCACTCGTTCTTTAAGTATAACCAGTCCTTCAGGGTTCCATGCTCGGCCTTTTTCCCTTGTTATCCTGACTTGGGTATGAATTCATCTAATCCCATGACTTATTTCCTTCAAACAGTTTGTTAGTTCAACAAATACTCAACCGGTGCCAGGCACTCAGAAATGAGCAAGGCAGACTCATTGCCTTTGAAAAGTCCAGCCAGTATTTATGGAGGATCTGGTATATGCCAAACACTGAGCTTTATTAATGAGTCACACACAGTTTCTGGCTTCATGGAACTTACATTCTAGTAGGGGAAACACACAGGTAGCAAGCAGACAAGTAAATGCAGGAATATCAGGTAGCCCTAAGAGCACTGATTATTATAAAGCAGCAACAAAAAGAGTGTGTGGGGCGGGGATCGTCGGAGAAATTCTACTGCAAGAACCTGGAAGAAGATGCAGGCGTAAACCAAGCAACGATAGAGGAGGCCACTTAGTTAATCTGTGCTTCAGTTTCCTTGTCTGTAAAATGGAGAAAATAGCACACCTACCTCCACTGAGTATTAGAAGAGGTGATACTGTACATGTGAAGGACTTCATACAATGCCTGCCCTCTAATGAGTCCTCTCTCCTCTCTGTCCCTCTCTTACACACACATACTTTATCTATATATCTTCTACCTCTCAAACTTCAGAGGCCAAGGCGCATTTGTAACAAGTAAGACTAAAAAAGGTAGACCAGAAATTTTATTTTAAGAATGGATAAGAAATAATAATTATAGAAGTTGATTTGAAGGAAGAATTAGTAGTTTTTTGGATGTGTTCTAAAAGGACTGTTTTTAACATTTTTGAAATGAAAGTATCTTTCATTGAAATCTAAGTATCTTTCTTGAAGTAGGGTTGGTAATCTTCTTGTGTTATGTATCCAAAAAATGAATGAGACTAATGTTTAGGATATAAGGAATATACATGCTGATCTTTCTTCTTAAGTGGAAGGTTTAAGCAGTTCTGGCAATTAGACGATGCATGAGCTTTCTCGGGTGGCTTCCATTTACTCCTCTTCAAGATTTCCAACATTTCTCTCATGGAATTAAGGCTGTGTTTTCTCTCTCCTGGTACTCTTGCCTGGAGAATCCAGTGGACACAGGAGCGTGGGGGGCTACAGTTGGGTCTCAGCAGTTGGACCTGACTGAAGTGACTTAGCACAAACAGGGTGGAAATGGAAACACTTGACAATGAAAAACCTTTTTTTTTTTCTTTAAGTCTGCATTGTCTTCCAGGTTTCCTGCTAGATCTAAGAAAAGCTAGCTTTAGTTTGGCTATTTTTTTCTTGACCTGGAGAAGGCCTTACTTAGAACATCTCATTTTTTGTAACTCATAAGATCCTGAGAAATAATTATACAGCTGGAATCTGGACCACAAGTCAAGGAGGGAAGATTTTCACCTGACCTTTGTGGCTAGCAAGTCATAGGGAACTCAGGGCCTCTTTTTTTTGGCCTGCAGTTTCTTATTTGTGCAGCGAACAGAAGAATGAAGATCTGAGTGATCTGTGTGGCCTCCTGCTAACAGTCTGAAGTTCGTAACTAGAAAACATTTTAAGTTCTCGTGATAGAGTGCATTCTTGGCAAACACGTCAGTGATGTTGATTGTCCCCAAGTGGCTGGGCATGCCCTTGTGCAATTCTTTATTAATTTGTTACCTGTGGCCATTGCTTGAACATTGGTAATGAGAAGCTGTTGATTATCAGGTAGAATATCATCCGTAGGGTTTTCAAATGAGCAAGTGAAACTGCTGAGAAATGTGTATGTATGTTTATTAGGAAATGTTGAATGAATAGATTGGCAAAATATGAAATGCTGAAAAGCAGAGGCACCAAGGATTTTTTTTTTCCTAAGACGATTCTTAATGTTGTAAACTCTCTAGTTTCATTCTATTGGGGTTGTCATTCAGAGTTCACGTCTTAACAATTTTTCAGTGTATCTTACATATCAGGAATAGATTAAGGGATGAATGAGAGATGGTTTCCAGGAGCAACAGATACATAAATAATTTCAAGATAATGTAAATGCTAATATAGAAGTATGGGCAGAGTTGGGGACATGGTGGTGATGGGAGAGAGGGAGCCGGTCATTGTGGCTGGAGGTTCAGGAAGAGCTGTTTGGAGATGCTGCTGATGGAGCTGAGGTATGAAATGTGTTAAAGGTTGCCTGGTAAAAAACCTTTGGAAAGCTTGTTACCCTGTAAGGAGTAGCATAAGCAAAGGTACACACAGCTTGCTGTGTGGAGGGTTGTTGTTGTTGTTTAATTGCTGTGGTGTCTGACTCTTTTGTGACTACATGGACTGTAGCCCGGAATTCCCTGATAGCTCAGTTGGTAAAGAATCCGCCTGCAATGCAGGAGACTCCAGTTCGATTCCTGGGTTGGTAAGATCTGCTGGAGAAGGGATAGGCTACCCACTCTAATATTCTTGGGCTTCCCTTGTGGCTTAGCTGGTAAAGAATCCTCCTGCAATGCGAGACACCTGGGTTCGATTCCTGGGTCGGGAAGAGCCCCTGGAGAAGGGAATGGCTACCCTCTCCAGTATTCTGGGCTGGAGAATTTCATGGTTTGTATAGTCCATGTGGTCGCAAAGAGTCAGACATGACTGAGTGACTTTCACTTTCTTTAGCCTGCCAGGCTCCTCTGTCCATGGGATTTCCCAGGCAGGAATACTGGAATGGGTTGTCATTTCCTTCTCCAGAGGATCTTCCCAACCCAGAGATTGAACCCAAGTCTCGTGCAGCTCTTGCTTTGGGAGGCCGATTCTTTACCGCTGAGCCACTAGGCTCCATGGACAATTTGGTATTACTTGGTGAGAGATGCATGACAGGAAGTGGCCAAAGAGGGCTCTAGGGAGGTGACTCCAGGCCTGGAGAAGAGCATCATTGCTAAGGGCACCGACTCTGTAAGTGTTTTCTTAATTTCAATTCTCACCTTCTTTCCCAAGTTACAAAGTAACTTAACTTCTCTGTTCCATGGTTCCTTCACTCATACCATAGGGGTGATAATAACATCAACCTTACAGAATTAAAGTCTTAATATACAGCAAGGGTTTTGATTAGTCCCTGACAACAAGTGCTACATACATGTTGTAATGCCATTATCTTGGGAGGTATCAGGGATCTGTTGAATGGTTTCACTCCCCTCCTCAAAACCCATCAATCACTTTGCATTTTAGCCTGATCCAGGGGCTTCAGCTGTGGGATTTAGGGTAGGGCTAAGTTTGGAGGCAGGGAGATCTCTAGAATCTCCCTGGAGGGAAAGAGATCTCCCTGGAGGTGGATCTCCCTGGAGGATCTCCTTGCCTCCAGGGAGATCTCTAGGAGAAGGTACTTGGGCAATCTGGGTGTGGGATAGAAAGGACCTTGTACTAGGGCAGGGCAAACTGAGGCGAGAAATTTCTAAGACATAAAAATAATAAAGTGTGTATCAGTGAGTTTTAAGCAGGATTCCCTGACTCAATAACTGGGGTAGGTGGTGCTGTGAACTGAAATGTAAAATACAAGAGGAAGAATGTGTTTTGGGAAGGTTAGCTCTGGACATGTTGAATTTTGAGGCCTCTGTGGAATGTCCAAGTACACTGATGTGTACAGGGACAATTTGCAGTGAGAGAAGCTTGGGAGAGTGGCCAGGGCTGGATCAAGAGGGACAGCAGCTTAAAGGTCATGGTTGGATATAGGAGGCAGACAGGCTTGGTGGAGGGAGTGTGTCGATTAGAAGAGCCTCAGAGGAGACCTTAAGGCGAGTAATGGTTGAGGAGGAAGAGACCATGAAGGATATGGGGAAGGACTGGCCAATGAAATAGGAGATGAAAGAGAGTTAACAGCTTGGAAAAAATTTTTTTAGAAACAGTAAGTGGTTTTCATTGTGGAAATGCAGAACAGCATCCAGTAAGCAAAGGGTTAAAAATTTTCAGGCCCATTGGGGTTGGCAATGTAGAGATGGATAATAAATTATCTTTTCCTGTAGGGTTCCTAGAAAATCGCCGTCTTTGATGGCGTAGCCATAGGGGTGAAAACTACTTTCTCACCATCAGCTTTCTATTCCCTTTGTTATTCCTCCCCCCCATTTTTTTTTTAACAAATATGCCCAAGTGCATCAGGGGCCCACTTCTAAAGCCGGGAGTCTTGTCGTCTATCCTGTAAAGCCCCATCATCTTCTATCGCTTTTCTTTCATATTCACCAACTCTGATGCCCCAGTTGTGGGAGTTCTGCTCTTGTCAGGTTTTCATTTTATTTTTTGTCTCTGTTTTGAGATCTTCATTTGCATGACTGCCCAACCTGACAAACAGTTGAATCACATATTGATATTAGGTAAAAATGTTGCATTCACACCCTGAATATGTCAAAACTGTGATATTTATTTCTCTCATAGTCTCAAGTAGTCCATTTTCCAGATTGTGCAGAGGAATTTATGGCTTAATTTGAAAAAAAAAAGAAAAAAAGGACTCAAAGTTTCTCACAACCTGCCTTTGTTTCTAAACATGTTTAATTTTTTTTCTCCTTTCCTCCTCCTCTTTGTGTTTTGGAGTTTCAAAGCAGGGTTTGGCAGAGGAAATGGGACAGTGACGTTTTATTTTTTTGTTTTGAAGTTTTTGAGTTTAGCAGACTGTGTTCATAGGGTGTGAATTGCAGGATGTAGTTCTGGGGTCCTCCCTACCAGCAGACCCCACATCAGGGTTATTCTGGGAAACCTTATCCAGGGCTGGCTATAAAATACAGGGCTGAACTTTGTCAAAAGACTAAACAGGAAGCCGATATAAATAACTATTCAATTTTAATTCAGTCTTAGCTACTTTCTCACACATACTTGATAATGTATTTCTTAAAGCATTTTTCTTTAAAAAAAAAAAAAAAAGCTTTAATTCCTTAATTTCCAGGTCACTTTTAGTAGGAAACTCTTTTCACCTTTATGTCTACCCAATGGTATCCTCCCTTTAGCAGGGGAAAAAATTGACATTTAACAACATCAAAGATAAAAAAGAAATTTTGGAGACCATGTAAGCACAGAAATACTTTTCCTGTAAATTGTCTTCTAGATTTTGTTCATGGGCATTTGTATAGTCTTTGGGTGCTGACAGAGAATTGTAAAGTTTTAGCAAAGTTAGTAGACAATCTATTTGGTTTAAAAACAGAATTTCTTAACAGTTTCTTCATTATTTTCCCCTTTCCAAAAGCCTTTTTATACTTTTTTCCCCTTAATACCACAGATACTGTATATGAGTTTATGTGCTGTATATATATCTTTGCTTTGTAGGTTAAAAGAGATATTTTTCCCCCACCCAAGAACCTTTTCCAGGTGGTACTAGTGGTAAAGAACTTGCCTGCCAAAGCAGGAGATGTAAGAGATGCAGGTCTAATTCCTGGGTCAGGAAGACCCCCTGGAGAAGGAAATGGCAACCCACTCCATATTCTTTCCTGGAGAATCCTATGGACACAGGAACCTGGCAGGTTCATAGGGTCGCAAAGAGTCAGACGTGACTGAAGTGACTCGGCACACAGGCACTCGAGAGGACCTCTTGCACTCCGTTGGGAGGCAGTGTTACCCTGTTGAAGATAAGTGATTTAATAGGACAGAGAAAACATGTTTAAATACTTATATAACTCAGTTATAATCTAAACCAGGTGTAATTTGCTTGAATACATTTATAAGACTAATATTACTTTTAGTGTCTTCATGGAAGAAGATACTTAGATGACATGGGGAGAATTAAAAGAAAAGCTTTCTTCCATGGGTTATTTTTTTTTTTCCAGATACACAGATTTCCCTGGCTTCCAGAAGGACCAGAGTGTGGCCCTACTACTAGATGATAGGAATATCTCTCTTTTAACTCTGATCATTTATTTTAGGATGACATGAGTAATCTGAGAATATAGGAGATTGTTTCAGAGTTCATCTATTGATTTTTTCAACTGTTGACTGGTTTGTATCAGACACATTCTGTATATAAGCCACTCTTCTAGGCTTGATAGCAGAGTTCCGAGACAAGTACTTAGGACATGCTCCCTGACTGCAGAGACCTTGTAATCGTATTGGACAAAATGAATACAGACGAGGGAAAAAGTATCATGGTTCAGTTATCACAGGATTGAAATAGTAGAGGGGGACCCAGTAGAGTAGATGGTATATTATACATTGCCAAATGAGAATGAGGTAAATTCTGTGCCTGGGTAGAGAAAGATGAGATATCTAGACGAGAGTGGTCCATGAAGATATTACACAGGAAGAGAGCTGGGGCTGGAAGGCTATTGAATGGAATCATATGATTAGGAGAAGGCACCAGGGTGAGCCAAAAATAGGGCAGGCAGGCCAAATGAGAGGAAGCCAGCTTGATTGTCCTGATGGGTGTGTGCCTGACAGGAATGTGGGGGATATGGATGTAAAGATCTGATAGGGAGAAATTCACCACAAAGTTTTCTATGTGACTACCCCATTATCTGCAAAGTTTAATTTTCCCCATGTCATCTGAATATCTTCTTCCATGAAGACAGCTAAAAGTTTTTCACATAGTCCTGAGATCTCTTTTTAGGTCCCCAGCTGGTTTTAGTGCGCAGAGAACTTTGGGGTCACTCTAAATCCAAGGATTCAGGCCAAAGAATTTGAGCGTTAGGCCGTATTCAATGGGCCACCTGATATTTTGGAAAGATTCTTCAGGCCATAGTGTTCAGGAATATGTAAATGACAGGAGTGGCAAGAGGACAGAAGCCAGGGGTTCATGGAGAAAACATTTGCTAAGTGGGATGTGTTGAGTGCCTGAACTGGGTGATGACATTGGGGATGAGAGAAAAGTTACCTGAATTTGACTGTGGTGGCAGGGATAGAGAAAAGGGGGCAGATTAAAAAATACATATGTATTAGGAGATAAATGTGACCAGTCTTATTTGTTTATAGGAGGAGCTTGAGGAGGTTAGTTTGGACATGTTCAGTTCAAGGCCTCCATGAGAAGTCTCTTTATATGTGCAGTATTTGCTCTGATAGCCTGAAGCTTGGAGGAGAGGTTGGAGCTATGGCAAGAGATCTGGGAGTGGCAGCTTAAAAGTGGTTAAGTGTTGAAAGTGGATCTGCTCCCTGGAGGGAGTGTGTACATGAGAAAAACATTGGCCTAAAGGGAGATGCTGGGACCAGTAATGATTGAGTCGGTGGGGAGGTAGGTTTGAAAGAACAGCCTGGATCTTATTTCTAATTGGATATGGAAAGCAAAGGCTGAAGTTTTAGAATTAGGTAATTTGGTAAATGATGTCAGTATTAACTTGTAACTCTTACAATGGTCTAGGTTACTTTGTTCAACATCCAGTCAGCATTTGGAATCTTACATCTTATTGGCCAGCCCAGTCATTTCTAGTGTTTCAAGGAAAAGAGGGTCTGTTCGTATCTTAGAAATTTTTGGATGACTGGGTTGTAAGGTCTGGAGGACTGGTTTCGTGTCTTTTGCAGCAGGCATAAGCAGTGCCCCTGGGCATGATTTTTGCCTGTCCACACTCAAGAAAAATTTGTTTGTTGTATGAATGAGTAATTAGAGTCAGATGAATCCAAGAAAGTGAAGATTGAGGAAAAGACTTGAATTTGAGAATTTGCAGATCATAATGACGACAGAGGATGAGATGGTTGGATGGCATCTCTGACTCAATGGACATGGGTTTGGGTAGACTCCGGGAGTTAGTGATGGACAGGGAGGCCTGGCGTGCTGTGGTTCATGGGGTCACAAAGAGTCGGACACGATCGAGTGACTGAACTGAACTGAATGATCTTAAAGAAGCTAGTTTCAAATTAGAGAATAAAAAGTAAATAAGGGAAAGCAGAAGGGTTTATGGAGTTTATCTGGAGAGAAATATTTTCATCTGACAGAGAAAAAAATAGGAGTAAATGAAGGGAGTTTTATTAGTTTCAAAACAATGAGGGAACATCTTTGTAGATCTTGTTTATCTGTTAACTTTGAATGAGTGTACAATAAGAAGATTTGGCTCAGGAAATGGTCCCTCAAAGAATCCCTGAACTTTCTAGGACATGCCTACTGTTTCTGGGATATTGTTATGAAGAAGGAAATGGCAACCCACTCCAGTGTTCTTGCCTGGAGAATCCCAGGGGCGGGGGAGCCTGGTGGGCTGCCGTCTATGGGGTCGCACAGAGTTGGACACGACTGAAGCGACTTAGCAGCAGCAGCAGCAAGGGATTAAGTTAGAAATCTATCAATTACTGAGCCAATTACAGTAATCAGTTACAAATTGGTCAGTTACCAATTTATCAATTTTATGTCTCCCTGGGGTGACATAAAAATGAAGAGCCAAGGAGTGTGGTGTTGACAGTCCATCTGACCTATTTTTACGTTCCGTGTGAATTGATAGAGTATTACCAGAAGGGGCTTCATTGTAGAATTAATAGAACAGTCATGGAAGGACTTCATAAATCCAGATCCTCTTTTCCCAGAGATGTCTGCTCAGGACCCAGGAGGCTTTTTAGAACTTGCGGCATAGCCAGTCAGCAGCTTCAGCACCTGGCCCCAGATCACCCAGCTTCTGTTCAATTTTTTGGTTACTGCATCACCTTGTCTCTTTGAGAAGATTTTAAAATTTAAGCTTTTGTGTATTCAAAGAGCTTCTCTGCTCATTTAATCTGAAGAAAGAATTTAAAACTTGTTATTTAGTGTAACATCTGCCTAATTCAAAAAGATGGAGATATGACTATTTTGTTGACCACGGACTGTTCCAGAGAGTTTTTTGCATAATTCCTCCTCAGATTCAGTGACTACTTGTGTGTCCTGAATTACTCATTTCTTTTGAAGATCATATGAGATACTTAAAGATTTCTTTGAGAGTTTATTTGAGAGAGATTGAGTAAAGGGATGGGATGCTATCTGAAAGTTATATTTATAGAAAGACAGCAGGGGGGAGATTGAAGTTAATGAAAGGCAACCTCAAACATAATTACAAGTAGGCAGAAGAAAATTCTCCTACTCCCAAATTAAATTTGAATCCATAAAGAAAAATTTATTTGGACTCAGCATTTTTCTTATTCATTTTAGAAGTAGATTGCATTGAAAATTAACATTGAGACTAGTAGTAGCAATAGTTGAAATTATATTTTTCATTTCAAAATTTTAAATTGTAAAAATACTAAAAACACCAGCAGTGCTATAATTTTTAATTCTGATGGTTCACTGTCTGATGACATTTTTATGGCTGCCTTTTTCTTTGTTAAAATGATGTGTGGAATTAGGGAAATCATGAACAGAGGAAAATGATGGGGAGGGACAGGGCTGGGCAGAGGCAGATAATGGCCACCTTGAACTCAGTTTCCAAAGCCTGATTGGAGAGTTTTCCTACTAAATTGCCTCTGTGATTCAGAAGCTCTTTGCTCTTTTTATAACAGGAAGTGGTGATATTGCTGCTAGTCTAGATTATTTCTCAAATTGACCTTTATTGTGTTTGATTTTGTGATCCCAACTTAAAAAAAAAAAACTCTTGGGTGTAGACAGGGGAGAATTCTTTCCCATATTTTAGGGAGTGGTATTAAAATACATTCATTTCGTTCAGTAGTTCTATTTAATACTTCCTTACAGATAAAGACCCTTTCTTTCTGTGTGGTTGTGATGTTGTTTGGGTGTGCCTTGCTTTAATGATATTTGACATGAGAAAGTTGGTAAAAATTCATGAAACTACTCATGACCCAGGACCATGAAGTACATGCATTTGTCAGTTATTTTTATGCAGACTGGTCTTATTTCTCAACATTCACAGTATAGTTAGGTGGCGTTTTTATTTTGTGAAGTCTTCTGTTAATTACTGGATATGGGTGAAACCTAGAGTTTTTCCCTTTTAAGGATAATATTTTAGGAAGTCTCTATTGAAGGACAAATGTGTATGGATGAAGGGAACTTCCAGTCGCTTAATTCTGTTGTCTTTTTGTGGAAACTGAGGCCTAGAGAGGGAAGATGACTCATCCCAGATCTAAGAGTGAGAGATCTGGACCTAACTTCTCTTCTCAGATACCTGCTTTTTGTCCATTGGTTAAATTCTACCCCGCGTTTGTCCAGCCTTCCTCTGACCGCCATTAGTTCTTAGCCTTTGTGTCAGACCTGTGGCCTACTGGCCTCTAATGTGTTTTGCTAGGCCTTCGTACTATTTACAGTTTCTTAAAATTTCTTAAAATGTTGTCAGCGTTAAAGATAAAAAAATTTCCACAAACAATTTCAGCTCTGGCTGCTTTTAGAAAACTGTGGAAAGATTATTAGGCTGATTAAGGGCGAGTCTCCATTTGTGAGTGACTGCTGCCCCCTTTGGATGGAACACAGACCTTCAGGTTCATCATGGGAATCACTCTCCATTTCTTTTGTGCTCCTCATTGTCTTAGTAAGCATTTGAGTTTGGAACCTTCCTCTATCCGAATGAGATTTAGTTCCTAGTTACGGCCCACCTGAGATGGACTTTGATGTGTATTACATCTTCTTTTAAATTCTTGCCTGTAGGTAGAGGCTGTCTCTTATTTTCATACATCTTTCTGTTGCCATAGTGCCCCACCAGCTCTATTCTGATGGCCTGCTGCTGCTGCTGCTAAATCGCTTCAGTCGTGTCCGACTCTGTGCGACCCCATAGACGGCAGCCCACCAGGCTCCCCCGCCCCTGGGATTCTCCAGGCAAGAACACTGGAGTGGGTGGCCTAGAGCATAGTAAATGGTCAATAAAGACTTATTAAGTTGGTACAAAGGTAATTGCAGTTCTGAACCATGAATCAGTGTACTGCAATGAACCAGTGTAACTAGGCTCAAACACATCTTTATTAATCAAAATAGTACCTGTTGCAATCAACACATTTTGCTAGCGAGAAATGTTTGTTTATTTTTGTAGTGTAAAAATCCTTGCTTCAGGATTTGACAAACTCTTGGAAGGCATTTTCTGCCTCTTGGTGGTTGTGGAAATGTTTTTCCTACAAAAAGTTGTGGAGATGCGTAAAGAAATGGTAGTCAGTTGGGGAGAGGCCAGGTGAATATGGTGGCTGAGGCAAAACTTTATGGACCTATTTGTTCAACTTTTGAAGTGTTGGTTGTGCAACGTGTGGTTGGACATTGTTGAGGAGAAGAACTGAGCCCTTTCTGTTGACCACTGCCAGCTGCAGGCCCTGCAGTTTTCGGTGCATCTCGTCAATTTGCTGAACTTCTCTGATATATTGGTTTTGCCAGGGATTCAGAAGGCTGTAGTGGGCCACACGGGCAGCAGACCACCAGTGACCATTACTTTTTTTTGGTGCAGGTTTGGCTTTAGGAAGTGCTTTTGGAGCTTCTTCTCGATCCTTTCAGTTGGTCGTTGTCACCTTCCAGTGGCTGGCCACTGTACTTCTCATCCTCAGGGCTCTCATCTCCTTTGCTAAACTTCTTGAACCACCACTGCACTGTGTGTTCGTTAGCAGTTCCTGGGCCAAATACATTGTTGATATTACAAGTTGTCTCTGATGCTTTACAACTTGAATTTTTAAAAATCGTTTGAATTTGCTTTTTGTCTAACGTCATTTCTGTAGCCTCAAATAAGTATAAAATACACAACAACTAGTAAGTCATTAGCAAAAAAAAAAAAGCGAGAAATGTGCATTAAAATGATGTATAACATGACCACTTGTATTTAGAAATGTATTCTAATATCAAACGGCAAAGTTCAACAATGCAAAACCGCAGTTACTTTTGCACCAATCTAATAGAACCATAGAGCAGAGGACCTCACGTTTTTCTATAATGAGTCCGATCGATAGTAATTATGTTAGTTTTTGTGGACTCTCTTGCAGTTGTTCAACTCTGCTGTTGTACCGTGAAAGCATCCAAGACAAAGCCAAACAAATGGGCATGGCTGTATGTAGTCCAATGAAACTTGATAAATAAAAACAGACAGCAGACCAGATTTGGCTGAGGGGCTGTAATTCAGTGACCCTTGCCATGGAATCTTAGTATTATAAGAAAACTCAAACACTTTACTCTCAGTTTTCATATACGTGTTTTTCTGTTTATACTACACACTTATTGTCACACCTTTTCAGTATCCCCTATTTTTTATGAATCTTAACTGCAAGGATTTATTTATAAAACAGTCTCTATTTATGAGGAGAATAAGAGAGGGTGGATAATTTCAGGTTGTTGATTTGAATGTGCTGTATTTGTATTTGTAACAGGTTAACAATTGAGTTGGAGAAGGCAATGGCAACCCACTCCAGTACTCTTGCCTGGAAAATCCCATGGATGGAGGAGCCTGGTAGGCTGCAGTCCACGGGGTCGCTAAGAGTCGGGCACGACACAGAGACTTCACTTTCACTTTTCACTTTCATGCATTGGAGAAAGAAATGGCAACCCACTCCAGTGTTTTGACACAGAGACTTCACTTTCACTTTTCACTTTCATGCATTGGAGAAAGAAATGGCAACCCACTCCAGTGTTCTTGCCTGGAGAATCCCAGGGACGGGGCAGCCTGGTGGGCTTCCGTCTATGGGGTCGCACGGAGTCGGACATGACTGAAGCGACTTTGCAACAATAATTGAGTTATCCTAGATTACATGTATTCATGACAGTCTAAATCTAGGTTTTTCTAGGTGGCACATTTTCAGAAATATTCTGTAATGCATACTTTCTCAAAAGACTTGAGTGGGGCAATTTAATGATACTAATAATAGTTTTATAGAAATGAGTTGTCATATGGTCAGTAATGGCCTGCCACCTATTTTAAATCTTTCTGAATCTATCTCTTAGCAGGTAATAATATTCTACTATTGTTAATACTTGGAAACACGTTCTTAAAATAGCTAAATGATTAAATATTTCCTTGTAGCCATGTTTGCAAGATGATATTTTTTCATACTGTGAAGGGCACTTATTTTTAAGTTTGTAAGATTGTGTGCCTTTAGAGATTTGGATCCAGAGCTTCATTTGTATAATTAATAGATTGTGAAGTATGGGCAAATAGATTTTCAAGTGTTGGAATGGTTATAGCTTTACCTTCATTGGAAAGCTCTGAGGGGAGTTTATTAGTGAGAATTTTTTGGTTGCAGCCAGAAATTGTAAGCTGGCCTAGGATGAAGGGGTAACTGTAGCTTCAGGCTGTCTGGATTCAGAGGTATAGGGAGGTTGTCAGAGGTTACTTGCGTACCCCCGTTTCAGTTCTGTTTTACTCCCTATTAGATCCATCCCCTCCTGGTGGCTAGATGATTGCTAGAAATTCTACAGTCAGCAGCGCCTTCTAAGAAGCCCAGTTAGGTGAGTGTGGCTGTGTCAACTGAAAAATGATCATGTGTCATGTTTAGTAAAACAGGGAGAGGGAAGTTAGGCCCAGCCACTGTGATGGATGCCATGAATCTGAAACTTGGACGGGTTTTTCTCATTGGAAATAGGACTGATAGAGAAATATAATAACTGGGAACTAGAAAATGATCTTTGAGGAGCATATATTTGACTCTGGGCCTATCTGGTTTTAAGAAATGGTGGACCATCCAAATAACACCCTTTCTGTTTATTTGTGTCTTCAGTTTCTTTTATCAACATCTCATTTTTAGAAAAGAGATCTTTTACCTCCTTTGTTAAATTTATTCCTAAGTATTTTATTGTTTTTGATGCTACTTTAAATGGATTGATTTATTTATTTATCAGAAAGTTGGCTGTAGGTGGATAGAAATGCTACTGATTGTTACAGATTAATTTTGTACCCTGAAACTTAACTGATTCATTAATTACAGTATTTAACAGTTTTTTGGATTGAGTCATTAGGATTTTCTATATATTAAAATCATGTCATCCAAAAATAGACTATACTTTTTCCTTTGCAATTCTGATATTCTTTTGTTTTTCTCTTTCTTGCCTGCTTGTTCTAGCTAATACTTTAGTACTGTGTTGAATAGGAGTGGTTAGTTGGAATTTTTGTCTTGTTCTTAATCTTAGAGGAAAAGTGTCTGACTTTTCATCACTGAGTATCATGTAGCTATGAACTTGTCATATATGGCCTTTATTATGTTGATGTGTTCTTTCTATGCCGAATTTAAAAGTTTTTATGGATAGATGTTGACTTTTGTCAGATGCTTTTTCTGTACCTATTGAGATGATCATGTGGTTCTGTTAATGTGATATGTCACACTAATTTTGTGTTGGTTGAACCATCATTGCATCCCAGGTATAAATCTCACTTGATAAGTGATTGTTTTCATGTGCTGCTGAATTTGGTTTGCTAGTATCTTATTGAGAATTTTGTACCTATATTCTTCAGGGATATCGGCCTATAGTTTTCTTGTAGTGTCCTTTTCTATGTTTTGGCATCCAGATAATATTGGTCTTATAAAATGAGTTTGGGAGTATTCCCTTCTCTGATTTTTTTTTGGCGGGGGGTGGGAGGGGGGTGAGTTTGAGAAACACTGGTGTTAGTTCTCCTTTAAATGGTCAGCAAAATTCACCTGTGAAGCCGTCTGGTCCTGAGGTTTGGGAGAGTTTGATGACAAATTCAGTCTGCTGAGGAGAAAATTCAGAACTCTTTTTTTTTTCAGTGCTTTTTTCTTAACCTTGGTATTTGCAGTATAGCTTGTCTACAATGCTGGTATTACATAAGGAATCTGATGGAGCATAAAGTTGATAAATAGTTATTTTAAGATGACCCAAACTAATACATTTGAGGTATTATAAAAAGAAAGGCAGCAAATTATATAATAATACTATTATTATCCTGCTGTTTATTGAGATGATTATTTGAGAAGCGTATTAAAAATCATGTGATCTTAAGGAAAACACCATCCTATGAGGTAGGTATAATTATTTCCATTCCATAGATGAGGAAATAAAAGACAATAAAGCCAAGTAAAGTGCTTTTAGAAGAATATGTAAATATCTACAGAGTGTTTCATTTCCTTACAATTCTGAATAGTAATGTAGGATGATATTTTTACTAACACAACCATTGGGTTAATTGTATTTAGATGGCCACCCATGACTACTGTTAGTTTTGCAGGCTTATTTTTAATAGATTAATCAAAGATTGGGACTTTGAATAGTATTAGGTATCACCAGCAATTCAGAAGTTTGAAGACTTTGTTAATGTGGCCTGACTAATTTATTATTGGATTACTGATGGGACTGGATGCATTTTAACTAGAATTGCTGGCCTGAAAGAAAGAAAACTCATTCCAAAAGACCAACTTCTAACTATTCAGATTGATAGTTCTTAATTGTGTTATCATAATATGTTGAGTTTTCTATCAGATGAATACTTTAAGAGACACATTAACTTCCTAGAAGATCTTTCCAATGCTACTCATATAGCTTGTGGTGGAGAAAAAAGGCCCATAAATGCTTTCTACGTCCGTGCTGCTAAGTCGCTTCAGTCGTGTCCGACTCTTTGCGACCCCATAGACGGCAGCCCACCAGGCTCCCCCGCCCCTGGGATTCTCCAGGCAAAAACACTGGAGTGGGTTGCCATTTTCTTCTCCAATGCATGAAAGTGAAAAGTGAAAGTGAAGTCGCTCAGTCGTGTCCAACTCTTCTCGACCCCATGGACTGCAGCCTACCAGGCTCCTCCATCCATGGGATTTTCCAGGCAAGAGTACTGGAGTGGGGCGCCATTGCCTTCTCTGTCCATACCAGTCAGTAAAATATTGGATGACTATAGACAACACTGAAGAAGCAACTTTTACTTAGATATGTAAAATAAAATGTGGAATGTGCTTATTAAAAAAGTACCTAAATGCCGACTTTTATTTTTAAATGTGGAGGCTTTGACAATGGTAGCTAATAATTGATGACATTTTGAATTTTAAGGAAAAAATATTGAGTTAGAGAAAATGAATTTTAGCAATGTTATCTTCATAGTTTGAACTATTTCAAAGAAATTCATAAAATGGCAATAGCATTTTATAGAGGCAGGAAAACCAGCGCTAGGGGAAGTAGAACATAAGGCAATAAAAGGCAGTAGGCAGTTTTCCACTGTATTTCATATGCTAACATTGAAACACAGAGGGTTTTCAAGTTACTCTATTGTTCTCCTTTCCTTCCTTCCTTGGAAGTGAGTTGTTGTATAAGTAGTGTAGGTCTAGTTTGTATACACTGCAAGTGCCTGGACTCCATCCTCAGTGGTTCTGATTCAGTGATCTTGGGCAGGCGGGATCCAGAGATTTGTTATTTTTAAACATTTCCTGGTTGGAAACCACTAGATAAATTCACAAGTCAGTACCACATCTAACTATACTTTGAGAGGATTTCCAGTTATGATAAGGAACCCCATTGTAAAGGCCCAGTTTTGAGTTATTCAATCAGATCACAAATGTTTTCTGAGTGTCTGCACTGTGCTAGGCATTTCTCGTGAGCTGCTGCTGCTGCTGCTAAGTCGCTTCAGTCGTGTCCGACTCTGTGCGACCCCATAGACGGCAGCCCAACAGGCTCCCCCGCCCCTGGGATTCTCCAGGCAAGAACACTGGAGTGGGTTGCCATTTCTTTCTCCAATGCATGAAAGTGAAAAGTGAAAGTGAAGTCGCTCAGTCGTGTCCGACTCTTAACGACCTCATGGACAAGAGCCTATCAGGCTCCTCTGTCCATGGGATTTTCCAGGCAAGAGTACTGGAGTGAGAGTTCTTAATCTAGTTGACAGGGAGAAGAGGGGTAATGGCAAACAGTGCAATATGTTAGGTGTTGTAGAAAGAATATAAATGGAGGTCATTGAGTGTGACTGAAGAATACCTTGGAGGATGATATGGCAATCCACTCCAGTATTCTTGCCTGGAGAACCCCATGGACAGAGGAGCCTGGCAGGCTGCAGTCCATAGGGTCACACAGAGTCAGACACAACTGAAGTGACTTAGCACGCACAAAGAATACATAATCTATCCCAAAGTAGGGCTTTTTGATGCTATTTAATATTGCGGCAGAGTCCCCTACTCTATAACATGGATATGGTCATACTGTGTGCTTTTGGGAAGTTTATTTTTAGATAGAAAGTAAATTAAAGATGAGAATTTAATGACCTGAGATAATTGAGATTCTTGAAATCATTGCAAAGCAGTAAAAATCATAGGTGCTAGATCAGTTAGAATTAGATTCTACTCTCCAGTGTAAGGAGCTTAAACCAGGTAGAAAATTATTTCTATAAACATATTTGGAGGTAAATAGTCTAGAGCTGATATAGTGGCCCCCTGATCTTTCAGAATCCAGTCTCTTTTTATTTTGTTGCTTTATCTGCCAAAGCATGGCTTATACTTTGTTGTCCCAAATGGCTGCTTGAGCTCAAGCCATCATGCCCACATTTCAGGCAGTGGGAAGAAAGGCAAAGAATAGTATTTCCCCTTTTTAAAAGGAAACATCATGGAATTTCATCCTAGTTTTGCTTAATTGCCATATTTCAGAATGTATGGTCACACAACCACAGATAAAGCTGAAAAGTATAGCATTTTCCCCACAGGGCCATGTTCTCTTACTAAGGAAGGAGAGGAAAATAAGTATTGTGGAACCTCTGGCAGTCTTTGCCATGGGGACTCAGACTCCCAAAACCCCAGAGAAACCAAAGACTTTGAAAGCATTTTTTTTTCCCAGATGACTTTTTACCCATGTAGATGTTAAGTGTATCGCCTTATCTGCACTAATATCAGGGTTAAAAAAGAAATACTCAATTGAGTTTGCACATAACATTTTTTGATTACAGAAATTAATGTCTTGGATAATAGTGTTAGTTGCTTCTGGATTATAGAATATGAAGAACAATGGTAGGAATGGAAGACTTTTCCTTTGCCACTGCCCCAAGTTAGTTCAGTTTTTTACCAAATGCTAGTGCTAGTGATTCCTTCAGATGTTACAAATTGACCTAAATGTTGTTTCCTACCAGGGAGGGTGCTATAAGATGGTGCAGAACCTTTGATCTTGGGGTTAGAAGACTTGGATTTCAATCTTGATTCTACATTTACTCCTTTCATCATTTTAGAAGAATCATTGGCTTAGTTCAACATCTATAAAGTAGCACTAGTCCTTTACCTTGGGATTATCACTGTGGATTAGATTGGATAGCTATAACACTTGCATTTTAAAATTAGTTAATTTTATCGCTTTCATTTGCCAGTCATAAATATCTGGCCCCAAATCTTAGACAGCTACAGTAAGTCTCTTTGGGGTTAAGCTTTCATATCTCTAAGAATACTTTTTTGGCTCTTGAAATGTGTTGATTGCCTTATTCTTTATTATAGCAACTTGATCTGTTTCCCTTGAGGGTGATTTGGAAAGCTTTTTTTATTTAACCTTTACTCAAGGTTTTTCTTGTTCTTTGAAGAGACGATTGGTCTATGAAGTTGGCTTTATGTCAAGGTCAAATTCTTGAGTCAGCACTGCTGAAGAATATGAACTTAAGATCGCTTTAGAGATAACTGCTTGTTCTCATGCCCCATCTTCTTGAAAAAGACTCTGGTAGGGTAACGTGGGAAGAATGGAGCACCCTTTGGGCCACGGTTCAGTCTTCCGTCTTGTGTTGCAGGCTGGCTTTAGAAGTCAGGAAGGGGACATTTAGTGTCAGCATCCTCAGTGTTCTAATAGTTCCTGGGTTCTTGGCTCTTTTTATTGTTTTGTTTTTGCTTGCTTGTTTTGTTGTTGCTTGTTTTAGAGCTAGGGTTTGGGTTGAAAGTGTTTCAGGCTCAGAATTTGGAGCTGGCACTGAGCACTGGAAAAGTGGTCACATACAGTGCTTCCAGGGCAGAAAGGGCCACTCACCCCCACATCTGGGCTTAGCTTTGGATATAAAAGATTCAGTGGCCTGGTTGTTCCTTCTTCTTGCTTTCTCATTTTGGTTTGCGATTTTAACCTTACAGGTGGGGTAACCATAATGACAGGAAGGATGTTGGGAGTTGGTAATATGGAAAGAAGGGCTGGATGCTTTTCCACACCCCTACAACTATATAGATGAACTCCTCCTCCCCACTAGGTACTCTTGTGGTTTATTTTTTACATTTAAAATTGGAATCCAGTTGGAATTTAGCTCAGAATAAGGTGTGAGGCAACTTTGCTTTTTTCCCTCATGATCAGTCAATTGCTCAGTCCCATTATACATTAAACAGATGAACTATCCATCAGTTTCCCATTGTTTATTTTCCATAGATGGATCAATTTTTGATTAAAAATGTATTTTTGAAGACTCGGCACATTCAAGACAAATCCTGCTAAAGATCATCTCCATTTATCTTAGTTAACTAACACAGTACTCTCAGATGGCAACGGTCTTACAGTTTATATTTGGTGTGCCAGGTTTCCAATTGTAGTATTCCTAATGAATTTTTATTTTTGAGAATTGTGTTATTTAATGCTTTGTGTATGCAAGGAAACTTTATTAATAATCCTGTTATGCTATTCTAAATGGACATAATGTAATAGAGCACTGCTGTGCACAGACGTTAGCACATGGAGGTTGGTGCCTGCCCTGTTACCAGGCAACAATTACTGTGAGTCCATTAGTGGTGCTGCTTATCTGCTGGTCGGCACTGCAGTGGGCCCCTCCCCCAAGCAAGCAGTGGTCAGGGAGCGACTGTTGGTGGTCCTGCTCACCCATTGGTCAGCACTGCAGTGGGCCCCTCCTCCAAGCAAGCGACTGTCAATGAAGGCGTGATGGTCATCAGGCAGAGAGAGAGGTAAGAGGCGGATCCTGGCCTTCTCCCAGGGCCCTCCAGCTCACCCCGCCTCAGGCTAGCAGGTGAGCTGGACAGCTCAGGGAACAAAACAGGCTTGGGGCTGTATCCTGAAGGAGTCCAGAGCCCTCGCCAGGGCCACCCACTGGCCAGGCCCAGTCCTTGAGGCAGCAGCGGTGAACCTTTCCCCCCATCCCTGCCTCAGTGACCAGACCTAATAGCAGTGGCTGTCTACCTGGACGCCATCTGCGGGACCTGGCCCCTTCCATTTGGGAGAGCTGAGGAGCCTGAGGGTCAGTTGGGTCCTGGGCACCTGACTCCTTTATAATGATCTACCTGTCAAATCACGTGCCATCAGCACACTGGTTGAGTTCTGGTCTCTACTGATGGGGAGAGTAGGAAGAATGGGAATGGAGGCAGTGAATTCCCTTATAAATATGCAAGTGCCCTGGCGGTTGTACACATCCCTTCCACTTCCATTCCATTGGTGCCACATGACCACATATGGCCGCAAGCTGCATTCTCCAGTTAAGTGGCCATGTGTGTGGTTAAAGTTTTTGTTTTTTTTTTTGTAAGATTCTTGGGTTCAGCAAGCTCTGGTGGGGCACTTTTCAGCTTGGAGAATTTCTGAAAAATTAAGGTGAAGTGTGACTTTGCTCTTGTGCCCTCAGAAAACACAACATGCTACTTGCCATAATAAAAGATCACACTTAACCAGGATAGAGGTTTCCCTGTGCATGTCTGAGTAGTCTTATTTTAAATGCCTCCAGCAAAACACTCCCTGCTTTTTTGACTTCAGTCTTAGTTTTCCAACAGGAACCTATTGCTCTTTAATTATTAGGAAAGGGATTCAGGTGGAGGAGACTGCTACAGTTTTATTACATTTGTATGGGGGGTAGAGTGGGCAGTCATGAAATTCCTTGTACTTCTCACAAATTTCACTCTTGAAAGGTAATCTCTGTCAACCCCCAGAGTCTTTTGGTTGATCTTCTGCTCTTAGTTTTAGTTCTGATGAAGGATGTGTTTTCTCACACACATTACCTTACCCTTTTTGACACTTTTGGGGTCCTTTTGGTCATTTTCTTGTAGAGCACATTTTTAAGTCTGTTTTTACTTTGCCGTTTTATTGTAGGCCTTTATTCTTATTTTAGTTAAATTTCAGATAATTTATTTCCATGTTCTTATACATGTTTTTCCAGCCTGATTGAGATATAATTGGCATATAACATTGTAAGTTTAAAGTGTACAGTGTGATGATTTGATATGTTTAGTGTGTGAAATTTACACATCCATCACCTCGCATTATTACAATGGTAAAAGGTAAAAACATGTAAGATCTACTTGCTTAGCAACTTTGCAATTTATATACAGCATTAATAACCATCTTCTTAAAAAGCCCTGCCGTCATGGTAAAACCCTTAGAGATTCTTTCATCTTAGATTGAGAGGCTGAGAGGCAGTATTAAAAGTAATAAAAAATGTTTCTGATGATCTTATGGTGACTTGAAATGTATACTGAACAGTTATTTTCTTTTACCTCAGAGCCCAACACATATTCGTATCGTTGTGATGCAGGCCAATGATAAGGGAGCCTTATAAGTGAGCAATTCCCCATGTAAAACTTGAATATACAATTTGGAGATGATTGATCACTGAATCCTGGTTCCACTTATTCCCCACTCTTATCCTCACTAGTTTTTAAACTTACTCTGCCAGTGCTCAAAATCCCACAAATTTCTAATGTGTTTGAGGCAATTAGGGAAAACCACTAGACCGTTCAGGTATGACCTAAATCAAATCCCTTATGATTATACAGTGGAAGTGAGAAATAGATTTAAGGACCTAGATCTGATAGATAGAGTGCCTGATGAACTATGGAATGAGGTTCGTGACATTGTACAGGTGACAGGGATCAAGACCATCCCCATGGAAAAGAAATGCAAACAAGCAAAATGGCTGTCTGGGGAGGCCTTACAAATAGCTGTGAAAAGAAGAGAAGGGAAAAGCAAAAGGAGAAAAGGAAAGATAGAAACATCTGAATGCAGAGTTCCGAAGAATAGCAAGAGATAAGAAAGGCTTCTTCAGCGATCAATGCAAATAAATAGAGGAAAACAACAGAATAGGAAAGACTAGAGATCTCTTCAAGGAAATCAGAGATACCAAAGGAACGTTTCATGCAAAGGTGGGCTCAATAAAGGACAGAAATGGTATGGACCTAACAGAAGCAGAAGATATTAAGAAGAGATGGCAAGAATACACAGAAGAACTGTACAAAAAAGATCCTCACAACCCAGATAATCACGATGGTGTGATCACTGACCTAGAGCCAGACATCCTGTAATGTGAAGTCAAGTGGGCCTTAGAGAGCATCACTACGAACAAAGCTAGTGGAGGTGATGGAATTCCAGTGGAGCTATTCCAAATCCTGAAAGATGATGCTGTGAAAGTGCTTCACTCAATATGCCAGCAAATTTGGAAAACTCAGCAGTGGCCACAAGCCTGGAAAAGGTAAGTTTTCATTCCAATCCCAAAGAAAGGCAATACCAAAGAATGCTCAAACTACCACACAATTGCACTCATGTCACACGTGAGTAGAGTAATGCTCAAAATTCTCCAAACCAGGCTTCAGCAATATGTGAACCGTGAACTTCCTGACGTTCAAGCTGGTTTTAGAAAAGGCAGAGGAACCAGAGATCAAATTGCTGGATCATGGAAAAAGCAAGAGAGTTCCAGAAAAACATCTATTTCTGCTTTCTTGACTATGCCAAAGCCTTTGACTGGGTGGATCACAATAAACTGTGGAAAATTCTGAAAGAGATGGGAATACCAGACCACCTGATCTGCCTCTTGAGAAACCTATATGCAGGTCAGGAAGCAACAGTTAGAACTGGACATGGAACTACAGACTGGTTCCCAATAGCAAAAGGAGTACGTCAAGGCTGTATATTGTCACCCTGTTTATTTAACTTCTATGCAGAGTACATCATGAGAAATGCTGCACTGGAAGAAACACAAGCTGGAATCAAGATTGCCGGGAGAAATATCAATAACCTCAGATATGCAGATGACACCACCCTTATGGCAGAAAGTGAAGAGGAACTAAAAAGCCTCTTGATGAAAGTGAAAGAGGAGAGTGAAAAAGTTGGCTGAAAGCTCAACATTCAGAAAATGAAGATCATGGCATCCGGTCCCATCACTTCATGGGAAATAGATGGGGAAACAGTGGCAGACTTTATTTTTCTGGGCTCCACAATCACTGCAGATGGTGACTGCAGCCATGAAATTAAAAGACGCTTACTCTTTGGAAGAAAAGTTACGACCAACCTAGATAGCATATTCAAAAGCAGAGACATTACTTTGCCAACAAAGGTTTGTCTAGTCAAGGCTATGGTTTTTCCTGTGGTCATGTATGGATGTGAGAGTTGGACTGTGAAGAAGGCTGAGCGCTGAAGAATTGATGCTTTTGAACTGTGGTGTTAGAGAAGACTCTTGAGAGTCCCTTGGACTGCAAGGAGATCCAACCAGTCCATTCTGAAGGAGATCAGCCCTGGGATTTCTTTGGAAGGAATGATGCTAAAGCTGAAACTCCAGTACTTTGGCCACCTCATGCAAAGAGTTGACTCATTGGAAAAGACTCGGATGCTGGGAGGGATTGGGGGCAGGAGGAGAAGGGGACGACAGAGGATGAGATGGCTGGATGGCATCACTGACTCGATGGACGTGAGTCTCGGTGAATTCTGGGAGTTGGTGATGGACAGGGAGGCCTGGCGTGCTGCGATTCATGGGGTCACAAAGAGTCGGACACGACCGAGGGACTGATCTGATCTGATCTGATGTTTCTTTAAGCATAGGCAGAGGGTTTTAGTAAAATGAGACAAATGTCTCAACATAAATAATTGGAGCACAAGTAAGAGTAGAGTTTTAATTAGTATGAAAAAGGGGTGTTGTTTAAATGGATGTATGCCATGGGCAATATATGATTACATTATGAAACACTGGCATATTATAAAGGCCCATAGAATTTCATATAAGTGATGACAATAGAAATTTATTCTTGGTCAGGCTCCTCCTCCTAAGTTGTTGGCTTAGAGATATTGTGTGTTCAGATTAAAAAAAATAAAGGCCGTTGGAACAAGTGGATCATTTGTCTGTTTCTACCTACTGCTCCAATTGTAATGGGTAGAGTATATTCCTTAGTGCTTGTGGTTTGGTAATACCACTGGTTTTCTAGAGCTAGCCTCAGCCATAGCAGCCTACTGAATGTAGTCCTTTAAGTGAATAATTAATTGGCATGCTTAATCTCAACTGACATTAGTAGGGTTGACTGAAAACTAAAGAAAACCAGTGGTATTACCAAACCACAAGTACTAAGGAATATACTCTACCCATTACAATTGGAGCATTAGGTACAAACAGACAAATCATGTACTTGTTCCAACGGCCTTTAGTTTTTTTAATCTGAACACACAATATCTCTAAGCCAACAACTTAGGAGGAGGAGCCTGACCAAGAATAACTTTCTATTGTTGTCACTTATATGAAATTCTATGGGCCTTTATAATATACCAGTGTTTCATAATGTAATCATATATTGCCCATGGCATACATCCATTTAAACAACACCCCTTTTTCATACTAATTAAAACTCTAATCTCTTGTACTCCAATTATTATTTATTTAAAGCTAGAGAATAATTTCATGACTGTGATAGTATTATATCTCAGCACTTCATAGGTCATAGAATTTGAGACTTAAAAAAGGACTAACTTGTTTTGGAAAGGAGTAACTGTCCTTGCCAAAGTTTTGAAAAGTGGCAGAGCAGATTGTACCAACACAGCTTATCATCATCCATGGATCAAGACATCAGAAGTTTTATTGATAAAGGCATTAAAAAAAATCTTTTCCAAATACTGGTCTCATGATTTAAAAAACAGCGAGATCAACTTTCTTATTACTACTTAAACCTTCTAGTACCTAGTTGATGAAATAACTACTTATTTCCATTCCATGAGATGCTTTGAATCAATTGTTAATGCCTGTACCTTACTAAAAGCTCCCTATTTGAATATTTTGAATTAAAAAAATGCATAACATTTAAACAGTATAGAAGTATAGTAAAAAAAAAAAAAGAACTCCTCTATTACTTTTCCCAGTAATACACATTTCTGCTCAGAAATAGTTTGGTAAACTATTAACATGGGCTTCTGTGGTGGCTCAGTGGTAAATAATCTGCCTGCCAATGCAGGAGACTTGGGTCCAATCCCTGGGTCTGATCGATCCTCTGGAGGAGGGCACGGCAACCCACTCCAGTATTCTTGCCTGGGAAATTCCATGGACAGAGGAACCTGGCAGGCTACAGTTCATGGGGTCATGAAAGAGTCAGACATAACATACCAACTAAAAACAACAAGCTTTTAACGTATTTGTTCAGTCACTAAGCCATGTCTGACTCCTTGCGACCCCATGAACTGCAACATGCTAGGCTTCCTTGTCCTTCACTGTCTCCCAAAGTTTGCTCAAATTCGAAGCCATCCAACCATCTTCCTCTGTGTCCCCCTTCTTTCTCCTCTTGCCCTCACATTTTTCTAGCATCAGGGTCTTTTCCAATGAGTTGGCTCTTGGCATCAGGTGACCAAAGTATTGGAGCTTCAGCTTCAGCAGCAGTCCTTCCAATGAATATTTAGGGTTAATTTCCTGTTAACATGTATCTGTGCTTAAACATGTGTACATGTGTACATTTTTAAGAAGGTAAATCATGCTACTCATTCTATAACTTCATATTTTTAAACTATATATTTTAGACATCATTCTATGTCATTACATTATTTTTAACTGTAAAAAGTATGAAGTTGTATATGTTTTCACTCTTAATTTCAGAGAAAGATGCAAAGAATTAAGTTCTTTTATTAACATTAACATACTAAGTTAAATAAAGCTATGCCCCAAGTACTGATTCTCATTCTTCAAAGAGCCCTTTTCAGATTTTTGGCAGGTCATTGGAATGCTGAGGTTGTGTGTTGAGAGTAGTTTTAATATCTGGAGGTTGGACTAATAATAATGTTAGCTTTATGCATCAGTGTTAAATATTTCTAAATATTTTAAGATATTATTACTTAATAAACAATGCATAATTTAAACAGATTATTTTGGATAGTTTATAATCAACTCATAAGAATTCAAGAGAGGTTACTTTTTCTTTTTCACTAAGCATGTAGCAATGTGACTTCAAATTCACATTTGCATTTAATTATTAAGTCTGATCCAGATTTGGCTTCATATTTTCATAGTTCTTTTTAAGACGTGTCGTCAAAAAATTAAGGTTGATAATTTCCCTATATTTATATATTGCAATTTTATTATTGTGAATTTTCTGGAGTGAGACCAGAACTCTTCCAAATAAAGTTTCTTTGTGTTCTGTGAGCTTACATGTCCACTAGAGGGTGCATTTTACTCTTTTTCTGAATAAAGTCTGCTGTATTATGTTCTCATTTTCAAGGGATAGGTGTGTTAACAATTATCAGAAAACAGATTTCCTAAAATTCTTAAACATGGACACCAGAAGATTGTCATTTAAAAGTCTAACTCACTAATATGAGTGTATTAAAATAGTGGCATTGAAACTAGTAGGGCCCCAGGAGGAAGCACCACTGGGTAGGGAAGCTTCATGGACAGTGTATAGGATCTGATGTGGCATGGAAGGAAGGGCTTCCCCGGTGTCTCAGTGGCCAAGAACCCGCCTGCAATGCAGGAGCCACATGAGACATGGGTTTGATCTCTGGGTCGGGAAGATACCCTGGAGGAGGGCATGGCAACCCATACCAGTATTCTTGCCTGGAGAATCCCATGGACGGAGGAGCCTGGTGGGCTACAGTCCATAGAGTCACAAAGAGTCAGGACATTACTGAAATGACTTAGCACTAGCATGTGGCATGGAAAGATCAGCCAAAGTCAAATACAATAATATCACTGTTCTCAAACTTTTTGGTCTCAGGACCTCTCTACATCACTGAAAATTATTAAGGCCTATAAAGAGCTTTGTTTATGTTTATTAAACATAGCTATCATTTATTAAATAGCAAGTGAAACACTCTAAAAATGTTTATTTACTAATTCATTTAAAAATAGCAGTAATAAACTATTACCTATTAATATGAATGGCATTTTTCCGTAAAAATAGCTGTTTTCCCAAATGAAAAAAATTAGCAAGACAAGTGGTATTATTTCAGATTTTTACAGATCTTTTAACGACTGGCTTAATAGAAGATTGTTAGATTCTCATGTGTGCTTCTGCATCTAATCTATTGCAGTAGGTTTCTTTGGTTGAAGTACATTTAAAAAAAAAATGTAGCTTCATGAAGACATAAAGTTGCAATCAGGAGGAGAATTTTGATATTATTTCTAACAATCATGAGTATTTTGTGATTCTGAGCCCATTCTCAAAGGATAGTTTCTTAAAGGTTAGCTGCAATGCTGAACCTGAAACCAATCCGTGAACTTATTCTAGCCTATTTTGTTGAAAATCCACTGGTCTGTTTTAGAAGGATATCTCACCCATGCATGATTTTGATTCATTGAGTTACAAGATTCCAGAATTGACACAATATATTTAAAAAGTCACATTTGTTAATATCACCAGTGATCTCATTAGAAAAGGATTTCAGTATTGGGATTTTGTCAAGTTCATGGTGGCAGATAAAGGTTTTCCAAAAATTTAATTTTCATTTGAAAGCTTAAATTTATCATTGGCAAAATACTAACAGTTGTCTTCCTTGAATTGACAAGCTTACTTCATTTATTTTTCAGAAAATGTTTGTGAAATATGCAAGTTTGGAAAATTATACTTTGTTAGTGATTTTTTTCAGTAAAAAGGGAGTTCCATGAAAGAAAAAAGCCAGTTCAGTTCATTAACTAACTTTTCTTGCTACAACCCTTGTACTTTTTTATGTAGCAAAAATGCTCTATGCATATCTTCCATTTCGTCATAAAATAATAGAAAGGTAATAATAAAGATAAAACATAATAATTAGGAGGCATATACCCCAGTGTTTGTTGCAGCACTATTTACAGTAGCTAGGATATGGAAGCAACCTAGATGTCCATCAACAGATGAATGGATAAAGAAGTTGTGGTACACATGTACAGTGGATTATTGCTTAGCCATAAAAAAGAGCACATTTGAGTCAGTCCTAATAAGGTAGATGAACCTAGAGCCTGTTATGCAGAGTGAAATAAGTCAGAAAGAGAAAAACAAATATCTTATATTGACACCTGTATAATAGGCTAATAGAGTTTTGCCAAGAGAACACATTGGTCATAGCAAACACCCTCTTGCAATAGCACAAGAGAAGACTCTACACATGGACATCATCAGATGGTCAATACGGAAATCAGATTGATTATATTCTTTGCAGCCAAAGATGGAGAAGCTCTATACAGTCAGCAAAAACAAGACCAGCTGACTTGTGGCTCAGATCAAGAATTCCTTATTTCCAAATTCAGACTAAAATTGAAGAAAGTAGGGAAAACAACTAGACCATTCAGGTATGACCTAAATCAAATCCCTTATGATTATACAGTGGAAGTGACAGGATTAGATCTGATAGGCAGAGTGCCTGAAGGACTATTGACGGAGGTTCGTGACATTGTACGGGGGCAGTGATCAAGACGATCCCCAAGAAAAAGAAATGCCATAAGGATAAATAGTTGTCTGAGGAGGCCTTACAAATAGCTGTGAAAAGAAAGAGAAGCGAAAGGCAAAGGAGAAAAGGGAAAGATGTACCTATTTGAATGCAGAGTTCCAAAGAATAGCAAGGAGAGATAAGAAAGTGCAGTGATCAGTGAACCTCAGTGATCAGTGCAAAGAAATAAAGGAAAACAATAGAATGCGAAAGACTAGAGATCTCTTCAAGAAAATCAGAGATACCAAGGGAACACTTCATGCAAAGATGGGCTCAATAAAGGACAGAAATGGTATGGACCTAACAGAAGCAGAAGATGCTAAGGAGAGGTGGCAAGAATACACAGACGAACTATACAAAAAAGATCTTCACCACCCAGATAATCATGGTATGATCACTGACCTAGAGCCAGACATCCTGGAATGCGAAGTCAAGTAGGCATTAGGCAGCATCACTATGAACAAAGCTAGTGGAGGTAATGGAATTCCAGATGACCTATTTCAAATCCTAAAAGATGATGCTGTGAAAGTGCTGCACTCAATATGCCAGCAAAATCGGAAAACTCAGCAGTGGCCACAGGACTGGAAAAGGTCAATTTTCATTCCAATCCCAGACAAAGGCAATGCCAAAGAATGTTCAGACTACCACAGAACTGCACTCATCTCACATGCTAGCAAAGTAATGCTCAAAATTCTTCAAGCCAGGCTTCAACAGTATGTGAACCATGGATTTCCAGATGTTCAAGCTGGATTTAGAAAATGCAGAGGAACCAGAGATCAAATTGCTGACATCCGTTGAATCATCAAAAAAGCAAGAGAATTCCCGAAAAACATCTGTTTCTGCTTTATTGACTACACCAAAGCCTTTGACTGTGGATCACAACAAACTGTAGAAAATTCTTCAAGAGATGGGAATACCTGCCCACCTGACCTGCCTCCTGACAAATCTGTATGCAGGTCAAGAAGCAACAGTTAGAACTGGACTTGGGACAACAGACAACTGGTTCCAAATCGGAAAAGGAGTACGTCAAGGCTGTAGATTGTCACCTTGCTTATTTAACTTATATGCAGACTACATCATATGAAATGCTGGACTGGATGAAGCACAAGCTGGAATCAAGATTGCCAGGAGAAATATCAATAACTTCAGATAATGCAGATGACACCACCCTTATGGCAGAAACCAAAGAAGAACTAAAGAGCCTCTTGATGAAAGTGAGAGAGGAGAGTGAAAAAGTTGGCTTAAAACTTAACATTCAGAAAACTAAGATCATGGCATCTGATCCCATCACTTCATGGCAAATAGATGGAGAAACAATGGAAAAAGTGACAGACTTTATTTTTTGGGCTCCAAAATCATTGCAGATGGTGACTGTACCCATGAAATTAAAAGACGCTTACTCCTTGGAAGAAAATTTATGACCAACCTAGACAGCATATTCAAAAGCAGAGACATTACTTTGCCAACAAACATCCACATAGTCAAAGCTCTGGTTTTTCCAGTAGTCATGTATGGTTGTGAGAATTGGACTATAAAGAAAGCTGAATGCTGAAGAATTGCTGCTTGTGAACTGTGGTGTTGGACAAGACTCTCGAGAGTCCCTTGGACTGCAAGGAGATCCAACCAGTCCATCCTAAAGGAAATCAGTCCTGAATATTCGTTGGAAGGACTGATGCTGAAGTTGAAACTCCAATACTTTGGCTACCTGATGCGAAGAACTGACTCATTTGAAAAGACCCTATGCTGGGAAAGATTGCAGGCGGGAGGAGAAGGGGACAACAGAGGGTGAGATGGTTGTTTGGCACCACTGACTCAATGGACACGAGTTTGAGTAAACTCCAGGAGTTGATGATGGGCAGGGAGGCCTGGTGTGCTGCAGTCCATCGGGTTGCAAAGAGTCAGGCATGACTGAGGGACTGAACTGAACTGAACTGAACTGAACACCTATATATGGAATCTAGAAAGATGGTACTGATGAGCTTATTTAAAAGCCAGTAGTGGGGACGCAGACATAGAGAACTTGTGGACACAGTGGGGGAGGATAGGGTGGGATGAATTGAGAGAGTAGCATGGAAACGTATAAATTACTATATGTAAAAGAGATAGCCAGTGGAAATTTGCTGTATGATGCAGGGAGTTGAAATCAGGTGCTCTGTGACAACCCAGAGGGGTGGAAGGTGGGAGAAAAGTTCAAGAGGGAGGGGACTTATGTATACCTATGGTGATTCATGTTGATGTATGACAGAAACCAACACAATATTGTAAAGCAATTATCTTCCAATTAATTTTTTAAAAGGTAACATGTAATAATTAAACATAATTTAAAAATCGCATGTGAGCAAAAGTCCTTTCAAAGTCTAAGACAATGAATTTAGTACAATTAATAATGTTTACAGCTTCAGCAAGGCTATTCGTAAGTGGAACTGACATTACTTTTGCCAACGCATAGCAGAGAAAAATACAATGGCTGCTCTAGAGTTTGGTGCCACTGCCATGAGTTGTGCTAAGAGGCCAACAGTTTTACTCACCATCAGTGCAAATGCTAACACAGGGCAAGAGGTAAATAATGTATTATGAAAATCATATTTCATAATGGTATTATTAGGAAAATAACTTGGACCCTGCAAGTCCTCTAAAAGGATTTTGGGAACCCAGGAGTCCAGGGACTTTGAAAACAGCTGCAGCAGCAAAAGGGTAGGGCTGGACATTGTGGATTGTGGAGGCCATTGTGGACAAGGACAGGGAGCTGAAAGGGATCTGAGAGTAGACTGTAGCTGTGGTTCTGGTGGGAGTAGAAGGAAGTCAGTGTAGAAAAGATGTGTCTTGAACATGGAATGGAACTTTGAGGTACTTTAAAACAAATTCCAAGCCTCTTCTTTTCATTCACCCCCTCTTCCCTCTCCTGGAGGGTCCCAGTGGCTCAGACGGTAAAGAATCCGCCTGCAGTGCTGGAGACCTGGGTTCGATCTCTGGGTTGGGAAGATCCCCTGGAGAACAGAATGGCTACGCATTCCAGTATTCTTGCCTGGAGAATTCCATGGACAGAGGAACCTGGCGGTTCATGTCCATGGGATGTGCGTGTGCGCGCACGCACACACACACACACACACTCTCTCTCTCTCACTCTTCCCACTCCAGCCCTGTTTCTCTCTCACTTCTGCTCTGGTTCTTCTATTTTTGCCCCCAAAAGGAAGCATAGGGCCTTGCTTTTTTCTATGTAGACTTTAAAATATAAACATTAGTGTTTTGTTTTTTTTTTTAAAAAAGGTTTTCTTTTATATTGGAGTGTAGTTGATTTACAATGTTGTGTTAATTTCAGGTGCACAGCAAAGTGATTCAGTTATATGTATACTTATATCCTTTCTTTTTCAGATTCTTTTCCCATAAAGGTTATTACAGAGTATTGATTCGCATTCCTTGTGCTATACAGTAGGTCCTTGTTGACTATCTGTTTCATGTATAGTACTGTGTATACGTTAATCCCAACCTCCAAATTTATTCCCCACTCCCCACCCCCCACTTTCCCTTTGGGTAAAAAGTTTGTTAACGTTAGGGCCTTGAGGCCCAGCAGAGGGTGACTGCACATGCCAAGCTGAAGAGTGGACTTCTGTAGACGGTGACGAGTCTCCCTCACTCTGGCCCCTCCTTTCCGCCCTCTTTTGCTCCCTTCCTGAGACTGGTACTGGACAGTGATACCTTTTGAAAGGGTACTGTCTGGTGTATGTTACAGATCCAGCAAGGAATGAGGCATAGTACCTGCCTTCATGGATAAGTAAGGGCACATGTCATTAGTGTTCTGAGAACACATAGGGGAAATCCCTAATTCCAGAGGGGGAATGGGGTTGCCGGTCAGGGTAGACTTTCTAGACGAACTTAGGTAGGCTGAGGGTTAAAGGATGAGATGGGAGGAAGAAACAGGAGGAGGAAGATGAGAGGGTCCCAGAGAGGGAGTAAATTGGGCACAGGCATGGAAATAAGATCCCAGTAAGTAGTCCATGTGGTTGGCGTGTAGACTGCCAAGGGGCCAAGTCTTCTCGAGATTAGAGGGGGATATTATGGGCTGAGTTATATGCCTCCTTCAATTCATACATTGGAGTTCTAAATCGCGATATCTCAGAATGTGACTGTATTTGGAAACAGGGCCTATAAGGAGGTAATTGAGGTTAAGTGTGGTCATTAGGATGAGGCCCTGATCTGATACAATCAATGCCCTTATAAGAAGAGATGTCAGAGGGCAGAGAGAGTTAGCTAGCTCTCTTGTGCTCCATTCCTCACCCCCCAAACAAATGGCTACATGGAGACAAAGTGACTGTCTTCAGGCCAGGAAGAGCATTCTCATCAGAAACCACACCCTACCTGATTGATGATTTTGGACTTTCCGGCCTTTTAGGCTGTGAGAGAGAAAATGTCTGTTGTTTAAGCTGCCCGGTCTTTGGTATTTTATAAGGGGAGCCTGAGCTGGCTAAGTCAGGGAGACAGCGGCCAGAAAACTGGAAGAACTCTGTCATTCTTGTTCAGAAGTTGGTTTTTATTCTGGGGATTGTGAGGCGACATGGAAATGTGGTCAGAAGCAGAATGAAATGGACAGGGGATGTTCAGGTAAGTGTCATCAGAGAGGTGGACAAGAGTGGGTTGGTCATTGTAGCAGTGGTGAGCAGTGGAACTGAGAGAAACTGTTGGTTTCAAGAAATGGTTTTGTCACCATAGAGACAGAACTGGTGACTGGCTGAGTGGTGGAGGAAGAGGAGTCAGGGACTTTGAGTTTCTAGTGTGGGCAGCAGGTGGATCGTGGATGATACTTGTTCATGAACTGGGGGACTCAGGAGAGTAGCACTTTCAGAAGAGGGAAGGATGTATGTAGTTTTGGAAATGGTGAGTTTCAAGTGTCTGGGGTATCTAGGTGGAAGTGTTTCCCAAGCAGTTGGCTTACACAGCTCTGGAGACCAGGAGAGAGGAGGGAGGGAGAGAGAGGGAGGCAGAGAGAGAGAGAGAGGTAGAGAGGAAGGGACTGCTGGGGTAAATAACCTCAGGAAGGTAACCTTCCAAGGTCACATTGTTCTGGAGGCAGTCACCAAGTCACTTGAACCCTTTGAGTGTTACTTTATCTTCTGTAAAGTATGAATAGTATTTTCCTTGACTACTTTACCAAGCTGTTGTTTCACACAAAATAAAACTGAAATGAAGCAGTGTTTAAAAGCACATTTGTAACTGCAAAGGACAGTACACATTTAAGTGTTTATTTCACTGTGATTAAAAGGGAAAATGCTGGACATGTGAAAACAGGTAAGAGGCAGTAAGGTCCCAGCCTAGGGACAGAGGGAGGGGACAGGGTCACAGAGAGGCCTTGGTGCTACCACAGAGAGAAGGACAGGGCTCAGACGATGCTTTTTCCAAGTCCAGGTGGCTGGGGACATGATCGTTTTCTTGAGAGAAATAGGAACATCAAGAGAAAGAACTGACTTGTTAAAAAGTAACTTTTTAAGAAAAAGTTAGTCACATTGCATTTGAGGTGATATGGAGACATCTGGGTGTGCGTATCCAGTGGATGGCTGGGAAATGCCATTCAGGATGCCTCCTCCTTGCTGCCTTGTGCCTTTGTGGCTCACCTTTCCTCTTGTTTTCTGGTAGATTTAAACACAGCACCAACTCCAAAATGTATACTAGCCAGCGCAGTGTGGGAAATGGAGTCTAAATGCCTTCAGGAGGGTCACACATGCTCCTGTTCCCCCAGTTCTCGTGGGTCCCTCTTATCCCTTACTCTGTCTTGCGGCTGCTTCACAGATGGAGCTGTCTTGGCCAGCCCTGAAGGTATTGGAGTTCATGAGCCCAGGTTTGCTGTTGCAGTGGACAGTTGACCTAAGTGGGAGAGTGGTGAGTCAGGAGTGAGAGTGGAGGTCAGAGTCACTTCAGACCCTGTCGCAGAGGAAGCCTGAGAGCGGAACAGGAATGATCCCTGGGGTCAGATAAGGATGGGCTCAAGTTTTCTCTCTCTGCGTCGAGAGTTGCAGGATTGGGGGCAAGTTGCCTAAACCACGTGACACCCAGCTCCTCCCCGTCAAGGTTGCTGTCGAAGTGAAACAGCACTTTAGCAGGCATAGCTCGGTGTGTGGTAGGTGCACTCTCTGCAAATGTGGGCACATCTCTTTGGTTGATCCTGATGGGAATTTGGAGTTGAGAATTAACAATTATCCAAGAATTTCTGCAGGACTTCCATGAGTTAGGCAGGCTCCTTCATTTTTATGTTTTGTTTTTAATGCAAACTGTTTGTATTTATTCAGCTGTCCTAAGCGAGATTCCATTTAGGAGGTGGCATATACTTAATATATGCCATAAGTATATGTGGCATATACTTAATAATACTTAACCCAAGCTTTCATCAATATTGACCAAATACCACTAGGATATTGCAAAGGAGAAAGCTCGTTCAAGGTCCTAGAACTCTTCTTGACAATGTAAATGATTTATGAGCATCATTCAGCCCCCTTGAGTCTTTTATTAATTGGTTAAACCCACTCGTCTGGACTTACACTTTCAGCCCACCCCCAACTCCTTTTCGGGAGTTCTTTTCCAAGGCCGCTCTACCAAAGAGGAGGGCCTGGAAGCCTCCTTTGCTTTGCATGTGTATGTGCCTAGTGGGAGAAGGGGAGCAGGTAGGCAGATTCTGACTAACCCACAATGCCTCAAGGAGTGTCTGTTTGCCAAATAATTATTTCCCAAGGGTAACTCAGTGAAAAAGAGCTGCTTGGTGCCTCTTCCCAGGTGCTAGCTCTAGTAGGAATCTAGTAGAGTGAAGAGCGAGGAAGGGGTGGGAGTGTAGAAGGCTGAAGGAGGGTAAACTAAGGAGATGCCTCACTAAGAATCTCTTCCAAAAGCCATGTAGGCACTGTGGGCCTTTCCTGTCTGTAGTGTTGTAAGTTGAGTTTATCTCACTTTTTCTGAAGTCAGTCTTTCCATCAGACCTTTGTTGAGTTCTGGACCTCAGAGGAAGCCTGTCTCAGTTTCCACGGTCAGTTTGCCTTGAGGTAACTTTCACCTCTAGCACTAGGAGTTACCTATTCCTAACCTTTTTTGTGTAAAAAGTAATTTCTACAGAGTAGTATGCTTAAGAACTTCCTGGGATGCTTTGGAAAATATAGAATATAGGGCCCACCTTCAGAGATTTTGATTTAATAGGTCTAGGATAGAGTCTGATTCTAATGGACACATTCTTGGTCAGTGATTCTGAACCCTGGTTGCACCCAGGAATCACTTGGGAGCTTTAAAGTATCAGTGCCTGGCCTTATCCTTAAGACTGGAACTTAATTATTTAGAATGACAATAAGTACACATAGACACCTACCCACACCATAATTCAGCATGAGGGATCCCGGTCAGTTTGTCTCAAACTAAGATCTCCGAGTCTTGTTTCTCACACTGTCTCAGTAATTTTTTCTTTTTTATTATATTTCATTACATTTTTTCCCTCTTTTTACCAGCTCTTCATATGCCTCTGATAAAGGGAATTTCAATGTGTGAGCTTTCTTGTTCATCCCTCTTAATTAATTGTCTCAGGTTCTGTTGTATTAATAATACATGGCCATAGGATCTCCTCTAATGTGTCCTTCACCCTGCCACCCACCAGGGGGCAGGCACACTCAGTCAAATACTTGGGATGTCACGGTCTCTTGGTGTACGTTAGAGCTGGCAGAGAAAAATATATGTATTTAAAAAAGAAAGGAAAGACAAATATATTAATAGGAAAGAGACCCTATTATGACTCAAGAGCCTTAGCTGCCATGACCAGTTTTTGCTTCTGCCGAAGGATGTTTTCCTAGGAAGATTATAGTTGGGTCATTCAGTCTAAGAGATGCATCACTGTAGTTGAAATCTTGCCCAAGCTTGAGGAATGTTTGGTGAATTGAGACGACCTGGTAGAACAGTGAAGAGTAAGAAAATCTGTGTGTGACCACTGACAACCAAGGTGACAAGCAGGGCGTTTGCATGCCAAGAGTGTTACATATGCACCCCTACCCTCAAACCTGGATGGGACTAAGCCTCTGAAAAACCTCTTGAACTGCTTCTCCAAACAGTACACAAGTTATTTTTAGAGATGGTACATTTACTTCTTTTAAAGTAGTACTTTGACATACCCTTTCTAAATGCATAGCTCATTGAAACGAGATTGGGGAATTAAAAAAAAAACAACAGTTGACTGAAGAGTTCTTAGAATCCTTAAAATGGGATCCATGATACTAGTGAAGTTGTCTTCTTGAAGCCAGAAATTCATTAAGGGGAATATTTTTCTTTAAAGAGAAGGTGTGCTGGTATTTATATGGCCTCAAGGAACAGGATGAACAAATAAGTGACTTGGGGAAGAGATTAGAACTCTTAAGTTGGCTATAAGTTTTTATCGTAAAACCTGAGAAAACCTTAAATCGTAATGGGGGGCACCTTATATCCTTTATTCATTGACTTTCTCTTTTGTTGTTGTCTTGGGCTAATGTCCCCTTGGTGTTTGGGACACTGAATGTGAGGAGCATCCCTGGATCTCAGCAGTGCATCTCCTGGGTCTGTTGCTAAGCTCTTACCTCTCAGCCCCTTCCTGCCCTTTTGTAGGATTGTGCTTGCGTCTGCCAGGTGTTCCCTGGTAGCTTCTGCCCCTGCAGCTCGTCTCTTGGAGCTAGAGGAGGACAGCACGGCTGGAGGAGGGACTGGTCCCTTTTGTTTTCTTGCTGTTGCACTTAGAGTCACCTTAGCAGCGGTGGTTGTCTCACATCCAGCTCTTTACATACTCCCAGAACTACTCTTTTTGTACCCCCTGGGAGCTGGGCAGGGCTCCTTCCTCAGAGGTCTGACTTCCAGCTCTGAGGAGTCCCTCCCCCGGCTGTGCCGGGGAACATGCGCTTCTCAGAGTGGTGCCCTGCTTCCTGTGATTATGTCATCTGTGGCCCAAACGTCCTCCTCTGGGCTTTCTCAATTCTCCCATCCGTGCTTAACTCATTCTTCAAGTGACATTCTCTGTCAAAATGAGTGTAGTTTCTGTTTTTCTGACAGAACATTTTCAACGGGTTCAAGTTTTAATTGGTCCTAATTCTGTATTTATTTTGATTTCAAGGTCTTCTCAAAGTAGCTCTGTGTGTAATCACTTTCTAATTAGACATTTTCTCTCTGGTCCCTTTCATCCATTGGACCAAAGCTGGAATTATTACCAGAGAGCAGAAAGGATCTATCTGTCAAAAAGACCAATTACAGTCTAATAATCTGCTGGACATGAGCTAAGATGCTTACTTAACTTCTGTAACTCACACTCTGAATATTGGAAAAAGAGTTTAACTGGATTACTTTCCTCAAACAGTGTGTTTCTAAGTTTGTAAATACTTATAATAGTGGGTACATAAAAGTTTTCCAGATATTTCTATGCAAGAGTATGTAGAATAGAGAGAAACACCAGGATGTTATTAGCACGCAGAAGAAATCCAAACATCCCCCCCAAAAAAGAAAGAAAGAAAGATGGATTCCAAAGGTGGACAGAGGAAGAAATGGAAGAGTGGCATTTATTTTTCTGGAAAATTGAAATGAACCAGAAATCCTGCTAGAAAAGATTGTTTGAACTGAAGTCTCTGAAGAGTCTCTTTCTTGTTGTCTTCATACAGTTCACTCATGTAAAGCACACAGTTCACTGGTGTCTGCTCTACTCACAGAGCTGTGTAATCTCCATGGAGTGAGACGCTTTTGCATATGCAGTGCCGTAATCTGGCTGTTCACCCTATGGCTAATCACAAAAGATGAGATTTGCCCAGTTTTCTGACTGCATTAACCTATTTGAGCTAACTCTGAATATTGGACCTGTTCTGCCCTGTGCTTCATGCAGAATTTAGTGATTTAATCACCATTTTGGATCAACGCTTCCAGTCGATGCTATAGCAACATGTGTCTCAGGAAGCTTTGTCAGATTGCTGTGTTCTGGGATACAGTGTGGTCTGCCACAGAATGGTTTGTCAGGGCTAGCCAATACTGGCATGCTTTTGTTGGATATTTTTCCCTCTTCCTTCTTTTATAGGGTTCAGATTATGTGAGGCAGGGACTGGAAGCAGAATATGTTTGGAACGAGATGCTCTTAGAAATGAGCTCTCTGGTAATTTTCTTTCTTCTAATCCCCCTATAAGGCACTTAGGGTTCTCTTTTGCTGCTGACATGTTGGTCCCAAGTTTCTCTCTCAGTCTCTGTCTAATCTCTGAGTTGGTTTGAGAAGATGTTGTGATTTACTTTTTGTGGCCTGTTATCTCCTGCTTCTGCTGATTTATGTTCCTTCTCAGAAAACAGGCTATTCAGAAGAAAATTTTACCTGCTTCTACACACTCAGGGATCAGCTATTGCTCTGTACCTGTAGCTCAGAAGTGGCGATTCTGTTGTTCTAGGTTTCTGTGCTGACTCTGGGTTTTCTCGTCTTGTCACTGATTGGGAGCACATTCACAGCTGTTAATGTGCTCCGAAGTGTAGCTGTCTGAAGTGACATATCTGCTTGTTGACGGTGCCTGGAAATAGCTGCCCTGGTGACCTTGAGAGTGATCCCAGACCACCCAGATCTCTCTTGCTTCTGGGGCAGAAGATGACACCTGGCACCCAAGATGTATAGGGCACAGCAAACTTCTGCCCAGCCCCCACTGATATGGGCCTGAAAGGCAGAGCCCTCTGTGTAGAGGGGCCTCCTCATCTGTGTGTTCCTCTGACCCCCTTCCCCAATCCCCCCACTGCCCTTTTTGGGCCCCGGAAGTGACTTGAGGCAGCGTGATTCCTAGGTGGCACAGTGAAAAAGAATCCGCCTGCCAGTGCAGGAGATGCAAGAAATGTGGGTTTGATCCCTGGGTCAGGAAGATCCCTAGAGGAGGAAGTGGCAACCCCCTCCAGTATTCTTGCCTGAAAAATTCCATGGACAGAGGAGCCTGGAAGGCTGTGTGATTGTAAAGAGTCAGACATGACTGAACACACACACATGCCGGACTCTCCAAGACTCAATGACTTGGAGGAAGTTGCCTTCTTTGTTTCATTTTCAGAAGGTGCTCATAGTGTTCCTGACCTCCTAGAGTGCATGTGAGGATGAAGAGAGGCAGTAGTCTTGAAAAGGCCTAGGGAACACAGTGAAGCTTGGCTTCGTCTTGGTCACGTGGCCTTGTGCAGTATAGGAGGGTGTGAGTACACTTTGCTCCAGCAGACTGCCGAGGACCCTGTTGTCAGCATGCTCTTTCTTCCCTGGTGCTCGAAGGGAGAAGATGAGCTTGACCGCTTGGCCTCGGTGCTGCAGAACTAGTGTCCTTTTCCTCAGGTATTGTAGGTGATCTTGGCATGTTGTTTGAGACGATAGAGGGGAAGAAGAAAAAGATCCTGGATGTGTGCTTCAGCTGAAGGCATATGAATGTGGAATGACTTTCCCTTACATGACTCGGATTTAAATTAGAAAGATTTTACTCATGTTGATTTTTTTAAACCTTCTAAACGGGTATTATATGGTGAAACATTTTTAATAGTCTTTTGAAATAATCAATTCAGAAAATTTTATTTCTGTTTCCCCTGTTTTCTCCTCCTTTGAATTTGTTTCAGGGTTCCTACTTTCACCCTGCTTGGTCTTGTGACATGATCACAGTTCAGTCGCTCAGTCATGTTCTACTCTCTGTGACCCCATGGACTGCAGCATACAGGGTCTCCCTGTCCATGACAACTTCTGGAGCTGCTCAGACTCAAGTTCATAGAGTCGGTGGTGCCATTTGACCATCTCGCTCTCTGTGGTCCCCTTCTCCTCCTGCCTTCAGTCTTTCCCAGCATCGGGCTCTTTTCCAGTGAGTCAGTTCTTTTCATCAGGTGGCCAAAGTATTGGAGCTTCAGCTTCAGCATCAGTCCTTCCAATGAATGTTCAGGACTGATTTCCTTTAGGATTGACGGGTTTGATATCCTTGTAGTCCAAGAGACTCTCAAGAGTTTTCTTCAACACCACAGTTCAAAAGCGTCAATTCTTCAGTGCTCAGCCTTCTTTATGGTCCAGCTCTCACATCCATGCATGACTACTGGAAAAACCATAGCTTTGACTTGATGGACTTTTGTCAGCAAAGTAATGTCTCTGCTTTTTAATATGCTGTTTAGGTTGGTCATAGCTTTCTTCTAAGAAGCTAGCGTCTTTTAATTTCATGGCTGCAGTCACCATCTGCAGTGATTTTGGAGCCAAAAAAAAAAAAAAGTCTGTCACTTTTTCCATTGTTTCCCCATCTATTTCCCATGAAGTGATGGGACCAGGTGCCATGATCTTAGTTGTTGTGAATGTTGAGTTTTAAGCCAGTTTTTTCACTCTCCTCTTTCACTTTCATCAAGAGGCTCTTCAGTTCCTCTTTGCCATAAGGGTGGTGTCATCTGCATATCTGAGATTATTGATATTTCTTCCGGCAGTCTTGATTCCAGCTTGTGTTTCATCCAGCCTGGGATTTTGCATGATGTACTCTTCAATAAGTTAAACAAGCAGGGTGACGATATACAGCCTTGATGTTCTCCTTTCCAAATTTGGAACCTGTCTCAAGTTCCATGTCCAGTTCTAACTGTTGCTTCTTAACCTGTATACACATTTCTCAGGAGGCAGGAAAGGTGGTCTGGTATTCCCATCTCTTTCAGAATTTTCCAGAGTTTATTGTGATCCACATAGTCAAAGGCTTTTGGCATAGTTAATAAAGCAGAGTTTTTCTGAAATTCTCTTGCTTTTTCAGTGACCCAGCAGATGTTGGCAATTTGATCTCTGGTTCCTCTACCTTTTCTAAAACCAGCTTGAGCATCTGAAGTCAGCGTGTTTTAATTTCACGGCTGCAGTTACCATCTGCAGTGATTTTTGAGCCCCCCAAAATAAAGTCTGACACTGTTTCCACTGTTTCCCCATCTATTTACCATGAAGTGATTGGACCGGATGCCATGATCTTTGTTTTCTGAATGTTGAGCTTTAAGCCAGCGTTTTCACTCTCTCCTTTTCCACTTTCATCAAGAAGCTCTTTAGTTCTTCTTCACTTTCTGCCATAAGGGTGGTTGTCATCTACATATCTGAGGTTATTGATATTTCTCCCACCAATCTTGATTCCAGCTTGTGCTTCATCCAGCCCAGCGTTTCTCATGATGTACTCTGCATAGAAGTTAAATAAGATGGGTGACAATATACAGCCTTGATGTACTCCTTTTCCGATTTGGAACCAGTCTGAAGGAAAGTTATGACCAACCTAGATAGCATATTGAAAAGCAGAGACATTACTTTGCTAACAAAGGTCCATCTAGTCAAGGCTATGGTTTTTCCAGTGGTCATATATGTATATGAGAGTTGGACTGTGAAGAAAGCTGAGTGCCGAAGAACTGATGCTTTTGAACTGTGGTGTTGGAGAAGACTCTTGAGAGTCCCTTGGACTGCAAGGAGATCCAACCAGTCCATTCTGAAGGAGAGCAGTCCTGGGTGTTCTTTGGAAGGAATGATGCTAAAGCTGAAACGCCAGTACTTTGGCCACCTCATGCAAAGAGTTGACTCATTGGAAAAGACCCTGATGCTGGGAGGGATTGCGGGCAGGAGGAGAAGGGGATGACAGAGGATGAGATGGCTGGATGGCATCACCGACTCGATGGATGTGAGTTTGAGTGATCTCCGGGAGTCGGTGATGGACAGGGAGGCCTGGCGTGCTGCAATTCATGGGGTCGCAAAGAGTCAGACACGACTGAGCGACTGAACTGAACTGAACTGTTGTCCCATGTCCAGTTCTAACTGTTGCTTCCTGACCTGCATACAGGTTTCTCAAAAGGCAGGTCAGGTGGTCTGGTATTCCCATCTCTTGAAGAATTTTCCACAGTTTATTGTGATCCACACAGTCAAAGGCTTTGGCGTAGTCAATAAAGCAGAAACAGATGTTTTTCTGGAACTCTTTTGCTTTTTCCATGATCCAGCGGATGTTGGCAATTTGATCTCTGGTTCCTCTGCCTTTTCTAAATCCAGCTTGAACATCTGGAAGTTCACGGTTCACATACTGTTGAAGCCTGGCTTGAAGAATTTTGAGCATTACTTTGCTAGTGTGTGAGATGAATGCAATTGTGCAGCAGTTTGAGCATTTTTTGGCATTGCCTTTTTTGGGAATGGAATGAAAACTGACCTTTTCTAGTCCTGTGGCCACTGCTGAGTTTTCCGAATATGGTGGCGTATTGAGTGCAGCACTTTCACAGCATCATCTTTTAGGATTTGAAATAGGTCATCTGGAATGCCATCACCTCCACTAGCTTTGTTCGTAATGATGCTTCCTAAGGCCCACTTGACTTCTCATTCTAGGATGTCTGGCTCTAGGTGAGTGATCATACCATCAGGATTATCTGGGTCGTGAAGATCTTTTTTGTACAGTTCTTCTGTGTATTCTTGCCACCTCCTCTTAGTATCTTCTGCTTCTGTTAGGTCCATACCATTTCTGTCCTTTATTAAGCCCATCTTTGCATGAAGTATTCCCTTGGTATCTAATTTTTTTGAAGAGATCTCTAGTCTTTTGCATTCTATTGTTTTCCTCTTTTTCTTTGCACTGATCACTGAGGAAGGCTTTCTTCTCTCTCCTTGCTATTCTTTGGAACTCTGCATTCAAATGGGTATATCTTTCCTTTTTCCTTTGCTTTTCGCTTTCTTGTTTTCACACTATTTCTAAGGCCTCCTCTTACAGCCATTTTGCTTTTTTGCATTTCTTTTTCTTGAGGATGGTTTTGCTCCCTGTTTCCTGTATATTGTCACAAACCTCCATCCATAGTTCATCAGGCACTCTGTCTATCAGATCTAGTCCTTTAAACCTATTTTTCACTTCTACTGAATAATCATAAGGGATTTGATATAGGTCATACCTGAATGGTCTAGTGATTTTCCCTACTTTCTTCAATTTAAGTCTGAATTTGGCAATAAGGAGTTCATGATTTGAGCCACAGTCAGCTCCCAGTCTTGTTTTTGCTGACTGTATAGAGCTTTTCCATCTTTTCTGCAAAGAATATAATCAATCTGATTTAGGTGTTGACTATCTGGTGATGTCCATGTGTAGAGTCAGCAAGGACCTGTTTCCTGGTTGCCAAAAAGTCTACTCCACTGCCTTTGGCGTAGTTCCACTCCAGTATATCTTGATGGTTAGTCATTTTATGTTGAATTGATGTGTAGAGGAATTTAGCTTTTCTCCCTTGGTCTCCATGATGTGGTACTATCTTTTTTACTTGTAATCTCTGTAACCAGTTCTTTTCTGCCTCTTTTTTTCCATCTGGCTCTTAAATTTTGTTTCCCCAACTTGACAGAATGATGACAATGAAGAGAATCATAACTGAGTACTTAATTGAAGGGAGTCTTAATTGTGCAAAATCCTGTCCTTTATGTGCTTAAAATATTGACTTTTCTAATCTTTATGACAACCGTGTGATGTATTTTAAGTTCTGTTTTTAGAGGAGAGACTTAAGAGAATTTAGGGAGTTTTCCCACATAAATATTAGTCCGTGGAAGAGCAGGGGTTTGAATCCTGTTTGGTTCTGACACCTGTGTTTCTCCCACAGTGCCTAGGCTGATGTATTCTCACAGTGCATAGCCTGTTTTTTGTATATAATATGTGCCTCTTAGATATCTGAGTATATCCCTGATACTGTCTGTTCTTATGACTTCGATCTTTTTGTTTCTTTTTTCTGTTTAAAAAATATTGACTTAAAAATCATAGAAAATATTGTGTGCCTGTTGATAAAAATTCAAACAATGAAATTGTGTTCTAAAAGTAAAATAAATAAGTAAATAAATCCCCCCCTCTCTGTCTCACCACCCGTACTCTCAAGGGGTGGGGACAGCTATCATCTTTACACTAATGATGTCCCAAGTTTTCTATTTCAGTCCCTAGATCCCTCTTGAGTTTCACAGTCCAGTCTCTAACTATTGAGCTCAGATGTTGATTTATAGCTACTTATGCCTTTCCATATAATTGTTTGTATTCATGTATTTGAGTCATTTGAAATTCTTTTGGAGAGTGGCAGATGTGAAATCCATCAGTCGAGTAATTAATCTCTCATTCCACCCAGTGACTCTTTGTACACATCTGTCCTGCTGGCCCCTCAAATTCATATTCTTCAAAATCAGACTCCTTTTCCTTCTTCCCTCCTTCAGCTCCATTTCCTGGGCCTTATCGCACTTGGTTTCCATACCCTCTCCTTGTCATCCCTGTCTCAGCCCTTTTCATGTTTCTGTCCAGTGAGATGCCATGTCCTTTCAGTAGTGGAGGGTCCCCACCACCTCTCTTGGTGTTCAGCCCATGTCTCTTACAGCTTGGCCTTCTCCCGATCATCTTGCTCTCCTTCTAACTCCACTCTGCTGAGACTCAGTCTCCTAAAATCTAAAGGTGATTGTGTCCCTTCATTGTGTTGCACAAACACACTTTTTATCCTAATGCGGTTTGAGTTCTGATTGCATCTGTGTCTGGACCTTGCCCTGAAATTTTATTCTTTCACGTGTATTTATGCCTTACTGTTTACTCTGAATGTACCCGATATTCAAGGTACCTCCCAAATGCTACAGCATTCCTGTAATCCTCTCCCGAGATGCCCCCAGTTCTCAAGTCCAGAGCAGCCCTTCCCTCCTGTGCTTTTATAGTTGCTGTTTATTCTCAGTGTTAGCATTTGGTCCATGTTGCCTGGTATTAAGTTTGGAATTTAGGTCTATTGCCTCATTAGATGATGCATTTTTTGAAAGGACTGTGTTGCAGATATTTTTATGCTCTCTAATTTGTACATAATTAAGTTCTCAAGGAATGGTATTTGGAGTTATTTTCTTGAAACTTTGACTTAAGACCTGAAAATGGCTTGAGTCTGTTATCTTCATATTTAGTAATGCAGTTGGCACGTTGTATCTGAAAGCCCTGATAATCTATAAAACGGAGTTTAGTGTTTTAAATAAGCTCATATCAATTATCAATCAAACTATACACCTTTTTATATCTCTAAAGTGACCTTTGGAATTGCATTAATGGCCTCTTACTGTGTGAACTCTAAAATGCCTCAAGAATGTTACCATTAAAGTATTGAAAATTTCTATTAAGAATTTTCATTCTTTAATCTGTTTTAATCTTAACATAAGCATCTCCTACAGAATCCTTTTAATCAAACCATTTGAATATAAAATTGTTTAATGATTTATATTTTATTTCTAAAACTAGGTAGTTTTTTTGTTTGTTTTTTAATGGTGGGAGGATGGCTTACTGTCCTCATATGAATAGGATAGCAGACTTTTACCTTCCATGGTCACTGTCTTTTGATAATTAAAGTGAAAGTGAAAGTTGCTTGGTTGTGTCTGACTTTGCGACCCCTTGGACTGTACAGTCCATGGAATTCTCCAGGACAAAATACTGGAGTGGGTAGCCTTTCCCTTCTCCAGGGGATCTTCCCAACCCAGGGATCAAACCCAGGTCTGCTGCGTTGCAGGAGGATTCTTTACCAGCTGAGCCACAAGGGAAGCATTTGATAACATAATGCATGATCATTTCAAGGCCCCACTTGACTCCTAGATGACCTATCTCTTCTCATGAAGTAAATGTGGGTTAAGGTTTGAGATAAAAGAATGGGGAAGGGCTCCGCATTTTTCACTAGTGCTCTCCAGTTTTATCCCACTATGAATGGGTGGGCTAAAAGTTTCCTTATAGCTCCTTCTCTTTGGGAAGATAAGAAAGGGAAGCAGTGAGTGGAATGAGAAAGAAGAAATACATATCATGTCCATCTTATCCTCTCCATTCTTTACCTTCAAACTGTACAAATACTTTAATACCACTTAAGTTGATGATTTTATGTGCTTGTAAGACATACATAGATTTGATTTATTACTGTCCAGCAGTGTCAGTGTTAACTTAGATGAGAAGTTTCTAGAACTCCATGATGACTGTTGTAGGACAAACACCATCGTGTCCAAATAGGGGACGTAAGTGTTTTTGGTGTTTTGGTTGTGTTTGGCTTTTGATGGGGTGAGCCCTAGCCAAACTGTTTACTAAGCTGAACATCAGATGTGAGGGCTTGGGGGAGCTTTTTTTTTTTTTTCTGAAGTGTGGTACCACTCTCTTGTCATCCTCTACTTCAAAACCATTTAGGTAAAAATAATCAGTATCACTTTTAAAAATAAAATGCCAAGGAGCTGACTTAATTATGCTATCTCTCTAAGTTAAATTTTTGCTCAAAGGATAGCTCTAGTAACTGAACTGTGCCTTTTTAGAAATGTGAGACTCACTGGGGTTAAGGAGGAACTTGCTTACTTATACTTTCAAGATTGATCTTTCAGTCCAGCGTGATCCATTTTTACTTCCCATCCTCTAGTATTTAAAGTTTGTTTTTAGAATTTATTTTGTTTATGCTTATTTGGCATAGGAGGAGTGTTTTCCAAGTCACTTGAATTTCTCTTGCCTTTTCATTGTTGAGAATTGTTCCAAACTTTTAAACGAAAACCCTTACTAGGGAGGCTTGAGTGTGTGTTTGTGTGTGTATGTGTGTGTTTCTGGGCAAACAACATAAAAATCATTTCTCTGGATCCCCATGACTTTTTTTGGAGGGGAAGGGTCCTGTTTTAAGTTTGACGGATAGTTTATTCTAATTAAATGTGGCTCGTTTATATCTAGTTCTTTGTGCGCAATTCAGCTTAAGAAGACTGGGTTTGTTTAGATATATTTTTTCTTAAACTAGCTGGACTCTTATTAAGTCTTGTTTGAAACTGTGTGTGTTTGTGTGTGTGTATGTATTTGCATGTGTTTGTGGGAGGTGAATGTGTATTCATACACCAGTTTCTTACTTGGGTGTTTTTTCTGTTGTAAGATTTGAAAGAAAGAAGGAAAGATGCCGTAAGGAAGAGGACAAAGGGATACTCTTAACTGGGCTGGAATTAAAGTTTGTGTTTCATTTAAAATGACAAATCAGCAAATCCCTCTTCAGCACTGTTGCATCAAGGTGAATTTTCCCTTCATTCTGGGCTTTGGACACAGTTTGCCTGGACATCTTCCCAGGAAAGCCCCTGTGTAAAACCCCCATTAAAACAAAGCCGTCATAAAATCATTTCATTTCCATAATGCTTGTCTTCTGATCTATGTGAAACGTACCACAATTCTTGAGGTGCATATTTTGGGTCTTAATGTTACTAAACAAGAAAACAACTTTGAATACAAAATTCTCTTATATGCTCAAATGGTGATATAAAGTGAAGATAAAAGTAGAGAGATTCTTCCATATGGTGAAGCAATTTGGGTAAAGAAATTAGACTTTCAGCAGGAAGAAAATGATAGATTTTGGTGGTGGGGGGCAGCTGGAGAGTGCATTTCACTGCCCTGAATTGCGGAATTTTATTCAGAATTAAAGAAAAAAGAAGACGCGTGTCTACTGATTTCACTCCTAGGACTTATCAATTTTAGTCCTGGGGCTGGAGTCGGCGCTGTGGATCTCACCAAAGCAAGGCGGGTATTTCAGGCAGACTGCACGGTTTATTGGCCATCATTAGTTCGTTCCCCAAACTAAACAAAGAATAGTAAATTATGTGATGTGCGTTGTTTCTTATCTCTTGCTGGAGGCCATTGCTAATTTCAGAGTGAAATGAAATGGGGCTCACTTTTTGTGCAATTACAGAGTAAACCCCATTTAATTACACTAGTAAATAAACGTGTAGCAAAGTGGAACTCCTTCGCGGTTCCTGAGGCTCTGGGGACCTTGGGTACCTTAAAACGCAGGATGAGGTGAAGGTGCTGAGTATTGTATTGAAAAATCAAGCAAGAAGAAAGTTCTAACTTGAGGCCACTAATTTCTGAATTCCATGCCAGAAAATTTCAAGGTAATGAAACATGTCAAACAGAAAGTTCAGTGAGGACGTGCTCCAGGGGGAAAATCCAGCTGAATCAAGTTCAGTAGCAGATTCCCCTTAGATAAACCACTGACTCTAGGAAGCTATACATCTCCTGAGGAAACTTCTCTCTACTTTTTCTCCTTCCATCCATAGCAAAAGCAAACAAAATGGAGAGGGGAAGATAAAGAAATCATATTTATTTGCTGGGTCAGTTTCTAAGCCAATTTTGACCTTTATAGTAAACTGTTTTCCACATCTGCTGACCACAAATGTCTACATATGGTTAACAGGTAACTTGCTTTAGTACCATATAATCTGCAGGACATAAATAACTAGGCTTTGTAGTTATATGGCAGTTACCATACAGTTGAAGTAGTTACATGGTTATTAGTACCCCATAAAATAAGGTGATAGTGTTTTTGTTTTTATAATCCCATATAGGAATTTCTTCTTTCCATACTTTGAAAGCTCATAAATAATTTTGGTATGTTCTAACATTCAGTGAAGGCACTGCAAAAAAAGGGTGGCTGTTCCTCCAAGATGTCTGGGAAGTTATCCTCTTCGTGAAGGAAGGTTAAATATGGAAAGATTAATTTTGATTAAGTTCTTGATTTTGCTAGACGGTCACACATAGTTCTGAAAGAAAAAAACAAACCACAGTCGATATGGAGGAATGGATTTTTGGTCATAATATTTCTAATGCAATTTTTGGAAATTCTTAAAGATTACCTTATAAAACATCAGTCGTTACCATTAGCATTCTTTTTCTTTTCCTTTTTTCCTCTTTCCTTTTCTCTTCTTTCTCCCTGCTTTTCTCCTTTTTCCTTCTCCTTCTTTCCCTCTCTTTCTCTTTCTTTTCTTCCTTCCTGAGACTACTGCTTTTTTTCCATAGACTATTAGTATGATATAGACTGTATTGGTTTAAAAACAAAACCAAGACTTTAAAAGAAAGGTCCCCAAATAACTTGTATTTAATTAACAGGTAATTTTAAAACTTAGAGTTCCTTCTCTTTGTGCTGATTGTCTTGGTTCCTGGTTCCAGTTTTTACAGCAGGGAAAGTGTTAGGCCTTCCTGGTTCAGCTCACATTGTCCAGAGCACACCTCACTGTCCCTACCAAAGAAGAGCATTGAATTTGAGATTTGCTGCATTTTAATCTTTTTTTCCCTTCCACTCTGATCCTCTATATATGGCTTCTTTGCAAAACAGTTTTGTGCAAGCAGACATGACTTAACTCTATTCCCTACATAGAGAACTATTCAACTTTACTTTTATGTGTTTTGAATACTGCCTCATCTGAGACTGTGACAGCAATAAAGTATGCATGGCCAACCTTATTTTAATAGCGCAAGAGAGCTGCTTTTAATTAATAAGTGGATCTCTTTATGTCTGGGGTTTTCAGTTTATTTTGTGGTTCTTTGGAGTTCTGCAATTATGTGGCCTAAAAGGGCTATGTTAGTGGAGACTAAATCCTTTTAAAAATCAGTCATTTACATGTTTTGTGTCTGTAATCTGTGTCTTCAGATTACAGTCTTAAAGAAAAGGGTGGGGGGAAAGCCAGCAGTAGCAGTTTTTCTCTAGAATGTTAAAATCTATAGCTCAGAAATGTATATATTTTAGCGGTCATTAATGGAATGCAGTCTCCTTGTACATTGATAGAATACTGGCCATCTTCTTGATTGTTACATCATATGGGTCCAGGTTGCTTTAAGGAATCCTCATATATTTCCCCACTTGACATTTACTTTTAAACTGCTAAAAAATGGGTAGAGCTTTGTATAAAGCATCTAGGTAGGAATTTATCTGAGATAGATGTGCCAAAAGCTCTTGCATGATGTTGATGCCACTGTAGTCTTGTCTGATATGCATGAGTTTCAATTTAGGTTGTCAAATCTAGGATTTCAGCATGCACCATGGTTTATGGACTGTGCTCCCTCCCAGAGGAATCCAGGGCTAGACCTGGACCCATAGTGAACCCCAAATAAAGGGACTGATTCCTTGGTAGTAGTAAGGAGTGCTTTTAAATGCATTTATGGTTGACATATGAATGCTCACATCCAGGCTTGCTTATGCTGGTTTGTAATCTGCTTTCTTTAGAAGGTCTATTCTACTGGTTCTGCATGAGGGATGAGGGAAATGACGTTTTATGGTATTGAAAAGTATTAGCTGTTGGAGCATGAGCATTTCATAAATACAGGCACACACCTCTTCCTGGCCGAGTATTAGTTACTGTGTTAGTCTGTACGTCTCTATGTTTTAAAGTTTCAAGAATTAACCAAAAATTACAGCTCTTTACACATTGAAAGGGCAAAGAGAAGATGTTATTTTTTTAAAGTCGTAGGTAAAACTGTGAGCCATCTTGCTTCTCCAGTTTCCTTTTTGGTTCCCTGCACAAAGTGTCTCTTGAAGGCTTCCTCGGGTCGGCTCTAACGGGAGGCTGCTCTGGGGGACAGGGTGCTCAGCAGGAGGCACTGTTAACACGGTTGGCAGTAGATGGCAGTACTGTTCCACTGCAGTATTTAAAAATCACAGCAAATGCTGCCCAACGTTTCATTTCCAGTCTAACTTTGAAAATGCTTGATTAGCTACATTAAGCAATGTTTGGGTGGTTTTTTTATTTTTTTCTCTTTAAACTTACAGAATTATAGCCACCGCCTGAAAGAAAGCCATTACTGGTAGACAACACGATGATCAGCTGTAATTTAGTCAGTGCAGCATGGGGAATGGCATATAGGTTTTTATTATTTTTGTAGAAACAGTCTATATAGATGTATAAAATGGTTAACCAGAAGGACTATAATTTCTCACTTATTTTGTCTTGATTTTTTTTTCTCTTTAATTTTATCTAGGGTAACATCCGATCATTATGGTGGATCATCCAAGATGTGCATTTGTGTATACATGTGATTTCTTTTTATTCCTTGGGTCTACACATATGCCTCGCAAATGAAATACTTTTTAATCCTATTAAGACATCTTGGTGTATATTAACCAACTTGTAGACCCCCCCCAAAACTAATGTCTTTATAGTTTTTAGTTTATATGGAAGTTTAGGAAATGAGGCAGTTTTGGGGGAAGGGTAAGTTACCTTCTCATATTAGATTTTTTTAAAAAATAAGTCCCTTATCAAAACACGCACTACAGAGAAATAGCTGTTCTTCTCTTTCTCTTTGTGATCCAGATTATGTTGTAATAATTAACTCTCTCTTCTAAGTTGAATAGAAAATAACAATATATGATCATCATATAAATGGAAAGTTGCACAGTCCATTGGCAGTTAATGTAGTTCCTGAATCTTTTAAATTTTAAGAGACTTTTCGGGAAGATTTCATAAACTATGGGAGGATGAAATTAGTAGTTTTTCTTTTTAAGAAACAAAAGCATTATGTTACTAGTAGTCCATTGGAGAAGAAAATGCATTTTGTTTTGTGAAATCTTTTGGGAGAAGTCTTCAGTTTCAAACTGAACTGAATTTTAAGAAAACTATGGCTTTGCAGTTTATCTTACATTTTATTATTCTTTTAAAAACTGAATTTGTATCTAGAATTATAAAATGAATGATTATAGATTTAATCTGGCTTTTTTTATTTAAAGAAAAAAACTTAAAGACACTTTGAAAAGTGAAAAATGTAACATTTTATTTTCTGTTACCTTTAAAGGCTTTAGGAGAAAACGTCTCTGTGCTCCTGAGTGTAAGTGTTGTGTTTCAGTTACTGTTTTATGCTTAGCTTGTGTAGATACACCAGTGGTCTTCAGATCAGATCAGATCAGTCGCTCAGTCATGTCCAACTCTTTGCTTAACTACTATATAAGGTTGAAGTTTGCCACATGAACGACAACCTGTGATAACTTGTAATTCCTGACAGGTTTTGTTATTATCTTCTTAACCCCATGACATAACCAGTACATTTTACAGGTTCAGTTATGGTGTGTGTGTGCGTGTGTACGTACATATGTACACATACATACCCACATGATGTAGAAACAACTATTATAACTGCTGTAAAATAAAATATGTTGGTGGGAATTTGTGTGTAGCTTATGCTAAAGTATGTGAAAATTGGAGACATAACATATTTAGTGTCTCCCAGCAAACAGATGAATGTAGTAATAACAAATTCGTTAAGATAGTTTTAGTCACGTTCTTCCATCAGATACAAGCCAGCCAAGAAGCAAATAAATCAGTTTCTCATAGGAGTACACAGTGGAATGAAACTCTGGGTAAGGCAGAATTTCTTATCTCCCTGGGAAGTTTGGCTCACAGGGTGGCAGGGATTAAACAGCGCCTGGATGGTTTGCAATTGAAGTGGTGCTGTTGAGTGATACATTTTGAAAGAGTAGCTTAAAGTTTTGAAGGAGTAACATATTGACTGAAAATTTCCTGTTGGAGAGAATTCTTGAATTCTTGAAGACCAGACTGGTTCATTTCTGCCTTGTTAAATATCTCAAGAGAAGTCAGAATTCTTCCCATTTGACTGGGCAATAGAGATTTCTCAAGCAGTGTTTCTCTCCAGCCAGCTACAGGATGAGAGTGGACACACAAAAAAATTGGCTTTGTTTCTATTTTATGCACAGCCAGCCTTGCTCTTATGTTTGTAACATTTAAAGGAATTCAATAGGAGGCCCTTGATTCTTTGATCTAATGCCACAGTGAGGTTTAATGAGAAAGATTTTTAATATTGCGTGTGATATTGAAATTTTCTGCCAGCTCAGACCAATATAATATAATGTTAGATTTCCACCTTGGATCCCTTCTTTTATTTCTTGTCCTGAATCTACCATGCCTGCTCCCCCTCCCCGGCTGAAACAGGTAATTACAAAGGTCCTCAGATCAATTTTTGTAAAGGGGCACCCTGACGGGTACCATGACTGAAGTGTGACATGAGCCTTTTCCAATACAATGGGTGGCCTAACATTCCTCTGGACGCCCAAGCTCATTAAATATTCGGTTCCTTTTTTCCCCCCTCTCCCCCCTCCATGCACTTAGCTTGAGTCTCACTAAGTCTGGGGTTTCTTCACTGAAGACTTAGGAAAATTGCTTCGAGTTCTCAGATTGAATTTTTTATGTGTATGACTTCATGATAGCATTAGCATGTGCTTTGATCCATGTGTGAATGGCGCTGGGTCGGCGCTTATTGCCATATCCAGATGGTGTTACAGGGAACAAACAGTTGTGTTTTAGGATTTCTCAATAGACTGTCTAGACTGGCCGTGCAGCAGACAGATACAGCCACCCATCAAATTAGCGTTTGTCAGATTTATGGTAATGGTTCACCAAAGCCTTCCTGTCATTGACATTAAGATTTACGCCTCCAAAGTTATTTTGTCTTCCACAGAATATAGCTTGTGATTGCTCAGATTTAAAAAAAAAAAAAAAGTTTAAGAGAAAGGTCTTGCTGAATGTGAGCTGTTTCTGAATGAAAAGAAAAATATAAAAGGAATTAAATAGTGGCTGCGGCTTAGGGGGCTGTATTGATTAGGGAAAGGCACCATCCCCACCCCCATCCCAACCCCCACCCCCACAAGTGATAAGAAGGATGTTCTGTTCAGGTTGGTGTCTCCCATTTGCCCTTGTTGGAAAGAAAAACATGTATGTGGGTGACTCGAGCCAGATTTTGCCCTTTCATGTCGTTACTGTGGAGTAATGTGATCTGCTGCCCCAACGCAGTGGGAATAACCTTTTGACAGGCAGTATGTCCATTCTTGGTGGAAATGTTTTCCCAAGTCTGGCCAGGCTGCCTTTGATCATACCTCCTTCCAATGTGGGGTCACAGCTACTATGCTATACTAGAGTCACCGGTTCCTGCGTGGAAAGTGAGAGATGTGAGGGTTTAGAATAAATAAATAAATATGACCCAAACCCTCTGAAATTCTCAATCACTGATGTTATGTTCCTGAAGGACAGAAATGCCCACATGGAGTGTTCAGGACTTTTCAGGTTAAGCTTTGTGTGTGTCTTCGTGCACAAATAGGTTAAGCGATGTATTTTGCACATTTTCATCTGAAGCACATGCAGGCATGAGAGTTGATTCCATCCCCAACATGCTGAGACATGTCTGAAAATGTATTTTCTTATTGTATGCTAGTGTAAATGACAAATGGTGAAGAGGCTGGGGGTTGATTAAAATGCCGAGACAGCCATGGCAGACAATATATAGGGAAGCAGGCTTTGCAGAGGTGAAAAGCTCCAGCATTTTTCAAAGGAAGTTCTTTCATCTGTCTGAGAATGGGCATTTGGGGAAACCCCTGCTAACCCCTTTGGTATGTTAGGACTGAGAACTGCTGCCTATTGTATTCCAGGGCAGAGTCCTTGCAGAATTCTCACTCCCAGGGTATCTCTTATCTACTTCGGTGGTAGGCGAGATGTGATATCCATTACTGAATAAAGCGTTCTCTATTACGTTAGTACTGGACTGCAGGCTTCCTGCTAACCTCCAGTAGCCCCTACATTGCAGTGGCCGTGGTTTTCCCCTTCTTCCTCCATCCCTTCTTCCCTCTCCCCCACCCCCCGACCCGCCTTGCTCCTGCCACACAGTAATCATTTGATAGACTCTTTGAGGCTCTTTGCAAAGGCTTCTTGCTCGTGTATGTATTCAAATTTAGTACTAAGGGTATTTTACCAGATGTAGCAAAAATGATATAATTAGTGCTCAAATAAATTACTTCTCAACAAAGTACATTCTCTTCAGTACAATAAAGTAATCAAATTTTCAGTTTTGCCCATTTTCAAGCCTTTAAATGTTGAATTAAATGCACTAAGTAATACTTTTCTATATTAATTTCTTTTAGTGTTTGAGCATTCAGTTTGCAGTGTATTTTAAAAATGAATTATGACCAATTTATTGAAAAGAATTTGGTTAACTCTGTTATGTGAATATAAAACTAGAAGATCCCTGCCCAAATATGAGAATATTCTTCCTAAATAGAATTTTCCTCCAAAACTTCTTGTTTCCTTTTCTCTCTCTGTTCCTGCCTTCTCCCCCGCCCCCCTCTTTTTTTCTTCCTGTTTTGCTCAAATGGCTAAAAGGATTCCTTTTACAAAGCATATTTCTTAAGGAACGTCAATGATTGTTTCTACTTTGATTGATTTCCAAATCATTGTTAAAAGGGTGATCATTTGAGCAGTGTCTCAAGTGAATCTAATTACCACCGCCTTGTCTTTGGCAGTACTTAATCGGGGCATCATCGACACAATGGACATGAATTTGAGACAGTGAAGGACAGGGAAGCCTGGCATGCTGCAGTCACAAAGAGTAGAACGTGGCTCAGCAACTGAACAGCAGCAACAACAACAATCAGGGCTGTGGCAATGGAAGGGTTACTGAGGGTTACCTAAGTTAGTAGTAGAGCTAGAACAGTTACCATTTTTGACTTGAGAACTGTTTTAAGGTTGTTGTAAGAAACAGTATAATTTTTACAAGACACATTTATAGTGTTTTAAAAAAGTTAACTACCCATCTTACACATGTGTTTTCTTGGAAATTGGAAGGGTTGAATGGAATGCCAATCTTTCAACAATGTGTGAAAGTTATTCGAATAAAATTCTTTTTCTTTAAATTAAGACTCTACTCTTTCTGGGAATCCTCCAGATATGTGTTTTGGGTTTTACTATTTCAGAATGAAAATTTGACCATATACTTTATGCTGTATTTGCTTGATCAGACAACATATTTAAAGGAATCATAGGCTGTTAGAGTTTGAGGATGTTCGTTAGACCTTAGTGAACATCTCCTTGAACAACATCATTTTTCTGGTTGTGGAAACAGAGGCATAGCTACCTTAAATGTTTTTGCTCAGGACAAAGCCTGGCTGCCTCTCACATTTCTCATTCCCTATGTTCCTGCTTAATCACTGCTTTTAGTAAGCTAGAGGTAGATTTGCTCTTACTTGGTTATTTTATACCCCCACCCCCAATCAACCATGCTTTATCTTTCTCAATCTCTATTTGAGAATTAGTTCAAAGCTAAGAGAGTGCATTTCATTTTCTCTGAGCAGATTATACCAATAGAAATAGAAAAAATAAAGTCTGTTGCAACAGATACTGATAACTATATACCCAATAACTGTTGATGGATTCTTGCTAAAAGAACCCTAGTTTTAGTTGAGGTAGCAATGTGTCTAGGCCTAGCCAATGAAGCGTGATTTGATGCTTATGGCTTTGGTGTTGTGTCCTGTCTGTGTTGCTTGATTCTAATCATCTGACCAATGATCATGGTAGGGTGTGGGGTGGATGGGGTCTGCTTGAGATGCTTTGGGGAAAACCTTTTCTTTCTTATGAAAAGGGATAGGTGGGATTGAGTTAGCCTTCCTCCACCCTCCATCCCCCCATTACTGTTGCTCTCACTTTGAACATAGATTTGACATCTGGAGCTGCCATAGCCTTCTTGCAACCTTAGAGGAAAGGCCAACTTCTTTTTAAGTGAGTCCTATTTGTTTAAACCAGGGGTTGGCAAATTTCTATAGCTAGCTGCCTATTTTTGTAATAAATTGTTATTTGGACACACCCATACCCAGTTTGTTTGATGTTGTCTGTGACTGCTTTCATGCTGTAAGGACAGAGTTGAGTAGTTGCAACAGAGACACATTGGCCCACAGCCTAAAATGTTGACTATCTGGTCCTTTAAGTTTGCTGATCTTTGGTTTAAAGCACCAGAAAGTGAGTTTGCTTATTACTTGTAGCCAAACACATTCCTATAGTCAACCAATAATCATTATCCCTGATTTGTGACTCAGCATTTACACTTATTCAAATTACTCTTGTCTGTTAAGCACGTTTGCTCCAGATGACTATATTCCTCATTTGGCCACTAATCTTGATGTCCTTCCTAACCTTTCTGGTTATCTTTGGTCTTTTATATATTTTTAAGATGAGAATGTAAACATGTTTCATTTAAGTGCCACCTAAAATTCACGTCAGGTCTTTGATGTTCCAGTAGTCTAACTGTCTAAGGCACTACTTTCTGGAACATAGAGAAGGAAAATTGCCAGGGCTCTCAGTGCATGGGGTCTGTTGATGGACCTTAGGCCTTAATTGATAGAACTATACATTGCCAAGAACACAGAAAGGGGAAAAAGGCATCTGCCTTACTCCTTGGGAGTATCTGATCAGCCCAAGACAGAAAAGCTAAAGTTAGGATTACTGGAACCTCCAAATACCCCTGTGGTGAGATACACAGGCACATGTAGTTTTCTAATAATATAAGGGATACAGAAGTGAATATTGAATTCCATATCTCTTGCCTTTTTATTATTTTAATTTTTATCAGTGTTCTCTACAAATAATTTATAAAGGGTCAGATGATTTTATAAGTGTTATGAAAACCAGTGGTGACTTCTTTCCTTCCCCTTCCAGTCCTCTCTAACTTGTGTCTAGCTTTCACTGCTTTTAACTATTTAGTTTTTTCCTTTTTTTTTGGTACTTAATTCCATCATTCTAAATACTGTGCCTCTTGACTTCTCTGTTTTAGGTGTTGTTTCTTGGCTTCCCCCTTGGCAAGAGAGGGATTTAGCTTTTTCCTCCCCCTCCCAGTTTGTTTGGTTTTGAGTAGATCCACACGTTCACAGTACATGCTGTTCACAGTTGGCATGTAGTATGTGACGATTATTTTTCCTTCTGGTTCAACTCTGCTTTTCCTGGAGTTGGTAATTCTCATATTTTGTCACTTAGTTTTCTGTGTTCTTATCAGTTCATTCCCCTGTATTGCCCACAGTTGTGTAAATCTCCTTTTAATCACATCAAATAGGGGTAGCATACAATTCTACCAGTTCATCATCTTGCTGACATTTCTCCCAGAGCTTCACATCCGCTCCACTCTGAACTGGCTGTTGTCCAGGATGCTGCATGGCTGTCACCCCCAGACCTGTGCATTATCACGGGGAGTCCGTTCTCATCCTGAGGATCCCTGCCATCTTCTAAGTCCCTCCCCTTCTTAGCGTACTCCAGGGCGCATTGGAGGTCAATTTTTGGACACTTGGCTTATCAACCTCATGATTGATGGTCTTGTTGGTGTAGAATTTTAGGTTGGAAATGATTTTCCCTTGTAGTTTTGAGAGCATTGCTCCATTGGCTTCTAAGCCTCCAGTGTTGCTCTCCAGAGGAACAGTGTTATTTGATTCTGAATTCTTTGTATCTGATCTGTTTTTCTGTGGTGGTGATTTTTTGTTGTTGTTGTTTCTTGTTTGTTTATCTTTTAATCCTGTTTGGAAACTCCAGTCTTCTGAAATTTCACAGTGTCCTTTGGTGACTCTTTTTGTAGCCAAATATGCCAGGCCCTTTGAATTCAAAAATGCAAATACTTAAGTTCTGTGGAACTTCCTTGAATGTTTTTTTTTCTTTTCTTTTCTTTGTTGGCCCTCTTAGAGTGATCTTCTAATTTTTGTCACTTTTATCTTGTAGTTTTCATCACTTTGCCCTTTGGTGCTCTTTTCTTGGAGATTTTCTCAAATTTATCTTTTACATGTTTTACTGAGTTTTAAATTTCCTATTACACTTTCCCCCCCCCATTTCAAGAGCTCTGTTTTGTAGCATCCCGTTGCTGTTATGCTATCATGAATGCAGTTATCTTTTAGCTTTAGACTGTTAAGTAATGTTACATATACTTATTTTCATCTCCTTGTATAGCTCTATTTATCCTATCCTAAGTTGCTTGCCCCACCCCTGTTGGTTAGATTCCTGTCATATTAAGGGTTTTTCTTAGATGCCTAGCAATTCTTGCTTGTCTACTTACATCTATAAGTGGTGTATATAGAGCTAATTCAAACTTCTTTGTGCATGGATGAGACTTGTCTGCTGTGTATCTCACCACAGGGGTATTTGGAGGTTCCAGTAATCCTAACTTTAGCTTTTCTGTCTTGGGCTGATCAGATACTCCCAAGGATCTTTCATGCTTCTACCTAGAGAATAAGTCTGATTCTCAATGCCCTGGGAAGTATGTGGGGCAAAGAGCTTGGGGTTTTCAGTATTCACGACATTAAAGTTTCATTTCATTCTCTACACGTCACCCTTCTGTAACTGTGCCTCATGACTTCCAGTTCAGGTGCCTTGTTTCATCCTTTCTAGGGAATGAATGTATAGTCTTCTACTCAGGTGGGCAGGCAGTGTGAATGAGGAGAAGGCTCTAGAACCCTAAGCTCTTTTTTTAAAGGGCTTAGAACCAGTCCCCCTGGTTTTAGCTCTACCTTTACTCCCATTTATGGGCTACCTTGGTGGCTCAGACAGTAAAGAGTCTGCCTGCAGCGCTAGAGACCCACGTTCAATCCCTGGGTCTGGAAGATCCCCTGGAGAAGGAAATGGCACCCCACTCCAGTATTCTTGCCTGGAAAATCCCATGGACAGAGGAGCCTGGTGGGCTACAGTGCACGGGGTTGCAAAGGATCGGACACGACTGAGTGACCAAGCGCACTCTTACTCCCATTTATACATATGGGATCTCAGATTTTACCAATTCCTGAGCTTCCTGGGAGTTCTACCAGTGAACTGGATTGTGTCTCCCCATCCCCTACTGCTTATAAGAGTAAATTCTTCTGTTCTCCTGGATCACAGTTGCCACTCATTCTTCTGCTTCCTGGCTTCCAAAGTGTTCTAGTTATTTTCTTTATCTAAGTGTGTTAATATCTTTTTGAAACATCTCTTTCAGTCATTTTAGTGTAGTTTCAAGAGAAGGTGGAACTAAATGACTGTGTTCAACCTGCCCCTTTAATCAGAAGTCTTCTCTTACTTTACTAATCATTTTTCAGCTTCTCAACAGGCAGTGCAGTCAGAAAGTACCTGTGCAGTATGAGCAGCTCCACACAACAGAAGACTGAATAGAGGGATGTTCTGGGTGTCTTTAGATGCTTGTGCCTTGCATATTTTTAAGAAGAGGTAACATTGGGGACACAGTAAAGTGTCTGTTTCGGAAGGATTTTAATGCAGGTACATTCTTCCCTTGCGTTTTACTTGCCCTGTGCATACAGATAACCCCCTGCCCAACTGGCTGTTGAAAGGAGCTTTGAAAGTAGTGTGTCACATCCATTGCACCTACCAAACAGTGGCTTTTGAGTCCCTCTGTCTTCTCATCATGTCATACAGGATACTAAGAGCCCTGGTGAAGGAGCAAGGTTTTTCTGAAAAAGGAGGTCAAGAGAGGACAACAGTGTCTTATGCATGGACCTCCTCTGTCTCATTTGATGGGTTTGGGGGTGGTTGGACTAGAGGAGTCTTTCCAGTTCCAAATGGGTGTCACTTGAGAATTTTGAAAAATTATTGTAGTTTTAAAAATTGCCCCCCAAACTGTTTATTTTTTCAGGTGTGGGGTTTGGATATTCATCATCATCATCATCATCATCATTACTATTCTGTATCTGATATCTTGAGCATAGGCACTCCTCATCTGTCTTCAGGGGTCACTGAAAGAGTTGTGCCTGAGGTGTGTTTGTAGTCTGGCTGCCCTTCCCCTGGCATTTTCATCTCCCTCTTTCCCCATTGGCCACCTCTCCACTATGTAGGCCTTTTCAATTTCTGTAACAGATTGGATTCTTTTCTTCCTCAGAGCTTACAAAACTACAGTTCCTTTCTCTGGAATGTTCTTCTCATTCTTTGGCTAATTTTTTTTTTTTTGTATTTTTAAAAATTATTTATTTTTAATTGGAGAATAATTGCTTTACGATATTGTGTTGGTCTCTGCTATATATTGACATGAATCAGCCATGGGTATGCATATGTCCCCTCCCTCTTGACCCTCCCTGCCACCTCCCACCCCACCCCATCCCACTAATCAAGGCTGTCACAGAGCACCAGGTTTGAGCTCCCCACATCATACAGCAAACTCCCACTGGCCGTGTGTTTTACACATGGTAATGTATGTTTCCATGCTGCTCTCTCAATTCATCCTGCCTTCTCTTTCCCTCACTGTGCCCACAAGTCTGCTGTCTCTCTGTCTGCGTCCCCATTACTGCCCTGCAAAGAGGTTCACCAGTACCATCTTTCTAGATTGTTGGGCAATTAATCACATGCTAGATATCAGAGTTCAGTTTCTCACTGGGTCCCAGGTATAATAATAGTTTAAGTGACATACCCCTCAGCTCCTGGAAGATTATATCCTGTAATCCAACTCCTGCCCTTCAGTTCTTATCAGATGGGCCAGTTGGTGAGGATGGGCAGTCATTCTGGGGCATCTGGTATTTGGAGTTTCAGGGGCAGTCCTCAAGTTTTGTTTTATTTGGAAGGAATCACATAGTAGTGACTTTCCCGATGGCTTGGTGGTAAAGAATCTGCCTGCAGTACAGGAGACGTGAGTTCAGTCCCTGGGTTGAGAAGATCTCCTGGTGGAGAAAATGGCAACCCATTCTAGTATTCTTGCCTGGACAGTTCCATGGGCAGAGGAGCCTGGTGAGCTACAGTCTGTGGGGTTGACAAGAGGTGTACATGACCGAGCAACTGTGCACACACGACCAGCACATAGTACAACTTTCTGCCCCCCAGTGCAGTAAGTAGTTCATTTTTTTTTTTTGAAAGCAGATTAAGACCTGTTTTCAAATTCAAGATTGTGTTAGCTGTGTGATCTTGGGCAATTGAAGCCTCTGAGCTGTAGCATCCTTCCTGTTTCAGGGACGGATTCAAGGGCATACCTCCCAGGGACACTGCCAGGATTAACTGTGATAATCCTCCTAAAGTGCTTGGCAAGTCCTTCACCCAGAGTGAGGGCTTTTCACACCAAAGCAGTTAGGATTTGGAGGCGGTAGAAAAGTGAAAAGGAATTGATAGCAAAGGTGATTATAAGTAGATAACTCTACATCTGTCCAGGTACTTCCATGAAAAATCTTGTGCAAATGCCTTGAATGCAGGGTCTTAAGTACTAAATAATGAATTTTGTTCTAACATAGAAAAGGTTCAGAATCACTGCTTTAATTATGGCCTTTGATGCACAGTACTAAGGGAACTTTCAGGTTTTCAGTTTTCAGTTGTCAAATCTCACTCTGTGTCTGAAGTATAAAAAGGGAAAAAGAACAAAACGTGACTTGAAACTCTTTTACTGTTATCAAAAATTTAGGGTGTGTGCATTATTGTTAGTTTCTAGGAAAACCAGGTATTTGGTAATTTGTCTGAGATTTTAAGAAGGCCACAGTCTGGAGATAGTTTAATTGGCAAGGGGATAATGCAAATTCATGTTTAGGTAATACAGGTACTGAGAGCAATTCAAAGCAGTGTACATCTGCCAAAATCTTAGCTCATTTATGACAGTTTAAGACTAAGTTCTCAGAAGTGTTGAGCGAGAAAGAAAAGTGAAAGGCCTAACTCTTGAACACATAGACAGTGCAGAATTTCTGCCAGTCTGGGAATTAGAGTGAATAGAGTGGAGTTGGGCTAAGATAATAGCTGTATGTGATTTGTTTTTTTCATCATAGTGCTCATAGCTGTGAATAGAAAAGTTCAGTCTTTAGTTCTTTTTATTTTCACCCTTACTGTTATTAATACAATTATTACAGCAGGACATTTTGTGTTTTGGTTAACATTTGAAAAAATAGAAACATTGATTTACTTCTCCAAATGAAAATTGTATCAGCAATACACTCATTACCTCTCAGCTTTCCAGAGTTGCTTAGGTAGTACCTTTTGGCTTGCCTGTATGCTAATAAGTCATTTTAGTCATGTCCAACTCATTGCTACCCCATGGACTGTAGCCCGCCAGGGTCCTCTGTCCGTGGGATTCCCCAGGCAAGAATACTGGAGTGGGTTGCCATGCCCTCCTCTAGGGGATCTTCCTGACCCAGGGATCAAACCTGCATCTCTTAATGTCTCCTGCATTGGCATATGGGTTCTTTACTACTAGCATCACCTGGTAAGCCTAGTAGCTTCTGGATTTTTCTGTTTGGAGAATTGTAATGTTAAACCGCCCCTCACCCCGTGTGTGTGTGTGTGTGTGTGTGTGTGTGTGTGTGTGTGTGTGTGTATGCACGTGCCCATGCAAATGTGGAGCTTTCTTTTGCCAGTGTGGACATGAGGAAAACACTTAGGGACTGTTTTATTTCCGGACAGAAAAGACTTTCACTCCCACCCCCAGCAGCAAGATTAAAATCTTTGAATAAATAATCCTTTGAAATTGAGAAAGATTAATTCACGAAAAATAAACTGTTCTTCTCAGTTCACTATGGATCACTGAAAACTTACTTACTGATCAGCGGTAGTCCACAAACCAGTTCTAGGGACATTGATTTGTGTATTGAATGAATCATCATAGTTGATGATTCTACATATACATAAAAATTTCCATGATTAAAATTTATCTTTAAGAGTCTTACAATCTGTGTTACTGAGGGTAAGTAGAGGCTTGTGTAAATGACATGGAGACCACCCAAAAATCATTTCATAGAATTGGCTGTATGCAAATCATTGGATATTTGCTTATACTTGGTTTTACTGTATTAGGAAATAGGAACAAGGTACTATTTTGTTTAACTTGTTCTTCAGGAAGAGATAAAATGATGTTGAACAGTCAGTTGTCCTAAATTTGTTATGTTAAATGAGAATTGTGATGCTAGGAAACATTTAGAAAAGTCATCCTTTGACACTCACTACTCCCTCCTCCCCCCATCCCACCTCACATATATTTCTCAAGTGCCTTAACATCGATCCAGCATCATTGGATATGGCAGATTTATATATTTTGAAGTTCATTGGCAACCGATTAGATGTAAAGCTTTAAACATTTTTATCACATATTTAATTTTTGGAAGTAGAATATACTGAAGATAAACAATTATCAGTTATTTACTATAGTGCAAGGTTGGTGTAAGAAAAATGTACTTTGAAATGGGCAAAAAAGACTTTTGGATATCCTTTGAATCTGTTGCTGTCATGTCTGGGGATTATTCGATCTGTAGGGCTTGAGTCTTTGTCTTTGACGAGGCTATTTTATACCTCCGTAGAATTAGAAGTTAACTTGTAGAAAACTGAAAGCTGTGCAAATAATTCTTCTCCATAGAAATGCAAATTACTTATGTCCCGGGGAACGCAGTTGACCGGTCTTTGCGCTTTGGTTTCAACATTCCTTTCCTACACTAAAATTGTGCTTCTTTGTCTTCTCCTTTGAACTGGATGTAGCATCTTTTTTCAGTTCTCTCATTAATTAATGAGTTAAATCGAATCTTTGAGACATTGTTTATTTTATATCCCCATGAGAGTCATGATTTTACCTGTTTTGAAAAAATATTTTGTATAGGGATGACTTTAGATTTTTAGTAATGTATGGCTGCTGTTTCAGCTTTTATGTGACCCTCGATACTGGTGTTCTTGTTGAAGTCTTGCAGTTGTATCCTTACTCATTACTCACACCTTTACTGTCAACCGCCAGTGTTTGCTGTCGATTTTGAGGTGATAGGGTTGAGGCAAGAAAATTAGTTGATGAATCAGATTGTAGTCTTTTCCCCCTCTTGGTGTGTATCCCTTTTTCTGATTCTGGACAAGTTAATTTAGCTCCATGGAGTCCAAGCTCCCTCCTGTGTAAGTGTCAGACCATCTATCAAAGTGCTGGGTACAGGCCAGGTATTTGGTGGATGCTCAGTAAACAGGTGTTATCTTTTCTCTCCTGTTTTTTGAAGGTATAGGTCCCTGACCTCTTCTTGTCCTTTATCCTCTACTTGGTTTTAATCTGTTGAAGTCTAGGAACCTAGATATGCTAATCTGTTAGAACCATATCTGAAACAAATGTCATTAGATTGTAACTGAGAGCCTGAGGAATTTTACTGTGAATGAAGTACATAAACTTTATAGCTCTCAAACTTTGGTGTATCTGCTTTGATTACCCAGATGCCTTTTTCCCCTTTCTGTGTTCTTGGCAATGTATAGTTGAGGCTCATGGTTAAGTGACAAGGAGAAGTTAGATGTTACTCTACTTGGTTTCGAAGTGTATTAAAAATTTTTTGTGAAAGTGTTAGTCACTCAATCGTGTCCAACTCTTTGTGACACCATAGACTGTAACCCACCAGGCTCCTCTGTCCATGGAATTCTCCAGGCAAGAATACTAGAGTGGGTTGCCATTCCCTTCTCCAGGGGATCTTCCCTACTCAGGGATTGAACCCAGGTCTCCTGCATTGCAGGCAGATTTTTATATTGTCTGATCCACCAAGGAAAACTTTATATCTGGTTGATTAAGGAAAATTATATTTTCTCTTTATCGATATTAAAGCATTAAAGTTAACTTGTGTCTCCTGAGCTTTGTACCAACAAATGAGAGGTATGTATGTATAAAAGCAGTAGAGAAAGGGGAAGAAGAGAAAGTTATGTATTTGAGAGTGGGGAGCAGGAGCTTGTTGTAGATTCAGGAGAGCAAGATGAGGGAAAAAACCTAGGATTGTTTGGAAGATGTGTGTGCAGAGTGTTCCTACATGAGCTGAATGTCCTTGGAAAATAGAGAACCTCTTGAAACCATGGCAGAGAATGGGGGCTTAGTTCACATTAACACTTCCTATTCTTAGAATGGAAAACTGCTTCTCTATGACTTCTGGTACATTAGTTTTTAAATCAGAAACATGTTAAGGGTTGGTTTTTTTTTTTTTTCCTGTTGACTTTCATTCATGAAAGCTAATATTCTTGATATTAATTTGACCTTAGAAGACCTTACAACCCTCAATATAACATTCTCACTTGTAAACACTTAAAGGATAATTACATTAAAATTTTTTTTTTTAAAATAATAAGAACTGGATCATTATTATTTTTCAGCATTTCATTTGTATTAGTTTTCTACTGCTGCTATAACAGATTACCATACACTTAGTGGTTTAAAAAAACATATTGATTACTTTACAGTTCTGAAAGTGAAAAGTCCAAAATGAGTCTCCTCAGGGTAAAATCCAGGTGTGAGCAGGGCCGCATTCCTTTCTGAAGGCTCTGCGAAGAACTTTTTCCAGCATCTAGGGGCTGCCCTGATTGCTCAGTCTGCAACCCACTCCAGTATTCTTGCCTGGAGAATCCCATGGACAGAGGAGCCTGTCAGGCTACAGTCCGTGGGGTCGCAAGAGTTGGACACAACTTAGTGACTAAACCACAGCCACAGGGTTGCCTAAACTGCTTGCTCCCTTTTCATCATCAGAGCCGACAGTGACTATTCAGTTTTTCTCACAGTGCCGTTTCTCTGGTTCTCATACTTCTGCATCTCTCTCCCTTGTTTAAGGACCAGTGTGATTATGCTGGGTCTCCCTGGAGGAATCCAGCAACTTTAGAGAGGAATCCAGCCCTCTCTAAGGTCAGTTGATTAGCAACTTTAATTGCCCCCTCTCTGTGTAACATAACTTCTGTGGGTTCCAGAGATGAGGAGGTGGGTCTATTTGGGGGAAGCCATTAGCTTCCTTCCCACACCACTGCCTCACACGAATACAGTTTTTCTGCCTTGATTCTCGCATAGCATGGCAGTGTGCTACTTTGCTGTACCTGCCGAAAATATAAGTTAAGTCATAAAGCTTTTAAGGAGATAGGAGTCATTAAACTTGAGCACTCATTCATGTGACTTCAGGAGTCTCAACTTTATCATTCATTTGTACCAAACATACTAGCTGGTACCCATGTTTTTGGTTGTGAGGGAATTTCAACTTGCTTTGAATTTTGCACTCATTGTGTATCTTGCTAACCTGATTTTAATGTGTGTGTGTGCATGTGCGTGAGAGAGAGAGAGAGACTGGGAGTGTGAGAGTTAGAGAGGGAGATGTTTAATTTTGGGCTTGACGTTTTTTAAGGAGCCCCAGATACAAAATGAGAAGATCAAGCAGATAGCCTGTGGTGACTTGGGGTTTCTGCAGACTCTGAAAGCACAAAAGCTTGCCTCTACCATGAAGAGGTGGTGAGTGGAGAGATGTTGAGTTAGAAAGAAGAAACTCAAAATTGATTCATTTTAAAGTTAAGACTTGGGCCATACTCTGGTATTCTCTTCGGTGAGCCACATATGAATTGAAGATGAAGCCAAGGAAACTGAGAAAAAGCTGTCAATGTAATCATTGTTCAGCTTTTTATTTGGTGACCCTTGAGATATCTGACCATCTGATGATGTCCATGTGTAGAGTCTTCTCTTGTGTTGCTGGAAGAGGGTGTTTGCTATGACCAGTGCGTTCTCTTGGCAAAACTCTATTAGCCTTTGCCCTGCTTCATTCTGTATTCCAAGGCCAAATTTGCCTGTTACTCCAGGCGTTTCTTGACTTCCTACTTTTGCATTCCAGTCCCCTATAATGAAAAGGACATCTTTTTGGGGTGTTAGTTCTAAATGGTCTTGTAGGTCTTCATAGAACCATTTAACTTCAGCTTCTTCAGCATTACTGGTTGGGGCATAGACTTGGATTACTGTGATATTGAATGGTTTGCCTTGGAAATGAACAGAGATCATTCTGTCGTTTTTGAGATTGCATCCAAGTAGTGCCTTTCGGACTCTTTTGTTGACCATGATGGCTACTCCATTTCTTCTGAGGGATTCCTGCCCACAGTAGTAGATATAATGGTCATCTGAGTTAAATTCACCCATTCCAGTCCATTTTAGTTTGCTGATTCCTAGAATGTCGACATTCACTCTTGCCCTCTCTTGTTTGACCATTTCCAATTTGCATTGATTCATGGACCTAACATTCCAGGTTCCTATGCAATATTGCTCTTTATAGCATCAGACCTTGCTTCTATCACCAGTCACATCCACAACGGAGTATTGTTTTTGCTTTGGCTCGATAGCTTCATTCTTTCTGGGGTTATTTCTCCACTGATCTCCAGTAGCATATTGGGCCCACACTGACCTGGGGAGTTCCTCTTTCAGTATCCTATCATTTTGCCTTATCATACTGTTCATTGGGTACTCAAGGCAAGAATACAGAAGTGGTTTGCCATACCCTTCTCCAGCGGACCACATTCTGTCAGACCTCACCACCATGACCTGCCCATCTTGGGTGGCCCCACACGGGATGGCTTAGTTTCATTGAGTTAGACAAGGCTGTGGTCCTAGTGTGATTAGATTGACTAGTCTTCTGTGATTATGGTTTCAGTGTGTCTGCCCTCTGATGCCCTCTTGCAACACCTACTGTCTTACTTGGGTTTCTCTTACTTGGACATGGGGTATCTCTTCACGGCTTTTCCAGCAAAGTGCAGCCACTGCTCCTTACCTTGGACTAGGGGTGTCTCCTCACTGCCGCCCCTCCTGACCTTGAACGTGGAGTAGCTCCTCTAGGCCCTCCTGCACCCGCGCAGCCACTGGTCCTTGGACGTGGAGTTGAAATCAGATTGATTATATTCTTTGCAGCCAAAGATGGAGAAGCTCTATACAGTCAGCAAAAACAAGACTGGGAGCTGACTGTGGCTCAGACCATGAGCTCCCTATTGCCAAATTCAGACTTAAAGTGAAGAAAGTAGGGAAAACCACTAAACCATTCACGTATGACCTAAATCAAATCCCTTATGATTATACAGTGGAAGTGAGGAATAGATTTAAGGGACTAGATCTGATAGATAGAGTGCCTGATGAACTATGGACTGAGGTTCATGACATTGTACAGGAGACAGGGATCAAGACCATCCCCATGGAAAAGAAATGCAAAAAAGTAAAATGGCTGTCTGGGGAGGTCTTAAAAATAGCTGTGAAAAGAAGAGAAGCAAAAAGCAAGGGAGCAAAGGAAAGATATAAGCATCTGAATGCAGAGTTCCAAAGAATAGCAAGAAGAGATAAGAAAGCCTTCCTCAGTGATCAGTGCAAAGAAATAGAGGAAAACAACAGAATGGGAAAGACTAGAGATCTCTTCAAGAAAATTAGAGATACCAAGGGGACATTTCATGCAAAGATGGGCTCGATAAAGAACAGAAATTGTATGGACCTAACAGAAGCAGAAGATACTAAGAAGAGGTGGCAAGAATACATAGAACAACTGTACAAAAAAGATCTTCACGACCCAGATAATCACAATGTTATGAGATCACTCAGCTAAAGCCAGATATCCTGGAATGTGAAGTCAAGTGGGCCTTAGAAAGCATCACTACGAACAAAGCTAGTGGAGATGATGGAATTCCAGTGGAGCTATTTCAAATCCTGAAAGATAATGCTGTGAAAGTACTGCACTCAATATGCCAGCAAATTTGGAAAACTCAGCAGTGGCCACAGGACTGGAAAAGGTCAGTCTTCATGCCAATCCCAAAGAAAGGCAATGCCAAAGAATGCTCAAACTACCACACAATTGCACTGATCTCACACACTAGTAAAGTAATGCTCAAAATTCTCCAAGCCAGGCTTCAGCAATATGTGAACCGTGAACTTCCAGATGTTCAAGCTGGTTTTAGAAAAGGCAGAGGAACCAGAGATCAAATTGCCAACATCTGCCAGATCATGGAAAAAGCAAGAGAGTTCCAGAAAAACATCTATTTCTGCTTTCTTGACTATGCCAAAGCCTTTGACTGTGTGGATCACAATAAACTGTGGAAAATTCTTCAAGAGATGGGAATACCAGACCACCTGACCTGCCTCTTGAGAAACCTATATGCAGGTCAGGAAGCAACAGTTAGAACTGGACATGGAACAACAGACTGGTTCCAAATAGGAAAAGGAGTACGTCAAGGCTGTATACTGTCACCCTGCTTATTTAACTTATATGCAGAGTACATCAGGAGAAACGCTGGTCTGGAAGAAACACAAGCTGGAATCAAGATTGCCGGAAGAAATATCAATAACCTGAGATATGCAGATGACACCACCCTTATGGCAGAAAGTGAAGAGGAACTCAAAAGCCTCTTGATGAAAGTGAAAGTGGAGAGTGAAAAAGTTGGCTTAAAGCTCAACATTCAGAAAATGAAGATCATGGCATCCAGTCCCATCACTTCATGGGAAATAGATGGGGAAACAGTGTCAGACTTTTTCTGGGCTCCAAAATCACTGCAGATGGTGACTGCAGCCATGAAATTAAAATATGCTTACTCCTTGGAAGGAAAGTTATGACCAACCTAGATAGCATATTCAAAAGCAGAGACATTACTTTGCCAACAAAGGTCCGTCTAGTCAAGGCTATGCTTTTTCCAGTGGTCATGTATGGATGTGAGAGTTGGACTGCGAAGAAAGCTGAACACCGAAGAATTTATGCTTTTGAATTGTGATGTTGGAGAAGACTCTTGAGAATCCCTTGGATTGCGAGGAGATCCAACCAGTCCATACTAAAGGAGATCAGCCCTGGGTATTCTTTGGAAGGAATGATTCTGAAGCTGAAACTCCCGTACTTTGGCTACCTCATGCGAAGTGTTGACTCATTAGAAAAGACTCTGATGCTGGGAGGGATTGGGGGCAGGAGGAGAATGGGATGACAGAGGATGAGATGGCTGGATGGCATCACTGACTCGATGCACATGAGTCTGAGTAAACTTCGGGGGTTGGTGATGGACAGGGAGACCTGGCGTGCTGCGATTCATGGGGTCGCAAAGAGTCAGACACGACTGAGCTGAAATTGGTTTGTAAACATTTGTTGTTTCTACAGACTGTTCAGTGCAAGTCATGGCATAAGTTTTTCCTTCTCCAGGGTTTTCATGTCTGGGCTGTCTCTCAAAGCTGGAAGTGAGCAAATTTGGATCCAGTGCCCCTTATGAAGGCCTGTCATCTTCATCCACATTATGCTCTGTGTGTTCTAAGCCCTTTAAAATAGCTGAATGTTCTAAAGAAGTGCATGAGCTGCTGCTGTTTGGACTTGCATCCCCCTGCCCCCCTCCAATATTGAAGTACTGATTGAATCTTGTTGGTGCAAAACATCCAGACCTTTTTTATGTACTGCTCTAGACAGATTGCTTGTAAGAAATGTAGGCAGGTAAAAGGATTAGTTTTAATTATGTTCAGAGCTAGTGTGATCATGAAGCAGGGGCAGCCCCTCCCGTTCAGGGGTTTTTCTGTGACACTGGCCTGAAGACATTTACCTGAAAGGCTTGTTAAAAGAGCAGTCATTTAAATTTCTTTCCTTGGCATTCGTGAGCTGTTTCTCATTACCTGGAGAACACCCAGGCATGTTCCTTCTGCCTTTCTACCATGAATTGCCAGATTAGTGTTTCCTCTCTTTTTCCTTCTGCCTTACCCTTCCAATTACTGATGTTTTCATCAGCACATTTTCAGAGTGTCTTCCTAAGTGGGACAAAGATGGGATCCAGTTGAATTGCTCAATGTACATTAACTGATGGATAGAGAGATAAGGAGGAATTTGCCAGCAAACAGGGAATCAGCTGAGGATTGGTGATTTCTTCTGCTGTGTCACTCTGGGACACAGTCGAAATTCCCTTATTGGGGAATGGGATGGAGTGAGACCCAGGCCTGATCCTTTCCAGTTTTGTGCTTGTTTTCTTTCCATTTTCTGTAATTAAAAGAACAACAACAACAAAAACTTTTAGCAGAAACTAACACAACATTGTAAAGCACCTGCTGCTGCTAAGTCGCTTCAGTCATGTCTGACTCTGTGCGACCCCATAGACGGCAGCCCACCAGGCTCCCCCGTCCCTGGGATTCTCCAGGCAAGGACACTGGAGTGGGTTGCCATTTCCTTCTCCAGTGCATCAAAGTGAAAAGTGAAAGTGGAGTCGCTCAGTTGTGTCTGACTCTTTGCAACCCCAAGGACTGGAGCCTACCAGGCTCCTCCATCCATGGGATTCTCCAGGCAAGAGTACTGGAGTGGGGTGCCATTGCCTTCTCTGTGTAAAGCACCTATACTCCAATAAAAAATTTTTTAAAACTATTAATAAAAATAAATTCAAAAAGTCTTTTAGAGAGCTTACACACTGCAAAGCTAGGCCAGTAGTATCGGTATGGTAATCAGCTATTTTATTTTTATTTCTTTGATCTATATTTAAGGTGGAAATTCCTGTGATTTCAAAAGAATGTTTACATTCTTTGAAGTTCAACCTGGGTAATTTTAATAGTTGAAAGTTGTTTACCTGATAAAGTGATATAGACCTGAAAAATATGATATTAAATTATTTTAACCTTTGACCTGAGTACTTCTTGACTTTTTAATGTCGAAGATTTCTTTGGAAAAGAAGTTATGAAAATGTCCATCTGTTCTTAAAGATTCAAATTTAAATTTTAAAAAGATAAAATGATTTTAAATTGAATGGGATGAGTTCAAGTCTAAAAGAAAGAAGAGTTCTTTTAAATATGTACTCAGATATACTTGTCCTCTTAAGTCTCAGACCAGCCAGGATACTCTATATATTATAACTTCAACAAATGGGTTGTGTGTCACATGCTAACTTCTCTTGTGCCATTCTGGTGAGCTACATACTCCAAATCGGCTCTATTTTTAAAATGAACTCTGCTTTAAAAGGGCTTCCCTTGTGGCTTGGCTGGTAAAGAATCCACCTGCAATGTGGGAGACCTGGGTTCTATCCCTGAGTTGGGAAGATCCCCTGGAGAAGGGAAAGGCTACCCACTCCAGTATTCTGGCCTGGAGAATTCCATGGACTGTATAGTCCGTGGGGTCTCAAAGAGTCAGACACAGCTGAGCGACTTTCACTTCACTGCTTTAAAAAAAAAGCTCTTGGATCATATGAAAGTGCAGAGTATCCTATGACCCAAGAATCCATGACTTTGAACAATAGAGGAAAATGTTGTCTCTAGCTAGCTGGAATACTGAAAGGGAGCTAGCTGCATCAGGATGAGGGCTGGGATGCCATGGATTGCTTTACCTTTGGAAGTCTCTGCTTCTCTGGGTGGATTGTTAAGGGCTGCCTCAAAGGTATATAACATTTTGTTCCTGTTGTTGAAAGATGTTCAAATAATTTGGGCTCTGCTAGTACAGTTTAGTGTAATGTGTTTTAAGTAAAAAATAAAGAATAAAACAGCAGAAAGCCAGTAACATGACCAATATTAAGGAAAAAATATTAGAAGTCACAGAAAATTAAAACCAGCGTATCTGTTGCCCTCAAATATTAGCCCACCACCTGGAGCAGGTGTTTTTTTCTGCTCAAGAATCAGTGTATATTTACTCGTGTGTTCTTTGGAGCTCAAAGTTCTCACCCTTCATTGTAAAATTCACATGAGTGAAAATACAGTAGGATTGATTTTGATTTCCTTTTCTTTGTCCATCTCTCATTCCAAGGAGATGGAGATAGGTAACCGATAACTGTAACATAAATAAATGTCCACCTATCCGTTAAGAGTTGTTTCAATTGGACATGCTTAATTTCTTCATAAGTCTTAATATATCTCACTGTAGCTGTTACGTATTTTCATATTTTAATAAAGAATAATGAAATAGCATGATTATATAAATACTAAAATCTTAAATAAGAACCAGTTTTCTGCTTATGCCAAGAACAGAAATCTTATTTATTTAATAAAGTAAAGCATGAAATGGAATGATACAATATTAATAGCTACAGTAATAATTGTCCTAGTTCAGGTCCCTATAATGAAGTACTATAGACAGGGTGGCTTAAATAAAAGATGATTATTTTTCATAGTTCTGGAGGCTGGAAAGTTCAAGATGAAGGTGCTAGCAGATTCAGTGTCTGGTGAGGGCCTGGTTCCTAGTTCATAGACACATGATGGACATGACAAGAGTTCTCGGCATCTCTTTTTTAAGGGCACTAATCCCATTCTTGAGGGTTTTACCCTTGACCTAATCACCTCCCCAAGGCCTGCCTCTTAATACTATTACATGAGCGTTTGGCATTTCAACATATGAATTTGGAGAGGGGGGGGCATAAGCATTCAGCTCATAACAGTAATAATTAGCACTTGCTTATTGCTTTATTGCCAAGGTAGTATTCTAAGTATTTTATGTTATAATCAATTTTTTCTTGACACCAGATGCATTATTGTCACATTGATATAAGAAAACTGAGTCCCAGAGAGGTTATATCCTTTGACAAAGGATATGGCTCAACTAGTAAGTGATGGAGCTGGGAATCAAACCCATAAGCCTGGCTCTCTAGGCTTTGAGCTCTCAACTTCTAAATAGTGGGGAAAATTGTAGTTTATGTTCCCCTGTCTGCTACCAAGCAAACCTGTGATCTTTTTTATTAATATACTTCAGTATATTGGGGTGTCATTTTTTTTAATCGATAGAGTGACATTTTTGGATTCCATAAGATACTCTTTAAGGTCTTTTATAGCTCTAAAAGTCTAAATTCTGCATAGTTTAAAATGTATATCAGCCACCAGTTAGAGATTTGTTAAATTTTGGGATGGTCATATAGTGAAATTCTATGCTAATATTAAAAAGAATCAGAACTATATTATGACACAGAAGATTGATAAATTAAAAAAAACTGTGAGCTAGTTGTGTGCTAGTTGTATACAGTGATCCCATTTTTTTAAAAAAGAAGAAGAAAGATGCATGTAAACTAGTATATGCATTAAAAAGTTGAAGCATTGAATACCAGTAATCTCTAGGAGGTTAGAATATAGAAGGATGTACACTTTCTCTCATATACGTTTGGGTGTATTATTTGCAAAGATTACTTTAAACATCAGAAAAAAATGAGAAGAAAATAAAATACGTATCTCTACATGTCTGTAACTGGACTAGAGATAATAGAAGTTCTTCTAAAATACCAGGGCCTGGGCCAAATTTTCGATTAATGAGGATAGGAAATTAGTTCCTTCTTTAGCCTGTGAGTAGTTGTGTTTTTGTAGATATTTACATCATCATCATCATCGTCATCATGTTTTGTATCCTTTTAAAATTTTTATGTTAGCTCTGCCTGATTCCTTAGGAATAAAACAAGACAAAAGTTGAGTTCATTTTATTGCACATTTTTGTTGATAATTGTCTGAATACAGGATTTTAGTTACTCTTTCTGTTGAAAACAACCTTCTCTCACATCTTGCTGCCCAGGTAGAACTGCACAGGTTACTTGGCTTTGAAAGGAGTTCTCCAATTTGAAGATAAGGGAGTTGTTATAAGGAATGTACAGCTGACTCAAGACTCCTGGTTCCAGAAGCTTCCAAGCAGTGTTATCTTTCTTTTTCCTTATGTAAAAAGAATAGTTCAGACAACGTGTAGTTTTCTCCCAGAGAGCAATCAGCATATGTATTTGTTTTTTTTTAAATGAACATCTCTGCATCTGTTATTTTTCCAGGACCCTTTTCAATGTCCAAGACAAAGAATATCTTCAGATCTTTTTGAAACATGTAAGAGGATTGTTGATTAGAATATATATAGCTGAATAGAGAATCTACCTGAAAAAATGAGACTAAAATTATGTTTTACATTAATCTAGGAATTCTGGACTATTTAAGGGATCTATTCAATTTGCTTGAGACCAGTTGTAATTAATTTTATCCATTGATAAAATTAATTTATTACACATTTAAAGGCATCTACAGGCATGATGATAACCAGAGTTGAATAAAGAATGATTTAGAGTTAATAGGTAATGGGGGAGGCAGTCATTCAGTATGCATTTTGCCTCTAGTTCAATGTAGTAAGTAGAACATTAGCACCATGAACCAAATTCTGTAAGAGTACAGAGTATAATATGAGCCTGGGGGAGAAGGAGTTAGGGAAATTCTAGACCTTGAGAATTGAGAACGATACTTTGCCTTTTGGACAAAAAGAATATGGATTTATTTTCTGAGTAAATGAACATCCTTGGTGTGTCACGAGGGGCTTTCATATCATTCAATCCACTAGTAGAGAGAGATTGGGACATTGCACTCTTGAAGCCAGCCCCTTGGGATTCTAAATAGCATGATGAGATGTTCCTTTGGGAAATTGGTTCATCTAAAAGTAAAACTCTCTAGTGATACGAGCTAGATAAAAGATGATTCATTTTGTGTGCATGATGGATCAGGTATGCTGAAGTAGATTCTTCCCAGGTTTTGACCTTCCAGATGATATTTAATCCATAAATATCAGTGATTAAAATTACAAAACTGTTTAAAGCCATTCTACTTTCTATTATCCACTTTTCTCTTCTCACTTTGCCATAAAGTTATATAGGAATTTTTTTTTTTTTTTTCCGTTTTCTCCCCAGGTCAAAGATTTTTATTAGGGTGAGATTAGAGAGAGATTTTTCATTTTAGGTGGTTGAAAAGTACATCCAGCTGAAAACCATCAACCATTTAGGCTACATGCTTCATTTGAGTTGTGTTTCTGGATGCAAGTCAAGTATGACAACTGTGAGTTTCATAACTTTCTCTAACTTGATTCAAAAATGTTTTGGGGCCAAAATACTTCTTGAGGTCTTTTCTGTCTCCTCCTGACAAGGCCCTATGGAGGCTATCAAGGTCAAGATTATATTGCTATGTCTCAGAAAACTGCAGGAGAGGAGGAGCCATGAGGCTTAGGTTTGCATTATCACTTGTACTTGCTGATATTCTCCTAATCATGACTTACCATTTCTTGTCCAAGGTGAATGTCTCATTGGGTCCTTGCCTCTGACAAGAAGAAACTAATGATTTATGTGATGTATTTTGTCTGCTTGTTAGCAATGCTCAGGTTCTTTCATTGGAGTTATAGCTTTTAGACCATGTAGAGTAAGTTCTGAAGAGAAAATATGTTGTTTAAGAAGGTTGAGTGGACAACAAGAGACTATGGGAAGCCATCATCAGTAACAGTAATTCTAGTGAGTGGCAGTCGGGACTCTACAGTCAGTGATCATGGCCATAATTTCTCAGCAAACACTCAAACCCAGACAGTGGTACTTTCTGTTTTGGGATCTTTTTATTTGTGTTATTATCATTCTTAAAGCTCAGCCCCAGAGTATTCAGTTTGTCTTTTTTTTTTTTTTTAATTTAATCATTGTTAAGGTGAAAATTGATTTTATAACCATATGTCTGAGCAATGTATAATAGAGCCATATGAACTCCCTGAGTGACTCAAAAAATACCTGATTAAGTACCTGTGATGTGCTTGGTACAGTAATGTTGAAGTAGTCACAGTTTTGTCAAGAAATAATAGCTTTATTGCAAAAACAGTACATATGGTAGTGCAGTGGTAAAGATTCCGCCTGCCAAGCCGGAAACAACAGGTTCGATCCCTGGGTCAGAGAGATCCCCTGAAATGGGAAATGGCAACCCAACTCCAGTATTTTTGCCTGAAAAATTCCATGACAGAAGAGCCCTGCAGGCTTCAATCTATGAGGTTGCAAAGAGTTGGACATCAATATTTAAGAGGTAGAATCAACACAAATAGGAGGCCATTATGAATTATGAGCAGTGTGAGAGAGAAAAAAATACAGGATGTTACAGGATTTTTAGCTTTGAATGCTGGGTTTGATGAAGATGACATTTACTAAAGTAGGAAATACAGGAAAAAGGGACAAATGGGTTGGAGGATTGGTAGTAAATTATAAATTGGTAAATTTGGGGTTTTGTTTGTTAAGGGATATCTAGGTATAGCCATCTAACAGGAAGTTTAGATACTGGTTTGGTCCTCTAGAAAGATGTTGAAGCTGGGCATGGAATTGAGAAATCATCTGCGTAGTCAAAGCAATGATAATGGAAGGTTGGATCAGGTGAAACAAATCAGGTGAGGAGGTTGTTGAACCAAAGTATATACACAGGATTTCCATCTCCACCCCTTCATTATGAGTGTGCTCGCTGAGATTACCAGTGTCCTCTACATTCCCAATTTCGGGGGTTATCCGTGTGTTCTGCTCTCACGTAACTACTTAGCAGCAGTCATCTTGTTGATAATCTCCTCCCAACTCAAGAAGCACTTACCTGAGTTCCATTACACTCCTAGTTTTTTCCCTGTCATACTATTGGTCCTCTTGTGCCCGCCTTATAAAGGTTGGGCAGCTCTGGGACTTTGCCTCAGCCTCCCCTTCTCTGTCACAGTTGTTAACTCAGTGTTATAATTCTAGAGGAAGACTAAGCTTGGTGAGAGTCAAAGTTGTAAGACGTGTCACAACAAATAGGATGTGATTTAAAAGAATGAGTTCCTTCCACTCAAGAAAGATATCAGTAGAATATAAAATTCCATCAACCTCAGTCCGAACAGAGGTTAGAGTGTAATCCAGTATGGTTATGAAGGATCTGTGAAAACCATTCAACAAATTATTCAATAGTTTAAAATATTTATTAAGTATTGTGCCATGTTCTAGTTGCTGGAGATGCATCAGTCCAAAACCTGCAAAAATCCCTGCCCTCATGAGACTGATAGTCTTATGAGGGGACAAGGCAGTAAACCAATGTGTAAGTTATTGAATAGCTAAGAAGACAGTTAGTGTTGTAAAAAAGACATAAAGCATGTAAGGGAGTAGGGAATTCTGTGAGGCAGAGAGGATGTACTTTTAAAACAGTGATCAGGGTAAGTCTCACTGAAGAGGTGATATGTGAGTAAAGACACAAACAAGACAAAGGAGGAAGTCTGTATCTAGGGCAAGAGATTTCTAGGCAGAGGAAATGGCAAGGCTGTGAAGTTGGACTATCCCTAGAGTAGTCCAGGAATGGCAAGGAAGCCAGTTTGCCTGGAGCAGCTGACTGCAGGAGGAAATCATAATGGCATAATCATAATGCCATAGAAACATTTGGGGGTAAGGGTGGAAGGAAGGAGCTGGTGGCAGATTTTTATAGGACTTTGTAGTCTGTTATAAGGGTTTTGACTTCTATCCTGAGTGAGATGGACTGGCCTTTGGAGGATTTTGCATGCAAAATAGATGTGATCTGACATATTTTAACAGGTTCATTCTGATTACTGTGCTATAAACGACTATAAGGAGGTTAGAGAGGAAGCAGGGAGCCAGTTGTGAGATTGTTGCAGTAACCCAGGCGGAAGATGGTGGTGACTTAGAGTGGAAAGGGTAGAGGTGGTAAGACGTATTGGTTTCTGGATATACTTTGGAGCTGTTGCTGACAGAGTTTTTTGATGGATTGAACATGTGGTTTAAGAGGAAAGAGAGATGCCAAGGATCATTCCAGGATTTTGGTGTGAGCAACTGAAAAAAACAAAAACAACGCAGTTGCTGTGAACTAAGCAGAAGAAAAAAATTGAGTTATGAGTTCTGTTTTGGATATGTTAGGTTCAGGAGGCCTACTGAGTATCCTGGAGGAGGACTGTGGAGAAGGCATTAGTATTTGTGCGTTTAGAGGTCCATTGTATAGGTACAAACTTGGGAGTTAAAAGCATCTGGAGAGATGGGAAAGCATGAGTCTGGATGAGGTCAACAAGAAAGTGAGTGTAGATAGAAGGGGCTTTAGGTCATCCCAAGTATTCTGTTGGTAAGTGGTTGATGAGATTAAGAAACTGACAAGGAACTTCTTTCCCAGTGAAATAAGAGAAAATCCAGAAGTGAGTGACGGTCAGAAGTTCAATGAGAAAAAATTTTAAGAAGGAGGCAGTGAAAATCATGTTAACAGAAAGGACTGGTAAGACAAAGCCTGAGATTTGATCACTGAATTTAGTAATGATTACCTAAACAAGACTTGGTGGCTCAGATGGTAAAGTGTCTGTCTACAATGCAGGAGACCGGGTTCGAGCCCTGGGTTGGGAAGATCCTCTGGAGAAGGAAATGGCAATCCATTCCAGTACTATTGCCTGGAAAATCCCATGGACAGAGGAGCCTGGTAGGCTACAGTCTATGGGGTCACAAAGAGTTGGACACAACTGAGCGACTTCACTTTCACTTTCACCTAAAAAGAAGAGAGCATGTTAGGAGTGGGTTCAGGATAGAAGGGAAAAAGAGATAGTGCTTTCAAGGAGTTTTGCTCTAAAAGAAAACAGAGAAAGGGAGGAAGAAATGGGGCAAGGTTAGCTAGGCCTGTTAATTAATATACTTTTTATAGCTAGATAATTTGAGTATTAAGTTGTTAGAAGTTGTGTTAGAATTGAAGAGTGAACATGTTTAAAGTATAATTAATTGCTTTGTTTTCTGAGTCTTTTTCTTTTTGAAGTCTTGTTGTCAATGGAAGTAAAATAGATTTGGGGGCTTTTAACGTTGAAGTCTAATTGACGTAAAACATTATTAGTTTCAGTTGTACAATATGATGATTTTGACATTTGTATGCATGGAATGCAAAAGTAGGAAGTCAAGAAACACCTGGAGTAACAGGCAAATTTGGCCTTGGAATACGGAATGAAGCAGAGCAAAGGCTAATAGAGTTTTGCCAAGAGAATGAACTGGTCATAGCAAACACCCTCTTCCAACAACACAAGAGAAGACTCTACACATGGACATCACCAGATGCTCAACACCGAAATCAAATTGATTATATTCTTTGCAGCCAAAGATGGAGACGCTCTATACAGTCAGCAAAAACAAGACCGGGAGCTGACTGTGGCTCAGATCATGAACTCCTTATTGCCAAATTCAGACTTAAATTGAAGAAAGTAGGGAAAACCACTAGACCATTCAGGTATGACCTAAATCAAATCCCTTATGATTACACAGTAGAAATGAGAAATAGATTTAAGGGACTAGATCTGATAGACAGAGTACCTGATGAACTATGGAATGAGGTTCGTGACATTGTACAGGAGACAGGGATCAAGACCATCCCCATGGAAAAGAAATGCAAAAAAGCAAAATGGCTGTCTGGGGAGGCCTTACAAATAGCTGTGAAAAGAAGGGAAGCGAAAAGCAAAGGAGAAAAGGAAGGATATAAGCATCTGAATGCAGAGTTCCAAAGAATAGCAAGAAGAGATAAGAAAGCCTTCCTCAGTGATCAGTGCAAAGAAATAGAGGAAAACAACAGAATGGAAAAGACTAGAGATCTCTTCAAGAAAATTAGAGATACCAAGGGAATATTTCATGCAAAGATGGGCTCGATAAAGAACAGAAATGGTACGGACCTAACAGAAGCAGAAGATATTAAGAAGAGGTGGCAAGAATACACAGAAGAACTGTACAAAAAAGATCTTCACGTCCAAAATAATCACGATGGTGTGATCACTGACCTAGAGCCAGACATCCTGGAATGTGAAGTCAAGTGGGCCTTAGAAAGCATCACTACGAACAAAGCTAGTGGAGGTGATGGAATTCCAGTGAAGCTATTTCAAATCCTGAAAGATGATGCTGAGAAAATGCTGCACTCAATATGCCAGCAAATTTGGAAGACTCAGCAGTGGCCACAGGACTGTAAAAGGTCAGTCTTCATGCCAATCCCAAAAAAATGCAATGCCAAAGAATGCTCAAACTACTGCACAATTGCACTGATCTCACACACTAGTAGAGTAATGCTCAAAATTCTCCAAGCCAGGCTTCAACAGTATGTGAACCATGAACTTCCAGATGTTCAAGCTGGTTTTAGAAAAGGCAAAGGAACCAGAGATCAAATTGCCAACATCCGTTGGATCATGGAAAAAGCAAGAGAGTTCCAGAAAAACATCTATTTCTGCTTTATTGACCATGCCAAAGCCTTTGACTATGAGGATCACAATAAACTGTGGAAAATTCTTCAAGAGATGGGAATACCAGACGACCTGACCTGCCTCTTGAGAAATCTGTATGCAGGTCAGGAAGCAACAGTTAGAACTGGACATGGAACAACAGACTGGTTCCAAATAGGAAAAGGAGTACGTCAAGGCTGTATACTGTCACCCTGTTTATTTAACTTATATGCAGAGTACATCAGGAGAAACGCTGGTCTGGAAGAAGCACAAACTGGAATCAAGATTGCCAGGAGAAATATCAATAACCTCAGATATGCAGATGACACCACCCTTATGGCAGAAAGTGAAGAGGAACTGAAAAGCCTCTTGATGAAGGTGAAAGAGCAAAGTGAAAAAGTTGGCTTAAAGCTGAACATTCAGAAAACGGAGATCATGGCATCTGGTCCCATCACTTCATGGGAAATAGATGGGGAAACAGTGGAAACAGTGTCAGACTTTATTTTTCTGGGCTCCAAAATCATTGCAGATGGTGACTGCAGCCATGAAATTAAAAGATGCTTACTCCTTAGAAGGAAAGTTATGACCAACCTAGATAGCATATTGAAAAGCAGAGACATTACTTTGCCAACAAAGGTCCATATAGTCAAGGCTATGGTTTTTCCAGTAGTCATGTATGGATGTTAGAGTTGGACTTAAGAAGGCTGAGCACCGAATAATTGATGCTTTTGAACTGTGGTGTTGGAGAAGACTCTTGAGAGTCCCTTGGACTGCAAGGAGATCCAACCAGTCCATTCTGAAGGAGATCAGCCCTGGGATTTCTTTGGAAGGAATGATGCTAAAGCTGAAACTCCAATACTTTGGCCACCTCATGCGAAGAGTTGACTCATTGGAAAAGACTCTGATGCTGGGAGGGATTGGGGGCAGGTGGAGAAGGGGACTACAGAGGTTGAGATGGCTGGATGGCATCACCGACTCGATGGAGGTGAGTTTGAGTGAACTCCGGGAGTTAGAGGTGGACAGGGAGGCCTGGCATGCTGCGATTCATGGGGGTCACAAAGAGTCGGACACAACTGAGCGACTGAACTGAACTGAACTGAACTGATGCACTGAATATTGAGGCTTTTAATGAAAGTGTTGTATAAAGTTATCAAGTTGAGATTCCGTTGAATATTTGAGTTTGCAGGTGAAATTGCTGCCGAAACAACATCCTGTGGCAAGTCAAAGATTATCACACTATTTAGTGCTGTCTTTAGGGTGTCCCTTTCTAATTCTTCTTGCCTTTCCATCAGTCTTGGAAAGTTTGAAGTATCTACCTTAGCTTAAATTTGATATAATTTAGAGGATATCTCTTGCCACTATTTGATCAAATTTCATTTGATATCTGTTCAATATCTTTTTATTGTCTTCTCGTTTCTTTCAATGAAAGACTAGATGTGGCTTATAATACAAAAAAGTAATAAAATGTATGGAATTTAACATTGTGTAATGTATCATTTAAAAAATCTTATGTTTTAAGATTCCCTATCTTTTATCTTTCATGGTGAGCAGAGACAGATTTGTAAATTGTAAGGAATTGTAAAATATGAAAACATTAATAGAATCAATTAATAGAACCACTCAGCGAGAACTGTGGTTTTTATTGTATAATAGCTTGGAAAGTCTTGTGTGTTAAGAAAATCTCAAGGCAGTTTTTTTATTCTTAGTTCGCTACCCCCAGATTACATGACAGTGGCGTCTTATTTTAATAGATGCAGAGTTTATTATGACTGAAATTCTTTGTTTCAGGTTTTTACATAGCAGAGAATACTTGCATTTTTTCTGGTGATATCTTATTCCCCTTGTGTGGTCCCCAGGTGAGCCCTGATCATCTCAGATACATTTTCTGTACTCTTTTGGTGATTAATATTTTACCTCTGCCAACACTCTCTCTCATTCGTCCATGAACAGTTCCCTTGAGGACCTTTATATCCTCTGTTGTAGTGTTTATAAAATCGATTGTAACAGTTCAAATAGTCATGAGTGTATGCCCTTTCCTTCTTTGGAGAAATGTGGAGGGGATAGTCTGTTCAGGTGGAGTCATAATTCCTTGGATGAATGTCATAAAATTTCTACAGATTCACCAAATAAATGAGGCATAATGACCTATTTTTAAGCACATAACTTTGTCTAATCCTTTTCTTTCCAACCTCATTCCCCCTACTGTGTTTTTCGTTTTGATTTTTGTTTAATTTTTTAACATGATGGTTTACTATAATCTTTCAGATTTTATATTTTTGGGGAAAGCTGAATTTGTCAGCTAAAGACTGTGATTTAAAAAATTTTTTTTACTAACCATGAATATGATTGCTGTGTTTTTTGTTTTGGGTTTTGGTTTTTTTATATGTCTCTGATTAGTATTTTTTTGTAACAGTTGCTTCACAACTATGGTGTGATTTGCAAATCAGAAAAGAGAGATTTGAAGAACTACTTAGATAAATGTAGAAAACCAGAGTGGTCTGATTTTTTTTTAAAGCTCAGTCATATATCCTTAGGGGATCTATATCTTAGACAAGCAATAGCACAGGCTTACCTGATTGAGTTTTTGTTCTTAATGAACAAAAGCTAGGTGCTACACACATTGTCTCATTTTCCTCCTACAAGATATTAAAGTTGAAAAGAAAGCAAGAACATGCAAATTTGGACATAAGAGCCATCAGGCATCAGCTTCCTACACAGATGTAGCCAGCCCCCATCTTTTTACATATAATTTATAGGTAGAAGTGTGGACAGTTTTAAGTTGGCTTAAAACTCAACATTCAGAAAACTAAGATCATGGCATCTGGCCCCATCACTTCATGGCAAATAGATGGGGAAACAATGGAAACAGTGACAGACTTTGTTTTGGGGGGCTCCAAAATGACTGCAGATGGTGACTGGAGCCATGAAATTAAAAGACACTTGCTCCTTGGAAGAAAAGCTATGACCAACCTAGACAGCAATTAAAAAGCAGAGACGTTTGCCAACAAAGGTCTGACTAGTCAAAGCTGTGGATTTTTCAGTAGTCATGTACGGATGTCAGAGTTAGACTATAAAGAATGCTGAGCAATGAAAAACTGGTGCTTTTGAACTGTGGTGTTGGAGAAGACTCTTGAGAGTCCCTTGAACAGCAAGGAGATCCAACCAGTCCATTCTAAAGGAAATCAGTCCTGAATATTCATTGGAAGGACTGATGCTGAAGCTGAAAGTCAAATACTTTGGCCACCTGATGGGAAGAATTGACTCCTTGGAAAAGACCCTGATGCTGGGAAAGATTGAAGGCAGGAGGAGAAGGGGGTGACGGAGGATGAGATCGTTGGATGGCATCACCAACTTGATGGATATGAGTGTGAGCAAGCTCCGGAGGCTGGTGATGCCCAGGGAAGCATGGCATGCTGCAGTCCATGGGTCACGAAGAGTTGGACATGACTGAGCAACTGAACTGATGGACTGAAAGAAGAGAATGCATGTTGGAAAGCTGTGTATTCAATAAGAGCACACAAATGGGACACTGAGAGGATATAACATTTTGCTCAGGAAAATCCAGGCTTAGATTTTTCTACTAGCTTTCATCTTGCCCTCTGCCCAGGACTGGTGTATTCCATCAGAATAAGTCCATGGAATTGGAAGATCAACAAACATTGTTCTGTCTAATTTATGTCTCCAAATTGTTATAATGGAGAAAGTCTATTGTCTGTTGGGCCAAAGAACAAAATGTGTAGTTGATGTTGTTTTTAGCTGCCCTGAAAATGAATATTTAGGGACAGATCCCGCCAGAGCTTGTAATCAGGGCTTACTTCTTTCAGTGCTGAAGGGTGGGGAGAAGCCCTGGCAGCCAGGACCCCAGAATGTAACCACGGCTTCGCCAGTTGGATGCTACAGCTTAATGTTCAGTGGTACTCAGTTGGAGTAGTTAGAGATCATTCTTAGGCTGCAGTGGAGTTCAGTACAGGATTCAAGCTGTTAGTACAAGTGGTGACTCCTGTACTAATTAATGGTTGTTGCAGTGTTACTATAGACTGTATTGGTTCTAGCAATTTTTTAGTCTTCTGGTTTGTTCTGTGAATTATCAATAACCTTCCAATAAATCACTTTTCTGGTATTTGCAACTAGAACCTTGGCTGGTACAAAAGAAAAAGGAGGACATCCTTTTTAAAACACTTAACGATGTTCAAGTATCATGTTTTCCTGGTAGTTTGCGATCTCCTTTCAATAGAGAGTGAGTGCTTTATTTGAAGAAAAAAAAAATTCTTGATGTTGTTGAGACTTCAAGTAAGACCCCAGTTAAATATGTCAGGCCTGTGGGATCCCTCTAATGTCTTCACCAGCCTGCGATATAGCACCTGTACCATCTGTGTAATATACACAGGAACATAAGTTAAGGTATCTGCCTGTATTGATTCCAGGGAATAAAAGCAAACAGTAAAAATGTTTATGATATAAATTAAGTCCACATTGCTACTTCTAATCTTTTGAGGGAACAGAAGATTGTGTTTGTCAGTATTTCATTTTTGATCAGTTATTTGTGGTGGAAAGAAATCCATTGATATTTCATAGATGACCCCAGGTAGAACTGCTTGAATCTGTGTCTTCAGCCTTTGCTTGTGAGGTTTGACAGTCTTCTAAAGTGTCTCTTTAATAAAACACACCTTTAAATAACTCTCTCAGATTCATTCCAGCTTCTAAAGTGAGAAGGTGGCTTGAACTACCACTGCTGCCAGCTCAGCTGTGGATCTGAAATATCCAGCTGTGCCCTCTCTGCCTCTCTCATCACGAGTAACAGACTTTGCAATCAGAGTCTGTCTGACACGTGTGTTGATGTGTGAGGTGAGAGAACATCTAGTTCACTGTATTGACTCTTCTGAGTTAGACCATAGTAAACATTTGTCTTTGTCAGCAGTTAAAGCAACCTGATTGGAGGATGCTCAAGAATTAGAGACACCACCACCACCCCCTTCCCCTCGCCAATAGTGTGCTTTTGTCTAGGTCTGCATAGACATAGCAGGAGATTTCATAATCAAAGAGAATTGATTTAACTGTTAAGATAGACCAGTCATGTTTAAAAGCTGTTTCTCCTCTCAGGAAGAAAAAATCTAGTGATGGCCCCACTCTGCATCATATTATGTATGATCTCTTTTAATAGTTGTTATAGCAAATCAAAAGGACTGTTTTTGTGATTAGCCACCATTCATACTTACCATATCAGATCAGATCTTTGACCAAATGAAATAAATCCAGACCCTGAGTTATCTTGAATTGTACACTGTGAGAAGAGTCCTGATGGGTGGTCACAAAATCAGTTTTTAAGAAAGCACTATTCTAAGTGAAAAGTCTAGTAACCACAATCACAGTGATAATAATACGTATTATTGAATACTGTTCTGAGTATTTTATATATAGAATCTCATTTACTCCTCCCAACAATCCTTTGAGATGACCCTTGCTTTCTAGATTAGGAAACAAGTATTGGTGAAATAACATTCAGATTGTAATAGGTTTGGATGTCGGGCTTGTCTGACCATGCATTTAATCAAACCATGTGGTGAATTACTGGGGAGCATATTCTACCACGTGATAAATGCTGTACCAGACACTTAGGGTCCAAAACTGAATCAGAAGTGGAACCTGCTTCTAAGTGCTCCAAGCCCAGTGGGGGAACATTGACTAAAGATCACCTTTATTTGATAGAACAGTGAATATTAGGACAGTGGAATAGAAAAGGTGCTAAGAGAGTTTAAAGAAGGTCATCTCAATCAGATTAAGGGTTGTAGAAGTCTTCCTGGAAAAAATGATCATGTAGCTGAATTTTAAAGGATAGCTATGTGCCAGCCAGAGAGAGATAGTGGAAAATGATGTATAGGCAGAGGGTCAACTCCTTTGACCTGGAGCATGAAGGAGGCTGGGTCAGGAACTGCAAATAAGTCTGTGTGGTTGGCACGAGGACTATGTTGAACCCTGGTTTGGATACTTTATAAACATTATGAACATTATGTCATGTCATCCCTCTAACAACCATTGAAGGCCAGAAATAAAGCAAAGTCCGGATCATAGAGAGCCTATCTGCTTAGATAAGGAGTTTGGTCATTTTCCTGACAGCTATTAGTAGTGCTGGAGAAGACTCTTGAGAGTCCTTCAGACTGCATGGAGGAAAAACCAGTCAATCCTAAAGGAAATCAACCCTGAATATTCATTAGAAGGACTGATACTGAAGCTCCAATACTTTGGCCACCTGATGTGAAGAGCTGACTCACTGGTAAAGTCCTTGATGGTGGGAAAGATTGAGGGCTGGAGGAGAACGGGGGGTGACAGAGGGCGTGATGGTTAGATGACTTTACCGACTCAGTGAACATGAGTTTGAGCAAACTCTGGGAGATAGTGAAGGACGGGGAAACCTGGTGTGCTGAGTCCATGGAGTTGCAAAGAGTTGGACACGAGTTAGCGACTGAACAACAACAACATGGTAACCATGGAAAGATTTTACATCATGGGAATGATTGATGTGCTTTAGGAAGATCATTATTAGCATTTTGTAGACAGAGTTGGGGAGAAGGCAATGGCAACCCACTCCAGTACTCTTGCCTGGAAAATCCCATGGATGGAGGAGCCTGGTAGGCTACAGTCTGTGGAGTTGCGGAGAGTCGGGCACGACTGAGCGACTTCATTTTCACTTTTCGCTTTCATGCATTGGAGAAGGAAATGGCAACCCACTCCAGTATTCTTGCCTGGAGAATCCCAGGGACTGAGGAGCCTGGTGGGCTGCCGTCTGTGGGGTCTCACAGAGTTGGACACGACTGAAGCGACTTAGCAGCAGCAGCAGACAGACAGAGTTGGATAAGACCCGAAGTAAGGACACCAATTATGGAAGAGACAGGAGATAATGGTGACACCCTGATAGTGGCTTTAGGGCTGGAAAGGAACAGGGAGATGGTAGAGACCAAATTGGGCAGATTTAGAGGAATTGGTGACTGAGAGCTCTGTGGGGCTGAGCTCCATCTTCTTGGAGCCTGAAGGTTGTTAAGTGAAGGAATGCTGTATGGTTCCAAAATATGAAATAGGATTTCCACTGTTCAGGTCTACAAGGAAAACAACTTTAGTTTGATTTGTCCTCCTGTTGACTATTCCAAGGCTTCCCATCTCCCATTCCAAAAGCATGAAGAGCAGAGAGAATCTGCTTTGTTGGGATTTTTCCTGGGAGATTATTAGATGACCCGTAAACCCACTTGAAGATCTACCTAGGGATTCTAGCTCTTTTTAAATATTTGCGTCCCCTGATTTTTCCTAAGTGTACAAAGTTTATAAAAATGCCATTGCTAAGGAATAGTAAACGTGTTTTTGCTAGTGAGTGTATTTTTATGCCCTACTTTTCATTTAGAAAAACTGTTTAGAAAGTGACCAAAAAAGAGGTTCAATACAAAATGTGTTACTGTCTCTTTCATGTTCAACTAAATTTGTATCTCTTTACTTTTTTAGGGGAAAACATAATTAATTGTCTGAAAATGACCCAGGTGAAGCCCTGATTTGTATACATCTATGAATGTGCATTTAGCTTGTATCACTACACACAGTCATACCTGGGGAATTTACTGCTAGTTTTATTGGATAATTCTGTCATTAGAAAAATTAGATACTCTGTCTAGCCATTGTAAAAGAAAAACTACATCTTAAAAACAAGAAAGATGTTTATTTTCTACTTAGCTTCCTCTTTGAGTTTCTTCATTTTTATTTATAGAAAAATATCCCCCTAATCTATTTCTTACATGAGAAGACCTGAACTTATGGATTGCTAGAATATAGGAGAATCTTGAATTAGAGTGCCTTTAGTCTAATTATCAGATACATGCCTTAACTTTTAAAACTCGACTTGAGGCTTATCTGGAAATCCGTGTACTGGGACTCGTGAATGCCACTGATCAGGATGACTGATGCTCAGACTGGGAGCCACGTGGGCCCCTGGTCTGGTTCAACGCCGCGGCACTCTCTTCCATTCAAAGTCTCAAATGTCTGCCCCTCTGCAAAGCCGTGAGGCCAATGTCTGTAGCTGCTAAGCATGAAATCCCCTGCTTCTGTTTGTTTCTTTTGTTGCCACGAGTTAATAGGGACAGAGACAGGAGACAGCCCAGAACAAAGCAGAAATAATGGAGTATTTCACCCCAAAAAGGAATGTGGATTGAGAAATACAAAGGGGAAGGCAAAGACAGGCTTAGTGTCCTGAGGCAGTGTGATGCATTGGACAGAAGCCTCAGCCCCGAGACAATTCTGGGCCAAAGCCTTCATCTATGAGCTCAGAGCAGCCTGCATGGCCGAAAGGTTTGACCCATCTTATGTAAAAACAGTTTATTGTTTTTTCCCCAACCAGGGTCTTAAAGGGCCATAGGATTTTTCACCTCAAAAAGTGGATTGCCCTTGTAACATGGAGAGGAGTCGTCTGCTGGGATCTGCCTGGTGATCAAGGGCCTCTTCACAGTACTCTGTCACCCTGCTGATTATTTCTGTAGCCGAGGGTGCCATTTTGAATTTATATTCTTCTCACATCTTTTGCAAGACCTACTATGTAGTCCCAGACATAGAGCATTTTTGAAATTCATTTTTCTTCTTGCATATGGAAAGAAAGGGTTAGCTAAGAGCTTGCATGTTCATATAGGCTGTCTCTTTGACGTGAATTTCCAAACAGCCCAGTTTATTCATGTATTTTCTCCTATACTCTTCCCTGACATGTTTTATTTTGTGTAGTATTTGCTTGTTTTATTTACTTTATTAAAGTATAATTTACATGCACATATATTTTAAAGGAGAAAATTTGAAGACTCTTCCTTTAGAGGTTTTTCCCCCTTATTTACCATGCTCAGAATCAGAAATCTCTGCCATTAGCATGGGCTTTTCGTCAGAGACAGGCTTTGACCTTTCCATAGGACAAAAAAAGAGTTAAATGCAAGAAGCAAACAGCAGGAAAAAGACGCTAGCAGCCCTCCAGCGTCCTCTTTTCTTCCAGCCCAGCCAGCTCCCCCTCCTTCTCTGCTCCCTAAAGTCAGCCTGAAGGAACCCAGTTCCTTTAACTCTCCTGGAAGAAGGATGCAGTTTTCTGCCTGGAATCAAAGGTACTTCAGCCATGAATGGGACAGTGCAAAGAAGGAAGCATCACTGAGACTCACATCTTCCCCTTCCTTTGCCAGGCATCTGTCCAGTTACACAGGCAGGCTTGTTAAAGCCTCCCTTCACTCCCTCAGGACAACATCCCTGACTCCAGACGTGGCCGTACCAAGGCCAAGAGGACATGAGTAAGAGCTCTGGAGCCGAATGGCCCTGGTTGGAGCCCCAACTCTTGTCTCTTACAAACTATCTGGCCCAGTTTTGTATCTGTACATTGCCCTGTTCACAGAACGCCCCTAATTTCGCCTCTGTATGACACACCCTCGGGTATTAGAGGCTTTTCATTCCCATCACTCAGAAAATTCCTCTGGAGCCAGACTGCCAGAGTTCAAATCCTGGTTCCACTTAAACAACCATATTTAACTTCTTTGGGCCTCCCTTTCCCCATTTTAAAATGGGAAGTGCAAAGTACTTTTCTCATTGGTTTGTTCCTAAGAGTAAGTGAATTAACACTCACAAATCATTTATATCTTGTGCTTAATATAGTACCGATCACCTTTGGTTTTGTTCTTGTGTTATTAGGACACAATTCTTCCTCATGTCTTTTTCAGAGTTTAAGCAGTTCTTTCAAGCTGTATAAACATTTAGTTGTATTTTCAAAAGATAGACTCATATTTTATTATTATAGACTTGGGAAATATTTAAAAATAATATTTTGTATATTAACACAGTTAATATTTTTTTTCAGTGAATGTGTTTAGTGTTAGAAAACATTCTAGAAATTGACTTCTTTTCAAAATCTTTTTTGTCATTGTGAGAGTTGGTAAAAGTCAGAATGTATAGGTGTCTCTTTGGTTTTGAAACAAAACCACCTAAGAAATATATCCATTTCAAGTTATGGGTGACTTTTCTCTTGCTTTTAGGTACCAATTAACTAATTTTTTGTTAATCTGACACATATTCATTAGGAAACCTCTGGGTTTTGTTTGGCAAGACCTGTTTTACTGATAAATAAGGAGGAGATAGTATGGGGCTTGGGCAGTGACTGTATAGCTGTGGGAAGCCCCAACACTGACAGAAGAAAACTTTCCAGGAACTCTACAGAGCCTCAATCAAACTGAAATCATGTACAGAATAAAGTCAGGTAGTCCAGATGAAAAACAGAGCATCACTTGAAGCAAATGCCATGTCCCCAGAGGCTAGGGATTAAGTGAGACGGGATGGTAGGAGATCTGGCAGTGCAAGGGCCAGTGCCAGAGGGGAGGATCTCGAGCAGGACTCTGTCTAGAAATGTGAATTGTGTGACAGCTCTGCCTCTCTGCTTTGGTGCCTGGCCACCCTGGGTGGCTGTAAAATTAAACTTTTTGACCGAGTAATCAGACCAGGGATTATTGGGTCAGTGTGCATAAATCTGTTACCTAATAATTCTTGCAGAAGTCAGGAAAAAAATATATGTGGCCTAATACTAACCACAGCGCTGGAAGTATGTTAAAGGACCAAGGAGTGGAAGAAAGGAATAGTTCTCTCTGATGGAATTGGAGACCTTCTGGAGGAGATGTCATCTGAGCAGAACTTTGAACAGAAATTTGTCAAGTAGAGAAGAGGAAGAGCCTTTCTTTCTAAGTACACGGGACCCGGGTGGCATAGAAACACGAAGTGCTCAGGCTGTTTGAGGGACTAGAGAGTGATTTGGAGGATGGCTGGTGTCATTAAGGTGGAGCTGTAGAGGGAAGAGTGAGACACGGTAAGTGCTTCATTAGTGCTTTACAGCGTCGGGTTGTTGAACAGTTGTTCAGTGAGTCCTGCCGTGTACAGTTCTCTGCCAGTTTACCAATGTCTGGTACTGTCCCCAGCAAAAATGGGGATATTTTAAGATAATCTTGCTGCCTTGGTGCTAGACCACCAGGCTGAAATACAACTCTTCACCCTGGCGATTTAATCTTTTGCCTTTTTTTTTTTTCCTTTCCTGATACATGTATGTGATCATCCTCCTTCAAGAAAATATTCTTGAATATTTTGGCTTAGGCTTTTTGGCTAATCTGCCTTTCGGCACAGGCTTATACAATTTGTCCAGAGTCTACAACACAGAGTTACTACTGGTGATTCAGTGTTGGCCCTCTTCAAGACATTGGCTCACCGTTTCTCACATACAGTGTTGGTAGAAGCTTGTGAACTTAAGCTGGCAGGAAACAACCTCTTAACATGATGAGAGAGAGACTTGGTTCTTTTGGAAAGGAACAAGTCATAACCGACCCTATGTGAACAGACCTACGAACTGAGCAGTCTAAGCAAGAGACCATGACCTTGGTTGTCTGCTGGCATCCTCTATGCGGACTCACCCTGTTCTCTGTTCACTTCCCTGCTGCAAGTGAAGGTTAAGCTTTGTGTCTTTTAGTGTCTTTGGTTGGACTGGGATGGCATGGAGCATGTGGATGCAGCTGTGGGCCGGTGGAAGGGAAGTAGCATAGACTGGGCTGCATGGTGGACTGCCAGGCCCTTACCCAAGAGAGATGACAATCATCTAAAATATCTTAGTGAGATGAGGCAAGGTAGTAAATACACTTACTTACTTGTATGTTACCGTCTTGTAGCATAATGCATTGAACTAATGCCTTATAACATCCTCCTAAAGAAAGGAAGTGGCTGATAGTATTAAAACGTTACTGGTTAATCATGGGGAGACTGAAGCCGGCTAGGTTTATGGGCCTGCACAGAATCATACAATGCCTCAGTGTCTGGCCTGGGAATGAAGCCTGAGTTTTCTGTGTGCTGTCAGGACAGCCGACAGCTTTGTGTTTAGCATTGTACGCCACTGAAAGGGGCTTACTCTTAACAATGCACGGGCTGCTTTACGAGACAGACACAATGAACTTTGGTACAGTATAGTCTAGAGGCCAAAATGAGTAATTTTAAGTAAATTGACTACGAGATCCAAAGCTTCATTAAGTATTAAAGTGAAAACTGTAGTTTTTAGGGACTGACTCAAAAAACATGAACATTCTTCCCCCATTTGAAGTAACAGAGTTTTAAGCGTCTTATTTTGTTGGCTTCAAATCTGACACTTTCCCTGTCAACCATTGGATTTATTTATTTCAAATAAACACCCAAAGAGTCTTATAATAATTGTCAGTTTAACCTTTATGCTTTTTATGTTCCAAAATGTCTTATCTCTATAGCCTGTGTTTTTGGGGTGGGTGGTTTTATTCGGATTTAGTTTGAATTCTTTCAGAACAGTTAAAATACAGAGACTGAAATTCAAGAAAGAGATTGGGGGGAGAGGGGAAATATTATATTAGGTGTCTTTACCAGGCTGAAAACATGGGGTGGAGATGGCATCATAAGAGGATAGAGAGACAAGATAAAAGACAGGAGTAGAGTAGAATGTCACTCCTCAATTGCCTTTTATGTCAAACACATCTTAGGTGACCTAGAATAAATGAGCAGATGATGTAGATATTTCTGGGTTTGGCTGCAAAGTTTTTACACTCTGGAATTTAAAAAGAACATGAAGATAAAATTCTGAAACATTTTCCAAAATATGTTGAGTAATATTGGCATATGAATGATAGAAACTGGACAATATATGGCAGTCAGTTCAGTTCAGTCACTTAGTCGTGTCCTACTCTTTGCAACCCTATGAACTGCAGACCCCAGGCCTCCCTGTCTATCACCAACTCCCAGAGTCTACCCAAACTCATGTCCATTGAGTCGGTGATGCCATCCAACCAGCTCATCCTCTGTTGTCCCCTTTTTCTCCCACCCTCAATCTTTCCCAGCATCAGGGTCTTTTCAAATGAGTCAGCTCTTCTCATCAGGTGGCCAAAGTATTGGAGTTTCTGCTTCAAAATCAGTCCCTCCAATGAACACCCAGGACTGATCTCCTTTAGGATGGACTGGTTGAATCTCCTTGCAATACAAGGGACTCTCAAGTGTCTTCTCCAACACCACAGTTCAAAAGCAGCAATTCTTCGGTACTCAGCTTTCTTTATACTCCAAGTCTCACATCCATATGTGACTACTGGAAAAACCATAGCCTTGACTAGACGGACCTTTGTTGGCAAAGTAATGTCTCTGCTTTTTAATATGCTATCTAGGTTGGTCAAACTTTCCTTCCAAGGAGTAAATGTCTTTTAATTTCATGGCTGCAATCACCATCTGCAGTGATTCTGGAGCCAGGAAAAAAAAAAGTCATCCACTGTTTCCAGTGTTTCCCCATCTATTTCCCATGAAGTGATGGGACCAGATGCCATGATCTTAGTTTTCTGAATGTTGAGCTTTAAGCCAACTTTTCCATTCTGCTCTTTCACTTTCATCAGGAGGCTCTTTATGTCTTCTTCACTTTCTGCCATAAGGGTGGTATCATCTGCATATCTGAGGTTATTGATATTTCTCCCGGCAATCTTGATTCCAGCTTGTGCTTCCTCCAGCCCAGCGTTTCTCATGATGTACTATAAGTTAAATAAGCCATGTGACAGTATACAGCCTTGATGTACTCCTTTTCCTATTTGGAACCAGTCTGTTGTTCCATGTCCAATTCTAACTGTTGCTTCCTGACCTGCATATAGGTTTCTCAAGAGGCAGGTCAGGTGGTCTGGTATTCCCATCTCTTTCAGAATTTTCCACAGTTTATTATGATGCCCACAGTCAAAGGCTTAGGCATAGTCAATAAAGCAGAAATAGATGTTTTTCTGGAACTTTATTGCTTTTTTGATGATCCAGCAGATGTTGGCAATTTGATCTCTGGTTCCTCTACCTTTTCTAAAACCAGCTTGAACATCTGGAAGTTCATGGTTCACATACTGTTGAAGCCCGGCTTGGAGAATTTTGATTATTATATTACTAATGTGTGAAATGAGTGCAATTGTGCGGTGGTTTGAGCATTCTTTGGCATTGCCTTTCTTTGGGATTTCAATGAAAACTGGCCTTTTCCAGTCCTGTGGCCACTGAGTTTTCCACATTTGCTGATGTATTGATGCAGCATTTTCACAGCATTATCTTTCCAGATTTGAAATAGCTCAACTGGAATTCCATCACCTACACTACTAGCTTTGTTCATAGTGATGCTTCCTAAGGCCCACTTAACTTCACATTCCAGAATGTCTGGCTCTAGGTGAGTGATCACAGCATCGTGATTAACTGGGTCATGAACATCTTTTTTGTATAGTCCTTCTGTGTGTTCTTGCCACCTATTCTTAATATCTTCTGCTTCTGTCAGGTCCATACCATTTCTGTCCTTTATTTTGCCCATCTTTGCATGAAATGTCCCCTTGGGATCTCTGATTTTCTTGAAGAGGTCTCAAGTCTTTCCCATTCTATTGTTTTCCTCTGTTTCTTTGCATTGCTCACTGAGGAAGGTTTTCTTAACTCTCCTTGCTATTCTTTGGAACTCTGCATTCAAATGGGAATATCTTTACTTTTCTCCTTTGCTTTTCTCTTCTCTTCTTTTCACAGATATTTGTAAGGCCTCCTCAGACAACCATTTTGCTGTTTTGCATTTCTTTTTTTAGGGATGGTCTTGATCTCTGTCTCCTGTACAATGTCACGAACCTCTGTAGTACATCAGGCACTCTATCTATCAGATCTAGTCCCTTAAATCGATTTCTCCACTGTATAATCATAAGGGATTTGATTTAGGTCGCACCTGAATGATCTAGTGGTTTTCCTTACTTTCTTCAATTTAAGTCTGAATTTGGAAATAAGGAGTTTTGATCTGAGTCACAGTCATCTCCCGGTCTTGTTTTTGCTGACTGTATAGAGCTTCTCCATCTTTGGCTGCAAAGAATATCATCAATCTGATTTCGGTGTTGGCCATCTGGTGATGTCCATGTGTAGAGTCTTCTCGTGTGTTGTTGAAAGAGGGTGTTTGCTATGATCAGTGTGTTCTCCTGGAAAAACCCTATTAGCCTTTGCCCTGCTTCATTCTGTATTCCAAGGCCAAATTTGCCTGTTACTCCAGGTGTCTCTTGACTTCCTACTTTTGCATTCCAGTCCCCTATAATGAAAAGGACATCTTTTTTGGGTGTTAGTTCTAGAAGGTCTTGTAGGTCTTTGTAGATCTGTTCAACTTCACTTCTTTAGCATTACTGGTCAGGGCATAGACTTGGATTACCGTGACATTGAATGGTTTGCCTTGAAAACAGAGATCATTCCGTTTTTTTGAGATTGCATCCAAGTACTGCATTTTGGACTCTGCTGTTGACTATGATGGCTACTCCATTTCTTCTAAGGGATTGTTACCCACAGTAGTAGATATAATGGTCATCTGAGTTAAATTCACCCGCTCCAGTCCACCAGTCCATTTTAGTTCACTGATTCCTAAAATGTCAGTGTTAACTCTTGCCATCTCCCATTTGACCACTTCAATTTGATTGGAAACCTTGATTCATGGACCTAACATTCCAGGTTCCTATGCAATATTGCTCTTTACAGCATCAGACCTTGCTTCCATCACCAGTCACATCCACAACTGGGTGTTGTTTTTGCTTTGGCTCTGTCTCTTCATTCTTTCTGGAGTTATTCTCCATGATGTTGGGCACCCACTGGCCCGGGGAGTTCGTCTTTCAGTGTCATATCTTTTTGCCTTTTCATACTGTTCATGGGGTTCTCAATGCAAGAATACTGAAGTGGTTTGCCATTCCCTTCTCCAGTGGACCATGTTTTGTCAGAACTCTCCACCATGACCCGTCCGTCTTGGGTGGCCCCACAGGGCATGGCCTAGTTTCATTGAGTTAGACGAGGCTGTGGCCTGTGTGATCAGATTGAGTAGTTTATCAGTCACCTGCAATTTCATCTTGATGAAAGATGAAAGATTAAGATTGATGACCATTTGGGCCAGGGTACGTAGGCCAGTCTTCTTTTTAAGAGATAGTTCAGGGGAATTTCAGTAGAGGAGCTGAGCACAAATGGGGGTGTTCAGAGCAGGAATAGGGTCTCTCCCCTCTGTTCCCAAAAAGATCAAAGCAACCCAGTAAGAGAGACTAGTGGTGTTATCTGTCATAGCTGAACTTGGCAGAGCTCTTCTTAGTGCATGGCTGCTGGCCAGTCTTTGAGGGAATGCATACATACATATATCTGTCTCTCAGGAAAACTCTCATCATGAGTCCAGGGGACTTCTTTCTTTTATGGGTAAGAAGAAGTTTGCAAAAAGTCTGACATTATCAGCCAACCTTCCTACGAATCTGCGATGTGATGTACTGGCATCTAGGATACTTTTTGTAGTTCTAGTCATTAATCTTGTAGGAGAGATGAAATTGAGCTCAAGTAAGCCCAGAGAAAATTTACTAATCTGGTTGAGGAGTGGGAGGGGTTTGCTATATGAAGGCAGACGGAAATAATTAGGACTTCTCAGACTTGAAAAGACTGAGAAGAAATATGATTAGAGTTTAATAAATCCATGAAGAACATGGGTTAGATGATCATAGAATTTACCAGAAATAGGCAGAGCTTCTTAAAAAAGAAGGAAAAGTGAATTTAGGACAAAAAGAAGTTCTATCATACCAAGAAAGTAGGTCCTGCACGTCAAAATCACTCTTTTAGGAACTGGACTAAAACTTCTGGCATTGGAGAGAAGTGAAAAAGTCTAGTATTTCTCAATGTTAAGACTATTTTCTTGAAGTATGAGGTGCCCAGAGAGAATCGATCAAGCTTCCTGTTAACGTTTACATTTTCTTTTCTCCTTTCTTAGATGATATTTAAATGCCATTCAGTAGTTATTCTTTGAAAGTGGATTCTATGCTGTGGTCTCCACTAAGCACTGGGGATACTGAGATGAAAATGGACAGATATGGTTCCCACAGTCTGGTGATGGATAAGAAGCTAATTGTCTGTGTGATGAATTCACAGCAAATGTGCTCTGAGAGCTTGACACAAATTGCTCACATGCTCTTAGCATCAGAGCAGGCAGTGGTGAGGAAGTGGTTCTTTAACTGGAACCTGAAAGTCAGTGAAGCGTTCACCGCGCCAAAAGTTGGGGGAAAAGGGAGTGGCATGTGTTGAATGCTGTGCGATGCCAGAAGGTCAGTGTTAGTGGAGGTAGAGGATTAAGATGGAGAGTTACAGAGATGAAGCTGGAGGCTTGGGTGAAGCAGATCATGGAGGGCCCTGTAGACCACCAGGATCATAATGAGAGCCGCATAAGAGAATAGAGGGGGCAATGGTGAATGTACTAGGACTCTTTGGAGGATTTTGATGTCCAAGCAGCAATGACCTGGGCTGGAGGGAGGCAGATAGATTCTAGAGCTATTTCAGAGGTCGTACAGATTGGACTTACTGACTATGAGAAGTGAGGGTGAGACATAGTCAAGCTTGATTTGTAAGAGTATGACAGCCCGTTAGACCTCATATTTCATCTGCATAAGAAGAATTAGCACAGACTTTTTATAGGTCTTTTCTCTCATGATCTCCAAGGGACCAAGAAGTCAATAGATCTGCATCTGTCTCATCTCCCTGTCTCCTCCTTCCTCTCATGCATCTTTCAGGGCCTAAACACTTTATAAACTAGGTGGCTTCTAATAAGTGGATGTCAATTAAGTAGAAAGACCAAAAACTGCATGAATGATTTCCAGTCTCCCAAATCCTAGTCTTTTAGCTGTTGCAGAGCAAGCACTAGTTCATAGTACCCTGAGGTCATTTGACCTGAAGCAAAATTCTAGGTTGTGTCAGAAGAGGAGTTTTGTTTCATTTGCTTTTCCCAAAAGTGGAACTCCTTCTGTTTGGTGGTTTAGGAAGGCCTAGTTGAAGTTCCAAGGGTGGTATGTGATTTTCTTTGTCCAGATTTAAGAAGTCAGTGTTTTTGTTGTTGTTGTTTTTTTTTTGTTTTTTACTAAAATTGACCAGTAAGGGAACCTTTTCTGTCACTTTGCTTTTTCAGCATATTTTTTCCCAGTTTCTCATCTCATTTAGATGATAGCCTTGATGAAGCCCAGTCACCCCATTATTGGCTTCTCTAGTGGCTCAGATGGTAAAGAATCCACCTGCAATGCAGGAAACCCCAGGTTTGATCCCTGGATTAGGAAGATCCCCTGGAGAAGGGAATGGCTGCCCACTCCACTATTCTTGCCTGGAGGATCCCATGGATAGAGCAGCCTGGCAGGCTATAGTCGGTCACAAACAGACATGACTTTGTGACTAAGCACGCACAAAGTGTTTCAAAAGTCAGGATGACAGTGATATATGTGGGAACTGGATATAATGATTTTAAAAGAATTTTCTTTTGAAATAATATTAAAGCATTGTAAGACTAGTACATGGAATTTCCTTTAGACTCCACTCAGGTTCCTCCGTCATTAACATTTTACCACGATTGCTTTATTACATTCCTCACCATCTAGGTGTGGAGGTGGTGATGGAGGTAGAGATTTAGAAATGTTCTTAGCTAGTTAACTGCAGATATCAAGACCCTTCATCATTAAGCACTTTAGAATTTGTTTTCTCAGGACAGTGATATTCACTTGGTAACCGTAGTCCAATGATAAAATTTAGGAAATTTACCCTTATGCAATACTGTCATTGCAGGTTCTAATATTCAGTCTCTGTTCAGCTGTTATCTGTTGCCCAACAATATTGGTTTATGGTGTTGTTCCTCCACCTAATCCAGGATCCAGTCCAGGAGGCATTGTGATTATTACGTCTCTTTAGCCTTCTTTAACCTGAAACAGTTCCTCAGCCTTCCTTTGAAGTGTTAGAAGCAGGCAGGCTAATTGTCCTGCGGAATGCTCCTCACGGTGGTGTCCGACCTCCTGGTGCTTGGATGCTGGTGGTGCGTTTTTGACGGGAAAATTGTGCGATGACGGGAAAATTGTGCGATGACGTGGTGCCCCTTGCAGTGCCCGCATCACAGCAGGAGGGGGTCTGCAAGTCCTTGTGGGTCTCATTCCTGGGATATTAATTTTGATTGCTCAGTCAAGGCGATATCCTCGGGCCTCTCACCGTCGAGTCCCCTTTCCACCTTAGAATGAAAAGGTTATTTGGTTACTTCTCAATATGTGATCATTTAAAATGTGACTATGCTTTGCCTCTACAGTCTTATTAAAGAGCCATATTTCCCCTCTCTTGGCAGTGTTTTAGAGCACTCTGCTGCAAGGGTCCGCCGCCTGCACGCCCAGAGTATGACCTGGTCTGCATAGGCCTCACGGGCTCTGGCAAGACAAGCCTGCTGTCCAAGCTCTGCAGTGAAAGCCCTGACAGCGTTGTGTCGACAACAGGTGGGTACTGCACCAGGGTCCTCGTCCTTTTCTTCCTCTCCCCTGAGATGCTCTCTTTTGCTTCCTGTGCTTTGGTGGGATCCCCTCATTTCACTGAGATGGTTCAGTGAGTTTATTATTTATTTTCAGTTACTCTTATTTTTCAAACTATATTTAAAGGAGGCTTTAATAGCATCAAATTGTACCTTCCATCCCTCTAGTTGGTCATTTCAGTGCCACTGAATAAATCAATCCAGGAGAATCTTGATAGAAAATAACTCTGCAGCCTAGACTCCTAGTACTGTGACAGATGGGTTCATCTCAGACCCATTGAGTGTCCTTCTCCCTTGAGGTGTCACCCTAACCTGCTTGTGTTGGTCACATACTCCCTACACAGTACAAGTGATAATCTCAGTCTTCTTCCTTGGAAGATGGTGGGCACAGGGACCATCAGTCAGGCTTACCATGTTCACTGAGGTGGCCTAGAAAAGTCAGTCTAGGCAGTGGTTCTCAGTCGGGGCACATTTTGCTCCTGAGGGGATATTTGGTAATGTCTGGAGACATTTTGATTCTTACAACTGGGGGAAGGTGCGGCTGACTTCTTTTGTGTAGAACCCAAGGATACTGTTAAATATCCTACAGTATACATGATGGGCCCCCACCAGAAGGAATTATCCAGCTCAAAGTGCTACCAAGAGCTTTTGTCACTCCCCCAATACTTCCTCTTTTTCACCTGAAAATGAAAGGAAAGACAGGTGTTAATTAAAGGAAATTATGGAAGAATAGTTGAAGGAAATGAAAAACAGAGGTACTGTGGGAGGAGTGGGCTGAGACATTGTCTGCAAAACTTAAAAGATTTTTTCACGCAGACAGCTTACTTTGAGCACCTACCTTGGAGAAGGAAATGGCAACCCACTCCAGTTTTCTTCCCTGGGAGATCCCATGGAAAGAGGGGCCTGGCAGGCTACAGTTCATGTGGTTACAAAAGAGTCAGACATGACTTAGCCACTGACACAAGCTCAAGCAAGCACCATGTGCTAGATCCAGGGTTAGAAACTGGGGATAACTCTAGTTAACATTCCAGAGAGTCAGTCTACTGGCCACATAGACATTAAGCTTGTGTCTAGAAATATACAAAGGAGGAGGAGTGATCAGTTTTGCTTGGACTGGTGGGAGGAAAGGATGATGCATGGCTTGTCCAAGCGGTAAGAATAAGAGAGTGAGGTAGAAGAAGAAAGAAGATTTGGGGGGCAGAGGGGAAGTCTGTGTAAAGGCAGAGAGGCCTGAAACAGGTTGCTGCTTCCTGGGAACCACATTTCCATGTGGCTGCAATGCATGGTTTGTAGAATGTCAGGAGTCACAAGAGATAGGCAGTGGCCAAATCTTGGCAAACCATTTATACTGTGCTCAGGAATTTAACTCTTAGCCATTAAGTAAGGCAGTGGTGGGAGGGAGAAAGGGAGACATCAGATAGGATATATCTCATCTTCTGCTGCCCACTTCTCCCTCTGCCCTCATCTTTCCCAGCATCAGGGTCAATGAGTTAGCTGTTTGCATCAGGTGGCCAAAATGTTGGAGCTTCAGGTTTATCATCAGTCCTTCCAGTGAATATTCAAGGTTGATTTCCTTTAGGATTGACTTGTTTGATCACATTGCAGTCCAAGGGACGCCTCATGAGTCTTCTCCAGCACCACAGTTTGAATGCATCAGTTCTTCAGCACTCAGTCTTCTTCATGGGCCAATGCTCACATCCATACATGACTACTAGAAAAACCATAACTTTGACTATAGGGACTTTTGTCAGCAAAGTGATGTCTCTGCTTTTTAATACATTGACTAGGTTTGTCATAGCTTTCCTTCCAAGGAGCAAGCGTCTTTTAATTTCATGGCTGCAGTCACCATTCGCAGTGATTTTGGAGCCCAAGAAAATAAAATCTGTCATTGTTTCCACTTTTTTCCCTTCTGTTTGCCATGAAGTGATGGGATTGAATGCCATGATCTTCATTTTTTGAATGCTGAGTTTTAAGCCACTTTTTTTACTCTCCTCTTTCACCCTTTCTGCCATTAAAGCGGTATCATCTGCATATCTGAAGTTGCTGATATTTCTCTCGGCAGTCTTGATTCCAGCTTGTGATTCATCCAGCTTGGCATTTTGCATGATGTACTCTGCATATAAGTTAAATAAGCAGGGTGACAATTCAGCCTTGTCCTACTCCTTTCGCAGGGGAGTGACCTATAGAACAACTTCAATTCACCTAATATATGAGTAACACCTAATATTTTAATGTATCAAGGTGAGGGTGTAGAGAAAGGGATAGAAAAAAATAATTGAAGAAATGGTGAATGAAATGTTACCAGTCTTGAAGATAAATAACAAATCCAAGACATTCATCGAACCACAAGCACAAGAGATAGTACACCAAGTCATGTCTTCATGAAATTACTAAAGCCAGTGATAGTTTGTGATAGTTAATTTTATGTGTCAACTTGCCTGGGCCACAGTGCTCAGATATGTAGTCAAACGTTCTGGATATTTCTGTGAGTGTGTTTGTTTATGTATATGTATATATATATAATGAGATTAATATATAAATCAGCAGACTTTGAGTAAAGTTCTTTATATAATGCAGTTTGTCTCATCTAATCAGTTGAAGACTTGAATAGATCAAAAGACTGACTTCCCCAGAGCAAGAAGGAAGTCTGTGCTGGCCTTGGGACTTAAACTGCAGCATCAACTCTTTCCTTAGTCTCTAGTCTGCTGACCCACCTTGCAGATTTTGGACTTGACAGCCTCCATGACGTTATGAGTCAATTCCTATAAACATTTTTCTGTGTGTAGACACACATCCTGTTGGTTCTGTTTCTTTGGAGAATGCTGAGTAATACAAAAAGGAAATCTTAACAACAGAGAAAAAAATCACACAGAAACAAAGATAAGAGTGACATCAGATTTCTGACTGGAACCAATGCAAGGGAAAAGGCAGTGGAGTGCGTCTTTAAACTACAAAAGGGGGGGAACTATCAGCCTACATCCAACAGAAATGTCTCTCAAAAAGAAAGTAAAAATAAAGACTTTTTCAGATGCAAAAGTAGTGAAAGTATTTATTGCTAGCAGACCTACATTATAAGACCAACATTGTAAGAAAATGCTAAAGGAAGCTCCTCAAGCAGAAGAAAGTAATTCCAGATGGAAACCTGGATCTGTACAAAGCAAAGTAGCAGAAATTGTAATTACTGGATAATTGTATAAGATTTAGTTCTTATTCAAATCTCTTTATAAGATTAATTGTATAAATAAAAACAGTAGCAATATATTGGGGGGTTTATAACATATAAATGTAAAATGCACGAGAACAATAGCGTAAAAGTCATGGGGGGAAACGGGAAGTATACTACTGTTAGGTTCTTACATATGAAGTAGTTTAATAACACTTGAAGGCAGGAGAAGGGGACTACAGAGGATGAGATGGTTGGATGGCCTCACCGACTCAATGGATATGGGTTTGGGTGGACTCCGGGAGTTGGTGATGGACAGGGAGGCGTGATGTGCTGCAATTCATGGGGTCGCAAAGAGTCAGACACGACTGAGCGACTGAACTGAACTGAACTGAAGGTAGACTATAATAAATTAAAGGTATGTTATGAAGCCTAAAGCAACCACTAAAGTAACAAGCAAAATGTGAAAGCGAGTAAGGCAATAAATGAGATAAGAAAGAATTACAAAAAATAGTTTTAAAAAGACAGGAAAAAGGGAAACAAGAATATATGGGACAGATAGAAAACAAATAGCAAGGTGATACATTCAAATCTGACCATCAGTCATCAAATTAAATGCAGAAGGTTTAGATTCTTCAATGAAGAGACTGAAAACGATATGATTAGATTAAAAGCAAGACCCAAGTAGGTTAAATGTAAGAAGATGGAAAAAGATATATCATGCTGCTGCTGCTAAGTCGCTTCAGTCGTGTTCGACTCTGTGCGACCCCATAGATGGAAGCCCACCAGGCTCCCCCATCCCTGGGATTCTCCAGGCAAGAACACTGGAGTGGGTTGCCATTTCCTCCTCCAATGCATGAAAGTGAAAAGTGAAAGGGAAGTTGCTCAGTCGTGTCCAACTCTTAGTGACCTCATGGACTGCAGCCTACCAGGCTCCTCCATCCATGGGATTTTCCAGGCAAGAGTACTGGAGTGGGGTGCCATTGCCTTCTCCGATATATCATGCTACTAGGGATCAAAAGAAAGTTGGTGTGGCTGTATTATGTCAGACAAGTTAGACTTTAGAGCAAAGAGTAATTCTGGGAATAAAGAAATTCATTTCATAATGATGAAGGGGGTCTGAATCAGAGGACATAATGATGCTAAAACATTTATGTATGTAATAATGGCTTCAAAATACACATAGCAAAAACTGACAAAACCCACAATTACAAAGATTTCAATACTTTAAATTATTGATAGAACACATATGAAGAAAATCAGCTAACAGGTAATAGACTTGAACAACAATAACCTTGACCTGATTAATATTTATAGAACCCTCTACCCAAGAGCAACAGAGAATCGTCTTCTCAAATAAGACCATATTTGAGGGCATGAAACAAGTTTCAGTAAATTAAAAAGGATTAAAATACGTTGTCAGATCACAGTGGAATTGAATTAGAAACCAATAACAAGATCATCTCTGGAAAAGTCTCCAAATATTAGGAAGCTGCTGCTGCTGCTAAGTCGCTTCAGTCGTGTGCGACTCTGTGCGACCCCATAGACAGCAGCCCACCAGGCTCCCCCATCCCTGGGATTCTCCAGGCAAGAACACTGGAGTGGGTTGCCATTTCCTTCTCCAATTAGGAAACTGAACTACTTCTATATATCAATGGATCAAATAAGAAATCAAAAGAGAAACTGTAAAGTATTTTACACAGAATGGAAATATAACACATCAAAATTTATGAGATGTCTGTAAGCATGGACACTGGGGGCATTTCATAGCTTTAAACCCCTGAATCAGGAAAGAAGGCCCTTAAATCAGTGACCTCAGCCTCCACCTTAAGGAATGAGAAGAACTGACTAAACCCAAAGTAAGCAACAGAAAGGAAATAATAAGGATCAAAGTGAAAATCAGTGGAATAGAAAAACAATAGAGAAAACTCATTAGATCAAAAGCTGGTTCTTTGAGAAGATCAATAAAATTTATAATAACTCTAGCCAAGCTGATGAGGAAAAAAAAGATGGCACTAATTATAGCATCAGAAATGAGAGAGGTTACATCAAGGTAGATTCTATAAATATTAAAAGGATAATAGAATATTATGAACAGGAGACGTCCCTGGCAACTCAGTGGTAATGAATCCGTCTGCCAATGCAGGAGACACGGGTTTGATCCCTGGTCCAAGAAGATCCCACATGCCACAAAACAACTACCTGCTGAGCCAGCTCTCTAGAACTACTGAAAGCCTGTGTGCCTAAAGCCTGTGCACCGCAACAGAGAGTAACCCCCACTCTCTGGAGAATGCCCACATGCAGCAGTGAAGACCCAGCACCGTCCAAAAGAAAAAATATATGTATATATCTCTTTTTAAAAAAAGGATATTATGAACAACTTTATGCCAGTAAATTTGACAACATAAATGGACAAATTCCTTGAAAGATAAATCATCAAAATTCATTCAAGAATAAATAGAACACCCAGATCTGTAGTTAGTAAAGAAATTGAAATTATAGTTTTTTTTAAAAAAACTAGTTGGTTTCACTGGTAAATTTTCTTGAACATTTGAAAGAGGAACTAATGCCAGTGCTACATAACGTCTTTCAGAAAATTGAAGAAGAGGGAAAACTTTCAAATTCCTTGTATAAGACCAGCAAGTTTAATGTTAAAACCAGACAACAATATTACAAGAAATGTAACATACCATATTCCTCATGAACACAGATGCCAGAAATATAAACAAAAATCTAGCAAATAAAATCTAACAGTAGTATATTAATAGGTATTATCCTTTAATATTATCATGACCAAGTAACATTTATCCCAGGAATACAGGACTGGTTTCACATTCAAAAATAAATAAATTTAACTTATATTATCAGTAAGCTGATATCGATCATCTCAAGAGATAAAAAAACATTGATTTCTGATAAGAAAAAAAGAAACTCTCAGCAAAGTTGGAACAGAAAGGAATTTTCTCAACTCTTAACGGCCATTTATAAAAATCTATAGCTATTGTTATACTTAATGATGAAATACAAAACTTATTCCCAGTCAGATAAAGAATAAGACATGGATGTCTGTTATTACCACTTCCATTCAGCATTGTAGTGGCGATTCTAGGCAGTGCATCAGGCAAGAAAAAAGAAAGGGCTTCCAGATTGGCAAGGGATAAGTAGAACTTTGTATGTTTGCTATGTTTTCTATGTATAAAATTTGATGAAATCTGCAATTTTACACCAATAAATTAAGAGATGGCTAATGTGAATTTAGAGTTGATAATTTTGGAGATGTGAAAATTTGAAGGATAACTTCAATCATTAGTTTTGGAAAATATTGTCTTTAAGACTAGAAGCAGACAGAATGGTGGACAAATGTTAGCCAAATATTGAATTCATTCAGATGGATAAACAAATTCCCTAAAAGTTAGTATATGGAAATCCAAAGGTCCGCATATAAACAAATGTCACAACTTCAAGTGGGACATTATTAAGAGGTGAGAGACGATACCACTCTAATGGCAGAAAGTGAAGATGAACTATAGAGCTGTTTAATGAGGGTGAAAGAGGAGAGTGAAAAAACTGGCTTAAAACTCAACATTCAAAAAATTAAATTCATGGCATCTGGTCCCATCGTTTCATGGCAAATAGATGGGGGAGAAGTAGAAACAGTGGCAGATTTTATTTGGGGGGAGTACAAAATCACTGTTGGAAGGCTACTGCAGCCACGAAATATAAAGGACGCTTGCTCCTTGGAAGAAAATCTATGACAAACCTAGACAGCATGTTAAAAAAGAGACATCACTTTGCTGACAAAGATCCATATAGTCAAAGCGGAGGTTTTTCTAGTGGTCATGTACAGATGTGAGAGTTGAACCATAAAGAAGGCTGAGCACCGAAGAATTGATGCTTTTGAACTGTGATGCTGGAGAAGACTTTTGAGAGTCCCTTGGACAGCAAGGAGATCAAACCAGTCTATCCTAAAGGAATTCAACCCTGAATATTCATTGGAAGGACTGATGTTGAAGCTCCATTACATTGGCCACCTGATATGAAGAACCGATTCACTGGAAAAGACTCTGATGTTGGGAAAGATTGAAGCAGGGGGACAAGGGGGAGACAGGATGAGATGGCAGGATGGCATCACCAGCTCAATGGATATGAGTTTGAGCAAACTGCAGAAGATAGTGAAGGACAGGGAAGCCTGGTGTGCTGCAGTTCATAGGGCCGCAAGGAGTCGGACACGACTTAGCAACCGAACAACAACGACAGGTGGTAAAGTGGTAAAGCATAGAGACACAGCTTGTGCTAGGTAACACTGACACGGGAAGAAAGAGCTCTGCTTGCTGGTACAAAGAGGACGGAGAAGCACGTAAGAGAATGTTGGAGCCCAGAGAAGACTTTTCTTGACAAAGGTGAGGCTCCCTGGATTTAGTGGGAGGGCCTTGTAATGGTTAAGGGAGAGCAGAGTTGGGCGTGAGGTGTGAGGTGAGGATGTAGAAGAGAAGGGGTAGATGCTTGTTGGTTGAGTCTGTGTGTTTATTGTAGCTAATGAAGGTGGGCAAGATGTTGGAGAAACTAGTGGTGACAGAGGAAAGAGGGGTGGAGGCAGAGGAGAATAAGAATGATTTCAGTTATCAGTGGACCCACAGAACCCCAGTCCAGATAGACGTTGCTGCTGTGCTCAAACTCAACTTCCAGTTCCTTTTGTTGTATATGTATGTAGTGGAAGAAGAACGAAGGAGGTAGAAGAAAGGTCCTGTAATAAATGACAGAACCCAGTGGTGGAGGTCAGAAGGCCACACGTCCATGTGAACACTCGATGTGGAGATGGGGAAACAGTCACAGGAGGCCTATGGAGAATAATGTACACAGTGAAGGAGCAAGAGACCTAACTATATGAAAATTTTGAAAGACTGGAAAGCTAAAATTCAGAGGAAAAATATAAGTGAAAGCACTGCTATTGAGAGTTTATGACTGTCCCATTTAGAGAATTCAGTCACATTCTCAAATAGTACTGAGAATCTAAATGATAAATTAAGCTAAGTTCACAAAGAGAAATTCATAAAAAGAATTAATGGGAAACAGAAAGGTACAGCTTTATCAGAAGTCAATTTTACTAGAAAAGAAATGAAATGTTCAGTTCAGTTCAGTTCAGTCGCTCCGTCGTGTCCAACTCTGCGACCCCATGAATCGCAGCACACCAGGCCTCCCTGTCTATCACCAACTCCCGGAGTTCACTGAGACTCACGTCCATCGAGTCAGTGATGCCATCCAGCCATCTCATCCTCTGTCGTCCCCTTCTCCTCCTGCCCCCGATCCCTCCCAGCATCAGAGTCTTTTCCAATGAGTCAACTCTTGGCATGATGTGGCCAAAGTACTGGAGTTTCAGCTTTAGCATCATTCCTTCCAAAGAACTCCCAGGGCTGATCTCCTTTAAAATGTTAATTTATAGCTAAATTTACCAAAGTTTTCATTAAATTTTGTCCCAGTGCTATGAAGATTGTGGTTACCTTTGTATGCACATGAATTACTGGTGACATTGTGATTGGTGTTGCCTACCCCTCTTTTTTTGGAAAGCAGTTATTCATATAAATTAAAGGTTACCAAAATATTTACATCCCTTGGCCTAGTAATAGTGTCAACTGAGAATTTACGGTAAGCATGTAATTTCAGAGAAACTATATGAACAAATGATTGCAACATTTTGTATAACTGAAACTTTAAAGTAATTTAAATGTTCTGTATCAAAGGAGTCTGTTAATTAAATTGTGGTACATCGATTGAAATGATCATATATTGAGAAACATATACAGCCTTCTGTAGAAGAAAATTAAATTTACATTTTGAAAATTAAACCTTGGAAAACTGCTTTTAAATTGAAAATGGGAAAAAAAATGTAAAAAATAACAATAGGCTTTGTTGGTATGGTCGAATTATGTGTGAAATTTTATTCTAAATTATTTCTCTATTTTATAGTGTTTCGATTCTATCAAGCCAATTAAAGATGAAATATTTGTTGGGAGAGTTTGGAACAGTTGAAAAGATAAATTGAGAATTAGTTTCTTAAAATGAAAACACATCACAAGAAGGATATGTCTATTTAATTCAGCAAGGCAAGAATCCCTGCCTTTTCTTCATAAGTCAAGGGAATCCAAACTGTGCTGGATTGTTAACTTCAGCAGTCTTTTACTTTGACATAATTTTTAAAAGATACTTAAATTGTCAAAACTCAAAGGACCAAGAAATCCTGCAAAAAGCAGGTCCTGCTGATATAGGGGAAAAAATTGAGTAGCTTGCACATTGGTCTAGAAGCAAAAGTGAACTTTGTCCAGAGTGAATTCCTAGACTGTATAACAGCACGAAGCATTTGTCCAGAGTGAATTCCTAGACTGTATCACAGCACGAAGCATTTGCTGATAAAAGGGGCTGTTAACCTGTAGATTACACAGTATTCACTTTTTTTTTTTAAACCAGAGGAGTGGAGTCTATAGGTTTAGGATAATGTATTGTTGTAACACAGAGAATAATCTAGAGAAAATTGAACACTTGGAATTGAAAAAGGTTGAAAAATCTCTTCTAGGGATGTATATTGCTGCACTTGAAAGTTTGTAAAGTGTTATGTCATTCAGCTAAAATACAAAATAATTATAATTTGAAAGAAATATAGAAAGTTTATGAAAATTTGAAGATTTTAATAACTTTAGTATTTTGTGCATACGTGTTAGGAAATAAATTAGAAAGTCAGATTTTGTATCTGCTAAAGGATTGTGTTTTATAAGTACTGATAGATTAAATTTCCTTTTATGTTGTTGAAATCATATTTAAAATTTCGCTAGACCATTGTCCAAACATCACAAAACTACCATGGCCATTAATCATGTCCCTTGGTTCAAGTCAAGGCTACCAGATCTGTAGAATGTCTTTCCTTGAGCAGTTCTTTAGTGATCCAGGGATCTGAGAAGCACACACAGTATCTGTGTACAAATGTGCAGACTTGCGTATGTGTTATGGGAGGTGGGGGAAGGGTGGAGGTTGGGCTGTAGGTCCAAGTAAAATACTTATGTGTTCCACACAATGGATAAAAATAGACTAACCTCCTTCCCAAACCTAATTTTGTTACGATTTCAGTAATGCTTTCCCTGCATAAAAATTTTCAAATCCATCTCCCTTGTATCACAGGCTTTTTTGGATTTAAGGACTCAAAGACAAAAACTGAGTCTATGCAAACAATTATTTCCCCAAAGAGTTACTAAGTCATATATTTATTAAAATTTGTGGGGTTAAATCTTAGGGGAGGTTTCAGTCTTACTAATGTAGCTTAAATAGGCCAGGAAAAAATGACTACGTAACTTAGGCTTCAGCCATCAAATTGTTTGAATGGAGTCAGGAGACCTACCCATGAGCCCTTCAGCCAAATACTGGAGGCCATTGATGATTGACTCAGTTGTTACTGTTTTTCCCTCCTCCTTGTTTAATACAAATAGTGGAATCGAAATGTTAGAGCGGGGATTCAGAATCAATGGGAAAAAGTGGCTGGTGAGTCTAAGAGCTGTCATCTAGGACTTCTAGGACCCTGTCTTGTCCCATCCACTCACTGCCTCCTTGAGAAAAGTGCATCAGAGGAATGCTTTCGTTATTTCGAAGAAGCAACAGAGCAAGCACCCTGTCTTGACTGAGTCAGGTGAACATTCCCCCTCACCTCCTAAGGTCATGGTTTAATTAATAATATCTAATAAAAACTACTCTCTAAACTCATACTATTACTTTTATTCCATTAATAAGGCAATGTAGTACAGACCTGAGAACACAAGAATCAAAAGAGATTCCTTGTGTTGGATTATTTATAAAACAAGAGGGAAAATAAATTAGTGGGCTCATTAGGTATATGTGTATTTTTCCAATCAGCTCCACCAATCTTTAGGTTCAAAACTGTGGACAAAATAGTATAAAATACATCAGCTTGTTGGTATGTGGAGGAAGTGCTATAGGGTGGAGTTCTGGTGAACTGATGAGACCTGTCAGGTTTTAAATGCAGCACTTAGCCCTTTTGTCTAGGTCCATAACCCTTCTAGGCTTCATTTTCTTCCTGCAACAGTAGTTATTCATTAACTTAGGGATTGTCATAACAGCTAAATTAGGATATACAGTTGTCTCTTGGTATCTGAGGGGGACTGGTTCCATGACCACCCTCCCCTACAATGGATACCAAAATTTGAATATGCTCAAATCCTTTATATAAAAATACAGTATTTGTATGTAACCTACACACACCTTCCTGTATGTTTCAAATTATCTCTACATTACTGATAATACCTAATACAATGTAAATGGTGGCCTGTGTGCAGCAAATTGAAGTTTTGCTTCTTGGAATTTTCTGGAATTTTTTTTCCCCAAATATTTTTGATCTGCAGTTAGTTGAATATGTGGATGCAGAACCCTTGGAAGTGGAGGGCTGACAAATATAAACGCTTCACACAGATCTTTAAACAAATACTGAGATCCTGTTATGACCAAGCATTGGCATACAAGATACACCATACATTGTGTCTCTGTTAAGAATCCTTTCAGTCTATCGTGGGAACAGACATAAATAAATAAACTGATACGTAATTAGGAATGTGAAAGTCATGTAGAAGCACACGGATCCAAAAAAAATCAACCTATTTTAGGAACGCAAAGAGAAAGCTTGCCTGACAAAGTGAAGTTCAAACACCTGAAGCGTGACTAGTTTCCCAGAGGAGCAAAGAATACACACTTACGCAGCAGTAGGTGCAAAGGCCCTGAGGTGGAGGGAGTATAGCTTGTTTTAGAAACCAAATATAAATGAGGGGGAGATGGTACAAAATAAGCTTAGAGAAGGAAAGAAGAATCGGATCTGATAGAGCTTTGTTAGATATTTTGAACTATCTCCTGAGAAGTGAGAAGCTATCAGACCCTTTTAACTAGGTGGATGGTGTGAACAGAGGTTCATTTCAGGAAAACACTTCTGCTGGTGTATGAGGATGATGGAGGAGGCTGATAACAGAGTTCCGTTAGGAGGCTTACTGGATGGTTTAATCAGAGTTGTGCTGTGAGGATGGAGAGAAGTAGGCAAGTTTGAGAACTATTAGGCAGATGAAACTGAAAGGCTTTGGTGACTGGTTGATTGAGAAGGAAAGAAATGTGGAGGACCACAAATATTAGTCTATGGAAGTCCTCAATAAATGTTTGTTTTTGATTGTGTCTTCAGTAACTCTTACCACTGCTTTCATAATATACCTGAGCTTGAGGCCACACATGATTTTGATTGGGAGAAAGCTATCAGTGGTCATTTGATGACCATTAGTAATCGCAATTTTTGGTTTTACTTCTTAAAACAAACAACAACACTTTATAGCACTGAGTACTGTTTTCCTCTACAAATGAGGAATCTGAGGCACAGAGGGATTTAATAACTTGCTCAGACAGTTAGTAATGGTAGACCCAGAATTCGAACCCAGATATTCTTACTGTGGAGCCTATGCAATCCACAGGTTTTTATTCTTCAGAGTGATCCTTCAAAAGAGGTGTTTTGATGAATTGACCTTTGTATCTCTACTAAATACTAATTTCCCTTCTTGACCTCATCCAATTCAGTGTAAAGGAATAAAATACAGTTGATCTGATGGTTCTTCTTGATTGCTGTTTTGGTGAACCAAAAATGTGTCCTTACATTTTAATTCTTCTTAATCCTTGCAAACAGGAGGAATAACATAGAAAAATACTGCTTCTCTTCTATGAATAGTACATTCTCTGGACTAGTTATCTAGGCTTTATCCTCTGAACATTAATTACCACAGCTATATTGTAAAAATAATAGGAAGACAGCAAAGTGGAAGACTACATATACCTTTGCAGTATAAATCTAGCCACACATGTTCTATGTGAAGAGAAAACATTTATGAGTATTCTGAAGGAACATTTATATGCCTATAAATAACATTGCTGGTTTACTTTGCTTAAAGTGAATGCTAGAGGACATTTTTGTAGTCTGTGCAAGGATTCAAGATGGGAATCGTCATATAGTCTGCCTGTTAGATCAGTAAATTTCTAAAGTTGTATTTTGCGTATGGGTGTGGCAGTTTGCGAAAAAATACTACTTCCTTCTGGGTGCCTGCATATTGTCAGCTTTTAAGAATCAAAGCAGATTAAACTTTGCTAGTATGCTCCATAACTATTTCCTTTTCAAAGTTGGGGTTTGTCCCATTTCTCTGGAAAATTCACACTCGAGTTTATCCTGAACATAACCACTGATAGACTGTTTAGCACTTACATAGGGTTTTTGTTTTCAGGATTTCATAATCATTGCCTTTTAATCCATTTAACACCCCTGTGAGGTAGGCAGATAAATTCAAGCATCTAAGTCTCCCGTGGGCAGATTTCAGTGGCAGCATGAGTATTGTGATTGGCACTGAGTTTCCTTAACTTCCCAGAGGCCAGACACCTGGAGAGGCTTTCCTACAGGTCAAGATACATGCCAGTGTGTCAGCCACAGGGCACTGCCTCCTACTCCTCCTGCTATTTTGCTAAGATTCAGTGACTGCATCTACCATTAACCACAATGCTATGCCCACAGTGTCTGTCTGCATGAAAGCCACTCTGAAAGAGTACGTTTTGAAAGATTCTTAGGGAGCCCAACAAACGTTTATGTTCTATAAAGCTATGGTTTTTCCAGTAGTCATGTACGGATGTGAGAGTTGGACCATAAAGAAGGCTGAACACCACAGAATTGACGCTTTTGAACTGTGGTGCTGGAGAAGACTCTTGAGAGTCTCTTGGCCTGCAAGGAGATCAAACCAGTCAATCTTAAAGGAAATGAACACTGAATATTCACTGGAAGGACTGATACTGAAGCTCTAGTACTTTGGCCACTGATGCGAAGCGCCAACTCATTAGAAAAGACCCTGATGCTGGGAGAGATTGAGGGCAAGTGGAGAAGGGGGCAACAGAGGATGAGATGGTTGGATGACATCACCAACTCAACAGACATGAGTTTGAGCATACTCTGGGAGATAGTGAAGGACAAGGAAGCCTGGCGTGCTGCAGTTCATGGGACTGCCAAGAGTCAGACTTGACTTAGTGATTGGACAACAATAACAACACAACAAATTTCAACTGTTTACACTCCAGTTGAGCATAAACTCCAACAAAGGTACTTTTTGTTCAGTGATAACACTCATGGCTCCAACTAAGTACTTAGATTAATAAATAAATGAGCACCAGAATTTCTGTCTCAGGAGTCTGTAATATATTCAGGTAGGCAAAAAATATGTGTACCTAATGATAAAATCATCAACATGGCGTCAATTGAAATATAAAGTTGGCAGTTTTATGTAGTATGCTTATTTGTACCAAGCTCTATGATAAAGATAATACACACATTATCACAGCTTTGTGACGTAGATACTATCATCCTGGTTTTCAAACAATGAAAACCAAGGCTAGTAAGTTGACCGCAGTCATAGAGCTTCTGACTCCTTGGTAGAAGGTGATGTATAGAATCTTAAAGCTCTAGGGCAATATACAACAGAGGAGTGGTAATAATAGAGTATATAATAAGACACATATTAACTTGTTTATGTATAAAGTAAAACAAAACCATGTAAAAGAATTGTTTTTACACATGTAGTAATTTACATCTTTTTACCTTTCCCAGCACTTTTTAACTTTTCTAGTACTTGCTTCAATGAAAGTATTTGTATGTTTTTCCTTCTACCTTGTTGATAGTTTCTTGAAAGGATGACTGTGTCTTATTTGTCTTGTAATTGTACATATTAAATAATGCTTAATGCCGTAAATCGATTGGGTGCTCAGGAATTACTCAGTAAGCTTTAGAAATTAGTAGGGCTTTTACCCAGAGATAAACCAATTCACCCAAGGGCAGCTTATCTTTGACAAAGGAGTCAAAAATATACAGTGGAGAAAAGACAGCCTCTTCAATAAACATTACTGGGAAAACTGGACAGCTACATGTAAAAGAATGAAACTAGAACACTTCCTAATACCATATGCAAAAATAAACTCAAAATGGATTAAAGACTTAAAGGCCAGAAACGATAAAACTCTTAGGTGAAAACAGGCAGTACACTCTTTGACATGTATCACAGCAAGATCCTCTTTGACCCACCTCCTAGAGTACTGGAAATAAAAACAAAAATAAACAAATGAGACCTAATTAAACTTAAAAGCTTTTGTAAGGAAAAGCTTTTGCAAAGGAAACAACAAGATTGAAAGCCAGCCCTCAGAATGGGAGAAAATAATTGCAAATGAAACAACCAACAAAGGATTAATCTCCAGAATATATAAGCAGTTCATACAGCTCAATACCTGAAAAACAAACAGCTCTATCAGAAAATGAGCAGAAGACCTAAACAGACATTTTTTCCAAAGAAGACATACAGATGGCCATTAAACACAAGAAAAGATGCTCAACATCACTGGTTATTAGAGAAATACAAATCAAAATTACAATGAGGTATCACCTCACTCCAGTCAGCAAAAAATGTACAAACAATGAATGCTGAAGAGGGTGTGGAGAAAAGGGAATCTTCTTGCATTGTTGATGGAAAAGTGAAATAGCCTCTATGGAGAACAGTATGGAAGTTCCTTAAAAAACTAGAATTATTAAGACCCAACAGTCCCACTAATGGGCATACAGCCTGAGGAAACCATAATTTTAAAAGATACTTGTATCCCAACGTCCATTGCAGCACTGTTTACAATAGCTAGGACATGGAAGTAGCCTGGATGTCCATTGGCAGATGAATGGATAAGGAAGCTATTTCTGTGGTACATACATGTAATGGAATATTACTCTGCCATGAAAAGGAGTACATTTAAGTCAGTTCTAATGGAGTGAATGAACCTAAAACCTAGTATACAGAGTGAAGTCAGAAAAAGAAAGACAAATATCATATATTAATGCATGTATGTGGAATCTAGAAACCTGGTACTGATGAACCTATTTGCAAGACAGTAATGGAGATGCAGACATAAAAAACAGAATGGTGGACAGGGTCGGGGAAGGAGAAGGTGAGACGAATTGAAGGAGTAGCATTGAAACATATACATTACCATATGTAAAATAGATAGCCAGTGGGCATTTGCTGTATGATGCAGGGAGCTCAAACCTGGTGCCCTGTGACAACCTTGAGTAGTGGGGTGGGGTGGGAGGTGGCAGGGAGGTTCAAGAGTTGGGGGGGACATGTGTATACTTGTGCTGATTCATGTTGATATATGGCAGAAACCAACACAACATTGTAAGTCAATTATCCTCCAATTAAAAATATTTTTAAAATATTTTTTAAATTATTTAAAAAATTAAAAAAAAAAGTAGTAGAGCTTTTAATTGAAAAAGAAGTACCTGTATGTGCAAAACATTTAAATGAAACTGAAGAATCGCTCCTATTTAAGATTTATACCTAGTTCTTTCCCATTATATGTTCCAGTTTCTTATGGATCATTTCAGAAATATTCAGTATATGTATTTGTGTATGTGTGTGTATAGGTAAATGTACATTCACCTTACACCTGAATTGATTGTCTTAGATTATGATAATTAAGTCTAAATACAGAATTAATCATAGCACTATATGCAGAATATACTTTGATAATAAAAGTCATTTATTAAATGCATTATAAAATGCATAAATGGGTAATTATGATTGTACATCTAACAAAAATTTATGTATGAGTTTAACCATGTCCTCGAGAGAAAATACTAACATAGTGCTACTGCTGCTAAGTCGCTTCAGTCGTGTCCGACTCTGTGCGACCCCATAGACAGCAGCCCACCAGGCTCCCCCGTCCCTGGGATTCTCCAGGCAAGAACACTGGAGTGGGTTGCCATTTCCTTCTCCAATGCATGAAAGTGAAAAGTGAAAGTGAAGTCGCTCAGTCATGCCTGACTCTTAGCGACCCCATGGACTGGAGCCTACCAGGCTCCTCCGTCCATGGGATTTTCCAGGCAAGAGTACTAGAGTGGGTTAAATATGTAATTCCAATATAAGATGGTTATAATTTAGATACTTTAGGGTTGCTAAGTTATATGTGAGGGAAGATTAACTTTAGGAATTAGATGTAAAGATTATGGTTGAATATCTTCTTTGGAGTTTCTCTATACTTTCAAGTGTCTTTCTCACAACTGGTAAAATTTACAAAGACCCATTATGTATGAAGGAATGAGGCAGGATTTGGAAGAAAAGAGTTATATTTTGCTGTAGCATACAGCTATATTTTGCAAAATGATAGAAGATAATACTAGATTATAATTTATCTTGAAAATTATGTGTTTCTGGTGTAAATATGAGCTATGAAAAATAGTTCTTCATCTGCCAAAAAGAGAATTTGAGAATCCTATACATTTTTAAAAGTTAAGTTGCTAATTCTTTGTTTATTGTTTTCTAATTGTAGGTTTTAGTATAAAAGCAGTGCCATTCCAGAATGCCATCTTGAATGTAAAAGAACTTGGAGGTATATCATATATTTTTTCTATGTCTGACTCTAACTTCTACTAAGTTCATATTAATGCATTGCATATAATTAAAACATGTTGATGATGTTTTATTCTAGAAGGTGACTTATTTTTACCCTTTTTCTTGGTAATACGTTTCCTAGAAATATTTTTTCTTTATATATATTAAAGGTGGTTGAAGAGTTCTAATTGACATAAATGTATGTTTGTTTATGTAGCGCTACGCTACCAGTGCCATTTTATACTCTATACTCATTGGTTTTGCTTCTCTTATTAAATTTATTCTTGAAGTGAAAAAATGAAGAGAGTTTTAGTATAATCATGGAAAAAAGCTATACATTAGGCAAAGAACTGTATTTTAGAGTAGTTTGTATTCATATTGCAGGTTTTATTGTATTAGATCTTTTTAGAATGTGTTTGTTCTGATAATAAATCTTTGCCAATAGGTTCTTTGTTGGTCAAGCACATTTATTGGATAGGCTTTACCCCAAACTATACATCACTCAGTCTTTCATTGCACTCTCTGTCTGGGATTTTTTTGATTGTATTTTGTGTCAGTCAGGGTCTTAACCCATGTAAGTAGGTTAACAAAGAAATCAGTCAATTCAATGAACCTGCTACGTTCTCTAATGGCATAGGAACATGATAAGTCCTCTGGAGTTCAGTATGGTATGGGTGAGTTTAATGACTTAGAAGAGAATTCTCTTCCATCTCTTTAACCACTTTGTGATATTGACCTTAGTCTGTTTTTGTTTTTTTTTTTAATGCTCATTCTGTGACCTTTTATTAGATTGATGAAATTAAAACCCAGACCTATGCATTCCTAATAGTATTTTTATGCCTTCTTATTTTTATATAATGATGTATTGGCTGATCTTTCCAGGTTTACTTCTGTCAGTCTGTTTTATAGCCACTTTGACTTTTATAGTATTAATATTTAAACTATGGTTGATAAATTCTGGTTTTTCTTTGACATTGGTTTTGTCATTTTGACTGAAAAAATGATAAACATGAATGTTTTTATAATAGAAAAATTTTCTGTGCAAAAATTTTAAGACTTTATTAAATATTTTAATATTACTTAGTGGCTTCAGAGAACATAGTATAAACATCCATGGAATCAAATTGAATGGTTTGAGAATTCTATTATTTTTAAATATTACTGATACTTAATAATATTATTATTACTAGGCTAGATGCAAAATTTTTATTAAATACCCTCCAGATGTAAGAAACTATTGATTAAGATGTTTATTATTGATGTTTACTTTGATGATATAAAAATGCATCTTAACAATTTTTTAAAAGTGCAGAATTTATTATAATCTTAACTGTGCCATTGAAACTCAGTACAACTCAAAAGATCAAGTTAGAGGAAAGGGGTGTATAAGGCGGGAATCCATCTGTTCCCAAGCAGAGTTTAATTTTGTTGGAAGAACGGTGTGCTGCTGCTGCTGCTAAGTTGCGTCAGTCGTGTGCGACCCCATAGACGGCAGCCCACCAGGCTCCCCCGTCTCTGGGATTCTCCAAGCAAGAATACTGGAGTAGGTTGTCATTTGAACTGTGTATGCCCTGGAAATTACTGAAATGGAAATTACAATGGAGAGGATACTATAGAGTTTGGTGGAAATACTCTAGCTGTGCCTCTTGCATGATGAAATGGAGAGATGTAGGTACATGACAGAGCTTCAGGGTTGGGATCCATACATCAGTTTCAGGCTAGTGATGTGTGGTGCTTGGCAGGTGGTGTTGAAGAGCAGATTACTCACTTAAGCACAGATTCTTCTATCCCTGAAAATTTAATAGCTGTTTTCAGGTGAGAGGCTCTCAAGGAGGCGATTTTCTGCATAGAATCTATTTGTGTATCCTCTGTTGTGTGCTCAGAAGCAAGCAGTGGAGGAAGTTCAGGGCTTGACTTTTCACTCACTAATTCCTTTACTCAACAAATTTTTTTTGAGCACCTCCTCTACCTGGGGTAGGACTGGGCCCTAGATCAGCCAAGAATGCATGAAAAGCAGACTAACATACATAGAGAGTATAGTTTTCATAGAATTTAAGTAAATCTTACACCCCAAGAGGCTCATCCCAATATAAGATACGAGGCCTTTAGGGAAAGTTATGACCTCCTAAAATTAAATTGTTTGAGAGGAAGTTGCTTGACCCAAGAATTTCTAAGTTCAAGAGGAAAGAGTTGAGAATTTTAAAATCAATGTTATTTACCAGTAGAGAGTTTACTCAGAAGACAGGTTAATCAGAATTCAACCAGGTTGTCAATCCAGGCGAAGATTCTGAAATCAAGGAAGAAATTCAAGAAGCTAGGTGTAAAGGTAGGCAGATACTAAAAGCCCGCACTGTGCTGAAGTTTGGAATGCTCTGCTGCTTCTCCTAGGGTTAATTCAGGAGATTGGCCCAGCCCGTTTCTCCCTTCTAATTCCCTCTTCTACCCTTTTCGCATGGTTCCAAGGTTTTCAATCACTTGCTCCTAACCTCTCTTACTTTTTTTACTTCTTCAAAATAGGAAGAAGCGTGAACTTGTGTTCCTTATCTAGTAAGAAATGGTTTAGAATGAAATAACAATGACTAATGGAGTTAAATGAAAGTCACTTTTGGTAGATCTTACTATAAATAGCAAACCTTATGTTCACAAACACACTGGTGTGTGTGTGTGTGTGTGTGTGTGTGTGTACTACCTAATTTATATCAGAGAGAATTCTATGCTGTTATCAATTTTCTCTTTTATGAGGATATTTCTTATATCTGGCACCTAAAAATTCCTATAAATTTCATTCATAGCAATTTTCTCAAGTGATCTTTTCCTGCTGTTCATGCAGTCGTTCTAGCACAGTTATTTGTGTGTCAAGCATGATTCTAGGGACTGGGGATAAATGATATTTAAAGAGACCTGTGGTTCAGTGATAAAGACATTTGTGAAAACCAATATTTGAAATTAATTTGGAAAGTAACGAAATTAAGAGGGAAGTAAATATAAAGGATGACACAAAGAGACGATCCAGCCTGGTGGTATGATGGGTGAGTCCTGTTTACACTATGTTGAGAATGACCTGTTCTCCTCATCTTACCTGTCCCACTCATCAGGCTGTACTGATTATTCTAGAACTCTACAATTTCTTCTATTTTCTCTCCGCACACATTCTCACTTAATCTTTGCAACTTCATGCCTAGAGAGTAGATGCTGTTATTATCTGACAGATAGTGAGACGCAGGACACCTAGACACAGGGCAAGTGGTTTGTTCAAAGTTATTTGGAGAAGGATTTCTGGGAGTCGATCTGAGCCCTTGTGCTTAACCACGGTACCCTGTACATGAAGCATGTTACCCAGTGCCTGGCACAAGAGAAGTGCTCCCAGGTATTGTCCGCTGCTGTTCTTACCACAATTATATGAACAATTTAAAGCTTTCACATGTTGGTATTATTTTCATTAACACTGTATTGATTACACATGAACACTCTGCTCAAAACTGTAGGATGTTATCCCTAATCATTGCAGCTGCTTTTAGTATTCATTTTCTGTCTTACTCTCTTTATTTAGAGGTTAAGTCAACTCTTCCTCCATTTTAATTGTGACTCTAGTGCTGTAGTCATGCTTTCCTCTTCTGGTTTCTTCAAGACTGCCTTCTGAAGCAGTCAGGACTCCTAAAGGAGATTAGTCCTGGGTGTTCATCGGAGGGACTGATGTTGAAGCTGAAACTCCAATACTTTGGCCACCTGATGCGGAGAGCCGACTCATTTGAAAAGACCCTGATGCTGGGAAAGATTGAGGGCAGGAGGAGAAGGGGACGACAGAGGATGAGATGGTTGGATGACATCACTGACTCAATGGACATGGGTTTGGGTGGACTCCGGGAGTTGGTGATGGACAGAGAGGCCTGGCGTGCTGCAGTTCATGGGGTCGCAAAGAGTCGGACTCGACTGAGCGACTGAATTGAACTGAACTGATAGTGTCAACACAAGCATAGTCCCTGCATAGATTGACTAATCAACACAAGGGGAGACTCTTAACGTGAACTAAACTTCTCTTCTTGAATTACAGTCAAATATTTCTGATAGGCCTAAAACAAAGTTCTGGGTTAATCCCTTCCATACTTGAAGGGATTCGTTTTTTTAACACTATCCAGGTCTGATCCCTATGGAGGTCATTCTGTAGTATCTCTCAGTGAACTTTTTTTTCCTGCATATTTTTTAATTTGGAAAGTCTTTTTTAAACTAATCTAAATCCTTTCTCCTTTAGTTTTAATTAATTACTCTGCTTGTCTTGCTCTATTATTTTTATTTTTCTCGGTGTTGTGTAAGACACCAAGCAGGATCCTGGATAGACAGAAAGATTAATCTTTTGAAGGATTTTCCTTCCTCCTGGTGACTTGTTTCTAAGCTCAGCCATTCTCTATGGTTCCAGATAAGTCTGCTTTCCTGTATCTTTGTTTCCTTATCTGTAAATTGTAGTACTAATAGTCCCTATATCATGTAATCCTTGTGAGGACCAAATTAGTTAATGTAGGTTGAGTACTTAGAGACTGTCTGGCCCTAACATTTCTGAAAGATTTACTGTTATTATAGTTATACCCTCACTCCCTCACACCCCACAAAAGCACCTTTAAATAATGCCTTTTTCATCCCAAGTTCTCTGAATATAAAACAAATCACATATGATTGCTTTTTCCTTTGTGGTCATCTCTCTCTCCCGCATCGACAAAGTGATCTTTTCCTGCATGGTGTTCTGCCTGAAAGTCACTGAAAGGGACCTCATTGGGCTCTTGGTTATCTGCCCAGCATATTTTTTGCCACTGCACATGTGTTGGTAGTAAATGTTTTTGTCCTTTTCCACCTAATCACCTTTTTTTCTGTTTTCAGATTCCACCAGAAAAATCTCTTGTCTGTCTTAGTGCCTCTCAGTTGATTTCATTCTGTTTGACTTATCTATTGTAACCACATTACTAAGGTAAGCAAAGCATCTGGCGTTTAACTGAGTTGGACGCAGTGGTCACTGCAGTGACATCACAGCACTGATAATTTTTCATCTTAGAAATGTCTAGTTCTTAAATCTATGAATAGTTTTTTATACCTTCTTAGATGGCTTTCTCTTGATTCTGAAATTTTGTTCACAAATTGATAGAATCCAGAGAGGAAAATTTCATCTCTTAACACATTTGGTTTGTTACCACTTATTGATAAGGTTCCAGACATCATAATTGCTTTTTCTTTCTTGAACTGAATTCTGGAACCAACCAAAAAATGGTTGGTTTTGCCGAATGACTTGTTTTCTTCCCTTTAATATTCTAATGAGTTATGTCTGAATTGTTTCCCCATCCCCCTATCTTGGCCACGGTCCCCACCCAATATACTCTTTGGCTGTCTTATCTTCCCAGTTGACTTTGAGGAAGGCAGGGCAAAGCTAAAAATCAGTTGGCTATCTTTCACACTTCAGGATTCATTGCTGTTAGTTGCCAATCAAAAGGGAAGATACGAGGCTTTTGTCTGCATTTTCTTTTCTTTAGAGGAAGGCGGTGAGGGTAGTATGGAAAGTGCAAGTTGTGTTTATCTACCCATTTACTTCAGCCGGTGCAATAGTGACTGAATGGTTTTTGAGGGTTGTCAGCTAAGCCATTTTTTAAAGTTTGCTTCTTTCAGCAGCCAAGCTGTTATATGAAACAGATGTTGACTCTGTCCTGTTTCTTTGTTTGCCTGAAGGAATACGCCTCCTCATAGTGAAAGGTGCTGTTTCTTTGTATCCTGCTAGTTATCTTGGGGTGCTGTTAATCTGTCCAGGTTATTTGCATTTCTAAAGTTCTCCAGAAACTGTACAAGGCAGACTTCTTAACAGGCAACCCAGGGGGCACTACTGCCTGCTTCTTATAATCTCTGCTTTTTGTACCCAGGCCGTTCGATGTCTTTCACCAAAATAAAGCTGTCTTCCTTCAGAATCTTTTACGAAAACTTACTTTGGAAGGAGTAATCACTCTTTAATTTTATCTGATGCGTTCTCACTGTTCTTTGTATATTATGATTATTCCCTCTATATGGCCATTACTGCCTCCTTCCTACTAAAAAATAATGCAACTCAATAAGTATAAATTTAATGTACCCCCTGGCTCTGAGGGTCATGCTATTCTATAAAGACAGGAGGAATCGAGGCAATATAAACCAATAAATCGGTTGTATATTTTTTAAAAAGACTGATTATAGGCAGACTAACTTGAAGAGGTTATTATGGCCACATTGTTGTAAAGGATGATTGGAATTGCCTAGATTTTTGCTGGTATAGGAGGAAACAACTTGCCATTCAAAAACTGTGTTAGACATCTTCAAAAATAGGTTTCATGGGAGAAAAGGCAGGAAACCATGACCCTGGCAAAGGAACATAGCGGCACAGAGTGGGGGCCCAAATATGGCCAGGTCCACAGAGTCCCTTAGCACTGTGCTGTGAAGTAAGTGACAGTCAGCTCCATATGAGTCAATGTGCATGTTCTGTATCTTTTGTATAAGGAAGAAGTGTGATTCAACAAGTAGAGTGTAGCCTCAAGACACTCTGTCCCCTTCTGCATTTCAACTTCTTTTTGTTGGTCTTTCTTATCTGTAAGATGTAAGTTTTAATAAATCATCACTATTTATTTCCCAAGGGATTGGGCTGGAAAAGTAAAGTTCAGTTGCCTAAAGCGCCTCAAGAGAGATGCTTTAAGAATAGACAGTGGTATTGCCACTAATTCTCTTTTTATAGTTGTGGATCCAGTGTGATATGTAATATTGAATGATAGAAACATCTTGATATAGTATTGTTTCCTTATCTAGGAAAAGAACCAGACCTTTCTGGAATGGGAACAGCCAGTTAACTCCTGGCTCTCTGAGCTGTGTACTCTCTCGCTTAGGCTCTACTAGGGGAAATGATATTGGGACAACGCCAAGTCACTTGGATGTGAGTTAAAAGGCCACAGCTATCTGAATTGGTTGAACAGGATCCCAGGGTGGTGGTGTTCAAGCATTTTTTACACTTGCTAAGGGAAAACTGAGCCAAACAGTCAGGAGAGCCAAATAAATGAATCTAAGGGCCCAGAAGTCTGTTACTGGCTGATGTAGACTTGACCTTAATTTTTGTTTTCTTCTGGACCTGTGCCCTAAGAAGTTTTTTAAAATCTGTCTTCTCAGTCATAGTTTAGTATAGTACTTAATGATTTGCTTCTTCTAAGACTCTGTGTATATATAGAATGTTCTAGAAACTGGATTCCCAGCCTTTTAAACCTCCCACTCCCTCTGGCAGTAGGGATCTTATGTGCCTCTGAGGTTGCTGCCTCACCACTGTTTCCTCTTTAAGGGTGATCAGGTCATTTCATATCTTCTCACTCTACCCAGCTTCCTCACAGAACATTGTGTTGGGTTCTTAGCTTAATTTCTTATCCCTCACAGGGGAATAGGTATCTCTGTTTCTCCCAGGGGTTGCCATAATAGCAACTAATTTTCACTGTGTATTTGGTTTCAGTGTGATATTGCAGCAATAACACTGAAGTCAAGAGACCAGTATTTTCCTCTAACGAAAGAAGCCAGGGGACCTTGGGCAAGGCATTTAACTTTTCCAACACCACTTTCTTTTCTAGCAGCCGGAGATACTTATAAATGTTCTGTTTTTTGGTATAACGTAACTAGTTTATTTTTTATATAAAAACTTACAGTATTTACTTTGCCTCAGTCTCTGAGAACCATAGAGCCAGTCTCTAACTGGATTATTTCCTCTACTTTCCTTTATCCCTGACTTTGTCAATTATTATTATTTTTTGTACAGTAGGCATTTTAATAAATCTCAAAGTTTTCTTTTTGTATGAAAAAAGTAGTGTGAGGCAGACCAAACGTCCACAAAATAACTAACAGTAACTTAACAAAGGTGCTGTCACTGTGGTCTTGACTTTGGGAAGCATTATGGTCTGTTATGAGAAGTGCTGGGCTTCCCAGATGTCACTAGCAGTAAAGAACCCACCTGCCAATGCAGGAGACATAAGAGATATAGTTTCAATCCCTGGGTCGAGAAGATCCCCTGGAGGAGGGCATGGTAACCCACTCCAGTATTCTTACTTGGAAAATCCTATGGCCAGAGAAGCCTGGTGGGCTATAGTCCAAAGGGTTGCAAAGAGTGGGACACAACTGAAGCGACTTAGGATGCATGCATGCGTGAGAAGTATTATAACAGCACAACATGCCATGTGGTTGTACAGAAAGGACAAGACATAACAGAAAGACAGTCTAGGGAAAGGAACAGATGAGATGAAAGTCAAGGAGCTAACAGTGGGACTGGTTCAGTCTTGTCCCAGCATAAACCAAGCCTACTGTCATCTCTGACTTTTGTCCCATCTGTTCCTAGACTGTTTTTCCCTCTGTCTTCTTTGTCCTTTCTATATGAGCCTACTTGCATCTTGTACTCAATACTGGTATTTGCCATACCAGACTATAAATTTTTGAGGAACTGAAAAGAACAACAGTAATCTTAAGGGTTTGTTGTATGTAGTATAAAATATATCCGTAGTTATAAGCTGAAGGGAAATTTGCCCAATTATGCCCTAAGATGCTAGAGTAAAGTTAGATCCTTCAGAGGCAAAATGTTTTGTTGTTGTTGTTGTTGAATTCATTTCAGTGAACTGTTAATGAATATTAACTACATTCTGGGCCCTGAGGATACAATTTCTTCCTTGCCATATACACACATACATGCTCTCTCTTATGAGCCCATTTCTTTGGATATTTTGATGAGAGAGAGAGATGTTGGCTATAGCAATTATGAAAGTTCTCAGAAAAACTAAATAGCTTTACTAGATTCCTACAATTGGAATGTCAACTTGACAGTTGTTGAAGAGGTAATATGTTTGTAGCTATTCATCACTTATCAGGCTGGATTGATTCTCTGATATATGCCAGAGCCAAATGAAATTGAACTGGTTAGATTTGCTTTTGAGGTGTCACAGATTTGTTTCTTTTAACTTTTTAAGATCCAAAGTATTGTCTAAAGACTCTATTGAAAATGCTTGATCATTTTAGTCTTGAAATTTGCTGATATTCATGGCATTCTTGTGAGAGGTAATAATGTGAAACTTTTATCATATTAATTATTTTAATACAGTTATGGGGGCTTTTATGATTGAAAATTAAAGGTTGATTTTTTTTGTTGTTGTGTCTATTCTCCCTCCCTTGCCAAAATCTCATGAAATGACAAAAATATTAGAAAACAAACACATAATAATAAATTAAATCTATAGCAAAGATAGATTTAAATCTGCAATAGAAAAGGAGAGCAAGACAAAGCTTGAGGTACAGACAATGGAAATATGAAATAGAAGGGGAATTCATCAGGATTATTAATCAGAGAGCTTATCAGAGTTGTTAATTGGGACTTGACATTTGGAGCTCTGCCTTTATTTTTCTTTTCTTTTTGTGTTAGATAGTGGATGGCAGCTGTGTTTACCCACAAACTAAATCCTTGAGTGTGGGTGCTAGACTCAGTGCGGCGGAGCAGTGCCCAAGTAATGCACTGACTGCCAGGTGGGTTAGAAAGCCCACACACAAGGGAGACAAGCCGTTTGTCCCCTGTTAATCACTAGAAACAGGCAGTGGTAAACAGAAGAGCTGGCAAACAGATTTTCAGGCAAAGAATAAGCATATAATCATGACACACCACAAATGAGGGAAATCAACACCATGAAAGAAAGACACCCACTCAAAAGTCAGAAGAAAAGATGCCCAAGGACCTACAGGTAATGGAATGATCAGAAGAAGATATTAGCAAGATGGAGAAAGGTTTTGTATTCCTGAAAAAGAATGTAACGTAGAACTTGGGAGATTAAAGTTTGACTTAAAAATTCAAAATTAAAATGTCAATTTGTAACTAAGATATTAATTAGTGAAACTAAGGATTGAGCAAGGAAATGTCATCAGAATGCCTTCTAAAAGGAATACTTTGTAAGTATGAAGGAAAATTTAAGAGACAAAGGGCTTAGCTACAGAAATTCCAACATCTCTGTATGAAGAGCTCTAAAAGGAAAGTAAAGAGAAGCTGGAGAGAATAAAATAATCAAAGAAATAATTTTTTTAAAAAGCCTCTACTATGAAAAACAGTACTGCAATTTAGTGAGCCCTCTGAGTGCCCATACCTTGATGTAGCATAAAGAAGGAGAAACTGTTGTCATCATAGAAACACACATCATCACAAAAAAATAGCATTATTTCTCATTTCAGCATGGGAGATGGCAGTCATCTGCCATCCAGTAAAGAGGAAAAACCATTAGAGTGTATTCTTTACATATTTAGAGTAAGATTATAATAAACCAAAGAAAAACCAAAGTTTAAATACCGTTTTTCAGTCGCTTAGTCTTATCCAACTCTGTGGCCCTGTGGACTGCAGCATGCCAGGCTTCCTTGTCCATCACTGTCTCCCAGAGTTTGCTCACATTCACATCCACTGAGTTGATGAAGTTTAAATTCAGGATTTAAAATTAAGGATAAACACTGTAACAATAAAAGTAGAATGATATATACAAAAGTACTTAAAAAATAATCTGAAAGGTTACATATTCAGCTAACGTAAGTTATCTTACAGAATGGAGTTAGAGTTTACTGTGTTCAAATAGGTTTTTGCTTTTGAATATTGTGTGAATTTTTTTATGAGAATTTTTTTTTTTAGTTTAAGAAATAAATTCACTCCAAGGATAGAAAGCAAAGAAGATTTGATAAATTGAACAAAACGCATGAATGGTGGGGGAAACCCAAAATAATGAACAAAAGGTTGTGATAAATAGAAAACATCTATATATACATGGGAGAAGGCAATGACAACCCACTTTAGTACTCCTGCCTGGAAAATCCCAGGGACAGCAGAGCCTGGTGGGCTGCCATCTATGGGGTCGCACAGAGTCAGACATGACTGAAGCAACTTAGCAGCAGCAGCAGCATATATACATTAGTATTTGCAATAACTATTAAATAGGTTTAATTCTCCTTTTATAATGTGGGTGATATAAAACACTGATCATAAAATATTCAGCTCTATCTGATGATGAGAGATAATTCTATAACAAAAAGATGCAGTAAAAAAAAAAAAAAGATGCAGTAAGGTAAAAATAAAAGGATAGAAAAGATACCCTAAAAATAGGCCATTGAAAAGAAAGTACTAGGAACAATCTTAGTATCAGATGAAATGAAATTTAAAGCAAAGAACATAAATGAGAATAAATGAGATATTTTATATTGATATACTAAAATAACTGAGCATTGACCTTAATATATTTAACTGCATAATTCTATAAAGCTAAAACTAGGAAAAATATAAGAAAAAGTCAACAGATCTGTAATTAGTAGAGGAATTTAGCCATGCTTTATTCAGAAGACCAAGTACATGTACTAAGTGTATGTACTAAAGCATTTAAATAGACAATTAACAAATTTGATCTCATTGAAAATTATATAGTTTTTACTCTCATACAGAAAGTATGCTCTTTGGAAATACACATAAAATTTTTACATGCATGACCATGTATAATGTGTTTTCTGATTTAAATCCATTTTATAGCAAATAGACAAAAATAATGACACATGACATTTATAGCTCCAGGGGAATCTTCCCAACCCAGGGATCAAACCCAGGTCTTCTGCATTGCAGGCACATTCTTTACTGTCTGAGCCACCAGGGAAGCCCCGTGAACCTTATACCATGTACAAGAGATTTAAATCAAATGCATCCTAGACCTCAATATGTGGCCTAAACCTATAAAACTTCTAGAAGAAAACATAGGAGAAAATCTTTATCACCTTGGATCCGACAAAGATTTCTTAGGTAAGAAACCAAAAGCATAATCCATAAAAAGAAAATTGGTATATTGGATTTCATATTAGTTAGACTTCTGCTTTATGAAAGATGCTATTAGTGAATATACAGGCCAAGATTAGGTGAACATTATTTGGAAATGATATATCTGATAAATAACTTCAATCCAGAATATATAGAGAATACTGAGAGTTTAATAATAAAAGAGACAAACTCTTAAAAATGGGCAACAAATTTAAATATATACTTCATCAAAGAAAATAAAAAGAATGTAAATACGCACATGCAAAGATCTTAATGTTATGTCATTAGGGAAATAGAAATTAAAATCACCACACACATATTAAAATGTTTACAATTTAAAAGCCTAACTTTATCAAGTATTGATAAAGATGTAGAAAAACTAGGATTCTCATTCAGTGTCAATATAGATGTACAATAATACAGCCAGTTCGGAAAACAGTGTGGCAGTCTCTTAAGGTAAATGCAAACTAATCTCCTAAGCTGTTCTACTCTTAGAACAAATGAAAACTTGTGTTGATACAAAATCCTGTACATAAATTTTTACAGCAGAATTTTTTGTAATAGGACAAAACTGAAAACAACCCAGATTGATCAGTTGGTGAATAGATAAATAAACTATGGTATATCCATACAATGAAATGGTATTTAGCAATAAAAAAGAATGAACCATTGACACATGCCACAACATGGATAAATTTTGAAATAATAATTATGTGGAGTGAGAAAAGTCAGACAAAATGGGGTATGTAGAGTAGTATTCCCATACTGGAATAAATTTATATAAAGTTCTAGAAAATGCAAACTAATATTTAATGACAAAAAAACATTTCAATGATTTTCTGAGGGCTAGGGACAGGGACAAGGGTAGGGGAGAAATGGAGGGATTAAAAGGCTCATAAGAAAATTATGGAGGGTGATAGATATGCTTAGTATCTTGATTGTGGTGATGGTTTCACAGACAATTACATTTGTCAAAACTTATCAAATTGTATACTTTAAATATATGTACTTTTTGTATGTCATAAAAACTCCAATACTTTGGCCACCTGATGCGAAGAGCTGACTCATTTGAAAAGACCCTGATGCTGGGAAGGATCTAAGGCAGGAGGAGAATGGCATCACCGACTCAATGGACATGAGTTTGAGTAAACTCTTGGAGTTGGTGATGGACAGGGAGGCCTGGTGTGCTACAGTCCATGGGGTCGCAAAGACACAGACACGACTGAGCAACTGAACTGAACTGATACCACAGTAAGACTATTAAAAATAGTTTATACCTTTAGAAATTAAAAGACATTTTTTCAGTCATCTCAGGTTAAAAATCATTGGAAGTATGTTTTGCGGAGGACTTATGACCCTTTCCTTTGATTGCTTTCCAGTAAAGAATTATTTTAAATAGGCTAGCATCCCTGGTTTTAAAAAAAGATAAATGTGACCGGAAAAGACTTAGAAAACTATCCAATACTGTATAATCATATATAGCTGGATTGTTGGGATTAAAAATATAAGTGTTTTAAACTGTTAGATCAAGATGTTATCAAATCCATCTGTTTAGTGTGTAGATTTTTAAAATCACAGTGCTAATGAAAGAAGATAGATTGGTACATGTCTATACAGAGCAGCCCTCAGTTAATCAAGGGAAGACTATGACGTGTTTGTATTGATACATGTCTATACAGAGCAGCCCTCAGTTAATCAAGGGAAGACTATGACGTGTTTGTTACACAAAGAGTGAAAGATTCCTCAGAGTAAACCAGTTGTGGTTCATTCTGTAGGGATACTCAAAACCTTAGTTATAAAATAGACTCTTCCCAATCTTAGCAGTTATGTCTATGAACAATCTTCAGGTTGGTGATTCTGAAATTAGCAAGATGCAGGTCTTAGAGAAAGTCAGAGGCTAAGGGGTAAAATGAATAACAATTACACTAAGGTGAACAAATGTGTTGGAAAGCATCTGATTCCAAACCACGTTAGAATAATTGGTATTTTAAAAATACACTTTATATCTGTGTGAAATACCTTTTTTGGTTCAGAAATCTTCACTGCTTCAAATTATCTTCTTAAACTGATTTCATGCTCTCCAGGTGGCACTTCTGGTTAAAATTTTTTAACCAGACTGATTTTGGCTTTATTTTCATTTGTATTTTCCCTGTTTCATTTTTGCAAATCTTGGCAAAATGTCTGGTTGAGATCGATGTGGATATGTTTATCTATAATAATCTATGTATAATACGGTAAGATGGTAGAACATAATATATTTTTTTCTCTCTGGACTTTGCTTTCAGTGAGCCACCATGGCCTCCCTTCTTTTTCCTTAAGGTGATGGTGTATTGTAAATTTGACGTGCGTAGTTATAAAACCCTTTTACCTCAAAACCATAGTTGGTGATAAGCTAGGGCTGATGATGTGCTTAACCATGCTGTTGAACATTCCATACTTGAGAGGCAGTGTGCCAGTCTTTTCTTGTCTCGGTTTTCCTTTTTCTTCTAAAGTTCTCTAAGTAGACTTCAATATCAATAACTTTTCCCCCTTACTAATTAGATTAAATCTCAGTAAGTGAAGGTGGATCTAATATTAGCTGAAAAGTTAAAAATGCAGAGGCAGTTTCTCGGGAACTTAGTTGTCAGGTGGGTACAGGGCTCTCAAGGTGGATAATAGATGCATTTATGTTTTTAAAATGTTGGCTGTCTTTGCTCTTAATCCTTTTTATATGGCTGTCTGTTTTGCAAATATTTATCAAGTTGTGGGGCCATTGTCTCTTCTCCAGCAGGTGAAAATTTGTTTAAATGGTCGGTCATGTATTTAGATCTAAAATGATTGTACCTTAAATCTTAGAATCTGGAAAATTATCTAAAGATTTTAAGTGTATCTCTGAACAGGCTTAAAGCAAAATTCCTTATTCATTTTAGATTCTCTGTGTGTCCATAAAACATTGTAAGAAGCTCAGAAAAGATTTTAATTTGTAGTCCTCTTGATTCTGGGTAAGAGTGATGATGACAGGCAGCAGAAACTGAAATTCAAGAATTGAAATGACAGTTACTCTCCATCCTCCAAAATGGATAAATATAGATTGGTTTTCTAATGGTTCTATCACGTTTTCTCCTTCTGAATTTATTATGTGTGCTACTCTTGCCTGGAAAATCCCATGGACAGAGGAGCCTGGTGGGCTACAGTCTATGGGGTCACTAAGAGTCGGACACAAGTGAAGTGAGTGACTTCACTTTCACTTTTCACTTTCATTCATTGGAGAAGGAAATGGCAACCCACTCCAGTGTTCTTGCCTGGAGAATCCCAGGGATGGGGGAGCCTCATGGGCTGCCATCTATGGGGTCGCACAGAGTCAGACATGACTCTAGCGACAGCAGCAGCAGCTCATCATGAGGTTTAAAGTTTTGCTACGTATCTGCATGAGGACTCAAAAAAAAAAAAAAAATATCAGATGAATTCTACTGGGAAATTTTTGACACAGGTGTCCCAGCAATCATATTGTGGATTAAAAGAAGAACAATAGTGAAAACAAGAATCTTTTTTATTAAGTTACATTTTAAAATTTCTTCAAAGTTTTCTTTATTCCTTCAGATCTTTGAAAGGCACCATGTATGCAAGGGTGCTGAGAGGAATGAGCCTGCATCAGTCCCATGCTTCTCCTAAAATGAAGGAATAATGGGCAAAATACTCAGGTGTAACAAATACGTAGATGATGTCCAGATCCCTACATATTTAATTATTATGTATCCTACATACGTAATTATTATCAGTCTTTGCAATGGCTCATGTGTGTTTGTATCAAGCAACTTTGTCTCTTTCATCTTTTTAAGGCTAAGTGCTTGTTCCTAGTCCTCTTTTAGGCAGATTTGATGTTTTGGCGCTTTGAGCTTTACAGTTGTCCTTCATAGTGGCTGTTTTTGTTTCAGGTATAATCTTGCTGACTCTGCGTAGGAGCCTGAAGTGTTCTCTAGTCCTGTTCAGTTCAGTCGCTCAGTTGTGTCTGACTCTTTGCGACCCCATGAACCACAGCACACCAGGCCTCCCTGTCCATCACCAACTCCCGGAGTCCACCCAAACCCATGTCCATTGAGTCGGTGATGCCATCCATCCATCTCATCCTCTGTCATCCCCTTCTCCTGCCCTCAATCTTTTCCAGCGTCAGGGTCTTTTCAAATGAATCAGCTCTTTGCATCAGGTGGCCAAAGTATTGGAGTTTCAGCTTCAACATCAGTCCCTCCAATGAACACCCAGGACTGATCTCCTTTAGAATGGACTGGTTGGATCTCCTTGCAGTCCAAGGGACTCTCAAGAGTCTTCTCTAACACCACAGTTCAAAAGCATCAATTCTTTGGCACTCAGCCTTCTTTATAGTCCAACTCTCACATCCATACATGACTACTGGAAAAAGCATAGCCTTGACTAGATGGACCTTTGCTGGCAAAGAAATGTCTCTGCTTTTAATATGCTGTCTAGGTTGGTCATAACTTTCCTTCCAAGGAGCAAGTGTCTTTTAATTTCATGGCTACAATCACCATCTGCAGAAAAATAAAGTCAGCCACTGTTCCCACTGTTTCCCCATCTCTTTGCCATGAGGTGATGGGACTGGATGCCATGATCTTCGTTTTCTGAATGTTGAGCTTTAAGGCAACTTTTTCACTCTCCTCATTAATTTTCATCAAGAGTCTCTTTAGTTCTTCCTCACTTTCTGCCATAAGGGTGGTGTCATCTGCATATTTGAGGTTATTGATATTTCTCCTGGCAGTCTTGATTCCAGCTTGTGCTTCCTCCAGCCCAGCGTCCTGTTATTCCCCAGAATTTAAATAACTTAGAGCTTTCTGCTTGGCTAAACCTTCCCACTGCTTGTCTTCTCTCTCCTTCAGATTTCTGAATTTTGTTTCTCTTCAGGTCAGCAGATAAATAATGAAAAGGAAACAATGACATCAAGAAACTGTGTGTGTCACTTTCCCTTAATATTTTTTTTCATTCTAGTCTGAAAGAGGTGCTAATTATTTGGGGACTCTCTTTTCCAGCTAATTCTGCCCTTTTCTGAACTGATCAACTAAAAAAAAACTTTTTTTTTTTTTCCCTTGGAATAGAGAGTGAGGGTATGAACTTAACAGGTCTTAAAGTTTTTTGCTACCAAAGCTAATGGTTAGAGACTAATGGTCCACCTCCTCCCCTAATCTTCAAGACAGGACTTAATTAAATGAGACTATTTGAAAAGTTAGATAACTTTTTTAGTAGATAAAAAGACAATTTTTTGCATTGCCTTATGCAGGAAGGATTGAATACAACCCAGATGAAAGGACCTAAATAACTTGATTATTTATGTACAATATACTATTGAAAAGAATTATCTACTAAAATGATACTGAGTATTTTAATATGATTTTGATACCACCGTGCACCTCACCATAGTTATCATCTTTGACACCGTACTTTTGCAAAAATCAAGATGTTATTCATCTAGTCATCTGTCCTTAAAATATTACTAAGAGCTTGCTGTTTTAAAACATATAGTTGTACTGTGCTTTAAGAAAGCTATGTTTAAAAGTAAAGATTTACATGTTAGCAGGCTTCCCTGGTGGCTCAGATGGTAAAGAATCTGCTTGCAATGTGGGAGACCTGGGTTCAATCCCTGGGTTGGGAAGATTCCCTGGAGAAGGGAATGGCTACCCACTCCAGTATTCTTGCCTGGAGTCTGATGTGCTACAGTCCTTGGGGTCACAAAGAATCAAACATGACTGAGTGACTAACACAGTTTGTATTATAGCATTTGTAGTATCACATCATTGTATAGCAGAAACTAACACAACATTATAAGGCATTTATACGTCAATTAAAAAATCATTTTTGGTATTATGAAAGAATGGTTGGTTTTGTAAAATATTTCTCTAAATTCTCTTTTAACGTTTTAAGTTCAGCTACATTTTAAGTTATTTGACTTAGGTAAGTACTGTCAGGACCATTTCTGAGGCATAAATTGATTCTAAAATTCTCTTCCATAAATCTTGGTGCAAAGTTCTGCTTCTTTCCTTGTCTTAGTTTGTTTTTTTTTTTTAAAGTGTTCTTTCTTGAAAGGATGCTAGTCCATTTAACTTGGGTTCAGTATCCCTGAAATCTACCGTGTGCAACTATCCTATACAACTTAAACTTCAGGTTAAATTACTTTGGGAAAATTCTATAAAGACTGTTAAGAAATTAAAATGTTACATACTCCTTCATTTGTCATCTGGGATAAAATGTTACTGAAAGAGGACAAGAGAGCAAAGAAATAATGAGTAGAAGATAAGAAAAACCTGGTAAGAGAGCACAGAAGCTTCTGAGATGAAGTTCTTGTTCTTCTCATGTCTTTATATCTCATACCTTGATAACTATCCTAATCTCATCTTGATTTGTTAATTGGAGAAACTAAATCTTTAATCTTGCTTTGACAGTGTGTCTATTAAGATTTTTATTTGTACTGTTGGTTTTCAAAGTTTGGTCTTTCTGTTTCTCCACACTCTCTTTTTTTAACAGCTTTTCTCTAATAGACTAGGCTGAGGTACCATTTTAAAGGAAAGTCAGCTGAGAACTGGGGAAAATATGTGGCTTGTCAGATGATGCCCTAGAAGTGTAAAGCCCTATAGTAATACAGCGTAAGACCCGAGGTAGAAAGCACAGGCTCTCAGAGGAGCGGTGACTCGCTTGCGTAGCATACATCCCTGGGAAACTTGTCCGGGGAGTTCAGTGCGGCCGGTCACCAGAGGAGGACACGAGGGGGCAAGTACAGGACAGCCATGTACATCCGGGGCTCACGTGTTGACCATATGAAACCTGCTTTTGGGACTGGAAAATGCCTGACATGGCTAACCTAGAATATATCATTGTTCTGGTTCCTGGCACCATCCTTGTTTTTTAATGTGCAATGGACACTGTTAGGCTGTTTGAACATTGTTGCAGCTTGCTGACCTAGGGGAGCCTGAAGCAAAAAAAAGTTGTCTAATGCAGTTCTAAATCAAGTTTTAAAACAACAAAACAGTTTAATATCTGTGGCTGGAAGGGAAATGTTTGGAGCTGTGTAACTGGCAGGCAGGAGAGTAGTGACTTGAAGAGATGATTCTTGGGCCAGTTTTGGACACAAGCTGAACTAAACTAAAAGAAACCCAGGCAGACTCTTCTGTCTGGTTTCCCAGTAAAATCAGAGGGGACAGTCCTGGCAGTACTATGGATTTGTATGCTGGGATAGATATAAACAGCAAAAGTCTCAGTCCTGTGGCTATAAAAAGAAGTATTTTTTATGATGTATTCATTGTTTAAGAGCAGGCTCTGAGTTTTGTTTAACATTTATTCCTATGCAACTCAAAAACCTGAATTCTGTCTGCCTGTGTGCTTAAGCTCTTTCAGATGTTTTTATTGTGTAACATTTTTCTCCAGATTCTTCTTTTAATGTATGTTTTTTTTCTTCACAATCTGTTAAGAGATCACTTTGTGTGAATCTTAACACTGTGATGCTGTTTCATGGTTTTAATTTGAATGTGAATTGTTGCAGCTGGAAGCATATGATTAATGGCACAGACTTGTTTGTCACAAAAACAGGTATTTTACATTTAGTTAAGATGCATTGAAAAATTGACTTGCTTACATTGCCCTGGATGTAAAGTCACATTTCAGTTTACTTTACACTTCTGCTTGAAATTGAATTAATCTTAACTATGTAGATGCACATCTCTGATGTAACTGACTATTGAAGGTATTTGACGGATGTTTTGAAAAATCGCTTATTAAATATATATTGTCCATTAGTCGATTAGCTAAAGTGATTTGTTTTTAAATTTTGTTGGAAACATTGTTCTAAGTCAGTGAGTGAGTCTGGGAGTCAGTGTACAAAAGAGGGAGGGTATGGTTAGAGTTTTGAAATTCATTCCTCTTGATTGCCTATGTTTTTGTAAACTTTTACAGTGTATCTACGTAACAGAGTGATGCTCCTGGTCTCCCCTACCTACTGGCATGTTAGAGAGTCTGACCCACACAAGACATAACAGTGTCTCACAGATGATCTGTCATCACTGTGGGTTATGGGTACCTTTGCTACAGTGCCCCTAGTCATCCTTCTCAAGAACAATGTCAGAAAAATTGTGTACGCAGTTTCCTCTAGAAATGTGTCTCATACGTCATTTGAGGCTTATTATGGTACTCTGCTTTTCAGCTTTCATCTTAGAAAAGAACATGAAACCATACATGTTAAATGAGGGCTTACTTAATCAAACTTGTTATACCAGGTAGGAATTGGCTCTTTTCAAATCCCTGAGGTGTGGCTGTACTGTCTCAAAATGAGTACTCCCGCAGTGAGAAAATCAGTCTCAAGGCATGTTGATATGCCGTACTTGAAGAGTTTTATTTATTGCAAATAATTATAATTTACTAAAATCTAGCTTTCTACTTCTTTGCTAAAACGGACCCAGTTCAGCTTTGTGGAATCATACTCAACAAATACTATATCCTCCCAGACATTAATTCAGGAGCATGAAGCTTGCTATCGTATACACTGTGAAAGATCATTTTCCGAGCTAAATCTTTCATGTCTTGAGCTGTTTCCCACATTATATGGTCTCCAGGTCCATAACCGTCTTGGTTGCCTTCCTCTGGACAAGTGTGGCTTTGTGGGTGGTCACTTGTCAAACATGTGACCAGAATTGTGATGTTCTAGATGCCGTCTGACCAGTGACACTCTCACCTTTCTCCTTTCAGGCACCGTATTTCTCTCAAAGCCAGTAATACCTGCCACAGCACACCCACTGGTTCATATTGGGTTTGCTGTTGAGATACCTAGCTGTTTAAGTCAGGTCTTTTCTGTTTTTAACACACACACATTTGATTTTTTTTTTTTAATTCCAAGTTCCAGACATTACTTATATCTCTATTAAGTTTCACTGTGTAAGCACTGGCTCATTGTTCCAGCTTGTCAAGAGCTTTTTGACTTTTTAAATTCTGTCATCCACAATACCACCAGTTTCTTTTAGCTTTTGTGCCATCTGTAAATCTTGAAATGATACCTTCAAAGTTTTTATTTAATTAAGATTTAGAAAATGTATCAAATTGTCTACTGTGTGCCATTCTCATGCTCCCTGCTAATGATAACAAGATGACTAGCAGTCATTTCTTCAGGGAGTTTACAGGCTATAGGGAATAATAGACATGTAATTATATAACTATAATGCAGTGTGATAATTGCTATAATAGAGTTATGTGTAAAGTGCTGTGAGAACCAAGGTTGGTCGCAAATCATAGAAGACCCAACTCTTTCCATGCTGGCACAGATCCATGAATTTTAAGGTATGGCTGTTAAATCAGTTACCAGGCTGCCTAACTACTGTCGTCTGATTTACTTTTCTCTTTATTGTCCAAGGATGCAAGAGACTTGTTAAATATTTTGCTGAAATGATCTCATACTATGGTATTCCCAAAATGTACCAACCTGACAAGCCAGTCCAAAAGGAACTAAAGGAACTAGAGTTATTTTGGAAGACTTATTCTTAGTGACCCCATGATGGTTCATGATGATCCCGTTTTAAGAAGTTGAGGTGGTACGTGCCTATCCCTGATCTTCTGGTAGCTTTCCCATTTTCCATGGTTACATAGCAAAGGTTAGAGTAGTTTTGCCATGACATCTCAGTGTTTCTGCTATCTTGGTATATTATCTGTCTGGATCTGTAGACTTGAATTAAAGATGCTTGATACTTTTCTATCTTCAAATTTACCTTTCTCTTAATTCTTTCCAGACTGAACATCATTCTTTTTATGCCCTCTGCTTTGTTTTGTTTAATTTACTTATCTATTCTTAACAGTTTTGCAAGTATAAATTCATTTTACCCTTTAGTCTTCTTTACCCTTCTTATAATTTCATCCTTCTTTAATCTGTCTTCCTTTTGAAGATGACTGATCATGAACTGGTTTTTTTCCTTCCCTTCTCTTACAGTTATTATATTGAAATTCTGAAGTCTAGCATAATTGACCATTTTTGGTTTTACGTTCTCTAGAATAATATCAACCATTTCTTCTTTGATGGTCATAATTAAATTTAGACTTGAATGCATTGTTCTCTGATATTGCTGTGAAATTGTCAGTAAGGTGAATAAGGTGGAAATTTATCGGAAATGAGGACTTGATAGCAGCCATGTATTTAATGGCACCTAGCTCTGACAGGATGACTGCTAAAAGGAACATGCTTGCTACCAAGCCTGGACAAGTATTTGGAGATGAACAATGCTTGTGTGGTACTGCCAGCATCTGCCACTCTGCCCTTTTGACTCATTTTTCTCAGTACATTTGTTAATACTAACTGATTTGTAGATAATTTGGACTCTTTAGTGTGGTTTGATAATTTCTAATGATGAGTAATAAAATAACTCTTTTTATTTCCTTGGTAGACGTGCCATATATTTCTTGTGTTGTCCTATGTATTTTGGTATAGATCTGACATATATGGACGTGAATTTGAGCAAACTACGGAGATAACTGAAGGAAAGGGAAGCCTGGCGTGCTGCAGTCCAAGAGTCAGACACGGCTTAGCAACTGAATAATAACAACAACTGGCATATATCTATCCTGACTTTGTAATGCGTTTCTGAATATTTTTTAGATTAGATATTAAAAACAAAATTCAGAATCAAAACACTCCTGTTAGGAATACATTCTGTGTTGTAATTGCATCTTTCCTACCGTTGCAGGTCATCATTTAGATTTTTTTTAAATTTTATTTATTTTGGGTGTGTGAGTCTTTGTTGCTGCATGCAGGCTTTCTCTACTTGTAGTGAGTGGGGGCTGTTTTTCACTGGGGTTCATGGGCTTCTCATCTTGGTGGCTTCTCTTGTGGAACACGGGCTCTAAGGCACGTGGGCTTCAGTGGTTGTGCTGCACAGGCTTAGTTGCTCCACGGCATGTGGAATCTTCCCGAACCAGGGATCAAACGCATGTCACCTGCATTGACAAGCGAACTCTTAACCACTGGACCAACAGGGAATTCCCATCATTTATATACTTAAGACAGTTTGATAAATGAAAAATGGTACTACATAATTTTAGTTTGCATTTTTTGATAACTCAGATTAATATTTTTTGTTTCTATGTGCTTTTTAATTTTCTGTATCATTTTGGCATTAAAATATGGCTATTTTAATATGCCAGTTATTCCAGGTAAATTCTGAAATTGAAAAATTCCCTTGAGATTTTGATTGGTAATATATTAAACTCATTAGTAAATTTGGAAAGAATCGAACCGTTTATTATATTTCGTCCTTCCATCTAGAAATATGATACAAGCATGTTTGTGTGTGTGTGATTCATACACATTTTAAAGTTTTTTCCCCAAATAAGCATATTTTATTGTTATTGCATGGATTTTTAAATTTTGTTTTTTAACATAGTAGTAAAAAGATACTTTAAACATTTTAATTTTGTTTGTAATCACCTTATGGAGTCATATGATTAGTTCTAAGTTTTCCAGTTAATTCTCTAAGGTTTGTAGGTATGCAGTAATCATCTGCAAGTAATGACTATTTTGTCTCTTTTCCAGTGTTACATCTTTGACATCAGTTTTCTGCCCTATTTTATTGGCTACAACTTTGAGAACGGTGCTACATAAATCTGGTGAGAGTGGAGCCACATTAGTTTTATATTCTCTGCACCTAGTGTAGTACTTGGCACCTAGAAAGTACTCAGAAATGTTTGCTGGAGTACACTTGCTGAAAGAGTTTTAGCTATCAAAGTACACTTAGCTATCAAAGAATTTTAATTCTAGTTAGAAAAGTAAAACTGTGTGTGTAAGTAACAGTAGGATAAAATAGACAGCTACACATGACATTAAAAACTGTAGGTATGGGGGAGTTCCCTGGTGGCCTAATGGTTAGGATTCTGGGCTTTCCCTGCTGTGATCCCGGTTCAGTCCTTGGTCAGGGAACTGAGATCCTCTAAGCTGCACTGTGCAGCCAAAAAACAGCCAGCCAAAATTCACAGATAATAAACTACTGGGGCTCTTCGGTGGGCAAAAGGATTATGCACAAATGCAGTACAAGGAACGGCTGTAGTGCAGGTGGCATGTAATGCAGGACTTGAGGATGGATTATACTCGGAGATAAGAAGATAGGGAGAAAGGAGATTCCCAGAAGAGGAACCAGTCATTAGCAGAGATAGTCACATTTGGGAAATACGATGGGTTTAAGGCAAAAATGTGAGCTGGGTATTTTGGCCACTGTAAAGCTCTCATAAATGATGTGGAAAGATTCAAGGTTAGGAGGGTTTAATTGGGTTAAAGCATCAGGATACTTGAATGGCAGGATAAACTCTTTTTCACCTAGGTATTCCACATCCTGGGACACAAGGAAAATTATATTATTTTGGTATATTGGGATAAACAGAAACTGCTTACTGATAGAGGGGATGACTAGAAATGGGAGACTATGTCCCAAGCCTCACTAGACATCCCAATAGTTATAATATTTGAGTACATTTGTCATTTTTCTGATGGACATCCTTGTTAGGAAGAAGGTAAGATTTTATCAAGGCATATTTACTCTCTCAGATTTCAGTTTAATAATGTTTTGAGCTTTATGCCAAGCAAATCACCTCCTCCCCTCTACATGCGTAGATTATTTTTACATGTAATGCATATGTTTCCAGTTCCCAATTCATGTATCAAGACTCCCATTTATTTACTTTTCCTTCAAAACCATAGCTGTTAATTGTTAGAAGAAATGACAATCTACCCGTCTCAGGTTGCTTAATTTCCTACCCAGACATGGTTTACAAAAGATAAATTATCGGTTTCTTGGTATGTGTATTATTACACTCATTTTATCCAGCTTGCTTTTGATTTTGTGATCCTTTTGAATAATTATATCTCAGTACTGATGCAGCTTAATTTTGACATGAAACTCTCTCAAGATTACCTATAGTATTCCCAAGAAGTAAATATCCCTTCTCTGCCAGTTCTTTCAGGAAACTAGTCTATGGCTCTGAAACAATAATTAATCAAATTATCATTCTTCCAATGTGAAAGAGCTATTGTAGACTGTAAACAAAATTACCTTAACAGATGATTTTTTTCTATAAAAAGGACTTCCTTGCTCAAAGAAACAAGTTTAAAATACACAGTACTATGATTTGGTAATGTTGCATCTTCATTAGCTGTTACATTAACAAAGGGTACTTTCTCAGAGCACTTTCTCTCTCTTGACATTTAACCAATGACATTAATTAAGACCATAAACACATATTTCATGTAATATTTTAAGAATTTTAATACTGATAATGGGTTAAAAACCTTATGATTTGATTTTAAGACTAAGAAATGCTAGTAGACTATGCCTTTCACAATAACCTGTCACTTGGACATTTTGGAGATACCTGGAGCTATATCGTTATTACTAAAATGTTATTTGAACAGCTGGATATTTGATTATATAAAAGATTTGTTGATTTCTTTTAGATGTAATGATGGTATTTTGGTTATGTTTTCAAAAAGAATCTATATCTTGTAGAGATATATATTAAAATATTTACAGATGAAATTATGTAGTATCTGAAATTTGCTTTAAAATAGCATAGGAAGAATTAGATGAAACTGGTTTGGACGGAATTGATGGTTGTCCAGGCTGAGTGATGATGTTCATCATACTTTTCTGATTACTTGGTATATGCTCAAAATTTTCCGTAATTGTAAAGTATTTCCGTAAATGAAAGTATTAGGAATATAAGCCGTCATTTACTTGATAAACATCAGAAACCCTTCAGTATGGTCAAAGGGCAGAGTGGCTATTCCATGCTGCATTAAATCTGAACTGCTGTTTTTTATTTGTTCTTTGCCTTTGTTTTCTCTCCTTTAGTTGTTGTTGATCTCATCTTCTCTTTTTCTTTTTATAATTTCTTGATTTAGTCTCTTTTGTAACTATTTCTGTTTTGCTACTGTCCACGTGCCTGTCTCTGGTGGATTCTATCTCTCCTCCATCTCTCACATAATGATTTACTACTTCTAATATGCTCTGAGTAGAAAGCCAAGAAGCTAAGTGTGATCATATTTTTTTCTAGGCAAGATTTCTTTGTGGGCCTGAGGGACTTTTTAGAGTGTTAAGCATGTGAGCTTAAAGATGTTAATTTGAGGACATTTCTGTTGGCTGCCCCATGGCTCCTAGTTTTTAGTTGTGTTCTGGATGGTTCAGGCATCCTATAAATGTTTAAAATATTATACAGTCATATGTCTTGAGACTTCAAGGAGGAATTTTGTTTTTAGTGCAGTGATAATGATGCTGGAAATAAAATTAATTCATTGAAAAGAAATTTAACTTTCCAATTTTTATTACTATGTTAAGAAACAGAAGAGTAAGTATATTCTTATGGGAAATAGCATGTTCCTAAGAAGTAGGTTAAAGCCTAAATAACATGATGTCATAAAGATATTATCAACTCAGTGACCCATTGGACTGTGAGCTCATGAGTCAGGCAGGGGCCATGGCCAGCTAGTTTACCACTGTATATTCATTGTTCCATGCTGAGTCTGGTACATGGAAGTCATTCAGTAAATATTTGTTGGTTGATTGAATGAACAGTCTAAATCAGATGACTATTTTTAATTCAACAGACATGACTTCAAGTGAAGATTGTATGCTTATTCCTAAACAAGCTCACTAAAATATCTAGAAGAGTTGGCCTCAGAACATAAGTACAGAGAGGTATAGAGCAGTCATAAAGAATTGAAAATGTTCAAAACACAAGTATTATTATACATATCCCAGCACTAAAAGGATATATAGGTTGCTCTAGGATCACAAAGGATGGTGAAAGCAATTTTGTTAAAATGAAATTAAAGAAGCCCTCACCATGAGATGATGTTTAGGTTTAGACTTGAAACATACATTGGATTTTTCTAGGTATGCCATGGTTGGAGTGTTGGAAAGACAGCCAGAGGAAGAATCCATGGTGGATTTCAAAGTCTCCAAGAGCTTATTAGTTACACTCGGGGGTAAATGTTGGTGGTTGATGACTGATTATTTAGGAATAAGGAATAAGGGGTTAAGAATGACTTTTCAGATTCTTAGTTTGGTTGACTGCCAGTCCCCAGACAGGGAATCAAAGAGGCTGGTTTGGAAAAGAATGCATGGTAGGAATGAGTTCGTTTGGGGACAAGTTGAGTTTAAAATACCTGGGAAACATATAGAAGGGAAACAGATAGACTGTAAGAAGTAAGGGTACTGATGTTTAGGAGAAAATTAGATGAGAGCATTTGAATTGGTGGTTTTTATGCTATTAGAGGTAGCTGAGACAGTGTGAGTAAAGATGTTCCAAAGGAGGATGTGAAAAGTGAGAAGAAAGAGTTCTGTGGAATATGAGCAGCGATAATTCTGAATTGGAGATCTGTGCACTGTGAGGGCAGAGACCATGTCTTTTTCATTTTCTTGTCTGGGTAGTATTGCATAGCACAGCATATGACAAGCATGAACCCTTCAGAACGGTTTTTTAAAATCTTGCCTGTGAAAGAAGTATTTTGGGAATGTAGTAGATGCTGTTTACTAGAGCAATAATGACTTGCAAGTAAGATCTAAGTTAAGTTGTTAAGTTTTTCATCCTTTAGTTTATTAGTTCACATATTGAAATTTTCTGTGCATGGCTGCAAATTAATTTTTCACTTGACATTAGTTACCTGTTACTTAGAGACTTTTAAAAAAAACACCACACTTTTTCCTCAGTAAGTTAACCATAGAATTACCATATAACCCAGCAATTCCACTCCTAGGAATATACTCAAAAGAATTGAAAACAGGTGTTCAAATAAACACGTGTACATCAGCATTCAGGGCAGCTCCATTCATAGTAGCCAAAAGTTAGGAACAACCGAAATATCTAACAGCAGATGAATGGATAAACAGAATATGGTATATACATATAATGGGATATGAGTCATAAAAGGATCCTCCTCTAAGCTAGAATTTTGTTTACAGATTTCAGTTCCTGGGATGTGATTAGACTGAGGGTCTCAGTTCCTGGCCACCTGTTGGCCAGAGGCTGTCCTCAGTTCCTTGCATGAGACTCTCCGACACGACAGTTTACTTCACTAAAGAGTCCGAAGCAAGAAAGCAGGAGAACTAATCTGTTATTAAGACAAAATTTATAATATTTTGTATTCTAATCATGGAGGTGACATCACATCACCTTTATACATTCTGTAGGTTAGAAGTGAAGCACTAGACCAGCCCACACTCCAGGAGCTGTGATTACACAAACGAGAAATACCAGAAGGTAGGGATCACTAGGGGTCATCTCGGAGGCTACCTACCACAGATGTTAAAGGGTTACCATCAATGTTTCTGTAAGGCTTTGGCTGTTGATTTAGGGACAACTGTATGCTTCTCCTAACAGAGCTCTCCTTTATGTAAATCCAAAAATCATTTATTGATTACCTATGACTTTGTTATGGCAAGTATGAAAAAGAGAAAATGTAGCCCCTGAATTTATGGAAATGTAAAATACGGGTCATTTCTCTTAATGCTTCCCATTGTTGTACAGACATAGTTGCTTAAATATCCGTTATTTATAAGGATGTATGACCTTAGATTGATTTGTGTTCTAAAACTGAGAGTGTGTGTGTGTGTGTGTCTGTATTTGATGAAATAACCTGATTCTTGATGTTTATAGCAAGACCATCATTTTTCTAATTAAGGAAGAGAGAAATCTTGAAGAATACAAACCAAAGAATCAAGGTGAGATGGACAGTCGTTGTTGTTGTTGGCTTTGCCATTTTCTTATAGGAGACATTCAGTATACCAACTGCTGCTAAGTTACTTCAGTCATGTCTGACTCTGTGCGACCCCATAGACCGCAGCCCACCAGGCTCTGCCGTCCCTGGGATTCTCCAGGCAAGAACACTGGAGTGGGTTGCCATTTCCTTCTCCAGTGCATGAAAGTGAAAAGTAAAAGTGAAGTCGCTCAGTTGTGTCTGACTCTTCGCGACCTCATGGACTGCAGCCTTCCAGGCTCCTCCACCCATGGGAGTTTCCAGGCAAGAGTATTGGAGTAGGGTACCATTGCCTTCTCCAAGTATACCAACTAGTCTATATTAAATGTGTTGAAAATAAGTTTGTTTCTTTTTTAAGGATCCTGATCCTATCAGTAGATCAGTGTACTTTTCTGTGTGTTTACCCTTTTCATTGTTTTCACGTACCTAGAATAAGAAGAGCATGAAAGGAGTGATATGTCCTCATTAGGCAACTGTAAAAAGTAAGTCCCAACCTAAATCAGAGCTTTAAGAAAATTCAGCATTGTGGGACCATAATGGATACCTAATAAATATTTCTTTTCTGTTTTCTGGCAAATACAGTCTTTAACTATCCCAGTCTAGATAGAATATAATAGGTTTGTGTGTGTGTGTGTGCATGCATGCTTGCTCAGTCGTATCTGACTCTTTGAGACCCCATGGACTGTAGCCCACCAGGCTCCTCTGTCTATGGGATTTTTCCAGGAGCAGGCTGCCGTTTCCTCCTCCAGGAGATTTTCCTGACCTAGGGATTGAACTCGCATCTCTTGCATCTCCTGCATTGGCAGGTGGCTTATTTACTTGGGAAGCCCTCATAGTAGGCTTAGGATGATTTAAATTGCACTATCCCTCTCTCTCTCTCTCTTTTCTTTTTTTTTGAGTGTATTCTTTTTGGGAAACTATTTAGAGATGAAACGCTCTGCTTCAGGCTATGTTTCAGACTTTTGTCTTCTCTTTGAGTAGTGCACTAATTCCTAATCTTTTTATTATGTTGTGACACTGTATTTTTTGTAACCCTCTGTTCCCATACACATTTACATTTTAAAGTTAATTAAAATTAGTTTCATTTTGAGAGCGCCACTTGCCTCTCGACATAATTGGAGACATGCCATAGCATCAAAGACAGAAGGTTGGCAATTACTGATTTACTAATATAGTTGCATGTGAAGAAATCTGTTTAATAATATATATGATGTGGTGGGCTATTCTTGTTTTAATATATAGTAATTGTGTATTAATTAAAAAAGGAAGTCTGATTACCTTAAGATAACATTTTATTGATTCATTCATCCAGCTTTGGATACAGAGACCATTCATTTGAAATTGTTTGGAGTAGAATGATCCCATCACTGCTTTCCCCTTTACACTGGCCGTTCCAAGCACAGAAGGCATGCCTATTTCAGAGAAGAGACAAAAAGGGACTGCTGTACTTTAGAAAGAAGCTCAGAGAGATGAGTATTTCAGATAAGAATTATGAAAGGAAGGGAGGGAGCAAGGAAGGGTGTTTTAAATATATTGAAATATGAGACTGCTTATATCCATGGGCAAATTACTTAATATTCATTCTCATTTGCTTACTAATTGACTTAGTCAACAGATACTGAGTACTTGCCCTGTGCTAGAGTCTGCACTGACCCTTGGAGACACAGTGGTGAACCTGCCAAGCAAGGAGGAGCTTGGGGATTTTTAGCAAAGTTGATGAGTCAAGCTATGGACATAGTACCTGGTGAAACTGGTATCTGTATGTAAAAGCTATGGAGAAACTGTGAGAAAGAAGGTTATAAATAGTTGAATGCCTGAGGGGAAAAGAGTCCATTTTGTGCTGAGATTTGTTTGCTTTTGTTCCTGTTCATAATCCAGCTACATTTGATTTGAAAGGAGTCCTTGTCAAAGTCAAAAGTAGCACTTCCTACAAATAGCAGCCCTTCCCTTAACTTATACACACTTCTTGAGCTCTACAGTGATTTGTGATCATCTATTCTTTTATAGCAAAAGGGAGGGACATGTATAGGATAGTAATAGCTCTGTGTGTGTGCATGTGTGTGTATTCCATACGTAAGGCTTGCAGACAACATCACGTCTCACAGAAGAGCTCAGTTTGTATTAGTGATCAATTTGGTTTTTCACATAAAGTATATGAGAGTGTCACCTTAATGTTAAATTGATTAATCACACTGTTGCGCTGAAAATCTGAAGGAATGTGCACTTTCATCTGAACGGGAGAAAACTCTATTTTGGCCTTGGGAAGAAGAAATATGGACAGCCATGGGGGACAAAGAAATTGAGGAATAGAAAGTACTAGGGGCTGCAGGAAGGGTGGGATATAGAATTAAAAAGTCACTGGAAAAGAGGAAAGTATGCATTCCCAGTAAAAGCTTGGCTTATTTTTTTAAAAATTGGATATATTGGAAATATATCAACACAGAAATCTGTTCTCCCCCTCTGCCTATTTCTTTCACTACCTGGTAGGCTTTTACTACCAGATCTCAGAACTAAGGTTTTTTTCAGTATTCCAATGTTACAGGCTTAAATGGTGGCCAGATAATAATAAGAAAGTAATAGTTAACACTTAAGGAACATTGGGAATATTCCAAGCACTTTACTAAATGAGGGAGAAGGCAATGGCAACCCACTCCATTACCCCATGGACAGAGGAGCCTGGTAGGCTGCAGTCCATGGGGTTGCTAGGAGTCGGACACAACTGAGCGACTTCATTTTCACTTTTCACTTTCATGCATTGGAGAAGGAAATGGCAGCCCACTCCAGTGTTCTTGCCTGGAGAATCCCAGGGACGGGGGAGCCTGGTGGGCTGCCGTCTATGGGGTCGCACAGAGTCGGACACGACTGAAGTGACTTAGCAGTAGCAGTATACTAAATGAGTCATCTCATTTAATCTCTAGAATCCTTTCACTGAAAGGGAAAGGACTTAGAACAATTAAGCTGATTATCCAAGGTCACTAAGATGACATGTGGCAGAATTGGGTTTCAAACCCAGTAGCTACAGAGTCCATAGTTAGTTATTCTACTGTTGTACTCTGTATCAGAGCTGGCCTGCTTGTCAGAATTGAACCCAATGCCAGTGCATTGCTTTGTTTTCAAGGAAAATTATGTACCAAAAGTCTGAAAATATTGGAACCTTCTGAAAGTTTTGGAATATATCTGATCCCTAAGCTAACAGTTGTCCATATTTATTTATGATTTGTAAAACACATTAATTTGTTAATTACGTAATTCAAATTATAATGTACCGATCTTCCTTAATTTACCAAAGAGTTATATCCTGATGAACCCTTTGTTAATTGAACATTCTATTGTCAAAAATGCATTTTTTTACACCTAACCTACCAAACAGCACAGCTTAGCCTTACCTACCTTAAATGCACTCAGAACACTTACATTAGCCTGCAGTTGGGCAGAATCATCTCATCACAAGCTTATTTTATAATAAAGTATTGAGCATCTCATGTAACTTTTTGGTACTATACTGAAAGTGAAAAGCAGAATGCTCATCTGGGTACAGCGGAGAAGGTGATGGCACCCCACTCCAGTACTCTTGCCTGGAAAATCCCATGGACGGAGGAGCCTGGAAGGCTGCAGTCCATGGGGTCGCGAAGAGTCGGACACGACTGAGCGACTTCACTTTCCCTTTTCACTTTCATGCATTGGAGAAGGAAATGTTAACCCACTCCAGTGTTCTTGCCTGGTGAATCCCAGGGACGGGGGAGCCTGGTGGGCTGCCGTCTATGGGGTCACACAGAGTTGGACACGACTGAAGCGACTTAGCAGCATCTGGGTACAGAACAGTTGTGAGTGTATCAGTTGTTTGCTCTCCTGATCATGCATCTGACTGGGAGTTCAGGCTCAATACTGCTGCCCAGTATCACGAAGGGAGTCTCATGTGGCATGTCACCAGCCCAGAGACAGATCAGAATTTAAAATTAAAGTATGATTTCTACTGAGTATATATCACTGTTGCCGTATTGTGAAGTTGAAAAAGTGTAAGTCTAACCATAGTAAGTTAAGGATCATCTTTTGCGCATTATTAAGTTGAACATTGGTGTCATTCTCCTAAAGGCTAGACTGTCCTTTGGTCACTGCTTTATGGATTTTGACTGTCGTTCTGTAATCAATAAGGTCTCAACTAATAGAACCAAGGGAATAGTCCACAAAGGAGAACTTTAACTTTAGGATTTGTGGTAAGCATTATCATCAAGAATGGCAGAGTGTGTCAAGAAAGGGTAAATGTGGGTGGGGTCAGATAAGCATTGTAGACTAGGCAGAAGTCTCTGAAGGTTTTATTACATGAGTAGGTTATATAGTAATAACTTATTTGGGGCCAAATTAATCATAGAAAAGTTGTCACTAGAGAAACTGATAATCTATCTTTGAGGGCCAAGGCTTATAATCTGTGACTCTTAAGTATTTGTTGTTATCTAATGGCTCATCCTCTGTGGTTTTAAACTTTTTCTGTGGGCTGTGTATTTGTGTTAATCTGGAGCCCCACGTTACCTCTGTCAGTTTTGTTATGTAATTGATCAGTTAAAGTCTGCAATAAAAAGAAATACTGGTGAGGGTGAAACAGCAAATTGTGTTAGATTGCAATAGCATTTCCACAGTATTACAGGATCATATTTCACACTGAGTATGTAACAAACATCTTCCACTGCAGCCAGAACATTCCTACTTTGGCTTTCCCCAATCGGTTGCTTTGGTCAATGGCAATTTCAACAAAATTGTTGCCATACTAGCTTTTCTAGTCCAGCCACCAGATTTCCAAAATTCTATTTACAAATGTGCTTAACTTTTTGTGTTATGCCAATAGCCCAGGAATTGAAATAGAAAGCCCTGCTTTCTATTTGGAGTCTTGCAAATCATGTTCACCCTGGGGGTTTTGGGTCTTCTAGGGAGTCAGCCCTTGGCTTGTACAGGAACACAGAAGGGAACATTTTCCTAAGAACTGTTCTCACAGTGTTTTCTCTTCATACTTTAAATTTCTCATGGTTGCTGGTTCTGTTGGCTGTCAGAACAGAGAAAGGGATCTCAAATAGGATAGGATCAAAAAGGACCACAGTGAGCATAGAGTAATGCTCTTATGGCTTTAGTTCAGTGCCTTAGCACATGCTGCATCGTAGCTTCACATTTCCAGATACTAAAACAGAACTCTGAGAAAGACTGAGCAATAAACAAAGTGAAGTTTGGTTTTATATATATATATGTTTTAAAAAGTTTTTAACATCAGGTGTTGGGTGAGAACTTTGCTGCAAAAGTGGGTATGTGCCAGAAACATAAAAAATTTCATGCTAATAACTGTAAACCAACAAAACCAAAGAGATTATTTGTAGATCATGGTATGATTTTTTTAAGGTAAATTCTACATTCTGCATTTGAGAATTCTGAATAAATATTTTATAAAAGACTACTCAATTCACTGAAAAAATACTGATTGGGTGTCCATTATATGTAAGTCTTCTTGTTGGATGAAGTCAAAGCATGGAGTTAATGAGTCACATACATGCACAAAACTTCCATGTGGCTCTTTCAGTCTAACCAGGAAATGATATATGCCATCAGGTAACAGTGTTGCAAGGCAGAAGTGTTATGAGCAGAAACAAGAGAAATAGCTAATTTTTCGGAGATGTTATTTCCAGCTGGAAGATCATGGGAAACTTGGTGGAATAGGTTATTATATCTGGCTCTTGAATGGAGTTTAGCAATTTGAATGAACAAGAGCTGAAGGAAGAACTGATGTGGCAGAAACTCCAGGCAGAGGGGTAAGACAATCAGGGTGAAGCTGCGAAGCCTGGATCTGGTTCAGGAGAGCAAAAGTTGCATTTGTGGGGTTTACAGGCAAGTAATAGAGACATGACATAGGAGTGGCCAGTTGAAGCCAGATCAGAGAACTGTAAATCCTAAATCAAGTAGTTTGGGAATTTAAAGTTATAGACATTTAGTATTTTTGAGCACAGTGGTGATATAATCTGAGCTAGCTTTTGGGACAAGTATTAGTAATTTCATTGGATTACCACCAGGACAGAAGTGAGGAGACCAGTTCAAATACTCTTCTGATGATCTAGACAGAAAGTGATGAGAGTGTGAACCGCAGTGAGAACATAGGAGCAGGGCAGCTGTCAGACAGCAAACATGGTCCTCAAGTACAGTTTTTAGGAATTGACATTGAAGGTAATGACTTAAAATAGTGTTCAGAGTAACACAGACATCCAGGATGTTTGTTGAGGATAAGAAGAAAAGAGGGCAATTGGTGTATCAGCTTGTATAGTGTTTACAATTTTTTTTTTTGCAAAAGATAGCCTGAGGACCACCTGTCTCAGAATCTCCTGGGTCACACACTTTGTGAGAATCTTCCTAAGTACAAAGCATGTGACCACTGGGTTAGAATTCCAACATAATTAGACTAGTGAGATTAGTATGACTGCTATACGGACCTCTTAATTTTGAGATTTTGCTCCCAGCTCCAGTTGGCCTATCTTTGGACAGGAGATGGTCAGGGGAGAGTAAAGATTATTCAGTGTAACATCTTTATGTGAAACCAACTCTGTATTTATGCCAAATTATAGTGGATCTTACTGATCTCTTTTGATATTAAAGATATGTAAGTATTTGAGGGTCCAGTGCAGGGATGGGGGTCAGCAGTGCCCTGCCACTGGGACAGGGACACAAGCCACAGTAGTTCAGGGAGGCACATATTGGCTGTATCGTTTGGGAGGTCTTCAAAAGTGCTGCTATAGAGCCTGGAATCCAGGACTGGGTTGCCTCAGGCCAAACACGTAACAGGAAGTCAGCACAGCCTCACCCATCAGCAGGCTATTGGATTAAAGATTTACTGAGCAGCCTTGTATGACTCAATGAAACTATGAGCCATACCATGTAAGGACACCCAAGACAGACAGGTCATGGTGAAGAGTTCTGATAAAACATGGTCCACTGGAGAAGGGAATGGCAAACCACTTCAGTATTCTTGCCTTGAGAACCCCATGAACAGTATGAAAAGGCAAAAAGATAGGACACTGAAAGATGAACTCCCCAAGTCGGTGGGTACCCAATATGCTACTGGAGATCATGGAGAAATAAGAGAAAGAAGAAAGAGACAGGGCCAAAGCAAAAACAAAACCCAGTTGTGGATGTGACTGGTGATGGAAGCAAGGTCCGATGCTGTAAAGAGCAATATTGCATAGGAACCTGGAATGTTAGGTCCATGAATCAAAGCTTCCAATCAAATTGAAGTGGTCAATCGGGAGATGGCAAGAGTGAACGTTGATGTTTTAGGAATCAGCGAACTAAAATGGACTGGAGTAGGTGAATTTAACTCAGATGATCATTATATCTACTACTGTGGGCAGGTATCCCTTAGAAGAAATGGAGTAGCCATCATAGTCAACAAAACAGTCCAAATGCAGTACTTGGATGCAATCTCAAAAACGACGGAATGCTCTCTGTTTGTTTCCAAGGCAAACCATTCAATGTCATGGTGATCCAAGCCTATGCCCCGACCAGTTATGCTAAAGAAGTAAAGTTGAACAGATTTACGAAGACCTACAAGACCTTCTAGAACTAACACCCAAAAAAGATGTCTTTTTCATTATAGGGGACTGGAATGCAAAAGTAGGAAGTCAAGAAACACCTGGAGTAACAGGCAAATTTGGCTTTGGAATACAAAGTGAAGCAGGGCGAAGGCTAATAGGGTTTTTCCAGGAGAACACACTGATCATAGCAAACACCGTCTTTCAACAACACAAAAGAAGACTCTACACATGGACATCAACAGATGGCCAACATTGAAATCAGATTGATGATATTCTTTGCAGCCAAAGATGGAGAAGCTCTATACAGTAGCAAAAACAAGACTGGCAGAGGACTGTGGCTCAGATCATGAACTCCTTATTGCCAAATTCAGGCTTAAATTGAAGAAAGTAGGGAAAACCACTAGACCATTCAGGTATGACCTTAATCAAATCCTTAATGATATACAGTGGAAGTGAGAAATAGATTTAAGGGACTAGATCTGATAGACAGAGTACCTGATGAACTATGGACGGAGGTTTGTGACATTGTACAGGAGACAGGGAGCAAGACCATCCCCAAGAAAAAGAAATGCAAAAAGGCAAAATGGCTGTCAGAGGAGGCCTTACAAATAGCTGTGAAAAGAAGAGAAGCAAAAAGCAGAGGAGAAAAGGAAAGATATACCTATTTGAATACCGAGTTCCAGAGAATAGCAAGGAGAGATAAGAAAGCTTTCCTCAGTGATCAGTGCAAAGAAATAGAGGGAAACAATAGAATAGGAAAGACTAGAGATCTCTTCAAGAAAATTAGACATCCCAGTGGAACATTTCATGCAAAGATGGGCTCAATAAAGGATAGAGAAATGGTATGGACCTAACAGAAGCAGAAGATATTAAGAAGAGGTGGCAAGAATACACAGAAGAAAAGATCTTCATGACCCAGATAATCATGATGGTGTGATCACTCACCTAAAGCCAGACATCCTGGAATGTGAAGTCAAGTGGACCTTAGGAAGCATCACTACGAACAAAGCTAGTTGAGGTGATGGAATTCTAGTTGAGCTATTTCAAATGCTAAAAGATGATGCTGTGAAAGTGCTGCACTCAGTATGTCAGCAAATTTGGAAAACTCAGCAGTGGCCACAGGACTGGAAAAGGTCAGTTTTCATTCCAGTCCCTAAGAAAGGCAATGCCAAGGAATTCTCAAAGTACCTCGAATTGAACTCATCTCACACATTAGTAAAGTAATGCTCAAAATTCTCCAAGCCAGGCTTCAGCAATACGTGAACCATCAACTTCCTGATGTTCAAGCTGGATTTAGAAAAGGCAGAGGAACCAGAGATCAAATTGCCAACATCTGCTGGATCATCAAAAAAGCAAGAGAGTTCTAGAAAAACATCTACTTCTTCTTTATTGACTATGCCAAAGCCTTTGACTGTGTGGATCACAATAAACTGTGGAAAATTCTGAAAGAGATGGGAATACCTGACCTGCCTCTTGAGAAACTTATATGCAGGTCAGGAAGCAACAGTTAGAACTGGACATGGAACAACAGACTGGTTCCAAATAGGAAAAGGAGTATGTCAAGGCTGTATATTGTTACCCTGCTTATTCAACTTCTATGAAGAGTACATCATGAGAAACTCTGGGCTGGATGAAGCACAAGCTGGAATCAAGATTGCTGGGAGAAATATCAATAACTTCAGATATGCAGATGACACCATCCTTATGACAGAAAGTGAAGAACTAAAGAGCCTCTTGATGAAAGTGAAAGAGAAGAGTGAAAAAGTTGGCCTAAAGCTCAACATTCAGAAAACGAAGATCGTGGCATCTGGTCCCATCACTTCATGGCAAATAGATGGAGAAACAGTGGAAATAGTGGCAGATTTTATTTTGGGGGGGCTCCAAAATCAATGCAAATCCTGACTGCACCCATGAAATTAAAAGATGCTTACTCCTTGAAAGAAAAGTTATGCCCAACATAGACAGCTTATTAAAAAGCAGAGACGTTACTTTGCCAACAAAGGTCTGTCTAGTTAAGGCTATGGTTTTTCCAGTAGTCATGTATGGATGTGAGAGTTGGACTATAAAGAGAGCTGAGCACCAAGGAATTGATGCTTTTGAACTATGGTGTTGGAGAAGACTCTTGAGAGTCCCTTGGACTGCAAGGAGATCCAACCAGTCCATCCTAAAGGAGATAAGTCCTGAATATTCATTGGAAGGACTGATGTTGTAACTGAAACTCCAATACTTTGGCCACCTGATGTGAAGAGCTGACTCATTTGAAAAGACCCTGATGCTTTGAAATATTGAAGTTGGGAGGAGAAGGGGATGACAGGATGAGATGGTTGGATGAAATCACTGACTCAGTGGGCATGAGTTTGAAAGTAAACTCTGTTAGTTGGTGATGGACAGGGAAGCCTGGTGTGCTGCAGTCCATGGGGTTGCAAAGAGTCAGACATGACTGAGCGACTGAACTGAACTGAGCTGGGCCCTGCTCATCAGATCAAGAACCAGTGTTCCCCACAGCCAGGCGCTCTCATCAGGAAGCTTGCACAAGCCTCTTAACCCCATCCAGAAGGCAGAAAGAAGCAAGAACTATAATGCCATAGATTCCAGAATGAAAACCACAAGCATAGGAAGCTAACCAAAATGTTCACATGGCTCACAGGTTGGGTAACTCAATGAAGCTCTGAGTCATGCTGTTTGGGGGTCACCCAAGATGGATGAGTCATGGTGGAGAGTTGTGACAAAACATGGTCCACTAAAGAAGGGAATGGAAAACCACTGCAGTATTCTTGCCCTGAGAACCCGATAAACAGTATGAAAAGGTGAAAAGGTATGACACTATAAGTTAAGCGCCTCCCCCCCCCCCAAGGTCAGTAGGTGTCCAATATGCTACTGGGGAAAAGCTAAAGTATTGCTCCAGAAAGAATGAAGAAACTGGGCCAAAGTGGAAATGATGCTTGGTAGCAGATATGGTGGTGGTGAAAGTAGTCTGATTCTGTAAAGAACAATATTGCATGGGAAATGAAATGTTAGGTCCATGTGTCAAAGTAAGTTGGACATGGTCAAGTAAGTAGGAAGAGTGAGCATTGACATTTTAGGAGTTAGTTGAACTAAAATGGACTAAATGGGCATATTTAATTCAAATGACCAGTATATCAATTAATGTGGGCAAGAATCCCTTAGAAGTAATGTTAAAGTCTCATAGTCAAGAAAAGAGTCTGAAACCCAGTACTTGGGTACAGTTTCAAAGATGACAGAATGGTCTCTCTTTGTTTCCAAGGCAAACCATTCAGCATCACAATAATCCAAGTCTCTGCCCTAACCACTAATGCCAAAGAAGCTGAAGTTGAGTGGTTCTATGAAAACCTACAAGACCTTCTACAACTAACCCCAAAAAGTAATGTCCTTTCATTGTAGGGGATTGGAATGCAAAAGTAGGAAGTCAAGAGATACTTAGAGAATCAGGCAAGATTGGCCTTGAAGTACAAAATGAAGCAGGGGAGATGTTAACTGACTTTTGCCAAGAGAACACACTGGTCATAGCAAATACCCTCTTCCAATAGCACAAGGGATGACTCTCTACGTGGACATCATCGGATGTTCAATACTGAAACTAGATTGATTATATTCTTTGCAGCCAAAGTTGCAGAAACTCTATAGAGTCAGCAAAACAAGACTTGGAGCTGACTGTGCCTCAGATCATCAGTTCCCTATTGCAAAATTTAGACTTAAATTTAAGAAAGTAGGGAAAACCACTAGACCATTCATATATGACCTAAATCAAATCCCATGTGATTATACAGTGGAGATGACAAGTGGATTCAGGGATTAGATCTGGTAGAGATGGAGGTTCATAACATTGTCCTGGAGGCAGTGACCAAAACCATCCCACACGAAAAGAAATGCAAGAAGGCAAAGTGTTTGAGAAGGCCTTACAAATAGCTGAGAAGATAAGAGAAGTGAAAGACAAAGGAGAATGGGAAAAATATAACAATGGAATGCAGAGTTCCAGAGAATAGCAGGGAGAGACAAGAACATCTTCTTAGGTGAACATACAGAGCTATGGCTCAGAGGGTAAAACATCTGCCTGCAATGTTGGAGACCCGGGTTCAATCCCCGGCTTGGGAAGATCCCTTGGAGAAGGAAATGGCAACCCACTCTAGTACTCTTGCCTGGAAAATCCCATGGACAGAGAAGCCTGGTAAGCTACAGTCCATGGGGTCGCAAAAAGTTGGACACAACTGAGCGAATTCACTTCACTTCTTAAGTGAACAATGCAAAGAAATAGAGGAAAATGATAGAATGGGAAAGACTAGAAAACTCTTCAAGAAAATTGGAGATACCAAGTGAACATTTAATGCAAAGATGGGCATGGTACAGGACCTAACAGAAGCAGAAGATATGAAGAAAAGGTGACAAGAATACACAGAGGAACTATACAAAAAGGTTTTAATGACTCAGATAACCACGATGATGTGGTCACTCACCTAGAGTCATACATCCTGGAGTGTGAAGTCAAGTGGGCCTTAGGAAGCATTACTGTCAACAAAGCTAGTGGAGGTGATGGAATTCTAGCTGAGCTATTTCAAATCCTAAAACATGATGCTGTTAAAGTGCTGCATTCAATATGCCAACAAGTTTAGAAAACTCTCAATGGCCACAGGACTGGGAAAGGTTAGTTTTCATTCCAATCCCAAAGAAAGAACAATGCCAAAGAATGTTCAAATTATAGTACAGTTCAGTTCAGTTCAGTTCAGTCGCTCAGTCATGTCCAACTCTTTGCGACCCCATGAATTGCAGCACCCCAGGCCTCCCTGTTCATCACCAACTCCCGGAGTTCACCCAGACTCACGTCCATCGAGTCAGTGATGCCATCCAGCCATCTCACCCTCTGTCATCCCCTTCTCCTCCTGCCCCCAATCCCTTCCAGCATCAGAGTCTTTTCCAATGAGTCAACTCTTCGCATGAGGTGACCAAAGTACTGGAGTTTCAGCTTTAGCATCATTCCTTCCAAAGAAATCCCAGGGCTGATCTCCTTCAGAATGGACTGGTTGGATCTCCTTGCAGTCCAAGGGACTCTCAAGAGTCTTCTCCAACACCACAGTTCAAAAGCATCAATTCTTTGGTAATGCTCCAAATCCTTCAAGCTATACTTCAACAGTTCATGAACTGAGAACTTCCAGATAATGCAAGCTGGATTTAGAAAAGTCAGAGAAACCAGAGGTCAAATTGCCAACATCAGTTAGGTCATAGAAAAAGCAAGGGAATTCCAAGTCTTATTTATGCTTCATTGACTACATTAAAGCATTGGACTGTGTGGATCACAACAAACTGTGGAAAATTCTTCAAGAGATGCAAATACCAGACCATCTTAGCTGCCTCCTGAGAAACCTGTATGCAGGCGAAGAAGCAACAGTTAGAACCCGTCCCGGAACAAAAGACTGGTTCAAAATTGGGAAAGGAGTACGTCAAGGCTGTTACCCTGCTTATTTAACTTCTTTGTGCAGTACATCATGAGAAATGCCAGGCTGGATGAATCACAAACCAGAACCAAGATTGTCAAGAGAAATATCAACAACCTCAGATATACAAATGATACCACTCTAAACAGCAGAAAGCAAAGAGGAACCAATGAGTTGCTAAATGAAGGTTAAAGAGGAGTATGAAAAATCTGGCTTAAAACTCAACATTCAAAAAACAAAAATCTTGTTATCCAGTCCTGTCACTTCATGGCAAATGGATGGGGAAAAGGTGAAAACAGTGACAGATTTTATTTTCTTGGACTCCAGAATAACTATGGACTGTATCAGCAGCCATGAAATTAAATACACATGCTCCTTAGAAGAAAAGCTATGAACCATCTAGACAGCATATTAAAAAGCAGAGACATCACTTTGCTGACGAAGGTACCTATAGTTAAAGCTGTGATTTTTCTAGTAGTCATGTATGGATGTGAGAGTTGGACCATAAAGAAGGCTGAGCACTGAAGAATTGATGCTTTTGAATTGTGGTGCTAGAGAAGACTGTTGAGTGTCCCTTGGACTGCAAGGATACCAGTCAAAGGTAAAGGAAATTAACCATAAATATTCATTGGAAGGACTGATGCTGAAGCTGAAGCTCCAGTACTTTGGCCATCTGATGTGATGAGTCGACTTATTGAAAAAAAAACCCTGATTCTGGGAAAGATTGAGGGCAGGAGGAGAAGGGGGTGACAGAGAATGAGTTGGTTGGATGGAATCATCAACTTGATGGACATGAGTTTGATTGAACCAACACCAGAAGGCAGTGAATGACAGCAAAGCCTGATGCGCCACAGTCAACAGAATCGCAAAGAATGGGACATGACTTAGCAACTGAACAACAATAACAACAGTCTATAATTATTGAAACCTATATGTGATCCTAGACCCTGTGTTTTCTTAAATTATTGAGACCTCAGAGAATTTTTGTTTATATATAATAGCTTATGTGCATGTATTGATACTTATATTTCAGTACTTATTAGGTACTGGAAAAGGTCAGTTTTCATCCCAATCCCAAAGAAAGGCAATGCCAAAGAATGCTCAAACTACCGCACAATTGCACTCATCTCACACGCTAGTAAAGTAATACTTAAAATTCTCTAAGCCAGGCTTCAGCAATACGTGAACCGTGAACTTCCAGATGTTTAAGCTGGTTTTAGAAAAGGTAGAGAACCAGAGATCAAATTGCCAACATCCGATGGATCATCGAAAAAGCAAGAGAGTTCCAGAAAAACATCTATTTCTGCTTTATTGACTATGCCAAAACCTTTGACTGTGTGGATCACAATAAACTGGAAAATTCTGAAAGAGATGGGAATACCAGACCACCTGACCTGCCTCTTGAGAAACGTGTATGCAGGTCAGGAAGCAACAGTTAGAACTGGACATGGAACAACAGACTGGTTCCAAATAGGAAAAGGAGTATGTCAAGGCTGTATATTGTCACCTTGCTTATTTAACTTATGTGCAGAGTACATCATGAGAAACGCTGGGCTGGATGAAGCACAAGCTGGAATCAAAATTGCCGGGACTAATATCAATAACCTCAGATATGCAGATGACACCACCCTTATGGAAGAAAGTGAAGAAGAACTAAAGAGCCTCTTGATGAAAGTGGAGAGTGAAAAAGTTGGCTTAAAGCTCAACATTCAGAAAACCAAGATCATGGCATCCGGTCCTATCACTTCATGGCAGATATGGGGAAACAGTGGAAGCAGTGTCAGACTTTATTTTTCTGGGCCCCAAAATCCCTGCAGATGGTGATTGCAGCCATGAAATTAAATGATGCTTACTCCTTGGAAGGACAGTTATGGCCAACCTAGACAGCATATTAGAAAGCACAGACATTACTTTGCCAGCAAAAGTCTAGTCAAAACTATGGTTTTTCCAGTAGTCATGTAAGGATGTGAGAGTTGGACTATAAAGAATACTGAGCACCAAAGAATTGATACTTTTGAACTGTGGCATTGGAGAAGACTCTTGAGAGTCCCTTGGACTGCAAGGAGATCCAACCACTTCATCCTAAAGGAAATCAGTCCTAAATATGCATTGAAGGACTGATGTTGAAGCTGAAACTCTAATACTTTTGCCACCTGATATGAAGAACTGACTTACTTGAAAAGGCCCTGATGTTTGGGAAAGATTGAAGGTGGGAGGAGAAGGGGAAGACAGAGGATGAGATGGTTGAATGGCATCAGCAACTCAATTGACATGAGTTTGAGTAAACTCTGGGAGTTGGTGATGGACAAGGAGGCCTGGGGTGCTGCAGTCCATGGGGTTGCAAAGAGTCAGACACAACTGAGCGAATGAACTGACTCTCTACGTTTTCACATTTTATTCTTTAACTCAAACCAAAAAAGTTTCACTTTGTATTTTTTAATCATCATTTGCAGTGTGGTATCTGAAAAATTCACCTCTGTGAATGTTTTGTATTCAGTTATGTTACATCCATTGATCAGTCTTGTGCTTTGAGTGTGTTTTTTTTACCTATGCATGATTTTGTACATTGTACATTTTTCATTTGGGAAATATTGATTAATAAGTTAGGTAGATCTTTCAGATGTTGACATATTTTATTACAAATATCTGTCTGTTAATACCATCATCAATCTTATCATTGAGTGGCTGTCAAGATCTCTCTGACATAAAACTTTTTCCAAAATCCTTGTTTTGGCTTGAGAACAGATTTTACCACTCACAGCAAATAGTGTCAGTTGTTTTTCTTCAAGTTTCAAGTTTACAGAGTCATTTTTGAGAAAATGTCTATCAGATACTCAAGACTGAATGTAATCATAATTTTTCAGTTGAAACTTCAAGTAAAAATGTGGTTCCAGGAAATTATGAACAACTAGTTTAGCTCACCGGAGAAGGCGATGGCACCCCACTCCAGTACTCTTGCCTGGGAAATCCCGTGGATGGAGGAGCCTGGTAGGCTACAGTCCATGGGGTCGCTAAGAGTCAGACACGACTGAGCGACTTCACTTTCACTTTTCACTTTCATGCATTGGAGAAGGAAATGGCAACCCACTCCAGTGTTCTTGCCTGGAGAATCCCAGGGACGGAGGAGCCTGGTGGGCTGCCGTCTATGGGGTCTCACAGAGTCGAACACGACTGAAGCGACTTAGCAGCAGCAGCAGCAGCAGTTGAGCTCACAGTTCAGTTGCACCAGTGTTTATCCTGCAAACAACCATGTGCTTTAGTGTGTAGCAAAAATGCTTTTTGTCTGCTTCTCATTTTCTTTTTTTTTTTTAACTGGCATTTTTAAGAGCTAATGTGATAAAACTAAGACTTTTCACTGCTTTATTTAGTTCATTCTTAAGTGAAATTCATGCCACCCCACCCCCACCCCTACATGGCGGTCAAGGGTACAGTGACTACTCGTTTACAGCCAGTGCCTCAGATCATGATAGGATGCCTGCAGGTTTATTCACCTTTGTTTTGCACCATTAGTGAAAATGTCAATGTGGTGAAAATAGCAAATAACATCTTGTAATTATTAAAAGAATGTTGTTCCCTGAGCCTATAGAAAATGTCTTGAGGAATGGCTACTTCTTCAGCTAGAAAATATATGATCGTTGAGTAAATCAAGTCTTGGTTATTTGTTTACACATAATAATGAATCTGGGGTGGGGGGGCTTCTGCTCCTGAGGAAATAGCTAGTCCAATGGCCTAAACTGACATTTATATGCTGTTTTGGGAGGTAGCTAAAGGAAGCTTTGTTGGTGTCCCCTATCACCCCATTTCCATGAGCACCAGACTGACTTTTCAACAGCTTAAACCTCCTGGAATTCTTTGTCTGGGAATGTTCTCTGGCTGCTGGAGCCTGGTCTGCCTGAGTGCCCTGGGCAAAGCCAAATAAATTAAAATAATATAGAAAATTCAGTTATTCAGTTGCACTAGCTACATTTCAACGGCTCAGTAGCCACATGTAGCTAGCCTAACCCTAGCCTCTTAATTTAATATGAGGGAACTGAGCTTTTTTGTGGGGGAGGGGATGCTACAAATAACAAAATTGTCTTCTAAAATTGGCTTGAATAATTGGCGTTTAATGTGCCCAAAGAATGAGTCCTCACAATTTAGCGGATAGGTTCTGCTGCTACACACTGTTCTCAAAGATCCAGGCTCTTTCTGTCTTCCCATTCTGACATCCTCAAAATAGTGGTATGTGTCCTTCAAAGCTGTTAGAAGACTAGCAGTGTTCAAAGCATCACCTGACTGCCTAATGAAATCTAAACACTGGAAGAAAGAGGCAGCTCTCTTTGGGCATCATTCTTGTTGTTGAGGAGCAAAATCTTTCCAGAAGCTCCAAGCAGACTTTTGTTGAGTCCCATTTCACCAGAACTGACTCATATGCCCACGTGGCCAGAGAGAGGCTGGGAGTACCAGTCCCTGGTGTTTTTAACCTCTATAATGATAGAATGGCTCTGCTGGAATGTGAGTGCTATGAAGACGGACAGTCTGGTCTGGTTTTGTTTCCTTCTGTGTCCCCAGCTGCTGCTGCTAAGTCAGCACCTAAGTTAGTATCTGATGCTGAGTAGATATCTCTCGTTTCTGTCGTTCCGTTGTTAAGTCGTGTTATGCTGCAGCATGCCAGGCTTCCCTGTCCTTTACTCTCTCCCGGAGTTTGCTCAAACTCATGTCCTTTTAGTTGGTGATGCCATCTAACCATCTCATCCTCTTGTCTCCTTCTCCTCCTGCCCTCAGTCTTCGCCAGCATCAGGGTCTTTTCCAGTGAGTCGGCTCTTTGCATCAGATGGCCAAAGTATTGGAGCTGCAGCTTCAGCATCAGTCCTTCCAATGAATATTTATGATTGATATCTTTTAGCGAAATTAATTGAACAAGTCTGTGATGTGCCATAGAAATGAACCTGCCATGGAGGACTTTATGCTCCCGTCTTCTCTCTCTTGTTGTGATGCCGTGAACCAGGCTGTTGTGATCGATTGCTCTCAGAATTAACTGTTAGGTGGTATCCGACTTGGGTAATGAGAGTATTTGGCAACATCTTCCACCCAATCCCTCTACTGCTTAAACCACTCATTTGGTTTTTAATTTAAAAGAAGAAAATATAGATCAGGTTTAAGTTTAGTATTTATCCTTTTTATATAACAATTGTAATTTCAGGGACACAGAGCAAGCAGTTTCCACTCATTAAAATAAGAGTGGGCTCTAACTGCTGTTGGATACTATGTCCTGTGTGTATTACCCTGTGTAGATTTGGTTTGTGAGTTAGAAAGGCTGAGATGTGGGCATCAAACAGGTGTTCTGAATTTCCCCAGTTAGGCTCACATCTCAAAGCACTTGGCAGCTGGGTGGATGACAACATCCATTTCTTACTTGAATCTGGTAACTGAACTGAGGCCACTCGGCTGGACTAACCAGCTGTATCCCACCCATCGCCCTGTGCTGGTTTCCCTGGCCCTGATCTGTATTGAAGCTGCTGCTGACTGAAGCTATTGTGTGGAAGGCTGAAATGAAACTTAGAATTCCAAGCTCAGAGCTTGTGATGAAAGTCAGAAATGCTAAGATTGAGCAGATGTGGCTTAAAGATGAAAGAAAAAAGTCTTTCAGTTTTAATAATAATGTATTCATATATTAAGTCATACACAGGGCATTTTTTAAAGTTGTGGTATTTGTCTTTGGATTTGTTTCATCTACCAGGACAGCCTTAGGATTGTCATTTAATCTCACTAGGTGACTTGCTGCTGCTGCTGCTGCTGCTAAGTCGCTTCAGTCGTGTCCGACTCTGTGGGACCCCATAGATGGCAGCCCACGAGGCTCCCCCATCCCCGGGATTCTCCAGGCAAGAACACTGGAGTGGGTTGCCATTGCCTTTTCCAGTGCATGAAAGTGAAAAGTGAAAGTGAAGTCGCTGAGTCTTGTCCGACTCTTAGTGACCCCATGGGCTGCGGCCCACCAGGCTCCTCCATCCATGGGATTTCCCAGGCAAGAGTATTGGAGTGGGGTGCCATTGCCTTCTCTGACTAGGTGACTTATGTGCTCCTAAATGTGCCAGATGAAAATACTTCACAAGTTGGTGTTCTGGTATGTTCCATGTATTTCTACTGGACAAGTTCCATTAAAACATGCATCTGGTTTTCTTTTTGTTATACTTGACTCCCTGAAGTGAAAGTGAAAGTTGCTCAGTCCAGTCGTGTCCAACTCTTTGTGACCCCATGGACTATACAGTCCAGGCCAGAATACTGGAGTGGGTAGCCATTCCCTTCTCCAGGGGATCTTCCCAACCCAGGGATCGAACCCAGGTCTTTCACATTTTGGGCAGATTCTTTACCAGCTAAGCCACCAGGGAAGCCCAAGAATACTGGAGTGGGTAGCCTATCCCTTCTTCAGCGGATCTTCCTGACTCAGGAATCAAACCCAGGAACCTGATCCAGGAATTCGCATTGCAGACAGATTCTTTACCAGCTGAGCTACCAGGGAAGCCCTTGGCTCTCTGGATACCCTCCAATTGTATGGCCATGTTTTCTTCCTCTCATACAGTTACAGGCCTCATTTGTAATCAAGATTACTTTACAAGCTTTGAGAGTTTGAGCTAAGAGGAATAATGGCTTTCTAAATACTTCTTATAGGTTCTAGCTCAGTGACTTGTATAGAATAGGCACTTAATAATACTATTCGTTCAATTAATTGGTTGGGAAATGTTCTTGGACAGGTTCCCACTCTGAGCATTAATATGTATAAGCACGGAGGTACCTTTTATTCTAACAGGTTCCCTTCCCCCTTCCCACCCTGCCTTAGCTTATGCGATAGTAGAGTTCTTTATTTGGCTTTGTCACTTCTGCAGTCAATGATCCTTCTATTTCAATCACACCAGACCTAAATATATTCCTAGTTGTTTAGCCTTGGACATATTATAAAACCGGACACATTTTATTGATAAAATGAGAGTGATAAAAACACCTACCTCATAAGACTATCATGGCTAGTGAATTAATACATGTAAACATTTTGTACAACCAACTGTTATTTCAGAACTGTAGTTGGTCAACCTCAGCTGTTGGTTGGCTATAGATACAAAAGTTTGGTGAAATCAATGAAAGCATTCTGTGAGCACTAATGAGCTCTATGGAACTTGTGACAAGGTATGTTGCATATGTTCTTATTATATTAAAATTGTGTACTACACATCATTTTTGTTGGTAAAATTTATAAAAAGCTTGTGTATGGATACCTGTGCACACAGCGTTTTTGTTGTTTTAGACATTTACCACCAGGTAATACTGTCTCTACTTTTGTTCTTCAAGCTTATGGATGTTCCTCTCTCATGTGGATAATGTCTGGATGTAGCCTGTAGCAGATGCTGTTGATATCCTACCCAGATCTCCTTTATTGGGCCAGTGCCTCCATCTCCCAGCTGCTGCGGGTATTGGCTGCTAATGACTCACACCTGTACCCTTCTCCAGAGGCCTGCCCTTGGCTGACAGTAATTGCCTCAACGAAATATATTGGGGAGATTATGAGATCATGCCCCACCACCCTCTCTGTTCCCTAGAGATGGCTCATAGCCAACGACTATTCAGGGGTGAAACAGCCCAGCCCCCTTGCCATTTGGACTGGGTGACTTCGGCAGTTCAGCCCACACTCTAGAACGCCTCACTGGATCAGGCTGAAGCTAGATTTCTGAAACCATATCTTTGCATGGTCCCTTTCTGCTTTCACTCCAGTTTCTCCTGACAGAACTCTGCGTATACTCAAGTGTGTAAGAGACTCATCTCAGGCTCTGCACATAGGGAACTTGACCTAAGATATTGCTAATTTCAGTGCCACTGTTGTTTTCTTAGTTCTACCGTCACTTATGAAACTAATTCCCTTTATTAAATAATCTGTAGCGTAAATTGAAAGTGAAGGAGGAGACTGAAAAAGTTGGCTTAAAGCTCAACATTCAGAAAATGAAGATCATGGCATCTGGTCCCATCACTTCATGGCAAATAGATGGGGAAACAGTGGAAACAGTGTCAGACTTTATTTTTCTGGGCTCCAAAATCACTGCAGATGGTGATTGCAGCCATGAAATTAAAAGACGCTTACTCCTTGGAAGGAAGGTTATGACCAACCTAGATAGCATATTAAAAAGCAGAGACATTAGTCAAGTCAAGTCAAGACATTAGTCTGTCTAGTCAAGTCTATGGTTTTTCCAGTAGTCATGTATGGATATGAGAGTTGAACGGTGAAGAAAGCTGAGTGCCGAAGAATTGATGCTTTTGAACTGTGGTGTTGGAGAAGACTTTTGAGAGTCCCTTGGACTGCAAGGAGATCCAACCAGTCCATCCTAAAGGAAATCAGTCCTGGGTGTTCATTGGAAGGACTGATGTTGAAGCTGAAGCTCCAATACTTTGGCCACCTCATGCAAAGAGTTAATTCATTGGAAAAGACCCTGATGCTGGGAAGGATTGGGGGCAGGAGGAGAAGGGGACGACAGAGAATGAGATGGCTGGATGGCATCACTGACTCGATAGACATGGGTTTGGGTGAACTCCGGAAGTTGGTGATGGACAGGGAGGCCTGGTGGGCTGCGACTCATGGGGTTGCAAAGAGCTGGACATGACTGAGCAACTGAATTGAACTGAGCATAAATTTCCTCTCCTTGTTTTGTTTTCTTGGTTGGACCATGTCTGATAGGCATCAAGCCTGCTTGTATCCTCTATCTTTGCATATTTAAGGTTCAGTTCAGTTCTGTTCAGTCTCTTAGTCCTAACTCTTTGCAATCCAATGGACTGCAGCACACCAGGCTTCCCTGTTCAATACCAACTCCCAGACCTTTCTCAAACTCTACGGAGTCACCATCTGCAGTCACTTTGGAGCCCAAGAAAATGAAGTCTGTCACTGTTTTCATTGTATTCCCATCTATTTGCCATGAAGTGATGGCACCAGATACCATGATCTTAGTTTTTTGAATGTTGAGTTTTAAGCCAGCGTTTTCTCTCTCCTCTTTCACTTTCACCACGTGCTCTTTAGTTCCTCTTCACTTTCTGCCATAAAGATGGTGTAACCTGCATATCTGAGGTTATTGATATTTCTCCCTGCAGTCTGGATTCCATGTCCAGTTCTAACTATTGCTTCTTGACCTGCATACTGATTTCTCAGGAGGCAGGTAAGGTGGTTTGCTATTCCCTTCTCTTGAAGAATTTTCCATAGTTTGTTGTGATCCACACAGTCAAAGGCTTTGGTGTAGTCCATGAAGCAGATATTTTTCTGGAATTCTCTTGCTTTTCCTATGATGCATTGGATGTTGGCAATTTGATCTCTGGTTCCTCTGCCTTTTTGAAATCCAGTTGATGTACTGTTGAAGCCTAGCTTGGAGAATTTTGAGCATTACTTTGCTAGTCTGTGTCATGAGTACACTTGTGGTAGTTTGAACATTCTTTGGCTTGCCTTTCTTTGGGATTGGAATGAAAACTGACCTTTCTAAGCTTGTGGCCACTTTCGGGTTTTCTAAATTTGCTGATATATTGAGTCAGTGCTTGTACAGCATCATCTTTTAGGATTTGAAATAGCTCAGCTGAAATTCCATCACCTCCACTAGCTTTGTTTGTAGTGATGCTTCCTAAGGGCCACTTGACTTCACACTCCAGAATGTCTGGCTCTAGGTGACTGATCACACCATCATGGTTATCTGGGTCATTAAGATCTTTTTTGTATAGTCTTCTGTGTATTCTTGCCACCTCTTCTTAATATCTTCAGCTTCTGTTAGGTGATACCGTTTCTGTTCTTTATTGCACCCATCTTTGCATGAAATGTTCCTTGGTATCTCTAATTTTCTTGAAAAGATCTCTAGTCTAGATATTTAAGGTTATTCAACATCAAATTCCCTTGATGTTAATGTTTACCTGGTTATTTTTATACAATATTATAATGAATACCCCAGATTTTAGAATCTCAGAATAAGTTTCAAAGCCTAATTCAATTATACCTCCCTTTTAAATTTTAAAATTTTAAATTCCACAGGCTCCTCTGTCCATGAAATTTTCCAGGCAAGAATACTGGAGTGGGTTGCAATTTCCTTTTAAATTTTGTTGTAAGAATTACCTGAGCTGTTTTTTCAACAATACTTAGCTCTGTGCCTGGAATGTAGAAGTGGTTAATAAATGGTAGCCGTTTGATTGATATTACTCTTTGAAGAGACTTGCCCAGACTGAACAGATGACTCATCCCTTACTCCCAGAGAACCCTAATATGTCCCTTTATAATTTTTCCTCTTCTCAGTGTCATCCCATGGTAAATTGGCTCTCCAGCGGAAGGAAAGACCTGACAGATAGCTTTTCCTGATTTTTTCTTGGGGAAAATACTCCTACGCTGTCCATTTCCAAGCTACCAAAATGATTTCACTTAACACGGTTTGAGAAGAGACACACATTTTACTCTTGGCAGCCAATAGACACCAGTTCCAGTCTCTGCTCTGAATTCCTAACTCTGAGCACACTAGATCCACCACAGAAGCTAGATGTTCCATAGATGACTAAAATACAGTTTTTAACTAGTTATAACTTGATTATATGTATGAAATCGGTGAAATTCCTTGATACCAAATTTTTGTTAAATAACCCATAACTTGTATTGGTTATATAATCCCCCTCTCCACCACCCCCCCCCCCACACACACACATGCATGCTGCACACACACAAATTGCCCATGTTATTCATGAATCAAAGAAAAGGAATTATTCATCATTATATAGTGGGAAATACCCACGCCCTCCCTGAGCAAGTTGTCTACTTATTCAGACGCAAACCTCAAGTTTGTGATTTACTGTATACATCAGTGGAGCTTAGTCACTTCACATCTCTTGGCCCCAGTTTCCTCCGAGTTGGAAGCCTAATTATTATATAATTCCATTTCCTTCTTCCCTCATTTTCCTCATTCTTGTATCAGACTTTTAATTGTAAATTATGCTAGATGTTTGAAACACAATAAGGAATAAGACTTGGCCCTGGCTGATGAGAATCTTACTGTCTTATTTATTAATATCCATCCCACTGAGGCCATGAGTATGCGTGCATGCTCGGTCATATCTGACTCTTTGGGACTCTATGGACTGTAGCCCACCACGCTCTTCTGTCCGTGGAATTTTCCAGGCAAGAATACTGGAGTGGGTTGCAATTTCCTTTTCCAGGGGATCTTCCTGACCCAGGGATCGAAACCCACGTCTCTTATGTCTTCTGCATTGACTGGCAGATTCTTGCCAAACGGAGTTATACAAATGTGCCAAAGGCCAAGATTTTACTTCATTAAGAGTTTAGCACTTTGGCACATAAGGTATTGTGCTAATAGCTTTCTGTTTAAATTAAACAAGGTTGCCCTGATCACTAAGTGGTTCTCTTACTGATGTTAATGGTATGGAGAGAACCCTTGGTGAACAGCTTTGTTATTCTGCTCTCTGAGTTAGGCTCAGACTCAGTTTATAGAGAGGGTAGTTTATTCGGGACTATTAAGCAAATCTGAAAACATTCTTTTGCGTTTAAGAAGTACTTAACCTGATTCTTTCTTCCATATTTTGATAAGAAAGGCATGAAGAATGACTCTTAAACTTCTGTGTTCTCCTTCAAGGCCATATCTAACCGTTGGCTCTAATGCCTTTGTTCTCATCAGGTGTGATCTCTGCACTTAATTTTCAAAGCAATGTTGGTGTCCAATAGGAAATTACTGTTGGGAACATTTTTCATGTTGCTGAAAGCTATTTTTAAAAAGAGAATTTGTTTTGTTTTTGACAGGGGCTGATAATATCCGGAAATACTGGAGCCGCTACTACCAAGGATCTCAAGGGGTAATATTTGTATTAGACAGTGCCTCTTCAGAAGATGATTTAGAGACTGCTAGAAATGAACTGCACTCAGCTCTTCAGCACCCACAATTATGCACTTTACCCTTTTTAATATTGGCCAATCATCAAGACAAGCCAGCTGCTCGATCAGTACAAGAGGTATGTCTCACGAAGGTAACAACTCTTGGTCTGACTGTTTGTTGCACTTGTGCTGCCATGCTGGAATCTGAAAAAATTCCTGTAATTAGAGATATGCTGGTTATACTGCTTCTCAACATGAAATTTTAGGTTATGAAAAAAGAAAGCCTGTATTAATCTTATGGAAAGTATTATTCACATACCTCTAACCCCACTTCGAGATCATAGGTGGTTTTTTTTTTTAACCATTTAGCAAAAGTTAGAGGATTTATCTGAATATATTTCTCATCTATTTTTGAGCGCTAAAGGCCTGGTTATTTAACTTTTGTTTTTTTAGCCTACCAGCTTACTTAGTTCATTCTTCTTTTCAAGGCATGCATCATATGTATTACCATGCATCATTCGCCCTCAGATGTCACGTTGTTTTCCCCTCTAATGCCCACTGCTTACTAGAAGCAGTGGGTACTATTCTGTAATCAGCGAGGCTGAAAATTGATGTCTTATCTTGCAAGTTCCATGCTACCGAATACCTTTTAATATGGACCCATTCTTTATCTTCCATATTTAATTTCATTTCTTAGCTTGTATCTCTCCTATAAAAGCATGAGACTAATTCTGGGCAGATAACCACAGTCTCAGCAGAGTTTCTGATTCATGGTACTAGAGTAATAAGATACACGAATAGCTTTCAAAACTTAAATGATAGTGAAGGTTAACCTTAAGTACAGTGAAATCTAAACTTTTGATGTACTCCTTTTCACCTGTAATTCTCGGGATGTTCTATCACCACCACCTCCCCCTACTTCAAAAGTTCTGTGCTTTTTTTTTTATTGACTTTAGAGTAATACAAGCCACACTGCCCTTTAGTCTGAAAAACAGATGAGGAGCCAAGGATATAACATGTTCTAACTCCAGACTCCTTCCCACTTTGTGTGGGACCTATTGGCAGATAGCTTTGTCCTTGTGCCTGCTTTCTTACCTGTGAAATGCAAATAATGTGATTCTTTTTTAATGTGAAGTGAGTGGGATTGATTTCCTAATTCACTTTGAAGTATACTGAGTGTAGGAGGTACCATATACAGAGTATTTTCATTTATTTTAGGAAAGTAGTAAAGAAGGCAGGGATTTCGTATTAAACACAGCTTATATGTATATTTAGTTGCCTTATTCAGCATTAAGTAGTGCTGAAATACCGTACAGATAATATTAAATGATTAAGATAAAAAAGAAAAATACAAATCTGTTCAAACAATCAACAATGTGCAGATCTTCAGCAATGTAGTTGTGGTGCCTTCCTGATTGCTTCTTAAGACCTCAGGTACATTTTTTTAACCTCTTAACACCAGTTTTTCTGTCTGTAAAATGGATGTAATAGTGTAATGCTGGTTAGTTATAAATGTTAGATTAGTTTATAAGGTGATTTGCTAAAAAGGCATTGATATCCTTAGATTTACTATGGAAAATATATGAAAGTATTACAGAATATACATAGACCATATAACATCTGTGTGTATTAATAATACATGTTTAATAACATATTATGTGTAGTAATACACAGATGTATTTATACATGAATAAATACAGGTTATGATATGAAATAGATATTATGTAACACTTCAAATCACTTTAAAGACATGTGCTATAGCTGAAAAGATTTTATTTTGCTTTTAAATTAGAAGCTGTTTATATGTTTCCATAGACATCAAAAAGTGAAGCTAATATGTTCCATAAACCTAACATATGACTCATAGTAATCCTCCATAGGAATTAAAGACTGCTACATTGAATAAAGGTAGCTTGCAACAATTAATTGCTTAAGAGTATGCCATGTGATTGTTGGCTGGCTGCCTCTTCTAGGAAGAGGACAGTTATCTAACGTCTGTCACTTCAAATTTTTGTTGAGACGAGACAGAACCGAGAATACACTCGCCTGACAATTCATTTTTTCAGGAAGAAGAGGTTATGAATGTAGGGTAATCATAGATATACTTTGAAAATTATTCTAAGCTTGTATATACTGGAGCATATGTGTCTTTGACTTTGCTTTTTATTCATATCCATTTTAAATGAATTTTCTACAAAATTTCCACTTGTGGTGGAATTTGCAAATGCCATTTTGAAGACTGCTCTAAGTAAAGCATTTCCCTGTGATTACACACACACATACTACACCAGGTGCATGTTTATGCTTTAGACTGCCCTAATTGAATTCATGGACAAATTCCATTGCAGATCTTGAACTTGAGACATAGTGAAGTGCTCAAACTTACTTTGAATTTGAGAGAGAAAGAAATGGAAGCTTCCTGTTTTCCCCATTGCTTGTACGACAGAGGTTTCTCTGTGTAGTATTATGATGCTTTCCTGAAATACTCCTAGGAATGTTTTATGAATTAATACCTTTGTGTTAGCATAAAAATGGAATTATGAAATTAAATCTTAAAATTTTCATAAATAGTAACCTCAAAATTGTTGGGAGTAGGCATAAATAGAAGAGGAGAGAGAAGATTAAGAAGTAAGCAGAGTTACATGTTATTAGAAATGAGTTGAGAAGTGGTCATCTGTTTATTACTTCCTTTCCTGAGCCTAAAGGTATTACATGTCCTGTGCTTTGTTGTGTATAAACATTTCTATTCATTTCTACCTGCTAATTTGTGTGCACTAATTGCCAGATGCTAAAAAGATGATGTTTTACTCTGCAAAATACCTGTGTATTTTAGGTAAAATTCTGTTCTTTCAGGATCAGGGAATATGCATTCAGTTTACCAAGAAGCACGGAACAGTACTTTGACACAGTTACAAAAAATGAGGCATACTTTCCTACTCTCATTGAAATTATTGCATTTTGTGCTTAATGTATTTGCAAAAAACTTGCAGTTATTTACCCTATATTTCCCTACTCTCATTGAAATTATTGCATTTTGTGCTTAATGTATTTGCAAAAAACTTGCAGTTATTTACCCTATCACTCAAGTAAAACTGTAAAAATTCATTTATCATTTAAGAAGAATATCAGTTTACTCTTGAGCTTAGAAACTGGTAGGAGCTGGTGAAAACCATAGGAGAAAACTGAATTATCACTAGGATTCCCACAGAGGGTGAAAATCCTCAGGAAGTTATATATTTAGTTCCTCCCTCTGCAGTGCAAGTTTTGCTAGGTTTGTATTGAGAACTAAGATAGGAACAATGGTTAAAATTATGGTGTAACCTACAGATAGAGAGCAACAGGCCCCATTATTTTGTTGCTTTTTTAGAAAGCAACATTTAGAAAGCAACAATCTTGTGCATTGCATAGTTTTCCTTTCTGTAATATACCTACTTGGTAATGATCTGTGTTTAACTTACCAGAATTTTAAGATTTTATGCCTTGAGACTGGACAGTAGAGAAAAAATTTTTAAGCTTTTTTTTTTTTGGGTAATAGCAAAACACTGGGAAAAAGGACACCCTTTACATACTTTCTGAAAGCCAAGCAGTTCTTGCAACAGATGTTTGTTGTATTCACTTTAGGGAGGTGTAGTTACCACAGTTTTCCAGAATTTACTCATATCAACTATTTTTCTCTGTAGAAAATATAATATAAAACTCTATAGTTATATCAAGTGGCCCATTTGATTCATTAGGGAAAATTCTGATCTAACTGAAACGATAAAGCTTTCTAAAACAAGAATCATCTTAAGGGTAAATAGGTTGATTTTTTAATTTGTATTGAATTGTAATTGTATCTAATTTGTTTTACAACTCCCATAGGAGAGCATACTTCAGTTCTGAAGTTATTTAATAGATCAGGAGGATTTTAGGAGAAGTTAAGTTGATAGAGTAGCCAATAAAAGTAATCCTTTTTTCTCTCTACACAGTTGATTCTTTTACCTCCCAGCTTTTTAAAATCCTATTTTCATTTTATTGGGCATTACAGTGTCTTAAAAATGGCACATTTTGTCAACATGAAAGACATGGTTTATCTTTTCTGCAGTCTAATCTGATCTGATATTCTTTCATATCCTTAATCCAAAAGTACGTAACTTTTTCAGGAATAATACATCAAAAATACTGAATTAAATTTATATTAAAGAAAATATTAAAAAGTATGAAAACTAACACAACATTGTAAATGAACTGTGAAGTGAAGTGAAAGTTGCTCAGTCGTGTCCGACTCTTTGCAACCTCATGGACTCTATAGTCCATGGAATTCTCCAGGCCAGAATACTGGAGTGGGTAGCCTTTCCCTTCTCCAGGGGATCTTTCGAACCCAGGTCTCCCGTATGGCAGGCGGATTCTTTACCAGCTGAGGCATCAGAGAAGCCCAAGAATACTAGAGTGGGTAGCCTATTCCTTCTCCTGTGGATCTTCCCTACCCAAAAATCGAACCAGGGTCTCCTGCATTGCAGTTGGATTCTTTACCAATGGAGCTATGAGGAAAGCCCAAAAATCAACTGTACTTCAGATTTTAAAAATTTTAAAAAGGATATAAAAGTGTGAAGCATAGAAATTTGAAGTAGAATTATAAGGTTAGATCACTATTGGTTCCATGGCTCATTAATTGTAGCATAGGAATGTACAGCTTCTAAATTAAAATATCAGCAGTAAAGTTGAAATTTATGATTAGGCGTTTCTCAATTTTTGTTCAATTGTAATTTAGTGCATTATTGTGATGTACATGCTTCCCCCATGGCTCAGTGGTAAAGCATCTGCCTGTAATGCAGGAGACTCAGGGGATGCAGATTCAGTCTCTAGGTTGGAAAGATCTCCTCGAGGAGGAAATGGCAACCCACTCCAGTATTCTTGCCTGGAGAATTCCATGGACTGAGGAGCCTGGGCGGGGGTCTACAGTCCACGGGGTCACAAAGAGTCAGACACAACTGACCTTGCCCGCATGCACGATGTACATAGAATGTAAGAAGAATAGAAGAGTATTTGCAGGTATGTCTGTTTTCATTCCAATCCCAAAGAAAGGCAGTGCCAAAGAATATTCAGACTACTGCAAAATTGCACACATCTCACACACTAGCAAAGTAGTCTCAAAATTCTCCAAGCTAGGCTTCAACAGTACGTGAACCATGAACTTCCAGATGTTCAAGCTGGATTTCGAAAAGGCAGAGGAACCAGAAATCAAATTGCCAACATTTGCTGGATCATCGAAAAAGCAAAGAGAGTTCCCAAAAAACATCTTTTTCTGCTTTATTGACTATGCCAAAGCCTTTGACTGTGTGGATCACAACAAACTGTGGAAAATTTTTCAAGAGATGGGAATACCAGACCACCTGACCTACCTCTTGAGAAATCTGTATGGAGGTCAAGAAGCAACAGTTAGAACTGGACATGGAATAACACAGTGGTTCCAAATCAGGAAAGAAGTATGTCGAGGCTGTATATTGTCACCCTGCTTATTTAACTTATATGCAGAGTACATCATATGAAATGCTGGACTGGGTGAAACACAAGCTGGAATCAAGATTGCTGAGAGAAATATCAATAACCTCATATATCCAGATGACACGACCCTTATGGCAGAAAGTGAAGAAGTGCTAAAGAGCCTCTTGATGAAAGTGAAAGAGAAGAGTGAAAAAGTTGGCTTAAAACTCAACATTCAGAAAACTAACACCATGGCATCTGATCCCATCACTTCATGGCAATGGAAACAGTGAGAGACTATTTTTTTGGGGGGGTTCCCAAATCACTGCAGATAGTAACTGCAGTGATGAAATTAAAAGATGTTTGCTCTTTGGAAGAAAAGCTAGTCAGCATATTAAAAAGCAGAAACATTACTTTGCCAACAAAGGTCCATCTAGTCAAAACTATGGTTTTTTCAATAATCATGTATGGATGTGAGAGTTGGACTATAAAGAAAGCTGAGTACTGAAGAATTGATGCTTTTGAACTGTGGTGTTGGAGAAGACTCTTGAGAGTCCCTTGGGCAGCAAGGAGATCAAACCAGTCAATCCTAAAGGAAATCAGTCCTGAATATTCATTGGAAGGACTGATGCTGAAGCTGAAACTCCAATACTTTGGCCACCTGATACAAAGAATTGACTCATTGGAAAAGACCCTGATGCTGGGAAAGATTGAAGGTGGGAGGAGAAGGGGATGACAGAGGATGAGATGGTTGGATGGCATGACCAACTCGATGGACATGAGTTTGAGCAAGCTCCAGGAGTTGGTGATGGACAGGGAAGCCTGGTGTGCTGCAGTCCATGGGGTTGCAAATAGTCTGACACGACTGAGCAACTGAACTGAACTGAACTGTAATGCTATAAACATTATACTTTTTTATGCTTTTTTGGGGCCCTGTTGTATATTAATGCAGTATGCAGGATCTTCATTGTGTCATGTGGTATCTTTCACTCTAGTTGTAGTGACTGGGCTTAGTTAACTAATACCATGTGGGATCTTAGTTCCCCCACCAGGGATTGAACTCATGTCCTTGTATTGCCCACCAGATTCTTAACTACTGGACCATCAGGGAATTCCCCTAGACCATGTTTTGATTATCAATATTCATCTTTTTTGGAGAAGGCAGTGACAACCCACTCAGACACGACTGAGAGACTTCCCTTTCACTTTTCACTTTCAGGCATTGGAGAAGGAAATGGCAAGCCACTCCAGTGTTCTTGCCTGGAGAATCCCAGGGACGGGGGAGCCTGGTGGGCTGCTGTCTATGGGGTCGCACAGAGTCGGACACGACTGAAGCGACTTAGCAGCAGCATTCATCTTTTTTGAATAGTACTTTCAGTATTTACCATGTCATGAATAGTTTATTTAGTTCTCACTTGTAGTCTAGACTTTTTCTGGAAGAGAGTGCTAGTATATGTTTTATATTACTTAACTATTACATTTAATTATAATTACTTCTTTTATATAGATCATTATTTCTACATTTTGTACATTTCCCTCTTCTTACAAAGGGTCAGAGAGAGTTTAGAAAGATTGAAGTTTTGGGGCACTGTTTGTAAATAATCTGCTAGTTTAAATTTTTTATATTTATGCTGTTTGACAGGAGAGCAGTTCTTTTTTGGTAGCTCTATGAAGTAATGAATATCATCTCTGATTTTGCATGACAGATCTTTTATTAGAAGTGCAAAGCAGTGTTTAAATCACATAAAACCCTAGCTTAATTTAATATTCCTTTCTGTGTATGGAGAGAAACGTGTGTGTCTCTACGTGTTTGTGGTATAATCATTGTAAAGTGTCGTATACTTTAAATCTTAAGAGTCTTCCAAGTATCTTGACCTGCCTCTTGGCAGCATTTTAGAATACTGATTTGATTTCACATAGAACAGTGTACATACTTATTGTGTGAGCAGTTTGAAAACTCCCTTATGGGACATATATTTATCCTAAAATGATATGAGATCCATTTATTTTTCATCCATCTCTTACAGATGTACTCCATTCTGTTACAGTTTAATCTTGGGGAAAGGAGAGAGTTTGGAAGTCAGTTTTCCACTGAATGACTTGGTGATCCCTTGAAAATGTTTACTAACTTGCAAGAGAACCTGAATCACATTCATTTTAATAGTTTGTTACAAAAACGTCATTATTATAGAGCAACTCTTGAAGACTATTGAAATAGCCAGAATATTTTATTTAATCTACTTTCATGTGCTTTTTATATGCATTTCTCAAAAAAATTAATTTGTATATTTGATTTCATGAATTCTAAATCTAGCCACATTAATCTCACCATTCTAGGGAATTCTGTAGATCTGTATTTCTTGCACTCACAGCATAAATTTGAAAATATTCCCTGCCTGCTGAAAACAAAAGAAATTCCCGTTAAGAAATATGTTACATAAGAACATTACATAACAACAGCTATCAAAATTACTTAGTGGGATAACAAAGTAATACATTTGAAAATATAACAGTATATGCTCAAATAGAGTTCATTATGTTCTTTTATAAAAGTCTCATTTCTTTCCACTTTCTTCCTTTATTCAGTCACCTGTATATCTTCATTTTATGTAAAGCGGCAAGTTTTGGAACTCAATTGTTACTTTCCTCAGCAGACATTTCTGTGCCCAGCTCTCTCACCTCCGCCTCTGGAGTACTCTCCAGTTTCCTGGTTGTTTACATCCCCACTGCTTCTCCCTGCCTCCCTATTCCTCAACACAGACCAGAAAAGAGCAGACTTCCTATCTGTTTTTCACGATGCCTGTCTTAAAAGCCAAGTGTCTCCTACTAGTTCCTTCTAGAATCAAATGAAACACCACAGATTTAATATGTTAATGTGCTTGAGAATTGTATTCTCTTTTTTTCTCTCTCTCATTTCAAAGTACCACTTACTATTCCTGTTGCCCTAGGAAAATCACCTAAAGATTGTGTGTCACAAGAACTTTTGCTGCATACCAGTGTCTGAGACAGATGTCCTCCTTGTGACTCTTCAAGGCATCCTGGGCTTATCCTAATCATAAAAATTAGAATTGATTGCTTGTTAACTTTTCTGTATACCCTTCAAGTTCGCAGGCTCCTTGCAGGACAGGATTTCTGGTTTATGTCTCTGTGCTCGGTCTATGTTGTTTGAATGACTACTACCTCTGAGTCTTTCTGGATCAGCTTCCCTGTTGGCTTAATGCCATCAGCTTTGTCTAGATTCCCCTATTCTCCTTTTACTCAGTATGGCTCATCTATTTCCATCCTTGAATATATAAATTTTCCTTTTCCTCTGCACTAAACCCTGACCTTTGAATATTGCTCATGAACCAGATCTTCTGTGAAACCTTACCACTCTGATCATGTTAATACTTTTCAAAAGCATCAATCTATTAACTACAATATTCACAAAAGTTTGAATTTTGTGTCCTTTTCGTGTCCTTTTATCTACTTCTCTTTATTTACTTTACTTGAGTACCTTGCTTACAACAGATTGTTTTTTCTTCCCAAGTCTCTCATAAAAAGTGAGGACATCTTGCCTGAATAATATTATTTTAATATGTTTTTAATTTATTGCCTGTCTTTTAACTGTATAGAGCTTATTTCACTTCCTAGCACCACAGACTATTTTTACTGCTTATATTTCTCATGTGGAGACTGGTACATGGTAAAGTTCTATGGGAACGTAATTGAGATGATTTTAAAGCAATGAGTTCAATTTAATAAAAAGAAATTTAACTTTGTAAATTAATAAAAGTATTTATTATATTTGTGAAACTTTAGAAGGATTTCTTAAATTCTTACATTTAACAGTTTTTCTTCCTATACATATTTAAATATTTTATAATAATGAATCATAACCAATATAGTTAGAGTTAGATTTTATCCTAACAGTATTATTTTACTTCTTTGTTATTTGAAGCAGTATTATTTGGTTGGTTGTACTGGTGAATTTCACCCTTTATATCTGTATTTCAATTTTGTAGCTTGTAAAAATAAGTGTTTAGTTAACCCTCATTCAGCAAAGGCAACAAATTATTCTGAGGCAAAAGTTTCCAGAGCCATCTTTCTGGTTCTTAGCTTTAGTTATTTCATTTGCAAAGAAACTCCACTACTACACATTCCAAAGCTTACAAAGTTAATAAAGCATTTGTTGAGTTAAATTTATTTGAAAATAGACACATAGTTAATGTCAGTAAGATGCTTTGAAGATAAAAAGCACAATAAGCGTTAGTTATTATCATTATGATAATTATTATCATTATTATTATTACATAGTGTCTGCTTAAAAATACCTTTGGTTACCCTGGGATGGCTGCAGCTAATGAGAGGAGTTAATCTGCTGGGTCTTATCCAGAACTAAAGATTTGAGACTTAACACACTAAAGGTCTTTTGTTTGTTTGTTTCCTAAGTAGATCAAGATATATGTTTATTCTTTAAAGAAAAGTACTTCCTATAATGCAGAAGCATCAGAACTCACTTTGAATAGTTTGAATATTTTCTTATATGTCTAAGGATGGGTTGTAAAACAACCTTTTAAATAGTTAAAACCTTTTATCTCTTAACTATTTCTCCTTGGTATAAGAGCTCAACTTTATAATGTGTACATGTACTTAAAAAATAAAATAAAAAGAACTTAATTCTTATTACAAAAGTGAAAAATTACACTTTTAGAAAGTCATAAAAATAATAACTAATTACATAAATTAACTCCAATAAGAGTATTTTATGGTGTTTCCTTAGGTTGTTCTTTAGAAAGAAGACTTCAAAATTAAGCCAAATTCCTTACAAGAAACTGAAAAGATTGTCATCCCATATCAGAGATAAGGGAAGTAGTGGAACATTTTAATAGGCAGATGTATGAGAGTCACATGTACACCCAGCCTCATAATCAGAAAGACATTAGTGACATGTCTGAAGAAGACATTCCCTAATATTATTGCAAATTAAATAAGAAAAGAGCTCAAGAGAATGAAAAGAGAAAAGGTGCCTGGAGCCAATGAATTACAATTGACAACCTAAAGGCAGTTGAAGAACCAATTGCTAGAGTGATTGCAAAGCTATTCATAGTGTGCAGCAGACAGAGCACAGCCAAAAGCTGGAACAATGCCTCCAGTTCAACAGTATTGCTTCAAAAGAATGGAAAGAGGGGAACGGGAAGAGCCACTGACCCTGAGACCAATTTCCAGGCAGCTGCACAAACTATATACTGTAATTAAAGGTTTTGACCAGTAATCACAGTGAAGCCAGACTACAGAAAGTCTAGGGAACCAGCAAGGTTTATAATGAGTCAGACATCCTTAACTTAAAACATGGAAAAGCAGGTAAAAAAAAACAGTCCATGTCTGGCAGTGACTTTGAAAAGCTCTGTTGTGTTAGCACAGATATGAAAAGCACATATTTTGGGCCTTCCTCCTGTAAGAACAAAAACACATAATGAAAGATAACCTGCTTTCATCTTTTGAGATGAAAAGACTACTCTGCCGCTCAGAAACAGACATTTTCTCTTTGCCACTTCATATTTTTTCTTTACCTATGAATTGCATGTGCCTTTGATGAAAACAATGAGCTAGACGTGAGCAGTGGTACAGACAATAGACTGAATAGTGCTTAGAAGTGGCCACTCTTCCAATGCCCCTGGGCTCTGGTAGAAATGAACTCATCTACACCTGAGTAATTTGTCTATAGAACATCTTCTCCCTTTTGTTCATTGGTGTCTAGACTCATTCTTTTTCTTTCTTTAGTAATATCTCTTTATGTAGAATTCCATATTCAGCCACAACTCTCTTATTTAAATATTCACATACCCACTTTGAGTATTCATTTCTTAACAAAAGAAGTATCTAGGGGGTTCAAATGCAGGTAAGATTCAGACTTTCAACACAAACAAGAATTGTATTCTTAAAAGAGGCTAATGAAGAAAAATAGCATCTGGTTTTGCAGGCACTGCATAGATCCCTCCTGACTGGGTCTATTACATTCTTTAATTTCTTTACCAGAAGTTCTGAAATCCAAATTTCATATAAATATTTGACCAAAAATTAAAAAAAAAATACAAGTTTTTTACTACTAGGATGTAAAAGAACAGAGTCAAGTAGAAATTCATTTTGTTATATTTAGCCTTATAATTAGACATGTTCAAGAGTCTGAACTCATTAGTGTGTGTATAGATTGAGTTTACTTCATTCCACACCTGAAATAAGGTTATGGAGCTTGAAAAGAATGCTCTGTAAAGAATGTTTAGACAGTAAATAGCTCCATAAAATAACTGGAATTATTTTCATAAGTGATAAATGAAATTAGTTGTGCCTGATGGGAAGAAGCTTCTGTGTATGAACTGTGAAATAATTTGGATGCTGCATAGAATGATATGATTTTAACATGGAGAATTTATAATATATTATTTATTTTTAGACTGTAGTTATGACTAATAATTTGTCAAGCCAAAACAAGTCTTTAGTGAAAGAGGCCAGAGTGGAAAATCTGGGTAACTTGTATAGTTTAGACAAGGAGAACAAAGAAATAATGAAATGAAAATAAGAGTTTGGCAGGGGAATCCTTAGAGAACAGCTGGTTGAAGAATTCAGTTGTTAACAGTGCTATAAAAGAAAGATATTCTCTCATCATGATTTAGCTCATTGCGTTGAGGAGAAGATTGAATAATTAGAGGGATCTTGGAAAAATAACCCCAAAACGATCATGAATTAGAGGTATAGTCTACATGCATGAATTAGAGGTATAGTCTATAAGTTCAATTCAGTTCAGTTGCTCAGTCTTGCCCGACTCTTTGTGACCCCATGGACTGCAGCACGCCAGACCTCCCTGTCCATCACCAACTCCCAGAGTCTACCCAAACTCATGTCCATTGAGTCGGTGATGCCATCCAACCATCTCATCCTCTGTCGTCCCCTTCTCCTCCCACCTTCAATCTCTCCCAGCATCAGGGTCTTTTCCACTGAGTCAGTTCTTTTGCATCAGGTGGCCAAAGTATTGGAGTTTGAGCTTCAGCATCAGTCCTTCCAGTGAATATTCAGGACTGATTTCCTTTAGGATGGACTAGTTGGATCTCCTTGCAGTCCAAGGGACTCTCAAGAATCTTCTCCAACGGCACAGTTCAAAAGCATCAATTCTTTGGCACTCAGTTTTCTTTATAGTCCAACTCTCACATCCGTACACGACTTACATGCAGTAAGCAGTATCATTAATACTGTTCCTGGTATTGTTATACAAAGGCAGATCATATGCCCAGACAAATGCCCCAATTTTCCAAAACATAAAAGCATAAATTCTTAAGACAGAACACCTTTCTTTCTTGTTATATGTAAAGATTTACATTTTACTTAGTTCTAATACAGTTGCATTTAAAATGGTACTTGTCAAACTTATTGGAAAGTGAAGTCTAAATATTTAGACTTAATGTATGGGTAGAGATTCATTAAGTCTACAAATACATGTTTCTGCAGGTTTGGGGAAATAAAAAATAATACTGAATTTCCATATTTTTATTTTGACTTTGATGTTCTGTCTTTAAATCTCAAGTTTTGACACATTTCTATTTTTTCTTAATAATAACTTTTAATGATTTTTTTAATGTTAATATGCAAACAAGCTCATTTTTTAGGTGAAAAGAGAACACAGACGTTAAGGTAAAACATGGAATCACTGAATTGCTTGAACCTGTTATAGCTAGCAGAAATGTTTTTATTAATATAGCTATCTTTTTTACATTTACAAAAAGTTCTCTTTTTCTTTTTGTCTTCAAAACTTTTATCAGCATAGTTTTTTGCTCTAGGGAAATACGGTTTTTCTGTAATGATTCTCAGTGTGCAATGCCCTTTAATTATTTAGAACATTAGTTCCAGCAGTGTCAATGTACAAACTATAGAATATTTGTCGAATCTGTACTAACCCCATATGAGGCTCTAGACATTGCTTTTTTGGGTAAATGCTAGATAATCTGTTTTTATAGTTTCATCTGTTAAAATGTAATATGAATATTACAGTCCTTGGGTACTTGTTTACTTGTTCTTATTTGGATTCTAGTTAGTCGAGATTTTGTCATGTGCCTCCTTAGCCATAGTAAAACTGAACTGAAAAATATGTGCTGTTAAAAATGTCATGTTTTTAAGATGTTTAAGCAAGAGATAGGGCTGTATTTCCTGGATTTATTAATACTTTCACTGAAATTCAGAAAACTAAGATCATGGCATCTGGTCCCATCACTTCTTGGGAAGTAGATGGGGAAACAGTGGAAACAGCATCAGACTTTAGTTTGGAGGGCTCCCAAATCACTGCAGATGGTGATTGGAGCCATGAAATTAAATGACGCTTACTCCTTGGAAGGAAAGTTATGACCAACCTAGATAGCATATTAAAAAGCAGAGACATTTCTTTGCCAACAAAGGTCCGTTTAGTCAAGGCTATGGTTTTTCCAGTGGTCACATAAGGATGTGAGAGTTGGACTGTGAAGAAAGCTGAGCGCCGAAGAATTGATGCTTTTGAACTGTGGTGTCAGAGAAGACTCTTGAGAGTCCCTTGGACTGCAAGGAGATCCAACTGGTCCATTCTAAAGGAGATCAGTCCTGGGTGTTCATTGGAAGGACTGATGCTAAAGCTGAAACTCTAATACTTTGCCACCTCACGCGAAGAGTTGACTCATTAGAAAAGACTCTGATGCTGGGAGGGATTGGGAGCAGGAGGAGAAGGGGATGACAGAGGATGAGATGGCTGGATGGCATCACCGACTCGATGGACATGAGTTTGAGTGGACTCCGGGAGTTGGTGATGGACAGGGAGGCCTGGCGTGCTGTGATTCATGGGGTCGCAAAGAGACACGACTGAGCAACTGAACTGAACTCACTGAAATTATTTTTAGAATAACTCTTCTCCACTCACTTTGAACACAAGTATAGACAAGTTTGTCAGGAATTATAGTTGAGATTCCTTGACCCATTCTCTGTCAACTAAGATTATATGGCTAAAATCCTATAGAAAATTCGTGTCTATCATTTTCACTTGGATCTCCATTGAGTATTATATAATCTTTAAAAATCCATTCAATCTCTGACTTCCCTGGTTGTCCAGTGGCTCACACTCAGAGCTCCCAATGCATGGGGTTTGGGTTCGATCCCTGGTCAGGGAATTAGATCCCACATGCAACAACTAGGACCCAGCACAGCCAAGTAAATAATAAATATTTTTTTTAATCCATTCCATCTCATTTTAGTTAATAATCTTAATGATTAATAAAACCACATAGTACACTTTTAAGAAGGTACCAAAAGGTATACAGTGAGTATTCTCTTTACTCCTCACGAGCCCTGTTCCACTCTAATCTGTAACTCTCAGCCTTCAACTAAGCTACATTATTAAAAAACTTTGACTATCAAAAGGTTAGAAACATCAACCTGATAAATTTTGCTTAATATAATGAATATGGACTGTACATTAATGAATGTAATTTTCTTAAACTTAGTACTTCTAAGATACTAGCAGTAAACTGTTACAATCATTTCAAGAAAATTAGCTTGAAAAGTTTATTCTCTAGGTTATTACTCTGAGTTTTAAACAGTTTTACCATATATTTATCGCAAAGCTTTTCTCCAAAGAAACAAATCATTAAAGATGCATTTAAAGGCCTTTGCCCTTATTTTTTCAGAATTGAGTCTATGTTCCAAGGCATGGCTGTGCTATAGATTTTAATCCATTCTTTCTCTCAATGATAAACTTTTAGGTTGATTTTTGGATTTTTAAGATTGTAAACAAGGTTGTTGATGCTTACCTTTGTACGTGTTTCCTTTTGTATCTTTGTAAGCATTTCTCAAGTATATAATGATGTAAAATTGGAATTACTCGATCTGAGGACATGCACATATTTAACTTGAGGGGTATTTAAGTTGCACTTGGGGTTTGGAGATGACGAACAGTAAGACTCTGAGGTCAAAATCTGGATTTAAATCCTAATTGTTGAGTCATATTGGGCAAATACTGAAGTCTGTATCCTCATCTATAAAACAGGGATAATCTTAGAACCTATCTCATAGTGAACAGTAAGGATTAAATGAGCCCATAGAGAGTACTCAGTATTAACTGTTGCTCCTCGCCTCCTCCAGACCGAGATGTTAAGAGGATTAAATGACACTTGTAGCCCTGTTTGGTACAGTGGCCTGTCAGTGCTCATCAGATACACAAAGATGATACAGGAAACAATCCATCTAGGCACAATATATTTATATGCTTTTGAGGGTGCTCAAAGAATAAACTATAAATACAAAAAGAAATTGAAATCATTAAAGCAATGAGGACCTTAGACAACCCTTACAATTTTTGTTAGAGTAGTAATAAGCAATTAATTTATCTTTCTTTCATATATAGAGAGTTCTTATCAGAAACGGCTATTTTTAAATCACTAATAAAATGTTCTTTCCTCTTTTGCTGTGATGAAGCCAGAAAGATCAGATCATTCAGTGATTTTTCGCTTGCACAATTTGACACTAAAACTTGTTCTTGATGGTGTTCCAGATAGATCATCCTTGCCTCTATTTTTTAATACGTCAGTTTCACAGCACTGTTAAGTTTGTAGCTTTGTCTTTAAAAAAGCAAAACAAAAGTAGGTGTAGAATGTTATACTTTGCCAAAGCATGAAAATGAGGGAGGTGTTTGGACTAGCTGTGGACCTACCTGCAGATCTCTAGCTTTCCGGGAGGCCCCACAGGAGCCCAGAAATCTCCTTTTTATAGTGGGTCACATGGTGTGGTCTCAGGATGTGATTGACAGTCTTGTTTCCTCTCTTTCAAGGCCCAAGAAGTTACTCAGATTATTTGAGTGTTCTTCGCACCAGTTCTTACTTTCAGATTTAAATAAAATCTTCGTAAACCTTAAAGGTGGATTACTTTGCATTACTTTTATTGCTTTTCAATTGTTTTTGGAACTGAGTCTTCCTAAAAACAAGATTTTCTGGGGTGTGTTTTCTTTCGGGGAAAGTTTTAAGGATTCCTTATGGACTTTCCCAAAGCCCTAAATTTACCAACCAGAAGGGCCTGATGGAAACAAATTACTTGATAAAATAATGAAAACAAGAAAACAAGACATACTAGGGAAAAAAAAACTGCTTCCTATCTCTCTATTCCTTATCATAAATCAGACCTGTGTATGTGTTTAATAAAAAGGAGGGCGTTGTTTCCCCCCACCCCCAGTTCATTCTCAGTTTCTTTTGATCATTGATCTGGGTGACCCTACACGCAGGGTTTTTTTTCCTTCATTTGACATGGACAGATTTTTGAAGTATAGCTCTCCTTTGGGAAGCCCAGCCAGTTCCACTTGACTAATCTGTGATCTAATGACAGTAATGCAGGGTTACTACAGTGGCCATTTTGTGTGCTTTGAGGAGGGCAGCCAGACAGAGTGGGAGAAAGGCCATGTCTGCGGAGAAAGAGAGAGGCAGGGTGATCGAACAGTGTGAAAAAGACTTGTTAGCCCACATTAGTTTGCCTGATTTACTTCACAACAGGCCAAGAAAGGCCAACAGCAGGGTTGTTAAATCGCAAAGTTGAAAATCCCGGTATTAGAAAGCTTTCAGATCTCTGAGAGCTGTTCATTCCAAAGTTGGTTTTAACTTACCTTTGAGTTATACCAATCAGAGGAGCATCACCTGGTCCTTCAGTCTTACATACATTTATGAAATGATTCTGTGACCCTGGGTTCTTCTTCAGTGCTGCTCGTTTTCGACACCCTGTCCTAGGTGGACCTTTGTACAATGGACTTGGATGTAAAAGAGGACCCAAATGCAGAGCAAGTCATTGCACTTGTTTATGCCCTGTGTTCAACCCTTAATGAAGTGTCCATGCATTCCCTTTGGAAACGCTGCAGGAGTGCCTTGGTGAATTCCCATGCTGACAGTGGGACAGAGCTCTGAAATTTGTTCCTGCATGTCTACTCAGATGTGTGTCTGTGTAAGTGTACATGCTTGTGAGTCCTCCCTATAGAGTCAGTGTTATTTAAGAAAGCTAAATTAGTTTTCAATGTTTGTCTTTCCTCTGTATCAAGCTTAAACTGGTATATTTTACAGCTTACGGTTGTTTATGAAAGAAAATAGATGATTTATCAAAAAACACCCAAGTTCCTGGAATATGTTGCCAGCTTAAATATTATAAGAGCGCAAAAGTGATCTTCTGGAATTTTTATTACTTTTTCTTTCGTATTCAAAAGGACTTTGGAATTGATAGATTAGCTCAAGAAATATAGTTAAAAACTACATTGTGCTGTGCTAAGTCACTTCAGTCGTGTCTGACTCTGTGACCCCATGGACTGCAGTACACCAGGCCTCCCTGTTCTTCACCATCTCCCAAAGTTTGCTCAAGCTCAAATCCAATGAGTTGGTGATGCCATCTTCAAATCACCTAGATACAACAAATCATTACAATATTACAGTAAGAGCCAAGGGAAATATGTAAGGAGTACTGTGGGATGACAGAGAAAAGACTGAAATTATTTGAAATAATGTGTGTAGCACAAAGTATGTTTCACATACATTCTCTCAAGTAATTCTCTCAACTGCTTGGGGGAAGCCTGGTATTGTATTACTTCCTTATCCATTTTATAAATGAAGGTCGTGGTAATGAAGTAATAAATTACTCAAATCCAGTTTGTGACTTGAACCCAAGTCTTTGGACTTGAGCTCATCTGCTGTTTCATTTGTTGTCCAGTTGCTTAGTTGTGTCCCAGTTCTTTGTGACCCCGTGAACTACAGCGCAGTAGGCTTCCCTGTCCTTCACTGTCTCCCTGAGTTTATTCATACTCGTGTCCATTAAGCTGATGATGCAATCCAACCATCTCATCCTCTGTCACCCCCTTCTCTTGCCCTCCTCTTTCCCAACATCTGGGTCTTTTCCAGTAAGTCAGCTCTTCACATTAGGTGGTCATAATATTGGAGCTCCGGCTTCAGCATCAGTCCTTCCAATGAATATTCAGGGTTGATTTCCTTTAGGATTGACTGTTTTGATCTCCTTGTTGTCCAAGGGACTCTCAAGAGTCTTCTCCAGCACTGCAACTTGAAAGCATCAGTTCTTCGGTGCTCAGCCTTCCTTATGGTCCAATTTTTACATCTGTACACAACTACTGGAAAAATCATAGCTTTGACTATACGGACCTTTGTTGGCAAATTAATGTCTCTACTTTTTAATACTCTGTCTAGGTTATGATAGCTCTCCTTCTATGGAGCAAGTGTCTTCTAATTTCATCACTGCAGTTGCCATTCACAGTGATTTTGGAGCCCTAAGAAGATCTGTCTCTGTTCTACTTTTTCCCCTTCCATTTGCCATAAAGTGATGGGACTGGATGCCTGCATCTTCGTTTTTTGAATGTTGAATTTTAAGCCAACTTTTTCACTCTCCTCTTTCACTTTCATCAAGAGGCTCTTTAATTCTTCTTCACTTTCTGCCATTAGAGTGGTATCACCTGGATATCTGAGGTTGTTACTGTTTCTCCTGGCAGTCTTGATTCCAGCTTGTGATTCATCCAGCCTGGCATTTCACATGATATCCTCTGCATAGAAGTTAATCAGGGTAAAAATACACGCCCTTGACGTACTCCTTTCCTGGTTTTGAACCAGTTCATTGTTCCATGTGTTGTTCTAATTGTTGCTTCTTGATCTGCATGTAGGTTTCTCAGGAAACAGGTAAGGTGGTCTGGTATTCCCATTTCTCTAAGAATTTTTCACAGTTTGTTGTGACCCACACAAACAAAGGCTGTAGCATAATCTTTGAAGCAGAAGTAGATGTTTTTCTGAAATTCCTTTGTTTTCTCTGTGATTCAGCAAATGTTGGCAATTTGATCTCTAATTCCTCTGCCTTTCCTCAACCCAGCTTGCACTTCTGGAAGTTCTCAGTTCATGTACTGTTGAAGCCTGGCTTGAAGGATTTTGAGCATTATCTTGCTAGCATGTGAAATGAGTGCAGTTGTGCAGTAGTTTGAACATTCTTTGTCATTGCCCTGCTTTGAGACTGAAATGAAAACTGACCTTTTCAGTCCTGTGGCCATTGCTGAGTTATCTAAATTTGCTGACATGTTGAGTGCAGCACTTTGATAGCATCAAATTCTAGGATTTGAAATAGCTCAGCTAGAATTCCATCACCTCCACTCATTTTTTTCCTAGCGATGCTTCCTAAGGCCGACTTGACTTCACACTTCAGGATGTCTGGCTCTAGGTTAATGACCACACCATGGTGGTTATCCAGGTCATTAGCACCTTTTTTTGTATAGTTCTTCTGTGTATTCTTGCCTCCTCTTCCTAGTCTCTTCTGCTCCTGTAGGGTTTTACTCTACCACAACAATCTCTTCTCTTTGATTTTATATATAAAAAAAGAAGCATTTTATTTGATTTTTAAGATATACTTTTTTTTTCACTTTGAAGTTTTAAAGTGATATATTGAATAATATATATAATAATTATTATATATATTATAATATATATATATTATTACTCAATAATAATATATTGAGGAATATATTGAAGAAACTAAACCAAATATATATTTATATATTTGTGAAATGGAATGACTGTTGTATTCTATGCTTACAAAAGGAAGTCTGCTGATTTGGGCTTAGCTTACTGTCCAGATGTCATTAGAGAAAGAATGACACTGAGAGCAATTTTTGTGAACACCGAACCTCCTTCTTAAGCTTTCCTGGCTTTAACCCACCTCTAGCTCCATTCATTCAGTATTTGTATCCCTCAGTTTTATAAGTGAGAGACAAGAAGGAGAAGAGGAGATCAAAAAAAGATAATGGAAATACAAAACCAGTATATTTTGGGAATTGTTAACCATTCTAAAGAGAGCAATGCATTTTCTTAATGTGACCCTTATACACTTAGATAAGAAATAATAATCACAGAGTTAAAAGGTACCTTTGCATTAGCTGTTCTATTTTTTGGTCCATGCATGCGTGCTCAGTCCCTTCAGTCATGTCCAGCTCTTTGCGACCGTATGAACTGTAGCCCACCAAACTTCTCTGTCCATGGCATTCTCCAGGCAAGAATACTGGAGTGGGTTTGCCATCTCCTCCAGGGGACCTTCCCAACCCAGGGATAGAATGTGCGCCTCCTATGTTTCCTGCATTGCAGGTGGATTCTTTGCCACTGAGCCACTGGGAAGGCCCCTCCCTGGGAATGCCCCTCCCTTTTTTGTTGACTTCTATCACCCAGGTGACATGTGATGGAGAAAAGACAGGCTCGGATTTAGATCAACTCATCTGACCTCAAAGTGGCAATCGATTCCTAGATTCTCTGTATCTTGTAAAGTGCTGTGACCTACTAAAGGATACAACACATTAGAAAATACTTCTTAGCTCTCAAAATAATTCTGAGTTTTAATTTTATACCACTGTTATCTTCTCTGAATGATATTGCATCGTGTCTCTATTTCAGAAATTGTTGATGTTCTTGTTAAGAAACTTGCTGAGCTACCTTTTATTGAGTCAGCAAATATTTACTGGGAAAAGGGATCTCTGTTTTGATTACTGATATATCTGTAGGTGCCTAGAGCACCTCCTTCAAACATAGTAGGTGCTCAGTAAATGTTGGCAGATTAACACATTTATTCAGTGCCTATAATGGATTAAGCTGTGTAGTGTTCAGTATATGGACCAAGTCCCTGCCATTGTATAGTGTTCCAACTGGGCAGTTTTCAAAGCTGTTTTTCTTTATAGTGTGGTGGCAGTAATTCACTTTTAGAGATAGGTAAAATGAAAGATTTAGATAATGGTAAAAAAAATTATTATAATGCAGCATTCTTAAAAATACTTGAAAAAATTAATTAGGATATTTAAGAGAAAATGGGAATCATTATTTAAAATACCTGTCTGAATTATGTGCCCAGTACCTTTTTTTGTTTGCTTGTTTGTTAATGTTATTTTATTTGCTGAGAATTTCCATGTTTTATTCCTGAACTAAAAATATTTAATATTGTCATGTTAAAACATAATTCAGATATTGCTTACAAAATTTATTGAGTAGAATTGTTCCTTATTTCTTCTCTACCCTTGAAGAAATGGAAGTATGTTTAATGTATTGGAGAAATGTAGCATTTATTAAAGAACTTTGAATAAAAACCTCCTAGGACCAGTCATGGTAGAACTCAGAAATTTGGTGAACATTAACTGGTATGACATTTGCTAAGGCAGGTGGTAAATGTCAAAAAAGTATCCACTTGCCTTGTATGGCATATATGCACCAAGCCTGAGACGCATTGTATCCCTGGGGTAATCATCTGAAATGCCTTTCATCTGTTTCACAGACTCAATCGTGTACAGAAACTTTCACTCTAAGACCACACTGAAAACACATCTGTGCTTAAGAATGCAGATTTTTAAAAAACATATACATATATATATATACACATATGTATGTGTGCGTGTGTCCATGTTAACTTCTTATTTAAAATAATCTGTCTTTTATAGCAGACTCTTGATTTTCATCAAGGTATATTCTCAACTCTTCTCCAATAGAGAAGTCACTTACTATGTAATATTGATACTTGAGAGAAAAGACTAAGTCATTTTTGTATGTTTCCAGAAATCACTTACCTATTTCAGAAGAGGTTTAATAACCCAAATCAATCTTTATTTTAGTTAATTAATTTAAAAAAATGTTTTTTTGGTTGCACTGCACAGCTTGTTTCGATCTTAGTTCCTCGACCAGGAATTGAGCCCAGGTGCCCAGCAGTGGAAGTGCAGAGTCTAACTACTGGACCATCAGGGAGTTCATTCAAATCAATCTTTTAATGGGGAAAGGATGTGTAGGAAGCATATTGTACTAGAGACCTTCACACACACACTTTAGGCCTTTGGATCATGAGAATCAGAACATCCCCTACAGTAAATCCTAGCTCTTTATTAGGAAAAGATAGCCATCAAATACAGAGTTAAGGGAACAGTTTGGAATCGACGTGTACACACTGCTTAATTTAAAATGGATAACCAACAAGGACATACTGTATAGGACAGGGAACTTTGCTCAATGTCATGAGGCAGCCTGGATGGAAGGGGAGTTTAGGGGAGAATATATACATGGATATGTGTGGCTGAGTTGTTTTATTACGCACCTGGAACTGTCACAGCATTGTTGATCAGCTATATTTCTATATAAAATTAAAAGTTTTTAAAAAATACAGAGTTGCTGAATGTGTGCCAAACGGCTTGGAGGGAGAGCCGGGGGGACCCTGCAGCAGTGTCCACTTGGGGCAAATGCTGCCCAAGTATTTTCAGTTCATGTCAGACAAGGTTTGGGGTGCTGGTTTGGTCTTAATCTAAAGAATACTCTGGCCCAGGCATTTGGCTCAGTGTCAGAATGTCTTTCATGTTTGAGTTGAGCTATGGAGAATTCACCTTAGAATGGAGCAAATTCCCTAGACCAGACTTCTATGAGCGTTCAACAATAGACACTATTCTCAGTGATTACCAAGAATTCAATTACATGTCCTTTTCACCACTAAAGGGCTGCATCTTTAACATCAAAGCATGGCTTTGTGTTTGTCCATCACCGTTTATGAATACTTTCTTTATATGCCTGTATCATATAAATATGTATGTGTATGGGGTGTGATTATGAAGCAATAAGACCTTCAAAAATATATATACTGCAGTGTGTATGAACACTTTTCCCTTCTAAGCACAGACTTTTAAATTTTATGATGTATTGTGTTACAGGAAAAAGTGATAACAGATGAAATTGTATAATTTGGACTGTATTTTCCTATTTAAAATATATTTCAATATTCATGTTATTATAAGACTTAACAGATAAAGATCAACTTAAAGTTCGTCTGTATTAGTGTTATGTCTGAGACCTGGTCAAAGATATCTCTGGAAGCCAACCTAGTAAGGGAGAGGAAAGCCTGCTGAGGCCTGGTGCCTTAATGACCTTCCCTGTAAGGAGTAATGCAGAGACAAAGAGGTTGATACTCTCTACATCCAGGATTACCATAAGAGGCTCTGTTACTTCAGCAGTGCCAACTCCATTGAATTGGTCTTCTGCCTTCTGGCAAATAAGCCATCCAAGAAAACCTTTATATGTGTTTTGCTTTAAAAAAAAAAAAAAATTTCTTCTTGGTCACCTATGTAATCACGAATTTGTCTAAGTTCTATGAATGTGTGTTGCATCGACCAATTTGTTCTTTTATTCAGTATGTATGTGTTGAGCACCTGCTCACATAGTCTAGGAAAAATTTACTCTTTAGAACTAAACATCTTCATTGCTGATGGTATTCACAAGAATATGCAAAGACTTCTAAAGATAAATACCAAAAGAATTCCAAATAGGTTTTGGGCATCACTTGGAATAAGTATGTAGCATGAAGCTTCACAAGGAGATGACTCTCATATCAGTTTTAGCCCTAAAAGTTCTGGGATATACATGCATAGATTCCATATTCTACTGCCACTTAAAAAAAAAAAGTTTCTCTACTGTGTCCATTAGCCACACGTAAGTAGCTGGAGGCAGGGGAGGGAGAGGAATGTGCGGAAATGTGTCTGACTTAGGATGTCTCGTTTTCCAGTATCCCTGCCAAGGGCTGGCAAGCCCAGAAAGGCAGAGGCTGGCACTGTTCCCTGTGACGCTCCGCCCCGCATGGCATACCCCATCAGACGCCTGTTCTAGGCGTGACCCAGATTCCCTAGCTGATGCTTGGGTCCAGCAGTGCCCATCACATTTCCTTTTTTCTGTTCCCTCATCTCTTTATCTCAAGTCTAGCTTAGCCATTAAGTTGTAAGAAATGCTCCAAAAGCCTGTGCCAAATTGTGTCTGCCCTTCTCAATGGCACACGCCCAACTGTCAGTTGACAGGTGGACACACCACCTGGGGAACAGTTATCTTCCTGCACCAGATGGAGTTTTACTGGTCCAGGAGAAGGCCCACGACTGGGCTGCTAGAACAGATGCTCTGCAGACAGTCTCTGGATCTCAGCTTTCCTCATCCTCCCATTGTTCCACCTTCTCTCACCGTGGGCGTGGATGTGAGCAGAGTTCTCTAGCCTTCTAGGAGATTTCCAAAGTTAAAATTTCTCTACTAAACTGATGTTTGAGGAACAGTCTTTAGCCCTCTAAAGCTTAAGACAGTCTCTAAAACAGAGATGTAGAAGTATGGAATTTGAATAGTGACCTTAAAAAACATAAGTTATGAAAACATTTGTATTAGCCATTGCCAAAAGGTTATTTGGCTGGTGTTGGGAGTGTTGACACTTTAACTGGCTTTTTCGCCTCTCAATAGCACAATCTGGATTTAAATCTATTTATGGTAAATGGTCACACAGAGAAAGTAGTATCTTCCAGATTTAAGTGTGGAAGAAAAATTTTCTGTGGTCTGATACATTTCCTTGTTTTATTATAAATAATTGAAAAAATGTGAAAGTGGATTCCTTTGATTTCCAACCTAGTACTTAAAAATTTTAGAGGAAATTTAATTTAGTGAAACTTGTTTTTCAAATAAGAAAAAAACCCAAATGTTTTCAATTTTGCCTTTCAGCCATAAACCATCTGCATTATGACAAATGACTCATCAATTTTAGTAAAGAGAGTCTAAATGTCCCATCTTGTTATAGCTCCTTGCAGTTGTGTTACAAAGATGTCTTGCAGCCTTATAGCTCATGCAGGGAGGGTACCATGGCACACTTATTTTTATCTCATCATTTTAAGGATTTTCTAATTGGCCTCCTGTTTCCTCCTTTTTTCCACTCTTTATCCTTCCTTCTGTCCTTCCTCCCATTCTTTCTTCTTTTTTCCTTCCTTCACTTATTGTGAAATACTATATTAAAAATGTGAAAAACATGTAGGACCATGCTTGTGGTTTAAAGAAAGTATAACCAATGCTAGTATCCCTGCATCCACAGTATAGAATAACACCGTATTCATCTCTGTGCCCTTGATTTGCATGTCCCACTACCTCCCCATCCAGAAACAATCACTGTCTTGACTTTTGTGTTGCCTATTCCCTTGCTTCTATCACCTCTGTATTACATAGTGCTGGGCCTATTTTGACCTTTATGTAGGTTAAGAACTCATACTGTGAAACATGTTCTGTGATTCTCTGCTGGTTCGCGATTACATTTTTTGCGATGCATCCGTGTTTATCACTGTGGCTATTATTCATTCCTTTTCGTTGCTATATAATATTCTATCATATGAGTATATCACTGTTTATCCACTCTACTCTTGATGGATATTTTCCATTGTTGTTTACATTGTTTGGATATTGAAAAAAAACTGTGTGAACATTTCTCAGTGTTTCTGATCTATACATACAAACATTTCATAATAGTATATACCTAAAGAATGTAAGGATTTTGAAGTACCTGCATATTCAACCTTATTAGGTACTACCAAGACGTTTTCCAGAGTAGATAAAAATACCTTTTGTTCATATCCCTGTCAATATGTGGAATTATCTTGCTTTTTATATTTTGCCAGTCTTTGTGCATAATTTGACATTTTCTGATTGTTGCTGTTAAATACAAGAAATTTACATTTATATATTTTTGTAGCCAGCAAACTTGCTAGACTTTCATCTTTATGATTTATCTATATATTCTGTGATTTTTCTGTGTGCATTAATTTCATCAGCAAATAACAGCTTGTTTCTTCCTATCTCTGTGTTATTTCTATTCCCTTTTCTTATCTTCCTGCACCGACTTGGGGCTTCAGGACAATTTTGAATAGAATTGGTGACAGCAAGTGTTCTCCTCTCCTTCTGACTTATAAAGGAGTGGCTTTGAAACATTTCTTCTTTAACTATAATGTTTGCTACAGGCTATTTATTTTATTTATTTATGTATTTATTTAGAAAAATGACTTTAATCCAGTAGAAGATGAAGAACATTCTTATAAAAGCTGTCCTTTTCTATTGTGAAATATATTTTATGATGAGTGGACATAGAAATTTATCAAATGCTTTTAAAATAATTATTGAGAGACTTATATGATTTTTCCCTATTAATAGTAACCTACTAATATGGTAAATTACCTAAATTTATTATCTAATATTTAATCATACTTGCATAGTTAGGTGTGATGGCCACAGAAGAAATGTCAGAAGTTCTCTGCTCTTAATTGACTTACAGTCTAATTGAAGAGACAAAAAACATGATTAAAGAAAAGTTAATAGATGCCAGAAGGGTATGTTGTAATTATTTGCCACATTAATGGGGCTTTCAGTTCTGGCAAAAACGACTATGGGCTGTAGTGGACTGAGCCAGCTTCCTGCAGGGATTCTGGGGCTGAAGCTAGAAGAATGGCTATTGATCTTTTATGACCCTGAATAGCATTGCTTCGGTTTACCAAATTACATACCTGCTTTTTGAGATTTGAACACTGGTTTCAAGTCATCATTCATGTGGAGTCACTACTGCTTAGTGAGATTGCATTTGTCTGACAAAACCACTCTTAGGATCTACTCTGTTCCCAGCCAATATTTTGCTGCTGCTTAGTTTTTATGTCATTAGTCCGATCCTGAATTTGCTGCTATAAAACAAGCTTCGTAAATATTTGGACCCCCCCCCCCCGCCCCCGCCCGCCTTAATAAACTATTTGATTTTCAAGGCTGATTGGAAAAGAGATTAAGAATGATTTGATTAAACAAACCATCATAAGGCACCGATAATATGAAGAGGACTCCATTTGGGTCCTGTGTAAATGACTAATCATACTTGCCCTCAGAAAGCTTCAACCTGTCTACTGAGAGGTGTAAAATTCAGTGAGATTGGTGCACTGCTGTCCTTGAACATCAAGCAATTAAGATTCTCATTTTTATCTCATTGGGGATGATTTTTGCCTCAGTGGTTTCAAGAAAGTTACTCTACCTCTGAACAGGCTGAGAAAATCATTTTACTGAGTAATGGGTCCAAGACAGGGAGAAACTTAACTTTTAAGTGGCCAAAATAGTTTATTTTTTTATTATTTTCTTTCCGAGTTCTACTTGTACACATTTCTTTGTTTTTACTTGACATAGTCCTACAGGTTCCTCTTTTACAGTTCTTTGCACTTTTTGTCATTTTCATCACATGTGTACCTACCCCAGTTTTGACAATCCTGTAAGACCTCTTCAGTCAGTGCTGCTGCCTTCCCATTCTTTTTGCCTTAATTTACTCATATGCTTCTGATAATTCCTCACTTTTAGAATGAGTTGTTTTTTCTTCCCTTGGTCTTTTTGTGTTTTGCTCTGTTGGCCTAGTCTCATTCTTTATTATCTTTCCACATGCTTTTGGAAAGAGCTGTGTTAGTTGGCAACATATCTGCCACATTAACATGAACATTTTAATCGCTGGTGTCCAGGATGCATCACGTTTCTGTAGCTGTACAGTCAATCAGCTAATATACAAAATACAGTATTACGATTATACTTATTAACATTTGGAGCCATTTAGTGTTGTTCCTGACAGCTGTAGGTGTGGTAACAGCATTTCTGGCTTCCTCCATTGTTGGCTTTGTAAACATGGTAAATGCCCACAGAAACGAGTCACATGTTTAAATTTTAGCAGACTGGAATATTTGTGGTAAATGTAGTTGTGCCTTAGTATCTCTGCCATTCCTTGTAGCTGTCCAAACCAGAGGTGCTGCTTCCTGAAAGTAGAGAAATCAAGGACTCCAACCATAACACGGTTTTGGTGTTTGCTCTTAAGGAGATCTGGGACTACAGACTCCTAAAGTTTTGAAATATCATGGTTTTGTTTGAAAACTATGAGCTATAGCCTCAAGTTGTGAGTAGTACCATCTAGGTTACCCTCAGACAACTTTCTTCTGCCTACTCAATTTTAAAACAAAAATAATATATTCATCCACACGAGGAAAATTTGAAAAAGGTCAGTGAAACTATAAAAATTATTTGGCTCTACAACTGGTTTTAGAGTTTGCATTTGTAAATTTTTTGCATTTAGACTGCATTTGTAAATTTCTTGTCTCTCCTTTATATCTTCATGTTTTGTCCTCTTTTCAAATCATTAAGTCACCTGCCTATACGAACTTGATTCTCATCTTTGTGAGAACCAAAGTCAAAGAAAAATGAAGGCCCAATTCATAGTACTTATCATTAGGCCTTACTTTTGCTTAATTCATTTTGATTTCTTCTTATTCCTGCTTTTGTGGGCTAGTGTAAATTTTTATGACCAGTTGACATGCATGGTTCATGAAGTGTTAGGATAGGTGGGTAGCAGTACTATTCATGGATTCCCCATCCTGTCTGGGGAGGTCATAAAATACCCTGCAGTCAAGGTGAACAATCATCACTTCAAGAAATCTCTTTACCTGAAAGACTGGTAAGATTTACATTTGATGAAAGCACATTTAAGCCCCTGCAAAACACATATGCATGAATTACACTTATTTACTAACCCCTTCATTTCTTGTACGTCTTGAAGGAAGGCTTGTCTCAGGTTATGAAACATCTCTCTAAAGCCCTTATAAGTAGGGTGAGGCTATTTGCATTTACAGAATTTTAGGACTAAAGAGTCATAGAGGAGATTTTGTTTAAAGCCTATAAATTCCAAAGTGATAATACGTCTAAGTATACATCAGACCTGACCTAGATTAGTCTGAAGTGTCCAGATGATAAAGTCTACGTGTGATACCCAGAGCCCGAAGCTACTCAGAGTTAAGTACTATAAAGGGTGAGTACTCAGGGTGTTAAATTTATAAGCCTGCCTAGTGAAAATCTTTCAGAGAAAATAGCAGTAGAAAATGTTAGAAAGGCCAAAGATGTCTGTATTTAAGAGTGCAACTTAGAAAATGTTGGTCTAATAACTTTTGCTGTGATTTACACGTGAGTAGCTGAAGCAAATTTTAAAATGTTTTATATGCAGATGCCAGATATTTTATACCAATGCTAATCAAATTCTTTGTGATAAAAGACTTATTCCCACCACCTCATCCCCAACCCAACACTGACCAATACTCTTTATCTATATGTTCTGTGAGATGAGACCACTGATCACATATTTGGGAATCACAGCCATGTCAAATGCTGTCAAACATCTTCTCAGTTCTTATTCTCTGTTTCTGTACTTGTTACATCTGTGGCCTGGTCTGATTTTCAGATTATACTTTAAATAGCATTGATCTAAACTATACCAAAGGAAAAAGAAATGAGATCAGTAGAAGTAAACTAATGTAACAATAGATATGGTAAATTGAACTGTGAGACTAGTTACATATTATTAAGTAAAATCAAAGATTATTCTGTGATTTATTTTAATCCCTGATAGTTTACTGAGCACTCTGAAGATCAGGGGTTAAGACAGTCCATTATTCTTTTCTGTTTCCATATTCTGTAGTTAGGAGACAAGGTAGAAGTGTAGTGTCATTTCACCCAAAGTGAATGAATTCAGCCTTTCCCAGAGTGTAGTATCTGAGATGTATTTGTTCTATATTTCAATGAAATGGTTTCTCAAATTTCATGGTTGTTTTTTATTAAAATCTGTGTATACATACACTCAGACATTAGCCAAAGCAATAATATCTGAACCATAAAACTGCCTCACTAAGGATTCATAAATATGACCTCTCCCACCCAATCATTTTCACATCATGTTTATCCCTTTAGCAGCTTCCAAGATGATGTTTTTCAACTCCCTTTACACCCTAAAAATTTGCCTGGATGAGTGAAATCAGTTGCAGTCCTCTTAGCCAGAACATGGTGCCACACCCTTGGCAGGTAGGCAATGTTGTCTTCATGTGTTTGCAAAATTTCTGAGCATTACCACTTTGTCCTCCAGAGAGCACTCAGTCCTCCCCCATCAGCTTACAGCGCAGGAATGCCACAGGCACATCTAGCTCTGGAGGGGAAATGACAGTGTCAGGGCTCCCCCCAACTCTGTGCATGCAGAGTTCCTGCAAAAATGATGGGAGTGAGCATGGTGGTGAGATGGAAGGGTGGACACAAAGCTTGTTCTTTCTCCTGCACTTTTTCCCTCAAAAAAAAAAAAAAAAAGGAAAAAAGGTAAATTTAAATAGATCACTTTAAGTTACAGCCTCTGGATCTTTTCCAAAGAAAGTCAACACCACTGCAGTGGCCCCAAAACTATCCTATTCCTCCACCCCTGTGGGAGTGTCCAGATCTCTAAGATTAGATGAGCCCAAGAATAGTCTTACCCCACCCAGCCTTTGTATCAGCAGCCATCTGTGGCTTGAGAATCAGCTCCCATTCTGAGCATTATGATGTCCTTAGAGGCCTCAGAGAACACTTGTGGGTTTGGTCACATAAACTGAGAGTGCCAGGCTCAGTCACTGAGGTGCAAGAGCATTCCAAAGTCTCCAGTGCCCTTCACTCCTGGCCTGGCCCATTTCCAGTGGTCCTCCTGAAAGGCTTCCTGATTCCCAGGAGGAGCTGTAACTCTTCCCAAAAACTAGAGGCTTAGCCTCTTGGTTCCCATAGCACCTTGGTTACAGGATAAACACTAGGAGTGTGGGGATTACTACCCCACATTGATCACTCAATCCTCTTGTTGTCTGTATGATTAATTCCCACAACGCCCACCTTATTCCATTAAACACACCACGTGTTGTAACAATGAATGACTGATTAGAATGATAAGCCTTGTCTGAAGTATTGTTGCCCTTTAAAACAGAAAAACAAACAAAAAGCTCCCCTATTAAACAGTTCAAATAACTGTTAACTGTTTTGAAGAACTCATAGTTCTATATGATTGTTAACATTCTAATCAATGATTTACTTCAGGAAGCTTATGAGCTGTAAATTTGGCCACCCGAATATCCATTGTTTACCATATACCTATTAATGGAATGAATGCATTTTTAAAAGCTTCTAAATAAGGAGAAATGATAGTTTCCCAAGATACTGTCTCATGAAAAGCTTTTGACTGGAAGTAGCAATATGTGTCACATGTAAATATATCCAAATTCATTTCATTGTCAGTATCCATCCAAAGCACATTTAATTCTTGCACAACCACCCCTACTGTAAGTTAGTCGAATGAGCAGAGTACTCAGTCCTCATAGTATGGACTATTTAAGAAAAGCATTTAAAATTGAAGTGTACCAATGACTCTCCCTATTGCTTAGGGCTTCTCTCTTGTTCCATGAGTCTCAGTTATTAAAGTGGCCACAGTGGCACTATGGGTTTGCTATGCAGACACCCAGCAGAACTCGTGAACCTTGCTCTGTCCTTTCTTCCTCTTTTTAAATTGGAAGGCATTGCTCATGAACTGTAGTACTTTGATTTGTTCCCTTGACAGTAGAAAGACAGCATGGTTATTTCTTCCCCGATAAATCAAGTCCCGTTGTCAGATATAACTACTGGGGAAAAGAAATGCACTGTGTGAATTTCTAACTTCTAGACATAGCCCATTTGCTTACATAATCTCCTTTATGTTTCCCTTAGGTATTTTCACCCTCAGATATGGAGGTATATAGGTCTTCATCAATGTCTTAAAGTTTTCCCATGTTTTTAAGAAAGGTAGCCACTCACCCAAAGTCAGAAATAAAATGGCAGAATTCCTTGCAATCTGGATCTTTTTAACATGTACAATTCTTCAGCAACTTCTGTTTCTTTAAGATCCTATTTAATGAAAAGGTTTGATGAGATTTGCATATGATATTTTTTCCTCTCTAAATAATGGGCTTCAGAAGGAAGAACTAGGCAGCGACTGAAGCCTCGGCTCCCTTCTCTGCACTTTAAAGGTACAAGAGCCATGTAGTCTCTGAGACCAATAGGAGAAAAACAGCATCATCGGTATAAGGGTGGGGTGCCCTCTTCCTGTCTCAGCTGAGAGTAGTTGAGTAGTTGATGTATCTTTAGTGTATCAAGGGCAGACAGAATAAATTCAACTTAGAGCAGCCACTGCAGTGAAAAGAGATGATTTTCTTTTTATAATGATGCAAAACTTTTTATCAGACTGTTTTTCCTTTCCAATATGCATGTCTATCATACATACATGTGTATGTATTTGTGAGTTTCAAATAGATACAGCTTAGCATTATTGCTTATCATCTTGTGGTAATTTTTCAAGTCAGCCTATAAGGAAAAATCATTAAGCCTGAACATTGCCTTTGAAAGTGTTTTAGGATTTAAATGCAATAGTTTTGTACCCAATAGTGGAGCATTTTCCTGTTTCTTCCATTATACACAAGATGCAGTAGTTGATTGGCATTCAAGAGTCAAGTTGAATAAGAAATATTCAACTTTAAGATTAGAAGCACACATTGGGGTGGAGATGCTCACACCATGAGAAGCCCTGAAAAGTTAGGACTGGTTGAGGGGGACCCACGTCTTCCTTCTGTAGAACATAATAAATGCATCAAGGGAATGGTTGTCAGGGACTGTTTCAGTTCTTTCTTAAGTTGAATATGTTTGTTATACAATCCCATTCTGACTCATTAGTGGAATACACAAGAAGCAATTCTTTCAAATAGACTAAATACTTTTAATTGCTTTTTAAATTTAGTTTAAAATTTTCAAACTAAGGCTCGGTAGAAATCACAAAAGAACCAATAACCAAACACACATAAACTTTATATAATAGTACACTTTCATGAATGACATAGGATGTGAATCTTCTTTAAGCTATGCACTGAATTATGTCCCCTCAAAATACATATGCTGAAGCCCTAACCCATAGTGTGACTTTATTTTAGGAGGTAATTAATTTTAAAGGAGGTCATAAGGGTGAGGTCTCCTAATCCAGTGGAATAGGTGGCCTTTGAGGAAGAGGAAGAGAGACCTCGCCACTTCTTACACCCCTGCAAGGGTACAGCAAGAAGGTAGCCATTTGGAAGCCAGGAAGAAAGCCTTCACCAGAAACTAACCACAGTGGTACCTTGATTTTTGGACTTTTCTAGCCTCCAGAACTGTGAGAAATAAATTCCTGTTGTTTAAGTCACCAAGTCACTGCGGTGTTTTGTCATGGCAGTTCAAACAGACTAAGCAGCTTACAGTCTTGAAAATGGAAAACATTCAGGTCTCCATCGTCTTCCAGCCAGTGATATTTGTTTCATCTCCTTTGCGCCTTTGTGACATTTAAAGGATATGGTGCTTCTGTAGCACTGAGCCGAATTTGCTCTAGTGAATAAACTTCTCAGGATTCTCTTTTCACTCCCTCTTTGATATTTCTATTTTATGAATTTTGAACATGAATATTTATTTGAAATTAATGTTTAAGTACTTGGTTTTAACATGTTTCCATGATTATTTCAAGTGATGTTAAGGAAAAAAAGTATAAAACTTCAGGCCTCTTTTTTTAATTGGGGTTGGTAAGGACATGATTCAAGCAAAAATGATTTTATAGTCCTATCTAAATGCCTACTTAAAAAAATCATTGAAAGGCTGAAATTGTCCACCTTCCAAGGCAAATTTGAAGAATCGCACATAAAAATGAAAAGCTTGAGTAAGTAACTAAGTCCGGTGCCCTATGCACCCAGCAGCACCGAGTGAGTTCTCTGCTTGGCAATGACGACTTTCACATCTCTCCTCAACTCTCCACCTCGCTTTGGTGAAATATTTAAATGCTTTACATCTTCAGGAATATTCTAGTTGTAGAGAGTACCTAAACCTGTCTCAAGTGTAGAATTTCTTGATCTTGTTTTATTGAAAATGATGACACCTTCCTAGAAATACTTTGTTATTCAAGGAACTAATACAGGACCTTGTTCATAGAAAATGCTCAGAGAAGGTTGTTTCTTAAAGGATTAAATAAACAGACATTTTAAAATTCATTTTATTTTGGATTTTACACATTTCAGATCACTATCCTATACCCTTTGCCCAATTTCCTACAGATTATCTGTCTGTCTACCTACTTCATTTAGAAAGAACATCTAGAAAGGGGGATTTTTTTACATTTGTTTCTTCCCTCATCAACATTTCTTAATTTTATTACATTTAAAAAATAAAAGGAGGGGTTATTCGAAATGAGTTTCAGAAAGTGTTGATATTATGTAGGTTTGCAAGTTATTTTGTAGGTTTGCCCGAAAAGAATAATTTTCAGGCGGAGGAATCCTGCATTAGCACTTAATGTGGGACCTATTTGCCTGTTGCTTGGTTCTCTTTTAAGATTCATGGTTATATTCATTTTCTTTCAGTTCTTTATTCTGTGGTTATTGGGTTGGATGGTTTTGGTTCTGTTCAACAATGGATGCTTTGAGTAAAGAACTTCAATGCATAATTATTCAATGAAATCATAGTGAAGTGATGAGATGACAAAAAGCCAACTTATTTTCAGGAACTAAAAATAATTCTAAAATATAAGCATTAATCCTTACTTGAATATTCCAGCATCTGACTTTTTCCTGATCATTTTACATGTTTATATAAAGTATAATTTAAGATTAAAAATTTTTGAAATATTACTTGCTATTCAATTTTAAATATCATTTCCTTTCTAAGTACTAAATTTGATATTTTAATGAAATCTAAAACACTGAATTCTTTGCATTAAATAAGGGATTGCTAGCAATCCACTTAAAAATAATATCACTCCTTTGTCACTTTAGTGATACTTTCAATAGCACTTAATCATAATAAAAATTTTAAATGGTTACACTGATTTTCATGGTGTTGGGTTCACTCTGATAGTGAGTTAGCTTATATGTAATAATTTTTCTTTATGATATAATATATTCACTAAAGCATTTTTGGTAGTTGGAAATGATGCTCATTCTACTTGTGTAATTTAGAAAATGTGCATCAGTCTTTCTTTATGAGAATAGTCATTGTAACTTAGTGTTAGGAAGGTCAGTAATTTTGGAGGGAACTTCGGTCTTATTTCATCTTTTCAGGAAGTGATAGGAAAAGGGCTGAATATTTGCAGTGGGCCAGTGCTATTAAAAAGCAGAGACATTACTTTGTCAACAAAGGTCCATCTTGCCAAGGCTATGGTTTTTCCAGTAGTCATGTGTGGATGTGAGAGTTGGACTATAAAGAAAGCTAAGTGCCGAAGAATTGATGCTTTTGAACTGTGGTGTTGGTGAAGACTCGTGAGAGTCCCTTGTACTGCAAGGAGGAACAACCAGACCATTCTAAAAGAGATCAGTCCTGGGTGTTCATTGGAAGGACTGATGTTGAAGCTGAAACTCCAATACTTTGGCCACCTGATGCGAAGAGCTGACTCATTTGAAAAGACCCTGATGCTGGGAAAGATTGAGGGCAGGAGAAGGGGACAACAGAGGATGAGATGGTTAGATGATTCAATGGACATGAGTTTGGAAAACTCCAGGAGTTGGTGATGGACCGGGAGGCCTGGCGTGCTGCGGTTCATGGGGTCGTTAAAGAGTTGGACATGACTGAGCATCTAAACTGAACTGAGTGCTTTTAAAACTATGGAGGCCTAGTATATCTTCTTATATACATCTAAATAAAAGTTTAAATAAAACTCATTCAGAAGGAGAGTCACTGAGCTTCAAGTGTATGTCATTTGGTGACTTGAAGGTTTCCATGTTTATGATTTCAAGTTGTTTCTTTACTTACATGGACAGTGAATTATTAATACATACAGTGAGTGGAACCATATTACTGTCTGGCTTCTTAAGTATTTTGATCTTTACTGTTAGTCACGTCACACTGTGGAGTAGCACTATATTATATTCAAAGCAAAAGCTTTTCTGAGTAATTTTCATTAATTGTGATACATCTGATGCTTAGGAGAAAATTGGATTCAGCATCAAGAGAAAAACTCAACAATTTGGTCATTAGGAAAAACTCACTGTGTTCGCCTTTTCCTTTTTTTTGACATATTAACATTAAGATGGCATCATACATAATGGACAAATAAAATTAAATTCAAGGGAATCTTATGTGGGCAGTCAGTCCCTTTAAATACTACAAATTCTGTTGTTTTAAAGAATTAATTCAGAGCTTATTGAGATTCATTGTAATCAAATTAGCATAATTCAAGAAGACACTGTCATCTTGTTTTTCTTATAATGCTTTATTAATATATGTTTTGAAAGGGATGGTCTCTTAGATTCCAGAATATGCCAAAATGGGCACAAATGTAAAATGTCCTTTGAAATGCAGTTAAAAATCTAAGGTCAGGATTGACCCCTCTTCTCAGCCCTCTCCCACCTTGCTGCTGCTGCTGCTAACTTTGGGGTAAAAACCTCCTATCGTTCCCAAGTAACAAAAGACAGCACACCTGGATTGAGGTTTATGCTTTAAAACAGAATGTTGGGAAAAAGTCTGAAGCTATTTATCCATTATCATGGCTCACTGTCTTATCAGTTGTTTTTTACAGACCCGAGACATTACTGGAACATTTAATGAAAATGTTCAGACATTTTTTCCCTCGAAACAGTGAGTTTTCCCCAGTGATGTCTGATACGGAACAACAAATTCCTTCATACCTATTAAATATTTTATGCTTTGTTGTTTGGAGGGCAGGTATCTCTGTTGTGAATTCATTACGTTTACTCAGTTTCTGAGTTCATTTTTCTAAGGAATGCTTCCGTGGAGTGGACGGTCACCACTCGAGTCTGTCTTCCGGGACTAACCCTTGAAAAGGTTGATGAACTGTCCAACAGGATGAATTTCTATTTTGGCATTTTATGTCGCTTCTTTCAAGTTTTCTGTGTTATTTTCAAGATATTCCTACCACGTTTTTTGAGAAATCTGTATGCAGGTCAAGAAGCAACAGTTAGAACTGGACATGAAACAATGGACTGGTTCCAAATTGGGAAAGGAGTACGTCAAGGCTGTATATCGTCACCTTGATTATTTAACATATGCAGAGTACATCATGTGAAATGCGGGCCTGGATGAAGCACAAGCTGGAATCAAGATTGCTGGGAGAAATATCAATAACCTCAGATAGGCCGGTGACACCACCCTTATGGCAGAAAGTGAAGAGAAACTAAAGAGCCTCTTGATGAAAGTGAAAGAAGAGAGTGAAAAAGTTGGCTTAAAACTCAGTATTCAAAAAACTAAGGTCATGGCATCTGGTCCATCAATTCATGGCAAATAGATGCGGAAACAATGGAAACAGTGAAAGACTTAATTTTCTTAGGCTCCCAAATCACTGCAGATGGTGACTGCAGCGATGAAATTAAAAGACACTTGCTCCTTGGAAGAAGTGCTATGACACCCTAGACAGCATATTAAAAAGCAGAGACATTACTTTACCAACAAAGGTCCATCTTGTCAAATTTATGGTTGTTCCAATAGTCATGTATGGATGTGAAAGTTGGACTATAAAGAAAGCTGAGTGCCAAATAATTGATGCTTTTGAACTGTGGTGTTGGAGAAGACTCTTGAGAGTCCCTTGGACTGCAAGGAGATCCAACCAGTCAATCCTAAAGGAAATCAGTCCTGAATATTCATTGGAAGGATTGATGCTGAAGCTCTAATAATTTGGCCACTTGATGTGAAGCACTGACTCATTAGAAAAACACCCTGATGCTGGGAAAGATTGAAGGCAGGAGGAGAATGATGGCAGAGGATGAGATGATTGGATGGCATCACCCACTCAATGGACAAGACTTTGAGCAACCTCCAGGATTTGGTGTGCTGCAGCCCTTGGGGTCACAAAGAGCTGGACATAACTAAGTACTGAACTGACTGAATGGTTGGCTAGTAGTCCAGTGGATGACTTGTTCAAGAGCAGAGGAACCCTTTTAAGGAATAACAGTGATGTCTGCCTCCACAGATATTTTATGCACAGTCTGGAGGATTCACAAAAGACCTGCTGCTGCTAAGTCACTTCAGTCATGTCCAACTCTGTGCGACCCCATAGACGGCAGCCCACCAGGCTCCCCCGTCCCTGGGATTCTCCAGGCGAGAACACTGGAGTGGGTTGCTATTTCCTTCTCCAATGCATGAAAGTGAAAAGTCAAAGTGAAGTCGCTCAGTCATGTCCGACTTTTAGCTACCCTATGGACTGCAGCCTACCAGGCTCCTCCATCCATGGGATTTTCCAGGCCAAGAGTACTGGAGTGGGGTGCCATTGCCTTCTCTGTTACAAAAGACCACTCTTAACCCAATTAACACTATGAATATTATGAGTTCACTCAGTTTCATCTTTTGTGTGTTGCTGCTATGTATCAATATCTCTAAGATCCATTAGAACTTAGCACCTTTTAACAAAGATGTCAACTAAAAATGGAATGCATAGACCTAGGGAACATGATTTTTATAAGATTCTTTTTTAAATTGTGGTTTAATTCTATGGTGAGGATCACCTTCTCTAAGATAGTTTACATGTGTTCTTTACATGTGTTCTTACACTGTTTCAGAGTTGACCACAAAGGCTTTAGTTTTGATATATATCAATTATGTGTATTAAAGGAAATTTCAGATATGCAGATGATACCACTCTAATGGCAGAAAGTGAAGAGGAATTAAAAAGCCTCTTGATCAAGGTGAAAGAGGAGAGTGAAAAAGCTGACTAAAACTCAGCATTCAAAAAACTAAGATCATGGTATCCGACCCTATTACTTCATGGCAAATAGATGGGAAAAAGTGGAAGCAGTGACGGATTTTCTTTTCTTGGGCTCCAAAATCACTGCAGATGATTACTTCAGCCATGAAATTAAAAGGTACTTGCTCCTTGGATGGAAAGCTATGACAGAACTAGACAGTGTATTCCCTGATAACTCAGTTGGTAAAGAATCTGCCTGCAGTGCAGGAGATCCCTGTTTCAATTCCTGGGCAAGGAAAATCTGCTGGAGAAGGAATAGGCTGCCCACTGCAGTATTCTCGGGCTTCCCTTGTGGCTCAGGTGGAAAAGAACCTGCCTGCAGTGTGGGAGACTTGGGTTTGATCCTGGGGTTGGAAAGATTCCCTGGAAGAGGGAAAGGCTACCCACTCCAGTATTCTGGCCTAGGGAATTCCATGGACTGTATAGTCCATAGCGTGGCAAAGAGTGGGACACGACTGAGCAATGTTCACTTTAAGACAGCATATTAAAAAGAGAGACATCACTTTGCCAACAGAGATCTAGATAGTTAAAGCTGTGTTTTATCTTGTAGTCATGTATGGATGTGAGAGTTGGACTGTGAAGAAAGCTGAGCGCCGAAGAATTGATGCTTTTGAACTGTGGTGTTAGAGAAGACTCTTGAGAGTCCCTTGGACTGCAAGGAGATCCAACCAGTCCATTCTGAAGGAGATCAGCCCTGGGTGTTCATTGGAAGGACTGATCTGAAGCCAAAACTCCAATACTTTGGCCACCTCATGCTAAGCGTTGACTTATTGGAAAAGACACTGATGGTGGGAGAGACTGGGGGCAGGAGGAGAAGGGGACAACAGAGGATGAGATGGGTGGGTGGCATCACCGCTCGATGGACATGAGTTTGAGTAAACTCTGGGAGTTGGTGATGGACAGGGAGGCCTGGCGTGCTGCAATTCATGGGGTCACAAAGAGGTGGACATGACTGAGCGACTGACTTGAACTGATTGGTCAGTAACTATGTAAGTTATTTATTTAATCCTCATACCAGCCTGTGGTGTGTGTGTGTGTAAATAATACACAACCCATACATATACTCTTATGCAGATATGTAATTTATTATGGATAGATATCAGAAAACTAATATATTGAAAGACAAACTATAAAATCAGTGTAGAAACCCAGGCTGCTTGATTCCAGATCTTGAGACTATTCTTTCATAGTCCATAAACTTCATTTTACTACATTTTATAGGGTACTCAAGTTTTTAGCCTGACATTAAGTTTATAATTTAGAAAGTGAAAGTGAAGTCTCTCAGTCGTGTCTGACTGTTTGCGACCCCATGGACTGTAGCCTACCACGTTCCTCGGTCCATGGGATTTTCCAGGCAAGAGTACTGGAGTGGGTTGTCATTTCCTTCTCCATAGGATCTTCCCAACCAAGGTTAAATATAATTATGACTTTTAAGTTCTTCATAAATATAGTTTATTTATAAGGAAACATATATTATTAACCCAAACTATCTTGCTCTGATTTCTATTTGTTTTCTCGTTTGGGCTGTTTTATGACTAAAATCTTAAATGCACAGTATAGAAGAATCAAGAAAAAAATAGTATTAGTCAAAATCTCATGTAATTCCATATGAGAAAGCTTTCTGTCTACTTGAGGGAGAACGTGTCAGTCTCTTCAAGTTCCTTGTTTGACAAGGGACACTAGCAGTATCTTAAGGTTGAGAGAAACCCTTGTATTCTCCCTAACTTGGCAGAGATGGTGAACATTGGCTTTTACCATCTAAATAAGAAATTCTCTTAATCTGGGTTCAGGAGACTTTAACTGATTTAAAAGCAGTATGGTAGGATGGTAACCCATAACTTTTCTTGCTCTTCTGTATTCAGTGCTGAGTTTCATTCTGTCGGGGCTGCTTTTCAGTTTTTCTGAACGTGTTTTTCTTCAACTTACTGGAGCTTAGAATCTTTTGGTACTTAGGATTCCACCTATCAGATCCACCTAATAATATGTATATTTAGACCTTTTGTATCCCACAGAGACATAAAGCCCCTGGAGATGTAAAGGACTAAGAGACTAAAAAGACATGCTTCCTTTGTGAAGGTTGCTGTCATTGAGACATTGGCTGGTGAATATGGACTTATTGAAAATGCTTTTTGTTGTTGTTGCTCAGATGCTGAGTCCTGTCCTACTCTTTTTGCAACCCCATGAACTGCAGCACGCCAGACTTCCCTGTCCTTTACTGTCCCCTGGAGTTTGCTCAAACTCCTGTTCATTGAGTTGGTGATGCCATCCAACCTTCTCAGCCTCTGTCACCCCCTTCTCCCCCTGCCCTCAGTCTTTCCCAGCATCAGGGTCTTTTCCAGGGAGTCAGCTCTTTGCATCAGGTGGCCAAATTATTGGAGCTTCAGCATCAGCATCAGCATCAGGCCTTCCAACATTCAGGGTTTTGATTTCCTTTAGGATTGACTGGTTTGATCTTGCTGTCCAAGGGACTCTCCAGAGCCTTCTCCAATGCCACAATTTGAAAGCATCAATTCTTCGATGCTCAGCCTTCTTTATGGTCCAACTGTCACATCCATACATGACTACTGGAAAAAATCATAGCTTTGACTATCTAGGTCTCTGTCGGCAAAGTGATGTCTCTGCTTTTTAATATGCTATCAAAGTTTGTCATAGCTTTCCATCCCAGGAACAAGCATCTTTTAATTTCATGGCTGCAGTTACCATCTGCAGTGATTTTGGAACCCAAGAAAATAAAATCTGTCACTATTTCCACTTTTTCCCCATTCATTTGTCCTGACGTGATGGGACTGGATGCCATGATCCTAGTTTTTTGAATGTTGAGTTTTAAGCCAGGTGTTTCACTCTCTTCTTTCACTTTCATCAAGAGGCTCTTTAGTTCCTCTTCACTTTCTGCCATTAGAGTGGTATCATCTTCATACCTGAGATTGTTGATATTTCTCCCGGCAATCTTGATTTCAGCTTGTGATTCATCCGTCCCAGCATTTTCATGATGTACTCTGCATAGAACTTCAGTAAGTGGAGAGACAATATAAAATAAAAATTCTTTTTACCTTTTATCTAATTATACATAACTTTTAGTTCAGCATTATTGTACCAGGTATACTTTTAAAATAAAGCTGTGCAGTCAAATAGAGAAGATCAAAATTAAGAAAGCAATGGATTTACTCTGAACCTCTAATATCATTTAATTAAAATCACTTTGAATTGGTGAAAACTGACAGCTCTGAAAACTTACTTGTGCTTTTCTTAACAACATAGCAATTTGTCTTTTATCCATCAGGTTGAAGAAAGATATTTGAACTCACTAAATTTTAATACTCTTCTGCATCAAACTTTACAAAAGCAGAAAAGCAGGTACAAATTAAAAAGTTCACAAATGTCTTTTCTTATTTGAATCCTTTTTTATTCTTCTCCTCTCTTCTCAGTTGTTTTTAAGCTTTATCTTGAGTTTACAGCATTTTCTATTAGCAATTTGTGGTTTATGAGCTGTATTATTCCTAGTCCATCACCTTCAGGAGGAGGAGAAGAGTAATAATGATCTTAGCTAACATTTTGAATATTTATTAAGGGTTAGGCAGTGAATCCTCACCACCACAAGGTGAGAGGCAGGCACCATCCTCCTCACTGTATAGATCAGGCTCAGGTTGTCAGCAGTGGGCCTAGAGTTTGCATACCAAGCTGTATTATTTAGAGACAGAAGATTTTTCCCCCAAACCATTTAAGAACCTAATGATGCAGATCTGGCATACAGTAAAAATGCTAATCAACAGTAAAATTGCCAACCTAGTGAGCTAGAGAAGCGGCTGACAATGGTGTGTGAATATTCCTGCTATCATCCCATGAATAAAATAGTTCCACTCTGGTTTTTCTCTGCTGCCAGCACAAATGAGACTGGAAGGCAACACCTGGGATGATGAGGCCCCACCCAGTCTCCCCGATATATCTTGGCATTCCTGCTGAGGCTGTTAAGAAGCCTGGAATGTTCAGAGAACTAGCAAGCGGCATAGCAGTGCTGTGCTTACCGGTACTGCTGCATTCCCACCTGCCTGATACACATTTCACTTGTAAAGTTTCTTGTTACTGCTAGTTTGAGCCACCTTCATGTCTCTTGGCTTTTCTTTTAATCAAGGGGACTGAAAGTAGGAAAACATTTCTTTAGGGTTTAAATGATGTCAGTAATTGGCAGTAGGAAAAAGGAAAATTTAATCTGAGATGATCACAGAGTCATTGGTCTCTTCCTTTTTATAAGTAGACACCATCAGACGTTTTCCATTTGCTTTACCCAGATCGTGACATTGTTTACCACTCCAAGTAGGGGCCAGCCATATTTTTATATGAAAGCGTTTTTCAACCAGCTTTGAAAGTAAAACATTAACACTCTTACTTGAGCTTTGGATTTTAGTATATCCCTCAAAACATGAGTTTGCTTCAGAATTTGAGTCCTCTTGTATATGTGATGAGAAGTTCAAAATTACCCCTTATTTATACAGACTTTGGCAGTTGGGGCAGTGTATTTTGTCACCTGTTTGCTGTCTTATGAAGAGCTGGAAAGTTTATGAAAAAATAGAAAATATGACTTTGAGCTTTTGACATTTTAAAATAAATGTACATATTGTTAGTGACAGATTGCTAAACTTGGCTTTAGACACTTAGCTATGTTTCTTGCCAAAAGTAATCCAGATGTGCATAATTTACCCGGCTGCCATATGTGCACTGACATGTCTTTCTATAATCAACTGTCTGTTCAGTATGGTTACAGTTAAATGTTCTTTTTTATCAACAGTCTTTTGAAATAGCACTGACTTGATAACTTATTTTAAATTTAACAACTTTTCAAAAAAGTAATGCACACCCAGTTTGGCTTTAAACCTCAGTGACCAGACATGTTGAGTATCTGGAAAAGACATTGGGAATCCAATTCTCTGGGGCCTTATGTATTTCAAAAGGAAAATCTAGGATACCAATTTCAGTGGGTGATTCTGCTTTGCTGAGTTTCTCAGAAGTGTGGAATGGAAGGTACAAGTACCAAGTTACATATTGTCAAAACAACAAATGAATAACATTTCTAATAAAGTGGTTTGTTTTGAAAAGGAAGTGGGAAAAGGAAATCGTGATACAGGCTGAAATAAATATGCAGAAAGAGTATATTGCATTTCTTTTATTTTTTTAAATTTTTTAATTTATTTTTTTGCATTTCTTTTACTAACTCATTGTCTTCTCTGTTACGTGGGGGCCAGATTTGAGACTTTCACATGGGTCATAGAGCTGTACTGATTTCAAGCCATATCTTTTTGTTGAAGAAAGGCATTATTTTCTCGAGAAATTTTAGAAAATGTATATATGATAGGAAGTACCACTTTTCCAGTGGCATTTTCAGGTTGATATTTAAATGTCAATGTGGAGAAATTTAAACCGCATAACAGTCGCGTTCCTTAATAATTGAACCAGCCCTGAGAGATAGTTACCTTGAAACTGTGTCCTTGTTATTTGTATTCTGTAACACTGAGCCGCCGTTAAGTCTAGACAGGGGTGTTGTCACCCATGTGTGTCCTTGTTTGTGTTTGTCCACAGCTGCAATTAGGTTTTTCACACTGTCCCCATCTGTGGAGGCTGTTTGTGCAGTGACCTTGGCCAGTTCAAAATCTGTTCAACCAAGCCCACGAGTGGAGAGAACTAGGAGCACAGATGGCCAGGCCAATGATGGGGAACTGTTTTGTTAGTGATTGTGACTGATCGCAACCAAACTATCCCATCCACAGTATGATTTTAAAAGGTGTATCCTGAATCCTTTACAGTGAAATAAAAACTGGCTTAGTGTCAGGGCAGATGGCCCAACAAAAATAAGACTGATAGACACTGGCAGTCTGGGAGGGGGAATCTAGTATTTTTGTTGCCTGTATGTAGCTCCTATTTTCTTATCAGGTATCAATTTCCCCAGTGGGATCTTGCAAGAAGATCTGAACACTAGGACACCAAAAAAAAAAAAAGAGAGAAACCTAAGAGAAACCTATAGGAATTTCAGGTTTCCACTTGACTGCTGCAGCTCGTGTCTGGCTTTCTATACAGAGTTGGCTTTTGGGGAAAAAAGCCAATCTGATTTAGACTATAACTATTGTTTACCCTGCCTGAGCTCATTTGCTAAATTTGCAATCTTTTGTGAATGATTTGCAGCTCTTCTTTACAAATGTAAGATGTTCAAGTTATATTGTCTACAAACTGGCAGCCACTTTCTATGATTAAGAAGACTTAATTATTGGTATATCTAAGGATATAGCAGACATACCCATATATAAAATCACTACAGTTATAGTTTATAGGGAAAACTGTTATTGCTATCATTGCATTATTAGTCACCACCATCTATATTTGTCTGGCTTTTCCTCATTAACTTTGAGCTAATAAAAGTTTCCAAATGTAATAAATTCATCCAGATAATTTTATTACTTTCAGTAATTTTTAAAATATCAGGTTATTCCAAAGAGGCTCATGATTCTTTAAGAAATTATGTTAATATACCATTTTAAAATAACAGTGATGACAGCAACAATAGAATTACAGCAAACACTTATTAAGCAGATATACAGATATATTGTGCTGGATACTGTTCTAACCACTTTGCATGGCTCACATTTAGTCTACTAAAAACTGGAGCACCATTGCTGATTTGTCTTTATAGATGAGGATACCAAAGTCATACAAGTAGGAAATGGTAGAGCTGAACTAAAAACCCAGAGAGTGTGACTCGGGGATCTTTTTTTCTAATAACTCTACTGTTGTGTCTCCTAACAAGAGCAATATTATCGTATCACCCTTACAAAGAGCCTATCCAAGATGTCGTTACAATGAGATGGCATGATCCTGATAAACATGTCCAGTTTTTTGTACTTGGGACATCACAATTAGAATAAATATGCCTCAGAATCTCTTGTCTGTTTTGTTTGGGTTAATGTTCCAGTCTGACAAATTTGTTGATTATTATAGGCTTCCCTTATAGCTCAGTTAGTAAAGAATCTGCCTGCAATGCAGGAGACCCCAGTTCGATTCCTGGGTCAGAAAGATCCACTGGAGAGAGGATAGGCTACCCATTCCAATATTCTTGGGCTTCCCTTGTGGCTCAGCTCTTAAAGAACCCGCCTGCAATGTGGGAGACCTGGGTTTGATCCCTGGGTTGGGAAGATCCCCTGGCGAAAGGAAGCTATTCACTCCAGTATTCTGGCCTAGAGAATTCCATGGACTGTGTAGTCCATGGGGTTGCAAAGAGTCAGACACGACTGAATGACTTCCACCCTAGGTTTGTCACCCTGTAGGATTTATATCACCTGGCTTACCTGTTGAAGTCGCAGTATAGAACTGAGACCCCTTCCAGTGAGCCCAGGAATGTACTCTCATTCACCAACAACTTATAAATTAGAGATACAGAAACAGACAAAAGACACAGTTCATCTCTGCAAGAAATTCACTTAGAATGGCTGAAATGGTCATCACTGATTTTCCATAAATATTGAATGAATTCACTTTCTAGAAACTATTTCTGAGGTGCCTGTTAATTGTCCTTATCAGTTTCTTCAGTTTTACTTTTCTGTTTCTCAGTGTCAGTAGCACCTGATGATTGCATCTTGCCTTGCTTTGCATCTAAAACTTTTTGTTTTGTTTTAATTCCTATACTTCTCTTCCCACACTCTACCTCTATTCCCATTTTCTCTGTAGTTTGATAAAACAGAAAGAAAACAGTTTGGAGTGAGAAGTCCTCAGTTCAAATCTTAGCTTGCCCACTTTTTAACTATGTGACCATAGGCAAGTCTTCTGGCTCATCCTTTCCCTATCCTCCAGGCAAAGTGTCAAGACCTGGTTCTTGTCCTTGAAATGCTGACACTTAAGTGGAAGACATAGGTATACAAACAAATATATCAGCAAGTATAAGTATTATGGAAATGGTATGTGCCTCATGTGATAAGAGCTTAGAGGTGGGTAATATGTCTTGGTGAGTAAATGAATGTATGAGTTGAAACTTAAGAAAGGGAACTGAAACATATAAGACTTCTGGTCGGGAGATTTGATACAACCCTGGTTAGCACATGGAATGATTTTATAAATGTCCGTTCATTCACATATTATCTAATGAGTTCTACAGTATGGCAGACAATATGCAGTTTCCAGGAGATTACAAATACCATGGTTATCAGTGAAGGAAAAAAACCTGAATTATTCGTTGCTTTAAATATTTAGTAAGAGCACCTGAGTTTTCTCTCGTCAAATGATATAGTGCAAACATTTGATTGACTGGGATTAGACCTTCCTTATAGCTTCAATAAATCTATTTAAATGGGTACTTTGGATTTTTTATTTTAAAATCTTTTTTTATGTAAATGAGCCAAGAAAAAGGTGAACATATGTAAACAGCTTGCATCTAGATGCTCTCCCTTTCATGCCTACAAACAAGACATATATCCCTACTTTTGTGAAACCTTTACTCAGGTAATGTTAGTACAAGTAGTTTTGTTCACAAAATGAGTAGTCTTTAAAGAGAATTTATACAAGTAGAAGTTCTCTGCTTCCATTTTTCATCACAGAGATACAGATACTGGAGAAAATTGTCTGTGAAAAATCTTTCTTCCCATCTCTTCCTAAAATGCAGTGTAAATAGCAGCATATATTGTCAATCTCGGTGACAATAACACTCATGAAGCACTACTTGCTCAAAGGAGTGATAAAAATATTTTGATGTTTAGCAAATGCTATCCCGACAGTGCAAAGAATGCCAGCTTCCTGTTAGATGTTGAATCAGTCATTCCAACTGCAAGTAGCGGTTGAGCAAACTTGGCCAAATTTTCTTCTATAAGTAATTTGTATGTATCCTTTGTGGATGTGGCTTGCAGTAAATCTAAGAAATATTTAAAAGGAATTTGTTTAACAGACCCTACGCCAACATCCAGACATATGTCCCCCATATATATATAATAACCTTCTGTGTTGGTGGTTATGATTGAGTTTCTGTGTTGCTTTCTTGTAGTTATAGTTGTTTTAAATTTGGAAAAAAATTATATTTTGGAACAGTGTAACAAAAATGTGAAAAGTAGAGTAGAATCGAATTTCTAATCCCATTTCCCTAATATAGGGTTTCCCATTTTCTGCACTATTGACATTTGAGGCTGGATAATTTATTGTTTGTGGGGCTGTGTGGTATATTTTAGGGTGTTTGGAAGCATCCCTCTTGCATTCTTTGAACTTAAAGAACTGAAAATATCTCCCGATGTTGCCATGTATCCAATGAAGGGCAAAATTCCATTTGAGACTTGCCCTAATACAAGACTGTTATCAGAGTGTTCCATGTCAGTCTTTGTGTACACACACACACACACACACACTTTTACAGAACTGTGGTGTGTGCATAATGCTGTAGTCTATTACTTTTTTAATCTTACAACAGCTAAGCATTTTCTGATGTAAACTGGGTGTCAAAATGATCACTTTTTAATTAGTCCCCTATTGAATTTTTTGGTGAATGATGTGACAAATAATATCTTTGCAGATATACTTTTTCTACTTTAAGTTTTCCTTTTAAAATATGCACTATATTGCCTATGAATTCTGTTCTTTATCTGCTGGCATGGGGACTTAAGATCAGATAAAATGGAACTAAAATGGCGCTATTCCTGGAGAATAATGCATTACCCATATCATCTATAAATTCTGAGGGAATCTGTGCCCTTATAAGGCAAGAGTGTTCACTCATGCTGCAAGGTGCCTCCTGCATCCCCCTTGCTCACGGCAGGCCCCTTCCCCTGCTGTGTGCTCCTAGGTCCGTGTGTTTAATTTCGTGGTTGTCAGTAGAGGTATCTTACAGGCGCTGCCGTGCTCAGTCGTGCACGACTCTTTGAGACCCCGTGGACTCTAGTCTCCCAGGCTCTTTTGTCCAGGGGATTTCTCAGGCAACAATACTAGAGTGAGTTACCATTTCCTTCTCCAGGGGATCTTCTGACCCAGGGATCAAATCCATTTCTTCCCCCCGCCCCCTCGGTCTCCTGTATTGTAGGCAGATTCTTTACCCCTGCGCCACCTGGGAAAGCCGTCGGCCTAGACGTCTCCATTCAGCAAGCATTTATTGAGGACTTACTATGTGCTGGCACTGTGCTAAATGCTTTCTCCCTTTAACTTTTTACAACTCATGAAAATTCAGTGAGGGCAATACTAATATTATCCCCACTTTCCATGTGAGAAAATTAAGGCACAAGAGTGGTCAAGTCATAGGCCTTAGACCACACATCTGAGAAGTGGAAGATTCAGGATAAGATTTCAGGGAAACTGGTATACAGCTTCATCCTCTCAAAAAAGGTATTGTGATGCTGGCTTTTCCTCAGTGCTCATTTTCTCAACATAATCCACTTATTTTCTCTTGTCCCATTGTAATACTTGGTCAACCTCAGGACTCATTCTTCTCAGTAGATGATCACACCTTCCACAGGGTTTTCCTTAGTTGCCCTACTATGCTTAAAGCAGTGTATTTGGCAGAGGTGAGGGGTGGGTGGAGGGAGGGAACTGGCAGAAGGGTAAGTATGGGGTTGTAGCACCTGTTATTTGGTATGGGTCACACCGTTGGTGTCCTTTTCTCATTTTAAGGAATAATCCCTGCATCTGTATGTCAGTATCACGTGAGGAAACTTACGGCACTTCTTTTTGACTTGCGCAGCCCAAGTTCAGGCTGGAGGAGGGGAAGCAGATGGCGAAGAGTAGTGCTTGGTTGTTACACAGCACCCGTACACTTTTGTGGGAGAAAGTGCTGCCTCTGAATTTCTGAAGAGACTGAGAGAAAGAACTGTATTATGTGAGTCTGACTCATTGAGTAGAATGGGCAAGATAAATGGTGGGAAAACCAAAACCAACTTTTCTGTGACCTTATGTGAAATTCTGCTTTGTCCCCTAAGAAAAATGTTAAAAATGATGTGGTCAGAGTAGGAGAGCTGCAACCCAGAGACAGTATTGGAAGGAGAATTTCTAATTTTAAAAAGAAGCTCACTAACCTCATAGCCACCATTAATGGCCATATAAATATTAATAAAGCTCTAAACACCTCCCAAATTAGCTTTATTTTTAAATCAAAAGTGCAAGACAGGGAAGTGGTAATTTGTGTTAGTCCGGCAGACACAAAATTAATTGAGATAAAAACAAGAAGTAGCAGGCAAACCCTTTGGGTGAAAAAATAATGAGTTATGCTAACTCACTTAAGACAGTTTCGAGGGAAACATGATAACAAGAAATTAGTTTGCATTATTGAATCAGGAGCCTGTCATATGTGTTAACATTCCCCAACAACAAAGTCTAAGTTGTGAAAGAAAGTAAATTCAGGTTTCGTGGCCTTCCTGCTGACCACCATACTGTGTGAGAAAGCCATATGCGTGTAAAGCTTTTGTTTTTTCTCTTGGATAACCACCAGGTATATTGCTTTAGGTCAGTCTGCAAGCTGACAGTGAAGCTGGCAGAATGAGTTGGGACATGATGAACACAGGGAAGCACAGGGATAAAGAAGTTCATTTGCACCTCCAAGTCTGGTGTGTGTTTCCCAGATCACTTTGACAACACAGTGAAAACTGCACTCTCCTGGTATTTCCTAGGGTCTGTCTGTCTGTTACTCCACAGACCCCCTAACATGTAGCCGGCCCAATAGTCCTTCAAGGTATAAGTTAGTTGGACATGCAAGACTCATGATGCTCTGCCTTCTGCAGGATTTTTATCAGCAGTTATTAGGTTTTTTTCCCCTCTTCGTGCCATTCTCTGCCTCATGTAGGAAGAATTTCTTTTTGAAGTTGTGTAAAATGATTCTGCTATAAAAGGGTTATTGTGAGAGCTGAGGAAATTAGATTGCACACTGGAAACTTAAACATGAAAGAAAGCAACCTCAGAAGAACTTCTCCTGGAAACTATGATTGTATGAGTCATGGATTTCTCTACCTTTAACAGCTACTAAAATTTGCATCCTCCAGTGGCCATTTTACTTCTTTCTTGCAAGTTCTTCTCATGGGCTTCCTAGATTGACTGATATCAAAACCATTTTTTCATTCCTGAGCACAATTAAAACTGTTCACTGTTAACTCCTCCTGTTAACTCAGCCTTACTGCCAGATTGTCTTCCATTACAGAGCCTGATAGAGTATCATCTTTTAAGAAAATATATGTTCATCATTGGGCTTCCCAGGTGATGCTAGTGGTAAAGAACCAACCTGCCAATGCAGGAGATGTGGGTACGATACCTGGATCGGGAAGATCCCCTAGAGGAGGGCATGAAAACCCACTCCATTATTCTTGCCTAGAGAATCCCATGGACAGAGGAGCATGGTAGGCTACAGTCCATAGAGTCACAGAATCACACAACTGAAGCAACTTAGCACACACATGTGTTCATCATTATCAAAGGTCCGATATATTATGAACATAGCCAGTGTTCTTTTCATGAATTAAAATACATTTATAAATGTATCTTTGCACAAAGTCACAGTTTTAAAAGAACTTTTTAACTACTTCAAATATTTGGTTAGAGTCGAATATTAAATCCAAGCTTTAATTCTCCACAAACCCTTTTTATCACACACAAATGGCTATCATATAAATCAGTTGTGCTGAAACAGCCAGATAACTAACATGAATCCTTTTGAAAATTAACTGTGTAGTGAGACAATGATTTGTTCTCCCAAATAAGTGAAATATTGCTATAAAGCCCATGTCTCTTAGTTTCGCTTTCCCACTCTGGTTTGCCACCATCACTCCCTAGAGGCAACTGTTATTGAGACTTCACTATATATCTTTCCAAGCCATTGGTATACTTTCTCACATCTTACATACATCAGTGGAAAATGGAATCTTGTTTTCTATATCTGTGTTTCTGCATAAATGCCAGTATATCGTGATCTTCTAACCAAGTGAGAATATGAACAAGTTCATGCTATTTTTAAATACAACTGGTTAAGCTGTCACTTGAAAATTAAAGTCCATGTACTTTGTTGAATGCCAAATCTAAAAACAAACATCAAAAGACCCACAAGATCAGTTGTGGCTGATCTCACAGCCTGTTCAGGACTGTTTTACTTCATGGTGACGATGGTGTAAGAAAGAGGTACCTGTACAGACAAGAGTCAGTTTCTCTAAGTTTTTAGGTCTTTGAGCTTTTAAGCATTTTCCACTGTCATTCCTTAGGAGTGTTTCCATGCCTAGTCATGTCCGACTCTTTGCCATCCCATGGACCATAGCCTGCCAGGCTCCTCTGTCCATGGGATATTTCCAGGCAAGAATACTGGAGCGATTGGTCATTTCCTCCTCCAGGGGGTCTTCCTGACCCAGGGATCAAACCCAAGTCTCTAGCATCTCTTGCATTGGCAGGCAGATTCTTTACCACTGAGCCCCCTGGGAAGCCTTTCCTTAGGAGTAGCGATGTTCTATCACTGGGTCATTTTAATAATTCCTGTGTCTCCATTAGGCTGAGACAACAGTGTCCTTTATTCTATACACATAAAATTAGCAACGACAAGTATAGCATCAGGAAGAGGAAGAGGGATTATGTGAGTGGCTTAGAGACCACAGTTATATAAACCATTTCTTGAGGAGGTGGGTTTTGGACTGGGTTCAAAGAAGGGATATGACCAGCTGCACTGTCCCCACCAGCATTTCTCACATGCAATAGTAATGGTCTCTGACCTTCTCCCTAATGTCCACCCCTCAGGCTTCTATGCCATATTTTCCCTGGGAAGCTTTTAAAATTTAAGTCAGACCATAACGTCAGGAAGCTCTGTGTGGTCTGGCTTTGCCATCTCCCTGGCTTTTACCGTCCAGCTTTCTACCTTTTGCTCCATCAACTCCAGCCATGCTGTCTTCCATTTTATTTCCTTCTTCCACAGCACTTGAGACCCTCTCACATATGACATATCATTTGTTTATTCATTGTCTCACCTCCATGAGAACAGTAAACTTCTAAGGACTAAATAGCCCAAACGGAAATAATAACCAAGTCTAAGGTTCTCCATTTTTCTTTATTTTTTAGTCCCTGTCAGCCAGAACAGTGGCTGGTATATAAAGTAGGGTCAGGAAATATTCATTTAATTAGTAAATAATTCATGTAAAACAGCCAGGCCAAAAACTCTGAGCAGAAGATGTAAACTTTTAAAAGGGAACTTGAAAAAAAATCAATCTTCATCTGGTTTATTCCTAGGTTTGGGCACCAAAAAAAATAAATAAATAAATCTTGACTAGTTTTGACTAATACTAAGGGAAACAGTAAATAAGAGGAAAGGGAGGAAAAATGACATTATTGATTCTTCTCAATTTCCTGATAGCTTTCAATTTCCTGATGGGTCTCAATTGTAGGAGAACATATGACTTCTGTCTGTTGGGTCCACTCCAATTTGAGTATGCTGCCATTTCATTAATAATGGGAGTTGAGCTCCTGTTTAGTAAATAACAGAACACACAGTAAAGAAAAGAGCGTGATGGGAATAGAATGTTCTTTTTAAACAGTGGCATAGTTCTGTGTGTTAACAGGTGTTTCATCACCTTGAAATTTGTTGCCAGTCTTTAGGTTTTCGTTTCTGAAGGAAAACTGTGTTGATAATCGTTTAGAGGCTTCAGAGAGAACATTTGTTTCCTTAGGATCTGCTCCAGGAATATCAGAGAGAAGACACTGGAAAGTTTAAAGACGAGCCAGTTACAAGAGAGGGCAAGATGAACAATAATGTTTAACTTTGTAAACATCTTTTATTTCTAAAGATCCCACAGTATTTTTGCCCACTGATAACTTACAAGGTTATGTTCTTACTTCAGGCTTACTATAAACCACTTTTCCTAAAATTTAATCTCCCTTTTAAAATGATTTATATCTTCTCTTTTTGGTGAAACTATACATTTCTTCTTTCCAGAACTTACTTTCCGCCAGTTGATTAGTTTGCATCATTCTGGGTATGTGTGCACATCACCATTATCATCATTATCAAATTTATACTACGTAAACACAGCTTCCCATTTAATTCTCAAAACTATTCTGTGAACTAGGTATTTATTTTCCTCTTAATTTCCTCAGAGGAAATTGAGGTTTAGAAATTTTAATAATTTGCTTAAGGACATTTAACTAGTAGATGACAAAGCCAGGACTCAAAGTCGAGTATGTTGTACTAGATGGTATGTGAACTTTCCGTTACATTACACTGCTTCCTCAAGGGGCCAAGTGGCCTCTAGCTTCTCCCCAAAGTTCTCCAGTTGTCAGTTTCTTCATTTGTAAAATGAGGGGTTTGAGCCAGACGTTCCTTAAGGTCCTTTCCCTCTCTCCTAGAGCTGTTTATGGCTTTTATTAATGGTAGCAATAATGGCAACCACGATTGGGTTAAATGCTTTACAAACATAACTTACTAAAGACAGTAACTATATCAGTGTGATATTATTATCTCCAAGTTTCAAATGGGATTTGGAATGTCTAAGCCACTTTTCCAAGACTACCAAGTTGTGAAACTTCTGTGTGAACCCAGGTTTGGGATCATAACAACACTGTGTTGCTGTATACCACTTCCATACTATCTCCTATTCCTTTTGGATAAAGCTTGAACTTGACAAATGTAAGAAGAATCTACTCATTTGCTAATTCAACAATTATTTTTGAAGAAGTAAGATTAAATGAGGTTGAGTGGAGCCTTTTGGCAAAGGGCATTCTGCAATAAATTAAATCCTCTCCTTTTTTTTCACCCAACATTCAGTCTTAAAGTTCACCCACATTGTTGTATATAGTTCGTATTCTTGTCTTTTGTGTAGTATTTCGTTGTGTAATTGTGTAAATATACCACAGTTTACTTATTCATGAATCTATTCTGGAACAGTTGTTTCTAGATTTTGCTTTTATAAGCAGTACAATAAAAAACTTTCTTATAAATTATCTCCTTCACATCTCAGAAAACAGTATAAAGTACATTGCTATTTTCATAAAGTATACATGAACAAAGCTTTTCATGTATACTATAGACTATAGCAAAGCAAGGAAAGAAACAGATAACACAAAATTCAGCATAGTGATGTTTGTAAAGTGGAGGGAAAGACAGGTAGATGGGAGAAGGGAAGAGGGAGAGAGCAGAGAGGATGAATGAAAGTTTGCAGATAATGTTCTAGTTCTTGACTGGATGGTGCGTTCATAAGTATGTTTATATATATGGTAATAAATACATAGGCATTTATTTAAATAAGTATTTTATTTTAGAATAATTTTTAGTTCACAAAATTATCGCAAATATAGTGCAGAATGTTCTGTGTGTCCTGTACTCAGTTTCCCCTGTCATTAACATATTACCTGTTGTATATTTGTCATAGGAAATGAGCCAGTACTAATACATTGTTATTAACTAGAGTTCATGCTTTATTCAGACAGGTTTCCTTAGTGTTTCCCTAATAGTTTTTCTTGTGATTAGACTTAGGAGGCAGATTGAAGTGCCACATCACGTCATTTCAAGGGTGCCTACCATCGATACGTCTTACCATTGTTGCTGTGAACTTGGTCGCCTGGCTGAGGGAGCGTTTGTCAGGTTCCTCCACTGTAGTTACTCTTTTCCTGCCTCTTCATACCGTCCTCTTTGGAAGGAAGCCTCTGTGCTCAGCCACACTGACGGAGGAGTTACCCTCCACCTCCTTAAGAATCCAGCAACATGGATGAACCTAGAGATTAGATACGAAGTGCGGGAAGCCCAGCAGAGAAAGACAATGCCGAATGATATCACTTATATGTGGGGTCTTTAAAAAAAAAGATACACATGAACTTATTTGCAAGACAGAAATAGACCTCAGATATAGAAGACAAATATATGATTTCCAGAGGGGAAAGGGGTGAGGACAGGTAATTGAGGGATTGGGATTAACATAGACACACTACTAGATATAAAAGATAACCATCAAGGACCTACTGTATAGCACAAGGAATTATACTCAATATTTTATAACAAGCTGTAAGGGAAGAGATTCTGAAAAAGAACATGTATGTATATGTACACTCATATATACAGACACATACATATACACATGCATGTATACACACATATGTATATCTGTGTTTGCTTAGTTGCTCAGTCATGTCTGACTATGTATGACCCCATAGACTGTAGCCTGCCAGGCTCCTCTGTCCATGGGGTTTTCCAGGCAAGAATACTAGAGTTGGTTGCCATTTCCTCTTCCAGGGGATCCTCCCGACTTAGGGATCAAGTCTTCTCTGGTTCCTGCACTGCAGGTGGATTCTTTACTCGATGAGCCACCAAGGAAGCCTACACATACATATATACACATATATGTATGTCTACATATGTCTGAATTACTGTGCTATACACCTGAAACTAACACAACATTGTAAATCAAATATTTTTCAATTTAAAAAAAATGGAGGACCTACAGAAATTACTTGGAATCCTTCTGCAGGAAAAATTTATCTCTTCTCCCTCATTTTTGTCTCTTCATTTGTATAATAGGGACTCATGGATATTCATACTTTGGATAACAGTCCAATACTACTTTATTTTGTTGCTCAAATTGTTCTAGTTTTGGCCTTGGGGAGTTCTTTTAGTTGGCTCTTTTTGTCCCTTCGACATACCCTCGTCATTGTGACGTTTGGGGTTTTTCTGTTCTGGGGTTTTTGGCACTTCCTGAATGCCTGACCCTTCAAGTTGCTCCAGACTCATTTTGTATATTTCCTGCTCCAGCCCTGGAATCAGCCCCTGGTCCCTTTCACTGGAGAGCAGATGCCAAGATCTGGACACTCAGTGTGCTCATTGCTACTAGAGTATTGTTGCTTCTAGGCCCTCCCAGTTGACAGAACAAGGAAATATATATGTATGTACCTACCCATGTATATACATATATCTGTAGATATTTTCATATATAATCTTCTTTATCTGTATTAAACTAAATATGAATTCACACTGATTTACCTCTAACTCATTTCCATGTGAATCATGCTAGCCTTTTACCCTTGCTTTTATGTATCCTCTGAGTCCATCAGTGAGAAACCTGTCTCCCGCCATCCATCATCAGTTTACATAATTATTCTATCAGTACCCTGTATCATGGTTTCAAATTTGTCTATCTATACTTTTGTTAGGAACAGCTTTATCAACTAAAGAATAATTGTTATGCACAGTTTCTTTTGCTTTTAGTCTTACAGACTTCTTATTCCCAAAGTTACTTCATTCAGCATCTTATGCATCCGCACCCTTTAGTGAGGTTATTTCATACATTTTTAATACACTTAGATTCTTTAGTCACTCACTGCATTCCATCCTTATAGTTGATTTTCTAATTTGCATACATTAAAATTTACTTCATGCTATAAAGCTCTGTGGATTTTGATAGATACTTAATATCTTATATAGCTTTACAGTATTACACAAAATAGCCTTACCTTCATTAAAAAAAAAAAAAATTCCTCATGCTTTATTTACTCAACTCTCTCATTCTTGAAGAGAACCACTGACTGCTAAATTCTCTTTTTGCATTTTCCAAAATATCACATAGTGGGAATCATACAGTGCGTAGCATTTTCAGACTGGCTTCTTTTATTTAGCAATATAGATTGACCCATGTCTTTTGTGCTTTGATAGCTTATTTCTTTTTGTCACTGAAAAATATTCCATTGTATGACTGAACAGCAGATTTATCGAAGCACATCTTACTTGCTTTCAGTTTTTACAATTATACTTAAAGTTGTATGCAGTCTTTTGTAGGAACATAAGTTTTCACATCAGTTGAGTGTGTAGGGTCTGGGTCCTTCCTGGATCTTATGTTAAAACCATATTTAATTTTGTAAGAAACTTCCAAACTGCTGTCTAAAATGATGCCACATTTAAGCATTCTCACCATCAGTGAATGAGAACTCCTTTTGCTTTGCATCTTCACCAGTAGTTGGTGGTGTTTGAGTTTTGACATTACCCATTTTTAATAAATAATGTAGTGCTATCTCCTGTTGTTTTAATTTGCAAGTCCCTAATGTCAAATGATATTGAACATCTTTTTCTATGCTTAGTTTCCTGTTTGGTAAGATACCATTCAGGTCTTCTGCCCTTTTTTTTTTTTTTAAATCACATTGCTTATTTTCTTTTTTAAAAGACTGTAATTTATATAGGGCTTCCCTGGTGGTTCAGATGGTAAAGAATGTACCTGCAATGCAGGAAACGCGGGTTTGATATATATGTTGTGTATGTCAAAAATGTGATAAAATACTAAAACAAGGGAGTATATTGAGCTTCATGCTGTAGGTGCAAGAGCTGATTCAGGGTTAACTTCAAACTCCAGCCTTGATATTTACTAGTCTTGTGACTTTGGGAAAGTTATATAATCTCTTGGGGCCTCAAACTCTTCATCCTGAAAATGAAACTGTTACCTGCTTTTTGTGAGAATGTAATGAAAATGGCATAGTTAGGTAGAGATCAATAAATAGAGACTTTTGTGCCACATAGCAGATGCTCAATAAACAGTGGTTTCCATACATCTAACAATGGAGAGTTCACACATTCATTAAACAAATATTTGTCAAGTGCCTGTTTTGTGCCAGGAACTCTTATGTGTATTTGGGATACATACTTGAGTCTCTATATGGCGGGATTTTTAGAAGCCCTTTAAACTGGATTATGATATTTACTCATAATTTAGAAAATTAATTTGTGGGAAGAGAAGAGAATTAAGTTAATAGACTCTTTTCAAAGTTCAGATAGGACATTGTAAGTACCTGAAAGATAGAATTGGAAATGGAGAAGAGAAAACAGCTGATTAAGATGTCTCAGCAGTAGAATCCAGTACAGTTCAGTTCAGTCCAGTCGCTCAGTCGTGTCCGACTCTTTGCGACCCCATGAATCGCAGCACGCCAGGCCTCCCTGTCCATCACCAGATCCCAGAGTTCACCCAAACTCATGTCCATCGAGTCAGTGATGCCATCCAGCCATCTCATCCTCTGTCGTCCCCTTCTCCTCCTGCCCCCAATCCCTCCCAGCATCAGAGTCTTTTCCAATGAGTCAACTCTTCGCATGAGGTGGCCAAAGTACTGGAGTTTCAGCTTTAGCATCATTCCTTCCAAAGAACACCCAGGGCTGATCTCCTTCAGAATGGACTGATTGGTTCCCCTTGCAGTCCAAGGGACTCTCAAGAGTCTTCTCCAACACCACAGTTCAAAAGCATCGATTCTTCGGCGCTCAGCCTTCTTCACAGTCCAACTCTTACATCCATACATGACCACAGGAAGAACCATAGCCTTGACTAGACAGACTTTTGTTGGCAAAGTAATGTCTCTGCTTTTGAATATGCTATCTAGGTTGGTCATAACTTTCCTTCCAAGGAGTAAGCGTCTTTTAATTTCATGGCTGCAGTCACCATCTGCAGTGATTTTGGAACCCAAAAAAATAAAGTCTGACACTGTTTCCACTGTTTCCCCATCTATTTCCCATGAAGTGATGGGACTGAATGCCATGGTCTTCGTTTTCTGAATGTTGAGCTTTAAGCCAACTTTTTCACTCTCCACTTTCACTTTCATCAAGAGGCTTTTTAGTTCCTCTTCACTGTCTGCCATAAGGGTGGTGTCATCTGCATATCTGAGGTGATTGATATTTCTCCCAGCAGTCTTGATTCCAGCTTGTGTTTCTTCCAGCCCAGCGTTTCTCATGGTGTACTCTGCATAGAAGTTAAATAAGCAGGGTGACAATATACAGCCTTGACGAACTCCTTTTCCTATTTGGAACCAGTCTGTTGTTTCATGTCCAGTTCTAACTGTTGCTTCCTGACCTGCATACAGATTTCTCAAGAGGCAGGTCAGGTCGTCTGGTATTCCCATCTCTTGAAGAATTTTCCACAGTTTATTGTGATCGCCACAGTCAAAGGCTTTGGCATAGTCCATAAAGCAGAAATAGATGTTTTTCTGGAACTCTCTCGCTTTTTCCATGATCCAGCGGATGTTGGCAATTTGATCTCTGGTTCCTCTGCCTTTTCTAAAACCAGCTTGAACATCTGGAAGTTCACGGTTCATGAATTGCTGAAGCCTGGTTTGGAGAATTTTGAGTGTTACTTTACTAGCATGTGAGATGAGTGCAATTGTGTGGTAGTTTGAGCATTCTTTGGCATTGCCTTTCTTTGGGATTGGAGTGAAAACTGAACTTTTCCAGTCCTGTGGCCACTGCTGAGTTTTCCAAATTTGCTGTCATATTGAGTGCAGCACCTTCACAGCATCATCTTTCAGGATTTGAGATAGCTCAACTGGAATTCCATCACCTCCACTAGCTTTGTTTGTAGTGATGCTTTCTAAGGCCCATTTCCAACCATTCTACTAGAATCCAGTAGACATGGAGATTACTAGGTAATTGTGTGTGAAACAGAGAGGATGTTAATGATGACTTTTTCTGAGTGAGAGATTATAGAATACTGGTTTAGAAAGGAGCAAAGTCATTTAGAATGTTTTGATAGTCAGCATAGCTTGAAACACCACACACGCATTGTCCCTCACTGAAATTTCTTTTGTAAAACTCTTTAATGGAGAAGTGCTGATTCCCTAGCAAAAACATCTGAAGAGAAAACTAAAGTCAAGAGGGAAAGCTTCAATATTAATTTCCTGGAGTGATTAGCCACCAACATTTTTCTGCATTGGTTCTAATAATTTTGCTGATGAGCATTTTAAGAGACAGCACAGTACTCTTCCTTGTCTAATAAAGTTAGAATGTAAGCTTTTGTTCAGTGGCATGATTGGCTGAGAAGCAAAAAGAACCAGACAGTTTCTTATCTAAGTTAAGCAGAGCTGAGAGATCATTCCCCCATGTGTTTATAAGGAAGAGTTAAATCCCTCCCACGGTAATGTAGCACCAGATCGAAGTAAACAGACTATGATTTCAGTGCTATACACAGCCTTAAGGCAGAAGAAATTACACTGTCATACAGAGGATATGTAGCTGCTGCTATTTTGGTGCTTGAGTTCTTTGTTGTCACATAGTTGAAGGCAATCCAGATGAAGAAAAGTGTTAACCAACAAAAGGAGAAAATTTCCTGCTCATGGCTAGAAGGGCATGGGGGAAGAGGAAGGACACGGTACAGTTCTGTGTGAACATACCAACAAGGGGTCTGTTCCAGGCATTGCTGGCTTCAACTTGTCTCCTCATTTTTATTGGAAGCAAGTTGTTCAGAAGGGCAAAGTGCAAGCTAGAATATAAAAAGAATATTTCCTCACATGGTTTATCTGCCACTGTAGAATCTGAAAATCATGATTGCTTCCTTAATTGAATTAGCTTCCAGATGCTTATAAGATGGGCTTAGGGAAAAGTGGAACACCTACTTTCTTGATATCTCCAATACCATGAGGGTGTTTGAGATATTTTTAAAGCATTATAATACATGCCTCAAGCTCAACGTTCAGAAAACTAAGATCATGGCATCTGGTCCCATCACTTCATGGCAAATAGATGGGAAACAGTGGAAACAGTGTCAGACTTTATTTTTTGGGCCTCCAAAATCACTGCAGATGGTGACTGCAGCCATGAAATTAAAAGACGCTTACTCCTTGGAAGGAAAATTGTGACCAATCTAGATAGCATATTCAAAAGCAGAGACATTACTTTGCCAACAAAGGTCCATCTAGTCAAGGCTATGGTTTTTCCAGTGGTCACGTATAGATGTGAGAGTTGGACTGTGAAGAAAGCTGAGTGCCAAAGAATTGATGCTTTTGAACTGTGGTGTTGGAGAAGACTCTTGAGAGTCCCTTGGACTGCAAGGAGATCCAACCAGTCCATTCTGAAGGAGATCAGCCCTGGGTGTTCTTTGGAAGGAATGATGCTAAAGCTGAAACGCCAGTACTTTGGCCACCTCATGCGAAGAGTTGGCTCATTGGAAAAGATCCTGATGCTGGGAGGGATTGGGGGCAGGAGGAGAAGGGGACGACAGAGGATGAGATGGCTGGATGGCATCACCGACTCGATGAACATGAGTTTGAGTGAACTCTGGGAGTTGGTAATGGATAGGGAAGCCTGGTGTGCTGCAATTCATGGTGTCGCAAAGAGTCAGACACGACTGAGTGACTGAGCTGAGCTGAATAATGAGCAATGTTGAGCATCTTTTCATGTGTTTATTAGCCATCTGTATCTCTTCTTTGGAGAAATGTCTGTTTAGGTTGTCTGGCCACTTTTTGATTGCATCGTTTGTTTTTCTAATATTGAGCTGCATGAGCTGCTTGTATATTTTGGAGATTAATCCTTTGTTGGTTGTTTCACTTGCTGTTATTTTCTCCTGTCCTGAAGTTTGTCTTTTCACTTTGTCTATGAGTTTGATGAAATTCTTTTCTCTATTTTAATCTAATCATATGCTCCTTGTAGGCAAGAACTACTTCTTTTATTTCCTTTCGTTTCTCGGGGGCTTGCTACCTAATAGTATGTGAAAGTTTAGATATTTCATACTGTTCTTTTGATTATAGATGTAATCTTATACTAATATTTATCCTTGTATGAGGAGAAAAGTCACTCATAGATAATGTAGGAAATACCATTCAAGTTGGACAGGAAGATCAATAGAAATTATCTGGGCCTAGAAAGGTAACTGTTCTTTTATTGTGTTTTTAGTGTGTCCTTCAAGTGAGTTGGCTATTTGTATCCCAGTGAGAAATTACACAGAGAAATAGTGACTGAAATTCATTGCCTGTTGTTGACTGGGAGGCAGATGTAGAAGAGTTTCTGAATGTAAATAGTGCCAGCCTTGGCAAGCTCTACTCAGCTCCCACCCTTCTTCTGTGACCTAAAGAGTAAATAGTCGAAACTGAAATAATAACCAAGTTATGGTAGTTTTTTTTTCCCTGGGTGTCCATTGGAAGGACTGATGCTAAAGCTGAAACTCCAATACTTTGGCCACATCATGTGAAGAGTTGACTCATTGGAAAAGACCCTGATGCTGGGAGGGATTAGGGGCAGGAGGAAAAGGGGACAACAGAGGATGAGATGGCTGGATGGCATCACTGACTTGATGGACATGAGTTTGATTATATGCATTTTAACAATCTGTATGTGATAGGCTATACCTGACTGTATGCTTGTATGAAATGAATAGAATAGGATGCAAAACTAGATCCTTGAGACGAGTTTAGGAGTTTTTGATTTACCAAACTTAAATAAAGGTTATAAAGAGAGTATGGTTCTTGGCCCCAGTAGCTTCCCAGTTTAGATTTTCAGGCAATCTGCTTTGTTATGCAGTTATACTTAGACTTAAAGGTGTGTCCAGTTATTAAAGATCTACTTCATGTTCTATGTCCAGGGAAATTCCTTATAATACTGGTGTTGTGCGATAGGAATGCCATAATCAGTACAGGCAAGCGATGGTGAACCTGGCTTTCACTGATTCCCAGCAGTTATGTTTCCAGGAACATGATGTAACCTGTGGAATAGCCAAATCCTTGAGCTAACAAGTAGTGATCTAACTGGGTTTACTGCAATCATTCTGAATTATTGAGGGAACTTCTAAGTGTGTTCTTAGTTTGAAATTTGGCTTACCAAAATCTTGGCAAAAGAGGTGCATTTTAAAACAAACAAAACCAAAAAACATCTTAAATCCAAAATTGCCTTAAATTTGTTAAAAGTTTAAAATAAAATTATGTGAATTTAAAAAAATTAAGATTTGAAATTATCAAATGTCTTGTTATGTGCTAAGTTGCTTCAGTCGTGTCAGACTCTTTGCAACCCTGTGGACTGTAGCCCAGCATGCTGCTGTGTCCATGGTGTTCTCTAGGCAAGGATACCAGAGTGGATTGCCATGCCCTCTTCCAGGGGGTCTTCCTGACCCAGGGATCGAACCTGTGTCTCTTGTGTCTCCTGCATTGGCAAGCAGGTTCTTACCACTCGTGCCGCCTGGGAAGCCCCCTTATTATGTGATATTAACTAATATTTACAGAGATTAAAAAACATATTAAAGATTTTAGTAACAAAGATAGACCTATATTTTAAAATAAAACAATATAGTCTATCAGATAGGGAGAGAATTCTTTTCTTTAAAAATTGCATGTCTTCTGCTTTTGAATTCATCATGTAACATGATTGGGATGACCTGTTTCTAAATTCAAAATCAGAGCAGCTTAGATTATAATTTGCAGATTTTCAACCTGTTCAAGTCAAGTACTTGGAAGAAACTTTTATATGTCAAAAGCACATGTTACCTGCTTAATACATTTCATGAATAAATCAGTAAATAGAATGAATAATAAATAAATGAGTGAACCATCTGTCAAGGTGCAAGGAGAGTGACGATATAGAATTTACTGTTACTGAGAGACAGAATGATTTTAATGTTTCCAAGTTTCATAGTCACTGTTTATAAAATATTAATAAAAACAATAGGTCAGCCTTATTTGCAGTGTCATATTAACTGCAATAATATATACAATATGCCTAACAACTCCTAGCCCATGATGGTAAATGTTCCCTTCCTCCATGCTGAAAATGTAGTCTTACTTAAAAAAAAGAACCTGAAATCTCCTTGCTGGCACTGAATAAAGACTTTTGGAGAGGCCAGTCTAATTGATGAACTCTTATTTCCATGATTTCTAGCATCTTATCCATGAAGATCATTTCCTAAAGGAAATTTCCATTCTTTACCTCATTTCTTAATCACTAACTCATATTTTTAATTCAGGGTTTATAAAAACTGTTGCTCAAAAATGTAGAGGCAATATGACTGTGGTTACTTTTTACAGGCTTGTGTTCAACCTTGAAGAAACTCCTAGAATTTCTTACATTACAAGTTGAAAATCAGTGACTACCATTCTCTCGAACCTTTATTGAGTTTTAACTCTGCTAATTGTAGAAGTTGTAAAGATACACAAAGCATACACTTGGTCCTGGGGAGCTAATTGTATATGAGAAAAGACAAGCTTGTCTAATATTTTAGAAAGTGTGAAGTATTAGAAGAGAGACATGTATAGACAGAATGGGAACAGAGAGACAACAAATGATTTAATCTTGGAAGTTGAAGAAGCCTTCATAGAGAATGCTGCATTTGTTTTAGGGCCCTGGAAGACGAACAGGCATTTGCCAGGAGGGAATGAGGAAGATGAGGATGGGTGTCTAAATGCAGGAAGGCAAGTACTAGCAGATATACCATTATGCTTATGTGTACCTGGAGCAGTTGTTTGCCAATACAAAATCTTTTTAAAAATGAGACTATATAGAATTACACATGAAAAGAAAGAAAAGCAAAGCTGCCTTTATGACGTATGGAGGAAGGCTTAGAGTCACAGCTACTTTCTCAGTGGCGCACCCACGGTAGCAGTGGGGACTCTCGGAGAGGAGGACAAGCGTGGCAGGAAGCCATGTAGACCAGGGCTGGGTCGCTTTAGGCAGATTGGGCCTTGTCCTCTGAGGGTTTAGGAGTCATCAAACATTTTTAAGGAGGCGAACAGCATCAACTCTGTTAGAAAGAGAGTGCTGGGCAGTCTGTCAAGTGGGTCAGTGTAGAGATGCAGAGTAGAGACCTGTTGATTGGAATTCCAGGATTCCAGGTGTTATCAAAAGATGGAACTAATCTGTATAGATCTGAGTTTTGATTTTGGTTCTTTCTCTGCCAGACTACATGACCTTTAATCACATAATCTTTAATTTAAAAAGGGACATTTTATGTGTACTAATTCATCTACCTCCCAATTTAGATGTCCCCTTAATAATGCAGAGGCTTGCCAGGTGGCTCAGTGGTAAAGAATCCACCTGCCATTGCAGGAGACTTGGGCTCAATTCCTGGGTCAGGAAGATCCCCTGGAGGAGGAAATAGCAACCCACTCCAGTATTCTTGCCTGGAAAAATCCCATGGACAGAGAGCCTAGTGGGCTACAGTCCTTAGGGTCACAAAGAGTCAGATGCAATTGGACACACACACACACACACACACACGAACAGTGCAACTGACAAACAATTAGGCCATTGCATGGCTTAGAATATTTGCATGGCATGAAGTCTACTACATTGGAAAGAATCCCATTCTTTCTTGGTAACCCTAATTGCATTTAAAACCAGAAAAACAAGCAAAATCTTCCTTTATTTTCTGGCTAGACCAAGTCTTCTGTTGAGCAATTTTACTAGATAGTCTTCAGCTATTTATGCATAGCCCTCAAATTCTTACTCACCTTTTCTTCTCCAAGCAAATCTTTCAGAGTTCATGGAACATAAATTTCAGACCAGTTGCTATCTTGGTTGCACTATGTAGATGCTCTGTATTCTCACTGTGAGCTGTTAAAACACAGAATCCAGAACTGATTCAAGTTTGTCAGAGGTGGGTTGAACAGTGTAGTATACAATGAATGGAGGTTGATATTTCTTGATTTAGAAGTGCTACTTCTTAAAGAAGCATATGATTTCAATAATATTTTAATAGCCTGTAGTCAACTCAGACCCTGTATCCTTTAGTTAGTCTATTAACCCATCCTGTCCTCAGGCCCTCTAGCTTGACAGTAAAGGTCACACCTGCCTCCTGTTTATGGTTATTATGGGTAATATGATGTTAAATTAAATTTATAGGCAATGTTGTACTTGAAATTCAAGGTGACCTCCTTGTTGTGCAGATGTAGTTTTAAGAAAGACAAAAGAACCATTGACAAGAAAGTAACCTATATCAAAAGTATATTAAATGGCCTCAGGAAAAAAATGTGTTTCCTAGCATTTTGCATTCTGTGACCCTTCCTACTTCTGTTTTACCAATAAAACATTTAGCCTGACTGCTCTATAAATAGATTTTCAACTTATATTGCCAGATAATACATAATTTGATGAGAGTGAAGATGATTTTCCTGAGAGGCTAAGTTAATTGGTTTATATATTTTTGTCTTGTATGTGTCTCAGTTTTTCCCTTGGCTTCTAAGCTTTTGAGGCGAATGTTACTTTCTCCAACAGAATATTTTCTTGGCTGACTTCAACCAAGGAGTGACCAAGTCTGCTCTATATTTTCTGGCAATGATGTTGCAGTAATCAGAATAAAATAAGGTCCTAAGGAGAATCTGGCTCAGACAGTAGAAGTTACAGAGTGAAAACAAACACATCCTTACTATTAGCTCTCTACATGCTGGGAGTGGAACAGTGACAGTCACATTCAAGTGCAATTTTAAAAGCAATTTCCCTGGATCATTTCGATAAGACCCCTCTCTTTTTATTGTATAAGTGGAATCCATAAGCTTTTAGAAGGTGCGTTGTGTTCTTTACAGGTTGCTGAGCATCACTATAACACTGAAACTCTGTTGATTGTGCTGGTGAACTGGCTCTGAGGATTTAAAAAAATAAATAAAAAATAAAAAACACTGCATATATAGTCACCACCTCTGCTGTGGTCACATCAGTCTTACTCAAATATTTTGTGGGAACAACAGACATAGAATCCAAGTTTTTAGCTTGAACTTTTTTCATTATGAATCTAAGAAACATATGAATCACTGACAAAAATTATAAGTACTCTTAAGAATTATAGCTGTTTTGTCAAGATCCTTTTGTCAGTGTTCTGTTGATTGACCTAGTATTTTATTTCCTCAGCTCACTGGAACTTTAGGTGTGTTTCATCTCTTTAAGTATGAACTTTCTTTAAGAGAAGAACATTGTATATTACTGATAGGCTCTTGGCCACTTTTAAAACATGGATTAGTATCTGCATAATACCATTAGTCAGGAAAAATGTACCTTTGGTGCCAGACAAGTCTAAATAAGATTTTAATGCATGATGAAATTTAAACATAAGAAATACTGAAAAATAAAAATTTAAGTTTTGTCAAAACTCTTCAGTGAGTTACAGGAGAATAAATACAAAGAGGACTAAAGCTAATGTTTGGTCAATAAGATGAACATCTACTCTAAATGATCTGTATTTCTTGGTTGAACTTTGGAATAAATGGGATACAATTTCAACCATATAATCCTATAATTTTGCATGCATAGTTTATTATGGTTTCGTCCCTAGTGGAAAGTAGTTTTGTGAATATTGAAATGTAATGGACAATGTTTTTGAGTAAATTTCTATCCATTTCTAACTGTACTTACTTACTTATTTACCTCTGAAAGAATTGAACAGTTCTCCTAGAGTGATTCTATCCTTTTTTTCACACATCATTTTATATTATGTTCAATATAAACCTCATATATATAAAAGTTGAGTGAATAATGGAGTTATAGCTGGCATAAGAATGAATACATTGTCTTACAGGATGTATATAAGCTCTACTACACTTTTTGTTTTTCATATTGTGATTTCAAATTTCTTTCCTCCTCTTAGTCGGATTTTTAATCTACTGATCTTTCTGGTCTTTCTTCCCTGCTTGAAATCCTGAACCCCAGAGACTTACTGTCTCCATCACAGAATACAGTAAATATGGGGTGTGTTTGGTTAGAGAAGTGGATGCCTGGTAGGTGGGTAAAAGAACCGAGGGAATCAATGGGTGGGTAGTTAGGTATGTGCATGGACGGCGCAAAAGTGGCGCCTCTTCCCTCCACCAAATCGCTGAAATCCTGGAGACCTAGTGGTTCATCTGTGATCTCTGGTGTCTTGAGTTTCAGCTTATTGCATTTTAGAGTATGCTTTAAAACTACAAAGCATGGATGTGAATTTGGACTCTCTAATGTCTTAAAAGACGTTATAAAAGGCTTAGGCTGTTAATTTTATAACAGTAGAACATCTTTGATTTTTCCTAAAATTTGTATTTTATAAATGGGGTGTGACTTTATGGCAAAGATATGACTTCTCCAGAGACAATGAATATCTCAGTATCTGATTATCCTCATGGAGCATCTGTTGATGTGGTTTATGATTTTTTAAATAGATAGTGAAAGTGAAAGTCGCTCAGTCATGTCCGACTCTTTGCAACCCCACGGACTATACTGTCCATGGAATTCTCCAGGCCAGAATACTGGAGTGGGTAACCTTTACTTTCTCCAGGGGATCTTCCTGACCCAGAAATCAAATCGGCATCTCCTGCATTGCAGGCGGATTCTTTACCAACTGAGCTATCAGGGGAGCCCATATGACCAATCTATTTTGTTTGATTAAAGTGATAATTATAAATATTGGTTTACCACTAATCTCACATGTAAATTCATAGTGAGACCAAAATATGAAAGTCTTATTTAATTTCAGTTTTTTTTTTTTTTTTACTGTTTATTAATTCATTTGCTGATAAGTATTTTTCTTTTCTTTGTTTTTCTCCGATGACTTTATACTGCTTTTTCCATGAATTTTGATAGTTGACAAACCTGATGGCACTTCTGTTAGGGATATTATGTATTTTTAACAGTGTGTTACAATCAGGTAAACTTCAGTCCAGCTTAGGACATTTGTGTTGTTAATTTGGAAATCCTTTGCCAAGCCCTCACAACAGTATTGACAAAGGATCACTTTTAAAGTAAATCTCCTTATATTTTGTCTAGACTACTAAGTACTAACTACATCTTCTCTGCAGAGAATCAGATTAGGCCAGGAGAGTTTTATGTCTTCATTATGCCATTATTGCAGTGCATGGTGTTTGGATAAAATATAATTTCCTGGTATCTCTAAGTAGGATATAAATAAGCAAAAACTTTTTAGGAATAATAGCAATTTCATTACATTCACATGAGAACCTCATATATGTGCTTGTCAAAATATTTATTGCTATAATAAACCATAAAATTGCTCGATATTAATTAAATAGATGTTACATATTCAGTTGGCTACTAAAGTATAATTGATTTGCATTTCTGTATATTCAGGAAACAAAATAGTTTATTAAATAAAAAATTACTTCTGAGACATGTAACAGTTTAAGGGTTAGTATAGATATTTAATCCCTTGATGAAAGGTCTGTAATATCTGCAATATTTGGAAAGCCTTACATAAAAAATACTTGCATTATTGCCAGAAAGCAGTGGGAATAAATGATAGCATTTTGTTTGTTAGCATGCCATGATGTCCCCCTGAGTTACAAGTATATTTGAGACTATAACAATTCTGATGAAATAAAGTTAAATACAGATGAAGTATTTTAAGTGACTGTCATCCATTTTTGAGTGTACTTCAGCATCTCAGTATTAAATACCACAATTGTCCTTAAGTTCACAAGGGTTGCCAAGATGTGTGGGTCAAGTATGCTAAAATTTTAAAAGTATATTCTAGAATGTGTATTATTTTTTTTCTTGACAGGTTAAAACCTATGATATTTAGAATGGAAGCATTAAATATCACATAAATTGTTTCTAGCCTTGTTTTTCAGTGCGGTGGTTAGTTTTCATGGAGAGACCAATTTAATCTGCGTGAATTAAAAAAACCAGATTATTGGGACTTCCCTGGTGGTCCAATGGCTAGGACTCCAGGCTCCAAATGTAGGGGGCCCAGGTTTGATCCCTGGCTTGGGAACTAAATCCCGCACACTCTAACTAAAGATCCAGAACAGCCAAATAAACAAATAAAACTGATTTTAAATGCTCTCTATTTCTTAAAGAAAAAAGCAAAAAACATCATTACTCTTTACATTTCATTTGTATGTTTATTATCCTTATTGATCATCAATCTGCATAAAAATAATTTTATTAATTTTTAGAAGTGATTGAAAAGTATGCATTTAGTACTTGGAGAGGGTACTTTATTTGTAGTTGAAGAAGAATGTGTTTTATTTCAAGGATTATTGTTTAGTTCCTCAGTCGTGTCCAGCTCTTTGTGATGCCATGGACTGTAGCGCACCAGGCCTCCCTGTCCTTCACCATCTCTAAGAGCCTGCTCAAACTGTCCATTAAGTCAGTGATGCCATCCAGCCATCTCATCCTCTGTCATCCCTTTCTCCTCCTGCCTTCAGTCTTTCCCAGCATCAGGGTCTTTTCTAATGAGTCACCTGTTCGCATCAAGTGGCCAAACTGTTGGAGCATCAGCTTCAGCATCAGTCCTTCCAATGAAGATTCAGGATTGATTTCCTTTATGGTTGACTTGTTTGATCCCCTTGCAGTCCAAGGGACTCTCAAGAGTCTTCTCCAACACCATAGTTCAAAAGCATCAATTCTTAGGCATTCAGCCTTCTTTATGGTCCAGTGCTCAAATCCATACAGGACTACTGGAAAAACCATAGCTTTGACTAGACAGATCTTTGTTGGCAAAGTAATGTCTCTGCTTTTTAATAGGCTGTCTAGGTTTGTTATAACGTTTCTTCCAAGAGGCAAGCATCTTTTAATTTCATGGCTGTAGTCACCATCTGAAGTGATTTTGGAGCCCAAGAAAATAAAATCGATCACTGTTTCCATTGTTTCCCAATGCGTTGTTTCCCAGCGTTGCCATGAAGTGATGGGACTGGATGTCATGGTCTTAGTTTTTTGAATGTTGAGTTTTAAGCCAGCTTTTTCCACTCTCCTCTTTCATCTTCATCAATAGGCTCTTTAGTTTCTCTTTACTTTCTGCCATATGGGTGGTATCATCTGCATATCTGAGGTTATTGATATTTCTCCTAGCAATCTTGATTCCAACTTGTGCTTCATTCAGCCCAGCATTTCACATGATGTAGCCTGCATATGTTAAATAAGCAGGGTGACAATATACAGCTTTGACATACACATTTCCCAATTTTGAACCAGTCCTTTGTTCCATGACCAGTTCAGTTTGTTGCTTCTTGACCTGCATCTAGATTTCTCAGGAGGCAGGTAAGGTGATCTGGTATTCCCATCTCTTGAAGAATTTTCCAAAGTTTGTTGTGATCCACACAGTCAAAGGTTTTAGCATAGTCCATGAAGTAGAAGTAGATGTTTTTCTGGGATTCTCTTGCTTTTTCTATGATCCATCCAGACGTTGGCAATTTGATCTCTGGTTGCTCTGCCTTTTCTAAATACAGCTTGAATATCTGGAAGTTCTCAGTTCATGTACTGTTGAAGCCTCGCTTGAAGAATTTTGAGCATTACTTTGCTAACATGTGACATGAGTGCAGTAGTTTGAACATTCTTTGACATTGCCTTTCTTCAGGATTGGAATGAAAACTGACGTTTTCCAGTCCTGTGGCCACTGCTGAGTTTTCCAAATTTGCTGGAATATTGAGTGCAGCACTTCAACAGCATCATCTTTTAGAATTTGAAATAGCTCAACTGGAATTTCATCACCTCCACTAGCTTTATTTGTAGTGATGCTTCCTAAGGCCACTTGACTTTGCCCTCCAAGATTTTGGCTCTAGGTGAGTGATTACACCATCGTAGTTATCTGGGTTGTGAAGATCTTTTTTGTACAGTTCTTCTGTGTATTCTTGCCACCTCTTCTTAGTATCTTCTGCTTCAGTTAGGTCCATACCATTTCTGTCCTTTATTGTGCCCATGTTTGCATGAAATGTTCCCTTGGCATCTCTAATTTTCTTGAAGAGATCTCTGAAAGTGAAAGTCACTCTTTGCGACCCCATGGACTATACAGTCCATGGAATTCTCCAGGTCAGAATACTGGAGTGGGTAGCCTCTCCCTTATCCAGGGGATCTTCCCAACCCAGGGATTGAACCCAGGTCTTCTCCAACATTACAGGTGAATTCTTTACCAGTTGAGCCTCAAGGGAAGCCCTAAGAGATCTCTAGTCTTTCCCATTCTATTGTTTTCCTCTATTTCTTTGCGTTACTCACTTAGGAAGGCTTTCTTATCTCCTTGCTATTTTTTCGAAATCTGCACTCAGATAGATTTATCATTCCTTTTCTCCTTTATTGTGTTCTTATTTCTTTTTACATTGTTTAGTAGACACAATGTCATTTAAGATATTGAGAATCTGAGTAACCTAAAAGAGAGTGTTTTCTGGGAAATAAAAAGTTACTTTAAGACATTTATAGTCTCCACAGTTTTACTTCCAATTTTAATTGTAAGAAGCAAACCAAGAAAATCTATTCTTTTTTTTTTTTTTTTTGCATTTGAATCTTTGATCCTCAGCCAGGGATCAAACCCACCCCGCCACTGCAGTGGAAGTGCGAGTCTTAACCACTGTACTGCCAGGGAAGTCCCAATATATTCTTGCTTATGGAAGATGAACGCTTTGTGTAAATTTTCATTTAAAAAGAGAATTGTCACTTTGAACCTTATGTCTTTGAATTTATTGGGATTATGATTTATTAAAATTATTGAGATAATCATTGCTTATCTTTAAAACTCAACCTAAAGTCATTTTAGATATGTAATCTGCTATATGAAATGAAACACCAAGTGCATTTAATTTTGGAATTCAGCCTTGTCCTGGCAAAATGCCCATTACATTTTTCAGATTATTTTAAAACCTAGTAATAAATTCTGATTCTGAAATAATTGAGTTTTTATTGGCCTGAAAATAGAGCACTTCTCCCAAAACTTTTACCCATCTGCCACGTTAATCATACAGTTTTAACAGGTGCTTCTCACTTAGCTTACACAAAGTATAGATTGGAAGGAAAATAGAGTCCTACTCTTGGGTGCACCCTTAGACGGTATTGGAATATGTAGAAACTGGACTGTGTCTTCTAAGGTTTTTTGTTGTTTTCTTTTAATGAAAGGTATTCTGACACCATTACTAGTGCCATTTATAAGACTATAAAGTGATTTATTGACTGAATTTTAATTGATATTTTGAAAATGTTGCAAATAGTGTATAGTCACTTTGAAGCATGAATTCACACAAAACATATTTCATTTTGAATATTGCATGGCTTCCTTTGATTCCCAGACTCTTTCTTATACCTAATCAGTATTGCTTTTATTTTTCCCCTCTTTATAGGTAAATGGGGGAAACTTCAGCTAATTTTTTTCAAGTAATTTTTTTATTGAATCAATGTTTAATAGATTTATGCTTTTTCTTCATTATTGAAATCATATTGAGAGAAAAAATATTCATGACTTTGCTGAAATAAAATTTGTTGTAAATTGATATTCATCTCTCAAATATTTAAAAGTGGGCCTTTTCATTCCATTGTCTTTAGATATTTAAAGATTGTGCAGTTTACTAATGATGTGCTGGCTTCTGAAGATGATGTGCTAGTTTATGGATATTTTGTTTAGAAGATGAATGCAGATTTTATTTGACTCATCAAGATTTGGAGAGGTATATACTCTTCAATGGAGAAGGCAATGGCACCCCACTCCAGAACTGTTGCCCGGAAAATCCCATGGATGGAGGAGCCTGGTAGGCTGCAGTCCATGGGGTCGCTAAGAGTCAGACACGACTGAGCGACTTTGCTTTCACTTTTCACTTTCATGCATTGGAGAAGGAAATGGCAACCCACTCCAGTGTTCTTGCCTGGAGAATCCAATGGATGGAGTAGCCTGGTGGGCTGCAGTCCATGGGGTTGCACAGAGTCGGACACGACTGAAGTGACTTAGCAGCATACTCTTCAAAACAGTCACATTTTTCCTTCTGTTACAATTTTGATTACCAAATATATCATAGTTATCTTTAGTTTTGTTATGGCATAAGGAAACCTACTATAAGGATATGTAATTCATTCTAAAATAATCAAGGACTTTTGTAATTAATTTTAAAATAAAATGAATCATCTTTTGGCTTACATGTCACCCATTAATTCTGTATGGGAATTTGATTACTATGTCTGTATGGTTTTTCCTCCAGACAGTTTCTTTATTTGGTATCATAACTACTCATCTGGGATTGAATTCTTAATGTTTTACCATCGCAAGTTTAATAAAACTGTGAACTGATTCTATAAAGCTATCAAAAGGCTTGCTTATAATTGAGTCTGTGATTCAATATGTCTCAGAACTTGAAATATTTTTTTAAATTAATTAGCTGACTTTTTAAAAATAACTTATCCTGTTTCTTTAGATATGCATATCTAACTTATGTTCTCAGGCTTAAAGTTGTTTTCTTTTAAGAAATACATGTTTTGACTTGTTAGAATTTCAATATTTAAGAATTGGAAAAGCTTATTTCTTTATAAGTTAATTTTTATAACATGTCTTTTCAGACACACCAAATTAGGTTTTACTGTAGAAATTCATTATGCCTGCTTACAGCATACTTATTTAGTCACTAAGTTGTGTCTGACTCTTGCCACCCCATGGACTGCAGCATGCCAGCTTTCCTGTCCTTCACTGTCTCCCAGGTGAAAAGAGGAGAGTGAAAAAGCCACCTTAAAACTCAATATTCAAAATACTAAGATCATGAAATCTAGTCCCATCACTTCATGGCAAATAGAAGGAGAAAATTCAGACTCGTGTTCATTGAGTTGGTGATGCTATCCAACCATCTCATCCTCTATCGCCCCCTTCTCCTCCCGTTTTTAATCTTTCCCAGCATCAGTCTTTTCTAATGAGTCAGCTATTCAAGTCAGGTGGCCAAATATTGCAACTTCAGCTTCAACATCATCTTCCAGTGAATATTCAGGGTTGATTCCCTTTAGGATTGACTGGTTTGATCTCTTTGCTGTCCAAGGGACTCTCAAGAATCTTCTCCAGCACCACACTTTGAAAGCATCAATGTTTGGCACTCAGCCTTCTTTATGATCCAACTCTCACATTTGTACCTGACTACTGGAAAAACCATAGCTTTGACTATCTGGACTTTGCTTGGCAAAGTGATGTCTCTACTTTTTAATATGTTGTCTACATTTGTCATGGCTTTCCTTCCAAGGAACAGGTGTCTTAATTTCATGGCTGCAGTCACTCTCTGCAGTGATTTTTGAGCCCCCCAAAAATAAAATCTGTCACTGTTTCCACATTTTCTCCTTCTATTTGCCATGAAGTGATGGGGCCAGATTTCATGATCTTAGTTTTTTGAATGTTGAGTTTTAAGGCAGCTTTTTCACTCTCCTCTTTCACCCACATCAAGAGGCTCTTTAGTTCCTCTTTGCTTTCTGCCATTAGACTGTCATCTAAATATATGAGGTTGTTGATATTTCTCCCAGAAATCTTGATTCCAGCTTGTGCTTCATTCAGCCCAGCATTTCACGTGATGTACTCTGCATTGAAGTTAAATAAGCAGAATGACAGTGTACAGCCTTGATGTACAGTGTTCAGCCTCTTCAGCATTAGTGATTGGGGCATAGACTTGGATTACTATGAATGCTGTATGGTTTGCCTTGGAAATGAACCAAGATCATTCTGTCATTTTTGAGTCTGTCATTCTGTCAGACACTTTTGTTGACTATGAGGGCTACTCCATTTCTTCTGTGGGATTCTTGTCCACAGTAGTAGGTATAATGGCCATCTGAATTGTTTGCCTATTTCCATCCATTTTAGTTCATTGATTCCTAAGATGTCTATTCTCCTGCTTGCCCATATCCAATTTACCTTCATGGACCTAGGCTTCACTGATAGCTCAGTTGATAAAGAATCTGCCTGCAATGCAGAAGACCCCAGTTCAGTTCCTGGGTTGGGAGGATCCCCTGGAGAAGGGATAGGCTACCCACTCCAGTATTCCCAGGCTTCCTTTGTGGCTCAGCTGGTAAACAGTCTGCCTGCAATGCAGGAGATCTGGGTTTAATCCCTGGGTTGGGAAGATACCCTGGAGAAGGGAAAGGCTACCAACTCCAGTATACTGGCCTGGAGATTTCCATAGACTGTATAGTCCATGGGGTTGCAAAGAATCGTACATAACAGAGCAACGTTCACTTTCATGGACCTAATATTCCAAATTCTTTTGCAATATTGTTTTTTATAGCGTCAGACTTTACTTTCATCACCAGACACATTTGTGACTGAACATCGTTTCTGTTTTGGCCCAGACTCTTCTATCTCTCTGCAGCTACTTCTCTTTCCCAGTAGCATGCTGGAGACCTTCCAACCTGAGGGGCTCAACTTCCACTGTCATATCTTTTTGCATAAAAAATATTCATCACATTTTTGAGACAAGAATACTAGAGTGGTTTTCCATTCCTTCCTCAAGTGGACCACATTTTGTCAGAACTCTCCACTATGATCCACCCTTCTTGGGTTATCCTGCACAGCCTGGCTCATAGTTTCATTTAGTTATGCAAGCCTCTTCTCCACGACAAGGCTGTTATCCATAAAGGGATTCAGCATACTGTTATCCTTTTATTTTAACAAATAGCTTGGTTTGAATGTACTTTATTCATGGTGGTAGAAGAGATTGATGCTAAATAATTTGATATTTGTTCTCTCCTCATATGTTGTCAACTGAAGGCTCGTGAAGTCAAGGTAGATAGGTTAAGAGCATTAAGGTCCTGAGGTTGGATATTATTTTTGTAGCTTATTATTTATGTTAGCAAGAGCTATACAGGCAGTTCTGATAGCATTGATTTATCTTCCGTGCACTCATCCCAGAAGTCAAAGTAATCCATTATGAAATGGGTTACTGCTACTACTAAGTCGCTTCAGTAGTGTCCGACTCTGTGCGACCCCATAGACAGCAGCCCACCAGGCTCCCCCGTCCCTGGGATCCTCCAGGCAAGAATACTGGAGTGGGTTGGGTTAACCCTCCAATTTTAGTGAAAACAAGTGAGGTACGTTTATAATGAGTAAGCACTGATTCCACCTTCCCTCCCTTTTCCTTTTTTGGAAATGGTCTCTGGAATAGTAATAGCAAGACAACCTAAGACAGACTACAAAGCTGCTGTTTCTCAAGTAAAACTAGAATAGTGCCTTAATTAAGATACGGTTCTAAACTTTTTCTGAGGTATTTTAATGAAATATCCAACAACTCATACAATTTCAAAGCAGTTATGTTCAATTGTTAAGCATAGCTTCTGAGCACTGTTGGTATATTCTTGTACCTGACAGAGCTGTAAACTTCAGCTTCCATATGCATAAAAAACAGGCATGTGTGCACGTGTACAGACACCTCTACCTGAATTCAAATCAGGTTATCAAATAAAACATTAACCAGTTTCAGTTCAGTCTGGCTAATCAACCCAATAAATAGAATACAATTTAAAAAAATTGATAACGTTGACCATCTAAAAAATGTCAGGAACCACAACTTTCAGTTTAATTCTGGTTTCCTTTACAAGTCAGGAATCTGAATAGCTTGTTATATATGATCAAAGTAATAATAAAAATTATCCATGTCCCTTAAGTTTAATTTTTGTGAATCATTAATTTTCCCCAAATCTAAACAGTTTCCTCTCTCATCTTATCCTCTTACTTGCATTGTTAGGAAATTTTTTGTTTATATCATTTTCTGTTTTTGGTCCCTGTTCCAGGCACTTAATATGCCTCAATATAGATGTACCAAAAGAAATAAAGAATAAACAAATGTTTCATAAGACCTAAAAAAACCCTAAAAACCAGAAAAAGCATCTTTTAAATCTCTTAGATTTGAGGATAAAGCCTTCATGTCTTCAATCCCTAGACTTGAGAGAGAGGGGTAGTAGATTTTAGAGTTCATCTGTTCATATAGTCAATATGATGTGGAAAATGTCTTTCTCGTTAACAAGTAGAGATACCTCTCTAGTTCAGTAATGCCAATCATGCATTATATAACTATACAGGATAAATTATTGGAACTTTGATACATATAGTTTCCATAGAAGTTGGGTGTTTCACAGACCCTTCCAAGATGACTCACCTAATGGCTTGGTCATTGGTATTACAAATCTAGTCGTGTGTGTGTGTCTGTGTGTGTGCACACACACACACATGTGCAGACACATGCCTGTGTGCTGTGGCTAAGGGTCAAGGAGATATCTAAGTAACGGTGAAAATACATTTAGTTTTTGCAAATATGAAGGAAAAGACTTTGTTCTTCTTAGCTATGAAAACATGAGCATGTCAGTCACTGTTTTCATGAATAAGGGTATGTTTTGGAATTTTTGTGAAAGGATGAAGCATTTGGATAGGCTTTTAAATGATGCAGCTCTGAATAAATTTTCTGTAAAATAACTTTCTTACTTGAATAATTTCACCAAGGCAACAAGTCATATAATATGTTCCCCTAGAACATTGCCTCTAGAGCTTGGCAAATGTTATCTCGTATAGAAGGACAATCCTCTTTCTCATAAATGCCATGTATTCTATCTATAATGTTTCTCCCTAAGATAAAACTTAAATGTTTTCTCTAACTCCTCTTCCCATCATCAAGTAGAATGTTGTCTATTCATCTACTTTGAATGAGTGACCAAGATGACATTTGAGCTGGCGGTTCCGGGAACTTGATGGGATTACTTTAATGGTGTGAGCATGGGGTTATCTTTCCCAAGTGGTGCATAAGAGTCGCTCACAGACTTAAGTTTAGTCTAGATAGTCTTCAATGTCTGTTTCAGTAAGTGGCTCAAGATTATTGGAAAATTCTTTGTGTGTCACAAAATCTTTTTCTCATTATGAGTATCTCAAGAATAAACTTTTAACCTTTGTTAGCATGAAATTGACCATGTCTCCCTATCACAGTCTTAAGCTCTGGGGACTGAGTCCACACCCTTGTTTCAGGGAATTCATCTCACACACCATGTGTGTTGTGGTAGCTTCCACAGCTATAGATTTAAGCTGCCACTCTATATCCACCATTTGCATTCAGCTTAGGTTCCAGGTGGCTCCTCTTCTGTGTCACACTGTTCTTAAATTTAGCATGTGCCAAATCATGCTAATCATTTAAACTTATCATTACTTCCCAGTTTTCCCACGTCCTTGAATAACACTTTCAACCACTTGATGTGGTTCAAATATTAGAGCTGATTTTACCTCCATTTTAGTGTTGTTTACCTTTTACCCAGGTAGGAAATTATCTTTCTGTGTATAATTCTTGACTTGAAAGCATGACACTTCCCTGCCTAAGTCTGTCTCAAGCCTTACTGCCATCCTGAGAGTCAAATCCAAACTCTACCGTGTCCTCTTAAGATTTTATATAATCTTACAACTGCTGCCTGTCTGCCTTTTTTCCTATCACACTGGTTCCCTGTCTGTTCTTCACAGAAGTCAAGTTCATTGCCATTCAGGACCTTTGGACTTGCTGACGGTTCTTGGAATTGTCTTTTCTCAGATGTGTGTGTGTATGGCTTCAGCTCTTAAGTAGCTTTCTCACATACACCAGTCCATCCCTATCACATCATTCTGTTTTAATGATTTCAAGATTAAAAATACTATTCTTTATTTCAAACTTGCCTTTTCCCAAATTTTTGGTTAATGTCCTTTCTCTTAAGAAATGATAGTATGTGATAATATGGTATGTCTCTGGGCCAATTCACAACCTTTTACATTACTTTCAGAAACATTACTCCTATCACTAACAACATTGTGTTGAAGCCCTTATGTGTCTGATATAGCCCTGCTTCTTTGACTTTCCTGCTGTATAGAAGTGCTTTTCCTGTCATGTCCTTCATTTTCCAAAACCTGTTTAATGGGATTACCAGTAATCCATTACTGGTATCACTTCAGTGAATGGGTTATAAAAACTCTGTGTATATGTTTGTTTATTATGTAGATTTTATGTGCGTAATATGTTAACTTGTGTTTCTGGATGATGGGGGCTCTTGGTACTTCCAAACTGAGATTGTTAGCTCTTTGAGAGCTGAATTGTCATTTCTCTTTAGCGTGTTTCTCACTAAGTATAGTGGTGGTGGTAGTACCCATTTTTATAAATTAACTATTTTCCAGGCCTTGTGCCAGGCTGTTAACAAACATGATCTCATTTAATCCTGACAACTCAGTGAACTGGTTACTATTATAACCCCTACTTAATATCTTGAGGAAATTGCCCAAGGTTATACAGCAAACAAGAGACAAAGGCAAGATGTGAACCCTGTCTGTCTCGGGAACTGCCATTCTGAAACAGCTATTCAGTGCAGCCTACTCCATGCCCTTTAAGTTCTTAGTGATTCTCACTGGCTACACTCAGTGTATCCAGAGAGAGACATCCAGACTTCTCTTTGCTTTCTTTCAGTAGATTGTCAGTTAAGTGTGTGGGAGATAGAATATTAAAAGTCAGCTTGCTATGTTGGTGAAAATCTAAAGAAACAAACTATTAATAACAGTTTATTAGTAACTTGGGCTTTCCAGGTGGCTCTAGTGGTAAAGAACCATGTGCCAATGCAGGAGACATAAGAGATGCGAATTCGATCCCTTCCCCTGTGTTGGGAAGATGCCCTGGAGGAGGGCATGGCAACCCACTCCAGTATTCTTGCCTGGAGAATCCCATGGACAGAGGAACTTAGTGGGCTACAGTCCACAGGGTCGCAAAGAGTCAGACATGACTGAAGTGACCTAGCACAGCACAGCACATTAGAAGCTTGGAAAATATTGACACATTTCATTTTTATTTAATTCACTAAAAGAAGAAGTCCCTCAACCTAGTCTACTTTTATGAGGGTGAGTCAAAGAGGTAAATTCTGAATGGGAAAGAGACACACCCAAAATGGGAAAGAGAAACACATCTAAGTTAGTGAAAGAGTTTTTAAGACTCTTGGGTATTATGGGACTGAGTACTAGGAAAGGACTATACAATCATAATATGACTATAAGGTAGATTGCAAATAATTTAATTTTTGACTGAGGGCAGTTACGAAATTTGGAATGGTTTATCATTTATATACATTAATACTGCACAGTAGATACACTGGTTATTAATACTACTAAGTGGTTGATACTGGAATATGTACTTTAATATACTTATTAATGATGACTACTTCTCTTCTTAAAATGTTCAGTATGCAGGGGATGGTTTTTTCTTATTTGATCTAAGGAGCTAGTACTTGGTGCTGTGAAGTAGGTCATGTAGAATATTAAGGAGGGAAGGGCAAAAGAAAACTTCCCCCTTTTGCTGCGGATGGCCAGGTTATATGTGGCAGCTAGACAAGCAGAGCTCAAAATGGGTGAAAATAAGAATAAAACAAACTAAATGTCACCCAACCCAGTGATGGGGCCATGCTTTTGTAATTGACAGTATTCTGCAGTTTTATAGTTTAAAATTCTAGTTAAGCATGTAACTTTTCTACTGTTCAATAAATAGTGAATTTAGACTTCTTGGTGTTCATAGTAGACCTCTCTTAATTTATTCCCCTCTGTCAAATACCATATTCTGCAGTTAAGTTAACTGAACTAGCCTCAGAGCCTCAGGGATCACACCTGAATTTCATTAGGGGAGTTTTAGTAATTAACATATGAAGGAATCTCACCACTCACAATTGCCTTCAACTGGTTAAGACAAGATGAGATGGAGCTTTTTCAAAAACTTTCTAGAAGCACAACTTTATTATTTTTTTGTGGCAAAATACTTGATTTTGCAGACTTTCAACACAGTCATGTTGTCTCTAAATACTGGGTGACTCATTTTCTTTTTCCGTTCTCTCCTATTCAGGGTTTAGAGCACTAAAAGCCAGGGGCAGTCAAGTGACATTTTTTAAAACGATTTATGTATTTACTTTATTATTTACTTATTTTTTTTATTTCATTGTTGTACACGATCTTTCTCTAGTTGTGGCAAGCAAGGGCTACTCTCTGTTGGGGTGCACGAGCTTCTCATTTCGGCGGCTTCCCTTGTTGCAGAGCATGGGCTTCAGGTTCTCAGGCTTCAGTAGTTGAGCGCACGAGCTCAGTAGTTGCAACTCGTAGGCTTAGTTGCTCCATGTCATATGGACTCTGCCCAGACCAGGCATTGAACCAGTGTCCCTTGCATTGCAAGGTGGATTCTTAACCACTGGACAACCAAGGAAACCCCAAGTAACATTTTTTTAAACACCCCCAAACCTACTCATTTGAAATGAATTGTAAGGGAGGAATAATAACAAATATACTTTATAAAGTCACAAATGAGGTCATCCTCTGTTTCCAGAAAGAAAACCTTAAGCTTAGTGTTGTTTCTGTGCCTTCCAAAGCTATGGTTCATATCGTTTATTGTCTTAAGAAGAGAACTTTGCATCCAGTGGTAGGAGAAATCTGTCAGTAGGAATCATAGAAGATTCCTATGGTAGCTTTCTGGTAACTAAGCTTACATGTTTTTCACAACCCTCAAAAGCCCCGTCCTTTTTCCTAAGATGGCTTATTCATTGGTGTCTGTCTTACTGTTCTTTAGGAATAGGTGTTATTCCAAAAGGAATGGTGTCATGACTGAGGCAGCAATTATGGTGATGGTAGGTCTCAGTTGTACTCCTGTGTCTTGCAGTCCCACTTAGCCTCTGTAAGGAAATCAAGAGGTTTACCCATAGAACCTCAAGAAAACTTCCTTTTGCCTTCTTGAATGTCAGGCTCAAAATTATAAAATTTTACTGTTTTGATGGGACATCATTTATTTGGTACACTTTGATTTTTAGTATCTGCTGAATATGACCTTTTTTCATTTATGTACTCTAAAATTACTTACTGAACACATATTGTTTGCCAAAATTACTTACTGAACACATATTGTTTGGAACAAGGTTGTGAAATCTAAAAATTCAGCATAATCCAGAGACTTAATAAAAATTGTGCAAAACTTATTTAACATAGGAAATTATGATAAATGGCTATAACCCTGGTACTGAAAATTTGCTTATTTGGGTTTTCCTTATTAGTTTTTGAAAATTATCCTGTCAAGCCTTCTGCTTTTTAGTACATGTTAAGATATCATAGAAAGATGGTATTTCTAATGTTCCTACCATGGAGGGACGTTACAAAATAATAAGACCTGTAGTTTGAGAAACTTTGTAAATGTTTTTAAGAAAAAAATGCCAAGATTTACACTATGCTGTTTTTTATGGCAAATAAAATATTTCCAGAAATTAATTACTCTTATAAGATGACACCAGTTAGCTTAAAATATTCAAAATTTCACACATGTCAGTTTATCCTTGGTAAATGGCTTTCTCACTGATGTGGTCAGATTTCATAATTATCAAAACAAACAGAAACCCTGCCTGTAATATAGGATCTTTCCCACAAAAATGAGGAAAGAAAAAAAGGTGATTATCACTTCACATTGCTTTTATTCAGAAAGAACCCCATGTGTTATGGTGCATGGCATTTTACAGTTTTGAAATCCTTCTTCATGAAAATGTGATCATGATATATTAGAAATTTGCCTCAGGTTCTTTATGAGTTTAACATCTTCTGTTGAAGGTTCCAATTAATTTTAAGAAATTGAATTAAATTCTGTTTCCTCATGGAATCTGCTTCATAAACCACGGTGTAAGGTTTGCTGTCCTTGGCATGTGTAATGCTTTCAGTACATGACCACTGTTGGCTTTTTTACCCTTCTTTGTCTCTCTATAATCATATCACATGTGTGTGTTCAGTTAGCAGATATAAGAAAACTCAGGTGAAGGTGAACTCAAGTTTTCAGTTGCTGCTCTCACATTCCATTTGCTTGACAAAGAAAGGATTGTTCATCCAAAGACCACATCCATTTAGCAGCAGGAGAGTACTATTATGTTGTTCTGTAGATAACATGTCAGCCTGGGATTTAGCTCTTCTTTCTCTTTATCTTTATTGGTTTTGGTTAAAACAAAATGGAGCAAAATATTTGAGAAAAATATGTATACGTAACACAACACACACACAAATAAACTACCTTTTTCATTTTTTGTTATCATTTTATGTTGATCCTTTTATGAAAAATGTTCATTTATCAACTTTGGTAAATATATGTAAAAACAGATTTTTTCCTTCTCGAATCGATTTTTTAAAAGGCTCTGGTTTTAATGTGTTATGCTTTCTTTTCCAAGTATTTATGTTAACTATAGATATATGTACATATGTTTTTGGGTATATATTTTTTCTTGATACCACAAATTCTTTATCTAGATTATTGAGTAATAGAATGTTATTATTAACTGTTCTAGTTAAATGTGAGTAAGTATGACTAAGGAGTTCCCTGGTGGTCTAGGACTCTGGACCTTCACTGCTGTGGTCCAGTTTCAGTCCCTGATTGGGGAACTGAGATCCTGCAAGATGCACCGCATGGCCAAAATAATAATAAATAAGTAAATATGAGTAACTGTATGTTGTTTGTTATCATTTAGCCACTAAGTCATATCTGACCTTCTAACAACCCATGGACTATAGCCCACCAGGCTCCTCTGTCCATGGGATTTCCTAGGCAAGAATACCGGAGTGGGTTGCCATTTCCTTCTCAAGGGGATCTTCCCGATCCAGGAATCAAACCTGAGTCACCTGCATTGGCAGGTGGATTTTTTACCACTGAGCTAATTGGGAAGCCCCGTGAATATATTGTTTAGATATAGGGAAAGAGTTACATGTTTCAATGAGCATAAATATGTCCTTCTTGAATATTTGCAAAGTAACTGGTAGATTTGCTTAGGAGTCCCCATTATACATGTTATTCTTGGAAACAATACTAACGTGATTTGATACCATACTCATCATAAAATGACATGTAAAATTATGACAGCTTTTTAAAAAATTGTCATTAATATGTCTTATAGTAATCAAAGTGTTGAGGGTAGTTCCAACTTTCCAGTACACGTTAGTCATGCATTAGTTTCTTTTTGTATATCTGCAAGGGTACCATGACCTTCTTCTATCTTGATAGTACATATTTTCCACTGGTGGCTCAGAAGGTAAAGCTTCTGCCTACAATGCGGGAGACCTGGGTTCCATCCCTGGGTCTAGAAGGTCTCCTGGAGAAGGAAATGGCAACCTACTCTGATATTCTTGCCTGGAAAATCCCATGGAGAGACGAACCTGGTAGGCTACAGTCCACGAGGTTGCAAAGAGTCAGACACGTCTGAGCAACTTCACTTTCTTTCTTTCTATTATACATTTGCCCTTGATTTTTATTGCAAAATAATTCTAAATGCACAGGAAGTTACAAAAAAATAAGTCCTGTGTACCCCTCACTCGGAGAAGGCAATGGCACCCCACTCCAGTACTCTTGCCTGGAAAATCCCATGGACAGAGGAGCCTGGTAGGCTGCAGTCCATGGGGTCGCTAGGAGTCGGACATGACTGAGTGACTTCACTTTCACTTTTCACTTTCATGCATTGGAGAAGGAAATGGCAACCCACTCCAGTGTTCTTCCCAGGAGAATCCCAGGGACGGGGAAGCCTGGTGGGCTGCCATCTATGGGGTCGCACAGAGTCGGACACGACTGAAGTGACTTAGCAGCAGCAGCAGCAGTACCCTTCACTTGGTCTCCCCAGTTGGTTATGTTTTATAAAATTAATAGTACAGTATCAAAGCCAGGAAATTAACATTGGTATTCTATGTGTATGTATTTCTGTGTCTTTTTTTTTTTTGAACTGTTGCAGACTTTTATTGTTGTTGAGTCCCTCAATCAGGTCCAACTCTTTGCAACCCCATGTACACGCCAGGCTTCCTTGCCCTTCACTATCTCCCAGAGTCTGCTCAAACTCATGTCCATTCAGGTCATGATGCCATCCAACCATCTCATCCCCCATTGTCCCCTTGTCCTCCTGCTCTCAGTCTTTCCCAGCATCAGGATCTTTTCCATTGTGTCAGCTCTTCACGTCAGGTGGCCAAAATATTGGAGCTTCAGCATCAGTTCTTCCAGTGAATATTCAGGGTTGCTTTCCTTTAGGATTGACTAATTTGATCTCCTGGCTGTCCAAGGAACTTCCAAGAGTCTTCTCTAGCCATCTCAGTTTGATGGCATCAGTTTTTCAGGGCTCAGCCTTCCTTATGGTCCAACTCTCACATCTGTGCTTGACTACTAGAAAAACCATAGCTTTGACTATACTGACCTTTGTCAGTAAAGTGGTGTCTCTGCTTTTTAATACACTGTCTAGATTTGTCATAGCTTTTTTTCTAAGGAGCAAGCATCTTTTAATTTCTTGGCTGCAGTCACCATCTGTGGTGATTTTGGAGCCCAAGAAAATAAAATTTGTCATTGTTTCCATTTTTTCCCCATCTATTTGCCATGAAGTGATGGGACCAGATGCCATGATCTTAGTTTTTTTAATGTTGAGTTTTAAGCCAGCTTTTTCTCTCTCTTCTTTCACTTTCATCAAGAGCCTCTTTAGTTCCTCTTCACTTTCTGCCATTAGGGAGGTGTCATCTGCATATCCAAGTATAACTCCCACTAAAGTCAAGATGTAGGATGTCCTTCATCACAAAGACCTCACTTGTTTTGCCTCTGAAAGGGAAAGTCTCTCAGTCATGTCCAACTCTTTGCAACCCCGTGAACTATACAGTTCATGGAATTCTCCGGTCCAGAATACTGGAGTGGTAGCTTTTCCCTTCACCAGGGGATCTTCCCAACCTAGAGATCAAACATAGGTCTCCCACATTACAGGTGGATTCTTTATGAGCCTAGCCACAGGGAAGCCCAAGAATACTGGAGTGGATAGGCTATCCCTTTTCTAGAGGCTCTATCTTCCCGACCCAGGAATCAAACCAGGGTCTCCTGCATTGCAGGTAGATTCTTTACCAGCTGAGCCTCCAGGGAATCCTGGTGGATTAAGTCTAAGAATCCTGGAGTGGGTAGCCTATCCCTTCTCCAGCAGATCTTCCTGACCCAGGAATCAAACTGGGGGGTCTCCTGCATTGCAGATGGATTTTTTACCAGCTGAGCTACCAGGGAAACCCATTTTGCCTCTATTGAGGGCATAGATCACCTTCTTTATTTCCCACTATTGATGTGTTAGTACTTTAGTCTGCCATTTTATATTTTGTTTTCTACTTTATCCCTCTGCTTATGTTTCACTGTTTCATTTTTACCAGCTTCCTGTAGGTTACTTGAACATTGCTTACAGTTTCATTTTTATTTAGTGTTTATTTTAATGTTTTGGGGTGTATCTATTTGTATAGCTTTTTTAGTGGTTCACAGTCTACTGGTGTCAACATTTTACTGATTTAAATGTAGAAACTGTCTCCCTGTATATCCCTTTACCTTCCTCATTTGTAATAGAACTGTCTTAAATATTTCTTCTTCTTCTTCTTTTTTTTTTTTTTTAAGGCTTATTTCTTTTTGTTGTTCATACTGGCTAATTCCTGTTGTTCAGACTTTGTTTTCCTTCATCTGAGAATGTCTTGATTTCCCCTCCACTTTTGAAGGATATTTTTGCTAGATTACAGGACTCTAGCTTAATAGATCTTTTCTTTCAACACTTGAAAATGTTATGCCACTTGCTTCTAGCCTTCAAGGTTTTCAACGAGGAATCTGTTGCCATTTAATTTCTCTCCTTTAGGTAAAGTCTCATTTCTCTTGCTGCTTGCAAGGTTCTGCTTTGTCTTTATTTTTCTGAAGTTTAATTATGTTATGTCTTGGCATGGATTTCTTTGAGTGTGTCACCTGTTTGGGGGCTTCCCTGTAGCTCAGATGATGTAGAATCTGCCTTCAGTGCAGGAGACCCAGGTTCAATCTCTGGGTCGGGAAGATCCCCTGGAGGTGAGTATGGTAACCTCTCCAGTATTCTTGCCTGGAGAATCCCATGGACAGAAGAGCCTGGCAGGCTACAGTCCCTGGGGTCACAAAGAGTGGGACACGACTGAGGGAATAACAGAAAAAAAATTTTAGCCCCCTCTGCTTTCCTTCTTTTTTTTCCTCTGAAATACCAGTGACAGTAACACCTGTTACTGTCCCACAGATTTCTGAGGCTCTGTTCATTATTTTCAGCCTATGTTCATTTCACTTTTCAGATTGGGAAATTTCTGTTATTCTGTCTTTGAGTGTACACTGATTCTTTTGTCTGTTCTCCCCATCCAGCTATTGAGTCTACTTGCTGCTTTTTGTTGTTGTTATAATTTTTACCTCTAAAATTCTGTTTGGTTCTATCTTCTATTTGCTGATATTCTTCTATTCTTTCATTAGTTTGAAATATCTTTATATTGTTCATTAGTTCGTTTTTCTGGTGGCTGATTTAAAATCCTTGTCAGACAATTCTAACATCTGTGCCCTCTTGGTCTTAGTGACTCTTGGTTGTCTTTTCTTATTCAAGAAACAAGATTGAGATTTTTCTAGTTCTTGGTAAGATGAGTGATTTTCTTTGAATCTTTGACTCTTTAGCCATTATTTTATGAGACCCTGGATCTTCTGTTTCTATCACATCTTATACTCCTTACCTCTTTATTGATAGATGAGATTGAAAAGTCAGATTGCCTTCGAGGTCTTTGTTAATACCTATGGGGTGGGTGTGGTTCCTCATTATTGTTACAAGTTGGGGGGATGTGGTTTAGGCTTCCCAGGAGACCGTTGCTGATGCCCCCTTGCTGGGACCGATACCACCCTCACTGTCCTTACTGCTCTGCATGTGGTCTCTACTGACTCTTCAGGAGGTTAGCCTGGTTACTGTTAAGAATTGGGTGAAAGTCCTGACTCCACCAGTCCTGATAACACTTCCTAGAGAGTGGGGAGTGGTTCCTCAGGTAGAAGTCCAAGTTCCCCACAGTCTCCACTAATTTGGGGGAAGAGAGAAGCACCAATGATTTTTAAAGATTAATTTTTAGTATTTTAGATGGATGATTCCAAATAACTTGATAACTCTTTTTACTTTTGATTTATTTTTCAGTTGTATTTTGTTTAGATCTAAAGACCAGTATATATTTAATTTTTGTCAGACTAGTTTTAACAAAGCTCAAAGCTTACATTTTTGACTGGTGTTGTAGCATCACATTTGAGAACTGCTAATTTGCTTTTCAGATGTGAGAAGGAGAGAATAATTGCAAAGTGTGCTGTGGATGAGCTTTAATGCTTTTCTAAGTATTTTGTGAAGAACAGTGAAATTACAAGGCTGTGTTTTTTTAAGGAGGTAGACGGTGCTTAAACTGTTACTTGATTCTTCAATTTATAAAAACCCAACTAGAAATAGGAGTTTTTGTTCTAGATTTATACAGAATTAATTGTATACATTTATGTAGGACTATGTCAGCATAAGCTGTAGAATGTCATAATAGTAATGTCTCTTTGATGTTTTTGGATACAGCTTTTTTATTTCTAGAATTGTGTGTACATGAATGATCTAAATTTGAGAATTTGTGAATATACTCAGATTTAGGGAATTTAGTATTTTAATGGCTCCAATATACTCAACAGTTGTTCAACATGATACTAATTGAGGACCTATTAAGAAATCCTTCCCTAAGAATTCCCTGACTTTTCAGTGGCCAGGTCTCCTGAGTTTTCTCTCCTGTAGCTCGGGTTCAATCCCTGGTCAGGGAACTAAGATCCTGCAAGCTGTGCAGTGCTGCCAAAACAGAAAAAGAAATGCTTCCCCAAATTAGTAGATTTATTGGTACAGAACTCTTTAGCGTTAGTCAAGAATACTTGTAGTTGCTATGAAGATTTTCAGGTCATTTACCAAGATAAATATTCCAAAAATAATAATGCACAGCTTCTTAAAAATAAGGAATACTGAGAAATTACTTTAGCCTTATCTCTAAGCAAATATAAAGCTACTAAAACAATACTTGGTTTACTTACTGTTAACATATATGGATGATGTTATAAATAAAATAGTTAAATATAAAACATTACTGTTAGATGACAAATTCATGTACTTCTTAAATGAATTAGAGACATTGCAGCTTAAAAAATAGACTGTTTATCCTGTTAGGGTGTTTCAGAAAGTGTTTTATATTGTAGAGTCATAAATGCATCGATTTCATAAATTAAATTGATATCCATATTTTCCATTACATTTGGTAGTGAAGATGCTGGAAGCATTTCATTGACCAAAAATTGTGAAGAAATAAAAAATGCAATAGTACCAAATTAGTAAAGAATCTGATTTTGTTCCTTACTTTAGCCTACATACATTATCTTAGTGTGCAAATCATGGGAAAAAATAATTTGGGGAATGAGAATAGATTAATCACTCTGGGTGTTTAGTTTTGTTTTGTGAGAGAAAAGAGGGAAACTTCTTACCATGTTTGTTGCTTCTCTTCACCAACTTAGGGCTAGACTTTACGGTTTGTTTAGCTGTGAAGGGATGACAGACTTGGGGGATGGTGAAGGGAGCTTAGTTTTGGAATGTAAATACATGTAGAGCTCGCCTCCTTTTGTTTAGCATCTCTTTAAACTAAGACAAAAAAAATCAGTGAATGAATGAATAGCAGCATGGTGAAATACCTAAATGTTTGAGTTAAAATTTTTGGATGTTTGAAATCCTATTTGGATCCTTTTCCCAGATCACGGTGCATTCATATGCACTCAGCGGGAAACTTCATGGAGATGCACATTTGGCCAGAAGGTCTTTGACGGTGCCTTTTTCTTAACTTGTGCCTTTTCTTCTTTAGAAAAAAGTAATGGCTTAAGTCTGACTGAAGAACAATCTTTTTTGTATGTTCCTTATAAGAATTTACTTATGGTTCACAGATTTTTACCCACCATCTATGTCTGCAATTCCTGGATTTAAAATAGCATATATCCTACTGCAGACTACAGGAAACGCCAAATTAAAGACTTAATGACATACTGCTGCAAAAGACAAAAGGTGACAAATTATAAATCAGTTCACTAAGCTTCTAAAGTGAAACTCACAGGGGGAAAAATGTGCATTTGGGCTGTACATGTGTATTTTAAAACCTTTAGCATTTTCACATTCGCGTGACAGATAAACGTAACGGTACAGTTGAGTTTGAATCCAGATATTAAAAAACAATGAGGAACATGAGGAATGTGCTTCTTCATCAGACAACAAGCCTAGTTATTATGTGAACATTTCAGTACTTACAAATCCTGTTCATTTAAGCAATATTTGCCTGTTTTTCTCATTTTAGAATTACTCTAAGGATCATGGCTGATTATGGTGTTGGTCTGTCTAGGTGATGCAGTAGTCTATTAATTTTCCTTCTCAGGGTTGTCTTTGCCACCCTCAAGTCCATACCAATTTTCTTGACTTACGAAGAACGAAGTACGAGTGTCTTTTTCTCTTGCTGAAATTCTGGGGAAGGGAGCAAGAACAAGAGACTCTGGGGGTTAATGGAAGGGTTAGAGAACAGATGGAATGGGAAGGAAAAGGAGGCCTTTTAAAAACTAGTTTTCAAAAGACCCCAGTTAACTGCTTGTGGCTCATTTTTCCAGCCTTCCCTTTGGGAGGGTTTCTTTCACAAAGGCACTGATTCCCCCTTAAACTCTGGGACAGCGTGCCCCTTCTGGGTGGTGGTGTGGGAATGTCGATGTCGGCTGGTGACAACGCAGCTGGTAATGAAGTCGCAATAATAGCAAAGAGAGTCCCAGTGCCAACGCCCCAGAGAATTCTGAGGAGAGCTGCCTAGGTCCTGGAGGTGAGACAGCTCTGTGCCAGTGCCTCTCGCTTAGGAGGGGAACCTCACAGCTGCATACACACTGAAACACTGGGGCACACTCAGACCTCTCTCCACTTCCCTGCAGCTCATTTGAAGTTAATTCTAAAAAACATAACCTGGTCAGGGCACACAAGCTTGCGTGTGAGTGAACACACACACCATTTTGGGAAACTTTTGTCAAACCCGAGCTCTCCCTTGTGCCTCAAGGATGTGCTTCTGAGGTCAAATGCGTTGATGAAAATTCCATACTCATTACTTTCCTTGTTATGTTGTTTCCATTCTAACAAAGAGCTAGATGTAACACAGGGCAGAGGCGGCAAACAGCAAATCACATGTCAGCATTTAAGGCAGAAGTAGAAGGATGCACTTGAAGTGCTGGCCACTTCACTTTCTTGGCTGTTACCTTTGCTTTTCCTTGACCTGTAGTCATTTAAGGGATTGGTTCTTCAACCATAAAGTTAAACTCTTGATTCTGAGGTGTTTGTTTTAAGCAATGGAGGGAGAGATAGGTGGCGGCTGCTGCTGCTGCAGCTGCTGCTTAGTTGCTTCAGTTGTGTTAGACTCTGTGCAACCCTATGTGACCCTATGGACTGCAGCCCACCAGGCTCCTCTGTCCTTGGAATTCTCTAGGCAAGAGTACTAACGTGGGTTGCCATGCCCTCCTCCAGGGGATCTTCCCAACCCAGGGATCCCAACCAGGAATCCAACCCGGGTCTCCTGCATTGCAGGCCAGAGTCTTTGCTGCTGAGCCACCAGGGAAGCCCGAGATAGGTGGCAGTAAATGCAAAGCATTATGGAATATATTTCAAGAAGATAGTTTAAAAGATATTACAAGACTGGGAATTCCCTGGTGGTCCAGCGGTTAGGGCTCGGCACTTTGACTGCTGGGGCATAGATTCGATCCTTGTTGGGGAACTGCATGGCATAGCAAAAAAAAAGATGTTAAAGGCATGTGACTCATCAGAAAAGTAGGGAGAAAATATTGCATAGGTAAGGCATAGCGTAAAGAGGTTAACATAAAAATAATGACCTGAGAAAATGAGATGGCAGTTGAGTGAGGTCTCTGGTGTGCTGTGGTCAGCTGCTTTGCAAGCCGCAGTCAGTGAAAGAGGCCAGAAGGAGGACAGGATGGAGGATCCTGATTTTATTGTGTTTGCAGCTCTCTTAGAGCTGAATTATTTTATGCAGAGAGAGGAGCTGTTACTAAAGGTTAGGTGGCAGAACAGCTACATAATCTGTGGGCTAGGACAACATGAACATGTCAGGTCTTTTGTTTAAATATTAAGAATTTCAAAGCAGCAAGAACATGAAGCCAAGCACAGGACCCTTCTGAGTGCAGGGCTTTCTGCAAAGTGCAGGTGGCGCCCCTGCCAAGCCGACCCTGCGGGAAAAGTGGTCAGTCATTTTCAGGGCCCTGCACTTGTCCTGTGATCTTAGGTATCACTTGCCCTCATCTACTCACTGATTATTATATACTTGGAAGAAGCTTAAAGAAAGCAAGATATGTATGTTATATGCACACATATCAAGCTTTTTTTTTTTTCCTCTAGATTAGTGAAACTAAGGTTTTGGTCAGAGTTGAAGGAAAACTAAATGTTTTGTGATTGCCTGAATTTTTTATTATGTCAGTTGTAAAATGATTAAAGCAGCATTGTTAAAATATCTCCCAACTAAAATTCCATGATGATTCTCATACCCATAATCATTTATGTGACTATATAAAATCTAAACTCCCTTTCTAATGTTTCACTTAATTAAAGAGTAACTCATATGTGGGTGTTACAGGGATACTTTAAAAATATTTACTGTTGAATATAACTTTTCAGTTTAAATTTGTGGCTTACATATTTGTAACTTGGAAAATGAAGGTAAATATCTATTACCAATTTTCTATACTTTCTATAATCAGTTTTCAAACTAATGAAAAGTGAAAGTGAAAGTCGCTCAGTCATGTTCAACTCTTTGCAGCCCCATGAACTATACAGTCCATGGAATTCTCCAGGCCAGAATACTGGAGTGGGTAGCCTTTCCCTTCTCCAAGGGATCATCCCAACCCAGGGATTGAACCCAGGTCTCCCACGTTGCAGGTGGATTCTTTACCAACTGAACCACCAGGGAAGAAATACTACTTAAAGTGACAATATTTGGGATAGTGCACAGTTGCTCCTTTAAGACCACAGCAAAAGTAAATGGTTTACCACTATTACCCCCACTGCCTGTGGTCAAGTGACTGCATTCAAGCTTCCCTTACCAAATCCTCTAACTCAGCAAGTCTTTTAACTTCTGTGTCTTAGGTTGTCTTAGGTTAAATGATTTCTTAGAAATGAAGTTGAAATTGGGGCTCATGAGATTTCTCCCTACTACTACCTTTTTAATTACCAGATTAAGTTTCTTCTGCTCATGAAGAATATTATTTCCAATGCTTACAACTTTGGCGGGGGGGGGGGGGTGTGATTTTTTTTTTTTAATCCCTTTTCTGACAACAAAAGAAATGTGCTCATTTTTTAAAGTGTACCCATTTCAGAAATAGGTCATATGGAAAATAGAAGCTTCCTATTATCCAACTTCCTTAAGGTAATCAAAGTGAAGTTTGGTGAAATATTTAAATCTATATTTCTTCAGATGGAATATCATATGACACCTTTTGTCAAGACAACACTTCTTTTCAAGCTGGAGACCTGATCTTGTGTGGTTCACTCCAGGGTTTTTCAACCTTCTGCATAGGCATTTGTCTTATGATTTGGCCATTTATCACATCTCTAGGACTCCTTAATATTAACCAAAGACTTTTTTAGAGCTAAAAAAAGGGTTTTTTTTTATAAATTTACTGATTCTTTGGAGTTGTTTGGGAAATCAATAAAATAATATTTGAAATAATTCCTTCAGAGGCCAGTGCCTTTCTTTGATGTCCTGAGTGTTGGGCCGTTTGGGTCTAACATAGCAGCTTACTGTTTTTTTTATTAGCCTGTGGTTATTCAGAGCCAAGTTTGGTGAATATATTTAATTATGTTGAATCTCTTCCAAACTGAGTCCAAAGATGAGGCAGAGTCTATCAGCTATTCAGATTGGTTTCCGTGTATGTCTTACCCACTGACCCTATAGATATTTCCAATAAAACATTTTTTTAATTGGAAATAAAAATGTTTAACTGTGACAGTATCAATTGAAATACTGCCTACCTTGAGAACTTTTTAAGGCAATGGCTTTGAAGTCCTGAATTTGTAGCTCTTCTGTTGATAAATCAGTCTTGTTATACTTTAGAACTTCTCGTTGCTTTCCCACTCATAAAACTGTGTTAAAATATTTCATATTTTAAATAATATACATAAAATATATGTATTAAAATAATAATGATGATTATTATCATGCCTGGATTATTTATCCACAAGGCTACTCTTCAGGCTGATTTTTTAGTCATAGTCATAGATAGTCTCTCCTTCAGTGTTTTGTGCTTTCCTGGAAGACTTTCCTTTGACTCCAGGTCTTCTAAAAGGATGCAAATCACTTCAAAACAGTCATCAGTCTCCCTCCCTTTGTGGCCTCATGTGTTTGTTCTAATCTCCCCCATCCCGTCTTTTTTGTTTTGTTTTTTATTCTGTAAAGGGAGAGTAAAGAAAATCTGCAGTCAGCCCTCCTATCCCCTCCCCTCCCTTTTTCTCACCGACCCTGGAGGGTGGGCTGAGAAATAAGGAAGAACCTTCAATCCTGCCCTTTGTTAGGAACTCTGATGACTAAAACTGTTGGAACACGGCTAAAATGAGTCTTGGAGGCTCTCCCCACTTCCCCTGCCTGCCATTTCCACGGATTACTGCGGATTGGCTCTGTTGCCAAACAAGGCTGATACTGAGCCTCAAATTTCGATCCGTTTTTCATCAAGTTTGATTTAATATAGAAGTCGCAAGATTTAGTAGTAAAGCAATTACCATTCTTACAGCAAACATCAGCCTCATGCATGCCGAATTCCATCTCTTGGGCTGAAGGCAAAGCCGTTTGTGCAGAAGGTCCACAGCCTATTGGGTTGTAAGCAGTAATGCCAGCAGTACCAAGAGAGCTATCTTTTTTGACCTGAAACAGTTATCCAGCAAATATAATCCAAAGCCATAAATTTTGCTTCCTTTAGAATGGGGGACATTGCATAACTAAATAAATTAGTAATGGAATAATATGCTTTTTTTAAAAAAACCTGCAGATCTATGTCTGAAATGAATAAAGTGAATGTTAGAAAATTTATAGCGTTTATGGAGAGGTGATGACTGGTAATTTTAGGTTGATTGGTGGAAGAAAATGAGGGCAGCAGACTTTTTATAAGTCACTTGGTCTGAAGCTCATGCTGGTATTGCTGGATTCTCCCAAGTGTTTATGTTGAAAGCAACTTTGTGATCAGACAATTTCACAGCAGTGGTGAACAGAAAAGTTCAAAGAGAACTTTCATTTAGACTGTCAAAGATTTGTGGGAATCACATATGTGTGCGAGTGTGTGTGTGTGTGTATATAAATATTCATCACCTTTTATATTTCACAAATTCTGATGCAAGTTTTATTTATAACAAAACATGAATTCTGTTGCCAGGGTAGACTACTGAAAATGATCAGATCATTTTTAGAACCTTAAAATAACTTCTATAGAAATAATTTCTAATGTTTTATTCTCTTACATTGAAATAAATTGTTTCTCAAATCCCTAATCAGCCACAGTACAGAAATGGCAATATCAAAATACACAGTAGTGATGCTCAATTGCTTCTAATTGATGATGGCATTTTCTTTTATTAATATAAGCTTCAGCATTTTAATCTAGGAGAGGAAAGAAGCCTAAAATGTTGAAAGAAGAATTCTCTGGAGCAGTTTATAAACATTTGGGGGAAATGGAAAACAAAGATGAAGCACAGGGACTGGTAAAAGGTTTCAGTGTTACTCTTGTTCACATGACAGAGAGCAGTCAGAATACACCCCTGTGATTTGTCGCATCTGGTAGAAATGCTGCAGTAGCTAAAGGGACGTTCTCTGGCTTTGGTAAAGAAATGAGTAAACAAGACAGTGTGAAGAGAAAACCCTGGTTAGTAATCAGAGGCCACATTCCCCAACTCCTGAAACAAGTTTTAGCTTTGTATGATGCCAGAAAGAGAGAGGTCAAAAGTCTCAGAGAACTTTTGTTACGAATGGTGTTTGTTTTGTATTTTTAAAAATTTAGATGACGTAGCCAAGCACTCTGGGTAAAAGGTTAGAGGCATCACAGTTTTAATAATCCAGTTTCTAGCAACAATATGTTAGCACCTAATTGGATAGATTTAAAAATGTAATCCACATACGCATTTCCACTGGCCACTCCTCTTTTCCTCAGATACCTTCTCACCTTCCCTGTGTTAAAGGTTCCTCTTCTCTCTCTTATATGAAGTGTTTTGAAAGTTTGCATATGTGCCCAGAGGTTTTTGGCATTTAAACTAGTATTTCAACATTAAAAAAAAACACACAAAAAAACCTGTTTCTGAGTTATAGAAGTTATTGAGCTCCTCTGATACATATGTCTACATCAGCTGCAGGACTCTCAAATATAGCTAATTTGGAAACAGTGGCCCTGAAGCTGGAGGTCAGTCTCAACCCTTTTCTGGGACCCATGGGTACTGAAGTCTGGGTTTCCTACAGAACTTAACCTTCTCTCTCCTGAGTGTGACTGTGTTTCCATGTAATCTACACATCCTCTTTCAAATAGTAAAGACAGGCAAGACCCCCAACATTGTGAACTGCTTTTGATTGCAAAGAATCTGAAGTAATAGAAGACTCTGGCTTATGGATCTTCTTTTGGCTCATAGGGTCTTTCTCATAAGGAATGTTCTTTAGGAAAGTGGCAGCGTTTCACTTCAACGCAAAATGAAATTTCTGATTTCCTCTTGCATAGTTCTGAAGATTAAGCATTTTTTTTAAAAATAGTAACTTCAGTGTAATACATATAAAATTAGAAATTACATTATCCCTATTTTTAAAAAATTAAAAATAACTGATACTAACATACCAGAAAGTTAACGTTACCTTTTTTTTTTTCCTTTTAAAACTCCAAAGTAAAAATATTTTATCTCTGTCTAAGATCAAACTTGACTTTAAAAGCTATCGAAAGCTCAGATGAAGAGGGACAAAGATTGTTGAAAGATGATTTGAATAAGATGAATATATTCAAATCTAGGTGGTCTGTTAATTATATTCTAGGATAGTAAAGAAATTGGCCGAGTGTACTGAAATACCATTGGTTATCTCTTTTGAAAAATGCAGAAGGGTTGCAAAAGTACGTAAGATTGGAAAAGAACCCAAAATGGACTAGTATTTTAACAGGGAGAATTGTGATCTGTAAACCACAGACCTGAATAGAGCTTCTTTTTCTGAAAAAACAATTTTTAAGAAATCAACCTTGAAACACTGAGAATAGATGAAATCAAGCAATGCAAGAACAGCCCTAATTAGCCATCTGATTTTCAGAAGGGTAAAATTTTATCTCATTTAACTTTCGAGTGGGCAGTACACTCACCTGACACAAAATTCAAAAGGCATAAAAGGGCACATGTGGTGAAAAGGGAACTTTTCTACTCCCCACTTCACAGGCAATGACAGTCTCATTTCAAGTAAGTTAGGTGAGATAGATGACCATATTTTATGAAATCAATAAATGTTATTCATTTTGCCTGAACAAGCCTTTTTTGATACAGTTCTGCACAAAATATTAGCTAAAATAGGAACGGTGTGTTCTTGATCTGTTTTTCAAGCTGTCGGTTGAAGTATGATTAGGGAGTCCTGTAAAGACTTTTGTGATCTGTGCGTGCAAAAAAAGAAAAGCTGAATTCAATAGAAAATATCAAAATGTGTTATGGCAAGAGAAGATTGTTTTATAAAATTTTTTTTTCTTGTTTTATGCTTGTGTGTTCACACATACCTACATGTATACTGGGTCTCAGTATCAAAAGGACTTCGTATGGTGAATCTTAGTGAAAAACGTTGAAATCCTTGGTTTTGTTTTTATTTCAGTTTTTTGAAATGGCTCTTCAAGTACTCGAGTACAAAACTATTTAAAGATTCATATCCATAGGTACACCTGTGAAATGGCACGTCAGTTATAGCCCAGAAACAGTTGTGGCCACAACTGTGAAAGATAACATAGACACTAGACCACTAATAACACCAGGCTTCTAAATTCCTTGGCCTCTAAACTTAGGGCTGTATGTACTTAGGAGACGTGTTCTAAAACAATTAGTGAAATTTCTTAAAATGTTAAGACAAAATATGAGGAAGGTCCCCTAAGTGCTCCACCATGAGCTGTATTAGACAGTCTGGGTTCAGATTGGATCCTCTGCGCAGTTTAGCTCTTTGGAAACTAAAGAAGATGACAAGAGGGCAAATAGTGTTGGATGTCAGAGTGCTGATGAGACAAGCTGGCTTTCTTTTGCCACTCCCTGCCTGTGTAACATCTAATGGTTTGCTTAGCTTCAGAGAGGCTTCGTTCCTATATGTTTTAAACAAACCTACACATTCAGTTCATTTCAGTTCAGTCTCTCAGTCGTGTTCGACTCTTTGCGACCCCATGAACCGCAGCCCTGTCCATCACCAACTCCTGGAGTTTACCCAAACTCGTGTCCATTGAGTCGGTGATGCCATCCAACCATTCTGTCGTCCCCCTCTCCTCCTGCCCTCAATCTTTCCCAGCATCAGGGTCTTTTCAAATGAGTCAGCTCTTTGCAACAGGTGGCCAAATTATTGGAGTTTCAGCTTCAACATCAGTCCTTCCAATGAACACCCAGGGCTGATCTCCTTTAGGATGGACTGGTTGTATCTCCTTGCAGTCCAAGGGACTCTCAAGAGTCTTCTCCAACACCACAGTTCAAGAGCATCAATTCTTCAGCACTCAGCTTTCTTTGTAGTCCAACTCTTACATCCAGACATGACTACTGAAAAAACCATAGCCTTAACTAGACGGACCCTTGTTGACAAAGTAATGTCTCTGCTTTTTAATATGCTGAGAACCTGTGTTTCTCAGGGTTGTTATGAAGTTTAAGTTAGCAAAAGACATCACACTCTAACCAGCACGATACAAGCCCTCAATAAAATGTGAATTTCTTTTCTCTGTATGAACTCACTGAAAAAACTTCAAGTATGACCCATTCTACACACACAGATAGAACTGCACACCCACATGTGTATATATAGAATTTTAACTGCCTTGCAGCATTTATTGAATGTTCTCTAAATAAAATACTACTAAGCTCTTAGAAATAATTTATCAATATGTGCAAATGACTGCAGCAGAGAGGCAGTGATACATGAGTGAGTGGTTAAAAGCATGGGCCCTGGACCTTTGCCTCCCAGGCCAACTGGGCCAGTTCATTCAACCCCACCGGTCCTCAGTTTCTTCATCCATAACATGGTGATAGTAGTAGAACTACTTTATAGGTTTTTACGAGTATGAGGTTGAACTGAATTTACGCATGTAAAGTGCTGAGAATGTCACCAACCCCAGGCAAAGTTAGTTTTCTGTATCATCTGCTGCTGCTGCTGCTAAGTCGCTTCAGTCGTGTCCAACTCTGTGCGACCCCATAGAGGGCAGCCCACCAGGCTCCCCCATCCCTGAGATTCTCCAGGCAAGAACACTGGAGTGGGTTGCCATTTCCTTCTCCACTGAATCACCTAAGAGTACCTAAAAGATGGCAAGGAAGAGTGACCAGTGGGTTACTGAGGGAAGGTTGTCTATGAAAGGACAAAAGGGAGGCTTTAGTAAGATTCTGAGACTAAAGAAAGACCAGTAGAAAATGAGAGATTTTTATTCACACTTGTTTATATTGTTTATAGACTGATTTAGATATCCCCCTTTTCTTTTTTGGATATAGAAGTCTGTCTGAGTGTTTCTTGCATTTAAGTTTATTCGTTGACACAGTTTGGTTTCTCAAAGTTTTTTGTATTTGTTTTCGGTTCTTTTAGTGAAATACTTTTATTAACTGCTTTCCTGTTGTTGTTTAGGGGAAGGGGGCGCAATAAAGATATTTCAGATTTTTGAAAGTTTAGTTCCAGGCCAACGGCAGAGTATGTCTTCTGACTGATATCCCGTCTCTTTAGGATAGAATATAAACATTACAGGTGAATTCTTTGGCAGCTTAATTCTGTTTCCATAGCTCAGGCATTGTTTGGGAGAAAACAGTTTGATTTTGAAGGGACTTTTCAAAATTCTCAGGCAAGACCTTCAGCACAGTCATGGGTCTTCTTGTGCATATTTTTTATATGTTCTGTACATAAAAATCCACACTATTGAGAAATATTTGACTCATAAATATCACCAGTTTATAAGGATATGAGGGGTTGTGGCATGGAGGTAGCTATGGTGTTTTCGTCTCCTGGGTGGTTCTTGCTGGAATTTGAAGCAGAGAGATACTGCTTCATTCAGTTATATGTAGGTATTCCATTATTCCATCCTCACTGGCATCTTTACATAAGTCTTCAGTTGTGACTTCACCAGGGCTTCCCTGGTGGCTCAGACGGTAGAGAGTCTGCCTGCAGTGAGGGAGACCTGGCTTCAATCCCTGGGTAGGGAAGATCCTCTGGAGAAGGAAATGGCAGCCTAGTCTAGTATTCTTGCCTGGATAATTCTCTGGACAGAAGAGCCTGGCAGGATACAGTCTATGGGGTTACAAAGAGTCAGACATGACTGAGCGACTTCACTTTCTTTTCTGTCAGTTGCGACAGCCACGTATCCCATATGTCCCCTTCCCCAGCCACTGTGGTGCTTTGCACTTGTGACTGCCGTAATGGACAAGTTCAGAAACTGTATCGTGAGTTACCTGGAGTTCATTTGCCCATTCGGAATATGTTTTAAAATCCATGTCTCTGTCAGAGTGCTTCAGGTGCAAACCCAGAGGTTTTACAGATTAAGTCCATTCCAAAAGCAGGGCATTTTCCATTGACTACTTAGTGCCAATCCACTTTATTCAATTCAATCCACTGAACTTAGAAAACTACTATCAGAGGCCTGGTTTAAGACCTCTTTGGTCTTCCTTACAAAGCAGTATCTGACTGCTTAGTAGAAGCTAACAAAGATATCCAGAATCACTTAGTAATGAGCATAGTTAGAGATTCAGGAACATATATTCCCGAGCAGCAAGAAGAGACCTGTGAGGCAGAGCTTGTCAACGTTGTTGGAGAAATTTGCAAATATATGCATCTGTTAGTGATCAGTGTCCTGACTTAATAGGCAAGTTTAAAATTACTGATTATGCTGATGTGCTTCTGATTTCTTTTTGCAAAACAGATGAGTAGTTTTTATTCCAAAATTTGTTCCAAATCCTATTTTTTGGCAGTGTGCTAGGTTTAGTCACAGTGTGAATAAAGTATGCTCCCCGTGTCTTGATTACTCTGCCTAAAATATCTCAACACAGTGTACATTTAGTCCTTCTTAGATTATTATAACTAATGTTAAACATCAACAACTTCTTACTTTGAGCTAATGAAAATATTGTAACGGAGACTCTTATTACCCTTATGACACCTCTCCAAATTCAGATTCATCTGTCGACTCTCCACTGTTTTGAATACCAAATACCCATGCTGTCCTTCTTCCCAGTTCACTTCCTTTGCCCCTCCATCACTGATTTTTGGTTGTATGTCCTTCCATTAATATTTAGAGGACAACTGATATCTCCCCTTCATCTGTGGATAAAAGACATCATTATTAAATTGGCTTTTGCTTTATTCCATGTGTGTCCTGGATCTCCCTCCCCTCTTAGTAGCCAAGGACACATTTCTGAGTTCTTTATCTCTGTGCTTGCCAAAATGGGAAAAAGAAAATTGTTAAACCTGTAGTCTTATGAGATACTTAAGCAGTTTAATTCATATTTTTCATATAAGTGACTTTTTATCATCCAGTGACTCCAACCATGGAAACTATAAAGAGTTTTTTGCTCCTTGTGGCATCTATCTTGGGTGTAGTTATCTGTAATGAACTTGAATCATAGGATATAAATCATATCCTTATAAAGAGCCTTAAATGAGCCAGCATGAGAATCCAGCAATAGTACAAGGTGTAACAGTGCTAGGAATCTGAAATGGAAATTTGACCTCAGTTATTTGCCTCTGGACCTCCAGAGGCTGGTAGTTACATTTGCTTCCCCTGAGAGATAAGTATTTGGGGATGTTCTCTCAGCCATTTGTTGACTCAAATTAAGCATTGCATGAAGCAGCGTTCAACCCTTAGGAAAAGTCAGTTGCCATGTTTTGGAATCTTAGATGCTGGAACAGTAAACTAAAAAAATGCTTTGATGCTCAGATTTAACAAAAAGTTAAAAGGAAATAAAGCCCTTAGAAACAAACCTAATACCCTGCCACTTATCATTGTTTTACTAATACAAAGTGTTTTGTCTTATAAGCAAATAGGGAAGAAGTCATTATTTTTGTAGCCTTTCATAGAAAGAGAAGGTACTTTAGTGTTCTTGGAACCACATAGACTTTATAATTTAGAAAAGATGCAGTTGTGGCCATCGTGGAAGAGTTAATAATTATATACTTGAGGTGGTACATTGACTTTACAAACAAGTATTAAGTACCTTCAGTGTTCTTAGCACTGTTAGGCAGTTGGATGTGGGGAGCTTGTGACACAGGGATGAAAATGATATATGATTTATTAAGGTCCACAGTGCAAGAAAATGAAAAATTGGGATAGTGGAGAGGTAAGTGGAGGACCCAAAGACACAAAATCCATTTGGGCGTGAAAGGTGATAGACAGGGCTGGCTGCATAGCGTGCAGGACCCAGTGAAAAGGCAGATCCCTTTGTTCAAAACACAAGCTGAAAGTGCCATTAAAAGTACTAAAATGTAAAGATTTTTCTTTCTTCTGTGTATCTCCCCTGCTCATGTGCCTGCTCCATTGTTCCATCAAGTGCAAGGATAAAATTAAGAACTGCAGGATGGCAGCAACAGATCATTAAGTGCAGAGTGCTTCTGAGCCTGGCCGCTTTTGACAGCAGGGCCATGGCCAACTGCACAGGTCACCCACCCACAAAGCCCCCCCTGGATATAAGTGTGATGATTATGAAATCTGTGCCAGCACTAAATTCATATTTGAGGAAGGGTTTATAGAGAGAAATTTGAATGCGTTTATACAAATCAAGACAGACATGTTTGGGTGAGACTATGTTTTTTGTTTTCTTGATTAGGAGTAGGGTAGGCAATTTTTGTTTTCTGTGTGGGAAGAGAGAGAATAGGGTATGAACGATTTAGAGGAAGTAACCGCCTTGAAGAAATAGGGTGATTGTTGTGTGTACCTAGGGAGTGGCTAAGTCATTTGTTGAACCTTGGTATATGGATATAGGGGGAGCGTTTGAAACCCATCTGCTTACTTTTTTACAAGGTATGTTAAATGTTATCACGCATACGTCTACATCAGTTGTCACATCAGCCTCTCCCTTTTTCTCAGTTTCAACTCTTCTGGAGGGGAGCTGTTTAACACCCTGATGGGCTACACCAAATGTGCCTGCCCCAGTTGCGGTGAGAGTCCATCCAAGCACTGTAACAGGCAGACTCAGTGTCCATTTCATTTTTCTAGACCCTCTTCACCACATGTAGCTAGATGATCAGAAGAAAGTGTTTCAAAAGATTGGAAACCCCTACCTTAGGTTTTGTCTTCCCTGATGGCTCAATGGTAAAGAATATGCCTATCAGTGCAGGAGACGCAGGTTTGATCCCTGATCCGGGAAGATCCCCAGAGAAGGAAATGGCAACTCACTCCAGTATTCTTGCCTGGGAAATCACATGGGCAGAAAGGATCCTGATAAGTTACAGTCCATGGGATCACAAAGAGTTGGACATGACTTAGCACCTGAACAACAACCTTATATTTGGCATTTTCATTTTTTGTCGGGGGGGGGATGGACAGTGATGAGAATTTGTAGGAGGCTCATTTCTTTTTTTTGGCCTGGGAGCCTGCATAAGCCTTCTCCAAACTCAAAAAGAAGAAAAAAAGAAAGAAAGAACGAGAGTTTCTTGAGTCTTTCAGACCTCGATCTACTGTGTAGCTCCTTATTCTCTTTCTTGTGAGTTTTCTTGAAGAAAGGTCCTGATGGTCCCCACAGAGATATGAGGTGAAACTGTTAGGGGAAGCACACTGATTGAAACCGCCCACCCTGGCCAGGCACCATAGTAACCATTTGCATGCGTTGTTTTATGACAGAAGATCCTGGTAAGGAATAGGGAACTAATAAGCCACCACCAACCGAAGAGTTCGGGGAGAGGTCGAAAGGAGACACTGTGTGTCCGTCCACTTCCCAGAATCCCTCTCTCCAGCATCCATCTTGGCTGAGCGATGCATGCGTCACCAGGAAAGACTTTGAATTAGAATGATTGGCCAAAGACCACTTGGAAACTAATCCCGTCACCATAAAACCCTAGACTGCGAGCCACGTGGCAGAGCAGTTCTCCTGGGTTCCCTTACCCTACTGCTCTCCACCCGGTGCCCTTTCCCAATAAAATCTCTTGCTTTGTCAGGACATGTGTCTCCTCGGACAATTCATTTCCGAGTGTTAGACAAGTGTCCAGTTTCGGGCCCTGGAAGGGGTCCCCCTTCCTGCAACAAAACCGCACCCTCACGGGTTTTTATTGCTGACTCTCAAATCTTACGGTTACTTTTCTCTTGCAGCCCTGCTTGACTGCTGTGCTCCCGGTTGTTTCTGAATGCCTCTTTCCTTTCAGAGTTCTTTTTGTTGGTTGATTTCGACGTTGTATGCCTCTACTTTTCCTACGTTTCTTTTCACTCAGCTTTCTTTTCCTCTCCACCCTGGAATGTAGGCACTTGGCAGGTTTGGTCCGGCAGCCCTCTCTTCATTCTCTATTCTTCCTTGCTAGAAACTTGCTTCCATTCCATGGCTCCCCCCTGACAACATCTCAGCCTTGATGTCACTGACTCCCTCCTGACTGCAGATTCATACGCTCATTTAACTGTGTCTCGTATGAATATTCTCATACCCCTTTAATCCCAATACCCTCTTCATATGGTCACGTGAAATAAATTGATTTTTCTAATTGGAGTTTAATTACTCTGTCTCATCTTACCCCATCCCTGCTGTTTCTCACATAACATGCTCCCTCTCCTGATTGGTATTCTTTTTCTCTCCTGGATTCCAAACCTGTTACCAACGTCTGTCTCTCCTATCTGGGCACGTGTAGGCACCGATGCCTTTCCATTCTGCACTTGGAACATGTAGCACAGGACCTGGAACAATCAGTAAGTGTTCATTGACTCAGTTGATGATTATTGAGAGGCCTCCTTCCACTGCCCAGCCAGTTTTCATATTTAGGTGATTTTAAGTCAAAGACTGTTTCATACCTTCATCTCTTATGTAAATATTCCATTTCTGTTCTTTTGCATCTCTAACCTGTCCTTTATATTTTTGCTAGCGTCGTCCTCCTCAAACACAAAAGGCCTTTAATACATACAGGGCTGTGACTCTCTCGTCTTTACACCCTAGTGCTGAACCAGTGTCTCATGCACAGTAGCCAATTAAAGGTAGGTTCAGCTTAGCGGTAGCAGTGCTAAGAAGGAAGGAAAGAGATGTGAGGGGGTGACAGATTGAAAGGAGGATTAGAAAGATAAAAGGAGAGAAACTAAGGGGCTGAGGCCAACCAGTCTGTCTGTAAACATTCCTATCCTCTTGGTGTTGGTTTGAATGAAAGCTGGTGTTTTTCTGCTGATGTCCCTAGAAACTTTTTTCCCTCTTTGGAAAAGAAAGATATATTATTTAAGAGATGGGGAGAGCAGGGAGAGGCTGGGCTCAGTCCCTCACTGACAAATATCATGAAAGCTTGTTCATAGAACATAGAATTTTAAAGTTAGAAAATGCCTGAGTGGAGCCCAGTTCTCATTCTACAGAGGAGGAAACTGAGGCTGGGGAGGTTAAGTGGCTTAGCAGCTCTCTAATGGGAAAACCAGCATTAAAACATGAGTCTCTTTATTCCTCTTCCAGCACATCCATCAATAAATCACAGCATCTCTTTTCTAGGTGGCCAAGGCCAGTTTTTAAAGTGAAAGGTTAGAACCACTAAGAGACTAGGCATTTAAAGACCCTTTGTTAATCACAAACTTTTGCTGGATTCACATCAGACCCTTTTTAAAGGACTCAGCATCTTTGGAAATAGATTAGTGATTTTCCATTTCTTTTCTTTTTTTTTTTTTTAAGCAGAGATCCTTGTTTTTATTTTTTAAAAATAAAATTGCACCTAGTAACATAATTAGGAAAACAGATGAATGTGGCATTGTTATGGTTAAATAGGAGGTGAAGACCCAGCTAAGTCCTGCCTGATCATCTGCCTTCTATCTTGGTAATGGCTGAAGATCTGAAGAGCTAGTGGATTAAATGATCTCTGAAGTCCCTTCCCTTTCTCACAGGCTCTGATACTATGATTATATAATCTGTTGGCATTTGGATCCTTATTGAAAATTCTCAGGTAATGAAGATTTAGGGAGAGAGAAAAAGAAATGGTATGGGAAAGCATCAGAAAGTAAATGGACCTTCCATTTGGTTCTTAAAAGACAGCCAAGAAAGGGGACATTTAAGAGGGCAAAGGGAAACATTGCACTATTTGGAGATTTTTGAACGACGTTGCCAAATGATAAACAAAGACGATGTTGGCATTAGGTGTTAAAAACTAAGAAGAATGAGGAATCCAAAGGAGGGGAGCTCAGATGCAGGACTCTACTCAGCTCAGGAAATGAAAATAAGACTGAGATTATTTGGAGGAATGAGTTTGTAGGATATTCATGAATTAGATTTACAGTGTAAAAGGCAGAACTTTGTTGAGTTGCTTTCCTAGGTTGAGCAAAAAGTAATTGCCTTACAGCATCAATTGGTCCAGTGGTAGGGGGGAAAGTGTAATTCGTTTATTATTTGAGTTTTTTTCTTCATCATAGTTAAGTAGGATAACTGCTTTGGTGTCCCTGCCTTATCTAGGAATTTTCAAGAAGGCTGCAGAAAATTCTTCTGCCAAGTCCCAATGTCCTTGTTGACCCTCAAACTTTTTTTGAAAGTAAATAAGGGATACTACAGATGCTTCTTATCTATTTATTATTCACACACACACCTATTATAGGCTTCAAATTTTTAATTATTTTTCTTCCAACTCTTCTTTCCTTTCACCAGGCCCTGAAAAAAGTACATCAAATAGAAGTTATTTTGGGTTAATAAAAAGTGCCAAAGGGAGGATGAAGGGGAAAAAATATATCAGTTTTTCAGAATATAATATAATTTGACTTAGATTGCATGCCTAACATTTTGCTGTTGCATCAGAAATGTTCATATGGCAGGAATAGAAAGAAAGAGTAATTTTAGAGATGGGCTGTCTCTTACAGGAGGAGAGACCTGAGTGGAGTACCATAGCACAGAGCTTTGAGTAGCCAGGAGGCAGGGATGTTGTTGTTCAGTTGCTAAGTTGTATCCGACTCTTTGTGACCCTATGGATGGCAGGTTTGCTCAAACTTATGTCCACTGAGTCGGTATCCAACCACCTCATCCTCAGTTGCCCCCTTCTCCTCCTGCCCTCAATCTTTCCCAGCAACAGAGTCTCTTCCAGTGAGTCAGCTCTTCACATCAGGTGGCCACAGTATTGGAGCTTCAGCTTCAGCATCAGTCTTAGAATATTCAGGGTTGATTTTACCTTAGGATTGACTGGTTTGATCTCCTTGCAGTCCAAGGGACTCTCAAGAGTCTTCTCCAGCACCACAGTTCAAAAGCATCAATGCTTTGGTGTTCAGCCTTCTTTATGGCCCAGCTCTCAACTCTCAATCCATACGTGACTACTGGAAAAACCATAGCTTTAACTAGATGGATCTTTGTTGGCAAAGTAATATCTCTGCTTTTTAATATGCTCTCTAGGTTGGTCATAGCTTTTCTTCCAAGGAGCAAGCGTCTTTTAATTTCATGGCTGCAGTCACCATCTGCAGTGACTTTGAAGCCCAAGAAAATAAAGTCTGTCACTGTTTCCATTCTTTCCCCATCTATTTGCTGTGAAGTGATGGGACCAGATGCCATGATCTTCATTTTTTGGATGTTGAGTTTTAAGTCAGCTTTTTCACTCTGCTCTTTCACCCTCATTAGGAGGCTCTTTAGTTACTCTGTGCTTTCTCCATTAGAATAGTATCATCTGCATATCTGATGTTGTTGATATCTCTTCTGGCAGTCTTAATTCTAGCTTATGATTCATCCAGCCTGGCATTTTGCATGATGTAGTCTGCATAGAAATTAAATAAGCAGAGTGACAATATACAGCATTGATGTATTCTGTTCCCAATTTTGAACCAATTTGTTGTTTCATGTCTGGTTCTAACTGTTGCTTCTTGACCTACATACAGGTTTCTCAGGAGGTAGGTTAGATGGTAAGGTATTCCCGTCTCTTGAAGAATTTTCCACAGTTTGTTGTGATCCACACAATCAAAGGCTTTAGAGTAGTCAGTGAAGCAAAAGTAGATGTTTTTCAGAATTCCCATGCTTTTTCTATGATCCAACAGATGTTGCCAATTAGATCTCTGGTTCCTCTGCCTTTTCTAAATCCAGCTTGTACATCTGGAAGTTCTCGATTCACATACTGCTGAAGTCTAGTTTGAAGGATTTTGAACATTACCTTGCTAGCATGTGAAATGAGTGCAGTTGTGCGGTAGCTTGAACATTCTTTTCTTCTTTGAGATTGGAATGAAAACTGAACTTTCCCAGTCCTGTGGCCACTACTGAGTTTTTCAAATTTGCTGGCATATTGAGTGTAGCACTTTAACTGCATTGACTTCTAGGATTTTAAATAGCTCAGCTGAAATTCCCTCACCTCCACTAGTTTTGTAATAATACTTCCTAATTCCCATTTGACTTCACACTCCAGGATGTCTGGCTCTAGGTGAATGACCACATCATCATGGTTATCTGGGTCATTAAGACCTTTTTTTGTATAATTCTTCTGTGTATTCTTGCCACCTCTTCTTAATATCTTCTTCTGTTAGGCCCTTGCTGTTTCTGTCCTTTATTGTGCCCATCTTTGCATGAAATGTTCTCTTGGTATCTCCAATTTTCTTGAATAGATCTCTAAGTCTTTCCCATTCCGTTGGAATTCTGCATTCAGTTTGGAATATCTTTCCCTCTCTCCTTTGCCTTTTGTAAAGCCTCCTAAGACAACAACTTTGCCTTCTTGCATTTCTTTTTCTTCGGGATGGTTTTGGTAATCACCTCCTGTACAGTGTTACAGACCTCCATCCATAGTTCTTCAGACACTCTATCAGATCTAATTCCTTAAATCTATTCATCAACTCTACTGCATGATTTAGATCATACCTGAATGGCTTAGTGGCTTTCCGTACTTTCTTTCATTTATGCCTGAATTTTGCTGACTGAGCCACAGTCAACTCTGTTTTTGGCTGACTGTATAGAGCTTCTCCATCCTCAGCTGCAAAGAATATAATCAGTTTGACTTTGGTGTTGACCATCTGTGATGTCCACGTGGAGAGTCATCTCTTGTGTTGTTAGAAGAAGGTTTTTGCTGTGACCAGTGTGTTCTCTTGACAAAACTGTGTTAGCCTTTGCCCTGCTTCATTTTGTACTGCAAGGCCAAATTTGCCTGTTACTCAGGTATCTCTTGACTTCGTACTTTTGCATTCCAATCCCCTATGATGCAAAGGATATCTTTTTTGGTGTTAGTTGTAGAAGGTCTTGTAGGTCTTCGTAGAACCATTCAACTTCAGCTTCTTTGGCATTAGTGGTTGGGGCATAGATTTGGATTACTGTGATGCTGACTGGTTTGCCTTGGAAACGAACAGAGATCATTCTGTCATTTTTGAGATTGCACCCAAGTACTGCATTTCATATCTGTTTTTTAACTATGAGGGCTACTCCATTTCTTCTAAGGGATTCTTGCCCACATTAGTAGATATAATGGTCATCTGAATTAAATTTGCCCGTTCCCCCCCTCCATTTTAGTTCACTGATTCAAGATGTCAATGTTCACTCTTGCCATTTCCTGTTTGACCACATCCGATTTACCTTGCTTCATGGAGTTAACATTCCAGGTCAACCAAAAGCAGGAGTTTCCTATGCTCATTCCTCCTTTGGGCTTATCTGCCTGAATGTCCTTCTCTGAGGAAGGCTTTGAGAATCGTTGATAACATATAACCCCCCAGGAGATAAACATCTTACAAACAAAAATCGAAAGATGAGGCAGTCAAGTTCCATACAGTTATTAAGAAACCACTCACTACCCCGCCTTAATTGCATAGAGAATCTTCAGCAGCCTTCACCATTATTCTGGTTTTGTTTCTGTGTTTGGTAGGAACTTTTTGGGTCAGTGGTTTCCCACTGAAGGCAATACTCTTCCTGCCAACAGGACTTTCAGAAACGTAGGGGAATGTTTTGATCGTCACCATGCCTGGGGAAGAGTGCTGGTGTTCTGTAGGCAAAGGTCAGGGATGCCAGGACAAGGCCAGTCCCAATCATATTGCAGATGTTAGCAGCACCCGCGCTGAGAAACACCCAACACTTTGATGAAAACATTCTTTTCCTTGCCATCTTTATTTCCCTGATAAACTATGATAAGCTACACGTGAAGATGGGTAATCTTTAGCTATTTTGCTAAATTGGATATTGCCAGAACTCTTCTCTGACATGGGATACTTAGCAGGTGTGTCTTTCAAAATAATGAAATATATGAGTAGTGAGTCATCAAATAGTTAAAGCAAGTATTTTTCTCTTTTGTAAGGTACATCGTAAGCATTTAAAAAATTATTGTATTCCCCTAATATACACAGATGTTTATAAATACCATCTGAATTAAATGAAAGTGGACACTCCTTTTTAAAATATTTCCAGTTAATTTTAAATAATGGAATTAATATAATACCTTTCAAATAGAGAATTCTAAAAGTTTTTACAGTGAGGCAGCTGGTGTATGGTTCATGGTTAAATTTGAGTTGGAGTTTTTAAATGCATCTTCACTGTTGGTGGTCTCAGCAGAGTCACTTCAGACATGGCAGGAGTGGGGGATGGGAAGAGAAGAAAAGACATTTTCATTTTCCTTATGTTAAATGTACATTATCAAGGTTCCAGTTTAAATGTGTCTGAGGTAATTGGAGCCCCTAGGAGGCACTTTGCTAAAGCAGCTAATTCAGCCCATCTTCCCCAGAGAGGATAATTGTTGTTAAAAAACAAAAAAGTAAAATGTGTTGTTTTCTCATGTAATTATGTAACTGACATCTTTATATAATAATACATTTGGGTGGTCTGTCCCTAAAACACTTGGTTTGTTAGGAAACATTACAGTTTCCACGAGTAATCACTTACTCCTAAATATTTTGAAAGAATTTGGTATTGTTACATTGCATCATTGCATTAGTCAGAAGTTAAACTTTCTAAATGAGGTTGGCACTGGAAAAGGCTTCTAGGTTTTTGCTACTTTTTTTTCTTAAGCATCATTATATGAGCTAAAATATTCCTGAGATAGAATACTATATGACAGAATGTTTAAAAGTAACAAAATACAAATCTTGTTGAAGAAAAGAGTAAGGGCCCCAGCGCTGCTCTCTTTTCAGTGATTACACTGTGATATCTTTAATGGTGTGGTTTTTTCAGTACCCACACTGGATTGGGTTAGGACCTATGAACTTCCTTGCCTCAGTGAACCACAAATATCTTGACCATAGACATACTGCCATTAGAATATAGTTCATTTTAATCCACATTGGTAATAAGGCTATGCCATGCTGATTAAAAAATGCCACACTTAACAAAACCGAATGGAGTTTTCCCTCTAATTCTCCTGTTCTGGGGCTGCAGACTGCTTTGGTCCTACATCCCAGATTGAGCCAGGACCTGACTCTAACTAACCATGATGGCTGATTATTCCACCCAAGGGCATTCTTTCAAATTGCTATTACCTAGGATTGTGTGGGAGGCTTTTGAAAGTAGCAGAGAGAGGAAAGGAAGGGCACAGATAAAACTCTGAAGAGGGAGGGGAAACCCAGGACAAAAGCAGTATGAAATGAACATGTGGAAAGTTGAAGTAGACCGGGCGATAGTTGAATGTTATGTATGACTTTAGCTTGGTTTTAAAGGTATAAAAGGAAATCATGAAATAATAGCAAAACTAGAATTACATGAGTCAATCAGTGGTTTATCCTCTGCAGCCAGTGAAAATAAATAGACTGAATGCAAAGAAAGGAAGAGGGTCAACATTTTGGTTCCAGGAATAAAGACTAGCACCAGACGTATTCTCTCATTAGCAACCTCAGCTAGTGCTTGTTGGAGAGTAATGTCTCACTGAAATGGAAAATTTCTACTTAACATTATCCTGAATTAGTGCTTTTAGCATCTTTTTCACAAGGCTGTTGACACATTTCATAATCTTTTTATGACCTTTACTGCCAGCCGTTATGCCTAAATATGTAACATCTTACATTTTAAGCAAGTGGGCACCCACAATAGCAGATTCAGTAACATTGTTGGTACTCAACCTCAGGTTACAGTACAACACAAAACTTTAGGTATGTGAAAAAATAGCATGTTCTCATGGTATAAACGAGATCAAATCACTGGCCAGATTCACCTTTATGGAAGTAAAGCTGAATTTAATGGTATATTGTCTTTAAATACTCAGGGTAGGAATTGTGATAGAGTTATTGTCTTTAAAAATGTGACCTGAGATGGCAGTGCTTTTAACTGGGAACAAAATGTATATGGAAGTAACTAGATTTCAACATTGTGTGTGTATGTGTTTGTGTGTGTGTCTATTGAAAAGATACTGAAATCTTTGACATTTAGTCAATTCAGCAAAATAAAAACAGTCTCTCAACTTGTGGTTCCCAAACTGTGTACCAAGGCACCCCAGGGTGCCACCGTCAACACATAGAGGATATTTTAAGGAATTTCTTTCTTTTTTTTAAAGAAAGCATAATACTATTTTACACCAGTCAGATACCCAGTGAACTGGCTGAGGTAGTTCACAGTTTCAACATTAGATGGCGCTACATTCCTTTTGATGATGTCATAGCTTTCTAAAGCTGCATTTTTTGAGATGGTGTGTCCAAAGCTAGTGAACTCCGGGAGTTGGTGATGGACAGGGAGGCCCGGCATGCTGCGATTCATGGGGCCACAAAGAGTAGGACACGACTGAGCGACTGAACTGAACTGAATCACTGTGTGACAGAAAATGAAGGTGGCAGTGTACAGTCTGATTCCAGGTTTGAAAGTTGTGTGGTGCCCAGTAGGCGTACACACCCTTTAGTAAGTAACTGTGGCTATTTAAGAGTAAAATTAAGCTATACTTCTATTCTTTTAATTTATGACTTATTTTTTCAAACTGCTACTACAGTGTTCGGACATGAATATTCAGATTATTTGACTCTAACTACTTAATAAATGAACTGTTAGGTATTTATTTTGGCCTAGTGACACTAGGAAAAAATTACTGAAAGGCTCAGGGATTCATGAATCAAGAGAGTTTGGGAACCTCTGCTTAACTGTGAAGCATTACTCAGTTTCTTGGAGTTGAAGCAAATATGTCCACAGTAGATTTTCAACACAGAAGCAAGCCTAAGTTCCCAATTTTGTCCCATCCATCCCCACCTGATCCAGGGTAAGTTACAAAGCTGGGAGATTTATATCCCTTCATTTCAATTCCTTTGAAATCATCTGTCCAAGAGCAAGTTGGGATACCATACCCCAGATTGTTTTCTGCTTGGATCCAATAGGATCTATATTCCCTACCATGTAGAATGAATGAGTTCCTGAAATTTGAACCATAAAGTAAATTCAAGTAATTTTAATTAGATAATCCAATGGCTTCCATTTCAAAAATAGAGCTTTTTTGTTTTGGAAGTAGGGGTGGGAGTGAAAGGATTTAGTCCCAGAATATAGTAAAAGTTACACCTAAAAAGTAGGAAATATTTTAATTAAATATTCAAAGAAGTAAAAGGGTTTTGTTTTTCAGAAAGTTGTTCACAATAAGCCACAAAAAGCAAGCATATAATTACAAAACCAAACCAAAATATCAGTGCAGCAAATTAAAGGTGCTTTTTCAATTCATAAAATAATTTTTCATTTACCAAAACATTCATGACAGGGTTCCCTGTGATATGAGCCTCCCCAGGGCATTTGAAATATGATTCAGATTTTTAAAATTCTGTTTGTACCCATTTTTTTTCAGAAACAAAACTTTGGTTTTAAACAAGGTGCATCTGTTTCCAGAAAATGCTTTCCCATGGAGCTGTGTGTAGAAGGGTTATATTGCATCTGGAGATCACGATCAGCTCAAATCGAGATTCTCTCTGAACACACCAAGCTTAGAAACTAAACTGTCTTGGCTGCTTGCTTATGTTTGATCCTGTTGGGAATGAGGCTAATTGTTTAAGAATTTACATCCTGGTAAGGCTGTTAGCACTTTAAATTGATTTGGTACTTTTAAAAACTTATTTAAAACTTATTTATACTGAGGAAATGGGCTTTCCATCATGAGCTAGAAAATTTGTTTCCAGATTTCACCTGGTTTATCATCTGCAAAGAAAACATACTCTAAAAGCGTCCTTTTATAGTGATTACAAAAGATTTTAAGTATCATCTTTTCAGCAGGGTTTAATCTGTATCTGTGCTTTCTTTAAAACATTTTCTTGTTTTCCAGAATATTCATTACTGCACCGTTTGTTCCTAATGTAGTCTTCTAAAACAAGTAGCCTTAAAAATGTGTACATGTGCCTTTTGCACAAGCCTATGAAAATTCTTTATAAACATTAATTAATTCACACAATTCTGTGGAACAAGTCACACATTTTCCCTTCTCAGAATGATGCTTTTGATCCTTTGGCATTGTGTACTGGTCTTCCTAGAGAGGCAAGTTATTGTTGGCTTCTCAGGAGCAGAGAATCAAACCATGCACAGCTTTGTAAACTGCATATTACTTACCATCAAGCTTTACAATCAGTAACACACACACACACGCGCACACACACACACACACACACACACACACACACTTCCTCAGAAAGAGTTTAAGATGAAAGTGTCATACTTCACAGAAACAGTAAGTAGATAAATCTAACTATTCTAGAAGTTCTGTCTGATGCTCAGGGTGAACTTTGACTCACATTCTAAGAGGAGCCTGGGATAAATTGTTTCTGTAAGGGAAAAATGTTTTTAAAATCGGAAGAAATGCTTTTTAGTCACTTGTGGGATACCTATACCTTAAATTAGCAGTAGGTACATTTAACATACAAATCAGAGAGTTGCTTGAGAGTGCTCCATTAGTGGTCTGTTACATGCCAGATAATGTAGAAACATCTTTCATTCCTCAATAGCTCCACAATCTACGTCTTATTTTCCCCATTTTACAGAGGAGAATGATGAGAACCAGGGATATTAAGTGCTTTGCCTGGTACTTGGTAGAACCAGAATTCCAGCCCAGGTCTAACTGTATAGACTGGGCTCTCTTTCAAGTATGTATTCCTCTTCCCAGATCCTGTTAAGCACCAAAAGGGCCATTGAAAGGTTATCTAGCCCATCAGCCTTGCAGACAAGCAAACTAAAAGTTGCTTCAGAGAAGCAAGTCACTTGTGCAAGGCCACCTTGTGTTCAGTTCTTATTGATACCTCAGGATAACCTTGAAACATGCTCCATAAACGTTGCATATTTAACTCAGCTGATTGGAGCCTTTCAAAATTTCACCACTCCTCCCAAAGGTTGAGATGCCAACCATTATTTATGCTTGGTAGTGTTTCTGGAATTGTAGGGAACTCATCTTTCAAGCAGCACCTCAGGACTGGCGTTGAGGTGCTCTCACCCTCTTTATCCTTAATGGTTTTTCTTCTTCAACTGCCTTTCACTTCTGTCCCTGCTACAGTCTACTATGAGAATCCAGACACAGTTAGACAGTTGCCATAAAACTGCCTTTAGGAGACTACTCTGTTCATTTTGGGCATGGAAAATGTGTACCTTTAAAAAATTTAAAATCTTGCTTCTATGCTAAGTGTAAGTTACCACCAGGTAAATATTAATTAAGTGACCAGCTCACTCTCTTTTTCTACTCCTGATGGTGTATATTTCTAATCTTTTATTAACTGAGATTTCTTGAACAGCTATCATGCATCAGGTACTACAATAAAGCAACTTAAAACTCAGTTAATTTAGGGACTTCCCTAGTGGTCCAGTGGTTAAGACGCTGCGCTTCCATTGCAGGGGCACAGGTTCAATCACCGATGGGGGAACTAAGATCCCATGTGCCGTTGCAGTGTGACCAAAAAAAAAACCAACAAAACACTCAAGTTCTTTAATTAGTCCCAGAATCGTCAGTGGTGGATATTGTCTTCAGTTTTATACCTGAAACAAACTTAATCTGAGAAAGATTAAATAATTTCTTAAAAGACACAAAACTCTCTTCTGAATGGAAAGGAAACTTGACTTTGGCCACCTATGAGCCACCTTTCATCTTTGAAGATTCAGTAGCCACAAAATCTTTCATCCTTCTTATTCTCTTTGAAGATGTTAAGATGCTCAGAAAGACCCAGAAGGTATGAGTGGGTCCTCAGAAAACAGGTGATAAAGATCTGGGGCTGGGAGTCCAATTAAAAACTTAGAAGCCTTGGCTCTGGAAGGAAGATGGTATGTGTGGGTGCATGCATGTGTGCACGCACATATCTTTTCTTCAAGTTGAAAAAACATGGCTGGGTCGACGTGAAGAGAGACATGGATACAAGGAGCTCACACCAGATGGGTCCGTTAAAATTTTGTCAGCCTGGCGACATAGTGTTGGAAACTGTTCAATGTCCGTGTCTACATTTATGATTTTACACATAATCTCTAATACAGTTCCCATTTAACCTACCTTCTAGGGAAAAGGTGTCCTTTAAAATTTTTATCTTGAACCATATCTTGAAATTATGTCATTCCTACTTAAACTCCTGGGATTGCTTCCCATAACCCCTGGGATAACTGCTGACTTCTTTTTAGGCATCTCCAGTTCCCATTCTTATTCCCATCCCCTCTGGCCCTGAAGCCTTGGCCATTCCAACTGCCACTGACTTCTACTGGATCACTGTCTCCCTTCTAATCACTTCTTTCTTAAATCTGGTTCTTCTGTCTCCCTCTTACTGTGTATGAGCATTCACCCTCACTACAAGTGATTCCTAAACTGTAAGCCTCCATTCTTCTACTGTTTCTTTTCCTTCATTATTTTGAACAATCTCCCACTTCTATGACAAAGGTTATCATCTCTATATTCTTAATTCATAGTGACATCAACATCTCTAGCCCTCAGCTTTACCCCTAAGCTCTGTTCTCAGTATGTATAGCCTGGCTCAATCTGGACTGCTTATAGCAGTGTTTGTCAAGCTTAAATGTATATATGAACTATCTGGTGATCCCCTTAAAATAAGAAGTCTCCTTCAGGAGGTCTGGGTAGGGCCTGAAGTTCCACATTGCTAACCCAGCTGTATTGGCAAGTGAGGCCGGAGCTTCCGATCCAAGGGCCACACGTGGAGTAGCAAGATAGCACTGTGTCCAAACAGGACCACAGTCCCCTTCCTGGCTTCTCTATCAGCATCCCAGAATTCCAAGTTCTACCTCTTCCACAAAGGCCTTCTTAATTGTATGAACCTAAACATAAAATTAACAAAAGTCACTAATATCTGTTAGTCTGTAGCCCCCATTTCAGACTCAGTTATATACTTTATTTTTCATTATTGATTCTCATGTCTCAATCATGTCTTCCTATTAATTTAGGCAGCAATACAAGTTCTATCCAAAGAAAATCAGCAAAGAATCATTGGAGTAGTTCTCTGGATCAGCCACTGTATGTTTTTTCCTTTTGTGTTCTCCACAGTGTCAGACCTTGAGTGCAACATTCCTTAATACCCTGCCTTCTGGGTTTATGGTGGTCCCTCCTTTTACTCCTGAAATCCTGCCCCTGTACACTCTCAGTCCCCATGAGGCAGGACTCTGTAAGACTTGTTCATTCTAGTACCTGAAACAGAACTCGGTACACAATGGATGTCTAATAATAATTTTTCAGTGACCAAATGACTGAATGGAAATTATAATAATAGTTCAGATTTCATCTCTGTGAAGCTGTCCCTTCATTACCGAAAGTAAAAACAACCACTCCCTCTTTGAAACTCTCATGAGGACTTTGTGTTCCTCATGTAAACCTTTAGGTTTTCTCAAAGCTTAGTCACAGACCACCTGCATCAGAGCCCTCGGGTGTGCTTGATAAAATGCAGATTCCCAGGCTCTGCTCCAGACCTGTAGAATCAAACTCTCTGGAGTAGGGCCTGGCAATCCACAGTTTTAGCCCTGATCATAATTTACATTAACATTTGAAGACCTCTGCTCTGAGCTCTTAGCTCTATTAAAAGTGCTGAGGAAAAAGCAAAATAACAAAAGATTGTCAAAATAGAAAGAAAAATAAATGTTCTTTCCCCAAATAATTGTCAATTACCTTTTTGGTTTATTTTTGCTGGTTTTCATTTTCTCTCTAGCAGTATCATGTTTGTTTGTTCCAAAACCTTCCCTCAAGCCATTTGAAAGTTGAAGTCATGACCACTAGTCAGAATTTCAGAAGACACACAAAAAAATCATTCAAGGTAAAAGTACACATTTTAGAGTTGGGGATAAAAGAGGGTAGGCACTCTATTCTTTTTATTTCCAACTTCTGGCAGAATTTTAAATGAGAGAAAAAAGAAAGCACTGGCAAATCGGATGAGGACGTGCGTTCTCTTAGTTTTGCAGTTACAGGGAGATTAGTGGTGACGAGATCCAAAAACTAGTCACACTGGGTGTCGCCCCCAAGGCACGGTGGAAAATTCCCGTGCTGGACAGTGACTGCCTCTGGATCTCTGAAGAGGAGAAGTCGAAATCTGGGCACCTTTGGATTTGGGGATGACATGTGACAGATCTTGCTGCGTATATGGGGACATCAGTTGTACCAATTACTACACTTTTGTGTATGTTTGAAAATACTGTTTAAAAAAATGGTCTGTGCCTAGCGTAATTGGAGATGGGGGAAAGAGTGGATGTTTCAGTGAGGAAGTGGGGAAGACCTGCTGTTCTTGGAGGAGGGGAGTGGTAGAGAGGGGTTGATTCATGCAGCGTTGGGAGCACCCTTGGAATCATGAGGGTGGTATTTACACATCACCCACTCTTGTAAACAGATGGGCTAAAATCTGGCTACATAGTTGTTCTGCTCTTGCCAGTAACTTAGGTAGGAAGCTTTTTACATAAATGAATAGAAAGTCTCCTATTTAAACGGCACTTCCCTTAACTAGGTCCCAGCTCTAAAGGAAGCTGCGTTGTATGTGTGTGAGGGAAAATTGGCAGGACAACTGGCCAGAATTAAAGGTCAAAGGAAGTGGCCTAGCTATGAGTTCAGTTCTTTCCAATTCTGAATTTTGCAAAAGTTGCAAGAATCCATGTAGACAATGAATAAGTAAGTGTTGAGGGACATTAGGCTTGACAGACTAAATAAGTTTTCTCAATAAATTGAAGGTAGAATAACCTAACATAAGCAAAGAAAAAAATTTATATTAATACATAGGAAAATAATCATAGCTGAAAGTTAGGTAAAATAGTGCATTTGGCTGGAATTGAAGTGGAAAAGGCCAGTTAACCTGTGGTGGCTATGTGGAATAATTACCAAGGTGATACACTGACCTCAAAAAAAAAAAAGGTTGAGGTAGTGGTTGATGATGCGTGTGTTCATGCTCAGTTGCGTCCAACTCTTTGTGACCCCATGGACTGTAGCCCACCAGGTTCCTCTGTCCATGGGATTTCTGAGGTAGGAATACTGGAGTGGGTTGCCATTTTTTTTACTCTGGCGAACTTCCTGACCTAGGATTCAAACCCACATCTCTTGGGTGTATCCTGCATTGGCAGGTGGATTGTTTACACCTGTGCTAACTGGGAATCAGTGATTGATGCTGATGATAATGTAAATTGTAGAAAAAAGGGAAGTGGATATTCTAAAAGGTATCACTGTATTGACTAAATAGACTTGAGATCTCACAAGAAATTTTTGCTGTTTTCATTACTCTTGAGCCCACTGACTTGACTTGAACGATACCACTCTAGAACAGAATGTCTGAAGATGAGTTGAGAGAAAGAATAGAAGGAAAAAGGAAAAGTAAGCAGGGCAAGGGGACTGAAAGGAAAAGAGACCCAGAGTTGATCTTTGTCAAACAAGACCACGCCAGGAATAGTTTCTTCAGTGTGAGTAGCTCAGTTCCAGATACAGAGCAGCTGGAGTGAGTTCAGAGAACTCTCAATGAGAGAATGAGACTGAACAAAGAACTGGAAAGCATATAAAAGACAGCAGCCTGTGAGGATGAAGTCCATGATATGAGTCCTTTTTCTAGTTTTTATGGCAAGGGCTAAGAAATATCAGTTCTGTTCTATATAGTTCAGTTTCTCCCTTGATAGCCAAAGCAGTCATTCTCTAAATATGCTAGTGCTTTCAGGAAGACAGGAAGGAAAATGTGTGCATATAACAGATAGGCAATAGTCTGGGTGGACCCAGAGCTTTAGAGTGAGATAAAGAGCAGCGAGGATAAAGAGGGTGTACGTGAAACAGCAGGGAGATGACTGTCAGAGTGTGGGCTCTTCAGATGATAGCAATTCCATCCTTGGAGGCAAATAAAAAGTATGCTGAACTGGTCCTCGAAGTTTTATTGTTGGGAGTCATCCTGAGTCTGGCAGTGAGAGAGATTACCTAATGGGTCTCTTTAGTCTCTTTTTCTGTGATTCATCCCCCCTAGCCTAGAGCAGTCCATGGTTGAGTCACTGCCGAACACAGATATCTCATTAAAAAGGGGAATTAAGGGTTATTAAAAATGACTTGCTGCTAGTCCTAGATTAAAGAAAGTGGGCCAATTTACAATTACCATTGCCCTGGTCCAAGATGGAATGCAGGTTGTCAAAATTGGGCAGTTGTAGGGGAATAGGAGTGAGCCGGAGTACACCTCGTGGTATTCTTGTGAAAGAAAGGAGCACTGAAAGTGAAATTTCTGGGTCACTTTGATTGAAGCAGCCTTCCTTCACCTGCTGAGGAAACTGAGACCTCCAAATGAAAATTTCAGAAGTTCTTGGTGAATCAGTGACATCAGCTTGGAGTGTGGATCCAAACTGAGTTCTTTGTGTTCCTTTAAGATACAGAAGGATTGAGTCAATGATTTAAAAAAAAATTTTTATTTTAAAAATACTTACAAAAAGTCACCCTGATAGCTCAAGGTAGGTGTGGAACTTTCTCCTGTGAGAACCTAAAAATTGCATAAACAACAGTGAATCAACCAGCGATCATGAAAGTCTCTGTCTTAAGAAACATGTACATGTCGTACGCTACACGGTATGCCATCCTTATTGCAACTGAGATAAATATGAAATGTTTATAGAGCATGTTTCAGAGTCTTTCCAAGGTACAAACAAAAAATGCACACATGGTTACCTAGCATAAGTTTGTTGTCTCTCTGAGTTTTTGTTTGTTTCTCTGCAAGGTTGATGGGCTAGATAACTGGCAGTTTATATAAGAAGAAACCGTCAGCTCAGAGAGTTGCATTTTATATCTGGAGAGCATTTCTTCAGAGAATCCTCTTCTTGATCGCACCCCATCTCATGTACCTCAGACAGCCCTACGCACTCTGTAAAAACATTAGTCCTAGCTCATTGAAATAATCATGCACAGGCCATTTGGCCCCATGAAAATAAAAAAGGAGTGATTGAAAATCTGAAGACATTCAGCAGGGGTAAAACAGAGGAGTGTCTGATCCAGAGGTAACTGTCATCCCACTTCTCCTGCCTCCAAAGTGTCTGGGTTCACCTCACCTCTTCACGGCTCCTCCTGGATCCAGAATTCCCCTTTGAAATCCCATCCTGCTCATAAACCCCAAATAGTTTCTTCTTTCCTAAAAAGTAAATCCAGGCTCCTAGCCTGGCCTTGAAGGTACTCTATTATTTCTTCCAAGAGCTCTTATACAGACTGCAAATTAATGTTTTTCCAGTTTTCTAATTCAAAAGGAGTCCTAAACGGAGGGTGATGATTTTCATCAGGATTGTGCTGAAATATACAGGCCAACCTCTCACAAAGTATCAGTTACATGGAGACTCTTATCAGAGCCTCGATATGTATGTGCCCCAGAAAGACTGAGACACTGGAATTGCCACTGGTTCCCACCCTAATACAAGGGCCAGCCTTGAGGGTACCTTCCAGCTTCCTCTACATCTAGTGTTGCGCTGGGTTAAAGAGAAAAAACCTAAGAAAGATTGTCTTCAGGCAACAACAGCACCATTACTGTGTAGTCTTTAATTTGTGTTAGTAATATTTAGCCTCTCATTTTTTCACTAGCATATTTAAAATCTCTCCTCCCCCCCCCAAAAAAAAACAAAAAGGAGTAAAAATTCTATTCTATGATTTTTTTCTTTTCTTTCTGGATACAGTTTTGCTGCCCCAGTTTCTTGATCTAAGGGATTCTCCCCTACCATGGTGAACCCAACCAGGAACCCCTGTGAGGGTGCTGAGGTCATTCCTTCAGGAATCCCTCCTAGTTCAGTGTGCAAGGCAATTTTAGGGGAAGTCTTTCTGTGTGTCAGCCTGGGAAGTGATTTGGATGCAAACACAGCGCCTTGACTTGGGGTGTTCTTCTCTTTACATGTTTGAAGTGAATACACTTTTGTTTTAAGAAAGGAGACTGATACTGTCTTTTAGTTCCTTGTTCTGCCTTCTTCCTTAAGTCTGAAGACTTACTGAATAACTCGAAATCCTACATTCTTAGCTCTATGGGATTGAAAGTGAATTAAAGGAAATGACGGCTAAGGCTGAGCAGATGGAAAGCAGTAAATTCTGATAATTTCTGACATCTCTCCATCCCGCTCCTTTGATTTAACCATTAATCTCTTATGACAAGAACTTGTGTTTGTATTCTGGGATGGTATACCACAGTGCTTAAAATTAGGGCTGAAAATCATACCTCTGTTTGAACATTGCAAACCAAGTGGTTGCCTGTGTCTGAAGAGGTGTGTCTCACATTATAGACACCACTGTTTTTTAAATATGTGTGAATACTGTGTGATTGTTAAAAATACGAATTCATGACACAAAATATTTGCAAAAGGCCTATTTGATTTTAAAAAGAAACTTGTTATCTAAAATATATAAGCATCTCTTAAATTTCAACAATAGGAAAACAAACAATTAAAAATGGAGCAAAGACCTTAACAGATATCTCACCCAAGAAATATGCAGATGGCAAATAAACACATGAAAAGATGCTCCACATCCTATATCATTAAGGAAATGCACAGTAACACAGCAACAGGATACCTCTACATACTTATTAGAACGCCAAAATCTGGAACACTAAAAGATGGCGAGGATGTAGAAAGAGAGACTGTCATTCATTGCTGGTGGAAATGCAAATGATACAGCCACTTTAGAAGACAGTTTGGTGATTTCTTACAAAACTAAACATACTTGTAATATATGATCTAGCAGTTGTGCTCCTTGGTATTTACCCAAAGGAGTTGAAAACTTCTGTCCACACAAAAACCTGCACAGGGAGGTTTACAGCCGCTTTATTCCTAATTGATAAAACCTGGAAGCAACCAAGATGTCCTTCAGTAGACGAATGGATAAACTGTGGTGCATATGGATGATATAATATTCAGCACTAAAAAGAAATGAGCTATCAAGCTATTAAAAGACATGGAAGACCCTTAAATGCTTTTTGCTCAGTGAGAGAAGCCCTTGCAAGCATTCCTGAATTGGCAGTAACTTTTGAATGTTCCATATTTTCTCAGGTTATAGATACTAAAAAACATATGACTTACATGATTGTTCATTAGGTTCCTTTCCCTCCACCCCACCGCCTTTTTTTTTTTTAACACTGAAACGTTTGGAAACTTGTGACCTATTGATTAAAGTGTTTACTGAGGAATAAAACCACTAGATAAAGTTTTTGTCTCTGGTGTGGTGTATGCTAGTGAGTCTCCTGTTCTGAGTAAAAAGCCTCAGACTTTCCATTTAAGTGGCACACTTTCTATCTTTCATCTGCACAACATGAAATACTTTCGAAAACTCCACCTGGTGATAGGTGGAGGAAAAAATTAGTAAATTGGGTGAGGTTGGGGTGAGGGGTGAGACTTGCCCAAGGTCACGCAGGGCACAGTGGGAGCATTGGGTAGGGAGCACCAGATTCTTCTGACTTGGATTCGTTGTTCTCAGACTCCATTTGCAGAGACTTGATAAGATTTTTCTGCTCTAATTTCATCATCAAAGAGCTTGAGTTTAAAATACTTGTATTTTGTGCTGGTGTTTTTCAAAATATGATATCTCCTATCAGTGGAGTCTATCGTTTGGGTTAGTTTATTTTGGCAAAATTGTGTGAGCTGAAGCTCTAAGGTTGTATTGATCTGTATTCCATAAAACTCAGACCAAGTATTCATGACACAGATTTGATGGGGAAATAGTTTAATAGTTTAACCTGAATAGTTTATTTTTAAATAAAACATTCAGGTTAACCTGAAAAGTGAAGTTATTACTGACAGCCTTGTAGTGCCCCAAGTGGGAAAAATCATATGTGAGAGAATGCTATGCTAAATTACAAAATAGCTATTTGGGGAATATTTTCCTTGCCTATGTCTCAAATTTGCCAATATTCACACTGTAATTTCAAGAGGAAAAGATACCAGAATTCTTTTGTAAATATCTTGGTAATTAGGTTGTATTTGTCTTAAAAATAAGAATAAATGAAATACTGTAGTCCAGAGATCAATTAAATCACTGCTAGGTGTAAATATTCCAGCAGGAAAAATCCACAGTTAGTTACTGCTGAAATGCATTGTCTTAGAGGGAGCTGTTGGTCCAGCACCCGCATGCCTGCCTTGCACTCTGTAACTACTGCTTCCTCCTGCTGCTGCTAAGTCGCTTCAGTCGTGTCCGACTCTGTGCGACCCCACAGATGGCAGCCCACCAGGCTACCCTGTCCCTGGGATTCTCTAGGCAAGAACACTGGAGTGGGTTGCCATTTCCTTCTCCAATGCATGAAAGTAAAAAGTGAAAGTGAAGTCGCTCAGTCGTGTCTGACTCTTCGCGACCCCATGGACTGCCCGCTACCAGGCTCCTCTGTCCATGGGATTTTCCAGGCAAGAGTACTGGAGTGGGGTGCCATAGTCTTCTCCGACTGCTTCCTCCTAGATACCGACATTTCTAAGTCACCATCACCACCCCCGAGCCTATCCACATGCCACAATTTGAGCTTGTCTACTTTGGATGTATTTCTCTTCCTGTTTGTTCCTTTTCAGTGAATGACGCTTCAGTCTACCAAGTGGTCACTTAGAACAATCACCTAGCCTAGTCTTTAGGGCTCCTCCATATTTGCTCAAGGCATTTTTCTCTATCTGGAAATTTGATCACCTCAAATCCTCTACCTAAAAGTAAGTGACCCCTCATAGCCATTGGTATCAAAATTCAAATTCTTTGGCACAGTACATAAGGCCCACGGCTCCCTCCTCACTTATCTATGGCCAGTCTGTCTCATAACATGTGATATGATACGTAGTTTCCTAAACAGGTCATGTCATTGCTTAGTTCTTAGCATTTGCAAATGTTATTCTCTCTTACCCGCAGCCCTTCCAGAATCAGCACTGGGGTGTTTTTTAACATGAAACTTCTCCAGCTCCTTTGGTACTCACTGGTCTATGTAACTCCTCTGTCCTCACACCCCACTAGACCTCAGAGCGGTGATGGTGTCTTACTTGTATTTCTGCTAGCTATAGACAGCCCAGTACCTGGGACATGGAAGGGGTTCACACAATATTTGTGAATGAATGAATGAAGAAAGGAATCAGGAATTTAATTTCTTTCTTTCTAATAAACAGAACATCAGAACATTGATCATACACAGGCTAAATCCAGGACATCTGAGTTTCCAGTGCTAATAGGAATCATGAGTCTATGATGGTGGGTAGCTTTCCTTGATAAAAAGGTATGGCCTGTTAATTTCCTTTCTGCCATTTTTATAGTTACAGCTACACAGCCAGATGACCTACACAGAGCCAGGGATTCTGGCCAAACAGCTGGATGGGTGTTCCTAGGCCTATCAGCAGCCTCGGACAGGTCAGGTCAGCATGTTCTCCTCACCCTCCCACCTGCAAACCCTGTGGACGGTTGTGTCTCATCTGGCTTTGTTCCTTCCCCACAGGAGTCATGTGCATACTCTTCTTTAATTCTTTCTGTTTTTAGACTCTTTCTCAATGAGACCCTTCACATTGCCATAGCCCAGGAGCTTAGATGCCCCAAGTGTCTCTCTGTTCAGTAATAATTACAAAGTCATCACTAAGTAATGCTGTGAGAAGAAACAAAATTAGACACTGTGCATTTCACAGTCCTTATACTTAATCTTATGATCCTGCATCATGTCCATGTCAAACAGTAACCAAGGATTTAGATATCCCTAAAGGATATGATCTTTGGGAACTTCTCAGAGGTGTAGCATGACAAGGGGGAACTTTTGCTAGTGCTCTGTAGGCAAGCTGTCTTTGAGAGCAGGTGAAACTGTGATCCTTCCAGCAATAGACAGTGACGAGATCAAGCCCCAGCTGGCTAGGCTGGAGGTGTTGTTAGTGACCATGCTAATTGGAAACTGCTCGAGCAGCATTTCTGCCTCCCTCATTTCTTCTCCTCCTTCTCCTTTTTCTTCTTTTATGAATTGTTATGGGAGAGAAGTTAGAGAAGAAGGAAATATATAGAGAGTGGGAAAGAGAAACGATTGAGATTGTATGAACAAGAACAAAAGAGATTACATTTTCAGGTTGGAGTAGAGGATGTTGCTTGCCTGGGAACCAAGCCCACAGAGTCACCTTTCTCAACGCAGTCAAGGCATCAGGGCTACCCTGATGCCTAGTTCACAGCTCCTTTGCTTGGGTCTGTCTGAGGTACACACAACCAAATGGCTTTTCCCACCTTCTGATGGCCCATTACCATCTCAGGAGTAGAAATAAAGAGCAGGAAAACTTCATTTCAATAAAGAAGACAGCAGAGCTTTGTTTCTGGATATAGAATACATGTCCAGTAATCTTGAAGGACTCTCAGAATCCATCTGCTCTGTCACTTCAGGCATGTTTGACTCCTGGTGACCCTATAGACTGTAGTCCACCAGGCGCCTCTGTCCATGGGATTTTCCTGGCAAGAATACTGAAGTGGGTTGCCATGTCCTCCTCCAGGGGATCTTCCCAAACCAGGGATCGAACGTACATCTTTTGCATCTTCTGTATTGCAAGTGGATTCTTTGAGCCATCAAGGAGGCTGATCCCCCAGGGAAGACCTAGTGATGCATTTTGTCAGGAGTGGGATCCAACCAGGCTTAGGATTCCTTAGGATCCTAAGCCAGACAGGCTTTAATTAACTCTAGAATTATAGTTGCCTCAAATCCTGTGTACAAAGACAAAGCTAAGTTCTTAAATCCATTAATAAACTGGACATTTAAGGTCTATAAGAACATAACATTTTATTCATTATTTTGTTAATTCTTAGAACAGTGATTATCACATTTAGTTGCTTAAATGTTTATCCAAATGATTGAGTTGATGATAAACAAACATACAATGTTGCCTTATAATTTATTTTGCTAGGACAAGTCTAGACAAGAGGATAGCCTACAAGCTCTATGTGATACCTGATGTAGTAGCTTTCAGGATGCTGCCATTTTCTCTAATATTTCTGCTTTTGACCTTCACTCACAAATACCCTGTTTCCAAGCAGAAAACATTGAGCACACAGGAACCTTCATTTGGTTTAGAAATTTTTTATACCTACTAAAATATGTGGAAGAAATTTTTCAAAGGGGTGACATGCTTTCTATATTGCACCCTAGAGTGATTATGGAGGAGAAAATCACCTAGTAACTCTGCTCTGGAATGTCTTACCAAAAGATGGGTATGTGACACTATTTTATACATCAAAATACAAAATACAAAATTGTTCTTTGTAAAGAACAGTTTCCAAATTAGTTGAAGAGTTAATTTGTGTTTCTATGAGAAAGTAGAGTCTAGTTTGTACATAGTGTTATTTATGTTCAGTCAGCTTCCCAGACAGACCACAAAGAGATAAAGATGTACTAGTTGTGCACCTGACTTCTAGGTTCCTCCAAGATCTCCAGACTCTGAGCCTGTGTTTTCTGGGGAGGTCTCTAATGGGACAGAGGCATGTTCCCAGGCTGCAGGGAGGTAAGGGGAGTCAAAGGAACAGATGCTATGTTATCAGTATCTGGAAACAGATTCCTCATTACAGTTTCTCTTCTGCCAAAAAACTGTCATTTGCTCTTTTATTCAACAAATAATTCTTAACTGGATACTATGTAATCAACACTTTGAGAATCTTTAACAGTGCACCAAACCAACAAAACTTCTGCCCTCATGGAGTTTGTATTGTAGTTGGGAGAGAGAGTTCAGAAAGAAATGAATAGCACACATCAGATGATTTATCGTATATTAGATATTAAAAATACATTAACAAATTGTGGTCAATAAATCAGAAAGAGATAGTTCAAGAAAAGAAGGGTGATAAGATTTGGGTCTCAGAGATTGGGAGGTGGGTGCTGTTTAAAAAAAAAGAATGATCATTAAGGTAAACCTCCCTCAGAAGAGGACTTAAGAAAGATGAGGTTCGATTGCCAAGTGTCTGAGGTGCAGGCATGCCTGATGTGTTTGAAGAACAACAAGGCCCCTATGGCTAAAGAGTGGACAGTGGGAGGGTAAGAATAGGTCATGTCTGGGAAATAAAAGAGGAGAAGCAGGGCTTACAGGACATGCTAGGGCTTGGCTTTACTCCCATTGAGATGGGTAGGTTTTAGAGGCCCAGAAGCAGAGGAATAACCATGGCATGTGTACTCACAGGACACCTGGCTCGCCTTGGCTGCTGTGGACCAGAGGCGGACAAGGCTTAGAAACAGGGAGATCAGTCAGCAGGCTATTGCATTAATCCAAACTGGAGTAACCTTGTTGGTGTAGACCAGAGTAGGAGCAATCAAGGAAGAGCCAAAAGAGAATTTTCTCATGGATTAGATGTCTGGTTTTGAGATTTGGGACGAGTCCGGGGAGATGAGCAACTAGAAAATGAGGCTTTCCTTTTCAGATACTAGGAAATACAGGTATAGGCTATACCAAGTGTTCTCTACCTGTTTGACCTCAAAATGGGAATGCCAGGTAAGCAGCTGGAGCCAAGGCAGCAGATAAGAAGCCCCAGAGAGGGAGCCATGAGGTACTACTGCATGAGAGGTGAGAGGAGATGGGACTGGCAAAGATGGCTGAGGATCAGCCAGTGGGGCAAGAGGAAGACAAGGGGCGTGGAAGCCGGAAAAAGTGGCAGGTGGAGGAGTGATGCATGAGGTCGAGACAGTGCTCCAGAAACTGCTGTGGATGCAGCCTTGACGGAGAGAAAGGGAAAGAGTACAAACAGCAGCAGACACAAAGGCTGTCTTACTCCACATACACTGTGTGTGTGGGGATGTACATCAGGTATGTTTGAACAAGGCTGAGTTACAATATAAAAATAATTATAACTCAGCTTATGTCAAGATATTAAGTGACTTAGCTAAGTGATCTGAAAAAAATAGTTATCACAATCTCATCATATTAATGGAATAAATAGCCAGCTATTTAAGAGTTTAAATTCTACTAGTGTTATGTCTGTCAGGCAAACAACTAAAAATGTGTTATATCGGATTGTGAATTGTTAAAGTCAATATGTATCCAAGTAGTTCCATATTACTCTGTGAGTCTGGTTCCCAAACTAATTTCATGTAAGTAATTTTGGAAAATAATAATGGGGATGCAACTCATTCTCTACATACAGGGTCTCCCCCCCAAATATTTGCATATTTTATACTAAAAATTGGGCTCTCAAGTTTAGTCCCAGCTTATAGCATAAAGAGGAGTACATGGTTCTGATTTTATTGAAGAGTATAGGAAATTAATGAAGAGAAAGAAGATTTAGACTTAAAAATTGACTTTTGTGTAGCTTTATTAGTGTTAAGACTGTGATCAGGTTCAAGAATTGTGTTTCTTATCTCTGTAGTCTAGAAATTATCGAAGGTTTTTGCTGTAAACTTTGGACACTGAGTTGCATTTTGAACGTTCATTGCCAGCCATATCTTTTCAGCTCTGCTCCTCTTCCGTTAATAAGTCCCTAAAGGTAGGCTTTCTTGGAGGAATGGAAGTGTTTACTGTTTAACCTTAGAATTATATAGCTTGTTCCAAAGTAAGCAGTTTGACTGTGATGGTGGGGAAGTAACTGTGGCTTATTCACAAAATTTGAACCTCAATAAAATTTCAGAATCAACATAAAAATTTTAAGACTTTATCGTTTGCCCACAAATACAAAAGGGAGGAATCATTAGAAATAGCTTAGTTATTTATTCATGTTATAAATAACTATCATTTCAGTTTATAAAAGCATTTTTAAATGCCCCCTCATGGAAACTAAAACATTATTTAACGTCAGTTAACTTAAGTCTATGTGTATTTTTTGATGCTAACATTTTTAAAAGCAAGTTTACACGTTCTACTATAAATTTTCATACTCTGTTTTTCTCTTGGAACTTTATACTTAGATTTTTGTTTGCACTCGGCTGTGCTTGTAAATTGAAGTCCTTTAGCCATCACTGTCATTTTCATCACTAGTAAATAATATTTATTTAGTGTACTCATGCTTTTTCTATAGCTGTTTCTCTAAGTAACATTGCAGTTGTACATACAAGCTGAATATGATTCAGTAAGAAGCAATTAAAAAATTTCTAGAAATTTTACTTCAGGTATTTTCAGGCCATTGTACCTTACAATACAATTCTGATGTTAGAGGACAAGACCAATTCTTATTTATAATTTACCTGTTGAGTGGTTCCTAATTTGTGCTCCACAGAAAATGCCTTGACCCATTATATCACTAAACCTTTATAGTAAGTTATATGACAGTAATCTTTGGCTCTAAATTCTCTTGAAGAAATAAATCATAATTATGATGTCTTATATTAGGCACATATGAAATTGCCACAATTCAACTGTTTTTTACAATTAGAAAAAAAAACACAAATATTATTTGGCTCAACCTAATATTTGTATAATCCATATGAGATGAGCACAGAAGATACTGATACAAGTTTCAGATTAAATGACTTCTTCAGGTAGTGTTGTTAGAAAATAGCATACCTGGAACTTCAGAATTTGGGTTTTCTGACTCAAAATTCAGTATGTTTTCTACTCTACTGTGCTTCTGGAAACAGATTAAAATTATCACAATAATTATGGTATTGAAAGTTTGACCGAAACTAAGGGAACTATGTTTCTTTAGAGGGAAAAAAACATTAATGTGGTTAAGTGATTAATCACTAGGAAATTAGAAAATATGGGGAAAATGTACTTCATTTACTTTTTACATTTGTAAGCCAAGAGATATTTTTTATTTCCACTTTTTCTTTTACTATTAAAAAAAATAAAGAAGATTTCAAGCATTCACGAAAGTAGAGAGAATAGCATAGTGAACCTCAGATACCCATCAGGCGTCTATCACTCAGGTTTGAAAGTTGACAACTCAAGGTCAGTCTCACTTCATCTGTGTGCCCAAGTAGTTTCTACCCAACACTGGATTATTTTGACGCCACTCTCAAGCATCATACTATTTCATCCTTAAGTCTTTTAGTATGTATAATAGATAATTCCCAATCCATCTTGGAAGCCAACTTGGTGACATGAATATTGTAATTGTTGATAAGCAAACAAAAACCTTTACAAAATTGAGTAGAGCCTATGCAAAGATTGTTTAGAACTAAAAATTGCATCCCATCAGCAAGAATTCAATAACCAAATTTTCCCTTTCTGGCCTCTCTGCATCAGATACTAGCTGTAGGTGTGCCAAGGCATGCATAAGAAGCCTTGTGATTGAACACGCTGTTTACAAAGTGTGTGTGTACTGAACATAAAATCCAACATACTATCCAACTCAAGTAATGAAAGGCTCTCTCCTTTTTTTATCACTTCATGTTGTGTTTGTGTATGGATGCATTCTTAAAGAAAGAAAATATGTATTAATGAATAAGAGAGTTGATGCAGTAACTTCTGGACATATAGCCTAAATGGTATTCCTATGGAGATGACGTTCGTCAATTACGAATGTTTTTGTTATTGTTATTTAAATTCTCTTGTTGTCTAATTGGAAAACTGGTAAAATACTATCATTTTCCAGATAAAGTTCTTGGCAAGTTTTCTGTCTTTCAAACCCCCTAGGACAGTCCACAGCTCCATGAAAACATGAGTCAAATACATTACAAATTTCCCAAGGAGAATCAACATCTTTTCCAGCTGTTTGGATAGTCTGTCTAACATCTGACCAAAGCCCTCATCTCCCAGTATTGTTCTGGGCTTTTACACTTTGACTTTGATTTGTTCAATGTTACAATTTTAAAACTGAGCCAGTAGTGTGAGTTTTCACTTTTTCTTTAAGACTTTTAACTCCTATCACTTATGAAAATAACGATTATAATGTGGGGGTAGCACCAGCCCCAAAAGATATTGTCTCCCTAGGTATTTCTCTTTGACAATGCACAATTCCTTCTTAATGCTATCAAACTTCTCTCTCTCTCTTTTTCCCTCCCTTAGGTAATTTTTCTATTAATTTATAGAGCAAAATGTCTCCCAACTATAACATCACAAGAACTAAACTTGTTTTGATTGATTAGTTTCAGGTTTTCTATTTTAAATGTCTTTTGGCACTGGGCAATGTGTTTCAATTTATTCAGAAGGAATGCATTTGTGATCATTCCAATTAATCCCTTGTCTGTTTTGTCTGGCATCTGTGTGAAACTAGTTATAATAACTTAAAAGTTTGGCAAGCTGAATAGTAAACTGCCCAAGGTGGGATGGAAAGCTTTCAGGGCCCAATTAACAAAAGTCAACTTGTCTTCCAGCCTATCTACACAAAATCATCTGTTGCTTTGAGTTGTCTTTATAACCGTTAATAACGTTTGATAAGTAGTTCAGGGCAAGAAAGTGAAACAGAACAACTGGTCAGATAGAATGGCTTCCAGAGTTAAGACCAAATTTCCAGCCTAGAAGCGTGGAGTGTACACACACACACACACACACACACACACACACACACACACACACACACACACACACACACACACAGTTTGGGCTGAGGAGCAAAAGTAAACTGTAGAAAACCTGGAACTTTGTTCAAGCTATTATTCAAAGAGAAAGTGATTTGTTTCAAATGTATCCAGAAGCTGAATTGTATGGATTTTTACTACCACCTGCGTGCTCACCTGAAACTGAAGCAGTGATTGTGAGTCAAGTGTACCTTTCAAAATATAATAAGACACCCCCACGGTTGTTGTTAAATATAATTTAATATCTTTATTATAACAGTTCTTTTTCTACTTTCATTGACTATCTTTTTTCTACTTTCTTTTTCATTTTTTTCATTTGTTTTCATTTTTTTCATTGACTGTCTTTTTTCTGCTTTCATTGAGTATCTTTTTCCTTTTTAAAAATGTAAATTTACTTCGGACTTTTTGACTGCCACATTTGATGTCATTTTGGGGGACTCTCCCTCAAGCTTCATCTATAACCTGTGAGATATGTATTGGATGTGTGCTTGGACATGCACCACGTTTTGGGCTTATCTCTTCTAAGGTTTCCCTCATCTCTAGCTTGCAGTCACCTTTTAGTGCGCCAAGAGACAGGTCATGACTGTGGGGCTTCAAGCCACGTTTTCATGTAGATATGTTCATGTAATAAATGCCAAGTTCATCTTAATTTATGGTATTTAAATGTCTAAGCCTGTGTTACCATCACAACTTCTTAAATAAATATGTCTTTTTTTTTAACAGTAAAGTGTTTTAAACTTTCACATTTTTATTACCGAAACAAAAGTTCTTGTATCTTCTTATTCAAGAACTCTTCCAGGCACTTGAAGAAGATTGTCAACTCACAAAATTCAGAGATCATTATCCCTTTGCATGTTTCATAGTGAGTTTTGTTAAGATTATTACATTCAAAGCAGAATTAGTTGTGTGTGTGTGTTTTTTAATATGAAGTATAAAAGAAATGACTGAAAATAGGAACAGGCCTGATCTTCTCTGCTTGATGATTCTACCTGATTCATCAGAGCTTGTACCTAAATTAATTAATCTTTCCCTTTGTTCATGATGCTTTCTCTTTGCTCCTGACAAAATGTGCTGAAATCACTGTTATCACATGTTTTTAATTTTTGAAAATCCATCCTTCTAAGATAGACATGGAAAGAAAATCTAACTGCACAGAACACCACATTAAGAGGAAAGTAGTTGAAGTTCTGCCATGAATAGTTACCAAAAAAAAAAAAAAGCTATGATACTATTTGGCCTCATCTCCCTAGCTAGGGAATTCAAATTGTTGAATACCTAATAGTGCTTTTGTAAGTATTTCAGTTTTTAAAAAATATGCTGTGGTGGACAAAGCATGCCTGTTATGTAAACATATAGTTACTAAAGACACTAGCACATATGTATTTCAAAAGATATAAAATGTGCTTGGATGATAATAATAAATGAAGCATGTTTAAATGGTCGATAAAAGGTTAGCCCCTTTGAAAATTGCAGACTCCTTCAGATCAGGATGCTGCTAACTGAGAGGGAAATGGCAACATACATTAAATACCGATTTCTGGCTACATTCTTGCTAAAACTTGTTTTTTATTTGTCAGGATAATAAGTTTGCATTTGATTTAGCTATGAAATTTTTTTATGTTTTAAAATTGTCTTGATGAAACAAGTCTCATTGAAGGTGTTTTGTATTGGGGAGGGGGGTTTATTTGTTGCCCTCTACCCTCCCCCAAAGTTCAAAATTAGTTGGATATTTTAAATTTCTGTTTTAGTATGTGGGATTTTTAGATCATAAAATAGAAAAAAAAAAGAACAAGAAATCAGCTTTTGCTGCTATTTTGTTGAGTAAGATATTAAGTAATTACTTGAAAACTATTAATTTATTCAGACAAATAGATTGTTTTGTAGAATATCAGTTCACATCGTACCACATGTAATTCCACTTCAGCATACTTAACTCTGTCCTATATTAAAAAGACAAAACCAAAACTCCAACCTCAGTGCAACGTCCCCAACTAGCTAGCCACTCACGTGTTTCATTCTGTCACTGCCAGGCTTCTTAAAAGCTCTGTCTACACTAGCTGTCTCATCTTTTTCCATTCTGACCACTGCACAAATAATCATGGGATTACTTCTTTGTTATTAAATTCAGTGGTACTTACCAGCCCTTTTTTTTTTTTTTCCCCCAACCTTTTTTGTTATTATTGGGCTGGTTAAAAAGTTTGTTCGGGTTTTCTGTAAGAAGTTAGTCTCACTTCTCAGTACCCGCCCCTAACCTTCCTGGCTCTCGTGCACTGCCTCTCTAGTGACTTGTTTAGGGTCTCCTCCACTGCTTACTGTTTGATGTTCCCAGGATTCCGCCCATGGCATCTTATCACTAGACAAGTCTCCCCAGGTGACTGCAAGGCCAACCGTGGTGTCAGCTACCTCTCCCGCAGATGACAGCCTCCTCCCATCTGTCGACTGCATGGCAGATGTGTGTATCCAGTGCCCTGGGGATCCCATAGGTCTCTCAAAATTAGATATATGAGACTGAATCCTTTCTCAATAGTTATTCTACCTACTCTTCTTGTTTTCCCAGTTTCAGCAAACAACACCAGCATCCCACCAACCAGATTCTGTGTTTAAGTCTTGATTTCTTTGTCCCTCCCATACCCAATTATTAAATCTTATCAAGTCCCTGTAGCTTTCGTAGCATCAAACCAACCTCTTTTCTCTTCATCTTCATCGCTCATCTACTTTTTTTTCTTGCCATTTGGTTTGACCTTATCATTTAATGGGGAATCCCTGGTGGCTTAGAGGATAAAGTCTGCCCACAGTGCAGGAGACCCAGGATCAATCCCTGGGTTGGGAAGATCCCCTGGAGAAGGAAACGGCAACCCACTCCAGTATTGTTGCCTGGAAATTCCCATGGATGGAGGAGCCTGGTGGGCTACAGTCCATAGGGTCACAAAGAGTTGGACATGACTGAGCAATGTCACTTATCATTTAATATCTTTAAATGTCTTTGTTGTCATATTAGTGTAATATTTGGAAAGAGAAGAGATAGAACTTGTGCAATGAATTCATCATGTTTAAACAACAGTACAAAGCAATTTTAAATTAAACTATTAATATCTTTAAAAAGAAATACAAATAGATAAAATTTTAAAACTAAATAAACTGAAAAAAGATGGTTAATATTCTGTCTATAACATTGCAGATACTTCCATTCAAACATGTAGAATAATCTTTTTAAAAATGGGATTGTAATACATGAACTGATTTATATTATTCTAGAGATCACTTGCATATTCTTTGATAATTATGGATCTGAATATCATTTTTTCATAGCATTTTTATATGGCAACCACATAACTTATAGAACCATGTCTTTTTGGTGGATATAGAGTTTTATTTATGCATCCTTCTATACTTGTCCATCTATTTTCTGAGGACAAGTTCCAACTACTACTAGTAGATTTATCAAATTAAGGGCATACATTGTTTTAGGACTTTTAAAATAGATTGCCAAAGACCTGTCCAGAGGGTTGAAAAGAGTTTATATACTGTCCTTTGCAGAATATGAGTTTGTCTATAGTTCCCACATCCATAGTAATAATCATCCATTTATATTTTTAACCAGTTGCATAAATGAAAAATGATATCTCAGTTCATTTACTCTAATTTAAGACAACTTTAAAAATGTTTGGTTATCTGGTTGCCAAATCCACAATAGATCAGAAGCAGGAAATTGGAAGAAGAAAGATGAGTTGCTATAGTCAGATCTATTGGCAGCAGCGTGAAATAATAACAGACAAACAGTGAGGAAGGATACAAGAAAACCAAAAACCAGAAATAGAATCCCAAACTGCACAGTGCATGGCCCATTTAATTCAAGGCCCAACAGCCGAACTCCCCTGTGTGGTCTCTAAGGCTTTCACCATATTTCAACACAATGTCCCCTATCTCAGCATTTTGAAATCCTACAAAGACAGTAAAACCTTGGCTCGTAGAAATAGCAATTAATTAAATGTCAACTGTTGTCAATCAGTTGCAGATTACTAAAATAATATTCTGTATTTAACCTCTTACAAAAATAAAGCCTTTAAATGAACTTTTCAACTTCCTATTTATCTCTTCCACGAAAATACTATAAATAAGTTTGTCCTTTTAACCGTTAAATCATTTGCTAAAACACTGGAGGATATGCTAATAATATGTAAATAAGAAATATGTTCTAAGAAATCTTCTTAGCCTAGAGAATAGAATACTTCTGGCAGATGTGATACCCAGGTTTCAATTTTAAGGAACTACTGTGTGAAAATATACTTATTTCTATCTCTCTCAACTAGAGAAGAGTTCGTGTTGGCAGAAGTTAAAGGAAGGCAGATTTCTAATAATTGCTGCTGCTAAGTCGCTTCAGTCACGTCTGACTCTGTGCGACCCCAGAGACGGCAGCCCACCAGGCTCCCCCGTCCCTGGGATTCTCCAGGGAAGAACACTGGAGTGGGCTGCCATTTCCTTCTCCAATGCATAAAAGTGAAAAGTGAAAGTGAGGTTGCTCAGTCGTGTCCGACCCTCAGCGACCCCATGGACTGCAGCCTACCAGGCTCCTCTGTCCATGGGATTTTCCAGGCAAGAGTACTGGAGTGGGGTGCCATTGCCTTCTCACTTCTAATAATTAGGACTCTCTAATTCTGTTAAGGATTTTCTTATGAAATGTTTTGCAAACTGTTAGACCTCAAAAGAATCTTTGTGGTCAAAAATAACAACTTCTCTGCCATTTTATAAATAAGAAAACCAAAGCCCAGAATGGAGTAAGTGGCTCCCATGGGGAGGGATATAGGACTTCAGCTCTCCCAGCTTTTCTTTCAGTGCCTTTTTTTAAAAAAAACTATAACAAGGTACCCCTTAAAGCAAGTTTTACGTTATGAAGGTGTTCGATCAGAATTCAATTTCTAATTCTCAAGGATGTCAAAGAGAGGATTTCTACATTCAGCGGAAGTAAAATTAGAGGACTGGGGAAATTCTTACTAGTTCAAAAATCTCATTCATTTTATTTAAGTAACTGTTTAAAACCACTGTAGAAATACCTCTGGGCACCTTCCCAAGGGCATCAATACAAAAGTTTTTTAAAAGAAGAAAATTACTTTACAGCGGAATAGTATGCTAATTGATTTTGGCAGAGACCTTTCTGTGAAGTGAATATTCTATAAGAGGGATGACAAGTAAGTTTCAGCTGCTGTCTGGGGGAGTAGGGTGCATGTAACATTTGCTGAGAAGACTTTACAGGCATAGTTAGCCTCAGTTCTCTGTAGAGTTTGCCTCAGCTGTGGTGGTATACAACTCCTGTTTTCATGCACCCTCATCTGCAATCTTTAGATAAGAAGAGAAATTACAAGGTCAGATTTAGAGGAGTCTTGTAGTTAGAAGATTAAAAAATAAAGCAAGTTTCAGGCTGGGAAGAAATAACCATCTGTTTCTAGGATTTACCTTGCCATCAGTTATCAAAGATGTAAACAATTCAACTTTACCTTTTAGAGTCAGTTTTATATTTTTGAATTTTTATTTTTTATGAATTTTCCCATGAAATTTGCAAAGTTGGGAGAAAGAAATTAAATTCAATCTTGCCTTTCCTGTCAGAAGACCCTGTGATTTTCTGTTCTGGCTCCTATGGGATAATGCTATTTTTCACCCAGAGCAAAGAGGTTAACTTAAATTCTTCAGTTCTAGAATAAGGGTTTCAAGATGTATTTTTACCATGCCAAAGTCTGCAAAAGTCTTGGAAAACCAAAGCTATAATGTGGAAATCTGACAGGCTTGCACTGTGATCTGTTTCTTTGGAGATAACATGTTCATTTTTCATTTGAGGGAGGGGATCAATGTGCTAATTAGGTAGTAAATTCCTATCGTCAAATTCTTCGTATCGTGTTTTACCTTTTTTCTCTGTATCCTTAGGGAAACGTTGTTCTTTTCTATATTTTAGAGTTACTCCTCACACTGTAGTAATAGTGACTGTATATTAGTAGCAGTTCACATGTATGGAGCTACAAGCACCAGGCACCAGACTAAATGCCTTTTTTTGCATCACCTCATTTAAAACAAAGAGTTAAGTAATTTGTTTAAAGTCACGTAATTTGTAAAGCAAAAGATATAACTTCACAGACCTCACTTTTTAAAATATTTATTTAGATATTAATAATTCTCTTAACAGCTACCTACTAGTATATCTTTTCTCTTGATATCCTCAGGACAGTTAACTTTATAATTTAAAATTTATCCTGAAACTTTAATATATCATTTTTACCTTTGATTCCATTTCAATGAACCAAAGATAAATGATGAAGACCTTTTCACATTATTTAACTTGAACATTTCTGTGAATCATTTCTCATTACTTATGAGGAAAATGGAAAATGATTTTGAGATATATTTCTGGACAGCCCTTGCATGGAGACAATAAATGGATGTTTTTGTTTTGAGATTTTTACAAGCTGATTCAGATGTATTTCAAAATGAAACTTACTGTTCAAACACTGAGACACACAACACACTCTTGTATGGTTCCAATTATGGATGCTGGGCTGACCTCCAACTCCCAGGATCATTCTTATGGAAGGTTCTATAGCAAAGAGTATGAATTGTTTTCTCAGTGAATTAATGTTTGGTAACATGGAGCTCTAGATATATTATGTTGTTGTTAATTATTTATGTAGATCATCGTAATCCCAAAGACAGGGTACATGAATGGAATTCATAGTAAGTATAGTTGGTATTTACATCATAGCTGTTAATTTCATATACTTTTTGATGAAAAGTTTTGTGCACATCGTAGTCTCCAGATGTTTGCTAGAATGCAAATTATGTAAGCATTTTAGGGGGCAATTTATAAAAAATTATAAAATCACATTCCCTTTGACCTGGTTCCCTTACTAGTAATTTTCCCAAGAGACAGACTTACAAAATACACTAAGTTATATATTACAAAGATGTTCATTGAAGTCTTGGTGATAATAGTAACAAACTGTGAAAAACCTAAATAGCCATCAGGAGTGAACTGTTTAAAATTATGTTGCTTCTGTACAGTAGAACACTTAGGGGGAAAAAAATGGTCAATGTCTATGTGCTGCTATTGAATGCCTTCAGGATAAATTAAATAAAAAAAGAAGTCTGCAGAAGTATGAGCAGTGTGTTTTGGTCTGTGCATTTTTTTTTTTCTGAAAATACATACATATGTTAAATTAACACACATTAGCATAGATTCCTAAAACATAAAAGATAATGTTTTTCTGGGAAGATATACAGAAATAGTAAAAAGTAAAATTAAGAGTAATTAATTTTGCAGAGTGGAATGAGGATAATAGATGATCCCCAGGCTCTTACCTAGGAGAAGGCAGTGGCAACCCACTCCAGGACTCTTGCCTGGAAAATCCCATGGACGAAGGAGCCTGGTAGGCTGCAGTCCATGGGGTTGTGAAGATTCGAACACGACTGAGCGACTTCACTTTCACTTTTCACTTTCATGCATTGGAGAAGGAAATGGCAACCCACTCCAGTGTTCTTCCCTGGAGAATCCCAGGGACGGCGGAGCCTGGTGGGCTGCCGTCTGTGGGATCACACAGAGTCGGACATGACCGAAGCGACTTAGCAGCAGCAGGCTCTTACCTTCTGTTTTATACCTTTCTCCACTGCTGAAGTTTAATAAATCTCTGCATGTCTGCCTTCCTTTCACCCTCTCTCTCTCTTTCCTTTCCCACTTTGGTTCTTTAGATGATAGAATTAGGCACAATATTTTTCTCTCTCAAGCTTTTATATATTACATGCAACTAGTAAATGTTACTCAAAATACAATAAAACCGGTGGAAACGAATTTTTGTTGTTTTTAACATCACACTAGATCCTTGAGGATATAATGATTTCTGAAGTCTGTGAGTCTCCTTTTACTATTTTCCATATCCCAAACAGTGATTGAAAAATTTCAAGCCTGCTCAAACTATGTCATTTTATACAGAATCCTTTATCTTCTTGCGTGTTTGTCTTTGATATTCCCCAGTACGTGCCTCTGTATAGATAGAGGATAAATCTAGGACAGATGCCTGAAGCCCTAACATTTGGGCAAGAGACCCCTAACAAGAACAAGCCTCTTCTAGTTTCTGCAGTGATGCTTGCTTAGTGGGGAAAGTTAAGAAACCAGGATCCTAGCCACAGTATTCTAGAAATGTGACCTGGTATCTTTTATTATGTGAGTATAAAAGATACAGAGGATTGAGAGTAATAGAATATTCTCTGAGTCAGGAGTTTGGAGGCCTGGGGTTAAGCCCCAGCTCTGCCATTAGCCCTGTGACCATGGACAAGTCACTTAATCCTCACCCCTAGGAAGAGGTAAAGTGACCACTTATCTTAGCAATAAAACCAATCAGACATACTGATACTTATGGTAAAAGTGAAAAAGTGCAAGTTCTAGTCACTCAGTCGTGTCTGACTCTTTGCAACCCCATGGACTATAGCCTGCCAGACTCCTCTATCCATGGAATTCCCCAGGCAAGAATACTGTAGTGGTTGTCGTAGGTAGCCATTTCCTTCTTCAGGGGATCTTCCCGACCCAGGGATTGAATCCAAGCCTCTTGCCTCACAGGCAGACTCTTTACCATCTGAACCACCAGGGAAGCCTACTCATGATAAAAGTTGAGCTTTAAAAACTTGGTCTCCTGGTATACAAAGCATCCAGTTCTCCCTTCACTCAGCAGTACAAAATTATTATAATAGAGGTCAGCCTTGAACTGAATGATCTGTCAAAGCAGTAAAGAAGAGAGACAGACTATCTCTATCTCATTAGATATTCCAAATTCTACTCTTAGACTAAGTTAGAGCTTGAGAAATCCCTGTGCCCCAGCCTCTTGGGTTGGACTGCAAAATGCTCTCACTGAAGTTTGTTGACATTTGTGTTGACCTTGAGCTGTCATCAAGGGCCCTGATAAGAAAATCACTGTTAAGAATACCTTGTTTCATTATTTTTTCCCAGTGTGCTCTTAAAAAAATGTTCATATATTTAATTCCCTGTAGAATTTGCACCAGGAAAATGTTTATCTCTTCTGCCAGCTAGGCTTCCTTCACCTTGTCAGATAATGAGAAGATGGTGTATGCATTGTACATACTCATTTTACCCTGCCTGTACCAATTTTCACATCTTTTAAGTTAGAGAAAATAATACCTATTTTAATCCCCTTTGGCTTTCAGATTTATGTCTCCAGTTTAGCCCTTTTCAATTCTAAACTCATCTTTCTATTTGTCTACTCAAATCTCCACTCATTCATTCAGCAGATCTTTATCAAGCATCAACTGTGTGTTCTAGGCACAGATGAACACACGGATGTTCTAGGCACTGTTCTGGGCACAGATGATGCAGTGGAGATTAAGAAAAACCAAGGCCCTGACCTTCTGCAACTTTCAGTGCAGTAAAAGAGGAAGATAGTAAACCAGACGAAGTAAAGTATGTCATGTTTCCTTTTGGATATGCTTTTTTAAGATATCATCTTAGTGATTATCTTGGGGTTTATAATTAACACCCTAGATTTATAATCTACTTTGAGTTAATACCAACTTAGCCTTGGTAACATGTATAAACTCTGCCTCTGTGTAGCTCTGCCCTGCCTCTGTTTATGTTATTGTTTTCACAAATTGCGTTTATATGTTGTGTGTCCATTAACATAGATTTAAAATTACTATTCTTTTATGCATTTGTCTTTTAAATCATACAAGAGATAAAAAGAGTTACAAACCAAAAATACAATAACACTGGCCTTTGCATTCACCTGTGCAGCTGCCTTTATCAGAATTCTCTCTCTGTTATAACTTTGAGTTACTGTATAGGATGCTTTCATTTCAGCCTGGAGGACTTGTAGCATTTCTCTTGTGACAAGTCTACTGATAGGAAACCACATCATTGTTTATCTGCTTCATTTTTGATGGTTAGTTTTGCTAATTTGGATATAAAAATTTGCTAATTTGGATGTAAAATTCTTGGTTAACAGTTTTCTTTTAGCACTTTAAAAATTTCAGACTTGCCTGGTTGTCCAGTGGTTAAGACTCCAGGCTCGCAATGCAGGGAACATGAATTTGATCCCTGGTCAGGGGAGATCCTGCATGCCATGTGGTGCAATCAAAAAAACAAGTCATCCCACTTCTTTCTTACCTCCATAGTTTCTGATGAGAAATTTTCTGTTAATCTTTTCAAAGGTCTCTTGTATGTGACAAGATGCAAGTCTCTGGCTACTTTTGAGATTTTCTCTTTGTCCTTAGCTTCCAAAAATTTGAGTATTACATGTCTTGGTGTGAGTATCTTTGCACTGATTCTTCCTGGGGTTTGTTGAACTTCTCGAATGTATAGATTTATGCCTTTTATCACATTCTGGGAGTTTTCAGCCATTATTTCTTCATTTTTTTTTTCTTTTCCTTTCTCTTTGTCTTCCACAATTCCCATTGTGTATGTTAAAACACTAGTATGGCATCCCATGGGTCTCTTACATTCTGTTTATTTTCTTTGTAAGTAGAAGATAATTGCTTTACAGCGTTGTGCTGGTTTCTGCCATACGTTACATGAGTCAGCGATAGGTATACATACAAGTTGCCCTCCTTCTTGAACCTCCGTCCCACCTCCCACCCCATCCTACCCCTCTAGGTTGTCACAGAGCACCAGGTTGAGCTGCCTGTGTTATACAGCAGCTCCCTATTAGCTATCTGTTTTACATATGGTAATGTATAGATTTCTGTGCTGCTCTCTCAGTCCATCCCACCCTCTCCTGCCTCATGTCCATAAGTCTGTTCTCTATGTCTCAGTGTCCATTGCTGCCCTGCAAATAGATTCATCAGTGCCATTTTCTAGATTCCATATATGTGTATTAATATACAATATTTGTTTTTCTCTTTCTGACTTTCTTCATTCTGTATAACAGGCTCTAGGTTCATCCACCTCACTAGAACTGACTCAGATGCATTCCATCTTATGGCTGAGTAATATTCCATTATTTATATGTGCCACAACTTCTTTATCCATTCATCTGTCGGCAGCTATGGCCTGGCTATTGTAAATAGTAGTGCAATGAACACTGGGGTATATGTGTCTTTTTCAATTATAGTTTTCTCAGAATATATGCCCAGTAGTGGGATTGCTGGGTCTTATGGTAGTTTTATTCCTAGCTTTTAAAGAAATCTTCATACTGTACTCTGTTTATTTTTCATCATTCTCTTTTCTCTCTTTTCCATCATTCTATTTTCTCTCTTTTCCTCAGACTGAATAACTTTAATTAGCCTATCTTCATGTTTATTGATTCTCTTCCCTGCCTGATCAGATCTGCTACCAAAACGCTCTAGTGAGTTTTTCATTTCAGTTATCATACTTTGCGGCTCCCAGATCCCTGTTTGGTTTCATTTTTTGCGATTCCTGTCTCTTTATTGATACTCTCTATTTATTCATACAACATTCTCTTAGTTTACTTTAGCACTTTGTCCATGACTTCCTTTAGTTGTGCTGCTGCTGCTAAGTCGCTTCAGTTGTGTCCAACTCTGTGCGACCCCATAGACGGCAGCCCACCAGGCTCCTCCATCCCTGGGATTCTCCAGGCAAGAACACTGGAGTGGGTTGCCATTTCCTTCTCCAATGCATGAAAGTGAAAAGTGAAAGTGAAGTCGCTCAGTTGTGTCCAACTCTTCGTGACCCGATGGACTGCAGCCCACCAGGCTCCTCCATCCATGGGATTTTCCAGGCAAGAGTACTGGAGTGGGGTGCCATTGCCTTCTCCGTCCTTTAGTTCTGTGAGCATATTTAAGACAATTTATTTAAAGGATTTGTCTAGTAAGTCCAGATATTGCTCCAGTCCCTTGGAGTAAGTTTGTTCGTTTTTTTCCTGCAAATTGGCCATATTTTCCTGTTTCTTCACATGCTTTGTAAACTTTAGTTGAAAACTGGGTATTTCAATATTATAGAAATTCTGGAAACTAAAGTCTTCCCCTTCTAAGAGTTTGTTTTGTTGTTTGCTGTAGGCTATAGCTATTAATTAGGTAACTTTTCTAAGCTATTTTTTTCAGAACTGTGTTCTTAGTCATGTGTAGTCTCTGAATTCTCTGTTCCTTTAGCTTGTGTTCCACTGGTGTTTTGATAGAGATTTCCTTGAATACCAGAAGCCAAATTAGAGAAACAGAGTGAAAGAGAATAGGAGCAAAAACCCTCTTAAGTATTTTCTGAGCATATGTATTTCCTGAGCATGTGCATAACTTTTAAAATCTCTATATTTACAAGTGCTTTTGAATTCCCTGATTTCACAAATAACTTTCTCTAGCTTTGCCTCCCAGAATTTTGGCACTCAAGTTAATCCTAAGGGAAATCAATCCTGAATACTCATTGGAAGGACAGATGCTGAAGCTGAAGCTCCAGTATTTTGGCCACCTGATGCAAGGAGCTAACTCATTAGAAAAGCCCCTGATGGCTGATGATTGAAGGCAGGAGGAGAAGGGGATGACAGAGGACAAAATAGTTGGATGGCATCACCAACTCAATAGTAATGAGGGTGAGTAAGCTCTGGGAGTTGGTGATGGACAGGCAAGCCTGGCATGCTGCAGTCCTTGGGGTTGCAAAGAGTTGAACACAACTGAACAACAACACCCTGAGTTAGTTCCAAATTACGTGAAACAAAGACAAGCACCTTACATCAGTCCTTCATATAGTCCCTACAATAAGTTAGAGCAGACAAAGACAATACTTTACAAATAAGATCTGCTCTTCTTCCTCCAGAACCAGGGACCAGAGTCCCAAACTGGGAATATGGTCATCTTCATAACCACTGCTGAGCCCAGGAAGAGAATTGGCCAAAGACATAAAAATACCAGAGTGCTTTCCTAGGGATTTTCAAATTCCCTTTCAATTTGTTCAGCATTTGGCTGGTTGATATAAACTTTTGTTTTCCAGAGTTCTGAAAAAGTTGATTCTGACAGTTTTTGCTTAATTTTTCAATCTTCCCGCGGGGCCAGGACCCACTGAGCTGCCTGCTCTGCCATTCTTGCTGATGTCATTTTCCTGCCCCATTTTAAAATGTAAGCATCAGACGTGCATTTTGTTTACCAAAACATTCTTTCTTAAACTGTAAAATATTTTCCAGTTTTAGACTTTTTAATTGCAGTTGTAACCTTATCAGGATATTGCTGTAGGCTCACAAGGATGCTTTACAAAATACTTACCTGTTTATAAAGAGGAAGTAGCAAATCATTATATTAGCTGGGCACTAATATGATTCCTCTCCATTATCAGGGAAACAATAGAAACATCTGTGGAAGATAAACAGGGTTTGGCAAGGGAAGGAAACACCAGGGGCTGACCTTCTTGTTTCTATTACCTCCTTAAATTGGAAGAATAATCCAAAGCCAGGGAAGACAACACACTTTGCTGCTATTTCCCTTTGTTTTATAATTCTTGGTTGAAAGAAGTTCTCCATTCAGAGAAATCTATAGGGTTGGGCCCAATGTGTCATGTGAAAGGTAGGAAGAAGTTCAAGTTAACTTGGTCATTGCTATGGTGTTGAACAAAAGCAGAAGATGTATATTTCCATACTGGAAGAAGTATATAGAGACTTTCACCCAAGGAGCTGTTTATTAGGCAGATTCCAGAAAACTGGAGCATGTCACCTGTGTTGCCCAAGAGCAGGTGCAAAGCGGAGACACTGGAATGCAGATGAAAAATTAGATTGATGCCTCTTCTATAAAATAGTTTCCACCTTACAATCAATGCTTAAAGGAAAATTTTTTTCTATACGAGAAACAATGTGGTTTTAATAAGCAGTGTGTTGAAGGGAAACTTTGGATAATAATGCTTGATTTTCCTGAGATTTAAGTAGGGCAATATATGTGAAACACTTGACCTAACATAGTGTAAATTCTCAATAATAACCTCTTTTCATGAGTCCTTAGAGTGAATATGAGTTTTTACTTACTTTCCAGGCTGTCAGCATTTGGTGTGATAGGAAAGCTTTTGTAGGGCAAACATGAAATGATAGGGAAGTGGGGAGGTAGGGACATGATGTATAAGGAATTGACAATGATCCAGTGAGAAGTTGGGCTATGGAACATGGCAATGTTATTAGAAAATGATTCCCTTATTCTTTTCCTATCATTGTAGTAATTATTCTCCTCCAAATAATGAGAAATCAGTGTACAAATTTCGTGCCTTTGGCATAGGGCTTAGATCCCAAGAGAGAAGAATGTATTTCCAGATGATAGATGGAGAGATGGTATGTGGCAGCCTTACTGAAGTAACTGGGCCTTCCTTGCCTGTCTTCATACCATCATCTCTTAAATGTGTTATCCAGACTCTATATAACCAGCACTGTTTCCCTAACATCAGAATAGTTCTATCACTTGGAGAAATGAGAGAAAGTCCCCATGTCTTTCAGGATTTGAGGGGGGAAAAATGTGCATGAGAAAGAAATACGTTGTATAGAGCAGGGAATTCTCTGAACCAATACACACTCAACCTAAAGATCTGAAAGTAAATTATCCTAGACTTTGAAAGTGGAATGCTGTTCTCATACCATATATGTAATGTGCATGTGCATAAGACTTTTTAAAAATCCACCACTGTCTCAGAACTCAATTTTAACCTTGAAGAAGAAAACCGTGTGTTTTCAAGGATTCATAGATAATGCATTAAGGCGTGAGACTCACATAGTAACTGTTATTGCTTGTGGGACAAATAAGCGTATTATGATGGACCAGAGGCTTTTAGATATGTCCGTATTAATTGTGATTATATTAACTGATTATTTCTTTAAATGAGGAAAATGTAGTCACGCAGGGAATATTTGCTCTCACCCTCCCTTGGCTAATGCCTCCACTTCCTCCAGGTGTCACTGTGAAAAGAACACAATGCCCTTTGGCCTTGCCCATCCCCTTACCACCACTCTCTTTCATACTACAAAGGTCCTCCTATGGCACCCTTTCATGACACCAGTATCCATGACTACAATAACTTAAAATTTTGTGTAATAAGTTGTCTAAGAAGCATTTCTTTTATTATACTCCCTGCTTCAAGAAGTAGTGATATCATTTGAAAAGGTTGTTAAATAATTTAGGTTGTTTGTATAGTTTTCTTGTATAAAAACCTCATTTTTACAGTAAATTTAGAAATACATTTTAAGATTCTATTCACCTTCTACTCAGTAATCCTCAATATTCATATAGAGCTTTGTAGCCAGCAAGACACTGCTTTATCTTCCTTAATTCCTCTGAGACGAGTCATAATCTCATTGATTTTATAGAGGTTAAGTGACTTGCACAGGATCATGCAAAATGAGGACTCTGATCAAGCCCCAGTTTTCTTTCTCTATCACAGCTGCATCTCTTAAAAATGATCTAGTTCAACATACATGTAAATATTTATAAACATTATGTCATTTTTCTGAACTAGTAGATCTCACTATTTTCATTGTTTCATGATATTGGAGCTGTAAAACAAAGTGGACATTTGCAGAAATTCAATCTATGGTCATTTTATATTCCCTCTGCTTTGAAATTTTCATCCTTTGCTAGCAGCAACATATTTTTATAACAATAAAGAAAGAAAGCATTTCCTATTGTCATCTAAATTGTTAGCACACCTGGAGTTATTTTTTGTAGACTCTCTACTTACACCATGAAATCACAGTACGGCTTCTTATTTGAATGTTTGATCATCTAACACCTAATAATAATAAACTCATTGGCCCTATAATGGAGTTTCATCTTTCTTAATGTTTAAAAATGGTTAAAAATTATTTCATTTGTTAAACAAAAATCATAGTAGGATTAAATAAGCGTTTCACTCAGGAGATAAAGATTGAAATCTGAAAATAAGTCACTACTAACTTTAGGCCAATAAAAAAAGTTTCATGGAGATGATTTTTTTTTCACATTCATTTTCTTAAGTGCAATACAAAAGCCAGGGAGTGTCATATAAAACAAGCCCAAAGCACTTTTTGTACCTAAGCTAAGAATTACTTATATGGCCTTTGACATACCAAGGGACTTTAGTATTATAAAGCAAGCATATGAAGATATCTTTTCAACCTTCTAAAAATTTAAACATAGAAACTGTTTTTGGTGCATGCAAGGATTCTGATTCTTTCACACACAGTTTCTAAAATCACAGCACAGATTGTCCAAAAAACATTTGCACTAATTGCTTTGTTTTTGAAATTTTAGTTATTATTCCCAAAAGCATGAAATGTAAATGAATTTTTTTCTTTTAGCCAGTGCCTACAAGAATAATAAAATTTGTATATGTTGGGGCAGTTGGTAACGGAGAAACAGTTGTTATGTTTTTTAAGCATAACACTCAAAGGAAAAAGACCCATGGAAAATTTTATCCATGTGTGTATGTATTTATGTACTGATATTTTTAGTGATCACCATATCAGAACTATGTAGGGAAGGAGTGATGTTTTCCAAAAAGTTTTATTAAGGTATCCTTGCATTATCTAGAGTAGAGCTTTTTGAAACGTAGTCTGTGGACCAGTGCTCGTCCACAAAATGTTTGTGCAAGTATACATCCAGATAGTCCAGAAATTGAGAGTAAGCATTTGACAAAAGGATAGCAATTTGACATTTCTATAGCATCTGAGCACGTGCTTTTGTATTCTACAAAAGCATAGCTTGATCCATGATGGATTAGAAAACCAATACAAAATAATTCAGACTCTTCACATATGATATTAGAAACTCTGAGATAGCTTTTTTTCTAGAAAGAGGTGGTAAACATGTTAGGCTTTGTGGGCTATGCCCTCAAAGTCTCAGCTACTTAACTCTGCTGCGCCTAAGCGCCATGGGCAATATTAAACAGACGACTGTGGCTGTGTGCCGATTAAACCCTATTTATGGACCCTGGGATTTGAATTTCATCTCATTTTCACCTGTAACAAAATACTCTCATTACTTTTTTTCCTCAACCACTTAAAAGTATAAAGACCACTCTTAGCTCTTGTAGGGTATACATAAACAGATGGTGGGTTTGGATCTGGACCTCAGGCCCAGCCTGCTGACCCCGGAGTTGGATCACCAGTCCAGCAGTCTTTGGGAAAAGATGCTGTCGTTTCCTTGTCTCAGGCCTCCCCTCTCTGCAATTTTAATTGCCACTTACTTTCACTCTGCAGTTTGGGTTATTATTCCAGAATACCTTAGAGTACTCATAATGCCTAGAACATGATGTTTAATAAGGTCCAGAAGGAAAATGTTCCAAGTGGGAATAAATTTTAGGATTCCCTGTGACCTACTGGCTTACATGAACTTTGCTTAAAAAGTAATCAGTACAAGAGTGGAATAGAAGGTCTCTTGATCAGGTACATAAGCATAAGAGTGGATTACCGTAATATGTTGCCAAGAATGGATAATGCTGGAGCAGTGAGCTGAAATCCTGCTTCCTACTTATCCTGAGATGGATAAATCATCAGTATTGTTGGTAATCAAATGACAGAGACTGTGATTAAATTCTGTGAGCTAGCATCCAAAATAGTGAACTGCTCAGAGTCCCTCTCTCTGTCTCAGGTCCTTTTAATCTCATCATATTAAGCAGAAGCCCTGGTTCTACTGCTCCCACAGCAGACCAACCACTATAGACCATCATATTTCTCTTTTCAGAAATTTCGTTTTAGCTTATGAGAATTGGTTTGTCCCTGACCATCGTAAACGCCACGTACTTTTATATATTTGATAGCACATATGTTGATCTTTCACATAATCTTCAAATGATAACATTCTTGTTTTATGGTTACTATGGTTTTACTTATTAAATTTAACTTTAATGTAGCACCTTCTTCTCCACCTCATTTAAACAAAGTTTGCTATTAGTTATCTGCATATGAATAAGGCAAGCCATTCTGAAACATGTCCTCTTTGAGCAAACACACACATACACACACAAAACCACTTAGCTTCTTTATATGCATTTGTTAATCTTTAGTCCTAACTTCATTTTGAGTTGTTTTTTTTTTTTCCATTCTTCATATACAGCAATCTTTCAGGAAGTGATTTACTTTATAGTGTGTTTTATAGTATTTCAAATGTGGAAAAACCTTTCATCAGATTGATAAAGTTCTGTGTTCTGAGCTCATATGATAGAATCTCCTATCAGAGTATGTTCCTTTTTTGTTCTGTTTCAGAATATAAGAAGCTAACTTTTGTATGCATGCCATGGCATTTTTGGACTAAGTCAAGTCTTCCAAAAAAGTGAGAACTATGAGACAAACCAGTATTCACAGAGACATATCCCTGAAGTATGAGCAAGCCCACTAATGCTATATTTGGAATAAAGTGTGTTTGATCATTCCCTAGTGGCTCAGTCGGTAAAGAATCCACCCGCAATGCGGGAGACCTGGGTTCGATCCCTGGTTGGGATGATCCCCTGGAGGAGGGTATGACAACCCACTCCAGTATTCTTGCCTGGAGAGTCCCCAGGGACAGAAGAGCCTGGCTATAGTCCATGAGGTCACAAAGAGTCGGACACGCTGAGCGACTAAGCACAGTGTTTGATCATACACATGCTCTCTTCCATGTCTGCATTTTCAGTGAGGAAGAAACTACACTTCCTGATATATGAGAGAAAACTGCAAAAGTTGGTTCTCTGGTTGTGTGATAAATCCATAAAAAGATCCATTTTCAAAACCCAACAACTTTTAAAATAGGCAACTTCCTATTTTTCACTTGAAAATCAAAATCAGATTGTTCTGAGAGCTTTCTCCATCAGTCATATTTAATTACATAATGTCATGTTCTTTATTATTTTAGTGTTTTCAGGAATAAAATGCCTGTTCTGTAGCAATTTGTATATTGAGTTCTGGTTACATAACCAGTCTGTCAGCAGCATCAACAGCATGATTTAGAAAAGGCTCTGATTTAGTTTGAAATTTAGGGTCTTCTTCCATGCTTTATCCATTGAGAATTAAATTGTTAAATTATTGTTTGGCATACTTTGAAAGTTATCCATCCAGGTCATGTTTATTAAACACCTTCTATGTGGCAGGCAGGGTGTAGCTTTTACTTTATTTAACAGCAAGTTTTTTTCAGATAAAAATTTTTTTCCCTTTGTGTATTATTTGCAATCAGAGATGCTTCTAAACTTAAAGAAGAACTTTAAAAACAAAAGAGTTCTCTTCAAAATGGCAGTGAAATATAATGGGTGTGTGTGTAGGGGGGGGGGGGGGTGGGGGGGTGTGTGTGTGGGGTGGGGTGTGACTGTGGGTGTGTGTGTGTGTGTTTGAGTTCTATGCTCTGTACATTTAAGTTCTGATAATGTGTCTCTTTAAAGGTTTTAGCCCAGCACTTCTCAATGAATGGATATTTGGAGTTCTGATCAATATAAAGGAATAATGAATAAATTGTGGCTCTCTTGTTGTGAATATTACCTACTCTGTGCTTCTAGAAAAATATTTTAGCAAGTGTTTGGCTCCTAGTTACTGAAGAAAGTTGAAATATATTAAAACAGATTATCTTAGTTCTCTTAATTAAAACATATCCACTTGGAAGTAAGAACTCTCATATTAACTACGGCTGCTTTAGAAATCTGTTAGATAAGGCTCCAATAAACTGTTCTTGTTAACAAATTGCTTTCAGATTTCTCTTTTATATTCACTGAAAAAGAAAAAGTGGTGTATAGTACTGAATTTCTAACTCTTCTCTCCTAAGAGCCACTCTTAGGCAGACACCAACTCTACAAGCCTACGAAATAGACATCAGGGCAAATGTTATAAAACCTAACAGTTGACATATACTGTTTACTTGCCTGGGGAGTCTTCTATAAGAGCAAAGGAACCATAAAACATTATTTTTACATAATTGGTGATAGGAGTTAGGTTAAGAAAAGTTTACTGATGTTTAAGGGACCTACCATTAAGTTTTAGTTCTGTGTTAAGTGTTACTGGTTTGTTATGATCGATTCTCCATTTCTGAATTGCCTTTATCTCTATGCTGTTATCTTATGCATTCCCTGTCACTGTCACAAGTTTCTAGGGATTTTGGTATGTCACTGATTCTTTCACCTGTGCTGATTCTGCTTTTAAAAATTTGTTTGCTAGTTCTGAGATGGGTTTTTTCTTCATTGTTTCCGTACTTCTGTGATCTCCCTTTTTATCTCATTCTTTCAACTTATTGCTAATGTCTCAATTCGTTCATATTTGCTTTAGTCTTGTAGCATAATATCCTTATAGAGACTTTGGGAGGGAGGTGGAGGACTCTGTTTTTTCCAAAGTGGATTCTTACTGTCTTCCCGCCCCTCCATCTCTCATTCTTTCTTTGCTCCAGTAGTCCTGCCTACTCCTCTTACTCTTTTCTCTTTGTTAGACGTAACTTTCATTTGAACAATTCAGCTAAGAACTTCCGTTTACTCTTTGTTGTTCAGTCGCTAAGTCATGTCTGACTCTTTGGGACCTCATGGACTGCTGCACACCAGGCTTCATTATCCTTCCCTATCTCTTGGAGTTTGCTCAAACTCATGTCCATTGAGTCGGTGATGCCATCCCACCATCTCATCCTCTGTCGCCCACTTCTCATCTTGCCCTCAATCTTTCCCAGCATCAGGGTCTTTTCCAATGAATTGGCTGTTCACATCAGGTAGCAAAAGTATTGGAGCTTCAGCTTCAGCATCAGTCTTTCCATTCAGTATTTAGGGTTGATTTCCTTTAGGACTGACTGATTTGATCTCCTTGCAGTCCAAAGGACTCTCAAGAGTCTTCTCCAGCACCACAGTTCAAAAGCATCAGTTCTTTGGTGCTCAGCCTTCTCTATGTTCCAGCTCTCACATCTGTACATGACTACTGGAAAAACCATAGCTTTGACTATATGGACCTTTGTCAGCCAAGTGATGTCTCTGCTTTGTAATATGCTGTTTAGGTTTGTCATGGCTTTCCTACCAAGAAGCAAACGTCTTTTAATTTTGTGGCTGCAGTCACCATCCCCAGTAATTTTGGAGCCCAAGAAAAGAAAGTCTGTCACTCTTTCCATTTTTTCCCTTTCTATTTGCCTTAAAGTGATGGGACTGGATGCCATGATCTTGGTGTTTTGAATGATGAATTTTAAGCCAGGTTTTTCAGTCTCCTCTTTCACCTTCATCAAGAGGCTTTTTATTTCCTCTTCACTCTTTAGTGTTGGTGAATTGTCCTCATTTTCCTTTTTACTTTCTCTCATTAGAACTCTGTGCCTTGTCCCCAGAGCTTCATTCTAGGATTTGAGGAACCAAGGCCACATCCTGGGCAAGGGGCTGAGTGAGTTGAGCTGGGGCTTGTGCAGTTGGTTGTAGGGTCTGGACTCGGCTCTTCCTCAGTATTTGTGTAAACTGCCCCACGTCGAGGTTTGCACTACATACTCAAACATGAATCTTTTTGGAGGAAGAAGGATATTTGGGGCAGGGGTTGGGGGATGGGTGTTGTCTTCTCTGACTTTGGATTATTCCTCCAATTTAAGGAGGTGACAGCACTAAGAAGGTCAGCCCCTGGTGTTTCTTTCCCTTGCCAAACTCTACTTATTTCCCAGAGATGTTTTTATTCTTTCCCTGCTAATGGAGGGAAGGAGACACCTGTGAGCTCTAGCAGTGGTACCACAGCAGGGGAAGGAACTTCTCCTGGGGTTCTTCTCCATTCATCCTCATTCTCTCCCCACCCTCAACACACACACTTACTCAGATCTTATTTTTTTTCTCTTTAGCTAAAGCTGTGTTTACTCCTTAAGGTAAAATAAATTCTGATACAGACGAGTACACCCATGTTAAGACAAACTCAGCAGGAGGACAAGGGGATGATAGAGGATGAGAGGGTTAGATGGCATCACTGACTGAATGGACATGAGTTTGAACAAAATCTGGGAGTTGGTGATAGAGAGGGAAGCCTGACATGCTGCAGTCTGTGGGGTCACAAAGAGTTGGACACATCTGAACCACTGAACACCACTACCACCCATGTTAAAACAAACTCAGATTTAACACAATTGGCAGTTGGCTGTCCTTTTTCCTTTATCCCAGCCCTTGTCCTTATTTTGTTAACTGCACAGTAATGAGATCCCACATTCATGATTAAATTTGTTAGACTCCTCCATGTAGTGTTATAATGAAGTTGGGCTGTAATTAATTAGCCTTGTTGGATTATGACCCATCTCCCTTTTCTTCTCCTCCTCTCCTCCTAAGCATGGAAAACCAAAATGGTGAGCCCTGATTTACTTGTCTGTGTCTGAGGAAATCCTGTGATGTCAGGGAGGGGTTTTCATTTTGGGTGGAGTTTTCCATCTTTTCTCCAGGTTGCCTAAATATCACTTCAGATCTGTTTTCCCCAAATTGGACACTGTTAATGATAGTAAGATCCCCTAGAGAAGGAAATGGCAACCCACTCCAGTATTCTTGCCTGGAAAATTCCATGGACCAAGGAGCCTGGTAGGCTACAGTCCATGGGGTCGCGGAGTCGGACACGACTGAGCAACTTCACTTCACTTCACTTCAGTGATAGTTTTCAGAATTTTGTCTGCTTAACTTTCCAATCTCCAACCAATCTTTTCTTTTTTTGAAAATTTTCTATCCTTGGGTATCATTTTTTGGGGGGTCAGGGGAGTGGGAAGGATATAACTTTATTCTTTTTTTTTTCCCAAAGCAAACAACTTTATATTGAAGTATAGTTGATTTATAGTGTTGTTTGCTTCAGGTGTACAGCAAAGAGATTAAGTTACATATGCATTTTAAAAAGTTTTTTTCCATTAAAAGTTATTATTTATAAGCTGGATTTAGAAATGGCAGAAGAACCAGAGATCAAATTGCCAACATCGTTGGATTATAGAAGAAGCAAAGGAATTCCAGAAAAACATCTACTTCTGCTTCATTGACTACACTAAAGCCTTTGACTATGTGGATCACAATAAAATGGAAAATTCTTCAAGAGATAGGAATACCAGATCGCCTCACCTGCCTCTTGAGAAACCTGTATGCAGGTCAAGAAGCAGCCGTTAGAATCAGACATGGAACAATGGACTGGTTCAAAATTGGGAAAGGAGTATGTCTAGGCTGTATATTGTCACCCTGCTTATTTAACGTCTGTGCAGAGTACATCATGTGAAATGCCGGACTGGATGAATCTCAAGCTGGAATCAAGATTGCCAGGAGAGGTATCAACAACCCTCAGATACACAGATGACAGAACCCTAAAGGCAGAAAGCAAAGAGGAACTAAAGAGCCTCTTGATGAAGGTGAAAGAGGAGAGTGAAAAAGCTGGCTTAAAACTCAATATTCAGAAAACTAAGATCATGGCATCCGGTCCCATCACTTCTTGGAAAATAGATGGGGGAAAATGGAAAGAGTGACAGACTTTATTTTCTTGGGCTTCAAAATCACTGCAGATGGTGACTGCAGCCATGAAATTAAAAGACACTTACTCCTTGGAATGAAAGCTATGACAAACCTAGACAGCATATTTCAAAGCAGAGATGTGACTTTGCCAACAGAGGTCCATATAGTCAAAGCTATGGTTTTTCCAGTAGTCATGTCCAGATGTGAGAGTTGGAACATAAAGAAGACCGAGTGCCAAAGAATTGATGTTTTTGAATTATGGTGCTAGAGAAGACTCTTGAGAGTCCCTTGGACTGCAAGGAGATCAAATCAGTCAGTATAAAGGAAATCAACCCTGAATATTCATTGGAAGAGCTGATGCTGAAGCTGAAGCTGCAATACTTTGGCCACCTGATGCGAAGAGCCGACTCATTGGAAAAGACCCTGATGCTGGGAAGGATTGAGGGCAAGAGGAGAAGGGGGCGACAGAGGGATAAGATTGTTGGATGGCATCATCAACTCAATGGACATGAATTTGAGCAAGCTCCAGGAGATAGTGAAGGACAGGAAAGCGTGGTGTGCTTCAGTCCATGGAATTGCAGAGTTGGACACGACTTAGCAACTGACAACAATAGGTTATTATAAAATATTGAATATAGTTTCCTGTCTGGGCACCACTTTAAAGATTAAGATATGGTGTTCTCCTTTACTTGGTTGGTTTCTGCTAACACTTTTAAAAAAAATAGTGATTTTAAATTTCATTATGCTTTAGGGAAAAATTCTATAATCTGACGTTATTCTGCCATCTTAATCTAGAAATTCTGTACTAGGCACTTCTCATTTAATATCTATCATATTCAGTCTTTACAGTACTTCTTCAACATATTAAAGCTGATATCTCTAATTCACACATGAGGCCACTGACATTTCAAAGAGTAAAGCTTCCCAATTCGCTTAACTAAGGGGTGGGAGCCCTGTGCAGACTTGTCTGTCTCTAAAGCCTATGGTCTTCCTGCTCCCACATGCTGCCTTCTCATACTGCCATCTGATGCTGAGTATGTCAGCAAGCCTTCTCTGGACTTTTCTTAATTTATCTACAGAATGAAGAGGGTGGCCTACAAGGTCCTCCCTAGCTCTAAACCTCTGTGTTTATGATTAGTAGAATGAGAAGACTACGTTTTACTTTAACATAAATTTATTTGACTTTACATTTAATAGGAATGGCCATATATTTCAAGTTTAAATATATATTTACATATTTCTGCAGTCGGGAATTTTAGATTATATAAACCTTTTTGTTTTCTCAACTCATTTTTCAGGTGCTTTGGAATTTCACTGCCGTTCTTTTTAACATATGGTGTTTGCAAGAGTGAAGTTGGAAATTTTTATTCAAATGTTCATTTTTTTCCCCTATATTATTCTGTCTCTGTTTAATACTTCTCAGTTTTCTGAGAATGCCTGAATTGGAGGTAGTTTGAGGCAGTAAAACAAAGCAAAGTTAAATAACCCATTTGGCGGTTAAACCCTCAACCTTGACCTAAACAAACTGAAGTAACTAAGCAAAGATGACATTAGGGAGACTATAGATCCCTAGTTCTAAGAGTTTATAATCCACAAGATAAACTGACTGGTGTCAGTGTACATGTGACTCATGTGCACACTCAGTGAGCAGCAGATTTCTCAGTGTTCACAGTTGCAGAACAGTAGTGGCACAAGCCAGGTGAGAGTGGAAGTAGCAGTGGTCCATTAGAATAGGCAGTGGGAACAATGGTGGTGGGCAGAACGGAGTTGCTTAGGAATGAGGTCATGACTGGTATGTCCATGGGCAGGACTTTGAGAATAGGAGTAGAAACGAGAGAGCTGACCTAGGTCCCCTTGGCCACTCCCAAGACTGTTTATTCTTGGCAAATGCTGTTTAGCCTTGGGTCCACAAGACTACTGCCTCCCTGAATGATTTCCCATCATCTCCTCCTCTCTTAGTGTCAGAAGGGAGATACAGAATTAAACTCATCTCAGCCTTCCTCTGGATATAAAAGTTATTGGGTTTCTTTTAACCATGCTTTTCTCATCTCCATGTTGTTCATTTGATATTCTCTGAGCACCTTATTTTTGCCAGACATTTTGCTAGGCCCTCAGTATATCTTGGGCAAACTCTGGGAGATAGCGAGGGACAGGAAGGCCTGGCATACTGTGGTCCATGGGATCGAAAAGAGTCCGACATGACTTAGCAACTGAACAGCAACAAGGTATATCGTAATAGAGAAAAGAAATAGTATTTGAGCTGATGAATTTCTAGTAGGTGAATGAGAATTAAAAGTTGAGAAGGGCATGCAAGTAAGAAGCATAGAAATCAAGAAAAGGATTTGGTGCTGGGATAGAAAATAGCTGAGAGTGCAGCGGGGAGCTGGTCACTGGTTAATGAGGTCATATCTTTACTTCATCCCTGTCCTTTTATATTCCAAGTCTCTTGCTCATATATTTGACCACTGCCTTCTGGACTTTTCCTAAATCCTTATATCTAGGCTGTCAGTCTGTAAAATTGATATTTTAAAACTTCTTTTAGTTAAAACCCAAGTATTTATTCAAGCCGCCTTTATGTGTCTGGCTCTGTATTAGGCATTATGGTGTTTACCACGGAGATATAAGGCCCTGTAAGAGCCCTGGGAGCGTCTGTGTTCATTTTTTACTCGTGTTCGCTCTGCCCATCATTCATTGACACTTTGAAGCACCATGGCTCTAACTTTCATTCTTGGAGTCTCCAGGTAGAAAGTTCACCCAGCCCCCTGGACTCTCGGTTCCTTGAGCTCCTTTCTTCTAAGTCTTTACTTCATTCTCCCTCAGTCACCTCTCTAGAGACCATTCTCCTGCCCAGACCTTGTCATCACAAGTAGCCACTCCACTGCGAAAACCTCATTCTCAGGTGCTGTAACTCTGACTGTCACATCCCATCCTTTCAGCTCATTAGCTCCACCCCTGCACATCATAGCTGAGCATGATGGGAGGAAGAAATGTACAGAGTCCCAACTGGCTTCTCATTGCACTGATAGCCAGAGCCTCAAGTAGCCCCAGGTTTCCTGGCAGTCCTACTGTATTTGCATGGTCCGCTCTCCTCCTGTCACAAACCTCCTCAGTCTACTTCCCCTTCACAATGAATGACTTCGCTTCCTATTTCACTGAGAAGATAGAAACCATCAGAAAAGGACCTTCATCTTCCCATGACAAAATTTACTAGCCTGCTTTGCCTGCTGCCTTTCTGTGTGCTCCTGTTCCTTTCCCCTCCTGAGCTTATAGTTTCTTTCTGGCATCACCAGTTTTTTCTCCTCTCTAGTGGATTGTTCCAATCAGGATATAAACATGCTCTTATATGGTCTATTAAATTTTTTTCAATCCTTTCTATTCCACTTCCCCCTTCCCCTCCTCCCACCAGCTCCTTTCTTGACTCTACCATCACACACAGTAAACCTCCTGGAGAGAATATTTATTGTTTATTTGCTGCCTCTGTTTCCTTACTTCTCATTTCCTCTTCAACTACAGCTATCAGTCTTGTTATGATGAGACTCTTGAACAGTCCACAGTAGATCCATCTATTCACCTCTTCATATTGGAACACAGCCCTCTTCTCCATCTACTCATATCCTGGATAATCTCACTTTTTTCTATGGTTTTAAATACACTGATGATGCCTACATTTATAGCTCTAGTTAAACCTCTCCATCTAGAGACTAGTCCCATATTTCCTCAGCTTCCCCATTAGTCTGTTGAGTATATCTTACATTTAAGGCCAAAGACTTCTGCCCTTTTCCCTCCCTCACCTCAGATCAAACCCAGCTTCTCTTCCAGTGTTTTCATCTCAGTGAAACTAACATCTTTTCCAAACCCCTTCTCTTCCAGTGTTTTCATCTTAGTGAAATTAACATCTTTTCCAAACCCCTTCCCTATGTACCAAGTTAACCAGTTGGTTTTATCTTCAGAATATATCCCAAACCCATCTACTGTGTTGTCATCCTAGTCCGAGTGACCATTTCTACCTGGATTCTTCTAACTGCTTACCACTTGGTCTCTCTGCTTCCACTCTTGGCCTCTTACATTCTAACCAGAGAAGTTCATAACCGTCCATTATGCCATTCATTTTCTGTCACTCCTCTTCTGAAAGAAGATTTCTGGAATTTCTGAGAAATCCAGGGGTTTCTCATCACATGTAGACTAAATACCTGCCTTGATTCACGCCTTAACTAAGCTCACCCTAACCTAGCTCTCTAACTCCCTTTTCTTCTGCTCCCTACATCATTTACTAAGTTCCAGTTACATTCTCTCTCTAATATAAGTTTTGATTATTTTGCTATGTAAAATGACATTTGAATAAAGAAGGAAAATGTATCTTCCAGAAGCACTCTTTTTTAATTTAGTTTTTATTATATGTTGGAGTATAGTTGATTAACAATGTTGTTTCTGGTATACAGCAAAGTGATTCAGCATACATATACACATATCCGTTCTTTCTCAGACTCCTTTCCCCTATAAGTTTATACAGAATATTGAGTAGAGTTCCTGGTGCTGTACAGTTCCTTGTACTATACAGATGCTTGTTGGTTATCTACTTTATAAATAGTACTTATATACCTCCAGTTTATTGTTCCCTGTACTTTTCCCAATTAGTAACCACAATTTGTTTTCAAAGTCTGTGAGTCTATTTCTGTTATGTAAATAAGTTCATTTGTATCATTTTCTTAGATTCCACATATAAGTGATATCATATGATACTTGTCTTTGTCTGTCTAACTTAGTTCACTCAGTATGATAATCTGTAGGTCAATCCATGTTGCTGAAAGTGACATTATTTCATTCTTTTAATCATAATCCGAAAAGATACATGGACCCCGATGTTCATTGCAGCACTGTTTATACTAACCAAAACATGTTCAGTTCAGTTCAATCACTCAGTCATGTCTGACTCTTTGCAACCCCATGAACTGTAGCTCGCCAGGCTTCCCTGTCCATCACCAACTCTCGGAGTTTACCCAAACTCATGTCCATTGAGTTGGTGATGCCATCCAACCATCTCATCCTCTGTTGTCCCTTTCTCCTCCTGCCCTCAATCTTTGCCAGCATCAAGGTCTTTGCAAATGAGTCAGCTCTTTGCATCAGGTGGCCAAAGTATTGGAGTTTCAGCTTCAACATCAGTCCTTCCAGTGAACACCCACGGCTGATCTCATTTAGGATGGACTGGTTGGATCTCCTTGCAATCCAAGGACTCTCAAGAGTCTTCTCCAACACCACAGTTCAAAAGCATCAATTCTTCAGTGCTCAGCTTTCCTTATAGTCCAACTCTTACATCCATACATGACCACTGGAAAAACCACAGCCTTGACTAGACAGACCTTTGTTGGCAAAGTAATGTCTCTGCTTTTGAATATGCTATCTAGGTTGGTCATAACTTTCTTTCCAAGGAGTAAGCGTCTTTTAATTTCACGGCTGCAGTCACCATCTGCAGTGATTTTGGAGCCCAAAAAATTAAATTCAGTGACAGTTTCCACTGTTTCCCCATCTATTTGCCATGAAGTGATGGGACCGGATGCCATGATCTTAGTTTTCTGAATGTTGAGCTTTAAGCCAACGTTTTCACTCTCCACTTTCACTTTCATCAAGAGGCTCTTTAGTTCTTCTTCATTTTCTGCCATAAGGGTGGTGTCATCTGCATATCCAAGGTTATTGATATTTCTCCCGGCAATCTTGATTCCAGCTTGTGCTTCTTCCAGCCCAGCATTTCTCATGATGTACTCTGCATATAAGTTAAATAAGCAGGGTGATAATATACAGCCTTGACATACTCCTTTTCCTATTTGGAACCAGTCTGTTGTTCCAGGTCCAGTTCTAACTGTTGCTTCCTGACCTGCATATAGGTTTCTCAAGAGGCAGGTCAGGTGGTCTGGTATTCCCATCTCTTTTAAGAATTTTCCACAGTTTATTGTGATCCACACAGTCAAAGGCTTTGGCATAGTCAAGAAAGCAGAAATAGATGTTTTTCTGGAACTCTCTTGCTTTTTTGATGATCCAGTGGATGTTGGCAATTTGACCTCTGGTTCCTCTGCCTTTTCTAAAACCAGCTTGAACATCTGGAATTTCATGGTTCATGTATTGCTGAAGCCTGGCTTAGAGAATTTGAGCATTACTTCACTAGCGTGTGAGGTGAGTGCAATTGTATGGTAGTTTGAGCATTCTTTGGCATTGCCTTTCTTTGGGATTGGAATGAAAACTGACCTTTTCCAGTCCTGTGGCCATTGCTGAGTTTTCCAAATTTGCTGGCATATTGAGTGCAGCACTATCACAGCATCATGTTTTAGGATTTGAAATAGCTCAACTGGAATTCCATCACCTCCACTAGCTTTGTTCATAGTGATGCTTCCTAAGGCCCACTTGACTTCACATTCCAGGATGTCTGGCTCTAGGTGAATGATCACACCATCATGATTATCTGGGTTGTGAAGATCTTTTCTGTACAGTTCTTCTGTGTATTCTTGCCATCTCTTCTTAATATCTTCTGCTTCTGTTAAGTCCATACCATTTCTGTCCTTTATTGAGCCCATCTTTGCATGAAATGTTCCCTTGGTATCTCTAATTTTCTTGAAGAGATTTCTAGTCTTTCCCATTCTGTTGTTTTCCTCTATTTCTTTGCATTGATTGCTGAAGAAGGCTTTCTTATCTTTCCTTGCTATTCTTTGGAACTCTGCATTCAAATGGGTATATATTTCCTTTTCTCCTTTGCTTTTTGCTTCTCTTCTTTTCACAGCTATTTGTAAGGCCTCTTCAGACAGCCATTTTGCTTTTTTGCATTTCTTTTTCTTGGGGATGGTCTTGATCCCTGTCTCCTGTACAGTGTCACAAACCTGTATGTGTTTTATGTTTTATGTGTTTTATTATGTATTTTTTAAATATTTCATATATTTCTTTCGATTATGAAGTCTATAATTCACATACAACATAACTCTATAGTCTTAATATTGATATTTTGCCATATTTATGTTGTTGCTCAATTATTTTTTAAATAGAAACCTTAGAAATAGCTACTTGATTCCATTCCCCTGCCCACCTCCTAAAAAGTGACAACTGTTTTGAAGTTGGGGTATATTGTTATGTTATCTTTCTGCAACTAGCCTTTGATTTGCATTTTTTAAATGCTGCCTAAGTAATTATTTGTGTGAAACTACCACAACTTCCACCTCTGGTTATATTGCTCTTAAACCTAAGCCCATCTGTGGGCTACCTACCTTCTTTAATTGCTTACTGTGTCCCCGCTGCACATTTTTACATACCTGTATAAAACCTTCCCTCTTCATATAAGTTACTCTCTACTTCTAACAGTATCTGGTCTGATATATGACGTAGGTAGTGTATATATGTATATCTTGAATATGCTTATCTGTGATATCACTCTGTCTTAAAGTTCAGACTGTGAACCGCATCTGTGCAGTTCTCTCTTCAGCACCAGATGCACTTAGTCTCTAAGAGGTGGTTGTTAGAGACCGTCAGAGGTGAGCATCCTGCTCAGGACTGGGTCCCCCTCGAAGTGGAAGGGAGATGAGGGAGAGAGAATCCAGGAACAACTCAGAGAGGAAGCAACAATCGGCTTATTCCTCATTGGGAGCGTCGTCTGGCCTGCTATTATCTGATAGTTCAGATGTGAAGTAGATTTGGATTCTGCAGATTCCTGGTATGGACAACTGACCCAGGCAGAGATTCATTCTGCCAGAGCCACTGGAGTTTGTCATTTCTAGTGTTTTTTGGCAAAACCAGAAGTGGGCATCACTCACCCTCACATACTTGGCTAAAATCCTTTAAAAACTTTTTTGACTCATAAGAAAGCAATTTAAACCCAGTAATCCTTGCTTCGTTTATTTTTAATGACAACCCCATTCTGTAGAGTTTTTCTGCATGAATTTACCCAACCTCCTTTATAAGAAGTCTACCTCAGATGTGGAAATTTATTTGTTCTATTTTGTTCCTCTCTAAGAACAGTACATTTTCCATGTATTTCTGTATACATAATCCTTTTTTAAAGGATCGTGGGCACATTTTATTGTGCATTTGTTAATGGCTTAATGAAGTGTAATGTTAGACTTCTTCATATTTTAAGTATTTTTTTTAGAAAATCATAGAGAAGAAAGGGAAAGGAGAAGGAGGAAGAAAGGAAAAGAAGAAAAGAATGACTGATGTCTTGGTCTAAAAAATAAATAACATGAAATAAACCATTGAGATTTTGTAAGGTAAAAATCTGTCAAATCTCATTATTATGAAAATGAGTAATAAAATATTCATCTTACAGGCAGTTCAAAGGAACCCCATTGACTAAACTTGGTAATTAATGAGTATACTCTAATAAGCAATATAATAAACTTTTTTCTTGTAGAAGCCTGACCTAGTAAAATTTTCAATGAAACAGTTTGCGTTTACAGAACAATAAAACTGCAAAGACATCTTGAGAATCAAGTCAGCTGCAAGATGTGATTATTAAACTGTTTGCTGTTAAATGTGCCTTCAGATTATTGGAAGTTCAAAAGAATTGACATCACATTAAAAATGCTTTTTTTCATATTTTGCATTAAGTGGAAAGCATAAGTGCAGTGAGTGTGTTTCTCTCTCCCTTTTTTTTGAGTCCACCATTGTTCTCTATTAAATATTAGAAGCATGACTTGAATATCTATGTTTATGGAAGTTTAGAAATAATCCATGAACATTTAATGATAGTAGACTATGCATGATGAGTGAATTCCCATTAACTGCATTTCATACTGAGGAAGAATTCTTCAAATATGTGAAGTAACCCCTATTGGAATAGCTGGCTTTTTCTTAGCCATCTTTGCACTTTATTCCTATTCTTGATCTCTTTAAAAGTTTGATTTTATTTAAATTGCTTAAAGGTAAAGAGAAAAGTTTATGAATGTTTTTCTTTTAAAAAATGCAAGCCAGCTATGTTCCTATAGGAATTAAGCAGTACCATCGCACTGGTTGGTCTGATTTTAAAAATTAAGGCCTTCAACTGCTTTATTTTCAAGTAAAAATCAAAATGTTTGTTCTCTTTTCTGAATAAATCTCTGGGTAACACATCTAAATTACAGATTGCTGTGCATATTTGTTAGAATCAGAGAGTGTTTAATTTTAGTATTTTGGGATTACTAACCCATAGACTTCAAATGTGAGGAAACTTTCTATTTGCAAAACTGAATATTATGACTGAATATTTTCCTCAGTCCAGAAGCCCTACTGGCTCCCAACCCATCATTTGTGTTTTTAAAATTCCTTCATAAAATAGACAAGCAACAAGGATTTACTGTAGAGCTTAGGGAAATATATTCAATATGTTATAATAGCCTGTAATGAAAAATAGTCATATATATCAGATCAGTTGCTCAGTCGTGTCCGACTCTTTGTGACCCCATGAATCACAGCATGCCAGGCCTCCCTGTCCATCACCAACTCCCGGAGTTCACCGAGACTCACGTCCATCGAGTCAGTGATGACATCCAGCCATCTCATCCTCTGTCGTCCCCTTCTCCTCCTGCCCCCAATCCCTCCCAGCATCAGAGTCTTTTCCAATGAGTCAACTCTTCACATGAGGTGGCCAAAGTACCGGAGTTTCAGCTTTAGCATCATTCCTTCCAAAGAAATCCCCAGGGCTGATCTCCTTCAGAATGGACTGGTTGGATCTCCTTGCAGTCCAAGGGACTCTCAAGAGTCTTCTCCAACACCACAGTTCAAAAGCATCAATTCTTCGGCACTCAGCCTTCTTCACAGTCCAACTCTCACATCCATACATGACCACAGGAAAAACCATAGCCTTGACTAGACAAACCTTTGTTGGCAAAGTAATGTCTCTGCTTTTCAATATGCTATCTAGGTTGGTCATAACTTTCCTTCCAAGGAGTAAGTGTCTTTTAATTTCATGGCTGCAGTCACCATCTGTAGTGATTTTGGAGCCCAGAAAAATAAAAGTCTGACACAGTTTCCACTGTTTCCCCATCTATTTCCCATGAAGTGATGGGACCGGATGCCATGATCTTTGTTTTCTGAATGTTGAGCTTTAAGCCAACTTTTTCACTCTCCTCTCACTTTCATCAAGAGGCTTTTGAGTTCCTCTTCACTTTCTGCCATAACGGTGATGTCATCTGATATCTGAGGTTATTGATATGTCTCCCGGCAATCTTGATTCCAGCTTGTGTTTCTTCCAGTCCAGCGTTTCTCATGATGTACTCTGCATAGAAGTTAAATAAACAGGGTGACAATATACAGCCTTGACGAACTCCTTTTCCTATTTGGAACCAGTCTGTTGTTCCATGTCTAGTTCTAACTGTTGCTTCCTGACCTGCATACAGATTTCTCAAGAGGCAGATCAGGTGGTCTGGTATTCCCATCTCTTTCAGAATTTTCCACAGTTGATTGTGATCCACACTGTCAAAGGCTTTGGCATAGTCAAGAAAGCAGAAATAGATGTTTTTCTGGAACTCTCTTGCTTTTTCCATGATCCAGCGGATGTTGGCAATTTGATCTCTGGTTCCTCTGCCTTTTCTAAAACCATCTTGAACATCAGGAAGTTCACGGTTCACATATTGCTGAAGCCTGGCTTGGAGAATTTTGAGCATTACTTTACTAGCGTGTGAGATTAGTGCAATTGTGCAGTAGTTTGAGCATTCTTTGGCTTTGTCTTTCTTTGGGATTGGAATGAAAACTGACATTTTCCAGTCCTGTAGCCACTGCTGAGTTTTCCAAATTTGCTGGCATATTGAGTGCAGCACTTTCACAGCATCATCTTTCAGGATTTGGAATAGCTCAACTGGAATTCCATCACCTCCACTAGCTTTGTTCGTAGTGATGCTTTTAAGGCCCACTTGACTTCACATTCCAGGATGTCTGGCTCTAGGTCAGTGATCACACCTTCGTGATTATCTGGGTCGTGAAGATCTTTTTTGTACAGTTCTTCTGTGTATTCTTGCCATCTCTTCTTAATATCTTCTGCTTCTGTTAGGTCCATACCATTTCTGTCCTTTATCGAGCTCATCTTTGCATGAAATGTTCCTTTGGTATCTCTGATTTTCTTAAAGAGATCTCTAGTCTTTCCCATTCTGTTGTTTTCCTCTATTTCTTTGCATTGATTGCTGAAGAAGGCTTTCTTATCTCTTCTTGCTATTCTTTGGAACTCTGCATTCAGATGTTTCTATCTTTCCTTTTCTCCTTTGCTTTTCACTTCTCTTCTTTTCACAGCTATTTGTAAGGCCTCCCCAGACAGCCATTTTGCTTTTTTGCATTTCTTTTCCATGGGGATGGTCTTGATCCCTGTCTCCTGTACAGTGTCACGAACCTCATTCCATAGTTCATCAGGCACTCTATCTATCAGACCTAGGCCCTGAAATCTATTTCACTTCCACTGTATAATCATAAGGGATTTGATTTAGGTCATACCTGAATGGCTAGTGGTTTTCCCTGCTGCTGCTGCTAAGTTGCTTCAGTCGTGTCCAACTCTGTGCGACCCCATAGAGAGCAGCCCACCAGGCTCTGCCGTCCCTGGGAATCTCCAGGCAAAAACACTGGAGTGGGTTGCCATTTCCTTCTCCATTGCGTGAAAGTGAAAAGTGAAAGTGAAGTCGCTCAGTCGCGACTGACTCATGGCGACCCCATGGACTGTAGCCCACCAGGCTCCTCCATCCGTGGGATTTTCTAGGCAAGAGTACTGGAGTGGCTTGCCATTGCCTTCTCCAAGTGGTTTTCCCTACTTTCTTCAATTTAAGTCTGATTTTGGCAATAAGGAGTTCATGGTCTGAGCCACAGTCAGCTCCTGGTCTTGTTTTTGCTGACTGTATAGAGTTTCTCCATCTTTGGCTGCAAAGAATATAATCAATCTGATTTCGGCATTGACCATCTGGTGATGTCCATGTATAGAGTCTTCTCTTGTGTTGTTGGAAGAGAGTGTTTGTTATGACCAGTGCATTTTCTTTGCAGAACTCTGTTAGTCTTTGCCTGCTTCATTCCATATTCCAAGGCCAAATTTGCCTGTTACTCCAGGTGTTTCTTGACTTCCTACTTTTGCATTCCAGTCCCCTATAATGAAAAGGACATCTTTTTTGGGTGTTAGTTCTAAAAGGTCTTGTAGGTCTTTATAGAACCGTTCAACTTCAGCTTCTTCAGTGTTACTGGTTGGGGCATAGACTTGGATTACTGTGATATTGAATGGTTTGCCTTGGAAACGAACAGAGATCATTCTGTCGTTTTTGAGATTGCATCCACGTACTGCATTTCGGACTCTTTTGTTGACCATGATGGCTACTGCATTTCTTCTGAGGGATTCCTGCCCACAGTAGTAGATATAATGGTCATCTGAGTTAAATTCACCCATTCCAGTCCATTTCAGTTCGCTGATTTCTAGAATGTCAACATTCATTCTTGCCCTCTCTTGTTTGACCACTTCCAATTTGCCTTGATTCATGGACCTGACGTCCCAGGTTCCTATGCAATATTGCTCTTTACAGCATCAGACCTTGCTTCTATCACCAGTCACATCCACAGCTGGGTATTCTTTTTGCTTTGGCTCGATCGCTTCATTCTTTCTGGAGTTATTTCTCCACTGATCTCCAGTAGCATATTGGGCACCTACTGACCTGGGGAGTTCCTCTTTCAGTATCCTATCATTTTGCCTTTTCATACTGTTCATGGGGTTCTCAAGGCAAGAATACTGAAGTGGTTTGCCATTCCCTTCTCCTGTGGACCACATTCTGTCAGATCTCTCACGGGCATGGCTTAGTTTCATTGAGTTAGACAAGGCTGTGGTCCTAGTATGATTAGATTGACTAGTTTTCTGTGAGTATGGTTTCAGTGTGTCTGCCCTCTGATACCCTCTTGCAATACCTACCGTCTTACTTGGGTTTATCTTACCTTGGGCGTGGGGTATCTCTTCAGGGCTGCTCCAGCAAAGTGCAGCCATTGCTCCTTACCTTGGACGAGGGGTATCTCCTCACCACCGCCCTTCCTGACCTTCAACGTGGGATAGCTCCTCTAGGCCCTCCTGCGCCCGTGCAGCCACAGCTCCCTGGACGTGGGGTATAAATGACTGAATCACTGCTGTATATGTGAAACTAACACCATATTATGAACCAATTATACTTAAAAAAAAAAATCCCCTCCTATTTGTGGTATAGTCAATACATATTCTAGATGGAGAATTGAGTGATACAGAAGGTGGGCTTCCTCAGAAACACTCAGTAGGTATTTAAAATATTTGGATTTCTTGATCATTAAAATGTGATTGGTTATCTTGCTTAAAATCATTGAGAGAACTAGAAGGTTAAAGGCCTAGAATGCCTTTGGGATGCTTTGCACCCAGGTAATAATCTCTCAGACTTGCTTTGTCTTTGTTTAACAGACTGTGAAAGGCAGGATATCTGTGGGAAGTAAAAATAGTTGAGCAATTCATTCTTATGGCTTTTAAGCAGAATATTTTCTATAATACCAGAAAAACTGCAAAAGTGAAGTGTGCATTTTAAAGTTCAAAAGGTGAACATATGCACTAATTCAAATAAGGTCATTTTTAACACAAGGAAACAAAGGAAAAAAAGCAACCTTACACAAGAGCAAACTTGTGAAGAGATAAACTTTAATGGCATTAGTGACAAACTAATGTCAGTAAGAAGAAAATTGAAATACAAGTATAAACATGAAATATAAGACTGTGGGAAGATGCCGGAGGTAGGTTACACTTTCATATGGAAAGTTATTAGAAAACAACGGTTCCCTAAGTGGAAGGGAAAGTCAAGGTACTTGATTGAAAAATAACAGTTTCCTTTTTATTCAGCATGACAATGAGTGCATTTGGAGTTCTTCCTAAACCTAATCTAATAATTCTTAAAATATGCTTAATTTGGGTAGTTGAGAGAAGTATATTCTGGAAGGAATGCAACCATGATGCCATTTGGGTGTGAGTCTAAGTCTGCATTTTAACTGACCTAGTTCAGTTCAGTCTCTCAGTCGTGTCCGACTCTTTGCGAACCCATGGATCGCAGCACGCCAGGCCTGCCTGTCCATCACCAGCTCCCGGAGTTTACCCAAACTCATGTCCATTGAGTCGGGAAAACTGACCTAGAGGAAATCTCTAATACATTAAAGAATTTCACTGTAACTTTTTGATGCTGGGAAATCTGTGTGGATAATGGGGAAAATTCACATAACCATTAAAAAAAATTGTAATTCATCCTGATTTATTTAAACCCATAAATAGTTAACTGAGGCTAACATGGTCATAGAACAAAGTGATGATTACTACAAATAACAATAAGAATTGTTTTTTTTTTAATGTTTAAGCCACCCAGTCGAAATGGTTTGAATATCTAGGGAAAGGTTTATATGTGCAAAATAATGTAATAGTTATTGGGAAGAAAATGTATGCAGGCTATTTTGGAAATATTTGCTGTCTAAATTCTTTGTATAGTAAAGTAAGAATATCTACCCACACAAGTATGTAGTACTGTAGTTTAGTAGCTTACCAAGTATTTTTAGTGTCACAGGTGTTATAAGCCAGTTTCCATTTTTTAATTTTTTTAACAGAATGTTAACCAAGGAGAACTATGGGTAAATCATCTCTAACCAAAAAAAAAAAAGAAAGAAAAATAAGATTTTTAAAGTTATATTGAAAGAGACATACAGATGAGAATGGACTTTGTGGGCTCTCCTAAACTGTTAAGTACCATAATGTTCAAAGGTGTTTATGTTAATAATCCTCTTGATCGAGAGAAAATTATTTCAGCGTTGTAGCCTTATATGCATCTCTGACAATGAATACTGTTATTTGTACTCTCATGAGAGCAAGTATAAATACTGATATGAACAGTCCTAGGAATTGTATACCCTGGAGCAGTGTTGATATTGCTGTTGTACAGTTCCATGCTGTAAGCGAAGGCCTTTAAGGGAAGGCCCTTAAAGCTCCTGTGCTGTCTTTGCCCTAAGAGTGGGACACGACTGAGCGACTTCACTTTCACTTTTCACTTTCATGCATTGGAGAAGAAAATGGCAACCCACTCCAGTGTTCTTGCCTGGAGAATCCCAGGGACGAGGAAGCCTGGTGGGCTGCCATCTATGGGGTCACACAGAGTCGGACACGACTGAAGCGTCACAGTAGCAGTGGCGGCGGCAGCAGCCTACTCATTGCATAGACTTGGTACATTCTTGTTGTTAGTGGGGGGTTATTTTGATGACTTCTTTCACGCTTACATGGGGTTGTTTACTCCTGAATATTGAAAGTGGTTTAAACTACTGACCCAAGATTTATCCTAGAAAAGGAAAACCAGTGTAAATGTGCTAAAAACCAAATGAGACTTTTTTTTTAACCCCACATCAGACTCTGTGTATGTGTGTGTTGTACTGATTCCACGATAACCTTTTATCTCCTGGACACTTAATTTGTCATTTGGGACATCTGTGGTCAGGGATAGAAGGCCCATTTTGTAATTGGTCATCATGCCAGAGGTGAAAGCCATTGCCATTAAGCCTCCGGGGAGGGAGAGCTCTTGGCAGCGTTCACTGTCGGTGGGTGTTTTTTTCAGTTCTGTCAGGTCTCCGTTCCCTTGGGGGAATTTGTACCCAAAGAGTATTGAGTTTTTTCTGTTGATTTTTTTCCAAAAGCATGTGTTTTCTGCATTCCTATTTTATGGTTCCCTGCGAAGGAAGAACATTTTCTTTCCTTTTTTGGTTTGGATTTGATTAGCAATGTTTGGGATTAGTTTAGTCTTTATAAAGTAAAACAAGTGAGAGGTAGCAGAGGGTGATAGAAACCACACTGAGCAGGGAAGCAGAGTCCTGGCCCCAGCAGAGAGGTCACCCTGCTAAACTGAGTCCTGTCATTAGGTTGGACGCAGATGAAATGCATGGATAGGTGAGAATGCTGGGCACTCAACTTTTAATGAATTTCAAAATTTTATATTTCTAATAATGATAGTAACAACAATAGCAATAGCAGCTATCAAGCACTTTATAGATGTTCTCTGTAATTCCCATAACAACCCTGAAAGATAAGTATGTATTCTTTTTCAGATAGGTAGATTTAGTTGCTCAGTCGTGTCCAACTCTTACGACCCCATAGACTGTAGCCCACCAGGCTCCTCCATCCATGGGCTTTCCCAGGCAAGAATACTGGAGTGGGTAGCCATTTCCTTCTCCAGGGGATCTCTCTGATGCAGGGATTGAACCCAGGTCTCCTGAATTGCAGGCAGACTCTTTACCAACTGAGCCCCCAGGGAAGCCCATTATTTTTCAGAGAAGGATACAAGGTTTGTTTATTATCATACAGGTAACAAATGGCAAAGACTGAGATTCAGGCTGGTCCAATTCCTTGCAGTTGCCTGCATACTCTAGTCATCCAGGCTGGACAGTGTAGTAGATGTACATAGGTTTTATTTTTTTGTTTTTAATTTTTATTTTATACTAGAGTATAGTTAACTGCTGCTGCTAAGTCGCTTCAGTTGTGTCCAACTCTGTGTGACCCCATAGACGGCAGCCCACCAGGCTCCCCCGTCCCTGGGATTCTCCAGGCAAGAACACTGGAGTGGGTTGCCATTTCCTTCTCCAATGCAGGAAAGTGAAAAGTGAAAGTAAAGTCGCTCAGTCGTGTCCAACTCTTAGCGACCCCATGGACTGCAGCCCACCAGGCTCCTCCATCCATGGGATTTTCCAGGCAAGAGTACTGGAGTGGGGTGCCATTGCCTTGTGTTAATTTCAGGTGTACAGTAAAATGACTCAGTTATATACACACACACACACACACACATATATATGTGTATATATATATATATGTGTTTGTATATATATATATATCCTTTTCCAATTCTCTTCCCATTTAGATTGTTACAGAATATTAAGCAGAGCTCCCTGTGCTATATAGTAGGTCTTTGTCGGTTATCTATTTTACATATAGTAGTATATATTTGTCAACCCCAAACTCCCAATCTTCTCCTCTCCCTACCGTTCCCCCTTGGTAACTATAAATTTATTCTTTGTGAGTCTTTCTGTTTTGTAAATAAGCTCATTTGTCCCCTTTTTAAGGCTCTGAATGTAAGTATGATAATCTCTGAGTCCATGCGTGTTGCAGCAAATGGGATGATTTCATTTTTAATGGCCGAGTAATATTCCATTTTGTATAACACAGGTTTTAGAATCAGCCTAGGTTTAAAACTCAGCTTTTCTCAAGCCATGTGACCTTGAGCAAATTGTCTGTCCTTTCTCTTAAGCATTGAAAAACTATGGTATGAGCAAAATCATATCAACATCATATAAAGTTGTTGGAGAGAAATGCATAAAAACAGGTAAAGCACTCAGAATGGGCAGATGTTAAGAAAATGGTAGATTTTGCCTTTGATGGCTTATTTTAAATTATTACTTCTAAGTGAAGAGACCTAACATGAAGATATTTATATAAAGAAATATTTTATATGATTATATTTTATATAAATATCAAGAAACATTTTATTAGGTCTTATATATGCATTTCATTCTAAAAGTTAATTCTTTCATAAACAATTTTGTGGTTTTTTAAAATCTTCCTCTTGAGATCACAAATATATGTCTGAGATTATCTAGGATTTGTGGTGGTGTTACTGTTTGCTTTAGAGGAATATGGCTATCAAAATGCAAATCAGACATGATATATTCCCCACAAACATTGTCAATTGGCCCTCTGCATCCCCCAGATTTACTCAGGAATCCAGAAAATATTTAACCACATTCCAAAGGATCTCTCTCAACAACTCATGGAGAGTTTACTGTCTGCTGGGCACTATCCCAGGCACTGAGCTTTGGGATAGGTCCAAATGTAGAAGTTCACCAACTGTGCTAAAATAAGAGAGAGTTGCAAAATAGACCCCTCTAAAGAGGATGAGCTTGCGTTTGTTCTCTTGAGTCGGCTAGCAGCTAAATAGGATTCTGCCCATCTTTATTTTATTTTTTGTCAATAACCTGGAACTATTTAAAACAATGACTTATCACTACTTCTATTCCTCATAAGCGTGTATGTCCTTATTAGCAGACTCTGCTCCTGAATGAGAAAGGCATAAAGAAAACAGTTCCTTCAGTGAGTGGGAAAGTAATCCAAGAAAAGTATTAGGATATGAGTGTTTACCAAGAAACAAGCAACTCCCAAGGGACTACTATTATTTAATAGCTCTTCTGTGTTAGTTTATTAAGTGGCTTAATTCTTCACTTGGACACTGCTCTGCACCCACTACGTGGTAATAGTATCTTAATTGTGATCCACTATCCCTTTTTATTCCTGTTCACTCTTCATTTCCATGTCTTCATTAAGGACATTTCTGAAAAATGCCACCTCTGGGAAAGGACTCTGGATTCAGCCATGTGAGAACTCTTTTCTGCATAATTAGCTTAATTTTTTTTAAAATCAGACCATAGCTGTCATTGTCCCAGTATGTTTTAACTCTGTGATGTTACCAGCTTGAATATTGAATTTGAGGCAGTCAACCTTCCTAAAGAAAGATGTATACTGTGCTTTATGCATCATCACTGAAAGAATTTTGCTTTGAAGCCCAGTGTGAACACTTAATTTTTATTTGCTATTATAAAAGAGTCTCTTTGAGCTGACAAATATGAAAATATGACTGTGATTTCGGCAGAAGTCCAGAAACTTTAGAGAGAATGATGCTTTTATCTTTTGAAAGTCTTTTGACTACTGCATTATTCTATTAATAGATGGAGCATGGGTAATAACATCCTTCAAGGCCTTCTTCTATTGAAATTGGTCTTCTCACAAACTATAGAGAAAAGATGTATGTGTCAAGTGGTAAGAGTTTAATGTACATTTATTTAAATCTCCTGTCTTTGGGCAGCTGTTAAACTTATTTAAGGGCTCTGTGTGGTCCAGTTTCCATTTTTTATCCATTTATATGCTGTCCTCCCTACAATTTCAGTTAAACAATAAAAAATTATACTTTAAAGTTGATGTGCAATTGCATACTTAAGATTGCTCATGAAATGACAGTAAGGAAGCTTTGAGCTAAGTGGCAGCTTCCCTGGCATTCAGGCATCCAGGAATTCTGCATTTGTTTTACAGAGTCTGCCAGTGTATCCACCTCCAGGTGTAATGGCATATGAAAGCCGTGTGGCTCGCTATCTCCTGTTGGAACAAATGACTAAAGATTTAATGAAGGGTGAAGTGACACTGCAGAAGGAATATTTTGCTAGACCAACTAAATGTACATCCTGATCATAGGAAACATTTCTATGAACATCTACCAAAGCGTCTTTAATTAAATAACTATAATAATTTCAATGTTTATTCAAAATCCTAGGTGAAATCTTAATGATTTTCATTTCATGAAAATTGTCAGAGTAAAAGAACATGCTATTATTTTATAAATCCTGACTGATTTTGTGTTTGAGCTTAAGGAATTCTGCCCACACAGCACTCATTTTTATAACTTTGGGAATCTTCAAAATCTAGATTTAGCCCTTTGGGCATTGCTAGTTAAGCCAGATTTTGAAAATATCCTGCAGATGTTGTTGTGAAAATATGCTGTATCAGCCATCAGTTTCTAAAACTGAACTAAGCAGCTTTAGAAGAAAGCTTAGATTCTCATTGGGAGAAATCCTTAAAGTTGATGTATATTGAGATGAGCTTTCTTAGTGTTCATTCTAATGCATTGGAATGTTATTTCTTAACCTTCACTGATAAAAGGGAAGCCTTTTCCTGACCATGGAGACCAGTGAGGAAATGCTATTCTAAGTATACCTTCCCCGTGTTCAATGTCCTTTTTCTTTCTAAATTCAATTAATCCTTTTTCTCAAGGGGTAATTCTATCCATGCCTCCATGCCCTGGCTGTGGAAGATTCTTGGAGAGCATGAAGCAAGAAAGCAGATAGAGTTTTTGTTTTTGGAAAACTCGTTGGAGTTTGTCCCAAGAAGTAACATTAAAAGAATACAGCAGAGATGCTTGGTCCTCTTCTAAATAAGTTTTTCACTTGTTTCTTTGTTAGAAACTACAGCTTTGACTCTGTGATAACTGTGACCTTAAGCTTTCGTGTTTGTATGAATCCTTTCAAATAAACCCAATTGTACCCAATAAATTTGGAGACATTTGGGAGACAAGCGGGATTGTAGGACAACTCTGCTAGAATTGGATCAGAAACTGGTGGGGCTTTAAATGTCCCTTGCCCCAGCTCTTCTACACTTTACATTCCATTTCTTGAGCTCTTTGATCTTTGACAATCTCACATTTAGCCTCTATTTGCAAATCTCAGTTCCCTGTGGCCTGTATTGTGACTGCCAGCCACGTGTTCCTATCTCAGAGGCTTCATTAACTCTCCACTGACACTGTGTCCAGCATTACCTATAACCAGTATCACAGTGAATGATAAAGACCACAAACATTGGCTACAACCTGCTTTCAGTTTCCAAATTTGGCTTTCACCCAGTACTTTTGATCAAGGCACAGAGTCTTCCAGAATGTTTATAATTTTGTAGCACCACTTCATTGGCGTAAATTCGTTCCTCAACCCAGATGGTGATCTGCTTATGAAGGTTTTTTTCTTCCTTGCTTATTTGTTATTTCAAAGCCTGGAATTGGGAATAGTAGGTCCATTTTGTAACTCTCTTTGTGCCAGAGGTAAAAACCATTGGCAAAATTTTTGAAAGAAGGGGGAGCTGTTGGCAGGGCCAGGGGCTGGTGGGCGGTACTCAGCTCCGTTTGCTTTTACTCCCATGGGGGAGTTTGTACCCAAGCATTTAAGTTTAACTTTCTATTGCCTCCTCTCAACCTCCCCAAAAGCATATGTTTTCAGCATTCTTTTTCCTGGTTCTCTCTTAATAAGCGAAAGTGCCTTTCTTTATAAGGTTTAGATTTGTTTGAAAATGCTCGTGGCTATGATGGGTTTTTTTTGTAACATAGCAATATACTGGCACCAAGACTGACCCTTCTTAGTTTATCAAGTAAAGACAAACAGATTTACAAAACTGAATTTTAAGATCCAGCAAAGTGTGGACTAATCTCCAGAAACCATGCATTATGCAAAATAATCATAAAGACAAGTGGCAATCTAAGGCCAGAAAGCAAGTTAGGGTAAGCCTGACCCATCAAAAAGTCAATTTTCCATTAAAGAGCTACTGTGCCAAATGTGCAGAGTACAGAAGACATATAAGATGGAAGAGGTGTAATCTACCTCTTCTGCAAGCTTATTTGGAAGACAATTATTGAAACAAACACAAATCTTACTCACCAGGATGAGAAAGAGAAAGGCTTGTGGGGTAGAGTTAGAAGAAATGAAATGCCTAACTCCTGGTCATTCGCATTCTGTGTGATTGTCATTGAGTTTTTATGCTGATGAGGAAACTGCATTGTACTATTTAGGAAAGTGTATATAGCTTTTATATTGTTTCTGTGATAAATGGAACAAAATAAAGGTACCAGAGATGAGAGAGATGAGATTGGCACCAATAAAGGTGTCTATTGCCTCAGCTTACTCTAGGAGGAAGATCCAGTTTTAGCATGGCTGCCTAATGCTGAAACAATTCTCAAATCTAAGATACAGTATAAAAATAAAAGTAAGCTCCCTAAAATTTGTAAGAGACTACGTTAAGCACACTATCTACCTTGATGGAATTAAATTATTTAATCCTTCATTAAATCTTAAAATTATTTGTTTCAAAAGAACAAATTGTACCCTATGTCCACCTGAAGTGGTAGAAACCTCATTCACATAATAATTTGTATAAATGGCATCCTAGCATCACACTGTACGAAACCTTTTGGGCTAGACACAGCAACCTGTGTTAGAGGAAAGATTAAATTTGAGAGAATTTCTCCCCTAGGTTTTTCATTATAATATATACCTGTTCGTCAAAAGCATATATTAATAGCATATAGCTTACATTAATACTTGTCCTGTTTGCAAGCCAAGTAAAACTGGGACTATCCATTTATGTTCATAAGGATTTGATTTTTTAAGACTATAATCACAATTTATGGTATATGAAAGCTTTAAACTATGGTAGGTATAAAGCATTCCACGTTTATACTGTTCTCTTCCCTCAGTTGTTAGGAACATCATCATTTATCTTCATGGAACCCTTTTTGGGTAGAAATAAAGACATGGAGGGTGAATCTAGTGCCCAGAATTCCTTAAGGGATCTCTGACACCTTTTTTTTTTTTTTTTCCTTATTAAAATTGCTTGTATTTCAAACAGATTTTACTGAATTAAACTGGCATAAAATATACCCGTTTATATATTTTCTATGGGGAAATCACTTGAATGTGAAAAGTTTCCATGATACTCTGTGATTGGATAATTTAAGAAACCAGTGAGGTCTTCCGTAGTTGTCTTATTCATAGAAATATGTCTTCTATAGTCCACATGCACTTTAGTCAACCTAAGAAAATACTCCCCCAATATGTTGAGCAGCTTGGAATGTATCTTTTACTGAGTTTTGAAATGAACTCTGATATAAAAAGCAGTATCTTCTACCTCTTTTCTACTAAATATATCTCTTGTATTTAGGAGAAGTGATGCTTGTTTTCATGGAAAATGGAATAAGCTTATTGAAACCTGCATGCATGTGGGGAAAGGTTGGTTACCAAAGGATGGTAAATTTCATCTCTTTCAAATGACCCTTTCCTTCTCAGGCTCTTTGGAGACCTAAAGATATCTCTCAGCTGGTGGAGAAATGTTGGCAAGTTTTTAGCAACAGGATGAGAAGCCATAGGCTGCTTAGTTAAGATGGAAATCCCTAGATAACATTCAGCTTTAAGAGATACAACTTAATAAAAGGGGTCTGGCTCTTTTCTGTTCTCTTCTTTCCTCTTCTTTTTCTGGTAGCCAACACAGTATACATTGAGTGGAAAGAGGCAGCCTATGTGAGTATGTGATTTATAGATTTATTATGAAAATATATTTTTATTATTAAGAATTTAATTTGAGTAGTGCTGGTAATCAATCTTTATGCCAGGTTCTCCAGATATTTAATATCATTGAGCTTTAATCTGAAGCTCCCCATTAAATTATTAGGCTCCCCATTACTCATAGTAAATGGATCAGCCCATCCTAAGAACAGGGTGTAAAGAAAGAACACTTAGCAAGTGTGTGTGCTGTAAACTAGTTGTGTGATTTTTTTTTTTTTTTTCCGTCTATGCAATAGAAGGATGTAAGCTCTGCTGTGCCTTTATTTTCATTTTCATGCTTCCACTCATGTGCCTTGCAGAGGATGCCTAGATTGAGGAGCTAGACCAGCATATACATCAGCTCCCAATGTTGGGATCTGCCCATTTATGGTAATCCACTGGGCCTTCCACCCTGATTCTCATGGCCAAGTTCCTCAACACTGCTATACATAAAATTTTTGTTTTTTTACAGTGTTCTCAAATAAAGTGAAGTTGCTCAGTTGTGTCTGACTTTTTGTGACCCCTTGGACTGTAGGCCACCAGGCTCCCCGATCCATGGAGTTTTCCAGGCAAGAATACTGGAGTGGGTGGCCATTTCCTTCTCCAGGGGATCTTCCTGACCCAGGGATCAAACCCGGGTCTCCCACCTTGCAGGCAGGCACTTTACCATCTGAGCCACCAGGGAAGCTCAAGTAAGAATTCTCTTCTAGGACCTAAATTTAATAAAAGGGAATTAATCATGCATAATGATAGGAAAGCTATTTTAAAATCGTTACCTATTTCTGATTCAGAGCCCTCTAAAAAAAAAAAAAAAAAAAAAGACTTCCCAGTTATTATTTGTTAAAAAGCATATAAACTATAGTTTTATAGTTTCCAGTGTGCTTATTTTGTACAATATTTGAATGGTATGAAGGGCATTCACAATTATGCTGGCTTTTGTTTGACCCAAAAAAGAAATACACATTCTAGTTGTGCTTTTCTCAAATGACTTCAGCCCCACCAAAACTTTATGTAACTCTTGACTCTTCAGGGAAAGATACTTCGTTTTGTCAGGTCCGTTTATTTCTCTCCATCGGTTCTTGTCTCATCATAACAAAGATTTGGAAGGACAGACTAATTACAGCTCAAGCAGACAGGATTTCTCAGCTCTTGGCACATGGTAGCAAGTATTTGAAACAACGGACTACTTACAGCTCAGTTATAGCTCAAGGAGACAGAACTTTTATTAAACAGACAGTGGATGGTACACTCCTGAGACGTGAGAGCAGGCTGACCTCAGAGGAGTGGCCACGATCCCTCTTGGATTCCCTTTTTATGCCTCCCATCTCTTCTTCCTGGTTCTGCTATGTGTAAAATAGGGCTTATGCCTGCCACCAATCAAGAAATGGAATGCAAATGACATACACTCAAAGCCAATTAGAGAAGGAGGCGTGTCTGGGCTTTTGCACATTTACATATTTAACTCTCAGGCGTGACTGAGAGTTTTGATTGACAGTTGTAAGTTACATAACAACAGGCTTCATTGTGCATGTCTTTCCCATAATTCGGTATGCTATGATTAGATGTATGTATATATAGAATATTTATGAACCCTTAATGGGCTCCTGGCTGCCTAAGCTTTCTTAAGGACACAGCTGTGCATCAAGGACACATATGCTGGAGGTAGAGAAGCCACTGTGGTTAGTTTGTATGGTACATGCACAGGAGTTGGAAAGTCTCTGTGATTGTTTTTGTAGCATATATGTTAGCTCTCCTGGGCACATCTGGGGTGAAGTTTAGAGAGCAGCTTGCATCTTTTTGTTGCTAGGCCACCCCTTGTTGCTCATGCCTAACTTCCCACCTAACAGTTTTAAAATACTTCCATGAAAAGAATAGTAATATTTACCCTCACTTCTTCCCTCTCTCCCCCTTTCCTTCTGTCTAACCAGTCTGCATATCTTTGTGTATTCATTTTTTTTAAAACTTATTCCCCTATCTGGAATTCTTATCTAAATAATTAGACCACCCTGAGGAGTGAGGCTAAGAGAACTGTTTCCCTTTACCTGTATATAACCTCTAAAGACGATATTTCTTGGGTTTCCTGTATTTCTGTTTATCAAAGAAACACATGAAATTTCAGAAATTAAATTACAGTGCTTTTGTTACAGTATAAATACACGGACTCTATACAGACTGGCAAATTCATTAGTCTTAAAGCAGACATCCAGGCAATTTGGGGGGTTTAGATGATACCATTTTCTCTTTTTACAGTAGACAGTCATTTCATTCTAAATGTGCGGCAGGCATTGGTTACAGCAGTGAATTTTATGTGGTGTAGACACATGGAGGTGAGGGAAGAAACAGTGCAGAAAGTTTGCATGAGCTCTGCTGAGTCGTATATGATGTTCCTGAACTAGTCATCCCAGCAGCCATTTCCTGGAATAACAAGGTCCTTGGGATATTTTTTTCATGTATAGCCCATAAATACATTCATATTTACAGAGAGAGAGAATATATGAATGAATGCTAGTGATAATTTGTAGAATTTGGATAACTGACTGTATTTGTTTGTAAAGTCCTCCAAGCTGAGTCTCAAAGTATGCCTCCTGTTTATAAAGGGTATTTAGCAAAGCCTGTTCCTCTCCTTAACCTGAAAAGATTTGCTGAATTTTAATCCTTAATTATCCACACTTCATAGGGAGCTTGGAAAATCAGAAGTGAAGAGAAAGATCTGAGAAATCAGGGATCCTTTCTGGAGAGATCATGGCCAGAACAGTGACACTGATTTTCTACCCAGATGCTTATTAAATCTACAATTTTTAAAAATTATTATTTTTCTAATTGATGTGCTGATCCTAAAATTCTGCCCTCACTTAATATCTAAAGTGAAAATGAAAGTTGCTCAATCATGTCTGACTCTGTGACCCAATGGACTATGCAGTCCATGAAATTCTACAGGCCAGAATACTGGAGTGGGTAGCCATTCCCTTTTCCAGCAAATCTTCCAAACCCAGGAATTGAACTGGGGTCTCCTGCATTGCAGGTGGATTCTTTACCAGCTGAGCTACCAGGGAAGCCCATTTAATATCTAAACTACTCAAGAAATGATACATCCCTTCGCATCTCCTAGAACCTTTTTTGGTATTCAGAGTCCTCTTTTCAAATCTGAACCATAACCAAAGGCCCATCTCAAATCCTGCCTCCTAATGAAGGAGACTTCAAGACTGATCAACTTGCCTTGAAGGTTCCAGGAACTTGAGTCACCATCAGGCCATCTCTGTGCTGACAGGTAGAGCTCCAAGTAAGAGCTGACCTTTATGCAGTGCCTCCCACACTCCAGGGAAGCAGTGTGGATTTGGCCATTAATAGAAAATTAGACTAAATGTTAGGAGTTTTGATTCATGCCCAGAACCTTCTTAGATGACCTCGGGTTTAGGTGTTTCACCCAGCTGGGTCTTGGGGTCCTTATCTGTAAAATGAGAAGATTGAAATAGATGATATAGAAGTCCCCTTCTGGCTCTAAAATTCTGACTCTAAGAATATCTATTTCATTGGAATGAATCTTATTTTCAATTCATCTAAACAATTTGAAAATGCTGTTTAGAATAATTAAAGTAACACTAAGAAAGGCTTGAAAAGTAATCAACAAAATTGTGAATATCTCCCATAACGTCGTTTGTGTGACAATCTGCTAAAAATTTTTTAAGCTAATAAAATAGAAGACAAATACCAAATGAATGCTTTTTAGGAAGGCTAAGGAGACATAATGGCAACTTTCCAAAGGCTGCTAAAGCACTCCGTCTGCTCCTCCCAGCTGTTACTTCTCAAGGTGCTCGTGGGCCTTAGGAAATCTGACACAATGTCAGACAAATACCTTTCTCCCGACGCTTTTATTACCTCCTTTTCCTGAAAGTCATAATCTAACACCAGGAAGAGAAGTCATAGTCATGTCTCATTTATCTCCCAGGCTCTGCTTTCTAATTGAAATTTTTCATTCATATATCTTTCAAATAGGATTTTAAGCTTTAGTTGCAAATGTTTATATTTCTTTTCAGTTTTATAATGTTTACCTTGTCTGGAAAAAAATAACCAGGTTCTTAAAAAATATTGTTTAAACAATAAAACTTGATGCATTTTTAGAATATTAAAGATTATTATTTTGATATGCCCAAGAATATACCAGAAATGAAAGAATGTCACAGTATAGGTTGCTAGTAAATGAGTTGCTTTAAGTAAATCACCCTTACATGAAAAAGCTGTGTTCATTTGACAACTTTCAGGATGTATAATTCATCCCTAGCACTCAAAGATCTTTTTACCAAGTAGCCTTTTACCAAGGGAGTGGGGAGGGGACCGCCTACCCCTCAGAAGCAGCTACATCATATTTTATGCAGATGTAGAGTTTTATGGTCTTCAAAATCAGATCACAAATACAAACTTGTGTTTCAAGTTAGGGAGATATAAGGATTTTTTTTTCGTGTGTGGGGTGGTAATTTGTTTGTTTTGAGTTATGAGTTTCATTCTGTCTGACCCTTGCCAATGGCAGCTGATGAAGACCAGAACTTGAATGATGGTGGAGGAAGCACTCTGCAAAACGTGTTTGATCCTAAGTTTGAAGTTAACCTCTCTTCCCAAGACTGACGTCATTAGGGTATAGTTGGGATTACATCCTCATCTCCAAAAGGCTGCCTCTTTTATGAGTCATCAAGATAACTGCCAGTTTAATTTATGTCATTTGTATTTTCTTTTTATAAATTTCTCAGAATACTCTGTATACTCTAGGCATTCAATAAATGTCAGTCAATCAGCAGCATTTATTGAGTGCCAGTCTATGTGAAATGCTTCTAAAGGAAAGTGAATATTGTCAAGGGAATAGACAGTTTTCGGGTTGTCTTTCTCTTCTATTTCTGGTTCAGGGTCTACAAAGCTCAATTGCCAGCAGAGGTAAAAAATCGTCCGTCTCCTGTGGAGCTGCTGTTTGCAAGTCTGAGTTGCCATCAGCTACTCTCGGTTGAAGCAGTGTTACATCCGTATGTACCACTACATACAGACAGGTTGTTAAAATATATTAATACTGGCCCATCCCTGTAAGTGTCCCCCTGTTTATCTAACTAACTACACTGGTCCTTCCTTTTGACACAAGCTGCTCCCCCATCCCACAACCAAAGGAAGAGTTCCTGGCTTATGAGGGAACCTCTAGAAGTGTGCTCCAGTGCTGCTGCCAGTGTCCATTCTGATAGAAGAATACTCTTCCTGTGTGCTTGGAATATTTCCCCTCTCACTAGTCACTATCTACACAGAAAGTTAACAAAAGTTCAAGAGTGATTGCACAAAGTTATTATGTGAAACTGAAAATGTCTCTGTCGTGTCCAACTCTTTGCAACCCCATGGACCATAGCCCACCAGGCTCCTCTGTCTATGGAATTCTCTGGGTCAGATACTGGAGTGGGTTCAGTTCAGTTCACTTGCTCAGTGATGTCCGACTCTTTACGACCCCATGAATCGCAGCATGCCAGGCCTCCCTGTCCATCACCAACTCTGGGGTCCACACAAACCCATGTCCAGTGAGTCAGTGATGCCATCCAACCATCTCATCCTCTGTCGTCCCTTTCTCCTCCTGCCCTCTGTCTTTCCCAGAATCAGGGTCATTTCAAATGAGTCAGCTCTCCGCATCAGGTGGCCAAAGGGTTGCAGTTTTCAGCTTCAATGTCAGTCCTTCAATGAACACCCAGGACTGATCTCTTTAGGATGGACTGGTTGGATCTCCTTGCAGTCCAAGGGACTCTCAAGAGTCTTCTCCAACACCACAGTTCAAAAGCATCAATTCTTCAGCACTCAGCTTTCTTCACAGTCCAACTCTCACATCCATACATGACCACTGGAAAAACCACAGCCTTGACTAGATGGACCTTTGTTGGCAAAGTAATGTCTCTGCTTTTTAATATGCTGTCTAGGTTGGTCATAACTTTCCTTCCAAGGAGTAAGCGTCCTAATTTCATGGCTGCAATCACCATCTGCACTGATTTTGGAGCCCAGAAAAATAAAGTCAGCCACTGTTTCCACTGTTTCCCCAGCTATTTGCCATGAAGTGATGGGACCAGATGGCATGATCTTCGTTTTCTGAATGTTGAGCTTTAAGCCAACTTTTTTACTCTCCTTTTTCACTTTCAAGAAGCTCTTTAGTTCCTCTTCACTTGCTGCCATAAGGGTGGTGTCATCTGCATATCTGAGGTTATTGATATTTCTCCCAGCAATCTTGATTCCAGCTTGTGCTTCCTCCAGCCCAGCATTTCTCATGATGTACTCTGCAAATAAGTTAAATAATCAGGGTGATAATATACAGCCTTGACATACTCCTTTTCCTATTTGGAACCAGTCTGTTGTTCCATGTCCAGTTTTAACTGTTGCTTCCTGACCTGCATACAGATTTCTCAAGAGGCAGGTCAGGTGGTCTGGTATTTCCATCTCTTTCAGAATTTTCCACAGTTGACTGTGATCCACACAGTCAAAGGCGTTGGCATAGTCCATAAAGCAGAAATAGATGTTTTTCTGGAACTCTCTTGCTTTTTCCATGATCCAGCGGATGTTGGCAATTTGATCTCTGCTTCCTCTGGCTTTTCTAAAACCAGCTTGAACATCTGGAATTTCACGGTTCATATATTGCTGAAGCCTGGCTTGGAGAATTTTAAGCATCACTTTACTAGCATGTGAGATTAGTGCAATTGTGTGGTAGTTTGAGCATTCTTTGGCGTTGCCTTCCTTTGGGATTGGAATGAAAACCGACTTTTTCCAGTCCTGTGGCCACTGCTGAGTTTTCCAAATTTGCTGGCCTATTGAGTGCAGCACTTTCATGGCATTATCTTTCAGGATTTGAAATAGCTTCACCGGAATTCCATCACCTCCACTAGCTTTGTTCATAGTGATGCTTTCTAAGGCCCACTGGACTTCACATTCCAGGATGTCTGGCTCTAGGTCAGTGATCACACCTTCGTGATTATCATCTGGGTCATGAAGATCTTTTTTGTACAGTTCTTCTGTGTATTCTTGCCGCCTCTTCTTAATATCTTCTGCTTCTGTTAGGTCCATACCATTTCTGTCCTTTATTGAGCCCATCTTTGCATAAAATGTTCCCTTGATATCTCTGATTTTCTTGAAGAGATCTCTAGTCTTTCCCATTCTGTTGTTTTCCTCTATTTCTTTGCATTGATCACTTAGGAAGGCTTTCTTATGTCTCCTTGCTATTCTTTGGAACTCTGCATTCAAATGGGTATATCTTTCCTTTTCTCTTTTGCTTTTCGCTTCCCTTCTTTTCACAGCTATTTATAAGGCCTCCTCAGACAGCCATTTTGCTTTTTTGCATTTCTTTTTTTCTGCTGCTGCTACTGCTGCTAAGTTGCTTCAGTTGTGTTCGACTCTGTGTGACCCCATAGATGGCAGCCCACCGGACTCCCCCGTCCCTGGGATTCTCTAGGCAAGAACACTGGAGTGGGCTGCCATTGCCTTCTCCATTCTTTTTTCTAGTCCTTATCATTTAAGAAAATAAAACAGATTCGAGGGCTAACTGAACTGGTACAGAATAGTGATTCTTCTATGGTGAAACACCAACTTCTCCTGATTCAAGGACCAGGATCAGTTCTGAACCATGTTGTATTTCTGTTACTAAGCACAGGCAAAGAGGCAGAAAATGTGAACTCAACTAGATATAGCTAAATATAGACTAAAGGCTTAAAGCAGGAAATAACTGAAATTTGGATAAGGCCAAAAACTCAAACTAATAACACATCAGAAAAATTTGTCTTCTTCATTACAAAGTGGCTGCTGGTGGGATCCATAGTTAACCAAACCAAATGGGGCTGCTACAAGTTAAGTAACACAAGAAGTGGTTTGATGAGCAGATACTGATGGATTTACCTTGTCACTCAAATATTCCTTGCTGTAAAGGTATGCACTAACTTTGAATCTGTTGCACTGATATGTGCATAAAAATGAATTTTAGAACTGATTAAAGTTTTTAGAAGAAAAAGAAACCTGAGTAACACAGTATGAGAAGCAGAGTGATATGCATCAGTTCAGTTCACTTCAGTCACTCAGTCGTGTCCGACTCTTTGCGACCCCATGAATCACAGCACGCCAGGCCTCCCTGTCCATCACCAACTCCCGGAGTTCACTCAGACTCATGTCCATTGAGTCAGTGATGCCATCCAGCCATCTCATCCTCTGTCGTCCCGTTCTTCTCCCGCCCCCAATCCCTCCCAGCATCAGAGTCTTTTCCAATGAGTCAACTCTTCGCATGAGGTGGCCAAAGTACTGGAGTTTCAGCTTTAGCATCATTCCTTCCAAAGAAATCCCAGGGCTGATCTCCTTCAGAATGGACTGGTTGGCTCTCCTTGCAGTCCAAGAGTCTTCTCCAACACCACAGTTCAAAAGCATCAATTCTTCAGTGCTCAGCTTTCTTCACAGTCCAACTCTCACATCCATACATGACCACAGGAAAAACCATAGCCTTGACTAGACAAACCTTTGTTGGCAAAGTAATGTCTCTGCTTTTGAATATGCAATCTAGGTCGGTCATAACTTTCCTTCCAAGGAGTAAGCGTCTTTTAATTTCATGGCTGCAGTCACCATCTGCAGTCATTTTGGAGCCCCCAGAAATAAAGTCTGACACTGTTTCCAGTGTTTCCCATCTATTTCCCATGAAGTGATGGGACCGGATGCCATGATGTTCGTTTTCTGAATGTTGAGCTTTAAGCCAACTTTTTCACTCTCCACTTTCACTTTCATCAAGAGGCTTTTTAGTTCCTCTTCACTTTCTGCCATAAGGGTGGTGTCATCTGCATATGCATAGTTGTTTGCAAACGACTTATTCCTGAGAACTACCCCTTACTTCATCAGTCCTGCTTTTAATGTTTTATATACATTAGCCTGTCCCCCCCTGAGTGAAATCACCTACAAAAATTAATCCATATGAACTTTTACTAGTCTCTATTGTAATTAATGGGAAAATAAAACTCTCTTATGGAACGTAAGTTCAAGGTTAAAACAGTTAATGTCATAATATGGGTTTGTTCTTATATAGTTGTAAGTTGACTATCTTGGGTAAGAACATGGGTCTGGAGTTAGACTGACCTAGAGCTAAACATCAGTCATCACCTGTTAGCTCTTTGCCTTTACCTCTCTGAGACTCTGTTCCCCTATGAGTTTTACGTACAGGTAACAGTACGGTCTGAGAGCTGTAATGAGACCAAATGAGGTAATATTGTCATACTGGCTGGAGAACATGAATTGCTGTCGCGTCTACAATCTCAGTGGCTGGTTAGTATAGTTTGTTTCTCGATCACCTCACATTTCTGTGGGATTAGTGGAAGTTACTCTACTCCTTGTAATTATTCAAGGATCCTGATATCTTGCATCCAGGCTGCTCTTTTCTAGGTTCTTGGGGCCCATGCTATTCAACCTCTTGTAGAAAAAGAGAAAGGATTATGCACAGAAAAAAAGGAGTGTCATAAAGCTTTTGTTTGCTCCAGGGGTAGAAGAAGGGGTGCACGCCCCTTGCACTGCTCCTCCTGGGGCTCAGTCACCCGGCCATATCCAACACGGTAGAGACTAAGGTGTGGTCTAGCCTTTGATGCTGGAAGAAGAAGGGGAGAGCAGATATCAGTGTGCAGTATGTTCAAGATCCTGTGTTTATAAAAGCGGCTGGACAGTGGTCTTTCTATTTCTAGTTCAGGCACAGGGCACTGATATGAGGAACAAAGGCTGTTGGTATAAGAAACAAGTGGGATGATTCCAGTGCCTAGTGTTCTGAAGCCCATCGTGGAATAGGCAGCCTGTAAATGTCAGCCCCCTTTGCCTCCCCCGTTCCCACCCCTGATGCTCTTCCACGGAAATATGCCATGGATCTTCGGTCTGGAAATCCTAGCTGTTTTTTAAAAGTGTACCCACAATGTCCATCAAAAGATGAACAGATAAAAAAAGATGTGGTCTATATACACCATGAAATATTACTCAGCCATAAAAAAGACTGAAATAATGCCATTTGAAGCCACATGGATGGACCTAGAGATTATCATATTAAGTGAAATAAATCAGAAAGACAAATATCATATGATATCACTTATATGTGAAATCTAAAGCAGTGATGCAAATGAACTTATTTACAAATCAGAAATAGATTCACAGACATAGAAAGCAAACTTATGGTTATCAAAGGGAAAAGGGAGTGGGGGAGGGATAAATTAGGAATTTGGGATTAACACATACACACTGCTGTATATAAAATAGATAAACAACAAGGACATTAATATCAATATCATAATAACGTAATGGAAATGAATCTGTAAACGAATAGATAGATGTATAACTGAATTACTTTGCTGTACATTTGGAATTAACACATTGTAAATTATACTGCAGTTTAGAAATAAATTGTGCCACACGTGTGCCACTTGAACCTTTCCTTCTTTTCTTCCCCCATCCTCTTTCGTTTTCCTCAACCAGTACTTGCCTTCCATTCTGTTATTGTTTGTACAAGCATTAGATTTATCTTTTTCCTTTTCTTCATTCTAAGGAAGATAAACATGCTCATGCTGTTTTGCACTCCACGTGAGTGAGTCCTCTTGGTGAAAATGGAGTGTTTTGCAAGGGGTGGCTAGTCCTATACTTGGAGATGCTACTGTGAATACTCAGAAGTTCTGCAAACCCTTTCACGTTCATTTCAACGACTTCCAGAATTCCTTCCAAGCTGAGGGAATGTGACGACGGGAAGGGCTTATGCTATTTAGTACTCAGTATATTATATAACACCTTTGGCACACACCTTTTAGACTTACGATTTGGTACTTAAAGTTGTGAAAGAAAACTGCAGACTGCTAATCTTTGCAATATGGTTCCTGTTTTCAGAGATTGGCAGTGATCTATAACAAAAGCCTTGATTAGGTAGGTGTTTGAAGGGTGTATCATGCCCTGTACAGTTGCCCAGTGAGTGTTCGTTCACATCTGGTGCTTTTAAGATAAACCATTCAAGTGTTCCGTCTCAATTGAGGACAAAACCAAGGAGGGGAAAAAAAGCCCAATGAAAATCCGGAAATTATCAAATCAGTTGCACAGCTCCTATAGTAATTTAACTGTGCAATTAGGTTATAGATTTATATTGATACTTCTGAATTTTAAAAGACTTTCACTTTAAAGGACCTTCAAAAGGGTATTGTTTCCCTTACTGTCAGTCTCACATATCAGACCTCTCACCCTTCAGTGTATAGGTTCCAGTCAGTTCCTCAAATGAACATTGTTTCAAAATTTCATCTGCTTTGAATACTTAACATTCTTTCAGATATTCAGACTCTTTCATTTCAGTTGCTAGACATTTGTCATTGGCCTGTATTGCTCACTGTTGCTTTTGAACCAGGTTTTAAGAGCTTTATGTATATTAAATATGCAATCCCCTGCTTCCATTTTTAAAAACCTCACTATCATCTTTGAAAATTATTGAAATTCTGCTAGGTTTGAGATGCCTCGTCACCCCATGCCCCTCTAATCTAAATCACCCTTATTATCACATGTATGTAAATATTTTTGATATAACCTATTGCCAGATACCTTTAAAATGTCTGCTTTTTTCCAACTCAGACTATATTTTCCTTCTCTCGGCAAATTCTCTGCATTATTCCTTAATTCATCAGTAGTTATACACTTGGGCGTCTAGTATTCTTGGCTGTGGTACAAATTGAAGCCTCAGCTATCTTGTGGCCATATGTTCTTATTTCATATGCCATGTGATTTCTAAGGATGGGAAATTCAGAGCCTCTTTCCAGTCTCCATTAAAGACTGATAGCTTAGCATATGCAAAACGTGTAAGCACAATTCTGTCTTAGGTCTATTTACCAAGTGTTTTGAGAAATTTTGCTTCAGTTTTGATTGCCAGTTCACTTCTCACAGACTCATAAAATAAGAAGCAAAAGATTTTCCTTCACTCTTCTGGTGAAGAAGGTTGATAAATGAGGGATTAGAGCAATGTGAATTCCTTCTAGAGGCAATGCAGAGATCCAGCAACTTCTACTAAGTAGCAGAAAAGTTCAGCATAGCTGAACTTTCTCAAGCCAGAAACCTGAAGAGCACTATTTTCTGGATCAGTAAGGATTTGAGGACATAAACTAGTAGCATTCTTTAAAAAGAGAACTGTTCGCTGGAATAGGAAGGGGATGAGGTTGCTTTCTTCATTTGTGTGCTTTGTGAATACAGAGACTTCAGATTTTATGTGTTTGGTTAGTGCCCACAGAGTGTGTGTAGACTTCTAATAAACACTGATGGTAATGTTGATGGAAAGTTCTCAGTTTGAGCTTCCATTTCTGAGGAATGAAGCCCTTGTCTCAAAGGTGTCTATATCTTATCTCTACCAGAATCCCACATAGGCTTGGGCCTTTGGAATCATTCTCCATCAAATTGGCTATGTCCAAATTGCTAAGAGAATTTGATGATTCAGTCTATTGGTATGTTCCACTAATCTTCATGTCTGAAGTGATATCAGAGCCACACTTAATGAGTTGCAACTCTCAAATAAGTTGGTACATTGGACCTAAAAGGCTTTTTCAGGCAAGTTCAGATATCCCCTTTCCCTTATCTGCTTACTTTCAGGGGCCTTCTATAGAACGAACGGCTGCTTCTTTTCCAAAGGTACAGATTTTCCTATCTGATGCTTTTGTTCCCCAGAAGAAAAGAAAGTGAAAACTGTTGTCTTCCACTAGGATACTGAATCCAGAGCAAACTGAAGCTTTGTGGATTTCTTTTGTAGTGCTTGCTTTCATATAAATATGAATAAGTAATTTCTGAATATCAGAGGTTTGGGTTAGAGGTAAATCTTTTTGAAATGCAAAACAAAATTAAGTGGTAAGACCACAAATATTGGGATGTGTGAGTTTCCTAATGACTCATCAGGACTTAATTTATTCAGTAGTAGGTCTCTAATGGGAGAAGGCAGTGGCAACCCACTCCAGTACTCTTGCCTGGAAAATCCCATGGACGGAGGAGCCTGGTAGGCTGCAGTCCATGGGGTCGCGAAGAGTTGGGCACGACAGAGCGACTTCACTTTCACTTTTCACTTTCATGCATTGGAAAAGGAAATGGCAACCCACTCCATTGTTCTTGCCTGGAGAATCCCAGGGACGGGGGAGCCTGGTGGACTGCCATCTGTGGGGTCGCACAGAGTCGGACAGGACTGGAGCAACTTAGTAGTAGTAGTAGTAGTAGTAGTAGTAGTAGTAGTAGTAGGTCTCTAATGAATTTCTAATGAATGAATGAATGAATGACTAGGTCCAATCCAGATCATAAAGAGTCCACAACACTCTACTAATCTTTCACCTCCAGGGGACCCCATGGCATATAGAAGGCCACCAGGAAACCTTTACTATTTCAGTGTGTTATCTGTCAATAAATTCAGTGTTGTCCTTTGGGGGAGTGGGTACCATGAAATGATGGTGAAGAAATATAAAGATATTAAGAAGAATTCTATGGTCAGAAATACTTTGTTCTACTTAGCATGCTTTTAAGGGATAGCTGTCAATATGGTCTGTTTTTTAAGACTTCAGGAGGTATTACAACCACGTCTTATCTCAGCCCTATTACAGGTGCCTAGAGATACATACTACCGGATTTCATTGCCTTTTATTAATCATTGGGTTTGGTGGAGACCCACGCCTTTGGTGTTGCTGGGCTCTCTGTGTGTGCCATGCTGACAGGCAGCACAGCCCTGTGCACAGGCTCTGGGGCCAGGTCACCAGCTTCAGGTCCCACCAGCATAGCCTGGGCACACAGCCTCTCCAGGTCCCAGTCCTTGGCTTTGAAAAAGGGAATAATAATATTTCCCTCAGTGGGTTGACGTGAGGGTTAATGAGCTAACATAATTTTTTAAATCTTAAAAGAATACTTGATATATAGTAAGGTAGATAGAGACTTGGGATTCCTAGGATTACTGAAAGGAATTATTTAAAAGGAAGATGAAGGGACTGCCCTGGTGGTCCAGTTGTTAGGACTTCGACTTCCAATGCAGAGGGTGTGGGTTCAATCCCTGCCTGGTTGGGGAACTAAGATCCCACGTGCCTCATGGCCAAAAAAACAGCATAATACGGAAGCAATATTGTAACAAATTCAATAAAGACTTTTAAAAAAAGGAAGGCGAAAAAGGAGAAATAAAGGCAGATTTTATTTATCTCAGAGAGTCTGGCTAAAGTACTATGACTGAAAGAGTATTTTGGAAGGTATTATTGGGTTTGATCCTGTGACATTAAAAATGCCAGATGACTTCTGATGTCTGACCTAGATGGTAATAAAAAGCTGGCAGTACAGTTAAAATTCCAACACCCCCAAAAAACACCGTGGAGGGGGACTCTATGTGAGCACTACCTCTACCTAAAAAACAAGAGAAAAAAACCCTGAAAATGGTATTTTAAACATCATTTGTTTTATACAGTAAGAAATTGAACAGTTCCTTGAATTTCTCTGTAAGGAATTTGATCTGCTGAAGCTTTTCTTTTTACAATGGTACATAAAATCTTAAAATGAATTAGCTTCTATTGAGGCTTCTTATACTGAAACAATTCTGATAAAATTAGAGTTTGTGCTCCATGGTAATAGTGTTAACAGGTACTTTTAAGGGACCCCTAAAATAGTAAAAATGACTTGAGACTGGTGACTTTCACTGAAGCTTGGTATGTTCTGTTAAGTAAAAATACTGAGCAAGGAAATAGTGATTGAATGTTGTCATTCAACTCCAGACAGAAACGTTACCTTATTTTTATTTGTGTATATATAGTCCACTACTTCTTCCCTCAGAGAACTTAAAGGGACTCACGTGGAAATAATAATAATTAAAAAATGAAATAGAAGATAAGGACAAAGAAAAGAAAACTGTAATAACACCAACCCTATGGGTCAATAATTGCTTAAATTAGATTTTATATTTAGTGCTCTGAGTTTCTGAAAAACAAATCTTTTTGTTTGGGGCAATCATGATCTATTATCTATTATCTGATTCTCATTGTTGGAAAAGAGGAAGGATGTGTCTTCCACAGGGAAGATAACAACCGTTCTAGCACAATTCAAAAAGATTTTCTGTGGGAGACACTGAGTGATTTAATGAGTCATCTATGACAACATTTTTATAGCAAATGTAGATCTGAATTTTTTGTGGCTTTTTTGTATGGCAACTTTAAAGTTAAGACCCTGATATTAGAATGCCATGGAGTAGAGTTATTTTATAGCCTTCAGCAGGCTCTACTTGAACTTCGTTCAAAGATAGCATTAGATATCCAGTAAAGGAGGATGGATGGGCTGGCCCTTTAAATGATCTTCTCTAAATGTTACTTCTCTCTAATAAGGGATCTGATGAAGAATAGAAGGTATTCCTGTTGTGGAAAATCCCTATGTGAACTTTGCAGCCTGGTGAGAGGTGCCAGATTTTCAGCTGTGAAAGTTGAGAGTCCTGAGTGTCTTGACACAGGTCTTGACTTCCTAGAATATCACCCAGCTTCCAGAAGTGGACACACTCTTATAATTTAAATAAATTGTCATAGATTTAAAAGTTAAATCCCCCAAATGCTTAGATATGATAAAAATCCATATTTAACTGATAGAAAACAACTATATTCCAGAGAACAAGCTAGTGGTTACCAGTGGGGAGAGAGAAGGGAGGGGCAAGATAGGGGTGAGGGAGTAGGAGGTATGAATGAACTGTTGGGTGTAAGATGGGCTCTGCGGATGTATTGTTCAACATGGGCAACAAAGCTGGTATTTTGTGATAACTGAATGGAGTGTAACTTAAAAATTATATTAAAAATTTTAAATACACTCTTAGAGAAAAAAAAAACTGTATTCCTTTTTGTCACATGAGTAGGTAACTATCACATGAGAATTTTTATTGTTAAAATCTTTTCTTCACACTGTACAACACTGTGTTTTCTGCACTTGTACTGTAAACCAGGTTACCTCCCTGTGTGTGTGTCTGCATATGGGTATATTATTACTTTATTTCTTAAATGTCCTTTCTGTTCTTTGATGTTCATATATATGTTTTTATTTTATTAATTTTTTAAAGTATAAGAACTGTAGAGGCCTTATTGTTTCAAGCTCAGTAATTCAAGAATGATATTAAGAAAAAGTTAAGAATCTGGTTTCCATTGATTCCCCAGTGTACTATCCAGTGTTATCAGTTTGATGTGGTTTCTTCCATACTTTTCTCTATGCTCCAGTAACTTTCATATAATGTTAACTGTTCATATAATGTGTCTAAAACTTAAATGTATAATATTGGTGATTTTTTTTTAATGGAGTCTTATTTATTGTGCTTGCAAGTAGGAGAAATTTTCCCCTAGGCATAATTGAGTTTCTATAGAATACTTGTTTGTTTTTTTCCTGGGGGAACAAAGGGGAGGCATTATTCTCTCTATTATTCTCTAGAATAATTTAGAAGCTAAAAGGACCCCACCTTCAAACAGAACCTTTCCTATTCTAGACAGGACCAAACTTGACAGGATGTGATAAGCTTATACTTTTCTGATGATGTTGACTTTTCTCTGATGTCAGCTTGTGTCAACTTTGTGTATATGTGTGTGTGTGTAATGCAAATTTAGATGTGCTCATTAATTTTGAGACTGACTCCAGCATCAGATCAGATCAGATCAGATCAGTCGCTCAGTTGTATCCGACTCTATGCGACCCCATGAATCGCAGCGCGCCAGGCCTCCCTGTCCATCACCAACTCCCGGAGTTCACTCAGATTCACGTCCATCGAGTCAGTGATGCCATCCAGCCATCTCATCCTCTGTCGTCCCCTTCTCCTCCGGCCCCCAATCCCTCCCAGCATCAGAGTCTTTTCCAATGAGTCAGCTCTTCGCATGAGGTGGCCAGAGTACTGGAGTTTCAGCTTTAGCATCATTCCTTCCAAAGAAATCCCAGGGCTGATCTCCTTCAGAATGGACTGGTTGGATCTCCTTGCAGTCCAAGGGACTCTCAAGAGTCTTCTCCAACACCACAGTTCAAAAGCATCAATTCTTCAGCACTCAGCCTTCTTCACAGTCCAACTCTCACATCCATATATGACCACAGGAAAAACCATAGCCTTGACTAGACAAACCTTTGTTGGCAAAGTAATGTCTCTGCTTTTGAATATGCTATCTAGGTTGGTCATAACTTTCCTTCCAAGGAGTAAGCGTCTTTTAATTTCATGGCTGCAGTCACCATCTGTAGTGATTTTGGAGCCCAGAAAAATAAAAGTCGGACACTGTTTCCACTGTTTCCCCATCTATTTCCCATGAAGTGATGGGACCAGATGCCATGATCTTCATTTTCTGAATGTTGAGCTTTAAGCCAACTTTTTCACTCTCCACTTTCACTTTCATTAAGAGGCTTTTGAGTTCCTCTTCACTTTCTGCCATAAGGGTGGTGTCATCTGCATATCTGAGGTTATTGATATTTCTCCCGGCAATCTTGATTCCAGCTTGTGTTTCTTCCAGTCCAGCGTTTCTCATGATGTACTCTGCATAGAAGTTAAATAAACAGGGTGACAATATACAGCCTTGACGAACTCCTTTTCCTATTTGGAACCAGCCTGTTGTTCCATGTCTAGTTCTAACTGTTGCTTCCTGACCTGCATACAAATTTCTCAAGAGGCAGATCAGGTGGTCTTGTATTCCCATGTCTTTCAGAATTTTCCACAGTTGATTGTGATCCACACAGTCAAAGGCTTTGGCATAGTCAATAAAACAGAAATAGATGCTTTTCTGGAACTCTCTTGCTTTTTCCATGATCCAGCAGATGTTGGCAATTTGATCTCTGGTTCCTCTGCCTTTTCTAAAACCAGCTTGAACATTAGGAAGTTCACGGTTCACATATTGCTGAAGCCTGGCTTGGAGAATTTTGAGCATTACTTTACTAGCGTGTGAGATGAGTGCAATTGTGTGGTAGTTTGCACATTCTTTGACATTGCCTTTCTTTGGGATTGGCATGAAAACTGACCTTTTCCAGTCCCGTGGCCACTGCTGAGTTTTCCAAATTTGTTGACATATTGAGTGCAGCACTTTCACAGCATCATCTTTCAGGATTTGAAATAGCTCAACTGGAATTCCATCACCTCCACTAGCTTTGTTCGTAATGATGCTTTCTAAGGCCCACTTGACTTCACATTCCAGGATGTTTGGCTCTAGGTCAGTGATCACACTATCGTGATTACCTGGATCATGAAGATTTTTTTTGTACAGTTCTTCTGTGTATTCTTGCCATCTCTTCTTAATATCTTCTGCTTCTGTTATGTCCATACCATTTCTGTCCTTTATCGAGCCCATCTTTGCATGAAATGTTCCTTTGGTATCTCTGATTTTCTTGAAGAGATACCTAGTCTTTCCCATTCTGTTGTTTTCCTCTATTTCTTTGCATTGATCGCTGAAGAAGGCTTTCTTATCTCTTCTTGCTATTCTTTGGAACTCTGCATTCAGATGTTTCTATCTTTCCTTTTCTCCTTTGCTTTTCACTTCTCTTCTTTTCACAGCTATTTATAAGGACTCCAGCATCACAACATCAAATGTAAGTTAATTCTACACACCCTTCTCAAATTTCAACACTTTAATATCCTTTCATTGAGCTTTTATTAAATAGAGAAGTAATCTGTTTTATAGTATTACTTAGTGTCCATTTAGTGAGTATACAGAGTCCTAGGAACAGCATGACCCTAAAGTTGCAAAAAGAAAGATTTAGCAAATCTTAAGTATAGAGTTGTAACATCACTCTAATGTCTATGATAAAATACTTGAGAATGATAAATCTGAAACAAGATGTTAACTATTTTTTTTAAAAGGACTACTTTGTAGTAGAACTTAAATAGCAATGGTATTTAAATCGTTACTAGATGCCCAAGACTTTGAAACGATCTCTGAAATACTAGCCTAGACAGTCTTTCCATGTTTGTTAGTCATTTCTAGCCTTTTCTCAAGAAAATCAAATACACACACATACTTTCCCAGAATTTTAGTCTTAAACCTGACAACCAGGAGTTACAGGTATGTGTTATATGAGTCAGTAGATGAACATCGTTGCAGAAGATGTCTCAGAAAGCAAACTGAGGTATTCTTGCTTACATGTGGGGAAATACATGGAGTGCGGGAGGCATAGGAGCATAGAGAAAAGAGTTCCAAGGTCGAGGCCATTAAGCAGTGATGTGAAAAGTAAGACCCCTGTTAGGAGACTATACTTCTTGCTAAAGTCTCAGTGAAACTGTAAGGATGGCCCTCTTTCCTGGAAGCTTAAAGGAACCTGAAGGAAGAGGCAGCGGCTTCATCGCATCCAGTTGGTTAATCCCCTCTCTGTCAATCACTTGCGTACGGTCTGAATAGACTATAAATTCACATTTCTGGAGCCACATGGTCAAAATAGCACTTTATATTCAGTGTGAAATTCTTAAAATGAAACCCAGCTGGCAGATGGGAAGGATTCTGGGGGTAGGGGGAAATAGGGAGGGGAATATTGGGTATGTATGGAGTTCATGATTTTCCAGAAGAGCTTTTTATGCTTTGTGCAGATACAGGAAGATTTTTAAACATCTATGATGCAGCGCAAGTGAATTTGAAACCTAAACTAAAATAGTCTAATTTATAGTGTTTCATTAAAACATAAAAGTCATTAAAGAGAGTTATGCAAGCCACTCCAAAGCCTTGCCTGTAAGGATAGAGTGATTTACTCATTGAGGGAATTCTTTTCAATTATTTCATGAGTGCTAGTTAATTATGTCTTTCAGTGCTTTAAATAAGTCCTTGGCTTAATATCCTAAATTGAAAGAGGGAGAGATGGAGGAGGAGACGGAGGGAAGGAAGGAGGGAGAGAAAGGGGTAGGTGAGGGAGGGAGAAGGAACAGCTAATCCAGTTCACTTTCATTTCCGTCTCATGTTAAGAACTTCCACCCATTGTGTGGTACACGTTTATCTGTCCTGGTTCCTTCTCTCTCTCCAGGTTGTGTAGGAAATATACTATGCATTGATGATTTACAGTGTTGGTGGTCATGTCAGAACTGAGCAAGCATCATGCCAGAACACGGTGCTCTTAGTTATTGATGCAAGGCTTGCCCTCCTTAGGTCATACCAGACACCCGGCATCTTTACAGTTTATCAAGTCAGGTTATCCCTTCTAACAGCACCGAAAAGCAGGTCCACCTTTGACCAGGTGACTACATACTTAGTGTCTGTGGCTTCATATAAAAAGTCAGAATTCAACTGTTTCAGCAGCTGTAAGAGAATTCAACTTGCCCATGTGTTTTATGCAAACTGTGTGGCTAAACCAGCACCACCATGCAGGTTACATGTACTGTTAGGTCTGGATAAGAAACTTCAGTCAAATAGGCAAGGATTTATTTCTCATACCCTTATTTCTCTGTAATTTCATCTTCTCTTTTGGTATAAAAGATTCGGTGACATAAATAGGCACCTAAAATTTACAAACCCTATATATTGAGGACTCCAAAGTGTAGATCCCCTTATGTTAAATATGATGAAGACAAGATATCATTCACTGAAAATAAATTTGTGGACTCAAAGAGGTAAATGTCATTTACATGCATCATTTTACATTATTTTATTGTTGATGCTTACCTTCTAGTGTAAAATTGTTAGCACAAGCCATCATTCGTCAGGGATCGTCATCATAGGATTATTGTTTTCAAGTGCTCTGGTAGAATTGCCATCTTACTGATGGAGAAGTCAATTTGGTAAGGGTAGAAAGAAACAGATAATAATTTCAGGATAAAATAGGACTACTGTGAGAAACACTAATATTGCCTAGTCCCTAGAAAACTGTTAAGTGTAGGAGATAGTAGTCAAGGATGTGCTAAGAGAAGGTCAGAGAAATTTTCCTGATGGATATGCTATATAATTCTGAGTCTAGAAAATGGGAATAAGTTCTACTTAGAAAATATTTTACAAATGCATCTAAAATAATGTACTTTTTTTTAAAGAACAACTTTTTATTTATCATTTATACTTTTTTATCAAGGTATAATTGATTTATAATATTATATTAGTTTCAAGTGGACAACGTAAGTGATTGAGTATTTTTAGTTTATACTTATTAAAAGTTATATAAGATAATGGGTATAATTCTCCATCTGTACACTGTATCTCTTAATTCCATACCCCTAATGCGCCACCCCCACTTCCCTCTCCCCACTGGTAGCCACTAGTTTGTTGGGTATTTTTAACCTGTGAGTCTGTTTCTGCTTTGCTCTATACATTAACTTTCATTATTCTTTAGATTTCACATATTAGTGATATCATGCAGTATTAGTCTTTCTCTGACTTATTTCACTAAGCATAATATTCTCTAGTCCTTCCACATTGCACAGATGGAAGCATTTCATTCCTTTCTATGGCTGAGTAATATTCCATTACACATGCATACCACATCATTATTCAGTAAGCTCATGATGGCTTTGGGTTCCTTCCGTATCTTGGGGATTGTAAATAATGCTGCTATGAACTTTGCTGTACATGTATCTTTTCAAATTAGTGTTTTCATTTTTCCAGATGTATGCTCAGTAGTGGAATTACTGTGTCATATGTTAGTTCTATTTTCAGTTTTTTGAGAACCTTCCTTACCACTTCCCACAGTAGCTGCACCAATTTCTATTCCTACCAACAGTATACAGGGGTTCCCTTTTCTCCACATCCTCACTAGCATTTGTTGAATGTGTTCTTTTTTAAAGTCTTTATCACATTTATTACAATACTGCTTCTGCCTTATGTTTTGGCTTTTTGGCCATGAGGCATGTGGGGTCTTAGCTCCCTGTCCAGGGATCAAACCTGCGTCTCCTACATTGGAAGGTAAAGTCTTAACCAGTGGACTGCCAGGAAGTCCCTAAGTGTTCTTTCTGCTGGTGGCCGTTTTGGCCTCTGCGGGGTGATTCTCATTGTTTTGATTTGTCTTTCCCTGATAATTAGCAGTGTTGAACATCTTTTCATGTGCCTGTTGGTCATCTGTATGTCTTCTTTGGAGAAATGTCTGGGTCTTCTGCTCATTTTTTTTAAACTGGGTTATTTGGGGGGCAGGGTGTTTGGTATGAAGTTGTACGAGCTGTCTATATATTTTAGTTATTAATTCCTTGTTGGTTATATAATTTGCAAGCATTTTCTCCAATTCTGTAGTGTGATTTTTGTTTGTTTTTTCCATGGTTTCCCTTGCTTTACAAAAGCTTCTAAGTTTAATTAGGTCCCATTTGCTTATTTTTGCTTTCATTTCTTTTGCCTTTGGAGATAGATCCAAAAGAAAATTGTTACAATTTATGTCCAGTGTTCTGCCTGTGTTTTCTTCCAGAAGTTTTACGGTTTCTGGTCTTACACTTAGGTCTTTAATCCATTTTGAGTTTGTTTTTATATATGATGTGAGATGTTCTAATTTCACTGTTTTACATGTAAACTGTCCAGTTTTCCCAGCACCACTTAAGAGACTGTCTTTCCTCCATTGTATATTCATGCCTCCTTTGTCGTAGATTCATTGACTTTAGACGTGAATTTATTTCAGGCCTCTCTATTCTATTTCATTGATCTGTGTGGCTGTTTTTCTGCCGGCAGTATGCTGTTTTGACTACTTAAGCTTTGTTGTATAGTCTGAAGTTTGAGAGGGTGATTCCTCCAGCTTTGTTCTTTTTTCTCAGTGTTACGATGGCAATTCTGGGCCTTTTGTAATTTCATTTAATTTTAGAACTGTTTGTTCCAGTTCTGTGAAAAATATCATGGGACATTTTGGTAGGGGTTGCACTAAATCTATAGATTGCTTTTAACAATATGAATCCTTCCCATCCAAGAGCACAGTATATCTTTCCAGTTCTTTGTAGCATCTTTAATTTCCTACATCAGTGTTTTATAGTTTTCCGAGTATAGGTCTTTCTCCTCCTTGGTTAAGTTTATTCCTAAGTGTTCTTCCTCCTGTGATTTTAAACAGGATTTTTAAAAAATTTCTCTCTTGAATAATTCATTAGTAGTCTGTAGAAAAGCGACACATGTCTGTATAGTAATCTTATATCTTTCAACTTCACTGAATTCATTTATTGATTCTAATAGTTTTAGGGTGGATACTTTTGGGTTTTCTATATGAAATATCATGGCATTTGCAAATAGTGACAATTCTACTTCCTTTCCAGTCTGAATCCTTGTTTTGTCTGATTGCTGTGGCTAGGACTTCTAATACTATGGATACTGAACCATTCCTGGATCTTTGGAATAAATTCAACTTGATCATAGTATGTGATCAGTTTTACATATTGTTGGATTCATTTTGCTAATACGAAAAGTCCCCTACATATGAACCTTTAAGTTGTGGACTTTCCAAGATGCAGACAAGCATTCATATGTCCAGTCACGTAAGTGAAGTGAAAGTCGCTCAGTAGTGTCTGACTCTTTGCAATCCTATGGACTATACAATCCATAATTTTCTCCAGGCCAGAATACTGGAGTGAGTAGCCTTTCCCTTCTCCAGGGGATCTTCCCAACCCAGGGATCGAACCCAGGTCTCCCGCATTGAGGACAGATTCTTTACCAGCTGAGCCACAAGAGAAGCCCAAGAATACTGGAGGGAGTAGCCTATCCATTCTCCAGCGGATCTTCCTGACCCAGAAATTGCATTGGGGTCTCCTGCATTTCAGGCAGATTCTTTACCAACTGAGCTATCAGGGAAGTCATGTAAGGTGTGAGTGAAATTGTAGCTTGCCCTGTGTCTCCTACTGCTGACAATTTTTCAGCTCTAGCATCTCCCACAACTCCTCCCTCTTCTAGTCAGTAACTCTTCTTGCCTGTTCACTTGATGCCAGCCCCTGTATGCCAGCTATTGTACTTTTCAAAGTACTGTAATGTAAGACTAAAAAAGTTTTTATCTTTGTGTTGTTTTTTATGTATTATATGTATGAAAAGTGTTATAAACCTATTATAGTATGGTACTATATAGCTGAGTGTGTTAGTTGGGTACCTACACTAATTTTGTCAGACTTTAGAAGACATTGGACTTAAGAACACACTCTCCAAACAAAACTCATGTAAAGAACTTACTGTATCTTGGAGATTTTTGCATCTATATTCATCGAAGATATTGGCCTATTAATTTTCTTTCTTTGTAACGTCTCTCTGTTTTTGGTATTAGAGTAATGATGGCCTCATAGAATGAATTTGTGAGTGTTCCATCCTCTTCAATTTTTTGGAAATAGTTTGAGGATAGATGTTAATTCTTCCTTTTATGTCTGGACCCAGGTGCCTCTGCATACCAAGATAGAATCTTTTCTCCAGTCTTGGCCACCCCAGATGCAGTGCCATGCTGTGACATGGAGTGATTGGGGCAGAGTTGACTCAGCTCATGCTGGAGCTTACAGCCCACAAGGGAGTCATGGGAAAGCCAGCATCCTAGAGCAGACCTCTCTCCACCCTGCCCCAGGGCAAGCCATGTGTTTCTCAGAAGTAGAGTTCAGGCTTCCCACAGTCCTTCTGTTGGTCTCAGTCGTCTTCCAAAAAGCCAGGTGGACTGGGACAGCCAACACAGTTCACTCCCCAAGGCAACTGTCCACCCTCGTAATCTCTTTCTTCTGAGTTTCCTCCCAGAGGCACAGATCACAACCTGATCACTTTCCTTTCCTTCCTACTCAGTCACCTGTGTCATCTTTCTTATAGCCTTAGTTGTAGAGTGCTTCTGCCAGTTTCTGGTTAGTTTTCAGTGAGAACTGTTAAAGATATCGATATATTTTTGATGTGTTCATGAGAGGAGATGAACTCTACAACCTCTTACTGTACCATCTAGATCCAAACCCTAAATGTTTATTATTTTTTAAGGATATTGTATTCAATGGAGAAGGAAATGGCAACCCACTCCAGTGTTCTTGCCTGGAGAATCCCAGGCAGGGATGGTGGAGCCTGATGGGCTGCCGTCTATGGGGTCACACAGAGTCGGACACGACTGAAGCGACTTAGCAGCAGCATTGTATTTAATAATGAGGAATCCAGTTTTAACTGTAATTTGCTTTCACAAATAAGACTGTTTCTGTAGGAGACTGCAGGGGTGTGGGTATGTGTGAGTATGGATTTGAGTATTTTAATTTTATTTATTTATACTGTACTTTGTTTCACAAGAGGATTGAGGTGATAGACTCTAATATTGATTCTGACAGTGGATATGATTTTATGCAACACTCTTTACTCAGACTGAAATGGGTGTTAATGACTTCCCCTCTGAGAAGGCTTTTGATTCAGACAGAATAAAATGTGTGATTTGAAATATACACTTAGAAGCTCTCTTATCCAGACTGATCTGAACTGGTAATCAAGAACTGGTTAAAGTATCTTGTCATTAAAAAAATAAAATATATACCCTAAGTAATTTGAGTTAAAACATACAAATGGTACTGACCTTTTGATATTGGTCCAAGGCCTTTTCTCTGAGTATGTGGCCACTAGTCAGAGTTCTGTATTACATTTCCTGCATAAAACACAATCCTTACTTATGATTTTCAGCTCCTGTTTCCTTAAAGTGGAACCATAGTTAAAGATGCTTGAGGAGCCATCTTCCCCCATTCCCTCCCATTCCTTTAGAGTTGTCTTACCTAAATCTAATTCCACAGCAGTTTGTTTTTAGTGACTCTTTTTTCTTGGTTTCTTTGAACCCATCCCATTTAGTTTTCTGTAGAAGTAGAAATTCCCCTTTCAGGTTCACATTTCACTCATTAGTGTTACATTTAACAAGATTACTTAATGATAATAACAAGTCTGATTGCTTTAGTGCAAAATTATGAATAACTCAGGAGCAGAAATGAGCAGATGTGCCAGAGAGCAGTCTGCCCCAGTCATGAGCATCAACTGCCCCAGTATTGAGGATCAAGGGTGTGGTCTCGTCATTCCAGTGTGGTATCCACCAGGCATGGATGTTGACTGTATAGTCAGCCTTAATCCTTGTCTTGTAGTAGGGTGATGAAGAGTCAGCTAATCCTAGACAATTAAGTGGCAGTTAATTGAGAGAGTTTTGATCATAACTATATGAAATTCTGTTTTGAAGCCAGCTAAATACTTGTCTTCATTTGTGACTGCTTGATTTTTAACTCGTATTACACCGTCAGTCCCTCTTATGGATCAGTTATATGGTAAATGTTATTATTTCTGTCGTGCTTTCTTTTTCTTCATGGCACTTATTTTTCACTGGACTTTACTTACATATTCACTTAGTATCTGTCAGTTTCTTCCACTGCTGAGTAAACGCCATGAGGCCCGGGACTTGAACTGTGGACCTTTGTATCCCCAGAGCTCAAAACAGTGAATATGGAGAGTGAGAGAAATGTGACTGCTTCTTTCCAGCGCTTGTTTCAGGCCAGTTTGACATTCTCACTGGTCTCCTACCAAGATCGAGTGATTTCTACTTTGAAGAAGAAAGGAGGACAGAGAGTACATCCCATGGACCTTTGGTGCTCCTCCGTGGGGAGCTTTCCAGTCCAGTTGCTAAATCTCCTGATTCCAGGGAAGGAGCCTGATGGTTCATGTTGATAAACCATGCATTGAATCATTAACAGGGCTTTCTTCTTTGATTTTTGCCTTTAAAAGGTCAGTTCAGAGTTGAGTTTTTCTGCCTCAGCATTACTGATGTCTGGGGTGGATAGCTCTTTGTTGGGGGGAGGGGGACGCTGTCCCGTGTATGTTCGGATGTTTGGCAGTATCCCTGACTATTACCTACTAGATACCTGTAGCAAGTACCCACTCACCCGCTTCCCAACCGCCCTCTGCCAAGTGGTGGCAATCAAAAATACCTCCTGACGTTGCTTCATTTCCTTGGGTGGGGGAAGTGGGCACGCAAGGAAATAGTTGCCTTGCCTCTTCTCCCCAGTTGAGAGCTAATGGTTTGGACTAGTCCTGGGATGACAGCAAGGACCCAAGGCCACACTAACAGTGCTGTGATAAATCCAGTCAGTGGCTTTTTAACCTTCATTTCTGGTGTTCTCTTTATGTCTGATTGTAATGTTCTCCAGACTTGTATTTCACAGGCTTAATTCTGAGTTCAGCTAGTCCTGTGTGGGCTTTTTTGGCTAAAATTCCTCAGGACAGATTACCACTTAGCTTTTCTTTCCTCAGGCTGCCTGCAAGCCTCTTTCCAAGCTCATGTTTCTCAGTTGCCAGGATCTTAGGCTCCTGACTAGATTGCCAGCAGGAAAAGAAATTCTCTCCCTGTGACTAACAACATGGCAGTTTGTTTCATGGCCATTTGTTACCTGTTCCCCTTGCTCAGATGTGTGATTGAGGCAGCTGTCAGCTTTTTCTGCCTTTCTCCCCCATCTCTCCACGCCTTCCTGTTTTTTCTTTCCCTCCCAGTGTTTCCATGGTGGCTCCTTGCTGGAGCCAGAGGACAAGCTGCTGACAGGAATATCCTTTGAATATCTCTGCATCTGGACAGGGCCACTGGCACCGTCCATTGGCGGCTGAGCAATGCATGGCTTGCCATATTTGTCTGTCTCCTGTTTAAGGCCCAAGAATTTGAATCTACTCCAACATCTAAATGTTGTTGTTGTTAGGACAGCATGCTGCCATAGTACCCCAAGTCCAGTATTAAACATGTTTATTTGGGTTCCATATATTAATATTTTGATTTGTTGCTTCTGCTCTTGCTTTCTTACACCTCACAACTGTGACGCTGAGGTAAGGGACACATTAAGTCCATTATAAAAGCCAAGTAAACCAGAATATATAAACTACATTTTAAAGATTTCTGTGTCTTAACCGTTGCATAAATATATTTTTTCCTGATATTTTGTTGAGTCAAAGAATCCTTTGAGTTGGCCAACTGATAGTGGTTTATTAAAGTACATTGCTGCTGCTGTTACTAAGTCACTTCAGTCATGTCCAACTCTGTGCGACCCCATAGACGGCAGCCCACCAGGCTCCCCCGTCCCTGGGATTCTCCAGGCAAGAACACTGGAGTGGGTTGTCATTTTCTTCTCCAATGCATGAAAGTGAAAAGTGAAAGTGAAGTCGCTCAGTCATGTCCGACCCTCAGCGACCCCCATGGACTGCAGTCCACCAGGCTCCTCCATCCATGGGATTTTCCAGGCAAGAGTACTGGAGTGGGGTGCCATTGCCTTCTCCGATTGAAGCACATTAGGGTACCAATATTGAATAAGCAAGAAGTTGCACCTTGAAAAATCAAAGCATGTCCTCCTGCTTGTCTGATCAGATAGCCATTGATCAACGTGTATTTATGGCACAGAGACTTAAGTAACAGGAAAAACTGAGTATGAGGCATGGCCAGAAACCAATTAAAAAATATACAAGAGTGTTTTTCAAAAACATCTGAAGTGTGAAATAGTATAGTAATTGTCATTCATATGTCAGGTAACATCAGGTTACTGTGAATGTTTTAGTAAAGTAAGTCTTTCGGGGATGAAATTTGATGTGCCCTCTGAGGCACATGTTAGATTTGAAATATACCAGGCTCAGGGTCTTCTTTCTCTCATGCCATTTTGCAAAATCACAGGCTATGGTGGAAAAGCATGCAGTTCTGTAACACAAAAGCATAAATTCTCAGATTGGAAGGTCCTCCGAGCACATCTGCCAGTCCCCGTCTAAGTATTTAGCTAGGCAGAGGGGGAATAATCTAATTGAATTGATCCATTTCAATTATTGAGGCAGACAGAATTGTTGGTAATGGATGAGGTTTGTTTTTTCCCCAATACCTCTTAACTTCATAAACTATGAAATTCACATCTTCAACACGTGCTTTACAGTAGCAGGGTATCTATCCCCCCCTCCCACCCACTCAGCCATTTCAATATACACAGTTAATGAGTATTAAGTTAAAAAAAAATAACCTTAAAAGAATCAATTTCATGGAGAATGCGTCTAGTTAAGCAAGCCATTTAAACAACATTTTACTCGTGTGTAGCAGACCATTTTATAAGTTACTGATAGCTTTACAAGTCTGTGTTTCAGACAAGCTAATTGGCTGTCTCTGATGTGTTTGGGGCTTTCACTCATTAACTCTCCTTCCTGTCTAGTACATACTTGACTAGCTCTCATTCATATAGGTAGGACTAAACAACCATATTCTCTTGCCAGGAGAAAGTTTTTCATAGGTGGATTTTTTTCCTACTTATAATATTTACCTTCTTGAAATAAAGATAAATCGTTATGAGTATTCTCATACACTCATGTCTCCCAACCATAGAGGATGCGGAAGCAAGTGTAACATCCTAGAAGTGCTTGGCATCCAAAATGAAAGCTGTTTTGAAAGAGTGGAATAAAGGAAGGAGAGAAGAGAAAAGAGAAAATGGTGAGCTGTTGGAAACTTGCTGCCTCTTCAATTAATGGCTGTGTTATAGATGTTATTGAACAGTCCGATGCCTGCACCTGCATGCAGAGACAAGTGTACTGATGCTTCTCTTTTTGCATATGTCAATGCTTTCCATTCTCTGCGATAAAAATTAGTTGCTTTATTTGGACATAGATTAAAGGAATAGCTCAAAACATAAGTGTCCTGTGGGTCTTGGGATTTCTGGACTGGGTTCTGTTTTCCATGATAGGCTGTTTACTTTTTGTTTGCAAAACAATTCACTGCAGCTGCCTGCAGGCATTTGTATATAATAGAGTTTAAATCACTTAGGCCTACAGTTTTGAAACTGTTCATGAAATCCCACCTTCTAAACCTTCGCCTAATTAACTGTGAAGAGTGGTAACTTCTCTCCAATATTCAGTCTCTCTCCTTTACAAACATTTTAATATGGGATGAAATAGACTACATATTGTGTTGCCCGTATCATTATACTTTCATTGTACTGAGTACATTTATGTCTGACATTGTACTGGGTACGTTAGAGGATACAAAACCATTTTGTCATTGTCTATACCCTCAAGGAACTGACTCATACATATGAAAAAAATTGGAGAATAATTCTCCAAAATCTGTATGACCTTAGTAAAACTAGAAGATCCTAGTGAATCTGGGTGAAAATGAAATTCACATTAGACTTGTGGAGCTGCTTCATCCCCAGTGAGTCTGAATATCTTAACCTATTAATTTATATAATAATTATTGATAATGTCTGTTTTAAAGAGAAAGTAATGGTTCATATAACTGAATACATAATTGCCAAAAAGCAGAAGAAACTCAAATGTCCATCAGCTGGTGAACCTGGATAAACAATATATAGCATATCCATATAATATAACATTCAGCTGTAAAAAGGGATGAAGTACTGAAGTACTGTACATGGTGAACCTTGAAAGCATTATGCTAAGTGAAAAAAAGCAGATACAATTTAATTTAAAATATGTAAGTGATCAGAATTGGCCTCCTGTGTAGAGAGGTATGAGAATTTAAACTTGTAAATAGAATATTCCAGAACTTGAGAGTCATTGAATATATAAATTTAATGGAAGAAATTTTTAAGAATTCTTATTGGAAAAAAAGTCTTAAGTATTTCAGGATGTTTGATTCTTAGTCTAAATGCTTAAAGAGAAAACTGAATATATTACACTTATAAATGAAGTTTTGAAATGGACCTAAACAGTAATTCAAGTTTTTTCAATGTATTTGTTAAAACTTAACAAATATATAAATACAGTATTAAGATTTTTAAGTTGACTATAATAGCTTCAACAAAAACTACATTTCAGATACTATAAATTTAATAAATGGTATAGTCTCTTTTAAAACTGCAAAGTAACAATAACTGGTATTTCTGTGCACTAAAAACCATCCTAAGAACACCAAAATCCCTCACACTGACAGGTTGCCCCACACGCTGGAGATCTGTGCCCTTTAGGAAGTCTCCACATGAAAGAAACCCAGACTGAACACAGAGAGCAAAGAAGCAGTGCTTTGCTGAGAGATGACCCTTCTGTCTGCTAGACCACAATTGAAAACATCTGAAATTATAAGTGGATCTTGGCCAAGTTATAAAAGCCAACTTCTCTGTCCCCCTAGAGTGTGAGGCACAGTGGAGAGGAGGAGGGCTGGCAAGCCAGGTCACACTGAGGCCCCTGCCAAGTGCTCCTCGAGCCTCTGCTGGACAGAGCAGGAAGCTGCAGGAGGCTGTAGCCAGGGCTTGGCAATTTTTTTTCTCTAAAGGGCCAGATAGGCACTCTTCTAGGCTGTGCAGGACACAGTGTCTCTGTGGAAATGACTCACCTTTGCCATTGTATCATGAAAGCAGCCATAAATAACTGAATAAGCATGACTGTGTTCCAATAAAACTTTATTTACAGGGAATTCATAGTGCCTAAGTGCTGAGGAGGCAACCAATGGTGGCTACTGTGACTAAGGTCACTTTGAAAAGTTTCTTCTATAACATTAAGGCTTCCCTTGAGATGACAGGAGGACATCTCCTGCATCTTCAGAGGCGATCCTCTCCACCTGTGGATGGAGGCATCTGGGGTGGGAAGCAGGAGCTGGAGCAAGGCCTGTGTGCAGGAATCACCCCAGCTGCAGTGGGCCGGGTAGGATAACTGGAGTAGAGAAGGGTATAGATGGAGAGACCAGGTATATTTCATTGCTCCCCCCAGACAGGAAGCACTCCTATCTAAATCTATGGCTTTTACAGTGATGATCTGCTAGAAAGCTTGGGGCTAAGTGAATAATCACCTCCACCCCCAGGTATATCAAAAAAGAGAAAATAGATGTAATTTGCTCTGTAATTCCAAGTTAACAAATTAAACACAAATAAGAATGTTTTTCAGGTCCTAAATCTCACTGCCAAAGCAAATGGGATGATTTTATTTGGCTTTTCTGGGGAAGGCTAAATCCTCCTGTGCAGTGAAATGCTGGATCTCTATGTAATTACTATCACAACATATAGCATTCTGTGCACGCAGAGGTTACTGCCTGGACAAGAAGACTTCTAATAAGGGTGAGGCTCAATCACAGGTCATAACCTGCAGTCATTTGTCTGGTTTTTAATTATTCCAAGGTCAGACATGCCGCACTTTGCTTAAGAAACAAGCCATATTATCAGAACTACATTTTTTTTTATACCCAGTGTTCTTGAAACCAATTGTCCGTTATAAACATAAACCCCAAAGTAGTATTGTCATATTGGTTAGCATCAAGTTGTCATTTTCTGGTCCCTATTACAGTAAAAAGAAATAATATCTGTTCTATGTGGTAGTATCTTCGGGACTGTGGCAAATTGGTTTTACTTGCATTGCTTATTTCTACCTTTAGTGACACATTTAGTGCCTTTCTAAGAATCCCGCAAGCAGTACAATGGAAAGGAGAACAGCTGGTGCTGCTCTCTCTAGACTAACCTTTCTTTGAACCAGCTGCCAAGAATGCACTCCAAAGAATCTTAATGATGCCCAGCCACTTCATCTCCAGACCCCGTCCTGGAGCCATGGCTTGGGCAAAGTTCTCTTTGACTTTGTTGAAGGTTACCAAGTGAAACCTGTTCCATGAACTTCTGCAGTAAAAAAAGCTAAGCTGGAGAACCCCTTTGCAAACATTCATACAAGATGCATGTACTTAGTGATGTGCTAGTAAGAGTTTAACAGCCAATTCTCTAGAAAGAAAAAGTCCTAGTTTGGTACTCTTGCAGATTTCCATGGTGTAAATTCTCCAAACCATGGCCAATTTCTTGACCCGTATGATCCGACATCCTTGTGTCTGGAGTTGGAAAGAGAAAGCACAGAGTCAATATTTAAATACAAAGCTTCTTCCCCAGTGTGACATGTGAATACAGTGAGTGACTGCAGTAAGGAGCTAGGTTGTAGCCAAGGCAAGTCCCACTCCCTTTTTAACAGTCATGGACAATGTCCTATACATTTTATAATACATTCAGGCTTTCTTTGCATCCTTTCTTAATTGGAGCCCTGGGGTAAATTTATCATCCAGACAGAACTTTTTTTTTTAATTGGAGAGAGAGAGAGAGTGTGTGTGTGTGTGTTAGTTGCTCAGTTGTGTCCAACTTTTTGCAATCCCATGGACTGTAGCCTGCCAAGCTCCTCTGTCCCTGAAATTCTCCAGGCGAGAATACTGGAGTGGGGTGCCATTCCCTTCTCCAGGGGATCATCCCACCCCAGGGATTGAACCCAGGTCTCCTGCACTGTAGGCAGATTCTTTACCATCTGAGCCACCAGGGAAGCCTGTAATTGAAGTATAGTTGATTTATAATGTTATGTTAGTTTCAGGTGTACAGCAAAGAGATACATATACACATATGTATTTAATGTGTGCATTAAGTATATACCATTAATATATACACATATATATTCTTTTTCATATTCCTTTCTATTATAAGTTATTACAAAATAACAAATGTAGTTCTCTGTACTACATACTAGGTCCTTGTTTATTTTATATATAGTAGTATGTATCTATTCATCCCAAACTTTTAATTTATCCCTTACCCCCAGACCATACTTTTATCAAAGAGTTAATCAATATGAACCTGTCTCAAAAAAACATTATTCATGCAGTTCTTTTTAAAGACCATGCAGTGGACACATTGCTATGATGAAGAAATCCTGTTGAATCCACTGAATTCAGGACAGTTACCTGAGCTGTGTTCTCTCGCATCACCCTCCAGCTTTCCCTTCTACCCAGCAAATCCACTAGCTGCAGTTTTTCCCAGCTTTCTGAATTTTGTTGACAATCGTCACCCTGTCATCTCTACTGTCTGTCTTATCTGTTGACCTGTCACTATCAGTTTGGAAGGAGCTGAAGCTGTCAGCCTAGACTCTGTGAGTCCTGGTTCCTTCACAAAAGATGAAGAAAGAAGGCGCCTTCATTCCTAAAGTTTTTTTTTTTTTTTTTTTAACCACCTTCTACCAAGATTCTTCTTACTCAAATTGATGTACATGATTTCAGAATTATTCCAAATATTCACATCCCTCTTTATTTGAATCAGTTGCTTGTCTTACTTTCAGCTGAGATAGAATCATAGTGCTCTGAGTGAAAAAGCCTTTAGTAAACTGTGCAGCACTAAGCTGTACATAGCCACCAAGAAGCCAGGAATGAGGAGGGGACTTGTAATCTGAACACACAAATGGCAAGGACCATTCCCTTGTCAGGCTGCTGTTCTGTTTTGTTTTGGTTTTACAGTATTCTCTTGAATCAGTGGGACCCTGTATGTTAGCAAGGGGAGCGCTGGCACAGGTAGCTCATTAGAGCAACACTCTCCAGCCTCCTTCAAGAAGTAGGGGTTGCATGACTGAAGCTATGGGAAGCCAGCTTTCAGGATGCAGATTTCCAAACCTCCTTATTCAGCTCCTCTCCCTACCACATCCCCCGCAAGCGATAAGAGAGGTCCACTGTAATCGGCTAGTTTCCTGCAGAGAGAACATATGTATTGTGTGTAGATGGGGATATGGGGAAGCATCAGGGTAGAAAATATCCAGCTCCCTGGAGAAGGAAATGGCAACCTACTCCAGTACTCTTGACTGGAAAATCCAATGGACAGAGGAGCCCCGTAGGCTACAGTCCATGGGGTCGCAAAGAGTCGGACACGACTGAGTGACTTCAATAACAATAGTGTGTGACTTAAAAAAGCAATAAAAAAAAAAGAAAGAAAGAAAATATCCAGCTTCTATCTCTAGTGGTGAAAGTATGGAAAAATAAGCAAATAGCTCCAGACAGGGGCAAGAGATACCTGCAGGAGCAGGACTGCTGCTGCTAAGTCACTTCAGTCGTGTCCGACTCGTGCGACCCCATAGACAGCAGCCCACCAGACTTCCCCATCCCTGGGATTCTCCAGGCAAGAGTACTGGAGTGGGGTGCCATTGCCTTCTCCAAGGAGCAGGACTACGCCAGGTGATATTCTGGACATTCGAGGAGGAAGTATTCTTTTAGCTATAGCAGAGACTGGTTGGTACTAATGGCATTGCATTTGCTAGGAGTAGGGGTGGCATATTCTAAGGTACACAACACAGTCCCACATATCCTAAAAAGCTGTCACACCTTGACAGACATGAGTGTGGGTCAAAGTGCTGTTTATAAATATCTGAGCTTACAAAGCAACTCCATGTAACATGAGAACAGTAACCCCTTGGGTGTAGACCCTGCTCCTCAAAAGTGTTTAAAGGAAAACGAAGCCAACTCAGACCATGCACTGCTTACATGGTGTAATAACAAAAACAGAAGAAAAACAAGCAGCTTATCATTATAAATAAGATTTGCAGGTTTTTAAAAAGGAAAGACCTATCTTTTTCAGAAACTATTTACATGACTTCCAGAAATTTGGTCACAACAGATTTGCAGGAATTAAAAATAAAATTTTTAAAAACTATTTGTTTGTTTGGCTGTACCAGGTCTCAGGCGCAGCACCTGGAGTCTTTGCTGTGGCACATGGGCTCCTTAGTTGGGGCATGTCGGCTCGTAGTCGCAGCGTGTAGGATCTAGTTTCTGACCAGGAATTGAACCCAGGCCCCTTGCATTGGGAGTACAGAGTCTTAGCCACTGACCACAAGGCAAGTCCCAAAAATAAAATTTTTGAACATGTTTTTTGAAGGAAGGGCAAGATAGGGAAAACAGTGAATATCATTATAGCCTCATTAGAGGTTCGTTACATACGAAAGAATTATTTTGTTACTTCTCCACTCAGGGACACATGAAAGACATCCCCCACCCAACGAGGGGGTCTCCTGTGCTATGCAACGTGTGACAGGTTTAACAGCTGCTACAATTAGCAGCAATGAGAGGGTACCGATTTGTCCCTGTTATATTAGGACTTTACAGTAAATGCGATGTGGGGATAATGGAATGCAGTAATGCAAGTCACCCCACAGTTTCATGAAGGAAGAAAGGGCCCTGATGACATAGCTAAAATAGGTTGGCAACTTATGGTGGCTTTGTTTTCCTATCTCTAGGGTGGATTCATGGCCACTGACAAATGCCCACTCTCTGTGGCCATCCCGAAAATAGCTCAGTGACCACAGGTTGCCAGGCAGCTGTATTCTGATGTCATTACCCCAAGTGCCATCGCCAGAAGCCAATGTGAAACAACCACCAGCTCCTAATTCCAGCAGTTTCCAGTTAGCCATGACATTTAAGCAGCTGATAAAGTAGTCAAAAAGAGTTAGATTCATTTCTCTTGAGTCATTTTTTAAATGGTTATTTTGATAAGAAAATAACCATTTAAAAAATGATGTTCATCATAAAAAACAGATCCCTGCATCGTAGGCAGTTTTTTTAACCTTTAATATGTAAGCATATGATTTATGTTGGTCAAACTTAAACATCTTTCTTTAAAATCATACTCTGGCATGTAGAAGGACAGAAAAAGCGATTATGGACAAGTCAAGTGTGTGAGTAGGTAATTTTTATTGTAGTACTGGGGGGAGGTGGTAAAATGTGCTCTTCAGATTAATATAGGAAAACAAAATAAAAATTTTATCCTGAAGAAAAAGTTTAAGACAGAGCATTGTCTTCATCTTCCCCTCTTTTGTATTGTACTCTTTGTTTTTAGGAACATAAAACTCTGAATAGTGAAAAGCTATGTTCCCACAGCAAACACAGTCATGTACTGTACTTGAATATCATTGGAATGCCAAACTTGTTTTTTAAATATTATAAATGTAGAGTGGTGTGGAGTCATTTGGATACCAGTAAAGTGAATATAGGAGAATTACATACCCAGTTAGGTTACAGATCTGAATAATTGATGCTTTTGAACTGTGGTGTTGGAGAAGACTCTTGAGAGTCCTTTGGACTGCAAGGAGATCCAACCAGTCCATCCTAAAGGAGATCAGTCTTGAATATTCATTAGAAGGACTGATGCTGAAGCTATAACTCCAATACTTGGACCACCTGATGCGAAGAACTGACTCATTTGAAAAGACCCTGATGCTGGGAAAGATTGAAGGCAGGATGAGAAGGGGATAACAGATGATGAGATGGTTGGATGGCATCAACAATTCAATGGACACGAGTTTGAATAAACTCCAGGAGTTGGTGATGGACAGGGAGGCCTGGCGTGCTGCAGTTCATGGGGTCGCAAAGAGTTGGACACGACTGAGCGACTGAACTGAACTGAACTGAACTGAAAGTGAATATGGGAGAATTAGATACCCACTTAGGTTACAGATCTGAAAATCTCAGGTTACCCACCATAGTTGTCGGCTTAACACCAGTAGGCTCCTTCATCTGGTGACCACCCTGTAATCAAAGCTTCCATTTCCTTCTCATAGTTAATATTCAGCAGGAACAACTTCTGAAACATAACTACCTTTGGACATCTTTATTAACTTCCAAGTGTGCCTGCATCATAGACTATATTTTCAGTTGCCTAGTAGCTAAAATCCTTATTGTGCTTTTGTATCTGATCCATACTGTCAAATATCACAAGTTACAATATTTTGTAATTATCTACATCTATTCCTAACATTGTTTTTAAATTACTTGTTAATACGCTACTAGACCATTTGGAGAAAGTAGTGTTAGTAATATGCACATACTGTGTTAGCCTTTAATATTACTGGATTTCTTGCCACTAGTCCTCTTGCCAGTTGTTAGCAATGTTTAAAATGCTGTTCTTTTAGATGTGAAGTTATACAGTGTGACAAGGGTACAACTTCCTTCCTGTACCAGATTTGCGTCCGACAAATTGCCCACTCTTGATGGGAGGCGTCGTTGATCAAATAGCATATTGCATCATAAACACAACTTCCCTCTGTGACACAGCCTGAAGCCCTCTTTGTGCCATAATCAGAGAGACTAGCCTCTGATTTTAAACTCCCTTGAGGAGGCAAACTGGGTTCTTGGTCCTGGTCTTTGCACAAGCAATTTCAGATTCTTATTAAAGTAAGTCATTTTCATTGCCCTAAAGAAACTAAAAGAATGAACCTTACATTTTCTGTAAGGGAGAATTCCTCTGATTTATAAAATACCTTGGCCAAAAATTGTTCTGAAGTCATGGACCCATTTTCTGATCTGTAAATGAGCTTCCCATTACTCTTCAGAATCAGAATTAATGAGAGTCCTTCCATTCTCAAGGACTTTTTGTTGTTGTTGTTAGGAGGAGTATTTGTTATGAATTTGCAGACATCCCTTGAAGGACTTTTGGGACACACTGAACTGTAAAGTGTTAGCATATTTGGGATTCCTAAAGTACCGTAAAAGCTTAGTGTTATTTATATCTTCTTACAGAAAAAATGTACACACATATTAATACCACTTTGAATGGAATATCTCTGCTGTTAACAGTAGTCTGGTACTTGTGATGATAAAGTCAAAATGAAACCACATTTGGAAGTGGCATAAGATTGGAACACCTTTTTTTTCTGGGTCAAGGTATTGATTAAGGTAACACCTTGGCAAGTGCTAACTCCATGACACATGGGGTTTAACTCAGCTTGTTGACAAAGAATGTCTTTGGATAATACTTCTTCTGTTGTTGCTACTCACTGTTTGATATAATGTAACCCCTGCTACCAAAGTACAATATCTTGTTCTCGTGTGACACAGTGTGTGTGCATGTATGTGTGTGTATGTAGCTCCATGGACTTTGTACTTTATCATACCCTTTGAGAGAAACATCATCAGTACTTCTGGAAACCATGATTATTTGATATTTATTTGCTGTCCAGAGTCGGTAATCCTATATGCTTAGTCAGTATCTAAGAGTGACTTGTGACCAGTTCATAGTAGAATAGGTTTTTCCGATAGCATATGCTACACCCCACGTAACAGTTATAAAGTCTTGATTTTTTTCTCCCTGAAAATTCATGACTGGGAGGAAAAGAAAGCTGAGACTTTATGTATGTATATTTATATAAGTATATATATATATGTATGTACATGCACTCGCTTTCCATCTCTTAACTAGAAAACCACTTTCCCAGGTCTCAGAAACACATGCCAGAGACACATATTTAAATGAGAGAGACAAAGGCTTATTTAAATTATATTTTTTTGTTGTGTGTATGTTTGATCAAAATAACTGTCTTGTGTAATTGATAGTGTACATATTATTGGCTGTTACCAGTTTAGTAAGTTAGCAAGGTGATATAATGAAAGTCATTCTGCTAGAATTACTTTGATTGAATTGCAACTTTTTGGTGTTTTGCTGTGTATTTTTGACCTGTGCCATAGTACATATAATTCTTTCTCAGACTTCATCAGACCTCCCATGCTGTTAAGTGAATGGGTGGAATGGTAGCTCGCCAGCAGTTCATTCACCCCTAAAGAAAACACTCGCAGGTCACAACATATAACCCATGTTATAACCACAGCTGCAGATGGGATTCTAGAAAGTCCTGAACATCAAGTTCACATAGCTTCTTAAAATGCCTCTACTTCATAACTCACTAAATTTCAGTAAGAGAAAGATTCTGATGTAATTAATAATCTGTTTCTCTCCCTCCCCCCAATTAAGGTCAAAAAATATTTTGAACTTGAACCACTCGCACGTGGAAAACGCTGGATTCTGCAGCCCTGCTCACTGGATGACATGGAGGCACTGAAAGACAGCTTCTCTCAGCTGATAAACTTGTTAGAAGACCATGAAGCTGTAAGAATGTGAAATCTGGTGAAGAAAATGGGTTCCCACAAGGCCTTGAACCTATCATGTTAGTTTCTCCTTTTAATTTTATTTTGGTATCAAGACTGTAATGGCTTCAGTATCAGTTTTCTCCCAATTATCTCAAACTCTCATTTCTCTGCTAAAGTGAATATTCTGTAAATCAGGTGACTTATCATCGGCATTACCGTCAAGTACACACTACTGAGAGAGAATTTATTCTCTGTTTACCACTAATTATCTTCACCTCATGTCTCTTCCTTCTGTTGTTCTAAGCGGCTCTTCTCTGTGCTAAAATGGATGGAATTTGTGGCTCATAGAAATCAATCCCTTATAGAGGACTCAGGGAGACTGAGAACCTTGGCTCATTTACCCTGGGTTTGGGGTGGAGTGTTGTGTGACTGGCGTTCCCCATAATATGTGTATTATTTTCAAAGTCTCTGGGTGGTTTTATCTTATTTTTAAGTTTTTTGTATACTGGCCTTACAGCATATGGGAAAAAATAAGCACCAAAAACTTCAGTTAATCACCTTATCAGAAAGGAATATCCTTGCCATAGTAAAATTGACTTCAAAGAACTTAAAGACAAGATGCCTAATTTTTTTTTTTATTACATCTAAAGTCTCCCTCAGTCCCCTCTCCCTCAGTCCACTTTGTTAAGAGCAAAGACATTATTTCCATTTTTGAAAAGAGTTAGAGGAAATTTAGGCACAGTGCATGCATCACTGATTACTGTTTCATCAAGTCCTCAAATATTTTTTTAATGGAAAAATTACTCCACATTAAGTCAAGCTGCAGTGTAATATGTTTCTGAAAACCTTTTTGTAAAAATCTTATGTCTGATTTAAATAGAGAAAGTAATTTTTAAAATAATAGGCAAAACTTTTTAAAAACAGCCAAATGAAGTATAGTTTATACTGGCTAGGGCTTAAGCTGGTGTGGATTTGACAAAGATAATAAAGGCAGAATCATCTGTGTAGTCATTCAGTAAGTGCTAATGTAGTTTAATGGAGTCTGTCAATGTCTCCATCCAGTAATTAAAGGTCTATCAGTATTTCTATTATAAACCTCTATTTTCAGGGGTTTCAGTATGCCCTTAAAAGTGTGCTAGGGCTGCAGCAAATAAATAATTTTAAGGCCTAGATTCAGTCTTTGGAACTGTTTTTTTGTTTTGTTTTTGTTTTTTGCATTTAGTTTAAATGATAAAATTATACAGAGATAAATGTACAGTTTTACCAAGTTTTGGCACCTTTGACTTTTTCTAAATCAGGAATAATCTATGGATATTGAAGTTAATGGATAAAATACCCTTTGGCACATTTTGTAGATTTTTGACCATTTAAACTGCAAAGTGAATGAATGAGAGAAAACTGCTCCTTTCACCTGAGCAATAAAAACATGTTTGGAATTTTTTTTCCATTGACTGATTCCCAAATACCACAGACTCGCATTCAGTTACAAGGTGATGTAATACCTTGTAATTCTCCAGAAGATATATGTCATTCAGATACAGTTTTTGTGGTTTGATCTTGTGGGTAAATTTTAAGGAAATCATTACCTTTGAAACATTGAACAGTTCTTTTAAGCTTTCTTTTTTTTTTTTTTAATGAAATGAGTCAAAAAAGATTCATATTCAGATTTGGTCTGCAGCATCCTGGAATATTTTTAAAATGTAACCCATGAGCAGCACAGAACTTTTATTCCAATGACCACTTGCACAATTCCTGCTTTTATTTTGTCCTGTTGTGCTCATCTTCTATGAAAAATAAATGATTATTAGGCATTGCTTTCTCTGCAAGTTCATTAAATGTAATGTTGTCTTTTTAAGATCCCGTAGCTGAGTGCTCCTAAGCCATCTGTTAAATGACTTCCCGTTGTCTGTGTGTGTTCATATGTGCGCCAGGGATGGGCTTCTTCTCAGACCCACGACTGTCTGCAGTGTCTCAGCCGTCAGAATGAAAACAGTATCAATCAGTACCCAACAACAGCTGTTTTTGACAAGTTTCTGTCTGACGCCTAATGCTTTACAACTGTCAATAAGGCTCCTTCTTTGTCTAGCAGTTCAGAGCTCGCCGTCTTGCTGCTTCCATGCGGCATCCTGTCCTTGTAACCCTAGAATTTGCTGTGTTTGGGAAATCCACTTGGGGGGAGGGGAGGGGGCTTGGGCGGACGTGGGTGGGTGGGAGGGTGGTGTGCGTGGTCTGTCGTATTCCTACTTCCTGTAAAGTGCCACAGGTGTCTTAGTTTGCATATTCGAATATTATATAGGAAAAACAGTCTGTTATGTATTTCTTCACTTAAGCTTCTTGTTATATTTATGGAAGTTACCAGTTTTTGTACCTTCTTAGCTCAAGCAGTTGCCTTTTTGTAATGGCAATTAATTTATATGACAGAACTTTGTATCTCCTGTAGTTTACACTATCAGTTGCTAACTAACTGCCATATTGCCCTGTCTTTCTATTAAAAAATTCTGTATCTATACTTAAAGGTTAACAGATTCATGTGGACAATTGCCAGGCAAGAAGAACTCGTTTTGTCCGTGATTTATATGATTTCCACTCTCTTCAAGTGAAAATAAACGCTGAGTAGAATTGATGTTTTCAGACTGACTCCTTCCAACTTTAGCATTTGGGAGTCCCAGATTTCTGTTTACATTTGTGTTGCCTGTTTAAGTCTTCAAAATAAGTTCTGCCGCTCTTGGGTCAAAACAAATGATTAATTCACATTGCCTTTGAAGCCATTGTGAAAACCTTAAGAGACAAAAAAAGAAAGAAAAAAAAAAGCACAAGGGTCTTTTCCAGTTGGTTTGTCTTCAGCAGCAATTTACTTTCATTGGAGCCATTCCTTCAGAATGAGTGAGCACAATCGGGACGTTAATGTCAGATGTCATCCTTCAATCAAAGCATCATTTTATAATATTTGCTGTAGAAGCAACTTTCTAAGAGTTGCTGTTTGGTGCAATGAATTTTGTCCTTTAATGCGGATTGATGCCCCGAAGAAGTAAGTAAATATTTTTAAGTGACTCAAGAGGAAATGCTGTGTATTTACAGGTCCATCCTTAAGGATAAGAGTATTCTGTAAAAGAAAAAGAAAAATTAAAAGATAGATGGACGAAGAAGCTAAAGAAAAATGGGAGGGGGAAAACACATGATAGAAAATGAAAAATATAATCCCCAACTCTTGTTTGGTCCCAACATTTTCCTGACAAATTATTCAGCTACACAGAAAGCTTGCAACACCTCATGTCTAAGCTAGGAACCAACCAGCCTTCCTAGTTTTGTTTCCAAGGTAGGCAAATTAGCATTTACCAAATTCCTAAGCACTTCAGACATATCCAAGCAAAATGTAGACAAAGCTGTAAGATTTGCAGCAAATGGGGTTTTCTTAAAAATGTGCAGATGGAATATTCAGACTCCAGTGGAAATCTAATATTCATGCCTGGCTTTATCCTCTTTATAATTTTAGAGTGCATTTTCATTAACCTCCTGACCTAATGGTGCAAACAGAAAGAAAAAGATATGTGGAGGGGGCGGGAAGTGGGAGTTCCCCTTGGGGATCCCTCCTTTTCAATGCATTTGGAGGGAAGGATAAAACTTTAGGAGAATGTAGATTCCCTGCCATCTTTTTCCCAGCCTGGGTCCTAGAGATCTGAAGTTCATGCTGTGAAATGCATTATCACATCATGTTGGGAATTCCTGGATCCCAAGGGTTCACAACTTTTGGTCCCCACTGAGTCAGCGTGATTAAATGATTTGCATCTCAGGGTTAAATGTTTTCCAGCTTGGATGCACGGAGTGACTGATGAGCCCATTTTGGCACCCTGCCCCACCCCCCTTGGACTGATTTAGGAACATGAAAAGGATCCCTGTGAGACCCAGAAGCCTTAGATGGGATATCAGTTTCCCCTCCCCTTTTCCCATATTCTTTGAATGAAAAACTCTCCTTCCACCTACTGTTTCCTAAGAGCTGGAACTTCTGACTTCCCATCCAGGGCATTCATCTGTGTGTGACAACCTCTTCATGAAGTGGTGTTCTGTGAAAACCAGTGCAAAAGATTTAAAAGGCACCAAGAAGAATCTCTCTAATATACATCCTTCTTTCCTTACAAAAGAGGGTGAAGTAAAAAGTGCATGATTCGTCTATCACATTTTCTGTACGTTCCTGTCTCTGCTCCATGAGGATGGCTCTGATCATTGGGTCCTGCATTAGAAAGGCCACCAACGATGTTCTTAGACTTAGCTCACCCCAACATTTTTATCCTCTGCTCAAGTCCTCAAATTGCAGAGAGTTTCCATGGGATATGCAATTTGAATAATCAGAAGGAAATAGTTTGAATTTTCAGAAGGAAATAATTTCAGGCTTTGTGGTTTAAAGCAGCTTCACTTACCATATATACTTTGTGAGGTCACTGGTGCCAGTTTGGAGAATAAGGAAAAGGACCTCGATTTCATGCCTTGCTGGGACAAGCCTGGTTTATGACCCAGTCTGACTCCTGACCCCGTACTGCTCCAGTGCACATCTCTACAACTGTGACGGACTTGGGCATAGCTGTCAAGTGGCACTTTAAAGAAATGATCCTCTGGGGGGGAAAAGTGATCTGCAAACTACCAAAGAATGATGAGTTCTTCTTTTCCCTTCTTCCTTTATTGTTCAAAAACCTGTCCCTCTTATTCTGGTGTTCTCAAAACACTCTACAGAGATCATTCATCCAGGTTCTTTTTTAGCAGCAACATTACAACCATGGAGGTGAGTTGACAGTATTGTACTCAGAGAGGAAAACCTGGCTCCAAACACATAGGGACAAGATACATACTGACAAATGAAAACAAGCCTTGAATAAGCATCAGATTCCCAGATCTCCCTCATTCCCGTTTCCTCGTGGCATATAGAGAGGTGGGGGAGGTGGTCATTTCAAAAAAGCCTACGATGACTTACATCACAAGCAACCCTTCCAGGTGTGAAATCTAGCCTAGAGTGCCACAGCCTTTACTGACAAGTGACTCATGGAGACAAAGGTTGGAGCTTCGGCATCAAAAAGACGTCAGACCAAACACCAAACGCCTGTAAATGATTGCTTTGCAAGCAGAGGAATGACTAGAAGACCTGATCTGATGCCTCCATGTCTGGACAGCTTACAGAAGACATGGGGTGGCAGGGGGTGGGGGCCTCCTTCAGATGGAGCCTTTGAAAAAGGCTGTTTCTGGAGAAAGAAGTAAAACCATGATCCTCACCTGAGATACTCCTATGGAGATACATGATTTCTGGCTGGTTTATGTATAGTATATGGAAAGGTCAGTCAGAAAAATGTGTGTCAAGGGCACCTGAAGGCCAGACTGGTATGGTGTGATATTAAATCATTAGACATATAAATAGAGTAAATTAAAAATGAGACGATTTGGTTGGAGCGGAAACTGCTCACCAAAAGGCAGAGACAGGAATGCAAACAATAAGTCTGGCTGTCACTCTCTATCATCTGGAGCAAGTCAGGCTTGGCTCTGGACCTTCTCCAGTTGTTTTACAACTTTCTAGTCATGGGGTGTTTCAACCCAACACTTTTATTAAGCTGCTTCAACAGGATTTTTCAGATGACAGTTTGTCAAGAGCCAATTTACCATGATATTTTTTTACAGGTTTTATCTCACAGTTGAAACTTTTGGTTTTGATCATTTTAGGCTTTTATTTTCTTTGTGCATCTGGTATGTTGTTGCTGAACACCTACTGTGCCCTTGGTGTTGTGTTAGACACAGCACTGAACAGCGCAGTCTTGGTGCCTGTCTTTGTAGAACTTTCATTCCTGTGGCATTTGGTTAAGTTGGGTTATTTCTGTGACTCTAGAGAATGTTTTTCTATTTGGAGGGCTTTTCTGTAGTACAATTGTAATTTGAATCTCTAGATTTTAAAATATTTTTTCTTGGTCCTAATTTCTGGTTTTCAGCCCTACTAATGTCAAATTGTCTTTTAATGCTTTATAGTTTCCTTTGAGACCATTAATAAAACTAGAAATCTAACACACATATGTCAAAAAGGCTTTCCCTCTCTTTAGTGTCTTTCTAAATAGAACTCTGTAAAGCTAGCAGCCCTCTTCTGTTTTTCCGCTATAACAATGGAGCATGTGCCTAGCACACAAATTGCCTTCAAGTTGCAAAACCAAACTCTGTCAATCACCTACTGGTTTTTTGTTTTTTTTTTCATCTTTTCTATATTCACAAAGCTTTACCTTTTTCTCTAGAACAGCGTGGTCTCATGTTTCTGTCTGGTGATCTGATAAATGATCTATATTTGAAATGATGAATCTCCAAGAACATAATTCTTCTACGGTAGCAGTCTCCTGTGTTCTCTTCTACCTAACAGTAAGAGATTATGGCATCTGGTCCTATCACTTCATGGCAAATAGAAGGGGAAAAAGTGGAAGCAATGACAGATTTTATTTTCTTGGATTTCAAAATCAAATCACTGAGGATGGTGACTGAAGCCATGAAATTAAAAGATGCTTGCTCCTTGGAAGGAAAGCTATGACAAACCTAGACAGCATATTAAAAAGCAGAGATCTCTTTACCAACAAAGGTCCGTATAGCCAAAGCTGTGGTTTTTCCAGTAGTCATGTGTGGACATGAGAGTTGGACCATAAAGAAGGTTGAGTACTGAAGAATTAATGCCTTCAAAGTGTGGTGCTAGAGAAGACTCTTGAGAGTCCCTTGGACTGCAAGAAGATCAAACCAGACAATCCTACAGGAAATCAACTCTGAATATTCATTGGACGGACTGCTTTTAAGCTAAAGCTCCAATACTTTGGCCACCTGATGCGAAGAGCTGACTCATTGGAAAAGACCTTGATGCTGGGAAAGATTGAGGGCAGGAGGAGAAGAGGGCAACTGAGGATGAGATGGTTGGATGGCATCACCAACTCAATGGACGTGAGTTTGAGCAAACTCCAGGAGACAGTGAAGGCTAGGGAAGCCTGGCATGCTGCATGCAGTTCATGGGGTCACAAAGAGTCGGACACAACTTAGCGACTGAACAGCAACAGTAAGAGCATCTGTAAAAACAAACAAACCACAATTCACATGCCCAGACAGAAGGAGTCACACATAAGCTATATAACCCACTGGATACCTACCTAGTCAGAAGCAGTAAGTTTCAACTGGATTTCAGAATGTTTGTTTGCTTCTCATTGAAGATTAGAGACCTGAAGAGACCTTTTTAAAGCCACTACTTATTCCAAGATGGTACTTGGACAAAGTTGTCGCTTTAGCAGGAGTTAACATATTTTGGATTTAGAGCACTTTTCCAAAGTCTGTACCAACAGCAGTTTTATCTCCCTGAACACCTAAAGTCCATACCATTCTTCCCTCACCAACCCCCAGCCCCATGATAGGTGTGCATCTCAGAGAACCACAGGATCCCCTGGGTAACCAGGTAGACTCACAAAAAAGAGATAAAAACAGAATCCTTTTTCTTTGCATTCAAGTCATCCCAGATTTTTAGGTAAAATAACAAAATTCAGTAAAGTCACATAATGGATTAATTACAATGTGTGGTTTCTACTTTAAGGTTCTTCCCCTAGTGAAATAATGGATGTGGCCAGGGATCATCAGTGTCTGCTGGCATCACAGAGAGAGAAACAACCAGGCATTAAGTCCTTTAAACCACCTGTGACATATTCTAACCTCCAAAAATTGAACCAGAGTCTGATCAAACCTCTGGATCTAACAATTTGCAGAAAATACAGGAACAAGGGAGTATGTTAAATCACACATGGTGACTTAATGCAGTGATTAGAATCCAAACTATTGGAAACTCAACTTGACATAATGAGTTAGTTTATTAAATAGATGGCAGGAATGGAAAAAGGAATAGAGGGAGGAAACCTGTAGAGTGAGTCTTAAGAGCTGTATCAAACAATTGCAGAGTATAGACCCTTCTTGGATTCTGGCTCAGACTATCAAAATGTAAAAGGATAAAATTTGAGACATTGAAGAAATCTAAACTTATTAAATATATCATGAATGAAGGAAGCATTGATTACCAGGATATTTTAGGTACAATAATGGAATTGTGGCTATGTATTTTTCCAAGGAGACCTTATTTACTAGTAACATATACTTATCTATTAGTGAGATATTCATGGATGAATTCTTATGCTTGAGATTTATTTCAAAATAATAAAGTGTGCAGAGAACAACAGAAGGAGGAGAGGATATAGATGAAACAAGATTGGCCATGGGTGACAATTGTTCAAGCCAAATGATGAAAGTACATGATAATTTGCCTGCCTCTCAATGTATAACTGATATTTTCCCCAAGAAAACGTGTTTGAAGGAGAAAAAGAAGGAAAAGAGAAAGTGAAGATAGTGAGGAAAAAGCCACAGAATAGAAGAAATTCGCAGAACAAAACCAAGTCTGTTGCCACAAAATAATATATTCAGAACTACTCAAATCAAGAAGGAAAAAAGAGCAATTGATTTAATGTAAAAGTTAGCAAGAGTATTATTAGTTCATTATTAATTATTAGTATCATTAGTTCGGTGCACTCATCAGAATACCTGCAATTAAAGACAATACCAGGAAAAATAAAAATTTTTTTTAAAATGTGTGTCAATCTAACATGTTAATCAGCACTGAAAATCTGTGTCCTGATTCCAAGGAACGTGGCCTAGTGGCTAATCCCCTAGTTTTTGGACTCAACCAGAACCAGCTAATAGTTCTGGTCCATTCCTTGTTAATCACAGGACTCTGGAGAATAATCACTTGGCAGTGTTGCAGTTTCTTCTCCACAGTTAAGGTAAGATACCTACTTCAAGGGGTTTTCATGGGGATTAGATAACATGTGTCATGTGTAGAACGTGCTTCTCATGGAGCCTGGCACCTAGAAAACATTCAATAAATGTTAACAACATTGGTTCCAGAAGATACATTGAGCAGTTTTCCCTTTGCATTTCTTAGGTAGAAAGCTCTGCAAGAGCTGAGGAAGGTTGAAAGGTGTAAATGGTGAGGTTTTACAATCAAGGAACTTCCATAAACACCCATCCTCACCTGGTCACAGAGTTTTCCTAGACTAGGTCAGCACACCTCCAGTGACCTGTATGACTTCAGTCTTTTGTCATTCAACTGCCCATTCATTTATTCATTCAGCAGCACCAATTGAATGTTTATTATGTGCAAGGCATTGGGCTATATGTACTGGCGCTGTGCTGTGCTTAGTCGCTCAGTCATGTCTGACTCTGTGACCCCATGGACTGTAGTCCTCCAGGCTCCTCTGTCCACGAGGATTCTCCAGGCAAGAATACTGGAGTGGGTTGCCATGCCCTCCTCCAGAGGATCTTCCCAACCCAGGGATTGAACCAAAATCTCCTGCATTGCAGGTGGATTCTTTACCAACTTAGCCACCAAGGGTACTGGAGAGAGGTAAAAATCAATTAAAAATATAACCTGATATAGCTCTCAGAACTAAATATTGGCTAGTTAAATCTTTATTTCTTCAGAAGTCACTGGGTTTTTTTCCTAATCTGTGTCCTCATTAGCTCATGATCACGGAAACACAGTGCTTACGCCCATTCTTGCTTTTTACAGTAACTCTTTACAGCACTAAATACAGGGAAGTTTCATAAATATTGCCGACTGACTGATAACTTCAAGTTAGAGACAAGGGTTTAATACACTGTTTTCATAGGGCTAGGATTGTGTGAGAGTGAACTTTATCATCAGTGGTTTAAAAAGTGATTCACTTTCATTATGGAAAATACAATGACTATATAAGAGAGAAAATAGAAAATAACTATAAGTCTAGAAAGAATCATATTAAAGTGGTATGTAACCTTTTACTCTCTCTTCCACAATTTTACAAAAGTGAGGCAGACTGTTCATATTGTTTTAGAACATGCTTTTGGTTTACTAATGTATAAGAAGCATTTTTCCATGTTGTATATTTTTTCCAAAAACATGATATTCAGTGGCTGTCTAGCACTTACAAGTGCCTTTATTTATCTAACTCATCCTCTGCTGGATATTTGGATTTCTGTCTTAAGTGTCTTTGTAGAATATTTGTGCACATTTCTTGTTGACTTCCATAATGAGCAAAATGAACAGTCTGAAATGAAATTGGGCTTCCCAGGTAGCTGAGCTGGTAAAGAATCCAAATGCAGGAGATCCCAGTTTGATTCCTGGGTTGGGATGATCCCCTGGAGAAGGGATAGGCGTACCCTCTCCAGTATTTTTGGGCCCCTGGAGGCTCAGGCAGTAAAGAATCCACCTGCAATGCAGGAGACCTAGGTTCGATCCCTGGGTTGGGAAGATCCCCTGAAATTATAGGGTCAAAAGGCATAAACGCTTTTAAGGTTTTAAAGCATATTCTCAAATTGCACCCCAAATTCTTGTCAACCCACAACTCCAAGCAGTGAGTACAGGTCATGTCCCATTTCTCTGCTACCTTGTGAACTGGGCTTTTGAATTCTTTTCATCTATCCTGATTTAATAGGTAGAAAATGAAATCTTGCTTTTGTGATAATCTGCATTTTAGCAAGACTTTAAATACACCAAACAACCTCAGTCATCACTTTTTGAGAAAGTGGAGGAAATGATCACTATTTAATTCTGTTTGCTAAATTGTTTAACTCAAACACTTCCCTTCTACTTATTACATGATGTTGACCATGGGGAAGATATGCAATGTATATTATGGTTATTTTGTGGGGTGAAAACATTTGTAAATACCATGTACTTACCAAGAATCCATTGTGTAGAAAGAAGTGTGAAAGGAGGAGCGGGAAGGAAAGACACAGGAGACGCGCCAAAGAGCCAGGGTCTCGTGTTACTCCCTTTCCCAGAAGGAAAGAATGAAAACACAAATGGAAAGATAGGATCACATTGTGGAGGGCCTTGAATGCTAGGACAAAGAACTTGAACAATAGGAGCCAATAAATGTTTTTAAGAAGAGGAACATAATCCAAATAGCTATTTAGGAAGAGTAACCTGGGGAGGTCTGAGTTAGAAGAGAGAAATTCTAAGATGTTACAGATAACACTGTGGAAGAATAAATGTGCTAAAATGCAAGATGTATTAATAACAGGAAAGCATTTGTCAATGGGAGCAATAATTAAATTACTGAGGCTAAACTGAGGGCCTGAGGTATTGGAGAACTATAGAACTAGAAAACCAGCCTCCTTACCTTGATTGCCTGCCTGTCACCCCAGAAACCCGATGTCTGGAACAATGAAGACAAGATTGGATGCCTCCAGAGGTGGCCTCTGAATTTCCCTGACGCAGGTGGATGAGTGAAGGTTCTGCAGGTTGCTGTTCGCACCCACCTGTGGAAGTCTTCCAAAGATCAGAGGAGCCCCACAGGCCGCCCAGAAAGTGCTTTGCTGAATATACTCGTTGCCTCAGATAATAGGATGTAACCCATAACCTCATCAACAAAGGTGGGGCAACTCCATTTCTGAGGCTGTATGGCTGGGCTGCTGTAGTAATTGAAACAATGTTTTTCAAGATGCAATAGAATTTTACATCATCCAACAACACCTGGATGACAAAACTCTGTTCTCTCTCTATCCGGGTGTGCCCATCCTCAGAGGGGCCGTGTGCCTGACTCAATGCCCTGCTCTCACCATCTTAAAATTCTTAGTAATTTTATCTTTGAACTTGGGTTTTGTAAGTAAAGACCAGTGCAGTAACGGAGCCAGTGTGTGCACCCTTGCCTGCCTGCTTACGTTGTAGTGTTTCTGATGCCCCATTAACACAATCCCAGTGAACCCACAGCGTGTGTGATCTCAAACCAAGTACAAGGTCAGCATGTTAAGTTTATGTCTTGAGGAGATGATTATTTTTCTCAGAGGCCATGCTTTCCATCCAGATTTGAATTTGCTTCAAATACGGTCAGAGGGCAAATGACGGCCTATGAAATGCCAACAATCAAGAAACAGGTAGGAGAGGAATAATAATCACCTGACACTCCCTGTGTAATAAAAGATTGATAGGAGAAAGACAAAGTTAATAACATGTATACCTCCTGTATACATGGGAGATACCCAGGAAAACTGAATAACTCCCCTAAGTGGCCCAAACCACTACCTTAAATGCCATCTCCAGATAAAGACACAAGAAAATGGAGGGCTGTGGGAGGGAAGCCAGTTTATCAGGCAAAGTGCAGGAAACCCAGGGCACAGTTGGCATGCAAACTTCAGTTGGTTGCTTTCTCCATTGATAAGAATTTCTGAAGGCTTAGTCATCCTGCCCCTCCTGGTACACAGAGAGAGATACCCTTCCTGAATGGAGATTTTTCTTCTATTAACAAATGTGAAGTTCTCTTATGAAAGCGTAAGTTCTACACAATTTTCACGGCTTCTCCTGTATCGTATTTCTAAAAAATAACCAGACTAAAATAACCCTTCTACCAAAGAAACATATTTGGGGGTGTCAAATTCTGTTCCCCTTCAATACCTAATCATATTCTTTCTTATCTTTTTTACTTTCATGTATGAGCCTACCACTTAAACTGAAAATAATAACATAGAAGAAAGAGGAAGACAGGATAATCCATAGTTTCAGTTCTTTTCCGTTCTTTTTTACTATTCATCAGTAGCAGAAGGTAGAGAGTTGGTGGAATGTATGTTCATCAAGAAGTGAAATAATAAACAGATGTGTTCATTTCTGTAAACTCAAGTGCATTGACTAAGTTATGAAATACAAATTTTGTAATTTCAGTGATTCTGCATAGAAGTTAAAACTGACACTCAAAACTGGCATTGCATAATATAAAAATGAGTGGTAAAATTTATGTTCATTGAATTTTTAATGTTTGTTACTTATAATGACATTAAACAGCAAATACAATCACCATGGCCAGTCAACATCGGACCTTGGAAAAAAGGAAAAAGCTTTATATTAATGACATGTTTCTCTACTTTTTGAACAAAGGGCCCATTTCTTCATAATGCTCTGGATTCCCCAAGTTATGTAACCCAGCCCTACCCTCAATACACATATGGGCTCTGAAATTAACTGGGTTTGAATTCCAGTGTTGACACTTGCTGACCTTGGGGAAATTGTTAATCTTTCTAAGGCTCAGTTTCCTCATCTGTAAAATGGAAATATGAACAATTCATGTCATATAACCATTGGGCTTCCCAAGTGGCATAGTGGTAAAGAATCTGCCTGCCAATTCTGAAGACATAAGAGGCACAGGATCAATCCCTGGGTCAACAAGATCCCTTGAAGTAGGAACTGACAACCTGCTCCAGTGTTCTTGGCTGGAAAATTCCGTGGAGGAGCCTGAAGGGCTATAGTGCATGGGGTAGCAAGGAGTTTGACATGACTGAGAGCACACACACACACACACACACACACACACAACTGATACAATCAGTTCATACCATATAACCACAGGGTCTTTATCAGGATTAAATGCAATTCTATAAATAAAGAACTTAGCGTCTCACCTGCCACGTTGTTGTTGTTAATTCGTGTCCAGCTCCTTGGGGGCCCCATGGACTGCAGCCCCCAGGCTTCTGTGTCCATGAGATTCTCCAGGCAAGAATACCAGAGTGGATTGCCATTTCCTTCTCCAGGGGATCTTCCCAGCCCAAGATTTGAAGCCAAGTCTCCTGCATTGGCAGATTCTTTACCACTGAGCTACAGGGATACCAGCCACAGAACAGAAGCTCCATCAGTTAGCTCTTACAGGGTAGATTGTTAGTTACTGCAGTCTCTCTGTGCTCCACGTGGTGATTCTGATGGAGACTTACTGAGTGACCTGCTACTGCTTAGCTGACCCTCTCTCTCTGGCACATGCAAACGTCCCAAGGAAGGTTATTGCCAATCACTCTTGGCTAGTTGCTCGTGAATTGCTGCCATGTTATGGATTGCTGACACCAGTTAGGGCTTCCATCCTTAGTCCCATTAACTGTAGCCAGGATAGCAGGGCTACATGCTACAAAGCATATGGAACCCCTAGAAGGAAGCCATGGGGTGCAACAGTCTCTTTGACACTGCTAAGGAGGGGGCAGTGTAATTAGTAGGCACCTCAAGTTGCTCATCCAGGAAAAGGCCTGGCTGCCCTCTAACATGGTATTTGAAATATTTGAAAATTTAAAAAAATGGGTCTTTTTGATGATTTGGTTATCTGCTAGGAATCAGAAAGATGCACATGTACATTTCCTTTGACAGAACACAACCCTGAAATCATAGCCCTACCTTTGAAAGCACAGGAAAAAATTATATGCTGATATTGACAGGATGTTCTTAACATGGAAAGCATTACTCCAGCAGACATCCAACGGGGCTTCCAAGGGTGTGTTCTACAGACTGGGCTAAAAACAAAATAGTCCTACAAATGCAAATTCCTGGGCCTTGCTCCTAAGTCCACTAAAATCAGAATTCGAGAGGGAAACTCATGAATCTGTATTTTAATAGGGCCCCCAGGTGACTCTAACCATCTGCCTTTGAGTGTTTGTGGGCAGCAGAGGGCAGAAGAGGGTGAACAATGATGAAAGTGGATTAGAAATAAGGACATTTATTTGTCCAGGAGCTGCTAAACTCGGCCTACATCAGGCACATTCTTCCTGACATTGTGGTTGGCCGTTATCCTGGAATATGAGCTTACAGGTTCTCTGTAGTCAGGTGGTGCTGAGTTTACTATGTCCTTCTCTGTTCAGATATAAAGGAGCCTTCTAGAAGTGGGATGAGGATCTGGATGAAGAAAGAGGAGCAGGGCCATAACTGAGGACTCTGAAGAAAACCATTTGAAGACTTGTGAGGGAAAGTCTTTTATATGCTCGATGTCAGCAGGCATCAAACTACATTTACTCCTACCCTTGGGTTATAAGATGATGTTCCAGCAGGTACGAGGCAGGGTAGTTCTATGTAAACCATCCAGATCCTCATCTTACATAGGTGTCTGTTCCCGAAATTGGTCTGCCTGAGATTACATCAGCTTCTGCTGCTTCACCTTCCCCTCCTTTTCACAGCACCCCTCCTCCCACCTGAGAAAAGAAAGGCAGATGTCTCAGCACCTGAGGCAGTTGGTGAGGCATCCAGAGACCCAAGAGCTGAAAGGTGGGCACAGGTAGAGAAGGAAAAGCAACTGGCACAATGTCTGCCATGAAAAGAAATCAGTGTTTTAACCAAATGCCATGATGCACTGCAGTAACCTCCCAAACTTGTCTTGGAAGACCCCTGGTAAACATCCTTTTGCACTTACTCTGGCCAAATGATCCATATTGTCTGATCATCAAATAAAAGAAAAGAACCAAGGATCAGAACTTTGAAGTGAATTCCCTTTAGAATGCATCCGTGCCTCCCCTCTCCACCCCCCAGCCCCACTCTGCAGATGCCTGTCTCCGTAGCAGGGGCAGGCGCTGCTACCTCCTTTCAATACAGTACCTACAGTATGGGGCTGGAAAAGTCATCAAAAGCATTAAAGGTATGAGGGGTGTTTACTCCACATTCCTATCTAGTTGCTGCCCAATTAACATGATTTGCAGCTGAGAAAATAATACTCTCCTCCGTCAGAGATAAATTGTGTTCCCAAACTGTGAAACAAAGGGGAGAGAGCCGTTGATGTTTATAGAAGTTATTGCAAACAAATGCACTTCAAAAGGAACTGTGGTGACAGATTCTGTTTCACAGGGGCCTCCCATTCCTCTCAGCCTCCTGAGACCCTTCCTCAGACTCTGCTGGGTGTTTGAGCCACTGGTCTGCTGCTTTAAGTTATAGTGCACTGTGTGGAATTACCCTCATCTAAAGTCTAGACCTGCCCTGCCCAATACAGTAGCAGTTGAGCACTTGAAAAGTGGCTGGTTCCTACCTAGGTGTGCTGTAAGTATAAAATACACACCAGACTTCAAAGACTTAGTACCCCCAAAATGTAGAATATCATTGATAATTTTTTATTGATAACATGTTGAAATGATAATTTGGGGGATATACCGGGTTAAAACATTATTAAAGTTCATTTCACCTGTTTCCCTTTCTCTCTCTCTTTCTTTCCCTCTCTTTCTTTCTTCCCCTGTTTATTTAGCGTGACTACCAGAAAATTATAAATGACACATGTGCCTCACATTTGTGACTTGCATTATATTTCCATCAAACAGTCTGCCCGTCTAGACTGTGGATTCAGCAGCCTTGGGTGGAGGTTGATAGGAACCTGAAAGTCCAGTTCTGAATGGTAAGTGGAGTTGGGGAGATTTTGGACTGGCACTGACCCCTCTTGCCGAAAAGAGGTATGTTTGTGACAATTGCAGCATGTGGAGCCCAGGCTAACAGATTGTAAACCTGCCTTCCTTCTGGTTCTAATACTTACTTAAAGTTCCTCAAAGGAACTTTAAATTTAAACCAAATGGCATGTGAGATTTTAGTAGGCTGATGTATTGCTCTCCATTCAGCCATTTGAGAAATCCTACTGAGGTCTCGGCACAGCTGAGTTCCAGTCGCCGCCATATCCCAGTGGAAGTCTGGCACAGCACTAATGAGCTGATGAGAGTTTCTCTCACTTGTTTGATATTAAATAGGAAAGGCTTTGAATTAAACGTTTACAGATAGTGTGAAAATTGGAAATGTGGGTTTTAGCTGAGCCAACTACGACAGATCCGAAGACTGCAGTTGCCTGATGGTAAGAGAACAGTGTTTCTGGCTCGCATCACTAGCTGCACCACCAGTTTGGGTAAGTGGTGAATTCCTCTTTACCAGTGGCGAATTACTCATATACTGAGTCCACTGGGTTTGTTCTACTGAGGGTACAGCTCTGTCCTAAACACCATTATTTTAGATAATAATTTACTAATCTAAGCCAAGAATTTAAAGCTTTTGGATTATGAGGCTGATGCCATTTGTTTTGTTCAGAGGTTGTTGCCAGACCTTGGCATGCATCCCTCAAATAACAGCAACAGCAGCAGCAACAATAATAATAGCAGCAAATATTTATTGAGCACTTACTATGTGCCCTAAATATGGTAGATCACCCAATCTTCAGCCCGATGTGACATAAAAGATTTTTCATTTTGTTCTGGGGTCTTTGGTTTTTTAAGTTGCCTGAGGTTACACAGGAAGTGTTAGACCCAGTCTCTTTGACAACAGCCCATACTCAGAATCACTCTGCTATTCTTGTGGAGAATAAATATTAAAATCTCAGTAGCATCCTTAGGAAATAGCAAAATGATGAATCAGAACTCCAGATATTCAGGGGGCTGGGAACATGTGTGTGGGTCAATGACCTCAGTATAAATGCTTTCTATCACCATGATGCTTTTTGGATAAAAAGATCTCTGGTAAAAATTTAGTTCACACAGAGCTACCTGAGAATAGCTTCCAGATTTTACTGTACTAAAATCTTCCAAAATTGGAGATAACATGGTGTAGACAAGATGACTCTTCTTTCACTGTGAAAGTCTGCAAATAAAATCCTATCCTTAGATTAAATTTTAAAACAGCAATACAGGGGGATCTGCTTGGACCTCTACAAGCTCATCCGTCTGGAGTGTACAGTATGGTCCCAGGGTGCCCACACAGCCTGTTAGATGTGCAGAGCAGTGTGGAACCACTGGTGAGCCAGGTTGGGAGATCCAGACTGGAATTCTAGTGTTGGCCTCTTTCTATTCCTGTGACCTTGGCTGAGCCTCTGGATGATTGTTGCTCCCAAGAGGTAGCTGCGCCTCCCTACAATTCTCCAGAAAAGGAAAGTTGATCAGATGGAGCTTTCCTAATAAGAATCTGCTCTCTGTGGGGGCAGAAGGGAAGGTCTTGCCTCCCAGGCTTCTCACCACACCGCCCTTTCTTGAGTTGGTGTGAAGAGCCAAACCCCAAATTGAGCTTTCACCTCTGAAAGTGGCCTCACCAGTCCCCCGTGGGGATGAGGTAGGCCATGGCAAAGGTTCTCTAAATGACTCTTTCCTGAGGGGAGGCTCAGAGCAGCAGGAAGAGACTGGGGAAATCAGAGGTTGAGCAAGAATCTTAGAGATTTAAGAGGGACCTGGACATGAGCCAGATGCACCATGGAGCTGCATGCCGTCCAAAGCTCTTGTAGCAAAAAAGCACAGGAATTTCTTCTGCTCCCCTCCCCAGCCACACACCTCCATGTCTTTCCTCATATTCTCATGAGACTATACCAGGAAAGGGATAATATGAACTTTGGGATTCCATGGAGAAAGGGTACTTTTACGAAAATAAGTAGTTCAGTAGGAAGCACCTATGGATGGATGGTGAGTAGAACGACATTTGAGAAGGCTTTTGAATTACAGTCTTCTTAGCTGAGGAGCTTGTTGAAGAGAATGATTAGAGTAATCACCGGATTATCATTCTACTTCTGTTGTCCTTTACTGGGCTGTCATATCTCATGCCGAATTAGAACAAAGGATTTGCTACAAAGTGCCTTCCATGTGGGACCGTGCACAAGGCTGTCAGTGCTACAGAAATAAATAAAATCCAAAGACATAGTTCCTGACTTGAGAGGCTTTTTGGGAATTTAGACATAGAAAACTGAAACCTTCCAGGGCAGTCAGAAAAACTACTGATCAGTCCCTAGGGTAGCTGTGCTGTCATTCAGACAGGTCACATGGTCTGTTCTTCAGAAGATATTCAGACTCTGGTACAGAGATAGAGAGTTGTGGGGTGTGTTAGGGGTACCAGCATCTGTCCTCTTAGGGTACTCACACTGGAACCCCCTAGTTTTCCCCTGGGCTCGTCACCCTTTTTATGGGTCTCATTAACCCTCCTGGGCCTGTCACATCTTACTTAAAGTGTCACCAATGGCCTTAATACATATCTGTCTGGACATGTTTTCATTAACTTATCTAAACCTGGAAGCTCTAGCTTTTAAATAACTTATTAGGCTTGATACAAACAGGGGGGAAAACCGTGTTAGCCTGTTGTCAGTATGCTGTGCTGAAAGCATTCACCAACATGTGTCGTCTCTGCAGCTCGCTTAACTTTTCCAGATGTGGCTGGACAGGCTGCCGAGTTGGTGACACTGACGATGAATGGCCACAGTCCACTGTAGGCGGATGAACATGGGCACCTTTGATGTGATGGGGTGACTCTTCTCATCTATTAGCCAGAAGGAAAAGCCATTTTCTTCTGTTGAGTCCTCAGTTTATTCCACCTCAAGGAAACCGTATAATTAGCGTACATCAACTCTCAACCGGGACCTGGGGCTCTCATTCTAACCCACTGAGTGTGTAGCCAGCAGCCCCAAGGGAGTCAAAATAAAACTTATGCCAAGGAGATCTGTAGGCTGTTCTTTCACCAGATATGGTGTCCATATATATATATATATATATAGGGAAAGGGTTGCAGTTAACCTGTTTAATTAAGTTTTCAGCCCAAGCACACACAAAAAGGCACCCATATCCCTTACTGTCAGATAGTTCATCCTTTCCCATCCTGCATATAGAAATTTCATGGTATAATAGCTCTTGTCCTCCAGGGAGGAAAATTATGATTGGAAATATAAAGAAGAAGAAAAGCTGTCGTCCAACCTTGTGGCAGCTAGAGGTAGTAAAAGTACTAAAAGTACTTTTAGTAGTACTAAAAAGTACTAAAAGTAGTAAAAGAACTTTTTGGTTTCCTTCTTCAGCAGGATGGACTGAACTTTGGCATCACAGTAGCACTGGTTTAAAATATGCTCTGTTTTGAAGTATTTCAGCAAGTTACTGAACCTCTAGGAAATTTGGTTTGCTTATCTGAAAAATTGAGGTAATACCTTGCAGAGATATGGCAAGAGCAAAGACCACAAATGTAAGACCACAGCATAATACTTGCCACATCATAGGTTTCAGTATTCATAACCATTTGAATCAAAACGGTGGAAATCATTATTATTCTAGTACACAGTACATGAGGCTGATAATTGATGAGCCCATAGGAGCCTGAACACTTAGAAGTTACATTTGGAGGGTGATGACAGGCTTAACACAGAATTTGAAAGGTCTAGTGGCCAATATTTTTAAGGAAGATTATCCTGTGTCAATCCTTTTCTAAGATTGACAGCAAATTAAAATCTGTATTTGCAAACAATTGATTATGGAAGCTCAACTGTTGAAAACAATTTTGTATCTTTTTAAAGGATTCACTACAGGGTTGGAGTTTTGTTTTGTTTTGTTTTTTTCAGAGTTAGGATTTTAAATGACAGTTTCCTCCCCAAAGTGCATTACAATTTTAATATTATTTGGGGAACATCGAGGGGTCCACACAGTTCTTAGGACACACCTGTCATCTTAGAAAGCCGTGACTGGACAAAGTTCATAAAGACCTAAAGGGTCAAAGTGGGAAAAAAGTTTCAGAAGCATGTGTAAGTAATATCACTTTTGTGCTTGTGTTTCCCGGCAGAGGAGTCACTGGGCTTATGAGACGATGTAGGTCTTTGTCCAGAGCATTTTGTGTTTAACGTGGTGCTCTGGCTGTGTGCCTCCCAGCTTCTTCAATCAGGTAACAGTAGTTCACAATTATGCCTCTCTCCCTTAATTCATAGAATTGCCAGATGTAGAGTTGGGAGGGAATAGAGAACTCTGGTCTAGCAGCTTCATTTTATACTTTAGGAAACTGACAGTCAGAGACTGTGTTCATTGTTCATCATTGTTTGTTTCCTCCCTGCACTCACCCTACCCCACTGCCAGGAGGTTTGGCCATGTGACCTGCATTGGCCAGTAGAATGTGGGCAGACGTGGCATTTGCTTCAGAGCAGACATGTTAGATGCAATTGTGTGGCTCAGCTGTGGTCCTCTTATTTCAGTTCGTCCCATGAGAACAACTTCTCCTGACTACACCTTTAGGCTTTGGAACAAAGCAGAGCTGTTGCCAGTCTACATCTCTATGTAATATGGGCAAGTAAATGTTTGACTAAACCTCTGAGATGTTAGGGTTGCTTGTTTTGTAGCATAACCGTGTGAGAGCTGACTTACAATGGCCCAGGAGGTTGAAGTGATTCAGTCAAAATCACACAGACACTTCATTACACAGCCAGACTAGAACACAAGCCTTCTGACTCGGAACGTTTTACTCCCCTTTACTTACCAGGTGTATCCCCAGCACCTGGTAGTGTTTGGCACAAAATAAGTACGCTGTAAGTTTTTGTCCATATAAAGGAATCAAGGAAGGAAGGAAGGAAGGAACTGAAAGTTCTGTTGAACTGCTATTCTAGGTGGAACAGTATCTAGTTCAGTACTTGTCGCTGTTGTTCAGTCTCTCAGTCATGTCTGACTCTGCACGTCAGGCTTCCCTTTCCTTCACCCTCTCCCAGAGTGTGCTCAAACTCATGTTCACCGACTCAAGTGATGCCATCCAGCCATCTCATCCTCTGTCGTCCCCTTCTCCTCCTGCTCTCAGTCTTTCCCAGCATCAGGGTCTTTTCCAATGAGTTGGCTCTTCACATGAAGTGGCCAAAGCATTACTATCAATACCAAGCATTTGGGCATGCCAACTGAGGGCCTTTTGTATAGAACATGTTCAAAAGCATTACCTCTAGTTATCATGCGTTACTATCAGGCAGGTATTTTTAGTCTCATTAATAGATAACTAAACTGAGGCACAGAGTGATTAAGTACAGCCACAGAACTAGTGACAGAAACAGAAACAACTCCATTCACTCTAACTCCAGAGCCTTGGTGCTTTCCATTGCTTCACAGGTTTCTTTGCTGGAGATAGAAATTATTATTTGGGTCATTTATAGACAACTGAAATACGCAGATTGTGTTAAAGCAGGGCTCTTGCAAGAGGGTACATTGGCAGAGCGCCTCATACAGTGTGTGGCAGCCCCTGGTCTGCCAGGAGAGGTCACACAGGGGCTTGAAATGCTGGTTCCCCCAATCCTCAGAGAACAGAGATGGTGTGTGGTCTGGGACCAGCCCGCTTTGGGTGGAGGACAGCCTCATCATTTTACCCTGTAGTCCATGCAAATATGGTTGCTTTCTTTTTTTTTTTTTTTTAATTTTATTTAATTTTTAAACTTTACATATTTGTATTAGTTTTGCCAAATATCAAAATGAATCCACCACAGGTATACATGTGTTCCCCATCCTGAACCCTCCTCCCTCCTCCCTCCCCATACCATCCCTCTGGGTCGTCCCAGTGCACTAGCCCCAAGCGTCCAGTATCGTGCATCGAACCTGGACTGGCATCTCGTTTCATATATGATATTTTACATGTTTCAATGCCATTCTCCCAAATCTTCCCACCCTCTCCCTCTCCCACAGAGTCCATAAGACTGTTCTATACATCACTGTCTCTTTTGCTGTCTCGTTCACAGGGTTATTGTTACCATCTTTCTAAATTCCATATATATGTGTTAGTATACTGTATTGGTGTTTTTCCTTCTGGCTTACTTCACTCTGTATAATAGGCTCCAGTTTCATCCATCTCATTAGAACTGATTCAAATGTATTCTTTTTAATGGCTGAGTAATACTCCATTGTGTATATGTACCACTGCTTTCTTATCCATTCATCTGCTGATGGGCATCTAGGTTGCTTCCATGTCCTGGCTATTATAAACAGTGCTGCGATGAACATTGGGGTACACGTGTCTCTTTCCCTTCTGGTTTCCTCAGTGTGTATGCCTAGCAGTGGGGTTGCTGGATCATAAGGCAGTTCTATTTCCAGTTTTTTAAGGAATCTCCACACTGTTCTCCATAGTGGCTGTACTAGTTTGCATTCCCACCCACAGTGTAAGAGGGTTCCCTTTTCTCCACACCCTCTCCAGCATTTATTATTTGTAGACTTTTGGATCGCAGCCATTCTGACTGGTGTGAAATGGTACCTCATAGTGGTTTTGATTTGCATTTCTCTGATAATGAGTGATGTTGAGCATCTTTTCATGTGTTTGTTAGCCATCTGTATGTCTTCTTTGGAGAAATGTCTATTTAGTTCTTTGGCCCATTTTTTGATTGGGTCATTTATTTTTCTGGAGTTGAGCTGCAGGAGTTGCTTGTATATTTTTGAGATTAGTTGTTTGTCGGTTGCTTCATTTGCTATTATTTTCTCCCATTCTGAAGGTTGTCTTTTCACCTTGCTAATAGTTTCCTTTGATGTGCAGAAGCTTTTAAGGTTAATTAGGTCCCATTTGTTTACTTTTGCTTTTATTTCCAATATTCTGGGAGGTGGGTCATAGAGGATCCTGCTGTGATGTATGTCAGAGAGTGTTTTGCCTATGTTCTCCTCTAGGAGTTTTATAGTTTCTGGTCTTACGTTGAGATCTTTAATCCATTTTGAGTTTATTTTTGTGTGTGGTGTTAGAAAGTGTTCTAGTTTCATTCTTTTACAAGTGGTTGACCAGATTTCCCAGCACCTCTTGTTAAAGAGATTGTCTTTAATCCATTGTATATTCTTGCCTCCTTTGTCAAAGATAAGGTGTCCATATGTGCGTGGATTTATCTCTGGGCTTTCTATTTTGTTCCATTGATCTATATTTCTGTCTTTGTGCCAGTACCATACTGTCTTGATAACTGTGGCTTTGTAGTAGAGCCTGAAGTCAGGTAGGTTGATTCCTCCAGTTCCATTCTTCTTTCTCAAGATAGCTTTGGCTATTCAAGGTTTTTTGTATTTCCATACAAATTGTGAAATTATTTGTTCTAGCTCTGTGAAGAATACTGTTGGTAGCTTGATAGGGATTGCATTGAATCTATAAATTGCTTTGGGTAGTATACTCACTTTCACTATATTGATTCTTCCAATCCATGAACATGGTATATTTCTCCATCTATTAGTGTCCTCTTTGATTTCTTTCACCAGTGTTTTATAGTTTTCTATATATAGGTCTTTAGTTTCTTTAGGTAGATATATTCCTAAGTATTTTATTCTTTCCGTTGCAATGGTGAATGGAATTGTTTCCTTAATTTCTCTTTCTGTTTTCTCATTATTAGTGTATAGGAATGCAAGGGATTTCTGTGTGTTGATTTTATATCCTGCAACTTTACTATAGTCATTGATTAGTTCTAGTAATTTTCTGGTGGAGTCTTTAGGGTTTTCTATGTAGAGGATCATGTCATCTGCAAATAGTGAGAGTTTTACTTCTTCTTTTCCAATTTGGATTCCTTTTATTTCTTTTTCTGCTCTGATTGCTGTGGCCAAAACTTCCACCACATTAACAAATTGAAAAATAAAAACCATATGATTATCTCAATAGATGCAGAGAAAGCCTTTGACAAAATTCAACACACATTTATGATAAAAACTCTCCAGAAAGCAGGAATAGAAGGAACATACCTCAACATAATAAAAGCTATATATGACAAACCCACAGCAAACATTATCCTCAATGGTGAAAAATTGAAAGCATTTCCTCTAAAGTCAGGAACAAGACAAGGGTGCCCACTTTCACCATTACTATTCAATATGGTTGCTTTCTGTATGTGCCAGGATACCAAAAAGTTGGAGAAACCCCAGGTGAGAATCCAGGTCAATCTAGGCGCATTGTGAGCACATAGCTTTTAGAAAACTTTGTCAGCCAAATTTCTCCTAGGACCTGCTTTACTATTTTGTCACCCACCTTTTCCATTTGTCCTGAATCTCTCTCTTTTCTTTTCTTTAGTTGATAATGTCTGTGAATTACCTTAAGTCCATTGTGAAATAAGTCAAAGAATAGGTGGATCAGTTCAGTTCAGTTCAGTTCAGTTCAGTCTTTCAGTCGTATCCGACTCTTTGTGACCCCACGAATTGCAGCATGCCAGGCCTCCCTGTCCATCACCAACTCCCGGAGTTCACCCAGACTCACGTCCATCGAGTCGGTGATGCCATCCAGCCATCTCATCCTCTGTCGTCCCCTTCTCCTCCTGCCCCCAATCCCTCCCAACATCAGAATCTTTTCCAATGAGTCAACTCTTCTCATGAGGTGGCCAAAGCACTGGAGTTTCAGCTTTAGCATCATTCTTCCAAAGAACACCCAGGGCTGATCTTTAGAATGGACTGGTTGGATCTCCTTGCAGTCCAGGGGACTCTCAAGAGTCTTCTCCAACATCACAATTGAAAAGCATCAATTCTTCGGCGCTCAGCTTTCTTCACAGTCCAACTCTCACATCCATACATGACCACTGGAAAAACCATAGCCTTGACTAGACAGACCTTTGTTGGCAAAGTAATATCTCTACTTTTGAATATGCTATCTAGGTTGGTCATAACTTTCCTTCCAAGGAGTAAGCGTCTTTTAATTTCATGGCTGCAGTCACCATCTGCAGTGATTTTGGAGCCCCCAAAAATAAACTCTGACACTGTTTCCACTGTTTCCCCATCAAGTAATGGGACCAGATGCCGTGATCTTCGTTTTCTGAATGTTGAGCTTTCAGCCAACTTTTTTACTCTCCTCTTTCACTTTCATCAAGAGGCTTTTTAGTTCCTCTTCACTTTCTGCCATAAGGGTGGTGTCATCTGTATATCTGAGGTTATTGATATTTCTCCCGGCAATCTTGATTCCAACTTGTGCTTCTTCCAGCCCAGCGTTTCTCATGATGTACTCTGCATAGAAGTTAAATTAGCAGGGTGACAATATACAGCCTTGACGGACTCCTTTTCCTATTTGGAATCAGTCTGTTGTTCCATATCCAGTTCTAACTGTTGCTTCCTGACCTGCATGTGGGTTTCTCAAGAGGTAGGTCAGGTGGTCTGGTATTCCCATCTCTTTCAGAATTTCCCACAGTTTATTGTGATCTACACAGTCAAAGGCTTTGGCAAAGTCAATAAAGCAAAGGTAGATGTTTTATAGGTGGATAAACAGATGAATTAACTAAAAGAGTCAAAAGCCACTGAGACAAGCTCTGATCACAATTAAAATGAGCTTCTCTAGATGGAAGCAACCCAAGTGTCCACTGACATGAGTAGAGAAACAAAATGGGCTAACACACATAATGGGAGAGTATTCAGCCTTAAAACAGAGGGGAATCCTGTCACATGCTACAACTTGGGTGAACATTGAGGATGTTACATTCAGTGAAATAAGCCAGTTATAAAGAGACAAATATTGCAAGAGCCCACTTATATGACGTATCTGAATAAAGTCACAGAGACAGGAAGTAGCATGGTGGTTGCCAAAAGCACGTGGGCCCAGGGGAGTGGGTGGAAGTCATTGCATGATGGGTCCAGAGTTTCAGTTTTGCAAGATGAAAACGTTCTGGAGATTGGTGGCACAACAATATGCATATGCTTACCACTAATGAACTGCACATTTAACAATAGTTAAGAAGGTAAATTTTATGTTAAGTGTATTTTACCATGATTTTTTTAAAAAAGAAAGCATATACAGTAAAGATGAGTTTCTTTTTTCTGCACAGAGGCTTTTGTTATGCTGTCACCTGATGTGATGACACTGTGGTCTGGAAATGTAGGAGGATGTACTATCTGACGCTAAGTTGCTTATTATATACAGTCAACACCCTACTGGTTCTTCATACGCTACGTCCTCTGGATAGGGCTGGCTACATAATGTACAGAGCCTAGTGGAAAATGAAAATGCAGGCCTTGTTGTTCAAAAAGTTGTTCCAAAAATGGTATTAAAATATGACATTTTGGGATTTCCCTGGTGGTCCAGTGGGGGACCTGAGATGCCTGGGGTTCAATCCCAGGGTCCAGAACATCTCCTGGAGAAGGAATTGACAGCCCACTCCAGTGTTCTTGCTTGGAGAATCCCATGGACAGAGGAGCCTGACGGTCCATGGGGTAGCCCAGAGTCAGACAGGTTTGAGTGCCTAACACTTTCACTTTCAAAATGTAAAGGGTTTTGTTTCTTCTTGGACTTTAAGGTATCATAGGATTGTTTGTTTTGTTTTTTTGTTTGCTGAGTTTTTTTGTGATTAAGTGATACTGCTGCTGCTCTCATATTAAGTGATACTGCTGCTGCTAAGTCACATCAGTCGTGTCCGACTCTGTGCGACCCCGCAGACACCAGCCCACCAGGCTCCTCTGTCCCTGGGATTCTCAAGTTAAGAGTACTGGAGTGGGTTGCCATTTCCTTCTCCATTAAGTGATACTAAGTAAAGAAAAGGTACAAATTAAAATATGGCCATGAATTTTATCCAGTGCAATGCCAGTTTTAAATGCAAAAAGAAGACCATTTAACTTGTAAGCAGAATGGCCAAAAATTACATTTCAATTTCCATAGCTCTCCCATGCATTCACATTTCATTCTCACCAGAACTGTGGAAACTGCACAAAGCTAACTCACCTTTTTTATTTCATTTTTTAATATGCATACATTTCACCACTGAAATATGTGCATATTACCGAGCTCTACATTGAGCTCACTGAAGAGTAAAGAACTTTAAAAGACTTTGAAAAAAGGACATTCCCAGTATTCTTATCTGGGATATCCCATGGATAGGGGAGCCTAGCAGGCTACAGTCCATGGAGTCACAAAAGAGTTGGACATGACTTAATGACTAAACAACAAATACTACCTTACAGAACACACTGCACTTGATGCTCAGCAAATGCTTTTTATTGGTTAGGCTTATCGAGGTATAACTTACATAGTTTAATGTTCCCTCTCTTAAATGTACAGTTCAGTGAGTTGTTAAGTGCATGCGGTTGTACAACTGCCACCACAATAAGGATCTAGAACATTGCCTTCACCTGAGAAGGTTCCTTTGTGCCCCTTTACAATTCATTTCTTTCTCCCTTGTTTAAAATGTATTAATTTTTGGCTTTGCTGGGTCTTCCTTGTTGCATGTGGGATTTCTCTAGTTGCAGCAAGCAGGGGCTACTTCTCACTACGGTGGCTTCTCTGGTCGTGGGACACAGTCTCTAGGCTTGCTGTCTTAGTTGCCCCAAAGCATGTGAGGTCTTCCCCAGCCAGGGATCGATCCCGTGTCCTCTGCGTTGGCAGGTGGACTCCTAACCACTGGGCCACCAGGGAAGTCCTACAGTTCATCTCTTGCCCTACCCCTCACTCCTGGCAACTGCTGGTCTGATTTCTGTTCTTACAGTTTTGCCTTTTCCAGAATGTCATCTAAATGAAATCAAACAGTATATATAGCCTTTTGTGTCTGGCTTCTTTCACTTAGCATAATGTAAAATTCATCCATATTGTTATATATATCAGTAATGTGTTTCCATTGAATGGATGTACCACAATTTATTTATCCATTTACTAGTTGATGGGCATTTAGGCATTTCAAGTTTGGAGCTATTATGAACCAGGTTGGTAGAAGTATTCATGAATAGGTCTTTGCTATAAACATTAACATACAGATTATGTGAACACATGCTTTCATTTCTCTTGGATTTGCCCAGGAGTAGGATTGCTGGGTTGTATGGTGAGAGTATGTTTAACTTTATGAGAAACTGCTTAACTGTTTTTCAAAGTAGTTATGTCATTTTTGGCATCCTCAACAACAAACTAGATTTTCAGTTGCTCTGCATCCTTGCTAGAACTTGGTATTGTCAGTCTTTTTAATTTAACTTAGCTATTCAAGTAGGTATGTTGTGGTATCTCATTGTGGTTTAAATTTGCATTTCTCTTCCCACAAGCATTAAGCATCTCTTACTGTGCTTATTTGGCATGGGAATGTCTTCATTGGTAAACTGTCCCATTCTTTTACCTATTTTTAAAATATTGGGTTTTTCTTATTATTGAGTATGTATGTGTGTATTTGTATGTATGTGTATGATATACACTGTCTTCCCAGGTGGCGCTAGTGGTAAAGAACCCACTTGCCAGTGCAGGAGACATAAGAGACCTGGGTTTGATCCCTGGGTCAGGAAGATCCCCTAGAGGAGGGCAAGGCCACCCACTCCAGTATTCTTGCCTGGAGAATCCCATGGACAGAGAAGCCTGGCAGTCTACAGTCCATAGGGTTGCACAGAGTCAGACATGACTGAAGCAACTTAGCACCCACGTGTGTGTGTGTTATATATATATATATGTATTTATATATAATTTTTACATTTTGATGAAGTCCAGTTTATCATTTTCTTTTCTGAATTATGCTTTCTTTTACTTATTCAAGAAACCGTTGCCTAACACAAGGCCATAATGATTTTTCTCCTATATTTTCTTCTAGAAAGTTTATAATGTTAACTCTAGCATTTAGATCTGTGATCTGCTTCTAGTTATTTTGAACAGAACACTTATTACTTGATGTGTAGCTCTGTTGCCCAGAATTTGACCATTGAGAATCTAACTCAGGAGAAAAAAGACACAGGTCATAGAATGAAGACCAGGGCCCAGTCAGAAAGCTTGGAATTGTTTCTTAAAGACCCTGAATAAGAACATTGCATATGCTTTTTAAATTAGCAAAATTTTGCTATTTAAAGGTTTGTGTTTCAATAAACTTTGAAATTCCAGATCATGGATGCTATCTAGAGCAAAATCCTCAAGTGGACTGGCGGATGAGTACAACCCTCTGGATATTTTTGATTAACCTCCTGGATGTTGAAAAAATTCCAAACCTGTTTTATTAGATGTGAAATGGGTATGATCATACGTAACGTGAAGTTACTTTATAGGCTTGCACAGTGTGAGTCAGAAGCTGTGTAGAGGGTCCTCAGGGATCCCAAATTTAATTGTGATTATTGCTAATTATACTAATTCTCAATGAAAACTGCTGCCAGAAAGTTTGCCCATGACATCACTAATAAGGGGTCCATTGACTTGCATGTGTTGTGAGCATATTAATTGTAATTATTGCTTTGGCAGCTGCAACGTCTAACTCCATAGGTGTTTGTTCCATTAATGATTCATTATTTCAAAGTATTCTGGCAGTGATGAGTCTGTGTTACAGACCAAGGCCCTCCTGTGATGAAATGTCATTATTTTGTGGGATTTCTGACTCTTCTTTCATGGAAGACAACCTCAAATCATTTTGCCCTTAACACATGGTATAATGGTTTAAAACTGGAGTAGGAGAAAATGATTTAAGTTTAACCACTGTTTTGTGTTTTTTTTTTTTTCCCCTTACCCTGGGAGCAGGTGCCTTCCCGTAAATATTTTTCTGAAATGGAAGTTGCCATGGGAAGTGGGTGGGTGGTCTGGATATCAGACTAAGGGCCTGGCAGTCAGGGGTCTGGATCTATCTTTGTGTCTGAAGGCCCAGGGCAATGGCAATAAATACACAAGTCTAAAGGAAAGGAGAGATGTGGCCCGGAGCCTGAACTCAGCAAAAAGATAAAGAGAACTGCCTTCCAACAACTATTGTTAAACAGCACTTTCTATGTGACATGCTTTCAACCTTTACTTACTCTCCACTGCAGCCCTATGAGTTAGGACAGGACTCTCACAGGGAAAATAGGAAAAAACAGCCGCCCAGGAGGAGGTAATCAGGGCTTCCCTGTCTGCTGGGCTTTTTCAGCTAGTCTTTGATAACATTTTGAATTATGAGTTTTTCAGGGGTTTGAAACCCTTGCCCTTTGAGTTAAGTTTTTTGCCCTTAACTTTTTAGTATTAAAAACATTCAAAAGTAGAGAGAGATGCATAATAAACTTCCATGACTTCATCTTCAACAATTATAAAGTCATGACCCATCTAATTTTACCTACCTCCTACCCCTTTCACCCCACCTTGCTGAATTATTTTACAGCAAATTCCAGATATGTTCCAGATCTGTAAATACTTTGATACCTGTCTCTAAAAGATAAAGATTTTCTTCTAAGTCATAAGTTATAACACCTAAAAGAAATTATTAACAATTCCTTTAAAGTCAGTCAGTTTTCCCAACTATCTCATAAATATTTTTTCTTTAGTTTCTTTATTAGAACCAGAATTCAAATTAAATTCCACAAGCTACAATTGGTTGATGTCTCTCAAGCATCTTTTAATCTAGGGGTTTCCTGACTGTTTCCAAACTGCTTTTGCTTTTTTCTTGTTGTTTATTTATTTAAGAGATGAAACCATTTCTCTTGTGGGATTTTATCTTGCATTTTTGTTGATTGCATCCCCATAGTGTTTTTAAAAATAACTTCATTTGTTCTTATATTGTCGGAAAACGGTGGTCAAATCGAGATTTGACAGATTAGGTGTGAATTTTTTGCTAAGAGTACGTCATAGGGCTGTATATTTCAATCAAAATGCTCATAATTGCCTCTCTTTTCAGTGGTAACCACTGATGATTGTTGTCTGGACCCATTCATTCATTAGGAGTTTCAAAATGGTGATCTTCTATCACATAGTAGCTGGAACACTTCCATAAAGAAAAAGTTCCCCTCACTTACTTTTTTGGTTATGCAGTGATACAGTTGATATAGGAAAGGCAGAATGAATGCTTTATTTTCCTTATAGATTATCAAAATATTGAGTTAGTTCTCTAATTGCTTCCCAAGTTTTATAGTTAAGTTTTTTAATATTCTGAATTTCAGTGTGATTGCATGGCTCTAAACATGTGTAAATGTTTGTTTTACTTTATTGGATCTATTATCATTGTGGATGCTCAAAATGGCCCATATTTGAGAAATGGCAGCCCCTTCACGCTGACGTCTGATACTTTCTGACATGGCTCTTGTATTGTTTTCTAGGGCTGCTGTCACAAAGTATCACAAAGTGTGTGGCTTTAAAACAACAGATGGCAACCCACTCCAGTATTCTTGCCTGGAGAATGCCATGGACGGAGGAGCCTGGTGGGCTACAGTCCACAGGGTCGCAAAGAGTCAGACACGACTGAGCGACTTCACTTCACTTCAAAGCAACAGAAACTTATTATATAGTTCTGAAAGCTAGAAGTCTGAAATAAAGATGTTGGCGGGGTTGGTTTCTTCTGAAGATACTGAGAAGAATCTGTTCCACACTTCTCTCCCAGCTTTTGGCACTTGCCAGCAATTCTTAGTGTCTAGACTTCCCTCTTCTATACAGATACCACTCACTGGATTCAGTTCAGTTCAGTCGCTCAGGCGTGTCCAACTCTTTGCGACCCCATGAATCCCAGCACGCCAGGCCTCCCTGTCCATCACCAACTCCTGGAGCTCACTCAAACTCATGTCCATCGAGTCGGTGATGCCGTCCAGCCATCTCATCCTCTGTTGTCCCCTTCTCCTCCTGTCCCCAGTCCTTCCCAGCATCAGAGTCTTTTCCAATGAGTCAACTCTTCGCATGAGGTGGCCAAAGTACTGGAGTTTCAGCTTTAGTATCAGTCCTTCCGTAGAACACCCAGGGCTGATCTCCTTCAGAATGGACTGCTTGGATCTCCTTGCAGTCCAAGGGACTCTCAAGAGCCTTCTCTAACACCACAGTTCAAAAGCATCAATTCTTCAGTGCTCAGCTTTCTTCACAGTCCAACTCTCACATCCATACATGACCACAGGAAATACCATAGCCTTGACTAGACAGACCTTTGTTGGCAAAGTAATGTCTCTGCTTTTGAATATGCTGTCTAGGTTGGTCATAACTTTCCTTCCAAGGAGTAAGTGTCTTTTAATTTCATGGCTGCAATCGACCATCTACAGTGATTTTGGAGCCCCCAAAAATAAAGTCTGACACTGTTTCCGCATCTATTTCCCATGAAGTGATGGGACCAGATGCCATGATCTTCGTTTTCTGAATGTTGAGCTTTAAGCTAACTTTTTCACTCTCCTCTTTCACTTTCATCAAGAGGCTTTTTAGTTCCTCTTCACTTTCTGCCATAAGGGTGGTGTCATCTGCATATCTCACTGGATTAGGGGTCACCATAATCCAGTATCACCTCATTTTAACTTGATTATATCTGCAAAGGCTCTATTTCCAAATAAGGTCATATTCACAGATACCGGAAGTTAGACTTTGAACATATCTTTTGAGCGACAAAATTCAACATCCAACAACACCAGTAGTTTTGATAACTTTATTGCTTTCTGGCAAAACAAAATGCAGCAGACTCATTTTTTTACATTTCCTGCTGCGTGTGCAGAATTGACTCACTCCTTTAAGTTGGAGATGATATTTACGGACTACAATCTGAGAATTGGGGTTGTTCATTTTTACTGAGTTAGTCATTGGTTTTAGACCTTTTCAAAAGATAGACTTGGAAATGCTTTCATATTTTTAAGAATAAAACATATTGTAAATTTATAAGTCTCACTTCCAATCCAAATTCAAGATGCCAAGACTTCCCCTCATCAAACTATCCCCTACCAGTGCTTTCTCCCATGGGAAAGTCCTCATTTTCAATGACACAGTATAATTATTCTTTACTTTATCACATAATACACACACAATTGTCTCAAAATAAAACTAACACTGCCATTAACAATGTGATTACTTAAAACAGTTTATGGTCTTAAAAATTATTCTTGTAATTCTTTTTGTCCTCTGAGTACATTCCGCTCAGGATGGTCAGTGAATTTCATGCATTGGCAAAACTAATACAATTATGTAAAGTTTAAAAATAAAATAAAATTAAAAAAAAAATGTCATGGGAAATAGTTTTTCTGTGGTAGTTATGTCACCAACATGGTGCACAGTTAGGTTCATTTATATCCATTTATTTTCAGTGCTTAAGAGTTGTCTTTTTAATTTAAATTTTGTTATTATAAATATATAGAATATTATAGAATATTTTCGGAGCTTCAAAGTCTAATCTACAATGCAAAGTATAATTGTAGAAATCTGCTTCTGTGCCAGTTCTCACCACCTTGTCTCCTCCTCCTTCAAAAGTAGTCATTTAAATGTTTTTATCCTTGCATTTTTGCATGTTGTATTTTGCAATCTTGTTGAACTCATTTATTAGTTCTAATCGTTTTTTAGTAGATTCATTAGGATTTTCTAGGTATAACATCATGCCATCTGTAAAAACAGTTTTCTTTATTTTTTTTTCCAATCTGGATGCTTTTTGTTTCTGTTTATTACCTAATTGCTCTGGCTGGAATCTCCAGTACAATGTTGAATAAAAGTGGCAAGATAGGTCATCCTTGTCTTGGTCCTCATTTTAGGGGAAAACCTTCATTCTTTCACTGTTAGTATGATGCTAGCTGAAAGTTTTTCATAGATGCTGTTTATCAGGTTGAGGAAGTTCCTGTCTCTTTCTAGTTTGTTGAATGTTTTTTATCATGAAATAGTGTTGGATTTTGTCAAATGCTTTTCTGCATCTATCGAGATGATCATTTTGATGTTTTTTGTTTGCTTTTTCTTCTATTTATATGGTGTATTACATTAATTGGTTTTCAGATATTAGACCAACCTTGTATTTCTGGGGTAAATTCCACTTGGCCATGGTGAATAATTCTTTTTATATGTTGTTGGGTTGGTTTGTTACTATTTGTTGAAGGTTTTTGGTCTATATTCATAAGAGCTATTTATCTGCAATGTTCTTTTCTTATGTCTTTGTATGGTTTTCATATCACAGCATGAGTCGAGAAGTGTTCCTTCTAATTTTTTGGAATAGTGGTTTATTTTTAACTATATAAAAATATATGCATATTTTTTATTTGTTCTCATTACTTTTTATACCTTTATTATAGTCCACTGAGTGGGTATACCAATGTTTTTACAAGCTTCTTATTGGTAAACACCTGAATTATTTTCAGTCCGTTGCTATTACAACTCACATGGCACTGAAGTACTCTAGTAATACGTCTTTTCATACGGCATATGTCCTCAGAAGTAAGACTGATGAGTCAAGTAGGTACGTGTGAACTTTGCCAGATATTGCCAAAATTCTTTTTCTTAGAGCTTAAATGATTTCACTTTTTCTTTTTTTCCACATTACATGGCTTGTAGAATCTTAGTTCCTCAACAAGGGACCAAACTCGGGCCCTTGACCGTGAGAGTGCAGAGTCCCTCTGGACCACCAGGGAATTACCACATTTTGTTTAAAAGGAGAGTGACTCTGCACAGCTTTATCAACAAAGTGTTTTTATTTGTTTATTTTAGCCATTCTGGTAGATAATAAGTAGTAATTTGCATTCATTTCATTATGAGTTTAAGCATCTTTTCACATGGCTAAGAGCTATTTGCACATCTCTCTTTATGAACACCCTGTTTATATCTCTAGCCTATTTATCTAAAAAGTAGTCAAACATTTTTTCTGTTTTTAGAATATTTTGTATATTAGAATATTGAAATTTTTGTCTGTAGTTTAAAATTGCAATTTTCCCCCAGACTAACACTTGTCTTTTTACTGTGCTCATGGAATTTTCTTTTCCCATGCAAAAATTTTGATTTTCAGTTTTTATAGTCAATTCTCTAGATCTTATTTCTGAACCAAGCAGCAGCATAGGAGCAATTAAGAAAGAACCCTGATCTGAGCAGTCCAAGTCCAAAGAAATCACTGGCTGAATGTCCAGAGACTTCAACCTAATGATTCCTCTCAGCACCACTGATGTCCGCATTCCTCATTATCTTAATGCAGTTATTACCTGATAAACTATAGATTTCCGAGGAACTCTCCCTCTTCTTAGAATCTGTTTTCTTCACAGAGCTCCTGTGGACTTGGATTGATGAAAGCGATATTGTGATGGTGTGGACATGGGGGAGGATCCCAAGAGCAGAAAAGCTCTGGATGAAGCTGAGGGGCCTCAGACAGTGCAAAATGTGGCTGACAAATGTGTTTCCCTCTTAGGCCACTGCCACGAGAAGAGAGAGACGTTTTCTTAAACGAACATTCTTCTCCTTGGAAACTAATTGTAGCTTTCTCCAGGGCTTCCCCCCCACGCCCCCCCCCCCCCCCACACCGCCCCGCAGAATAAAACAAACTCTTCAGGTCTTACAAGTATCTGGGAGAGACTTTCAAAGTTTTGTAGATAATGCTGGATTTCTCTCATTTTTATAGATTTACAGGCTGTAGGCATAGTAACTGTTCATCATACAAAGGAAACAGCATAATAGTGTACATTTCCCTCTTTTCCTTGGCAGGTGAGTTCTGCCAAATGGACTGCACATTTGGCTTCATATGTTTATTTTTGCATATCTTTAAGTGTTTAATTATAATGTATTTAAAATATAATTTTAAAAAAGCAACCAGAAAGTGACATAACAGTCAGCACATACCTACCACCCATTCTCTTACCTGAATTCCTACATGAAGCATTTAAAAAAAATTAAACTTCAAATACTGGATTGAACAACTCTCTGCACTATAGAATGTTATATGCATTTTATATAAAATACATATAAACATGTAAATAGATTCTTTGTTTTCACCTGGGTTTGAATAAAGTTGGGGCAGGGGTTGTTGTTAGGCTACTCTTGCTATTCTGCTCCTGACAATTGGTTCCTGTCTTATATCTCTGTAGAGCTTGTCCTTTCTCCTTCATTTCATGACTTGCAATAGAGGATACATTGGACCTAATTTCCTCCTTTAATTGTCCCCAAACTTGCAGTTGGTTTAGGAACAATGCCAGGCAGTCCTCAACACGGAACACAAAGTCTCCTATGTCTGGTTATAATTTAGAAATGGTCCCATTAACTTTAACATACCCCTTGCTACTGGGTTGTGTTGAACTTCCAGGAAGCTGAGCCTTATCTCTAGGTAGGAATTTAGACAGATAGTGTACAAAAGTTGAGAACATGTTACACTTCTGACACATTAGTTCCTAATTATTTGGTTCCAGGCTCTGCCCATGTTGCATGCAGAGCAGGCCTTTACCAGGACCCTTGGAGAGTTTTGTAGCTTAAACTGATTTAATTTAAAACAAATGGATCCATGTGATTATCTCAACCACAAATACGTAACACAATGTGTAATATATTTAAAAGGCAAGATGAAATTTAGTAATAGAATTTCAGAACTATTTGAAAGAAAGGGATTTTGAGGGGAAAGAAAGGAAGGAGTGAGTTGGTGACGCCAGTTTGATTATTTTCAAATACCACAACTGAACTTGGATTTGTACAGTAAGGGCCATGGTGTTGTAAAGGATACCAGCAGGAATCTAAATGCTGGTGAAGGAATACATGACAAGGCTTCAGACACCCAGAACACTGTAAAATGTGTGTGCTGAATTTATTTTCTATAGGAAAATTTCCTGATTTACATACTCTATCAAGGAATTATCTAGGTAGAAATACAGTCTTTGCTGTGATGGCTTTTCTCATTCCTTTAATTTTTGTTACTGGCTACTCATGCACTCTATTGCTATCCCAACACATGTGCCTTCCACATAGACCAATCCTATAGTAGTTCTAGTAACAGCAAGCACTCACTGAGCTCTGAATATGTCCTAGACATTGTTCTAAGCAGTATATAGTACTTCATTTAGTTCCTACAACAACCTTATGGGGCTGATACTGATCTTGCTCTTGCATATTACGAAGGAGCAGAGATGTTAACTTGCCTGAGATGAAACCTAGAATGTCATTCTTAACCATTATATAATATCTGCCTTCCTAAGCATACCAAACATCTGGTGAGAAATGTCTTATGTAATGAAAGAATTCCTTAAGACCAGATGATTTTGAGTAAATATGAAGGACTAAATATTTCAAAATTACAAAAATAAATGAGGTTCTTAATGAAGTGTGACAACAGGCTTTCAAAGCATTAGATATATGAATTTTAATACATCTGATTGAAAATCAACCACATTTCTTCATAATCATACCCACTGTGATAGATTTATTAGGTTGAAATATACAAAAGTATCTAGAGTTGACTCTTTGATTAGAAACAACTGCTGAATTTCAATTGGTTCAATCTAATAACTTTAGACACTATTGAAAAGATGATATTTCTTAGGGCTCAGACCTGTTTGTCCATGCAGAAGCAGTAATTATTGAGGGTTAACCATGCCAAACACTATGTCACATGAATCTTCCCCCCCAAAATTCTCAGTTTTCAATAGGAGATAGACAATAAGTATACAAATAATTACAATTAAAATAAGATTATTGCAATCCAGAAGTTCTGCATAAAGTGCCTTGGGAATATTCAGACAAGGACATTCATGTGAGCCTAGAGAAGATAGGAAAGTCTTCACACAGAAGAGAAGGTCTGATTGGGTGTAAGCAAGGAATAGAAGTTTGTCAGTACTGCTGAAAAGGACATTAAAAACAACCAACAGATTTTAACTTTTAATGGAGCAGAGTGATATTTTTTAGAGTCATCAATTTTTCTTAGGGGCAGTGTTATAGACATGCCTGACCTACCTGCTTTCAAATCTGTGTTATGCCTCCTCAGAGTATGTCTTGGGACAAGTTATTTCATGTCTACAATGTGGAAATATTAATACCTGCCTCATAAAATTATTTTGATCAATTACATAGTGTATGCTAATAGCTCAGCAAAATCATACATTCATTGTACATAACCAAATATGTGACTATTTTTATACTTGTTGCCTAGTTTACTTCTTTCTTAGGACTTCCCTGGTGGCTCAGATGGTAAAGCATCTGTCTACAATGTGGGAGGGAGACCTGGGTTCGAGCCCTGGGTTGGGAAGATCCCCTGAAGAAGGAAATGGCAATCCACTCCAGTACTATTGCCTGGAAAATCCCATGGACAGAGGAGCCTGGTAGGCTACAGTCTATGGGGTCGCAAAGAGTCGGACACGACTGAATGACTTCACTTTCACTTACTTCTTTGTTAACCAGCACATTTCTGGACCAACATCAGGGAGCTGTCAGTAGTACTTTCCATGAAAGCCATGGACCATGAGGTTGGGAGTGGGTGCAGGTATTGCATTGGGTGGATGATACATACCTGGGAGAGCTTCCCATCAGGCCACAGTGTGGTGCAGAATTTTCCCAGAAATGTGTGGTATCTGCTTGTCATCTTGCAAGTGTTTGTGTGAGCTTTAAGAACAAACTTGTCAGCACTGGGAACACAAGAGTTCCCAGATGGCTTTTTCAAGGACTTTTGATCTCTGCTGTCTTTGATTTGAATGTTCCACAGAGATCTGAAAGCAGATTTCTTATTGCATCCTTAAACATGGCTGTGCAAAATTGAGCACATTATTGGCACAATCAGCCTCTGGTTTAACTATAGATAGCCGGTAGAGCAACTGTGCATCTGATACCATTGACTGAGCCATGATTCGCTGGCATTGGGAGCTCTGCAGACTTCTCAAAAGAGCTTTGGAAGTGCTAGTTGTGTGTCCACCAGTGGTCAGTGGGAAGAAGAGCTCTAATTGCAGAATCTTGCCTGTGAAGTGGCTGCCAGATTTTGTCCTGCTGAGGTCAACTGTCTTTATTTTCGAGTAGTTTTATTAGCTTCACCCACAAGCTGTAATATATTAAAGACAGCAGTTTAAGAGCTGCAAATGTTGAGGTCCTGGAACACAAGCCCACAGTAAAGTCAGCCATGGTCAAACAAGGCTTAGTACAACCTGCCTCCCTGGGCTGGCTTCCTGCAGAGAATCAAAGTTAAAAGGAAGACAATCCAACCTCTGCCCACTCTCCAGTGGGCCTTTAGCCACTGGAGAGTAAGAAAGGTCTGCATCTTAAGACCTGGAGTACAACAGAAAGGAGGGCTTGGCTGTTGGAGACCGTGTTGTCTATGAAACATAAGCAGAGCCACAATTCAGTCCATAAAATTCCTTTTATTTGTTCGTCTCATCTCAGTATTTTGCAAGCACTAACACCAGAGTCATGGCTTACGCTCTGCAAAGGGTTAACCACAGATTTACTTGTGCTTTAGTTGTTCCAAAGCCTCTTCCCCTTATGGCTGTGTTCTGATATAACCTCAGTGCCACCCAAAGCAATAAATAGCAGAGGAGTTGGGGTAAATCCAATTATTTTTTTCCACAGCATCTTTCATTGTAAGTATGTCAGATTTTTAAAAATGAGACTCCATAAACCACATCATCGCAGAGTCCTGTTGCTGTCTCCCGGGGTTTCAGAGTTCCAAACGCTTGCCTTTTGGACCTCGAGTTGATGTGACCCTGGGGACTGGTTAGAGTGACTAAAAACACTCCTGGCACTGGATCACCTTGTGGCCGAGGTGAAACAGGGATCTTGTTTTCAAGAGGTTGGAGGAGAACTCGGGGGAAAGGGCCCAATAGGGGGCGGTGTGCTCTTTGGGACTTGGGAGAATTGACCCTTGACCTTCTCAATCTTTAGACCTTAGAAGCTCCTTGCTGGTCACACACGTTCACATCCGTCTTGGCAGCCTGAACCCCCACGTCCTCAGAAATTCCTAGAAGTGTAAAGACAAAATCAGCCCCAGGATGTTGGCAGGAGTCAACGTGTTACTAAAAATGGGTCTTTGTGGATGGAGACTTAGGAGTTTCAAGTGAAAAAGGAAAAGAAAATTTATGTAATTATCGGTGGCTCCAGTGACTTCAGTTCTTCTGAAATGGTTCATTACCAGCGATTGAAATCGGGTCTCAGGAACATTGCCTCCCAGCGAGTGAGAAGGGTATCTCTCTGCAGCCCCTTTCTCCTCCCTTCCATCTCAGCCATGTGTCACTGGGGAATCCCTCAGGAAACTCTTCATGGAGGGTTGCACTTGACAGGCTCCTAACTGTTCTGTGAGTGCCACAACCCATATTGACAGAGACTCCCAGCTCCTGCCTCCTCGCTCACTCTGGGTCCTTTCCCAAACACTAAATAGTGGGATGGGGAGAGAAGAGAGCTTCTCCTCCAAACAGCAGAGGCGGCAGGCCGGATGAATGTATTCCCTGAGCCTGGCCAGCTCCCTGGCCGATACCTACACTGGGTCGGCACGCGAGGCTCAGGTCTGTGTGGGGCTGGGAGGAGGGGGACAGCTTTCCGTGACAGCCTCCCTTATTCACGACCGTCCTTCTCTCAGCCAAAACTGTATTTCCTGGTACCTCTCTCGGGGTTGTGAAGGAGGAACAGTTGGATCATTTGATTAGCTTTTTCCCAGAACAGGGACCCTCCCATCTCTGTTTACTTTCCTGTGAGTGAAGGAGGAGGCCCAAGAACGGGGCGCCTGCTGGGGCTGCTCCTGAAACAGAAACAGCCCCAGATTCGGCCTTGGTTTTACTAACTGGATCAATTCTCCCACATCAGGTAGACACCTGCCAACACTTGCCCCCTCCACTCCCTGGGAAAACTGCTTCCAGGGGTCCCCCTGCCGCTCCTCTCACAGACAAAGAAAACGCCTTACTTCTCAAGGACCACCTGTTTGGGATATTTTGTTTTTTCATTTGTGGTTTAAAAAAAAACCCACATAGGGTACAACGGACGTGGGTTTGGGTGGACTCCGGGAGTTGGTGATGGACAGGGAGGCCTGGCATGCTGTGGTTCATGGGGTCACAAAGAGTCGGACACGACTGAGCGACTGAGCTGAACTGAACTGAGGGTACAATTTACCATCCTAATCATGTTTAATTGTACAGGTCAGTGGTGTTAACTGTACTCACATGGGGCTTCCTTGGTGGCTCAGACAGTGAAGAATCTGCCTGCAATGTGGGAGACCTGGGTTTGACCCTTGGGTCAGGAAGAGCCCCTGGAGGAGGGCATGGCAACCCTCTCCAGTATTCTTGCCTGGAGCATCCCCATGGACAGAGGAGTTTGGAGGACTACAGTTCATGGGGTTGCAAAAATACTCACATAGTGTGTACCAGACCTCTAGGACTCTCATCTCCAAAAGAAACTCTCCTCATTGAACACCTCTCTGTTTCCCCCTCCCTCCAGCCTCTGGAAGCCATCATTCTACCTCCTCTGAGTTTATCAACTTTAGATATCTTATGTAAGTAGAAACGTACACTATTTGTCTTTTTGTGACTAGTTAATTTTACTTATTCAAATGTCTTCAAGTTTTATCCATGCAGCATGTGACGGGGTTTCCTTCTTTTTCAAAGCTTAATAATATTCCATTTGCTTATCCATTCAGCTGTCAATTGGTGTCTCAGTTACTTCCACTTTTGGCCATTGTGAACAATGCTGCAATTGACATGAGGGTGCAGATATCTCTGTAAAATCCTGCTTTCAATTCTTTCACATGGACACCCAGAAGTGGGGTTGCCAGATCAAAGGTTTCAGGCTCCTGCCCTCAGATGCACTCTTTATATTCCCACATCCCTTCCACAGCGGTAAGTTGTAGAATGTTCTTTTTCCCCCAAATCAATCCCACTGGGCAAAGAACAAGCTGGGGCTGGCTTTTGCTCCAATCCCAAGTCAAAGAATGAGGACTTTTCATTTTCAGTCTCTGATGCCCCAGTTGGGTTCTTATCATCAACAGGCAGATGCAGACCCTCACTTAGCTCAACTGCCTGCCACCCTCACAGGTCTTTCTAGCATCTCTAGCATGCCCCATCATGAAGGCCAAGGTTCCCCTGCTCTCTAGACAGTCACTGTCATTCTGGACTGATCCCAGCTCCCCATCCTCATGCTTATGTTAAAGTCAGGCGGACTCTCTTCCCTACAGGGTGGTGACTCATTAAGCACCACTTGGTCGCTTCTGCTAGACAGGCTGGCAGTGGAGGAGGGACAGTGGTTTGGCTGCCCACCCAGCCTGAGGAGCTTTGATCTTCTGCAGGAGGAGCTCATCACTGTCATACTTCAGAGAGGCAGGAAGACCGGCAGGGAAACTGTAAGAGTGGTCCTTTACCCAACCCTAACAAACACACCCACACATGCATATACACATGTGCACACACAGAGCATCAAGCGTTCCTGGCCACTCCAGCCTATGGTTCCCAATTCTAATCATTTTGTGTTCCATTCTCAGCTTCGAACTTGAAGTTTTGGCCTCCAAAAATGAAGTAAAAGGTAACATTCCTTCAGAATGAAGACTAAAAAAGTGTTCCAAATTTTGTCATTCTGTTTTGTATTCACCTTATTTATCACAGTCACTGCAGGCTTTATACGTAAGTAGAGAAGATTTCAGAATAATTAGAAACCCCACCAAAATAGCTTCTCTACCAAGTTGTATTGGAGCAAAAGAATCATTTCTTTGGTTTGTATTGCTCTCACTAGACTTTTAAAAAATGCAAATATGCCTAATAGGAGTAACAAATTGTCACTAACACTTTACTATAATTTAGTCTGTCAGATGGCTTTCCTCTAGGGGATGTGGGGGAGGCAGAAATGGGAAAAAACACAGAAAGTAGAGTTGGGGAAACATTCGTGAATTTCATTTATTTCCCAATTTTTCCCAGTATCAGTTCTGTGTATGTTTTAAGCCAAAATTTCATGAATCTTTGTGTTTCAGCATTTGTCCACCTTAGGAAAAATGGAGTGAGCAAGTTAGCCAAATTATTTCTGACATCTCAATTTTACATGCTGGTACCATGTTATGAAATATTGTATGGGAGGGAGGCATCCCCGAATGTTTATCTGTTTGTCTCTTGTCCTAATTAAGTCCATGTGGATCCCATGTGACTTCAGAGTATGAAGACCACGTTTCCAAGATTGTTTTGCTTTATATTTTCCTTTAGTGTGCTGCCTCAATTAGAGAGGGAACAAATCAATATTTGGATTTGGAGGTAAGGTACTGAGAGAGAATTGTTTGGGCTGTAAAGTGAGGAGGGACTATATGAGCTCTGAAGTCATCAAATAGAAATTTCCTGGTGTTAGTTAAGATACTTTTGGATGAAACAAGTAGAAATCAAATTGAGCTAGCTGAAGCACAATGTGGAGTGTGGGGGGGGTGGCTTGAGGATAAGGGGTGTCTCATGGAGCCCGAGGGCAGGAATGTAGCCTAGCCTGAGGAACTGAGGCCTGGGAAGCTTGTCAGCAACCCAGGAACAAACTCTGCCTCTCATTTCTGCTGCCTTCTGAACATCTGCTTCTCCTTTCCTCTCTCACTGCAGACCAGATTCCTCTGGTTCTCCAGCCACATTGCAGTATGGCTGGCCCAAATCTTCCGATCAACGTATCATCTTCCCAACCACATCCTAACTATTAATTCCACTCCAGTTGTAAGGAGGGAGACCCTGACTGGTCCAACTTGAATCAGGGACTACCATGGTCCACTGAACTTGGATAAAGGGACAGGGTCACAGACTGTGAACGCAGCTGCTGGGGCTCACCCTGGGCATGAGGGTTACTTTCATAGGACGAGGATCGTGGCACACATCCTGAGCAGTCAGTCCCTATTCCAAAGAGAAAAAAAAGCAGATTTCCTGGGTTTCCTGTTTGTAATCAGAAGTTCCTCAGGTCTCGTCCGCTATGGACACAAATAGGAGTCGTGTTCACAGCACCAAGTATAGGACTTCAAACTTACACGAGGGTTCCCAATAGTTTTCCTGAGTGTTCGTCTGAGGTCCCAAAGGGCCCACTCCTGCTTGCCGCCCCCACTCCCGCCCTCTGGACACCCCAGTTCTCCACCAGGCATATGGTCTCTATTGCCGCCTGCTGGGCACGTGACCTCAACACATGCACCAGACTGCATCCTTCATTGGGATTCCCATACATCTCTAGCTTATGGCTATTGCCCTGGTGTCACAGTTACTAGGACACCCTTTTATTCTTGAAAGTGTCCCAGTTTGTATGATCAATTTTATGTCTTACCTATTCCCTAATGTACAAGCTTTACAAAGCTCCAAGGAAAGATGGCCTTTGTGAATACTCTGTTAGAGAAGCTTTCAAACAGTGAAAGAGAAACCCAATTTGACCTAAATTAACTAAAGAGAGGGGGTGTTTATTGACCAATATAACCAAATCAGGGAAAGGGCAGGGAGTAGAGTTTGCCTCAGCAGCCACTACATTCAGAACCCCAGACACCAGAGAATTCATTCCTTCTCTTGCCATTTCTCATCTCTAATTCTTTTGATGTGTTAACTTTATTTCCTCAGAGTTTCCCAAAGAGGTTGAAAATTTGGGCACTGTCATCCACTCTGGGCTTATGTCTTCAAAGCGTCACAACCACAGAGAGCTCTTACTGAGAACATCCTGGGAAAGTCTTTGACTATGGTTGGGTCACATGCCCATCACTGAACCAGTCACCATAGCCAAAAGGTGAGCAAATGTGGTTGGCCGCCCCACCAGAAGCTTACTAAAAGGATGGGAATGCTGTCCCCAGCAGGCAAAATAAGCAATGCCCATCCACAGATCAGTGCTTCAAACCAGCCTACTTTTACCAGATCTGAGACTTGAGTCCAGTGTGGGCAGGCCATGAAATAAACATGTGTTAGTTGTTCAGTCATATCTGACTCTGCAACCCCATGGAATGTGGCCTACCAGACTCCTCTGTCCGTGGGATTCTCCAGGCAAGAATACTGAACTGGGTTGCCATTCTCTTCTCCAGGGGATCATCCCAACCCAGGGATCAAGCCCAGGTCTCCTGCATTACAGCAGATGCTTTACCATATGAGCCACAAAGGAAATAAACATCAGATCAGATCAGTCGCTCAGTCGTGTCCGACTCTTTGCGACCCCATGAATCGCAGCACGCCAGGCCTCCTTGTCCATCACCAACTCCCGGAGTTCACCGAGACTCACGTCCATTGAGTCAGTGATGCCATCCAGCCATCTCATCCTCTGTCGTCCCCTTCTCCTCCTGCCCCCAATCCCTCCCAGCATCAGAGTCTTTTCCAATGAGTCAACTCTTCTCATGAGGTGGCCAAAGTACTGGAGTTTCAGCTTTAGCATCATTCCTTCCAAAGAAATCCCAGGGCTGATCTCCTTCAGAATGGACTGGTTGGATCTCCTTGCAGTCCAAGGGACTCTCAAGAGTCTTCTCCAACACCACAGTTCAAAAGCATCAATTCTTCGGCACTCAGCCTTCTTCACAGTCCAACTCTCACATCCATACATGACCACAGGAAAAACCATAGCCTTGACTAGACAGACCTTTGTTGGCAAAGTAATGTCTCTGCTTTTGAATATGCTATCTAGGTTGGTCATAACTTTCCTTCCAAGGAGTAAGTGTCTTTTAATTTCATGGCTGCAGTCACCATCTGCAGTAATTTTGGAGCCCAGAAAAATAAAGTCTGACACAGTTTCCACTGTTTCCCCATCTATTTCCCATGAAGTGGTGGGACCGGATGCCATGACCTTCGTTTTCTGAATGTTGAGCTTTAAACCAACTTTTTCACTCCCCACTTTCACTTTCATCAAGAGGCTTTTTAGTTCCTCTTCACTTTCTGCCATAAAGGTGGTGTCATCTGCATATCTGAGGTTATTGATATTTCTCCCAGCAATCTTGATTGCAGCTTGTGTTTCTTCCAGTCCAGCGTTTCTCATGATGTACTCTGCATAGAAGTTAAATAAACAGGGTGACAGTATACAGCCTTGACGAACTCCTTTTCCTATTTGGAACCAGTCTGTTGTTCCATGTCCAGTTCTAACTGTTGCTTCCTGATCTGCATACAAATTTCTCAAGAGGCAGATCAGGTGGTCTGGTATTCCCGTCTCTTTCAGGATTTTCCACAGTTTATTGTGATCCACACAGTCAAAGGCTTTGGCATAGTCAATAAAGCAGAAATAGATGTTTTTCTGGAACTCTTTTGCTTTTTTGATGATCCAGCGGATGTTGGCAACTTGATCTCTGGTTCCTCTGCCTTTTCTAAAACCAGCTTGAACATCAGGAAGTTCACGGTTCACATATTGCTGAAGCCTGGCTTGGAGAATTTTGAGCATTACTTTACTAGCGTGTGAGATGAGTGCAATTGTGCAGTAGTTTGAGCATTCTTTGGCATTGCCTTTCTACATAAGTGGCCCCATATCCCTCCTTTACAACAACTAAGGTTTTCTGACAGAGGCCAGCTCCTCCAGATCCTTGTCCTCTTTACACACCCAGGAGGATCTACAGTCCCTATGCATGTGGGTTTGGTTAGGCTGCCCTAACTGTGTACCAGAACCCCAGCAGTAGACATACCTGAGGTAGGAGCCTGAAGGTATCATTATGCTGCTGCTGCTGCTAAGTCGCTTCAGTCGTGTCCGACTCTGTGCGACCCCATAGATGGCAGCCCACCAGGCTCCGCCGTCCCTGGGATTCTCCAGGCAAGAACACTGGAGTGGGTTGCCATTTCCTTCTCCAATGCTTGAGAGTGAAAATTGAAAGTGAAGTCGCTCAGTCATGTCTGACTCTTAGCGACCCCATGGACTGTAGCCCACCAGGCTCCTCCATCCATGGGATTTTCCAGGCAAGAGTACTGGAGTGGGGTGCCATTGCCTTCTCCGAGCTATCATTATATATATTAGCAAAATCAAACAGGGTTAGGGAGTTTATGGTCCCTAACCAGCCCAACTCTGATAAGTTCTTGACGTTAAACCATACAACTTCATAGATCTGCAGCTTAGAAGTTTGGGTCCTGAGGACAACCCAGTAGGATTCACGGGAAATAAGTCTCTTATCCTCCCCTGGCTCCGCCTCCTTTCTCTCTGTACATGTGTGTGTGTTTCAGATATATCAAAGGGTTTATAAATCAGGACTTATGTGGTACATTTACTGGCTTCAGGCCAAATGTTATTCATGGAAGAGAAAAGCAGATTTCTGCTCTGATAAGAATGTGAATATTATTTTCTCCAATCATGGGAAATTTCACTTTTCTTTAGTATTGCTAGTTAACCAAGAGACTCCCCTGTCCACACCCCTCCCCCCAATTTGCATCAGTGCTTTGAATGATTCTCAGCAAAGTTGGGTGATTTCAGACCTATTTAAGAATGGGTTGCATGCCCATGTGTGTTTCCATTATCTGTGATGGATCTACAATGAGGGTTTTGTTTTCATTGACCTTTAGGGTCCTTTCAATCATCTGATAGACTTCCCAGGTGGTAAAGAACCTGCCTGCCAATACAGGAGACATAGAAGATGCAGGTTCGATCCTTGGGTTAGGAAGATCCCCTGGAGGAGGAAACAGCAACCCACTCAAGTGTTCTTACCTGGAAAATCCCATGGAAAGAGAAGCCTGGTGGGCTATAGGATTGCAGAATTGGATTCGGCTGAGCAACTGAGCATGCACCCAATCATCTGGTGCTAATATCTGTGAGTTAGATGAAGCCCATTCAGTTTGTATGTGACATCCTCCTAGTTTTATCTCCTCTCAAGCACATTTGAGAAAGTCATTACAAATTAAGAGACAGATGTGAAACTTAGTGACATACCTTAAGAGAAAGTTTAAGTCTTAGATAACTGAGGTGAACTGCTGAGTGTTCAGAAGTTTTTAGAGGTGAAAGCATCATAGGTGTTCTGTGTTTGGAAAACAGCAGTCCATACACATCTGTGGGCAGGTGCAGCGCTGCACACCAGGGAGCAGTGAGCCCCCATCAGCAAGGCCACTTTCACACTCTATTCCCTTCTGAACCCTGGTCCAGATCCCAATGCCAAGTCCAAAGTGAGTCAGTGAACTGATGGGATGGACCACGTGGGAAATCTCTCTGAAAACCATCCATCTCCTGAAGGACATACACCAGGGCACAGCCTGTCTAAAGCTACACAGCTTCTGCCAAAAGATGATTTTGCCACAGCTTTTAAACATATGATGCAAGATGTGTGCTGTGAAAAGTCCCCACTTACCATTTAAGTATTTGTGTTCAGAGGGATAAAAGAAAAGAAAACAAACACATAAGACCTAACATAGGAACTGTTTACAGGCATGGTTTGGGCCAGTCTTATTCCTTTTACTACATCCCTGACTGCTTATAACTGGATCAATTACCTTAAAGGGGCTCTAAGTCAGCTTGATAATAAAAACAGCGTTATTTCCTGTAATCAATTATACACAGCAGTTATCCAGCCTCCATTTTTCTGCACCATTCATGGTACCAACTTTGTACTTTTTAGTTTTCATTTTGAGAAAATGAATTCCTATGAAATGTATACCTATTGACTTTGAGGATGCTTCTAGGAACTTGTTTAAAAATTTAAAAAAACAGAGAGATGACTATACTTGGGCTAACTTTCCAAAGAGGAGCCCAAGTCTGAGAGAGACAGAAACCCAAGTCTAATTATATCTGTGGTGCCTGGGAGACATCCCCAGCTTAGATGAGTAAATGTGAAAAGAGAAAACAATCATGAGCAATTAGCTGGCTCTTGGCTAAATGTCAGCAGTGATTCCACTGTGAATCCCCAGCCCCGCCTCCCCTCTGTCCTCAGCCACATTTCCAGTCAGGAAAGCAAAGACGGCCTCTGATTCACACTGTTTCTCTGGAATTAGGCTCAGCAGTCTTCTCTAGTGACTCCTTAAAACCTGTTCCTTCTTCTGGTCATTATTGTCTTTTCTCCCATTAAATTTTAAACCATTTTACTGGAAAACTGCTTGGCACCAAACGTCTCTTCTTTCGGTTAGGGCAGCTTCAAGTCCCCATTGGCCCATACAGAATGTCGCCGGCTGAGTGTGAGTGTGAGGGGAAGAGATTTCTTTTAAAACACTCCAGATTTCTACTGCAAATAGGAACCAGCAGAGTTCTTCCCAAGCCCATCACATCTGCTGATGATCCTGTCAGAATGGGCCAATGGGACGATCCTGTTGACTTCACGAGGGATTCCAACTCTGCTGGGCTGGAGCCCCAGGCGGAGAAAGAACCACAGCAGTGGGGGAGCTTGGTGTGCTGGTTGTTTGATTATTGGCTTTTGCCGATGGCCAGTGAGGGTTGGCAGCCCTGAGAGTTACTCTGAGGAACTCTGAGCCTCGAGCTGCGGCCCCAGTGGAGTCTCTCCTGTGGTCGCCATCTTGGCCCCAAAGTAGGACATTTTGCATGCTGAGAATAAACCTGTCTTCCCATCCCCTTTCTCTGGTTGGTGAGCGGGGGTGGACAGGACACATATATTGCAACTACTTCCTCTCTCACCTTCTTGAAAAGCCTCTTCAAGACTCAGGCTTGGTCTATTTTCTAGAAGCTTCCTGGGGCTGGACTTCGCTTCGCAGAGGTGAGACCTGCAGTTCCGGGTGAGAAATGTCAGGCAGGGATCAGGAAGGTGTCTTCAGAGCCCACTGAGGCCTCCTCCTAACTGTGCTGTCAAACTGGTGGGTAGGGCCAAGGTTCTGGGCCAGTGATGGTTCATTGCTCGGCAGAGGTAAATTGGTGGACCTCTGCCTCCAGAACCCCAGTAGTCCTTGAGCTGGTGTGTTGGCCCACTGACTGTGATGTCTGCAGTGTCTCAGAGCTGGTTTTGTCCAGCTGGTTGGCAGGGCCAGGGCCCACAGGGTCTTGGCTAGTGTTGCCAGGTGGTTGGGTTCTCTGTGGCAGGCTAGGGTCTGTTGGGGTCTTTGGCTGCAGGGCCCTCTGGTGGACAAGGCTGTTGTTTCCTGGGGCAGCCCATGGGCTCAGGAGTTCTTAAGGCAGCCTGCCATCTGGTGGGTAGAGCTGTGTTCCCATCCTGCTAATGGCTTAGCCTGAGATGTCTCAGGAATGGTGCTTACAACCTGGTTCAGTGGTTAGAAGCTATTGAGAAGATTCCAAAATGGCACCTCATGGTGGAATGAGCTCCCCCAAATGGCTCTTGCCAGTTTTCTACACTCCCTGGGCTTCAGTTGTCTCCTGCCTTTCCTGGAGACTCTCAAAAGTTAGGAGGTGGGTCTGACCCACGCTTCCTTCAAATTACTGCTTCTGCCCTGGGTCCTGAAGTATATGAGATTTCTTCTGAGCCTTTTACGAGATAGTCTCTGTTTCCCACAGCCCTCTGGGTCTCCTGAAACTAAGCCCCATTGGCCTTTAAAGCCAAATGTTCTAGGGGCTTGTCTTCCAGTTCAGGATCCCCAGGCTTGGGAGCTCCATCTGGGGCTTGACATATTGCTCCTTGGGGAGAACCTCTGCAGTTGTTGAAGAAGGAAATGGCAACCCACTCCACCTGCAAAATCCCATGGACAGGGGAGCCTGGTGGGCTACAGTCCCTGGGTCTCAAGGAGTCAGACACGACTGAGCGACTGACTTTCTGCAGTTGTACTTACCCCTGTTTGTGGTTGCCCGACTCGGTATGGGTCTCTGCCTCCTGTCTCATTGTGGTTCCTTCTTTATACCTTTGATTACAGAAGATCTTTTCTGCTAGATTCTAGGTTTTCTCAGTTGTTGCTGTGTAAACAGTTGTAGTTTTGATGTGTCTGTGAGAAGAGGTGAGCTCAGGGTCTTCACAATTTTGGCCAAGCTCCTTCTAATTACTATGAATTTATAAGGTACGTTTAAAGAATAAAACAAACCTAAGAGGATTCTCATTCATTTTCTTTTTTTTTTAAAGCTTAATAAATGATTTTTATTAGAGACTAAAGATTGCTGAATGTCTTTGTCATTTTAAAGTTTTTAATTTGACTTGTTAGAAAATTGCCCTAATTTAACACTGCTGTTGCTGCTAAGTCACTTCAGTCGTGTCCGACTCTGTGCGACCCCATAGACGGCAGCCCACCAGGCTCCCCCGTCCCTGGGATTCTCCAGGCAAGAACACTGGAGTGGGTTGCCATTTCCTTCTCCAATGCGTGAAAGTGGAGTCACTCAGCCATGTCGGACTCTTAGCGACCCCATGGACTGCAGCCCACCAGGCTCCTCCATCCATGGGATTTTCCAGGCAAGAGTACTGGAGTGGGTTGCCATTGCCTTCTCTGTAATTTAACACAGAAAAACATATTCAGATAGTTAACAGTTTTAAAGAAATTATTCAAAATAAGTAATTTTCAGTTAAAGGTTAATGTTAAATCCTGGGAAAAAATTGTTTCTTACAGGGCTTATCCCTTATCCAACCTGGTTCTGACTTTTAGTACTAAAGAAGATGCAGTTGCCTTTGCAGAAAAAAATGGTAGGTGTGATTTGCTTTTGTTTTAACAAGTAAGATATGATTTTATGTTCTTAACAAATCAGTGTATCTAGTCAATGGTTTTAGGTTATTTTTCTTTTTACACCATGAGAACATACCCCTCCAAAAAATAAAAAGTCTGAAAAATAAATGCACATGTATGTGAAAGTCAAACTGCTCTAAATTTGAAGTCGAGGCTTGGAATAAAACTACTTGTCTAACTCCTATCTTATTTATGAATGCTCTGCAAAATCACTAACATTAAGTTTAAAACATTAAATCTCATAAGGTAACCTATTCCAGTTTTGACATCTGTTTATTATTTTTTACTTTGAAACAAAATCTCATGTCTGTTACTCTACCTAATAGCTTTTCAGTTATTACAAATTGGTTATCATGTTTCCTCTAAAATGTCATGTGAACATAAATGTCTATGTTTACCACTTCTATTGATATGTTGGTTCTGTAATTACATTAATACAACCTAAGAGTATATTAGTAGCTACCTAAAACTCAACCTATGTTAGTTTTTCTTTGAACAGAAACACAGAATAGAATGTCTTTTTTTCCCCCTCATTTTTCTGTTGTTGCAGGGTAGTGAAAGGCTTTGGAGGCAGATCATGATGAATTCTAATCCTTATTATGCCACTCAAAGCTACATGATTTTGGATTAATTTCATCATGGACTTAATGTTTCTTCATTGTTCAAATAATGGTACTTATCTAAAGGTGTAGTTAGGCAAGTACTTGAAACACAATGGGCTTCCCAGGTGGCGCAGTGGTTAAGAGTCCGCCTGCCAGCGCAAAGAGTGTGAGAGACTTAGATTCAATCCCTGGGTCGGGAAATGGCAACCCACTGCAGTATTCTTGCTTGGGAAATTCCATGGACAGAGGACCCAGCGGACTACAGTCCATGGGGTTGTAAAGAGTCAGACACGACTGAACACGCCGCCACACACACACAGCTGGCCATTTGGAAACTATTGGTCCTTTCCCTTACCTCCTTCCATCTGTTATTTCTTGTTTCTCTCAGGTTTAAATGCAATACTGTGCATTTGTACCTGATGCATTCTATTGTTCTAGTTGATCAAATTGAATTTGAATCTAATTCAGCTGTCTATTTGAATGAGATCATGTCCATTTAAGTATGTTATTACTATAAGGCAATATAAGTGTAAAAGATTATTAGTGTTTTTCAGTATATTTGACATAAATGTAAAAGTGCTATAAAGATTATTATCTGAAATATTTGCTTTTCATTCTAAGTTCACATTATATTATACCTTAAGAATCTGAAGCCAGACTGTCAGATTTGAGTCCATGTCAGATCCCTATTTGTCTGGGTTTGTACAGGAGAATTGCAAATACAGTGGGAATTGTTGTGAGGATTGAATAAGTTTATAAAAGTAAAGTAGTTAAGAAATAGCTAAGTATATAATAGTATTTCAGTTTATCTTATTAGTAGACTTTAAAAATAAAAAAATAAATAAAAATTAAAAAAATTTTAAAAAGTACTCTATATTACCAAATTTCCAAATTAAACATATTTGTTCTCAAAGTGGTCAGAGTCTTTAAAATATTATTTTGATGTAACATTTACATTGCTCTTTTTAAAATTAAACTGTAATGTAGCTCATCAACAACAGTTCTGTTAATGTTTTTCATCTTTGTAGCCTACCATATTTCATGTCTGACACCTCAAATAGTCTATCATGTGCATTTAATGACAGGAAGTCTAATTAAACTCTTAAGCCTGACTACTTCCTGAGTGGGCACAAGGACTGTATGACTGTAGTTGCCATGTGAATTGCAGATATATGAACTAACCACTGCTACTGTTATTAATAAAATCAAGTGCCTTTCTGATCTGATTTCTACTCCCCGCACCAGAATGAAAATTGAGGAGCATTACCAAAGTCAACAGACAGTATACGTTGAAAAAGCTTAGAGAATGTTACGATATAAACTGTAAGCTAAGTGTGGATCTGGGGACTTACCTGGTGATCGAATAGTTAGGATTTGCGCTTTCACTGCCATGGCCCGGATTCCTTCTCTGGTTGGGGAACTGAGATCTCAGAACATCTGGCGCAGCCTAGATAAAACAACAAAAAAGAAAAACAGTGAATCAGGAATTCTTACCTCTAAGTGCTTGTGTGCTGTCGCTTTAGTCGTGACCCTGTGGACTGTACTGTCAGGCTCCTCTGTCTGTGGGCTTCTCTAGGCAAGAAAACTGGAATGGTTACCATGCTGCCCTCCAGGGATCTTCCCAACCCAAGAATTGAACTCCCATCTCTCTCATCTCCTGCATTGGCAAGTGGGTTCTTTACCACTAGCATCAACTGGGAAGCCCAAAGGACTTATAAAAGTATGGACAAGGTATAGGAAAACCACAGGACATAGTGGGGCAGTGAGTGGTGTTACCAAACTTATGGAGCAAGACCTAGAGAGAGCTGCATGGGAGGATAGTGTGTTAGGATGAAGTATGATTTACAGGGAGAGAACAAACTGACCAGAAAACCTAGGTTATCTATTGTGCCCAGGCTTCTTGGTTCATGGATTCTCTAGGCAAGCATACTGGAGTGAGTTGCCCTTTCCTACTCAGGGTATCCTCCCGACCCAGGGACCGAACTTGTCTCCTGCATTGGCAGGTGAATTTTTTACTGTGGTGCCACCTGATCGAA